>NC_141693.1:1577144443-1582664443 GCF_964263255.1 Lissotriton vulgaris
AGAATGACGGGAAAAAAGAGGTGAAGGCATAAAGAAAGAAAAAGAGGGTAGGGGAGGGGGCAGGATAGACAGGGAAAAAGAGAGTAAAGCGAGATGGAAACCGAGAATGAAGACTATGAATGACAGAAAATACACAGAAAAGAAGGAAAGAGGAGAAAATATATAAATACATTAAAGATATGGGACAAGAGAGAAGAATGAGAATGGAAGTGAGGAAAGTGGAAGGATAAAGAGAGAGAGGAGAAGAAAATATAATGAGAGAGAAAGACAGATAACAAATATAGACAACATAATGAAAAGAAGAAAGACAGGGAAAATAATTAGACGAGAGTGCATAAGAAGAGAGCAATACGCTTATGAAGAGACCTATTAAAGAAAGTAAAAGAAGAGAATAAAGATGAGGAAGGGGTAATTAAGAAAGGGTGAGAGAGTGAATGGAGAGAAAGGAAGAGGGAGAATGAACAGAGAAAGAGAAATAATAAAGAGTGAAAATGCAGGGAAAGAACAAGAGAGATTAGGCAGGGAATAAAGAGAGGGGAAGAGAGAATAAAGGGAGGGAAAATTGGCAGAGGAGGTAATTAATGGAGGGACAAAATGAAGAAAGAAATGAAAGAGAGGAAAGGAGAAAAGGGGGAACACAAAAGGGAGAACACAGGAGAAAAGAGGGGCTACAGATAAGAAAATTGGAAATAAAGAGAAACAATAAATATCGCTGGAGGGAAATTGAACAAAGAGAGTGTTAGGATTAGGTCCCCAGTCCTCTCTCGTTGACCATGTCCAATAACATCACATGACACACCAGTAGCATAAAAAGGAGTCCTACCCTTATGTCTATGCTTGTTATTGCTAACCTGTGGGTTCCTGCATCCTGGCTCCGGAGTTTCCTGTTGTTGGTTGCTGTCTTTTCACGGGCTCGTGGAAAGAAGAAGAGAATTCCCTATTCCCTTTATATTTGCCTTTTTTGTCCCGTATCCTGATATTTTTTCCTTGTCCTGGTGCCTCGTTTTTGGGTTTATACCTTATTTTTTGTTACTCCCCCTTTTCCCCGTTTGGGTCCCCTGTAGCTAGTAGTTAGTTAGTGTCCTGGTGATTTTTGTCCCGCCCTCGTTATTGTTTTATTTTTAGACGAAGCGCAAGTGGGATCCGTTTCTGCTTTCAGGGGCTCCTGTTGGCAGAGCGCCGGTGCACGCCGCTCTCCTTTCACGGAGACGCGGAGATAATCAGTAAACACTCGCGCCGTAGCGCGATCCCTTGCGGCATTTGCGCTTCCCGTCCACCTCGTTTTAGGTGGACGTGACGTTTTGGGCCGTTCCGCGAGAGGAACCCGGCTGGGTTTCCTCTTTCCTTTTGCTAGCGCAATAACGCGGAAGAGGCTCTCGTCCTTGGAATTGTTTTGTTTCCCTTTCCCCGAACCTCACTAACAGGGGTTTTTTGCACATACCATTGCTTTAGGTGTGTTTTTTACCCTGTAAACTTATTACTCGCCCACGCCCAAAACACCCTTACTATTCATTTATCAACTCCTTGAAGCAAAGCCTGCTCACGCTTATGGTAAGTGTGTGTGATGATATTTGTTGGATATGGATATATGCATTAGAGGTAAGACTGGGGACTGAAACATAACTGTGGGGTGTATTTGTTGTTTCCCTTTTTGCAGGAGCAGAAGAAGGAGGCGGGTGTTCCTTTTGGTGCCAAGTTACATGGGTGGAAGGTGTGGTTGCCTTATAATTTTCCACCCCCTTTTCTGAGTCAGCAGCTTTCTCATCTGTGCCTGTCAGAGAGTGGCTGGTGAGTCGGATAAGTGGATTGGACATATCCTCGTTCCTGCAGTGTGTGGGTTGGGCAGGAGTCCAACAGAGAGGGGGAATGGACAGCATAACCAGAGAGAAGATATAGAGAATAAACAGAGAAAAAGAGTGAGGGAGAGAGAGTAAAGAGAGTAAAAATAATGGATAAATAAAGGAGAGAAAATAAAGGGAAAGAAAATAAGGGGAGAGCGAACTTTATGGGAGCAAATATAAAGATATAATAAAGAATGGAAAGGAAAAAGTAAAAGATAATGCATTGTAAGAAAGAAGAATTAAAGATGTCATATTAAGTAGCAGGTGGAACAAAGAATAAAGAGAGAAATAAACATAAGGACTGCATAAAGTGACTGGAAGAGGGAGGAAAAACTGGATAAAGTGAAGAGAGCAACTATAAAGAATAAAGACAAAATTAATAAAGATTTTCTAAAGAATAAAGATTTGGGAAGCAAGGGACTTAGAAAAGGTAGAAAGGCAATTGCTGGGTAAATAGAGAGCGGAAGAAAGAGAGAGAGAAAAGAAAGAGAGAATGGAGAGAGAAAAGGAAAGAACAAAGAGAAAGAGTTCAGGGAACATAAAGATCAATTATGGACTTATAAAGCATGCTACTCACCTGCGAGGGTCTCACGGCTCTGGGGGGCAGAGGGGGAGGTACCGGGGGGTGCAGCTCCAGGTCAGTCGAACAGCCAAGTCTTGAGGCTTTTCCTGAAGGTGTGCAGGGTGGGGGAGTGCATGATGTTGACTGGAAGCTCGTTCCAGGTTTTTGCTGCGACGTAGGAGAAAGCTCTTCTTCCTCCTCTGGTTCTACGAATGCGTGGGGTCCGGGCCAGGGCTAGGTCAGTGGAGCGGAGGTTCCTTTTGGGTGTGTGGAAGGAGACACTTTCGTTGAGGTATTTGGGTCTGATGTTATGAAGGGATTTGAAGGCGTGGGTGAGACGCTTGAAGGTCACTCTCTTCTCGATGGGGAGCCAATGGAGGTCTCGTAGGTGCTGGGTCATGTGCTCATGTCGTGTGGTTCCGAGGACGAGTCTGGCTGCAGTATTCTGGATGGTTTGGAACTTGTGTAGCAGGGTTTTGTTGATCTTGGTGTAGAGGGCGTTACCGTTACCGTAGTCCAGTCTGCTGGTTATGAGTGTGTGGGTGACAGTCTTTCTACTATCCGCAACTATCAAAAAAAAGAAAATAAAGAATAAAAATTGAATAAAAGAAAGAAAATCCAAGTCATTACTTTTGTGTGTCTTTCTGAATATTTGGGAAAAATAATAATTCTGTTAATTTGTATGTTTTAATAACTGTTTTTGCAAAAAATGTGTAACTTTTGAAGGGTGCTGTCCAACTTTCATAATTAGCTACATTCGGGGGAGATCCACTTGAAGGTCTTGTGGCAGATGTGGAGGGAGTTGAAGCAGGTGGAGGCGACGGCATTGATCTGGCAGGTCAAGGTGAGGGAGGAGTCTGGGATGGTGCTGAACTTCCGGGCGTGGTCTGTCGGGTTGGGTGAGTTCAGTTTTAGGCAGCTGCCGCTCATCCAGGCTGCAACGTCCTTTATTCCTTCCTGGAAGCTGAGTCTTGTATCTATGGGTTTTCTGCGAGCGAGAGGATGAGCTGGGTGTCATCGGCGTAGGATACGATGCTGAGTACGTGCTGTCCGACAATGGTGGCAAAGGGGGCCATGTAGATGTTGAAGAGCGTGGGGCTGAGCGAGGATCCATGGGGTACAACACAGTTGATCCCTGTAGGTTCAGAGGTGAAGGAAGGGAGTCTTATCCTTTGGGTTCTGCTGGAGATAAAGGAGCAGTTCCAGTCGAGGGTGGTTCCTCATATACTGACGTTGTGGTGTCTGGCTGCAAGAGTCTGTTGAGAGACGGTGTTGAAGGCTGCTGAAAGATCCAGTAGGATGAGGGCCGCAGTTTGGCCCTGATCAAGTAGCAAGTAGATGTCATTGGTGGCGGCGAACGAGGGAGGTCTTTGTGCTGTGGCTGCTGCGGAATCCGGACTCGGAGGAGTCGAGGATGGAGCTCTCCTCGATGAAGGTGGTCAACTGGGTGTTGATGAGTCTTTCGGTGACTTTGGATGCAAAGGGAAGAAGTGAGATGTGCAGGTAGTTTTTTAGGTCCATCGGGTCGGCTGAGGGTTTCTTGAGGAGGGGCTTGCCCTCTGCCCGCTTCCAGTCGTCGGGAAAGCTGCTAGATTTGAGGGAGGCATTGATGGTCTGGCCTAGTTCAGGTGTTATGGCGGAGGCTCTGTGGTAGATGTGCAGCGGGAAGGGGTCGGTTGGGGCTCCTGAGTGGGTGTTCTTCATAGCTTCAGTGGTGGCAGGCTTCCAGATAGTGATGTTCGGCTGGTTGTTGGTGGTAGAGGGGGGGTTGAGTCCAGCGTCTGTTTGCTGAAGTTGTCATAGAGGGCTTTGATTTTCAGGTGGAAGAAGGCGCTGAGCCTGTTGCAGACCCTGAGAGGGTGTGACATCCGTGGTTTCGCTTGGGGGTTTGGTGAACTGCTATATGACGTTGAAGAGTTATTTTGCGTTACTAGCATTGTGTGGATTTTGTTCTTGATAAAAGTCAGCTTTGTGGTCGTTATGTGCTGGTGGTATTCATACATGACGTTCCCGTAGTTGCTCTGGTCTTCAATGGTTTTCCTTTTCTTCCAGGGTTTCTCGAAGCGTCTGCACAAAAAGCCTAGCTTCTTGGAGGTCGGTGGCGAACCAGGCGGCCTTCTGGGGATGTTGTTTGGCAGGGTGGCAGAGGGGTGCAAGCTTGTCAGCACAGCCAGGAATCCAGCGGTGTAGTTCTTGGGCTGCGGAGTTGGCATCAGTCATGGTGGAGGGGGGTCGAGGAGGAGGGCGGTGTTGAGGTATTTCTCTGTGATCTTGCTCCAGCTTCTTTGTAGCGGCATGGAGCGGGTTTGAGTGCAGTGGTGGTGTTGAAAGTGAAGTGTACGCAGTGGTGGTCAGTCCAGAGGGGTTGCGTGATGTGACTGAAGCAGATGTTTGTCCCTCTTGCGAAGATGGGGTTGAGGGTGTGACCGGCTCTGTGGGTGGGTGTGGTGACGAGCTGTTTCAGTCAGAGATTGGCGAGGTTGTCAAGGAGGGTGGTGGAGTCGGGGTCACTGCGGTTGTCAAGGCGGAAGATCAGGTCTCCGATGAGGATGTAGTCCGTGGAGGTGATGGAGTGGGGGGCAACGAGAGCAGCAGTGGCGGTGGCAGAGGAGCTGCAAGGCCCAAGGGGTCTGTAGACAAGGGTCCCGCGCAGCGTGATTCTGGGGCTGGTTCCCATCTGGAGGTGGAGGTGCTCTGTGTTGGAGAGGGGGTTGTTCGTGCGGGAGGTGGAGAGTCAGAGGGAGCTCTTGTGTGTGATGGCGTGTCCTCCACCTGGGTTGTGGGGGTGGTCCCTTCTCTGGATCTTGTACCTGTCGGGGATGGGGGTGGCAATGTCGGGGTGGAGGTGGTGTTGGTCCATATTTCCGTGAAGAAGGCGACATCTGGCGAGAGGGTGTCGAGCAGGTCCCAGATCTCTGTGGGGTGCCTGTGGAATGAGCTCACATTGAGGAGAAGGCACGTCAGGGCTTTGGTGGTTCGGGCATCGGGCATGGATTCTACGGTTGCGGGGGGGCTGTTGATGGTGAAGGAATGGTGGCAGTGTCGACAGGAGAACTGGAGATGAGTGGTGTTAGGCGTCAATCTCTGGCACTTGTTTTCCCTTTCGGGGTTGAGTGCGAGGAGGGTGGTGGAGGTGTAGTGGAGGAGGTCGTGGATCCAGGGTTCCTGGTGCTGGCGGAAGTCGGGTCGCGGACAACAGCAGACGGGTTTGCCTTAGGCGCGCCTTTGGCACGTCTAAGGCAAGCTGCCCGCGGTGGCCGGCATTAAATAGGGAAGGAGGGTGGGACGAGGTGATGGGAGGCGGAGGCGGGGGCTGTCCAGAGGGGAGAGGCCACAGGGGCAGCAGCGGTGGGAAAACCATCCAAAATGCAGTCAAAAATTAAAATTAAAATTAAATTAAATGGAACTCGGTGAAAGCAGAGTCACCAAGCGGAGCAGGGAGATACACTATCACAGTCAGGACAAGAGGAGGTAGTGAAAGAAGAGAAGATACTAAAGCAAGAAAAAGTGAAAAAGTTATTGATCGAAAACTAAGTTATGGGAAGAGAAAGAATAAAGAGAGGGACATGAGGAGAATAGAGAATAAAAAGAGGTAGAGAACATAGAACACTACAGAACAAGAGGAAAATACGGTGAGATGAGGAGACAATATAAAGATAAGAATATTGAGAATAGGATAGAGACTGAAAACAAAGAAATGGAAATACGGAGATAATAAAGAAGAAGGAACAAAAGAAAAGAAAGGAAGAAATTGAAAGAAGAGAGTAAGGATAGAAGAAAGAAAGACATGGAAATAAATGAATGAATAAAAAGGGAAAGACAGTGAATAAATAGAAAGAAATAGAAATTAGAAAAGAAACAGATTAAAGAGAAGCACAGAAAGGAAGAGGTAATAATGGGAGGGTAAAAGAAAATGAAGAGTGATGGAATTGAAAAATAAGTGGTTAGAGAGGGTAAAAGAGAATAAGGAGATGAGAATCAGTAAACATAATAATAAGGAAAGGATGAGAGGGTGAAAAGGACAATGCAAGTCAATGAAAGAATAAACACAAGAAAAAGAATATGCTTGGGTTAGAAAATAAAGAATAGAGACAAGCACTGCTCCGCTCTCCCGACCTAACACCTCTGCTCCCAACATGGCTGAGGTCGCGGTAACACCCAGGCCCGACCAGCGACTTCCGGTCCCGGCCCCGGGTGTTGATCAACTGGCGGCTGTGTAATCGAGCCCCAGGATCAGCCAGACGAGAAGGTCCAAACTGTTGTGATATGTATCTCCGGCCCCCGATTTCGCAGCGGGCCGGAGTCACCTCAATGTGTGTCGCAAACCTTCCTCAGATCGGCGGCAGGGTCAGCACAGCAGGATGCCGCCTGATAGGGGGTCGGGTCCAGCGGAGCTGCGCACCTACGCGGCCATCTTGGACTCGCGGGTGGCTCCCCCCCCGGGCTGCACCATATTTACAAGAATATGGTGCAGCCCCGCGTGTACCCCTGCTCTGACGCTATACTTAGCAGCCTAGAACCAGCGCAGGCACCCTTAGACCATAGTACAAGAATGTATGCGTGCAGGGGAAGATTGTTAACGTGCAGGAAGGTCCCCCTTCCTGCACATAAACAATCTTTAACTGCTGTTTTGTAACTTCTATGTGTGCTGCTTAATGCAGCACACAAAGAAGTTTCAAAACTGCATTTTTCAAAAATGATTCTTTATGTGCAGGAAGGGGGACCTTCCTGTATATAATTAATCATTGGCCTTTTGCTGTTTTCATGGGTGCTGCACAATGCAGCACACATGAAAACAGCAAAAACACATGAAAACAGCAACAATTAGGAGAAATTAAACATTTCTCCTTGTTGTGCCAGGGTAAGACCAGGTTTTCCCTGGTCTTAATTCTGGTGTTGCCTTCTATTTACGCCTCCTTTGTAAATAGGGGGCAGCATCAGAATCAATGGGTGCTGCAGTGGAACGCCCACAGCAACACCCAATGCACTCCCTTTTCACGCTAAGCATAGCATATTTATTTTATTTTGAGAATTTGTAAAGCGCGACTGACGCCTTGCAGGCATCCTGGCGCTGGAAAATACTCTGTTGACGGTTAACCGGGAGAACAGTCAGACGGACAATTTATTTGGGGAAGAGCCAGGTCTTGATACGTCTCCTGAATGGAAGAAGCTGTGATATCTGACGTATGTCAGTGGGCAGGCTGTTCCACAGCTTGGCCGCTGCAACACTGAAGGATCTGCCCCCTGTTCTGGTTCTGTTGAATCTGGGTACCTTTACCAGACAGGCAGAGGATGAACGTAGGTCTCTGGCAGGAGTGTACCACAGAAACAGGGCTTGCAGAGGTTTGGGTCCAAGTCCGTGCAGAGCCTTAAAGACAATGCAGAGGGACTTGAAGGCCACTCGTTGTTTTAAGGGTAGCCAGTGTAGCTCAGCCAGAGCTGCTGTGGCCGAGGCCCTCCTCGTCCAGCCAAGAGCCAGATTGAATTCGCTGTAGTCGGTCCATCATCGTGACTGGAGACTCCAGGAGCAGGGCGTTGCAATAGTCAAGGCGACTGAGTATCGTGCACCTGACTATCGACGCCCTGGCTTGTGCCGGGAGAAGAGGCATGATTTTCCGCAGTGATCGAAGCAGGGCTGTGCAGATCCCCACAGTTTTCGTCACCTGGGTTTCCATACTTAATTTGTTGTTCAGCATGGCTCCCAGGTTGCGCACCGAAGGAACTGGCAGAGGTTTGTCTCTAAACTCCGGGGGCCAAAATTCATTCGGAAACTGACGGGGTATCTTAGTGCCTGAGCAAAACAGGACCTCCGTTTTAGCGGAGTTGAACTGGAGGGAATTTCTGTGTAGCCATCCAGCCGTCTCTCTTAGGCAGTCGTGGAAGGTTGAGAAAGGAATAGCATCTTCACCTTCCCACGAGAGGATGAGCTGTGTGTCATCCGCGTAATTTATTGTTTTGACCCCAAAGGATTGGATCAGTTTGATTAGCGGGATGAGGTACACATTAAAAAGGATGGGGCTAATGGAGGAGCCCTGAGGGACTCCCTGGGGTACTGGTGCAAAAGTGGATTGAAAAGGGGGAAGAGAGACAGCCTGTCTTCTGTCCCGAAGATAGGAATGAAACCAGAGCAATGCAGTGCCTTCCACTCCCACTTCACCAAGTCTCTGCAGCAACCTACCATGGTTGACCGTGTCGAATGCGGCAGACAGGTCCAACAGTATCAATGCCACTGGCTGGCCCCTGTCTGCACGCATGCGAAGATCCTCCATGGCAGTTAAGACTGCTGTTTCGGTGCCGTGGGCAGGACGGAACCCGAACTGGTGATCGTCAAGAAGGTTGTTTTGTTCTAGGTGGGCGGACAGGCACGAACTGACCCAACGTTCGGCGACCTTCGCTGGGAAAGGCAGCAGAGAGATGGGTCGGTAGTTGGAAAGACAGTCTGGGCTCAGGGAGGGTTTCTTTAAGAGAGGGGTGATAATAAAAGGGGGCCTTATTTATAAGGCAGCATTAAGCCACATTAAGGGGCTTAGCTCTGCCTTGTAAACAAGGCGGCCCCCAAATCTTGCGCATGGAACATATGCACATTGAAGAAAATGCCTTTCAGTATATAAAGGTGTCTGATATAGTGACCACAAATTGGGTGAGGTCAAAGTGAATCTAGCAAAAAATTGTGGAGCCAGAATATCAACTACAATAAAGTCATCATTCCTTTTTTTGCTACAAGATCTCACTGTCCCATGAAGGATGTTAAAATAAGGTGTTTTGTAATGCCCTTATGGTTCGGTAAGATTCTGTGATACTAATACATCTCAACGAACAAGAATTAGTTGTTTCACACAGGGCCTTGTGGTTCCCTGATTCAGTAGTGGAGGTAGTGGTACTGGTAGTGCCTGGGGCATAACTTAGTCATAGATATTCATGGGTGTGTGAATCTCAAATGTCTCAACTAATGAAAGAGTAGGCCATTTGGGGAAAGTGTGATGTGCTCAAGGTTCTGGATGTACTGGTCTCATAAGGAGAATGATCAATACTGATTTGCATTGGGTGGACCACTGGGGCTGGTTTAGAGATTTGCAGATCGGTACTCTGTTGAAAAGGCAAGAGAGTACCCTGTCCTCCAAAATTAAGGTCCACACATGTATTTTCATTTGGGTGGACTACAAGTTTAAGTCTGATGGATTAAAATGTTCTCTCCCAGTATAAAACTTCCTTCGATGGCTTGACGGAGTAGATGCCAACGGAGTTAAGTCATCAGACTATCCACCCTATTTACGTCACACAGTCAGATGGCTTTTGTTTTACTGTCTATCATTTTTTTATTATAATGGATGGGGGGGCTGCATGGCCCCCCTCCTCAGGCCATTTATGGCCCCGGGGACCCCATACCCTGGGGCCGGCCTTTTTGTATTTTTTTTTATTATTATTGGAGAGCGGGACACGTTGCCCTCCAACCGGGCCACTCCATGCCCCGGGGACCCCATCCTCCGGGGCCTGGCCTCTCATAGGGGACCGTGGGGGAAGCCCCGATGCCTCCACAGTCACTGCCAGCTCCTCACCTCCTGCAGAAGCCGGCATTGCTTTTCCACACAGGGAGCTGCCGACTTGCAGCTACCTGTGTGGAAAAGCAATCTGGTTTGGATTTTGGAAGAGAGAGCAGGTTTCCTGCTCTCTCTTCCAAAATCCAAACCACAGTTTGGTATGATAGGGTGGGAGTCGCAAGGCTCCAAAGCCCAGCCCCGGGGAGGTGGTGGTCCCCAGGGCTCGGGAGTCCGTAACGGACCCCCAAATTTGCATTTTAGTGCCCGGGGAGGTGGTGGTCCCCAGGGCTTGTGGGGGAGCTTGAGCTACCCACACGGGCTTAATATTTATTTAAAAAGCCCCGGGGGTGGTGGATCCCGGTGCTGCAGGGGGCCATGTGCCCCCACAAATAATTAATAAAAGCCCCGAGGTGGCGGTCCCAGGGGCATGGGGGGCCTTTGAGCCTCCCACACATTTTAAAATTAGCACCGGAGTGGCGGTCCCAGTGGGTTCGGGGGCTGTGTGCCCCCACAACTATTCAATCAAGCCCGGGGAGGTGGCGGTCCCCGGAGCAGTGTGAAGGGGATTGGACCAACCACACACATTTTTTTCACTTCCCCTGGGACCCGGCTCACCCGGGCACTTTGTTTTTGATTGATTGGCCGGATTAAGGCACCCAGCGTAAATTTGGCTGATTTTCTTTTTTTATGCTTTTCTAGGCCCTGAGGGTCCTTGTGGGACCCCCTGAGCAGACCCAGGGGGTCAGGGTGTTTCTACCCCACCCCTTTTCTTGCTTTTTGCATTTATTTTTATTTTTTCTTGTGACTCAGTTCTACCGAGTCACAAGATGGCTGCCAACACTTCCTGGTTTGGAGTGTTGACAGCCAATTAGAATAAAGCTTGTGGTCGGGAGGGTGGGGGGGATCCACCATGCCTCTATATATCAAAACTTTTATTTTTTGATTTTCTCAGCAACCACTGAACGGATATACACTATTTAAAAAAAAGGATGCTTTCTGAAGCAAGCACTACATTTTTGCCAAATTTGGAGTTATTCCATTCAGCAGTTCCAGCTGTAGCCGTGTCTAAAGTTTCCCATGGGAAATTCATTTTTCGACCTCTTTTTTTTTGCTTTCTCAGGAACTACTGAACATATTTACACCATTTAACAAAAAGAAGGGCATATTAGCAAGTACCTCATTAAAATTATCGCAGTTTTAGCGGCAGGAAACTGTGACGTCTAACCTGGGCTTCTTTGGAATTCTATAACGCATATTAGCAAGCCCATTATTGCCGTTTTAGCAGCAGTTTCCTGCCGCTAAAACGGCAATAATTTTAACAAGGTTCCTGCTAATGTGCCCCAGAGTTCTTTCTGAAATAAGGGCTACCGTTTTGCCTAATTTGGTGTAATTCCATTCAGCAGTTCAGGCTGTAGCCATGTCTAAAGTTGCCTATGGAAATTGACATGGAGAAAACACGTTTTGGGACCCCCTTTTTTCCCGGCACTCGCTTGCCGAATCACCCCAAAACTTTCAGGATAGGAGCTGACCGGAGTGCCCCACGAGTTTGAAAATTTTGTGAAGATTTGTCATCCGGCACCAAAGTTATTGGGAAAACAACAAACACTTTTCCTTTGGAACTAGGTCCTAACTATAACTATATGTATATATATATATATATATATATATATATATATATATATATATATATATATAAATTCAGCTTTTCCCCGTGGGGAAGTTTGGTTCCTCATGCACTCCCGTGTGAAGGTAGCAATTCAAAAACCACACCGGGTTTTGGTCAAATTACAGATTTCTTTATTCAGCATCCAGCAACACCTAACGCGTTTCGGTCTCTACGGAGACCTTGCTCACAGGTTAGTTTACTCGACAACATTTTTACATTTAAATAAAGAAAGAAAGAAAAAACACCCCTTCGGGATTACATCACTTCCTGTATGTCATACAGGCATTCTGGGACATGTAGTTTACTAGTATTATTTCATCAACCATAAGCGCAAAAAGTTTTTTTCACAAGGTGTGTAAAATCTAAATAAACTAATGTTTGCAATTATTGATGCCTTCAAACACGTAAATTATAGCCCTCTGGTGGGCGTTTGAGTCCATGTGAATTTAACTCATGCATTTGTACTGTTATAATGTTAAACAACATTAAAAAATAATAATAAACCTCAAGAGATCAAATTAGAGCCCTCCAGTGGGCAAACCCGTTCCACACCAAGTTCATTTATCAATCCTTTGACAGTGCAAAAAATATTCTTAATATTCAAACATGTGAATTTAACTCATACATTTATAATGCTGTATTGTTAAGCAAGCTTGGTAATTGAACCCCAAGAGTTCATAATAGAGCCCTCCAGTGGGCAAAACCGTTCCACACCCAGTTCATTTATCTGGTCTCCTAACCAGTCATCATCACTGTCTACAAGCCATACGAGTGAAAGGAAATACTCGGGGAACTAGATCCTTGAAAATTTACAGTGTAAATGAAACTTGCCTGAGTTTCACAGTGACTGAAGGAGCCGTGTGCAAATCAGAACATATCATAAATTACTGTTTAAATCAGCGTGAACTTTGTTACACCAGCACATCATGGATAAAAGAGAGGCATCACGAACCACTCTGATACAAACTTGCTTTGAGAATGAGACAGCTACAACCAGCAATGGAGCTGGCGTTCGCAAATCTGATGTGAGAAATATACTACGTGCATGGGAAAAACTGTTGAAAAAAGAAATCAATAAGTGGTGGGAGGTTGCAGCCCTTAAAAAATACTTGGATGTGAAACGTATACCGCGTGGATTACGCATTAATCTCATGCCCAGCCACCAAGACACAAGCAATGACTTACTAACTGAGTGGGGTGAATTTATTTTAAAATCATCATTAGGACTGATGGAGATTCTTTTGAAACATGTAGAAATAGCATTGGAAAAAATCACAAAACAGTTAAAGGAAATGGAAAAAGAACTGGCCACCATTGAGTTAAATCCTGAAATGAAAAAATTCAAAGAAGACTTGGAAAAATTTATTGAAAAACATGAGGAAAATGTAAGAGTCCGGAAACAAACAAAGTTTCAAAGGGACAAAGAAGATTATGAGGACGGACGCATTTTTACGTATGCCAAAAAATACGAAAGATTTAGAAATAATGAATATGGAAGTATGTCCTCAGTCTCTTCCATTGTGTCAACGGAACCAAGCCTCAGTGGGGGGGAAGAAGAGCAAAGAGAAGCCAGAGCAAGGAGCTCTTTTTTAGACGATCTGAAACTAGCTTTCAACCAAAAGACTTGGGAAAAAACAATGGGTCCCCCCAGGTACACAAATCCGAGAGGAAGAGGAAGGGGAAGAGGACGGGGAAGCACACCCCAAAACAAACAAGGAGAGGCAAGCGAAAATACGGCACAAGCTTCTGGCACAGACCGCGTAGGAACCATGACACGCAACATGAGGAAAAAGTGGAATGCTTAAGGAAAGATCAAGAAATTTCAGATATAAATCTAAATATGGAATCTATCAACATAAAACAACACGACACGTCCAATGACCAAGAATTACAAGTCATCAACCTATCATCGAAACAATTAAGTGAATTGGAATTACAGGTTCTCAAACGGGGCATGAATTTCTGCCCCACCAGTGGCATGAATTTGGCTGAAACTCGAATAGACCTTTATAAATTTATAAGAAAAATCAAACTTGCCAAATTATTTATTGACAAACCGGATATGGCAAATTATAGAAGAAAAATCATCCAACCGACCTTTCAGACTCCGATACAGGATGCTGAACACTTTGTAAACCTGATGGAATTGAGCCAGACCCCCCGAGAAGGGGGTGGACAAGTACAAACACACTGTGTACAATTAGGAGCAGGAATCTCCAAAATGAAACCACAGTCCAGATTCTACCCACAACTCCCTCCTGGGAACAAAATAGACTTCTTTCAGGAATGTGTCGTAAAAGATCTCTATCAACTAAACATACCATTCACTAAAGACAATCTATCTAGACAAGAACGCCAGGCCCTCAACTCACTGCAGAAGGACGATACCATCGAAATCAAAATTGCTGATAAGGGTGGCAATGTCGTTGTTCTGGACAAGGAGGCATACATGCGGGAAGCCCACTCGCAACTACAAAACAGGGAATATTATGAAAAACTAAAAACCAACCCTTTACCCAAATTAAAAGAAGATTTGGATAAAAAATTGGATTTGTGGTTCGAACAAAAACTACTGGATATTGATGAGTACAAATACCTTCAAACCAAATACCCCAAAATGGCGACAATATACTTTCTGCCAAAGATTCATAAACATGCCACTAGACCGCCAGGAAGACCAATAATCTCTGCCAAAGGAGCATTATTAGAACCTATTGCTAACTACATTGATGTTTTCCTACTGCCCTATGTAAAAGGCTTAACATCTTACATAAAAGACACGGGTGATATGCTGAGAAGACTACAGGATACTCCATGGCAGCCCACATACAAGCTGATCACGATGGATGTGATATCTCTATACTCTAATATTCAAAACAAAATTGGCATGGAAGCCTGCAAATCTTTCCTTATGGACAGAAGCATACAACTCATGGATCACAATAACATGCTGATGGAGATGATCTCGATGTGCCTTGAGCAAAATATCTTCTTATTTGGTAATGAAATTTATCGTCAATCCAAAGGCACCGCGATGGGCTTTTCTTTTAGCCCGTCGTACGCATGCCTGACAATGGGACAATGGGAAAAGACATGGGCATGGAGATCAGAAAACGACCAAGCGGTTCAAAAAACCATAGCATGGTTAAGATACATAGATGATTTGTTGCTAATTTGGGAGGGAACAAATGAAGAATTTGAAACTTACTTTGAAATTTTAAACAATTCCAACTTTGGTTTAAATTTCACTTACACAATCAGTGATTCCAGGGTTGTATTTCTAGATACGGAGATCTTCGTCAAAGACAATGTATTACATACAACACTACACCGCAAAAGTACCGCAACAAATGCGGTCTTATATGCTCAGAGTTTTCATCAACCTAGCCTTATACAGAACATTCCATATGGAGAATTTCTCCGAATTAAAAGGATCTGCTCGGACGAAGATGACTGGCAAAAACATAAAAATCTAGCTAAAAACAGATTTATAAAAAGGAAATACAATCCAGCATTGATACAAACAGCCTCTAATCGCTCTGCGATTATTAATAGAACTGATTTACTTGCGGATAAACAAAAACCATCAGAGGATGAATCAGACAAAATTCGCTTCATCACCACTCACTCAACGGCCAACCAAGCAATTACTAAGATTCTCAAAAAAAACTGGCATATTCTCCACATGGACCCTACAGTGGCTCAAATTGTAGGAGATCATCCTAATGTGACCTATCGAAGGGCAAAGAACTTGAAAGATAAACTGATTCATAGCCATTTTCAGGAACAAAAAAAACCGGAAGCATGGCGGAGACCCAAAGGATTTTATAAATGTTCTGGATGCAAAGTCTGCTGCATTGCCAAAACAACTAAGGAGATACAGATGGCAAATAAAAAGACCTGGAAAATTGAGCAACTAATTAACTGTAAAACACAATTTGTTGTTTATGCCTTAGAATGCCAGTGCTCCCAAAAGTATATCGGAAGCACCAAAAAAGAACTTAAACTTCGCATTTTGGAGCATGTTCGTGCGACAATTAACTCTGATCGCAGTAATGCCATGGCTAGACATATGGAGAAGGAACACAAGGGGGATTGGAAATCTCTAATCTTCTACGGAATTGAAAGTGTTGGACCAAATCAAAGAGGTGGAGACCGTGAATTGGTGATGAGGCAAAAAGAGTCCAAACACATCATGAATTTTCGAACCTTTAGCCCGTTTGGGCATAATCAGGATGAAGAACTACACTGCCACCTGTAAAGTTGTACTTACACGCTTATCAGAAATGACTGTTGCCTGCCCTGTCTTAATTTATATGTTTATCTCTCACATAATTTTTCTTCCTTTAGGACATGTTTGAAGATTTAGAACATTGTTTGCACTGTCAATTTCAAAAGATTGATAAATTAACTGGGTGTGGAACGGTTTTGCCCACTGGAGGGCTCTATTATGAACTCTTGGGGTTCAATTACCAAGGTTGCTTAACAATACAGCATTATAAATGTATGAGTTAAATTCACATGTTTGAATATTAAGAATATTTTTTGCACTGTCAAAGGATTGATAAATGAACTTGGTGTGGAACGGGTTTGCCCACTGGAGGGCTCTAATTTGATCTCTTGAGGTTTATTATTATTTTCTAATGTTGTTTAACATTATAACAGTACAAATGCATGAGTTAAATTCACATGGACTCAAACGCCCACCAGAGGGCTATAATTTACGTGTTTGAAGGCATCAATAATTGCAAACATTAGTTTATTTTGATTTTACACACCTTGTGAAAAAAACTTTTTGCGCTTATGGTTGATGAAATAATACTAGTAAACTACATGTCCCAGAATGCCTGTATGACATACAGGAAGTGATGTAATCCCGAAGGGGTGTTTTTTCTTTCTTTCTTTATTTAAATGTAAAAATGTTGTCGAGTAAACTAACCTGTGAGCAAGGTCTCCGTAGAGACCGAAACGCGTTAGGTGTTGCTGGATGCTGAATAAAGAAATCTGTAATTTGACCAAAACCCGGTGTGGTTTTTGAATTGCTACCTTCACACGGGAGTGCATGAGGAACCAAACTTCCCCACAGGGAAAAGCTGAATTTATGTGATCGCAGCGGGTCCTGCTGCGCCTCGCGTGCACCGCCTCAGAGCACCCGGGAGCCTCCGAACTTGAGCCAGACTGAATCCTCATATATTTTTGCGCTTTTTGCACTTTAAATTAAAATCATGGTGTATGCAACTTTGTGACACGTGATCAAGGGCTTACGGGCTTGAAACGCGTTGTGTTGGGTCACTGAATAAAATACTGCCCACTTGAAAAACTCCGGAGGTCTGCGTCTCTTTCCTCGCCTGACTGCCGCTGGGAGAACTCAGGAAGTGGTTTGAGGGTTTCCAGATATATATATATATATATATATATATATATATATATATATATATATATATATGCAAAAAAGAAGGAGAGAACTCTGGGTAGTTCTCAAGTTTAGGTGGAAAGCAGCTCCCGTTAGAGCACTCTCAACAACAGGGACACTCTAGATCTGCTTACCTCAAATGTCTGTTTTTCTATCAAAGTCTTTAAGCATAGGATTAGCACAGTACCATCCACGCCGAGTTAGAAAAGGACAAAGTCTTTTGCCATTTCTACAGCAAAGTCTTTAAGCATAGGACTAAGACAGTGCTGTCCTTGCCGAGCTGTAACATTACAATAATAATAATAACTGAATTTGTAAAGCGCCTGGTTACACCATACCGGTGTGTCCCCGCACTGTAGAAGCCATTGTAAAGCCCGAGCGCTTCACCTACAGTTGCTTACGTCTTCCTCACAATCCTACCTTACCCTACCACCTCCTTGCCTACTCCTTGAGAAATAAATCAGTTTTCAGCCCTTTGCGGAAAACTGCCTCTGCCTTCTCCAACTGGAGATTCACCTGCAGTCTATTCCATTGTTGGGCTGCTAGAACGTGAAAGGGGTGTCCTCCCATTCACACTCTTTTGAAATTAGGAACTAGGACCTGTCCTGTCCCACTGGACCTGAGCTGTCGGGATGGATGGTACGGTGTAATCAGTTTGTGTAGATATGAAGGCCCTTTCCCTTGTAGAATCCGATGGCCAGTACACAGGGCTTTGAACATTACCCTTTCCTTGATTGGAAGCCAGTGCAGTGTTCTCAGTGCTTTCTTCGAGGGTGCTCTCTTGGGCAGCGTCAAGACAAAGCGTGCCAGTGCATTCTGAATGCGTTGCAGTCTCTGAGTGCACTTGGCGCTGGCTCCCAAGTAGAGAACGTTCCCATAATCAAGCCTTGATGTAATCAAAGCCTGAAACATGGTTTTCCTAGTTGAGAGTGGCAATAGGTCCAGTGTTTTCCTAGGAACCCACAAAAGCAATGTATCACTCCAGGCACAGTATTACAGCTTTGAAATGGTAAAATACCAACTCAAGCCAACCTGAAATGAGTAAAATCAACCCTTGACACAGTGTTTCGCTCTAATTAGGGCTCTTCAGAGAGGTATAGCTTTGTCCAGACACAAGGGAGCACCCAGTATAAGTCAAAACAAAACCCTTTCAGGCATAGAGTGACGCATAAATTATGCAAAAAAGATGTAGAGAACTCTGGGTAGTTCTCAAGTCTACAGGCTTGTAGTCGAAACGTGGCATCCTGACATGCTAAGGCAATAAACCAATTCATTATATCTTCAACTGGAGTCTGTGCCCTTGCTTGGCCTGCTGTGGTCGTTTTTTGGGATCCTGGTTCATATATAAAAGATTACTCGACCTTACAGAAAGGAAATGTTTGAATTGCACCATATCTGACCACAATTCCCAGCAATCTATGTGTGATGATGCACTCAGCACACGCCCACAGGGGGGCTTGTTTAAATAAAAGGTCTGAAAATGGTGCAACATCAAGTGTTTTTTACTGCAGCCCATGAGGAAGGGGGTGGTTCCTTGAAAAGCGGCGGGCGTTTTATTGTCTTGTGATGTGGAAAGGCATGCTGACTTGGAAGCCCGGAGGGCAAAGATCTGTTGAGTGCCTGGAGATGGCATTGCCTGTTGATATCAAGATGCCCTTATCAGAAGCACGAGACTTTAAGTTCCAAACATCTTGGAACTTTTGGAGCACAGGACTCTGAAGTAATTGCAGCGTGCCTGTCCACTGCACAGACTACTTAAGATATTCAAAGAACTATGCATGATTTGTAAACTATGACTCAACCTTACAGAATGTAAATATTTAAATTGCACCATTTCAGACCTCAAGTCCCAGCAATCTATTTGTGACGATGCACTCAGCATTAACCCACAGGGGGGCTTGTTTAAATAAAATGTCAGAAAAGCTAATGGTGCAACATCGAGTGTTTTTTACTGCAGCCCATCAGGACGAAGGTGGTTCCCTGAAATGCATCAGGCGTTTTATTGTCCTGTGATGTAAAAAGGCATGCTGACTTGGAAGCCCGGAGGGCAGAAATCTGTTGAGTGCCTCTCAAATGCTTCAGGCATTCTTGTTGAGTCATATATCATATGAACAAGGGCTGCAAAGCCCGAAACGCGTCATGGTTGGGTGATTAAGGAAAAAACTGGAAAATAAAATAACTTACCTGAAAGCTGTGGTCAGTCTCCTGCTTCGCCGGTCTGGCTGGATCGGAGGTGGTGTTACGGAGTTACTCTTCAAAATATATATATATATATATATATATCATCACGCTCCAATTCCTCCTCTGATACGAGAAAGATGACAGCACTCGGGGGTTACTTTTCGAAAGTGCAGGTTTTATTTATTCCTTGCAGGCACCCTCCACAAACGCGTTTCGGCGTGCTGCCTTCGTCAGTGTGGTAACAACGTTTATCATTACTCGGTGGATTTAAATAAGACATTCTCAGTTTCTAATTACAGTAATAGAAAACGACAGAGGACAACCCCACTGTGGTTGCTGTAGGCGCCATCTTTGAGTGTTAATGTGCGCAACCTGAAGATGTTACACAGGTTTCACAATGTAGCCCACAGATGGGCAAGTCCATACAGAGCGTGGGTATACACAAAAATCATACTGTTCAAGGCATAAACAGAGTAAGAAATTAAGCCGTGGATCGGCTAGGGTCCTCTATCTAGTGCATCAAATAATAAATAACAATCCACCAATATAGTGCACGAAAGTGCCATCTTATGTTACCGAAAAAAAGATCACAAAATCATTTTGCTGTACAAATCCAAATCTCAAATAATAATTGTATACATTGTTGTATAAGTGCATTCATGCATGCCATGAGAAACAGCAGTGTTGAAACCTATGCATGGATAAAATCCAGACAAAGGGACAACCTGTGCTTCCAGACAATGCAGAGATTTATGAGATAAATCGTACAATATCACAGGGTAATTACATCTAACAATGTGCAACAGACAAACAGGTCCATGCGTCAGCATACGCCATGTTCAACTACTCATTCCAGCCACAATAAGGACCCTTGATATATTCTGTGGTCACCTGGAATATCTACTCCAATCTTCCCAAGACGTTATGTTGTAACAGGGAAAGGGTGTATCCTACATATGGCCTATATACACTGTACATGGTTCTATTTTCCCAGATGGAACGCCATCTCCTCCCCCGCATTCAGACCCCTGGGATGCTTCGTGGAAAGGTCAATAATGAACCTAGATTCCAGTCTGCGGAGTCGTCTCAAACGATCTCCGCCCCTCGCATTTATGGGTATGGTGTCTAGACCGTAATACTGTAGTAATTTACGGTCCCGTCCATGTACCTCCGCGAAGTGGCGGGCCACTGGATAACTGGGGTCAGCTTTGTCGATGGCTCTCAGATGTTCCATGACCCTCAGTTTCAGTTCTTTGATCGTGCTGCCTATGTAGCGCAAGCCACACGGGCAGTGTAGGCAATAAACAGCATATTGTGTGCTGCAGGTAATAAACTTTCTTATGGGCATGCTCTTGCCTGTGTCTGGTATGGTGTATGAGAGAACCCTTTTGCTGTTTGCACAGGCTTTACATCTTCCACAAGGGAAGAACCCTTTCTGGTCCTTCAAGGTATTTACCCTTGGAGGGGGTTTCTCCAGATGGCTTGTAACGAGCATGTTACCTACAGACCTTGCTTTGCTGAATGTCACCAGCGGATTGGGGGGAAGGTCGTCCTTCAGTACAGTGTCTGTTTGTAAGATATGCCAGTTCTTTTTAAGCATTCTTTTTAGGTCATTGGCCCCAGTGGAGTAGGGGGTGATCATTCTGAATTTATTCACATTGGTGTCTTTGTTTGCATCACGGCCTGAACCAGCCGGTCTGGCGGTGAGCAAACTCCTTCTCGATGTCTTTTTAACCCTTCTCAGTGTGTCCTGTAATAGGTCTTCACCATATCCCCTTATCATGAAACGGGATATGCATTCAGAGGCAGCCGCCTCGAAATCCGAATCCCTGGAACAGTTCCTACGGAGTCTCAAGAGCTCTCCGTAGGGAATGCTGTTGATCAATTGTGGTGGGTGGCTGCTGCTGGCAAAGAGTGTTGAATTGCCAGCAGTCTCTTTTCTGAACAGACAGGTGTGTAGCTGCCCATCTTCAACAAACACCCTCAGGTCCAAGTACTCCGCTGCCATATATATATATATATATATATATATATATATATATATATATATATATATATATATATATATATATATGTATATATATATGTATATATGTATATATATATATATTCACTAAAAAAAACATAGGTTTCACACATGTTATAATTAGCTGGACAGTTCACTCATACAAAACCATTGAAATTCCCCTGTTATAGTTAGTTCAGCTAACTATAACTTGCGCGCCCGCTATCCACTGCTGATGACGTCACATATTACATCACTCATGACATGGTCAGTAACATCACTCATGACATCACTCATGACATCTCAAATGACATCACTGATGACATCTCAAATGACATTACTGATGACATCACTGATGACATGTGTGTCTTTCTGAAAAATAAATATTTTTTATATATGTATATCTAAAGGTGGATGTTTGATAGTTTATTTGCATGTTTGAGTATGTGTATGAGTAACTCTATGTATGAGTGGAGGTGTGTAACAGGATCTATAGGTGTATGAGTACATATGATGAGTGAGTACATGTATTAGTGACTATATAGAACTGATGGTGAATGAGTGGATGTGTATGTAGATTTTGGAATTACTGAATAGGTTGTTCTAACTGGTATTGGTATCTCCATTGTTTTGAAAATTTTAGTTTCTATTTTTCAAGAGTGTATCAAAGGTTATATTAGGGTGAGAGGAGGTCTGCCACTCTTTCACAAGGATGATGTCATCAGTGATGTCATGAGTGATGTAACTGACCATGTCATAAGTGATGTAATATGTGATGTCATCAGCAGTGGATTGCGGGCGCGCAAATCATAGTTAGCTGAACTATAAAAGGAGAATTTCAATGGTTTTGTATGAGTGAAATGTCCAGCTAACTATAACATGTGTGAAACCTATTTTTTTTCAGTGAATTTCTAAGGTTTTTTAAATGCTAATTCCTAACTATAACGTGGATGAAACCTATATTTTTTTCAGTGAATTTGCATGGTTTTTTAAATGCTAATTCCTAACTATATCGTGCCTAAAATCTATTTTTTTTTCTCTGAATTTTATAGATTTTGTAAATGCCAATTTTTAAATGTATTAATTGTTATATTTATTTTTTTGATACTAATTTACTACATTTTTTATAATTATTATTTGTAGCTATTTTATTTTTTTAATTAAATTACATATTTTTAATGTAAAATAATAATTAAAAAAATCAAAAATGTTATTTTTTTCAATATATGAAAATGAATTTCTATATTTTTTTTGCCTTTTTTTGTGGTAAACGTAGGGTACGCGTATTGTCTTCGCACACTACTGTGCAACTGTCATCGTACTGTACGCGTACCGCGCATACGTCACAGATACTTCAAAGCACTCCATTCCCTAAAGCCTGCCTCACCACATGAGTAAATGCTTACTGAGTGAATGATTACATTAATATAAGTAAAGACACTGAGTGAATTCTTAATTGGTTCACATTTACTTTACAGAACGGATTACAAAAAAAGGGAAGGTACTAGAAAAATAAGTCGAAAAAAAAGGGGAATGAATGTTAATACTCGTATTAAAAAAAAAATAACTTATAGAAATGCTTTAATAAGAAAAACGAGTTTGAATAAAGCATTTTAGAAATTAAACAAAAGTTAAAAAGTATGGAAAGAAGCACGTTTATAAAAACACTTGACGCACTAAAACAGTGGAAATGAAACACCTGTCCACTGAAAAACGTGACTTAAAAGTGGGAGGAGCAATAAATTGATCCCATACACTGTTAAGTAACCAAAAATTATATAAACCACACCCGTGGGATAATTAGTTTTTGTTTCATAGAATCAATATGGGTGAAGAAACTACGAGCAAGGTAATGATTCTACACTGCAGAAGCATCTAGACAATATCTTTCATTTCCTCAGAGGGAACATCTTGTCAATGTATATTTAAAAATACATAAAACATTATATCCCCTCCAGAGGAGTTGGACAAATTTCGACGGAGGCAGGAAAGAATATCAAAGAGAGGTAAATTATCATAATGGGTATATGTTTTATATATTCAAGAAAGAAAGCAAAAATATTTAAATGATTATAGAATGTGATATGATTACCTTTAAATATAATATAATAACGAGTTGATTAAAAAACCATTACAAGAAATATAGGTTATTTAAGGAATTACTACGTGCAAATTAATGATGAGAAGCAATGTCATAATCTTCAATTTATCTTTCATTTCCACAGAGGGATCATATTGTTAATGTATATTTTAATTTATATTAAACTTTATGATCCTTCAACTGGAGTTGGATGACTTACAACCGAGAATTTTTTTTTTAGTACGCAAGTATTTCTTAATGATTGAAAAGTATAGTATAAATAGAAAATACTTAGCAATAAAGGAGAATACTCTAACTTCTTGAGTGAAAATGGGCTAAAAGTATTTATATTGAGTAGTGCTTTTAGTAATTTTCACTGGTGAAGAAGAAGAGGATTATCTGCGCAAGCACTTTTCTTCAACAAAATAATATAATTGTGTCTTCAAATGTTAATGTGAATATTAATTCTTTCAATTTTTAAAAATGATTGTAAAATGTAATAATGACATGAAATGTACATTAAAAAAAAGGTGAGGGAGTGTTTGTCGTAGCACTTCTATTCTACTTTATCTGAAAGTAAAAAAAGCCCAAACATTTAAAAAAAAGATGATGGGGTAACACTTATGTAATGTAAACTTAAGAAATGAGTGCTTATGATGAAATAAAAGAAATGTGGTCCAACACGTGATACCAATGAATGAAAAAATAATTTGCATTTCACCCGTATGATGAACATAAAAGACTCAATGAAAATATTTTGAAAACTTGTGCATATTTTTGAATACCTTTACAGTCAACACTCGTAAGCAGAGTACACAGTTTAAGTTAAAATCACCCTACCACAACTAGTGTTTGAAACGCATTGTAAAATAAAGTACGTCACAAAATGGGCTACATACATGGTGAGTGTAACGTCACATAGAAAAAAAAGCCAATCAAAATTAGGATCAGGAAGGTAGACATAACCACACAACAGCCAATCAAATGTTTTTCAAAATCTACACAAGGAAAGGGATTGGTCGCTAATACGTCTTCTTACAATGCTTCACAACCAATCAAAAAGAGGTGTTGAAAGTTTCTGTTTTTAACATACGAGCAAATCAGATAACCTTGCAACTACACGTAGCAAGAGGCAATTATTAAAGATGACTTGCTTTCGCAAGACCCCGAAAGACTTCTTCCAGAATAAGTATGCACTTCACTGCCAGACCCCATTTAACAATTATCCAGGCTCTCAAGACTCATCACGTCACAAATCATCTCTCACACTTTCTCTTCTTTTTTAGTGTATTGTGTGAGGCAGACTGCGTGACTTTATGCCTAGAGCCCTCGAAGGCCCAGGAGACTGCCACGCCCCAGGGCCAGCTCCTGCAGTGTCCTGGAGCCGCGCGGCCCCGCTCCCAACATTTAAAAGCCCCGGGGGTGGTGGTAAATTAATTGAGGCTGAATATGTTAGTACAGCCCACTCCACTTACGCTACCAGGAAAACAAAACAACACTACATGGCCCAGATTTTGATTGTACGGATTTCTTAGTTCCAGCTCTAGTTGTCAGATCGGCACACCCACTCCCTCATGGCTGGTATACACCCACACCACACCCATCTAGCGCGTCCGTCACTACACACGTGACCCTACCTATAAAAAAGACGGGGCGCATGTGCTGTGCGCCATTTTAGAGTTTCTCCCATCGCAAGCGCTGTGATGGCCCGTCCTATTGGTTCGCACACTTCATGTAGGCCCAAACTACCGAACAAGGGGGCCCACTACAACATGCATGGCCTCTTTGGTCACTAAGTTAGTGGTACCCGAAGCACTGAGTGGGTGAGGAACCTGCGATGATGATGATGGGAGCACGAGTATGTAGTTAGCCATAGAGATATCAAGACTCGGCACCATATATGAGACTTCTTTGTGGCAGATCGGGACTACATGATGCAGAAGGTGTCCTGTCCACGAAAGGTGAGCAGTGAGGCCTGGGTACGCATCGGAGGGAGTTGAAGGGCTGTAGCAGACTGGATACAAAAAAGCGATGCAGCGATTTAGAAAAACACAGTCCTATATGGTGTGTCAAATTACATGTATATATTTTTTTTCCAAAAACGTTTTCATAATTGCTCAAACGTCAGGAATATAAACTATACAAATAGGTATTTTAAATGTGAGAAGGAACGGGGAACATCCTTTTCAACGCGGATTTTACTCCGCAGTACTTTTAGAACGCGTCCGTTACAACGCAAGTCGTAACCACGACTTGCGCTGGAGGGCGCTAGAGGATAAAGAATAGTATATTTACTATTCCAACACCTTCCCTAGTATCCACGGGGACTGGTGTTAGAATAGTAAATTATACTATTCACTATCAGCGCCCCCCAACGCAAGTCGTTGTAACGACTTGCGTTGTTAAAGACGCGTTGTAAAAGCACGCGTTGTGATGGTACGCGTCGTACCGTCATACATCCGAAGGAACGTGTGTGAAAGGGGAATGTTATTCAACTCCACATTAAGATAGTAACAATTACCAATCATAGCATCTTTCTTTTACTATCTTTTAGATATAGAGCTTCAGGGTGCATTATGTCCCGGCACGTAGTGAAAAACACACTGGTGACAGAAAGTTGAGCTGGCAATATTCTATGCAGTCACTCTGTCACTTCCTCTCTCCTTTGATAAAAAAATTACACACAATGTTAACTTCCTTTTTATCTTACAGGTTGTGTTTCACAAATTGGCGTCCCCCCCACACCTCTAAAACTTAATGTTCGAGGATTCTGCGATGATGCGTGGCCATCATAACAACTTCTGAGAAAGCTGCTTCGACACATAGTGCACCCTCTTTGAATCTGGCCTATGGCACAAGGTGAGCAAAGAAGCTTGTTTCCGAAACAACAACAAGCCATCAGTGAAAGGAGAAAACGGGACAATACTATTACTAACTCTTTATACTATATTTCAGATCACTTAACTGGGGAGTGCACTATGAACCAGCACATGCTTGGGCACACAACGGAGGCAAAAGGTGAGCTATGAGTATTTCCTCCAGTATTAACTGCTCAATCTATAACTTTCTCCCCCCCACATTTTAATGTTGTTTTTTCTCTCTTTCTCTTTCTCACTTTCTCTCACATCGTTTCTTTTTCTCTTTTAAAGTTATGGACGCTGCAGTCCACTCTGCCATGCACAACCTTAGCTAAATACAAGTAGTGAACTCTGTTGACCACAGTGAAGCCTGCTTCGACATGTAGTGCACCCTCTTTGAATCACCCCAATGGCACTAGGTTGAGCAAAGAAGCTTGTTTCTGAAACAAGAACACGTTATCTGTGAAAGGAGAGAGTGGGTAGTGTCCAGCACATTCACTGCATAGAAATATACAATTACTTTAGAGCAGTGAGAATAGATAGGTTACAACCGTCTGACGAACAGATCTACAAGCTTCTTGCGCCACTTTTGTGTCATTTTTAACATGGGAAAAGTAGCGCAAGGAGCTTGTAAATCTGCCTCTGACTTTTCAAGAAAAACACTCACCTCCAGACTCTGTGAGTCAATGAGGTGCAACAGTCAAGGTACGCAGGGTAAAGGTCTACAAGAAAGTGCAGCAGCGTGGCACTGTAAGCCCTTTGGCTGCACCATGCTGCCGCACTTTCAGAGCGTAGGAATGCAACATATTTACAAGAATATGTTGCATTCCTGTGCTCTCCCCTCCTCTGGCGCACAAACAGCTGCCTGTGCCGGCGCAGGCACCCTTGCACCATGGTGCAAGGATGCCTGCGCCAAGGGGAGATTGTTTTGTGCAGGAAGGGGTACCTTCCTGCACAAAAACAATCACCAAAGGCTTTTTCCTCTTTCAATGCATGCGTAGAATGCAGCACGAATTGAAAGAGGAAAAAAAAGAGGAGAAATAAAAACATTTCTTCACTTTGCGCCTTGCTACGCCACCTCTAGGGTGGCATAGATATTCAGACGCATCTCCCAGATTTACGATTTCTCGTAAATCTGGAGATGTGTCTTGTTCCATGGGTGTTGCGTTGGAACACCCACAGCGACACCCATGAAACGCCCCTTCACCACAAAGTGCTGCATGTGAAGGGGCCATATTTACAAGGAGAGGAAAAGTCACGCAGGGTGGCTTTTCCTCTCCTCGTAAATATGGAGGAGTCCCCTGCGCCACCAGTACGTCACAAAAAGTGAGGTACTGGTGGCAGAGGGGGCTTGTAAATCTGCCCTGCAATATTAAGAACTCACGGCTATGCAGTGGGAGTGTATGTGATATACTACTTTGGAAGAAAAACCGCGCACAGACACCTCCTTACAGTGGAAGTTGAAAAAATACATTATCCTGAGTGTACAAATAAATAAAGCAAAAATATACATGTGCAGTTGTATGTACTCTGTTATTACTAAGTCTATATACTATCTTTCAGATCACTAAACTGCATGTGCTTGGACACACAACGGAGGCAAAAGGTGAACTACAAGTATTTTCTCCAGTATTAACTGCTCCATCTATAACTTTCTCTCTCCCACTTTTTAATGATGTTTTTTCTCTCTTTCTCTTTCTCACTCTCTCTCACATCGTTTCTCTTTCTCTTTTAAAGTTATGGACGCTGCTGTCAACCCTGCTGTGTACAACCTTAGCTGAGTACAAGTTGTGAACTCTGTTGGCCACAGTGAAGCCTGCTTCGACACGTAGTGCACCCTCTTTGAATCAGGCCATTGGCACAAGGTGAGCAAAGAAGCTTGTTTCCGAAACAACAACAAGTTATCTGTGAAAGGAGAGAGTGAGTAGTGTGCAGCACCTTCACTGCGTAGAAATATATAATTACCTCCAAGCACTGAGAATAGATAGGTTACAACAGTCTGAGTAACAGATCTACAAGCTTCTTGCGCAACTTTTGTGTCACTTTTAACATGGGAAAAGTGTCGCACGGAGATTGTAAATCTGCCTCTAACTTCCCAACAAAAACACTCACCTCCGGACTCTGCGAGTCAATGGGTTGCAACAGTGTAGATACGCAATATTGAGAACTCACCGCTATGCAGTGGGAGTGCATGGGATATACTGCTTTGGAAGAAAAACAGCCCACAGACACCTCCTTACAGTGGAACTTGATGTAATATAGTATCCTGAGTGTACAAAAAAATAAAGCAAAAACATACGTGTGCAGTTGTATGGACTATGCTATTGCTAACTCTTTATACTATCTTCCAGATCACTAAACTGGAGGGTGCACTATGAAGCAGCACATCCGTGGACACACAACGGAGGCAAACGGTGAGCTATGAGTATTTTCTCCATTTACATTTACATTTACATGCATTAGAAATAAGAGCTTATTTACAAAACCCTTGTGCCACTTTTGTGTCACTTTCAACATGGGAAAAGTAACACAAAACTGTTGCAAGTGTCTTGTAAATAAGTCCTAAAGAATATTGTCCTGCATAATGACTTAATCTCTCACCTAATTCTGTATTATCTCTGAATCATTTTAAAGACCTGTTGATCTGTAATGTAAACCTGAAGCAGTAGGCACTTCCATACAGACACCGCTTGAATGCGGGCCTATAACACGAGTGAAATGTAACAGGCACACTGCACACGTAAAAATAAGGAAATATCGTTAAGTGTTACCTTGACTTGTAATGTTTGACCTCATTTAGTCACATCGATCTATTAAACACAAATTTTCATTTTTGTTTTGCAGATTACCTACCGTACGTCCACATCACATTTTGTTTATTATATTGTTTTATTAAAGTTATGTTTCTAGTTCTTTATTGTACGGATCTATGACGTTACAACGCAAAATATTACAGCGCACTCTGTTACAACGCATTTTTTACAACGCAGGATCCATTACATCGCATGGCATTACAACGCATGACATTACATAGCAAATGCTATTACAACGCATGCCATTACAATGTAAGTATAGGTAAGTATATAATTTTTTTTTAAATGTAATTAATTTAAATTTAATTTATTAAATAAATTACATTATTTTTAAATAATTATTTTGTACATATATTACTTTAAGTTTATTTTAAAAAGAACTATTAATAACAAGAACTATTTTTAAAAAATAATAAAATTATTAAAATTATTTTTTCAAATTAAATTAAAAGATGTATTTTAAAACAAATACCCCTGTACCCCAAAACCCAAACCCAGCCCTAAAACCTAAAAATACCCCTATACCCCAAAACCCAAACCCAGCCCTAAAACCTAAAAATACCCTGTACCCCAAAACCCAAACCCAGCCCTGAAACCTAAAAATACCCCTGTACCCCAAAACCCAAACCCAGCCCTGAAACCTAAAAATACCCCTGTACCCCAAAACCCAAACCCAGCCCTAAAACCTAAAAATACCCCTGCACCCCAAAACTCAAACCCAGCCCTGAAACCTAAAAATACCCCTGTACCCCAAAACCCAAACCCAGCCCTAAAACCTAAAAATACCCCTGTACCCCAAAACCCAAACCCAACCCTGAAACCTAAAAATACCCCTGTACCCCAAAACCCAAACCCAGCCCTAAAACCTAAAAATACCCCTATACCCCAAAACCCAAACCCAACCCTGAAACCTAAAAATACCCCTGTACCCCAAAACCCAAACCCAGCCCTAAAACCTAAAAATACCCCTATACCCCAAAACCCAAACCCAGCCCTGAAACCTAAAAATACCCAAACACCCCAAAACATATACCTCAGTACCCCAAAACATAAACTCCTATACTCATACTTATTTTTAAAAATTGCTTAATTTAATATATATTTAATTTATAATATTAAAAAACATAAATTAATATATTTATTTATTATTATTAATTAAATTAATTAAATAATATTAAATAAAATTAAAAAAAATTATATACTTACCTATACTTACGTTGTAATAACATGCGTTGTAATAGCATCTGCTCTGTAATGTCATGCGTTGTAAAGGCATGCGATGTAATGGATACAGCGTTGTAAAAGTTGCGTTGTAATAGAAGTGGTTGTAAAAGTTGCGATGTAACGGTTGTTTCCCTTATTGTACTGTTATCTAAGTTAAAAGTTAGTTAAAAAATAAGTATATACGTCTTTTTTTTGGGGGGGGGTAACGATCCCCAATAGAAATTAAATTTATAATTTGAAGTATAATCCTGAGACTAACTATTTACCAGATCTGTACCAGAGTCTATAGCTACGACTAACGCTTCCAATAAGAAAAGTTTTAAAACTACACAACAGTAACTTTTTTCAATCACCAACATAGGGCTCGATTAGGATGGCGGTGAATCCGCATCCTCCGGGCCATGGAAGCCACCACTGGCCCGGAGGATGCGGATTCACCGCCGCGGTCCCTGTAAACACCACCCATCAGCTCAGGATGGCGGTAGGATCAGTGGCGGACAGCAGGTCCATCGGCTGCTGCTCCGCAGGGTGTAGCCTGCTATTTGATGGCGGTGTCTGCAAGACACCGCCAGCCAAATTAGGAAGCATGTGTAAACATGCTTTTCCGCGGCGGTTTTTCCGCCGTGTAAAAGCATGTGGACCTTTGCTTCTGTGGGGCCCTTGCCGGCCCCCAGGGTGAAGGGGGTGTGGGGGTGCACATGTGGAGTACTTATGGTACCTCCTGCATTTGCATGCACAAAAAGGCAGGCACCGCGCGGTGCCTGCCGATTTGTGCATGCAAATGCAATGCATGCATTTTTAACATTGCGGCGGGTGCTGCTTGACGCAGCACCCGCTGCAATGTTAAGGATACAGGATGTGACCGCCAGGGTGGCGGTCACATCCTAATTGGCATGGAGGGACCGCCACTGCCCTTGCGGACGGTCCCTCCACCTCAGGGGTGGCGGACGGACGCCATCCTAATGACCCCCTAAGTGTGGTAACTTCTATCCTCTGTGCTCACGTAAGTGTTCCATAAACTGTTACTATGGTAACAGGCAGAAAGCTGTTTGGGGGTAGAGTTGAAAGGTACCAGCTATACAAAAATTGTTATATTTACCCTGGATCCTCTACAAGACAGAAAGGAAAGCAAAGTAAAACAAAACACTGTGTACCAGATTTACAACTCCCTTGCGCCACTTTCGTGTCCAAGGCCCCCCCAACAAAATTAAAAGTGTGTGGGCCTCAATGACGCCCCTCAAACCCCGGGAACAACCACCCCCCAGAGATTTCTGTATTGTGTGACGGGGGCGGCATGGCCCTCTGCCTGATGCCCTGGAGTCCACCACGCCCAGAGCCGAATCCTCCAGTGTCCCGGGGTGCCTACCCCCGGGACACTGCTGTTTGAATTCCAATAGAAGCCCACATTCAGGTGTAAACCTGGGCTTCTATGGAAATTCACAAGGGCATATTATCAAGCCCATTATCGCCGCTAGTTTCCTGCCGATAAAAGCGGCTATAATGTATCTCCCTTTCTTGATAATATGGCCCTTAGTTAGCATTTTGAAAGACAGAGCAGTGAAATCTGTTCTTACTTTCAAAATCCAAACAAGATTGCATTTCCACATGCAAGTTAGCATCTCCTCATGTGTAAAAGCAATGCCGGCTTCCGAATAACGCGGAAAGCCGGCCGGACTGTGGGGGCATAGTGGCTCCCCTCACGGTCCCCAATTTTTTTTATAAGACCATAAGACCCGGGGGATACGATCCCAGGAATATTAGAAAGTTCTGATAGGGGCTATTTTTTAACGGAAAAATAAAAGTTGCGCACCCAGCTCAGTGCGGCCCCCTGTTGTGCCCGCCCTGGATGCATGACTTATAATCTGTAGGGTGCGCGACTGCAGCACCTTTGGTGCACAACTTCTACGTGTTTGGGAGCAGCCATTACTTTTCCAAAGAAGGAACTACTAACATGCAGCTCCCCATCTGCAAAAGCAATCTGATTTAAATTTTGAAAGAGAAAACATATTTCCTACGGTGGGATGGGCAACCCGGGACACTGCAAAATCCGGCCCTCCCACAATACATAAAGCCTCAGGCAGTGGTGGTCCCCGGGGCTTTGGCGAGTGTACCCTTTTACCATTAAAAAAAATAGCCCCAATCACTAATTTTTATTATCCCTGGAGACCCCATCCCCCGGGGCTTACATAAAATGTTGGGGACTGTAGGGGGATCCCCAATGCCCCCACAGTCCCACCCGGATCCCCGCGTCCTTCGGAAGCCGGCATTGCTTTTCCTTGGGGGGAGCAGCTAATCTGCTTTCCTATTTGGAAGAGAGAGCAGTTTAACCTGCTCTCTCTTCCTAATAGGAAAGCAGTTTGCAATGACAGGGTGGGAGCTGCCAGACTCCCACCCTGTATTTGCAAACGGCAGTGTCCCGGGGGTAGGCACCCCGGGACACTTCAGGAGCTGGCTCTTGGGGGTGGCAGTCGCCAGGGCCATCTTGGGCTCCAATAGGGGGGCCACTGTGGCCCCCTCCAACACTTTCAAGAAGCCCCGGGGGTGGCAGTCCCTGGGGCTTGGGGGCCTCATAGCCCCCCCTCAATTAATATTTTAAAGCCCCGGGGGGTGGCGGTTCCTGGGGCAGGAGGGGCCTCAGAGCCCCCCTCAATTAATATTTAAAATTCCCAGGGGTGGTGGTCCCTGGGGCTCGGGGAGCCTAAGATCCCCCCACCATATACATTTACATTCACTGCGGGAGGGCCGTCAGCCCCCTCGCACATATATTTTAAAAAAGCCCCTGGAGGCTAATTAGCACTAAAGCGGGCTTCGTTTTCTTCACATGATACGCGTATCCTATGCCCATCCCGCGATTTCTAAAAGGAGGCCTAGGGGGTCAGGGTGTACCTACCCTGCCCCATTTGCATCTTTTGCGCACTTCTTTTTCAGTTTTCTTGTGCCTCGGTTCTACCGAGACACAAAATGGCTGCCAACACTTCTTGGTTTGGAGTTTTGACAGACAGTTGATAGCCAATTAGCATGCAGCTCGGGCTCGTAAGGGTACGCGTATATTCCTTGGACGGTACTTCGGCCATAGATATATCTATGAATTTACTTTTGATTTTCTCCGGAACTACTGCAAGGATTTACACCATTTAACAAAAAGTGTCATCTAAGAACCAAACTCTACCTTTTTGCCAAATTTGGTGTAATTCAGTTCAGCAGTTCGGGCTGTAGCAAGTCTTAAGGGTCCCTATGGGAAACTGCATGGGGAAAACACGTTTTGGGACCCCCCTTTTGTCTCTGCCCGGCTTCACAAATCACTGCCAAACTTTCAGGGAAGGACCAGAGTGGAGCAGGCCATCTTCTTTCAAGAAGATTCGTTGACCGGCGCCAAAGTTATTCCAAATAGAATGTTGCAGACTTCCTATGGAAACTAGGTCCTAACTATCACTACCTACTGGCGAAGTAAATATACTAACAATCATTCTTTAGGATCCTGGTTTATACATATATATATATATATATATATATATATATATATATATATATATATATATATATATATATATATATATATATATATATATATATATATATATACATACATACATATATATATATATATATATATATATATATATATATATATGTATATATATGTATATATATATATATACAGCATAAAGTCGACACCCTGTAAGGACGACAGCAGACGCAAATCTTCAAAGTGCTATTTCTTTATTGTGCAAATTCGTTGACCGGCGCCAAAGTTATTCCAAATAGAATGTTGCAGACTTCCTATGGAAACTAGGTCCTAACTATCACTACCTACTGGCGAAGTAAATATACTAACAATCATTCTTTAGGATCCTGGTTTATACATATATATATATATATATATATATATATATATATATATATATATATATATATATATATATATATATATATATATATATATATACATACATATATATATATATATATATATATATATATATATATATATATATATGTATATATATGTATATATATATATATACAGCATAAAGTCGACACCCTGTAAGGACGACAGCAGACGCAAATCTTCAAAGTGCTATTTCTTTACTGTGCAAATTCGTTGACCGGCGCCAAAGTTATTCCAAATAGAATGTTGCGGATTTCCTATGGAAACTAGGTCCTAACTATCACTACCTACTGGCGAAGTAAATATACTAACAATCATTCTTTAGGATCCTGGTTTATATATATATATATATATATATATATATATATATATATATATATATATATATATATATATATATATATATATATATTCCGCTCCGTGGGGTTGTCCAAGTAGCGGGTAGCACCCGAACCTGCGTGCGCCTTCCCCAAAGCGTTAGTTGGTATGGGTAGTTGCGTGTTTGAAATAGGCCCGACGAGTTTCGGAAATTTATTTTCCTCATCAGGGGCCAGCAGTAAAGTGCACGACGTCTACCATCTCCCTGTATGAAAACACGCATTGTGCTTATGGGAGATGTAGTCCATATATCCTGGATGGATGCACTTTCAAAGTACTGCTCGTTCCAAAGGCTCTAACAGGAGCCCCAAACATCACTCCTGTCCTCATCCATCGCGCAGCTCCACATACGAGACTCCTTGGATAGAGGGTCTTGTGGCCCCCGTTTCTTCGGGGTGGTGCTACCCAGCGGCAGGACCGCCGCTAATGTATTCCGCTCCGTGGGGTTGTCCAAGTAGCGGGTAGCACCCGAGCCTGCGTGCGTCTTCCCCAAAGCGTTAGTTGGTATGGGCAGTTGCGTGTTTGAAATAGGCCCGACGCGTTTCGGAAATTTATTTTCCTCATCAGGGGCCAGCAGTAAAGTGCACGACGTCTACCATCTCCCTGTATGAAAACACGCATTGTGCTTATGGGAGATGTAGTCCATATATCCTGGATGGATGCACTTTCAAAGTACTGCTCGTTCCAAAGGCTCTAACATAAGCCCCAAACATCACTCCTGTCCTCATCCATCGCGCAGCTCCACATACGAGACTCCTTGGATAGAGGGTCTCGTGGCCCCCGTTTCTTCGGGGTGGTGCTACCCAGCGGCAGAACCGCCGCTAAAGTATTCCGCTCCGTGGGGTTGTCCAAGTAGCGGGTAGCACCCGAGCCTGCGTGCGCCTTCCCCAAAGCGTTAGTTGGTATGGGCAGTTGCGTGTTTGAAATGGGCCCGACGCGTTTCGGAAATTTATTTTCCTCATCAGGGGCCAGCAGTAAAGTGCACGACGTCTACCATCTCCCTGTATGAAAACACGCATTGTGCTTATGGGAGATGTAGTCCATATATCCTGGATGGATGCACTTTCAAAGTACTGCTCGTTCCAAAGGCTCTAACATGAGCCCCAAACATCACTCCTGTCCTCATTCATCGCGCAGCTCCACATACGAGACTCCTTGGATAGAGGGTCTTGTGGCCCCCGTTTCTTCGGGGTGGTGCTACCCAGCGGCAGGACCGCCGCTAATGTATTCCGCTCCGTGGGGTTGTCCAAGTAGCGGGTAGCACCCGAGCCTGCATGCGCCTTCCCCAAAGCGTTAGTTGGTATGAGAAGTTGCGTGTTTGAAATAGGCCCGACGCGTTTCGTAAATTTATTTTCCTCATCAGGGGCCAGCAGTAAAGTGCACGACGTCTACCATCTCCCTGTATGAAAACACACATTGTGCTTATGGGAGATGTAGTCCATATATCCTGGATGGATGCACTTTCAAAGTACTGCTCGTTCCAAAGGCTCTAACATGAGCCCCAAACATCACTCCTGTCCTCATCCATCGCGCAGCTCCACATACGAGACTCCTTGGATAGAGGGTCTCGTGGCCCCCGTTTCTTCGGGGTGGTGCTACCCAGCGGCAAGACCGCCGCTAATGTATTCCCCTCCGTGGGGTTGTCCAAGTAGCGGGTAGCACCTGAGCCTGCGTGCGCCTTCCCCAAAGTGTTAGTTGGTATGGGTAGTTGCGTGTTTGAAATAGGCCCGACGCGTTTCTGAAATGTATTTTCCTCATCAGGGGCCAGCAGTAAAGTGCACGACGTCTACCATCTCCCTGTATGAAAACACGCATTGTGCTTATGGGAGATGTAGTCCATATATCCTGGATGGATGCACTTTCAAAGTACTGCTCGTTCCAAAGGCTCTAACATGAGCCCCAAACATCACTCCTGTCCTCATCCATCGCGCAGCTCCACATACGAGATTCCTTGGATAGAGGGTCTCGTGGCCCCCGTTTCTTCGGGGTGGTGCTACCCAGCGGCAGGACCGCCGCTAATGTATTCCGCTCCGTGGGGTTGTCCAAGTAGCGGGTAGCACCCGAGCCTGCGTGCGCCTTCCCCAAAGCGTTAGTTGGTATGGGCAGTTGCATGTTTTAAATAGGGCCAGCGCGTTTCGGAAATTTATTTTCCTCATGAGGGGCCAGGAGTAAAGTGCACGACGTCTACCATCTCCCTGTATGAAAACACGCATTGTGCTTATGGGAGATGTAGTCCATATATCCTGGATGGATGCACTTTCAAAGTACTGCTCGTTCCAAAGGCTCTAACATGAGCCCCAAACATCACTCCTGTCCTCATCCATCGCGCAGCTCCACATACGAGACTCCTTGGATAGAGGGTCTCGTGGCCCCCGTTTCTTCGGGGTGGTGCTACCCAGCGGCAGGATCGCCGCTAATGTATTCCGCTCCGTGGGGTTGTCCAAGTAGCGGGTAGCACCCGAGCCTGCATGCGCCTTCCCCAAAGCGTTAGTTGGTATGAGTAGTTGCGTGTTTGAAATAGGCCCGACGCGTTTCGTAAATTTATTTTCCTCATCAGGGGCCAGCAGTAAAGTGCACGACGTCTACCATCTCCCTGTATGAAAACACGCATTGTGCTTATGGGAGATGTAGTCCATATATCCTGGATGGATGCACTTTCAAAGTACTGCTCGTTCCAAAGGCTCTAACATGAGCCCCAAACATCACTCCTGTCCTCATCCATCGCGCAGCTCCAAATACGAGACTCCTTGGATAGAGGGTCTTGTGGCCCCCGTTTCTTCGGGGTGGTGCTACCCAGCGGCAGGACCGCCGCTAATGTATTCCGCTCCGTGGGGTTGTCCAAGTAGCGGGTAGCACCCGAGCCTGCGTGCGCCTTCCCCAAAGCGTTAGTTGGTATGGGCAGTTGCGTGTTTGAAATAGGCCCGACGCGTTTCGGAAATTTATTTTCCTCATCAGGGGCCAGCAGTAAAGTGCACGACGGGTACCATCTCCCTGTATGAAAACACGCATTGTGCTTATGGGAGATGTAGTCCATATGTCCTGGATGGATGCACTTTCAAAGTACTGCTCGTTCCAAAGGCTCTAACATGAGCCCCAAACATCACTCCTGTCCTCATCCATCGCGCAGCTCCACATACGAGACTCCTTGGATAGAGGGTCTCGTGGCCCCCGTTTCTTAGGGGTGGTGCTACCCAGCGTCAGGACCGCCGCTAATGTATTCCGCTCGGTGGGGTTGTCCAAGTAGAGGGTAGCACCCGAGCCTGCATGCACCTTCCCCAAAGCGTTAGATGGTATGGGCAGTTGTTTGGGGGCTCATGTTAGAGCCTTTGGAACGAGCAGTTATTTGAAAGTGCATCCATCCAGGATATATGGACTACATCTCCCTTAAGCACAATACGTGTTTTCATACAGGGAGATGGTAGACGTCGTGCACTTTACTGCTGGCCCCTGATGAGGAAAATAAATTTCCGAAACGCGTCAGGCCTATTTCAAACACGCAACTGCCCATACCAACTAACGCCTTGGGGAAGGCGAACGCAGGCTCGGGTGCTACCAGCTACTTGGACAACCCCACGGAGCGGGATATATTAGCGGCGGTCCTGCCGCTGGGTAGCAGCACCCCGAAGAAACGGGGGCCACGAGACCCTCTATCCAAGGAGTCTCATATGTGGAGCTGCGCGATGGATGAGGACAAGAGTGATGTTTGGGTGCTCATGTTAGAGCCTTTGGAACGAGCAGTAATTTGAAAGTGCATCCATCCAGGACTTATGGAGTACATCTCCCATAAGCACAATGCGTGTTTTCATACAGGGAGATGGTAGACGTCGTGCTCTTTACTGCTGGCCCCTGATGAGGAAAATAAATTTCCGAAATGCGTCGGGCCTATTTCAAACACGCAACTGCCCATACCAACTAATGCCTTGGGGAAGGCGCACGCAGGCTCGGGTGCTACCCGCTACTTGGACAACCCCACGGAGCGGAATATATTAGCGGCGGTCCTGCCACTGGGTAGCACCACCCCGAAGAAACGGGGGCCACAAGACCCTCTATCCAAGGAGTCTCGTATGTGGAGCTGCGCGATGGATGAGGACAGGAATGATGTTTGGGGGCTCATGTTAGAGCCTTTGGAACGAGCAGTAATTTGAAAGTGCATCCATCCAGGATATATGGACTACATCTCCCATAAGCACAATGCGTGTTTTCATACAGGGAGATGGTAGACGTCGAGCACTTTACTGCTGGCCCCTGATGAGGAAAATAAATTTCCAAAACGCGTCGGGCCTATTTCAAACACGCAACTGCCCATACCAACTAACGCCTTGGGGAAGGCGCACGCATGGTCCGGTGCTGCCCGCTACTTGGACAACCCCACGGAGCGGAATATGTTAGCGGCGATCCTGCAGCTGCGTAGCACCACCCCGAAGAAAAGGGGGCCACAAGACCCTCTATCCAAGGAGTCTCGTATGTGGAGCTGCGCGATGGATGAGGACAGGAGTGATGTTTGGGAGCTCATGTTAGAGCCTTTGGAACGAGCGGTAATTTGAAAGTGCATCCATCCAGGACTTATGGACTACATCTCCCATAAGCACAATGCGTGTTTTCATACAGGGAGATGGTAGACATCGTCCACTTTACTGCTGGCCCCGGATGAGGAAAAAAAATTTCCGAAACGCGTCGGGCCTATTTCAAACACGCAACTGCCCATACCAACTAACGCCTTGGGGAAGGCGCATGCAGGCTCGGGTGCTACCCGCTACTTGGACAACCCCACGGAGCGGAATATATTAGCGGCGGTCCTGCCGCTGGGTAGCACCACCCCAAAGAAACGGGGGCCACAAGACCCTCTATCCAAGGAGTCTCGTATGTGGAGCTGCGCGATGGATGAGGACAGGAGTGATGTTTGGGGGCTCATGTTAGAGCCTTTGGAACGAGCAGTAATTTGAAAGTGCATCCATCCAGGATATATGGACTACATCTCCCATAAGCACAATGCGTGTTTTCATACAGGGAGATGGTAGACGTCGAGCACTTTACTGCTGGCCCCTGATGAGGAAAATAAATTTCCGAAACGCGTCGGGCCTATTTCAAACACGCAACTGCCCATACCAACTAACGCCTTGGGGAAGGCGCACGCAGGGTCGGGTGCTACCCGCTACTTGGACAACCCCATGGAGCGGAATATATTAGCGGCGGTCCTGCCGCTGGGTAGCACCATCCTGAAGAAACGGGGGCCACAAGACCCTCTATCCAAGGAGTCTCGTATGTGGAGCTGTGCAATGGATGAGGACAGGAGTGATGTTTGGGAGCTCATGTTAGAGCCTTTGGAACGAGCAGTAATTTGAAAGTGCATCCATCCAGGATATATGGACTACATCTCCCATAAGCACAATGCGTGTTTTCATACAGGGAGATGGTAGGCGTCGTGCACTTTAATTCTGGCCCCTGATGAGGAAAATAAATTTCCGAAACGCGTCGGGCCTATTTCAAACACGCAACTGCCCATACCAACTAACGCCTTGGGGAAGGCGCATGCAGGCTCGGGTGCTACCCGCTACTTGGACAACCCCACGGAGCGGAATATATTAGCGGCGGTCCTGCCGCTGGGTAGCACCACCCCAAAGAAACGGGGGCCACGAGACCCTCTATCCAAGGAGTCTCGTATGGGGAGCTGCGCGATGGATGAGGACAGGATTGATGCTTGGGGGCTCATGTTAGAGCCTTTGGAACGAGCAGTAATTTGAAAGTGCATCAATCCAGGATATATGGACTACATCTCCCATAAGCACAATGCGTGTTTTCATACAGGGAGATGGTAGACGTCGTGCACTTTACTGCTGGCCCCTGATGAGGAAAATAAATTTCCGAAACGAGTCGGGCCTATTTCAAACACGCAACTGCCCATACCAACTAACGCCTTGGGGAAGGCGCACGCAGGCTCGGGTGCTACCCGCTATTTGGACAACCCCACGGAGCGGAATATTTTAGCGGCGGTCTTGCCGCTGGGTAGCACCACCCCGAAGAAACGGGGGCCACAAGACCCTCTATCCAAGGAGTCTCGTATGTGGAGCTGCGCGATGGATGAGGACAGGAGTGATGTTTGGGGGCTCATGTTAGAGCCTTTGGAACGAGCAGTAATTTGAAAGTGCATCCATCCAGGATATATGGACTACATCTCCCATAAGCACAATGCGTGTTTTCATACAGGGAGATGGTAGACGTCGTGCACTTTACTGCTGGCCCCTGATGAGGAAAATACATTTCCGAATCGCGTCGGGCCTATTTCAAACACGCATCTGCCCATACCAACTAACGCCTTGGGGAAGGCGCACGCAGGCTCGGGTGCTACCCGCTACTTGGACAACCCCACGGAAGGGAATATATTAGTGGCGGTCCTGCCGCTGGGTAGCACCACCCCGAAGAAACGGGGGCCACGAGACCCTCTATCCAAGGAGTCTCGTATGGGGAGCTGCGCGATGGATGAGGACAGGATTGATGCTTGGGGGCTCATGTTAGAGCCTTTGGAACGAGCAGTAATTTGAAAGTGCATCCATCCAGGATATATGGACTACATCTCCCATAAGCACAATGCTTGTTTTCATACAGGGAGATGGTAGACGTCGTGCACTTTACTGCTGGCCCCTGATGAGGAAAATACATTTCCGAATCGCGTCGGGCCTATTTCAAACACGCATCTGCCCATACCAACTAACGCCTTGGGGAAGGCGCACGCAGGCTCGGGTGCTACCCGCTACTTGGACAACCCCACGGAAGGGAATATATTAGCGGCGGTCCTGCCGCTGGGTAGCACTACCCCGAAGAAATGGGGGCCACGAGACCCTCTATCCAAGGAGTCTCGTATGGGGAGCTGCGCGATGGATGAGGACAGGATTGATGCTTGGGGGCTCATGTTAGAGCCTTTGGAACGAGCAGTAATTTGAAAGTGCATCCATCCAGGATATATGGACTACATCTCCCATAAGCACAATGCGTGTTTTCATACAGGGAGATGGTAGACGTCGTGCACTTTACTGCTGGCCCCTGATGAGGAAAATACATTTCCGAATCGCGTCGGGCCTATTTCAAACACGCATCTGCCCATACCAACTAACGCCTTGGGGAAGGCGCACGCAGGCTCGGGTGCTACCCGCTACTTGGACAACCCCACGGAAGGGAATATATTAGCGGCGGTCCTGCCGCTGGGTAGCACCACCCCGAAGAAACGGGGGCCACGAGACCCTCTATCCAAGGAGTCTCATATGGGGAGCTGCGCGATGGATGAGGACAGGATTGATGCTTGGGGGCTCATGTTAGAGCCTTTGGAACGAGCAGTAATTTGAAAGTGCATCCATCCAGGATATATGGACTACATCTCCCATAAGCACAATGCGTGTTTTCATACAGGGAGATGGTAGACGTGGTGCACTTTACTGCTGGCCCCTGATGAGGAAAATACATTTCCGAAACGCGCTGGGCCTATATCAAACACGCAACTGTCCATACCAACTAACGCCTTGGGGAAGGCGCACGCAGGCTCGGGTGCTACCAGCTATTTGGACAACCCCACGGAGCGGAATATATTAGCGGCGGTCTTGCCGCTGGGTAGCACCACCCCGAAGAAACGGGGGCCACAAGACCCTCTATCCAAGGAGTCTCGTATGTGGAGCTGCGCGATGGATGAGGACAGGAGTGATGTTTGGGGGCTCATGTTAGAGCCTTTGGAACGAGCAGTAATTTGAAAGTGCATCCATCCAGGATATATGGACTACATCTCCCATAAGCACAATGCGTGTTTTCATACAGGGAGATGGTAGACGTCGTGCACTTTACTGCTGGCCCCTGATGAGGAAAATACATTTCCGAATCGCGTCGGGCCTATTTCAAACACGCATCTGCCCATACCAACTAACGCCTTGGGGAAGGCGCACGCAGGCTCAGGTGCTACCCGCTACTTGGACAACCCCACGGAAGGGAATATATTAGCGGCGGTCCTGCCGCTGGGTAGCACCACCCCGAAGAAACGGGGGCCACGAGACCCTCTATCCAAGGAGTCTCGTATGGGGAGCTGCGCGATGGATGAGGACAGGATTGATGCTTGGGGGCTCATGTTAGAGCCTTTGGAACGAGCAGTAATTTGAAAGTGATTCCATCCAGGATATATGGACTACATCTCTCATAAGCACAATGCGTGTTTTCATACAGGGAGATGGTAGACGTCGTGCACTTTACTGCTGGCCCCTGATGAGGAAAATAAATTTCCGAAACGCGCTGGGCCTATATCAAACACGCAACTGCCCATACCAACTAACGCCTTGGGGAAGGCGCACGCAGGCTCGGGTGCTACCCGCTACTTGGACAACCCCACGGAGCGGAATATATTAGTGGCGGTCCTGCCGCTGGGTAGCACCACCCCAAAGAAAAGGGGGCCACGAGACCCTCTATCCAAGGAGTCTCGTATGTGGAGCTGACGATGGATGAGGACAGGATTGATGTTTGGGGGCTCATGTTAGAGCCTTTGGAACGAGCAGTAATTTGAAAGTGCATCCATCCAGGATAAATGGACTACATCTCCCATAAGCACAATGCGTGTTTTCATACAGGGATATGGTAGACGTCGTGCACTTTACTGCTGGCCCCTGATGAGGAAAATAAATTTCCGAAATGGGTCGGGCCTATTTCAAACACGCAACTGCCCATACCAACTAACGCCTTGGGGAAGGCGCACGCAGGCTCGGGTGCTACCCGCTACTTGGACAACCCCAAGGAGCGGAATATATTAGCGGCGGTCCTGCCGCTGGGTAGCACCACCCCGAAGAAACTGGGGCCACGAGACCCTCTATCCAAGGAGTCTCATATGTGGAGCTGCGCGATGGATGAGGACAGGATTGATGTTTGGCGGCTCATGTTAGAGCCTTTGGAACGAGCAGTAATTTGAAAGTGCATCCATCCAGGATATATGGACTACATCTCCCATAAGCACAATGCGTGTTTTCATACAGGGAGATGGTAGACGTCGTGCACTTTACTGCTGGCCCCTGATGAGGAAAATAATTTTCCGAAATGCGTCGGGCCTATTTCAAACACGCAACTGCCCATACCAATTAACGCCTTGGGGAAGGCGCATGCAGGCTCGGGTGCTACCCGCTACTTGGACAACACCACGGAGCGGAATATATTAGCGGCGGTCCTGCCGCTGGGTAGCACCACCCCGAAGAAACGGGGGCCACAAGACCCTCTATCCAAGGAGTCTCGTATGTGGAGCTGCGCGATGGATGAGGACAGGAGTGATGTTTGGGGGCTCATGTTAGAGCCTTTGGAACGAGCAGTAATTTGAAAGTGCATCCATCCAGGATATATGGACTACATCTCCCATAAGCACAATGCGTGTTTTCATACAGGGAGATGGTAGACGTCGTGCACTTTACTGCTGGCCCCTGATGAGGAAAATACATTTCCGAATCGCGTCGGGCCTATTTCAAACACGCATCTGCCCATACCAACTAACGCCTTGGGGAAGGCGCACGCAGGCTCGGGTGCTATCCGCTACTTGGACAACCCCACGGAAGGGAATATATTAGTGGCGGTCCTGCCGCTGGGTAGCACCACCCCGAAGAAACGGGGGCCACGAGACCCTCTATCCAAGGAGTCTCGTATGGGGAGCTGCGCGATGGATGAGGACAGGATTGATGCTTGGGGGCTCATGTTAGAGCCTGTGGAACGAGCAGTAATTTGAAAGTGCATCCATCCAGGATATATGGACTACATCTCCCATAAGCACAATGCGTGTTGTCATACAGGGAGATGGTAGACGTCGTGCACTTTACTGCTGGACCCTGATGAGGAAAATACATTTCCGAATCGCGTCGGGCCTATTTCAAACACGCATCTGCCCATACCAACTAACGCCTTGGGGAAGGCGCACGCAGGCTCGGGTGCTACCCGCTACTTGGACAACCCCACGGAAGGGAATATATTAGCGGCGGTCCTGCCGCTGGGTAGCACCACCCCGAAGAAACGGGGGCCACGAGACCCTCTATCCAAGGAGTCTCGTATGGGGAGCTGCGCGATGGATGAGGACAGGATTGATGCTTGGGGGCTCATGTTAGAGCCTTTGGAACGAGCAGTAATTTGAAAGTGCATCCATCCAGGATATATGGACTACATCTCCCATAAGCACAATGCGTGTTTTCATACAGGGAGATGGTAGACGTGGTGCACTTTACTGCTGGCCCCTGATGAGGAAAATACATTTCCGAAACGCGCTGGGCCTATATCAAACACGCAACTGCCCATACCAACTAACGCCTTGGGGAAGGCGCACGCAGGCTCGGGTGCTACCAGCTATTTGGACAACCACACGGAGCGGAATATATTAGTGGCGGTCTTGCCGCTGGGTAGCACCACCCCGAAGAAACGGGGGCCACAAGACCCTCTATCCAAGGAGTCTCGTATGTGGAGCTGCGCGATGGATGAGGACAGGAGTGATGTTTGGGGGCTCATGTTAGAGCCTTTGGAACGAGCAGTAATTTGAAAGTGCATCCATCCAGGATATATGGACTACATCTCCCATAAGCACAATGCGTGTTTTCATACAGGGAGATGGTAGACGTCGTGCACTTTACTGCTGGCCCCTGATGAGGAAAATACATTTCCGAATCGCGTCGGGCCTATTTCAAACACGCATCTGCCCATACCAATTAACGCCTTGGGGAAGGCGCACGCAGGCTCGGGTGCTACCCGCTACTTGGACAACCCCAGGGAAGGGAATATATTAGCGGCGGTCCTGCCGCTGGGTAGCACCACCCTGAAGAAACGGGGGCCACGAGACCCTCTATCCAAGGAGTCTCGAATGGGGAGCTGCGCGATGGATGAGGACAGGATTGATGCTTGGGGGCTCATGTTAGAGCCTTTGGAACGAGCAGTAATTTGAAAGTGCATCCATCCAGGATATATGGACTACATCTCCCATAAGCACAATACGTGTTTTCATACAGGGAGATGGTAGACGTGGTGCACTTTACTGCTGGCCCCTGATGAGGAAAATACATTTCCGAAACGCGCTGGGCCTATATCAATCACGCAACTGCCCATACCAACTAACGCCTTGGGGAAGGCGCACGCAGGCTCGGGTGCTACCAGCTACTTGGACAACCCCACGGAGCGGAATATATTAGCGGTGGTCCTGCCGCTGGGTAGCACCATCCCAAAGAAAAGGGGGCCACGAGACCCTCTATCCAAGGAGTCTCGTATGTGGAGCTGCGCGATGGATGAGGACAGGATTGATGTTTGGGGGCTCATGTTAGAGCCTTTGGAACGAGCAGTAATTTGAAAGTGCATCCATCCAGGATATATGGACTACATCTCCCATAAGCACAATGCGTGTTTTCATACAGGGAGATGGTAGACGTCGTGCACTTTACTGCTGGCCCCTGATGAGGAAAATAAATTTCCGAAACGCGTCGGGCCTATTTCAAACACGCAACTGCCCATACCAACTAACGCCTTGGGGAAGGCGCACGCAGGCTCGGGTGCTACCCGCTACTTGGACAACCCCACGGAGCGGAATATATTAGCGGCGGTCCTGCCGCTGGGTAGCACCACCCCGAAGAAACTAGGGCCACGAGACCCTCTATCCAAGGAGTCTCATATGTGGAGCTGCGCGATGGATGAGGACAGGATTGATGTTTGGGGGCTCATGTTAGAGCCTTTGGAATGAGCAGTAATTTGAAAGTGCATCCATCCAGGATATATGGACTACATCTCCCATAAGCACAATGCGTGTTTTCATACAGGGAGATGGTAGACGTCGTGCACTTTACTGCTGGCCCCTGATGAGGAAAATAAATTTCCGAAACGCGTCGGGCCTATTTCAAACACGCAACTGCCCATACCAATTAACGTCTTGGGGAAGGCGCATGCAGGCTCGGGTGCTACCCGCTACTTGACATCCCCACGGAGCGGAATATATTAGCGGCGGTCCTGCCGCTGGGTAGCACCACCCCAAAGAAACGGGGGCCACAAGACCCTCTATCCAAGGAGTCTCGTATGTGGAGCTGCACGATGGATGAGGACAGGAGTGATGTTTGGGGGCTTATGTTAGTGCCTTTGGAACGAGCAGTAATTTGAAAGTGCATCCATCCAGGATATATGGACTACATCTCTCATAAGCACAATGCGTGTTTTCATACAGGGAGATGGTAGACGTCGTGCACTTTACTGCTGGCCCCTGATGAGGAAAATAAATTTCCGAAACGCGCTGGGCCTATATCAAACACGCAACTGCCCATACCAACTAACGCCTTGTGGAAGGCGCACGCAGGCTCGGGTGCTACCCGCTACTTGGACAACCCCACGGAGCGGAATATATTAGTGGCGGTCCTGCCGCTGGGTAGCACCACCCCAAAGAAAAGGGGGCCACGAGACCCTCTATCCAAGGAGTCTCGTATGTGGAGCTGACGATGGATGTGGACAGGATTGATGTTTGGGGGCTCATGTTAGAGCCTTTGGAACGAGCAGTAATTTGAAAGTGCATCCATCCAGGATATATGGACTACATCTCCCATAAGCACAATGCGTGTTTTCATACAGGGATATGGTAGACGTCGTGCACTTTACTGCTGGCCCCTGATGAGGAAAATAAATTTCCGAAACGCGTCGGGCCTATTTCAAACACGCAACTGCCCATACCAACTAACGCCTTGGGGAAGGCGCACGCAGGCTCGGGTGCTACCCGCTACTTGGACAACCCCACGGAGCGGAATATATTAGCGGCGGTCCTGCCGCTGGGTAGCACCACCCCGAAGAAACTGGGGCCACGAGACCCTCTATCCAAGGAGTCTCATATGTGGAGCTGCGCGATGGATGAGGACAGGATTGATGTTTGGCGGCTCATGTTAGAGCCTTTGGAACGAGCAGTAATTTGAAAGTGCATCCATCCAGGATATATGGACTACATCTCCCATAAGCACAATGCGTGTTTTCATACAGGGAGATGGTAGACGTCGTGCACTTTACTGCTGGCCCCTGATGAGGAAAATAAATTTCCGAAATGCGTCGGGCCTATTTCAAACACGCAACTGCCCATACCAATTAACGCCTTGGGGAAGGCGCATGCAGGCTCGGGTGCTACCCGCTACTTGGACAACCCCACGGAGCGGAATATATTAGCGGCGGTCCTGCCGCTGGGTAGCACCACCCCAAAGAAACGGGGGCCACGAGACCCTCTATCCAAGGAGTCTCGTATGGGGAGCTGCGCGATGGATGAGGACAGGATTGATGCTTGGGGGCTCATGTTAGAGCCTTTGGAACGAGCAGTAATTTGAAAGTGCATCAATCCAGGATATATGGACTACATCTCCCATAAGCACAATGCGTGTTTTCATACAGGGAGATGGTAGACGTCGTGCACTTTACTGCTGGCCCCTGATGAGGAAAATAAATTTCCGAAACGAGTCGGGCCTATTTCAAACACGCAACTGCCCATACCAACTAACGCCTTGGGGAAGGCGCACGCAGGCTCGGGTGCTACCCGCTATTTGGACAACCCCACGGAGCGGAATATATTAGCGGCGGTCTTGCCGCTGGGTAGCACCACCCCGAAGAAACGGGGGCCACAAGACCCTCTATCCAAGGAGTCTCGTATGTGGAGCTGCGGGATGGATGAGGACAGGAGTGATGTTTGGGGGCTCATGTTAGAACCTTTGGAACGAGCAGTAATTTGAAAGTGCATCCATCCAGGATATATGGACTACATCTCCCATAAGCACAATGCGTGTTTTCATACAGGGAGATGGTAGACGTCGTGCACTTTACTGCTGGCCCCTGATGAGGAAAATACATTTCCGAATCGCGTCGGGCCTATTTCAAACACGCATCTGCCCATACCAACTAACGCCTTGGGGAAGGCGCACGCAGGCTCGGGTGCTACCCGCTACTTGGACAACCCCACGGAAGGGAATATATTAGTGGCGGTCCTGCCGCTGGGTAGCACCACCCCGAAGAAACGGGGGCCACGAGACCCTCTATCCAAGGAGTCTCGTATGGGGAGCTGCGCGATGGATGAGGACAGGATTGATGCTTGGGGGCTCATGTTAGAGCCTTTGGAACGAGCAGTAATTTGAAAGTGCATCCATCCAGGATATATGGACTACATCTCCCATAAGCACAATGCGTGTTTTCATACAGGGAGATGGTAGACGTGGTGCACTTTACTGCTGGCCCCTGATGAGGAAAATACATTTCCGAAACGCGTCGGGCCTATTTCAAACACGCAACTGCCCATACCAACTAACGCCTTGGGGAAGGCGCATGCAGGCTCGGGTGCTACCCGCTACTTGGACAACCCCACGGAGCGGAATATATTAGCGGCGGTCCTGCCGCTGGGTAGCACCACCCCAAAGAAACGGGGGCCACGAGACCCTCTATCCAAGGAGTCTCGTATGGGGAGCTGCGCGATGGATGAGGACAGGATTGATGCTTGGGGGCTCATGTTAGAGCCTTTGGAACGAGCAGTAATTTGAAAGTGCATCAATCCAGGATATATGGACTACATCTCCCATAAGCACAATGCGTGTTTTCATACAGGGAGATGGTAGACGTCGTGCACTTTACTGCTGGCCCCTGATGAGGAAAATAAATTTCCGAAACGAGTCGGGCCTATTTCAAACACGCAACTGCCCATACCAACTAACGCCTTGGGGAAGGCGCACGCAGGCTCGGGTGCTACCCGCTATTTGGACAACCCCACGGAGCGGAATATTTTAGCGGCGGTCTTGCCGCTGGGTAGCACCACCCCGAAGAAACGGGGGCCACAAGACCCTCTATCCAAGGAGTCTCGTATGTGGAGCTGCGCGATGGATGAGGACAGGAGTGATGTTTGGGGGCTCATGTTAGAGCCTTTGGAACGAGCAGTAATTTGAAAGTGCATCCATCCAGGATATATGGACTACATCTCCCATAAGCACAATGCGTGTTTTCATACAGGGAGATGGTAGACGTCGTGCACTTTACTGCTGGCCCCTGATGAGGAAAATACATTTCCGAATCGCGTCGGGCCTATTTCAAACACGCATCTGCCCATACCAACTAACGCCTTGGGGAAGGCGCACGCAGGCTCGGGTGCTACCCGCTACTTGGACAACCCCACGGAAGGGAATATATTAGTGGCGGTCCTGCCGCTGGGTAGCACCACCCCGAAGAAACGGGGGCCACGAGACCCTCTATCCAAGGAGTCTCGTATGGGGAGCTGCGCGATGGATGAGGACAGGATTGATGCTTGGGGGCTCATGTTAGAGCCTTTGGAACGAGCAGTAATTTGAAAGTGCATCCATCCAGGATATATGGACTACATCTCCCATAAGCACAATGCGTGTTTTCATACAGGGAGATGGTAGACGTGGTGCACTTTACTGCTGGCCCCTGATGAAGAAAATACATTTCCGAAACGCGTCGGGCCTATTTCAAACACGCAACTGCCCATACCAACTAACGCCTTGGGGAAGGCGCATGCAGGCTCGGGTGCTACCCGCTACTTGGACAACCCCACGGAGCGGAATATATTAGCGGCGGTCCTGCCGCTGGGTAGCACCACCCCAAAGAAACGGGGGCCACGAGACCCTCTATCCAAGGAGTCTCGTATGGGGAGCTGCGCGATGGATGAGGACAGGATTGATGCTTGGGGGCTCATGTTAGAGCCTTTGGAACGAGCGGTAATTTGAAAGTGCATCCATCCAGGATATATGGACTACAACTCCCATAAGCACAATGCATGTTTTCATACAGGGAGATGGTAGACGTCGTGCACTTTACTGCTGGCCCCTGATGAGGAAAATAAATTTCCGAAACGAGTCAGGCCTATTTCAAACACGCAACTGCCCATACCAACTAACGCCTTGGGGAAGGCGCACGCAGGCTCGGGTGCTACCCGCTATTTGGACAACCCCACGGAGCGGAATATTTTAGCGGCGGTCTTGCCGCTGGGTAGCACCACCCCGAAGAAACGGGGGCCACAAGACCCTCTATCCAAGGAGTCTCGTATGTGGAGCTGCGCGATGGATGAGGACAGGAGTGATGTTTGGGGGCTCATGTTAGAGCCTTTGGAACGAGCAGTAATTTGAAAGTGCATCCATCCAGGATATATGGACTACATCTCCCATAAGCACAATGCTTGTTTTCATACAGGGAGATGGTAGACGTCGTGCACTTTACTGCTGGCCCCTGATGAGGAAAATACATTTCCGAATCGCGTCGGGCCTATTTCAAACACGCATCTGCCCATACCAACTAACGCCTTGGGGAAGGCGCACGCAGGCTCGGGTGCTACCCGCTACTTGGACAACCCCACGGAAGGGAATATATTAGCGGCGGTCCTGCCGCTGGGTAGCACTACCCCGAAGAAATGGGGGCCACGAGACCCTCTATCCAAGGAGTCTCGTATGGGGAGCTGCGCGATGGATGAGGACAGGATTGATGCTTGGGGGCTCATGTTAGAGCCTTTGGAACGAGCAGTAATTTGAAAGTGCATCCATCCAGGATATATGGACTACATCTCCCATAAGCACAATGCGTGTTTTCATACAGGGAGATGGTAGACGTCGTGCACTTTACTGCTGGCCCCTGATGAGGAAAATACATTTCCGAATCGCGTCGGGCCTATTTCAAACACGCATCTGCCCATACCAACTAACGCCTTGGGGAAGGCGCACGCAGGCTCGGGTGCTACCCGCTACTTGGACAACCCCACGGAAGGGAATATATTAGCGGCGGTCCTGCCGCTGGGTAGCACCACCCCGAAGAAACGGGGGCCACGAGACCCTCTATCCAAGGAGTCTCATATGGGGAGCTGCGCGATGGATGAGGACAGGATTGATGCTTGGGGGCTCATGTTAGAGCCTTTGGAACGAGCAGTAATTTGAAAGTGCATCCATCCAGGATATATGGACTACATCTCCCATAAGCACAATGCGTGTTTTCATACAGGGAGATGGTAGACGTGGTGCACTTTACTGCTGGCCCCTGATGAGGAAAATACATTTCCGAAACGCGCTGGGCCTATATCAAACACGCAACTGCCCATACCAACTAACGCCTTGGGGAAGGCGCACGCAGGCTCGGGTGCTACCAGCTATTTGGACAACCCCACGGAGCGGAATATATTAGCGGCGGTCTTGCCGCTGGGTAGCACCACCCCGAAGAAACGGGGGCCACAAGACCCTCTATCCAAGGAGTCTCGTATGTGGAGCTGCGCGATGGATGAGGACAGGAGTGATGTTTGGGGGCTCATGTTAGAGCCTTTGGAACGAGCAGTAATTTGAAAGTGCATCCATCCAGGATATATGGACTACATCTCCCATAAGCACAATGCGTGTTTTCATACAGGGAGATGGTAGACGTCGTGCACTTTACTGCTGGCCCCTGATGAGGAAAATACATTTCCGAATCGCGTGGGGCCTATTTCAAACACGCATCTGCCCATACCAACTAACGCCTTGGGGAAGGCGCACGCAGGCTCAGGTGCTACCCGCTACTTGGACAACCCCACGGAAGGGAATATATTAGCGGCGGTCCTGCCGCTGGGTAGCACCACCCCGAAGAAACGGGGGCCACGAGACCCTCTATCCAAGGAGTCTCGTATGGGGAGCTGCGCGATGGATGAGGACAGGATTGATGCTTGGGGGCTCATGTTAGAGCCTTTGGAACGAGCAGTAATTTGAAAGTGATTCCATCCAGGATATATGGACTACATCTCTCATAAGCACAATGCGTGTTTTCATACAGGGAGATGGTAGACGTCGTGCACTTTACTGCTGGCCCCTGATGAGGAAAATAAATTTCCGAAACGCGCTGGGCCTATATCAAACACGCAACTGCCCATACCAACTAACGCCTTGGGGAAGGCGCACGCAGGCTCGGGTGCTACCCGCTACTTGGACAACCCCACGGAGCGGAATATATTAGTGGCGGTCCTGCCGCTGGGTAGCACCACCCCAAAGAAAAGGGGGCCACGAGACCCTCTATCCAAGGAGTCTCGTATGTGGAGCTGACGATGGATGAGGACAGGATTGATGTTTGGGGGCTCATGTTAGAGCCTTTGGAACGAGCAGTAATTTGAAAGTGCATCCATCCAGGATATATGGACTACATCTCCCATAAGCACAATGCGTGTTTTCATACAGGGATATGGTAGACGTCGTGCACTTTACTGCTGGCCCCTGATGAGGAAAATAAATTTCCGAAACGGGTCGGGCCTATTTCAAACACGCAACTGCCCATACCAACTAACGCCTTGGGGAAGGCGCACGCAGGCTCGGGTGCTACCCGCTACTTGGACAACCCCAAGGAGCGGAATATATTAGCGGCGGTCCTGCCGCTGGGTAGCACCACCCCGAAGAAACTGGGGCCACGAGACCCTCTATCCAAGGAGTCTCATATGTGGAGCTGCGCGATGAATGAGGACAGGATTGATGTTTGGCGGCTCATGTTAGAGCCTTTGGAACGAGCAGTAATTTGAAAGTGCATCCATCCAGGATATATGGACTACATCTCCCATAAGCACAATGCGTGTTTTCATACAGGGAGATGGTAGACGTTGTGCACTTTACTGCTGGCCCCTGATGAGGAAAATAAATTTCCGAAATGCGTCGGGCCTATTTCAAACACGCAACTGCCCATACCAATTAACGCCTTGGGGAAGGCGCATGCAGGCTCGGGTGCTACCCGCTACTTGGACAACACCACGGAGCGGAATATATTAGCGGCGGTCCTGCCGCTGGGTAGCACCACCCCGAAGAAACGGGGGCCACAAGACCCTCTATCCAAGGAGTCTCGTATGTGGAGCTGCGCGATGGATGAGGACAGGAGTGATGTTTGGGGGCTCATGTTAGAGCCTTTGGAACGAGCAGTAATTTGAAAGTGCATCCATCCAGGATATATGGACTACATCTCCCATAAGCACAATGCGTGTTTTCATACAGGGAGATGGTAGACGTCGTGCACTTTACTGCTGGCCCCTGATGAGGAAAATACATTTCCGAATCGCGTCGGGCCTATTTCAAACACGCATCTGCCCATACCAACTAACGCCTTGGGGAAGGCGCACGCAGGCTCGGGTGCTACCCGCTACTTGGACAACCCCACGGAAGGGAATATATTAGTGGCGGTCCTGCCGCTGGGTAGCACCACCCCGAAGAAACGGGGGCCACGAGACCCTCTATCCAAGGAGTCTCGTATGGGGAGCTGCGCGATGGATGAGGACAGGATTGATGCTTGGGGGCTCATGTTAGAGCCTTTGGAACGAGCAGTAATTTGAAAGTGCATCCATCCAGGATATATGGACTACATCTCCCATAAGCACAAAGCGTGTTGTCATACAGGGAGATGGTAGACGTCGTGCACTTTACTGCTGGACCCTGATGAGGAAAATACATTTCCGAATCGCGTCGGGCCTATTTCAAACACGCATCTGCCCATACCAACTAACGCCTTGGGGAAGGCGCACGCAGGCTCGGGTGCTACCCGCTACTTGGACAACCCCACGGAAGGGAATATATTAGCGGCGGTCCTGCCGCTGGGTAGCACCACCCTGAAGAAACGGGGGCCACGAGACCCTCTATCCAAGGAGTCTCGTATGGGGAGCTGCGCGATGGATGAGGACAGGATTGATGCTTGGGGGCTCATGTTAGAGCCTTTGGAACGAGCAGTAATTTGAAAGTGCATCCATCCAGGATATATGGACTACATCTCCCATAAGCACAATGCGTGTTTTCATACAGGGAGATGGTAGACGTGGTGCACTTTACTGCTGGCCCCTGATGAGGAAAATACATTTCCGAAACGTGCTGGGCCTATATCAAACACGCAACTGCCCATACCAACTAACGCCTTGGGGAAGGCGCACGCAGGCTCGGGTGCTACCAGCTATTTGGACAACCCCACGGAGCGGAATATATTAGTGGCGGTCTTGCCGCTGGGTAGCACCACCCCGAAGAAACGGGGGCCACAAGACCCTCTATCCAAGGAGTCTCGTATGTGGAGCTGCGCGATGGATGAGGACAGGAGTGATGTTTGTGGGCTCATGTTAGAGCCTTTGGAACGAGCAGTAATTTGAAAGTGCATCCATCCAGGATATATGGACTACATCTCCCATAAGCACAATGCGTGTTTTCATACAGGGAGATGGTAGACGTCGTGCACTTTACTGCTGGCCCCTGATGAGGAAAATACATTTCCGAATCGCGTCGGGCCTATTTCAAACACGCATCTGCCCATACCAATTAACGCCTTGGGGAAGGCGCACGCAGGCTCGGGTGCTACCCGCTACTTGGACAACCCCACGGAAGGGAATATATTAGCGGCGGTTCTGCCGCTGGGTAGCACCACCCCGAAGAAACGGGGGCCACGAGACCCTCTATCCAAGGAGTCTCGTATGGGGAGCTGCGCGATGGATGAGGACAGGATTGATGCTTGGGGGCTCATGTTAGAGCCTTTGGAACGAGCAGTAATTTGAAAGTGCATCCATCCAGGATATATGGACTACATCTCCCATAAGCACAATACGTGTTTTCATACAGGGAGATGGTAGACGTGGTGCACTTTACTGCTGGCCCCTGATGAGGAAAATACATTTCCGAAACGCGCTGGGCCTATATCAATCACGCAACTGCCCATACCAACTAACGCCTTGGGGAAGGCGCACGCAGGCTCGGGTGCTACCAGCTACTTGGACAACCCCACGGAGCGGAATATATTAGCGGTGGTCCTGCCGCTGGGTAGCACCATCCCAAAGAAAAGGGGGCCACGAGACCCTCTATCCAAGGAGTCTCGTATGTGGAGCTGCGCGATGGATGAGGACAGGATTGATGTTTGGGGGCTCATGTTAGAGCCTTTGGAACGAGCAGTAATTTGAAAGTGCATCCATCCAGGATATATGGACTACATCTCCCATAAGCACAATGCGTGTTTTCATACAGGGAGATGGTAGACGTCGTGCACTTTACTGCTGGCCCCTGATGAGGAAAATAAATTTCCGAAACGCGTCGGGCCTATTTCAAACACGCAACTGCCCATACCAACTAACGCCTTGGGGAAGGCGCACGCAGGCTCGGGTGCTACCCGCTACTTGGACAACCCCACGGAGCGGAATATATTAGCGGCGGTCCTGCCGCTGGGTAGCACCACCCCGAAGAAACTGGGGCCACGAGACCCTCTATCCAAGGAGTCTCATATGTGGAGCTGCGCGATGGATGAGGACAGGATTGATGTTTGGGGGCTCATGTTAGAGCCTTTGGAACGAGCAGTAATTTGAAAGTGCATCCATCCAGGATATATGGACTACATCTCCCATAAGCACAATGCGTGTTTTCATACAGGGAGATGGTAGACGTCGTGCACTTTACTGCTGGCCCCTGATGAGGAAAATAAATTTCCGAAACGCGTCGGGCCTATTTCAAACACGCAACTGCCCATACCAATTAACGTCTTGGGGAAGGCGCATGCAGGCTCGGGTGCTACCCGCTACTTGACATCCCCACGGAGCGGAATATATTAGCGGCGGTCCTGCCGCTGGGTAGCACCACCCCGAAGAAACGGGGGCCACAAGACCCTCTATCCAAGGAGTCTCGTATGTGGAGCTGCACGATGGATGAGGACAGGAGTGATGTTTGGGGGCTTATGTTAGAGCCTTTGGAACGAGCAGTAATTTGAAAGTGCATCCATCCAGGATATATGGACTACATCTCTCATAAGCACAATGCGTGTTTTCATACAGGGAGATGGTAGACGTCGTGCACTTTACTGCTGGCCCCTGATGAGGAAAATAAATTTCCGAAACGCGCTGGGCCTATATCAAACACGCAACTGCCCATACCAACTAACGCCTTGGGGAAGGCGCACGCAGGCTCGGGTGCTACCCGCTACTTGGACAACCCCACGGAGCGGAATATATTAGTGGCGGTCCTGCCGCTGGGTAGCACCACCCCAAAGAAAAGGGGGCCACGAGACCCTCTATCCAAGGAGTCTCGTATGTGGAGCTGACGATGGATGTGGACAGGATTGATGTTTGGGGGCTCATGTTAGAGCCTTTGGAACGAGCAGTAATTTGAAAGTGCATCCATCCAGGATATATGGACTACATCTCCCATAAGCACAATGCGTGTTTTCATACAGGGATATGGTAGACGTCGTGCACTTTACTGCTGGCCCCTGATGAGGAAAATAAATTTCCGAAACGCGTCGGGCCTATTTCAAACACGCAACTGCCCATACCAACTAACGCCTTGGGGAAGGCGCACGCAGGCTCGGGTGCTACCCGCTACTTGGACAACCCCACGGAGCGGAATATATTAGCGGCGGTCCTGCCGCTGGGTAGCACCACCCCGAAGAAACTGGGGCCACGAGACCCTCTATCCAAGGAGTCTCATATGTGGAGCTGCGCGATGGATGAGGACAGGATTGATGTTTGGCGGCTCATGTTAGAGCCTTTGGAACGAGCAGTAATTTGAAAGTGCATCCATCCAGGATATATGGACTACATCTCCCATAAGCACAATGCGTGTTTTCATACAGGGAGATGGTAGACGTCGTGCACTTTACTGCTGGCCCCTGATGAGGAAAATAAATTTCCGAAATGCGTCGGGCCTATTTCAAACACGCAACTGCCCATACCAATTAACGCCTTGGGGAAGGCGCATGCAGGCTCGGGTGCTACCCGCTACTTGGACAACCCCACGGAGCGGAATATATTAGCGGCGGTCCTGCCGCTGGGTAGCACCACCCCAAAGAAACGGGGGCCACGAGACCCTCTATCCAAGGAGTCTCGTATGGGGAGCTGCGCGATGGATGAGGACAGGATTGATGCTTGGGGGCTCATGTTAGAGCCTTTGGAACGAGCAGTAATTTGAAAGTGCATCAATCCAGGATATATGGACTACATCTCCCATAAGCACAATGCGTGTTTTCATACAGGGAGATGGTAGACGTCGTGCACTTTACTGCTGGCCCCTGATGAGGAAAATAAATTTCCGAAACGAGTCGGGCCTATTTCAAACACGCAACTGCCCATACCAACTAACGCCTTGGGGAAGGCGCACGCAGGCTCGGGTGCTACCCGCTATTTGGACAACCCCACGGAGCGGAATATATTAGCGGCGGTCTTGCCGCTGGGTAGCACCACCCCGAAGAAACGGGGGCCACAAGACCCTCTATCCAAGGAGTCTCGTATGTGGAGCTGCGCGATGGATGAGGACAGGAGTGATGTTTGGGGGCTCATGTTAGAACCTTTGGAACGAGCAGTAATTTGAAAGTGCATCCATCCAGGATATATGGACTACATCTCCCATAAGCACAATGCGTGTTTTCATACAGGGAGATGGTAGACGTCGTGCACTTTACTGCTGGCCCCTGATGAGGAAAATACATTTCCGAATCGCGTCGGGCCTATTTCAAACACGCATCTGCCCATACCAACTAACGCCTTGGGGAAGGCGCACGCAGGCTCGGGTGCTACCCGCTACTTGGACAACCCCACGGAAGGGAATATATTAGTGGCGGTCCTGCCGCTGGGTAGCACCACCCCGAAGAAACGGGGGCCACGAGACCCTCTATCCAAGGAGTCTCGTATGGGGAGCTGCGCGATGGATGAGGACAGGATTGATGCTTGGGGGCTCATGTTAGAGCCTTTGGAACGAGCAGTAATTTGAAAGTGCATCCATCCAGGATATATGGACTACATCTCCCATAAGCACAATGCGTGTTTTCATACAGGGAGATGGTAGACGTGGTGCACTTTACTGCTGGCCCCTGATGAGGAAAATACATTTCCGAAACGCGTCGGGCCTATTTCAAACACGCAACTGCCCATACCAACTAACGCCTTGGGGAAGGCGCATGCAGGCTCGGGTGCTACCCGCTACTTGGACAACCCCACGGAGCGGAATATATTAGCGGCGGTCTTGCCGCTGGGTAGCACCACCCCGAAGAAACGGGGGCCACAAGACCCTCTATCCAAGGAGTCTCGTATGTCGAGCTGCGCGATGGATGAGGACAGGAGTGATGTTTGGGGGCTCATGTTAGAGCCTTTGGAACGAGCAGTAATTTGAAAGTGCATCCATCCAGGATATATGGACTACATCTCCCATAAGCACAATGCTTGTTTTCATACAGGGAGATGGTAGACGTCGTGCACTTTACTGCTGGCCCCTGATGAGGAAAATACATTTCTGAATCGCGTCGGGCCTATTTCAAACACGCATCTACCCATACCAACTAACGCCTTGGGGAAGGCGCACGCAGGCTCGGGTGCTACCCGCTACTTGGACAACCCCACGGAAGGGAATATATTAGCGGCGGTCCTGCCACTGGGTAGCACTACCCCGAAGAAATGGGGGCCACGAGACCCTCTATCCAAGGAGTCTCGTATGGGGAGCTGCGCGATGGATGAGGACAGGATTGATGCTTGGGGGCTCATGTTAGAGCCTTTGGAACGAGCAGTAATTTGAAAGTGCATCCATCCAGGATATATGGACTACATCTCCCATAAGCACAATGCGTGTTTTCATACAGGGAGATGGTAGACGTCGTGCACTTTACTGCTGGCCCCTGATGAGGAAAATACATTTCCGAATCGCGTCGGGCCTATTTCAAACACGCATCTGCCCATACCAACTAACGCCTTGGGGAAGGCGCACGCAGGCTCGGGTGCTACCCGCTACTTGGACAACCCCACGGAAGGGAATATATTAGCGGCGGTCCTGCCGCTGGGTAGCACCACCCCGAAGAAACGGGGGCCACGAGACCCTCTATCCAAGGAGTCTCATATGGGGAGCTGCGCGATGGATGAGGACAGGATTGATGCTTGGGGGCTCATGTTAGAGCCTTTGGAACGAGCAGTAATTTGAAAGTGCATCCATCCAGGATATATGGACTACATCTCCCATAAGCACAATGCGTGTTTTCATACAGGGAGATGGTAGACGTGGTGCACTTTACTGCTGGCCCCTGATGAGGAAAATACATTTCCGAAACGCGCTGGGCCTATATCAAACACGCAACTGCCCATACCAACTAACGCCTTGGGGAAGGCGCACGCAGGCTCGGGTGCTACCAGCTATTTGGACAACCCCACGGAGCGGAATATATTAGCGGCGGTCTTGCCGCTGGGTAGCACCACCCCGAAGAAACGGGGGCCACAAGACCCTCTATCCAAGGAGTCTCGTATGTGGAGCTGCGCGATGGATGAGGACAGGAGTGATGTTTGGGGGCTCATGTTAGAGCCTTTGGAACGAGCAGTAATTTGAAAGTGCATCCATCCAGGATATATGGACTACATCTCCCATAAGCACAATGCGTGTTTTCATACAGGGAGATGGTAGACGTCGTGCACTTTACTGCTGGCCCCTGATGAGGAAAATACATTTCCGAATCGCGTCGGGCCTATTTCAAACACGCATCTGCCCATACCAACTAACGCCTTGGGGAAGGCGCACGCAGGCTCAGGTGCTACCCGCTACTTGGACAACCCCACGGAAGGGAATATATTAGCGGCGGTCCTGCCGCTGGGTAGCACCACCCCGAAGAAACGGGGGCCACGAGACCCTCTATCCAAGGAGTCTCGTATGGGGAGCTGCGCGATGGATGAGGACAGGATTGATGCTTGGGGGCTCATGTTAGAGCCTTTGGAACGAGCAGTAATTTGAAAGTGTATCCATCCAGGATATATGGACTACATCTCTCATAAGCACAATGCGTGTTTTCATACAGGGAGATGGTAGACGTCGTGCACTTTACTGCTGGCCCCTGATGAGGAAAATAAATTTCCGAAACGCGCTGGGCCTATATCAAACACGCAACTGCCCATACCAACTAACGCCTTGGGGAAGGCGCACGCAGGCTCGGGTGCTACCCGCTACTTGGACAACCCCACGGAGCGGAATATATTAGTGGCGGTCCTGCCGCTGGGTAGCACCACCCCAAAGAAAAGGGGGCCACGAGACCCTCTATCCAAGGAGTCTCGTATGTGGAGCTGACGATGGATGAGGACAGGATTGATGTTTGGGGGCTCATGTTAGAGCCTTTGGAACGAGCAGTAATTTGAAAGTGCATCCATCCAGGATATATGGACTACATCTCCCATAAGCACAATGCGTGTTTTCATACAGGGATATGGTAGACGTCGTGCACTTTACTGCTGGCCCCTGATGAGGAAAATAAATTTCCGAAACGGGTCGGGCCTATTTCAAACACGCAACTGCCCATACCAACTAACGCCTTGGGGAAGGCGCACGCAGGCTCGGGTGCTACCCGCTACTTGGACAACCCCAAGGAGCGGAATATATTAGCAGCGGTCCTGCCGCTGGGTAGCACCACCCCGAAGAAACTGGGGCCACGAGACCCTCTATCCAAGGAGTCTCATATGTGGAGCTGCGCGATGGATGAGGACAGGATTGATGTTTGGCGGCTCATGTTAGAGCCTTTGGAACGAGCAGTAATTTGAAAGTGCATCCATCCAGGATATATGGACTACATCTCCCATAAGCACAATGCGTGTTTTCATACAGGGAGATGGTAGACGTCGTGCACTTTAATGCTGGCCCCTGATGAGGAAAATAAATTTCCGAAATGCGTCGGGCCTATTTCAAACACGCAACTGCCCATACCAATTAACGCCTTGGGGAAGGCGCATGCAGGCTCGGGTGCTACCCGCTACTTGGACAACACCACGGAGCGGAATATATTAGCGGCGGTCCTGCCGCTGGGTAGCACCACCCCGAAGAAACGGGGGCCACAAGACCCTCTATCCAAGGAGTCTCATATGTGGAGCTGCGCGATGGATGAGGACAGGAGTGATGTTTGGGGGCTCATGTTAGAGCCTTTGGAACGAGCAGTAATTTGAAAGTGCATCCATCCAGGATATATGGACTACATCTCCCATAAGCACAATGCGTGTTTTCATACAGGGAGATGGTAGACGTCGTGCACTTTACTGCTGGCCCCTGATGAGGAAAATACATTTCCGAATCGCGTCGGGCCTATTTCAAACACGCATCTGCCCATACCAACTAACGCCTTGGGGAAGGCGCACGCAGGCTCGGGTGCTACCCGCTACTTGGACAACCCCACGGAAGGGAATATATTAGTGGCGTTCCTGCCGCTGGGTAGCACCACCCCGAAGAAACGGGGGCCACGAGACCCTCTATCCAAGGAGTCTCGTATGGGGAGCTGCGCGATGGATGAGGACAGGATTGATGCTTGGGGACTCATGTTAGAGCCTTTGGAACGAGCAGTAATTTGAAAGTGCATCCATCCAGGATATATGGACTACATCTCCCATAAGCACAATGCGTGTTTTCATACAGGGAGATGGTAGACGTCGTGCACTATACTGCTGGACCCTGATGAGGAAAATACATTTCCGAATCGCGTCGGGCCTATTTCAAACACGCATCTGCCCATACCAACTAACGCCTTGGGGAAGGCGCACGCAGGCTCGGGTGCTACCCGCTACTTGGACAACCCCACGGAAGGGAATATATTAGCGGCGGTCCTGCCGCTGGGTAGCACCACCCCGAAGAAACGGGGGCCACGAGACCCTCTATCCAAGGAGTCTCGTATGGGGAGCTGCGCGATGGATGAGGACAGGATTGATGCTTGGGGGCTCATGTTAGAGCCTTTGGAACGAGCAGTAATTTGAAAGTGCATCCATCCAGGATATATGGACTACATCTCCCATAAGCACAATGCGTGTTTTCATACAGGGAGATGGTAGACGTGGTGCACTTTACTGCTGGCCCCTGATGAGGAAAATACATTTCCGAAACGCGCTGGGCCTATATCAAACACGCAACTGCCCATACCAACTAACGCCTTGGGGAAGGCGCACGCAGGCTTGGGTGCTACCAGCTATTTGGACAACCCCACGGAGCGGAATATATTAGTGGCGGTCTTGCCGCTGGGTAGCACCACCCCGAGGAAACGGGGTCCACAAGACCCTCTATCCAAGGAGTCTCGTATGTGGAGCTGCGCGATGGATGAGGACAGGAGTGATGTTTGGGGGCTCATGTTAGAGCCTTTGGAACGAGCACTAATTTGAAAGTGCATCCATCCAGGATATATGGACTACATCTCCCATAAGCACAATGCGTGTTTTCATACAGGGAGATGGTAGACGTCGTGCACTTTACTGCTGGCCCCTGATGAGGAAAATACATTTCCGAATCGCGTCGGGCCTATTTCAAACACGCATCTGCCCATACCAACTAACGCCTTGGGGAAGGCGCACGCAGGCTCGGGTGCTACCCACTACTTGGACAACCCCACGGAAGGGAATATATTAGCGGCGGTCCTGCCGCTGGGTAGCACCACCCCGAAGAAACGGGGGCCACGAGACCCTCTATCCAAGGAGTCTCGTATGGGGAGCTGCGCGATGGATGAGGACAGGATTGATGCTTGGGGGCTCATGTTAGAGCCTTTGGAACGAGCAGTAATTTGAAAGTGCATCCATCCAGGATATATGGACTACATCTCCCATAAGCACAATACGTGTTTTCATACAGGGAGATGGTAGACGTGGTGCACTTTACTGCTGGCCCCTGATGAGGAAAATACATTTCCGAAACGCGCTGGGCCTATATCAATCACGCAACTGCCCATACCAACTAACGCCTTGGGGAAGGCGCACGCAGGCTCGGGTGCTACCAGCTACTTGGACAACCCCACGGAGCGGAATATATTAGCGGTGGTCCTGCCGCTGGGTAGCACCATCCCAAAGAAAAGGGGGCCACGAGACCCTCTATCCAAGGAGTCTCGTATGTGGAGCTGCGCGATGGATGAGGACAGGATTGATGTTTGGGGGCTCATGTTAGAGCCTTTGGAACGAGCAGTAATTTGAAAGTGCATCCATCCAGGATATATGGACTACATCTCCCATAAGCACAATGCGTGTTTTCATACAGGGAGATGGTAGACGTCGTGCACTTTACTGCTGGCCCCTGATGAGGAAAATAAATTTCCGAAACGCGTCGGGCCTATTTCAAACACGCAACTGCCCATACCAACTAACGCCTTGGGGAAGGCGCACGCAGGCTCGGGTGCTACCCGCTACTTGGACAACCCCACGGAGCGGAATATATTAGCGGCGGTCCTGCCGCTGGGTAGCACCACCCCGAAGAAACTGGGGCCACGAGACCCTCTATCCAAGGAGTCTCATATGTGGAGCTGCGCGATGGATGAGGACAGGATTGATGTTTGGGGGCTCATGTTAGAGCCTTTGGAACGAGCAGTAATTTGAAAGTGCATCCATCCAGGATATATGGACTACATCTCCCATAAGCACAATGCGTGTTTTCATACAGGGAGATGGTAGACGTCGTGCACTTTACTGCTGGCCCCTGATGAGGAAAATAAATTTCCGAAACGCGTCGGGCCTATTTCAAACACGCAACTGCCCATACCAATTAACGTCTTGGGGAAGGCGCATGCAGGCTCGGGTGCTACCCGCTACTTGACATCCCCACGGAGCGGAATATATTAGCGGCGGTCCTGCCGCTGGGTAGCACCACCCCGAAGAAACGGGGGCCACAAGACCCTCTATCCAAGGAGTCTCATATGTGGAGCTGCGCGATGGATGAGGACAGGATTGATGTTTGGGGGCTCATGTTAGAGCCTTTGGAACGAGCAGTAATTTGAAAGTGCATCCATCCAGGATATATGGACTACATCTCCCATAAGCACAATGCGTGTTTTCATACAGGGAGAAGGTAGACGTCGTGCACTTTACTGCTGGCCCCTGATGAGGAAAATAAATTTCCGAAACGCGTCGGGCCTATTTCAAACACGCAACTGCCCATACCAATTAACGTCTTGGGGAAGGCGCATGCAGGCTCGGGTGCTACCCGCTACTTGACATCCCCACGGAGCGGAATGTATTAGCGGCGGTCCTGCCGCTGGGTAGCACCACCCCGAAGAAACGGGGGCCACAAGACCCTCTATCCAAGGAGTCTCGTATGTGGAGCTGCACGATGGATGAGGACAGGAGTGATGTTTGGGGGCTTATGTTAGAGCCTTTGGAACGAGCAGTAATTTGAAAGTGCATCCATCCAGGCTATATGGACTACATCTCTCATAAGCACAATGCGTGTTTTCATACAGGGAGATGGTAGACGTCGTGCACTTTACTGCTGGCCCCTGATGAGGAAAATAAATTTCCGAAACGCGCTGGGCCTATATCAAACACGCAACTGCCCATACCAACTAACGCCTTGGGGAAGGCGCACGCAGGCTCGGGTGCTACCCGCTACTTGGACAACCCCACGGAGCGGAATATATTAGTGGCGGTCCTGCCGCTGGGTAGCACCACCCCAAAGAAAAGGGGGCCACGAGACCCTCTATCCAAGGAGTCTCGTATGTGGAGCTGACGATGGATGTGGACAGGATTGATGTTTGGGGGCTCATGTTAGAGCCTTTGGAACGAGCAGTAATTTGAAAGTGCATCCATCCAGGATATATGGACTACATCTCCCATAAGCACAATGCGTGTTTTCATACAGGGATATGGTAGACGTCGTGCACTTTACTGCTGGCCCCTGATGAGGAAAATAAATTTCCGAAACGCGTCGGGCCTATTTCAAACACGCAACTGCCCATACCAACTAACGCCTTGGGGAAGGCGCACGCAGGCTCGGGTGCTACCCGCTACTTGTACAACCCCACGGAGCGGAATATATTAGCGGCGGTCCTGCCGCTGGGTAGCACCACCCCGAAGAAACTGGGGCCACGAGACCCTCTATCCAAGGAGTCTCATATGTGGAGCTGCGCGATGGATGAGGACAGGATTGATGTTTGGCGGCTCATGTTAGAGCCTTTGGAACGAGCAGTAATTTGAAAGTGCATCCATCCAGGATATATGGACTACATCTCCCATAAGCACAATGCGTGTTTTCATACAGGGAGATGGTAGACGTCGTGCACTTTACTGCTGGCCCCTGATGAGGAAAATAAATTTCCGAAATGCGTCGGGCCTATTTCAAACACGCAACTGCCCTTACCAATTAACGCCTTGGGGAAGGCGCATGCAGGCTCGGGTGCTACCCGCTACTTGGACAACACCACGGAGCGGAATATATTAGCGGCGGTCCTGCCGCTGGGTAGCATCACCCCGAAGAAACGGGGGCCACAAGACCCTCTATCCAAGGAGTCTCGTATGTGGAGCTGCGCGATGGATGAGGACAGGAGTGATGTTTGGGGGCTTACGTTAGAGCCTTTGGAACGAGCAGTAATTTGAAAGTGCATCCATCCAGGATATATGGACTACATCTCCCATAAGCACAATGCGTGTTTTCATACAGGGAGATGGTAGACGTCGAGCACTTTACTGCTGGCCCCTGATGAGGAAAATAAATTTCCGAAACGCGTCGGGCCTATTTCAAACACGCAACTGCCCATACCAACTAACGCCTTGGGGAAGGCGCACGCAGGGTCCGGTGCTGCCCGCTACTTGGACAACCCCACGGAGCGGAATATGTTAGCGGCGGTCCTGTAGCTGGGTAGCACCACCCCGAAGAAACGGGGGCCACAAGACCCTCTATCCAAGGAGTCTCGTATGTGGAGCTGCGCGATGGATGAGGACAGGAGTGATGTTTGGGAGCTCATGTTAGAGCCTTTGGAACGAGCAGTAATTTGAAAGTGCATCCATCCAGGACTTATGGACTACATCTCCCATAAGCACAATGCGTGTTTTCATACAGGGAGATGGTAGACGTCGAGCACTTTACTGCTGGCCCCTGATGAGGAAAATAAATTTCCGAAAGGCGTCGGGCCTATTTCAAACACGCAACTGCCCATACCAACTAACGCCTTGGGGAAGGCGCATGCAGGCTCGAGGGCTACCCGCTACTTGGACAACCCCACGGAGCGGAATATATTAGCGGCGGTCCTGCCGCTGGGTAGCACCACCCCGAAGAAAAGGGGGCTACAAGACCCTCTATCCAAGGAGTCTCGTATGTGGAGCTGCGCGATGGATGAGGACAGGAGTGATGTTTGGGAGCTCATGTTAGAGCCTTTGGAACGAGCAGTAATTTGAAAGTGCATCCATCCAGGATATATGGACTACATCTCCCATAAGCACAATGCGTGTTTTCATACAGGGAGATGGTAGACGTCGTGCACTTTACTGCTGGCCCCTGATGAGGAAAATAAATTTCCGAATCGCGTCGGGCCTATTTCAAACACGCAACTGCCCATACCAACTAACGCCTTGGGGAAGGCGCATGCAGGCTCGGGTGCTACCCGCTACTTGGACAACCCCACGGAGCGGAATATATTAGCGGCGGTCCTGCCGCTGGGTAGCACCACCCCGAAGAAACGGGGGCCACGAGACCCTCTATCCAAGGAGTCTCGTATGGGGAGCTGCGCGATGGATGAGGACAGGATTGATGCTTGGGGGCTCATGTTAGAGCCTTTGGAACGAGCAGTAATTTGAAAGTGCATCCATCCAGGATATATGGACTACATCTCCCATAAGCACAATGCGTGTTTTCATACAGGGAGATGGTAGACGTCGTGCACTTTACTGCTGGCCCCTGATGAGGAAAATGAATTTCCGAAACGCGTCGGGCCTATTTCAAACATGCAACTGCCCATACCAACTAACGCCTTGGGGAAGGTGCACGCAGGCTCGGGTGCTACCCGCTACTTGGACAACACCACGGAGCGGAATATATTAGCGGCGGTCCTGCCGCTGGGTAGCACCACCCCGAAGAAACGGGGGCCACAAGACCCTCTATCCAAGGAGTCTCGTATGTGGAGCTGCGCGATGGATGAGGACAGGAGTGATGTTTGGGGGCTTATGTTAGAGCCTTTGGAACGAGCAGTAATTTAAAGTGCATCCATCCAGGATATATGGACTACATCTCCCATAAGCACAATGCGTGTTTTCATACAGGGAGATGGTAGACGTCGAGCACTTTACTGCTGGCCCCTGATGAGGAAAATAAATTTCCGAAACGCGTCGGGCCTATTTCAAACACGCAACTGCCCATACCAACTAACGCCTTGGGGAAGGCGCACGCAGGGTCCGGTGCTGCCCGCTACTTGGACAACCCCACGGAGCGGAATATGTTAGCGGCGGTCCTGTAGCTGGGTAGCACCACCCCGAAGAAACGGGGGCCACAAGACCCTCTATCCAAGGAGTCTCGTATGTGGAGCTGCACGATGGATGAGGACAGGAGTGATGTTTGGGAGCTCATGTTAGAGCCTTTGGAACGAGCAGTAATTTGAAAGTGCATCCATCCAGGATATATGGACTACATCTCCCATAAGCACAATGCCTGTTTTCATACAGGGAGATGGTAGACGTCGTGCACTTTACTGCTGGCCCCTGATGAGGAAAATAAATTTCCGAAACGCGTCGGGCCTATTTCAAACACGCAACTGCCCATACCAACTAACGCCTTGGGGAAGGCGCATGCAGGCTTGGGTGCTACCCGCTACTTGGACAGCCCCACGGAGCGGAATATATTAGCGGCGGCCCTTCCGCTGGGTAGCACCACCCCGAAGAAACGGGGGCCACAAGACCCTCTCTCCAAGGAGTCTCGTATGTGGAGCTGCGCGATGGATGAGGACAGGAGTGATGTTTGGGGGCTCATGTTAGAGCCTTTGGAACGAGCAGTAATTTGAAAGTGCATCCATCCAGGATATATGGACTACATCTCCCATAAGCACAATGCGTGTTTTCATACAGGGAGATGGTAGACGTCGTGCACTTTACTGCTGGCCCCTGATGAGGAAAATAAATTTCCGAAACGCGTCGGGCCTATTTCAAACACGCAACTGCCCATACCAACTAACGCCTTGGGGAAGGCGCACGCAGGCTCGGGTGCTACCCGCTACTTGGACAACCCCACGGAGCGGAATATATTAGCGGCGGTCCTGCCGCTGGGTAGCACCACCCCGAAGAAACTGGGGCCACGAGACCCTCTATCCAAGGAGTCTCATATGTGGAGCTGCGCGATGGATGAGGACAGGATTGATGTTTGGGGGCTCATGTTAGAGCCTTTGGAACGAGCAGTAATTTGAAAGTGCATCCATCCAGGATATATGGACTACATCTCCCATAAGCACAATGCGTGTTTTCATACAGGGAGATGGTAGACGTCGTGCACTTTACTGCTGGCCCCTGATGAGGAAAATAAATTTCCGAAACGCGTCGGGCCTATTTCAAACACGCAACTGCCCATACCAATTAACGTCTTGGGGAAGGCGCATGCAGGCTCGGGTGCTACCCGCTACTTGACATCCCCACGGAGCGGAATATATTAGCGGCGGTCCTGCCGCTGGGTAGCACCACCCCGAAGAAACGGGGGCCACAAGACCCTCTATCCAAGGAGTCTCATATGTGGAGCTGCGCGATGGATGAGGACAGGATTGATGTTTGGGGGCTCATGTTAGAGCCTTTGGAACGAGCAGTAATTTGAAAGTGCATCCATCCAGGATATATGGACTACATCTCCCATAAGCACAATGCGTGTTTTCATACAGGGAGATGGTAGACGTCGTGCACTTTACTGCTGGCCCCTGATGAGGAAAATAAATTTCCGAAACGCGTCGGGCCTATTTCAAACACGCAACTGCCCATACCAATTAACGTCTTGGGGAGGCGCATGCAGGCTCGGGTGCTACCCGCTACTTGACATCCCCACGGAGCGGAATGTATTAGCGGCGGTCCTGCCGCTGGGTAGCACCACCCCGAAGAAACGGGGGCCACAAGACCCTCTATCCAAGGAGTCTCGTATGTGGAGCTGCACGATGGATGAGGACAGGAGTGATGTTTGGGGGCTTATGTTAGAGCCTTTGGAACGAGCAGTAATTTGAAAGTGCATCCATCCAGGCTATATGGACTACATCTCTCATAAGCACAATGCGTGTTTTCATACAGGGAGATGGTAGACGTCGTGCACTTTACTGCTGGCCCCTGATGAGGAAAATAAATTTCCGAAACGCGCTGGGCCTATATCAAACACGCAACTGCCCATACCAACTAACGCCTTGGGGAAGGCGCACGCAGGCTCGGGTGCTACCCGCTACTTGGACAACCCCACGGAGCGGAATATATTAGTGGCGGTCCTGCCGCTGGGTAGCACCACCCCAAAGAAAAGGGGGCCACGAGACCCTCTATCCAAGGAGTCTCGTATGTGGAGCTGACGATGGATGTGGACAGGATTGATGTTTGGGGGCTCATGTTAGAGCCTTTGGAACGAGCAGTAATTTGAAAGTGCATCCATCCAGGATATATGGACTACATCTCCCATAAGCACAATGCGTGTTTTCATACAGGGATATGGTAGACGTCGTGCACTTTACTGCTGGCCCCTGATGAGGAAAATAAATTTCCGAAACGCGTCGGGCCTATTTCAAACACGCAACTGCCCATACCAACTAACGCCTTGGGGAAGGCGCACGCAGGCTCGGGTGCTACCCGCTACTTGTACAACCCCACGGAGCGGAATATATTAGCGGCGGTCCTGCCGCTGGGTAGCACCACCCCGAAGAAACTGGGGCCACGAGACCCTCTATCCAAGGAGTCTCATATGTGGAGCTGCGCGATGGATGAGGACAGGATTGATGTTTGGCGGCTCATGTTAGAGCCTTTGGAACGAGCAGTAATTTGAAAGTGCATCCATCCAGGATATATGGACTACATCTCCCATAAGCACAATGCGTGTTTTCATACAGGGAGATGGTAGACGTCGTGCACTTTACTGCTGGCCCCTGATGAGGAAAATAAATTTCCGAAATGCGTCGGGCCTATTTCAAACACGCAACTGCCCTTACCAATTAACGCCTTGGGGAAGGCGCATGCAGGCTCGGGTGCTACCCGCTACTTGGACAACACCACGGAGCGGAATATATTAGCGGCGGTCCTGCCGCTGGGTAGCATCACCCCGAAGAAACGGGGGCCACAAGACCCTCTATCCAAGGAGTCTCGTATGTGGAGCTGCGCGATGGATGAGGACAGGAGTGATGTTTGGGGGCTTACGTTAGAGCCTTTGGAACGAGCAGTAATTTGAAAGTGCATCCATCCAGGATATATGGACTACATCTCCCATAAGCACAATGCGTGTTTTCATACAGGGAGATGGTAGACGTCGAGCACTTTACTGCTGGCCCCTGATGAGGAAAATAAATTTCCGAAACGCGTCGGGCCTATTTCAAACACGCAACTGCCCATACCAACTAACGCCTTGGGGAAGGCGCACGCAGGGTCCGGTGCTGCCCGCTACTTGGACAACCCCACGGAGCGGAATATGTTAGCGGCGGTCCTGTAGCTGGGTAGCACCACCCCGAAGAAACGGGGGCCACAAGACCCTCTATCCAAGGAGTCTCGTATGTGGAGCTGCGCGATGGATGAGGACAGGAGTGATGTTTGGGAGCTCATGTTAGAGCCTTTGGAACGAGCAGTAATTTGAAAGTGCATCCATCCAGGACTTATGGACTACATCTCCCATAAGCACAATGCGTGTTTTCATACAGGGAGATGGTAGACGTCGAGCACTTTACTGCTGGCCCCTGATGAGGAAAATAAATTTCCGAAAGGCGTCGGGCCTATTTCAAACACGCAACTGCCCATACCAACTAACGCCTTGGGGAAGGCGCATGCAGGCTCGAGGGCTACCCGCTACTTGGACAACCCCACGGAGCGGAATATATTAGCGGCGGTCCTGCCGCTGGGTAGCACCACCCCGAAGAAAAGGGGGCTACAAGACCCTCTATCCAAGGAGTCTCGTATGTGGAGCTGCGCGATGGATGAGGACAGGAGTGATGTTTGGGAGCTCATGTTAGAGCCTTTGGAACGAGCAGTAATTTGAAAGTGCATCCATCCAGGATATATGGACTACATCTCCCATAAGCACAATGCGTGTTTTCATACAGGGAGATGGTAGACGTCGTGCACTTTACTGCTGGCCCCTGATGAGGAAAATAAATTTCCGAATCGCGTCGGGCCTATTTCAAACACGCAACTGCCCATACCAACTAACGCCTTGGGGAAGGCGCATGCAGGCTCGGGTGCTACCCGCTACTTGGACAACCCCACGGAGCGGAATATATTAGCGGCGGTCCTGCCGCTGGGTAGCACCACCCCGAAGAAACGGGGGCCACGAGACCCTCTATCCAAGGAGTCTCGTATGGGGAGCTGCGCGATGGATGAGGACAGGATTGATGCTTGGGGGCTCATGTTAGAGCCTTTGGAACGAGCAGTAATTTGAAAGTGCATCCATCCAGGATATATGGACTACATCTCCCATAAGCACAATGCGTGTTTTCATACAGGGAGATGGTAGACGTCGTGCACTTTACTGCTGGCCCCTGATGAGGAAAATGAATTTCCGAAACGCGTCGGGCCTATTTCAAACATGCAACTGCCCATACCAACTAACGCCTTGGGGAAGGTGCACGCAGGCTCGGGTGCTACCCGCTACTTGGACAACACCACGGAGCGGAATATATTAGCGGCGGTCCTGCCGCTGGGTAGCACCACCCCGAAGAAACGGGGGCCACAAGACCCTCTATCCAAGGAGTCTCGTATGTGGAGCTGCGCGATGGATGAGGACAGGAGTGATGTTTGGGGGCTTATGTTAGAGCCTTTGGAACGAGCAGTAATTTAAAGTGCATCCATCCAGGATATATGGACTACATCTCCCATAAGCACAATGCGTGTTTTCATACAGGGAGATGGTAGACGTCGAGCACTTTACTGCTGGCCCCTGATGAGGAAAATAAATTTCCGAAACGCGTCGGGCCTATTTCAAACACGCAACTGCCCATACCAACTAACGCCTTGGGGAAGGCGCACGCAGGGTCCGGTGCTGGCCGCTACTTGGACAACCCCACGGAGCGGAATATGTTAGCGGCGGTCCTGTAGCTGGGTAGCACCACCCCGAAGAAACGGGGGCCACAAGACCCTCTATCCAAGGAGTCTCGTATGTGGAGCTGCACGATGGATGAGGACAGGAGTGATGTTTGGGAGCTCATGTTAGAGCCTTTGGAACGAGCAGTAATTTGAAAGTGCATCCATCCAGGATATATGGACTACATCTCCCATAAGCACAATGCCTGTTTTCATACAGGGAGATGGTAGACGTCGTGCACTTTACTGCTGGCCCCTGATGAGGAAAATAAATTTCCGAAACGCGTCGGGCCTATTTCAAACACGCAACTGCCCATACCAACTAACGCCTTGGGGAAGGCGCATGCAGGCTTGGGTGCTACCCGCTACTTGGACAGCCCCACGGAGCGGAATATATTAGCGGCGGCCCTTCCGCTGGGTAGCACCACCCCGAAGAAACGGGGGCCACAAGACCCTCTCTCCAAGGAGTCTCGTATGTGGAGCTGCGCGATGGATGAGGACAGGAGTGATGTTTGGGGGCTCATGTTAGAGCCTTTGGAACGAGCAGTAATTTGGAAGTGCATCCATCCAGGATATATGGACTACATCTCCCATAAGCACAATGCGTGTTTTCATACAGGGCGATGGTAGACGTCGTGCACTTTACTGCTGGCCCCTGATGAGGAAAATAAATTTCCGAAACGCGTCGGGCCTATTTCAAACACGCAACTGCCCATACCAACTAACGCCTTGGGGAAGGTGCACGCAGGCTCGGGTGCTACCCGCTACTTGGACAACCCCACGGAGCGGAATATATTAGCAGCGGTCCTGCCGCTGGGTAGCACCACCCCGAAGAAACGGGGGCCACAAGACCCTCTATCCAAGGAGTCTCGTATGTGGAGCTGCACGATGGATGAGGACAGGAGTGATGTTTGGGGGCTCATGTTAGAGCCTTTGGAACGAGCAGTAATTTGAAAGTGCATCCATCCAGGATATATGGACTACATCTCCCATAAGCACAATGCGTGTTTTCATACAGGGAGATGGTAGACGTCGTGCACTTTACTGCTGGCCCCTGATGAGGAAAATAAATTTACGAAACGCGTCGGGCCTATTTCAAACACGCAACTGCCCATACCAAATAACGCCTTGGGGAAAGCGCACGCAGGCTCGGGTGCTACCCGCTACTTGGACAACCCCACGGAGCGGAATATATTAGCGGCGGTCCTGCTGCTGGGTTGCACCACCCCGAAGAAATGGGGGCCACGAGACCCTCTATCCAAGGAGTCTCGTATGTGGAGCTGCGCGATGGATGAGGACAGGTGTGATGTTTGGGGGCTCATGTTAGAGCCTTTGGAACGAGCAGTAATTTGAAAGTGCATCCATCCAGGATATATGGACTACATCTCCCATGAGCACAATGCGTGTTTTCATACAGGGAGATGGTAGACGTCGTGCACTTTACTGCTGACCCCTGATGAGGAAAATAAATATCCGCAACGCGTCGGGCCTATTTCAAACACGCAACTGCCCATACCAACTAAAGCCTTGGGGAAGGCGCACGCAGGCTCGGGTGCTACCCGCTACTTGGACAACCCCACGGAGCGGAATATATTAGCGGCGGTCCTGCTGCTGGGTTGCACCACCCCAAAGAAACGGGGGCCACGAGACCCTCTATCCAAGGAGTCTCGTATGTGGAGCTGCGCGATGGATGAGGACAGGAGTGATGTTTGGGGGCTCATGTTAGAGCCTTTGGAACGAGCAGTAATTTGAAAGTGCATCCATCCAGGATATATGGACTACATCTCCCATAAGCACAATGCGTGTTTTCATACAGGGAGATGGTAGACGTCGTGCACCGTACTGCTGGCCCCTGATGGAGAAAATAAATTTCTGAAACGCGTCGGGCCTATTTCAATATTTCAAACACGCAACTGCCCATACCAACTAACGCCCTGGGGAAGGCGCACGCAGGCTCGGGTGCTACCCGCTACTTGGACAACCCCACGGAGCGGAATATATATATATATATATACATATATATATATATATATATATATATATATATATATATATATATATATATATATATATACAGCATAAAGTCGACACCCTGTAAGGACGAAAGCAGACCCAAATCTTCAAAGTGCTATTTCTTTATTTGTGCAAATTCCCCGCACCTCCGCCATGCCGCGTTTCGAGCCCCCTTGGCCCTTGATCACATGACACGCTATGGAGTGATGTCAACCTTTTTAAAGTGATAGTGCATAATACTATGGCAAGTGTCATCATAGACATAGAAGCTGTACTTTGAATCAATAAGTCGTTTACATTTTTAAAAACAAATATTGTTTTAAAACATATTGTCTATTTACAAATGATAAATACTAATCATAAGTAAAAACAAAGTAGGAAACACCTGAGAATAATGCTAAAATAGCAAGTTAAAACATTTCATATATAATCATCCTAAAATAGTGATTGTTGCGTGCTCTTGGTGGCTCCAAGCCATCATGAGCCACGGGCGGCGTGTGCTCATGACGGCGTGGAGCCTTCATACGTACACGCCATCATGAGTCACGGGCGGCATGTGCTCATGACGACGTGAAGCCTTCACACGTACCGTACCGTACCTTATCACCCCTCCCCCCCGCTGCCGCTCCGCCCACGCGACACTAATTCCCCAACTGTGCAGGCGAATTAGTGAGTGGGCGGGGTCATGACGGCTCCACGTTGTCATTAGCACATGCCGCCCGTGACTCATGACGTCGTGTAGCCGTCATAAGTACTAGAGAGCCGCACTTACCCCGCACATCCTGGCGGAATTTGCGGCGCAGGGAAGGGTTAATAAAAATTGAAGGTCGGAACAAAAAGCTTGCTCCAATGACTCCCTGGTGGGAGTCTTTTGTTAGTATATATATATACTAATTCCGCCTTTTTCAATGCTTTTAAGTATAGCAGTAACTTTGCTTCACATTTAAAACACTCCTGCCCTCTTGTTATTGGACAGGAAATATGCCATGAGGGAAAGCAGACTAATATTCGATTTCGGGTACGCCTGCACAGGCTCTAAAACAGGCTCATCAAACTCTAATTGAGTACTCAAATTTCGTTTTAGTAACGATTGTCCCTTTGTAGAAGTGAGTAATGCAGTAATAGGTGCTTCCACTCACTGAATGTGGGCGCATTTATTCTGGCAGATGCATACTTCTTTGCCACCAACTGCCACTAATCTACCAAACAACTTCATGGGCGGGTGCTTCCAAAAATGACTCTGGCTTTCATTGATTTATTTACCAACAAAAGACCCCATCAGGGAGCCACTGTAAACACCCTAACCTCCTAGGTCTCTTGGGGGCCTACTGGGAACCCACAGGGCCCAAAAAATGATTTTTTTTTACAAATAGTGCAGAGGGATCTGGGAGAAGGACTAAAATGTAAAAAAAACAAAGCACTTGCTCCTGCGCTTCATTCATAATTGGCCCCAGGGTGGATCAGGTCCAGGGGGCATTATGCAGCAATAGAAGGGGGCGCATGGGCCCCTACTCCTGGGGCTTACTAATGCCCCTGGCACCATATTCTCCTGGGGATTCTTTCTAAAGAAAATGTGGTAGGCCCTTACAGTCTCCCCCGCTACCCCAGGGAACACCACATCCCCGGTGCTTATGGTTTTATAAATGGGGGTCTTCTTGGACCCCTCCAGCCCCAGGGACCACCTCCCTAGGGTTTACTTTAAAAGAATGCAGAGGGGTCCTGCGGACACCTACGTAGCCCTAGGGGCCACTAAGTCTCTGGGGCTTTATAGAAATAATGCGGGGGCTGCACAGACCCCCAGAGCCCCTGGGACAATCATCTCCCCAGGGCAAGTATAAAGAAAGGAAGGGGCCACAAGGCCACCCTTCTGGAGTCAACATGGCCCTGGGGACTACCACCCCTTAGGGTTGGCTCCTGCTATGGCTTGGCAGGAGCTTTACTACTCCCACCAAGCCATAGCAAACTGTGCTCCGCTTAGAGCAAGCAATAGTATTATGCTCTTGCTTGCTTAAAGTGGAGCACAATTCATTTGACTAAGAGGGAGCTGCATTGAAGCCGCTTCCTCTGTGTCAAAGCAATGGCAGCTCCAGCAGGAGGTGGGAAGCCGGCAAGGACTATGGGGTCCCAGAAGCTCCCTTCATTGTTCCCATCAGTGACAAGTGGGTGCCCTGGGTGGGACCAAGGTACCCCCAATAGAGGCTGGCCCCGGGGGATGACCGAAAGCAAAGGTTACAGGTACATTATAGTTAGACTAAGATTTCACTCATACAAAACCAGTGAAATTCAGCAGGTATAGTTGCCAGAGCAGGCCATAACTTAGGCCTTCGCAATGCACTGCTTATGACCACACATATTGCATCACTCAGAAAAAAACATATGAGTCGCCTAGAATAAGTCCAAAATGCTGCAGTCAGACTGATTTTTAATCTTCCTAAATTTCATTCCATTATGCAGGGACTTCACAAGCTTCACTGGCTTCCCATGCACAGTTGGGCTAAATTAAAAGTTCTCTGCTTGGCCCACAAAGGACTGCATAACTTAGGGCCAGACTTTCTCAATTAAGGTTTCAAGAGATACAAGCCCAACAGAGAACTCAGATCGGCTAATGTCAATCTGTTAGTTGTTCCGACATATAGGAAGATGCAATGGGGTGGCAGAGGTATAGTCCTCAATACAATCAAACTCTGGAACAGCCTCCCACCCCATTTCCAAGCTATTCCTTCATTAACATCATTCAGGAAGGAGATAAAGACATTTCAATTCAATCTCTAATTCATCACTCACCTGCCTCTTCTGACAGCACCAAGGCACCTTTGGTATGCACGCGCTTTAAAAATTTCCTAACATAACATAACTCATGACATGGTCATCTCAAATTACCTCTCTGGTGACATCATCCAGTGATTGTAACTGTTTTCTAAAAGATTCTGAGAGTTAACCATATATATTAAGGTACCAGAACAGTTAAACTGGTATGCTTGTGCATGACAAATTAATGATACTATTTCTAATATATATTATGTGAGTGGGTGTGTGACTGTGTGTGTGAGTGACTGTTAGGGTGTGAGTGTTTTTATGGGCGAATAAGTGGGCGTGTGAATAGATGAATGGCTGAATAAGTGGGTGTCTGAATAGCTGTATAGGTGAGTGAGTGACTGTGTGACTAGCTATATTGGTGAGTGAGTGGCTGTCTGAGTGGCTTCAATGGTCAGTGAGTGGTGCAATGAGTGGCTGTATGGCTGAGTGACTGGTGTAAGTAAGGTGTTTGGGTAACTGAGTGGGTTTGGGAGTGGCTGTATTGGAGAATGACTATATGGGTGAGTGATTAGACTTGTGAGTGCTTGTATAGATGTCTGAATGAGTAAGTGGTTGTGTGGGTGTGTGAGAGGCTGAATGGGTGAGTGACTAGGTGTGTGAGTAGTTATATTGGTGTGTGAGTGGCTATATGGGAAGTGAGTGGCTGTGTGAGTGACTGTATGGGTAAGTGAGTGGCTCTGTGAGTAGGTATATGGGTAAGTGAGAGGCTGCGGGTATGTGAGTGACTATGGGGTGAGTAAGTGGGTGTGAGTGGTTGTATGGATGTGTCAGTGGGTGTATGAGAGGTTGTATGGGTGTATGAGTGACTGTGTGAGAGATTCTGTGGATGATGTAATTTGTCCATATCATTAGTGATGCAACATGAGGTCATAAGCAGTACCTTGCAGTGCATAAGTTATAATTATCTCAGGTAACTACAACTGCTGAATTTCACTGGCTTTCTATGAGTGAAATCTGAGCTTATCTATGAGGTCCCAGTAACCTTTGTTTTTTCCTGTGAATTTCTGAGGTTTTTTTAATTCCATTTTCTAATTTTAACGTCCCTATGACCTTTGTTTTTTTTAGTGAATTTCTAAGTTTTTCAAAATATTATTTCCTCACTACAGTGTCCCTGTAACATTTGTTTTATTTGTGTGAATTTCTACAATTTCTTAATGTTATTTCCTAACTGTAACATCCCTGTAACATTTGTTTTTTTATTGAATTTCTAAGGCTTTTTCAATGTTATTTCCTTACTGTGAGAGTGAGTATGTCAGTGGGTTTGTGAACATCTCAGTGGGTGCATAAGTGTTTCACTGGGTATGTGAGTGGGTACATGAGTGTCTTAGTGGGTCGGTGAATGGGTATGTGAGTATCTAAGTGGGTACACGAGTGTCTAAGTAAGAGTATGAATGGGTCTGTGAGTAGATGTGAGAGTATCTGAGTGAGTTTGGGAGTGCCTCAATGAGTGAGGGTCAGTCTATGAGTGAGTACATGAGTGTCTGAATGAATCTGTTTGTGGGTGCATGAGTCTGTGAGTGAGTGCATGAGTCTCTGAGTGAATCTGTGAGTGAGTGCATAAGTCTCTGAGTGGGCCTTTGAGAAGGTGTGAGTCTTTGAGTGGGTTTTTAAGTTGGTGTGTGAGTCTGAGTAGGTCTGTGATTGGGAGAGTATGAGTGTCTGTGTGGGTCTGTTGGTGGGTGCATGCATATCTGAATGGGTCTGTGAGTGGCTGTGGGAGTGTCTGAGTGCATCTATGAGTGGTTGCATGAGTATCTGAGTGGGTCTGTGAGTGCATATGAGAGTGTCTGAGTAGGTATGTGAGTGGGTCTGGGAGTGGATATTTGAGTGTCTGAGTGGGCCTCTGAATGAGTGTATCAGTGTCTACATGGGTCTGTCATTAGGTGTCTGTCATTAGGCGTGTGAGTGCCTGAGTGTGTGAGTGGGCATCTAAGTACCTATGTGGGTGTGTCAGTGGCTGTGTCAGTAACTGGGCAGCAATGGAACCACACCTCCCCCTTTATCCAACAATTTTACACAAAATATTTTCCCATGTGGAGTACTTTCTGGTGGTTAATTACTAAGTGCTACCTTCTTGGGTAAATGGCCAGTAAGTATTCTAGACTACAGCTGTGTAATGGAGCACCAGGGAATGTCACTGGTATCCTTGTGTGTGTGTATTTGGACAATGGGATTGTTCCTCATGCGTCTTTATCCAGAAATTTGTGATAACATGAATCTTCCGGTGAACACCCTAAATATCAATTCCAAAATATCGACTGCCCAGAATAGCGAATGAAAAATATAGAATGGACAGAATATCGAATGACCAAAATATAGTTGTTTAGAACATCAAAACTAAGGTCTGAAATATCGATTCCCATAATATAGAATTTTAAATATTGTTTTACATAATATTGATTTTTTTTTAGTGTTACGTATGCTAGTATATGTGTTAAAAATATATATTATATTTGTAATGTATGTTTAATTTTTTTTAAAGTAATGAATGTTTTGTTATTTAATTTTTGCGTAAATTAATTCGGTAGCGGGTTGTGGGCTTATAGGGGAATAGGGTGGGAAGTAATTGAACTATAGTAAATTAAATATTAGTTTTTATGAATTAATAATTACTTTTAATTTAATTTAACATTTTAGTTCTTTAGCGGGTTGTGGGTTTATAGGGGAATAGGGTGGGAAGTAATTTAATTGTAATTAAGTAAATATGTATTTTTGTTTGTATGTATTGATAAATAATTAGTTGTTAATTAATTATTAAGTGGTAATTAGTTTTTTATTAATTGGTATTTAAGTTTTAATTAATTGATTAATTGGTAATTATGTTAATTGTTTTAATTTATTATTTGCAGTGGGCTGTGAGTTATAGGGGAATAGGGTGGAAAGTAATTTAATTGTAAATAAGTAAATGTGTATTTATGTATTGATAAATAATTACTTTTTAATTAATTATTAATTGGTAGTTATTTTTTATTAATAGGTATTTTTTATATTATTACATTTTTGGTATTAAAAAGTAATTAGTTGTTAATTAATTATTAATAGGTGATTAATTTGATTAATAACATTTATTGGTATTTATAATTAATTATTACATATTTTGTCATTGGTAATTAATTTTAAATACTTTTAAATTGGTATTGATAATCAATTTAATATTATTTAAATATTATATCATTACTTTCCGGGACTGGAAATATTTATTTTTACCCTCCGGCTATTCAACGTCTTCCCTACTGTTGCACTCTCTGGAGTGGGAACAGTAATTTCTTACCCTCCCGCTATCCAACGCTTTTCCTACTGTTGCACTCTCTGGATTGGGAATAGTAATTTTTTTCCTCCCCCTATCCAACGCTTTCCCTACTGTTGCACTCTCTGGAGTGTGAATAGTAACTTTTAACCCACTACGCTATCCAATGCTTTCCCTAGTGTTGCACTCTCTGGAGTGCTAATAGTCATTTTTACCCTCCCGCTATCCAAGGCTTTCCCTACTGTTGCACTCTCTGGAGTGGGAATAGAAATTTATACCCCTACGCTATCCAATGCTTTCACTACTGTTGCACTCATTATTAATTAACATAAAAATATTACTTTAATTATTCTCTATTATTTATTTTGATATTTAAATAATATATTTATTTTTATATATATGTCAATATATTTTTAATAATGTGCTAAATATTTTATAATTAAGATTAATAATTATTTTATAATTAAGATTTATAATAATTTTATAAAATAATTAAGTATATTAAAAAATTAAATGTAATTTATTATTTTTACATTTTAAGCTTTTTTACATTATTTTAACTATTTTTATTTGATTGTGTTTATTATTTAATTACTTTTATAGTATTTTTAATACATTTAAAACATTCTATATTTTACTTAACTATATTTTAACTTTCTTTATTTTGGAATCAATATTTTAGTACTTACCTGTTTGTGGATAGGCATTCTATATTCTGTCCCTCGATATTTTGCTGTCAATATTTTGGTAAGTCGATATTCTGTCCCACGATATTTAGATACTGATCCGAATCTTCCTATAGAGAAGATAACAAGAGTACAAAGAGGTAAATCTCAACCAAATAAGGGTCATTCTAATTAACTATAGGAAGAAAGTGTTACTTTGTGTGCTGGAGATGTACTCATATTCCTCTGCACCAAGGACACCTCATCAAAATCGTTGGGCAACATGGTGTGGGCCTCTTGCTAAGCTATTCATCATCCTGACAAATGACGGGAAGATCTTTGTATACTAATAAGTTGGACGGGGCCAAACAGGCAAAGGTTCCAAGTGAATTGCACAGTTTACTACTCTTAGTAATTTAAAGGGAGTACTTGTCATAGTCAGCACACATTGCACTCCAGTAGATCATTACTGTACTCACCCCGGATTTCAGATCTCTTTTCAATTTTGAAATGCAGGGAAACCACACTTGCTTTGCCTTCACCAAACCCAGGAAGTTCTTTATAAAGGGGGAGGGGCACAGAGCCCCCCTCTCAAGGACCTTATCCCCCAGGGATCAGTCAAGAAAAAATAGGGTAACAGGCCGCACAGCCCCATCCTGGCCAAAATTTGGCCCTGGGAAGCCCATCCTGGGCCTAGCCAATTATTGGAAGGGGAGGAGGGCCACATAGCTGATTTAAACCCTGGGGCCCCATGCCCGGAGCCTAGCCTTTGTTCCTGGGTGCCCTGGGGCCCATACGCACACCCAGTGTGCCACATCGGAAACTGTGAAAACTGGCATTGCTCCTGCACAAAGGGAGCAGCAAAAATGCTGCTCCCTACGTGCAGCAGCAATCCACCTGCAGGCAGGAAAACAGATGAAAAGTCTGCTCCCACACAGCTGGAGCAGTTTTCCTGCTCCTGTCTGTGGGGAGCAGACTTACTGTTTGCTCTTGCTTGGCAGGAGCTGTCAAAACTCCTCCCATGTGAGAGCAAACAGTGATATCCCAAGGTGGGGACCCTCAGACATAGAGAGCTGGCCATAGGGGTGGCAGACACTAGGGCCACTAATGGCTCCAGGAGGGGAGGCAAGATGGTGGTGGTCCCCGGTGCCTTTATTGGTACAAGGAGGGGGTCAGTATGGCCCCCTCCACTTAAAATGACATTGGCATATCCTGGGGTAGTGGCAGTCCCTGGGGCCAAGATTGGCCATGGGAAGGCGGCCCGTGTGCACCCCCTCCCCATTTCATACATATAAAAAGAAGCCCCTCAGGACCTTGCCCACCCAAGGGCTAAGCATTAAACAAGTGCATGAGACCGTACTTGTTTTGCTGCATGTTTGCAAATATTCGTGATTTCACTGCAAACATTTGAAACAAAAATGCTTTTTTGCCATGGCGGGGTCCCTGGGAGTCCTCTGCATAAGGGCTGGGGAGCCAGGATATTCCTACACTACTCCCTTCTCTTTATTTGTAACTTTTTTGGGGGGACTTGGCCGAGTCCTGGTTGAAGTGAAAGTGTTGAACCTTATAGGACTCCCAAACAAAAAAAATTTCAGGGGAGGAATGTGCCCCCATTGGTATTTGTCGGGTTCCGTTCAGAAAAAAAGACTCTAAGGAAACAAATGGTTTTACTGTTATATTATAGTTCCTTAGATGTTAGAAAGAAATATGATATTCAAAAGTGTCAAAGACAACAGATAAAAAAAACATAAAGTTGTAGTTGTAAAAAATTATTACAACATAATAGGAATGCTATAATTTTTTTTAACTAACGGCCAATTGTACTAAGCATTTTACTTGTTACAGATGCTCAAATTCAGCATTTTTCTTATTTGGTATTCCCATTTTAGGGGTCAGAAAGGAAATGGGACTCTGAATGGATATGAATGGAGACCTATTCAGTACCTGGAAGGATGGTGTTATAGGCGCCCCTTCCAAATGCCAAATTGGTATCTAATATATAAATGTTTTGTCACCGAAATCCAGTCGCAAAACATTGATTTTTTTACCAACACAATTGCCTTCTTCTAAACAAATTTTAACAAAACAATAATTTTTTCTTTTTAATTGCAGTTCCCTTTCTTTTAAGGAAAACTGCCTTAGAAATAAAGGTTTGCATTCTTAGAATACAATCACAGACATTATGGTCTGCTGATCCCAGTAGGCCACCATCTCAGTGATGGCCTGTAATCACAGCGAGTCAGATTGGCAACCAGGGCTGGACTGGCCATAGTGGGCACCGGGCAATCCCCCAGTGCGCTGCATGGGTGGGGGCCGGTTTTGGGCCCCTGGGGGCCATTTTTGTTACAGGGCCGTTTTAGCAGCATAGCTGCAAAATCGTCCCTGTAACAAAATCGTCAGAAAACAGGCCCTGGCAAAAGAGCTTGGCGGCACCCCCAATCCCCCTCCAGGGAGGGGGAGGCTGAGCACTTTTGCCAGGGCCGGTTTTGGTTCCCAGTCCGGCCCTGTTGGCAACCTTCCTCCTTAATATGCATGAGCTAGGTCAGATTTCTATCCACTATGATTTGTAATTTAATGAACTAACCTATTAGTACATAGGGTGATTCTTAACATTTCAAATTGCAACCAATAGTTTGTGACCAATGAACAGTACATATGGCCCTTACCATAAAAACATGAAATTATAAAAATAGAAGTGTATTCTGTCAAGCTTATTCATCTAGCATTATAATTAAAAGGAAATATCTTCAATATCGAAGTATATTTAGGGGTCGATTCCGATTCTGGAAACAAATCCGTACAACGATTCGAATTTGTAGCCGTTTCTGTACGAATCGTACAAATCCATCCGAATTGCGTAGTACGATCCGTAGTAAAAAAATACGTCCGAATCGTTGCAAACCATACGAAAAGCAAGGGAAAATCCATACGATACTGACCCTGAAAGTTAACCGTACGAATCGTAAATATGCCGAACGACCCGACAAGTACAATCCGGACCGGGGAAAGTGAACCGTACGAATCGCAAACATGCCGTACGACCCGACAAATGCAATCCTTACAGCGGAATGAGTACTCGATTCATACGGTAAACGTCGTACGGTAAACGTCCCGCATCAGCAATTCGTACAGAGAGCCACACAATCACATAGGGTCCGGTTTGTACACCCCATGATCGTAGGGGTACGGTTCGTACACCCCATGGTCGTAGGGGTACGGTTCGTACACCTACGATCATGGGGTAGGGTTCGCACACCCCATGATCGTAGGGGTACGGTTCATACACCCCATGATTGTAGGTGTACAAACCGTATCCCTACGACCATGGCGTGTATGAACCGCGCCCCTACGACCATGGGGTACCCCATGACCGTGCCCAATGATCGTAGGTATACGAACCATACCCCTAAGATCATGGGGTGTACGAACCGTACCCCATAATCATAGGTGTACGAACCGTACCCCTAAGATCATGGGTTGTATGAACCGTACCGGAGGTCCATTTTGCATGCATTTAGAGTCCAATTCTGCTTTTCTGGACGTTTTGGGCTCTCGTAAAAAAAGAGTCATAGGGAGTGTTGACTGGACGAATCGTACTTGCTGGGTTGGAAAATGATGCTTCGATCCGTACGGACATCGCGTACTGCGCATTCTGAATGCGATTCGTACGGATTATTGAGTCGTATGGGCTTTGGTACAATTCGGACAGAGAACTGCTTTGGGTACGCATCGTACTACATCGTACATACGGGGACGTTCGAGGATACGATTCGTACAGGAAAAATGCTCCGTATGGCTATTCGTACGGGATTTTACCGAATCGGCCCCTTAGTAGCTAAAAATAAATTAATGTTTTTAAAAGATATCAACAAACCTAGGCAAATAATGTTCTTTCCATTAACATATTTTTAAAACAAAAATGGCTATGTCTCAAAAGACATATTCATTCAGCCAATATAAATAGTTTTGGTAATATATTTAATAAATAACATATACATTAAAAAACTAATTCAGGAAGAAAAAGCCCACAAATTAAAATTCAAACAATTCCTACATTTTAAAGTGTTCATTCAAATCTAAAAGAAATAAAACATTATACATGAGACAATATCAATTATGTAATAGCTAAAATCAGAAAACTATTTTTAAAAAACATTTAAAATAATTAATATTTACTTATTAAACACATTATTTTGAACCTATTTAATTATTAAACATCAATTAAATATATTGTTCCTAACATATTTTAAATCACTTGAAACATATAATTTTTTTAAATTAAAATAGCTAACAATATAAAATGAAAATTACTTATTTAAAAATGCTACCCACCCTATTTACTTTATAAAAACCATGGTTCCAGAAACATGTGTTAACAAATTATTTAGAAATGCATACAATGGAACAAATTAGAAATAATTAATAATTATCATATTTAATAACTATGTTTAAAATGTCAAAATGCATTTGTTTTAGAAACCACTCTTGTTTTATCCCTTGTTTTATTCTCTTCCCTCAATACAACCCAGAACCCTTGATGCATATTAAAAGAATAATTAGAAATTAATATTTATGATTTTATTTTGGGGGTCTAATAAGTGCCATCATCACTACAAGACTCCGTAATGCTTGATTTATAGAATAAAGAGCCAGGTTTCTAAGGCTTTTTGTACTTCAATAAAGATGACTGACACAAGATGTTCAAAGGGAATGAAATCAACAGCATGGCTCCTTGTACCCTGAACGCTCTTTCCCAATTTTATAGTTTATCTGCTGATTAACAAAAACAGTTTCACTTTCAGATCTTAGACTATGTGTGGAAAGATATCTAGTGAATATATTTGTCACAAACGTTGGAGCAGTACCCTGGAAGATCTTGACTTCATAGAATATGCTTTTTTCACTGGAAGCCAATGTAATTGTTGAATTTATGGCAAAGATTTAATCAAATTAATTTATCAATTGAAAGAAAGTTATTACCAGGAAAATGTTAATTTTTGGAGATGGTTTATTAACTTTAGTGGAAGGTTAAGATATGTCAAATTGCCACAGTCTGGATGAAATTGTACAACTGTGCTAGCAATTGTGATCTTGTGTGTAAATAAGAGAGGCATAATGTGCTGAAGAACGTACATTTCCAAAAAGCAAGCTTTGGTGATCCTATTGATCAGCAATTCAAGGTTAAGAACAAATCCATATTGATTTCCAGATTTCTTACTGAGGGGACTGAACAAGGGTGGGTTTTCAATAGTGAGGCTTTCCAAAGACTTATTTTGTTTAATAACGGCATGATTTTGGTTGTTATTGGGTTTAACTTTAGAAAGTTGCATCTACGAGTTTAACTACGATTGGTAGCAGTGTGGTTGACATGTAGCTGCCCAACTCAGATTATCTTTTAAAAAAATATTTCTTACAATCTTTTTTTTAAAAAAAATTCTGGGATCTTGACATTTTAAAAGAGACATTGATGATTTGAGAGATTTAAGGGGTAGTCATCAGTCCACATGATTTCAGCATACCATCTACATCAGTGATACTTAAAATACAGTCCTGGGGCCTCATGCAACCCTCCTGACCTATACATGTAGTCCCTGATTGCTCATGATGAACTACCAGATAAACGCCGTATCCTCTGTCTGCTTCAACATCCTCTGCATACTCCAGAAAATGTTCAGATGGATCCCAACCGAATGCAGAAAAACGTTCACGCATACCCTCATCAGCAGCAAACTGAACTAGGCAACACTCTCCTGCCCGAATCAACAAGAAACTACTTTGCATGCTCCAGACCATCCAGAACGCCGCTGTCAGATTAGTTCTAGACATACCCTGCCACCACCACTTTACGCAACATCTCCGTGATCACCACTGGCTCCCTATCGAAAGAACAATACACTTCAAGCTCCTCACTCACGCTTACAAGGGCCACCACAACACCGGACCCACATACCTTAACAATTGCCTCTCCTTCCGCACACCCAAGAGACACCTCCAATCATCTGACCTCTCCCTGGCCACCATCCCACGCACCTACAAGACCTGAACAGGAGGGAAGTCCTTCTCCTACCTGGCAGCCAAGGCCTGGAACGACCTCTGCCTCTGACAAACCCCCACACTGCCCCAGTTCAGGAAAGACCTCAAGACCTGGCTCTTCGGATGACCCCAGCGCGCTACGGAGTCGCTCCCCCCTATTGCGCCCTGAGACCCTTGTGGGTGTGTAGCTGCTCTTTATAAACCCCTGATTGATTGTTTGACTGAATGACTGATCAACAGCTGCACTGGGCTTCTGCTTACTGAACTCAGCACTAAGATTAAAAATATGTGAAATTGGCGTTAGCGCATCTATATGTGCTGTGTACCGCCTATTTGTGTTGCTCGCGTACCATGTACTGTTTATTTTTCTTTAAGGTGCTATATCTGTTTTTACTCGCCTCTCTATCTGGGTATGTGTGGGGTGGAGGGGACGGGGAAAGCGGTACTGAACTGTATAGTTGTTTGCTTGCAAAAACCAATAAAATAAATATAAAACAAAGCTATATGTCAATTAAACAGGCAAGCATTTATTTAATGGTTAATTGAAGTTAAAGAAAGGAAGTAACTAGGAAGCTAAAATCTCGTCAAAATTCAAAACGTGTATTTCATTAACATGCAGATCCATTTTACCCTAGTACATCAGTTTATATTGGTAGATTGAGAAGTTTTTTTTTTTTAAAGTGATGGTTTTTAAAATTAATGTAGAAACATTCATTCTTCACCCCACTCTGACAATAATGCCATAGTGAATTACGAGACAAGTCAGTTGTTGCGTGCACTCTTTGGGTGGCCTGGGTTCCTGTTTTCCATGAACAACATTATAGTTAATTAAATCAAACAAAGGAGAAGGCTATATTACTGCGCATATCCTGAAGTCATCCATTTAGAGGTTAAAACAATTGTCTAGGATCACACAATTTGGTTAAGTTGGTAAGCTGAGATTAATCCTAGGTTTTCTAGTGTGCAATTCAACCACTAGCAGTATATGCTTTGCTTCTTCTATGCCCACCTTACCGCCAATCCCCCTCTCCAAACCGCCAACTGCCATCCTGCTGGCATCAATGTGGCCCTCGAGGGGTTCACATCACAGAGCAAACTTTATGGGCCCTGGGAAAATGTTTGTGAGTACCCATGATCTACATCATCGTAGTTTTTAATGCTATATATGATACAATTGAATGTGTTGAATTGAACTGTTGATGTAACTAATTTCCAATGACACCAATTCATATAGACTCATTTTGGACCATTGTTGTTGTTTTTGCACACTGTAGATATGGTGAAGGTTACTAAAAACTGGTCTGACCAAAGTAGATATGTTATGTTATGTTATGTTATGTTATGTTATGTTATGTTATGTTATGTTATCAACATTTATTTTGCGCACAGATGCTCCAGCTAAGGAGCGTCCTGGCGCATGGAAAAGGTGGACATAACACAACGCAAGGAAAACAGAGAAGTGAGGGTCAACATAAAGGATTAAAACAGGTACGTTTTCACGGCCCTATGGAATGCTAAAAGATCCTCTAACAGGCGGATTTCCAAAGGGAGAGAGTTCCAGAGAGCCGCAGCTCTCACACGGAAAGAACGACCGCCCATCCGGCTAAGCCTGAAACGCGGGATAACCGCAAGGGATTGCCCAAGAGATCTGAGGGAGCGAGTCGGGACATAGGGGGATAAGAGATTATTGAGGATCTATTGAGATACATGTGCTTTGAACGCCAATATTTTTAGGTGACGGTTATAATAAATCAAGAGTTTGCCCTGCTTTGTGCATAGAGCATTTACCATTTGGAATAAGTCTAAAGATTTAATCATGTTCAGGTTGCTCGTATCAGAAGGATTCTTACGTGAGTTAGCCTCATTTTGAAGTCCTCATGAACTAAAAGTTGTGGAAGCAAACTCTGTACATAGATAATCAAACCTTCGAGTTATTAAATGTATTCACCAGAGGTTTGCGGCATGTGGTAAATTACAATATTAAAAATACAGCCTAAATAATTATTGTGTATGAAAGGTTTGCGATCAATCAAGACAACACTGCAGCCTTGTTCATTACTACATCATATCTGATTACATTATAGTAAACTGGCATTAGATCAAGTGTTCTTATCCTGTGGGCACAGACCCCTGGAGACCCACGGATCTTTCCCAGGGGGGTCTTAGGCCATATAACACCCCTAACTATTGTTTTGGTCAATAATCATTTTAATTTTGAGCTAAATACCCGTATAAAACTGATTTCTGTACGATGCTAATAGCTTCATCAAGTAATAATAATTATTATTTAAAGTCTACTGTGTTGCCCCCCCAATGTCTTAATATATGTACTGATAAAGTCTACATAGAGGTGTTCACTGTGATCTATGCATGTATACTCAAGTCCTAGCTGAGAATAGAGCCGGATCGGGCATTTGATTTGGAGGCTTACACTTGGATGGCGCGACAGCGCTAACATTTGAATTATAATTGAAGAAGGGACTTGATACATTTTCAGGTGGGAAGTGTCACCAGAATCGAGAGATCTATAAGACAATCAAATACCCCTGAAGAAGTTGCGGGTTCATTCACTGTAAAGCGACAAAACACATGCTGGCTAAGATTGCAAGAAATTGATTGGGCTGTTTTAGAGACACCGTCCACGTAAGCAAAGAAAATAAAATAACTAAAGAAGACAACTGTTGTTTACATTATTGTTAACTGTATATATACTCTCCATGTGTACAGGGGATTCGTGTTTACTTTATATGTGGTCTTTTGCCCCCACATGAGCATCACTCTCCTATACGACACCAGCTTTTTTGCCGTAAACACATGTATACGCAAGTAGGTTGCGCAAACGACCCTTCAAAGCTGCATGTTCTCTCTTCTCTTTGTTCACATGGGCAGGCACATACAAACTTCAAACAACTACACTTCTTGCATTGGAAAGGGGGCATTTTTCAGAAGAGCTGAAATACTTCCAGAGGCAGAGGGCCACTGCCTAGTAGACGGCATCGTGAGCACCTGGGTTTCCATCTTATATACAATCACTGACTTTATCACCTTTTGACACAAAGACCCTGCATCGTCTTCAGCTTGTTCCAAACCAGCTTGATTGAGGCACTGTGTCCGTCCAAGGCCAGTCTCAATCCAGTTACTACTTCGGTCCCATCGCTTCTGCTGTGGGTTCTGATTTCCCTTGTTTACAAGTAAATACTGAATAGGAGGGTCAAAGCTGAATTGCAGCCAGTGCTGCTCCTGCCATCAGGTAGCAGTGTCAATGCCCGAAAGTTAAATAAACTTCAGAAGCAGGCCCGGGCTTTGAGAGCGAGATTTGATTCAGTAGAATAACAAGGCACTTGTGTACCCTCCAGCAATAACCGAGACACTTGGCACAGTTCATCTATCTTCTCTGCCTATGATATTACCTGGGTAAGGCTAAGGTTCTCAATCCCACCTGCCTATGAACTTCAGTCAACTGTCACAGCCTCAAGGACTTACCTCTTTGGCAGACTCACTGGTACACATGGAAACACACACACTTTTTCTACCAACCTGCTCTTATTCATTCACTTCATGTTGATGAGGAAAGGGAAGAACAACCTGCGATGCATTTCACCTCTCACAGGCTGCCTGACTGCCATGTAAGTTCCTATCCTGGAACGTTATATCTAGAAGCATATGCCCAATTATGTCCATTGTTTCTCCCTGATATCCACTGGGTTGATATCTTTAGGTAGCAACCATAGATTTAGCCATTTTCTCATCAATATCGTTTTTGGTATGATAGTATAAAGTGACCCAGAATCCACCATTAATTCCACCACCTTGCTCTTAATGGTAAACTGTGCCTTTGTTCTGCCTGACCTGCAGGCAGACTCAACCTCAGAAATCTCCTCACCGACACACAACACTTTGTCGGAGAGAACATCGCCACCCACTTTAGCGCGGTGCTTGGAGTGTCCTTGCCATAGCAGCTACTCATGATAACCCGCTGCTGCCTGCACGAGCATACTTTGGTTTCCAATATAATTAAAAAATTGAAAATTCCCAGTCAAAACAGGTACTTCAGTCAAAGTTCACATCTTGAAGGGCGCACCTCTTAGGCAGATTTACTCATACACACAGAAACACACACACTTTTTCTTCAACAGCATGCCCTCTTTCATTAACTCCTTGGTGATGGGGAAAGGGAAGAAAAACCTTCCATGCATTTTACCTCTCACAGGTTACCTGACTGCAATCTCTTTAATCCTTGTTTGACCTTTTACGCCCCATCCCTTGCACTACTGGGGTTACATGTGTGGCACTTACCAATGCAGCCAAGAAAGGACCATGAGCATAAGTTGGATTTGTAGGCCAATATACCTCAGTTTGGCGTGCCTTTCATGTCTAACGGGTTCAGCGTGACCTAGTCACCATGGATCCTCCGATCTGGCAATTGCAGGCATGTATTGGTTCTCCACCAGAACTGTCAACACCCTGACCTTAAGTACAATTTTTAAGCAAAATCATTCTTTGAGAGCGAGGTTTCAATCAGCTAAATGGCATGGGCACTCTGGGAGCTCCAGCAAAATATCTGACAAAATCCTCTCAGCCCAGGCAGTTATACCCTCATCCAGCAATGGAAATTTGCCTAACGATTCAGTTCTCAAGCAGGACGATCAAATGTGCATTCATTATAGGTGTAGCAATTCCTTTCTGGTACATCAATAAAGATTTGTTAAATAGTTCATTCTTCCAATAGCAGATACTACATTGAGGAACACTGGCCAATGCCAAAATGAGAACACCATTCTTGTTACCTGCCTTCCCATGCCATCCGAAGCCAAGCTCTACAAACTACCTTTAAGTATTTGTTTTCGAAACATATACATGCCTTAGTGCTGTGGTAATGCATTCACATGACGCAATCAAGATTGAGTTGGTTTTGTTTTTTTGTTTTTCGTCCCAGTTGCTCGCAGCAGCAGTTAAGTGTCTGAGGGAGTAAGTATTGTATCCCTACAACAGGCAAAAGTCAGGCTTGTAGTGACCAAACAATAATAGGTGTCAAAAATAGTTAAAATATTAACCGAAATAATGTGTAAATTAAAAGTAATCAATATAATAAAAAACAACTGAATAAAGAATAATTAACATAACTAATTAAAACATAACAAAACCCACTACACATTTTTATTTTAAAAACAACACGCACAAAATGCCAATACATCCTAGAACTCAAAATGTGATCAGTTATAAATATGTATTTACAGTCTTTTATGTTATTATTCCAAATATGCATGTGACAAAAAATTGAAAATAAATACCATACAAAAATATATTAAGTAACACAATGTTTCAACAATCAAGCAATAGTTGAAAGTTCAACACTATAGTAAAAAAACAATATACTTACCCTCAATATTCCCTTCAACAATATTTTTGTTGTCACAAAAATTTGGTCTCAATATTTTGATCAATCTTATTATGATATCAATGTTCAAGAGCCATACCTGCCCCTATAGAGGCTGCATCATGTGAGCAGATATTAAGGAATATATTTGCAGGCAGGAGGAAGGGTCAGTGTGGAGAGGACAAGTCTGATAATATTTTATAGCACTGCAACTAAGGAGCCAAACCACCTCACAGGACATGGAGGAATAGAGGGTAAGACACTTTTTAAAATCTCCATTGGCTTCTTTTAGGCATTATGCAGGCTGTTATGTGTAACATAAGACGGTGATCTGCTGCAACCCAGGGAGTCAGTTCTTGAGTGAGAGCTTCTTCCTTCTTTTCTTCTTCTTCAAAGTTCTAAATTGATCCTTTGGGCCGGTGGCCCTGGCAGTGATATCTGAAGAGTGAAAATAAATAACATTGGTGGAGAGGAACTATCATGCCATCCCAAAAATTCCACACCAGACCACACCATTCTTTACTATAAAATGAATTATTTGCTACCCTGGGAAAGAGTCACTGAAGATTTTTCAAAGGCCTTTTTTCCCACTACTTCAATGTGCATTCAATGCAAAACATTCAATATGCAAGGAAAATAGTAAGTGACAAACTTTTTTCAACGCTTCACCCAGTATAATTCATGATCTCGACATCTTTGCTGATATACTGTATTGTAGTGTACATAGCTTAGGTGTTAATATTAGAGTCTGAACATACAACCAGTATTGCACAAACTCTATGTCTATGTCTTTGTGATTCAATCTTGCTGGCCAAAATTGAATGTCAAAAAAACCTTTTATTGTTTTACCTGTGTTGAGTGGGTTACATTTGGACCACTCTCCTTTTAACATTTGTATTTTCAAATAAATTGTAAGAATTCTTTATATTTACTTGTATTTTGTAATTGTTTTTTTCTTGACCCTCCGGCTTCTCCTATTCATTTTTGCTCAAGGGAACACTTTGTTTTACTCTATATTAATTTATGACAGTGACTGATATATTATGACTGGCCCATTGTTGCAGCATCTGTTTTGACTGGGAGTTTTCATTTATGGCAGAGTGTTGAGTGTCAGTGAAGAGATTTTTGAGGTTGAGTCTTCCGGGAGGTCATATAGACCAATGGCAGAGTTTACCATTAAGAGCAAGGTGGTAGAATTAATGGTGGAGTCTGGGTCACTTTATTCTATCATACCAAAAATTATATTGATGAGAAAATGGCCAAATGTGCGGTTGTTACCTAAAGATATTAACCCAGTGGAAGAAATTGACATAATTGGGCACATGCTCCCAGATATAATGTTCCAGGATAGGAACCTACAGGGTAAGGTGTATGTGGCTGAAGCAGGTCATCCTATTCTGGGATGGTACCATCAATTCGATTTGCATATTATCATTATTCGGTGTGCACCTGCTCAAGTTATGGAGGTTGAAGCTGCAACCTTAGAGGACATTTTGCAAAGGGTTAGGAAAGTGTTCAGAGAAGGGATGGGTGAGCTGAAAGGTTATGTTCATGAAATAAAGTTGAAACAAGGAGCTGTTCCCGTGCATCACAAAGTTAGCTGGGTGACAATTTTGGTGAGAGAGGAGGGAAAGAAATTATTGGGTGAAATTCCTGAAAGTATGGTCTTTGAGCCAATTGTGACATCCAACTTGATTTCTCCAGTGGTCATCAGTCAGAAAAAGATGGTAATTTGAGGTTCTGTATGAACCCGAGGGGGCTGAACAAGAACATTGTGACTGACAATTTCCTTCTTCCCAATATCAGTGAACTTATCTTAATCTTAAAAGAAGGAAGGTTCTTCTCAATACTTAATCTTAAACATGCCTACCACCAAATTCCTCTGTACAATAGGTCCAAACCTTTGTCAGCTTTTATCACCATGTAAAACCATATATCAATCCACCAGTATGTTGTTTGGATTGGCTTTAGTGGCTAGTGTCTGCCAGAGGATGAACATTGAGGTCTTTAGGGGTTTGGACAATGTCATCTACTTCCTAGATGACATCTTAGTATTTGGAAACATGGTTGAGAGCCATAATGTGTCCTTGAAGATGGCGATGCACAAGTGATTTTACTGCTACTCACACTGAACTGGGAAATAAATAAATGTGTTGTGTCTTATATTTCAATATGGGCTCCAAATTAAGAACAGTAGATGTATATGCGGGGCGAATCTCACCAGCTGCAAGCATAGGAACAAGAATAGTTTGTGTTGCTAGCTTAGTTACGGTATAATTATGTAACATTTTTCATGTAGGGGACTAATTAAATTTCCGCATAGCAACTGGTAAGAGCAGGCAAGTGGGTGTACATCAATAACCTTGCCAACCAAGCAGAGGAGGCAATCAATAGCGCAGAGCAGGGGGAGGTCTTCAAGATTACTCAGGTAGTGGAAAATCACGTGCAACATACAACCCCCTATCATGGATAAACAAGGGAGATTACTCACAAGAGAGAAAGAGCGGGAAGCACCTTGGGTTCAGCACTTAAAGAAGTCTTGAACAGGCCAGTACCAACAAGCAGAGTGGACATCCAAGAAGTAGAGACAGACTAGGATGTGTACATCGCCCCACTTCGGAATAAATCATCACTATCATACAATCTCTCAAGAAAGGAAAGGCTCCTGGCTAAGACAACCTGTGGGTGCATGAGTATCTGAGTGGGTCTGTGAGTGAATATGAGTGTGTCTGAGTAGGCTTGTGAGTGGGTATGTGAGTGGGTCTGCGAATGGGTATACCAGTATCTACGTGGGTCTGTCAGTGGGTTACGTGAGTGCCTGAGTGTTTGAGTAGGTGTCTAAGTGTCTATGTGGGTTCTCAGTAGGTGTGTCAGTGACTGAGTAACAATGGAACCACACCTCCCCCTTTATCCAATGAGAGTCCACAGGTTTGCACAAAGTATTGTCCCAAGTGGAGTTCTTTTTACTGGTTAATTACTAAGTGCTGCCTCATTTTGTGAATGTCCAGTATGTATTCTAGACCAGAGCGGTGTAATGGAGCACAACGCAATATCACCAGTGACCTTGTGTGTGTGGGTTTTGACAATGTAATTGTTCCTCATGGGTCTTTATCCAGAAATTTGTGATAACATGAATCGTCCTATAGAGAATATAAAGAAAGTACAACGAGGTAAATCTCCTCTAAACAAGGGTCCTTCTTCTTATCTAAAGGAAGCAAGTGCTTATGTGTTTGGTGGAAGTGTCCTCATATTCCTCTACATCAAGAACACCTCACCAAAATCGGTGGTACACATGCTGGGGGCCTCTTTTTAAACCTTTGATCATCCTGGCAAATTGCAGGAAGACCTTTACATACTACTAAGTTGGGCAGGGCCAAACAGGCAAAGGTTCCAAGTGCTTCGCACAGTTAAATACTTAAATAATTTAATTGCATCCCCCTTCCTTTAAGGAAAACGGTATTAGAAAAAAATGTTTGCATAATTAGAAGGCAATCACAGACATGATGGTCTGCTGATACTAATAGGACACCATTCCAGTGATGGCCTCCGAACAGGGTGAGTAGGATTTGCAACCTTCCTCATTAATTTGCATGATCTAGGTCAGATTCCTCACCACTATGAACCAACCTATTAGTACATAGGTTGGTTCTTAAAACTGCAAATTGCAACCAATATTTTGTGACCAGTGAATAGTACATAAGGCCCTTACCATAAAAATATAGAATTATAAAAATGGAAGTGTATTTTGGCAAGCTTATTCATCTAACATTATAAATAAAATGAAATATCTTCAATATTTAAGAATATTTAGTAGCTAAAAATGAATTCATGTTTTTAAAAGATATCAACAAACCTAGGCAAAAACATATTTTTAAAACACTCAAATGACAAATTCATTCAGCCAATATAAATAGTTATGGTAATAAATGTAAAAAATAACATATATATATATATATATATATATATATATATATATATATATATATATATATATATATATATATATATATATATATATATATATATATATATATATATATATATGTTCCCAAAAAAGCCCAAAGCTTCAAGGACGCTATATATGAGAAAACAAATTCAGGGAGAAAAAGACTACAAAATAAAATTCAAACAATTCCTACATTTTAAACTGTTTATTCAAATCTAAAATAATTAAAACATAATACATTAGCCAAAATCAAATATGTAATAGCCAAAATCAGGATACTATTTTTAAAAAAGATTCAAAATAATAATTATTTTCATACTAAACAAATCATTTTAAACATAATTAATTTATTAAACATCAACTAAGTATATTTTTACTAACTTATTTTACATCAATAGAAACAGCATTTTAAAAAAAAATAGCTAACAATTAAAAATAACTTAATTTAAAATGCTTCCCACCCTATTTACTTATTAAAAGCCATGGCTCCAGAAATATGTATTAATAAATTATTCAGAAATTCATACAAATTCATACAAATAAATACATTATAAATAATTATAAATAATTAATAATTATCATATTTAACACACATGTTTAAAAATGACAAAATGCATTTTGTTTTATAAAGCCATCTTGTTTATCCTTTGCTTACCCTCTTCCCTCAGTACAATCCAGAACCCTGGATAAATACAAACAGATTATTTAGAAATTAATATTTATTATTGTATTTTGGGGTTTAATAATTGCCACCATCACTACTAGGCTACAGAATGCTTGATTTCTGGAATAAAGAGCCAGGTTTCTTTTTGAACTTCAATAATGATGACTGATACCAGATGTTCAATGGGAATGAATTCAACAGCATGTACCCTGAAAGCTCCCTTTCCCCATTTTACAGTTTATCTTGTGATTCACAAAGACAGTTTTACTTTCAGCTCTTAGACTATGTGTGGAAACCTATCAAGTGAATATCATAATCTTTGGAGCAATACCCTGGAAGATCTTGAACATCATACAAGATGTTTCAATAAGATATTTTTTTACTGGAATCCAATGTACTTGTTGAATTTAACCAGAGATTTAATCAAATTAATTTCTTAAATTGAAATTTAGTTATTACCAGGGAAATGCTAATTTTTAGAGACAGGTTATTAACTTTAGTGGAAGGTTAGCATATGTCATATTGACACAGTCTGGATTAAATTGCAGAAATGTGCTAGCAATTTTACCTTGTGTGTAAATGATTAGAGAGACATACTGTGCTGAAGGACCTACATTTGCAAAAAGCAAGCTTTGGTGATCCTAATGAACTGCAATGCAAGGTTTAAATCCAAATCCATAATTTTCACACTAAGGAGACTGAACAAGGGTGAGTTTTCAATAGTGAGACTTCGCAAAGAGTTATTTTGTTGAATAAGGGCATGATTTTGGTTGTGTTGGTTTTAACTTTGGAAAGTTGTATCTACACGTTTAGCTTCAATTGGTAGAAGTGTGATTGACTTGTAGCTTTTTGAATAATATTTTTTACAATCATTTTTTTAAATTTTCTGAGATTTTGAAATTTTGTAAGATGATTTGAGTGATCAAAGGGATAGTCATCAGTCCACATGATTTTAGCATACCATCTACATCAGTGATACTCAAAATACATCCTACATGCGGCCCTCCTGACCTTTGCATGTAGTCCATGAAAAACAGCAGCACTGGGTTTCTGTTTACTTAACTCAACACTATGTGAAATTAGAGTTCGAGCATCTATATGTGCTGTGTACAGCCTATGTGTGTTGGCCGCGTATCATGTACTGTTTATATTTCTTTAGGGTACTATGCCTGTAGGTACTCGCCTTTCTATGGGGGCTGGAGGGGATAGGGAAAAGCATTGCTGAACTGTATTGTTGTTTGCTTAAAAAACCAATAAAATAAATATAAGACAAAACTATATGGGAATTAAACAGACAAGCATTTATTTAATGGCTAATTGAAGTCAGAGAAAGGAAGCAACTAGGATGTCCAGCACCGCTTAACTTAGGAACACCTTTTTTTAAAGACATTTTTTAGCAAAAGTGTAAAGATATGCTAAAATCGCTTCAAAATTCAAAAAGCGTATTTCATTAACATTAACATGCAAAACTGTTTCACCCTAGTACTTCAGATTATATTGGTACATTGACAAGTATATTTTTTTAGTGATGGTTTTTAAAGTGAATGTAGAAACATTCATTCTTCACCCCCACCCCGACAACAATGCCAACAGTGAACTAAGTACAAGTCAGTTGTCATGTACACTAATTTGGCAGGCCTGGGAGGCTATTTTCCATGAACAACATTATAGTTAATAAACTGTGCACATCCTGAAGTCATCCATTTGAGGTTAAAACAATTGCCTAGGATCACACAATTTGGTTAGGTGGGGAGCTGAGATTAATCCTAGGTTTTCTCTGTTTTCTAGTGTGCAATTCAACCAGTAGATGTATATGTTTTGCCCACTTTACCGCCAATCCCCCTCCCCTCTCCAAATCGCCAACTGCCATCCTGCTGGCATCAGTGCGGCCCTCGGTCACCTCACAGAACAAACTTTATGGCCCCTGCGAAAATGTTTGCGAGTACCCATGATCTCCATCATCTTAGTCTTTAATGCTATAAGTCATACAATTGAATGTGTTGAATTGAATTGTTGGTGTAATTAATTTCCAATGACACCAATTCATATAGACTCATTTTGGACCATTGTTGCTGTTTTTGCACACTGTAGATATGGTGAAGTTTACTAAGAAATTATCTGACCAAAGTAGATTTTATGTACTTTGAACACCAATATTTTTAGGTGAAGGTATTAATAAATCGAGAGTTTGCCCTGCTTTGTGCATAGAGTGTTTACCATTTGTAATAAGTCTAAAGATTTAAGCATGTTCAGGCTGCTCATATCAAAAGGATTCTTACATGAGCTAGCCTAATTTTGAAGTCACTCTGAACTAAAAGTTGTGGAAGCAAACTATGTACATGGATAATCAATTTATGGGGGCGTGGCTTAGGAGCCGATGTAGTTGGCAGCGGGACTCCGGAGCTCCTCCGCTCCCGCCCGGCTCCGCAGCAGATCCTGACCCCCGGCTCGGACCCCGGACCCCCAGGCTCGAATGGAAGGGGCCTGTGGAGCACTGGGGATAACATTGGTGGCTCTGGAGCCCCCACCACTGCTACAAAAGGACGTTGTTTGCCCCGACGGGCGCACGGAGTTGCGAGCGGCCAAAATGGCGGCCGAGGTCCCGGCTCACTTTGCCTGACCAAGCGGTCCTGCGGGCGGCGGAGATCGCTGGTGGACAGAGGCGATCGGACGCGCAGCAGCGGGAGCCCCCCGGAGCTGCTGTGGGTGAAGTCCTTCAGCCAGCGAGACGGCGTTGACGGAGCTTGGCGTGGAGCCTGGCGGAGGGCCGCCTGACCCCAAGATGGTGGCCCCGCTCTAACGGAGCCGGGCTGGACTCCTCGGCAGCGAGGCTGGACAGACTGGAGACCCAGCTTTGTTTCCCTAGTTGCCCCCTGTTGCTCTGCGCCCTGAGTGGACTGGCGCCAGCACTATTGGAGGACCGGGGGTGAGTGGCGCTGAGGCGGGACGCTGAGGCGGGACGCCGAGGCGACGTGCGGCTAAAATGGCGGCCGCCGCCTGACTCAGCACGGCCCCAGAGCGGGGCGCTGGTGAGGCAGGGGATCACAGGAAGGAGCAGTACCCATCGCTCACGTAGTGGCCGTGGCCCAGACACCCAGACCTGACCTGCTGATCTTGGTGACAGCCGAGCCCAGGACCTTGCTGAGTAGGAGGACAGCCTTGCAGCTGGAGGAGGGGCGCCTGTCTCCGCCACAGGTCGGTGGGGTGAGGTGAGCGGCTCTGCGCAAGGGAGGTGCACAGAAGAGTGGAGGGGGTGCTGCGGCTGTCAGCGGTGTGGACGGGCCCCCGGACCTAAGGCGGCGTACTGTTGGGCGCCCGGGCACAGGGGGTTGCTCTAGCCATCGCACTCGGAGGTGCAGGACATATAAACCCGCAGCGGCCCGGAGAGGGAGACACTCGCCCTGCGCCTGGAGAGGGAACCCCCTCGGGGGAACCTCCCCTGACCTGGTGTGGTGGGGCCCTGTACCCTGAGGTTGTGGGCGACCTGGTGCGCTACCAAGCGAGAAGAGTGGAGGCGACGCCAGAGATCAGAGGTGCCCTGAATTTGCTGGAGGTTGGGACAGGCGCATACCTGCCTTGGCACTGGGCAACATGGTACGAGGCGGCAGGAAGAAGGGCTTCAAAGCACTGAAACTAGATCACCCAGGCCATCTCGTGGAGGAGGAGGCGCTGCCTACCGGTTCGGGGGGCCAGACGTGCTCGCGTGATCCCTCATTGAGTGACATTATGCAGGCGATTGTAGCATCGCGGGAAGCTATTGAAAAGCGTATGGACACCATCGGTTCGGACCTGTCCCTCCTGAGAGACGACCATAGGAAGTTGAAGGAGCGGGTGACGTCCTCGGAGGCGACCCTGAAAGAACTGCCTGGCGACGTGACTACGCTGAGGGCTTCGCTGGCGGAAGTAGCGCAGAGGGTCCGAGTACTAGAGCTCAGAGCTGAGGACAGCGAAGGACGCTCTAGACGCAATAACCTCCGCCTCGTGGGAGTGCCGGAAAAAGTGGAGGGCCGGGACGCGGTCTCCTACTTGGAGGGATGGCTGCGAACTGAAGTTGCTCCAGACGGACTCTCCCCGTTCTTTGCCCTAGAACGCGCCCACAGAGTCCCAGCGCGACCGCCTAAGCCTGGTGGTCCACCGCGCCCGATAGTGATGCGCCTCCTGCACTTCAGGGACCGGGACTGTATCCTCCAAAAGGCCAGGAACCTGCCGGACCTGCGGATTGACAATAGCAAGATTATGATTTTCCCAGACTTCACAAGAGACGTACAAAAGCAACGGGCCTCTTTCACGGCGGTCAAGCGAAAATTGAGGTCTTTGCAGCTGTCATATGCTATGCTGTTCCCGGCCAGGCTTAGGGTGGTCGCTGGGGACCACACCCACTTCTTTCACACTCCGCAGGAGTCCTGGAACTGGCTGGACACTAGAGAGGAGTCAAGCACGGATGCTCCCCTGATGACTTCGCCTAGGAAGCGCTCTGCGGTGACGACACCAACAAAGAGACCTGGTTCCCCGTCGGGATGGCAGCAGGAACGAGCTCAGGCGGTACTGGCGGTCGCGGCCATCAGCCAGGGGGACGCCAGCCCTTCCAGCAGTGCATCGGAGCTGTCAAAGAACAGTGCACTTAGTCCGGGCTCCAGCAGTGCACAGGACCTCTCGGAGGTGGACCTGGCGGTTGTGACTCCCCAAACAGCGGACGGAATCCTCAGCTGATGCGGCCTGGACGAGGCTGGTCATATCTATAAGGTACTGGGTTGTGAGTAGCGGATGCCCCCAGAAGCTAGACGCTGGGGTAACCACCCCTCCTGAGACTTCTCACTGCAATGCCGGGGGGGGGGACGAGCCGTGGGGGGGGGGGGGGTGCATCCTGAAGGTTCCAGGGAGAGGGGATGGGAGCGGGGGGCTTCGGGCCTGTGAGGGTCGGCGTACTGGCCACCCTAACCCTCTACTGTTAAGATACACTAGCTTTACTAGAGTTTGGATGGGGTTTCCATGTTGGGGGTCTGTCCGGGGGAGTGGGAGTTGGGGGGGTTTGTTTGGTTTGGCTGGGGGGGGGACCTGGGCGTGTCAGAGAGGTCATCGCGAGGATGTGTGAAGCACGATGGGTGCTGCAATGGGACCCGACCTAGACTACAAATGTCTCACATGGAACATCAGGAGGATGCACACTATGCACAGACCCCACAAGATCCACTCCTATCTGGTTAGACGTGGTATTCACTTTGCCTTCCTCCAGGAAACACACCTGTTAGCTAAGGAAGGGAAGGCACTGCAAAGAAGGTGTCGAGGACAGGTCTTTCATACTGGTTACTCACCATATGCCAGGGGGGTGGCTATCTGGGTGCGGCCGGGGGTTCCGTTCCACTGCACACAACAACTAACTGACCTAGAGGGGCGGTATGTCATGGTGAGAGGCAAGCTGGATGGGAGGGACCTGACACTGGGTTGTATATACGCCCCGAATGTGGACCAGTTGGCCTTTCTTTCTCTGCTGTCCAACAGGCTGGCCCCTTTCCTGGTAGAACCCTTGCTCCTGGGAGGAGACTTTAATAGTGTTACTGACACTGCGCTGGACAGATCGCACCCCCCTCTTCCAAATGCACCGCCTGGCAGACTGGCGCTTGCGCGTTCCGCTTGGCAATCACAATGGAATTTGGTTGACTCGTGGAGAGCCGGCCATCCATCAGATCGGGACTACTCGTTCTTCTCCGCTCTTCATGAGCTGCACGTCCGCATTGATACCTTCCTGAGTTCTCGGGACATGCATGCGGAGGTGTGCCACAGCGAGTATCTCACACGCACGATCTCCAATCATAACCCGCTCCTGTTGCACTTGCGCTGGTCGCAGTGCTGCCCCCGAGTTCCTGCCTGGAAGCTGCGCCCGGAGGCGCTGGATGACCAGCTTTTCCGTACCACGATAGCCTCGAACATCTAGGACTATTTCCAGGTCAACGCGGGCTCTGCGGGCTCAGCCACAATTGAATGGGATGCCTTTAAGATGGTAGTACGGGGGCAATGCATCGCGGCGGCGTCGGGAGTTCGGAAAACTCTGTTGGCCGACATTACGCGGGAGGACGAGAAACTCCGAGCTTTGGAACGAGCGCGACCTGAGCGTCCAGACACTCAGGAGGCTCTACTGGAGGCGTGGGAACTAGTGGCGGCGACGGTGGAGCGGCTACGGGTCTTCGACTACAGGGCCTACCTCACTCGGGCGCACTCGGAGCGTGATAAGTCAGGGGCTCTCTTGGCCTGGTTGGCTAATCCAGCGCGACGAAGCTCGGTCATCCTCGAGCTCAGAGACCACTCGGGTGCGGCGCGCTTTGACCAGCAGGGGATTAATGGGATTTTCTATGACTACTACACGGAGCTCTACCGTAGCAGGATCCTACCACCGGAAGACACTTTCTGGGGTTTCCTGGAGGGACTAGACTTGCCGGAGCTGGATGAGGACGCTGCAAAACTGCTCGGGAGCAAAATTGAGGAGAGAGAAGTGAGGGTAGCCATTAAGAGCATGGCGAGAAATAAAACGCTGGGCTCTGATGGACTCACCACTGAATTCTATCTCACCTACACTGATCTCCTTGCGCCCCGCTTAACATGGCTTTATAATCAGGCGAAGCGGCTGGGCAGCCTGCCGGTGACCACTGGGGAGGCGTTCATCGTCCCGCTCCTGAAACCGGGCAAACAACCATGGGACAGGACGGCGTATCGGCAACTGTCCATGCTCAACCAGGACTACAAGATCTTGAGCAAGATCCTAGCGACGCGGTTACTCCCTCATATGTCCACGCTGATCCACGCAGACCAATCTGGGTTTATCCCGACCCGCAACACGGCGCTTAATATACGATGGCTCCTACATGTCTTGGAGGCCGACACTTATGACGGCGAGGACGCGGCGGTGTTCGCGGTCGACATGGAGAAGGCCTTTGACAGCCTAGAATGGCCGTACCTTTTCCAGGTCATGCGCACATTGGGCCTGGGCAAGGGTTTTGTGGACTAGACGTCGCTACTTTACCGCAACGCCACAGCGAGGGTTAGAACTGGCAGGGTAATCTCGGAGATGTGCGTGGTGGGCAGGGGCACCCACCAGGGATGCCCTCTTCCCCCCCATTATTTGCCATAGCGGTCGAACCCTTAGCGGCACGAGCCAGGAAGGGACAGGCATATCAGGGGCTGGATGTCTACGGACAAGTACACCACATCGCCTTATACGCCGATGATCTCCTGATGTTCTTGGCGGACTTGGCAGCATCCCTGCGCGGGGCTAAGTCCCTCCTGCAATCTCTGGGTAGGGTGTCTGGCCTCCGGGTAAATTGGACAAAGTCCTACCTGTTCCCGGCCCGCCCACGCAGACTTTGCTCCCAGACTACGAAAGGAGTGACGTGGGAGGAGAGGAGTCTACGCTACCTGGGCACCTCAATCTTTCATGATCAGGCAGACATCCTCGAGGGCAATATCGGGTCGGCAATACGGCTCACCAAGACGAACTTTGACTTCTGGGGCACACTTCCACTCTCGCTGATGGGAAGAGTGGCACTACTTAAAATGGTAACCCTGCCACGGCTGCTTTATTTCTTCAGGACCCTCCCGATCTGGATCCCGGTGAGCTACTTCCGGAAACTGCGGTCGATGGTGGTCGGCTTCCTATGGGGGGCGAGCAGACGCAGGGTGGCACACAGCACACTTCTCCGTCCCAGAGCAGAGGGTGGACTAGCGGTGCCGGACTATGAACTATATTACCTGGCGGCCCAGCTACAATGGCTGACACAGTGGGTCGCGAGAGCCAGGAGAGAGGGAGACGGATCGGGGGAGCCGGCGGGACCAGTTCAGGTGCTGGCCCGGATTGTCCTGGGACTCCCGCTGGGAGAATTTCACCTCACCCAGGAATTTGCGACGGCACGGAAATGCTGGAACAGATACCGACGGAGGGGTCACATCAAGGTCCCATATGCGCCTGAGATCCCACTAACACTATGTGGGGCACTCCCGCATGGGGGCTCATGGCGCCGACTGGAGAGCTGGGGGCAGCAGGGACTGGAGTGCATAGGGGACCTATATGAGAATGGAGCGCTGCTGCCTTTTGACATCTTGTGAGACCGCTTTGAACTGGCGGGGGGGATTTCCTCCTCCACGCAGCGCTGACGACGGCGATCCGCAAACACTGGGGGACGGGCATGTCAGAACCGCCGCTCTCGCTGGGCTGCCAATACATAGTGATGATGGCAGGGACAGTCAAAGCAGTCACGTGCCTATATAGGCGCATGGTCTCGGAGACTATTGCCCCACTCCTATCTCTGAAAGCGGAATGGGAGGCCGACTTAATGATGGACATACCTGAGGAGGCATGGTTTGGCATAGTGGAACGGGCCCGGAACGGGACGCGCAACGCTAGGTTCCAGCTGGTGCACTTTTACATCCTACACAGGGCATATCTGACCCCTGACAAACTGCATACATATTTCCCGTCCCACCCAGCGTACTGCCCGCGCTGTCCAGTGGAAGTGGCTGACTTTCAGCACATGCTCTGGTCCTGCCCACAGCTAACTTCATTTTGGCGGGAGGTAGTGGATATTCTGGGGGAAATCACGGAGAGGGACTTGCAATTCACCATGGCACACTGCATCCTACACTGGTTCCCACACACGTCAAAGAACAAAATCACTAGTAAATTTCTGGACCTAGGCCTACTCTTAGCGAAGCGAACCATCACATCCCAATGGAAATCAAGTAGGGGTCCCACTATAGAGAAATGGAAGGCTGAACTACATAAATGGGCCCGTTGTGAAAGGGAACTCCGTATGCAGACCGCGCTTAGAGCGGACAATGACATGGCACTGGAGAGGGCCAGGGCGTGGGAGAGGCTGGTCCTCGACCTCCAACTCCTAGACCTAGAGGAAGAAGATACCCCAGCGCATAGCCCTGCTCCGGTGACTCACTTTGCTCTCGAGCGGAGTGGTCGCTCCCCTGCCTCGCTGGTGACCCGTGGTATCGTTGCTCCTCTTTCTGTATTAACTGCCTCAGAATTTGCTTCCTGCAGTCAGCCCTGCTTGCCGCTTGACTCGCCTTGCATTGTGTAACCGATTTTGCCTTTTTTAACTGTATTGCGCGTTTCACCACAAGCGCTCCGCTCTGCTCCTCCCCCCGCCTCCATTTTCCGTGTTTGTTGTCGTCCTCGTGTGCCCGCCCGCCTCCCAGCTGAGACGCCCTCCCACTAAGCTCATAGAGAGCTCCGCTACCTTAACCACGCTGTGACTCACTTTGCTCTCGAGCGGAGTGGTCGCTCCCCTGCCTCGCTGGTGACCCGTGGTATCGTTGCTCCTCTTTCTGTATTAACTGCCTCAGAATTTGCTTCCTGCAGTCAGCCCTGCTTGCCGCTTGACTCGCCTTGCATTGTGTAACCGATTTTGCCTTTTTTAACTGTATTGCGCGTTTCACCACAAGCGCTCCGCTCTGCTCCTCCCCCCGCCTCCATTTTCCGTGTTTGTTGTCGTCCTCGTGTGCCCGCCCGCCTCCCAGCTGAGACGCCCTCCCACTAAGCTCATAGAGAGCTCCGCTACCTTAACCACGCTGTGACTCACTTTGCTCTCGAGCGGAGTGGTCGCTCCCCTGCCTCGCTGGTGACCCGTGGTATCGTTGCTCCTCTTTCTGTATTAACTGCCTCAGAATTTGCTTCCTGCAGTCAGCCCTGCTTGCCGCTTGACTCGCCTTGCATTGTGTAACCGATTTTGCCTTTTTTAACTGTATTGCGCGTTTCACCACAAGCGCTCCGCTCTGCTCCTCCCCCCGCCTCCATTTTCCGTGTTTGTTGTCGTCCTCGTGTGCCCGCCCGCCTCCCAGCTGAGACGCCCTCCCACTAAGCTCATAGAGAGCTCCGCTACCTTAACCACGCTGTGACTCACTTTGCTCTCGAGCGGAGTGGTCGCTCCCCTGCCTCGCTGGTGACCCGTGGTATCGTTGCTCCTCTTTCTGTATTAACTGCCTCAGAATTTGCTTCCTGCAGTCAGCCCTGCTTGCCGCTTGACTCGCCTTGCATTGTGTAACCGATTTTGCCTTTTTTAACTGTATTGCGCGTTTCACCACAAGCGCTCCGCTCTGCTCCTCCCCCCGCCTCCATTTTCCGTGTTTGTTGTCGTCCTCGTGTGCCCGCCCGCCTCCCAGCTGAGACGCCCTCGCCCCTCCCCCTCCACCATCCATATATGACAGCTCCTCCCGCGCGCAGCGTTAACGCGCAGCGGACGCGCCCAATCCGCGCCGAAGGTGCGCCAAAGGTAAGCCCGTCTACGCCCGTCCGCGCCTGGACCGCGCCCAGCGCCAGACCCCCTGCCCCTCGCGCTCCCCAGTCCCCCCGCACTACCTACGATGCCGCCACCCTCCTAGCCCTTAACCCCGGCCGCGCCCCCAACTGCGTCCAAGCCGCTCCTGGACGCACCCATGGACCGTTCTCCTGCTTCTTCTGCAAATTCAACGGCACCGACAACATCTCCGCTACGACCACACCACAGATCCCCGACCCCAACCACCTACAATGCATCCTTCTCAACACCCGCTCGGTCCACAGGCACGCCATTGACCTTTGGAACCTACTAGACACCATCTCTCCTGACGTCGCCTTCCTAACGGAAACATGGATGAACGCATCCTCCGCCCCTGACATCGCCATCGCTATCCCAGATGACTATAAGATCACACGCAAGGACCGCACCGACCACACAGGAGGTGGAATTGCTATCGTCCATAAGAAATCCATCCGCATCTCTACCAGCTCCGACGCCAACCTCGCTAACTCTGAACACCTTCACTTCCAGATCCACATCGACCCCAAGACCACACTCAGAGGCACCCTCCTTTACAGACCACCAGGACCCCGCGCAAAATTCAGTGAAGACATCACGGACTTCATCACCCCACACGCGCTCCCCTCCAAAGACTACATCCTTCTGGGAGACCTCAACTTCCACCTCGAAAAGATCAACGACCGCAACTCCGCCACCCTCTTAGACAACCTCGCCAACCTCGGACTTAAACAACTGGTCACTTCCTCCACCCACATCGCAGGTCACACACTCGACCCCATCTTCACCTCCAGCAACCATGTCTCCTTCAGCCACACTACGGATCTCCTCTGGACTGACCACAGCTGCGTTCACTTCACCTACAACAAGCCGAAACCCATCATCCACCTCCAACCAACTCTACAAAGAAACTGGAACAAAATCACCACGGATCAGATCTCCACATCGCTCCTTCGAACCTCCCCAGCCCTCTCTTCTAACGCCAACGAAGCTGCCTCCAACCTCACCCTTTGGTTATCCAACACCGCCGACACCTTAGCACCACTGAAAAAACGTCAACACAAACTTGGCAACAAGAAGGCCTCATGGTTCAACGATGATCTCAAGAAGTCCAAGAAACTGTGCCGCTCCCTGGAAAAGGCCTGGAAAAAAGACCCATCCACCAGCACCAAGGACGCCTTCAAAAGCGCCACCCGTACTCACCACCAACTGATCCGAAAAGCCAAGAAAACAGCATTCAAGGATCGACTTGACAACAACGCCCACAACAGCAAGGAACTTTTCAACATCGTCAAGGAATTTTCCAACCCCTCGGCCAACTCCAACGACATCACCCCCTCTCAAACCCTCTGCGACTCCCTAGCCTCTTTTTTCCACAACAAGATTGCTGACATCCACAACAGCTTTGACAACCAACCCGGAAGCCAACCCACCCTACCATCTGCTGACCATCTTCCCCCCGTAAACACCCTTAACGCCTGGAACCCAATCTCCACTGAGGACACCATCCGCCTGATGAATTCCATCCACTCCGGATCCCCCACAGACCCATGCCCTCACCACATCTTCAACAAAGCAGACTCGGTCATAGCACCGCACCTCCGAGACGTCATCAACTGCTCCTTCAACTCCGCTACCTTCCCAGAAGACTGGAAACACGCTGAACTCACCGCCCTTCTGAAAAAACCAACAGCAGACCCCACCGAACTCAAAAACTACCGCCCCATCTCGCTTCTTCCATTCCCGGCCAAAGTCATCGAGAAAGCCGTCAACAACCAGCTCGCCGCCTTCCTCGAAGCCAACAAATCACTCGACCCCTCACAATCTGGCTTCCGAGCCAAACACAGCACTGAGACCGCCCTCATCGCAGCAACAGACGACATTCAAACTCTACTGGACAATGGAGACACAGTCGCCCTCATCCTCCTCGACCTCTCCGCAGCCTTCGACACAGTCTGCCACAGCACCCTCTTACAACGCCTCAGAAACATCGGAATCCAAGGAAAAGCACTGGAATGGATCACCTCGTTCCTCACCGGAAGAACCCAGAGAGTCCGCCTCTCACCATTCAAGTCCGAGGCCTCTGAAATCATCTGCGGCGTACCTCAAGGATCCTCACTCAGTCCCACCCTATTCAACGTATACATGAGCCCCCTCGCGGCCATCGCCCGCCAACACAACCTCAACATCATCTCTTACGCGGACGACACTCAACTGATCCTCTCTCTCACCAAGGACCCCAGCACCGCCAAAACTAACCTACACGAAGGAATGAAAGAAGTCGCCGAATGGATGAAACAAAGCCGTCTGAAACTGAACTCAGACAAAACAGAAGTCCTCATCTTAGGTACATCCCCCTCTGCATGGGACGACTCCTGGTGGCCGGAAGCCCTCGGAAAAGCACCCATCCCGACAGACCACGCACGGAACCTTGGCGTCATCCTGGATTCTTCACTCTCAATGAACAGACAAGTCAACGCCGTATCATCTTCCTGCTTTAACATTCTTCGCATGCTCAGAAAAACATTTCGCTGGATCCCCTCCGAAACAAGGAAAACAGTCACCCACGCTCTAGTCACTAGCCGACTGGACTACAGAAACACCCTCTACGCAGGTACCACCGCTAAACTCCAGAAGAAACTACAACGAATCCAAAACGCCTCAGCCAGGCTCATATTAGACATCCCACGCAACGAACACATCTCTGGTCACCTTAAAGACCTCCACTGGCTACCCATCAATAAGAGGATCACTTTCCGACTGCTAACCCACGCACACAAATCACTCTACGACATCGGACCAGATTGCCTCAACTCTCGACTGTTCTTCTACACCCCCTCCCGCCAACTTCGCTCTTCCAGCCAAGCCTTCGCCACTGTACCTCGCATCAACAAGACCACCATGGGAGGCAGATCCTTTTCATACCTGGCTGCCAAAACTTGGAACTCACTCCCCGCTTACCTTCGCCTCACCCAGAATCACCTAGCGTTCAGAAAGCAGCTTAAAACGTGGATATTTGACAAATAATCCTCCTCCCCTTCCTAAGCGCCTTGAAACCCTCTGGGTATGTAGTGCGCTATACAAATTTTATGACTTGACTTGACTTGACTCCGGCAGAGTAGCTGTCTGAGGCGGTGTTGACCTGACCTCCACCCCTTGCTCCCCTGATTCCTACGTGATGACCGTCATTCTTAGTTGCTTGCTTGTTCTGACAATCTGCCTCGGGTTCGGGGTTACAGAATACTATGCGGATACGCATTGGTGGCACTCTGACACGCCTGGGAGGGGTGGGGGGTTGGGGGATGTGGGGGGGGGGGCAGAGGATGGGGAGAGGGGAGGAGGGGGAGAGAGGGGGGAGATGCTGAAACGGAGGGGGAGTCTTGGGAGGGTTGAGTAGGGGAGGGGGGTGAGTTTAGTGAGAGGGATAGAGCTTGGTTGGGACTGTTGCCAGTTACAAAAGTGAGGGGGACTGAGGAGACCGAAAAGTGGCCTTGCCATCTACCAGACAACGAATTTCACCGATCCATGCGACACCCCCCATGATGGACCTTTCTCTACATTTGCGCCGCTCAACCTCCGGGGTGTGAGCTAAAAAACTGTGTGAAGGTTGAAATGGGGGACTACATGCACGCGGATAAATGTCTGGAAGGGTGAATATACACTGTTATAAATGCCTGTTTTTGCTGCAATAAAAATATATTTACCAAAAAAAATGGATAATCAATTTATTTAGTGATTAAATGTACTCACCAGAGGTTTGTGGGGGTGGTAAATTGCAATATTAAAATACAGCTTAAATAATTATTGTGAGTTACAGGATTGCGATCAATCAAGACAACACTGTACCCTTGTTTATTACTACATCATATCTGATTACCTTATAGTAAACTGGCATTAGCTCAAGTGTGCCTTTCGTGTTGAAAAGACCGTTGTAGATCCACAGATCTTTTCCAGGGGTTTGAGGCCCTACGGCACTAACTATTGTTTTCTGTAAATAATCAATTGCATTTTTAGCTAAATACCAGCACAAAAATTACTTCTCTACGAGGCTAATAGCGTCATTTAGTGACAATAATAATGATTTGAATCTTTCGTGTTGCCTCCCCAAAGTATTTGATATATGTACTGATAAAATAAACATAGATATGTTCTCTGTGATCTCTGCATGTATACACAAGTAGATTGCGCAAGCAACCCTCCGAAGTTGCATGTTCTCCCATCCCCAGGTTCACATGGGCAGGCACTTACAAACTTCACTACACTTCTTTATTGGAAATGGGGCATTTTTCAGAAGGGCTGAAATACTTCCAGAGACAGAGAGCCACTCCTAGTAGACGGCATGTGCTTTGGCATCGTGAACACCTGGGTTTCCATCTTATATGCAATCACTGATGTTATCACCTTTTAACACAAAGACCCTGCATCGTCTTCAGCTTGTTCCAAACCAGCTTGATTGAGGCACTACGTCGGTCCAAGGCCAGTCTCAATCCAGTTACTACTTCGGTCCCATCGCTTCTGCTGTGGGTTCTGATTTCCCTTGTTTACAAGTAAATACTGAATAGGAGGGTCAAAGCTGAATTGCAGCCAGTGCTGCTCCTGCCATCAGGTAGCAGTGTCAATGCCCGAAAGTTAAATAACCTTCAGAAGCAGGCCCGGGCTTTGAGAGCGAGATTTGATTCAGTAGAATAACAAGGCACTTGTGTACCCTCCAGCAATAACCGAGACACTTGGCACAGTTCATCTATCTTCTCTGCCTATGATATTACCTGGGTAAGGCTAAGGTTCTCAATCACACCTGCCTATGAACTTCAGTCAACTGTCACAGCCTGAAGGACTTTCGTCTTTGGCAGACTCACTCGTACACATGGAAACACACACACTTTTTTCCACCAGCCTGCCTTTTTCATTCACTTCATGTTGATGAGGAAAGGGAAGAACAACCTGGCATGCATTTCACCTCTCACAGGCTGCCTGACTGCCATGTAAGTTCCTATTCTGGAACGTTATACCTGGAAGCATTTGCCCAATTATGTCAATTATTTCTCCCCGATTTCCACCGTGTTGATATCTTTAGGTAGCAACCATACATTTTGGCCAATTTCTCATCAATATCGTTTTTGGTATGATAGTATAAAGTGACCCAGAATCCACCATCAATTCCACGACCTTGCTCTTAATGGTTAACTGTGCCTTTGGTCTATATGACCTGCAGGCAGACTCAACCTCAGAAATCTCCTCACTGACACACAACACTGTCAGAGAGAACATCGCCACCCACTTTAGCTCAGTGCTTGGAGTACCCTCGCCATAGCAGCTACTCATGATAAACCGCTGCTGCCTGCACAATCATGCTTTGGTTTCCAATATAATTAAACAAATGAAAACTCCCATTCGAAACAGTTTCTGCAACACTGGACCAGTCATAATCTATCAGTCACTCTCATAAATGAACACACACAACAGACTAAGCGCTTGTAGTATGGGTCATCATTACGGTCCTCCTTACTTACTTGGTTGTGTGAGCTACCAACGTCACTTCTACTGAGTCCCTCTTCCTGCTGCCAGACAAGCAAATTGTTGTAAAAATGTAGTAAAAGTGGACCACTAACAGGGTTGAAAGACAAGTTATTTATTGTTAAACCGAAGACTCAAATACGTAGGGTCCCCTTTTGCCGGTCAGCAGGCTACTGCTGATAAATGGAACTCACTTGTGCAAGCACACTAGCATTGAAACTTAGCGGTTACAAAGCAGGCATTCGTTAAAGAGCACGTAATAGAATTACAACATGGTCCAGGCACAATAATCTGTCAAAGGGAAACAGAAAGAGACCCTTAAGTGATTTTTTGATAGTGCACTCGATCCTACTTACCCTGCAACCTCCACTCATACAGAAGGCACAACACAGATTCAGATCTCCTCCAGCACTATATTGGCCCTGGCACACAATGACAGGAAAGTGGGAAGATTCTCTTTGTTTTTCAGGGATTGAAATCAGAAAATGGGAGGGTTTGAAGACTATTAAGAAACGTGATCAGAGGAACTATTTCTATAATATGTTAGACTTTCTCTGTCAAAAGGGCTTTGAAAAAAGTTTGTCACTTACTATTTTGCCTGCCTATTGGATATTTTTGCATTAGATGCAGATTGGGCTAGTGGAAAAAATGGCCCTTGAAAAATTTTAAGTGACAATTCACTTTCCCAGGGTAGGAAACAATTCATTTTAAAGTAAAAGATAGCGTGGTCTGGTGTGTAACGTTTGGGGTGGCACGATAGATGCTGTCCACCAAACTTATTTATTTTCACTCGTCAGATATCACTGCAAGAGCCACCGGTTCACAGGATCAATTTAGGACTTTGAAGAAGAAGGAAAGGAGGAAGAAGCTCTTCACTCAAGAACTGCCTCCCCGGTTTGTAGCAGACCACCCTCTGATTTTATGCATAACAGCCTGCATAATGCCTAAAAGAAGCCAGTGGAGATTTTAAAAAGTGACTTACCCTCTATTCCTCCATGTCCTGTGATGTGTTTTGGCTCCTTAACTGCATTGCTATAAAAACATTATCAGACTTGCCCTCTTCACACTGACCTTCCCTCTTGTCTGCAAATATATATCCCTTAATATCTGCTCACATGATGCAGCCAATATAGGGGGCAGGTGTGGCTCCTCAACATTGATTCCTTAATATAATTTGACCAAAATAGTGAGACCAAACGTTTGTGACTACAAACATACTGTGGAAGGGAATATTGAGGGTAAGTATATTGCTTTTTTAAATATATTATCAAACTTTCAACTATTGCTTGATTGCTGAAACATTGCGGTATTTAATCCATGTTTGACCTTTTACGCCTCATCCCCTGAACTATTGGGGTTAAGCGTGCACCGCTTACCAATGCAGCCAAGAAAGGACCATGAGCATACGTTGGAATTTTAGGGTAATATACCTCGTTTGACGTGGCTTTCATGTCTAATGGCTTCAGCGTGATTTATTCATAGTGGATCCTCCGATCTGACAATGTCTGCCTTTCTCCACCAGAACTGTCAACACCCTGACCTTAAATACGATTCTTAAGCATAATTGTTCTTTGAGAGTGGGGTTTTATTCAGCTAAATTGCATGGGCACTTTGGGAGCTCCAGCAAAATAGCTGACAAAAACCTCTCAGCACAGGTAGTTATACCCTCATCCAGCAATGGAAATTTGCCTAATGATTCAGTTCTCAAGCAGGACGATCAAATGTGCATTCATTATAGGTGTAGCAATTCCTTCCTAGTACATCAATAACATTTGTTAAATAGTGCTTTCTTCCAATAGCAGATGCTACATTGAGAAACACTGGCCAATGCCGAAATATGAACATCATATCTTGTTCCCTGCCGTCTCATGCCATCCGAAGCCAAGCTCTATAAAATACCTTTAAATATTTGTTCCCGAAACATAGACGTGCCTCAGGGCTGTGGCAATGCATTTACATGACGCAAGCAAAATAGAGTTCATTTAGTTTTTTTGTAATTTCGCCCCAGCTGCTCACAGCAGCAGGTAAGTTCCTGGGGAAGTAAGTCTTGTATTCCTACAACAGGCAGAAGTCAGGCTTGTAGTGACCAAACAATATAAAGTGTAAAAATAGCTTTAATAATAACAGAAATCAAGTGTAAATTAGAAGTAATCAATATAATAAAAAACAAATGAATAAAGAATAATTAACATAACTATTTAAAACATACCAAAATCCACCACACATATTTATTTTAATAACTAAGGGGCAGATTTACGAGCCCCTTTTGCGCCGCAGTTGCGTCACTTTTGTGACACAGAGGCGGCATAAAAGAGACGGGCAATTTGCAATGTGACACATTTAGGGAGATGCATCACGTTGTAAAGCCCTGCGTCACATTATACCTTTGTCAGGTATAATGTATGCAGGGTGGGCATTCCCATGCAGGAAAGCCTTGTAAAAGTGACGCATTGAACTCTACAAGATTTCACTGCGTCATTTCTAGGACGCCACTGCGTCAAAACCTTACACCTGCAGGCATAAGGAGTGACACAATATAGTTGGAATAGGCTTCAAATGCATTACTGGGGTTGCTTCGCACCTGCGACATAGCTCCAGCAATGCGTGACATTTGCCCCAACAGATGCGTCAATCCTTGCGCAATGGTGTGCGGTTTTGTGAATATGGCACATCCAAGGTGGCGCAAGGGATTCTCAGGGCGGCGCAGGGAATGTGACACAACTCTACAGATGCGTCGCTTTCTTGTAAATAGACCACCACATACACAAAATGCTAATCCATCCTAGAACTCAAAATGTAATCAGTTAAAAATATTTTTGTCTCTTATGGTATTATTTCCAATATGCAAATGACAAAAATTTGCAACTCAATACCATACAAAAATATATCACGTACCACAATGTTTCAGCAATCAAGCAATAGTTAAAAGTTTGTTAATATAGTTAAAAAAAGCAATCTACTTAACCTCAATATTCCCTTCCACAATATTTTTGTAGGCACAAAAGTTTGGTCTCAATTTATTTATTTTTGGGTCAAATTATATTACAGAATCAATGTTGAGAAGCCATACCTGCCCCCTATATAGGCTGCATCATGTGAACAGATATTAAGGGATATAGTTGCAGGCAGGAGGGAAGGTCAGTGTGAAGAGGCAAGTCTGATAGTGTTTTTATAGCACTGCAGTTAAGGAGCCAAAACACCTCATATGACATGGAGGAATAGAGGTAAAGCCACTTTTTAAAAACTCCACTGGCTTCTTTTAGGCATTATGCAGATTTTTCTGTGTAAAATCAGAGGGTGGTGTACTACAACCCAGGGAGTCAGTTCTTCAGTGACAGCTCCTTCCTTCCTTCCTTCCTTCCTTCCTTCCTTCCTTCCTTCCTTCCTTCCTTCCTTCCTTCCTTCCTTCCTTCCTTCCTTCCTTCCTTCCTTCCTTCCTTCCTTCCTTCCTTCCTTCCTTCCTTCCTTCCTTCCTTCCTTCCTTCTTTCCTTCCTTCCTTCCTTCCTTCCTTCCTTCCTTCCTTCCTTCCTTCCTTCCTTCCTTCCTTCCTTCCTTCCTTCCTTCCTTCCTTCCTTCCTTCCTTCTTTCCTTCCTTCCTTCCTTCCTTCCTTCCTTCCTTCCTTCCTTCCTTCCCTCCCTCCCTCCCTCCCTCCTCCCTCCCTCCTGTGGACCAGTGGCCCTGGCAGGGATATCAGAAGAAGGAAAATAAATACCATTGTTTGGTAGCAACTATTGTGCCACCCCAAAAGTTCCACACCAGACCATGCCATATTTTACTTTAAAATGAATTATTTCCGACCCTGGGAAAGTGAATTGTCACAGAACATTTTTTAAAGGCCATGTTTTTCCACTTGCCCAAAGTGCATTTAATGCAAAAATATCCAATATGCATGCAAACAATGAGTGGCAGTCTTTTTTCAAATCACTTTTGAGAAAGTCTAACATATTAGAGAAATAGTTCCCCTGATCACGTTTTTTGTAGTCTTCAAACCCTCCCATTTTCTGTTTTCAGTCCCTGAAAAACAAAGAGAATCTTCCCACTTTCCTGTCATCGCATGCCAGGGCCAATGTGGTGCTGGAGGAGATCTGAATCTGTGTTGTGCCTTCTGTATGAGTGGAGGATGCAGGGTAAGCAGGATCTAGTGTACTATCAAAAGATCACTTAATGTTCTCTTTCTGTTTCCTTCTACAGATTATTGTGCCTGAACTATGTTGTAATGCTATTACGTGCTCTTTAACAAGCACCCTCTCCGCACCCGGAGTGTAAGCTCCACACCCAGAGAGGAATTTCCACCTCGGGCAGGAATCTCCACTTCCAGGCAGGAATACCCACAATGCATCAGATATAGTCAATTAACACCAGATTGTGGGTATTCCGGCCTGGAAGCGGAGATTCCCGCCAGCTGGTGGAAATTCCGCTCCCGGTGTGGAGCTTACACTCCAGGTGTGGACCTTACAGTCCGAAGGTGTGGACCTTATACTCCGGTTGCGGAGCTTACACTCCGGGTGTGGAAATTCCGGCCCAAGTGCGGACGTAAACTTAGGACAGTCGTAAGTGCATTATGTGAATACCATAGGGAAGCTGGCAGAATCCTAAGTACGGACACCAGCCAAGTAATTGTGTTCGGTATTAGCAAATTTTTATTGTCCACTTACTTTGTTAGAAGGAAACTATCTCTTTCCTTCTAAATTAAGAAAGTTGTATTTGTACTCCCCGGAACCATGAACCAAGCCAATGCATTGTATATTAATCCGGGTTGTAACTCAAATTAATGTTTAATGTTTTTTTAACTCGTTTACACTTTTTAAAACATTTTAAATATTATTGATACTGTGTCAAACTGAAGTATAAATCATGTGCTTTTATAACGAAATACTAGCTAACGTGTTAAAATTTGATGAAATGTAGAAGAGTGCCCTTATAATGGATGTTATATTGTTGTATTTTTTTATTATGAATTGTATTTTCTTTTATGTTGCAATGCAACGAAATAAAGATTGAATTGAATTGAATTGAATACCATGAGTAGTAAGTTTAGGATTTTGTTGTAAGTTAATTCTGTGAAGCGGGCCCGTAGTGCATGCTTCATTGGAGAAAGGAGAAAGAATGTTACTTCTTATCCTTTCGAATCTCCTTCCTCAAATGTTTAAAATGTTCTGCAATTTTAACTGTTTCTTTTATTTGAGTTTTACCTTCTTTCTCTTAGGTGTACAATACTTTCATGTAATTTTGCATTATCTGTGGAAACGGAAGGAGATGTGTTGGAATGCTATTACGTTTTCTTTAACGAATGCCTGCTGTATAAGCTCTAAGTTCCATTGTTAGTGTGCTGGGGCAAGTGGGTTTCATTCATCAGCGGTGGCCTGCTGACCGGCGAAGGGGGCACTACGTCTTTGAGTCTTTGGTCTAACAAGAAAAGGACTGTGTTTTAACCCTGTTGGTGATCCACTTTTACTACAGACCCCATGCATTCTCTAAATAAACTTCCTCCCAGACAAAAGGTGTTTTTACTGCTACTCACATTAAACTGAGAAATAAATAAATATGTTTTTGTCTCATATTTCAATATGATCTCCAAATGGAGAAAAGTAAATTTTTTTGTGAGGCAAATCTCACCTGCTCTCAGCACAGGAACAAGAATAGTTTGCGTTGCTAGCTTAGTTACAGAAAAGTATAATTATGTAACATTTTTCATGTAGGGGACTACTTACATTCCCGCATAGCAACTGATACTTTTGCAGGATCTCATGAAATTCTTCTGTTGGGAAATGCCATCAATTTCTGTGTAGTTATTGATTAACTGCACTTACCACATTTTCACCATCTACTGCATTATTTGAACATTTAAACAGCAAATCATTTTGGAAGCTCAAAAGGATCAAAGTTTACAAAAAAAGCAGCACACATGGTGGAATGTAATGACTGGCACTTTGTAAATGTTTGCTCCTCATTCTTCTTTCATTGAAATATTCAGATTTAAAACATACTAACTGCTGGCAGACACAGATCATTCTGAGCCAGCTGCAGGCGCAGTCAACAAGAAATGGGAACAGGTCTCTTCAATATATGTGAATGAAACATACCTTCAGACTAAGACGAGGGAGAGGAAAAAATGGATAAGACAAGACACATGGCAAGCTATTGAAGACAAACGGGCAGCAAAAAAGAAACTAATGAAGGGTAAACTTCAGAGGCTGTAGGAGAAGCACAAGAAACAGTACATAGAAGAAAACAGAACAGCCAAAAGAATGGTAAGAGCAGGCAAGCAGGTGTACATGGATAACATTGCCAGCCAAGCAGAGGAGACAATCAGTAGTGGAGAAGAGGGGGAGGTATTCAAGATTAGGAAGGTAGTGGTAAATCCCGTACAACATACAACACCCCTGTCATGGATAAACGAGGCATATTACTCACAAGATAGAAAGAGCAGGAAGCACCTTGGGCTGAAGACTTCAAAGAAGTCTTGAACAGACCAGTACCAACAAGCAAAGTGGACATCCAAGGGGGGCGTGGCCACGGAGGAGACCGAGATGGCCGCCTTTGCCTGAAACTTCGCCGGTCGGGCTAGGCAAACCACAGTTCTTACGATGTGAATGCACTCCCAGCACCAACGAGCACCCTCCATCTGCTCCTGATGACCGGCGGAACATCCCGATGCCGGGTGGTGGCAGCTCCGTCAGTCTGATCTTCGGAGAAGGGGTCTGGGGCTAGAGGGCCCTGTGGCCTTCTTCTGCCTCGGATCCGGCTGCCTACGGGTGGGGTGAGTGCTGCCATGGTTGGGGTCAGGTGCTGCCCTGCGCTCCTCCCTATTGGTCTTTGTGGGCTCTCCTCTCCCAGTCCCTCTCGTTGCGGCTCCCGGTCGGTCCCACCAGGCATGGGACGCCTCCGAGTCTTTACCGGCCAGCTGCGTGTCTTGGCTCCGGGGCCTAGGTTGCGGCTAGGAGGTGGGGCGGGCTAGTGCAGAGGCCCCAACGCACTCCCCCGAGGCTGTGGCGGCACTGGGCCTGGCCCGGCTCGCTTGCTTCCTCCTGCCCCCCTGTGAACCAACTGACTGCCGTGCTATGTGGAGACTGACTTGGGGGGGTGCGAGGTGGCTTGTGAGCGGAGACTCACTATTTACACCCTGCTGCTTTGCCTTAAATGGAGCCTGTTGCCCCTGGATGTCTGGTCTCCCCCTAATGGATCGCACTCGATGAGACTCTGCCTACCTGCGCTGGCCTACAGCACAGTCACTACTGCGCCTTGACGATCTTCCTGTGGCCCTCTTGGCGGCCCAGACGTCATTTTCCGATCCTCACGACCTGATGAGGGCCATAGGCGCCATGCTGCATTTCCATCCAGATTACTCTTCTGTCCGCTGCTTCTTTCTTGAGCCTGCTCCGATTGCCTCTCCCCAGGTGTGCACTTACCTGCTCGCCTGGCGGCCTTCGTCAGGTCCACGTTAGCGCGGTCGCCGCGAGTCACGGGCCGCTGATAGTTCCTTCCGAGGCCTTCACCATTGCCAGAATCACCTTCCCGCCCACACTCTGTGCTTCTCGGCCCTCAGATTGTCCTGCTGCAGCACCAGTGCCAGTCATCCATCTGGCCTCCCTTCTCTGCCAACAAAATGGGAAAGAAAGATCCCAATCAACGCAAGCTGCAATTTGACAAGGCCCCGGGCCCTACATCGGACACCCTCCCTGACCCAACTAATGGGACCATGTGCTCCAACAGTACGGAGACCTCAGCTTCATTGACTACAGCCATGCTCAACAAAATGAGGGCTGGCTTCAAGTCACTTGATAACAGATTTGATGACCTTGACAAGAAATTGGCTGATATGGGGTCGAAGATTCAAATGCATGATCGCAGGCTAGATGTGGTAGAGTCAAGGGTGTCGGACATTGAGGATGGCTCCTCCTCCTCGCTGAAGCGGCTGGACAGGCTGGAAAAGATCCTCAAGGACGTGGCCATCAAGAATGAGGACCTAGAGGCCCGTAGCTGCTGAAATAACATCAGGATCATTGGCGTTTCGGAGACGACCTCCACTGGACGTATGGACATCTTTGTTGAAAAACTTCTCATAGAGCTGTTTGGTAGAGATACGTTTACACAGGGCTTCGTGGTTGAGCGCGTGCACTGATCATTGGGCCTCCGGCCTCGGCCGGGTCTCCCCCCACGCCCTATCATAGCTAGACTCATGAATTTTAGAGATAGAGATGCTGCTCTCCGTTCAGCTCGCTACATGGGAGACATCCAGTGGCAAGGGAATAAACTGTCTTTCTACCCAGACTTTACCATCATGGTTCAAGATGCGCGGCGTAAGTTTCATGGTGTAAAAGCTACCTTGAAGAATTTAGGCCTCAGATACGGCATGCTGTATCCGGCATGACTGAGGGTCGATGTGGATGGCAAAACTCGCATCTTTAACACTCCTACTGAGGCGCAGGACATTTGCCATAACTACAAGGGGAGTCGGTCTAGGACTGCTATCGAGCCGAGTACTTGCTCCTCGTCCCGGGTGAACTCACAGGCCAGCGTTGATCTATTCTCCGATCCTGGGACAGGTTGATTGCCATGATATATCATCACTGTGTTCTGCTGTGTTTTTTCCACATTCAGGTCTTCTTATTTGCATTTTAAACTCATATTGCTCTTTGCCCGACCGGTGTGGTGTTGCCTCGCCCTATGGTGAATACCAAAAGCTTTTTGTTTCGTATGGTATTTTTGCTTTCTGCTTATCAGTCTCTTATTGTGATTGGTACACTCACACTGCACTCCTGTTTGATCAATAAAAGTGGGATTTGCCTCTTTGTGGTTAAAGTGAGGCTGGGTGGTGGGTGGTGGGGGGGTTATTTGTTCAGTATGTGGCGAAGAAAGTGCATGCATTGCGTCTCTACTGTATTTCAGATCCTCTTATGGTTAAATTAAGCCATCAGAATGTCCTTCCGGGCTATCTCTGATGTCATGGAACGTTAGGGGTTTGAACAACACTAAGAAGTGTAGACAAGTCCTTAATTATATAGTATGACACAACGTTGATATTGTACATATGCAGGAGACACATTTGTCCAATTCCGACCCTTCCTCTGTCTCCAAGAGCTGGGGTTCGCACAGATTTTTCTCCAATTATAGTCGGTATGCCAGGGGGGTTGCCATCTTCATACATAAACGGGTCCCTTTTGCATTGCACAAGACCTTGACTGAAGTTGAGGGTCGGACACTGATTGTTACAGGTTCCCTCCTGGGACATAAGATTTCGTTCATTGGGGTGTATGGCCCAACTACAGACTCCCCCTCCTTTTTTCATGACCTACACGTACAGCTCCTCTCAATGGATCTGGGATTATTGATCATGGGGGGAGACTTCAATCTGTTGCTTGACCCTTCCAGGGATAGCACTTCCAACTCTCCTGACGTCAAACCACGCTCCCTGCAACCCCTACGTGACGTTTACACCGAGTCTCCCAGACTTCACTCACTACTCTGGGTTCTATAATATTTGGGTGAGTTTATATTATTGGTTAGTCTCCCCGGGAATCACGGGCTGGGTGGATGGGATACTCACATTGCCCCATCCTCTTTCGGACCACTCTCTGGTGGTTCTTAAGTTACAAATTCCCAGACCAGGTATATTTGAGCGACAGTGGCGCTTTCCTGAAAAAGCATTATCAGACCCGATTTTTCTAGAGGGAGTCCGAGAGGCCATTGAAGACTATTTCTAACTTAACACTGGCTCTGTAGACACCTGGGCAGTTCTTTGGGAGGGGTTCAAGGCCTACATCAGAGGCATATGCATTGCTAAGCATGCCGGAGTGCTCCGCGATTTGCACGCCACATTAAATCGCATTGAAACCGACATCACCGATCTGGACCGGGAACTCTTGGTCACTACCTCCGATACAGTCGAGGGCAGATGGCTAGAATTGTTGCTTGAATTTAGAGACGCAGCTAAACGCAAGTTTTTGTTCCTACAGAAGCAGATCACAGAGCGGAGCTATGGGGAGGGCGAAAGGCCTGGTAAATTGCTGGCTCAGACCCTTTGGCCCCCTCGGGATTCCTCTTACATCACAGAGATCATTGGCCCAAGTGACACCTTGCTACATTCGACTCCAGACATATGTGATTCCTTTCTAGCTTATTATAAAGCGCTATATACATCCAGAATCTTGGGAGATATGCATGAGCAGGATGACTATCTTGCCGAGATTGCCACGGTTTATTTAGAGAGGTATATGCAGGACTTTCTGGCGGTCCCCATTACCCAAGACAGCATTTTGGAGGCCAGAGAGGCACTGCGGGGCTCGTCTGCTCCTGCCCTTGACGGCTTTTCGGCAGACTTTTATAAAGCTAATAAAGATATCCTGGTTCCCCGTTTGGTCGAGGTGTATGCTGAGGCATTGGATGTGGGCCGTCTTTCTCCAGCATTCAGGGAAGCGGTCATTATTCTCCTTCCGGAACCCGGTAAGGATCCTAAACTGTGTAGTTCTTATAGGCCACTGTCCTTATCGAATTTTGATTATAAAATACTTGCCAAGGTTATTGCGATACACCAGTCCTTATTGATGGAATCCATCATTTCACCGGTTCAGTAGGGATTTGTGTCACATCGTTCTACTTCCCTCAACTTGAGGACCCTAATTACTGTTCTACATAGGATTGACCCCACCACACCTGCCGCCGCCGATCTCCTCGATGCGGAGAAGGCATTGGACTCCCTTGAGTGGCCTTTTTTCTTGTCCATCATGAGGCGTATGGGCATGCCCAAGTGCTTTGTCTCCACGGTTGCCTTGCTCTACACCGAGCCAACTGCTAGATTGAGGCTGAATGACCCGATTTTGGTCCCTTTCTCCTTGTCCCGGGGCACCCGACAAGGCTGCCCCTTGTCCCCTTTGCTTTTTATTTTGGCGATGGACCCATTGGCACGCTATTTTCAAGAAAAGCATTTACATCGTGGCCTCCAGTTCCGCACTGGCCCCCTTTTGATCTCGCTCTATGCTGATGACACTATTTTATATGTCAGGACGCCTCGACTTAACCTCGAACCCCTCATATTGAAAATAATCCGCTTTGGTAAGTTTTCTGGGATCAACATTTACTGGCATAAATCGGTCATTTTTCCACTTACCGTCATCACTACTGCCTGGAACTGCGCGTTTCCACTTGAATGGTGCCAGGACTCGGTTAAATACCTTGGGGTCCAGATCCATCTTGATACTACTACCATGATTAGGCTAAATTACGACCGAGCGGTTAGTTCTCTTGAATCACAGATCGTAAAATGGCTGCGCCTGCCGTTGTCCATGGCCTGGAGAGTTGCTGTTATTAAAAGGGTTGTCCTCCCACAATTTTCATGCCTGTTTATTAACATTCCCATCCCGCTCACCAAAACCTTCTTCTCTCAATTGCGTTCACTGTTGTTACGCCTTGTTTGGGGGTATAAAGCTCCTCCGGTTAGCTGGCAGACTCTTACCTTGCCATATGATAGATGGGGCTTTGCGGTCTCAGATTTCTATTTATATCATCTGATAGCGCAATGTTGCTACGCTCATGCCTGGTTCCATCCAGACTCCCACATCCCTTATTTGAAACCTGAAGCTGACCTGGTGATGCCTCACCTTCTTTCCGACATTCTACCTACCAGATTCCCTCGTGACCCCCACGACATTCAAACGATGTCGACCACGTATTGGGCATGGGACAGACTGCGCAGACTGTTGGGCCTGGAACGACTGTATTCTCCGGCATTACCCTTACCCAACCGCTCTTTGTTCCCTATAACGGCTGAGACATTGATTCAACACACACTGACCAAATTTCACATTTGCACTGTAGGCGACCTATTTCCTGAGGGCCATGTCTTTTCGGTGGTGGAGAATGCCCGATTCTCTGAACGTACTTTCATGGATACGTTAGTTTTGACGCGGCTGCACTCTATGCTTCGGGCTTCCTTTTCTTCCTACCCGACTGCCTCTGACCCTACTCCACCATTGGCACTGACTATTCCATGTCCTACAGGTGCTCATTTGGTCTCCAAATTATACAAGCAATGTGGTGATTCTATTCCTTTTACGGACGTCAGGGTGCGAGCGGCATGGGAGTGAGACTTCGGTAAACCCATAACAGATGACCAATGGGAGCATTGCTGTAGGGCGACTAAGGAGGTCTCCTTAAACAGTAGACACAAACTTTTACATTTTAAGTTTCTTCGCAGAACGTATCACACTCCAGCACATTCACACAGAATTGACGCTAGTAGACCCCATTACTGTCAGAAATTCGGTGCTCCTTTCGCTGATTTTGCCCACCTCTCTTGGACTTGTCCTAAGATTCACCTTTATTGGTCCTCGATTCACACCACACTTGGCGACATGCTTTCCATGCAGCTTGAGCCCACCCCTGAGATTGCACTGCTGGGGTATGTGGTTAACGTCCCTAGTGCGGTTAGGAAACTGGCTGCACTGGGCTTCCTGCTGGCCAAAAGGGAGGTATTGTTGCTATGGGGCAGTAAAAGAGCCCCAACGCGAGAGGCATGGCTTCGTAGTTTGGCGTCCTGTAATGTAAATTGCGAGCAATACTCCACTATGAAATCGGGCAGTGAAGTCTAGTAGATATTTGGGGCCCATATAGGGATTACATTGCCCGAACAAGACCCGTTCTACCCTCATAGACATCAAAGGGGTTTGTTCTAGAGGGGGTTGGCTAGAGGAGTGGGGGGAGTTATTATTTTTTTTAATATATTTTGTTCTTTATTTTTATGCTCACCCTTAGACGGGAACCACTGGTGTAGCTGTGTTTCATGCTAAGTTTAGGTCTCTTCGAGAAATATGCTATTCAATTATTGCTGATCTGTGTTTTGCACAAGTCTGATTCATTATTGATAATTGTCTGTAATACATTCTCCTTGTACATCTTTACGTGTTCTTCTGAATATATGTTTGGATGTGTGTGCTGTTCTTTGCTATTGCTGATATTCTACAATGCAATGCATTGACCCCTTTTTAGGTCTCGGCTAAGCGCACGGAAGTGCGTTCTCGCCGAGAACCTATTGTTGCCGGGTCTGCTTCCCAGGAGACAGCACCTGGCCGCGCGCATCTCGCAAAAGGCAATCGGTGCAGGCCACGCGTGCGCTGAGGTTCCGTGACAATTGTAAGTGGTGTTTTTTTAACTCGCACGAATATGGTCGAGTCTAGTATCTATGAACCGCAAATGACGAGTTTTGTAAGTGTGCGCAGTTTCGCTGTGCTAACTTAAACCGTTCGTTTGTTATGTGGGTTTGTCATCTGTACCCACGGGTTCCATCTTAGATACGGCATCCATTTTGTCTCTTGCCCTCAAGTAGCCAGCGAACGGACGCTGTCCGCTTCGCGACCCTGGGACTCCCAAGATATTTGCGGAAGACACATGTCCTTTGAAAGTGTCTTTATGACGAGGGGGATGCTACTGTAAGGCAGATGGCGCCGCTCGAGGCTCATCTTGCCGCACGGGCTTATTGTCTCAGTCGTGCATCTCATTAGGCACGTCCCTTTGATGCCTGTATCTCGTGCTTCTCGACACTCCCCTTTTACACCCTTTCCGATCTCCCTACTGTCTCCGTCTTCCTCTGCACCTGTCTTCGTTCCTATTTCGATCTACTTTACTGCTGATTGGAATTTGCTAATGGTGGGAAGATGGGTTTTTACAGTTGGGAACCGCCAAATGTTTCCGCACTTATGTTCCGGATCTTGTGTGTTTCAAAGTGATCTAAGCGACCCCTCTGAGAGCGACTTGTGGGAACCAGGTTGTAAACTATTGTGTATCATGTTATCCTATGGGTAAAAACTGTATAAAAGGAGCGATCCACAAATACAATTTGAAGCAGTCTCCCCGAACTACACTCGATGTACTTCCTGTGACTTCTGTGTTCCCTGCAGTAAATAAACCTTGACTCTTTGACGCCGAAGGAAGTGTCCCGTGTCTCTGTGACTTGTACGCCGGAGCAGGTTACCCACGAAGGTTTCAGGTGTTGTGCCCTGGCACCGCTGGGTCCAAAGAACCCAGTCCTTCAGTTGGCGCCCAACGTGGGGCTGCATCAGTGGTACCGGTCCAAGCCCGACGATCGTGAGGAACTTCGTGTGAAATCTCCGAGGGAAGGTGCACCCCGCTTCATCGATCCTGTTGTCGAAATAAGTGGCCCGAAGACTTTTCCCGCGAAGATTCCCGCCTCCTAACGGCTGCGACGGACTGCTGCCCTGACTGTAGACCTGTTTTGGCGCCTGGCGTAGACCTTGGTATAGCGAGACGATTGACGGGCCTTCCTGAGGACGCCATTGATCTTTGAGTTAAGTATTTGTGGGTCGCTCCCAGAGTTCTTGGTTGTAGACACTTTAGCGAGTGTCTTTGTTGTAAACACTTTAGCGAGTGTTTTTGTTGTAGACACTTTAGCGGGTGTCTTTGTTGTACACGCTGTGTGAGTGTTTTTGTCGGTGACACTTTGCTAGCGTACTTTGTTGTTGTTGTATTTGTTTGACGACTGCAGCCGCCAAAGACCGAGGGTTTAGTTCTTTGCTGGGACTTGGTAAATCCCGAAATCCCGTAACCCTTGAAGTTTGTGAAACTCGGCTAGTGTGCAAGATGCCTGGTCGCAGTACTTTGTTCAGTTGCTTTAGACCTTGTGGTGCGGATTCCCTGCTGGAGGACTCGTGTCCGATACCTCCGGTTGGAACTCCTACATATGACTTGTATAGCAAACATGGGCTAGGCCCGATTGCTTTTAACGATTATTGGATCAAATATACAAAGAAAGACGGCGATCTTCGTTGGCCACCTCACGGTAGCTTCGAAGCGTCGATCTTAGATAATTTGGAAATAAAGTTGTTCGAACGTAAATCAAGGCCGGCCATGTTTGATGCCTTTCGGTTCTGGCGCAAAGAAGCCCGACAGAAAGAGATCAGACAAAATAAACGTAGTCAGCGAGATACTGTTGCTACTATAGTGAAGAAAGCTGAGCAGTTTCAGCGTGATAAGGAGGATAAGGATAGGGAAGTGTTTGAGAGATTACAGCGTATGTCCATAGACAAATGCTATCCTGTTTTGCCTACGGAGTCGGATAAGAAGGAAGAGGCAGTTGAGGATTCTTTAATGTCCTATCTTATGAAGTCGCCACCTCCGTACGTACAGGGTACCGCAGCTCCTGTGGTCCCTGCCGTACCTGTTCTTCCACCTGTTATTCCTCCACCAGTTCCTCAACCTGCACCTGCTCTTCCGACTGTTCCTGCTCCTTTGCCTATTTCTATTCCTACTGCTCCTCCGCTTCCACATACTCCTGTTCCCGCTACTGCTCACGCTACTGCTCCTGTGTTGTTAACCCCTGTTGCTGCTAACGTCTCTACTCCTTCTCTTGTTAGTCCTGTGTCTTACTCTTCTCCCTCTACTCGTAATCGTGATTCTCCCCTTGTGACAAACTTCTTTCAGTCGCTCGGACCTGTTTTTGGGTCTGCAGGTTCTGATGGTCCACAGAGACGTAGCCAGCTTCCTGGTAATAGAGAACGTGTTGCGCTATACAATATGGCGATGGGTTGGATGATAAACCCTGTTAGAAATCCACCTCGTGTTGTCCTCGAAACGTTTGATCAATTCAACATACCTACTCAGAGATATGTGTTTGATGAAATGTGCAAGTTCTTACATGATCAGATAGCGGCCAATGCGCCTGACGAGGTGCTGACCGCCCTGTCTGAACTCCGGCTTCAGTTCGCAACTGGACTGATAGTCGACACTAATGTCCGACGTGCTATTGAGCGGTTGCTGTCTCTTCGTCCCGCTCCTATCCCTCATGCATTGTTCGTTGAGGACATTGAACAACGAGATGGGTCTGGCCAATATCCTATGCGTGAAGTTCCGCCAGTTTGGGTACCCGCTGATAATACTAATGCTAATGCTCCAATACCAGCACATTTCCAGAGAGTGTGGATACACCTCCCTTGGAAACGATCGGAAGTGCTTCAGGTGAAACAAACTTTGCCTGATCCTCGCAAAAATCCTGCGGGGTATTACAAAGAATTATCGCAGCTCGTAGACGCTACGATAATGAATCTGGCCGATATCGACATGTTGTTTGGCAATGTCGTACCGCAACCGGTATGGGCCAAGATTCGTCACCAAGATCACGCGAATGAATTAGGTGGTGATTGGGCTGCCATTACAGCGGCAGACGCTGGACAAGTGGCTGCTACTAAACCCGATCAGTTGATTGAACTTCTTCCCCAGCGAATCATTACATTAATGAAAACGCTTATGCCAGCTATGAGGGTAAATTGGGACAAGTTGTCAGCCTGTAAGCAGAAGAAAGATGAGAGTGTTTCAGACTTCTTTACGAGGTTCGAGGAAACATTCGTCGATCATAGTGGGCAGGATATGGGTACTGAGGGTGGACAGAGGTTGTTTGTGGATAAATTCGTATCGAACTTATTGCCCGACTTGAGCCATAAATTGAAAAATTCAGAAAGTTCATGGGCCGTTTCTACCTCAGCTCAGATATTGGCTACGGCACAATATTACGAAAATAGAGAAAAAGAGGAAAATGACCGTGCCGATAAAAAGACGAAAGAGCTGAAAACTAAAGTGTTGTTACAACAAGCATATCCGCCGCGTTCTAATCAGAATGCGCCTCAGCAGAATAGATCGCAGTCGCAATCGAATCGATCGCAGCCGCGTAATGATTCATCTTTTCAGAGATCTTCATTAGGGTACAATCAATGTGCTTATTGTAGACAGGAGGGACACATTAAATTCAATTGTCCTGCTTTAAATGACCGTAGTGGTGGTAATTCGTCTAGAGGAGGTCGTGGTGGTGCACAGCACGCATCACGTGGTAGAGGTCGTGGTGCTCAGAATGATCGCTCTGACCATTCATCAAATTCTAATAACTGTTTCGATCAACGTGGATCATCGCAAGGACGATCTGCGCAGTACAATGTAGACGATTATTACGTCGATCAGGGACCTGACGATAGTAATTACTAGGACAGCCAAAGACAAGGAGAGGGAGTGGTATCAGTTCCGGTTGATCAGAGAGGGCCTTACGTCGCGGTTGCTACCTCGGGCGTCGTTGAGCCTTTTCTGTTGGACACTGGTGCAGCGAAAAGTTCTATCATGCATTCGAAACTCCCTGGCGCACCTTTGTCTGGCTTAACAAATGTTTCCGTTGGATTCTCTGGCGCCCCCGTTAGCAATCCAGTTTCGCGCCCTTTGCCCCTTAAAATTGGGCCACGTGAGCTCGAAGCTCCATTGATTTTGTCTACTGGTTGTGGCGAGAATCTTTTGGGTCTGGATTTGCTTAAACGCTTGTATGCGACTTTGTATTGTTCTCCTGCGGGTGTAAAGCTTACGTTAGGAGAGAGGGTAGTCTCTCCCATGTACTTGTCCCTCGATAAGCTTCCACCGGAATTGAGTTCTCTTCCTGCATCTTTGTGGGCGACGGGTCCGAATGACGTGGGCCTACTTGATATCTCCCCTTATGTTGTTCAGTTGAAATCGAATGTGCGATTGCCACGTATTCCCCAATATCGTATCTCCCTTGATGGTGAACGAGCTTTGTTAGCGATCATCTATGATTTGATCGAGAAAGATGTCATTGAAGAAACTCGGGGAAACGTGTGCAATAGTCCTGTACTGCCCATTCTTAAACGTACTGATCCTACCAAACCGCCTGTTTATCGTTTTGTTATCGATTTACGGGAGGTGAATAAAATTGTGGTTCCTCAATTCCCTGTTGTGCCTGACATTACGGCGCTACTGACTCTGATTCCAGCTACAGCTTCATGGTTTTCGGTGATTGATTTGAAAAATGCGTTTTTCAGCATCCCGATTGCCGAAGAGAGCAGGGACCTTTTCGGTTTCTCTCTTGGTGGACGTAGCTTCCGGTTCAAACGCGCTCCTCAGGGCTACTGTGAAAGTCCATCGATTTACAGTCAAGCTTTGAAGGGTCAACTAGATGCGTTTAGGTTGCCGGTTGGTGCGGCTTTAATCCAATACGTCGACGACTTATTGGTGGCTGCTGATACTCAGGACATTTGCAAAATTGCTACAGTGTCGTTGCTGCAACATCTCTGTGAGTTAAATCACAAGGTGTCACCTTCTAAACTCCAATATTGTTGTCAAGAAGTAACCTACCTAGGTCACTTATTGTCAAAGGAGGGAAGGAGATTGACCCCAGAGAGAATTGCAGCGATTGCGCGCATGGCTGTGCCACAAACCCAAAGAGATGTGCGTGCCTTTCTAGGTATCACATCGTACTGCAGGCAGTGGATTCCTAATTTTTCATTGCTAGCGAAACCATTGGTGGCTCTTACGTGCAAGGATGTTTCGACTCCTTTACCATGGACGGAAGAATGTCAGAAAAGTTTTTCTGAATTACGTGATTCATTGTGTTCGGCTCCTGTGTTAGGTACCCCTGATTACAGTAAACCGTTCACGTTATATGTTCACGAGAGGGAAGGTTGTGCTTTAAGCGTCTTAACGCAACCTTTTGGTGGTAAGCAACGTCCATGTGCATATTTTTCCTCGACCTTAGACCCAGTAGCTAGAGCATTGCCGAGTTGTTTGAGAGCAACTGCGGCAGCTGCGGTCTCCATCCGACAATCAGCAGGATTGGTCATGGATAATATGCTTACGGTGATGGTTCCGCATGCAGTCGATACTCTTTTGAACCGTACGAAAACTCAGCACTTGACGAGTGCGAGGTTATCTGGGTACGAATTGACGCTCTTGGCAAGCCACATTCAGATAAAACGTTGTAATGTCCTAAATCCGGCAACTTTGTTACCAATTAGTGCAGAGTCAGATGCAGTAACAGAACATGACTGTTACTTGCGGACAGAGGAGGAAACAAAAGGTCGTGTGGACCTTAAAAACACCCCATTGGAAGACCCGGATGGCATCCTGTATGTGGATGGGTCATGTTTTAAATTGCCGAATGGTGATGTGACTACTGCTTATGCTGTGGTGACATTGAATACTGTTGTTGAGACTGCGAGATTGAATCAGAATTCTGCCCAAGCTGCAGAGCTGATCGCTCTTACTAGAGCATGTGTATTAGCAAAAGGTAAACGTGTGAATGTGTACACCGATAGTCAGTATGCTTTCGGTGTAGCGCATAGTTTCGGACGATTGTGGCGAGAACGTGGTTTCTTGACGTCACATGGCACGAAAATACAGCATGGCCAGCTTGTGAACGATCTTTTGGATGCATTGACTTTGCCTGCTCAAGTTGCAATTGTTAAATGTAGTGCGCATCGTAAAGTGACGGATGATGTTGGTCGTGGTAATGCGTTTGCAGATGAGATTGCTAAGGAGACTGCCCGGAACCTTAGCACTCGAATGTATGTGACGAATTCGGTTAGGTGGCCTACAGAATCAAGTATGTGTGAGAATACTAGAGAGAGTGTGAAAGCAATTCAGAATGAGGCCACCGACACTGAAAAGATGAAGTGGAAAGAAAGTACGGGAAGGTTGGATGTGAATGGTTGCTGGATTGATTTGTCAGATCAGAAAAGATGGATGTTGCCTGATGCGTATGTACTGGCCGTTGTGCAAATGGCACATGGGTTAGCACATATTAGCGCGAAAGGTATTTGCAAGTTGTTGGCTGATGTGTGGAAGAATGATGGAATTACTAAGTGTGCTGAACGTTTGGTGAAGAATTGTATGGTGTGTATAATGTACAATCCTGGCAAAGGAACCCCAACTCCCCCTGGCAGTTTTGCTCCTCCTTTGTATCCCTTTGAGGTGATCCAATTGGACTTCATCCATATGGAGCGATGCAATAACCTGAAATACGTTTTGGTTGTGGTTTGCGCATTCTCCCGATGGATCGAGGCCTATCCCCTCAAAGACAATACTGCTTTGTCTACTGCGAAAATCCTACTGAAGGAATACTTTCCTCGGTATGGAATGCCTAGAGTCGTGTGGTCAGATAATGGAAGTGAGTTTGTTGGAAGTGTGATGAAGAGTGTGTGTAAGGGCCTTGGAATAAATCAGAAATTCCATAGCGCCAATCATCCCCAGTCAGCTGGATTGGTTGAAGGGTACAATGGCACCCTTAAACTAAAATTAGCGAAGATTCAAGCTACGACTGGACTTTCGTGGCCTGATGCTTTGCCTCTAGCATTACTGTCAACTAGGGCGACTGTACACTCCCGAATAGGGCTCAGTCCCTATGAAATAGTGTTCGGCCGTCCTGCGAATGTGTGGGGGGTTCCTAGGCCAGGAATATTCTCTGATCTTGAGTTTCCGATGTTGATTGATTACTTACATGACTTGACTGCTAAACTGAGGTTAATTCATCAACAGGTTTACGACGCCTTGCCGACGCAGACGGAGGGTCCAGGCCACCAGCTCCAGCCCGGAGATTGGGTGGTTACCCGAAATTTTTCACGAAAAAACAATCTGGACCCTCGCTTCACCGGACCTTACCAGGTGCTCCTGGCCACGAGGACTGCCGTTCGTCTTGAGGGGCGGAAAAATTGGGTACATGCTACCCATTGTAAGCGAGTCCCTATTCCTTTGTCGGCAGACCCGTGGGTAAGGAAAGGCATTGCGTCAACAGAAACAGAAACATTGCCGGCGTTTGTACCTTTTAGCGACGCACAGCTTGTTGGAGAACCCTCAGCGCAGCAGAAAGCCACTGTTGAACATTTGTCAGCAAGAGACTCAAGACCAGACCAACGAACTGATCAGCAGGACGCTGTCTCTTCGACAGATCCTTTGTTCGACGTGCAGACACGTCCCGGGAAACATCGATATTCTTTGCGATCTCACACTAAGGACAAATAAAAATTTGCTTGCTTTGCTGAAATTGATAACTGCAATATCTTCGTTTCCCATGATCAACTTTGAACATTCGTATCATTGAAAATTGTTTTGTATATATATATATATCAAGCTTCTTCCTTGTATCTTTTTCTTCCACAGCTGAGAAATATTGTGCTAATATATACATATTGTGTATTGAGGGCCGTAGGGCCGCGCGCGTACTTCCTTCTGGACAGTAGGTCTTGACACTAGGTTAAAGACCGTCGGTTCCTAGGAACTCCTGGGGATTGACTATTGCTGCACAGAACGAAGTGCGTCAAGAAACGTTGCGGACGGTCGTAGGGAAATGGCATTTTCGAAGCTGAATGATTTGGAAGGAGCTCAGGCATATAGAGTCAAGCTGCAGAAACTTAGTCGTACGAAATGTTTTGTATCCCAGTTGTTTGTTTTGTTTTTAACTGCTTCTGCATTTTTGGCGGGTGGGGTGTATTACACTATGTCTTACTTCTTACTTCCTACCCCTACTCCTACTCCTTACCCTAACATTACTTCTACTGCTTCTCCTCATTCCTTTCATATGTTACCAGAACACGAACAGGCTAGACGTGTAGAATTCCGCAACAATTCCTTTATCCAGCTCCTCCATCAGCATCAGTTAGTGGTTAACACTACTAATTGTTGGGTGTGTGGGTTGATGCCACATACTACGGGTAAGGGAATTCCATATCTGGTGTTACCGTATAGTTCCCAAGGGTCAGCTCGAGCATTCCAAACAATGCTTCGAAGCGCACTAGGTTTCCACCCCACTCCAGAACAACGTTCCCCCAAACCTGGTCCTACCTCGTACCAGTGGGTGCTATCGATGGCAATAGAGGATATGGAAGATGAGATCCATGATGCTTTTCTCATCCCTAAGGAAGAGGTACAAGCCTATAGGGTCCTGAGTAGAGGGGAATATAGTATGTTCGCTGATGAAAAGCAGCTTAAAAGCTCGCCTCCAATATGGGTCGTACCCCACACTGGTAATCTTTGTCTTGTGGGTCGTGGTTCGCAAGCCTCACTTGGAGTAAGTGCTTGCATTGAAAGTTACGTTCTGCCAATGTCCCCGACCCCTGTGTTTCTGGCTGCCAAGGGTACGTACTTCATCTGTCATGATCGTGCATATACATGGTTGCCCTCAGACTTCATGGGCTCATGTTTTGTTGCAAATCTGTTGCCTCCGACGTTCACTGTAGATGCCGATTACCATAAGACTAGAGTTGTACGAGGCGTAATTAGCGAAGAGGATACTGCCGGTCAAGAGGCGGGAGACTTTTTCAAGGGTTTCCTCCCGTTTTGGGGACCTATGGTTAATAGTAGGAACCTGAGACATTTGACTCGAGTGGTAGAATCGACAGCTAATGTTACTGCCAGTGCCCTTGGTAATATCACCACAGAACTTCAGGCGGAGAGACTTATGACGTTACAAAACCGTATGGTTTTAGATGTCGTCTTGGCAGATCGCGGTGGGGTATGTAAAGTGATCCATTCGAGCTGTTGCATTTTCATACCTGATAATGCTCCTACTGTCTATGAAGCCATCTCGAAGTTGCATAAGATCTCCGAATCCATACACGTGGATGTAGGGGATTGGACGCTGCTCGGTTGGTTTTGGGGCCTGATGTCGACTTGGGGTTGGAAGATTCTGACGATCATCGGGGTTGTGGTAGTGTTCCTGTTCACGTGTTGCCTTTGTGTGCAGTGTGGTCCTGCCTTATGTGGCCTCTGTGCTACAACGTGTATGAGACAACCATCTGTTACCAAGGGGACTCGGTTGGACAGAGCTATGCTACAACGACATCTTGATGGTCTGATGAATATCGAGTATGATTCCGACTAGTGCTTGCCTACATGAGGGCAAAAGGAGCGTCTGAGGTTCCGTGACAATTGTAAGTGGTGTTTTTTTAACTCGCACGAATATGGTCGAGTCTAGTATCTATGAACCGCAAATGACGAGTTTTGTAAGTGTGCGCAGTTTCGCTGTGCTAACTTAAACCGTTCGTTTGTTATGTGGGTTTGTCATCTGTACCCACGGGTTCCATCTTAGATACGGCATCCATTTTGTCTCTTGCCCTCAAGTAGCCAGCGAACGGACGCTGTCCGCTTCGCGACCCTGGGACTCCCAAGATATTTGCGGAAGACACATGTCCTTTGAAAGTGTCTTTATGACGAGGGGGATGCTACTGTAAGGCAGATGGCGCCGCTCGAGGCTCATCTTGCCGCACGGGCTTATTGTCTCAGTCGTGCATCTCATTAGGCACGTCCCTTTGATGCCTGTATCTCGTGCTTCTCGACACTCCCCTTTTACACCCTTTCCGATCTCCCTACTGTCTCCGTCTTCCTCTGCACCTGTCTTCGTTCCTATTTCGATCTACTTTACTGCTGATTGGAATTTGCTAATGGTGGGAAGATGGGTTTTTACAGTTGGGAACCGCCAAATGTTTCCGCACTTATGTTCCGGATCTTGTGTGTTTCAAAGTGATCTAAGCGACCCCTCTGAGAGCGACTTGTGGGAACCAGGTTGTAAACTATTGTGTATCATGTTATCCTATGGGTAAAAACTGTATAAAAGGAGCGATCCACAAATACAATTTGAAGCAGTCTCCCCGAACTACACTCGATGTACTTCCTGTGACTTCTGTGTTCCCTGCAGTAAATAAACCTTGACTCTTTGACGCCGAAGGAAGTGTCCCGTGTCTCTGTGACTTGTACGCCGGAGCAGGTTACCCACGAAGGTTTCAGGTGTTGTGCCCTGGCACCGCTGGGTCCAAAGAACCCAGTCCTTCAGCGCGAACGCGCTCGCCGTGGCTGTCTCCTGGGAAGCGCAAACATACACAGGCACACCTCCCCCTGCACGCATGCGCACACACACACAAGCGCACATACACGCACACACACAGAAACACACACACAGGAGCGCACATACACGCACACATACAGAGACACCCCCGCCGTCGCACACATACACACACACACATGCGCACACACACACACACGAGCGCCCCCCAAGGCCCAATGTCAGATGACATTTTGTTGGTCTGCTGCACTTGTATCACGACGTGGGAGATTGCCATCCACAGTGGAGTTTAAATATAGCTTTCACAATGTTGGAAAAACACTTTTTTTGAAACCATGGTAACCGGTGACTTAGAACGGGCTAGCTGAAAGCGCATTTTTAGTTGTATTCTCTTCTGAATGGCAAATAAATACGTTGCAGGTGCTCTGCACATGCATGATTAGAGGAATGGTGGTGTACCCAACGTGCTCGTTCTTCATATATGGGACAAGTGACGAGAGTTGTACATCTACCCACCTTCATCTAAAGATCACATGCCATGATGGCAGAAAAACCAAATACAGTTTTATTGTTGGAGGCGCTCTAGGATTTACACACCGAGCCTATTAACTACGATATAAAGGATTTTCCCTCCGCAAAACGGCTTCAAGCCATGGGAAGCCATTTGCCAAGTGTTTTAAATTAGTACTTTGTGGTTGCTCTCGCCATTCAGAAGACATCTGTGCCATCTTTGTCCGAGAAAATGCAGTTCAACCGATTTTCAGATGCTTCTGCTTATTGAAATATTAAAGACCGCCACATGGGTATCTCTTGATGTCTGGGAGCCTTAGCACATGGGAATAAACTTAAAAACTGCACTTCCTTTAGAGCTGCTGACTTAGAAATTCCTTCCTTGTATCCATGCTGGTTTACCATACCATCCCAATTCGTGACCTGCTTTATTATCTTCCCACACATTAGAAGTGAAAAGGCATGGAGTGTAAGCACACTTGTTGGTGATGTTTTAGCTCAGAGTTAATTTGCTATTGTGGTTCACAGCATTTCTCGTTCTGTATACATAATTCTGCTTACATTTCTTGCTAGACTTCAGCGATTAAGAAAGTGATGGGAGGTGCAGGAATGGGGTGACTTTTGTGGCAGAGGAGTTTTGAGTGCTTCGCAGTGTCTGCTGGTTTTTTTTTGTACATTTCCTAAGCGGCTGTGTCAGTTTGTTCTATCATCGTATTTTGAATCCATGAAGCCAAAGGAAGGTTCCTATCTTTGGTGATTAATTAGTCTTAAACATTGCTGTGGTGTCCCTGCTATTTCAATTTTTAATTAACATTAACTTGTATGTATCTTTTGAATGTTCACTGCTGGTAATTCGCGCGGAAGTGCGTTGTCGCCGTCGTATTTTGAATCCATGAAGCCAAAGGAAGTTTCCTAGCTTTGGTGATTAATTAGTCTTATACATTTCTGTGGTGTCCCTTCTGGTAATGCGCGCGGCACACCTCCCCCTGCACGCATGCGCACACACACACAAGCGCACATACACGCACGCACACAGAGAGGCCCCCCACCGTCTCACACAGAAACACACACACAGGAGCGCACATACACGCACACATACAGAGATACCCCCGCAGTCGCACACATATACACACACACGCGCCCGCACACACACACACACACGAGCGCCCCCCAAGGCCCACTTACCGCCAATCCGGTGTTCTGTCGCCTCCACGGGGCTCTCCTCAGTCCTCAGGCATGGGAGCCCCGCGTCACCACTGCTCCTCGGACCAGGAACTCCGTGGGCGCGGGCTTCGCGCACAAGACGGAAGTCCCGCCCCCACGCTAGGTTTCGTTTTTTGAGTGCGCGCGCACATATTGCTGTCATTGGCAATTTTAAGAAGATTAATGCCTTTGGAAAAGTTGTGTTTTCTTATAGCAAATTGCAACTCCAATGCGTAAAAGCAGTCTATTAGGCCGATATGAACATACCCTTTAGGACATGGCCAGTGAGATCTCAGATGCAGTACCAAAGGACCCTAGAACCTGTTTCTACCAGATTATTCATGACGGGCAAAACGCTCTTCCCCTGCTATAACGCCTATGAAACAGCTTTCGTTTGCACACAGCAGCACTTGCCCTACCAGTGCAGGGCAGATTGGTGCATCTGTCATTTTTCCTCTGTATGGCTTATATCTTTGGCGCTTGAAAAGAAGCAAAAATAAGCCATTATGAATAAATGTAGATCCCATATATGCAATGTAAAAGTCACCATGACAAAAGGCAGATTTTGAAACTAGAAGCTGTCGAGCCACAGGAAGTTGGGGCTCTGGGTCAGCTTAAGGTCCTCTGAGAAACTCTAGCGAAAAACTATTCGATGTTGACCACTCTCAATCCTAAACTGCAGAGGGCGGTGGCGTGGGGAATGGGTGTGTTTGTGTCCCTGTGTACATACTTTTGTGTGTGTCTAGCCCACAAAACACTTAAACAAATATTCAACATGTATGCTGTACTCTAACAAGCTTTAGAACTCTCCAAAACCGTGGTACATCAATTGAACACTGCCCATTCAATACACACATTAGTTTTATTTGCCTAAGGTGCATCATCAGAGCTGTGTAAATAAAAACTGCGTCAGCCCCGTGCGTGAGGTGCATCATCAGAGCTGTGTGAATAACAACTGTGAGCCCGTGCGTGAGGTGCATCATCAGAGCTGTGTGAATGATAACTGCGTCAGTCCCGTGCGTGAGGTGTATCATCCAAATTGATCAGGTCATCCAAATTCCTGCACTCTGTACCACACTGCTTTCAAGAACAGCATACTCTTGCACACACTCTGACTGCTCACCAATTCAAAGTTTGCTAAAAAAGTTATGCAACGCATTGTCATACACAATGCCAATAACTCAAACTTTAATGCTGCGAGACCTATTGCATTGTAAATGCTTGTTTTTTTCTGTATGCAAAAATGGGAAAATAAAGTTAAAAAAAAAAGTGGACCTCCAAGAAGTAGAGACAGACTTGGATGTGTACACAGCGCCACCACAAAAAAACATCACTACCATCCAATCTCTCAAGAAAGGAAAGGCTCCTGGCTAAGACATTCTGAATGCAGAAATGTTCAACCAGACCCTGAAATATCAGTGAAGATCCTCCAATCACTGTTTACATTGATTTGGGAGGAAAAGAAAGTACCAGATGACTGGAACCAAGGCATCATCATCAAGATTCCAAAAAAGTGAACATCAACCAACTTTAATAACTGGCGTGGAATCACCCTTGCTATACATAAACCTTATTGATTTTGAGAAAGACTTTGACACTGTATCAACCATAAAAGCCTCTGGCATATACTGAGAGTCTATGGCTTACTGTGTCAGATCTATCTATCTATCTATCTATCTATCTATCTATCTATCTATCTATCTATCTATCTATCTATCTATCTATCTATCTATCTATCTATCTATCTATCTATCTATCTATCTATTGATCTATCTATCTATCTATTTCTCTATCTGTCTATCTATCTAACTTCTCTAAAGAAATGCACTCACTCAGAAAGTCGCCATGTGATGTTTATTATCTCAATGCCATCAACACATTGTGACTGACACGTACAAGGATAGAATTATACACATTAAGTGATAATAAAACAACATAGAAAAACAAGGAAACAGGGAACACAGAGTGCCATTTCAGGAGGAAAAATAAAATTGATACAAAAGGGGATGGTGGACGGAGCGTTTGAGCAAATCAAACACTCACCCCCGTCAACTGATCTGGGTTTAATATATCACCATTCTTTAGCTCACTCAGCTACCCCAGTTCAGACATGGCCATATGCAAATCATTCTGACCCTGTGCCTCATGAGAACAGTCCAGCCCGAACTGCCAAGCCATGTCTTCCCTGGAACGGAAACAAGCATCCTGGGACCAGTTTCGGATTCATAATCCTCATCAGCCAGGCTATCTTGAATCTTGCATGCTCAGACGTGAGTCCCTTGCTCACTTGGCCACTGGATTTAAGATAGCCTGGCTGATGAGTATTATGAATCCGAAACCGGTCCCAGGATGCTTGCTTCCGGTCCAGGTCGCATGCCCCCTACTTCTGTAAATTTAATCTGTGATCCCGGGGAGGTGGCGGTCCCCGGGGCCCTTAAGGGCACAAGGAGGGTGTCGGCGTAGCTTCCCTCTTAATATTACATTGGCCCGTCCAGGGTAGTGCCGTCCCTGAGACCAAGATTGGCCAGGTGGAGGGGGCCCCTCACCTCATCTTATATATAAAAATAAGCCCACCAGGACCTGGCCCACGCATGGTCTAAGCATTAAACACTCAAGTGAGACAGCAAATGTAAATCTTTTAAAACAAAAATGCTTTTTTTGCCCTGGGGGTTCACTGGGGGACCCCAGGGCTGGGGGTCCAGGGTATTACTACCTTACTCCCTTCTTTTAAATAGTAACTTTTTGGGGGGGACTTGTCTGACTCCGAGACCGAAAATGGCTGCCAACACTTCCTGATTGAAGTGAAAGTGTTGAACCATGTGTGACTCCCAAGCAAAATGGTTTCTCAAGGGAGGAATGTGTCCCCATTTGTATTTGTTGAGTTCTGTTGAGAGTACAAGACTCCAAAGAAACAAATGGTTTTACTGGTAAATTATAGTTTCTTAGACGTTAGAAAGGAATATGTGCCAAAGATAACGGACAAACGAAAAAATATATTCATACATTTGTATTTAAAAAAAATAATTATGATATAATAGAAATGCTATATATTTTTAAAAACTAAGGGCCAGCTACACTAAGGGGGTCATTAGGATTGCGGTTTTTCCGCATCCTCGGGCCCGGCGGAAGCCACCGCCGGCCCCGAGGATGCGGAAAAACCGCAGCGGACTGACCAAGGACCCACCGCCACATTAGGATGGCTGGTGGGTCCTGGTTTCCGTCCGCAGCTTTTCCGCCGCGGTCGGCTTACAACCGCGGCGGAAAAGCTCTGATATGGTGACGGTGTCTTTCAGACACCGTCCGCCATATCAGGATGGGATTTTAAAAGTGCTTTTCCGCGGCGGGTTTTCCGCCGTGGAAAAGCATATGGAACTTCACTGCGGGGGCCCGTTGCGGGCCCCCTAGGTGATGGGGGGGTGGGGGGTGCACATGGGGGGTACCTATGGTACCCCCCTGCATTTGCATGCAGAAAGCAGCAGGCACCGCGCGGTGCCTGCCTCTTTCTGCATGCAAATGCAATGCGTGCATTTTTAACATTGCCGCGGGTGCAGCTTGAAGCTGCACCCGCGGCAATGTTAAAAATAGAGGATGTGACCGCCAGGGTGGCGGTCACATCCTAATCGCACAGGAGGGGACTCCGCAGCCCATGCGGACGTCCCCTCCTCCTCAATGATCGCGGACGGACGCAAGTCTGTCCGCGATCATAATCGGCCCCTAAGCATTTTAATTGTTGCAAATGCTCCAATTCTGCATTTTTCTTATTTACTAATCCCATTTTAGGAGGCGGAAAGAAAATAGGACTCTGAATGGATACTGAATGGAGACCGATTCAGTACCTGGAAGAAGGGCGTTATAGGCACCCCTTCCAAATGCCAAATTGGTATCTAATATATAAATGTTTTGTGACCCTAATTCAGTCGCAAAATATAGATTTTTTTACTGACGCCACTTCCTCCTTCTAAACAAATTTTAACAAAACAATACATTTTTCTTTTTAATTGCAGTCCCCTTTACTTTAAGGAAAACAGCATTAGAAAAAAAAGTTTGCATTATTGGAAGGCAATCAAAGACATGATGGTCTGCTGACCCCAGAAGGCCACCATCCCAGTGATGGTCTCTAATCGCAGTGAGTAGGATTTGCAACCCTCCTCATTAATTTGCGCTATCAAGGTCATATTCCTATCCACTATGATTCGTAATTCTAAGAACTAACTTATTAGTACCTAGGTCAGTTCTTAAAACTGCAAATTGCAACCAATATTTTGTGACTAGTGAATTTTACATAAGGCCCTTACCATAAAAACATGCAATTATAAAAATGGAAATGTATGTTGTCAAGCTTATCCATCTAACATTATAAATAAAATGAAATAGCTTCAATATTTAAGTATATTTAGTAGCTAAAAATGAATTCATGTTTTTAAAAGATATCAACAAACCTAGGCAAATAATGTTCTTTCAATTAACATATTTTTAAAACAAAAATGGCTATGTCTCAAAATACATATTTATTCAGCCAAGATAAATGGTTTTTAAATGTTTTACGTTTTTTTATTGAAATGCAGAACATTGTACATACAGTGCAGGAAAGCGAGCTACAGTGTGCAAGTTACAACATCTGTGACAGCAACATAGACATCACAGTCATTCAGTGCGAACCGTATAAGTGATACATTATCTCCTTTAAATATGCAAACCTCTGTCTCTGGGGCAGAGTGTGTGTTACGCAGTAATCTTTTTACAGCATTGAAACGTATTCTGCACTTCCACTTATGCGAGCATTGTAAGATCAATGGTTCCTTGTCCTCTTCACTTATTCCCTCTGCCTTCCCTGTTTCTTTTCCCACCAAATACTGCTGAAACAGACCGCAAAAGTTCTTAGGACGATTCTGCGGAGGGAGCAGTTCGTTATACAGTTCCGACTGCTCATTGCAATAGATCATATTCCTGGATCCAATCAGAAATAGTAGGCATTGAGCCTCCTGCCCCCTTAAGAGCAATTCTACGTTTGGCGGGCAATAGAACTATATCAATTAATCTTCACACATCTTTGGGCAGTTTGCCTGTATATCCCAGCAATGCCATCAGTGGGTTTAACGTGAGTTCCTGGCCACAAATTTCACTTGGGACCATATGTATCAACATCCCGTTTTGCGATTTCTAATTAGCAATTTTTAAGGAATCGCTATTTAGAAATCGCAAAATGGTATGTATGTAGAAATTCGCTTCTTTTTAGTGATTCCTTAAAATTCCTTAATTGCGATTAGCAAATTGCTAATCGCAATTAAGGAATAATTTCGCATTCATTTCTATGGTCCAGGAGGCCCATAGGAATGAATTTGCGATCCGCAATTTGCTAATCGCAAATTGAGAATATTTTCAAGGGTGCAGGGGTGTCCAAAGGACACCCTGTTGCACCCCTGAAATCTGCATGGGTGCACATGTGGCGCACATACATGCCCTAAGGGCATGTATGTACGTCACATGGCACTTTGAAAAATGAAAAATATGCATTTTGAAAGGAATTCACAACTTACCACCAACTAGAAGTTGGTGGTAATTTGGGATTCCTTAAGGCCTATGTGCTATTTTTTTGGGCTTCTTATATTGCATTTAAGAAATCGCAAAATTTGCGATTCCTTAAATGCAATTGCAAGAAAAGGAATCTCAAATTTTGCGATTCCTTATTTTTCAAGCAGATTCCCTTGATGCATACCATTAGTCTAAATTGCATTCGCAAACGCTGAAATTCTGCGAATTACGCCGTTTGCGAAGTCAATTTGGCTTGATACATATGGCGCTTAGGGATTGAAAAATCAAGGTCCCTCTACACCTTTCACAGGCAGCCGAATCACGCAGCCCATATCTAAGCAGTCTCTCATGTGTATAAGAGACTTTGGAGGAATTTGAAATGAATAAACCTATGTCTACCCTTCAGTGACACTTTTTTAGTAATCTCACAGCAATATCCCCACACACTTTCCTCTAGTGCCACCATTAGATCTGCCTGCCATTCTAATCAAGCTTTAGAATAATGGTGCCGCCTGTCATCTTGCAGTGTTGTGTATATGATGGAGACCATCTTTTTGGGAGACTTGCACCCTATGATATGGGTGAGAGCCTTTAGCTCAGGGAGCTCTTGTAGTTCAGCACCCAACAGCTCACACATCTCATGCCTCACTCTATGGAACTGGAAGCGTACCAAGTGCGTTGGAGGCCCTTCCACTACCGTCAATTCATCCCAATTACGAGCTTTGCCCTCCGCAAACAGATCCTCAATCTTGGAAATCCCTAATTTGGCTAGAGCCAGGATCATCCCTTTCTCTTGACTTATTGGCATCCAGTCGCACCACCTGATTGGGGTCAGTGGAGAGTACAGAATAGCTTCTGTCTGCCTTTTCAATAGGTTGTGCCAGGCATGAACCACAGAATTTAGTCCAGGGCTCCAGTTCTTCTTATCGGGGCTCGACACAGCATTACCGGCAATTACTCCTGTGCCACTGCAACTTTTCTATAAATAAATGCGGAGGACACATTTCCTTGTGCAGCCAGTGATATGCATGGGAGCTCTGAGCTGCCCTGTAGTACAATTCCAGATCCGGGGCACCAAGGCCCCCCATTGAATACGGTAGTGTCAAAATAGTCCAACTGACCCTCGGCTGCTTCTCAGCTCAGGCAAGTCTAATGAGAAGCGCAAGTTTGTTTTAAAAATGTGCGTAGGCAGTACGATTGGTATATTTAAAAAATGGAACAGAAACCTGGGCAACACTACCATCTTCTTGAAGGATATTTGTCCCAGAATCGATAGGGGTCGCTGGATTTATCTTTCAACATCATCCTCTAATCTAATCAGAAGATGAGTCTACCATAATTGTCGCTAATCACCAAGGCAGAATCCATATGTACCCGGATTCCAAGATATCTTATTGCTTCGGTTGACCACTGCAGAGGATAGTCCAGCTCAATCGGCAACATAGCGCAAGTTAAAGGAAATATTGTCGACTTTGTCCAATGAATTTTTAAGCCCGATCTATCACCGTATTTGGCCACTTCATCAAGGATTGGAGAGAGATTAACGTCAGAGTCCCTGACATATAACAGTGTGTCATCCGTGTATGCTGACACAATGAGATTATAATCAGGGAATCTGATCCCTTTATGGCTGTGGTATTCTCTAAGGGCGCAGGCAAGTGGTTTGGCAACTAAGACGTAAAGTAATGGGGATAAATGACATCCCTGTCGTGTACCTCGCCATATTCTGATAGGGGCTGTGACTTTGTCACCAACTCGTATTCGGGCAGTAGGGGAGCTATATTAGACACCTACTAAGCAGATGAAGATATCACCCACTCCCATGCGTCTCAGATCTGCATACATGAACGACCACTCCACTGAATTAAAAGCCTTTTCGGCATCTAAGAAAATCACAGCCTCCCTGATCTCAAGTCTGATGTGTTGTATTGCACCATATAACGTTCGTAGATTATATGACAGGTTACACTCTGCGACAAATCCAGCCCGTGCTGGACCTACTATCTGAGAGACCAAAATGGCGAGGCGGTTAGCAAGGACTTTCGCGAACAATTTAGTGTCGACATTGAGGTGCGATAATGGTCGGAAAGACGAACACTCGTCTGCCGGTTTACCAGGCTTCATGATAGTCACAAAGAGCACTTCTCTCTTGGAAGCAGGCATTTTCCCTTCCTCACCCATCTGCTCAAATAGTGTGCACAAGTGTGGTATTAGAAGATCTTTAAATTCCTTATAAAATGCCACAGTGAGGCCGTCCGATCCAGGGGCACTCCCCAATCTCATCGAGCCCAATGCTACCAATATCTCATGTGCATAAAATGGCCTCATAAGGTATTCCTTGTGCTCCTTGGAAAGCCATGGCTTCTGTATATGTTCCAGGTAGTCTGCGATGGCTGTCTCATCCGTGGGGACTCTCTTACTATATAGGTTAGAGTAGTAGTGATTAAATATATTTGCAATATCTGTGGTGTTAGTCAGCAGCTTCCGTCCACTGCCCGTATTTACATCACACTAGCCGCCTCTTTCCTGCCACGCAGCAGACCTGCATGGCAGTGCACCTGGTCTGTCACGCTCACCCTACGTTCTAGCCACAGAGTACCTCCCCATGTGCTTAATTTCCCCAAGTGTTTAATTTCACAATCTGCAGACTTGTGGTATTCAATCAACCTCTCTTTCAGGTTATCCGCAACACCGGGGCAAATCTTCTCTACAGCCTCCCCTTCCAGATCAGCTAGCCTATTTTCTAGTTGTGACAGGTGCTGGTGAATAGCGTGAAGTACCCATGAGTACTTAGACATTGCTATCCCCCTGATGTAACCATTAAACGCTTCCCAAATCTTAAAGAACTCCTGGAGAGAATCTAAGTTTGTATTAAATAAGCTCTCTATAGCTTCAGCAAGTTCAGACAGTATCCAGCAATGAGTATGGTGGAAAGTGCCAAGTAAAGGGTGAGGGTCTTCTCTTTAGATTATCTATATCCAGCAATATTGGGGAATGATCTGAAAAAGAAGGGGGAAGTACCCTACAGACCTGCACACACCGAATCAGACCCCTTGAAATAAACCAGAAGTCAATTCTGGTGTGCAGCTGGTGTGAGGCAGAGAAATGTGTAACCACTCCCGCCCCTGGGGAACGCTCCCGCCACACATCCAGTAGCAACCATGGCTGCTGCAGATGGACATCTCTCCGCCCCTTCAGAGCGGTCCAGCAAGAGGTCTAACACACAATTGAGATCCCCACCCCATATAATGGACAAGTCACCTCCAGCTATCATGCGATCTAGCGAGGTTTGGAAGTTATCAAATTAATATCCTTAACGATTCTCAAGCCCAGATATCTCAAGTTATCGCAGGGTTCCACAGGCAGCCCAGTTACTGTGCTGTTCCACACCATAACCTCAGTTTTGGTGGCATTGACTTCATAGCCAGAGATGTTACCAAATTCTAATGCCAATTTTATGGCTGAGGGAAACGCTGTATTGATATCAGAAGTCATAATCATAATGTCGTCCGCATACAGGGACACTTTTTTTTCCCAATCTCTAAATCTGAAAGGTATGATGTTATTATCCTCCCGAATTTTCTGAGCAAACGGCTCGATATAAAGATCAAAGAGCAGGGGCGATAGAGGACATCCCTGTCTTGTGCCCCTTGTAATAGCAAATGGTTCGGTCAGACCGCCATTAACCAATATTGAGGCAGATGGATTCTGATATAAGAGTTCGACTGCTCTGCGAAAAGCCCGGCCCACACCGAACTTTTCCAAGGCCCCCGACAGGTACAACCAGTTGACCCTGTCGAAGGCTTTGGTGGCATCCAGCGTAAGAATAGCCAAGGGTAATGAGGAGCTAGTCGCGATGTCTATTGCTCCAATCAGGTCATACGTCAGCTCAAAGAGCTGGCGACCCTTCACAAAGCCCTTTTGGTTGAAATGCAGAACTGAAGGAGCGACCTGACCCAGCCTCTTAGCCAAGAGTGACGTGAAGATCTTATAATCCGCATTAAGTATTGAAATGGGGCGATAGGAGCCGCAGTCTGTAGGAACCTTGCCTGGTTTCAAAATCAGTGTAATCGATGCCTCATTCCATGACTTGGGCGGTGAAACTCCCTCCAACAAAACTTCATTAAATAGTGTGGCAAGAAAAGGAGCTATATCACCCGCAAGATGTTTATAAATCTCGACGGGCAAGCCGTCTGGCCCCGCCGCCTTACCACTACTGCAGTTATGTATAGCAATTACAACCTCTTCTTTTGTTATTGCCTGGTCCAAAGAGGCGCTTTGTTCTGAGGAGAGTGATGGCAGTGGAATGTTGCTAAGCCATGTCTTCACAGTTTCAGGGGAGATATTATTGTCCTCCTGGTAAATAGACTGAAAGAAGTCTTTGAAAGCTGCTCTTATTTCTAAGTCTGAAGATACAGTACCAGAACTAGTTGTAATAGAACCTATATTATTACGTGTCCGGTCTGTTCTAGACTTCCAAGCTAATAACTTCCCTGCCGCTTCACCAAATTCAAAATGGGCTAGTTTACTTACTTCCCATCTTTGAAGAATGCGGCGATTAAGTACTGAAGCAAGTTCCCCTTTGAGCTTCAGCAACTCCTCCTGTTTCTCTAATATAATAGAATCTGGTACATTATTGGAGGTTTCTAGTTCAGTTTGAACCAACAATATATTAGCCTCTATAGTTGTGACTTCTTGGGTGTACTGTCTCCTTCTGTACGTAGTTTTGTTCTTGATAACCCCTCGTAAGGTAGATTTAAAAGCGTCCCATACAGAGCTGGAGCTAGCAGAACCGATATTTACTTTAAAGAATTCATGTGCTTCAACTCTAATATATTCCAGATCCTCTGGAGATGTAAGTAGAGATCTATCAATGGACCATGACCTGATCGGGGGTTGAACCACCGCTATAAGATCTAAAAATACGGATGAGTGATCCGACAGGTGAGATGGCAAATAGGTGACAGTCTTCACTGAGTCCGACAAAATTCTACTAACTAGAAAGAAGTCAATCCTAGACCTATGGCAATATTTATAATTTCGAAAAGAAAAAGCGGTTTTCTGCCCTGACCTTGCTCTCCAGATGTCTTTAAATCCATATTGGGACATCGCTTTCAATAAAAAGTCTCTAGATTTAGACAGAGTATGTTGCCTACTAGAGGTAGTCTTGTCTAAGACAGGGTTGAGTACAATATTAAAGTCACCTGCTATGATGATGGGTTCAGGGAAATGTAAGAGCTCAGAAAATAATGATATCAGGGCTGAGGGGTCATCTCAAATGGGCCCATAATAACCCACTATCGTAAAACGAGAACCACCTATCATTGCGGTCACAATAGCCCATCTACCTGCGGGGTCTACTTTTTGCTCAATTAGTCTGGTAGTGATTGTCTTTTTAAAAAGGATAGTAACCCCTCTAGTGTTAACAGCTTGGGATGTGGTGACAAATTGATCTATCCATTTATTTTTATTTGCCAGATCGAGTACTTCAGCCTCAACCAAATGTGTCTCCTGAAGTATAATGACCTGCGCATCAAAGTCACGTATATATTGTAAAATTGTGTTAGATCTGGGTTTGGTGCGCAGGCCATTAACATTCCAGGAGAGAAACTTAATAGAACTCATATCTAATATACCTAAAGGAGCTAGACCCTTCAAACTTGCAACCCTCCATATATCTCAAAGATGTAAAATCTGTCCATTTTATAAAAGAATTATCAAATACCAATTCAGAAATGAGAAACATTTTATAATTATTTACCCTAACCCTCACCCGCGTGATCCCCACCCACCCTCCCTTGAGGAACCCTTGTTTGTCCAACCGGAAATCCTCCGGTTATGGTACTCCTAACCCCTTCTAGGCGCCCACGGAGCATTATTAAGTATAGTATTTGAGGACAAAAAGAGAAAGTCTGCAAATCAGATTAAATATAACCTTTGTAACCTGCTATGACTTCTCTTAAAAAAAATTTAAAAAAAATAAATAAACAAATAAATTTTTAAAGTGGGTTCATCAAAGTGTCAAATGCTTAAGACTATAGTTTTTCATACGGTATTCAGGTGAGTGCTTTATTTATTTATTTATCCCTTCCATCCATCCTTCCCTTCCCTCTTTTTTTTTCTTTTTCTTTTCTTCTTTCTTTTCTCTCCTTTTTTTCCTTTTTTTTTTTTCTTTTAATTCTCTCTCCCCCTTATTATATCTTGTTTTTTCCTTTTATTAAGTATTTTTAAAGAGGAGTAGTAAACAACTAGCCGAGGAAAAAGAAGAAAATAAATAAATAAATAAATTCAGCCGGACCTAACCTCAGCTCCTAGAAGTGCTCTTTGAAGTGCCGATGTCCATTAATAACTCATCCGCAGCCTGAACTGTTCGGATGTTAAACATTTTATTATTCAACATGATTTTTAGGGCTGCCGGAAAGGTCAACTGCACTGTTGCACCCAGTTTCCTGAAGGCCTCCATCCTCCTGCCCAACTCCCACTGCCTGTCAAGGGTCGACCGTGATAGGTCGGATCTTATTTGAAAGTTATAATCTCCCCCTGATAGAGATTTTTGTTTAAGGGCCAGCTTAAGAATATGATCCTTTAACTGAAAAGTGTGAAAGTTAACAAGGATCTTCCGGGGCTTCGTCCGCTGTGGGTTTCGCCTGAAAGGGTCCCTATGGATCCGCTGGATATCTAAATTCAATACCTCCTCTGTATGGGTTAAATTGAGCGATGTTTTTAGGAGTTGAATAATATACAGCTTAATGTCAGATCCTTCCCTTCCTTCTGGTACATTTAAGATGCGTATGTTGCTACGCCTCGCATTGTTTTCAATCACCTCCATTCTGTCCGCCAGAGCAGTGTCCTCTTTTTTAAGTTTGACTATGTCCTCCTTAACGTTTTCCAACTCGAGAGACATAACAGCAGTTGTTTCTTCCAACACTCCGGTTCTTGAAAAAAGCCCATCTATCTTGTTATCTAACGACTCGCAGTAAGACCTAATCTCTCTCTGAATTTTTGATGCGTCCTCAAAACCCCGTTTAATGTCTGCAGATAAATTAGAAAACATAGATAATATAGAGGAAGGCGAGAGGTCTGAGGGTGTTTCAATATCGCAGGCAGAGGAGCCCATCTGTGAGTCAGTACTAGGACTGGGAGTAGGGCCGTGAACAATTTGTGTCTGGATATTCTGATTTATGCTTGGAGAAGATTCAGATAGTTGACTACCACAGACTTCTATCTCAGGTCTAACATCCTCCTCCAGGGAAATATGCTCACTTGGGAGACTACAGGTCTCTTCTCCAGCATTACTGATTGATACCTCAGGAGTTATAGCTGTTATAACAGTTATAGCAGTATCACAAAGAACTGGGGAATTACTACAACTGTTACCCTCCTCAAGAGTCTGATCTACAGATATCCCCTTAGGCAAAATGGTTAGGCTTAGATCTGTCGATCCGATATCTGTGAAGTCACTACCCTTCACCCCAAGATAACCTCCATTACGAGCCTCTTCCTCCATATTTCGTGTTCTTGGATCTATAAGAGCCACACTATCGGGTGTTGGTATGTTCGGAATTTTATGAGAGGATAAAGAAGGAGAGGGATTACTCTGCGCCAGGTCCAAGACCTGGGGAATGGCCTTAAAATATGACCGCAATGAGGGCGTTATCTTGGAGCCTGGATCTAAGATAGTTTTTAGAATCTTAGATTTTTTTTTTGCTCGTTTAGGTTTAGCCTCAGAGGAGAGATAAGAGGAAGTTTTTGAAGGAATCTTATTTGTATTAGAGCTAGATCTAGTGTTATCCTGTACCTCTTGTTCTGACTCCAGCCTGGTATCCAAAACTAAGGGCCCACTCGCCCCCCCTTTCTTCCACCAATATTTCCCCCCTTTTCCCCCTTTCCTTTGGGGTATGCTTTGATGTTTATTAGATTTTTTGCCGCTATAACCTTTGTCAGTGGCAATTTCATGCAGGGTTATAGGAGGCTCCCCTTGATTTAATCCGCGGCTTCTAAGGGAGGAAGAACGTGTGTTTTTTACCAGACTGCTGTCACTCCGGTTAGCGCCTGTACCTGAGTTCAGCTCTTTATCATCTATGGCTGCTTTCAACTTCAGACCTCTACCCCCACCTTGCCCCCCCTTCACCTCAGTCTCTGCTGACTTCAACTCCGTTGAACCGGTACTTGCTGCTACAGCGGCAAACTCCAACGCATCAGGATCTACTGCTGCTGCCACTGCTACTTGATTCTCAGCGCCGAAAGCCGCTGCATAATCCTTCTGAGCGTTCTGGACTTTCTCACTCGCACCTCTTGCTGAATCCCCAGGGCAAATATCCCTGCGACAGGACCGCAGTTGCCTCCCGCGACGCAGCTCCAGGGCGGCTAGATGCCACTTCCAAAGCGCCGCCGAAGTCCGAGTCTGCTGCAGAGCCGCCGGTGAGCAACGTGAAAGAGCTCCGACGAACGCTGACTCTCCGATCACGCCGCAGTGGATAAGCATGGAGAGCGAGGAGGGACCAGAGTAAACGGTCCGAGCAAACTTTTTTGAAAAGGGGTTTTCTCTTGTTATTTAGTAAGTATTGCTAAATACACATGAGATTCATTCATTCATTGAAAGCGGTGAAAAGCTTTCGAGAGTCCTCGGATTTTACGAGCAATAACTAAGAGCTCCGCAGGAGCCTAGAGCGGAGCACCACGGCAGCTATCCTGCTGCCGCCATGTTCCTCGCCATAACTTCCACAAACTTTACTTTAGTCGCTAAGGAATGTAGGAAGTTGATGGGCTCTTGGGGAAATCTCCCATTGACACTCTTAGGACGCTCAAACTTAGTTAAAATGTCCATTTTGCCTAAATTGACTTTTATTTTTAATAGCATACCATTATATTTTGAGCCAGCATTAATTTCTAAGATGCAGAGTGATATATCTAAATTTGTTTGGAAGAACAAAAATATAAGAATAGCCTGGAAGAAATTAAGGCGTCGAAGGGAGAAGGGTGGGCTGGCCGGCCCAGACCTTCAGATCTACGCCTGGGCCTTTCAAATGACAAATGCCAGAATGCTGTTAAAAACACCATCAAATCAGGACATTGGGTTGATGTTTACAACACTATTACAGTGTGAAGGACTAGGGCAGTCTGGGTTCCTCTTCAAGTTTGGAGACCCCAAATATTTTAAGAAAATTAAACTAAAGGTGTTGCAGGGCCTAGCAAAAACTTGGTATAATTTGAGAGTCACCACTAAAATAGGATATTATTCGAACAGATCTCCTATATGGGACCTCCCTGCTCCTCCGGGTTGGGCTAATGATACATTGATAAGTCCATTAATTGATGCTGGAGTTCTAACATGGGGTGACTTGTTTGTGGAGGGGGACATGCTTTCTTGGGAACATCTAGTAAGCAAGGTGGGCCCCAATTTCTCTAGATTTAAGTTCCTACAAATCTCAAGTTGGGCACAAGCATATACAGCGGAGGTTTCACATCGTCCTCTAATGCCCCTAGGAGGGAGCTCTCAACTGGAATCTTCTTTACTTGACAAAATACCTGCACCGAAGGAGGTGGCCTTTTTATATAACTTAATCTTAGAGGAGATAGACGGAGAATTTCAGCTTCCAGATCAACTATGGGGTTCACTGTTACTTTCTGTCAATTTGCAGGAACTATGGCTAGCATCTTGTAATGTTCTTTGGGATATAGTTAAACCAGCTTGGCTCCGGAGAAATCACCTGTATACCCTCCATAGAGCTTACTATTCCCCTCAGAGACTGTCAAAATTTTCAATGGGGGAACCAGTGGCATGCGCCCGGTGTGGTCAAGTGGCAGCCTCGGATGCACACATGTTCTATGACTGTCCACATTTAACATCCTATTGGCATTCAATAGCCAACAAATTAACATCTTCAACAGGCTCTATAGTGGACATAGATCTTCAGCTTGTAATATTTGGAGTTGTAGATCGTAGCCGAAGTTCAAATAATAACCTTTTATTCTACTCTATGTTGGTGGCCCGACGAGAAATCTGTAAATGTTGGAAAGAGGCGTCCCCTCCGTCCTTGCACGACTGGAGCTCTTCGATGCTACAACTATCAAAAATAGATCTTTCCAGGGCCGGGAAATCAGATAAAAGAGCATTTTGGCAGAAACTTGATTGGTCCCAATGAATTGAGCTGGGGTTTTTTTTTTTTTTTTTTTTTTTCCCCCAGTTCCAATGATTACGAAGCCATGATACACCCTTTCTGCTACAACATCTTCGCTGTCTTACTAGGCGACTTGGTGCATAAAGCAATGGTGGTAACTGGCTACAATGGCAAAACATCTGTTCAACCGTAAGCAGGGTCTAAGGAAATGACGGGAGACAACCTGCTGAAGGGAGTTTTCTATTTATTTGGGGCGGATCCACATTATAACAATGCCCTTGCCAGTCCTCGACTGAGACAGTATGTTGTCATCTTATGTCATCCTACCTGTCCATTGGTATGGCAGATTGAAGCCATGGTGGAAATGAGGAACTAAAAAAATAAAAAAAAATAAAAAAAAAAAAAGATCTAGCGAGGTTTGAAAAAACTGTGGGCAATCATAGTTAGTGCCATAGACATTGACTGTCAGACAATCTATTCCCTTGAAATAGCATATCTGCCAAATGCATCAGCTTCAACCTCTTGTAATTTGATACCTGATTTGGGGTTACCCATGTAAGTATGCCTCTGGCATGGGAGGTGAAACCAGCAACATGTATGTGACCAATCGTGCTCCTATGCTTCAGCATATTACTACCCACAGGCAGGTGGGACTCCTGACCCAGTGCAATATTGACCTCATGCCTCACAAAATATGTAACCATCTGATGTTTCTTTCTATGGTCATTTACGCCCCTAATATTCCATGTCAATAATCAAATGTAACCCCCCCCTACCCACCATCAATGCCACAGCAGTATCCGGGGTATACGCATGTGAGGAGTTACACAGACCTCTGAACACAAACATCTTTGACTGTAAAGCATTGAGTATACTCAGCTTGTATCTTGCACTGCAGTACCAAACTAAGAAAGAACCCCCCCACCCTCTCCATGCCACCCCCAACTGGGCACGATCGGTTCCATTCCACCCTCCCAAACTCGCATAACTATCCGATATCGATTTGAAAGGCAAAATATCACTTATTTCTGACTTCAAATTAGATAGTGGGTAACACTCAGTGGCCGATGTTACCAAAAATAAATTACAGTAAAACTTTGAAGTTGAATACTGAGCCATCAACATCAATTATGCAAATCCCGCCACATTCTCATTTTGCAAATCGCAATTAGCGATTCACAAATGGAGAATGTGATTTCAAGGGTGCAGGGGTGTCCAAAGGACACCCTGTTGCACCCCTGAAATTGATAAATGCACACAGGGGCATGTGTGTGCGTAACATGGGACTTTGAAAAATGCACTTTGATGCTTTTTTCTAGAAAATGGCAATTTACCATCACCTTACATGTGATGGTAAATTGAGAATCTTAATTGCAAAATCGCAAATCTTTTTACTTTCTTGCATTGCATTTAAGGAATCGCAAATTGCGATTCCTTAAATGCAATTGCAATTTAAGAAATCGCACATTTTGCGATTTCTTAAATTGCAAGGGGCTTCTTGTTGCATGCATTCCAAAAGCAATTTTTGTGATCGCAAATGGACGATTTTTGCGATTCGCACTGCTGGGGCTCGAGATTCGATTAATATCTTATCACTCTTGATCTAAACCCGATTCTGGTCGACTGAATCTTTATTGCCTGTCATTGAGGAAAGAAGGTGCATCTAATACCAGGTTAGTTCAATCAATAACGGGTTTGACTCGGAAGAACCACAGACTACTTCTAGCTTTCAAAGGTTTATTATAAAATCAATATAAGTTGCAAGTACAGGCATCTCAAAATGAGATTCACGAGATATACGGGCCCAACTACATACATGTGCTCTCTGAAAACCCTCAGACGAGCCACGAAAACTACAAGTACCAATTCTAAAAATAATAGGGCTACCAGCATGGACACGTATTGAGATCTCTCTGACATTTACAGCAGGAGGGAAAATACAGGTTAGGCTGTCCCTCCCCGGATCTGGATGGTATCCCTACTTAACAAGTTCTTATCCTACCAAAAGGTGTCAGTTGTGAATGACTTCCTAAGAAGATCACCCACTCTTAATCTCTAAGTGGAAACCTATATTCGCCAGTCATGACCCCTCTCTGCCTACCCATCCGCTCTCTGAAGGGTCCTCAGGCATCTGCTCTGTCTCCACCCAGGGGTGCTGTCCCTAATACAAAACAATAACATTCTGAGACGCCCCTCGAGAGACGCCCCTTCACGTGATGTTTTCTTCTGGCTTTTTCCATGATCTTCCCCGTTGAGCCTCGTGCGTTAGAGTTGACCTTGCTTCTCAGACTCGTCTCCGGCCCGCTGATACACCCCAACATTCTCGAACCCTCCTACGTGTCTGCGTTGAACTCCTGAACAGCTCTCTATTCATCTCATTTATTAATTCGAACCCCCTCACCTTTGCAGACAGACATCCGTAGCTGGATCCCCATTCCCATAGACTTCTAACAGAAGTTTGCAACAATTTCTAGACACAAGTCAGCCTGTGCCTTTACGTGCAGATTAGAACCTTTAGGCCTACAACCCTTCTCGCAGCAGTTAACTAATATAACATGTTAGCATCATTTCTGAATTAATAAAAAGAACTCACATCTATAGAATATAAATCTAACGAATAAACAACATTAATTATAACATTTGTGCCGTCCATGTAAATGAAAGGTATACCATTCTAATTCTTTCTGACATGGCCATGTGGCCTGTCCCCTTCCGTGCTTTGCAGCACGACCTTTTCCCATTAGCAGCTACATTTATCATGGACCTTGATTAATCACGTCTAATAAGGTTATACATTTCATACTCGTTTCTACATTAGTTCCACTTCTATATGTATATTCTCTACATTGGCTACACAGTTCAGATATAGGTGAATATAATATTCGCACTCATGGCATTTCTCCTCATGAGTTGTGCGTACTACATGTAATTCGGATATACTCATACATTTTACTCAGTTTACGCTCTCTCAGTTCCCCCCTTTGATGACCTCTCGAGGTCATCACCAACACTTAAACTGAAGTAATTGCTAGTGCTCCTCGTTTCTGCGTTTCTAGAGCCCTCAAGCTCCTATACTGATTGTCTTGTATAGCAGCCAATCTCTGTAGCTGCTCTCTTCTGGATCTTTCCAACTCATTTGATCTATACCATTGATACAACCTCACCAATCCCCACAACATGATCACGCAGATCACTATTATGATGATAGGTTTCAGTATGTACCAAACAAAGCTCCTTCCTATGTTGGCGAACCAACCTCCAACTTCACCCATTCCATGACCCACTTTTTCCCAAACATTTTCTTTTGATAGGTCTTCGATCTCCTTGTGAATATTAGTTATATTCATAATGACCTTTTCCAGAGGCTTTGAATTGTCTGGAATGTAAGTGCAACATTCCTGGACCTTCAACGCCTTACAGACTCCGCCCTCTTTTGCTAACAGGACGTCTAATGCAAGACGGTTTTGAAGCACCATGGCCCTTATCGATTGCATCTCTCCTTCCACCAACATTAAGGACCTAGCAGTGCTAGCAGACAACCTGTCCACGACTGTAGCCAGTCGTCTAATTTTGACATCATTGAGAATCAGTCCCAAAAGAGGAAAAACAGCTCCAAATACATCTCCGACCATTTCTGCATCTCTCAGGTCTCTTCTCCCCCTCACTGAGGCCTTGCCCTCAATGATCTCTAAGTCTTGGGCATGGTATATTTTGGGGAAGATGATTGCCAGATAACATGATCCGTACCAGTTGTCAGGCAATCTCACGTATGCATTTCTCCCACACACAAAGTATACATTTGGAATCACTTGCATTCCTTTCAGGAAGTCCTTTGTATAGTATTCTATATTGAAAGCATGTTCACAACTGACTTCTCCTACGTACACATTTTCGTAATACGTTTTGGCTCTGTGAAGACATAATTTCCCTCTTTGCGTTTTATCTAAAGCTATTGGACCGCTACTACCTTTTCTCTTGTGTGACTTCTCTTCTTCGGTCCAATCTGTTTTCCCCTGTCCTGATTTCTTCAGGATCTTTTGCCTTCTATATCGATCATCCACCTGCCCTATAAACTTCTTCTCGACTTCTGACACTTTGCATGTCAGATTATTTCTACGGGCATGTGAAGTATCTAAAGTAATCCAAGGAATGAAGAACTTGGCCAATCTGTCTTCACTCTTCCAGTAGTCCCATTTGTTCATCTGTTTATAATTTGGGACTTCTGGTAACACAGAATCATAATTGGAGAAATAGTATTCAAAACTATCTCTCCCATAAAATATACTAAGCAATAAGCTACATGTAATGCCATATGTCAGCGGGAGGTGATGATATCTAATGCCTTCATCTACAGACGCCGGCAACTGCATGCAGACATAACAGTCCTTAACCTCCATGGCATCCACGTATTCATACAGAAGTTTAGCATAAGCGTTTGACCTATAGTCGCCTTGGGACTCATCTATGTGTAACCTACGGGCTTCAGCTGCTAATAACGCTTTCCCCTGTACATTTTCTCCCTTCTTACTAGCAACAGTGGGTTTCGATGTCACTACAGCCTTGTCATCCGTTACCTTTGCTTCACTCTCATGTCCCATAACATAAGATACAGTTACAACTGAAGCTATAAGGAAAATCACTCCTACTATTAATGTGCCTATTATACATATGGCCTTTCTGTTTGGGGTGCCGGTCTCCATTTCTTCAGATGGTACTATACTTTTCTTTCCTGTAACACAACGTTCTTTTCTTTCTGCTCCTTTACAGTCTCTTTTGATCTTCCAGTCTTAGAACCACCTGTGGAACTGGCACTCCTCTTTTGCAATGTCTTTCAAGCTGTTTACACAGACATCCCTAGCCCTTCTCCGTCAACTTATAGGGAAGTCCCTACAATTCTCTGCTCCTGGGCGCTAGGTAATCTTTCTCTTCTCGCTTATTTACAAAGTCTTTTAAGCATCTACTATAAGGCCTGGGCCTGCGGCTTGAATAGCATAGTTCAATATTTCCAAACGAAGGATATTCTCCTCATGGTCTGTTACCTTGTTTCCAAAATCGGGGAATTGCAGTTCAGTGAAAAACATGTGCTTTAACTTGCTTAAGCGGGGAGGGCTGGGGAGTGTGAAAGTTAGTGTCCCTTCTGCTTCGACTCCGGGCACTAACAGCTTTACTTCCACCTTGATGATAGGTTCAGAGCAGGACACCAGCACCGCCCTGATCCTCCCTGTCGCTCGTTCCCAAGACATCTGTCTCCAGATATGTGCACTCAGGGGTGGCGTATCTTCTGTTTGGCACACGTATCCTTCTTGATCTTCTTGGATCTGGTGCTGCAGCGCCCTGAGCACCTTCCTCCTGATCTGAGTCTTCCGATATTGGAGCAAGGGTTCTCTCTGGTGTTGACCTCAAGCTTGTACTCCTTCTTGGCGGCCAACTGGCTTCTCCTCGCCTTACCCTTCTGCTCCTTCTCCTTCGGCTTGACTCGCGTTCTCTGTCGGCTGGGTCGGAGTCCGACTCGTCCTCCCAGCTACTTCCTCCTTCTGTAGCGTCGTCTGTTTCACTGTTGTACTGACCGTCCTCAGCCTGGTCAGACACACTTCCAGCTTCTTCTTGCACCTCTACAGCTTGGCTGGCCCCCTCTGTGGCTTCCCTGTCCGTTTCCAGACTTTCATCCGAGAGAGGAGCTGTTTCTTCCAGAGGTGCTGGAACCCTCCGCGTATGCGACGCGTGGATCCAGTTGGGCAGACTTCCCACTTTTACCGCTGTGTTCGTGATCAGGATGACCTGGTAGGGCCCTCGCCAACGAACATCTAGGCAGCTTCTTCTCACGTGTTTTTTCACCAGGACCCAGTCCCCAGGATACAGGTCATGACACGGGCCCTGGCACGATGGAACCTCGGCAGCCTGCACCTGAAGGGACACAGAATGAATGGCGTCAGACAGCCCCTTACAATAGTCCAGGATCATATCATCTGTGATGTTTAACGGTGCAGCCGTCGGCACAGACGGCAATCTCATCGCTCTCCCCATTAACACCTCATGCGGTGATAATCCTGTCCTCCTGTCTGGGGTACTACGAATGCTCATAAGGACTAATGGCAGAGCATCAGGCCAACTCAGGGACGTTGATGAGCACATCTTGGCAATCCGGGATTTTATAGTACAGTTCATTTGTTCCACAATTCCTGAAGCTTCTGGTCGATAGCTGCAGTGCAACTTCTGGTCAATGTTTAAAGCCGCACAAATCATTTTTACAAGCTCGCTGTTAAAATGTGTTCCCCTATCTGATACCAAAGAGGCCGGCACCCCGAACCTCGGAATGAGCTCTCTAAGCAATAGTTTGGCTACTGTGAGGGTGTCGCACCTGCGTGTAGGGTATGCCTCGACCCATCGTGAAAATATGCAAACAACCACCAGGACATAACGAAGGCGGTTGCATCTTGGCATTTCTATGAAATCTATTTGCATCCTATTGAATGGCCCTCCTGACCTCCCTATGTGGCTTAGAGCAACTGGTGTTCTCTTCCCTATGTTCAGCTGCTGACAGGTCACACAGCGCTGGCACACTGATTCTGCTGCTACTCTAAATTTCGGGTTATACCAGGTCTGCCTGAATACTCTCAGCATAGCATCCCTTCCTAGGTGTGCTGGACCATGAATCAGCCTGGCCATTGGGCTCACCATCTCATTGGGTAATACTGCTCTTCCATCTGCTGACACCCAGAAATGGGCCTCGCCTAGCACACATCCTGCAGTTTTCCATGTTTGCTTTTCAAAGTCTGGTGCATTTTCTTGCATACCCCTTAAGTCGTCCCAGGAGTCAACAGTTTCCAAAACCATAGCTAATTCAGTTCTGACATGTATTCCACCCACTTCCACCTCCGTGAAAGAGTACCCTTGTTCCGCGCAATACCTTGCGACTTCGTCGGCATATCTATTGCCTTGTGACACGAAGTCCATATTTTTGGTATGCGCGGTACATTTCACAACAGCGATAGATGCTGGACATTGCAAAGCTTCCAACAGTATTCGAACAAACTCTCCATTACGAATAGGAGAGCCTGAAGAAGTCATGTAACCTCTTTGAGACCACAACTGCCCGTAATCATGAACTACCCCGTAACCGTATTGGCTATCGGTGTATATGGTGACTCGAATTTGTTTGCTTGCCAGGCAGGCACGCGTTAATGCAACAATTTCAGCTACCTGAGCGGAGTGTACTCCTTCCAGGCATCCGGCTTCCACAACTCCCATTATTGTACATACAGCGTAAGCTGCTCTCAACTGCCCAACTTCGTCTCTTACACATGAGCCATCGACAAAGAAAACTTCGTCTGGGTCAGTTAGTGGCTCATCAACGATGTCGGGTCTCGGTTTGGTGCATAGTTCAGTCACATCAAGGCAGTCATGGTCTGTACATTCATCCTTATCCTCGATATCTCTTGGAAGTGGCATCAAGGTAGCAGGGTTCAAAACAGAGCATCTCTTGAGGGTCACGTTCTCTGCAGCAAGAATGACTTGCTCATAGCGCGTGAGCCTGCTATTGGTCAGATGCTGTGTTTTGGTCCTGGTCATCAACAGTTCAACAGAATGGGGTACGTATACCTCTAACGGGTGCCCCATGACAATATTCTCACATCTTTCAATACTGACACCTGTTGCGGCAACGGATTTGAGACATCCGGGCAACGCTGCAGCTACTGGATCTAAAGTAGCTGAGAAGTAAGCGACTGGTCTACGGGCATTCCCATGGATTTGGACTAACACAGCCAAAGCACAACCTTCTCTCTCACAACAGTAGAGCAAGAATGTTTTATTGTAATCAGGCATTCCCAGAGCCGGAGCACGACACAGGTCCTCTCTCAGCTGCAGGAACGCCATCAAACAGTCCTTGTCCCATGGTACCGGATCACTCACCTCCTTATGCGTCAGTTTTTGCAGTGGTTTTGCTTTCAGTGAAAAGTTGGCTATCCACTGTCGGCAATACCCCACCATCCCTAGGAACATTCTGACCTCTCTCTGTGTTTTAGGCGCATTCATTTTCATGATCGCCTCTATTCTGTCTGGTGACACTTTTCGTTTGCCTTTCTCAATTCTGTGTCCCAAGTACTGCACTTCTGTCAGGCAATACTGCAATTTCCCCGGGGACACTTTATGGCCGTTTGTAGCTAAGTGATTTAACAAAGCAATGGAGTCTTCCCTGCAAGCTTCCTCTGTCTCTGACGCCACAAGCAGGTCGTCTATGTACTGGACCAGAACTGACTTCTGGGGCAGCACTAGACTTTCAAGATTTTTCTTCAACAGCTGGTTAAAGATCGATGGGCTTTCTGTATACCCCTGGGGGATACGACACCATGTTAATACGCGATCTTCCAGCTTAAATGCAAAAAGAAAATGGCTCTCCTCGTCCAACGGGATCGAGAAGAAAGCCTGGCACAGGTCTATCACCGTAAACCACTCAGCTTGGAACGGTATCTGAAACAGTATCACTGATGGATTCGGTACCACTGGACAACATGAAACGACTATGTTATTAATCTTTCGAAGGTCCTGCACTATTCTGAACTTTCCATTCGGTTTCTGCAAACCCATAATCGGGAAGTTACATGGACTACCCACGATTTCTTTCAATATTCCCTGCTTGATCATGGACTCGATCACGGGCTTTATACCGGCAATCGTTTCTGGAGTCAATTTATACTGGGGTGTTCTTGGAAACTCAGCATGCGGTTTTACTACTATCTTAACTGGTTCTACTCCCTTGACTAGCCCAATTTCTTCCCCAGTGAAATCCCACACTTCCGGGGCCACAGTTTCCCTTAGGTCCCATGAAAGCTCATCCACTGTCAAGGTGGGATATAGTTCCACACATATTCTCGAGTTTGCGACTTTGAAATCTGCGTCATCGTCGTTGGTCAATACCTCCACTCCCTGAGGTGTGCAGTATATTGTACAATTTAATTTACACAAAAGGTCTCTTCCTAGCAGACACACAGGACTAGAATCGCAAACCACAAATTGATGCTCATCACTGTATTTCCCTATTTTCACCTGTACTGGTTCTGTCAATTGGCTGGTTATTCTCCTGTTTGCGACCCCCACCACTTGTATTGTCTCTCCAGACATGGGCAGGCCTGGAACTGCGGCTGATCTGATCGTGGATCGAGTGGCTCCTGTGTCCACTAGGAATGTCGTGGGGCACCCTGCCACTTCGGCCTCAACATAGGGTCCCCTCTGATCCACCTCCAAGGCTGCCCCGAGGGTGCAGTCCTCTCTTTCCACTCTCTGTCCAGTTAGTGGGTCTACGTAATAGCATTCCTCTCCACCTACAAACAGAGGCATCTGTCTATATGTCTTACCCATAGTCCCTACTCTGGGTGGCTGAGGGAACTGGGCTCGTGGAGGAGGGGTCCCCCCTTTGAGCACCTTTCCCTGGTATTGCGTTACCCCTCTCGTAGGCGTACTCTGGACCTCTTCCTCCTCTACCTCCTGTTCCCCTATCTCTACGTTGTAGGGACACTCGCGTTTCCAATGCCCCACCTCGTTACACTGGTGGCACCGAGTCGTTTTCTTCAAGGCAGCTATGTCTATTCTGGGTTTAAAGGTGGAGTTCTCTTCATTGCCCTTATTCTGGCTATACTGTTTCTTACCCCCAGTACCTGTTCCCTGTTGCTGCTGCTGTGGTCCCCCTTTAGCTGACTGCATCTGTACCACCATCAATTTCTCCTTTAGTTTCTTTGCTTTAGAAACTATCTCATCACAACAGTACCTAGCATATCTCAGGATTTCATCCAAAGGTTTGTTTTGCCAACAAATCAAGTGTTGCTGAATCATTAGACTAATGTCTGGTCTTAGACCCAAAACAAATTTAGACACAAACTGCCCTATGTCTTTAGGATCCATTACGTCCAACCCGCTGTACTGCTTGAAGGCTTTCAACAATCTCTCATAATATTCATGAACTGTCTCTTTGGGCTCCTGTCTAGTTCAATCTATTTTGACCCAATCTATGTCCTGCATTGGCACCTTATCTTTCAGCCAAGTCATCACTCTCTCATATTTGGCCATTACTGTCTCGGACGGTCCATTAGTCCGTGTATCTCTCTCTGGTTCCGATGTGGGCCACTCAGCACTAACTTTACATGCTGTCCACAAGTCTCCTGGTACCACTATATCGAACAGAGTGTTCAGATCTATCCATAGGACTTTAGAGATTTTTACAAACCTCTCTACTTGCTTGTACCACTCGACCGGGTTCTCCCTCAATTTTGGGAAGGAGTTGGTAAAAGCAGCTAAATCTCCCCTACTCCATGGCACATGCACGTAGTTCCCATTTGCAACTTCACGCAAAGGGTATGCCTCTATTCCCTGCAATCCTCCAGGTGTCGTACCAAGCATGCTTCTCCTGACGGTCCCTTTCTTGGACCACCTCTCTTCCCATTTGTCCAATGCCCTCCACGTCCTTATTCCTGCGATCAGCTCCCTTATGTGTGTTTTTAAGCCTATTGTTCTTCTTTCATCTAAATCTCGATCCGTATAATTAGGCTGTGGGGTTTTAGGTTTAAACCTATAATAACTGATAAAACCCCACTGAAAGAAAAATAGCACTCACCGGTGAAAACATATAAACACTGAAAAAACACCTGCACAACCACAAACTAAATGCCATTCAAAGAAAGGAAAAAGAAACTGAAGTGGTCAATAAAATTTAACTTTGTTATACAAGCTAGTAGTAAGAAAGACTGGCTAACATTATTCTTCTTGAGTTTTGTTCTTTAGGGGTGCCACTAAAATATTGTTTCTTCTTCCTTTTACTTTTTTGAGTTTTATGGCATTTGGTGTAAAGATGCAGGGTTTAGTTTCACGTTTAGTTTAATTATTTTATAAACTGTCGAGAATCAGGACATATCAAACTTACATTTGATATTTTGGCTGCCTTTGATTTTTTCACTGATAGGTAAAACGGCTAGTTTCATGAAAATCTTTCCTTTTATGTGTCATCACATTTACCCACAGAGAATGGGTAAAAACGCTTAATACATTAGACCATAGTTTCTAGTGGGACAGTATTGACAGTAAGTGAACTGCCAACACCTCAGGCTTTAAACATGTAGTTCAAGGTATAGTGACAAGTATATATATCAGCAAGCATCTGGGATAGTGGTGAAAACGTGACACCAGACTTTTGGAATACATGGAACGCAGTGTCACTTGTTATGCTCTGCAAAAAAGGTTCTTTCCAAGTTCAACAAAGATTGGAGTGATATTGTTTGTATTTGTAGTGATTCAGCTACGCATATAAAACATTTGTGTGATGACCTGTCAAAATTGATACCCGAGCTGAAGTGATTCCCTGTAGGAGATCCTTGCCACTTGTTAAATGGTATGCTGAAAGCATCTTTACAATCTTCAGAATTAATGAGGGATGCTATTGACTTTTTAGTCCATTCTGGTGCACTGTTTTCTTATGCCCAGGAACTAAAATGCTAATACTTATCAATTCGTGCTATGTGGCATCAAAGAAAGAGTCATCCCAACTGTGTCCTTTAGCTGACGGTTCTCAGCCAAAGGGGCTATGAATGCTGAGAGGGCCTTTTCACAGAAGTTTACATGGGAAGGAAAGTACGAGCGCACATGACCAAAGACTCACTGAAGAAGTATTGTAAGGTGTACTACAATAAGATTCATTTGCAAAAATCTCTTTGGACCTCATATACGCTATACGTACACTGTCTACATACCATGTTTTTTTAGTGCAGAAAGCAAGCAATGATAAAAGCAAAACGTTCCATAAACACCGGAAAAACACTTTTTCTGTTGTTTTTAGTGGCGTGAAAATGTGTAACCACTGATAACAACTGTTTTTTAAGATATTGAAAACACTGAAAAAAAACCACCATAATTTACCAAAAATAGAAACTGAAAACAGGACAGCCTACGTATAATGTAGCCTATGGTTACCCTGTAATGCTTTGGTCTTTGACAGGTCTACCGTGTATTTTTCTGCTAATTCGACTAACTTCTCATGTGCTGCCCTTGCTTTCCGTGTGACATCTTTCGACATGAACAGTATCTCATCCTGTTCATACATGTCCATTCTTTCTAAGGGCAAGGTACCGTCCACCATATCATCTAGATCAGACTTTAAGGTAGCAACATCAAGTCTTTTAGCTTTTATCTCTGCTCTCAGTATGTCCTTGTTAGGCGGCCCATTGGGCTCCCTTCCGTCCCAGCTCCGGGCTCTACGCTTAGGGTCAGGGGAGTTAAGGGGAGTCCTCCCTTGCTCCCATCTCTCCAGGTCCCATGCTCGCCCATCTTGCCTCGGGGGATGATGGAACACGAGCCTGTTTCCCTCATTCTCACTTTGTCCATTCTCTCTGGGCTCTCTTATTTCGCGACAGGATTCTTTGCTGTCCTCCACCCTATCGCTATTCTCCCTCTGCCTGGTGTCACTCAGTATCTTGTAAGACCCTTCTCGACTCCCTATTTCCCCCGGACCACGTTCTTGTCCGCGCTCCCAGTGGTTATGGCAAGGTCTCTCGCGACTCCCATTCTGTCCGTCCTGTCCAGGCGCATGGTGAGTGCACTTAAAGCTGTTTCTATACTCCTGTGTTCTCCTATCCTCTCCGCTGTGAATCCGGCGAGACACCCCCTCACACTCAGGGCTTCTGGTAGGGCAAGGGTCTCTGCTACTATCTTGTCCCTTCTCGCCCCACTCTGGGCGACTTTCATCCGCTCCGCAATGTGTCCGGGTTCTGCTATCCTGGCTTTCCCTTTCAGCTTCTGCTGCTATGATGCTCTTGTGAGCCTCTACTGCCTCATCCCATTTTTTCATGTACTCGTTTAGCTCCTGGAAGGATTTGCGTCCCGACCCCCTTAGATCCGTCGGCCATCTAGGTCCCTCCGGATCTCCTGTTGGACCCACTGTTGTGTGTACTGGGGTGCTCCAATCCCTCGGCCTGGGCATCTGTCTTGAGGAGGTGATAGTATCGTTCCTCCTTACCATCTCTGCTCTCTCTGGGTCGTAAATTGATACAATAGGGCCTATAGTGACAGGTACTTGTAGAGCATCCGGCAGTGCGTAGGAAGTGGCACACTCTGTTTCTGGGGCCCTCTGTACCACAAACCTTCCGACTACCTGCTGCACCGGATTAGGCTGGGACAGTTCTTTCTTAGCAGGGGGATCCCAATCTGTTACGGAAAGCGGTCCATTTTCCCCTACGCTAGCCCCCCCTTCCCGGCTTTGCTCCTCTTTACCTGTCTCTTTGTTGTATGGGGGTGGCCTATCTGTTAGTAACCTATTTATCAGGCTGTCCTCTGTCTCGCTCTCATCATCTTCCTCACATGGATTCTTGTTTGGGGTCACTTCTAACACTGGGTACAATTTGTTTACTTCAATGTTATGCACTCTCCATCTTTTAGCATCCGCATCCCACTTAGCATCTTGCACTGCTCTTACCGATCGTTTCACCCTCTCTTGGCGTCTATTCAGGTTTCTCTCGTGCGCCGCCCTAATCCAGGCATTGAGAGCTTCGAACTGGGTCGGTCTAGGCATAGGTCTCATTGAGGTCATAACTGCTTTTAATCGGTGTAGCACCTCCAATCTGAACGTCCCGTACTTAGGAAACGTCAGTTCCTCATTTCCTTCTGTAATCTTACTCCACTCCGAGATCCACATTATTGTATGTAGCCCCACATTCACCGCCATATAATAAGCCGGCGTACCCTCCGGCGGGGCTTCTTCCCCTTCATAAGATCTCCGCCTTTCTCTCTTAAATGCCGCTCTTAACCATTTAAAACATTTCATGATTAAACATACAATTTTCAACCTCGCTATTCTGTTTACTTCCTGATGACAATCCACCAATCCTAGCGCGGCTTTTCTAGCTGGCCTATCACAGCGCGGTCTTGCTCCGGCCGGCCAATCCCAGCGCGGCACCCTCTGACATCACTAGTCTCCGCTTCGCAACAGCACCCCTCCTTTCTCAGCTCGTCTCCCGGTCATGCATGCGTCCCATTCATACACTGAAAAATGACTACTTCCGACCAAGCCGTCACTTCTCTTGACTGTACGTCCACAGTCTATCTGTAATTGTCACCACAACTGACGAAACGTCTTCCGTCTCTCCGATAGGTTGCTTACACACAGTAACTTCCGACCAGCGTCCGTTACTCACGCACTCACTCTTACGTTCCCCCTATCTCGGTCCTGCGGGCGATCAATGGTACCTCATGACCCCCTTCACTCTGGTTGACAATTACTCTGGATGTCCGATACACCCGAACCACTTAAGCTCTCTTTGAACTTAAGATTTGCACCGGTTGCGCGCGCTCACAACCTGTCTCACAGTCACTCTACAGGCATTCAACTCCGCTAGACATTACAACATAAATACAATACAGAAACACAGCAATCTAACACGCATGACCCTTTATACTCACTCTCGACCGATACTGCTGCTTTTCTGGTCTCACGTCATCCGGATCCTCTTCGGCGGGCGGTTCTTCCGATCATCGATCTCTAGGGGCCTTGGGGTAAGCTAACCTGGCCTAGGTCACCGTCCTCAAGAAGGCAACCATCCTCTATAGCTACCAACTGCTGGGGCTCGGGATTCGATTAATATCTTATCACTCTTGATCTAAACCCGATTCTGGTCGACTGAATCTTTATTGCCTGTCATTGAGGAAAGAAGGTGCATCTAATACCAGGTTAGTTCAATCAATAACGGGTTTGACTCGGAAGAACCACAGACTACTTCTAGCTTTCAAAGGTTTATTATAAAATCAATATAAGTTGCAAGTACAGGCATCTCAAAATGAGATTCACGAGATATACGGGCCCAACTACATACATGTGCTCTCTGAAAACCCTCAGACGAGCCACGAAAACTACAAGTACCAATTCTAAAAATAATAGGGCTACCAGCATGGACACGTATTGAGATCTCTCTGACATTTACAGCAGGAGGGAAAATACAGGTTAGGCTGTCCCTACCCTGATCTGGATGGTATCCCTACTTAACAAGTTCTTATCCTACCAAAAGGTGTCAGTTGTGAATGACTTCCTAAGAAGATCACCCACTCTTAATCTCTAAGTGGAAACCTATATTCGCCAGTCATGACCCCTCTCTGCCTACCCATCCGCTCTCTGAAGGGTCCTCAGGCATCTGCTCTGTCTCCACCCACGGGTGCTGTCCCTAATACAAAACAATAACATTCTGAGACGCCCCTCGAGAGACGCCCCTTCACGTGATGTTTTCTTCTGGCTTTTTCCATGATCTTCCCAGTTGAGCCTCGTGCGTTAGAGTTGACCTTGCTTCTCAGACTCGTCTCCGGCCCGCTGATACACCCCAACATTCTCGAACCCTCCTACGTGTCTGCGTTGAACTCCTGAACAGCTCTCTATTCATCTCATTTATTAATTCGAACCCCCTCACTTTTGCAGACAGACATCCGTAGCTGGATCCCCATTCCCATAGACTTCTAACAGAAGTTTGCAACAATTTCTAGACACAAGTCAGCCTGTGCCTTTACGTGCAGATTAGAACCTTTAGGCCTACAACCCTTCTCGCAGCAGTTAACTAATATAACATGTTAGCATCATTTCTGAATTAATAAAAAGAACTCACATCTATAGAATATAAATCTAACGAATAAACAACATTAATTATAACATTTGTGCCGTCCATGTAAATGAAAGGTATACCATTCTAATTCTTTCTGACATGGCCATGTGGCCTGTCCCCTTCCGTGCTTTGCAGCACGACCTTTTCCCATTAGCAGCTACATTTATCATGGACCTTGATTAATCACGTCTAATAAGGTTATACATTTCATACTCGTTTCTACATTAGTTCCACTTCTATATGTATATTCTCTACGTTGGCTACACAGTTCAGATATAGGTGAATATAATATTCGCACTCATGGCATTTCTCCTCATGACTTGTGCGTACTACATGTAATTCGGATATACTCATACATTTTACTCAGTTTACGCTCTCTCAGCACCGTTTGCAATCGCAAAATGCTTTGATGCATGTGCCTGTAAGTGATTTGCCCAGAATCACAGAATGTTCAGCGTCATTGCCGAGACGTGAACCCAGTTCCCCAGATTCGAGGCAGACCACAGTAGCCGTTAGTCCAACTCCTCTCCCTATCATCTTTTACCAACTTTTCATCTCACCCAATCAGGATTCCTATTCTTCCAGGACTCCTCCTGTCACCCCAGCTGCTCTGTTGCCATGTTTCCCTGTCCTCCTGATTTTTTACAGGGCCTTTGGTAGCGACTTAGGGGCCCCATCTCCCTTCTGCCCTGGGTCTCTAAACTCTCTAAGGTCTATGTCAATTCCATCTTGATGGGGTATCTGGAGGAAAATAGCATACTGGACCCCTCTCAGAATGGTTTCCGTGCTGGTCACAGTACGGAATCTGCTCTTCTTGCTGTTACTGAACATCTGAGATGGACCTTAGATGAGGGTCGGATGTCTGCACTGATTCTCCTTGATCTCAGTGCCACGTTCAATACGGTCTCCCATTAGATCCTGCTGAGGCGTTTGGAGGAGGTGGGTATTACGGGCTCTGCCCTGGTTTGGTTTGCTTCCTTTCTCTCTTAAGGATCTTCCAGGTTGCCGCTCCTCCCTTTACCTCTAGAGTTATTGTCATCAAGCAGGGTGTACCGCAGGGCTCTGCTCTGAGCCCTACCCTTTTCAAGTTGTATGTCCAACCACTGGCAAAAGTGGCTAAGAACAAAGGGCTTAAGGTATTGTCCTATGCAGAAGACACTCAGTTGGTGGTCACACTCTTCGATGACATTACCCGGGACGCTTGTAAGTATCGTAGCGCTCTCGAGGCCATTTCAGAGTGGATGACTGCCAACTGTCTCCAGCTCAACACCAGAAAGTCTGAAGTACTGCTGGTGTGGAGTGAGCAGTGGTGGCCTGCCACAATGGGGTCAGCACCTGTTGCCAAACAGGTTGTAAAAAACCTAGGGTTCTGGATTGACTCCGCCCTCTGCTTTCGAACCCAAACCAAGAAGTTGGCAGGGACTTGTTTTGGGCTATTGCAAGTGCTTTTTTGACCCCCCCCCCATCAGGCAGATTATCATCCAGGCCTTGATTCTGTCAAGACTTGACTGTGCCAGTTCCCTCTATTTGGGGGTCAAACAGTCTTAGCTTGTCAGACTAAAAAGGGTTCAGAATGCAGCGGCTCGAGTTCTCCTTGGTCTGCCGAGGAAGTGTCATACCACTAATGCCATCTGCCGCAGTCATTGACTGCCTGTGTCAAGCGTTCAGAGTTCAAGACCCTCTGAATTACCTTTAAAATCCTTAATTTTTCATCTCCTTGTATCCTGACTAATCTTCATACCCTCTATATCCCCTCTCACCAACTTCGTTCCATGGGACAGAATCTTATGGAAAGGGGCGACCACTCGGTCCCCCCGAACGTATGGTGGAGTACCCCGATCCCCCCGGGAGGCCATCTTGGGCGGGGGGCGAGTCCCGGCTGGTATGCCCGAAGCGGCGTAGCCGGGGCGCGCCTTTTCCCGCCCTGGAGTGGGTTGTCCTAGACGCTGACGCCGCCGGCCACGCCCCCGGGGGGCAGGCGGAGGCGGGTTTACGCCCGCCCGAAGACGGATAAAAGGAGCAACAAGCCAAGAAAGCATCCTCTTGTTCCTGTGCTCTGAAGCTGCACCTCCCCGCTGCACGTGAGCTCGAGACGGAACGAAGAGCCAATTTTGAGCGTTGTAATCTTTCTCTTTGTCTTACAGATATCTTCGCTTGAGAATGCCGGGCAAGAAGGTCGGAAAGCGGGTCGGTACCGATCAGATGCTACGCATGCTCATAAAGGAGGTAGCCGATTTGAAGAAGCAGATGGCGGCTAAAGACGGGGAGGGAGGACCGAAGCGAGTCATCGGACCAGCTTTGCCGGGAGTAGTCCCTAGCGGGAGAGGCAAGAGGTCAAAAAGGGGGGCACTTGGGGGGGAAACCCCGGTTCCCGATACTCCACTTGAGGAGCCAACCTCGGTTCCGAAGGAGGGGCATCCGATCCCCGTAGTGGTCACCCCCGTGAACGGGGAAGATATGCCTTCCGAGTTGGCGGCGCAATTGGCAGCGTGGTTGGGGAAAGATAGTAAGGGCGCCACGGCTGACGACGCCCGGGCAGTAATGAGACAACTGCGGGAATCCAGAGAGGCTGCGAAGGCACCATCTTCTGTTCCCCCACAGGTTCCGGCGGCTGAAAGTGCAGCAGGCCCAAGTTCGGCGGCAAGTGCAGGATCTAGTTCAGGTAAGCGGCCATTGCCGATTGCGGGGGAGGGGTCTGTACCTTCACGAAGGGAGAAAGTTGCCCAGCATGTTCCACTGGAAATTAAGGAAAAGATTTGGGCGGATAAGTATGTGAACATGTTTTCGTTGCTTACCGACCATTACGAGATAGAGCATGTGAAGAGCCAAAAAGAGCTCATGCATCCGAGTGTTTGGCGCGCGAAAATGGCCGCCTTTAAGGTTGACGAAAACATAGGTACTTGGGGCAGAGCGTGGGGCATTTTTACCTCCATCATGGGTGAGCGCAGGCCAGAGTTGTTGACCGAGTTGCCTATTTATCAGTCACGTATCATGGAGTATTCCCTGGCGTACGGGGGCAATCAGTGGTTCTGTTATGACAATCTGTTTAGAAAAGCTAAAGAGCACGACCCAGTTCTAACATGGGATTGTTTCGACTCTGTCTCGTGGCAGAAAATGGAGAGTTCAGGAATGTTAAAAGTGCCATTGTCAGGGAGTAATGGGGGTGAATCTTCCCGCCAATCCTCTGGGACACCCTTTCGGACGGGTGCAGGTAACAAACACCACTCGAAGTCGAGTGGCAACGCAGGTAAAAAGGGGATTTGTTGGAATTTCAACAGGGGAAAATGTACGAGGCCCCAGGGGTCATGCAAGTTCAGACATGAATGCGGAGGGTGTGGGCAGTCATCCCATCCTGAGTCCATGTGCAGAGCCAAGACGGGTGATAACGGTGGTAAGGGAAGCGCCAAACAGGGCTGAAATAGTCAGAGGGGCGCCTTTACCTACTCCGATTGATACCATGGCAATGATTCCTTGGCTCAACGTATACCCGGATCATGCTTCCGCTGGGGTGCTGCGGGACGGGTTTTCATATGGTTTCCGCATCCCAGTGGGGGATTTTCAGGGTGTAGCAAACTGTAAGAACCAACTGTCGGCCTTGCAGCATTCGGCGGTGGTTCAGGTAAAGATTGGGAAGGAGGTGACTCGAGGTCGTGTTGCCGGTCCATTTGATTTGCCACCGGTTGCTAACTTTGTTTGTTCCCCTCTAGGGGTGGTCCCCAAGAAGGACCCGGGTGAGTTTCGGCTAATACATAACTTGTCAGCCCCACGTGGTCTTTCCGTAAACGATGCGATAGACCCGGAAGTGTGTTCGGTGCGGTACGCATCTTTCGATGAGGCCGTCGCCATGTTGAATCGCCTGGGGCCCGGGGCGCTGATGGCAAAATCGGACATCGAGTCAGCGTTCCGGTTGCTCCCGGTACACCCAGACGATCAGCGTCTCCTTGGTTTTATGTTTCAGGGTCGCTATTACATGGATAGATGTATGCCAATGGGGTGCTCTATATCCTGTGCCTATTTTGAAAAGTTCAGTTGTTTTCTGCAATGGGTATTCACAAGGAAAACGGGTTTTCGGCATGTTATGCATTATCTCGATGACTTTCTGTTTTTGGGGGCAGCCGGGGATCCTGAATGTGGAAAGGCCTTACATGAATTTCGTGTCTTAATGAATCATTTTGGTGTGCCATTGGCGCCAGGTAAGACTGTGGGTCCCTCAACTTTGCTCGAGTTCCTGGGGATCGAGCTTGACTCAGTAGAAGGTTGTTTTAGATTACCCAGGGAAAAAGTGTTAAAATTTGGGACATCCCTTGAAACATGTATTCGTGCGACGAAAGTAAACCTGCATCAATTGCAACAAGTGGTGGGTCAGTTGAATTTTGCCCTGAGAGTGATGCCAATGGCCCGCCCCTTTTCCCGCTCGATTGCACAAGCCATGGTCGGCCTGAAGGAAGGACATCACCGCACGAGGCTCTCGGCAGAGGTTCGCCAGGACATGCGCATTTGGTTGGCATTTCTGGCGGATTTCAATGGTCGAATTGTCTGGAACAAACCAGCGGTGTCCTCCGAGGAGCTGGGGCTTTGGACAGATTCGGCGGGGAGTATAGGTTTTGGGGCCATATTTGGGACACAATGGTCGGCTCAAAAATGGCCGTCATGGTGGCATGAGTGCGGGCTGACGAGTAACATTGCGTTTCTTGAACTCTTCCCTATTTTGGTGGCCTTGAAAACGTGGCCGGAGGGGTTCCGGGATCACTCTGTGGTGTTCTGGTCTGATAACATGACTGTGGTTGAGTGCAGCACGTTGCAAATGGATTCTGAGACTGCTCAAAGAAATTGTGTTATTATGTATGCAGTTGAATGTGCTCTTTAGGGCAAGACATGTCCCGGGGGTACTGAACCAAGCGGCTGATGCACTTTCTCGTTTCCGTATGCAGGCCTTCTGGGGTTTTCTGCCCACAGCGGACCCGGTGGCGGCACCCTTTCCCGAAGCTCTCTGGTCTCTCGGTGCCCCGAACTACAAAACCTCGTGGGAGAGAGTTAAGCACCCAGGACAAGGAAGGCATATGAAGGGGCGTTCCGTTCCTATTGGTCCTTTTTGGGTTCTGCTAGGGGGGAGCTTTGGGGACAGGAAGAGCTTGTCGTAAAATTCTTGCTGTCTTTACATCAGGCAGGCAAATCAGTAGCTACGGCCCAGAGGCATCGGGCCGCCATTTCCTTTATGGCAAAGGCTCATGGGATCCAGGACCCGACAGCGTCTTTCGTGGTGCAGAAAGCGCTACGTGGGTGGCAACGCCTTGAGGGTTGCAGAATGGATGAGAGGCACCCGATAGGTCTGGATAGGTTGGCCCTGTTAATCTCCGTACTCCCTGCAACATGTTCATCCCAGTATGAAACTATGTTATTCCGAGCCGCATTTGCGCTAGCATTCCATGGGGCTATGCGGGTAAGCGAATTAGTGGCAAAGAACAAGCAGGATACGATGGGGGGACTGTGCCGGGGGCACATCCAGGTCAAGGTCGAGACGATGACTGTCTCGTTTGTCAGGTCTAAAACCGATCAGGGTGCGATTGGGGACTGCATAATCATTCAGAGGATTCCCGGGTCTTCCATGTGCCCTGTTGTTTGCGTAGAGGAATATTTAGCGCAGAGGGTGGCATCATGGGGGGGGACCTTGTTGAGACACGCTGACGCCACCCCACTGACGAGGTTTCAGTTCCGGCGGGTACTTGCGATGTCAATCTCGGCCGCAGGCTTGAACCCCGGCGGGTTCGGGACCCACTCCTTTCGGATAGGGGCTGCTACTGAGGCTACAGCCAGGGGTCTGAGTGTTGAAAAAGTAAAGCGTTTGGGGCGTTGGTCCTCGAACTGTTACAAAAGGTATGTGCGGTTGCACATGTTGTGAAGCTGTAATGATGTACTCACACTTCTTGTTTTTGTTTGGTTTTCAGTTGCGCAAGCTTACGAGGCGGGGCGGACTGTGCAGTCGACCCGACACCTGGGAACCAGCGGTCAGACATCACCGGCTGCGGAAAGAGAGGTGTGGGTCGTGGGCCACTCATACGTGAGGCGTGCCGCAGACGTATTCAAGGCAGGTGACATGATTCACATGGCTGGGGAATACGGGTACAGGGTAACCTTCTACGGAAGGGGCGGGCTCTGTATTGACCAGTTTCAATCCTTTTTCGAGGGTTTGTTAGGGCGGACAAGGTCACCGCCGTCTATAATCATAGTCCATCTTGGGGGTAATGATTTGGTGACCACTGGTAGACGACTGCTTCTCGAGGCAATGCTTTCCACTGTAAGTTGGTTGGCGAGAAGAGTTCCAGGGTGCACAATTGCGTGGTCCCATATGATTCCACGAAAAATGTGGCGGGGGCGATTTCGGTTTCTGCTCTGAACCACTCAGTGAAGAAAGTAAATAACAAGTTGGGTAGATTGTTTCGTTCAAGTGCACTGCATTCTATCCCGCATGGTTGTATCAAGGGGGACAGTATGTATTTGGGAGATGGGGTCCATTTGTCCCGGGTGGGGAATGAGTTACTCATAGGAGACCTCATTGCTTGGCTGAAGAGTTTAAAACATGACCTTTAGGTAGGAGTTGTTGTGGGGGGTCCGGATAGCCGGTCAACTATCCGGCCTGTGGCGGTAAGGTCATGATCGGTGAGCAGTAATTGGAAGATCCCTATGGGGGGGCGTCACCCATTACGGATGGGAGCGCTCGGGGGAGGTGGCCATTGGCCCCTCAACGGGGAGGCGGTCCCTTCTAAGGATGGGCCGCCGGAAGGAAAGGAAAGGCGGTCATGGCCCCTTCCTGGATAGGAGGGGCTACGGGCCCTCCTGGGGAATTTCCCGGGGCCAGGACATCTGCGACGGCAGATGGGGTAAGTTGTGTGGGGTTCGGGAGGGGGTTTACGCTACCTTTTAGACACCTCACACGAGTCCTCGGACAACCGTTAAATGGCGTCGAGTTCATTGGGGCCCCCGTCAAGTCAAAGGGAAATTGGTAGATGCACTTGAGGTACGCCTCTGTGCGGTCGCCCCCCTCACAAGTGAGGGGGGTATTTTCTGGTTTAGGGATCTGACACCGGTTACGACCTTGCCGTTGGCCCTTAACGTTAGGATGTACAATTTCAAGTCAAATGTTTTGTAGGATGTTAGTTCGGCTAGGAGAACCTTTGTATTAGAGATCTGTTAAGGTTAGCCAAACATCGTAATGTGGAAATGAAATTGTACATAATATGAAACTGTTATTTTAATGTTTTAATTTTCTTTCATATTTTAATAAATACGGCCGGGAGGGTCACTCCCTCCCGCCTTCCAAAAGTTCAGAACAGTTTCCAGTTTCCCATCCTTGGGGATTGCGTCGAGAGGGGGTGGCGGGTATCTCAGCCATATGGAAAGGGGCGACCACTCGGTCCCCCCGAACGTATGGTGGAGTACCCCGATCCCCCCGGGAGGCCATCTTGGGCGGGGGGCGAGTCCCGGCTGGTATGCCCGAAGCGGCGTAGCCGGGGCGCGCCTTTTCCCGCCCTGGAGTGGGTTGTCCTAGACGCTGAGGCCGCCGGCCACGCCCCCGGGGGGCAGGCGGAGGCGGGTTTACGCCCGCCCGAAGACGGATAAAAGGAGCAACAAGCCAAGAAAGCATCCTCTTGTTCCTGTGCTCTGAAGCTGCACCTCCCCGCTGCACGTGAGCTCGAGACGGAACGAAGAGCCAATTTTGACCCACCCACCAGCCCCTGAGGACAGCCAGTTGTTTTAAATAAAGTTTTGATGTGGTAACTCTATTTCTTGCAGGTTGTGATGATTGTCGTGTTATTTTGAGTATGCAATAAAGAATGGTCATCTACAGTATGTTTTTTCAAATAAAGTAATTCTGCACTAGTGTTGATCAGTAATCATACGTGAAATAGTTATGGTTGTTTTGTAATTTAGTGATTTTAGTTAAATTGTCGTATTTATTTTGGTCGGGCGGTAAGGTCATGATCGGTGAGCAGTAATTGGAAGATCCCTATGGGGGGGCGTCACCCATTACGGATGGGAGCGCTCGGGGGAGGTGGCCATTGGCCCCTCAACGGGGAGGCGATCCCTTCTAAGGATGGGCCGCCGGAAGGAAAGGAAAGGCGGTCAAGGCCCCTTCCTGGATAGGAGGGGCTACGGGCCCTCCTGGGGAATTTCCCGGGGCCAGGACATCTGCGACGGCAGATGGGGTAAGTTGTGTGGGGTTCGGGAGGGGGTTTACGCTACCTTTTAGACACCTCACACGAGTCCTCGGACGACCGTTAAATGGCGTCGAGTTCATTGGGGCCCCCGTCAAGTCAAAGGGAAATTGGTAGATGCACTTGAGGTACGCCTCTGTGCGGTCGCCCCCCTCACAAGTGAGGGGGGTGTTTTCTGGTTTAGGGATCTGACACTGGTTACGACCTTGCCGTTGGCCCTTAACGTTAGGATGTACAATTTCAAGTCAAATGTTTTGTAGGATGTTAGTTCGGCTAGGAGAACCTTTGTATTAGAGATCTGTTAAGGTTAGCCAAACATCGTAATGTGGAAATGAAATTGTACATAATATGAAACTGTTATTTTAATGTTTTAATTTTGTTTCATATTTTAATAAATACGGCCGGGAGGGTCACTCCCTCCCGCCTTCCAAAAGTTCAGAACAGTTTCCAGTTTCCCATCCTTGGGGATTGCGTCGAGAGGGGGTGGCGGGTATCTCAGCCATATGGCCGTTCCCAGGATTCACGAGGGCTCATGCTGGTGGGCACTCCTTTCGTGTGTTGGCCTCAAACCTCAGGAATGCACTCCCTATCTCAATTTGCAGTATAAAGTCCTACCTTCCTTTTCGGGAAGCTGTGAAAACATATCTTTTCCCTCCGTTATAAGCTGTTTCGTTCTGTGACCTGCTTTGCAGTTTTCTGCTCTCATCGCCAGGACGAACCCTTTGCTGGGGCATCCGGGTGCTCTATAAAAATCTATAACATAACAAATATTTTCGAAGTACTGTTCATCATGACCCTGAGACTGGCCGGATCGAGCATCGCATAGTCTAACGCAAGATCTGTCAATTCCCGCTTCAGCAGGGCAAACTGTCTCCTGGCTTCCTGAACTTTAATGGTAAATCAGGGAAGAGAAAGAGGGACGAACTCTCGTACTGCAAATCTTTCAGCTCCCTGGATCGCTTCAGAGCAGCATCTCTGTCTCTCTAGTTCAATAACTTTGCAATCACTGGGCAAGGTGGAGCCCCCGGTGGCGGCCTAGAGCCCAGTGATCGATGAGCATGCTCCACAATTAACACGTCTGAGAAGGTTTCTCGGCCCAGCAGTGTGATCAGTAACTTTTCAGTGAAGACCTCCATATTCCCCATCGGTGTTGACTCGTATATTGCTACGTCTGGACTTGGCTTTTAAGTCTTCCGCTTTGTCCTCTAGGGTCGTATGCAGCTTCCCCATTTGCTTCTGTGCATTGTCGGTTTCTTTTTGGGTTACTTCGACATCTGCGACTCTCTTCTCTGTCATGTCTATTTGTTCCTCTTACTTGTCTATCCGCTTCGACATTCTGTTCATCCTGTAGGCCAGAGAGTCTATCTTAGCGTCAATGGTGGTCGGACTTTTTTGCATTGCTGACAATATCTGTCAGAGGTCTCCCTCCGACTCTTCCGTTATGGGCTGCTGATCTGTCTCAGCCCGGCCCTCCTCCTCCTCCCTATGGCATGCCTTACGCTGGTCGAACTGAAGCTTCTGTTGCATTTTGTCAACTTTGCCCATGTTTGCAGGGGGGCGGGGCAGGTTCAAGACTTGCCTGCTGCGCACTGCCCCCAGCTCCTCAGTGGAGAAACCCTCCGCAGTCAGTTCGAAAAGACACAGGCAGGGAAAGTAGCCACGAAGTTAGATATGTATCGCTGAGTAGAAAGGCAGTCAGCGCAGAGTCAAACTCCAGCGAGTAAGGCCAGTCCAGTCACCAACATCAAGCACTCTCTAGTAATGAGGAGAGGTACACAGGCACTGCAGGGAATATTCCTCTGCAATGGGGGCAGGGTGTAAACGTCTCTGTAATCTGTGGGGATCAGGAAGAGTCTCTACGTATATCCTGTGCCTAATGCACATGCCCCCTCCAGCCTTCAGGTGATTTTATCTTGGCCAGTTATTACAGTCACTTTGCTCTGGGCACGGCATTAGACTTCACACTCCCGGGGTCAGAAGCACGCATGTGCCAACCATAGGGGGCGCACCAGCCCGCCGCCACGCAAGGCCCTCCTATTGCACGTTCCTGCTATCCACTGCAGGCCTGTAAAAAGCCTCCCATCCGCACCAGCCCCCGCAGGCATTGTTTAAGAAACAGAGCTAGGCGGGCGCAGCAGCCCCGCCCGCACCCCACTGTCGCAGCCGCATCACCTGCATGCTGGGTTTGTTGTCTTCATGTAGGCCGAAGGAGTGGCACCTCTCTGAGCAGTTCCACCCTCAGGATACTTGTGCGGCCAGGACCATGCGTAGACTGCGTAGCCGTGCTCCATTTCTGGATGAGCTAGCGTTTTTGGGGCAGTGCGCTCTTGATCCACCCAGGGTCCGTCACGCCAGAGTGACCCGTTCCCCACCGAGGCATGGCAGGGGAGCCAAGCTACAAGCTTCATATCCAAAATCCCGAAGGCCGTGTGGCGTCTCTCTTCGTTTCCGTGATTAGGGTGAACCAATGTTTATCGGGCTGGTCCCAAACGATAGCCCCTGCTTTCCTACTGCAACAGCCGCAGTAGCAGGGACTCCAGAGCGCAGAAGTGCAAGGATAACCGTAGGAAATTCTTGATGGCTGACAGAGGTCTCTCACTCCCCAGCCATCTTTGAGCCAGGCAAGGTCCGACCGCCAATATAAATAGTTATGGTAATACATTTAATAAATGACATATACATTAAGAAACAAATTCAGGGAGAAAAATAGCACAAAATAAAATTCAAACAATTCCTACATTTTAAAACGTTTATAAAATCCAAAAGAATTAAAACATTATACATTAGCCAATATCCATTATGTAATAGCCAAAATCAGGATACTATTTTTTAAAAAGTTTTTAAATAAATATTATTTTCATACTCAACAAATTATTTTGAACATATTAAATGCATTAAACATCATTTTTACTAACTATTAAATCAATAGAAACAGCATATTTAATTTTTTTATTGAAATAGCTAACCATCTAAAATTAAAAAGACTTATTTTAAAATACTACCAACCCTAATTACTTAATAAAAGCCATGGTTCCAGAAATATGTTTTAATAACGTATTCAGAAATTCATACAAGTATACATAATTAATGATTACCCTACTTAATAAATATCTTTAAACATGACAAAATGCATTTGTTTTATAAAACCATATTGTTGTATGCTTTGTTTTCACCTCTTCTCTTTGTACAAACCAGAACCCTAGATAAATATTAAAAGATTAATCAGAAATTAATATTTATGATTGTATTTTGGGGGTTTATTAAGTGCCACCATCACTACAAGACTTCAGAATGCTTGATTTATAGAATAAAGAGCCAGTTTTCTAAGGCTTTTTGAACTTCAATAATGATGACTGAAACGAAATGTTCAATGGGAATGAATTCAACAGCATGGCTCCTTGTACCCTGAAAGCTTTCTTTCCCCCATTTGATAGTTTATCTGCTGATTCACAAAGACAGTTTTACTCTCAGAACTTAGACTATGAGGCCGATTCTTGTTTGAAGCAACAAAATTGTGGCTGACCAAGGTTTCGCACTTAAGTTTCAGTATCGGATAGTTAGTAAGAGGCTGTGCACAAAAACATCCGGAGCTAGCCACAGAGAAGCTCCACTGTCGAGACAGACACCAAATCCTATAGAGAGGGATGGTGCACCAGAATTAGAAGTCCAGAGAAGTTGTAGTATTTAGAACAAGTTCCTTTATTGTTTAAAGAATTGAAACAATAAAGGAACTTGTTCTAAATACTACAATGTCTCTGGACTTCTAATTCTGGTGCATCATCCCTCCCTATAGTATGAGGACGATTCCTATCTGGATCGGAAGGGCACTGAATCGGGTTTGGCATTAGCGGATCCGATTCGGAGACTGGGTTTCCGTCTGAGTCGCACCAGGGTCTGGACGTCGAAGTACGATGCGAACAAGCGCAAAATCTCTGTCCGAATCGTTTCTGGGTCCGAACCGCTCCGTACGACTCAGTTACAAGCAAACCGTGACGCACAATTGAGACGTTTCATGATCGAGCCAGTACGAAGCTCGATTCGGACAGCCGGATCGAGTCGGAACGTCCGGTTCGCAATAGCTCCCGAAGTCGGACTTCGGGGGTTGGTGTCAGACCTCCTGTTACCCGCAGCCTTACGACTCGGACACAGGGGGAGACCCATGGGTCTCCCCAACACAGGCATGTATGGTGCGGATGGCACAGACGCGTACCCATTGTAAGGGGCGCACTTGTCCGCGACGTACTCATTTAGTCAATGGGAGCACATGTATGCGTCGTACGACCGGCTCCCATTGACTTCTATGGGAGTCCGACTGAACTGAGTCCGACAGCATATGGCCGCATCGTACTCGCTCGGTCGGACTGCAGGAGTCTGGTTCGGTCGGAAAACACTCCGGATATGGCTCGGTCAGAGTGCTTTCCGACCCAGATCGGAATCGACCCCTATGTGTGGAAAGATATCTAGTGAATATATTTGTCACAAACGCTGTAGCAGTACCCTGGAAGATCTTGAACATCATACAAGATGCTTAAATTAGTTTTTCTTTTTCACTGGAAGCCAATGTAGTTGTTGAATCTATGCCAGAGATTGAATTAAATTAATTTCTTAAATTGGAAGATAGTTATTACCAGGAAAATGTAAATTTTTTGGAGACAGGCTATTAACTTTAGTGGAAGGTTGAAATATGTTAAATTGCCACAGTCTAGATCAAATTGTAGAAATGTGTTAGCAATTGTAACCTTATGTGTAAATGATGAGAGAAGCATAATGTGCTGATGGACGTACAATTCCAAAAAACAAGCTTTGGTGATCTAAATGATCTGCAATACAAGGTTCAAGTACAAATCCATAATGATTCCCAGATTTCTTACTGAGGAGACTAAACAAGGGTGGGTTTTCAATAGTAAGGCTTCCCAAAGACTAATTTGGTTGAATAAGGGCATGTTTCTTGTTGTTGTTTGTTTTAACTTTAGAAAGTTGTATCTACAAGTTTAGCTATGATTGGTAGAAGTGTGATTGACTTGTAGCTGGCCGACTCAGATGAGCTTTTTAAAAAATATTTCTTACAATCTTTTTGTGTAAATTTCTTGGATTTTGCCATTTTGAAAGAGACATTGATGATTTGAGCAATCAAAGGGATAGTCATCACTCCACATGAATTTAGCATACCATCAACATCAGTGATACTCAATAGACAGCCATGGGGCTACATGGGGCCCTCCTGACCTTTACATGTGGTCCCTGAACAATAGCAGCACTGGGCTTCTGTTTACTTAACTCAACACTAATATTAAAAATAAGTAAAATTAGCATTAGCACATCTATATGTGCTGTGTACAGCCTATTTGTGTTGCCACGTACCATGTACTGTTTACTTTTTCTTTAAATTGCTGTAGGTACCTGCCTCTGGGTATGTGGGGGGTGGAGGAGATAGGGAAAGTGGTGCTGAACTGTATTGTCGTTTGCATGAAAAAAACAATCAAACAAATATACGGCAAAGCTATATGTGAAATAAGCAGGCAAGCATTTATTTAATGGTTCATTTGAGCTAAAGAAAGGATGTAACTAGGATGTCCTGAACCGCTTAACTTTAGAAACATCTTATTTAAAAACATTTATCAGCAAAAGTGTAAAATGATGCTAATATCTTTTCTAAATTCATAAAGCGTATTTCATTAACATGCAGAACCGTTTCACCCTAGTAAATAACATTATATTGGTATACTGAGAAGTCTTTTTTTTAAAGTGATGGTTTTCAAAATGAATGGAGAAACATTCATTCTTCACCCCCACCATGACAATAGTGCCAATAGTGAACTAAGAGACAAGTCTGTTGTTCTGTTGACTCTTTGGGTGGCCTGGGATCCTATTTTCCATGAACAACATTATAGTGCATTAAATCAAACACTAAAGGTAAAGGATAGCTACAAGGAATTTTGTTTGTTTCTTAATTTTGTAAAATTCTTAGGTTAGTTGTCAAAGATCTAACCCCAATGTGTCCATAGGACAACACTCAAGATATCATATGCTTAAAGCAATCAATACCAAGCAGGAAGATGGAAGAGAGAGAAACAGGGAAAGAAACACACTGGAAAATGATTTTTTCAAAAAAGGTATTGAACACAGCAGAAGGCTTTTGTACTGTTCACCTCCTGAAGTCCTCCATTTTGAGGTTAAAACAATGACCTAGGATCACATAATTTGGTTAGGTGGGGAAGCTGAAATTATTCCTAGGTTTTATAGGTTTTCTAGTGTGCAATTCAACCACTAGATGTATATGCTTTGCTTCCCCTATGCCCACCTTACCAATAATCCCCCCTGTCTAAACTACCAACCGCCATCCTGCTGGCATCAGTGCGGCCCTCAGTCACATCACAGAACAAACTTTATGGCCCCTGCGAAAATGTTTGCGAGTACCCATGATTTACATCATCAAAGTCTTTAATGCTATAAGTCATACAATTGAATGTATTGAATTGAATTGTTGATGTAACTAATTTCCATTGACACCAATTCATAAAGACTCATTTTGGACCATTGTTGTTGTTTTTGCACACTGTAGATATGGTGAAGGTTACTAAAAACTGGTCTGTCCAAAGTAGATATGTACTTTGAACACCAATATTTTTAGGTGACGGTAATAATAAACAAAGAGTTTGCCCTGCTTTGTGCATAGAGCGTTTACCAGTTAGAATAAGTCTAAAGATGTAATCATGTTCAGGTTGCTTGTTTCAGAAGGATTCTTACGTGAGTTAGCCTCATTTTGAAGTCACTATGAACTAAAAGTTGTGGAAGCAAACTCTGTACATGGATAATCAAATCTTCGAGTGATTAAATGTATTCACCAGAGGTTTGCGGCGGGTGGAAAATTACAATATTAAAATACAGCCTAAATAATTATTGTGTAATAAAGGTTTGCAATCAATCTTGACCTCACTAAAGCCATGTTTATTACCACATCATATCTGATTTCATTATAGTAAACTGCCATTAGATCAAGTGTTCTTCTTCTGTGGGCACAGCCCACTGGAGATGCACAGATCTTTTCCCAGGGGCCTTAGGCCCTATGCCACCTCTAACTATTATTTCTGTCAATAAATATTGGCATTTTGAACTAAATACCTGTATAAAACTGATTTCCCTCCGAGGGTAATATCTTTATCAAGTAATAATAATACTTTGAAGTCTACTGTGTTGTCTCCCCAAAGTATTTGATAAATGTACTGATAATATCAACATAGATGTGTTCTCTGTGATCTATGCATGTATACATAAGTAGATTGCGCTAAAGACCCTTCAAAGCTCTCCTGGAGTTAGTTAAAATTGCATTTTGTAGCTCCAGATCCTTTCTTACTATTGCCGCTAGGTCTTACCTAATTTTTGCTTTCATACTCTTTCTCTTGTAAGTCATTAAAGAGCCTAAGACTCCTCTCAGAAAGGCCTTATAAGCCTCCCATACTACCTGGGGAGTAGAAGTACCTGAACTTATTATAAAAAATTCTACCGTTTTATCATTGACTTCTATTTTTATTTGATTATCTAATAAGAGTGATCCCTCTAGGGTCCATCTTGTTTTTAAAGGAATTAAGTTCAATTCAATTACCATTTCCAGTACAGCGTGATCTGACATCCCTGTAGGCATAAAGGAAAGGTAATTGATATCTGTGAGAAGATGCTGGTCGACTAAAAAGTGATCTATCCTAGAATAATTCTTATATTTCTTGCTATAATAGGTAAAACCTGGTAAGGTTCTGTATTTTTTCTCCATACATCTAAGAGACTGAAGTCCTTCATTAAAGCGTCTAGGGTAGCGAGTGATTTCGAGGGAGCTTTAGAAGTTTTATCTAACTTTTGGTCGAAGACCAGGTTAAAGTCGCCTCCCAAAATTAATGGGCCGGTTGTCCCTAATAATGCTATCTCAAGTTTAGATAGTGGGCCCGGGTTATCATCATTCGGACCATAATACACTGCCAATGTATATGGGATGTTTTGAATATATATGACTGCTACCAACCATCTTCCAGATTGATCTGTCTCATATCTTTTTAGGCTTATCCCTCTATTCGCTCGGATTATGATGGAGACTCCCCTTGTGGTGCCCGATTGCCTGGAACTAATTATTTCCTGAACCCACCTTAAATTCTTAAAGAGAGAACTGCAGGTATCTGCCTCTAAGTGGGTTTCTTGTAGCATTATAAGATGAGCTTCTGAATTTTTTTAAAACTCACAAATTCTATTCTGTTTCATTTTTCCCCCATGCCATTAACATTCCATGACAGGACTTTAAGCTTATATGGATTACTCATGAGTCTATTCTCCTCTCGTACCCATCCATAGCTATATACAAAATGTGTTTATCTATATATGAGGATTTTTTATTTTTTCCCCTTGCTCCCTCCACCCAGTGAACACCCTCCCCCCTGAGGAACCCCCCCAACATACCAGACGATGGCTTCGCCTTTCGGAGCACCTAGGTGAGTCCCCTGACCAAATCAAATATGTTATAGCGAGTACAAATTAAATCAGATAAATCATGTCCCCTATACTGTCGTTTAGTGCTTCCGTGCTTCCGTGCTCAATTTACTCTCTCCCCCTTTTTTTAATTTTTTTAAGGAGTAGTAAACAAATCTGCCCTTTATTGATCTTCCTGATCACTTCTCATTCAGTCTAGAAGGTCATCGACCTCTTCTGGCTGTGAAAAACGATAGGTCTTATTCTTCCACATAATCCTGAGCAAAGCAGGAAATCTCATCTGCACGTGCGCCCCCAATGACCTCAAGTCTGGCATTCTGGTGCCCAGCTCCCATTGTCTCTGTGCAGTTCTTGCACCTATATCAGACCTGATAAGATAAGGACTGGACCGATAACGAAGATCTGTTTTTGAAAGGCATCTCCCCAGAATAAGCTCCTTGACACTATATGTTTGGAAGTTTACTAATATTTTCCTAGGTGCTTTCCTGTCTGTACGTCTCTTATAAGGATCTCTATGCACCCTTTGAATTTCGGCTTCCAAGTCTATGTCTGGGCGATCTTTTAAAACGCCTTCTCTCAGGAGTTTACAAACAAATCCCTTTATATCCTGCAACTCTTCCCCCTCTGGTATTTTCAAAATCCTTAGGTTGTTATTTCATGCTTGAGTCTCCAGTCGCTCAATGTCCATAGCCAATGATCTATTTTGGGCCTTCAAAGTGTCTATATCTTTTAAATTTCCATGTACAGTTTTATTCAGCGCAGCTGCTTCTGTTTCCAGGTTCCATGTACGAAGAGTAACCTCCTCTAACTTAGATTCCAAAAGGTCGAATCAATCATGTATTGTTTTTTGACTATTTTCTGATATCTCAAATTTTGACATCATATCACTTCTCAAAGATCGAAAGAGGTCCCCCAAGCGGTCGTTCTCTTGCTCACACGAATCTTCAGAGCCTCTCCTCGTTCCGATAAGAGCTGGAGCCGGGTCTAATTGATTAACCTTATTAAGATCCTGCCTCCTAATTCCCTCTCCGGCCCCCTTAGAACTACTTTGTGCAGGTTTGGCTGTTACCGGCTGACTCTTGGATCTAGTGTCCTGCTTTCCTTGCCCTTTGTCACCTGAAGGTGCTTTATTTAAATTAGCAGGAGTAGATGGTGCAGGGGGTACACTTGGGTTTTTAGACTCAGGAAAATTCGACTGAGCCTGATGGTGTTCTAAACCAGCTAATTTCAAAGTCTCCGCTCCGCTCCCCCCCTCATCCTCACATATCACTCCCCCATTCATGGAGGCTGGGGACCCAGCATTTTCCATATTACCCAAGTTCTCTAAGGGCCCAAAACGATTTTTTAGAGGTATAGTGCTAGTATTATCCTCCATTTGCGCGGAGGAACTCCTGGCCTGATCTAGAACCTTAAAGTAGGATTTAAGTGAGGGGGTGCTTTTCACCACTTAGTTTTCAAGGGTTACTCCCTTAGATTTTTTTATTAAGGTAGTTTTTTTATTTTTTACTTTACAGGGGGTTAATGGCATAGGTCTCTCCCTCTCTTCGAAATCCAAGGCACCTCTCTCTTTTAACTCTACCCTAGATCTCAGCTGATACCTATTCCTTCTTATTGGAGGGGTATTACTTTTTCTTGCTGTATTCGAAATTATATCTACAGTAGCAGGCACGACTGCTCCAGTTAAGACAGTTTCCGTTACCTTTTTTATTGGCTCAACAAGTTTCAACAAAGCCGGCTCTTGTACTGATCCTATCTTCAAATTTACAAAATAGTTTTTGATAATCGGAGCCTCAGTCTGCGTTTGATCCATACAACCCTGCCTCTGAAAGGAAAACCCGTGATTTACTACGTGCCCCCCTTTCTCACCACACCTTACCGCAAATGGGTAGAGCTTCTTCCGTGTCTCTGTTTTGCAAGGTTGTTGTTTGCATGTGTTAAACGCCGGGCCTCTTAACTTGATTTTAAATAGAACGGAGCGAAATCTGCTCCACAAACACCGCCAGCTACAAAACGCAATTTTAACTAACTCCAGGAGAGTTCACCTGATAGAGAAGGAACTTACTGAATTACAACTTCAGCTTAAGATCTCGGATGAGAGAATTCTTAAAGAAAAGTGGGAGTCCAGTAGACTAAAAAATTTTGAATACGGAGAAAAATGTGGAGCCCTCTTAGCTTGGAAATCTAGAGAAGAGAGAACGAGGAACAATATCAAAACCCTATTACAAAGGCAGACAGGAGACTTGATGGAAACAGATGCAGAGATCAGAGAGGAAGCGAGGTCCTTTATGAGAAGCCTCTATACGGATGATAAAGACCCCAAGGGGGAGGATTTAGAAACTTGGTTGCAATCAAAAAACTTACCTCAAATGTCTGAATTGGATAAGGTATACTTGGAAAGTGAGATTACAGAAGGGGAAATACTGGATCAATTGAAGAGAATGAAACGAGGGAAAGCTGCAGGTTCAGATGGGTTGCCTGTGGAGATTTATATGGACAATAAAGATCAACTATTACCTACACTCAGGGAACTTTTTAACCTCTTATTAATTCATGGTTACTCTGTTCCCCCCTCATGGGCAGAAGCTACTATAACGCTCATAGTAAAACCTAACAAAGACCCAAAGAGAATAGAGTCTTACAGACCAATTTCACTGTTAAATACGGATATGAAGATCTATTCCGGAATTTTAGCTACTAGACTATCGAAGGTTATAAAATCTATAATCCACCCTGACCAAAGAGGCTTTTTTCCAGGGAGACAATTAAACGAATTAAAATTCCAAGTGATAGGGGCCATAGATTATGCTAATGATAAAAACCTCCCGTTGGCCTTGGTTGCGATAGATGCGGCTAAGGCCTTTGATCAGGTCAACTGGAAGTATTTATGGGCCGCAATGTCGGCATTTGGGCTCCCTCTAACTTTTATAAAGGCGGTTAAATCACTATATTATAACCCAAAAGCAAAGGTTTTAGTTAATGGAATACTATCTGATTGGTTTGACATATCCCGAGGTACTAGACAGGGTTGCCCTTTATCCCCTCTTTTGTTTGACGTTTACATGGAGCCTTTTGTTTGTGGAATTAGAGATGACAACATAATTCAACCTTTTAAGCTTGGTAATATGTCATTGAAAGTTGCTTTGTATGCAGATGACCTTCTCTTGTATTCCTCTGATCACTCAGTGGCAATACCGAGGTTGTTTTTTCTATCGGAAGAATTTGGGAAGTTGTCAGGCTATCAGATTAATAAGGAGAAAACGGAGATTATGGGCTGGAATAATAACATACACATACTGGGCGTAAAACATAAAATGCGATACTTGGGAATCTATTTAACTCAAGCGCTAAAAAATATAACATCATTTAGTTGGCAAACTGTGGTTAAAGATATTAACAAAACTTTAACAAGATGGGGGAACTTGCCTTTAAATATTTATGGCCGTGTTAACCTTATTAAAATGACAATTCTTCCTAAATTGACCTTTTTATTTAATTGCATCCCTTTATCATTTTCTTCAAAAGATATCAATATCTTACAGGGTAAGATCGGATCATTTATATGGGCTTGTAAGTCATCTAGAATAGCATGGAAAAAGTTGAGAAGGGGCTTAAATATTGGAGGTTTAGCCCTTCCAGATCTATTGTCATATTGCCATGCGTTTCATTTTAAAAACTTTAGGATACTTGCGAACACGTTAGACGCATCATCACAGGGCCGCTTGTTTCAAGCTTTATTAAATGACTTACCTTATGACCACGATTACTTTCTATTCAAGTTCGGAGACCAGAATTTTTTTTTTTAAATTCGTCTTAAGATACTGCAGACTGCACTTAAAAATTGGGGGTTCATCAGGAAGGTGTTTGATATTCCTTACTATCACACACACACCCCAATCTGGGATTCCCCCGGTACACCCCTATGTCTCCAGGATCAACTTTCACAACCCTTGAAAACAGCCGGACTACAAAAGTGGGGTGATCTTTGGGTAGATTCAGGCCTTATGAATTGGAATTCCTTAATACAACTCACAAATGGTCAGCTGACTAGGTTTAAATATTATCAACTATCTGCCTGGTGGTCAAGTCAGAATCTGCAACGGGGGAAAGACCCAGATATTCTTGATGCAGTTTGTAGAGGGGGAAATGGATAAAAGAAGTATCGTAATGGTATAAATCAATAATCAAGGATGAGGAGAACAAATTACACTTGGAGGTGATAAAATTATGGGGAAACAGTATAGCTGATCTTCCTGAAGAAGTTAGTAAAATATGGGCAGACTCCTTTTTCCTTTCTCAGAGGCTAATTAAACCAGCCAATTTAAGACGTAACCATCTATTTACAGCTCATAGAGTTTATTGGACCCCGGCCAAATTGCACAAGATAACACAAAATAACTATTACTGTCCCCGTTGTAACCACAGTGCAGCTGACGATATTCATATTTTCCTGGACTGTCCAGCTATTCAGGACTACTGGAGAGCGATAATTGATTTTTTGGGGGATGTACTGTCAACAACTATTATATGTTCACCCAGACTTGTCTTCTTTGGTTTATTGAAAGACTATAACATTAATAGTCTAGATACTCAGTTTATCTTTTATATAGTAGTCATTGCGAGGAGACAAATCTGTATGGAGTGGAAGTCAACAGCTCCCCCCAGAGTTGCAGTATGTTTAAAATATATAATGGAAGTATGTAAGATGGACATGGTTGGACGTAATGAGAACACTGAGAATGTCTGGTCTAAATTGGTGGTCTGGCTAAACAAGTAAACGGTCCGATAATTATGCCAGAGGTTGTGTCGGTCCTGTCCTCCCCCTGGCTTAGGGCTCCCAAAATAGGCTAGGGGGAGTAGGATAAGGAAAACAGCCTACCTCTGGGACATCTCTGTTTGCTATGATACTGTCTCCAGGGCGGACTCGAAAAATACCAGTATAAGAGGCAACAGCGAGACCCATCTAGAGCATACGAATTCTGGTGGCATATATGAGGACAAAAAATTTAAAAAAAAAAAAAGACCCTTCAAAGCTGCATGTTCTCCCATCCCCTGGTTCACATGGGTAGGCACTTACAAACAACTACACTTCTTGTATTGGAAAGGGGGCATTTTTCAGAAGAGCTGAAATACTTCCAGAGACAGAGAGCCACTGCCTAGTAGACGGCATGTGCTTTGGCATCATGAACACCTGGGTTTCCAGCTTATATGCAATCACTGACTTTATCACCTTTTGACATAAAGACCATCCATGGTCTCCAGCGTATTCAACACCAGCTTGATTGAGGCACTGTCTGTCCAAGGCCAGTGTCAATCCAGTTACTACTTCTCTCCCATCAATTCAGCTGTGGGTTCGGATTTCCCTTGGTTACCAGCAAATACTAAATAGTAGGGTCAAAGCTGAATTGCAGCCAGTGCTGCTCCTGCCATCAGGTAGCAGTGTCAATGCCCGAAAGTTAAATAAATTCAGAAGCAGGCTCGGTCTTTGAGAGCGAGATTTGAGTGAGCTGAATAACAAGGCACTTTTGCACCCTCCAGCAATAACCGAGACACTTGGCACAGTTCATCTATCTTCTCTGCCTATGATATTACCTGGGTAAGGCTAAGGTTCTCAATCACACCTGCCTATGAGCTTCAGTCAACTGTCAGAGCCTGAAGGACTTACCTCTTTGGCAGACTCACTCGTACACATGGAAACACACCCACGTTTTCTCTACCAGCCTGCCCTTTTCACTCACTCCTTGGTGATGGGGAAAAGGAAGACAAACCTGCCATGCATTTCACCTCTCGCAGGCTGCCTGACTGCGGTCTATTTAATCCATGTTTGACCTTTTACGCCCCATCCTCTGAACTATTGGGGTGAAGCGTGCACCGCTTACCAATGCAGCCAAGAAAGGACCATGAGCATACGTTGGAATTTTAGGGTAATAAGCCTCGTTTGACGTGGCTTTCATGTCTAATGGCTTCAGCGTGATTTATTCATAGTGGATCCTCCGATCTGACAATGTCTGCCTTTCTCCACCAGAACTGTCAACACCCTGACCTTAAATACGATTCTTAAGCATAATCGTTCTGTGAGAGTGGGGTTTTATTCAGCTAAATGGCATGGGCTCTCTGGGAGCTCCAGCAAAATAGCTGACAAAATCCTCTCAGCACAGGTAGTTATACCCTCATCCAGCAATGGAAATTTGCCTAATGATTCAGTTCTCAAGCAGGACGATCAAATGTGCGTTCATTATAGGTGTAGCAATTCCTTCCTGGTACATCAATAAAGATTTGTTAAATGGTTCATTCTTCCCATAGCAGATGCTACATTGAGGAACACTGGCCAATGGCAAAATGAGAACATCATATCTTGTTACCTGCCTTCCCATGCCACCCGAAGCCAAGCTCTACAAAATACCTTTAAATATTTGTTGCCGAAAAGTATACGTGCCTTAGTGCTGTGACAATGTATTCACATGATGCAAGCAAGATAGAGTTGATTTAGTTTTTTTGTAATTTCGTCCCAGGTGCTCGCAGCAGCAGTTAAATTCTTGGGGGAAGTAAGTATTGTATCCCTACAACAGGCAGAAGTCATGCTTGTAGTGACCAACCAATGTAAAGTGTCAAAAATAGCATAAATAATAACAGAAATCAAGTGTAAATTAAAAGTAATCAATATAATTATAAAAACAAATGAATAAAGAATAATTAACATAACTAATTAAAACATAAAAAATTCACTACATATTTTAAAAAATACATACCCAAAATGCCAATACATCCTCGAACTCAAAATATAATCAGTTAAAAAAACTATACAGTCTTTTATAATATTTTTCCTAATATGCATGTGGCAATAAAATGTAAACTAAATACCATACAAAAATGTATTAAGTACCACATGTTTCAGCAATCAAGCAATAGTTGAAAGTTTGATAATATAGGTAAAATGCAATAGACTTACCCTCAATGTTCCCTTCCATAATATGTTTGTAGTCACAAAAGTTTGGTCTCAATATTTTGGTCAAATTATATTATGGAATCAATGTTCAGGAGCCATACCTGTCCCTATATAGGCCGCCTCATGTGACCAGATATTAAGGGACATATTTGCAGGCAGGAGGGAAGATCGGTATGGAGAGGGCAAGTCTGATAATGTTTTTATAGCACTGCAGTTAAGGAGGCAAAACACCTCACAGGGCATGAGGGAATACAGGCTAAGCCACTTTTTTAAATGTCCACTGGCTTCTTTTAGGCATTATGCAGACTGTTATGCGTAACATCAGAGGGTGGTCTGCTACAAGCCAGGGAATCTGTACTTGAGTGAGAGCTCCTTCCTTCCTTCCGTCTTCTTCAAAGTTCTAAGTTGATCCTGTGGGCTGGTGGCCCTGGCAGGGTTATCTAATAAGTGAAAATAAATAATGTTGGTGTGATGTGGAATTATGTGGTATGGATGGAACTGGAAATATGTGTTTTTAAATTTTTAGGATTGCAATTATGTGGTATGGAATGTTGTAGGGTTAAATTATTTAGAGTTGAACTGCGTGGCATTGAATTATGAGATGTTCAAATGTTTTGTGTGTGGTAGAATTCGCATAGCTGCCAAGGTTTCAGATTGCTATGTGTGACATTTTCATAATTTGTTTGTAATTATGAGTGACATTTCAACGACTATGAGTGACACTTTCTCATAAGCAAAATCAAGCAATGAAGAGGAGAGAAACATATAAGTATCAGAAATTACACCCATTTGAGCAACTAGAAACTCTAAGAAAGTCTCTGAACTAAACTGCGCTAACAGCAGGCTACTGAAAACTGAGCAGAGTCAGACTGTGTGAATGTCATTCATTATTGCAGTTAAATTATGAAAACGTCACACTAACCAATCTGAAACCTTGGCATCTATGAGGGAATCAGTGTGAAAATATGCTCTTGCAGAGGTGTATTCCTCTGCACCCTCATGGTGACCAGCCTACCAGGTGTCTTTGCAAATTTGCAAGCGCCAAGCAGTTTTCCTTCAGCTACATGTTAATGTAACTCTACAAAAGTAATACATAGGATGTTCTCTGTAGAAATCGATAGTTTGCCTGTGCCAGAATACACTTACTCCCGCACTTTAAAAGTGGCAGTTCATTCAAGGCCCAATCAGGCCTCCCATAATGTCTGGTTACTCTGATTAGAAATGCTGCAAAGTTTTTTTTAAAATGCTAATCTGTTGTCAGATTAAACCTTCCAAAAAAGCTGCTTTCATCTATTAGTAATCAGTCCGTTTCTGGGATGCTAAAATCACACACAGTAAGACCCAGTGATCTACCCTCTAGTGCCTCCTCAGTGATCTTCTGTCTGAGGTAGGGTGCAACTGGGATCTAACATGTTTTAAGACTATGTGGTCTAGACTGCCCTAGGCTGAAGTGTTTCATCCATTTAGCCAGGAGTGTGAGAGGAGGGGATAACCAAGCCTAAAGGTGGTGCCTCTGATGCACCCAGAATAGAGTTAGGCCTCAGCTTCCTGCGCCGTGATAGGCACCTAGACCCTCGGCGCAATCAGCTCGTCTGCGGAGCAAGTTCTGTAGGTGCATAAATACAACATCTGGTAGATGGAGGGGGACCTGATGCCTTTTATGTGTGTGTAAATTGGCTGAGGCCCGAACTTGAGAGGCTGGATGAGGTTATATAGTAGACTGTTAGAGCATGCCTCTCGATGGACTCTCGTCAAAAGAGGAGCATTGAGGACCACAAGAGGGCCAACAGGCCTTGGAATGCTGCGCGGTGAATGACCACAGTAACAGGTGGAACTACGAGAGATGACTGGAGGCGCAAAGCTCTGAGGAGCAATAATTCAAGGCAGTAATGGGAGGGGAGGTCATGTCTATTCACTTTGAGAGTGTATTGAGAGGTATCAATTGCTCAATGTAACAACACTAATTAGTGCAGTTATATATCTATTTGGATCTGAAGAAATCAACACTCTAACAAAGGTAAGAGTTACCAATACACCTAGGTCACAGGAGTTATGGGACCTTCACAATTAACGTTTTTTTTTTCATTCCGGTATGTCTGCTGCTGCTGCTGAAAGTAGCTATTATCGCCATGTGAACGTTTTGAACACAAGTAGCAATCAGCCTGGAAAAAGTCCACCGCATGTTATTCCTTTAATATTTGCTCATCCTTATTTCAATTCCTCCAACAACAAAACAGCAATGAAATTGGGCACTTCAGTGCTGTGGTGTCATCGTATTGGAATCTTAGATCCCGGCTCCTCCATGCAGAGCAGCCGTTTTTGCACATCGCTCCCCGCAGGGAGGAGGAGGTTATCCCGGGTCACAACATCACCCACTCCAGAGCTCCGGTGCCCTTCTCAAGCCCCTAGCTCCCATCAGTAACCAGTCCTTGCAGATGTCGCACTCGAAGCGACTGACATCGTAGGGCTGCTGGTGCATGGTGCGCACACGCCTGCAACAAATCCTCAAGAGACCTAACTTTATGGACACACTACGGAAGCACAGCAAAATGTTGTGGGCATACAAAAGGGACATTCATTATAGGACTACCACATAGGCAACTGTACTGCATAACGAAATTTACCGCATTGCGTTTACGAGACAGGGGAACCACCAGAAAACAGATGACGGTCATATGGAAATAATACTACACCAGCATTGATTAGCGGCACTGAGACCCGAGGAGGCGTGATGCCTGTTATGCGGATTTTGCATTTCAGTGCGGTGGTGCGGATCACCACAATAAAATGCGTTAGTCTAATGCAAGATGCGTGGTACTTGGCAGGGCTTTATTAGGTTGCGTGGATATGTACAAATTGTGCACGCTATGGTTTTTATGTCATGGTGTTTAAAGTGGACGTTTGTCTATTTTTCTTTGTAAAAGTAATGTGGGCTGTTTCTTTACCTTCCGGTACATTTCTGAACAATTTGTTAAGAAAAATTGTATTGTTGCATTGTGTGCGCATGCAGGAAAGAACAAGTGTCTGGCAGACATGAAAAAAATACCTGTTTGCTTTACAACAACAGTTATTAAAACAAGTAAGTGCTTTGCGAGCCTGTATAAGTAGCAAAGGTTTTAAAGGGACTTAGTTTCGTGCAAGGTATTGCTTTTCCCAGTTCACGGAAAGGATAAAAACACACCTCCAGATAATAATAGGGTTGACAGGATAGTGCGATAGCAGAATATTGATGCATACGGAACTGGTGAGGACTGCGAGCAGCAAGTGCTTGATACGCTACTTGCATAAGAAAATACTATATATTTTTTTCGTTATCCTCCATTAGTTATTAGTAAGGAAGGGGGAAGAGAAGTGTTCACTGACAGCATTCGGTTAGTCTCAGGGAGACAAAGAATGCTGTGGTAGATGCCGCCCAGATGTCATAGGTATGTGTATCAGGAGCTGCCATTGAAAGGAAGTGGGAATGTGCTTTAGATGTTGCTGGTATTGATGGCTACTGTGTGGTTGCAGACTGTGGGGGTGGAGTGCTACGTTGTCACTGTAGGTTTAATTACATGAATCGCATTCTCTCTGGTGTTTGTCCTTGGGGTAATTGCTACAAAATGGGATCAGGTTTGCCTTTGACAGGAGGTGTGGTTTAGGGGGGTACATAGTGTAAATTAATGTTGGAGTGAGTAAACAAAAATTCTGACCCTTTGTACATTTAATATTATTGTGTGCATCATGCAGAGGATGAAAAATAGCAGGAACAGCTTTGATGCCGTAGAGGCTAGCAGGAAGAATTGTTTGGGGGTGGTCAGTTGAAGAGATTGTTTAACATGTTTTAAACTACTACAGTGGCATTGAGGAGGGCAGCAGCTGAAAGGCTCTGTCTTTACTGGTAGGCAGTGGTTAGATGGGGACCGGCCATCAGTCTTTCTGTCGGTGGTGGACAGGGGAGCAGTGGGTGGTGGTCACAGGTTCACAGTGACATCCGAGGGGTGGTTTTAAAGGCAGGCAGAAAAGCATAACTGTGGGTTTCATAGGGGTGAGACTCTAGTGTAATGGATGCATTTGTAGCAAGCACGAAGGCAGTGGTATGTGTTCGGAGGTGGTCAACTGAGCAGGCTTCACTTGAAGGTGGGTCATCAAGTAGGAGGATGTGTTTGGTGGGCCAGCTGGAGGCAGTGTTATGTAACTCTGCTGGAGGGCGCAGCAGCAGTATTCACTGATGTATGTAACTCGATGAAAGGGCGAATGTGACCAATAGAGTTTGAGTTTAAAATGTTTGTTAAGCGCGCATACACCGAGCGGTTTCATGGCGCTGATTGAACTGAGCCCCTGAAGCTTCAGGACCGGGAGGAAAGAAGAGGGGGTAGTTTAGGAGGGAAAAGCCTGAGTGAAGAGAAAAGACTTTAAAGCTTTACGAAAAGGTGAGTATTGAGGACAGGATCTCAGGTGATCCGGGAGGGAGTTCCAGAAAGTGGGGGCGAGAGTGGAGAATTTGGATCCACCCCACTTTTTTCGCTTGAAACGGGGGATACGGAGGAGATGTTGGGAGGAGGAGCGCAGCTCCCTTGGGGGAGCGTAGTGATGAATTTTGGAGGTGATGAAGGCCGGGGCTGATCCAGCCAGAGCGTTGAAAGTGATACATCCTAATTTGAACTGGGCGCGTTAGCGGATTGGGAGCCAGTGCAAGGTCTTGAGAAGAGGGGTGACGTGGTGGGACTTGGGTAGGTTGAAAACCAGCCTGGCCGCCTGATTTTGTACTAATTGAAGGCGACGTAAACTGTACGCAGGCATGCCACAATAAATGGCATTGCCGTAATCCAGGCGGGAAATAACCATGGCGAGAACTATAAGTTTGAGAGCTGAATAGGAGAAAAACCGGGAGACTTTACGGATGGTGCGGAGGGAGTGGAAAGATGAGGACACCACCGAACTGACCTGGGATTGAAGTGAGAGTTGGGAGTCTAGTTTGAATCCGAGGGTTTTTACAGAGGGAGATGGGGTCGGTGGGGAGCCCAAAGAGGGAGGCCAGAAGAGGGGGGTCCAGGGGCTGGAGCAACCACCGGTCAGCACCAATAGAGGAACCAGAATCCTTTTTTATGGCTGGGGTGAGCCACTGCAGGATGGCGGGTCACTGGCCTGAGAGCTCTTGATTAACGTGGAGAATGAGGGACCCCCTCCATGAATTTTGCAGAGGGGCCCATCAAGTTTCGTTACGCCACTGCTTGGTGGATAGCAACTATTGTTGCACCCCAAAAATTACACACTAGACCACGCTATCTTTTACTATAAAATACATTATTTCCTCCCCTGGGAAAGTCAATTCTCACTGAAAAGTTTCCAATGGCCTTTTCTTTCACTAACCCTACGTGCATTTAATGCAAAAATATCCAATATGCAAGCAAAATAGTGACAAACATTTTCCAAAGGCCTTTTGACAGAGAAAGTCTAACATAGTTGAGTAATTGTTCCCTTGATCCCATTTGTTTCTAGACTTCAAACCCTCCTGTTTTCTCTTTTCAGTCCCTGAGAGAATAAAGAGAATCTTCCCACTTTCTTGCCATACTGTGCCAGGGCCAATGATTCGCTGGAGGAGGTCTGAATCTATGTTGTGCCTTCTGTATGCAGGGTAAGCAGGATCTAGAACACTTAAAAGGTCTCTTTCTTTTTCCTTCTGACAAATTATTTCACCTGGACCATGTTTTAATGCTTTTACGTGCTCTTTAATGAATGGCTGATTTGTACGTTCTAAGGTCCATTTTTAGTGTGCCGGCGCAAGTGGATTCTATTCATCGCAGACCGGCGAAGGGGGACTACATCTTTGAGTCTTCGGTCCAACAATAAAGGACTGTGCTTCAACCCTGTTGGTGGTCAACTTTTCCTGCATTTTGGCAGATATTTCCTGGCCTGGCAGCAGGAAGAGGGACTTAAAAGACATGGTGTTGGTGTCTCACGCAACAAAGTAAGGAGGACCGTAATGAGCACCCGGACAACAAGTATTTGACTCTTTTGTCTGTGTCTATATTAATTTATGCCAGTGACTGATATATTATGACTGGTCCAGTGTTGCAGCACCTGTTTTGACTGGGAGTTTTCATTAATTTAATTATATTGGAAACCAAAGTCTGCTCATGCATGCAGCAGAGTAGCTGCTACGGTGAGGGCATTCCAAGCACCGGTCTCTGTCATCGGTTACGGGCAGCGATGCATCGGTTGGGGGTCCACCAGAAAATGGATGAGCTGCGCTGTGTGAGTGACATGCCAGGGGGACAGTGTTGTCAATAGCGCATGTGCGGGCTGCAGAGCCTTGAGTGGGACAACGTCAATAGGAGCAGCATTTCCTTGGTGCTGCGGAGCCTGGATTGGTAAAGCGACAGAAAGGGCAGTGTTTCCAAAGAAGCTGAGTGTGCGTAAAGTCAAGGAGGCTTCATGCTGTTCTACGAGCCACTAACATTAAACAGAAAATGGCCCAATCAGCACATAATGAGGTGGATAGAGCAAGATGGCTTTGCTTTGAGGAGGGAGTGGGAGGAAAACAGCGAGCAACAGGAGGTACCACTCACCGCCTCAGTGCACACATATTTATGTTGTGTTTTCCAGGTGATTGCAGCATGACTGGGAGATAGGTCCAACAGAAAGCAGCGGAACCAATGAGTAACAGGAGACACTGCACATCCTCTTGGTGCGTACTGAAGGAGTGTATCCTTTTGGTGACTGAGGCATCGAAACTGGTCTATGTGCAGAAGCTTCCTACTGGTGAACGCAAGTATTTATCCAGCTGTTAGCAGCCATATCACCATTGACATTGTTTTCAGATCAGTCCGGTACTCCATCGATTGAGTGGCAGGAGTAGGTAGGTAGGTTCGCGCAATAAACAGACCATGCAGTGTGTCAGAGTAAAAGGCCATTTTATTAGACCAGACTGCGTAATCTATACATAACAATAAACATCAACAGGTAAGTAACATCAAAACCCCCACTCGCACTCCCCTGTCATCCGCTTCACCCATTCCACCTCATCACAAACCACTACATGCCCCATACCGTACCTTATTCATACCCAGCAATCACCTGTCATCCAGCCCATTCCTTGTGTCCTTCCAGTCATGCCTCTACCCGCCATTCGAACTCCCCCCAAGGGATGGGTGTGCCCGCTCTTGACCCCCCTGTCCCTTCAAAGTACCGCCAATCAGGGAACCCCCTGTAGGGAAGTTCCCTGCCAACCCCCCCCCCCCCGCCCCAGGTCTGCAGTTCCACACACAGGCACACCAACCGCACTCACTCCCTGCAACACCAGATCGCCTCATTCCACAACTTGCTCACCACATCTCTCATTTCCATCATGTAATAGGCGTAAAGGTGTAAAGGCTCCTCCAATCGAATCCCTTTGTGTGAGATCACTTTGATGTCCCTGTCCCCGCAAAAAAGTCTCATCGCCCTATTGAGTTTCCTTCGTGCCTTTTCGATTGCTCCATGCTTCATTGCCCTTCTCCTTACTTTCCTGGGGACCAACTCCGTCCAGGCAATGCAGGTCCCTGCAAGCCTTGACTTCAACACTTCAAGATCCCTCTGCATCAGCTGTAAAAGCGCCAAACCTGACAGCTGAACCAAGTCATTTTCTCCCAGATGGATAATCAACAAATCCGGGCATCCCCTTTGCGGGATCATCTTCGCGAGCCAGGGCAGTAGTGCCCCCATCGCATGCCTCCTTTGCCCCACCATTGTACCTCATGCAGGTGTCCTTTCAGTCCCAGGTTACGGCCGTACACCTGTTGTTCCGCATAATTAGACGCCCAGTGCACGAAGGAGTGTCCAACAATCCATGTCACCGTCTTAATCCCCGGTCCACCCACGCAACCTACGAAGAGAAATATGTTAGAACAGAAACACAAAACTCTACATTCCAACACTGACGACCTAGGACATCCTCATTCCCTCACATACCTCTCACAACATCGAGACTTCCATCGCCCAATCCGCCTAATCCTGTCCCAGGACAACCCCAACCGGGCTGCAGCTGTCACAGCCCCAATCCTAAAGGAGTGAGTCCCGAAACCAGACGCATCCAAACCCAATCGACCCAAGGCCTTGCGCAACACTGCCAACAATTGGCCAGCTGTCATTCACGCGCCCGATGCGTGACAGAAAATCTCACCCTCCAACACACGGGCCATCCCCAGGAAATTCCGCCACTCAGCCACCGAGCAGACCGCCCCACCATCTGTCTCATTCAGCCACACCCATTTACCCCGGCCCAACTGATCAGTCTTTGAGCACCACAACCAAATCCCCAGGCGACCTCCATCCACCCGAATCTTCTCAAACAACCTGCCAGCCATTCTCCTCGTACCCAACAGTTCAGACACCCTGAACGCCCCAAAAAACATCCACACCATACACAAACGAAAAAGGCCAGCCTCAAAAAGGTCGTAGCAGCATTACGGCAACACCCCAACCAGCCGGACCAGTAACTCAAATGTAACCGCCTCCCGCAAACTTCCCCCCCATTCCTACACTCCCTACCCCAACCTCCGAAGCATCCTGCTCACGATCACATCTTTAGTCGGATCAAAACCCAGAAACAAAGCACAGTAAAAGGAGATCCCTGCCAATTTTCCGGAAATCGTAGCCGCAGTCAAACCCTTGTCAATACAACACAGCACAAAACTTTTCACTCCCTTCTCCACTGCAGACGTGTCACCCATACCAGATTCCTGATTCCAACCCATGAAAGCACCAAACTCCGACCATGCCAGCCGATACGTTCTCCTTGTCATCTCTGCAACAGAACTCTCCACCAGGCCAATCATCCTCACTCCCCCAAGGCCCAGATGCCGTCCGGCAGCTCGGTCTTGCATGTATCCGCTCCTGGTGCCAGGTGCCGGAACCGCTGCCACTGCAAATGAGACAAAGCATCCGCAATGTCATTATTCGCCCCTGGGACATGCTTCGCCCGAAACACCACATTCAGCTGCAGACAAGCCAATATGAATCTCCGCAACAGCCACAGCACTCTCAGGTCCCTAGCTCCACCACCATCATGTTGTCAATGTGGGAAAGCACTGATCTGTTCCAAAATTCCTCACCCCACACCTCCAGTGCCACCAGTAGAGGGAAGAATTCCAAGAAAGCAATGCTCCTCCCTTGTTTGAGCCAATGGGCAGGCCAGCTCTCAGCGCACCCCCTTCCGTCCCAGAACACACCAAACCCCGCTGGCCCGGCTGCTTCAGAGAAAATTTGGCATTGCCAGACCGCCCTCTCCTCATCAAAATCCAGGGACACACCATTGAAGTTGTTCAGGAATGCAATCCAGGTCCTCAAATCTGCCCGCACCCCCATGGAGACCCTGACTCTGTGGTGTGGGAGTACTGCCCCCGACATGGCCATGCCGAGCCACCTACAGAACGTCCGCCCTGCTCTCACAACCGTACATGCAAAATTTAGGAAACCCAGGAGTTTCTGCACCGCTCTCAAGGAGATACGCCTTTCTTCAACTGCCCATCTCAAACATGCCAGGATTTCCGCCACCTTGGCGTGAGGGAGGCGCGCCAGCCACTGCACCGAGTCCAGCTCAATACCCAGAAATGTCAGGCAACAGCTAGGACCAGTCGTCTTCTCCGGTGCCAGAGGCACACCAAAATGGAAGGCCATCTCCTGGAATTGCGACAGGGCCCTGCCGCAATCCCCGGAATCCGCCCTCCCCAGGAAAAGGAAATCATCCAGGGGAGGGTGACTTCACGGCACCCACTGACTCTCACCATGGTCCACTGCAGGAAAGTGCTAAATAGCTCAAACAGTGCACAAGAGATGGCACACCCCATGAGCAAAACCTTGTCCACGTAGATGGCCCCCCCACATTGCATACCCAAGAGCGAGAAATCCGCCGGATGAATGGGCAGCAGACGGAAGGCTGACTTGATGTCGCATTTCGCCAATTCAGCTCCCGGTCCACACACCCTCACCAAACGGATCGCATCGTCCACCGATGCATAGAGCACCCTAGAATCCTCCTCTGCAATGAACTCATTCACTGACTGGCCCTCCGGCCACGAGAGATGGTGTATCATCCGAAACTCACCTTTCTCTTTCTTCGGCACCACCCCCAATGGAGAAATTATCAGATCTTCCAAAGGCCAATCAGTAAACGAGCCAGCTACCCTTCCTTCCTCAACCTCCTTCCTCAACTTGGCAGACACCACTCTGGGCAAATCCTTAGCAGATCTCAAATTGTCTGCCCAGCGGCGCACCCTGGGGCCTTGATATCCCACCCTAAAGCCCTCCGTGAAACCCCAGAAAAGCAGCGATGCCGCCTCCTGATCTGGGTAGCACAAGAACCACTGGGCCATCGCCTCCACCCTAACCGGTGTAGGCACCCTTCTGTCCAGGGTGGCCCGCCCCTTTGTGTTCCTCCACTGTTCTGAGGGGGTGGCAAGTGTAAGACACTGGGTGAGGGCATGCTTCCCGCCGCACTTCGAGCATTCATGCTTAAACTTACATGGGTATCTGGAGCAGTACCCCCTGTTGTAGCTCCAACAAGCCCCCGTGGAATATCCCCCTGACTTGTTCGGCTGACTTGAGACGATGGTGTTGGGCACCATACCTCCCCTCGCCCCGCCTTGGGCGAGACGCGGTGGAAAGGACCGATACACTACCGGCAAACCGCTGGCTGTGTGCGTGGATGCGGTGGAGTGCGTGGACGCCATCCACTGTACCCAGAGTTCCTGATCCACTTCGCCCCAACTCTTCTCTGGATGTGCACTAACCTGAGCCCTGAATTCCTCGTCATAACTCAACCAGGCAAATCCCCCAAACTGCATCTGGGCCTTGCGAATGATGTCCATGTACTTAAACAACGCAATTGCCCTATCTAAATACCTCTCACAGTAGATAATGACATAAATCAGAAACGCTGACGTCCAGTTCTCCATTGTCACTGGCACCCTAGGGTGCCGCGTCAGCTCCCACTCTTCCTCATTCGATCCCTCTTTGGCCTGCACCTCCCTATGCAGCAACTTAAACACATCCACGAATTCGTGCCTCCAAATCCGTGCCCGGAGTTTTCCAGAAAGATGCGAACCCAAGGGCATCGCCAAACCCATATATGGGAGTTTCTTCGGTACCTTCAGCCCTTTCTCCTCCTTACTGTCCCCTTTATCCGTCTGCACCCCCGTAGTCACCGACTTACCGTCCATCTTCTCACCATCCCCCGGTGGACTGCCCAATGGCCCCTCGGTCTCCCGAACTGAACCATCCCCCACACCCACCGACCTGCAAGTACTCTTTCTCCCCCCTCGGGGACATCATCCCAGGCTGCCCACCAGGAGCCCTCACCTGTGAGTTCTGTGGTCCACTCCCTAAGCTGTCCCCTGGGTGCCACCACCTGGACCGCCGCCGTCCTGGCCTTGGTCTTCGTCGCCGCCGGGCCTGCAAGACACCAATGTTGCCGTTGTCCGCTGCGCCCCCTAAGCCCTCTACGTCATCCTGCACCTCCCCATCTTCCAGTTTGTCACTCTCATCACCATAATCCAACTCAAGCACCGGTTCCATTTCCACACGCGCACTCACCACCTCTTTCACTGCCCTCTTCACACCCTTCTGCACACCCCCAGGCGCACGCGTTACAGACTCAACACACGCCGCGGGAGCCCGAGCCCTCAGAGGAGGGACAGCCGCCGCAGACTGCCCTGCTGCTTCTGTCCTGCCTCTTGGAGCCGTCTTGCGCCCCGCCAGGCACCCCCGTGCTCTGCCGACAGACGCCAGCTTGGTTCCCCTCCCGCCCCTCAGGTCGCTCCAGCCTGAGCGGGGCCCAGCACCATCGGGCCTCAAAGCCGTCCTGGACGTCCCTACACCTGCCATCATTCTCTGGGGGGGCTCCTCAACCGCCTTCTTGGCCCTGACTCGCCTCTGCGCCTCTTCCAGCTCCGCCTCCCGTTCCTCCTCAGAGGTCAGGGTAGGGGGCCCCTCAATCTCAGTCCCCCACACTGCCCCCACTCTGGCTCTAGTCTGTTCAGCCCACCTGACCTCACGGATCTGTTCCAGGATCCGCTCCTCCCTGGCCCTATCTTCCCAGGACAAGGAACCGAGGGAACAGGGGCAGGTGGCCCACCCGGGCCCACTGCGCCCCCGGCCGCCTCCTGCCCTGCCGGGGCAGGAGTGGGCACCCTGGAACTGGTGGACAGGTCGATGGGAGCATCGTCCCACTGCCCAGCGTCCACAGGCACAACCCCTTCAGTCCAGCCCTTCCCGGGGGGGAGGCCCTCCACCTGCTTCCCATCCACAGTGTCCCCTGACTCCCCACCAGCTCCCACAGACCCTGTTGAGGCCCCAACCAGGCGATCCCCTTGCTCCACCTCACCCCCCTCGCCTACCGGCGCCTGCTCCTGTAGCAGCAGCTGGCCGGGGGGGGGCCGTGCCCCTCACTAGTGCCCCAGATGCCCCTGGCATGAAATCGAGCGGAGGGAAGACTCGCGGGGGCAGGCTCTTTCACTTCCCACCCTTGCCGAGTCTCTGGGCGCCCCGCGCCCCCCTCCGCTCCACCGCCTGCCACGTGTGCCCGGCTCATCATCCAGGCACGCTAATACCGCTGCCGACACCCCGGCTGAGGCCGCACGCGTGCCCCTTGTGGCCCCCACCCACGCTTGTCACAGCACACCTGGTTGAAGAAGGTCCTCCCTGCCAGCCCGGGCTGGCAACTGCAAGGCCGCCCGGACCTCCTCGGACGAGACGCCCGACATCGCGCAGAAACTCGCGCTTCCAGCGTGTAGTAAACTCGGCTGCCGTGAAACAGCCCCCAACGCTACAGCACAGGCCAAACCGTCAACTAAACTATACACTATCACAGTCCCTACGCTAAGCTCTCCTTTTGCTACCCTCCTGATGGTGCCAGGCGCAGGAAGAGGAAGTTCCCTTCCTCCCCTGCGCCTTATACCCACCCCCTAAACTCCTCCCCTTCTCTGCCTGCCCTATCAGTGCGCAAATGACCCCGGGGGAAGACTAGTCCGGCATTTGACAATACCTCGAGGCATTGGATGGTTTGGAATTTTCATTCAGTAGGAAGAGAGCCATCTTATTGAGTGCGCTTCGGAAAGAGGGCCAACATGTATTTAAATATTTGCACAAAGCTGCTGATTAAGCAGGCTGGACCATTAGTGATGTGCATGTGGAGGCGAGAAGGAATAAGGGCCTGCTGCTTCGGAGTGCGCTCTCTTCATGCAGCTCAACTCATCTTCATCTGAATTACTGCTGCTGTTTCTCCCGCTGTGTCACTGTTAGAGTCTTGAGGTGGCACCAGGAGGATCCTTTCTGCCAGCTGGTAAGCCTACGCAGCGGGTGCTCTCCCGATTACGCTTTGAGCCACGAAGGGCCTAGTACACTGCCGACGCGACGTGAAGCTTCAGCAAGGAGGAAAAGCGGCATCTCCCTCCCCCCTTATCCTTCCTAGCATAGAGTCTGCTCTTTGGGACTTACGGCCCGTTTCCATCCTCCGAGGGCCCGAACCTGAACACACTGACTGGTACCTTCCCCCACAGTCAGCATCACACATTGGAGCAGCCCGTTCAGCGCAAGATTGCTGGCCTACAGTTTTAATGGAATGCTCAGAGCAAGGGCCTCAGTATCTCAGTACAAGAGACAAGACAAATGGCTGAGTCACGAGGTTAAGCAGTCCCCCTTAAGCAACACTCTGTACTTGGGTCTTGCCTGACTCTAAAATGGTGCCCAGACTCAATTTCCTCAAGGTCCCCATGAGTGGCCTATTGAGGACTTATCTCTGTTGATGTTTCAGGCTTCTGTCCTCTACCCCTCTTCAGTCTATGGCTACCAAACCACATTCCTTCTCATTTCCTACAATCCTCGCCAGCTCCTACCTTCCGTCTTTGGATTCTAGACTTTTGATCACCTTCTGTTCCTCACTCTTCTGGCAGAGCCTGAAACGCATACATGGCCGACTCCCAGTGGAGCTGCTCCGACAGTTATAGGGGAGGTTGGCTCTTACACACTGCTGTGGCCATCTCTTACCCAACTGGACTTCGGACATTTGTCTCGTTCTCTGCCCCGCTGCTGTCTCCTTCCTGTGGATTACCAGCGTTCCCCAGTCTTTCTGATCCTTATTTTCGTGTTTGTTCAATTACTCCTGTATTGAATATTTATTCAATGTGTAACTATTGTTAAACTTTTGCAACTTGTTACACACTGTATTCCTCATGTAAAGTGCTCTGATACCTCCGGGTCTAGCCAGTGCTTTTATCCACTATTTCTGACCTGCCTGACCTTAAGATGACGATTATCCACGGACTCCTCTTCAAATTCACTTCCACCAAGAGGGCTGTTGGCAGGAACGGGGGTTGCTCACAATTCTGCGGACTTTGGAACTGTCCCCTCCATTCTAAAACTATCTTACAATGCATTACACCATTATCCCTAAAGTTACCACCATGGTGTGTGCCCTTTACCAGAGCACTCCTTTCTGTCCTTGTTGGGGAGGGATCCAGCATTTATACCCTGGAGTGTCAGAGACCCTCCTGAGAGAGTCCACAGCATCAAGGGAGCCACACACAGCGGTGGTGTGGGAATGGCACCCCTTGCCAAAGCACTCCCTCCCCCCTTGTTGGGGAAGGATGCAGTATTTATGCCCCGGAGTCTCAGAGAACCCTTTGAGAGAGTCCACAGCATAAAGGAAGCCACACACAGCGGAGGTGTGGGAATGACACCATTTCCACTGGGATCATAGCACTCCTGACATCGGACACTGTTTTTCCTCGTCCCCCGGCTGCTTTTTCTTCACCCCCACCTCTTTCCCTCTTTTCATTCTTTGTTTAGCTCCCATGCTCCTTTCCTCTCTCCCCTAAATCTTTCCTATTGCCTGCTTTTCCCTTATGTATGTGTTTTAACTCATGCAACTATGCTCCAGCAACTTGTAACTATGCTCTGTAACTTATAACTATGTAACTGGTAACTATGCTCTGAAAAAATTGCTCATCCTCATGTAAAGTGCTCTGATACCTCCGGGTCTAGCCAGCGCTATATAAAACTTTTCAAATAAATGAAATAAATAAGAGTTGAGATTTGCAGAGAGCACAAATATAGTCCTGAGGAAATACAAAATCAACACTCAATCTCAGAGGGCTGGGTCCATAAATGAGTTCATCACATGGTAAACGGAACTATCTGTGAAGTGTAAGTTAGGGGCCATGGCTGATGAGATGATTAAGGACCAACTCATTGGTCAGTGTATAAGTAGGAAGATGCAGGAGAGACTGTGGGCTGCTAAAGTCCCATCTTTAAAAGATGCCATTGAGATAGTGAAAGTGAGATAGGAGTCAGAAAACTGTATGGAGGAAATGGAGCAGAGAGGCGGAAAGGGATCAGCTTAGGTGCCGTCAGTGGGAGGAGAGGTTGCAGTGATGTCTACGGGGATGACCAGAAACATAGCTGCATCTTCCATCAGTGGTAAATACCCTTCTAAGTTTTGGAGTAAATGTGATATTTCCTATCATACCTCCGATGCCAGGACCTGTTGTGATATTGGAAAGGACTGTAGGAGGTGTGGGTGGAAGGGACATTTTGCCTTTAGGTGCAGGACAAAAGTAAATAACCAGGGCAAGGTGGCCATGTTGATGGATCAAGGGTCTGAAGTGGGTGTTGATGCTGTCTCTGACAGACTGTTATGTGTCAGTGAGGAGGTTTTTGAGGTTGAGTCTGCTGGCAGGTCATGTTGACCAAAGGCAGAGTTTATCATTCAGAGCAAGGTGTTGGAATTAATGGTAGATTCTGGGTCACTTTATACTATCATACCAAAAAGAATATTGATGAGAAAATGGCTAAATGTGCGGTTGTTACCTAAGGATATCAGCCCAGGTGAATACCAGGGAGAAATAATTGACATAATTGGACATGTGCTTCCAGATATACCATTTCAGGATGGTAACTTACAGGACAAGGTGTATGTGGCTGAATCTGGTACTCCCATTCTGGGATAGTACCATCAATTAGATTTGCATATTATCATTAATCAGCGTGCACCTGCTCAGGTTATGGCAGTTGAAGATGCAGCCTTATAGGACATTTTGCAATGGGCAAAGAAAGTGTTTAGAGAAGGGATGGGCGAGCTTAAAGGTTATGTCCATGAAAAAAAGTTGAAACAAGGAGCTGTTCCCATGCATCACAAAGTTAGACAGGTACCAATTTTGTTGAGAGAGGAGGTAAAGAAATTATTGGGTGAAATGCTTGTAAGTGGTGTCATTGAGCCAATTGAGACATCCAACTGGATTTCTCCAGTGGTCATCACTTAGAAAAAGATGGTAATTTGAGGTTCTGTGTGGACCTGAGGGGGCTGAACCAGAACATAGTGACTGACAATTCTCTTCTTCCCAATATCAATGAATTTACCTACTCTTAAATGGGGGAAGGTTCTGCCCAAAACGTGACCTTAAACATGCCTACCACCAAATTTTTCTGCATGGTAGGTCCAAACCTTGGCTTCAGCGGCTAGTGTGTTCAAGAGGATGATGAGTGGGATCTTTAGGGAATTCGACAAAGTCATCTATTTACAGGATGACATCTTAGTATTTGGAAACATGGTTGAGAGCCATAATGGGTCCTTGAAGATGATATGTACCATCTTCCTGTGGCAGGTTTGACCTTGAGATGAGAAAAATTAGAATTTTTGGTGGAACAAATTGAATAATTAGGTTACACATTGACCACTGAGGGTGTCAAGCCTAAGCAAGATTGGTTGTCTGCAATCAGGGCTGCTCCCATGACTTAGGATAAAGAGCAGCAGTGCATGTTTCCAGGATTAATTGAATTCTACCCAAAATCCAAAAGGGAGTTTGCGAGCAAGACTGACAGTTTGAAAGTTTTGTTGAGGAAGGGTGTGTGCTGTGAGTGGGGGAATGAGCAGAATAATTGTTTCCAAAATATTAAAGATGAATTGTGTAAGTTGAACATTCATTCATTACGATATTAAAAAAAAACCCCTTATTAGGATTGATGCAAGTGCCACTGGGATTGGTGTGGTGCTGTCTAAAAGACATGGTTATACTGAAAAGACTGTTACCTTTGCCTTGCACTCGTTTAATTCCACTGAGCGTCATTATGCTGTAATTGAAAGAGAGGTCCTGGCTGGAGCATGGGCAGTTGAATATTTTTGAATATTTGGGTGGGGTTGCCACATAATGTTACACACTTACCACAAGCATCTTTAGAAAATGTTGTCTCCTAGAGAAACAGTAAAGATTGGCTAGACTTGCCGGATTGGTCTCATGTTTGAAGGAGTATAATTATTGCAATAAACTCACACCAGGCTGGAAGAATGTTATGGTCAATTGTCTTTCATGCAGGCCGCTGGAATGGAAGTTGGTGGATGAGGAGGGAGTGGTTCGCAGTGAATTTGAAGGTGTGGTATCATGTGTGGGAAATGTTGTTCATTGGTGTGGAGGTGTTGTGATGGAACCGGAATGGACTGCTGCCATGAGAAGTGATGAGGTTTTAAAAGAAGTCATTGCAATGATACAGAAAGTACTGTTCCTGTCACACCACGGCCATTTGGAAAGGTGTTGGATGAACTTTCTGTAATTGTAGATCTCTTGGTCATGCCGTGAGTAGTAACAGAATTATACCCCCATGGGGGTGGAGGGTAAAAAGGCTTTTTAACATTGCTCACGAAGTGGTGTTGCAAGATGTGTTAAGAGAGGAAGGTTACTCTGTGATCTTGATTACTGATAACGGGGTGCAACTCACATCTGAGGAAATGAAAGATTTTCTAGTGTCACGTGGTGTCAGGCATTCATGCACCACTCTGTATAATCACCGGGCTAATGGAAATAGGGCAAGGAGCCATTAAATGGGCCTTCTATTTGACTAAAGGGGCTTCTAATTCACAGAGGTTAACAGATTAAGAGGGGAAGCACCATTTCTTACCTGGTTTGGGCGTATGGCCAAACGTAATCCCTCATGGATACGAGAAATGATTGAAGGGAAGAATGTAATACTCAGTAGTGTAGTGTAGTTCCTATATTCCCAATAGGCTCTGCACATTGGAATAATATATCCTATAGATGTGACGTAGGACTTAGGTCGACTAGGTCTCTATCAAATATATTAAAATTAATTTTGAGTGCCAGCTAGCTCAGAGGTCACTAGAAACTTTCTTGAATGAACAAGAAGGGATTTGTTTCTGACAACCGCATAAACATGACAACTTTGTTTCCCCAAGATAAAACTGATCTTCAGAGTAGTAGAAACAATAGATAGGTATTTTACTCAGTTAATCGTGCATGCTTCGTTTCATCAGAGTTGCAGAGAATTAGAGAGACATGCGTTTTCAATAAAAGTATTTATTGAACAGTCTTCTTTCTCATGCAGAAGAAATGACTGCTACAATCGTAATACTGGCTGTAAAGTATAATGCGTACAGCAAGAAGAGTATTATAAAATAATACTGTAAAAGCATGGTATGGTTTCTAAGCCATAAAATACATACATAAATAAATAAAGACTAAAAGTACTCAACTGGTGCTTCTAAAATAAGCCTACCCAGATGTACCTAACCTAAGTCTAGTACGAGGGAAGAAGTAAGTGTGGTGTAGCATAAGTTTAGTATTCTTTTGCCAAAAATCTATCCAAGATTTCTCTTAGGGTCTAATCAGCTCCGTACTTTGGTTTAGAATGAAGGAGTTCTGGTATCTCTCTATCGCAGGACTTGATTTCCCAACACCCGCAAGGGGAGCTTGGAAACACTGGAGCTGGATTTCTCGGCAAGAGAAAAGACAGCATCTCTCTCAGTGCATCTGCTGGAGGGTCGGCTTCCTTCGGCACTTGCTGTAGCGAGCTGCATTGGGCAAGTAGATAGTTGAACTGCTCCAAACCACTGTGTGTTTGCTATGACAAGTGTGGGCATATTTATACCTTGACGGTGCAGAGTTTGACGTAAAGTTTGACATAATAACGTCATCAAAGAGTCTTAGTTCTTTGAAAACTCCATGAGTTCTTGGGCAAATCAATATTCAGGCAAGGGGAAGTCCCTAACTGCTGAAGCCCAGTTTTCCAAGAAATCGTTGTGGCTTTTCGGAGCTACTGGAAGTAGCCATGCCGTATTTGGACTGCATGGGCTATGTCTAAATATGGTTATGATTTCTATTACTATATAAGGACAAGGTGATTTATACCTATATAAGGGTATAAATCGGCGAAATTACACTAGGGTCCTAAAATGCTATTCAAAAGTAGCCACTCAGAGGTTGTTGTAAATTCTAAGATTGTCTCTGGTGATTAGGTCAAAATCAAATCATGGAGAATTACAAATGGTTTGGGTAAGTTCTGTGAACCATATGAAGTTAAGAGTATATTTAGAGGGCATGTTGTTTAAACCAATGGTGAATGTTCGAACTTGAGAAGCGTGTCCAAGTATGCATTGTGTGGGTTTGCAAAGGAAGGAGTTGAGGATGACGAGTGTAGTATGTACATGTTGATGAAAGATGATGAAATGGGACTTCAAGTGGCCTTCACTTGAGTGCAGGCAATGGTCTGCTTAGCTCTTCCAGGGCAAGGAGTGGTATAGGTTGAACTGCAAAAAATGATTCTGCTGTTTAGCCTAGCAGGCCTTAGGTTCAGGAGACCATCTTCCAATTTACAAGACTTTGTCAGTAGAACCGTTATGGAGGGCATCATAGGCATTTTTAGTGCATGTCTCATTGGAGAAGGGATATAGAATTTTAGTTCTTATCCTTTCGAATCTCCTTCCTCAAGTGTTTAAAATGTTCTAAATTGTAACTATTTCTTTCATTTGAGTTTTACCGTCTTTTTCTTAGGTGTACAATAGTTTTATGTAATTTTGCATTACTTGTGGGAATGGAAGGGGATGTGTTGTAAGGCTAATATGTTCTCTTTCATAAATGCCTGCTTTGTAAGAATAAAGTTGCATTGTTAGTGTGTTGGCGTAAGTGGGTACCATTCATCAGCAGTTGTCTGCTGACCGGCGAAGGGGCCACTACATCTTTGAGCCTTTGGTCTCACAATAAAGGACTGTGTTTCAACCCTGTTGGTGGTCCACTTTTACTACAGAGCACATGCATTCTCTAAATAAATTTCTTTCCAGAAAATAAGTGAATTTACTGCTACTTACATGTGTTTTGTCTCATATTTCAATATGGTCTCCAAGTGGAGAACAGTAAATTTGTATGTGAGGCGAATCTCACCTGCTTCCAGCACAGGAACAAGAATAGTTTATGTGGCTAGCTTAGTTACAGAGAAGTATAATTATGTAACAGTTTTCATGGAGGGGACTACTTAAATTTCCGCATAGCAACTGATAGTGATACTTTTGCAGGACTACCGGAATTATTCTGCTGTGAGACACCATACATTTCTGTGTAGTTATTGATTTACTGCACTTACCACATTATCACCATCTACTGAACAAAACTTTTTTCGGTTCAAAACGATCACAGTTTACAAAAAAATCAGCACACGTGGTGGAACGCAATGATTGCCACTTTGTAAATGTTTTCTCCTCATTCTTCCTTGATTGCAATATTCAGATTTAAAACATTCTAACTGCTGGCAGACACAGAAGATCATTCTGAGTCAGCTGCAGATGCAGTCAACAAGAAAGGAGAACAGGTCTCTTCAATATATGTGAAGAGCAATGAAACATACCTGCAGACTAATACAAGGAAGAGGAACAAATGGATAAGACAAGACACATGGGAAGCTATTGAAGACAGGAGGGCAGCAAAAAAGAAACTCATTGAGGGCAAACTTGAGAGGCTGTAGGAGAAGTACAAGAAAAAGTACATAAAAGCAAACAGAACAGTCAAAAGAATGACAAGAGCAGACACGCGAGTGTACATGGATAACCTTGTCAGCCAAGCAGAGGAGGCAGTCAGTAGTGCAGAGCAGGGGAAGGTCTTTAAGATCACTAAGGTAGTGGTAAATCATGTGCAATATACATACAACCCTATCATGAACAGGCAAGGCAGACTACTCACAAGAGAGAAAGAGCAGGAAGCACCTTGGGCTGACCACTTCAAAGAAGACTTGAACAGACCTCTACCAACCAGTAAAGTGAGCATCCAAGAAGTAGAGATAGATTTGGATGTGTACACTGCTCCACCACAGAAAAAAATCATCACTACCATTCAATCTCTCAAGAAAGGAAAGGCTCCTGGCTAAGACATTCTGAAAGCAGAAATGTTCAAGCAGACCCTGAAATATCAGTGAAGATCATCCAGCTAGAGTTTGCATTGATTTGGGAGACAGAGAAAGTACCAGATGATTGGAACCAAGGCACCATCGTCAAAATTCCAAAGAAATGAACATTAACCACTTTGCACTCTCAGAATTTCGTCAAGTGGTGTTTATTATCCCAATGCCAGCAACTCTGCAACACATTGTGACTGACACGTACAAGGATAAAGTTATGCACATCAAGTGCTAATATAACAACATAGAAAAACACAGAACAGGTAATACACAGTGCCATCTTGGGAGGAAAAATATTAATCTCCACATCACGCTGTTTGCAAGGAAAATACAAATAATACACTTCATCCTTATTATAAAATACTAGCAGCCCGTCCCGACGTTGTCCAGGTATGAATTGCTGCCGGACAGCAGTATATTGTTTTGTAGGATTTCGTTTTGATAGCATTTCTTATCTGTGGCAGGCCTGTGAAATGCTCCGATTCACAGTGCACTGCTGAGGCAGAGTGCGCGGTCAGTAGTGTGTGAACTCGAGTTTCCCTACTTTATTTTTCCTTGCAATATTATATAGCGCAAACTCAACAACATGGCATGAGCACAATTTACATTACCCTTGAACACATTCATTTGTGGTAGGCACAGGGAGTCAAAGCGATTTGCCTGGAATCACAGGATGTTGAGCTGATGCCGAGATTCGAACGTAGCTCCCCAGCTCTAAAGTTCGCAATTCTAGAACTTCTGGCGGGAGGTGTGTCTCAAAGTGTATGTCGGTGCTGGCCAACAATGAGAGAGACCTGTGCATTTCTCAAATGGGTGGTGAAAAAATATGAGTATGTTGCTGGAGATGTGGGCCGCCGTGCCACCAATGTACTTACCGGGGGAGGGATAGTCCCTTTCTTGCTATTTCCGTGGAGGCGGGCCTTGTGTCCAGATGTGCGTGGCGCGAGGCCTGTGGGCAACAGAAGTGGAACATCTCCAGTGTGCACTTCAGGCGTCACCGGAAGTTAAGGCGAGATTAGATTTCCTGCACAATGGTCACTGTTTGCGCTCCATCCGGCTCTTGTGAATAGCGCCATGCCTGACCTCCATACAGTAAAGCAGGTGCACGTCACTGGGAGCGCGGGGCAAGCACAGCCGGAGCTGGAATGTACAGAACCTGGGAAGAAAAAACAATGAAATATTGGGCACAACGCTCGCTTTTTTTCGTAATCCCGCGTCCCACACACGCCCATGCCTCCAGCACACGCCCACAGCAAACGATATGAGACATGACATGAAGGGCAGAACGTACCACACGCCCCGAGTGTTAGTCACGCCCCCAGCAAACGCCCACAGCACAACGCAGATACGCCCACAAGGGACTACTTTTCTGACACGGTTCTTTTACCTTTTAAATGTATATGGTGGGCGCCTGCATAGCCTATGTCCTTCTGCTGCAACTGTCCTTTCCAACGCTGTATTGGGTGTTGTGATTGGTACTGTGGTTCCTGAGATTACCCGCCTCAAAGGTTTTGGCTCTCTCTTTATTATATTAGTATAGATATGAAACATGATGCTCCCACATGTATTTGTTTAAATTGAACTGTCCGGACACAGCCTTTGGGAGAGGGAGTTGCACAAAGGGGAAAAGAGGAGGAAAAGAATGATAGAAAAACAGTAACAAAGGGAGAAAGAAGGGATGGATAATAGTGAGATACAGATGCATGCAATGCCTGGTATTGAACTAAATTCAAGAATAACCAGCCTTGGTATTCCATGCAGTGATATTTAATGGTTTTGGAATCAGGCACAAATTATATTGAAGATTAAGCACTGGCCAACCCGCTGGGTTAGGAAGCACATTGGATTGACTATATATATATATATATATATATATATATATATATATATATATATATATATATATATATATATATATATATATATATATATATATATATATATATATATATATATATATATATATATATATTATATATATATATATATATATATATATATATATTTATTTATATATATATATATATATATATATATATATATATATATATATATATATATATATATATATATATATATACTACTATTATAAAGAGAGAACACACACATTTGAGCCAGGTAATCTCGGGAACCACAGCGCCAATCCACACAACCGATACATTGTAGAAATTGTCAGGGTGTGCAGATGGACATAGGCGATAAACAAAATTTTAAAACGTAAATTAAAAAATATAACTTTTTTTAAAAAGTAGTGCCCTGAAAGTAGCGCCGGCCGCGACGCTGTGCTGGCTGCGACATAGCGCTGGCCGCGACGTGCGTGATGTCGAGCGGCAGAGAAGTGAGGAGCGCGGGGAGAAGCGGCGGCTCAGGTGCGTCATGACGAGCGGCGGACATGGAGCTGCGGTGAAGTGAGGAGCGCGGGAAGGAAGCGGCAGCTCAGGTAAGGTAAAAGCGCCAGGTGAAAACAGGAGCAATGAAGCAGGTCTGCGGTACACTGATGATTTAAGAGTGTCCTGCCATTACCGCATTGGGTGATTGTTGCCGGTTCCGCCCCTCAGCTAATGCTTGAGTCCACCTGCTGCACGTGGTAGAAGCACAGGCGAACTACCTTGCCCAGAATGCAGTGTAGATTCCAGGTAAATTCAGGTTCGGCAGGGATTAATTTCCGACAAGCTGGGCTACGCAGAATTGAATATTCGCCGCTCTCTGCTTCTGAATGTCACCTCCTCAAGTCCCCAAACCGCAACAACCACCGGAGACCAGGAGTCCAATTTACGGGGGCTGTAGTGAGATACACCTCACCCAAGGATGAGCCGGATGGCGCCTACACCGCTGCTTTCTTCCTGGCTGGGAGGTGGTGAGAAACAGCCATTCCAGCAACCTGGACAGTCAAAACATTCACCGGAGGAAACAAACCAGTAAGGCTGAGTCCACTTCGTGTTGCGGGGGTCCAAAATGCGTGTCACTGGCATCCGCGCACAAAGTATGCACCAAGCTTCTCCTCCAAAGAAAAGAAAAGAACCACAGCAAGGGAAACAGTCGGAGGCCACTTTATTTACAAATGGGCGGATGCATTTCGGCTTCAGATAAGCCTCGTCAGCACCAGGTGAAAACAGGAGCAATGAAGCAGGTCTGCGGTACACTGATGATTTAAGAGTGTCCTGCCATTACCGCATTGGGTGATTGTTGCTGGTTCCGCCCCTCAGCTAATGTTTGATTCCACCTGCTGCACGTGGTAGAAGCACAGGCGAACTACCTTGCCCAGAATTCAGTGTAGATTCCAGGTAAGTTCAGGTTCGGCGGAGAGGAATTTCCGACAAGCTGTGCTACGCAGAATCTAATATTTGCCACTCTCTGCTTGTGAATGTCACCTCCTCAAGCCCCCAAACCGCAACAACCACCGGAGACCAGGAGTCCAATTTACGGGGGCTATAGTGAGATACACCTCGCCCAAGGAGGAGCCGGATGGCGCCTACACCGCTGCTTTCTCCCTGGCTGGGAGGTGGTGAGAAACAGCCATTCCAGCAACGGGGACAGTCAAAATGTTCACCGGAGCAAACAAACCAGTAAGGCTGAGTCCACTTCGTGTTGCGGGGGTAGAAAATGAGCGTCACTGGCATCCACGCACAAAGTATGCACCAAGTTTCTCCTCCAAAGAAAAGAAAAGGACCACAGCAGGGGAACAGTCGGAGGCCACTTTATTCACAAATGGGTGGATGCATTTCGGCTTCAGATAAGCCTCGTCAGCGCCAGGTGAAAACAGGAGCAATGAAGCAGTTCTGCGGCACACTGATGATTTAAGAGAGTCCTGCAAATACCGCATTGTAAGCTGGGTGATTGAGTCCACGTGCTGCAAGTGGTAGAAGTATATATATATATATATATATATATATATATATATATATATATATATATGTAAGGTGTAAGGTGTTTTATAGCGCGCTCAATTACTACCGGAGTATCCTGGCGCGAATGACCGCTGGGGAACCCGTCCTGGCTTTCCCTGTGAGATGGTCCCATGCTGGGTATCTCCAAGGTGAAGCCAGGCATCCCCGGCGTCTGTGGGGGGCCGTTGTAGAGATGAGGCAAGCTTAATGCCCAGAGTTACCGAGTGTGATCACTGCTCAAAGTGGGCACCGAGGCGAGAATTATCAGTCCGCTGACCCTGGTCCTCGACCCTGCCGCGTCGGGAATCGAACCCTGGTCCCGGGCCGTTCTCAGCCTCCGGGTCTGCCGCCTCTAACCAGTGAGCCACACCTCTCTACATATATATATATATATATTGAAGTCCAAATTGCCCTTAAGCAGCGGGAGGGCACTCGACAGCGCTCTTTCACAGTGTAAGCATCGCTGCAGCTCGCTTCTCTGTACCTTAAATTCTAGTCAAAGCCGACGCGTTTCGAGGCATTACGCCTCTTCTTCTTGGGCAGACTGAAAAAACACTGCGGGGCTCACCATTCACTTTCCTTTATTGGTAAAAACACACTTAGTAGTGGGCGTGGCATCTTTAGCCCGATGGTGTTCTGGGACTTGCAGTTCTTATGGTGAGTACAAATTTAAAGCCTTTCGTGGGTACAGTACTGTAACAGTCAATTAGGTCCATTTATTTCCTTAGTAGGATAGGTTGCAGAAAAACGGGCTTGTTTTCATGCATCAGAGCGCCGTGCCTCGTGGTTTGGAAGGGTTCCACTCCACAGCCTTTTCATTGCAGAAAATGGTGCTCATCCCCACGGCAGGGGCCGCCGTGTGAAAGATTGAAGTCCAAATTGCCCTTAAGCAGCGGGAGGGCACACGACAGCGCTCTCTCACAGTGTAAGCCTCGCTGCAGCTCGCTTCTCTGTACCTTAAATTCTAGTCAAAGCCGACGCGTTTCGAGGCATTACGCCTCTTCTTCTTGGGCAGACTGAAAACACACTGCGGGGCTCACCATTCACTTTCCTTTATTGGTAAAGTGTCGAGTGCCCTCCCGCTGCTTAAGGGCAATTTGGACTTCAATCTTTCACACGGCGGCCCCTGCCGTGGGGATGAGCACCATTTTCTGCAATGAAAAGGCTGTGGAGTGGAACCCTTCCAAACCACGAGGCACGGTGCTCTGATGCATGAAAACAAGCCCGTTTTTCTGCAAACTATCCTACTAAGGAAATAAATGGACCTAATTGACTGTTACAGCACTGTACCCACGAAAGGCTTTAAATTTGTACTCACCATAAGAACTGCAAGTCCCAGAACACCATCGGGCTAAAGATGCCACGCCCACTACTAAGTGTGTTTTTACCAATAAAGGAAAGTGAATGGTGAGCCCCGCAGTGTGTTTTCAGTCTGCCCAAGAAGAAGAGGCGTAATGCCTCGAAACGCGTCGGCTTTGACTAGAATTTAAGGTACAGAGAAGCGAGCTGCAGCGAGGCTTACACTGTGAGAGAGCGCTGTCGAGTGCCCTCCCGCTGCTTAAGGGCAATTTGGACTTCAATATATATATATATATATATATATATATATATATATATATATATATATATATATATATATATATATATATATATATATATATATATATATATATATATATATATATATATATATATATATATATATATATATATATATATATATATATATATATATATATATATATATATATATATATATATATATATATACCAACTGCAGTCTTCCACAACGCCGCCACCCAGCAAGCAGGGACAGGAAAGACCACGCAAGTCCAGACGTATTATTGGCAAAGAATATTTGAAAGAGAGTTACCAAATCTGACGCGTTTCGGGCGTCCGCCCTTGCTCACAGATCGTCAGGTAATTGACCAAACACCCTTTATATATGTTTTTTTACACAATTTTTTTCTAATTGCATTTTTTTCACAGTAGCTACACCATGTGATGAAATAAAAAGCAAAGACACACTACAAACTGAAGACATATGTAGTCTGTTTTCCAAACAACAAAAGATAATCAAAAACCTCATAAATAGGTGGAATAAAATTGATGCAGATATCATATTTAAAATTTGTGGTTGAGTCTAATTCATTTGTAGTCCAATATTAGTGGAATATAAAATATTTATAAGCTGCTATTTAAAACAGATACAAATATGTGGTTATACAAGCATAAATTCTCAAGCCGATCAAACTACTGTTCATGAAAACACAGATCAATAATGTGCAAAATTCGCTTTGTACATAATAGTGCAAATTACGCAAATAAAGTGCAAATATATACTGTGCAAATAACGCAAGAGGGTTTGTGCAAAGTTGCATAGATATAAAATCAATTTCATGATAAAATATTGTTGATGATTCAATGTAAATTGACATGATAAAATCAAGCAGTAATAAAATCCTTTCAAAATTCATGACAGTATTTTCAAATATCTCTGCATTAATGCAATGACGACTACCAACATATTGACAGCACTGATTGAGTGTATAAATCAAAAGAACTCAAACCTCAAGATAGATGCAATCCTAAAGACCCACACAATGAGTGATATTATGAGTTTAAGGAAAACACAACTAAATATAATGTCATAGTGTCTATGTCCAATGAAAAGGTGGAAAAAATAGTATGAAACCTATTCCCAAAGAAAAAGACAAAAAACCATGTGTATGAAAAGACATAAATTGTAAAACAAAAGTGTGAAGTGAAGGCAAAATTCATAAAATTTCATAGGTTGGAGAGGCAGACCAAGACGGAATATTGCAACTGAGATCAGGAACATGGAAGAATATAATAGTTATAGAAATACATGTAAATCTTCTGTAGTATTCAACCCGTTCGGAAATCTGCTGTCTAATTCCAAAATAAACTGTGATTCCAATCTCCTTTTTTTTTTTTAATTCTTTTTATTGACAACTTTTTACATATTATTTTTCCCCCCTACACCGGGGGTGAGGAACATATTACTATATACATTCACTCATATTTCCCAAAAAAACAACTTTTGCTACAATACACATAGAGGAACATATACATCAGAGAGAGATTAGATTTAGCAATTAATCAATCCAATCGTGTGGGGCACCTAAAATTAACAAAAAACATACGACACATTATTTCTTACTAAACACATGTGAATCCTCCCTCCTACCACAATAAACGTTACAAACCTATACATTATATACATTATATACATTACGCTTCTTCTCTCCATTTTGCTATCGGCTCCCATATTTTCAATCCTAATTTCCTCCCATTCTTTCCTTTTCTAGAGTATATTGCTTTTTCCAGACTATAAATGTTTAAGACCTTGGCTAACCATTGTTGAAATACTGGTGGTGACTGATCGAGCCATGCTGAGGCAATACATAATCTAAAGACAGCCATTGCAACGAAAATAAAATAGCAACCCTCTCCATGTGCGTTGCCTGAATTCACTCCCAATAACACAATCGCAGGGGTTAAGTTGACGGTTATTTTCAATGCTCTTTGTAAAAAAATTTGTATTTCATTCAATATTGTTGATAAACATGGACATGTTGCGAAAATATGAATTATATCGGCCTGCAAACTTCCACATCTAGAACAATTAATCCCAGTAATCGCCCCCCATTGTGCGAGTTTTGCCGGAGTATAGTACAGCCGGTATATAGTTTTATAGTGCTGAGCCTGTATTGTTGCAGAGCATAGAATATTTTGTCCCAGTTCTAATGACAAATTAAAGCATTCCGATTCTATATCCAACTTAGTCGACCAACTTTCCCCCCACTTAACCGTGTCGTCCGGTTTTGTTTCAATTAACTCTGCATAGAACCTTTTAATAGTGCAGTTTACTCCATTATGTATCGCCTCAAGTATAGAATTTTTCTCAAATCCTCCCGGGCCCCCCCTTTTATTCACCAAAAAACGTCTTACTTGAAGATACTTAAAAAAATGCCATATTTCTCCTGTATTTCTACAAATTGTTTTATCCCCTGTGTACCCATCAAATGCCCCACTTTTATAATACCCTTCCTATACCATTCTATATACACTAGATCAGAAAAATATTCCTCAGGGAATGCTGAATTATCTTTTATTCTCGTGTATCTATTAATTTTCCCCAAGCCATATTTCTTGATAAAAGATTTCCAGATATTATGGGCTCCCAAAATGGTCTTAAATCGTGTCCTTTTAAAGTAAGCTGTGTCAGAAACCAGTCCTTGGATGCTTGATTCCGGTCTAGGAAAGACATGGCTTGGTAGTTCGGGCTGGACTGTTCCCATGAGGCACAGGGTCAAGGCTGATTTGCATATAGCCATTGTCTGACCTAGGGTGGTGTGGAGTGCAAAAAAACAATGGATTTAGGCCCAGATCTTTGTACTGGGGTGAATGTAAGACATTGTTCTGCATTCTGCCCATCAACTGTGTTTTTTGCAATTTTCACCCCGAGTGTGCTGGGTATACTCAGACGTGAGTCCCAGGCTCTCCACATCACTGGAGTAAAGCTATCCAGGCTGAAGAAGGCTGATAGCCAGAAACCGGTCCTTGGATGCTTGATTCCGGTCTAGAAAAGACATGGCTTGGTAGTTCGGGCTGGACTGTTCCCATGAGGCACAGGGTCAAGGCTGATTTGCATATAGCCATTGTCTGACCTAGGGTGGAGTGGAGTGCAATAAAACGATGGATTTAGACCCAGATCTTTGTACTGGGGTGAATGTAAGATATTGTTCTGCATTCTGTCCAACAACTGTGTTTTTTGCCATTTTCACCCCGAGTGTGCTGGGTATACTCAGATGTGAGTCCCAGGCTCTCCACATCAATGAGTCAAGCTATCCAGGCTGAAGAAGGCTGATAGCCAGAAACCGGTCCTTGGGTGCTTGATTCCGGTCTAGGAAAGACATGGCTTGGTAGTTCGGGCTGGAATGTTCCCATGAGTCACAGGGTCAAGGCTGATTTGCATATAGCCATTGTCTGACCTAGGGTGCTGTGGAGTGCAAAAAACGATGGATTTAGTCCCAGATTTTTGTACTGGGGTGAATGTAAGACATTGTTCTGCATTCTGTCCGTCAACTGTATTTTTTGCAATTTTCACCCCGAGTGTGCTGGGTATACTCAGACCTGAGTCCCCGGCTCTCCACATCACTGGAGTCAAGCTATCCAGGCTGAAGAAGGCTGATAGCCAGAAACCGGTCCTTGGATGCTTGATTCCGGTCTAGGAAAGACATGGCTTGGTAATTCGGGCTGGACTGTTCCCATGAGGGACAGGGTCAAGGCTGATTTGCATATAGCCATTGTCTGACCTAGGGTGGTGTGGAGTGCAAAAAACGATGGATTTAGTCCCAGATCTTTGTACTGGGATGAATGTAAGACATTGTTCTGCATTCTGTCCATCAACTGTGTTTTTTGCAATTTTCACCCCGAGTGTGCTGGGTATACTCAGACGTGAGTCCCACGCTCTCCACATCACTGGAGTCAAGCTATCCAGGCTGAAGAAGGCTGATAGCCAGAAACCGGTCCTTGGATGCTTGATTCCGGTCTAGGAAAGACATGGCTTGGTAGTTCGGGCTGGACTGTTCCCATGAGGCACAGGGTCAAGGCTGTTTTGCATATAGCCATTGTCTGACCTAGGGTGGTGTGGAGTGCAAAAAAACGATGGATTTAGGCCCAGATCTTTGTACTGGGGTGAATGTAAGACATTGTTCTGCATTCTGTCCATCAACTGTGTTTTTTGCAATTTTCACCCCGAGTGTGCTGGGTATACTCCGACGTGAGTCCCAGGCTCTCCACATCACTGGAGTCAAGCTATCCAAGCTGAAGAAGGCTGAAATCCAGAAACCGGTCCTTGGATGCTTGATTCCGGTCTAGGAAAGACATGGCTTGGTAGTTCGGGCTGGAATGTTCAAATGAGGCACAGGGTCAAGGCTGATTTGCATATAGCCATTGTCTGACCTAGGGTGGTGTGGAGTGCAAAAAAACGATGGATTTAGGCCCAGATCTTTGTACTGGGGTGAATGTAAGACATTGTTCTGCATTCTGTCCATCAACTGTGTTTTTTGCAATTTTCACCCCGAGTGTGCTGGGTATACTCAGACGTGAGTCCCAGGCTCTCCACATCACTGGAGTCAAGCTATCCAGGATGAAGAAGGCTGATAGCCAGAAACCGGTCCTTGGATGCTTGATTCCGGTATAGGAAAGACATGGCATGGTAGTTCGGGCTGGACTGTTCCCATGAGGCACAGGGTCAAGGCTGATTTGCATATAGCCATTGTCTAACCTAGGGTGGTGTGGAGTGCAAAAAAACGATGGATTTAGGCCCAGATCTTTGTACTGTGGTGAATGTAAGACATTGTTCTGCATTCTGTCCATCAACTGTGTTTTTTTTTAAATTTGCACCCCGAGTGTGCTGGGTATACTCAGAGGTGAGTCCCAGGCTCTCCACATCACTGGAGTCAAGCTATCCAGGCTGAAGAATGCTGATAGCCAGAAACCGGTCCTTGGATGCTTGATTCCGGTCTAGGAAAGACATGGCTTGGTAGTTCGGGCTGGACTGTTCCCATGAGGCACAGGGTCAAGGCTGATATGCATATAGCCATTGTCTGACCTAGGGTGGTGTGGAGTGCAAAAAAACGATGTATTTAGGCCCAGATCTTTGTACTGGGGTGAATGTAAGACATTGTTCGGCATTCTGTCCATCAAATGTGTTTTTTGCAATTTTCACCCCGAGTGTGCTGGGTAAACTCAGACGTGAGTCCCAGGCTCTCCACATCACTGGAGTCAAGCTATCCAGGCTGAAAAAGGCTGATAGCCAGAAACCCGTCCTTGGATGCTTGATTCCGGTCCAGGAAAGACATGGCTTGGTAGTTCGGGCTGGACTGTTCCCATGAGGCACAGGGTCAAAGCTGATTTGCATATAGCCATTGTCTGACCTAGGGTGGTGTGGAGTGCAAAAAACGATGGATTTAGTCCCAGATCTTTGTACTGGGGTGAATGTAAGACATTGTTCTGCATTCTGTCCGTCAACTGTATTTTTTGCATTTTCACCCCGAGTGTGCTGGGTATACTCAGACGTGAGTCCCAGGCTCTCCTCATCACTGGAGTCAAGCTATCCAGGCTGAAGAAGGCTGATAGCCAGAAACCGGTCCTTGGATGCTTGATTCCGGTCTAGGAAAGACATGGCTTGGTAGTTCGTGCTGGACTGTTCCCATGAGGCACAGGGTCAAGGCTGATTTGCATATAGCCATTGTCTGACCTAGGGTGGTGTGGAGTGCAAAAAAACGATGGATTTAGGCCCAGATCTTTGTACTGGGGTGAATGTAAGACATTGTTCTGCATTCTGTCCATCAACTGTGTTTTTTGCAATTTTCACCCCGAGTGTGCTGGGTATACTCAGAGGTGAGTCCCAGGCTCTCCACATCACTGGAGTCAAGCTATCCAGGCTGCAGAATGCTGATAGCCAGAAACCGGTCCTTGGATGCTTGATTCCAGTCTAGGAAAGACATGGCATGGTAGTTCGGGCTGGACTGTTCCCATGAGGCACAGGGTCAAGGCTGATATGCATATAGCCATTGTCTGACCTAGGGTGGTGTGGAGTGCAAAAAAATGATGGATTTAGGCCCAGATCTTTGTACTGGGGTGAATGTAAGACATTGTTCTGCATTCTGTCCATCAACTGTGTTTTTTGCAATTTTCACCCCGAGTGTGCTGGGTATACTCAGACGTGAGTCCCAGGCTCTCCAAATCACTGGAGTCAAGCTATCCAGGCTGAAGAAGGCTGATAGCCAGAAACCGGTCCTTGGATGCTTGATTCCGGTCTAGAAAAGACATGGCTTGGTAGTTCGTGCTGGACTGTTCCCATGAGGCACAGGGTCAAGGCTGATTTGCATATAGCCATTGTCTGACCTAGGGTGGTGTGGAGTGCAAAAAAACGATGGATTTAGGCCCAGATCTTTGTACTGGGGTGAATGTAAGACATTGTTCTGCATTCTGTCCATCAACTGTGTTTTTTGCAATTTTCACCCCGAGTGTGCTGGGTATACTCAGAGGTGAGTCCCAGGCTCTCCACATCACTGGAGTCAAGCTATCCAGGCTGAAGAATGCTGATAGCCAGAAACCGGTCCTTGGATGCTTGATTCCGGTCTAGGAAAGACATGGCATGGTAGTTCGGGCTGGACTGTTCCCATGAGGCACAGGGTCAAGGCTGATATGCATATAGCCATTGTCTGACCTAGGGTGGTGTGGAGTGCAAACAAACGATGGATTTAGGCCCAGATCTTTGTACTGGGGTGAATGTAAGACATTGTTCTGCATTCTGTCCATCAACTGTGTTTTTTGCAATTTTCACCCCGAGTGTGCTGGGTATACTCAGACGTGAGTCCCAGGCTCTCCAAATCACTGGAGTCAAGCTATCCAGGCTGAAGAAGGCTGATAGCCAGAAACCGGTCTTTGGATGCTAGTTTCCGGTCTAGGAAAGACATGGCTTGGTAATTCGGGCTGGACTGTTCCCATGAGGGACAGGGTCAAGGCTGATTTGCATATAGCCATTGTCTGACCTAGGGTGGTGTGGAGTGCAAAAAACGATGGATTTAGGCCCAGATCTTTGTACTGGGATGAATGTAAGACATTGTTCTGCATTCTGTCCATCAACTGTGTTTTTTGCAATTTTCACCCCAAGTGTGCTGGGTATACTCCGACGTGAGCCCCAGGCTCTCCACATCACTGGAGTGAAGCTATCCAGGCTGAAGAAGGCTGAAATCCAGAAACCGGTCCTTGGATGCTTGATTCCGGTCTAGGAAAGACATGGCTTGGTAGTTCGGGCTGGAATGTTCAAATGAGGCACAGGGTCAAGGCTGATTTGCATATAGCCATTGTCTGACCTAGGGTGGCGTGGAGTGCAAAAAACGATGGATTTAGTCCCAGATCTTTGTACTGGGGTGAATGTAAGACATTGTTCTGCATTCTGTCCATCAACTGTGTTTTTTGCAATTTTCACCACGAGTTTGCTGTTTATACTCAGACGTGAGTCCCAGGATCTCCACATCACTGGAGTCAAGCTATCCAGGCTGAAGAAGGCTGATAGCCAGAAACCGGTCCTTGGATGCTTGATTCCGGTCTAGGAAAGACATGGCTTAGTAGTTCGGGCTGGACTGTTCCCATGAGGCACAGGGTCAAGGCTGATTTGCATATAGCCATTGTCTGACCTAGGGTGGTGTGGAGTGCAAAAAAATGATGGATTTAGGCCCAGATCTTTGTACTGGGGTGAATGTAAGACATTGTTCTGCATTCTGTCCATCAACTGTGTTTTTTGCAATTTTCACCCCGAGTGTGCTGGGTATACTCAGACGTGAGTCCCAGGCTCTCCTCATCACTGGAGTCAAGCTATCCAGGCTGAAGAAGGCTGATAGCCAGAAACCGGTCCTTGGATGCTTGATTCTGGTCTAGGAAAGACATGGCTTGGTAGTTCGGGCTGGACTGTTCCCATGAGGCACAGGGTCAAGGCTGATTTGCATATAGCCATTGTCTGACCTAGGGTGGTGTGGAGTGCAAAAAAACGATGGATTTAGGCCCAGATCTTTGTACTGGGGTGAATGTAAGACATTGTTCTACATTCTGTCCATCAACTGTGTTTTTTGCAATTTTCACCCCGAGTGTACTGGGTATACTCAGACGTGAGTCCCAGGCTCTCCACATCCCTGGAGTCAAGCTATCCAGGCTAAAGAAGGCTGATAGCCAGAAACCGGTCCTTGTATGCTTGATTCCGGTATAGGAAAGACATGGCATGGTAGTTCGGGCTGGACTGTTCCCATGAGGCACAGGGTCAAGGCTGATTTGCATATAGCCATTGTCTAACCTAGGGTGGTGTGGAGTGCAAAAAAACGATGGATTTAGGCCCAGATCTTTGTACTGTGGTGAATGTAAGACATTGTTCTGCATTCTGTCCATCAACTGTGTTTTTTTTAAAATTTGCACCCCGAGTGTGCTGGGTATACTCAGAGGTGAGTCCCAGGCTCTCCACATCACTGGAGTCAAGCTATCCAGGCTAAAGAAGGCTGATAGCCAGAAACCGGTCCTTGTATGGTTGATTCCGGTATAGGAAAGACATGGCATGGTAGTTCGGGCTGGACTGTTCAAATGAGGCACAGGGTCAAGGCTGATTTGCATATAGCCATTGTCTGACCTAGGGTGGTGTGGAATGCAAAAAAACGATGGATTTAGGCCCAGATCTTTGTACTGGGGTGAATGTAAGACATTGTTCTGCATTCTGTCCATCAACTCTGTTTTTTGCAATTTTCACCCTGAGTTTGCTGGGTATACTCAGACGTGAGTCCAAGGCTCTCCACATCACTGGAGTCAAGCTATCCAGGATGAAGAAGGCTGATAGCCAGAAACCAGTCCTTGGATGCTTGATTCCGGTATAGGAAAGACATGGCATGGTAGTTCGGGCTGGACTGTTCCCATGAGGCACAGGGTCAAGGCTGATTTGCATATAGCCATTGTCTAACCTAGGGTGGTGTGGAGTGCAAAAAAACGATGGATTTAGGCCCAGATCTTTGTACTGTGGTGAATGTAAGACATTGTTCTGCATTCTGTCCGTCAACTGTATTTTTTGCAATTTTCACCCCGAGTGTGCTGGGTATACTCAGACCTGAGTCCCCGGCTCTCCACATCACTGGAGTCAAGCTATCCAGGCTGAAGAAGGCTGATAGCCAGAAACCGGTCCTTGGATGCTTGATTCCGGTCTAGGAAAGACATGGCTTGGTAGTTCGGGCTGGACTGTTCCCATGAGGCACAGGGTCAAGGCTGATATGCATATAGCCATTGTCTGACCTAGGGTGGTGTGGAGTGCAAAAAAACGATGTATTTAGGCCCAGATCTTTGTACTGGGGTGAATGTAAGACATTGTTCGGCATTCTGTCCATCAAATGTGTTTTTTGCAATTTTCACCCCGAGTGTGCTGGGTAAACTCAGACGTGAGTCCCAGGCTCTCCACATCACTGGAGTCAAGCTATCCAGGCTGAAAAAGGCTGATAGCCAGAAACCCGTCCTTGGATGCTTGATTCCGGTCCAGGAAAGACATGGCTTGGTAGTTCGGGCTGGACTGTTCCCATGAGGCACAGGGTCAAAGCTGATTTGCATATAGCCATTGTCTGACCTAGGGTGGTGTGGAGTGCAAAAAACGATGGATTTAGTCCCAGATCTTTGTACTGGGGTGAATGTAAGACATTGTTCTGCATTCTGTCCGTCAACTGTATTTTTTGCATTTTCACCCCGAGTGTGCTGGGTATACTCAGACCTGAGTCCCCGGCTCTCCACATCACTGGAGTCAAGCTATCCAGGATGAAGAAGGCTGATAGCCAGAAACCGGTCCTTGGATGCTTGATTCCGGTCTAGGAAAGACATGGCTTAGTAGTTCGGGCTGGACTGTTCCCATGAGGCACAGGGTCAAGGCTGATATGCATATAGCCATTGTCTGACCTAGGGTGGTGTGGAGTGCAAAAAAACGATGTATTTAGGCCCAGATCTTTGTACTGGGGTGAATGTAAGACATTGTTCGGCATTCTGTCCATCAAATGTGTTTTTTGCAATTTTCACCCCGAGTGTGCTGGGTAAACTCAGACGTGAGTCCCAGGCTCTCCACATCACTGGAGTCAAGCTATCCAGGCTGAAAAAGGCTGATAGCCAGAAACCCGTCCTTGGATGCTTGATTCCGGTCCAGGAAAGACATGGCTTGGTAGTTCGGGCTGGACTGTTCCCATGAGGCACAGGGTCAAAGCTGATTTGCATATAGCCATTGTCTGACCTAGGGTGGTGTGGAGTGCAAAAAACGATGGATTTAGTCCCAGATCTTTGTACTGGGGTGAATGTAAGACATTGTTCTGCATTCTGTCCGTCAACTGTATTTTTTGCATTTTCACCCCGAGTGTGCTGGGTATACTCAGACCTGAGTCCCCGGCTCTCCACATCACTGGAGTCAAGCTATCCAGGATGAAGAAGGCTGATAGCCAGAAACCGGTCCTTGGATGCTTGATTCCGGTCTAGGAAAGACATGGCTTAGTAGTTCGGGCTGGACTGTTCCCATGAGGCACAGGGTCAAGGCTGATTTGCATATAGCCATTGTCTGGCCTAGGGTGGTGTGGAGTGCAAAAAAATGATGGATTTAGGCCCAGATCTTTGTACTGGGGTGAATGTAAGACATTGTTCTGCATTCTGTCCATCAACTGTGTTTTTTGCAATTTTCACCCCGAGTGTGCTGGGTATACTCAGACGTGAGTCCCAGGCTCTCCACATCACTGGAGTCAAGCTATCCAGGCTGAAGAAGGCTGATAGCCAGAAACCGGTCCTTGGATGCTAGTTTCCGGTCTAGGAAAGACATGGCTTGGTAATTCGGGCTGGACTGTTCCCATGAGGGACAGGGTCAAGACTGATTTGCATATAGCCATTGTCTGACCTAGGGTGGTGTGGAGTGCAAAAAACGATGGATTTAGTCCCAGATCTTTGTACTGGGATGAATGTAAGACATTGTTCTGCATTCTGTCCATCAACTGTGTTGTTTGCAATTTTCACCCCGAGTGTGCTGGGTATACTCCGACGTGAGTCCCAGGCTCTCCACATCACTGGAGTCAAGCTATCCAGGCTGAAGAAGGGTAAAATCCAGAAACCGGTCCTTGGATGCTTGATTCCGGTCTAGGAAAGACATGGCTTGGTAGTTCGGGCTGGAATGTTCAAATGAGGCACAGGGTCAAGGCTGATTTGCATATAGCCATTGTCTGACCTAGGGTGGTGTGGAATGCAAAAAAACGATGGATTTAGGCCCAGATCTTTGTACTGGGGTGAATGTAAGACATTGTTCTGCATTCTGTCCATCAACTCTGTTTTTTGCAATTTTCACCCTGAGTTTGCTGGGTATACTCAGACGTGAGTCCAAGGCTCTCCACATCACTGGAGTCAAGCTATCCAGGATGAAGAAGGCTGATAGCCAGAAACCAGTCCTTGGATGCTTGATTCCGGTATAGGAAAGACATGGCATGGTAGTTCGGGCTGGACTGTTCCCATGAGGCACAGGGTCAAGGCTGATTTGCATATAGCCATTGTCTAACCTAGGGTGGTGTGGAGTGCAAAAAAACGATGGATTTAGGCCCAGATCTTTGTACTGTGGTGAATGTAAGACATTGTTCTGCATTCTGTCCGTCAACTGTATTTTTTGCAATTTTCACCCCGAGTGTGCTGGGTATACTCAGACCTGAGTCCCCGGCTCTCCACATCACTGGAGTCAAGCTATCCAGGCTGAAGAAGGCTGATAGCCAGAAACCGGTCCTTGGATGCTTGATTCCGGTCTAGGAAAGACATGGCTTGGTAGTTCGGGCTGGACTGTTCCCATGAGGCACAGGGTCAAGGCTGATATGCATATAGCCATTGTCTGACCTAGGGTGGTGTGGAGTGCAAAAAAACGATGTATTTAGGCCCAGATCTTTGTACTGGGGTGAATGTAAGACATTGTTCGGCATTCTGTCCATCAAATGTGTTTTTTGCAATTTTCACCCCGAGTGTGCTGGGTAAACTCAGACGTGAGTCCCAGGCTCTCCACATCACTGGAGTCAAGCTATCCAGGCTGAAAAAGGCTGATAGCCAGAAACCCGTCCTTGGATGCTTGATTCCGGTCCAGGAAAGACATGGCTTGGTAGTTCGGGCTGGACTGTTCCCATGAGGCACAGGGTCAAAGCTGATTTGCATATAGCCATTGTCTGACCTAGGGTGGTGTGGAGTGCAAAAAACGATGGATTTAGTCCCAGATCTTTGTACTGGGGTGAATGTAAGACATTGTTCTGCATTCTGTCCGTCAACTGTATTTTTTGCATTTTCACCCCGAGTGTGCTGGGTATACTCAGACCTGAGTCCCCGGCTCTCCACATCACTGGAGTCAAGCTATCCAGGCTGAAGAAGGCTGATAGCCAGAAACCGGTCCTTGGATGCTCGATTCCGGTCTAGGAAAGACATGGCTTGGTAATTCGGGCTGGACTGTCCCCATGAGGGACAGGGTCAAGGCTGATTTGCATATAGCCATTGTCTGACCTAGGGTGGCATGGAGTGCAAAAAACGATGGATTTAGGCCCATATCTTTGTACTGGGGTGAATGTAAGACATTGTTGTGCATTCTGTCCATCAACTGTGTTTTTTGCAATTTTCACCACGAGTTTGCTGTTTATACTCAGACGTGAGTCCCAGGCTCTCCACATCACTGGAGTCAAGCTATCCAGGATGAAGAAGGCTGATAGCCAGAAACCGGTCCTTGGATGCTTGATTCCGGTCTAGGAAAGACATGGCTTAGTAGTTCGGGCTGGACTGTTCCCATGAGGCACAGGGTCAAGGCTGATTTGCATATAGCCATTGTCTGGCCTAGGGTGGTGTGGAGTGCAAAAAAATGATGGATTTAGGCCCAGATCTTTGTACTGGGGTGAATGTAAGACATTGTTCTGCATTCTGTCCATCAACTGTGTTTTTTGCAATTTTCACCCCGAGTGTGCTGGGTATACTCAGACGTGAGTCCCAGGCTCTCCTCATCACTGGAGTCAAGCTATCCAGGCTGAAGAAGGCTGATAGCCAGAAACCAGTCCTTGGATGCTTGATTCCGGTCTAGGAAAGAAATGGCTTGGTAGTTCGGGCTGGACTGTTCCCATGAGGCACAGGGTCAAGGCTGATTTGCATATAGCCATTGTCTGACCTAGGGTGGTATGGAGTGCAAAAAACACGATGGATTTAGGCCCAGATCTTTGTACTGGGGTGAATGTAAGACATTGTTCTGCATTCTGTCCATCAACTGTGTTTTTTGCAATTTTCACCCCGAGTGTGCTGGGTATACTCAGACGTGAGTCCCAGGCTCTCCACATCACTGGAGTCAAGCTATCCAGGCTAAAGAAGGCTGATATCCAGAAACCGGTCCTTGTATGCTTGATTCCGGTCTAGGAAAGACATGGCTTGGAAGTTCGGGCTGGACTTTTCCCATGAGGCACAGGGTCAAGACTGATTTGCATATAGCCATTGTCTGACCTAGGGTGGTGTGGAGTGCAAAAAAATGATGGATTTAGGCCCAGATCTTTGTACTGGGGTGAATGTAAGACATTGTTCTGCATTCTGTCCATCAACTGTGTTTTTTGCAATTTTCACCCCGAGTGTGCTGGGTATACTCAGACGTGAGTCCCAGGCTCTCCACATCACTGGAGTCAAGCTATCCAGGCTGAAGAAGGCTGATAGCCAGAAACCGGTCCTTGGATGCTAGTTTCCGGTCTAGGAAAGACATGGCTTGGTAATTCGGGCTGGACTGTTCCCATGAGGGACAGGGTCAAGACTGATTTGCATATAGCCATTGTCTGACCTAGGGTGGTGTGGAGTGCAAAAAACGATGGATTTAGTCCCAGATCTTTGTACTGGGATGAATGTAAGACATTGTTCTGCATTCTGTCCATCAACTGTGTTTTTTGCAATTTTCACCCCGAGTGTGCTGGGTATACCTCGACGTGAGTCCCAGGCTCTCCACATCACTGGAGTCAAGCTATCCAGGCTGAAGAAGGGTAAAATCCAGAAACCGGTCCTTGGATGCTTGATTCCGGTCTAGGAAAGACATGGCTTGGTAGTTCGGGCTGGAATGTTCAAATGAGGCACAGGGTCAAGGCTGATTTGCATATAGCCATTGTCTGACCTAGGGTGGTGTGGAATGCAAAAAAACGATGGATTTAGGCCCAGATCTTTGTACTGGGGTGAATGTAAGACATTGTTCTGCATTCTGTCCATCAACTCTGTTTTTTGCAATTTTCACCCTGAGTTTGCTGGGTATACTCAGACGTGAGTCCAAGGCTCTCCACATCACTGGAGTCAAGCTATCCAGGATGAAGAAGGCTGATAGCCAGAAACCAGTCCTTGGATGCTTGATTCCGGTATAGGAAAGACATGGCATGGTAGTTCGGGCTGGACTGTTCCCATGAGGCACAGGGTCAAGGCTGATTTGCATATAGCCATTGTCTAACCTAGGGTGGTGTGGAGTGCAAAAAAACGATGGATTTAGGCCCAGATCTTTGTACTGTGGTGAATGTAAGACATTGTTCTGCATTCTGTCCATCAACTGTGTTTTTTTTAAAATTTGCACCCCGAGTGTGCTGGGTATACTCAGAGGTGAGTCCCAGGCTCTCCACATCAATGGAGTAAAGCTATCCAGGCTGAAGAATGCTGATAGCCAGAAACCGGTCCTTGGATGCTTGATTCCGGTCTAGGAAAGACATGGCTTGGTAGTTCGGGCTGGACTGTTCCCATGAGGCACAGGGTCAAGGCTGATATGCATATAGCCATTGTCTGACCTAGGGTGGTGTGGAGTGCAAATAAACGATGGATTTAGGCCCAGATCTTTGTACTGGGGTGAATGTAAGACATTGTTCTGCATTCTGTCCATCAACTGTGTTTTTTGCAATTTTCACCCCGAGTGTGCTGGGTATACTCAGACGTGAGTCCCAGGCTCTCCACATCACTGGAGTCAAGCTATCCATGCTGAAAAAGGCTGATAGCCAGAAACCCATCCTTGGATGCTTGATTCCGGTCAAGGAAAGACATGGCTTGGTAGTTCGGGCTGGACTGTTCCCATGAGGCACAGGGTCAAAGCTGATTTGCAGATAGCCATTGTCTGACCTAGGGTGGTGTGGAGTGCAAAAAACGATGGATTTAGTCCCAGATCTTTGTACTGGGGTGAATGTAAGACATTGTTCTGCATTCTGTCCGTCAACTGTATTTTTTGCAATTTTCACCCCGAGTGTGCTGGGTATACTCAGACCTGAGTCCCCGGCTCTCCACATCACTGGAGTCAAGCTATCCAGGCTGAAGAAGGCTGATAGCCAGAAACCGGTCCTTGGATGCTTGATTCCGGTCTAGGAAAGACATGGCTTGGTAGTTCGGGCTGGACTGTTCCCATGAGGCACAGGGTCAAGGCTGATATGCATATAGCCATTGTCTGACCTAGGGTGGTGTGGAGTGCAAAAAAACGATGTATTTAGGCCCAGATCTTTGTACTGGGGTGAATGTAAGACATTGTTCGGCATTCTGTCCATCAAATGTGTTTTTTGCAATTTTCACCCCGAGTGTGCTGGGTAAACTCAGACGTGAGTCCCAGGCTCTCCACATCACTGGAGTCAAGCTATCCAGGCTGAAAAAGGCTGATAGCCAGAAACCCGTCCTTGGATGCTTGATTCCGGTCCAGGAAAGACATGGCTTGGTAGTTCGGGCTGGACTGTTCCCATGAGGCACAGGGTCAAAGCTGATTTGCATATAGCCATTGTCTGACCTAGGGTGGTGTGGAGTGCAAAAAACGATGGATTTAGTCCCAGATCTTTGTACTGGGGTGAATGTAAGACATTGTTCTGCATTCTGTCCGTCAACTGTATTTTTTGCATTTTCACCCCGAGTGTGCTGGGTATACTCAGACCTGAGTCCCCGGCTCTCCACATCACTGGAGTCAAGCTATCCAGGCTGAAGAAGGCTGATAGCCAGAAACCGGTCCTTGGATGCTCGATTCCGGTCTAGGAAAGACATGGCTTGGTAATTCGGGCTGGACTGTCCCCATGAGGGACAGGGTCAAGGCTGATTTGCATATAGCCATTGTCTGACCTAGGGTGGCATGGAGTGCAAAAAACGATGGATTTAGGCCCATATCTTTGTACTGGGGTGAATGTAAGACATTGTTGTGCATTCTGTCCATCAACTGTGTTTTTTGCAATTTTCACCACGAGTTTGCTGTTTATACTCAGACGTGAGTCCCAGGCTCTCCACATCACTGGAGTCAAGCTATCCAGGATGAAGAAGGCTGATAGCCAGAAACCGGTCCTTGGATGCTTGATTCCGGTCTAGGAAAGACATGGCTTAGTAGTTCGGGCTGGACTGTTCCCATGAGGCACAGGGTCAAGGCTGATTTGCATATAGCCATTGTCTGACCTAGGGTGGTGTGGAGTGCAAAAAAATGATGGATTTAGGCCCAGATCTTTGTACTGGGGTGAATGTAAGACATTGTTCTGCATTCTGTCCATCAACTGTGTTTTTTGCAATTTTCACCCCGAGTGTGCTGGGTATACTCAGACGTGAGTCCCAGGCTCTCCTCATCACTGGAGTCAAGCTATCCAGGCTGAAGAAGGCTGATAGCCAGAAACCAGTCCTTGGATGCTTGATTCCGGTCTAGGAAAGAAATGGCTTGGTAGTTCGGGCTGGACTGTTCCCATGAGGCACAGGGTCAAGGCTGATTTGCATATAGCCATTGTCTGACCTAGGGTGGTATGGAGTGCAAAAAACACGATGGATTTAGGCCCAGATCTTTGTACTGGGGTGAATGTAAGACATTGTTCTGCATTCTGTCCATCAACTGTGTTTTTTGCAATTTTCACCCCGAGTGTGCTGGGTATACTCAGACGTGAGTCCCAGGCTCTCCACATCACTGGAGTCAAGCTATCCAGGCTAAAGAAGGCTGATATCCAGAAACCGGTCCTTGTATGCTTGATTCCGGTCTAGGAAAGACATGGCTTGGAAGTTCGGGCTGGACTTTTCCCATGAGGCACAGGGTCAAGACTGATTTGCATATAGCCATTGTCTGACCTAGGGTGGTGTGGAGTGCAAAAAAATGATGGATTTAGGCCCAGATCTTTGTACTGGGGTGAATGTAAGACATTGTTCTGCATTCTGTCCATCAACTGTGTTTTTTGCAATTTTCACCCCGAGTGTGCTGGGTATACTCAGACGTGAGTCCCAGGCTCTCCACATCACTGGAGTCAAGCTATCCAGGCTGAAGAAGGCTGATAGCCAGAAACCGGTCCTTGGATGCTAGTTTCCGGTCTAGGAAAGACATGGCTTGGTAATTCGGGCTGGACTGTTCCCATGAGGGACAGGGTCAAGACTGATTTGCATATAGCCATTGTCTGACCTAGGGTGGTGTGGAGTGCAAAAAACGATGGATTTAGTCCCAGATCTTTGTACTGGGATGAATGTAAGACATTGTTCTGCATTCTGTCCATCAACTGTGTTTTTTGCAATTTTCACCCCGAGTGTGCTGGGTATACTCCGACGTGAGTCCCAGGCTCTCCACATCACTGGAGTCAAGCTATCCAGGCTGAAGAAGGGTAAAATCCAGAAACCGGTCCTTGGATGCTTGATTCCGGTCTAGGAAAGACATGGCTTGGTAGTTCGGGCTGGAATGTTCAAATGAGGCACAGGGTCAAGGCTGATTTGCATATAGCCATTGTCTGACCTAGGGTGGTGTGGAATGCAAAAAAACGATGGATTTAGGCCCAGATCTTTGTACTGGGGTGAATGTAAGACATTGTTCTGCATTCTGTCCATCAACTCTGTTTTTTGCAATTTTCACCCTGAGTTTGCTGGGTATACTCAGACGTGAGTCCAAGGCTCTCCACATCACTGGAGTCAAGCTATCCAGGATGAAGAAGGCTGATAGCCAGAAACCAGTCCTTGGATGCTTGATTCCGGTATAGGAAAGACATGGCATGGTAGTTCGGGCTGGACTGTTCCCATGAGGCACAGGGTCAAGGCTGATTTGCATATAGCCATTGTCTAACCTAGGGTGGTGTGGAGTGCAAAAAAACGATGGATTTAGGCCCAGATCTTTGTACTGTGGTGAATGTAAGACATTGTTCTGCATTCTGTCCATCAACTGTGTTTTTTTTAAAATTTGCACCCCGAGTGTGCTGGGTATACTCAGAGGTGAGTCCCAGGCTCTCCACATCAATGGAGTAAAGCTATCCAGGCTGAAGAATGCTGATAGCCAGAAACCGGTCCTTGGATGCTTGATTCCGGTCTAGGAAAGACATGGCTTGGTAGTTCGGGCTGGACTGTTCCCATGAGGCACAGGGTCAAGGCTGATATGCATATAGCCATTGTCTGACCTAGGGTGGTGTGGAGTGCAAATAAACGATGGATTTAGGCCCAGATCTTTGTACTGGGGTGAATGTAAGACATTGTTCTGCATTCTGTCCATCAACTGTGTTTTTTGCAATTTTCACCCCGAGTGTGCTGGGTATACTCAGACGTGAGTCCCAGGCTCTCCACATCACTGGAGTCAAGCTATCCATGCTGAAAAAGGCTGATAGCCAGAAACCCATCCTTGGATGCTTGATTCCGGTCAAGGAAAGACATGGCTTGGTAGTTCGGGCTGGACTGTTCCCATGAGGCACAGGGTCAAAGCTGATTTGCAGATAGCCATTGTCTGACCTAGGGTGGTGTGGAGTGCAAAAAACGATGGATTTAGTCCCAGATCTTTGTACTGGGGTGAATGTAAGACATTGTTCTGCATTCTGTCCGTCAACTGTATTTTTTGCAATTTTCACCCCGAGTGTGCTGGGTATACTCAGACCTGAGTCCCCGGCTCTCCACATCACTGGAGTCAAGCTATCCAGGCTGAAGAAGGCTGATAGCCAGAAACCGGTCCTTGGATGCTTGATTCCGGTCTAGGAAAGACATGGCTTGGTAGTTCGGGCTGGACTGTTCCCATGAGGCACAGGGTCAAGGCTGATATGCATATAGCCATTGTCTGACCTAGGGTGGTGTGGAGTGCAAAAAAACGATGTATTTAGGCCCAGATCTTTGTACTGGGGTGAATGTAAGACATTGTTCGGCATTCTGTCCATCAAATGTGTTTTTTGCAATTTTCACCCCGAGTGTGCTGGGTAAACTCAGACGTGAGTCCCAGGCTCTCCACATCACTGGAGTCAAGCTATCCAGGCTGAAAAAGGCTGATAGCCAGAAACCCGTCCTTGGATGCTTGATTCCGGTCCAGGAAAGACATGGCTTGGTAGTTCGGGCTGGACTGTTCCCATGAGGCACAGGGTCAAAGCTGATTTGCATATAGCCATTGTCTGACCTAGGGTGGTGTGGAGTGCAAAAAACGATGGATTTAATCCCAGATCTTTGTACTGGGGTGAATGTAAGACATTGTTCTGCATTCTGTCCGTCAACTGTATTTTTTGCATTTTCACCCCGAGTGTGCTGGGTATACTCAGACGTGAGTCCCAGGCTCTCCTCATCACTGGAGTCAAGCTATCCAGGCTGAAGAAGGCTGATAGCCAGAAACCGGTCCTTGGATGCTTGATTCCGGTCTAGGAAAGACATGGCTTGGTAGTTCGTGCTGGACTGTTCCCATGAGGCACAGGGTCAAGGCTGATTTGCATATAGCCATTGTCTGACCTAGGGTGGTGTGGAGTGCAAAAAAACGATGGATTTAGGCCCAGATCTTTGTACTGGGGTGAATGTAAGACATTGTTCTGCATTCTGTCCATCAACTGTGTTTTTTGCAATTTTCACCCCGAGTGTGCTGGGTATACTCAGAGGTGAGTCCCAGGCTCTCCACATCACTGGAGTCAAGCTATCCAGGCTGCAGAATGCTGATAGCCAGAAACCGGTCCTTGGATGCTTGATTCCAGTCTAGGAAAGACATGGCATGGTAGTTCGGGCTGGACTGTTCCCATGAGGCACAGGGTCAAGGCTGATATGCATATAGCCATTGTCTGACCTAGGGTGGTGTGGAGTGCAAAAAAACGATGGATTTAGGCCCAGATCTTTGTACTGGGGTGAATGTAAGACATTGTTCTGCATTCTGTCCATCAACTGTGTTTTTTGCAATTTTCACCCCGAGTGTGCTGGGTATACTCAGACGTGAGTCCCAGGCTCTCCAAATCACTGGAGTCAAGCTATCCAGGCTGAAGAAGGCTGATAGCCAGAAACCGGTCCTTGGATGCTTGATTCCGGTCTAGAAAAGACATGGCTTGGTAGTTCGTGCTGGACTGTTCCCATGAGGCACAGGGTCAAGGCTGATTTGCATATAGCCATTGTCTGACCTAGGGTGGTGTGGAGTGCAAAAAAACGATGGATTTAGGCCCAGATCTTTGTACTGGGGTGAATGTAAGACATTGTTCTGCATTCTGTCCATCAACTGTGTTTTTTGCAATTTTCACCCCGAGTGTGCTGGGTATACTCAGAGGTGAGTCCCAGGCTCTCCACATCACTGGAGTCAAGCTATCCAGGCTGAAGAATGCTGATAGCCAGAAACCGGTCCTTGGATGCTTGATTCCGGTCTAGGAAAGACATGGCATGGTAGTTCGGGCTGGACTGTTCCCATGAGGCACAGGGTCAAGGCTGATATGCATATAGCCATTGTCTGACCTAGGGTGGTGTGGAGTGCAAACAAACGATGGATTTAGGCCCAGATCTTTGTACTGGGGTGAATGTAAGACATTGTTCTGCATTCTGTCCATCAACTGTGTTTTTTGCAATTTTCACCCCGAGTGTGCTGGGTATACTCAGACGTGAGTCCCAGGCTCTCCAAATCACTGGAGTCAAGCTATCCAGGCTGAAGAAGGCTGATAGCCAGAAACCGGTCTTTGGATGCTAGTTTCCGGTCTAGGAAAGACATGGCTTGGTAATTCGGGCTGGACTGTTCCCATGAGGGACAGGGTCAAGGCTGATTTGCATATAGCCATTGTCTGACCTAGGGTGGTGTGGAGTGCAAAAAACGATGGATTTAGGCCCAGATCTTTGTACTGGGATGAATGTAAGACATTGTTCTGCATTCTGTCCATCAACTGTGTTTTTTGCAATTTTCACCCCAAGTGTGCTGGGTATACTCCGACGTGAGCCCCAGGCTCTCCACATCACTGGAGTGAAGCTATCCAGGCTGAAGAAGGCTGAAATCCAGAAACCGGTCCTTGGATGCTTGATTCCGGTCTAGGAAAGACATGGCTTGGTAGTTCGGGCTGGAATGTTCAAATGAGGCACAGGGTCAAGGCTGATTTGCATATAGCCATTGTCTGACCTAGGGTGGCGTGGAGTGCAAAAAACGATGGATTTAGTCCCAGATCTTTGTACTGGGGTGAATGTAAGACATTGTTCTGCATTCTGTCCATCAACTGTGTTTTTTGCAATTTTCACCACGAGTTTGCTGTTTATACTCAGACGTGAGTCCCAGGATCTCCACATCACTGGAGTCAAGCTATCCAGGCTGAAGAAGGCTGATAGCCAGAAACCGGTCCTTGGATGCTTGATTCCGGTCTAGGAAAGACATGGCTTAGTAGTTCGGGCTGGACTGTTCCCATGAGGCACAGGGTCAAGGCTGATTTGCATATAGCCATTGTCTGACCTAGGGTGGTGTGGAGTGCAAAAAAATGATGGATTTAGGCCCAGATCTTTGTACTGGGGTGAATGTAAGACATTGTTCTGCATTCTGTCCATCAACTGTGTTTTTTGCAATTTTCACCCCGAGTGTGCTGGGTATACTCAGACGTGAGTCCCAGGCTCTCCTCATCACTGGAGTCAAGCTATCCAGGCTGAAGAAGGCTGATAGCCAGAAACCGGTCCTTGGATGCTTGATTCTGGTCTAGGAAAGACATGGCTTGGTAGTTCGGGCTGGACTGTTCCCATGAGGCACAGGGTCAAGGCTGATTTGCATATAGCCATTGTCTGACCTAGGGTGGTGTGGAGTGCAAAAAAACGATGGATTTAGGCCCAGATCTTTGTACTGGGGTGAATGTAAGACATTGTTCTACATTCTGTCCATCAACTGTGTTTTTTGCAATTTTCACCCCGAGTGTACTGGGTATACTCAGACGTGAGTCCCAGGCTCTCCACATCCCTGGAGTCAAGCTATCCAGGCTAAAGAAGGCTGATAGCCAGAAACCGGTCCTTGTATGCTTGATTCCGGTATAGGAAAGACATGGCATGGTAGTTCGGGCTGGACTGTTCCCATGAGGCACAGGGTCAAGGCTGATTTGCATATAGCCATTGTCTAACCTAGGGTGGTGTGGAGTGCAAAAAAACGATGGATTTAGGCCCAGATCTTTGTACTGTGGTGAATGTAAGACATTGTTCTGCATTCTGTCCATCAACTGTGTTTTTTTTAAAATTTGCACCCCGAGTGTGCTGGGTATACTCAGAGGTGAGTCCCAGGCTCTCCACATCACTGGAGTCAAGCTATCCAGGCTAAAGAAGGCTGATAGCCAGAAACCGGTCCTTGTATGGTTGATTCCGGTATAGGAAAGACATGGCATGGTAGTTCGGGCTGGACTGTTCCCATGAGGCACAGGGTCAAGGCTGATTTGCATATAGCCATTGTCTAACCTAGGGTGGTGTGGAGTGCAAAAAAACGATGGATTTAGGCTCAGATCTTTGTACTGTGGTGAATGTAAGACATTGTTCTGCATTCTGTCCATCAACTGTGTTTTTTTTAAAATTTGCACCCCGAGTGTGCTGGGTATACTCAGAGGTGAGACCCAGGCTCTCCACATCACTGGAGTCAAGCTATCCAGGCTGAAGAATGCTGATAGCCAGAAACCGGTCCTTGGATGCTTGATTCCAGTCTAGGAAAGACATGGCTTGGTAGTTCGGGCTGGACTGTTCCCATGAGGCACAGGGTCAAGGCTGATATGCATATAGCCATTGTCTGACCTAGGGTGGTGTGGACTGCAAAAAAACGATGGATTTAGGCCCAGATCTTTGTACTGGGGTGAATGTAAGACATTGTTCGGCATTCTGTCCATCAACTGTGTTTTTTGCAATTTTCACCCCGAATGTGCTGGGTATACTCAGACTTTAGTCCCAGGCTCTCCACATCACTGGAGTCAAGCTATCCAGGCTGAAAAAGGCTGATAGCCAGAAACCCGTCCTTGGATGCTTGATTCCGGTCTAGGAAAGACATGGCTTGGTAGTTCGGGCTGGACTGTTCCCATGAGGCACAGGGTCAAAGCTGATTTGCATATAGCCATTGTCTGACCTAGGGTGGTGTGGAGTGCAAAAAACGATGGATTTAGTCCCAGATCTTTGTACTGGGATGAATGTAAGACATTGTTCTGCATTCTGTCCGTCAACTGTATTTTTTGCATTTTCACCCCGAGTGTGCTGGGTATACTCAGACCTGAGTCCCCGGCTCTCCACATCACTGGAGTCAAGCTATCCAGGCTGAAGAAGGCTGATAGCCAGAAACCGGTCCTTGGATGCTCGATTCCGGTCTAGGAAAGACATGGCTTGGTAATTCGGGCTGGACTGTCCCCATGAGGGACAGGGTCAAGGCTGATTTGCATATAGCCATTGTCTGACCTAGGGTGGCATGGAGTGCAAAAAACGATGGATTTAGGCCCATATCTTTGTACTGGGGTGAATGTAAGACATTGTTGTGCATTCTGTCCATCAACTGTGTTTTTTGCAATTTTCACCACGAGTTTGCTGTTTATACTCAGACGTGAGTCCCAGGCTCTCCACATCACTGGAGTCAAGCTATCCAGGATGAAGAAGGCTGATAGCCAGAAACCGGTCCTTGGATGCTTGATTCCGGTCTAGGAAAGACATGGCTTAGTAGTTCGGGCTGGACTGTTCCCATGAGGCACAGGGTCAAGGCTGATTTGCATATAGCCATTGTCTGACCTAGGGTGGTGTGGAGTGCAAAAAAATGATGGATTTAGGCCCAGATCTTTGTACTGGGGTGAATGTAAGACATTGTTCTGCATTCTGTCCATCAACTGTGTTTTTTGCAATTTTCACCCCGAGTGTGCTGGGTATACTCAGACGTGAGTCCCAGGCTCTCCTCATCACTGGAGTCAAGCTATCCAGGCTGAAGAAGGCTGATAGCCAGAAACCAGTCCTTGGATGCTTGATTCCGGTCTAGGAAAGAAATGGCTTGGTAGTTCGGGCTGGACTGTTCCCATGAGGCACAGGGTCAAGGCTGATTTGCATATAGCCATTGTCTGACCTAGGGTGGTATGGAGTGCAAAAAACACGATGGGTTTAGGCCCAGATCTTTGTACTGGGGTGAATGTAAGACATTGTTCTGCATTCTGTCCATCAACTGTGTTTTTTGCAATTTTCACCCCGAGTGTGCTGGGTATACTCAGACGTGAGTCCCAGGCTCTCCACATCACTGGAGTCAAGCTATCCAGGCTAAAGAAGGCTGATATCCAGAAACCGGTCCTTGTATGCTTGATTCCGGTCTAGGAAAGACATGGCTTGGAAGTTCGGGCTGGACTTTTCCCATGAGGCACAGGGTCAAGACTGATTTGCATATAGCCATTGTCTGACCTAGGGTGGTGTGGAGTGCAAAAAAATGATGGATTTAGGCCCAGATCTTTGTACTGGGGTGAATGTAAGACATTGTTCTGCATTCTGTCCATCAACTGTGTTTTTTGCAATTTTCACCCCGAGTGTGCTGGGTATACTCAGACGTGAGTCCCAGGCTCTCCACATCACTGGAGTCAAGCTATCCAGGCTGAAGAAGGCTGATAGCCAGAAACCGGTCCTTGGATGCTAGTTTCCGGTCTAGGAAAGACATGGCTTGGTAATTCGGGCTGGACTGTTCCCATGAGGGACAGGGTCAAGACTGATTTGCATATAGCCATTGTCTGACCTAGGGTGGTGTGGAGTGCAAAAAACGATGGATTTAGTCCCAGATCTTTGTACTGGGATGAATGTAAGACATTGTTCTGCATTCTGTCCATCAACTGTGTTTTTTGCAATTTTCACCCCGAGTGTGCTGGGTATACTCCGACGTGAGTCCCAGGCTCTCCACATCACTGGAGTCAAGCTATCCAGGCTGAAGAAGGGTAAAATCCAGAAACCGGTCCTTGGATGCTTGATTCCGGTCTAGGAAAGACATGGCTTGGTAGTTCGGGCTGGAATGTTCAAATGAGGCACAGGGTCAAGGCTGATTTGCATATAGCCATTGTCTGACCTAGGGTGGTGTGGAATGCAAAAAAACGATGGATTTAGGCCCAGATCTTTGTACTGGGGTGAATGTAAGACATTGTTCTGCATTCTGTCCATCAACTCTGTTTTTTGCAATTTTCACCCTGAGTTTGCTGGGTATACTCAGACGTGAGTCCAAGGCTCTCCACATCACTGGAGTCAAGCTATCCAGGATGAAGAAGGCTGATAGCCAGAAACCAGTCCTTGGATGCTTGATTCCGGTATAGGAAAGACATGGCATGGTAGTTCGGGCTGGACTGTTCCCATGAGGCACAGGGTCAAGGCTGATTTGCATATAGCCATTGTCTAACCTAGGGTGGTGTGGAGTGCAAAAAAACGATGGATTTAGGCCCAGATCTTTGTACTGTGGTGAATGTAAGACATTGTTCTGCATTCTGTCCATCAACTGTGTTTTTTTTAAAATTTGCACCCCGAGTGTGCTGGGTATACTCAGAGGTGAGTCCCAGGCTCTCCACATCAATGGAGTAAAGCTATCCAGGCTGAAGAATGCTGATAGCCAGAAACCGGTCCTTGGATGCTTGATTCCGGTCTAGGAAAGACATGGCTTGGTAGTTCGGGCTGGACTGTTCCCATGAGGCACAGGGTCAAGGCTGATATGCATATAGCCATTGTCTGACCTAGGGTGGTGTGGAGTGCAAATAAACGATGGATTTAGGCCCAGATCTTTGTACTGGGGTGAATGTAAGACATTGTTCTGCATTCTGTCCATCAACTGTGTTTTTTGCAATTTTCACCCCGAGTGTGCTGGGTATACTCAGACGTGAGTCCCAGGCTCTCCACATCACTGGAGTCAAGCTATCCATGCTGAAAAAGGCTGATAGCCAGAAACCCATCCTTGGATGCTTGATTCCGGTCAAGGAAAGACATGGCTTGGTAGTTCGGGCTGGACTGTTCCCATGAGGCACAGGGTCAAAGCTGATTTGCAGATAGCCATTGTCTGACCTAGGGTGGTGTGGAGTGCAAAAAACGATGGATTTAGTCCCAGATCTTTGTACTGGGGTGAATGTAAGACATTGTTCTGCATTCTGTCCGTCAACTGTATTTTTTGCAATTTTCACCCCGAGTGTGCTGGGTATACTCAGACCTGAGTCCCCGGCTCTCCACATCACTGGAGTCAAGCTATCCAGGCTGAAGAAGGCTGATAGCCAGAAACCGGTCCTTGGATGCTTGATTCCGGTCTAGGAAAGACATGGCTTGGTAATTCGGGCTGGACTGTTCCCATGAGGGACAGGGTCAAGGCTGATTTGCATATAGCCATTGTCTGACCTAGGGTGGCGTGGAGTGAAAAAAACGACGGATTTAGTCCCAGATCTTTGTACTTGGGTGAATGTAAGACATTGTTCTGCATTCTGTCCATCAACTGTGTTTTTTGCAATTTTCACCACGAGTTTGCTGTTTATACTCAGACGTGAGTCCCAGGCTCTCCACATCACTGGAGTCAAGCTATCCAGGCTGAAGAAGGCTGATAGCCAGAAACCGGTCTTTGGATGCTAGTTTCCGGTCTAGGAAAGACGTGGCTTGGTAATTCGGGTTGGACTGTTCCCATGAGGGACAGGGTCAAGGCTGATTTGCATATAGCCATTGTCTGACCTAGGGTGGTGTGGAGTGCAAAAAACGATGGATTTAGTCCCAGATCTTTGTACTGGGATGAATGTAAGACATTGTTCTGCATTCTGTCCATCAACTGTGTTTTTTGCAATTTTCACCCCAAGTGTGCTGGGTATACTCCGACGTGAGTCCCAGGCTCTCCACATCACTGGAGTGAAGCTATCCAGGCTGAAGAAGGCTGAAATCCAGAAACTGGTCCTTGGATGCTTGATTCCGGTCTAGGAAAGACATGGCTTGGTAGTTCGGGCTGGAATGTTCAAATGAGGCACAGGGTCAAGGCTGATTTGCATATAGCGATTGTCTGACCTAGGGTGGCGTGGAGTGCAAAAAACGATGGATTTAGTCCCAGATCTTTGTACTGGGGTGAATGTAAGACATTGTTCTGCATTCTGTCCATCAACTGTGTTTTTTGCAATTTTCACCACGAGTTTGCTGTTTATACTCAGACGTGAGTCCCAGGCTCTCCACATCACTGGAGTCAAGCTATCCAGGCTGAAGAAGGCTGATAGCCAGAAACCGGTCCTTGGATGCTTGATTCCGGTCTAGGAAAGACATGGCTTAGTAGTTCGGGCTGGACTGTTCCCATGAGGCACAAGGTCAAGGCTGATTTGCATATAGCCATTGTCTGACCTAGGGTGGTGTGGAGTGCAAAAAAATGATGGATTTAGGCCCAGATCTTTGTACTGGGGTAAATGTAAGACATTGTTCTGCATTCTGTCCATCAACTGTGTTTTTTGCAATTTTCACCCCGAGTGTGCTGGGTATACTCAGACGTGAGTCCCAGGCTCTCCTCATCACTGGAGTCAAGCTATCCAGGCTGAAGAAGGCTGATAGCCAGAAACCGGTCCTTGGATGCTTGATTCTGGTCTAGGAAAGACATGGCTTGGTAGTTTGGGCTGGACTGTTCCCATGAGGCACAGGGTCAAGTCTGATTTGCATATAGCCATTGTCTGACCTAGGGTGGTGTGGAGTGCAAAAAAACGATGGATTTAGGCCCAGATCTTTGTACTGGGGTGAATGTAAGACATTGTTCTGCATTCTGTCCATCAACTGTGTTTCTTGCAATTTTCATCCCGAGTGTACTGGGTATACTCAGACGTGAGTCCCAGGCTCTCCACATCACTGGAGTCAAGCTATCCAGGCTAAAGAAGGCTGATAGCCAGAAACCGGTCCTTGTATGCTTGATTCCGGTATAGGAAAGACATGGCATGGTAGTTCGGGCTGGACTGTTCCCATGAGGCACAGGGTCAAGGCTGATATGCATATAGCCATTGTCTGACCTAGGGTGGTGTGGAGTGCAAAAAAACGATGGATTTAGGCCCAGATCTTTGTACTGGGGTGAATGTAAGACATTGTTCGGCATTCTGTCCATCAACTGTGTTTTTTGCAATTTTCACCCCGAATGTGCTGGGTATACTCAGACTTTAGTCCCAGGCTCTCCACATCACTGGAGTCAAGCTATCCAGGCTGAAAAAGGCTGATAGCCAGAAACCCGTCCTTGGATGCTTGATTCTGGTCTAGGAAAGACATGGCTTGGTAGTTCGGGCTGGACTGTTCCCATGAGGGACAGGGTCAAGGCTGATTTGCATATAGCCATTGTCTGACCTAGGGTGGCGTGGAGTGCAAAAAACGATGGATTTAGTCCCAGATCTTTGTACTGGGGTGAATGTAAGACATTGTTCTGCATTCTGTCCATCAACTGTGTTTTTTGCAATTTTCACCCCGAGTGTGCTGGGTATACTCAGACGTGAGTCCCAGGCTCTCCTCATCACTGGAGTCAAGCTATCCAGGCTGAAGAAGGCTGATAGCCAGAAACCGGTCCTTGGATGCTTGATTCCGGTCTAGGAAAGACATGGCTTGGTAGTTCGTGCTGGACTGTTCCCATGAGGCACAGGGTCAAGGCTGATTTGCATATAGCCATTGTCTGACCTAGGGTGGTGTGGAGTGCAAAAAAACGATGGATTTAGGCCCAGATCTTTGTACTGGGGTGAATGTAAGACATTGTTCTGCATTCTGTCCATCAACTGTGTTTTTTGCAATTTTCACCCCGAGTGTGCTGGGTATACTCAGACGTGAGTCCCAGGCTCTCCACATCACTGGAGTCAAGCTATCCAGGCTGAAGAATGCTGATAGCCAGAAACCGGAACTTGGATGCTTGATTCCGGTCTAGGAAAGACATGGCTTGGTAGTTCGGGCTGGACTGTTCCCATGAGGCACAGGGTCAAGGCTGATATGCATATAGCCATTGTCTGACCTAGGGTGGTGTGGAGTGCAAAAAAACGATGGATTTAGGCCCAGATCTTTGTACTGTGGTGAATGTAAGACATTGTTCTGCATTCTGTCCATCAACTGTGTTTTTTGCAATTTTCACCCCGAGTGTGCTGGGTATACTCAGAGGTGAGTCCCAGGCTCTCCACATCACTGGAGTCAAGCTATCCAGGCTGAAGAATGCTGATAGCCAGAAACCGGTCCTTGGATGCTTGATTCCGGTCTAGGAAAGACATGGCTTGGTAGTTCGGGCTGGACTGTTCCCATGAGGCACAGGGTCAAGGCTGATATGCATATAGCCATTGTCTGACCTAGGGTGGTGTGGAGTGCAAAAAAACGATGGATTTAGGCCCAGATCTTTGTACTGGGGTGAATGTAAGACATTGTTCTGCATTCTGTCCATCAACTGTGTTTTTTGCAATTTTCACCCCGAGTGTGCTGGGTAGACTCAGACGTGAGTCCCAGGCTCTCCACATCTCTGGAGTCAAGCTATCCAGGCTGAAGAAGGCTGATAGCCAGAAACCGGTCTTTGGATGCTAGTTTCCGGTCTAGGAAAGACATGGCTTGGTAATTCGGGCTGGACTGTTCCCATGAGGGACAGGGTCAAGGCTGATTTGCATATAGCCATTGTCTGACCTAGGGTGGCGTGGAGTGCAAAAAACGATGGATTTAGTCCCAGATCTTTGTACTGGGGTGAATGTAAGACATTGTTCTGCATTCTGTCCATCAACTGTGTTTTTTGCAATTTTCACCACGAGTTTGCTGTTTATACTCAGACGTGAGTCCCAGGCTCTCCACATCACTGGAGTCAAGCTATCCAGGCTGAAGAAGGCTGATAGCCAGAAACCGGTCCTTGGATGCTTGATTCCGGTCTAGGAAAGACATGGCTTAGTAGTTCGGGCTGGACTGTTCCCATGAGGCACAGGGTCAAGGCTGATTTGCATATAGCCATTGTCTGACCTAGGGTGGTGTGGAGTGCAAAAAAATGATGGATTTAGGCCCAGATCTTTGTACTGGGGTGAATGTAAGACATTGTTCTGCATTCTGTCCATCAACTGTGTTTTTTGCAATTTTCACCCCGAGTGTGCTGGGTATACTCAGACGTGAGTCCCAGGCTCTCCTCATCACTGGAGTCAAGCTATCCAGGCTGAAGAAGGCTGATAGCCAGAAACCGGTCCTTGGATGCTTGATTCTGGTCTAGGAAAGACATGGCTTGGTAGTTCGGGCTGGACTGTTCCCATGAGGCACAGGGTCAAGGCTGATTTGCATATAGCCATTGTCTGACCTAGGGTGGTGTGGAGTGCAAAAAAACGATGGATTTAGGCCCAGATCTTTGTACTGGGGTGAATGTAAGACATTGTTCTGCATTCTGTCCATCAACTGTGTTTTTTGCAATTTTCACCCCGAGTGTACTGGGTATACTCAGACGTGAGTCCCAGGCTCTCCACATCACTGGAGTCAAGCTATCCAGGCTAAAGAAGGCTGATAGCCAGAAACCGGTCCTTGTATGCTTGATTCCGGTATAGAAAAGACATGGCATGGTAGTTCGGGCTGGACTGTTCCCATGAGGCACAAGGTCAAGGCTGATTTGCATATAGCCATTGTCTAACCTAGGGTGGTGTGGAGTGCAAATAAACGATGGATTTAGGCCCAGATCTTTGTACTGTGGTGAATGTAAGACATTGTTCTGCATTCTGTCCATCAACTGTGTTTTTTTTAAAATTTGCACCCCGAGTGTGCTGGGTATACTCAGAGGTGAGTCCCAGGCTCTCCACATCACTGGAGTCAAGCTATCCAGGCTAAAGAAGGCTGATAGTCAGAAACCGGTCCTTGTATGGTTGATTCCGGTATAGGAAAGACATGGCATGGTAGTTCGGGCTGGACTGTTCCCATGAGGCACAGGGTCAAGGCTGATTTGCATATAGCCATTGTCTAACCTAGGGTGGTGTGGAGTGCAAAAAAACGATGGATTTAGGCCCAGATCTTTGTACTGTGGTGAATGTAAGACATTGTTCTGCATTCTGTCCATCAACTGTGTTTTTTTTTAAATTTGCACCCCGAGTGTGCTGGGTATACTCAGAGGTGAGACCCAGGCTCTCCACATCACTGGAGTCAAGCTATCCAGGCTGAAAAAGGCTGATAGCCAGAAACCCGTCCTTGGATGCTTGATTCCGGTCTAGGAAAGACATGGCTTGGTAGTTCGGGCTGGACTGTTCCCATGAGGCACAGGGTCAAAGCTGATTTGCATATAGCCATTGTCTGACCTAGGGTGGTGTGGAGTGCAAAAAACGATGGATTTAGTCCCAGATCTTTGTACTGGGGTGAATGTAAGACATTGTTCTGCATTCTGTCCGTCAACTGTATTTTTTGCATTTTCACCCCGAGTGTGCTGGGTATACTCAGACCTGAGTCCCCGGCTCTCCACATCACTGGAGTCAAGCTATCCAGGTTGAAGAAGGCTGATAGCCAGAAACCGGTCCTTTAATGCTCGATTCCGGTCTAGGAAAGACATGGCTTGGTAATTCGGGCTGGACTGTCCCCATGAGGGACAGGGTCAAGGCTGATTTGCATATAGCCATTGTCTGACCTAGGGTGGCGTGGAGTGCAAAAAACGATGGATTTAGGCCCAGATCTTTGTACTGGGGTGAATGTAAGACATTGTTCTGCATTCTGTCCATCAACTGTGTTTTTTGCAATTTTCACCACGAGTTTGCTGTTTATACTCAGACGTGAGTCCCAGGCTCTCCACATCACTGGAGTCAAGCTATCCAGGATGAAGAAGGCTGATAGCCAGAAACCGGTCCTTGGATGCTTGATTCCGGTCTAGGAAAGACATGGCTTAGTAGTTCGGGCTGGACTGTTCCCATGAGGCACAGGGTCAAGGCTGATTTGCATATAGCCATTGTCTGACCTAGGGTGGTGTGGAGTGCAAAAAAATGATGGATTTAGGCCCAGATCTTTGTACTGGGGTGAATGTAAGACATTGTTCTGCATTCTGTCCATCAACAGTGTTTTTTGCAATTTTCACCCCGAGTGTGCTGGGTATACTCAGACGTGAGTCCCAGGCTCTCCTCATCACTGGAGTCAAGCTATCCAGGCTGAAGAAGGCTGATAGCCAGAAACCGGTCCTTGGATGCTTGATTCCGGTCTAGGAAAGAAATGGCTTGGTAGTTCGGGCTGGACTGTTCCCATGAGGCACAGGGTCAAGGCTGATTTGCATATAGCCATTGTCTGACCTAGGGTGGTGTGGAGTGCAAAAAACACGATGGATTTAGGCCCAGATCTTTGTACTGGGGTGAATGTAAGACATTGTTCTGCATTCTGTCCATCAACTGTGTTTTTTGCAATTTTCACCCCGAGTGTGCTGGGTATACTCAGACGTGAGTCCCAGGCTCTCCACATCACTGGAGTCAAGCTATCCAGGCTGAAGAAGGCTGATAGCCAGAAACCGGTCCTTGGATGCTAGTTTCCGGTCTAGGAAAGACATGGCTTGGTAATTCGGGCTGGACTGTTCCCATGAGGGACAGGGTCAAGACTGATTTGCATATAGCCATTGTCTGACCTAGGGTGGTGTGGAGTGCAAAAAAACGATGGATTTAGGCCCAGATCTTTGTACTGGGGTGAATGTAAGACATTGTTCTGCATTCTGTCCATCAACTGTGTTTTTTGCAATTTTCACCCCGAGTGTACTGGGTATACTCAGACGTGAGTCCCAGGCTCTCCACATCACTGGAGTCAAGCTATCCAGGCTAAAGAAGGCTGATAGCCAGAAACCGGTCCTTGTATGCTTGATTCCGGTATAGAAAAGACATGGCATGGTAGTTCGGGCTGGACTGTTCCCATGAGGCACAAGGTCAAGGCTGATTTGCATATAGCCATTGTCTAACCTAGGGTGGTGTGGAGTGCAAATAAACGATGGATTTAGGCCCAGATCTTTGTACTGTGGTGAATGTAAGACATTGTTCTGCATTCTGTCCATCAACTGTGTTTTTTTTAAAATTTGCACCCCGAGTGTGCTGGGTATACTCAGAGGTGAGTCCCAGGCTCTCCACATCACTGGAGTCAAGCTATCCAGGCTAAAGAAGGCTGATAGTCAGAAACCGGTCCTTGTATGGTTGATTCCGGTATAGGAAAGACATGGCATGGTAGTTCGGGCTGGACTGTTCCCATGAGGCACAGGGTCAAGGCTGATTTGCATATAGCCATTGTCTAACCTAGGGTGGTGTGGAGTGCAAAAAAACGATGGATTTAGGCCCAGATCTTTGTACTGTGGTGAATGTAAGACATTGTTCTGCATTCTGTCCATCAACTGTGTTTTTTTTTTAATTTGCACCCCGAGTGTGCTGGGTATACTCAGAGGTGAGACCCAGGCTCTCCACATCACTGGAGTCAAGCTATCCAGGCTGAAAAAGGCTGATAGCCAGAAACCCGTCCTTGGATGCTTGATTCCGGTCTAGGAAAGACATGGCTTGGTAGTTCGGGCTGGACTGTTCCCATGAGGCACAGGGTCAAAGCTGATTTGCATATAGCCATTGTCTGACCTAGGGTGGTGTGGAGTGCAAAAAATTATGGATTTAGTCCCAGATCTTTGTACTGGGGTGAATGTAAGACATTGTTCTGCATTCTGTCCGTCAACTGTATTTTTTGCATTTTCACCCCGAGTGTGCTGGGTATACTCAGACCTGAGTCCCCGGCTCTCCACATCACTGGAGTCAAGCTATCCAGGCTGAAGAAGGCTGATAGCCAGAAACCGGTCCTTGGATGCTCGATTCCGGTCTAGGAAAGACATGGCTTGGTAATTCGGGCTGGACTGTCCCCATGAGGGACAGGGTCAAGGCTGATTTGCATATAGCCATTGTCTGACCTAGGGTGGCGTGGAGTGCAAAAAACGATGGATTTAGGCCCAGATCTTTGTACTGGGGTGAATGTAAGACATTGTTCTGCATTCTGTCCATCAACTGTGTTTTTTGCAATTTTCACCACGAGTTTGCTGTTTATACTCAGACGTGAGTCCCAGGCTCTCCTCATCACTGGAGTCAAGCTATCCAGGCTGAAGAAGGCTGATAGCCAGAAACCGGTCCTTGGATGCTTGATTCCGGTCTAGGAAAGAAATGGCTTGGTAGTTCGGGCTGGACTGTTCCCATGAGGCACAGGGTCAAGGCTGATTTGCATATAGCCATTGTCTGACCTAGGGTGGTGTGGAGTGCAAAAAACACGATGGATTTAGGCCCAGATCTTTGTACTGGGGTGAATGTAAGACATTGTTCTGCATTCTGTCCATCAACTGTGTTTTTTGCAATTTTCACCCCGAGTGTGCTGGGTATACTCAGACGTGAGTCCAAGGCTCTCCACATCACTGGAGTCAAGCTATCCAGGATGAAGGAGGCTGATAGCCAGAAACCAGTCCTTGGATGCTTGATTCCGGTATAGGAAAGACATGGCATGGTAGTTCGGGCTGGACTGTTCCCATGAGGCACAGGGTCAAGGCTGATTTGCATATAGCCATTGTCTAACCTAGGGTGGTGTGGAGTGCAAAAAAACGATGGATTTAGGCCCAGATCTTTGTACTGTGGTGAATGTAAGACATTGTTCTGCATTCTGTCCATCAACTGTGTTTTTTTTAAAATTTGCACCCCGAGTTTGCTGTTTATACTCAGACGTGAGTCCCAGGCTCTCCACATCACTGGAGTCAAGCTATCCAGGCTGAAGAAGGCTGATAGCCAGAAACCGGTCCTTGGATGCTTGATTCCGGTCTAGGAAAGACATGGCTTAGTAGTTCGGGCTGGACTGTTCCCATGAGGCACAAGGTCAAGGCTGATTTGCATATAGCCATTGTCTGACCTAGGGTGGTGTGGAGTGCAAAAAAATGATGGATTTAGGCCCAGATCTTTGTACTGGGGTAAATGTAAGACATTGTTCTGCATTCTGTCCATCAACTGTGTTTTTTGCAATTTTCACCCCGAGTGTGCTGGGTATACTCAGACGTGAGTCCCAGGCTCTCCTCATCACTGGAGTCAAGCTATCCAGGCTGAAGAAGGCTGATAGCCAGAAACCGGTCCTTGGATGCTTGATTCTGGTCTAGGAAAGACATGGCTTGGTAGTTTGGGCTGGACTGTTCCCATGAGGCACAGGGTCAAGTCTGATTTGCATATAGCCATTGTCTGACCTAGGGTGGTGTGGAGTGCAAAAAAACGATGGATTTAGGCCCAGATCTTTGTACTGGGGTGAATGTAAGACATTGTTCTGCATTCTGTCCATCAACTGTGTTTCTTGCAATTTTCATCCCGAGTGTACTGGGTATACTCAGACGTGAGTCCCAGGCTCTCCACATCACTGGAGTCAAGCTATCCAGGCTAAAGAAGGCTGATAGCCAGAAACCGGTCCTTGTATGCTTGATTCCGGTATAGGAAAGACATGGCATGGTAGTTCGGGCTGGACTGTTCCCATGAGGCACAGGGTCAAGGCTGATATGCATATAGCCATTGTCTGACCTAGGGTGGTGTGGAGTGCAAAAAAACGATGGATTTAGGCCCAGATCTTTGTACTGGGGTGAATGTAAGACATTGTTCGGCATTCTGTCCATCAACTGTGTTTTTTGCAATTTTCACCCCGAATGTGCTGGGTATACTCAGACTTTAGTCCCAGGCTCTCCACATCACTGGAGTCAAGCTATCCAGGCTGAAAAAGGCTGATAGCCAGAAACCCGTCCTTGGATGCTTGATTCTGGTCTAGGAAAGACATGGCTTGGTAGTTCGGGCTGGACTGTTCCCATGAGGGACAGGGTCAAGGCTGATTTGCATATAGCCATTGTCTGACCTAGGGTGGCGTGGAGTGCAAAAAACGATGGATTTAGTCCCAGATCTTTGTACTGGGGTGAATGTAAGACATTGTTCTGCATTCTGTCCATCAACTGTGTTTTTTGCAATTTTCACCCCGAGTGTGCTGGGTATACTCAGACGTGAGTCCCAGGCTCTCCTCATCACTGGAGTCAAGCTATCCAGGCTGAAGAAGGCTGATAGCCAGAAACCGGTCCTTGGATGCTTGATTCCGGTCTAGGAAAGACATGGCTTGGTAGTTCGTGCTGGACTGTTCCCATGAGGCACAGGGTCAAGGCTGATTTGCATATAGCCATTGTCTGACCTAGGGTGGTGTGGAGTGCAAAAAAACGATGGATTTAGGCCCAGATCTTTGTACTGGGGTGAATGTAAGACATTGTTCTGCATTCTGTCCATCAACTGTGTTTTTTGCAATTTTCACCCCGAGTGTGCTGGGTATACTCAGACGTGAGTCCCAGGCTCTCCACATCACTGGAGTCAAGCTATCCAGGCTGAAGAATGCTGATAGCCAGAAACCGGAACTTGGATGCTTGATTCCGGTCTAGGAAAGACATGGCTTGGTAGTTCGGGCTGGACTGTTCCCATGAGGCACAGGGTCAAGGCTGATATGCATATAGCCATTGTCTGACCTAGGGTGGTGTGGAGTGCAAAAAAACGATGGATTTAGGCCCAGATCTTTGTACTGTGGTGAATGTAAGACATTGTTCTGCATTCTGTCCATCAACTGTGTTTTTTGCAATTTTCACCCCGAGTGTGCTGGGTATACTCAGAGGTGAGTCCCAGGCTCTCCACATCACTGGAGTCAAGCTATCCAGGCTGAAGAATGCTGATAGCCAGAAACCGGTCCTTGGATGCTTGATTCCGGTCTAGGAAAGACATGGCTTGGTAGTTCGGGCTGGACTGTTCCCATGAGGCACAGGGTCAAGGCTGATATGCATATAGCCATTGTCTGACCTAGGGTGGTGTGGAGTGCAAAAAAACGATGGATTTAGGCCCAGATCTTTGTACTGGGGTGAATGTAAGACATTGTTCTGCATTCTGTCCATCAACTGTGTTTTTTGCAATTTTCACCCCGAGTGTGCTGGGTAGACTCAGACGTGAGTCCCAGGCTCTCCACATCTCTGGAGTCAAGCTATCCAGGCTGAAGAAGGCTGATAGCCAGAAACCGGTCTTTGGATGCTAGTTTCCGGTCTAGGAAAGACATGGCTTGGTAATTCGGGCTGGACTGTTCCCATGAGGGACAGGGTCAAGGCTGATTTGCATATAGCCATTGTCTGACCTAGGGTGGCGTGGAGTGCAAAAAACGATGGATTTAGTCCCAGATCTTTGTACTGGGGTGAATGTAAGACATTGTTCTGCATTCTGTCCATCAACTGTGTTTTTTGCAATTTTCACCACGAGTTTGCTGTTTATACTCAGACGTGAGTCCCAGGCTCTCCACATCACTGGAGTCAAGCTATCCAGGCTGAAGAAGGCTGATAGCCAGAAACCGGTCCTTGGATGCTTGATTCCGGTCTAGGAAAGACATGGCTTAGTAGTTCGGGCTGGACTGTTCCCATGAGGCACAGGGTCAAGGCTGATTTGCATATAGCCATTGTCTGACCTAGGGTGGTGTGGAGTGCAAAAAAATGATGGATTTAGGCCCAGATCTTTGTACTGGGGTGAATGTAAGACATTGTTCTGCATTCTGTCCATCAACTGTGTTTTTTGCAATTTTCACCCCGAGTGTGCTGGGTATACTCAGACGTGAGTCCCAGGCTCTCCTCATCACTGGAGTCAAGCTATCCAGGCTGAAGAAGGCTGATAGCCAGAAACCGGTCCTTGGATGCTTGATTCTGGTCTAGGAAAGACATGGCTTGGTAGTTCGGGCTGGACTGTTCCCATGAGGCACAGGGTCAAGGCTGATTTGCATATAGCCATTGTCTGACCTAGGGTGGTGTGGAGTGCAAAAAAACGATGGATTTAGGCCCAGATCTTTGTACTGGGGTGAATGTAAGACATTGTTCTGCATTCTGTCCATCAACTGTGTTTTTTGCAATTTTCACCCCGAGTGTACTGGGTATACTCAGACGTGAGTCCCAGGCTCTCCACATCACTGGAGTCAAGCTATCCAGGCTAAAGAAGGCTGATAGCCAGAAACCGGTCCTTGTATGCTTGATTCCGGTATAGAAAAGACATGGCATGGTAGTTCGGGCTGGACTGTTCCCATGAGGCACAAGGTCAAGGCTGATTTGCATATAGCCATTGTCTAACCTAGGGTGGTGTGGAGTGCAAATAAACGATGGATTTAGGCCCAGATCTTTGTACTGTGGTGAATGTAAGACATTGTTCTGCATTCTGTCCATCAACTGTGTTTTTTTTAAAATTTGCACCCCGAGTGTGCTGGGTATACTCAGAGGTGAGTCCCAGGCTCTCCACATCACTGGAGTCAAGCTATCCAGGCTAAAGAAGGCTGATAGTCAGAAACCGGTCCTTGTATGGTTGATTCCGGTATAGGAAAGACATGGCATGGTAGTTCGGGCTGGACTGTTCCCATGAGGCACAGGGTCAAGGCTGATTTGCATATAGCCATTGTCTAACCTAGGGTGGTGTGGAGTGCAAAAAAACGATGGATTTAGGCCCAGATCTTTGTACTGTGGTGAATGTAAGACATTGTTCTGCATTCTGTCCATCAACTGTGTTTTTTTTTAAATTTGCACCCCGAGTGTGCTGGGTATACTCAGAGGTGAGACCCAGGCTCTCCACATCACTGGAGTCAAGCTATCCAGGCTGAAAAAGGCTGATAGCCAGAAACCCGTCCTTGGATGCTTGATTCCGGTCTAGGAAAGACATGGCTTGGTAGTTCGGGCTGGACTGTTCCCATGAGGCACAGGGTCAAAGCTGATTTGCATATAGCCATTGTCTGACCTAGGGTGGTGTGGAGTGCAAAAAACGATGGATTTAGTCCCAGATCTTTGTACTGGGGTGAATGTAAGACATTGTTCTGCATTCTGTCCGTCAACTGTATTTTTTGCATTTTCACCCCGAGTGTGCTGGGTATACTCAGACCTGAGTCCCCGGCTCTCCACATCACTGGAGTCAAGCTATCCAGGTTGAAGAAGGCTGATAGCCAGAAACCGGTCCTTTAATGCTCGATTCCGGTCTAGGAAAGACATGGCTTGGTAATTCGGGCTGGACTGTCCCCATGAGGGACAGGGTCAAGGCTGATTTGCATATAGCCATTGTCTGACCTAGGGTGGCGTGGAGTGCAAAAAACGATGGATTTAGGCCCAGATCTTTGTACTGGGGTGAATGTAAGACATTGTTCTGCATTCTGTCCATCAACTGTGTTTTTTGCAATTTTCACCACGAGTTTGCTGTTTATACTCAGACGTGAGTCCCAGGCTCTCCACATCACTGGAGTCAAGCTATCCAGGATGAAGAAGGCTGATAGCCAGAAACCGGTCCTTGGATGCTTGATTCCGGTCTAGGAAAGACATGGCTTAGTAGTTCGGGCTGGACTGTTCCCATGAGGCACAGGGTCAAGGCTGATTTGCATATAGCCATTGTCTGACCTAGGGTGGTGTGGAGTGCAAAAAAATGATGGATTTAGGCCCAGATCTTTGTACTGGGGTGAATGTAAGACATTGTTCTGCATTCTGTCCATCAACAGTGTTTTTTGCAATTTTCACCCCGAGTGTGCTGGGTATACTCAGACGTGAGTCCCAGGCTCTCCTCATCACTGGAGTCAAGCTATCCAGGCTGAAGAAGGCTGATAGCCAGAAACCGGTCCTTGGATGCTTGATTCCGGTCTAGGAAAGAAATGGCTTGGTAGTTCGGGCTGGACTGTTCCCATGAGGCACAGGGTCAAGGCTGATTTGCATATAGCCATTGTCTGACCTAGGGTGGTGTGGAGTGCAAAAAACACGATGGATTTAGGCCCAGATCTTTGTACTGGGGTGAATGTAAGACATTGTTCTGCATTCTGTCCATCAACTGTGTTTTTTGCAATTTTCACCCCGAGTGTGCTGGGTATACTCAGACGTGAGTCCCAGGCTCTCCACATCACTGGAGTCAAGCTATCCAGGCTGAAGAAGGCTGATAGCCAGAAACCGGTCCTTGGATGCTAGTTTCCGGTCTAGGAAAGACATGGCTTGGTAATTCGGGCTGGACTGTTCCCATGAGGGACAGGGTCAAGACTGATTTGCATATAGCCATTGTCTGACCTAGGGTGGTGTGGAGTGCAAAAAAACGATGGATTTAGGCCCAGATCTTTGTACTGGGGTGAATGTAAGACATTGTTCTGCATTCTGTCCATCAACTGTGTTTTTTGCAATTTTCACCCCGAGTGTACTGGGTATACTCAGACGTGAGTCCCAGGCTCTCCACATCACTGGAGTCAAGCTATCCAGGCTAAAGAAGGCTGATAGCCAGAAACCGGTCCTTGTATGCTTGATTCCGGTATAGAAAAGACATGGCATGGTAGTTCGGGCTGGACTGTTCCCATGAGGCACAAGGTCAAGGCTGATTTGCATATAGCCATTGTCTAACCTAGGGTGGTGTGGAGTGCAAATAAACGATGGATTTAGGCCCAGATCTTTGTACTGTGGTGAATGTAAGACATTGTTCTGCATTCTGTCCATCAACTGTGTTTTTTTTAAAATTTGCACCCCGAGTGTGCTGGGTATACTCAGAGGTGAGTCCCAGGCTCTCCACATCACTGGAGTCAAGCTATCCAGGCTAAAGAAGGCTGATAGTCAGAAACCGGTCCTTGTATGGTTGATTCCGGTATAGGAAAGACATGGCATGGTAGTTCGGGCTGGACTGTTCCCATGAGGCACAGGGTCAAGGCTGATTTGCATATAGCCATTGTCTAACCTAGGGTGGTGTGGAGTGCAAAAAAACGATGGATTTAGGCCCAGATCTTTGTACTGTGGTGAATGTAAGACATTGTTCTGCATTCTGTCCATCAACTGTGTTTTTTTTTTAATTTGCACCCCGAGTGTGCTGGGTATACTCAGAGGTGAGACCCAGGCTCTCCACATCACTGGAGTCAAGCTATCCAGGCTGAAAAAGGCTGATAGCCAGAAACCCGTCCTTGGATGCTTGATTCCGGTCTAGGAAAGACATGGCTTGGTAGTTCGGGCTGGACTGTTCCCATGAGGCACAGGGTCAAAGCTGATTTGCATATAGCCATTGTCTGACCTAGGGTGGTGTGGAGTGCAAAAAATTATGGATTTAGTCCCAGATCTTTGTACTGGGGTGAATGTAAGACATTGTTCTGCATTCTGTCCGTCAACTGTATTTTTTGCATTTTCACCCCGAGTGTGCTGGGTATACTCAGACCTGAGTCCCCGGCTCTCCACATCACTGGAGTCAAGCTATCCAGGCTGAAGAAGGCTGATAGCCAGAAACCGGTCCTTGGATGCTCGATTCCGGTCTAGGAAAGACATGGCTTGGTAATTCGGGCTGGACTGTCCCCATGAGGGACAGGGTCAAGGCTGATTTGCATATAGCCATTGTCTGACCTAGGGTGGCGTGGAGTGCAAAAAACGATGGATTTAGGCCCAGATCTTTGTACTGGGGTGAATGTAAGACATTGTTCTGCATTCTGTCCATCAACTGTGTTTTTTGCAATTTTCACCACGAGTTTGCTGTTTATACTCAGACGTGAGTCCCAGGCTCTCCTCATCACTGGAGTCAAGCTATCCAGGCTGAAGAAGGCTGATAGCCAGAAACCGGTCCTTGGATGCTTGATTCCGGTCTAGGAAAGAAATGGCTTGGTAGTTCGGGCTGGACTGTTCCCATGAGGCACAGGGTCAAGGCTGATTTGCATATAGCCATTGTCTGACCTAGGGTGGTGTGGAGTGCAAAAAACACGATGGATTTAGGCCCAGATCTTTGTACTGGGGTGAATGTAAGACATTGTTCTGCATTCTGTCCATCAACTGTGTTTTTTGCAATTTTCACCCCGAGTGTGCTGGGTATACTCAGACGTGAGTCCAAGGCTCTCCACATCACTGGAGTCAAGCTATCCAGGATGAAGGAGGCTGATAGCCAGAAACCAGTCCTTGGATGCTTGATTCCGGTATAGGAAAGACATGGCATGGTAGTTCGGGCTGGACTGTTCCCATGAGGCACAGGGTCAAGGCTGATTTGCATATAGCCATTGTCTAACCTAGGGTGGTGTGGAGTGCAAAAAAACGATGGATTTAGGCCCAGATCTTTGTACTGTGGTGAATGTAAGACATTGTTCTGCATTCTGTCCATCAACTGTGTTTTTTTTAAAATTTGCACCCCGAGTGTGCTGGGTATACTCAGAGGTGAGTCCCAGGCTCTCCACATCAATGGAGTAAAGCTATCCAGGCTGAAGAATGCTGATAGCCAGAAACCGGTCCTTGGATGCTTGATTCCGGTCTAGGAAAGACATGGCTTGGTAGTTCGGGCTGGACTGTTCCCATGAGGCACAGGGTCAAGGCTGATATGCATATAGCCATTGTCTGACCTAGGGTGGTGTGGAGTGCAAATAAACGATGGATTTAGGCCCAGATCTTTGTACTGGGGTGAATGTAAGACATTGTTCTGCATTCTGTCCATCAACTGTGTTTTTTGCAATTTTCACCCCGAGTGTGCTGGGTATACTCAGACGTGAGTCCCAGGCTCTCCACATCACTGGAGTCAAGCTATCCATGCTGAAAAAGGCTGATAGCCAGAAACCCATCCTTGGATGCTTGATTCCAGTCTAGGAAAGACATGGCTTGGTAGTTCGGGCTGGACTGTTCCCATGAGGCACAGGGTCAAAGCTGATTTGCAGATAGCCATTGTCTGACCTAGGGTGGTGTGGAGTGCAAAAAACGATGGATTTAGTCCCAGATCTTTGTACTGGGGTGAATGTAAGACATTGTTCTGCATTCTGTCCGTCAACTGTATTTTTTGCAATTTTCACCCCGAGTGTGCTGGGTATACTCAGACCTGAGTCCCCGGCTCTCCACATCACTGGAGTCAAGCTATCCAGGCTGAAGAAGGCTGATAGCCAGAAACCGGTCCTTGGATGCTTGATTCCGGTCTAGGAAAGACATGGCTTGGTAATTCGGGCTGGACTGTTCCCATGAGGGACAGGGTCAAGGCTGATTTGCATATAGCCATTGTCTGACCTAGGGTGGCGTGGAGTGCAAAAAACGACGGATTTAGTCCCAGATCTTTGTACTGGGGTGAATGTAAGACATTGTTCTGCATTCTGTCCATCAACTGTGTTTTTTGCAATTTTCACCACGAGTTTGCTGTTTATACTCAGACGTGAGTCCCAGGCTCTCCACATCACTGGAGTCAAGCTATCCAGGCTGAAGAAGGCTGATAGCCAGAAACCGGTCTTTGGATGCTAGTTTCCGGTCTAGGAAAGACATGGCTTGGTAATTCGGGCTGGACTGTTCCCATGAGGGACAGGGTCAAGGCTGATTTGCATATAGCCATTGTCTGACCTAGGGTGGTGTGGAGTGCAAAAAACGATGGATTTAGTCCCAGATCTTTGTACTGGGATGAATGTAAGACATTGTTCTGCATTCTGTCCATCAACTGTGTTTTTTGCAATTTTCACCCCAAGTGTGCTGGGTATACTCCGACGTGAGTCCCAGGCTCTCCGCATCACTGGAGTGAAGCTATCCAGGCTGAAGAAGGCTGAAATCCAGAAACCGGTCCTTGGATGCTTGATTCCGGTCTAGGAAAGACATGGCTTGGTAATTGGGGCTGGAATGTTCAAATGAGGCACAGGGTCAAGGCTGATTTGCATATAGCGATTGTCTGACCTAGGGTGGCGTGGAGTGCAAAAAACGATGGATTTAGTCCCAGATCTTTGTACTGGGGTGAATGTAAGACATTGTTCTGCATTCTGTCCATCAACTGTGTTTTTTGCAATTTTCACCACGAGTTTGCTGTTTATACTCAGACGTGAGTCCCAGGCTCTCCACATCACTGGAGTCAAGCTATCCAGGCTGAAGAAGGCTGATACCCAGAAACCGGTCCTTGGATGCTTGATTCCGGTCTAGGAAAGACATGGCTTAGTAGTTCGGGCTGGACTGTTCCCATGAGGCACAGGGTCAAGGCTGATTTGCATATAGCCATTGTCTGACCTAGGGTGGTGTGGAGTGCAAAAAAATGATGGATTTAGGCCCAGATCTTTGTACTGGGGTGAATGTAAGACATTGTTCTGCATTCTGTCCATCAACTGTGTTTTTTGCAATTTTCACCCCGAGTGTGCTGGGTATACTCAGACGTGAGTCCCAGGCTCTCCTCATCACTGGAGTCAAGCTATCCAGGCTGAAGAAGGCTGATAGCCAGAAACCGGTCCTTGGATGCTTGATTCTGGTCTAGGAAAGACATGGCTTGGTAGTTCGGGCTGGGCTGTTCCCATGAGGCACAGGGTCAAGGCTGATTTGCATATAGCCATTGTCTGACCTAGGGTGGTGTGGAGTGCAAAAAAACGATGGCTTTAGGCCCAGATCTTTGTACTGGGGTGAATGTAAGACATTGTTCTGCATTCTGTCCATCAACTGTGTTTTTTGCAATTTTCACCCCGAGTGTACTGGGTATACTCAGACGTGAGTCCCAGGCTCTCCACATCACTGGAGTCAAGCTATCCAGGCTAAAGAAGGCTGATAGCCAGAAACCGGTCCTTGTATGCTTGATTCCGGTATAGGAAAGACATGGCATGGTAGTTCGGGCTGGACTGTTCCCATGAGGCACAGGGTAAAGGCTGATTTGCATATAGCCATTGTCTAACCTAGGGTGGTGTGGAGTGCAAAAAAACGATGGATTTAGGCCCAGATCTTTGTACTGTGGTGAATGTAAGACATTGTTCTGCATTCTGTCCATCAACTGTGTTTTTTTTTTAATTTGCACCCCGAGTGTGCTGGGTATACTCAGAGGTGAGTCCCAGGCTCTCCACATCACTGGAGTCAAGCTATCCAGGCTGAAGAATGCTGATAGCCAGAAACCGGTCCTTGGATGCTTGATTCCGGTCTAGGAAAGACATGGCTTGGTAGTTCGGGCTGGACTGTTCCCATGAGGCACAGGGTCAAGGCTGATATGCATATAGCCATTGTCTGACCTAGGGTGGTGTGGAGTGCAAAAAAACGATGGATTTAGGCCCAGATCTTTGTACTGGGGTGAATGTAAGACATTGTTCGGCATTCTGTCCATCAACTGTGTTTTTTGCAATTTTCACCCCGAATGTGCTGGGTATACTCAGACTTTAGTCCCAGGCTCTCCACATCACTGGAGTCAAGCTATCCAGGCTGAAAAAGGCTGATAGCCAGAAACCCATCCTTGGATGCTTGATTCCGGTCTAGGAAAGACATGGCTTGGTAGTTCGGGCTGGACTGTTCCCATGAGGCACAGGGTCAAAGCTGATTTGCATGTAGCCATTGTCTGACCTAGGGTGGTGTGGAGTGCAAAAAACGATGGATTTAGTCCCAGATCTTTGTACTGGGGTGAATGTAAGACATTGTTCTGCATTCTGTCCGTCAACTGTATTTTTTGCATTTTCACCCCGAGTGTGCTGGGTATACTCAGACCTGAGTCCCCGGCTCTCCACATCACTGGAGTCAAGCTATCCAGGCTGAAGAAGGCTGATAGCCAGAAACCGGTCCTTGGATGCTCGATTCCGGTCTAGGAAAGACATGGCTTGGTAATTCGGGCTGGACTGTCCCCATGAGGGATAGGGTCAAGGCTGATTTGCATATAGCCATTGTCTGACCTAGGATCGTGGAGTGCAAAAAACGGTGGATTTAGTCCCAGATCTTTGTACTGGGGTGAATGTAAGACATTGTTCTGCATTCTGTCCATCAACTGTGTTTTTTGCAATTTTCACCACGAGTTTGCTGTTTATACTCAGACCTGAGTCCCAGGCTCTCCACATCACTGGAGTCAAGCTATCCAGGATGAAGAAGGCTGATAGCCAGAAACCGGTCCTTGGATGCTTGATTCCGGTCTAGGAAAGACATGGCTTGGTAGTTCGGGCTGGACTGTTCCCATGAGGCACAGGGTCACGGCTGATTTGCATATAGCCATTGTCTGACCTAGGGTGGTGTGGAGTGCAAAAAAACGATGGTTTTGGGCCCAGATCTTTGTACTGGGGTGAATGTAAGACATTGTTCTGCATTCTGTCCATCAACTGTGTTTTTTGCAATTTTCACCCTGAGTGTGCTGGGTATACTCAGACGTGAGTCCCAGGCTCTCCACATCACTGGAGTCAAGCTATCCAGGCTAAAGAAGGCTGATAGCCAGAAACCGGTCCTTGTATGCTTGATTCCGGTCTAGGAAAGACATGGCTTGAAAGTTCGAGCTGGACTTTTCCCATGAGGCACAGGGTCAAGACTGATTTGCATATAGCCATTGTCTGACCTAGGGTGGTGTGGAGTGCAAAAAAACGATGGATTTAGGCCCAGATCTTTGTACTGGGGTGAATGTAAGACATTGTTCTGCATTCTGTCCATCAACTGTGTTTTTTGCAATTTTCACCCCGAGTGTGCTGGGTATACTCAGACGTGAGTCCCAGGCTCTCCACATCACTGGAGTCAAGCTATCCATGCTGAAAAAGGCTGATAGCCAGAAACCCATCCTTGGATGCTTGATTCCGGTCTAGGAAAGACATGGCTTGGTAGTTCGGGCTGGACTGTTCCCATGAGGCACAGGGTCAAAGCTGATTTGCAGATAGCCATTGTCTGACCTAGGGTGGTGTGGAGTGCAAAAAACGATGGATTTAGTCCCAGATCTTTGTACTGGGGTGAATGTAAGACATTGTTCTGCATTCTGTCCGTCAACTGTATTTTTTGCAATTTTCACCCCGAGTGTGCTGGGTATACTCAGACCTGAGTCCCCGGCTCTCCACATCACTGGAGTCAAGCTATCCAGGCTGAAGAAGGCTGATAGCCAGAAACCGGTCCTTGGATGCTTGATTCCGGTCTAGGAAAGACATGGCTTGGTAATTCGGGCTGGACTGTTCCCATGAGGGACAGGGTCAAGGCTGATTTGCATATAGCCATTGTCTGACCTAGGGTGGCGTGGAGTGCAAAAAACGACGGATTTAGTCCCAGATCTTTGTACTGGGGTGAATGTAAGACATTGTTCTGCATTCTGTCCATCAACTGTGTTTTTTGCAATTTTCACCACGAGTTTGCTGTTTATACTCAGACGTGAGTCCCAGGCTCTCCACATCACTGGAGTCAAGCTATCCAGGCTGAAGAAGGCTGATAGCCAGAAACCGGTCTTTGGATGCTAGTTTCCGGTCTAGGAAAGACATGGCTTGGTAATTCGGGTTGGACTGTTCCCATGAGGGACAGGGTCAAGGCTGATTTGCATATAGCCATTGTCTGACCTAGGGTGGTGTGGAGTGCAAAAAACGATGGATTTAGTCCCAGATCTTTGTACTGGGATGAATGTAAGACATTGTTCTGCATTCTGTCCATCAACTGTGTTTTTTGCAATTTTCACCCCTAGTGTGCTGGGTATACTCCGACGTGAGTCCCAGGCTCTCCACATCACTGGAGTGAAGCTATCCAGGCTGAAGAAGGCTGAAATCCAGAAACCGGTCCTTGGATGCTTGATTCCGGTCTAGGAAAGACATGGCTTGGTAGTTCGGGCTGGAATGTTCAAATGAGGCACAGGGTCAAGGCTGATTTGCATATAGCGATTGTCTGACCTAGGGTGGCGTGGAGTGCAAAAAACGATGGATTTAGTCCCAGATCTTTGTACTGGGGTGAATGTAAGACATTGTTCTGCATTCTGTCCATCAACTGTGTTTTTTGCAATTTTCACCACGAGTTTGCTGTTTATACTCAGACGTGAGTCCCAGGCTCTCCACATCACTGGAGTCAAGCTATCCAGGCTGAAGAAGGCTGATAGCCAGAAACCGGTCCTTGGATGCTTGATTCCGGTCTAGGAAAGACATGGCTTAGTAGTTCGGGCTGGACTGTTCCCATGAGGCACAGGGTCAAGGCTGATTTGCATATAGCCATTGTCTGACCTAGGGTGGTGTGGAGTGCAAAAAAATGATGGATTTAGGCCCAGATCTTTGTACTGGGGTGAATGTAAGACATTGTTCTGCATTCTGTCCATCAACTGTGTTTTTTGCAATTTTCACCCCGAGTGTGCTGGGTATACTCAGACGTGAGTCCCAGGCTCTCCTCATCACTGGAGTCAAGCTATCCAGGCTGAAGAAGGCTGATAGCCAGAAACCGGTCCTTGGATGCTTGATTCTGGTCTAGGAAAGACATGGCTTGGTAGTTCGGGCTGGACTGTTCCCATGAGGCACAGGGTCAAGGCTGATTTGCATATAGCCATTGTCTGACCTAGGGTGGTGTGGAGTGCAAAAAAACGATGGATTTAGGCCCAGATCTTTGTACTGGGGTGAATGTAATACATTGTTCTGCATTCTGTCCATCAACTGTGTTTTTTGCAATTTTCACCCCGAGTGTACTGGGTATACTCAGACGTGAGTCCCAGGCTCTCCACATCACTGGAGTCAAGCTATCCAGGCTAAAGAAGGCTGATAGCCAGAAACCGGTCCTTGTATGCTTGATTCCGGTATAGGAAAGACATGGCATGGTAGTTCGGGCTGGACTGTTCCCATGAGGCACAGGGTCAAGGCTGATTTGCATATAGCCATTGTCTAACCTAGGGTGGTGTGGAGTGCAAAAAAACGATGGATTTAGGCCCAGATCTTTGTACTGTGGTGAATGTAAGACATTGTTCTGCATTCTGTCCATCAACTGTGTTTTTTTTAAAATTTGCACCCCGAGTGTGCTGGGTATACTCAGAGGTGAGTCCCAGGCTCTCCACATCACTGGAGTCAAGCTATCCAGGCTGAAGAATGCTGATAGCCAGAAACCGGTCCTTGGATGCTTGATTCCGGTCTAGGAAAGACATGGCTTGGTAGTTCGGGCTGGACTGTTCCCATGAGGCACAGGGTCAAGGCTGATATGCATATAGCCATTGTCTGACCTAGGGTGGTGTGGAGTGCAAAAAAACGATGGATTTAGGCCCAGATCTTTGTACTGGGGTGAATGTAAGACATTGTTCGGCATTCTGTCCATCAACTGTGTTTTTTGCAATTTTCACCCCGAATGTGCTGGGTATACTCAGACTTTAGTCCCAGGATCTCCACATCACTGGAGTCAAGCTATCCAGGCTGAAAAAGGCTGATAGCCAGAAACCCGTCCTTGGATGCTTGATTCTGGTCTAGGAAAGACATGGCTTGGTAGTTCGGGCTGGACTGTTCCCATGAGGGACAGGGTCAAGGCTGATTTGCATATAGCCATTGTCTGACCTAGGGTGGCGTGGAGTGCAAAAAACGATGGATTTAGTCCCAGATCTTTGTACTGGGGTGAATGTAAGACATTGTTCTGCATTCTGTCCATCAACTGTGTTTTTTGCAATTTTCACCCCGAGTGTGCTGGGTATACTCAGACGTGAGTCCCAGGCTCTCCTCATCACTGGAGTCAAGCTATCCAGGCTGAAGAAGGCTGATAGCCAGAAACCGGTCCTTGGATGCTTGATTCCGGTCTAGGAAAGACATGGCTTGGTAGTTCGTGCTGGACTGTTCCCATGAGGCACAGGGTCAAGGCTGATTTGCATATAGCCATTGTCTTACCTAGGGTGGTGTGGAGTGCAAAAAAACGATGGATTTAGGCCCAGATCTTTGTACTTGGGTGAATGTAAGACATTGTTCTGCATTCTGTCCATCAACTGTGTTTTTTGCAATTTTCACCCCGAGTGTGCTGGGTATACTCAGACGTGAGTCCCAGGCTCTCCACATCACTGGAGTCAAGCTATCCAGGCTGAAGAATGCTGATAGCCAGAAACCGGTCCTTGGATGCTTGATTCCGGTCTAGGAAAGACATGGCTTGGTAGTTCGGGCTGGACTGTTCCCATGAGGCACAGGGTCAAGGCTGATATGCATATAGCCATTGTCTGACCTAGGGTGGTGTGGAGTGCAAAAAAACGATGGATTTAGGCCCAGATCTTTGTACTGTGGTGAATGTAAGACATTGTTCTGCATTCTGTCCATCAACTGTGTTTTTTGCAATTTTCACCCCGAGTGTGCTGGGTATACTCAGAGGTGAGTCCCAGGCTCTCCACATCACTGGAGTCAAGCTATCCAGGCTGAAGAATGCTGATAGCCAGAAACCGGTCCTTGGATGCTTGATTCCGGTCTAGGAAAGACATGGCTTGGTAGTTCGGGCTGGACTGTTCCCATGAGGCACAGGGTCAAGGCTGATATGCATATAGCCATTGTCTGACCTAGGGTGGTGTGGAGTGCAAAAAAACGATGGATTTAGGCCCAGATCTTTGTACTGGGGTGAATGTAAGACATTGTTCTACATTCTGTCCATCAACTGTGTTTTTTGCAATTTTCACCCCGAGTGTACTGGGTATACTCGGACGTGAGTCCCAGGCTCTCCACATCACTGGAGTCAAGCTATCCAGGCTAAAGAAGGCTGATAGCCAGAAACCGGTCCTTGTATGCTTGATTCCGGTATAGGAAAGACATGGCATGGTAGTTCGGGCTGGACTGTTCCCATGAGGCACAAGGTCAAGGCTGATTTGCATATAGCCATTGTCTAACCTAGGGTGGTGTGGAGTGCAAAAAAACGATGGATTTAGGCCCAGATCTTTGTACTGTGGTGAATGTAAGACATTGTTCTGCATTCTGTCCATCAACTGTGTTTTTTTTAAAATTTGCACCCCGAGTGTGCTGGGTATACTCAGAGGTGAGTCCCAGGCTCTCCACATCACTGGAGTCAAGCTATCCAGGCTAAAGAAGGCTGATAGTCAGAAACCGGTCCTTGTATGGTTGATTCCGGTATAGGAAAGACATGGCATGGTAGTTCGGGCTGGACTGTTCCCATGAGGCACAGGGTCAAGGCTGATTTGCATATAGCCATTGTCTAACCTAGGGTGGTGTGGAGTGCAAAAAAACGATGGATTTAGGCCCAGATCTTTGTACTGTGGTGAATGTAAGACATTGTTCTGCATTCTGTCCATCAACTGTGTTTTTTTTTAAATTTGCACCCCGAGTGTGCTGGGTATACTCAGAGGTGAGACCCAGGCTCTCCACATCACTGGAGTCAAGCTATCCAGGCTGAAGAATGCTGATAGCCAGAAACCGGTCCTTGGATGCTTGATTCCGGTCTAGGAAAGACATGGCTTGGTAGTTCGGGCTGGAATGTTCCCATGAGGCACAGGGTCAAGGCTGATATGCATATAGCCATTGTCTGACCTAGGGTGGTGTGGACTGCAAAAAAACGATGGATTTAGGCCCAGATCTTTGTACTGGGGTGAATGTAAGACATTGTTCGGCATTCTGTCCATCAACTGTGTTTTTTGCAATTTTCACCCCGAATGTGCTGGGTATACTCAGACTTTAGTCCCAGGCTCTCCACATCACTGGAGTAAAGCTATCCAGGCTGAAAAAGGCTGATAGCCAGAAACCCGTCCTTGGATGCTTGATTCCGGTCTAGGAAAGACATGGCTTGGTAGTTCGGGCTGGACTGTTCCCATGAGGCACAGGGTCAAAGCTGATTTGCATATAGCCATTGTCTGACCTAGGGTGGTGTGGAGTGCAAAAAACGATGGATTTAGTCCCAGATCTTTGTACTGGGGTGAATGTAAGACATTGTTCTGCATTCTGTCCGTCAACTGTATTTTTTGCATTTTCACCCCGAGTGTGCTGGGTATACTCAGACCTGAGTCCCCGGCTCTCCACATCACTGGAGTCAAGCTATCCAGGCTGAAGAAGGCTGATAGCCAGAAACCGGTCCTTGGATGCTCGATTCCGGTCTAGGAAAGACATGGCTTGGTAATTCGGGCTGGACTGTCCCCATGAGGGACAGGGTCAAGGCTGATTTGCATATAGCCATTGTCTGACCTAGGGTGGCGTGGAGTGCAAAAAACGATGGATTTAGGCCCAGATCTTTGTACTGGGGTGAATGTAAGACATTGTTCTGCATTCTGTCCATCAACTGTGTTTTTTGCAATTTTCACCACGAGTTTGCTGTTTATACTCAGACGTGAGTCCCAGGCTCTCCACATCACTGGAGTCAAGCTATCCAGGATGAAGAAGGCTGATAGCCAGAAACCGGTCCTTGGATGCTTGATTCCGGTCTAGGAAAGACATGGCTTAGTAGTTCGGGCTGGACTGTTCCCATGAGGCACAGGGTCAAGGCTGATTTGCATATAGCCATTGTCTGACCTAGGGTGGTGTGGAGTGCAAAAAAATGATGGATTTAGGCCCAGATCTTTGTACTGGGGTGAATGTAAGACATTGTTCTGCATTCTGTCCATCAACAGTGTTTTTTGCAATTTTCACCCCGAGTGTGCTGGGTATACTCAGACGTGAGTCCCAGGCTCTCCTCATCACTGGAGTCAAGCTATCCAGGCTGAAGAAGGCTGATAGCCAGAAACCGGTCCTTGGATGCTTGATTCCGGTCTAGGAAAGAAATGGCTTGGTAGTTCGGGCTGGACTGTTCCCATGAGGCACAGGGTCAAGGCTGATTTGCATATAGCCATTGTCTGACCTAGGGTGGTGTGGAGTGCAAAAAACACGATGGATTTAGGCCCAGATCTTTGTACTGGGGTGAATGTAAGACATTGTTCTGCATTCTGTCCATCAACTGTGTTTTTTGCAATTTTCACCCCGAGTGTGCTGGGTATACTCAGACGTGAGTCCCAGGCTCTCCACATCACTGGAGTCAAGCTATCCAGGCTAAAGAAGGCTGATATCCAGAAACCGGTCCTTGTATGCTTGATTCCGGTCTAGGAAAGACATGGCTTGGAAGTTCGGGCTGGACTTTTCCCATGAGGCACAGGGTCAAGACTGATTTGCATATAGCCATTGTCTGACCTAGGGTGGTGTGGAGTGCAAAAAAACGATGGATTTAGGCCCAGATCTTTGTACTGGGGTGAATGTAAGACATTGTTCTGCATTCTGTCCATCAACTGTGTTTTTTGCAATTTTCACCCCGAGTGTGCTGGGTATACTCAGACGTGAGTCCCAGGCTCTCCACATCACTGGAGTCAAGCTATCCAGGCTGAAGAAGGCTGATAGCCAGAAACCGGTCCTTGGATGCTAGTTTCCGGTCTAGGAAAGACATGGCTTGGTAATTCGGGCTGGACTGTTCCCATGAGGGACAGGGTCAAGACTGATTTGCATATAGCCATTGTCTGACCTAGGGTGGTGTGGAGTGCAAAAAACGATGGATTTAGTCCCAGATCTTTGTACTGGGATGAATGTAAGACATTGTTCTGCATTCTGTCCATCAACTGTGTTTTTTGCAATTTTCACCCCGAGTGTGCTGGGTATACTCCGACGTGAGTCCCAGGCTCTCCACATCACTGGAGTCAAGCTATCCAGGATGAAGAAGGCTGATAGCCAGAAACCAGTCCTTGGATGCTTGATTCCGGTATAGGAAAGACATGGCATGGTAGTTCGGGCTGGACTGTTCCCATGAGGCACAGGGTCAAGGCTGATTTGCATATAGCCATTGTCTAACCTAGGGTGGTGTGGAGTGCAAAAAAACGATGGATTTAGGCCCAGATCTTTGTACTGTGGTGAATGTAAGACATTGTTCTGCATTCTGTCCATCAACTGTGTTTTTTTTTAAATTTGCACCCCGAGTGTGCTGGTATACTCAGAGGTGAGTCCCAGGCTCTCCACATCAATGGAGTAAAGCTATCCAGGCTGAAGAATGCTGATAGCCAGAAACCGGTCCTTGGATGCTTGATTCCGGTCTAGGAAAGACATGGCTTGGTAGTTCGGGCTGGACTGTTCCCATGAGGCACAGGGTCAAGGCTGACATGCATATAGCCATTGTCTGACCTAGGGTGGTGTGGAGTGCAAATAAACGATGGATTTAGGCCCAGATCTTTGTACTGGGGTGAATGTAAGACATTGTTCTGCATTCTGTCCATCAACTGTGTTTTTTGCAATTTTCACCCAGAGTGTGCTGGGTATACTCAGACGTGAGTCCCAGGCTCTCCACATCACTGGAGTCAAGCTATCCATGCTGAAAAAGGCTGATAGCCAGAAACCCATCCTTGGATGCTTGATTCCGGTCTAGGAAAGACATGGCTTGGTAGTTCGGGCTGGACTGTTCCCATGAGGCACAGGGTCAAAGCTGATTTGCAGATAGCCATTGTCTGACCTAGGGTGGTGTGGAGTGCAAAAAACGATGGATTTAGTCCCAGATCTTTGTACTGGGGTGAATGTAAGACATTGTTCTGCATTCTGTCCGTCAACTGTATTTTTTGCAATTTTCACCCCGAGTGTGCTGGGTATACTCAGACCTGAGTCCCCGGCTCTCCACATCACTGGAGTCAAGCTATCCAGGCTGAAGAAGGCTGATAGCCAGAAACCGGTCCTTGGATGCTTGATTCCGGTCTAGGAAAGACATGGCTTGGTAATTCGGGCTGGACTGTTCCCATGAGGGACAGGGTCAAGGCTGATTTGCATATAGCCATTGTCTGACCTAGGGTGGCGTGGAGTGCAAAAAACGACGGATTTAGTCCCAGATCTTTGTACTGGGGTGAATGTAAGACATTGTTCTGCATTCTGTCCATCAACTGTGTTTTTTGCAATTTTCACCACGAGTTTGCTGTTTATACTCAGACGTGAGTCCCAGGCTCTCCACATCACTGGAGTCAAGCTATCCAGGCTGAAGAAGGCTGATAGCCAGAAACCGGTCTTTGGATGCTAGTTTCCCGTCTAGGAAAGACATGGCTTGGTAATTCTGGCTGGACTGTTCCCATGAGGGACAGGGTCAAGGCTGATTTGCATATAGCCATTGTCTGACCTAGGGTGGTGTGGAGTGCAAAAAACTATGGATTTAGTCCCAGATCTTTGTACTGGGATGAATGTAAGACATTGTTCTGCATTCTGTCCATCAACTGTGTTTTTTGCAATTTTCACCCCAAGTGTGCTGGGTATACTCCGACGTGCGTCCCAGGCTCTCCACATCACTGGAGTGAAGCTATCCAGGCTGAAGAAGGCTGAAATCCAGAAACCGGTCCTTGGATGCTTGATTCCGGTCTAGGAAAGACATGGCTTGGTAGTTCGGGCTGGAATGTTCAAATGAGGCACAGGGTCAAGGCTGATTTGCATATAGCGATTGTCTGACCTAGGGTGGCGTGGAGTGCAAAAAACGATGGATTTAGTCCCAGATCTTTGTACTGGGGTGAATGTAAGACATTGTTCTGCATTCTGTCCATCAACTGTGTTTTTTGCAATTTTCACCACGAGTTTGCAGTTTATACTCAGACGTGAGTCCCAGGCTCTCCACATCACTGGAGTCAAGCTATCCAGGCTGAAGAAGGCTGATAGCCAGAAACCGGTCCTTGGATGCTTGATTCCGGTCTAGGAAAGACATGGCTTAGTAGTTCGGGCTGGACTGTTCCCATGAGGCACAGGGTCAAGGCTGATTTGCATATAGCCATTGTCTGACCTAGGGTGGTGTGGAGTGCAAAAAAATGATGGATTTAGGCCCAGATCTTTGTACTGGGGTGAATGTAAGACATTGTTCTGCATTCTGTCCATCAACTGTGTTTTTTGCAATTTTCACCCCGAGTGTGCTGGGTATACTCAGACGTGAGTCCCAGGCTCTCCTCATCACTGGAGTCAAGCTATCCAGGCTGAAGAAGGCTGATAGCCAGAAACCGGTCCTTGGATGCTTGATTCTGGTCTAGGGAAGACATGGCTTGGTAGTTCGGGCTGGACTGTTCCCATGAGGCACAGGGTCAAGGCTGATTTGCATATAGCCATTGTCTGACCTAGGGTGGTGTGGAGTGCAAAAAAACGATGGATTTAGGCCCAGATCTTTGTACTGGGGTGAATGTAAGACATTGTTCTGCATTCTGTCCATCAACTGTGTTTTTTGCAATATTCACCCCGAGTGTACTGGGTATACTCAGACGTGAGTCCCAGGCTCTCCACATCACTGGAGTCAAGCTATCCAGGCTAAAGAAGGCTGATAGCCAGAAACCGGTCCTTGTATGCTTGATTCCGGTATAGGAAAGACATGGCATGGTAGTTCGGGCTGGACTGTTCCCATGAGGCACAGGGTCAAGGCTGATTTGCATATAGCCATTGTCTAACCTAGGGTGGTGTGGAGTGCAAAAAAACGATGGATTTAGGCCCAGATCTTTGTACTGTGGTGAATGTAAGACATTGTTCTGCATTCTGTCCATCAACTGTGTTTTTTTTAAAATTTGCACCCCGAGTGTGCTGGGTATACTCAGAGGTGAGTCCCAGGCTCTCCACATCACTGGAGTCAAGCTATCCAGGCTGAAGAATGCTGATAGCCAGAAACCGGTCCTTGGATGCTTGATTCCGGTCTAGGAAAGACATGGCTTGGTAGTTCGGGCTGGACTGTTCCCATGAGGCACAGGGTCAAGGCTGATATGCATATAGCCATTGTCTGACCTAGGGTGGTGTGGAGTGCAAAAAAACGATGGATTTAGGCCCAGATCTTTGTACTGGGGTGAATGTAAGACATTGTTCGGCATTCTGTCCATCAACTGTGTTTTTTGCAATTTTCACCCCGAATGTGCTGGGTATACTCAGACTTTAGTCCCAGGCTCTCCACATCACTGGAGTCAAGCTATCCAGGCTGAAAAAGGCTGATAGCCAGAAACCCGTCCTTGGATGCTTGATTCCGGTCTAGGAAAGACATGGCTTGGTAGTTCGGGCTGGACTGTTCCCATGAGGCACAGGGTCAAAGCTGATTTGCATATAGCCATTGTCTGACCTAGGGTGGTGTGGAGTGCAAAAAACGATGGATTTAGTCCCAGATCTTTGTACTGGGGTGAATGTAAGACATTGTTCTGCATTCTGTCCGTCAACTGTATTTTTTGCATTTTCACCCCGAGTGTGCTGGGTATACTCAGACCTGAGTCCCCGGCTCTCCACATCACTGGAGTCAAGCTATCCAGGCTGAAGAAGGCTGATAGCCAGAAACCGGTCCTTGGATGCTCGATTCCGGTCTAGGAAAGACATGGCTTGGTAATTCGGGCTGGACTGTCCCCATGAGGGATAGGGTCAAGGCTGATTTGCATATAGCCATTGTCTGACCTAGGATCGTGGAGTGCAAAAAACGGTGGATTTAGTCCCAGATCTTTGTACTGGGGTGAATGTAAGACATTGTTCTGCATTCTGTCCATCAACTGTGTTTTTTGCAATTTTCACCACGAGTTTGCTGTTTATACTCAGACGTGAGTCCCAGGCTCTCCACATCACTGGAGTCAAGCTATCCAGGATGAAGAAGGCTGATAGCCAGAAACCGGTCCTTGGATGCTTGATTCCGGTCTAGGAAAGACATGGCTTAGTAGTTCGGGCTGGACTGTTCCCATGAGGCACAGGGTCAAGGCTGATTTGCATATAGCCATTGTCTGACCTAGGGTGGTGTGGAGTGCAAAAAAATGATGGATTTAGGCCCAGATCTTTGTACTGGGGTGAATGTAAGACATTGTTCTGCATTCTGTCCATCAACTGTGTTTTTTGCAATTTTCACCCCGAGAGTGCTGGGTATACTCAGACGTGAGTCCCAGGCTCTCCTCATCACTGGAGTCAAGCTATCCAGGCTGAAGAAGGCTGATAGCCAGAAACCGGTCCTTGGATGCTTGATTCCGGTCTAGGAAAGACATGGCTTGGTAGTTCGGGCTGGACTGTTCCCATGAGGCACAGGGTCAAGGCTGATTTGCATATAGCCATTGTCTGACCTAGGGTGGTGTGGAGTGCAAAAAAATTAGGGATTTAGGCCCAGATCTTTGTACTGGGGTGAATGTAAGACATTGTTCTGCATTCTGTCCATCAACTGTGTTTTTTGCAATTTTCACCCCGAGTGTGCTGGGTATACTCAGACGTGAGTCCCAGGCTCTCCACATCACTGGAGTCAAGCTATCCAGGCTAAAGAAGGCTGATAGCCAGAAACCGGTCCTTGTATGCTTGATTCCGGTCTAGGAAAGACATGGCTTGAAAGTTCGAGCTGGACTTTTCCCATGAGGCACAGGGTCAAGACTGATTTGCATATAGCCATTGTCTGACCTAGGGTGGTGTGGAGTGCAAAAAAACGATGGATTTAGGCCCAGATCTTTGTACTGGGGTGAATGTAAGACATTGTTCTGCATTCTGTCCATCAACTGTGTTTTTTGCAATTTTCACCCCGAGTGTGCTGGGTATACTCAGACGTGAGTCCCAGGCTCTCCACATCACTGGAGTCAAGCTATCCAGGCTGAAGAAGGCTGATAGCCAGAAACCGGTCCTTGGATGCTAGTTTCCGGTCTAGGAAAGACATGGCTTGGTAATTCGGGCTGGACTGTTCCCATGAGGGACAGGGTCAAGACTGATTTGCATATAGCCATTGTCTGACCTAGGGTGGTGTGGAGTGCAAAAAACTATGGATTTAGTCCCAGATCTTTGTACTGGGATGAATGTAAGACATTGTTCTGCATTCTGTCCATCAACTGTGTTTTTTGCAATTTTCACCCCGAGTGTGCTGGGTATACTCCGACGTGAGTCCCCAGGCTCTCCACATCACTGGAGTCAAGCTATCCAGGCTGAAGAAGGCTAAAATCCAGAAACCGGTCCTTGGATGCTTGATTCCGGTCTAGGAAAGACATGGCTTGGTAGTTCGGGCTGGAATGTTCAAATGAGGCACAGGGTCAAGGCTGATTTGCATATAGCCATTGTCTGACCTAGGGTGGTGTGGAATGCAAAAAAACGATGGATTTAGGCCCAGATCTTTGTACTGGGGTGAATGTAAGACATTGTTCTGCATTCTGTCCATCAACTGTGTTTTTTGCAATTTTCACCCTGAGTTTGCTGGGTATACTCAGACGTGAGTCCAAGGCTCTCCACATCACTGGAGTCAAGCTATCCAGGATGAAGAAGGCTGATAGCCAGAAACCGGTCCTTGGATGCTTGATTCCGGTATAGGAAAGACATGGCATGGTAGTTCGGGCTGGACTGTTCCCATGAGGCACAGGGTCAAGGCTGATTTGCATATAGCCATTGTCTAACCTAGGGTGGTGTGGAGTGCAAAAAAACGATGGATTTAGGCCCAGATCTTTGTACTGTGGTGAATGTAAGACATTGTTCTGCATTCTGTCCATCAACTGTGTTTTTTTTAAATTTGCACCCCGAGTGTGCTGGGTATACTCAGAGGTGAGTCCCAGGCTCTCCACATCAATGGAGTCAAGCTATCCAGGCTGAAGAATGCTGATAGCCAGAAACCGGTCCTTGGATGCTTGATTCCGGTCTAGGAAAGACATGGCTTTGTAGTTCGGGCTGGACTGTTCCCATGAGGCACAGGGTCAAGGCTGATATGCATATAGCCATTGTCTGACCTAGGGTGGTGTGGAGTGCAAATAAACGATGGATTTAGGCCCAGATCTTTGTACTGGGGTGAATGTAAGACATTGTTCTGCATTCTGTCCATCAACTGTGTTTTTTGCAATTTTCACCCCGAGTGTGCTGGGTATACTCAGACGTGAGTCCCAGGCTCTCCACATCACTGGAGTCAAGCTATCCAGGCTGAAAAAGGCTGATAGCCAGAAACCCATCCTTGGATGCTTGATTCCGGTCTAGGAAAGACATGGCTTGGTAGTTCGGGCTGGACTGTTCCCATGAGGCACAGGGTCAAAGCTGATTTGCATATAGCCATTGTCTGACCTAGGGTGGTGTGGAGTGCAAAAAACGATGGATTTAGTCCCAGATCTTTGTACTGGGGTGAATGTAAGACATTGTTCTGCATTCTGTCCGTCAACTGTATTTTTTGCAATTTTCACCCCGAGTGTGCTGGGTATACTCAGACCTGAGTCCCCGGCTCTCCACATCACTGGAGTCAAGCTATCCAGGCTGAAGAAGGCTGATAGCCAGAAACCGGTCCTTGGATGCTTGATTCCGGTCTAGGAAAGACATGGCTTGGTAATTCGGGCTGGACTGTTCCCATGAGGGACAGGGTCAAGGCTGATTTGCATATAGCCATTGTCTGACCTAGGGTGGCGTGGAGTGCAAAAAACGATGGATTTAGTCCCAGATCTTTGTACTGGGGTGAATGTAAGACATTGTTCTGCATTCTGTCCATCAACTGTGTTTTTTGCAATTTTCACCACGAGTTTGCTGTTTATACTCAGACGTGAGTCCCAGGCTCTCCACATCACTGGAGTCAAGCTATCCAGGCTGAAGAAGGCTGATAGCCAGAAACCGGTCCTTGGATGCTTGATTCCGGTCTAGGAAAGACATGGCTTAGTAGTTCGGGCTGGACTGTTCCCATGAGGCACAGGGTCAAGGCTGATTTGCATATAGCCATTGTCTGACCTAGGGTGGTGTGGAGTGCAAAAAAATGATGGATTTAGGCCCAGATCTTTGTACTGGTGTGAATGTAAGACATTGTTCTGCATTCTGTCCATCAACTGTGTTTTTTGCAATTTTCACCCCGAGTGTGCTGGGTATACTCAGACATGAGTCCCAGGCTCTCCTCATCACTGGAGTCAAGCTATCCAGGCTGAAGAAGGCTGATAGCCAGAAACCGGTCCTTGGATGCTTGATTCCGGTCTAGGAAAGACACGGCTTGGTAGTTCGGGTTGGACTGTTCCAATGAGGCACAGGGTCAAGGCTGATTTGCATATAGCCATTGTCTGACCTAGGGTGGTGTGGAGTGCAAAAAACGATGGATTTAGGCCCAGATCTTTGTACTGGGGTGAATGTAAGACATTGTTCTGCATTCTGTCCATCAACTGTGTTTTTTGCAATTTTCACCCCGAGTGTGCTGGGTATACTCAGACGTGAGTCCCAGGCTCTCCACATCACTGGAGTCAAGCTATCCAGGCTAAAGAAGGCTGATAGCCAGAAACCGGTCCTTGTATGCTTGATTCCGGTCTAGGAAAGACATGGCTTGGAAGTTCGGGCTGGACTGTTCCCATGAGGCACAGGGTCAAGGCTGATTTGCATATAGTCATTGTCTGACCTAGGGTGGTGTGGAGTGCAAAAAACGATGGATTTAGTCCCAGATCTTTGTACTGGGGTGAATGTAAGACATTGTTCTGCATTCTGTCCATCAACTGTGTTTTTTGCAATTTTCACCACGAGTTTGCTGTTTATACTCAGACGTGAGTCCCAGGCTCTCCACATCACTGGAGTCAAGCTATCCAGGCTGAAGAAGGCTGATAGCCAGAAACCGGTCCTTGGATGCTTGATTCCGGTCTTGGAAAGACATGGCTTAGAGGTTCGGGCTGGACTGTTCCCATGAGGCACAGGGTCAAGGCTGATTTGCATATAGCCATTGTCTGACCTAGCGTGGTGTGGAGTGCAAAAAAACGATGGATTTAGGCCCAGATCTTTGTACTGGGGTGAATGTAAGACATTGTTCTGCATTCTGTCCATCAACTGTGTTTTTTGCAATTTTCACCCCGAGTGTGCTGGGTATACTCAGACGTGAGTCCCAGGCTCTCCACATCACTGGAGTCAAGCTATCCAGGCTGAAGAAGGCTGATAGCCAGAAACCGGTCCTTGGATGCTTGTTTCCGGTCTAGGAAAGACATGGCTTGGTAGTTCGGGCTGGACTGTTCCCATGAGGCACAGGGTCAAGGCTGATTTGCATATAGCCATTGTCTGACCTAGGGTGGTGTGGAGTGAAAAAAAACTATGGATTTAGGCCCAGATCTTTGTACTAGGGTGAATGTAAGACATTGTTCTGCATTCTGTCCATCAACTGTGTTTTTTGCAATTTTCACCCCAAGTGTGCTGGGTATACTCAGACGTGAGTCCCAGGCTCTCCACATCACTGGAGTCAAGCTATCCAGGCTGAAGAAGGCTGATAGCCAGAAACCGGTCCTTGGATGCTTGATTCCGGTCTAGGAAAGACATGGCTTGGTAGTTCGGGCTGGACTGTTCCCATGAGGCACAGGGTCAAGGCTGATTTGCATATAGCCATTGTCTGACCTAGGGTGGTGTGGAGTGCAATAAAACAATGGATTTAGGCCCAGATCTTTGCACTGGGGTGAATGTAAGACATTGTTCTGCATTCTGTCCATCAACTGTGTTTTTTGCAATTTTCACCCCGAGTGTGCTGGGAATACTCAGACCTGAGTCCCCGGCTCTCCACATCACTGGAGTCAAGCTATCCAGGCTGAAGAAGGCTGATAGCCAGAAACCGGTCCTTGGATGCTTGATTCCGGTCTAGGAAAGACATGGCTTGGTAATTCGGGCTGGACTGTTCCCATGAGGGACAGGGTTAAGGCTGATTTGCATATAGCCATTGTCTAACCTAGGGTGGTGTGGAGTGCAAAAAAACGATGGATTTAGGCCCAGATCTTTGTACTGGGGTGAATGTAAGACATTGTTCTGCATTCTGTCCATCAACTGTGTTTTTTTTTAAATTTGCACCCCGAGTGTGCTGGGTATACTCAGAGGTGAGTCCCAGGCTCTCCACATCACTGGAGTCAAGCTATCCAGGCTGAAGAATGCTGATAGCCAGAAACCGGTCCTTGGATGCTTGATTCCGGTCTAGGAAAGACATGGCTTGGTAGTTCGGGCTGGACTGTTCCCATGAGGCACAGGGTCAAGGCTGATATGCATATAGCCATTGTCTGACCTAGGGTGGTGTGGAGTGCAAAAAAACGATGGATTTAGGCCCAGATCTTTGTACTGGGGTGAATGTAAGACATTGTTCGGCATTCTGTCCATCAACTGTGTTTTTTGCAATTTTCACCCCGAATGTGCTGGGTATACTCAGACTTTAGTCCCAGGCTCTCCACATCACTGGAGTCAAGCTATCCAGGCTGAAAAAGGCTGATAGCCAGAAACCCGTCCTTGGATGCTTGATTCCGGTCTAGGAAAGACATGGCTTGGTAGTTCGGGCTGGACTGTTCCCATGAGGCACAGGGTCAAAGCTGATTTGCATATAGCCATTGTCTGACCTAGGGTGGTGTGGAGTGCAAAAAACGATGGATTTAGTCCCAGATCTTTGTACTGGGGTGAATGTAAGACATTGTTCTGCATTCTGTCCGTCAACTGTATTTTTTGCATTTTCACCCCGAGTGTGCTGGGTATACTCAGACCTGAGTCCCCGGCTCTCCACATCACTGGAGTCAAGCTATCGAGGCTGAAGAAGGCTGATAGCCAGAAACCGGTCCTTGGATGCTCGATTCCGGTCTAGGAAAGACATGGCTTGGTAATTCGGGCTGGACTGTCCCCATGAGGGATAGGGTCAAGGCTGATTTGCATATAGCCATTGTCTGACCTAGGATCGTGGAGTGCAAAAAACGGTGGATTTAGTCCCAGATCTTTGTACTGGGGTGAATGTAAGACATTGTTCTGCATTCTGTCCATCAACTGTGTTTTTTGCAATTTTCACCACGAGTTTGCTGTTTATACTCAGACGTGAGTCCCAGGCTCTCCACATCACTGGAGTCAAGCTATCCAGGATGAAGAAGGCTGATAGCCAGAAACCGGTCCTTGGATGCTTGATTCCGGTCTAGGAAAGACATGGCTTAGTAGTTCGGGCTGGACTGTTCCCATGAGGCACAGGGTCAAGGCTGATTTGCATATAGCCATTGTCTGACCTAGGGTGGTGTGGAGTGCAAAAAAATGATGGATTTAGGCCCAGATCTTTGTACTGGGGTGAATGTAAGACATTGTTCTGCATTCTGTCCATCAACTGTGTTTTTTGCAATTTTCACCCCGAGAGTGCTGGGTATACTCAGACGTGAGTCCCAGGCTCTCCTCATCACTGGAGTCAAGCTATCCAGGCTGAAGAAGGCTGATAGCCAGAAACCGGTCCTTGGATGCTTGATTCCGGTCTAGGAAAGACATGGCTTGGTAGTTCGGGCTGGACTGTTCCCATGAGGCACAGGGTCAAGGCTGATTTGCATATAGCCATTGTCTGACCTAGGGTGGTGTGGAGTGCAAAAAAATTAGGGATTTAGGCCCAGATCTTTGTACTGGGGTGAATGTAAGACATTGTTCTGCATTCTGTCCATCAACTGTGTTTTTTGCAATTTTCACCCCGAGTGTGCTGGGTATACTCAGACGTGAGTCCCAGGCTCTCCACATCACTGGAGTCAAGCTATCCAGGCTAAAGAAGGCTGATAGCCAGAAACCGGTCCTTGTATGCTTGATTCCGGTCTAGGAAAGACATGGCTTGAAAGTTCGAGCTGGACTTTTCCCATGAGGCACAGGGTCAAGACTGATTTGCATATAGCCATTGTCTGACCTAGGGTGGTGTGGAGTGCAAAAAAACGATGGATTTAGGTCCAGATCTTTGTACTGGGGTGAATGTAAGACATTGTTCTGCATTCTGTCCATCAACTGTGTTTTTTGCAATTTTCACCCCGAGTGTGCTGGGTATACTCAGACGTGAGTCCCAGGCTCTCCACATCACTGGAGTCAAGCTATCCAGGCTGAAGAAGGCTGATAGCCAGAAACCGGTCCTTGGATGCTAGTTTCCGGTCTAGGAAAGACATGGCTTGGTAATTCGGGCTGGACTGTTCCCATGAGGGACAGGGTCAAGACTGATTTGCATATAGCCATTGTCTGACCTAGGGTGGTGTGGAGTGCAAAAAACTATGGATTTAGTCCCAGATCTTTGTACTGGGATGAATGTAAGACATTGTTCTGCATTCTGTCCATCAACTGTGTTTTTTGCAATTTTCACCCCGAGTGTGCTGGGTATACTCCGACGTGAGTCCCCAGGCTCTCCACATCACTGGAGTCAAGCTATCCAGGCTGAAGAAGGCTAAAATCCAGAAACCGGTCCTTGGATGCTTGATTCCGGTCTAGGAAAGACATGGCTTGGTAGTTCGGGCTGGAATGTTCAAATGAGGCACAGGGTCAAGGCTGATTTGCATATAGCCATTGTCTGACCTAGGGTGGTGTGGAATGCAAAAAAACGATGGATTTAGGCCCAGATCTTTGTACTGGGGTGAATGTAAGACATTGTTCTGCATTCTGTCCATCAACTGTGTTTTTTGCAATTTTCACCCTGAGTTTGCTGGGTATACTCAGACGTGAGTCCAAGGCTCTCCACATCACTGGAGTCAAGCTATCCAGGATGAAGAAGGCTGATAGCCAGAAACCGGTCCTTGGATGCTTGATTCCGGTATAGGAAAGACATGGCATGGTAGTTCGGGCTGGACTGTTCCCATGAGGCACAGGGTCAAGGCTGATTTGCATATAGCCATTGTCTAACCTAGGGTGGTGTGGAGTGCAAAAAAACGATGGATTTAGGCCCAGATCTTTGTACTGTGGTGAATGTAAGACATTGTTCTGCATTCTGTCCATCAACTGTGTTTTTTTTAAATTTGCACCCCGAGTGTGCTGGGTATACTCAGAGGTGAGTCCCAGGCTCTCCACATCAATGGAGTCAAGCTATCCAGGCTGAAGAATGCTGATAGCCAGAAACCGGTCCTTGGATGCTTGATTCCGGTCTAGGAAAGACATGGCTTTGTAGTTCGGGCTGGACTGTTCCCATGAGGCACAGGGTCAAGGCTGATATGCATATAGCCATTGTCTGACCTAGGGTGGTGTGGAGTGCAAATAAACGATGGATTTAGGCCCAGATCTTTGTACTGGGGTGAATGTAAGACATTGTTCTGCATTCTGTCCATCAACTGTGTTTTTTGCAATTTTCACCCCGAGTGTGCTGGGTATACTCAGACGTGAGTCCCAGGCTCTCCACATCACTGGAGTCAAGCTATCCAGGCTGAAAAAGGCTGATAGCCAGAAACCCATCCTTGGATGCTTGATTCCGGTCTAGGAAAGACATGGCTTGGTAGTTCGGGCTGGACTGTTCCCATGAGGCACAGGGTCAAAGCTGATTTGCATATAGCCATTGTCTGACCTAGGGTGGTGTGGAGTGCAAAAAACGATGGATTTAGTCCCAGATCTTTGTACTGGGGTGAATGTAAGACATTGTTCTGCATTCTGTCCGTCAACTGTATTTTTTGCAATTTTCACCCCGAGTGTGCTGGGTATACTCAGACCTGAGTCCCCGGCTCTCCACATCACTGGAGTCAAGCTATCCAGGCTGAAGAAGGCTGATAGCCAGAAACCGGTCCTTGGATGCTTGATTCCGGTCTAGGAAAGACATGGCTTGGTAATTCGGGCTGGACTGTTCCCATGAGGGACAGGGTCAAGGCTGATTTGCATATAGCCATTGTCTGACCTAGGGTGGCGTGGAGTGCAAAAAACGATGGATTTAGTCCCAGATCTTTGTACTGGGGTGAATGTAAGACATTGTTCTGCATTCTGTCCATCAACTGTGTTTTTTGCAATTTTCACCACGAGTTTGCTGTTTATACTCAGACGTGAGTCCCAGGCTCTCCACATCACTGGAGTCAAGCTATCCAGGCTGAAGAAGGCTGATAGCCAGAAACCGGTCCTTGGATGCTTGATTCCGGTCTAGGAAAGACATGGCTTAGTAGTTCGGGCTGGACTGTTCCCATGAGGCACAGGGTCAAGGCTGATTTGCATATAGCCATTGTCTGACCTAGGGTGGTGTGGAGTGCAAAAAAATGATGGATTTAGGCCCAGATCTTTGTACTGGTGTGAATGTAAGACATTGTTCTGCATTCTGTCCATCAACTGTGTTTTTTGCAATTTTCACCCCGAGTGTGCTGGGTATACTCAGACGTGAGTCCCAGGCTCTCCTCATCACTGGAGTCAAGCTATCCAGGCTGAAGAAGGCTGATAGCCAGAAACCGGTCCTTGGATGCTTGATTCCGGTCTAGGAAAGACACGGCTTGGTAGTTCGGGTTGGACTGTTCCAATGAGGCACAAGGTCAAGGCTGATTTGCATATAGCCATTGTCTGACCTAGGGTGGTGTGGAGTGCAAAAAACGATGGATTTAGGCCCAGATCTTTGTACTGGGGTGAATGTAAGACATTGTTCTGCATTCTGTCCATCAACTGTGTTTTTTGCAATTTTCACCCCGAGTGTGCTGGGTATACTCAGACGTGAGTCCCAGGCTCTCCACATCACTGGAGTCAAGCTATCCAGGCTAAAGAAGGCTGATAGCCAGAAACCGGTCCTTGTATGCTTGATTCCGGTCTAGGAAAGACATGGCTTGGAAGTTCGGGCTGGACTGTTCCCATGAGGCACAGGGTCAAGGCTGATTTGCATATAGTCATTGTCTGACCTAGGGTGGTGTGGAGTGCAAAAAACGATGGATTTAGTCCCAGATCTTTGTACTGGGGTGAATGTAAGACATTGTTCTGCATTCTGTCCATCAACTGTGTTTTTTGCAATTTTCACCACGAGTTTGCTGTTTATACTCAGACGTGAGTCCCAGGCTCTCCACATCACTGGAGTCAAGCTATCCAGGCTGAAGAAGGCTGATAGCCAGAAACCGGTCCTTGGATGCTTGATTCCGGTCTTGGAAAGACATGGCTTAGAGGTTCGGGCTGGACTGTTCCCATGAGGCACAGGGTCAAGGCTGATTTGCATATAGCCATTGTCTGACCTAGCGTGGTGTGGAGTGCAAAAAAACGATGGATTTAGGCCCAGATCTTTGTACTGGGGTGAATGTAAGACATTGTTCTGCATTCTGTCCATCAACTGTGTTTTTTGCAATTTTCACCCCGAGTGTGCTGGGTATACTCAGACGTGAGTCCCAGGCTCTCCACATCACTGGAGTCAAGCTATCCAGGCTGAAGAAGGCTGATAGCCAGAAACCGGTCCTTGGATGCTTGTTTCCGGTCTAGGAAAGACATGGCTTGGTAGTTCGGGCTGGACTGTTCCCATGAGGCACAGGGTCAAGGCTGATTTGCATATAGCCATTGTCTGACCTAGGGTGGTGTGGAGTGAAACAAAACTATGGATTTAGGCCCAGATCTTTGTACTAGGGTGAATGTAAGACATTGTTCTGCATTCTGTCCATCAACTGTGTTTTTTGCAATTTTCACCCCAAGTGTGCTGGGTATACTCAGACGTGAGTCCCAGGCTCTCCACATCACTGGAGTCAAGCTATCCAGGCTGAAGAAGGCTGATAGCCAGAAACCGGTCCTTGGATGCTTGATTCCGGTCTAGGAAAGACATGGCTTGGTAGTTCGGGCTGGACTGTTCCCATGAGGCACAGGGTCAAGGCTGATTTGCATATAGCCATTGTCTGACCTAGGGTGGTGTGGAGTGCAATAAAACAATGGATTTAGGCCCAGATCTTTGCACTGGGGTGAATGTAAGACATTGTTCTGCATTCTGTCCATCAACTGTGTTTTTTGCAATTTTCACCCCGAGTGTGCTGGGAATACTCAGACCTGAGTCCCCGGCTCTCCACATCACTGGAGTCAAGCTATCCAGGCTGAAGAAGGCTGATAGCCAGAAACCGGTCCTTGGATGCTTGATTCCGGTCTAGGAAAGACATGGCTTGGTAATTCGGGCTGGACTGTTCCCATGAGGGACAGGGTCAAGGCTGATTTGCATATAGCCATTGTCTGACCTAGGGTGGCGTGGAGTGCAAAAAACGATGGATTTAGTCCCAGATCTTTGTACTGGGGTGAATGTAAGACATTGTTCTGCATTCTGTCCATCAACTGTGTTTTTTGCAATTTTCACCACGAGTTTGCTGTTTATACTCAGACGTGAGTCCCAGGCTCTCCACATCACTGGAGTCAAGCTATCCAGGCTGAAGAAGGCTGATAGCCAGAAACCTGGCATGCACCTGTAGCTTAGTGCTGCCCACATATCTAAGACCACAGGTGCATGTCAGGATGTAGACAGCAAAATCAGTCTTACAGTTATATGAGCCCTTGATGTTTGTCATAACTGGACTGAATGGAGTTGGATACTGAGAGGTGTTTTTCCCAAATGTACAAGCTCTACAAGTAGAGCAACGTTTGAATCCCGGCCGGGATTTCAACCAATCTTCCTTTTTCTCAAGCTCAGGAAATTCATGACTGATTTGAGTTCTAAGGGAGGGTCCCCTCCGATAAGTAACAGTGGGACTATCTGGAAGCCTGGGTGCCAGAACAAAATCAGGTTTCAGTTTTCAGAACAGGCCATCTCTGTTTCATGATTGATTTAATCTGTCTGGCCTGTTTACTATAGCTGGTGATCATCCTAGGGGCTTGATTCTCCATGCTGATTTCCGCTGCTGAAGAACTGTTGTGAGTGGAAGTTAACAATGACTCACGTGTTCTGGCATTAGTTTTTTAAATGGCTGTTTTCAAGATGGATTCTTTATAGCCACTGCGCCTAAACCTATCCAAGGCTTCATTGGTACAGATAGCCAATCACGATCAGTACTACAGATTCTCTTTAATCTGAGCAACTCCCCAAAAGGAATGTTATCAATTATATGTCGTGGATGGGCACTGCTGGCGTGCAGAATGTTGTTGCCGGCAGTGCTCTTTCTATGGAGTTTGGTGGCTAAATGACCATCATTAACAAACACTTTCACATCAAGGAATTCAGCTTCCGAATTGCTGATATTTGAAGTAAATTTCAAATTCTCCTGATTGATGTTAATAGACAAAAGAAAGTTGTTAGCACTTTCATAATCGCCCCTCCATATAACAAAAACATCATCTATATAGCGCATCCACTGCACCACATGTTTGTTATAGCTTGCTCCATGTGTACGCATGAGGACCTGTTCCTCCCACCAGCCTACGTGAAGACACGCATAGCTGGGGGAGAAACAGGCCCCCATCGCAACACCACATTTCTGAGCATAAATATTATTGCCAAATAAGAAAATGTTGTTATTAAGACACCATGTAGTGAGTTCTTAAGTAAGTGCTTTATTGTACAGTTAATAAAAACCATTACAAGTAGCCATTGGTAATAAAAAAGTGCAGGTTGTAAAAAAAAAAGAAAAAAAAAGAAAGAAAAGACAGTTAAAAAAACAATAAAAAAGACAGAATAAAAAATTGGAAGTGGGGGAATGTCCATTCTCCACGAGATACATATGTGTTTCTTAGAAAAGGAATTTGCGCATCTATCCTGGGTCTTGCTCACAACGGGCGGGGTGTTCTGTCAACTCCATTCCCCATTTTTCCTTTTGTAGGACAGTCTGGCACTCTCCCTAAGTGTTCATAACTTTTTGAGATGGTCCTACAGTGTTGCGGGTCAGTTTAAATCTCAAGGCCGGCCTGATGTTTAGAAGCTGACGATGTTGAGGGAGTGGTGTCGGTATCCGTTTGGTCTTTCGTAGTGAGTTCAATTATCATTTTGTTATGAATATAACAATTCACAGGTCTTTTACCAAAGAAAATATTCCAAAGCTGCCAAACCAGTTGTATGTACGATACTGGTGTAGAGTGATTCAATGTCTAGAGTAATCAATAAAAGATCATCACTCCATGGAATATCCTTGATTTTTCTGATAAAGTCTCCAGTGTCTTTAATATATGTGTTCAGATCCTTGACTAAATCTTGCAGGAAGTAGTCGATATACTCAGTAACATGTTTCACCACTCCTATATATTCATTTAATTTACAGTAATGTTGAACAGAGTTGTTTCTTGGTGGGAAAGCATTGATTCAGGAGGCCTTTATTGTGGACACAGAGTAAACCTATAGACAAAGACCAGTTATAAAACTTGTGAAAGAAAGAATGAAAATATCCACACATTTTATTGATCAGCTTGCACATCTATGTGCTTTATGTCTTCTCAGTGCAGCCTTAAATGTTTTAAAAAACCTATTTCTATATGGGACTTAGAAGGAATGGTGTTCATAAATATTAAATATATAATGAGTAACTGTAATATAATCCAATATTGTGTCTATGCTTTCTGGTAATATCATAAACCATGAGGCCAGAAGACAAGTGAGTTGTAAATGTCACTGGGACCCCAAAATGACAATATATGATCTTATTACACATTATTACACGTTACTCATTGTGTATTTTATATACTGCATGTTTATCTTGAGAAATTTGGCTTAAAAAGCAGTTTTCTTCAAAAGTGCAACTAACAATGGACACTGATTGGAAATGGAATGTTTAAAGTTCAGGAATAGTTGTTGGTAAAAAAAAGCACAACCATAAGACAAATGGGTGTATTTTTTTCTGTAGATGCATCTTTTAGTGCATTATTGTGAATTCACCACATTTCCACAAACTTACCACATAATTTGCAGATTTCACAGAAAAAGATTTCTAGTTGAAATTGATTAAATTAATACTGCTAGAAAATGTGCCATATATTTTGCCTTTTTTGTGGCATAACTTAGATAGCCTTGCCACACAATTTGGTCTTCCATGCATCATAATCATTGTAGCCCTCTCAGTGGCAAAGCTTAGCAGAGTGGTTTGGAGATGTTATTATGAAGAAATTCATGTTTCACAGTGCACTGTGGAATTTTTTCCATATTTCACAGTTCCCTTTGAAATATTTGTTTAATGTTGAAATCCTAAATGAGACTACCAACCAAAACCAGTTCTAGCATCAAACATTTGGGTACAACATTTTTAATGGAAGAAGTATCTGCATAGTCAGTGCCTCCAACCTAACAGCATACCGTTTCCAAAATAGCAACCACTGCCTTGTGACCCACCTCACTTCCTGCCTCACCTCTGGAGAGAGTTCAAGAAACTGCTGTCAGACACCAAAGACCCATAACCACAGCAATTAGACTGCCAGTTCATGCCACTTCACCACCGATTGACCACGGGTGACTCTGTGGTAGGCCCCACTTCTAGAATAGGAGTTTGGAAGGCACTACGTATTGGTTTCTCGACCACCCTGATGCACACCCGCCTTGGCACTGGGGGAATCACACTTTACCTGCGTCAACTCATTACTCACTGGCACCCTACTCCTTTTCATGCAGAAGTCTGTAATATACACATGTGAGAGGGGCAAGTGACTCCCTACATTGCAAGAATGAACCCTTACCCCAGAGAGACACTAACAGGCCAATCTCTGAGCATCAATCTCATACGTGTTACCCCAGCCTAAGGTCTATAACTGCTGACGTAGACTCAGGAGGGCTTCCTTCCTCACTTGAAGCCTCCCTGCACAAGTCCATGGATGCCCTCTTGCAAGAAGGAACCTGCGGAACACTGTCTGGTCTCTTCACAGAGTAGTCACAGTGCCATATAGGAACCTTCAAAAAGAACAATCGATAGACGAAAAGCTGAACAATGTCAAGCATTCACCCCCAGTACAGAGATCTGGGCCTCAATCCATCGTTTTTTTGCTCACTATGTCTTTCCAGTTTGGACACATCCATATGTAAATCAGTCTTGACCCTGCTCCCCATGGGAACAGTCCATCAAGAACTGCCAGCCCAGGTCGTCCCTGAACCAGAAACAAGCATCCTGGGACAGGTTTCGGGGTGTCACCCCTCATCAACCAGGCTACCTTGATTCCAGTGCCATGGCGAGCATGGGACCCATGTTTCGGCATACCCGTCCCACTCGGGGTGACAAATGCAAAAAGAAAAATTGATGGACGGAATGCTGAACAATGTCAAATATTCACCCCCAATACAGAGATCTGGGTCCTGACTGTGGTGGCATGGTGGGCAAAAATAGATGGATTGGGATGGGGTCTGAGCGATTGCCAGTGGATGAGATTAATTTAAGCTTTCCATCCATCACCTTGTAGTTTTATGTAGAAAACGTCTGACACCTCCAAACTGCAGTGCGGTGGTCTGTTTGACACAACTTCTGGTCTTCTCAGGGTGAGGTTGTTCAGCTGTAGGTACTCTAGCTCTTGGAGGTAACAGCCATCTTAGAGGTCCACAGCATGATACTGGTGTTTCACCCTTAGGCATGACATTTTCCTGGTTACCCAGGACTTTCCAGGCTAGTGTATAGCACCAAGCCAGATCGGTGGATTACTTTGTCTGTGCCTCACTGGAATCTGCATGTATCAGCTGCAGAACCAGCTTCAGGGAACTATCAAGAAAGAGCTGGTAACAAGCGGCCCACTGGCCTCACCACTGCCGGCCAAGCCTCCGTCTGAGCCAACACTTTCCATTGGGGTCTCTGACCTCTAGTACCATCGTCAGTACCATCAAATGTCCTCTGATGGGCAACCTTGCCGCTAACACTCACATCTCCAAGCCAGACATGAGCACTGATTGTCATAGATGCAATCTACTGGTATACATGTGCAAACAGCTACTCTGTTGTGGGCAACTGCCCCCCCCCCCCCTGACCCCAGAGTGACCAAGGCAAAGGGGTGATCATGCTCAACTCTGTTGATGCTGTCTCCCCAGGAATCATGACCAAGGTAACACTCTGAAGGAACCATTTTTTTGTCTACCGTGGTCCTGCTGGGACATGCCCTGCACTGCAGTCAGTGGGACCCTTTTTGCTGAGGTCTTCTGGTGCTCTCAGGCACCTTCCTCTAGTCCAATATCCTCCCACTGAGTGAACCATGGCAAATACCCCCATTTCTCTACAGCTAGTGCTCCAAACCTAAATTCATGTTCCCTGTCCCTTTGGTCACCCCATAACTAGGAAGCTCATCGGGCTCCTCTAGCTTGTGGTGGGTTACAGAACCAACTTTGGGTTTGGACAAATCAAAGGATGGCTTGCCTCTTTGGAAATCCCACTCTTCCTTCCCCAAGATGATCTAAAATCCTTTCCTATATATTTTAGATTCCCTTGAGGAAAACTCTCTGATGTTTGTACTCATTTTCCTGACTTCTGGGGACCAGAGTTGACCTTCTTAGGGTCGCACCCAGGCGCTGTTCTCGATATTGATCCACCGATCAGTAGCTTTTTCAAGCTCTCTAGGCGGAGTCAATCTGCTGCAATGAGCAATTAATCCCAGAAGTAGATATCCATGAATATCTTGGCACACCGATGTCTAGCAAGTTAGTAGATATTCTGAAATATGCACCTTTGGTTTACGAGGTACCGAGCGCCATACTAGCCTTGCAGTCATTGCAGCTGCGTGCCAGAGGGCCAGATATAAAAAAATACTTCTTTTGCAATTCCTAAATACTGACTCCTTAAAAATCTCTATTTAGGAAATGCAAAATGGCACGTACAAAAATAGAGATTCCCTAATAGCAATTACTCAGAGTAGGAATCGCTATTAGAAAATCGCTATTTAGGTAATACCAAACCATTTGTGCCAATGGACCTAAAGGCTCATAGGTACGAATGGCTTTCCATTTCCTAATTTGCTATTTCCTAATCGGAAAATCGCAAATTAGGAAATTCTAAAGCAACGGTGATGTTCAGTCGAGGGCTACCTCCTTACTGCACCCCAAAAAACCTATTGCACATGTAAAGCGTACAAATGACCTTTGGCAATGCATGGGCTTAATTGCACTTAAAAAAAATATTTAGGAGTGCTTTTTATAAATTGCACATGGTTACCATCGATGGTAATAGCATTTCCTAATTGCCCAATTCGCATTTAAGAAATGCTTTGTACATGTGCATAGGAAATCACAAATAGGGAATCCCTACTTGCGATTTCCTATTTGGGTGTCTCAAAAAGCGTTTTCTACTTGGTTGAAATCGCATTGTGCGATTCCAAAACAGCCTCTGTACATGTCAAAAGGCCATTTACCATTTATTAATGGGCCAAAATAGCGATTTGGCTCATTATGTTTTGTTAAATGGGTTCGTACATCTGGCCAGGAGCTTGCTCCTAGCTCTAGGCGCTTCATTAGAGAATGTTTAATATTCAAGTGCAATTTTAAGTTGGAACTTCAACTCAGTGAACTCAACTCCTGAAGGACCGACTGCTTGTTTTGGAGAGGAATCAGAAATAGTGATCATCATGGATATCAGCCTCATCTGTTTCCTCAAACTCAGATGGTGCCCACGATGTTATTCATCTTGCCAAGCTATGCAAGCTTCTCCTAACTCATATTTCTTTAACTTATGGCCATGAGAGAGGCACCATTCCATGCACAGCTCCTTGAGTGCCAATCAAGCAAATGCATATCTTGAATCAATAAAACATTCATTAAAACATTCAAATAAAAAAGTCAATAAAAGTTCAATTGAAATTGTATCTTTCCTTTGAAGTTCTGACAACTCTAACAAGAAACATGCCTACTGTCGTCAGTGATGTAGGGAACCGGCCTCTAGGTCTAGTCCCTCACTCCAGATGTTCAAAGGTAAACTGTTTTTCCCATGACGTAGTGGCCTTCAAACTTTGTACATTAACCTCTGCATTGAGAAAAAAATAATTCTAGCCCCTGATGCCCAGAACGGAGTAGACTTGAAAGATGGTCAATGAAGAACATTAAATACTGCTTATATAGGGTGTAGTCAGAAGCGTTTGTGGAGCTCCGGCCACAAACGTGGTGTGGGTCCGTTCTATGTTATGTTGGTTAGGTTAGGTTAGGTTATGTCATTCGGATTTGTAGAGGGCACTATCACGTCAGGGAGTTCAGTCACGGAGCAGGTGTGAGTTTAGCCAAACCTACCGCCTAGTGGGATGGTTAAAAAGCCAGGTCTATAGCTTTTTGTGGAATTCAAGAAGTGAAAAGGAGGCTCTTATGTGTAGCAGCAGGTCATTCCATGCTTTAGGTCTGATGTAGGAGAGAGGCTAGACCACTGCATCTGGTGTTCCAAGCGGAGGTGTCTGGAAGGTTTGTGAAAGCAGATGCAATTGTGTTGGACTTACCTGTGGAACCCGTCCCCTGTTTTTGTGTGAGCGCTCTTCCAGGACGTGCCTACCATTGAGAGTCCTTCCTTCTCTTAATATTGTGGGTATCACAGCAGAATGCGCTCACAAATTACCTGCAGAGTCATCCAGGGTGGTGTGGGTCTAAGACGGCCGCATGGTGGTATGGGCATCGGAGGGAGTCCAATGACAGAACTTATAGGCCAAAATGATTATTTGAGTGCCCAGCGCTTGAAAGATTTTTGATGTATGCTGGGCCAGCGTTATGTAGTGGCTTCAAAGTGTGGATGAGGAGACTGAATTGTGCTTGCTTGTGTATGGGTAGCCACTGGAGCTCCTTCAGGTGTGGTGTGATGTGAGTGTGGCAGGTAAGATTGATTCTGGCCGCTGAGTTTTGAATGCTCTACAGCCCTCAGATTTGTTTTTTGTTGATCCTGGCATAGAGGGTGTTCCTTTAGTCCAGCTTGCTTATGACAATGGAGTGTGTGACAGTTTTTCAGGAGCTGATTGTGAGCCATTTGAAACTCTTCCTCAGCATCTTCAGGGTAAGGAAGCATAAGGCGGAGATGGCGTTGACTTGGCCGGTCATGTTGAGTTTGCGGTTGATGACAATCCTGACGTTCTTGGTGTGGGTGGTTGGGGTGGGTGTTGGTTCTAGCTCTGTTGGTCACCAGGTAGAGTACATGGGTGAAGTGCTCTTCCAAAATATCATCATTTCAATATTGTTGATGTGCAGTTTCAAACAGTTGGTCTTCATCCAATGGGCGATTTCAGCCATGCAGGCAATGAACTTGAACCAGTTGCTGGGTGTCTTGTCTGTGAGGGAGAGAAAGAACTGTGTGTTGTTGACAGGAGAGGATGTTGATGTCCTGAGAGAGCTTGGTGCTGGCTAGAGGTATCATGTGTGCTTTGAAGAGGATTGAGTTCAAAGAGGATCCCTGCTGAACTCCACAAATGAGGTTGCAGGTCTTCAAAGTGTACAGTGCCAAGCTGACTGACCGAGTCCTCCAGTCAAGGAGGACGAGATCCAATGAAGTGTAAGCCCTTGGATTTTAATGTCATGTAGGTGTTGGATGCGGATGGGTTTGGAGAGCCTGTCAAATTCTGCATAGAGGTCAAGGAGGAAACACGCCTTCATGTCGTATCTGTCCAGAGCCAAGCGGATGCCATGTGTTGTGGGGTTGAGGTCAGTTTCCATACTGGGGTTGGGTCTGAAACCAGACTGAGTGGTCTTGAGGAGTTGGTGAGGTGTGTTAATGATTTTCTGTACGACCTTTGCTGGAAAAGGTAGCAGGAAGATGGTTCTGCAGTTGGTGTGTGCTGAAGGGTCCACAGAACATTTCTTAATCATTGGGAGGACAGTTGAGGGTTTCCAAGCTTCTGGGAAGGTTGTGGGAGAGGTGGAGGCATTCAAAATGGGTGGGAATATGTTGCAGAAGGGTTGCAGTCCTCTTGAGTAGGCATGGGCCTGATGGGCCCTGAATGGATGGACTTTATAGTGGCTGTGGTTTCTTCTGGGGTAATGATGGGCCTTGTGTTTGGCATTGGTTCTTTAGCTAAGATTGGGATGTGTATAGCGAGGTCTGTTGGGTCTGGTTGTGGGATGATGTGGCAGCAAATGATGGTGATTTTGTTGCTGAAGAATTGAGACAGATTATTGCAGAGGTCCTTACTGCGAGGTGGCAATCGATTTGGAGGCGGTCACTGTTCAGGTGAAATCCTACACAATGGAGAAGATCTCTTTGCTGCTGTTGGTGCTGGCATCAATGTGGTCGACCAGAGCGGCTCTGATTTTATGGTGGCAGGTACTGATGGATAGTATTACCTGCCTTATCAAGAATGTGCCACAAAATCAGAGTGCGCCTGCTTCTGGGATATAAGCACAGATTTAGCAATGGCACCTCAGTGCTTGATGAGAGCGGGTCATGGGGAAATAGTCACAGCTTCTCCCCCCTTGTGACGGACCTGCTTGTATCACACATTATAGAGTTATAGATGTTAGTCAGAACCTAAACTGTAGAACACCAGTACAAATATGGCATTATAGGGGAATATTCAAACACACTCCCTAATCTTGAATGTAAAATCTGAACTGATGCGACCGACTGAGAAGCAAACACGTCGGGCGAGGGGGCCGGGGGGGGGGGGTGGGGGGGGGGGGTGAGGGCTTTGTTCCCCACAGAAGAGGACGCTGAGTGATGTTTGATTTCTCCCTTTATAAATAGGTCACACGTTTGTTGTGAACGCCACTGATTGCGTTCCACGGGCCTGCCAGCTCCATCCGTTCCACAGAACACTCTTTCTGATCTAATGTGATGGGGGCGCCTATCTCGCTGCAGAAAGAATGTCAATTGAGGGTTGGATATTTGAAGTGATAGCTCTCGAGTTGTCTTCCGCTCTACATCCTGAGCAGTTCTTTAGCACAGAAACAGTGGAGACTCGTGCGTTTCACAGCGTGGAATGACTTTTACAGCAGACTCCTAGAGTCACGTGGTCATTAAGAGTCCAGCAAGTTCTTGAGCGAGCTTGGAGCACGTGGCCATCCTGAATTCCCCACAGAGCCAGAGAGAGGGCGGCCAGAGGCCCTGTCCCTGTTAGGCAGTGTGGCTGCACCCAGTCAGTCATTCGGGACAGCGATGCCCCTAGGGCTGCATTTATCTACACGGGCCTCAGAGACACTGCGCGACATCTTATTGGCTCCAAAACGCGTGACAGACGATGCTCTGTTCCCCCCACAGCTTCTGACAGCTCTGGGAATGAAACTGCGACCCGGTGTCAATTGTTCTCTGCCGAGGGTCCGGCTTTCTCTTCAACACACACATCATTTTGCTCACAGTAAAAGAATTGCTGCTAAGTCCTTGCAATGACACGTCGAGAAAATGCAATTTCTCACAAATGCCGGCCGCTGAGGCACGCGCACAGGCCCCCGGAGATGGCGCAGATTCTGTGCTTTGTCAGCATCAAGTCTGTCCGGAGCCGCTGTTCTTCAGTCGGCTCCTGCTAGACAAGTTTCGGCACTTACTCTCGGAGAGGCACCCGTCTTCTGTGTGAAACAGCACAGTGTCGTGCTGTGCGCAGTCTGCCATGTAGGAAATGCCGGGGCTCATTTCGAGTTTGGCGGGAACTGAAAATCTTCCAATAGCCTGAGGAAACTCTAAATACAGAATAGAATTGTTCCATCGTAGGGGTTTTATTATGAAGGAAATTCCGCTGGTGGACTCCTCCATATTTCGAATTTCCCCCTGAAATTCGATAACTTTCAGCTATGTCTAAATGTCCATTTGACCACGCACAAAGGCTTCACGGTGCACCATGCAATGTGGCCACACAACGAACCAAAAAACTACAAACCCCAGGGTCTTGGACTCCCCCTCCAATGCTCTAGCTACCCACATGGGCCCTTGCTGAGAATGACCCATTATTTTGTGAGGTAGTATCTGACCAAGTACTGATACTGCAGGGTGTGGTATTTACTGATACTTTAGGGTTTGTTATTTACGGATACTGCAGGGTGTGGTATTTACCAATTTTGCAGAGTGTGGTATTTACCGATATTGCAGTGTGTGGCATTTAATGATACTGCAGGATGTGGTATTTCTCGATACTGCAGTGTTAGTATTTAATAATACTGCAGGGTGTGGTATTTAAAGATACTGCAGGGTGCACTATTTACCGATACTGCAGGGTGTGCTATTTACCGATACTGCAGTGTGTGGTATTTACTGATACTTTAGGGTGTGGTATTTACTGATACTTTAGGGTTTGTTATTTATGGATACTGCAGGGTGTGGTATTTACCAATATTGCAGAGTGTGGTATTTACCGATACTGCAGGGTATTGTATTTACTGATACTGCAGGGTGTGGTATTTACCGATACAGCAGGGTGTGGGTTTACCGATACTGCAGGGTGTGGTATTTAATTATACTGCAGGGTGTGGCATTTAGCGATACTGCAGAGTGTGGCATTTAATGATACTGCAGGGTGTGGTTTTTACCAATACTGCAGGGTGTGGAATTTAATGAAACTGCAGGGTCTGGTATTTACCGATACTGCAGGGTGTGGTGTTTACTGATTCTGCAGGGTGTATGTTTAATGATACTGGAGGATATGGCATTTACCGATACTACAGGGTGTGTCAATTAATGATACTGGAGAGTGTGGTATTTGCCGATACTGCAGGGTGTGGTATTTAATGTTACTGCAGGGTGTGGTATTTACCAATATTACAGAGTGTGGTATTCACCGATATTGCAGGGTGTGGCATTTAATGATACTGCAGGATGTGGTATTTCTCGATACTGCAGTGTTAGTATTTAATGATACTGCAGGGTGTGGTATTTAAAGATACTGCAGGGTGTACTATTTACCGATACTGCAGGGTGTGCTATTTACCGATACTGTAGTGTGTGGTATTTACTGATACTTTAGGGTGTGGTATTTACTGATACTTTAGGGTTTGTTATTTACGGATACTGCAGGGTGTGGTATTTACCAAAATTGCAGAGTGCGGTATTTACCGATACTGCAGGGTATTGTATTTACTGATACTGCAGGGTGTGGGTTTACCGATACTGCAGGGTGTGGTATTTAATGATACTGCAGGGTGTGGCATTTAGCGATACTGCAGAGTGTGGCATTTAATGATACTGCAGGGTGTGGTATTTACCAATACTGCAGGGTGTGGAATTTAATGAAACTGCAGGGTCTGGTATTTACCGATACTGCAGGGTGTGGTGTTTACTGATTCTGCAGGGTGTGGTGTTTAATGATACTGGAGGATATGGCATTTACCGATACTGCAGGATGTGGCATTATTGCTACTGCAGAGTGTGGCATATACCGATACTGCAGGGTGTGACATTTAATGATACTGGAGAGTGTGGTATTTGCCGATACTGTAGGGTGTGGTATTTAATGTTACTGCAGGGTGTGGTATTTACCGATGCTGCAGGGTGTGTTATTTACCGATACTGCAGAGTGGGGTATTTAGTGATACTGCAGGGTGTGGTATTTACCGATACTGCAGGGTGTGTCATTTACTGGTACTGTTGGGTGTGGAATTTAATGATACTGCAGATTGTAGTAATTAGAGATATTACAGGGTAGGGTATTTACCGATACTGCAGGGGGTGGTATTTACCAATACTGCAGGGTGTGGCTTTTAACCCCTTCGCTGCTAGGCCTTTTCCCCCACTGTGCTAAACCTTTTTTGGGCTATTTGGTCTATTTGGGGTAGTTTGCACTTAGACCCCTGTAACATTTCGACCACATAAGGTATCCACGCCAAATTTGCGCCCTTTTCTTCCAACATCATGTGGATTCTAAAAGCACCTATGATTTATGGATTCCCCTGGAGGTGACCCAGAAATTAGCCTAAATACAGCTATATTTGTTATTTATTTTTTATAAATGGGAAAAAAGGACTACAGATGAAAGCATCTGTTTTTTTCCCTGCAAATGGTATCAGCAAAGGGGTTGTGGTGCTGAAATCACCATCCTCCCAGCTTTCAGGGACAAGCGGACTTTTGTCAGAAAACCAACATTTTTTACACAGTTTTGGCATTTTTCTGGGACATAGCCTATAATTGCTATTTTATGTGCTTTCAACCTCCTTCCAGTTAATGGTAGAAATGGGTATGAAAGCAATAATGAATCCTGGAAAGCTATTTAGAAAAGAAGACAACATTCTGAATTCAGCAAGGGGTCACTTGTGTAGATCCTTCAAGGTTTCTTTATAGAAACTAACAGTTGAATATAGGAAAAATTGTAAATTAGATGAAAAAAACAGCCATTTGTGCCAACATTTTCACCTGTAACTTCTAATTATGACTCCTGTTTTACAACAATATACCGTTACATTTGTTGGACCTTTCTGTTGTGGGGATACATAGGACATGTAGGTTCACCAAGAACCCGACAAACCCAGAGCCAATAACTGAGCAGCGCCTTGCAATGTTTTTTTTTATTATGTACCGGGTATAAAGCAATTAATATGGGAAAATATATACATGGAAACATCAGTATGAAAGGCACCTATGTATTTATGAAATTGGAACAAAATATAGACTTTAGAAACTGTAGATATTTGCACATTTCTGAAATTGTGAGTACCCATACCAGCATGAGAATATTAGGTCATTTTTCAAAATGACATCTTTCTTACACATTGTCTTTCATTTGGAAGGCAGAAATGCATCAAAAGTCAATAGGTAATAACAGTTGCTCTGCAATTCTGTGTTACCCCATGTCTCCCGATCACAATTATATCTCACTTGTATGGGTAGCCCTAGTACCCGCGACAGGAAACAACTCAAAACACAACATGGACACACTTTATTTTTACAGTGAAAACTGACCCTTTTTTTGCAAAGTGCCTAGTTGTAGATTTTGAACCCTAGCTCTGCCGGCACCAAGGGAAACCTAGCAAACCTATACATTTTTAGAAAACTAGACACCCAGGGGAATCCAGGATGGGGTTACTTGACTGGCTCTCACCAGGTTCATATACCCAGAATCCCTTGCAAACCTAAAAAATGTGTTTAAAAAACACATTTTCCTCACATTTCTGTCCTGGAAAGTACTGGAATCTGCGTGGATCCGTTGGGGTCCGGAGGCAAGATGGCGGCCGCTTGAGTGGCCGGTGCAGCACAGCGATGAGGACGCGGCCCGATAATCGCCCGGGACCAAGCAACACACATGGGGATCTAAACGCTTGAACGCTTGAACGTCTAAAGCATAGTAAAAAACCCGTGGGTGAATAATACTCGCGGAGAACATTACCGGTTTTCAGGTGTCCGAGGGAGATGTTGACTCTCACCTACACCGGAGTAATGAGGCTGATACAGAGGGCGGTCCGGCAGACTCAGAGGTCTCTCGCCGTCACTTTCACCCGCCGCGCTACAGCCACAGCGGAAAGGCGGAGTCAGCTGCGGAGTCAGCTGCGGAGTCAGCTGTGGAGGAGAAGCCTGACACGGAGCGGCAGGAGCAGCAGGAGAAGCGCCGACCTGTGCCAGCAGCTGAAGCAGAGTCGAACGTGACCGAGGAGGGGCTGCAGCAGTGGAAGGAAAGAGAGCAGAACAATACACAGTGATTAATGTCAGTTTTGTCAATCCGCGAAGTGCTACAAACAGAGTGCACTGTTTGGAATGGCGCCAAAATTAAACCAGGGGTCAAAATCATCACTGAGAAAGAAAATGCTGAAGGAGGAAGCTGGCAATGTAGCCCCGGATGCCTCATGTGGTGATGAAACCATCCTACCCGATGTGCAACAGAAAAAACGTCAACAAGGAGCCCCTAAGACCCGGCTGGCGATAGCATCAGTTTTGGACCTTCTGGTGAAAGCGGGTAAGGAGAAGGGGGTTAAAGATACAGGCGAATGCAAAACACTTGATATTACTAACAAATTGAGTCAGCCCTGTTCCCCCACGACCCAAATGCCAACACCAGGAACACTAACTGAGATAACTGAGATAATTGAAATTGAGGCAGTGACTGTGGCAGAGGGGGTAAATCCAGCTCACATACCAAGCAAAAACGATGATGCTATAAATGTGACCCAGGAGCTGGATATAAACACACAAATCCATGAGGTAAATCACACTAGGGAGGTCGCCATCAATGCCGTTGGAGAATTAATTGATCCCTTAATCCTCCCAATTACTAAAGATGAAACTATACCAAACGGCGCCTTAGGGGGAGGTGGAGGCGATAAAGAAAACGACCCTAGTGAGGCATTTTTCTCAGTCTCTGATGGGGGTGATTGGTCCGAGGATGAAGAGGAATGTAGCTCCTGTGTGGAGACGGACACCGATTTGGAGGATAATATCCCGACCACAGCCATGAGAAAAAAAAGCTGACTGGGGTCAAGAGATGGAACAACAGGAGTTTACTTGGGATCACTCCTCAGCGCAGCCGCTATTAGGAAGCCCCCTGCTGGAACAAGCTCAAATGTCACTACTTGAGACAATTCATCAGGAGATATTAGCACACCGCGAGGAAACACGCCAAGACAGCCGAAAATCACAGGCTGCTATGAGGAAAATGCAGGGGGTAGTGAGAAAGCTCTCTAAGGCATGCGCCACCACTGGGGACAGAGTGTCAAATCTAGAGGAGAGGGTGGTCGCAACAGAGACTGAGATGGCAGCGGCTCCGTCTAAAGTTGAGGCTCAATGCTCTCAAGTTATAGATATACAATGGAAGCTGGAGGAGATGGAGAATCGGCTCCGAAGGAATAACCTTAGAGTCCTAGGAATTCCCGAGGGAAGAGAAGGGTCAGACATCCGAGCGTACATTGTGAAACTTTTCCAGCAGGCTTTCCCTGAACTGCCCGGATGGGACTGGATGAAAGAGATACAGAGAGTCCACCGTACCCCCTTCAAAATAATAAGAAATGCTAAAGAAGGGGATAAACCTAGGGCAGTGTTGATCTTTCTGGGTAACTTTGTACTCCGACAGGCAATTTCGGAAAAGGCAAGACCGGATGCAAAGAAAAACTGCGATGGCGTTTCTTTTTTTGTCCGCCCGGATTTCTGCCATGTGACGGTGGAAAGACGCTGGCGGTTAAGGAGGCTAATAAAGCCCTTTCAAGATAGAAAACTTTAAGCTTATCTAATAAACCCAGCCCAGCTTAAGGCCATCAATGAAGGGAAAACACTATATTTCTCATCTGAGATTAAGGCCAAGGAATATTTGGACAGCCTTGATAAATAGTAAATGTTCAGAATGGTACAGTGTAATGTTCAAAGTCCTCATGTGTGGCAAGCTTGGATAGTTGGTGTTTAAGTTGTTTTTTCATAATTTTGGTATTTGTTCTCTTTTCCGGGTGTATTTTTCTGTAACTAAATAATAGTGTTTTTGATATCCTCAATCGCAACTGCATGTCCATCACATGCACAAACTAGTGTTGTGCGCCTCACAGTGTGGGAGGGTGTGTTGGGGAGGTAGGGAGGGGGGTGGTTGGGGGAAGAGGAGTCTGGGAGGGGTGGGGGGGCCCGTGGGGGGTGGAAAAATGAAAAAAGTCATAAAATGGAGTTCAGAGTGCATCGTTATGGTCTTGATCATATTAGGTCATAGGCATCAGTTGAATCAATTGTAAGTTAATACCAAATCTAAGAGGCAGAAGATGATGACAGGTCGAATTAAAAATAAAAATGTCAGACATTAAAATATGCACATTGAATGTTGGGGGGCTGAACGACTGGAGGAAAAGACAAAGAATGGCCCACTTTGCTAAATTCAATAAAATTGATGTGTTATGCCCCCAAGAGACGCACCTCCCCTGGGCAAAACGGAACCTTCTGTTAATGAATGGATTTGATTTGGTTGCCTGCTCATCACAAACCTCAACGGTCAGAGGGGTGGCTATCCTGATATCCTGGGGGGGGTCAAGAAGGTAAGAGCTGATAGCTGTGGTAGATGGGTGATCGCCGAGCTGGAGTTAGGATTTACCATCTGTGTAATTTATGGCTCGAATGGTGACGACCCGGAGATCTTTGATTTCCTGGAGATCGAACTTGCAGGTTGGGCGGTATCTATAATAATATGTGGTGACCTAAATATCTCTGCCAGCTGGGAGAATAGTGTAAAATATATTGGTCGAAAACCACAAGTCTACAGGGCAACCAAATCTTTGAAAGAATCAATAGATTTAGTGGATATTAGGGGTGTCAAGGAGCCTCATAACTCTGGCTTTACATATTTCTCAAATCCTGCTCAGAAGCATTCTAAACTGGACTATTTTTTATCTCCACATCTTAGATTAATAAAGTAACTATAACTAAACTGCCAAGAATGCTATCTGATCATAATCCCTTAGTAATAACCTCCCAGAGGTATTACCGTAGAACAACTAGACCCCCATGGTCTTTTGAGAGGAGATTACTGGAGGATGCCAGATTCATTGCCCATATTAAGAGCTGGGCTAAAGACTTCTTCTCAGCCAATAGATATAGCTCCTCCAGAAATATAGTATGGGACTGTTTTAAAGCGGCTCTGAGGGCGGAAACTATTAGTTATTCGACTAAATTAAGGAACGAAGACAGAAAGGCCGAATTGAAACTACTAGATAGACTCATAAATATAGAAGAAGAGCACGTGAAGGTCATTGCATCAGGGGGGGACGCTAGTAGCAGCCATAAAGCACTTATGGCAATTAAGGCAGATCTCCAGAAAATGTCCACTCAGAAGGCGATGGGCGAATACCAGGCTACAAAAGCCAATCGATATGAAACTGGTGAACACGCCGGTAGAGCCTTGGCCCTCCGACTTCGGCAGGAGCGGTCAAAAAACACCATAAAGAAGATAGAAGAAAGGGGCAGAGAATATACAGAAACCACAGATATCCTGCGTGTCTTTAGAGACTTCTATAAAAAGTTATACGATGAGGAAATAATGGTCAGGGGGCAATATATGAATTTAGAGGACTCTGGTCCTCGCCTTGATCCCTCTCTTCAAGAGGAACTGGATAAAGATATTACCGAATTGGAAGTTAAAATGGCCCTACAGGAGTTAGCTCCAGGGAAGGCTGCTGGTCCGGATGGCCTCCCCCTGGAGGTTTATAAATGTATCGAAACTGAAATTATAGCCCTCCTAGTAGATCTTTTTAATGGGATAGTATATAAGGGAGAAACCCCGGAATCTTGGAAAGAGACAAACATCATCATCTTTCACAACAAAGGGAAACCCAGTGAGAATCCGGGGTCATATAGACCGATATCCCTAATTAACTCTGATACCAAGCTATACTCCAAAATATGGGCCACTAGAATGGACAGGATTATTGGTGGTCTTGTCTCTCCTTGGCAGCATGGATTTGTTCCCGGACGTGGCACAACGGATCATACAAGTAGAGCAATAGCTCTATTCGACGCCCATGCTGCCACGGGGGGGGGGGGAGTCGCAATGATCCTGCTCGACGCGGAGAAGGCTTTCGACCGCGTGGTTTGGAGCTATCTGTGGAACATCTTGATAGGGAGATGTTTTGGGCAAAAAATAATCGGAGCTTTGAAAGCTATGTATCTTGATCCCGTGGAAGAGTTATGGTCATGGGCGAGAAATCTGATACCTTCTATATTAAAAGAGGAACCCGGCAGGGATGCCCATGCTCTCCAATCCTTTTCTCCCTATACATTGACCCGCTCATTCAGGCAATTCTGGGTTGCCCTAGGTTAAAACCAGTGATAATAAATGGGTTTTAAAATAAAATATTAGCCTATGCGGACGATCTGGCCGTATTTACTAATGATCCCCAACAAGCAATGTCAACCCTGGTTGATTTGACAAAACAATTTGGTTCCAACTCAGGCTACCTATTGAACGAAGCAAAGACCCAGATAATCTGCACAGGGAATATAGTAAAGGCAGATTCCAGATATGTGGAAGCAGCAGTATATCTGGGGGTTACAATTAACGCTGTAGTAGAGAAAATAGTGGAAGGAAACTATTTACCACTTATAAAATCTATAGAGACTGACGTAAGAAGATCGGATGGACCGCACCTCTCATTGATTGGAAGGATAAATGCAGTCAAAATGTCAATGTTTCCGAAGTTATTATATCTTTTTAGGGCCATACCACTATTCATTGAGGAAAAAATAATGTCTAAACTGGAATCTGTCTTTATTAAATTTAATTGGCAATATGGCAAAGTAAGAAGGTCAACAAGCCTTCTCTCTCTCCCGCGGGAAAGGGGGGGCTTGGATCTCCCCAACTTAAGGCTATACCATTGGACCTGTCTTTTAATACAAATGACAACACTTTTTCAATCAGATGCCCACACTAACAATGTTAGATCGGAAGTATATCAACTCCCTTCTATCTTTGAATTATTATTGGGAAGAAAGGCGACGGGTATTCTGTTATGCGAAGTAGATCGCAGATTCTATAAAAAAGGGAGATACATGATTATCGATAGTGCTTAGAGGGTATGGAAGGCTAGTAGAAAACTGTGTAATATCCCCAAAATTAATGCTTATATTTACATCTGTAGATTCAGCCTCTTTTCAAGGCTAGGGATTGAAAGGGCCTTAAAAATCTGGAGGGAGCTGGGCATTAAGGCATTACGGGATCTAACGGATGCAGAAGGGATTATAAGCTTTGAGGCATTACAAAAGAGCTATGGTATTCCAGATAATCACTGGTTTGCCTATACCCAGGTTGACCGCTCCCTGAAGGCTATTAAACCAAAACCGCCTCCCCCAGAAAATAGTCCCCTCCTGGATGCATTGTCCAATGGATGCAATAAAATTAAGCCTATATATAACATCCTTCTCGCAGAGATTCACGATGATGTTGATAAGACAGAGGTTGCATGGTCCAATAAACTAGGAAACCCGAATGTAGATGTTGACCTGGCTATAGCATTGAACAAAAGAATATTTAGAGCCACAAACTTACGAGCTCAACATATAAAACGGTGTTCAATTTAAACTATACCACGGCAAAATTATATACATGGGGGGCTAGAGCGGATGATAATTGCCGAAGATGTGGGGGGGGACAAGCAGACCTTCTACATATGTTTTTCTCTTGGACTCTCTTGACCCCAATGAAGAAAGAGATCGAAAGATTATGGGAGGGGCTGCTAGGTCATAAGATCGATCTATCCCCTACCCTGATGATCTTGGGCACAGATTCGAATTTAAACCTGGGCAAGGAAGAAGAAGCATTGGTGTTTATTTCTGTAGCCATCCTCAGGATCTTGATTTCTGCGGGGTGGAAGGATACTGTTGCATCATCTTTTCAAATGTGGCTATCCAGGTTCCTTGGTATATATAATATTGAGATCTGCCTATATGAATATACGAGGGGGAAAGTAGGGGACTTTGGAAGAAGGTTCTGGGCCCCGGTAACTAAATGGAGGGAGACTCATGCAAAAGATGCATAAATTGCTACTCTGTATATTCTGCTGTTTTATATATTGGAAGTATAAGCATGCACCCTGTCTCTTCTTTTATATATACTGACGGTTTTATATGAGCTTTCTATATCAGTTTTCTTAATTATTTATTTAATGTACGCTTGGATTAAGTATCTATCTTTTGTATTTAATGAACATGCGAATTAATTATTAAGCTTGTGTCCTAATTGATCTAAGTACGTATTTTTACATTTTTTGTGATGTATTGTGACTCCAAATAAAAAAAAAAAAAAAAAAAATAAAAGGAATCTGCGTGGATCCACACAAATCAACCCATCCCGCATTCCCCAATGTTTTCTGAGAAAAATGACACCTCACTAGTGTGGGTAGGCCTAATGCTGGCAACAGAAAAAGGCCCAAAACGCAACGTGGATACACCACATTTTCACAGTGAAAACAGACCCTTTTTTGCAAAGTTCCTATCTGTTGATTTTAAACCCTAGCTCTGCCGGCATCTAAGGACACCTAGCAAAACTATACATTCTTGAAAACTAGACACCCATGGGGAATCCAGGATGGGGTGACTTGTCTGGCTCTCACCAGTTTCTGTTACCCAGAATCCCCTGCAAACCTCAAAATATAAAAATTAAAAAACACATTTTCCTCACATTTCTGTGGTGGAAAGTTCTGGAATCTAAATGGATCCACAAAATTCAACCCACCCCGCATTCCCCAAAGTCTTCCAAGAAAAATGGTACCTCACCTGTGTGGGTAGCCCTAGTGCCCGTGACAGGAAATGGCCCAAAACACAATGTGGATACACCACATTTCCACAGTGAAAACTGACCCATTTGTTTCCAAAGTGCCTAGCTGTAGATTTTGAACCCTAGGTCTTCCAAGAGCTAGATAATCCTAGCAAACCTATACATTTTTAAAAACTAGACATGCTGGGGGCTTCAGGATGGGATGACTTTTCTGGCTCTCACCAGGTTCTGTTACCCAGAATCCCTTGTAAACCTCATAATTTGTCAAAAACACATTTTCCTCACATTTCTGTGGTGGAAAGTTCTGGAATCTGTGTGGATCCACAAAATTCCACCCACCCCACATTCCCCAAAGTCTTCCGAGGAAAATGTTACCTCACTTGTGTGGGTGGGTCAAGTACTTTGACAGGCAAGGGCCCAAAACCTATTGAGGTGACATCAAAATTACCTATCACAAAACAACTTGGTTTTGCAAAGGGGTCCCATGAGTTTTTGGCCCCGGGCTCAGCGGCCGTCTAGGGAAACCTATCAAACCGACACATTTCTGAAAACTAGACACCCAGGCAAATCCAGTATGGGGGGACTTGACCAGCTCTCACTAGGTTCATTTACCCAGAATCCCCTGCAAACCTAAAAACGTGTTTAAAAAAACACATTTCTACACATTTCTATGGTGGAAAGTTCTGGAATCTACGTGAATCCACAAAATTCAACCCATCCCGCATTCCCCAATGTATTCTAAGAAACATGGTACCTCACGTGTGTGGGTAGATCTAGTGCCCGCAACAAAAAATGGCGCAAAACGCGAAGTGGACACACCACATTTCTACAGTGCGTAGTTGTAGAATTTGAACCCTAGCTCTCCCAAGACCCTGGGAAACCTAGCAAACCTATACCTTTTTAAAAACTAGACACCCAGGGGAATCCAGGATAGGGTGACTTTTCTGGCTCCCACCAGGTTCTGTTACCCAGAATCCCTTGCAAACCTCATAATTTGTCCCCAAAAAAACATTTTCCTCACATTTCTTTCTGTGGTGGAATGTTCTGGAATCTGTGTGGATCGACAAAATTCCACCCACCCCACATTCCCCAAAGTCTTCTGAGAAAAATGTTACTTCACTTGTGTGGGTGGGTCAAGTACGCGTGACAGGCAAGGGCCCAAAACCTATTGAGGCAAAATTACAGGTTGGTTTTGAGGATACATCAAAATTACCTATCACAAAACAACCTGGTTTTGCAAGGGGAGTCAACTGGATTTTTGGCCCTGGGATTGGTGACCCTCTGGGGAAACCTACCAAACCTATATATTTCTGAAAGATAGACACCTGGGGAAGTTCAGCGAGGTATGGCTTGCGTGGGTCCCCCAACGTTTTCCTACCCAGAATCCCCTTCAAACTTCAAATTCAGCTGAAAAAATCACTTTTTTTCTGAAAATTCTGTGTGGGAAAGTTCTGTAATCGACGTGGACCCACAAATTTCCTATCACCCAGCGTTCCCCCCGGTATCCCAATAAAAATGATACCTCACTCACATAGGTCGGTCAAGTACCCGCGACAGGCAAGGGCCCAAAACGTATTGAAGAGACATCAAAATTACCTATCACAAAACAACCTGAATTTGCAAGGGGGGGTCACCTGGGTTTTTGGCCCGGGCTCGGCGACCATCTTGGGAAACTACCAAACCCACACATTTCTGGAAACTAGACACCCAGGGGAGCCCACCAAGGTATGGCTTACGTGGATGCCCCATCGTTTTCCTACCCAGAATGCTCTAAAACCTCAAATTTAGCTGAAAAAGAGCCATTTTCCACATATTTTTGGGTGGAATCACTATGTCGGCTCAAATGTCCTACCCCACAGTGTCCCCCTCAGTCTCCTGAGTAACATGATACTTCACTTGTGTGGGTAGCGCAAGGCCCTGTGACTGGGAAGTGCCACAAAACATAGGGAATAAGGGTATTGCAATGAGAATTCTAAGCGCTATATTTTTTTAAAATAAGTTTTTAGCCAATTCTGCATTGGACATACCATCACAAGTGAGGTGTCATTTACTCGGGACACTAAGGCGAATGCTGTGGGGTAGGGCATTTGTGCCACCACACAGAAATATGTGGAAAATGTGTTTTTTCAGCTAAATGGCAGGGGATTTTGGATCAGGAAAACTTTGGGGATCCATCACAATCCATACCTCATTGGACTCCCCATGGTGTAGTTTTCAGAAATGTGTGAGTTTGATAAGTTTCCCTTGATGGCGGCGAGCCCAGAGCCAAAACCCCAGATGCCCCCCCAAACTAGGAAGTTTTGTTATAGGTAATTTTGAAGTCTCCACAGTACAATTTGGGCCATTTCCTGTTGCAGCCACTATGCCTACCCACACAAGCGAGGTAGCATTTTTATCGGGAGACCTGGGGGAACGCTGGGTAGTACGAAATTTGTGTTAGCCTGGTGATCCTACAACTTTCCCACACAGAAATGTGAGACAAAATAGATTTTTTCAACAAAAGTTGAGGTTTGCAGGGGATTCTGGGTAGGGAAATGTTGGGGGACCCCACAAGCGATACCTTGCTGGACTCCCCCAGGTGTCAAGTTTTCAGAAATGTATGGGTTGATAGGCTTCCCTAGATGGCCGCCGAGCCCGGGGCAAAGAATTCAGGTGGCACCCCTTGCAAAACCAGGTTCTTTTGTGATAGGTCATTTTGATGTCTCCTCAATACGTTTTGGGCCCTTGTCTGTCACGGGTACTTGACACACTCACAAAAGTGTGGTACCATTTTTATTGGGAGACCTGGGGGAATGCTGTGTAGAAGAAACTTTGTAGATCCACGCAGATTCCAGAACTTTTCCACACAGAAATTTGAGAAAAAAGTGATTTTTTAAGCTAAATTTGAGGTTTGCAGGGGATTCTGGGTAGGGAAATGTTTTGGGACCCATGCAAGCCATACCTTGTTAGACTTCCCCGGGTGTCTAGTTTTCAAAAATATATCAGTTTGGTAGGTTTCCCTAGATGGCCGTCGAGCCCGAGGACAAAAACTCATGGGACCCCCCTTGCAAAACCAGGTTATTTTGTAATAGGTAATTTTGATGTCGCCTCAATAGGTTTTGGGCCCTTGCCTGTCGCGGGTACTTTTCCCACCCACACAAGTGAGGTACCATGTTTCTCGGTAGACTTTGGGAAATGCGGGATGGGTGGAATTTTGTGGATCCACACAGGTTCCAGAGTTTCCCACCACAGAAATGTGAGGACAATGTGTTTTTTATTTTTCAGATTTTGAGGTTTGCAAGGGATTCTGGGTAACAGAACCTGGTGAGAGGAGCACAAGTCACTCCATCCTGGATTCCCCTGGAGTCTAGTTTTAAAAAATGTACATGTTTGCTAGGTTTCTCTATGAGCAGGCTGCACTAAGGCCTAAATCCACAAGGCACAGACTGTTTTTAGCAATGTGCCTACTGGGCTTTCTGCTGCCCTGCGGGAGAATCCGGGAAAGGGGGGGCCAATATGCCCCCAAGTGGGGCAGAAAGACTGTGGCTCTCTTTTTTGGGGGGGGGGGCATTGGTATGCCCATTCTGGGCAGCCCCACGCATAATAAAAGCCAATGTAATCACTAATGCCTAGTGGGCTTTCTGCCCCCTCAGGGGCAGATCAGGGGCCACTGTCCCCATCCACCCCCCGGGGGGATAGAAAGACTGTGGCATTTTTTTGGGGAGGTGTGGGCATTGGCATGCCCATTCTGGGCTGACCTCAGCCCTAAATTAAAAACATATATATATTTCCTGAGGCCTAGTGGGCTGTCTGCAGAGAAGGGGCTATTTCCCCAATATGCCTCTGGGGAGGGGCAGAAAGACTGTGGTAATTGTTTTTGCGGTGAGGGCATTATCATGAACATTACTGGCAGCCCCCATCCCTACATTAAAACGAAATCCCTGGTGCCTTGTGAGCAGCTGCCCCCATCTGCCCCTGGGGGGAGCAGAAACACTATTGCATTTTTTTGAGGGGTTGGGTCATTGGCATGCCCGTCTTGGGCAGCCCCCAGCCATACATCAATAAAAAAAAATCTAGTTTCTTATGGGCTTTCTGCCCCTCCAGGGGGCAGATTGGGAGCTACTGCCCTCGTTTGCTCCCTGGGGAACAGAAAGACTGAAATTTCTTCGCGGAGGCATTGCCCTGCCCTTTTTGGGCAGCCCCCAGCCCATTGTCAATAAAATAAAATCCCTAGTTTTAGTGGGCTTTCTTCCCCCTGGGGGCAGATTGGGGGCTACTGCCCCCATCCTTCCCCTGGGGGGCAGAAAGACTGATATTTCTTGGGAGAGGGGGGGCATTGCCATGCCCTTTTTGGGCAGCCCCCAGCCCAATGTCAATAAAAAAAATCCTGGTTTCTAGTGGACTTTCTGCCACCGGGGGTGGCCGAAAGACTGTTGTGCCCACAAAAATATGGGTGGAGTAAAGGCCCTTGCCCAAGGGACCGCTCCCCCCTCCCTGGTGGTAGTGGGTGGATCCCTGCTTGGGGATCACCCTCCTGGGGTGATACCCAAGAAAATATCCACAAAGGAAGGGGCCATGCCCTTTTTTGGCAACCTCCACCCCAACATCAATAAAAAAAATCCCTGGTTTCCAGTGGGCTTTCTGCCACCCTCCTGGGGTGATCTCCAAGCAGGGATCCACTGTGGAAGGGTACCATTGGAAAGGGGAGATTCTCCCCTTTCCAATGATATCTCTCCCAAATTTGTCATTGCTCGGGAGCTGAGATAGCCCCATGAGCACTGAAACACTAAAACTGAAACTAAGTTTCAGTTTAGTTTCCAATCTAATGATGACAGCGCACCATGCGCACGATCCTCATTAGACTGAAAACCAGGGAAGGACCTCAGGAGGTCCCAAGGCCCCCCCAAAAAATGAAAATCCCTCTGCTGTTTGCAGCAGAGGGATTTTGTGCCCCTGTCCTCATGATAAATGGTTCCATCATGAGCACAGGATCACTGGTACTCAGGATGGAACCACTCCGTCATGAGCACTGAAGGAGTTAACGACACCGCAGGGTGTGGTACTTACCTACTGTAGGTTGTGCCATTTACTGGTACTGCAGGGTGTGGTACTTAAGGATTCTGCTGGGTGTGGTATTTACCAATACTGCAGAGTGTGGTATTCACTGATACTGCAAGGTGTGGTATTTACTGATACCGCAGGGTGCAGTATTTACGGAAACTGTAGGGTGTGGTATTTACTGATACTGCAGGGTGTGGTATTTACTGGTACTGCAGGGTGCGGTATTTAATGATACTGCAGGGTGCAGCATTTAACAATACTGCAGGGTGTGGTATTTTACAATACTGCAGGATGTGGTATTTACCAATACAGCACAGTGTGGTAGTTACCAATAGTGCAGGGTGTAGTATTTCTCAATACTGCAGAGTGTGGTAGTTACCAATAGTGCAGAGTGTGGTATTTACCTATACTGCAGAGTGTGGTATTTACCGATACTGCAGAGTGCAGTATTTACCGATACTGCAGGGTTTTGTATTTACTGATACTTTTGGATGTGGTCTTTACTGATACTTTAGGGTGTGGTATTTACCAAAACTGCAGGGTGTGGTATTTACCGATACTGCAGAGTGTAGTATTTACTGATACTGCAGGGTGTTGTATTTACTGATACTGCAGAGTGTGGTATTTACCAATACTGCAGGGAGTGATATTTACTAATACTGCAGGGAATGTTATTTACCGATTCCACAGGGTGTTGTCTTTACCAAAACTGCAAGGTGTGGTATTTACCAATACTACAGGGTGTGGTATTTGCCGATACTACAGGGTGTGGTATTTACCAATAATGCAAGGTGTGGCATTTACCGATATTGCAGGGTGTGATATTTCCCAATGCTGCAGAGTGTGGTATTTACCGATATTGCAGAGTGTGGTATTTACTGATACTGCAGAGTGAGTATTTGCCGATACTGCAGGGTGTTGTATTTACTGATACTTTAGGATGTGGAATTTACTGATACTTTAGGGTGTAGTATTTGCCAATACTGCAGGGTGTGGTATCTACCGATATTGCATGGTGTTGTATCTACTGATTCTGAAGAGTGTGTTATTTACCGATACTGCAGGGTATGGTATTTACTGATTCTGCAGAGTGTGGTATTTACTGATACTGCAGGGTGTTATATTACCTCATTATGCTGAGTGTGGTATTTACTGATACTGCAGGGTGTTGTATTTACTGATTCTATAGAGTATGGTCTTTACTGATACTGCAGGGTGTGGTATTTACTGATTCTGCAGTGTGTGGTATTTACTGATACTGCAGGGTGTTGGATTTACTGATTCTGCAGAGTGTGGTATTTACCAATACTGCAGGGTGTAGTATTTACTGTTACTGCAGGGTGTTGTATCTACTGATTCTGCAGAGTGTGGTACATACCCATACTGCAGGGTGTTGTATTTACTGATTCTGCAGAGTGTGGTATTTACCCATACTGCAGGGTGTTGTATTTACTGATTCTGCAGAGTGTGGTATATACTGATATTGCAGGGTGTTGTGTTTACCGATACTGCAGGGTGTTCTATTTACTGATTCTGCAGAGTGTGGTATTCACCAATACTGCAGGGTGTTGTATTTACTGATTCTGCAGAGTGTGGTATTTACTGATACTGCAGGGTGTTGTATTTACAGATACTGCAGGGTGTTGTATTTACGGATTCTGCAGGGTGTTATATTTACTGATACTGCAGAGTGGGGTTAGTTACCGATACTGCAGGGTGTTGTATTTACTGATTCTGCAGAGTGAGGTATTTACAGATACTGCAAGGTGTTGTATTTACTGATACTGCAGGGTGTTGTATTTACTGATACTGCAGGGTGTTGTATTTACCGATACTTCAGGGTGTTGTATTTACTGATACTGCAGAGTGGGGTTATTTACCAATACTGCAGGATGTTGTATTTACTGATTCTGCAGGGTGTGGTATTTACCGATACTGCAGAGTGTGGTATTTACTGATTATGCAGGGTGTGGTATATACTGATACTGCAGGGTTTTGTATTTACTGATTCTGCAGAGTGTGGTATTTACTGATTCTGCAGGGATTGGTATTTACCTATACTGCAGGGGTTGTATTTACTGATAATGCAGTGTGGGGTTATTTACCAATACTGCAGGGTGTTGTATTTACTGATACTGCAGGGTGTTGTATTTACTGATTCTGCAGAGTGTGGTATTTACGGATTCTGCAGAGTGTGGTATTTACCGATACTGCAGAGTGTAGTATTTACCAATAATGCAGGGTGTTTTATTTACTGATTCTGCAGGGTGTGGTATTTACTGATTCTGGAGAGTGTGGTATTTACTGATTCTGCATGGTGTAGTATTTACCGATACTGCAGGGTGTTTTATTTACCGATACTGCAGGGAGTGGTATTTACTGATACTGCAAGAAGGGGGATTTACCGATACTGCAGGGTGTTGTATTTACCAATACTGCAAAGTGTGGTATTTACAGATAATGCAGGGTGTGGAAATTACTGATACTGCAGCATGTGGTACTTAAGGATACTGCAGGGTGTGGCATTTAACAATACTGCAGGGTGTGGTATTTCCCAATACTGCAGGGTGTTGTATTTACTGATTCTGCAGAGTGTGGTATATACTGATATTGCAGGATGTTGTGTTTACCGATACTGCAGGGTGTTCTATTTACTGATTCTGCAGAGTGTGGTATTCAGCAATACTGCAGGGTGTTGTATTTACTGATACTGCAGAGTGTGCTATTTACTGATACTGCAGGGTGTTGTATTTACAGATTCTGCAGAGTGTGGCATTTACCGATACTGCAGGGTGTTGTATTTACCAATACTGCAGGGTGTTGTATTTACTGATACTGCAGAGTGGGGTTATTTACCGATACTGCAGGGTGTTGTATTTACTGATTCTGCAGAGTGTGGTATTTACAGATACTGCAAGGTGTTGTATTTACTGATACTGCAGGGTGTTGTATTTACTGATACTGCAGGGTGTTGTATTTACCGATACTTCAGGGTGTTGTATTTACTGATACTGCAGAGTGGGGTTATTTACCGATACTGCAGGATGTTGTATTTACTGATTCTGCAGGGTGTGGTATTTACCGATACTACAGAGTGTGGTATTTACTGATTATGCAGGGTGTGGTGTATATACTGATACTGCAGGGTTTTGTATTTACTGATTCTGCAGAGTGTGGTATTTACTTATTCTGCAGGGATTGGTATTTACCAATACTGCAGGGGTTGTATTTACTGATACTGCAGTGTGGGGTTATTTACCAATACTGCAGGGTGTTGTATTTACTGATACTGCAGGGTGTTGTATTTACTGATTCTGCAGGGTGTGGTATTTACCGATACTTTAGAGTGTGGTATTTATTGATTCTGGAGAGTGTGGTATTTATTGATTCTGCATGGTGTAGTATTTACCGATACTGCAGGGTGTGTTATTTACCGATACTGCAGGGAGTTGTATTTACAGATACTGCAGGGTGTTGGATTTACTGATTCTGCAGAGTGTGGTATTTACCAATACTGCAGGGTGTAGTATTTACTGTTACTGCAGGGTGTTGTATCTACTGATTCTGCAGAGTGTGGTACATACCCATACTGCAGGGTGTTGTATTTACTGATTCTGCAGAGTGTGGTATTTACCCATACTGCAGGGTGTTGTATTTACTGATTCTGCAGAGTGTGGTATATACTGATATTGCAGGGTGTTGTGTTTACCGATACTGCAGGGTGTTCTATTTACTGATTCTGCAGAGTGTGGAATTCACCAATACTGCAGGGTGTTGTATTTACTGATTCTGCAGAGTGTGGTATTTACTGATACTGCAGGGTGTTGTATTTACAGATAATGCAGGGTGTTTTATTTACCGATACTGCAGGGTGTTGTATTTACTGATTCTGCAGAGTGTGGTATTTACAGATACTGCAGTGTATTGTATTTACTGATTCTGCAGGGTGTTGTATTTACTGATACTGCAGGGTGTTGTATTCATGTATACTGCAGGGTGTTGTATTTATTGATACTGCACAGTGGGGTTATCTACCGATACTGCAGGGTGTTGTATTTACTGATTCTGCAGGGTGTGGTATTTACCAATACTGCAGGGTGTTGTATTTACCGATACTGCAGGGTGTTGTATTTACTGATACTGCAGAGTGGGGTTATTTACCGATACTGCAGGGTGTTGTATTTACTGATTCTGCAGAGTGTGGTATTTACAGATACTGAAGGGTATTGTATTTACTGATTCTGCAGGTTGTTGTATTTACTGATACAGCAGGGTGTTGTATTTACCAATACTGCAGGGTGTTGTATTTACTGATACTGCAGAGTGGGGTTATTTACCGATACTGAAGGGTGTTGTATTTACTGATTCTGCAGGGTGTGGTATTTACCGATACTGTAGAGTGTGGTATTTACTGATTCTGCAGAGTGTGGTATTTACTGATTCTGTAGGGTGTGGAATTTACTGATACTGCAGGATGTTGTATTTACTGATTCTGCAGAGTGTGGTATTTACTGATTCTGCAGGGATTGGTATTTACCAATACTGCAGGGTATTGTATTTACTTATACTGCAGTGTGGGGGGTTTTACCATTCCTGCAGGGTGTTGTATTTACTGATACTGCAGGGTGTTGTATTTACTGATTCTGCAGGGTGTGGTATTTACTGATTCTGCAGAGTGTGGTATTTACCGATACTGCAGAGTGTAGTATTTACCAATACTGCAGGGTGTTGTATTTACTGATTCTGCAGGGTGTGGTATTTACCGGTACTGCAGAGTGTGGTATTTACTGATTCGGCAGAGTATGGTTTTTACTGATTCTGCAGGGTGTAGTATTTACCGATTCTGCAGGGTGTTTTATTTACCGATACTGCAGGGAGTGATATTTACTGATACTGAAAGTAGTGATATTTACTGATACTGCAGGGTGTTGTATTTACCAATACTGCAAGGTGTGGTATTTACTAATACTGCAGGGTGTGGTATTTACTGATACTACAGGGTGTGGTATTTACCGATAAGGCAGGGTGTGGCATTTACAGATTTTGCAGGGTGTGATATTTCCCAATACTGCAGAGTGTAGTATTTACCGATATTGCAGAGTGTGGTATTTACCAATACTGCAGAGTGAGTATCTTATCGATACTGCAGGGTATTGTATTTACTGATACTTTAGGATGTGGTATTTACTGATACTTTAGGGTGTGGTACTTACCAATACTGCAGGGTGTGGTATTTACCAATATTGCGTGGTGTTGTAACTACTGATTCTGAAGAGTGTGGTATTCATCAATACTGCAGGGTATGGTATTTACTGATTCTGCAGAGTGTGGTATTTACTTATACTGCTAGCTGTAGTATTTATTGATTCTGCTGAGTGTGGTATTTACTGATACTGCAGGGTGTTGTATTTACTGATTCTATAGAGTATGGTATTTACTGAAACTGCGGGGAATGGTATTTACTAATTCTGCAGTGTGTGGTATTTACTGATACTGCAGGGTGTTGTATTTACTGATTCTGCTGAGTGTGGGATTTGCTGATACTGCAGGGTGTTGTATTTACCGATACTGCAGGGTGTTGTATTTACTGATTCTGCAGAGTGTGGTATTCACCCATACTGCAGGGTGTTGTATTTACTGATTCTGCAGAGTGTGGTATTTTACAGATACTGCAGGGTGTTGTATTTACTGATTCTGCAGAGTGTAGTATTTACTGATACTGCAGGGTGTTGTATTTACTGATACTGCAGGGTGTTGTTTTTTTACCGATTCTGCAGAGTGTGGTATTTACCGCTACTGCAGGGTGTTGTATTTACCGATTCTGCAGGGTGTGGCATTTACCGATACTGCAGGGTATTGTAGTTACCGATACTGCAGGGTGTTGTATTTACTGATACTGCAGAGAGGGATTTTTTACCAACACTGCAGGGTGTTGTATTTACTGATTCTGCAGAGTGTGGTATTTACCAATACTGCGGGGTGTTGTATTTACTGATTCTGCAGGGTGTGGTATTTACCGATACTGCAGAGTGAGGTATTCACTGATTATGCAGAGTGTGGTATTTACTGATTCTGCAGGGTGTGGTATTTACTGATACTGCAGGGTGTGGTATTTACTGACTCTGCACGGTGTGGTATTTACCGATACTGCAGGTCGTGGTATTTACCGATACTGCAGGGTGCTGTATTTACTCATTCTGCCGGGTGTGGAATTTACCGATACTGCAGGGTGTTGTTTTTACTGATTCTGCAGATTGTGGTATTTACTGATTCTGCAGAGTGTGGTATTTACTGTTTCTTCAGAGTGTGGTATTTACTGATACTGCAAGGTGTTGTATTTACTGATTCTGCAGGGTGTGGTATTTACTGATACTGCAGGGTGTTGTATTTACTGATTCTGCAGAGTGTGGTATTTACTGATTCTGCAGAGTGTGGTATTTACTGATTCTGCAGATTGTGGTATTTACTGATTCTGCCGAGTGTGCCATTTACTGATTCTGCAGGGTGTGGTATTTACCGATACTGCAGGGTGTTGTATTTACTGATACTGCAGGGTGTTGTATTTACTGATTCTGCAGAATGTGGTATTTACTGATTCTGCAGAATGTGGTATTTACTTATTTTGCAGGGTGTGTTATATTTCTGATACTGCAGGGTGTTGTATTTACCAATTCTATAGGGTGTGGTATTTACCGATACTGCAGGGTGTTGTATTTACTGATACTGCAGAGTGGTGTTATTTACCGATACTGCAGGGTGTTGTATTTACTGATTCTGCAGGGTGTGGTATTTACTGATACTGCAGAGTGTGGTATTTACTGATACTGCAGAGTGTGGTATTTACTGATTCTGCAGAGTGTGGTATTTACTGATACTGCAGGGTATTGTATTTACTGATTCTGCAGAGTATGATATTTACTTATTTTGCAGGGTGTGTTATATTTCTGATACTGCAGGGTGTTGTATTTACCAATTCTATAGGGTGTGGTATTTACCAATACTGCAGGGTGTTGTATTTACTGATACTGCAGAGTGGGGTTATTTACCGATACTGCAGGGTGTTGTATTTACCGATACTGCAGGGTGTTGTATTCACTGATTCTGGAGAACGGGGTAATTACTGATACCTCAGGGTATTGTATTTACTGATACTGCAGAGTGTGGTATTTACTGATACTGCAGGGTATTGTATTTACTGATTCTGCAGAGTGTGGTATTTACCGATGCTGAAGGGTCTGGTATTCACTCTGTTGGCATTATCTCCTCATTCTGAGTTCCGCAGTTTGGGATGTGAGGAGGTCAGTGAACACCCCCTGCTTTCCCCCACTTTGAACTGCAGAGCTCAGAATCTTGTCGCATTTGTCGCACAGTCTGCACAGATAACTTATTCCTGCCGAAAAGGGTAGGGGGAAGATGGAAAGTCTGCTTTTTTCACTTCTTGTAAATCCCGAGTCCGATACAAACTGCACGTTTCACCTGATAAAGGATTTCTGCGGAATCATAACGAAGTCCATGGATGGAGGTGGAGCACCTTCAGAGCGGATTCCATCCCTGCCTTCCAGTTGCAATACGTGAACATGGAGAACATTGTTCTAAATCTCAAACTGATACGCTGCAGTTCCGCGCCTCTTGATTTGCTCCCTGAATAGAGCGCGCCAGACATGGGCATGGGCACTTTAATGAGCTTTGGCCATGTCAGTCGCATCATCAGCTGCACAGAATAGTGTAATTTGCTGCAAAGTCATGTTTCCTGCCTTTCCCGGAGCCGTCGCCCTGCACTTGTCTGGCGCCGCTGGCAGGGCTTTTTCTCTCAGCTTCTCTAAAGGGCTTGTTTCAGGCGAGGTGGAATGCTACTTATAATGATGCTTTCAAATCTACTGCCTGAGTAGGGGTCAGTCTTTCGCTGTAGTTTTTCTTGTTTAATTTATTGCAGACTGCCTGCAGAAAGAACTATACTTATCATCTGAGTTTTACTGTAATTGTCGTGGGTTCAGGTTGGCATTTGATAAAGTTACTTTACCGCTCGCCCCTCATGCTGAGGCTTCATTCCTACAAAGCCTGCAACAGAAGTGAGCAGAAGCTTAAATGTATGCCATGGTATGTCCTTGTTTTTGAGAGTCTGTGCAAAATCAGTGTTCCAAATGCGTTTGCAAAAGGTCTGATTCGCAAAATTGGTCTGTTTGCAATTGCAAAAAGGCCTTTGGCATGTAAACAATCCCAAATGGGGATTTGGTAACAGTTACCAAATTGCAACTTGGGTTTATGGCTAAACACCAATTCAGTATTTGGGTTTGGCGTGTTTAGCAGTGGCGGCCGGTTACCATTAAAAGTGATGAGGCTTAATCCTTGGCTCGAGTTCCCATAACCGAGCCTGACTTTTACTGAGAGGGTTCGGGGAGTTTGCTCACACACTTGCACTCACTTTTACTTGCTCTGACTCTCTCAGTCTCAGTGACTCATGCGGTCTCACTCATTCTCACTATGACTTCCTCAGTATCACTCAGTCTTACTGTGACTCACTCATTCTCACTTAGTTTCCCTGAGTTTTGCTCAGTCTCACTCTGACTCACCCATTCCCACTGAGTGTCGCTCATTCTCACCCAGTCTCCCTGCGTCTTCGTCAGACTGAGCTGGTTCTCTCTGAATTCACTCAGTCCCACACAATCTGATTCACTCAATCTGACTGTGATTCCCTCATGCACATGTAAATGTAAATGTTTTTGTACTTGTATAGCGCACAGCTACCCGCAGTGGGTTTCCCGGCGCTTGTACGAATACTGCAAGGGAACCATTCCTGGCTTTCCCTGTGAAGTGTCCACTCCTGGGCACCCCCATGGTGCAGACCAGGCATCCCTCGCGTTGTGGGGACCGTTGTGGAGACTAAGTATGCTATTGCCCAGAGTTGCAGCGTGGGACCCATGATCAGAATAGACACTGAGGCGAGAATATCCGGTCAGGGGAAATAATGAGCTCAAAACCCACCGGGGCAGGAATCGAACCTTGGTCCCTGGCCAGAGCTCTGCATCGAGGTCTGCCTGCTCTAACCATTGAGCCACACTTCTCCAAACATTCAGTCTCACTCATTCTCATTCAGTCCCATTCATTCTCACTCATTCTGACTCACTCCATCCCACTCAATCTCATTCACAGCCAGTCTCACTCATTCTCATTCAGTCTCACTCATTCTCACTGATCCACTCATTCAGATTCACTCAATATCACTCTTATTCACCCATACTCATTTAGTCTCAATCATTCACACTCATTTTGACTTATTCTCACTCTGACTCACTCATACGCAATAATTCTCAATCAATCTCATTAATCTGAAATCCAGTTGCAAAACACTAATATTTTTCCAACTACCCAAATGTAGTGGTAACCCATTTGCAAACAGGGGACAAAAACATTTTTAAGAGTAGGCAGTGGTCTGCTGACAACTACCTATTCTTAAAAATGTTTGTAAAACTTTTTTTTTAAAACACCTCCTGTTTTCCTCTAAGGTTAACCGGATGAAAAAAAATGTGCTTTATTTAAAAGGAATCACAGACATGGTGGTCTGCTGACACAAGCAGACCACTATCCTTGTGATGGCTGTGAAACATAGTGGGGTGCAATTTGCAACCTAACTGATTAATATTTGTGATGTAGGTTTAATTGTGACGGTTGGAAATGGTCCTTTTTGCAGGGATATCCCCAAACTGTTTGCTACTCCCTCCTATTTTTTCCTGAGCTGTGGTTGTTGGCTTTAGGACTCTGGCATTTTACGACTGCTGATCAGTGCTTAAAGTGCATATGCTCTCTATGTAAATTGTTATTGTGATTTGTTATCCATGATTGCCATATTTGTTTACCAGTAGGACCCTAGTAAAGTGCACTACATGTACCAGGGCTGGTAAGACTGATCCAGCGAAAGGCCAGGATGAACATTTTACAATCAACAACATTTTAGCAAATGGGCCCACATACACATTCAAGTTTCCTGACCTTTTTCACTGGGTGGTCAACTTTTATTTCGCTTAGATCTTGATTAGTCACTGCCTAACTAATCTTCACAGATCAACACTCTTCCTTTGGTCAACGGACCATTAGTTGAGTAGTTGACGTGATATTAACAATTAACTAACTAACTCACAAATCTTAATGAAATAACCACAGATTCTGGGTAAGATTCAATGGATTTTATCTAAATCACTGTCAAAAGTGAACGCTCATTTGTACAAATTCACAGTGCAACCTCCTTCAACTTTCATGGGAGAGAAAATTAATTTATCAAAACATTCAATTCACAGACTCATTCAACAATTCAATGCATTGAGAGTGGATGAAGAGACAAAAGACATAATAAATCATACATTTGCAAAACATATGCACATTTAAGACAGAATAATAATTACCCAATGGTGAAAAGGGAAAGCCAACCCTCTGGCGAAGGACTGGTGGAGGTCTCCTGATTAATAAATCAGGAGACAAAGACTAACCCGGGCTCTTCATCGCTAAGAAAGAAGTCCAATAATAACTTTGACTATACATCAAGAACACTATGAATCGAAAACGCCTCTGGACCGCTCTACCTCAACAGCACACCCTGAACCTCTGACTACCTCAAAGTCGCTACCTCAAAGTCGCCCCTCAGGCGCCAGACAATTTTTAATCTTTAAACATGTATGAATCTATTTTTGCTTTATTGTTCTATATCTCTCTTCTCCACATCCACTGTAAAGTGCTCCGATGCCCTCGGGTCTGGCCAGCGCTATAGAAAACTTCTAAAATAAAATAAATAAATAAATAAAAGACTATAGGACAGGATCATACTTACTAAACTTCTCCAGAACCCTGACGCACCAGAACGCCTCCCTCTCTTACTCTCTCTCTCCTCGATATTCTTCCGCAATCTGGCGGTAAGACTGACAGTGGCAGTGTCGGTCGACCCCGCTTTGCGCCAGGTAAAATTGGAATATATTGCTGATGTGGTGAATTTGAAACGCTAAGCCATAACGAAAGAAACTTTTAAAAAACGCTGATTTTAAACTGCCAGAAAAGTTGAAATTTTAAATTTGTCAGAGTTGATTGACTAATTATAACATACCTTATCTGGGCTTAGACGCTCTCCCTAGGCGCTAGGCGCTAGGCGCTGCCAGGGGTTCAAATTTGGTAAACAAACACACAGTGCTCTGTGATACAGCCTGCCCGCCCCGGTCCGACTCGGTATCCAATACCGTTGAGCGGAGGGCGGGTCAGGTACGAGCCTGAGTGACACACTTCCTGTTCCCGCTGTAGTACAGAGCGGTTAGCGCTCTAGCCTTGCTGCAACTGGGGCTATTTAGCCACTCGTCGGGAACAAGCGCGCAGCGATTGCGCGCAGGGGGCGCCTCAGACGCGCCGAAGACAAGCCAAAGACCTGCTCGTCTGCGCCCGTCCACGCCAGACCGGGCTAGGGGCTATGGCAGATCCTGCTGTTTCACCGCCTTCCCGCGCCTTGACGAGAATAACATATTCCTCTAAGGCATTGCGCTGTTTAAATGTCCCTCACTCACTAAATGCTAAGTGCTCCACTCAATTAGAGGTGGAAGGCCCCTTTTCCTGCCAATTCTGTCGCACCCAATTTACTGCTGCTCAAACAGTGATCTCCTGTACACATTGTGAAAATTTGATGATACCCATGCCCTCTCTAGTCGTAGACACCGCCCCACGAGGTAGGAAAAATATCCTATGCAATATTAGGTCCCTATCAAAACACACGGCGGAGGTATGGGATATGATATCTTCCAGTCAACCTGAGCTGTGTTTTCTTACTGAAACATGGCTCAAACCACACTGTACACCGGCCATCACTCTTGCTATTCCGTGCAATTACAAATTATTGGGACTGGACCGCCCTATCAAAACTGGTGGCGGAATCGCTGTGGTATACAAAGAAGAATTGAAAGCTACCATTTTAGAAGCATTTTGTTCCCCTGACATTGAAATTTTGATTTTTAAGATACAGTCCTCTAAGGAAAACTATAAAGGTGCTCTAGTTTATAGGCCACCTGGTCCTTACAAAAACTTTTCCAATAATTTAATTGAATTACCTGCCCCACATATAAATGATGACGGTGAGTTCACACTAGTTGGAGATTTTAATGTCCATGTTGAGAAACATGACTGCAATGATGCTGAATCATTAATAACAGACCTATCAACTTTAGGTCTGACATTAAAGAATAAAGGACCTACGCATCAGGCTGGTCATACTTTAGACCTAGTTTTTTCCAATGTTCACACGATTTCATGCCCGCCTGCTATCCAGGTAAGCTGGACTGATCACTTCGTTGTGGAATTTATTACCCCCCTCAGGCGCCTAAACCCACGCACCTCAGCACACTACCTTGCATCCGTAGACAGTGGCATAAAGTCACTAATTCTACTTTTAAAGATAATTTTAACCCTCCTGCACTACGACATTCGGATGACATTGAAGCAGCTCTCAAGAAATGTGAGGATGAAACCAGGAAAACTATAGACAAAATTGCTCCACTAAAACTTTTTAAATCCAGGCCAGTCAGGAAGCAAGAAGTCTGGTTTTCTGACAAATTAAGAACTCTTAAACAAGGAGCCAGGAAATTAGAAAAAATATGGAGAAAATCCCATCTTCTAGAAGATAAAGAAAAATATTGGAGTGCATTATCCTCCTACCATAAAGCAATACGCTGTGCGCGTAAAGCACATATTGCCACTCAAATACAAGAAGCTGGAAACTCCCCTCGAGTTCTTTTTCAAATATTACAGTCATTTGCTAAACCGGCAGCATGTGAAGCTCCTGATACTTCATCCCAGCAGCTGTGTGATGAGATTTCATGTTTCTTCACTAACAAAATTGATAAAATCTACGATAAAATTTTATGTACCAACAAGGCTTCAATTACAATCCCTATGACCCCCTTACCTACTCTTTCTAACTCAATACCAGATTCACAATCCCTGGATACCTTTCCCCCTGTTTCACTTCAAGAAATATCGAGTCTTATAAAACAGATTAAAAGCGGTAGTCCAGAGGATGCTATACCAGCTAGACTAATACCCACTTTGGATGAGCAACTTAGTCCATTGATCACAGAACTAGTGAATCTCTCACTCATCTCAGGCACTGTCCCCAAGAAATGGAAGCGAGCTCTCGTCAGACCTTTGAGGAAAAACACCGCCCTACCCTGGTCTGACCTGACAAATTTAAGACCCATCTCTCTGCTACCTTTCTTGGGGAAAGTCATAGAAAAATATGTCAATCGACATCTATCCAGACATATTGAACAAGTACAGGCCTTGGATGAGTCTCAATCAGGATTCCGCCCCAAATACAGTACCGAATCTACTTTGTTGTCAATTACTGATGATCTCCATGCCTACCAGGACAAGGGCCTATCAGTCATCTTGGTTCTATTAGATCTATCGGCAGCGTTCGACACCGTATCTCATTCCATCTTAATCCAACGGTTGTCGAGCGCTGGCCTTAAGAACAAAGCCCTTGAGTGGCTAAAGAGTTTCCCATCTGATCGTACCCAGAGAGTCACCATGGGTACATATCGTTCGGCGGAAATTGAGATCTCTAAGGGGGTGCCACAGGGCTCATGCCTGAGCCCCACACTCTTTAATATCTATGTGGCACCCCTGGCAGGAGTGTTGCGTAGATACGGCTTTGTCCCCGTATCCTACGCAGATGACACTCAACTCCTGTTCCCCTTCAAATCTCTTTCCGCCGAAGTTAGGAACTCTTTCTCAGCTGGCATGAAAGCAGTGGCACATTGGATGTCCTCCAACTATCTCCAATGTAATGTCAGCAAAACGGAGATCATGCTATTTGGGGAAGCTAAGATACTCTGGACTCCGGATTGGTGGCCTGCAGAGCTGGGGGCTGTCCCTGAACCCAAGCAGATTGTGAAGAACTTGGGTATTCGGCTTGACCATGACCTGTCTCTTAAACAGCATACCAGCTATATATCAGGGATATGCTTCCATACTATCGGCCTGCTTCGCAAAGTCTTCCCTCTTCTACCTAACTTAGATGAGAAAAAATCTCGTTCAAGCACTTATACTGAGTCGGATAGACTACTGCAACGGTCTGCTAATATCAGCCAATGAAGGAGTGCTAGATAAACTGCAGGTCATTCAGAACACGGCAGCCCGCCTTGTTCTGAACGCCCCTCCGAGAACTCCCTCTAAACCCCTCCTTGAGCAACTGCACTGGCTCCCAGTTAGACAAAGGGCCAAATTTAAAATTTGCTGCCTAATCCATAAATGTCTGAACGGACAGGGACCTACTTATCTTGAACGGAGATTTGTTCCTTATGTCCCAGCACGGTCCCTCAGATCAAGTACCAATCTCTTACTTGTGGTCCCCCATGTCAAAAAAGCCAGGCATGGAGGTAGAGCTCTATCCACTTTAGGTCCAAAGTTGTGGAACAAACTACCACTGACCTTAAGACAATGTAAAGAACACCTAACATTCCGCAAGCAATTAAAAACTATCCTATTCAAAAATGAAATCTAAACTCATCAGCATATAAACTCAGTATGTTAGCAGATTTACCGGTCAAAAGCGCAGAGATACTCGTGTTGGAGTGATTCTAGCGCTATACAAAACCACAAATAAATAAATAAATAAATAAATAAATAAATAAATCTTCAATCTAATCAGGCTGTCTTTCATGAATGAATCTTCCCAGTCTGTTCTCGTCTTTCCAACAGCACTTCTTGCCCACACCTCTCTCAGCAAAAGCAGCAATATCCAGCAGCACTAACTCTTAATCTTTTGGTAACCTTAATTATAGTCTTCATGTCTGCTTGTCCCACCCTTAAAAGTTGCAAATATCAGTGGATCATGGACTGTTATTGGACAGGGGCAGGGGAGTTGTCATCACCTCATGCTGTCATGCTCAATTTCTTAACTAAATCTTTATTTAACGAAACGCTTCCCCTTTGGGTCATTCATTATTTTGCCTTATTATTTTCTCATGCGTCTGTTGTATCAATTTAAACAATTTTTTCAAAAGGATTCTACAGTCAATGAACGTGTTCACACAACGACTTGTCCTTGGCTCTTGGCAGGCTGTCAACGATCCAGTCAACGGGTCAAAATGTTATCACACCGCGCATGTCCCAGCTGGCGTACATCTTTACCGCCATCTTTTTTATTGGCTTAGCACATTAGGCCCAAACATACACTATTAATAAATGAAACATAAACAAATGTTAATTTCTCAAATATGTGTTTGCTACTGTTCATCACCCACTTCTACTCTATCCCATGTTAAATTCTCTTTCTTTAAGCAAAAGCATTAGCAGCAACAGCTTCATTTAAAATTCAGGCAAGCATATGCCAGTCACGCGATGCCTCAAGATCTACAGTTAGTTACTCTTGCGCATGCGTGAGAGTTTTCCCTCTCAAACTGGTTAGGTTCTGGTTTGCACATGTGCAAAAACTTTTTATCGGTTTCATGGGGGATTCAGTCGCGTTGCAAATTATTCTTTGTTATTTAAGAGTGCATAAAGCTCTTTTCCCCGTATGTGATCGCATGTGCATGTTAATTTTCCATTCTTGTCTATTTCTAGTGATTAGTACTTGTTAATGAGAGATTGATCTGAGCAAGTTTCATTTTCTTGAATCCTTGCTCCATCAAGTCGAATGCTACTATTGGGCTCGCAGCACTGATTGTACCATCCACATGAGTAGCCCTAGAAAGGTGTCTCAGGCCTGCCACCGCAGTGCCTGTGTGCAGTTTGCTAACTGCCAAATTTACTTGGCAAGTGCACCCACTTGCCATGTCCTACTCTTCCCTTTCCTTACACTTAGGACACCCCTATGGAAGGCCCAAGGTACCCCCCTGGGCAGGGTGCAGTGTATGTGGAGGGTAGGACATGGCCAGCATTAGTATTACATTGAACATCCCAAGTGGGCAGCTTCACAGTTTGAAGTATACTATTCCCATTGGAGCATTGTCAAGACTGATCTGCATATGACTGGGTCCAAACTGAGGTGGTATGGCATGCAAAATCATGATGGACTTGATGCTGCCCAAGTACTTACCAGGGGTTAAGAATAATTCAAGCATTCCATCCATCACTTTTTTGTATACTTTAGTGTGTCACCCTAAGTAGGACGGCGATGCCTAGATGTGGGTTCCGTGCACAATGTGTCACAGAAATCAAGTTATACCTGGCTGATGAGCCCTAACTAGGGTGAAACCAGTCCTTGGTTGCTTGCGTTCCAGTTCAGGCGGACATAGCCTGTTAGCATTGGAGCAGAGTGAAGACTGATTTGCATGTGGCTAGGTCTAAACTGAGATAGCATGGTGTCCAAAATAATGATGGGCTGGTATACAGCCTGAGTAATTAGCAGCAGCTGAGATCAGTTCAGCATTCCATCTATCACTTGTTTGTATGCTTTTATGCGCCCCCACAGCAAGTTATATTTGGTACATCTTGTATAAGGTGGCTTGGGCATCAAGGAAAGTTTCTTTGGTGCATGGGTCACAACTTTCACAGTAGTACAGTCAAAAGAGATCAAGAGCTTAAAATGTTCAATTGAAGTTTACATGGAAATGAGGAGTTATCAATCATCCAAAAGTTCTGAAAGAAAACGGATGGTGCAGCATGTTCTTTCTTAAAGATTAAGTGGACAAAACTCATTAATCTTGATGATATGTTTGGCTCATGAGTAGTTCCCATTCAGTCAGGTTCGAGCTGGACAATGAAGATTCAAATCTTGAGTGGCATAGGACTATCAAAGGCGATAAGCCTTTTGGGTTGACTCAACTGAGGAAAATGTTGTGTTGCATGACACTCATTCAATGTGTAGGAGAGCCTGAGAAGCTGAGTTGAGGTGGGCTAGTTGAATATATGTGAATGGGTGGTGGCAAGTCTGTTCTTTAAATGTATGATTCAGAACTATAATTACGCCTCTGTATGTATGTGTGCATGTACTTGTGTATGTATATGGTATTTTCTGTGCGCAAACCTAGTCAAAAGGCAGCAAAGCGCTGTGCTGGGTCAAATGCAAGCATAAGGCCAATGAGTGATATGAAAAGTAACTGGGTTGTGGATGGCAATTGCATTGTGGTGTACTGGTGATGTGATTATATACCTTCAGGCCCTGTGTGAGCCATGACACCGTTTGTAAGATGCCCTTGCACAGTGTCAATGTGGAATCTGGAAGTCCTTGGAGTCGGACACCCAAATAACACAGTATGGGGACTTGAATAGCAGTTTGGAAATCGCTTTCTGGAAGAAATGGTTTGACATCCTTTGGAACAGAGAACTTACACCAGAACATCTTTGTTTTGTTTTCATTGTGTTTCTTGAGAGTGAATCCGAGTGACTTGGCATTTAGTGAAAGTTGGGCTTTGAAGCTGTCTAGGTGCCATTGAGCGAGGTTTGTGTTGTTTCTTGTTCTTGGCAAATAAGAGATATTCTGTCTTGGTTGGGTTCAGCTTCAGGTAGCTGCTGGGCATCCAGGTCTGGACAATCCTTGACCTATCCGCTGCTTTCGATATCATATCACATCAAATATTACTGGAAAGATTGAGTTCTATTGGTGTCAAGGACACTGCTCTGATCTGGATACAAGATTTCCTGTCAGACAGAACCCAAATGGTGAATCTGGGCCCTTTTAAATCTAAGATTAGTAATGTAACAAAAGGGGTACCTCAGGGCTCGTGTCTCAGCCCATCTTTGTTTCAATGTGTATGTCGCCCCTCTGGCAGCACTTCTTAGGAAAATTGGGTTTTCCCCGATTTCCTATGCGGACGACACACAACTAATCTTTTCATATAATAAATACACTCCCAACATTCAGACTACCTTTATGGAAGGCATGAAAATGATCTCCTTCTGGATGAAGAGCAATTTACTGCAGCTAAATGCGGGAAAAACAGAAATAATGCTCTTCAGGGACGCAGTGACTAGCTGGTCCCCTAGTTGGTGGCCGGTAGAACTGGATACTGCCCCCACCCCAAAGACTGTTGTAAAAAACCTAGGGGTTATGATAAACAAAGATCTTAACTTAGAAGATCATATTGCTACAACTAAAAACTCCTGTTTTTATGCGTTAAGTCTGCTCCGCAAGATCTTTCACTTCCTTCCCACTTACACACGGAAGTCATTGATTCATGCCCTAGTATTGAATCGTCTGGACTACAGCAATGCTTTGCTTTGCTGATTTCAGCTAGGGATCATGATCTACATAGCTTACAGGTGGTGCAAAACACTGCCGCCCGTTTATTGACTCCATCTCTTCCTCTTATTCATGATTTACACTGGCTTCCTATTTGTAAAAGAATTCACTTCAAAGTGTGCTGCTTAGTATTTAAGAGTCTCAACCATATGGCTCCCATCTATATGGCAAATAAACTAACCAAACATATTCCATCTCGCACACTACGTTCGGAGGGAAAAGGTCTACTGGTGACCCCCCGCTTCAGACTATCTAGACTAGGAGGCAAATCTTTTACCTACACGGCTACTACTTTATGGAACCAACTGCCTCTCAAACTTCGCATTAATCCCAATTATTTGGCTTTTAGGAAAAAGCTCAAGACCTATCTTTTTTAGCTACATACCCTTTGAGTCTATACTGCTTTAGTCCTCAGCGCGGAGATGTGGGGTGATTCATGCGCTTTATAAATGCTATAAATAAATAAATAAATAATATGCAGGCAGTGTTTGAGGGTTTGAACGTTTGAAGCAGAGTAGACTTTCAAGTATAGTTGTGTATTATCGGCATATTGGTGAATTTTGATGCTGTTATCTGTGACTATAGCACCATTCAGCTCCATATATAGATTGAAGATGACTGGAGTCAGTATGGAACCCTGGGTAATTCTATAGGTGATAGGGCTCCTTTTTTACCTGGAGGCGCCCATGTGAACAAACTGGTGTTGGTTGGAAAGGTAGTAGGAGAACAAGTGAAGGACATTGTCGGTGACTCCAGTGGTGCATATGATGGTGTGATGGTTGACTGTGTCAAAAGTTGCTGACAGATTCAGCAATGTAAGGAGGCAGTGATCATTTTCATCAATCTCTCCTCTATGTTTTCCTCTATCTGAAGGAAGACTTCTAGTCATGTAAGAGATGGGTAGCACTGATGTGATCTTGTTGGTGAACAGAGATGGTGTTTTTAATGATCTTGCCAGGTGAGTGATGTTACAGTAGTTGGCAAGGTCATCAGGGTAAAGTTTAGGTTTCTCTAGGAGTCGAAGGATCAGGCCTATCTGGAGTGCTTCTGGGAAGATGCCTTGAGTGAGGGATGCTGTAATAATCATGGGTAGAGTTGAGAGAGCATCCACAGTCGAACTGTGGGTCTACGGATGGATCATTTACTATCAGCAAGGTCTTTAGAGTACCAGGGTCCTAAAGGCTTCAGCTTGCACTTGCATGTTTAAATTGGAATGTGGATGTTCATATAGTTTTCCCAAAAAATCTTGAAATTGTTGTTTAGAAGGGTGTTGGTGTCGGTGTGGAGATGATAGATTGTGAGATGAGTTCAAGCATTAGGTTGACTATGGAGAAGTCTAAGAAGGATCTAAAGGTGTTGTCTTTTGTGTTGACATTAGTTTGTTCGAGGCAAAGTAGGGCAGTAGGGAAGGCAAAATGGTCAGTCCATTTCTGGGGTATGGGTGGTTTGCCTTGGATCGTTAGCAATGTTGAGAAGGCAAGGTTGCAGATGTAGCATTTGGAGGTTGGTGGTTGTGTACCATACTTTGTCATGTTAAATGTGTTGTTAGTTTTGAGGAGGGTATCTCTTGTTTTCTTTGAGCTTGTATTTATTGGAAGATTGAGGTCACCTAATAATATGGTATGGGCTTGTCGGACAGATGAGCCGGTGAGGAGAGCTGAGAAATCATCCATCAAGTCCTTGGTCTGTCTAGGCAAAATTTTTATAAACCGGACGTCAATTGCGTAAATTCAGTAATTTCACTTCACTCTTGTTACGCAAAATTACCCAACTTATGCTATAATGTAAAATCACGTAATTATGTTAATCGGAAGCAGTTTTCTACAAATGCGCTGTTTTACAACGAATGCACAGAAACAACAAGAAGACAGAGTGCAAGCAACTGTTATTTCAGGTGCTTTTTGGTTTTTTTGCACCCTGTATTTAGTACTAAACGCATCCTTAAGTCCAAAGTGGACGTGAGGACACAATTTGTGTTAAAATACAGTGCCAAATGGCAGTTTTGCATTTCTTGTAATTGCTCGTAATTTTGTGTAATTATCCTGAAATTTCCAGTTAAACCTGCAAAAGCTATTTATGCAAATTTCACACACCCCTAGTTCTGCCAGAAAGGCTTGTAGATAAGATGGACGGTGGGAGTCTAATTTGAAAGAGTGGGAAATTATATGTAAGCAGGGAAACATCACTTACAACGCATTTATTACAACGCACTACCATTACAACGCAACCATTACAATGCAAACCATTACAACGCTGTAATGGCTGCCTTTTTGCTAGCTCTTTGGAGAAGGAGAATGATGGAGAGTGACTCCAGCCTATCACCCCCATAGCATAGGGATTAGGCCGATAGACAGGGACCCTGTCTTACATATATTAGGGCATTTTCGTACCATTTTCCTTAAAGTAAGGCTTATGAATTTAAGTTAGGGGATAGATATATAAGTATTAGTTATGATTTGCTCATTTACTAACATGCTGGGCTATTATCTATGGAGCTATGCATATTGTGGGCTCCGTAGGCCTTAAACGAGACAGACTCCATTTTGCTTTCTGCCCGGTAGCTCGAGAAGGCTTTCTAGGTGAAGTGTAATGTTTTAGTTTCAAGCTGTTGTTCGCTTGGAGAGAACCGGTTCAGGCTGACCCTTATCGAAGGAATGTATTTTTCTCCACTCCGAAGACACAACTTCAGGCCGGCCGGCTGGGAAAGTGTCCTTGGTACGGGGAGGTACAAGAATTTGGTGGGCGGCAGGTTACTGGCCGTGAATTTCCATGAAGGAACGGGCTTTGATATTAGCGAAGGTGTTAGTCAGTTTGTCAGTTAGTCCGTAGGCGGCATCTAGCCGTTAGCATCTCTGCCATTATTCATCTCATGGTGGACAAGTCGCCATCTTTGAAGTCGGAGAAAGATTTAAGACCGAAACTCTCTGAGAAAGACTGAACGAGAAGCAGCGCGGAGCGCACTGACAGAGAGAGAGAGAGAGACGGTAGCTAATAATCAGCAAGGTTCCGGTGTCCTGAAGGGAAGCAGACGAGGTTGAGCCTAGCGGTGCAGACGTGTACTTGTGACGGCTGGGGTGTGACTGCAAGGCGAGCCAGGATACAGAGACGAGAAGGGAACCTAGATGACTGCCGAGTCCAGACTTCCCACTAATAAGGTGACCTCTGTCTAAACTTTAATAGAATGTGCACTCTAATCTTTACCTTTTCTTTGCAGAATGTCTGTTGCATAGTAATGTGATTGGTGTCTATTGTTAATAAATACCCTAATTCTTATAGAATTATTGTGTACCTGGTGTTCATGTTCAATCCTGGTAAACTACATTCCTAGTTGAGAGTTGTTTATGTGAACGGATGAGAAATCCCGATCAGGTAAATGGTGATAAAATAAAGAGGGAGTGAGTGGACCTGTGATGTCAAGAGCAGGGAGTACACTATACAATTTGGAACTATATTCAAAGTTATTATTATTATAGTTTTACCCCGGGTAGGTAACTGAGACTTGGTCCCGATAACTGTTCATAGGAATGTGGTCGTCGTTGATATACGGCGTTAGTGAGAACACTGGGGAGGACTACCAGTGCCGATACCCACAGGATTGTGGCTTGAATAAGTGAGAGCGCTAGGGGGTCGAACTAGCGTGGAGATCGACAGGGTTGTTGGTCGTTTGGAAACGGGAGCATTGGGTTCTGCAGGCCCATGTGTAGTCGCACCGGATTGTGCGCAATATCTGCCCTAGGGTAGACCGGTCTGGGTCGGGGTGGCCGCGAGACCAACTGATGTGAATAAGATATTGTAGAAAATTCCTACATGTATATTATCATTCCCCATCCTTAGTTGCGACCTGTATATATATCTGTAAATCTATCCATTGTGAATACGATCTGAGGAGGGAAGGTGAGTACGTTTTGGCTGGGTCATAGGGGCCCCTGGGGGCTGATCCCATCTAAACAGAAAATCCAGCCATAACATCTGGCGTCACGAACTGTTTACGAAGCCTGTGTGCATTGTGTTGTTTTAATCTTGTTGGTTTGCGCTCGGCTTGTACGTATTATTTTTGTTTATAATTGTGTATATAATTTTTTGTGTGTCATTATGTTTGCGAAAAAATCATCGTCGGTTTTCAAGTTACCGATTCAGATTCCCGGCTGGGAATGTACCCCTTACGAGGCCTTGGCCCGTGAGTGGGCTGATTCTGCTGGTTTGAGTGAAAATTGGTCTTCATGCTTGGAGCAGGCGGAGCCTGCCGATGTGGTGTCGTGCTTGCAGAAAGCGCCAGTAGTGAAGGGTGATGAGCTTCCTATTTTAGGACGCAGAGGGTGGATTGTTCTTAATGCATACAGAATATTGCATGAGAAGTTTGTTCAGCTACAGAAGCGGTTTAAAGATATGGAAGGACAGTGTGTTGAATTACAAAATGCACATACTCTGTTGCGTTGTCAAAATAAATTGCTTGCCGACAAACTTGAGACATATCAGACCATTGCTGAAAGAGCTGCGGTCCGTATTGCACGATATAAGTATAAACATCGTCGTGGTCGTGTATCTACACGCAAAGTGCGTATGGTTGTAGCGAAAGCTGGAATGGATTGGAACCCCGATGAGTGGGACGGTAATATCTGGGATTCTCATACTTCTGACTCCTCGGCAGAGGAGGGTGATAAGCGCGAGTCTTCTCGCTCCGGACGTGATTGTAAATCTGCTTCGTGTACTGATATGGGTCCCGACACCGACCGTGCTCGTTCTTCCCGTTCGGATGACGTGGCTTGCACTGATTGTGCTACTAAATCTAAGATGCGGGCTTCCTCGGAAGCTCTTCCTGCAGTTTCTGCTCACCCGATTTTTCGACGAAAGTTACAACAGGCCCCTGGTAATCCGGGTGGTATAGCTCTTGATTGTATTGAAGACTTTACTCAACAGGAGGTTAGTGACATTTTGCAACGATTTCGACAACGGCCTGGTGAGGCCTTGCTTACCTGGATGGTGCGTCTTTATGAACTTGGCGCTGCCGGTATTATGCTCGATGCTGTTGATTGCTTACGATTTTGCTCTTTGAGTTCTGATTCTACGATTCAGGATCATTTTCGGAATTATAATGGTGCTGGTCAAATTTCTTTGCTCCAGCTTGCGTCCAACGGCTGTAATCATAAATATCCAACTGAATCTGATTGGCCTACTGATGAGAAACCGTGGTACACTCTGCGCGATGCGTCGCAACGTTTAAAAGAGGAAGTCATGAAAACGGCTATCTTTCTTAGTACTGCTGATAAACTTTTGGATGGTCTTTTAACATCTTCTGTGCGTAATCGCATTATACGTTCTTCTCCTGTTGCTTACAAGCAGGTCATGATGACATTATTGATTAACCAAACTGGCAACCCTTTGTCTGTTGTGCTTGAATCTGTTCGTCAGCTTGGTGAGCTGGGTGAATGGTTTAGACCTGAAAGACAATCTCGGCCTGAGGGTCGTACTGATGGTGACTATAAGTTCTCTAGACGTGACATGTTCCTTGCTCTCATTGCTGATGGTGTCAAAAGGGAAGACATTGATGGTGAGCCTAATAATCGCTTATGGGACATGTTTCGTAAGCGTGGTTTGGATCGAAAGGAGGGTGCCCGTCGTGTGCGAAAGAATGAGTATGACCGTGGTTCGGATGACAGTGGTGACGAGAGACGACGTGTGAATTCTGATCACCGTGATGATCGGCGCTATGAACGTGATGGATCCCCTCGTCGTAATGATGGGAGGGGGAGAGAGGATAATCGTGAAAGAGGAAGTGATGATCGTGTTTCTAACAGACGACGAGATGCAAGGAGTTATTCCCCTGACGTACGAAAGAGGGAGGATCGTAACAGACTCTCTGACCGTAATTCACAACTTTTTGAGCCTGACACTAATCCGTTTCGTACTGGAGACGGATATGAACAAGACATTCTAATACCAAAGAAAACCGAGAGTATTTACCCTGATTTGTCTTGGTTGACAGAGCGCAGGAAAAATGACTAGGAAATAGGTCAAGCTCCGGTACGCAAGTGGGCCCACAGAGATTACAGACCCTATGTAGATATTGAAATTTTTTGGAAACATCGTAATATCCAAAGGGCCCGAGCGTTAGTTGATACTGGGGCGGAGGCCACTTTAATTCATGGTAAATCGAGAAAGTTTCATGGACAGTCCTTTACGATTACTGGTCTGGGTGGTAAAGAGACACCCGCGGTTCAGACTGCACTCGAAATTAAAATTGGTAGAATCCCTCGTAGAGAATACTCTGTGTTGGTTGTGCCACTTTTGGAATACATTATTGGAATTGACATTTTGAAAGGTATGACTTTGCATTTGGATGATGGATACTATCAATTTGGTACACGACAGTACATTTCGACCAGACCCGTACGGGTTGGCCGTTTACGCATGCCACCTATTAAAATACCTTTAGCAACGAAAGTGATTTCTCAAAAGCAATATCACATCCCAGGTGGTCATGAAGAAATTACCGCTACGATTCAGGATTTGGTTGACGCAGGAGTCATTACTCCGGTCACATCTGCTTGGAATAATCCCATTTGGCCCGTGCGCAAAAGTGATAATTCTTGGCGCATGACTGTTGATTATCGAGAATTGAATAAAAATACACCTAAATTGACTGTTGCAGTGCCTGACATCGTCACACTGATTGAGAGAATTCAAAAGCATCCAGGTACGTGGTATGCTTCCATTGATATTGCTAATGCATTCTTTTCAATTCCGATTGCCCCCGAATGTCAAGAACAATTCAGTTTCACATGGAATGGACGTCAAATGACGTTCCGGAGTCTTCCTCAAGGCTATGTACATAGTCCTACGATCTGTCACCGGCTGGTGGCGGAACATTTGTCTGAAGTGCCCACGAATCCACAAGTTCAGGTTTGTCATTATATTGACGACATTTTGATTCAAGGTGAAACGCAAGACCAGGTGCAGTCCCATTTAGATCAGATCATTGACTGTTTGCGAGCGAAAGGCTGGGAAATGAATCCTGACAAATTACAAACTCCATCCCAAGCTGTGAAATTTTTAGGAATTAATTGGCATGAGGGTCACAGAGAGGTGATTCCACAGGTTAAACGAAAAATACTTGATTTTGCTGTTCCCAGAAACAGGAAAGAAGCTCAATGCTTTATTGGTTTGTTTGGATTTTGGCGTCAGCATATTCCCCATTTGAGTCAAATTTTAGCTCCACTGTATCGAGTCACTCGTAAGAAGAATGCGTTTGAATGGGGTGAACCTCAACAGACTGCTTTTAATTCGGCTAAAGAAGCTATTCAGTATGCTCTGGATTTGTGGCCTGTGAGTGAAGGTGATGTGGATTTGAATGTGTCTGTGGAAGGCCTGTATGCCAATTGGAGTTTGTGGCAAAAGCAGGGCAGACATAAAGTGCCATTGGGTTTTTGGACTAAAAAGTTACCTGAGGCTGGTGAGCGTTACTCACCTTTTGAAAAACAGTTGCTTGCTTGTTATTGGGCTCTGGTGGATACCGAGCAATTGACCTTAGGCCATGCTGTGATTTTAAGGCCCGAAATTCCCATTATGCAGTGGGTTTTGAGTTCACCTAAATCCCATCGAATTGGACATGCTCAGGAGGCTAGTGTGATTAAATGGAAATGGTACATTCAGGACAGGGCACGTGTGGGTCCGAAAGGTGTGGCGGTTTTACATGAGCGAGTGGCGCAGGCGCCCTCCAATGAGATTGAAAGTGAGTGTTCGGTGCCCGTAGTGCAGGAGTCTCCCGTGACGTGGGGTAAATCATTTGATGATCTGTCCGCGGAGGATAGAAAACATGTGTGGTTTACGGATGGTTCTGCGAAATTCATTGGTGACAAAAGACATTGGAAAGCTGTCTCTTATAACCCGATCACACAGAAATTATTAAGCACAACTGGAGACGGTAAGAGTAGTCAATATGCAGAACTCTATGCAGTTTACCAAGTTTTGAAACAGGAACTACCTGGTACATGTCATATTTTCACTGATTCCTGGTCCACTGCAAATGGACTAGCGGTGTGGTTGCCAACTTGGCATTCTCATAATTGGGAATTGCATTCGAAGGAACTGTGGGGCAAGGAGCTGTGGCAAGAAATTTGGGAATTGCTCCCGCAGAGTACTGTAACAATCTTTCACGTGGATGCTCATACTCCAATTGACTCCCTTGACAAATTTTTCCATAATATTGCAGATGAACAGTCTAAAATTTCTGAGGCAGTGGTTGACATGCAGGATTCTGATTTGGCGGGATTGGCGAAGTGGGCCCATCAGAAAGCAGGACATTTTGGAGAGAAAGCCACTAGCAGGTGGGCTGCCGATAGAGGGATTCATATTCCTTTTTCTTTAATAAAAGATGTCATTCTACATTGTCCCATTTGTCAGCATTCTAGGAAAAAAGAGGTGCCTCAGATTGTTCGAGGTCACTTACATCGAGGTAAATTGCCCGCCCAAATTTGGCAGATTGATTACATTGGTCCGCTCCCTATGAGCAGAAATTGTCAATATATTTGCACAGTGGTTGATACTTATAGTGGCCTTTTGGTCGCTTTCCCTTGCAAAAACGCTACCCAAGTGAATACAATTAAAACCCTGGAGCTAATTATTCTGTACTATGGTGTCCCATTCCAGATTCAATCAGATAACGCATCCTACTTTCGTGGAAGATTGGTGCAAGAATTCTGTACGGAAAATAATATTGATTGGGTGTTTCATATTCCATATTACCCACAAGCTTCAGGATTGATTGAGAGAATGAATGGCTTGTTGAAAGAACAGTTGCGCAAGTTGACTGATGACCGTTACAGCCAGTGGAGAGATGTCCTACTTCAAGCTTTGTTAATTTTAAATAATCGTCCTTTGTTGCATGCTGAATCTCCTTTAATGCGTTTGTTTCCTCCACATGTTGATGCGAAACCGAATTCTATATCAAATACTGTTATGTATTGGGAAATTACCCCCGGTGCTCTGGCTCCATGTAGAGCTACCCCTGGTTCTGCAGGCCTCGACCTGCATGCTTTAAATGATGCTAAATTCCCAGGAAAGGATCGAATCATTGTTGAAACTGGCATTGGTGTCTGTATACCTGCCGGTAGCTTTGGATTAATTGCCCCTAGATCTGGCCTGGCCCTGAAAGGTGTACAAGTGCTCGGAGGAGTAATTGACAGTGATTATCAGGGAGAGATTAAGGTTCTCCTGCTTAATAGCAGTGAGACGGATTTGTTCATCAAAAAGTCTGACCGTGTTGCTCAGTTACTGATTATGCCTGTCTTCAGTGGTGAGATCAAAAAAGGCTCTGCCCCAACGTTGCTAACTGTGCGAGGACAAAAAGGCTTCGGATCGTCTGATCTTCCTGGAGCTAAGATATGGGTGCAATCGCCTAAAAATCCTCCTGAACAGGCTGATATTATTGCGACCGGTCATGACAACACCGTTTTGGTGATGAAGCCAGGGAAAGATGGCTGGGAAGCTGTCCCAGCTGATAAATGTTACTTACGAGAATGATTAAGGCCTGTGTTTGTATTGTTTCAGATCATTCTTTGGATTGCTGCTGCAGGATGTGTCGGCACTGGACTCCTTTTGGCCTGTTACGCCGGGAGAGGAGAGGATCTACCGACGCCGGTTGATGGGATAATACGAGCCCCGCGGTCTGCGTGGATGTCGTCAACTAACTTTTGGATTACACTCGCCAAGCGGGTGACAAACTCTCCACATTTCTGCCTTACCCCCATGAAGTCCGTCACTGACATTTTAGCGACCTGTTTGGTTGCTGTCCCTGCATCCACCGAAACTCTACGTCATATTTTTAATATATCTAATGCTCGACCTAATGTTATTCTGGGCGACTTCGCGGCCCATGAATTCTGTCCCTCATGTACTGCTCTTCCAGATCTTGATGTCCCTATTCATTCCCGTATTACTACTTTTAATATTACCCCTGGAGACCTATGCTTTATCATGACTTGCGACCCAAAAGCTATTACTGAGTGCTTGAAGCTTAAGCTCCGAGCCGCTACTTCCTTTTCAGCTCATCAACGTTTGTTATGTTCAAAGAGACTTCCGAATTCATGTCTTTCAGTTAAAAATAATATGACATGTAAACGATTATTAGTAGCCACTAGCCATTATCGTTCAATGCTATTACCAGCTGGATGGCTCTTTTCCTGTGGGAATTCATCTTGGCCCTATATTCCTGCGAATATTTCTGGTGGCCCATGTGCCATCACTAGATTGAGTTTGTTAATGTTTTCCTCACATCCTACTTCACATTCCCGTATTGTACGTGATTCAATGTCATTGCATGAAGATTGTGATTCCTCTGTTCATCTCTATTCTAGATCAGAGTACCTTGGTTTAGCTTTTTCTATTATTGGAGTGCCTGCATTGGCCGTTTATAATGCCAAAACAATCGGCAAAATGGCCTGCTGGATGGTTAAGTCCATTAACCAAACGTCTACTGTTTTATCTGATCTCTTATTAGACGCCCAAGGTGAACGTCGAGCTATTTTGCAGAATAGGGCCGCTATTGATTATCTCTTGTTGAAACATGGACATGAATGTTCTGATTTTGAAGGTCTATGCTGTTTTAATTTGTCTGACCATTCTAAAGCTATCCAATCCCATATTGACAAACTCCATGACTTGACTGCAGAAATTAGACAACATATAGATCAGGGTTTCTTTGACTGGCTTTTTAATTGGCTCCCTGACATGCATTCCTTACGACAGATTTTAGGGGGGATTATTGTCGCTATTTGTGTCCTAATAGCTATTTGTTGCTTGATTCAGTGCATCCCTTCCCTGCTGCAATTCTTTAGACTTAGTAAGGGTCGTAGATCAGTTAGTTTTGTTTCATATTATTCTTCTACCGATGTTAGTTCCATTTAGTTTGTGGTTAATAGACTGGAGTCAAGGGGTGTAATGTAATGGCTGCCTTTTTGCTAGCTCTTTGGAGAAGGAGAATGATGGAGAGTGACTCCAGCCTATCACCCCCATAGCATAGGGATTAGGCCGATAGACAGGGACCCTGTCTTACATATATTAGGGCATTTTCGTACCATTTTCCTTAAAGTAAGGCTTATGAATTTAAGTTAGGGGATAGATATATAAGTATTAGTTATGATTTGCTCATTTACTAACATGCTGGGCTATTATCTATGGAGCTATGCATATTGTGGGCTCCGTAGGCCTTAAACGAGACAGACTCCATTTTGCTTTCTGCCCGGTAGCTCGAGAAGGCTTTCTAGGTGAAGTGTAATGTTTTAGTTTCAAGCTGTTGTTCGCTTGGAGAGAACCGGTTCAGGCTGACCCTTATCGAAGGAATGTATTTTTCTCCACTCCGAAGACACAACTTCAGGCCGGCCGGCTGGGAAAGTGTCCTTGGTACGGGGAGGTACAAGAATTTGGTGGGCGGCAGGTTACTGGCCGTGAATTTCCATGAAGGAACGGGCTTTGATATTAGCGAAGGTGTTAGTCAGTTTGTCAGTTAGTCCGTAGGCGGCATCTAGCCGTTAGCATCTCTGCCATTATTCATCTCATGGTGGACAAGTCGCCATCTTTGAAGTCGGAGAAAGATTTAAGACCGAAACTCTCTGAGAAAGACTGAACGAGAAGCAGCGCGGAGCGCACTGACAGAGAGAGAGAGAGAGACGGTAGCTAATAATCAGCAAGGTTCCGGTGTCCTGAAGGGAAGCAGACGAGGTTGAGCCTAGCGGTGCAGACGTGTACTTGTGACGGCTGGGGTGTGACTGCAAGGCGAGCCAGGATACAGAGACGAGAAGGGAACCTAGATGACTGCCGAGTCCAGACTTCCCACTAATAAGGTGACCTCTGTCTAAACTTTAATAGAATGTGCACTCTAATCTTTACCTTTTCTTTGCAGAATGTCTGTTGCATAGTAATGTGATTGGTGTCTATTGTTAATAAATACCCTAATTCTTATAGAATTATTGTGTACCTGGTGTTCATGTTCAATCCTGGTAAACTACATTCCTAGTTGAGAGTTGTTTATGTGAACGGATGAGAAATCCCGATCAGGTAAATGGTGATCAAATAAAGAGGGAGTGAGTGGACCTGTGATGTCAAGAGCAGGGAGTACACTATACAATTTGGAACTATATTCAAAGTTATTATTATTATAGTTTTACCCCGGTAGGTAACTGAGACTTGGTCCCGATAACTGTTCATAGGAATGTGGTCGTCGTTGATATACGGCGTTAGTGAGAACACTGGGGAGGACTACCAGTGCCGATACCCACAGGATTGTGGCTTGAATAAGTGAGAGCGCTAGGGGGTCGAACTAGCGTGGAGATCGACAGGATTGTTGGTCGTTTGGAAACGGGAGCATTGGGTTCTGCAGGCCCATGTGTAGTCGCACCGGATTGTGCGCAATATCTGCCCTAGGGTAGACCGGTCTGGGTCGGGGTGGCCGCGAGACCAACTGATGTGAATAAGATATTGTTGAAAATTCCTACATGTATATTATCATTCCCCATCCTTAGGTGCGACCTGTATATATATCTGTAAATCTATCCATTGTGAATACGATCTGAGGAGGGAAGGTGAGTACGTTTTGGCTGGGTCATAGGGGCCCCTGGGGGCTGATCCCATCTAAACAGAAAATCCAGCCATAACATCTGGCGTCACGAACTGTTTACGAAGCCTGTGTGCATTGTGTTGTTTTAATCTTGTTGGTTTGCGCTCGGCTTGTACGTATTATTTTTGTTTATAATTGTGTATATAATTTTTTGTGTGTCATTATGTTTGCGAAAAAATCATCGTCGGTTTTCAAGTTACCGATTCAGATTCCCGGCTGGGAATGTACCCCTTACGAGGCCTTGGCCCGTGAGTGGGCTGATTCTACTGGTTTGAGTGAAAATTGGTCTTCATGCTTGGAGCAGGCGGAGCCTGCCGATGTGGTATCGTGCTTGCAGAAAGCGCCAGTAGTGAAGGGTGATGAGCTTCCTATTTTAGGACGCAGAGGGTGGATTGTTCTTAATGCATACAGAATATTGCATGAGAAGTTTGTTCAGCTACAGAAGCGGTTTAAAGATATGGAAGGACAGTGTGTTGAATTACAAAATGCACATACTCTGTTGCGTTGTCAAAATAAATTGCTTGCCGACAAACTTGAGACATATCAGACCATTGCTGAAAGAGCTGCGGTCCGTATTGCACGATATAAGTATAAACATCGTCGTGGTCGTGTATCTACACGCAAAGTGCGTATGGTTGTAGCGAAAGCTGGAATGGATTGGAACCCCGATGAGTGGGATGGTAATATCTGGGATTCTCATACTTCTGACTCCTCGGCAGAGGAGGGTGATAAGCGCGAGTCTTCTCGCTCCGGACGTGATTGTAAATCTGCTTCGTGTACTGATATGGGTCCCGACACCGACCGTGCTCGTTCTTCCCGTTCGGATGACGTGGCTTGCACTGATTGTGCTACTAAATCTAAGATGCGGGCTTCCTCGGAAGCTCTTCCTGCAGTTTCTGCTCACCCGATTTTTCGACGAAAGTTACAACAGGCCCCTGGTAATCCGGGTGGTATAGCTCTTGATTGTATTGAAGACTTTACTCAACAGGAGGTTAGTGACATTTTGCAACGATTTCGACAACGGCCTGGTGAGGCCTTGCTTACCTGGATGGTGCGTCTTTATGAACTTGGCGCTGCCGGTATTATGCTCGATGCTGTTGATTGCTTACGATTTTGCTCTTTGAGTTCTGATTCTACGATTCAGGATCATTTTCGGAATTATAATGGTGCTGGTCAAATTTCTTTACTCCAGCTTGCGTCCAACGGCTGTAATCATAAATATCCAACTGAATCTGATTGGCCTACTGATGAGAAACCGTGGTACACTCTGCGCGATGCGTCGCAACGTTTAAAAGAGGAAGTCATGAAAACGGCTATCTTTCTTAGTACTGCTGATAAACTTTTGGATGGTCTTTTAACATCTTCTGTGCGTAATCGCATTATACGTTCTTCTCCTGTTGCTTACAAGCAGGTCATGATGACATTATTGATTAACCAAACTGGCAACCCTTTGTCTGTTGTGCTTGAATCTGTTCGTCAGCTTGGTGAGCTGGGTGAATGGTTTAGACCTGAAAGACAATCTCGGCCTGAGGGTCGTACTGATGGTGACTATAAGTTCTCTAGACGTGACATGTTCCTTGCTCTCATTGCTGATGGTGTCAAAAGGGAAGACATTGATGGTGAGCCTAATAATCGCTTATGGGACATGTTTCGTAAGCGTGGTTTGGATCGAAAGGAGGGTGCCCGTCGTGTGCGAAAGAATGAGTATGACCGTGGTTCGGATGACAGTGGTGACGAGAGACGACGTGTGAATTCTGATCGCCGTGATGATCGGCGCTATGAACGTGATGGATCCCCTCGTCGTAATGATGGGAGGGGGAGAGAGGATAATCGTGAAAGAGGAAGTGATGATCGTGTTTCTAACAGACGACGAGATGCAAGGAGTTATTCCCCTGACGTACGAAAGAGGGAGGATCGTAACAGACTCTCTGACCGTAATTCACAACTTTTTGAGCCTGACACTAATCCGTTTCGTACTGGAGACGGATATGAACAAGACATTCTAATACCAAAGAAAACCGAGAGTATTTACCCTGATTTGTCTTGGTTGACAGAGCGCAGGAAAAATGACTAGGAAATAGGTCAAGCTCCGGGACGCAAGTGGGCCCACAGAGATTACAGACCCTATGTAGATATTGAAATTTTTTGGAAACATCGTAATATCCAAAGGGCCCGAGCGTTAGTTGATACTGGGGCGGAGGCCACTTTAATTCATGGTAAATCGAGAAAGTTTCATGGACAGTCCTTTACGATTACTGGTCTGGGTGGTAAAGAGACACCCGCGGTTCAGACTGCACTCGAAATTAAAATTGGTAGAATCCCTCGTAGAGAATACTCTGTGTTGGTTGTGCCACTTTTGGAATACATTATTGGAATTGACATTTTGAAAGGTATGACTTTGCATTTGGATGATGGATACCATCAATTTGGTACACGACAGTACATTTAGACCAGACCCGTATAGGTTGGCCGTTTACGCATGCCACCTATTAAAATACCTTTAGCAACGAAAGTGATTTCTCAAAAGCAATATCACATCCCAGGTGGTCATGAAGAAATTACCGCTACGATTCAGGATTTGGTTGACGCAGGAGTCATTGCTCCGGTCACATCTGCTTGGAATAATCCCGTTTGGCCCGTGCGCAAAAGTGATAATTCTTGGCGCATGACTGTTGATTATCGAGAATTGAATAAAAATACACCTAAATTGACTGTTGCAGTGCCTGACATCGTCACACTGATTGAGAGAATTCAAAAGCATCCAGGTACGTGGTATGCTTCCATTGATATTGCTAATGCATTCTTTTCAATTCCGATTGCCCCCGAATGTCAAGAACAATTCAGTTTCACATGGAATGGACGTCAAATGACGTTCCGGAGTCTTCCTCAAGGCTATGTACATAGTCCTACGATCTGTCACCGGCTGGTGGCGGAACATTTGTCTGAAGTGCCCACGAATCCACAAGTTCAGGTTTGTCATTATATTGACGACATTTTGATTCAAGGTGAAACGCAAGACCAGGTGCAGTCCCATTTAGATCAGATCATTGACTGTTTGCGAGCGAAAGGCTGGGAAATTAATCCTGACAAATTACAAACTCCATCCCAAGCTGTGAAATTTTTAGGAATTAATTGGCATGAGGGTCACAGAGAGGTGATTCCACAGGTTAAACGAAAAATACTTGATTTTGCTGTTCCCAGAAACAGGAAAGAAGCTCAATGCTTTATTGGTTTGTTTGGATTTTGGCGTCAGCATATTCCCCATTTGAGTCAAATTTTAGCTCCACTGTATCGAGTCACTCGTAAGAAGAATGCGTTTGAATGGGGTGAACCTCAACAGACTGCTTTTAATTCGGCTAAAGAAGCTATTCAGTATGCTCTGGATTTGTGGCCTGTGAGTGAAGGTGATGTGGATTTGAATGTGTCTGTGGAAGGCCTGTATGCCAATTGGAGTTTGTGGCAAAAGCAGGGCAGACATAAAGTGCCATTGGGTTTTTGGACTAAAAAGTTACCTGAGGCTGGTGAGCGTTACTCACCTTTTGAAAAACAGTTGCTTGCTTGTTATTGGGCTCTGGTGGATACCGAGCAATTGACCTTAGGCCATGCTGTGATTTTAAGGCCCGAAATTCCCATTATGCAGTGGGTTTTGAGTTCACCTAAATCCCATCGAATTGGACATGCTCAGGAGGCTAGTGTGATTAAATGGAAATGGTACATTCAGGACAGGGCACGTGTGGGTCCGAAAGGTGTGGCGGTTTTACATGAGCGAGTGGCGCAGGCGCCCTCCAATGAGATTGAAAGTGAGTGTTCGGTGCCCGTAGTGCAGGAGTCTCCCGTGACGTGGGGTAAATCATTTGATGATCTGTCCGCGGAGGATAGAAAACATGTGTGGTTTACGGATGGTTCTGCGAAATTCATTGGTGACAAAAGACATTGGAAAGCTGTCTCTTATAACCCGATCACACAGAAATTATTAAGCACAACTGGAGACGGTAAGAGTAGTCAATATGCAGAACTCTATGCAGTTTACCAAGTTTTGAAACAGGAACTACCTGGTACATGTCATATTTTCACTGATTCCTGGTCCACTGCAAATGGACTAGCGGTGTGGTTGCCAACTTGGCATTCTCATAATTGGGAATTGCATTCGAAGGAACTGTGGGGCAAGGAGCTGTGGCAAGAAATTTGGGAATTGCTCCCGCAGAGTACTGTAACAATCTTTCACGTGGATGCTCATACTCCAATTGACTCCCTTGACAAATTTTTCCATAATATTGCAGATGAACAGTCTAAAATTTCTGAGGCAGTGGTTGACATGCAGGATTCTGATTTGGCGGGATTGGCGAAGTGGGCCCATCAGAAAGCAGGACATTTTGGAGAGAAAGCCACTAGCAGGTGGGCTGCCGATAGAGGGATTCATATTCCTTTTTCTTTAATAAAAGATGTCATTCTACATTGTCCCATTTGTCAGCATTCTAGGAAAAAAGAGGTGCCTCAGATTGTTCGAGGTCACTTACATCGAGGTAAATTGCCCGCCCAAATTTGGCAGATTGATTACATTGGTCCGCTCCCTATGAGCAGAAATTGTCAATATATTTGCACAGTGGTTGATACTTATAGTGGCCTTTTGGTCGCTTTCCCTTGCAAAAACGCTACCCAAGTGAATACAATTAAAACCCTGGAGCTAATTATTCTGTACTATGGTGTCCCATTCCAGATTCAATCAGATAACGCATCCCACTTTCGTGGAAGATTGGTGCAAGAATTCTGTACGGAAAATAATATTGATTGGGTGTTTCATATTCCATATTACCCACAAGCTTCAGGATTGATTGAGAGAATGAATGGCTTGTTGAAAGAACAGTTGCGCAAGTTGACTGATGACCGTTACAGCCAGTGGAGAGATGTCCTACTTCAAGCTTTGTTAATTTTAAATAATCGTCCTTTGTTGCATGCTGAATCTCCTTTAATGCGTTTGTTTCCTCCACATGTTGATGCGAAACCGAATTCTATATCAAATACTGTTATGTATTGGGAAATTACCCCCGGTGCTCTGGCTCCATGTAGAGCTACCCCTGGTTCTGCAGGCCTCGACCTGCATGCTTTAAATGATGCTAAATTCCCAGGAAAGGATCGAATCATTGTTGAAACTGGCATTGGTGTCTGTATACCTGCCGGTAGCTTTGGATTAATTGCCCCTAGATCTGGCCTGGCCCTGAAAGGTGTACAAGTGCTCGGAGGAGTAATTGACAGTGATTATCAGGGAGAGATTAAGGTTCTCCTGCTTAATAGCAGTGAGACGGATTTGTTCATCAAAAAGTCTGACCGTGTTGCTCAGTTACTGATTATGCCTGTCTTCAGTGGTGAGATCAAAAAAGGCTCTGCCCCAACGTTGCTAACTGTGCGAGGACAAAAAGGCTTCGGATCGTCTGATCTTCCTGGAGCTAAGATATGGGTGCAATCGCCTAAAAATCCTCCTGAACAGGCTGATATTATTGCGACCGGTCATGACAACACCGTTTTGGTGATGAAGCCAGGGAAAGATGGCTGGGAAGCTGTCCCAGCTGATAAATGTTACTTACGAGAATGATTAAGGCCTGTGTTTGTATTGTTTCAGATCATTCTTTGGATTGCTGCTGCAGGATGTGTCGGCGCTGGACTCCTTTTGGCCTGTTACGCCGGGAGAGGAGAGGATCTACCGACGCCGGTTGATGGGATAATACGAGCCCCGCGGTCTGCGTGGATGTCGTCAACTAACTTTTGGATTACACTCGCCAAGCGGGTGACAAACTCTCCACATTTCTGCCTTACCCCCATGAAGTCCGTCACTGACATTTTAGCGACCTGTTTGGTTGCTGTCCCTGCATCCACCGAAACTCTACGTCATATTTTTAATATATCTAATGCTCGACCTAATGTTATTCTGGGCGACTTCGCGGCCCATGAATTCTGTCCCTCATGTACTGCTCTTCCAGATCTTGATGTCCCTATTCATTCCCGTATTACTACTTTTAATATTACCCCTGGAGACCTATGCTTTATCATGACTTGCGACCCAAAAGCTATTACTGAGTGCTTGAAGCTTAAGCTCCGAGCCGCTACTTCCTTTTCAGCTCATCAACGTTTGTTATGTTCAAAGAGACTTCCGAATTCATGTCTTTCAGTTAAAAATAATATGACATGTAAACGATTATTAGTAGCCACTAGCCATTATCGTTCAATGCTATTACCAGCTGGATGGCTCTTTTCCTGTGGGAATTCATCTTGGCCCTATATTCCTGCGAATATTTCTGGTGGCCCATGTGCCATCACTAGATTGAGTTTGTTAATGTTTTCCTCACATCCTACTTCACATTCCCGTATTGTACGTGATTCAATGTCATTGCATGAAGATTGTGATTCCTCTGTTCATCTCTATTCTAGATCAGAGTACCTTGGTTTAGCTTTTTCTATTATTGGAGTGCCTGCATTGGCCGTTTATAATGCCAAAACAATCGGCAAAATGGCCTGCTGGATGGTTAAGTCCATTAACCAAACGTCTACTGTTTTATCTGATCTCTTATTAGACGCCCAAGGTGAACGTCGAGCTATTTTGCAGAATAGGGCCGCTATTGATTATCTCTTGTTGAAACATGGACATGAATGTTCTGATTTTGAAGGTCTATGCTGTTTTAATTTGTCTGACCATTCTAAAGCTATCCAATCCCATATTGACAAACTCCATGACTTGACTGCAGAAATTAGACAACATATAGATCAGGGTTTCTTTGACTGGCTTTTTAATTGGCTCCCTGACATGCATTCCTTACGACAGATTTTAGGGGGGATTATTGTCGCTATTTGTGTCCTAATAGCTATTTGTTGCTTGATTCAGTGCATCCCTTCCCTGCTGCAATTCTTTAGACTTAGTAAGGGTCGTAGATCAGTTAGTTTTGTTTCATATTATTCTTCTACCGATGTTAGTTCCATTTAGTTTGTGGTTAATAGACTGGAGTCAAGGGGTGTAATGTAATGGCTGCCTTTTTGCTAGCTCTTTGGAGAAGGAGAATGATGGAGAGTGACTCCAGCCTATCACCCCCATAGCATAGGGATTAGGCCGATAGACAGGGACCCTGTCTTACATATATTAGGGCATTTTCGTACCATTTTCCTTAAAGTAAGGCTTATGAATTTAAGTTAGGGGATAGATATATAAGTATTAGTTATGATTTGCTCATTTACTAACATGCTGGGCTATTATCTATGGAGCTATGCATATTGTGGGCTCCGTAGTCCTTAAACGAGACAGACTCCATTTTGCTTTCTGCCCGGTAGCTCGAGAAGGCTTTCTAGGTGAAGTGTAATGTTTTAGTTTCAAGCTGTTGTTCGCTTGGAGAGAACCGGTTCAGGCTGACCCTTATCGAAGGAATGTATTTTTCTCCACTCCGAAGACACAACTTCAGGCCGGCCGGCTGGGAAAGTGTCCTTGGTACGGGGAGGTACAAGAATTTGGTGGGCGGCAGGTTACTGGCCGTGAATTTCCATGAAGGAACGGGCTTTGATATTAGCGAAGGTGTTAGTCAGTTTGTCAGTTAGTCCGTAGGCGGCATCTAGCCGTTAGCATCTCTGCCATTATTCATCTCATGGTGGACAAGTCGCCATCTTTGAAGTCGGAGAAAGATTTAAGACCGAAACTCTCTGAGAAAGACTGAACGAGAAGCAGCGCGGAGCGCACTGACAGAGAGAGAGAGAGAGACGGTAGCTAATAATCAGCAAGGTTCCGGTGTCCTGAAGGGAAGCAGACGAGGTTGAGCCTAGCGGTGCAGACGTGTACTTGTGACGGCTGGGGTGTGACTGCAAGGCGAGCCAGGATACAGAGACGAGAAGGGAACCTAGATGACTGCCGAGTCCAGACTTCCCACTAATAAGGTGACCTCTGTCTAAACTTTAATAGAATGTGCACTCTAATCTTTACCTTTTCTTTGCAGAATGTCTGTTGCATAGTAATGTGATTGGTGTCTATTGTTAATAAATACCCTAATTCTTATAGAATTATTGTGTACCTGGTGTTCATGTTCAATCCTGGTAAACTACATTCCTAGTTGAGAGTTGTTTATGTGAACGGATGAGAAATCCCGATCAGGTAAATGGTGATCAAATAAAGAGGGAGTGAGTGGACCTGTGATGTCAAGAGCAGGGAGTACACTATACAATTTGGAACTATATTCAAAGTTATTATTATTATAGTTTTACCCCGGGTAGGTAACTGAGACTTGGTCCCGATAACTGTTCATAGGAATGTGGTCGTCGTTGATATACGGCGTTAGTGAGAACACTGGGGAGGACTACCAGTGCCGATACCCACAGGATTGTGGCTTGAATAAGTGAGAGCGCTAGGGGGTCGAACTAGCGTGGAGATCGACAGGATTGTTGGTCGTTTGGAAACGGGAGCATTGGGTTCTGCAGGCCCATGTGTAGTCGCACCGGATTGTGCGCAATATCTGCCCTAGGGTAGACCGGTCTGGGTCGGGGTGGCCGCGAGACCAACTGATGTGAATAAGATATTGTAGAAAATTCCTACATGTATATTATCATTCCCCATCCTTAGGTGCGACCTGTATATATATCAGTAAATCTATCCATTGTGAATACGATCTGAGGAGGGAAGGTGAGTACGTTTTGGCTGGGTCATAGGGGCCCCTGGGGGCTGATCCCATCTAAACAGAAAATCCAGCCATAACAAACGCATTGCGCTGGGGGGCGCTCTAGGATAGGGAATATATTTAATTTACTATCCAACACCTTCCCTACTATCCATGGGGACTGGAGTTGGAATAGTAAATTAAATAAATCACTATCCAGCGCTTAAAAGCACTATGCGTTGTAGTGGTATGCGATGTAAAAACTGCGTTGTAACAACAGGCGTTGTAATAGCCTGCGTTGTAACGACACCAATCCATGTAAGCAGCTCCATGGCGTTGAGTGCTACTTGCTTGCCCAGGGGACATAAAAAGGAGGACTTAAGGATGATAGCATGGCCTGTTTAGGGACAGTGCGCAGTCCATGCAATAAATACAGTAGCCTCTGGTCAGAAGGATGTCTAGGATATGCGAAGATATGGGAGTGAACCATGTAGGGCATCAACCTTGTGTTAGGAAGACAGACTGTATGACACACATGGGAAAGTACTTGGCAAGATACCTGACGAGGGCACTCGGATGCCCTTTGGGAAATTCTTAGCTCCCAATAAATTTAGGCTAGAGCTTTCATTTTGTATGAGTTCGGGAAACCTTTGATTATATCAAGAGATTAAGCCATGATGAAGTTCCAAGTGTTTTGGAACCAAACTTGTTGGCTGAACTACTTGTGTAAATATAAAGAAAGCACATTTAAAAAAAAGGATTTGTGAAAAGTCATTTGATTGGACTTCTTTAGCTGGTGCTCCTCCACATGCTTCATATATCCAGGATCTGTTGAACAGTGGCACTAGACAACGGCAAGTGCCAGAGGATTTGTGTACAGCTCACTTTACTTTTACGAGTACTAAAGCGTGAAGTTCAGATTGGACAGCCCGCTGTTGGGTTGCGTCTTTTATAACCTTGTGTTAGATGATGAGGTCTGCGATGTCTGGTGTGTGGAGTACTGCAAAGTAAGTGTTAGCGATCATGAGTTGGAATGTGAGTTTTGTAGTTTGAGGGTGTGTGGTAGCTAGTTGATTATGTTTGAGGATGGGTCTGTGTGTTGTGAGTGTCTCCGTCATCTAGATCTAGTTCTGATTGTGAGGAATGGTAGTATGGGATGCCTTTGTAAATCTCAGTGCAACATTTCAGGGGTTTGGCCTAAGGCACTTATCGGTCCTGCAGGCCCAAAAAGGCAATCCCATTGCCTGTGTCCACTCTTTGCTAGTGATGCCCTGGAGCTGGGATGCCCTCAAGAGTTGATTAAAGTAGGTATAAGACAGGAAGAGATGTCACTCCTCGTGCAGATGGGTGATTGGAAATGAAGATCTTTTGGTTGACTTCATTTAAAGATAGTTTTGCAGAATACCAGGTATGTCACTATTTGTGTGGATGTGCAATTATATCACTTTCTGCGCAGATGGATGATGGGAACTCCAGTGACAGATGATGGGAAATAGAGTGATGTCACCTCTTGTACAGATGGATTAAGGAAAAATTAAGTCCTCTTGCTTGGCTTCTTCTTGTAAAGGTGTTTTTGGCCTGAAACCAGTGATGTTACTTCCTGTGCAGATGTATGATGGTAAATGCTGTGAGGTCTCTTCCTATGCAGTTGGATGATGGGGAATCCTCTAATGATGGATAGTTTGAAATACAGTGATGTCACCTCTTGTGCAGATGAATGATGGAAATTAGGTCCAGTGGCGCAACGAAACTTGAGGGGGACCCCCTGCAAAGTACATGTAGGGGGCCCCCCATTCTCTGCACCAGTCAAGAGCTCTCAGGCCAGCGATCCGCCATACTGCAGGGGCTCACCCCAGCCATAAAAAGAGGATTCTGGTTCCTACATTGGTCACATCCGCCCTTTCATTGGGTGATTTACATACATCAATGAATACTGCTGCTGCGCCCTCCAGCAAAGTTACATAACACTGCCTCCAGCGGGCCCACCAAACACAACCTCCTACTTGATGACCCACCTTCTAGAGAAGTCCGCTCAGTTGACCACCTCCAAACACATACCACTGCCTTCATGCCTGCTACTAACGCATCCATTAACTCTACTCTCACCCCTACGAAAACCCCAGTTATGCTTTTCTGGCCACCTTTGAAACCAACACTCTAATGTCACTGTGAACCTGTGACTTCCGCCCACTGCTCCCCTGTCCACCACCGACAGAATGACTGATGGCGGGCCCCCCTCTAACCACTGCCTACCAGTAAAGCAGAGCCTTTCAGCTGCTGCCCTCCCCAATGCCACTGTGGTAGATTAAAACATGTTAAACCATTTTTTCAACTGACCACCCCAAAACAGTTCTTCCTGCTAGCCTCTACAGCATCAAAACCGTTCCTGCTACATTTCATCCTCTGCATGATGAACACAATAATATTAAATGTAGAAAGGGTCCGATTTTTGTTTCCTCACACCAACATTAATTTACACTATGTACCCCACTAAACCATACCTCCTGTCAAAGGCAAAACTGATCCCATGTATAGCACCAGCCAGCAAGTACCCCAAGAACAAACACCAGAGAGAATGCGCGATTCATGTAATTAAACCTACAGTGACAATCTAGCATTTCCTCACCCACTGTCAGCCCAGCGAAGTCTGCATCCGCACAGTAGCCATCAATACCAGCAACATCTAAAGCACATTTCCATTTCCTTTCAATGGCAGCTCCTGATACATATGCCTATGACTTCTGGGCGGCATTTACCACAGACCACAGCATTCTTTGTCTCCCTAAGACTAACCAACTGCTGTTGGTGAACGCTTCTCTTCCCCCTTCTTTACTAATAACTAATGGCGGATAACAAAAAAATATATATTATTTTCTTATGCAAATAAAGTATCAAGCATTTGCTGCCTGCAGTCCTCACCAGATCCACAACTATCAATATTCTGCTATTGCACCATCCAGTCAACCCTATTATTATCTGTAGATGTTTTTTATCCCTTCTGTGAACTGGGAAAAGCAATACCTTGCACGATAACAAGTCCCTTTAAAACCTTTGCTACTTATACAAGCACTTACTTGTTTTACTAACTGTCATTTTAAAGCAAACAGGTAACTCATTCTAGGATTGGAATTATGGCTTAGAAGTGTGGAAATTAATACTGAGACGTAGGATGATTTTTTGCATGTCTGCCAGACACTCCTTCTTCCCTGCTTGCGCACACTTTGCAACAATACAATTTAGTTAACAAATTGTTCAGAAATGTACCAGAAGGTAAAGAAACAACCCATATTATTTTTACAAAGAAAAATAGACAAACGTCCACTTTATACCCCATGACATAAAAGCCTTTGCATGCACAGCTTGTCCAAATCCACGCCACCTAATTCAGCCCTTCCAAGTACCACGCATATGGTGTTAAACTAAAGCATTTCAGTGTGGTAATCCGCATCACGGCACTGAAATGCAAAATCACACATAACAGGCATTGCTACTCCTTGGGTACCATTGCTGCTAATCAATGCTGGTGTTGTTTTACTTCAATGAGGCAGCTGTCTGTGTTCTGTTGCTTCCCCTGTCTCCTAAACGCGATGCAGTAATTTTCGTTATGCAGCTGCCTGTGTGGTAGTCCTGTAATGAATGTCCCTTTTCTATGCCCACAACATTTTGCCATATTTCCGTAGTGTGTCCATAAAGGTAGGACTCTCGAGGATTTATTGCAGGCGCGTGCGCACAATGCACCGGCAGCCCTTCGATGTCAGCTGCTTCGAGTGTGACATCTGCATCTGGAGCAGCATCAGTATTGGCTGAGAGGGGTTGCCAGTGACGGGGCTGTTCCTGTTGAAGAGCGCCAACGCTGGACCCCCCGCCCAGGAGCAGAGGCGGTGCGGACCTGGTCAGGTACGTTTTTATTTTATTTTTCAACTCCCCCGGCCCCCACCCCCGCGAGACCCTCCCCACGAGTATTGCGAACCAGGACTGTGTTTCGTTATTTGAAAAAGTTAAAAGATTTCAGAGCGTCGCGTTCATACTAGCTCTTTTTCAGTAAAATATTTTTGTATTGAAGTTTAAAAGGCCAAAATAAATGGATGGAATACTATTTAGATAATGTCCAATCAACTGGAATGAATTCAGGGCATGCTTTGCCAACTGTGATTCTGTCACTCGTCTGGCAGACTCATCACACTATTATTTATTTCATTTAGTAAGGGTTATTATAGAGTTCAAACCGCATGCCAGGGCACCAGGGTGCGGAATAATTAGTAAAGTCACAAAGGCACACTTCACGATTTGTTCCATCTTTAGGTACTAATAGTATTAATATTGTTATCCAAAAAAAGGATGGTGCACAAAGGAGTACAGTTCAACCAATCTTCAAAGGTCTTCGAAAAAAACTTTATTGTTCCATTTCTTGTTTAAAAGAACTCAGCATCAGCCAATGCGTTTCGTTCCAGTGGAACTTCTTCAGGGCTCCTGTATATTATCGTGAGATCTAGTTACAGGAAATCACTGGTCATGGAAGGCCGCGAGAATTGATATGTGGACAATCTCGAAATGTGATAATACTATAGGATTAATAGATCCGAGTTGCTTCCAGAATCTGGAAAGGTATCCCCCAGTCTGGTTAGTTAGTACTTTCAAATTTTCAAGACGAGAGGACCATTAATTAACCCCTCATATATATGGCCATTGTGCCTTAAAATTGCTCCACACGACCACTGATATTCGTACCTCACAACGTTATGGGATAATCACTGGGTGTCTGTGTCTACAGTGGAGCCAAAGTGTGGCAAGCTCCGGACGTGTGTTGCACTGCTCATGGACTAAAAATTTGTTGAAACTAAGAAATTGAAGTGCCTTACCAGGGTCAGCTGTTCTGTGTGTTTTTGGAGGTAGTATTATTATTGTTAACTAACTCTGAATCGACCTTGGAAGGATGCAGCATTTAGTAGGCACTGCAAGATGTGAAGCTGTAGTCTTCAGTTTTCACACAGATCTCTACAGTGGGTGCCATTAGTCCACTGAAGCATTTTACAGACAGTAGGTGAAGATATAAGTGAAAACTAATGATCAGTCGGCCTAAGAACTATGCTGAATTCAAATAGATGCCGGTCATAGATTGATGGTGAAAGTTACTCATGAGTGAAATGGTTGCCAAATGGAAACTGTCGAGAGGTGATTCTTCATAAGATCTTTTTTAAAAGCTGATAGATTTGTTGTCGACCACACCTAGCCTTCGTGGCTGTGAATAAGGGTCATTTATCCAAGAACAGCACCTCCTTTATCCCCTCCCCTCACTCCAAACAGTTACTCTCTGCTCTTCCCGGCAGTGAACTGTCCAATTGTGAAAATGTGCCTGTTGCATACAGTACATCACTGCCAGAAGCATACCGAAGGCCAATCACTTTTTTGATGTGTGATCCTTAGAGTGCTCAAAATTAAAGGGTTTTGGTGATTGAAATACAATGTATAGTTCTTTAATGCAAAATCTAGACTTTATTCCCCACCATGATGAAGTGACGTTGTTTTTGCTGCACCCTTTCAACTTTAGCACATGCAGGGATACACACACAGACACTTACGAGCTTTATAACTTGGTACAGATATTAACTAACTCAGAAGCACTATTTTTTACAAACGTTGACTGTGTGCACATCGCTGCATAGAGGCCGATCATGTGCACAGTGCTGTACCAGAGTTGGCAGGGCACACAGTGCCAGACAAGGGCAGTTAATATTTAGTAATGCACAGAGGTTCAGTAAGAGGGGCTGCTCATCTGCTTCTTGACTAACCGCCAATCGCGCTGTACCAGGAACTGCTAAATCCCCTCCCCCTCTGCCAGTGGTTCCCAAACTGTGCGCCGCGGCTCCCTGGTGCGCCGTTATGAGTTGCCAGGGGCGCCGAGGCACGATGTGGGCAACATGCAGAGTGGAGCTGCAGGGGCTCTTAGAAGGGGTGAAACAACAGCGAGGCCACTATAACATGCAAAAGGACTTTTAAAGACCTGTTAAGTGCTCGGGTGCGGCTATGTGTGCACCCGGGATGCTGTCTCATCCTGGGCTGCCACACACGATGGGGAGGCGGAGGAGGAAGAGCGGGGGGTCGGGGCTGAGCCCTTTGAGTACAATGGGTGTTGCGCGTCCGAGGGCACAAAGAGAAGACATGGAATGCTTTATTTTCTGCGTGAAGTTGTCCCCCGCAAAATGTGTAGAAATTATAATCTTTAATGCCTTACCCCATACTTTCTGCATCTTTATTTACACGGACCATAGCCCTTGGAACTCTCACTTGTCACTTTTCCTTGTGGAAAAATGAACCAGAACGTCTGCTCTGGCATGTGACAGCCCTGCTCAACAATATGCACATCCTAACTTTGCGAGTATGGAATGCATTTTCCTTGAGGGGAACTCCACTTTCCACGATTTAAGCATGGAAAAGGTTTTTGCTAATCGGGCCCTAGGTTTGTGAGGCTAGTCCTGGAGTCCGAACAAGCTCTGTGGGCTCCTGGCCTTCCTTATATCGTTTATCCATCCTGTACCAAGCAATAATTTTCTGCTGACTCTAGAGTCACCGGCTTCTGCTGAAAACTGACCCCCCTGCTTTAGCAGGAATAAGAAAGCAATTTGTAGCATTCAATCAACTGCAGCCTTCCGTTGTGACGTCATAATCCTACCGTTGCTATTTAAGGGTATATTAATCGTTGAAGGGATGATAAACTTTTAAACCCTACTCCGAGCTAAGGTGCTATTTTAACGCAGGTGGCTGTGTTTATACCAATTGGTAACATTAGAGAGGCAGTATTGTTTGACCCAGTTCAGAGATCGGAAGGGTTCATTTATACATGTTATGTTTGGGGAGAGTAGTATTGCTAGTCATGTGAAATAAATACTTATTGATGATGCCAGAGTTCTACAGTAGATGTGAGGGCAGGCCCGGGTCTCTGCTGAAGCAATTACTTTATCATACATCAGGGGTAACAAGTGCTATATCAATGCAAACCTTTCTTCCTCTTCTATCCCTCCGCTATCCTTCTCACTCCAAGTAACTGACTAACATCCACCACTGAAATTACTTCATATTTCACCATATTAATTCACCACTAATCCTTTGTAGGCTTCCTGAATAGCTTGTGTCAACAAGCGCTGTATAAGTACAAACCTTTTTTCTCCTCTAACCTTCTGCTATCATTCCAAATCCAAATGACTGACTAACCTATCCACCACTTAAAATGTACTTGCATGTTTCACTGTACTAATTCAACACTAATCCTCTATGGGCAGTCTCAGGGCAAGAGGGAGAATGGAGGAAAGGGGCAGTCTCAGGGCACGAAGGGAGCAGGCATGGAGGAAAGGGGCAGTCTCAGGGCACGAATGGAGCAGGCATGGAGGAAAGGGGCAGTCTCAAGGCACGAAGGGAGCAGGCATGGAGGAAAGGGGCAGTCTCAGGGCACGAAGGGAACAGGCATGGAGGAAAGGGGCAATCTCAGGGCACGTAGGGAGAATGGAGGAAAGGGGCAGTCTCAGGGCATGAAGGGAGAAAGCATGGAGGAAAGGGGCAGTCTCAGGGCACGAATGGAGCAGGCATGGAGGAAAGGGGCAGTCTTAGGGCACGAAGGGAGCAGGCATGGAGGAAAGGGGCAATCTCAGGGCATTTAGGGAGAATGGAGGAAAGGGGCAGTCTCACGGCATGAAGGGAGAAAGCATGGAGGAAAGGGGCAGTCTCAGGGCACGAAGGGAGAAGGCATGGAGGAAAGGGGCAGTCTCAGGGCACGAAGGGAGCAGACATGGAGGAAAGGGGCAGTCTCAGGGCTCGAAGGGAGAAGGCATGGAGGAAAGGCATGGACAGACGAGGCAGTCTGAGAGCACGAAGGGGGCTGGGATGGACAGAAGGGGAAGTCTGAAAGCACAGTGGGAGCAGGCATTGCCAGATGGGTCAATCAGGGGTACAAATGGAGCAGTCATGGATACAAGGAGCAGACTGAGTGCACGAAGAAAGGAGGCATGCACAGAAGGGGCAGTCTGAGGGCGGGGGGCAGGCATGGACAGAGGGAGCAGTCAGAGTGCACAGGGGCAGGTATGGACAGAAGGGGTAGTCAGGGGTAGGGCGGCAGACACGGACAGCAGGGTAGTCTGAGGGCATGACGGATGCAGGCATGGACACTAGGAGCATACTAAGTGTGCAAAGGGAGCAGGCATGGAGAAGGGTAGTCTGAGGACACATGTGGAGCAGCATGGATAGAAGACACAGTCAGAGGACACGAAGGGAGCAGGCATGGAAAGAAGTAACAGTCTCAAGACACGAAGGAGACAGACATGGGTAGTGGGGGCAGGAGAGGTCACAAAGGGAGCAAGCATGGGCAGAACAGGCACTCCTAGTGCGGGGCCAGCCACAAGGCATAAAACAGAGAAGGGGGAGACATCCGGGGGCAGGGGGAGAGGGTTGGCAGGGTTCTGGCAGACAGGGGGAGGGGTGTATTAAATGAATTTCGGCGTGCATGTTTGCCTGTTGGGTGCATTTTTCCTCCAGTATGCAATGATAACACAGTCTTAACTTGTTGGAATTTAACTCCAGATTAACCAAGAGTTCTACTGGGTTTGGTCTAGAATAGATTCGAAAAATGACGAAAGCCCTGTCTGTAAACGCACATTTGAAGATGTTTTTGTAAACAAAATACACTTTTTTTAAATTTCATTGTAAATGCATATTTCATATATTCAATAGGGAATATGCATTTACAATTACATAAAAAGAAAGTGTATTTTGTTTAAAAAACATCTTCAAATATGCGATAACACACAGGGCCATTGTCATTTTTCTAAACTATTCTAGACCAAACCCAGTAGAACTCTCGGATGGTCCTTGAAAGGGGAAGGCATTCAAATATTACTGAAACATCAGTATGGTCACTGGCTTCAATACATCCTCCCACGCCTGAGTTCACAACGCATTTACATTCTCGATGAGAGGAAACGTATCAGCACATAAAGCAAAAGTTTGTTTTTCCCCTTTTACAACTGTTATCTTTTTATTTTGTTACAAATATGATAAAATACCTTAATTGCATCCCAATTAATTTAGGGAAAACAACAGGAAGTACTCCAGAGGTCGGGCTTACATCCCCACCCACCCGTCCACCTGTAAAAAAATGGGGGGAGCCACGGCCAACTGCCAATTAGATCAAGGGAGCCACGGGTCAAAAAAGTTTGGGAACCACTGCCCTCTGCCTTCACTCTCTCCACGTTTGTACTCCCGCTCATCCCTACTCACTACCGCAACACCCTCACTCATGATCTCCGAACTTTCACTCACTCTCCACTGCTCCTTCACATGCCTATAACTCCTCTTTTTTCTGTCACATTTTTCCCTATCTTCTCTCCATCTCTCTGCTTCTTCTCGGCTGTCCCTTTCCCTATCTCTCTGACTGATCATTAGACCCGCCTTTCTCTCTCTCCACCAAGTCTTCCATACATCTTACGCACTTGCTTTCTCCCTCCTTCCTAACCCTTTTGCTATGTCCCACTCTCCCAAGTCTCTTTCTATTACATACTTTAAGCTTGTTACACTACTCCCTCCTTCTTGCTCGCCCCTCTCCTAATTACACTTGTGTTTTCTCCCATCTTCATCTCCCCTTTATATTCCCCTCCTTCTAACACCTCCTCCTTCCTGTGCCCGCACCTTCACGCACTATCCTTTCCTCCCATCTCTCTATTACCGCTCATTATCTCATATAATTCTTGGGGTGGAACCCCCCCTCATCCCAAATGTTCTCAGTTGGGCTTGTTTGTTTGCTCACTCGCAATATAACACTCATACCCCAACTTTTACACCCTCCCACTTTCAAAACTCACCAGCCGCCACTGTTCACACAACATATTTACACTTAGCTGCAAAAGACATATTTATCCTCCACAAAATACAACTCCGTAACATGCTGCATAATTCCACTTCGCACAATTATACACCACACCGTGCCACATATTTCCACACGTCACACAATTCAAAAAATTCATCCCCACACAATTCATCCCCACACAATTCATCACACAACATAATTACACTCCACATAATACCACTCAGCACTACATAATTTACCTCCACATAATTATTCTCTACTCCATATTGCATAAATACACTCCACGTAAATCCAATTTATGCCACGTAGCAACATTCCACATAACTACACTTCACACCATGCCTCATAATACCACTCAAAACAATTTTCACTCAACAGCGTACACTTCCACGTCACACAAATTCAACTCTACACATTTCCATTCCACACCACATAGTTCAAGAACAAACTACATAATTCAAACCAAGAACACAATTACACAACATACATCCAATTTACACCACAAAATTCGACATCATGCTACAATATTTAACAGCACACCACATAAGTAAACTCCACTACATACCACTCCACAACATAAAATATCATTCCAGATAATCTCACTCCAAGACACACAATCCCACTCCATGACACACAATCCTACTCCACATAATTCTAGTACACTCAATACCACACAATTACTATCCACATAATTACACTGCACACCATACCACATTTTTTCACTACACAGATCCAATCACACAACACAAATCCACAACTAACAATTCTAACCCAAACCATATATGACTTGCATATCTGCAAAAGCATATATTGCAAAACCATATATTGCAAATGCTTGATTACCTTCCAATGGGTCCCAGCAGATCTTGTTCCTGGAGGGAGCTGCCATCCTTCTGCTCCTGTCAACTCTGAGCTGCCTCTGAGAAGCAGAGCCCTGTGGAGAATGCTGTCTCTGGGGCCCCCACCCCCATCCTTTTCCAGCCTGGCTCTGACTAAAGAGAAACAATGTAAGATGATACTTTGTTTCTCTTCCGTCCTGGGTCACCGGGAGCAGCTCAGAGCAGGCTGCTTTAGAGGGAGAGAGACTTGCTTTAAAGCAAAGCAAGCCTCTCTCACACAGCTCTCACTGGAGAGGGTCTCCTTCATTTACTGCCCCTCCCCTGCGGGGGGATTTGTTACACCTCTGATTAGGTCCTCTTGTTTCTTCTTTTAAAGATGCTTTAGCGTGAAACCAGCAATGTCACTTCCTGTACAGATGGATTATAGGAAATCCAGTGGTATCACTTCCTGTGCCTATGGCCAATAGGAAATCTGTAGCCTAGAAGCCCCCGAATAAACTACACTTTTCTTTTGGGAAGTGTTCAAATGGGCGCTTCCTTCATGCCTCTGGAAGAATACACCATGCTCTGTTAAACTACAGAGAATGGTATGGTTTGTCTCTACAAGTTTTATATTTTTTGCTTCAGTGAACACAATCATTAATGTCTGTTTATTGAGGGCCTCCTATGTAATGGACTGAGCTCATAGGGAGCTTTTGTGCTGAATCCAGACCGGGCTCACTTCATTTCTTTGAATCCAGTTAACTGATGAGAAAATCTTTCAAGATGTGGGAGGCTTGTTGCTTGGAGTCAGCAGCTTACACCTGCTCAGGAAGGCCTTACTGTGGATTGTACAGATGCACGCATTATAGGTGCATGTGTACTCACCTGAGGCTGCACCACAGCCTCACAGACATCAGCACATGGCAGTGTTCTCCTTATGCACCAGGCTCAGAAGGAGTGTGCACTGGCAGAGACAGCATGAGTGATGCAGGGGGCAGTGTGACCAGCATTGTAAGAGGCTCATAAAGATTTAGAAAGTAGTGTGCTATCAAATATAAGAACCCATAATATTGTTATTATTGAACTGTGTTTGCGCATTCTATATTTGTTTAAAAGGGTCATCATGCTTTTAGTTTTAACGCAAAATACGGCAGTTTTAAGCAGAGAGGGAGTACTGTGTAAATATAAAATATTTTTCTCGACAGGCCCCTGTCTTTGAAATGTAACTCAGCGCCTGAAAGGAGCATGTTGGCTGAAGAGGCAGAATGGCAAATACTGAATAGGATCATATCTGAATGGAAGAGGTGTGGCGCAGCGGGCAGGGCAGCTGACTCCGGAACATGAGGCTCATGGTTCAATCGCTGACCGCGGGTTAGCCCAGCACCATGTCACTCTGGGCAATAGCTCACTTAAGCTTCCTGATGGCCCCCAGCGCCTTGACACCCTTGGGTAATTGATTGTGCATTACAAATACTGAAATTTCATTTAATTTAATTTAAATGAGCCTTTGAATGGCAGTAGGTGACACAACAGGATAAAGAGAGTGCTCATGTGTGCAGGTGTTAGAAATGGGGTTTCCGGTTGGCTAGGGTATGCACCTAAGCCAGGCAGAACCCACCACTCTAGTCAGGGCAAGAGAGTTACATGCTGAAGATAACCCCTGCTCACCCCCTTGGTAGTTTGGCAGAAAATTTAGGATTATCCCTTAGGCAATGTGTAAAGCGTTTGCTCAACACACTCACACAGCAGCGACACACTTGGCACACCACAAAAGAGACTCCATACAAGGTTATAAGAAAATATCCTTATTATCCATTAAAAAACACATTAGAACACAATCAAATACATTACACAGTGCCACCATGCACTTGTCATGACATCACAGGGCACAGTCAAAGTCTTAGTTCCTCCTGGCACACTGCAGTCCAAGCAGTGTTCCATTTCAGTTCCAGTTCAACCAACATGGGGTCACAGCCCCAGTACTTACAATCCATATGGCTTTGTTCTCACCTGGCACAGGGCTCTGAGCCCAGTCCAAACCAGTTCTGGGGGCAATTTACAATTACATTCTCAAGTGCACAACAACCTCCTTTGTTAGTGTAATCCTTGGCCCCAGACACACCATAGGGGGCGGAGCCATCATTGTGGAAGGCAGGCACACCTCTATTCCGGTGCAGGTACTACTCCTCCCACCACTCCAAATGCAGACCAGACATTTTCTGCCTAACGCTGAGTCATCCAGGCAGGACAGGACACACATCAACCCAACCAGGGTCTGGCAGGAGTGAATACACCGCCCATCTCTCCCAGCAATCAGAATCAGATAGTCAATAAACATCAGGCAGACACAAAGACACATAGTACGCAGAAATGCCCCTTTCTAAATGTGGCATTTCTAAAATAGTAATAATAAATCTGCTTTCCCCAATAAGCAGGATTTATCACTACTATTCCAAACATACCAAACTTGATCATGCTACCCCTCTCATCTCAGGAATTACCTCTGAGGCACATATCAGGGAATCCTTAATGCAAACATATGAGAGGGCAGACTCACAGCATTGGGAAACCAAATAGGCTGTTTGTCACTACCAGGGCATGCAAAGAAGTTAAGGCACATGTCCTACCTTCTACCTACACCACCCCCTATCTATCGGGCTAGCTAGGGCCTACCTTAGAGGTGACTGATATGTAGTCAAAAAAAGGGAGTTGCAGATGCGGCAACCTCTCTATGTGTCATGTCACAGCGGCAGTAAACTGCATGCGCAGGCCCTGCAGTGACAGAGGCCTGAGACAGGATTGAAAGGCTACTTTGGTGGGTGGCGCAAGCAGCCCTGCAAGCCCACCAGTAGCATTTAATTTACTGGCCCTGGGTATATGGGATACCACTGTACCAGGGACTGACAGGTAAATTAAATATGCCAAACAGGTGTAGACCAATCCTACCAAGTTGATAATAGAGAGAGCATGCACAGATCAGCAGTGATAAAGTGCCAAGAGTTACAAAACCACCAACAACAGGTAAAAAAAATACAGGAGGAATGCAAAAAGTTCTCAGATGACCCTGCAAAAAAGGGCCAAGCCCAACAACAGGCGTGTCTTGGGAGGGGGTGAAGACCAGTGACAGAGCTCTATAATCACCAGCCTTGAAATACTTCTCCCTATCTTTGCAGCCTTCCCTTTTGGCGCAGGCAGTGATTTGTTTCTGGAGGCTCACTGACTAAATGACTCTACAAACCACCCCACTAGCAGATTATTCAGAGCTTTGTTGGGGGTGGGGGGAGGAGGGGTGAGACCAACACCCCTGTGGCTTTCCTGGCACAGCACAATATCTATTTAAAACCAGTGGATTCTTAGACAATTTATGTGAACGTTTTGCAGTGAAACGCATCATTGGGGCCAGCTTTTTCCAAATTGCCTCTAGGAAGGAACCTCAGGAAAGCCACTAAGAACGACTGAGGCTCGCTTTGCCGCAGGATCCTGTTGGTATTAGATGCCTGCTCCTCACCACCTTTAAAGTTAACCAGCAGCGTGGCCAAGATGGCGGCGAGGTCGGACGCTGCTCCCTGTCTCGCCCATCTGTCGCTGCATTATAGCGCTTGCCTTGGCATTCAGCACATTCCGACTGGGAAAGGCAGAGAAGCTCCAGCGCACGGGTGGCTGAGACTGGAGCAACTGGAGCCGACGGTCAGCGGTGCCACGATCATCAGCAGCGGGTTTTGAGGCTGTGAAGTCGTGAGGCTGCAGAAGTGGCTCCACCCATGTCCGCGCCCAACCTCAGTGAGCTCGGCGGCTGTAGGGGCTGACCCGTAGACGTAGCTGTGATCAGGACCAGCGACTGGGGGAATCCCACAAGGTGAGCAACACCCAGAGTGCATGAAAAGGCGGGGTGGCCGGCAGGAGGAGCCGCCACTGGTAGACGGAGCGGGGGCCAGCCGCGGAGCTGAGAGACCGCCCGGCCGGCGCGAGACAGAGGAGAAGTAATCAAGGCCCTGGAGGGAAGAAATAACCCTGGGCCTCAGCAGAGGCGAGCAGAGATCTGGGGGGGCTCTGGACAGCAGCAGTGGCCTGATATAGTGCTGTAAATGGGGCAAAGGGTGCAGAGGAATTAGAAGCTCAGCATGGCCCAGAGCACTGAGAATCCTTTGAGGGCACGAGGATGTGGCCTTGTCCAATGTGGAGCACCCAGGGGAGAAAAGAAGACTGGGCAGCGCAAGTCCACATACTATCCTGTGGAGAGACCGAGGAGGTGTCCAGCTGAAGTCAAAACTGCACCATAACCGGGCACACCTAGCCTTTGAGTGTATGGGAGACTTGGATTAACCGGGTGGAACCGAAGCAGCCCAGTGGAGGAGAACAGGAGCTCTGAAATCTGCGGCTACTCCACGCAGGTGACTGGGAGATGTAGCAAAGTCAGACCAGTGTTGGTAGGAGAGCGACTGGAGCACATGGCGGGGAGAGTGGAGAAGCCTGGGGCAGGAGATAGAGGGCCTAGCCGATGTGCCTCACCAGCACCACCACCGGAGAAGCTTAGTCGGAACAGGAACCCTCGTCGAGATCCAGTCCCTGGAGGTCTTAGAGACAGCACAATTCTGGCACAGGGGGTGAAGGAGCGAGACCCTAACTCGACCTGTAGCGGGTGAACTAGCATAACAAGTCTACTAAGAGGGTAAAGAAAGACCACTCCCTGAAGGACATGTTGACGCGGCCCATCGGGGGTGCAATGGCAGAACAGCAGGCCACAGGAGAAGCGCCTCATACCCCAATGTCGACCACGGCGGAAGAGCCGGTGACAAGGGCGTTTCTGGAATACCTCTTTTTGTCGCTTAAGGAGGATCTCCAGATGGTCAAACAGGATCTATCATCAGAAATCAAGGAACTCAGGTGAGATACGGATGCGCTCAGAGACAGGGTGGCAGAGCTGGAAGAAAAAGGAGACAAAATGGAGGAAGAGGCGAAAGCCATGAGTCAAGAGATCTTCCATCTCCAAGAACAACACATTGATATACAATCCTATCTGGAGGAGATTGAGAACCGTTTCCGGAGGAACAGCGTTTCGATCGGAGGAGTGCCATCAAAAGCCGAAGGAAATTACCTCTTTGGCTTTGTGAGAGACCTCTTCAATCACATACTTGGCAAGCCCCAGGACACTATTCTCAAAATGGACAGAGCACAGAGTGGGAGCCCCCCAATCGAACAAAGCTCCCCCGGTGGACATCCTAGTTTGCATGCATGATTTTCAAACTAAGGAAGAATTACTACGGAAAGCGAGGGTGATGCACCTCATTTCTTTCCGGGGCCAAATCCCCACACTATTTCAGGACTTGGCCTCGCTCACACTGCAAAAACTTAGAGATTTTCGCCTAGTGACTACCTGTCTTCAAAACTAGAACATGGCATATTCCTGGGGCCACTCCTTTAGAATCATCTTTTGTTAGGAGGGTAGGCTTCGGCAGCTGCGTTTCCTGGTGGAGGTGTGCAGGCTGTTGGGGCTGGAACCACCTGGAGAGCATAGAGACCAAGATCAGAGTTCCCCAGCCCATGAGGAGCAACGACCAAGCTGGCGGAGACTTGGTCACCGTTGGAGCCCAAATAAACCAGATCCGCTGAAATCACAAAGGGGCAGCAGGAGGCCCTAGAATCTATTCCATCTGCACTGGTGAAGGCCGAGGATACTTGAACACATTCTTTAGGGCTTTTCCTCATGATGTCTTTCAGGGTGGGTGGTAGGGGTGGAGCAGCGAGACTCGGCCACAACATGTACCCCATACTCTCTTCCGAGTGGCCTTGTAAGGTCATTGGACTGACATCAAACTTTGAGCTGTCTTAATCAGTTCATGTTACTTTGGGATTTATTATGTTCTGTGCTCCTGTTATTTCTTCTGTTTACGGACAATGTTGGGAACCGACGTTCACCCTACAATACAACTATAAGGCATATTGTACATACATTCAAGACCATGAGTGTAATAGGGATAGAATGTCTCACTGTGTCAAAAAGTTGTTTTTCGGGGGCGTGGCCGGGCAAGATGGCCGATAGGATGTAATCCGTCTCGGCCCCCGGTCCACGCGCTGTCCTGAGGGAAGATTTCGGCTGTTGCAGCGATTCTCTCCTGCCCTCCGTAGCAGCTACCGACAGGGGATCATGTGAGGCATCAGCGGAGAGCGGTGCTGGGTGTGGATCACCCCTTCATCCACCGTATTTCACCTGGCTGACGACTCGGGATGGCGTGCCCTTTCAAAATGGCGGCGCACCCTCAGCACATCCTCTGCGGCGGCTCCAGCTCGTGCCTCTCTGGGGCAGACCCAGCTCTACCCATCCCTGTGGCGCATTGAGAGGCAAGTGGGGACAAGTTTGTGGGTGCTTTGGCGGTCCCTCCACTATTAGCTGGCTCAGCAGACCTTCATCACCCCCGGAGCGCCTGACCTTAAGATGGCGGCTGTGCCGGCTACCGCAATGGCGAAGTTTTGCACCCACTGCCTTTTCAGCAACTGTCTCTAGCAAAGGGGGGCCCTCTGCACACAACTGTGACTGCCTTTATGCCCCTGGCAATGGATGGAGATGCCGGCTTCCAATCTAGCGTCGATTTGTGTGACGGGGCGCTTCTCGACATTGCTGGGCCCCTGCACCTTCCCCAAACTGCGGTCCCGCGAGGCAGACACTGCGGATTGCCTTGCAGCCTAGGCCTCCCTTTTTGTTCTTAAGCGTTGCCTCCACTCTGGCGCCCTGACCTCGATTGCACCACTGCTTTACCGGCGGACTCCCCACAGAGGAGCGTTCTACACAACAGGTCCTTTGGTGCTGTGAGGGAGGCGCATCCAGACCCTCTGGAATAGCAGGCCTACACAAGGGAGGCTTTCAATCAATCAATCAATCAATCAATCAAAGACATTTATAGAGCGCACTACCTACCCGTAGGGTCTCAAGGCGCTTGGGGGGGGGGGGTGCCGCTACTGCTCGAACAGCCAGGTCTTGAGCTTCTTCCTGAAGGAGAGGTGGTCTTGGGTCAGGCGCAGGTCGGCCGGGAGGGAGTTCCAGGTCTTGGCGGCCAGGTAGGAGAAGGACCTTCCTCCTGTAGTGGCTCTACGGATGCGTGGGACGGCGGCGAGGGCGTGGCTGGCAGATCGGAGGTGGCGTTTGGGAGCGTAGAAGTTGATGCAGTTGTTGAGGTAGCTCGGGCCTTGATCGTGGAGAGCTTTGTGTGCGTGGGTAAGGAGACGGAAGGTGATTCTCTTGTTGACCGGGAGCCAGTGCAGGTCTCTTAGGTGTCCGGAGATGTGGCTGTGTCGTGGGATGTCGAGGATGAATCTGGCTGAGGCGTTCTGGATGTGCTGGAGTCTCTTCTGGATCTTGGCGGTGGTTCCGGCGTAGAGTGCGTTGCTGGCTGGCAGGCTTTAGTTTCAATTCTGCATGCGGAGGTGTTTGACCAGCTAGTCACCACTACAGTTTGAATTTCATTCGGAAGAGGCTCCCCGTGATACAGACACCTGCATTAGTCTGCGGCTGACGCCCTATGCCGCCTAAGAAGATGACGGCCAAAATACCTGTCAAGGTCTCTGACTTTTTCACATCCAAGGCAAAACGAGCAGCGCTGAGGGGAGACGCAAATCCCGCGGCGATGGCCCACACAAAAGCAGAGCTCCAGACCATGTTTAAAGACTTTAAATTGGACTTGTGCAAGGACATTGACCAAGATATCAAAACCTCTATTGATAAACTAGCCTCCGACTTGACAGAACATCTCTCCTCACTACAACAAGATGTGGACTCAGTAGGGACTAGAGTCCTTGACTTAGAAACTCACCACCAGGTGCAAGAACGACTCTCCGGGAAGAAGTGGGTTTGCTTAAAGAACAGCTACTCCAGACACAACTTAAGGCGGAGGATCTTGAGAACAGGGCTTGGAGGGAGAAACTTCGAAACAGAGACCTGGAGGAGGGCGTGGAGGGGCCAGACCTAGAGGCATTTGCGATTAGCCTCTTCTCGGAGATCGTGTCCCACAGACCCTCAAGATCAAACTTGACCGAGTTCACAGAGTGAGAGCATTACAAAAAGGAAAGAAGAAGAGACTGAGAGACATCCTGGCTTAATTTCACTCTTATAAAATCAAAGAAGCGGTTCTTCAGGCAGCCCGATCCGAAGACGCCATCGCATTCCAAAACTTCTCCTGTAACATTTACCAAGATGTCGCGCCGGCTACTTTGGCGTGGAGGCAACTGTTCAGGCCTGTTACTACTAAGCTGCGACAAAATCAGGTACAGATGGACCTACCCCTTTGGCCTTAGTTTTGAGTGCCAGAATAAGCGACGCCATATTACCGACCACCACGAGGGACTGGATTTGTTAGGCATTTCTTCAAGCGTAAAGGCCACACCACCACGGAAGAGCGGAGAGCCCACTGGGGGAGGGATGTTGCCCTCGGCCTGGTCGCGAAGGGCAAGATGTTGACTACGTGCAGATGACCATTCGGGTGGCGCTCTCCTCTACACACTGTTCGGTTATGTTGGTTACCATCTTCGGACACTTCAGAGAACCGGTGGTGGGAGCCTGCATCTACCAGGTGAGCCGCGAAGTTCTCTTCCTTCAGCCCCGCTGTGGCCCCTGCCTCTGTGATTGTGGCTTGTTCCTAGTAGCCTTCATCTACTGACCGTTAAACATAAATGGGGTAACCCTGTGTCCCTCAGAACCTGGGTGAGCGTGGTTAAGAACAAAGTGGTTCTGTTGGGTAACAAACAACTGCTTTAAATTGGCTGTGTTAGCTCAGTACATGCTGAATTTAATAAACCTCTCTGAAAGAACCGAAATTCAAGTATTTTTATCTCAGTAAAAAGTAAAAACAATCACGATACATAGGAATTCCTTCATTCCATGGTGACACAGGTTTCAATACGTGAGGGACCGTTACAGAAACATGTGATAAACATGACTGTTGGTGAACATTGTAGTTGTAGCTCTCACCTGCACTATAATAGTGGCTCACCCTGCACTTGGCAGGATTTAGGGCAGTCAGGCACCGATATCCATCGCTTCGCGGGTTGCCGCCATCTTGGGAGGGGGAATCTGGGGCTGCCGATTTACAGGCGCCATCTTTGTTGGGGGACTAGTTGTTTCCTTTGCAGGACTCCCACATGTACGGTTATTTAAGATGTACAGTCCTTCAGCGCGCAGCAATGGCGCGCAGCGGGAGCGCGCCGGAGGTGCGCCAGAGGTAAGCCCGTTTGCGCCCGTTCACACACAGGACGCGCCTGGTGCCGGCAATGATGCCTCTTCGTCTCCTTTTCCCCTTATGTATTCTAGAGATGAACTCTTAAGCCTGAACCCCGGTGCTATACTAAGCTGCCAGTCTAATTTCACTAGCAGGCACCAGCCACTTTTTAGCAGTAGGCACCAAGAGTCTTTGTCCTGTGGCTTGCTGAATGTGAGATCTCTCAGCAAACATCACATGGAAATTGCGCTACTCATCGTGTCTCATGATTTAGATATACTCTTTATGACTGAGACCTGGACCAGAGTGAATAGCACGGAGGAATTGGGTTTAGCCTGTCCCCCAGGCTATAAAATTAGACATAATCCCCGGGTGGGGGCTAGAGGAGGAGGAGTTGGTCTGATCTTTAGGGAGACACTAGATCTTTCCCAGCTTGTTATTAAGGAAATTCTGGGCTGTGAACTGCTGGGTTTCTCTTTAAATGGTTAGGGATGTGTCTTATACACTTGGCTGCTGTGCTATAGGCCTCCGGCCAGCGCTCTGCCCGCTGTGACTGAGCTTATTGATCTTATTTTCGATCTTTCCAATTCCCACACCAGGTTTCTGGTGTTGGGAGACTTCAATCTGTGGCCGGATGGACCTACCGACTCAGCTTTTAAAGACCTGGTACAGGCTTGTTGCAATATCCATCTGCAGCAGCTAGTACTCTCTCAGACTCATCTAAAGGGCCATGTCTTAGATTTGATCTTTGCAGACGTGAACCAGGTGACCATACGGAATATCCTACCTCAGTGCTGGACGGATCATGCGCTCGTCCATTTCTCTCTCTCACTTCCTGCCGTCTCGGTGAAGAGAGGCAGCTCAGGAGCTATTAAGGAGGGTAGACAATGGTCAAAGCTCCTGAAACAGTCAACTCTGCCTACTCTGCTTCCGGATGGTTTTACTCTGGGAGATAGTGTGGATGAAAGCTATGGGACCCTGAGACAGCGAATTTCTGCTTCACTGGATTTACTGGCTCCGCTGCGGAAAACTAGAGACAGGACCAAACACGCTATGCCTTGGTTCTTGAGGGACCTTCTTCAGCTTAAACTCCAGTGCAAGCGGGCTGAGCGTGCTTGGAGAAAACAGTATCTCGAATCCGATAGAGCCCTGTTTAAACAGGCACTGGCGATTTATAAAGCTCAGATTAGGTGCGCCAAGGCCAGATTTTTAGAGGAGTCTCTATTGTCAGCAGCGAATAAATCTCAGGCCCTATTCAAGATCGTTAAAGATCTGTCGCATCCCGCATGCGCTGCAAATGACATCCCCGCTTCCTAACTCTTGTGCAACGCTTTGGCACAGGCCTTTGAGGACAAGATTGCTACCATCTTGAGCAATCTTGTTACATCGCCTGGCTCAGACCTTCAATCTCTGCCTAACTCCACTTTAACACCTATTACGGAGAGGGATGCCAGGCTAACCCGGTTGAACAGTTTTCCCCTTCCGTCCTTTGAGGATTTCTGTACACTGGCTAATGGTGTTTCCTCGCCCCCCCCCCCCCGATCCACTTCCTCATAAATTCTGGAAACTTTTCCGTGAGGAGCTCTTTCTGCCACTTTTTGCCATATGCTGTCAGTCTTTTAGCTCGGCACGGGTCCCGGAGTGCTGGAAGCTGGCGGTGGTCTCCCCGCTCCTGAAGAAGGAAACACTGGATCCCACCTGTCCAGCAAATTACAGGCCGATTTCGTTACTTCCGTTTCCAATTAAAATTCTGGAGAAATTGGCCACAAAACATCTATCCAGCTTCTTAGAGACCAATGTCTGCCTGGACGTGGCTAAATTCGGTTTTAGACCAGCCCATGGGGCGGAGTCAGCATTGGGGACTGTCTTGGACGATCTTCGGACGCGTGTCAACCAAGGTCGAGCAGCCTTTTTAGTGCTGCTCGACATGTCGGCCACGTTCGACACGGTCAGCCATACAATCTTGATAAGGAGATTGGAGGAAGTGGGGGTGTCTGGCTTGGCCCTGGATTGGCTAGCATCCTACCTTGGTTACAGACACCAGGTGGTGGCCTTGCCACCCTTCAAATCCAACATCAGAAGGTTTGGGCAGGGCGTGCCCCAGGGGTCGGCCATCAGCCCTATTTTATTTAATTTTTACCTCCGCCCCCTGGTTAAGTTGATAAAATCCTTTGGCATAGCAGTTACCAATTACGCTGACGACACCCAACTTATCTTCTCATTTGAGGGAAAGGAGGCTGTGTCACAAGAGATCTTTCACCGTTGCATGACAACTACGGCGGATTGGTTGAGTCACAATTCCTTGCAATTTAATAGCTCCAAAACCGAGGTGTTGCACTACTCAATGGTCCGCACCCCTAGGCCTCTTCCTCAGGATTTTTGGCCTTCCTCTTTTCAGGGCACTATTCTCCCGGCTGACTCTGTTCGGAACCTGGGGGTGATGTTCGGTTCCAACCTTCAGCTGGATGTGTCTGTGAATAAAACGGTGGCCACCTGCATGGCACTACTACGCACCCTGCCGAAGATTCTACCTCTTCTTCCCATGCGGGCTAGGCCAGAGGTAGTGCGTAGCATCATCTTAAGTAGGTTGGACTACTGTAACGCACTACTTCTGGGGGCGCCTGTCACCTTGGTGGGAAAACTGCAGCGAGTACAGAATTTCGCGCCGGCGTTCTGACTCTTCCTCTTTGGCACTCATGGATCTTCACTGGTTGCCAGTTCTTCAGAGGATTGACTTTAAAGCCCTCTGTTTGGTGTTCAGGGCCCTACATGGTCAGGGTCCGTCTCCATTGCAGGATTTGTTCTCCTGGTATACCCCGTCTAGATCTCTCCGCTCGGCCTCAGCTTGCTTGGTAGTAGTTTCCAAGATTGTGAGGACTCGGATGGGAGGCCGCTCTTTCAGGTTTACCGCAGCTAGACTGTGGAACTCTCTAACGATATCTTTGAGAAGTATGGGAGACCTCACTTTATTTAAGAAAGCTTTAAAAACACATCTTTTCCCTAGGACAGATTAAGCATGGCAGTAGCTGGAAACATCGTTGTATGGATTACTGAAGTCTAAGCGCCAGGATACCCGTTGGGTGACAGTCATTGCGCTATACAAGTATGCCAATACATACATACATACATACATTATTTCAACCCTTACCTATCGATCTGGAGCATGGTTTGTTTCGGAAAGTGAAATAGATGGTGCTACGCTTTATCTGGCAAGGCGGCAGGGCCCGCTTCTCGGACTCTTTGTTGCGCCGCTCCCGCGCTGACGGGGGAGTTGGCTTGCCTGATTATTTTTTATACTACAAAGCGGCCCAATTGAGAGTCTTGGTTGAATGGTCCCAGTTAGAATCTGAAAAACTGGTTGCATATGGATCGTTGTGTGACTGGATGGACTATTTGAGATTTAGTATGGCGCCCACGTAAGGACAGACCCCTGAACACCTACATTAGCACCACTACACGCTCCACTCTTAAAGTTTGGGATACGGTCTCCAGCGATGACATGTGGACTTCCTTCCCATCCCCGTTTACTCCGATCCATTTCAATCCAGCCTTTCCTCCAGCACAACACGAGGGACCCTTTGAGTCCTGGAGGAAAGGGGGATGCCTAGCCTTGACTCATTTATTCCCCAACTTTGACCCCCTCACCTTTGATCACTTTTAAAGGGATTTTGCAGTAGAGAACACAGAACAGTACCATTACACACAACTGATGTACTGGGCGCTTTCCCCCCCGGTTAGAGAGGCTGCTACTCGACCCCTTTCTAAATTTGAGGCCTTCCTATGTGAGAAGTTGGCCTGATATATAATGTTCACTATTCTAGTGAGCACTTTGTATCAGTCCAAACAACCTTTATTGATGATTGGTTGTAAGTCAACCTTATAGACCAGCTATCCTAGTAGCATGGATACGAGCAGTCTAAGGCTAAAGACTCGAGAGGGCGTGTTAAGCCAGCTGTTATACCACACATATACCCCTTGATCACCAAGTGAAAGGACACCACACAAGTGTTATGAAAATAAACAGTGTATTTATTAAAATCACAACAGCCCTGTACTCTTTATGAGGACAGGGTACTAAGCACAAAACAAAACTCTTACAAAAATACTTAAGTTAGCACAGTATATACAAATGCCCGAGGGGCACGGAAAACATATACTCTGAAAGTGGAATGCGAAATTACTAGCAGGTAAGTACAGTACTAATAGGCTTTGGAATCGCTAGGACTTGACTATAGAATCGTTAGATTACTTCTAGGAGACCCAGGGGACTCGGGTGCAGAGTGTGCACTCTCACGCGTGATGCGGAACAAAGTCTATGGTAGCTAGTAAATGCAAAGTTAGTGTTCTCGGGCGAACCCGACCTGGTAGGAGGAAAACGAAAGTGGATTCTGACCCTTGGATAGTGAGGCTATGCTGGGGCACCGAAATGCCGAAGTTACCTAGCCCAGTGGCTGCAGCTGCATATGTCTCAAAAGACGTCGGGAATCCTCGTAGACGGACCAGGAGCCTGGAAGAAAGATGCTGGCAGGCGACCAGTGAAGAGAGTTCGAAGTGATCCAAACCTGGATCTTGAAGAGAGATGACACCTGAAAGCAGAGGGGACCAAGTTCGTGACTACTAGCCAGTAGTCAGGTGGCACCAGGAGGGCACCGGATGGTAGTCACCTCGACTAGGTGAGTGGGTGACGCTGTGCTCTGCAGATCTCACGGACCAGGAGGCGTTGTCGGCGACCAGGATGGAGGAGCAAGCTGTCCCACGATGGATGAAGCTGTCGGCGTCGCTGGACCCAGGATTGGGCAACAAAGCCTTGGCAAATTCAAGCCCACGCGGTGGACCTAAAATGGCGTCTGGAGTGGACCAGGAGGGTCCGGGGTGCTTCTCTTGTGGAAGGAAGCGAGGGCCAGTCTGGAGCAACCAGACCAGCAGCAGTGATGTCATCGGGCGTCGTTAAGAAGACCACAAGCCAACCGGCTAGTAGCCAAACAACGCGGTGAGCAGCAAAACGCAGAAGGGCCCCACGCAGATCGTGGAGATGCTGGGAGGCTGATCTTCGGTGCTGGAGCTGCTCAGGGTCGGGGCTTCTCGGACCCCAAAGCACTCACCAGTGGAACACTCGGTGGGCTTGCTGTAAAGAAGTCATGCAGTCTTGGCGATCGTCGGTCCCTCGAGGTCTCGTCACACTCACGGTTCTCAGCTTGGCTGTAGAGGTGAGTAGAGGTCAGAGGTGCCAGGGAAGCCGGGTCTCGTCGAGCTGTGTCGTCGGATTCCTGAGGAAGGACTTGCAGCAGACCGCAGTGTTCTTAAGATGGTGCCTGAGGATGCAGGGTGACTACTCCTTAGTCACAAGGGAGAATCTTGAAGAAGAAATCTTGAAGTACTTTTGCAGAAAGTCGTGTCTTGATTCCAAAGATGATCTAATTTGAACAGGGGGCCCGCTCCTATCTTTATACTAAGAAAAGGGGCTGACCCGGTGACTAGGTCCTGCCTATGGGTGGGACTAGGAGGGGGGTGGTTACACCCCTCTCCCCTGCCGGACTTTCCCCAGGCCAGGGGCTGGTGTGCCCCTGGAACTGGTTCTGACCGGCCTATGCGTAGTGAGCACCGGGGTGCCACTCAGCAGTCACCTTCCTGTAAAGCCCTGCCTACCCAGGATACACAAAACCCTGTCTGGGATGGTGCTAGCACCGCCCCGGACAGGAAACCCTTTGTCCAAGCTCTCCTCGCTGGAAGGACTCCCAGCAGCAGGAGGTCAGACTCGTGTCTGTGGTGGCAGCATCCATTTTGTGGAGCTGAGGCTTTGTTTAACTTTAACCGGGGTTCACAGTTACATACATGTCGTGTCCCTCTAGAAGGGTGGAATGCTAACCCCGTCGCCAGAATTGGCGAGGGGTTAGTATTCCAATTCGTATGACACCTTACTCGACATGTTTTGATAAAGCTTTTGGAAACGAATTTTCAGCGCCAGGACGCCAGAAGAGCACGGCGGACCCTCAGTGTAGCTGACCCTCTGTAGCTGACCCCTTGTGGATTCCGACCGCCTCCACGACTCGCCGGACCCGCTTCGCGGGTCCCGCAGCGCGTCGCCTGCCAGGAGGCAGCATCAAAGTCATCAGGAGGAGCGCGGGGACAGGCGAGTAACCAGCGGGGCTGCGAGCATAGGCAGGGGACTCCAGTGTCCAGGAGCCCCTGCGCGCCCAATCACCATCACCTGGGCTACTCTCCCCGCTGGCCACGCCCCCCCGCCAACGGAGGTAAAAGTAAACCTCACCTTTTGCCTGTGGGACCTTTTGGAAACGAATTTTCAGCGCCAGGACGCCAGAAGAGCACGGCGGACCCTCAGTGTAGCTGACCCTCTGTAGCTGACCCCTTGTGGATTCCGACCGCCTCCACGACTCGCCGGACCCGCTTCGCGGGTCCCGCAGCGCGTCGCCTGCCAGGAGGCAGCATCAAAGTCATCAGGAGGAGCGCGGGGACAGGCGAGTAACCAGCGGGGCTGCGAGCATAGGCAGGGGACTCCAGTGTCCAGGAGCCCCTGCGCGCCCAATCACCATCACCTGGGCTGCTCTCCCCGCTGGCCACGCCTCCCCGCCTATCACATAGTTGTAGAGTCTTAAGGAGCCTAGTATCCCCGCTTCGCGGGAGCGAGCGGGAGCGACCGGGAGAAGCCCGGGACAAGGGCGGGGCCGTCTAAGGCCGTCCAAGGACGTACAAGGTCGGGTCGGGGCTACCTCCCTTCTCTTTCACTATCGATCCCAAATTGTTCCATTATCAATATATTAACTATTCTTTTATAAATCTGGCACTATAAATTGTGCTTTTTCTTAACTCTCATGATGTCCACACGCTCAGGGAAGGGCAGACAGATTACCGTTAAAACAAATAATGGTAAAGCCACTGGAACTCTGGATGATTTTATAAGCCGGGCAACCGGAATTTTAGAAAAGGAAATTGCCCTCACAGAAAAGCGTCTATCACTTGACCTGATCACAGGAAAACGCTCGTCCCTGGGGAATATTGCATTGAAAATTACCCCTACTAAATTACCTACTCCTGAGCAAAGTCTACTTTGTTCTGATAGTAATTTGGAGGCTAGCCCAAATCTAGAGATAATCCCTGAGTCACAGACAGTCCTGATAGCGGACCCAGGGGATTCCCAAGTTGAAGCATCTACACTTACTCCCATACCCATTTCACCAGATATTACGGGAGTAAATGTAATAGATTGCAACCCGAGTAATTTAAGTAATAATGTCCCTACCCTTACACAAGATCAGACAGTGGTATCTCAGCGGGAACCTCATAACCCAAATAAACGTAAGAGAGGTGGCACTCATAGGAAAGGGGCAAAACCAAAGTTAGCGAAGCCAGCACCATCTAAAACCCTAACAATCCCTACTAAGCAAAAGGGTCCCCAATTAGCTGACATGGGACAGAAAACTTTCTCTTTTAATACCAACAACAATGACCGCCTTCTGGGGGAAATTGAGAAACTAGTTCAACTGCTCTTGTTACCTGTTTTAGAGAAAATTCAGATTGTTAATCTGAAGTTAGATCAACTGGAACATATTATTTCTTCTAATACTGATCCTCCTGAAACTCTAGCAAGTAAGAACAAATTGCCTGAAGAGGGGGGTATAAGAAACAAGAATAAAAATTGTAATGTCAGCAATAGTGACCCAAAAAAGGGGAGTGAGAATAAAAATATGCCTATAACTACTAACCCTAAGGTGGCACCGGTCCCGCTAGTTCGAACAAAACCTATACCACAACCCCGTTCTAAACCTGTTTTGGCGGATGTTGTAGGGACATCTGGTCAAAAAATGGGCAATGTGGCATCAACGACGGAAGCCGCGACCCCCAAACAGGGAAGTACCCAAGGGCGAAAACAAACAGGTTTACAGGGTTCCGTAAAAAATACAAAAAGTATTGATAGTGAGGTAGTTCATCGAAAGAAACCACCACCCTTGAACTTGCCGCCAGATTCAGCCCCTTTTATGGTAATACTTACCGGAGTACCCCCACTCCCTCCCAATAAAACAGAATCTACCCAGGAACTAAGAAATAAAATAACATATTGGCTTAATATTAACAGACCACTCCCCTCTGACTCTAAAACAAATATACTTAGTGTACGTAGAGTCCCCTGGGTGGGCCCGAGTGAGAAGGATCTCGAGGGGGATTGTATCTTGATTAACTTCAGTAACACCTGGGTAAAAGATATCATCTGTAGTAAACCGAGATTTGCTAGAGTTGGGGATATCCAGTGTATAGGTCTGGAGTATTTCTACCCAAGCCTGAATTTTGTACCCCAAACCCTCCCTTACAAGAATGCTAGGCAGGTATTTAACAACGAAATGTATCCTATGTGGACCCACAGAAATAGGGCTATATGGCCAAGCCAGAACAACTGGGGACCCTCCCAACAGAGTGATGCCTTTTCCTGGGACCTGATCCATAGTAATAACAACTACCCCCTGCAAGCTTGGCATAACAATTTAAGACCAAGGTATCAGGGAGAGGACTATGTAGGATGGCCCCCAAATAATGTCCCCTTGAGAAACCGCTTTAATCCACTTGTAGGTATGGAAGAGATCGATTGACCATCACAAGATCCTCCCAGGATTATGGATAATCCAGTATTAGGAGAACCCAGCTTGTGGGAGAAGGGGGAAAGTGGCAATGACAACTCACTGGAGATTGCTCCCACCGATGATGACCAAACTTCTGATGCTCAAGCTCTTAAGGTATCTTCTGTCAGAGAATGTGATTTAAGCCCAACCTTTTCTGGGAAGAATCTAGAAGTAGTAACAGAACCAGACATGAGACATAAAAATGATCAAAAGATGGGCCTAATCTCGTGGAATATTGCTGGACTTGCATCAAGACTTGAGGACGAGGCATGGTTGGACTTTGTGGGGGACTGTGACATCCTGTGCCTGCAGGAAACATGGAGTAGAACTGCCCAGAGTATGGAGGGTTTTCAAGCTTTTAACACCTTAGCAATACCCTCTCAAATGGGCAGGGCAAAAGGTGGTTTAATGTCAGCAACCTCGCTAAAATTATGTAAACTTGCGGCCTCTATAATAGTTGATTCACCCTGGTTTCAAGTGTTGATGTTGGTTAATTTGTTCCCTGAACCATTGTTGTTGATCAATTGGTACTACAATATCTTTGACAACAACGAGACAACTGTAATCTTGGAACTAGAAAGGGCCATAGCTGGGGTACGTCAAGAACAACCCCAACTATTTGTTATCTGGTTGGGAGATTTTAACTGCTCACTATGTGCCCATGGTGATTCCAAGGTGTGTGGTTTGACAGATTCACATGATCAACCGCTGTCACATTTTAAACACACACCTCAGGGGGATGCGTTAAATAATATCATTATTTTAAATGATTTATGTATATTGGAGCCCTGGGTTGGCCCAAATTCTGTGCCTATACCGACGTTTCAGGGAACTAGGGGCACTATGAGTTTCATCGACTTTGTAATTGTCTCTAGTGGGCACCTTTCCTATGTCGATAAGCTGGAAGTAATACCTAATGCTGCCAGTGACCACAATCCTTTAATTCTAACCCTGTTTTGTCCGGTTAAACCCAAACATTCTATCTGGGAGCAACCGGTAAAGTATAGTAAAAATCAAGGTATCACCCTTAAATGGGGCAAAATAGACGCGGTGGGTCTTGAGGCAGAGATCCTAAATGGATATAGTGCTGAATATGAGGCCTGCCTCATACCTACAACCGGTCCAGAAGAGGTTATAGGTAATTTTGAATCCCTATGTGAGCATGTAGCTGAGCGCCTAATAAAACCAATTGGTAAAAACAAAAAGTCAGGCCCCAGATGGTTTGATGCTTCATGTTCAGCAACACAGAGATCGCTGAAAGCAGCATTAAAACAAAAACCTAGGGATATAAAATCAGTTAGAGCAGCTAGATTAGCTTATAAAGAAGCTATTAAATCAAGGAAGTTGGGTTTAAAAAATCAAGCCTGGGAAGACTTAGAAAAGTCAACAGAACTAAAGGATAGCAGACTTTTCTGGGAAGTCATCAATCGCCCCCTCTTTGCAAATAATGATATGGATAATATTGTGATGGAGATTGATTGTGATTCGTGGGAAACCCACTTTGGGAATATTTTTAATCCTCATAAAATCCAACCAAATGTGATATCGACAGGAGATGCAAGGGTATCTGTGGTTCCCCAATCTTCCCTTTCCCTGAGTTTATCGTTGACTCTGCAAGAAGTGGAGGATGCGTTATTAAAAGGTACATCACTAAAAGCACCTGGCCCCGACCGAGTACCTTTGGACTTTTTTAAGCACAATGTCAAAGTCTGGGCACCTGTGTTGTTGAATGTTTTTAAAGCAGTTGTCACTAGCCATATTCCGGCATCCTGGAAGGAGGCAGTGGTGGTGCCAATTTTTAAGAAGGGCGATAGATCTGATCCCCGATGCTATCGCCCAATCTCTTTAATTGACGCATCATGTAAAATTTTGGGCAGGGTTATTTTAGCACGATTAGAATCATGGGCGGATTCGGTGGGCCTTATTGTAAATTCCCAATATGGATTTAGAAAAGGCAAAGGCACTGTTGAACAGTGCCTTAATTTGGCCCTAATTATTGGGAAATACACAAAGGCAAGAAAATCTTCAATCCATCTTGCTTTTATGGACCTATCAAGTGCATTTGACACTGTGTGTCGTAGTAAGTTGTGGCAAATGATGGAGGAAATGGGTTTCGAGGAACCCCTGGTCACTCTCCTTCGCAGACTCCATGAATCTACCACGGTGGCCATAAGGTTTGGACCAGGGGGAGAGAAAACCAAGTCCATTCCCTCGACCGAGGGTGTCCGACAAGGATGCATATTAGCTCCTTTTTTATTCCTTGTATATACTAATGGCCTGGAAAAATACTTGTTGGACCATTGCCATGATTTCCCAAAAGTAAATGGTAGAAGCACTCCAATGCTTTCCTATGCCGATGATACGGTACTCATGACACTTACTGCAAATAGCATGCAGCACTGCCTTGATGCCTTTCACAAATTTATGTTGGACCTAGATCTTAAAGTGAATTTTGCTAAGTCTTTTATCATGGTCTGTGGCCCGAAGGGCACCAAGAGCAGAAAGTTTGCAGTGAGTACCTCCGTCATTGACAAGGTTGAACATTTTAATTACTTGGGAAACCTTTTTAATCACAAATTAAGTTGGGCACCGTTAATGAAGACACGAGTCCAGAGTGCTAGTCGCTCAATAGAGGGATTGTTCCGCTTTTGTGGCAAATTAGGCCAAAAACCCATTTCACATTTAAAAACTCTGTATAAAGCAAAATGTCTGTCGATTGCTACCTACGGGGCAGGGGTCTGGGGGACAGATAGCCCCGACACGGTACAGATTATGGAAAACAAATTTTTAAAACGTGTCTTGGCCATCCCATCAGGCTCCTCAAACAAATTTGCCCACAATGAACTAGGTTTAAATTATGTAAGTGACATTATTCGTCTTTCTCCTCTGTTGTTATGGGGCAAAATATGGTTATCGGAGGATTTACAACTCACTAAGGATATTATCCAGGACTGTTTGAAATTGTCAAATATGAATCAAATCCCCTGGCTATCCTACGTAAATGAAATGTTTCATAAAATAGGCTTGGGTGACACCTTTGATAATCTGGAAAATATACAGGGAGATATTAAAAATGTAATTAAATCGAATTACTGGAAATCTTCGATTGTAAATTGCATGGACAGCCCCTATGCCCCCAAGGCTGTCTTACAGCACCAGTTTTATCTGACCTTTACAAATCATGTACAATGGCGTTTTTACTTGACAAGATTTAGGCTACATACTTTGCATTTTCTTTTTGCATTTCCTATACAGAGGGGCTGGTGTGAGGAACTCCCCCCTTGCAACTGTAATAACAAAGATAGCCAAAACACAATGCATCTTGTTCTTTTTTGTTCCTTATATAAAGACCCGAGAACCAGGTTTATTAAACCGATTCTCAAGGAAAAACAAATACGCCATTACAAAGAGGGTTATGATTTCTTAATATCTCTGTCATCCCCTACAGTCTGTTGTGCAATGTTGAACTTTATACGCGTGTCACTCCAGATTAGGAAACGGTATGGCTAAAATTTTGCCCCAAGAACCAGACCACCTGATATGTGCACTTTATATTCCTGCACCGTGATTCTTTTTACTATTTATCTTACTTGTTCCTAAAAACACCCTTGCTCGATAAATTATGTACTATCCAGAGATGATTAATTTAAAGTAATAATATGGATATGGTTATGTGACTTTATCTGCCAATGAATTTTCATAGTGTCATAAACTGTAAAAACTGCCTTTTATAGTGAATTTTTTATTGTGTGTTGTAAATGTACTTCTACTTTTATGATTCTTTGCATTGAATCGAATAAAGTTTTGAAATGAAAAAAATGATAAAGCAATACCAAAGATAGCATTTAACCGCGAGGATTATAATGCACTTAAGAGTATATGGTATGCGATATCATGGAACAGCTATTAGGACTTGGTTCCGCAAGCTGCAGACAGGCTCAGCTCATGCCAGAGCACCACCTCACTCGATTCCAAGCACTCTGCCTTCAGGATTGTTAAGGCCTGCCATAGGAGTGACTGATAGGAATCTGTGTGTCCATTTTTAGGGTTAGATATAGGTATACTATATCTACAGCAAAGGGTGATTACACGACTTTGCCCCAGCTGTCATGCAGCCAGTTGTCAAATTTAGGAGGCCAGCCAGGGGTGGCATAATACATGCTTCAGCCCCTGGTAGGCCCTGGGTACACCTATGCCCTGAGGTACAGGGTCTGATAAGGTGGCCCAGTACCAATTGGTAAATGCACCTAGGGTACATGTTTGTAATTTAGAGAGAGAACAGCCAGGCTGTGGGTCTGATTGGCAGGCCCACAGCCAGAGAAAGTCGTAAACCAGTGAAACAAAAGCAAATAATCTGGGTGATCATAGGATTGCCGACCCTACTCTCCTACATGACCCCCCCCCCCAAAACTTTGGGACAATAAGCTAACCTTGACCAGGTGAGTCTTCTTGTTCTAAGTGGAAATATCTGGAGAGCCCATCGGCATTGCCATGATCAGTACCAGGTCTATGTTCCACTGTAAAGTCCATCCCCTGTAGGGAAATGGACCACCTAAGCAGTTTAGGGTTTTCACCCTTCATCTGATTTAGCCACAAGAGGGGCTTATGGTCGGTCTGAATCTTGAAGTGAGTGCCAAACAAGTATGGCCTCAGCTTCTTCAGGGCCCAAACCACAGCAAAGGCCTCCCTCTCAATAGCTGACCAATTCTTCTCTCTGGGGGTCAGCCTTCTGCTTATAAAAGCAATGGGCTGGTCTTGACCATCAAAATTCAGTTGAGATAGAACAGCTCCCACACCCAACTCAGAAGCATCTGTTTGGACAATGAATGGTTTGGAGTAGTCTGGACTCTTGAGGATAGGTGCTGTGCACATGGCCTGCTTTAGGTCATCGAATGCTTTTTGACAGCCTGCTGTCCACTGAACCTTTTTTGGCATTTTCTTACTTGTCAGTTCATTTAATGGAGTCACAATTGATCCATAGTTCCTGACAAACTTTCTGTAGTAACCAGTCAGGCCCAAGAAAGCTCGAACCTGAGTCTGGGTGGTTGGAGGAGCCCAGTCCCTGATTGACTGTATTTTGCTCTCCAGTGGCTGAACCTGGCCTCCACCTACAAGGTGGCCCAGGTATACAACCTGTGTATGCCCTATCTAGCACTTGGTGGCCTTGATAGTGAGGCCTGCTGCTTGCAGAGCCTCTAACACTTTCCTCAGGTGGACCAGGTGATCCTCCCAGGTGGAGCTAAAGACAGCAATATCATCAAGATAAGCTGCACAGAAGTCATCCAGCCCAGTGAGGACATGATTCACCAACCTTTGGAAGGTGGCAACTGGCAAGTGCATTTTTCAGACCAAAGGGCATTACCACAAATTGATAATGCCCACCAGGGGTTGAAAATGCTGTCTTGGGCTTGGCATCCTCAGCTAACCTGATTTGCCAATACCCAGCTGTCAGGTCAAATGTGCTTAAGTAGTTGGCAGAAGCCAATCTATCTATAAGCTCATCTGCCCTTGGTATTGGGTGGGCATCAGTCTTAGTGACTGCATTGAGACCCCTGTAGTCTACGCAGAACCTCATCTCTTTCTTACCACCCTGGGTGTGAGGTTTTGGCACTAGAACTACTGGACTAGCCCAAGGGCTATCTGAGGGTTCAATGACTCCCAACTCCAACATTTTCTGCACTTCAGTTTTGATGCAGTCTCTAACATGATCAGGCTGCCTGTAGATTTTACTCTTAACCGGCAAGCTGTCACCAGTGTCAACCTCATGGGTACACCAATTGGTCTGACTGGGTGTCAGAGAGAACATATGTCTGAAAGACTGAAGAACCTGTTTACAGTCTTTCTGTTGATGCTCAGAGAGGCTGCCACAAAAGACAACACCATCTACTGATCCATCATCAGGATTCTGAGTGAGCAGGTCTGGGAGAGGGTCACTCTCTTCCTCCTGTCCCTCATCTATGGCCATGAGCAAGCTCATGTCCTTCCTGTCGACATATGCTTTGAGCCTATTGACATGGAGCACCCTGTGGGGGCTCCTGGGAGTTCCAAGGTCCACCAGGTAGGTGACCTCTCCCTTTTGCTTAAGAATGGTGTAGGGCCCAGACCATTTGTCTTTGAGTGCTGCTGGGGCCACTGGCTCCAACACCCACACCTTCTGTCCAGGCTGATAAACAGTCAGGACAGCCTTTTGGTCATGCCAAGCTTTTTGGAGTTCTTGACTGGCCTTAAGGTTTTCAGATGCCTTCTCCATATACTCAGCCATCCTGGAGCGGAGACCAAGTACATAGTCCACTTTCCTGGTTGCAGGCTTTTTGAGAGGTCTCTCCCATCCTTCCTTCACCAAGCACAGGGGTCCTCTTACAGGATGCCCATACAAAAGTTCAAAAGGGCTGTAGCCAACCCCCTTCTGTGGGACCTCTCTGTAAGCAAACAGAAGGCAGGGAATCAGGACATCCCATCTACGCCTGAGCTTTTCAGGTAGTCCATGAATCATCCCTTTTAGGGTCCTGTTGAACCTTTCAACAAGCCCATTGCATTGTGGGTGATAGGGTGTGGTGAACTTGTAGTTGACACCACATTCCTTCCACATAGCAGTTAAGTAGCTTGACATGAAGTTTGCACCTCTGTCAGAGACAACCTCCTTAGGGAAGCACACTCTGGAGAACACTCCAACTAGGGCCCTTGCCACTACAGGTGCTGTAGTGGTCCTAAGTGAAATAGCTTCAGGATACCTGGTGGCATGATCCACTACCACCAGTATAAACTTGTGACCTGATGCTGCCTGGGGTTCCATTGGACCAACAATGTCAATCCCCACTCTTTCAAAGGGCACCCCCACCACAGGCATTGGTATAAGGGGGGCCTTTGTTGTGCCACCTGACTTACCACTGGCTTGGCAAGTGACACAGGAGCGACAAAACTCCTTGGTATCCTCATTCATGTGAGGCCAGTGAAAGTGTGAGACAAGCCTGTCCCAAGTCTTTGTCTGGCCTAAGTGACCTGCTAAGGGAATCTCATGGGCCAATGTAACGAGGAAACCTCTCTGAGACAAGGGGATAACCAGCCTCCTGGCCATGCCAGGCTTGGGGTCTCTTGCCTCAGTGTACAGGAGTCCATCTTCCCAGTATACCTTGTGGGTACCTGTGGCGTTCCCAGCAGCCTCAGCAGCAGCCTGCTGTCTGAGGGGTTCAAGGGAAGGGCAGTTTAACTGGTCCTTCCCCAGGTCTTCCCTTGAGGGGCCACCTGAACCCAGAAATTCAACTTGATCAAGTTCGAACTCTTTAGGCTCAGTTTCCCTCAATTCCTGTAGGTCAGCCTCCTCTGAGACTTGATCCACAACCTGGGGCAAGGGGGAAGGCAATGCCTTAACCCTACTGCTCTTCTTCTTGGAAGGTGTCTGGTCCATTGTTCCAGGATCCAGCACCTGTTCAGGGGGGCATCTTCTGGCCTGTGACCTAGTCACAGCAAACACATGTGCTGGCAAACCTAACATTTCCATGTGAGTCCTCTGCTCCACTTCTGACCATTGTGATGACTCCAAATCATTGCCCAACAAACAATCCACTGGGAGGTCTGAACTAACTACAACCTTCTTTTGGCCAGTTACCCCTCCCCAGGAGAAAGCTACAATAGCCATACTGTGACTGGTAGTGACATTGCTTGCATTGGTCACCAGGAAATCTGTACCTGGCATGATCTGTCCAGGGTCCACAAAGTTAGGTGTCACCATGGTGACACTGGCACAAGTGTCCCTATAGGCCTGAGCCATTTTTCCATTAATGAAAGGTGTCTGTCTGTATTTGCCCAAAGTATTGGGACTGATATCAGGGGACATATCCACATCCCCTGTACAGACAAGGACAGCCTGAGTGAGTGTGCCAACTAAGTTGTCACCCCCTCAGAACCCAAGGTTAACCCAACTAAACCCTTGGGAGGTGCACTACCACTGCTGACTGTACTAGGGGGCACAGGTGCCTTAGGGGCTGCAGTGGCAGGAGTCTGCCCTCCTCCTTTCTTGGTGCACTCACTAAACCAGTGAGTTTTACTTTTGCAGTATTGGCACCACCTTTTAGATTGGCCTTCTTGATTCTTCTTTTTCTGGGGAGCCTGACCCCCACCCTCTTTGGGTTGTTGGGGACCTGTTGAAGACTTCTGGTCAGTTTCACCCTTAGAATCTTTACCCTTCTGGTCTGCTTTCTTCTGACCACCTTGATTCTGGCCCTGGTTCTGTTTAACTCTTGTTCTGACCCATCTGTCTGCCTTCTTTCCCAATTCTTGGGGAGAGGTCAGATCCGAGTCAACAAGATGCTGATGCAACAACTGGTTCTGACAATTGTTTAAAATTTGTTCTCGCATGATCAAATTGTACAATCCTGTATAATCAGTAACCTTACTGCCCAGCAACCAGCCCTCCAGAGCCTTAGTGGCACAATCTACAAAATCAGACCAATCCTGAGACTGAGTTTTCTGGGTCTCCCTGAACAGCAACCTGTACTGCTCAGTGGTTAGGCCAAACCCATCAATCAGTGTATTCTTCAGGACTTGGTAATTGTTAGCATCCTCCACTCTAGTAGTGAGGAGCTTATCTCTACCTTTACCTTCAAAGGAGAGCCACAAGATAGCTGCCCACTGACTCTGGTGAACACCCTGCACAGTGCAGGCCCTCTCCAAAGCAGTAATCCATTTGTGGATGTCATCCCCTTGTTTAAAGGGGGGCACTATCTTATTCAGGTGCTTTGTATCAAAACTCATTTCCCTATTGCTAGGTATATTGCTGCCACCAGTGGGTTTTGACCCACTCAATTCCTGCTCTCTAGCAAAGGCAAGTCTTTCTTTGGCCAGGGCAAGTTCTTCCCTTTCAATCCTCAGATTGACTTCCCTTTCCTTGGCTTCATAGATTCTCCTCTGAGGGGAGGTCATCCTCCTCAGAGCAGAGGCCTGAGAGCCATTGGTTCGAATGGATCTGTTAGAGCCTCTTGATAGAGACCTAACTCGTCCATTCCCCATGTTAAGCTGGCCTGAGAGGGGTCCCAGGGATCTCCTAGTACCATTCTCATGCCTGCTTAAGTTGTCCCTAGTTAGCTGACTAACTACTTCTGGACCTTTGTCTGCCTCATCCCCAGATGTCTCCTGATCATCATCCTCCTCACCTGAGAGATGGATGAGATCTGGGTCACCCCTGGTTCCTTCTAGGGCGGGCATGTCCCCTTCTGGATGAGAAGAGCTAAGAAGTTTCTCAGCCTTTCTAGCATCATAAGTCTCTAAGAGACCAATCAGAAATGGGATTGTGGGGTTAGACCCCTGTTTTAGCTTCCTGGAGGTACACACTTGTCTCATCTCCTGGAAGCTAAGGGCTGCATATCTAGAAGAGGCCTGTGGAGGGTCCTCAACCACCAGAGGGGTCTCAGTAGACTCTCCGGGGTTAGACATGCTTCTAGTGTGGTGTAAGTGATGCACCTACCTACACTATGTGTTTGCCTACTGATCCCTTGCTAAGAGTTGCAGCCAAGGTGTGCTAAGCCTTGAGGAGCTGCAACAGCTGGTTCAGTAGAACTCAGAGTATTCTAAGCTAAGTTATATGTACCTAACAGTACTTATGTGATCTTTCAAAAAGATATTCTTAGGATACGTGTGGTAGAACATCAGCAAGCTCAAATCCCAACCGCTGCTCACCTATGTGAGAAGTTGGCCTGATATATAATGTTCACTATTCTAGTGAGCACTTTGTATCAGTCCAAACAACCCTTATTGATGATTGGTTGTAAGTCAACCTTATAGACCAGCTATCCTAGTAGCATGGATACGAGCAGTCTAAGGCTAAAGACTCGAGAGGGCGTGTTAAGCCAGCTGTTATACCACACATATACCCCTTGAACACCAAGTGAAAGGACACCACACAAGTGTTATGAAAATAAACAGTGTATTTATTAAAATCACAACAGCCCTGTACTCTTTATGAGGACAGGGTACTAAGCACAAAACAAAACTCTTACGAAAATACTTAAGTTAGCACAGTATATACAAATGCCCGAGGGGCACGGAAAACATATACTCTGAAAGTGGAATGCGAAATTACTAGCAGGTAAGTACAGTACTAATAGGCTTTGGAATCGCTAGGACTTGACTATAGAATTGTTAGATTACTTCTAGGAGACCCAGGGGACTCGGGTGCAGAGTGTACACTCTCACGCGTGATGCGGGACAAAGTCTATGGTAGCTAGTAAATGCAAAGTTAGTGTTCTCGGGCGAACCCGACCTGGTAGGAGGAAAACGAAAGTGGATTCTGACCCTTGGATAGTGAGGCTATGCTGGGGCACCGAAATGCCGAAGTTACCTAGCCCAGGGGCTGCAGCTGCATATGTCTCAAAAGACGTCGGGAATCCTCGTAGACGGACCAGGAGCCTGGAAGAAAGATGCTGGCAGGCGACCAGTGAAGAGAGTTCGAAGTGATCCAAACCTGGATCTTGAAGAGAGATGACACCTGAAAGCAGAGGGGACCAAGTTCGTGACTACTAGCCAGTAGTCAGGTGGCACCAGGAGGGCACCGGATGGTAGTCACCTCGACTAGGTGAGTGGGTGACGCTGTGCTCTGCAGATCTCACGGACCAGGAGGCGTTGTCAGCGACCAGGATGGAGGAGCGAGCTGTCCCACGATGGATGAAGCTGTCGGCGTCGCTGGACCCAGGATTGGGCAACAAAGCCTTGGCAAATTCAAGCCCACGCGGTGGACCTAAAATGGCGTCTGGAGTGGACCAGGAGGGTCCGGGGTGCTTCTCTTGTGGAAGGAAGCGAGGGCCCGTCTGGAGCAACCAGACCAACAGCAGTGATGTTGTCGGGCGTCGTTAAGAAGACCACAAGCCAACCGGCTAGTAGCCAAACAACGCGGTGAGCAGCAAAAAGCAGAAGGGCCCCACGCAGATCGTGGAGATGCTGGGAGGCTGATCTTCGGTGCTGGAGCTGCTCAGGGTCGGGGCTTCTCGGACCCCAAAGCACTCACCAGTGGAACACTCGGTGGGCTTGCTGTAAAGAAGTCGTGCAGTCTTGGCGATCCTCGGTCCCTCGAGGTCTCGTCGCACTCACGGTTCTCAGCTTGGCTGTAGAGGTGAGTAGAGGTCAGAGGTGCCAGGGAAGCCGGGTCTCGTCGAGCTGTGTCGTCGGATTCCTGAGGAAGGACTTGCAGCAGACCGCAGTGTTCTTAAGATGGTGCCCGCGGATGCAGGGTGACTACTCCTTAGTCACAAGGGAGAATCTTGAAGAAGAAATCTCGAAGTACTTTTGCAGAAAGTCGTGTCTTGATTCCAAAGATGATCTAATTTGAACAGGGGGCCCGCTCCTATCTTTATACTAAGAAAAGGGGCTGACCCGGTGACTAGGTCCTGCCTATGGGTGGGACTAGGAGGGGGGTGGTTACACCCCTCTCCCATGCCGGACTTTCCCCAGGCCAGGGGCTGGTGTGCCCCAGGAACTGGTTCTGACCGGCCTATGCGTAGTGAGCACCGGGGTGCCACTCAGCAGTCACCTTCCTGTAAAGCCCTGCCTACCCAGGATACACAAAACCCTGTCTGGGATGGTGCTAGCACCGCCCCGGACAGGAAACCCTTTGTCCAAGCTCTACTCGCTGGAAGGACTCCCAGCAGCAGGAGGTCATACTCGTGTCTGTGGTGGCAGCATCCATTTTGTGGAGCTGAGGCTTCGTTTAACTTTAACCGGGGTTCACAGTTACATACATGTCGTGTCCCTCTAGAAGGGTGGAATGCTAACCCCGTCGCCAGAATTGGCGAGGGGTTAGTATTCCAATTCGTATGACACCTTACTCAACATGTTTTGATAAAGCAATACCAAAGATAGCATTTAACTGCGAGGATTATAATGCACATAAGAGTATATGGTATGCGATATCATGGAACAGCTATTAGGACTTGGTTCCGCAAGCTGCAGACAGGCTCAGCTCATGCCAGAGCACCACCTCACACGATTCCAAGCACTCTGACTTCAGGATTGTTAAGGCCTGCCATAGGAGTGACTGATAGGAATCTGTGTGTCCATTTTTAGGGTTAGATATAGGTATACTATATCTACAGCAAAGGGTGATTACACGACTTTGCCCCAGCTGTCATGCAGCCAGTTGTCAAATTTAGGAGGCCAGCCAGGGGTGGCATAATACATGCTTCAGCCCCTGGTAGGCCCTGGGTACACCTATGCCCTGAGTTACAGGGTCTGATAAGGTGGCCCAGTACCAATTGGTAAATGCACCTAGGGTACATGTTTGTAATTTAGAGAGAGAACAGCCAGGCTGTGGGTCTGATTGGCAGGCCCACAGCCAGAGAAAGTCGTAAACCAGTGAAACAAAAGCAAAAAATCTGGGTGATCATAGGATTGCAGACCCTACTCTCCTACATTCCTCACCAAAACCTTCTCTATGAAGGGGGTGATGTCGTTCATTTATAGCTTCCTGCTTAAAACACTTCTATTCCCGTGCCCTAGGTATATGTCCATGTGGGAAGACATGATCAAACGTCCAATCCTTAATGAGGAATGGGCTCATCTTTGGTCAGATATTGCGTGCTTTAATCATTCTACGGACCTAAGGGAAGCACATCTCAAGACCATGATGGATTGGTATTTACATCCTTTCAAACTCAAATTGATCTTCCCTACTTTCTCAGATAGATGCTGGAGGGGATGTGGACTACTGGGAGACTTCCGACACATATGGTGAGGCTGCCCGTCTATCCGTCCACTCTGGGAAGAAATCTTAGCACAGATACAAGACATGCTTTGGTTTCCCATCCCTACCACTATAGCGGGAGTCCTTCTGGGGCTTCGGGATCCTTCCCTTGATCACCAGCCTCGAGCCGACAAAAAGATCATGTGGCTCTACATTGGAGCCGCTAAGGTCACCCTGGCAGCTGCTTGGAAAAGGAGGGGAGGCCCGGCTATTTCCCCCTAACACTCATATCTTTGGAGACTGCTCAGTCTTGAACGTATGGCTGATATCGTCAGAGACAACTTTAAGAATTTCTAATTCCAGTGGGAGCCTCTAGTTACCTTTCTCTCTCGTGGCCTTCCATCTGCAGTCTGTCCCTCTACCATTAGAGCCCTCCATCTCTTTCAAGTCTAATGAACATGCCAGTGACACTTAATCCCATTCTTGCAGTTGTATTGCTGCCACCACGGGTAGGGTGGGGGGAGGGTAATGAGGGGGGAGGCGGTCCTGTGCGGGGGAGTTTGTCATTTCGGAGTACATGTCCCACGTCGGGACAAGTTTTGTTCTGTTCTGTTTACTTTGCCTATGGCATTTCAGCTGGACATTATGGGAGATGGTGCCGCAGATGTCTGTTGCGCACAATATTGCTCTGTTCAGATGTACAGTCAAGTTGCATAGTCACAATAGCCTTTATAGGTTGGCTTACAGAAGCAGCTCTGGGACGTTAAGCAGCTGTATGCCTCATTTTGCTTTCTTATTGTGCAGAGGAGCTGGTCTAGTTTGTCTAGTGCAATTTGGCTAACTGTTAAATCTTTCTGCTGGAACTCTTTGATCCCCTGCGTGGGACTACTGTGATGTTGTACTCTTCATTTGTGGAACGCATGGAACAAATTTCTAATAAACATATCTTTGACAAAAAAAAGTGTGTTTCCTCTCTTGGTTGGACGCACACAGTGTTTGCTTGAATGAGCCTTTTGAACAGGTGGGAAGGGTGCTGCCACTGTATTGTAGTCGTCAACTCTGCCTCGCCTTCAAAGTAACGCCATCCCGCGGCTCCGTGGCACCACAGAGCTGCGGGATGGCGTTACTTTGAAGGGGAGGCAGTGTTGACGACCACAATATAGTGGCAGCACCCTTCCCGCCCATTCAAAAGGGTCATGGAGCATTGACTCCCATATAGCCTAACTTACATTCTAGAAATACCGATGTGGCACTGTATAAAGTGCATGATATTCTGCATTTTTTCACTATTCTGTATATAGCACACAATTTTATCACATTTTAATAGCAACATAGTGAGTACTGAAGGGATCTTTCTCAGTCCTGATGAAGAAGCCTTGATGCTTCGAAACATGTTGACTTGATCAGGAGTATCCGCCCATTACACGTAGGACATCTCCGAACCACCACTTTTAACAGCTCTAGCCTCAATGACCTATTAAAGTTTCTTAAGTCTATGAGGCCAGTTTCTTTTAAAATTCACTTTACGCATTCACTCTGAATCCTTCCTATCACTACCCTTACACCACACATAATACTGAAAATCAGTGCTCCCGGGTAGCCGCAGGTCACAGTATGCCCCATCTCGCAGCGAAGTGGGAAGACCCCTATGATGAAGCATGACACCAAGGGCTCTTTTGGTGTGTGAGGGGTATTTAAGCAAACACCGTGTGCGTCCAACCAAGATAGGAAACACACTTTTTTTACACAGTGAGACATTCTGTCAAGAGAACCCCCATGAGAGGTGGATCCTTATGTTTTGTTCAGATTCTTAGAGGAGGAAGTATCCAACTCCAGTGTCCACGCAGGACACTACCTCTTCACTCCCATATCTTGTTTTTTGGAGTTATAGGGATAGCCTGGCTGAATTGAAGGGGGGAAGAAGGAGAGGGTGAGGGAAAGGCCTGAACGCTAACTATGCAATCCACTAAACTGAAGATATTCTCACTCTCGCACAGTACATTCGTATTTGGAACAGATGAAGGCAGATATCTGCCTGCTACAGGAAACCCACCTACTAGCCAGGGACTGTTATAGGCTTAAAGCACGGGCATTCCCCATCCAGCTGTTCTGCCCAGAAGTTGGTCCTCTTTTGACTATGCTTTTAACTCCTTCTCTACACCTGACGCAATCCCGGCATCCATGCTAGAGGTGGTTATAAGGTTTTTCCCAATCCAGGGAAAGATAAAACACTCTGAGGCTCATACCGACCGATCTTCTTGCTCAATATAGATTTAAAGTTATTACACAAGTATACTGGCACATAGACTGAGTCCATACATACCAGCCTCAAGGGACCCCGATCAGGCTGGCTATATCCCCAAGAGACAGACCAGTGATAACACTAGGAGGGTACTATATATAGTAGACAAAGCTTCTAGATTCCCAGGTAAGGACATGATGATGATGATGATAAATGCTGAAAAAGCATTCGACAGAGTACACTGGCCCTATCTGGAGCAAGTTCTGTCTCACTTTGGCCTCTGGGAACGATTTTGTACTCAGATCTTAAACGGTTATCGCTTTCCTGAAGCAACGGTGAGAGTTAGCGGTCACAGCTCAGCCCTATTCCAGATTGCCTAGGGCAGAAAGCAGGGATGCCCTCTGTCACCCCTGATATTTGCACTATATATGGAGCCATTTGCGCACAGGGTAAGGACTCATCCACTGATACTTGGAGTTCTGTATGGGGGAGCTACAGCTTAAATACGTACGACGTTTTAGTGACCCTTAACGAACCAGACACATCCGTTGAGGCATTCCTCATGGAGATGGAAACGTTTGGAAGAGCAGCCGGTTTTAAAGTCAATGTGGGGAAATCTGAATCCCTCAACCTCTCTCTACCATCTCGGATGGTGGAACAATTAAAGGAAAACACCCATTTCAATTGTCCCTCAACACGATTAATTATCTGGGAATTCAAATAGCTGCGTTCACCCACACCACAGTCACCACCAATTACTCTATTCTGCTCAGACAAGTCTGTGCCGATACACGAAGATGGAAGCACTACCCAAAATCTTGGTTCAGCAGAATAGATGATGTCCCTCCCCAAAATATGATATGTGTTCCAGACACTACTATTGCGTCCACCACCAGGCATGATCCTCAAACTGCAAAAGGAATCATGCAATTCATATGGCAGGGTTGTAAACCCAGGATGAAAAAGAGTCTTAGCTTTCTACCACCTAATGAGGGCGGACTGGGTATTCCCGACCAACAGCTGTATTTTCAAGCACCACGGTTGAGGCATTTAGTAGAGTGGAGTCAAACAGAGTCACAAAAGCACTGGCTATTCAAAAACAGGGCAGTAGCGGGTACCTCATTGATGAGAATTCCCTTTTTAAAGAAGACCCACAGACCGCATGGCCTTTACGCGTTTGATATCACACAGACAACAATGACGACAATGGACCAGACTAATATCAAACATAACCTCACAACGTTCCCATCGCCCCCTGACCCCACTATTTGACAACCTGGACTTTGAGCCCGGAGTGGGGGAGACAAAGTTTTTACGATGGCGTCATTCAGAGTGATGGGCCATGGATCACTTTTTTATGTTGAGGGGGTGTTATTGTTCCAACAAATCAAAGCAGACTACGACAAGCCAGACAGAGAGTGTTTAAGATACCTACAACTTAGACATTGAGTTATGCAGCCACAAAATAGAGAGTCCGCAAAGCGACACCTCACTCAATACGAGAGGTGGCTCTTGTCAAAGTCCTCAGACAGAGGAATGATCTCCGATTTATATAAGCTACTAAACACACGAAACACATCTACATACAATGCAGGAAGAGGTAGATGAGAGAAAGATATAGGGAGGTCCCTAAGCAATAAGGAGTAGGAATGTATCTGTTACGAAGCACAACTCACTGCTAATAACATGGCCCTGGCGGAAACACTCACGAAAGTGGCAACTTATTGGTACTGCACTCCGGAGAGAGTACACAAGATCAACCCATCGGCGAGCGCAGATTGTTGGAGGAACTGTGGGAGGGTTGGCAACCTGATGCATCTATTAAGGGATTGTTCCCACATTCAACCCTATTAGATTCAGTCCTGGATGAAATTCACAAACACTTTGAGACTCAACTACTTCGCTTTTTCTGCACACATTTTACTGGGAGCTCCAGATCCCTTGCCCTACCCACTGAAGTTAATGAGGGGCGCTTGATAGGCATAGCTTTGGGTTCTGCCATGCAGGCTGGTTAACTCGGTTATGGCACATCCTGGTAATGGAAAAAAATAACTCTTACACTTGCGGGAAAAGGCGCAGACTTCCGTGAGGTCTGGCTTCCCTTTCTTTCCCTAATGACACACGAGTTTTGTGAGCGCACGTGCCCCAAATATTTGGGCTTGCTACGGTTACCTGAAAACGCTGCGTCACCGGCTCGGAAGAGCAAGGATACCCATAAACTCAAGCTATTCAGTGGCGGCTCGTCAATAGGGGCGTTTGGGCGCCGCCTCCCTGCTTTCTCGCCGTGCGAGAAGGCAGAAACAAATGGTAGTTAGCGAGAAAGCAGAAGTTAGAGTGGGCGGTGTTACTCGAGGGCAGGGGGGAGCGGCTTGCCCACTGTTGTTAATACTGTCTGTTTCGGCAGCCTGAGAGGCTGCCCAAATAGACAGTATTAACAACAGTGGGCAAGCAGCTCCCCCCTGCCACCTCCCACTCTCCCGGTTCTCTGTATGCTGCTTGCTGCAGCATACAGAGAGAAATGACGCGGTTGGGGCAGCCGGCCGAACCAATCACAGCGCTGGCTGCAGTGGAGGTGAGGGAGGCTGCCTGCAGCCTTCCTGTTGACGAAAGCCCAGACGTCAGACAAATTAAAAATCCAGGACGGCAGGAGTCGGGAGTCTGCAGTCTCGGGAGAAAAGCGGGAAGCCAAGGTAAGTTTTATTATATTTTATTATTTATCGCATGTAAAGTGCTCTGATACCTTCCGGTAGATAATGTGCAAATAGCACCCCCCAAAAAACGCTATGGTTGCTGAACATTTCATTTACGATAAACACTTAGATTTATGAGGGATCTGCAACTGCACCCCACCCTCTTTTGTAATGTGGCATTTTTGTACTGCGTAATTCATAGTTTAGGATGACACTCTCCCTGCGAAGAAGGACCGGTCTGTCAGTTGATAAGGAAGACGGATCTCCTCTTTCTTTTGGGGTCGGTGTGTTATTTTGCATTTTATTGCCGCATGGTCTGGGTACTTCTTCGATTTAAGAGCGGTAGTAGGAGGCGCAGTAGTTAGTAGTGATCGCTCGTCTGAGGGGTTTCTTGCAACTTTTTCCTCCTTGGATGTCAGAGAAGCTCAGGCGGCGAACGAGAACAGACATTCCTTATCAAATATACACTGCTCTTTATTTTTACTGAACTTTCATTGCAAAGTATTTCTAACAGTGCTGTGCATATCTAAACACGTCAAAATCACCAACATCTAAATGTGAGCAAATCCTCTGTTGACTTGTTCATTTCCACTTTTTGTTCAGGCTGCTAGACAGGATATCCTGTAGGCTGGCGAAAAGGGAGGGAAGCTGGCAATATATCAGTTGATGATTTACTAATAATTTTCCAAGTGTGTTAGACTGAACGTAGAATTTGTCTGCTGCAATTCCTGTGCGCTTTGAAGGCCAATAAAAAAATTGATTTGCTGGAGAAAGAAGTCTGGCCAGTCGACAGGAAAGAACTCGACACATTTGAAAACGTGAAAATGTGTTCATGGCTGAGGAAACATTTGGAGGTTTGCAAGCTCTGAAAGTCCACTTAAGACTTTGCTGAGGGATGGCTGTGAGTGTGAGAGAGAGGGCAGTCTGAATGCAGCAGCAGCTCGAATACTACACTGGGGCACACGTCCCTATTGTAACCTTATTGAGAGCAATAATGTGCATGACAATGCAAAATCCTGGTTCTTCTATAGTAATGTTACTCAAGAACTTAACTTAAGGATGTATGTATAAATTGTTGCTATCAAATAGAAAAATAAAATGTTTAGTCTGCCATAGACAGCTGAAACATTTTTTTCTGTGACTAAAACTGGTGAGATATTTATTTATTTATTTATTTATTTATTTATAGGTTATGCATAGATTGTTATGCATAGGTTATGCATAGATTGTGTGGGTCATTATATTTTATTGCAGTTAGGATGCATTTATATTGCCCTTCATATCGCTGACAAAGTGCTAAAGTTCATTAGTAGATGGGTACAGCACTGCATGGTTGGTTGGTCGTGGATACAAGGATGCTGGTTACAGTGAGGAATGTGTGCACAGAGGACAATAGAGTGGTCAGTTCAAACTGTGAACACAATACAAAATTGGTGACACTCATCCTGAACTCATCCTGAACTTTTACGCTCACTACTTTGAAATGTCACCAGCTGCCACTGAAGCTATTTAAGATTAGACAGGGTTGATCAGAGGAAGGGGGATATAAGAGCAGGGCTCTGCGTAGTCCGGATTTGTGCCAGATGCTGTGTTGGCAGTCCTTTTGTTCCTTCCCTTGCTTTTGTTTTGGTTGAAAACAGCAATAAAAAAGAATTAAACCATAAAGTTAACCAGCGCTACCTGAACCACATGAAACAAGGCCCTGCTACAAGGACTGACTGGCTGGAAGTCGGACTGTCTGCTGAACACAGGCGGTGGTTTGACCTCAGACCTGACTAATGGCGCTATTGGCCCCCTGCCTGGTGATTAGGAGCTGTCCATGGGACCTGGGGTCCTGAATCCTACTAGAATGCTGCCTAACTCTGCCTTGAAGAATCCAGCTAACTTCTAAGGAAAAACATCTTTTGAATGTACTCCTGCAGGAAGAAAAACTATCCAGGAGCGGAGATCAGAGTCCTGTGGCCAGCTGTCTAGGGAAGCTGTATAAAGGCTCCAAAGTGCCATCTCAACGTCATCACTGAGTGCCAGAGGGCAGGATCACTCTACAAGGAACGGGGTAAGCCTGTGCATCTCGGAAACTCTCAGTGCCTGTCCTTGGTTGCGACCAACAGGATGTTGGGGCATATTATCAAGGGGATTTATCTCCGCTTTTTTGGCTTTAAAAGCCAAGAAAGCGGAGATAACATTTTCTCTGTATTACCTAGCTGTCGCTAACACCAGTTAGCGACAGCTAGTAGGAGATAGCGACCATCTTGGGCCCCACTTTGCATGTCAGTGAAATTTATCACTAATTACATGCAAAGTGGGCGTACCAAGATGTTAGCGGCTGGAAACAGTCGCTAACATCAATATCTCCTATTACCAACTTTTGGAGATATTCGCGGTAAGCGCGAATATCTCCAAAAGCTAACACCTGCCCTGAGCAGTTCTTAGCCATGTTATCCAATGGTAGGTGGATAGCATTGCTAAGAGCATTAGCTCGGTAATGCATGAATATCGCTGACTTTTCAGCGATATTCATGCATTTCGGCCGATTTTTATCGCTTAGGAGATAAACCTTGATAGCAGCTCGGCGATAAAAATATTGCCGCTAAGCCAACATAGCGATAATTATCGCTAGTTGTTGATAATATGCCCCGTTGTTCTTTCTCCCTGGCGTGGGAATGGTCATCTGATTTGCCAGTGAGGGTGTAACCTTTCACACCCTTCAACGACATCCAAAATTGCCAAGGAGCTGCATAGATATTTAGATCAGGTGTGGAACATTCTGTGGGCCTGCTTGAGAGCAGTATTTTTGGGGAAAAAATATTAACTCTTTGCTTGCCTGGTGTGCTACATAAACCCTGTTATCAAAGCCCATAAAGGCACAGAGCAATTGAGCGGGATAAACCCTTTAATAAAGGCAGTTGGTACGAGGTAAAAACCTCTGTCAAAGTTTGTAGGCAGATTACTGTGAAAACCTGTTGATTGATTGATTATGAAAACCTTTTTTCAAGGCGCACACAGGCAGTTGTTTATGATTTTGCCAACCTCTTCTCAAAACCCATAGGCAAACATTTATTGATTATGAAGCCCTTTTCCGAAACCAATAGGTAGATGTCTCTTAAAAGTGTAAATCCTGATTATATTGCTTCTCCATGTTTATTCATATTTTTAAGTGTAGGATTTAGTAGTGTGTAGGATAAAATACTTTTTCTTTCGAAAGTAAAAGTACTGGCTTGAGTCATAAGTTATAACTTTATTAATAACTCTGTTGAGAACTGATTCTGTAACCCTCAAAACTTCCCTAAGTGAGCCTTGGACCTCTCTTCATCACTATCTGAGGGTCAAGTGCTAAAAGGGTACACTTTGGCCTTGATTGCGATTATACACCTGGTAAATAATGATACCATAAGGTGTGTTATTTATGGGGGCAATAAATAACCCTATTACGAGTTGGTGAGGAATAACATACAGATTTGTTTTTATAACACATTTTATTCATTTTCCTCAAGTTACAAAAAGTTAAATTTGTACAGCAGGACAATGAATATGCACATGAAAGTGATACAAATTGACACTTGTATAACATTTTATCCTTCAGCAGTATTTACAGTTGTGAATTGTCCAGAACATGGCCTGTTCCAACACTTATTGTGCGGGCAGTAGGTATCTTTCCTGCTAGTACATTAAAATGATTACATTTCTTAATGAGAATGAAATAGAAACATAACATTATAAACTACCCTCCCCCACCCCTGCTGACGGGCGCAAAAAAGAAAAAAAGGGAGGGACTGGATTATAAAGGCTGGTTACAGTTTATCAGGTAAACTTTGGAAACACATGAATTGAGAACTGCAATGAAGCTGTTTAGAATTTGCCTGCTATTCTTCGATATCTAGAATTTGGGGAAATGGTGAATACAGGGATCATGTCTGTGTCCACCGAGATATGCTCCCGGGGAAAATAAGTGCGGTTTCCTGCGTGGGAGTATCTAGGTTTTGGATGTAAGGAGTGCTCATAATTGATTGTTATGCTAACCTCAGTGGCTGAAAATGTCAGCAGATTTAAAAGATTCTAACATGGTGTCCCAGTTCATGGCAATAGACCTCCTTCTTAATCCTCTACTTTCTTCTCTACGAATAGCTAACTACACTTATGCCAATCCCCACTTTTCAACTTCTTCTTTCCAGATGTGTAAGGTGGGGGCTGATGATGATTTCCAACTCCTTGTGACACCTCGTTTTGCTAGTTTGAGCGCTAAGTCTGCAAATGTGGCCTGCACTTTGTGTCCCTTACGTCGTCAATATAGTCCCAGTATACATGTTTCTGCTATCTGCAATCCCATATCCCCCACTACTTCCTCTAGGGTAGTGGATAATTCTCCCCAGTATCCTCGCATCCCGACACAAGACCATATTATATGAATGAGATCTGCGTCCTGTTCAGTACACCTGGGGCATGATGCCGTAACACTGGGGTAAATGGAATATAATTTGTGTTGTTTGAGACCAGATGACCACATGATGACCGCTGCAACATTTATTGTTAAACTTGACTGATCCCTATGAATTAATATGATACATAGGTGTGGACACATGCAATGCACAAGATGAAATGTCTCTAAAACAAGCTTTTAAAGTCGACATCACCTATATATGAGAACAAACATATGCTTTAAATTAAGACAAGCATCAATTATTTCTCTATATATTCTCAAGCCCTGAAGAAGTCCGTTTTAGGACGAAACGCGTTGGCAGTTTCAGATTTTTAACGAACATGAATAGAGAGTGAATTCCAAACAACACAAGATCTGCTTGGTCTGTTCATGGGAAAACACCTGCGTACTATGATTCGTTTTTGACATGTATATAGGTCTCCTACTGTGTTAGCCCCAGCTTGTGTCCAGGGTTTTGGGGATGCCCACTAATGGTATGTTGGGGGCATATGCTGGGGTGTTTATAGTATATTTTAATGCTTGTTTCCAGCATATGATTGCAATCTTAAGCAGCGTTTGAGCCGAAGGCAGAATCATACTGACGGGGCATAACAATGTATGTAAGCTACCCTGTGCAAGCATATGCTGTGTGTCGGCTATTTCCTGTAAATTTCGACCTGTTAGCCAATATAAGAACCATTTCAGTTGTGTTGCTAGGCAATATGCATAAAAATCTGGGGCTCCCATTCCACCAGCATATGATGGGAGTTGCAGTTTCATTAAGCTTAAACGACGGTGACCTGTGCCCCATATTAAACTAATTAGTTACGTGTTCAAAGTTTTGAAAATACTTTTGGGGTACACTACTTGCAAGTTCGTAAAAAAGTATAGTAGGTGCAGGAGCATTACCATTGTTGATATTGCTAGTCTCCCAGCAACTGTAAGGGGCAGGGACATCAAAAATATGGTTTGAGCCCTCAAAGAGCTTATTGCTTTTTGCAAGTTCCCTTCAATAAGGTCTTGTCAGTTCCTGTTGGACTTGGACCTTTTTGCAGGGTCATCTCTAAAGTTTTTGCCTTTCTCCTAGCCTTTTCTCTGACATGGAGTTGGTGGTTTTAGGACTCTGGACACTACAGCACTGCTGTTCAGTGTAAAGTGTGTGTGCTCTCTGTGTTAAATATGGTAATATTGGTCTACACCTGTTTGGCCTATTTAATTTACCTGTCAGTCCCTTGTAAAGTGGTTTCTCATATACCCAGGTCTGGTAAAATAAATGCTACTGGTGGGGTTGCAGTGCTGATTGTGCCACCCACCAAAGTAGCCTTTCAAACCTATCTCAGGCCTCTGCCATTACAGGGCCTGTGCGCGCAGTGTCACTGCGGCTGTGATGTGGCACCTAAAGTGTGTGCCATGTCTGTGAGCCCCCTTTAACTGCATGTCAGTCATCCCTAAGGTAGGCCCTAGCTAGCCCTAGGGGCAAGATGCATAGTAGGTAAAAGATAGGACATGTACCTTAAGTGTGTGACATGTCCTGGTAGTGACAAACAGACATTTTGGTTTCCCACTACTGTAGGGCTGCCCTCCCATAGGAATGCATTGGGAATTCCCTGATAAGTGTTTCAGTGGTAATTCCTGATATGAGAGGAGCAGCGTGGTCACGTTTAGTATATTTTGAATGGAAATATTAAATGCTGCGCAATGGTGTGCGCAGATTTATTATAACTATTTTAGAAGTTGGCATTTCTGTGTGCTATGTGTCTGCCTGCCTGATGTGAATTGCATGTCTGGCTTTTGAGTGACAGGCCCTGGGAGGTGTGTGTGGCTCCAGGAGGGACAGGGCGAGTCAACACTAGGCTGAATGGGACATCTACATTTGGAGTAGTGGGAGGAGTAGTCCCCTGACCTAGAATAGGATTGTTCATGCCCTGTACAATGCTGGCTCTGCCTTCTGTGTTGTGTCTGATCACCGTGCCCCCACCTGACAAAGAGGAAGAGGTCTGGTAAACAGAGTGCTCCAATTCCCCCCTCAACCAGTTTTTTCTGGTTCCCCCAAGCCCTGCACTGCAGACAAAGGAATGTGTCATATAAATATAGGGGCTGTGACCCCATGGTTGTTGTGCTGTTCCTGGACTTGCTGGGGGCTTGCTTCTGCTGGGGGCCCAGGAGGAACCGCCAAGAGGGATTGCCTCCCTGCTGGAGGGCCCTGTGTGTTGCCCTCCTTGGGCACAGCTGTGCCCCTTGGATCTTTGGGCATCTAGCACCTTATGAGCAATGTATTTTACTTTCCCAGGAAGAGGAGCGCGTGGGCTTAGCAGTGCAGAGCTGCAGCCCTGTTAGAGGGAATCCCGATGTGGGGATTCCCCCGCATTTTGTGCCTTTTCCGGCAGGAGCCCACCCAGCATTGTGGTGCTGAGCGGGAGCCTACCCCGCTTTATGAATATTTTATCAGTGGGTGCCCAACCCGCATTATGGTGCAGTTTGAGTGGGTGCCCACCCTGCTTTATACTTTATTTCAAAGGCGGTGCCGGCCCTGCATTGCGGCCAAGAAGAGAAGTCACTGGCCCGATTCGGAAGCCAGACACGTCTGCCTGGTCTGGAGCGTAGTGTGTGGAGCCGGAAGGAGGGTGGGAGCATACCCTGCCTCCATGTCTGCAAGTGAGGATGGCCCAGCTGTTCCTGTGGTTCAGAGGAGTCCCTGGAGGTCGGTGCATACCTGCACAGGGCTCCCGTGAGTGAGGGAGAGCCAGAAGGTGAGAGAGTCCCCAAGGAGTGGGAACTCTCCAGACGCCACTGAGCGTGCCCCCGAGAGCCAAGGAAAGGAACAGAGTCCTGCCCAGAGCCAGTGAGTGTGACCTCATGTGGCACATTGTTGAGTGCCTAGTTCCTGAGCGGACCCCCAGGAGAGCGGGCCGCTCCAACATTGGGGGCAATGTTATTGAGAGAGAGCCCCAGAGCGGGCCCCAGAGCCCAGCGCCATTTTTCCTCACAGCTGCACCGCCTTAGCGGGCGGCTGCAACATTGGCCATATATTGTTTTTAGGGCCCCAGTGGGATCCTGAGGGCACCGAAATGCCTTGGCTCTATGTTTATTCATGGCTGCACCGCACCAGTGCGGGCAGCTGCAACGTTTTGCTATATTTGTTGACAAGGCCCCAGTGGGGGCCCAGAGGGCACAAGGAGTGCTGCCAGTGCCCACATTTTTCTTCCCAGCTGCACCGCAATTAGCAGCAGTTGCAACGTTTAGGCTAGAGCATATTGAGTAGTCACAGTGGGGACCCAGAAGGCACAGTGGTGCCAGCGTAATTGCGTACTGTGATTCTGCTGCAGTGACAGCCGCCCTGACGTTTAGGACATAGGGCATTTTGAGCCCTCTGAGAGGACCAGTTGGCCACGGGGTCAGTTGTAGGTTTGTAGGGCGCAACGCCCTAATGTGATGTATGTGGTGCCGAGGATAAATGTGATTTGTGCACCAGGATTTATGCCTCTGATGTTTATGTTTAGGAGGTTATTCCCTAATCTGAGGTTTATGCTTAGGAGGTTATTGAATAATGTGGTTTATGCTTGTGAGATTATTCTCTACTGTGATTTATGCCTCTAATGTGATTTATAATTATGAGGTTGGCGCATAATGTGTTTACGCCTAATGTGATGCTGATTGCATAATATGATTTATGTTGCAGGATATAATGCTGAGTACAGTGTTTTGCCAGTAGTTACTGGTTGTGTTTTACATTCACTATTTGTGCTCTGTGATGGTTCTGACAGTGACCCAATTGGCCCTGTCATGTGTATATAATCCCCTGTAAATATTGCCTAGTGCCAGTTGGCACAATGTATATTGTGTGATTACTATTCTTTTTTTTTAAAAATATTTTTTATTTTTCTTTGATTACACATTATGTCACATACATAATACTAATACATATATTATACATATGTCAAAATTGTTTTAAATTTATACTTAACCACATCTGATTTGATGAGATTCCTCCTATTATGCAATACAAAAGGGAAATATTAAAATACATTCACACAATATCCACCTGGGCTTGTGGTTTACCGTCTGTGATTCCAAAACCAATACAAAAACAAATAAATTACTATGTTACCATGGTCTCTTTCCATTTCATAATTGGCTCCCAAATTTTGAATCCTAACATTCTTCTCCTTTTTCCCTTACGTGAGTATATTGCCTTTCCAAATTATACATTCCTCATAGATTTGAAAGCCAGGTTTGCATTACTGGGGGGTTTTCTCCAGCCATGCTCTTGCTATTGTCAGCCTTAATACTGCGGTAGCAATAAACATAAATTCTTTATAAATATAAACTTCCCCCATATCCCTCCCAAGCAGTTTTAGCAGTGGCGTTAATTGCACTCGTATTCTTAAAGTATTACCTATAAATTCTTCTATATTTTTAATCAAAGTGTGAATTTGGGGGCAGGTAGCAAACATGTGGACAATATCTGCGTCTACAGCATTACATTGAGGGCAGGTGGTACCAGTCAAGCCTCCCCATTTAGCTATTCTAGCCGGTGTGTGGTACAGTGAAAAAAGAGATTTGTAATGTTGAGATTGGAGGGGGCCCGAACATAAAATGGTACGACCCAGATCAAGTGATTCCGAAAAATTTTCAGTCTCTCTCCCCAATTTCACAGCCCATTCATTACTAAATTTATCCATGTCATCCACCTTCCCTTTTGCAAGGCTTGCATAAAAAGATCTTATCGTGCATTCGCCTCCTTGTCCTATTTTCTCAAGTATTTCATTGCGACTGAAGCCTGCTGCCCCACCCCGCTTATTGCTGAGAAAACTCCTTATCTGTAGAAATTTAAAAAAATCCCTCCTTGCAACACCATATTTACAGGTTAAATGTTCAAATTGAACAATCCCCTCTTCATCCATTAGGTCCCCAATCTGTATTATCCCTTTTTTCGCCCATCCAGCCATTATTACATCAGCAAAGACTGCCGCAGGGAAAGATTTATTCTTGTATATCCTGGTATACCTATTGTATCTTCCTAGGTTCACCTTTTTTAAAAAAGCATTCCATATCTTAACTGCTGCTTCTACGGTCTTAAATCTAGTCCTTTTGTAATATCCGAGCTCCACACAATTTATTAAACAATTTTCTGTCTCGACCCCCAACACTGCAGAGTACACTTCCGTAGACATGATCGTAACTCTTTCCTCGAGTCCACCACCCCCTATTAGTCCCTGCATGTACTGTAGTGCTGCTGCCATTTGATACATTCTAAAATCAGGGGCCCCCACCCCCCTCTCTCTCTTGAAAGGGTCATATAACGATATGCACGCCGGGTCTTCCCATGTGCCCAAATAAATCTATTCAATACATTCTCTAACAAATTGAACCATTTAGCTTCAAAAACCAAAGGGATAGTTCTAAAAAAATAAAGAAATTTGGGCAATATCAACATTTTTATTACATTAGTGCATCCCATCAGAGAGAGATGCAGAATGTTCATTCTCTCTAAGTCATTCTTTACCTTCACCATTAATGGAGCCATATTACTCTCAACTACTACTCTCAAGTCCGCCGATAGTGAGACCCCCAAGTATACTGCGGAGCTAACCGCTCTGTTATCATCGCACCTAGTATATGCATTCTTTATATTCTGCGTTTTGGCTCTGTTCAAACTGTAGCCAGAAATCTGCCCAAACAATAGGGCCTCCGCTTCTACCTCTTTTATAGCTAAGGTAGGATTCGATGTTAAAATTGCTACGTCATCTGCATACGCTAGTGTCTTCACTATACTATTATTTACTTTTATCGGTGGTATATCCACATTAGATTCAAAACGCCGCAATAATGGCTCCAAATAAAACGCGAAAAGAAGAGGCGAGGATGGGCACCCTTGCCTGGTCCCCCTTGCAATATTAACTGCATCTGAAAGCCCTCTGCTAACTCTAATTCTAGCAGTGGGGGTAATATATAAAGCCTGTATCGCTTTTATAAACTTTTCCCCTATTCCACACCATTTCATCACATACCACAGATAATCCCAAGAGACCCTGTCGAACGCCTTCTCAGAGTCGAGAAAAAGTGCTGCAACAGGGTCTCCTAAGACATCTGAAGCATCGACGGTGGTAACTACCGTCCTAACGTGTTGGGTTGTCCCTTTACCAGGTATAAACCCGTGCTGTGTGGGGGTTACTAATTGTTCAATATTTTTTGCCAGTCTTTTTGCCAGTATTTTTGAGTATATTTTTACATCTGAATTCAAGAGTGTTATGGGTCTATAGGACCCTGGAGCTTCTGGTGGTTTATTTTTTTTTAAAATAACAATAATATTAGCTCCGCCCCAGGATTCCGGAATAGATACCCCTAACTGTGCTTGCGTCATAGTATAAAACATATCCGCCAATAACACGTCCTTAAAAATTTGGTAAAATTCGGTTGGTATTAGGTCTGGTCCTGATGTTTTCCCTGCTGGTAGACTTATGATGGCAGACTCTAATTCTTCCAGCTGGAAGGGACCCTCCATTAACTCACGATCAACTACGGGGATTACCGGAGGTGGAATATTCAAGAAATAATTTTCAATATTTACCGGGCTTACTATGTCCTCTGGGGTATATAGATCTGAGTAGAACCTTCTAAAAACTTCCCTTATTAAGTTAGAATCTATTACCACATTCCCCTGTCCATCCCTTATCTCTTTTATTGTTGCTGCGGCTGTTTTCTGCCTAGTTCTAATTGCTAAAACTTGCCCTATTTTCTCACTATATTCATATGTTCTTTCCTTTTTTGTTAAATAATTATCTGCCGCTTTCCTGGCCAATCTTTCAACAGCTTCAGCTTTCAATGCTATAATTTTAAATAAATGTTCTTCCAGCGGTAGATTCCGTACAATAGCCCTACTCAAGCTATGTTCCTCTCTTAGTAGTTCTTTTTCTGTTTGTTTTCTCTTATCCCTTTCCCTCTTCTGCCTTGCCTAAACAAAACTCATAGTTTCTCCCCTTACTCCAGCCTTAAAGGTGTCCCAGATCACCCCTGGGGACGCTGTCCCTCTATTAATTTCCCAGAAGTATTGTATCCATGGAGCCATATGTTCCCTATATGTAGTATCTTTTGGTAAAGCTCTCTCGAAGGACCATTGCGAAGGTATTCTTTGTATTTGAGCAATTTTAAGCGTACAAATCAGTGGACTATGGTCCGAGATAACCCGTGGTAGCTTTTCTATATGTAAACCAGGAAGTAGGTTAGTAGACGTTAAAAAATAATCCAATCTGACCATTACTTTGTGTGGTGCGGAGTAGAAAGTACTCCCATCCAAATGTGGATGTATCTTTATCCATGGATCAAGCAAAGCATTGTGAGACACCATAGCAGCTAGTGCTTTATATACCTTCTGCTTCCTTCCCCGATATACCCCACCGTGCTGTGTGAAAGAACTCTCTGGGTCGCGTATATTAAAATCCCCACAGCACACTATAGGCTCGGGCCATTGAGCTAGCTCAGTATCTAAAAATTGGAACACATCTGGGTCATCTTCTGTGGCTCCATAAACTGAAGCAATAGTAATTGTCTGACCCCTAAATTTTATTTCCACTATCACCCATCTGCCCTATTTATCTTCCTTCTTTCTCCCAATAATCACATCCCTACCTTTTCCCAAGATTGCTACCCCTCTAGTCCTGGTACCCTGTTTAGTGCTAGCCAGAACACTGAATCCTAGTTGCTCCAAAAAATAAGACTTACTCTCTTCAATATGTGTCTCTTGTAGATAAATTAGATCCAATCACAGGGTTTTTAAATATTCCGCCACTTTCATTCTCTTATTCATGTCGTTAAGACCACAGACATTAATTGTTGCTATTTTGCACGCCATTGCAGAAGTTGTTGAAAAATGTGCCTAGTAAAACCAATTCTTTTTAAGCTCATCAACCAATACATCAGTCTATCATAAATTCTAGACAGGTGACAATGTGTAAAAACATATATTGAAAAAAAATTAATTGTTACCGTTTCCACCCCCCCTCCCCTGAGCCCTCCCCAACACCCCTTGTCTCTCTCCTCTCCCCCCTCCCCCCACCCCACCCATTTTTACAGGCAAATAGGTCAGAGACCTATGTGTGCCCGCCTTAGGTTGCGCTAGTCGCATCCCTCTCTCGCTTAGACTTTGTATTTATGCTATACTGCCCAACCACCCTTTTAGCCTTCTACCTGGGTTCTACTAGCAGTGCTTAATATAATTCGCATACCACCCAGGTCTAACCTTCCTTCTTCTTTTTCATCTCTTCCAAGAATAGCTGTGCTTTGATTTCAGATGTGAACATCCATGGTTTACCCCTCACGATCACCTTAAGCCTAGCGGGGAATAAGAGATATGCCTCCATACCAATGGCCTGGAAAGGGGGAATCATCTGCCGTAACTTCCATCTCCTCTCTATAGTAGCATGGCAGAAATCAGGCCTGGCGAAAAAGGTTACGCCTTCAAATTTCCTCCTATTATCAGGTCTAGCCTTACTGATAATCTCTTCTCTGAGCAGAAAGTTCCCTACATTTATTAAGATAGCTCTTGGAAGGTTTCCCTGCCCATCACCCCCTGCACCAACCGAACCATGAGCTTTCTTCATTGTGAATGGGAATCTATGTGCTCTCTGTATCTCCCTATCCCACTGCCACTGAGATTCTGGAAAAGCCCCCTTCAATAGGGTGACCACAAATTGCCTGACGTCCTGCCCTTCTGTCCCTTCTGCCACACCCAGTAATCTAACATTATTCCTCCTCTGCCTGTTTTCAAAGTCCTCCATTTTCCAACACATGTCCACCGCTAGCTTCTCATGTTCTGTTTTGAATGTCTGCCAGCTTCCAACGTCGTCTTCCAATCTTCCAGTACGCTCCTCCACCTCTGTTACTCTGTCCGCTATTCCATCGTAGAGCTTGTTGATTTTCCTCAAAGTGTTCTGAATATTCTTTGTGGCCTGTCTTGCTCTTCGACTTTCGGCCCTGGCCTCCCCTTGCATTTTTTTAAGGATACTAAACAAGCATTCAAAAGACTCCTGCTTGGGGGTGGGAGACCCCCTGTGGCCTCCTCAACACACAATGCGGCACTGGCTTTATCGTTGTCATCCTCCTGGTATACCTGCGATGTCGCACAATAGTCCCATAAGAGTCGTTTCTTCGTACGTTCGGGAAACCCTGATGACTGACTCCTTAACTTCCCACTTTTTTTCTCGCTGTAGATTCTTTTCCTGAGGTGGTGCGTGTAGTCTGTTCCAGTTAAATCCTCATCTTCCTCTTCGGAGCTAATGTCAGTAGAGACTGCCGACTCAGAGTCCTCATTCACTGAGTAAAATTCTGGTTCCACAGAGGCATTGTCCCCTCCACCCATAGCTTGCATGTTTATATTACCTATAAGGTTGTCTTTGTTGGCAAGACTGGCCCTGCTGCCCCAAGTACTGTCCCGCTGTTTTACTGCATTCATTTCTGCATTCATTTCCTCTTCAACACTTAATAGGGCTCCGAGCATATCAGCTGTCGTATCCCCCCTTGCTGTGACCACGTTTGGGCCCCCTTTAGTATCCTCCTTGGCCCCATTCAGAACCTCACCTCTATCTTGCACACAGCCAGCAGCGTGAGCCTCCGGAGCCTCGGGATCGGTGCTTCCTACAGTGTTCTCTGCCTGAGTTAGACGTTGCTTAGCAACCAGCAGCATAGCGTCTCCCATGTCTGCAGCGTCTGTTGCGTCCTCGAGGACGTTACCGGGAGACAGAGCCACTGTTTCGTTTGTATTTTTCCACGGAGCGAGGTGCTCAGAGTTCTTCGCTTCGAATACCTGCACCAAGGTAGGTTGTCGAAAGACTGGCTCGCGATTCTTGCTTCTCTTTTCGCGGGGTCAGACCTAGCAGGGTGACTATCTTCCGCTGTTTGCCCACTCGTGCTTTTCGTCACTGTGTTTGGCTTCCCCCGCATCTCTCCTTTTTTCCCCCCACCTTTCTCGATCACAGGAGGGGGGATTGCCTTCCTTATCGCTCCGGCGCATTTCCCAGCGGGGGTTTCCAATTTCGCATACACGGTCAAGCCTGTTTTAGCCACTGCAGGATCTTGCGCCTTCTTACTTTTATCGCTCCCCTTCTCCTGGGTCCACGGGGGTAACTTCGGTGCCATTCTCCGGCTGATAAATAGCTTTGCAGCTTTGCCCTTGACCCAGGTCCAGGCCACCCCGACCCGGTGTATGCGTTTCTGAACGTACTTGTTTTCTGGGATCCAGCTAAACCACCAGCGCTCCAACTCCATTAACAATCCATTAACAATCCATTAAGGGTTGGATTTAAACAGCACAGCGTCCGTTTCACAATTCATATCGTTGATGCGAGAGAGGGGTTAACTGCGACCTCTCAGGACAACGCTGCAGCGGCCATCTTGCCCCCCGTGTGATTACTATTCTAATGTGTTTTGGATAATACAAAGGCTATTTTTATATATAGCCTTGTGTGGAGTGTCATTTGTGGCATGCCTAGTGTGTTGCTGCTGTGTGTGTCTTGCGCAAACGCTTTACAAATTGCCCCTGGGATAAGCCTGACTGCTTGCTCTAAGCTACCAAGGGGTGAGCAGGAGTTATCTTCAGGGTGTAACTCCCTTGCCCTGACTAGAGTGGTGGTTTCTGCCTGGCTTAGGTGCAAGCCCTAGCCAACCAGAAATCCCATTTCTAACAGTTCCTATGGATGTGTATCCCCACATATCTGAAAATAGTGTGAGCAATTGTTATGTTTTGATTTCCATAAGGTATAGTTTGGTTATCTGTGTCGTTGCCAAAGGGGAATGCATATAATGTTTTGTAATTTATGGGTAAACCTTCAATGGACTCAATTTTAAACAAAGCAAAGGTGCACCACCCAGAGATTCTGGCAGCAAAGGCAAATCAATTGTCCATGGCCAAAAAGAATAAAGAAGTCTTCGATGTTTCTTTTTTTTTTCTTTTATTATTCCAGGAGCATAATAGTAGGTTGGGATCAGGCTCATCCAGGTATATTCAATAGAGCGTATAATTTCTTACTGGTTGACGTTCCCTGTCAAGGGCAATATTGCGTGTAAAGTAGTGATCTGTGTTCTTTTAATAGAAAGTGGAATTGATCTCCTCACCGCCAAAACCAATCTCTGCAAGGAATGAAAGCTGTTGCTGAGTGGATGAAGAACAGCCGTCTGAAGCTGAACTCGGACAAGACAGAGGTCCTCATCCTCGGCTCCACCCCCTCAGCCTCGGATGATTTCTGGTGGCCGTCCGCACTGGGAGCAGCACCAACACCCACCGACCGCGCACGCAACCTGGGGTTTATCCTCGACTCAACACTCTCCATGACTGAGTAAGTCAACGCTGTCTCGTCCTCCTGCTTCAACACCCTCTGCATGCTCCACAAGATCTACAGGTGGATCCCCACCAAAACAAGAAGAACGGTCACCCAGACCCTCATTAGCAGCAGGCTGGACTACGGAAATGCCCTCTACACAGGAGCCCCGACCAAACTCCTGAAATGACTACAACGCATACAGAACGCCTATGCATGCCTGATCATCGACATCCCACGCCACAGCCACATCACACCACACCTAAGAGACCTGCACTATCTTCCCGTCAACAAGGGGATGGTCTTTAAGCTCCTCACTTATACACACAAGGCGCTTCACAACACCAGACCGGCATACCTCAACAGACGACTCACCTTCTACACCCTGAACCGACAGCTCCGCTCCGCCGACCTCACCCTTGCCACCATCCCCCGCATCCGAAGAGCAACTATCTCCCACCTTGCCGGCAAGACCTGGAACACCCTCCTCACCCTCCTCTGGCAGACCCAGGATCTAATAACCTTCAGGAGGCTTCTCAAGACCTGGCTATTCGAGCAGTAGCAGCACACCTCCCCCCCAGTGCCTTGTGACCCTCACGGGTGAGTAGTGTGCTCTACAAATGTACTGATTGATTGATTGATTGATTGATTGAAAGTGGGAGATGCTGCCTGGCCTTACTTGTTTAAAATAATCTGCCAGTCTCTTATTCCCAGGGTCTTTCACTTTCATCTTTGTGAAGACATGGTCATTGTATGTAAGACGTAATTTGAGTGTGGAGCCTACATGCATGCATGGTAGGAAAAAAAGAGGGAAACCATTCTAGCATCCCTGCATGTACACTGAACCCCAAGATGGAGGTGCTTCCCACGCCTTTTTTATCCTGTGAGCCTTCACTGGAGCATTCCTTTTCCTACTGCAGTGTTCTTCTCCACAACATTACACAACATCCCTTTTGACAGTGTTATTCTCTACAACATTACATAACATCCCTTTCTACAGTGTTGTTCTATACAGCATTGCATTACATCCCTTCTACAGTGCTGTTCTATACAGCATTACATTGCATGCCTTCTAAAGGGTTGTTTTATACAGCAATACATTACATCAGTTTATTCTCTAGTCTGTGGTTGAAGTTTGCCTTTTGTTCCTCCTGACAGATTTTACTTAGCTCCACTACATATCTCACCTCATCTGTGTCACAAAGGCAATGGCCCACTGTCTCAGTGTGATTACACATTTCTGCCTGAACTGGTTGGAAACAGCTCAAGTGGGGTTTCTGTTGACCATAATTCTGACATGCACTGAACATGCAGTGTGTCTGAAGATCTGATTAGAGGACCCCCACACAGTTAGAATAGGCTATTTGGCCATCCCTAGGTCCCAGGAAATCTAACTGAGTGAAGAGTGCTCCCACATCAGTGATGTTGAGAAGATACTGAATTCCAGGGCCATGAAAGAATGTGAGCTCTGCCTACTATTGAGAAGGGTGCTGATGTAAGCTCTGCACAGGAGAGTCTCCCCAGAAGAGGAGACCAACAGCCCAGCTGCTTACAAGGACCTGTGGGAGCATCATTAGGTAGGCACTGCCTCAGAGCATGAGGTCACCTGCTAAGGTACAAGGAGAGGATCCATCTACAGTGCTTGGTGTGTGTGTTCTGTGTATTTAAAGCAGTTTTCGAGTTGTAACTCGTGGAGGTTAGTTTTCTGTTTGACTGCTAACACACTAGTAGGTTTGGACTGTGTGGGTTCACACTCTACTTGGAACACTCACTATTTCTTATTTCTTTTTTCAGAAGTACACCCCCTCTCGCTATATGGGTGTGGTTCTTTTATTCCTCACTCATTCTTTACCTAATCACTCCGTTAATTCTCCTGACTGTGCTATTCCCCAGTATCATCCCCCAATCAATGTAGTCAATAAAACTGTGTAGTAATACACATTTGTTGTTATGATATCCGCCAGAACCCGAAATGCATTGGGAAAATTTGAACTGTGGTTCTATATAACTGATACTGAATGTGATTGTAACATTCCCGTGTGGACCTTAAGGTTCACAGAAAATTTGCGTTTCAAATTCATTAATTTATTGCAGAGTTATCAACTTCTGAAGAGCCAACTCATAGCTGCCTTTAATCCCCGCATACATGTTTCTGGTGTGGGCACCAACAGGCATAGGAAAAGAGCCAGCATGATCAGCGGTTTGGAGGATAAATGTCTTTAAATTTAAAACCACCCCAGGCCCAGGACACTAACAGCTGAAAGTAGAGCTTGCTGAGATGTTCTGCTTTAGGTTTAAGATGTACTCATGCCAGGACCACCTTTAATCTCCCCTATGGTTGTGGACGCCCATGACAGTGACTCAGCCCTGCACCACATTTCCCTCCTGCTTGTGCCTTGATCCACCTTGCAAGACTGGGTGGACGAGTCTAGATGATGCGGGAGGTAGGCTTAGTTTGGCACTGAGAGACGCCTGCGAGGCTGTGCATGGGCCCGGCTTTGTTGGTGGTGGCACAAATATCACCCCCTCCCCACCCCCGCCGCCAATTAGTGAAAGACACTGATGCAGTTGTCTTTAACCTAACTGTGACTGTATTGTGTGGCCATGGAGCCACATTTGGCAAAGAATTGTGTACCCACATGCAAAGTTAACTACTGGGATCCACTGATTTGGGTCAGGATTGTGGATCCAATATTTCTAAAGAAAAGCCTTGATAGTTATGTAATATTTCCAGAAGAGTGAACACTGCAACGATATTTGAAGTCAGAACTCTAGCTGGAAAGGAGCTAGAGAGCTCTGTGTTTCACTGTTCATCTTCATGTTATGTGCAGTGTTTAGTTTTGTGTGGAGTAAAGTACTTTTCCTCCGGGCAGTGAAACACTTACTGAAAATTGATTTAAAAAGGGATATTGGGGTGTTTTGTTCAGTTTTGAGAGGCTAATGTTCATTATTTCACTCTGTAAGCTTTGGACTACTCTGCCTTGCTATACTGAGAGTCAAGTGCTAAAGGGGTGCATGTTGTGTTTAACTTTAAGGTAACCCCAGGACACAGAGGTTAAAACAAACTAACAATCCCAGTAACCACTTATTGCCCTGGCTTACTCCCCTGCCCTAGGTTTCACAGTTTGACTATCCCTGTACCGCAAAAAACTGGAAGGTGCACCCCGTGGGGGTCTGTGGTGCTATTTTCAGGGGTTGTACATCCTTCAGCAGTTAGAAAAACTACAAGGCGTGAGGATGGACTTATTGTAGGGCGATTCCCCTGTGATTGACAGGTAGCCTGGAAGTGTGGCCTTTGATTGCCCGGTGTGTTTCCAGCCTGTCTTTCACACCTCATTTACAGTGATGGGAGGGGGCTGGCCGAACCTGCTGCCCCATCAGACTGGCAGTGGTGCCCATGTCGAGCAGCACTACCCTTTGGCTGGACTCCTGGGGAGCTGTAACTGTTGACAGACGAATGTGAGCAGAGCAAGGAGAAAGGGGCTGGGGCGACATGCTCTCTCAATGTCCTCTTTTACAAATGGGGAGAGGCTATTGGTTGCTGGGGGGCTCAAGCAATGACCCATGGTACAGAGCCCGGGAGGAACCTGCCTGCTGGGCCCTCAGACCAGTGGTACAGGAAATGGGAGCAACCCCTGTCTGCTGCAGAAGGCCATCTCACCTTGTTGCAATGGAGAGAGACCTAACCTACTGAACTAAATGTTCTAAAAAAAAAACTGTACCTTCAGATATCTCTTCTGATGCTTTGAAAAAAACATCCACGAAGCAAGTCTCAAAGCGGCTGCAGCACGAGTGCACAGGAGCAGCAGATCTGAGCAGTGTTTCTTTACCAAGGGCTGTGTTTACAATACTTTGTGAAAGACGTATTGTAAACACAATGAAATTTCTTCAAATTAGAGAGCACTCGGTAAAGAAAAGCTGCTCTGGGGTCTGCTTTTTCTGTAGCGCTGCTTTTCCTGCCCTCCAGAAGATTCTGCCTCTGCTGGAATGTGGCTGAGAGCATCATACCTGCATCTCATTTCACTCTCTTCTGTATGGTGTCAACTTCCTTGGACTCGCCAAACTCCAAACCAGAGACAAACATGCTAGTCACTTTTTAGGTCGAGCTGCAGAAAGCAAAACAAAGCATTGCATCCAGCGAAGTATCTAATGTCTTCCGCCTCCTGGGAATCTGAGACAAGGGTCGGGCACGCGCGGCGATTGGTGTCTGTGTACGCGCACGTCCAGGCCGGCGCCATGCACATCTCCTGCCTCACATTCCCTGAAGTGCCCGATCACACACATGCACACACACACCCCCCAATCACTATCTGAGTTTATTTAACGAGCATGCGCTGTTCCTGTTTGGTGTTTCCCCCGGCTTGTTCTTTTTTGCTCTCTCCCTTCTAGGCTTGTTTTCACCCTCTCTCAGATCTGTCTGGTTTTCATTCTCTCCTCTCTGCCTCTTTCTTTTCCTGGTCGCTTGGATCTGTCTCTTGCCTCAGTTTTCCCCTTCTCATGCCCAAGGGCTTCTATGGATCTGCTCCCTGTCTGTCTGGCCTCAGCCCCTTCCCTGTCTGCGGCTTGCTTCTCCTTTCTCGCTCTGTCTCTCGCTCTGTCTCTTGCCTCTCTCTCTCTGTTGCTTCCTCCTCTCGCCCTATGTTTTTCAGCTTGCCTCTCTCTCGCGCCCGGTGTCGAGCTCCCCCTTCCTCCTTGGGTCCTCTGACACCTGCCTGTCCCGGTGATCTCCCAGCCTTGCAGTCTCACTCTTTCATGCACTCCCTCAGTCGCACTCTCACCCCTGGACTTCAACAATCTCTTCCGGTGCAGCCCCTGCACGTCTCGTGGTCTGCCCAGGGACGGATCTTCGAAAACAACTCGCCTGGGAGTGAAGGAGGAGCTGGGGGGAAGGAGTGAGGAGGAGGAGAAGGCCTATGCAAGGTCCCACCCCTCCTGTCCAGCTTTAGCCCTCACACCCCTCCGGTTTCTCCTGTCAGGGGCGGCTGTAGCCATATTATTTTTTTAGAGTAGTTAATGTTTTTTGTTTCGTAGATTGTGGAGTCTATTGCTGTATGTTAAAAACACACACACTTGCTTATTACTCGTTTTTACCTCGTTGTTGCTAATTTTGGTGTGGCTCTGCGTGCATCTTTTTGCTTTATAGCCGAACACGGGCTTCACGTTTTTTTCCTAGTTGTCAGTAACGAAGGTGGAGCACTACGCAATTCTATGCGCTTTACAGCAGAACCATAAAGTGAACCAGTCCCTGAAGTATTTGAATGTTTAGGCTGGAAGAAAGCGATGCATGACTCCTTTGTGCACATTTTGTTTCTGCAAAGCAAGCCTCATCCATGGAGCATGCTTCTGGCTGGTGCGCGAAGTATCCCTTTAGCCGTGTTTGCCCCCCGGGTAGGCTGCAGGAAGCACAGGCAGAGCTGATAGGCATTCTGAAAAGGGTGAATGAACTCTCCCACTGCAGACAAGTATCCCCCATTCTTCCAGGCTCTGGTGCCACTGACCCCGCCTCAGGAGCTGAGTACCATGTCCACAGCCTGTCCAGCCAGGGCAGGTCGGGCCGCTACCTACACGACCTCGGACAACCCACCGCGCGGTGTTATTGTATTTATTTTATCGCTAGGCCACGCCCCTTCTCCTTAATGTCATTATTTCATGTATGGCTTTCATTGAGCCTCTGGCCGTACAATTTTATTGGTGTCTGCATGCAGCCTCGCATGGGCAAGTTACTTGGCTTTCACAGTGCATGCACACTTGGTTATCACAAGGCACGGACGCTTGGTTTTCACAGTGCATGCATGCTTGTTTTTTTACAGTGGATGTACACTTGGTTTTCACCGTGGTTGCACACTTAGTTTTCACTGTAGATGCACACTTAGTTTTCACAGTAGATGCACACTTAGTTTTCACAGTAGATGCAGACATGGTTTTCCCAGTGGATGCACTCTTAGGTTTTCATAGGGAATACACACAGGGTTTTCACCGCCCTCACTCTATCTATCACCCTCACATTATCTATCTATCGCCCTCAGTCTATCTATCTATCTATCTATCTATCTATCTATCTATCTATCTATCTATCTATCTATCTATCTATCTATCTATCTATTGCCCTCACTCTACCTATCTAACGCCCTCACTCTATCTATCTGTCTATCTCTATCTATCTATCTATCTATCTATCTATCTATCTATCTATCTATCTATCTATCTATCTATCTATCTATCTATCTATCTATCTATCTATCTATCTATCTATCTATCTATCTATCTATCTATCTATCTATCTATCTATCTATCTATCTATCTATCTATCTATCTATCTATCTATCTACCTACCTACCTACCTACCTACCTACCTACCTACCTATCTATCTATCTATCTATCTATCTATCTATCTATCTATCTATCTATCTATCTATCTATCTATTTATCTATCTATCTATCTACCTATCTATCTATCTATCTATCTATCTATCTACCTATCTATCTATCTATCTATCTATCTATCTATCTATCTATCTATCTATCTATCGCCCTCACTCTATCTATCTATTGCCCTCATTCTATCGCCCTCTATCTATCTATTGCCCTCACTCTATCTATCTGTCTACCTATTACCCTCACTCTATCTGTCTATGTATCGCACTCACTCTATCTATCGGCATCACTCTATCTATCTATCTATCTATCTATCTATCTATCTATCTATCTATCTATCTATCTATCTATCTATCTATCTATCTATCTATCTCCCTCACTCCATCTATCTATCGCCCTCACTCTATCTATGTATTGCCCTCTATCTATCTATCTATCTATCTATCTATCTATCTATCTATCTATCTATCTATCTATCTATCTATCTATCTATCTATCTATCTATCTATCTATCTATCTATCTATCTATCTATCTATCTATCTATCTATCTATCTATCTATCTATCTATCTATCTATCTATCTATCTCTCTATCGCATCACCACAACATCACTCAGCGCCACCACAGCATCAATCTGTGCAACCATTCAACAACAACTGGTTCAAATATGTTCTCTCAATGTTTCAAGATTTATTACAAATGTCACAAAAAGATGTTAATATTTCACTTCTGTTCTTGGATTTTCGTCACAATAAAATACACTGAACATAATCTTCACAAAAGGTATTTACAAAAGTTTTAGCTATTGCCATTATAAATTACAATGCGATACAAAAGGGGATGATGGACGGAGCGTTTGAACAAATCAAACACTCACCACCAGTCAACTGATCTGGGTTTTATCCATTACCATTCTTTAGTTCACTCAGCCACCCCAGTTCAGACATGGCTATATGCAAATCAGTCTGACCCTGTGCCTCATGGGAACAGTGCAGCCCGAACTGCCAAGCCATGTCTTCCCTGGTCCTTGGATGCTTGATTCCGGTCTGGGAAAGACATGGCTTGGTAGTTCGGACTGGACTGTTCCCATGAGGCACAGGGTCAGCGCTGATTTGCATATAGCCAGTGTCTAACCCAGGGTGGTGTGGAGTGTAAAAAAACGATGGATTTAGGCCCAGATCCTAGTACTGGGGTGAGTGTATGACATTGTTCTACATTCTGTCCATCAACTGTGTTTTTTGCAATTATAAATTACAATAACTTTTCTTTAAGTATTAATTATTTTAAAAAATTAAAAGCCATTGTTATTTGTAATATCAATACATCTAAGTCACGTAAATACAACACATATTACATTACAAATGCTATAGGTGTCACATTTGCGTAAGTTAAAACTATTGGCATTGTAAATGACAAAGCTATTAATTTCGGTATTTTAAAAACCAACACATTAATAAAAAAATTGTCATTTACAATACCAATAGCTCAAACTTTCCTAATGCGAGACCTATTGCATTGCAAATGCTTGTTTGCTTTGCGTTTATATTTCAAAGGTGAAAGACATTGACTTTTACAAATTGTCTCCCTTTTTGCCAGCCTTTATTACGCCTCAGTCCTTCCTTCCCCATTTCCTTTCTAACCTTTTGGAGGTGGGCCCGACACAAAAACATTTGGCTCCAGGGAGCTTGAAAGAAGAACATTTTAAAACCTCTACTGTACAGTGATCGTCACATCCTCCATAAAATGTGGTTGTAGAACCTTAAGTATCTTTCTAATTACAGTAGGTAGGATTTCAAGGTCCTCCTCCCACACGCCTATGATGCTAACATGAGTTTCTCAGACCCCTGTACTAAGGAGGCAGCGGTGCGTCCATTGGGGCGTAGGGCTGTAGCCCCACTAAGCCAGCCCTGGACGCACCGAGGCATTATCAATGTCTTGAAACAATCAATTATAGCTCCACGCCACACACAGGAGGATTAGGAGGAGGCCGAGGCAGCGATAATTTATTATGGTGCGGCCCGGTCCGGACTCGGAGTGCGCAGGGGGTGGGGGCGGGTCTGCTACTGTGAGTGACAGTCTCTGCTGTCTCTGACTGCAGCAGGCAGGCACTTTGCGCATGAGAAATATTGGGCTGTGACTTGCCCGAGCATGCGCAGCAGATGTGACAAACAGTGAGGCATTACCTGGCATAGTAGAGAGGGTCAAAAGGGACCGGGTGATGTTTCAGCCGGGCCCGGGTTTTGCAAGGGCCACCAGGGCGAGTACACAATGTGCCCCCCTAGCCAATCCTGGTGCTGCATGCAGCGCCAGGATTGGCTGGTCCACCGCACAACATCCATTATTGGATGCCGCGTGTGGATGGGGGCAGATGCTCAGCACTGTGGAGATCTGTGGCCAATCACTGTGTGACTTCAGCATGAAGCCAGCAGTGATTGACCATTCATTCGGGAGAGTCGCACACGCCGTCGTGACGTTGTTGTTTCTATTCTGACTGAGTGAAGAACAGAAACTAAACTATTGTCGCCGCCACCGCCACGTGTAGACTGCAGAGTGACTATAGCGAGCCACTGAGCCAGCAGCCGCCTGAGCTCAGCAGCAGACGTGGTTCACCGTTCACCTGACCTCACCTTTGAGTCACGTCGTCCGCCGACTCGTCGTCACAGGTGGGAGCAGACTCTTGCACATCTCCTTATGGAATACATTTTGTGCTGGTGCCACATGTGCACTGGCATGAGGTCTACGGGCGTGTCCTTATTGCAAGGGGGTGTGAGTGTGACCCCATGAAAATTAGTGAGCCATTACATTTGTGCCTGCAATGCACCACTGACACAGGGGCAGAGGCAAATAGACCATCAGGAAGCATACTGGTTGTGCCACACAAGTGTGGTGGAGAGTCAGGATGTAATCTCATCCCAAAGCCACCCCATCGGATGGAGTGCACACAAGGGCCCCACGAATCCTACAGGCATAGCCCTGCAGGCAGGTGCAGTCATTCCTGCAGTGGAAATATGTGCCCACCTTTGAAACATTGACAGTGATGCTGCCTGCAGTGAACTTTGGATCAGCAGCTTCAAAAAGCCAGTAAAATACTGGACCAGGCAGCAGACATGAATTGGATTGATGCAAAAACTAAGGCATACTTATTTGAAACATTTCCAAGAAGACCTAAGATCTACTTTTTGCCCAAAATACATAAAAACTACCATGACCCTCCTTTCAGACCCATTGTGTCTGGTTGTCAGTCAATATTCGAACATCCTGGATTTTTCATTGATGAATATCTCCAACCATTCATCAAAAAATGGCCGACTTACATTGAGGATACCTCAGATTTTTTGAGAAGTTTAGCAGAGCTAACAATTGAACAAACCAATACCGTTATCTTATGTACAATTGATGTAGTTGCACTCTATACCTCAATTCCACACAAAATGGGGATAGAAGCTGTCGAATGGGCTCTGTTACAAGAGAATATACCAGATCATTTGAAAATTCTACTTCTTCAGATCCTTGAATTTTGTTTGAGTCACAGCTATTTTGAATGGCAAGGAAAGTTCTTTTGTCAACTTAATGGAAGATCCATGGGTTTTCCTGGGGCACCCATGTACGCAAATACGTTCATGGCAAAATTCGAACAGGACTACATATTAACAGATCAAACCTGGCAAACTGGTCTGTTATTTTTCAGACGATATATTGATGATATATTCTTGATTTGGCGGAATTCGGAAAGAATGCTAATTGACAACATCAATACCCTCAATGCTGTAGACCCAAGAATACAGTTCACCTACTCCATCAGTGAAAAGGTTATACCATTTCTAGACGTCTTGGTGGAATTGAAAGAAAATAAGATCCAGACTCGTCTTTACAAGAAACCTACAGACAAAAATAATGCTTTATTATTTCAGAGCTTTCACCCCCAAAATCTCATTCTGAATTTACCACTATCGCAGTTTATGCGCATCAAAAGAATATCTTCGGATGAAGAAATCTGCGAGCTTACACTTGATGAGCAAAAACAGAGGTACACTGACAGAGGATACCCGCATACCAGTCTAGACAGACAAATCGCCAAAGTGAAAGGTTTACCAAGAGAAACCCTACTGACCAAATCAGAGAAGAAAAAAACAGAGAAAATGGTCTTCGTATCCAAATTTTCATCATCATCAAGAGACATAAAGAATATCATTATGAAGAGGTGGGATATACTCCAAGCTGAAAGAGACTTTGGTGACTTGTTTTTGGCAAAACCCATATTTGCTTACAAGAGAGCTCAAAATCTAAAGGAAATCCTCAGCAGACGTAAAATGGAGAAACTTAATGTAGACACACAATCTCGTGGAACACTGAAATGTTGGAATTGTAAACATTGCAACAATGTCATACCAGGCAATGTACTCTTACACCCGAGATCTGGTGAGAATATCAAACTCAATCATACGTCTAACTGTGACTCTGAACATTTGGTCTACGCAATTAAGTGCCCGTGCGGCCTACTGTATATAGGGAAGACGACACGCAAAATTAAAATCAGGCTATCAGAACATAAAAGTCGTATCCGTACAAAAAACTTAACATCACCTTTGGCCCTGCATTGGACAGAATGTCGCCACTCCATCGCTCAGCTTAAATTTCAAATAATAGAACAAGTACCTAAAAGGCCAGACATTGACAATTCAAAGATCCTCCTGCAACGTGAAGTCTTCTGGATCAAGAAATTGGGAACCCTCGTTCCTCATGAACTTAATGATAAAATTGAAATGAGCTGCTTTCTATGAATCAGTCAGGGATATAGTCGCTTGATCCTATGAATCCCATTTCCCCCCCCCCCCCTCCCCCTCTATCCGTACACACTGCCCATCTTCAAACACACTATCATTAAACATACACACTATATATTTAAGGTGAATATGTATGTATATATATATATATATATATTTGTTATACATATGCTTTTTGATTATTTATTACTATATAATTTGTACAGTTTGGTTTCAGGACATTCCACAAATTGTCTATCGTGCATCTTCATAATGTCTATTCATGCTTGATGTTTGAAATATATGAGAAGGTTCTTTCTTTCTTTTTTTACATCAAAAATTTTTTAGGCATTCGAAATGGTATTTTTTGTTCAAGTTCACGACACAAGGCTGTAATATGGTCTCATGCGTTGGCATGGAAACGTATCGATTGGGTCAATCCTCTGTTTTGGTTCTTAGTTCGCTTGAAACGGCCGCCATTGGAGTGGAATGCCGATTTGTTCACAGCGTGAGTCCTTCGTTTATGCTACCCGTTACACCGCCGTTATAGTAGAAAGTGTATTTTCTGGAAGTCCGTTATTTGTGTTGATGTAGCAAACTCGCTTAAAAAATAGCATGCTGGGAACACGGAAGCAAGTCGCACTACTAGGAAGTCGAGTTCTTGTCGGGTCGCTGAATATTCAAATCCGGTAAGCGCCTTTGTCCGTGTTTTATACCTCGTTGTGTCTTGTACACAACTCGACCGGCATTTAGGGTTCATTTTACAACGTTCGTTACTCCTTTGTATAGGTTGATATCCCAGAACGAGTTTTCAACTGCAGGGCGGAGTCGCTTGTTTAAAAACGCTGAGGTGAGCTGTGTGTTTTCATTTTTGGCCATCTTACTTACTTATGTAGTGCCTAGTAATAGTTTGTTTAAGAACGGACATCATTATATCTTCATTTTCACACAGGCAGTTGAAAATGCATGGTTGAACGATTTGTACACGACCCCAGATATTTAAGGTGAGAACTGTGTTTAGTCTTGAATTTGCAGTTTAGACTTGAGATATCCATGAGTTTAGAATATTTATGTTCGCTTCTGTTTTTTAGGCTTATTCTCTGCTAATCATTCATTTGGTAAGTCTATGTTATATGGCTTGCATGTACAGTTAGAGCACTCTTTTCGCACGTTTTTTTCTGTATTATGGATTTACTTATATTTACATCTAGGTTACAGGCAATTGATTGAACTACATTTTTCACGCCATAACGATATTCTCTTGGAATAGGTGAGAGTCACCTTTATTATTGCTTTAGATTCAGGTTCTGTGTCGATGTGTTTGAATTGGAAGTGTGAAGTTTTGTCGGGTCGCTTCACCATCGTGTATTTTACAGATCTCTTATAGATAGCATATTTCATGCTTCATAATCAGCAGGTACTGGCATCGTATAATTTGTTTCCTTTGCTTTTCAGGAACCCCTGATGAAGGGACTTCGAGTCCCGAAATGCATTGGGTGCTATATAAAAAAATGTGGTGTTTTATGTTGTGTATCTAACTTGAAAGAATACAAATGTTCATGCATTTATTTTTTGTGTAAAATGATGTATGTTTATTGAATGAGAATCTTTTGCTTTCAAAGCACATGATGAATATGTAATAAATATTCAATACTGAGTATACACACTCTTGTTGTTGCGTGCTGAAGTCCTTTCAGCCATTCATTTGGGGTCAGGCTTTATTCATGCATTACTCACTGTTTTAGCAGACAGTAATTCAGCGCGCACACCTACCTAAATAACTTGTCTAATCGTTCAACCGAGTGCGACCTCCACCCACATTCATTCATGCAATGCACCACTGACACAGGGGCAGAGGCAAATAGACCATCAGGAAGCATACTGGTTGTGCCACACAAGTGTGGTGGAGAGTCAGGATGTAATCTCATCCCAAAGCCACCCCATCGGATGGAGTGCACACAAGGGCCCCACGAATCCTACAGGCATAGCCCTGCAGGCAGGTGCAGTCATTCCTGCAGTGGAAATATGTGCCCACCTTTGAAACATTGACAGTGATGCTGCCTGCAGTGAACTTTGGATCAGCAGCTTCAAAAAGCCAGTCCACATTTCATTAATGCACTGTTCCTAGTGTAGGTTTGTGTCTGCACTGGGAATGTGCATTTACTGTAATAGGGCCCACTGTCCGAGCCTGGGCCCAGCGCACCAAGCTAATATGAAATATGGGCCCAAAATAGTGTGGGTTTGAGAAATCACACCTTCTAATGTTTTATTTGTACTGTTGTAGCTCTGTCATGGCTAGGCTGCACTACAAAAATAACTCAATAAACATGCGTACATACAAGCACACATGCATACATACATACATGCACACCTACACACAGGCATGCACACATATATGCATACATATACACACACGCATACATAAATGCATACTTGCATACATACATGCACACCTATACACACAAGCATGCACACACACACATACATGCACACCTATACACAGGCATGCACACATACATACATGCACACCTATACAAATACATGCACACCTACACACTGGCATGTCCACATACATATATATACATACATGCACACTTACACACAGGCATGTCCACATACATATATATGCACACACGCATACATAAATCCATACTTGCATACATACATACATACTTATATGCCTCACACATTCATAAACACGTTTACATGCACCCATACTTATATACACACACAAACGCATACTACTGCTGCATCTTGCTTTTAAGTCCACATGAAACAACACCATGGGGAGTGTGTGTGTGTATATTATAAAATGTGTGTGTGTTTAGAATGAGATCTCAACGGGCAGCACAAAAGCAGAGATTTCCATGAAAGTCTTATAGTCTGAATACAGCACCTGAGCATAATAGGACGGAATGTATGAAGCTCTGTGGTTATACTGAATAAGCAGCTACCTATGTTATGCCATCTATTAATGTAATAACTGCACTTTCACAATTGCTTTATTAACCATCCTGCTTTCTCAAATTTGCTTGAAAGAGCACGATTTTTCTTCTTTTTTTCCAGATTTTCTTTGGGGGTGCAGTTCCGTAGTTTAAGGGTCAGAGGTTCGGTGGTTCCGAACCCGTTCAATAAAGGTTGTCGGAAATAGACGATTCTGGTGTCAGCGGACCGCAAATCATGAGTGCGGTATGTACGAGTGTTTTCACATTAATCGATCAATGAGAACACTATGTATTTAGGGATTTTGTTTTAACCTTTTGGTTCCATTTTGTGAACGGCAGCCATTTTGTGTGGTTGCCCTAACATAGGCCGATGACTATGGCCGAACGAGTCCTTGGGACACGTACACCTTAGCTGACTTCTGAATGACCTGGCCGAACTGACTCCCTTGCTCGAGGCTGACTTCGCTGAGCCAGTTCCTTGTTAAACAGCTGGTCAGATAAAGATCAAAGAGCAGGACATGCCAAAGTTTACAGTACACTGCACCCACCTTTCTATCTTGCTCCCAATCTGTTTCTGCTCCTTCCTTTACGACATAATCACTGATTTGGGTTGAGGTTTTATGATGGGTTGTCCGGCCTGATCGAACAAGAAATTGGAATGTGCTTGGTCATTTCTGGTGGGCTGGACACTGGAAAGTGGGATTGTCGTCATACGATATGTTTGAAATGTCACTATGTGATTGGCTAGTTTGTATGTAACCGATGCCACCTTTGGAATGTGATTTTTGGCATAAAAGACCATGCTCCGCTCATTGAATTTGTGCAGTCTCTAGCGAACCACCCGTGTTGTGCTTCGCAGATCTCTGTTCCTGGTTGCAGCCAATAAACTTTGGTCTTTGACGTCATCAAGAAGCGTCCCGTGTCTCTATTTGCCAAGGCAGGAGAACTCGAAGGCATCGGGCGTTTTCCCTGGCGCTGCTAGGTTCTAAAACCTGGTCCTTCAGGGGGGTAACCCTTGCAAACCCGCCGTTTGGGGTTCGGGCTCGCTCGCTACGCTCGCTCGCTACGGTGTTGGATGCAAATCACTTTGCGCCCACCACTTTCAAATGTCACCCACCGCCCCTGTGTCAGACTAGTCACTCTTACCCTGTTTCAGGCAAGCAGATTTGTAATGTAGCTGCTTCAGGATAGCGCTGTCCCAGGGGTTGTATGACGGACCACGCATGCATTTATCACGCTTGCTTTTACAACGCGGGCAATACAACAAATGCGCTGTTACCAAGCATTCCTTTACCACTCAAATTGTTAGAACAATTTGCCCTAGGGAAGCGCTGGACTTAAAAATTGTATAATTTACTATTCCAACTCCAGTCTGAGCAACAATAAGGAAAGTGCTGAACCTAACATCCAACACCAGACCGACAATGCGTTCCCTAAAGCAAGTCGCTGTAAAGACTTGCGTGCTAAAGGAACACGTGGTAACAGCACGTTTGTTTTATTTCCCGCATTGTAAAGTTACTACGTGGTTCTCACTGTGTGGTAAAGGCTGTTTCCTGTGGCAGAGTTGTGGCCAGTTAACTAGGAAAAGCTGTTATCCCTATACTATTCTCCTTACTCTCAGAGCTCTGCTGAACACCATCTTGGAGTAGATTGCGGCCCCTTGGTCTTTACTGAGGCTCTAAAGCCATTTTTCCTGGGTGACTTCGCAGTCATTTTGCACACAGAATCTGTCTAGACACTTGGGACTGATAGGAAAGAAAGCAAGGGATAGAGAAAGAAAGTAAATACAGGAAGATAATAAGAGACAAGAGGATGGCAGCATTAGGAAGGTGAAAGAAGAAAAGGGGATGAAGGGGGTGGAAATTAAATATGAAATAAGGCTATGGGCTTTATTTAGACTTTGGTGCACAAAGTGCTCTGCCACAAATGTGACGGAGCACCCTGACTCCCAAAGTAGCTGTTCCTCCACTGTGTTCAGAGTTGCGGGATGCATCATGTTGCTTCCACTGGGAGAAATCTTTGAATAACAGCCTACCTGAATTAGGACCGTTGGGCAAAGTACCTCAGACCATCTGCCCTCTTTATGGCAGGCTTTTCAACATATTATTTCTTGCTTGGACCCACCTTGCAAAGCCTGGTTGAATTGAAAAGTAAAGCAAATCAATGCCTTACACATTCTGGGAGAAAAATTTCAGCGTGTCAGAAACACTTCATTTTATTTTTTCAAAGGCAAATTCTCGCTTTCGGAATTTTTTTTCTGCAAAGCAAAACATTTGCTTGCAGACACACTGAACATGGCACTTCCAGAACAAATTTCAGTGGCTTCAGTGAAGCCACCATGATGGCTGCGCCTCTAAAAGCACAGAGGGGCATATTATCAAGGGGGTTTATCTTCGCTTTTTTGGCTTTAAAAGCCAAGAAAGCAGAGATAAAATGATCTCCCTATTACCTAGCTGTCGCTAACACCAGTTAGCGACAGCTAGTAGGAGATAGCGACCATCTTTGGCCCCACTTTGCATGTCAGTGATATTTATCACTAATGACATGCAAAGTGGGCGTGCCAAGATGTTAGCGACTGGAAACAGTCGCTAACATCGCTATCTCCTATTACCAACTTTTGGAGATATTCGCGCTAAGCGCGAATATCTCCAAAAGCTAACACCTGCCCTGAGCAGTTCTTAGCCATGTTATCCAATGGGATGTGGATAACATGGCTAAGAGCATTAGCTCGGTAATGCATGAATATCGCTGACTTTTCAGCAATATTCATGCATTGCGGCCGATTTTTATCGCATTTGCGATAAACCTTGGTATTACCAAGGTTTATCTGCGATAAAAATCACCGCAGTTCAGCGGTAAATTTTTGTCTCTAACCAAGCAATAGCGATAGTTATCGCTATTGCTTGGTAATATGCCCAAGAGTTCTCAGACAGCCTGGCGCAGGTATCTAAATATGGCAGCCGTTGTCCGCCATGGTAGCGTAGTGCGTAGGAGCAGTTTCTCCAAGAGAGCAGAGGAGTGTCGCCCAACTAAAGAAAATGCCCAGAGCAGCTAAAAAATCAAATGCAATATAGTTAATTTTTTACTGTTAGAAATGGGGGAGCCTAGTTGGCAGAGGCATGCACATGCCAAAGTAGGGATCCTTGAGTCTAAACAGGCCAAGGGAGTTACACATTTTAGATAAACCCCTGCTCACACACTTGTTAGCTTGGCACAAGCAGATAGGCTTATCCCAAAGGCAATGTGTAACGTATTTGCACCCAGACACACAGTAACACAGTGAAAATACTACAAATGGACAAGGCACCAGTTTAGAAAAATTAAGTATCTTTATCTAAACAAAATAACACCAAAACAACAAACAACCAACATACACAATTCAAAATCTGACTTTTAAAAGGTTTCAATCAATTCTGTCTATAGAAAACTAATAATGAGTGACTTTGAAAAAAATCTATTTATTGAAAAAACCAAATAATAAAAAACATCACATAAATTAACCAAATGCAAAACAAACCATCATTAAAATGCACAATAAAAAATAAATGAAAAGTGGTCGACCAAAACAATTAAGAATATTACCAAAAGCATTACAGAGTGGAGCCCGATTGGAGAATTCCTGTTTGCAGATAATCAAGCAATGCATAATTACAATGTTTCATTATCGACAGCAAACGGAGAGGTGTCAGTAAAAGGAGAACACAGCCAACCTCTACTCTTGTTCCTGGGGGCCCAAATTTTCATCTATTTACCCGGCAACCTCTACTTTTGAATACAACTCTCTCAGCCTGCATGCACCAGTCCATATCGGACTCCCAATTAGCACATTTCAAATCAACCCCTCCCCTCCAGGTTCTGGCGATGTTGCGCTTCGCAACCATGCATCCCAAAGTGACCCACAGTCGCTCTGGCCTAGACAGATCAGTGACGTCCCAGATATTCAAGAGACACAACTTCAGGGTGGCCTCCACCTCTTTACTGCAAGTCTGAGATACAGCAGCGATAACGTCCCACCAATAGCCTTGAAGAATTGGACAGTCCAACCATTGGTGCAAATTAGGTATAAGAAAACAACAGGAGAGACAGGGAATTTAAGGAACGCTCTCTCGGTCCCCAGTTTAGGTAAGCAATCAACAAAAGAGAGGTTACATGTGTGTCTTGAGCCACAGTGACAGAGCCATGTAAACAGCAAAATTACCAGCCCAATTTGGGAGGATAGGAAGGCCCTCACACACCGACCTAGTCAGTGTCATGCTTCATCATAGGGCCCCACCTCGGAGGCCGAGTGCCTCCTCGGTGTGCTACGACGCCAAGAGACTGCGGAGCAGGTTTGTGATAAGGCGTGCAGTGAGAAATATAAGTAAAACGTGACTAAGGGTATCTCAAAAATATTTTATTCGTTGATCCCTATAGGTACCCACATGGCCACATCCACGGGGACATACTGGAGCTGCCAGAAGACCCATTTTAACCAATATGGAGCTTGTGTAATAGGCCCTATGCAATAGCTTGAGTTGGATCAATTTGAACCGGGAGCAAATTGCAAACTCACGGGCGATGCCAGAACCTCCCTCACTCTTCTTCGGAAAACTCCCCCACATCAGAACACCACTTTGTACGGACTTTATTTAGGGGGTCAGGTGAATTGTTAAGAATTTTACGGTATGTGAAAGATATGGCTTTCTTGGGGAGATAGTCGTCCAATAGCCTGTCTTCCAAAGGGGAGTACACCGACAGTTCCTTGCCTCTAAAAAGCACCTTGGTCAATACACTGCGCACTTGTAGATGGCGAAAAGTCTCGCCATCATGTAATTGGTATTGCCACTGTAGATCACTGAAAGACACCGAGCCGCCCTTAACCCATAAGTCTCCAATCCTGGACAGGCCGACCAAAGCAGCAGGCTGGACTACGGCAACGCACTCTACGCAGGAACCACTGCTGCACTCCAGAAGAGACTCCAGCGCACACAGAATGCCTCCTCACGCTTCATCCTCGACTCCTCCTCCACAGCCACATTACCACACACCTACAAGACCTGCATTAGCTCCTGGTCAACAAGAGGATCACCTTCAGGCTCCTCAACCACTCGCACAAAGCTCTCCACGACGCTGGACCAGCATACCTCAACGAACGACTGTCCTTCTACACCCCAAACCGCCAACTGTGCTCCGTCGACCTCGCCCTCGCCACCCTCCCACGCATTCATCTTACAACCACCTGCAGCAGATCCTTCTCCTACCTCGCCACAAAGACATGGACTACCCTCCCGGACCATCTAAGCAAGATCTAGGGCCTGCTGACCTTCAGGAGGCACCTCAAGACATTTCAGAAAAGGGGGTGGTGATGAACAGAGTGTCTTAATTAAGCAGACCACTCTTACCCAGTCAAGAGATCAGGGCTGAATCCATCACCGTTATTTAGCTCACTGCATCACCCCAGTTCAGAACCTGGCTATATGCAAATTAGTCTGACCCAGTGCCTCATGGGAACAGGGCAGACCAAACTACCAAGCCAATTCTTCACCGGAAAGGAGACAAGCTTCCGGGGACCGGTTTCTGGCATTTCAGCCGTCGTCGGCCCGGCTTGCTTGAATCCTGGTGGTGCAGTGAGCAGATAATCAATACGCAACAGACTATTGTGCACATCAGAGGGAAAGGTATATTGTTTCTGGGAGGGGTTACAGACTCGCCAAACATCTATAATACCAATAGCCCACAGACAACAATCTACCCGATGATTCACCCAATCTAGGGAGTAGGTGATCCAACATCCCATCCAAAGCTGCATCACAATCCCCCTCAAAAGCATGTCTCCTTCAGGTAGATTCAATAGATGTGAACCAAAGTCATTCAAGGCGGTAGCGTGTAACTGTGGAGGGACATACAAGGAAGTGACATTTGGAGATCTATCCTCACACTTCCCCGATACCGAGACAAATTGGCCCAAGGTATCACGTATAACTTTCCGAACCTGAAAAGGAAAGGAGCCGCGTGCTAGGATTCCAACTCCTCTAGACCCGCGGGTATAACCTGCATGGGCTATGAGCTTATATCCCCATCTGTTGAGCGCACAGTAAGAGGGACCTTGGATAGGAGTTTCTTGAAGAAGCACAAGGTCTTGCGTCTGGCGTTTAAGGTATTGCAACACAACACCTCTTTTTATTCAATCCCCCTGACCATTAACATTCCTGAGAGAAGTTTGAGATGGCCGAGATGGCCCAGCTGGGAGGACACACACTCACCCACACTCATTCTGTAAGACTAACTGTAGGGCCCCCTGATCCCCAACACAGCAGAAAAATATTACTGGCATGATGGAAATTTGCTCCAGCGAGAACCCTCCCCTATACAATGTGCATTTAGAAACAAAATTATCATATCCTCCTACGCTACATGTCCACCCCAATGGACGGACTCCAACCCAATGTAGATCACTGAAATCGACCACTTGAGAAAAACCGCACAAAAAAACAAAATAAAAACAATAAAACAAAACCCACCAAACTACTCATGTATACCCCCTCCCCCGCCTCCCTGCAACGTGGACTTAAAAGTGCCCACCCCCCAAAATTGCAGAGTGCCTGTATACCCAAACAACAACAGATTAAATATAGGGGAACGCTACTCAGCCAAAGCAACCTAAATGCGCCGCACATGAAGCCTTACATTTCCTCCCCCCTTCTCAAACCCATAGACTTTCCCGGTATCAAACCACATACAGAGCTTTGCAACATGAGTGTCTAGTGTAGACCATAAAAATCAATCTGTCCTCCCCCCACCACCCCACCAACCCCCTCAAGACCCACCCATGAACACCGAAGAAGGTACAGTGCAGCCAATCAATTAGGAGACCCCTTTAAACTCAGAAGACTGTCATCAGTTCGCAGCAATAAGGAACAAATCAAACGACATTGTTAACGCGCAATTGCATAACCCAGCAAGGTATACAGTTCTGCAATAATCGAGGTACAGTTCTCATTAGTAGGGTTTCCAAAGTGTCACTCATCCCCAGTTCGAGGTTCACCAGACGGGGAGGACCGTCTCTGAGCCGCAGCTGATCGCCAGCCTTCCAGCCATTCCCAGGTGTCCTCTGGGTTCCTAAGAAACCATGTCTTCCCATCATCCTGCACCCGGAGTTTTGCTGGGAACAGCATAGCGTACTTCAAGTTGTGACCTCTGGAGCACGCTTGATCTCCAAAAAGGACCGAAGTTGTAACTGCATTTTGTAGGTGAAGTCTGAAAAAAAGGTGATGGTCGAGTTTTCTAACTTAAGCGGCGGAGCAACCCTCGCCATCTGAAGGATATCATTTCTGTGTCGGATATTAAAGATGCGAGTACAGATGGGATGTGGCAGGGCCCCAGGCTTGGGGGGGTCACTCGGGTACTCTGTGGGCACGCTCCACTGAGAAACATTGTGACAGAGACCGGGGTTGCAGATGCTTTTGAATGAGGTCCTCCACAAATAGATCCGCTGTCTGCCATTCTGCTCTTTCCGGCAATCCCAAAATGTGCACGTTGTTCCGGCACGCCCTCCCTTCATAGTCCTCTAGCTTAGCCTCTAAGTCCATTGTCTGAGTCTGAAGGCGTTTAACCATAGTCTCCAATGTTTTGGTGGAGTTTTGTAAGGTGGAGATGGTTGTCTTAACCCTGTCCCCCAAGTTTCTCATATCCGCACGGACCAGGGTGATTTCCATGGTCACAGTGTCTATTTTCGTTTCCAGTGCTGTGCGAACCCCTTGGATCGCCGCCATCACATCAACCAAGGTCAGGGCATCTTTTTCTGTGGGATGTTTGGAGTCGGGTGAGCGCTTATGTCCTTCTGCCCCATCCGACCTGGTATGCACTTATTTTGCCAACCGTGCAGCAGGGGGTTGCTTGGCGCTCTTCGCCGAGGCCATGCCTACTGTATCTAGGCATGCAAAGGGGCCAAACCCGGGGAGTAATAGGCAAGCAGAATGGAGCCTACTGAAAACAGAGCACTCAACAGTGGGCTCTCCAGACCTCAGACTGGTGGCAGTTCCGACTGAACTAGCTACAAATCATAATCTCCACAGGCCTCACAAGGACCTCTGGCCAAAGAAATACATTGAGGGCAGCAATCATCACACCCGGGAAATCCCGTGGCAAAAACGCTTCTCCGTTGGCTGGGGACGGGGGAACGGGGAAGTCTTCGCCAAGAAAAGAGCCTAAATTATCTTTTTGACCCCCGCTGCGCTATCTCTCTGGTCGCCTCTCTGGTGGATGCCTGCAGAGCACAACTCATGTAGTGCACCGATCCGGGGTAACTCGACTGATCCTGCATGGCCCGTTCGGATCGGGAAAGGGAGCACAAGATGGCGGATGGGCCCAAAACAAGTAAAGGGGCCCTGTGTAGGGAGGTGGGAACTCCAATCTGGCCCCCGGCACTCACCTTCACACGGGCAGGCAGTTGCAGCTGAGCGAGAGTTATTGGGCCCCAATGTTAGGAGTACATAAGGATCACTGCCGCCTTCCCTAGCGGCCGGGAGCACTGATTTGTGGCATCAGCTGATGGACCAGAGAATCGGAGTTCAAAGCACAACACCACTCGGGCCGTAGAGAAAGGCCAGCACAACTCTGAAGGATCCACTGGGTTCCACTCCGAAGCCCGCAGCCGAGAGCCTTGCGACGTCACGGCGGAAACCCTGCAGCATCTCTAGACGGCTGGACCGAGATATCCAGGTCCCGACCACCGATTCTCGAAGAGCAAACGGCAGGTGAGACCGATCAACCAGGGGGTCTCAGCCGTCTTTATCTGGGTCAGCAACTGGATATCTTTGGCCAATAAGGAGGATTCAAATTACGGAGGCTGCCAGAGCTCTACATGAGCCATCTTAGGTGACAGCAAGCCACGCCTTCTGAATGAGTGACTTTTACACCAAGTACCTCAAATACATCCAAATTCACACGGCCAAACAGCTGCAGAGTAAGAAAGGAAAGTGTTGGAAAACACAGCAATGCTTCCGTTCCTCAGTCCTTGAGGAGGCTATGCTTCAGTTCTGCTACACGCATTGAGAATTGATGCGTTGCAACCGGACTGCAGGGGGAAGTAATGGATTGACTCCAAAATGGTGCTGGTCTGCGGGTGATGCGTCGGACAACTTGCTTCACAGGGGCTTTGTGTGGAAATCCAGGATGCGCTGGGGTTGATGCAACGGTTGTCGGGGTGAGCCTTAGCCAGGCCTACCAGTGCTAGGGGTTCGCCCTTCTCTGCGTAAGTCCTCAGACCAATAGAATAGAAGTTGGCACGGAAACTGAAATATAAAACAAAGTACTTTTATTAACCTCAAGAGTAGGAACTACATTCAAACAACACCCTTCGTAGTGTATGAAGTAGCACTCTGAAAAGAAGGAACATGGTCCTTTTATACCCACACTGGGGCTCAAAAGAAGGCGGTACAAGTACAGAAGAGAAGTGTTACATACTAGGCCTGGGCGTAGTGGGCGTAGTGGGGCTTCGCGGAGCTACGTGAAGTGGGTGAGAAATTACGCCCACCTCCGCACTCCGCGTAGCCCCACTACGCACCGCAGGCCTCCCTCCCTCCCGCCCTCCCTAAATACTTTAATTTAAATGTTAGAAAGAATTAAAAGGCACTTACCTTGCCCGCCGCTGCCCGCCGCGTCACCGGGGCTCCCTCTCTTCATCGCGGGCGGCCGAGCATGCGCATTTCTCGTGAGAAATGAGCATGCACGGCTGCCCGCGCATGCGCATTAGTACCCAAGACGGCAGCGATGAAGAGAGGTAGCCCCGGGGACGCAGCGGGCAGCGGCGGGCAAAGTAAGTGCCTTTTAATTCTTTCTAACATTTAAATTAAAGTATTTAGGAAGGGCGGGAGGGAGGCGGGTGGCGGCCAGCAACGCACCGTCTGCAGAGCGTGCATAGTGCCGAATTCTACGCCTGCTACGCAAAATGTGTAGAAGCCGGCACGGAGCGTAGCTGCCCGCCCAGGCTTATTACATACCTAAAAGGTCATACAGAAATGCACAGTCAACAGTAGGGAGGAGCTAGCAGTTTGCTGACTCCGGTAAGAATAACCTGACAGTTACAGACTAGAACAGGTGTATGAACAGTTACAGTTTCTTCTGTGCATGTGCAGAGTAGCAAAGCCTAAATATAGTCTGTCTATAAGCAGAGTACAAGAGTAAACAACAGCAAGGAAGGACAGAGCACATGGTGAGCACATTGCAGACAAGATGGCTGACAAACACAAGATGGATTCAGCTAAATGCTAACCCCGATCACTGCCAAATTACAACAGACGACCCTTTTAGCATTAGCTGAAGACATTCGTTCATTTGGGGTAATCTAGATTCACATCTTGTACATCTATGTTCATCATTTCAGTAACCTCTTTATTTAGCATGTGTTGGGCTTTTATTTCTGCAACATTTCGCTTAGCAGGTGTACAGGCAGTATTGCAAACAGAGCAAAGCATTGGCCCACATTGTATACATAGACAGCATGTAAATAGTATCATTAGTATTACACATAGGATGGTCAATAGCTTCCAGCCCCAAGTGACAAAGAGTGTCCAAAACCAGCTGGCAAAAGTCCAGGTGACAGTCTCTGGGTAAATTTTAGCAGCAATCTTATGCAGTTTAAAGATTGCATCAAACAGTGAAGGTGAATGATCAGGAATGTAGACGCAGCAACTACTACTGATGATGCGATGATGCGATGCACCTCGATCAGCTAGAACCACATCTAAAGCCATACAATTTTGGAGTGCTACAATCCTCGCAACTTGCAGCTCTTCTGTAATGTTCCCAAGTGCCATAGCTGTCTAATTGGTAACAGCTTCCACAGCACTAGTTAATCGTCTTATCTTTCTGCTGTTTAATGCAGCGCCCACAAAGAAAACCATGCTAAAATTGAAATCAACGTATTGTTGCAATGTGGTGTCAGTCTGGTCCACCTCATGAGTGCTTGTTGTCCTCTTATATCTATTCTTAGAAATATCATTGTATAATTTGAAATCCTTATGATATGATGCAGGAGCCAGAAACACAGGGGGCAACAGAAAGGACACATAGCATTCTCCAGACCAGCCAACAGGTAGTTGGTAATATCCCTTGTTACCACAGACAAAGTAGGTATTATGTGAGGATATGAAAAAACTGTTATTGGCACCTTCAATAGTCAGAACCACAGTACACTCACTTCTCCCCTCTGGAATTCTTCCAACACTGCCTATACACAAGTCTGCTTTAGCTCTAGTAACAGAAATCACAAATGGTCCATTGCTCTTAATAGTTCTCATATTTGGGAAACATATGGTGTGGAAATATTCTCAGCTCAATACTCCATCCATTCCCATTAAGTCCCTTCAGCTCCAGGATAATCTGTTTCATCTGGATAACTCACTTTATGGAGATGATAATAAATTTGTCCTACTGCCGCCCTTGAGATGTTAGCCTTTTCAGAAGCAAACAAAAGCGCAAACCAAGCTTGGCAAGAACCATTATGCGAGAAAGGAAGAGGAATAAAAGGTGTTCCTTCTTTCTTCTGGTGAGCAGGTATCATCCCACACACCCAACAGTCAGTGGTATTCGTGGTATTGTGAGTGTGATGCAACATTTGAATAAAAGCATTGTTCAGGTAGGATTGTCGATGCTTTTGCTCATGGTATTGAAGCGTAAAGTAATGATGCTCAGCTGGTACTGGATTAGTAGCGATCAGCAGTTGCCAAGCAGGAGCCATTTTCTCAACAAACCAAGTTGTCACTGCTACAGCTACCATAACAACAACAAGTCCTACAGTACAAATGGTCTTTTTTATTACAGATCTTAGCAACAGTTGATCTCCCTGCAGACATTATCACTTCATTGTTGAATTAATCGTTGGAGTTCAAAAGTCCTGGGTAGTCGTTGGTTTCTCCACTGAGGGTCAAGACAAGTGTCACTATGGAGAACTGATACCCCCCTACCCCCTTGCCACATCAGCGCTGTTTCACAAACCCAGGACGGTAGCTCAACCAGTCTTTTTCAACAATGCAGACTCTTTCCTCGGTCTCAGTTTGTATCGGGATACTCCAGGGATCATGTGGTCCGGGAAGACTTCCTCAGATTCGTCAGGTGAGATGGCGTGGCCTTTCTCCGTATCCAGAATCTCTCTATGGTCAGTCAGCACAGCAGGTTCCACCAAGGTAGGTGACACTCGCTTACAGTGAGTGCTGTGGATCCAGTTCTTCCTGTTCGTCACTCGAACCGCTGTCCTTGTAGCTAGGAGCACTTGCTCCAGTCCTCGCCACCTGGGCTCCAAGCTGTTCGACCTCTCGAAGACCTTAACTATCACGTGGTCACTGGGCCGGAGTTCATGGGCCACACCTGTGGACCTGTCAGAAAGAGATTATCGAACCTGTTGATGAATAGAGATCAAACTGTCAGTTAACTGTGCTAAGTAGTCACTCATCAGAACACATGATAACTCATATATGGGGCATGGCTTAGGAACTCCCCAAATGTTCATCGGTCTCCCGAATACCACCTCATAGGGTGTAAGCCCAGATTGTGAATGTGGCACTGATCTAATAGACAACAATGCCAAGGGTAACGCATCAGGCAGTTTCAAAGATGTGGAAGCCAGTATTTTCGCTAATTTCAATTTCAAAGTAGTGTTATACCTCTTCACCAATCCTGCTGATTGTGTGTGGAAGACTGCATGGAACTTCTGTTTGATCCCTAATCCTATCAGGACATACTCAACAACTTGCCCAATAAAATGAGGTCCATTGTCATATCATAAAAGTTTGCAAACACCAAATCTAGGGAAGAATTCTTTTAAAAGTACCTTTGCTGTGGTGAGAGCCGTATTATCCTTTGTAGGGTATGCCTCTATCCATTTACTGAAGGAACATACCACCACTAGAACATACTTCAAGTTATTGCAACATGCAAGTTGGATGTAATCCATTTGCAAAACTTCAAAAGGTGCGGTTGGTTTAGCAATCCCTCCTGTAGGAGTCCATGTCCCTTTACCAGGATTGTACTGCCAACAGATCAAACAGGACTGTACTATACTTTTAGCTGTGCCAGCAATTTCTAGATGCTCCCAAACTTGCATAAGCTATTTCGTTATTGCTGAAGCTCCAACATGTGCCGGCCCATGTGCCATCTGAACCATAGGCTGTAAATGGGCTATAGGCAGTTTCAACTTATCCATCTCTTTATTGCGCCTACAGCCCTAATCATCCAACATTCCTTCTTTAGACCATTGCTCAATTTCTTCCACAGAAGCAGATCTCTGTATGGCTGGCACTTCTTGTCTAGCATCATGCCAATGCTCAGCTTGTGACATCACTACGTACATCAATGTAGTGCTTCTCTACATCGCAATCTCACGAGCTATGCGATCTCCAAAACCATTGCCTTGTCTTTTCAGTCACTTTCTTGTGTGTGCTACACTTAATAATAGCTATTTTCTTCGGATATGTCAGTGCAGTCAAAAGATTATGCACTAGTTCTCCGTGCATTATCTGCATCCCATGGGATGTAAGAAAGCCTCTTTCCTTCCAAAGTAGGCCAAAATCATGGGACACTCCAAAAGCATAGCAGCTACCGGTATAGATGTTCACACGCAAGTCAGTGCTAAGTTTACACGCTCGTGTCAAAGCTATTAGCTCAGCTTCTTGAGCCGACTTCTGTGGTATATGAGCTGTCTCCACTACTGTCTGAAGTGTCGTGAATGCATATGCAGCTAAGGTCGTGCCATCTGGTAACTTCAAACAAGGCCCATCAACCCATAGTTCCCATCTACATCTGAAAGGGGTGTATCTTGCAAATTGACGCAACCCTTTGTCTGTTCCTCAGTAAGGAATACACAATTGTGAGACTCCTGTGACTGAGTCTGAGTCGCTGGATATGGTAACAAAGTAGGTGGGTTCAAGGTCGCACACCTCTTCAGGGTAATGTGAGGGGCCAACAGTGTCAATTCGTATCCTGTCAAACGAGCACTAGTCAAGTGTTGCGTCTTAGTCTGGTTCAAAAGGGCATCGACCGCATAGGGTACTAGCACCAACAGTTTATGTGAAAAAACTATCCCTTCACTCTGACGTATGGACACAGCTGCTGCTGCAACTGAACGGAAGCACCCAGGCAATGCATGAGCAACAGGATCAAGAACAGCTGAAAAATATGCACAGGGACGCTGCTTGTCACTGTGTGTCTGTACTAAGACTGACAATGCACACCCATATTTCTCGTGTACATAGAGTGTAAAAGCCTTCGTGTAATCTGGAGTGCCTAAAACTGGTGCAGAGCAAAGAGCTTCACGTAACTGACAAAAAGCATTCTGGCATTCAGTCGTCCATGGAAGGGACATTGGAGTGTCTTTGATCAAAAGTGGCAAGTGCCAACAAGGGTTTAACAATGTGTGAAAAACCTAATATCCATTGCCTACAAAAAGAAGTAAGACCAATGAATGCACGGCAATCTTTCTGAGTAGAAGTCACTGGTGTGTCTAAAATTGCTTGAATGCGATCTGGTGTAAGTGCACGTCCCTCCTTAGACAGAAGGTGACCTAAGTAGGTATCCTTCGGTCTACAATATTGCAATTTCTTCTGTGACACTTTGTGGTGGTGTGAGGCAAGAAAGGAAAGTAAAGACAGAGTGCATTTTTCCCACTGTTCAGGGGTATCGGCTGCCAACAAGATGTCATCGACATATTGTATGAGAGCCAGTCCTTCAGGCAAAGTGAAAGAATCAAGTTGTCTTTTCAATGCTTGGCTGTAAATACTAGGACTCTCAGTATACCCTTAAGGAATTCTACAAAATCTGTACGATCGATTATTCAAAGTGATGCCGAACAAATATCGGCTATCAGGATGAATAGAATCGAAGAGAAAGCATTCTTGAGGTCAATCACAGTACATGTAGTTGTTGTCGGAGGAACTAAGGTAAGAAGTGTCGTTATGTCAGAAACCATGGGGTATTGTGGTATTACAATCTTATTAACTTCTCGCAAATCAGTGATGAATCTGTAAATCCTAGTGTCTGTGTCTTTTTTCAAAATGGGAAGAATAGGACTGTTGCAAATGTTATAAGGAACTTCTTCCACAACCCCCACTCCAATTAAATCATGGACAATGCGTACAAGTGCTTCTTCGCCTTCTTGAGAAATGTTATATTGAGGCAAGCGTGGCAATGAAGCGCCCTCCTTGACACTAATGTGTACTGGTGGAATAAACATTTACCCTACATCGGTTTCTGAAGTAGCCCACAAGGTACTAAGGAGTGAAGCTTTTGAAATGTCCTCTTTAACAAAACAAGATCTCTCAATCACGGGGTAGTTGTCATTCAAAATAACACGTACACCTTCTGGAGAACATCGTATCGTAGCCCTGAAATACTTGAGCATATCAAGACCCACAGTATTGTCCGGTGTATTTGGAGAAAGCAAAAATGGACAAGGAGCAGTACATTTGTCAACATAAAATGCAAGTGGTTGTGACAGTGGGCGAAGGGAAGGTGTTCCATCGAAACCTATTGCTGTAATGGTTAAGCCAGACAGGGGAGCCCTTGGAACCAATTATTTAGATAAGGTGCTACGAGTAGCTCCTCTATCAACCAGAAACTGATCAGTAGAACCCAAAACATGTGCTGTAACATAGGGACCCTTCTAATCTACTGGAACTTCAACTGATTCCTTGCCCCATCCTAGGCAGTCCTATGCATAAGCAGAATCTTTCAAATCAGACAGCAATTAATCAGACATTTGTTATTGGTTCAGTCTATCAAAAGTGTTAAAACCATTATGTCCACGCGTATTAGTATCAAATCTAGCACAATCGTCCGTGCTTCCTCTAGGCCCTGAATATCCTGAACGATTTCTCATTTGTGCCCGTCCATGTGGATACTGCTGAGCATGCAATACCGGACAATCGGCAGCCCAATGTCCAAATTTCCTGCAGTACGCACACTGGTCAGAAGACAAAGTCAGTCGAGCATAAGAAGGAAAAAACGGACCATAAGACCCACCTCTATCACTACCTATGGAAGGCAGACCATAAGCCTGGGCTAACATAGCCTTCATTTTTAACTCCTTGGTCTTTTTATCCTCATTATCCTTTGCTTCTAATTCCTGGTGTTCATAATACTGAGACATAGTTAAGAGAGAAACCGGAAAAGAGGTAGTCCATGAACTCTCACTGTCCTTTAGGCCACTAGCTATTCCTGGCAACAGGTTGGTGACATATTTATCGACAAACAGATGCCTGCCCATGTAATCTGTCAATGACTGGCCACTAAATTCGTGGAATGCCTCCTCAAAGCGTGTAAAGAAATCAGAAACCGATTAATCTGCTTTTTGCTTACATGATTCTAATACAGTCCAGTCTCTCTTTTTAGGGGGAATAATCATTTTTAGCTTAACTAATATAGCTGCGGGAAGATTTAAATTAGCTGGCATGGTTTCTGAGCGGGTTCCCTTTCTACGTCAATTTGTTCTATATCTTTCCTTATCGCCCAAAAAGTCACACGATCATCAACTTTACGAACAGTTCTCCACATATCAGGGGGTAATATCAATCCGAAAAACAAGTTGATATCAGGCAGAGTCATAGTCAAAGAACTAATGGTACCCTCAACTTCCTCATAAAAAGCGGCTGGATTTTTCCGCGGATCAGGCAATGCAGCTTTAAGTGCCATAACAACCGTCTATTCCAAAGAGTGTGAACCCAATTATAAATAAAATAACCCTTTGCATCAGTGGAATCCTTATTATCATCTGTTCCCGTACCTCTAGGAGGAACATACAAAGGTGCAGCTTCCTGCATCGGTCTCACATGAACTACTACATTTTTATCTATTTCAGAGGTTGAAGCCTGCTTCACGCCGGTCTGGGATGTTCGTGCAGCTGCACCTGCTGCCTTTTTCTCTTCTCGCAAACAGACTGTATCAGCACGCAGTTTAACCAAACGTCTGATTGAATCAGCCACCTGAGAGAAAACAAAAAGACCATCACTCATTTGCTTACAGTCAGTTGCTATATCATCGGGTTCTAACTCATCAGAATGTTTCCTAAACCGTTCAAGGACCTCTGTGGCAAATACCTCGGTAATATATATTTGCTCCCTTTCCTGCTAACTTTTCATGTTATCTATAAGTTCAGAAGCAGGGGCCGTACTACGAAAAGCTTTACGAGCAGCGGATCTAAGCTCAGACGCGCGCTCGGCAGACAACATAGAACGAGTTTCCCATGCTTTCTCCTGCTCTGTAGAAGAGTCTTCAGCTTATTCATTAGGAGCAGAAGGGAGAGTATACGGAGGCCGGGAACGGTCTAACAACAAGAAATCATCTTGTGGTTTATTAAGGATAGTATAGAGGGGTCGCCGAACAGCGTATTGGCCAGTTACCTGCAAATGACGCTCCCTGTCTTCTCTCTCTTTTATTTCTTTCATTTCTTTATTTTCAACTCCAATACTTTCGCATGAATACTTTTTCAATGTTCCTTTTCAATCAACGCTTGCTCTCGCTTCATTTGTTCAAGCACTTCTTTCTCCCACATTCGTACAAAGTCAAACATATCTTGCCTAGTCTTTCGCCTAAACATACATTGTTCCACATACTGAATCTTTCGTAAATCAAATGACCCATGCATAGGCCAATGCAACTCAGGATCCTTACTAGTATATTTATTCCATAATGTGCTGTATATTATAGAAGAAATACCATACTTATATACATATCCCAATACGGTGTCCCCTCAGAGGGGGCGGATGTGTCTCATCAAGTCTTAAACTGGTATCACCACAAAAGAAACACATTCTACAAAGTGTGCTAGAAACAGGCATGCCAAAAATAGTGCAATATATGCAGTATTATACGCAAAGCAGAACTTAAATTACGTTGTGCCGTTCAAACCTTATTCAAAGTAGAGAAAATTATCCTCATTACCTGCCTATATAAATTTACAATGTCTATATTACCAAATCCAAAATCCCCAAATTGGCCAATACAAATTCCAAATCAAACAGCAAGCGTCGCATCAAAGACCTTACCATTCCCAAATGTCCAGATTCCAACTGCCAAGTTCTTGAATCGACCAAATGGTCACTGCACGGTGAATCAACAGAAAAGATCTCAGTTGAGGACCGGCACCACCTGGAGGGTCAGATCAGAAAGAGAGGAAAAGCGCTGTATTTGCCAAGACGCAGGTCTCCTCGTGCAGCGATCGTCCGCAGCGAGATTCCAATCCTTCGTTTCGACCACTCCTTTGGGCATCCGAGTCTCCGATGAGCCCACTTGTTGGGCGCCAATTTGTCGGTGTGAGTCTCAGCCAGGCGTACCAGTGCTAGGGGTTCGCCCTTGTCTGCACAAGTCCTCAGACCAATAGAATAGACGTTGGCACGGAAACTGAAATATAAAACAAAGTAGTTTTATTAACCTCAAGAGGTGGAACTACATTCACACAACACCCTTCGGTAGTGTATGAAGTAGCACACTGAACAGAAGGAACATGGTCCCACATGCATCAAAGCAAAAACCGGTCGCAAACGCGCAGATTCTCAGAATCTGCCCCTTTGCGACCTGTATTTTTGCATTTGGAATGTATCATCCCAAATGCAAAAATCGCAATTTAAGGAATCTCTAAATTGAGATTCATTAAATTCCGATTGCATTTAAGGAATTCCAAATTGAGATTCCTTAAATGCAATGCATCAAAGTAAAAAAAAATAGCGATTTTGCTAATAGGAGTGGCAAATTACCATGAAGTTCAACTTCATGGTAATTTGAAAAAACTTTGAAAAATGCACTTTTGTGCATTTTTCAAAGTTCATGAAGATTCCAAGCTCCAAGCTCTCCGCACCCCCTCCTACACTCCCCGCCCCCCTCCCGACCCATGTGCATCAGCTGAGGCCCCGTTGCAAATGACCTATGTAGGATCTTTAACTGGACTAGCCGGAGTCTCATCTGAATAGCCACTACCTTTGCAGAGGAGACAGCCTCCCTCCAGTCTTCATCATCGAATTACAAGCCGTCTGCTCGCCATTGTGCCCTAATAAGTACCAGTGGGTCCTCCATGTTAGTGATAAGCTTTTTATATATTAAGGAAATGTTTTTTTCAGGGAGATGACCGTCTAACACTCCAGAGGGGAGGCTTCTGGGAGCGCAGTGCCTCTAGGGATGTGAGTAAGCAAGGCGTGTCGGACTTGGAGGTAGCGATAATACTCACTCTCCCGTAGTTGGTACTTTACTTGGAGGGCACCAAATGTAAGAATTGTATCCTTTCCCCAGATATCCCTGATCTGCATAATCCCAATGAGATCCCATATGTCAAATCCCTTTGTTTTCCAAAGGCTGCCCAGCTTATCCGAGTTCCACAGCGGTGTGCCACGTGTGAGCTTTCCATCCGATTTAAGATGTCGATTAGCTGCATGCCACACGCACTGCATGAGCCGACGGTCCAACGAGGAGAAATCGACCGGCTCTGGTATATAACGCCCTAGTGAAGTCGCCCCCCGGCACAAGCCTGCGGTCCATTGCATACCCGGTGTCTCCAGGAGGTCCATACATAGCGTGATTCACTGCCGCTAACTGGGAGGCCCAATAATACTTCCGCAGATCTGGCTAGCAATTCCACCATCATACCAGGGAAGGGAAAGTTACGTGAAGGCAATGCGCGGCTTGCCCTCCCAAAGAAGCTGTCTTCGAAGGGCCTCAATTTCCCTTAAGTAAGACGATGGCACCGGGTCCATTGTGTTCTGAAGCGCATACAAGAATCGGGGAAGGGCCGTCATCTTGAAGAGCACCGCCCTGCTCAAAAGATAGAGCGGTAATGCCTTCCATCCTGCCACATCCCTCCTAAGCCGGGCCAGCGGGGGTCCAAGTTATTTACATATCGCAATCTCGGGACCAATGTCACATAGACGCCGAGGTACTGGAACCCCACCGGCTCAATCTGCATCGGGCAAGAACCCGAGAGCACCGGGGGACTTCCCCTGAGGACAAAGAGCACTGACTTCGACCAGTTAATCACAAAACCTGAGTAACTCCCAAATATAGCAAGAACGTCAAGGAAACAGATCAGAGATTCTCTAGGAGTGGTGAGATACAACAGGATATCATCAGCGTAAAGCGAAATCTTGTCCTCCCACTCCAGTGTCCAGTGCAACCCTCTGATCGACCGGTCCAATCGGACCCACGCCGCCAGTGGCTCAAGTACCAGGGCAAATAAAAGTGGGAACAGGGGACACCCCTGTCTCGTGCCTCTGCCCAGAGGAAAGTCATCGGATTTCCGATTGTTCACCATGACTCTGGCAAGGGGATCTGTATACAAAAGACGGACCCAATTGATGAATTCAGGGCCAAAGCCCATTTTCCCCAAGACAGCGAATAGGTAGGGCCACTCGAGCCTGTCAAAGGCCATAGTGGCATCCAGGGACACCAGCACCGCCGGCTCCTGTATCTGTGGGGCACCAGCCAATATCCAGTGCAACCTCCGCAGGTTAAGGGCAGTGTTTCGATGCGGCATAAAGCCAGACTGATCTGGGTGAATCCGGGTGGTAATGACTTTGGCCAATCTCGTCGCCAGGAGCTTTGCCAGAATTTTAGGCTCAGCATTAAGCAGAGAAAGGGCCTGTAGGAGGAGCAGTGCATCTCAGGTTTCTAAGCTTTATGGATAACAATGATATTGGCTACCCACTGATCGTAGTGGAGATAACCCTCCTCTTTGCTCTCAACAAACATAGCGCGAAGAAACGGAGCCAGTCTATTTGCACTTAGTTTATACAGTTATACAGGGATACCGTTTGGGCTGGTGGCCTTCCCAGAATGCACTCCCCTAATGGCCTGCGCCACTTCATCATTTGTAAGAGTGGACTCTAGGTATTTCTGATCATCCTCCGATAGTATGGGCATACGAATATTGCATATCATGACCGCATTTTCTGCCTCAGAGTATCCCCCGTGGAGGTATACACTTCACCGTAGTATTCTGAGAATTCGTTAGCTATAAGTTGCGGGTCAGTTATCTTTTTGGAGTCACCTTTCTGCAACTCCAACACTAGCCTTGAAACCCATTCTCCCTTCTCCAGCCACGCTATCAGTTTACCTGCTCTGTCCACGTGTTCGTATATCCTGCTCTGAGTGCACGCGTGTTGTGATTTGGCCCTATACTCATCCTGAAGGAGCCTCAACTGGTGTGTACCCTCGGGGTTCACATCCCTGGATACCTCAGCCTCCATCTTGGTTACCCCCGCTTCCACTCGGTCCACTTCTGCCCGGCTTTTCCTTTTTTTCCTGCAATTAATGATTAAGCCTCCCCTCAAATAACCATCTTGTACGCCTCCCACAGGGTCAGAGCCGATTCAACAGAGTCTGCATTCTCTTGAAAGTACCTCTCTTTGCTCGTGACTATTTCTTTCTTAGTGGCAGAGTCTCTTAGGTGGCAAGCATTTATAGGGGCTATTCTTCCTACGTCATGTTGGTCAATCTCTACCCAGAGCCAAAATGGTGAGTGATCAGAGATTCCCCTACCCAAGTGTCGCTCCTCTCGGGCCGTTGCTGCCTGAGCTGCCGGTACCAGGACATATTCTATTCTGGATAGGGTGTGGTGAGCAGCCGACACGTGTGTGTGGTGTATCTCGCCTGGACTCCTCAGTCTCCAACCATCAATGAGCCCCGTTATTTCTAAGAAATCGGGGAGCCATCTCTGGGATGGCCTCAAACTTTGGGTTGGGTATCTATCTATCTCACCATCTATCACTGCATTAAAGTCCCCACCCATCACCAATAAGCCCATGGGCAGAGTAAGGAAAATTGCACCCAGATCCCAAAAGGTGTCAGTTTGCAGACCCGGTGGAACATAAACAGACATTAAAGTGACGGTTCTTCCCTCCCACAGTCCCGATATGCTGATATACCTGCCTCTATGGTCAGCCCATGTGGCCTGAATAGATAGGGGAAAATAGTTTTTCACTAGGATACCTGTTCCCTTAGAACCGGTGGTAAATCAAGAATGAGCCACCAGCTTCTATCCCCCTTGTGTAAAGCCATGCAACGATTACCAACAAGATGTGTCTCTTGCAGCAAAACTACATCTGGGGAATGACACCTAACCAACTGGTTCACCATTCCCCTCTTAATTTTATCCCGAGACCATTTGCATTCCAACTGAGCACATACATGCCCAATCCCCTTCTAAGAGTAGACATTATGGTGGTAAGGAAACAGTCCGATTATAGCTATGTCACCAGATGGAAAAAAGGAAATAAAACAAACTACAAATACAAATGCAAAAACGTACTGCAAGCAATTCTTCAAACAGGAAACCAAAAAACCCAGTTGAATCCATACCCAACCCCCTCCCTACACCCCTGCATACAGCCAATGCCCATTCCCCACTAGCAGTGTGCCTGTCGCCCAACATCCCAGCTTCAAACTAACTAAAGGTAGTAATGGGAAGGAGGCCAGTGCCCCGCCCCACCTACCCCAGCTCAAAAACCACACGTAATCCTGGAGCCCCGGGTCTTCCACAGCTATCTCTTAACAAGGATGCTCGTGAGATCCTAGCCACAGATCCATCCCGCTACCTGATGTACCAAGCCAGCATGAAAGTTCTGTCACTTGGCTTCATTCCTGTTCCCGCTAACCGTCAATATCTCCATCATCTCTCTTTTCTGAGCCACTTGTATGTCTGCTGTCCTACCAGTCCGAGGTAACCTCTGGGTTATCAAAAAAACAGGCTCTCCCAGCGAGTTCTACGGGCAGACGAGCTGGGAACATCATTGCATACTTTAGTCCCTTGTCGCTCAGTCTCTTCTTTACCGGGAGAAAACTCTGCTGTTGTCTATGTACCATCTAAGTGAAGTCGGGGAAAAAGGAGAGCGTGGCATTCTCATATCGCAAGGGGGCACCAGTGCGTGCTGCCTGCAGGATTGCATCTCTGTCTCAAAGGTTTAGCACCCTTGCTATCACCGGATGAGGGGGGTCCCTGGCTTGGGCTTCCCCCCTGGCACCCTGTTGGCTCGTTCAATTGTAAAGAAGTTACTCAGCCACTTGGGCTTCAGATGATTGAGAACTATGTCTTCTATAAACAGGTCCAGTGCCTGCTCCTCCGATTTTTTGGGTACCCCAAGGATGCAAACCTTGTTACGCCTAGCCCTCCCTTCATAGTCGTCTAGCTTCCTGTTTGTTAGATCCATGTCGTATATCAAACTAGCGGTTTTAATATCGAGCGTTTTGACCTTTTCGCTTGTCTTCGTGAGATCGGCACGTAGCAGGTTAACCTCAATGATGACGGTATCGAGTTTATTGTCCAATACTTCCATCTTCTGACCCAAGGAGGACTGGACCCCTCTGATGGCCGCCATGACATCAGTGAGTGTAGGCTCCGCGAAAGAACCCAGAGAATCACTCTCCACCACTTCGGAACACTTCGATTCCGTCGGGGAATTACGGGGTATTGTGTAGCGATCTAACTTATTAGCTTGTGTTTGCTTTGACCCCTTCGAGGACCTGACCGAGGGCTTCTCCACCTCTGGCTTGGTTGCCATTATAACATCTGCCACTCTCCGCCACCAGTCGTAATGCCCACCTGGGTTTCAGACAGTGCAGGTTCACCAGTTTATATCCCAGGGGGTGGGGGAGGGGGGAAGCCCCGACACTGCCCCAACGCCCAATGGACTCCGAGAACCCCTTACACCCCAGGCGCCACACGATGAACTCACGAGGCAGTGGCCAGCTCCCCCAATTCCTATTCTGCGACACTGCTGCTTTATGTCCACCAAGGCCCACTCTTCACCGGTAACTTCATGCAGGGACCGACGGTCCTGACTTATATGCTTATTCTCCTCAGGGGCATTCACTGTCTCACATTAACTATCGTTGAAGAGTCATATGGGGGGCCCTGCATGTATTATGGCTGTGGTCCCCGGTGTGAGCGCGAACAGGCACCTGCTAGTTCACCTACACCACCTCCGGATGTCATCAGCCACAGAGGGGGCGTCAAAGGCACATACCCCCCCACCCCCGTGGGCCCGCATCATCGATCAGTCTAGTTACCAGGCCTCGCCATGTGAATCAGCTCAATGCTGCCCTCAGACACACCGGACCCTGTTCACCTCCTCTCCGTAGTCCGGCTAGCTCGCATTATATGCTCCCCCTTTTCTGCCGATATGCAACCGGTCCTTCCTCAGGCTCAGGCGGCGGCAGCTGGCCCACACTCCACAGGGGCTCACTATGGGCCCAGCTCCTGGCCTCGAGCACCCCGATTCAGCTCTGCCATCACACCCCAACCGGGGCGCATCACTCTATTCGGCCCCCAGCTGGAGCCCCGGCCAGCCACATCCTCAGTCACTCTGACAGGGACCACCAGCCCCCGCTGATTGCCACAGCCCCGCACCTGCCCTGGCCGCCTGCCGAGCGTTCCCGGGGCCGCCACGAGAAAGTCCTCTCCCCTCTTCACAGGGGCTCACGGTGATCTCTGCACACACTGGCCTTGGTTCCTGGCTGCGAGTGCTACGGTCCGATTCCTCTGCCACGCCCAGCCAGAGATCGCCACTCGCGTCAGCTCCCAGCCGGACCCGGGCCAGCCACGTCTCAGGTGCTTCAATAGGGCACCGCTCAGGAAAAACGCCAGCCCCCGCCGGCCACCAGAGCCCCACTTCACCGCTGGCCGTCCACTGGGCAGTTTCGGGGCTGGACCGGCAACTTCCGGTTTCCGGCCCCCAATGCTTATCACCTCCACCTTGGGCTCAGCGTTTAATTCAGTCCCCAGTCTGGGCGAGTGGGAGGACGTCTTTCCTCCAACGACGTAGCTCAGTCTCCGGATGCCTCCGATGACCCAGGAACACCGCAATGTGGGTCGCTTATCTTCTGCTACAAATCTGCGAGGCACAAGTGCAAGATTTCAGGCAGGATATTAGAGCTGGGGAAAGGGGTCGACGGAGCTAAGCACTCACGCGGCCATCGTGGGTCAGCACATGGCTCTTCCCCGGAACATGGTCCTTTTATACCCACACTGGGGCTCAAAAGAAGGCGGTACAAGTACAGAAGAGAAGGGTTACATACATAAAAGGTCATGCAGAAATGTACAGTCAACAGTATGGAGGAGCTAGCAGTTTGCTGACTCCGGTAAGAATAATCTGCTAGTTACATACTAGAACAGGTGTATGAACAGTTACAGTTTCTTCTGCGCATGTGCAGAGTAGCAAAGCCTTAATATAATCTGTCTATAAGCAGACTACAAGAGTAAACAACAGTAAAGAAGGACAGAGTACATGGTGAGCACATTGCAGACAAGATGGCTGCCAAATACAAGATGGCTTCAGCTAAATGCTAACCCCGATCGCTGCCAAATTACAACACAGTGGCAAACAGGCACTGCGTCAATTTCTTCAGCCGCTGCTCCGTGATGCGTCGATTCTTTCAGCAGGGTCTGCGTTGGAGTCGGTGCGGTGATCTCGGACACATCCTATTCAGGTGCTAGTGAAAACTCCTCCCACCACTCTAAATGCAGCATGGTCTGTTCAGCCTGGCTCTGAGTCACCCAGGAAAGACAGGACACACCCCAACCCCACTTGTAACTGTCTAGTGTAAATGCACAACCCCAGCTTCTGTCACTCAATAACCAGCAGGTGAATACACAAACAGCCAGAAGCACATAGAATGGTAAAGCCAGAAAATGCCCTCTTTCTAGAAGTTCTGAGGACCCAAAGCAGTGGCCTCAATCAAATAAATTGTTAAACTTAGTTCAGAAAATTATTTTATTTATTTCACATCTTTATTTCGATCACTATAGATCATAAAAGATTACAGCAAAAGTTAAAATGGTTAAAAAGGAAAGAAATCAGATTGTAATTTAAAAATAAGGGAAAACCATAAAAGTAAGCAGTCAATAAGCATTCAAGAGAATATTATAAAAAGAACAATTAGAAAATGTAACAATTTAAAAATCACCAAGCAATGCTTTTAACCGTATTTAGCTTGATACAGCGATTACGAATGTGCCACCCAGCTGTTAAAAACTTCGCCACCGCAAACACAATAGGGGGGGATAGGTCTGTCTTCAATATTCTGTAGGCTGGGAGATATAGTCTAAACCCGAGATTTTTCAAGAGTGGAACAAGCCAATATTTTCTTGGTCTTTGGTAGGCTTTGCAAAAAAACAGAATGTGGAGATCATTTTCAAAAGGGTGTCGACAGGCTGGGCACTGTGTGGTGGGCTGTGACCTGTCCCATCGATCCGTGAAAGCCCCAAGAGGCAGTGTGCCATAACGCCACTGCATGAAAAGTTTCCTTGTCAGGACGGGACTAATTCCATCAAGGACCGGCTCGGGGAAGTATAGGTCCTTAGACATAGTGAACAAGTTGGTTAGGGACCCTTCACGTGTACTCTCGATCGAGACAAGTAGCTTTCGCTCATAGAACTCTCTTGACAGAGGTTTACGAGAGGACCTGCCACAAGCGTTACCCGGGTCCTGCCATAATTCCGTCCTTCCTAGAGACTCGCATGTTAGCCTGATGTATCTCAGCCAAGGTATCTGGGAGGTGTTTGATAGGCGTAGGCTCTCTGTGAGCTCGTTCCTGTAGCTTGATAAGTCCGGTGAGCTCCAGATTCTGCGCCAATAGGTTAGAGGTTTCAGTCCCAATTCTTCAGAAATAGGTCTAAGACCCAGGTCTAGTCTCAGTGGAAGGAGGGGGGTGCCAGATGGTAAGGCTGCCAGCTGCCTTATAAAATTGTTCTCACTAATCTGCAGCTTCTTGGCAGTTGCATGGCCCCAAAATTCTCCGCCGTAGGTAACGGCCCCTCTTGCCTGCATTTTATAGATGTGGATAAGGGGATCAAAGGGTTTAAAGGTAGACCTGCTTGCCATCCTACAGATCCCACCCGTTAGCTGTGTTAATTTCATGATGGCCTTAGTACAATGGGAATCCCAAGTCAGATTTTGGTTAATGGTTAGGCCCAGATATTCGAAGGTAAGAAGCCTCTCTAGTCTCAACGACCCTATGGTAGGGTTTGGGCGAGTTGTGGGAGGAGGGTTGAAGATCATAAATTTGTTTTTCATGGCATTGATCTCCAACCCTCGCTCCACACAAAAGGTCGAGAACCCTTACAAAACCCGTTGTATGCCCATGGGAGATTTAGATAGCAGCAGGGTATCATCCGCAAACATAATAGCGGGGACCCTGCTGCCATTGAGCTTGGGAGCATCAATATCGACCAGCCTATTCAAATGGTCAATGACCCCATTGACAAAGAGGCAGAACAGGGTCGGTGCGAGCACACATCCCTGTCTTACCCCCCTGCCAATGGGAAAGCGGTCTGAAAGTGCCCCTCTTCTGCCACATCTAACCCGGGCATAATTCCCCTGGTGTAACCTCATCAAAATTAAAAGAATATCCCCCGGGATCCCTAGCTCCGCCAGGACATTCCACAGTCTATCTCTCAGAACAAGATCGAAGGCGGCACGCAAGTCCACGAAAACCGTGTACAAGCTGCCGCCCTCCAGTGTCACAGTCTTCCAGAACAAGAGGTTCAAACTGAAGATCTGATCACTTGTTGAAACCCCTTTTCTGAACCCAGCCTGATAGGGACTTAAGATGGCACATTCCTCCATCCAATTTTGGAGGCGATCGAGTATTAGCCTACTAAAAATTTTCTGGGTTACGTCAATGAGGCTGATAGGCCTATAGTTGGCTGGGAGCAGAGGCGGCCCCTTCTTGTAGATAGGGACTATTTCTGCGCCCAGCCAGGTACCTGGTACATCCATGCAACCTAGAACGGCGGTAAATAACGTTCTTAAATATGGGGCCCAAACATCGGGCTCCTGTTTAAATAGGTCCCCCGGTAAGCCGTCCAAGCCAGGGGCTTTGCCAAAGGTCAGCCCTGCGATGGCTTTACATACCTCATTTTCAGTAAAAGGGTCCCCCTCTGATGGCGTACTAATGGTTGGTAGTAGTTCATTGAGGGCGCAATCATCGACCCCATAAAGGGACTGGAAGTGATCTTGCCAAGCCTTGGCCGAGATGTTAGGTTCAATGGCCGAGGCTAACTCCTCAGACCCCGTTTGCGTGAGTCCCTACACAATAATGAAGTTGTTAAGTTCTCCCATTTCTGTTGCTCCCATTCCCTTTTGGCATGCATAATCAGGGACTTGTAAACCTTTCTTCTAGCCCTGATCACAGATCTGTCTCTGCCTTCTTTGATTGAAATCAGCAGGTCAGATTTGGCCTTACGGCAAGCAGCAGCAAGCAGCATTATACCACGTAGAACGGGTATGGTGACCAACCCCACTCTTCACTATCGTAAAAAAAACATCCTCCACAGACGTAATCATATCCTCGTGCACCCGCCACAGCTGCACATTGCAATCGGGCAAGCTGGGCTGCTCAATTAGTTTTAAAACCTTTTTGAATGTGGGAGTAACCCGGACGTAGAGCCCTGAAACTTTCTCTGGGTTGGAGGCGAACCTCTCCCACCTAACTCTCCTTCTATTGTTCGCTAGCACTAACCCATTGCCAGGGACATCCTTCATAAGTCCTCTCTCATCAATGCCTGGGAGGGCATATTCCAGTTCCAATGCGTTGTGGTCGCTATCCTCCCTTGGTGTAACACGGAAGTCGTTAATATGAGACCACAACGAAATTGGGACTAGGATGTAGTGTAGTCTCGACTCCCTCCCTTTTCTATTATAAGTGCATTTGGTGGGGATATCAGAATTAATGGGTCCATTGCAAGCCCGCACACCATGAGAGTTAGGCCAGTGATTTGGACAGCCAGCGGGGTCCAAGCTCTAGGTGCAGTTGCTGCCGTTGGAGGTACGGACCAGAGTACATCCTCCTCCTGTGAGAAACCATCCACTAAGCCTGATAGGGGTTCAAAGTGGCAATTTAGGTCCCATCCAATCACAAGGGGAATACCCTGTGTGATATCACTAAGGACGGCCGAAAGGTCGTCTATAGTAGGCGACTCCTGTGAGATACCAACTGGTCTGGAGTAGACATTAACCACCACTAGTCTTCTTGAGTTCGACCACTCCAGGACGAGGGCAAGAATGTCCTCCGTGCCTAGTGAAAGCACGGTTACCGTTCATCCCAAGTCAACCGCCACCCAGGTCGCAAGCCCGCCAAAGGGGACAGAATAAGATGCAAAACCCGAGCGAGAGACCTCCTCTCTCGCCCAGGTTTCTTGGAACATACATATGTCCCTTCCTTCAATGAATGAGCTCCAGTCCGGACAGTTTATTTTATTCCCTAGACCGGCCACATTCCAGGATAGTATGTTTAGGATGGGCCGTCTGTGGTTTGGGGTAGTCAATGTGGGAATGCTTGAGTCATCGGATTTCGTTGGGGGCGTAATACTAACTGAACCATCCCCGATTCATGTAGCGTTTCACTCACACTCCCGGCTATGTTTGTGTGAGGCTCATTGATAGAATTCTGGACCTCACCATCGGGTTGCCCACTGGGGTTGTTATTATAGATTTTGGTGGTGGTAACTACCCTTTCCGTGGCCCCCCTGACTCGGTCAGCTGCCTCCCCCCTCATACTCAAGCTCTGTCAGTTGACCAAGTCCAAGGTGCTATACCTGTTATAAGTTGGAAAATAGGTTGGATGATGGACAACGGGCTGGAATGTGGGTCCTCTCCCTCTATAGCTCCAGCTACCCTCCCCCCCATGATTAGTGTCCCATCGCGCCTCATCTCTCCCAGAAGTTGCCGGTGGATAGAAAAACTATAGAGGTAGGGACTGGATAGATGTCCCAGGGTCGGCGTAGGGCCAATTACAAATGTGCGCAACAGTCGCGGGGTCCCCAAAATTAATTAGGACACAATCCCCTGTTATCGTTTTTCGTGTATTGCCTAACCATGGAACTCTCCTCACCATAGGGACTTCACTATTTATTCCCTGAGGGAGGGGCCTGTTGGTGGAGAGCCAGCTGATCACCTTATTTTTAAGAGCCGTGACATGTTCTCTTGAAGATGGTTTTAGCTCTGGGACCCCAGCTAGGATCAATGTGTATGGACTTGCCTCCGGCGGTAAATTTACTACCCTATGTTTTTAGTAAGGCCCTGATCTCCCTGGGTGGCTACAGGTGGTCTTTCCAAAGGACGTGAGGATGTAGCACAGTCGGTCATCAAAGTTGACATTGTGTGCGGGTGGGTTGTTGGGGTTGAGAATGGGGGTGCGTGATAGCAGGTGCCACCACCTTCACCCCTTCATTTACTAGGGACGTCGGTGCAGGCTTCCTACTCCTAGGCCCCCCACCACATTTAACAGAAGTGCTATCCTTTTTGGAGGTGTCCGCTAGTTGGACCGTGGCTTTTTCAATTAACGCTAATCTGGCTTCGATCTTAATAAGGCGTGCTTCCAGGGGCCTTAAAAATTTCTTCAAGAGCGCCCCAATGTCAGCAAGGGTAATGTCCTCATCATCACATGAGATTGTATTACAGCTGGATGTCTGGAGTGATATATGAGGGACCGGATTTGGCAGTGCTAGTGGCATGTTTTTTCTCACAGGTGTGTGTGCCTTCCTATCAGATGCCAGGTTGGTTCTTTTCACAGAGTTGTTATGCTTAGCTACCTTGGCCTTGCGTCCCCCTTGATTTTGAGGCCCTCTTTTCCTCTTTGTGATAGCTCCTTCTCTTTCCCCCTGCGTGGTACAGCTACCTACATCAGTGTTGCCATCTGTGTTAGCCAGACTGACAATAACATTAATGGGTGGAGGGTGGGGCTGGGGTAAAGGTAGTAAGCTCAACTCTACTGGGGCACTAGTATCAAAATCATTCCTTAGTGAAGTAGAGATAGTATCGTCCGGTGTGTCTAGCACACCACTTACTCCATCCTCCCAGGTATCAGACTCTATACGGGCCAATGTCTTTTCGGGGGTCCTGGCTGAGGCTATTGTGCCCATAGATGATCGCCTTACCCAGTCTATTTCTTGCGATATTCGCCTTTCCAGGATGATGATTTTGTCAATAAGAAGTGAACCCGCTTTGGCAAAATAGGTGTCCAGCGTACCTTTGGTGGTCCCAGCAGTAATCCCAACAGCTAATGTGCTCTTGCTCCTGGTCTCGCGCATAGCCATAGTGAATAGAATTAGGAAATGCAAAGGGGTGGCCCGGTCCCGGTCTCTGCCGTCCTCGAACGGCCCGCCCTTTGCCCGGGCTTCGCCCCGTGCTCTGTCCCGCGCGCGTCCCGCGATCCGCGGGAGAGGGCGTGTTTATATAGTGGTAGGGTGCAGGGGCGGGAAGAGACACCAGCTGCGCTAAGTTGTGAAAGCGCTTGGTATGCTGGATCTCGCAGTCCCGGGCCCTAGTGCTGCTGTTCTCAGGTTTCCCCTCGGCGATCCCCGCCTGCGTGGATTCAGCTCCTGATGCCCAGTATCGCTATCAGCAAAGTCTGTAATGGGCAATGGTTCCCAACACAAAATACCAGCAAGGTAAACGGCAACGAGCGGAAAATTATAAAGAACTACATCAGAACAAAACGAACAAACACAACAGAACAAACCCAAACATAATAGGACAAGTGGGTGTATTCTTTTTCTATGTATATTTATGTAAATAAATAGCATAGCATGAGGGTACGAAAGACAGTTCACATAAACAAAAATGACTGAGAAATATAGCCTTTACAATGATCTTGTCTCATAATCATTTTTGTACCAACCCATTTCTTATATATGAAGCAATTGTCATTAATCATATGAGGTTCAACTCCTCTATAAAAATGATAGTGAAAGTGGGCTATAGTTGTCGACATTTTGGTCTTATCATGTAAAATACCAGGAAGACCATCTTCAGAACCAAAGATACATATGTAGACTGAAGACCCTTGAGGTATGAAAAATTATGAGATCATAGAAAATTTGGCTCAAATTGAAGGATTCGGTTTGATCTGCATGAGATAAATCAATTATCATCCAGTATTGTTATTAATGATGCAATACGTTTTCTTTTTTAGTGGATTATATGTGAGATAATGATTGAGATTTTAGCAATCCCAGCAGCCGTCAACGATTGGCGTTCCTAGTTAAGCAGGATTCGTCATATGTACTTTAGCATTGATCAGCAGTGGTAAAGTGCCCAGAGTCCTAAAGCCAATGAACAACACAGGAGGTCAAAAAGCAAAAATTCTTGGGGTAAACCCACTAAAACTTCGAGGTCTAACACATCCCCCTCTCAGCCTAAAGCCAGGGCAGGCTAATCAATACTTTCATGGACTTCCCTGCTTGGGACGGTAGAACATAAACCTGGCCCACAACAGCGGGGGCATGTTCTAGTTCTACGACTCTCTGAACCCAGTTTGATACCTCTGTCCATACTCTCAGGGCCCACTAAGCTAACCTTCGGTAACCCTTCTACTCATTTACAGACCCCAACTGTGCAGTACCTAAGCTTACTTTGCTCACAGATCTGTCCCGGTAGGCAGACAGTATCCACTTGGCCAACACAGGTGTGTGGCTCAGTCCACTCTCGCTGTGTGACTCCTGTATCCCTCCCAGGGACAACTCTATCCACCAGGACAGCAAGCTCAGTGGCCACTGACGTCAGAGAGGGGGGAGGTAGCCCCAGGTGCTTGGCACCCTTGTCCACTCTCCCTGCGTCCAGGTCAGGGATGGAATCCTGATACAAGCCCCCCATACCTGGGTCTGTACCATGAGGCTGGACAGGAGACTTGGGTGGGCTCTCCTACATCCTGTCCTCCTCCCTGGTGTTCTGCACCCTCCCATCTGGAGTGGTACCCGCAGAATCCAGAATTGTCAGGCCTCCTATGGCAGGTGCCATGCACAATTCTCCTATCATTTCAGGGGTGCTGTCCTGCAACTGGTACACCACCCTAGTGTCTGTACCCTTAGACTGGACAGGGGTTAGGTGTGAGGCTCCCCTCTCCCTGCCCCCCTGTCCTGGGGCTCTGCACCCTTGAAACCACAGCGATACCCAGTAGGGTCACTGCTAGCCATCGCCCCTTCCACCAGGTCAGTGGGGACACCCTGAACCAGGCACTCCAAACCAGGGTCTGTACCCTTCGGCTGGACCTGTGCCTGCCAAGCCAGTACTTCTCGGGGAGTACACCTGTCCCCCCAAGGGACGCACACTCCTCATGAGTTGTGCGAGAGCCTGACTGGCACAGGTCTCAAGCCACCTGTGCACCTGACAGTGCATGAATAATAATCCTGGGCAAAGTTCGCGGAGTTCCACCATGCGGAACTCTGCAAAGTGCAAAAAAAAACCTCTGCCCTGCTCTAAGCAGAGCTCTGCAAGTGGTGGAGTGCGTTAGATAAATGCTGTTCGCTGAGCTTTTCAATGCCTGGTGTTTTTCCGCACTGTGCAATTATAGCGAACGGCACTATATACAGCGCAAGTGGGTGCTGCTTCTTTTCTTCCGCTCGAGTAGATTTTTTACTCGAGCAGCAGCTTTCTCAACGCGGATGGTAGCAAGCATACGTGACCACTTGCAATGAGAAATCTGACCACCTGCGTTGAGAAATGTTGCCGGGAGGTTGGTTTTCCATGCTCGTGCTCGCCAACTTGGCGATCGCGAATGAATACAAATCTCGCCGGTAGGTGGATTTTCCTCGCTTGCACTCGCCAACTTGATGTTAACGAGTGTGAGCGGGGGAAAAAGCTCTGCTACGCAGAGCGGAGTTTTTCAGGAACTCCGTTAGTTCCACGTAATATGCAGTGCGGAAAACTCCACAAACTCTGTGAGCTGATTGAAGTTCACTGCCCAGGGGTAAGGAAGACCCCCCAGTCCAGAATTCTCCTCATTAGGGTCAGTGCTGGGGTGCTCTGACCTCAGAGCTGCCAACCCCTGACCCACTGCTCCTTTCACTGGGGACTGTCACACCCTTCACCCCTTTCTCTGGACTCATGCAACTTCCCATCTGGAGTTGTGCTGCCAGACACTGAACTGGTCGGATGCTTGTGACAGCCAGCCACCCCCAGTTCACCTGACAGGTGGATGACCTCCCAGTACAGATTATGCACCGCTCCTGGTGCTAAGGCTCTGGGACTGGGTTTTGGGCACCCAGGGACTCAGCTCACCCCCACTCCCTCCACTTAGAGACAGGGCATGGTACCCCCTCACCCATCCCACTGCACTGGGACCTATCTGGATCACTATAAACCTCCCCTACCTCACCTGGTTGTGGTAAACCTGAGTCATCTCCTTCCGGATCCCTCCCAAAAGCTTCTCAGACCCTCTGGAATCCACCAAAAGGTCAGCCTCTAGTGCAAGCTCCCTGGGGTCAGAGAACGCAATCTCTCATCTAGAATTAGTAAAGTGTCCCTCCCACTTCTAGGAATATGATCCCCTGTGCCAGTTACCCAATCCATCCCAAGGACCCTGTGCACCACTGGAGCAACCTCATAAACCTGAACACTCTGGTGTATGTCAGCCCCCTCTTTCAAGTCAGTCGCCGCATCTCTGGGTGCGTGTACATCTCCCTCAGCACTAGACATCAGTGGATGCACGCTGCCACCATTTGAACTCGACTACGCCTGCTTGGCCATGATGTCCAGCTCCTTCAAACTTAACTCATGAGCCAACAACAGTTTTTTCCTCAAGAGCAGGAGCCTTCTCCTCCTCTTTCCCCTGCTGTTTCTGCTCCATTTCAAACTTTTTTTATTTCCATTTCATACTTGAGCTTCTCAAGCTCTCTCTTGTGCTCTCTCCCGTTTCCTGTCCTCCAGCTCCTCTGGGGACAGATTCCTGGATGACACACTGCTGCCATTCCTAGAAGATGTTCCAACAGGCAAATCCTGAGCAATAAAAGCACCCTTGCTGGTTCTGTAGTTCCAGATCCACATTCGCATCCACAGCCTTCCCAGTCTCTTTTGCTGCCCACGAGGCCTTCTGAGTCTTCTGCTGCTACTCCTTCCTGGCTGAGCTTTTCATTAGGCATGCAGATTCTTTGCAAATGTGTTTAAGTTGAACCACTTTGTAGGACTGCAACTTCTCAATTTCAAACACAAGTTTAGCAACATCTATTGCTCGCTCACCGTAGAGATACATGGTATGTGGATACTTTAAGGGTTATCATAAATAGGACCAAAAGTCAAACAGTAGTATGTGGTCCTGTATTTCTCTACACTCAGCAATAGTGTGCACTAATCACTGTATGTCAAGTGCAAATACAAGTCCAAATCCCGCCGTTCACCACCAATGTTAGCAATGGGGGTCTCTAGTTTGCAGAGGTATGCACCTTGTCTGATTAGGGACCCTTGCTTCTAGTCAGGATAAGGGAGTTATACACTTTAAATAACCCTTGTTCGCACCCTTGGTAGCTTGGCACGAGCAGACATGCTTATCCCAAAGGCAAGATGTAAAGTATTACCAACCAAACCAAGAGTAATACAGTGAAAACACTACAAATGTACAAGACACCAGTTTAGAAAAATAATGTATCTTCGTCTAAGCAAAACAAGACCATAACGACAAAACTCCAACATACAAAGTTCAAAATTTGACTATTAGATGTTTCAAGCAATTCTGTCCAAAGAAAACTATGGATGTGTGACTTTTACACAAAATACCTGAACTGCGTAAACTTTACAAGGCCAAACAGCCACAGAGAAAGGAAGCATCACAAAACACAGAGATGCCTTCATTCCTGAGTCCTTGGGGAGATGATGCAACAGTTCTGCTACACGCAGGAGAAGTGATGCATCGAATCCGGACTGTAGGAGAAAGTGATAGTTCAATTCCAAGATGGTTCTAGTCTGTTGGTGATGCATCTGAAAACCTGGGGCAGAGGTGCGATGTGTGGAAATCCAGACTGTGTAGGAGGTCAATGCGGCCGTACAAAACAGGCGCTGCCTCGATTTCTTCAGCCATGGTCCCATGATGCGTCAATTCTTTCAGCCGCACAGCAGTGCCTGCATTGTAGTCGGCGCGGTAATCTCAGACTTCAGAGATAGGTACACAGGACTCCGCATGTGGTAGATTTTCAGCAACTGGCAGCTACTCCATTAATTCATCAGTTGCGGTGAAGCGTGGAAGCGATGTGTTGATTTTCTTGGTTTCTTCATGCTTGTTCAGCTCCCAGCAATAGGTGCAACCTCCAGAGGCCCAGAACTGGAACAAGCACCTCCTGGCAGGTCAGAACTTACAGCAGTGGAGTTCAAGAAAGCTGGTGGTGAAATCTTTGTGCCCACGAGACTTACGAACAAGAGGCAGGCACACACAAGCCCTTGGAGATTCTTCACAAGCAGGTTCACAACAAAGTTCCAGTCTTTGTCCTCTCCTTGGTAGAAGCAGCAACTGCAGGCCAACCCAGCAAAGCAACACACAACAAAGGGGTAGTGCTCCTCCTTACAGCTCTTCAGCTCTTCTTCCTTGGCATAGGTTCATCTTGATTCCAGAAGTAATGTAAAGGTCTGGGATTTTGTGTCTACTATTTAAACCCAATTTTCTCTTTGTAGTCTTTGTTGCAAGAGCCTCTGAGCTCAGCAAAAACCATCTCTGTCCCCCTGGTCCAGCTTCACTACAGGAGGTGTAGACAGCATTGTGCAAAGGACACACAGCCTATTCAGGTGCTAGTGAAACCTCCTCCCACCACTATAAGTGCAGTAAGGTCTATTCAGCCTGGCTATGAGTCACCCAGGAAAGGCAGGACACACCTCCACCCCTTTGTGACTGTCTAGAGTGAATACACATCCCCAGCTCCTGTCACTCACAAACCAGAAGGCAAATACACAAACAAGCATAAGCACACAGAATCGTAAAGCAAAAACATGCCTACTTCCTATAAGTGACATTTTCAAACACACAACTTAAAAAACACCTTTACTAAAAAGGTGTGTTATAAAAGTCTGAGTTCAGAGAGCCTAAACGCTATTTCTCTATCTTGTCCCAATGGAAAGTTACACTTCTAAGATGTTACAAGGCAGCTTCGATGTTAACCTATGGGACATAAAGCCTTTCAATTGTGAAAAGCAAAATACACCGTATTTTACTATCAGGACATGTAAAACACACCAGTACATGTCTTACCTTTCACATGTACTGAACCCTGTTCATGAAAGCAATGTGGGCCTATTTCAGGGATGCCGTACATGTAAGAAAAGGGAAGGTTAGGGCCTTACAAGTGTGGGCACCTGCCAGGTTACTATAGTAGTTGAACACTGCAAGCGCAGACACTGCAGTGGCATGTCTGAAACATATTTATAGGGCTACTTATATGGGTGGCACAACCAGTGCTGCAGACCCACTAGTAGCATTTGATATACAGGCCCTGGCACACTCAATGCACTTTACTAGGGACTTACCAGTAAGAGCATGTACACTTTAGTATTGAGCAGCATGGTACAGTGCCCGAAGTCCTAAAGCTAAGTAAAATGGGTCAAACACAGGAGGTTAAAAAGCAAAAAGTCTGGAGGGAAACTAGCCAAAATTTCCAGGTCTAACAATTACCATTTTATTTTTCAGCAACCCACCTTGAATGAATGTCAGGACGGGGTAGGGCATATGCTGCGAGTGGCAGTAGAGAGCTGTGCACTTATCTTACAAGTGTGCATGTCTCTATGGCCGGCCTTCTTGTGTTGGCCAGCCAAACAAGCACAATTTAAGCTTCTCTAACCCAGCTCTCTTAGACAGCTGAGTTAGAGAAAGCTTGTGGCTTCAGTGCTCTGGAGAGCACTGAGAGAGACCTCTCCCTTCAATCCCGATGCTTCTCTCATGCTGTTTAATGCAATCGTTAAAGGGTTCTGGCCCTCAATCAGTAAGGCTAGGCCAATATATAATCTATACACCACAAACAATGCTAATACTGATATAAATTTACTAAATAAATTCCAACAATCACGTGTGACACTGATAGTGATGGAAAAACATTAATTATTTAGTAAATAGCTTATTTTTATTTTTATATTCAATTATTAGAAATATGTTAATTTATAATATTGTTTCAAGAAACATTATGAACATTAAGTGGACCATACATTGACAAAACAATATTTACAATTTTACAACAACAAAGACATTATATTACATGACGAACCTCACCAAATTCACCAAATCTGAACACACTCAAATTGCCTCAAAAATAAGAAAAGGAAAAGTAGAAAGAATGAATGAAAGAACCCAAGCGAAAGGTTTAAAGAGAGACCACATTTAAAACCTAAAGTACAATACTATCCCGGGGGAATGTTGGCCAACTAGTAAGGTATGTGCGACCTAAAGTTAATTGAGTTATACATTTTTGCCAACCTGACACTCCACATTTAATATCAGTACTTATTTTTACCAATATTACCCAGTACCCCTGGACCCATTGACACCCGGAATCTATTGCCCCATCTCGCTTTTGCCGAGTCTGGCAAAGGTGAAAAAGTGGTCACGAATCAACTCACCGAGTACTTTGAGGCCTCGGGATTGATCCACCCATCCCAATCTGGCTTCAGGGCCTCATATAGCATGGAGTCGGCATTACTGTAGTTGTCAGAGGCAAACCGTGAGTGTCTGGATGCCGGCGGGAGGGCAGCATTGGTTATACTGGACCTCTTGGCGGCTTTCGATACGGTGCGCCATTCCTTGCTTCTTGATCGCCTCTTGGAGATTGGTGTATCTGGGTCCATCTGGGGTTGGATAAGGTACTTTTTGGAGGATCGTTCGCAGCAGGTCTGACTTCCACCTTGTGGCTCTGTGCCCCAACCAGTGGCCACGGGTGTCCTGCAAGGGTCATCCCTTAGTCCCCTTCTTTTTAGCATCTATGTAACTCCGCGGGTTCATTTAACGGAAGCATTAGGAGACAAGATGATTGCCTATGTCGACGGCACCCAGCTTCTGTTCGCTTGGGGACAAGACGATAAATCAGTCCTCTCTGCACAACATTGTTTGTCTTCTATCTTTCACTTGCTTGCTCAGGCACAGCTTAAGTGTAATGAGGAGAAATCTGAGATCCTCTTGTACGGCACATTTCCTGCCAACTTCAGAGAAAATTTGTGGTCCCCAGGTTTCCCCTTACCTAGTTCAAGGGGAGACTCTGTCAAGAATCGGGGGGTTTGGTTCAATGAGAACTTGACCTTCTCATCTCAGGTCAAGAAGCTGGCTGGTACCTGTTTTAGCATCCGGAAAACTCTAAGACAGTTTCTTCCTATTCCTCCAAAATCTGCTAAGGAAACTGTTGGCCATGCACTGATTCTTTCTCGTCTAGATTACACCAACGCACTGTATGCCGGCATCCCGGGTTACCTCTTGAACAAACTGCAGGTGATACAAAACTCGGCTGCCAGACTCCTGCTGGGCCTTTCCAGCAGGTGCAGTGTGCGCTCTCATTTGCGATCTCTGCACTGGCTCCAGGCAGAGGCTCGAATAAAATTTTAAATTTTATTTATGCCCACAGAGCTCTCCATGGTCTGGGACCCATCTACTTGCAGAAGAGATTTGCTTTTTGCATTCGGGTGAAACAGTTGCGTTCTTCCTCCCAACTCGGCACAGACCTCATGGTGCAACAGACAAAGGCTTGGCGGGAGCTCTTTTGCCCAGATAGCTGCGCTGGCATGGAATGCATTGCCATTGGCCATGCGCAGCGTCAAAGATCCTGCGATTTTTAAGAAATAGTTGAAAACCTCCCTCTTCTAGCTGTACCATCTGACTCTGACCCCTTTTCAGGCTCGCGCCCGGACACTCCTTGGAGTATCTGTGCATGTTACAAGTTCATATAACGTAACATAACATTTGGACACAACAAAAAGGTCTAATCGTTTCCAACCCAATCTTAATTTACGGGTTATCCTCAGGACCTGGAAGATGAGCTGCAAAAGTAAAACAAAAAGTGCATGTGTTACACAGTTCAACCTTTGAAAATGAATGTGTCCATCACTCCCCCTGGGATAGTATTCTACTTTAGATCATGTTTATTGAAACAATATTATGAATTAACATATTTTTGAAAAGAAAAAATAATTGAATATAAAAAGAAAAAGAAAATATTTACTACCTAATTAATTTGTTTCAATCACTGTGAGTGTCACGTGTGATTGTTGGAATTGATTTAGTGAATTGCTATCAGTATTGGCATTGTTTGTGGTGTATAGTTTAATAGCATGAGAGCAGCGCCAGGATTGGATAATACCGTTTCCTGGGTCTGGAGCTTTGAGGAGAGAAGACACCCAAGGGAGGAGGACATCACGCAGCAAGTGAGAAAGGTAAGTGGCATTTTTTTTATTTTATTATCACCCATATTTTGCCCGCCCTACCGCTCTAATTACATGTCAGCTGTCACTGGAAGTGCATCCCTCTGCTGACCGGGCCAAATGAACTACAGCCCGCCAATCTCTAAATGAGGTCCTTAGTGAAGAGGGAATAAAGAGATATTAAAGGGAATGGAACCCAAGAGATGAGACAAGGCAGATGGAGAACAAAGAACAGAGAAAGTAGCATGAGGCACCTGCCTGTTCCCCAGTGTTTGCTGAAATATTAAAGCGCAGCCCACGCCTCCTCTTCTTGATCCTCTGCCTTTGCCTTTCCGCCGTCGCCTGCTGATAAAAGCTGCGGTTTTTCAAGTTCAGGCAATTTGTGTCTGAGGAAGGGTCTTGCAGGTCTCGATTGCTCCATTTGTAGGTGTCATTACTGCCACAGTGTCTTTTTTCTGAGACTTAGCCGACATTAGAAGAAGCTCTTCCCTTTGACAAGGAAAGTGCGGAAGACAAAATAGAAAGAATAAAAAACTATAGGACAGATTGTGGAAGAGAACATAGTGAAGGAGGGGGGAGAGAAGAGGACAAACAAGGTGATACAGAGAAAATAAAAGTAGTGCGAAAGAAAGTAAGAGAGGGAAGGGACAGCGGCGGGTAAAAAGACAGGAAGCAAAAGACAGGGAGCGCAGCGAGGTCTAAAGCCGGAGCTCAGTAAGCAGAAGAGTTTACAAAGGCAAAGGAGGGATCATGGCAGGTCCCCTGCTACGTGTGGCTGGAGTAATCCTTCTGTCAGAGGGAAATGCTTCCTTGGAAACCTCTGTAGTGTCAGCAGCAGGCCAGCAGCACAGCAGAGAAGCACCTTCTCCAGAAGTGTGTGCATGTGTGTAAAGAAGTTCAAACAGGAAAAATAAAGGTTACACAAATATAAGGCATAACAATCTATAAACCTTTGTTCAAGAACATGCAGTAAGTAACCTCTAGACCATGGTGCAAGCATACTGTCAGGCATCATATTCTCAAGGGAGATGAGACAACTACAGGTTAAAGCTCCCCAAAATAAAAAAAAGAAACCCAAGGGATATCTAAATAATCCTTCCCAAACTTCTAACGGACTGAACCTGTAAGAGACATCCCTAACAGGGAAATTGGGGATAAACGTTAAAGTGAGGCTGTGAAGAAGATACCAGAGCTCACCACGGGCAGCAGGTGTCTCAGGATGGCCCAGGCTCGGAGAACAGAAACCTGTACCTCCGGATTAGACATTGGCGGGTCCACACACGTGAATGTGCTCACTATGAGGGTCCTTGTGTCCAGGGTCCAAGGGATCATGATCAGTCATGGGTACAAGCTGCTCTCATTGGATGTTTCTGGGTAGACGCATGGCCCACTGAGAGATAACTGGTGACTCATCTTGTTTTTCAGCACTAAATATGAGGACATCTTCCCCCAACACTTTGGGTGCAGTGATGTCTGGGGAAGATCTTATTGTGATCCCTCCACAAACTAACCATAGTGCTTATGTAGTGCTAGGTTGGCTGCAGCAGTGTCTCCTTAGGGGCGCTACACCCAACCCCTGACAGAAGATACAGAGTACTGCTCTAAGAGATCTGCAAAGTCTCTGGTGAGCAGGCCTTCCCTTCCAGTGTACCCTCATACAAGAAACCCCTATCAGATGCAACTGTTACAATTTCTTAGACATAACTACTAGTCTTGGCTTGCATTAGGAGTAGGTAATGTGGCTGGTTGCTCAGTATGTTCCTTCCAGAGCCCGAACTCAGGCGAGGAGGGCATTCGTGTGAGGAGGTAGCCAACCACTGACAGTAGGGGGCAGTAGAGTGGCATGCGCGCTTTCAAGTCAAGGGTACATGGTCTGCACCATGTCCATGTCTACTCTTTGCAGGCTTCAGGGAGACACTACAATTGTTGTTTGTGTCCTTAGCTGAGGGTCCACGTGCACAGACTCCGAGGCTCATGCCTGACACACAGAGGAGCCTGGAACAGACAGGACCCCAAGCAGTGCACTCCAGACTGACTGCACCTGTCCTCAACCACCTCAACTTGGAATACTGTGAGGCCAAGGAGGCCCTCTCTCACCATTTACGTCAAACATCAGAGGTAATCTCGGTCCTTGGGACAAAGCAGCACAGGAAAGTGTGCGCGTTGAAGGCTCGAAAGGTTCAGAGAGAATTGGACTTATCTGTCTCTCCCTTTTCAGTCCACTTTCATGCCAAGGGGAGATGATGACTCCACTGGCTCTCCGTCCTTTCCTCTGTATACAAAGACAGCTTGGGAGGTGGGGCCTTGCCACAGGGAGAGGCCCAGCGGTCCTCCCAATCCAGATGCTGTGTTCATCTAAACAATGCACACCCTGGGGGTTTCGAGTACCCAGTAATTAGATAGCCATGGGATACCGGCCATGCATTTGTGAAGGACAAACTGTTCAGAGAACTCCACTGAAATGCTAATGATGTCTCTTCTCTTCTCTTTTCTTCTCTCTCCCCCCACGCTACTTACTCTTCAATCCCTTTTATGCACTCTCATGTCTTAATTCCGGCACCTTTCCGATCTTCCCATCTTTTCTATTCCCCTTCTTCCCATTGCCTCTTCCTCTCTCCTTTATCCTTAACATCGCCTCTCTTCCCCTCTCCTCTTTTCCCCTCCTCTCTTCCCCACCTATCCCTGTCTCTCCTCTTCTCTCCTTTCCCAGCAGCTTCTTTCTCACTCCTTTTAGCCCCTCCTTCCTCTCTCCCCTTGCGTTGCTCTCCTTCCTGCCCTCTCCTCCTCGTTCCTATATTCAGTGGCGGCTCCTCTGCTATGGTGGAGGAGGGTTGCCCCACTGCTTTTAAATAGTGTGATCTAGAAGAAACATATAATGATAATAAATTAGAGTTATTATCAAGTTATGCTTTCTGCTGCTTTGCGAACGAGCAGTGGCGGGGCTGCTCTGCTCTTGGAGCAGAGCACAGCAAAAGAGGAGCGGTTTGCCCACTCCTAAGTGCGCAATGACTCTTTGGTTAGCCCTCTCGGGCCACCCAAACCAGTCATGAGCACTTTTCCTGTTCTTCATGTGGTCTGCATTACGCCTGCATGGAGAACAACTCTCCATGCCACTGGATTCAAGCCATCCTGGCTGAACAGGGGTGAAATCCTGAAACCGGTCCTAGGATGCTTGTATCCAGTCCAGGGAGGACCTGGCCTGGCAGTTCGGGCTGGACTGTTCCCATTGACGCAAGGTCAAGACTGATTTGCATATGGCCAGGTCCAAACTGGAATGGCATGGTGAGCAAAAAAACAATGGATTTAGGCCCAGATCTCTGTACTGGCATGAATGTATAATATTGTTCTGCATTCTGTCCATCAATAGTTCTTTTTGCATTAGTCACTCCGAGTGGGACGGATAAGCTCAGACGTGAGTCCTGTGCTCTCCATGCCACTGGAATCAAGCTATCCTGGCTGAAGATGGGTGAAACCCAGAAACCAGTCCTAGGATGCTTGTTTCCAGTCCAGGGAGAACCTGGCCTGGCAGTTCGGGCTAGACTTTTCCCATTGGGCGCAGGGTCAAGGCTCATTTGCATATGGCTGTGTCCAAACTGGAATGGCATGGTGAGCAAAAACATGATGGATTTAGGCCAAAATCTCTGTACTGGGGTGAATGTATGACATTGTTCTGCATTCTGTTCATCAATAGTTCTTTTTGCCTTTGTCACCTGAGTGGGACGGGTATGCTCAGACGTGAGTCCTGTGCTCTCCATGCCACTGGAATCAAGCTTAAGCATGGGCGGAAAATCCGTTACGCTCGCGGATTTTGCGGATTTTTGGGAAATTCGCAATCCGCGAGATTTGCGAATTTCCCGCAAAATCCGCAAATTCGCACGCAGCGGATTTTTTTTGCGGCGCGCGGCATTGGTGATACAATTTTTGCGGCGCGCGGCGTTTATCATCGTTTGCCGAGTTGTTTTTCTCGATATTTTGCGAGTGCTGCGCCATTTTGGATCTTGCTGTGTGATCCCGCGGGAATTTGGCGAGCGCGATTACGTCATCGCGGCTTGCCAACTTGCACAGCGAGAGTTTGTCAACGCGAGTACGGCGAGATCACGTCTCGCGGTACTTCGCAATTGCGAGATTTGAGATGCGGCGAGCAGCAACAATCTCGCACAAGCGAAAATATAAAATTTGCAAATCTGCACAAGAAATCCACCAGCAAGCAGCATAAACCTTCTAGAAATGATGATTTTTATCTGAATAACTCCTTAGTTTGACATTTGCCTGCACTTTTTTAGCGAGGAGTCCATTTTGGGGAGGGGGGCAGGGGGGTGGGAGGAAGGAAGTGCCCCACAGTCTTCAACTTCCTGTTCCTGTTCAGCAGGCTCCTCCCAGTGCTTTGTCCATCTCCTGGTCACTTTTCATTTGGGTCTGGAAGGATCACTTTTTGTGGATGCTGCTGGATATTTGGATTTGAGGCCTTTTTGACTTTCTTTGGATCACTGTTGGATTAGAAATTTTACAAGTAAGTTTGTTTGGGGCATTACAGTTGCTGCAATTAAAATTTTGGAATTTTCGATTTTCGGGCTGCTTTGGGGCCTTTTGCCCAGGGGTACTCAGTGGTGGGTGGACTGAGTCTTTCTGTGGGTTGTCTTGAACTTAAACATCATGGAGGCCATGGATGGATTGGGATTGTGCTGATTTTTCAGTGATTTCCGTTTTTTGGGGCTGTACTTGTGGCCTTTTCACCAGGGGTATTTGAGTCTAGCATGGGCCTAGTCTTTCTGTAGGTTGTCTTGAATTTAAACATCATGGAGGGCACGGACGGAATGGGATTGTGCTGATTTTTCAGTGATTTTCGTTTTTTGGGCCTGTACTTGTGGCCTTTTCACCAGGGGTATTTGAGTCTAGCATGGGCCTAGTCTTTCTGTGGGCTGTCTTGAACTTAAACATCATGGAGGGCATGGATGGAATGGGATTGTGCTGATTTTGCAGTGTTTTTCGATTTTTGGGGGTGTTCATGGCGAGGGACAGGCCATGTGGCTGGTGGCCATTTTGAGTGCAGCTACAGGCACTGGCCATGTGCTGGCAGGCAAGTGGCCATTTTGAATGCAGGCTTTGTTGTTAGGCCTCCAACCATTTTGCCTACTTTTCAACCTTTATTTATGCCCAGGGGTAGTGAGTCTTGCATGGGCCTAGTCTTTCTGTGGGTTGTCTTGAATTTAAACATCATGGAGGCCATGGATGGAATGGGATTGTGCAGATTTTTCAGTGATTTTCGTTTTTTGGGCCTGTACTTGTGGCCTTTTCACCAGGGGTATTTGAGTCTAGCATGGGCCTAGTCTTTCTGTGGGCTGTCTTGAACTTAAACATCATGGAGGGCATGGATGGAATGGGATTGTGCTGATTTTGCAGTGTTTTTCGATTTTTGGGGGTGTTCATGGGGAGGGACAGGCCATGTGGCTGGTGGCCATTTTGAGTGCAGCTACAGGCACTGGCCATGTGCTGGCAGGCAAGTGGCCATTTTGAATGCAGGCTTTGTTGTTAGGCCTCCAACCATTTTGCCTACTTTTCAACCTTTATTTATGCCCAGGGGTAGTGAGTCTAGCATGGGCCTAGTCTTTCTGTGGGCTGTCTTGAACTTAAACATCATGGAGGGCATGGATGGAATGGGATTGTGCTGATTTTGCAGTGTTTTTCGATTTTTGGGGGTGTTCATGGGGAGGGACAGGCCATGTGGCTGGTGGCCATTTTGAGTGCAGCTACAGGCACTGGCCATGTGCTGGCAGGCAAGTGGCCATTTTTAATGCAGGCTTTGTTGTTAGGCCTCCAACCATTTTGCCTACTTTTCAACCTTTATTTATGCCCAGGGGTAGTGAGTCTTGCATGGGCCTAGTCTTTCTGTGGGTTGTCTTGAATTTAAACATCATGGAGGCCATGGATGGAATGGGATTGTGCTGATTTTGCAGTGTTTTTCGATTTTTGGGGGTGTTCTTGGGGAGGGACAGGCCATGTGGCTGGTGGCCATTTTGAGTGCAGCTACAGGCACTGGCCATGTGCTGGCAGGCAAGTGGCCATTTTGAATGCAGGCTTTGTTGTTAGGCCTCCAACCATTTTGCCTACTTTTCAACCTTTATTTATGCCCAGGGGTAGTGAGTCTTGCATGGGCCTAGTCTTTCTGTGGGTTGTCTTGAATTTAAACATCATGGAGGCCATGGATGGAATGGGATTGTGCAGATTTTTCAGTGATTTTCGTTTTTTGGGCCTGTACTTGTGGCCTTTTCACCAGGGGTATTTGAGTCTAGCATGGGCCTAGTCTTTCTGTGGGCTGTCTTGAACTTAAACATCATGGAGGGCATGGATGGAATGGGATTGTGCTGATTTTGCAGTGTTTTTCGATTTTTGGGGGTGTTCATGGGGAGGGACAGGCCATGTGGCTGGTGGCCATTTTGAGTGCAGCTACAGGCACTGGCCATGTGCTGGCAGGCAAGTGGCCATTTTGAATGCAGGCTTTGTTGTTAGGCCTCCAACCATTTTGCCTACTTTTCAACCTTTATTTATGCCCAGGGGTAGTGAGTCTAGCATGGGCCTAGTCTTTCTGTGGGCTGTCTTGAACTTAAACATCATGGAGGGCATGGATGGAATGGGATTGTGCTGATTTTGCAGTGTTTTTCGATTTTTGGGGGTGTTCATGGGGAGGGACAGGCCATGTGGCTGGTGGCCATTTTGAGTGCAGCTACAGGCACTGGCCATGTGCTGGCAGGCAAGTGGCCATTTTTAATGCAGGCTTTGTTGTTAGGCCTCCAACCATTTTGCCTACTTTTCAACCTTTATTTATGCCCAGGGGTAGTGAGTCTTGCATGGGCCTAGTCTTTCTGTGGTTTGTCTTGAATTTAAACATTATGGAGGGCATGGATGGATTGGGATTGTGCTGATTTTGCAGTGTTTTTCGATTTTTTTGTGCTCTATAACTGAACTGATGTTCCTCTGTCTTCCATTTTTTTTAGGTGCACAAGACTCAAGAGAACCACCAGTGCCAGGAAGAAGTCCTGCAGCGGTGTGTGTGTGCAGCATAACGTCACGCGACGTCACGTCTGGCCTCAGACAACTCTACAATTCGTGCAACTGCGGCCTGCTGTCTGACCTGCTCTGAAGAAGATGGCCCCAAAGAAAGGTCTCCGTAGCTCCTCTAGCAAGAAAGTTGCTAGTAAGGAGCAGAAGAAGCAAGTTACCAAGGAGGCTGGTGTGCCACCCGCCACGTTTTTTGGGAGAAAAAAAAAAGTACGCCTGCAGCAGCAGGATCTGCTGGGGACCAAGCTGGGAGCAGCACCCCTGCTCCATTGGGTTCAGTGCCTCCACCACCACGCCAACTTAAGTCAAAGCCCTTGAGTGCTTCAGAGGCAGTCAGTGTACTTCTCCAATCACCATCGACCAGTGATGTTGGCTCATCGCAAGAAAGTAGCAGCAATGTCCCTGAATCAACACAGGTTGTTGTAACTCATCTGACAAGTGTTGAACAACCACAGCCGCAACAACAACACCATGTGCAAGTACACGCCCAAGTACATGTGGAAGGAGAGGCAGCAAAAGGAGATGCGCAAGCAAAGGTGCATGGAGGTTCACAAGTGCCCACAATAGTTGTTCCTCCCGAAGTAGGGGCACATCAGGAAATCGACAATGAAGCCGAGGTATCATTGGAAGCCACTCCTCCTGATGATCATTCATTGTCTTCCACATCCCTAGCAAGGAAAAGATCAAGGGGGGTGTCTACATCTTCTTCAAGCCCACCTCGTTCTGATGCAAGTGATCTGTCTTGGGAACCACAACTGCGGTCTGACAGTGAGGCACACCATGATCTGACACCGGTACCTAAGCGTAAAAGGAAGGTCGTCCAAAAACTCAAACCTATGGAGTGTGATGAGGCTCAACAAGAAGTGACAGATACTGCTGGTGATGAAGCCTCTCACGATGACGACGAGCCAGTCATCACAAAGGTCACTGCAGCCCCACCGGGCATGCAGCAAAGAGACATTTTGACCCTATCCCGAGAAGCTGCTGAGCGTGATGATGATGTCGGCGAGGAGACAATGTAAATGGAATCATTAGATTTGGAGTTAAGTAGTACACCAAAACCTACCGCTTCCATATTTCTTCCTCGCAAGAAGGTACCCACCTCGTCCTCGACCTCAATTCGTGGTGGTGAAAGTGCAAAACGTACTGAAGTTCGGCAATCCACATCCTCCACTTCATCTGGCATTAGCAGCAGGACCACCACCACCAGAATCGCCGCCTCCTCCGGCCCCAAAAGACATTTCAAGTCTCCAGTTTGGGACTTCTTTAGTGTTTGCCCAAAAAAGGAAAACGTAGCTATTTGTAGCATTTGTAAGCTTCGAGTTAGTCGTGGAAAGTTGGGTACCAACTATGGTACCGGAGGCCAGAGAGGTCATCTTAGGAGAACGCACGATGTCCAATGGTTTGCGCACCTACACGCGATCAAGGAAGCCCGAATTGCACGCAATGAAAACGTTGATTTTTCATCTGATGATGACGAGGAGGAAGAAGACGATTCAAACACTTCACTTACACCCAGTTCCCCTGTCAGCAGCACACCCCATGGGAGCCACACTAAGAGTGTGGGAGAGAGTGAGACATCAATGCGGAAAAGTTCATCAGCGAGCGTAACTGGGTCGAAGATATCATCATCATCCCGTAAATCCTTGGTCCAGGGCAACATTAAAAAGATGTTGTTTACAGAAGCGCAATATGAACGCAACCACCCAATGACGCGTCTGTATAACACTAAGCTGGCTAAAATTAGCTGCTCGGAAACATGCAACACTAGCCATGTTTGGTTTGGAGAAACGTCACACAGCACAAAACATTTTGGATGTCTTTAACACAAAGGTCCTTAACTGGCTGTCCCCACTAAAACGCAAGGTGGGTTATGTTTCCACGGACAATGGCGCCAATATAGTTAAGGCCATGAGGGACGGTTACTATTTCAGAGTGCCGTGTTTGGCGCACTGTATAAACCTGGTTGTCCAAAAATTCTTGGGTAATAAAGGCAGTGCAGCGTACAGTGTATTGGAGACCTGCCGAAAAATGTGCAAGCATTTCAGCCATTCTTTTAAGGCCCGGAAGCAGCTGAGGAGCCTGCTATATCAACGTCAAATGCCAGTGAAAGCACTCATCCAGGAGGTGGTAACACGTTGGAACTCAACCTTCTACATGCTTGAGCGTCTGTATGAGCAGTATACGGAACTCGATCAATATTTCCTTAAAGAGGGTACAGAGGAGCTGAGGATGGGTGGGCCGCAATGGAACATAGTTGAAAGCCTGACACGCATGCTTCGTCCTTTTGAGTTCTTCACGCGTGCAGTCAGCAAGGAGGACTCTAATTTGGGAAAAGCTATCCCATTGTTGTACATGCTGGAGGACCAACTGAAGGAGGTGTGTTCTGTGTTTGGAAAAGATGACAAAAACCAAGACTCTTTGCTTCTGGCTGAGCAATTATTAGAGCTCCTACGAGGTGATGAACGTCTTAAAAAGATCCACTCAGAACAGCATTACATTTGTGCTACTATTCTGGATCCACGCTACAAAAAGGCGCTGGCAGGCCAAGCATTCTTTCCTTTTGATGATGAACATGTTCCAAAGTACAAACGTTGGCTAGCCTTGTCAGCCAAGAGGTTTGAAACAGAACGGCTGGAAATTGAAGGAAATGGCAGTACATCAGCAGGCCATCCCCAGTCAAAACAATCCACTTCTGCACCTGTGGCTGTGGCACAAGTGACCTCTCAGCCGTTAAAGACACCGGCAACCGGATCATCTGCACGAAACACAACAGAAACATTGGAGGCTGAAGAGGATTGGCCAGCTCTGCGTGGGTTTGGTTCTCAAAAGGTCAGAGGCACAGCAAGAGCTAAGCAAAGTGGAGGAACCTTGGATGAGGACCTTGAGTCGATGGTGAAGGACTATCTGAATGACTCAACAGAGGTCTATGTTAATTCTGACCCATTGGCGTATTGGCATGGGAAAAAAGAATTGTGGCCACAGCTCACCAACCTGGCTTTAAACTACTTGTCTTGCCCACTCGCAAGCGTGTCTTCTGAACGGGTTTTCAGTGCGGCTGGTGGGATTGTAACTCCCAAACGGAGCCGCCTCTCGCCCAAAAATGTGGAGAGGTTAACAATGATCAAGATGAATCAGCACCTCATACCACCAGATTTCAGAGTACGAGAGAGCGTGCCGGATGAAGAGGAGGTGGCCAGCAACATAGATGAGGGAATTTCTACTCTGTCAGGTGACACTGAGCTCACCCTGCCTGAATTCGCAGAGTATGATGACGAAGCCTTATTCTTATTCCTGGACCGTGATACCGAGCCCTGAAAATGAGACAACGAATCAATAACTTTCTTTTTCGTCCCTATTCACTTTTATTCCTGTGTGTCTGTCTTTCTTTGTTGTGCACAGTTAACATATTTCAAACTTTAATCAGATAATCACAAAATCAAGCCCATCAGCAGAACTGTCTTCGCTGGTTTGCTAATTGATTTGAAGTTGCCGCAGTCTGCATTCCTCAGGTTCACAAGTTCAGAAGAACATGCTCCTCTATCCTCCTCCTCCAGACTCCTATTTCCATCAAACCAGAGGGCTGGTTTACGCCCAATGAAGAAAGACTCAGCACTTGTGGGGGTGTTGTTGTACCTCTTTGCAGGTGAGTTGACGCCTCTGGGACCATTGTTGGGAAGCTCTAATACCGGATAAAAGTGGTTTGGACCAAATCCCAGGAAGAAATTTTTTTGTGTTTTTGATGACTTGCTTGCCTTTTAGGTGCTCTTAGGGAAGGTTCCGTCTGTTTGTGGGTGAGTTTCGTGGTCTGGGAGCATTGCTGGGACACTCTAATCTTGATTGCATTTGCTTTTCAGGAAATCCGTCGTGCCAGCCCCGACTTATGGCCTAGCTACGCAGCGCGTTTGGACCGAAGGCCGGGAAATATTGCAAGTATGAGATTTTGCTTTTGGCCTGTTTGGGGGTGTTATGCTTCTTGGCGGGTGGGTTGGCGGGTCTTGGGGCATTCCTGGGAAGGTCTAATACCGGGTAGAAGTGGTTGGGACAAAATCCAGGCCGATTTTTTTTTGGGCTATTTCTGACATTTTGCTCTATGTAGCGTTTTCGGGGGCCTGTTTGGGGGGCTTCCTGGTGTTTGTGGGTGAGTTTCGTGGTCTGGGAGCACTGCTGGGACACTCTAATCTTGATTGCATTTGCTTTTCAGGAAATCCGTCGTGGCAACCCCAACTTATGGCCTAGCTACGCAGTGCGTTTGGACCGAAGGCCCAGAAATATTGCAAGTATGAGATTATGCTTTTGGCCTGTTTGGGGGTGTTATGCTTCTTGGCGGGTGGGTTGGCGGGTCTTGGGGCATTCCTGGGAAGGTCTAATACCGGGTAGAAGTGGTTGGGACAAAATCCAGGCCGATTTTTTTTTGGCTATTTCTGACATTTTGCTCTATGTAGCGTTTTCGGGGGCCTGTTTGGGGGGCTTCCTGGTGTTTGTGGGTGAGTTTCGTGGTCTGGGAGAACTGCTGGCTATATATACTTTACTTTACAAGAGGTTTGAAGCAAATCCATGGTGGCAGAGGGGAGTTAGGGCCTAGCTGCAGAGCGCGCGCGGAGTGATTTGGGAAATTTGTGAAAAATTGACTAAGTCCCCATTTTTGTACTTTTGCTCTTTGGCTGTTTGGGGGTCTTCTACTCGTTTTCTCCTGGGTTGACGGCTCTGGGGCCATTGCTGGGAAGCTCTAATACCGGATAAAAGTGTTTTGGACCAAATCCCAGGCGGAACATTTTTTGTGTTTTTGATGACTTGCTTGCCTTTGAGGTGCTCTTAGGGGGGGTTCCGTCTGTTTGTGGGTGAGTTTCGTGGTCTGGGAGCACTGCTGGGACACTCTAATCTTGATTGCATTTGCTTTTCAGGAAATCCGTCGTGGCAACCCCGACTTATGGCCTAGCTACGCAGTGCGTTTGGACCGAAGGCCCAGAAATATTGCAAGTATGAGATTATGCTTTTGGCCTGTTTGGGGGTGTTATGCTTCTTGGCGGGTGGGTTGGCGGGTCTTGGGGCATTCCTGGGAAGGTCTAATACCGGGTAGAAGTGGTTGGGACAAAATCCTCGCGGAAAAGCCTTTTGGCACTTTTTGTAACTTAGGGTTCGTTAGGGTTAGCCCTAGCAGCAGGATTGCATGTGTTTCGGGGTGTTCTAGATTTTTCCAACTGAGTTCTGGGGTCTTAGAGCACTCGTGAGAATGTGTAATTTTGGTTGCAAGTCATTTGAAGAAAATCCATGGTGGGAAAGGGGGGATTTGGCATAGTTAAAGAAAGCCTTTGCCACTATTCTTAACTTAGGGTTCGTTAGGGTTAGCAGTATTTCTATTGCATGTGTTTGAGTGGGGGGGATTTCGAGTCTTGGAGCGATGCTGGCTATGGCTACTTTTGCTTGGTTGCTTGCAAGTGGTTTGAATGCAATCCACGGTGGGTAAGGGGTAATTAGGAAGGGGGTACTTCGGCCTACTTTTACTTTCAAAGTAAGTTTTGTCACCAGTTTTCTGCTAGGCCTCGTTTTTTGAGATTTGATTGGGGGTCTTCTACATTTTTTCGACTGGCTTTAGTAAGGGTCTGGGTGGGAGCACTGCTAGGAAGATCTAATTTTGTTCTAAAACACAGTTTATAGTACACCTAGCTTGAGGGGCAAGATCCGCTACATTAATTTGCCCATACTTATTTATCCTTCAAAAGGTGACTCAGAGTACGCACTTTCAAAAATATTGTACTGTCTACTAGGAAAATCAAATTGTGACTTTTTGCACTCCACAGCCTACATACCTTATATTTATTTATCAGTGGTGTTGTAATATTATATCACTTCCTGTTTTTCGTTGAATAATTACAGGCCGGGTTTCAGTCTCTGCAATGGGGAAAAAAGGATGGAGTCAGGCTTCACAGTAGCGAGCCACAATTCAGCATCAGGCAGGCAGTGGACAGGGTGTCTTCTGGTGACCAACATCGATGGACGAAGCGTCGGCTGCAATGGAGGAGTGCCGCTAATAGGAGGATTTTTTTTCTGCAGGCAACTTACTTACCACTTCCAACAGGACCACTACAACCACATAGATACAGTATCCCTTGCCTTTTTCTCTGACTGTGACTGCATTTCTTGGATCTCTCTCTGCGTCTAAATTGATCCCTTAACACATCACTTAGTCCACTCCACTATCACATCTGCACCACACATAGTCATTTGTAAGTGCTCCTACGTAATTCGCAAGTCGCAGCACGCCCCAGGCCGTAGAGGACTGGGATGGCCCCAATGATGAAGCATGTCACCAAGGGGCAACCCTGGTGAGTGAGGGGACACCTAGAAAACAAGCAATTTCTCCTTTTCTATCTACTATACCTTCCAGACCAACCCCACTGAGTGTTGTTGTGAATGGATTTATAGTGACCAGCAAGGCTCTCGGGTATCTGGCTAAGTACAGAGACCTTATGTTGAATATCGTTATCAATAATTCAACACAGGCCCTGTACTGTCGCATTCTTTCTTCCACAGTTGTCGAATGTACTACTTACTTTTCACTGACATGCATGCAGTAGTGTATGCACTTTCAAAGATTGATGGATAGGTTTGTACCCAAAGAATTGTTTATGTTCCATTGTTTGTCTATGCTGTGCTTTTTTTTACAGGGTGTCTTCTGGTGACCAACATCGATGGACGAAGCGTCGGCTGCAATGGAGGAGTGCCGCTAAAAGGAGGATTTTTTTTCTGCAGGCAACTTACTTACCACTTCCAACAGGACCACTACAACCACATAGATACAGTATCCCTTGCCTTTTTCTCTGACTGTGACTGCATTTCTTGGATCTCTCTCTGCTTCTAAATTGATCCCTTAACACATCACTTAGTCCACTCCACTATCACATCTGCACCACACATAGTCATTTGTAAGTGCTCCTACGTAATTCGCAAGTCGCAGCACGCCCCAGGCCGTAGAGGACTGGGATGGCCCCAATGATGAAGCATGTCACCAAGGGGCAACCCTGGTGAGTGAGGGGACACCTAGAAAACAAGCAATTTCTCCTTTTCTATCTACTATACCTTCCAGACCAACCCCACTGAGTGTTGTTGTGAATGGATTTATAGTGACCAGCAAGGCTCTCGGGTATCTGGCTAAGTACAGAGACCTTATGTTGAATATCGTTATCAATAATTCCACACAGGCCCTGTACTGTCGCATTCTTTCTTCCACAGTTGTCGAATGTACTACTTACTTTTCACTGACATGCATGCAGTAGTGCATGCACTTTCAAAGATTGATGGATAGGTTTGTACCCAAAGAATTGTTTATGTTCCATTGTTTGTCTATGCTGTGCTTTTTTTTACAGGGTGTCTTCTGGTGACCAACATCGATGGACGAAGCGTCGGCTGCAATGGAGGAGTGCCGCTAAAAGGAGGATTTTTTTTCTGCAGGCAACTTACTTACCACTTCCAACAGGACCACTACAACCACATAGATACAGTATCCCTTGCCTTTTTCTCTGACTGTGACTGCATTTCTTGGATCTCTCTCTGCTTCTAAATTGATCCCTTAACACATCACTTAGTCCACTCCACTATCACATCTGCACCACACATAGTCATTTGTAAGTGCTCCTACGTAATTCGCAAGTCGCAGCACGCCCCAGCCCGTAGAGGACTGGGATGGCCCCAATGATGAAGCATGTCACCAAGGGGCAACCCTGGTGAGTGAGGGGACACCTAGAAAAAAAGCAATTTCTCCTTTTCTATCTACTATACCTTCCAGACCAACCCCATTGAGTGTTGTTGTGAATGGATTTATAGTGACCAGCAAGGCTCTCAGGTATCTGGCTACAGAGACCTTATGTTGAATATAGTTATCAATATTTCCACCCACGCCCTGTACTGTCGCATTCTTTCTTCCACAGTTGTCGAAAGTACTACTTACTTTTAACTGACATGCATGCAGTAGTGTATGCACTTTCAAAGATTGATGGATAGGTTTGTACCCAAAGATTTGTTTATGTTCACAATTGTTCGTCCATGCTGTGCTACTTTTTCTTGTCTCCCAAAACCTTTCCCAAAAACCCCCGTACCCATCCATTTTTCAAACCCTAACCCTCTTCCCCCGGGCTGTGTGGTTTTGATTGATGTGTGACTAAATTACAGCAATAAATCCACACACTTGCTGGGGAGGATAAGGTGATAGCAACAGGCTGGTGAAGAAATCCGAGGATATATTCTTACTCTGCTTGACAAAGACCCATGGCTAATGTCAAAGAACTTCAACCGAATTAGTTATACTTTAACATTTGTTAGGCTACAACGTGGCACTGTTCTAGTGTACTTCTGTCACCTGCTATATTCTGTATTGTACCTTTGTATTGCTCAGGAGGACAAACCAGATTTCATTTTCTTTTTTTTCATAGGCAAGAAACTGCCACTGTGTCACACCACTAGTACCACCGCTATGAGGAAATTTTATCCGCCCAGGATTGCCAACCTTATTTGCTGTTTCCCGTGGAGCCAGCCCTGGGCCTAGCCCTACTTGCAAACAGAAATTACAGGTAAGATAGGCGTTTGGTTGGAGGTAGTATAATGGAGTATTAGGAGAGACGAGAGATTTGATTGACGGTAGTACTACTAAAGTCCTAGGACTATTCAGGAAAACAAACTTACTGTTATGTTAAACCCCCACCCACCAGACTCAAAAGCAGTAAAAAACAGGTATGGTCAGATAAAGTTTCAAAAAGTATATTTTTATAGCCCTAACAAAAGAATCTCCCGCAAGACCCTCCCTAACCCCAACGATTGTCCTTCAAAAGTCCCCAAAAATCACAACTCCCAATTCCCACCCCCCAAAAGTCTCTAAAAAAGGGGCAATGGACACTATGGCAGGGTGCTGTTGGAATTAGCAGCCAGGGCATCATGCTCCTTGCGGAGGGTGGCAAGTTCGAAGCGGAGGCCCTCCACCACGTTCTTATAATTATGGACCTCCTGCTCCAGGTAGGACAGTCTGAGGGATAAGCGGCGCCGGTGTGCCTTGCAAATCCTGTGAGGGGCAGCTGCTTTCTTTGCTGCTGGGCGGTGGCGTTTGGCTTTGGTAGCCCGGCTCCGTACCGCTGGAGCACTGCGCTGGCTGGCAGCCCGCACGGAGGAGGATGCAGCTGTCCCAGTGGACGTTGTTGTTGTACCAGACTGCGTCTCCTCCTCCTCCAGGGCCACCAGCCGCCGATATTCAGCAACAGTGGCATACAGCCTCCGTTGCCGGGCCATTCGAGCCAGCTCCTTCCTCCTTGATGGTGTCTTGGATTTGGAAGGAGCAACTACATGAAAAAAGAAAGACATAGTCTGTAACCAATGCTCCTTAAGATTAACACAAAATGATTGAGCAGAAAGTTGTCACAGTACAAGTAGCAAATTGAAAGCACAGTGCATAACTATTGAGGACAGTATCTATGTAACCTCCGACTTCTTCATCCTTGCTCTAACATTAGTGGGAGTTTAAGGAACAAATTCTACGAGCACTATGGACTTCTATTACAGTCGACTATGACAGTACACCACTCTTATTCTTCTTCTTCTCTCTTGTTTAGGAAAATTGGTACGTTATCTTATGCAAGCCGGCATAATGCCAGCGCAGTGAACTTGCACCAGAGAAAAACAGACGCACACCATGGTGAGTGAGACAGACTTGCGTTACTGTACCGGTCCAGTACATGCAGGTGGTGAAGCTCTTACTTTTCTATTACGGGTGGCACTGAGAATACTCTGTTATAAGGGCTACTGCTTAATTAATTTAGCTTTCACCCTACAGTGCAAATGAGTATTAGAAAAGGAAAATGAAGAAGCTAAATTATCTGATTATCTATCACTTCACATGGGATGTATTTGATGACATATGGGATGACTTTAGGTGCTTTGCTTATTATTGAGTGAACAGTGATACCCCCACACATGAATGACGTACTACTACTAAACTAAAGTTATTAAGGGAGGTAGGGAGTGTCCACCGTAATAACTGGATATATGCTGTGCTTGCAGTTGCAATACAAACTACTGCTACTATTCATGGTAGTCTTTGGACAACGTTACAACTTCTTTTCCTTGCCTTTCCTACACTGGAACGGACGTGCGGGTGCGGTGTTACATGCTCTTCAAAGTAACACTTAGTTCATCCAGTGACCGTCTACTCTCTCTAGATTCACATATGCTATCTAAGAGTCAGATAGTACCATGAATGATCCAGGCATCCATCCATTCAAAGTATATTGCACACATACAGTTTCTGTCTCACCCACCCAGGCTGTTCTCCTTCCACCCATCCTTGCTTCATCATTCACCCAGCCATGCACCATACCATTTTCTTACCTTCCCAGCCACCTCGGGGACCAAGCAAACACATATCATTCTTCTTTGCCAGTCATCATTACATTTCTCGTGCTTCCACACTTACTTACACCCTTCTTTCGCTTTTCGTTCATCCCTTCCATCAAGTTCACCTCAGATCTGATTGGGATTCTTCTCGCCAAAAACTTCACAGCTAAGTCGAAGTACATTTAGAGGAGGCTACTACCTGCTTTTTTTATAATACACCCGTGCAGAAAGCACACTCTGCAGTCTTCAATCTCAATGACTAAGGAATGTATAGCTTACCTCTGCCCGCCACCACCGTGTGAACCCTCACAGGCATGTCCTTTTCCGGCACTTGCACCGCCTCCTCCCCAGAGTTGTCCTCCTCGTCCAATGCCACCACCACCTCCGCGCTGGCCCCGTCTCCAGATGTTCCACCTACAAAGTACATTTAATAATGTTAGAATACACCACTCACTACTATATAATATTTGGTCTAGGAGGAAGAAAGAAATGTGAAAAAAAGTGTACAATGTAATAATTTTTGACTGTGTACTCTAGAGTAAAAATGTCCCTTTTTCCAGGGAAGGCTGCTGTCTTGCTGCACTTTTTGGCACAACTGATGAATGTTTGCTTTTTACTTTTTAACACGCACCACTTTTTCTCCTAACAGACAGAATCTTGACTTCTAAGAACACGAGCAGGATCAAGTTCAAACCAGGTGAGAGCTCGGCTCGACCACAAGAAATGTGTCCAATTAATCGTCAGCACTAAGCACTTTTCCATTTTCAGTTACACGTTCACTTTTATGACAAACTTGAATTTAATAAATGTGTTTACTTTTAATAAAGCTTTTAAACTTAAATAGACTCTGTGGTTTTTGGTCCTCCAGACTAGAGTGGATGAGCTCAAGGTTTTCGAATTTTTGCAAGCATGAGTCCGTGCCTCTGCCATCGGTGACTTTGGGAGCTAAATGACTCTGCCACACTATCTAGTCAGTAAGGAGATTGGGGGTTCAACTACAAAGTCTGTTATCACTGAGGTATGTGGAAAGTCTAACAGTTACAGCACCTATTATAATTGATAAGCTAAGCGATGCATTATTTAGTGTCCATAGTTCTGTTTGTGCAGATTTGTCCCTGCAACAGTAGTAGAATGGATTGTCCTCCTATCCAAACCAAAAGTAAAGTAGTATCTTATTATTTCTTGGTGGTGGTCATTCACCTTTTTATTGTTGGCAATGGTCAAAGCATAAACATTTAGAATACTTGAAAAGACATTATGGACAATCCCAGAGGACTACACTCAGTGCATAGAGCTATTGCTGACTAGAATGGGAGTCCAATGGAAATGCCAAATGTGCAATCTTAGTTAGCTACACAGACAGACTAATAAGAATAATCTAGTAATACCACACGGAGTCATAGTCGAGGCAGGATAAGAATTTAGATCCTGTCTGCAAGAAGATCAAAGACGATTTAGAAAAAATCGAATGAGGAACGCTAGGAAAAAATAAGTACTCTATATTAAAATTAAAACTTACTGGGGCCAGCAAAGGAGCCCTCGACTGCCCGGTCCTGGCCTGCATCGACAACAGCACCCTCCTCCTCCTCCTCCTGTGTCCTCCTCTTGCCCCTGGGGGAAGCTGATGTACAACATGAAAGAAAGAAAAACAGAAAACATGGATGATATTTCTCAACCAAATCAAACATTTAAAAAAGAACTAACAAAGTAACAAAATATTTTTGCGAAATAGCAAATAGGGAACGACTCCACGGGATATATTATTGACCAATCTCATGTGGTCGACTACGTCATTACTTTAGTATTGCTTGATTTGCGGACCGTCGAATTGGAAACTACCCTATGTAACTCACTAAACAAAGTACTAAAAAGGTTTGCCTAGGATTGGCAGGCAGCAGTCCGCAGCACGCAAAGTGACAGCCAAAGTCCATCGTGATTGAAGATCAGCGACAACACTAAAGTTTCCTACTACATTCACCAGTCATTAAAATACTCAAACTATTAATCCACCACCACTATTTCTTCTTATCGCCATGTGTACAAAGGAAGGACTGGACTTGAGTCTGTAGGGGCTGATTTAGAAGGCCCTTGCGGCTCTTTTGCTCCATTGTTGCGTGACTTTTGTGACGCAGCGACAGCACAAAAGAGGCGCAATGGTGCGGCGTATATTAACAACGTGACGCATCTGGGAGATGCATCACGTTGTAAAGCCCTGCGCCAATAGGGGTGTTCCGGCGCAAGGGAGGGCGTTCCTGCGCAGGAACGCATCCTAAAAGTGGCTGAGGGAAATCTACAAGATTTCAATCAGTCACTTTGAGGACAATGATGCGTGACTCAAACCCTGCGCCTGCTTGAAGCAGACGTACGGCTTGACGCAGCATTGGGGAGATAGGGCACCCCAGAGCATTGATGGAGCTGCACCATCGTTGCGACGCAACTCCAGCAATGCGCCGCCTTTAGGGCACAGATGCGTAACGCTTTGTTGACGTTTTGGGCCCATGGCGCGCCGCATTGTAAATACGGCGCACCATGGGTGATGGTGGCGTGACGCACAATTACTGGCGCATCCCTGCAACTTTGCAGGGATGCGCCGGTAATTAAAAATCTGAACCTTAGTGTGTAGCATTACGCAGTTCTTTCAACTACACTCATACATAATTTCACAGGCCAATGAAATGAACACAAAATCTAAAACAAATAAGCATAGTAGCAACACTACTGAGAAGAAGGAGAGCAGTGTACCTGAAATGCACAGAAGATTTTGAAATAAAATTTACCTACAATGTAATGAGCAGCATTATTGCTCTTGGTAAAAAACAAAAATTTGCAATATAATAACACAGCAGGAGAAAACATAGTAGTAAAGACATAGCTACTACTACTCACCAAGCCCGGGGATCTCAAGGCCAAGGAGGTCGAGCAGATCTCGCTCACGGGTCAGGACATCCGTCCAGCGGTGGGTGGCCTGGTTGTAGGTGCGCCAGACCCGAGAGTGGTGGTAAATGGCCTGGCACACCTTCTCCCACCGCTTCCGGCGCTCCCGGGCCCCGTACCCGGCACTGATCTTGCCGCCTCCCATGATGGTCCTGGGGAGGCGGCGCTGAACATAAAAAATGAGTTGGGCCACCTCCTCCGGGGTAAAGATCTCCCGTGGCATCACTAGCTCCCCCCTCAAACGCCCGCACGGGAGCCGGACACGGGGTGCGGGACCCTTCCCCTTCTCGGGATGCTTGCCGGCTCCCTTCACCATGGTCTGGGCGGAAAGGAATAAAGAAAATAGAATAGGGAAGAGAAGAAAAGAAAAGAGTTTACAAAAGTAGTTTAAAATTAACCAAAAGTAGCAGTAAACACAAAAATATAGGGCTAGAAAAATAGAGGGATAGATAATAAGTAAAATAGATCAAAAAAAACTTCAAACAAGCAAAGGATGGCAGAGATTGACAGAGGATACAAAGACCATGCCCAGAACCATAGCAATGAATGAGAAACAAGATGGCCGCGCCCGTTCACGACCGCGCGGGTAAGTTCGCGCGAGATTTTCCTTGCGAACACGCGCAAGACTGTACTGGCAAGCCGCGGACTTTGCGAGATTACACTTCGCGCCCGGAAACGGAAATACGTCAGGCAAACAAGATGGCTGCGCCCTTGAATGACCGCGAGGGTAACTTCGCGTCTTGCGCTACGAGCGGCTCGCAAAAACGCACAAAACCTTGCCAACTAACACGCCGCAAAAAAAACAAATTGCATATTCGCACGAATTTGCGGCTTCCGAATCCGATCTCGCGCGTGTTCGCACCCCGCGAACCCCGCGAAATTGCAGAAAAACGAGTTTTTCAAAACTGAAAGCACTCGGCAGGGGCAAGAGTTCAAACTCATCATTAGTAACAATTCCCGGTAGTGCTTCCTGACTGGGGCCCCTCCAGAATTCAGTTGCTAGTTGCAACAATTGTATGACCCTGCTCTGACCCTCACAGCAGGCTCATACAATAGCTACAAGTAGGCCACAAAGAAGGTCCTGGGGAAAAAAAATGCACTGCAACAGAAAGCAAAATTACAGATAAGGAAGCAGGTGCCAGACTGGAATTTTAAAACAGTGACACATTAATAAACTAACCCCAAATTAATTCATCTCAGTTGAAGCAGGGCTGGTGTGCTTGCTTTTCCCCCCCATAATCTACAGTAATGATGAACCAGAGGGTGGCATTGATGTAACAGAGGGTTGCAGTGGTGAAACAGAGGGTGCTGGGAACCTGTGATGATGAACCAGACGTAGAAACAACATAATTCGCGACCGTTGCGCGACGAAATGTAAGTTCGCAATTGCGAACTGGTACGAAACCCTCGCGAACTGGCAGAAATCCTTGCGAACACAAAAAAAAAAAAATCCGCAAATTCGCAAGAATTCACGGATTTTGCGGATTGCGAGTTTGCAAATCCGCAAAATTCGCGAACGCGAGATTCGCAAAATTCGCCCATGCTTAGCTATCCTAGCTGAAGAGGGGTGAAACCCCGACACCGGTCCTAGGATGCCTGTTTCCAGTCCAGGGAGGACCTGGCCTGGCAGTTTGGGCTGGACTGTTTCCATTGGGCGCAGGGTCAAGACTGATTTGCATATGGCTGGGTCCAAATTGGAATGGCATGGTGAGCAAAAAATACAATGGATTTAGGCCCAGATCTCTGTACTGGGGTGAATGTATGACATTGTTCAGCATTCTGTCCATCAATGGTTCTTTTTGCATTTGAAGAACAACCCCAAGCCCCCATTTCCTGGCTGAGCGTCCAACCAGGACACGCAAAATCAATCATAACGATGCACTGAAGCGTTGTGATTGTTCAGGGGAACCTGGGTGCTTACCAATCACAATGCTGCATTGCAGCGTTGCTATTGTGTAGGAAACTGGCTCTGTATATATTATACCAAAATGAGGTGTAGTGTGCACAGAGACCAGTGGAACCCCAAAGCTAGAAAGAGGTAAAAGTAGATAGCACCTTACTCTCTATTTGTGGTAGTGTGGGCAAGCAGTAAGGCTTTATCAGCGGGTAGTGTTAAGCATTTGTTGTACCCAGTCAATCAGCAAATGATGTGACAAAAAGTTAAAGACTGAACTCAGATCAATTTTGTTTGTATACAAATATTAGGTTATATTATTTCTAGAACCAAGCCTGGCACAGGAAAGTGAAATAAATGCTTTGCAATATATTATGCAGTGTTTACAAGTGACTGCAAGTTCAAATGCAGCTGCTTGAAATACAGGTAAGTCTAAGTATTGAAATTACTGTACAGATTACTTTTTTGTTACTTTTTAGATTATTTTTAGGTGACTTTTTCTACTCAGTTTGATATGCCTAGATATCACACTGGGACATTTCCTAGAGAAAAGGTAAGCAAAATCAGTTTTGCACAAATGTTATTTTTCAGGTTTCCATACAAATCAACTCCACACTTTGAACATTTTTCACTTCCTATGGAGAGAAATGAAGTTAACGGTTACCAGGTAAGTGATTGGTCTTTAGGGTTGAGCTTCTGGGGTTAGAACAAGGGCTCCCCAGGGTCATGGATGCCCTCTTGTTACACCCTCAGCAGCTCTAGGGCGGCCGGGTGCAGCATGCTGAGGCCCAATGTTATCCAATTGGGTATAGGGGGGCCTTTGGTTGGTGGATGCTTACGAGCAGGCCACTGGGTTGTGGGAGCAAAGCTCCTGGTGTTAGGCTCAGGGCAAAGGGGGATCTGGTTTAGCACACAAAGTGCACCCGCAGTTGCGGCTGGGTGCATGGTGCTGTTTTGGCGCTGCTTGCCCTGTTGGTTTCAAAGGGGATTTTCAGTTTTGGTTTTTAGCTGCAGGATCGGTCCAGGAAGACCATGGGAGGAACCAACAGCTGGGTAGATAAGTTGGAAGGCTCGGGTACGTAGGTGCACCTTGGGTTCTTTTCTCGAGGCGGCTGGATGCAGGGATGTCTTTTGAGGTCGGATTTCACCTTACCGGGGTCTCCATGTAGAGGCTGCAGGCGACATCGGGGAGCCCTGGATGGGTCAACCCACAGTGGTCTCGGGCTCTGGAGTGCTGGGGGACCTCGCTGGGACCAGTGGGCAACTCGAACTCAGGTGGTAGGCTCCAGGTGCAGTGGTGGTTCCAGGTGTCGGGTTTCTTTGTCATCAGCAGGCTCAGAGTCTGTCTTGGGAGTTTTCTTTTGAACAGCATTGCTGTTCTCAGGAGATTTGGTCTTTGTCGAAGGAAGTCTGTCCTCCCAGAGTTCTGGAGGTTGCTGGCTGCAGGACAAGGTGACAAGGTGACTTTTGGGGCAGGATCTCTGGAAACTGCAGACAGGCTGGTAGGGCTGAAGCCAAGTCAGTTGTTCTCTGCAGTCTCCTCTTTTCTTCTTAGGTTGTGGGATCCTGCTTTCTTGGTTCAAGGCTGCCCCCTAAATACTGTATTTAGGGGGGGCTTTAGGGGTCTCTAGGTCAGTAGCCTAGGGCTACTGACCTTAGGGTGACTACACCCTTGGTGTGCTCATCCCATGTAGGGGTGTGGGCACAATCCCTAATCATAATTGGGGAGTACCTGCCATCTGCTAGATGACAGGCACTGAAGAGTGGGCTTCACCTCGCCTTCCCCACCTGAGTGGTTGTGTTGGCAGAGGTGGGCACACCTTCTGGGCTGGCTAATTTTTCCCACCTGCCTTCCTGCCGAAAAGGAGGGGCGACAGGAAGGGGGCCTGTCCTAATAGCAGGAGAGGCTGGGGGGTCACATTACAAAGGTTGCAAGGCCTTTGAAGCTCCCCTGACACAGAGGGCTCTTCCTGGCCTGGGAGAGGTGTGAACACCTCGCCCAGGAAAGCTTTGTTTCTGGTCTCATGGAGTGGAGACTCCCACCCTAAGTGTCCAGAAACATGTCTCGTGGTGGCGGGTTGGTGTGTACCAGTCAGTGAACCCACCAGAGGCTGGTCGTTTTTCAGGGGGCATCTCTAAGATGCCCTCTGAGTGGATTTTTCATTAAACCCCACACTGGCATCAGTCATCGGCTGACGAACGGTGTATCGTGTAACTTTCCGAGCGGTACTCTCAAACCAAGGTGCAAGCAGCGGCGTTGATTTCGTTGTGGAGCAGTGTCGTCGGGGACACCGAGCAGCCGTCGTGAAGTGAGGCGGTGCAGAGTGCGGTGCCCCCTTGTCGCGGTGCAAGCAATGGCTCAGTGTCGGCGTCAGCAGGCGTTGGCGGTGAGACTAGGGTTGCAGTGTGGCGTTGCGGCGGTGCGCTCTGTGGTGCTCAGGCTTCGGCGTGAAGCAAGGCGGTGTGGAGTGCGGTGCCCACAGGTCGCGGTTCGAGCAGCGGCTTGGTGGCGGCATCAGCAGGCACCGTCAGTGAGACCAGGGTCAAGGTGCAGCATTGTAGTGATGCCCTCTGCGGTGCCTTCAGGACACTGAGTCGGCAGCGTCATTATAGACATCGTTGAATTGCTTTTCTTCTGTCGCAGCACAAAACGCACACTGCCCAAGACAGAAACAGCCAACTTAGGCCAACACAGCAAAGCACACATTAAAGTGGTAGTCCCTCCTCACAGCTTCTCCAGCTCTTCTACTTGGCAGTCTTCTTGATCCAAAAGAGTTCTAAAGTTCAGGGGTCTGGGCCCCAGTATTTGTATCCAAAAATCCTTTGATCCTCTAGGCAGAGGGTGTCTGTGCCCTGCCAGAACCAGTTCTGCCTTATCTGGTGTGATTTCCCGGCAGGGGGTGGAGACAACATTGTCAGAGGCAGGCCAGGCCCTTTGAGGTACAAGGAAATCCCCTCCCTCTTCCCCCATCGCAGACCAGGTCTATTCAGCCCTTTCCTGACCTACCCAGACTATAGGGAGCCACCCTTGCTTCCTAGCCATCTGTCGTCCAAAACCCAGACAGGCAATCCACATTCCAGCAGAGGCACACGGGATGAATGAGGAAGGAAATACCTACTTCCTAAAAGTGGTAGTTTCAAACACAGAATGTAAAATTCCCCTTTGCTAAAAGATGCATTGTTCGATTCTGAGTTCAGGCATACTAAATGTTATTTTCCCCCCTAGTTCCCAGGGCCAGGTATATTTATAAGATGTTATAAATAAAACTTCCCATTCTCCCCTATGGGGAACAGGTAGCCTTGCAATAGTGAAAAATGAAATGGGCGCAGACTCTGCAATGGCAGGTCTGAGGTACCTTTTCGGGCTACTCACGTGGGTGGCACAAAATTTGTGCTGCAGGCCCACGCGTAGCATTTGATTCCCAGGCCCTGGCACACTTGGTGCACTTTACTAGGAGCTGACAAGAACACCAAACAGCCAATCATGGAAACACCAATACATAACATACTTTACCACAGGAGCTCTTGCACTTTACCACTGATCAGCAGTGCAAAAAGTGTGCAGAAACACTACACCAGCAAAAACAACCTTCAAAACGGTATGGCAGAAAGCAAAAAACTCAGGGAAAACACACCAAAATATGCCAAGACTAACAGTGAGTGTAAAGGTGCAGGACCTGTAAGGGCTGCATCCCTTAGAGGCCTTCCCTGGTCGCAGTGCCCTGGGTACCTGTGGTACCATTTACCAGGGGCTGACCTGTGTCCAGAGAGTGACAATTGGGTGTACAAGGTACAGTTTTGGGGAACGAACACAGGCCCTGGGAACCTGATTGACAGGGACCCAGGGCACATCAAGTCAAAGTGCATCAGTAGTAAAATGTGGGGGGGGTTATTGCAACAGAAACCAAGCTACTCACATATTGGTCATTAGGGCCTGCATCCTGTTCCTCGAGTTCTAGAGGAGAGCAGGAGCGGAGACACGGGACCCAGTGGCAAAGTAAGATTATTGTATTTTTTACTTTTTTTAAATTGTGCGACCCCCGCGCTAACATCTCCCCTGCTCGACCCATCCTCCCGCCCACCACCCTTGAGCCGTGCCGGCGCCACTGCCTATATTTCCATCCTTCCCCTCTCCAATATATCCCAGTCCACTTGTCCTCACACATCTCTTTCCTTCCTATCTTTCTCTCCTTGTCCCTTCATTTCCCACTTCTCTTCCCTCCTCACACACTTTTCCCCTCACCTCTATTCCCTTATCCCCCTTATCCTCTCATTCTCCACTCATCTTTTGTCTCCTTTCACTCTCCCCTCACCTCTGAAACATTAAGCTGGGAGAATGCTCATTCATACACTGCCATTGAACGGAGATTTCTGGCTGGAGGAGAAAGAACTGCAGTGAAAATGAGTTCAGACTGTGACGGTGTTACTGAAAGGGCATATGTGATTGCTGCAGTGTGCGTGCATAGTCCATTGGTGAGGGCGTGTGCCTGAATGGATGTCCCTTAGCAGATGGTGTGACAAACCTACGCGTAAGCACCAGAACATTTTAGGACGCAGTACCCCTACTAAGAACAAAGTATCACGATGTACACTCCTAACTCTGAGTAGTACACTCTGAGGAAATCCCTATTGCGCCAGAGGAGTAACACCTCTAACCAAATTATTCTCCAGGCGCTTTCTCTTTTCAAAAGAACTCAGAATGATGGGACTCCTCATCAATATGTCGACGCAGTCGCGGTCGCGTTTCAACCAGTTATTCCTTTTGGCTTCATCAGGACAAGGGTATCAATATCTCTAAAATAATAATAATGAACATTTAAATCTACATCCAATTCTACCAAAATTACACTATCCCCTCAGTGACCATGCAGTGCCAGAAAATTCAGGTGATTCTGAAATGGTACAGGCAGATCAAGGAAGGGCAAGCAACCAATTTCACACACGCCTGATCTCCATTGGAAGTGCCTAAAGCAAACATACCAAGAGAACCCGTGTACACCAAACCATCACCCACATCAGAGGTGAACATAACTCAGGTGGTGCACACAAATACCTTAAATGAGTGAACAACACTCTCCAATCCCTGGCTCACAGGCAAAATCCCTGCAGCCACCTGGCTTGTGGACACACTAAAATCCTGAGAACCCAAGGTGGGTTCACTAATTAAAATGCACAAAGAACATTTGAGAAAACATGACCTCTTACACATCATAATATGTTTTCCAGTTTCCAGAAAAGTGTGTGGTGCCTTAAACACTACTCCCATATTCCAGTCTGAAGGACTGGGTTCTTTAAGACCCAGCGGTGCCAGGGGACAACACCTGAAACCTTCGTGGGTAACCTGTTCCGGCGTACAAGTGACAGAGACACGGGACACTTCCTTCGGCGTCAAAGATTCAAGGTTTATTACTGCAGGGAACACAGAAGTCACAGCAAGTACAACACGTGCAACTTGGGGAGACTGCTTCAAATTGCTGCAAGTGGGTCGCTCCTTTTATACATGTTTCTCCCATAGGGTTACATGGTACACAAAGGTTTACAACCCGGTTCCCATAATTATCCCCAAGAGGGGTCATTTTAGTCACGTTGATACATTCAAGGTCCGGAACATAAGTGCGGAAACATTTGGCGGTTCCCAACTGTAAAAACCCATCTTCCTACCATTAGTACATTCCAATCGGCAGTAAAACAGATCGAAGAAGGAACAAGGACAGGTGCAGAGGAAGATGGAAACAGTGGGGAGATCGAAAAGGGTGTAAAAAGGGGAGGTATCGGGAAACACGAGCTACAGGCATCAAAGGGACGTGCCTAATGGGATGCACGGCTGAGACAATAGACCGGCACGGCAAGATGAGCCTCGAGCGGGGCCATCTGCCTTATAGTATCATCCCCCTCGTCATAAAGACACTTTCAGAGGAAATGTGTCTTCCGCTAATGTCTTGGGAATCCCAGGGTCGCGAAGCGGACAACGTCCGTTCGCTGGCTACTTGAGGGCAAGAAACAAAATGGATGCCGTATCTAAGATGGAACCCGTGGGTACAGATAGAAAAACCCACGAAACAGACGAACGGTTTAGGTTAATACAGCGAAACTGCGTACACCCACTAAACTCGTCATTTGCGGTTCGTAGATACCAGACTCGACCATATTCGTGCGAGTCGAAAACACCACTTACAATTGTCACGGAACCTCAGACGCTCCTTTTGCCCTCATGTAGGCAAGCACTAGTCAGAATCATATTCGATATTCATCAGACCATCTAGATGTTGCTGTAACATCGCTCTGTCCAACCGAGCTCCTCTGGTAACAGGTGGTTGCCTTATACACGTCGTAGCACAGAGGCCACATAAGGCAGGTCCACACTGCACACAAAGGCAGCACGTGAACAGGAACGCCACAACAACTCCGATAATCATCAGAATCTTCCAACCCCAAGTCGACATCAGGCCCCAAAACCACCCAAGCAGCGTCCAATCCCCTACGTCCACGTGTATGGACTCAGAGATCTTATGCAGCTTTGAGATGGCTTGATAGACGGTCGGAGCATTATCTGGAATGAAAATACAGCAGCTCGAATGGATCACCTTACATACCCCACCTCGATCTGCTAGGATCACGTCTAAAACCATACGGTTTTGTAACGTCATAAGCCTATCCGCCTGAAGTTCTGTGGTGATATTACCAAGGGCACTGGCAGTAATATTAGCTGTCGATTCCACCACTCGAGTCAATTGTCTCAGGTTCCTACTATTAACCATAGGCCCCCAAAACGGGAGGAAACCCTTGAAAAAGTCTCCTGCCTCTTGACCGGCAGTGTCCTCTTCGCTAATTACTCCTCTCACAACTCTAGTCTTGTGATAGTCTGCATCTACAGTGAACGTCGGAGGCAACAGATTTGCGATAAAACATGAGCCCACAAAGTCGGAGGGCAACCATGCATACGCACGATCATGGCAGACAAAGTATGTACCCTTGGAAGCCAGAAACACAGGGGACGAGACCATCGGCAGAATGTAATTCTCGGTGCAAGCACTCTCTCCAAGCCGAGCTTTCGATCTTCGGCCACGACCCATTAAACAAAAATTACCAATGTGGGGTATGACCTATATAGGAGGCGAGCTTCTAAGCTGTTTTTCACTCGTGAGCGCACTATACTCGACCTTACTCAGGACCCTATAGGCTTGTACCTCTTCCTCTGGGATGAGCGACGGCTCATAGATATCTCTATCTAAATCTTCTATCGCTATAGACAAAGGCTTATGATACGAGCCAGGGCCAAAGTAGGGAGAACGTGGCTCTCGACTGGGGTAAGAATCTAGTGCGCTTCGAAACATTGTTTGAAATGCTCGAGCTGAACCCTGGGAACTATAGGGTAGGACCAGATATGGAATTCCCTTATCCGTGGTATGTGGCATCAGCCCACACACCCAACAATTAGTAGTGTTAACCACTAACTGGTGCTGATGAAGGAGCTGAATAAAGGAATTATTTCGGAATTCTGCACGTCTAGCCTGCTCGTGATCGGGTAAGATATGGAAGGAATGAGGGGATGCAGTGGAGGTAAGTTTAGGGTCAGAAGTAGGAGTAGGTATGGCAGAGGGTAAGAAGTACGACATCATGTAATACACCCCACCCGCCAATAGTGCAGAAACAATCAAAAGCAATACGAACATTTGAAACATAAAACATTTGGTACCAATAAGTTGTTGCAGTTTGAATCTTTGCGCCTGAGCTTCTTCCAAGTCCATCAGCTTTGAAAACGCCATCCCCTATGACCGTCCGCAACGTTTCTTGACGCACTTCGTTCTGTGTAGTAATAGTCAATCCCTAGGAGTTCCCAGGAACCGACGGTCTTAAACCTAGCGTCAAGACCTACTAACCAGAAGGAAGTACACGCGCGGCCCTACGGCCTTTATTCACAATGTATATGCAAAATGTCTCTCAGCTGTGGAAGCAAAAATACGAGTAGAACGAAACTCAATACATACAAAAACAATCACAATAATACGGGTGTTCAGACCGAACAGTTGCAACGTTGGGGGTAACGTAGTATGTCAGGGGGAGAATCAAAAGGTATGCATTTTATTAGTCTTTAACGTTAGAACGGAGAGAATAACGATGTCTCCCAGGACGTGTCTGTTCTTCAAACAACTGGTCCGGTGGCGAAACAGAGTTCTGTGGATCAGTTGAATGTTCAGATCTCGAGTTTGGTGACAAATGTTCAACAGTATCTTCCTGCTGCACTGAGGTATCTTCGACAAGCTGCGCGTCACTGAAAGGGACAAATTTCGATGTTGTTTCGGTCTCAGATGAAGCAATGCCTTTCTTCACCCACGAGTCTGCTGGTAAAGGTATAGGGACCTTTTTAGTATGGGTGGCGTGCACCCAATGTTTACGTCCCTCCAAGCGAACAGCAGTCCTCGTGGCCAGCAAGACTTGATGGGGTCCAGTGAAGCGGGGTTCCAAACTGTGTTTCCGGCTAAAGTTGCGCGTCACCACCCAATCACCAGGTTGCAGCTGGTGACCTGGACCCTCCGTCTGCGTCGGCAGTGCTTCAAAGACCTGTTGATGAATTAACCTCAGTTTAGCAGTCAGATCATGAAGATAGTCAATCAACATGGGGTACTCAAGATGAGAAAACAATTTAGGTCTAGGGACCCCCCAAACATTTGCAGGGCGGCCGAACACTATCTCGTAGGGACTAAGCCCTACTCGGGAGTGTACTGTCGCCCTTGTTGACAATAAAGCTAAGGGTAAAGCGTCAGGCCACGAAAGACCAGTCGTAGCCTGAATCTTCGCCAGTTTCAGTTTAAGGGTGCCATTATACCCTTCAACCAAACCAGCTGACTGGGGATGATTGGCGCTATGGAATTTTTGATTAATTCCAAGGCCCTTACACACACTCTTCATCACACTCCCCACAAACTCACTTCCGTTATCAGACCATACAATCCGAGGCATTCCATACCGAGGAAAGTATTCCTTCAGTAGGATTTTCGCAGTTGACAGGGCAGTGTTGTCTTTGAGGGGGTAGGCTTCAATCCATCGGGAGAACGCGCAAACCACAACTAAAACGTATTTCAGGTTATTGCATCGCTCCATATGGATGAAGTCCAATTGAATCACCTCAAAAGGACATGATGGGGGAGCGAAATGGCCAAGAGGTGTTGGGGTTCCTTTACCAGGATTGTACAACATACACACCATACAATTCTTAACCAACCGTTCAGCACATTTCGTGATACCATCATTCTTCCACACAGGAGACAATAACTTACAAATACCTTTCACACTAATATGTGCTAACCCATGTGCCATTGTCACAACAGCGAGCACATACGCATCTGGCAACATCCATCTCTTGTGTTCCGACAAATCAACCCAACAACCATTCGCATCCAACTTTCCCGTACTTTCTTTCCACTTCGTCTTTTCAGTCTCAGTGGCCTCATTCTGTATCGCTTTCACACTCTCGATAGTATCCTCACACATGCTCGTCTCTGTAGGCCACCTAACCGAACTCGCCACATACATTCGAGTGCTAAGGTTCCGGGCAGTCTCCTTAGCAGTCTCATCCGCAAATGCATTACCACGACCAATATCATCCGTCACCTTACGATGTGCACTACATTTAACAATCGCTACCTGCTTAGGCAACGTGAGTGCATCCAAAAGATCATTCACAAGCTGTCCATGCTGAATCTTAGTACCATGCGACGTCATAAAACCTCTCTCTCTCCACAATCGTCCAAAGCTATGAGCGACGCCAAATGCATATTGGCTGTCGGTAAACACATTCACACGTTTCCCTTTCGCTAACACACACGCTCTAGTGAGAGCAATCAGTTCTGCAGCCTGGGCAGAGTTCTGATTCAATCTCGCAGCTTCCACAACAGTATTCAAAGTTACAACAGCATACGCAGTAGTCACATCACCATTCGGCAATTTGAAACATGAACCATCCACATACAAAGTTCCATCTGGATTTTCCAAAGGAGTGTTTTTAAGGTCCACGCGACCTTTTGTTTCCTCTTCAGTCCTCAAATAGCAGTCATGTTCTGCTATCGCATCTGACTCCGTACTAATTGGTAACAAAGTCGCCGGATTCAGAACATTGCAGCGTTTTATCTGAATATGACTTGCCAACAGCGTCAACTCGTACCTAGACAACCTCGCACTCGTCAAGTGCTGAGTTTTCGTACGATTCAATAGAGTGTCAACTGCATGCGGAACCATCTCCGTAAGCATATTATCCATGACCAATCCTGCAGATTGTCGGATGGACACCGCAGCTGCCGCTGTTGCTCTCAGGCAACTTGGCAATGCTCTAGCTACCGGGTCCAAGGTCGAAGAAAAATATGCGCATGGACGTTGCTTTCCACCAAAAGGTTGCGTTAAGACACTCAAAGCACAACCTTTCCTCTCGTGAACATATAATGTAAACGGCTTGCTGTAGTCAGGGGTACCTAACACAGGAGCCGAACACAATGAGTCACGCAATTCAGAAAAACTCTTCTGACATTCTTCCGTCCATGGTAAAGGAGTTGAAACATCCTTGCACGTAAGAGCCACCAATGGTTTCGCTAACAATGAAAAATTCGGGATCCACTGTCTACAGTATGACGTGATGCCCAGAAAGGCACGCACATCTCTTTGGGTTGTTGGCACAGTCATTCGCGCAATTGCTGCAATTCTCACTGGGGTCAACCGCTTTCCCTCCTTTGACAATAAGTGACCTAGATAGGTTACTTCTTGACAACAATATTGGAGTTTAGAAGGTGACACCTTGTGATGTAAGTCACAGAGATGTTGCAGCAACGACACCGTAGCAATTTTGCAAATGTCCTGAGTATCTGCAGCCACCAATAAGTCATCGACATATTGTATTAAGGCCGCACCAGCCGGCAACATAAACGCATCCAGTTGACCCTTCAAGGCTTGACTGGAAATCGATGGACTCTCACAGTAGCCCTGAGGAGCACGCTTAAACCGGAAGCTACGGCCACCAAGAGAGAAACCGAAAAGGTCTCTGCTTTCTTCGGCAATCGGAATGCTAAAGAACGCATTCTTCAGATCGATCACCGAAAACCAAGATGCAGAAGCTGGAATCAGAGTCAGTAGCGCCGTGATGTCAGGCACCACAGGGAACTGAGGAATCACAATTTTATTTACCTCCCGTAAATCGATAACAAAACGATAAACAGGCGGTTTCGAGGGATCAGTACGTTTTAAAATAGGCAGTAAAGGGCTGTTGCACACGTTTCCCCGAGTTTCCTCAATAACATCTTTCTCGATCAGATCGTAGATGATCGCTAACAGTGCCCGTTCACCATCAAGAGAGATTCGATACTGGGGAATACGTGGCAATCGCACATTAGATTTCAACTGAACAACATAAGGGGAGATATCGAGCAGGCCCACATCATTGGGACCTGTTGCCCACAAAGATGCGGGAAGAGAACTCAATTCCGGTGGAAGCTTATCGAGAGACAAGTACATAGGAGAGACAACCCTCTCGCCTAACGTAAGCTTTACTCCCGCAGGAGAACAATACAAAGTCGCATACAAACGTTTTAGCAAATCCAGGCCCAAAAGATTTTCACCACAACCAGTAGTCAAAATCAACGGAGCTTCGAGCTCACGTGGCCCAATTGTAAGGGGCAAAGGGCGCGAAACTGGATTGCTAACAGGGGCGCCAGAGAATCCAACGGAAACATTTGTTAAGCCAGACAAAGGTGCGCCAGGGAGTTTCGAATGCATTATGGAACTTTTCGCTGCACCAGTGTCCAACAGAAAAGGCTCAACGACGCCCGATGTAGCAACTGCGACGTAAGGCCCTCTCTGATCAACCGGAACTGATACCACTCCCTCTCCTTGTCTATGGCTGTCCTAGTTATTACTGTCGTCAGTTCCCTGATCAACATAATAATCATCTACATTGTACTACGCAGATCGTCCTTGCGGGGATCCACGTTGATCAAAACAATTATTGGAATTTGATGAATTATCTGAACGATCATTCTGAGCACCACGACCCCTACCACGTGATGTCTGCTGAGAACCACCACGACCTCCTCTAGAGGAGTTACCACTATTACGATCATTTAGAACAGGACAGTTGAATTTTAAATGACCCTCCTGTCTACAATAGGCACACTGATTGTACCCTAACGAAGATCTTTGGGAAGAGGAGTCATTTCGAGATTGCAACCTATTCGATTGCGGCTGCGATCCATTTCGCTGCTGTGAATCATTCTGATTCGAACGCGGAGGATAAGCCTGCTGCAACAACACTTTGGTTTTAAGTTCTTTCGTCTTTTTATCAGCGCGGTCGCTCTCCTCTTTTTCTCTGTTCTCATAATACTGTGCCGTGGCCAATATTTGAGCAGAGGTAGAAACGGCCCACGCACTCTCAGAGTTTTTTAATTTATTGCTCAAGTCGGGCAATAAGTTAGAGACAAATTTATCCACAAACAACTGTTGACCACCCTCAGTGCCCATATCCTGACCACTATGATCGATGAATGCCTCCTCAAATCTCGTAAAGAAATCAGAGACACTCTCGTCCTTTTTCTGTTTACAAGCTGACAATTTGTCCCAGTTCACCCTCATAGCTGGCATAAGTGTTTTCATTAGCGTAATTATTCTCTGTGGGAGAGCCGTAATGAGCTGTTCGGGCTTAGCCTCACCAATTTGTCGTGTATCTGCCGCCGTAAGGGCAGCCCAATCACCACCCAATTCGTTTGCATGATCTTCCTGACGAATCTCAGCCCATACCGGTTGCGGTACGACATTGCCAAACAGCATATCGATATCGGCAAGATTCATTATCGTAGCGTCTACGAGCTGCGATAATTCTTTATAATATCCTGCAGGATTTTTGCGAGGATCAGGCAAAGATTGCTTCACCTGTAAAACTTCCGATCGTTTCCATGGGAGATGTATCCATACTCTCTGGAAATGTGGCAGAATCCGCGGAACTTGGGCGGCATCACCCGGCATCCACACTGGTGGAACTTCACGCATGGGAAACTGACCAGATGCATCTAACTGTCTCTCAACGTCCTCAACAAACAAGGCTTGAGGTATAGGAGTGGGACGGAAAGATAACAACCGCTCAACAGCGCGTCGAACGTTGGTATCCACTATCAGTCCGTTCGAGAACTGAAGCTGTAGATCAGACAAAGCGGTCAACACATCGTCAGGTGCATCGGCCGATATCTGATCGCGCAGAACCTTGCACATTTCTTCGAAAACGTATCTCTGTGTCGGAATATTAAATTGACAGAACGTATCAAGTACAGCACGTGGAGGATTTCTAAGAGGATATGTCATCCAACCCATCGCCATGTTATACAGCGCGGCACGCTCCCTATTACCGGGAAGCTGGCTACGCCTTTGAGGACCGTCCGAACCAGCGGACTCAAGAACAGGTCCAAGAGAATTAAAGAAGTTAGCCGCAACAGGAGAGGTACGACATCGAGTAGATGGAGAAGTATAACATAAGGGGTTAACAAGAGAAGGAGTAGAAACAGAAGAAGCAACAGGAGTAAGTAGAGCAGGAGCAGTAGCGGGAGCAGGAGTATGTGGAAGTACAAGCGGAGGAGCAGTAGGAACAGCAGTAGACAAAGGAGCAGGAATAGTCGGAAGAACAGGTGCAGGTTGAGGAACAGGTTGAGCAGCAGGTTGAGGGGGAACCACAGGAGCCGTGGTACCCTGTACATACGGAGGTGGCGACTTCATAAGATAGGACATTAAAGGATCCTCAACTAATTCATCCTTTTTATCCGACTCCGTAGGCAAAACAGGATAGCATTTATCTATCGACATACGCTGTAGCCTATCAAATACTTCCTTTTCCTTATCCTCCTTATCACGCTGAAACTGCTCTGCTTTCTTTACAATGGTAGCCACACCATCTCTCTGATTACGTTTAGTCTGTCTGATCTCTTTCTGTCGGGCTTCTTTACGCCACAACCGAAAAGCATCAAATATGGCTGGCCTTGACTTTTTCTTAAACAATTTTGCCTCGAGGTTATCTAAAATCGGGGTCTCGAAACTACCATGAGGTGGCCAACTAAGGACACCATCTTTTTTGGTGTAACGAATCCAATATTCATTAAAAGTAATAGGACCTAGTCCGTGCTTACTGTAGAGCTCATAAGTGAGAGTTCCAACCGGAGGTATCGGACACGAGTCCTCCAGTCGGGAATCCGTACCACAACGTCTGAAACAATTAAACAAAGTACAGCGACCAGGCATCTTGCACACTAGCCGTGTTACACAAACTTCAAGGGTTACGGGATTTACCAAGTCCCAGCAAAGAGCAAAAACCCTCGGTTTTTGGCGGCTGCAGTCGTCAAATATCACAACAAAGTACCAAGAACCACCAATGCAATGGAACCATGCAACAACTAAGCAACCACAACCACGAACTCTGGGAGCGACCCACAAATACTTAACTCAAAGATCGATGGCGTCACCAGGAAGGCCCGTCAATCGTCTCGCTATACCAAGGTCTACGCCAGGCGCCAAAACAGGTCTACAGTCAGGGCAGCAGTCCGTCGCAGCCGTCAGGAGGCGGGAATCTTCGCGGGAAAAGTCTTCGGGCCACTTATTTCGACAACAGGATCGATGAAGCGGAGTGCACCTTCCCTCGGAGATTTCACACGAAGTTCCACACGATCGTCGGGCTTGGACCGGTACCACTGATGCAGCCCCACGTTGGGCGCCAACTGAAGGACTGGGTTCTTTAAGACCCAGCGGTGCCAGGGGACAACACCTGAAACCTTCGTGGGTAACCTGTTCCGGCGTACAAGTGACAGAGAAACGGGACACTTCCTTCGGCGTCAAAGATTCGAGGTTTATTACTGCAGGGAACACAGAAGTCACAGCAAGTACAACACGTGCAACTTGGGGAGACTGCTTCAAATTGCTGCAAGTGGGTCGCTCCTTTTATACATGTTTCTCCCATAGGGTTACATGGTACACAAAGGTTTACAACCCTGTTCCCATAATTATCCCCAAGAGGGGTCATTTTAGTCACTTTGATACATTCAAGGTCCGGAACATAAGTGCGGAAACATTTGGCGGTTCCCAACTGTAAAAACCCATCTTCCTACCATTAGTACATTCCAATCGGCAGTAAAACAGATCGAAGAAGGAACAAGGACAGGTGCAGAGGAAGATGGAAACAGTGGGGAGATCGAAAAGGGTGTAAAAAGGGGAGGTATCGGGAAACACGAGCTACAGGCATCAAAGGGACGTGCCTAATGGGATGCACGGCTGAGACAATAGACCGGCACGGCAAGATGAGCCTCGAGCGGGGCCATCTGCCTTATAGTATCATCCCCCTCGTCATAAAGACACTTTCAGAGGAAATGTGTCTTCCGCTAATGTCTTGGGAATCCCAGGGTCGCGAAGGGGACAACGTCCGTTCGCTGGCTACTTGAGGGCAAGAAACAAAATGGATGCCGTATCTAAGATGGAACCCGTGGGTACAGATAGAAAAACCCACGAAACAGACGAACGGTTTAGGTTAATACAGCGAAACTGCGTACACCCACTAAACTCGTCATTTGCGGTTCGTAGATACCAGACTCGACCATATTCGTGCGAGTCGAAAACACCACTTACAATTGTCACGGAACCTCAAGTCTCCACTTCCAAAGAATCCGTGATTCCTCCCTTCATCTGATAGTACCAACTGGTAACACTCCCATTGTTTTACATTAAAATCATTTGACCTTGCCAGCTTTTCCTCACCTCTCTATCGCTGAAATTCAATGTGATTTTTAACCAAACAACCAATGCCTTGGGTCTACACCTGCAAAGAAGAAAAACATGCAGAAAACAACTTTCACATTAATGTTAAATGTATTGACGGCAAGCTTAAGGCCCACAATCATGCTAACTAAACATTTCTCTTTAAAACATATTAGTTCTATAACCTACAGATAGTCAAATAAATGAAATCTTTAATAATAATATAAAGATATATAGTGCGGTACTCTTATATGTAGCACAATAACTAATACAGGTAATTTTAACCTTAAATGACAACTGGCCACATTTACAAAGAAAACATTGGACGCACATATGATTTATTCTTACAATCCATGGCAAATGCACTGCATTAAAAGCATTTTAGCGCACCACCTTATAATCTAAACCTCTAGAAGATTAATATCAGCAATCCAGAATAGGAAAATGGAGCCAAAATTACCCTACTCCAACCCCCCTCTGATGGCAATCAAGCCATCACAGATTGCAATCAGATCATTTGACCAATTAAGACTTAGTGGTTCTGAGCATTTTTGGTCTAGACTCCTACAAGTGCTTCATATCATTATAATATCTGCTCTGATCTTCTCACTCCCTCCCTGTCTCACTTCCCTTAAACTTCAAATACAGGAATATCACACAAAGGCTGATTATCAAAAGAGGATTCAAAATGGCACCTAAAATTCCACTTGTCAAGTTTCCAATCCATCTGCCTATTGGAGCAAATCCATTTCCAATAGCTTCCCATGCACCTGTCGCATCCAACTCTTTCAAATCCTTCGTCAACCCGGATATATTCCTATTATATTTCTTCAGGTTCTTACTTTCGCCAGAAATATAAGTACAGCTTTGCTGAACTTTCAACATCCAGCAGATTCTGCCCCCTTTTGCTAGCAAAAGGTCTCACACAAGTCAATGCTGCAAACCATACCGCAATATTGTCAGTATTTACAAGTAACAGGGAATTTGCTTTGCTAGTAGCCAGCTTATCCACTACTAAAGACAGTTTAATAATTTTTCAATTATTTAGAATTACTCCAACAGATGGGATTGTGGCATCAAAAATATTTCCTACTACTTCTGCTGCACTAACACCTCATTTAGTTCTGGTTCTCTCTTCCCATACAGGATCATTAAAATGTTCCACATGATAAACCTTCTGGAAAACTATGCCATCCATGTGGCAATTTGAAATATGCATTTTGTCCACAAAAATAATAGACTCCAGGAACACAGTATCCTGTCCCTCCATGAAACAAGAATTTTTCAATCTTGCGTCAAAAGTGTGTTCACAATCACTCTCCCCCAGAAACAACTGATGTACATAACTCTGATCAGCATGTATACACAATTATCGCTTATGTTTCCAATCTAAAACTAAGGCAGGTAAATTTCCTTTTTCCTGATGTTCAATTTCTTCACTAATCAATCAATCAATCAATCAATCGATCAATCAATCAATCAGGGAATTGTAAGCGCTCTACTCACCCCTAAGGGTCTGAAGGCGAACAGGAGGGGGGGGGGGGGGTCCGCAGATCTGTTTAGCCAAAGAGCCAGGTCTTGAGGGTCTTCCTGAAGGTGTTCAGGGAGGGGGCGCGTCTGATGTCTGCTGGTAGCTCATTCCAGGTCTTGGCTGCAAAGTGAGAGAAGGATCTTCCGCCTGCTCTGGCTCTGTGGATGCACGGGTTTTCGGCCAGTGTGAGGTTGGAAGATCGGAGGTTTGTTTTGGGTACGTGGAAGTTGATTCAGTCAGTGAGGTAATTGGGTCCGTTGTTGTATAGGCATTTGTAGGCGTGAGTGAAGATTTTGAAAATGACTCTTTTCTCCATGGGGAGCCAATGGAGACTTCGTAGATGTTGACTGATGTGTTTGTGTCGGGGATGCAGAGGACGAGTCTGGCGGCGGTGTTCTGTATTGTCTGGAGTTTGCGGAGTAGGGACTTGTTGATGCCGGCGTACAGTGTGTTTCCATAGTCCAGTCTTCTGGTGATGAGTGCGTGGGTGACTGTCTTCCTTGACTCAGGGGGGATCCACTTGAAGGTCTTGAGGAGGATGCAGAGGGTTTTGAAGCAGATGGAGGTGATGGCGTTGACCTGTCGATTCATGGTGAGTGATGAGTCGAGTACGATGCCGAGGTTCTTGGCGTGGTCTGAGGGGGTAGGTGGGCTACCGAGGACGGTCAGCCAGCAGGAGCTGTCCCATGCAGAAGGGGTGGTACTGAGGACGAGGACTTCTGTTTTCTCTGCGTTGCTTCAGGCAGCTATTGGTCATCCAGACTGCAACGTCTTGCATTTCTTTTTGGAAGTTGAGCTTGGCAGTGGTAGGGTCTTTGTTGAGGGAGAGGATGAACTGGGTGTCGTCGGCAAAGGATACAATGTTGAGGCCATGTTGTCGGACGATGGCTGTGAGGGGGACCATGTAGATGTTGAAGAGGATGGGGCTCAGGGATGAACCCTGTGGGACTCCGTAGGTGATTTTCTTGGTGTCAGAGAGGAAGGGTGGGAGTCTGATCCTTTGGCTTCTTCCAGTGAGGAAAGATCGGATCCAGTCCAGGGCTGTTCCTTGTATGCCTGCGTTGTGTAGTCTGGTGACTAGTGTGCGGTGGAAGACGGTGTCATAGGCCGCTGATAGGTCAAGTAGGATGAGGGCTGCAGAGTGGCCTTGGTCCAGGAGGGTGCTGATGTCGTCTGTGGCGGCAAGTAGCGTGGTCTCTGTGCTGTGGTTGGTTCGAAATCCGGATTAAGACGGTCGTGGATGGCGTTCTCTTCAATGAATCATGCCAGTTTCCTGTAACTGTTTTCTTTGCAACTTTGGTCGCGAAGGGGAGGAGCGAAATGGGCTGATAGTTCTTGAGGTCAGTGGGGTCAGCTGTGGACTTCTTGAGCAGAGGTCTGACTTCTGCGCACTTTCAGTCGTCTGGGAAGGTGCCTGTTTTGAAGGGGTGTTCATGGTGCATTGTAGTTTGGGTGTGATGGCAGCCGCAGCTCTGTGGTAGATGTGAGGGGGACAGGGGTCAGTGGAAGCCCCCCGAGTGGATGCTTCTGATGGTCAAGGCAGTGTCTTCAGCCGTGATCGGTGTCCAGTTGGAGATGGTGGACTGGCTAGTGTTTCTGGGGATGTTGGTGCCTGGTCGATGAAGTTGTTGTAGAGGTTTTTGATCTTGAGGTAGAAATAGGTTCCAAACTTGTTGGGATGGGGTAATGTCTGTGGCTTCGCTGTGTGGGTTGGTGAATTATTGAATGACACTGAAAAGTTCCTCGGAGTTGGTGGTGTTGGCCAGGATTTTATTGTGGATGAAGTTCTTGGTGGCTCTGATCTGGTTGTGGTAGTCTCTCATGGCGTCCTTGTAGGTGGTGTGGTTTTCGGTTGTCTTGGTGTTTCTCCAGTTCTTCCCCAGGTGTCTGCAGGTGCATCTGGCTTCTTGGAGAGCGGTGGTGAACCAAGCGTCTCCTGGGTCGCTGTCTGTTGGGATTGCGTAGCGGGATGAGCTTGTCTGCACAGTCGGAGATCCAGGTGTGGAGTTCTCTGGCTGCGTTGTTTGCTTCGGGTACCCAGGTGTGGTTTTCCCGAGTGAGGGTGGAGTTAAGTTGCTCATCGATAACCTTGCTCCAGTTTCTTTCTGGTCGGTGTGTTGACGAGTTGTTTAAGTCTGATGCTGGCGAGGTTGTCATGAAGGATAGTGGAGTTGAGGTCGCAGGGGTTGTCGAGGTGGAAGTTCAGGTCTCCAATGAGTATGTAGTTTGTTGAGGCGATGGCGTGGGGTGTGATGATGGTGGTGAAGGGTGTTCGGGGGCTGGGGGGTCTGTAGACGAGGGTTCCTCTGAGTGTGGCTTTGCGGGTGGTCTGGATGTGGAAGTGCAGGTGTTCGGCAGAGGGGAAGGTTTCACTGGAGGTGGTAAGGCGGAGGGTGCTCTTGTGGGTGATGGCGAGACCCCCTCCTGGGTGGTTGGGGTGGTCTTTCCTCTGGATATTGTATCTGACTGGGATGGCGGTGCAGATGTCAGGGGCAGAGGATTCGTTGGTCCAGGTCTCTGCGAAGAAGGCAATGTCGGGCGAGAGAAAGTCGAGTAGGTTCCAGATTTCCATGGCATGTTTGTGTGCAGAGCATACGTTGCGGAGGATGCATTTTGGGGTGTCGCCGGGGCTGGCGTCGACGGTGTTGGAGGCTGGGGTGACGGTGAGGGTATGGCGGCAGTGAAGGCAGGAGAACTGGCTTTGGACCATGTTCGGCGCGGCCTGTTGGCATTCTCTAAGTCTTTCAGGGTTGAGTGCAAGGAGGGTGGAGGTGGCGTAGCGATGGATAGTTGGAGGTCCAGGCTTCCTGGCGCTGGCCGCGGACGGGCGCAGACAGGCTTGCCTTTGGTGTACCTTCAGCATGCCAGTGGCACTCCCGTTGCGCATGTCCCCTGTGCGACCGCACAGCAGCCTCCATTAAGTAGGGGAGGTGTGAGGGAGGAGAGACTGGGACGCGGAGCTGGGGAATTCGGGGGGGAATTCCTTGGGGAAATCCGGGGGGGGAGGGGCCACAGCAGAAGCAGTGTCAAAAGGTAAAAGGAACAGGCAGGCATGAAAAAATAAAAACAGTGGTGGAATTAGAGCAAGACATAGATGGGCACAATAACAGTGGCTCAACAGGGAAAAATTAAGAAAAAACACAACTGAGAAAGGTTACGGTGGTTGCATGCAGTCTGGTCACATTTGGAGCGGGCAGCAGGTGCAGAAGCAGGTAGCAACCTCGAACCTCCCAAGGAGGAGGTCGGGGTCTGGTGGCAAGAGACGGCACAGCAGAGCTGCAGGGAGAGAATTGGCCTAGACCGAGGGCGGGAGAGGTCTTACTCCATTTATCTCTCCACCTATCCTCCACCAAATCCAAAAATGTCTTTTCCACATCTGACATCAAGCAAGCCAAGTTATGTCTATGTGCATATGCATTGTCTACTGAAATAAGAGACTAAAAACATTTGCCTGCAATCTTTGCACCTTTAAAATAAAGATTCTTATTAAAATGTTTAATAAGGTGTACTTGTGGGAGAACTACATCCTAATTTAAAAAATAATATTGGAAATTAAATTCTCCATAAAATCTACTTAATGGGAGACTACAAGAAATGCCATATGTCAGAGGGAGATGGTGGAAAGTAATTCCCTCTGATGCAGAAGCAGGTTACTGAATGCAAATGTAGCAAATTCTAGCATTCATCGTATCTATATACTCATAAAGCAATCTAAAATAAACATTTGGGGTATAATCCCCTCTTGATATATCTGTGTGTGATTTCTTAACCCCCACAAATGCATGTAACTATCAGAAGAATGTGGCGTAATAGGGGCACCATTAGAATTAGATTCTACTGAACTGAATATGACCCTATAAGCACTATAAGCACTGCTACACTAAAGCCATTAGTGTGCCTTCAGTGATGTATCTATGCCTACTAGTATTAGGATTGGCTTCCATTACTTCGTTGGAATCTAAATCTTGGGTGGAAATCAGTAGCTGAAGAGACATCTCTGTCAGTTTCCACCTGTGCAAACAGCAAAACCAAATTTCAAATGATCTGCAATGAAATTATATACAAAGAGCTAGATGTAGCAAGCGTTTTTTTGTCGCAAATGCTGCGAATCGCAAAATAGCAGCGTTTGCGGCAAAAAAAACGTGAAATGCGATGTATGAAAAAATCGCATCGCAAATTTAAGAAATCGCAAAATTTGCGATTCCTTAACTTAACTTGTAGTTGGTGGTAATTTGCGATTTCTTTTACAAGTGCACTTTTTGCAATTTGTAAAGGTGGCATGTGACGCTCATACATGCCCTTAGGGCATATATGTACACCATATGCGCACACATGTCAATTTCTGGGGTGCTTGCGATTTGCAATTTGCTAATCACAATTAAGGAATTTTAAAAAATCTCTAAAAATTAGCGAATTTTTACATACATAAAATTCTGCAAATCTCAAATAGCAATTACTTAAAAATCGCTATTTGAGATTCGCTAAAGGGTATCTTGATACATCTAGCCCAAAGTGTTTATGAATCTTTTTTCCCTATAAAATCTATGAAGTGTATGTGATAAGAAATGTTTCTCTATTAGTCCCAATATGAAATGCTTCAGTTCATTGATTAGCACAGAAAGTCGTTTGCATCTAAAAAGGGAAATTCAGCCACATTTAAGAGAAGATGTCTCATGGCACTCAGTCTTGTCAACAAATGAAGTTCAAAGGTAAGATCAAACTTGAGCTCAAGTTCCCAAAGTTTTATTTGAACTTTCACAGTGATGTCAAACTTTCCAGGACTCGTTCTCCCCGTCATTTGCAAGGAAGTATATCCATTCAGGGGAGAAGTATCTCTGACAGGTAATCTTGCTCTCTTTGACCTCCTAAGTGTTGTCACTTCTCCTTCATTCAGGTCTGAATCCTCTATATCCTCTGAGATATCTGGGAGATCAATTTCTGTCTGAGGTACAGGTATCCCTCTCTTCTGCCTTCTCAGCTAACCTTCTTCTGCCGCCCCTCCAGTATGACCATTGGATTAGCAGCTCCTTTATCAGATTCACCATTTAACTCTCCAGAACCCTCCTCAGACTTGTCAAGTCCTATTTCAGTTTCTGACTGTTCCCCTACAGCTTGACTAACCTGCTCCTGTGATCTATCGACCACCACTGGCGTTTCTGGGAGATGTGCTGTTATTTCATCAAAGGGACCTGGAGCCCTGTGAGTAGGGGCAGCATGGATCCAATTGGGGAGACTTCCGCACTTCACAGCAGTTGCAGTTACTGGTATGACTTGGTATGGTCCATGCCAACAAGGCTTCAAGCATGACTTCCTTATGTGTTTCTTCACCAATCCCCGGTCTCCGGGACTTAGGCTGTGGTACTGCTACTGGCTGTAGGAGCTTCAACCTGATGAGACCATGCCAGCCAATCTGTTTCAGTGATCTTGTATCAAATCATCAGTAATGTTTATCAGAGCATTTGCGGGTACAGCTGGCAATCTCATTGCCCTTCCCATAATGATCTCATAGGGAGGCAGTCCTGTCCTACTATCAAGTGTGCTGCACAGGCTCATTAACACCAACGGCAAAGCATCCGGCCATTTCAAAGATGTAGAAGCACACACTTAGGCAAGTCTTGATTCCAGCCTTCCATTGACTTGCTCCACCAGACCTGAAGCCTGAAATCAGGTTGGCAACTACACTGTAGTCTCTGTTCAAACTGCAAGGCAGCACACAGCATCCTCAGCACTTCGCTATTGAAGTGCGGGCCTCGGTCTGATTCCAAAGAAATCAAGAAGCTGAACCTTGGTATCAACTTCCTGAACAACAACTTTGCTCATGTGAGACTATCATTCCTTCTTGTGGGATAGGCATCAACCCATTATGAAAAGATGCACACAGCAATCAATACATATCGCAGCACACAGGCATCTCAATTATGTCCATCTGCATTCTGTTCAAAGGGTCGACTGACCTCCCTATATGGCTCAGTGTCACTGCAGTTCTATTCCCTACATTGTTCTGTCACATCTGTAACATAACGCTTCCGCCAGGAACCTGAACTTTGGGTTGAACCATATTTGGTGAAACAATCTTACCATGGAATCCCTCCCTACATGAGTCGAACATGGTAATATCTAGCCATTGGCAGCAACACACTATTTGGCAACACAGGTTTGCCGTCACCTGAAACCCATATTTCATCCTCATCTTTTTAAACACAACCTGCATTTACCCAGCTCTGCTGTTCTGCTTCTGACACCTCTTCCTGCAACCTCTTAACTACCTGCCAAGTTTCAGCTGTTGTGAGCAAAAGGTTGTAATTGGTCTTGTCTGTTCCTTTAGTTACATACTCTCCATTAAATGGACAAGCATTGTAAGCAGAGTACCTTAGGCATCTGTCAGAATATCTATTGCCAAATGTCACATGTTCACCTCCCTTGCAATGTGAAGAACATTTTATGACTGCAACCTTCGCAGGCAATTGCAAGGCCTCTAACAGTTTTCTCAGCTGCTCACCGTTATGTAGGGGTAATCCTGATGACATCATAAATCTCCTCTGGTACCATAACTGTCCGAAGTCATGCACCACACCAAACCTGTACTGTCTGTTTGTAAATATTGTCACCTGTAATCAATCGGAAAAGTGGCATGCTCGGGTAACAACAATCAATTCAGCCACTTGTGCAGAGACTACTCCTTGAAGCCAAGCAGCTTCCACTATGCCTGAAACTGTACAGCCTGCATAAGCATCTCTCATACTTACTTTGTGATCTTTGTGATGAGTCATCCACAAAAAATACATAATTAAATTCAGGTAGTGGTTCATCTTGTATAGTTGATCACTGCTTGGTGCATAGCTCAGTGACATTGAGACAGTCATGCTCCACTTCATCATCACCATCATCATTATCAGGAAGGGGTAGCATGGTGGCAGATTTCAAAACAGAACATCTCTTTAGCGATACGTTCTCAGCCGCCAGTATGATTTTCTCATACCGGGTAAAGTGACTCTTAGTAATGTGTTGTGTCCTCATTCTAGTTAACAAAATCATAACAGAATAAGGAACACGCACAGTAAAAGGATCACCCATTACTATACTTATGCAGCTTTCAATGCTGACACCTTTCTTGGTACTTTGATTCAATGGGGTTTCCCCTATCCTTAGGTCAGTGTAGGGTTTAGAAGATGCTGCAAATCTTTCCCATGTATGGTAAGAAGGACCAAAACCATTCGACGAGTCATCAAGTCCTTTTCCTGATTTTTTGTATCACTGCTTCTGAGATCGTTATATGCTCTTTGCTGTTGAGGAGCAATATTGTAAGATGCTTTGGTCTCACTTTGGTTATTTTATACCATTACACTATTTTCTTAAGATTGATTTATATTAGTTTGGTTCGAGGTTTGTAATAAACATTTTAGCATCAAATTACTGACTCATACTTTTATTGTGTGACCCTAATGATCACACTTGTACTTTAGGATTTAAATTGATGTTAACATCTCTTTCTTTCAGGCAAATACAAAGGTCTATTGACCAGAGTTAAATTGGAAGAAATGTCCCAGAGCGTTCTCACTGTCATTCTTTGGCACGATTTATTAATTTATTCAGTGCCTATATGTTCCATTTGTTTGATATATTGAGTATTTCTTTTCATTTCTTTGTTGTACTTTATTTAATTTTTTGGTTTTCTCATATGACACTTTTTGTGTGCATACAAATGCAAAGTGGTTTAGTTTCCCCCTCTTGTAATACTCCTTTCCTTGAGCTTGGAGAGTTTGTGAGTGAGGGATGTTAGTCCACACTTATATCACACTTTACTTTCTTGCCATGATCCTCCAGGAAAATCTACGTTTTTTTTTTAATTTGTCAAGTTTTTGTATTATTGTGGCGCTTCCAGCTCCCATGCCTGTTGCATATGCTTCAGCTCTCACTTCTGTTCTTGCTGATTGTAAAATGTTGTTTAATTGTAGCAGTTCTTTCGGTAATTTTATTCCAGAATGACATCCTTGAATTATGCGTAGCCTGATTGCTTCCTCATTATTAAACTTGTGAAAATCACAATGTGTTGCTAATTATATTAACCATGTCTCAAATCTGTCTGCGGCTTCCTCTTCTCCTTGACATGCTGAGTTAAACACATATCTCTCAGTCAATGTTTCTCTGAGGATCGATCGCTCGTTCAGAAATGGTATTATTCCCTCATGTGTCCGAATCTCCCCTGTTGGGTACATGTCCAGTAGTTTCTCGACCTAATTTCCTACCGAGATTATTAATAAATCTTTCGCTTCTTCATCAGGTCATCTTTTACTTCTTGCCAGGTGGTAATGCTGAAACCTGCACCCCCATTTCTCCCATCTTGGGCCTCATGTCTGAACATTAGACATATAAAAAGGGGGGTGATCTCTTAAATTTAATGCTGATGTTTTAGGCTTCATTCTGTCTTGTGTATTCAAAAATTGTGTTGCTATATTTTCTTAAAGTGACAGAGATGTTGCATCTTTGTTTGTAATTTGAGTTAGTCATTTTTCCTTTTTTTATTATATTTTAAATATGTTTCCTGTTGCCTGCTTCAATTTAAAAGTATTGCTTCTTTTACTGTGCATGCTTTGAACTTGATGTATTAATTTCACTGTCTTTCGTGTGTCGTACTTAATGTCCTTTGTGCACTTTTGTTTATTTTTTTTATTTGTTTCTTGGAGTATCTGTCTTCTTTCATTTGTAGTAGACACAGGGAGATTACGTGACTCCAGAATCACAGGATGTTGAACCAACGCTGAGACTCGATCTTACAACCCTATTTTTTAAGTCTGCGTCTCTGGCCATTACACCACATACTCTCCCCACTTTCATGGTAGGTAGTTGGTTTGGTTTTAGGCGGTGCTAACAGGAGAAATGGGCTGGTGCAAGCTGCCTTCTGATGACAGGCCCAGCATTCATTTTTCTCAAATTAACCACTGAAACTAACATGTCCTACTGCTGCGTTTCTGCTTCTTTCTCTCCTCTTGTCTACTTACTGGTCAGCGTTGCTGTGGTAAACCCATGCACAGGCAACAGAACATGGCAAGAGTTAACCAGATGTTTATGTACAAACACATCATCTAACACAAAGTGTCTCTTAACCCAGTTTTGGCGCAGGAACCCTTGAAATCTTACACACTAAAGGTCACTTCAATAGCACGCTCAAGGGTGGGTGAATCAGGAATGCTGTTAAACCTCAATTTCATAAGGCAATGTGTCCCAAGGTAAGGCGTAAACAGCGTATCAAAAATACATAAGTAAGGACAGGCTCAATAAGTGACTTCCAGAGCAGGATTAGAAACAAACTCACCATACATGCTGTTGGCCCCCTCTCTGGTGTGTCTCACTCTCTCCTCTCATGGTGGGATCCTGGGGGTGACGGAGAGCAGGTAAGGGAAGGAATTCCTTCCTGCCAAGTGCAACACGAATCCAACAATCCTGGAACAGCAGCCATGCTGTTTTCAGCATGAGAGCAGTCCCAGTATTGGTTGGAGCAGGCTGACCCAACACTCATTTTGAGGATATGGACCTGTGCCAGCAATCCCCCAGCTGTTTCACAGTGCTGGGATTGCTGGGTCTGAACTGCGGATGTCAGGTTGGCCATCGGACGAAAGCTGGACAATCTGACATGCGTACTGGCAGGAGCAGCAGTCATCCTGCAATCAGCAGGAACCAGCCTCGCCCCCTGCCCTTACACTCGCACAGTAATATGCGAGCCAGCGAAAAACTATAATAAAATGTTATTACCACTGTTTTTCATTAGTGTTTACCTACTGCGCTGGCAGTAGGTGAGGTGACGCTCCTCCGTCCTTTAGGAGGAACCCCCACTGGTCTCACCCTCAAATTGCAGAATTTATATAGGAAATTATCTCATAGAGTGGGATGACAACTGTAGCCTCATCATGATGTGAGCAAAAGAATACAATTTCAGCAAGTCAAACACAGAACTACAGTGCGTCATACAGTGGTGAAGCTGTAAGTAGTGACACACTACTGAATAGTACCATCCGTGTAGGCATACATTCCACAGGATACTGCAGATGGGAACTGCAAGAGACAGGGATGTAAGTTAAAGCTGAGGTTACTGATTTCCTAAGCTCCTCTGATGACAGTCTAGGTGAAACTTATCTAGATCAGACCTGGCACCTTGGTCCTATCACTGCGACTCAGAGAGATATCCAATTAGACAGTGTCACTGCCACCACACATTGGGATGTCTGGAACCCTTCAGAGAACACATGGAAGAGAATGCCGAATTTCTAGACCCTATCGAAGAGACGCTAGAATCCACTAAATACAAAGAGTCACATATTATGCTGTTTCTTCTAATATTACTCAAATAGCAGCACTAACTATTAAAAGACCAGAGTTGTAGCAAACTACAAAGCAAGTTTAAGCCAACAGCCTATCCCCCATTCTAAAAGCATAATTTCCTTCGTAGACTCTTCCCCTTCCTTTGCTGTGCAATGGTGAAATACATTCCTTCCCCGACTGGGTCTCCAGGCTGCCAACCTTTAGCTACACCTCTGGTTTTCCACATGCCATTCCTAACTCTATTTATCCCATTTCTGTAACCATTCCCTTGAAAGATCAGAAGAACAATCAGTGTGACTGGGATGGGAGTTAGAAATAACTAAGCATGGGCGGAAAATCCGTTACGCTCGCGGATTTTGCGGATTTTCGGTAAATTCGCAATCCGCGAGATTCGCGAATTTCCCGCAAAATCCGCAAATTCGCACGCAGCGGATTTTTTTTCTTTGCGGTGTAAGTTCGCAATTGCGAACATGTAGGTGCGGCGGGCACCTACAATCTCGCACTCGCGAAATTACAAAAATTGCAATACCGCACAAGAAATCTACTAGCAAGCAGCATAGACCTTCTGAAAATTATTATTTTTATCAGAATAACTCCTCAGGTTGACATTTGCCTGCACTTTTTTAGATTTGAGGCCTTTTGATTTTCTTTGGATAACTTTTGGATTAGAAATCAACTTTCTCATATAAGCTTGGTGGGGCATTAAAGTTGCTGTAATGCTGCTCTGCAGAAAAACGAGTTTTGCAAAAGTGAAAGCAGGTTCAAAAGTTCAAACTCATCATTAGTAATCGTTCCCTGTAGTGCTTCCTGACAAGGGCCCCTCCAAAGTTCAGTTGCTAGTTGCAACAATTGTTCAGTTGCTAGTTGCAACAATTGTATGACCCTGCTCTGACCCTCACAGCAGGCTCATAGAATAGCTACAAGTAGGCCACAAAGGTCCTGGAAAAAAAAATTGCACTGCAACAGAAAGCAAATTACAGATAAGGATGCAGGTGCCAGACTGGAATTTTAAAACAGTGACACATTAATAAATCAACCCCAAATTAATTCATGTCAGTTGAAGCAGGCAGGTGTGCTTGCTTTTTCCCCCCATAATCTACAGTGATGATGAACCAGAGGGTGGCATAAGGCATTAATGTACCAGAGGGTGGCATGGGTAAAACAGAGGGTGGCAGGGGTGAAACAGAGGGTGCTGGGAACCTATGATGATGAACCAGACGTAGAAACAACATAATCGTGACCGTTGCGAGCCGACATGTAAGTTCGCGATTGCGAACTGTTACAAAACCCTCGCGAACTGTCAGAAATCCTTGCGAACTGGCAGAAATCCTTGCGAACACAAAAAAATAAAAAAATCCGCAAATTCGCGAGAATTCGCGGATTTTGCGGATTGCGAGTTCGCAAATTCGCAAAATTCGCGAACGCCAGATTCGCAAAATTTGCCCATGCTTAGAAATAACCACGATTGACACACCACTTCAACAACTAGCATTCCAAACTGATATTTCCACATCATTCTTGTCATGCAATATGTACTTCTGCTGGGGAAAGGTTAATATTCACTCATTCTTCATTTTTAATTCAGTCCAGTGTTTTTATAATGTGGTCCAACAATTCGACAGCCAACCCCAAAACACAGAGGCTCTTACACTGGTTCCACAGCTGTGCCCTCAATACGACCCTGAGTGGCATATTTACAAGGAAGTAGAGGAGCGCGGTGTAAGCCTCCTTGGCTTAACCCCGCCCTCCGCCACTTCAGAAACATAGGGCTGCACTATATGTACAACAATATGGTGCACAAATGTGTTTCCCCCTGCACTGGTGTTAAATTTAACAGCCTAGCGCCAATGCAGGCACCGTGCAAGGGTGCCTGTGTTGAGGGGAAGATTGTTTATGTGCAGGAAAGTCCCCCTTCCTGCACATAAACAATCTTTAAATGGAGTTTTGTAACTTTTCTGTGTGCTGCTTAATGAAGCACAAATAGAAGTTGCAGGTAAACCTTACTGCACATAAACAATCAATGGCAATTTGCTGTTTCTATGTCTGCTGCACAATGCAGCTACGACTGCCTACTTAAACGGATGCCATTTCCCACGCCCAGCGGACGCACACAATGCTGCGCCAAAGGCAAGCCCGTCTGCGCCCATCTGCGCCTGACCAGGACCAGGGGCCACACATTATGCCAGTTTTTTTTAACTTACCTTGCATCAGCTCTTAAATCCATGCAAGGGCTCTGGCCCATTTGCCCATGTGGAGAAGTGTGGCTCAATGATTAGAGCGGCAGACCCTGATGCAGAGGTCTAGCCCGGGACCAGGGTTCAATTCCCTGCCTCGGTGGGTCTTGGGCTCAAAAATTCCACGGACCTGATAATTCTCGCCTCGGTGCCTATTCCAATCATGGAGTCCCACTTTGAAACTCTGGGCAATAGCTTGCTTAATCTCCACAACGGCCCCCACAACGCTAAGGATGCCTGTCCTCCACCTTGGGGTTGCCCAGGAGTGGACGCCTCACAGGGAAAGCCAGGATGGGTTCCACAGCGGTATTCGTACAAGCGCCTTGAGACCCTTGCGGATGAGTAGTGCGCTATACAAGTATCAATTTACAATCAAAGCTAAACTAGATACGCTTGGACTCCTGTCTCATGGGGCCCCCCCACTTCGAAAACCCATTTAAAGCCCCTGATCAAGAGTCGATTTCCATCAACCAAAGCCTGCTATTTTCAACTACCCACATAGATCAGGCCCTGGAGGGACTCTTAGTGTACTATTTGAACACTTGCTCCTTGCTGAAACACTAACTTGAGATTTTCTACCTACTAGACGCTTATAAACCAGATATCCTCCTCCTTTCTGAAACATGACTGACAGCTGACACTGGCCCGGACATCCTCGCAGCACTCCCTGGTAATTACTACATCTTCGAGGCAGATAGACCTGCGGGTAAATAAGCCATAGTTCTCCAGAAAATACATTTTCATCATTAGTCTCTCTAGGTATCCCCTCGGCCGACAGTTTGCTATTAATATTTGTGTCCCATCATTCCTCGTTCATCTGTGCTCTATTTTACAGACCCCCACACCATATGCCCACATTCCAAAAATTATTGGGTGATATGATAGCTGAGGTGGTGGTTAGCAATTCTCGAATTTTGTTTATTGGTGACTTCAACTTTTGGCCCGATGACTTACGAGAAAGTCCCTGTTCTGTTGAATTCACTGAACTTTTAGCAGGAATGAACTGTTCCCAGCACATTAAGCATTAAGGTAGTCACCCATGTCAAAGGGCATACTTTAGACCAGGTTTGAACTGCCAACCTGGAAATCTCCCATCTACAGGTTCTTCCCTGTACATGGTCTGATAACTACCTTGTTACCTTTGTTATTCCTACTATACGTCTAAACAACTCCCCTCTGCCAGGAAACTTTATGGCCAGTAATTGGAGCTGAGCGGATTTTAATGAATTCTGCTCCTTACTAACTGTCTCAGCCCTGTTGCCCCAGAGGAGTCTCCCCATATTCAAGCGGAAAATATTAATAAATAAAATGACAAAATAGTACCATTGAGGAAAGTTAGAACAAAGAGGCCTCATGATGCCCAATGCTGGTTTTCGGCAGATCTGAAGGCTAAGAAACTAGCCTGAGGAAAGCAAAACGCACATGGCGACGTGACTATAGCCCTAATCAAAAGACCATTTTCGAGTCCTTACTAATAGATTTTAAAACAATTATTCTTCAAAAGAAGGCAGAATATTTTTCTGCTAAAATATTAACTTCCACTAATAAAACCAAAGACATTTTCTCCATAGTGGACGAACTCTCCAAGCTAGCCCGAGTCATTGCTAAATAAGCATGGGCGGAAAATCCGTTCCGCTCGCGGATTTTGCAGATTTTCGGTAAATTCGCGATCCGTGAACGCTCGCGAATTTACCGAAAATCCGCAAATTCGCATGCAGCGGATTTTTTTTTTCTTGGTGATATAATTTTGCGGCGTAAGTTCGCAATTGCGAACATGTAGGTGCGACGGGCAGCAACAATCTCGCACTCGCGAAATTACAAAATTTGCAATTCTGCACAAGAAACCCACTAGCAAGCAGCATAGACCTTCTGAAAATGATGATTTTTATCAGAATAACTCCTCAGGTTGACATTTGCCTGCCCTTTTTAGGTCTCGCGACCTATCGATGTGCGCAAACGCATCGAGCGGAGCGAGAATTCAAGTGACAAAAACATCTTCAAACCAAAGGGCTTTCAGCCCCGCGGTTTTCATGCTGTTCACGTGAACCACGTGATAACATGCACGCGCATTCAGGGCCAGCCAGCCCAGCACATCAAAGGGCTTGGTGGCCAGAAGCCCTTGGAAAAGCACCCATCCCGACAGACCATGCACGGAACCTGGGCGTCATCCTGGATTCCTCACTTTCAATGAACAGACAAGTCAACGCTGTCTCCTCATCCTGCTTCAACATTCTTTGCATGCTCAAAAAAACATTTCGTTGGATCCCCACCGAAACTAGGAAAACGGTCACCCACGCTCTGGTCACGAGCCGACTGGACTATGGAAACACCCTCTACGCCGGGACTACCGCTAAACTCCAGAAAAAACTCCAACGAATCCAAAATGCCTCAGCCAGGCTCATATTAGACATCCCGCGTAAAGAACATATCTCTGGTCACCTGAAAAACCTCCACTGGCTTCCCGTCAATAAGAGAATCACTTTCCGGCTCCTTACCCACGCACACAAAGCACTCTACAAAATCGGACCAGAATGCCTCAACACACGACTGTCCTTCTATGCCCCCTCCCGCCAGCTTCGATCTTCCAACCAAGCCCTTGCCAATGTACCTCGCATCAACAAGACCACCATGGGAGGTAGATCCTTCTCCTACCTGGCAGCTAAAACCTGGAACTCACTTCCCACCTACCTTCGCCTTACCCAGAACCACCTAGCATTCAGAAAGCAACTTAAAACGTGGATATTTGACAAGTGATTCCCTACCCCTCCTTAAGCGCCTTGAGACCCTCTGGGTATGTAGTGCGCTATATAAATTCTCTGACTTGACTTGAATTGACTCCTCCCCTAATTATTCATGGCCGGCCGCAGGCCAGCCGTACTTTCAGTTTCCCGAAACAGCTTCTCCTCTCCTAATTAGGGGAGGAGAAGCCCTTTGATGTGCTTCACACCAATGCGCCTCACAGTCATTCCTCTTGTTTGTATTTGCTTCGGCTGCCATTCTCAGACTCCACGATCTGCTCATGTGCACAAGACGATTTACACATTACACTCATCTGCCTGAAGTGGGAGTTTTAAACAAGCAAAGCTGGTCCTTCTGTACTTGCAGTTTCACTTCTAATGTGTGTTGTTATTTATCATGATTTTTAGCTGAGGTGTATCACGCTCGTTCATGAGTTTGATCTTTTCATACTGTGAAATGTTTTCTAAGTTGTTTTTGATTGTCTTACCGCTGGAGGTCTCCCTGTGCTACATTTAGCCTCTGACACATGCAACGCCACTCAACCACGCAACGCCACGCAACAACGCAACGCCACTCAACCATGCAACGCCACTCAACCATGCAACGCCACTCACACATGCAACGCCACTCACACATGCAACGCTACTCACACATGCAACGCCACTCACACAACGCCACTCACACATGGAATGCCACTCACACATGCAACGCCACTCAACCACGCAACGCCACTCGCACATGCAACGCCACTCACACATGCAACGCCACTCACACATGCAACGCCACTCACATGCAATGCCACTCAACTACGCAACGCCACTCAACTACCTAACGCCACTCAACAACCCAACGCCACTCAACAACCCAACGCCACTCAACCACGCAACGCCACTCAACCACGCAACGCCACTCAACCACGCAATGCCACTCAACCACGCAACGCCACTCAACCACGCAACGCCACTCACACACGCAACGCCACTCACACATGCAATGCCACTCACACACGCAATGCCACTCACACACGTAACGCCACTCACACACGCAACGCCACTCACACACGCAACGCCACACTCACACACGCAACGCCACTCACACACGCAACGCCACTCACACACGCAACACTACTCACACACGCAATGCCACTCACACACGCAACGCCACTCACACACGCAACGCCACTCACACACGCAACGCCACTCACACACGCAACGCCACTCACACCCACGCAACGCCACTCACACCCATGCAAGCCCACTCTCACACACGCAACGCCACACTCACCCATGCAATGCCAATCACACACGCAATGCAAATCACACAGGCAATGTCACTCACACACGCAACGCCACTCACCCATGCAACAACACTCACACATGCAACGCCACTCACACACGCAACGCCACTCACACATGCAACGCCACTCACCCACGCAACGACACTAACTCAAAGCCACTCACACCCACGCAGTGCCACTTTCACACACACTGTGCAGTGCACAATAGGTCTCGCAGTAGGAAAGTTGGAGATATTGGTTTTGTAAATGACAAAGCCCTTTATGTTTTTAACATGCAAAATAAAAATAAAAGGCATTGTTATTTGCAATTGTAATAGCTCCAACTTTCCTGCTGCGAGACCTATTGGCCAGTGCTTGTTGGATTTGAGGCCTTTTGACTTTCTTTGGATCACTTTTGGATTAGAAATCAACTTTCACAAGTAAGTTTGTTTGGGGCATTACATTTGCTGTTCTGCAGAAAAACGAGTTTTGCTAAACTGAAAGCACTCAGCAGGTGCAAAAGTTCAAATTCATCATTAGTAACCATTCCTGGTAGTGCTTCCTGACTGGGCCCCTCCAGAGTTCAGTTGCTAGTTGCAACAATTGTATGACCCTGCTCTTACCCTCACAGCCGGATCATAGAATAGCTACAAGTAGGCCACAAAGGTCCTTGAAAAAAAAATTGCACTGCAACAGAAAGCAAATGACAGATAAGGAAGCAGGTGCCAGACTGGAATTTTAAAAACAGTGACACATTAATAAATCAACCCCAAATTAATTCATGTCAGTTGAAGCAGGGCAGGTGTGCTTGCTTTTTCCCCCATAATCTACAGTGATGATGATGAACCAGAGGGTGGCATGGGTGAAACAGAGGGTGGCAGTGTTGAAAGAGAGGGTGCTGTGAACCTGTGATGATGAACCAGACGTAGAAACAACATAGTTGCGACGTTGCGTGCCGACAAGTAAGTTCGCAATTGCGAACTGGTACAAAATCCTCGAGGAACTGGCAGAAACCCTTGCGAACACTATAAAATCAAAAAAATCCGCAAATTCGCGAGAATTCGCGGATTTTGTGGATTGCGAGTTCGCAAATACGCAAATTCGCGAACGCCAGATTCGCAAAATTCGCCCATGCTTATTGCTAAACCAGTCCCATCGCAATCCCTATGTGACTCACTCAATACTTTTTTAATCAAGAAAATTGTCACTATCAAAGCTAGCATCCCGAAATCCTCCATTCTCCTGGCTCCCCCTCACTCTTGCACTAATGCGGCACATTTAGACCACATTCCTCCCATTACTAGAGATGCTTTCCTTGCACTACTCAAAAAAGTGGGATCGGGCTCGCCCACAGATATCTGTCCTCCCCACATTTTGCGGGAAATCTTTTTATGTTGTCCGGACCCTCCCTTACTCTTTCTTAACAATGCCCTTGCCCAAGGGATTGTCCCCAATTCATTTAAGATGGCGGAAGTTGTCCCCATTCTTAAAAAACCTAGTCTAGACACTCTAGCACCCGGCAGCTACCACCCCTTTTCCCTGCTGCCTTACTTGAGTAAGGTTTTGAAACCCATGTTGCCACCTGTTTTAGCTCTTTTGTAGAGCAATCTCACTATTTGGATTCTCACCAGGCTGGTTTTAGACCAGAACATTCCTCCGTGATTTTGGCAATTATGGATGAGCTGAGAAGGGCACCACCCAGGCCCTGGTACTTCTCGACCTTTCGGCCACCTTCGACACAGCCGATCATCATCTTTAGATCAACCGTGTCGGTTGCGCTGGAATTCAGGGCCTGTCCTTGAAATGTACCACTTCCTTTCTTAGCAACTGCGTTCAATCAGTGCGTCTTGCTAGCTTCAGGGCAGAGCAAACAAAATTGACCTGCAGGATTCCACAGGGCTCCTCCCTTTCACTCTTACTTTTCAATTTGTATGTTCTCCCACTGGTTCTGGCCCTGCGTAAAAGAGAGGTCGCAGTCTTCAACTATGCTGACGACCTCCAGTTGGCTTTTAACATTGACACCTCCGTATCATCTGTGTCCAGCTTCCAATCTACTATGAATTTCATTAGGGATTGGATGAACACTAACCAACTTAAGCTAAATCCATCCAAAACAGAGCTGTTTCTGATGTGTGGTTTGGCCAACCCCTGGAATTCCAACTTCTGGCCTCCACCATTAGGGAGCTACCCTCTCCCAGTCAGCTCGGTAAAAAGTCTAGGAAGCGTCATCAGTAATGACGTAACCATGAAGGCCCAGATCAGTTCAGAGGGCTCTGCATGCTTTTCCATCTCCGAAGAATTTGGAAAATTAGTAGATTCCTTTCCACCGCAGCCCTGACCCAAGTGGTTCTTGCTCTAGTCATTTCTACTATTGACTACGCAAACTCCCCATATACTGGCATACCGTCCTATCAGTTTCATCGGTTGCAACTGGTTCAGAATCAGGCAGCTAGGCTTATTGTTGGTCAGCCCAAGCACCGACATGTGAGCCCATTGTTGAAAAGTCTTCACTGGCTTCCTTTACCTCAACGCTGTGTGTTTAAATTGGGCTGTACCATCTATAAAGCCCTCTCAGGACTTGGGCGGGCCTTCATCGCTTCCAAAACACAGAGGTACACTCCAGCTCATGACCTATGTTCTTCAAAGAAAAATCTGCTTGCTCCCTACAGTTTCAAACGAAAGAAACATGGAGGTCTCAGATATACGACCATGGCCCCCCAATCCTGGAATAACCTCCCCTCCAATCTGCGCACTGCCATCTCCTACACTGGGTTCAGAAATGGCTATTTACCCAGGTGAACAACTGAAGATTCGTTCACTCGTATACAATTGCCGTCCTCTAACGGTGCCAAGAAACCGCCTGGTGAATGTGCGCTCTACTAATCACATTTACCATAACACATGGAAACAGCAAAAACTAGGTGAAATAAAGTATTTCTCCTTGTTTTGCCTGTTTAAACGAAATTTTCCCGGGTCTTAATTTTGGTGCTGCTTCCTATTTATGCCACCCTTGCAAACAGAGGGCAGCGTCAAAATCAATGGGTGTTGCAGTGGAACGCCCACCACAACACCCATTGTCCTTCCCTTTCATGCTAAGTACAGCGTGAAAGGGTGCCTTAATTACAAGGCAGCGTTGGCCTAACGCTAACTTGTATATAACGCGAACCCCCTATTACCACCACAACTTCACTAAAAGTGATGTTGTGGTGGCGATAGGGGCTTGTAAATATGCCCCTGAATCCCCAGACAAATCTGCGGCCTTCGTAATGCCTTCCAACTTCATTCTCACTTCAAATGCCTTGGGGGCCTGGGCTACCTCAGCTGAGTGCACACAAGAAGCTCCTCTAACTACCGCTTCCTGATTTATCACCCCTTATTTCCATTGTGTCAATATGGAGAAAGGGTCTGGTAAGGGTCTTTTAAAGCAAACAACTCCTCCAGGTCTTATCATCTTTATACCATGCTTATATTCCTTCAGGTCTTGCAACATGCAGAATGTGGACTTTGCCGAAACCCCAGGATTGAAACCAGTCTGTAGTTCATTTTATTTCTTCTCAATATGACAAACAAATCTGCTTGAAATGTGTAAAGGTCTGGACTCTTGTGCAGGATATGGAACAGGGCCGAACTGGTCATAGCATGTACCAGGCATTTCCCCGGTGGGCCATCAGGATGGGGGCCGGTTTTGGACCCCTGGGGGGCCATCTTTGTGACCGGGGTTGCAGTGTTTTCCATGCGCACCTCCTACCCCTCCTAACCCGGCCCCCCCGCAGACGGCCCGACTCAATCACCGTTGGCGGTTTGCGATTTCAGTCCTGCCATGATATGGACCATAGTATAATTGTTTATCGTCCTTCCCAAGTAACTGTCTGCTATTTGGTCAGTACAAATATGATCTAAATGCTAGATTAGCTTCTCAACAGGATGAGTACCTGGAAGCAATTAGTCTTCATGTAAAATATTCATCCTAACTCGGTAAACTACGAGATGTTACCTTATTGGTGCACCTTCAACATAATTGAATCCTGCTGTTATAGACAACCAATAGGAGTTTACAGTCCTCTATGTCTTCATCTCTTCAGCAACTCCTCACAGTAAATTTCGTACATGCATTAGAACTGAAGAAATGGAAGGAGGCCACTTTCCACACATCAATTTAGAGATTATTGAGATACACTGTGTCGTTCATCGCCAAGGGGTGGAAGTCTAATCAAGGATCCATTGATGAGATCTCATGTCTTGGCAAGAAGCACTGAAAAGTTTGTGATGGCCAGGAAACCTGGCTGCAGTAATGTAAACTCCATATTAGTGTTATGGGTGTCAGATTTGCCTCTCTCTCCTGATTTGGGCCTAGACTTGGGTACCATCGGAATTACTGAATTGGGAAATGCAATGAGCAAATACTGTCCCCACTCCTGAATAAGGTCATCAGTTCCCGCTGTTTCTTGTATTTCCATCTGGAGGGAACTTGGTCTGTTAGTTTGGGCTGGACAGTTCTGATTGGAGCAGGGCCCATTTGAATATGCCTGGTCTCCTCTAGAGTGGCATATGGGTCACAATAATTGTGGACTGACATAAGCCCAAGTAATAAATGTATGAGATAAATTCAAGCATCCCACCCCTCATGTTCTTGTTTTTCTAAATTGTGTCTCCTAAAAGTGACAGATATGCCCAGATGCAGGTCACTGACTCACTATGTCATTATACTCAATATGTACCTCACTTATATTCATATTCATATAGCTTGAAACTGCTCTGGGTTTGCTTGTTTTGCTGTGTTGAGGAAAGGTGGGCTGGCAGTTCAGGTCTGGATTGTGCTTTTTTTTAGCAGGACCACGTTTGATGGGTGTATGACTGATCCTTATTAAGAGTGGCATAGTGTGCAAAAAAATTATACACTGGAAAATGACCTTCAGTATTTACCAGTGGCACTTACTTGTTCATATCTGCGGCCACACTGAAAAGAGAACACCCCTTCAAAGTTTTAGTATGTGCTAACCACCATTCAAGGTCGGTCTGTACCTTGTCTGACCACCAAACACGTTTAGAGTATTTCAAACATCTGCATGAATTCAAAATTGCAAAGAGTTGCAGGGTCCTGTAATTTTGTGTGTTGGGGAAGATCAAATTAATGGATGCTATAAAAGGCCCATTAGTCTGGTCAATGAAACTCTAGGCTTTGAACCTTTAACTATTCTCAACAGCATGCAGCACTGTCTGTGTTTAGGGGCCGATTATGATTGCGGTTTTTCCGCAACCTCGGGGCCGGCGGAAGCCACCGCCGGCCCAGAGGATGCGGAAAAACCGCAGCGGACTGACCAAGGACCCACCGCCACATTAGGATGGCTGGTGGGTCCTGGTTTCCGTCCGCAGCTTTTCCACCGCGGTCGGCTTACAACCGCGGCGGAAAAGCTCTGATATGGTGACGGTGTCTCTCAGACACCGTCCGCCATATCAGGATGGGCTTTAAAAAGTGCTTTTCCGCGGCGGGTTTTCCGCCGTGGAAAAGCATACGGATCTTCACTGCGGGGGCCCGATGTGGGCCCCCTAGGATGAAGGGGGGGGTGGGGGGTGCACATGGGGGGTACCTATAGTACCCCCCTGCATTTGTATGCAGAAAGCGGCAGGCACCGCGCGGTGTCTGCCTCTTTCTGCATGCAAATGCAAAGACTGCATTTTAACATTGCCGCGGGTGCAGCTTGAAGCCGCACCCGCCGCAATGTTAAAAATAGAGGATGTGACCGCCAGGGTGGCGGTCACATCCTAATCGCACAGGAGAGGACTCCGCAGCCCATGTGGACATCCCCTCCTCCTCAGTGATCGTGGACGGACGCAAGTCCGTCCGCGATCATAATCGGCCCCTATAGTGTGGTGCTAAGCGTACCACAGAAAATGCATGTAAAAGTGCACCCCAGGCTAAGATTAAATTCACTGTCAGAGCTATGTGTTATTCCCTGTATTGAAGCACCAGAAGCGGTTGCTGCTGAATATAGACTGTGGGATCCTGACCATGTTGTGCATCTATTATCAATGTCAGCACTACAAAATCAGGAAGTGCTGCTGGTAAAGAATGAGATGCACTAACATTTGACTATTTGAGTTTTGAGCTGAGTTCTGAGGGTTCTGAGCTGTGCTGGGGACAGTGTGTGTGGAGGCAAGAAGCAAATTCTATAGCAAATTCTAAAGCTGCATGGTCCATATTCCTCCTGAATAGAGGAAATGAATGTGGAATCGATGTGGATGAATGTGGATAGAGGCGAAACACGCTTGATGGCAGTCAGGGCTATGCTAGATAATGAACAAAATGAAGTTACTGATGCTATTCTACGGTTTGTGAACAAAGGAAGTTTGTGCTGAAGAAGGTATTGTGAAAGGCGTATATAAGCTGAAACATTCTGGCAGTTTTATTCTTTGTGCAAAGGCACTAAAATAGCCTAGATGTGGACCATTAAATAACAATGTTACTCACCAGGTGCACATAAAAAAACACACACATTAGGTAAAATGTTGGAGAGTTATGCTGGTGTTTTTTTATCATGTTCATTCCCTCTTAATTATATAAAGAGTTGAAGGGTTTTCTGTATTTATGTACCCATCATTTTCTAATTCAAACAAATTCAATTCAATTGAAATTGGAAAAAGAAAATATAAAGTTATGAAGTTGTTAAATGAAATAAATACTTTGGAGTTTTAACTACATTAAATGTGGAACAAAATGCTACAAAAGAATAGGTATATAAAGAATGAGTACATGTAGAATATTGTGTCCCCTCTAAAGCACACAAGACTCCTAATTTCTAATTTCTAATTTAAAACATTTCTAAAGCGCAGCGTACACCTTGCGGTTTCTTGGCGCTAGGGGTTCGGCAGCTGAGGGGGAAGGCCAGGGAAAAAGATAAGGTAAATTTAAGCGGGGAAGGCCTGGCTGAAGAGGAAAGTTTTCAGATCTCTACGAAAAGAGAGATACTGGGTTGCAAAACGGAGATGGTCAGGGAGTGAGTTCCATAAAGTTGGGGCCAGGGTGGAAAAGTTGGACCCACCCCACTTTTTGCGTGTGAAGCGTGGGATCTGGAGAAGGGACTTGGAGGAAGACCGAAGATCTCTTGTAGGAACATAAGGTTTAATTAATGAAGAGATGAAGGCTGGGGCAGTGACCTGGCGGGCCTGAAAGACCATGCAACCGGTCTTGAAAAGGGAGCGTTGTTTTACAGGGAGCCAGTGGAGCTCCTTGAGAAGGGGGTTGGAATGATGGTAGCGTGAAAGGCCGTATACCAGCCGGGCCGCCTGGTTCTGAATAGTTTGGAGTCTACGCAGGCTGTACGCTGGGATGCCATGATAGAGAGCGTTAGCGTAGTCCAATCGTGATATCACCAGAGCGGCCATGATAATCTTTAGTGCCTGGGGGGAGAAAAAGCGGGAGACGGAGCGGATAGTTCGGAGAGTGAGGAAACAGGAGGAGACCACGGAACTGATTTGTGAGTGGAGAGTGAGCTGATTATTTATTTTGACACCCAGTGTTTTGACCGTGGTTGAGGGGGACGGTGCCGGACCGAGTGAGGGGGGCCAGAAAAGAGAGTTCCAGGGGCTGGATGAACCACCAGTGAGAACCAGCTCGGTTTTGTCCGGGTTCAGCTTAAGGTGGTTGTGGTTCATCCAGTCCCTGATGAATGTCATAGTAGACTGGAAGTTGGAGACCGAGAGAGAAGAAGGGGACAGATCAAAGATGAGCTGGAGGTCATCCGCGTAGTTGTAGACGGTGACCTCCAGCTGCTGGAGTGCGAAGATAAGAGGAAAGATATAAAGATTGAAAAGTAAGGGAGAGAGAGAAGAACCCTGGGGAACACCACAAGTGACAGGGAGAGGGGTGGTAGTGAAGTCGCCTAGCCGGACCGCCTGGGTGCGGTCCCTCAGAAAGGAGGAGAGCCAAACCAGAGCTGATCCCCCGATTCCGGCCGCCTTGACACGGGCAAGTAAGATGGTATGGTCCACCGTGTCAAAGGCGGCGGAGAGATCAAGGAGGACCAGTGCCTGGTGTTTGTTGTCGTCCATGCCCTTTCTGGGGTTGTCTAAAACTGAGACCACGACTGATTCGGTCGAATGCCTGGGGCGGAATCCGGCCTGGCGGGAAGCCAGCCCCCCATTCGCCTCAATATGGGCGCTGAGTGCCGCGGTGACGTGGCGTTCCATCACCTTGCCCAGAAAGGGCAGCAGGGAGATGGGGCGATAGTTAGCCGAGATGGAAGGGTCCGCACCAGGTTTCTTCAGGATGGGCACTATGGTGGCTGCCTTTAGCGCAGGGGTCACTACACCCTGTGCCAGGGAGTTGTTGAGGAAGGCAATGGGGGGTTCAGGGCAGCCAGAATAAATTTGCTGCAAGATGCGTGCCGGGCAGACGTCCGCCGGGGACCCCGACTTCACTTTGGGGAGTATCTCCAGAAAATATTCCTGAGTGAGGGGGGAATAAAAGTGAGAAGGCTTTGGACGGTGGGGGGGGAGGGATCGACAAAAGCAGACGAGGGTGGTGGGATATTAGTCTTAATGGTTGCAATTTTGTCCAAAAAATAGTTATTGAGTTGATCACAGAGAAGCTGGGAGGGAGGGATTTGGGGCGAGGTTCGGTCTGAGAATGCCAGGTCATTCACTATGCCAAAGATTTCCCTGGATTTATTATCGGCAGACGTTATCTTTGTAGAGAAGTAAGTGGTTTTTGCAGCAAGGATTGCTGATTTGTATTTGGCCAATGATGTGAGAAATTGGGTTTTTGATAAGGGACTGTAATTTTTCATCCATTGCCTCTCTGCCCGTCGGGCGCTCAGTTTAAGATCTTTTAGGTGGTCGTTAAACCATCTGTTGGAATCCTTAAGTCGACGGATGGAAATGCGACGTAGGGGAGCCACTGAGTCGCAACCTCCAGCCAGCCAGGTGTTGATGGCCTTGGCTTGAGAGGCAGATGATAAGCCAGAAAGGGTGGGAGTGGAGTTGCGAAGCAGGGAGGTCAAGGAGGGGAAATCCAGTCTGTTCCAGTTCCGCGCCCAGGTGTTTTTGGCATGCGGAGTTTTGGATAGCGGGTTACAGAGAATGGAGAAAGAGATGAGGGCATGGTCAGACCATGGGCACGGAGAGACAGCCACCGAGGCCATTGCAAGGTATATTATAAAGCATTTGCACAGGTCAAGCTATAGCTCCTATGAGGATTGAGTAACCGTACCACATGGGTGCCAAACAATGTGGTTAAACATTGGGGGGCCACCCACATCCATGCTTGAACTAAGCCTGGGCGGAATGCCGCAAAGTGCAAAATTACTCTGCCGCACTACGCGGAGCTCCCCGAGCTACGGAGTGCATTAGATAAACGCAGTTTGCTGTGATTTTTAGTGATAGGTGCTTGCCCCACTGTGCAATCATCACAAACTGCACGATGCACAGCGCAAGTGGGCGCTGCTTCCTTTCTGCCGCTCGAGTGGATTTTTACTTGAGCTGCAGCTTTCTCAACTCGAATGGATGGTTTCTCAACACGAGCAGTAGCGCACATACACGACCACTCGCAATAAGAAACCTGCCCGCCCGATTGAGAAATCTCGCTGGGAGGTTGATTTTCCTTGCTCGCACTCGCCAATTTAATGTTGACAATCGCAAACGAATAAAATCTCACCAACACTGGATTTTCCTTGCTTGCGCTTGCCAACTTGACGTTGACGAACGTGAACGAGGAAAAAACTCCGCTCTGCAAAGTGGAGTTTTTGAGCACTCTGCGAATTCCGCGTAACACGGAGTGCAGAAAACTCTGCAAACTCCGCAAGCGGGGCAGAGTTCACCACCAGACTTAGCTCGAACAGAACAATAGCACCAATCTGGTCTGTTCATTCAGTGTGTGTATATACACATGTATGTTTGAATGTGCCCATGTGTATGAGAAACAATAGAGTCTGTCAGCTTACAAGCACCTACAAAGCAGTTAAGAAGACCACCCACTCAAAAGAAGAAAGAATGCAGCTGGAACTGCCACTGACAGATGCTGCCTGAGGGTTACGTACACAGTTTCAGAATGGTCCATGCAGTTTGTCTCATTCCAAAATGTGTACGAATCCTAGCACTGTAACACCAGAGAGTGCTGCGGGGCTGGACTGAGGGCACTAGAAGATCTCTGTCTGAGTCCCAGCACTGAGATAATCGGGGCTGCTGCTGAACTGGAATAAGGTGCTCTGAGAGAGCTGTGTTTGTGAGCATCTGAACTAGAAATGCAATGGTGCAGGGAAGGGTTCAGATGCATTTCCAGCGCTGTCTGGGAGTCACATTACTAGAACAGGAGGGGGTGTTGTAAAATTAAACTTAAGTGCTCTGGCAGAGCTATTTGGGAGTCACAGTACTGAAATAGATGTTGCTACTGTAGAGTTTTATTGAGGTGCTCTGGCAGAACTGTTTGGGAGTTGCAGTACTGGAATAGCTGGTGCTGCTTTAGAGTTGCATTCTGATACTCTGGCAGTGCTGTGTGGGAGTCAGGGCACTGGAGTTGCACTTACATACATGTATAGCTTGATTCATGGTCATTCGTTTAAATGTTTTTTGTGTAAAAAATTTTCAAGTGTTCAGCTTGTGGAGAATATCAGCCTGATTCATCAAGCCGAAATCGGCTCGCAAAGGGCCAGATTCTGAGAATCTGGCCCTTTGCGAGCGTTATTTTTGCATTTGGGATTCATCATCCCAAATGCAAAAATCGGTAATACGATTTCGCTATTTTGCGAGGAATTACATTTAAGGAATCTCTATTTGAGATTCCTTAAATGCAATTCATCATCCATTTAAAATTTGCGAATTCGCAATTTCGGCCCGCTGTTTACTGCGAGGTCAAACCTCGTGGTAAATAGCGAAAACTCAGAAAAATGCTTTTAAAAGCATTTTTCTGAGTTGCATGTTGCACACACACATGTCCTTTGGACATGTGTGTGCGCAACACCTGTTTAAATTAGCATTTAAGGGGTGCTACAGGGTGTCCTCTGGACACCCCTGGCACCCTTTAAATTGCTATCTGATTTGCGATTAGCAAATTGCTAATCGCAAATAAGGAATAACTCCCCATTCATTCCTATGGGCCATTTAATTTTGCGATTCCTACATGAATCCCGTTTTGCGAGTCTGTAATAGCGATTCCTTATGAATCGCTATTTCAGACTCTGAAAACGGGTCTTTCATGAATCTGGCAGTATATGCCCCTGACCAGAAACCCCTCACTCAGCATAAGACCTTACAGTTTATTTCGTCAAAGTAAACCTGTCTGGACATAGGAATAGCTACAACAAAAACCGAAAAGGGCAAATTGTCTGGGAGGACATTCTAGAAGGGCAGCAGGATGTCTTAAAACTGAAACTTCAAAGAACAAGGATCTAAGAACAAGTATTGGGCTCACATGGAAGTGTGAGGGCCACAGAATAGCATGGGTGGGCAATCTGATTTGTTTTTGTGTTGTCATCGCAGCAACCCCTAAAGCGCTTCATCTCTCACCTCTCGCCAAACTTGCTTGTTTGTACTGGTACTTTCTGGTTGGCTGAGGAGGTGCCCAAGCAGTTTATTAGACTCACTATAACCCCCAATCACCCTTGGGTAGCTTGGCACTGAGCAGTCACACAGAGGCGATGTGTAAAGCATTGGTACAGCACTCCCACACACTGGATACACTGAGCATCACAAAAGAGATGGCACACGTGCTGTATGTAAATAAATGTTGTATTTAACACACACATTAATTAACACAACATTAACATCATGTATCTCTGGGCATAAATCACACTTGGAAAAATTACTAGCAGTACTAGGCCCAACAGCGTTAAAATGACTTCTGTAATATGCACACTTAGGAAGAATCCTATTTTACCCCAGCACCTTTATGCAGTGTGATACTTTGTCAGAACTGGGCCCACCCTGGCAAATAACACAATTCAAATTCATACATTTTTGGGTGCACCCTAGGTCACAATGATATCAGGAATATGTACAAAAGAATTTATAACACTTCTCAGAAGCACCATGGGCCAAGGCTGCATGAGTCAAACCAGTGTCAAAATGGAGTATTTGTTAGGTAATGAAATTACCAAGTAAAACAACACCACTTCGTGGTGCAACTATTAGCAGCCTGTTCTCATGCAGCACACTTCCCTGCACTCACACAGCACTCTAATGTGGTGCGAAGGATATCGTCAAGTCCGTATGATACACTTGCATACACGTGCACTCTGCACCGTAACATGCTGCAAATGATATCCGGCAGGTCAGTTGATAATATGAATACAGACACCGAGGTACAATTCCTCCCTCACTTCTCAGTTACCCCCCATTACTCTACCCACAGGTTAGAGTAAAAAAAAGAAAACCCTCACTATACCAGATTAAAACCGGGATCCCAGTTAGTCAGGGGCCTCAGGGAAAAGGCTAGAGTTGCAATCAGGGTAACCAGGCAACGGTTGACAAACAGGGGGTTGGCCACCACTCAGGACGGTCAGCCACTTAATGCGGAGCAGAAATGGGCTAGAGAATGTCCCAGTTCAATCACGAGGTCCCTCAATTCGTCTTCAGGTACCAGCTCAGTACTGCAAAACACAGGAGGGTCACGCAGTCTCTCGACTTGTTTCCGGTTGCTCTCGGAAGTGTTCCTCTGCCCATTCACTCACTCGCACCACCCAGGCCCGATCTGGGTGATACTACCCGGCAACACAAAGTTGTCAGGCCGGGTGGGGAGAGGACAGTTGGTTTGACGCGCTGAAGGCAAGACGGAACACTCAGTGAATGGGGGTCCAGCTGTCCCCTCATCCCACGGGAAGTGATACACAATTCCTGATGCACATTGATCCAAGTTGCACCAGACAATCCATTCACAATAAACCAAAAGTTGGGTTTGCTGTACCTCACTGGAAATGAGGCACAACATCTGAAATGCGATGATCCAAGCTGCACCAGACAATCCGGTTATATTCAGCCCACAATCTGGTTCATCACCGTACCTCCTGGCAATAAGGCACAATCTCTGGTAGGCGATGATCCAAGTCGCATCAGACTATACTGTTCCAATCAAAAACTGTGGTTGGGTTCGCAGTGCCTCCTTGGAATGGGGCACAACATCTGGTACCAAAGAATCTTAGTCGCACCAGACAATCCAGTGCCAATCAACCCACAGTTAGGTTAACTGTACCCACCTTGGAATGAGGCACCACATCTGGTGCATGATGATACGAGTCACACCAAACAAACCGGTTCCACAAACACAGTGTTAGAACTGGGGGTCTCTAGTTGGCGGAGGTAGGTACCAATGTACAAATACGGACCCTTGCTTCTAGTCAAGGTAAGGAGGAAACCCTCTGAGATAACCCCTGCTCACCCTCTAGGTAGCTTGGCACGAGCAGTCAAGGCTAATCAGAAGGCAATGTGTAAAGTATTTGTACCAACATTCACAGTAACACAGTGAAAACACCACAAACTTACTCCACAACAGTTTAGAAAAATAAAGGTATTTAATCTAAACTACACAAGACCAAAATTACAAAAATCCAACATGCACAGTTCAAGAATATGGTTGCGAAAGAGTTCTTTAGGTTGCGATAAAATAATCCACAGTTGCGTGAAAAGTTCACAGTTGCGACACGTTTAGCCAACAGTACCTTTAGTTGTGGCAAAGTTCCTAAAGCAGAAGGTGGTGTGGTGGAAAACAAGCGATGCGTTGCTCCTGAGACCTTGGGGAGGCGATGCGACAACCCCGCTGCGGCAGCGGGCGTGTTGCGGCGAATCCGGTCTGTATGGGGAGGAAGGACACTTGTATGGATTCAGGTGCGTAGGTCCGTAGGAAGTTTGTTCTCGCAAAGGTACGATACGACGATCTCGTAGGGGCTGCGACGATCTCGGGGGCGACGATGCACGATCCAGCGGCGATCTCTCTCTCGCAGCTCCTCGATGCGATGGCTCTGTGATGATGTTCGCAGCGAAGTGATGCGGTCCGCAAGCAAGCGGTGCAGCGATCTCACCCAGCGACGACAGGCTCTGCGACGACACTCGCAGCAATGTTAGTCTTCCTGCACCGGTCTGGTGCGTCCCACAAATGAAGGATGAGACGGCTCTGGCAGCGGCCACTGGTGCTGCGACAATCTCGGCCTTCGTAGCGGCGGGAATTTCCTCGCACTGTCGGGGATGCGCTCCGCAGCGAGCGATGCGATAACTTTTCTGTAGCAAAGTCTTTAAAGCTTGGTTTCCAGCTTCCCAGCACAGGTACAACTTCCAGAGGCACCACACATGGGCCACTCACTCCAGGAAGGACAGAACTCTCTCTATAGAGCTCAGGGGAAGCTGGGGGTGAAGTCCTTTTGTTCCTGGGACTTCAAAACAGGGAGCCAGCTCTTCACAGGCCCTTGGAGATTCCTTCAAGCAAGGGAACACAGCACAAAGCAAAGTCTTTCCCCTCTACTTGGCAGCAAAGCAACAGCAGGGCAATCAGAAGAGCAACCGCTGGACAATCTTCCTTCTTCAGTTTCAGCTTTCTCCTTGGCAGAGGTCCCTTCTTGATTCCAGGATGATCTAATTTCCTGTAGCCAGTGGTCCTGTACTTATACCCCTAAAAGTCTTTATTCTCTTTGTGCAAGTGGGCCCTGAGCCCGGTCTGAACCAGTTCTGGGTGTTCCTTGAGCACTTTGTTTTCCTGGCTTCTCCTTTCCTTTCAGAGTGAGGGGTAGGGTTGTCAGCCGCTCAGCAGGAGGTGGAGCCAACATTGTGGAAGGCAGGCACAGCCCTATTCAGGCCCAGGTGCTACCTCCTCCCACCACTCAAGTTGTAATGCAGTGATTCAGCCTAGGGCTGACTCAGCCAGCCTCCTGGGGAATCCCAAGCACCTGTCACCCTCAAACCAGACAGTCAATACACAAACAGGCCAAGGCACACAGAAAGGTCAGGCAGGAGAACAGCAACTTTCTAAAAGTACTGTTCTCAAACACAGGATTTAAAATCAACCTTTCCTAAAAGATGTGTTATTAAATTCTGAGTTCAGGGATACCAGACTTTTATGTCCTATCTTGTTCCTATCGGAAGATATGCTGGTAGCAACTGTAGCCAGCATCCCCCATGATAGCCTATGGAGCAAGATAGCCTTACAATAGTGAAAAACAAAAATGGCTGTAATTCACTACCAGAGCATGTCACCTGCACCAGTACATGCTCTACCTCTCACATAGACTGCACCCTGCCAAAGAGGGTACCTTGCGACTTCCATAGGGGTGGCCAATGTGCACAGAAAGGGAAGGGTTAGGCTTGGCCAGTGGGGACACTGACCAGGAGGGCATGGCAGTTCACAGACTGCACACAGGCACTGGGGTGGGGGACCTGAGACACCATTTTGGGGCTACTCATGTGGGTGGCACAATCAGTGCTGCAGGCCCACTTGTAGCATTTGCCATCACCAGCCCTGGCACACCCAGTGCACTTTACTAGGGACTTCTTGGTGATACAAATGTGCCAATCATGTATATCCAATCATAATAACAATTTACACAGGGAGCACTTACACTCTGACACTGATCAGCAGTGGCAGAGTGTCCAAAGCATCTAAACCAGCAAAAAACGAAATCTAGCACAGCATCAAAAAATACAGGAGGTGGACGCCAAAAAGACAGGGGAAACTACGCCAAAGATGCCAGGTCTAACACACAGTCACAAGTTTAGTTGTACCGCCTGAGGCAGCCCACACTGGGGTCCCGCAACCCGTGAATCTTGGGCGTGTTGAGGTCTGACGATGCAGGGGCAATAATCCTTAGATTCAAGCACAGTTTGGGAGCTCCGCACAAGACAATTCAGTCTCCAGGCACAATACTCCAGGCACACTATCTGCTGTCAGGATCAGGCAGACATAGTAGGCGCTTGTGAGAGCACCGCTTTCCAGGGGAAACACATAGATGGTGTAGGCCCCTCATGGGAGGTCTTTGTTGTCCGTGAGAACTACACAAAGAACAGCGGACAGGACAACAAGCCCTTGGAGAGCACATTTCAGGACAGCATGCAGCAGCAAGCAGTCTGCCCAAACCAGCCACTATTCAGGCAAGGTGCATGGTCCCTTCCAAGGGGAGTCTCCTCCTTGTGCACAGCATATTCCTCTGGCAGTGTGCACCACGTAAACTAGGATGTCTGGTCCCATGTCCCCACAAGCCTATCTCTACCCTGCTGAAGTATGGCGCCAGTAGTTATACTGTGGTGTATCTTTGAAGTCGTGGGTGTTTCAAAGAGTTCCCCTTTGAACCACAGATTTCTCCCCTAAATTTTACTCCTGTCTTCAATGAGGCCTTGGAATGCAGATCTTAATCTTTAGTGGGGCCATGATCTGGCTTCCCAGAGGTCAAGGGTCAAAACCTCTCCCCTCAATCTGTCCATCCAAATTCTCAAATGGCAGAGGTCTGTTCTTCCAGTTGCTGCCCAATTTTTATGGCTGCCTCTGGGAATGCACAGATGTGCTCCCCCAGCCTCCAGAGTGGAATAGAGTCAAACTAAAAGGAACACAACAGAGATTTGCGCAGAGAAATGCCCACCTTCTAGAAGTTGCATTTTTTAAGCTATTAATGACAAATCCACTTTTTCCATAAGCAAGGATTTGCCATTGAGAATACAATGATAGTAAACAACATGAGGCTGCTCCACCGTAAGCCACCACTGCAACTTAATGTAAATGTAGCCATACCCTCATCTTTACCTATATGACGAGCAAACTCATAGGTAGTGAAAACACACATGAGGGTTCTTCACTACCTGGGTTGGGAACACTCATGTGTACCTGTCCTACATTCAAACCTACTATTTGCTTCACCCCTCAGGGTTTACCCTAGGGGTGCTCTATAGGTAGTGAAAGGTACCCTCAGGATTGGCCAGTGGTTTAGAAAGACCAACCTGAGCCTAAGTGCAAGTTCGTATATACTGGCCTGCAATGGCAAGCTTGAGACATGTGTGAAAGCATATTCTTGTGGGTGACACAATTAGTGTTAGGGCCTACTAGTAGCTAGTGCAGTTACTGCCCTGGGGTTGTGGTATACTTCTTTAAAGGGTACTCACAGGTACAGCGCCTCAACCAATCAGGTAAGCACCAGCCCCTAGTATGCGCAGGAAGGGAGTGTGTTGTTTCTCACTGCATTACATTGGGAAAGTGTCCAGAGCCCGGAGGACACAAAAAGAGACTGAGCCAAAACCACCATGAGGTTATCACTGCTGTAAGATAAAACTGTAGCATAAAAGACATTCAATTCCCCCGTTTTGATTCATGGAAAGAGTAGACCTCCTAGATAGGGAAAACCCACATGGGGATATTCACTAACTGAGAAGGGAAAACACATGTTAACCTGCCCTGCCTTTCCCCTATCACTTTCCCCAACCCTCAGGTCTTACCGTATGGGTGTCTTAATGGTAGTGAATGGCCCACCCAGCTTTGGATAACAGTTTTGAAATGTCAACCTGAGCATACGTGCAACTGCGCACACACAGGCCTGCGACGGCAGGCTTGATACATGTTTAAAGGCTATTCTGGAGGGTGGCACAATCAGTGCTGTGGCCCACAAGTAGCCAGTGCAGTACCTACCCTGGGAATGTGGGGTACCTTTTTACAGGACACTGACAGGTAGCACATCTAAATTGACCAGATAAGCACCACTTCCTGGCATGTGTAGGAAGGGTGCGTCCGCTTTCACACTACATTACAGTGGGAAAGCGCCCAGATTCCTAACGCCACTAAAAGATAATCAGCAAAAAAACAGGAGTAAACAATAAGTTTTAGGGAAATCACCAAAGAAGGGCCCTTTCCAACATTGCTCATCTGACTTTGACAGAATAAGAGTGGCTTGAAATGCGAAATCTGGTCAAAATGTTGGCTTCATTTGGCCCGCAGGATTAGGAGAAATTTGGCCCTTTAAAAATGGTGTGGTTTCTACTCAGGCTGCCAACCTTGTTTGATCTTCCGCTTCTTTCCTGCCTCAGGAGGTATATTTTCCCAGCAGTTTCCTCTGCCATTAAAAAGGAGCATGGTACCTGCTGATGCCACCAACTTCCATCTCTGCCCTGGTTGGCATAATTGTACTAATTTGACAACATCTTTGCCTGGCTCCTATTGCCACATAGATTACTGAACCTTCTTTGATCCCCTCCGTTTTGAGATACATGTATATAAATATATATATATACAAACGCCCCCCCTAGACTGCTGCTATGTAGCTACCCTCATGCTTAGCCCCCTAATAAGAGTTATAATGTGTGCACCTACCTCCTACTCTTCATCCATCACTCTTCCAGGCGCTGCAGCCGAAGACAAGGGCACCTCTCTGATCACTCATGCACAACACCAAAACACTTCCGACATACTGTTAGAATCTCATCACTACCCACCATGCACTCCTCTGTGATGTAGCGTGCTACCTACCCAAAATGCGCATTGTCCTCCCACAACATAAGAAAAGGGGGGGCCAATCGGCCCCCACGCATGCATGGCGGGGCCCGGCCCCTCCCATATCCCGTTCCCTTCGTGGTGGCTTGCCCCCGCCCCCTCGCCCCGGAAGTAGTTGTGCACTTCCGGGCCGAGGGGGCGGGGCCGCGACCTCGAAGGGGTTAAGAGCCTGGGGGCGCGAGTAGCGGCCTATTTGTGCCCGCGCTCCCCAGGCTCGCTCATCGCCCCACCGTGGGGCTGTTTAATTTTCTATTTTCTATTGTAGGTGTTCGTATGACCGTCGGTGTGGCTTCGTGGAGCAGAGTGGCCTGGTGTGCGTCGTCAGAACAAGGAGGGAGCCCGACCAGCGTTCGGCATCGGCGGCAGGATAAGGTTTCGGTGGGAAACAGTCTCGGAATGAGGTTCACATCTGGGTGCTCACTTTCTACGCGGGAGGCTCCGTGCTCGATACCTGGGGTTGGCGACCGGAGTGTAAGTATTCTCATGCGGGTTAGGGATACTGCTGCATGTATTTTGATGTGTTAATCAATGTGGCCGGGACGCACGCACAGGAACTGCCTGCGCTCTGGTGGGGAGAATCGATAGAATAGCTCTGATGAAATAGCTCAATTAATTCTGCTCGACTCCAAATGCTCCTAAGGCGTATGTTTAATGTAACGCTGCAAGAGTAGTGAATGATTAAGCGATCTCTGGCAAATCTGCATTGTATCTGGAATCGGCTGTGGGCATTGCAAAGATGCCCCGATTATATGTCATTTTGCTACAGCCTTACGCCTTATCTCTCAGCCTTGAAAGGCTCCGGCGAGGGTGATCTAGCGTGCTTTTGGAGGGTAATTCAATTTAAGGAATCGGTGATCAAAATTTTGGGAGAGCGACATGCACCAACATAGGAGTGCGCTGCAAAAGTTGATTAGAACTGTTGGGTCGCTAGCATCCATGCTGCAATAATTCGGTCAAAGCTGCCTTTAAAAACAGAAAAGTTTGCCTTGCTCCTCCATTTAAATACTTCTGCAGAATTGACCCCGGCTGGCGCATTATTGCGGGGAATTATTGCTTAAATTTCATGGTTTGCTGCAGCTTTTGCGACCATATCTTCTCTTTTGGACTTCATGCATTACTGAATGCAACGAAACTTAGGTGGCGATGACTTCCAGGGCTTAGCCACTTGGACCAAAAAAAAGTGAGTCCTCAAGTGGATTTCTGATTGAAACCTGAGTAAGAATCGGAGGTGTTGCCACTCTTGTTGTCTGCATTGCTTACATTTTGTTTGTAGTGTTCCTCCTTTTTCCCTGAGATGATTTGTAGGTGGTCCAGAAGGCATTAAACATTCATCTAGCCAGATCAGGGAGCCAAATTATGTGAGCATAGTGCGAGAGGTTTGCCTGACATATGCTGCACAATATTCTAGGGGGGCACACCGCACCAGTCTAAACGACCCTTATTGATGGTAGGTTAAAGACAACCTTATTAGAAAGCTATCCTAGTGGTAGCTGTGGAGTCCAGCCGTCATGGTTAAGGCTGGTAGGGAGGTAAAGCAGCTTGTTTTACCAGTCTAAAATCTCACAAGTGAGGAAATTAAAGTTGTACCACACCAGGTGGATATGAATATAGGTATTTATTCTAAACACATCCCGCTGGTCCCTTTAGGAGGCTATGAGGCAAAGAACTACAGTCAGTAAACTTATTTAACACGCAGTAACTTGGCACAGTATACGTTGTGCCCTAGGGGCCTACCGGACCATATATCAAGAAAGTGGTATACGGACCACGGCGGGCATTCTGACAAGGCTTGCAGCCTTTAGAACAGGGGGGGCCATTAGAAGATTAGAAAGCTATCCTAGTGGTAGCTGTGGGGAGCAGCCGTCGGCTAAGTCTTGAAGGAATGTAGAGCAACTTGTTTTACCAGTCTATAATCTCATGAATGAGTAAATGAAAAGAGAACCACAACAGGGGTATAACAAACATATGTATTTGTTCTAAACGCATCACTCTAGCAGTAAACTTATTTAAGCTTTGATCCCACTAGTACCCTCAGTTTTAGAACTCTTATACACCCTGGCCCTTTATTGTACCTTCAAAGGTATCCCGGCGCCCAGTTGCAGTATCAATTGGGCAGTGGGAGATCGGTGTCTAAACCCCTGGGCTCCACTGTTGGTAGTGCGCTTTGGTAGCGTCGGTAAGTAGTCATGAAAGGGCTATGACATTCACTGTGGCTACAGGTTTATTCTTAGGCAAGGTTATACTAATGGGCACACCACGGTAGCATTTAGTTGAATGCGCTACATGTCGCACAAGCTGATGCTATGCTGACCACTCGCAAGTGGCGAGTAAGGAAGGTAATACATACGGGGTTAATGCCAGCTTGGGCTTAGCATCTGAGGACCATGAATGCAGACACTGGTGGGGCAGCTGTAGTTAGGAAGCCAGGAACCCTACCCATCCTACAGCGCTATTGCACGGCATTTCACACTGTGTATTGTCCTGAAGTAATCATTAATGGGCTATTGCATTTACGGTGGACTACAGGTCTGGGCTTTCATGAAGGTCAGATTACCGGGCACCTTCACGGAACACTTAGTTGGAAGTGTTAATGAGTATGCATCGGGTGCCAATTTTATCTAAAACTTAGCATGTGATGATGGCAATGTAAGACAAGCACGTGTACGGCAGTTATCGCCAGAAACACTGATGGTTTGTGTTTATCTTTTCCATTTATATATGGCTGGGCCCATGGTGGACATCCGGGAAGTGCTCCACACCACAACGGCGGCAACAGGTGGACAGCCCAAGGGATGCGTACGTCAGGTAGAGGATGACAAGCAACAACGCAAGTGTGGTGGCCGAGCGAGCAAGGACGCAGGAGGTGCCAGCACAGGGTTGGTTGTTTTGTTCCTCGGGCCTGCGATGCAGGACGGAAACTACCCATGGATCATCACAGCAACTCATCAGCATCACGGAATTGCCAGGAGGACATAAAGAAGACAGTGGTAGTATGGGTAGTAGGACATTCATAAGTAAAACACGCTAATCCTATTTCTTGCAGGATCGGGTAGACGGAGGGCGGAGAGTGGGGGGTGCACGGTCTCCTTCCACGGCAGGGGGGGGCTTCGTCTCAGTCAGTTCAGGGATTATATGTCGGATTTACTAAGAATACATACTGCACCTCCTTCGGCGGTGATCCTTCATCTAGGGGGGAATGATCTGGCAGGTCTGGCTAGCAGGGTCCTCCTGGAAGAGATTATATCAGCAGCAGGGTGGCTGGCAAAGCGGTTACCGGGGAGCGTGATTGTATGGTCACAGCTGATACCAAGAATGCAGTGGAGAGGGGGGGACTCAGCGCGTTGAATCACTCAGTAAAGAGGGTCAACAACAAGCTGGACAAGTTATTCAGAACTCCGGTCTTACAGACCATACCTCATGGGTGCATCTGGGGGGAGCACTTCTAACTGCGGGACGGGGTCCATTTAGCAGAGGCGGGAAATGCCCCTTTTCATAAGGAATATCTTGGCATGGGTTAGAGATTATATCAGCAGCAGGGTGGCTGGCAAAGCGGTTACCGGGGAGCGTGATTGTATGGTCACAGCTGATACCGAGAATGCAGTAGAGAAGGGGGGACTCAGTTAGCGCGTTGAATCACTCGGTAAAGAGGGTCAACAACAAGCTGGACAAGTTACTCAGAACTCTGGTCTTACAGACCATACCTCGTGGGTGCATCTGGGGGGAGCACTTCTACCTGCGGGACGGGGTCCATTAACAGAGGCGGGGAATGCCCCCTTTTCATAAGGTATATCCTGGCATGGGTTGAGGTCTTTGGAGGTAGGTTATGACCTTTCTATAGGTAGGTGCGGGGGGGGGCCAGATAGTCGGTCAACTATGCTGGCCTGTGGCGGTAAGGTCATAATCGGTGAGCAGCATTTTAAGGTCCTTAGGGGGGGCGGGCCCATTCACGAAAGGGCCGCCCGTCGGGAGGGATTGGTCTCTCCCAGAACTTCAGGGGCAGGATATGATATCCATTACTTAGAAGGGTGCGGGGGAGGGAGTCCACGCTTTCCTCAGGCTGGTAGCCACCCCTCACAGACACTATGACGTCATCAAGGTGCGCAAGTGTGGGCCCTCCTGTTATGGTTTAATGGAGTTCAGAGCGCACGTGGGTGAAACGTGCCCTGGGTTGCGCATGCGCCATCTCGAACGTGAGAGCGTAGCTGTAAAGGATCTGACACCGGTTAGCGACCTTGCCGTCCGACTTAATTATTAGAATGCATTTAATTTTCAGGATGTTTAGATTAGGTTAGGAAACACGCTGTACTAGATATTTGTTAAGGTTAGCCCATCATACAATGTCAAAATGGATGTTAAATCTAATGTTCTGAAATGTGCATTTAATAATTGTCAATGTTTATTTTATTAAAATTTTCATTTTATTTCATATTTTAATAAATACGGCCAGGGGGGCCCTGTCCCCCTGACTTCCAAAGACCCATGTCTTGACTTGTTGAATTAAGTAATGCATTTTGTGAAGTAAGGAGGGGGGTGGCCGGTAGTCCCAGACCATGCTATGAAGCGCTATATAAACGCTACAGTACAATAGATCACGCCGGTCGCCTCAGCAGACAAGAAGCAGATTAACCGAGCAGGCCTGGTCTCCACACAACACTCCTCTAATTAAGCAGCGAGGTGACTGCTGGAGGGCAGCGCGCCACAGCCTGCCCTGCTGCGGATAAAGCCAATCCTGCAGTGAAGTCAGGCCCCTTTCACCAGCCCGGGATGAGCGCCAGACATGACAGAAGCCCACAGAAAGCGCTTCCCTCCGTGTACTTAAATACACTTGTTAAGGTACGAGCAGTCATGACAGCGTTTGTCAAAGCACATCCAGAAATGCACAATTTGAATCACCGCCTGCGTGCTGTCTGTGCTTGGATGTGCAGTGATGGTAATTATGTGCCTGGAACTGGTTTACAGCTGCACCAGTTCTATCACTCGCTGCTCTGCCTCAGCCCTGCGAGGCGTCAGAGTGTTGTTTTCCATTTGTCTCCAAGCTGCAACACCTCCTCCTGCCCACGCCAGGGTACAACACCGAGCGCGCATGTGAGACAGACGTGCGCGGAGATGAGGTTTGCGATGAGACAACTCGCATTCTTTTCTTCCTCTTGTTCCTCTTTCAGGGTTCTGTCACACAGCTCCTCTGTGCGCGTGCCGATTACAATAAGAACTCGCTGTGAAATGTGTGTGACACTTGTGGAAGCACCACACCTGCCACCTTATACACTTATTTCACTGTGAGAAGAGGGAGCAGGGCATTAGAGGGTATAGCCCCCTGCCCAATGCTACCCAAGAGGCTCTGTGTCACTCACCTACACCCCACACCCTAAAGAACCCAACAACAAACACAGACGGTCCCGGAGGCTATGGCTGAATTCTTGGGGTGTTTCACACCCCTTAAGGGACATTGGCTGTTCAGAGCTTCTTAAGAAGAGGTGGAATGCCACTTTGTGCAGTGATTTCCAGCTCAATTTCTCGGCGAGGTTCTGATTTCGGCTCCTCACCGGGTGACCGTGTGAAGGGAGTCAAAATCGTGTGGCACACGATGGCACCACCGTGTGAACTGGCAGGTCTGAAACAAAGCATGCACACGGTGGCGGAGGGGAGGGCAGCGTCAGGAGCTGCAGAGCTCTCCATCCGCTCTTGAGCCCTCCATACTTACTGTGGTCCACTAAGCTGAAAAGAGCTCACACCAGCGCCTCTGATTGCTGCGATCTTCCTCCATTTCCTTTACTATTATAGAGGAGAAATCCAAAATGAACCTTTTTTTTGGTATTTTAATTGATATTGATGAAACATAAATGAATTGTTTGCATTGTGTTTTAACGTGGGGAAATGCTGAAGTTAGCCAAAGTGCGTTAACTGCTATACTCTGTTTTCATTTCAGTGCACCCCGCAGGCAGAATAAAATTTGCTTCCTTTCTCTGTTCTGTGCGCCCAGAGTCTCAGATATAACAGTCACTAATGTATTAAGTATATGACATTCAGTTAGCTGAACGGTCTTGATTGCTCTTTAACATTTATTAAAATGTGTTATTTTGAATTCCTTATGTTCCTGGAGAGATTGATTTAAAACTGTATACAAATGACGGCCACCTTCTTTGGCCCAAGGGGGTGCTGTGTATATATTTTTCAATGTGATTCGTTTTCTGTTTAAGGCATAGTTCAGGATATTCATCAGATGTAGAGCAGAGCTTATTAATACCATGCAATGTGTTTTCTGTTTTACTATTAGATCTAGGGTTGTAACTTTGTTTGTCAAACCATAGTGGCCATATGCTTTCTTGGTCAAAAAATGTATAAAAGCTCACTGTTTGGGAAGTGAGTCAAGTTCCTTCCAGATTTCTTTAGAGAGCAGACTTTTCATTTGTCTGTTTATCGATCTGCATTTAGAATATTTACATGTTCACTCCTGCCTCCGATTGAGTAGCCCTTATGACATTTTGCTTGTTATTCTGGCTATTGACTAGATTGGGGTTCTATTTCCACTACGAACTATATTTTTAGGTCCAGCCTGGCGTACGCAGCGTTAAGCGCTGTCGCCAGCGAGCTCTATTGTTAGGGACTTGCCTCGGAAGTGGGACAGGAGATGGGCACGCGCAAAGCTTTTGGCGATTTGCGCAGGTGTAAGCACACATACAGCCACGTGCCGTGCACATCTCCTGTCCCACTTCCGAGGCAAGTCAGACTCCTGCATTAGCATTATTGTAATGCTCTCTCTCGCGCACGCACACACACACACACACCCCAGCAGCCTAGACAAGCAAGTTGTGAACGCGTACACACACACACATTACCTGGCACACGCGGGGCTTCCCTCACTCATGGGAGCTCCGCTCTTTCATCGACAGCCTCAGCCGCCACTTCTGACCCAGGGCTTTTTACATCTGCAGCCACCGCGGGGATCTCCCTCAGGCATGGGAGCCCCGAGTCACCACTGCTCCTCTAGGCAAGCCACTCCGTGGGCGCGGGCTTCCCACAGAAGGTGGAAGTCCCGCCCCATAACAGGCGTGACGCTCCCGAACTTCCGGTTTTCGCGCCGAATCGGGCCGGCGGCGGTGATACCTTCACTCCGAGCATAATGAGGAGTAGGCTCCCTCATTGATTACAGGATCGCTTTCCCTTGTTTTTGAACTCGTTAACACTATTTGGGCAAAGATTTCCCTTCAGTGGGGTCAGCTTGACACCCACGTACAGCAATCCCGAACCGAGAGAAGAGCCGTTCATATTTGCAGCGGGTCATCGTTGTGTGGCAACACCAGTAGCAGCTTCTGTAGTAACTTCTGATCCATTTCACATACAAACGAAAGTTTGTTTTTGCTAAAATCTGCAAATTGTAGAGGAAGTGATGAATTATGTGGCAAGTGATGAATTATGTTGCAAGTGATGAATTATGTGGCAAGCGATAAATTATATGGAAGGGGGGGGTGGCTATAATCATGCAGAAGACGTCGCAGCTTCAGGATTGCATAATTTCCGTAGCTGTGCCTATAATTAACATCACTTCAATCACCTATACAGGCAAACGTTTCTGTGCGCATCTTCAACTCCCTCACAAGCAGGCGCAAATATACCTAACTTCATAAACAAGCAGCCACCCCTCGTACAGACAGGCGTACATAACTTTGGACAGACAGACATCCATCTCCCGTATTGGCAGGCGTACATAACTCTAGGCATGCCTTAACATCCCCTCCCCCTGCCCCAAGTAGACATACTTATACTTCAGACAGACAGACATTCACTCCCAGACTGACATAAATCGACCCCTCCCCCATAATAATACATGAATCCCGAGTTCAGCTCGGTTTTGCATCTCTCTGTGCTGTGAGAGGCATTGTCAGCATCCAATGGGATTGTTGATTTCATTTAGTGACTTTAAAGATCACCGCAGTTGTCAGCAGTGAGTGTTCCACTGCCTGAGCTGTCCTTCAGATATTCTAAGCTCCATCTGTAGACATCCGGTTAGACAGACAAACAGCCTCAGTCAGGCAGAGCTTTAACCCATAGATAAACACACGACCAACAGGGGAAGGAGCTTACAGCTCCAGACAGACATCGAAGCACTAGACAGGGAGACAGACCACCACCCCGACAGAGAGATTCACCTCCTTAAAGGCGCAGACGCACGAGTTTCACAGAGACAGATATTCATCCCTAGCACCCAGTTGCCTCCTTACAGACAGACCATGACGTTAGTTCACCTGCACCGCTCCGTTTCTTATATTGCTTCGACTTTTTTTAAACCATTAGTGCCGATAGAAAAAACACAATTTTCAGTGCGCTATGTGCTTTCAGTGTGGGTAACTGGACGTAGAGACGAAAGTGCGTAGAAGTGACTAAGAACAGAACCCAGGGGGTGTGCGTAAAGTGGGCCTGGCCAGGTTTACAACCCCGCGCGGGCCTCGTGTGCGCAAGCACGGCTGATACGCGGCCGTCTGTCCCAAGACGGGTTGATGTGACAAGTTTCTGACATAGTGTGCGAGAAGTTGAGAGTCGCCTCTTTTTGTGATCAAGCATAGCAAAATTTTGTGGTATTGGGGGACTAGGGTATGTCCTAGCCATCGCTAAATTATGCGGCACAACAGAAGCAAGTTATGTGGCATGTTACCCGATTAAAGGTAAATGATATGGAACGTTACACTGGGACTTGTGAAGTTTAAAGCGCCGATTGCTACATATTTAGCTGCTTCACGGCAACTCCTCCTCTGATGGAAAACAATTTTTAGGTCTGGCTTAGAGACAGCTTTTAATGTTTCACAAGCCTTATGTAATCAAAAACATAAATGGCAAACACTCACATAGGCAGACATGGGCGACTTTGGGGGTCACCTTTGATCCTTTGGTCTGTTCTACTGCTGTAATTAACCCTTTGCAGCCTGGGTCGTCGGGTTAGCACACTTCAGCCATGGCTCTCTGCACTGACTGCAGTTTGTCTGACCACACACATCGGCCTAATCAGAAGTTGCTTCAGTCCCAGGGCTGTGGCCCTGGGCAACACTCACACACAACCCCTCCACACATAAAACCCCTCCACACACACAACCCCCCCATACACAACCCCCTCCACACACACAACCCCCCACACACAAAACCACTCCACACGCACAACCCCTCCACACATACAACCCCTCCACATACACAACCCCTCCACACACACACACCCCACTCACACAACCCCACACAAACAACCCCCCACACACAACCCCCACACACAACCCCTCCACACACACAATCCCTCCACACACACAGCCCCTCCACACACACAACCCCCACACACACAGCCCCTCCACACACACAACCCCCCACACATACAACCCTCCACATACACAACCCCACACACACAACCCCACAACCCCCCCACACACAACCCCACACACATCCCCACACACACAACCACACACACACACACACACAACCACAACCACACACACAACCACACACAACCCCACAACCACACACACAACCACAAACACAACACACACACAAACACACCCACAACCCCAAACACAACACACAACACACACAACCCCACACACACCACCCCCACACATACAACCACATTCACACAACCACACACACACAATCACACACACACAACCACACACAACCACACACACAACCACAACCACACACAACCATCTATCTATCTATCTATCTATCTATCTATCTATCTATCTATCTATCTATCTATCTATCTATCTATCTATCTATCTATCTATCTATCTATCTATCTAAGAGCTCACACCAGCGCCTCTGATTGCTGCAAACTTCCTCCATTTCCTTTACTATTATAGAGGAGAAATCCAAAATGAACCTTTTCTTTTGTATTTTAATTGATATTGATGAAACATAAATGATTTTTTTGCATTGTGTTTTAACGTGGGGAAATGCTTAAGTTAACCAAAGTGCGTTAACTGGTATACTCAGTTTTCATTTCAGTGCACCCCGCAGGCAGAATAAAGCTTGCTTCCTTTCTCTGTTCTGTGCGCCCAGAGTTTCAGATATAACAGTCACTAATGTATTAAGTTTATGACATTCAGTTAGCTGAACGGTCTTGTTTGCTTTTTAACATTTATTAAAATGTGTTCTTTTGTATTCCTTATGTTCCTGGAGAGATGGATTTAAAACTGTATACAAATGAAGGCCACTTTCATTGGCCCAAGGGGGTGCTGTGTATATATTTTTCAATGTGATTCGTTTTCTGTTTCAGGCATAGTTCAGCATATTCATCAGATATAGAGCAGAGCTTATTAATACCATGCAATGTGTTTTCTGTTTTACTATTAGATCTAGGGGTGTAACTTTGTTTGTCAAACCATAGTGACCATATGCTTTCTTGGTCAAAAAATGTATAAAAGCTCACTGTTTGGGAAGGGAGCCAAGTTCCTTCCAGATTTCTTTAGAGAGCAGACTTTTCATTAGTCTGTTTATCGATCTGCATTTAGAATATTTACATGTTCACTCCTGCCTCTGATTGAGAAGCCCTTATGACATGTTGCTTGATTGACTAGATTGGGGTTCTATTTCCACTACCAACTGTATTTTTAGGTCCGGCCTGGCGTACGCAGCATTAAGCGCTGTCGCCAGCGAGCTCTATTGTTAGGGACTTGCCTCAGAATTAGGACAGGAGATGGGCACGCGCAAAGCTTTTGGCGATTTGCGCAGGTGTACGCGCACATACAGCCACGTGCCGTGCACATCTCCTGTCCCATTTCCGAGGCAAGTCAGACTCCTGCATTAGCATTATTGTAATGCTCTCTCTCGCGCATGCACACACACACACACCCCAGCAGCCTAGACAAGCAAGTTGTGAACGCGTACACACACACACACACACATTACCTGGCACACGCGGGGCTTCCCTCACTCATGGGAGCTCCGCTCTTCCATCGACGGCCTCAGCCGCCACTTCTGACCCAGGGCTTTTTACTTCTGCAGCCACCGCGGGGCTCTCCCTCAGGCATGGGAGCCCGAGTCACCACTGCTCCTCTAGGCAAGCCACTCCGTGGGCGCGGGCTTCCCACAGAAGGTGGAAGTCCCGCCCCATAACAGGCGTGACGCTCCCGAACTTCTGGTTTTCGCGCCGAATCGGGCCGGCGGCGGTGATACCTTCACTCCGAGCATAATGAGGAGTAGGCTCCCTCATTGATTACAGGATCACTTTCCCTTGTTTTTGAACTCGTTAACACTATTTGGGCAAAGATTTCCCTTCAGTGGGGTCAGCTTGACACCCACGTACAGCAATACCGAACCGAGAGAAGAGCCGTTCATATTTGCAGAGGGTCATCGGTGCGTGGCAACACCAGTGGCAGCTTCTGTAGTAACTTCTGATCCATTTCACATACAAACGAATGTTTGTTTTTGCTAAAATCTTCAAATTGTAGAGGAAGTGATGAATTATGTGGCAAGGGATGAATTATGTGGCAAGCGATTAATTATATGGAAGGGGGGGTGGCTATATTCATGCAGAAGACGTCGCAGCTTCAGGATTGCATAATTTCCGTAGCTGTGCCTATAATTAACATCACTTCAATCCCCTATACAGGCAGACGTTTCTGTGCGCATCTTCAACTCCCTCACAAGCAGGCGCAAATATACCTAACTTCATAGACAAGCAGCCACCCCTCGTACTGACAGGCATACATAACTTCGGACAGACAGACATCCATCTCCCGTATTGTCAGGCGTACATAACTCTAGGCATGCCTTAACATCCCCTCCCCCAGCCCCACATAGACATACTTATACTTCAGACAGACAGACATTCACTCCCAGACTGGCTAGATTGTTAGGTGTCATAGCAGGGGGTTTTACAAAATCTTTAACAATTTTAAACAGCGTCTTTGCCGAATTGTCTGCATCTTTAATTTGTGAGGCAAAAAACTCTCTCATGGCCAATTTTTTTAGTTTAGTAAATTTCTTAAGGGCCGTTCTGTAGATAGTTTTTGCCTCAGTATCATAAGTTAGTCTCCAGCTGCACATAGTGTGCGAGAAGTTGAGCGTCGCCTGTTCTTGTGATCAAGCATAGCAAAATTTTGTGGTATTGGGGGACTAGGGTATGTCCTAGCCATAGCTAAATTATGCGGCACAACAGAAGCAAGTTATGTGGCATGTTACGCGATTAAAGGTAAATGATATGGCACGTTACACTGGGACTTGTGAAGTTTAAAGCTCCGATTGCTACATATTTAGCTGCTTCAGCCATGGCTCTCTGCACTGACTGCAGTTTGTCTGACCACACACATCGGCCTAATCAGAAGTTACTTCAGTCACAGGGCTGTGGCCCTGGGCAACACTCACACACAACCCCTCCACACACAAAACCCCTCCACACACACACAACCCCCCATACACAACCCCCACCACACACACAACTGCCCACACACACACAACCCCTCCACACACACAACCCCCCACACCCCCCACACACACACAACCCCACACACACACAACCCCTCCACCAGCACAACCCCTCCACACACACAACCCCTCCGCATACACAACACCTCCACACACACACACCCCACACACACACAACCCCACACACAACCCCTCCACACACACCCCTCCACACACACAACCCCTCCACACACACAACCCCTCCACACACAAACCCTCCACACACACAACCCCCCCCACACACAACCCCCCCACACACACAACCCCCACATACACAACCCCACACACCCAACCCCACACACAACCCCCATACACAACCCCACACACACACAACCACACCCACACACACCCACACAACTACAAGCACACACATAACCGCACACAACCACACTCAACTACACACACAACCCCACAACCACACACACAACCAGAAACACAACACACACCCACAAACACACACATAACCCCAAACACAACACACACAACCCCACACACACAACCCCGCACACAACCACACTCACACAATCACAAACACAACCACATACACAACCACACACAACCACACACACAACCATCTATCTATCTATCTATCTATCTATCTATCGCACTCACTCTATCTATCTCTCTATCTATCGCCCTCACTCTATCGTCCTCACTCTATCTATTGCCCTCAGTCTATCTATCTAGCCATCGCCCTCTATCTATCTATCTATCTATCTATCTATCTATCTATCTATCTATCTATCTATCTATCTATCTATCTATCTATCTATCTATCTATCTATCTATCTATCTATCTATCTATCTATCTATCTATCTATCTATCTATCTATCTATCTATCTATCTATCTATCTGTTCTATCTTTCTCCCTCACTCTATCTATCTATCTATCTTTGATCCTTTGGTCTATTCTACTGCTGTAATTAACCCTTTGCAGCCTGGGTCGTCGGGTTAGCACACTTCAGCCATGGCTCTCTGCACTGACTGCAGTTTGTCTGACCACACACATCGGCCTTATCAGAAGTTACTTCAGTCCCAGGGCTGTGGCCCTGGGCAACACTCACACACAACCCCTCCACACATAAAACCCCTCCACACACACAACCCCCCATACACAACCCCCCTCCACACACACAACCCCCTACACATACAACCCCCATACACACACAACCCCCCACACACACAACCACTCCACACGCACAACCCCTCCACACAAACAACCCCTCCACATACACAACCCCTCCACACACACACCCCACACACACAACCCCTCCACACACAACCCATCCACACACACAGCCCCTCCACACACACAACCCCCCACACACACAACCCTCCACACACACCCCACACACACACACACAACCCCCCACATACACAACCCCACACACACAACCCCACAACCCCCACACACACAACCCCGCACACATCCCCACACACACACAACCACACACACACAGACACACACACACACGCACACAACCACAACCACACACACAACCACACTGAACTACACACACAACCCCACAACCACACACACAACCCCAAACACAACACACACACACAAACACACCCACAACCCCAAACACAACACACACAACCACACACACAACCACACACAACCATCTATCTATCTATCTATCTATCTATCTATCTATCTATCTATCTATCTATCTATCTATCTATCTATCTATCTATCTATCTATCTATCTATCTATCTATCTATCTATCTATCTATCGTTCTCAATCTTTCTTCTCTCTATCTATCGCCCTCACTCTATCGTCCTCACTCTATCTATCTATTGCCCTCAGTCTATTTATCTATCGCCCTCTATCTATCTATCTATCTATCTATCTATCTATCTATCTATCTATCTATCTATCTATCTATCTATCTATCTATCTATCTATCTATCTATCTATCTATCTATCTATCTATCTATCTATCTATCTATCTATCTATCTATCTATCTATCTATCTATCTATCTATCTATCTATCTATCTATCTATCTATTTATCTATCTATCTATCTATATATCTATCTATCTATCTATCTATCTATCTATCTATCTATCTATCTATCAACCTCACTCTATCTGTGTATCTATCGTCCTCACTCTATCTATCGCCCTCACTCTATCTATCGCTCTCCCTCTATCTATCGCCCTCCCTCTATCTATCGCCCTCACTCTATCTATCTATTGCACTCACTCTATCTATTGCATCACCACAGCATCACTCAGCACCACCACAGCATCACTCAGGGGCACCACAACATCACTATGCACTACCACTGCATCACTGAACGTTACAGCATCACTCATCGCCACCACAACATCACTCAGCGCCACCACAGCATCAATCTGTGCAACCATTCAACAACAACTGGTTCAAATATGTTCTGTCAATGTTTCAAGCTTTATTACACATGTCACAAAAAAATGTTAATATTTCATTTCTGTTCTTGGATTTTCGTCACAATAAAATACACTGAACATAATCTTCACAAACGTTATTTACAATATATCCAGAAGCAATGCTATGACTATAAATGGAGTTGTTTTTTCTCCGTCCCTAAAGTCCCATAGAGGGTGGACTGAATACACAATTCTGCGTTACAGGAACACTTTGTCGAGTGTGCCAGGAGAATTGTAAATGAGGTGTTGTGAACATATACTTAATTGCATTTAGAGTTCTTATCTTCATATTCCATATAAGTTCTGGACCTGTAAATCAGTGCTTTTGGTTCTAGGTTATCTATCAAGACACTCAGAATGGGGCTAGGCAAGTTGCTCACTTTTATTTCCATCAGAATCTACTTGGCCCTGGTATACATCTTCACCATGAGAACCTGCTTCTCGCTGTCTGTTTCACAGACCGAACAGCTCAATAGTCTGATACCTGTGGCTGAAAGTCCAAACCTATGAAAAGCATTGCGAAAATCCGATCCCCAGCTGTAGCACTGATGCAAGAAGGGCGACGGCGTCCATGTCTGCGGGCAACAGGAGAGTGTCAGTGCTGTCCTTGGCCAACAAGATGAACCACTCCACCTACATCATCCAAAGCAGATGATTCGGATGGCGACTTTGCCTGGGAAAGCCATCCCTGGCTGCAGTCTGAAATCTTTCCTGGTGCACTCTGAGGAAGAATGTGCCCGCTCTTATCCATGGCTTCATTTGAAGTGGTTTCTGCCAGGTCTCAAACCTGGTAATAATTAAAAACTAACGCGAAACAAGTCCCTGTAGGCCGCTGCATTCATGCTCTTAGCTTTACAGGCCGAAACACTGATTGAGTTCTCAACAATGGCTGTAAAAACCATCATGTCAGCAATGCAGTTATTGTTGCATTTCACATGTTTCACTTCATTTTGCCTCCACTGGGGGTAGATGATTGTTGTAAAACATACAGCAAACTGATTTGCCTCAATGGGTCTCAGTGATTTCCTGACAAGGGACGATAATGATTGCTGGAGTTGAGGCTGAAGTAAAAAGAACAGATCCACAGAACTTAGCCAATTTCAGGCCCATTTCCTTCCCTTCGTGTTACCTTCCCAGACCTTCGAGGTCTGGGAAGGTAACACGAAATCTCCTCCCCTTCCCACTTTACTGTGGGGTGCCTCAGGGCTCATCCCTGAGCCCCACGTTATTTAACGTGTATATGGCACCCCTGGAGGGTGTGGTGTCTCCGTTTGGCCTGAAGACCATAAGCTATGCGGATGACACTCAGCTAGTGGTGGGTCTGACACAGCTGGAGAAACAGCCGGAGACGCTCCATTCATGCTTAAGAGAGGTGTTTGACTGGATGTCCAGGTCATCGCTCAAACTGAACGGCTCAAAAACCGAGCTGATGATCTTGGGCCACTCAAGTTTTGCCCTCTCGCCGAGCAGCTGGCCCAGCTGTATGGGCACCCCGCCTGACCCAAAGAAGGAGATTAAGAGCCTGGGGGTCTGGCTGGAGCCTGATCTGTCCTTTAGGACATACGCCAAGAAGACCGCTGGCATGTGTTATGGACTGCTCCGATCGGCCCATAAGGTTCTCCCCCTCTTACCTGAACTCTCCCGGAAGCTGTTAGTCCAAGGCCTAATCATCTCACGCCTGGACTACAGTAATGCACTCTTCCTCGGAGCACCGGAGTCAACGTTCAAGATTCTGCAACAAGTGCAGAACGCAGCAGCTAGGCTGCTGCGGAACGTTCCGGCCAGGCAGTCAGCCAGGCCTGCTTTAAAGGCACTCCATTGGCTTCCTGTCAAAGAGAGAGTGACCTTTAAGGCCCTTTGTATTGCTCACAAGAGCATACAGGGGAAAGGACCAGCTATTCTGAAGGACATGATTCGGCCCTATAGGCCCACTAGAGCTCTACGCTCCGACAATAAACACCTCCTTCAGGTAAAGAGAATTAGGAGAGCCCGATCAGGTGGCAGGAGTTTTTCTATCCATACTGCACACGCCTGGAACTCCCTCCCACTTTCACTACGCTCTGAACCAAATTTGCTCAGGTTCCGGAAACATCTGAAAACCTACCTATTCCCAGAATAATTTCGGCTCTGTTGTGCTCGATACAGGTAGCTTGCTCGGATTCTCTATAAGCGCTGGGATGCCCCTGGGTAACCGTGCGCGGTACAAAATTCTTTAATAATAAGATGAGGGACAGAATGCTGAACAATACAAACATCACCCCCAGTAACAGATCAGGGTTTAATCCATCGATTTTTTGCTCATCCCACCACCTCAGTTTGGACCCAGCCATATGCAGATCAGTCTTAACCCTGCTCTCATGGGAACAGTCCAGCCCAAACTGCTAGGCCAGGAACTCCCTGGATCGAAAACAAGCATCCAGGGACCTGTTATGGTGTATCTCCCCTCATCAGCCAGGTTAGCTTGTATCCAGTGGCACAGTGAGCAAGGGACCCACGATTGGGCAAACCCATCCAACTTAGGGCAACAAAAGCAAAAAGAACAGATGATGGACATAATGCTGAATAAATCAAACGTTTACCCCCAGTAACAAACCTGAGGCTGAAGACATAACAGATTTCTCACAATGCCTACCAATGGTTCATAAAGGTGCTCAGACTGTATGTACACTCTTCCTCTACAGCTCTCTGTAAAGCACACCGAGGGAAAGACGCATATACGCGACTTCTAATTGCAATTTTGTGTGAAAATGAGTGAAGGGGGCATACACAATACAACCATTGACAGCAACATAGGAAAAGAAACAACTTGGTTTGCATGTGGGGGGAGGGTGTGCCTGTGTGTATGTGTGAGAGATGACATGTTGAAATTGAAAGAATGCAAGGAAGTATGTGCAAAAGGACAGAGAAAACACAGTGACAAGGAGTAAGGGGATGAGGTGTGCAATACTCAAATAGAGGAATTCAGAAATGTGGGGGAAAAGGTCATAAGTGTTTAACATGGAGAGACTTCTAACACTGAAAGTGGGTTGAAGAGAACGGGAGTGATTGAGATACCCTCGTCCTCTCCACAGACCTTAGTCATTTTTAATACGCATTCTTATATTTTCAGGGTTGATACCTTTTCAATTCCACTTATTCACCAAAAAAACGTTGTTGCAAATGTATCTGATACTGCTATCAAGTACAATATTTATTAAACTATATGTTGCAAAAAAGGGCTACAATATTGTGGAGTCGCATGAGATTTGCTGGTCTCACCAGTTGATATTCATGCAGATAACTTGGAAGCCATCTTCGGTAATCACCTATGTGAATCGAAAATGGTGTAGGGGAATGGGTTTGAGTACGACATCCGGTTACGATCCAATACCATTCCTGGTAACCACAAAATAAGTCCAGTGCCTTTTGGTCTAAGAGAAGAATTGAAGGATTTGCTGGACTCCATGTGCAAGGATGGTACGACTGAACTGACAATTTTTTTCTGAATGGGTTGTAGCATTCGTTATGGTAAATAAAAAAAATCCGGAAGGTGTTAAGTTATTTGCACAGTTGCGCTTATTAAACAAAAACATTGTTGCTGATTGCCACCCCTTTCCCCAAATATAGGAAATGCTAATGGCTATTTAGTTCTAATTATTTTTTATAACTGACCTCACATCTGCATATGATCCTGTTGCTTTGTCTGATTCTTCTAGACACAATTTGAGACCTTAGAAATCTGAGACTTCCATTTGGGCTCGCATAGACTGGCAGTGTGTTTGAAAAAATGGCGGATGCCTTTCTTAAAGGCATCAAAGAGGTCCATTTCTTTCAGGATGACATCTTGATGTATACAAAAAACACACAAGAATACACAAAAATCCTTGATTTTGAGCTGCGTGTGCTGTCTGAGAGATATGACTGCTTGTAAAAAAAATTACGATTTTGAAAAAGAGAAGTGGATTATATGACTTACACTATTATCTAGAGAAGGTATTAAACCGAAAGGTGATATAGTTGATGCTATCAATAGCGCACCAATACCTTCATAGAGTCGCTCAGATTTTTTTCTAGGTCTGAACAAATATTATACAACATTTATTCAAGGCTAAGTGTATGCAGGAGAACCATTAAGAGAAATATTGCGTAAAAAGAAACATTTCTTTAGAGCAGTAAACAAAATGATGCCTTTTGTAAAGTTAACAATTTGGTTTTGTCTGCAAGGTCCATACAGCCATTTGACAGTTTAGCCTAACTCTAGATGGCAGTTTTGGTGGCAAAAAACAAAAAGAACTTTGTTATCAGAGGCTATCTCTGGAATTTATTGCCCTGGTAGCGGGCTATTAACAACAAAACAACACGCTTCTCCAGGGTGATAAAAATTCCAGAGATAGCGAGGTTATTGCCGTTTTGCAGGGAACATCCATGGTTTTCCAGCGATGTTCCCTGAAAACTGCGATAACCTTTCTGATACGACCCACAGGGTCATATCAGCATAATCCACCCCAATGTTAGGGATAGGTAAGTCTGCATTCTAGCAGACGTTGGTTTTTGGAGAAAACAGCGGATTTCTCCGAAAACTAACATGTGCTAAAATGCTGGGGCAGCCTTGTAAATATCGGGATGTGAACATCAGCGATATTTGCAAGGTAGTCTATCTGGGGTTCGCCCAGTGACGCCCACTTTGCATCTCATTATAGATGCAAAGGGAGGCTTTGGGAAAAAGGGTGCTAACATGCGATTATGCAGGTTAGGACCCTCTTGTAAATAGGGAGATAAAGCCCTTGTAAATATGCCCCTTACTTTTTACTTTATAGCCTGAACTCCCAAAGTTCAAGAAAAGCATTAAAATGCCATTGAGTGTGAGGCTGTTACCTGTGTGTGGGCAGTCGAGAAATGTCAAACTTGAGGGAATAGTTTTGACTTAATCACAGAGCATTTACTTCTTCTTTATTTAATGAATGGAAATTGCCTTGGCAAGGCATCCTCTAGGCTGGTAAGATTACTCTCTAGATTGCAAGAGTTTAGCTTGTAAAATAAACAAATTCCATGTGGCAGGAACACAAGAGCTGGCAGTTTATCTCGCTTGCCTCTAACTTGTGGCTCTGATTTTCCAGATGAAAAGACACGGAATGTCTAGTTGCAGCTGTTGATGCATCCGAAACACTATCAAGTGTGTTAATGAAAATATGCTCCCCTTCTTTGAGAGATTTCTGTATACTTAATATGGTCATGATGTAAGGTATAATTTATGTGCTCTCGTGTTTCAATAATAAAGAGAATAAATAAAATAAAAAAAGTGTGTTAATGAAAAGGAATGGGCGAAGGCTTGTGAGGAGGATGCTTATTTGAATGAGAGCGTAATCTTGTAGAAGTGCCGGCCAGCCACTAAGAATTTAGATAAAACTATGAATTAATTTCAGCAAATTTCATCTGAATTCTCTGTTGAACATGGAAGGAGTGTTTTTGCAGTCTGAGTATTTGAAGTGTAAACTAATTGAGATTGCACATAGTGGACCCGTGACACGTTGGCTACTAAGAAATGATTGAGACCCTATTATTGGTGGCCAGGGATATATGCACGAGTGGATGAATTTATTAATAGGTGTCAGGATGTTTATGATCAGGCATGCACTGGAAGGTTGTTAAAGGGAAAGGACATTTTACTCCATTGTCCAGACATCCTTGGGAAAAATTGGCTATTGATTTTGCATGCCTGTATACTTTGTCACCACAAAACATGAGGGGGCTCATTCACAAGCCCCTAGCACCACCGGAGTGTCACATTTTTTGATGCTCCGGTGGCACTGTGTGCTGCTACATATTTACAAGGCCACGCAAACCCACTTAGCGTAGCTTAGCTCGGACTTATAAATATGGCCCTCTTTCATGCAGTAGTCTGTGTTAAAGGGGTATGTCATAGGTATTGCTGTGGGTGTTCCCATACAATACACATAGCTTTTTGACACTGCCCCAAATTTACACGGATTGGTAAGTCTGAGGCAGTAGCAAAAATTAATGCATTTCAAGGGAAGGCGTTAAAGTGGTGCAACAAGGAGAAATACTTTTTTTTTTGTTCTTGTTTTTGCTCTTTCTATGTGTGCTGCATTCAGCAAAACACCATTTAATGATTGTTTTTGGGAAGAAAGGTGTCCCTTCCTGCACAAACACAATCATCCTGGCAACACAGGGATAGAGTGCCAGCATTGGTGCAAGGCTGCTGTTTTAGCACCGGTGCAGGGGAGAGCACAGGGGTGCACTGCATTCCTGTAAATACGGCACATCTCTGCATATTTTAAATGACAAAGCTCAGCACAGCAAAATTGCTTGCGGTGCCGCACTGCACCATTTCATTGTAAAAATCCCCGAGGTATTTAATTGCTGTGGGAGATTACCTTTCTAAATGGATCTGTTCTGATTTTTTTAGTACTTCTACAAAAGAAAACTGTGGGCCTGATTATGATAGCGCTGAACCCAACACCAGCAGCCTGCCGGTGGCGAGTTCACTGCCATCGTGCAGAAATTCTCTGCCAGTCAGATGAGGATGCAGGTGGAATGCTGATGGACGGAAAGCCCGTCTGACACGGGTCCGACACAGGCAACTGTTAAAATTGCCTGTCAGACCTGGCCAGCATACCTAAAATGTTGGCGGTGACTAGCAGGCACCGTCCACCACATTAGGATACTGCATTTGGTTCCTCCGCCATTCAAAGGTTGGCAAAGATTGACTTTGGGGGCCTGTTGCCAGCCGCCGTGTGCAGTGTCATGAGTATTGTGCACTTAGGGTGCCCCCATACAGTTCCCTGCACCACGTAGGAGGCACCTCCTGGTGCCTGCCAGCTTGCATTTTTGCCATTGCGGTGGGTGCTACAGCCAGCAGCACCCGCCGCAATGGTAAACATGCACAATGTGACCGCCACAGTGGTGGTCGCAATATAATTGCATGTGGGGGACCGCCACCATATGACCAGGCGATCCCGATTCCCATGACGATGGTGGACGGACTCAAGTCCGTCCGCCATTGTAATCACCCCCTTGTTCGGAATGTTTCAGTGTCTGATAACGAACATATTTTATGTCAGAAAAAATGTGAAGCTTTATGGAATTTAGCGGCAACAGGTGTGAAAAAACTGTTGAATTTTCAAACTGCTAATGGATCTGTGGAAAGATCTAACACATCTTTGAAAGAAGGAGTGCAGACTACTATTGTACAAAGAATGAATGTCAGTAAATCTTTAAGAGAAAAATTGTGGAGTTACTTGACTACACCTCATTTTGTTACACATTTCTTTCTTCTTAGAAATAGGGAAGCAAGAATGAGATTGACTTCTAAATGGAGCATTAATAATTTGTGTGTTTAAGTGCATCACTATATGACAAGACATGTAATTAAGGACCATACAAGGGCAATACAGTATCTGGAACATGTGGGAATGTGTAATGGTAACAGTAAGAAAGTAATCACTGGAGATTGTGTTCTGATAAACAAAAAAACAATTGAAGTACAGGAGGGAACTTCGACATTTTTCGATCCTGCTCTAATTATGCAGATTAATCATAGTGCTGTTTTGTTAAAAAAATTGGAGAGTTACATTAATTTCAAAAAGAGATAATGGGAAAGGAAAATATGTTGGAAATTCTAATGCAAATTCTAATGCATGGTGGGACTATGATATTAAACAAAAATATGTTATTGGAGACATGCTGTTTGAAAGTTAACAGGAGACTTCACACACTAAATCTACTAATGCAGATGAAGTGCAAGATTGTGATATCCACATGAATGAAGACATCAACTCGAGGAGCAACAGAAGAACGTTCAGGTTGCTTGTAAAATTGAGTGACCATGTATTGTATTGAATTTTCCCCGTAGCCTTTTCCTTGAATCCCTTTACTACTGTTTTTTTAATGCTCCATCTCTTTATTTTAATTTTGGTAAAGGAGATTATGTTTGTAATGTTGGTGGAATGTGGGATTGTAAGTATCGGTTCTTTTGATGCGTGAAATGCTCTGTGAGTTCCAGTGTTGTCATGGGGGGCTTTGACAGATACCTTGAGGCTTTCCTGGTGACTGCTAGAACTGATGGTTGCTCCTTCACTCTTATCAGACTTTTATTTTTATGGACTAAATCTTTGTTTATGTCCTCATGTTTCGTCTGGCCCCTTCATCATCCGGTTGCCCAAACACAACAACCACCCATCGAATAGCATTGCCACATAGAATATCACTGGGATCTTAGGATAACACTGCCCCCTATCCTATAGTTTTCTAAGCTCATGGTCATGTTTTGAGTCAGAGCTATAAAATGTTGGATCTTTAGAGGAATCGGACTAGCGATGTCATTCATGTTCAGCATTGATGAGCTATGCCTTTTGCCCGGCCACCTTGCAACACTTAGGTAAACAGAGTGGAAAGCGGGGTAGAGCCCCTTTGGAAATATTTTCTGAAAGCAATGAGCCCGCCTCCTGTGTACGCTGGTGGGATGGCTGGCTCTGACTCCTCTGTGAAGGGATACAGGGATGGACGGGGCTTTTATTCCATCAGGCATTTCCCCATTGGACGAGAGCCCTTGAAGGCCGGTTTGGAAAGCCCAGGGCCACTTCCGGTGCCTGTCAGTTTTCCCTGCTATGCCCTTAATTACAGCAGTCAAAAGGGGTTTTTTAAAGAGAGAGGGATGTAGGGAAGAGATCAGGAAGAGAGAGAGAGCACAGAAGGTGCTGGAAAGAATGGATGGATGAGAAGAGAGAGATTCAAGTAGTGAAAGTATTAGTGGTGGTATGAGCATTTTTGCTTTTGGTTCCCCAGTCCTGCTTTGAATGGGTTGACTGTCAATCACATCTGTGGCCCTGGCACTATGCTAGCTTTCCTTTTAAAGCCACCATGTTGCCTTGGTGTTCCGGCTTATACCAGATGCTTATTGGAGCAGAGCATGAGTGAGAAGAGGGACTTTTGAGGTAACCACAATGACAATGGGCAGTTAGAAATTGTAAAAAGGAAAAGGACACATCAGGTACCCATGTGATACCTTCCTAGGATTATTTTTCTGCTTCTTCTTCTGACTTGGCAAGATGACTGACATTCTATGATTATTCTAAGCCACATTTTACCAATCCAAATGGATTATTCTGACAACATTTCTTGTTGGAACTACATATGGAGAAACCAGTTTTGCTGATGGATGCATTAAAACACATGAAATGTAAATGTAAATGTAAATGTAATGGGCATTCATAGAGCGCTGCTACCACTCCAAGGAGTATCTTGGCGCTTACACAACCCAGGTGGAAGAGTTGGATAGGGAAAGAAGTCCAGTTTCTTAAACACAGCCACTACACTAGGGTTCTACACATAGAGTCAGACATGGAGAAAATCCAGGTTTTCAATGCCTTCCTAAAAGGGGCTTCTTGGGAGAAAGAACGCAAGGGAAGGGGGAGTTTGTTCCAGGCCTTGGTTCCAAGTACAAAGATGGATTTGCCACCCTTTGTAGCCAGTTTAAAACGGGGAATGGTAAGTAAGTTCTGACTAGCGGATCTTAGGCAGCGTGCTGGGTAGTATCTTTTGAACCCCCTTCGTAAATAGGTCGGGCCACGTTGATGGAAGGCCCTAAAAGTAATCAAGAGAAGTTTAAACAGAATTCTCTTTCCTATTGGCAGCCAGTGTAGGATATTTAGAGCTGCAGAGGCAGATGATCTACGGGGCAGACGCAGTACGAGGCGGGCAGCCGCGTTTTGGATCATCTGCAATTTGTGGAGCACGATTTTGTTTGCTCCAGCATAAAGTCCATTGCAGTAATCTAGCCTAGAATTTATTAAGGCCACTGCGACTGTTTTCCTCGCCGAAAGGGGAAGGAGGTCAAAAAATTTCCTAAGTGCTTTAATAATTTGGAAGCACATACCTGCCACTGCTACAGCCTGAGGTTTGAAGGATAGGCAGTTGTCAAACTTTATGCCTAGGTTACGGGCGGATGCAATTGTGTTAGGTGGAGCTTCTGCATCCGATGGCCAGCATACTGTAGGGGAAAAAGGATTATTGATCCCTATGGGTAAAATTTCCGTTTTTCCGGCGTTGCACTTTAGATGGTTGTTATTCATCCACTTGAATGTAGCTGCAAGACAGTTCCTAAGGTCTTCCTCGGCACCTGGTTGTTCCTTATCCAGCACCAAAATCAGTTGGGTGTCGTCAGCGTATGAAATAGAACTGATCCTGAATGACTCGATCAAGTTCATCAGGGGTGCCATATATAGATTGAAAAGGACAGGGCTCAAGCTAGAGCCCTGTGGCACCCCTGAGCTGACGTTTTTAGCCTGAGACTGATATGGGCCAAGCACTGTTATTTGGTGTCTGTTTGTAAGGAAGTTCCTACACCAGGTCAACACCTGTCCTCCCACACCTGCGGCAGCCAACCGGTCCAGTAAGATGTTGTGGGACACGGTATCGAAGGCTGCCGACAGGTCAAGAAGGATAAGGACAGCCTGTTTTCCCCGATCCATTGCTGCTCTTAAAGTTTCAGCAGAGTATAGTAAAGCTGATTCGGTAGAATGTTCTGACCGAAAGCCGGACTGATTCGGATGGAGAACGTTATTCTTCTCCAAAAAGTTTGTCAGTTGACTATTGACAAACTTTTCAGTCAGCTTAGATAAGATAGGTAGCAGAGAGATCGGGCGCAGGTTGGAAAGGGTAGTGGGATCGGCCAGGGCCTTTTTTTGGAGTGGCTTGACAGCTGCAAGTTTCCAGTCCTCTGGGATACTTGCTGTTGCTAGAGAAGAATTGATGATACTGTTAATCATAGGATTAACTATCTCTATTAGATGGTGCAACACCGGAGGAGGACAGGGATCAAAAGGGGAACCTGATTTGCTGGCTAAAATAGCTTTGGCAGTTTCCTCCAGGGGGACTGGGCCAAACTCGTCAAAGCGGAGGGGGGAAGTCATCTTCGCTATCTGTTCACCATCCGTTGTGATGGTAGTTTCTGATGGGAAGGTATTAGTGATAGTTAGGATTTTGTTGAAATCATTCAACCCCCCATTTTAACCACAATTATCAACCCTTGCTACATTTTTGTCTCTGTTGTTTGCCTTGTAGTATTTTATTAGGATTCCTGGATCTCCATTTTTGGCCCTTTTCTACTTTGTTCTGGGTAGTAAATTGCCTTGCCAGATGTCTACATTTTCACCTTAGATTCCCGGTTTTTGCTCTGGAGCCTTATTCTGCCTATGGCTTTTTTCTCCTGTTGGGATATTACTAAGAAAGCACTTGAAACTGTTATATCCTAATAACATGTAATTAACCTATGATTCTATAGCTCGTGCAGCTGGTGCATAGCTACTGCTAGCTCTGTCACTGGATTCTGGATTGTAGAATCCAGGGACAGAGACTGGCTGAAATTGGTGATGAACGGACATTGGGGGTTACTTTGCCTAGGCTTAATAAAGCATTTCTACAAAGAATCTGTTGTTTGATACCCCTTAAAAATGGCGACAAAGGTGGGATCAACATCGCAAAGCTGAGGAGGAAGACAGCAGAATTCTTAGCGATTGAGAAGTATTTGGGCTTTTCATTGGTACGGAATCGATCAATTGTCGTTTTGAAGGCCCTGAAGACCCCCGACTGCGTTTACATGGTACAGATATTGTGGAACTGATTTTTGTTGAAAACTGTATGTAAGAAACTTAAAAATAACTTACATTACAGCGTTTTGCAATCTTTGAGTGTTGTTGAAGTCTCCGTGTGCGCCCGCGCCTGTTTGAATCATAACACGGCGCGAGTGCTGAATGCTTTAGCAGCGTTTCCAAGATTCTACTGCGGCATTGAATCTATGTTGATCTGGAAGCGTGAGTAGCATACGACGCGTGACATACAACGCTCGACGTACAACGTGGCGCTATCTTGAAGGTATGAACTTTGCATTGTTTTAGCACTACGAGTGCTCTAGTGGAACTTTGATACATTGATGTGATCACCCAAAGCACGTTTGTATTCCAGAGATACATTGCTTGCAAACGGCGGAATTGTTAGTTCTTAATTTGCCATTTTACCCGATTTCTCCTTATACGCTGAGACGATTATTACAGTGAAATTGCTGACTTCAACTGGCACTGCTGAGAAGTTTATTTTTCTCTTCCTTATTTCTGTACCAGAATTTATACTCCTATAATTTATGTGACGTATTTCTTCAGCAACTTTATTGAAGTTTCTGTGCTTTGTGAACGGTACATCGCCATGACAACCCAAACCATTCTTCCACCACCTGTATTTTTAGAAGAACTGGGTCCAACATGAATGGATTGGGAAGACTGGTTAGATGCTTTTACAACATATTTGGAGGCGATTGGTGGAGAAGTCCATGTTTCAAGCAGAAAATTAGCAATGCTGAAATTGAGCCTGGGCGTGGAGGGAAGAAAAGTTTTAAAAACTCCTCCTTAATCTGTCATTAATGTGAGAAGTATGGGAGATGAAATGCCATAAGAAGTGGAGCATGTGTATGAATTAGCTCTAGCTGCACTTGCTGAAAACTATGGGAAGAAGTTGAGCATAGTGGTGGAGAGACATACATTATTTTTCCGCAAACAATTACATGGTGAAAGGATTGAGCTATATGTAGCTGCATTAAGAAGATTGTCAATAACATGCAAATTCAGGGATCTCAGAGATGAGAGAATTAGAGATCAGTTGATAAATGCTTCCAATAATTCAAAAATACAGGAAAAATTACTGGATTTAAAAGATCCTACTTTGGAAAAGACATTGGAAATAGCCAAGCTTATAGAGAATACGTCGCAGTATGTAAAATAATTTTTTAAAGCAGGGTCTAATGTGGAGGCGAGTTCGACCAAAGTGTGTAGTGTCATCAACCAAAAGAAAGCTATCCAACAAGAAGATCGCAAAAGCAATATAGACAAGAAGAAAGTTCCAAATGTTAGAAGGTTGTGTTATAGATGTGGAAGTAATAGACATAATACTGATGCTTCCCAGTGTCCAGGTCTGAAAAGTAAATGTTATAACTGTAAAAAGATAGGTCACTTCTCTAGAGTATACAAAGCAAGTGACGTTTCCTGTACAAGACAAATGGTAAACGTCATTGATGACAACTCTGTAGTAAATTCGGAAAGTGATAGTGATATTGAAGTTCTGATGGTAAATGAGTCAGATGAGACCAAAGAAAATCTTAAAAACATATATTGTCCACCCAAATGCATTATTACTGTAGACAATGAAAATGTACCTATGTTCGCTGATTCATGTTCGCCTATCACCATCATAGATAAGCAAGTGTGGACAGATTTAGGGTAAAAAAAACTGTCAACAACTAATGTAAACCCTGTGGGATATTATGGTAAAAAATTGCCTGTACTTGGTTATTTTATTGCAAAGATAATGTTTCAAAATAGGGAGGTCAGAGCCAAAATATATGTTGTTGAGAAAGGTAAGTCATTGTTGGGTTGGTTAAATCAAAAAGCTTTAAAAATTGTATTGAATCCTAATTATCCTTTACAAGTTTTAATGACGGAACCAAAATGCATTGATTAATGGATATTCAGTTTTCCTAACTTGTTCAAAGAAAAATTAGGTTGTCTGAAGAAATTTAGACATTGCATAATTCTTAAAGATGGATCTATTCCAAAGGTACACAAGTTTCGAAATTTTCCTTTAACATTGAGAGAGCCTCTAAAAAAGGAATTAAATAGATTTTGTGAGGAATACATAATAGAACCAATAGAAGCATCTGATTGGTTAAATCCCATTATGATCGCCCGAAAACGTGATGGCAATATTCGCATATGTGTGTGTACTTGAGGGATTTAAATGAATGTATATGGGTTGATCGCCATCCGTTGCCTCACATTAATGAAATGCTTGCCAGTGTGGATAATGGAAAAGTGTTTTCAACTTTGGATTTGTCAAGTGCTTACTATCAGGTGTTATTGTAACCAGAATCTAGACACTTGACATCGTTCATAATCCCTGAAGGTGCATATCTATTTATTCAAATGCCTTTTGGACTAGCATCTGCTTCTTCAGTTTTCCAAAGGGTAATGGAAGGAGTATTGAAGGATGTTCCAAATGTATTAGTCTTTCAAGACGATGTTTTGGTATGAGGTGAAAATGATCAACAGCATGATAAGACTTTAAGAACCGTACTGGGTAAGTTAGAAGAAGCTGGTTTAATAAGTGTGAAAAAGTGTAAATTCTGCAAATCTCAAGTAAATTATTTAGGTCATACTTTATCCCAAGATGGAATCAAGCCCAAACTCAAACTAGTTGAGGATTTAGAGAGAGCTCCCATTCCTCAAGATAAAGTCCAGTTAAGGCCATTTCTAGGGTTAGCAGAATATTATTCAAGGTTTATTTATAATTTCTCTAATCATGCTTACCCTTTGCATGAACTTATGAAAAAGAGTGTGACCTATGAGTGGACGAATGAGTGTCAAAAAGCTTTTGATAATATTAAAATAGCTGTTGCTAAAGCCATGGCTTTAAAACCTTTCAACCCCAATGATAAAAGCATTATAGTAACTGATTCCAGTGGTTATGGTTTGGGGGCCGTATCAATGCATGTACATTCAGGAAGAGAAAGAGTGGTAGCTTTTGCTTCACACACGCTCAAGAGTACAGAAGGCACTCATTCTATGATTGAAAAAGAAGCCTTGGCTTGTTGGTGGGGGGGTACAACATTTTCGCACTTTTGTCTGGGGAACTAATTTTGAACTTCATACAGACCATAAACCCCTCATTGATATATTTTTCTACAGCTGGTGCAGGCAAATCTTCTCCACATATTGCTAGGTGGATTTATCATCTACAGGAATATCATTTGGTGTTAAAATATGTTCCTGGATGCGCAAGACTAAGATGGCCGCGTGAGCGCTCGGCTCCCGTGATCCCAGCCACCTCCGGCATTATCCTGATAAGTATCCTATGCCCTGTGCCGGTCATAGCACGGCAGAAGTGAAGCGACGCCTGACGCGATGTTCTGTGGCTCGCTCCGGTGTCCGGATCCGGAGATTTGCCGCCTCCAAGTTTGAGGCCCACTGCCCTCCAAGCCGGGGGCTAAAGTGACTCCTGACCCCAGCCGCAACTCAACAACAGCGGGGCCAGAGACCGGAAGTTGCCGGTCCGGCCCCGCAAGTGGCCCAACACTTCGCCCGACCAGGCGGCGGCCCTGGTTCCAGCCGCAGACCTACCTGGCTGTCTGTATAAGTGACGAATGGAGGAATAACACTGCCCGGCGGGACAGGAAGACGTACGCACCGCCAAACAAAGGTCCGAGCAGGGGAAGATCGCGGTAATCTGCCACGCCGCAAACTCAGCGGGAGGCGAACTGTTGCTAGGTCCCTGGGGGCTAAAATATATGGCACGAGGCCCCCGAGTCTGAGAGGCCAAATATTGAAGTAAGTGGCCGAGCATGGAGCCCTACATTGCGTCAATCAGATTCTGGGGTCTCGCCATGATCATTGAAGGAGGTAAAGCTACTGGGAATAGTTGCAAGACACCTGGCAAGGAGGAAAGTCCGACTGGGGCTCCTGGGAGTCCCTGTGTGAAAAGGCAGTACTGGTGAAACACGCAAATGATTTGGGTGTGAAACGGTCCGATTTGTTTGCAGACTGAGGTGGTTAGCTGAGAAAGCTGACGTGCTGCATGTGGTCCAGACGCACCGCCATAGTACTGGAAGTGAGGGGCGCCATCTGAGATGGTCTTGAGATCTATCTTGTGAGTGCGGTCCGGAGGAGGTCATAGTTCACGTCTCCTGCTGCATAGAGCACGGCTGCTTACAACGGAAGGAGGTGCAGTTGCCGCGATAACGGACTCCTGGAGAGTTTCCTTGCACTTAAATGTATTCATGGGGGAAAGGCCCACTGACTGAGGCAACTACGGAGACTAGGGTCTTCGGGGTAGGACCAGCTATAGTGGACCATCAACGATCCCTGACTTAAGGTGCTCAGTTGAAGCCAGCAACATAACACGAGGGAGTGATGACCACGATGCTGGCGACGAAACCTGATTCAGACAAGACAATGCCCAGGTCCTCGAAAGGAGCAAAGCATGTGCAATCTAACAAACTAGATCGCTACGCGATGCCCAAGGGATCCCCGGTGGAGCCAAGGAAGACCCTGTCAATGGGGGGGGACACACAAGATGCCCTCACTGAGTCAACACTAACAGACGTTATGGCGGCAATAAATGGAGTCCAGTCTTCATTAGGGGGGAAAATTGAGTCCTTGGACAATAAGCTAGATGCGGTCACGATCGAGGTTAATCTGATACATGCAGATCTCACTAAGGCCAGCGAGTAGGTAAAGTCTAGTCTAGTAGACGATGTGGCGGTGCTGCAGCAGGAGGTACATGCCCTTAAAACATATCCAGACGCCACGGACCAGGAGCTCCATGATTATGAAGGGAGAGCCAGGTGCAATAACGTACGCATTCTCGGAGTGCCCGAGAGGTCAGAGGGTCAGACGCCGGATTTGTTTTAGAGGATATTGTCCTTAATCATCTCAAGCTGAAGGGTCTTAGCAACTTTTTTACTATTGAGAGGGCCCACAGAGTGCCAGGGGGGAGGCCTAGACCCGGGCGCCCCCTCGCCCCATGACCTCCAGAGTGCTTAATTTTCGGGACCGAGATGCCGTCCTGCAGGCAGCACGGGCGGGGCCCCACTGCGATACGAAAATGCGACGCTCTCCTTCTTCCCAGACTTCACTCAGACAGTACAGAAACTAGGACAAAGCTTCCTCCCAGTGAAAAAGAAGCTTAGGGATAAAGGACTGCGGTAAGCGATGAAGTGGAAATTGAGGGGAAGGCCTGGTTCTTTGATAATCCGGAAGTGGCATCGGACTGGATCGATAGTAGGCCCGCGGTTGGGGCTGAGGAACGCGGACTCAGAAATGAGGAGGAGAGACTTGAACAGTAACAACTGGTGGCCTATGAACTATTAACACTGTTGGAGAGACTTGAATGTTGGGACGAATCTGCACCTGTTTCTTGCTGATCAGGGTAGACTTAATTATGGCTGTGAACAAATCCAGGGCACAAGATCTTACTTTGGAGGTGGGGGGAGGGACGGGGCAATGGTTACCTCCTCGTTACTATCTTTAGTTAATTAATCGGGAGGGATATTGGGCGACAGGCACACTGCAAGTTGGGGATGGCGTTTGCCATATGCAGGGGTGCAGGGAGGGGGGGCGTGGGATGGGTCACGTTGTTTGGTTTTGAGATCCTATCATATGTAGTACTATCTGCATTGTTTGGTTTTTCTTTGAAATCCTTTTTTCTTTATGCATCCGGTGGCAATGTTACAATTGGACAATATTTATATTGGTTGAATGTCGCATGTTAGTCAGGGATCGGGGATAAAGGTGCTGAGCTGGAATGTGAATGGCCTGGGAGACAGGAAAAAGAGAGGAATGGTGAATCAGCTTGTGAGAAGGCACTCTCCAGATGTAGTACTATTGCAAGAGACACATCGGATTGGCAACCACTGCATGGCCCTCCATAAAGGGGGGTATAAATTGGTGGCGCCTGCTGGGTTTACAACGGGGTCCAGGGGAGTCAGCATTTTGATGAAAAACTCCTTTCCATTGGCAATCCAGGCTACATGGTCCGACCAGAGGGGCCAATATATCGGTGTCTTGGGGCAGTGGGGGGGAGGACGGTGACCTTTTTGTCAATATATGTACCGCCTGGCCTCCAATCCGACACTTTCCAGGACCTGGGTGGTGTCTTTCTCACCCTGCCTCTGGGCCTTTTGGTATTGGGGGGCGACTTTAATGCAGTCCTTGACGGGGAGATTGACAAACATCTGGCTCGGATACTCAGACCATTGCAGAGGTGGCTCCCAGACTTCCTTGAAACAGTGGGGCTTGTAGACAGCTGACGGGTACGTAATCTGACACAGACACACTTCACACATGTATCCGCCGTACATCACAGCATGTCCAGATTAGATTACATATTGATACCGGTGGTCATGGCAGCTACAGTTAAGGAGGCACGTTACCTTGGCAGGGGTATTTCTGATCATTCTCCAAATTGGTTGCATGTGGCGTTTGGGCAGCCTGCGGTGGGAAGAGTAGCCCCAATTAGTGCGTGACACTTAAAAGACCCCGCCACCAAATAAAAGGTAGTCATGGTCTCAGAACGTTACTTCCAGGAAAATGCGGGCACTGTTGACTCTGCCCAGTCTTTGTGGGAAGCATGTAAGACAGTGGTGCGGGGGGAGGTACTGTCTTTAGTGGCGGGGAAGAAAAGGAAGCACCAGGCAGAGGTAGTTAGGGTGGAGGCAAATGTGATAAGGTTGGAGGAAAAGCCGGCCAGATCTACACCTTTTGAAGTTACGACAGGATGAATATAAAGGCCTAGCCAGAGAGAGGGCGATTCCCTAGAATAATGTTATCCTGAGTCGAATATATGAACATGGAGACAAGGCTGATAAATTGATTGTGTGGCTTGAACGTGAGGAATGGGCATCGAGGCTGGTACCTGAGTTGAAGGGAATAGATTCCGGCATTGTCACAGACCGGCAGGCAGTGGCAGATGAGTTCTCTGACTATTACAGAGGGGTATACACCACGGCTGGTGGATATACAGAGGCAGATAACAGGGAAATGATTAAGTATATTTGCATGCCTGAGCTGTCTGAAGATGATATGGGATATTTGGACTCCTCTTTTACAGACGATGAAGTCGCACAGGCGATTAGAGGGATAAAATGTGGGAAATCGAATGGCCCCAATGGAATACCAATAGAATTGTACAAATTGAATGCTCATAAACTCGCCCCATACATCCGCGAGAGATAGGTCGACTCCTGTATGACCAGCGGGTGGCAAATATTGCGGTTATCCTTAAGACAGGCAAACCTAAGACACTTTGTTCATCATACAGACACATTTCACTGCTTAACTCCAAGCCTAAAATCTTGGCGAAACTACTCGTTACCAGATTGGTCAAGGTAATCACAATTTTGATACACCCCGATCAGTCTGGTTTCATGATGCGCCGAAACACGGCTCTCAACTTGCGGAGGCTGCACGGGGTCATGGGTGGTTCCCCGAAAATACATGAGCCGGCGGGCCTGGTGTCCTTGGATGCCACTATGGCGTTCGATAGGGTTTAGTGGTCCTTTTTATTTGTGATATTGGCGAAGTTGGGTTTTGGAACAGAGTTTATTGGTTGGGTACATTTACTATACGCTAATCCCTTGGCCATGGTAGTTGTGAACATCTATAAGTCGTCTGATTTTCAGCTTGGGAGAGGCACGACACAGGGATGCCCTTTGTCCCTTCTTCTGTTCGCTCTTGCACTGGAGCCTCTGGCAGCATGCGTCAGGTGGGATCGGTCAATACGTGGCTTGCGGTGGACGTCGGAGTGGGAGGATAAAATTTCATTATATGCCGATGATATCCTGCTTTATCTTACCAACCCCAGGGCATCTTTGATCGGCTTTCTGGATGTACTAGCCATATTCGCTAGTTATTCCGGATTCCCTATAAACTGGTCGAAATCGGTGGTCTTCATCCTCACAGGCGAGTCACCGGTAATCCCGCAGTCATGCCCTATACAAATTGAGCCAGTAGGATTTAAATACCTAGGTATCTACGTAACACTTGACCTGAAACTGCGCTATACCAACAATCTGGGTCCTCCCTTGAACCGGTTTAAAAAGAACGTGGAGCGGGTAGGTCGGTGCTGTTTAAGATGATGGAGCTTCCCCGATTTTTGTATGTACTCCAGAATACAATGGACCCATTACTGGTATCCTATATTTCAACGAAATAGAGGCCCTTCAGAGAAAGCTTCTCTGAGACGAAGACCCCGAATATAATTTGCTACGCTTACTCTTCCATGGTATGATGCTGGGATTGGACTGCCGGATTAAAGAAAATACTATTGGGCTTCACAACTTGCAGGGGTGAACCATGTTGTGTACGGGCCCCCAGGCGACCCAGGATATGCCATGGATCGTGGGCAGGCACCAGGTGGGGATATCACCAGGGCGCTCTATGCCAAGCCTAGGCGGTTCTCGTGTGGCATGCTGTCAATAGATATCTTGACTGGGAAGGGAAGCTAACCTTAGCCACCCCTATGGAATTCTGAGAGACTTGGGAGCTTGTGGTAATCCAAGGGATTTGACAAGTGGGATCTCATCAGGATCACTTAGGTCAAGGATGTGTGGGGAAGGGACTAAATACATACATCCGATTTTCTCAAACAACAATACAACCTACATGACAATGAGTATTATCGATACCTCCAGGTTAGACATGCCCTCCTCACTCACATACCTAGAGACACCGCACTCCCATAGGCCTCTTCTCTCGAGGATCGAGTGTTAGATTGGCACCTCCCCGAGAAAACTATCTCTTTAATACATAAAAAGCTTATTAATAACATGGAGGACCCGCTGAGACGTATCAGAACACAGCGGAGTGCAGATGGGATAGAGCTAGATGATGAAGACTGGACAGAGGCGTTTTCCTCCCCGAGAGTGGTGGCGATCCAGATGAGACTTAGTCAAGTCAAGTCATAGTCATAAAATTTGTATAGCGCACTACATACCCAGAGGGTTTCAAGGCGCTTAGGAAGGGGAGGAGGATTATTTGTCAAATATCCACGTTTTAAGCTGCTTTCTGAACGCTAGGTGGTTCTGGGTGAGGCGCAGGTAAGCGGGGAGTGAGTTCCATGTTTTAGCAGCCAGGTATGAAAAGGATCTGCCTCCCATGGTGGTCTTGTTGATGCGAGGTACAGTGGCGAGGGCTTGGCTGGAAGACCGTAGTTGGCGGGGGGGGGTGTAGAAGGACAGACGAGAGTTTAAGCAATCTGGTCCGATGTCGTAGAGTGATTTGTGTTCTTGGGTAAGCAGTCGGAAAGTGATCCTCTTATTGACGGGTAGCCAGTGGAGGTCTTTAAGGTGACCAGAGATGTGTTCGTTGCGTGGGATGTCTAATATGAGCCTGGCTGATGCGTTTTGGATTCGTTGGAGTTTTTTCTGGAGTTTTGCGGTAGTACCCGCGTAGAGGGTGTTTCCGTAGTCCAGTCGGCTCGTGACCAGAGCGTGGGTGACTGTTTTCCTTGTTTCGGAGGGGATCCAGCGAAATGTTTTTCTGAGAATGCGAAGAATGTTGAAGCATGAAGAGGATACGGCGCTGACTTGTCTGTTCATTGAAAGTGAGGAATCCAGGATGACGCCCAGGTTCCGTGCGTGGTCTGTCGGGATGGGTGCTTTTCCGAGGGCTTCCGGCCACCAGGAGTCGTCCCATGAAGAGGGGGAAGTACCTAAGATGAGGACTTCTGTTTTGTCTGAGTTCAGTTTCAGACGGCTTTGTTTCATCCATTCGGCAACTTCTTTCATTCCTTCGTGTAGGTTAGTTTTGGCGGTGCTGGGGTCATTGGTGAGAGAGAGGATTAGTTGAGTGTCGTCCGCGTAGGAGATGATGTTGAGGTTGTGTTGGCGTGCGATGGCCGCGAGGGGGCTCATGTATACGTTGAAGAGGGTGGGACTGAGTGAGGATCCTTGAGGTACGCCGCAGATGACTTCAGAGGCCTCGGACTTGAATGGAGGAAGGCGGACTCTCTGGGTTCTTCCGGTGAGGAACGAGGTGATCCATTCAAGTGCTTTTCCTTGGATTCCGATGTTATTGAGGCGTTGTAGGAGGGTGCTGTGGCAGACTGTATCGAATGCTGCAGAGAGGTCGAGGAGGATGAGGGCGACTGTGTCTCCATTGTCCAGTAGAGTTCGAATGTCGTCTGTTGCTGCGATGAGGGCGGTCTCAGTGCTATGTTTTGCTCGGAAGCCAGATTGTGAGGGGTCGAGGGATTTGTTGGCTTCGAGGAAAGCGGCGAGTTGGTTGTTGACGGCTTTCTCGATGACTTTGGCCGGGAATGGAAGAAGCGAGATGGGGCGGTAATTTTTGAGTTCGGTGGGGTCCGCTGTTGGTTTTTTCAGAAGGGCGGTGAGTTCAGCGTGTTTCCAGTCTTCTGGGAAGGTGGCGGAGTTGAAGGAGCAGTTGATGACGTCTCGGAGGTGCGGTGCGATGACGGAGTCTGCTTTGTTGAAGATGTGGTGAGGGCATGGGTCTGTGGGGGATCCTGAGTGGATGGAATTCATCACGCGGATGGTGTCCTCGGTGGAGATTGGGTTCCAAGCGTTAAGGGTGTTCACGGGGGGAAGATGGTCAGCAGATGGTAGGGTGGGTTGGTTTCCGGGTTGGTTGTCAAAGCTGTTGTGGATGTCTGCAATCTTGTTGTGGAAAAAAGAGGCTAGGGAGTCGCAGAGGGTTTGAGAGGGTGTGATGTCGTTGGAGTTGGCCGAGGGATTGGAAAATTCCTTGACGATGTTGAAAAGTTCCTTGCTGTTGTGGGCGTTGTTGTCAAGTCGATCCTTGAATGCTGTTTTCTTGGCTTTTCGGATCAGTTGGTGGTGAGTGCGGGTGGCGCTTTTGAAGGCGTCCTTGGTGCTGGTGGTTGGGTCTTTTTTCCAGGCCTTTTCAAGGGAGCGGCAGAGTTTCTTGGACTTCTTGAGATCATCGTTGAACCATGAGGCTTTCTTGCTGCCAGGTTTGCTTTGACGTTTTTTCAGTGGAGCTAAGGTGTCGGCGGTGTTGGATAACCATAGCGTGAGGTTGGAGGCGGCATCGTTGGCGTTGGAAGAGAAGGCTGGGGAGTTTCGAAGGAGCGATGCGGAGATTTGGTCTGTGGTGATTTTGTTCCAGTTTCTTTGCAGGGTAGGTTGGGAGTGGTTGATGGTGCAACTAAAGATCTGGTGCAACTAAAGATCTTGCACAGGTCATAGATTACAGGACCTCGACTGGTACGTATGGGGCAAATGGAGAGTGGAGAGTGCCGAAGGGGGTGTGGAGAGCTTGGCACTTTTATGCATATTCTGTGGCACTGTGTGGAGGTACTGGACTATTGGACGAAGGTTCATGAAGAGATAAGAGACGCATTGGGGGAGGAGATACGACCAGAGGCCCGGAGATGCCTATTGAATGTGTGGGAACCCACAGACTTGAATGTGTATCGGAAGCAATGGGTGGCACTGGTGTGTATAGTAGCGAAACAAAATATTGCTCAGCTCTGGGGGGCCAGCCAACCACCCCGGGTTTCCAAATGGGCGGAGGATTTGGATTGGTGTATGTTCAGGGAGAAGTCTGTATATGTGGCCAGGGGTTGTCTGGAGAAATGGGGAAAGGTCTGGGGGGCCTGGAATAGTCACCACAGTGAGGTTTGTGCACCCCCGGCGCAACAAGTAGAAGCAGAAGCGCAGGAATCCCCGTGATCCTATAAATTATATATTGTTTTTAGCGATTCTATACGAGCGATATTTTAACTTGTCTAATGAGGAAACTGTTAACTCACCTGATGTTTTTCTTTTCTTATTAATTTGTTAATAAAAAGAAATTTAAAAAATGTATATATATGTTCCTGGGTCTAAAAACGTAAATGCAGATTGTTTATCTTGTTTACCTGTGGACAAGTTCGAAAACACTGAAGAGATGTTGGCTGAAAATGAGTGGATTGTCGCTAATTTGGATGATGTATGTCATGCCATGAAGAATCTGCTTGGAAGCAGGCCATGGCTAATGACGTAATAACTAGCAGAGTAGTAAAAAATGTACCTAATAAAAATGGATGGAAATTACACAATGATTTGTTGCAGTTTAAAGAAGTTTGGAGCAAATTGTCAGTTGTCAATGGGATCCTTAGAAGATGTAATAAGTTGGTAGTACCGTTTGGTGTGAGGAGCAAACTTATGGAACTATTACGTGAGGGACAGGGTGGCATGACAGCCTTGAAAAGGAAAGCTAGAGATGATTTTTGGTGGCCAGGAATGGACAGACACATAGAAAGGTTTGTGAGGGAGTGTATTGCATGTTCATATAGCGATAAAACCCATGTGGTGCAAGAATCGCCAATACATTCTGTAAAATGGCCCATGCACGCATGGGAAAGAGTAGCGATTGATATTTGTGGACCGTTCGAATTTTTGGGTGTAGGAGAAAAGTATGCTTTGGTAATGATGGATTATTTTTCCAAATGGCTTGAGGTGACTTTTGTTTGTGAAGTCAAGACTAGCAACATAATACATTTTTGTGGGGAAATTTTTCGCAGAGAAGGATGTCCTGCGGAAATATTATCTGATAATGGTCCTCAATTTTCTTCCAGTGAGTTCAATGATTTTTTTAAAAAGTGAGGTATTAGAAATTGTAAGACACCTCATCATCCTAGAGGAAATGCTTAATTGAGCGCTTTAACCGAGTTTTGGGTGAGTGCATTCCAATGACTGTGCGTGGTAATTTGTGTTGGAGAACTTGTGTCGAGAAAATGTTGTGGAATTACAGAACTACATCACATTCAGTAACAGGAGAAGCACCGTTTTGTTTACTGAAAGGAAGAGTTCCTTGCACTATAGCAGTACCTGCATGGATGGAAAAAGCTGGTAAAAAAATAATTGATGAGAGAATTGTTGGGAGCAAGGTGGAAAACTATCAGATAGAGTATGCGCGGAGACACAATAAAAGGTTAATTAAAAACCCAAGTGTTCAAAGAAGGTATGTATGTGAGAATACAAATAGGTACTTTCACTGGAAAAGGTTATTCTAAATTATCTGATATCAAAAAGGTATCTGAAGTAAAAGGAGACATGATTAAAGTTAGCGATGGAGGATGGTGGAATTCCAAGCGTGTTACCATTTGTGCAAAGCAGAAGTTTAAGAATGGTTAAAAATTAATCCTGAAGTTGATAATCAGAGGTCTTCTGCTAGAAGAGAACTTAGCAATCGCTTAAGAGCACCACCTAAAAAATTCCAAAATTACATATGCAATTGAGAATCATTCTGTATTTTGATCCTTGTGCAATTTTTAGTTTATGTCACATTGTTGTTGATAAGTATTTGTTATAGGTATTTTTCATTAGTATATTTTGTTTTTATTAAAGAAAGAGGATATATGTTATGTCCTAATAACATGTACTTGACCTATGATTCTATAGCTCGTGCAACTGGTGCATAGCTATTACTAGCTCTGTCACTGGATTGTAAAATCCAGGGACAGAGACTGGCTGAACTTGGTGATGATCGGACGTTGGGGGTTACTTCGCCTATGCTTAATAAAGCATTTCTACAAAGAATCTGTTGTTTGATACCCCTTAAAAGAAACCTTTCATGGGCTATAGTAATTGCATGGTGGCACAGTGGCTACTTGAGAAGTTCGCTCTTTGCCGGGACAATCAAGAAAGATAAAGGAGAGAGGCTTACTGTGGCCAGCCATTGACACCAAGAGGAACAGATCAGGAAGTGTGATAGAGCGGGCAGGTCACCCGGGTCACTAGTTTACCAAATTTCCACGCACTGGGCCCTGGTGTGCATGTGATGACAGTGTTTTGCATGAACCGGGTGAAACCTTTCCACGCTACTATGAGTAATTCGGGGGGTGACTCTCTCACCACTTACTATTCATGTGCCTGACTTACCACAGGCACATTACTCCTGATGGATCAGGAGCTAGCAGTGGACAGGCAACAAGATTCCTAAAAGGAGTAGAACTTTTATACACTTAGTACAATTTTCCACACTTTATACTATATAATGACCACAGACACCTGATGGGTTTTCAAAGTTTATATAAAGAAATTTTAGAATGAATATGCCAGGATAATGAGGCAGATACAAATCAGTACATCGATAATCAGAATTAAAGCCACAATGTAACTATGGATTAGGGCAAGTACTATTAGAGTAATTGGGAACACTACAAGGTATGGGCATTGGGGAACAAGCTATTCAGCACGAAATTAAACTAAGACAGGGGACGTGAGAAGGACCTACTATGTGCACTAATATTTAAACAAATTCCTTTACCTTATGCTATTCTTACTAAATTCACAGCAACCATACTAAAGGGAAGGGAAAATGGAACACACTAAAATAATATGACAATTTAATAATATCCTACAGGTAGGGAGAGAAGTGGAACATTACTAATAAACATTTGCATATAAATCACTTTAAAGGTGATAGGGCAATATCTCAGGCAAGAGTGCTTTATTAAGAAAAGGTAAGGTAAGAGTATAGTCAGACGGACACCCACATAGAATATTTACCTAGGACGGGAATGAAGACTAACCCTGGCCACGGGTCAGTTGGGACAAAATTGGGGACAGGACCTTCAAGGATTCAGGAATACCAGAAGTTGAGCCGGTACAGCTCACGGACAGTCAGGACAGGATACCCCTCAGGATTTGGGTCAGGACTGGGCTCACCAAAGGGCACGACCAACACCTGCAGCCTCGGATGCAATGCCTGCGTTACCCCCTCTCTGCACGGAATCCGCCAATAACCCCGATTGGGTTTTCGAATCTCCCAGCAAAGTGCTCCGCCAGCACTTGGGACTAATTTCCACCTCTTGGAGTTTGTGGAAAGTACGGACAGAGTGCTCCGCAGTGCTCTGTATCAATCACCTATAGAGTTCGTAGGGTCAGTGACAGGTCTGCTACTCGGACAAGTCGGACAATTTTTCTAAGCTAAACTAGACTAGTTATACTGTTTTGGGACCCCTAGACCACCCACAAATGTTGCAAGTGACAAAGTCCCAAATTATGATTGGTCAGGAGAGGTGGTTATGTCATGGTTACCACCTATAATTCTGTGTTCCCACAATGAATATTTAATTTTTCATACCCGCCCCTTGCGTTCACGTCCCCAGGCATAGAAATATGGAAAACAATGAGAGTATACAGAATATAGAAACATTGTAACAAAATTTAGGTAGATAGCAGCATCTTCTCCCATGACCTAGGTAGGTTCCCAGGCGCATCTTGCTTCAGGAGCCAGCTGGCTGAGTTCTGCTTCTGCGCAGTTGGGTTTTTCCCTCATCACGTGTGCGGGGAGTTTACAGGCTTCAAAATGGATTCAATCTCCCGACCCAGGCCCATGGATGTGTAATACATGAAAAGTAAGCGAAAACAAATTAGAAACACAGACAAAATGAATACACTGTATACCGGGTAATGCTTCACTGCACCCCTTACTTTATAATATCTATAGCATTAAAGTTAGTGCGAAAAAGACAGATATTCAAAAGCAGCAGGTGCTAGCAGAGAGCATGGTTAAACACAAGCGGCCATATTTAGCGACAATGCGCATGAGCAACAATATCCCTCCAAAATGCGAGTGCGTCACATCACGTGGGTATGACCGACGCATGCGCAGACTGGATTTCTGCGAAGCGGCCATTCAGTAGTGCAAGCTTTGTTATTATGGAAAAGACACATAGGCAAGCCTCCTAGGGACACCCACGTGTTGGGGAAAAAGGTGAAATAAATGACGGACAGGTTGAATTAATATGATTACAAGTTAGGCGAGGTTCTTGAGTAAGAGCAAGTCGCGTTACGTGCGAATCCTTGCTCCATCAATCCCCGCTTTGATGATATTTACTATCATCACTATAAAGGAAACAGATGCCAACTTCATTCTTCCATTTAGTTCATTTCTATTTCAACAAATTTATTGTTGAGTTTTCTTTCAGCTTCTCTATGAGAGTGGTGATTCTTCGCTTTCTTATAAATCTGGTTTCTTAATTCTTCTAATTCTAGCTCATCAACATTTCTCTTCACTCCTCTCTTATTCACAGCGTACTTCTTTTTGCATTTTTGGCATTTACAGCAGATGAATATGATCAGTACAACCACACCTATTCCAGCTATTGGCATCAGTATTTTCCATAGAAGACTTTTACCTAAGTTAGAAAACCAACTACCTACAGAGGAGAGACCATCAGTCAGTCTCTTCCAAGCACTATCAACCTCTAATGGTTTGAGTTTTTTTCCAAATTAGTTATGTTCCTTACATATTTCTTAAGTTCGATACTTTTGTCAGGTATGTCGGTGCAACAATGTTGCGCCTTCAGCATTCTGCAGACTCCGCCCTCTTTTGCCAATAAGGTGTCAAGAGCAAGGCGATTCTGTAAAACCATTGATCTGATCGCAACCATTTCAGTATTGACCAGCAGGAATCCGGCAGCAGTGTCAGTTGATAACCGATCCACTACTTTAGACAATTTGCAGATTCTGTGAGTATTCAGAACTACCCCCATTCCAGGTATCAGTGCACTAAAAATATCACCTACAATTTCTCCTACACTTTCACGTTTTCTACGCGCTAAGCCATTAGTATCTTCATTGCTTCCAGCGGCGTTGTTCCCATGGTATATTTTTGGGAAAACAATGCCAAAGTAGCAGCTTCCATACCAGTGATCCGGCAATTTGAAATAAGCCTTGTTCCCACATATATAATAAATTCCGGGAAACACAGGTTCTGACCCATTTTTGAAACCCCAACCTCCAATTACCTTGTAATTATGTTCACACTCGCTGGAACTGATGAATACATTGTTATAATAACTAGTCTTTTCTCTATGGAGACAGAGTTTCCCTTTCCGTTCAAAATCCAGCAACAAAGCAGGAGCAGCTTCGCCCTCTGAGGTGCTTTCCATCTTTTCTGCCCACCTAGGGGTTCTATCCATTTCGTCAGTGGCCTTTTTCTGAAACTTTTCCCTCCTTCTCTCTCCCATTTTTATAAACATCTTTTCCTGCTCTTGCAAGGAACAGGTCAGATTAGCTTGTCTAGCTTCATTTAAGTCTATGTCACCTATAGTCAGGAAATATTCTCCCATGTAACGGGTCACCTCACTTCTAATATGTACAAGGTTTAGGTTTCCACGAACAGGAAGTTCTGAAAAGATTACGTCAGTGCTTGAGTAATAGTACTGTAAAGTGCCTCTATAGAATAAGCTTGCTAATATACTACAGGAAATTCCGTAGATCAGGGGTAAATGGGGATATGTCACGCCTTCAGCTACTGAAGTGGGTAGCTTCATGCAGACATAACAATCTTCTATTTCCATAGCTTCTACATAGTGCACTAAAAGGTTAGCAAAGACATTTAAATGTGTCCTGTTTCTCATTTTGTGAAAATGTAGTCCACCCTCATCTGATGCTTCTAATTTAGGTTGTGTGTGTCTCAGGCTAACTGTATTGTCACGTTTTTCTAAACTTCGTGGTGTTTCTTCAGTCTGTACAACTTCTGTGTCTAACGTCACTGGTTCAGTAGGGTACAAGTTAGGATCTTTACTTATCATAAAGGGTATAAAGACTGTTAGTCCTATCCATATCACTATCAACATAGCTACACTACATAAGCATATTTTACAGCAGGTTTTACAGCAACTAAATTTGGATCTTCCATTTACACTTGAATCAGACATTATAGCTTACAGGTGGCTTTTCAATCCCTCTTTGTCTCTTTACACCAGAGGCTCACTCGGGTTTGTTTCAAGGAGGGTCTTCGTCAGAACTCCGATCAGCAATGGACTCTTCGTCACTTTTGCCACTGTTGTTGGGTTCGTCAATTTCTTCCAACACCAAGTAAGTCCATTCAGGGCTCCGATACAACCTGTTCTGTTTCTTTACTCTGGTGCTTTTTCTGTTAGACTTTGCTCGGGCTTCTTTCCTTTCACTTTCAGCCCTTTTTCGGTCTTTTAGTTTTTCTTCAACTGTTTTTATTCTTAGTCTCAGTCTCTTGATGTATCGGGGTTCACCCTTATTCTTGTGGCTTTCAGTGGTTGAGGAAACTTGACCTTCCTCGTGAACTCTCTTGATTTCACTTCGTTGTGGCACTTTTGTTTCGGCAGTGTCTATTTCCCTTCCTGTCTGACTAGTCCCAGGTCTTTCATCAATTTCTTCTGCCTGGTTTCTAAGCTGGCCTTGTTCAGTTTGGGGTTGTATTTGATCTTTACTTTCAGGCGATCTGGATTCTGCTTCCTGAACACGTTCGTCTATATCTATCTGTTCCTGTTCATGCACTTCGATCCCTTGATTTTCTTCCGCATGAACTTCAGCTTTAATCACTATCTGACCCTTTCCAGTCTCTGGAGTTTCAGGAGGAGTGTCGATGACTTGATCTGTCCCTACTTGGCCTATTTCCTGATCAGGTTTGATGTGAGTTTCGATGACCTGACCTTCGTCCTCTAGTTCTGTCTCACCTTCACTATCCCACTCACTATCTAGGTAGGAATATTTTCTTGTTCGTATTGGATCTAGAACTTGATCGTCGGCAGGGAACCATTCAACGTCTTGACTTGTGCTCGGTAGTTCGATGTCAGCGAGATCCGGACCCTCTTCGGGAGTCTCCTCAGCTGGACTACCTTCAGCTTCAGTCGCGTTTTCTCCGGTTACCCGCTTCGTGTGGCTGGCATGGATACACTTCGGTACGCCAGCACACTTTACAGCAGTTGTGGTGACAAGGATCACTTGTCTTGGCTTTCCCCACTTTGGTCCAAGGCAACTCTTCCGGGTGTGTTTCTTTAACACCACCCAATCACCTGGTCTCAGTTTATGTGCTGGAGTCGTGGGCCATTCGACAGCAGTCTCTCCAATCTGGTGAGAGATAGAACGCACTTGGTCACCCAGCTGCTTACAGTATTCTAGCACCAAATCATCAGAAATACTTAGCAGTTTATGTCCAGGTACTCATGCCTGTCGCATCACTCTTCCCATTAGCACTTCATGGGGGCTCAGGCCTGTTTTTCGGTTTGGAATACTTCTCAAACTCATCAGCACAAGGGGCAAAGCTTCTATCCAGTTCATTTTGGTGGAATCACATATTTTCGCCAGTCTGGATTTGATAGTGCCATTCACTTGTTCCACTACTCCAGAAGCCTCTGGATGATATGCACAGTGCAGCCTTTGCTCCATCTTAAATGCTCTACAGAGTTCCTTTAGGACTTCGTTTGAAAAATGCCCACCTTGGTCTGTTTCAATAGTCTCTGGAATTCCAAATCTAGGTATCAACTCTCTAAGTAACAATTTGGCTACAGTTATAGCATAATTTTTCTTTGCTGGGTAGGCCTCCACCCATCTAGAAAATAGGCAAACTATGACCAGGACGTATCTGTATCCTTTGCACATGGGCAACTGGATAAAGTCCGCCTGCATCCTGATAAAGGGACCTTCTGCCTTTCCAATTGTACTTTGTTCCACTACTGTCCTCTTTCCTGCGTTGAATTGCTGGCACACTAGACACCTCTGACAAAGCTTCTCCGCTGTGTTCCTGAATTTTGAGTTATAGAATACCTTTTCAAACACACGACACATTGCATCCCTCCCCATATGTGTGTGTTCATGTATGATTCTGTTTACAACAAGGGGTGGTGAGGGACAGAGTCTCTGAATTAAACAGAATACTCTCACCCAGTCAAGAGATCAGGGCTAGATCCAACACCGTTTTTTAGCTCACTGCACCATCCCAGTTTCAGAACCTGGCTGTATGCAAATTAGTCTGTTCCTGTCCCAGTGCAGAGAGGCTGAAATGCCAGAAACCGGTCCCCGGTAGCTTGTCTCCTTTCTGGTAAAGAATTGGCTTGGTAGTTTAGTCTGCCCTGTTCCCATGATGCACTGGGCCAGGGACAGACTGATTTGCATATAGCCAGGTTCTGAGCTGGGATGGGGCAGTGAGATAAATAACGGTGATGGATCAAGCCCTGATCTTTGGACTGGGTAAGAGTGGTCTGCTCAATTCAGACACTCTGTTCATCACCACCCCCTTTTGTAAATCGATTTTGGCCACTATAAGTGTGGCAGGGTATACTCAGACATGAGTCCCTTTCTCACTGCTCCATCAGGATTCAAGCAAGCCGGGCCGAAGAGGCTGAAATGCCAGAAACCGGTCCCCGGTAGCTTGTCTCCTTTCTGGTAAAGAATTGGCTTGGTAGTTTAGTCTGCCCTGTTCCCATGATGCACTGGGCCAGGGACAGACTGATTTGCATATAGCCAGGTTCTGAGCTGGGATGGGGCAGTGAGATAAATAACGGTGATGGATCAAGCCCTGATCTTTGGACTGGGTAAGAGTGGTCTGCTCAATTCAGACACTCTGTTCATCACCACCCCCTTTTGTAAATCGATTTTGGCCACTATAAGTGTGGCAGGGTATACTCAGACATGAGTCCCTTTCTCACTGCTCCATCAGGATTCAAGCAAGCCGGGCCGAAGAGGCTGAAATGCCAGAAACCGGTCCCCGGTAGCTTGTCTCCTTTCTGGTAAAGAATTGGCTTGGTAGTTTAGTCTGCCCTGTTCCCATGATGCACTGGGCCAGGGACAGACTGATTTGCATATAGCCAGGTTCTGAGCTGGGATGGGGCAGTGAGATAAATAACGGTGATGGATCAAGCCCTGATCTTTGGACTGGGTAAGAGTGGTCTGCTCAATTCAGACACTCTGTTCATCACCACCCCCTTTTGTAAATCGATCATGTATGATTCTGGCCATTGGGTCTACCAGGCTATCTGGTAGTACAGGCACACCTGTTTGGTTAACCACCACACCATCCTCATTCCTGATTCTGCATTCGTTCATCCTCCATCTGTCCTTTTCTTCCCTGTCTGTTGCCTGTTGTAAGTCTCTCAATTCCTCCCATGTAGATACACTTTCAAACAACATCAGTTGGCAGCTGTTTCCTCCCCCCCATGCTTTTATTTGGAGGGACATTTTATATCGGCACAGTACTGGGCGATTTGGTCAGCGTATCGGTTTCCAGCTGTCACATCATCATTTCCAGATCTGTGAGCCGCACACTTGACCACAGCCAATTCTTTGGGCAATTGAATTGCTTCCAGTAAGTTCTGTACCACCTTTCCATTTCTGATAGGGGTACCTGAGGAAGTCATGAATTCTCTTTGTAACCATAGTTGGCCGAAGTCATGAACAACCCCATAACAGTACTGGCTGTCAGTATAAACAGTTACTCTTTTGTTTTTCCCCTGCTTACAAGCTCTCGTCAATGCGATTAGCTCTGCTACTTGTGCAGATTTTACTTCGCATAGGTAAGATGCTTCCAGGGTTGTCGCCAATGTGACTACGGCATAGGCAGCACTCAGACCTCCATCTTCATGTCTCAAACATGAGCCATCCACAAACATCGTAATATCCTCATCAAGTAAGGCTATTTCTCTGATATCAGGACGTGGCTTAGTGCTAAATTCTGTTAAATCTATGCAGTTATGCTCCATTTCACCCTCTGCTTCTACATCCAGAGGAATAGGCAACAGGGTTGCAGGGTTCAAGACATTGCACCGGGAAATAATTACATTCTCAGCACCTATTAGAATTCGCTCATATTCAGTCAGCCGACTAGGGGTGAGATACTGGGTTTTGGTTCAGGTTAGCAGGATCACAACTGAATGTGGAACATAGACCGTTACAGGATGTCCCATGACAATATTCTCACTCTGTTCCAGACTAGCGCAAGTAGCAGCCACTGCTTTCAGGCATCCGGGTAATCCAGCAGCCACTGGATCTAAGGTGGCCGAAAAATAGGCCACGGGACGCCTGATCAGCCCATGCTCCTGTGTTAGTACTGAGAGCGCACAATTGTCTCTTGTGTCACAGAACAGTTCGAAGTTCTTGGAATAATCAGGCATTCCTAATGCAGGAGCTGAGCACAGACAATTTCGTAATGTTACCCAAGCGGACATGCTTTCATCGTCCCAACTGACTGGGTCTTCCACTCCTTTCTTGGTCATTTTTATCAGGGGTTTGGCTAGAGCTGCGAATCCTACAATCCATTGTCTGCAGTATCCTACAACTCCTAGGAACATTCTTACTTCTTTCTGGGTTCTGGGTAGGTCCATAGTTTGAATTATCTTGATCCTTTCTGTAGTGACTTTTCGGATCCCTTTCTCTATCTGGTGCCCCAGATATTTCACTGAGTTCCTACAGAACTGTAATTTGTCTGGTGATACCTTATGTCCTCCCTTTCCTAGGTGATTCAGCAAGGCAATGGTATCAGTGACACAGTCAGTTTGACTTTTAGACGCCACCAGAAGGTCGTCTATATACTGTACCAGAACAGACTCTCTTGGCAGTACTAAGGATTCAAGGCATCTTTTTAGGATCTGGTTGAAAATCGATGGACTTTCGGTGTACCCCTGGGGGACACGATTCCAGGCATAGACATGGCTGTCAAATTCAAAACTAAAAAGGAACTTGCTTTCTGGATGCAATGGGATGGAAAAGAATGCATGGCACAGGTCAATGACAGTGAACCATTCCGCATCCCAAGGAATCTGATACAGTATCACTGCGGGGTTGGGCACAATGGGACAGCAAGGTACAACAATTTGGTTTACCTTGCGCAGGTCCTGCACTACTCGGTACCTTCCGCTAGGCTTTTTAATTCCAATGATGGGCGAATTACAGGGACTGCTCATTACTTCCTGTATGATGTTCGCTTCTAGCAACCGGTTTACTTCAATTGCAACTCCAGCTTTTACTTCTGCACTCATTTTGTATTGTCTGGTTCTTGGGTAAACAGCATTTGTTTTTATTGCTATTTTAACTGGGTCTACATTTGCCATTAAGCCTACATCTCGTCCTGTGAAGTCCCATACTTCAGGTACCACTCTTAGCTGCAGTTCTTCAGGTAAGTCTTCAATGGACAGGGGTCTAATTTCGGTGTCTGGTCTTACCAACATCAATTTGTACAATCCATCTTCATCTGGGGTCTGAATCTCGACACCATTTGGTGTGCAAAAGATGGTACAGTTCATTTTGCACAACAAATCTCGTCCTAACAGGTTCACGGGACTGGAGTCACAGACCACAAATCTGTGCATTTCCTTGAAATTTCCTATGGAAATCTCCATTGGTTCAGTTACTGGAGTACTGATTATCTGATTTGAAACACCCACTACTTGGATTGCTTCTCCCGAGAGGGGTAGGTTAGGAACATCCACTGTTCTCACAGTAGAACGGGTAGCACCAGTGTCCAACAAAAAGGTGACGTCTTTTCCCTCAACCTTTCCTTCAATGTATGGTCCAGTCTGGTCTACCGGTAAGGAGGCGCCAAGTACGCACTCCTTGTCCTCCCCCCGCAGGCCCCGTCAATCTTGATCATCACAGAGGAAGGAATCATTTAACAAAAACTGCGGAATTGCTGCATTTCTTTCATTCTCTCCTTCCCATACCTCGGCCCTTTCATTCTGCTGACCCTGATTCTTATAATTCTGTCTAGGAGTGCGAGGCAATGGAGGCAGCTTTACCTGTTGTTGGTTCTTTCGCGTCCCCTCTTTCTGCACCTGTGGATTTAAACCATTTACGGGGGTATTACCAGCCTGCAAATGCGGACACTCGTCTCTCCAATGCCCTATCTGACCGCACCCGTGGCAGGGGAACTTTTTCATAGCCTCCTCCCGACTCATTTTTACTCTGGGTTTCCCTCCTCCCCCAGCATTGGAATTTTGGGCATTATTATTAGTATTCAATTTACTTAACTGTTTTTCTTGCTGTTCAGCCAATTTCACCTGTGCCCACATGACCTTCTCCTTGAGGGCTTTCTTCTTGTTTTCTATCTCATCCTCACAGTATTTGGCATACTTGAGGACATCATCTATGGGCTTGCCCTGCCAACTGATTTTATTATCTCTAATCCACTGGGATATTTCAGGCCTTAATCCTAGCACGAATCTGTAACTGAAATGGGTCATGTCCTTCATGTCCACATTATCAATTCCACTGTAAGTTTTGAACACCTGCAGTAACCTTTCATAAAAGGAGTGGACGGTTTCATCGCGCTCTTGGGTAGTTCTATCTATCCGGGTCCAATCAGTTTCTTTTGCGGGCACCTTTTTCTTCAGGTATTGTATGACTTGATCATACTTTCTCATTACCTCGGGTGAGGGAGCTCCGGTTTTGGGGTCTCTCGCATATTCGTCATTGGGCCAATCAATTTCAATTTTGCATTCGGTCCACAAATCTACAGGTACCACAATGTCGAAAAACCCATCCAGGTCTTTCAGAAGACATTTCTGAACCTTTATGAAGCGTTCGACCTGTCTATACCAGTCAACTGGTTTCTCCCGCAATTTTGGAAAGTCATTAGTAAATGACACAATGTCTTGTCGGGACCAAGGGACATGGACATATTTTCCCCCAGGTACTTCTCTCATGGGACACAATTTTTCTGTGGGACCTACTTCTTTCAGCACGTATTCTGAAGCCATGGGTTTAGGCCTACTATCTTCCTTTTTCTTCGCCCACCGGGATTTCCATTTTTCTACATCCCCCCATTTCTGTAGGAGCTTTAACAATTCCTTTATCTGGGTTTGTGTCCTGACACATTCATGTTCTCTAAGTCTTTGTCGGAAAAATCTGCTCTGTAGGGTTTCTGAAGGACTTCGGAACAACTAACATCAATTCCCATGTCTGCGGCAGTGTCCATCAATCTCTCATGGAGCAATCTAGCGTTCCGGGTAAGGTTTTTGCTGATGAACAGTAACTCGTCTTCACTAAAGGAGTTTAACCGGTCCAATCCTACATTCCCAGCCATTAGTTCTTCTATTTCTATCCTTAGTCTGTAGATCTCTAAGGGTTTCGGTTGGGGTGTGTCCTTTTCTAACTCTTTGGTCCATCTATCCAATTCTTCTGGAGAAACTACAGTGGCACTCCTGACCCCTGAAGTGGTTTCAATCAGGACCTCTTTTGTCCTAGCCTGATTTCTTGCTCTTGGTACACTGGTTCCAGGTTCCCTTATAGGCAGATCCATCAAGGAGATCACGGATTCACATTCACTTTCATGATCATCGACTATGAGCGGCTCTTTTCTTGGGGGAGGAATACTAGGGGTAGGTACAATTGGAGTTATGATTGGAGTTCTTGGACTAGCCAGTCTATCCCCATAAAGGGGAATGGCTGGACCGATAGTTACAGGGATAGTCAGTGAATCCGGACTGGGATTTATCTGAGCTATGGTCTGAATTAGTTCAATTTGCTGTCTGTTCAGGGCTTCCTTTTCTCGCTCACGCAAAACCCTTTCTGAAGAATTGTCATGCATCACTTGGGGTACCAAGTTAGGATAAATATTTGGGGCAGTCGGAAGGACCAAACTTGGTCGGTCTTCCCCAAAAGGGCGGTAATTTGGAATCGCAGTACTAGGTCTGCAAAACCCATCACCATCACTGGCTTTACTTTCAGTACCGGTTGCATCTGTCTCACTAGCCCTTCGATACCTAGGATATTTTGAGAACGGGTTCAGTGGACTCATAGGCTCTGACTCTGCAACATAGGGAGGGGGGTTGTTCATCAACAAGTCTTCTAGGTGTTCATCTTCTGAGTCCCCCACGGTCATTAAGTGACGGGTTTTCTCTGTACTTTTCCCTTTCTCTTGTTCGAGTACCCCCATCATTGGAAACAACCCCTCAACCATCATATTCTGTCTCCACTGTTTCATTTTCTGTTCTTTGGTTTCTTTTTGGACCTTTGGATACCATTTGCTTACTCCCTTGTCCATTCGGGGTCTATCTCTTTCCAGAGCCTCAATCTCCCATTCTTCTAGAGCTTCGTACTGGGTTAATCTGGGTCTGGGATGCAGTTCATTCATTCGGGTTCTTAAGTTAAACAGGACTCTGCCGTTAAAAGTACCATCAATAGGAAATGCTAGGACTCCGTCATCTGCAGTATACTTTACCCAGTTTTCTAACCATACACAGGTATGATACCCTTTTTCAAACATCATGAAGGAGGCAGGAGTATTTGGCGGGGGAATGATCACACCCTCCCTCGTTCTAATGGGCTTGTCTGTCTTAAAAAAATTCTTTATTTTATCGGCAAATGACATTTTTCTCTTTACTCCGTACATTATGCGCGGTCTACCTCGTAGAATCTGTTCCTTATGAAAGCCTAAGTACTGTGGATTAGGTATAAACTCAGGATACCACATACACCTTTCCAAACTCTTCTCAAGCTCCTGTTGATTAATTTTGTTTACCTTTGTGCTTCCAATGCTAACGCGACTTCTATCTCGCAGTAACCAATCAACACCGTGACTACAAAAATCCTTGTCCAATGGGTGCGCGGCCTTTCGTGAGACGAGGTCTCACGCTCCGGCACTCACCCCTCCCTTACAATTTCAGCTCCACTACACACCCGCTGTCTCGACCAATACCAGCGCGGCACGGAGTGACGTCAGGGCAGTCTTCCGACTGACTCCCTTCTTCACAAGGTAACGGAAACTTTGAATTTTCCCTAAAGTGCAAGTGCAAATTTTAGTTAACAATATGCAACGTTCGCCGCTGTGTCTGAGTGTTCTAAATAGAAAGAAAAATTTTCTCTCACTACAAGTAAACCACTTCTGTCTACTTTTCATTCACTCCGGATAGACTTCTCTGTCTAACCTCCCACACGAGCAATATAGAACCTGCTACTCCTCTGACTCATCCACTTCTTTCCGGGATATATGCTAAGTCAGGCTTTCACCAGCGGACTACCTTGCTTACCAATCAAGCCTTGGAGACCCTATTACTCCTTCCGCATGTGACCCCTACTAGGCGATATCACGACGGAAGTTTTATAAAAAGGACTCGTAGCTATCATTTATTCAGATGCAAAAAGATCCTAATTAGTGCTTCCGGTCCTTCCTAACCATGCACTAATAACTCACAACAAGCGACCTCATCAGCTAACCGGATTCTGCTCACCGTTAGCTATAGACTTCCCCGGGGATTCGGACTACACTGAACGCTCACAGACAATTTTGTTAATATCACATATAATACTTATAGCAGCAATACAAAAATCATTTACATATATATAAAAATCTTTAAAACATTTGCGCAATATTTGAAGCAATGCACTCAATAGAGCAGCAGCATATTTTTAATTTCACGGTTTGTTTATTAACTATCCTGTCTACCTATCTTAACTCGTCCTAACCATCCTCTGCTACCAGAAAATTACTGATAGAGCGCGCAGGTCACCCGGGTCACTAGTTTACCAAATTTCCACGCACTGGGCCCTGGTGTGCATGTGATGACAGTGTTTTGCATGAACCGGGTGAAACCTTTCCAAGCTACTATGAGTAATTCGGGGGGTGACTCTCTCACCACTTACTATTCATGTGCCTGACTTACCACAGGCACATTACTCCTGATGGATCAGGAGCTAGCAGTGGACAGGCAACAAGATTCCTAAAAGGAGTAGAACTTTTATACACTTAGTACAATTTTCCACACTTTATACTATATAATGACCACAGACACCTGATGGGTTTTCAAAGTTTATATAAAGAAATTTTAGAATGAATATGCCAGGATAATGAGGCAGATACAAATCAGTACATCGATAATCAGAATTAAAGCCACAATGTAACTATGGATTAGGGCAAGTACTATTAGAGTAATTGGGAACACTACAAGGTATGGGCATTGGGGAACAAGCTATTCAGCACGAAATTAAACTAAGACAGGGGACGTGAGAAGGACCTACTATGTGCACTAATATTTAAACAAATTCCTTTACCTTATGCTATTCTTACTAAATTCACAGCAACCATACTAAAGGGAAGGGAAAATGGAACACACTAAAATAATATGACAATTTAATAATATCCTACAGGTAGGGAGAGAAGTGGAACATTACTAATAAACATTTGCATATAAATCACTTTAAAGGTGATAGGGCAATATCTCAGGCAAGAGTGCTTTATTAAGAAAAGGTAAGGTAAGAGTATAGTCAGACGGACACCCACATAGAATATTTACCTAGGACGGGAATGAAGACTAACCCTGGCCACGGGTCAGTTGGGACAAAATTGGGGACAGGACCTTCAAGGATTCAGGAATACCAGAAGTTGAGCCGGTACAGCTCACGGACAGTCAGGACAGGATACCCCTCAGGATTTGGGTCAGGACTGGGCTCACCAAAGGGCACGACCAACACCTGCAGCCTCGGATGCAACGCCTGCGTTACCCCCTCTCTGCACGGAATCCGCCAATAACCCCGATTGGGTTTTCGAATCTCCCAGCAAAGTGCTCCGCCAGCACTTGGGACTAATTTCCACCTCTTGGAGTTTGTGGAAAGTACGGACAGAGTGCTCCGCAGCGCTCTGTATCAATCACCTATAGAGTTCGTAGGGTCAGTGACAGGTCTGCTACTCGGACAAGTCGGACAATTTTTCTAAGCTAAACTAGACTAGTTATACTGTTTTGGGACCCCTAGACCACCCACAAATGTTGCAAGTGACAAAGTCCCAAATTATGATTGGTCAGGAGAGGTGGTTATGTCATGGTTACCACCTATAATTCTGCGTTCCCACAATGAATATTTAATTTTTCATACCCGCCCCTTGCGTTCACGTTCCCAGGCATAGAAATATGGAAAACAATGAGAGTATACAGAATATAGAAACATTGTAACAAAATTTAGGTAGATAGCAGGATCTTCTCCCATGACCTAGGTAGGTTCCCAGGCGCATCTTGCTTCAGGAGCCAGCTGGCTGAGTTCTGCTTCTGCGCAGTTGGGTTTTTCCCTCATCACGTGTGCGGGGAGTTTACAGGCTTCAAAATGGATTCAATCTCCCGACCCAGGCCCATGGATGTGTAATACATGAAAAGTAAGCGAAAACAAATTAGAAACACAGACAAAATGAATACACTGTATACCGGGTAATGCTTCACTGCACCCCTTACTTTATAATATCTATAGCATTAAAGTTAGTGCGAAAAAGACAGATATGCAAAAGCAGCAGGAGCTAGCAGAGAGCATGGTTAAACACAAGCGGCCATATTTAGCGACAATGCGCATGAGCAACAATATCCCTCCAAAATGCGAGTGCGTCACATCACGTGGGTATGACCGACGCATGCGCAGACTGGATTTCTGCGAAGCGGCCATTCAGTAGTGCAAGCTTTGTTATTATGGAAAAGACACATAGGCAAGCCTCCTAGGGACACCCACGTGTTGGGGAAAAAGGCGGAATAAATGACGGACAGGTTGAATTAATATGATTACAAGTTAGGCGAGGTTCTTGAGTAAGAGCAAGTCGCTTTACGTGCGAATCCTTGCTCCATCAAGTGTACGTGGTAAGGATAGAGTTAGGAAGGTATAGGAATCGGTATCCACGTGAAAAGATGAGATTCATCATTTCAGCAGTGAATTTCCAAGATCCATAATCTAAGCAAGGCAGGTTAGAACAGATGGGCTTCGACCCACTGAGTCAATTCCATTTCATTGCCAGTATTTGTTCTTTCCTACTTTCTTCGTTCCTTACTTTCTTGCATTCTTTCCTACTTTCCCTCTTTCTATTTGTTCTTTCCTTTTTATTACACTTTACTTAATATGGGTCGCATGAGCATTACATCATTATTTGACATCAGATACAGCAGTAATTGTAACGGTCATTGGTTAGGATCATATTTCCTAGGAGAAGTATTGCATTACTGCTAACCAAAGTAGCTTTAAGAGCAGGCAGTCCTGGCCCTGGCTTCACTTCAGGAATTCTGGGAGATGCCAACATTTCCCGCCATGCAATCCCTGTTATCCACATCACCAGCCAGTAGAACTGGGCTGGACCAATCTTCAAGCAACCTCCTCAGCAATGAAACGTGAGTTTATGGTCTCCTGTTACTGCTTATTTAATATAGGTTGTCTAGGCGTTTCCCCATATCTCCTCAGTCTGTATGTCCCTATGTAGAATGCAACTTTTTATAATCATATATTACTCAAGTCATATTGTATGCTATAATTACACATAATTAGTATTATTGTGGGTTTTTCTTATATATTTTTACACTGTTACCTGATTTAGAGATCTTTTCTGTCCTTTCTTTTCATATTTTTCTTATTTACTTTTCTTCTTGTTTCCTTCCAGTTATAAAAATGTATTTTCTTCTATTTACTCTGCCCTAGGGTGCTTACATGCTCTTCTGTTTATTAGTTACATGATATTCCTATGCATTGCGCCAGGTTTTAACTTGCATTACTGGACTGGACTTTAGAGCTTTAAAACAAGCTTAGGCCCAGACATGAAACCTTATGTTGCTGACTTTTAGATCCCGTGATCACCTCTTAATGAGTCAACTATTAGTGCGTAATCATTCTTACCTCATAGGCCTGTTTCAGACTTTGTAGATATGCATGTTTACCCCACACATTGTAACTTAGGGCCTCATTACGATGGTGGTGAAACCACCACCGACAGCCTGTCCGTCCACCATCATAATGAGCCCCTATGTTTGCTCTAGCTCACTGGTACTTATGATGATTAGTTTGTTAATTCCCTAAACTACTTGCATGAAAAACCTGCCAGGTTCGGTATGGTAAAGCTGGGGAGTTATCAGACTTATTTCCACTGACCATGGGGTGTGTGCTAAAGCTGAATCCTGTCCCCTCTGCTTTTCGTGATTTACACCAAAAAAGCTATGTTCCTCCCTGACTACAGTTACATGCAATTCTCCAAAAATTGAGACGCCTTTTGTGCCAAAGCTTCTGTACGCAGATGATACAGTCTTAATGGCAAGAACCCTGGGGACTCGTCACGTACTTGTGTAAGACTTTTTCACATTTACGAGTGAATTGAATTTGGTCACTGATTACAGTAAATCACATGTAATGGCTTGTGGACCAGAAAAGAACCCCTGGCTAAGTTAATGGTCAAGGGACATACTCTAGGATGCATCAGTGACTTTAACTATTTGGTGGTTATCTTTAGCAATGTAAGGACATGGCATACTCAGATCAAAAATGTGAGATTAAAGCTTAGTAGAGCAGTTGGAGCAATTCTCAACCTACCTTTGGTGGATGGAAGGTTCAGCGTCTCCCAAATTTTCTTTTTGTCAAACATTTTTATTGATTTTCCAATACAGAGCCTGGCATTACATTTAACCAAGGAATCTCCTTATAGCTTTCTGGTATCTATATCAATATACAGCGTTTATCTTGTAGTCAAGGTATCTCCTCCTCTTGGTTCATGCTAAACATTGCCAGGGTTCAAACGGAAACATTGTCCTCTTCGTCCCCCCCCAAAAGTTTACCCTCTTCCCCTTTACCCCCCCCCCCTTCCCTGGATACTAAACCAAAATGAAAAAAAGAACAAATTGCAGGAAACAACAGCCTAGAATAGAGAGTAGAGATAAGCCTTGCTATAGGCTGTGTTCACAATTTTTAGCATTTATAATGTTCAGTGGCTCTCCGCTGCTCCTGGGACGTGGGTCATGCTAGTATTGACATAGCATCTGTAGACAGACTATGCACTTGCCACCTTCAAGTTCGCGTCATATCCTGCATACGGAACTTAAACTATTGTATATTAGTGATCTGATTAAACTGGTGTCTCTTTTATTATGGATCAGTATCTGGTCGAACCATGAGGCTAAGATATATAGGGAAATTATCTTGGACTGATTAAAGTTAGATTATGGACCTGCCATCCCCTAGTTGGTTTATGTACGTAAAATGTGTGATGTTTTAAACTTGTGAATTTTGTTTGAAACCCGGGAAAGCATTAGGGAATCAGATAAGCAAAAGACCAAACTGCTGTTTTCAGACCGATGCCTTTCCGTGAGACTTAGAGGCGAATTGCAGAAAAAAACTTACAATGATACTGCGGTCTTCATGAATTTGAACAAGACGCTCTGTATCTCACCCTTCCTTTGTCACAGTGGGGAAGGTTTCTTCTTTTCCGCTTTAGGGCTGGCCCTGTGGTGAGGCTTTTGAATTTTTCGGGGCTAGGAGCTCAGACAGAGGCGTCAGGAATAGTCTGTCCCCGTGAGGATCATTGGAGCAAACAATAACGCATTTGATGTTTTTTTTGTACCATTTTTAGACTCCATTTTAAAGCTTTCCTGAAACCAATCTTAAAATGTTTAGGCTTCAGGAGAAGTAAGGATGCACTGTTTTATCTTCTTTTGTTCAATTCTTATGAAGTGTGCCATGGGGTCTGTGCCATTCTAAAAGCTGCGGTAAGATGATGGAGGTCAATGGAGGGGTCAGAGGATCTTCTAACCTAACCTGTTTTCTCTTTTTTCTAAGGGAGGCATTGGTTTTTAGTTTGCTTGTTTTATTGGTACATTGGCGTGGGTTCCTGTCTGGATGGAGGTTGCTGCCATTTGATACAGTTTATCTTAGTATTTTTTATATATTTTGTATCAGTTTTTTATTCCTTGATGCTATGTGTTTTTATGGTTATGTATATGCCAAATACAGAATTATTGACTGACTGACTGATTAGTCTAGTCTTTCTGTGTTCTCTAGTAGTTGTTTAATAAAGTGCTCGACTACCCTTTCTAGGTCTTCATTGTGCTATACGTACCCATACAAACTCATAAATAATAAATAAATATGTCCAGATGAACTTGTAGTTCGTTCTGACACAGCAGAGTCTGTTAGACAGCCCCGACCAATGTATTGGTGCAAAATGGCAACAAAGCCAATCAGTAATGGCCAGAAAGACGGTCTTGAGAACACACTGTTGAGACGGGACAACTCTTCGCTCCAATGAGTCAAAAATAAAAACAAACCCCTCTGTCACATACGTCCATACACACCATGCTGGGATTGAATACGTTTTAGTGTGAACAACCCATCGTCATGAAGTAATATTTTGGACAAGCCAATATTTAACTGCCAAACACACCCTCACACAACTGGTCCATGAAACACCAGCACTGTGGGAAAGAACACCCCGAGTCCAAAAGAGCTACGGAGCCATGTAAACGGCACAGGCGCCCTGTACAAGTGCCGTCAAGGACATTACTCAAAGGGGGATATTCTCAAGAACAAAATCAGTTAATGCAATGTTTCATATCGCCGTCGATCGCGGGAAAGCAACTCCGTGTTAACATCCTATTCACAACATGGCTGTAACATGCAATAGTTTCCAGACCAAGCGTTGAATGTCCGCGATAAAGTCACCGGGACGGAGATAAAAATCTAAACCCCAACGTGAAAAAGGTTGCAATGGGCCCAACCGCGATAAAAAAATCTGTGATAATCTTCACCAGGCCTGCAATTCACACACGTCAGGCAGGAAAAATCACTGAAAAAGTAGAAAAAAAACACAAACAAAACCAAAACAACTGCAAAGCACAATGAAGGTAGCCGGAGCAAGTACTGAGGACAACCAGAACCCCACAAGCCCCCATGGAGGACAAGCCTGGGACCTCATGGTCATGGAAGGGGAAGGACAAGAAGAAGAGGAAGACGCAGTTCAGTCCGCAGGAACACAGGATCCTGATAATGGAGGTGATAGGACACCATCAGCTTCTGTTCTGTACTGTTCTGCCCTGTCTTGGTGGTAGTCTGGGGTTGGGGGTAGTGGCGGTGGGTGTTGTGGCCCTCTTTGGTCTCCATGCTGCATGATCGTTGGCTCCATGGTATCTGTTGATCTTCAGATGTGGCTCTGGGCCGGGCTCTCTTTCATACTGCAGGTAGTTGTCCTGCTTAACACCAGTAAAAGTCCAAGCATTGGAGGGAGGGTGGCAACAAGAAGAAAGAAACACAATCATACCAGTTTCAAAACATTTTTTTGTATTTCAAATGACTAATGAATTAAACTATGATTTAACTGCGACATACAATATAATATACAAAGTGCAATACGTGTGATACTAATCAGAATTGCATATTATAATAAAATAATCATGTAACCAATACATGTACATACAATGTATAAACCCGTTATGATATTAACATATAAATGCAAAAGTTATCTTCTCATATTGATGTTACACAGATATCGAAGACTTACTGGAACAGTGTTGTTAAACCAATATATACCTGTTAAAAGAAGCTTTGCATTTAATATCAATAGTATTGGAAACATGTTACCTAATATGCAGAGAAGACATCTAAAGCATACAGATAAAAAGTCTTAATAGTGTAATGTACAACGTATGTTATTCAAGATTCACAGACACAAACTGAATGATATTGACAAGTATTTTTTAAGTCAAGGTAGAGACAAAGCCCCTCCATTCATCAGCAGAGTTCAGCCCTTCATTTATTGAATTGATTTTATCAATCCAATGACATTCACGGCGTTGTAATATATGAGCAATGTCACCCCCTCTCTCCGGTAGCGTTGCAATATCCACAACTTGCCACCTCATTTCATCTGCAGAATGATTGAATTCTTTGAAGTGGGCAACGAGAGGAGCTGTCAGAACAGATTTTCTTATGCGGCTACGATGTTGCCCTATTCTGGCTTTTATCAGTTGTTGAGTTTGCCCAATATAGGGTAGGCCGCACGGACACCATATGCAGTACACGACATTTCGAGTATTGCAATTTGAAAAGAAATCAAGTTTATGATCACAATTTCCATGTTTAAAATTGGTGGTTTTACAAGTTAATGGGCAGATCACACAATTGCCACATGGGTGGTGACCAAGAATGGGGGGAAGATTCCAGGATGATATAAGCGTACCACTTCTCTGAGAGGTTTTTTCCGTAGATGACCTGACCCGATGATCTTTTACATTTTTTGCCCTTTTGTATGCAAATAAAGGTACATCAATTTCAGAGTCAATACTTTTGATGATATTCCAATTTTTCATTATCGTTTTTCGAATCTTGTTAGCATTTCCTCTCTTTGTAAATAGTCACAGCTGAAACCTGTATAGTTCACTCAACTGTATACACGTTTTTTTGGTTAGCTCACAAATCACTTGGGACACATTGCACTTTGTATATTATATTGTATGTCACAGTTAAATCATAGTTTTATTCATTTGTCATTTGAAATACAAAAAAATGTTTTGAAACTGGTATGATTGTGTTTCTTTCTTCTTGTTGCCACCCTCCCTCCAATGCTTGGATTGTTATCAAGCCTTATTCATTAAGTAACTGATAAGTGATATGCCACAGGAACCATTGTTTTCTGGATAAACGCATTACCCTGGTTCCGTTGTGAGTAGGGTCTCCCTTGTTCTCTTTTTTAACACCAGTAAAAGGCAGGTGTGAAATCCCTGCTGTTAACACGCCTTCATTGCTTGTTTTGGGATCTTATCGCCAATCTGGCTAGTTGTTGAGAAGGTTGCGAAGTGGTGTTGTCATGGCTTTTTGCACAGGAACGCCTACTCTGCATATCATTAGCGTTAGTTGCCGGTGTCATCTGTGGCAATGTTTTTTGCAGCAGCTCTCGCAGGGAAACTGGTGATTTTGGCTGTTTGCACCAGCTTGAGAATAGGGTGATAAATTTACCACCACTTTGGCTGCACTAAAGTGCAGATAACTCGGCGATAAGTCCTTGAGAATATGCCCCAAAATATTTATATTCAACATTACATTTTGAATAATTGTTCTGTATTTAAAATGTTAATTTTTATATGCAACTCTACTAGCAATTTTGTTGCACTACACCAATATTTCTATTGAATACATTGTTACCTGAGACACAATACAAATGACTTATATGATGTTTGAGACTAATATAACACCACTGAATAACCTATCAATTGTAAGGTGGACAGAAACTGTTGTGTGTTCTGTTTTTCCTCGATTTTAGCAGTTGTGATCAGGTTAGTCAATTAGGAAGGCGTCCATTATTGCATTTAGGTGAAGCAAGACATATGTAGCTAGGAAAATCGATATAGTTAGTATTTACACTGCCTGATTTACATTCTGTAACACCGAATGATGTTTTATTCATGGGCATTGCCACCAGAGAGCTCTCCTTAGTCAAAGTATTATTATAAAAATAAATTGTGGACTCATTTACTTTGGAAGCAACTGGTTGAGATCCCCTGTGCGCCATGCATGTGATGTTTAAACGTGCCTGGACATAGGCTGAATATAGATGCCAAACTCATAAGTCATACAGACACTGAAGCTCTTCCAACGTCCTCCAAATTAGCATTTAATTATTAGACAATTATCATGACAAGAAATATTAGTGTTAGAATGTTCAATGTTGCTAAATGCCTAACTTTGACCCTAATCTTCGTGTGTGTAGTGTGTGAACTTACTGTAGAACCCTCCTTACCGGCTTTGGGAGAACGCCTGTTCTGTTGTACCATGTCTGGCACCAGCCTGCCTTGAAGGTATCACAAGATGGCCACCAGCAGTTTACAAACTCCTTACAAACAAAATAAATAAACACTCTAAGCACCTCCCACAAAGCTTAGGGCATAATTCCTCAGCCACTTGTTACCCCTAAAGAGTCAAGAAAACTAAGGGGCTCTTGTATAATGTCTGCATTCACAGTATCAGTATCAAGGGGTCTTGTATAATTCCTGCATTCACAGTACCAGCATCATGGGGTCTCGTATAATGCCTGCATTCACAGTACCATTATCAAGGGGTCTCGTATAATGCCTGCATTCACAATACTTGTATCAAGGGCTCTAGTGTAATGCCTGCATTTACAGTACCAGTATCAAGGGCTCTCATGTAATGCCTGCATTCACAGTACCAGTATCAAGGGAGTCTCGTATAATGCCTGCATTCACAGTACCAGTATCAAGGGGGTCTCGTATAATGCCTGCATTCACAGTACCAGTATCAAGGGGGTCTCGTATAATGCCTGCATTCACAGTACCAGTATCAAGGAGTCTCGTGGAATGCCTGCATTCACAGTACCAGTATCAAGAGGTCTTGTGTAATGCCTGCATTTACAATACTAGTATCAAGGGCTCTCGTGTAATGCCTGCATTCACAGTACCAGTATCAAGGGCTCTTGTGTAATGCCTGCATTCACAGAACCAGTATCAAGGTGTCTTGTGTAATGCCTGCATTCACAGTACCAGTATCCAGGGGTCTTGTGTAATGGCTGCATTCACAGTACCAGTATCAAGGGGTCTCGTGTAATGCCTACATTCACAATACCAGTATCAAGAGGTCTTGTGTAATGGTTGCATTCACAATACCAGTATCAAGGGCTCTCGTGTAATACCTGCATTCACAGTACCAGTATCAAGGGCTCTCGTGTAATGCCTGAATTCACAGTACCCGTATCAAGGGGTATTGTGTAATGCCTGCATTCACAGTTCCAGTATCCAGGGGTCTCGTGTAATGGCTGCATTCACAGTATCAGTATCAATGGTTTCGTATAATACCTGCATTCACAGTACCCGTACCAAGGGGTCTTGTGTAATGCCTGCATTCACAGTACCCGTATCAAGGGCTCTTGTGTAATACCTGCATTCACAGTACCAGTATCAAGGGCTCTAGTGTAATGCCTGCATTCACAGTACCCGTATCAAGGGGTCTTATGTAATGCCTGTATTCACAATACCAGTATCCAGGGGTCTCGTGTAATGGCTGCATTCACAGTACCAGTATCCAGGGGTCTCGTGTAATGGCTGCATTCACAATACCAGTATCAAGGGGTCTCGTGTAATGCCTACATTCACAATACCAGTATCAAGGGGTCTCGCGTAATGGTTGCATTCACAATACCAGTATCGAGGGCTCTCGTGTAATACCTGCATTCACAGTACCAGTATCAAGGGCTCTCATGTAATGTCTGCATTCACAGTACCCGTATCAAGGAGTCTTGTGTAATGCCTGCATTCACAGTACCAGTATCCAGGGGTCTCGTGTAATGGCTGCATTCACAGTACCAGTATCAAGGATTTTGTATATTGCCTGCATTCACAGTACCCGTATCAAGGGGTCTTGTGTAATGCCTGCATTCACAGTACCCGTATCAAGGGCTCTCTTGTAATACCTGCATTCACAGTACCAGTATCAAGGGCTCTCATGTAATGCCTGCATTCACAGTACCCATATCATGGGTTCTTGTGTAATACCTGCATTCACAGTACCAGTATCAAGGGCTCTCGTGTAATGTCTGCATTCACAGTACCCATATCAAGGGCTCTTGTGTAATGTCTGCATTCACAGTACCCGTATCCAGGAGTCTTGTGTAATGCCTGCATTCACAGTACCAGTATCCAGGGGTCTCGTGTAATGGCTGCATTCACAGTACCAGTATCGAGGGTTTCGTATAATGCCTGCATTCACAGTACCCGTATCAAGGGGTCTTGTGTAATGCCTGCATTCACAGTACCCGTATCAAGGGCTCTCGTGTAATACCTGCATTCACAGTACCAGTATCAAGGGCTCTCATGTAATGCCTGCATTCACAGTACCCATATCAAGGGCTCTCGTGTAATACCTGCATTCACAGTACCCGTATCAAGGGGTCTCGTATAATGCCTGCATTCACAGTACCAGTATCAAGGGCTCTCATGTAATGCCTGCATTCACAGTACCCGTATCAAGGGGTCTTGTGTAATGCCTGCATTCACACTGAAGGACTGGGTTCTTTAAGACCCAGCGGTGCCAGGGAACAACACCTGAAACCTTCGTGGGTAACCTGCTCCGGCGTACAAGTGACAGAGACACGGGACACTTCCTTCGGCGTCAAAGATTCAAGGTTTATTTGCTGCAGGGAAACACAGAGATCACGGAAGTACAACAAGTGTAGTTCGGGGAGACTGCTTCAAATTGGTTCTGTGGATCGCTCCTTTTATACATGATTTTCCCATAAGTTTGCATAGCAGACAAAAGTTTACAACCCGTTTCCTATAATTATCCCCCAGAGGGGTCGCTTTGGTCACTTTGAAACACACAAGGTCCGGGACATAAGTGCGGAAACATTTGGCGGTTCCCAACTGTAAAAACCCATCTTCCCACCATTAGCGCATTCCAATCAGTGGTAAAACAGATCGAAATAGGAACAGGGACAGGTGCAGAGGAAGAGGGAAACAGTGGGGAGATCGGAAAGGGTGTAAAAGGGGAGGTATCAGGAAACACGAGATACAGGCATCAAAGGGACGTGCCTAATGAGATGTACGGCTGGGACAATAAGTCCGTGCGGCAAGATGAGCTTCGAGCGGCGCCATCTGCCTTACAGTATCATCCCCCTCATCATAAAGACACTTACAAAGGACATGTGTCTTCCGCAAATATCTTGGGAGTCCCAGGGTCGCGAAGCGGACAACGTCCGTTCGCTGGCTACTTGAGGGCAAGAGACAAAATGGATGCCGTATCTAAAATGGAACCCGTGGGTACAGATAGATATACCCACGAAACAGACGAACGGTTTAGGTTAGCACAGCGAAACTGTGTACACCCACTAAACTCGTCATTTGCGGTTCATAGATACCAGACTCGACTATATTTGTGCGAGTCGAAAGCACCACTTACAATTGTCACGGAACCTCAGACGCTCCTTTTGCCCTCATGTAGGCAAGCACTAGTCGGAATCATACTCGATATTCATCAGACCATCTAGATGTTGCTGTAGCATAGCTCTGTCCAACCGAGTTCCATTGGTAACAGGCGGCTGTCTCATACACGTTGTAGCACAAAGGCCACATAAGGCAGGACCGCACTGCACGCAAAGGCAACACGTGAACAGGAACGCCACGACAACTCCGATAATCATCAGAATCTTCCAACCCCAAGTCGACATCAGGCCCCAAAACCACCCAAGTAGCGTCCAGTCCCCTACATCCACATGTATGGATTCAGAGATCTTATGCAACTTAGAGATGGCTTGATAGACAGTCGGAGCATTATCAGGAATGAAAATGCAGCAGCTCGAATGGATCACCTTACATACCCCACCTCGATCTGCTAAGATGACATCTAAAACCATACGGTTTTGTAACGTCATGAGTCTATCCGCCTGAAGTTCTGTGGTGATATTACCAAGGGCACTGGCAGTAATGTTAGCTGTCGATTCTACTACTCGAGTCAATTGTCTCAGGTTCCTACTATTAACCATAGGTCCCCAAAACGGGAGGAAACCCTTGAAAAAGTCTCCTGCCTCTTGACCGGCAGTATCCTCTTCGCTAATTATGCCTCTCACAACTCTAGTCTTGTGATAATCTGCATCTACAGTGAACGTCGGAGGCAACAAATTTGCAATCAAACATGAGCCCATGAAGTCAGCGGGCAACCATGCGTATGCACGATCATGGCAGATAAAGTATGTACCCCTGGCAGCCAGGAACACAGGGGACGAGACCATCGGCAGAATGTAATTTTCAGTGCAAGCACTCTCTCCAAGTCGGGCTTTCGATCTTCGGCCACGACCCATTAGACAAAAATTACCAATGTGGGGTACGACCCATATCGGAGGTGAGCTCTTAAGCTGCTTTTCACTAGTGAACACACTATACTCGCCTCTACTCAGAACCCTGTACGCTTGTACCTCTTCTTCCAGAATAAGCGAAGGATCATAGATATCGCTGTCTAAGTCCTCAATTGCTATCGACAAAGGTTTTTGATACGAGGTAGGACCAGAGTAGGGGGAGCGTGGTTCTCGAATGGGGTGGAAACCTAGTGCGCTTCGAAACATTGTTTGAAATGCTCGAGCAGACCCTTGGGAACTATACGGTAACACCAGATATGGAATTCCCTTATCCGTAGTATGTGGCATCAACCCACACACCCAACAATTAGTAGTGTTAACCACTAACTGATGCTGATGAAGGAGCTGAATAAAGGAATTATTGCGGAATTCTGCACGTCTAGCCTGCTCGTGTTCGGGTAGGACATGAAAAGAATGGGGAGAAGCAACAGTAGTAAGTTTAGGATCAGGTGTAGGAGTAGGTAAAACAGGAGATAGAAAACCAGAGATCATATAATACACCCCACCCGCCAAGAATGCAGAAACAATCAAGAATAACACAAACACTTGGAATATAAAACATTTCGTACGGCTAAGTTGTTGCAGCTTGAATCTTTGTATCTGAGCTTCCTCCAAGTCCATCAGCTTCGAAAATGCCATTCCCTATGACCGTCCGCAACGTTTCTTGACGTACTTCGTTCCGTGTAGCAGTAGTCAATTCCTAGGAGTTCCCAGGAACCGACGGTCTTTAACCTAGCGTCAAGACCTACTATCCAGAAGGAAGTACGCGCGCGGCCCTACGGCCTTTATTTCACAATGTATATATATATATATAAAATCAATGTCTCTCGGCTGTGGAAGCAAAAAGTATAAGGGACGAAGCTCAATGTATATATACACAGGAATAATCACAATAATATGAATGTTCAAACTGATCACGGAAAACGGGATAATGCAGTTGTTAATACAGCAAAGCAGGATCTTTTATTAGTCTTTAGTACGAGATCGAAGAAAGTATCGAGTTTTCCCAGGACGTGTCTGCTCGTCAAACAAAGGATCCGTTGAAGGGACAGCGTCCTGCTGATCAGTTGAGTGTTCTGGTCTTGAGTCTTTTGACGACAATTGTTCAACAGTGTCTTTCTGCTGCGCTGAGGATTCTCCGACGGGCTGTGCGTCGCTAAAAGGTACAAACGCCGGCAATCCTTCAGTTTCAGTTGATGCAATGCCTCTCCTCACCCACGAGTCTGCCGGCAACGGGATAGGGACCTTTTTGGTGTGGGTGGCGTGCACCCAGTTTTTCCGTCCCTCAAGACGAACAGCAGTCCTCGTGGCAAGGAGAACCTGATAGGGTCCAGTGAACCTCGGATCCAAGTTGTTCTTGCGCGAAAAGTTGCGCGTCACCACCCAATCTCCGGGCTGGAGCTGGTGGCCTGGACCCTCCGTCTGCGTCGGCAGTGCGTCGTAAACCTGTTGGTGAATTAACCTCAGTTTAGCAGTCAAGTCATGTAGGTAATCGATCAACATTGGGTACTCAAGATCACAGAACACACCTGGCCTAGGAACCCCCCAAACATTCGCAGGGCGGCCGAACACTATTTCATAGGGGCTAAGCCCTACTCGGGAGTGTACAGTCGCCCTAGTTGACAGTAATGCTAGAGGTAAAGCGTCAGGCCACGAAAGACCAGTCGTAGCCTGAATCTTTGCTAGTTTCAGTTTAAGGGTACCGTTATACCCTTCAACCAAACCAGATGACTGTGGATGATTGGCGCTGTGGAATTTCTGATTAATTCCAAGGCCCTTACACACACTCTTCATCACACTTCCCACAAACTCACTTCCGTTATCTGACCACACGACTCTAGGCATTCCATACCGAGGAAAATATTCCTTCAGTAGTATTTTCGCAGTAGACAAAGCAGTATTGTCTTTGAGAGGATAGGCCTCGATCCATCGGGAGAATGCGCAAACCACAACTAAAACGTATTTCAGGTTATTGCATCGCTCCATATGGATGAAGTCCAATTGAATCACTTCAAAGGGACATGAAGGGGGAGCAAAACTGCCAGGAGGAGTTGGGGTTCCTTTGCCAGGATTGTACATCATGCACACCATACAATTCTTCACCAGACGTTCAGCACATTTTGTGATACAATCATTCTTCAACACAGGAGACAACAACTTACAAATACCTTTCGCGCTAATATGTGCTAACCCATGCGCCATTGTCACAACAGCCAGCACATACGCATCGGGCAACAACCATCTTTTCTGATCCGACAAATCAATCCAACAACCATTGGCATCCAACTTTCCCGTACTTTCTTTCCACTTCGCCTTTTCAGTCTCGGTGGCCTCATTCTGAATTTCTTTCACACTTTCAATAGTGTCTTCACACATGCTCGACTCTGTAGGCCACCTAACCGAACTCGTCACATACATTCGAGTGCTAAGGTTCCGGGCAGTCTCCTTAGCAATCTCATCCGCAAACGCATTACCACGACCAACATCATCTGTCACCTTACGATGCGCACTACATTTAACAATCGCTACCTGCTTAGGCAACGTCAGTGCATCCAAAAGATCGTTCACAAGCTGGCCATGCTGAATCTTCGTACCATGCGACTTCAAGAAACCTCTCTCTCTCCACAATCGTCCGAAGCTATGTGCAACACCAAACGCGTATTGGCTATCGGTAAAAACATTCACACGTTTCCCTTTCGCTAACACACACGCTCTTGTGAGAGCGATCAGCTCTGCAGCTTGGGCAGAATTCTGATTCAACCTTGCAGTCTCAACAACAGTATTCAACGTTACAACAGCATAAGCAGTAGTCACATCACCATTCGGCAACTTAAAACATGACCCATCCACATACAGTGTTCCATCTGGTTCTTCCAATGGGGTGTTTTTAAGGTCCACTCGACCTTTTGTTTCTTCTTCTGTCCTCAAGTAGCAATCATGTTCTGCTACTTCATCTGACTCTGAGCTAATTGGTAACAAAGTCGCCGGGTTCAGAACATTACAACGTTTTATTTGAATGTGGCTTGCCAACAACGTCAACTCGTACCCAGACAACCTCGCACTCGTCAAGTGCTGAGTTTTCGTACGATTCAAAAGAGTGTCGACTGCATGCGGAACCATCACCGTAAGCATATTATCCATGACCAATCCTGCTGATTGTCGGATGGAGACCGCAGCTGCCGCTGTTGCTCTCAAGCAACTCGGCAGTGCTCTAGCTACCGGGTCCAAGGTCGAGGAAAAATATGCACATGGACGTTGTTTACCACCAAAAGGTTGCGTTAAGACACTCAACGCACAACCTTCCCTCTCGTGAACATATAATGTAAACGGCTTACTGTAATCAGGAGTACCCAACACAGGAGCCGAACACAATGAATCACGCAATTCAGAAAAACTGTCCTGACATTCCTCCGTCCATGGTAAAGGAGTTGAAACATCCTTGCACGTAAGAGCCACCAATGGTTTCGCTAGCAATGAAAAATTAGGAATCCATTGCCTGCAGTACGACGTGATACCTAGAAAGGCACGCACATCTCTTTGGGTTTTTGGCACAGCCATTCGCGCAATCGCTGCAATTCTCTCCGGGGTCAACCTCCTTCCCTCCTTTGACAATAAGTGACCTAGATAGGTCACTTCTTGACAACAATATTGGAGTTTAGAAGGTGACACCTTATGATTCAATTCACAGAGATGTTGCAGCAATGACACCGTAGCAATTTTGCAAATGTCCTGAGTATCGGCAGCCACCAATAGGTCCTCGACGTATTGGATTAAGGCCGCACCGGCCGGCAACCTAAACGCATCCAGTTGACCCTTCAAGGCTTGACTGTAAATCGATGGACTTTCACAGTAGCCCTGAGGAGCGCGTTTAAACCGGAAGCTACGTCCACCGAGAGAGAAACCGAAAAGGTCTCTGCTCTCTTCGGCAATCGGGATGCTGAAGAACGCATTCTTCAAGTCAATCACCGAAAACCACGATGCAGAAGCTGGAATCAGAGTCAGTAGCGCCGTGATGTCAGGCACAACGGGAAATTGAGGAACCACAATTTTATTCACCTCCCGCAAATCGATAACAAAGCGATAAACAGGTGGTTTCGAAGGATCAGTACGTTTAAGAATAGGCAGTACAGGGCTGTTGCACACGTTTCCCCGAGTCTCTTCAATAACATCTTTCTCGATCAAATCGTAAATGATCGCTAGCAGTGCTCGTTCACCATCAAGAGAGATACGATACTGGGGAATACGTGGCAATCGCACATTAGCTTTCAACTGAACAACATGAGGGGAGATGTCAAGCAGGCCCACATCATTGGGACCTGTTGCCCACAAAGACGCAGGAAGAGAACTCAATTCCGGTGGAAGCTTATCGAGAGACAAATACATAGGAGAGACAACCCTCTCTCCTAACGTAAGCTTTACACCCGCAGGAGAACAATACAAAGTCGCATACAAACGTTTAAGCAAATCCAGGCCCAAAAGATTTTCACCACAACCGGTAGTCAAAATCAACGGAGCTTGAAGCTCACGTGGCCCAATTGTAAGGGGCAAAGGGCGCGAAACTGGATTGCTAACGGGGGCGCCAGAGAATCCAACGGAAACATTTGTTAAGCCAGACAAAGGTGCGCCAGGGAGTTTCGAATGCATGATAGAACTTTTCGCTGCACCAGTGTCCAACAGAAAAGGCTCAACGACGCCCGATGTAGCAACTGCGACGTAAGGCCCTCTCTGATCAACCGGAACTGATACCACTCCCTCTCCTTGTCTTTGGCTGTCCTAGTAATTACTGTCGTCAGTTCCCTGATCGACGTAATAATCGTCTACATTGTACTGCGCAGATTGTCCTTGCGATGATCCACGTTGATCGAAACAATTATTAGAATTAGATGAGTTATCAGAACGATCATTCTGAGCACCACGACCCCTACCACGTGATACCTGATGTGAACCACCACGACCTCCTTTGGACGAATTACCACTATTGCGATTATTCAGAACAGGGCAATTGAATTTAATGTGTCCCTCCTATCTACAATAAGCACATTGATTGTACCCTAACGATGATCTTTGGGAAGAGGAATCATTACGTGGCTGCGATCGATTCGATTGCGACTGCGCTCTATTCTGTTGGGGTGCATTCTGATTTGAACGCGGAGGATATGCTTGTTGCAGCAGCACTTTAGTTTTGAGCTCTTTCGTCTTTTTATCAGCACGGTCGTTCTCCTCTTTCTCTCTATTCTCATAATATTGCGCTGTAGCCAATATCTGAGCTGAGGTAGAAACGGCCCATGCACTTTCTGAATTCTTTAATTTATTGCTCAAATCGGGCAATAAGTTCGAAACAAATTTATCCACAAACAATCGCTGACCACCCTCGGTACCCATATCCTGTCCACAATGGTCAATGAATGCTTCCTCGAACCTCGTAAAGAAGTCGGAAACACCCTCGTCCTTCTTTTGCTTACAAGCTGATAATTTGTCCCAATTAACCTTCGTAGCCGGCATAAGAGTTTTCATTAACGTTATTATTCTTTGAGGGAGAGCAGCAATCAACTGGTCGGGTTTAGCACCACCAGTTTGTAACCCATCAGCCGCTATAATGGCCGCCCAATCACCACCTAATTCATTGGGATGATTTGCCTGCCGAATCTTAGCCCATACCGGTTGCGGTACAACATTGCCAAACAACATATCAATATCGGCAAGATTCATTATCGTAGCATCTACGAGCTGCGATAACTCTTTGTAATACCCCGTAGGATTTTTGCGAGGGTCAGGCAAAGATTGCTTCACCTGCAACACTTCTGAGCGTTTCCATGGGAGATGTATCCATACTCTCTGGAAACGCGCCAATGTCGGAGGATGAGCATTAGGATCAGCTGGCATCCATACCGGCGGAACTTCGCGCATAGGAAATTGACCAGACTCATCTGGCAGTCTTTCAATATCCTCAACGAACAAGGCTTGGGGTATCGGAGTGGGACGGAAAGATAGCAACCGCTCAACAGCACGTCGAACATTGGTATCCACTATCAGTCCAGTTGAGAACTGAAGCTGTAGATCAGACAAAGCGGTCAGCACCTCGTCAGGTGCGTCGGCCGATATCTGATCGCGAAGGACTTTACACATTTCCTCGAACACAAATCTCTGGGTTGGTATATTGAATTGACAGAACGTGTCGAGTACAACACGGGGTGGATTTCTAAGAGGATGCCTCATCCAACCCATCGCCATATTATATAGCGAAGCACGTTCTCTGTTACCAGGAAGCTGACTACGTCTCTGAGGACCATCGGAACCAGCAGACCCAAGAACAGGTCCAAGCGAATGAAAGAAGCTAGCCGCAAGAGGAGAATTACGAGAACGAGTAGAGGGGGAAGTATAGGACACAGGACTAACGAGTGAAGGAGTAGAAACAGTAGCAACAACAGGAGTTAACAGAACAGGAGCAGTAGCGGGAACAGGAGTATGTGGAAGCGGAGGAGCAGTAGGGATAGCGACCGGCAAAGGAGCAGGAACAGTCGGAAAAACGGGTGCAGGTTGAGGAGCAGGCACAGGAAGAATAGGTGGAATGATAGGTACAGCAGGAACCACAGGAGTTGCGGTACCCTGTACATACGGAGGTGGCGACTTCATAAGATAAGACATTAAAGAATCCTCAACTGCCTCTTCCTTCTTGTCCGACTCCGCAGGCAAAGTGGGATAACATTTATCTACGGTCATACGCTGTAGTCTCTCAAACACTTCCTTTTCCTTAACCTCCTTGTCGCGCTGAAATTGCTCTGCTTTCTTCACTATGGTAGCAACATTATCTCGCTGATTTCGTTTAGTCTGTCTGATTTCTTTCTGTTTGGCTTCTTTACGCCACAACCGAAAGGCATCAAACATGGCCGGCCTTGACTTTTTCGCAAATAATTTAGCCTCTAGGTTATCTAAGATCGGGGTTTCAAAGCTACCATGAGGTGGCCAACGGAGGTCACCGTCCTTCTTCGTGTATTTGATCCAGTAATCATTAAAAGTAATCGGGCCTAGCCCATGTTTACTGTACAGTTCATAAGTGGGAGTTCCAACCGGAGGTATCGGACACGAGTCCTCCAGTCGGGAATCCATACCACAAGGTCTGAAACAACTAAACAAAGTACTGCGACCAGGCATCTTGCACACTAGCCGAGTTTCACAAACTTCAAGGGTTACGGGATTTACCAAGTCCCAGCAAAGAGCAAAAACCCTCGGTTTTTGGCGGCTGCAGTCGTCAAACAACACAACAAAGTACCAAGAACCACAAATGCAATGGAACCATGCAACCACTAAGTAACCACAACCAAGAACTCTGGGAGCGACCCACAAATACTTAACTCAAAGATCGATGGCGTCACCAGGAAGGCCCGTCAATCGTCTCGCTCTACCAAGGTCTACGCCAGGCGCCAAAACAGGTCTACAGTCAGGGCAGCAGTCCGTCGCAGCCGTCAGGAGGCGGGAATCTTCGCGGAAAAAGTCTTCGGGCCACTTATTTCGACAACAGGATCGATGAAGCGGGGTGTACCTTCCCTCGGAGATTTCACACGAAGTTCCTCACGATCGTCGGGCTTGGACCGGTACCACTGATGCAGCCCCACGTTGGGCGCCAACTGAAGGACTGGGTTCTTTAAGACCCAGCGGTGCCAGGGAACAACACCTGAAACCTTCGTGGGTAACCTGCTCCGGCGTACAAGTGACAGAGACACGGGACACTTCCTTCGGCGTCAAAGATTCAAGGTTTATTTGCTGCAGGGAAACACAGAGATCACGGAAGTACAACAAGTGTAGTTCGGGGAGACTGCTTCAAATTGGTTCTGTGGATCGCTCCTTTTATACATGATTTTCCCATAAGTTTGCATAGCAGACAAAAGTTTACAACCCGGTTCCTATAATTATCCCCCAGAGGGGTCGCTTTGGTCACTTTGAAACACACAAGGTCCGGGACATAAGTGCGGAAACATTTGGCGGTTCCCAACTGTAAAAACCCATCTTCCCACCATTAGCGCATTCCAATCAGTGGTAAAACAGATCGAAATAGGAACAGGGACAGGTGCAGAGGAAGAGGGAAACAGTGGGGAGATCGGAAAGGGTGTAAAAGGGGAGGTATCAGGAAACACGAGATACAGGCATCAAAGGGTCGTGCCTAATGAGATGTACGGCTGGGACAATAAGTCCGTGCGGCAAGATGAGCTTCGAGCGGCGCCATCTGCCTTACAGTATCATCCCCCTCATCATAAAGACACTTACAAAGGACATGTGTCTTCCGCAAATATCTTGGGAGTCCCAGGGTCGCGAAGCGGACAACGTCCGTTCGCTGGCTACTTGAGGGCAAGAGACAAAATGGATGCCGTATCTAAAATGGAACCCGTGGGTACAGATAGATATACCCACAAAACAGACGAACGGTTTAGGTTAGCACAGCGAAACTGTGTACACCCACTAAACTCGTCATTTGCGGTTCATAGATACCAGACTCGACTATATTTGTGCGAGTCGAAAGCACCACTTACAATTGTCACGGAACCTCAGAAGTACCAGTATCCAGGGGTCTCATGTAATGGCTGCATTCACAGTACCAGTATCAAGGGCTCTCGTGTAATGCCTGCATTCACAGTATCCGTATCAAGGGGTCTTGTCTAATGCCTGCATTCACAGTACCAGTATCCAGGGGTCTCGTGTATTAGCTGCATTCACAGTACCAGTATCAAGGGTTTCGTATAATGCCTGCATTCACAGTGCCAGTATCAAGGGGTCTCGTTAATGCCTGCATTCACAGTACCAGTATCAAGGGGTCTCGTATAATGCCTGAATTCACAGTACCAGTATCAAGGGCTCTAGTGTAATGCCTGCATCCACAGTACCCAGTATCAAGGGATCTCGCATAATGCTTGCATTCACAGTACCAGTATCAAGGGCCCTCACGTAATGCCTGCAATCACAGTACCAGTTACAAGACCAGTAGAGGGTGCTAGGTGCACCCTACTTTCTACTAGGGTCTGAGGACGGCAGCGGCTGACACAGGTTGCATTCCTGGCCAGGTAGGGAGATGACTTGCCTAGTACCTCACCCCCTCGCCTCTGACTTTTGTCCAGTCCTACTTAGGTACATCCAGTGGTTGAAGTGCATAAAAAAGTATGGGATCAGTGATGCTGCGAGCAAGGGAGGAGGGGAAGACAGGTGAGTGAGCGTGGGGGCATGATCAAACGCATGGCTACATTGTATCCTGTAACACACATATAATAACACACAGTTCAGAGGAAAATTAAATGCAAGTTATGTTAATAAGTGGGAAAGGCACTATTGTACCTTATGAAAACTATATTAGTGCACTGCACCCGAGCCACCGAATTGAATCGTATTTGGTACAGTAGAAAACAGTGACTTGTGTATGTCTAGTGCTACAAGGTCCCAGTCTGTGACAGAAAGCACTGTGAACATTTAAGTCATTTCTTTAAACTTGCATTACACATAGTATAAGATAGGCTGCTTTAAAATGTGCAAAATGGTTTAAAATAAAAAGTGTTTCCAAAACATAGATTTTTTTGCAAAATGCATGTAGTGCATTGTTTTTTTATAGCTGTCTTTTAAAAACACACACTTCACAACTTAGCTGGTAGCTCCCTTACAATATCGATTAAACAAAAGTGTCATCACGAAGCTTCAAGTGATTCCACCCATTAAATCCAATACCGGCTTCCAAACACCCTTTACATTTTCAGATTGACCAGTTGCACACATTTACATTTCTTTCAGAGAGGCAGCCACCCTGGCAAGACGGCATGTTTAGCTGTCTGCTCCTCCTTCGGTTTCACTGCACAGCAGTCTACCTGCCTTACACCCAGCTAATTTCTTACAATAAGGAGTTAGGTCCGGGGCATGGAGTTGGCTGGACCATCAATAAATTGTATACAAAAACAGTTGCCAACTTCACATTTCCTTACTTTTTGTGAAAAGATGACCGCCTCAGGACGATTCATTCTGACAGTTGGAATGCTTTAGCTGGGTGTAATTGTATACAAAAACAGTTGCCAACTTCACATTACTTTTCGCCTCGCAATTGAGGAAAACAAACCAAAATTACTATGTAGTCTGTTTGATCTACTTGATACCTTTTTACTTTTTATTTCATTGTTTTCAAGTATATCTAAAACCAAAGGACAAAGTAAACATTTGAGTACTTGTTGTTCAAAATACAGCAACTTAATGCATTTCAATTTGTAAATATCATTTGATATGCTGCAATTAGATGCATTCCTGATTTAAATGCCAACGCGTTTCAAACCCATTTTGTCACTTTGTGGGTTCTCATCAGGTCTCTGTCTCTTTTGTTGTTTACTTTGTCCTTTGGTTTTAGATTAGAATCAGAGATCATTTTGTGAATGCAAATCTAATGTTGATAAAAATTGATACAATGTATATATATGTAATGTGGAATGTAATTGTTCGTTTAGTGAATTTATGTTGAAAGTGTTGTATGTATCTATGTGTCTTTTTCAAACAAAAAATACTTGAAAACGGTGAAATAAAAAATAAAAAGGTATCAATTAGATATACCAAACAGACTACATAGTAATTTTGGTTTGTTTTCCTCAATTGCGAGGCGAAAAGTAATGTGAAGTTGGCAACTGTTTTTGTATACAATTACACCCAGCTAAAGCATTCCAACTGTCAGAATGAATCGTCCTGAGGCGGTCATCTTTTCACAAAAAGTAAGGAACTGTTTTTCCAAAATTAAAAAAGTATTGACATGTCGTGCCACTCAGACCCCCCCCCCCCCCCCCCCCCCAACACTCAACCATGGGTATATCTTAGAAACTTACCCACCTAAGCCATTGAAAACATTTCCCTCACATCAGCCGATCACCAGGGACCAAGAACTATCTCCACACTGGCATGCACTAAGGCACATATGCACTTTTTAAGATAAAACAATAAAAAAAATTCTTTATAGGGTTGCCCCACTATACTTTTACTAGTACGACATTTTACCCTGAAAAGAGATGCTGTAGCCAGATGTAGCTAGTTACATATCATGTTTCCAAAGCTTTCTTCTAAGCCCATCGGAATTATAACTACAGATGCAAGCACTGCCTAGATCTACGTTGACCTCAATTGTGAGCATTTGATCAGAGAACACAAGGGAGATTGTTAAAGGGAGGGGCTTAAGATACATTCAGTTTACTACCCCTAAAATGAAGAGGTTTGGGAAATAAAACTCCAACGCATGCTCCTGATACTACCGCAGGGTGCCCTTCCCCAAATCTGTTAATGAAAATAAAGGACGGCACTGGGCGAGCAGTGCGTTTCTTCTCGCTCCTCTTTGATTGGCCAAACCAGGGCCGGCTTTAGCACCGGTGGCGTCCTGTGTGACAATGTTTGTTGGTGCCCCCCCAATGACCACCTCCGCCACAGATTTCCTCACTACCACCATTTGACAGCGTCCCTCAAGTCTCCATAACCACTGTCTCTTAGATTAATTTAGTTTTATAGCACAACTCATACCAGTTTTAGGTGTCAGTACAATTTATATACACACTTTGCACGGAGCCAATCATACATGTGTAAATGAGTATATAGGCCGTATGGTTTAAGTGTCCTTGGTCTGGAAAAACACACATTTAGAATTGTAAATGTTACACCAATGTTAGAGGTTTTCTTTAATAACAAGAATTGATTTCTGCCTAAATTAACCATTTTTGCAATATCAGGATAAGAAAAGACGGGGCAAAAAAACACATAGCTCTAATATATTCCTTGCAGTTTGCTTGCAGCTCTTTGATGACAGTTAATAGCGGTAACCCATTGACCAGCTTATATTAAATGCACTTTGTGATCTGAATGGGACACGCTCTTTGAAGCAGGCATATTAACCCTCTGCACTACGAGTCAACATTTCTTAGACATAGCTCCGGTCTCTCCAGAAAGTGCATTAACTATCTTTACATTTTTATTGCCGAAACTCGGAACGCAGCATCAGGTGCTTTCAAAACAATAAACATGACGCCCCCACCCCAAGTCTGCGCCCGGTGCGATGGAACCGATCGCACCGCCCTAGAGCCGGCCCTGGGCCGAGCTGAGAAATGATGGTCATCCAAGGACGTTAAGATTAGGGTGGCCAACTGTCCATCATTTTCAGACTGTCCGCGAATTTACTGCCATGACCGTTGACCTTGAAGGAAGTTTCCACGGACGGACGGTATTTGTCCGTAATTTTAGCCTTGGTGCTGACAGACAAATGTTCAGCAGCTGAGAGGGCTCAGCTGAAGCAGAAGGGAGGGGATGTCCTATGCAGTGATTCAGAGGGGCAGCCAGGGTGCTGGACTGCTTCAAAGAACAGCAAATGTAGGGACTGGTTAGTCTGCGCATGTAAAGGCTGCTTGAATGCGAAACGGGTGCTAATTGCTAGAGTTAAGCTGACTGAAGTGAAAGATTTCTTCTTTTTCCGATGTATTGTTAAGGTGTTCCAGGCTGAGCTGTGAAATTTCACGATTTTAACAATCCATACTTTCAAGTATAAAATGAAGTATACTTCCGGTAATTGAAGATATGAATGCAGAGGTGTCATTTATGGTGCAAATCCGCTTCAGTTCCCCTGCTTGCTCTGGTCTTCCAGTACAACATACAAGGATTGAGGCAGTTCTCTCCTTTGCATGTTGCAAACAGCTGCTCACTCGCTGTGTTGAAGGACAGACCCTGAGACTGTACACTCAATTATAGCTCCTACAACAGGCACCCAGGATTCAAAACTTGACACCCCAAAACTGCCCACCGCACGTAGAATACAGCCGACCTATTCCTTCTCTGTACTTAAGCAAGTGGGTCTATAAGACTCATCCATTATTCATCATTCACCGCCAACAGATTATGCTTTGCTCTGAGATTCAAACTTGTGCAGAGACATATGCACTGATACATTTAAATGTTGGTAGACAGAAATTGAAGTGCATATCCTGGGCCTCCGCCTCCTCCTGTCCCAGCTTTTATTCAGGGGCTGGTGTCACCTCACCAGAGGTCAAGTACTGGGGAGGTGGGGGTTGCATGTTGGCACTTCTTAGAGGGTTAAATGCACTGAATTCAGATCCCTTGTGTGCCAGCAATTTATATTCTAAAAACATCAGTGTCACTCTGCTGAATAATGTATCTGTTTGAGAGAGTTGAGCTTTGACTTTGCTGAGTTTTGTCTCAAAGTAGGGGCCATATCCATCACTCAGTACTGTACCAGACCCTAAACCGGACATCACCAGCTGAACACAAAGCTGGGCACTCAGAAGACTTCACTCTAGTTCAGCCCAGCAGGTCCCAATTAAATAAATTCTATGTGTGCCACTTCACATCTCACAATGGCACTTAGATATGAGAGGTAAAAAGTACATCCGAGCACATCTTCCTGATCACTTCTCTCACAAAACATGCCTGCTTAGGACCATGAACTGTAAATAAAAAATGTGACTGAAGAACCCAGTGCAGTAACCATATAAATAGATTATGATCATATGAAATACCACAAAAAGACCTGCACAGTTGCTCAAAACTGCTCGCATACCGAAAAAACATGAAGGCATGATAGTCTCAATCTAATATAAACTTGTTTTGACTTGTATTTATGTTGGTTGTCTATTTATTTACTTATATGCTATTGCGCGACCTCTGATGTGTCTGTAAAATTTTGTCCTGAATTTTGACCTTCTGTCCTTAATTTTGTCCAGAACTTTCACCCTTTTTCCTGAATTTTTAGACTCACCATCTTGAATTTGCACCTATGCCAGTTGGTCACCCTAGTTGAGATATCGGACTAAATGTGGAGTATAATAGTAGCGGTCATGTTCGTCACCTCACGCTGCCTCGGGCGATTACACCACCGTATATTTATGCCATGCGCGGCCCTCAGGGTGACTGTGGCTACAATCTAGTGTAGAGGTTGGGTAGTGACTACATGGGTGCCAGGTTTACCAGATTGTTGGTGGGATCCCCATTGGGTCACATGAGCAGTTCCCTCAAGGGAGACCCGATATCCTTGGATGATATTACATGGCCTGGAAAGTTAACCAGCCCACCATAACATCGCTCCTTTTATGCTGGCCATTCTGAGTGAAGTGGGAGCTGGCTGAGCGCCAGCGAGTTAGTGCAACCCTCTGGAGGGCATCTGCAGGAGTTCTAGAGCCAGACTAAGACAAGGTGGTGACCTCCCAAGTATAAGTGTAGATGCTGCTCGGCGGATGGTGGTAAACATCGACCTCACAAAGTGCTGTTCTGGCTTCTGAGACCACCACTTAGGTATCTTTGAAGAGTGAAATTCAAGACTCTCATTTCTTATAACATAACATAACATACTGGTGCCCAAAATCAGACTGAGTGTTGATGTACTGTGCTAACCCTCACTAATTTCTACTATACTGCATACTCTGCTGAGTCTATCTTCACAGTCTACCTAACAGTAAATTACCCATATAGCTCCTTGACTGCTTCCTGTCTGTAGACACACTATAATACCCCAGTGCATCCACCCTGACCCACTTTGTTGAGATGAACGACATACTCCGTCAGTTGCAGTCCGGTTTCCGCTCCAATCTGAGCACGGAAACAGCTTTGCTTGAGGTCACCGAGGCTGTCAAGGAAACCTTGGACAGAGGAGGCAAAGCCATGTTGGTTATGCTTGATCTCTCTGCGGCTTTCGACACCATCCCCCATGACCGTCTCCTTTCAAGACTCTGGGAGATTGGTCTGAGGGGGACGGTGTTCCGGTGGTTTAGGTCGTTTCTCTCAAATCACCAGCAAACGGTCTGGGCCCCCCCTTTCTCTGCCGCAATGCCGCCTTTGGAGGTCGGAGTTCCGCAGGGCTCAATTTTGAGCCCTTCGCTCTTTAACGTCTATATGACCCCTCTGGCAGCACTGGTGGAGGATTTTGGGGCCCAGATCGTGTCGTACGCGGACGATACCCAACTTCTGTTCACGTGCGACAAGGGCTCCGATTTTGATGGGGTGACCATCCGGGGTTGCCTTGGGGCAGTGCTTGACTGGTTTGGTCGGAACAGCCTCAAATGCAACTCCGACAAGTCCGAAGTGCTCTTCTTCGTCTGACCTGCGGACCCCAGGTGGAAGGAATGGTGGCTCACTGCCATGTTCCCTCCTGCCAGCGATTCGGGGGCTGCTAAAAATCTGTGTATTCAGATTGATAACAGCCTCTCCTTCAAAGCCCAGGTGGCTGGTCTGGCCGGCAAATGCTTTGCGATCTTGAAGATGCTAAGCAAGTTCCTGCCACTCTTATCTCTAGAGCATAGAAAGGTCATGGTCCAGGCCCTGATAGGATTTCGCCTGGACTATTCCAACGTCCTGTACCTAGGCCTTCCGGACTTCCTTCTTGCGCGTCCCCAGGTTGTTCAAAACTCAGCAGCCCGGGCCATCTTTGGACTCACTAGGAGAGCCAGGGCCAGCGACCTTCTCAGGACTCTTCACTGGCTGCCTATTAGGAAGCGAATCACTTTTAAGGCCTTGACCATTGCCTTCAAAGCCCTTCATGGTACATGTGCCTTTTATCTCCGGAAACGGATTAGTTTCTATCTGCCTTCCAGATCTTTGCGATCCTCTACCCAGGCCATGGCGTTCACCCCGGTGATCCGACGTGCGCGCTGCGGGGGCGTTCTTTTAAACATCTCGCCCCTCGGTTGTGGAATGATCTTCCTCTGTCACTCAGATCCAACACCAACCTGCTGGCATTCAGGAAGGATCTGAAGACCCTGCTTTTCACCCAGTAATTCATCCCACTCTGCTTTCAGCACTCTCTCCCGTTTTGCCTTCCACTCTGGGTCCGTGACGATCTTAAGCACCGGGACACTCTTCGGAGTAGCTGTGCGCAATAAAAGTACCCTATTAACATAACATAACATAACATAACATAACATCGCTGTTAGCATTATGCCTTATTCTGGGATGTTTATGACATCCTGGGATTTGCTGCTTCTGCCATAGGAGGTTCAGTCAAGAGTGCTAGCCCCTCCACCCCCTCTAAAGAAAGAGAGGATGTTCCTCCATTTTCCTGAAGTGGCACAGCCTGCTGGAAGATAGGACACCTCCAGGGCACAGGAAAACGGTAAGATGGCTAAAAAGAAAATGAAGGGTAAACTCATCAATACTCTCGAAAGCCCCCAAACCCTAGCAGCCAGAGAATTACCCTAGTGTGGTGTTGATGCATTCCACGTTTAGAATGTGTCCTGCATCTTTGTGAGGTAGGCTAGAATCCAGGGTTGTGGTATTTCTGGGGGCGACAGTTAGACTTGAACCTTGCCGTGTTAAGAGTTGTCAATAAAGGATGTTAAATGAATACTGGAGTTGTACTTTACAAATTGGCGACGAGCGACAACTCTGTTAAAACCTACGCATGTTACACAGTCGAGCTGAAGAGGATTAAAGAAATTTTAGGAAGTATAAGAGGCGAAAGTTGAAAATAATAAGAAATACCTGAAGAAGTGAAGGTGAGCCAGGAGTGGGTGAAACGTGGCGACTGGCGGATGCATGTATTTAACAAAGAAGAGCATTGTGGGCCAGCTGTGAATGTCGCGCAATGAAGCATGAGAGGCCAGTGACGTATTTGACATGGCAAATTTAGAGGCTGAGGGAGCGTGCACAATTATACGAAAGGAGAGCGTGACTGATGTCTGGCGGCCATCATCGTTTGGGAAGTTTTCGGCGTGTTGAGTAAGCAGTGTGGTGATGTCATACATAATGAGCGGCCATTTTGGCGAAGTATATTCATTGAAGGAAGTGAAACGCACTTTGAAGCGTGGACAGTGCATTACTGATTGATGTTACGTCGCATGTTGCCCATCAGTGATGTGCACACCGGATCGTTTGTGAAGGGCATATCATCATTAACGAAGATATGTGAGTGAAAAGAGAGATTTGCAATGTGTTCACTTACGGTGATGCACACACCTGTGACAGTTATTTACCATCTGGTGAGTTGTATATTTACATGGTTGTGGAAGAGTTTTGGAGTGTGTTCACTCACGGTGATGCACCCACCTGTGGCAATATAATTCAAAGAGTAAGCTTTGTTATGGTTGTTGACTGAGAGACATTTAGTGAAAGGAAGCCGGGGGGTCTTGTCGAGGAGCAATTATAAAATATTTGCATTATTAAAATGTAAGTAAAGATTAAGAATGTGTGCAGCACAGACATTCGGGTTAACACCTCCAGTTCCATTTTAACCACATCCTGGTGAGCCACACATGAAGTGACAAGAATGGAAAGACTACTTTATAAATTATATGGTTGTTATTAACAATGAAAGTCTTACACCAGATATTAAGAATGGTATTTTATTACATTCTTTGGGTCCAGAGGGTATTTAACAGTATAACCAAATGTAAAAAAGTATGGGGTGAAGAGGAAACTGATGTCTACGCTAATGCTTTGGAAGACTTAGAAAAGTATTAAGCACCAACAGTTTGTACTGCTATTACTAGATATACATTTTTCCGTAGGAAACAAGAACAAGGTGAAACAATTGCTGATTATTTGGCAAATTTAAAAAAGATGACTGTACCTTGTAGATTTGACCACTGCATGAAGAATTAATAAGGGATCAGATCATTATGCTTAAAATCAATAAAAGGGTGCAGGAAAGATTATGGACTATGGGTGATGGCACCTTGAACAAAGTTTTGGCTGTGGTTGGAAAAGCAGAAGTTTCTCTGAGATGTGCGAAAGTAGCCTTAGAGGATGGTAAAGAGTGAGTGGAAGTTTGTGCAGTGAATGAAAAGAATTGAGTAAAACTATTAACAAAAAGTCTGTGAATAATAAAATGCAAGATTTTAAGGAATAAAGGAGGTCCACAGTTCCTTCTAGAGTAGATTTCAAAGAAGAAGGATAAGGTGTTCTGAGTTGCTACAGATGTGGGAGTCATGAGCATCTGGCTGACAGTAGAGCTTGTAGAGCGAGGGATCAGAAGTGTTCAGTGTGTGGTCTAATTGGACACTGTGTACCTCCTTGCAGAAGGAAGGATACTAAAATGAGAATTAAATGTGTGTCAGAACAACACAAAGAGTGACACGGATGAAGAGTGTTCTGGAGAGGATGATGTTGTTATTATGGTCAAGGATGCTGTTTTAGAAGTAAAGAGCCAAGGATGAAGTAAACTGTCTTGTGAGATTGTGGTGACTGGAGTTCCTGTTGTTCTCGTGGCAGATTCAGGGTCGCCTCAATTTGGAAATGTGGAAGGAAATGTTTGTGGGTGCGATTGGAGAGGAACTTAAAGTTTGTGACATTAAACCGGAGAGTTTCACAGGAGAAACAATTCCCATGGTGGGGTGCAGGAATGTTTCATTTGTTTTTAAGGGTCGAAGGGCTGAAGAAAGGATGTATGTAGCTGAGTATGGGCCATGTGTTTTGGGTTGGAGAGATCAAAGAAGTTTGAATACTATTCTCAACCCAAACAGTAAAGAACAAGTTTTGGTGTTGAATGAAGGAGACGATTTGGGTAAGAACATGTGTGAAGATTACAATGAGGTTTTCTCAGGAAAGACTGGTTTGCTTAAAGGGTTTAAGCACAAGATTAGACTGAAGGAGGGTGCAGTTCCTGTAAATGTTAAAGTAAGAAATGTTCCATTTGTTGTGAGGAGTGAGTTGGAAAAAGAATTGAACAGGTTGGAGATGGCTGGAGTGATTGAGCATATAGAATCATCAGCATGGATGTCTCCAATTGTAGATGCATGTAAATCCAACAGAAAAATTAAACTACGTAGGGGACTTGAGAGGTGTAAATAGAGAAATACAAATGGACACATTTCTAAGTAAGGGCAAATTTTGCGGATCTGCGGTCTGCGAATTCGCACAAAATCGCAAAAAAGTCAGCGGATTTTCCAGCGAAATCGCAGATTTTGTTGCAATTTTCAGCTACTCAACTGGAGTACTTTCTACTGGCTAATCAGTAAGTGTTACCTCGTTGGGTGCTTTTCCTACACTGCAGCTGCGTAAAGGGCCAGAAGATTTGTCTCCACTGACCATGTGTGCCTGTAACTTTGCATCCGCGCCAAAAGGCGCCGAGGTCCCTTGAGTGAGCTGTCCACCATAGTTGGGAAAGGACGGGAAGACGTTTGATACCGCTAGTGTGTGGTGTGGGGCTTCTATGCGTGTCAACATGCCTCTTGTTTATAAAGGGTCAGAGAGCGAGCAGGGCAGCAGGTGAGGAGAAAGCAGCCTCCTGGTCACAGGAACGGGGATTGCGCTCGAGAAACTCAGGGATGCAAAGACCTCCCTCGGGTATTACAGCTAATTTTCAACGGCAGATATGGGGTTAAAGCACATTTGCCGAGCCTCAACCGTGCTCACTAATGTTTTGGGCTGATTAAAACTTTCTGAATTTGAGCTTCAACTTGGGCACCTGCTTTATTTATATCTGTAAGTGCTTCCTGTTGAGGTTTAATTTTTGTGACAGGAGCCTCGTGCCAGAATGAATCCTGCCCTGCATAGTTATCCACGAAGATGCCACCGTTTTGTGCAATACCTCTACTCAACTGGAGTACTTTCTACTGGCTAATCAGTAAGTGCTACCTCGTTGGGTAAATGATATTGCTTTTCCTACACTGCAGCTGCGTAGGGCCAGAAGATTTGTCTCCACTGACCATGTGTGCCTGTAACTTTGCCACCGCTCCAAAAGGCGCTGAGGTCCCTTGAGTGAGCTGTCCATCATAGTTGGGAAAGGGCGGGAAGACGTTTGATACAGCTAGTGTGTGGTGCGGGGCTTCTATGCGTATTCACATGCCTCTTGTGTATAAAGGGTCAGAGAGCGAGGAGGGCAGCAGGTGAGGAGAAAGCAGCCTCCTGGTCACAGGAATGGGGATTGCGCAAACTCAGGGTTGCAAAGACCTCCCTCGGGTATTACAGCGAATTTTAGATGGCAGATATGGGTTTAAAGCACGGTTGCCCAGCCTCAACCGTACTCACTAATGTTTTGGGCTGATTAAAATGTTACTGAATTTGAGCTTCAACTCGGGCACCTTCTTTATTTATATCTGTAAGTGCTTCTTGTTGAGGTTTAATTGTTGTGACAGGAGCCTCGTGCCAGAATGAATCCTGCCCTGCATAGTTATCCACGAAGATGCCACAGTTTTGTGCAATACCTCTACTCAACTGGAGTACTTTCTACTGGCTAATCAGTAAGTGTTACCTCGTTGGGTAAATGATAGTGCTTTTCCTACACTGCAGCTGCGTAGGGCCAGAAGATATGTCTCCACTGACCATGTGTGCCTGTAACTTTGCCACTGTGCCAAAAGGCGCCGAGGTCCCTTGAGTGAGCTGTCCATCATAGTTGGGAAAGGGCGAGAAGACGTTTGATACCACTAGTGTGTGGTGCGGGGCTTCTATGCGTATTCACATGCCTCTTGTGTATAAAGGGTCAGAGAGTGAGGAGGGCAGCAGGTGAGGAGAAAGCAGCCTCCTGGTCAAAGGAATGGGGATTGCGCAAACTCAGGGTTGCAAAGACCTCCCTCGGGTATTACAGCTAATTTAAATAGGCTACAGGTGGTGATGAACGACGCCGCCCGTCTTATCTTCAGACTGCCAAGACGCACTAAAGCATCCCCCCTACTACAAAGTCTCCATTGGCTCCCTATCAAGGAGCGAGTGGAATTTAAAAACTTGTGCATAGCCCATAAAGCCATCTATGGCATGGCGCCCGCATACATTAAAGATCGTCTGGCAGTGTATAGCCCAAAGAGAGCTCTTAGATCCTCAGACTCTCAGCTACTAGTCTGCCCTCGGTACAAACTTGCTACCAAGGGCGGAAGAGCCTTTTCGGTGCTGGTTCTGCATCTATGGAACACACTACCTGAGCCACTACGTAAGGAAGGAAACCTCCTACATTTCAGAAAGGGGCTGAAAACGTTGTTATTTAGGAGAGCCCTATGAGCCACTTAGGCTAGTGGATGCCCTCTGTACTGTCAAAGTTGTTGTTTACCATCGATTCCCGAGCGCTTAGAGGCCTGTAGGTGATTGAGCGCGCTACAAATCAAAAATAACAATAACAGCTAATTTTCGATGGCAGATATGGGTTTAAAGCACGCTTGCCCAGCCTCGACCGTACTCACTAATGTTTTGGGCTGATTAAAATGTTACTGAATTTGAGCTTCAACTCGGGCACCTGCTTTATTTATATCTGTAAGTGCTTCTTGTTGAGGTTTAATTGTTGTGACAGGAGCCTCGTGCCAGAATGAATCCTGCCCTGCATAGTTATCCACGAAGATGCCACAGTTTTGTGCAATACCTCTACTCAACTGGAGTACTTTCTACTGGCTAATCAGTAAGTGTTACCTCGTTGGGTAAATGATAGTGCTTTTCCTACACTTCAGCTGCGTAGGGCCAGAAGATATGTCTCCACTGACCATGTGTGCCTGTAACTTTGCCACCGTGCCAAAAGGCGCTGCGGTCCCTTGAGTGAGCTGTCCACCATAGTTGGGAAAGGGCGAGAAGACGTTTGATACCGCTAGTGTGTGGTGCACGGCTTCTATGCGTGTTCACATGCCTCTTGTGTATAAAGGATCAGAGAGCGAGCAGGGCAGCAGGTGAGGAGAAAGCAGCCTCCTGGTCACAGGAATGGGGATTGCACTCGAGAAACTCAGGGATGCGAAGACCTCCCTCGGGTATTACAACCAATTTTCGATGGCAGATATGGGGTTAAAGCACACTTGCCCAGCCTCGACCGTGCTCACTAATGTTTTGGGCTGATTAAAACATTACTGAATTTGAGCTTCAACTCAGGCACCTGCTTTATTTATATCTGTAAGTGCTTCCTGTTGAGGTTTAATTTTTGGCCCACAGGAAGCACTTACAGAGTTAAGGCAGGTGCCCGAGTTGAAGCTAACTTTGTAACCACTGATGAGTAACGTTCTGAAGAACATAAGTGGTGTTTTGTTCCTTGAAGATGATGTTTTGATAATGGGAGAGAACAGACAAGTGCATGATCAGAGGTTGAAGGAAGTCTTGGATGTGTTAAAAGCTAGAGGGTTAATAGGGGAATATGAAAAATGTTGTTTTGCTAAGAACAAAGTAACATATTTGGGTCATTTGATCGGGAAGGATGGTATTTCTCCAAAGAAGAAACTAATTGAAACAGTTAGGGAGGCACCAGAACTGTTGAATAAGGAGGAGCTTCGTTCGTTCTTAGGCCTTGCGGAGTACTACTCCAAATTTGTAAGACATTTTGCAGAAAAGTCATATGATTTGAGTCAATTACTAAAACAAAGGTGCAAATTTGTTTAGGATGAGAAATGTGTGGAACCTTTTGAATGGTTAAAAGATGAAGTATGTAATGCAGCTCCTATCATGGGTTTTGATCTGGATTTGCATAGTGTGCTTACGGTGGATGCGAGTGGAAAAGGTTTGAGCGCAGTGCTTACACAAATTGAGGATGGTACAAAGGAGGTTGTGATTGGTTTTGCATCAAGAAGTCTCATGCCAGCAGATGAAGTGTATTCAGTAATTGAAAAAGAAACTCTTGGGTGTGTATGGGGCATGGAGCATTTTAGAGCATTTCTGTGTGGGACGGAGTTTGATGTAAGAACTGATCGCAAGCCTTTAGTAACTTTGCTTACTATAGATGGAATGGTGAAAGCTTCAGCAAGGATTGCCAGATTTTCAATGAGGTTACAAGATTACAATTACAAGATTAAGTATATGCCGGGCTACAGAACAAAGTTGCTGATTGTTTGAGTTGTATTCCGTTGCCTGCAAAGAGGTACCGGAAAGTATTTGGGATGATTATCAAATTGCACTTGTGGAAGAAGATGGAATGAATTCAATTGAGAGGAAGGAGTGGATTTTGGAGTACGAGAAAGATGATTTACTACAAAAAAGTGAAGGAGAGGATTTTGAAAGGATGGGGAGAGAAGAAGCCTGACAAGGCAGAGGAGTGGAGTTTTGGGAAGTGAGAAGTGAGTTGGATGTGGAGTCTGGATGCGTGATGAGAGGTGAAAAACTTGTACCTCCGCTTGGTCTCAGGAGTAAACTATTGGATTTATGTCATTAGGGATATTTCGAGATTGTAAGGATGAAGAAAAGATTTAAAGCTTCATATTGGTGGCCAGGAGTTGACCTTGAGGTGGAGAGAAGAGTAAGGGATTGTGGACAGTGTGCAGATTCAGACAAACGTTTACAGACCTTGAGACACAGTTGATGCTTATGGAGTGTCCTGAAATTGTTTGGGATATGCTGGCTGTGGATTTCGTAGGTCCTATGCAGGCCAGGTATGCTGAGGCTACATTTATCATTGTATTAGTGGACTATTTTAGTAAGTGGGTGGAGTTGGACATTGAAGAAAAGGCAGCTGCAGATACTGTTGTTAAATTTCTAAGTGAAGTGTTTTTGAAGGAGTGTTTGCCCAAGAGGCTTCTAAGTGACAATGGAACACATTTTACGGCATCCAAGGTTGGGCAGTTTTTGAAGAGAAATGGTGTGCAGCATGTTAAAACTTCAATGTATCATTCTGCGGGTAATGGTGCTGTTGAGTGAAGTGGTCACCCGAAGTTGTCAAGGGGTACATCATTAAAGCAAAGCAAGTGTACAAAAGGAACTATGATAAAAGGAATGCTACAAAGGTGGAGACTTTAAGAGTTGGAGATTGGGTTAAAAGAAATAAATGGGGCAAGTTGCCTAAAGGGCAGAGTTTTTTTGTTGAACCGTTAAGAGTTGTGGAATGTTTGAGAAATTCGGCCAGATTGAGTGATAATCGGGTCTGGCACATTAGTCTTATTGTTAAATGCAAGAGTTTTGGAAAAGGACTAGGGGAAGATGTTGATGGTTCTTTTGTTTTAAATGATTGGCTGTGGGAAGATGAAGTTGATGAAGAGATGGAGCAGGGTGAAGCAGCGTGTGCACAGGAGGTGTTGAATAGATCAGTGGAAGAAAAGGAGTGTGTGGATACTGGTTCAAGGAGGTAGGGTAGAATGGGTAGAGTAATTCACACTCCTTACAAACTTAAGGATTTTGTACTGTGTTAAAAACATTTTTTATGATTTTGTCTTTTTTTTTAGATGTATTGTATATAGTTGTTTTGTTTCCTTTCATTGTTGCTCACTATATGCAGGAGGGGGGTGTGTGGTGTTGATGCATTCAACATTTAGAATGTATCCTGCATCCTTGTGAGGTAGGCTAGAATCCAGGGTTGTGGGAGTTCTGGGTACAATAGTTAGACTTGAACCTTGCGGTGTTCAGATGTACTTGCTGCAATGTACCGGCAGAGGTGTCAATAAAGAATGTTAAATAAATACTGGAGTCCTCTTTACACCTAGCAAAGGATCGATGTTCATGGATGGTGCCTGGAAAAGCCTAGCAAGGGAAAGGGCTCATTTAGAGGGGTGAGAATTAGCTTGTTTTCAAAGCCCAAAGAATGCTGCAAAGACTGCTGGAATTCCAGTAGTCTGACTCTCAAGCAGAGAGACTCCAAATGGCTGATGGACCACCATGATTAGCGAGGATGGCGTCGTTTGAGGAGTGTGAAGGGGACTATGAACTATTGGTCTAAGGTGTTAAGTAATGCACTGTATGCACAACGAGGGGATTCCCCCCTGTAATACCTTGCACTTGGGCACACTGCCGAATAATAATGTAAGACTATTGTCACTGGTACAGTCTCTGGAAGAACACTTAGAGGGCTGGCTTTAAACCTGCCCTACGTGGACTCAATCACTACTTTATTAAAGAAATCTACTTCAAATCATTCCCAAACATTAGCATTGGCAAGAAAAAATGGATTCAAATACACGTTCCACTCCATAAAACGAAGTCCATCCAAAATACCATGACATGAACAAGGAATGGAGTTTTATATCATTTTAATGTAATATGATGACTATATTTATAAAAGTTTCCCGCACAACAACTCTCAGTAGGCAAAAAACGTACAATTGTTTGGAAGATTGCGCTAAAAACAAAAGCTCCTTATATGTGGGCTTGTTGGAGATGCTGTCCATTTGAGGCACATGCCATTCAGATGAGTGTCAATAACATGCCATTTCATGGAGCTCGATTGTGATCCTTTAAGTCCCAAATTTAAGAAGCATAATTATTTCAGAAAATAAGATCAAAGCATTTCAACAAGGAACAATGTAAAATTCTTTCATCAAGTTAGCCTTCCAAAAAATAACCAGGGAAAATAAAACGTATTACCCAGAATCTATCGAGCTAAGTGAGTCCTCAACCTTTTTATGGTACTGTAAAGGAAATCCAAAGTACTAAGGGGCAGATTTACAATAACTGGCGCATCCCTGCATATCAGCAGGAATGTGCCAGTTATTGTGCGTCACGGCTCCGCCACCATGGATGCGCTGCATTTACAATGTGGCGCACTATGGGACAAAAACAGACAGATGCGGGAAGCATCTGTGCCATAAAGACGGCGCATAGCTGGAGTAGCGTCGCGAGCGCAACACAGCTCCTGCAAGGCTCTGGGGTGCCCTATCTTTACAATGCTGCGTCAATCCTTACGTCTGCTTCAAGCAGGCACACGGTTTTGACGCAGTATGGGCTCAAAAGTGACTGAGTGAAATCTTGTAGATTTCACTCAGCCACTTTTAGGAGGCGTTCCTGCGCCGGAACGCCCCCAGCACAGGAACGCCTACTTCTGGCGCAGGGCTTTACAATGTGATGCATCTCCCAGATGCGTCACATTGTAAATACCCCGCAGCATGGCCCTGGTTTTGCGCCGCCGCTGCTTCACAAAAGTGACACAACAGCGGCGTAAAAGAGGCGCAAGGGGCTTGTAAATCTGCCCCGAATCTGAACTCGGTTTTCAAAAAAACCTAGGGCTTCATTTATGAAAAGTGACGCATCGCTGAGTGAAAACAGTGATGCGTCACTTTTCATTGCACCCTCCTTGCGACATGCTGGATGCATCATATTTATCATATGACGCATCATGTCGCAAGGAGTTACAGAAACGTCAGTATTTCTGACGTATTTGTAAGGCGCAAAAGTGACGCATTGCTGGAGTGTGTCACAAAAGTGACGCAACTCCAGCAATGTGTCCTTTCACATTGGGCAAGCCCCATGTGAAAGGGCCTGCGTCAGTCTTACGCCTGCTGTGAGGCAGGCGTAAGAAATTGATGCATTTGTGTCCTAGAAGTGGCGCAGTGAAATCTCATAGATTTCACTGTGTCATTTCTACGACCCTTTCTTGCGTCAATACGCCCCCCTTGCATACATTATACCTGGCACATGTATAATGTGGCGCAGGGGTTTACAAAGTGACGCATCTACTTAGATGCGTCACTTTGTAAATATAGCGCAACAAGGTGCATTTTTTATGCCATTGGTGCGTCACAAAAAGCGACGCACCAGTGGCGTAAAAGTGACGCACAGCCTCATAAATGAGGCCCCTAACGTTTCAACCCCTTTCCAAGCAAGTTGCTCGTGTTCACGACCTTCACTGAGCTTCCCCTGGTCGTGGTTATTTTCTCAGACCTTTGTTACATTCACATTGTTGGTTCTCCTTAAGACATGATTGTTTCTGCAGTAACCACAGAAACCCTGATGTAATTCAATATACCATGACATTTGTACCTTTGAAATGAGTCATTCCTTTGGAAAAAGGGTGCCTCCAATCATGATGGAATATTGCTCTCAGGGGTCAATGGCCAACACATCAGTCCAGGAGAAGGCTGCAGATTCCAGAAAGGGTTAAGAACCTCAGTGCGTCCAAAAATCATTGTAAATACCTCTGAATATGACAACTTGCCCTGTCTGGTGGCAATGTTTTCACTGAGTTGAAACTGAGAGCGTAGGAGCCAGGCAGGCCAGGCAAATGTTTCAAGTGCCTCCAGATATTACCAAAAGCAAAGCAGCCATGAACAAGAAGGATCCTTTTAAAACTGACCCCCCCTGTTTTTTTGCTGTAACCAGAGAAAGAAAATGGTACAGGCTTTCCTGCAGTCTCAAACCTAAATCATTGTAACTCTCCGCTGATGCGCGTTTTACAGGATTCAATGGAAATGTGTAATGAAACACCCAACACATAGAATCCAGTGCCACTGTCATGGAAGGTTAATTTCATAAAACCAAAACAAAAAGTAGACATGCCAAAGAAAGGTGTAGAGAGGTCGTACAGACATATTACTGGCATAGAATCCCATCTTCTGATCAGAAAAGTAGACGTGTTATCTCCATTATGCTACAACTGGAAACAAAGCTTGAACACCTGGCCAGTTGTCAAGAGTACCCAATTTTGGATTCTGGGGAATAATTTACACTTTATTGAACAGGGGCGGGGGGGTTGGTTGGAGACGCTCTTTCTGGGAAAATCGAAGTCTTATTAGCAACCACATGCCCCCTTAGGCTGAGTGTGTATATGGTTGTGTGTGCTGTCTGTATAGTGTTGTAGATCACGCAAGTTCAGAACAGAAAGATGTCTTGACCAGTGCAATGACCAGAAAAAAGACCTGCTACAGCATGGAGGAAAGATCCAAACTCCCTTGGTTGTGGCGAACAATGCCATTGAGGACGCGGGAGTCAAAATAATAAAATGGAAAAAGTTGAACATTTCAAAGATGGAGGACAAATGGCTGGTCCTGCATGTGGGATATCTCAACAGGTTTCCCTGAGTCGATGGTGCTTGGGACTTCTAGGAGCCATCGACTGACGCATATGGACGAAATCAAAGTAGTCAGTCTGATGGCTGCTGCAGATTGGAGGAGAGCTGCGTAATTCAAAGGCTCATGTGAAATCTGCTGCACCCACACATACCGTAAGGGTGCAGCAGGATATAATACCGTCATATATTAGTATGGTTTGTGCCATGATTATCCCATGAGACTCTCTACCCATGTTCATCTCTCCTATGTGTGTCTGGGAGTGAGTCAACCAGCAGGTAAAGGACATGTTGTGGTGGATTTTAGTGGCTGCTTAATTTAAATGTAAGGTCCGCAAAGCGCCCTTTTTAGGAATCGCCTAGCTATTGCTGTTAAGCAATCGCTATGCGAGAGATATAGAGAGCTGCTCCAGGAAAGCTTACGAATGGGCTTTTGAATGTGGATTATGGACAGTGCATGTGCTCCGAGTACGCGCTTGCCATTTGCTCCCCTGCCCCCCCATCAGACTTGAAAGGAAGCCACTCGCATACCACCATTCCACCATTTGTCTCAGACTTCAAAGGAATGCCTCCCGCTCCCCCGCCCCCCACCACAGCAATGCAGAGAGCTTGTTTTTATTGCAGTTCCATGACATGCTCTCTGTTTAAAGCCTGCAGAGTTTCTTTTATCTTTCTCACTCTTGGTATTTCACTCCCCTTTTGACTTCTTCCCTTGAATTTCTCGCGTTCATCTCAGCGTCTTTCTTTCCTTTCCTCTGGCCCTCTTCTCTCTCCTTCTCTTTTTTCCACCTCTTTATTCTTTGCCATTTCATATATACGATAAACGCACCATCATGAACAATTTCCAAACAGTATTGCGTTTCACATCGAGCCTGTGGCAGAGGTTTCTTCCGCTGTAACAAAGAGATGTTCCTGCCATTACCCAATTTAATGATACGTCATTTATCACCCTCGTCTAGATGAAAGGCCGACATGCCGTGCAAAGCTTGGACCCGGGCCTGCAGGTCACACCAAATGCCCTAATCTATTGCTTACCTCGCCGAGCCGCCCAGAAGTAAATGAGTTACCACTGGCCTTCAAAGTATTCATTTTTTTTCTGGCATTTGAAACCGACTGAGCTACTTTGGCCCTCAAAAAGTAATTTAACTTCCAAACAAAATCAAGCTCCGTCTGGTTTTTAACAGCACTCAAGTTATTTCGGAGTTTTATATTTTAGTTCCTTATGTTCTCTGAGCAGAATTTTTTTTATCTGCCCTTTTTCAAAGTATTTACTTTTCTCTGGCCTCCATCTATCTATCTATCTATCTATCTATCTATCTATCTATCTATCTATCTATCTATCTATCTATCTATCTATCTATCTATCTATCTATCTATCTATCTATCTATCTATCTATCTATCTATCTATCTATCTACCTATCTATCTATCTATCTATCTATCTATCTATCCATCTATCTATCTATCTATCTATCTATCTATCTATCTATCTATCCATCTATATTTATTGCCCTCACTCTATTTATCTATCGCCCTCACTCTATCTATCTATCTATCTATCTATCTATCTATCTATCTATCTATCTATCTATCTATCTATCTATCTATCTATCTATCTATCTATCTATCTATCTATCTATCTATCTATCTATCTATCTATCTATCTATCTCTCTATCTATCCATCTATATTTATTGCCCTCACTCTATTTATCTATCTATCTATCTATCTATCTATCTATCTATCTATCTATCTATCTATCTATCTATCTATCTATCTATCTATCTATTGGAGAAGTGTGGCTCACTGGTTAGAGCAGGCAGACCCTGAAGCAGAGGTCAGACCCGGGACCAGGGTTCAATTCCTGACACGGCAGGGTCTTGAGCTCAAATGATCATGGACTCGATAATTCTCGCTTCGGTGCCTGACCTAATCATGGGTTCACACTCTGCAACTCTGGGCATTAAGCTTGCTTAATCTCCACAACGGCCCCCCTGCGGTGGGATGCCCTGTAGGGGCTATCTCACAGGGAAAAGCCAGGACGGGTTCCCAAGGCAAGCGCGGAGATACCCCTTCGGGGGACGATTCAGGCGCTATATAAGAAACATAATAATAATTATATCTATCTATCTATCTGTTAGACCTTTCAGCCCTTTGGGTGGTCCCTCCTGTTATTTATTTATTTCTGTCCCCTTTCTGTCTTCCAATTCCTTTCATTTTTATGTCCACAGAGTTTTTATGGTGTTTGTCCTTCGGGCTAGGTGTTACTGGGCCTCAGAACCCCCCTTTTTCCCTGACCTAGGTGCTTTTCTGACTGGATCCACAAAATGGTGGCTTACAACTGCCACCTGACTGGTTACCTCAGGATCCAGGCCCATAGGACAGTATGAGGGTTTCCAGATCCTTCTGGACTTCTCTGGACATTCTGGGGACAGCCTATAAAAGGTGGAATGTTGGGCAGCCATTTTGTGTCGTGTGGAGTGGAAGCAAAGAAGAGAGAATCTTGCGGGAGTCTAGGCTGTGGAGGAGGAGGTTGGCACTGTGGAGAAAGGGGGCTTGACTGCCTTCAGAGGCTGCTACCCCTTCCTGTGATGCTACCCCAAGCCCATTGACCTGACCTCACGAAGACTCTGGCACTTGAAGCCACAATTCGACTGAGGGTATCAGTTTCTTGAGTGAAAATTCAGGTGGAAGACTGATAGAAACCTAACCGGACTGGTGAGGGTGAGTGGGGCTGCCTTCCGAATGGAGCTGTAGCCCTGGGAAAAACTCCTTTAGGTTAGACATCTCCCTACGCCCAGCGCTAATTGTTCCCTCGTTGCCCTACTGTGACCCCCCTGAACCCACTAGACGGCGCAGCCAAACTGACCTGGATTTCCTCACTTGGGAGGTGACCTCACTATTATACCGTCAGATTTCCCGAGGTGGTAGCGCCTACAGGATAAGCGCCGGCGGCGATCTAGTGTCTTGTTCCCCGGAGTCCAGAAGGGGTCTGAGGAAAGGCCGGGTCTTCAAGAAAGGAGGCGTCCTCACGAGCGAAGCTGTGGAAAGGGGCCGGCACTGACAGGGTGTGCGCGGCGGCCTTGAGGTGGTTGCTAGGCCACGGAGACCGGAGTAGCGTCCTGCCCTGACGTAAGGAGGAGTAGCGGGGCAGGCCGTGAGGTGGTGTGTCTTGCCTTGAGGAAGGAACTGAGGCAGAGACGCGCCGGAGTTTCCGGCATCACGCTGCGCTTCTGAGAGAGCGTGGGGCATATGGTGCCGAACTTGGAAGGGAAGTTGCTGCATGAGAGCGTCTTGTAACAGGTGACAGTTTTACCCTCAGGGGGCTTGCTCCAGTGCCTGTGACTGAGGAATTTAACCCCTACTCTTGGCCAGTGTACAAGAAGTGCGCTGAGGTTTCCTGGCAGGAGGGAGCAAGGGTTAGCTGAGGAAAAGGGAGGGAGAGAAAGACGCATGACCTCTATGGCAGTTGCTAACCAAAAGTAAAGGGCTTTATTTACTTCCCCTTGAAATTGGGGATAATCGAAGGAGCAGAGCATGACCCAATAATCTCTAGGCGTCAAGCCCTCCTTTCACAAATAAGGTGTACTCTTACTGGGGTCAAACCAAGGGTGCTTTAGTTCTTCTGAAGTAAAAGAAGGCTCTGACTGTGTTAATTGAAAACCCTTTTGCATGGATACTTTGCACTAATGAAATAACGTAATCTACTGCATTTTTAGACGCTGCTTTGATAGTCAGTTGTTAAAATCAAATGCTCAATGTAAACTAAGGGTTATTCTGCGGTTTTGTGTTTTTGATCGCCTGTATTTGCTCCTAATGTTTTTAATGACTGTACAATTCTAAACTTCTGCTGGTGCTGTGAAAAAGTAGGGTTCACTGGTGTGACTGGAGCTTTTGCTCTAACTGAAATAGGAGACAGGAATGCTAATTTATGAAAAGATGACATGTTATTATAACGTCAGGAATGCTAATGGTGAAATTTATGAAAAGATGACATGTTATTATAAATGCAACTAAGAAAAATCTGAAGGAAAGATAAAGCTTTTCTTACTACATGGTGTGGTGTCATTTTTGGGTGGACGCTCGCTGGATCACTGTGTGAGTGTGGCGCAAGTACCTCAGACAGCCTAGGAATTAGACCATACCGCTTGAGCCAGGCTATCCCAGGTGGACCGGTAACCCCGGGTCCAAGACTATCTATCGATCTATCTATCGCCCTCAATCTATCTATCTATCAATCTATCTATCTATCTATCTATCTATCTATCTATCTATCTATCTATCTATCTATCTATCTATCTATCTATCTATCTATCTATCTATCTATCTATCTATCTATCTATCTATCTATCGCCCTCACTCTATCTATCTATTGCCCTCACACTATCTATTCATCGCCCTCTATCTATCTATCTATCTATCTATCTATCTATCTATCTATCTATCTATCTATCTATCTATCTATCTATCTATCTATCTATCTATCTATCTATCTATCTATCTATCTATCTATCTATCTATCTATCTATCGCCATCACTCTATCTATCTATCTATCTATCTATCTATCTATCTATCTATCTATCTATCTATCTATCTATCTATCTATCTATCTATCTATCTATCTGTCTATCGCCATCTATCTATCTATCTATCTATCTATCTATCTATCTATCTATCTATCTATCTATCTATCTATCTATCTATCTATCTATCTATCTATCTATCTATCTATCTATCTATCTATCTATCTATCTATCTATCACCCTCTCTATCTATCTATCTATCTATCTATCACCCTCTCTCTATCTATCTATCACCCTCTCTCTATCTATCTATCTCCCTCTATCTATCGCCCTCACTCTATCTATCTATCGATCTATCTATCTATCTATCTATCTATCTATCTATCTATCTATCTATCTATCTATCTATCTATCTATCTATCTATCCCCCTCACTCTATCTATCTATCGCCCTCACTCTATCTATCTATCGCCCTCACTCTATCTATCTATCTATCTATCTATCTATCTATCTATCTATCTATCTATCTATCTATCTATCTATCTATCTATCTATCTATCTATCTATCTATCTATCTATCTATCTATCTATCTATCGCCATCACTCTATCTATCTATCTATCTATCTATCTATCTATCTATCTATCTATCTATCTATCTATCTATCTATCCATCTATCTATCTATCTATCGCCATCACTCTATCTATCTATCTATCTATCTATCTATCTATCTATCTATCTATCTATCTATCTATCTATCTATCTATCTATCTATCTATCTATCTATCTATCTATCACCCTCTCTCTATCTATCTCCCTCTATCTATCGCCCTCACTCTATCTATCTATCTCTATCTATCTCTATCTATCTATCTATCTATCTATCTATCTATCTATCTATCTATCGCTCTCACTCTATCTATCGCCCTCACTCTATCTATCTATCGCCCTCACTCTATCTATCTATCACCCTCACTCTATCTATCTAGCATCACTCAGCACCACCACAGCATCACTCAGGGGCACCTCAACATCACTCAGGGGCACCACAACATCACTCTGCGTACCACAACATCACTGAACGCAACAGCATAATTCATCACCACCACAACATCACTCAGCACTACCACAGTTTCAATCTGTGCAACCATTCAACAACAACTGGTTCAAATATGTTCTCTCAATCTTTCAAGCTTCATTACCCTCAGTCTATCTATCTATCTATCTATCTATCTATCTATCTATCTATCTATCTATCTATCTATCTATCTATCTATCTATCTATCTATCTATCTATCTATCTATCTATCTATCTATCTATCTCACTCTATCTATCTATCACCCTCACTCTATCTATCTCATCACCACAGCATCACTCTATCTATCGCATCACCACAGCATCACTCAGCACCACCCAGCATCACTCAGGGGCACCACAACATCACTCAGGGGCACCACAACATCACTATGCGCTACCACAGCATCACTGAACGCCACAGCATCACTCGTGGCCACCACAGCATCACTCAGCACCACCACAGCCTCAATTTGTGCAACCATTCAACAACAACTGGTTCAAATATGTTCTCTCAATGTTTCAAGCTTTATTACAAAGGTCACAAAAAGATGTTAATATTCCACTTCTGTTCTTGGATTTTCGTCACAATAAAATACACTGAATATAATCTTCACAAAAGTTATTTACAAAAGTTTTAGCTATTGCCATTATAAATTACAATAACTTTTATTTAAGTATTATTTATTTAAAAAAATTAAAAGCCATTGCTATTTGTAATATCAATACAGCTAAGTCACGTAAATGCAACACATATTGCATTACAAATGCTATAGGTGTCACATTGGCGAAAGTTTAAATTATTGGCATTGTAAATGACAAAAGCTATTAATTTAGCTATTTTCAAAACCAACACATAAATAAGAAAATTTTCATTTATAATACCAATAGCTCAGACTTTCCTAATGTGGGACCTATTGCATTGCAAATGCTTGTTTTATTTTGTTTCTCATGACACCTTACGCAGCAAAGTTAATGTTTTTTCTTCTCTAAACCAATTTGAAAAGAATACATATTATGCCTGCCTTGTCAGTATAGATGAATTCTGTGTGGTTGATGAAAACTCTGTCTCACATTTAGGTTGAGGCTGAAAAGTATTTTTGAAAATGTAATAGTCTGTGATTCATAGACTAAAGAGACAAGTGGATCACGCTAATGGAGCCAATCTGCCTGAGAGAAGGCAAGATGGAGCTATGCACCATATCTCTGAATATGTGCATGAATAGCTAATATCTACTATCGAACACATGACAAAATGCACAAAAATAACACAAACTGGAGCATGGATGAGCTCCTGAAGGAGCCTGCAGATGGCCATCAGAAGAAAAAACAATGTACATGGTTTCAGCTGAGAAAGCTAGATTTGTCAAAGTCATGACTCCAGATGCCAGGGCACATCTCCTCTCGACTCTAAAGAGCCCTCAATTCCTTATGGAAGCTCCAAATTTTCCAAAATAATTAATTGCTCAAGTGGATGCATACAAGCTTGGCACAGATAAATCTGTATGACAATGAGCTACCAACAGGATTCAAGAGCAGGACATTTCTTTGTGGAAAGCCAGAAAATGAATACTATGAATAATAGGCTATAACGTCAGATCCGCAGAAATTGACTATCTGATTATAACATTTACCAGGCTGACACTCCCAAAGAGATCTACTGGCACTGAACTTACTAAAGATCTAGAAAAAGTAAGTTTTCAAGGCTGACTTACACTGGATAGGAAGGGGGGGTTGATCTAAGCAGCCATGGAAGAACATTCCAAAGACTTGGCCTTGCTATAGAAAAAACTCTACCAAACTTAGATTCAGGATAGCTTTAACTGCAGATGGTCCTGTCTATAGAAGAAATCTGCTGGCATTTTAGGGCAAATACATGCTTGACGTTCAGGCCTCCAGCGGTGAACCACCTGAACATCAGAAAGTGAACTTAAATCTTATACAGGGATTAACTGGCTGCCTATGTAATAGTTACCTTGCTTTTAAGGCATGGCCCCTGCATTTAAGGCTCACTATAGACAGGAATGGAGAGTTTTGTACCCTCAGAAGTTGGGCCACAGAAGATGGGGGAAGTCCTGTATGCTGGCTATTGCAATAGACTAGCCTGGAGCTCATCAACACCTCTATGATGCAGCTTTATCTTTTTTGGATAGAATAAAAGGAATGGTTTGAGACTTCGCACTGTGGTGTAAGAAGTTTCCATTACCTTCCCGTTCTAAGGCTGCAAGGTCATCATGCAATCAAGTGTAGACCCCTGGGAGCTCATTTATGAGCCCTTGCGTCACTTTTGCACCACTGGTGGGTCACTTTTTGTGACGCACCAGCAGTGTAAAAAATGCGCCTTGTTGCGCCATATTTACAAAGTGACGCATCTAGGTAGATGCGTCACTTTGTAAACCCCGGTACAAAAGGGGGTGGTGATGGACGGAGCATCTGAATCAATCAAACACTCACACCCAGTCAAAAGATCTGGGTTTAATCCATCACCGTTCTTTAGCCCACTCTGCCACCCCAGTTCAGACAGGGCTATATGCAAATCAGTCTGACCCTGTGTCTCATGGGAACAGTCCAGCCCGAACCGCCAAGCCATGTCTTCCCTGGACCGGAAACAAGCTTCCGAGGACCGGTTTCTGGCATTCCAGCCGTCTTCAGCCCGGCTTGCTTGAATCCAGTGGCAAAGTGAGTAAGGTAATCACATCTGAACATATCCTGCCACACTTATGGCAGCCAAAAAAGGTACAAAAGGGGGTGATGATGGACGGAGCATCTGAATCAATCAAACACTCACACCCAGTCAAAAGATCTGGGTTTAATCCATCACCGTTCTTTAGCCCACTCTGCCACCCCAGTTCAGACATGGCTATATGCAAATCAGTCTGACCCTGTGCCTCATGGGAACAGTCCAGCCCGAACTGCCAAGCCATGTCTTCCCTGGACTGGAAACAAGCTTCCGAGGACCGGTTTCTGGCATTCCAGCCGTCTTCAGCCCGGCTTGCTTGAATCCAGTGGCAAAGTGAGCAAGGGACTCACGTCTGAGCATACCCTGCCACACTTATGGCGGCCAAAAGCGGTACAAAAGGGGGTGGTGATGGATGGAGCATCTGAATCAATCAAACACTCACACCCAGTCAAAAGATCTGGGTTTAATCCATCACCGTTCTTTAGCCCACTCTGCCACCCCAGTTCAGACATGGCTATATGCAAATCAGTCTGACCCTGTGCCTCATGGGAACAGTCCAGCCCGAACTGCCAAGATTGATTCAGATGCTCCGCTAGATTGAGGTTGAAAAGTAAGGGTGCAAGAATACATCCTTGTTTTAGGCCTCTGTTGATGAAGATTTTGTTGGCTGTAGTCCATCTCGAGGTGACTCTTATTTTCACCCAGGTATCTGTATGTAGAGCAATGAGAGCTTTCAATAAGGGCTGCCCCATTTTGCCAATTTTTCCCACAATTTGGGGCGAATCACACTGTCAAAAGCTTTTCGAAAGTCAATAAAGCCCAGGTATAATGATTTGCCTTTCGTGGTTAGTGTGGATTCGATCATATGAGATAAACAGATTAAATTGTCTTCAATATGACAGCCCTTTTGGAAGCCTGTTTGTGTAGAGGGAATTAAATTGCGATTTTCGACTCAGGTTGTCAGTTCTGATAAAAGAACACTTGCATACGCCTTTCCATCTACATCGAGAAGAGCTATCATCCGATAGTTGTCGGGCTAGAGCGGGAGCCTTTTTTATGGATGGGGACAAGTAATGATCCTCGCCAGGACCCGCCAGTATTGCTGTTTCGAAAAGAGGAGCCAGCAGGTTGGCCCATTTCTGAGCGGAGGCTTTGTATACTTGGGTGGGAATGCCTTTTGGTCCGGGGACACCCCCTGAACACATTTTCTTTATTATGAGTGCGACTTGATTTGGGGTTACCTTGGTAGCTGGCGTCTTATCGTCGTGGAAGCTGAAGTGGGGAGGATGGAGAGACTGTTACAAGTTATATTACTTGGTCCTGTCTAAAGTGCTTTGATATAAACCTCCCAATCGGCTGGAGAGATGTTTGTTACACTTGATGGTTTAGTAACTTTAGCAGCCTTGTTTATCCAACTCCAGAACTTTCTTTGATCTTTTGTTTTTATAATCTCGTGGGCATCCACCCAATGATGTTCTTCTTTCAGTCTCTTTAGAATTAACCTGGCCTTTCTGTATTCCTTTCGGGCGGCTGTAATTTTGCCCCGGAGAAATTTATGTGCACTTTCGTTGCTAACGTTGTTACGCTGTAGCCTGTTTAGTTTGTGTTTGATGGTGATTATAAAGCGTTTTTGCTCGGAGATGGAAGATGAAGCCGGAAGGTCTTTACCTTGAGTTTTTGTCAAGTTTAAGGCTAATTGGTCTCTAAACTCCGTCACAAAGATTTCCCATGATGGAACTGTCAAACGACAATTGGAGTCTGGTACCCATTTGCTCAATAGGTCATCCACCTTTGCTTCCATTGTTTCCCGGTCGTCCTCAGACCATCTTAGTTTTTTGATGATCTCTAGGTTGGATACTTTACCAACCAAGACAGTTTTTGGGCGATGGGAGTGCATAATGTCATTTTTACACGTAAGAATAGCGTGATCACGTTCGAATGAGGGGGTTACCAAAAACTGCTGTACTAACTGGAAGTGAGTAACAGAGAGCCATATGTAATCTAAGGTGGCCATTCGAAAGGAAGATGAGTTGGTATATGCCGCCGACTGGTCTGACGCGATTCTTCCGTTTAAAATGCGAAGGCCTAGTTGGTTTAGATGCGTTGAGAGATTTATCCCTTTTTCTTCCTTCCTTTGGAACTGAGATTTTATCTCCGGAATAGACCACATTTCATTGGTTAAGGATATTTGAGAAGAGAGAGTGGTGCTACCTCCATTAGATTGGTGTTAAAGTCCCCCATTATCAGCCATATGTCATTTGGGTGCTGAGCCTCTAAGTTGATTAAATCAAGGAGCATTTTGCTCAGTGTCGCCTCTCGTTTTACTTTGGACAGATGCAAGTAGACGCTGCAGTGGATGACTTTTTGCCGTCTCCGCTTTTCTTTTTCGTGGCACTGAATCTCGATGCTGATAAAAATGTAGTCACCTTGGCCCATAGAGAGCAGTGCCACCTTTGCGACTAATGTGTTCTTCACGGCGATCAGCACACCTCCGGAGGCATGGCCACCTACGGCTGAAGGGATGGCATGGTAGTCAATAACAGTCAAATCTTCCCAGATGGTGTTTTCCAGGGCCCAGGTTACTTGGAGAGTAATTATAACCTGAGTCTTCAGGAGACTTTTGGTTAGCTGTCCGTTTTTCTCTTTTGTTAGGCCTCGAATATTCCAGGAACAGATGTTAAGGTATTGCATTTTATCATAGTTGGTTCTTTCATCGCTCCTTACTTGCTGTGTTTTACCCTAAGGCCTGAGAGAGCCAAGACCAATCTTGGATTTTATGTGACATGAGGACACATTTGCGTGGGCCAACCTCTTTTGACGCTATTATTTGGAGCGGATTCTCAATCAAGGGCACTGGTTTTATTCCTGGTCTTGGGGCACATGTTGTCAAAAAAGGCTGTTGGATCTGCTTGCCCTGATTTAACAATAATTTGTTATTGTCGGCCATTGGTGAATTCCGTTTGTTATCTTTTAGGAAGTCTGGATATTTAATGCTGGTAGGAAAGCTGACCTGAATGCCCCAATTACTCAGTAGAGCTTTGTTGTTCATTAGGATTGTGGCCTGATGTTTGTTGGAGAAGGTTACCATAGTTGATTCGTTTTTCTGGCCCTGTTCTGGCTCCAAGAAGGCCACAGTTTCAATATCCGTTGATTGTATATTTTCTAATCCTGGAGGATGCAAGCATAATTTTAGAATGTTTCCTCTGTTTAAAATGTCCCATTTTCCTTAAAATGCATATTCTGGGTGAAGCAATATTTTATTGTATTCTTGTGAGAGATGATGCAGCTCTCGAGGGTTTTGATTTGGGTTAATCAGGTTTTGTTATTTGGGGGGAGCCACTAATTTCTCTGTGTTTTGGTTCCCGATGATTAAGAGCTCTGAATCCTCTAGACTGTTTAAATTAGGGGTTGGAGGGCCGGTGACCTTGAGGTGGGCACTTTCTCTCGGTTTTTGAGTGACCTGGGTCGGGGGTTCATCTCTTTTCATTGAAGTCCGGAAATGATCTGTTTGCCCTTTGTTTCCCTTCTCATCTCTAGCTTTAAGTTGAGTTGATGGGACTTCTTCAGTTTTTTCTGTGTTTGTTACTTCATCCTTTATTTTAGAGAAGGAGGAGTCATCGTGTTGAGTTATTGTTTCGAGTTTTAGGTTTTGATCATTAAGTTTTTGTGCTCGCTCAGTGTGCGTAATGCTTTTGTTGGAAGAATTAACAAAGTTTTCCATGGGCTTGATGGAAGTAGTGTGTGTTTTTTTGTTTTTATTGTTCTCTGTGATTTCTTTTTTATTCATCGAATTCGTCGAGTTATTGGCTTTGTATAACGGATGATTATAGTCGTTGATGGATTTGGTTGGAGTTTCGACGGGAGTATCTGTAAACTCTTCTTTGTGATGAGCAGTTGTTTCCATTAACGGTGGTATGCTGGTTTTTGGTTTGCTCTTGTCTGTTCCTAACCACCGTGGTAATGCATTACCCTTTTTTTTGCTTTGTTTAATTTCTTTAGTTTTTTCTTGTTCTTCCTGGATATAGGGTTACCTTCCTTCATGGTTTGAAGGGTCGTGTTTGAGGGCCCAGCACGACTCTGTGAGTTGGCTAAGACAGATTCGATGTTAGTTAGAGTTATTTTTTCTTGGGCATTCAATGGTAACAAATTTAAAGCGGATAGATTGTTGGAGTGATCATCACTCTCCTGGGTGCCTAGTACCTGCTTTTGAGCGGCGTCGTGGAGGTGGGTTCGTTGACTGCTTAAATTTGCACCATGAGGTGAATTTTTTGTTCTTTTGCCTTTTATATTGCTGCTCAATTGATGGACGTTAGATGAAGCAGCTTTTGTTCCGGGTGATTTATTGTGAGCTTGAGGGTGCAAGGAGATAGTAGTTTTCTGCGGTATGGTCAGGGCCGCATTCTTCAAATCCTCAATCAGGGTAGACAATATTTCCGGAAGTGATTCTAATTTTTTCAAGAGTGGGTTACAATTGCAGCCATTATTGGTCTGTATTAGGGGGTCAGATTCATTTGGGTTAATAATAATAATAATACAGAAGCTTGTTAAGCGCGAACAGCTACCTCTGGGGAGGTGTCCCGGCGCTAGCGAGTCCTACAGCAAGAGTGAGTGGTCAGGAGAAAGAACAGGATTATTGAGTAAAAAGCCATGTTTTTAGGAGTTTCCAGATTCAATTTGAACTTAGTATTTGGTTTTGCTCCACATTGTTTTGGGTTCTCAGTATCAGAGAGTTTAATTCCTCGAGCTTTGAGTCTATCCCATTATTGAGTCAGCTACTAAATGTAAGATATTAATCTGCGCATCTAGTTTGTCAGCATGCATATGAGCCGCATTAGCCATTGAGTTCAGGGCTCTATTGGTGACAGAGAGAAGGGCCTCAACTTTGAGCATGGCTGGGATATCACAGAGGTCCACTTGGCTAAGTTCTAGTGGAGAGAACTTTTTTCCAGACGAGTAACGATGGGACTTGTTGGTGTCAGAGTTGCTTGACACAAGTTTGTTCATTTGGGGGCTATTGTTTAGATCTTGGTAAGATTTGCAAGTTTTTGTTTCCGCCTTGCAGCTATTGACATTTGTTAAAGAAACGTTGGGAGCACTAACCTTAATCTCATATTGGCTTAGGTCGTTGGCCCCAGTAGAGAGTGAGTGCTGTCCAGTAGCTGGGAACGGGGTAGATGTTAGTGAGGGAAGGTCAAAACTCAGTTTTTGGATATGGTCTTGCAATGATCCGTTGGATTTAATTGGTTTTTCGCCATTACACAATAGATTTTGGAGGGTCAAAAGTTGTACAGCTTGTGTAGGAGAGTGTGTCGAGGAGATCCATATTATTGATTCTGGTGATTTACAAGGTGATTCTTGTACTCGGTTTATATTTTTGACATTTTTGGGGGTCGTGATTTCTGGCTCAGGTTTTGAATCGTTATCGGCTCTGTGGGAGGTCAGTGTGACTGGTGATGGTGGCAGAGCAGAGGTAGACTTTGTTTTTTGTAGATCGTCTAACCTTTGGTGTGATCGTTGCTGGTTTGGAAAAAGGAGGGGAAAATGGAAGGTGGGAGGAGCTGCAGTAACTGAGACCCTATCACGAACAATTACTTCAGGGAAAAGAGGTGCCATATGAGGAGAAATAGAGACTGTTGAAGTTTGGTTGTGAGGGCTTTTAGTATTATTTAGCAGCTGGCGGGGAGCACTTTTGTTCAGCTGATCCATCCGAGTAAAGTGACTCCTGATGTCACTTGAATGAGTGCTTTTCCGTTTAGGTGGCTGTGCGGGAAAGTTCATTTGCATATTATTCCCCTCAGAGCAAGATCTTCCTGCCCCGACGGCGCCAAGGGATTGCGGAGGATACGGAGGTGGCTGACACACACGGCCGCCCACTTCGGAGTAGAGCAGTTTGGTCTTCAGTCGTTTAGCGCTCTTGTGGGGACGGTGAGTGGTTTGTGATTGGGTGCAACTTCTTGTTCGCATGGTTGGTCGAGAAGGGCTTGTCCTTCACTTATCCTTCACTTTTCTTATTTTTTCGATGACTTGTATGTCGATGACTTATATGACCTGTGCGTTTTCTTGCGTAATCTTGAACTTAACTTTAACTGTATTTTAGTTAAGCTTTGTCACCTGATCGGTTGTCAGTTAGTGGTGATGGGGAGTCTAGGGGCTCACCAGGGGCTCTCTGTGGTTATGGTAGCGAGCGGAGCTCACAGGGAGAACCGCGGGCTAGCCGGACCTAGTCTGGCCGCCTCCCAGTTGACCCCCTCGGCTCTTACTCTGCGGCAGCCTCTAACGGCGGCCACGCTCGGGGGTACCTCGACCCCCACTCCCTTTCCCTTTCATCTGTAGTTCCTCAGCTCAGCCAGTCATTGCCTCTGCCGCTGGTCAAACAAGCTGTGCAGAAGGGGAGGGATGTAGGGCCGCACGAACATAGAGGCCGCTTTTAGGAGTGGTGCAGAGAGAGCGTGGAGAGAGCCGGGTGGCCTGCGAGATATCAGTTCAATTGTATTATCGTGGCAGCGTTAAGGAACGTTAAAAAGAAGGTGGAAAAGGTAATAATAAATAAATGAATAAAAGTTTAGCAATTCTAAAACATGGCAGATGGCCGAACCTTCATAGGAATGCACCTGATCCAAAATAACCTCAGTAGTAATTTTACCCTTTTTTTGATATTTAAACAGGGATTATGTGCACACCGATAAGACACCCACCATCACAATGACAGTCCTAAACAGAACTTTAACATGTAACGAAAAAAAAGCACAGGTGCACCATGAATTGAAATTGTGCGAAAGCAACAGTATTAATGTCAAAGCACAAATAGTGATGTCCAGAAGTCTTGTTTGTTTGATTCTTTTATTTTTCAACAGGAGGAAACGAACAGCCGACGCGTTTCGTCCCAGGACGGGACTTCTTCAGGGCAAGGATAGGAAAGACAAATTCCTGGCGGTGTGAGTGATCGTATGGTGGAGGCCTGATAGTGGAGGTCTATTTCGCAGTCTAAAACAGGAAGTTCAATTGCTGCAGCACCTGGAGGTCTTTATATTATTTCTATCCTCCAGAATGGGGGTACAGCCAGGCTTAAACTTTTGCTAAATTTTGTCAATAATAGAGCAAAGTCACTTATATTCAAGATGTGGGTCAAAATATCCACGGTGCACCATCCATGCGTTGTGCACCTGAATCTGAGCTTATAAAACCAGGCCCTCAAAGAGCAAATGAATTTTTATTTCAAAATATCTTCTTACTTCTCGGCCAGATTTCGCGAGAAAAGCAGATGCTGTCATTCGGAGCCCGGACGCCGCTCATCCACGGTGCACCATCCATGCGTTGTGCACCTGAATCTGAGCTTATAAAACCAGGCCCTCAAAGAGCAAATGAATTTTTATTTCAAAATATCTTCTTACTTCTTGGCCAGATTTCGCGAGAAAAGCAGATGCTGTCATTCGGAGCCCGGACGCCGCTCACTACGTATAGCACCTGAGGCTCAGATTCAGGTGCGCCACCCATGGATGGTGCACCGTGGATATTTTGACCCACATCAGGGGGCATATTACCAAGCAATAGCGATAATTATCGCTATTGCTTGGTTAGAGACAAAAATTTACAGCTGAGCTGCGGCGATTTGTACCGCAAATAAACCTTGGTATTACCAAGGTTTATCGCAAATGCGATAAAAATCGCCACAATGCATGAATATCGCTGAAAAGTCAGCAATATTCATGCATTACCGAGCTAATGCTCTTAGCCATGTTATCCACCTCCCATTGGATAACATGGCTAAGAACTGCTCAGTGCAGGTGTTAGCTTTTGGAGATATTCGCGCTTAGCACGAATATCTCCAAAAGTTGGTAATAGGAGATAGCGATGTTAGCGACTGTTTCCAGTCGCTAACATCTTGGCACGCCCACTTTGCATGTCATTAGTGATAAATATCACTGGCATGCAAAGTGGGGCCCACGTTGGTCGCTATCTCCTACTAGCTGTCGCTAACTGGTGTTAGCGACAGGTAGGTAATAGGGAGATAATTTTATCTCCGCTTTCTTGGCTTTTAAAGCCAAAAAAGTGGAGATAAACCCCCTTGATAATATGCCCCCTTGTGCTTTGACATTAATACTGTTGCTTTCGCACAATTTCAATTCATGGTGCACCTGTGCTTTTTTTTCGTTAAAAGTTTAGCAATTATTCACCTTTCACCGCTCCACTCCGCTCTCCGGAGGTCGCTGGGGGCGTAGGTTAGGGGTGAGGCAGTAATCGGCAGCTCGGCAGTGGCTCAGAGATCATGAGGCAGCATTAAGCGGTGCACCGGTAGAGAGCTGCGAAGAGCCGTAAGGAGCAGAGCAGAACCGAGCTGAGACGGGGCAGGGACGCCCAATGCTCCGCTTAACCGCCCCACAGTCGGATGGTACTTCGATACCTCAAGGCCAAGGTCCACGGAAACCGTGAGACCGTGGGGCCGTAAGTGGGGCCGTAAGCTCAACTGCGGGAGCAGCACCTTACTCGTACTCGTGCACGGCCTCGGCCTCAGTGTCTCGTCCTCGGCGTCTCGTCCTCGTCCTCGGCGTCTCCCCGCTCTCCCCGATCACCCCTGCTTGCTGCAGCTGGCGGTCAAAACAAAGATGCGGCTACTGGATTACGGAACAGGAACAGGAACACCAGCCAGCATTTTGCCTGACATGGGTCTTGCTGGTCTCATTTAAAGATCTATAGCAAAACCGTGCTCAACAAGTGCTTCGATCTGATCCGTGAGGTCAGGTCAGCAATAAAGAATGAAAAAGGGGATCAATTTGAAGCTGGAGGGTCTTTGTACTAAGAACAATTGTGCTGCTCATTGCAATGGTCGGAGCAGGTGGTCTCTGTCTGTGTGTCAATAAAGACATAATCCATTACAGCACAGTACTCCTTATTTCCAACTCTGACAACCATGGTTGTAAGGATGTAATGACCGGTGACATTAAATGTTGCGGATAGTCCTAGAAGAATCAGGACTCTGGCGCCACCTTTATCTCTTTACATTCTTATGGCATCATCATCTATTAGGAAATAGAGGGGCAGAACTGAAGCCTTCTGAAGTGTATCGACGATGTATTCAGTTCAGGAAATGCCTTCAATCGACTCATGACCTTTCAGTCTACAAGCTGGGTTTGATATGGAAGATTAGACATGTGCCAGGAGTTTGTCATATCTGTGGGATTAGCTTGTGATATGTTATTAGTGACAACCCCATCATTTAATCTTGCCAGATCACATTCCATGCGAAGTGAGAATTTTTGTTATTTCGTTGTTTATTAAGTTTCATAAACTTGTCAAAGTTGTTCAGTTATACATTTGGCCTTTGAAATGTTGTGGTTTTACAGCAGCAGCATATTCTGCACAGCTATAAATTGACTGCCTGTGTCTTATAATCTACCTTATCTATATATATAAAAACGAAACTATGTCTGTCTGTCTGTTTGTCCTTTATGCATTACTACACCATTCATCCGATTGCCATGAAACTTTGGGAAGTTGTTGAGTACACTCCCACGAAGGTTTCTGCCAATTTTTCTTTTAAATATCGGCACCCCAGGGCAAAAATATCGGCCCCCCATGGCCCTCATAATTTTTCGAATACTGAAATAGATAGCGAATTTGCGAGCATCGTCAACAGTTATGACCCCAAAACGGAAATCGATTGGTCAATCTACATCAGAAGCATGAAAGAAAAAGGCATTACTAGCTTTATAAACAGACGAGCAACGGGAAGCAAGATTACAAGCTGTTCGAATACAAACTGCTCAAGCCCGTAAGTCTCAAACGAACGAGCAACGAGAATCAACATTGAAAGCAGATCAAATACGCACTGCTCAAGCCCGTTCTTCTCAAATGAACAAGCAACAAGAATCAAGATTGGAAACAGATCGATTATGCACTGCTCAAGCCCGCTCGAATGAAACAGGAGAGCAACCAGAATCAAGATTGGAAGCCAATCGAGGACGCACTGCTCAAGCTACACTTAGAAATGTTTTCCATATTAAAATGAATACGTTTCAATAACAATGACACAATGTAAATTGAATGTTATCATAACGAGTTTCCTTGAATTTCCTTTCTTCTGAGATCGCAGCAACGGGTAAGCTAGTGTTGTATAATTTGCAGAATTAAAAAAAAATTGAGCCAAATTAGATCAGAAATTCCAGAAATGTAAGTTTTTTTTGCAACAGTTAGCTGGTCAACTTTTAGATGGTGATTGTTGTTTTCAGGTGTTAAACTCTTACTAGTGAGGTGAAACTTTGTCCCAGATAGTGCTACTACAGAACAAAATGTCAAAACAGTAAAATCATTCTGCCACACAATGTGGTACATTATGCTGCATCATTTTCCATTTCCTCGTAAATGATTTAGTTGCCCCTGCGGCATGATTTGGTTCTCCACTACAGCATAATTCCAGTGGTTTTGATGATACTTTACATCCTAATAAGTGCTAATTTTGTGCACAATGAACTGCAAAACTATTATTTCAATTAATAAAATCTAGGTCAGTGACATCATAGGGGATGCAAAAAGATACAAGGGGAATCATGGAATACATAGGCCCTCATTATGAGTAAATGTATTCCCTATCTGCTTAGTAATGAGAGCTATTCGCCCCGTTTCAGTTGTGAGATTTGCAGCTCCAGGGGTCCTGTGCGTCTCACTTGGAGCAGCCAAAATGTCTGGATGAAAATTCAGAGAGAAATGCAGAATTACTGGTGGAAACGGGAACAGAGTTAGCAATTCTGCAGCTAATTCCTCATATCTGAGGAATCTGAGGGTGTGGTAATTTCCCTCCTCCTCGTTACCGATGTCCCAGCATCAGTAACTTGGAGGAAACGGGGTAATAATGGCCTAATACAAGGGCACTCATAATGAGGCACAGAGTGAGGATCAGGGAGAATCGTCAATAATGGACAGTTGTGTATTAAATTGGAAATAAGGAAAAACCCATTTTCATCTAGATATAATGATGTATCTTCAAGGAGGTTTTTGTATATTACATAATGTACTTCACCATTTCACTGGAAGAATATGATAGTCGTTCCACTTGCTTGTTATGGTGGTAACACAAGCAGCAGCCATGTCATTGAGTGTACTGGTGTCTTTAACGAAGTTAAAATCTATGGATCATCGATTTAGTGTTTTTTTTCCATTAAAACACCTTCAACTTTGCTTCGAAACGTTTTTTCCCAAAACATATTTTTTTTAGACACTCAAACACATATGGTTGAAGTGTCTTCAATGTCTTATAATACTTGGTTTTGTTTTATAGAAGTGAACTTGTGTTCATACCGTTCTGTGTCAAAGGTTTAGTGATTTTCTGTTTAATCAAATGTTCATTTGGGCTCTATATGGTGCAAAAGCACGTGCTTTGAAGATCTGCGGACATAGGGCCTTCTGTCAGTGTGCCTCGAAGGGCATGTTTTCCTCTGCGCCCGCATCCATTACACGGTGCCAGCGCAGAGTCAAAGTTAATCCCTCATTTGCATGGGGATATGCCCTCATGCAAATGAGGGAATGCCCTCTGAAGATAGCGCTGGCAATGCATGTGCACCAGTGCGCTCAGTATTACAGAAGGGGCCACACAGGCCTCTGCGGCCTTTTCTTTAAAAAAGATTGTGGCCTAGGGGGGTAAAAAGCACAGCCAAATTGTGCTCCACGGGCACTATCTGTAATATGCTCCCTGGGGCTGTATAATATAATGGATGCACTGTCCCAGTTTGTGCCACTTTGCACCTTTCAGCTGGTGCGCCAAGTTCAAACAGGGGCAGGGTGCCCTACTACAATGAATGACCTGCCTTGGTAGCAGCGCATTTACTGAAATTTGGATCACCTTTTTAAAACCTGCTCTGTGTTTCTCGGTGCAGGCTGCACCCTGCCTGCACTTTAAAGAAGCATTAGAGATCCCCCTGCAGCCAGATGCAGGGAGTGCCTGCACCTGCCTGCAGGGGCATGTCTGGGGTGTTTATGGGACCCCTTTTGACCCCGAGAGAGAGCTGAATTCTGGCAGCACAGGGACATCAAGCCACCTTTTTCTGGTGCATTATGAGTGCACCTTCCAACGGCCTGTTTGTATCTGCACTTGTGTCTACAATACGGCATGCGCAGAGGCAAGTAGATTCCCTTATTCGCAAGAGGCCATGGCCCCATGCTTATGAGGAAATACCTTCTCATGATATTGTTGGCCCTACATGTGCACGAATGCGTTCAAAAACCAAGGTGCACACGCCTTTTGCGCCCCGAGGGCACACAGTTTAATATGGCCCCTGGTGGATAGGGCCATTTATCGTCTTGAGGCCAGCCCTAATACAGCAAAGAGTGTTGATTCAGTTTGGTTGGTACCTCCAGAGAGACCTCATTTGCTTAGACAACGGGTCTTCCAACAAAACGCATGCCCCAGGACCAGAATACAGTGCCTCATGGCATGGAATTTCAGGACCATTGCTCAACCTAGTGACTGTATTCTCCATTGTGTGGGTACTCCATTTGGCCTGCGTCACAAGATGCCTGTGAGACTCTAGTGTCTGAGGTTCTGCCCAGTGGTGTAAGAAAACATAGGGTCCATGTCAACAAAAATATTGGTGGAGTCCTGTTTTAATGGGTAGTTCCATGAACAGTGGCTGTTCTGTACAGCCCGCTGTGATACATTGGCCTCTGTGCTTGACACCAAAGGGGTGCTTGCACATCCCCAGAGCCCTATAAGCACCTGGTGTTTACGCAGGGTTTTATTTGTGCTACTCTTTACGCAGAATTGGGATTAGTTCCATAGGGCTAGGATGCCTCTGGTGTATCTTTATGCTCTTCAAATTCACAAATACCTGTGTGTATGAAAAAAGTATGCGCTTGATGCAGAACATGGGGTGGAGGTATAGATTTGCTCATTTGTGGCGCAATGCAGCAAGTCTGTGAGTAACACTGGTTCGTGACGGGTGCCTGAAAGGTGCCCTGTGTTAAGACCAAATGAATATTTTATTTTAAATACAAGACTACTGGATTATCAATGGAACAAAGTTCGGCATGTGGAAATGGCTGCACACTGAACACATACTTTGCAGCATTGTGTTGATGGGAAAGACAAAACAGACCTACCAAGACATGGTGCTGTTTTTCTCTTCCGCAGTGCTGGTGCATTTCTGGCTGCCTTGAGCCAGTATGTACACCCTTGCACCATAGTGTTAGGATGTGTTTGTTCTGTCAAGCATAGCTTTTGGACTAGAACGGGTCCCCTTTGCAACAAAAACTGTGCCTTAATACTTTTTCCACTTTGACAGCGTGCTGTACAGTGCTGCACAAAAGAATGCTTTTCTCAAATCTTGCACCTGGCTCTCGGAAGTGGAAGTAGTTGGCTCAAATCCCTGTCTGTAGAGAAAGTTTGCATCAACACCCATGGGTGGTTGCATGGGAATGCCTAAGTGCCAACCATGAATGCCAATTAAGGGTATGCAGTTCCTATCAGAAAGGGGAAATTCATGAGTTCCAGGTTACATGAAAGAGCGCCAATAGGATCAAGTGCCCTGACACACCCCTAAAGGTGTTCTGCTTCATCATTTGGGCATGCTCCTCATTGGGCCGCGCTGCAAAGCCTGCTGGGCACCCACTAGGGGGCTCTTTCTCGGAGGTCTTTTCAATGCCATCAAGTGAAGTAAATTTCACCCTAGGAGTGCAGGAAGATAAGTGCCGAAGGGGAAGAACCATCCATACACATATTAACAATGATAATGCAGTATTGTTGGGTTTCATTGCATTTCAAGTCACTTGACATAGAGCATCACAGTTTTCAGTCTCAAAATGTGCATAACAGACAAGCAGAGAGGATTCGTTCTTAATGAATCTGACATTAAAAGTAGAGCAACAACTAAACAGACACTTGATGTAGTCAACTGGTGAAAACCTTGCTCTGCTGAAGACCCATGGGATATTTACTTTGACCTTGAGGTTGCTGCAGTGCCCTCCAAAACAATGATGTGGTGCCAAGTTGCAAAGGCTGGGCACACACAGCCTAATTCTGCCCTGTCTTGGCCCTGGCCAGTGGCTCTTTGTAAGCACAGACGAACCGAATTTTTCTCTCAGCGTTAAAGCAATACAGGAATAGTATATGTGTTCAATGTTCAGCCAGCGCCTCATACTAAACATTGTTCCATTGATAAACAGAAGTCTCATTCATAAAATAAAAGAGGAACATGATCTGACACAGGGTTCTGGCAGGCGTCTGTCTCGGGTCAGTGTTATTCAGCTCTGTCACAGACCCGCTGTCTCAGGCTTGTGGATATGCCTTGTAAAGCACATGAGTTGTATAAATGATTGGATTTCTTACTGGTAATCTTCATTTCACTGAGTCATAGTTTTCTTGTGCCAGTTCTCACCATTTGTGCTGCTGCTCTGTACGCCACAGATCTTATCTATAAAAAAACCTTCTATTGGCCTCTCTTAATGTTGTGTAGTTCCTACCAATCCGTAGGACCTGCGCATTGTTCTGACAACATAAACTAAGGGTTTGATGTCAAGACTTTTTCCAGACATCCCCACAGGATATATTGGCCTATTGAACAGCTAGCTCACAGTGCCACCGTAAGCCCCCCTAACCTACCAGGAAACAAATGGTTTCTGGCAACCACTGAACATGGCAACCGTGATTCCTCTGGAATCATGGGAACAGTACAGAACCTTTTGCTCAGTCACTCGTGCTCACTTATTCTCAGAGAAATATACAGAGAATATACAGTGGGAAGTTTTCAATAATATTTATTGAACCAATGCTATTCTTGCATAAAATATGTGTGCTGCAATGATTGGTAGACAGAAGCAGATAAATGGGATTACAAGCACCAAAAGTGTAGAGCGTAGATATAGTTCTACCATGGACCTAAGCAATTGTATATATGTAGACAAATAAACAAGGCAGTAATCTAGCTGACTCTTACTTTGCAGACCCTAATCTAAGTGTACCTAGAGTGTGTGTAGGTGTAAAACAAGAATCCCCCCAAGGGACGATCCAAACCCATTTCCTTATGTGATAGAGTGAAGGACCCCATCATGGTCTTGAGTTGGACACCCCTCATGAAATGTCAGACCAGTGCATGGTGGATTCTCATCATGCACGGACCCTCAGTGTCAGCGCAAGTACCTCCTCTGCTAATCTATTGTGATGCCTGTTATTTATAGTACAAGGCACTCTCACAATGTGCATGGGTTTAATCAGAGTTGTTATGAATATGTAGATAGCCTCATGGAATATGAAAGGATAACTTTTGAACCAAGTGCGTAGTGAGGCCTAGTGCATGATGTTCTTTCCCATAGTTTTATGCAGTGTGAACTTGACCCGAAGGTATCAGAGAGCTTTACACAAGCACCAGTTGCTTCCAGAAGGACACATTCATTCTTAATTTTATTTTGATGTTATGCATGGGGAGGTTAAGTGATTTGCTGAGACTCACAGGATGTTGAGCATCCCTGCCAAGACTCAAACCCAGTTCCCCAGTGTAGAAGTCAGCCACTCTAGCCTTAAGGCCACATCCTCGATGTTCAAGACGTCATGATAATGTTGTGCGAAGCTGGATGTGTCAACAAAGTATATCAGAGAAACTAATCCAACATTGTCGTGCATACAAATGTGTTCAAAAGTTCACAGCTGAAATTTTATTTTCTAGGGCAATGTAAGAAATAAGCTCCTTCACAGCATGGGGCTAACTCGGGAATATAACACTAATACTGGTGTCAGGGTGACACCAATCACATGGCCTATGTCGGAGGGGCCATACCAAAAGAAATTCCTATTATAATGAAGCATTAATATTTACAATGTTTTTACCACTCTTGAAATTATTCTCCAAGGGGGTAGAGGGTGGGAAAGTAGGATTGTGACAAGGATGACTAAGACTCACAGTAATGAATATTACCAGTAAGTAATCTGAGCATTACATTCCTCATCTGTCTTTTTCATCTTACACCCAGGCCATGTAAGCACAGATGTACTGAATGAAAGCCCCCCTAAAGGTTACCCATGAAGAAGGCACACTCAGAGTATACCAGCCTTGCATCAGAGTGGGAACTGAAATATTTAATTTTTGATAGGCCAAAGCAACGTCATTCTCACTCATCTGCCAAGATTAGATGTTAAAGGGCAATGACCTTTGAATGTCATACCCAATGTGACAAAAAATAAATCTATTGTTTGAACCGAGGCCATTCTCCATGGATACATGGATAGTGCCCTATGCACATCCAGTAGATGCCAAAGAGATTACTGCTCATGGATGGAAAAGCAAAACAAAAAGGTAAAACTTAACCTTGAGATAAGTGGAAAGAAGAAAAAACTTAAGGAAGAAAGGAGGGGTCTGGTCTAAGAAACACCTTGTCCTCGAAACACTTCCAAAAAAGTTCAATATCTATAAGGGCCCCAGTAAACCTCCTAGGTTATAACTACGAAAAAAGATACATTTAATGTCAAGAACTTTAATCCGGCTGACTCCAAGAGTTCCCATGAGGGAATGGGTAGTATGAACCACCATCATTTTAGGGAAAAAAATCCTAAAAGCCGGGAAGCTAAGGAGTTAAATGCATCAATAGAAGAGCTTCTAATTGCCCTTGTCCTGCTTGCTGCCCATTTGCTGTGCAGTGAGGAAACTGATACACCAAACATCCTCTCTCTAGAATTCAAGAATTCCTGAATTCGAAACCCTCACTTTTTGAAAGACACAGTGTTAAAATGTCTCTAATGTTTCTCATACAACTTTATTAGAGTTGTGAGTCTCCTCAAATTCTGGATAGAGAGAGATACTCCAGGAGAACAACCTAAGCACTCTAACCTTTACTTTGCATTCATCAAACTGCCTGGGCAACTGAGAGTCGTCTCTGGAAGTACTGGGTCCCTCAGGGGAGAGGGTGATTTTAGGAATATCCAAGTTGGTCCCTTTGCCAGTTGGCAAAGAAGAGAAAACTTGTACAGTGAGACCAATGAGGGGCCATGAGGAGCACTTCCACTTGTTCTTCTTTGATCTTAACTAGAACTTAACTCAGTAAAGTAAATGGAGCAAATGCGAACCTCTTCATCTTCTTCTGGATTATCTGAAAAACTAAAGAACAGAGAGTCATGTAGACTGAAGATGGAAAGGAGTGATTCAATCTGTCAGCCTATATACTTTACGTCCCTGGGAAATATATGGTTAGAGAGAGAACTGTACCTTCTGCCCAGATCCCAATGAGATCCACTAGATGGGCTAGCTTCAGAACTCTTGTGCTTTCTAGGTGGTTGACATAGGCTGTTGTTATATGATTGCCTGTGAAGACTCTTACAGCATACTTGAGAAGGGAGCAAATGTAAGCAGAGCTTTGTACCTGGCTTAAAGTTACTTCCAGTTGCAAAAATTCCTCAACTCTTTCTTGCACCACAATCCCTGAACTGAATTATCTGTCATTGTTGCCACTTCAACCTAGAGTGCCGGCATCTGTGGACAATGTAATTGGAAGAGTAGAGGCTAATAAGACTGTTCAGATTGGAAGGGTTAAGCCCCCATTGCAACTTGTCCGCTATTTCTAGAGCGATGGGAACCAACAGTGGCAACAGTGAGCCTGCCATGTCTCCCTGAACCACAAACCAATTTTTCACTGGAGCCTTTCTACATCTGAGAAGAGACAACAGACTACTCTTCAGTTTTTCCAGTCTTGCTGGAGGGAGAAACGACCTTTCCACATCTGCAATGAATAGGACTCTGATAAATTGCAGTCTCTAAACTGGTAGAAGGGGTGACTTATTATTTTCAATAAAAAGACAGGTGACAAAGCCCCTTGTACTACCTCCAGCCCAGTTGAAATAGGAGAGACAGCAATTAGCCGGTCATCAAGGTAGGGAAAGCATAAAAGACCCAATTGTAGTAACTCACCATACAGTAAATGTCACACCTAGATGTATTGTTATCCTGACACGGAGAGCCATTGTGGAGTGCTTGACCCCTTGCTGCCACTCATCCAACCACAGCTTTTCTCCCACCAACATTCCCCGGTACCATTCTACATTCCATCATGACGGAATATCATGAAATTGAATACTAGCTTATATTTCCTCTTACATATGATCACAACAGTTGCACTGTCAATCATATACAACATGGATAACAACAGATGCACCCAATCAACCAAACAGTAAAGCAGAACTATACTAGGGCTGGGCAGGACTTGCAGAGTTTCATTCCATGGAATTTTGCAGAGTTATAGAAAAACACTGCGAGATTCAGCGAAATTCCAGCAATGGGAAAAAAATATGTAGATTGCACTGCTTGTGCTACAATTCTGCATCAGTAGTGTGAGCAGCACTGAAAATCAGAGCAAACAGCGCCATGCATTGTGCAAGAGAACGCGGCCATTCAAGCTGATTTTGCAGCCACTCAAGTAGAAAATCTACTCTAGCAGCAGCAAATCTATTCAAACAATGGATCTCTAACCGCAAACACTTACGGATGTCAATGACCATCTGCGTTAGAAACTCTGGCTAGGGGGGTTCAAATCTCACTCGCACTTGCCAGTGGGAACCTCGCAGGAGAAAATTTCCACCACGCTGCAATTTGCAGAATTTGTCCAGAACTCAGCATTAAAGAGTAATGCAGAGCCACTGAAATTCCTCCAATTTCACATGCCGGTAAACTGAACAAGACGAAAAAATTTAAAAATAAACAGAACGCAGAGTACATTTTTATCCCAGAAATATCTAAACATTTCGCTCAATAGAAGAACATATCAAGAAAAAAAACATGAGTTTACATAAAAGTTCAACAAAAACATCATCACCTCATCTGAATCTCCAAGGCACCGTTTTAGCTGTGTGCTTTAGCGAGGATGAACTTCACCCCTTCACTCACTGTTTTGTTCCTTGCCCTCAACACCACAAGGCAGACCAGATGCTTCACCACCCTTTCAACATTTCACCAACTTGCCCTTAATTCTCATGGCATTACAGCACTCCTTGTCAATCACCATGGGCTTACCAACCTTTGTTTCATCTTTCTTCACAAACCCTGTTTTTTCAATCCACACAATATCCCCGGGCTTAAACTCACATAGCTTAACTCTTTTCCTCATGTCAAAATACTTTTTTGTTTCACCTGAGCTGGGATAGCATTTCTTTGGAGCTTACAATCTACCTCCTCAACAATCACACCTAACTTTACCCACCTTGCCATCCAACCCAGACAAACTTTGGTGGCAGGTTTACAACTTCTTAACAATTCAAAAGGAGATATATTTGTCATGAATGTGGGCTGGTACGGTAAAACCATAACATAGCCCGTCCTGCATTGCTCACCACAAATTTGTTGGAAATCCCCCACTGCACACACTCAACCACCACCCGACTTATATGCTCAACAAGTCCATTAGTTTGTGGGTGATACAAAGAACTCTTCAAATGTTTGACATTACCAGACGTAAGAATTGTTTTGAACTTAATCATTCATGAACTGCTACCCATTTGCTGAAACCAAAAATTGAGGAAAGTTTTCATGTAAAAACAAATCCTTTAAAAATTCCACAACAGTTTTGCTCCGGGTTCTGATACAAACTAATTTCAGGGCATGCTGGAACTGCGAATTTCTAGTTTGTTGAGGTGATGCCCCAGCCAGGCAGAACCTACCATTCCCGTCAGGGGCGAGTGATTACACACACTGTATAACCTGCACTCACCCTTGGGTAGCTTGACACTGAGCAGTCAGGCTTACCACAGAACCAATATGTAAAGCACTGGCACAGCACTCATTCATGATAAATACCTTGAGCGTCACAAAAGAGACTTCACACGTGATGTATGTAAATAACCTTTGCATTCAAAACACATTATAATCAACACAACATGAACATCATGTCTTTCTCGGCATAAATCACAGTCAGAATTATTACACTAGGCTCAGTTGTGTTCACATTACATCAGTAATTTTCACACCTGGAAATGATCCTAATATCCATCCGCCCAGCACCCTTATGCGGTGCAGCACGTTGTCCTCCAAAAGCCCACCCTAGCAATTCTTATAATTTGATACCACACACTTAGACGGTACACCCTGGGTCACAACGATATCAGAAAAATTTACATATACAAAATTATACCACTTTTTAGCAGCAGCGTGGGCTGAAGCCGCATGGGGATGGACAATGCCAAATTTAATTATTTTCTGGCAAGTAATAACATATTGGGCAAACCGGCATCCAGTGTAATGAATCAAGGGCAGTTCCCCATTATCATTTCCACACACACACACCCACTCACAAGGCACCGCTATGCAGTGCAATGGATATCAGACAAGTCTAAATTGAAGTACTCACACACAAATGCACTCAGCACCATAATGCAGTGCAACTGATATCCAGCAGGTCAATCGGATACACTCCGGGAACCCGTGGCCCCAAGCCTCTCTCTGCCCTCCAAATCATCATGACTATCCTACACTCAAAGATTGGAAGTATCCCTGTTCTCCCCTGGGCACTACACTGCATGCAGCTGTAGTCACTCTTAGTCAGGATCCCAGGAAGCATGTGGGGATAGACAGTAAGGTCAATTAGGAGGCAGTCAGCAAAAGGGCTTTGGCAGCTACTCGAGAAGCTCACCCACAGAATGCGATGCAGACATGGGGCGATGACAATATATGGTCACACCCATGGGAGTCCCCAAGGCCTTCCGGCACAAGCCCAGTTCTATGAAGCACACTGGGTGATGCAGTCTCTTGATCCGCTTCCAATAATTCGCAGAAGCGCTCCTCCAGCCCCATTAGTCACTCTCACTATGAGGCCCGAGCCGGCAACTCTACCTGGCAACACGGTGTTGTCAGGGAAGGCCAGGTGAGGAGAGGGCAGTTGATCTGTGGTGCTGAGTGCTGGGTAAGGGAATAGTAGATGAATGGAGAATGATGCAGGGGGGTCTATCAGAAGGAGCAGGCACTCTATAAGGTATATGTTGATCAGAGTCGCAACCAGGCAATCCGGGCACAATGTTGTGTGCCAGTGTCCCCAAGTCTTAGATGCAGGCGAGACTTAGGGGCTCCTCAGAAGATGATTCGGTCTCCAGGCACAATTCTTAGTTCCACCTTCACGCAGTGGTACCCACTAGAATCCAGCAGACGAAGTGGGCACTTGAGAAGGCCCATTGCTTCAGGTGTCACACAGAGATGGTGTGGGTCCCTCTTATGACATCTTTGATATTCCTGAGACCTCCTAGAGAACAGGAGCCAAGCTTGACAAGCCCTTGGAGAGCACACTTCAGGGTGCCACACAGCAGCAGGTAGCTGGCCCAGGCCAGTAACTATACAGGAAAGGCACATGGTCCCTTTCAATGCCAGTAATCCTGCCTGTGCACAACAGAGTCCTCTGGAAATGTGCACCATGCAGTTCCAGGTTCTCCGATCACACATCCCCACAAACGTATCTCACCCCTTGCTACAGAATGGCACCCTAAAGCATACTGGAGTGTGCCTTTGCAGTTGTGGGTGGTTCAAACAGTCTCCCTTTAAACCACAGATGTATCCCCTAAATTTCCATTCGGTCTGCCATGAGGCAGTGGAATGCAGATCCCAATCTTTAGTGGGACCGCGATCTGGCTCTGGAAGCCAAGTGTCAAAACCTCCTACAATCTCTGCAGCCAGGCCTTCAAATAGCAGAGGCTAGTTGTTCCAATTTAATACCTATGGCCAGATGTAGGTAAAAATATTTACTGATTCTTAAATACCGAATTTTACCAATTCAGTATTTAGGAATAGGTAAATAGTATGTAGGAAATTTTTCTGTAAATTTTACCGAATTGGTAAAATTCGGTATTTACCGAATCAGTATTTACAGAATCGGTAATTCCCATTCATTCCTATGGGCCTGGAGGCCCATAGGAATGAATGGAAATTACCGAATCGGTAAATACCGATTTGGTAAATGGGGAACACATACAAGGGTGGAAGGGTGTCACATTGACACCCTGTTGCATCCCTGAATAGTGCATGGGTGCACCTGTGGCACATATATATGCCCTAGGGCATGTATGTCTGCCACATTGCTGTGCTGTAAAAGCAAAAAATTGCTTTTTCAAAGGTTTTCTTTATTTACCACTGTTGGACTTGGCCCGTCTGGCAGGTCCACCCCTGAAGTTTTGTGCTTATTATATGTGTCCGGGGAATGGTGATTCCCCTTCTGAGTGTGTGTGTGGTGAGAGAGACCTGCCTCCCATAGGAATGCATGGGAAATGTATGTGGCTCTGGTAGTTCCTGATGCGTGGGGCGTGCCGGGTCGTGTTTGGTATGTGTGCGCTCGTGAGGTTGAATGCTACAAGATGATGTATGCGGCATGTGTGTGACTAGAAGGGAAGTGCCACTTCTAGACCTTGGTGTGTGTGTGCAGTAGGTGTGCTGTCGCCTGATTGGCTGAAGCCGGCCGGGCCTTCCCCCACCAGGCTGGCTCCACCCCCCTGGGGTGCGTCCAGTGTCCCTGGCCTGGCCAGTAACCTGAAATTCCTTATAACCAGTTCTGGCTGGTTCTCTCCCTGCCTGCCCCTTTTGGAGACAAAGGAAGCTCCTGTATAAAAGGAGGGTGGGCCCTCTTCTCTCTCTCTTCTTCTTCCTGCTTGGGACCCTGCCAGGGTCGTGCTGCTGCTTGGGGCTCAGGGAAGGGTGTGCCTCCCTGGGCCCTGCTCTGCTCCTGAACTACGGACTTCCTGGACTTCCTATGGACTCTGCTTTCCATGCCACTAGCCTTGGGAGCGCTTTCCTGCTGTCCTAGCGCCTTGGGCGCTTCATCTATGCGTCTGGCGCTCGTGAGCGCTTCCCTGCTGTCCTAGCGCCTTGGGCGCTTCATCTATGCTTCTGGCGCTCGTGAGCGCTCTCCTGCTGGCCTAGCGCCTTGGGTCGCTTCATTTCCGTTCCTAGCGCTGGGAGCGCTATCTTGCACCATCCGGTGCCACCCGGCCTTTGCCCCGTTCGTGTGAGGGGCCCGAGCCCCCAGCGAGTGCCTACCTCGCTTGCCCCCGCCCTCGCTGTATTTATCGAGGGAGCCCACTCCTCGCTAATCCCCCCGGTGTTCACCGCCGCAGCCCGGGACCCCTCGTGAGGCCCGCCCCAGGGCCGCGCTCTGATTGGCTGTTGGCCCGGGCTGAGCTGATGACGTTTCCCCGGGCCGCGCTCTGATTGGCCGGCGGCCCGGGGAGCTGTGGAAACGACGGGAGAGGAGCCGGGAAGGCAGGGAGCGGCGGGAGCCTACTCCGCGCCCCTGCGTGCCTTCAAGAGAACTGCTGCTTCCCCCCCCAGGGCCCCCAGAAGCAAGAGGGAGCCCGGGGAGCGAGGGGAGACAACTTCCGGTCCGGTGAGTGCTGCACGCGGGAGGAGCGTCGGGGCTCATTGCCGGGGCCCGCTCCCCCCCCGAGTGATCCTTTTGGGGTGATCCGAGGCCCGTGGGGCCCCCAGTAATGCCGGGTCCCCCGAGAAGGGACCCCGCAGGCCCACACCTTGTCCCTGAGCCCCGAGAAGCTCCCCCCATTGACCTTTGGCCCCTCGAGCCCGGAGAGGCACCACCCCAGTCCCTTGGAGCTGAGCCCCGAGAGGCTCCCACGTATCTATGAGCCCTGAGAGGCTCCACCATCGTCCTAGGGCCCGAGCGGCTCCACCATTGTCCTCGAGCCCCGAGAGGCTCCACCGTTTGGCCCCAGTCCCTACGAGCCTGCAAGGCTCCGCCCACTATTCTGTCCTAAGAGCCCCGAGAGGCTCCCACGTGGCCCCTTCCTCCTCGAGCCCCGAGGGGCTCCCCCATTGTCCCTTGCCCTCTCGAGCCTGCGAGGCTCCTACGTGATGTCCCCATCATCCCTGGTTGCCCAGCACTTCGTGGGCAGCCGCCACGTTTAGGTTTGCCCCGGGCCCCTTGCAGCCCACTCAGGACATCGAGACTCTAAGGCGCCCTCGCCCCAGGAAGGCCATCGGGCCTAGGGGGCGCTACTGACTATTATCAGAGTGTTGCTGAGAATTATTATGTGTTGCCCTGATGATGGGGGCCTCTGTTGTGTTATGTACCTTGCCTCATGTATGTCTATGCTGGTTAGAGTGAGTTCTATTGCTAGTCCTATGAGACCCCGGGGCGTGACGTATTCTAATGCTAAGCTCCTGGTGATTATGTGTTCTAGCCCTAGTCCGAGGAAACTCCCAGTTGTTATATGTCTAAATGCCAACTCCATCATGTGCACCTTCCTGGCAGTGGTCCCTTGGCTCTGCCCTGTACCTTTTCCCTTGTAACCCCTGCCGTGCCTCGAGCACATTGTAAAGTGTATGTTCCTATGTGTCCTTCTTAATACAAAGACTATTTTCATATATACTTGGTGTGGAGTTCCTTTTGTGGGAGGCCCGGGATGTTGTTACTGGTGGGTGCTTGCGCAAATGCTTCACACATGTCCTCCGAGATAGGCCTGACTGCCCGCGCCGCGTTACCTAGAGGGCGAGCAGGGGTCGACTTTACATAGGAGTGGCGGTCTCTGACTGGCTGGGGTGCAAGTCCTGGCCGGCCGGGGGTTCCATTTCCTACAACCACCAACTTGTAGTTGATGGTAAATAACGAATCCTTAACTGAAGAATGCACTCACTTGAGTGCCCTCTACATTACGGATTCAGTAATTTACCGAATCGGTATGTTAAGAAATCGTTTTTTACCGATTCCTTAAGTTACCGATTCGGTAAAATACCGAATCCTACCAAAATGCCACCTACATTCCAAATGCCAAATACCGGTCGGTAACGGCCAAAATTTGGTAATTTCGGCTGTTACTGACCGGTATTGGGCGACCTACATCTGGCCCCTAGCGTTTTATAGCTGTTGCTGGGGAATGCCCAAATGCGCTCCCCCACCTTCCAGTGTGGACTGGCGCCAAGCACCAAGGCACACAAAGTGTTTTAGAGCATAGAAATGCAAAATGTTTGCAGTGGCATTTCTACGCGAAACATGACAAAACCACCTTTACCACTGGCAAGAGGCTGTCACTGAAAATCTAGTGATAGGAAACATCATGAGGCTGCTCCACTACAATCCACTATTGCAGCCTGAAGTAATATCAACTATTTGCCCAGGTTAGCCTATGGGAAGAGCAAACCTCATAGGTAGCGAAAACACATAGGGTCCAATTCACAGAACTAACTAAAGACTACGGGCCCGATGTAGGTAATTCTAATTTACCACTTCTAAAATACCGAATCATACCGATTCGGTATTTAAGAATTGGTAAATTAGAAGGGGGGAAATGTAGGTATTTCAGATTCGGTAAATACCGAATCGTTAAGATTCAGTATTTACCGATTCTGGAAATACCGAATCGGTATTTACCAATTCAGTAAATACCGATTTTTGCAAGGGTGCAGGGGGTGTCACTTTGACACCCTCTTGCACCCCAATTTCAGACTAGTGTGCCATGTGGCACACAGACATGCCCTAAGGGCATGCCTGTTTGTCACATTGCACATGTGTGCATGCACAGATGTGCATGCACACCTGTATTCGTTATTTTACCACCCAATTGGATTGGGTGGTAAAATACCGATTCTTAAAGCCCTGTGGCACTCTGACATGTGCCAGCTACATCTGCATATACAGAATCGGTATTTTACCGAGTCTGTATTTACTGATTCGGTAATTTTACCGAATCGGTAAATACAGAATCGGTAAAATACCAATTCTGTAAATGCATGCCCTACATCTGGAAACCGTAATACCGGTCCGAAACGGCCAAATTCGGCCGTTTCCAACCGGTATTAGGGCACCTACATCGGGCCCAAAATCCTAAACTTACTACCAATTTTGGTATTTACAGAAGGCACTTACTCATTTTGGTATTCACAGAAGTTAGGAGTCCTAACTTTAGGACTCCTAAATGCCTTCTGTGAATACTGAAAGTCTTAAAGTTAGGGTTTTTCTCAGTTTAGGAGTAGTAAAGTTAGGACTCCTAACTTTAGGACTTCTAAATGCCTTCTGTGAATACCGAAAGTCTTAAAGTTAGGATTTTTCTCGGTTTAGGAGTCCTAACTTTACTACTCCTGAACTGAGAAAAATCCTAACTTTAAGACTTTCGGTATTCACAGAAGGCATGTAGGAGTCTTAAAGTTAGGACTCCTAACTTCTGTGAATACCGAAATGAGTAAGTGCCTTCTGTAAATATCAAAATGAGTAAGTGCCTTCTGTGAAAACCAAAATGGTAGTAAGTTTAAGATTTTGTTTTAAGTTAGTTCTGTGAATCAGGCCCATATTGTTATTCCTCACTACCTGAGGCAGGGAACACACGTGTAACTGACTTGCCTTTCACCTACCAATCATTTCACCCCTTAGGACTTACTCTCGGGGTACTTGTGGAAGTTAAAGGTCCTCCCAGGATGGCTAGTGACTCACAGAGATCAGTCTAAGTAAATGTGCAATTGCGCGTACCAGCCTGCAATGGCAGGCTAAACTCGTATTTAAGAGCACCATCGGTACCAGGCACACACCACCACATATTTGGAGCACCACTGGTGCAAAGCGAACATCAATTTTGGAAAAGGTGATGGACAGAGTTTCTGAATGATGCAGAATACTCCTACCCAGTCAAGAGATCAGGGCTTGATCCATCACCGTTTTTTAGCTCACTGCACCATCCCAGCTCAGAACCTGGCTATATGCAAATTAGTCTGTTCCTGTCCCAGTGCATGATGGGAACATGTCAAACCAAACTACCAAGCCAATTCTTATACTGGGAAAGAGACAAGCTTCTGGGGACCGGTTTCTGGCATTTCAGCCGTCGTCGGCCCGGCTTGCTTGAATCCTGATGGTGCAATGAGCTAGGGACGCACGTCTGAGTATACCCTCCTACACTTAGTGTGGATAAAATCAATTTTTGGAAAAGGTGATGGACAGAGTTTCTGAATGATGCAGAATACTCCTACCCAGTCAAGAGATCAGGGCTTGATCCATCACCATTTTTTAGCTCACTGCACCATCCCAGCTCAGAACCTGGCTATATACAAATTAGTCTGTTCCTGTCCCAGTGCATGATGGGAACAGGGCAAACCAAACTACCAAGCCAATTCTTATACTGGGAAGGAGATAAGCTTCCGGGGACCAGTTTCTGGCATTTCAGCCGTCCTCGGCCCGGCTTGCTTGAATCCTGATGGTGCAATGAGCTAGGGACTCACGTCTGAGTATACCCTCCCACACTTAGTGTGGATAAAATCAATTTTGGAAAAGGTGATGGACAGAGTTTCTGAATGATGCAGAATACTCCTACCCAGTCAAGAGATCAGGGCTTGATTCATCACCGTTTTTTAGCTCACTGCACCATCCCAGCTCAGAACCTGGCTATATGCAAATTAGCCTGTTCCTGTCCCAGTGCATGATGGGAACAGGGCAAACCAAACTACCAAGCCAATTCTTATACTGGGAAGGAGACAAGCTTCCAAGGACCGGTTTCTGGCATTTCAACCGTCGTCGGCCCGGTTTGCTTGAATCCTGATGGTGCAATGAGCTAGGGACTCACGTCTGAGTATACCCTCCCACACTTAGTGTGGATAAAATCAATTTTGGAAAAGGTGATGGACAGAGTTTCTGAATGATGCAGAATACTCCTACCCAGTCAAGAGATCAGGGCTTGATCCACCACCGTTTTTTAGCTCACTGCACCATCCCAGCTCAGAACCTGGCTATATGCAAATTAGTCTGTTCCTGTCCCAGTGCATGATGGGAACAGGGCAAACCAAACTACCAAGCCAATTCTTATACTGGGACGGAGACAAGCTTCCGGGGACCGGTTTCTGGCATTTCAGCAGTCGTCAACATCAACCTGCAATAGCTGGCTGGACAAGCATTTAAGTGCACCATCAGTGCAATGCGCACCCCAGCCTGTAATGGTAGGCTGGACCCATATTTTAGGCGCACCATCAGTGCTACGTGCATACCAACCTCCAATGGCAGGCCGGACGCATATTGTAGGAGAACCATTGGTGCGAGTGTGCACACCAGTCTCCAATGGCAAGCTGGACCCATGCTTAAGCACATCCTCAGCGCAGAGCACACGGCAGCCCGCCTTGATAGACTGGATACACACTCAAAGAGACCATCTGGGCCAGGGCGCCCACCAGCCAGCACTGGTTGGCTGGACCCAGGTCTTAAAACAAAATAGAGGCAAGTGTGCCCCCACCGGCCGGCCATGGCAGACCTGACTGACCTTTTAGAAACCTCAGGTGAGTACCACTTCCTAAGATGTGTCAGAAGGTCGAGCACACTTTCACCCTGCACCTACAGTGGGAGAGTGCTCATGCCCTAGGGCCCTAAGATCTTAACAAGAGACTCAGCCATAATCAAGAAGTGTCCGATAGGAAGTGCCGACCCCCTAGGTAGGGAAACCCACAGGGGGTTAATTCCTACCCAGCCAGTGCACATGGAGATGCACCTACCCGACCACTCACCTACTCCGGTTTGGTGGAAGTGAATGGCTCCCTCAGAGTGGGCTATGGAGTGCGACTAGCCAACCTGAGAATGAGACATTTTTGACAGGCTAATCAGATGGACCACACAATTCGTGCAGTTTTCCCCTATTAGCCAGGGTTGCACTCCCTCTAGGTATGTGGTGTACCTTTTTACAGGGCACACACAGGTATGACCCCCTAACCCAATCAACTTAGCACCCTATTCTGTCATGTGCAGGAAGGGTGCTTGCAATTTCCCACTGTAGTACAGTGGGGACGTGTCCAGAGTCCTAATGTCAAGAAAAGGAAGTTGTCAGAAACCAGGAGGACAAAAAGGAAAAAGTCTTAGGGAAATCCCATAAGAAGGGCCATGTCCAACAGGCCATTTAGAGTAAAAGTCAATCAGTACCCACCCATGGAATGACTAGGCAAAGAATTACATGATCCAACTAAATCATTGCCAATTTTGTCCCATAGTCTTGAAGGGCACTCAATAGGAAACAAAGGTGAGGAATTGACCTTCAAGCTCTTTTCTGCATTTGCACAAACAATACACTAACTGATAACTAAATCAGCTTCTTTGACACCAAAATGTTGGAAGTAGTCGATGCTTTGTAAATGTACACCCCAAATGTCCTTCATGGGCAGTTTTAATTACTCTACATTGTAGACCAACTAGAGGAAACAACATGTCTTCCTGAACCAACATGACATCCTCTACAGATAACTCACAGTTGACCTTCCAAAATGGCTGACACCAATATTCCAGACTCTTCTCACTGGGCCAACCCTGCACAACAAAATTTAAAACGTTTTTAAACACTTCATCATCATTCACTTCCTTCCTCCACTCTTCCTCCTCCACTGCGCACACCTTTTTGAGTTCAATAGATGCAATCAAACAGCTCTCGTTGTCATCACCTTCCCCACCTTGCAACTTATCATTTAGGAGGCCATTCTCTCATCCATCAGTTGGAAAGCTAGACAAAAAATCTGCTCTCACATTTTTCACACCTTGTATATGAAAGACATCAAAGTGATATTCTATTAGAATATGTACAATTCAGTACTTGTCTTATAGACTATATTCTGATTGATCTACAATCATGGTCTTCCCTTACTGACTTTATGGTGATAGATCGGTTAGAGAGCGACCTTAGTGCCTTCACTTGAAATTGATCTCACGATATTTGGCCTGAAGTCTGTCCAAGAGGACAGTATTTATTTGAATATAGCTGTATCTAGTAACATGCGCAGAGTGAAATGGGCATGTATGAAAGACTCAGAGGTACAGTTGTTTAAAATCTATTCGTGTGTAGCTACAAGTTTACATGAGATACTCAACTAGGGATGGATCAGCGCAGGGAGGAGGTATTTCTCATCCATCGCCCAAATACATAACAGGTTGTTGAATGATTTGAGGGCTTTATTTTTTATGGAATCTAGGAAACCTCCCTCTTCATAGTTGTGGTATGATGTGGATTGCAAAAATGCTAGACATTCCTTATTTCTAGCCATTAAAAATCAGGAACGGAGGGGAAATTAAAGTCCTAATGGCTGGATACAAACTTACCATTAGAATGGCTAGAGAGGTTTGGGAAATGGATTGTTAGAAGCTTATGTTAACTCGAGTTATTGACAAAGACCAGCCTAGCTTCTGAAATTTGGTTTCCTTGGGCAGTAAAGGTGGAGTTGGTCCACATTTGTCCAATATCTCTGCTACAGACTGGGTAAAACATTTGCAGCATTATATTCACTGTAGGATGGTGGAGATTTTCACCAACAGTTTACACTGCTTGAAAATTTACAGAAGGAAGGGTGTGATCTGCCACAGGCAATACTGTTTGTATCTAGTTCCCTGGAGGAGGTTCATACCACACTTGGTAAATTAAGTTGCACTAAAGTTCCAGGATTGGACAAAATCCCAGAGGACCGCTACAGGTAGAACTTGGGGCCTCATTTATGAGGCCCCTTGCGCCATCGGAACTTCACTTTTCATGAAGTTTCGTGGCGCAGAAGCCTGCGTGGTATTTATCAGGAAGCAGTACGCCAGGTTTTGTGGCGTACTGCTGCCTGATAAATATCAGTCTCTTTAACGCAGTGTTCTGCGTTAAAGGGGCGTGCAATGGGTGTTGCTGGGGGCGTTCCCAGCAACATCCATGGCCTTTTGACACTGCCCCAGATTTACGAGAAATCGTAACTCTGAAGCAGTGCCAAAAGCTTACGCCTCCCCAGGGGAGGCGTAATTGCGGCGCAACAGGGAGAAATGTCTTTATTTCTCCTCGTATTTCCTTTTTCTATGTGTGCTGCAATCTGCAGCACACATAGAAAGAGGAAGAGCCTCTTGTGATTATTTTTGTACAGAATGGTTTCCCTTCCTGTACAAAAATAATCTTCCCCGCAATGCAGGCACCCTTGCACCATTGTGCAAGGTGCCTGCGCTAGCGCAGGCAGCCCATTGTGCGCTGGCGCAGGGGAAAAGGACAGGAATGCGCCGTATCTTATAGATACGGCGCATTCCTGCCCTTTTCTTTTGCCGTAGGGAAGCGCAGCAGGAAGGCCTGCTGCGCTTCCCTACGGCAAAAAGTCATAAATGAGGCCCTAGGTGTGGGGTCCATATTTCATGGTACTATTTAATAACATTTTAAATGGAGGAGCTATTCCCCCAAAGTGGACAGGGGCTGAAATTATCCCCTTACATAAAAGGGTCCCCAGAGAATCCACATAATTACAGACCACAGCTTAATAGATTGCTCTCAAAAGCTCTTTGCACCATATTTTTAAATTGGCTACATTCTTGGATGGAGGAGCATAATGTGTTAATCCCTTTCCAAGCAGGTTTTAGAAAGGGTGTCAGTACAATTGACCAAGTCCTCAGACTGTTGCCAATTTATTGGAAATGTGTATTGTTAGGTGGGAACAGCCTTTACATTGTTTTTGTTGATTTATGTTCAGGTTTTGATATGGTCCCACAATAGAATCTCTGGCAAGTTTTATCTGATATGGACGACCCCTCGGATCTTCTGGCTATTTTAATCAGCCTCTACTTGTGAATTTATGCACAAGTGTGGTGTGGAACGTCAGGCAACAGCCCCTTTCTTTGTGGATCGTGGGGTGAGGAAGTGATGTGTGCTCACTCCCACCCTGTTTTCACTGTATATGAACAACTTAATTTAATTCCTGGATGATTGAGATGGGAATGCACCTAGATTAGTGAACACTAGGACCCTGGCCCTAATGTTCACAAACAATACCCTATTAATCTCCAAATCTCCATAGACCTTCAGAATATTCTATGTCGCTTTGAGAAATTTTATGGACTGCGGAGCCTATAAATAAATGTTGCGAAAACTAAATTTATGATATTAAACCCAGGCCATTCTAATAGACCAAATCCTAAACTTCTAGGTGTTCCATTAGAGAGAGTTAAAGTTTTTGACTATTTGGGACTGTCCCTTAGTGAAGGTATGGACTGGTGTAATCACAGAGAAAATAGGAGACTTAAAGTTGTGTCAGAGTATTCAAAAAATCATTATATAATCTAAATTCGCCAGTTGTGAAAATCTATAAGGAACAGAGTCTGGGAACTGCAATGTATGGTGCAGAAGCCTGGGGTTATAAAAACAGCCATAGTCTACAAGTTTCATAGAATTGTTTTATACTCCAAATATTAGGCCTTACTAGTAGTACACCACTAGTCCCTCAGAGATGTGTTTTGGGATTAAGGCCCATCTCAGAGGAAGATGGCCTTATGCCCATTCTTTCCTGGTGACGGAACTGGGCCACGTCTACACTTTCATCCTACTTGGATGGCCTTAAGGATGTGCTGGGGATTCCAGGGATTAGTAATATCTCCTGGTTCAAATATGTGAGCGACACTCAGATCTGTGTAATTTATGCAAGTGTGTCCCAGTTACCAGTAAATGCTTGATTAAAGCAAGTTACCGCCAGTTTAAACTGAGCCAGGTTTTGTCAGTTTCTAAAATAGGTACTATGACTTACCAATCTCTGCAAGTTAAAATCTTGTACAGCTTCGAGAAATTTCTAGATGATATAGAGCCCCCATTAGCTCACAGACTGTACTTGCAATTTAGGCACGGAACCCTACAAATAGCTACATTTGCCAGAAAATTATCTCAAACTATTCATCCCTCAGATTGCCACTGTCCGTCCTGTGAAGCAGAGAAGGAATCTATAGAGCATGTGTTCTTTTTTTGCCCAACCTATGAATAAAGAAGTGGTTTATACCAATTTGCTGGGCCATGGGCACAAGATCTTAATATAATGGATTCAGAATATTGAAAAATTATGTAAGTTATCTAACTGTATTTGCAGTAACTCTGTTTTTATTGGCAGTATGGAGAGTGAGGCAGCAGTTTCGGCAAGCTAGGACAATATTAGTTCATAGTGTATATGTTCTAGTTTTAAGAATGTTAAAAATAGAATGCGCTAGTCTCTATATTTATTACTTTAGACCTGTGCATTTTGTCCGCAGATATAAACGAATTCATTAATATGTATGGTATTAATGTATGTGGATTAATACTCTATGATTTCTCCTAATTTTATATTTGTATCGTTTTTGTATCTATTATATATGAGTGTTTTATTGTGATTTTTATTGTGTACTTTTATGGCTTATGTACTTGCCAAATAAAGTTTTTGATGATGATGATGATATTGAATTAACTTGATGGTCAACCTTGCAATTCTCAGCATGCTTTCTTTGATTTTGCCATCAATCAAAATAGCTAACAGCGGCTTATGAGGAGTCTTGCTACAAAATTTTGTACCCAATAATACGGATGACATTTTCTAGATGGCCCACCAACATGCAAGTAGTTCTTTTTTAATCGTGGAAAAATTGCATTCATTATGAAGAAGTACTCTAGAGTAGGCCTGGGCGTATTACGCGTAGTCGCGCTATGCGAAGCTATGCGAAGACGTTCTCGCACTACGCGAGCTTCACGCCGCTTCGCAAGCATGCGTAGTTGCTTGTCGGACCCATTTGCGATAAATTTTCTCGTTCGGGAGCATGTTGTGCGTGTTCGGGACGCTGTCTGCGTGCTCGGGGATCGTAGCTCGTGAACTTACCCATGCAGCCCATCTTGTTTTTTCAATTGTCCCGCCCGCTCGCGTTTCCTTATTTCTGGTTCCGGGTCGCGTATAACGTGTTCTCGTTGTGCATGTAAGGTTCGGGAACGCTATCTACTTGTTCGCGACGACAAGTGTGTGTTAGCAAGAAATATCGCGCAAACTTACCCACGTGGTTGCGATGGGCGCGGCCATCTTGTTTTTCACTCTATGCTATGGTTCTGGGCCTAGTTTTCTATCCACCTTTAATCTTTGCAATCTTTACTTATTTTCACTGTTTTTCTCACTTTTTTTATTTATCATCTCTGTCTCTCTGTCCCTAAGTTTATATTTTGTGATTTATTTATACTTTCACTGTGTTTTTGTTACTTTTCTACTGTTTTATTTTACTTCTGTATGCAAACTCCCACTTCTTCCCCCTAACTTTATTTTTTCCTTGTTTTCTTTTCTGCCTCCACCCCAGAACCATGGCCAAGGGCAGCAGTACCGGCTCCAAGGGCAAGGTGCCTGCGCCCAAGAGTCGGCTGCCTTGTGGCAGAATGCGCCCTGCAGGGGTGCAGGCCCAACATCTTTTTGGAGAGGCGGAGGTGGCCGCCCTGGTTTTCTTCATCCAGCGCCACCTCCCCTTGACCTTGGCAGTAGGCGGTGTGGAAAATTAGATTTCGATGTGAACATTACCGGCGCCATCTTGTCCCAACCTAGGCCGGTACGAGTGCGCAAGCAGGAGCCATTTTAGACACCATGGCCACTTTGTACGTTTTCGATCGCCTGCACGTCTCCCTGACCCAACCCCTTTGACAACCCCTTCCCCTGCACCTGATTGTTCGATCCGATCCCAGGCCATCACCCAACCCTGCCGATTCAGTTTATTGTCCCCATATTGTAGGATCTCGCCTCTCATCAAAGGAGCCGGGATTAATCAGTGTCACCACCCCATGAGATCTAACCTATTGCACACATTTTGGTTCCTGACGGAATGTCCAGCTGCGCGATAGTCATCACCTGCTGAGATTGGGGTGGGGGACCTCTACTGTGAATACATGTGGGAACGAGCCTGAAGCGGGGATTCCAGAAATGTCTTACTGTGCTTCAAAATAATGTTAGGAATGTGCTATCTTGTAATAAAGTAATAAACCACTGTATAAAAGGCCAGGCCACAGAGATGCAGTTAGAGCGCCTCGAGACGATGCCCTGTTTGTCCGATCTGACGTGCTTTGCTTCGGAGAAATAAAAAACCCGTTTCCTGCTTTCCAGTTTTCCAGCGCCCGCCTCTTTTATTTGATAATTATCGAGTGGTTCAGAGGCGACTAACGCCGAGCAGTGCTTGAGGATATCTAGAGAAAAACTGCTTTTCCACAATTGGCGTCCCAAACGTGGGGCCCATCAGCGACACGTGGATCCAGTGAGAGAGGTCCCGACGACAGAGTGAATGACTGCACCGATCGGGAAGAGCTCATGCCTGATAGGCCCTTGTCTGGCGGCCGATCATCCGACCTTCGCCGGTTCTGAACGGATCTCTCTCGAGCGGTCTACGGTCCTGACTGGGAGCCCTCAGGAGTGCCGCAGCAATAACGGAGAATGGAGGATGATCGGGCGCTGGAAGTGGAAGATGAGAAACTGTCCATACGGTCCGGGTAAGGTCGCGCAGCACAACTCTTTTTGTTTGATGGATTGATTGATACTAGTATTACTTACTGATTGGTTCATTTAGCCTTTGTTGCTACTCAATATATTTATTGGTTCTTTTTGAGATATTCTCTGTTTGCAAACAACGAAGAATAGAAATATTCTGTCTAGTCTTTGCAAGTAGTGAAGGATAGGTAGTGCGGATATTTGTCCACCTTTATTTGAGATCTTCACTTGTCCGATATACGTCATGCCTATCTTCTCCCCACTGATTGATAGTTGGTTTAGCCCGGATCGTTTATTAGAGGTAGATCATCCAGCTCCACTGGAAGGCACCCCTAATAAGGACATGTTTACAAAGTATGGACTAGTCGCCGTAGCTTATAGTAAGTTATGGCATAAAAATACTAAAAAGGATCAAGAAAATCAGTGGCCACTGATAGGATCTTTTGACCTTGATAAAATAGAAGCGCTAGAGATAGCCCTTCGCAAAAATAAAACCACGTCTACCATGCTTGATAGTCTCGGCATGTGGCACAAAGAAGCAACGCAAAAAGAGAGACGAAGTGAAAACCGATAAAGAATTGCGAAAAGCAGCTCACCTAGCTGGTAGAAAGCTAGAAGAGGAAATAAGAGAAAAAGAAAGAATAAAAAGAGAACAAGAGTCAGAAACATCGGGCCAATGCCCTGTTAAAACACCCTCTATGCTTTATCCTGAACTTCAATCAAGACAAAGGACAGATGATGACATACTTCTAGGTCCCCCAATCATCTATATGCCTCCTCCTTATGCCCCCACCCATCCTTTAGTACAGCACCTACAACCCCAGAGCTTAAATGAAGGTAGCGCCTCGGTATCCACGGCCTCCGCGCCGACCGAGCCTCTCGTGCTAAACCTCGTATCAAAAGAAGCCTCAGATAAACCCGAAACGAAAGAAAAAGAACCAGCAAGAATTCCCTGTTTGAACAAAAATGAACGAGTGGGCATTGATAAAATAGTTATAACATTAGTGGATCGAAAAGAGATGGAAGAATATATATCGGACATATGTAACTCATATGCCGACAGCCATACACAACATTTTAGTGTACGCTTTTGCTATCATACTCTCACGGCATACGAAGAAAGGTATAGAGATAAAAGACCCGAACGCCTTGCAACTCTGTATAGGAAGGTAGATATCAGAGATGAGAGTGAGTGTGATGTGGCGGAACTTTTCTCATACACGCTAGAAGACCTCGGCCACCTCATAGAACAAGGACAAATAGTCAAAGGCGCAACCCCTGTAACGATCGAACCCCCGGCAGAAATATTAGAAACTATGATGCCCATAAAGGAAGCCGCTCCCTGCTGGGTTCCCCCAAGAGGTCAGGGAACTCATGATGATATAAACCACCAGGACGCTAAAGGAAGCGTAGTGTACAATTGGGTATACCAACCCTGGGATAGACAAGACATCCTGACCTTCCGTAAATCACTGCCGGACTTGCGAAAGAACCCCACTGCTTTCTACACAGAATTAGGTACCGCCTTAGGATCGACAATTATGACCCTAGCCGATATAGACTTGTTCATTGGGCTATGTCTGCTAGCTGATGTGTGGAAGCAAATCCGGAAAGTCGACCACCTTGAGCTGTTTGGACATACTTGGCGACAACTCAATGTCATAGACAAACAACGAGATCCTGGACAGAAACCCCTGAAAGCTATACTGGAACTCCCAGATAAAATTGTGCAGAAAATAAAGACTCTAATCCCTGAGAAAAAGGTAGACTGGTCAATAGTCACAGCTTGCCGCCAAAAACCCCAAGAAGACGTCTCAGAATATTTCTCTCGGTTCGAAACGGTGTTCTCCGATTACAGTGGCCAGGACATGACTACTGCAACTGGACATCACTTATTCGTGCAGAATTATGTTAAGGGGGTCTGTTGCCAGAAGTTTCGCAGAAACTGCAGACTAGCGAGAGTAGTTGGGCGGCCTCAAAGCCCGAGGCCATCCTTCAGATGGCCCAGTACTATGAACACCAGAAGAATGAAAATGATAGAGCCTCAGAGAAGAAAAAGAAAGACTTAAAGAAGTCATGATAGCTCAGTTACAAGGAGTGAGTTTAGGGAAAGAACCATACAAGGGAAACTATCAGCAAAATGTCCCTAGAAACCCACCTCCTAGAAGTAATGTACCCGCACCCTACACTGGACGTAGAGATTTAGGCGAGAACCAATGTGCATTCTGCAAAGATTACGGACATTGGAAGTCTCAATGCCCGATCCTGTTAGAGCTGAATAGGAACAAAGAGACGAGAGACATAGCAAATGGGCCAAGGAATAGAGGACGTGGACGAGGATACACAAATGACACTAGTGACGAAAGGCCTGGTAGAATGAACACTTTTGACCGTCCCCGACAGAATCAGTACCAACAATCTGACTGTGACAACGCTTATGACTTGTCATAGGACTGCCAAGGGCAAGGGAGGGATCCAGTCGAGCTCTATGTTGACCAGCAAGGCACTTATGTCACCGCTAAGGTCCTAGGCACAAAGTCTCAATTTTTGGTAGACACAGGAGCAACATGTAGTGCATTATCCAAACAACTGATTCCAAGGGCACCCTTGTCTGGCTCACACGTGACATCAATAGGTTTTGATGGTATGCCCTCCACCAACCCCTTGTCCAAACCAATCCCTTTTGATCTGGAAAATAATATCACCGACACGACATTCCTCCACTCCTCCAATACCCCCGATGCCACTATGGGTCTGGACTTGCCGAAGCATTTTCGAGCAACTATCCGATGCTCACCCGACGGAGTCCGAGTCATTCTATATGACAACCCCAACCTGCTCAGACCTTGCCCCTCACGACACATGTACTCCATAACTGATGCAGACATGTCCCTGCTTGACACCTTACCTTCGTACTTATGGGCAAAGGCCGACTCAGACGTAGGACGAATGATGATAGACCCAGTGCATGTGACTGTACGACAGGACGCGGCACTGCCAAAAATACCGCAGTACAAAGTATCAACCGAAGGCGAGAAAGCATTGGTAGAAATAATCCAGTCCTTAGTGAATGCAGGAGTGGTAGAATAAATAGTCAGCAACATTTGCAACAGCCCTATCTTACCGATTATCAAGAAGAAAGGAGAGGGAGATGAGAAAGCATACCACATCATCATCGACCTGCGAGAAATCAACAAAATAGTTGTGCCACAGTACCCCGTAGTCTCTGACATCACCACCATTCTGACCCTGGTCCCGTCCACTGCCACCACATTTACCGTAATTGACCTCAAAAACGCCTTCCTCTCCATACCCATCCACCCAGACAGCCGCTACCTCTTCAGATTTACCCTAAAATCCTGCTCATATAGATTTTGTAGAGCACCCCAAGGCTACACTGAAAGCCCAAGCATTTATAACCAGGCACTCAAGAGACAGTTCGATGCAGTTCAGTTACCGGACGGAGTGGTGTTGATACAGTATGTAGATGACATTCTTCTAGCGGCCGACACCACTCCCCTAGTAGTCACAGCCACCATCCAGCTGCTACATTTCCTTGCAGAGAGTGGTCACAAAGTTTCCCGAAAGAAATTACAGTTTTGCAAACCCCAAGTGACATACTTAGGCCACCTCTTATCAAAAGAAGGAAGGAAACTTACACCTGACCGAATCCAGACCATTTTAGAAACCCCCATCCTTAAGAACCAGAAGCAAGTCCGCTCTCTGGTAGGCCTCACCTCATTCTGTCAACAGTGGTTGCCGAACTTCAGCCTCATTGTTAAACCTCTACTTTCCCTTCTAGCCAAAGATGTTCCCTTACCACTCCATTGGACCCACGAGTGCCAAACCTCTTTCAAGGAATTACGAGACGCCCTTTGTTCAGCACCCGTTCCAGGAACCACAGACTACTCCAAACCCTTCTCCCTCTACACCCACGAAAGAGAAGGATGTGCATTATCTGTCCTGACACAATCCATTGGCCCCAAACAACGCCCTTGTGCTTACTTCTCCACCACTCTTGACCCCGTAGCCAGAGCTTTACCAGCTTGCCTACGAGCTGTAGCAGCTGCTGCTGTCTCGATACGACAGAGTGAGGGAATTGTACTTTCAAACCCCCTTACGGTATTAGTACCCCATGCTGTTGACACCCTCCTGAATCAGACCAAAACTCAACACCTGACTAGCGTACGACTGACTGGGTACGAACTGACTCTATTGGCACCGCACATTACCTTGAAGCGATGTGCCACTTTGAACCCGGCTACCTTGTTACCACTACCTGAGAACGACCCCAATGTCACTCCCCTGCATGGCTGTGTGACCCTCACTGACGAACGGACTAAGAGTAGGGTAGACCTCCGAGACACTGCCTTCCCAGAACCTGACGGAGAGCTATGGGTAGATGGCTCATGTATCAAACTCCCCGGCGGCACCACCTCAGCTGCATATGCTGTTACCACAGCCCGAACTGTTATTGAAACAGCCCACATTACCCAACGATCCGCACAGGCTGCAGAACTGATTGCCCTCACGCGAGCGTGTATTTTAGCAGCAGGGATGACAGCAAACATATACACGGACAGCCAGTATGCCTTCGGGGTGGTTCACCATTTTGGACTTCTATGGAGGGAAAGGGGATTCCTGACCTCACACGGCACACCGATCTTACATGGAGATCTAGTCTCCGCCCTGACTGAAGTAGTCCTCCTCCCCAAGCAACTGGCAGTAATCAAATGCCAGGCGCATAAGAAAGTGACGGACATTGTAGGACAAGGGAATGCACTGGCTGACATCACTGCCCGAGCCACAGCCGAAAACAGAATGACGACACGAATGTACATGACCAGGTCACAAGCAGAGAAATGGACAGACGCTAGGGAGACTATAAGAGACATCCAACTGACAAGTACGCCACATGAACTGACTGAATGGGCACGGGTGGGACTAAAATACGATGAAGGCTGCTGGAGGACGAAAGACACAGACAAATGGTTGCTACCTAACGCTTATCTGATCCCCATATTGACCATGGCACACTTACCCGCACACATAGGATCTCCCCCCATGACTGAACTGATTACTAGAGTATGGCAAAACAACAAAATATCAGATTCAGCGAAACGCTTAGCACAACCCAGGGAAAGGGACAGTAGTACCCCTGGGAGGGTTTGGGGTCCCTGACCATCCCTTCGAAATCCTACAAATGGCTCACATTCAGCTAGAGAGGTGCCATGGTCTAAAATACGTACTAGTGATTGTGTGGGCGTTTAGCAAATGGGTGGAAGCTTACCCCACTCGTGACAATACCGCTATCGCTACTGCCAAGGTATTGTTGAAGGAGTATTTCCAACGCTACGGCCTTTGTAGGATTTTGGGGAGCGACAATGGCCCCCACTTCGTAGCCGAAGTTATCCAACTCATATTGAAAAGGTTGGGTGTAAAACAGAAATTTCACGCAGTTTTCCACCCCCAATCTGCAGGCCTGGTAGAATGACACAACGCCACACTAAAATTAAAGCTAGCGAAGATAGTTGCTACCACAGGAATGAAACGCTTGATGCCCTCCCACTGGCATTGATATCAATGCGCTCCACTCCAACCAAACACCACCTGACTCCGTACGAGGTTGTCTTTGGCCGGCCTATGAACATTTGGGCCGCGCCAAACCCAACATCCATCCATGATGTCCCGGACATCCTAACGTCTGATTATCTGCACAATTTAACAAAAACACTAACTGTTATCCACCAACAGGTGCAGCAAGCCATACCAGATGCATCAAGGGGCCCCGGACACGACTTTCAACCTGGGGACTACGTGTTGGTCTGAAATTTTCAAAGAACGAAAAGCTTGGAACCCAGGTGGACGGGCTCCTGGCAAGTCTTGATCACCACCCGAACTACACTTCCAGTGGAGGGAAAGAGAAATTGGCTGCACGCGCACCACTGCAAATGAATATCCTCAACCCTGACAGCGACCGAAAACGTGGACACCCAAGAAGAGCTCCTGACGAAAGACGATAGACCGACCAACCCTGAGCTGTTATCCACTGTGCCATCCAGAAAAGGGTGCAACTTGCGATGAAAGGAGGGTGCTTCGGCCAAAGCAGATCACTAAGTCAAAAATCTCAGAGCGGTAGCTAACACTACAAAGGCTACCAGGAGAGACCTTAGACGAAGTATGTGGTCCTGCCAGTCACCAAGCCTCTTGAAGGTGATGGAAGATCCAGGATGACCAAAGACCCACCGTAAAGACCCCAAGACTGCCGAGCTACATAACACAAAGACAATTGCACTTTTCATTGCATCCCTCATCTGCCTCCTGCTCATGGTCACAGTCTGGAGCGTGGAAGAAAGTGCTCCAGCTCACGAGACAATGATGCCCACTATGCAGCCCACCACCAAGTAAGAACATTATCTCATTTCGCTTTCACCCCAACTCCGAGAACGACGCAAAGAATTTTGGAACAATTCATTTGTACAATTGTTGCATCAACACAACCTTGCTGCCAATGCCACAAACTTTTGGATCTGTGGGCTGCTACCTCATGCAACTGAACACTCTATCCCCTTCATCCCTTCACCTTTCTCTGTTCATGGATCCTGCCTTGCTTGGCTAATACTCCTACAAGGGAGCTACAAGGACAATGCAACATCTGGTGAAACAATTGCACAGTTCTACAATGAATTCTGGCTGAACAAAACTGAAAAAACCTCTGCTCCCTTTTGCCCTCTGACATCCAACACCACTTTTCAAATGAACATCCCGGAAAAGGAACAAATCAAAATGCAGGTGTTCAACAATCCAGCCAGACCCACTTTCTCCTACCTTCGGAAACGGACTGCCACAACTCTGACTGTGGCCCTATCTGTGGTGAACGTCTCAGGCCTTGTTTGCATTGAAGGCCATGAGACGAAAATCGTGGGCCGCAGCTCCTGCCCCATAAAAAGGACTTTGAACACTGCCGATCCTCCTTCTTTTGTTGCTTCACCAAATATGTACTTTGTCACCTGGCTCGCAAAGGGCTGGGGGGCACCTGTTACATTGCCTTTGTCCTTCCTCCAACATATGTGGCACCAGCAAATCATCACAGACAGAAGCAAGCAAAAGACATAGAACAAGCACACTCCATCGCATCACAGTTTCTTGATGTGGCAAAAGGAGTCATTCTACTTTGGGGTCCGATGGCAAACAGTTGAGCCATCCAACATCTGACCCAAGCAGTCGAAACAGCATTGAATATCACAGCTGGCATCCTCACCAACAACACAGCTGAACTACTTCCGGGGGCTCTACAGAACCGTCTGGTCTTAGACGTGGTGCTAGCGGATCGTGGAGGAGCATGCCGTATCATCGGAGCCAGCTGCTGCACCTTCATACCGGATAATTCACTATCAGTTTACAAGGCAATCGAACACCTTCACAGATTGGCATCAGAGATCCATCAGGAGCAAGAAGGCTGGACACTGGGAAGCGGGTTTTGGAACACTTTGAAAGACTGGGGTTTTAAACTATTGATGATAATATTGGTGCCAGTCTTTATGATATGTGGTTCCTGCCTTGGGATACAAAGCATACCGCCTCTGTGCTCTCTTTTCATGAACTCTATTTGCCCTAAGACTTTGGACACTAAATCTGAACATGTGAAAGCCTTATATGACATAGAGATACAAAATATGATGGGTATTAATGTAAATTGACAAGCTGGCTAGGACATGTTCAAAGGGTACACTGTGGAAAATTAGATTTCGATGTGAACATTACCAGCGCCATCATGTCCCAACCTAGGCCCGTACGAGCGCGAAAGCGGCAGCCATTTTAGACACCATCGCCACTTCGTACGTTTTTGATCGCCTGCACGTCTCCCTGACCTCGCTAACCTCCCCCGTGCACTGGCAGCCCCCATGCACACATGCCTGAACCATAAATGCATCCACAGTGCGACCCTGCCCCGGAGCCACTTCCCGTGCCGGACCCACATACCCTTTCATCTCTTTCACATGAACAGCCCCTTTGACAACCCCTTCCCCTGCACCTGATTGTTCGATCCGATCCCAGGTCATCACCCAACCCTGCGGATACAGTTTATTGCCACCATACTGTAGGATCCCGCCTCTCATCAAAGGAGCCGGGATTAATCAGTGTCACCACCCCATGAGATCTAACCGATTGCACACATTTCGGTTCCTGACGGAATGTCCAGCTGCGCGATAGTCATCACCTGCTGAGATTGGGGTGGAGGACCTCTACTGTGAATACGTGTGGGAACGAGCCTGAAGCGGGGATTCCAGAAATGGCTTACTGTGCTTCAAAGTAATGTCAGGAATGTGCTATCTTGTAATAAAGTAATAAACCACTGTATAAAAGGCCAGGCCACAGAGATGCAGTTAGAGCACCTCGAGAAAATACCCTGTTTGTCCGATCTGAAGTGCTTTGCTCCGGAGAAATTAAAAACCTGTTTCCTGCTTTCCAGTTTCCAGCGCCCGCCTCTTTTATTTGATAATTATCGAGGGATTCAGAGGCGACTAACGCCGAGCAGTGCTTGAGGATATCTAGAGAAAAACTGCTTTTCCACAGCAGCAGGCCAGGCTCCAGGTACCTTGCCCAGGAGCGTCATCGCCGGTGGGCGGAGGTGCGCCGGGCAGTGTTTTGCTGCTCGGGGATCCGGCGCACCAACAACCAGCTGGCCCACCGGTGGTCAGACATACTGGACTTAGAGCCGGACCTGTTGGACCTGCTAGGTGTCGAGGTTGTGGGGCTTGGTGAGTAGCTAGTAATATATGGTAGTATAAGTATTGTGTATAATTCTTGGACGAATAACACGATTACTGGTGCATTTAGTTACATTGCAGGTCAATTCCGTTTCAAAATCTTCCGTGATTGTATGACACAGGTGCTGCTCGGCACTTCTCTTACTTGTTTGTAACTTTGTGCTACCTTAGGCTGATTAATTATGTTAGAATTTACTTTAGAGAACTGAAGTTAGTTAATGCTATTGCTAGAGTCTAGTCCTTCCATTGTCCTTCAGTGAAATAGTGGTGGATGGATAATATGTTTACTTAGCATTAGTTCATATTTTTCTCCTCTGTCAATGAATGCTTCTTACCCCAGCCCTCAATAGAACCTTTTTGTAGTTTGTTTAGTGAGTGGCAGGCTTAGCAATAGCATTGTCAGTCAGTAGCAGAACAACATACGACGCAACCAACCAACTTTTTAGCATATGCACAAATTTATGCATGTGTCCTCCATTTCATCTGTGTATTTTTGCTGGCAAAAATAAAATGGAAATGCAAACTTACTGAACAATTGGCCCGTCTGGAAACGGTGGTGTAGGTCAGGTGGTACTGCCTTTGTTAGTATTCTGCAATCAGAATGATATGGAACATTTGATTAGTGTTCATATAAGTAGACGGTCCGTGAATCCTGCAAGCCAGTAGTCGTTTAGCTAGGTCAAATTTATTGCAATTATTGTTTCCTAAAATGATTAAGCGTTTTTTTAATGATTTTATTTGTTTCACAGCACTCAATGTTTCTCTCTTTCTTTATTATTTTTTACATGATCAGCACCCGGGGCAAGAAGAGGGGGTCCGAGTCGGCGGGACAACCACCAGGAGAGCGCTCCTCTACCGAGGATCCTGCTGCTGGCCCCAGTAAGTCCTACAGTGCTTATAATATTAACAATTATATTTCCCTAACTTTTAACGCACCTTATTTTTTCCAAACTATTAATTACGCTTCCTAATTCAATTTTTAACAAAAGCTTCTTTGATCTTCATTATCGTTTTTCCAAATTGTGTTTCTCCCTGCAGTTCAGTTCCTTCAAACTGCCTCTACTATGACTCTCTGTACTACTACTATTAGACTGTCTGTAGCTAAGCTTGCCCTGTTGGCGACTCTTTAGTTAAGGTTTTCTTTTGAATAAAGCTGTGATAGAACAATAGCTGTAGCCACTGGGTCCACTCCTGTCCTTTGCGTTGTCCTCTTTAATCTCTAGGCTTTGAAATTACCAACAAAATGCGCAACCAGATGTTTGTCTAGTATTTTTTGTTAGGATAGTAGTACATACTACTACTGTTGTGGGTATTCTGTACAGCCACATACAGAACTATGCACAAGAAAATAGGATGTTGGTGATGGGAGGTTGGACCTTACTTACACCTCAGTCAGAATTCAGAACCCACAATTCACTGACCGACTAGCTATAGTATCTCATTAGTCATTATGTCCCGAACCCCCACACGAAGATACCCAATGATTTTATTACACAACCCAGAACATAACACCCTTTCGCTCACTCACTCATGTAAGTTCACAACACCACACCAAATATACCACAGAGTCTATGTGCAAGTTCAAAAGGTTTATTTATTTCAAATAATAACAAGCTTTGTAAGTTGTTCCATGAAATTACATCCAGCTCCAACATGCAAAATAAAGAAGATTAAAATGAAACATTTGTACAACTAGTGCATGATAGAGATCTGTGTGAATTCTGGGAGACCCATCACAGTTGAATGTATACTGGTTACATGCATCTTTCGTAAGCTCTGCAAATCTCTGGTTCGAAGAAGGGAATCTTCTGCCTTTTATGAGAAAAATGGGGCACGTTAGACAGTATAATACAAGTATGCAAGCTTTTTGCAGTCATGCCAAAAAGTGTAACATTATGGCTAAGCAATAGACATGTATATAAAACGGTTACATGGCTCAGGCTAACTTTCCAAAGACTAGAGTAGGAGTAGAGATGAGATGACCCTAGGGACCATATAATAATACTACTAATGTATGTCTACAGACTCTACTGTAGTACACAATTTGGACCAGTGATGATTTATGTTGTATGTTAGACCTGACATCATTGGCCTGAGTCTCTCCTCCATTTTTTCTGTTTGCCTCCACTGTTTACGATGTTTTTGCTGGTATATTGCTTTGGGCACTGTGCCACTGCTGATCAGTGCCACAGTGCTATGTGAAATTGCTATATATATATTTTTTTTAAAAAAACCTTTATTTACGTTTGCACACATATACAAAACCGGGCCTACAACCCCCAGGGCTGGCCACTAAGCAGTTCAATACAGTGTCACAATCAATCTCAGAGCAATCGTCACTGGGGAGCATAGTAACTCAAATTACCAAGCACAGCGGTTGCGAATGCAATGCGATGCGGCATCAGGATAGGAGGTTTTCATTTTTCAATATAAAATAGAAAGGATCAGGTATCATATAGTGTCTCGGATCACAAAAAGGAGGGGGGCTAACAGAAAAACGATGTGTCCATACCAAGTTCGCTACCATGAAAATCAGCGACGTTTAGACATGCAGCATCAGGATAAACAGCAGATTATTAATATCTACATCATCATCACTGTCCGCCCCGCAGCGCCAAGGCCCCAGAGAGGTCAAGGCACAGGTATAGAAATAAGGATGCAAAGAAAGCCGAACCCACTGCACTAACCCGGAAAAGAAAGGAGAGAAAGGCTGGAAAAGAGAAGAAGAAAAAGAGGCCATAGAACAAAGATAAAAAACGAAATGCCCACCCCCACACCCTCCCACCCTGCACCCCTGCAAATGACTACGGCCACCCCCCATGCAGCGTGCCTGTCGCCCAGCAACCAGAGCCCGAAATATAGGAGAAAGGGAAGAAAAGAAAGAAAAGAAACCCCACTCGAGAGGGGAAGTCGGAGGAGGGCATAATATTACGGACTCCCGGTCTCCTTCCCCCCCCCATAGCCAACCCTGCCCCGGAATCCGGTAGGACAATAAATCAATCCCGTCAACCATAATCCCACAACGAGTAACCCAGACAAGGAGCTCAACCCTGGCCCCTTCGATCAAATGTACTGAGGTCGGTAATTAAGGGAAGTCCTTTACACACAATGTCACAGAAGTCGGCAGACCAGGAGCGCATAGTTGTAGGTCGCTGGTACCACTGTCGCCCATCCCCATCTCCTAGACCGCTGAAATTGCTATATTGATTGAATTCCATGTTTGGCTTATTTGGTTTACTGTCAGTCCCTAGTCTAGTGCACCAGGAGTGCCAGGGCTTGTAAATACAAATGCTGCTCGTGAGCCTGCAGCACATGTTGTGCCACCCACAAGAGCGGCCTAGTAAAAGTATGTCTACAGGTCTGCCATTGCTAGACCTACGTGCAGTCTGGTACTGTCACGCAGACTGCGCAAGTACACCTACTTGCCAGTCCCTAAACCTTCCCTTAGCTTCATGTTAGTCACCCCTATGGTAGGCCCCAGGCAGGGTGCCTTGTAAGCATAAGGTAGGACAAGACTGACAAAGTTGGCATGTCCTAATAGTGAATTACAGCCATATTCGTTTTTCACTATAGTAAGGTAACCTGCTCTCCATCAATTAAAATGGGCTGCCAGGATAATTAATGCTATAATCCTAGCGGGCTCGGGGAGCATGGTGCAATGTCGAGTTTGGTATCCCTGAACTCAGGGTTTAATCACGCATCCATTTGTGTGGATGGTTTTTGGACTCTGGGTTTGAAAATAGCACTTTTAGAAAGTGGCTATTTTCTTGTCTAACTATTTCTGGTTTCTGCTGGTTTGGTGTGTGTGTGACAGGAGCTGGGTGGCTCCAGAGGTCTGAGTGAGTCAGTGTGGGATGAGTGGGACATTTGCATTTACAGTAGGGGAAGAGGAGCTCCTGATAGCCTGCCCTGCCTGACACAATGCTGGCTCCACCTCCTGCCAAGCGACTGATGGCTCTGTGCCTGCCAGGGACGATCCTGGACCCACCTCCTACCAGGAGATTGATAGCTCTGCTCCTGCCAGTAACAATGCTGGCTCCACCTCGTGCTGGGCATCTGAGGACCCAGCTCTGCACAGTGAATAGGCCAGGTGCCTCTGCCTGGCTACACCCACAACAAACCCAGGATGTGGGGAAATTCCCCTGCATGGACAAAGGGATCAAAGCCAAAAAGGGGTATAAGAGAAGGACCCCTGAACCAAGAATTCAGATCACTTCTGACAAGGAACCCTGAACCAAGGACAAGAAGCCTGCTGATCCAAGGACTTGCCTACCCCTTCTGCCAGTGTGCTGTTTACTGGGGGGAATCCTGCAGTTGCTTCTTTATTTTTGCCAAGGTACCAGGAGAGAGGAACTGTGTGTGTACTCTCAAGCTTTGCTAAAGAAAATCTCCAAGGGTTGGAAGAGTGCCAGCCTCCTGTTGAAGTCACAGGGATAAAGGACTTCACCATTTGCTAAAAGTGCTTGTTGCTGGAACCTGAAAGTTTAGCACCTCTGAAGAAACCAGCAATCTCGACGCCGACGGACGCCGCCAAATTCAGCTCAACATCGTGAGTAACGGCTTCAGTGTCCCGCTTCCTAGACGCTGGCCGCCGGGCCTGATCGACGCCAGTAGCAACGCCAGTGAGTAGCGAGTTTGGCTCCAGCTCCAAGTGACCCCGTGTCTGCACCGCTGCTGATCGCATCAACTTCGAGCCCTCTCGACACCGTGAGCGCTGCTCACTCTTGCAACATCATCTTCGACATCGACGACGACGCCGTATCCTGCTTCGCCTCGGGAGCGCTGCTCCAGCCTGACATCTGTCGACGCCGCTGCAGGTCGCCCCGACTCCAAGGCCCGATCGACGCCAAAGACGCGACGCCGGACATCTCGACGCCGCTGATCATCGTGTGCTTCGCTTTTCCAAGGTACTGTGTTGTGGGAGTCTGTGCGACTCCGGGCTCGACGTAGCGCTCCTCGCGGTCGACGCCGAACCCTTTGGATTAACTTTGCCTCGACGTCGTGTGACTCCAGTGTGGGTTACATTGTTGCTAAGAACTGTGTTTTAAAGAAGAAGAGTTGCTTTTGTTACTAAAGACTTTGTGCTAAGAAGAAACTACACTTGAACTATTATTTTTCCTTCCAAGAGTATTTATAAGATTGTGGTATATTTTTGTAATTATTTGGTCTTGTGCTAAGCCTTATATAAGCATCCTTATTTTTATAATACTACTGTGTCGTGCCCATTTGTAGTGTATTCACTTTATTACTGTATGTGGTCATAAATGCTTAACGCACTGCCTCTGAGATAAGCCTGTCTGCTTTGCCAAGCTACCAAGGGGGTGAGCAGGGGTTATCTAAGTGTGTGATCCCCTTGCCCTGACTAGAGGAGGTGAGTCCCTATTTGTCTGAAGTGTATACCTCTGCCAACTAGAGACAGCCAAGTCTAACATTGGTGGGTCAGCGGTGAGGATTTGAACTTTGCATTTATGACCCATGTGCAGTGATTAGTGTGCGCTACATAGTGAAAGCAGACCATAGCGCAGCCACAATCTAATTTGGTAGGATTCTATTTTTGTTCTCCGCTTTTCTGAAGCTTGATTTTTGAACACTGACAGTTTTGACCATGAGTGATGCCGGAGTCACTACCCCTGTTGTTGTTGTGGAGGAGTTTGATAGGAAGAAGATAAAGAAATACAGGAAGAAGCAGCTGCAACACTTTTGCGAGCAGTTTAAAGTTCCTACCACAGGCCTCGAAATTAAAGACGATTTTTGCAAAGCTTTGGAGGCCTGGTTAGAGTGCAGAAATCCCTCTGATGGGGTGGTGGTACCGCCAGGGGAAGGGGATAAGGAGGTGCCAGTGACTGGGGCCGTGCCCTCTCCCGGTAGCAGTGTTTCCTCCAAAGGTCTTTCTCCCAAAGAAAGAGAAGAAAGGGCGAAGGAGCGTGCATACAACATGGAAATGGCAAAACTTAAGATAAATGGGCAGTTGGCGATAGAAAATGCAAGAGGTAGGAGAGAAGCTGATATGGAGATCAAAAGGTTGGAGTTTGAAAGAGAAAAGTTAGCTTTGGAGCATGACACAAGGTTGAGGGAGTTAGAACTCAAAGCTAAAAGTTTAGAATTGAATCCCTCTGGTGGCAGCATCCCATCTGTGCCTGCAGAAAGTAAGTTTTATTTTCCCAAAGATGTGATCAAAGATTTTCAGAAGAATGAGGATATTGGTCAATGGTTTAAAGCATATGAGTTAGCATTGTTGGCCCACCAGGTCCCTGAGAAGAATTGGGGAGCGGGGTTGTGGGGTCGCTTTGTGAATGAGGGGAGAGATACCCTGTTGAGCATGCCTGTAGAGGATAGGATGTCTTATACTCATATGAAAGATGCTGTAATGTTGAGGTATGGCTTAACCCCAGAAAAGTACAGACAAACCTTTAGAGAATGTAAGAAATTGCCTGGTACTATGTGGGTTGAATATGTGTCATTTTTTTGCAGAGCCATGGATGGTTGGGTAAAGGGCAGCAAAGTGGAAAGTTATGAAGCTCTTTATGATTTGTTTGCTTGGGAGCACTTGCCTAATAACTGTTTTCCAGAGCAGCACCAGCACCTTATTGATAGCAAGATATCTAACCCTAGAAAACTTGCTGAGGAGGCGGACCGCTGGGTCAGTACTAGGGTCCACAAGGGTCCAGTGGGAGACTCAGCCAAAGGTGGGCAGGGTCCCCAGCAGAAGAGTGGGGGGTACAAGGGTAAACAGAGGGAGTTCCAGAAAAGGCCCCAAAGTAATTCCCAAGGGAACCAAGGGAAGGTTTCCCAGCCTCCCCCTGTGATGAAATCAGGGGCCCGACAGGTAAACTTGTTCATAGGGGCCCAATGACCTGCTATGTTTGTGAGCAGGTGGGACATCGTTTTTATGATCCCCAGTGTCCCATGAGGGACTCTAGTGCACCACCACGTGCACCCCCATCAGTTGGCGAGTGTAGCCCTGGGAGGGGAGGAGATGGTTGCCCCTGGTGGGAGGGGTCCCGCAGAGATGTCCCTGGTCTCTTTAGGAGACATGGAAATGGTCCCCCCACCCCCTCTGTCTAGTAACACTAATAAATATAGGCAGTGGGTGACAATTAATGGCCATAGAGTGGAAGCTCTCAGAGACACCGGAGCGAGTGTGACAGCTCTCAAGTGTCACTTGGTGTCCAGAGAGCAGGTGGTTCCCCACGCATTCTACCCTGTGATAGCTGCTGACAACTCCCAGAAAGAGTGTGAGGTAGCTCAGGTTCCCTTTGAATGGGGGGGAGTTACAGGTACTCCTCAAGTTGCTGTAAGGCCCGCCATGCCTGTTGATTGTCTCCTGGGCAATGATTTGGAAGACTCCCCTTGGGCTAAGGTGGAGAGGGAGACATATTTGAAAATGTAGGGTGTGCCAGAGTGGGTGTGTGCAACCACTCGATCCATGACAGCTAGTAAGGGTGTTGATGGGGTCCCGGAGCCTGAAAGTATGGCCCAGGACCCAGCTGTGAAGAGTAGAGGCAAGAGGCGCGGGAAACCGGCCCCCATAGTTCCCGTGGTCCAGGAGGAGGCAGACCCTGAGGGGGATGCCCTGAAGCCCACAGAGGAACAAGTTGCTGAACTGGGAGACCTGCCCAAGCTGACCCACTGGCAGCAGGATGGTGCTCCTCCAGGGAAGAATTTCGTGCAGAACAGAAAGTGTGCCCTTCTCTTGTAGGTATGAGGCAGCAGGCCTCAGCCCAAACCGCAGGTGATCAGTCAGGGACATATTTTGTCTACTGGGAGAACGACCTCCTGTACAGCGAGCCTAAGGCTGCTGAGCCTGGGTCAGCCCATGTGCTGGTGGTACCCCAGCGCTTCAGAGCCTTCCTACTGGGTTTGGCTCATGACGTTCCATTAGCTGGACATCTGGGGCAGGACAAGACCTATGACAGGCTTGTCACCCATTTTTATTGGCCTCAGATGAGAAGGGATGTAGACATCCATTGTAAAACCTGTCACACTTGCCAGGCAAGTGGGAAAAGCGGAAGGAAGCAGAAGGCCCCCCTCCAACCTTTTCCCGTCGTCAGTACCCCCTTTGACCGGGTGGGGATTGACATTGTTGGGCCCCTGGACCCCAAGACAGCCCTGGGCAACAGGTTCATCCTGGTCTTGGTGGACCATGCCACACGGTACCCGGAAGCCATCCCTCTTAAAACAGTGATGGCCCCCGTGGTGGGACGGGCACTGATGGGTGTTTTCTCCCGCATGGGGTTCCCCAGAGAGGTGGTGTCAGACTGGGGCACCAACTTCATTTCCAATTATATGAAGTCTCTGTGGAAGAAGTGTGGGGTAACCTACAAGTTCACCACTCCTTACCACCCTCAAGGTAATGGGCTGGTTGAGAGATTCAACCGGACCCTTAAAGGCATGATCATGGGTCTTGAAGAACCAATGAGGCGTAAATGGGAAGTCCTCTTTCCATGCCTACTGTTTGCTTACCGTGAGGCGCCGCAGAAGTCTCTAGGGTTCAGCCCCTTTGAGCTTTTGTATGGTCACCCGGTAGGAGGACCTTTGAGTCTGGTCAAAGAAGGCTAGGAGCAATCTCCCAGGAAACTTCCCCAGGATGTATACAGTTACATGCTGGCCTTTAGGAACCAGACTCGGCGCTTCAGAGATCTTGCTCAGGCAAATCTGGAGGCCAGCCAGGAAGAGATGAAGCGGTGGTAAGACCCAAACTTCTTGACCAGGCTGAAGTTCGACCAATGTCCCCTGTGGAACCTTGTGCGCTCAAGGACAGGTGGACTGGACCGTTTAAGGTTGTGGAGAAGAAGAGCGATGTCACCTACTTGGTGGACTTGAAATCTCCCAGGAACCCCTTGAGGGTCCTGCATGTCAACCGTTTGAAGCCCCACTTAGAAAGGTCCGAAGTGGGCATGCTCCTAGCTACAGATGCTGGAATGGAGGAGGAGAGTGAGCCTCTTCCTGACCTCCTGTATGCAAAAGAACAAGATGGGTCAGTGGATGGTGTGGTCCTCTCTGACACACTGACCCTTGAGCAGCAGCAAGATTGTCGCCAACTGTTGGGACAAACTACTCAGAGGAGAAGGAGGTCAGGTCAGGGGTGCCCCAGGGCTCTAGCTTGAGCCCTACCTTGTTCAATCTGTATATGGCACCCCTGATCAACCTAATTGCCACGCATAACGTAACCACAATTGCATATGCAGACGACACTCAACTGGTCCTGGTCTTAGATGAGGACACAGAGAAGGCCGAACAGATATTGAAAGATTGCCTAACTGCGACTTTTGGATGGATGCACAATAACCATCTTAAGTGCAACTCCGCGAAAACAGAGATCCTGCCCTTTGGGAAAAATAACATCTTTTCCCCTCGTACATGCTGGCCATCAGACGCAGAAGCCCCCCCCCCAATACCATCAGTGCAACACGCAACTTAGGTATAAAATTTGACGATATGCTGTCATTCAAACAGCAATCCAAAGAAGTGGCCGGTATCTGTTTCAACATAATTAAGGGCCTCAGAAAGTTTTTTGACTACCTGCCACTGGCCGCCCGCCGTACGGTTGCAATCGCTCTCATAACATCGAGAATTGATTATTGCAACAGCTTGTACGCAGGAGTGGCAAAATCTACCCTACACAAACTGCAAATGATCCAAAATGCGGCGGCCCGGCTTGTCTTGAGATGGCCTAGAAAATCATCCGCATCAGCTGCTCTGAATGCGTTGCACTGGCTCCCCATCCAGAAACGGATACTATTCAAAATCCTCTTGATTACATACAGAGGTTTCCACAAGTGTGGACCCAAATATCTGTCCACCAAATTTCACAGATACCTCCCAAATAGAGAACTCAGATCAGCCACAGCTAATCTAATGACCACACCCAAGTTTCGACTGTCCACCAAGGGTGGCAAATCCTTGGCAGTCCTAGGCGCCAAAGCCTGGAATACCCTTCCAGCTAAACTTAGAGCTTCCCCATCAGAAAAAATCTACAGAAAACTCCTAAAAACCTGGATATATGGACTATCTGATGCAAAATGCAAGACTTTAGTCTAAGGACATCTAAAGCTCAGCCACTACCCCCAAACATTCTATCTTTGCAGTGAAGTCAGCAGCGCCAAGATGCTCCTTGGAGTGTATGTGCGCTATATAAAAACCACAAAACATCAAACATCAAACATCAAAAACAATTCCCTGATCTGTTTTCCTTGATTCCTGGTGTCACTCATTGGTGTGTCCATGATGTGGACACCGGGGACAGCACTCCTGTGAAGCACAAGGCTTACAGGGTGACTGACAAGGTCAGAGCATACATTAAGGAGGAGGTCTCCAAAATGTTTGCCTTAGCGGTGGTTGAGTCCTCTAGCAGTCCTTGGGCCAGCCCAGTGGTCTTGGTCCCGAAGGCTGCAGCGCCTGGTGCTTCACCAGAACTTCGGTGTGTGTGGATTACCGAGGACTCAATTCAGTCACCAAGACTGACGCGCACCCCATCCCCAGAGCTGATGAGCTCGTAGATCGGTTAGGGGCTGCTCGGTACCTTAGTACGTTTGATCTAACGTCTGGGTACTGACAGATTGCCTTAACTGATGGGGCAAAAGAGAGGTCAGCATTCTCCATACCAGATGGGCTCTACCAGTTCCGGGTTATGCCCTTTGGGATGAAGAATGCCCCTGCCACCTTCCAGAGGTTGGTCAACCAGGTATTGGCTGGACTGGAGGACTTCAGTGCCGCCTACCTGGACGACATCGCAGTGTTCAGCACCAGCTGGGAGGAACACTTGCACCACCTACAGGAAGTGTTGTTGGCCCTGCACAGAGCAGGCCTCACAATCAAAGCCAGTAAGTGCCAGATTGGGCAGGGTTCAGTGGTGTACTTGGGGTACCAAGTAGGGAGCGGCAAGGTGCCCCCCCTGCAACCCAAGATAGATACCATCCTGGCTTGGGCACCGCCCAAAACCCAAACAGGTGAGAGCCTTCTTAGGTCTCACGGGTTACTACAGGAGGTTTGTCAAGGATTATGGTAACATTGTGTACCCCTTGACTTCGCTGACTTCCAGGAAGCAGCCACGAAATGTGATCTGGACTGACGCCTGTCAAACGGCTTTTGACACCCTGAAAACTGCAATGTGCACAGCACCTATACTCCAGGCACCTGACTTTTCTAAAGAATTTGTTGTCCAGACGGACGCTTCAGAGCATGGCGTGAGGGCTGTTCTAGCTCAGGTGAATGAAGAGGGCCGAGACTTACCTATAGTCTTCATCAGTAGGAGGTTACTTCCCAGGGAACAGAGGTGGAGTGCGATAGAGAGAGAAGCATTTGCTGTGGTCTGGGCGCTGAAGAAGCTAAGACCCTACCTGTTTGGGACTCACTTCCGGCTTCAGGCAGACCACAGGCCCCTCAGATGGTTGATGCAGATGAGGGGTGAGAATCCAAAACTGTTGAGGTGGTCCATTTCCCTACAGGGGATGGACTTCACGGTGGAACACCGCCCTGGTACAGATCACGCCAATGCTGATGGTCTGTCCAGATTTTTCCGCCTTAGTGATGAGGACTCCCTAGGTCAAGGGTAGTTCTCCCCACATTTCAGCTGGAGGGGACACGTGTTAGACCTTACATCATTGGCCTGAGTCTCTCCTCCATTTTTTTTCTGTTTGCCTCCACTGTTTACGATGTTTTTGCTGGTATATTGCTTTGGGCACTGTGCCACTGCTGATCAGTGCCACAGTGCAAGTGCTCCCTATGTGAAATTGCTATATTGATTGAATTCCATGTTTGGCTTATTTGGTTTACTGTCAGTCCCTAGTCTAGTGCACCAGGAGTGCCAGGGAATGTAAATACAAATGCTGCTCGTGGGCCTGCAGCACATGTTGTGCCACCCACAAGAACGGCCTAGTAAAAGTATGTCTACAGGTCTGCCATTGCTAGACCTACGTGCAGTCTGGTACTGTCACCCAGACTGCGCAAGTACACCTACTTGCCAGTCCCTAAACCTTCCCTTAGCTTCATGTTAGTCACCCCTATGGTAGGCCCCAGGCAGGGTGCCTTGTAAGCATAAGGTAGGACAAGACTGACAAAGTTGGCATGTCCTAATAGTGAATTACAGCCATATTCGTTTTTCACTATTGTAAGGTAACCTGCTCTCCATCAGTTAGAATGGGCTGCCAGGATTATTAATGCTATAATCCTAGCGGGCTCGGGGAGCATGGTGCAATGTCGAGTTTGGTATCCCTGAACTCAGGGTTTAATCACACATCCGTTTGTGTGGATGGTTTTTGGACTCTGGGTTTGAAAATAGCACTTTTAGAAAGTGGCTATTTTCTTGTCTAACTATTTCTGGTTTCTGCTGGTTTGGTGTGTGTGTGACAGGAGCTGGGTGGCTCCAGAGGTCTGAGTGAGTCAGTGTGGGATGAGTGGGACATTTGCATTGAGAGTAGGGGAAGAGGAGCTCCTGATAGCCTGCCCTGCCTGACACAATGCTGGCTCTACCTCCTGCCAAGCGACTGATGGCTCTGTGCCTGCCAGGGACGATCCTGGCCCAACCTCCTACCAGGAGACTGATAGCTCTGCTCCTGCCAGTGACAATGCTGGCTCCACCTCCTGCTGGGCGTCTGAGGACCCAGCCCTGCATAGTGAATAGGCCAGGTGCCTCTGCCTGGCTACACCCACAACAAACCCAGGATGTGGGGATATTCCCCTGCATGGACAAAGGGATCAAAGCCAAAAAGGGGTATAAGAGAAGGACCCCTGAACCAAGAATTTAGATCACTTCTGACAAGGAACCCTGAACCAAGGACAAGAAGCCTGCTGATCCAAGGACTTGCCTACCCCTTCTGCCAGTGTACTGTTTGCTGGGGGGAATCCTGCAGTTGCTTCTTTATTTTTGCCAAGGAACCCGGAGAGAGGAACTGTGTGTGTACTCTCAAGCTTTGCTAAAGAAAATCTCCAAGGGTTGGAAGAGTGCCAGCCTCCTGTTGAAGTCACAGGGCTAAAGGTCTTCACCATTTGCTAAAAGTGCTTGTTGCTGGAACCTGAAAGTCCAGCACTTCTGAAGAAACCAGCAATCTCGACGCCGACGGACGCCGCCGAATTCAGCTCGACATCGTAAGTATCGGCTCCAGTGTCCCGCTTCCTTGACGCCGGCCGCCGGGCCCGATTGACGCCAGTAGCAACGCCAGTGAGTAGCGAGTTTGGCTCCAGCTCCAAGTGACCCCGTGTCTGCACGGCTGCTGATCGCATCGACTTCGAGCCCTCTTGACTCCGTGAGCGCTGCTCACTCTTGCAACATCATCATCGACATCGACGAAGATGCCGTATCCTGCTTCGCCTCGGGAGCGCTGCTCCTGCCTGACATCTGTCGACGCCGCTGCAGGTCGCCCCAACTCCGAGGCCCGATCGACGCCGAAGACGCGACGCTGGACATCTCGACGCCGCTGATCATCGTGTGCTTCGCTTTTCCAAGGTACTGTGTTGTGGGGGTCTGTGCGACTCTGGGCTCGATGTAGCGCTCCTCGCGGTCGACGCCGAACCCTTTGGATTAACTTTGCCTCAACGTTGTGTGACTCCAGTGTGGGTTACATTGTTGCTAAGAACTGTGTTTTAAAGAAGAAGAGTTGCTTTTGTTACTAAAGACTTTGTGCTAAGAAGAAACTACACTTGAACTATTATTTTTCCTTCCAAGAGTATTTATAAGAATGTGGTATATTTTTGTCGTTATTTGGTCTTGTGCTAAGCCTTATATAAACATCCTTATTTTTATAATACTACTGTGTCGTGTCAATTTGTAGTGTATTCACTTTATTACTGTATGTGGTCATAAATGCTTAACGCACTGCCTCTGAGATAAGCCTGTCTGCTTTGCCAAGCTACCTATGATGATAAAGGGGCACAAGATTTGGTAAACATCTAACCAAACTGCCCTGAGGGTGTTCGCCCGTGAGGTGCCTTCCTCTCCGCCACATTTTTTCTTTCTGGCACGAATTGTGTACATGTAGCTGTGGGTATAGTCCTATTTTGGGCTGACTATACTGGTCGCGCCGAGTTGAAAATATAGTGAACCTCCCCCTCTTTTTCTTACCAATATCTACAAACAATATGTTTTGTTTAGGACAAGTGAGGCATTCGAGAGAATAAATACCTACTTAGAGAGTTGCGAAGAGGTACATCCAGAATTTTATTATTGAAAATTCCAGTGGATTCTGTTCTCATGCCTGCAAGATAACTGCTAACTCAAGTCCTGGGTACAGGGAATTTTTTGGATTGCAATGCTTTGCCAAGCTACCAAGGGGTGAGCAGGGGTTATCTAAGTGTGTGATCCCCTTGCCCTGACTAGAGGAGGTGAGTCCCTATTTGTCAGAAGTGTATACCTCTGCCAACTAAAGACAGGGAAGTCAAACATTGTACTTTAACTGTTTTTCAATCTTTCTTCCTGGTGAAACTAGTAAAATAGGGGCAGGTGTACAGGCATCTAAAAAGGGGTACTTTTTTTTATAGGTGCACTACCAGTACCAACCTTCAGTGCTGGCGGGGCCAGCGGCGATGCCAATGCTGCCATTCAGGAGGGGGCAGGAGATGCGGCACCTGCTGGAGCACCAGTGGGGGAAGAAACAGCAGCGGTAGGCGGTGGTAAGTTATATTCATTACTTATTGGCATTACTAGCTGGAAGGGGAACACTTCACTCACTGTACTGTGAGACTTATTAAGTAAGTATGAACTTGAAGTTGTACTGAACAATATACAACGGTTGAAGAAGACACCCTTTATTTAGAATTATCAATGCATTAGAAATAGCATTACCAGCGTGAGTTGAGTAAACAAAGGCCTCTTCTATCAGACTCCAACTCAGCTGTAAGTTATGGAGAAGTCTAAAAGTCACATCAGATGACCTTGATGGATGTGTTGAACAAAAGGGAAAGAACTAGGTTGGAAGGTGGAAGGATGAAAGAGATGCAATACGACTAGCAGAGAAGGATACTTTGGAAGCAGCATGCAGGTGGCTGATAGGAATCATTTGCATGGGTTGTTGAAGGATGGGTGGAAGGTAAAAGATGATGCCTGCCTGGGTGGGCGACACAATATGGGTGGATAGTGGATAGCAAGAATCATCAGCGGTGTTTGTGTCAAACCCAAAGCCAAGAAAAGGAAGGAAGGAGTGGACGCATGGGTGGTTGTTGGTGAAAGTGAAACCAGCTAAGGCTTTTTAAGCAATACATATAACAAAAGAATGATAGACATTTACTTTTAATGGATGGATGCCCCCTGGATGTATTCATCATAGGTGGACACTGTCACTGGATGTAGACGAGTCTCACTTTGAAGATAATGTAAAAGAAACTGCGCCAGAGTAGCAAAGCAGAGGGTCATCATATATTATATAAAAGTTGGACTTCATTTCAGAATACAATTGATGACTCAGTAGTTTGCAAGCACATCATATATATTATCAAGCGCCTTCCTCTGACTCCAAGGACCACTTCCTACCTATGTTAATTTTTTTTCGATTGTGTCAGCTCAGCCAGCCTGCAGAGGGTGGCCTATCTGTTGGTTACACAATCAATTAACAAAGTACTTTATGCATTAGCGGTCGGTGGTGGGAGTGCTGGCGGGTGGTGATGTGAGGAATGGGAGGGGCAGGGTGGGGGGGTGGTAAACTATAGATTCTGAATGCAGTGCGCACAACAAAATTTGTTTTTTTTATTTATTTATTTGTTTACTTACCAGTAATTGTCCACAATCCATAGTTTGCTCCCCCCACCCTGCCCCTCCCCACGTTACCGCCCGCCAGCACTCCCACCTCTGACCACTACTAGACTGATATGTTGTTCCATATAAGTAATGATCATTGGATCAGAAGTATATTATATTATTGTTAATCTGCCTTTTTGTAGTCGCCGGGGCACAGTGATAGTGAAATTGAGCAATTGCCCTTCATGTAACAGAGAGAGTATGGTCAATGCCACCAGTAATCGAAAAATATACGAGCTTCCCCACCTGCAGCTTAGTAAATAAAAGTAACAGGAGTCTGCGTATTGACTAGTATGTTGGTCTTGGACGCAAGCTTAGCTGACTGAGCTGGCTTGCAGGCTACAGCCTACCACAAAGTTATGTAATTTATCTAAACTAGAGACAAGAAAAGACTGGTGTTCTTCTGTGTACTGGAGGTCATCCATAGTACTAGGGCAAGTATAATGCCGGAAAAAAACTCCAACAAATGTTAGAGGTCGGGAAAGCAGGAGGATAGATACTTACCACAAATGTTATGTACTGCTCTTGCTAGTGCTACTGTGCCACTATGTGTTGATTTAATTTTGTGTTAATGTTTTGCTAAGAGTTTTGGTTACAATTCTGTTTCTTTCTTTATAGAGCCTCTTTCCCAAAAACCAACCTGGAAGGAGTTAGCAGCCAGGGCCCGGCAACGGAAACTGCAGGCCATCGTTGATGAATACCGCCGGCTGGTGGCTCAGGCACAGGAGGAGGAGGAGAAGGAGCGGCAGCAGCAGCTGCTGCCTCTTCCAATGCCCCGGGCCCCAGCCACGCCCCACCTGAAGAAGTACAGCACCGCCGTCAGGCAGCCACCCACCGCTGTAAATGTAAATGTAAATGTAAATGTATAGGCATTTATATAGCGCACTACTTACCCGTAGGGTCCCAAGGCGCTTCGACCGCTGCGAAACCATTCCTGGTTTCCCTGAGAGATGGTCCCTTAATGGGTATCTCCAGGGTGAGACCAGGCATCCCCGGCGGTCTGGTGGGGCCGTTAGTGAAGATGAGGCAAGCTAATGCCCAGAGTTGCCGAGTGTGATCGCTGATCAGAGTGGGCACCGAGGCAAGAGAATTATCGAGTCCGCTGACCCTGGTCCAGAAACCTGCCGCGCCGGGAATCGAACCCTGGTCCCGGGCCGTCCTCTGCTCTCGGGTCTGCCGCCTCTAACCAGTGAGCCACACTGCCATTTTTCAACATCTGCTGCCCCCCACATGGATGCAAATGTAAGTGCTGTGCATTTTGTCAGCAACTTCTCCGGATGGCACAGCTGGAGGACCAATAAGAGGAGCACGTAGACAAACACCTTAAAGCCGGCCGATTATAGATGGACCCTGTTGATTTGCCCCTTTTTTAGTACTTTTGTTGGTGGGTGGGAATTGGGTGTTGGGGTTTCTTATTTTTTGGACATTGGTTGGACTTGGACATTGGTTGGGGTTAGGGTGAGGGGTGGGTGAGGTGTTGTAAAGTCTATTTTTGTTATGAAAATAAATGTTATTTACTTAAACTAACACATTCGATGTTAATGTTTTGTGGGGGGGTTACTGTTTCACAAATTAATGTACGTCACAAGGTTTACTTGCAGATGCAGAGCAGCAGCCAGTGTTTGATTTAAATAATCTGCCAATTTTGTAACATCCAAACAGATAGATGCGGTACCCCTCAGTGAGTTATATTTGTCCTACTAGTACTACCAGTCGCTCCTCTTAGTCCATTATACCTCCCAGAAAACGTATCTTACCTGTGATTTATGAGGATTAAGTTTGGCACAACAATGGCTGCATGGTTTCCTAGGAGAATGGAGAAGATGCCATGGTTGTGGTGGTAGTAGTAGACACTGGCACTAGCATTTGCAAACAAAAAAAGAGGCAGTCATTTGCCTGAGAGAGACTGTGGAAGTAGTAGAAAAGTACAGCACATAGGAAGACTGCCAAACAAACAATATTGCAACTGCTCAACTAAAAGAAAACAATGGTGGCGGGAACAGCCTAGTACAAGAAGCTAAGAAGTTAAACTGTAGTTGTGTTGAAGGAGTGACAACACAATCCTAATTCGTAAACTTTAATGCTGTAAATCCATTCAATGCCGGAAATTAATTATGATGTATTCGGTAGGTCCCTTTGGAAAATTAATTGGCTTGTACATACACTGTGCATGGGTGGGCAAGCAGAAGAAGATCCTCGCCCTGCCTCGTTGACATTTAATTAGTGTTGCTTTAACCACATCTGCCCCAGCAAGCGTGTGATCAATTGTTGGTGTAGATTTAATGTAGTCAAATCACATCTCAATATAAAATCACACAGTCCTGTGGAAGAGGGTTAGGGTTTGATGAATGGATGGGAAGGGGGCTTTGGGGAAAGGTTTGACAAAAAAAAAACGTACACATGGAGACAACAAAAGCAAAACAATATTTGAAGAATACGATGATCCACTATCCAATAAATCTATAAAGGTAGAAAAAGGAAATGCATGCATGATGAAGATAACTTGATGGTTAATGAGTAGTACTTAACTACTACTACACAATTAGACAGTACAGGGAAGTAGTATTATATGAAATTTGCCTTGGCTGTATGCCCTCAGAGAAACCCTAATTACCTGCTGTACCGGGCTGAAAGCTAGCAAAGAAAATTAAAAAATAGTTGTAGGGAGCAATTAGCAAACAAAGTCACGCAGTCGTAAAATGAATGAAGAGAAAAAAGGAATCAAATTATTAAAAAGACGAATATGATACTATAGTCACTGTATTATCCAGGTCCAAATGTGTAGTTGTATCTCGTCATTCATCTTGGACCTCCCTTCCATGGACACTCTGCACATCATTCTTGGATTCCACTGGCTGGCTGATGAGAATTGGCAAGGTAAGCGTGAGTTGTTGCTCCAAGTATAATAGCACTGGGTAAAAGGCCGGCCTGTAAGTGTTGATGGAAAAACAAAAGGGGTATTGAAAAATAAATTAATTTTAAAAAGCCTCAATTACGGTGTAGTGCAAAAAGACAAGACTCTTGAGCGAGAAGACTTTCAGACTGAGGCGGCTTGGACACAAAGTGTCTACTCTACTATTTACACAGCATTAATCTACAAGAACAACAGGACAGGAACCAGCACAGAACAGGCCCACGGCTCCGGGCCATGACCAAACTCCATTATCTTAATTTTTGACAGAGCCAGAGAAAAGGCATATACAGCAACCTAGCATTTTCCAAATCAAGTGACTAAATCAATGCGCCACTGTCAGTCATCATACCACTATTCAACTCCACCACTGCATAAACATGTAGCCTATGTCTGCTGTGGTTCTTGATGATTGGTTGTGTTTACCTTTTATGCCACTTCCTGAACGCATTCCATCAATCGTCTCAGATCCAACTAACTGACTACGTGTAAAGATAACATGGTCATCATCATCATCATGGTGTGGTACGTGTACATGTTGTCCAACAGACCAACACCAACACAGTCTGTAGTGAGTGACTCCGATTAAGTAAGTCCAGACTGCACCTGCAGCACTAGGAGTACAATTGGTTATTATTAAACAACATGGAAACATTGACTATCACTTGAGTCACTTTTACTTTGTTATTATTTTATCTACTAGTATAGTTCGACTTCATGCACATTTGCTCAGAGTCAGCAAGCATCCAATGCAATGAATGGCATCATTCATTAATCATATACCTGTCTTGCTCTTCTCTTTGGCTGTCAGATCAGAGATGCCGAGCCTTCTGAAAGTGATGATGAGTTTACTTTAGTTTTGGATGCCTGCTCAAGTTCTGACAGTGAAGAGTTGTGTATGCCTGCAGACGGAGGTGGTAGCCTTAAGACAGTGATGAGTTTTGACTTGGAAACAAAACAGAAGATGGCTATAGTCACGTATGTTTAACTTGTTATGGTGGGACTGTTAGAGGCTACATTATTGTACTATTCTCCATCTCCGTCCAATGTCTGGCAAGATGGAAATGTATTTAGGGCGAGTCAGGAAGATGAAGCAGGACTCTGAGGAGTGGAGTGGACAGTTAAATGCACAGACGTGCAACTCCAATAGGTAAATAAAAATAAGAGACAGTGGTGATGGATTTGTTGTGGTTTGGTTTGAACCAGAAGGACAGATATACACACAAATAAAGGAAGGGAGAAAGTAACAATTTAAAAGCCTAGTTGTCAGGGAAGATGAGCTCGTCCTCAAACCCTGGTGGTTCGGACAGAAGTAGGTCATGTAACCCACTACTTATGTCGCTCTCCTCTTTCTGCTGTGCTTCACATATTTTGTAGTCCGGTGGTATGAAGTGCTGATTCATTTTGATCATGGTTAACCTCTCCACCCTGGACTGGTCCTTTTCACAGTTACAATGGCACCAGCAGCACTGAAAACATGCTCAGAAGAGACACTTACGACAGGGCAAGCCAGATACTTTATTGCCAACCTGCTGAGCACTGGTGATTGGCTTCTTTTCCCATACCAATACGCCAATGGGCTTTGCTCCATGAAGACCTCTGTTGTGTCATCCATAGGCCTGGACCATCCGCTCAATGTTCAGTGGTGCTATGATTTGCTTGGCGTCTTTTGACTTTGCACCAGCAACGGACTTACCCATCCCTTTCTGTAGAAACCAAGCAGCTATTTTTTTTGCTGTGTCTGATGAATCAGATCCTGTTGGTGCTATTGTTGATGTTATTGGTAGTGTTGGCGACTGCTGGGAAGCAAACGCACTGCTCTCAAGCTGTGAAGAAGAACTTGACTCTGGATACCCTGTTGTACTTGCACTGTCATGGGCTGACACTGGCAGGCCTCTAATTGAGAGGCGTTCATTTTCTAAATCAGTGGCTTCCTCAGCTATTAAAGTTTTGTACTTGGCAACAGACCCTTCTGAAAAAAGAATAACTGCATTACTGTTCAGAAATAATTTGTACAGTGGATCCAAAATTGTGGCAGTAATGTAATGTCGATGTGACACAATCTTATTTTGAATCCTTGTATTGTCAGATAAGCGGACGGCTAAAGCGTTTGCCAAATAACATGCGTCTACTTTGTCTTCCACACCTTCGTATGTTTCAGAAACCTCCTTCAGATGTTGCTCTAGCATGTACAACAATGGGATAGCTTGGCCCATAGTACAGTCCTCCCTGCTGACTGCAAGTGTGAAGACATCAAAAGGAAGTAGCATCTCTGTCAGGCATTTAATGAGGTCCCATTGCCACATCTCAACGGTCATGGCTTTCACAGTAGTGTCCCCTAATCTTCTTGTCATGACATAAGCATTAAGTGGTATGTACTGTTCAAACAGACGATCAAGCTTGTAATAAGTTGAGTTCCAACGTGTTGGCACCTCCTCGATGAGTGCTTTGACTGGCATTTTATGCTCACATTGAATGGCCCTTAGCTGCTTCCGGGCTTTAAAAGAATGGTTGAAATGTGTGCATATTTCTCTGCAGGTGGTCAGTAAGTTGCTGACTTTGCTTTAATTTTTCAGAAAGTCTTGAACAACAATGTTAATGCAGTGTGCCAAACACCGGACCCTGAAATAGCAACCATCTTTCATGACCTTAACTACATTACTGTGTAGGAAAAGTATAATTATAGAAAACATTCAATTAATAAGTGCCATATCTCTCAAAACGACAGACATTTATACTGTATAAAAAAGGAGAAAAGCAACCTGGCTGTTATTCTTATAAATATTCCAACACAACTTACTTTGATGTAAACATTTTATTTCATATTTTAAAGTCAGACATAATTAATTCTAAAATATTTTTTTCCCATTTTATAGTTCATTAAATTGTGAAATCTATAAGCATATTAAACAATAAACACATTACTTAACGGGGGACAGAAAAAACACACAAACATTACAAAATGTCACACTGGACCGGTCTATATTGTATTGTTGTAGGCAAAGCGGTTGGATTTTACAACTAGTTTACTGCCATTGTCCATGGCAACAAAACCAATGTTAAGCACTCTTGGCCGCAGCCATTCCAAGACCTTGCAGTTAAACTCAGCCAAAATGTTTGCAGCATTATGAGATTTCTCTATAGCAAACATGGCTGCAGTTGCACGTCTGCAAGTCTCATTAAAAATCTCAACAGTGTCAACGCCTGCAGATAGTTTTTCTCTAACACCTGAAAAAGAGATCCAGTGTGCAGTAATGCACATGTAATCAGTGGCTTGGCAACTGGTCCACATGTCTGTTGTCAGGTGGATACTATGAACAGCACTCTGATATAAGGCTTTTCCAAGCAATTCCAGCACGTCGTGATGTAGTGCTGGAACAGAAACTCTGGCAAAATAGTAGCAGCTGGGAACATTCCATTTTGGGCAGACGGTTTTCACAAGTTCCAGAAAACCCACCCCTTCAACAAAAGAAAAAGGGAGAAGGTCCAGTGCTAACAATTTAGCCAGCTTAGCATGATACAAACGTGCTATTGGGTGGTTGCGTTCGTACGTTCCCTCCTGCCTAGTAAACATGCTGAGAATAGTACGCTGCGTGGTATTTCTTTCTGTTTGGCTCGACGCAGCACTTTGCATCGCAGTACTCCTTGGTGTCTCCGGCTGACTCTTACTCTTGTGCCACTGAAATGTTGCTGATGCGGAGGATGTGGGCTGTACCACTGCAGTGCTGGGGACAGGGCTATTTTGTGTACCACTATCAGATAGAATGTCTCCCTCTTCTTCTTCTTCCTGTTCGACCGTGAGTGGACCTTGTACTACTTTATCCCTACCAACATCAATGGTTTCAGTTTTTATGCTACGAAGGTGGTCCTCCCACTTGATTGCGTGGTGTTTTTTCAAATGGGTCATTTGGCCTCCAGTATCATAGTTTGTACCAAGCTTACCACGACTAACAGAGGAATGACAAATGGTGCATAAAGCAATGTTCTCCTGCTTTACGCTAACCGTAAAGAAGTCCCGCACTGGGGAGTTTAACTTTTGTCTCCTGCTAGAGGTGCCACTTCCAATGCCGGATGAACTAGAGGGTGTGTGTTGAATTTGACTATGTGGCTGTGCAGTAGTACCACTACCTACTTCTGCTGAGGTGGTGCTTGTTCTGGATGTAGGACGCTGCCGGCCCTTTGCTAATGTTAATATGGAAGCTGAAGGTCGTGTTGATGTTGCCTGTGTTGGAGGTATGCGTGCGGCATCCCTACTAGTCGCAGCCATTCTAGATAGGGTAAAAATGTTGGTCTCCATGTCCTTTTGGCCGGGAGTGATGCTTGTGATGACTGGGTCAGACTCATCATCATCATTATCATGCTGTTCCACATCGACCTCCATAAGTGTAAGGCTTTCTGGAACCTTCCTTTTTCCTAGCTTGGACTTGGGATGTGTCTCCCTCTCATGTTCAGGTTGTTGTGGCTCCCAAGTGAGATCTAGATCATCAGAAGGGATGCTTGGCAAAGAACTCGATGGACTGACCCTCCTTTCCCTTGGTTGGGATATGGAAGACAATAGATCTCCTACATGAGTGGCTTCCTCTTCTTCTTGCTCTGCATGAGGCTCAATTTCCTGAACTGCCCATACTTCGGGAGGAACAAAAACTACTATTGCGGGCAGTGGTTGCGGTTGTTGTTGTTCACCACTTATCTGCTGTGTTCCCTCATGCGTTGATTTTGTACTACTTTGAGATAGAGATAAGTTTAGGTCAGGCTCAGCATCACTGCTTTCCATCATTAGGTTGGCTACCTCTTCCACACTCATCTGCTTGGATCTGGGTTGGTGGGTTGTGCCCACTGATGTGGAGGTGCTGGCCCCAGCTTGCCCCCCCGGACACCGCTGCTGCAGGTGTACTTTTTGGTTTCCCAAAAAAGGTTTAGGGGTCAACACCAGACTTAAGTGTCACTTCCTTCTTCTGTTCTTCCTTCTTCTTCTCAGCAACTTTCTTGCTCTTGGAGGACCTGGTACCTGCTTTCTTTGGGCCCATCTTCTTCAGATGTCAGCAGCATTTAGTTGCACAAGTTGCAGAGATGTCTGGTCAGGTCACACCACACGTCACTTACAACAGAAGGACGTCCGTCTGGCAGTACAACGGGCGATGAACGATGACAGACGCCTCCTCCTCAGCCTTTTGTGCACCTACAAGTCAAGAAGGCAGAAGAACATCATTCAAATGTGGAATTTGTTGTGCTTTAATTTTAATTACTAGAAGTGTTAGTACACTCAGTAAGAGTAAGAATAGCAAAGAACTAACATACCAATTTAGTAGGAGTGGAACATGTTTATCCTTAATTTGTGCATCATGTCAGATGGATGCAGCATCAGTGACCTGCAGCAGATAGCAATGGGGATGGAAACAGTAAGCCAACAGGAACAATGGAAAGACACACAGGCCTAGGTGGCAAAAAACAGAACAGCACACTACTTCTACCACCACCACGGCCCCCAGCCACATGGTCACTCATCACAGGCACATGGGTAAAGCCCAGAAAAAAAAAACTCAAGCAGGCCTATATCCCTATATGGCCAGACAAAGGAGGATGCCTGTTATTTACACATCATAGCTTAATGCAAAAAAGAAAATCTGCATGGCTAAAAAGGTTGTAAAGTTACACAACAACAACACATACAACAAAGGTATTTATTAACACACATCCAAAAAGTTAACTACACCCCAAACACCACATTTGGGAATTCAATCCACTGCCATCCATGCCCTAAATGATGTTTAAATTCAACAGACAACAAAGAAACAGCTACATCAAGCACCCCCGATGACTACCTCTGGGACTCTAGGCCTAGTGGCAGAATAGGCCACAAGTTTGGAGGCCTATGGCAAAAGCACAGTGGAAGGTCACACAAAATGGCCGCAACCACATGGCCTGGCCACCCACAACAACATGAAAAGAAAGAGAAGACAGACAATGCATGCCTATGGCAAAAGCACAAAGATTGGCTTCACAAAATATCCGCCACCCACATGGTCAGCCCACCCTCAAAAATCAAAGTACATACAAAGGACAGGAACAGGAAGTTGAGGTCTCTGGGGAACTTCCTTCCTCTTTTAAAAAAAATGGAAAACAGAAAAATGACTCCATGCTCCAAAAACTACAACCAAATGACAACCTGAGGAATTGTTTTTGCAAAATGAACAAAATCATCATTTTCGAGAAGGTTTTATGCAACTCGAGACATATTGCTCGCGAGATTGCAAATTCGGCGTGCTCGGCAGCGTGAACTGTACAAAAAGTCATTATCGCGTGCCTGAGCACGCAGATTGAGCGCGTGAAGAAGACAAAAACTGTAAGGTTGTGTTGTCGCACTGTGCAAAGTTACCAAAACTACGCGAGCTGAATTCCTAGGGTTACCTACTGGCTGAAAAAGCCATATTATTTAACAAACACCCAAAACCTGAAATTCCACCCCAAAAAACACATTTTGCAAATCAATCCAAAGCCATCCATGCCATACACGATGTTACAAATTAAACAAACATCACAAAAACAGTTGTTTAACTTTCATGCACCCATGATGACTCCAGTAGTACCTCTGGGCCTACTGGTAGAGTAGGCCACAAGCTTGGAGACCTATGGCAAAAGCACAGTGGCTGGTCCTACTAAATGGCCGCCACCACATGGCCAAGCCACCCACAGAAAGTACATATAATGAACTCAAGCAGGCCTACACTAACTATATGAACTCCTAGGGTTACTTATTGGTTGAAAAGCCAATGTTTAATTAGCACACACCCAAAAACTGAAATTCCACTCTAAAAACACAGTTTGCAATTGAATCCAATGCCATCCATGATGTTTAAAAACTTGAAATTCAACAGACACCACAGAAACATGGTTGGATCCATGGGTACCTCTGGGCCTACTGGATGAAATTTCAAAGAAATACAACTTGGCCCCTCATTAAAGTACAGGCCTCCCTAAACAATAATTTTTAACAAGGATTGAAAAGCCCAGAAAACTGTAGGTAAAGAAAAGCCCAAATCAAACAAACATGTACACCAATTCTCCAACTTACTTGTAAAATAAAATCTTGAATCCAAAAGTCCGAAATAAATCCAATCCAATGATATGATGCAGCAGACATACACAAAAAGTGATCCTTCCAGTTCCAAATCCAAATGAAAGTGAACAGCACATGGACAAAGCACTGGGAGGAGCCTGCTGGACAGGAAAAGGAAGTTGGAGACTCAGGGGCACTTCCTTCCTCTTGAAAAAAACAGTAGAAAAAAAAGGACTCCTTGCACAAAAGACTACAGCCAAATCACAATCTGAGGTTTTTTTCTGAGCAAAATGATAATTTTCAAGAAGGTTTTATCATGCTCAAGAGATATTCTGTGCCAGATTGCAGTTTCTGTGTGTTCGGAAATGCGATCTTACCAACACTGCGCCGGAAGGAAGATCGCGCGTCCTAATGATGTGATCACGCATCCAAATGACGTGGTCACGTTCGCACAGTCTCGCGGGATTGTGCGGCCGAATTCCAAACCTCGTGGTGCACGCGACCGGTAGAGAAAATCGAGAAGGCAAATGCAGAACCACGGTAAGTCGTTACCGCGCATGTGAGAACGCTATTGAGCGCGCGAGGGAGAAAACAACTATGCTACGCTGTAGATTGCGAAGTATTCGTCAACTTCGCGTTCACTGCCAAGCGCGAAGTTGCCTCATCTTCGCAAACTCCGCGAGCGGAGCGTAGTTCACCGCCCAGGGTTACTCTAGAGCATGGGTACTCATAAACTTTCTCTCGGGGGCCAAATTTACAGTGTGGTTTGTGTTCCAGGGCTGAACTGGTGGGGGCGGGGTCAGTGGGGGAGGGGGTGAGGCTGAAGGGAAAAAAAACTGACCATGAGGTTGATCACAAGTCCCTGCAGCGGACGCCTTCATCCACTGAGCCACCAGACCCGGCATACACACATTTCTCTCTCTCTCTCTCTCTCTCTCTCTCTCTCTCTCTCTCTCTCTCTCTCTCTCTCTCTCTCTCTCTCTCTCTCTCTCTCTCTCTCTCTCATTCTTTCTCTGTCACTCTCTCTCTCCTCTCTCTCTCTCTCTCTCTCTCTCTATGTCTCCCTCCCTCTCTCTCTCTCTCTCTCTCCCTCACTCTCTCCCTCTCTCTACCTCTCTCTCCCTCTGTCTATCTGTGTCCCTCTGTCTCACTCACTCTGACTGTCTCACTCTCTCTCTGTCTCCCTCTCTCTCTCCCTCTCTCTCTCTCTCTCTGTTTCCCTCTCCCTCTCTCTGTTTCCCTCTACCTTCCTCTATTTCTCTCTCCCTCTCTATCCTTCCCTCTTCCTCCTTCCCTCTCTTTCCCTCACCCTCCTTCCCTCTCCCTCTCCTTCCCTCTCTGTCTCCCTCTCTCTCCTTCTCCCTCCCTCACTACGAGGCCTCACTCACTCTGATGTCTCCCTCACTCTGAGGTCTCCCTCACTCACTCTGAGGTCTCCCTCACTCACTCTGAGGTCTCCCTTACTCGCTCTGTCTCCCTCCCTCGCTCTTTCTTTCCCTCGCTCTCCCTCTGTCTGCCTGTCTCCCTCCCTCCCTCGCCTTCCCTCTGTCTGCCTCTGTCTCCCTCGCTCTGTCTCCCTCGCTCTCCCTCCGTCTGCCTGTCTCCCCCCTCGCTCTCTCTCTGTCTGCCTGTCTCCCTCCCTCGCTCTCTCTCTGTTTGCCTGTCTCCCTCCCTCGCTCACCCTCTGTCTGCCTGACTCCCTCCCTCACTCTTTCTGCCTCTGCCTCCCTCGCTCTCCCTCTGTATGCCTGTCTCCCTCCCTCGCTCTCCCTCTGTCTGCCTCTGTCTCCCTCGCTCTGTCTCCCTCGCTCTCCCTCCGTCTGCCTCTGTCTCCCTCCCTCGCTCTCTCTCTGTCTGCCTGTCTCCCTCCCTCGCTCTCTCTGTCTGCCTGTCTCCCTCCCTCGCTCTCCCTCTGTCTGCCTGACTCCCTCCCTCACTCTGTCTGCCTCTGTCTCCCTCGCTCTCCCTATGTCTCCCTCCCTCTGTCTCCCTCGCTCTCCCTCTGTCTCCCTCGCTCTCCCTCACTCTGCCTCCCTCGCTCTCCCTCTGTCTCCGTCGCTCTCCCTCTGTCTCCCTCCCTCGCTCTCCCTCTGTCTGCCTGTCTCCCTCCCTCGCTCTCCGTCTGTCTGCTTGTCTCCCTCCCTCGCTCTCCCTCGCTCTCCCTCTAGCTGCCTCTGTCTCCCTCGCTCTCCCTAAGTCTCCCTCGCTATGCCTTCCTTGCTCTCCCTCTGTCTCCCTCGCTCTCCCTCTGTCTCCCTCGCTCTGTCTCACTCTGCCTCCCTCGCTCTCCCTCTGTCTCCCTCACTCGCTCTGTCTCCCTCCCTCGCTCTTTCTTTCCCTCGCTCTCCTTCTGTCTGCATGTCTCCCTCCCTGACTCTCCCTCGCTCTCCCTCGCGCTGCCTCCCTCGCTCTCCCTGTCAGCCTCTGTCTCCCTCCCTCGCTCCCCCTCTGTCTGCCTGTCTCCCTCCCTCGCTCTCCCTCTGTCTGTCTGTCTCTGTCTCCTTCCTCCCTCCCTCTCCCTCTTCATCTCACCATGCCTGTGTGTGCCCGTGCTGACACAGCTTCTGGGCACACACACTCAGCCAGCCAGCCGCACCCGAGCACTTCACACCTCTTTAAGAGACCATTCGCATGCTAATGAGCTTTGTTCAGCTCTTAGGCCCCTGCAGCCCCACTCTGACGGAAATCGTCCGCCCTCACAGAGAGTCTCTGCATCGCGCTGCCGCAGGGGTGTTTGCTGAGATTCTTTAAAAAATCAACAAACACGGGTACGATGTCTGCACGGTCCGCGGGCCGCCAGGGAAGGCTTGCCGGGCCGCCACTGGCCCGTGGGCCGTACTATGAGTACCCGTGCTCTAGAGGCATATCCAACTATATATTCCCTTTACGTGCTCATGTGATAGGTGTTGTCATGACACCAGTATTAGGTGGGGCCAATAGAAAGTTATTATATGCGAAAAGTGTGCTGTATAGAACAACAGCTCACTCTGTGATGGCTGTGATGAGCTTGAGGGGTGAGAAAGTCAATTATTTGCATTAAACCTCTTTGTTTTTTTTACCTGCAGTGAACTGCACCCGCCTACCTCATACCAGGGGATCAGCAGTCTTTGTGTTTCACTCAACCCTACTCAATTATGGAGCTATGGAAAACCGCAGGGACTGCTGGGATACTGAATTCCGCTATACAATATTGCAGCATTCCACTCCGCCTACAGCAATGCTGCCTGCATGAAAATGCATGGCTGTCTCAATGCGCTGACTTGAATGCCCGACTGTTTTCTCTCCTTATTTCATTTTGAATTACTTTCTCTTTGCTCTCCATCATCTGCATATGTCCTCTCTCAGAATACAGTCTACTCTAAACCGCATGCCTTAATCTCTATAATTGTAATTCTCCAGTATGCTCACACCTCTTTTCGTAGCTCAAATTATCTCCTGCTTTGAAAGTCATACACCTGCAACCTAACAATACCTACTCTCCTCTAGCGTATTCCATCATCAACCATCTGCATGAACTCACCATGGGTTCAGGTTTCTGCCCGGCTTAAAGCGCTAGTAAGTGCTATATATATTAGGGGTGGGCAGAATTTGCATAGTAGCGCTATGCAAAGCTCCACGAAACGATAAAAAATCTACGTGAGCATGCAAAAGTTCCACAAACTCACGGAATTGCTTGTTCTGCCAGTTCGCGATGCTTTTTTCCTGTTCGCGAATGCTGTTTGTGTGCTCGGGGGAAATATCTCACGGACACGCATTTTGAAAGTGCGAGAAAGCAAAAAATTCTGAGAAGCCGCGGGTCGCGGATTTTTGGGCAATTCCGCATTCTCCGCAGAACGTGAAATTACCCAAATTTCGCAAGTTCTGCAAACGGAATGGAATTTACCACCCAGGGATAACATATATCTATGAAATTTCAAAAGAATGCATTGGCCGGTCAGACTATGTTTCTCTGTCATTATCTTTCTTACCCTCTCCATATATTCTTCTATAATCTCTCTCTCACACTTCCCCTTTGTTTTTGTAATAATAAATTCAGTTCCTTCTTTTCTTACTGATCATTTTATTCTATAATGTCATCCCTCTCTCCACCTCCTCCATAATCCCATTTTCTGTCTCTCTCTCTCTTGTTCTACCCTCCTTGCACCCTCTCTCTTCTTAGTCTTTTCTTTCATTTATCGCTCCTTGTTTACCATCCTCATTTCCCCTCCTGGGACAGATAATGACACTTTCATATGTTTGTCACTGCTGTTTTTTGACACATTCTTAGAAGATTTATGAGGATAGGCCATAAAGGGACCGGACCACATTAAATTCCATCAGGTGTGTTCCTAGCTGTCATGAACACTCATTTCACCCTAACCTGCAGTATGTTTTTTGGCAAGCTCATGTTTTATATTTGGCAAAATGGGAGCTAATGGGGGTCGCTGTGATAAAGAAAGACACACTCAGAACCATGTCCTGTCAGAAGCTGATAGACAGCTTCGACTTTCAGCATACCAGCTGGGAACCTGTTGGAAAGACAGACTAATAACTGCAAAGTCTGACCTGTTATTTGATGCAAGCAGAAAATGGTTCCCTGTTGATAGTCAAGTGTTGCAAAACACACTACAATACCAGAACAAATGTTTATTAAGAGTTTCACCAAAAATCTGCATGCTTATAATAATTTGCTTTTTAAAGGCCTTCACGGGGTTTTTTTCATAGCATTGTGACATATTTCAGCAGAAAATGTTTAACTAAAAGGATATTGGATACATTTTCTTTCCAAGTATTTTCTCTTCACTGGACAATGCGGGCACTTTGTGTGATGTTACGTCGAGCACTTCTTGACTACACAGCTTGCCTTCTCTAGCAGGAACAGGATACCACAAACTGAATATAGTTTGAAAGTATATTGTGTCCTAAATGTTGTTTATAAAAATATCACCAGTTGGGTCTAGTAGTAGAAAATCTGCAACAAGCTGGACAATATTTTTGCCAACTATACTCAGGACAACATATTTCTCTCGAACAGTGTTTTTATCAATGATATTCTGAGGCACAACTCTCCAGCATTATGGTAGATCACATTTATTTATAAACCCAACATAACCACCACTATACAAAGGAGTAGATATCTGAAAATAAATCAGGTCCATGAAATAACTAAACTATTATATGTACTGTAACATTTGAATACTAAGTGGTGTATGGTTTGCTATAAGTAAAAATATTAGCATTGTTAGCAACTGGTGACACATCAGGGACTGTAGGAAGTACTTTTCAAAATAAATCTGAATGCTTATGTTCAGATAAGCTTTGGCGCTTATCCACTTCTCCTTTGAGTGGCCTAAAGGCCCTTGGCAAAAGTTAGGATTGGATTTTTCTGGTCCGTTTAATCTACTTGGAAGTAATAATAGATTTTTGATTGTGATCATTGATTGAAGTGGCTATACTTTTCATTTGTAAAGAGTGCTGATTCTAAATCTGTGGTTACGTTTTTACAACATTTATTTATGATTGAAGGTCTTCCTGGTGAAATTGTGACCGACAACGGAACTCATTTTGTTTCAAATGAGTTTGAAAATTTTCTGAGTGAAGTTTCTGTTAGGTATATTTTAGTTCCTTTGTATAGTCCAGCTTCTAATGGCCTCGTTGAAAGAGCAAACAGGTTATTGAAAGAAGATGTGCAAACAGCTGTGGCTAACAACTTAGATGTGTGTGATAAAGTCTGGAGATACAATACAACTCCCCATTCAACCACCAATGTTTCTCCATATGTACTACTAAGAGGTAGAAAACCTATTTCTATGCTTAATCCATCATGGCTGAGAAGCAAATTAGGGGACAACAATTCTAATATTGATTAGTTAGCCATTACATTTTTTCCACCTGGTATATACTTAATTTCGAAATTAAATTCTTGCAATCTAGCCAAAAGTCTGACCAACCTAGAAGAAGAAGCTCTGTTTAAGCAACTATCCCCAAGCATGTATATCAACGGTTTGTGGTCAGCAAATAGTTGGAATCTAGAGCCCCAAATATACTTTCAGAATTTTTCAACGGCCCTACAGCATGCCAAAGCCTCCCTTTCAATTGTGCTATAATTAGATTCTGCACCACTTAGAACTCTGGAAGCAAAGGCTATTGTATACTCCTGACCATCAATCATTTGGCTCAACACAGCCCCTAATCCTTTTGAGCTAGCATCTACTGTCACAATGGTAGGTTGACCACGAGAAAATGCTCTAATAGCTGGTGCTTCCAAAATTAATTTCTTAACTGAATCAAATGACTCTTGGGTTTCCATAGACCATATGTATTTTGCATTTTTCTTTAATAAATTTCTGAGAGGTTGCACAATTATGGCATAGCTTTGAACAACAGCCCTAAAATGCTCTTAAAGCATCTTTATCTTGGGGTCTTGTAGCATTCCTGATGGCATTAATGAATGATAATTTAGGTTTTATGCCACTAAGAGAAATATTGTGCCCTAAATAATCCACGTCTTGAGTGTTAAATTTGCATTTGTTTTTATTAATTGTCATACCTACTGTTTCCAACTTTTGAAAAACTGTGTCAAGAAGACTGTAATGTGATTCTAATGTTGCTGAGTGAATTAAAATATCATCTTGGAATGCTTGAATACCATCCATGTGTGAGAATAATTGGTCCATAAGTTGTTGAAAAACGCTAGCTGCGGACGCTAGTCCAAAAGGTAAATGTTTATACATATAAACTCCAAAAGGAGTAACAAATGTGGTCAAAGGTTGGGATTCTTTTGAGAGTGGAATCAGATGATAGGCAGATTTTAAAGCTATTGTTGTAAAATACTTACTACCACCCAGACTGGCCAACATTTCCTGAATTCTGGGTAAGGGATGACATTCAAGGAGAATATTGCGGTTCGGGCTCTCAAATCTGCACATAGACGAATCTCGCCGGAGCTTTTGCGAGTGACAACACTAGCGGAAACCCACATTCTTTTAAAGGTGTATTCAGAAATAACTAGAAACCCACTCTCTACAGGGACTTAGGGGCTCATTACGATGGCGGGCAGACTTGGTCCGCCCGCCACCGTAACGGTGATTGGGTCCGACCACCATTCGTGCAGCAGCCCCAATATACAATTATGATGGGACCGTCGCCGCTGCGGTTGGATCCGCACCTTTAACATTGCGGTGGTGGCTGCTGACAGCAGCACCACCGCAATGTTAAAAAGAGCATGTTGTGCATTTCACTGCACTATGTGGCAGGCACTACAATGTGCCTGCCACTTGGTGCAGTGATATGTAGGTGGGTACCATGGCTACTCCCCAGTGCAGCACAATACCTCCCCCCAAAACAAGGCCCCTGATGACATTCTCCACCAGCCTTTCAATTGCGGTTCAACTGCCACGGAAAGGCTGGCTCACGCCGACATCATAATTGTGCTGGCGGAGCATGCTAGGATCAGCCACTATTGTGAGCATGCTAACCGCTCTGCCAGGCAAACGTGCCAATTGCTACAGGCAGAAAGGCAGTTGATGGACTTTCCGTCTGCCGCGATACCCACTGCCATCATAATGTGGCTGGGGTAAATCTCATGACGATGGCGGAACAATCTCCTCTGCCGGCCCGGCAGTGGCTATTTTTCCGCCATTGTAATGAGCCACTTAATTTGTACTTGAGAGCAATACCATTATGTCTGAAGAAATTGTCCCATCTGCCTTTTGAGCCTGCTGGGACATAAATTACTCTGGTGAATGTGTAGCCCTCCCTCTAGTTTCACATAGCGAGTGTCCGCACTTTTTAATTCTGCATCTCAGCACACACAACAATCATACATGAGCACTGAGACCTCTTATGACACGGATAGAGACCCAGAGTGAAGCTCTGTGGTCTAGTGGAGCTCCTCAAATGTGCCCTCTGTGCCCAGGCATGACTACCATCAGCTTGGCTTGCTGTGGAAGGATGACAGTAGTGCTAGCAACAGGTGCAAGTGCCAGGACAAGCCTTTTTTCCTGTAGTCTTCCAGAGAAAGTTGCCTACTTGCCCCTTCCCCCAGTTCTCCCAGTCCTCTGTAACTGACTTTCACTCTATCCATGTGAGGCATGGATTACACAAAGATGTGTGCACTGCACATGTACATTAAAGTTTGCATTGAGTGAGTGTACTGCAAGTGACTGTGGTAACCAAGGAATCAACATTGATTGGCTGAACTAAAGTAGGAGAAGATGGATGTTGAAAAGAACTCAGACAGTGATCTGAATTGAAGTGCTTCTCCAAAGCATTCCTGTGGTTTGTAGCTCACCAGGCTCTAGCTGTGGATGATGTTGGACAGAGGGTCCATTTGAACTTCTCCATTGACCTCTCGAAGTGTTTCCCCCAACAGATTGAGTGGCAGTTAAAGTGGGACGTCTCTACCTCTTTTTTTTACTTTTTGTTTTAGTCGCCCTAAAGACGGTTCCCAAAATCTGGCTCACTATCCTGCTGACACAGTAAATCAAAGACTGTGGCTGGACCAGTATGGGAGGAATATGCAAAAGTTAGGAATTACCTTAAAACAACCACAAAGCGGATCTGTGAAATACTGTCAAACATATTGTAAGGATGAGACAGAAACTACCAGATGTGCCAAAATGTATCTCTGCACAAGAATCACGAATCACACATCAGTGGGGAAAGAGAAACTATTCTTTGATCAAAGAATGTCTAATCCAACAGCCCCATAACTAGTAAGTCCATTTGTGAGAGAAATGGTAGAATCCCTTCACGTGCTTGCATATAGGTGGGTGCCCAGAAAGCCCTGCCATGCTCCCCGCATACCTGCAATTTAGAGGCCTGTTGTGTGACCTGCAGTGGTCATGCAATGTCTGTTTGCCACAGGTCGTAGCACACCCACAACTCATTAAGATCTTATATGGCCAGAAAGTCATGTTAAAAAACACAACTTGAAAACACTTGCAGTACACGCACTGTCGTGCAACACAGCAAGTGTGAAGAAAAGTAGAGGCATATTCCATATTAAGTGGGAGCTTATATCCGGCATCTATGTCTCCAGTGGATGTCCAAGACCGACTTATTCACAAAACAGTAAGACCAAACTCTACAGAGAACCAAGCACCAGAACACGGCACGCAAACAAAAGCCAACAAGGTACGTAACACTGATCCATTGTAGCAAAGTAGAACAAATTACATGTAAAGTACTTTCCCTTTCCTCTTACAAAACGAAACGAGCAAAAAAAATTGTTTTAAAAACATAATAATAAAAAAAATGGAACATTATTGCATATGCCACACATTACATCTAGCAGGCATGGATGTATTGCTAACCCAGCAGCGGCCCATGCAGGTAAAAGCGGTGAGCCGAATGGGGGGAATTCGACAGCCGACAACGAGGGAACATTATTTCTTTTTTAATTTTGCCTCGCCGTCATCTGTCGAATCCGCCCACCCAGCCCACCGCTCATACCTGCACGGGCCACTGCTGTGCTAGCCAACTTAGTATTGACCGGCAGAGAAGTTCTAGTATCACAATTAACTTGCAAATCTGTAGAAATATCGTCAAACGACACAATAGCATCTGTGCCATCTTGCAACCTGTTGAAGAAAGAAGTGAGACCACGGGACAAGGCTGAACCTGAAACAGAAATGGTAGGAGACACAGATTGTTGGCTATAGCCAGTATATGAAAACAGACATTTATCATATGAGTTACACCACCAGGAACTATCAAGATGGCCAGAGCACTCTGTATCAAAATGAGCACTATCACCTTCAGTCAGTATCATTTTCTTTGTGTGTTCCTGAGACACTTTTACCAAACTTCTTCTACTCCACCAGACAGCAAAACAGCCCCTTTAGACAGTCTCAGAACCTGATCAGTTGTTGTGAATTTAGACTCCCTTTTCCTTACTTTTGTATGGATTTATGACAAGAACTCAATCACTCACATCAAGGATGGTTTATCTAGTATGATGTTTCATGGCAAAACTCGATTTGATTAGAGTTCCTGACGTAAAACTCAGGTTGTAACTGAATCAGTGGGATCCTGAAAGGGGTCATTTACATTGGTATGCAACCTCTTGATCAAATCAGGAAATAAAATTGACCTTGGAATTGTTTTGCGTAAAAGCTTGAAAATAGATACTCCCAACCATGGTACTATGTGGCATGATCACAAATCAGCACAAGTTTTGCTTCAAAAAGTCCTCAAGAACAGATTCCGAAGGCAAAGCAGATTGAAACATTTCCATTATAAGTCTGTGCATTATTTCCAATAAGTCATTAGAAGTAGGGTAATACAAAGCAAGTTGCAAATGTTTAATATGAACTCAATCTATAAACTGCTTCATTGGCATGGATGCAAAATGTCTGCCATTATATCAGTGAAAGGCTCTTTAGATGCACCTTCAATGTAAAAAAGCATCTTTGAGAGCTTAGGGATAGTTCATAATACACCCACTTATAAAAATAATCAACCAAGATGCACATGTATTTCTTCTCAACTGGTAGCACATCAAAGGGGCCAACAAAATCTAAAGCAACCTTCATCCGGACATCATCAGGTAAAGGGACCATATGAAAAGGAGTCTATTGTGTGTTTTCACATGCCCATCCACTTTGAAACCTGCAAGTCCCTAGATGGTCAACAGTAATACTGCTTGAGACATTTGCAAATGGCATAAATGACTAAATGTCCTTCATGAGCAACTTTAATTAAAGTTCCACACATTGATTTAGTAGGAATGCACACATTGTGTCACTTCCAAACACCCTTGACAAGTTATAACTTCTCAGAGACTTTTGCAAACAGTTCTAAACTGGAATCTAAATTCCTTTTTTTGTCCAACTATCTTTGATAAAACACAATACCTTTTGCAGAACAGCATCTTCCTTCAAAGCTTTCAGCAACTCTTGCGAGTAAACAACACCGTTATCTTCAAACATGTCATCCACTAAAGCCACAACACATTCCATATCCTCCTGTATATCAGAATGAATGCTCATTTCTAAAAGCTTTCTAGACAGTCTGCTCCGACATGTTTGCCTCATGGAATGTATTAATTGCTGAAACTGTACTCTTGAAGACGTCACAATAACCTAATTTACCTAGCAAATGCCTTGCCAGGGCCATCACCAGTCAGCAGTTAAATTAATTGTTTATGGTCAGTAAATGTGTCAAATTCTAAGCCTCACGAAAAGGTTCTAAACTTCTGTACAACCCAGCATCGTGGCATTGCCTCACGTTCAATAATGATATCATTTGTTTTAGGTTGTCTTAAACAATGAGAAGTTCACCCACTGTGATAAAGTGGCACCCAAACCAACCTGGCTAGAATGAACCATTAAAAAGCACGATATGTGAAAGAACAAGTGCCAACACAACCAATTGCTTCACCTTAACAAAAGCATCACTATACGATGAAAGCGTACCTTTGGATAAAGTGTGAGTAGTACTTACTCAGACCTAAGAATGATAACATGGTGTTCTTGTCATATGGGGAAGCAGCATTCTGAATGAGTGAGAATTTGGGTTTAATGCCGTTTGAGGTAATACTGTGACTTACATTGTCTACTTCCTGGGTTAAAAATTGACATTTATCAGATCTTAAAGTTATGCCAACATCCTTGAACGTAACTAAAAACATTTTCCAGGGTAAAATTATGTTCCTGAACGCTTTTGTGAAAATCTAAAATGTCATCCTGAAAGTCTTGTACGCCAGGAATACCAGCCAAGAGAGTGTCCATCTTCAGAAAAACTCCTGCACCAGAAACAATGCTAAAAGGTAATCAAAGAAACTTGAATGCACTAAAGGGTGCAACGTAGGTGGTCAATTCCTGCAATTCAGATGCTACTGGGATTTGATTATATGCTGATTGTAAGTCAAGGAGTGAGAAAAAATGTCACCTCACCCAAATTTGCTAGTAACTTGTTAATCTTAGGGAGGGAAAGGTAATCAATAATTAAGTATTTGTTAAGACTATGTGTGGAACCCTACAAATTAGTGCCACTGGGATCCACCTGCAACTACCAGCTCAAAATTAAGCAGTGGAACTAACCCTAATATTTTGAGACCTGTACATAGGGGCAACCATGCCCATGAATATTTTTGCAACAACTCATTGAGTAAACTAACACTGTAACGTCTGTCAACAATGTCTCGGGAGTATTTTTGTGAACCTGCAATGAGTTGAAGTTTAGGGACAGTGTCAAATCTACAAAAACTGTTTGTAATAATATCAGGTTTGTCCACTACGTTTAAATTGCACAATTTGTCCCTGTTTTCCCCTCTTATAATGGCTATGAGGATAGCTTCGACCTCATTTCTGGAAATACTTGTCCTGGCCCATTGATGGGAGTGTTAGCCCCCAAGTTCGATTCTAGTCACGCCCCTGCACTGACTCATTGTTGCAAAGTACAACACATTACATGTTCAGTACAAACAACATATTTGTCACAAGCCCTTTAACCATGAATGACGTCCTGGTGGGAATGCTGGCTCCAATATGTTTCCTTCTCGAGCTTTCTCTTAGCAGCTAGGGGCCAGGAGAAGGGCAGTGAACGGAGACCGCCGAGAGTAAACAGGCCTCTCACTGGCGCGCTTTTCTTCTGTTTCTATTAGTTTCTTCATGGCTCCTGAGGAGAATGATGACATGCGCAGTCTCCCGGGGCTACCAAAGCGAAACCCAACCCCTGGCCCCCTGAACTGACGCCAGCTGCAGCAGCCCCTTGCCCTCCCGAGCATGCCTGCGGCTGGAACAGGCCCGGGAGCCGCCTTCCCTATGATAAGACCGAGGGGAGATTTCAGCACCATGGACAGATGCCAGCAGGGCCCTCCGGTCAGAATGCCTGGGCAATGGCGTGACGCCGGTTACCTCGTTCTTCCTTGCTACTACAGACCCCGTCACCTCCGGGCCAATGTTTGTGCTTACTAAAACGGTACAATATATTAAAATAACCTCTAATACTATCTAATAAGGCTCATTCACTCCATGGATCGGCTGCCTCCTCTGATCATCCAAGTCAAGGAAACAGCTCACCTCAGCCCTTTCTGTCCCTGGCAGGGACTCGTCAGCATCGCGTGCAGACAGCCCGTGCTTCAAGCAGAGGCACGCAGCGGATCATAGACCCGGGCCTTTCCCTTGAGGGACAGTAACAAAGGAAGCACCGAGATGCGCGCTCGGATGACGAGGGCTGGCAACGAGGCCAGCAGATGCCCTGGCCCTCTGACTCACAGACCCCCTGATACTCTCCAGCGGTCACGTGGCCTTCTCCCTCCCAGACCCCCTTGAACCTCTCCAGAGGTTATGCGGTCGTAAACCTCATAAATCCCCCTAAATATCTCCACAGGTCGTCTGGCCCTCTCTCCCACTGACTCCCTAACCCTCGCTGAAAACCCCGAACCTCTCACTCACAGATGAGCTTGCTCTACACTTGACAGACCTCTACCCGATCCTCTCCAAGGAGTCCTGGCCCACACCGTCACAGGCGTCTAAACCTCTCCCCTTCATCGTATTGGCATCTTCCTCATAGGCGTCCTGACGCACTCCCTCATAGACACCCGGCCCTCTGCTCCACAGAAGCCTTGGTCTTCTTCCTCAACTCTAAGCCGCTACCTAGATCGGTCTGAGCACAAGACACTGGCCCATATTATCAAGAACGGCGATAACATTATCGCCCTTTTTAGCGGGAGGAAACTGCCGCTAAAGCGGCGATAAGGGGCTTGATAATATGCCATAGAGTAGTCCAAGAGAAGCCCAGGTTTGAGGTCCTTCACACCAGAACCTGGGCTTCAATCAAATTCTCTAGGGCATATTATCAAGCCCCTTATCGCCGCTTTAGCAGCAGTTTCCTGCCGCTAAAGCGGCGATAATGTGGCCCACTGTTTCCCTTCTCCCCCACGATTGTGCTGGAATTCTTGCTCGCTCATATTATTTACATTATGTATATATTGGGATTTATAGAACACAATGCCTCACTCAAAAATGATGGTACAGGGAGCAACACAATAACAGAACAAAAGAAAACAAAACTAAAACTAACTATGAAACTAACCGGGAAGCAGTTACATACTTATGCACAGGAATTATTTAAGAATGAAAGAAAAAATGATTACCAGAGTAAAAAAAAAAAAGCATTTGAGAAAAAAATAAAGGAAAATAGGGTGATTGGAAGAGAAAAAGAACCATGAAGAATTATCATAATCCATTGAAAGCAAGCCTTTAGGAAATGGTTAATGGTAAATTAGGCACCAATTATTTCCACATTCATGTCGAAATGAAGATTTCAATATAATTAGTTTTGCATTTCTATATTTAAAATATAATTAGCATTTTTCTTCACTTTCATGTTTTTTGCTACTATTATTAGCTGTTATAAGGTCTTTTTCCCTGATTAGGTGATTAGCTCTTGGTAAAAAAAAATGTAAAATGGTGTCAAGTATAATGCCCTATCTTAACACTAAAGTTCTTCGAAGAACATTGGCACCAGCTTCTCAAAAACAGTGCAAACAGTAACTAACTGTAGCATACTGTGAGACCTGGCATCTTTTGGCATGTTTCCCCAATCTATTTGCTTTCTGACCTCCTAGCTTTGACTCTGTTTTTGCTGGTTTAGTGTCTCTGCGCACTTTCTCACTGCTGTTCAGTCTTAAAGTGCAAGTGCTCCTACTGTAAAATATGTTATGGATTGGTGTTTCCATGTTTGGCTTGTATGATATCCTTGTAAGTCCCTAGTAAGGTGCAACAAGAGTGCCAGGGCCTGTAAATCAAATGCTACTAGTGGGCCTGCAGCACTGATTGAGCCGCCCATAGAAATAGCCCTGAAAAGGTATCTCAGACCTGTCACTGCCGTGTCCGCACGCAGTTTTAACTGCCATGTCAACATGGTAAGTGCACCCACTTGCCAAGCCCTAACCTTCCCTTTTCTTACATGCACCCCTCAGGTAGGCCCAAGATACCTCCATGGGCAGGGTGCAGTGTAGGTGAAAGGTAGGGAATGTACCGGTGTGTGTAACATGTATTGATAGTGGAATACAGTGCATTTAGTTTATCACTATTGAAAGGTTATCAGTCCCATAGGATAGAACAGGAGACAAGATAGAATGGAGTTTAGTATGCCTGGACTCAGAATTTAATCACACATCTTTTAGTAAAGATATTTTTTTAATTGTTTTTGTAAATGCCACTTTTAGAGAATACCAGTACGCACTACTCAAATTCAATTAAACATTAGTACATTCTTTTAATTTTTGCAAACGATAAACAGAAAAGTCATCTCATTTACATTTAAGTTTCCTTTGTTAAAAAAAAAAAAAAAAAATTTGTTCACATGTACAGTGCCTATACAGTACATAGTTCATACAACTCAAAGTCAAAACAATTCATCAGCACCCAATGCATTTCGGGGCGGAAGCCCTTTTGTCAGGGGTCTGTGTGTGACAAAAAGGAAAAGAAAGAAATCTCATTACTCTCGATGCAGGAGAAAATTAGAAATCAAGTCTCTGTATTGAACAAACTTCTTACCGCTAGTGCGATGGAATTGTGAATTCCAATGTACCCGAATGAAATTAAGTAACCTGGCGAAAAAAAACAAATTCAAATTTGTTTTAAATATATGTACCTACTCAATAAAGTGATTACCTACTGTTCCTGTATTAGATGACCTGTTACCTGTATGACTATCTGCGTGAAAATCTGCAGAAAACAAAGAGAAATCGAAAGAGATCTAACTGAAACTACCCGTGCAGTACAGGATGCTCAAACCTTTAATACATGTGAAGGATAATGACGCTCACCTTATCGCCGATGCCATTTTATCAAGAGCCTGTGCGAGAAAAGAGGAAACTACCGTCAAACACGCAAAAAATAAAGGGTGCATACGACTTTCGTTTGCTTCTCCAGAACGTTAAACAAGATGTTTACCTGCGAGCCTTACGTGGTAAGCATCAGCCTCGACAAGTGCTCATGGTTTAACCAACCTGTCAAAAAAAGCGACAATCTATCAAACGCTGGCCAGCGTGCAACTATTTTCTCAAGCGGACAATAGTCAAAAATGCCTTTAACGACCCTTACCGGAGTGGTGTAAAACTGTGACCCGTCACAGCGTTCTTCCCGGATGTCGGTGGAAAACGCTTAGTCCTTCTCTCATTATTAACGCGATTATGCCAGTAGATATCAACAACGGACTATCGCTGTACACAAGAACTTTTTTGTCATTGTGATTTCACCATATCGTATTGACCAAACATCGACTTTTAATCCATGCACTAGCTAGTAACGTGTTCGCTTGCCACTCTAACGTTTAACCGAGTTAGTATCAGAATCGACGGTACTCGGCTTTGTAATTACACCCGCCGCCATCTTTGAACGGTGAGCGATGATGATATCACCCGTGTTACAATGCATTAGTTTATGAATACACCCGCCGCCATCTTTGCACGGTGAGCAATGATGAATCTCTGATCAAACAAGTAGAACAGCAGGACCATCATCGGTCTCTTTTTTTAGAGAAGGACTTACCACCAAGCAAACCACCGGATGCCTCAACAACTCTGACTGGAGACAAAAAACAAGAAGAGGACAAGGAAAGGGAAAAGGAAAGGGAGAAGTACAGAGAGCTGTTGAAGAAGACAGGGCTGAGAAGCCAGACCAAGACCTCGTAGTAAATATCTCCGGCTATTCTCTGTCAAGTTTTGAAAGGAGGCTATTGAACAAAGGCACATCTTTTGTAAGTACGTACCGCACAAATGCATTGGAGATGGAGGTAGCATTTTTTAAGTTCATGAGAATCCTGAGGTTGAAACATTTTTTTACAATCTTGAACCCAGTAGCAGATACTGTGGACGAAGATAGACGATTTAAACCAAAAAGCAACTTCATGGCACCAACATCCCATAAAACCTTGGACACGTTTGAAATCTTAGTGAAAGCGGATATGGACAGGATTCAATTCAAGAGGAAGGCCAGGAATCTCACACGAGCAGAGTATAGTGCTCTCCAAAGGCTAGCAAAAAACAAGGACCTGGTATTTCAGAAAGCGGATAAAGGTGGTGCACTTGTTCTCATGGACTCGACGTTTTATAAATCAAAAGGAGATGAACATGTACACGATGTAGGAACATACGCTAAGCTTGAACAAGACCCCACAACAAACATATCCCAAAATTTGGATGACAAATAAGCTGAGGAACTGAATTGGATTGATAGTTCAACTAAACGGTACTTACCGCAAGCATACCCGAGAAGACCTAAAATTTATTTTCTACCGAAAGTACATAAAAATTTGAACGACTCTCCTTTTAGGCCCATCGTTTCAGGGTGTTCTTCAATTTTTGAAAATTTGGGTGTTTTCATTGATGCGCACATGCAACCTTTTATGCAGAACTGGGTCACGTACCTAGAGGACACGTCAGATTTCTTGAGGAGTCTTACTATGGTCGCAATGGTTGACAATGAGGATTGGACACTATGTTCTATTGATGTTGCTTCTTTATACACATCCATCCCCCACAAGCAAGGTATGGAAGCGATGGAGTGGGCACTGTTGAGATCAGATATACCAGATGAGTCGAAATGTTTCATACTACAACTGCTGGAGTTCTGCCTTCAGAACAGTTACTTTCTATGGCAAGATGACTTTTACACTCAATTAACAGGCACGGCCATGGGATTTCCGGGAGCATGTGTTTATGCCAACATCTTTATGGCGAAATTCGAGCTGGATTATATACTTGAGGACCTCACATGGCAGGAAGGTATAGTTTACTACAAACGCTATATAGACGATATATTCATTATATGGAAACGTTCTCCTGCGGAGTTACTCCGAAACATCAAGAGCTTGAATCTGGCCAACCCACGGATACAGTTCACTCACAGTGTAAGTAATACTGCACTACCCTTTCTGGATGTACTTGTAGAACTGCAAGATGGATCCATCCAAACTAGGTTGTTCAAAAAAGAGACGGATAGAAATACGGCACTACTGTACGGGAGTTTCCATCCTGTGAGTCTCATTAACAATCTTCCGATTTCTCAATTTATGAGGATCAAGAGGATTTCCTCTAATGAAACTGAATGTGATGAGAGTCTAGAGCAACAAAAACAGAGATATTTGGACAGGGGTTATCCCAATAAGCTACTAGAGGGGCACTTGGATAAAATCAAAGCAATGCCTAGGATAGACCTCTTACAAAAAAAGAATAAGGTGGATAACAAAAGAATGGTTTTCGTTTCGAAATACTCGTCTGTATCCAAGGATATTCAAAGAATCATCCTTAAAAGATGGGAAATTATAACAGCAGAGAAAGACTTTGATGCACTTTTTCATGACAGACCCTTATTTGCATATAAGAGGTCACAAAATGTAAAGGAACTACTGAACAAATCAGCGAATGATCTCATGGCAGAGAAATCAGTTTACAAAGGGACCCAAAAATGTTACAATTGTAAAAATTGCAACAATGCTATAATCGGTGATACTCTGTTACATCCACGTACAGGAGAAAAGATACAATTGAGGCATACCACTAATTGCAACTCTGAACATGTGGTGTATTCAATAAAGTGTCCATGCGGACTGCTATATGTGTGCAAAACTGATAGGAAACTGAAAATAAGGCTGACGGAACATAAGAGCCGCATCCGCAATAAAAACTTGACTGCACCTCTGGCAAAGCACTGGATTGAGTCGGGGCATTCTATTGCCCAGTTAAGATTTCAAATAATTGAAATGGTTCCGCAAAGGTTGGGAATAGGCAACGCAAAAGTACTTCTCCAAAGGGAGACTTTCTGGATCGGTAGGCTCCAGACCCTTATTCCCAATGGACTAAATGACAAATTGGATCTCATTTGTTTTCTGTAAAACATGCACTTCTTGAGCCCGTTGGTTACCCGGAACACAATGACACTCACACATATAAACATGCACACACTGAAATTTTGGGTGGGAGCGAGCTGCCTACTGTTGATACCATACCCTGTAGATTGTAAATAGGTAGGAGTTACCATCATTGGAGATCATCTAAATGTTTTCTGTGTGTATCTGCAAATGCCATTGGTCACTACAATTGCACTTATATACACTGTCAACAGTTTATTCATATGTTCATATATGCATCAACAGATGTTTGAAAGAGCTCGTTTCATATTTCAATATATTGCATTGTAATGATTCTAACATGGTAAGATTGATTTCACATACAATTTATAAGGAATGTTTTAAACGTCCCCTTTGATTCTTCACTCTCTATTCTTTTGTTACTCTTCTCAGTTAATGGTATATTGTAGATTCATCATTGCTCACCATGCAAAGATGGCGGCGGGTGTATTCATAAGCTAATGCATTGTAACACGGGCGATATCATCATCGCTCACCGTTCAAAGATGGCGGCGGGTGTAATTACAAAGCCGAGTATCGTCGATTCTGATACTAACTCGGTTAAACGTTAGAGTGGCAAGCGAACACGTTACCAGCTAGCGCATGGATTAAAAGTCGATGTTTGGTCAATACGATCTGGTGAAATCACAATGACAAAAAAGTTCTTGTGTACAGCGATAGTCCGTTGTTGATATCTATTGGCATAATCGCGTTAATAATGAGAGAAGGACTAAGCGTTTTACACCGACATCCGGGAAGAACGCTGTGACGGGTCACAGTTTTACACCACTCCGGTAAGGGTCGTTAAAGGCATTTTTGACTATTGTCCGCTTGAGAAAATAGTTGCACGCTGGCCAGCGTTTGATAGATTGTCGCTTTTTTTGACAGGTTGGTTAAACCATGAGCACTTGTCGAGGCTGATGCTTACCACGTAAGGCTCGCAGGTAAACATCTTGTTTAACGTTCTGGAGAAGCAAACGAATGTCGTATGCACCCTTTATTTTTAGCGTGTTTGACGGTAGTTTCCTCTTTTCTCGCACAGGCTCTTGATAAAATGGCATCGTAGATAAGGTGAGCGTCATCATCCTTCACATGTATTAAAGGTTTGAGCATCCTGTAATGCACGGGTGGTTTCAGTTAGATCTCTTTCGATTTCTCTTTGTTTTCTGCAGATTTTCATGCAGATAGTCATACAGGTAACAGGTCATCGAATACAGGAACAGTAGGTAATCACTTTATTGAGTAGGTACATATATTTAAAACAAATTTGAATTTGTTTTTTTTGGCCCATGTTACTTAATTTCATTCGGGTACATTGGAATTCACAATTCCATCGCAATAGCGGTAAGAAGTTTGTTCAATACAGAGACTTGATTTCTTATTTTCTCCTGCATCGAGAGTAATGAGATTTCTTTCTTTTCCTTTTTCTCACACACAGACCCCTGACGAAGGGGCTTCCGCCCCGAAATGCATTGGGTGCTGATGAATTGTTTTGACTTTCAGTTGTATGAACTATGTACTGTATAGGCACTTTACATGTGAACAAAAAAATGTTTTTTTATTTTTTTTTTATTTTTTAACAAAGGAAACTTAAATGTAAATGAGATGACGTTTCTGTTTATCGTTTGCAAAAATTAAAAGAATGTACTAACGTTTAATTGAATTTGAGTAGTGCGTACTGGTGTCCTGGTAGTGTCCATTACCAGGCCTTACACATTTGATATTTCATAGTTTGCAGGCTATATACCAGCACAGCACACGTACCGGATAAACATTTTAAAGATTTATTGAATTGGGTGCAGCACCCCTCCAAATTCCCTTTTAGAGAATAGGCATGTTCTTGCTTAACCATCTTGTGTGCCTCTGCTGGGTTGTGGATTGACTATTTGGCTTTGAAGTGACAGGAGCTGGGGACGTTAATTCACTGTAGACAGCCATTTGGGGGCTGACGTGTGTCCTGCCTTTCCTGGATGAGTCAGGGATGAGCTGAATAGACCTGGGCTGCATTTAGAATTGTGGGAGGGGATTTCCTTGCACTTGAATTGACCTGGTCTGCCTTTCACAATGATGTCTACACATCTTGTCAGAAAGCTGGGCCAGAGAGGGCAGAACTGGTTTGGACTAAGCACAGAGACTCTGTGCCACAAGAGATCAAAGGGAAATGTGGTATAAATATTGGGGCCCAGACCCCAGAATATTAGAACTTTTGGACTCAGAAACCTGCCAAGAAGAAGAGCAGGCAAAGCTGTGATGAGGAACTACCACTTTGCTGTGTGATTTGCTGTGTTGGCCTGCAGTGGCTGCTTCTGTCTTGGGCAGAGAAAGGAAATGACTCAACTTTCTGAAAAAAACTTTGTTTGAGGTTCTCTAAGGGCTTAAGGTAGCGCTTGCCCCCTGTTCAAGAAGTCTCAGGACCAGCGTAGACTTCACCTTCTTCTGGGTAACACCTCTGGGACCTCGTATCTCCGTTGCCACAGGGGGAAACCGCTTGACAATCACAACCGAGCTGCTGCCTGTAGCGCGACCTGAGGGCAATGCATGTGTGCACCGCTCCGCTTCACACCGCAGCCTCAACAATCAGCATCACCTGCCCACACCTGTCTGTAGAAGTGCAAAAGATGGGGCCATGTGTCTAGCCTAGAGGGTTTACAGAAAGGGTATTTCATACCCGGTTGATGCGTGGAGGGGAACATCCATTTTATCATTTTAAGATTTGCTAGCACGATTCTCACTATCCACTCTGCAGTTCCACAAGGCCCTTTCGCATGGGGCTTGCCCCATGTGAAAGGACACTTTGCTGGAGGTGCGTCACTTTTGTGACACACTCCAGCAATGCGTCACTTTTGCGCCATACAGGTGCGTCAGAAATACTGACGTATCTGTAAATCCTTGCGACATGATGCGTCATACAGTAAATATGACGCATCAATCATGTTGCATGGAGGGCACACTGAGAAGTGACGCATCGCTGCTTTCATGCAGCGATGCGACACTTCTCATAAATGAGGCCCTACATACCTTACTCTAATGCATCTCTGGAAGGCGGGCAGGAGATCGGCCTCAGAGCGTAACCTCTGTGCAGCTCCAGACCCTGACTTTTACCATGTGGGGTGGTTATGTCCCTGTGATGCAACATACTGTCGTCTGTCGGCAGGGTATTGACGGAGGTACTGGAGAAGCTGGTGGAATTACATCTAAACTGGTGCTGCTGGGAATCCCAGTAAACTTTGGTGGACCCTGGGGAGAACTTACATTGGTGGGCATGCGTACGGTGCTTGCCAAGCGCGACATAGCATGCTGCTGGAATCTGATGCACCATCCTAAGATTGCAGATTGCCATTTGGCTATGGATTGGTGTTTCAAACTGGAAGACCAGTTTTTAACGGGCTGAGCTGCCCACGTAACCATGCCAATATATAGGGTCAATGGTGGACTTACTGTGGACTCAGCTGTGCTGCCGTGGTTGGGTGAGGGGCGAATTGTGCACTGTTTGTATGGATTCCAGTGTGACTCAGTATGGAGTACAATTGTTTGTTTATTTGTAATTATAAAATGCTAATAAAATTTTGTTCTGAAAAACAAACTCTCATTTCTTGGCCATAAAGAGCCAGCCCATGCTGCACCTGCACACAAATAAACTGGTTACTGTAATGCATTTTACTAGTGAGCCCATCATTCATTTAGGACACTCTTTAGTGGGCATTTGTAACCAAGAAGTAATCACTGAAGTAAGAAGACTGTTCAAAAATAGGAGATGAATATTGTTAAATTATTTGATAATCCGTAGCAACAGTATGAAATGAATTTCAAACTCATGACGCCATGTTTGTCAAAGCCTTTTGTCAAAAGTGGGCACTGTTTGCTAGAAATTAAAATCGACAGATGGTTATATTTCAAGTTTTGAAGGAATATTTTCCTAGATTTGATGTTTTGAGCCAACATTGTACCATTTATTGCCCCCTTTAGCATCTTAAAACTGCCTGCTCTCTTTTTTCAATTGTTTTTCATCTCTTCATTCAAATTTAGAAACAATCAATGTCTGCTTTCATTTTCAGGGCATGCCCTTATTAATATTCTTTGGCAGCCTTCATACAGCACAAACACAATGACCATATTGATTTTCACGAAGATGATGGCAAGAGTAGAGACTATTGGACATTTTGTTCTGCAAGAATAAACTTTTATTTAAGAAGATAGACACAATTTCCACAATTCAAATATAAACACAAAATTACCTTGTGGGTATTTTTAAAAAAATAAATAATTAAGTATGTATGCAACAGAAAATGACCAACTCTGCAGAAAGCATGTACCTCCAAAAACAATTGAGTTGGAAATTATTTGATATAAATATAATAGGCTTGACTAGCCACTGTATAAACATTTGGAGGAATAGAGGAGTAATGGAACACCATGTTTAGATGGTACTCTGGCTCCTTTGTCTGCCTTCCAGAAATCAATCAATCAATCAGTCATTTGTGAGGCGCACTACATACCCGCAAGGGTCTCAAGGCGCTAGGGTGGGAGGTGGGGGCCACTACTGATTGAACAGCCAGGTCTTTAGTATCCTCCTGAAGGTCGACAGGTCTTGGGTCTGTCCTAGGCTCAGTGGGTGGGTGTTCCATGTTTTGGTGGCGAGGTGGGAGAAGGATCCCCTGCCGGTAGTTGTTCTTCGGATGCGCGGGACAGTGGCGAGTGAGAGGTCGGTGGAGCGTAGCTGGCGGTTGGGGGTGTGGAAGGAGAGCCGTCTGTTGAGGTAGGCTGGGCCGGTCTTATGGAGTGCCTTGTGTGCATGAGGAGCTTGAAGGATATCCTCTTGTTGACGGGGAGCCAGTTCAGGTTTCTCAGGTGGGGGGGTGATGTGGCCGTGTCGTGGTACATCGAGGATCAGTCGTGCCGAGGTGTTTTGGATGCGTTTTCGTCGATTGATGAGCTTTGTCGGGGCTCCCGCATAGAGGGCGTTTCCGTAGTCGAGTCAGCTGCTGAAATAAATGTTGCCACAGGTGCACCTTGTCAGTTGGTAGCACTAGACTCACTGTGCATTGCCATTGTATTTTCTTTTCTCACAACAGCATGTCACTCTTGTCTCTGAAGCTCAGGGATCCCAGTCGTGCAGTTTGTGAAACCTTGAAACTCTCCAGTAGACTTTCTACAGTGCCTAGCACACCAGAATTAGACTCTAGACAAAGAATTACAGGTGGTCTTGAACTTTCTTGTTTTGGGTAGCAGCATGGAACCCATCACAATCTTTGTCTCAGCAGTAGAAGCTTTTCAAGAAGGCTACTGTCTTTACTGTAGTATTGTGCGAGTTACCAATGCAGGAACCTTTTGGCTCCTAATGGACTCCGCAGGACTATGACTTAAGTGTTAGAGCGTAGTCAATTGAAAGCAGGTTTAGCATGTTGAGTTTGTGGTTACACGCAGAAGAATAAAGAAGTGCAATACCAAGCTTCATGTGTGACGTAACCATTGGTGGATCCCCAGGCTGGGGATGACTCTACTACTGGTGCCGAGATAGGGGATAAGTAACCCGCAGATTGAAAGTGCTTTCCCAGAGAGATTGCCATGTTCCAAGCAAACTGTCTGTGCATGCCAAGTGTGCCCCTGTTGAACTACAAAATCGATGCTTGACATAAGTGGAGTCAAAACGCAACTCCAGCCGGTGAGACGCATTTGAGGAATATAAAAGCTTTGCTAAGAAGTCTACACAACGTTGGCTCAGAACCTGCTGGTGAGACTGTAAAGAGAGGTATACCACTTTCCTACACAACACAGAGCTATACACGATATGGAGTGATAATGCATAAGGCTTTTGAAAGAGCAGCCGATAGTGTCAGCAAACTGCAAGATAATGCTGTGATCAGAAGTGATGTGAGGCAGAGATCAACCAATTACAAAATGCACAATGGGTGGCAACAGCCAGTTGCAAGAGAACAGTGATAGTCTACTTCTACAATGGCCACAAAGAAAGAAGCCAGAGATCAAAAAACTGTATGGGATGACCCAGGGCCTTAGCAATGCCACAGATGAAGCAGGTCCTAATGGACAGCAGAAAGTATTGGAGAGATCTCCACCCTCTGTGTCAGCCACTCCCATAAATGGTTACAATGCTGCTGCCTTCCTGAAATCACAACCATCACTCGTTACCACCAAAAAGATGAATTTTGGCGATAGATAGACTGCTTGGATAAAGACATTTGATGATTTTACTGATGCACTAGAAGAAACAGATAGCAAAAAAACTATCAAATACCTTTAAAATGTTGCAGGTGACGATGTAAAAGAGGTAATAAAGAAAATGCAGTGAGCTGACCAAGCTACATATCGTCAAATCAAAGAAGTCTTGAATCTCAAATAAGATCCAATGCCAAATGTTAATTATGAAAAGTATATCTTCAGTCAAAAATGACAAAATGTCAGTGAAACAATTGATACATTTGTTGAGAGACTGGATATGCTCATCAAACACTGTAAGTTCTATTGATTTATTGATGAGGAAGCATACGGCTCAGAGTTATTGGTGGATGCCTATTAGATTCATTCAGATGATGAATGCTGAGATAAACTCTTAGTCTGGATCTTGTTTTCATGGCTGCCAGAACTGAAGAGAGTGCTGATCGACAAGCTGCTGACATGGAGGATGGAGGTGCCCTGAGTAAGTCATGTACATACAAAGTAAGGAGAGCACAAGGCTGAAGGACACAGAGTGACGTCTCCACAGAAAAAGTTGTGTTTCAGGTTTGTATTTTTATTTCTACAAGGAGGTAAATATCCCACCATTGGACAGATATGCAAATGGTGTATGAAGGAGAACCATTTTGTAATGGTTTGGAAGGTGAATGAAAAAGTGTGCTACGGCGCAAAGACAAAATGACCACCAAAACATTCCAGAAGCGAAGTACGACACAAACCCATAAGGCCAAGCAACATTACCAATTGATACAAATCAACACCAAACGAAGTTGATAAACATCTAAATCATCGTTAAAAAGTTCTTCAGTATCAATAGCACGTGAAAGCACAGAAGATAGTTGTGCAATGTCGATGCTTAATTCAGGAAAGCATATGAGAACAAACAAGACTGATGTGTGGGAAAAAAGCAAAGCAATTTTCTGTAGGAAAAACAATAAATTAATCCCTACGTTAAGGTACTCAGTCCGAAGACGTATTCTTTATATTTGTAAGCACTCACCAACCGACCCCAAATGGACTTTCAGAAAGATTCTTTATCTTTTTTTAAAGAATACATAAAGGCAAAAACATAAACAACAAAACAATCATCAATAATTCATTATTCCTTCCTACCTATAGATTCATACATCAGTTGTTAAAAGCACAAAAATGCATGAGCAATCCATATGGGAGGTAGTCCAGTATACACAGGTGAGGATTGCTTTCAACCTCTGCACAGTCCCAAAGAGTGTATCCGGCTATCTTGCATGCAACTTTCAATCAGTCGGATTCCTCCAATTTGTGAGTTTGACGCATTTCGGCCCACTAAGTCAGGCCTCATCAGGATATGCGGTACAAAAGGGTGTGGTGATGGACGGAGCATATGAATCAATCAAACACTCACACCCAGTCAAAAGATTTGGGTTTAATCCATCACCGTTCTTTAGCTCACTCTGCCACCCCAGTTCAGACATGGCTATATGCAAACCAGTCTGACCCTGTGCCTCATGGGAACAGTCCAGCCCGAACTGCCAAGCCATGTCTTCCCTGGACCGGAAACAAGCTTCCGAGGACCAGGTTCTGGCATTCCAGCCATCTTCAGCCCGGCTTGCTTGAATCCAGTGGCAAAGTGAGCAAGGGACTCACATCTGAGCATACCCTGCCACACTTATGGCGGCCAAAAGCGGTACAAAAGGGGGTGGTGATGGACGGAGCATCTGAATCAATCAAACACTCACACCCAGTCAAAAGATCTGGGTTTAATCCATCACCGTTCTTTAGCCCACGCTGCCACCCCAGTTCAGACATGGCTATATCCAAATCAGTCTGACCCTGTGCCTCATGGGAACAGTCCAGCCCGAACTGCCAAGCCATGTCTTCCCTGCACCGGAAACAAGCTTCCGAGGACCGGTTTCTGGCAATCCAGCCGTCTTCAGCCCGGCTTGCTTGAATCCAGTGGCAAAGTGAGCAAGGGACTCACGTCTGAGCATACCCTGCCACACTTATGGCGGCCAAAAGTGGTACAAAAAGGGGTGGTGATGGACGGAGCATCTGAATCAATCAAACACTCACACCCAGTCAAAAGATCTGGGTTTAATCCATCACCGTTCTTTAGCCCACGCTGCCACCCCAGTTCAGACATGGCTATATCCAAATCAGTCTGACCCTGTGCCTCATGGGAACAGTCCAGCCCGAACTGCCAAGCCATGTCTTCCCTGCACCGGAAACAAGCTTCCGAGGACCGGTTTCTGGCAATCCAGCCGTCTTCAGCCCGGCTTGCTTGAATCCAGTGGCAAAGTGAGCAAGGGACTCACGTCTGAGCATACCCTGCCACACTTATGGCGGCCAAAAGTGGTACAAAAAGGGGTGGTGATGGACGGAGCATCTGAATCAATCAAATACTCACACCCAGTCAAAAGATCTGGGTTTAATCCATCACCGTTCTTTAGCCCACTCTGCCACCCCAGTTCAGACATGGCTATATGCAAATCAGTCTGACCCTGTGCCTCATGGGAACAGTCTAGCCTGAACTACCAAGCCATGTCTTCCCTGGACCGGAAACAAGCTTCTGAGGACCGGTTTCTGGCATTCCAGCCGTCTTCAGCCCGGCTTGCTTGAATCCACTTGTCCACTGGATTCAAGCAAGCCGGGCTGAAGACGGCTGGAGTGCCAAAAACAGCACAATAGTTGCAGGGTACTTATAAATTACATAAAGCTCATAATGCATCTGTCTCTTCAAACAAATTTCCTCTAGTGGGGGAGGCAGGGAAATGTACAGTTCTGGCATATTTCTAACAGCTTCATCATAAATGCATTTCTAAATCCCATTTTGGAGAAGGGACTGGACACCATTTTACACAGGGGCAGCCTCACACAGAGTATTGCTAGAATAACTGTAAAAGTGCACATCCACCCCAAAAGGGACCATAGGTCAGTTACCAGTACAAAGGACAGTTGGAACAGTAATTAGTAGTTCACCACTAACTAACGGACCATCATGTAAAACAAAGTATCAGGAGTACAATACGGTAGAAATTCACTAAGGGCAAGACATAGGCTAAAGGCTATAAAAGTGTTCAGATTTCATTGTATTCATTTAATCCTTGATTTGCAGTTTTATACTTTTTAGTCATTCTAGCTTCTAGTCTATCCAGGGTAGCCTGAAAACTGGATATCATTTTCGCTATGTCCCAGCTGTTGGTACTGCTGTACCAGCAGGGCACCCTGTATTAAACACCTCAATCTAGATTAATGCTGAAAGATATGAGTTTTCACTGGTTGCGTGGTTTGTCCTATATAAAACACTTCACATGGACATTTGAGACAGTAAATTACAATTGGAAAAGCTGTTCTGGTGGTGTTCCTTACCATTAATTATAATTTATTTAGTGTCTCTTGTCATCTGGCATGCAGCACAATTGTGACATTTAAAGTGCCCAATCACGAGGGAAGGATTAGCATTCCTCTTAGATCTTTCTTTGTCTCTGTCGGCCTTGCTGCTTTGACTATTTGTTGGCATATGTTTTTTCCTTTACGGAAGGCGAACTAACACAGGTTTGAGGATACCCAAGTGGCTTATAATACTCCAGTTATGTAGTATAAGATTTGTAAGTTTGTTCGTCTTGGGGTTGTATGTCAGCACGCAAGTAAGTGGATTTGATTCTGGTCGTTTTTTGGGACTGGCAATTCCTCGCCATGTGTGAACCATGCAGGCAGTTTTGACTCTTTTCTATGATAGCCTTGGTTCAAGAGTTTGGCTTTAGACACTCTGCATTCTTGAAATAATCATGTTTATTCATACAATTTCTAGGGATTCTGAGGAACTGCCCATTCAACAGATATTCCTTCAAACTTTTGGGGTGGCCACTGGTAAAATGCAATAGAGTGTTCCGATCCACGGGTTTGGTATTAAGGCTCACTTTCAAAACTTCCTCCTGGTTTTGGATACACACATCTAAAAAAATTGATCTGTTCACTGTTGTAAGATACCGTATATGTAAGATCCTGGGTTCTGGCATTCAGCCAACTATGGGAGAGTTGTAAAGAGGTGTGATCTCCATCCCACACCATAAAAATGTCATCAATATATATCGGAACCACTTTAAAACGTGCGCTTTGAAAGGGTTCTCTGGATTATAAATCCATTTATTCTCAAAACAGTGCATCACAAGGTTAGCTATCACAGGGGCGAAGCAGCACCCCATAGCTACTCCCTGTATTTGCCAGGATAGGGTGTCCTTGAAAGTAAAAAAAAAATATTCTTAAGACAAAATGTAGCTAATGATGTGATGAATTCTGTAGGAACCAAGTGTGGTCATTCTCACTGGTCTAAGGTGTTTTTTAAAACAATGATATTTGCAGTTAGCGCTTCAATGTCAAAAGACACCAGCAACTGATTATCAGGATCAAAGGTAAGGCTTTCTATTTTGATGATCAAGTCCATAGATCTCTAAGAAACGATCTTGTGTTTATGACAAAAGGTCTTAAGAAGGTATCTATATATTTAGCCTGGTGTTCCGAAAGGGAACCTTACACTAAAATAATCAGTCTCCCTGGCGGATTGTTAGTGGTTTTGTGGATCTTAGGTAAGACGTATCTGTTGGGGATCAAATAAAAGGTGGCATTAAGAAAATCAAATTCTTGCCTACAAATCCATCCTTCCTCCAATTCTTCTGTCGTGAGCTCTAGGATCTCCGAGTTGAAGCGTGTAGTGGGATTATCTTCTGTTTGTCTGTATTGTGTGATATTATTAAGCTGTCTCATTACCTCTCCATCATATGCATCCCTGTCCCAAATGACAATCCCTATACCTTTATCAGCTGGTTTAATCACTATTGAGGAATTGTGGGCCAAATTTGTTAATGCCGATACTTCTGCTGTGGAACAGTTTTGATTGAAAAATTTTTTTGGGTATTCAAAGCATCCACTTCCCTCAGAACTTGGTCCTCAAATGCCAAGATTTCTAATGGCATGGTTGCCAATGAAACTCTTTACTTTATACAACCGTCACTGACTCTAATAGTGACATGCATTATCAATGGGTTCACCCCAACACCTAAAGGTCAGGTTGGGCTCAACCATATTCCAGTGAGCACTTATGAAGATTGGGTGGATGGGGTTGTAACTTTAAAGATAAAATTCCTCACCCACTCCAAAAGTATCCTTTATTAGTGGGGTGGGAGGGAAGGTTGAAGATGAACCCGATGATTAAGCATGTCACTATTAGAGTGAGGGTTATATAAAGAAAATGATTTATTTCCCTTCCCAACCAAAATAGTGGGTGTGCTGCAACCTGTCGTTCAGACGATCAGCCAACTTTCGCTGTTCCTAAAGGAGCCACAATTAATTATCGATTAAATAATTTATAATACTTAAAAATGAATTATTAAATAAATATAGTTCATTTACTACCCACCCTGTTCCCCTACAAACCCCACAACCTTCCCCTAACACTTAACTTGAAATAAATCAATTACACAATAAATACAAAAATTATACAATTTACATAATTTATTATCAATTAAATAATGAATAATAAACAATGAATTATTAATGAATTATAATTAATTTACTTCCCATCCTGTACCCCTACAGACCTCACAAACCATGACTCTAAAAATTACAATAAACAATTAAAATAAATTAAAAAACAATAAAAGCTTTCCAAAATATATTTAAAAACATTACCACTAATTATATAAACAATTTATAAAATATACAATTAAAACATATGTTAAAATACTTAAAATGATCAAAAAACAATATTAAAAACTATATTTTTGTAAACGATATTAACAACATAGGGCTCGATTACGATATTAAGCTTTCCGCCCAACATCTATGGTTTCCGTCCGAACGCCATATTGCAATACATGCGGTAGGAGATAAAGCCTTGGGGGATTCTGCTGCGTTTCCGAGTTTCGGACGACATCATAATCCCAAAATGACGGTGGAGCCAGCGTCGGCTCCGCCGTCGGGATTATGATGTCACTTTCCCACAGCCTTTCCATCTCAGCCATTTTGACATGGAAAAGCTGTCTCAAAGTGACTTTGGGGTCCCTAGCAGTGCGGCTTCCCCCTGGCTCTCCACTATGGGGCCTGAGGGGCACTTGTGGAGCCCCCCTAAACATCCCTGCACTGAGTGGCAGGCAACGCATGGTGCCTGCTGCACAGTGCAAGGTCAGAGATGTTTAAAAACATCCATTTTACAATTGTAGATTGTGCTGCAGGCCTTTTCTGACCACTGCACAAGTTACAATTATAAAATGGATGTTTGTGACCGCCCAGGATGAAGGCGCATCTACATTTAGTGGGTGGAACAGCCGACCCAAGTCCGGGCGGTTCCAGTCCGCAATGGTGTTGGTCCGACTAACATGGTAATAAGGGCCATAGATATTTTTAACATCGATATTAACAGCATGGATATTCTTGCAAACAATATTAATATCATACATATGTTTAATATCAATATTATTAACCATAGAAAATCGATATTATTATCAATAATATTCTTGCATCAAGATATTTGTGGATCACAATATTAAAAATTCCATAATTCTGCATGTCGATCTCTTTTACTCGATATTTTGTCTGAATGCCATGAATTCCATAAGAACAACCTAAAATGCTATGCCATATCTTTTCTGGTGTGGTTATGTCACCTGATCCAGCTAAAGTGCACAAGTTGTCAACTGCCAGTCCCCCACAAGATTTTTCCACGTTATGTTCATTCTTTGGTATGGCCAGTTACTGTTCCAGATACATACAAGACTTTGCCACTGTAAGTGCTCTGTTGAGAGACCTGACTAAAAGGAATGTTTCATTTCAATGGTCACATGAATGCAAGCAAAGCTTTAAGAGAATCAAACAAGCTTTCAAGAATGCTACTGAAATGGCATACTTTGATCCAAAGCTTCATACAGATGTTGTTGTTGACGCTAGTGAATAAAAAAAGACCTCCTGAGCACAAAATTATATGCAAATCCTAGGTCAGGGAAAAGTCATATGTGTAAACATGTACCAAGGCATTCACGGTTGCTTGTCTAAGAAATAATATGAAACCTAAAGACCATTCTCAAAGATGAAATTACAGTTTTATTGAGAGCATATCAATGAATTTAGTTAAAAACAAATATTTAATTAGTCCAAAAAGTTATCATAAAAATAGTCCGCGGGGACTATACATGAATTCTCAACATAAAAGGAGAAAATAAGTATACATCAAACAAAGGTGAAAACACCTACACAATGTAAAAAACAATTGTAAGCAAATAACAAAAATAGAAAACACGTGTTGACGCAAGCCCAGTTGGTTTAGGCTTAATCCTTGCACAGCACAGCGGACACCCAAATGCTCAAAGGCATATTGTGCCAGACAGAATGTACTGTTTCACAATCCGATAAAGAAAGTTTAGCAGGAGTGTGGGCTTGTAAACATTTCCACATATTCTTATATGGAAGCGTTTTACACCTATGACAGATCATCAAGCATGATTGGCCATCTTTGACAATCCAATGGTCAAGATGTCTCCTCTCATTGAATGTTGGGGTCTATGACTACAAGAATGTAATTAAACAATTGTGCACCATCCAAGGACAGATCAAAACCCTGCTGACTACTTTTCAAGAGTGCCTATACTAGGTCATGGTACCCCTTCTAAGATGACTTAAGCCTGCATACATTTCATTGTGAAACCGAACACACCAGCTGCCAAATAAATGATCACTGCCAAAAGTCAAGATAGTGACATGTTAAAGTTAAAGGACATTATCACACACCAGTTTGGAACCAGCATCCTTGACCTCTTGCCCGTGATAGTGAATATCAGAAGTTTAAAAATGTCAAAGATGAACTATTCATTACTCAAGAATACATTATCCTGAGAGGTACAAGAATTGTCATTCTGGAAAGCCTACGACAACAGATAATTGAAGTGGCCCATGAAGGAGACATTGCAGAATACTTGCCACAAAACAAGCTCTCTGATACTGTATCTGGTTTCCTCTTCTCGATGAGAGAGTTGGAAGAGAGTTGAAGTCCTGTAACATATGTAACTGCCTGTCATCGAAAACTACTCAACACACCTTGATTGTGTCAGAGTTGCCGAAGCATGCTTGGGAAAATAGCCAGAGACTTCTTCGGTCATCTTCACAATGGACATAATCTGATGGTGATTATTGCCACATACTTCTGTTTTCCATTGATAGAAGAGTTCTTGTCTAACACGCAAGAAAGAGTCATCAAGAGATTAGATGGCATTTTTGCAACATGGGTATTTCCTGCGTTTTAAACATTTGACAATGACCCCCCTTACAACAGTCGATAATTCAGAGACTTCCTCAATCATCTTAATGTGAAGCATCACAAAAGCACACCGCCATGGCCACGGCCACAGTCCAATTGCCTTTTCAAACGTTTTTATGAGTACATTGAAGAAAGCTGTACAGCGTTCTACATTGGAATAGTTTGTCCTTAAAACTGTGTTGAATTATACTTTGCAAGTTTACCATTCAACTCCTGCATCGACCACAGGTGAAAACCCTGCAACCTTGAAGTTCGGGAGAGCAATGACGACCGAGTTACCACAATAGCCCAACAGAAGATCAAATATTGAGGAAGATACCTGCAAAAAAGACTTGAGGCCTCATTTGCAACAATTTGACACAGTGCAGCGCTGCACATTACTTTGCTGCACTGCCCTGCGTCAAAAGAAAAGGGCAGGAATGCACTGTATCTAGGAGATACAGGATGTTCCCATCCTCTGCCACTGAACTGGTTCACAAATGCCTGCCTTGCGCCAATGCAGGCTGCCTTGCACCATGGTGCAAGGCTGCCCATGTTGTAGGAATGATTATTTTTGTGCCATAAGGAACACCTTCCTGCATAAAAACTATGAATGGAGGCGTTTTCCTCCTTTAATGTGTGCTGCAGAATGTAGCACACATAGAAAGAGGGGAAAACAAGGAGAAATAAAGTTGTTTCTCCTTGTTACACCACCCCTGGGGAAGCACATGTTGTTGACTCATTCCCAGAATTACACTGTTTTGAAAGTCTTGGAATGTGTCAAATATTATGGGTGTTGTCTGTGAACACCTACCTCAACGCCCATGGCACACCTCCACGACGCAGTGTGAGGCAACGCAGCGACTTGCACTGCCTTGCCTTACACGCAGGGTGGTTTTTCATGGCCTCATAGATATGACTCTGCATTATGTGCTGCCGGATAGTCAAAAAATGACATTCCAGTTGTAAATAAGCCCCTGGGTTTGTAAAAAGAAAATGAAGGTCTATACTGACAAGCAGATAATGGTATCACTGGCTCACTCCTCCGTCAGGTCATCGGCTGCCAGTTTCAGGTTATGCATGCAGTATGTGGCAGACTGGATGACTATAAACTCCCTGAAACTGAACGGCGAAAAGACGGAGGTGTTGATTTTTGGGAAGGACCAAGATGCTTGGTCTGATGAGTGGTGGCCACCTTCTCTTGGCATCTGCCCCACTCCCTCCCAATCTGCCAGAAATCTGGGCGTAATATTTGATACCTCGTTCTCTATGACCCTTCAAGCCAACAGGACCATGGCCACCTGCTGGGGTGTGATTAGGATACTCAATAAAATCCGTGGGTATCTTTCCCCCCAGGCTCGTAAACAGGTTGCAGTTGCCTTGGTAGGATCAAGGTTAGACTATTGTAATTCTCTGTACATGTAAGCCAATAAAAGTCTGGTTCACCGACTGCAGATAGTGCAGAATGCTGCAGCTCGGTTTGTCCTGGCCCTCCCTAAATCCTCCTCCGCTACTGCAGCCAGGAAAGAACTTCATTGGCTCCCTGTCCACCACAGAATTTCTTTCAAAATTCTGTGCTTGGTTTACAGAGCTTTGGCAGAAGACCCCTCGAGCGCCATTGGCTCCCTTCTCACGCGCTATGTCCCCACACGAGATCTTCGTTCCTCTGGACTCTGTCAACTGGCTGTTCCACGTGTTAAATTAGCCAGATGAGGAGCCAGAGCTTTTTTCGTGGTTGCCCCGAAGCTCTGGAATTCTATCCCTATCCAAATAAAAACCCTTCCCTCAATTGAGACATTTAAAAAGGCTCTTAAAACCTGCCTTTTCAAGAGGGCTTAACAATGAGAGAAGGTTGTAGAACGGGGGTTTCTGCTGCGATATTTGACTTAGGCGCCTTGACGCCCATTGGGCTAAGTTCGCGCATGATAAGATTCGGTTCATTCATTCATAAAATACATTGTTTTCACTAGATGAGGTAGAGTTCTTGTTTGTCAATCGAGAAAATAGAAATCTGATGCTCCTGTTGTTGCTGAGCCATTCCACATCGTGACCACCAAAGGACATATGGTGACAGACCAATGTCAAGGGAAGTCCATTACATGATATTCCTTGCTTTTCTGACATGCTGCTCAATGCTCGTCTGGTGCAGATGTCAACGTAGAGACTGGTGCTGAAAGGACAATGAAGATTCCTTGGGGCATATTTACAAGCCCCTATCACTACCACAATGTCACTTTCAGTGACGTTGTAATGGTGATAGGGACCTCACCTTATTTATAAGGCGGCATTAAGCCATTTAACATGGCTGAACCCTGCCTTGTAAATAAGGCACCCTTTCACGCTGTAGTTTGCTAGAAATGGGAGAGTAATGGGTGTTGCAGTGGGCGTTCCACAGCAACAACCATTAATTTTGACGCTGACCTCTATTTGCCAGGGTTGGGTATATAGGAGGCAGTGCCAAAATTAAGACCAGGGAAACCCTGGTCTTACACAGGCAAAATGGGTAGAAATGCTTTATTTCTCCTCTTTGTTGCTGTTTCCATGTGTGCTGTCTTGTGCAGCACACATGGAAATGAATGTTGTGTTTCCTTTTTAGTTTTAAATTACCCACCCCTTGCTTTCCACCCTCTGTATGCCTACTTACTCTGATCACACCCTACTCTCTCACATGCATTTTCCCCCTAATCCCTATTATTGTAATGGGTTTGCGGACCTGGATAAATAAGGGCCAATGAGTTTGCAAGGAGCTCACAAATCAAACAGGAAGGTCCTCAACCCCTTCTTTCTTTTTTTTTTTTAATGAACTAGCCATTGGCTGGGACAGACCATAGGCAAGGCCCTGTAGCCAACACCCTCTGAGCACATCCAAAGCCTGTGCACAGCAAAGGTTGCTGCCCATGCAGAGTTTGGAAGAGGGTCTGGTGACAGCCAGTGCGGTTAAAGAAGAGTTGTGGTTGCAACCTAACATTGAAAAAACACTAAAATTCACAAGCTATATTTAGATATGCAATCCAAACCTTGCACAACAGCGATGCGAATCATAGCGCGCACAACAGATATGGGCCCACATGCATCAAGCACTTTTTCATTCGCAAACGGTGCGATTCCTTAAAATCGGCCGTTTGCGAATGCAAAAGTGCTTTTTGGGATGCATGAAGCAATTTTAGAATTCGTAACATGTTTGCGAATTCTAAAATTGCGGGTGCTTTTAAGAAGTCGCAAATGTGCGATTTCTTAAAAGCAATGCATCATTATTTTAAAAAGTGAAAATTCGCAAATAGGGTGCCAAATTTACCGAGTGGTTGAACCACTCGGTAAATTTGGAAAAAGTGTTTAAAATGTTGAAAATGCTTTTTTTTCAACATTCATGTTACGGACACACATGTCCTTAGGACATGTGTGTGTGCAACATGAAGCGAAAAATACATTTCAGGGGTGCATGGGGGGGTCCTTTGGACCCCGCCCTGCACCCATGAAATTTTCTAAGTGCCACTCGCAATTTGCATTGACTCCTATGGGCCTTTTGGCCCATAGGAATCAATGGGAATTGCGAAAATTAACTTAAGAATTCGGTATTTCTTTGGGATTCGGTAAAAATTGCGATTTTTACCGAATCACAAAGAAATACCGAAAAAAATGATGCATAGCATTTTGCACTTCTTAATTTGCGATGCCTTATTTTTCGCAAATTAAGAAATGCAAAATGACACAATGATGCATGTGGGCCAGAATGCTGATGAACTCACAGTATTTATTCCCATAAATTACAATGTATAAAAGCAAAATTGTTGGGATGGAAAAGTTTCCTGCATGGTGACTGACGTGCACCCCTGCCCTGAGTTGATGAGCTGTCCGGGGCTTGTACAACGGTAATGCGGGCTGGATAGAACAGGAGGGGCTCACCAAGCAGTAGTCTTGTGATGGTAGAGGGATATTGCCCTTACCGGGAGTTAAGTGACATAAGCACAGTGGTGGCTGTTATGTCAGAGCGCTTGCGACGAGATTACTAGCGACACACCAGCAAGGCTGCAGGGGCTTGGAAACAAGTGCAGGGGCCTGGTGTTGCAGAAATATTACACGGAAACTGTGCTTGAATGCATAGCCCCCGGCCAGGTCTCTCCAGTGACCTCACAACCGGCCCGGGTCGTATTTATTAACAATACACCACGTAGTGCGAAACCAACCACTAACACAGAAATCCAAAGGGGACCACATGGACCACCCCATTACCTGATATGACACGTGATATAACGATTTACACCAGATAGTCCTTCAGTCGTGTGGACGGCACTGAATTACTCCGCAGACTGTATCGAGTGAAGGCACTGTTGCCAGCCGGCACATTGGGGAAATGAGCTTGGGAGATCTTCCCCTGGATCTCTGTTTCACGAGGAAACTGGGGACTGTCATCCCTCGGCTCCGGCAGCGCTCCTTCAGAATATGTTACGTTATGTTATGTTAATTTATATTTATAGAGCGCCAATCCCCGGAAGGTCTCTAAGTGCTATCACATAATTACGAGGTCCAGTCCAAAAGCCTTACACGCAACTATCCACAACACACAGCGGAGTGAGCTTATCCAAACGCCTCTGTAAACAGAAGGGTTTTAAGTCTCCTCCTGAACAGTAATAGCCTTATTTCCTTACGCATACAGTCAGGTAGTTTGTTCCAGATCTGGGGAATGATGACTGAGAATGCCCGCCCCCCCTAGGGTCGTTCTGTGAAAATGTGGGCAGGCTAACAGACAGGAATCTGATGAACAAAAAGTGCAACCAGGCACATAAGGCCTCAGGTGATCTTTGATGTATTTGGGTGCGTCTCCACACTGGGACTTATGCACAATGCACAGGCCAACTCTTGGGGCCAATAAAGACTGGACCAGGGCGAAACCCCTGTGGTCAGAGCCAGTACTTCTGTTTTGTCTGGATTTACCTTCAGGGAATTAGAGGTCATCCAGTTCATAGTGAACCGGAGGATATTCTGGACGTTACCCTGTGAGGCGGGAGACTTATCAACACGCACAATTAGCTGAGTATTGTCAGAGTGATTAAAAAACCTGACAGTCTGTTTTAGCTTGTGGGTCTATCAGAGGCTGCAGGTAAATATTGAAAGGTAGAGGAGACAGGGCAGAGCCCTATGGGACCCCCCATTGTAGGCTGCCCCTCTAGATGTACAGTCTCCCACTTGGACTCTTTGGGACCGATCCTCCAGGATGGAGGTAATCCATTGGAAGACCATTCCAGTAACTCCCAACGGGCGGACACGGGCTAACAACTGTATGTGGTTCACCGTATCAAATAGTCCACTTCAACAGTGGCCTTGGGCTCATCGTGCACTGAAGGTACATCCTCTTCACTCTGGGACTGTCCTTGTCGATGATGAAAACACTTGAAAGCTAAAACATTCCCAGTGATTGTCTTTGGCCCTCATCTCGCATTGAGGTGGGTGTCTTTACGATGGATGATGGTCCAGGGATTTTTCTGGAATGGCAATCAGAATTTGCTGCTTGGGCATTGATCCTGTACCAGTCCAGCACCATCTTACCCACCTAGAAGTCAGACATTTTCACTCGTCGAAGATGACTTGCTTGATCATGAGATTTCTGACACTTTCCATAGACTCGCAGTCATCAACAGGATCTAGCAACCACATGGATGGTTCAGAATGGAATCTACAATGACTCAGCCCACAAAGAGGCACCCCATTGCCTAACAAGTGGTAAAATGGGGTGTCTGACGATATTCTCGAAGGAATTAATAAATTGTGAGTTCGAGAGGTTGGTGGCTTGCAGACGCATTCTAAATTACTTTGTTCAAAATGCACCTAAATCTTTCAGCCTCTCCATTTACCTGAGGCCCCCTGAGTGTGATCTTCTTGTGAATAATCCCTAAGGAAATCAGTAGGCCACCATCTCTTGCCCATGGAATTGAGGGTCATTGTCAGTTTGCAGTTATTTAATTAGCCATGAGTGGCCATTACTTTCTCCAGTTTGGGTATCACATCACTGGCGCTCAAAGAGGGTATGACCTCTACCTCTCAATATTGAGTCATCAATCATTACAAACATATGTCTCACATCCGGCAAACTCCCAAAATCAAGGCTGGCACATAACCAGGGATGTAGGGGTCTTTTCTCAGTCACTACAGGTGATGCAGGATTTGCGCTCCAAGACCTGCCACCAGGATCTAAAAACATCCTCAACTTTCTCATCCATTGATGGGAACCACACCTTAGCTCGCAATTTGTTTTTGGTCTTGACCATGCCTTGATGCTCTGCATGAGCAAGCTGCCCTATGATATTGAGACACTTTTTCTGCTGAGTTTTGAGATCCAAGGCTGTACTCCACCTGACAATTGTAGTTTTGAAGGTGGAGCATCCATTTTTCAATCTGTGAGGTGGCTTTGCAGCAGTGCCCTTGAATGACAGAATGAGCGGTTTGTGATCTGTGATTACAGTGAACGAGTTGCCATATGCATTCAGGGGAAAATGGCGACATCCCCAGTGGATGGCTATTTTTTCCTTTTCCACATGAGAATATCTCTGCTCAGTGTTTGCAAGTTAGCGATGTGCATACGCCACCAGGAACCAATTATCATCTACAGATGACCGGTGCATTAGTCCGGCTCCCAAACCTTTGTGGCCGGTGTCCACCACTATGGTGGTGTTCTTATGATGGTCGCAATAAGCCAAAGCAGCCTCATCTGAGAGGGCGTCCTTAGTGGTCTGGAGAGCAGCTTCTTGGGCTGGGCCCCATGACCAGCAGACGGACACTTTGGTGAGTTCAAGGAAGGGCTGCGTCACAGTAGTGAGGTCTAGAATTAAACAGACGCAATGGTTGACCATCCCTAAAAAGCTGTACATTCTATCTCAGTGGCGGGAGCAGGGGTCTCCTCAATGTCTTGGACTTTGTCTGGACTGGTGTAACTCCCGTAGCTGAGAACACATAACCAAAGAATTTTAGTTTTTGGTGTAAGAACTAGCATTTGTTGTGTTGAAGCATCATACCGTTATCTTGAATCCTTTGGAGGACCTCTTTCAATAGCGTATTGTGTTTGGGAACCATATTGGCATAAGTAAAAGTGTCATCACTGACATTAACGACACCAGGGAGGTCATCCATAAGTTCCTGAATGGTGTGTCCCGTCACCTTTTCAATGATGCCAGTGGCCTCCAGCTTGGCCAATTATTTTTCTACTAATGGCCGCAGGTGGAATGCGATGTACTGATGACATAGAGGTAAGAGCTGCACAGACTTATCAATATGGAGATGGATCTCTATGCCTTTCAGGCACCCAATTCCATCAAATACTGAAGGGAATTCTGCCAGAAGGTGTGTGATAGCCTGGTGGATTCCAAAAGCAAATGTTACAATTCCAAGGACTTCAGCTGCTCTACAATCTAGGAGCTTACCGTGGCCCTCTTTCGCAACGTACACCTTAGACTCTACGGACTTGGATCCATAGGTGATGGTCGTCCTAAACTTTCCTTGCATCACGAAAGGTTTGTCTTGACCATATGCGAACATCTTGATTGCAGCCAGATGCAACTTGGGAGTTGGTTTCAAAAGTCTCATAAGCCTCAGCCGACATTACGTTAATGGTTACTCCAGTATCTACTACGGTAGTGGTGACCTGGTCTCTGACCCTTATCTGGCATTGTGCCAGCCAATGTGAGGTTTGAGTGGCCGTGACAATGGTGAAAACGGAGTGGACTGTATGTTCCTCCGTATCATCTACATCCATGTTGCTGCTTCTTTCTCTCACTTCAGAAAGTGTGTTAATGGTGGTGCCCTGGCCTCGATCTTTTCATGAGCAACAGACCAGCATGAAGTGGTTGTGTTTGCCACACCCAGCACACTTCTGTCCTCCTACCGGGCATTCAGACGGGCAATGGCTGTTTCTGCCACAATATCCACAAGTTCGTAGTAGAGTACTATCCCTCCTACCCTTCTTTGCTGTGAGATTGCAGCTGATTGCATTGACTGGTTCCGTCTTCTTAAGGGTCTGCAAGGCTGCTTTCATGTGTGCTGTTCAAGCTCTGGAAAGTTTCCCAGTCTTGCCAAGCGTTAGAATGTCTGCTAGGGATTTTCTTGATTCTTCCAGTATCTGCTCACAAAATTTGGCTGATGCACACCTTTGTATGATTTGTCCTTGTATTGCCACATTTTCATCGTTAAATAAACATGTGCTGGGCAGTTCCTTGAGACATGCATGGAAAACATCAATGGACTCCTCAGCTTGCTGTCTCGCTTGTTGAAATACGAACTGCTCATAGTCCTGTTTCGCCATCGGTCCAAAGTGCACAGTGAGGGCTGCTATGAGGGTGAGGTGTGTCTCAGGAGCTGCTTCATTAATGGACTTGGATATTTTGTAAATGTATCTTCCCCCTAGGTGAAGAATCATAGCTCTCTTTTGGGCATTGTCTACTTTGGTGGCATCAAAGAAAAGTCGTACTCTTTCTACCTACGCCTTCCACTTAGGGGCGTGTGCTGATGGGGCACCTTCCACTATGAATGGTTCCACAGGGGGTATGGTCGCCATTGTGCAGGTATGATCAAGGTGTTACCTGTAATGGCTGTTGTCCTGTTGCCCTCTTGAGTGTGATACTTTTGTTTATTATTTATTTTTTTAATATAGATTTACTCTTATTTTTCAAACAGTGTCCAGCATGCTACATCAAACCCTTCCTGGATCAAGTACAGTTAACCCTTGGCAGTTCAGGACCCTTCATCCATTAAACAGTGCACTCAGGCTCAGAGTGATGACCATGTGTACTTTGGCAACCCACGTTTTTTTTTTAATTAACGCTTTTGTCAGTTTTTTCCCTGTTTTATTTTCTTTCTTTCAGCTTGTGTGCAAAACCTCAGTTCTATTTCAGTGCATAAAATTCCCTACCCGAGCAGGATATTCCTCCGGTCTCTGGGGTGCAAGCAGATGGCGCAGTACTATGCAGTTCTCACGATCCCTCCACCCTGCAGATACTCGTGCTGGGAACCCTGTTCAGCCAAGATGGCCAAACGGGAACAGGATGCTCTGCCCCTGTTGTTCATCACACAGGCGTCTTCCACTACTAGAGCTGCACATGCCGGGTGAATCTGAGCCGTGGCACAAGCACCTTGTGTTGCTAGATTTAACACACAGCCACCTCACAGGCCCAGAGCAGCACAACACCAGCTTGTCACTAATATTTTGTCAATGATTTTGCCATGTGGTCACTGGTGACACCCCCTCAAGACCACGGGGGGACAAGTGCAGGGACCTGGCGTCATGGCAATCATTACACGGACACTGTGCTTGTATGCCTACCCCCAGCCCGGGCCTCTCCAGTGACCTCATACCTGGCCGGGGTTGTATTTATAAACAATACACCACGTGGTACACAACCAACCACTAACACAGAAAACCATAGGGGACAACTTTGAACACCCCTATGGTCTGGACTGTAATCACACGTCCCACGATGCACCTGTTGCATCACAAGCGCAACGTTAAAGTGGCAGCATGCCCATTTTGTGTTCAGTAGTAATTAGCAGTGTGAACATGCATTTTCACCTGTGTCACTGGAGTGGTACATGGCTATGTATTTAACTCATCCTGGCCTGCATAGATTGTGTGTAGTGCTGGACAGTGTGTAATACTTTTGTGTGCATGCTGGGATGCCTGTGTGTGACTGTAAATTATACATTCTTGAACAAACGCAATGGTCCAGTGGATCAAACTTCTTGCAATGATCTACTAGCCCTATCACAACCAATCTTCTATGGGTATTTTAGTATATAGTAGTATTGATATACTACTAAACCCATAGAAGAGTGTATATCAATTCTACTATACCCATAGAAGATTGTTTGCAATAGGTTTAGTAGATCGTTGCATGAAATTTGACTCACTGGACCATTGTGTTTGTTCTAGATTTGACCCAGGTTCCTTTCAGGCTGTATGGGTCGGTTCTTGTTGTTTTACATATTCTGTGGATATGACATGGAGGCCTGTGGATTCCATTTTGGAAAAATAGGGATTTGAGAGGCTAGTAGAGGTGAGTACTGCAATCCTCAGACAGGAGATGTGGACTGCTGACATTCCTCAGGGTTGAGATGAGAACAATCAAGGTGGAGAAAGGCTAGCAGAGTATTCTCTATGCAGATCAAATGTTTCTTGATTTCTTTACACCGATCAAAGGTGTCTTGATCCAAGGAAGAGTTACTGGGAAGTGGGGCCTTGCCTCATTGTAATGGGCTTGGTGAGACTAATTTGGTTGGTACTGTGCATCAGGGAATCTTGAAAGAGATGAAGGTTCATACCTTTGAAGCTTCATGAGGAATATTCCAGTGGAGGCTGACAGCCAGGTGTGATCCAAGGTTACTTCCTTGGCCTGCGTTATGGTTCACTCAGAATTGGAGACTCTCCTGCTATGCCAGACAAAGAGACAGTCCAGAGGACAGAGCACTTCAAAGGAGCTGACGCACATAACCCTGAATTTCGAAGGATAAGACACCAAATCCCATTTTTATATGGATCTGGACTATAATGTGATAGCATGAGTCACACACTTGGTTCAAAAGCACTGTTGATTCACAAGAGAAAATCACAAAGATGTCTAACCATTGAAATTAGGAGTAGAGACAAAGGCCTGCTGGTGAGCGTCAATCCTAGGAGTCAGGAACTCTTGCCCTGAGCCGAGAGCATCAGCCTACTGCCTGCCTGCCAAGACCAATGGACCCTATGAGGAGGAGGAGACTGCCTAGAGCAATCCCTGTGAGTGAAGTTTGAGACTCGTTGTTAGACCTGGCACCATTGAAGTGAGTCTCCCTTCCATTTTTTTGCTGTTGCCTCTTATGTTTTTGCTGGTCTAGATGCTTTGGGCACGTTGCCACTGTTGTTCAGTACCTAAGTGCAAGTGCTCCCTTTTGTAAATTGTTGTTATGGATTAGTGGCTCCATGATTGGTTATTTGATTTACTTGTCAGACCCTAGTACAGGGCATCGTCTGTGCCCAGGGCCGGTAAATCAAATGCTGCTGGTGGGCTTGCAGCACTGGTTGTGCCACCCACAGTAGCAGCGTGTAAAATGTGTCTCAGGCCTGCCATTGTAGAGACTGTCTGCAGTCTGGGAATGCCATGTCGACTTGGCAAGTGCACACTTGCCAGTCACCAAACCTTCTCTCTTCTGCATGTTAGTCACCCCTAAGGTAGGCCCAAGGTACCCCTGTGGGTAGGGTGCAGTACCTTTTTGGCTCCTCAAAGCCATAAAATCATTGACGCCTTCGAAAACCTGGTTAAACAGGATATACTGAAGCTTCCTTTTTTACAACCAGTCACACGAGGTAACCTTACACGCAAGGAGAAAAACATCTTACAAAAAATCGCGGACAATCCTAACATCATCTGCCACAACGCAGATAAAGGAGGCGCTCTTGTGATCATGGACACCTCCTTTTATGAACAAAAGGTCACTGAACACATTGGAGACACCAACACTTATGGCACACTTCCGGGGGATCCCACCCGTGAATACACCAACGACTTAACTACCATCATCAATCAAGCCTTCGACAACGGGACCATCAATGAAAGAACCAAACGGTATCTCACACCTATCAACCCTAAGCCTCCGACACTGTACATGTTACCCAAACTCCACAAACATCCCACTAATCCGCCTTTCCGACCCATTGTGTCGACGAGAACAAGCATCCACGAGAATGTAGGAAAACTTTTAGACAAATATTTTCAACCATTTGTCTCTACGTCAGCTTCTTTTGTAAAAGACACTACAGATTTTTTACTCAAACTGGAACCCATCATGAATCTTCTCAAAGAATCCAACCTCATCATGTGCACTGTGGACGTCAGCTCCCTATATACTTCAATCCCGCATGACGAAGGGATAGAAGCTGTTGAAAACACGTTGGCTCAATCTGACCTTGACCCGGATCTCAAAGTATTCTTGATGGAACTGACCTTATTCACACTTTATCACATTTATTTTACCATCTTCGACAAATGGTTCCTACAGCTCAATGGCACGGCCATGGGTAATTCCGCAGCTCCTTGCTACGCTAACATCTTTATGCGAATATTCGAAGAGACCCACATCCTTAACAAACCCAATTGGCAAGAACATGGCCGGTTATATCTCCGGTACATCGATGACATTTTTCTTTTATGGACTGGCACTGTTGAAACTCTGGTCACCTTCCTTAACACCTGGAACCAGGTTACACCTAGGATACAATTCACATGGGATTACAGCTCATCCTGCGTCCATTATTTGGACGTGAAGATAACAAGAGAACTGGGTGACTGGTCCACTTCCATCTTCAGAAAACCTACCGACAGAAACTCGACATTACACTACCAGAGCTTCCACCGCACAGGATTAAAAAACAATCTACCCTATGCCCAGATTCTGCGAGTTAAACGCATTGTTTCCAAACCTGAGGAAAGCAAAGTCCAAATCAAGACAGTCTTGGATAGGTTGAGAGCTCGGGGATATCCTACACCGATACTAGATTTGGCCTTACAGAGAAGTGAGAAATGCACCAGAGCCTCGTTGCTACTCCCTAAACAGAAGGTACCTTCTGACCGACTTGTGGTTGTATCCAAACATTCTAAAGCATCGGCGCAATTTCAGAAAATCATCCGGAAACATTGGCCCATATTAACAATGGAAGCAGACTTTAAGGGCTTATTCGCAGAAACACCCATCTTTGCATTCACCAGGGGCAAGAACTTAAAAGAACTTTTGAACAACACCAATGCTTCTAAGTCCAACATTACATACTCTGGTCTAAAACCCTGTCACAATTGCAGCAATTGCAATAACTGTATCCCAGGGAACCTGATAAACCACCCCATGAAAGGCAACACCATAAAACTTAGAGTCAACGCCACATGTAACAGCAAGAATGTTATATATGTCCTGAAATGTCCTTGTGGCAAATGCTATGTGGGGCACACGGAACGCAAGATCCGCACGAGGATCTTAGAACATAAGAGCAATATTCGCACGGGGAACCTAAAATCTACAGTAGCCACACATTTCTTGGAAAATAGACATTCAGTAGCCCAACTGAAATACCAGATTCTTGAACAAGTACCCATCACCTTGAATAACAAGAACTCACTTCTGAAAAAAGAAAATTTCTGGATCCGATATTTGTCCACGATGGCCCCCTTGGGGCTCAATGACCGCATTGAATTTTTGTGCTATCTTTAATTGTATATTTGTTTTTTCATGAATGCACCATTATTCTTTATTTATTTTACATGTGTCACTTCCCCACACGCTCGTTCCTTCATCTATATTACACTTTCCTGGTTAGCTTGCCCGTTAAATAATGGCGCCCACACTTTTTCCTTTCGGATCCCTGGTTTATGTTGCTTTACGTGAGTCCTTTCTCTCTGTTCACATGCTGGTTACTTGTACTGTGAACTTTGCACACTGTCTCGTCCACCCTTCGGAACTCCGCTGAGTCCGTTGACGCATGTCACACTAGTAAGTACGATTCTCTGCCGTTTTGCGCAGTTACATTCGAGCGCTTTTAACATTTGGCAGTACATTCACGGGGATACGCTGTTGGCTTTCCGATCCGGTGTAGCTTTGTTTTTAAACGATCACGTCAGTTTTCAGTCTGTTATCTCACGAGAGCACAGTTCCATTTCTCTTCACAGGGTGTATTCAGTTTAGGCTGCTTGGTATGTAGAACACAATGCTGATACTCTATCCTCGTCTCTTTATTTTTCACTACGTTATTTGCACCGCGTGTGTTTTTCGTTCCACTTATAGTCTTTACCATGTAGCTTTGCCACTACGCTATTATAGCGAGTCATTTTGTTTTTTGTTTTTAGAGTAACCCCCTGACGACGGGCTCCGCCCGAAATGCATTGGGCTGTGTGACTTTGAACATACCTGGAATTATGCATGTTGTGTTGGATCATCTATCCTGAAATGTATCATACAATTAACAACATCAGAAACATGATATCCTAATAAAACTGGATACATAAAAGCAATTTCGCTGTGAACACTCTCATTGCATACTTTGGATGAATTGTACTAGACCGTTTGGTCCCCCCCTTGGTTGTGCATAGGGGCGTCCTCTCCCTAGGCGGGAGAGCTCTACCTTAGTGCTTACCTTTTTAACACTGACTGGCCAGACAGTGTTTCCCCGTTGCACACCACAACCGCTGTAAGAAGTCTTCATCTTGGATTACACTAGCTGTGCGAGATCCTATCATTTATGCAGTCTGGGAATGCCATGTCGACTTGGCAAGTGCACACTTGCCAGTCACCAAACCTTCTCTCTTCTGCATGTTAGTCACCCCTAAGGTAGGCCCAAGGTACCCCTGTGGGTAGGGTGCATTGTATGTGAAAGGTAGAACATGCCCTGATGTGTGTGGCATGTCCTGATGGTGAAATACTGCCAATTTCTTTTTTCACTATTGCAAGGCTATCTGTTCTCCTAGGCCAGAATGGGCAGTTTGTTCATAACATCTTATAAACATAACTGGCCCAGGGAACAAGGTAGAAAAATAAGGTTTAGTATGGCTGAACTCAGAATTTTAAAGTACATCTTTTAATGTGGGTGATTTTAGCATTCTGTGTTTGAAAATACCACTTTTAGAAAGTAGGTATTTTCTTGTCTAACCATCCAGTGTGCCTCTGCTAGGTTTGTTGAGTGCATATCTGGTTTGTGAGTGGCATGGGCTGTGAGAGGGGAGCGGCCACGGCAGTGTGATGAGTCAGGGTTGGGCTGAATGGACCTGGGTTGAATTTAGAGTAGGGGGAGGAGATTTTCTTTCACCTGCCTGGGCCAGGTCTGCTTTCAACAATGCTGTCTCCACCTCCTATCAGGAAGCTGCACCAGAAAGGACAGAACTGGTTTTGGCTTGGTACAGACACTCGCTACCTTCATAGAGCAAAGAATTTGTGTGTATAAAAAGGGGGCCCCAGATCCCAGAACTTTAGATCACTTCTGGGAAATCAAGAAGAACCTTTGGCAGGGAGAAGATACGAAGAAGCTTAAGGAAGATTACTGCCCCTGTGCTGCTTGCTGTTTGGGGTTGGTCTGCAGTGGTTACTTGTTGCCAAGGAAATGAGTTAAAGGACGTTGCTGTTTTGCTTTGTCACCTGCTTGAAGAAAAGATCTCCAAGGGCTTGAAACTGAGCTTGCCTCCTGTCTGAAGTCTCAGGGACACAAAGACTTCACCACCAGCTCCCCCAAATTTCCTTGCTGGGAATTCCAACCTGCAAAGAGGTGCCTGCTGCTGTTTAGGACCTCTAGAGACTGTTTGTTGTTGGGAGCTGGAAGATCTATGTAACAGAGAAGAAGCGTATCGCATCCGCATTGATTTCCAACGCATCGCCGAGTCACGGAGAAGACCCGTGCCGCATCCGCACCTGGTCCCGACGCATTGCTGAGCCACGGAGACAAAGCGCGCCGCATCCACAATGGGTCCCGACGCATTGTGGAGAAACCCGTGGCAGCACCTGCCGTGCAGCTGCAAACGTTCATGCATCGACCAGATCGTCGCATTGCATCGAGCTGCCATGTTGTCACATCGCACTGGATCATCGCCACACATCGAGGCGCGCCATCTTGACGCATCGTAACCGGTACACAGTAAGAAACAGCTGCATCCCCTCCTCTCCAGTAAGGAACAGACACATTGCCTCCCCCGTGCTGCAGTAAGGAGCAGACACATCACCTCCCCCGAAGCAAGGAACTGACGCATCACCTTCCCAACGACCCATTTGTTAGTTTTGTTTGATGCATCCAAAGTACTTTGTGGGTAAAGTGTTGCATTTATAACTTGCATTGAACAGAACTATTTCTACCATTGAAGAGCCTGATTTTTGATACTGTTTTGTGGATTTTTGTTGTTAGGTCTTGTTTAGATAAAAAATACTTATTTTTCTAAACTGGTGTGGTATCCATTTGTAGTGTTTCACTGTGTTACTATATGTGTTCACACACGCTTTACACACTTCCTCTGAGATAAGCCTGTCTGCTCGTGCCAAGCTACCAAGGGGTTAAGCAGGGGTTATTTTAGGAGTGTATCCCCCTTTCCCTGACTAGAAGCAAGGGTCCCATTTGGACAAAGGTTAAAACCATTACCATCTAGAGACTCCCATTTCTAACACTCCTGATCCGGTCAAGACCATTGCTGCAGCCCCAGTTGGTGGGCCCCCTTCCCACTGTATGCCAGGTAATAGCCATTGTGTAGTGAGGCACATCGCCCTTGTGCAGTGCTAGTCAGCAACACCCATATGTCATGTGGGGGCTGCCTTAAAATGAGAGCTGTTGCCCGTGAGCCAGCAACCCCCATATACTAAGACAGAGCTGTCATGGAAACATAGCTGTTGCCTGGGCCCGTCGGGTAATACTTACTGATAGCCAGGAGCCATGGTGTAGGACATTAGACTTATAAACAACAAGAGAGATAGGGAGAGTCACGAACACTCTTAGTCCCCAAATTATAATATGCATCAACAACAAAAGAGTGTTCCTGTTCTGTTTAAGGTGGAAAAGAGCACAGAGCACAAGAAAACAACAAAGCCCATTAGGTTTGTTAGGAAAGCCCTCACTCACCGACCTGGTCGGTGACTTGCTTCATCATCGGGCCCCACCGGGTGTGACCGAATGCCACCCCGGTGTGCTGCGACGCCAGAATTACTGCGGAGCTGGTTTTGTGATGGGAGGGCTATGTGAGAAACCTAATGCTAGTGGGAGTAGACCATTTAATTAGTTGGCCCTACTCACCAACACATTTTTTAACCTTGCCCTTGATGATCTTTGATTAAAATAAAATTTTTGATACATACAAGGCAATTTTAAAATCACCACTTTACACTACTCACGTAATTTCTCACATAGCCCTCCCATCACAAAACCAGCTCCGCAGTAATTCCGACGTCGCAGCACACCGGGGTGGCATTCGGTCACACCCGGTGGGGCCCGATGATGAAGCAAGTCACCGACCAGGTCGGTGAGTGAGGGCTTTCCTAACAAACCTAATGGGCTTTGTTGTTTTCTTGTGCTCTGTGCTCTTTTCCACCTTAAACAGAACAGGAACACTCTTTTGTTGTTGATGCGTAGGACATTAGACACCAGCACAGGTTGTCTAGAGACTGAAAGAGACTCGATGAGTGATCGTGAAAGGACTGCAAGAGGTTATGGACCCTCAGCATCAGGAAACCAGAGCCCATTGAGGCATGCCCAATCCTCTTAGTCCTGTCGGCTGCCATTGGGTTGGGTAAAACAAATTGTGGTCAGAAGGCCTGCTGGGTACTTGAAGCGACTTATAGCGCTGTAAAAAATTACTATTAAGGGCAAATGTAAGTTTTGTTGTGTGGGGGAACTAGTGTGGACTGCATCAGGGAGTCACCACACATATTGAATGGGGAATAACAAGCCTCACTAGGCTGGGATGGAGGTACTTGGGAATAGCACCCAGGAGAGACTGTGGCTATTCTTTAGTGTGTCACCTCTATGTTTTGTGTGCTCATGTTAAAAAACTCCTTTTTTTATTGAAGGATGTATTTGGCTGGACTTTCATGTCATTACAGCAAACATATGTACTTTTAGCCTTGAGCCAGTGTATGCATCACACATCTATCTCCCTTCAAAGAGCATTGGATTGCTCTACCCACACTACCACTGAGAGTCAAGTGCTTAAAGAGGTAGTGCTTGGCTCAGTTCCTCAGGATCCATAGTAGGTTGGGCCCTGGGACATTAGTTGTTATAGGTCTCAACCCCTGCAGTTGAACCCAGTAATTTCAGCTTGCCCTCTAAAAGAGATTTTGACGATTGGCAGCAAGCGGTGGGACATCTAACGTTCATAAGTCTAGGGTGTGAACGCTGCGGATGTTGTTTACAATTTACACCAGTAGCCCTGTGAGTCCAGTTTTCTTCAGACAAATTATGCACATATAAATAATGGAAAACACGGGGTTAAGAGCAGACCATAGCACCATGTCTATAGATCAGCTGAAAGATCTACATAAGGACAGAGGGTGAAGGGCTCCCAGAAGCAGGGACAGAGAAGTACCTGCTGATTTCAATAGGGGCCAGTTTGAAGGACTATGTGAAAGGGAGAAGGCTTAGGTAGACTCAATGAAGGCAACCTTCTTAGAACCCAGGAGGGCACTGTTGTCAAGCCCTCATATCCTATTTGCACACTTATATATCAGACACACAGCGAATGCGTCCCCTAAAGCACTTTCCAAAGTGCCCCCAATCCATTTACCACCTCTTATTTCTAGGGTGCCACTGTCACCAATTCAGAGAGAAAATTATGTGGGTTGGTTGAGCCCAGCAAAGATGCTGAACTTGCAGCTGGCCCACCAGAAAGCTAATGCTGGTCATGAGGAGAAGGCCAAGGGTTTGAGAGGGAGAAGCAGGCACAAGAGGAGAGGGGGGTGAGAGAGACTAGGCCCAGGAAGCGAAGCTAAGAGAACGGGAAGGAAGGGAAAGGGAAATAGAAAGAGTACTGGAGAGGGAAACATTGCCCCTCAGAAAGAGAAGCATAGGGTGGCAGCAAGGAGAGCTCCATCTGGGAAGAGTGACTATCCCTCCAGATCTGGCCAAACTGGCCAAGATTCTAAGAGAGCTAGTTGATGCAAGTGTGGAGGAGCAAGATATCTTGGAATGGTTGTGAGGTTTGAGGTTACTAGTATGATGCAGGCCTTGAATGAGGCATTTAAGGCAGCTGCCTTAATGCCGTAATGGGGTGCTTGCCTTTCGAAGGGTCAGATGTAATTGAGGCCTGTGGCAGACCAGATGGTGTACAATTGCATGAAAGACGGTGTGATTAGATGATTTGGACTAAAGGCAGCTCAATACCTTCAGAGGTTTCGGGCAAGCTCTGAATGATTTCTACAAGGCACAAGAGGAGTAACCTAAGCTTGTAGGATTCAACACAGCATGGATGCCCAGAACAGGTCAGCAAAGGAGTGGTCAGGAGGCATTATGTTGGCTACGAGGATGTCCTACTTTACAGCGATATGGGCCAAGTGCTTGCAAGAGGCTAGTTGTTCAGGTCAGTGCACTGAAACTTCCTGTTGTCCCTGGCATATGAAGTGCCCTTGGCCGAGTATTAGAAAAACCCAGGATAGGTTGGACCCTTTGTTCTGCTGGTGAGGAATGCAAACAGACACAGAGAGGTTCTATACAATCTGTCCCACAGACAATAGAGTGGTGAACCAGGAGGGATGATTAAGGCACTTTTACGGCCTCTACCAATTGTGGGTGTTCTGTCTGAGTTGGTGTGAATAGACATAGTAGGTTCATTTAAAACGCCTGACAGTCAGATTGTGGTGGATCATGCCACCAGGTACCCCAAATCTGTACTTCTGTAAATCATGACTGCAAATGTGATAGCAAAATCTCTCCTTGGGATCTTTTCGGGGGTTGAATTTCCAAGGATAGTAATCTCAGACCAGGGAACCAACTGTCGTAATTTGACAGTGATCGGGTTAGCGTTAAGCTTTGCTACATGAATTTTCCCTTATCTTGACTAAAGTGTTCGGAGGCCATTTTGAGAACACTGGTGTCCATTTTATATGAACGCGCTGCCTCGGGGTCAGCATGCCCTTTTGTCCTTTCTCTGTACCACTGACCACCTAACTTGCCCAGCAACAGGCTATTTTTAGTACTGATTCATGTATCAGGAAAAGGAGCTATGGTCTCAAATTAGTAAGAGTACCAGCTCAAGGCGTCATCCAGAAGATGGTTGCCCCTGAGTTAGCAAAATAAACACCTGTGTTGGATTCCCATCACTATCATGTATGATCAATATTCTCATGTGGTCCTCCGTCCTAGATACAGTGTCTCTAGATCATTGAGACAAGGTGGTACCGTCTGTGGACACATGGTTTACACATGCCAACACAAGGAACAATCATAAGAATCTGATCAGACGGGTAGGTGCAACAAAGCAACATTTTGAGAACACTGGCGTCCATTTTATATGAACGCGCTGCCTTGTGGTCAGCATGCCCTTTTGTCCTTTCTCTGTACCACTGACCACCTAACTTGCCCAGCAACAGGCTATTTTTAGCACTGGTCAAGCTTGCACATGCGTACTCAAACCATCTGTATTAGTGGACAGTCATCACTTAGGAATGTCCTTCCAAACTGACCAGTGGTGTTGTAACTCCTCCCATGAGTTGGCTGTGTTCCAAAAATGTCCTTATATGTCCTTAAACCGAGCAAATGTGTTCCGCCTACTCTTTTTATTACTGTAAAACAGAATAAAAGATGTCTCGCACTGATGTTCGGTGTGATACTTCTTGCATTGCCGAAGGGTGCTGTAGGAATGTACCACCACCCCATGGGGTCTTAATAAACTTGTCTTTTGCATTTTCCAGTTTCCGTTCCAACGTCTGTTTATGGTGTAGCGAGTTTTTGCGGAATATGTAGGCCTGGAGAACCCAATACCACAAATTGGCGATCACGAAGGGACTCATCGGCGACTCGGATGCCCGAAGGAGAGGTCGTGACAAAGGATTGGAAACTCGCCATGGACGCGTACGCTGCCACTGAGTGACCCAAGTCTTGGCACCCACGGTGTTTCTTCCTTTCCTTCTGATCTGACCTTCCAGGTGGCGCCGGTCCTCGACTGAGATCCTGATTGTTCGAGTGTCGTACAGTGCCGGTTTGGCTGATTCGATTAAGGAACTTGGCAGTTGGAACCTGGATATTTGAGAATTTGGTAAGCTTGTGATTGGTAAGACAGTCTACGGACGCTTACTGTGGCTTTTTGAATATGTTTTGAGTTAGCTAACATTTGGTTCTATGATTTGAGTTATATGTGCAGTGCACTTCACATAGGCTGGCAATGTGGAGACATTTCTCTAACTTTGTATTTGTTTGAACGGCACACCTTGTGTGAAGTATAGTAAGTGCTATTTTTGTAATATCACGTTTCCGTGATATTTTGACATGCCCGTTTTAAGCACACTCCGAGGAATGTGCTGTCTTGGAAAAGGTACCAATTATCAATTAAATGAATCTCAGCCGGCTCCCCCAGAGGGGACACCTAATCGCGAAATGTACGTTAAATTTGGTATTCCCCCTATTCTATACAGTACATTGTGGCACAAATATACCAAGTCTGATCCCGAATTGCAATGGCCACTACATGGGTCGTTTGATTTACGAAAGGTTCAGTATGTGGAGCAATGTTTGTTTCAGCGCAGGTCTAACAAGATATGTTTGATTGTGTACGTATGTGGGAGAAAGCGGTGCGTGAACGAATGAAGCGTGAATTAGCCTTGGTGGACAAAGAGCAGCGGAAAGCTGCTCGGGATAAGGCTTTACAGCTCGAAGAGAAAGAGTTGCAGGAAAAGAAAGAGAGGGAGGCACGGGAACGTAATTTGCAAACGAATGGTCAATTTCCTATTCGAAGCCCTCTTTATCCTCTCCTTACTAATGAAACTGATGATTTTTCATTATTAGATCGTTGCCCACCTCTGTATGTTCCACCTACGGCCCCAGCTGAGGATTCGGACGGAGATGATCAAGGGGGTAGTCGTATTAGGCTAAGTGCTGGTGAAGCTGCGGAATTGCGTAGTTTTGCGCGTAAGCTAAATCTTAATGCAATAACTATTGCAGAGATTGATGACCAAATGCGTAAGTGGTCCGAGCGAGAACAGTTGTATTTCTTGTGCCAGTTCGGAGAGGAAGTTGTAGACCAATTTAGAAAGTATTCAGATGATTTGGAGCCTAAGGATGTATCAGTTGGTCGTGAGGATATGCGTAAAGGTGTTTTTGTTATTGCAGATGGGGATCGTTTTTTTCAGCGGTTGGTCCAGCTACGGGATGAGGCGTCAAGACTACGGGAGGCAAGAAAGGCATCAGATGCGCCTGCGCCGGGATCAACGGAGCAATCCAAAGAGTGTTCTATCTTTGAAGCAGATAAGCATTCTACAGTTCATGTTATGCCTATGCGTGAAGCTGCACCTTTATATGTCCCTCCTAAAGGGCAAGGTACAAGCGATGATAAAATGTCTGTGGATGCAAAGGGTTATTTTATATATAATTGGGTTTACACACAGTGGAATAGAGCAGATGTTATTGCACTTAAAAATGCTTTGCCTGACCCCCGTAAGAATCCGGCAGCTTTCTATGAAGGAGTGGAAGGGGCTATTTCTTCGTGTGTTATGATGTTAGTTGATATTGATCTTTTTTTTGGGTTAATATTGCCTCCTGATATGTGGAGGGCGATTCGTAAGTTCGATGATCGAGCGATCTTGGGGGCGGATTGGACAACTTTAGTTCAAGTTGACTTAGAAAGGGAGCCTGCATGTAAGTCATGTCAATTAATCTTAGATCTCCCGACGGCTATTTTGAATAAATTAAAAACGCTCGTTCCCCCTAAAAAGATTGATTGGACCATGCTAGCCTCTTGAAAACAGAAGACGGATGAGTCGGTTTCTGACTTCTTCTCACGTTTTGAAGAAGCATTTCATGATTACAGTGGGCAGTTACTAACAGACGATACGGGTAGGCATTTGTTCGTTGACAAGTATGCAGCGAATCTCCTGCCGGAAATTACAAAACGTTTAAATACTAGTGAAAGTTCCTGGACCACGGCGACCCCTGCTTCTTTACTAACTATGGCTCAGTATTATGAACGACAGGAATTGGAGGCTAAAGAAAGTATTGATAAGAAAGCGAAGGAATTAAAGACGAAAGTGATGTTGGCTCAGGTTTATGCTACACAGCCAAGAGGGAATGATAGAGGTAGGCGTGGATCATACAGTACGTCTTCTGGTCGTACCGACATTTCTGAGGATCAGTGTGCATACTGTAAAAAGTTTGGTCATTGGGCCTCAGACTGTCCGGTGCTTCGAGAACAACGTAATCAGCGTGGTCGAGGAGGCGGAAGGACACGGAATAGTTATTCAGGAGCGAGAGGCGGAGCAAGTGATCGTGGCAGGTTTGAAGCGAGGGGTCGTGGTCAGGTTGACGATAATACTTTCGATCGGCGGAATCAGTATCAGATAGCGGAGGGCGAACATGCAGAGTCTCAGGAATATGTACATGCATAGGATTGCGTAGGATGGGGTGTGGAATCGGTTGAAGTACCAGTAGATCAAAGAGGTCCATATGTATCAGCGGGCGTTTTGGGTTCTACTGATCAGTTCCTGGTTGATACAGGAGCTACTCGTAGTGCTCTGTCTAAAAACTTGGTTCCAAGGGCTCCCCTGTCTGGCGATATGATTACATCGGTAGGGTTCGATGGAACACCCTCTCTTAGCCCATTGTCACAACCCCTTACATTTTACATTGACCGATTCTTTGGCCCGTGCCCGTTTTTATTGTCACCAAACACTCCAGACAATATTATGGGAATAGATATGCTTAAATATTTTCGAGCGACCATACGCTGCGCTCCTGAAGGAGTGCGGGTTATTTTGAATGACAATTACCCAGATGTAGAGAGACTGTGCTCCATGCACGAAATCGAGGCGTTAGCCTCTCTCCCACAAACGTTATGGGCTACTTCAGACACGGATGTGGGGCAGATGATTATACCCCCTATTCGAATAACTGTGAAGGAGGGAGCGTCTCTACCTCGTGTGCCACAGTATAAAATCTAAGGGGAAGGTGAAGTTGCCTTAACGCATATTGTACACGATTTGATTATTGCAGGCGTAGTGGAGGAAGTCCCCTATAATGTTTGTAACAGCCCTATTCTTCCGATTTTAAAGAAAGATACTGATGACAAAATCTATCGATTTATTATTGATTTGAGAGAAATTAACAAGATAGTAGTGCCCCAATACCCGGTGGTGTCTGATATTACTACTTTACTTACTTTGATTCAGCCCACAGCCACCACGTTCACCGTGATCGACCTGAAAAATGCCTTCTTTTCCATTCCCATCCATCCTGATAGCCGATATCTATTTGGCTTCACATTAAATAATAAATCGTATAGATTTTGTCGAGTTCCTCAAGGCTATACAGAAAGTCCTAGCATTTATAGCCAGGCTCTAAAGAGACAGCTTGATTCTTTCGATCTACAGTCTGGAGTTGCTCTCATTCAATATGTCGATGACATTTTACTTGCAGCAGACACGCAGGAGCAATGTGAGGAGAGTAGCCTTGCTTTGCTTTCTTTTCTTGCCCAGAATAATCACAAGGTTTCGAGGAAAAAGCTTCAGTATTGTAGACCAAAGGTGATCTACCTCGGTCATCTTTTGTCTAAGGAGGGACGTGCATTGACATCTGATCGAATCCAAGCGATTTTAGATACACCAGTCCCCCGCACTCAGAGAGATGTTCGTGCTTTCATAGGTTTAACGTCTTTTTGTAGGTAGTGGATAATGGGGTTTTCACACATTATAAAACCTTTGTTAGCATTGTTGTCCAAAACTACACCGATCCCCCTTGAATGGACAGATGAATGTCAGAATGCTTTTGAACAATTGAGACAAGCCCTTTGTTCCGCACCAGTGTTAGGTACACCAGATTATACGAAAATGTTTACACTATATGTACACAAGAGGGATGGGTGTGCATTGTCAGTCCTAGTGCAGACACACGGGGATAAACAGAGACCTTGTGCGTACTTCTCAGCAGTACTTGACCCCGTAGCACGAGGATTACCTGGGTGTTTTCGAGCAGTCGCAGCAACAGCAGTGGCTATACGACAGAGTGAGGGAATAGTTTTGTCACACAAACTGTTGGTGTTAGTTCCCCATGCAGTGGATGCTTTGTTAAACCAAACGAAAACCCAGTACTTAACGAGTGCACGTTTAACAGGATATGAGCTAACACTGTTGGCGCCACACATTACACTAAAGAGATGTGCTACTCTGAACCCTGCTACTTTATTGCCGTATCCAGTTGCTGAGGGCCAGGAGGAAGAACACCATGATTGTGTTTTCCTGACTGAAGAACAAACAAAGGGTCGTGTTGACTTACAGGATACGCCACTTCCAGATGTGGACGGGGAACTGTGGGTTGATGGATCGTGTTTGAGGCTGCCAGATGGTACAACTTCTGCAGCATATGCGATCACGACACTTAAGACAGTGGTAGAAGCAGCACGAATACCACAGAAATCGGCCCAAGCAGCGGAATTGATAGCCCTAACAAGAGCATGTGAATTAAGCGCTGGTTTATGTGTGAACATCTACACTGATAGCCAGTAAGCCTTTGGAGTAGCGCATGATTTTGGCTTACTCTGGAGAGAGCGAGAGTTTTTGACTTCACACGGAGTGCACATCATGTACGGAGAACTAGTGCGTGATCTCCTGAATGCGTTACTATGTCCTAAGGAAGTGGCGATAATTAAATGCAGTGCACATAAGAAAGTGACAGACAAAGTAGGACAAGAAAAAGCTTTTGCAGATTGCATAGCGAGGGAAACTGCTATGTTACGAAATGCCTCGCCAATGTATGTAGTGAAATCGCAGGCTCAGCAATGGCATGATGCTAGAGAGGAGATACTAGACATTCAGAAATCAGCATCTGAAGCAGAACTCGCAACCTGGGCAATGGAGGGAGTGTTGGACGATGAGGGTTGTTGGAGAAGCAAAGATATGGAGAGGTGGAAATTGCCTGCAGCTTACTTGCAAGCAATGGTTCAAATGACACATGGATTGGCACATGTTGGAGCTCTCGCAATTACTAAATTGCTTACACGAGTTTGGGAGCATCCGGAGATTGCCAATACGGCCAAAAGAGCAGTGCAGACCTGTCTGATATGCTTGCAGCATAATCCTGCTAAAAGGACGTATACTCCGAAAGGAGGGTTTGTTCCACCTACTGCACCATTCGAAGTGCTACAAATGGATTACATCCAGCTTGAGCGTTGCAATATCCTCAAGTATGTCTTAGTGGTGGTGTGTGCTTTCAGTAAATGGATTGAGGCCTTCCCCACGAAGGATAATACAGCGCTGACAACAGCCAAGGTGTTGCTCATAGAGTACTTCCCGCGCAATGGTGTTTGTAAATTTTTATGGAGCGATAATGGTCCTCATTTTGTTGGGAAAATTGTGGAGTACGTCATGAAGGGAATAGGAATTCAGCAAAAATTCCATGCTGTATTCCATCCGCAGTCAGCAGGTCTGGTGGAAAGGTACAACGCTACTTTGAAATTGAAGTTAGCAAAGATCGTGGCATCCACGTCTTTGAAATGGCCGGATGCTCTGCCTCTGGCATTGCTATCTATCAGATCAGTGCCCCATTCCCGAACTGGCCTCACACCTTATGAAGTGGTGTTTGGAAGGCTTATTAATATATGGGGAGTTCCTAAGCCTCGCTTGTTACATGATGTGCCTTGTATAATGATGAACGATTATTTGGCACGATTAACAAATGATTTACTTTCTATTCATCAACAGGTTCAAGAAGCGCTTCCCGACAATTCCATTGGAGAGGCTCACAATCTTCGTCCTGGCGACCATGTGATGGTCCGGTCCTTTGAGAGAACAAGCAGCTTGGAGCCGAGGTGGCGTGGCCCCGAGCAAGTGCTATTGGCGACTCGAACGGCTGTGCGAGTTACTAACAGGAAACGATGGGTGCATTCGACTCATTGTCGTCGTGTTTCTCCGGATCTGGTGAGCCCAACTGTGCTGTCTGATTATCGAGACATCTTGGACGAGGAGAAGAGCCCAGCTGTTACGTCTACTGAATCGGAGGGAGACTTCCCGGACCACACCGTCTCTGGTAGAGAGAGATATCATCTACGGCCAAGAAAAGAAGTTGTTTTGTGCGAGACTGGTTGAGATACCGCTCCAGGTTTGTGAAACAGAAGCCGGGAATATCAAGGGGGGGGTCAGTTCTGCCAAGTGTAGCGACACCCGTCTTGAATCTCGGAGAAGAAACCAATGGCTGCCTCGGAGCTCAGCACTCATATTTTTATTTTTTTAGTTGCTTTCTTTTTTGAGACATTTGTACTTTGAACTATGGCATCTTCTACGATGCGGAATAAGAGAATTCTTGGTGCAGTACTTTTTGTTATAACAACTGTGGTGATAGCAGTAATAGCTTGGGTGGTAGAACTGCTGGTGCCGGCAAGAGAACATTTATTGCCTACTACCCCAATTCCATCTGAACATTTTCATTTCACTTTGCCCTATCATGAAGAACGACATAGACAGACTTATCTGAATAATAGTTTCATCCAGATTTTGCATCATACCCATAATATGACGAACACTTCGAACTGTTGGGTGTGTGGAATGTTGCCTGGACATCAAAAGAAAGGAGGCACTCCACTTATTCCTCTCCCGTTTTCTCACAATGGTTCTTGTAATGCTTGGTACACTCTTCTGTTCACTTTGAGATGGCCAACAAAGGGTGGACTACTTTTCCGACTTAATAAAGTTTGTTTTAATGATCGAGATGGTTATCCACAAGCTGAAGGAACTAAATTTGAATGGGGAGAATATCGACCAGATAATGTATCTTCGCCTCGAATTTATACTAATCAAAGAAATATAAATATGTCTAGCCTGCATGTGATTACAGTCATTGATACAAAAGCAGATCTATGTGTCCGTAATAAAGGTACAATCCCAGTAGGAAGAAGTGAATGTAACACTACTCTCACCTTTGACACACCAAATGGTATCACCTTTGTGGCTTCACGAAATACTTATTTTATCTGTGGAAATAAAGGTTATCACCGTCTCCCTTTAGGATGGTTAGGAACATGTTATGTATCCTTTGTATTACCTCCTGTGTTTATTGCCCCGCCTATGTACCATAATGACTTTGTGCTTTACCATGATTTTATATTGAATAGAGTGAAGAGAACATTAGCCCTCGATGATATTGATCAGACCGATGCTTCTCTGCAGCAGTATGTCGATTTCAATTTAGGTCTCTTTTCATTTGTTGGGGCCGCCCTAAATAGCAGAAAAATTAGACGACTGACACGTGTTGTAGAAGCTGTTGCTAATGAGACAGTTTTTGCTTTAGGGAACTTAACTGAGGAACTTCAAATTACCAGAATTGTAACGCTCCAGAACCGAATGGTTCTAGACGTAGTGTTAGCTGATCGTGGGGGTGTATCCACATTATCGGAAGTAGTTGCTGTGTGTACGTGCCAGATAATTCACCCTCTGTATATGATGCTATTTCTAAATTACACAAGATAGCTGCTGAGATACATCCTGATAATGGCACTTGGACCCTTTTGGGTTGGTTTTGGACATTGCTTAGTACTTGGGGCTGGAAACTGTTAACGATCTTATGTATAATAATTGGGTTACTATTTTTTCTATGTTTGTGTATTCAGTGCGGGCCTATGTTATGTTCCATGTGCCTTTCTGCTTGTATTCCCTCCAAACGAGCTATTGTTAAAAATGAACAAATGATTCATAGAGAAGTAGCAAACATTATGTCAATCAATATTGATGATGAATATCCTTATTATGTCCACTATGAGGTAGCTTCAGCTAAACGCTAAAAGGGTCGTCTGTCGTAATTTGACAGTGATCGGGTTAGCGTTAAGCTTTGCTACATGAATTTTCCCTTTTATATGAACGCGCTGCCTTGTGGTCAGCATGCCCTTTTGTCCTTTCTCTGTACCGCTGACCACCTAACTTGCCCAGCAACAGGCTATTTTTAGTACTGGTCAAGCTTGCACATGCGTAGTCAAACCCTCTGTATTAGTGGACAGTCATCACTTAGGAATGTCCTTCCAAACTGACCAGTGGTGTTGTAACTCCTCCCATGAGTTGGCTGTGTTCCAAAAATGTCCTTATATGTACTTAAACAGAGCAAATGTGTTCCGCCTACTCTTTTTATTACTGTAAAACTGTATAAAAGATGTCTCGCACTGATGTTCGGTGTGATACTTCTTGCATCGCCGAAGGGTGCTGTGGGAATGTACCACCACCCCATGGGGTCTTAATAAACTTGTCTTTTGCATTTTCCAGTTTCCGTGCCAACGTCTGTTTATGGTGTAGCGGGTTTTTGCGGAATATGTAGGCCTGGATAACCCAATACCACACAACTTTATCTCCTCATACTTGAGCTAGATGTGAGAGCAAGCTGATGTGACCTACTACTTATCCATGGCATACCTCCCACAAACCAATGGTTTGGTGGAGTGGTTCACCAAGATATACAAGAACATGATGAGAACTTATCCAGGGGGCAAAAAGAGGAAGTGGGATCTTCTTCTGCCATATCTTTCGTACTCCTAATGAGAGAGTCTGCAGACGTGTGTACGGATCTGTCCAGTAGAACTTTTTTATGGATTCCTGGTGCTAGTTAGAGAAGGGTGGAAATGAAACTCAGAGTCTCCACAGAAGAATGTGGCAGACTGTGTGATTCACCCCGGGAAGGTGATGGTGCAATACATGAATCAGGTGAAGGGAAACCTTCAAGCAAGCCAAGCATATGACCAGAAAGCTATGCTGCCTGGGTACCAGGATGGTCAGGAGGTGTTGGTGCTGAAGGTAATTATGCCATACTTTGGAGGACAAATGGCGTGGGTCATACAAGGTAGTGCAGAAGTTTTCTTAATTTAACCACCTTGGTGGACATAGTTGCCACAAGGGAACCAAGGAGGGGTTTTCCATGTGAACCAGCTGAAGCCTTGCCTCCAGGATGATTTCACTGTGAATGTCATGGCAGTGGTAGAGGAGATTGAAGAAGGCAGTGATCCTCCTTCTGACCTGCTGCATGGTGACATGAAGGATGGCTCTGTGGGAGGGTTTCAATTAGCCCTGAGTTCATGCCTAAGCAGTAGAGCTGCATAGAGAGATATAGGGTAGTTTTAAAACTTCTTCGAGCTGGCTCTAGGGTTCATGCCTGTCTCTGTCCATTACATTGGCACAGGTGATAGTCTGCCAGTGAATGGCAGAAGGTACTGCATGTCCAACTGAATTCAGAGATGCATTAAGGTGGAATTTACCAAGATGTTGGACATAGGGTTTTTTGAGAAATCATGTAGTGCTTGGTCTAATCCTGTAGTATTAGCACCAAAGCCATGGTCTACTGACTAGCAGTTCATTGTGGACTACTGAGCCCTCAATGAAGTACCCAATGGATGCCCATCCAATGCCATGAGCAGATGAGCTTGTAGATCAATTAGGATCTGTAAAGTACTTGAGCACCTTTGATTTGACCAGTGGGTACTAGCACCAAGTGCAAAGAGCAAGAATGCAATTTCTATGCCAGAGGTTTTGCATCAGTTTATGGCTGTGGTTCCCAAACTGTGCGCCGCGGCTCCCTGGTGCGCCGTAATGAGGTGCCAGGGGCGCCGCGCACACTAGGGTGACCAACCGTCCGTAAATTCCACGGACGTCCCTACGCCTTTTATCTGTAATTGTGGCCTTCACAGGGAGCAGCGCTGCTCCCCTGTGAGAGGCCTCACCCCAGCTGCTGGAGCCGCCTCGCACTCCTCCAGGTGCACAAGAGCAGCCCCTCCTGCCCATTGAAATTCTGTATGGGGCTTATTGCCACTTACTGAATGTCAATCGGGCAGTCAGGGGGGTTCAAGCATGTGGCGGGCTCCTCCTGCCTCAGTGTACAGAAGGGCATTCTGTTAGATAAAAAAGTAAAACGCCCACGCTGCAATGTTAGAGAACACTTTATTTAAAGAAGCCTGTGAAATAAGTTTAAAAGAACAGGTTAATGTTCTTTCACTGTCTCATCATTTTTGAACTGAAGTATTTTCAATATTATATTCAACAATGCCATGGTTGCTGCTTTTTTATTTTAAGGAACTAGCAACCATTGACAAAGCCAATAATCCTGGCTTGTTGGTGCAATGATACTTGCTGTATTATATATCTGGATGCAATGACAGAAACAACATAATACCAGTCGGGCCAACACTATGCTAAGCGCAGATTTTTAGCCTTGGTGTTTTAAACTGCTCTCTTAATTACATCCAACACCCCCTTTGAAGAGACCCCCCATTTTTTTTACACCACTTAAAGCCCTGGAAACAACCCCATGTTACAGTAACCTCACATCCTGGCACTGTGCATCATGTGTGACTCATGACTTCTACGTTTTCAGTCTGCCTATGTGCAGGGGCATAGTGAACTCTCCCCCACCGCACCCCACCCCTTGCTGTAGTTCGTTCTTGATAGGCCTCTTTTGCCTGCAACTCTGCAGACAAAGGCTCAGCTCATAATGTGGAAAGGTGGGTGAGTAAATAAGTGAAGGAATGTCTGAATGGCTGGATGGGTTACTGAAAGGATGAATGCATGAATGAAAGGGGGAATGGAAAAATAATGAAAGAAAGGATGGATGGATGAGTGAATGAGTGGAAGTATGGATGGATGAGAACAAAGGTAAATAGATGGATGTATTGGTGGAAAGGTAGATGGGTGGGTAAAAGTGTGGATGGGTGTGCGAAAGGATGGATGGATGAGTGAAAGGGCAGCTGATGGGTGAGTGAATTGGTGGATGGGTGTGTGAAAGGATGGATGGATGGATGAATGAAAGGGTAGATGATGGGCAAGTGAATGGGTGGATGGATGAATTGATAAGTGAAATGGTGAATGGATGGATGAGTGAAAGGGTGAATGTAAGGATTGATGAGTTAGTGAAAGGGTGGGGTAGATGGACAAAAGGATGGATAGATGAGTGAAGTGAAAGGGTGGATGGATGAGAGAACGGATGGCTGGATGAGTGAACGGATGATCGGATGAGTGAAAGAATGCGTCCCAATTACTCTAAGGAAGATAACAGGAGGTACATACCTCCCACCCACTGGTAAAAAAAATGGTGGGGAGCCACGGCTAACTGCCGATTAGGTCAAGGGAGCCACAGGTCAAAAAAGTTTGGGAACCACTGGTTTATGGTAATCCTGCAACTTTTCAGCACCTGGTGGACCATGTTCTCACAGGGTGGCTTACCTAGGTGACTTTGCTGTGTTTGCAATTCATGGCAGGACCATCTGAGGCACCTAAGACAGGTGTTGGATAGGACACAGGAGGAAAAACTGACCATCAACACAACCAAGTGCCAGGTGGGGCTGTCCTCTATACCTTGGCCATGAGGTGGGTAACAGGCAAATTTGCCCATTTAATGTCAAGATAGTCTGTCATGTAGTTGGAGGTTCCCACTATCCAGACTGGGGTGAGGGTCTTTTTAGGACTCATGTGGTATTACAGGATCTTTGTTGCTAAATATAGAAGTATAGTTGCCCCAATGACTGCATTGACGGCCAGAAGTGTAGGAGGATGATCTGGACTGAGGAGTGTCAAAGGGTATTTGAAGAGCTGAAGAAGGTACTGTGCGTTGCGATAAGAGTCCCTGACTAGAGTCAACTTTTTATTATTGAGACTGATGTTTCTGACCAAGGAGTTGGAGCTGTGTTTTCTCAACTAGTTGACAAAGGTAGACCACGTCCAGTGGCCTTTCTTAGTAGGGGGCAACTACCCAGGGAGAAAAACTGGGTGGTCATTGAGAAGGAGTGCTTTGCAATAGTGTATGCCATGTGCACATTCTGCCCATTCTTGTTTGCCACAGGATTTTTAGGGCAGATGGATCAGAAGCAATATAGTGGTAGATGGCTATGAAGGGTGAGAATCCCATCTTGTTAAGATGGTCTATTTCACTGCAAGGTTTGAATTAGTACCAGGGTGCACAGCCGGATTAAACCACAGGAATGCATATGGACTTATTTGTAGGTTTTGTTGCTCTAACTACCCAAATTCTCCAGGTTTGGAGTTGGTTTGGGGTAGTCTGATTTGGGAGGTGTGTCTGTTGGTACGAAAAAGTCCTTTCCATGGTGACGGATGTGCACAACCTGCCCAGTGTGGCCCAGCAGCATGGATATCTGGAATACTGGTAATTATTTTTGGTCATGGGCGAACGTGACTCCTGCATGTATGTCATGATCTAGGCCTGTATCATGACAATGTTGTCTTGCTAGACTGGGAAGAGCGCACCAAGTGGCACCATATAGTGGTAGTAACACATCCGTTTTATTTTCAATAGTAATCATTAGTGGTGTGAATCTGCCTTTTTGCCTGTGTCACTGGAGTGGTGCCTACAGACCCACTCATGTAAAGTTCTGTGGCTGTGTGCATAACTCACCCCTGGCCGGCATGACTATGTGTTGTGCCGGACAGCGCATGAAGCTTGCTTGATTGTGCTGGGATGCATGTGTGGGCCTGTGGATGGTACATGAGACAAAGACCATGGGTTCATTTTGGAAACACAGAACCTGAGGAGGAGGCTAGTGGAAGAGAGGACTGCAATCCCCAAACAGGAGATGTGGATTGACATTTCTGAGGGCTGGGGTGGGAACAGACCCACTGGAGGAAGCAGAGCATCCTCTGTGCATGCCATATATATCTTTGATTTATTTATTGATTTATAAAGTTTTATATAACGCGAACAAGATCCCGGAGGATATCAGAGCGCTTTACAGTAATGGTAGTATGACACATATATTAGGATCTGAGTGTTCAAATGATGCATATTGGTAGAGAGAGAAAGAACGCATTTATTATTCATTGGCTGGATTGACTTGAAAAACGAGAGGCATTTTCATTCATTTCCGGGCGTAGACACAAGGCTTCCACCAATGGGGTTTACCTCTGGAGGGACCGCCCCTTATCACTCTATGCATTCACCCTGAACTTCTCTGCCCTCATTCACAAGCCTCTAACGAGGGGTCTGTTACGGAGGGGCCGCCACCCCTTGGAGAGTTTAGACTCAGTGGACGCCAATTCAGATTGCGGAGGATGGGAGTGAAAGTAAAACAGAGATGGAAACAGATTGAAGGCAAAAAAATATAAAGAGCGGAATAAGAATAGATGAAAGGCCATCAGCGAAGGCTCTGGCAGAATGAGACAACGCTGAAGACGGGGATGTGAAAGGCACAGATTTGAAGCCGCCATTGTATCCCCTTGATCACTGGGTGCCCCCGCGGCCTCGCAGTGCGCGCACCTCCCGCTGGCACAGTTATCGCGCGCCCCCCTGACCCCTCACTCCTCGTCTTGGCGATTTCAAAGGCCTGGCAGCCGCGCCAGCCCAGCGCCTCATTACACAGATAGGCATCGGCGCTATTCATCGGAGAGCTGGGAAGGGAATTAGTCCGACTCCTCGCTGCAGCGTTTGTCTCCGTTTTTTAAACCGCTGGCTTTGAGGGCGCTAATCCGGCCGCGCCAGAGCTCACCTACCGTACTTTCAACCGGGGACGATGAGAGCAGGACGCCAGCGAGAAAGGAAAATCCGCTGTCAGATATGCGATTAGACGCCAGGCCCATTTATTCGCGTAGTGTGTGGCCCTTGACATGCTAGTTAGCGCATCAGAGGCCCAGGAGGCCAACATGTCAATGAACAGAGAGTGAGGGAGAGATGGATGGAGTTCGCACCAGCGAAAGGCAGGAGAGGGTTCCCTGCAGGCGGTCTTCTGTCTCCCAGTGGACAACACAAGGCACTCACAATCGCTGCCATGGACTGTGACGGCCAATTCACAGCTCCATGCACATTGCGGGGTCTTTGTCTGCCCCCTTGGACCATGAGACACATCCTCAGCTCCCTTGGAGGATGGAAGAGCTTCCTGGGTCACAGGGATGACTAATAACTCTGCTTTCACCCATGGGCATGCGTGCTCCATGGACCAAGCACGTGCATCAGTGACTCCCATGGATAATTCAAGCCCTTGCACGACTCCCGGATAAAGAATACGTGCTGCATGGACAATGCAAGCACCCCCAGGGATGAAGCAAGCTCTTCGGCTACTTCCAAGACAACACAACTGAAGCAACGATGCAAATAAACAATGCAAGTTAGTTCACACCTCCCATTCATGACCCTGGTGTCCAACAAATCCTCCAGGGGGGTGGTGACCATCCCCCGTGCAATTATGAAGCCAGTAGACACTTCTGAGTATAAAATCGGATAGTTATGGTCAGAAAAAAGGACAAGTGATCACAGTGGCATTCAGCGAATAAGCTGTTGTTTGGATCGAACTGAGAGGCGAGGACGGTTAGTCATAGGAAGCTAGCCCCAGAAAAGTGGCATTGAGTTCAAAGGAGACAGCAGAGGCATGGCATTTAGAGAGGAAGGCGGCTGAGAAGGGCTTAGAGTAGAACTGTTGACAATGAGATGATACTAAGAGAAAATGGTGGCTGGTCCTTGGATGGTAGTCAGAGGACAGCGCGGTTGGCCAAATGTGATATTCAGTGGAGAGGACTGCTGGGTTTACAAACAGAGGAAATTAGCTGTAGAGGGTTTTTAAAGAAGTGGATGAATGATCATGGAAGACATTTTGAAAAGAGGACTTTGGTCGAGGGCTGATATTTGAACGTGAGTGTGATTGGTTTGAGGATGGTATTAAAAGGTAGTTGACCAGGTGGCATTATTTTGATGCAATGATTACTGATTGAGGGGTGGTACGTACAAAGGTAGGACATCGCTCATAGGACTGTAGGCAAAGAAGTGAGTGGTTGCTTATGAGAAGGTATTTTAAGAAAGGGACATTTTTTCAGAGGAAATATTCAGAGGAGTTAGCGGTTGGTTGAGGGGTAGCATCAAAACAAGTAAATAGTTGGTTGCAGGTTGGCAAAAAAGAAGCAAATGGTTGGCCAAATGGCTGTATTTCTAGAAGGGGACAGTTGGTTAAAGGGTTGTATTTACAACAGGGGGAGGTAGGGCAGAAGACTAAATTCAGAGAATGGAACAGTTGTTCATGTGATGGTATTTAGAGAAAAGGTTGTTTTATCAAGGGATGATGTGACTTTCACAGAAGGCAGTTGATCAAGGTGTGATATTTACAGAAGCTAGTTGATTGAGGAGTTATAGTTATAGGAGAGGATGTGCTTCAGATGATAATCAAAGAAATGGAAGTTTGATTTTTCTGGGTCTCGTTGATTTCTGACTTTCTGTCCTACATCACGCCCTTGTGTAAGTCTTGGACTGCCCGACTTACAAAAATAAAGGTCAACTGCTAAAGGGGTGTACCTGGTGCTCAGGTTTGGGTTTAACAGTCATTTAAAGCCCCAGGACACCAGGGGAAAAATACTTTCACTGTTGAAGCTTTGGTCCAGTAACCCCTTGAGCCTTGGGACTGCTGAAAATCTTCCCACAGACGGTATTTGCAGAAGAAGGAAGTTGGCCACATGGGGATATCTGGTGAAGAGGATGGTGGGTCTTCGGATGGAAACCAGATAAATGGAAGAAGGATCAGGGCATGATAAAAAGAGGAGACGAGAGGTGGGTGAGGGGTGGTACTCAGAGAACTGGGTGGTTGCGTGATGTGTGGAATTAAAAGAAGCAGAGGGATGGTGATGTGGATACAATTCAGAGACAAATATGGTAGGTGATCGGAAATCCGGCTCCTGGGCAGAGAATGCTTTCTCATAGATTGCTAAATTATATAGAAGACGGGAAATCACCAGTCTCTGACCTTCAAGCAAGTTCCAGGTCATACCACAAAGCATAGAAAATAATGTGAGCTGGAGCTAAACACAGACATTAATGGAGAAGGACCCACACATATAGATAGATGTACATGGGCATTACCAGTTGAGCATCGATTTTATATGATGCAGCATGAGATACAGCTTCAGCTCCTATCAGAGAAGCAGATCACCCAAACAGGCATGGAGAAAGCAAGGTGGTGGAAGCAGTGAATAAAGCAAATACTTTATACTCATCGTGCACTTAATTTCTGCAACACACATAACATTGCAACCCTTTTCTTGTTATAGTTTTTCATTTGGTTTGTATACTCAAATGTAAGCTGATCTTGATATTAGTTCGAGGTAAACTTGCCTGTATTGGGGTGGGTGGGGAGGGTGGGGTGGGGAGAACAAATTGTCAAGAAAATTTCCTTCAATAAGGAAAGGTTAAAAAAAAAATTGCAACCCTTCTCTAGCTCAACATGCAGCGTCAGGCTGGCTTACCTTTATGATACAGACACAAAGTCAGATCATTGGGTGGTTTAATAAACTTTACATTTGTCTTCCGAGCACTCAAAAATTGTAATCAGTCTTGGATATGTATTTCTTGGGCAATATGGTAAGCCCGAGCTACCAAAAGAAACCAGACAAAACAGATTGGCTGTCTAAATTCAAGGGATTTTACAAGTGTGGGAGGTGTAGCTCGTGTAGCTGGGCTATACCTAAAGTACAACAATTTAATTACAACTATTCAGGTGAATACAACATTAACATGTTTATAAACTGTGATACCACGCATGTGGTATATGTGATCGTTTGCTCTTGTGGCAAAATTTATGTTGGGAGCACAGTGAGGAGACTGAGGGACAGGATGGTTGAGCACTTTAGAGCTCTTAAAACTGGAGATACCCGGTATCCCATTGCGTCCCATATAGTACAGAACTTTGATAAAAGAGAGCAACACCAATTCTCCTATCATGGGATAGATCATATCAGATTGGACCACAGAGGGGGGAATAGGCTCTTGACCCTGAGGAGGAGAGAAGTATTATGGCTGATTAAATTAAGAGCTGTGGAATGTGGACTAAATATTGATCACGAATATGAATTTTATCTAGGTGAAGAATGATGAATCAGCCCAGAGATATTAGAGTTGTCATTGCCTTAATGAAGTGGCATTATTTGTTTAATTTCGAGGATATATAAGAACAAATGAATCTCTTAAGAACTGTAACTGAATTTGTGATGTAAACAATACCCATGATGATGTATGGCTATATTCTAGGATGTCTTTAATTATGTGACTTATTTTATGTACTGTCGGATGTATATACTATTCCTGAATTTCTGGACCGTAACCTCCCCTTTCTCTGTTCTTTTTCTCAATCTAATATTTTCTTTTAGGTGTGGTTTTGTAGGCAACATCGAGGCGCCGATAGATTGTAAACTATTTCGTTGAAGACTTTATTGTTAGCATCAGCCAATCGCTTACACCAATTATAATCTTGACGTCCATTATTGTTAATATGGATATCGAATTTCGAACCATTTGTTAGTAGAGGGACTTACTCCTAATGAATATAGATATGTGTGGTTACCGATCCAAAATGGCGCCCAGTATTCTTACTAGGAATATTGTCTGTTTTCAAACTATTGGATTATACAGACACTCACTTTATGAGTATAACTATCATAACTTATTACATATTGTGAATGTTATGATTGTGTTGGGTAAGTTTACAACCCACTACAATATGGCGCAGATGAATATCGGTATAAATTGCTATTCCAAGATGGCGACGATGATGAACGCCATCCATTTACACGGAATTAATACAGGTCCTAGGTAAGCGTGAGGCAGAATGAGACTTTGTAGGTAGATCGTAGTTGTTATATGCATGTTTTTTACTCATACGGTAATGTAACTTTGGATTTTAGAACTCGTACTCGGGTGGAGAATATAGTTGGAGACTTTGAAGAGACAGGACGATCCATTACAGATGAACATGTGAGGTGAAGGATAACATAGACACATGTTATATTGAAGGTTTACGAGTGGAGTAATAGAAATTTAATTTTTAACTTGGGTATCGACATTACTTTGTGGTATCGCCATTACGAATTATGATTTTATGAGCAGGTTCGTTCGAGATCAAAACTACCCAAGTGATCTTTACTATTACTTGTGAAAATATGTATGGAATAGTGAAAACATGAGAGTACTAGTAATAAGGTATTGTTAAGATTCTATATATTTATTTACTTCTTCTGTAGGTCGTTACCTGTCTCTATTTCTTCTTGTGACTGATTGATAACAGAAGAAGATTAATTGATTCTATTCATGGAGCCTCGCAAAGGTGAGGGCTCGTATTTAATATGACCAGTCTAATAGAATAGTCTTGGCTTACTTTATGGTTTAGGCTAATAGAGGGATGGTGTTTACTTTGTATATTAGGGTTGATGAGAACCAAGCAAAGTGTGATATCATCAGGAAGATTGACCTGGTGAGTGACTATGACAAACATTTAATATGATCTGGCAATAGGACTGTTGTGGTGAAGTGGGTGTAGTGGTGTTGCCTATAATCACATCCTGATACTCTTAATAGTGTTGATAGACTCATCGATACGAACTACTAACAGATATTATCTTATCTACCTTATAATTGGGATGTTTGGTACTTACACATATGCGGATTACTTGTAGGTCCTATGTGGTGACTTGGGCACGAATTTGGCGGTGTCCCCTTCTTGTTTTCTACCTTTAGAGTTCCCAATATGTGATGAAATAATGTTGGGATAGCTCTGAATTCATTTAATAAAGTGAGAATGTTATGTATTATGTTATTTGGGTTGTAGCCCTGAAGAAGTCATATGTCTGATTTGACTGGACGAAACACGTGTTGGCTGCGTTGAATTATATAACGGATTGGATTGGAGTGCAATTACTTTGGAAAATAAAATTGGAAGAATTACATATCCAAGACTGATTACCATTTTTGAGTGCTCAGAAGACAAATGTAAAGTTTATTAAACCGCCAAGTGGTTTACTTTGGAGGTGTGGTAACCATCCCCGCTTTTCCTGAGCACCACCATACGAACTGTCATAGAACTTTGACCTGGACTTGCTGAGGCCTCATTTTAACTGTCACCATTGTTTTGCAATTCAGATCATTGGGTGCAGGGGACCGCAATAAACTGGGAATATTGAGGCTGGAGGAATATGGGGGTGATGTTCTGGATGACACTTGTCTGAGGTTGAGCGTCCATGACAGTGGAGAAGCTGCCTGTTACAATTTAGAAATTGGGCCGCCCGACACAGAGCACAGTAATTCTGGGACTACTCCCGAGTTTAGAGACCCCGGGACTGCTCCCGACTATACCAATCCTGGGTTCACTGATAGACCCCAGGTACAGGGAACGGGGAGCCTGCCTGTTCAAGCAACTACTGGTGGCCTTAGAATTCTATCATGGAACATTGCAGGTCTCACCTCTAAACTGGAACAGGTAGATTGGGGGGAATATATTGATTCCCACAAGATATGCTTGTTCCAGGAAACCTGGGCGGTAGAGCTACAACACAGGGCAGGCTTTGTAACATACTGTGAGGGGGCTGTGAAGGGAGCCAAGGGTAGACCTTCTGGGGGCCTATGTTTATGGGAGGCTTTACATATAGGATGTAAGGTTAAAAGAATTGAGACAAATTCCCCAGACCTAACCTGTATTCTCCTGTCACACAAGAATTTATCAAAACTGGTCATTATCAATATCTATTCCCGAGTGGTTCAGTACGGTCGGACATCACCAACTATAGATAGTTTGGTAATCCTCTTGAATAAATTGGTAGGAAATTCAAATCTCATAATTTGTGGAGATTTTAATTGTCATTTTGAACCACTGAATGGAATCATGTACCCAGTTACCAGTGAGGAGGATTCCATCTGGGCAATTCCCCCCCCCCAAATATGTATCCCATTAACACCTTGGCTGCTAGGTGTTTTCCCCTCCTATGCTGACTTATCGTCAGGTCCATTGATCATGACGAGCTCAGCTCGTCATCAGCACAGCTCAACCATGCATCATGACGAGCTGAGCTCGTCATGAGCATGGAAATGGTTAATCAATAGACCCCTTTAATCATGCAGTTAACTTCCTTAACGTTGCGTTTCTCGCTAAGGGTCTGCAATGGTCGGTTTTCTGGCTACAATCCTGGCCGCCCTACCTTCAAAATGGCTGGTCAGGCCACGGTTATCGATTATATTCTGATTAGTGCAGAGCTTTGGCATGTTGTTGGGGATTTTAGGGTAGGAGAACGATGTGAAAGTGACCATAATCCCATAGTCATTGATCTGCACTATCAGTGATGCGGCTCGAGAGGAGATATTATTGAGCCACACCAAAATAATCTGGTTATTGTGGAAGGAGGAAGACGGATCAGATGGTCCAAGTTAAATCATTCAGAGGAATCAATGGCAAAAATTTACACCAGTATTATACCTGTTCTGGAGAGAACTAGTGCCGTTGCGGCAAATACAATATACCCCAGCTTTGACAGGGAAATAGGTGTTTTACATCAAGAATTGGCCCTGGTTCTGGCTGGCTTCTTTTTTAAGAGTGGTACTTTCAAACATAAATCTGGTGGCACCAGGAAATCGTGGTATTCGAAAAATTGTAAGGCAGCGAAACTAAGCTTGCTGGCCGCTCTAAAAGGGGCTGATTGCTCCCGTATTAAGGAGGCGAGGGCTGCCTACAAGAAAACAATTGTAGATGTGAAGACTGAGTGGGAGACAGAAATATGGTTGGAGATCTAGAAGGCCTTGGACCAAAAAGACATTAAAAATTTCCGGAATTTGGTTCATTTTGGGGAAGCGGAAGGTAGAAATTCACTTGACCCCAATATTGATGAGGATGCTTGGTTCTCACATTTTAAGGAATTATACTCTAGTTCCCACCCAGATGTATGTTTTAAACATGCTCCATTGTGTAATTTTAACCTCCAAATTCTTTGTGAGGCCCCCCTTTTTCTATGGCCGAACTGATATTTGCTCTAAATAAACTCCAGTCCAATAAAGCCCCAGGAGTGGACAGAATTCCGGGTGACCTGTATGAAAGTGAACATGCAATTTGGGCCCCATATCTTCTATCATTATTTAATGCTATCCAATATGGCCTCCCTGCAACGCCGACGTGGGCAGGCGCAGAGATTGTCCCAATATATAAAAAAGGTTCCCCACTGGAGCCTTCCAACTATAGGCCTATTAGCCTTATTGACGTCTCCCAGAAACTCTATGGGAGGCTATTATTAGGGAGACTACAGGACTGGATGGAAGATTGTAATATCCTTACTCCACTCCAGGCTGGTTTTAGTGCCAAGATGTCAACTGTTGATCAGTTGTTTAGGTTGCAGATGATATATTGGAAACATGTGGTTTTAGAACAGGGGAGCCTTTATCTCACATTCGTGGATTTAAAATCTGCGTTCGATATGGTTGATAGGGACCAGTTATGGAACATCCTATTGACCTTGGGGGTACCACCCTACCTCTGTTACCAACTGCAATGCCTCCACGAGGGTACTTATGCCAGAGTGAGATATGGCAAAGATGCTCAACTAACAACTCCTTTCCCCGTCGATAAGGGGGTCAGGCAGGGCTGTGTGCTCGCGCCAACGCTCTTTTCACTCTTCCTTAATGGACTAAAATTATAGATGACTTACTCCTTGCGAAAGACCTGGACTCCCCGAAAATATCATCACGCAAATTTCCTGCACTGATGTTTGTGGATGATACTCTGCTCCTCTTTAAGTCACCTATTGGGATGCAGCGAGTCCTGAGGGAATTCACACAGTTCTGTAAAAGGAGAAAACTTTTAGTCAATATTAGTAAAACCAAATATATGGTTTTCAATGCTAAACCAACTACCTACCCGCACCCACTAATGGACAGTGTTCCGTTAGAGAGAGTGCACATTGTTGAATATCTTGGCTTAACACTGAATGAAAAAATGGTTTGGGGCCCACAAATTGAAAAGGCGAACCTGAAGCTTACGTAGGCAATAGGGGGACTATGGAAAGTTCAGAAAGGCTGTGTTTGAAAGTAATTAGCCCCCCCCCCCCTGGAAATGTATAAAGTTCAAGAACGCTCCGCTTCTATGTATGGCGCGGAACTTTGGGGACATAGTAAATCAACTAAACTGACCCTCACTCAAAACAAGTTTCTTAGAAGTATTACAGCCCTCCCAATAAATACCCCACTGGTTCCCCTTAGGATGGACCTGGGTATCCTACCGGTAGCAGACTTAATCTCGAGTTGACCCCTGTTATACTGGCGTCGGCTTTGGAGTACAGCTGAGTTGAGACACTACCGGGAGGAACTCAAAGCAATACTAGTGTCACATGGGGCCGTGGGTAGCATTTCTTGGCTGTCTTTTGTGAGGGATTCGCTCCGTGCTATTAGCAGGGAGGATCTCTGGAGCTCTCCAGAGGAGTCATGCCCAGCCACTCCCCCAAAAACTTTATCTAAAGAATTTAGACAATACAAACTGGATAGCCTAACCCAAGTAACCAGTGGCACGAGTTTGACGCACGGGTTCATGACTTTTAAAGCTCATTATCAATTTGAACATGTTTTAGACTCTATAAACCCTCTGTTCACGAGGAGGTTATTCCTCTAATTTAGATACGGGACCCTGCCACTATTTGCAACAACTAATATGTGGTCAGATGAGGCCTGCTACCTCTGCCCCGGATGCCGAGTGGCATAAGAAACGGAAATTAATGTATTTTTTTTCTGCCCGGCCTATAAGCAGGCTAGGTCTAAAAGGACAATACAATTGTGTAGGAACTTGGGTATTAGGGATTATCATGTTTTTTTGAGAATTCTAAAATCTGATATGGACCCGGTGTATGTTGTTACAATTTCTAAATTTCTCCAGGCAATGTGTCTGAAAAGAAGGCACCTTTTGGAAATTGATATTTAGTGAGCTTCAACTGTATTATTTATCTGTGAACACTTGGAGCGTTTCTTAATCACCTTCTACAATGTTTAATGATGTTCTTAAACTTTTTAGTCAAATTTATATTTTTTAAATTTGACAAATTTAAAACTGTCTTACCATTTTAAAACCACTGGTAGTCTCTGTACCATATTACCGATTATGTTGTAATTGGTTTCTAGGTTTCAGTTTTTATGAAAATGTATAGTCGACTTTTATCAACCTCTGTGCTTTTATGACTGTAATAGTCGCAATAAAGTATTATGAAGGAATGACACAAAGTCAGTATGACATAACACCTAATCGTGAAACTGATGACATTTTAGTTCATAAACACACTTTCAGGTCCTGGAAAGAAAGCAACACACATTTTGGGTGATTGTTTTTTTAATATAGATTTTTTACATTTTTTTGTTTTTATAGAAAATAAAATGTTTATTGGTATTAAATTAAAATTCACGATTCGATGAGTAGTCCCTTTCGGCATCTGAGAGAACGGAAGGCTGAATTGGTCCTTACCCCCAACCACCAATCTCCTCCATTGTCCCTCCCATCACGCGGAGGAAAATGATGCAGGGCAATCTTCAGCACAGGAAGTACCCTCTGTACGCAGTGTGAATTCCAGTCACGGGCAAACACCTCACTGGGAACGTTGCAACAAACATTGAAACATGTGGTTAGACAGGACACGTGGAAGCAGGCAGCTGAGGAGGAAGGTCCGGAAGTAATGGAATAGACAGGAAGTAGGCGGTCAGAAAGGAAGCAGGGAAACTGATGACATGGAGGTGAAGGGACAAGCAACAGGGGCAACTAACAGACTGACAAACTGTAGGTAAATAATAGGATGTGGAGCAGCGGACAATACAAAGGACAACAGACAAGACACAGGGAACAAACAGGACCCGAGGGAATAGACAGCTCCATGGGAACCTCTGCTGTGGCTTAGAAATGAGTCTCCTGGGGAAGGGGGCAAGGTAGGTCTGTGATTTCTAACCATCTCGTCCTCTCTCTGCAGTCGCTCCTCAATGAGAGGCGAGTTCTGGGGGAGCGATGAAAGTCTCGTGCTTGGACCTTGGGCGTTGACCATGCTGGTGTTGTCTGTGGAGAAAGAGAAATGACAAACAATGTCACACACGTGATCAGACATTACTGAGATAGTTCAGTGTGACAATGAACCATGGTGGGGATCCTATCTCAACCCAATGGGTGGAAATCCCCATATTGTGATCACAGCCGGATTGGCCATTCTACCACTCTGAGATTTCACCGAAAGCTAATTTTAGAGCACAATGAGCTGCCATGACCCAACCATGGCTTCATTGCCACATTCTAATAACGGCTTACAGCATTTTGGGGCTGGTTTTAACACATTTGCCTGGGTTGGTTTTGGTTTCGATTTAGGCTGTGATTGTGGTGGAGACTGTGACGACCCACCAAAAGACCTGGGCCTAATCACCTCTATCTCTTGGCCAGAAAGCACTTACATCTGAAAGATTAAACAACTGAGGCAGGTTTCCCACAGCTTCCACGGTCTCAAGTCTACTCTACAACATGCTACAGATTTCTTTGTCTCCAGTCTATGGCTTCCTGCAGTTTTTTCGCCAGCTGCTACAGTTTTCATGTCTTTGGTGCCTCGCTCGCTAACGATCTCTCCATCTTTAATTCACAGCTTGCAGCAGTTCTCGTTTTTTACTCCACAGCTTGCTACAGGTTTGCTGTCTTTAGGCTACAGCATGCTACACGTTTCCCCGTCTCCAATCCACATCTTACTACACATCTGTATCTTCAATCTACAATTTGCTACTGTTTTTATTATGCTTATTCTAGAGCCCCGGACAGATGTCATTGACTCTAGTCTACAAAATGCAACTCTTTTCCTGTCTTTACATCCTACAGCAGTTTTCTAGTCTCTAATCCAAAAATCGTGATCGTTTTCTACAGTTGTCATCATTTGTATTTTTTTCTGCCTGCACCATCTGTTCTGTGCTTTAGCTCTACCTTCTATTCTAGCCTGCATCCTGCCACCTGTGTGTTTGTTCACAGTTTGTACATCTCTTGGTACAGCCTGTAGTATCTCTAAACTCTTAGAACAGTTTTCCTCGTCTTGAGTCTGTGTTTCCTGCAGTTTTTCTAGTCTTGGATCTACAGCTTGCTACAGGTTCCTGTCTTTACACTACAGATGATTAGAGTTTACCTGTGTTTTACTCCATAGCTTGCAAACTTTTTTTTATCTTTAGTCTACAGAATTCTAGTTGCCCTGTGTCTAATTCATAGTTTGCTACTGAGTTGTGTCTTTAATCTACAGCTTGTTACAGTTTTTTTCTGTCTCTATTCTACAACCCACTACAGCAGCCCATCTTAACTTTATAACTTCTGTGCACCCCTACTGAATCGCTTCGTGAAGTCACAGTCCCCAGCCGAAGTAAATTCAACAATTCGAACCTTAGACCCATACACATAAATACATAAACAGGTATACATCACACAAATACACTAGTTATGAAATATTTAAGTCGCAAAGAAAAAAAAATCAACATTCAAATATAAATGTATAGGAACGTTGGAGCTTTACAAAATGTAGTTTTATTTCTAAAAGACAAAGTGAAATGTTAAACTCTAGCTTATTATTGTGTCTCTCTTGGTCTTAATGCATGGTCTCTTTTTTTGTTGCTGCATGTCAGAGTCTCACTAGTTTACCAGGCCAGACTAGCTTCAACAGAGATTACGCTGGTATGTACCGAAAAGATCGTTGAGGTCATCAAATGCAAAAAAAGTGATGGTGCCTCGTGTAGGAAAAGCCAGTTGGGGGGGCAAAAGTTTTGTAGCCAATGCTGCCAAGGCATGGAACAATCTCCCAATATACCAAAGAAATATGGCCAATCTCCTGGCCTTTAGGAAAGCATTAAAAACATGGCTTTTCACTCATTAATATCAGTGTACCTCTTCTATTCTCTTACTGTTTCGTCAGGACTTCATACAGCGACAGGACACCTTCGGGTAGCAGTAGCGCTCTAAAATAACAATAACTCTTACTGTGCATGCATTGCTCCCACGAAGCAAGCTAAGGATGCTAACCTTGGGGCAGATTTACAAGTCCCTTGGGACATTTTTGCGCTGCCGTTGCATCACTTTTGTGACGCAACAGTGGCATAAAATATGCAGCCAATTTACAATGTGACGCATCTAAGAATATGCGTCACGTTGTAAAGCCCTGCGCCACATTATACCTGCACCAGGTATAATGCATGCAGGGTGGGCGTTCAGACGCAAAAAGCCATGTAGAACTGATGCCGTGAAATCTACAAGATTTCACTGCATCACTTCTAGGACGCCATTGCGTCAAAATCCTTACGCCTGGTCTGAGCTGGTGTAAGGAATGACGCAGGGCTTTTTAACACCTTGGCTGCTAGTGGTTTTCCCCTCCTGTGCTGGAAAGTAAGATCTATACTTGTTCATGAAAAGGTCAGCTCGTTATAAGCACAGCTCCACTGTGCCTAATGACGAGCTGAGCTCGTCATGAGCAGGGAAGGGGTTAAATGGGACTCACCCATCTGTTGTGGCGCATTGCTGGAATTGCGTCACTTTCATAAGCAACTCTAGCAATGCATCACTTTAGTGCCAACAGATGCGTCAGAATTTCTGACGCATCTGTTAATCCTTGCGCCATGGTTCACTATATTGTAAATACAGCGCATCCATGGTGGCGCAAGGACATTTGGTGCTGACGCAAGAAAACTGATGCATCATCTGTTTTTAGGCACCAATTTCAAATTCCTTGACATTTACAGATCTTTTTTAAATGTTCAATGTAACTCTTTTTTACATATATACTTTCCTCATCTACTAATATTATTTAGTTTTCTAAACCATTGCACATCCCCTGAGTAGCCTTCAGAGACCCCAGACATTATTGGGCTAGAGGTCAAGAACCGCGTCTCTAAAACTAGGGCAACGGTTCTTCACCTGTGGTCCAGGTAGCTGAGGGGTCTGCAATGTCTACTCAGAGGGTTCATGACAGTTTCGAAAATGAACATTAAGAGATTAATGTAAAATGAAAATATGATAAATTAAGAATGTTCTGTTAATATGAAGGTATTTGAAATTGAAGGCTAAAATAAGGGTATTTTCCTCAGATTAATTTATGAGATCAGTGCAAATGCACAATGCAGACTATATTATGGGAGACAGGTGGCCTCAACTGAATAAAAAAAAAACTCCAACCTTATAATAAAATAACATTTAAATTTTATATTTGTGAATTAAATAACATTTTCATAATTTGTGTATTTTTTTAAAGAATGGCTGTGCATTGCTTTGTCCTTCAAATCCTTGAAATAACGAAGGCCAGGTTCCCGACTTCCAGTAATGACTCAGTGGGGGCCCTGGATTCCAATAATAATTAAGTGGGAGTCCTCGGATCCCAGTAATGAATAAGTGGGGTTTCACGGAAGTCCGAAGGTTAAGAACCACTAAGGTTAAGAACCACCGACCTACCGGCCTGACAAAACTATGGCATTAATCCTGGAACCCGACATTAGTTATAGGAAGAGCCAGAAAAGTACCAGTTTTCAATGATAAATAATATATATAGGTGCTTCCCAAAGTTTTAGAATCATAACTCAATTTTCAGAAAGACATACATTCATAGCCCACCTAGCTTTAATGTCAGGCCGATTTTTTAATGTAATGATCCATCTGTCTATCTATCTATCTATCTATCTATCTATCTATCTATCTATCTATCTATCTATCTATCTATCTATCTATCTATCTATCTATCTATCTATATATATATATATATATATTCACTGAAAAAACCATAGGTTATAGACCATATATAGTTAGGAATTAGCATTTACAAAACCTTGAAAATTCACTGAAAAAACCATAGGTTATACACCATATATAGTTAGGGATTAGCATTTACAAAACCTTATTTTACTCGCATAAAACCATTGAAATTCGCATATATAGTTAGTTGCGCTAACTATATATCGCGCACCCGCAATCCACTGCTGATGATGTCACATATTACATCATTCATGACATGGTCAGTGACATCACTGATAACATCACTGATGACATCATCCAGTGGCTGTCTGTTTCTGTAAAGTTAAAATATATCTTACATATTGAAGAATGAGTGGATGTATAAGTGTCTGGATGAAGGATTTAGTAGGTGCATGACTGACTGTATGAGTGAGTGAGTAAATGTGTCTCACTGAGTGCATGGGTTAGTGACTAAACTGTCTTAATGTGTGCATCATTATGTCTGTTGTTCTGTAAACTGCTGCATGTGTTGATCAGGAGCTATATGAGTAACTATATGGGTTATTGGTTGGTTGCCCAAGTATTTGTATGGGAGACTGAGTGTGTGTGTGAGTGGCTGGGAGATGTATGACTCTGTGCATAGATGTGTGAGCAGTTGATTCACTAGATCTATGGGTTCAAAAGTGCATGTGGAAACAGCTGTATGAGCGGTTGACTGTGTGCATGAGTGTATTGGTGAGTGAATGGATATCTCAGTGCTACATGTCAAAGTAAGTACATATGAAAAACACAGTACATGTGAGAGTTGACATATATAAATTACTGTGTATAAGAGCTAGTGAATGTGTGAGTGGCTGCATGGATCATTGAAAACTTGTATCAGTGATTGTATAAGAGAGTAAATATGTCTTAGAATATGTTTGAATAAGTAAGGTGTGTATAACTGTATAGTTGAGCAAATGGAGGTGTGATTGATTCTTTGCATGACTGACTAGGTGTGTGAGTAACTCCATGGATGAGTGACAGTATGTGAGTGTCTGTTTACACTGAGTGTATCTAAGGTTATATTAGAGTCTGAAGAGGTTCATCGTATTATCACATGAATGATGTCATCATTGATGTGATCAGTAATGTCAAATGAGATGTCATCATTGATGTTATCAGTGATATCATTTGAGATGTCATCAGTGATGTCATCAGTGATGTCATTTGAGATGTCATCAGTGATGTCATCAGTGATGTCACTGACCATGTCATGAATGATGTAATATGTGACATCATCAGCAGTGGATTGCGGGTGCGCGATATATAGTTAGCGCAACTAACTATATATACGAATTTCAATGGTTTTATGCGAGTAAAATACGGTTTTGTAAATGCTAATCCCTAACTATATATGGTGTATAACCTATGGTTTTTTCAGTGAATTTTCAAGGTTTTGTAAATGCTAATTCCTAACTATATAGGGTCTATAACCTATGGTTTTTTCAGTGAATTTCAATGGTTTTTTAATAGCAAATATTAAATGCTGTCAAATGTCAAGTACATGATAGGTAAAAACATTTTTAGTGTTTATGCACGCTGATGTGCTTTGAACGCTGCCTCCCCCACCCCTCATTTCTATTAGGAGTACTCTCTCTTTGCAGATAGTGAAGGGTAGTTAACGCACGCCTTTGCCCCCGTTGTAATCCGTTGTGCCTGCTTCTCTCTCCATTTGATTGATTGTTATCCAACCATTTACTGTTTTAGAATTGGTTCTCTTTGGTTCATTCTCTATTTACAAACAAGCACAGAGTCGCAATACTCTGTTTATTCTTTGCAGATAGAGAAAAATCGTGTAAAAAAACAAAAGGAATCGAGCAAAGTCAGTAGGCCACTAATGGGATCTCTTTTTGACCTCGCTAAAATAGAAACATTAGGAACAACCCCTCATGAGAAATACGAAACTACTGAGATGATTTGAGCTCCACACCATGATGGCTGCAAGACAGCTCGGCTCCGCCACCCACCCCGCCCAAAATAATGACAAACTCCATGCAAATATTATAAATATATACAACACACCAGCAAAGTAACAGGGTAAAACATTTTATTAAATAACTATTTACATAACTATTTTATACTTTTTGTTGCCCGATCCGGCTAGCTCAATCGATCAAGCATGAAACTCATGCACTCTGATAGTTCAAAGTTTTGAGGAGTGCTTGTTAGACTGTCTGAAGCTTATTTGCACCTGCTGCAGCTTCACTATTCTCAATGTAAGTGGGGGCTGTTTGAGGACGTGACTGCATTTGAAAACAATGTGATGCGGTGCCTCCCTGAACCGCTTGACGGAGGCCCCCGAGGGACGGTATGATGGCGCGGACTCGGAGGGAACGCTTGACTCCGGCCCCCTCCCCAAATCGTGTTACCCTGCTGTGCCTGAGATCGCCCTCGACATAGGCGGCCGGCTCCCAGGGTCAAGCGGAACTTTTTGCCTTTTGGTGACTCTTCTATTCTGGATCTTGTCCCACAATCCGTTTGACCTGAAGACACGCTGTAGTGGGGCGCCTCTTTACCGTTTCAGTTGCCATTCCGCCCGCTTTTGCTACACTGTGCCTCTTCCGCCATTCAGCTGTTTACCGCCCGCTCTTGCGACTACAGCGTCTCGCTCACCATGTAGTTGAATTGCTCCCGCTCTTGCGGTGCAGCGATAGGCGGCTGCCACAGAACTCTCAAAATGGTGGCCGGCTCTTCAGATTTGGGCGTGGTCCACTAAAATGGCCCTGGGACACCTTGGAACTCGGACGCTTGTCTGCTAGGGCTTGGGCTCCATTCTCGAAAGAGTCCCCTCAGCCTTGAAGATTCTACAAAAATCTTGGGGACCCCCGACTCCCGCTCGCTTCTGGTGGGGAGCGGCTGCCATGATTGCTCGCGGAATGGCCACGACGGAGCTACGAGATGGTGGTGCTCTCATGCTGACACCAGCTTCAATCTGAAACATCCAGAAACACTGTAGACTACCAATTCGATCAGTTCCGATAACGCCCCAACGTGACCCGGTAGAGAAGAACTTGCCCTCCCCTCTTTGACTGATGGTTCTTGTTGCCTGTCCCTTCTGTTGTCATTTAACAAAACTTTTTAGACTGCTGGAAGGGGTTGTGTTCCGACCGCTGATTAGTGGAAACATTTTGACTATATTCTGGACCTACGTTGTCGCGTAATGCGTCATATGACACGCCGCGTTAGCGCACCCGGAAGTGCTCCGGTGCGCGAAGCGCAGCTTCTCGGAAGCGATCCGGGGCGCGGCGCGCAGCGCGTAACGTAAGCATAACAGGTCATGTGACTTGTTGATAAAACTTTTCATTGGTTCATTTTACTTTTGTTATTCTAATGATGAAAGGCTTTGTCATATGACCTAAAAATTACACTTTTTATTGCTTTCGAACATTATTTTTTCTTAAACATATATGTTATAATGTTCCAAGCTAATGTACTTTCCCGGAAAATTTACAACTGTCCTGCAAGTAAAATATTTTCCGTTTTCGAGAAAAAGGACGTTTCTTCGTCCCATGACGGAGCCGTTGAGCAAAAGAGGCTCGGCCTGCTGTCTTAGTCGCCGATAGGCCTGAATATCAGATTCTTATCGATCACTTTATGTTGCAGGAGTAGAAAACACAACAGCCCTTGACCATTTATCTTTACTTCGTTCCTGCGTATTATACCTTTTATCCGTCATGTAATTGGACTGCTTTATTTCACTTGCCTTTTACTGATTCGAAAACAGTGACTAAAATTAAAAACTTCACCAATGTAAATACTACTACCATGTTTTGTTTTAAAAACCTTTATTGTGAAAATGTCAGTATATAAATACGGGCCTATAACCACGTGGGCCGGCCACGGAGCAAACTGTAATCGTATATGATGAGGAGACATTTACACTGTAGAGGAACGTAACGGGCGGGCCATTAGGTTGCAAGAACTAAGGTGTCTAACAGTTGCGAAATCGGTGGATGTACATTTTGTAATTAAAATACGACAAGACCACTTACAATAAAATTATCTAGATATACATTTGCGGGCAAGTACCATGGGCGACGTTAATTCGAACTTTCAATAGTACAGTAATCAACAACACATCAGAACTTAATATCAATAGGGATGTCGAAATATTCAAACAATTCTCGTCCCCGCCCGCCATGTGCTTCAAAACTGCATACGTATCTCATGATATCAAGGTTATGCAACCACCACGCCGACTTTCGGCGCAGCATTGTAGGATGGCCACACCAGTGCGGCAACTTGCTGGACAACACCTAGGTGCCAACCGGATCTCAGCGCCTTGTGGTGTCTTCCATTCAGAAAATATTGTTGGCAGCATTTTGAAAGGAAAGATAAACAGCCGTTCTCCTAGTGAGTCTCACATTGTTACATTTAGGAAGAATGTTGAAGAGTAGTATGTTGAAAATCTAAAGCCATTGTTCTACAAACTCTCAACCAGCCTTGGATGGAAAAATCCAGAAGAATATACAAACTGAAAACCAGTTTTTGTCTGTATAGCATCAGCAGGAACGCTTGAGTCAGCTTTGTGTGAAGCCGCCATTTTGATTCAATCAATAGCGTCCCCCTGCACACATTCAGGGACCTGGTTGTGTCTTCAGGTCAAACGGATTGTGGGACAAGATGCAGAAAGGAAAAGGAAAAACTTACGCCGGACCCCGGGAGCCGGCCGCCTATGTCATGGGCGATCTTTGGCCACACCAAGGCAATAGTGAAGCTGCAGCAGGTGCAAATAAGCTTCAGACAGTGTTACAAGCGCTGCTCAGAACTCTCAACTATGACACCACCTCGGTGCCATCCGGATCTTGGCGCCTTGTGCTGGTTCCGGCCTATTCACACATCGGTCCGCTATTGACACCATCTCACAGGACCCCACGCCGACTTTCGGCGCAGCATTGTAGGATGGCCACACCAGTGCGGAAACTTGCTGGACACCACCTCGGTGCCATCCGGATCTCTTCGCGTTGGGCTGCCTTCGGCCTACTGTAGCAGCAAGTGCGGACCCAACTCTGTTGGCCGGCGTGTGAAACGCTAAGGGGCGCCGCACTGCAGATGAGGTGCCTCCACCTGGAGAGGCGGAAGAGGGCCGTTCGCGCCGCCTCCCCCTGGGCACCCCACGCTGTCTTTCAGCGCAGCATTGTAGGATAGTCATACCAGTGCAGCAACTTGCTGGACACCACCTCGGTGCCATCCGGATCTCGGCGCGTTGTGCTGCCTTCGGCCTATTCGCACATCGGTCCGCTACTGACGCCGCCTCACGTGCCACCGGATTTTCTACGCTTTATATAGCCCTATGCCGCATAACAGGTCATGTGACTTGTTTATAAAACTTTTCATTGGTTCATTTTACTTTTGGTTTCCTAATGATGGAAGGCTTGGTCATATGACCTAAAAATAACACTTTTCATTGGTTTAGAATTTTTTTTTTCCCAAACTATGAAAGCCCCACCTTGTTTCTGGATGTTTCAGACTGAAGCTGGCGTCAGCATGAAAGCACCACCATCTCGTGGCTCCGTCGTGGTCATTCCGCGAGCAATCATGGGAGCCGCTCCCCACCGGAAGCCTGCAGGAATCGAGGGCCCCCAAGACTTTTGTAAAATCTTCACGGCTGAGGGGACGCTTTCGAGAATGGGGTCCAAGACCTAGCAGACAAGCGTCCGAGTTCAGAGGTGTCCCAGGGCCATTTTAGTGGACCAGGCCCAAAAAGGAAAGAGCCTGCCGCCATTTTGAGAGTCCTGTGGCAGCCGCCTATCGCTGAACCGCAAGAGTGGGCGCAACTCAGCTGAATGGCGGATTGTGGCACAGTGTACCAAAAGCGGGCGGAATGGCAACTGAAACGGTAAAGGGGCGCCCCACTACAGCACACGAGCCGCCACCTGGGGAGGCCCGTTCACGCCGCCTCCCCCCCCCCCACCCGGGGCGCCCCACGCCGTTTTTCGGAGCAGCATTGTAGGATACCAAAACCAGTGCGACAACTTACTGGACATCACCTGGTTGCCATCCACATCTCAGCGCGTTCTGCTGCCTTGGGACTATTCGCACAACAGACCGCTACTGACGAGGCCTCCCCGCGCACCCCTCGGGACGCCCACGCCGTTTTTCGGAGCTGCATTGTAGGATACCAAAAACCAGTGCGGCACCCAGGTAACATCACCTGGGTGCCGTCCAGAACTCAGCACGTTGTGCTGCCTTGGGACTATTCGCACAAAACACAGCTACTGACCATTGTTGCTCCTTTTTTCAAAAAAATGTTTAAATGTATTTACTGTTTTTGTTGCGTTCTATATATTTAAAAGTTATTAAAGTGTTATAATCCTACTTTGTTGGAGTGCTATATATTTATAATGTGACACATAATTGTAAAAACTTTGATGTACAAAGAGGCATCCCTGTAATCTTCCGCTTCAGGCTCGGTCCCACACACCCTCACAGTGAGAATCCCCTCCCCAAGCACAATACAGGATGGTTATCAGATAGTAGGAACGCGTGTGGTGTGACGGATCTCATCGGGTGGGGGCCTTGATCTACTGTAACTCCTTTGAAGAGGGGTGATTCTCTACAGCTGGGGCCATAAACTACATCTGCAGGGCTAGGTGATAGCCTGGGACCGGCATGAACAATCGGACACAGAGGAAGAGGAGTGTCAGAGGGTGCGGTAATGAATAGGGTGAAAGGGTGGTGTCGGGCGGGCACAGGGTGTGATTCTCAGGGAAGAGCAGCGCACATGGGAGGAGGTTTCTGGCCCATGCATGAGAGAGAGAGCGGGGGTGACCAGTGCGTGGGGGAGATGCTTGCGAGGGTGAGGAGCCATGCTGAGGATCGGCGGCGTGCAGAGAGTGGGTCTGGTCAAGGCATCTAAAATGGCTGCCGTGCTCAACAAAAGTGTGAATAAAGACAGTTCCCAACAGGTATTATGCGAAGACAGTTTTGGAAATGTATACAACATGCATTACAAAGAAAGGAAAACCAAGGAGTCAAATGCTTTTCAGAAAGGGTAATCTTATTTTCAAAAGCAACAAGAAAAAGCTTTCAAGGGTCAATACATATATTATTTATATGGGAGCACAAAACGTGAAATGCGTCGTAAAATTCAAGCTGTCAAGTCGACGGCGTTTCGATCCCCTTTAGTCATTAAATTCCCCCTTCTTTTTTCACCTCTTCTTGTCTCTCGATCCTACCGAGAGACAAGATGGCGGCCGCACCGGACTGTTTAGAATGTTGACAGACACCGGAGAGCCAATCAGCTTCGCTACGCAAAGCTCCGTTACGCGAAAAGTACGCGATCTGAAGCGCTATCTGGGACGCTGTCACAGATATACCTGTTTTTTAAACGTTAATTTCTCAAAATCCACTGGAGCACATATATTGAGACCCAGCAAAGGCACATCGGGCTAACAGTCCCTATAATTTTGCCAAGTTTCGTGCAAATCCATTCAGCCGTTAATTTGCGAACCGAGAAGCGCTTCTACCGTGAAAAATCAATTTTTTTTTATTTTCCCCACGGGACCCTTTAATAACCCCAACATCATTCCTAGGGGTCAGGAGGGGTCTACCTTGCCCCCTTTCATTAAATTCCCCCTTCGTTTTTCACCTCTTCTTGTCTCTCGATCCTACCGAGAGACAAGATGGCGGCCGCACCGGACTGTTTAGAATGTTGACAGACACCGGAGAGCCAATCAGCATCGCTTCGCAAAGCTCCGTGACGCGAAAAGTACGCGATCTGGAGCGCCATCTGGGACGCTGTCACAGATATATACATTTTTTAAAACATTAATTTCTCAAAATCCACTGGAGCACATATATTGAGACCCAGCAAAGGCACATCGGGCTAACAGTCCCTACAAGTTTGCCAAGTTTCGTGTAAATCCATTCAGCCGTTCGAGCTAAAAGTGAGGCCAAACGCCCTATGGAAATTAACATGGGAAAAACGCGTTTTGGGACCCCCCTTTTTTCTCGGCCCCCCCTTGACGAACCCCCCCCAAATTTTCAGGGGCTGCTCAGAAACAAAATGTGCCATTTTCCTGAAAATTTCAGCCGATTCCGTCCTCAAACGCCAAAGTTATTAGACATAGGATTTTCAAAAGTTCCATAGAGAAATAATCCTAACTATATATACCTACTGGCTATCGCCAGTAGGTAATATATATATATATATATATATATATATATATATATATATATATATATATATATATATATATATATATATATATAATATTTTTTAATATCAAACTCTGGCACATGCCAACCTTCTCAAGACTGACAGCTGACAGGTATGCTGTGTGATTTGTGCTGGCACCACTGCACCCAAATCAACTCTCCGCTCCCCAACATCTCTGAAAAGAGCACAGCACTCCTAACATAGTTTCTTTCAATCTTATTGCGTGCAAAGATGTGCAGAGGTACAGGTTCACAGCATCAATGCGTTTCAGTGAGAATCGCCTTGCTCATGAAGCCGAACACCATGTTGTGATTCACTAAATACTCGGTGTGTAAACATAAACACCCGACTCACCCTGGCATGGCCTAAATATCGCCATTTTGTAAAGTACATAGGGGCTTATTTACAAGCCCCTTGTGCCACCAGTGCGTCACTTTTAATATGGGAAAAAGTGACATCCCAGTGGTGCAAGCCCCGGAGTGTTATACAGAAAGCATGGATTACAATTTTAAAAAGTTTGATTGAACAACATTTCATAGGTTACCCCAAATAATGTCTTCTGTAAAATGACATCCAATCATCACATAGATTTATCATAAACTACATTCATAGATTAGGGAGAAAAATAAATTTACCATGATTGTTTTTTTTTATGTATAAAATTGCAATCCATTGTTCAAAACTTCTGGATACACTGGACTGACTAAAATAAATACATTTCTCTCATATAAACCATAATCTCAAGTAAAGGTTTCCCAGCACCATAGATGTTGCACCAATATCTATTCACAAAACCAACATTAAACCCCAGTGGGCCCTTGCTACAAAATGTCACAATATTATGCAATTTCACCTCATCATAATGCCAATTACATGCAGTGTTAATATCAAGCTCTTCATACATCAATTTAAAAATATTTATTCCAAGTTCTTAAATCCTATATTGGCATGCCAGCGACAACATCAGTCTACACATTGACAAGGTTCAATGTTTCTACCCACAAGCCAGTAGCGGCTTGTGGAGGGAGTGCCGCGGGGCGGGTGGTGGAGGGGCGGGTGAGGGAGTGGCAGGGTGGGGGTAGTAAACTCCAGCTCACGGCCGACCAGAGTAATGTAAATAAATAAATAAAACTAATTTCATTGCACGCACTCAAACGCATTTGGCGTTACGCAAATTTATGACATAGAAAGTGCAATGTTTAATAGAGGAAAGGACCGTGGTGTAATATGAAACATGCAGTGTCCCACGATGCACCTGTACTATCCTACAACCCATCGAAGGGTTCTTCACCTGATGGGGTGACTCCTTTATGCTAGAGGCACCCATTCTGTCAAGAATGTTTTGTGGGTTTTATGTAACTACACTTCTGTAACTATGTTTTAAAAAAAAGTTATTAAAAGTCCTGTATCGTGGCTCACCTGCTTCTTTTGTGGTGCTTCAGGTTGAGGGTAAATATACCCTGGGTGAGCGGGCACATCAAACTGTGCAGTAGCCACTTTTCAGGTCTCATCTACGCAGCGCGCATGCGCTGCATTGGAGACCTTTAGCCGTCATTCAGCAATTTTTCGAAGCACATACTCGTGCTTGTGGTGGCATCCACCTTGTGGGAGCGAGCAGGAGCATTCCACAAGCACGAGTATGTGCTTCAAAAAAGAGCAGACTGCACGTGCACGCACACATGCAAGCACCACTGCTGGGCCAGCAAACACATGCACGCGACTCTCTCCTGGCCCACTCACTCGCTCCGCCCTCTCTGTCTCCTTTTTGCCTCTCCATTAATGCGTCAGTCCCATCCCCCAATCCCTGTCTCCACGTTCTCTCTCCTCTCAAGCAAATCTTTCTTTCTCTTCCCATAGTTTCACTTGGCCTCTCCATTTCTGACCCCACCACCTCTCGGGGCCTCTCTCTAAATCTGCCTGCCAAAGCTTTCTCTCTTTCTGTCCACCCTCTTCCTCTTTGACTCTCCCCACATGCCTCTTGCTCCCGCCTTCTTGTTCCTCACCCCGAATCTTCTGTCTTCCTTCTTTCCGTTTTCACCTCACTCTGTCTACCGCGCTCTCTCCCACCTTCTTCTCCTGCCATTGTTAAAATCAAAACGACAATCATGAACATTATCTGCGCCATCTTGTCTGATGGATGGAAGTTCCTACGTGCACAAAAACTGCAGTCATTCTGACTGACCGCAGCCATTTTGTATTCCGTTGGTCACCTTTGTTTCACCTTGCCCTTACTAGCATCCTTCTGACTAACCTGGTATGTGAGCTGGGGGCTATAAACTATTGCCACGACAAACATCAACATCACCTGCTGCCACAAACTCGTTTTTCCTCTCATCTCTGTTTACAGGCAAACCCGTGGACACTCCTACACAAACAGGTTCCAAATACCAAACAGACTCTTGCAAACATGGTTTATTGCACAGCACACCGCAAGACTTGTTTTTGCCAACAATGGGCCCTGTTTTTATCAACAGAACGGACTCTTAGATCTGGCCGGTCTCACATGTTTTAGACCCTGAAGCAAGGTCCAGCTGCAAGATTAAATTGTCTCTTTTGACCTGGGTGGGAGGAGAATTAATTTTGGGCTTGTGTAGCCATGTTGATCAAACAATGTTGGGCTTGTGTGACAACCTGCCCGGGGTGGAGACTCCAAGCTTGTAACCATGATAAATGAAACAAATACATTGAGTGCAACCTGTATAAAAGGAAGAGCCAAAGCAGTTGCCAGCAGAACACTTCCCTGAGACATCCCGGTGTCTGCAGTTGACGTGGTCTCCTCTTAAGAGTAATAAACCTTTTTCTTGCCTTTCAGTTTCCAGCACCCGCCTCATTATTTTGTTAGAGAATCCAAAGTGAATTAAAGGTGACCCTGCACCGGGCAGCTTTTGGGGTCTTAGGAGGTTCGGTGCTTTTCACACCATCATCTCTCTCCCACTCTCTCTCTCCATCCCTCTCTCTCTTCCGTCTTCATTTGCTTTTCTCTCTCGCTTTTTTTGCTCTACCACTATAAATTTATTTCACTTCTTCCTGTCCCTGCTTCCAGTCTGTCCTCATAGCTTCTATTCCGTCACTTCTTCATGTCCTCTGACATTCTCTCCATGCCCAATTCACAGAACTAACTTAAGACAAAATCCTAAACTTACTACCAGTTTGGTATTCAAAGAAGGCACTTAGGGCCACATGCATCAATCTAGGATTTTGCATTTCCTAAATAGCGAAAATTAAGGAATCGCTATTTAGGAATTGCAAAATCCTATGCATCAAGAAATCCTAACATTTTTTAGGATTTCTTAAATTTCGGAATTTGCGATTCCTTAATTGCGAATCGCAATTAAGGAATGGCATTACATTGATTCCTATGGGCCTAGAGGCCCATAGGAATCAATGCCGTTTTGCATTTCTTTTTTTAGGAAATCGCAATTTGTTGATGCATTGCAAGGGTGCAGAGGGGGGTCCAAAGGACCCCCCCCTGCACCCCTGAAATGTATTTTAAAGTGCATGTTTCACACACACATGTCCTAAGGACATGTGTGTCTGTAACATGTCACTTTTCAAAATGCATTTTTGTGCTTTTTGAAACAATTTCGCAAATTAACACGAGGGTCAACCTCGTGTTAATTTGCACTTCCTATTTCAAAATTCACATTTTTTTTAAAAATGATGCATTGCATTTAAGGAATCGCACAAATGCGATTCCTTAAATGCATTCTCATTTTTAGGAAATGCAAAAAAAAAGCAAATTTTGAAAAATTGTTTCATGCATCCCAAAAACTTATTTAGGAAGCGCAAACGGCCGAATTAACCGATTCGCACCGTTTGCACTTCCTAAATAGGATGATGCATGTGCCCCTTACTCATTTCGGTATTCACAGAAGTCACTTACTCATTTCGGTATTCACAGAAGTCACTCACTCATTTCGGTGTACACAAAAGTTAGGAGTCCTAACTTTAGGACTCCTTAATGCCTTTTGTGAATACCGAAAGTCTTAAAGTTAGGATTTTTCTGAGTTTAGGAGTCCTAAAGTTAGGAGTCCTAACTTTACTACTTCTAAACTGAGAAAAATCCTAACTTTAAGACTTTCGGTATTCACAGAAGGCATTTAGTAGTCCTAAGGTTATGAGTCCTAACTGTACTACTCCTAAACTGAGAAAAATCCTAACTTGAAGACTTTCGGTATTCACAGAAGGCATTTAGGAGTCCTAAAGTTAAGAGTTTTAACTTTACTACTCCTAAACTGAGAAAAATCCTAACTTTAAGACTTTTGGTATTCACTGAAGGCATTTAGGAGTCCTAAAGTTAGGCCTGCTCACCTCTATGAATACCGAAATGAGTAAGTGCCTTCTGTGAATACCAAAATGGTAGTAAGTTTAGGATTTTGTCTTAAGTTAGTTCTGTGAATCAAGCCCTCCATGTCCGTGTCCATGCCATTCTTTTTCTTGAAAAAAGAGTCACCTCCTGCCTGTGAAACTTCACATGCCTCTGATCTCCCCCAACACTGTCTACGTGTCATTTGGAATAGAAAGCAGCACTGAAGGGGACTTCCATAGCCCTTGATTACACCTCTTTTACAAGTGACATGTGGATTGCAGCCTGAGGACGTGCTTGTGGCTGTGCTTGGCACTTGGATTTGACACTGTCTGCCTGTTACACACACTGTATACCCCATGACGTCCTGTGTGTGTCTATGCTTTCCTTCCCCTTTGTCCCACTTTTAACGCTGGCCCTACTGCAATTGCCAAATCTTCATGCCCCTATCTTCCCACACCATACCCTACATATACTCTTTCCGTGTCGGCTCTCTTGCATTTTCTTGGTTCTCTTTTCCACTCCGTTGTTGTGTACATACTGACAGTGCCCCCTATTCATAACTGTCTCTACTTGTGCATCTCTTCCACCTCCCTGTTTTTCCTTTCTGATTGAGCTCACTCTAACAACTACCTCCCCGCGTCTCAGTCTCTGGCAGTTTTTTCCCTGCATAGCCTTTTCTACTTTTCAAACTACATGTGCCTGCCTAACCACCCAGCTTCCCATTCCCGCGGTGCCTACTCACTGTCCTAACTCCACCTGTCCCTACCTGCTACCTAACTCCCTTGCCCTTTGTCTGAGCCTGCTCCCTGCTTGTGTACCTTTCTCCCTACTGGACCTTCTGTTTTTTGCTGTTGGTGGGTTAGCAAGCTGGTATCCTGTAGATTCCATTAAAGAAACACCAGTTTTCCAGCTTTAATATAAAAGTATTTTCCATTTTAATCCATTGTTTGCCAGTTGGAGGGAGGGTCAGCCATCATGTATCCCCTCAAATAAAAATATTCCTTTGCAAACTAACCAGGGGTTGATCAGAGGCGACACAATTAATATTTGGCACAGTGATGTTTTTACCACAGAGTATAAGCAAAGTGGTTATTGCCCGATTTCTGTGTGTCCAGTCTTTCAGGACATGAATGCAAACCACTGTTAAAGACATTGGCAAAGCCAGTACCTCTAGCTAAACACTTATAAGGTCCCAAAGGCGAGACCTATTGGCTATGCCAATGCTTGTTTTTCATTGAATCTATGTGCCGGCCTGTTTTGTGGCTATTGATTTAGAACACCAGTGGGGCGCTAAAAGACGCTATCTTGGGTGGCGCTCTAGTGGCTGACCCACACAATGTGCAAGTAGGAAGGGCTCTATAAACCAGTACTGTTGCACGGGAGTGCCGCTTGTGGGCCTAGGGCATGCCAAACGCAAAGCTTCCTGCATCCGTCCACGATCCCTGCCATGCTTTCCGTTTGTATGCAGAAGCAGGTCAGTTAAATTACAGAGTTTTTGCTACAGGATGGCCTGAAGTGACTTAGGACCACCAATTTTGGAAGCTGTGTCCCTCCCTTACTGTAACGTATCCCAAAGTACAGATATACCTAAGCAACTGGATGGTCTTCCCTTCTTTGAAAACGAGGTTGGGATAAGAGAGTCTTTAAACAAAGATACAAACAAGGATACCTCCCACATGTTACAATGTTACCGTCAACGAGCATTTTAGACCCACCCTGGAGCTAAACCTGTTTACGAGGGTTGCCTGAGGTGTGCCCTGCTTAACGCTCCCTAATCAGTGGAGCATTCCATAGTAATCCTTGAACTGCTGTGTCGGGGGGAGCTGGGTTTCCTGCTTCCAACAGAAACTTGATTTTTGGACACTTCCGCTGCTGATTTTGAACACTATCCCCTAGTGGTTTTAGAATACTTTAAGGTAACCCCCTTCACAAAGGGTTGGGGAAAGTGGCAATAATAGGGAGTGCTGAATATTCCATCAAATGAACTCACACTTGAGGAGTGTCTGCAGGTAGAGTTTCTCGGGTCTTCTCTTGCAGCTCCCGCCTCCACTATGCTTTGTGGAGTTGTGTGCTTCCTCCCTTCTGTCGCGTCCACACATTTTTTAATTTCTTTTTTGATCTGATACTGCCTCTATCCCTATCGCATACTAATTTGCTTGTGGTGGCTGACTTTAATTTATGGATTTATCTAATTACTCCCTCTCTAATTTCATAGAGAGCATGGCGCCCAGGGATCTCACTCAGATAGTCAATCAACCAAGAGATAATAAAGTACACACATCAAACCTCGTTTTTGGATGTCCCAATAGCGTCAAACATATTGGTGTTGTGTAACCCTTTTGGACCCATCAAGACCTAAGGCTCCTCAGCTAAAACAACAGTGTAGTACATTTTCTAGCATTAAACTGATCAATCAGCTGACAGTGCAGAATCTTGACTACACAAAGGAGATTTATATTAATAAATAACTACGTCCATTGGGCTGAGATGGTCTTAGATGGCGTCTTCCCTTTAAATATAGTCATCCCAAAGCATTTGAACCCCTCCGCAGCCTGGTACACCTGTGCACGGATGGTAGCCAAAAAGGGATGTAAAAAGCTCGAACAGATATGGCACCATCATTTTTCCTCTAAAGACAGAAAAGAATGAAAGCAGGCTTTATCTAATTATAAAACTAGCAGTTGCAGCAAAAGCGGAATTCTACTGAAATAAAATCTTAGCTGCAGAAATTCCTCTAAGGAGATCTTTGCTGTAGTGAGATTTCAAGCCTCCTCCAGCTGCATAGAATCAGGTATTGTTCAATCACAAAATTTAGCTGATAAACTCTCCAATTACTTAGAAGAGAAGATTAACACCATGTGCGATTCATTGGATCAAATAAGATAGCGGGTTGACCCATATGGGAAGCTGCCTTGAACCTTCTGTCTCCTCGGTTGAGGTCTTATCCTCCGACTTCCACTTGGAACGGACGGATGCTTCGGCTGAGATTACTCCCGGCCTAGATAGTTTGAACTGTTTGACTTTTGAGCAGTTTATCTCAATTTCTGGCTCTAGTAAATCCTCACTGAACCTGATTCCCCCAAAATATTAGAACATGGCCAAACCGTCTCTCCTACAACATCTGTTGATGGTTTGTAATGACTCTTTCATTAGAACATTGGAATGTTGGGAGCTCCATTGCAGACAATGGAGTGCTCCCTGCTTCTACGGGCCGGTAAAGGTCCGCAGAGCAACATTCCAAGGTTCTACAAAGGTTTCTCAAAGCTCGAGGGGATTTATATCCCCTCGAGCTTCGAGGACCCTTTGTTTCATTTGTTAGAACATTCTGGCCTCTAGTGGCAGAATGTTCTAATAGCCTTATAGACCTTTTGTAGCAGGGCTATACCGGCTATTAAAGTCCTGCTGTCTCGTTAAAGTCCCTCGCCTTCGGCTCGGGCCTTTAACGATTCAGCGGGCCTTTAATAGCCGGTATAGCCCGCTACGGCGGGCTATAAGGCTATATTAATGCTTGGGTTCCAAGTGAGTTGAAAAGGGCACTCATTGTTCCATTGCTGTGGAAACAAAATGCTGATCAGGCCATTTTTCCAGTGGCGACTTCTACATTTGAAAAGTGGTGGGACACATACAAAATTACATTAAAAATAAAATAACCTTACCTTGCTTGATGATCTTCTGCAGCACATGTACATCCGAAGTTCCTTATGTCTTGTACTGCTTTATGGAAAATAGCTTTTGAGCACTGCTCTCTTGCTGCTTACAAAGCTAAACAGCATAAGAGCAATACCAGGATTTGCTGGAGCAGGTAAAGACAGCGCTCCATCGAACACCTATGGGGCGGTACCTCTGCTTCTCAGCTGCCTTTCAGCTGTTGACTGCAGATGCCTGAACTGCGCATGTCAGGCTGGCCACAGTGAAAACACCAGCCAAACTTACATGCACAGTTCAGTTTAACCAGCCTAAGGTCGTCCCACTGAATTACTGTTATGCAGTGGGGAGGTCAGAATGTAGGCGCTCCCACATCCCTATGTACGAAAGGCCCCCGAGCTCTTTCAAACTGTCGGCAAATATGTTTCAAACTTGTTGCAGTTAAAATTCTAGAGAAAATTTCCACCAACCGTTCTCCAGCTACTTGAACAGGCCACACTTTAGAATCCATCCAGTCAGGTTTTGTACGGGGACACAGCACTGAAACAGTGCTATTGCCGGTCCTGGATGATTAAAGGATATTACTGGACAAGGCAAACCCTGTTGCCTTAGTACGTCTGGATCTGTCCACTGCGTCAAACATTATATCTCATTCCATTATACTAACCGCCAGACTAGCAGAGGTGGGCATCGGAGTATCAGCGCTTCAGTGGTGTAAAGCTTATCTTGAGGAAAGACATCAATCTGTGGGCCTCCCTCCGTATGTGTCGGCTTACAAAGCTATAACCCAAGGCCTCCCACAGAGGTCTGCAATTATCTAACTCTGTGTAATGTCTACATCCATCCTTTAATATTATTAGTCAGATCTGTTGGTGTCAACTTCCTGAAATATGCTGACGACACTCAGCTTGTTATGCCTTGGCCAAAATAGGGTGGGACCCTATGGATAATTTTACAGCGAATGACCTCTGTTACCTCTTGGCTGAGACTCAGCGGCTTTAACTCAGAAAAGACAGAGATACCCTAGTGTTCTCACACCACACAGGCCAGATCTTTTCCCTCTGTCTTCAGGATTCTATCCTGGTCTGATCTCCCTCATCCTGCAAGGTCTGTGGAGAATCGAGACTTTTTTCTGGAAGAAAACCCGTCCTGGAAAGACAGGCTAACCATCTTACTTACCCTTAGTTTCTTTTGTTAAGGGTACTGAGAACAATAGCCCCACTGCTCCTCTCTCACACCCTTTGGACTGTGCTCCAGGCCACTATCCTTACTCGTCTCAATTACTGCAATTCCATTTTTCTAGGACTCCCAGCTAGCGTGTTGAAGAAGCTTCAGTAGAACCAAAATGAAGTGGCAGAATTAGACCTTGAACTGGCGAGTTCCTCTGCATCCAATGCCCTTGACTCACTGCATTGGCATCCTGTGCTTATAATGAGCTCTTGTAAACCCTTTTGCATGGTCCATTAGAATCTCCATCACCATGGACCGATTTACATGAGGAACACATTCCAGTGTTATGTCTCTGGCTGCCAACTTCATTCACAGGATACCTCCCTGCTGTTTATCCCCAGATTTAACCAAGTGCAGTCTGGAGGTAGAGCTTTCCATATGACTGCTGCTAAATTATGCCTTTATCCCTACAGAGAATGTCAGTATTGTCACAATGTAGAAAGTTCTTGAAGACCTGGCTATGTACACTTTAGCATTGCTTTGTCTTCCCCTAATTCCTTGTATTCTAGGTTGCTTACTTTTACTGTATTTCCTGCAGTTATAGGACTTATGGGTGTGGTCTCTTAGAGCTAGCACACCTTCACAGTATTTGCTTGCTCAATAAATTTCATAACATAACAAGATCAGCAACACTCAAAATTGCTCTGCTTTCATCTACAGGGAGCTGGGAGTGATGATCTTGAGGGGTTAAGAGTCACTTCTCGACTTGCGAGAGCATTATTCAGATGCTTGTATACAGACTTTTTCTTTGACCCTAGGTGTGAGGTCCATGGCCGTCCTGTGAAAAGTCCAGCGTGGTCACCCCTTGTTCAATTTTTCTCTTGCCACGGGACCTGGTAAGCAAAATGAATGCCTACCTGGAATCTCTATTTTGTAGGGATGATGTAGGTCAGACAATTTAATACTGAAATATCCTTTTAAATAATTATTGTGTCCTAAAAGTTATTTACAAAAATAATGTCTCACTGGGTGTAGTTGTTCTAGTGTTAACTCCAAAGTGGAGATATTTTTGTAATGATATTTAGGATAACGGAGAGGGACTTAGGATAATATATTTTTGGCACACAATATGTTAACATCAAATACATTCTGGTACTATTCCATAGATCTAGATGCCTGTGTTGATCTAGCAAGAGTATTCTCACCCCTGTCCACGTTTGACCCTGTGTTGTGTGAAGGTATCGCGGATCCTCCGTAGAGCAACACTGTTGTATGTGTACCTCTATCCATGCTAAGAACTGCTCCTTCCCCTCCATGTGCCCCTGTACACATAACCAATCACAAAGGAGGGACTCTGGGCTTTTTGGACAGGTCCAGCATACGTGCCCAAACTTAGTAAAGATACCAAAAGTATGCTGTTCCTAATTACGAGACAAGGGAAAACAAGGGGGACCGGTTTTGCATGGTCATGAGATGTAGGAGGATGGGGATTCCTCCTCTTGGAATTTGGGGCCCTCACACACCCGGCTGGGTGTCATGCTTCATCATAAGGTTGCTCCTTGTCAGGTTGGCGCTGCAATACCTGACGGGCTCCCTATCAGGGGCTCTTTGGCTCTTTATGTTGATCTAGCAAGACTATTCTCACCCCGTCCACGTTTGACCCTGTGTTGTGTGAAGGTATCGCGGTTCCTCCATAGAGCGACACTGTTGAATGCAAACCTCAATCCATGCTAGGAATGGCTCCTTTCCTTCCATGTGCCCCTGTACACATCACCCCACAGCTTTTGTACAACTATTTAGCACAGAGTTAGCACTAAGGATACAACTATACAAAAACATGGCTCTGTCGTGCCAGCTCAGGTAAAAGCAGATGAAACCACATCTACCCTAGACAGGCTGGTACCAGAATATTAAACCTAGCACAGTATCTGATTGGAACATAGGTCTAGCATCCCCCTGAAAACTTGTGTATATCCTAAACTCCTGGACCAAGTATGATCGGAAGTTGTTGACCTTTGGTTACCCATCAGGTCATGTGCATGTGAGTCTCCCATTGAGGTAGAACTGCGTCTGGTTGGTCTCCCTCCAGCTGTGGCAAGGTCCTGCCTGATGGGCTGTCTTCCTGGCTCCCATCTGAACGGTTGCTTAGACTCAAAGAAGTGAGCTGGGCACTGAGGAGCCTGCAAACAGTACTGCTTTTCCTCTAGGTACAGTGGAGGCTGCAGGAGTGGGGCACAAGCAATGGCTGTAAAAGTGGAACTATAGAGTGCAGGTAAGCAGCTCCTTGGATAGAGGCTCTGCCTGGAAAGTTTGCACTGTAAAATGACCTTGCCCCTCAGGCAAATCCCCATGCTCGTCTGCAACCCCATTATCACTGTCCCTGCGGCGGGGATCACTGACAGAATATCGGAATCAAAAGTATGGTGTGGACAGAATATTGTGACAAAAATATCAAGAAGGTAAGTGTGAAGAGGTAAGTATAGATTTACTAGTCTTGACTCAACATATATCAATGTACATAGATGTAGAGTTTTATATAGTAAAACTTTACTTACCTATAGAATCTTACCTTCACAATATTTTTTTTCTCGATGTTCTTGACACACTATTTTGCCCCCATTATTTTTGGTTCCAATATTCTGTCTAAATACCAGAGGAGGGTTGACTGGGCTATTGTCTCAGCTGGGCTATGAGGGTCTCTGGAGACACCCAGGACTGTTTCCTCATTCGGATGCTCATGCCTGTGTCAGAATTAGAGACATAATCTCCTTTTTTTTTTCAGAACCATGTTCTCTTGCCCTTAAAACATAAGGAGCTCAGACACTCATAAGGATACAGCAAAGAAATAAGGTCTCAGTTCTTATTTGAGAATCGGGTCTCATTGGACTTGTTGTGTTGCCCATGGATTTTATCCTCCTAGATTGGCATACTAGGATATTCAGAGTAGTGAAATATTTTGACTGTGTCAACCCAGCCCATTATGAGATATGTGCCCACAAAAAAAGCAGTATTCCGGTGGCACCAGAAAACAGCACACACCACTAGCAAGTTTCACAATATTGGTTCCTGATGCCCACACAATGACCTCAACTGATGATCATGTGCCACCGGAATATATTGGCTGTGAGTACTCAGAAAAAAACTTAGGGCCCCATTAGGGTGGTGGTGTAGGGACCGGCCACCAGTGTTGCGGCGGTCCTGCACCACCAATGAAGATGCGACCGCCACTCTGGCGGTCAAATCCCATATTGTCAACATTGTGGCGGGTGGTGCTGTGAGCAGCACCCGCACCAATGCCAGAAATACAGGTTGTGCATGGTAATGAGGGGGGTACCCCCCAATTTCAGCCACGCCCCCCCTCCCACCTCTCTGGGGGCCTGTAAGGGGCCCCCAAAGCAATACCTGCATGCCTTTCATGGTGGCATTGCCACCGTGGAAAGGTCTTCACCACCAGGCATCTTAATATGGATGGTGGTGTCTTCGAGACACCGCCACCATATAATGCCCGAGTTCCGCCCAGCCGGCAATCGTAAAGATTGCTGATTGGCAGAAGTGCAGCGGACAAACTTTCCGTCCGCCGCGGTACCCCCTGCCATGGTAATATGGTGGGCATAAATGGCGGTCGGGCGGGCAGTCATGGCGTGCGGATCAGCACACCATCATAATAACCCCCATAGTCTCCCTTAACGTTTGTCTTTGCCAATAGGAGGATGGAACCAGACCCTTTTTCACAATTAAGGGGTTGGCACCAGACCTATAGAGCTACCCTGAACTTTAGGGTAAACAAAAGCATTTAATTCCAGAGTGGGTTAGAGCCTCTTGTTATGGGTATACTCCTTTGAATGAAGCCGGAAAACATAAACTATGAAGTAATACCAAACCTGAGCCCAGCTCTACAAATTTACTTGGAAATGTGTCTTCCCCAGTATGTAATGGTGGGATCCAGCTGGGGCTGTTTATTGACATACAGTCATGATAGGCACTGGGGTTTTAACCATTGTGCTTTATTTTACCTGCTCTAGTCTTCTATTATTAGTTTAAATACTGATTTTTAAAATATACTTTTAAATGGACATTTATATTTGTTATATTTGACAGCTAAGCTACTATGTTATGTTGCGTACCTGAGCCCAAACTACATACCACCTCCTTGAAAAATCCTTACTGCTTGACTAACGCTACCACTGCAGATCCAAGAAAATGGAAGGATATATAGCTAACCTTTTTCAAGCAACACTATCCAGTGGCGTAGTACAGTGAGGGGGAAAGTCATCCCGCAACACCATAAAATAATCCTCATATGCCCCAAAACCTTAAAATCGGCTTATATAACAACAAGAGGCTCCGTAAAGACAAAAAGTGACTGTGCAGCGTACATCAAGTACTTCTAATCAGCCACAAAACCTAGAGAATAGGCCAGACAACTGCTCTGTTACCCCTCACTCCCAGTCAAAGCGCCTTTCATTGTGCAGTATATGACCTCGTGCACATGTGCCTGAACACAGCCTTTCGGGAACAAGCTTTAAATCTGCAAACCTGTATCAATGGGCGTGGCCTTTATCCACTGTGTTAGGACCATAGAGACCGCCAGGCCACCCAAGGAGGCGGACTTTGCTCTTGCTGGTCCGGCCCTTAGCAGTGCTTTGCCGCGGGAAACATCATTAACAACGAAAGCATTACTACGCGTAACGTTTACAACGAGGCACTTACCACGTAAATGTCTTTTCAACGCGTATGCCTACAACGATCGTCTTTACCACGAAAAAAAAACCCGTAGGATTAAAAAGGGGGTTTGGGGGGGTCTCCCCCCCATAAAAATATGATCCCGCCGTGCCAAAGAAATCAGCGTCGTAAGAGAGGAAGCGGAATAAACTTCCGCTTCCTCTTTACGACGTAAGAGCGACGTGGTAAAGATGATGAGGGGAAAACGAATTCCGTGGTAACGCATGCGTGGAAAAGGCATGCGTTGTAACGGAATTTGTGGTAACGACATATAACCCTTTGCCGCCACTCATGATCAATCTCTGCCTACCTGCACTTCCGGGAGCTGATGGCAACTCAAGACTTCATTAACTCTCCTCTTCAGGAAAGTTATCACCAGTGAAGGAAGGCCTATCAATATTTACCATAAAGCAACCTGCACTAATGGATGCAGCAAACACATCTATCATGCTGTATGACTCAAGAGAACCCTACATATGTTGGAATTATTTAATCAGAGCTTAATATGTATGTATAAGGTGCATCGCACTTTATGAAACTTGCCCAATCATGACGCCAAGCGGTAGGCACCGTTTGTCTGACCACGCGGTCCCAGGTGGTAACCGGAAATGTTCTGAATTTATGCAGGCCCAGCGGAAACATCTGCTTCCAAATAACAGTTTAAAGAGAGGCCACTGGACACAGACAGATGCTGCAAAGGACACCGCGACTTTAACTGTGCTCTCTGGTGGCTTCATACCTCTGTCGGTAATTACCGCCTATGGCCTCCGCCGCACGGCCGGCCTTATTATCAAATCTTGTATGAATTCACGCACAGACACGTCTGATGCTGCTGAACATTAATTATTGACGCTTCTCGTTCACTAGGTGCGTCTTGGGCTCAGATGATTAATGTATCTGAGGATATGTGGTGCCAGCGGCTAGAGGGACGGATATCTCTCTAGTCCTCTAAAGCCTGGCTATATTACAGGGTGTGACATTTACATGGTGTGTTGCAGCTACCACTTGGATAAAGGAGGGAGGGTATGGAAAACAGAGGATTTGTGTGCGGAATGCATGATCTCCCTTACTCCTGTATCTCCCATGGTCCCTCATTGACTCCACGAGCTCGACTTCACTAAAGTCTCCCGCCACACAGAGCCACAAAGCGGCTATTGGGCAGCAATGAGCTGTATAAAATAATCATACTCTCTGCAGTACAGTGTCTCTATGCATGGACTGGCTTCAGCTACACTTAAACAACGCTATTGCTGACTATAATAAAGCCTTATAGTCCACCGCAGAGGGCTATACTGGTTGTTAAAGGCCCTAAACCGGAGCTATAAGCCCTAGACGCAGGTCTTTAACAAGCGGTAAAGCCCGAAGGCAGAAGGGCTATAAGGCTATTAGAACATTCGACCCACTGATGGAAGAATGTTCTAAATTAAAAAGGAAGGAACAGAAGGAACAAACACTGGAATGGTGATGGTCCAGGCATATACCAACCATTATAAACACTGGGCCACTCCGTTGTCTTTAATGGATCTCCCTATATTCCACTGCTCTAATAATGCGATGTGGTGAAAAATATAGGGGTACATTTACTAAGCTTTAGCACCGTGTTTGCATCACAAAAGTGTCGCTAATTGACGAAAAATTTTTTTTTACTAATTTACTTTCCAGCTCTAAACCTGTTTAGCGCTGGAAAATTGCTTGAAAGTAGCACAAAGAAGCTCTGCTTTATATTACTTAGTGCCAAGGGGCCATATCACGGATGGTGCATCGGCATTTCCATGCAACCACCCACGGTTTCTGATGTTAAGCCCTATTTAGTTACAACATTGTCAAGGCTTAGCGTCAGAAAACAGCGTACGCTTTGACCAGGTGCTATTACAGAGAAATGCTTTCATTTCTCCTTTTCCCGACTGCATTTGTGCAGCATTGTACAGCACACATGCAAGATGGGAAATGTTTTTCGGTTAAGCTAAGCCTATTATTTTGTATTGGAAGGGTTTCCTTCCAATACAAAACCTATGCTAGTCTCAGTAGACACACTTTCACTATGATGCAAAGGTGTGTACGTGATGCACACCAGCATATTTCTGCATTGGCGCTGGGCAGATAGGAGTAGAGTGCCATATTTCTGTAAATATGGTGCTCTCTTGCTCATTCCTTCTCACTCAATGCAGCATTTGCGTCTGCAGCACTGCGCTGCATGATGAAATGAATAAAATGAAAAAGAGATTTATATAGCGCAATACAATTACCCGAAGGTGTCAAGGCGCTAGCTCATCAGGTAAAATAAGTTGTAAGATCTTAATTCAGAGTCAGAGATTAAACAGCCCTGTTTTTAATGCTTTCCTGAATGCCATCAAGTGAGTTTTGTCTTTTAACCTCTGTGGAAGAGAGTTCCAAAGTCTGGTCGTACCGACCAGAAAGCTTCTGCCACCCCAGGAGCTTTTCTTGAACCTGGTAATCACCAGATTGTAAGACTGAGCTGAGCGTAGATGGCCTGTAGGAAGGTACTGTTGGAAGTTCTGCTTGAAAAAGGCTGGTCCTATGTCCTGGGTTGCTTTAAATGCTGTGCAAAGAGCCAACACTTCTTTTCCCTGGTAACCAGTGTCACTCTTTTAGTGCAGCAGTGGCAGATTTGTGCTTGGGAATGTCCAGCAAAATGTGCGCAGCAGCATTTTGTACAAACTGTAGTTTACTCAGGCATTTAGTCCTGAGATTGATAAAGAGACTGTTGCAGTAATCAGCTCTGGAAATGATTCAGTAAATCTAGGCCACAGTTTTTCGTGGATATTTTTTTTGCTCTAATAGGTTGTGCTAATTCGAATGGAGGCTCCACTCGTGCCCTTCTTATTGTTTTATAGGTTGGCACGAGACCTTTATGCCAGGTTCATATTGAAAATGCAGGCCCGGACTGGCCATAGCGGGCACCGGGCAATCCCACGGTGCGCCACACGGGTGGGGGCCGGGTTTGGGCCCCTAGGGGCCGTTTTTGTTACAGGACCGTTTTTGCAGCATAGTCGCAAAATCGGCCCTGTACCAAAATCGGCCGAAAACCGGCCCCTTCAAAGAGCTCGGAGGCACCTCCCCCCCCCCAGAGTGGGGAGGGGGGGCTGGCCGAGCACTTTGCCGGGGCTGGTTTTGTTTCCCAGTCCGGCCTTGTGAAAATGGGATTATATCCCAGTTTAATGGTGCTAAACAACTGCACAGACAATACTCTACCCATCCGTATGTTCCTCTGTGGAATGGGCATCATGTGCTCAGGCTACTGGGTCGGAGTTTGCCCCTGTCTGTCATTTATTAAGTATGCGAGCTGCATAAACTGTAGGGTTGAGAAGCATTAGACCCTCAAAGTGGTCCAGGGGGACTACATCGGAATTCCCGCACAGGCAACACGGAATGGGGGCAGGAATTCCGTCCCATTCCAAGATCCTCCCTGTTAATGGGGAACAACTGCAGTAGTTGCTGTTTGCACTTTGATATGATCATTCCTAATTGACAGGCTGATTTTTCCCCATACATTTACCCCTTACATTTACCTAGGTGTTAACTGGAGAGAAAAAGTTGTGAACAACAGATCACGGTTTGGTGGAATTACATGTAAACTCAGTTTGGCTTGGAACTCCCATTAATGGGTGAAACAGAAATCACGAGCTACTCAGAATCCGGGCTTTAGTGTCCTACTTGGGCCACCATACCCATTTCCATAATCCCTGGGGAATCATGCTATTCTGTGCATGGGTTTGCAGGCTGAGCCTCTCTGGTGGGAGGAAGACAGTACAGATGCTAGATAACAAGAACAACCAGAGCTGATGCATTGAGTTGTTTGGGGATTCCGGAAGACCAGCAGCGCTCCACCAGTAAAGGTGGCAGCTCCCTGTGGAACAACCTCTACAGGGCACTGATTGCTGCATTCATTGAAGCCCAAGAACCACCAGTAAAGGTGGCAGCTCCCTGTGGAACAACCTCTACAGGGCACTGCTTGCTGCATCAATTGAAGCCCAAGAACCAGCGAGGGCTCGGTCCCTGAATTTCACACGGTGGGCCCACAGTTCCTGTAGGCCTTCGGGATCGACTCTGTTGACAAACCCAAGTCTCTCAACCTTATCAAAGCCTCAGGGACAGATCACATATAAAACATACTGGCAACAAGAGAATATTTTATTTCTATAAATAGATTAGGCTCAAACCCACCACCAGCCCATTTCTGCCTGCCACTTCACAAAGAGATGTCTGAGAAATTGCCCCACGCCCTACTGAGTGGCAGGGAGAGCTGCTGGTGCTGGTGCTGCTGGTGTTGGAGCCGCTAGTGATTCTGCACAGAACAACAAAAATAAATGATGGTCGCTACCTGCCATAAATTGCTTCAATGCCTCGTCACAGGTAGATAGCACTACAATTAAAATATAATGCAATACTTTCCATAGTGTGTGCCCTACTAACGCTGGGAATCATACTATTGCTTTTATATTTGATGCATGTGGTGGAAGAGGCCGGTATTAATTTACATACAAGTTACTCTACTTTGCAGTGTGCAGGTCCCCCACCAGCGAAGGATACTGCAAGGCTACCTCCAGGGCAGGTAGGTCCCTGCTTTTTCAAGCCTCCTGTAAAGCTGTGCACACCCAATGCACCTTCGCTGGGGAGGCTGCATAAGCCCCTGACAAGGAGAGCGCATCCTGCATATCCCACAGATCACCTCCAGTCTCTGGGTTCACTGTGTTATGCCATGTCAACTACACAGTGAGGTAGTGCATGGTCTACATTTTCGTGGCTTCCTGCCTCTTGCCCAGCAGGGACTCAAAAAATGTTGTCTTTGAGTTTGCTACACCCCAGGCACATGCACTCTACAGACGCCATCTTAAATTATGATTAACAGGGATCCATATGCATGTTCCAGACACTGAGTACATCTCGAATTTGGACCAGATGGAATCCCTGCTAATGTGGAATTTTAGGAATTGGGTTTCTGTATGGCAGAGGTATGCACCCTGTTCAAGAAGGAACCACAATCCTGGTCTGGGTAAGTCAGATTCACCAACACAAAGGAGGGGAGAGGACCATTATTGTTTAAACTCCATTACCCCAGGCCCCCAAATACAATCAAATGTTCACACATAAGGGGTATGTAGAGTACACAAGAGACACAACCAGGAAAAATGTCTCAGTTTGGAAAAACTGCCCTCACTCACATACCGAGGTATGTGACATGCTTCATCATAGGGCCTGCTACAGACGCCCTGGTGTAGCCACATCCAGGGCGGAGCATTAGGGAGGGGGAAAAAATAATAATAAATTCCACACTACAAGACGTACAACCAAATATTGTAAATACGTACAACGAGTAACAGAAATAAGATGCAAAACGTGCAATGAACACCCTGTGGCTAAACTGATAGTGCGACAAAGAAGTGCAGTATAGGGATGTGATTAAAACTGATTAAGGGTGCCAATAGAAAGAATTACTTTATTAGACACAGTTAGGTACCCCTACTAGGAATAAAAATAAGAAAAGGATAGGAAATATTTGTTGAGAAAATGAGGTTCCTCAAGACTTCCCTCCTACCACTGCTGAAGTCAACATGTTTTGACCGCTTGAATTGTGCCTAAAAAGGTCACCCCGGTCTTCATCAGGACTGTCGCGATCAGTGCCACTGTCCGCCCTTCCGTAATTCGGTCACAGGGCCTTCAGAGGAGAGTAGGTCAACCAGATCCGTACTCTTCCTAATCTTCTAGTTGTTCAGTGGAGACTAATCCCCGTAATGTGGGAAAACATTCACTGAAAAGGAGCAGAGAGTATTGATAGAAACACACATTCTTCCCACCACTCACTCTGCAAGCCCCTAAAAATGTACAGCATCTCTGAAGATGGTGTTACTTCTAGATGTATTAAAAATGCTCATACAGTTACAGCAATAACAATGTATCTGTTCCGTTTATGCTCGGGTTCTTGACTTCATCCCCTCAGGAAAATAGAGCATCGATCACCTCATCACCACTGGTGACGATATTTATAGTGCTTTTATAAAAGGGCAACACACTGCCCGCTACCAGGACCGCTCAAAGTACCCCCGTGACCCAACACACACCACACACCACACGCATAAACCACTCAATAATAAAATGCAAGTTACTTCTAGCCTCAAAACAGGCGGGTAACCCACTCGTAGATCAAACTCACCGAGTTTATGTATTTCACAAACCCGAACTGGTGTCCGCCAGGAGGGTCTCCCTGAGAACAGAGTCTGCAAGAGAGTAATGTGTAAGGTTTCTATCTCTCATCTAAATAGAATCTCCTTTCAGAGACTCGTCAGCGGTCCTAACACCGCCCGTGAGAGCAGCCGTAAAGATAACATATGCACCCCTCATCCAACCGCCTTACCGTTCTTTGGGTATAGCCCTGCCAAATATGCCTGTACCTCGAGACACCCCGTATATGGGAGACGCCGTGTAGGATCAGTAACTTAACGGAGAATGACCCGTTCCCTGCTCCGCCCCTGGCGCACCACGTCATTCACGTCATGACGCCACGACGTCATGCGTGGAGCGTCTACGTTCAGACGTGAAATGTAGTTTCTAAAGGTTTCACTGCCCAAGGGAGTTGCGCGATGTCAGATCATCGGTATTACTTGAACTGAGATCTTCCCGTTACACCCAAAGTGAATATACGTGGTCCAAGCCGCTTTTTAGATAAAATGCAGAGTGTCTGCAACAAAATGGGGAGGTAGACAGGGATTCATTAGAGTATTCCCCCCTCCCTCCTGACCCCCTTTCAGAATGGCATTAATCCCAGGATTTTCTTTTGGGGATGATATTGTCTCTGACATTTTAGCAGGGCCGTCCCTCTTAGGAGATAGCACAGTCACAGCAGTACTGGCACAAGGGGAGGGTTGGGATACCCTACTGCAGTGGTCTTCAAACTTTTTTATTCCGCGCCCCCCCACCCCCATTGTAGAAAAACTATTTGCCGGGCCCCCCCTCAAAATATTTCACAATTATTTTATTTAACTGGCAATGTTTAACCCCTTCGATGCTCATGACGAGCTCAGCTCGTCATGAGGTACACCTCTCGTACACTCATGACGAGCTGAGCTCGTCATGAACAATGGGAATCAATCATTTTCAGCGCACAGGATAAATCTGCACCGCACCGATGGTGTTAAATATATCTAGACTTATTTAAACATTGCAGCTGAGTTCTGTCACTGGTTTAGAAATGCAAACAAATACATGATTTCCAAACATACTATTCCGGTGAGGCAGGCCTTACTAATGTGCAAAGGATCCTGTGTGGTTATTAAAAATGGCAGTGTGAGTCTTGGAGAAAATTTGAAGTCCCTTCCCTTTTGACACCTTTTCCCAGCCAGGATTTAAATGACAAAGGATGTGAATGATGGCCCATTACAGGCATGCTTACTGCTGCTCATTTTTTAGGCTGAAAACAAAGCATAATGTTTCTTTTGGCCAGAGCCTGGCGCCCCCCCTGAGATCACTCGAGGTCCCCTTAGGGGGTCCGCCCCCCAGTTTGAAGACCTCAGCCCTACTGGAACTTAAGAAAACACAGGTCAAAACTATCCTTCATGGGGCAATCCTAACAGAATTTTTATGGGTGAATGCAACCCCTAGGGGCCTTATAGTAAATAATGAACCACTCATTTTCTTGGAAGATGAAGAATTCAGACGCGACTGGGCATTAGTGTCTTGGAAATGTACCAGGGATTGGTTGGTTCTAATAATCCGGACAGCCAAACGGCTAGCAGATGCTCTCCTAATCAAAATACAGACAACGGAAGCAGGATTACAAGCAGATAGTGTAATGACAACATTTGATCACAAACTTGAACAAATCAATACTGAACTTGCTGAATATAGGGACCAGCTGATCCATTCTGAAATCTCAAAAATTCAAAAGGACCTGAAGAACTTTTCCAGAGAGAAGGCATACCCTTGCAGATTGTGTTCTCAGGGATACCCTCCTGGCGGACACCAGTTCGGGTTTGTGAAATACATAAACTCAGTGAGTTTGATCTACGAGTGGGTTACCCGCCTGTTTTGAGGATAGAAGTAACTTGCATTTTATTATTGAGTGGTTTATGGGTGTGGTGTGTGTTGGGTCACGGGGGTACTTTAAGCGGTCCTGGTAGCGGCTGTGTGTTGCTCTATTATAAAAGCACTCTAACTATCGTCACCAGTGGTGATGAGGTGATCGATGCTCTATTTTCCTGAGGGGATGAAGTCATGAACCCGGGCATAAACAAAACAGATACATTGTTATGGCTGTAACTGTACGAGCATTTTTTAATACATCTAGAAGTAACACCATCTTAAGAGATGCTGTAAATTTTTAGGGGCTTGTAGAGTGAGTGGTGGGAAGAATGTGTGTTTCTATCAATACTCTCTGCTCCTTTTCAGTGAATGTTTTCCCGCATTACGGGGATTAGTCTCCACTGAACAACTAGAAAATTAGGCAGAGTACGTATCTGGTTGACCTACTCTCCTCTGAAGGCCCTGTGACCGAATTACGGAAGGGCGGACAGTGGCACTGATCGGGACAGTCCTGACGAAGACCGGGGTGACCTTTTTAGGCACAATTCAAGCGGTCGAAACATGTTAACTTCAGCAGTGGTAGGAGGGAAGTCTTGAGGAACCTCATTTTCTCAACAAGACATTTCCTATCCTTTTCTTATTTTTAATCCTGGCAGGGGTACCTAACTGTGTCTAATAAATTAATTCTTTCTATTGGCACCCTTAATCAGTTTTAATCACATTCCTATACTTCACTTCTTTGTCGCGCTATCAGTTTAGCCTCAGGGTGTTCATTGCACGTTTTGCATCTTATTTTTGTTACTCATTGTACGTATTTACTTTATTTGGTTGTACGTCTTGTAGTGTGGAATTTATTATTTTTTCCCCTTCCCTAATGCTCCGCCCTGGATGTGGCTACACCAGGGCGTCTGTAGCAGGCCCTATGATGAAGTATGTCACATACCTTGGTATGTGAGTGAGGGCAGTAAGTCAGAGTCACACCATAAATTAGCCCATTCTAACCCTCCGGTCACTTGGCACAGATCAAGCAGTCTTAACTTAAGAGGCTCTGGATAAAGTATTTGTGCAACACTTCAAACAGTAAAAGAGTGAAACACTACAAAAAGACTCCTCGCCAGTTTACAAAAATAAAGTATGATTTTCTAAATCAAACAATACCAAAATGACAAAAATCCAATGAGTAGAAGACAAATATGAATTTCTTAAGATTAAATGTAAAAATAGCGCTTAGAAGCAATAAGCACCTATGACAGTTAGCTGGTCGCACTGGACTGGGACAAAGTCAAGAGTTAAGGCTGACCACAATGGAACGCAGGTCGGATGCAGGAGCCATGCACAGACCATTGAACAAAGTACCTTGATCCTGGTAGCAACAGCAAGATGCTTGGTGCAGCTGAGCGATGTGTAGGTGTTGATCCAGCAGACAAGGTGATGCACAGATTTTTTTCACGCAGTGGTGGCGAATCGCCGGTTCTTTAGATAAAGCTCCGAACCGAAGAGCATTGGGTCCGTTGATGAAGTGCCGGGTTTCTCCACAATGTTGAGGGGATGCGTTAATCTTCCCACACTGCAGTGGTAGCTATGCAGCAGTTCCGATGCATCAGTTCTTTAAAATGATGTGCTGGTTCCTTGTGCGATGCGCTGATTCTGCTCCCGCAACATAAACATCGCATCGGTTCTGCTTCCCGCAGACAGAAAATGCATCTGTTCGACTGTCGCAAGCATCTAGATCAACTTCCAGTGGACCAGGCATAGGAGCAGGTTGGGACACTTTGATTTCTCTGAGTCTCAAAAACATGAGGCAAGCCATCAAGCCCTTGGAGGTCACTCTGGGTTCAAACGGAGTACAGTTCCTCCTAAGCAGGGGCAGAGGATATCAGGCGGCAGTAGCACTGCAGAAAAACAGTTCTTCCAGAGGAGCAATCCAGCAGAGTGACTGTCCTTGTAGCAGCACAGCAGTCCTTCTTTCTGAGTTTCTATACAGGTCCAGAAGTGTCTAATTTGGTGGGGTCAGAGACCCAGTACTTATGCCTTATGCCTTTGAAGTGGGCCAACTTCAAATATGGGCCTTTGAAGTGTACAGAGGTCCTTTCTTCCTAGTTCTGGCTCCATACTCACTACAGGGGGTAATCAAACTATTGTGTGGGATCAGGACACTACTCATTCAGCTGTGCCAGCTCCTGCCTCTCATCCTGCCCAGTATGAGATATCAGGATGCAGATGGGCAATCAGACACACCTAACTTTCCTTTACCTGTAGCTGTCTAAAGTGAATGCACAAACTCAAGCTGTCACCCACCCCAGGCGTGAATTAGAGACAGGTGGCAGGCACATAGAGCTTTGAGAGCAGAGAAATGCCAACTTTCTAAAAGTGCAAAAACAACAGTTGATGGACAGAATGCAGAACAATGTCTTACATTCACCCCAGTACAGAGATCTGGGCCTAAATCCATTGTTTTTTTGCTCTCCATGCCATTCCAGTTCGAACCCAGCCATATGCAAATCAGTCTTGACCCTGTGCCCCATGGGAACAGTCCAGCCTGAACTGCCAAGCCAGGTCCTCCCTGGACTGGAAAAAAACATCCTAGGACCGGTTTCAGCCCTCCTCAGCCAGGATAGCTTGATTCCAGTGGCATGGAGAGCACGGGACTCACGTCTGAGCATACCCGTCCCACTCGGGGTGACAAATGCAAAAACAACAGTTGGTATTGCTTTGTTTGCCCAAAGTTGGCAGGGTATGCCCAGAGATGGGTCCCTTGCTCACTCTACCACTGGATTCAAGATAGCCTGGCTGATGAGGATTATGAATCCGAAACCGGTCCTAACATGCTTGTTTCCGGTCCAGGGAAGACATGGCTTGGGAGTTCCGTCCATCATCCCCTTTGGTACAACTTTCTAAAAGTGGTACAAAAGGGGGTGGTGATGGACGGAGCATCTGAATCAATCAAACACTCACACCCAGTCAAAAGATAAGGGGTTTAATCCATCACCGTTCTTTAGCCCACTCTGCCACCCCAGTTCAGACATGGCTATATGCAAATCAGTCTGACCCTGTGCCTCATGGGAACAGTCCAGCCCGAACTGCCAAGCCATGTCTTCCCTGGACCGGAAACAAGCTTCCGAGGACCAGTTTCTGGCATTCCAGCCGTCTTCAGCCCGGCTTGCTTGAATCCAGTGGCAAAGTGAGCAAGGGACTCACATCTGAGCATACCCTGCCACACTTGTGGCGGCCAAAAGTGGTACAAAAGGGGGTGGTGATGGACGGAGCATCTGAATCAATCAAACACTCACACCCAGTCAATAGATCTGGGTTTAATCCATCACAGTTCTTTAGCCCACTCTGCCACCCCAGTTCAGACATGGCTATATGCAAATCATTCTGACCCTGTGCCTCATGGGATCTCTTGACTGGGTGTGAGTGTTTGATAGCCATGTCTGAACTGGGGTGGCAGAGTGGGCTAAAGAACGGTGATGTATTAAACCCTGATCTTTTGACTGGGTGTGAGTGTTTGATTGATTCAGATGCTCCGTCCATCACCACCCCATTTTGTACCACTTTTGGCCGCCATAAGTGTGGCAGGATATGCTCAGACGTGAGTCCCTTGCTCACTTTGCCACTGGATTCAAGCAACCCGGGCTGAAGACGGCTGGAATGCCAGAAACCGGTCCTCGGAAGCTTGTTTCCGGTCCAGGGAAGACATGGCTTGGCAGTTCGGGCTGGACTGCTCCCATGAGGAACAGGGTCAGACTGATTTGCATATAGCCATGTCTGAACTGGGGTGGCAGAGTGGGCTAAAGAACGGTGATGGATTAAACCCAGAACCTTTGACTGGGTGTGAGTGTTTGATTGATTCAGATGCTCCGTCCATCACCACCCCCTTTTGTACAACTTTCTAAAAGTGGCATTTCTGAAATAGTTAGCTTAAATCCAACTTTACCATTAAAGAGGATTTATCATTGTCATTCAATGATCTGAAACATGACAGAGCCACTCCTCCATCAGGAATTACAGCTTAAAGGTGTAATAAGGAATTCCCAGTGTTAAACTATAAGAGGAGTAGGCTTCACAGCAGTAAAAAAGTAATGTAGGTGTTTTTCACAACCAGGACATTCAAAATACTTAAAAGCACATGTCCTACCTTTTACTTACACAGCACCCTGCCGTATGGGCTGCCTAGAACCTCCCTTAGGGGTGACTTATATGTAATAAAAGGAGGGTTTAAAGCTTAGCATGAAGTTTTTAAATGCCATGTCGATATGGCAGTAAAACTGCACACACAGGCTCTGCAGTGGCTGAGACATGTGTAAAGGGCTAATTGTGTGGGTGGCGCAGTCAGTACCACAGGCCCACTAGTAGCATTTAATTAACAGGCCTTGGACACAGGTAGTGCAAGCTACTAGGGTCTTACAGATAAATTAAATATACAATTTGTGGATCAACCAATGTAAACATGTTTAGGGGAGAAACACATGCACTTTAGCACTGGTCAGCAGTGGTAGAATGCTCAGAGTTTTAAGCTCAACAAAAAGAATCAGAAAAAAAGGGGGTAAGCAGACAGAAAGTATTGAGGAAGACCACCATAAGGCTGACAGGTCTAACACATGTCACCCCCCCCCCCCGGCTGAAAGTGGGGAGAGCTACCCAAACTCTAGGAAGTTCTCATCACTAAAGTGGGAAATCTGGACAGACCATAGGCATTGTGGTGGTCTAACCCTAGGCTGTGGTAGACCCTAAAATCCATAACCTGTCGGGAAATGGACCACATCAACAATTTTGGATTCTCACCCCTCATTTGCATTGGCCACCTGATGGGCCTGTGGTATGTCAGAGCCAGGAAGTGTGTCCCAATCAGGCATGGTCTCAAGTTCTTCAGTGTCCAAACCACAGCAAAGGCATTCCTCTCAATAGCATTCCACCTTTTTTCCCAGGGAAGCAATCTCCTGGAGATGAATGCTAGAGGTTAGTCTAGGCCCTCTTCATTAAGTTGTGAAAGTACTGCCCCTATGCCATGCTACGAAGCATATGTCTGAACAACATATTCCCTGGAAAGTCACAGGCCTTGAACACAGGAGCTGTGCACATGGCGTGCTTTAGGGAGTCAATGGATGTTTGGCATGCCTCTGTCCAAATCATATTCCTGCGCTGCTTCGTTGAATTCATCTCTGTCAATGGGGCAACAATTGTGCCATATCCCTTGACAAACCTCATATAGTACCCAATGAGGCCTAAGAAGGCAATGACTCTTGGGGAGCTCCCAGGCCATGATAGTCTCTATATTGGCCTTGGGGAGACTGAACCTTACCCCTGCCTACCAGGTGTCACAGGTACACCACAGACCCCTGCCCTATCTGGAACTTACTGTCCTGCATATTCAGACCAGCCTGTTGCAGAGTCTGAAGCACTTGATCCAAGTAGGCAGCACTGAAGGCCTCCATTCCAGCCAGAAACTGGTTGGCCAGCGGTGGCAGGGGCCTTCTTGAGTCCCAAGGGCATCACTCTAAACTGATAGTAGCCCTCTGGAGTGGAGAAGGCCGGTCTCTACTTTGCTCCCTCAGTTAGGGCGATCTGCAAGTATGTATTAGAATAGTGAGAGACTCCTCAAATGTATTTCTTTATCAACTGTTGCTTTTGCTTTATTCCTATTGGTTCTTAGTGTGTGGGCCTTGAACCTATGTACTAAATGTATGAGGCTTTTGTCTAAAGCCCTATTAAAGGGAGAAATGTCCCTTATATTGGGAGAAGACCTCTTTCCACTATCTGAAGGCGAATCTATGCTGGATATTGTCTGAAATTCTACTGAGTTTTGCTGCATTTTCTTTCAACTGCTTATTAATTTAGCCTGATGGCCCAGCTCGTGCCTTTTTTAATTTAATTATTTAAGTAAACTGCAAATGAAGTTCCTTGTCTGTCGTCCTTTACTAGAAATGCTTCGTTCTTGCCTTTTGAAATTTTTCCACCTCACTGGTTAGAGGCGGCAGACCCGAGAGCAGAGGACGGCCCGGGACCAGGGTTCGATTCCCGGCGCGGCAGGTTTCTGAACCAGGGTCAGCGGACTCGATAATTCTCTCGCCTCGGTGCCCACTCTGATCAGTGATCACACTCGGCAACTCTGGGCATTAGCTTGCCTCATCTTCACTAACGGCCCCACCAGACCGCTGGGGATGCCTGGTCTCACCCTGGCGATACCCATTAAGGGACCATCTCTCAGGGAAGCCAGGAAGGGTTTCGCAGCGGTCGAAGCGCCTTGGGACCCTACGGGTAAGTAGTGCGCTATATAAAATGCCTATACATACATACATACATACATACATACTTACTAGGCGAGCGAAGGGTCCAGTGAAGAGCACCAACATCTGGTAGGGACTACACCGCTCCCGGTCCGGTGCCAATGCGCAAGAAGGAATTTTATGCATAAGTTTGCTCTCTTACACCTGACCACCCACTTCTCTGAATCCTTCTTTCATTCACTGGTGGGCAAAACTCTTTGGGGCATATTTACATGAAAAGTAATGAGTGCTGCATTAGCCTTCTTGGCTTAACGCCGCGCTAATCCACTATTGAAACGCAGGGCTGCACCGTATTTACAACAATACAGTGCAGTCCTAGTTTCCCCCTGTGCTGGCGCTAATTACAGCTGCCTAGAGCCTACGCAGGCACTCTTGCACTATAGTGCTGTGTTGTGTGAAAGGCTGTTTATGTGCCGGATGGTGTTTCTTCCAACACATAAATAATCTTAAATGGTGATTTGTAACTTCTATGTGTACTGCATTGTGCAGCACACATAGAAGTTGCAACGTGTCATTTTTAAAATGATTGCGTATGTGCAGGAAGGGACACCTTCCTGCACTTAAACAATCATCCATGGCGTTTTGCGGTTCTTATTTGTGCTTCACAATGCAGCACACATAGAAACAGAAAAAACATGAAGAAATAAAGCATTTCTCCTCATTGCACCATGTTAAGACCAGGATTTTTTTATCTTAATTTTGGAGCTGCGCCATATCTACCCCACCCTTGTATATATATGGCACAGCGTCAAAATCATTGTGTGTTGCGACAGAATGCCCACCGCAACACCCATTGCCCACACCTTTCATGCTAAATATAGAGTGAAAGGGGGCCTTATTTACAAGGCAGCGTTAAGCCATGTTAAGTTAACACTGACTTGTAAATAAGGTGAAGTCCCTATCGCCAAAGGAACATCAAAAAAGTGATGTGGTGGTGGAGACAGGGGCTTGTAAATATGCCACCTAGTTTCCAAAGCCTCTCCCATCAGAAACACCTGCTCAGTAGTCCAACCGGCTGCATAATGCTCTGCTGCGAGGCATTGGATAGTCACCCTATTTAGGAGTAACCACCATAGAGGATAAAAGCAACAATGTTCTAGACATGCTGGCAGAAAACTCCCAGTGTGTCAGGGACTGGTAATTCACACTTTTGCCAGATGTGCTCGCGTCTAAACTGCACTAATCATCCCTTGGACCACACACTATGAACATGTTTATCTTTACTTTGTCCTGTGATCCTGGAACATCAGCTCCCTGAGTTACAACACGTTTTTTAAAAAGTGTTTTTATTTTGCGCCTGACCTCTTTGTGAATGCTCAGGCTCGAACCTCGGTTGGTAGCTGCTTCCACCAACTCAATGCAGTCAGGTGATGCTGTGGTAACCTCCTACAGAGCGGATCCGTGGATGTGCGCCACAGGTCTTGCGTCTCGGCAGCGTTCTGGTCAGTGAAGGCCAAGGATGGCAGATGTGAGTGCTTGAGAACCACAGACAATTACACTATCACACTTATAGTGGAAAGGTGATCTCACGACATCCGGCTACAATAAAGGTAATCCTCTCCAACAGATGCTTCTTTGAACAATACAGGACGCCTTTAGGATTGTAAATCGCTCTATGGCTCCAGCCTGACTGATGAAGGCTCTGGGCACCTAGCACTTTAGGACCCCTGTCCTACAAAGACTCATGAAATATGTCTCACAGAATCGAAACACAATATGCCAACTTCAATACCTAGGGTGAGCTACTCCATCACCCATATGGAAACTTGGCAAACAGACTGAAAACATTGGATAACTATTTGCCCATACATAAGCATCGTCCTGTTCTAGATGGACCCCTTGACAGGACTTCTCCATATGCTCCTTTGTGCATCCCCCACAGACTCCTACACCCTTCAAATGCTTTAGGGGGCTTCTGCTCTCCCAGATGAGTCAAAAAAACTTCCAATTTATTCCAGTGGAATACATTTACTCCCACTTGTGTGTGCTGTTTTGATATCATGGGAAGGAGCGTTGTAAAACGATTCTTGAATTCAATGATCATATATACTGTATTATTACTTGTGTAATTACCTGCTAACTGTCCATTTCCAATTATCATGGTAAAAACACTATGGGGCATATTTACAATTACTGGCGACGCAGCTCCAGCAATGCTCTGGGGGGCCCATTCTACTAATGCTGCGTCAAGCTTTACGCATGCTTCAAGCAGGCGCAGGGTTTTGACGTAGCATGGGCTCAAAAGTGACTGAGTAAAATCTTGTAGATTTCACTCAGCCACTTTTAGGAGGCGTTCCTGCGCCGGAACGCCCCACCTGCACCGGAACACCTCCTTAAGGCACAGGGCTTTACAACGTGACGCATCTCCCAGATGCGTCACGTTGTAATTAACCCAGGACCATGGCGCATCTTTTGCGCCGCCGCTGCGTCACAAAAGTGACACAACGGCGGCGCAAAAGAGGCGCAAGGGGCTTGTAAATCTGCCCCAGGTCCTGTATTTGTTCATAATACATTGTATATACGTATGACCACTGATTCAAGGCCATGACTAGCCCTTGTTTCCATGTTCTAGATTATGATTTGGTAAAATTTCAATTATGCTGCCATCATTTGTGTAATTTGGGGAATTTCACATTACACTGGTGGTGCATCTTTCCCAAAATTATGCCACAACGCCACTTTGCATAATTACATACCATTTGCAGTTAAAGCATACTGCAAAATATGACATTCACTGTAAAAATGTACTGTAAATAGATAGGAACAACAGAACAAGAGCGGCTGTTCTTCGTGGTTATTTGTTTAAATGCAACCTCCTGCCAAAAATGAACACTCATTTACCGCTAAAATATAGGGACAAGTGAGATTCATGTATTTCATGTAATTACATGAAACTACGCACAATATTGTGTACATCTTACAAAATTATGAAAAAGCACATCATGCCTATGTCACAGATAATCTATGAAGGAAGGGAATACTGTGAAGGCAACCACCTAAAATAACCAGCGAAGGCTTATGACCGAACCCCGACACAAACTGCAGTCTTGGGCAAAGAATGAAGTTCCACAGGAACACATTTTATAGGTTGGGAAGACAACCTCCTTGAGATACTAGCTTCTACAGCAACAGAATGGCAAGGAAGGCCTGTTGGCCCCTACCTAATGTCTGTAAACAGCTAGATCTTGAACCCCCCGCCCTGGGCAGCAGCCCCCTGGCCCTCCTCGGTGAGATCATACGGGGATTCAAGAGGTTCCCACCGCACATGCTGCCACAGCAGCATCTGGATGGCTCTTTATTTCAGAGATATCGCCTCCTACACCAATTAAAACCCACTTCTGCCCTTGTGCGGCATCTGTGTTATTATTCATATTCCTGTCACTGCTGCCTGAACCCATCAAGCCAGGAATCCTTTATCCTATTTCACACTTACCTGCGTCTTATTAAATGCACTTCGGGCTTTCTATCATTGTATTTCCAGCATTGCTGAATTTTATTACATTCATCCCGGATCTCGCCACTCTTTCTAAGCCTTTTAATTAGCCGGGCTACCAGAAAGTGAGCCGCGCGGTGGATGCTTTACTAGGCTGAGATGAGTCTGAACCTGGCGATGGTTTTAAACCTCGCTGACGTAGAATGTATACCACCCTTCTCATTCCTGTATATCATGGGTACTCACAAACTTTCTCTAAGGGGCCAAATTTACAGTGTAGTTTGTGGCCGAGGGCCGCACCGGTGGGGGCGTGGTCAGTGAGAGAGGGGGCGGGGCTAGAGACAAAAAAAAAACTGTGACCATGAGGTTGAACACATGCCCTGGCCGCGGATGTCTTTGTCCACTGAGCCACCAGACCGAGCATACACACATACCTCTCTCTCTGTCTCCCTCCCTCTCTCTCTTTCTCTTCCTCCCACCCTCTCTCTATTTCTCTACCTCCCTCTCACTCTCTCTCTCCGTCCCTCCCTCTCTCGTCTCCCTCACTCCCTCTGTCTCCCTCACTCTCTCTGTCTCCCTCACTCTCTCTGTCTCCCTCACTCTCTCTGTCTCCCTCACTCTCTCTGTCTCCCTCACTCTCTCTGTCTCCCTCCCTCCCTCTCTGTCTCCCTCCCTCCCTGTCTCCCTCCCTCTCTCTGTCTCCCTCCTTCTCTCTGTCTCCTTCCCTCTCTCTGTCTTCCTCCCTCCCTCTGTCTCCCTCCCTCCCTCTCTCTGTCTCCCTCCCTCCCTATCTCTGTCTCCCTCCCTCCCTCTCTCTGTCTTCCTCCCTCTCTCTTTCTCCCCTCTCTGTCTCCATCCCTCTCTTTCTCTCCATCCCTCTCTTTTTCTCCCTCCCTCTCTTTTTCTCTCCCTCTCTCTCTGTCTCCCTCACTCCCTCCCACTTCCTCCCTCCCTCCCTCCCTCCATCTCCCTCCCTCTCTCTGTCTCCCTCCCTCTCTCTGTATCCCTCCCTCTCTTGGTCTCCCTCCCTTTCTTTGTCTCCCTCCCTCTCTCCGTCTCCCTTTCTCTCCATTTCTCTGTCTCCCTCCCTTTCTCTAACTGTCTCCCTCCCTCTCTCTCCCTGTCTTCCTCTCTCTCGCTCCCTCTCACCCTCTTTCTCCCTCCCTCCCTCCCTTTGTCTCCCTCCCTCCTTATGCCTCTGCCTCCCTCCCCTCCCCTGTCTCTCCCTCTCTCTCCCTCCCCGACTCTCTTTCCCTCCCTCGCCTTCCCCTGACTCACCCTCTCTCCCTCGCCCTCACCTGACTCTCTCTCTCTCCCTCCTTCTCCCTCCCCTGACTCTCTTCCTCCCTCCTCTCACACTCCTTCCCTCCCCTCACACTCCCTCCCTCTGTCTCTCCCTCCCTCGCCTCACACTCCCTCCCTCTGTCTCTCCCTCCCTCGCCCTCCCCTCACTCTCACTCCCTCTGTCTCTCCCTCCCTCGCCCTCCCCTGACTCTTACTCTCCCTCTCCCTCACCCTGCCCTGGCTCTCCCTCCCTCCCTCTCCCCTGACTCTCCCTCTCTCTCCCTCCCCTGACTCTCCCTCTCTCTACCTCCCTCCCCTCACTCTCCCTCCCTCCCCTCACACTCCCTCCCTCTGTCTCTCCCTCTCCCTCCCTCCCCTCACTCTCCCTCCCTCTGTCTCTCCCTCCGTCGCCCTCCCCTCACTCTCCCTCCCTCTGTCTCTCCCTCCCTCGCCCTCCTCTGACTCTCACTCTCCCTCTCCCTCACCCTGCCCTGGCTCTCCCTCCCTCCCTCTCCCCGACTTTCCCTCTCTCTACCTCCCTCCCCTCACTCTCCCTCCCTCCCCTCACACTCCCTCCCTCTGTCTCTCCCTCCCTCGCCCTCCCCTGACTCTCACTCTCCCTCTCCCTCACCCTGCCCTGGCTTTCCCTCCCTCCCTCCCTCTCCTGTGACTCTCCCTCTCTCTCTCCCTTCCCTGACTCTCCCTCTCTCGCCCTCACTCTCCCTTCCTCAACCTCCCCTGACTCTCCCTCCCTCTGTCTCTCCCTCCCTCTGTCTCACCCTCCCCTGACTCTCCCCCTCCCTCTCTCACTCCCTCCCTCGCCCTCCCCTAACTCTCTCACTCCCTCAACCTCCCCTGACTCTCCCTCCCTCTGTCTCTCCCTCCCTTGCCCTCTCTCTCCATCTCTGTCTCCCTATCTCTGTCTAGGCAAGGTGTATTAATTCTATTAGAAATATCACGAAAAGCAAGAGCTATTTCCTGCACACATCGAACCACCTTCCCCAGCCTTCCCAAAATCTGCAGCACATTATTAGTGACTCCCTAATGTAGAGGGTGCACGAGAGCTGGCTGGACCACTGCAGCAGAGATCAGGTGTAATCCGGAGGGCAGAGATTCCAAATAAGGCTGGGCTGATTCAGACTTTCATCCCTTCAGTGTCGATAAAACAAATGCTACTCGAGGCTGCGCAGAGTGATCTCCGAGTGGCTCGGTTCAATCAGTCACGGGGTTTGTCCTGATCACTGTAATTGTCCAACCATCCCCCCCCCCCCTCCTCTGTGGCAGCCCGGGATGAGTCAGCTTGCCTGGCGCGCACACAGCCGGAGCACTTCACAGGTCTTTAAAAGACCATTAAATCGTTAATGAGGCTTTGTTCTGTTTCACCTCTTCTGAGGCCCCTGCAGCTCCACTCTATGGCTGGAATTTCCCAGCCCCCCTAGAGCAGAGCCTCTCCGAGTCAGGCTGCATCAACCGCCGGTGTTTACTAAAACTCTTGATTTATTTTTTTTAAATTGGTACATGTCTGCATGGTCCGGCGGGCCGCCAAGGAAGGCTTGCCGGGCCGCCACCGGCCCGCGGGCCGTACTATGAGTACCTCTGCTGTATATCCACAGGGAGAAATAAATATCTTACTGGGGCCTCATTTACAATATTTTGATGCGCAGCCAGCCTTCTTGTTGCTCCACCGTGCGTCAAAATAAAAGGGCTGTAATGCGCTGTATCTACAAGATACAGCGCGTAGATATGGCACATTCCTGTCCTTGTCCTCTGCGCGGGTGCACAAAGGTATTTCTCCTCATTGCGGCTCCCTTACGCCTCCCCTGAGGAGGCACGGGAATCTGACGCATTACATGGTTTACAAAACCTTGTAAATCTTGGAATGCTTCAGGTTCCATGCATGCTGCGTGGGAACACCCACAGCAACACCCAGGGAACGCCCCTTTCACGCAGAGTAATACGTGAAAGGGGCCCAGATTTACAAGGCCATGATAAGCCAAGCTGGGTGGCTGTACGTGGCATTGTGAATATGGGCAGGCACACTGTGCGGCCGGTGCATCAAAAAAAGTGTGCACAGGCAGCGCAATGTGCAATTGGCTTATAAATGAGCCCCTTATAATCTATTTTAGAATATCTGTTTTACTGCAATTCTTTCATTTCACAGTGCTGTAAATATCGGGTGTTAGAATTACCCAATGTAATGATGCTCAAGTTATTGGCCTTTGAATGATGAAGGGCTGAATCGGCCCTCTTTGATTTCAGATTTGCCATCTTTAGGTCACACAGATGTCAACATCAAGAACTTAACTCACTGAGCCACCTTTCATAAGCTAAAGGTCCAGTGGCACCCCAGGCGAATGAAGAATGACAGGATACTCATGGTGTAATTTATGGAGTGGAAGATAGGGGACATCTGCGGTGCACTGATGAGGGTCTGTGACAGTCACCCTGGTAGCTCCCTCTACACTCACGAACCAGCTGTTTTAAATATAAAGTGAGATTTACTGTAAAATCTCGGGCAACCAGGAACAAATCTCTCCTTCGTTTGCAAAAAAAATGTACGATTTGAAATCAAGGCTTGTCCTCGGACTGGGAACCCCTTTATTATTATTTTTTTCCCTCTAACACCTGTCTTTCCTTCAAGAAAACTGAGCTTTGTGATTTTCTACTTGGAATAATTTCTAGGCCACTGATATCCATACCTTACTCTGCTCAGGACAGTGAAGTCCTCCTCTGCCTTTGGGGTTATGTTGGCGCTATAAAAATGTTCTTAATAAATGAATGTAGTGTCTTGAAGACAGAGTCCTGGTATGTGCTGTGTCTGAGATGCTGTAAAATGTAGTCCTGGGTAGTGAACTTTGCTCCGGTGGCAGAGTTTGCAGAGTTTTCTGCACTCCGCGGAGCTTGATGAGTGCAGAAAACTCCGCTTTGCGATGTGCAGCGGAGTTTTTTCCCCGTTCGCGATCGCAAATGGTAAGTTTGTGAGTGCCAGCTGCCACTCAGGCAGAATTTCTACCCGAGCGGCAGGAATACCAGCACAAACTGCAGTTCACACTGCACTCCGCCACTTGGGGAACTTCGCAGAGTTTTTTTGTAACTTTGCGGAGTTCAGCATAGCACATTTCTGCGAACTTCGCCCAGGCCTGGTAAAATGGGGAGGATAGCAGGGGATGATGTGTGTGTGTGTGCGTGTGTGTTTGTGAGGTCTTGCTCTCCTTTGTACTAAACGTTACACTCGACTACTAGAGCAGCCCTTGTCTTGTCTGTGAGGAGACCTACCCCCAGCTACAACAGAGCACCTACCTTTAATGGCTATCCTTTCTGAAATGAAGGTGATATTGTGCCAGACAGCTGAGATGGAAACAGCAAAGAATAATCCGGAGGCCGGTTCGGCCTCGGTGGACTCCCTCCCAATGTCTCTCGTGCCTGTCTCTCCAATGGTTGGTTGGTCTGATTGTGCATGAAGTTATTGTTGAATCCGGCCCGACCCTGCCCTTGCCTCTCCCTCCTTCGCCAGGGTGGCTCCAGGGTGGCCCTCTTATACTGGGGGTCCTGTGGCCCCATACAGGTCCGCCAGGGTCTGAAACTGTGGCCCCCACTCTTCCAGGTACTCGTAGCCGATGTCGGAGTCACCGGCACTGGATTCCAAGGCGCTGAGGGTGCCCACGGAGGAGCCCTGGCCCTCGTAGCCGTAGATCTGGATGGAGTCATAGGGTGGCACGCTTGGGTCCTCGTCCACCTCCCTGAGCCGGCTGCCCAAGAACTGCTCCATGTCAGGGGCGCCGCCGGGGCGGCCTGGCTGGCCATGTCTGATCGAGGGCTTCTGCTTTGGCAGGACGTCTCGCCGGGAGGCGGCAAAGAAGCCCCCACTCATGCCGGGGCCCGCGGCGCCGGGCGCAGCAGCGTTGGGGTTCTGCAGGGCCGCCATGTCGAACGCCTCTGTGTCCTCCTCGCCACCGCCCTCGTCATCGTAGGTGATGATGTTCTCGCGCACGTCCTCCTCCTCGTAGACGATGAGGGATTCTTTCTTCTGCTTCCTCAGGGCAACAAATAGCACGACAATGGCTAGTGAGAGGGAAGAGACAAAAGACACCGGTCACTCATATCCCCAGTAAACTGTCTCATCACCTCAACATCTTTCTCTAATTCATGCCTTTAAGTTAATTTATTCTTTTCACTCATTGATTGAAAGTCAGTTGTGTCCCTGCAGGCGTGCAACGCCAACGCCCATTGGGCTCAAAGGGGTTCAGAGCCAACCCCACCCCCCAACCCCCCCCCCCCCCCCCCCCCTCCCCGTCGTGTGTGTCAGCCGGGCTGAGACAGCTTCCCGACTGGCGTCCGTCCTATCGCAGCCGCACCCGAGCACTTCAAAGGGCTTTAAAAGACCATTTACTTGTTAACGAGGCCTTGTTTGTATTCTCACCCCTTCTTAGAGCCCCTGCATCCCCACTCTGCCTATTGCTGGAAGAGTCTGCCCCCACTGCCCCGAAATTTTTGTTCGCCCTTCCCCAAATGTGGCTCTAGTTGCGCCTCTGTGTCCCATCATTCTTGTACATCTCGTTTCAGACCTCTGTCTGGCTGACATCTTCCTTTCACTCGTCTGGTATAACCTCTCCCCTCTCCCCTCTGTCTATGATGATGTTGATACATCTCAGCAGGTGTCCCTTGCTGAGTCAAGATGGCCACCACCATAAGCAATTGACAAGTACATTTTCTTCCCTTTCTATTAAAATTGCCACGCCACATTTCTTTCCATAAACCGAATTTATAAATGTAAGGCATTTTCAGAGAACTGTTAACGCGTTTCCATTTTTCGTGAAGCTGCATGTTTTATGCTAGGGGACTCGCCCAAGGTATTGCTCGAAGTGGGTAGCGCAGCTGTAGCCTGCCTCTCAGCCTTGAGAGGTCGTACTGCCCATCTGTGCCAGGCGAGGGACAGCAGTACAGCATATTGACTGACACCTAGTGGCCAGAGTAAGCATAACAACAATGGAAGTCTTTGGAAGAGTATGCACTGATGCAACAGAGACAGTAATTGTATATTTACAGCATCACAGCAGTAGATGTCTTGCAGGGAGCAAACACTGACAACTAGTGGCCGGCTAAGGTGCAGAACTAGCACAAGCCTGAAAAGAGCAGGCTGCGGTTGAGCAGTAAGTCCCACTGCTCAGACCGGGCAACTGGCTCAGGTATTCGAGAATGCACTCATGGAATTGTCTGAAGTCCTGATGAGGTTAGACCCAAATGCAGAAGTGACACCCAGGGTTCAGTCACAACATGGCATTAGCTCAGATACTGTGGCCAAGCACCCAGGGCAAATGTGGCACTGAGTATTCAATTGGTACAGAGGTGTCTGAGGTCCTTGGGCGAGCAGACAAAGGTGCATACAGTGGATGCCACTGACTAGGTGCTCTGAGGGTGCAAGCTGATCCTCAGTGGCCAAAGAAAGCAATACACTATTACGGACGATCAACAGTGCAGCAGTGAGAGCTGCTGGACAGGCACTGTGTACTGTAGACTGAGGTCCTACAGGGTACAGATAGATATTGGTACAACAATCAATTATCTTTAGGGGTTAGAAGAGTGTAGCATTGGCTGGAGTTCTGCAGAAGAGGTCACATGGTTATGTTTGGCCTTTCATGATAAGGCCATCCAATGCATGGAAATTAGGACATGACCCCTGTGTCTCTATCTGGTCCCCCATAAGTCTATGAAAGAGAGATGGGTGGAATGCTTGATTTCATCTCAGCCACTGGTAAACACTAGGGCCGCATCCCAACTCATCGTTATTTTGTGCGCCGTGCCACCTCAGTTTCCCTGGCCTGACATCACAGAGTTCTCCGTTCTCACTCATTTAAAAAAAGAGCAACAGAAGGAAAACTGCAAATGTCAGAAATTGCAGCCATCTGTCGCAAGGCATTCTTTCAATGGCCACATGCCATTCTCCATTAGGCGAGCCTTGCACCGTACAGGATTGTCGTTGTTTGTGTCCAGGTTTATTTGTGTTTTGCTGCACTGTTTACCATACTTAATTCAGACCTCACTGGGACACCATAGGAGGACAGGTGGATGCTGATGACCAGATACATAAGTATACAAAACAGTGCTGGATGGATTGTCTATATTAATCTCAGTTACTGGTAATCACTCGGGCCCGCATCCCAATCCATCCTTATTTTGCACACCATGCCACCTCTGTTTGGACCCAGCTATATAAGCTCATCAGTCTTCTATACTTAAGTGTCACCATGGTGTGCAGAATAACGATGGGTTGGGATGCAGCCCGAGTGATTACCGGTGGCTGAGAATAATTCAAGCATTCCATTCATCACTGCTCTGTATACTTTCGTGTCGCCCTAAGTAGGACGGGTATGCCCAAACGTGGGTCCCGTGCACACTGTCTCACTGGAACCAAGCTGTACCTGGCTGGCGGGCCCATAACTAGGGCGAAACCGGTCCTGGGTTGCTTGTGTTCTGGTTCAGGGAGGACCTGGCTTGGCAGCTGAGTCTGGACTGTTCCTATTGGAGCCGGGTCCAAACTGGTTTTCATATAGCTGGGTCCAAACTGAGGTGTCATGTTGTGCAGAATAACAATGGACTGGGATGCGGCCCGAGTGATTACCAGTGGCTGAGATTAATGCAAGCATTCCATCCATCACTGTTCTGTATACTTATGTGTCGCCCTAAGTGGGACGGGTATGACCAAACGTTCGTCCAGTGCACACTGTGTCACTGTAACCAAGCAGTGCCTGGCTGGCAAGCCCATAACTAGGGCAAAACCGGTCCTGGGTTACTTGTGTTCCAGTTCAGGGAGAACCTGGCTTTGCAATTCAGGCTGGACTGTTCCTATTGGAGCAGGGTCAAGACTGGTTTGCATGTAGCTGGGTCTAAACTGAGCTGGCATGGTGTGCAGGGTAGGCCTGACTGATTACCAGTAGCTAAGTTTAATTTAAGCATTCCATCCATCCATGTTTTGTATATTTATGTATCTGGTCGTCAGCATCCACCTGTCCTCATATGGTGTACCAATGAGGTCTGAACTAAGTATTGTAAACAGTGCATAAAAACACAAATAAACCTGGTCACAAACAACAACAATCGTGTACTGTGCAAGGCTCGCCTCATAGAGAATGGCTTGTGGCCTTTGAGAGGATGGCTGGCGACAGATGCTGCAATTTCTGGCGTTTGCCTTTTCCCTTCTGCTGCTCCTTTTTTAAATGAGTTAAAACTGAAGCCCCGTGATGTCAGGTCAGGGAATGTGTAAATCCATCTTGGTTGGGACAGAGTTCTTATGATGCCTGAGTGTTTCCATTCCATCAAGGCTCACCTTGAACCTCAATTAGTTTCCTTCCTAAATCCTACTTCCAGCTCAGCCACGTGCAGCAGTATGTGAATGATTGTGTAAATGAATATGTGTAATCATCCTCTGGTTGTACTGTGGAACACTGTCCTTACATATGTCAGCTGTGATGTCTCATTCTGGCCATGAGGTTGCTGTTCGCCCCAGAGCCAGTCTGAGGGCTAGGAATACTCAGACATAGTTCAGAGCTGCAGTGGCTGCCATGTTCCTGGTCTTTTGCTGTCCTTCCACTATCCTTACTATGTGATCTTGCACTTTGGGGCTTGAAGGAGACTTTGCTAGCCTGTGGACAGGGGACACTGCATCCTTCTTCGACATGTTGCCATAGTATCGATTTGCTTGCCGTGTGTATCAAAGGTAGCCGACCCAGCCTTATGCCACCCTCATGACTTGAGTAATAAAATGATAGCCGACCAGCACTGCTGTTTTTACTTGGCTACCTTGGAGAGTACTCGCAGGCACCATACCAACAGAACCTGTACAAAAGTAAAACCCAGACAGGGCAGATTTGGAGGCATTTATTAAATTATGCTAAAAGGTCTCGCCAAGGAACCAATCCTTACTCGCTCTCTAGACCTAATATAAATCCTCCTATCCGGATCTCACGCAATCTCTGGCTATCATGAAGGAAGATGAATATATGCTTAGCACAGCCTTGTGTTGACAAAGACCGCATAAGGATTCCAAGTACCAAGAAGCCAATAGAAATCTCTGATATTGTTTATAGAAACAGACTGGAGATCATATATTTTGCAGATGGAGGGTGACAGGTAGTGATGATATTATTGCAGCTGGGTGAATGATTGCAGGGGGTTGAGTGATGGGAGCGGAGAGATGGTATTTGGATGTGCTGAGGGTTGATAGCTAATGAATGAGAGTTGGTGATTGATCACTGAAAGATTGACGGATTAGAATTGTCAGATCACTGCTGACTGTTGGGGCTTTTTTGAGGAGGATTGCTGGGTGAGACATGTTAGATGAGTATTATTAGTTGGGGGTTGAAGTTGATTGGTGGTTGAAAGATGGTGATAGCATGTGGTTGAGGATTGATGTGAGATGGTATGGCAGACAATAGTTGATGTTTGATGGTTGATGACTGAGCATTCTCAGTTGATGGTCGTCATTTAGAGGTCGGAAGGGGAGGACTAGTGATTGTGGGTTCTTTTGGTATTTAAGGGCAGGGGTTGAGGATTGATGGTTGCATGGCACTTGTGGATGAATCACTGGAACACTCACCCAGTAGAGTGATGATGCAGGCTAGGATGGCCACCAGCGCCCCAGTGCTCAAGCCGGCAGGAGACATGTAGGGCTCTGTGCTGCAGGAGAGCACCGTACCATCATGCCCACACTGGCACACGCTCACCGTCAGGGTGCCTGTGCTGCTGAGTGGGGGCCGCCCGCTGTCCGTCATCTCAATAGGAACCAGGTACACATCCCTCCTGTGCTGGGACAGACGGCTCTGCTGTAGGAGGATGCTGGCACTATTATCTAAGGAAAGGAGAAAGCAAGAGTTTGTTAGCAGGACCACAAGGACAGGGAGGGATAGACAGAAGGGGGCGCTGTAAGTAGGTAAGAGGGAAGGGGACAGACAGGTGGGGAAGGAGAGAGAGAGGTCAAGAGTCCAAAACCCGGCTCTGTCTCACCCTTGTCTAAAGGGACTTCTGAGCTATCTCAAGGCTGAACCCAGGATGCTGGACACTGCCCACTCTTCCCCTCCCTAATGACGTTTTGCAGAAAGTAGAGTTAAATTTATAAAGCACGGCTGCATTTCACAGGTCCGACCAATTGAAAAAATGCAATCTGCGAGTAAACTCGTCGTTACTTCCGGTGATTTGCTGATTTGCATACTTGCCTCCTTCTAGGCTCTCTGCATACCTGTGCTTGTTGTTTGTAGGGTTGCCTTGCTCGTGTTTACCTTTGTGCCATGGATACAATACAGATACATTTCAAATACGTATAGCTCGCTGGATTGCTCTAAACGTTCAAACACTCCTTCTCTTTTGTCTAGTTGTCCCCCTTTGGAACTGAATCATAAGCAGGTGGCCGGATTCGTATCCAGGGGAATGCACGTGTAATTTGTGTATTGTGCAGGTCCGCTTCAGTGAACAGAGCTCTCGTTTATCTCATGAAAGACAACTAATCACCTAGGATTGTTCGTGTGCGTGAATCCGAAGGAGGACGATGTATAGCGTGGATGTTTTATTGAATACAATTTTAAAGAGAGCCCGGGGCTCCCAACGTGCGATTCTAGGCGATCCAATTTGCTTCATTGTTTGTGCTCAATGTTCATTGGCATTGCAATGTGGGAGCGCCTGCATGTAGCTCGGTTCTCAGAGTGACCTACACACAAACATATCCTCACCAGAGCTGCTTTACTAGACTTTATCATTGCTTGTATAATGCTAAATAGTGTACCTCAAAGACAGAATGATATCTTGGTTCCTTCATGGCTACATCATCAGGGCATTCTGGAGGGAATTAGCTACTCTTCTCATGAGTCTTTCTAAGATTTCCACCTGTTTGGATTCACAGATGCTGGGCATAATCACTGTCTTTACACGTCTGAGGTTACATGATGCTCATGATGTGGAGAAGTGTGGCTCAAATGGTTAGAGTTGCAGACCCTGATGCAGAGGTCTGGTCCGGGACCAGGGTTCAATACCCTCCTCGGTGGGTCTTGGGCTCAATTTCCTCAGACCTGATAATTCTCGCCTCGGTGACTATTCTAATCATGGGTTCCACTCTGCAACTCTGGGCAATAACTTGCTTAATCTCCACAACGGCCCCATCAACGCTGGGATGCCTGGCTTCACCTTAGGGGTGCCCAGGAGTGGACATTCCACAGGGAAAAACCAGGAAGGGTTCGTAAGCCGTATACGGACAGCGCCGGGACACCTCCGTTGGAGGTAGCTGTGCGCTTTACAAATGGCATATACATTTACAATCATAGCTCACCTGGCCATCTGACGTGAAGGATGTGGCACACGTCTGAGGTTACGTAATGCTCTGGGTCACCAGCAGGGCTCACCTCTGAAGTGCACATCTGAGGTTACGTGATCCTCTGGTTCATCATCATGGCTCACCCTCACATGGCCATCGGAAGTGCACGTCTGAGGTTACATGATGCTCAGGTTCACCAGCAGGGCTCACCTCTGAACTGCATGTCTGAGGTTACGTAAGGCTCTGTGTCACAAGCAGGGTTCACCAGCAGGGTTCACCTCTCCACCTGAAGTGCACAGCTGAGGTTACATGATGCACAGGTTCACCAGCAGGGCTCACCTCTCCACCTCAAGTGCACGTCTAAGGTTACATAATGCTCTGGGTCACCAGCAGGGCTCACCTCTCCACCTCAAGTGCACGTCTGAGGTTACGTAATGCTCTGGGTCACCAGCAGGGCTCACCTCTGAAGTGCACATCTGAGGTTACGTGATCCTCTGGTTCATCATCATGGCTCACCCTCACATGGCCATCGGAAGTGCACGTCTGAGGTTACATGATGCTCAGGTTCACCAGCAGGGCTCACCTCTGAACTGCATGTCTGAGGTTACGTAAGGCTCTGTGTCACAAGCAGGGTTCACCAGCAGGGTTCACCTCTCCACCTGAAGTGCACAGCTGAGGTTACATGATGCACAGGTTCACCAGCAGGGCTCACCTCTCCACCTCAAGTGCACGTCTAAGGTTACATAATGCTCTGGGTCACCAGCAGGGCTCACCTCTCCACCTCAAGTGCACGTCTGAGGTTACGTGATGCTCAGGTTCACCAGCAGGCCTCACCTCTGAATTGCATATCTGCGGTTACATGATGCTCAGGTAAACCAGCAGGGCTCGCCTCTCCACCTAAAGTGCACGTCCGAGGTTACATGATGCTCAGATTCACCAGCAAGGTTCACCTCTGAAGTGCACACCTGGGGTTACATGATGTGCACGATAACAATCAGAGGTCACCAGGCCACCTGACATGAAGGATTCGACACACATCTGAGGTTGTGCGTTGGTTCATCATCATGGCTCACCCTCACATGGCCACCTGAAGTGCACGACTGAGGTTACATGATGCTCAGGTTCACCAGCAGGGCTCGCCTCTCCACCTGAAGTGCACGTATGAGGTTACATGATGCTCAGATTCACGAGCAGGGCTCACCTCTCCACCTGAAGTGCACGTATGAGGTTACATGATGCTCAGATTCACGAGCAGGGCTCACCTCTCCACCTGAAGTGAAGGATTTGGCACCAAATCATGCAGTCCAGATTCTGAATGCACTAAAGACAGCAACAGTTGGTGTCAACCAGTGTGTCTTCTTGTTTCCAATCGATACCTGTAGTTTCTTGACCAAGTGACTCAAGATGCTTTGCAGCAGATCTTGTAATGAACACTGTGGCGGCATAGCAACATCTTCTGTCTTGTTTTATTGTTTTATTTTTGACACAATTTTAATTAATCAAGAAATAAAGTTAATTAATTCACAAAAACAGACAGAAAAAATAGATATAAAGAAACTATAAATAATGGACCACCATCCAATGTGATCCAATATTGTCATTTAGGGGTTCTGGTGACAGAATAAATCACGAGACTGGATGGTGAGTAGTTTGCCAATGTCAAAGACCAATAAAGGACAACAATACATATGTTAAGGCTTATATATTTATTATGTTACATGTTTATTTTGGAGATAGTTAGCTAGAAACGTATTTTTTTAAATATGTAAGTATGTTTTGAAAATAGTAAGTGAAATTCCAGACCATATTGTTTTGTTGTCCGCTTGTCATGAAAGTGCCTCGTTGGAAGACTCTTTAAAATTCTAAATTACAGGTAAAAGAGATGAAAATCACTTGAGATACTCTGTACACTTAAAGTGCTGTCTCGAAGCAATGTGATGAGATTCTAGTGGCCCTGGCACTCAAGTCATCTTTCTAGCACAGCAAATTTTACGTATTTGCCTCTATTTACGTAGGAATAGCGGGAGCAGTGTTCACTGACTTTTGTACAGAAAGAGGAATATCAACAAAATAATGAGCTCCAACAACAATTTTCTTAAGGGCTTAAATGCTTGGGAAAACTGTCACATTTTATTTATTTTACAGTATATATTTTATAGTTAAAACATATTATTTCCAATACGTTGTTACTAGTCACCAGGCTTGGGCTTGCTTGCACGAGACTCATTTTTGATCCCTGATGCAAAGAAGAATTATGCTGTGTATATTGTTGAAGGCTTTGGGCACAACGTTACAGTGGCAGACGCCAGCTGTGATCAAAATGTAGTGGCAAATGAAGCAAATATGCCTGGGGATTCACCAAAAATGTCACTCAAGTGTGCGGAGTCAGCAGATATGTCCTGCTTCCCTACTGAGAGTTATCATTATAGGGGACGAGAGAAAGAAGGAAATGAGGGCTGGGGGCAGGAGTGAGAATGAGAGAGAGGTAGGCAGAACCAGTGTGCTGAACCTAGTGGCAAAGTGACCCCTGAACTCATGAGCCCTACTGTCTTCTAGTACTAAGCCTCCGCAGCAGCCGAAAGCAGAAGACCCCTTTCTTAAAATATGGAGGAAAAAAACCGGCTTCACCGCTGGGGGAACAAAAGAAAAAGAGCAAACGCAACTGGAGAATAAAGTGCACTTTTTAGATATGAAACGAATGAAATATTATATTTAAAGCGTTACTTCGTGGATCTCCTTAATTCAGTGGATCACTCATTTAAGAGTGCGGCTACAAGAAATGAAGAGAGCCCTTCTGGATCTATGGATTACAGGAATTTGCTATAGACATTGATTTGCTAAAGGAGGTATCTGGTTGGCAGACAGGAAGAGACCATGTCTGTGATGTAACATGGGCCCTTCTTGTAGACGGCCGTGTTAGTGATCATCAGGGGCTTTAAATGATTGTGTTTTTAGGTCGAGGACCGAAGGCTGCGCGGTGGGAGATTTAATGTTTTTAGATATGGGGGCTTGAACCCGCCCCTCTCCTCCATTGGCTGGCTTCCTAAATGGAGGCCAGCCATTGGAGGAGAGGGGCGTCACTTGGTTCAAGCCCCATCTCTTTCGGATTCGGGGGCGTGTTTTTTGCGTTCTTTGAACCTGTGACGTCATCCGTCACTCAGAACGCAAAAAACACGCCCCGATTCCGAAATTTGAGGAGCTTTGCGCCGCCATTTTTTTTTTGGGGGGTGTTGTTGTCAGCAGCACCTAACAGCCCCTGTCAACCCTGCAGCAGCTGAACACAACATTGTTCATTTTTGGCGGTTTATTGCGGAGCATAGAGAACCGTTTCCAGTTCAGTGGAGAAATGAGAACATGCTGCACAAAGCGAGCATTTGATGTTAGCTGCTAGTGGACCACCGAGCTGGCGGGGCGTAAGACTCCTTCCCTGCCACACGTCGGGAAACGGACGGACCCTTGGAATTAGCTCTCACCTGGCTGGTGGCCAGCGGGCAGCCCCTACCCCCCACCGGACTCCATAGGCCGAGCACGACGAGTTCTTTACCGGCTGCGGTTATGCGGCCATCTCGCAGTGCAGGCCCTGGTTACAAGTTCCGGGAGGGGTACGCCTGAGAGGGACGCTCTCTGCCCAATTATAACTGGTCTGGTGCCCCTGTACCTGGGCTTCCCGCTGTGTGAACGCACACCGCACTCTACCGGCTAGTACATCAAATCAATAAAATCACATGAGGCTTGGACTGCAAGTGCAGGGCACCAGCCCCGCCCCCACTCCCCCATTACCCTCTTTCGTGGCATGGCGGAGAAAGGAATGTTCCTCTGCTTGCATCCCCCAGCCTCTACTCTTTCCTCTCACTCTAACCCCTGCTTCATGTCACTCGCCCCCACCGCACACCTGAAAGCAGATTTGTACCAGGACCTGAGATGCCTCATGCTGATTGCATCCGGGTATGACTATTGTTCCTCCTGTGGATTGCATCCAGGTATGATTGTTAACAAGTCCTGATTTCATCTGGGTATGATTGTTAACACGTGCTAATTGCATCCGGGTATGATTGTTATTCTTCATGCTGAGTTCATCCAGGTATGCATGTTACCACGTGCTGATTCCATACGGGTATGTTATTCCTCATGCTGATTGCATCTGGGTATGATTGTTACCATGTGTTGATTGCATCTGGGTATGATTGTTATTCCTCATGCTGATTGCATCTGGGTATGATTGTTACCACGTGCTGATTGCATCCGGGTATGATTGTTATTCCTCATGTTGATTGCATCCGGGTATGATTGTTACCACGTGCTGATTGCATTCGGGTATGATTGTTATTCCTCATGCTGATTGCATCTGGGTATGATTGTTACCACGTGCTGATTGCATCCGGGAATGATTGTTATTCCTCATGCTGATTGCATCTGGGTATGATTGTTACCACGTGCTGATTGCATTCGGGTATGATTGTTATTCCTCATGTTGGTGTCAAATACTCATGAGAGCAGATGTATCTGTGGGAAACCACCTGGAAACAGTATCTCAGTCACATTTATTTATTTATAAAGTTTTATATAGCGCGAACTTGATCACGAAGTTTATCAGAGCCTCTAGATAAATTCAGCCACCTTGTAACCGAGGCAAAAAGGCAGCCACGTTGTAATCGAGGATACTTTAGAGTGGTTGGCACCTGAGCTGAAATTGCAATAAGTATCCACAGAGTACCACGGTTTCTTTCCTTCGCCCGTAGCCAGGACTGATGAACATTGGGGCCGCTGGCTGGTGGAGCTGAATAGCCTTTATATTACATAATGCCTCTATCTTCCACCACCCTACACTTCCTGTTCTCTAGGCTCTGTGTGGGTGGCACTGTATGTGTGTGTGGGTGGCTTTGTGTGTGTGGCTCTGTGTGGGTGTAAATGCAATAGGTCATGCATTTGCGAGCGATTAAGCTATTGGCATTGTAAATGACAATGCCATTTATTTAACGATTAAGCTATTGGCAATGTAAATGACAATGGCATTTATTTATGATTTAAAAAAAAAAAAAGAAATGTCATGAGCAATGCCAATAGCTCTACCTTTAATGATGTCGAGACCATTGCATTGTAAATGCTTGTTTTTAACTGTGAGCCAATGCAAGTTTTTCAAATGGGAAATGATGGATTCCTTCAAGGGTTATTCAGAATAATTCCTGCTGCTGCGTTTTGAAGAAGTGTGGGCAGAGAACTCCGCTCCGCTGGTGGACCTTGCGGATTTCGTTCCACTGAGCCCCCCCAGTAAACTCCCCGCCTCCACCCACTCCCAATAAATATTTTAAAAAAGAAAAAAAAGATTACGATTTAAAAAAAACACACTTACCTTAATCGCGGCGTCTCCGGCCTGCAATCCTCCTCCTCGCTGTGGTCTCTCCTGCAGAGACCCTTATGTCAGACGTACGTCATGGTAGAACTGCGCATGCGTGCACAGTCCTACCACAATGTACGTCTGAAGTAGGGGTTTCTGTTTGCAGAAGAGACCATGGCACGGAGGAGGAGAGCAGCCCGGAGACGCCGCGATAGAGGTAAGTGTGTTTTTTTATCACATTGTTTTTATTATATTTACTTATTAGGGGTGGCGGGAGGTGCGGAGTAGAGCTTCACTGAGTTTTTGCCCAACTTTGTGGAGTTCTGCGTAATGCAACTACGTCAGCTCCGCCCGGACTTAGTTTTGACCCATTTGTAACTTACAGGTCAGAAAAGCCAGCAGGACAAGGTATAACGCATTGCATAATCTAACCTGGAGGAGATGAGTGAATGCACCATTGTTCGCCGAGTTTGATCAGAGGCCAGTTTTGACATTTTCTTCAACATTCTTAATAGAGTAGAACAGAAGGCCACTGTAAATTGAAGTTGAGGCTAGAAAGAAAGGTCTTATCAAATTTGATCCCTTCATTTCTGACTGTAGAAGATAGAACGGGAGGCTCTCCCATTTCTTCTGGTCACCAGGATGAGCCTAAGTCGATGGGATGTTACCAAAGTACAGTATTTTGGACTTCTCTGAGGTAGGCTTTGCACAGCTCTTTTCATCCAGCTGAATACTGTTCTGAGGCAGCCTTGAAAGCTTTCTTAGAGCCCTTCAGGGATCAAAAGAGATGAGAGCATCAACTGGGTGTCATCTCAAGGCGTGTGGCACAGGGAGTGAGAATCCACAAATGCCATCAACATTACAAGTTGGACAACAACTGCTTGCAGGTGGAGGCAAGCTGAGGCATATCAACTTAGAGCAGGTGGAGGCATGCAGAGATAAATCACCTTAGAGCAGGTGGAGGCAAGCAGAGATAAATCACCTTAGAGCAGGTGGAGGCAAGCAGAGATAAATCAACTTAGAGCAGGAGGAGGTAAGCAGAGATTAATCAAATCAGAGCAGGTGGAGGCAAACTGAGGCTAATCAACTTGGAGCAGGTGGAGGCAAGCAGAGGTAAATCAACTTAGAGCAAGTGGAGGCAAGCAGAGATAAATCAACTTAGAGCAGGAGGAGGTAAGCAGATATAAATCAAATCAGAGCAGGTGGAGGCAAACTGAGGCTAATCAACTTGGAGCAGGTGGAGGCAAGCAGAGGTAAATCAACTTAGAGCAGGTGGAGGCAAGCTGAGGTAAATCAACTTAGAGCAGGTTGAGTCAGCAGAATTAAATCAACTTAGAGCAGGGGAGGCAAGCAGAGATAAATTAACTTAGAGCAGGTGGAGGCAAGCAAAGGTAAATCGAGCATGGGCATGTGGGGGGTTAAGCACATGACATGAAGTTTTCTTATTTAACCTTTTCGCTGCTTGAGAGAGCAGGTGAGCAGGAGCAGAAGTTGACCAGTAGTATACAACTGGTGAGCGATATGAAGGAAAGAAGGGCGTGAATAGTAAGCAGTTATGATCCCAGAGAGCCTGAGAGTCCACAGGCACATGTCTAAGTAATGCAATTTAATGGAGTTTCCTGAAATTCATGAGATTGGGTGCAGGACAGGCAGTTGCCTGAACAAAGCCCTGCCCATTCCAGCAGCCCTGCCCCTTCAGAAGCACTCTCATGGCTGGAGAGGTAATGTGCTCAAATGCCCCGGCACCTCACCGGACCCTGACCTCTTTAAAAAACGGTGGGTTTGGGGGGAAATTTCGAAGGTCTGCACAGCAAAGGGTGGAGAGGGTGATGGGAGGAGATGCTCATGTCAGGAACTTTTGTGGGTGAGAGGACAGTGATGAATTTGAGCCAGAGTTTCCAGTGGGGGCACTCATTTTTGGGAACCAACACTTATTTTTTACTTTTCAGGCAATTCCCAGGAACAAGAGAGGGAAAAACACATAAACAAGAAAAAAGAGGCTAAAGAAAGAGAAAAACCATCACCAAGATACAAATCGGGGACCTGCAGGGGTAACTTAAAGAAGCAGACAGTGTCTAGCAGTGGATTTAAGAGGCCTGAGATGATTCAGCACTACCAGCCTTGGTATTCTGCGCCAACAGTGGGCTTCTGAGCAGCGCTTTGGGCACCAATACTCATTCTTTTATTAATTAAGCACTGTAAGAGGAGGATGCACGTGTACTAGCAGGAAGGGGGTGGGTGACATGCATGCATGCTCGATTGTCTATCGACGGATATCTGAATGCTCATGTGATGAATGTGTGCCAACAGGAAGGGGGTGGGCGACATGCACGCAAGTGCAGGGGTCTGTGAATGGATGTCTGAGTGGACATGTGATGCATGTGTACTAGCAGAAAGGTGGTGGGTACCATGCACGTCCCGGATTTCTCAGACTGTGCTGGCTAGAAGGGGGTGGGTGCAAAAAGAACAAATGATGGACAGAATGCAGAACAATGTCATACATTCACCTCAGTACAGAGATCTGTGCCTAATTCCATTGCTTTTTTTGCTCACCATGCCATTCCAGTTTGGATCCAGCCATATGCAAATCAGTCTTGACCCTGCGCCCAATGGGAACAGTCTAGCCTAACTGCCAGACCCTCCCTGGACTGGAAACAAGCATCCTAGGACCGGTTTTGAAGTTTCACCCCTCATCAGCAAGATAGCTGGACTCCAATGGCATGGGGAGCATGTGACCAACATCTGGGAATACCCGTCCAACTTGGGGTGACAAATGCAAAAAGAACAATTGATGGACAGAATGCAGAACAATGTCATACATTCACCCCAGTACATAGATCTGGGCCTAAATCCATCGTTTGTTTGCTCACCATGCCATTCCAGTTTGGACCCAGCCATATGCAAATCAGTCTTGACCCTGCGCCCAATGGGAACAGTCCAGACCGAACTGCCATGCATGTGTGAGCACTGGTCTGTGCATGGATGTCTGAATGCAGAGATGCATCTATGCTAGCAGGAAGAGGGTGGGTGACAGAACGCATGCACAGTGGTCTGTGGATGGATGTCTGGATGCACGTGTATCTCATGGAAGGAAGGATGTACGCAGTTAAGCGGAAGGGGGTGGCATGCGCGTGTGTGCAGAGGTGGGCCGATGAGTCGGCGCTTTGATGCACGTGTGCTCACTCCTACCTTTGTTGTCGCGGACAGTGAAGTTGCGGTCATTGGTGAGTCCGGGTAGGCCACGGAAGAAGAAGGGCCTGTCGTTGCTGTGGTCATCTGGGTCCACGGCCCGCACCACCTGGACCAGCTGAGGAGAAAGAGAGATTTGAGAGGCCGGGAAGAGAGCTATGGAAAAGAGATAGGGAGTGGAAGGGGAGGGCTGGGTGTGGATAGAGGTCCGAGGCCAATGTAAGGGGTTAAGGGAGCAGGTGATTAGGGAAAGAAGGGAAATGTTTGGGTGCAACGAGGACGGGGAAGAGGTCGAGGGTTCGAGACACAGACAAGGAAACGGAAAGAGATGCACAGGCTGGTGGCTGCATAGCGTAGCCACAATGAGATGCCACATGTGCGCCAACAGGGCCTATGAAGCAAGTACTTACTGGTTGTTATCAAGGTCCTCCCCGTCCCAGTCCTGACCAAAGAGGGCAGGGTGAGGAGGGAACACGGCCTGGGTCCCTGCGCCGCTGCACGGCCGTGAGTGACCCTCGCCGTGCAGTCGGTGCACCGCCCTCCGGTGCTGTCCAGCAGACATTCCCTCCGCGCAGTATTCCATCCAGACACGCACCTAGACTCGCTTCAGGGTCCACGTGCGCTGCACTACAACGACACTGCTGGAGGGGGCGAAGGGCCCTCCATAGCCTGACCTTTCTGTGCGGCTGGTGACCTTTCCAGCACCGCATAAAGGTCAGAGCGCACACCTCTGCGTGCAGACCTGACACCTCGCAGCCGCCCTCGGTGGGGAGGAGGGGGGCGGCGTGGGCTCCTGGAGCACGCACCTGACGTGAAATCGAAGGTGAGGCTATTATTCTCAGCCTGCCCTGCTTAATCCGCACTCCCAGCTCCAGGCCCTCTGTGAGTAATGGGCCAGTCGCGCCAGGACGAGGGAGCGCGGGCTGTGAAACCCAAAGAAACCCGGCCTGTGCGCGCGCCGCACCAACCGTGCACGCGCACCAGAGGCGACCACGGGCTGCACCGGTGGGAGGCACACGCCGTGGCTGTTTGTTCCAGTACTAGGCCGGGACCAGGGTAGCGAGGGGGGCCAGGGCACGACAGGAGTGGGTGCAAGTGGGCCTCGGAGGTGCTCGGCTCCCAGTGCCATCACAACACTGGGTAAATAAACCAAGCTGGCACCAGTGCAGAGAGGCAGGGGCACAAGCCAGGCCAAGGCGCCGGACGCCAGACCTGGTGGATGGAGGGGGTGGGCGCACGAGGAGCAACCTAACGCGGGGCAGAGACCCCTCAGAATGGAAGGGGCGTTGGGAAGCAGAGGAGACCGGGGTCTGAGTGTGCATTTACCAGCTTTATCACTCAGTAACAACATGCACCTAAAACAAGCCAAACCTAATCTGTTAGCAGTGTTAGATATATTAAAAACAAGAATAATAGTATTGTCAAGATATAGAACTGAAAACGTTTCAATTCTGAACATATAAAACTATAAAATAAATATTGTGTGGAAGGGATAGTGGTCTTCGAAGCCTCTCCATTTTTTCTGTTCTCTTCTTCACATCAATGTGATCTGCAGCCTTTCTGTCAGCCACTTACTCCCTTTTCTCTCTACATCTTTCTGCCTTCCTCCATATGCACATTTCATACATCATCTCTTACCTACTCACACAGAACATACTCATTCAACTGCGAGTACCACATTTTCTTTTACTTTTCTCCTGTCAATGCTTCAGTAGCTGTGTACCTCCTTCCCGCACTTCTGCTTACAGCCACAATTACAACTGGCACATTTCGCCACTGCTCTTTGAAGAGAGGCCAAGGACGGGATGAGCATGCCTTCATGAACCACTGATAGGCAATCAGAGAAACTTGAGCTAATATCATACTCTATGCAGAGCTCCCAATCATGGCCTGTTATAAACACCCATCCACACTTTGAACGCATAGAGACACCTATAGGTGAGCCAGTTTGCAGTAAACTCTACACCATATTAATATGCTGCATGAAAAAATGACAAACACTGCAACCTGGGAAACGCACTTACTATTACAGAAGTAAGTTAAGTAAAACGTGAAATGTAAACCGAAGGAACTTCACTGACCTGGTTTCCTGTAACCGTTTTTACAGTCATTGTTACGAAAGCAATCTGTGCGTTTCCTTGTAAAGGACCCCGATATTGGCCCGCCAGGTCCAGTTTCAAAGTCAATTATAAATTAACGCTGGGTCTTAGAGCCAGAGGGACCCGTATCACTCAAACCCCCACTCTTCTCAGAGATTATTACCCCCCCCACCCCCTTCCCCCTGATAAATATTACTGTGTAGTGAGGGGGGGGACGGAGGAGCGAATACTTGTCGGACAACCCAACCAAAGAAACAGGAGCTCTCGTTTTCCTTCCAGAGGGCACACGGGGACTTGTAGGATGCAAAACTACGGAGGCCGAGATGGATCTTCTCCTTGAAACCATGGGATCCCTGGGGAAGCTGAGCCGGAAGACAGGGAGTGAAGAAAGTTCTATAGTGAGTTGCAGGGATGCATTCCTGTAAGGTTGCACTGTTAGTAGTTGTCTTCTATAGCAGAAGGATGAGGGAGTGTGTGGTGTGCCACGAGGGAGATGGATAGGGGTACTACATTGTTGAAGGTCAGACGTCATGGGTCGAGTGTTATGCGAACCTGGCTAGGTCAGATCGCTTCATACAGTAAGATGGAACCAGGGAAGGGGAAAATAGCCGGCAGGCACACTAAGGTGGCCAGATGGCAGCGAAAGGCTTCCCATTTTTGCAAAAAATGTGGGATGTGAATATTGTTCACATTTTGCCATCACTCCGGCCACTCTTCCCCTGCATCTGTCCTCCTGACATACATTACCTTTGGTCTCCGGATCCCATCTTATCACCCTGTTGCAGGGACAGAAGGTGCACATAGGTATTCCAGGGTACCCTAAGTGCACTCTGCTGCGGCTAGCAGTGTGAGTGCATCACCAGCTCTGCCCCAGGGGAGAACAAGCATTCCCAATGGTGTGGCCAAGCACTGCTTTAAAAAGGCTTGGGCAAAAAGTGTACACTTGGCGGAAAGAAGGATTTTAGGAGCAGACCTCCCCGCTACACAGCGAGGGCTGGTGCTCTTGATGATTTCCATATATTTGTATTTGCTGGCAAGGCTAATTTTTCCTAATTCAATCGCAAGCCCATCTGTCGCTGGCACATGGGTGAGAAGAGTGCGGTGTACCACGTCTGGAGGTAGAAAGGAGGGCATGGCAGGTGGGCTGGTGCAAGGAAGGGCTGTGGTACAGTAGTGGGATGAGTGAAGGATGGTACGTGGAGGGGTGGGAGCAGTTATACTGCGATGGAGGTAAAAAGGGTGCAATGGTAGTGGGAGAGGCATATAATGGAGATATGGGGAGCAGGGTGCTGCTATAAATGCCCAGGTATGTATATAAAGTGCCTTCTATACACTTTGCTTTTTTCCTCAGCGCTCCACATTTTTTATATAAATATTTTTATATAAATATCCAAAAGAAAGGGTGATCAAATAATTTATCTAGGATTGGAACTGGAAATGGTACGAAAGAGAGATGCTGGGGTGGACAGCAAATGGACCGATATGAAGGAGAACTGTGTATGGAGAGATGGAGAATGGAATGGAGGATGGGAGATTAAATGACAGACAGATGTTTAAAAGGTAGGGTAAAGGGAGGTGTATCAGGGATGCCACGATGCAGATGTAATGCATGGTATGAAGGATGCTCCCCTGAAGGAGTGCACCATAAGAACAAAGCCCTCCACCTAAGGCAAACCCAAGAAACCAACACCATCTGGCAAACCTCACTCAGGAAAAGAAACCTAGCTGAAAGAAGGCCTCATAGCACTAAAACATCTACATGCCTCACACACAACTTCAGCAGAGAATCCTTAAATGTAAATTGAGTCCTGTAAAATTGTTCAAGCTCTGAATCAATCCAATATCAGAGGCCTCAGTACCTTAGTCTACACCATCTACCAGCACCTCAGAGACACCACAGAGAAGATCACACACCCCGTCGACAACACTACCAGCCTTAAGATGAGGTTCCTTTTAAATCTGATGGGGCAGGTAATGACACTTAGACAAATTAACTTTCCAGACTCACTCAAAACTTAACAGATCATTCCTTTAAAAAAAAGGAAAACCTTGACCCTGACAACCACATCAAACACTGTCTCTTTACATGCCTGCTTTACCAAGACAGTCAATAGGGAAGCAGCTGAAACCAGATACAACATCAAATCCACCCCAGATGCCTTCTACGTAACATGTCAGATGTTAGAACACTGATATGCCAGAATCAATAATCATCCTTTTTGCTCAAAACAGACAATGGCGTCATCTGCTTCCTGGTGCACCTCAATCTTTTAACAATATTTTTTATGATTTCTTCATTAGAAGAATCTTCCTCTGCTGGGACTAGGGAGTGGTTCATGTAACACTGTGGCTGTAAAGTTTTACACCATTCCACAAGCCTCTGCTGGTACAGGGAAGGGATTCATTTAATGCTGTGGTTGTAAAGTTTGGAACCTTTCCATCTTCCTCTGCTGGGAAAGGGAAGGGATTTATTTAACTCGGTGGCTGTAAAGTTTTGCACCTTTCCATCTTCCTCTGCTGGGACAGGGAATGGATTAATTTAACACTGTGGCTGTAAAGTTGCACACCTTTCCATCTTCCTCTGCTGGGACAGGGAAGGGATTCATTAAACACTGTGGCTGTAAAGTTTCGCACCTTCCCATCGTCCTCTGTTGGGACAGGGAAGGGATTTATTGTATTTGACTCTGTGGCTGTAAATTTCGCACCCTTCCATACTTCTTCTGCAGGGACTTGGCGAAGAATGAAGCAAGGCTGCGTTCACTCTAAGACACCAAAGATTTGTTGATCGCTTTCACTATCAACAGCAAGCAACAGCATGTGTAGACCACCCAGGGGGCAGCAGTATGCACATATGCATGAACCTGGCAGAGGCAATCGCGGGTATAACCAGGCGCAGGGTCAAGACAACCTAGAGGCAGCCGCTACCCACAAATGTCTCAGACACAAAGAAGCAATGCAATGTACCCTTGCAAGATGGGAGGAACCTCATTGCCAATTCATGAACATACATTTATGTGCTCCTCCAATTTGTTTTGATATTTTAAGAGAGGAGTATGCATAAGCGAGGGTGCAGAAAACAGACAATTTGAGGAGTTCATGCCAGGATGTGGGAAATGAGTGTTTCATGCCACCCACTGTGGCCTGCAGACCCTCAGTGGACACCCACCTGTCCGGCCTGCGCGTTGTCGCATACAAAGGCGTCGTAGACTTCCTGGAACTGGGGGGCGTTGTCGTTCATATCCAGGGTCTGGATCGAGACCTGCACCCGCGAAGCCTGCGAGGGGCTGTCTGGAAAGAAGAACACAGGGGGCACGAGGCAGAGGGGCACGCGGGACACAGGCGGGGCAGGCATGGCACAGTGAGCAGCACACACAGGGCACACGCAGTACAGTGAGTGGGACAGGCACGGTACATTGAAAGATCACAGTCATAGTGGAACAGATAAGAGAGAGAGACAGACAGACAGAGAGAGAGAGACAGACAGAGAGAGAGAGGTGGGTGTACAAAATCCCCAGAGGGAGGGGCCGAGAATGCATGCAGGCAGGGGCCCAGTGAGCGGGCACAGATGGCACACAGTCAGACCCCAGAGAGATGCGTGCACAGAGCACCATGACGGGCCCCAGAAAAAGAGTGGCCCCCAGTGAGAATGAGAGGGACACAGGGGGCACACAGACAGACCCCAGAGAGAGAAGCACAGAAGGCACACATGCAGACCCCCAGAGGGATGGACACAGAATGAAAAGGGCACACAAGGAGTATACGTAGAGTCACGAGAGAAGGGCACAGAGGTGCCAGCCAGAATCAGAGGGGCACACAGAGAGATCCCATAGAGAGGGGCACAGGGATTCCAGAAAAAAGGAACATCCGGGGGAAAGAGCCAGATCCGATAGTGGGGAGCACAGGAGCAAGGCAGGGACAGAGGGACCCACGGATGGAAGGGCACACACGGGGCACCAGAGACGCATAGTTGAGACCAGAAACAATTAGAGGACAGACACACACAAGGGGCACCAAACAGAAAGAGGGACAGTCGCACAAAAGGTACCATACAGACCAACACAAAGAAACAATGAGTGGGCACAGGCATACACAAAGAGACACAAAACGATGGAAAGATTGACACAGACGGAGAAGAGAGACACACACAGAGCTGTACTTTAGTAACTGTGAGCCATATCAAAGGCAAACAAAGGGAGGGACATTTTAAGACACACTTCAGGCAGCGCACCCTGCCTGAGGTTACATCCATCGTTCCTGCTATTATTTCCACTCTACCTCATTCATCCATTCTTGCCTACTGTCCTGCACAAGTTCCTTCATCTCTGGGTAGTGTCTCACACCACCCCGTAATCCACGCCTAGTTTCCCACTCTACCCCCTTCATTCCCATCTATTACCTCACCACCTCATCCATCCATGCACTGCCTTCTCACTCCCACCTCCTGCCTCTAAGTACCTTTAGCATGCCAGCACGGCACCTCACACTATGCCCTCCTTACCTGCTGAGTACCTCAGACTATCTCCTACTTCCTCCACCTAGTAACTCAAATGGCTTCCTCTAACTCTTACACTATCATCTTCCACTCAATCTAAGGTCTCACATTGCCTCCTCCATTCCGATGTAGTGCCTCAGACTTGCTCCTCCACCCCACCTACTGTCTCACAATTCTTTCTCCATCTGGTCTAGAGCTTTATCCTACTTTTGCTATCCTTGCAGAGTGCCTCCTACTAACTTCTTCATTCTCGGTTGGTGTTTCACACTAACTCCTCCATCCTTATCAAGGGTTTTATTACCACTACCCCTTCCTCCTCCCATAATGCCTCAGAACTGTCTCCTCTGTCCTCGCCTAGTAAATGTAAATGTAAATTGATACTTGTATAGCGCACTACTCACCCGCAAGGGTCTCAAGGCGCTTGTACGAATACCGCTGTGGAACCCATCCTGGCTTTCCCTGTGAGGCATCCACTCCTGGGCACCCCCAAGGTGGAGGCCAGGCATCCTTAGCGTTGTGGGGGCCGTTGTGGAGATTAAGCAAGCTATTGCCCAAAGTTGCAGAGTGGGACTCCATGATTGGAATAGGCACGAGGCGAGAAATATCAGGTCCGTGGAATTTTTGAGCCCAAAACCCGCCGAGGCGGGGAATTGAACCCTGGTCCCGGGCCAGACCTCTGCATCAGGGTCTGCCGCTCTAACCATTGAGCCACACTTCTCCACTAGTGAATCAGAATACCTCCTTAGTAACCATACAGTGCCTCCTTCCCTGCCTCGTGACTCACACTACTTCCTCCACATCTGCTAAGGGCCTCACGGTACATCCTCTGATCTGTGACAGGCTGCAGCAGCTCCAGTGATAGGGAATGCTGCATATCTGAAATGAAGGGTACAGGGCCCCACGCAGTCACCCTTTCCTCTGGAATAATAGTTCTTGAAAGTGGTAGCCCTGCCTGAAGGCTAGTACCTGCAGTGCTTAATTTGAACCGTTGGTTTCTGGTGTTCAACACTGGCACATAATTGTCAACACCAGCACTTATGACCTCTGCCACATGGTGGCGCGGTTTGTCTAATTTAGAAACTAGCACAACAATTGTTTATTAATTCAATATACATTAAAAATGACTAATACCTGTTGCCAAAGCTATTCTTATAGGTTTGGAGAACTGGAATAGTCAGAATTTGCACACTTGTAGGAGTGTGCTAGTCACTAGCTGCGTTGATACTGTAATTGGCAGGGCTGACAGCAGCCATAGGTGGTGAAAGCAGAAGCAGCCCCCTGAGGGGGCCCTGGCACTTATGTTTTTTACAAATTAAGCACTGACTGTGCCTGGGAGTCTGCCCTGCCCAACCCCAGCTAGTCTCCTTGAAGAAAGGGAAGCCTCCCTCCTGCCCCAGCCTCCATGCACACAGCCTACGCGGGTGTGACGCTGCTGGAAGCCAGGGTGCTTTTTGAACACTGAACACCAGGAAACCAGAGCTGGACTTCAGTTACACAAATCTTTTTAACAACATCTAGTCTAACTGACCCAGCTAACAGGTCTCAGTATCACTGCTTTTAACTAGTCCACAGGACAAGCCGTTGAGGCACTACTCTAGCCCGTTTCAAATTGCACTGGCCTGCCAAGCAAATCAGAAAAAATTGTAACAAGATCACAAACACTGGGGCTTAGTGTTGCGCCACCGGTGCATCACTTTTTGTGACGCACCAGTGGCGTAAAAAATGCGCCATGTTGCGTCATATTTACAAAGTGACACATCTAGGTAGATGCGTCACTTTGTAAACACCAGCGCCACATTATACCTGCGCCAGGTGTAATGTATGCAGGGTGAGCGTTCCGACGCAAGTCAGCCTCGTAGAAGTGACGCAGTGAAATCTATGAGATTTCACTGCGCCACTTCTAGGACGCAAATGCATCAATATCTTACGCCTGCCTCACAGCAAGCGTAAGACTGACGCACGCACATTTGAAATGGACTTGCCTATGTGAAATGATCCATTACTGGAGTTGCGTCACTTTTGTGACACACTCCAGCAATGCAGTATTTATGTGCCTACAGATACGTCAGAAATACTGCCGTATCTGTAGCTCCTTGCAACATGATGCGTCATACTGTAAATATGACGCATCCAGCATGTCGCAAGGAGGGGGCAATGAAAAGTGACACGTCGCTGTGTTCACGCAATGATGCGCCACTTTTCATAAATGAGGCCCACTGTGTTCAGAATCATGTTTAATTGCTCTTCCGGGGCATCACAGAAGGGAATCCGCTTGTATTAACGATATTGCACGCCTAGCTCCACAATCCCTTGGGCCCGCCTCTCCCTGTGACATCAGTTGTCAGGTATCCAGAGACCAATCAATACCCGCAGCGTTGAATCTGGCTTTCCTCTATACTTTCCCGCACCCCGCTTCTGTTAAACACTGCGTGCCAGAAAACGGATCCCCTCCGAGGCTTCCGGACGGGAGTCAGCTGCTGCCCGCCCTCACCATACGCTTCCCTGCACGAGCGTCGGTGCCAGGCAGCACCCAGAGCTGGCTCTTCTCCGCTCAGCCTGACACCTCGGCTGTCGTCCAGGCACTATTACCCAGCAAAATTGTAAATTTATGTACGCACACGCTGCTCAAAACATCTGCTCTGTACTGTTGATTAGAAAGGTATACTTAAGCAGATTATGGTGCAGTTAATGTCAAACAACTTGTGAAAAGTTTTACGGGGCTTGCTGAAAATGCGATGCTCTCTCGATGCCAATAACTATCATCAAGTTTCTCACGTTCATTTTTATTGACCTTCAAAGAATGAAAGGCTTCGTCAGCAGCAGGGTTGACTGGGCAAGAAAGTAGGCGGGGATACCAAAATAAAAGTGCCCCCCCATTAGAGAATTAGAAAGCTGAAGTACTGGCTCTTGTTTGCAAACTAAGGCAGTTTTTAACTTGTAAAGACACGCTGTTTAAGTATTTTTCAAGGTATGGAAGACTGCATGGATTTGAGCTTGTGGCAGGAAATATTTGTTTTAATATAGGAGAGATCAGCAATAAAAAAAACTGGCCCAGCAGACCATAAACCAGGCCCACAAACAGCTCAAAAACTGACTTGTCCAAGCCGTCCTCTGCCTGATTGCCCTGTAGGCCAGTACAACCCTAGGTGTCTTGACAAGGATTTCACACTTTCTGATTAAAGATAGATCTCTAAAGCAGACCAAGTGAAGAATTTCAGTAGAAACCATCATATTTCATCAACATTATCAATGGGTACTGCTTTGTGGGTAGCTTGGGGAAAGCGGACAGAAAACAGACAAAGAGGATAAGGGAAAATTGAAGAACGGAAAGGAGAAATGGGAGGAACGGATGATAGTAGGGAAGAAGGGAAGCAACGGATGAAGAAAGGAAGGAAAAAGTAAGAAAAATAAGTGAAGGAAGTGGTGAAAGGAAGCAAAAATGAAACTATGGTGTGGATTAAGAAGGGGTAATGGATGGAAGACAGGCTTGGATAATGGAAAAGGGACCAATGACAAAAGAAAGAAGATAATTAGGAGGAGGTCGATGCAAAGAGACAGAGAAGGGGGTTGAAAAAAGAGTGAAGAGAAATGGTGAAAGAAAGTGATGAAGAAAACAAGTGTTGGAATAGAAATTTCCCCTGCATGGTTCGGGAGAGTGTCATTACAGTTTATGTTAGACTGCAGGTAAAGACACTTGAGTGTTGCATAGTGTAGGGAGCTGGGTTGCCCAGTGGGGCAAATTCTTCCACCACTGTGAAAATCTGTCTCCTAGTTAGGCAAACACTGTTTCTCTAAGACTACCTCGTTGACCGTAGGCCTGAGCGGACTTAGCCAGGTTCCACGTAACAAACTCCACCGTGCTTCGCAGAGTAAGAAAAATTTAGCTGATTTTTAACACCAGGAATTTGTACCGTGCTGTAAAATCAGCATGAACAGCATCGCACACAGTGCAAGAGGGCACAGCTTCTTTCTGCCTCTTAAGTAGATGTTCTACTCGAGTGGCAGCTTCCTTAACGCAAGCGTCAGGTTTTTCAATGTGAGCGGTAGCGACCTGCCACAATCACCCTGTTGGAAAACGAGGCAGCATCTGTGAGGCCTGCACAATAACATGACTACATTTGTCCTTTACTGGGAACCAAACACCTAATTGTAGCGCCTGACTCTCAGAGGGTAGCGTTGCAGAGCAGTCTGAGGCTTACTCAAGGGAGGTGGTGTGGGCTAGTAATCACCATTTGCAGGTACGCAAAAATAACACTCAATAATTGATTGTCCAGTCTGTACTTTGCTTTATGAAAGTAAGAGTACATTTATTAAACAGACACACCACTCAATACTATACACCAATTTACAAATATACATAAGCTGTTGGAATTACTTTGTGACATTGCATAGCGTCTCCACCCCTCCCGCAGGGGGGTGGGGTCTAGTACCACCACTCCCATGTATGCACATCATCTTGCCCCCAATACAATTAGTTGGACATAACCTGGAGCGAGGGCCCTGCACACTGGCACCATTCCAGTGGCGTTCCCCCCCAGTACCTCAACGAGCATTAAACAGGGGTACACCTGCCTTGGTGACACATGACCCTGACCGAGCATCTACTACTGACCATACAGTATGCACCTATACATCTTAAGGGCTAACAGTCTGGGGTCTTCACCTAAGCGCAGCAGCAAGAATACATGTTTACACACACTTTAGAATGACAGTACTCAGCACATTTGGATATCATTAAAAATGCATTGCAATTAAAGCCCCTACAGGCATCACAGATGATCGCAGGATTGAGTAAATACATCAAACACCCTAGCAGGAGTGTCTAGCCACTTAAATCCACTTTGCTTATGACATTACCTTACACCAGTACTTCACATTGAACATCAGTCCCTTGAAAAGAAATAACTATTAATAAATGCATTTTCTGTGCAATTACACCTCTTCATCTCCAGGGGATGCCTTCTCCAGACATCCCCAACTCAGCACTTTACTCCTTAATGCAATTATCAAAACACCCTCAACAGAAGAAGAAAAGTTCCAGCCCAGAAGATGTTAAATGCAGGTTTAGCCCTGGAGGTGTTAATCTTTTCAAATCCCCAGGGCACCTAGGGTGACTTGTCTCTTCATGCTGGGGGGGAGACTGCGCTTCTCCAGCAGCTCACCCCAGCACCTTTTCACCATTGAGTGTGACCCCCTCCTCTGGGGGGCCATCACACACTAGAATAGCAGGCTTCCAAATGCCTGGCAAGGCATTATGGGCCGATTTTGCTCCTATTTCTGAATAATACATGAGCGGCTCTCCAGCTGTGCCGGGGAGAGCCGCGCTGGCGCTTTGCTGTTTTCAGGGGCCCGTTCCACCCGGACCCCCAGGTAAGGGGATGCGGCTCGGGGAGCCCACACCCTGCCGCTCTGCTGGTGTTCGTGGGCCCGGTCCCCGTGCAGCTCTCTGGTTTTGCTTGATGGGGGTCCCGGGACCCCTGCATGCCCATATGTTGGAGGGCAGCCCGGGGAACCCACCCCCCCGTTGCCCCCGCCGGCTCCCCGCCTGGCCAGCAAGCACCTTCGCGTGCTGCCGCGGGAGGCGGCCACTCAGTTCTGGTCTGCCTGCTTTGGCGGGCAGATGCACAAGGCTTCACCGGCTTCTCTGGCTTTCGGGGCAGCACGCCCCTCAGTAAAGCTCCCAGACCGATTTAGTAACATCAAAAAGTTGTTTATAATTAAAATACAGCCAAAATGACATAAAGTGCTTCAGTGGCTGGAAAGTTATAGCTAGCAGTGTTACTCGGGTAGGTTGAGGGGGGACCTGGTGGGGCTGGTGCCTCGTCTGTAAATGTCATGCCCAGTACCAAATCACCCCCTCCCCCCTTCCCCATTGTACCCCGCCACCAACAACAGCCGCAGCCAGCATCAACAGACACTGCCCTCAGCCTGGGAACAGCAACATTGTTCCTGTTTATATTTCAGGCTTTACTTTGTCTTGCATTCCCGAAGAGTATTTGCTTTTTCCAGGATGGTGTTTCCGTAGTTTTTTTATGAAACATATTAATCATGTATAGTGTGGAGTGTGAAAATAGCCACTCCTATGCAGCTGTGAGGGCCACGATTGGCAGCAGTGGAGTTCAGGCTGGTCACAGTGTGAATTTTTCACAGTGCCTCTTGTGGGTAATAAAATGGGTTTGGAATACATGCTCACCCAATCCTTGGCCTCTGCAGAGCACACAGAGTAATGGTCAGCTTTGCCAATTGTAATTGTGATTATATGCAAGAGTGTGTGACTGAGGTGCACAGCTGAACAAACTATTGACATGGCAAAAGGTAAAGAATGAAAGTGCATACAGGTGAGTGGGTGCATTGTGTGTGTTATGGTGGCGAAGTGAGAGACATGCAATGAAGTTTATACAGGGGAGACTGAAAAAAGAGTTCAGAGGAAAGCGATGAGATATGAGGTATGCAGACTGCAGGCCTCAGAAATATATGAAGAGAAACAGAGTATAAATGTCTGAATGTCTAACAAGGAGACAGGAGGAACGAGTAATGTGAATGGGAGAACAGGAGTGATTGAGACACTTCGGAGACCTGACCATACTAAAGTTGTTCAATTCAGTCTGCATAAAAAGTTTGTATGTATATAGATTTATATATACACACACAACACACACGTTCACAATCTTCATGATCACCCAGTGAAGGTGGTTCCATTAGTTTTATTTCTGGAACCTTGTATCCCCATCCTAAAAATCACACCTAGAGATGCTGAGATGCCACTGGTTAAAGCATCTTAAAGTGACAGCACATTACTTCTCCATTCTGTAAGACAGTCAATGAAAGTTCCTGTGCAGTACTCAGAAGTGGCCATAGGAAGCGTTTTCTCCCTCTCATCCAGCAACATGATTTCCAGCTCAAGTCTGCTTCCAGTCAGACTGGAAGGGTTGGATGAGGGTCAGTAGGCTTGTGCAGTTAGGCATAGTTCACAGCTTCCAAACTTCATGAGTTCCTGTAGGGGCATCTCAGGCTTGGGTCTTTACACAAAAGTACCCATTTCTCTCCTCCTCTGCTCCCAGCCCAGGCCTTGGTGTTGGTTCCAAAGCCCCTGCCTTCCTCTGGAGGGTCCCCTTTCTGGATACCAGTTCACATTGAGTGTAAGTTTACTCTGGCACTCCCTTTCCAGTTCCAAAGCAGAATCTTCACCACGTTCTGACCAGTTGACCACTGACAACTGGTCAGCTTCACAAAAGACTCATTAGTTGCACTTGGGTGCTCTGGCTGACCCAACTGGAGATCAGGAGACTCTGAACCTTTGGTAGAACAAAACACCCATGCTTTGGCTGGGTTGGTCAAGCTTACACCCACAATTGAGCAGACTCGACCCACTTCCAAGACTTCACAACGCAGGCACATGGGTCTGGATATCCTTTTCTTCTCTGATGGCCAGCTATGTTCCAATCTAGGCTCAGGAGCCATCAGGCCTCACACAACCTTCCCTCCCTCCCCCAACCCCAGAGTGCTCGTGCTTCTGAGTCTCTCAAACAAACGACAGGCAGCAGAAGCAATCCGGGGGCATATTTTCAAAGGGGTTTAGCTCCGCTTTTTTGGCTTTAAAAGCCAAGAAAGCAGAGATAAAATTATCTCCCTATTACCTAGCTGTCGCTAACACCAGTTAGCGACAGCTAGTAGGAGATAGCGACCATCTTAGGCCCCGCTTTGCATGTCAGTGATATTTATCACTAATGACATGCAAAGTGGGCGTGCCAAGATGTTAGCGACTGGAAACAGTCGCTAACATCGCTATCTCCTATTACCAACTTTTGGAGATATTTGCGCTAAGCGCAAGTATCTCCAAAAGCTAACACCTGCCCCTGAGCAGTTCTTAGCCATGTTATCCAATGGTAGGTGGATAACATGGCTAAGAGCATTAGCTCGGTAATGCATGAATATCGCTGACTTTTCAGCGATATTCATGCATTTCGGCCGGTTTTTATCGCTTAGGAGATAAACCTTGATAATAGCAAGGTTCCTAAGCGATAAAAATCGCCTCAGCTCGGCAATAAAAATATCGTCGCTAAAGCAACATAGCGATAATTATCGCTAGTTGTGGGTAATATGCCCCCCTGTTTCCAGGTCAATCCAATCCAAAGCTTCTCCTAGCAGAGGTGGCAGAATGCGCTTACTGTAATTCCCCACACTCACATTGTGAACAGTCTCTTATTTATGGCAAAGAACCCACTATATGAGTGGCCAGTTCGAACTTTTTAAACGTTTGCACTAGTTCCAAAACTGCGCTTGGTAGGCCCATTTATGTTGGTTTGTACTCCTTCCCCCACTGAATGCAGAGGCAGGTCTCACCAAAACTGCTTTGATGATCTATCATCTTTGGCTTTAATGGAGGTTGCGGGACAGGCTGCATACGTGGCCCACGGGCACTCATTTTTGGGGGCCAGCGCTTACTTTTCTTCACTTTGAACCAGAAAAAGAGAGAGAAAAGCGCAAAATGAGGAAAGAAAGTGAAGGACAGAAAAGCAGTGAGCAAGAAAAATGGGATGAAAAGAACCTGAAAGAATAAGATAAAGGAGCAGGGGGTTCTGGTGGTGGGTGAAAGAGCACGAGGTGGAATCGAGACTACACAGCCTTGGCGTTTGGAGCCTCTGACATTTTATAGCAATGGCATTGGGCCTTGCGCAAAACTTTGGGCCCCAGCACTTATTCTTTTACAAATTAGGCCCTGGGCCTAATCCTCTATGCACATGCTTATGTCAGTGACATTAGGCACAAAAATAAAAAGAATACCAGATATACACGCAGTTGGGAACACAGGGAAGGAGAGCAAGCACATCTACAGGGGGGCAATCCTGTCCCAGCAATCTCTCTTAAATCCCCTCAGCATTTATGTGTGTGTCGCTCAAATCCTCTTTCTGCATTTGTATATGCAGGGTCAGAGGGGCATATAGGGTCATCTGGTAGTGCAGGAAGGGCAGGTCTGAAAGGCCAGTGTGAGGCTGTTTTTTGGCTGCTTTCGGGCATATGTTATGATCTGGTGTGCTGTTTTTTACTGTTGAGTTCCTGATATAACCACAATAATTCCCCGGAGCAAGAACAAATGCATGCAGACCTCCATACCTTCCATGTCTTGGCCCCACTTTGAAAACCTAGGCCACTTTTTTAGCTCTTTCATTTCCTAATGAGGGACACTTTTATTTAGCTGAGGGCCCATTCTCTGTTCCAGTCCGACACTGTATATCTATGAGTCCCTTCTTGAAACCCTGTGTCACTGCACCCTCAGTTACACCTGAACCACCCAAGAGCCCAGGACTCAAACCCTTCTCCCAAACACCGTCTTCAATGGCACGTGCTTCACACTGCGCCATCACCTCCATTCCTCGTCCTCTCCGCTGCACCATTGAAATAACGCTAAATGGTGGGGCCCCTTCAGAATGTGATGAGGAGCCCCTGAGCAGGGGTGGCTCCTCCACTAGGGCAGAGGAACGTTGCCCCACTGCTTTCTCACAGTGCGAGAAGCAGAAACATAAAATGGTAATAACTTTTAGTTATTACCATTTCATGTTTCCTTTGTGCATTCTGGGTGGGCAGGTGGGCGGGGCTCCTTTGCTCTTTGAGCAGGGAAGGAGTTGTTTGCACACTCCTGAGTGCGCAAAGACTGTTTTGTCGGCCCTCTAGGGCAGCCCTAACCAGTCATGCACACTCTGCCCTCTCTTCATGCAGGCTGCATAGCAGCCTACATGAAGAACATAGACACCCCATTAGCCCCTGGCTGGGTTGTGTCCCGACCAATCACAACGGTGCTTGCAGCATTGTGATTGGCTTAGTGGAGAGTCCGTAGGGAGCCTGGCTGCCTGCTTCCTATTCCTGCTGGAGGCAGGAGAGCAGGAGAAGACGCGGGTCCCAACTAAAAGGAAGGTAAGTTTAATTAAAATGTTTTTATATACCTGTGACTCCCCCCCCCGGGTGACACCCCCTGCAAATCCTCCCCCACCCGTGACCCCCTCGTGCCTAGGGTGACCAACCGTCTGTAAATTTCACGGACAGTCTGTAATTTCGTCCGTCTGTCCGTTGTCCGTGAAGGTTTCTTTAACGGACGCCCTTTGTCCGTAAGTTTACCAGCTGTTGAGTGACAGCCAATCATGTGTCTTTCCAATGCCAACCGTTTGCTGTGGAGACCAAACAGAGCGATTTAGGATTGGCTTGAAAGTCATCAGCAAATCCTAGAGCTCGCTGGTACACTGCAAGAGTGCTCTCATTGGCCGAGAACAGCGTTAGGGTACCCAGCCACGGTACTTCTGGACGTGTAGAGCACGTTTTGAGCCTTTCCCTTTTTAAATTTTTCTGCACCCTTTCTCGACCCCTGACCTGTAGACTCAGTAAAATGCATTCTAAAGGGGCCAGGCCTCAAGGCCCCATTGGATTGATTGGAGGCTGGGGAACTATTAATGACCGAATCCAAGCTTAATGCATTTTTGGAGGTTTCCTGCAATTCTGGCTATTCTTCAGGAGATCCTCATCGCACGACGCATTAAACAGATGAAATGACAGTTAAAATATAGTCTCTGTGCGGAGGCGTAACACGAGAGCACTGGGCCCCAGTGCAAGCAATGATAATGTCACCCCGCTGTCTGTTTGCACAGTAAAAGGCAACAGTAATTGGTGTTCAATGGACCCGGTGTCGATGCTCCTTCTCCACCGATGATAGCTACTGCCCTGTATCATTGTCATCTTAATGATTTTCGGGGCCCTGTGCATGACATGTTTATGGCGCCCCTGTTCGGAACATTTGTGAATTTTATTAACCATTTTCTGAAAACTAAAGCTTACACAAAGCACAAAAATATTAAACTATGATAAAGTTTTAGAAACTGAATCATGCGGAAAAAGCAGATATATGTCTTTCTTTGGGACCCAACAAGCCTTAAAACTACACCGGAGAGGGGGGTACGTTGAGACAAATAGACATAATATAGAAATAGATCATCTTCCAAGGGGAGGGGCTTTATAGCTTGGGGTCCTTGGAAGTTGCACACTTTGCCCTTGCCTTAAAACGTCTGTGTTCTGTATTTGTTTGCAAATGCAAACTTATTTTAAACAATGAGGCGTAGCTTTCATGTAACTGTGTACCACAAAAACAGGACAAAAACGTTATAGGGGATTGCTGCAAAGGCTCTGGGAGAACTGTCGAACTCTAAACTATGTGCAATAGTGGCGCCCAGGGCGACAATCTTTGTTGGTGCCCCTTCTATGACCTTCCTTATGTGTTTCCTGACTATCACCCACCATGGTGCCCCTCATCTCTCCTTAGCCCCTCTCTTATATGTATTTAATGTAATGCTCCTATAGCTAGTCATGTATATACACTGTACAACGAAGGGCCAACAGAAGGTCGAGCCGCGCTTAGGCTCCAGGGCTTGGGATCACTTTTAAGTATATTTCCCTGCTTTAGCAGGTCTTCAGTAGCACTACTATGGCGGTTGCCTTGCTACTACCCCACCGCATACATAGAGAAGTCTGATGTGCAACTGGCACCCATACCTTTGCTCCAGGACTCCTTATGACTCTCCACCTCGACTTTCACCGGTCAATCAATCAATCAATCAATGCATTTCTAAAGCGCGCTACATATCCGTGAGGGTCTCAAGGGGCTGGGGGGAGGGGAGAGGGGCCGCTACTGATCGAAGAGCCAGGTCTTGAGGAGTCTTCTGAAGGCCAGCAGGTCCTGAGTCTGTCGTAGGATGGTGGGGAGAGCGTTCCAGGTCTTGGCGGCGGGGTAGGAGAAGGATCTGCCGCCAGCGGTGGTCTTTCGGATACGGGGAACTGTGGCGAGGGCGAGGTTGGCTGAGCGGAGGCTTCGGGTGTGGGTGTGGAAGCTGAGTCGGTTGTTGAGGTATGTAGGTCTGGTGTTGTGTAGTGCCTTGTGCATGTGGATGAGGAGCTTGAAGGTGCTCCTCTTGTTGACGGGGAGCCAGTGCAGGCTTCTCAGGTGGGGTGTGATGTGGCTGCGTTGGGGGACGTCGAGGATCAGTCGTGCCGAGGCATTCTGGATTTGTTGTAGTCGTTTCAGGAGCTTGGTTGTTGTTCCCGAGTAGAGGGCATTCCCGTAGTCGAGTCTGCTGGTGACAAGGGCCCGGGTGACGGTTTTTCTCGTGTCGGGAGGGATTCATTTGAAGATCCTGCGGAGCATTCGGAGGGTGTTGAAGCAGGACGCGGAGACGGCGTTGACTTGCCTGGTCATGGAGAGGGTGGAGTCGAGGATGACCCCTAGGTTGCCTGCGTGGTCTGTGGGTTCCGGGGCTGTGCCTAGCGATGTGGGCCACCAGGAGTCGTCCCAGGCTGATGGGTTGGGTCCGAGGATGAGGACCTCCGTCTTGTCTGAATTCAGCTTCAGTCTGCTGTCCTTCATTCAATCGGCTACGGCCTTCATTCCTCTGTGGAGGTTGGCTTTGGCGCTGTGGGGGTCTTCGGTGAGGGATATGATCAGCTGGTGTCGTCGGCGTAGTAGATGATGTTGAGGTTGTGTTGTTGTGCGACGTGGGCGAGCGGTGCCATTTAGATGTTGAACAGCGTTGGGCTGAGGGAGGATCCCTGTGGGACCCCACAGATGATCTCCGCGGTTTTAGAGGGGAAGGGTGGGAGGCGGACGCTCTGGGTTTGTTGAAGACTCGGTGAGGGCAGGGGTCGGATGGGGATCCAGAGTGGATGGAGTTCATGGTTTTGATGGTGTCTTTGTCGCTGACGTTGGACCAGGCGGTCAGGCGACTGGTGCGGGTGGTGGACTCGGTGGTGGGTGCGGGGTTGTCGGAGGTGAAGCTGTCGTGGATGTCGGTGATCTTGCGGTGAAAGAAGGTGGCCAGGGAGTCGCACAGGTCCTGTGATGGTGGGATGTCGTTGGTGTTGGAGCTAGGGTTGGAGAGTTCTTTTACAATGCTGAAGAACTCTTTGGTGTTGTGTGCGTTGTTGTCTAGGCGGTCCTTGAAGGCGGTCCTTTTGGCGGTTCTGATGAGTTGGTGGTGTCTGCGGGTGGCGCTCTTTTGGGCTGTGTGGCTGTCTGGTGTTCAGTCGTGGAGCCATTTTTTTTCCAGCTTCCGACAGGTGCTCTTGGAGATCTGGAGGTCTTCGGTGAACCAGGCGGCTTTCTTGTTGGTGTGGTTGGTTGTGGAGGTCTTGAGAGGGGCGAGGGTGTTGGTGCAGTCGTTGATCCACTGTTTGAGGTTGGTTGCGGCGGTGTCAGGGTTGGTGGGGTTGGCGGGTGGTCTCAGGGTGAGGGTGGTAGTCAGTTGGTCCTTTTTGAACTTGCCCCAGCAGCGGCGTGGCAACTGTTGGGTGCGGTGGTGTGTGGTGGGTTTCCTGAAGGTGAAGTGGATGCATCTGTGGTCGGTCCAGTGGGGTTCGGTGGTGTGGTTGAAGGAGACGTGGGGGCTTGTGGAGAAGAGGGGGTCCAGCGGCGTGGGTGGGTGTCGTCACGAGCTGGTTGAGTCCGAGGTTGGCGAGGTTGTCGATCAGGGCGGTGGAGTTTGCGTTGTCGTTGTTCTCGAGGTGGAAGTTCAGGTTCCTAAGGAGGATGTAGTCCGTGGGTGCTGATGAGGGCCGCGATGGTGTCGCTGAACTGTGGTCGTGGTCCGGGTGGTCTGTTGATGAGTGTTCCTCTGAGGGTGGTGTTGGGGTCGGTGTGGATCTGGAAGTGCATGTGCTCGGCGGTCGTGAGGGTGTTGTCGGTGTTGGTTGAGACTCTGAGGGTGTCCTTGTGGATGATGGCGATTCCCCCTGCAACTCCGTTGGTGGGATCTCTGCAGGAGATCTTGTAGCCCTGTGGGAAGGCTATGGCGATGTCTGGTGCTGAGGTGGCATTCAGCCAGGTCTCTGTCAGGAAGGCGACGTCCGGGTCGGTAGAGTCTAGGAGGTCCCAGAGTTTGATGGCGTGCTTGCGAGCGGAGCGGGTGTTGAGAAGGATGCAGCGGAGGTGGTTGGGTTCTCTGGTTGGTGGTTTGGTTGGCTTGAAGCTGGTGAATCTGAAGTTCCGGCAGGTGAAGGGCCCTTGGGTGCGCTTCGGGGTAGCCTGGTAGCAAGGGTGGTCTTGTCCGGTGTTGAGTGCGTGTAGGGTGCTGGAGTCGTAAAGCAGTCTGGCATTGCGCGGGGTCCAGGGGTTCTGGCGCTGTGCGCGGTCCTGGCGCGGATGGGCGCAGACGGGCTTGCCTTTGGCACGCCTTTAGCGTGCCAGCGGCGCGTGGCCGCTGCGAGGCCGCTGCACGGCCTCCATATGATGGGAAGAGGGAGGGCAGAGCAGCTGGGAGGAGGGAGGCGGGAGCGGGGCGGCGAATGGGAGCATCGGGGAGGCGGGGACGCAGGGACGCAGCGGCGGGTAGTGGTGGCGAGGGAAGCCGGGGGAAGGGCAGGGAGAGGCCTGGGGGCACTGCTGGGCACAGGGGGCACGGAAGGCGAAAAAGGACACAATCAAGGCACAGAATAAAATAAAGCACGGAAGGCGAAAAAGGACACAATCAAGGCACAGAATAAAATAAGGCAAGGACACAAATCACAGATGAGAGTAAAGGACACAAACCAAGGCAGGAAACAGGAGGCGCACGCTGCGGCATGGGCAAGGCGACAAACGGGGCACAGGAGCAGTGTAACAGGAGGACGGTGCGGCGGCTGGGGGGCGACCTACCTGAGAACAGGGTCAAAAGTCGTGGTCAAGAACGATGTAAGCATATGAGGCGGACCATGGCGTGTACTGATTGCGGCCAGCAGCCTGTGCCTGGTTGCAACTTTAGGATTCCTCCAGTCCATTGTGACTGATTACGGGATCGTGTTTATTGCCCGCAAGTTACTGAACTCAACCTGCATGCTCAATTTCTGCGTTCATCGATATCCGGAGAAGAAGCTCGCCATATTCGATTTAGGGTGCGGGGTATGTCCGTCCCATGGCCTATCTTAGAACTTGCCTTAGGAACTCTGCAGATAAAGACTCAGCTCATAATTAATATGAAAAGGTGGGCGAGTGAGTGAGTGAAGGGATTGCTGGGTGGATTAGTGAAAGGGTGAATTGATGTATGAAAGGGTGAATGGATGGAAAATGAGCGAAAGGATGGATGGGCGAGTGAATAGGTGGATAAATGAGTGAAAGGATGGATGAATAATAGGGTCAATGGATGGATTAATGAGTGGATGAGAAGAAGGATGGGTGGATGGATGGAAGGAAGGATGGCTAAGTGAAAGGGTCAATGGAGAGAGAAAGGGAGGATGGATGGATGACTGAAAAGGTGAATGGGTGGAAGGATGAGTGACTGGGTGGATGGATGAATAAGTGAAAGGATGGCTGGATGGATGAAAGGGTAAATGGCTGGATGGATGAGTGGATGGATGGATGTAGGACTGAATGGAAGAGTGTACGGATGGATAGAGTGAACGGTGGATGAATGGATGAGTGAAATTGTGGATGGAGGAATGGATGGAAGGAAGGATACATGATGGTTAGGTTTGCAAATGGATGAATATGTTTGCCTATAGATGGGATTACTTATATACTATAGTGCGACCTCCTCTGATGTGTCTGTAAAACGTACCTTTTGTCCTGAAGTTTTGTCATTAATTTTGACCTCCTGTCCTGAATTTTTGTCCTGAATTTTAACCCTTTGTTCTGAATTTTTACACTCACCGTCCTGAATTTGCACTCATGCCAGTTGGTCACACTACTCACGCCCCCTTCACACCCCGGCCCCTCTCCCACCCCCATAAGTAATGCCGGCTGCCACTGCCCCTGAGACTCCCATGGTTCACAGATATTCATTGGTCTTGGGCTGAATGGGGGCCACCCGAAGGGGTGGGGGCACCTTAATATGTGGGGCCTGAGTTACGTCATCTTTTCGTCAACACTGTGTCCTCATCCCTTTTGCGCTGAGGCCCGCCCGTCTGCTGCGCTCTTGTTTTGTGCACACACGGCAGGGGCGGTGTGGCTGGGGGAGCAGGGCACCCCTGGGTGATGCGCAGATGCCGGATACACGCTGAGGCGCGGTCAGGAAAGCGCAGACACACCGGGGAGCCATGCAGTTGCTGCATTTGTGGTTTTGTGCTGCTGACACTCAACAAGGGTGGGTGAGGGCGCCCCAGGGTGCTGTACAGGTGCCGGATTCGTGCTTTCCTGCAGATTTACAGCACAGTTAATGGAGCTGAGAATAATCAAGGACACTTTGGAAGATGGCTGAGGGCTCGGTAATGTCTGCTGCACCACCCGCGCGAGGTCCCGGGGGGGGCCGTCGGCAGCAACAGCAAAGCTGGGCATATGGAGAGAGAGTGTGCATCCGTCTCTGGCTTCCCAAAGGAATAACCCCCCCCCCACTCTCCCCCCCCCCCCTCAGACCCACCACGTACGCTGAATCCTAAGTAAGGGAGACTGACTGTACGCCCTGTACACTGTCCTCACCTCTGTTAGTGCCCCCTTAGCCTGATGGAAGCTTCTCACTGTCCCTGCCCCGCCCCTCTACTGACAGCAAGGTTAGGGTGCGCCAGCCTTCCGGTGCCCCTGCACCCCAGCCTGGTACCTGCGTCACACAGGTGGGCCAGCCACCAACTTCGAAGAGAGAGCCGAGCCAGAGGTGAGCCGGGGGTCTGACCTGGCTCTAAGCACCAAAGCTCGAGAGTCCATCAAAAGAGTCAGCATGTAAATCATGCAACAACTGTCAAGAAAAAAAAGTCATCCATCAAAACTAAAAAAGATACTTTTTCAACAAAATATCATCCTTCAAAACCAAAATAGATACGTTTTAAAATCATTGTTTAGTGTCTCAGTTAAGTGCGTTTGATTAATCACCACATTGAGTGTCACTTATTGAAAGTAATATTTTTTCAAACAGGAAACATTCAAGAATACTCCATGCCCTGCGGAGATTGCTACAAGTTACTCAAGATGTTTCAGTATGTCATGTTCTCTGAATATATGGTCAATGATGTTTAGAGGTGTGCAAAACATACGTAATTTGCTTTTGCATAATTATGTGCAATTTTGAGAAAATGACGTGAAATTATGCGAAAATATAATGATATTTATCTTTATATCTTAGTGAGACAAGCCTTCTTGTGGTACTCTTTGACATGCTGCATTGTACTGTAAGAATACATCACGAGTAACACAAGTGGCACATGCAACTGGCCGTTCGCATTAACCCTGGGTAGAATGTTGCTGTGAACAGCACAGGCGATGGGATGAGGTGAAATTCCGTAATTTCCTGAAGCATGTGTACGGTCAAAGGCCTGAAATAATGCGAATTGCGCAAGTAGAAATTGCATTTCGCGCTGACTTATTTCTGTTATTAAATGTGAAGCAAGCTTATTCTATAATAAACATATACAAGTGAGTTTTTTTGTAAAGTGCTTATCCTGAACTGAATTACTACAGTGGTATTTTAAATTGGTTCGCCAAAGAAAATGATACACAGTGAATGAAAGCAATTTGCTTTGAATCATGCAATTTGGGCAAGCTAGGAATCCGGGTTTGAGTCCTGGGTCAAAGTACACATTTCTGTACTGAATGTTTCAACAGAAACTGGATATTGAACACAGAAGCAGATCATGTCTGTTCAAAGGCATGAAGCACATCCCATGGGTCTTCTTGAAGATCTGTGAGTCGAGGATCAAAGTCTGTGGGGGTACCAAGGTGAGTATGGCAAGCCAGCAGTAATGCTAACATAAAAACATCCATTCATCCATCCATCCATCCATGCATGCTTAATTTGTAAATGATATGGTGCCGGTGCTCAACACTCTTATCTGAAACATGTGGCTGGTGCAATTAAATGTACGCACATGGAATTCCAAAGGTTTGTATTCCTAAATCCACCTCCCTCATCATTAATTCAGACACCCCATGCGCCTTGATCTCACTTCTGCAGGTTCCTGCTTTCTCTCTTTGTGACAGGGTTATGTCTTTCTCTTCCTCCATCTTTCCGCTTTATTATTTTTTCCTCTCTTGCTCTTGGTAAACCTCTACTGCAGATAAATAAGTGCTAGTGCCCACCACCTGAAACTACAGGCCCAAATTAAGTCTGTCTGTCTGTCTATTTGTCCGTCCGTCTGTCTACCTTGTTCAAAAGTCAGGGAGAGCAGGAGATGCTTTTGAATGTTAAGGCGTAACGCCTCACACGCACAATTAAATAATGAGCAAAACAAAAGGTCTTGGAGCCCCCAGAGTGTTTACCCTCAAATAACAGGTCTTCTAAGAGAGGCGTGTGAAGGGCAGCATGGCTCCAGACAGACATGTCCTGACGACAGGTCTTCCAAGAGAGGCATGTGGATGGCAGCATGGCTCCAGCCAGACATGTCCTGACGACAGGTCTTCCAAGAGAGGCATGTGGATGGCAGCATGGCTCCAGACAGACATGTCCCGACAACAGGTCTACAGAGAGAGGCACGTGAAGGGCAGCGTGGCTCCAGGCAGACATGTCCTGACGACAGGTCTTCCAAGAGAGGCATGTGAATGGCAGCGTGGCTCCAGACAGACATGTCTCGACAACAGGTCTACAGAGGGAGGCACGTGAAGGGCAGCGTGGCTCCAGGCAGATATGTCCTGCATATGAAAGGCAGCATGGCTCCAGACATGTCCCGATGACAGGTCTTCCAAGAGAGGCACATGGGCATCCGCAGAAATTTTTCCAGGGGGGCTAACCTGGCAAATGAAGGGGCGTGGCTAATGTTAATCAATAGGGGCGGGGCTAAAATGGCAGACAATCAGGATCGGGTAATGCTCAGGCCAAGCTGAGAAAAACAAGCATTGGCATAGACAATAGGTCTCGCCTTTGGGACCTTATAAGTATTAAGTTATGCAGCAGGTCCCTAAGGCGAGACCTATTGGCTATGCCAATGCTTGTTGTTATATCTGGGCATGTTGAGAGGCTAGGGGACTGGGTCTCGATGTCGGTTGGGAGCACAGCAATTACCTACTCAATTTGAATGCTTAGGTAATACAACCAAACACATGAAATGAAAGGTTCACTACCAGGAATAACAGGAAGGTAGAAAGTTAGGCTGGTTAGAAAGGTAAGGAGGGGTAGAGGCAGGCATGGTGGTGAGGGGAGAAACAGATGCATGCTAGGAGAGCGTTGCGAGGGAGGGAGGAGAAATTGGAAGAGGCACTGAAAGGTGGGTCGGGTAAAAACCGTAGTGTGAAAACAGAAGGGTGGCGAGGGGTGAAGGGTAGACAAAGAAGTGAGGTGTAGAAGAAAAAGATTCAGGAGCAGAGACAGGCAAATCAAAGATGGGGAGGGGAGAATAACAGTCGTAGAACGAGAGAAGGCCAGGTAGAGAGGGGGGGAGGTGTGTCAGAGACACGTAGAGACAAGCGATGAAGAGGGAATAAGAAAGACTGAGTTAGATAGGTGAGGCAGAGGGGTGCGTTGACATAAAGGAAGTGCAGAGATGTGTCAGAGAGATTTTACTGAAGAGAAAAAGAAGTAGAGGTATTGAGAAAGTAGTAAGGTACTAAAAGAAGTAAGGGGGTGAATAGAGGTAGAGCGAATGGAAGGTAGGCATGGGCGGATTTTGCGGATCCACGATCCGCGGATTTTGCGGATTTGCGGATCCGCGGATTTGGGGCGGGGGCGGGGCTTCCATGCGAGTGCACATGCCTCTTGTGAGGCCTCTACCCAGCATCACAGCTTATTTTCCACGGTAGAGTTGGGAAGAAGGCACACCTGTCCAGCCTCGACGACGCTCACAATTGTTTTTGGGCTAATGAATGAGTCACTGAATTTGAGCATCAACTAGTTCGAGCGACCATGTGTGTGTTACCGATTGTTTTTGGGCTAATGAATGAGTCACTGAATTTGAGCATCAACTACTTCGAGCGACCATGTGTGTGTTACCGATTGTTTTTGGGCTAATGAATGAGTCACTGAATTTGAGCATCAACTACTTCGAGCGACCATGTGTGTGTTACTATGCAATCGCCCCGACGGGCGCAGGGGTCCCTTGAGTGAGCTGTCCATCATAGTGGGTGAATGGCGGGCAGACGGTGCAAACCGCGAGTGTGTGGGCGGGGCCAAACGGGCAGGGCTACCATGCGCGGTCAACATGCTTCTTGTGTGTATAAAAGGTCAGAGAAAGATCAGTTCAGCAGATGAAGAGAAAGAAACCCCTGGTCACAAGAACAGCACGGGTATTGTGCTCGTGAAAGTCAAGGATGCAAAAGCCTCTATCCAGCATCACAGCTGATTTTCCAGGTTGATTTGTGAAGAAGGCACACCTGCCTCGACGACGCTACAGGAAGGGCATGTTGTAACTATTTTAGGATGGCGCCGGCAAGCTGCCAGCGCCATCCTAAAATACTTACTAAATTAGCTTCAACAGGAAGCTCTAATAGATAAAATCGAGCACCTGCTCGATTTTATCTATTAGAGCTTCCTGTTGAAGCTAACTTAGTAACTATTTTAGGATGGCGCTGGCAGCTTGCCGGCGCCATCCTAAAATAGTTACAACAGGTTCAACTTTTGCCCCCGGAAAAATCCGCCGCTCGCGGATTTGCGAATTCTCGGTAAATTCGCGGGAGTTCGCGGATCCCGAATTTACTGAAAATTCGCAAAATCCGCGAGCTGAACGGATTTTCCGCTCATACTTAGTGGAAGGGGAGCAATCAGGCAGTGAGTGTGAGGAGTGTGATACAGAGGGATATGTGGCAGTGAGCGTGAGGTGTGGGGTACTGAGGGATATGTTGTGGCAGTGAGCATGAGGTGTGGGGTACAGAGGGATATAAGGCAGTGAGCGAGAGGTGTGGGGTACAGAGGGATATGTTGTGGCAGTGAGCACGAGGTGTGGGGTACAGAGGGATAGGATACGTTGTGGCAGTGAGCACGAGGTGTGGGGTACAGAGGGATATGTTGTGGCAGTGAGTGTGAGGTGTGGGGTACAGAGGGATATAAGGCAGTGAGCGCAAGGTGTGGGGTACAGAGGGATATAAGGCAGTGAGCGAGAGGTGTGGGGTACAGAGGGATTTTAGGCAGGGAGAGGGGGAGTAGGGTACAGAGGGATAGAAGGCAGTGAAACACAGGGTCGACATGCCATGCCAGCCACGATAGGGTGCATACTGACAGATAGATATGTTATTGACACAAGACTGTGTACGTTTTAGTGGGATCTGAAATCCGGGCTATGCTGCAACCTCAATTTTTGACTTGGCAGGATAATGCATCGACCCCCCCCCCCCCCCCCCCCCAGAACTTCATTTAGAAGACCCCTTGCTCTCAGGGTACACAGTGTTAAAAGGAGTTGCTGGTGTCCAGACCTAGTTTGCCACTTCCCCTTAGGATGCAGCCTGCACTTTCACCTATGGCTGATTAAGGAAAGGACTGCACGAACCGGAATGCCATTGAGCACGAGTTTGAAGGGGGTGGGTGTATTTCCGCACCACCTCTAGCAGTGGTGATGTCAAGTGGCACTCGAGGCAGAGCCTGTTCCATTTCATGGCCTTAGGGAGAAAAACCCGATCATGGCACACACAACACTACTCTGTCTCCCCTGGTCTCAGCAGCGTTTAACCAACCCGCTGAGCTGCCTCATTGGTTCACGGTGGGATGTATGTTTTAGCAGCTCAAACTGGCCACTGTCATTCTGTATGTGATAATCAGCCACAGACAGAATGACAATGGGCGGGAGGGGCTGCGAGGAGGCGTGCAAGGCGCCCCATCAGGGAGTTGAGGCCTCTGGCAGGGAACAGCTCTGCTCCCTGCAGGGCCCAGAATTACGGACAAAAGGCATCTGTAAAAGCATGGGTGTCCGCAGGGGGGGCAAGCAGGGGGGCTCAGGGGGGGGCAAGTGCCCCTCCTTGCCCCCCCCCCTGCGGACGCCCACGGAGAGGCATGTGAAGGGCAGCATGACTCAGACAGATATGTCCTGCATGTGAAGGGCAGCATGGCTCCAGACAGACATGTCTCAATGACAGGTCTTCTAAAAGAGGCACGTGTAGGGCAGCATGGCTCCAGACAGACGTCTCGACAACAGCTCTTCAAAGAGAGGCGTGTGAAGGGCAGCATGGCTCCAGACAGACATGTCCCAATGACAGGTCTTCTAAGAGAGGCACGCGAAGGGCAGCATGGCTCCAGACAGACATGTCTCAATGACAGGTCTTCTAAGAGAGGCACGTGAAGGACAGCATGGCTCCAGACAGACATGTCTCAATGACAGGTCTTCTAAGAGAGGCACGTGAAGGACAGCATGGCTCCAGACAGACATGTGCCGGCAACAGCTCTTCTGAAAGAGGCACGTGTAGGGCAGCATGGCTCCAGACAGACGTCTAGACAACAGCTCTTCAAAGAGAGGCGTGTGAAGGGCAGCATGGCTCCAGACAGACATGTCCCAATGACAGGTCTTCTAAGAGAGGCACGTGAAGGGCAGCATGGCTCCAGACAGACATGTCCTGATAATGTATCTGACCTCCAAGTTCTGTGGAAACATTCCAAACAGGAAACACACTCTTGTACATCTTTTAATTTTATAATATAGTCTTTTAACTCTTCTGCCTTACAGCTATTTTTTTTCGTACACTGAATTAGTTAAAGAGAAGGACGCTTGGCTCGACTTCATTTGAGCTCGCCATTCTCCATGGAACATTGGCCGAGTCAAAGTCAGATACTTGGCATAAGCCAGCCTCAGGCTTCGCTAGGCGTGCATCACTCTACTGAGCCCTCCCCAAGGCATCGTCCCATAAACCAGTGCCCCTACCTAATGGGTGGACCTCGGGTTTCAGTCTTCAGCCACCTATGAGACCCAGGGTCGGACTGAAATAGAAAATAACCAAGAGCACCAAAATGAAAGTGGCACCCTATTAGGGAATTAGAAAGCTAAAAAAAAGTGGCTCATGTTTGTAAATTGGTGCATTTTTGTACTCGTAAAGGCATGCTGTATAAATGTTTTGCAAGGTAAGGGATGACTGCAAGGATTACAGCTTGCAGGAGGCAAAAACATTTTTAACCTCAAGGAAATCAACAGTAAAAACTGTCTAACCACACCGTAAAACAGACCGACAAATAGACATAATAATGGCCCTCACATTGACCAGTCAGACCAGCCTATCAGGCAGTGGCAACTGCCTGATTGCCCTATAGGCTTGTCTGTACCTCATGTCAACCCCCTGACACAGTACTCCATCTTGCTGTAGGCCACCCTAATATCTGTGCCATGATGCTGGTGAGTTTATGGCTGCATTCAATCCCTCCTCACCATGGCAAGGGCACACTGTCAGCATATCTCATCTTGGCAATAGTGCCCCAGCTACTGATGCGCCACATTGGTAATAACACCTTCTGCTTTCAGTGCCTCCCACACTAGTTAAAGTGCACCTTCTTTCAATGCCCATCACCCTGGTGTGGGCTTCCCCTACCATTAATGCCCCGTAGGCACATGGGTAATACCCCTTGTTATGAGGTCAGCTATGCTCTCAGTGCCCACTATGCTGGTAACAGTGCTTCTCTCCCAATGGCACCAACGTCCCATGCTGTCAATGTTTCCATTTCCAACTCCCCAGTGGCCACCTTGACGGCTCTTACCCTGTGAGAGGCAGCGTCCCTTACCTAGCTCAGTAGCCACCACGGTGATGTTGTGCCAGGGCAGCGTCTCGCGGTCCAGGCTCATGGCCGTGGAGATAGTTCCATCCTGCGGGTCGATGGAGAAGAACCTCTCAGGGTCAGAGTGCCGGTCGATGGAGTACCTGCCGAGAGGAGGAGAGAGAGGGGTGAGGCTAGGCTTGCAGGCTATGACAAGTCAACTCTTGTGGCGGTCCCCTGAGGCCGCGTTCCTCTGATGCTATAGCCCTTTCCACTTGTGCCCCTGAATGACTCAAGGCTTGCTATTGTTGGTATTATCAGCCATTAGTCCAGTTCGCGGTCTGTCATTGGTATGGCATTACAGCACGTATCAGCAGTAGTGTGACGACAGCCCGGTGGTTCTCAGATTAGTAAAACAGATTGGAGCCTGGTTTAGTGTGTGGAGGTGTGCAGTCCAGGGAATGAATGATGATGTATCTCTTTCAAGTGAATGCGGCTGCACAGCACAATTGAGAGTTTGATGGGTGACGCAAGAATGTACATAGCATTGTAACTAGACTGCTTTGTCAGTATATATTCCCATTACCCAGCAGGTCTAAATGTGTGGTAGGTTGCTGTGGGAGAAAATGTGTGCTAGATGGGTGGTGAGAAAGGTGTGTGGTAGATGGCTGGTGGGCCAGACGTGTGGTAGGTGGCTGGTGGACAAGATGTGGGTTATGTGGCTGTCAGAGAAGATATGTTGTAGATGGCTGGTGGGGAAGATGTGTGGTAGGTGGATGGTGGGGAAGATGTGTGGCAGATGGATGGTGGGGAAGATGTGTGGCAGGTGGCTGGTGGGGAAGATATGTGATAGATGGCTAGTGGGGAAGATGTGAATTTGGTGACTGGTGGCTAGTGGGGAAGATGTGGTGTTGGTGTCTTGAAGATGTGTGGTAGATGGCTGGTGGAGAAGATGTGGGGTCAGTTGCTGGTGGAGATGTGTAATAAATGGCTGGGGGAAGATGTTTGGCAGGTGGCTGGTGGCGAAGATGTGTGATAGGTGGCTGGTGGGGAAGATGTGAAGTTGGTGGCTGGTGGGGAAGATGTGTTGTAGACAGCTGGTGGGGAAGATGTGAAGTGGGTGTCTGGTGGCGAGGACATTTAGGAGATAGGTGGGGAAGATGTGAGATGAGTGGCTGGTGGAGATGTGTGGTATATGGCTGGTGGAGAAGATGTGAAGCTTGTGGCTGGTAGGGAAGATGTGTGATAGATGACTTGTGAGGAAGATGTGGGGTATGTGGCTGGTAGAGTTGTGTAAAAGATGGCTGGCAGGGTAGATGTGTGGTAGGTGGCTGGTGGGGAAGATATGTGATAGATGGCTGGTGGGGAAGATGTCAAGTTGGTGGCTGATGGTGTAGATATTTGGTAGATGGCTGGTGGGGAAGATGTGAGGTTGGTGGCTGGTGGGGAAGATGTGAAGTTGGTGGCTAGTTGGGAAGATGTGAAGTTGGTGGCTGGTGGAGAAGATGCGTGATAGATGTCAGATGGTGAAGATGTGTGAAAGCTGGCTGTGGGGAAGATGTGGGGTAAGTGGCTGGCAGGGAAGATGTGTAATTGATGGCTGGCCGGGAAGATGTGTGAGTAGGTGCTGGTGGGGAAGATATGTGATAGATGGTTGGTGGGGAAAATGTGTGATAAATGGCCGGTGGGGAAGATGTGTGGTAGGTGGCTGGTGGGGAAGATGTGTGGTAGGCGGCTGGTGTGGAGGATGTGTGGTAGGTGGCTGGTGGGGAGGATGTGAAGTTGGTGGCTCGTGGGGAAGATGTGAAGTTGTTGGTTGGTGGGGAAGATGTGGGGTAAGTTTCTGGTGGGGCATACATGTGGTAGGTGGCTGGTGGACAAGATGTGGCTTATGTGGCTGTCAGAAAATATATGTTGTCGATGGCTGGTGGGGAATATGTGTTGTAGGTGGCTGGTGGGGAAGATGTGTGGCAGGTGGCTAGTGAGGATGATGTGTGGGAGATTGCAGGTGGGTAAGATGTGTGATGTGTGGTGTGTGGTTGGTGGAGATGATATGTGATAGATGGCTAGTGGGGAAGATGTGAAGTTGGTGACTGGTGGCTGGTGGGGAAGATGTGAAGTTGGTGTCTGGAAGATGTGTTGTAGATGGCTGGTGGGTAAGATGTGGGGTAAGTAGGGGGTGGAGTTGTGTAATAAATAGCTGGGGGACGATGTTTTGTAGGTGGCTGGTGGGGTAGATGTGTGGTAGGTGGCTGGTGGGGGAGATGTGAGATAAGTGGCTGATAGAGATGCGTGGTAGATGGCTGGTGGAGAAGATGTGAAGTTGGTTGCTGGTAGGGAAGATGTGTGAAAGATGACTTGTGGGGACGATGTTGGATGTGTGGCTGGTGGAGTTGTATAATAGATGGATTGTGGGGTAGATGTGTGGTAGGTGAATGGTGGGGAAGATGTGTGGTAGATGGCTGGTGGGGAAGATGTCAAGTTGGTGGCTGCTGGAGAAGATATGTGATAGATGGCTGGTGGGGAAGATGTGAGGTTTGTGGCTGGTGGGGAAGATCTGAAGTTGGTGGCTCGTGGGGAAAATATGAAGTTGTTGGTTGGTGGAGAAGATGTGGGGTAAGTTGCTGGTGGTGCAGACATGTGGTAGGTGGCTGGTGGACAAGATGTGGGTTATGTGGCTGTCAGAGAATATATGTTGTAGATGGCTGGTGGGGAAGATGTGTTGTAGGTGGCTGGTGGGGAAGATGTGTGGCAGGTGGCTAGATAGCTGGATGCGTGGTAGATGGCTGGTGGGGAAGATGTCAAGTTGGTGGCTGATGGAGAAGATATGTGGTAGATGGCTGGCGGGGAAGATGTGAGGTTTGTGACTGGTGGGGGAAGATCTGAAGTTGGTGGCTGGTGGGCAAGATGTGAAGTTGGTGGCTGGTGGGATGATGTGTGATACATGGCAGGTGGGGAAGATGTGAAGTTGGTGGCTGGTGGGGAAGATGTGTGATAGATGGCTGGTTGGGAATATGTGAAGTTGATGGCTGTAGAGAAGATGTGTGATAGATGGCTGTGGAGAAGATGTGTGATAGACGGCTGTCGGGAAGCTGTGGGATAAGTGGCTGGTGGGGATGATGTGTGATAAATGGCTGCCGGGGAAGATGTGTGGTAAGTGGCTGGTGGGGAAGATGTGTGATAGATGGCTGGTGGGAAATGTGTGTGATAAATGGCTGTTGGGAATGATGTGAAGTTGGTGGCTGGGGGAAGATGTGAAGTTGGTGGTGGGTAGGGAAGATTTGGGGTATGTGGCTGGTGGGGCAGACGTGTGGTAGTTGGCTGGTGAACAAGATGTGGGTTATGTAGCTGTCAGAGAAGATATATTGTAGATGGCTGTTGGGGAAGATGTGTAGTAGGTGGCTGGTAGGGAAGATGTGTGCAGTATGCCTGTAGGGGATGATGTGTGGTACAATGCTGGTGGGTAAGATGTGTGTTATGTGGTTGGTGGAGAAGATATGTGATAGATGGCTAGTGGGGAAGATGTGAAGTTGGTGACTGGTGGCTGGTGGGGAAGATACGAAGTTGGTGTCTGGAAGATGTGTGGTAAATGGCTGGTGGTAAAGATGTGGGGTAAGTAGCTGGTGGAGATGTGTAATAATTAGCTGGGGGAGATGTTTTGTAGGTGGCTGGTAGGGAAGTGTGTGATAGATGGCTGTGGGGAAGATGGGAAGTTGGTGGCTGGTGGGGAAGATGTGTGGTAGATGGCTGGTGGGAAAGGTGTGAAGTGGGTAGATGGTGGGGAGAACATGTAGTAGAAAGGCGGGGAAGATGTGCTGGTGGGGAAGATGTGAAGTTGGTGGCTGGTAGGGAAGATGTGTGGTAGATGGCTGGTGGGAAAGGTGTGAAGTGGGTAGCTGGTGGGGAGAACATGTAGTAGAAAGGCGGGGAAGATGTGAGATAACTGGCTGGTGGAGATGTGTGGTAGATGGCTGGTGAAGAAGATGTGAAGTTGGTGGCTGGTAGGGAAGATGTGTGATAGATGACATGTGGGGTGTGTGGCTGGTGGAGCTGTGTAATAGATGGCTGGCGGGATAGATGTGTGGGGGGTGGATGGTGGAGAAGATGTGTGATCGATGGATGGTGGAGAAGATGTTATGTTGGTGGCTGATGAAGAAGATATGTGGTAGATTGCTGGTGGGGAAGATGTGTGATAAATGGCTGTGGGGAAGATGTGAGGTAAGTGGCTGGTGGGGAAGATATGTGATAAATGGCTGGTGGGGAAGATGTGGGGTAAGTGGCTGGTGGGGAAGATGTGTGATAAATGGCTGGCCGGGAAGATGTGTGGGAGGTGGCTGGTGGGGAAGATGTGTGATAGATGGCTAGTGGGGAAGAAGTGTGGTAGATTTTTTTTCAATTGAGAGGATTAACAGCATACAATAATATCATATATAAATACATATTTTAAAAAAGGAAGGAGTTGGTTTTAGTCCAAGATACAAAACATTACTGTATTATAAATATACATTTCAAAATACTCAGTAGTAATATTCCCATAAATAAAGAAATGATCCTGGTAAATTAAAGTGCAAAGTGCTAAATCAGGGTGTATATTTACATATATGCCCTATCTTTTTATACCAAATGTAACAAAAAGTACAGGAAAAGATCAACTTGAGCTAAAGTGCAGAGTGCTATATCCAAACAGATACTTATACATATATTTTATCCTTTTATATCCACTACAAGATGTTATCTTATATTTCAAACACACTCCAATATTTCTCATACTTTCTTACTGCTCCTGATGTTATTGCATATTTCTTTTCGAATTCTTGTATTCTGGACAATTTTGCCCTCCCTGCATTAAAGGTAGGTACTTTCTCTGTTCTCCACAATTGCAGGATTAAAGATCTTGCTATTAACGCTGCAATAAACAAGCCATCCTTGTGTAAAGAGGTAGCAGGAGAGCAACCCAAAACTGCTGTGGATTTATCGAGTGAGATAAGGGGATCAATTATAAATTCAAGATATTTCTCGATTTCCTCCCAGAAAGGATTTTTGGGCACTCCCAAATGATAAGCGCCCAGGTTGCTTTTTCTGCACAATGAAGACATTTGTCTTCCATTTGCGGGTATGTCATGAAGAAAAGAGGGTGTTCGATATATCAACTATTTCGAATAGTAGTGCATGCATTTAAAGTTTGCCCCTCTAAAAATAACTGCATTACGTTTATTATGCCTATTCCAGATTGGGTTAAGAATCTGTATACCTTCCCTTTTCTTCCATCTATCCCTAGCTTTTTCATATAGTGAAAGTAATTTTTTTGTCATCGAAGATTTTAATCCAGTTACTAATTTGTTGTTGTTTGGGGGAATTAAGGGCTTCGCTAATAATACTTTTATAATACAAGCTTTCCATATCTAGTTTTTCCAATATGGATTTCAATCTAATGAATGACCATCTTAAAATTGTGCTTGATGTTGAAGCCCTGTTTCAATATCCGCCCAGGTTTTCCAACAGTTTCCCTTGGTGAAATTCTGGATCTAGATATACCCGTTTTCTTCCCACAGCCTTAGTATATTGTTCTCTAACATACCTGTTTCCCCCATGTATATGTACGAAAGCCTAGTTGAGATATTGATTCGTAAAATATCGCAATGTGTTAAAAGCTGAGTTTTTTGTTTGAGTAACCATTGTAAGGTCTTATAGCGCACTTTTTTAGGGTAGTTAGTAACTCTTGTGGATCTGTTATATTATACTCCCTTAGAATCTTTTTCATAAAGAAGTTATCTGCCTCTTGAGGATCTAAAAAAAAAATCTAAAACTGTGATGTGCAAATGTCGCATAATAATAATTTCTTATATTTGGAAGAGATAGTCCTCTATCAGCAACAGGACAGTTTAAAGTGCTAAGTGCCAATCTTGGTATCTTGTTTGTCCATAAGAAAGAGGAAAACATACTGTCTATTTCTTTAAAAAAAAAGAGGTCTGTATTTCACAAGGAGCAGCACTAAAATGAAAATTGAACAACGGAAGAATAGACATTTGAATTAGCGCAACTTGTCCTATTATTGATAACGGCAACTGATTCCATCGTGTTACCTGAGAGTGTACCTTTTTCGAGAGTAGAATATAGTTTAGTGAAAAAACATCTTCTACTCTCTCAGTTACATAAATCCCTAAATACCTCTTTGGACGGGTGTTGTATGTCTGTCTAAATTCCAATAAAAGAAAATTCATACCGCAATAGCATAATATAAAATCTGTTTTGGACTTATTGATCCTATACCCCCCTATTTTTTCAAATTCTGCAAAGATTCTTATAACTGCCATCTGGGTATCTACCTTTAGGTTCAGAAAGAGAACAATATCATCAGCATATAATTTTATGTTCGTCATTCCTTGAACTGGAACCGTATGGGCTCTTTTTTCCCTGATTGTAATTGCTAATGGCTCTATAAATAGAGCAAATAAAATCGGGGAGAGGGGACAACCTTGTCTGTTGTCTCTATTTATTTGGCATGTCACTATATTCATAGAATTGATTGGCCGCGACGATAATTCTGCCACGGCGCTGGGGAGGAGGGGGGGTCGCGCGGTGCCGTCATGCTCGTGATGGAACCACTCCATCACGAGCTACGGGCTCGCTGTGCTTGCGACGGAGTGGTTACGACTCGGCCCCGCCCGCTCAATAGAAGGCGCCGCGAAGGCGCGGAATTGATGCCGCGCAGGCCCGGCGGCCGGACCATGATGGAACCATTCTGTCACCAGCACAGCGCGTCCTTGGCTAGGTGACGGAGTAGTTCCGTCACCAGCACGCAAAGAGTTCAAATTTGGGCCTGTGAATTCATATAAAGTTGTTTCAATAAAAATATAAACTCATTTGGGAAGCCAAACTTCGCCAAAATTGTAAAAAGGCAGTTCCAAGAAACAAGATCAAATGCTTGTTCAGCATCTAAAAACCAAATCTGTGCCTCAACCTTATTGATGTTAAAAAAATTGACTGCTTCTAATAAAAAATGTGTATTAGTATAAAGCTGTCTCCCTGCAACAAAAAACAAAAACACACTGATCTGCCCCGATGAGAGAACCCACCATCTTGGTTAGCCTGTTGGCAAGTAGTTTAGTGAACATTTTGTAATCAGTATTTAAAAGGTTGATTGGCCTATAAGAGTTCACATTTTCACTATCTTTTACTTTTTTTAAAATACTGACCACTATTGCTGTGCGGAAAGATGCAGGTGGTTCGCCCCCTTGCAATAAATCATTTGCAATTCTTAAAAATTCGGGGGAGAGTGCTGTAGAAAATGCTTTAAAAATGTTTGCAGGAATGCCATCCTCTCTGGTAGCTTTACCGTTGGTCAAAGAGTTGATAACCGCATCCAATTCTTCCTTCGTGAATTCTGCTAGCAGCAGCTCTTTGAAATTATTTTTCAAAATTGGAATTGGCAATTTCTGTTAAAATTCATTAATCATTTCAAAGGAGACCTGGTGTGAAGTCTGATAGATATCTTTATAGTGGTCAAGAAACACCTCACCTATTAGTGGCGTAGTTTTTACACAAGTTATAGTTACTTTGTGCTGGATGCATTCGACTCTATTTCAGACTTGCTTTTCCTTTGCTTGCCTGAAGATATATTCTACTTGCCCTATCCCCTAAGTCATAATAGAATTCCCTCATTCGTGTTTCGCATTCAGTATTTCTTGCCTATTATCCGAAGTCCTATTTCTAAAGTATTCTTGATTTGCATGGGCCAGTCTATTTTCTATTGCCATTCTCTCCTCCTTTCTAGCTTTTTGTTTTGGTATCTCTTTTTGAGGTGCTTATGCCTCGTAGTGTAGCCTCAAAAGCATCCCATGTGATGTTGATAGGGGCAGAATACTTATTTATAGCAAAAAAGGAAATAATCTCCTTCTCTAAATCTGTGCACCATTGCTTATCTGCTAGGTTAAGTTTATTAAAATACCACCTTCTTGATGTTTCTTCATCTTTCTTCCCTAAAAGGGTTTCCATCTTAATGAGGGCATGATCTGAGAAGGCATTCGCTATATGTTCATATTTACAGACTTCCAAATTATTGGAGGTTAGAAAAAAGTCTAGCCTTGATGACGACTCATATTTTGGCAAATAACAAGAGTACTCACGTTTGATCGGATTGTGAAGCCGCCAGTTATCTAAAATATCAAAATCTGTCTTACAACTCAAGATCGCATTAGCTACTTGCAGTTTATTTTGCCTTTGGTCTTGTTTTGTAGAATCAACCACTGGTTGTCAGAAAGATATGTTGTAGATGGCTGACAGAGAAGATGTGAAGTTGGTGGCTGGCAGGGAAGATGTGTGATACATGACATGTGGGGTGTGTGGCTGGTGGGGATGATGTGTGATCAATGGCTGGTGGGGGAGATTTGAAGTTGGTGGCTGGTGGAGAAGATGTGTGATAGATGGCTGTGGGGAAGATGTGTGATAGATGGCTGTGGGGAAGATGTGGGGTAAGTGGCTGGTGGGGAAGATGTGTGATAAATGGCTGGCCCGGAAGATGTGTGGTAGGAGGCTGGTGGGGAAGATGTGTGATAGATGGCTGGTGGGGAAGAAGTGTGATAGATGACTGGTGGGGAAGGTGTGAAGTTGGTGGCTGGTGAGGAAGATGTGTGATAGATGGCTGGTGGGGAAGATGTGAAGTTGGTGGCTGGTGGGGAAGATGTGTGGTAGGAGGCTTGTGGGAAAGGTGTGAAGTGGGTAGCTGGTGGGGAGAACATGTAGTAGAAAGGTGGGGAAGATGTGAGATAATTGGCTGGTGGAGATGTGTGGTAGATGGCTGGTGAAGAAGATGGGAAGTTGGTGGCTGGTAGGGAAGATGTGTGATAGATGATATGTGGGATGTGTGGCTGGTGGAGTTGTGTATTAGATGGCTGGTGGGGTAGATGTGTGGAAAGGGGCTGGTGGGGAAGATGTGTGATAGATGGCTGGTGGGGAAGATGTCAAGTTGGTGGCTGATGGAGAAGATATATGGTAGATGGCTGGTAGGGAAGATGTGAAGTTAATGGCTGGTGGGGAAGATGTGTGATAGATGGCTGTGGGGAAGATGTGGGGTAAGTTGCTGGTGGGGAAGATGTGTGATACATGGCTGGTGGGGAAGATGTGAAGTTGGTGGCTGGTGGGGAAGATGTGAAGTTGGTGGCTGGTGGAGAAGATGTGTAATAGATGGCTGTGGGGAAGATGTGTGATTGATGGCTGTGGGGAAGATGTTGGGTAAGTGGCTGGTGGGGAAGATGTGTGATAAATGGCTGGCCGTGAAGATGTGTGGTAGGTGGCTGGTGGGGAAGATGTGTGGTAGGTGGCTGGTGGCGAAGAAGTGCAGTAGGTGGCTGGTGGCGAAGAAGTATGATAGATGACTGGTGGGGAGGGTGTGAAGTTGGTGGCTGGTGGGGAAGATGTGAAGTTGGTGGTTGGTGGGGAAGATGTGGGGTAAGTGGCTGGTGAAGCTGTGTGGTAGATGGATGGTGGAGAAGTGCTGATAGGAAAACTCGTAGCCGGTTAATTGTGTTTCTAGGCTGCTTTCGAAATTCTGGTTAATGTGTTCTGTTAAATGACAGGTTGCGCTGTGTTTGTTGGCAGTGCGGGTGTAAACACGTTTCTGGTGCATCTACACTTAATGTACAGTATGCATGCAGTGCCAGCGGGAAGGGAAGCTGAGAAACAATGTACCTCAGCGATACACATATCTGAATTGCACAGCCACATTACATTTCACAAATTCCCAATTGCATTGTATTACACGTACATTTACAATGTTAAGCACTTGGAGAATTCAGTCAACCGGGATCACAATTTTATCCTACACGTTCCAGAGTCGGCATCTTATCCACCAGGCTCCGTTCCCACGTGGGCCACGCTGGGGACGTGCACACTGTGTGCCTAATTTTCACTGCTCGAGGCATGCGTGTGTCCCATGATGTGTAATTACAGATGTAGCATCCGAGCTGCGGCTGATCTCATCCTTTTGTGGGATGCGGTGACTGCAGCAAAGGGGGGGGCGAGAGGTGGCTGGGCCCCTCAGGAAAGCACTATTCAGAATTCCAGCTGTAAATCCCCACAAAGCTGCCAGAAATCACTTGCACCAGCAGGACACGCGGAGGACGCTCGGAAGGTAAGTGGGAATTGCTGCTGGGCACACAGAGCCGTCAGGTGCTGGCCGATAATTCCTTTCTCCGTCTTTCCATCTGCAGCTTGTCCCCTGCCCGCCTTCCCCATCAGCCGGCAGGCCTCGAGGACTCCTGCCGAGATGCAACAGTCGGCTGTTTTGTCTCCCCATTGCCTTTCCCTCAAGTAATCACCACATAAAATGTCAAGAAAAGGACTTTAATTTTGAGTTACATTTGCAGACCTCATTTTTTATTCTAGTTCACAGGGCTGAGGAAATAAATATTTCTTTTCTTTTTGCAGGAACTGGCAGAGCAGACAAAGCATTACTGTCGTGAGCTAGGTTAGGTAACCTTTCCACAGAATTTGGAAAATCAATGGGCTGGCAGCCTGAAGGTAGGACCACTCAAATTATGCGATTTTGTTTTATCAGTATTGTCCGCATAATTTTGGATTTGCCACATAATCCATCATTTGCTGCATAAACAACCGATTTAAAAGAAAAATTGTTTCTAGTTCAAAAGGATCAAAAGTTACTAAAAGCGTGGCAACATGTGTTGCTGCAGAGTAGAAGGTCATTTGAAAAGATTGAGTGATCCCCTTTCTGCTGCTTATTGCTGCATTTGGGTGTTAAACTGATGCAACCTTTGCCCAGACGCTGTCAAGCTGTGTATAAATGACAAAATAAGAAAGTAATACTATCACAAAATGTGCCACATTACACTGCACAATTTGGCGTTTCTTTCCGCATATTTTAGTCAACGCTGCTGCATAATTTGGTCCTCCTCTGCCGCATAAATTCAGTGGCCCTGCCTATAAGTTTACCTTGGCAAAGCATTACCGGTTGCATTTAAGGCTCCACCGGTAGAATATTGGAAAATAATAGTGAGTATAGTAGAGGGGTTCATAGTGCGCAGTGAAGAACATGTAATACCGTCAGCTCAGCTAGAAGAAAGACAGGATTATATATAAATATAACGTTTGTTCATGTAAACAAATATCTGCTATCGGTATTCTTCCGCTAAATCGGTCTATGTTCCACCGTGACGTCAAACGTACCCACTTGTCATTGAGTATCCTAAATTGAAACAGGAAGGGCTAGCATTGACGCTTTTCTCATTTGATTGCATGGACGTCGCACGGCTTGTGTCTTCTGGCCACCTGTGTTTGTGACCAGGGGTCGATCATTTTTTTCAATTTAAGGCAAGACTAAAGAAGATCACTCTAAGAGTTCACCAAACTTATTTTCAAATTTGATGTGCTTTTGTCAACAACATGGAGGCCTGTACATATAGTGTTTAATGAGAAATTAATTGATGTATATACAGTAGGGGTGGGTGTAACTCATATAATTCAGTGTAGCGTATTCACGCGGAGTTACACAAAAATTGCGCTAGATTACGTGAGAAGAGTAATTCTGCATTAAACACTATTTTCATTTTGCAAAAATGTTGCTTTGTGTCTAAAATGGATGTAAAGTTGCATTTTACGCTAGCAAAAAATGCTAAATGCAACAGAACATGAATGGTTAGTGCAAGCAGATGCTCACGCTTGCTAATTGCGTTATTATCAGTAAGTCTGTGTCAAAGAGTAACACAGAATTACAAAAATTACTCTGATTAATCCAGCACAATTGAAATACCACCCAGGCCTAATATACAGTACACTATTGAGTACAATTAAGAATGAATATACATTTTTGAAATGCAGATGGTAACTAGTCCTTTAACAAAACATAAAGATCAAAAGGATACAATCAGGTAGTTAAATAAGTACTTGGCTAGAATGTCGCTGTGCACAGGGTGACACAGCGCTGAGTCCCATCATGCCAATACTGTTGCATCTATGCAAGAGGCCTATGGCACTGCCAGACTGCCCCAATGCATTGTAAATACTGACCTGTCGCAATAGGGTCAGTAGGTAGGGCTGTGCTTAATTGTTTCAGGTGAGCAGCACCACTCATTTCTTGAGCTAGAAACATACTATGATCATCAAACTTTGACCCAGAGCAAGAGGCAGAAAGTGGGCAAAGGACAAGGATGAGAAAGATATAAAAACAGTCAGAAAGGGAGAAAACAGCAATGAAAAGGAACCTGCAAGAGTGAGATAAAATGACAGGGAGTGTAAGGCGGTGGGAGTAGGAAGCATGAGGTGGAATCAAGAATAGGAAGCATTGGTATTCTGCAACCCTTGCACCTAGCAGTGCCAGTGGCAGGCTCCTAAAATACATATCTTTTCTTTCTTTACAAATTGAACCTTGTCACCACTATAGCCCAGGGAAATCGAGGTAGATGACAGCAATAACCTCAATGTGGAGAGATTAGAGGTCAGTCACTAAAAGGAGGCCACAACTTCAGAAGGGGGTCCTACCTCACAGTAACACAGCTAGCACCATAGCGGCAATCACAGCAGCCTCTGGCAACCCGCTGTGCTCCATTTGAGCCAGTGTGGCCCACCAGCACTTACTTGTGAGGACCAGCACTTATTTCTCCTCATCAGATTTTGACCCTGAAGAGAGAGAAAAACACACAAGAGGGAAAGAAAGAGGATGAGATAGATAAATAAAAAGTGGCAAGGGGATAAAGTAGGGATGAAAAAGAACCTTCAGGAGTGAATTTGAGGGGCAGGGAGTGTCTGTTCATGGACTAAAGCTGCATGAGTGGGACTGAAGACTGCATAACATTGTTGCGTGCTTATCTAGGTTCCTGATCGATACTGTGACCTTATGCCCCTATTCGGCTATAAATCCCTTTATTCCCTATATTGGCATAACCGTTCAAGTACGATTTTCTGAAAAGTCATCTCTGGCCTCACACGAACAGAGCCACATTCCAGCATGACTCCCTGCTACTTCCTTTGCGACCAATTAGTGCAATGACAGAGCAGCAGTCACTATCTGATATTCCTAGATAACACTCCGAGTTCTTCAACAAGATAAAAACTTAGCAAACCTGGAAATCCCCGCTTGCTATGTTTTGATTAGTAATGGAACTCTAATGAGCAACTGATAACTGTCACTTTCTAGTGACATCTTTAATTGACGTCTTATGTCCAGCAAACTTGCGTCAAACCCGGCACCTGTCAGGTATAAATATTACCAACGTTGCCTTAAGCAATGAGAGCTGTGAGCTGATGCTGGCTGCCTGCAAGACCCCGTGTTGGTAAATCTAGCACTCTGTCGCTGCAGCCTGCTATCCTGTGGTGGTGAAGCTGCTGATTACCATTATCGCCGCTACAGCGCGAACTATGGTGCAGTACGCTTAAGGAGCTGAACAGCCGTCCTCTGCGAAGACATCCAGCAGATTCCAGCTGCCCGCGGACGCTGTCCCCCGCCTCCTTCCTCGACGCGCTGAAGAGAGCCGCTGCCTTTCTCGTGCAGAGAAATCCAGTCCCGGCGCTTCCGGTTTACCCTCGCGGGTGACTGGGATATCGAGAGAGACCCCTGAAGGAGATACCAATCCTCCATCATTCTATTCAGAGGTATGGTGTTGACTAAACCCTTAGACGAGAATTCTTGAAACAAACCTTGGCAAAACCAACTTAACTTAAGCTACTTACTTACTCCCCTTTTCACGTGTTAGGCTTGGGTCAGGCACACTGGGGTAGGCTTAGTTAGAAGCACCAGTTGAGTAGGTTATCCTAATGTATATATGACTGTATATATGTTTTATTACTTTTAACCATTGTATGGCTAAGAAACCATATCAATGCTTTTACAGTTCTATTTCGCAATACTTATCTTACTGTACGTACTTTTTATAATAACAATTATTGCAATTGTGGCAATACATTTCTCTTGTACGAGAAGAAAGACTGTTCAATAAATGTTAACCTTTATTGATACACGCCCGTCCCTCTGTTCTCTACATCTCGTGAAAGTAAACTGCACTAGACTGACTGAGTAAAATACATGTCTATTGTTTCACACGACCCTAGAGATCGACTCTTGATCTGAGGAGCAAAGTTGTCATGTTGCACGGTTGTTGGAAAACTGAATCCCTTCTTGTCTGTGCCAAGGAAGCTGATCACTTCCTATGCAGAGAAGAAAGTTTCCAGTGACCTCTGAGCTAGTTGGTAACACAACCCAATTAAGTTTAGCATAGTCAGTGGAGGCCTGGAATATCCGCAGTTCCACGTCGATACTACTGTTTATGTTATTCCAATGCGCAGGGCCTAGTGGGAAACTAGGAACTACACTACATGGCGCCCAACGTTTGGTAAGGCGATAAACTAACGTAAGACTTATAGAGTAACTCAGTCGTGCATATTTCACAAACCCCTTTCTCCCGTAAAAACTCCAATAGACGTCTGGAGTGGGTGAAAGGTTAAAATCCGCCCGACCTTAGTAGGAAGAGATTCCTATGTAAAGCTCCGGTTTATTCAACGTTGAAGGATACAGTGTTCCAAAATATTGTGCACCTAATCTTTGTCTCCTTGGAGACCTACTCTGCAAAGCCTGCATTTATAAAAAAATGTCAGTAGAAACCAACGGAACCTCTGGGGCCGCAGTAGACGCGACTCAGCAAGGTCCCGAACAAGCAGACCCGGATGCTATTATCATCCCGGTCCAGTTAAGAAGATCTATAACTTTAAAACTTATAGAAAACGGACTGACACCTCAGGGTGGTACAGTAATTTTCGTGATAGAGGCTCACGAGTATCGGCAGACAGAGGTATTCTATTCATGGATAAACTTTCCAGCGGCAAACGCTGCAACACAAGAGTTTCACTATTACAAAATAGAGGAACCTCCGGGAGAGTACGCTCCTTTCGAGGAGATTGAAATCCCACTTAAATTTCGAGAGCACCTGCTCTGGTTTAATGGCGCCCTAAAACACAATAATCACATAACCAGGCTCGGTCCACTAGGTAGACCAGGAGCAACGTGGCCGGTTCTAGCCAGCTACACACCACATCCTGACATTGCAAGAATGTCAAGAGAAGAGCTGTTAGCACAGCTAAACACATTAATAAAAATACATAGGCAATTAGTCCAATATGTAATGCGGACTGCAACAGTCCAGCCAGCTGTTAATTCACACCAGCTGACCCCTCACCAGGGGAACACAAATAAAATAACACCACAGAACATACAGTCATGTCTTGGTAAAACACCCGTAAAACGGGAACAAATTCCTTTCTGGTTAGCACAGAAAATCACTCAAATAGAGGCAATATTTCCTGATACTACCCCTATTGAGAAACACAGAATCTTGACCATCTGCCTTCCTATGGGAATCGCACCACACGTGGAGGACTGTGACACTTGGGGTACAGTCTTTGCTTCCATTTACACAAAAACACACGGTGTTCCGTCTATGGCGGTAATACCAGAAGTGCTAAAACAGATTCAAAATGAATTCGGTCCAGAGCCCGCTTTAAATCTGGGTATGAAATTACTGAAAGATTTCAAGCAGGTCACAGCTATATTATTAGCCAACGTAAAGGGAGAAGCAGCATCTGTGGCGATTCGCCAGAAGTTGAGGGAAACAGATATAAAAGATCCTGTTGAGCTTGCAAAAATCATAGAAAAATGCTATGAAGAATTAGGTAGAGACAGCTTGGGTGGAAAACCAGTTAAGCCCCAACTGCTCGAAAATCCTGAAAAATTATTTATTAAAAATAATTTAAACACTCCTAAAAAGAGTTGGGATGGGAATAAACAATCCACTCCCAAGGAAAAAGTTTTCCAGACCAGAGGAAGGTCTCCTCGACGGAGGGAAAGAACTCCGACTCGAGAACGCCAGTCTCCCCAGAGGGAGCCCTCTGAGAAAAGATATAACCTTAGAAATAGGGATAATCTGAAAAAACCTGATAGATATCAAAGTATTGATACACGTCCATCTCGATCTCTTCCACAGAATTCGGAAAGAAGAGGACGGTCAGACCCAGGAGAGCACACCAAGTCCAAAGACAAGGAACCTGCTCAAAATAAGAAATCTCAATTTCAGAAAAAGAAGGTAGCCAGTATTAGAGTAATCAACCATGCCGAGAATACTGAGGACACAGTTGAAAAACGGGGAGTGGGCATTGACAATGTTGGACAGTGCAGCAGAAATCAGTATAGCGCGCAAGATCTTGATGAGTCATCTGGAGACAGTGGACACGAATGAGTACATTCAGGTTGAAACTGCCGACACCAGACTTAGCGAGCCCCATAAAATATACGAAATAACATTGCGTATGGAGGGTGATAAGACTAGGAAAATTAAGGGTCTATTTTGGGATAAGCTCTCAAAAGGCTATGATATTCTGTTAGCTGAAAAAGATTGGCCCCCGGAGTTTGTCAGGGAGTGCCCTCGTGGCGAAGAAGTGATTATGCCTGCCTTCTCGAATCACATACCGATTCACAAAAAATATACATATGCAAGGAAATGGGCAGTAGCACAGGCACCTGCATTGTATAAAAATCATGTAGGATGGGATGAGGACTCTCCTCCTCACAAAATCCAATTAAAAAGTGAGCCAACTGCCCAACGGCAGTATCCCATAAAGCAAGAAGCTAAAAAACAGGTCAGGGAGATCTTAGATCAACTTGAGTACCAGGGGGTGATTGAAACACGCACCTCTCAAATGAACAATCTTTTGTTTCCTGTCTCCAAGCCAGACAATTCATATCGTCTAGTTTTGGACTACAGACATCTTAATACATGTTGCAAAACTTTTGCAGTACAAAACTCGCATAGTGCAGCCCTAATGAATAACATAGTTAGGAAAAAATATAAAACGGCATTAGACATATCTAACGGTTTCTTTTGTCAAAACATTGCACCAGAAAGCAGATATTTGACCGCTTTCTCCGCATTTGGGTCGCAGAAAAAATTCTGTCGACTCCCACAGGGGTTCAAGAACAGCCCAGGACTATTCTCAGCTAGGGTAACAGAGTTACTACAAATCTATGATGATGAAGCATTATCTTACGTAGATGATATTTATCTCACAGACGACGACTTGGATACTCACTTGAAAAGAGTGAACACCATCATACTTGGGTTCGCAGCAGAGGGTTACAAATTCAACTTTAAAAAGTCCCGAATTGCCCATCTGACAGTACTGTTTTTAGGGTACGAATTATCAAGTGAAGGGAAAAGCCTAGCGGACAACTTCTTAGAGAAGTGCGCTGTACTCCAAGCTCCAAAAACGCTGAAGAATTTACAATCCATTCTAGGTTTTCTGAATTTCGGAAGAACTTACATTCTAAATTACGCAGAGAGGGTTAAACCTCTCTACGAACTAATTAAACCTGATTTTAAACAAATCAATTGGACTCAAAAACACACAGAAATTTTGAGATCACTGCAAACAGACATGTTAGCAAAAACAAAATTAGATACACGTGACAACACACGTGATCTTGTAATCCGAGTCATCCCAGGAAGATGCGGATTCACGTACCTAACCTCTAATGAGGGAGAAAAGGTACCAATAGCTTACAAATCACATTTGTACACAAAGGCTGAAATAAAATTCAGTTCAACGGAGAAAATTCTAACTGCGGTTCAGACTGCTGTAGCGAAAGAAAGGCCCCTAGCACAAGGTAAACGAATAATTATTGTAACTCCTATACCGGCTTTAGAAGCGGTAACTAAAGCAAGCATTCCTAATGCTAAAGCTTTGCATCCGAGATGGATTCAGTGGGTTAATTCTCTTGCTGCAACAGACGTAGTTTACGAATTTGATCCTAACTTAAAAACACAGGAATTTTTACAATATGAATATGAATGTCCTCTGCCAATTGAAATCCTGCCTCTCGAAGAATACGGAAGTATTATATATACTGACGGATCAGCACAACCCGCAGTTGGGGGTAAGCAAGCTTACAGTGCTGCGTGCGCGATTGTAAAAGGTCGCTGGCACAAAGGAAAATTTAGACCACTGGTCACCAAAACACAATCTCTAGGAGATTGCTCGGCTCAACGAGCTGAATTAGTAGCATTTAAGATGGCGCTAGAAAATTCCGATCGCGAATTCCCCACACTAATAGTGTGCGATTCCTTTTATTGCGTACAATCTTATAATGAATACTTGCAGAATTGGGTGGAAAATGGTTTCAAAGATGCAAAAGGTGGCACAATAAAGCATTAAAAGCTTTGGGAACAGGTAGTTCTTTTACAAAAAGAACTACAAAAGACTCACGTGATACATACACTGAGTCATCAACGTGATGGTGTTCACGTTGCAGGGAATTCATTGGCTGATGAAGCCGCGAAGGCAGCTGTGCAAACGGCTTCCGTAGCTGCGATAACTCGGTCACAAACAAAAATAGACAGCGATATTCTACAAGCTGTCAGTACCTCAGTAAAAAATGATAAGAAAACACTCCCAAAGGGCTTTCCTGAAAAGTACTCGTATTTAACGGATACAAATAATGTTCCTTTTGCTCGAATCCCTGGAGTGGGGGATAGAGTAATTCCAAACAGGGAACACAGACTAGGACTAATCAAAGCGGCACACGAAGGGATTGCTTCTGCACATGCTGGCGTTTCCGCAACAATATCACTATTAAAACAGAGATATTGGTGGCCTCGCTTGAGAATACAAACTAAAAAGTATGTATTAGAATGCGACATATGCCAAAGGATAAAAGTATCAACAGTGAAACGACCATCGCAGACACCCCTTCTCATCTCGGATAAACCATTTGCATGCGTTTACCTGGACCACTGTGGTCCCCTACAAAGGGACGGTAACTATAGATATATCATGGTAGCAGTGGATTCCTGTACGAGGTTCATATGGATGTGGCCCCAGCGCTCGGCTGACGCTAGAACGGTTATAAAAGATTTGCGAGTCTTTATCGGCACATACGCAATTACCACGTTCCATTCTGACCAGGGTCCTGCTTTCAGCTCTCGAGCCTATAAGGAGGCCATGGCCAGCATGGGAATTGGGTTGCGGTATTCTTGTCCGTCGCATCCCGAAGGGAATAGTGTGGTAGAAAGAAAAAACCTTGACATAAAGCAATCTATAACAGCGAAGGTATTAGGTTCAGGCGCTGGGTGGGTCAAACATTTAATAAGTGTCCAGACTAGTCTTAACAACATGCCAAGAAATTCTCTAAAAGGTTTCAGCCCATACGAGCTATTGTTCGGAATTAGAATGCGCGTTCAGGACCTCGATAGTCAGATGTCAGTGGTACAAGAAGACACAAAGCACTTTGATGTAAAGGATCGTTTGGCTGTTTTACAGGAACTGAATGAAACAAGAAAATCATTAAGCAACATAAAGTTAAAGCAACAGCCAAGTACCACTGACGAGGCACCACCCGCAACAGCCCCAGCAAGGCCTGTCTGGATTCCAAAGATTGGGGATTTAGTCAGAGAAAAGATCGCGGTTAAGAAGGAATTTGGGCCTTCTTACAGAAAAGCAGTACCTGTCTTAGCAGTCACCGGAACAAGATCAGTTGTGCTACCGCCCCTTGCTGGTAAAAAGGAGAACAGAGTTGTGTCCATCGATCTGGTAAAACCACAAGCATGTGGCCTATAATCAACAGTAGGCCCAGTGGACTCCCAAGAAACAACAGAATACCCAAACTTGCAACAATCCAAGAGGTTCAAACTGAAAGACTCATCACATTCGATCAGCCTGCAGTGCACAATGAAGGACTATGCAATAATGCCATGGAACTCGTGCCTCTTGAAACACAGATTGAAACAGTTCGTCAAGAAACAACACCAGTCTACAATGATGTGGCATCAGAAAGTGCTATCGAGAGACAGATTGAAAGAACAATCCCATCAATTGACAGAACTGCCTCTGGTTATTTCATCAACTTCGACAACTTCTCTGAAGATTTAAACGACCCCGAAGTGATGCCAGAAACAAAAAAGTCTTTTAAAGAAAAAGCAACGGAACTCTTTCATCAATTGAAGAAAATCTACCTTATTTCCCCTTGGCTAGAGTTCTGGTTCGGTCTAGGTGTATTTTTCCTCCTGCTTTGGCTCATCATGGTACTATGTTTGGGAAAATTCATTGAAGGAAAATATATTACAATGGACACAGCAAGTCAGAACATCAACCTAGTCCTGAAACCACACAGATCATCCCACGTGAAGAAAAGAGAATTGTCAACAGTAAATGTCACAGCAATACCTGGTGGGGTAGTATGGGAGAAAACAGACTATGAGATATATGGTCCGGTCGAAATCCTGAAGTATCCTCATCAACTAAAGGTTTCCTTAAGTGACTTTGTGACACCTAGTACATTCTCTGATGATTGGGACTTTAACAGTATTAATGACATGATGTCTGATTTAGTAATGTCAGCTAGATTCACAGATCATGATTATTTACAAGGTTCATCTAGTTATGAGCAATTATTCTGTTACACCCACTATGGGGACCATTACTTGCATAAATCTGCACAGCCTAGAAATGTTTTTATGTACAATCAATGGGAACATTGTTCTACACCACCTAAAAGCAGTTCTAAAGCATTTTTTGAGAGATTCAAATACTTCTCAGGGTTTAACACCAGTGATGCAGAAACGTTTTATTACAAACTGTTAGATAAAACAGGAATGAAAACAATGCTGACAAATTCTAAATTGATATATTCAGAAGCATTTTATGACAAAATGATGACATTTGGTTTTGATTATTGGAAAAATAATATTGAAACGAAAACGATTTGGGGTACAAAAGATTGGCAGGTGCAAGGCATTGAAGCACTGTTTAGAACCTGCATGATACCTGAACAAATGTTATTTTTAAATGACACAATACACCAAACATCTTGTCTTGGCCTAGCTAAGAACAAAGAACTTAAAACACCGTCTATACCAAAGCCAATAGCTGAGAATGCAACCACAGATATTGAATTAGACGTGTCACAAATTTTACATTTCAACAGAACACATCCTGATTGGAAAAAGTGGTTAATCTGGCCTACAGACACAAATAGCTGTCAAGATAGATTCCTGAATAAAACACAGGGTTTAACAATGACCAGATTAGACTCTAGATATTCCCAGAGACAACATCCAGGGATTATAACAACATACAGTGTAGGGAAGCTCTGCCTTGAATGGCTAACATCATCCACACTGGCTGAAATTAAGCAACACTTGTCTTTACTAAAAGATGGTGCTAATTTGCGAGATTTTATTCTTGGACCACGCAAACAGCGTCAAAAGCGTTTCATAGCGACCAGTATCTATGCTGCTTACAACGAGGCTTGGAAAGTAAAGCAAATTGAAACTGCTGAAAAAATACGAGAAATTGATCGTATTAATTTGGAGAAATCACTTTCTGTGGTAGACAATGGGTTAACGACTCTGTCTTCCAGAATATATTCTTTGGACAATATTGTATCCTCTGCCTTTGATGTGATAGACAGAGATTTGCTAATGTTACAACATGGCCAGTCTCAATTACGCTCTATTATAGAACTAGGCTGGACGCTGCAACAACTTTCCGATTTAAAAAGTGCCTTGAGTACATACCTGCTGGCCAGTATGAACAATTGGGTAAAGGATATGTAAAATCCGAATGGAAATTACCATACACTCATTCTTGCTATAGTGACAGCGACAAAAATGTATTTCTTAGTGGTGAGAACTGTAAACATTCACTAAGCGGTATACTTTTGTGTCAGGGTATTAATTTACACGGAGCATGTGATGGGAATTCAAACAACCTTTCATGCCACCAGCTAGTCACACCTGCAACTCAGATAGAGCCCTTCTTTATGCAACTCGCGAACGGGAGTTACATTCTTAGAACGGATCACAGGTGTTGTGGCCTCGCGCCAGGGACAAGTTATCTAGTACATGTTACGTCCAGGGTCAAATGCTGTATGCAAGCATTGTTCCCGAGCGGGCCTCCAGACATAGTGACTCCCCTCTGGCCTTGTCTGAATCTCTATTCTATACGAATTGATACATTAAGCAAAATGAAATCTGTACTTTTACAGACAACAGTGCCTATAACGTCATCTAAAGAGACGTATGATCTTCTAGTCGCAAGGACGGCTACTGAAGTCCATGACCTTTTATCAACAAATTGCCCCGTGCATTTCGTTGAAATATTCAGCCAACTCCTTAACATGTCTAGTGCAACAAGCATCCCAGGCATATTTAAGACAGTCTTTACGGGACTGCTAACACCCTTCCAGGCAATTTTGGGAATCTTTCCTAATTTTGTGCACTCCATTTTTGGCGGCATACCATTATTTTTGGGACTCGTTGCAGGGATTCTATTTTTGACCCTCCTGCTACGTTATGGCAAGCCTCGGCTCAGACATAGCTCCCATGGGAATGGAAGAGACAATCCTAGCAATGCGCTACAGGGACAGGATAACTGACGTCCTCGGATTGGCCAGGCTGAGAGATCTAAACATGACCTGGTTCCTTTCATTCAGACCGATATGGCAAAATTGCATTTTACCTGTGCTACGGTGTATGCTTTGCGGCGATGAATGCGTGTTGGACATCTGTCTTTCACTTCCATCAGCAGTACCAATGGACGTCGATACTTTGCTCAGTCCAATAACGGCTCACGCATTGTGTTGTCCCCAGCGGCTACCAATCCTGATGACGGCATTTGTGGAGACTCCTGTACTACAGCCAAGTGGTAACAGTGGAGCGAGTGACAAAAGCAACATCATCCAGGTACAACGTGCTGTGAGCAAGGTCCTGCCTTCGATGACAGCAATCATTCTCACACCTGCCAAGTTACAGCGCTATCTACTTTGGTTGAACTATCACCTGAATTTGTAGACCAATTCTTTGAGAGCCTGTCTGATACGATGTTCTCACCCACAGAGAAACAATAACTTTTTGAGAAGCTTTCCGACACACAGCGTTCCATGAACTCTGAATTCGGCCTTCAGTTTTGATCAACAGAAACTGCCAAGAGCTTTGGAAATCTATTTTCTTTGAATTGGACAATTTTTCTAACATTGACCTTTTTTGGCACGAACAATTCTTTGCTTAACGTAAAAACTATTCTTAGAGAACAGAAGCTTCACACTCCTATTTCTAAACACATCTAGAGACATAACAACATAACACCAGCCTCTAGCACACATGTTATTACTTATTACAATGCATTTTTATGTGATGATTTATCTCGCATTTCTTCTGTCAGAGATACTTCATGTGTAATTCCTTTTGCATAATCCTTCATTGATTTCATATGCAATAATTTTTTGAATGATTTCTATGCTTTAAATAACGTACAGTACCTATATTCCATGTAATACAAGTACGCCTATTTCGAATGCATTTATGTATTTTGGGGTGGGCAATGTTACACATGCATCTAATTGCTTAGTTTTAGTAATTTTGATGGACATTAACCCGTGGAGTGGGTGTTGCGTGCTTATCTAGGTTCCTGATCGATACTGTGACCTTATGCCCCTATTCGGCTATAAATCCCTTTATTCCCTATATTGGCATAACCGTTCAAGTACGATTTTCTGAAAAGTCATCTCTGGCCTCACACGAACAGAGCCACATTCCAGCATGACTCCCTGCTACTTCCTTTGCGACCAATTAGTGCAATGACAGAGCAGCAGTCACTATCTGATATTCCTAGATAACACTCCGAGTTCTTCAACAAGATAAAAACTTAGCAAACCTGGAAATCCCCGCTTGCTATGTTTTGATTAGTAATGGAACTCTAATGAGCAACTGATAACTGTCACTTCCTAGTGACATCTTTAATTGACGTCTTATGTCCAGCAAACTTGCGTCAAACCCGGCACCTGTCAGGTATAAATATTACCAACGTTGCCTTAAGCAATGAGAGCTGTGAGCTGATGCTGGCTGCCTGCAAGACCCCGTGTTGGTAAATCTAGCACTCTGTCGCTGCAGCCTGCTATCCTGTGGTGGTGAAGCTGCTGATTACCATTATCGCCGCTACAGCGCGAACTATGGTGCAGTACGCTTAAGGAGCTGAACAGCCGTCCTCTGCGAAGACATCCAGCAGATTCCAGCTGCCCACGGACGCTGTCCCCCGCCTCCTTCCTCGACGCGCTGAAGAGAGCCGCTGCCTTTCTCGTGCAGAGAAATCCAGTCCCGGCGCTTCCGGTTTACCCTCGCGGGTGACTGGGATATCGAGAGAGACCCCTGAAGGAGATACCAATCCTCCATCATTCTATTCAGAGGTATGGTGTTGACTAAACCCTTAGACGAGAATTCTTGAAACAAACCTTGGCAAAACCAACTTAACTTAAGCTACTTACTTACTCCCCTTTTCACGTGTTAGGCTTAGGTCAGGCACACTGGGGTAGGCTTAGTTAGAAGCACCAGTTGAGTAGGTTAGCCTAATGTATATATGACTGTATATATGTTTTATTACTTTTAACCATTGTATGGCTAAGAAACCATATCAATGCTTTTACAGTTCTATTTCGCAATACTTATCTTACTGTACGTACTTTTTATAATAACAATTATTGCAATTGTGGCAATACATTTCTCTTGTACGAGAAGAAAGACTGTTCAATAAATGTTAACCTTTATTGATACACGCCCGTCCCTCTGTTCTCTACATCTCGTGAAAGTAAACTGCACTAGACTGACTGAGTAAAATACATGTCTATTGTTTCACACGACCCTAGAGATCGACTCTTGATCTGAGGAGCAAAGTTGTCATGTTGCACGGTTGTTGGAAAACTGAATCCCTTCTTGTCTGTGCCAAGGAAGCTGATCACTTCCTATGCAGAGAAGAAAGTTTCCAGTGACCTCTGAGCTAGTTGGTAACACAACCCAATTAAGTTTAGCATAGTCAGTGGAGGCCTGTAATATCCGCAGTTCCACGTTGATACTACTGTTTATGTTATTCCAATGCGCAGGGCCTAGTGGGAAACTAGGAACTACACTACAAAGACTGCATAACATTGGCACCAGCGGCAGCTTCTGAGCAAGTTTTGGCATTAACCCTTCTTATTTGTTTTCAAATTAAGCAGTGGCCTGCGCCCTGCATTAAAGATGGATACAAAGTAAGTGTCACCAGAAGAAGACCTTAGGCTCTCTGGCAGTGAGGTCTTGCAGCAGTCAGCTGCTAGATTTAGTGAGAACAGATGTGTTAACACATCAGGGAAGGATCAACAGCACAAGCATCCACGAGGAGTCAGGGATAGGATTGTGTGTTCCCAGGGGAGAGAAGAGCTGAAGACACAGTGACTCCAGGGTTTGAGAGAAATGAATGAGATGGGCCCTCAGGCAGCAGATTACAACACTGATGCAACAGACGAAGCTGGGGCTAAATTACAGGAGCTAGAGCGTTGGCAACAACCAAGGGTCATGAAGCCTAGCAAGGAGAGAAGCAAACAAAGGAGCCGGTAGGCAGCCACAGCACAGCCCAGACTCAGAACCAAGGGGCAGCGGGAAGGACATGCGATGGGTATGGGCCTTTAGAGAGCACGCAACCATGGAATAAGGGAAAGGTTAAGATGCTTCCAGCTAAGCTATCCTCACCTCAAAGGCACGGGTATATCTAACCCTCAAGGGCTGTCTCAGGCAAGGGGCCATATTCTGAAAAGCTCTTTCAGCAGGAATTCCTCTTTAGTTTATTCTGACTCTGGAGCATTACACCCTCACAGAGGAAGGAACCCATGATGTAAAATAAAAGTTGTGTGTCACTATAGGAGGACTGTGTGACTTACTGGTAACAATAGTTCTGTCATAAAATTCTTCCCAAGAACCGTCTGAACAGTCTGAGTGCCTCCCTGCCACAGGAACTACAACTAGCTGAGCCATCACTCACTCAGTGTACTGCCATGATCATGGAACGTCTAGGACTAGGTGTGCCTTCAGAACACGGAACGTCATGACTGAAGGACTGGTCCAGGAGAAGATATGGCCTCGTACTATGGAATCTCATGATAATGGGAGATTAGGACTCGGCATGTCCTAAAACTAAGTTACAATACGAGGAGATACTAGGGTATACATAGGTGCCTCACAACATGTAGTACCATGATAACAAGAAGGGCCCAGGACTAGGTGTGTCTTCAATACATGGAGCGCCATGACTACAAGGCAGCTCCAGGAGTAGATATGTCCTCACACTCTGGAGTATCATGATAGTAAGGAGAGAATACGACTAGGGGGACCTGTAAACTGTAGAATGTCATGAGAGCAAGGAGAAAATAGGACTAGGCGTACTTGTCCTCGTTGTACTGCCATCACTATATGGAGCGCCTAGAACTGTACATGCCTTTTCAACAAGAAGTGCCATAGCATTGAAGTCTCCGCGTGCCCCTGCACCGGTCACAGCTATTGTACTGGCTAGGTTATCGTTATCGTTCCATCAAGTAAAATACCAACACAGATTAATAGAGCCTCCCCCCACAACATCATGTACATGACCAGGACAAGACAGGCCTGGTCCTGTACATGATGTTATGTACAATGAACCACGCGTTTACCCCAAAATGTTCTTCACAGTAGAATACCATCATTACAGGATATGAGGAGGGCATTCAGCTGTCTACACCCCGTGTTGCTGGTGGGGTTGTATTTGCATTAAATATCTCTGTTCAGCCCTAGCTTTCTAGAGGATCTTGGTTTCTCATCTCTAGACCACCTTTCCTAAAATGGTCAAAAATGTTTTGCCAAATATGATCAATTAATTGAGTACATCGTTGATCAAGAATGCTAATAATTCCATCACTAGTATATTCCGCAAAATGCAGTAGAACACAAATGACGAGAAGCCGCTCTTGCATTAGGCTTTTTCCCTCCAAAATACTCATAATTATGCGAGCATTAGTAATCATGTAATTATCAGTAATTCTGCATCAAAGAGTAATGCGAAGTTGCTGAAATTGCTCTGATTACTCCTGCGTAATTGAAATTTAGTATGGACCTAGTTCAATGCAATGAGTGAGGCCTCACACTATCACACTAAGGAGATGCATAGTACTAAAGAGGACCCAGACAGAGTGCTCTCTCACCAAGAGGTGGTACAGAATTAAGCAGGGTTTTACACTAGGCATGTCCTTGCACCACTGTGTGCCATAGTAGTAAGCAGGGCCTCACATTAGGCGTGCCTTTGCACCACCGTGAGCCATAGTAGTAGGCAGGGCCTCCAATCATAATGCCTTTTCATCAGTGCGTGCCACTATAGTAAGGAGGGCCTTGCACTCTACAAAAGTAATCAGGGCCTCACACTAGGCACGTCCTTGCACCACCGTGAGCCATAGTAGTAAATAGGGTCTCCAATCATATTGCCTATTCACCAGGGCGTGCCACAGTAGTAAGCAGGACCTCGCACTATACAAAAGTAAGCAGGGCCTCACACTAGTCATGTCCTTGCACCACCGTGAGCCATAGTAGCAGGCAGGGTCTCTCATTAGTAAAGCCTTTTCAGCCGGACGTTTGACAGTAGTAAGCAGGGCCTCGCAATCTACAAAAGTAAGCAGGGCCTCAAACTAGGCGTGCCTTGCACCACAATGAGCCATGGTAGGAAACAGGGTCTCTTACTAGTAGAGCCTTCTCACCAGGACATGCCACAGTAATAATCAGGTCCTCGCATTTTTCATGGCCATGGGTGTTCGTGTTGGCATCGTCATAAGCAGGCTTTGAATTAGTGCATTGCCCTGTGAACGTCTGTGGTGATTTCTGCTTTCCTTTCAGAGGCGGCTCCTCCGCAATGACGGAGGAGCGTCACCCCACTGCTTTTAAGCAGTGCGAAACGTAAAATGATAATAACATTATTTGCGTTATTATCATTTTATGCTTCTTGCTCACTGCTTTGTGGATGAGCAGGTGGGCGGGGCTGCTCTGCTCTCGGCGCAAATCAGGAGTGGTTTGTCCACTCCTAGGTGCATAATGACTGTTTGGCTTTCTCCTTCAACGTACCCAAGAGAAACATCTGATTCACCAACCTTGCAGAGACCCCCTGCATCTGCAGAGCCAGAACAGGCAGACAAGCTTTCTCCTACAAGGCAGCCAAGACCTGGAACGAGCTCCCGATCGACATCAGACGTGAGCCCTCACTGGACATCTTCAGGAGGACACTCAAGACCTGGCTCTTTGACTAAACAGAGCTGTTAACACCCCTCTAGCGCCTTGAGACAATCATGGGTGATTAGCGCTCTTCACAATTCCCCTGATTGATTTGGCTGCCCTCTCGGTGCAGCACAAAGCAGTCATGCGCAGTTTCTCCGTTCTCCATGCAGGCTGCACTACTGCCTGCAATAGAGAACATGCCTAGGCCCCCATTTTCTGGTTGAGCTTCAAACCAGGATGCTCAGAACCAATCACAACGGTCAGGGGAGCCTGGGTGCTGACAGATCACAATGCTGCATTGCAGCGTTGTGATTGGTCAGGGGAGCCTGGCTGTGCTTCCTGGGGAGGAGAACAGGAGCGGAGACATGAACCTGGCGTGTGGCAAGACAAGTGTTTACTTTATTGTTATATTTTTTTACATTGCTCACCGTTTCCGAATCCCCCTCAACCCAAGCAGTGCCCCCGCAAACCCGCCCCCCCCCCCTCTGGTGGGTGCCGGACACCACTGTCTTCTTTGCGTATCATTATACTGTTGTACACACAGGCTCCCCTGTTGAGCCTTCCTGGAAAGGCTGATTGGCGCGCTGCACGTCTCTACCAACGGGCTCGCGGCACTCCTGGGCTCCGCGGCTGGTCAGCCGGGCTCGGAGCAGATTGTCCGTGGCAGGCCTTGGCGCGGATCTGCGGGGGCGCCGTCAGCTGGACTAGACATCATCCCAGCGCACAGAGCGACAGACGATTCACGCGAGAAGGGGCCGCGCGCTGTGACGCATTTGTGACTAGTGTTATAATTCGCTGTATTTGAGTTGAAAGACAGAATTGTGTATGCCTGTTTACTTACACTGTGGAGTTGACAGAGTCTACATCTTTTTTATGTTCACCCCAGGAGCAGATGTGTACAAACCCTTTCAAGATTATTGATTTTTCATATTCTATTCAGGGTGTTGGCGTGTAGTCTACCATGACACAAAATGACGCCTCGTGCTACTTAGTCTGCAAGGTACCAACCGGCGTGTCTTTCTCCACCTCTGGCGGATTCAGGATGTCTCCATCTCTTCTTCAGAGAAAAACAAATAAAGAAAGAGCACCGGCCCGGCACCGCGGGCTGCTGAAAGGTAACTGTGGTGAATTTTCAAGGAGAAAGGTCTATTCCAGGAAACAGGAGTTGCACAAAAAACATACTAGAGAATAGCATTGGCAAACCCAATATTACAAGCCGTGGCAAGCTGTGTGCTGAATATTACTTTTTTTGTATTGCAGGCGTATGCAACAAAAGACAAAAAATAGAACTAAATTAAACCCTCGAGTGGCTGCCACATGCTTGCACTAAAATATCAAGTTTAAAAAAGCATTCACTCATGTAGATATCTAATTTTGTTTTTTAACAAGCCTTTCATTTGTGACATGTTTTCTTATTATTATTATTTGGGATGGAGACAAGAATGGATCATCATATATAGCAGCACTCGAACCAGGGTTCTACTAAGTTACTTAAACATTTTACACCTTTAAAAGGATTAGGCAAAATAATCAGCTTCTAACTGGGCATCCAGAGTGCAGGTGACATATACAGCAGTTATTTATAGTTAATGCAGCACATAAAATTAAAAGTGCACTTTAAATCAGCGGTGTCAATGAAGAGAAAGGGGCTATTTTAGGTGGATGTTAACAACGTGCACAGGCTTGCAGTCACTCAAAGTGGAGTGGGCTGACCCACTGCCCCATGCTGTGGAGGGCGGAGGCAAAACGAGAATGGCAATTTAACAGACCAGTGGATGAAGCCCTCTGACCTGAAGCCCCTCTTGGTGTGTATATGTTGTATGTTGTTTTTTAAATATATTCTTGCGAGACATCTAAAGCTCTCTCAAAGACTAGTCTTAAAAAAGGAGGACAGTGGCCTAAGAAAAGGCACAAGAAAACAGGTATGGAGAAAAAGGGGCAGGAGCAATAGAGAGGGGGCCGTGGAAGAGGTTCTACGGTAAAGGTAGAATTTCGAGGAATAGCTAGGGTAAAGCTAGTGAGTATAGAGGGAAGTAGAGGTACTGAGGTAGAGCTGTGCAGGGGTACTAGTTTAAATATAGTGGTTCCAGGGTATAGATAAGGGTGCAGGTGATATGGTAATGATAGCAGGTTAGATTGATTAGGGGTTAAGATAATAGCCTGTATAAATGTGTAGAGGTACTAGTTTAGGGTTACCAATGTATAGGTATGGGTGCAGGTGATAGGGTGCAGTCCAGGACAGACATACTGGAGTATGGATAAAGATACAGGATGTAGGAAAGGTTAGATGTGGTAAGGTAGATGTAGTGGTCCTAGGATATAATTAGGGGCAGAGCTACTATGATATGGTTAGGGATACGGCTACCGTGGTATGAATAGAGCTAGAGAAGATAAGGTATAGTCAGGGGCATGCTTACTACAGTAGAAGTATTTGTGCAAGGATATAGGTTGGTGTATGAAGATATGCAAATGTTTTAAGCTAATAAGATGCAGGCAGAAGTAAGGGTATAATGATATGAGTTACTAGTATAGAGACTATAGTTTAAGGGAAAACAATACATTGTTTAGTTTGAAAGAGGAGTACTTGGTCACAGTACAGGAAGAGAGAAAACGGGAAACATATTTGAGGGGAATGCTATTCATGTAGAAAACTCAAGCCACCAGGCTATTGGCAATACCTTCTCCAGAACATATTTCCTGAAATATGTTTTCTCCAGAACCAGATGCACATTTTCAGGATATCCACACCACACATTTGCATACAGATAACTGAAATAGGAAAAATGTAAGTACTCCTCCTGGTGGAATACGAATCTTGACGACCGGAGCTGGAAACCCTACTTAAAATTGAAGGTATCCAGTAGAGCGTAAAAAAAGATGAAATAATCACTTTGGCCAAGCAACCAGGCTGAGGTCTAATAACTGAGAAGGGTAGTTTACAAGTTAAAGCCATCTCATCAGACACTGGAGACGTGTTCGGGGGCGAGAAAGCAGAAGAATTTGTTAATATACTTGGAATTGCACTTCAGTGCAGCTCTGATGAACATTGATGAAATGGGCCGTTGCCTCCGATGTGAAATGTCGGATTGTAAGCGGGTTGTGCGACAAGTCGTGTATTGGTAGTAGCGCTTAAACACCCCAGTGGAGTTCCAGCCCGGCTTGCTTCCCCTCTAATGAAGCGCCTGGCGACTTTTGGGGCAGAGGGTCAGCCAATCACATCTTAGATGATGAATTACTAGGAGCTGCTAGGAACCCTCTGGCCAGGTCAGGGATTGCAATTTTAAAGGGGAACACAGCGACAGTTTTAGACAAATGAGTTGGGATCTCGGCTAATATGACCGGAAATATATTTTGGCCAGGGTTGTACTGCACAGCAATGTTAGTACTCTGTCAGAAATCCAATAGCTGGTTTAATATTCCTTCTAGTATTCAGCTAGAGCTAAATGCTCAGGACTTACCTTTCAAACTTATCAAGCACACTTTAAAAAGTCTTAAACATCGCTCTTATGGTCCTTTATTTGTTTATCCCTCTTACTTCTACAGTCACCACTCATACTTATTGCATTAAATAAACAATTTTTTAGCAAACCACAACTGGAGTTCAATCTAGAAAATGTCAGCTGAATGCTTGTAACAATGCAATCGTTAGCGCATCTGTACTTCCAGATCAATACAGAACTAATGCCCGTTTAAGCATTCCATGATAAATTTGCAATGCATATAACAACCAAAATGTATGTATGGGGTTATGCATTTAGTTTGTCAGTGGTTAAAGTATTAAAAAATAGTAGGCATAAAGTTAAATAGTTTTCAGCAGTTTAAACCATTTGTAAATCAACCTCTAATTACGTACTTACAAAGAGGTTGGTTATTAAGATAGAATAAGAACAAAATGGAGCGTATCATCAGTCAATTACTACAAGCAAAAGCTTTACATCAAAGAATCATTCTAAATGTATGAAGTTGAAAAGCAAACAATGAATCCATGTGCAGGGCTATAAATGTCTAAAAGCAAGATTTGAAGTTGCAAGGCTCTAGGAAAACGAATTTAGGATTGACTGAGGCCAATCAGAAAGGCATAGGTCAGTGGGTAAAGGAAACCTTAGGACAGCAAAGGGATGGTTCATAACAGGACTGATATGCAATGGTATTGGATAGAAAAATGTGAGAAGCCACTAAAGGAGAAACAGTAAACATCTTCAATCCATCCCACTTGACCTCGGATTCAAATCTTTGCAAGCATCTTTCGTGTTGTAGGTGCCAGGGAGATGGACTATAGAGTATTGGGATTGCTGATATGAAGCTACTTGGTCATCACATTTATTAAATGAGTGGATTTTCTCTATTGGTGGCATGAAGGTCTGGCTCCATCGGACCAGGAGTCATTCCAAGTAATGAGAATGGAGGCTACTCTGGACTGTGAAACTAGGCGAACTAAAGGGAAATGTTGATTTCTGCAGAGCAGCTCAGAAAGTGAGGTTTCACTGATTTGTTCTGAAGATTAACTGCGAATTGTTAAATATAAGCAAATTCCAAATGAAAACAAAGACACCAGCCAGAAAGTTACATTTTCTAACTATCTTCTGAAACCTGTTATTGCGGATTCAAAGTCGCCCCTAGTGGAAGGCATATGAACTTCAAAGAGTCAGTCAGTTAATAAACTTTATTCGGTTTTTGTTTGAAAAACCATAAAAGTTACAGAGATACAATTCATAAAAACAGTTAGGTATTAACACAATTTAAAAGAAAAGGTCCAGTACCGCACAGTAAATCAGCTAAAACATATCTAAATAAACAGACTGTACATATCCATACAATACCTTGATTTCACACATGCTTTTAAAAAGCCTACTATAAAGAAGATACAGTCATCCTTCAACAATTGGAGATACACAAGGGCTGGTCTAACTTGTTTAAATTAATCTTTTTTAAAATAGGAAGTAAAAAATGCCTACGGGGAAATTCATACAGTTTACAAAAGAATACTAAGTGCAGCAGATCCTGCGGAGACTTTCCGTCGCAGACGCAGGGAGCTAGCACTTGACCTCTGTTAACCCCCTTAGGTCTTGCTAGCAGAAGGTGGAAGAGATTCATCCGACATCTGTTTAAAAGGAATTTCTTGTGTGTTGTCAGAGACCCCATGAGATAGGGTTCCGTCAATGGTGTTGATTTGAGCATTAGATATGTCCAGACACTAGGGGGCATATTATCAAGCCTGTGCGCTAAAATTATCGCCGCTTTATCGGCCGAAAACGGCCGATAAAGCGGCGATAATGGGCTTGATAATATGCTCTATGGAATTCCAATCGAAGCACATGTTAGATGTGAAGACATCTAACATGGGCTTCGATTGGAATTCCACAGAGCATATTATCAAGCCCATTATCGCCGCTTTATCGGCCGTTTTCGGCCGATAAAGCGGCGATAATTTTAGCGCACAGGCTTGATAATATGCCCCTAGGTTTCTGGACCTCCTCAGCTTCCCTGTCTGCTTTCCTTCGACTCAAAAAGGCTGTCTTGGTAATTCCACATCCTTTCTGGCAATGGCGTCAGGATTGGAAAATAAGGCGCCCCGCTAAATCCATTCAAACCCTCTTTTAATATATTTAAGCCAAGGGGTGCGAGCCACATTATCTACGGTCATGCATTCTCGTAAAATAAAATGTGTGAGGATTAAATCTTCGTTCAACCAGCACTTAAACTAGAAAATCAGGGGACGCAGAGCAAGAGTATCACTTAGATAGGAGACCCCCAATTCATTGTGGACCGCTAAATTAGAGGTTCCACACATAGTAATCGTTTCAGAAAATAAAATTTCCACTACCTGGCGGGAATCTGTAGCAGTGTAACCCCATATTTCACTACCATATGTCGCTATGGCTAAACTTTTTGCTTAATACACTTGTAGCACAGCTCCTGTCGGTTTCTTCCCTACTTTAGAGGCAAAGTTAAAAATTGCTGTGTTGACCTGAGCCAGATCCCCCTTTTTCCTCTGAATTAGAGGGCCCCAATTTAGTTGATCGTCAAATAAAACCCCTAAGTAGGAAAATAAAATAGTACGAGGGAATCTTAGTGCCGCCAACACTAAACTGGAAACTCCTTTCATTTGCTGCCCCACTTTCATGACTTAAGACTACGAATTATTAATGGCAAGGTCCTGTTCTGTCATAAATCTTGAAAATGCGATTAAAAGGGATTGTAAACCCATTTCAGTCCTAGATATGAGAATGGAGTTGTCTGCTTAAAGCAGGACTGGAATGCCCCGCTGTCTTACGCAGGGAAAATCATCTCCTGTTGCCCTCGGTACGCTATCCAGTTCATTGATATAAAAATTGAATTAAAAAGGCACCAGGATGCATCCCTGCCAGTTCCCCTCTTAATATCAAAGTCCCTAGAGACGTGCAAATCCTGTGAGCACCTGACATTAGCTTTAGTGGAAATATGCAGGTCCTCAAGAAAATTAACAATACCGATCTCCACCCCTATTGCCCTCATGGACTGCCACAGTTTGTCCCTGTTTACACACATCAAAGAGTCTCCAAAGGCAATCTCCTGGAATACAGCTGGATTCCAGAAAAACCAAAACGTTACCTATTTACTTTCCAACAAGCTTCTGTCTGTGAACATGTATATGCCTTGATGTGAGTCTGTGGAATTCTATTAGAGGAGAGCTAATTATGTTATGTTATGCAGATTTGTATAGCGTACTATCACCCGGGAGGGTATCCCCGCACAGAGCATGTGTGAGCCTTGCCAAACCAAGGGCTAATGAGGCTACTCAAAAAGCCAGGTCTCCAGCTTCTTGTGGGGTTCAAAAAGCGAGGAGGAGGCTCTCATATGTAGTGGCAGGTTGTTTGACATTTTAGGAACGATGTAGAAGAAGGCTTGACCACCAGATCGTGTTTTATGGATGCGTGGGATGAGTGCAAGTAGGAGTCTAAAACGGTGAAGGTGTCTGGAAGGTTTGTGAAAACAGGTGAGATTGTTGAGGTATGCTGGGTTTCATATGTAGTGCCTTGACTGTGTTGGAGAGGAGTTTGAATTGCGCTCCTTTGTGTATGGGGAGCAAGTGGAGCTCCTTCGGGTGGGTGTGATGTGAGCCAACACAAAAAGTAGTGTCGCACCCTTTGGTTTAGCGGGATGAACATGTTATAGTATTAAAGAGTTGAGTGCATAACGGGTCTTCCTCAGGACAGAAGGTTGGAGTGGGCAGACTACCTCCAGGACCCCATTATCGGGTTTCCCTGGAACCTCATGTGAACTTGCTATCCCAATTATCTGTACTCTAGGTCAGTGTCACGGCTCAAAGTGTGATTGGGCAGGCGGAGGAGATCTCAGTGCTACGTACGACTCTTAGTCTGAACAAAACGAGGGACTCGGCAGATAGCTCGGAGGACCTCCGGGCAGCAAAAATTCCCGTGCAGTAACCTACTCTACGCTTTCCCTACCCAACCCAAGGTCGAAACGTAGACTACATATTCTACTCGTACCAGCTTCTACCCCCAAGCAAGATTGACACAGCTACAATAGAAGCCTGGTTTTGGAAATTGTTGGACTCAAGCTGTTATATGTGGCCCCGCGATGGGGAACCACGTGCAATAATGTTTTAACTAACTTGAAGAATTGAATTGAATTGTTTGTTATGAACAAGTACACTTTTTTTCACTTTTCACTGAAATCCCCTCACAGCACCTTCACTCCCCTTACCCTCGCGTTGTGCATGTGGGCACGCAAATGCAACAAGAAAATATTGAAAATTGCAATGCATAACCTATTTTATGGTTGCGTGGTACTTTGTGAATAAAAACATCGTACTGTCTTATCTATTATGTCTTCTGATTATTCACTCAATTTTCTCTCCAATTCTGTCCCCTCTTCCCAGTCCGGGACCCCTTCAGATATAACGGCTTGCAGATAGTGGCAGACATACATGCCTTTGATGCACCGTCAGCTTGCCAGTGGCACACCCGATGCGCATGTCTTTTGCATGCACATGCTGCAGCTGCCATTAATAGGTCCTTGGAGAGGAGGAGTGATGTCACTTCACGTGCAGTTGGATAATGGGAAATCCAGTAATGACACTACCGGTGTAGATGTATGATGGAAGGGAAACAACACTTACAACGCAACTTTTACAATGCACTACCTTTACAATGAAACTTTTACAACGCAACATCCATTACAACGCATACCATTACAACGCAACCATTACAACGCATGTCACTACAGCGCATACCACTACAACGCATGTCATTACCTTGCAGTCATTACAACGCATACCGCTACAACGCATACCTACACTATCCAACATTTACCCTACTATTGCACCCCCTGGAGTTAGAATAGTAATTTTTACCCCTTCACTATCCAATACTTACCCTACTGTTGCACCCCCTGGAGTTAGAATAGTAATTTTTACCCCTACACTATCCAATACTTACCATACATGCAATGTAATGGTATGCGTTGTAATGGTATGCATTGTAAATGTAGTATGCGTTGTAGTGGAATGCGTTGTAAAGGTAGTTTCAAATAATTTGTTGTAATGGCATGCATTGTAATGGAATGCGTTGTAATGGATGTTGGGGTGTAAAAAATGCGTTGTAAAGGTATGGGTTGTAAAAGTATGCGTTGTAACGACATACATCCATGATGGAAATGAGTTACGTTTTGCTATGCTATGTTATGTTGATTTGAACACTGCACTAATCACTTGAGAGGGTATTCAGGTGCCCAGGCATTTGTGTAGGTGTGTGGTCTCTAAGGTGCTTATATGAAGAGTGATGTCTCCAGGTTCCTGCAGGACTCAAAGAGAGAAGGAGGCTCCGATGTGTTGAGGGGGGAGCTCTTTTGCTTGGCCTCTTCTTTTAAAGACTGTTTTGCCTGGAAACCAGTGATCTAACTTCCTGTGCAGATGGGAAATCCAGTGACATCACTTCTTGTGTAGATGAATGATGGAAATGAGTCCTCTTCCTTCTTTTAAATGCAGTTTTGGGGGAAAACCAAGAATATGTGAAAAACATTTAGCCTACGTTGTCGTGAATGATAAATCAGCTCCGCACATGATATTTCTGTTTTCGTTTCATGTAATGCTATTTGGCAATCATCTTTTTTAAAAGCAGATTTAAGTGATAGCACGGAGAGGCTGGCACATTCAGCTACTGGTTCGTGTGATTGTGCATGAGGGATGGGAGGAATCGTTCAATAATTCTCTCAAGCGTACATTTAAAGCCAATTGAGACATAGCAAGACCTGGTAGCACTCCTTATTTGAGAAAGGCTGTGAACACAGGAACTGCTGAAATTGTCCAAGAAGATGTATTATTCCTCTCTGGTGACTTCAATACATAGATAAATCCTGCGAGAGAAGGGAAGTTGATTTTGGCTTCCTACAGAATGTAGACTCTGCGTGTGGATCTCATCCGGAATTGATTAAACCAGAGCGGGCAGCAGTTCCATCTGCTTGGCATCTGGCCATGGCTAATGGACAATTTAAGAACTCTCCAGATAAACCTACTGCTGCTGAGCGACATCTTTGCTTTTATTTGATTTTTTGCAGGTCTATGACTCCCCGTATTCGCAGAGAACCTAATATCCCTATGACTATTTTTTATTATGATACCATTGGTTTGTCGTGACAAAATCTTAAAGGCATTTAAATTCTGCTTCTAAGACTGATTCCATGCCCTTGCTTGGCGATGAGCATGTGCTGCAGAACATATGAGTCGATGTGTGTCCGACATTTGAGGAAAGTCACTGGGGAGAATGCATGTAGGAATTGGAGCTTGCTTTACCTTTCTACATACATCTGGTTAGATCACGAGAGTGCGCGCTGGTTCAGGTGGTATATAGCTGGTCTGGAGAGTCGTCACTGTAGACTACAGCCCGACCAGGCGTTTACTTTACCACTAGCCCGCAATGTTTTCCAAGCAGGGAAATGAGGCTCTGGCAGTGGTTCAGATAAAGAAGATGAGCCGTACAAGAACACAGTCACCTGGCCGCTATCAGTCAAATGTCATGTTGTGACCACTGGTGGAGGGCACTAACTGGCCATCCCAACGGGCTGTCTTATTCAAGGCCAAAACTTTTATCTATCATTAAGAAGTAAAAAAAAGGAATCCACCCCATGACCACTATTTTTTATTTTTTTTAGAGTCAGGCAGGCATAGACTTTATATTTCTCCGTTCCGATACCTGGATTGCCTGAAATTTCCCCGTAGCAGGCCAAGGAAGCTGCAGTATTTCACCAATGTTTAGGAGGCTACCTTGCAGGGGGAGGAGGCTGACTCCTTCGGAGTTACGCAGCTTCTGAGGGAGATTTGGGCTTTAATGCCCATTGACTACCTCACCTCGATTCCCAGAAAGACTGTGCCGCCTTGGAATTAGAACTGTTCCAACTGGAGGGCCCCAGCCCATGGGATCACAAGGATTCTTTGGACCAGGGAGGGAAAGGATGATGGGAGAGCACGTGGCTGATAAGGGCCACAACAAAGCATGCAAGACCTTTGGGAAGTAACATTTTAGATCACACAGTGTCCCATTGCCTCTCCCTCTCCTACCACCCACAGCCAAACCGAGGCCACATTCCACAGTGGCCCATTGCCCCCCCCCCTCCTCTACAAAAAACAGCCAGACCAAGGATAGTCCACAGTAGCCTATAGCCTCCCCCTACTCTACCATCCACAGCCAAACCAAGGATAGTCCACAGTGGCCCATTGCCTCCCCCTCCTCTACCACCCACAGCCAAACCAAGTAATGTCCACAGTAGCCCATTGCCTCCTCCTGATCTACCACCCACAGCTAAACCAAGGACAGTCCACAGTGGCCCAGTGCCTCCCCCTCCTCTACCACCCACAGCCAAACCAAGGATAGTCCACAGTGGCCCATTGCCTAACCCCTCTCCTACCACCCACAGCCAAACCAAGGAGAGTCCACGGTAGCCTACAGCCTCCCACTCCTGTACCACCCACAGCTAAACTAAGGAGAGTCCACATTGGCCCATTGCTTCCCCCTCCTCTACCACCCACAGCTAAACCAAGAAGAGTCCACAGTGGCCCAGTGCCTCCCCTTCCTCTAACACCCACAGCCAAACAAAGGAGAGTCCACAGTGGCCCATCGCCTAACCCCTCTCCTACCACCCACAGCCAAACCGAGGCCACATTCCACAGTGGCCCATTGCCCCCCCCCCTCCTCTACAAAAAACAGCCAGACCAAGGATAGTCCACAGTAGCCTATAGCCTCCCCCTACTCTACCATCCACAGCCAAACCAAGGATAGTCCACAGTGGCCCATTGCCTCCCCCTCCTCTACCACCCACAGCCAAACCAAGTAAAGTCCACAGTAGCCCATTGCCTAACCCCTATCCTACCTTCCACAGCCAAACCAAGGAGAGTCCACAGTAGCCTATAGCCTCCCCCTCCTCTACCACCCACAGCCAAACCAAGGATAGTCCACAGTGGCCCATTGCCTCCCCCTTCTCTACCACCCACAGCTAAACCAAGGACAGTCCACAATGGCCCAGTGCCTACCTCCTCGTCTACCACCCACAGCCAAACCAAGGGTAGTCCACAGTGGCCCATTGCCTCCCCCTTCTCTACCACCTACAGCCAAACCAAGGAGAGTCCACAGTGGCCCATTGCCTCCCCCTTCTCTACCACCCACAGCCAAACCAAGGAGAGTCCACAGTGGCCCATTGCCTAACCCCTCTCCTACCACCCACAGCCAAACGAAGGATAGTCCACCGTAGCCCATTGCCTCCCTCTCCTCTACCACCCACAGCCAAACCAAGTAGAGTCCACTGTGGCCCATTGCCTAACCCCTCTCCTACCAACCACAGCCAAACCAATGAGAGTCCACAGTGGCCTATAGCCTTCACCTCCTCTACCACCCACAGCCAAACCAAGGATAGTCCACAGTGGCCCATTGCTCCCCCTCCTCTACCACCCACCCATTGCCTAACCCTGTGGTTCCCAAACTGTGCGCCGCGGCTCCCCAGTGCACCGTAATGAGGTGCCAGGGGCGCCGCGCACACTATGGTGACCAACCGTCCGTAAATTCCACGGACGTCCCTACGCTTTTTATCTGTAATTGTGGCCTTCACAGGGAGCAGCGCTGCTCCCCTGTGAGAGGCCTCACCCCGGCTGCTGGAGCCACCTCGCACTCCTCCAAGAGCACAGGAGCAGCCCCTCCCGCCCATTGAAATTCTGTATGGGGCTGATTGCCACACACAGAATGTCAATGGGGCAGTCAGGGGTGTTCAAGCATGTGGCGGCCTCCTCCTGCCTCAGTGTACAGAAGGGCATTCTGGTAGATAAAAAAAAGTAAAACGCCCACACTGCAATGTTAGAGAACACTTCATTTAAAGAAGCCTGTGAAATAAGTTTAAAAGAACAGGTTAACATTCTTTCACTGTCTCATCATTTTTGAACTGAAGTATTTTCAATATTATGTTCAACAATGCCATGGTTGCTGCTTTTTTTAGGTCTCGGCTCAACGCGCGGAAGCGCGTCTCGCCGAGATCTTGTGTTAGCGAGTGTGCTTCCCAGGAGACAGTTTCGGCCACGCGCATCCTTGGAGCCGATTTGAAACGTGAACGCGCGCTGTGGCCAGGCACTGTCTCCTGGGAAGCTCAAGCACCACACACGCATGCGCATACACACACACAAGCGCCCATGCACGCACGCACATACATCCATACAGAGACACCCCCCCCTGACACGCACACGCGCACACACACAAGTGCACCGAGGCCCCCCGTCCCCCTCTCCCTCCCCCGCCGTCACCGTCGCACACATACATACACACACGAGCATACACGCACACACACACACACAAGTGCACCAAGCCCCCCCAGCCTTTTGGAGCTTACCTGGCCAATGTCGGGGACTCTGCTCTCAGCACGCGGTGCCCAACCTCCTGCTGGCGCGGCCCCGGGGCTCTACACCGCTCACAGGAGCCCCGGGCTGCGAGACGCATCGACTCCGCCTGCCTCCTCTTCCGGTCTGGACGTGGCCCCGCCCCCGTCACAGGCGACCGTGCGTGACTTCCGGGGCGGCCGCGGCGGGCTTCCGGGGGCATTTAGGATGCTGCTGCTTTAAATTTGCCCTGCACCAAGCTTGCTCAGGTTTTCAGACACCCGGACGTTCGATAGACTCGGCGGTGAGATTAATGCAACTTTCAATTTTATGTTCCTTGTTTACTCTTGTTTTTTAAGTTAACATACAATTAAAAAAAAAAATCTTTCGTCATCAAGTGCTTCCTGAAAGTGCAGAAGACGGTAAGTGGATTTATTTACATTGCGTGTGTCCTCTTTTCCCGCCTCCACCCCAGGGGCAATCCCTTGTCTATCCTTCCACCCCCCCCTTGCAAAGCTAGCCCTGCTTCCCCTCGCTTAGTCTCACATGTTCCTTAAGTAACAGCACTGTACTCTCTATAGGTCTTTCTCCAGATGCATACATACACACGCGTGACCTGCTCACTTCCTAAGAGGAGCAGGACAGCTCACCACCTCTTGCCACTCAATGAACCTTGAGCAGGTGGTGTTGCCTCGAATCCTAAATATAAGGAGAATATGTATAGACATGGCCTGCGCGCCTCCAACTTCATGCTAAATTGTACTTCATATCACTTTATGCTGCATAGAGGACCCATGAATGGCCCTGTATCAGTCCACATGTTTCATCATAGTGACGTGTAAACTCGACTGCAGGAGCGCGATACCTCAGCATGCGAGCCACATTTGCAAGGCAGTTATGTATAATGGCAACCTACCGCCGCATTCAAAATGCAAACACGCCTTACTCTAGGCCATGATATTACTGCTTTCACTCAAGTCAGTGAAACTGATTTTATAGACAATTGCAGCATGAAACGTAGCCCCAAGGAGATTACCAGGATTCAAATATGTAAGCTGCCAATCTCTGCATTAGGCGCCTTTACCCACCGAACTATCAACTGATTAATTCTAAGTATAATTTCCATCCAAAAAAACATGGCACTGTGGTCTCCTTTGCGGAGTTACACATCTCTGCATGTGCTGCGTTCACCCACTGAGCTATCTGCTGATTCATTGTAAGCACCCACTTCATCCAATCAAATACAGCAATGTGGCCGCCTCTGAGGAGGTGATCTTCAGGTGGGTTCTCGATATTCCCAAAGAACCTGGCCTACCCAGGTGCCCTTGAGGCATCTGCATCCGTGAACTAGTGACTCATTAGAAGATACCCATTGTTTCCTGCGCTCCAATCCAGGCTGTGACCTCTTGTAAACCACAGAGACCCCGACAGTGTTTGCTGCGTCCAGCTGTGATGTGGTTTGTGACTGGTGAAGGCGTGTGTGCTCTTCTGCATACAGACAAGATGTGTTTGTCTTGGGCTGGGACATTTGGGGGCCATTCTCGCCCCATTCACCTGCACTCTTTCCACGTTTGGCGCCAATTTCCCTCCTCGATCACCTGCCTTCATTCTAGTTTGGCGGCCCTTCACTCCTCATTCACCTGCCCCAGTCCACATTTGGCGCACATTCTTCCCAGCATGCATCTGTCCTCGTTCCACAGTACCAATAGGTGGCCAAGAAGCAGCAAGGGCTACCCTGAAAGTGTTGAGCAAAGCACTTAGAAACTAAAGTCATTGGTGACGCCTGCTGGCTTTTTAGCCTACAGCAACTTGCATTCCGGGATTTCCAGGCCGCTATTGAGAATGGGAAAATAAAACTACATGCTGCAGAACTCAACCGGCGTCTGTTGACTAAAACGCCAAATATTTGGAAAACTGTCGCACACGCTACAGGGCACGTTGCACACTTTAAGAAATATATGTTAAGGCTCTCGGGGGCTCATATCTATAAGCCACCGGTTTGGCTTGGCTGGTAGGAAGATGGAAGTGCGGTCAGCCGGGGACACATGGTGCTGTTTTGCAGCCTCTCTTAACTGCTTTGCAACCTCTGCAACTTTTTCAGTACAGTTTTTTTTGTACTGCACTCCTTGCCTCTGGTCCTGTTCTACATTGGTGCCTCAAAAGAAAATAGAGCAAACTTACCTTTAGTGTTTGCATGTTTTAATAGCTGTGCATTGTGTATATTATTCAAAAATATTATTTACTTGCTGCAGCCAAAATGTTTTAACATTAGCAAAGCCAAAAGATTTCACCGTTCATTTGTATTCCTCAACATTTTTACTTTGCCAATAGAAAAAATAATTGTTTGCCCATGTGGAACAGGCTCTGCAACAAACAAAAATAAAAAAAGCACAATGATAAATGCGCAAGTATATATCATCACTCACGTGCATATAGGCGTCATTGTATTCTATTTGATTGTTTTTGCATTTATACAGCGCTTACTACCCCTGACGAGGGGTTGAAGCGCTTTTACAGCGAGTAGCACGCTACTGAGGAACCAATGCGGCAGGCTCAGCGGGATGAAATATGTACAGAGTAGTGAGTAGTGAGTGCAGAGTAGTGAGTAGTGAGTGTGCAGAGTAGTGAGTGCAGAGAGAGTGTGCAGAGTAGTGAGTGCAGAGAGAGTGTGCAGAGTAGTGAGTGCAGAGAGAGTGTGCAGAGTAGTGAGTGTGCAGAGTAGTGAGTGCAGAGTGAGTGTGCAGAGCAGTGAGTGCAGAGTGAGTGTGCAGAGCAGTGAGTGCAGAGTGAGTGTGTAGAGCAGTGAGTGCAGAGTGAGTGTGCAGAGCATTGTGTGCTGTTGAGTGCAGAGTGCTGTGTATTGGCAATGTTAATGACAATGCCATTTATTTTTGATTTAAAAAAAAAATGTCATGAGCAATGCCAATAGCTCTACTTTTAATGATGCCGAGACCATTGCATTGCAAATGCTTGTTATTTTAAGGAACTAGCAACCATTGACAAAGCCAATAGTCCTGGCTTGTTGTTGGTGCAATGATACTTGCTGTATTATATATCTGGATGCAATGACAGAAACAACATAACACCAGTCGGGCGCAACACTATGCTAAGCGCAGATTTTTAGCCTAGGTGTTTTAATTACATCCAACACCCCCTTTGAAGAGACCCCCCATTTTTTTTACACCGCTTAAAGCCCTGGAAACAACACCATGTTACAGTAACCTCACATCCTGGCGCTATGCATCATGTGTGACTCATGACTTCTACGTTTTCAGTCTGCCTATGTGCAGGGGCATAGTGAACTCTCCCCCACCGCACCCCACTCCTTGCTGTAGTTAGTTCTTGATGGTCCTCTTCTGCCTGCAACTCTGCAGACAAAGGCTCAGCTCATAATGTGGAAAGGTGGGTGAGTAAATAAGTGAAGGAATGTCTGAATGACTGGATGGATTACTGAAAGGATGAATGCATGAATGAAAGGGGGAATGGATAGATAATGAAAGAAAGGATGGATGGATAAGTGAATGAGTGGAAGTATGGATAAGAGAAAAGGTATATAGATGGATGTATGGGTGGAAAGGTAGATGGATGGGTAAAAGTGTGGATGGGTGTGTGAAAGGATGGATGGATGAGTGAAAGGGCAGCTGATGGGTGAGTGAATTGGTGGATGGGTGTGTGAAAGGATGGATGGATGGATGAATGAAAGGGTAGATGACGGGCAAGTGAATGGGTGGATGGATGAATTGATAAGTGAAATGGTGAATGGATGGATGAGTGAAAGGGTGAATGTAAAGATTGATGAATTAGTGAAAGGGGTAGATGGACAAAACGATGGATAGATGAGTGAAGCGAAAGGGTGTATGGATGAGAGAACGGATGGCTGGATGAGTGAACGGATGGTTGGATGAGTGAAAGAATGCGTTCCAATTACTTTAAGGAAGATAACAGGAGGTACATACCACCCACCCACTGGTAAAAAAAATGGTGGGGAGCCACGGCCAACTGCCGATTAGGTCAAGGAAGCCACAGGTCAAAAAAGTTTGGGAACCACTGGCCTAACCCCTCACCTACCACCCACAGCCAAACCAAGGAGTGTCCACAGTAGCCTATAGCCCCCCCTCCTCTACCACTCACAGCCAAACCAAGGAGAGTCCATAGTAGCCTATAGCCTCCCCCTCCTCTACCACCCACAGCCAAACCAAGGATAGTCCAGAGTGGCCTCTACCACCCAAAGCCAAACCAAGGATAGTCCACAGTGGCCCATTGCCTCCTCCTGATCTACCACCCACAGCTAAACCAAGGACAGTCCACAGTGGCCCAGTGCCTCCCCCTCCTCTACCACCCACAGCCAAACCAAGGATAGTCCACAGTGGCCCATTGCCTAACCCCTCTCCTACCACCCACAGCCAAACCAAGGAGAGTCCACGGTAGCCTACAGCCTCCCACTCCTGTACCACCCACAGCTAAACTAAGGAGAGTCCACATTGGCCCATTGCTTCCCCCTCCTCTACCACCCACAGCTAAACCAAGAAGAGTCCACAGTGGCCCAGTGCCTCCCCTTCCTCTAACACCCACAGCCAAACCAAGGAGAGTCCACAGTGGCCCAGTGCCTCCCCCTCCTCTACCACCCACAGCCAAACCAAGGAAAGTCCACAGTGACCCATTGCGTACCCCCTCTCCTATCACCCACAGCCAAACCCGGGAGAGGCCACAGTACCCCATTGCCTCCCCCTCCTCTAACATTCACAGCCAAACCAAGGAAACTCCACAGTGACCCAGTGCCTACCTCCTCATCTACCACCCACAGCCAAATCAAAGAGAGTCCACAATGACCCACTTACTACTCCCTATCATAGCACTCAAACACCCACAGTTAAACCAAAGAGATCCAAGAATGGCTCAGAGAACACAACAAACAAGTGCCCGAAGGCTCCTTGTTACATTTGCACAGATTCCAGTTGAAGAAGAGCTTTTCTCACCTTTGCAAGCTACAAAACCTTTCTCACCATTCGAGTATTTCATTCCATGAGAAATCCCTGCCCCCGCTAGTCACTGTTATGCCCTTGAATGGCCAGCATGCACCATTCCCCCTTGCCAGTCTCCCACTTTTCTGAACCGCTAGGTTATAGCCCTATTCTGTAGCTTCGGTAGAATTTATTTTTTTAATTCTTTCACATACTATTCTAAGTTATTTCACCATCAACCCCGTTTCGCACACTCTCTGATTTGTTGGTTGAATCCCTTTTCTGTCCCCCGCTCGGGTACCTCATTCCCCCACTGCGGACTTGTGATTCGTCTTACAATCCTTTGAAGACTCCCGCTGATTTTTGTACTCTAGCAACCCATTTTGAGTTTTGTGCAACATTTTTTTTTCTGTTTGTAGAGTGTCTTAGTACTAAGGCGCTTTCCAAAGAATGGACAGCTTCCTCCTCATAGCCCACGTTACCGGTTTGTCTCCTACAGGACCGTGGATAATATGTCAGCCAAACCTAAGAGAATGAGTATGAAAACTCAGAAGACCAGACCCAGCCTATACCAGGAGTCAACAGAAGAAGACCTCCTTGGGTTGCCCTCTCAGTGACCTTGGAGCTCTCTGTGTTCCTTCAGGGTGCTACCCAGAGAGAGAGAGCTGTCCTTGGAGTGTGTACTGTTTGAAGTGCTTCTACCTTTTATATTCTTGCTTTTTTATACTTGCTTTGTCCACGCCTATTTCACTATATTCCCTTCTTGACCACTTGCTGTCCTTCTCACAGAGGCCTAGGTCCACCAATTTCAATTCCACTTTAAAGTGTGTTGCAGATGATATCGCCTGTGACAGTCTTATCTGTCGGTGGGTTATTTGTCAGGTAGCTATCTCTGCACCCATGGGGTTTACACAAATGACAGTGGTTGAAGAGGTGTGATTAGGAGTGTGCAGTTAGGAGACTTGTCCAAGGCATAGGGATCTTGCTTTACCTTTTCAGATCACGCTGGATGTGGATTCTGTGGGGTGTGTGAGGGTCCTTTTCCGAAAGGAGGAAACCTCCACCTGCCTCTAGTGTGTACTTCTTTACTCACTACTTACACATCAACCAATAGTGTTCATTAGGAACTGCATACCATTCTGTTTTTGTTTTACACATGGGCTTGTATGAATATAGCCTGTAGTCCCTCCTTTATTGTACAAAAAACCAATAGGGTCCCACATTTCTTGTCTCTCATGCCAGACTACCCCCTTTACTCCCGCATGCATGTATTAGGTATTTATTGAGCGCATAAATCACCCTTAGGGCTCATAGCGCTTTGCTGAAAACAGAAAGCTAGAAAGGGGCAGGACCAGATGTTAAAATAACCACGTTTTGAGGGCTTTAGGGAATTTTTAGTGGTCGGTTTCCAGGCGTAGCTGTAGTGGCAGTGAGTTCCATAGTTCAGGTGCAGTTCTGGAAAAGGACCTGCCACTGTTTTTTACAGTGCGGACTTTGGGGTTCGTTAAGAGATGTTTGCTGGACGAGCGGAGGGTTCTAACTGGCTGATGTTTGGTAAGTTTCTTTGCTAAATAGGCTGGACCATTATTGTTCACTGTTTTGTGTACCAAGCAGCATAATTTAAAGGTAACCCTCTTTCTTATAGGTGTCCAATGGAGGGTCTTCAGGCTGGGAGCCGATGGTGAACGGGGGGGAGGGAAATTCAAGACCAGTCTCGCCGCCGTGTTCTACAGCATCTGAAGCTTTGTCAGAAGCTTTTCATTTATGGATGCGAACAATGCGTTACCATAGTCCAAGCGGTTGATGATTAGTCCCTGCATTAGTCCACGCCTATTTCACTATATTCTCTTCTTGACCACTTGCTGTCCTTCTCACAGAGGCCTAGGTCCACCAATTTCAATTCCACTTTAAAGTGTGTTGCAGATGATATCGTCTGTGACAGTCTTATCTGTCGGTGGGTTATTTGTCAGGTAGCTATCTCTGCACCCATGGGGTTTACACAAATGACAGTGGTTGAAGAGGTGTGATTAGGAGTGTGCAGTTAGGAGACTTGTCCAAGGCATAAGGATCTCGCTTTACCTTTTCAGATCACGCTGGATGTGGATTCTGTGGCATTGAATCTGTTGAATTTAGGCCTGGATTGGGTTTCCCATACATTCTCACAAGCGGCAGCTAGTATATATGTCTTCATGGGGTTAACAAAATCCCCTAAAGCATCCTTATGGGAGGCAGTGGTGAATCCCAAATCTGAATTTTCATAAATCTCATAGATCAACAGCGAATTTGAGCCCCGAGACATAGCTGTAGCATCCTTCACTGGGACCCATCTGCAACAGGAAGCATCAATGTCAAGGAGTCTTATGAGTGACCATAAAGATCCAGAGCTCCAGACACCCAATGGGACGAAGTCGATGCATAAAAGTACTACTCTCAATGCAGACAATTCAGTTTTTTAGGCTGAAGCAATCAGAGACATTTTAACTTATACAAGAAAATATGGTTTTCCGTGTAGTGATAACCAATAGAGTCCCGGGACCGGCAGATTGAGGGTAGGTATTCCCGCCAGCAGCGTGGATAACACAAGACACTGCACTATTCAGTGTCAACACCTGCCGGAACACAATGAAACAATAATCTGACCCGATTCGGGTTGATGTCCTAAATCTACAGTTACCAATTTTAGGGTGCTGTATGGGTGGCCACTTAGTTATTTAATTAGGGACCACTACCAAACAGTGTGGACAGATCTTGCATCGGTCCTGAAGAATTGCCTTTGAATAGAATAAATGGCAAGAAACATGTTGACCCAACAGCGCACTTCCCTGTGACCTTATAACAGGGGTGCGCGATATTCACGTTTTTAACCAGGAGAGTGACCATATTCATTAATATAGTTCTGGGTGGACCTATACCTCCTGTTTTAACCTCACTTTTGTACCTTCCACATCTACTCTCACTAGGGCCCTTACACGCACTGCACCTTAGGTAAAAGGAAAAAAGATCTCTGCTAAAAGGCCCCAACGAGGGTGCCGATCGGGTATTGCAGCGCCGACCGATAAGGAGCAGACCCGATGATGAAGCAAGACACCCCACTGTTGGGGTGTGTGAGGGTCCTTTTCCGAAAGGAGGAAACCTCCACCTGCCTCTAGTGTGTACTTCTTTACTCACTACTTACACATCAACCAATAGTGTTCATTAGGAACTGCATACCATTCTGTTTTTGTTTTACACATGGGCTTGTATGCTGGACCTGGATAAATATAGCCCGTAGTCCCTCCTCTATTGTACAAAAAACCAATAGGGTCCCACATTTCTTGTCTCTCATGCCAGACTACCCCCTTTACTCCCGCATGCATGTATTAGGTATTTATTGAGCGCATAAATCACCCTTAGGGCTCATAGCGCTTTGCTGAAAACAGAAAGCTAGAAAGGGGCAGGACCAGATGTTAAAACAACCACGTTTTGAGGGCTTTACGGAATTTTTAGTGGTCGGTTTCCAGGCGTAGCTGTAGTGGCAGTGAGTTCCATAGCTCAGGTGCAGTTCTAGAAAAGGACCTACCACTGTTTTTTACAGTGCAGACTTTTGGGTTCGTTAAGAGATGTTTGCTGGACGAGCGGAGGGTTCTAACTGGCTGATGTTTGGTAAGTTTCTTTGCTAAATAGGATAGACCATTATTGTTCAATGTTTTGTGTACCAAGCAGCATAATTTAAAGGTAACCCTCTTTCTTATAGGTAGCCAATGGAGGGTCTTCAGGCTGGGAGCCGATGGTGAATGGGAGGAAGATTTAAGACCAGTCTCGCCGCCGTGTTCTACAGCACCTGAAGCTTTGCCAGAAGCTTTTCATTTATGGATGCGAACAATGCGTTACCATAGTCCAAGCGGTTGATGATTAGTCCCTGCACAAGGGGCATCCAAGAGGAAAGAGGAATCCATTTAAAGATTTTTCTAAGGGAGCGCATTAAGCCATAGCTAGTGCAAACCACGGAGTTGATGTGGTCAGCCATGGAAAGTTTACTGTCCATAACAACTTCCAAATTGCGGACAGCTGTCTTGGGCGGGGGGCACTGCCCTAGGGGGGTGGCCACCAGTCAGTGTTCCAAATGTGTTGTTCATCTCCAAAGAGCATGATTTCTGACTTGCTCGCTTTTAGCAGTAGGTGATTATTTGATATCCATTTATTAACCGATGACATGCATAGTTAAAACTATGTTGTGTATCGGTGGGATCTGGATCGAGAGTGATTAACAATTGTGTGTCATTGGCATAGGAGACTGTATCAAAGACAAAGGGTCTGATTATTATATGCAAAGGCAACACGTAAAGGTAAAAAAGTGTGGGCTTAAAATTGATCCCTGGGGAACTCCCTTGTCAATAGGTTGGCTTTTGGAACAGAAGTCCCCTATTTGCACCTTAGAGGACCGTTCCGTCAGGTAGCTCTTGAGCCATTGTAGTGCTGGGCCCTCGACACCACACTCTCATAGTCACTCCAAAAGAATGCCATGAGAGATGGTGTTGAAGGCAGCTGACAAGTCAAGTAGGATCAGGATGGCGAACTGTTTGGCATCTAGAGAAAGCCTGATGTTATTGATGATCTCGAGCAGAGCCGTTTCGGTTCAAATAGTAACAATTGTCCCTTTCATGCCCATTTATTGATACAAAGCTACAAACAGTTGATGGCCCCAGCAACCATAAGCAAACTAATCTTGAGCCGTTGAAATTCAAACTTGTTATTTTATGTTTGACAAACAGAACCTTGATGTCCACTGTTTCCTATTAGCTTCCATTTGGTTGATTTTACTAGTGGAGGGTGCCTTCAGTTTTCAGAGCAGTGCTCCTGATCGTCTGCTTCCTGATCAACTAAGGGGTACCTCAACATTCCTCAAAAGTCAAGCATTGAAATAAAGATGTCTTAACCCTTTTATCAACATCTTTTTTTCTAAATGTTTTTTTAATTTAGCTCGCCATAAGGGTTTAGTTTTAGTTAACCAGAGTGTGTTCATGTTTTCTCCTATTCTAGGAACATCTTTCATTTTAAATAATATTTTTTTATTTTGATACATTAAATGGTTTGTCAATATAATTTTAGATCTTTTTGAATTGTATTAACTTAATATTTCTACCCTCCTTTCTCTATAAAGAAGCCTAAGGCTTCTTTGTCCTTTACTGTGATGGAAAGGACAAGTTTCGAAGATGTTCAAGGGGCTACCTACCAGTATAATTTAAATCCAGTTTCTACCCAGGTCTATGTCCTGTGTCCTTGGTGGAGGCAACAAGCCTGCTACATGCCAGTGAAGGGGCCACCTTCTGTGAGGCCCTAACAAAGTCTGTCCACCTCTTGGGCTCCTTCTTCCTGGAGTTGGTCGATCTCACAAGGGTCTTTGGCTACCCAGGTGTGAAGTGGCTGGCTGAGCATGAGGGCTGTAGGTGCCATGGCAGATTATTTTCCAACGACGAGAGTGGAAGAATGGAACGCTGTGTTCATCCTACACCAAGATGTCTGCTGTTTCGCTAAAGATGCTTCATGAATGCCCCGTCCACGAGGATGAAACTGTATTAAAAAAAAATAGACTCCTTGAGATCTAGAAACCGTAGGCAGGATGCTCTGCAGCCATGCGTGCTTAATTACTTGTGTTTCTTTCAGGTTCAAATAAGCCTTCTTTTTCCTCGTCCTCATGGGGTATTTCAATTCTTTGAGTTATCTTACTGGAACAGCTGGGTCCTGATTTTTCAGATGGCTGGCCATGGAAACTTGCTATGGGGTGTAGCGAGAACGTCCCTCTCGTTTTATGATAAGACATGCTCAGTTTTTTTATGTTTTATTAATGTTGTATTGGTCACACTCTTTCTTCACAGGTCTGTTCATGGTGCTGCAGGGTTGTAGTGAGCCTCACCTTATTCCTCCCGCACCCCCAACCTTTTCCCCAAATTGTACGACACCATTTGACCTGGAATTTGCCCTTCTGGAACAAAGCCGTAGGCAGGTGTGGGGTTCCGTGTCTGCTAAACACGGGTACCAGCCCATCAAGGGATTCTTGAATTCACTTCCCTTTGTACTATGGGCTGATGATTTTGGAAATCACATGCTAATAAAATCATACATTTTGTAAATAATGCAAGCATTGAACATGGTCCACCACAACCTGACTACATTTCACTAGAAAGTATGTGTAACCCCATTTGTCTCAGGATTAAACCTGTGAGAGGACATTCCTCCAGACTAGGAGTTTATAGAAAATCTGATTAAATTACAGACTTTTACTACCAATGCCTGCCAAGTGAAACAAATTAGAACTTGAGCCAGAAGCTTAGGACACTTCAATATCCTATTAACATGAAAATCAACATACACAGGGGCTGGATATTTTAGTGCAAAAAACACAGTTGATGGACAGAATGTAGAACAATGTCATACATTCACCCCAGTACAAGGATCTGGGCCTAACTCCATCGTTTTTTTGCACTCCACACCACCCTGGGTTAGACACTGGCTATATGCAAATCCGCTCTGACCCTGTGCCTCATGGGAACAGTCCAGTCCGAACTACAAAGCCATGTCTTTCCCAGACCGGAATCAAGCATCCAAGGACCGGTTTCTGGCTGTCAGCCTTCATTCAGCCTGGATAGCTTGACTCCAGTGGTGTGGAGAGCCTGGGGCTCACGTCTGAGCATACCCAGCCCACTCGGGGTGAAACTTGCAAAAAACACAGTTGATGGACAGAATGTAGAACAATGGCATACATTCACCCCAGTACAAGGATCTGGGCCTAAATCCATCCTTTTTTTGCACTCCACACCACCCTGGGTTAGACACTGGCTATATGCAAATCAGCTCTGACCCTGTGCCTCATGGGAACAGTCCAAACGGCTGGAATGCCAGAAACCGGTCCTCGGAAGCTTGTTTCCGGTCCAGGGAAGACATGGCTTGGCAGTTCGGGCTGGACTGTTCCCATGAGGCACAGGGTCAGACTGATTTGCATATAGCCATGTCTGAACTGGGGTGGCAGAGTGGGCTAAAGAACGGTGATGGAATAAACCCAGATCTTTTGACTGGGTGTGAGTGTTTGATTGATTCAGATACTCCGTCCATCACCACCCCCTTTTGTACCGGATATTTTAGTGCAGCAGCAAATCAACTATGTCTAAAATGCAAATTGTATTGTAAAGTTCTCATAGGGTGAAAATGATCTTCCTGATTTTGCAGTCATATTAACCATCCCTGTATCCCCATCGTTCCTGATGTACTGCAGCTTAACTATGCCATCACTCTCAACCCCAGTTCACATGTTACTACTAGTTTGAACTTGTTGGGCCACTGGTGTCCTATATTCCATAGGTGCATCGGCCTGAAGACATCTTTGGTCACAGCTAGCCACTCAACGGACCGGGCCTGGTTGTTTGGCATCCTGAGAGACCTACAGTGGGCGGTAACCATTTCCGGTTCCAGCATTGCCCTTTTGGACAGTCACCTTTGAGGCTATTTGGAGCAATAAATGGTCTCCAGTTAAACCTCGTCCGGTGCCTTTGTCACATATTACTGGCGCTGCGGTTGCCCTGTTACATAGTAATTCTGTCTTTGTGCCTCTTTCTATGGGCACCCCAGTGTATACGTTTTCTGTGGCTGTGAATCAAAGTTTACTTTAGTGGAGGGGCTTTGAGTATTAATAAAATGTTTGTGCTTTTGTGACTTTGGTAGCTTCTCAGCTGTACTCAGGGGTCTAATAATATTTCATACTTTATACATCATTGTATTGTATTGTATTGTATTGTAATTGCATTTATATAGTGCTTACTACCCCTGACGAGGCATCGAAGCGTTTTTTCGGCGGGTAGCATGCTACTCCGGGACCCATAGAGGATTAGTGTTGAATTAGTATAGTGAAACATGCAAGTACATTTTAAGTGGTGGATAGTGTGGTAATCTTCTATGTTGTTAATGGAGCGTGGAGCACTGTGCTCAGTGCATTCCACATTCCTATGTGGTCTGATGGTTCTACTCCTGGACAGTTGGTGTTGACTGGCCAGAGGGAGAACCACACTTTTTCCATTCTGCTGATTCTTACAATAAATAACTTGTTTCTTTTACTAAAGAGTCAGTTCTGTGTTCACTGACTTACTACATTTTTGGCGACGATCTGGCCGTGTCAGCTACGCAGAATGGAGTGGCTGACGAATTCTGGCGTGTTTTAGAAGAACTGCAGCTCAGAAAACTGCAGTTTTTAGAGAGAGATTATTGCTGTTAACATTTCGGAGGATATACCGCTTCGGAGTGGCCTCATTGTGAGTACTTTCAAAGGAAAATTAGTCTGCTTGAAGAGCATTTTGAAGTGACCGTTGAGTTTTAACTGAGGCGCGAGCTGGTGGCATTGGGTTGAGCGATCTCGAGCTGATGATAACTAACGTCATAGCGCTCGATCGCCTTCAGAAAGATTGCCAAAACCACGTACAATGGGCAAACACATAAGCCCAATACAGTGTTGAAAGAAGCGTCAAAACGACGTGACGGCCATTTTGATTTCGTAGAAAAGCTCTGATGAGTTAACAACTCATCAAATAAGCTCCGGTGAGCTCCGATGAACGAGCGCTTGAATAAACAGCAATTAGAAGTTTGTCTTTCAGTTGGGAACTCAGAGGTATTGTTCTCTCATTTAATTGCTTTAGTCTAAGAGTATTTTGTGTGCTGCATTCTCAAAGTAACAGTATGAAAATTATCGAACTGTTTGTTCTGTAACCCAGTGTGGAACTTTCTTGGATTTTAAAGCACACAAATTGAACCTTGCCTGCATGAATACTTTTTCTTCAAGGAGATTTATTGGAAATACATTATTTCTAATAAATATACATAAAAAAAAAACATTTATTTTTTATTTTTATTATTATTAGTATCTTCTTATTCACAATGGCTAACCAGGGTACAATAGTTACACCTCCTGTATTTTTAGCTTCTCCAGGACCACTTTTGGTAGAATGGGAAGAATGGCTACCTATGTTCAAAAATTATATAGATGCCATAGATGGATCAAAATTTAGTGCTGCAAGAAAAACAGCTTTACTATTAAATAATCTTGGTAAAGAAGGACACCGTATTTTTAAGTACTTACCTGCAGCAACTTTACCCATTGGCAATGCTATTGAAGATGTGTATGATGAAACTAAGAAACGTCTGGAAACAAGATTTGCTAAGAAGATTAACATAGTAATGAACAGGTACCAATTCTATACCCACGGACGGGGTGAAAATCAGTCAATAGATGACTTTGTTTCGAAACTAAGAGAGCTATCCTGGAAATGCAAATTTGGGGCAATGACAGATGAATTGGTTCGTGACCAATTAATTCTGCAGTGTAAATGTAAGAAGACACAAGAGAGACTTTGGGCAGCGAAGAACCCAACTCTGAAAGATGCTATTGAGATAGCGAAAGTACTTGAACATTCACAGTATTGCATGCGTGAAATGAACAAGAAGGGAGAGATTAATCCTACTAATGTTTCTTCCATATCTAGTGAAGACTCAGACATTGCAGCAATTTGTAAAGAAACAAAATATTCTCAAAGAGGCAGGCAACAATTTAGATCCTGTTATAGGTGGGGTAGCACATATCACAATGCTGGGAAACGCAAATGCCCTGCTGCTGAAAAAAATTGTTTAAAATGTGGACGGAAAGGTCATTTTTCTAATATGTGCAGGAAATCATTCAAACAAAGAGTTGCCTTGATAGATGGTGGTGATATTCCTTTACCTCAGAGTGTAAACAAGGTGGTGACGATTGGAAAGGGCAGTCTTTACCTCGCCTTTATTGATCTAAGGACTGCATTTAATCTGGTCCCCCAAGACCGCCTTTGGTTGGTCCTACAGGAAATGGGGATTCCATCGCCCATCCTGAATCTTTTGGTCCGTATGCATGAGGGAAACTTTGCCCGAGTTAGGTGGGGCAATCAGGGACAAAAAACAGAGAAAATTCCTGTTGAGAGAGGTGTTCGCCAGGATTGTGTGAAGGCCCCAACCCTCTTTTCCCTTTTTGTGAATGGGGTGATCTCCTATTTACTAGAAATAAATGCAGATGTTCCAGCCCTGGCGGGCGAGAAGGTGCCCGCATTATTATTTGCGGACAACACCTTACTAATTTCCAAAACACCTGCCGGCCTGCAAAAATTGCTAAATTGGTTTTTATTATTCTGCAATTTGAGGGGCTTGGTAATCAACACCACAAAGACCAAACTCCTCTATTTTAATCCTAGCAGATAGGTAAAGATCACCCTCACACTTGACGGGGTCCGCTTAGAGCGTGTTAACACATTTGACTACTTGGGCATTAGAATTTCAGATAAATTGTCCTGGAAACCCCATATTGATAAAATGGCTTTGAATCACAAGAGGGTTGTGGGTGCCACAGGTAGAGAGCATCGCTCGTCAACATCTAGGCCAATTACTCCTGCCCTTGCGATTTATGGTTCAAAGGTCGTTGGCTCGACACTATATGGCGCTGAGCTCTGGGGCTTTGATAAAATCGACGACATGGTCAAGGCAGGAAATAAATTCTTTAGAGAGGTTGTCTCACTACCGCAGGGAACCCCAACTAAGCCATTACTGAGTGATCTGGGACGTCGCTCATTGAAAGACCTCGCCAACTTACGGCCTCTTCTCTACTGGGCTCGTCTGTGGCGCACACCCGAGCTATCTAAATACGCGAAGAGAAGTGATACATCTTGAGGGATCTCATAAGATGAGATGGCTCTCCAGTACAAAAAAATTATTTATAGCACTGGGATTCAGAGAAGCCTGGAATTCAGAGACCCCGTTGTGTAAATCATCCATCAAAAGTGCCTACTGGGCTTGGGTTGACAGTCAAGAGACCAGGAATCATAGCCTAGGTAGGCTGACTGATGCTTTTCCCCGACACAAGCAGGTTCCAAGTCTAGAACCCTATCTAGATTTTATACAGAAACCGAGAGATAGGGCTCTCTACATCCAGTTCAGATTGGGCACACTCCCTGTTCGAGAACACACTAGTAGTTGGAAGCCCCCCTACCAGACTCTCACATTTTGTCCCCACTGCAATGAAGTGGTTGAAAGTGTCCCGCACTTCATGTTCGCCTGTACCGCTTACATAAATCCATGGAAAAATTGGCTGAATCCTGTTTGTCGCCAATTGGGAACCAGGAACCTCCGAGAAGCACTGAGAATATTACGTTCAGATTGTAACACCACCTTTGCTTGTGGTGTGGCCAAATTCCTTAGCTGGGCATGGGTGATCAGATTGAAAAAGTCATCATCTGGATGAAGATCCTTTTTAAAATTCTGTTTCATTCAAGTTCAAAGCTTTATATTTTTAAGCTTTTAAAATAAAAAGAAAACATATTTTTATGATGTGTTCCTCTTCTGATGAATTGTTATCTATCGACTGCATAATCAAGTAATTCTCTTACTGATGAACTGCTATTTATTGATTGTATAAATACGTATGGGAGGAATGGAGAAAGGAAAAGGCCATTTCTCATCATCCTGTCGTGCGTTTTAATCCCTTTTAGTATGGTAGTTGTGTTACAATTCTTATCTTTTCTATACTCTTAAAAAAGAATTGCAACATGCTTTATGATATTTTATATCGAAATAAAGCTTTGATGATGATGATGGTAAACATATGTGGTACTAACAATGATGTTTCTTCACAGGCTGACAGAATCCTATGTGTGGATGACCCCAATGATCAAATTGGTAGGAAAAACAGACCTGAGGCTGAATTTAAAATTAATGGAGCAGTGGTACATTTAATGGTTGATTGTGGATCAATGTATACTATTATTCCATGGTACATTTTCGACAAATTGTGGACTAACACTACATTGGAACCCAAAGATATCAATCCAGGAGGGTATCAAGGTGAACGTATTGATCTCATTGGGTACATGAAGTCAGTGATTGAATTTAAAGGTAGATTGGTGGAAGGCAAAGTGTATATAGCAAAAAAGGACCTCCTATTTTAAGATGGATGCATCAGTTTGATCTGTCTATTATCATAAATCCTAGGGCTCCAACGCACGTTTTAGTTGTAGACAATCCTTCTGTAGAAGAAATCTTAGAAGAAGCTAAACATGTTTTTAAGAAAGAGTTAGGTTGTTTTAAAGGATATGAACACAAAATAATCCTAAAACCCAATTCTATTCCAGTACAGCATACAGTACGTAGAACACCCTTAGTGGGCATGGAAGCTATCAAGGGAATGCTTCAAGACATGCTTGATTCAGGAGTGATAGAATCTGCTTAAAGTTCGCCATGGGTTTCACCAGTGGTTATCACTGAGAAATCCAATGGCAAATTTAGGTTCTTCATTGACCTCAGGTCGCTTAACCAGAGCGTGGTGGTAGATACATTCCCACTACCTAACATTAATGAATTGGTCTTAGCATTGAGTGGTGGTAAATTCTTTTCAAAGCTTGATTTGAAAAACGCGTATCACCAAATCAGACTACATGAAGATTCTAAACCATTGACAGCATTTATCACCACTGAGGGTATTTTCCAGTGTATCAGGATGCCTTTTGGGTTGTATTCTGCAGCCAGCATATTTCAGAGAACGATGAATGTGCTATTTAAGGAAATGAAAAATATTGTTTTCTTCCAGGATTACATCTTAATATGTGGAGACACAGTTGATCAACATTATCATACACTTCGTGAAGCGTTGTTCAAAATTAGGGAATCCGGCCTTAAACTGAGACAAGACAAATGTAAGTTTTTAGTGGATAGAGTGGATTATTTAGGTTACGAAATTTCAGAACTTGGTGTGAAGCCTGAGAAAGTCCTCTTAGATGCCATTCGTTTAGCTCCTGTACCCTCAGACAAGGACAAGTTGCGTTCATTTTTAGGTTTAATTGAATATTATTCCAAATTTATTAGAGATTTCTCGACAAAGACTGTAGACTAAAGGTCTCTCTTAAAAAACGGAGTTAGCTTTAATTGGGGTGATATCCAGCAATTTTGCTTTGACAGTATTAGGAAGGATATTTGTAATGCAGACATTCTTACGCCTTTTGACACAAGGCTACAATCTATACTTACAGTTGATGCAAGTGCTACTGGACTTGGAGCTATTTTGGCTCAAGTTCATAATGGCAAAGAGAAGACAGTAGCATTTGCATCCAGAACACTAACCACGTGTGAGAAGAACTATTCAGTTATAGAACGTGGAACTATGGCTGCTGCGTGGGCGTGTGAGTACTTTAGAACCTATCTATGGGGGTCCAAATTTATATTAAAAACTGATCACAAGCCTCTCATACGTGTGTTACTACCGGGAGGCGATGCAAAGTGCTCAGCAAGATTGACCAGGTTGGCTTCTCGCCTTCAGGAATTTTGTTATGATATAGCATATATATCTAGGTTGGAGGAACATACAAGTGGACTGCTTATCAAGATTGTCACTTGATTGGGACACAGTAGATAAAGAGGCTGTCCTTAAAAAACAGAATGAGGGTGCAGTTGCCTTAGTACAAGATGTGTTGGATGTATGCGAACCACAGGCATTGACTAAGAGTGAGTCAATGCCATGTTGAATGATAGTTCAATGTTAGAACTTAAGAAATTGATACAACAGGGTTGCAAGAGAGAGAGCACTGTTTCCATCTCTATTACGCCATTTGTGAAATTACTTGATGAACTTTCTGTTTACGAAGATATTCTGATCATGATAGATTTGTTTATCCCTTCAGGTTCATGGAGGCAAAATTTGATAAGGATAGCTCACAAAGGGCACATGGGGCAAACTAGAACCGAGAAAAGACTTAGGATGAATTGGTGGTGGCCAGGGATGGATTCAGATGTAGATACTTGGGTTACAAAATGTGATATTTGTAGGGAGAGTGACAAACGTTTAAAGGTTGGTGTTCAAGCATCTCATGGTCATATTTCTGACTCAGGGTTACCCTGGCACACTGTATGTATGGATTTTATAGGTCCTATGAACGGACTTAAGGAGACTTTACGTTTTGGTATAGTTGTCGTAGATGTCCATTCAAAGTGGTTCATAGTAAAATTTACTAGAGATATTACTGCTTCAACTACTGTAAACATCATGAGGAATATTTGGCGTGAAGAGGGTATACCCTCTGTACTATTAACAGACAATGGGACTCAGTTAACATCTGTTGAAATGAAAAACTTTTTGTCCCCTTGTGGCATTAGACACAGCCGTACTTCTCTGTACAATCCACAGGGGAATGGAATTGTTGAGAGGGCCAACTGCCTGATCAAAGGTGTCATTCAAATGGCTGTTTCTAGTGGTAAAGAATTTGATTTTATGGTATCAGAAATGATCTGGGCATATTGCTCCAGTGTACATAGTGTCACCAATAGAACACCTTTTGAGATAATGCGTGGGAGACCACCTAACACAAAATTGGTTCCCACTTGGATCAGAGATATAATAACAAAAGATATGATTAATGAGAGGTCTTCTTCGGTTCCATCACAAGGTAGTGTAAACCACAACAAGAGACTGGAGAAGAGAATTTGCCCTGGTGATTGGGTGAAGATACGGTCTGGCAGCTCTGGAATTTCGTTCAAAAATGTTTTAGGACCATTCAGAGTTAAATCTACCTTACCATATGGTGTGATTTTAGACAATGGTGACAAATGGAATTATAGATGGGTGGCTCTATATCAGAAGAGTAAGGTGGGTACAGATGATATGATCAAAGGTAATGGCTGTGACACTTCTTTGGGTAATACGTTTTTAACCATGTCTGACAATGACTTAATTTATAATTCTCAGGGAAACTTTGCTTCTCATAATGTTGTACAGGGAGGAGGTGATGCTCCTTCTCCTGCTCCATCAGTTTCCTTAGATGTACATCAACCTACTCGGGAGGTAAGACTGTATAGGAATCGTTGCCCTCCAGGTTACTTAAAAGATTACATTTGCAAGTGATATGCTTTGATGATATGAACTTCACATTGTTGCTTATCTTTATTGTGTGCTATTATTTAATCTTTGCTCATTTATTCATTCTTAATGTATTTTATAGTTTCATTCTTGAGCTTTATTGAATTCATATTAGGATATTGTTTTGCTTATCTTTGGCATATCTTTATTTGTTTAAGGGAAGAGGATGTGTGGTAATCTTCTATGTTGTTAATGGAGCGTGGAGCACTGTGCTCAGTGCATTCCACATTCCTATGTGGTCTGATGGCTCTACTCCTGGACAGTTGGTGTTGACTGGCCAGAGGGAGAGCCACACTTTTCCATTCTGCTGATTCTTACAATAAATAACTTGTTTCTTTTACTAAAGAGTCAGTTCTGTGTTCACTGACTTACTACAGATAGGTTAGTCAGTTATTTGGATTTGGAATGATAGCAGAAGGATAGAGGAAGACAAAGGTTTGTATTTATTTATCGCTTGTTGACACACGCTTTTCAGGAAGCCTATAAAGGATTAGTGGTGAATAAATATGGTGAAACATGAGGTAATTTCAGTGGTGGGTATTAGTCTGTTACTTGGAGTGAGAAGGATAGCGGAGGGATAAAAGGGGAAGAAAGATTTGCATTCATATCGCACTTGTTACCCCTGATGGTTGTTGAAGCGCTTTTCTGGCGATTAGCACTCCACTCCGGAACCCATAAAGGATTAGTGATGAAAATGAGTATAGTATAAATATGAAGTAATTTGAGTAGTAGATATGTTATTCAGTTATTTGGGCAGTATATTAGTATGGTTGAATATGGAATATGGAATTTGAGAAGTGAACATGTTAGTCTGTTAATTTTGATTGAAAAGGATAGTGGAGGGATAAAACAATGAAGAATATTTTTTTAGATCTTAGCAGTAGGGGGAGGCTTTTGGATGAGTAAAAGTAGTTTTGGAGGGGAGGAGTCAGAGGGGAGAGTTTAGAAAGACTTGTTTTAGGGGATAGGTGTAGTAAAAAGAGGTGTCAGATGATGCAAGGAGGGGTAGAGCAGGAGAGAATCTAGAAAGGGTTATTTTGGCGATCATAGTAGTGGTATGGGGTTTGGGATAAATGAGAGAGTGGATGTAGAGGACATATTGATAGATGTATAGGATGAGAGATAGGGTAGTGCATTGGAAGGAGTAGTAGAAAGAAGTTTGAGATGAGTCAGAAGGCTGAGCAAGAAGAAATATTGAGCGATGTATAGGCTAGTGCATTGGAACTTATAAATTAGAAGAAAGTGATAAATATATAGATCCATTAGTACATTGAAAGTATATAGATACATAAAGGAAGTAAGTATATTTAGATTAAATATATTAATAGAGGCATAGGATGAGAAATAGGGTAGTGCGTTGGACATGGTTTTTCAGAAGAAAAGTAACAGACACACAGATCCAAGTACATGGAAGGTACATAGATGCACAATGGAAGTATGTACCTGTAGACCAAAGATGATTTTTATTTATTGATGAATATTATTATAATTATTATTCTTTTTTTTATTTTCTCTTAACAACATAATTATTTTACATGTTTTATAAAGTAATACACAAAGATAGGTACATATCTATAGTGAAAACAAATGCTTATATACAGAGGCATATGCTGTAAATTTCTGTTTCCGTATGGTGCTTATGTGGGAAAGAGCCAAATCTTGAGTCATTTTCTGAAGATAAGGTGGTTGTCGGTGGATCTTATGTTGTGGGGTAAAGAGTTCCATAGTTTGGCTGCTTGAACAGAGAAGGATGTGCCACCCATGGTTTTTTTCTTGTATGGTGGGATTTTGAGGCGAGATGCTCCTTTAGAGCGGCGGTTCCTTTGTTGAATGTGTTTGGTGATTTTATTCCTGATGAAGAGCGGTCCCATTCCATGTATTGCTTTGTGGTTAATACAAAGCAGCTTGAACGTGGTTCTTCTGGCAACCGGTAACCAATGAAGGGCTTTCAAGGCAGGGGAGATGTGGTCTCGTGGTTTGATATGCAAGAGTAGTCTGGCAGCCGAGTTCTGAATCCGTTGTAGTCTTTTCATGGTCGTTAAAGGTGATCCGTGGTAGAGGCTATTGGCATAATCGAGTTTGGATAGAACAAGGGAGATGGTAACTTGCACCTTGTGTGGAAATCCCAAATGAGGGAAAATTCATTACAGCGTTTTTATAGTAGCAAAGCTTGATCTTGCTAGTTTATCCACTTGGACATTCATCGACAGCTTGGAGTCCATGGACAGTCCGAGGTTTCTTACTTATTTCGATACTTTAGGCAGGGATCCCAGTTCATAAGGCCATGCGGCAAGCGGGTTGTAATTTTTCCAATCGCCACACGTGAGTATTTCAGTTTTTAAAGCATTCAGTTTGAGATGGCTCCAAGTCATCCACTGATCCACGGCTCTGAGACAGCTGAAAATTGGTGATTTTCCAATGTCTTTGGGGCATTCCAGTTGAAGGAGTATGTGCGTGTCATCTGCATAGTTGTAGCACGTGAGGTGAAATTTATTGATCAGTACTGGTAAAGACTTCATGTAGATGTTGAAAAGCATGGGCGAGATGATAGAACCTTGAGGGACCCCTGCTTTTGTGGAGTACGGTTTGGACGAGAAAGGTGGGGTGTGGATGACATTAGTTCTGTTTCAAAGGTAGGACGCGATCCAGTCTAGAGCAGTTTCCTCTATGCTGGCTTCATAAAGTCTTTGTTTCAGACTGTCATGGTCAACCGTGTCAAAAGCAGCTGAGAGGTTCAAGAGGTGTAGCGCAGCAACCCCGTTGCGGTCAACTGTATTCTTTAGGTCATCCCAGATGGCAAGGAGGGCAGATTCAGTGCCTCTTCCCGGACGGAATCCTGTTTGGAAGTATGAAAGTATGTCATTCTCTTCAATTAATTGTGACATCTGGGCGAACACTGCTCTTTCTATCAGTTTGCCGAGGAATGGTCCATTTGTAATGGGTCTGTAGTTGTCAGGGTTCAGCGGGTCCAAGTTTGTTTTCTTCAGTAAAGGGCGTATGTATGAATTTTTGAGTTCTTTTGGAAATATTCCAGTAGTTAAGGAATCGTTGATGATTCCTCTTACTGGAATGGCAGGTGGTTAAAAGAATTGTCTTGAAAGTTTGTGGCGGACAGGGGTCAGAAGGGCTGCCGGCAGGCTGCTTGCTTTGACCAGGTCCATAAATTCATTGTGTGAGATGTGTTGGAAGGAACAGAGAGGCTTGATTAGGGCATTCTTGGATAGTTGTTTTGTACAAGGGTTAGTGCTGGTGCTTTGTTTCTGTTTTAAGTATGAGTCCAAATGTCTGCTTTGTCCGTGTAATGATTTGCCAGTTTGTCTGTGAAATCTTGACTAACAGGATGAGTTCCTTCTAGGCAATTTGGTTTTCGAAATTCATTGAGTATTTTATAGAATTATTTATTTGCACATTTAGCTTTTTGAATTCTGTCTGAGTAGTATCTTTTCTTAGCTTTTTTGATAGCCGACTTATATAATTTGTTAATTTTTTGTAGGTGAAGTTTGTCTTGTTTGGCACTTGTTTTGAGCCAGGTACGTTGCAGCTTTCTAATTTGTTGTTTTATGTCTTTTATTTTTATGTTTCTCCAAGGCGCTTTTTTCTTTTGTTCTGTTGTGTGGTTTTGAGTGGTATCAGGATGTCAAAAGCTTCCTGTAGCCACTCATATAGATTCTGAACAGAATTTATGGTTTCACAGATTTATACTGGAAGTTAGTTGTGTTTCCAAGTGTTCCAAATTGAGTTTGTTCCACGGCCGATAGGTGGATGGATGTAAGGTAGTTTTAGGTGAGTCGCTTAGCGTTGTTGTGTGTTGGAAGGCAAGCAAGTGGTGGTCTGACCATGTGACTGGAGTTATAGTTTGAAAGGTAACTAGTTCAGTATTAGAAAAAATCAGAGGGGCAGGAAACTCCCATTCTGGCCGGTATCTTGCACCAAAATCTAGCAATTATAAGTGTCGTCCTCAGAATGGAGAATAACCACACAGGACTGAGAATACAAGGTCCAGTTTTGTGTGTTTTTCCCAATCCCAGTGATCAGTCAGCTGACATTCTTTGCCAACTCAGAGCAGGCAGAAGATATCAGTGGGACAGCCGGAACTGGAAGAGGGGTGGTGGTCAGTTAGTCATGGGGTCAGGGAAGGTCAAGGGTTGGATTTGGTCTAGGGGAACTCTGTATGTTACTCTTGTGTTGCTGGAAGGGGTGAGTGGTGGATGAGGAGTGCCCTCAGCCCCTACCTCTGCAGCTGTATCATCAGATGCGCATTAACACCCAGTGAAATTGGTGTGGTGCATCCTGATTGTACATGCCAACATTTGAGAACAGAAAAAACGGGGATTGTGAAAAAATAATCAGGGTAATGCATTTTGTTTTACATACTCCTATTGAAAAAGAGGCAATTTCAGGCGTGAGACAGCTAAAATAAAGCCATTTTTTGCTACATAATTCAGGAATCTCTCGTCTGAATCGGGTCTGTTGGCATGTATGGTCCTGCTTGAATCTGGAGACACTGGTTACTTGTTATGGCCTGGGGGTAATAAACTCCCCACACTGTCCCTAGAGTTAGCGTTATGGGTAGAATAATGCCACCGGTAATGAGGGGCAAAGCCTGAGAACTGAGACTCAAAGGCTGCCAAAGACAGCTGTGAACTCTCATACTTTCACATAGGATATAATTGTTACAGAAGACCATGCTCCCTATATTATAGCACCTTAAGATACAAGTACTATACATCTTTTTGGGTTGTATCTAGTCCCCAGAAAGGGCTAGAAACATTGCCAGTGTTGCAGGGTGAGTAGACGGTATTCGGAGGAATCCAGGGAAGATTCAGTGGAGTTTATTAGAGCCACATCAATGCACCAGTGGCTGCAAGAGGAAAGCTGCGGCCGCTGCTGTGTTACACCTCTAACAGTCTCGACTCGCATGCTGTCCAATCCAGAGCAAAAATCATCAAACAATTGGGCTACCGACTGCTAGGCATGTGAAGGAGGACCACCAGCAAAGGATTGAGACACAACAAATCCTTTTTAGATCTCACCTAGGACGTACTTGCGCTGTCTCTTCGAGACATGCTGTGTTCAGTATATGGGCTTGAAGCCCCTCCCATCTTTTCTATTGCCTCCTCTTACTGTCCTTGGTAAATACAAGATTTTCATGGGTGGCATAGCTTACTAGTCCCTCCTTTTCACATTATGTAACCTTCCATGTGGATTGCCCCTGTTACATGGGCTCTAATGCTGCATATTATTTATTACACTTGTTTAGCTTTCCTCGAGCAGCGTTCATGCTCAGCTGATGGCTGCCTTTCCTTTCTTGAGCACGCTCACCTCTGAGCTTCAAAGTGGCCACACTTACGCTTTATCGCTTTGTCCCTTGTAGTTCACATTAGAAGCCCTCCTCCCACCCTCAGGGCAGAAATGCAGGGATTCCCTCTCCTCACTCTTTCCATGTGCATCCAGTGAGTTTTTTGTCCATTCAATCAATCAATCATTTGTAAAGCGCACTACATACCCGCAAGCGTCTCAAGGCGCTGGGGTGGGGGTGCGCTACTGATCGAACAGCCAGGTCTTAAGTTTCTCGGATGCGCGGGACGGTGGCGAGTGAGAGGTCGGCGGAGCGTAGCTGGCGGTTGGGGATGTAGAAGGAGAGCCGGCTGTTGAGGTAGGCTGGTCCGGTCTTGTGGAGTGCCTTCTGTGCGTGGGTGAGGAGATTGAAGGATATCCTCTTGTTGATGGGGAGCCAGTACAGGTTTCTCAGGTGGGGGGTTATGTGGCTGTGGCGTGGTACATCGAGCATCAGTCGTGCCGAGGCGCTTTGGATGCTTTGCAGTCATTTGATGAGCTTGGTCGGAGTCCCGCGTAGAGGGTGTTTCCGTAGTCGAGTCTGCTGCTGACAAGTGCCTGGGTGACTGTCTTTCTTGTATCTGTCGGGATCCATCTGTAGATCTTGCGGAGCATGCGGAGGGTGTGGAAGCAGGAGGAGGAGACGGTGTTGAATTGCTTGGTCAATGAGAGCGTTGAGTCGAGGATGATTCCCAGGTTGCGTGCGTGGTCGGTGGGTGTCGGGGCTGCCCCCAGTGCCGTCGTCCACCAGGAGTCGTCCCGGGCTGAAGGGTTGGAGCCAAGGATGAGGACCTCCGTCTTGTCGGAGTTCAGCTTCAGACGGCTGGTCTTCATCCAGTTGGCGATGGGCTTCATTCCTTCGTGGAGGTTGGCTTTGGCAGTGATAGGGTCCTTGGTGAGGGAGAGGATCAGCTGAGTGTCGTCGGCATAGGAGATTAAGTTGAGGTTGTGCTGTCGGGCTACATGTGCGAGCTAGGCCATGTAAATTGTAAATGTTGAACAGCGTCGGGCTGAGGGAGGATCCCTGGGGTACGCCGCATATGATCTTGGAGGCTTTGGAACGGAATGGGGGGGAGGTGGACGCTCTGGGTTTTGGTGGAGAGGAAGGAGGTGGTCCAATCCAGAGCCTTGTCTCGGATCCCTGCGGCATGGAGGCGTGCACATAGTGTGCGGTGGCAGACGGTGTTGAAGCACTCCTAATGGCAACCTTTCCTTTTGTTCAGTGCACACCCTTCATAAAATTTGTATTAGGCCACCACAGGAGCCCACTTTAGAGCATCAAGGTCATCTGCTCTCACCCACCCAATTTGTGTTGAGCCCTTCCCCCACCCTTCGAGCACAAATGCAGTGTTTTCCTCATCCCACCCATTGCATGTGCATGGTGTGAGGCACCACCTGGGTCGTTATGTGGAAGAAGAGGGACATTTAGACCCTTTTTCACATGCAAATTGCCAGGGTATAACTTGGACAAACGTCATCGCATAGTCACCTCTTTTTGGCAATTTGATAGGCTAGCTGATCTGGTGCGGGCCAATAGCACGTCGCTGACACCAAGCTTGTTTTCTGTGTAGTGATTCGCTTTTGCACATTATCTCTCAAGGCCAGGCCTCATTCTTGTAACATTAAGCCCCCAACAGTATCTTCTTTTATGGCGCTACTTTTAGAAGCTCGTCTAATTTTGGGCAACACCAAATCCTGTGGCTATTTGAAGTATGACTTTTACATGTGTATGTGGATCAAGAGCTGACTTGTTCAGCAGCCCCACCCCTAGCAGTGCACGTCTCATCCACACATATTACCAGCTCTCCCTGAATGCGGTGTACTTCTGACAAAATATTCCCCAAGAATCCTAATGTAATTACTGATTGGCTTGCAATGGTGATGTATCTGTGACCCATGCATACAGCCAACACATGTGTGTGAACCTTGCCCTGTCAGCACTTATAGATGTTGTTAGATTTGGGGATCTCTAGTTGGCACAGGTAGGCACTTGTGACAAATAGGGACCCTTTCCTCTAGTCATGATAAGGGGATTACACTCCTAAAATAACTCCTGCTCACCCCCTTGGTAGCTTGGCACGAGCAAAAAGGCTTATCTTTGAGGCAGTGTGTAAAGCATTTGTGACCACATACAGTAACCCAGTGACAACACTACAGATGGACACCACACCACGTTTTTATATCAAAAATAGGTATACTTTATATAGAGTTACCACAAGACCATAAACGACAAAAATGCACAATACTATTACTTTAAGATGGTAGATTTAGCTTAGTTAAGTTCAGTTCTTAAGATGCAACACTTTGCGTCAATGTACCTTAGGTTGCGTTGTGCTTCCACGACAAGCAATGTCTCAGCGAGGGAAGTGCGGCAAAGTTCAAGTACAAAGAAATAAAGACGTGAAGATCTTCCAGATGCTGCACGCTTCTCCGGGGATGCGAGAAGTTCTTGGTTCGTTGCATCGACTGCAGCGGCGACACCCTGCTTCAGCGATGCGACGGCAACAGCTCTAACTGCGACACTCATCTACCATGATGCATGACGCTTCCACGCAATGCGACAACTACAGCGGCAACATCCACGATGCAACGGCAGCAGCTCTGATGGCGGCACACTTTTCGGGATACGAGGCGCTTTTCTTCGATGCGATGCAGTGTGACAGTTCCAGCGGCGACACCCTCCTTCGGAGTTGCGACGGCAGACACAGTGACGGCGACATGCTCCGATCTAGTTGCGAGACTCTTCCCTCGATGCGGTGCAATGCGACAGCTACAGCTGCGACACCCGCCTTCTGAGTTGCAACGGCAGGCACAGCAACAGCGACAGGCTTCTTCCTAGATGAGTCGCGTTTCCAGCTCCTTGCGACACACAGTTCCTCAGAAGGCCCAAAAGAGCAGAAGACACTTCCAAATAACTCTGGGGAGCTGGGGGGTGAAGTCTGTTGTCCCTGAGAATTCAGCAGGAGGCAAGCTCTTTTCCAAGCCCTTGGAGATCCCTTACAAGTTGAAAGCAAAGTACACAAAGTTCCTTTCTCTTTCCTTTGACAGTAAGGCAACCACTGCAGGCCAATCTCCCAAGCAGCTCTTCAGCTTGGGAATAGTCTCTCCTCAGTTTCTTCAGGTTCCTCTCCTCAGTAAAGGTTTCTTCTTGTAGTCCAAAGTGATCTAATTTCATGGGATCAGGGTCCCAATATTTATACCCCAAAGTACTTTGTTCTCTGAGGGGAGAGGGGCCTTTGCCCAGTCCAAACCAGTTCTGAAGCACTCTGTTTACCAGACTTCTCCTTTCCTTTCACAGTGCCGGGCAGAAACATCAGATGCCCCACAGAAGGTGGAGCCAGCATTGTGGAAGGGAAGTACTGTCCTGGAGCACTTTGTTGTTCTTTCAGTGAGCAGGGCAGAGACATCAGCCGCTCCCCAGGAGGTGGAGCCAGCATTGTGGAAGGCAGGCACATCCCTATTCAAGATTCAGGTGCAACTCCTCCCTCCCATCTAGATGCAGATCTCTCTATTCACCACTGGGCTGACACATCCTGTCTCTTGGAATCCCCCAGCCCTGTCACTCACAAAACCAGACAAAGGAATACACAACCTAGCAGAGGCAGGCCTGAAAGGTTAGGAAAGCAAATGCCTATTTTCTAAAAGTGGTATTTGCCAACATAAAACCAACTTTACTAAAAGATGCATTTTATCATTCTGAGTTCAGGCATTCTAAACTTGAATTTCTACCATGTTCTCTGAGTCATTTAAGATGATAAAATGTAATAATTCTAACAGCCCATTCTGGCCTATAGAGAACAGCGAGCCTTGCAATAGTGAAAACGAAAATGGCTGTAATTCACTATTAGGACATGCCGCACACATTAGGGCTTGTCCTACCTTATACTTACAATGCACCCTGCCCTTGGGCCTGCCAAAGGAGTAACTGATATGAAGAAAAGGGAAGGTTTAGGGACTGGCAAGTGGGTGCACTTGCCTAGTCAGCATGACAGTCCCAGATGCACGCAGGCTCTGCAATTGCAGACCTTAGACACATTTTACAAGGCTGCTTCTGTGGGTGGCATAACCAGTGCAGCAGGCCCACCAGCAGCATTTGTATTTACACGCCCTGGGCACACTCAGTGCACTGTACTAGGATCTGACAAATAAACCAAAAAGCCAACCATGGAAACACAGATTAATATATCAATTTACAATAGTGTGCACTTGCACTGTGGCACTGGACAGCAGTGGCACAGTGCCCAAAGCATCTAACACCAGCAAAAATACATGAGGCAACAGCAAAAATTGATGGGAGACCCACGCCAATGGTGCCAGGTCTAACAGATGTTAACACCTGCACCCAGTAACTTAGGAAGGGGTGGCATCACCCCTTCATCCAGTATGACACAGACTCATTAAGCTGGGCAGGAAGCTTTGCAATCGAACTTTTGTTATTTTAATATGTCTGTTATTGCTACCATGCCCTGCGCCTTGGCAACTGCCTGCACCCCACCGCCCCCCGCCCCCTCCAATTGGCAGAGTCCGCTAACTCCCCAAAGAGGCAATTTCCTGTTTGGCTGAGGACAGGAAAGAGCATTTGAGCTGGCAGTAATGGATGGCGCCCTCTAACACTCAAGGATGGTATAGAGTAGTATGCATTGACTGCAGCGTTTCCGGCTTCTGGCACTCCTGTATTGCTTAGGCAAGGCATATATTGATATATTGTACAGAAAGAGGCATGTGTGCGTTGTTATGTTAAAGGTGATTTGTAGAGCACACGTTCACCAAGCAATTTCTTGGCGCTGAGGGTGGACGGCAGCAATTTCGTTTACATGAAATGGCATGGATTGTATGTCTGCGCGCGCCCCTGCTGTTGTACCTTTGTTATAATTTCACGACTTGTAGTACAGAATTTCTACAGCTTGTTCTTGCTTTGCATGTTTTTATCTTTAATGGTTTCTGTATAAGTTTAGAATGAGGTGTTGCCCTTCCAGCCTTAACATAATTAGCAGTAATGTGCAATAACGTGCTGCATCGCAAAATACTTGTAAGGTCCCAAAAGCGAGACCGATTGCATTGCAAAGGCTTGTTGTAATTGCCTTATTTATTTATTTACAGTTCCCATGTATAAAAAAATGTTTCCCTAACATATGTTTCTGACTGTGCGCTGAGATTACAACGTGTCATGTTGTATCTCTATCCCAAATCACTACTACTACACACAGTACGTCTCGTTGGCTCACACTAGTTACTTTGGGTTGGGGGTGGGGGGGTGTCAAGTATAGAAAACAGTAACTTGATTATCCAGTTGGAGCGCAGCAGGACCAAAGGCTGCGGCACATAAGTGATAAAAGACAGCGGCACCACGTGTTGTAAGCAGGGTGTGTGCTTTGTATAATGCTGCAGAACCAATCAACAGTTGGACATCTCAGACTGACAGACAGACTTCCCTGGGCTCTATACCACAACTGCTGCTAAGCTATGAGCAGGGCTGTCCTACCACTGCGAGGGCTTTCTGTGTTTTTTATAAGCAAGGGGGGGTAAGGTGTTTTGTGGTTGATTTGCTTGTAAAGAAAGGGTGGGTCGTTCGGAGTAGAACTTCCGGAAGTGACGCAAAGCCCCGAACTGACGCACTGACTGACACACAGGCATGATAGAAAGCTGAGATTTGCACGTGGAAGTCAAAGCTGATCCGCTCATTGAAAAGGACGCCCCGTCTTATGGGGCGCACAAGGCCACGCGCGCAGGTGTTTAAACGCGGCTCCGGGATGCTGGCTTCCGCAGCAGAGAACTGTCGTGTCGCTTCAGATGACAAATGGCTTTCACTGTGGCATTCTACAGGTTCTGCTTACGCCTAATGAGGTAGCTAACAGACCCAAATATGCCTTTTTTGCATAACCCGTCCTTCAGCAAGCATCCTCCCGCTGGCACGTGATGCGGATTGTCAGGACTGGAGAAATTCCTCTTTGTAATGGAGGGCTCTCACAAAAACACCCTTGACCACATTGGTGGTTTGAGAAACCAAGGTAAAACCGGACCCCTTCTAACCTTGGGCTTGTGAACTTTTGTAATTGGATCTGGCGGAGGGTCAGGTGTGACCAGATGCCTGGCATACACAACAAAGCCTTGTCCACTACCCACCATCATCTCTGCCTTTTCTGGGTTCATTTTAAGTCACAGATTTTAGCAGTCCATTGACAGAATACCTCTTGTGGACCATTCCAAAATCAAACTCTACAGTAGGACACAGCACATGGCTTATGATTGGTTGACTTTCATGTCCATGCTTCGTGTTCAATGGCTTTCCTTCCTATCCTCGCGCTGGTTTCTGCATCATTTCTTCTTTACCATCCTTTTTGACTGGATGTCAGGGTCGGATTGGGATCACAATTCGGCCCGGGCACTGACGAAAAAAGTGGCCCACATTCAAGAGGCGTGGCCCATATTTAAGGGGCGTGTGCCACATTCAATGCGCGTGCCCTTTCATGAAACACCATTTCCACAGACAAGGAATGAAAGTGGGAGGATACTGTTCTTGCACATGACACAGGGCCAAGGTGACAATGGCCTACATGCTGAGCAACTAAAAAAAATAGCAAGGCCCCTTTTTGTCACAAAATTATTCCAGCCCTCCAGCACAGGAGCACCTGAAAAGCAGCAAAGCCCCTGCTATTACTAACCTACTCAGCCCTCCCCAGACCTTCAGCTCAGGAGAACATGAACAGAGGTAAGGCCCCTGCAATTAGTAAATTAATCAACCCTCCAGGCCTTGGGAAAATGTCCTGGCAGGGGAGCACAAAACACAGCTTTCTGGGTCATCCAAGGTAGCCAGGTAGCCAGGGGGAGGCTGCGGTGAAGCTGGTGCATGGGAAGTGTCTTCCCAGTGTGTTCTGGCAGTTTGAGTATTTACCATTTACTGTAGTATTACCCTTGTACCTGTGTATGGTACCCTTTTGTAACTTGCACAAGTCACTTTTCTCTTGTAACACATTGTTTGCTACCTCTCACTTTTGTTTGCTTTAGATACTTGCACAAGTGCCACCATTGCCTACGTAATGTTTGTTCTTGTGCTGGAGTGTCTGCCATTAAATGCAGTATTATACCTCTACTTGTATTTTGTACGCTTTTGTAACCTGCACACATATCTCTTTTTCCTCCTGTAATGTATCGTTTGCTCCTCTTGTATTTTGGTTGCTCACTATTGTCACTTTTGATTCATGTAACTTAACGTTTGCTTTTGTAATTTGTCCACTTATAATTTTCTCCTCATGTATTATTGCTGTTCCTAGTGTGAAGCGCTCTGACACCTTCGGGTAAAGTCCGCGCTATATAAAATCGCATAAATAAATAAATAAAACAAAAAAATTCCAAACATCACCTGGCCCCCACAGCAAGACCCATTCTTCCTCGCCCACTATGCCCTGAATGTGAAGGGCTGTGGGCGAGGTGTTAAGACTAACACCGTTTCTGGGCTGCATGGGCGCCAGGGGGCAGAGGTGCAAATGGCTCAAAGGCCTGAGAAACACTTGGCCCCCAGGGAGGCCGATTATTGCAAACAATCACCCCTCCCCAGCCCAGCCTCAGCTTGATTGCTTGGCAGTGTAGGGGTGAAGGAGAGCCCACAGCTGACAATCGCTGTCTGGCCGCACAGCGAGGCTGCTTTCATTTTCTCAGTCTCTGTCTCCGTGCACTCTGTGGACCGTTTTTTTTTCTCCCCTTTCCTAGTCCACTCTCTGTGGACTGGGACAGGGGAGAAAAAAACGGCCCACAGAGGGCACTGAGGCACCGGCCCTTCGGCCCATTCCCGAATGCCCGCCTTGCCAATCCGCCCCTGCTGGATGTCGTATAACCTTCCACTGCTCACATTCAGGGAACTGCTTTTTTAGATTTTCTCTCAGCCCTCCACAGTGCTTTAAATTGAAAAATAGAAGTGCAGGTACTCTGTACCAGAGTACCGGCTTGTTTCTGAGAAGTGCCGGTACTCTCCAATTTAAAGCATTGCATTTCTCTTGAGAAGTGCTGGTACTCTCCAACTAAAAATAAAGAAGTGCCGGTAGTCCGTACCGGACAGTACCGGCCCATTTCAAGTACCGGTCCTCCATGAGAGTGCATATGTGTTCTTGCTCTCTTCCTTGTGTGCTGTCCCTTATCAAATACCCCCCAAAGTACCTTCAGTGTTTTTGGAGGGACCAGGAGATGGCAGCTGCTGCAAGGCAACTCGTTAAAAAAAACAAAAAACATTTTTACACAAGTAAACATAAGGGGGCAGATTTACAAGCCCCTAGCGCCTCTTTTACGCCGCTGTTGCGTCACTTTTGTGATGCAGCGGCGGCGCAAATCCAGCGCCATGGTGCGGGGTATTTACAACGTGACGCATCTGGGAGATGCATCATGTTGTAAAGTCCTGCGCCACAAGAAGGCGTTCCTGCACAGGGGGGGCGTTCCGGTGCAGGAACGCCACTAAAAGTGGCTGAGTGAAATCTACAAGACTTCACTCACTCACTTTTAGGGCCATGCTGCGTCAAAACCTTGCGCCTGCTTCAAGCAGGCGTAAGGATTGATGCATCATGTTAGGGATAGGGCACGACGAGCCTTGCTGGAGCTGCGTCGCGCTTGCGAAGCAACTCCAGCAATGCGCTGCATTTCCGACGGGGATGCGTCACGCATCTGCCCATCCGAGCACTACGGTGCGCTGCATTGTAAATGCGGCGCATCAGTGGTGGAGCACGGGTGGACCGATGTGTCACAACTCTTCTGGCACATCTCTGCTGATTAGCAAAGATGCGACAGAAGTCGTAAATCTGCCCCATGTTTTATTATTTACTGCCATCTTTGAATAGTAAAAAAAGAAAATGTGTGCATGGTGACCAGCATCACAATCACAAAGTTGTCTCTTTTCTTTTCTGGTGGTGCTGCATTGCAACAACAAAAAACATTTCTTTTTTGCTAGTTCTCAACATCGGTATAAAATATTGTCAAAGCCAACATGGCAAAAAGGCAAAATCTATTGATTTTGCCAGTGCTTGCTAAATAATCCAGGCTCACCCCCAAACAAAAGTTGAGACACACATCCTGAAATTTCCACACTCCTTTCGAAGACTGGCAATATGAGGTGTGCTCTAACTGCAAGCTGCAAAAGATGATTTCAAAGGAGAAGACTGAATTGAAAACCGTAAAGAAGTATAAAAGAAGGAGATTGGGCTGAGCCCTGTTGGACCCCTCGTAAGATGAGGCCTCAAATAAGTTACAGAATCATTTATGAGCTGTGATAGCACAGACAGAGGACAAAGGTTTAGTCCATCACAAACGCCAAATTACAATTCCATTATATCCTATAGAAGCTTTAATACGGACAGACTGAATATCCGTCACGTTTGTGATGGAATATCAGTATCCCATATGCCAAGATCGTAACCAGGACCATTGTCTTTTAGTTCGACTCAGTTATGTAAGCTTCAGAAAGAATTCCTCAACAGAGGACACTATCAAAGTCCATACAAATTCGCTTGAAAAGAATAGGCTCTTTGGTGCTTAGATCACATTTTAAACAATATTTAATTTAGTCTCAAGGGATGAAATGATGCCTACGAAATATGACAACAGCCTTCCATACAAATATGTAAATGAGGATCAAGCTAGGGCTTATTGGCCTCTTGACAAGGAACAATAAAACAGGAAATGGACTGAAGCAGGGATGCAGCCTTGTAGCACTTAATTTACATTTATTCATATCTGATATGCACAGGAAGGCCAAAATGAGTTAATTGCTTCCCACTTATAATTCAATCCATTGAATGATCCTCTTTCATGTGTACTGATGATGCCTTCATTACAGTCCGCTGCCAGCGGGTTTACCTGGGTACGTTTATTCATTCAAGACAATACCTCAGTAATGAAGATAGCAAAATGGCTGCTGAGAGACGTAACGCAACATATCATATGCACAGAGTAATATTTCCTGGAAGAATTAAAATACTTGTAATATTACGCTTACACATTTCCCCAGTGTTGAATTGGTGCAGGCACTAAGAATGTAAATACCGCCTAAGAACGCAGTGGTAAACATATTCAAAATAAGAGGGCAAGCTATTTGTAATACGGACAATTGCATTTATAGTTTGAAATATTTATGTGAATGCTACATATAAGAAACTGAGTGCAAAATCAAATTTAGACTAAATAAACACCGGTATAAAACAAGAAATGTGAATCATACAAGATTGGCGGGTCTACATTTCAAACTGTCTAAACACTACTGTACAATTAATTTTCCAAATATTGGAAATATTAACCAATCACTTCACTGGACACAAAACAATGTTTTACTGCAGAAATGAGTCGTCTGGATGCACAAGTTGATAAAAAACCTGATAGGATTAACAACAAATCTGCCAATATTTGCTTTGACTAAAAATGTACATACTATCAAATTGGCATACTTATATCACTAAAGGCATTTTCTACTAGAGCCTGTGTTCACCCGGGACCTTTATGGACCTCACTGTAGGTGTGGAGGTATATATCGATAAAGTTATATACCTCAGGCTTCGGAACCTGTGGACACATGTTCATTAAGCACTTTAGGCTTATTCAGTAGCCGAAACGCGTCAGGAAAAGAACATGCTGCCAGCGTTATTTAAAATAAAATGCCAGAATGCCATTGAGTTGGGCTTCATTACATTCCTTCTGTGCTCTTAGGGGCTGCTCCTTGCCTGTTCCTAAGCCACCCTGCAGTGGCTCCCGTCACTTGGAGACTTTGTGCTGGATCTAATTTAAGGAGCATGTCCCATTTACCTGCATGTGACACAAGGATTTCCAAGGAATTTACGCACACAAGTGAGAAAGGGAGAGGACATGAATCATATCTTCCTACCGACTCTGACAAAGCAATATTGATTGTGTTCCATGGCAGTAGGAAATGAATACAGTTTGGGAAAATAATTGGGACTGTTATTTTTAAGCACATGCATGTGGATGGAATATTATCTTGAGACTGTAGCATCTAAATGCTAAAAGAACTGTTGATGGACAGAATGCAGAAAAATGTTATACATTCACCCCAGTACAGACATCCGTGCCTAAATCCATTGTTTTCTTGCTCACCATGCCATTCCTGTTTGAACCCAGCCATATGCAAATCAGTCTTGACCCTGTGGCTCATGGGAACAGTCCAGCCTTAACTGCCAAGCAAGGTCCTTTCTGGACTGGAAACAAGCATTCTAGGACAGGTTTCTGAGTTTCACCCCTCTTCAGCCAGAATAGCTTTATTCCAGTGCCATGGAGAGCACAGGACCCACCTCTCGGCATACCCGTTCCACTCGGGGTGACAAATGCAAAAACAACAGTTGATGGACAGGATGCAGAACAATGTCATACATTCACCCCAGTACAGAGATCTGGGCCTAAATCTATCGTTTTTTTGCTCACCCATGCCATTCCAGTTTGAACACAGCCATATGCAAATCAGTCTTGACCCTGTGCCTCATGGAAACAGTCCAGCCCTAACTGCCAAGCCAGGTCCTCCCTGGACTGGAAACAAGCATCCTAGGACCGGTTTCTGGGTTTCACCTCTTTTCAGCCAGGATAGCTTGATTCCAGTGGCATGGAGAGCACAGGACCCACATCTGGGCAATCCAGAAGTGGGACCCTTGCTCACTTTGCCACTGGATTCAAGCTAGCCTGGCTGATGATGGCTGTTAGCCAGAAACCGGTCCGAGGATGCTTGTTTCCAGCCCAGGGAAGACATGGCTTGGCAGTCTGGTCTGGACTGTTCCCATGAGGCACAGGGTCAAGACTGATATGTATATTGCTGTGTCTGAACTGGGGTGGTGGAGTGAGCTAAAGAACAATGATGGATTCAACCCAGATCCATGACTGGGATGAGTGTTTGCAAAATTCAGCACTCCGTCCATTATCTCTTTGTGTTTGCTTTGTTCGCCCTAAGTTGGAAGGGTATGTCCAGACCTGGGTCCCTTGTTCACTTAGGCACTAGATTCAAGCTAGCCTGGCTGATGATGGCTGTTAGCCAGAAATCAGTCCCAGGATGCTTGTTTCCGGTCCAGGGAAGACATGGCTTGGCAGTTTGGTCTGGACTGTTTCCATGAGGCACAGGGTCAAGACTGATATGCATATAGCTGTGTCTGAAATGGGGTGGATGAGTGAGCTAAAGAACAATGATGGATTCAACCCAGATCTGTGACTGGGGGGGAGTGTTTGCAATGTTCAGCACTCCGTCCATGATCTCTTTGTGTTTGCTTTATTTGTCCTAAGTTGGCAGGGTATGCCCAGACGTGGGTCCTTTGCTCACTTTGCCACTGGATTCAAGCTAGCCTGGCTGATGACGACTGTTAGCCAGAAACCAGTCCCAGGATGCTTGTTTCCGGTCGAGGGAAGACATGGCTTGGTAGTTCGGTCTGGACTGTTCCCATGAAGCACAGGGTCAAGACTGGGGTGGCAAGGGAGCTAAAGAACGATGATGGATTCAACCCAGATCTGTGACTGGGGGTGAGTGTTTGCAATGTTTAGCACTCCGTCCATCATCTCTTTGTCTTTGTATCTAAACAGTATCCTCCTGAAGTCACAAGTGTTCAATATTACAATGACACTACTGATGCATTGTGGTAATTGTAGGATTGTATTTGTGGTCACGTGCTCATTGAGATTTAAACACCTTGAGCTTGCTCACCTTTGAACAAGGATTATTAAGTAGACGAAACGCGTCATGAAGTTTACTTGCTGCCAGCGTTATTTAGAATAAAATGCCACAATGCCATTGAGTTGGGCTTTGTTATGTTTCTTCTCTGCTGTGACTAATTAGGGGCTGCACCTTGTCTGTTCTGAAGCCCCCGTGCATGGACTATGGCTCCTATCACTTGGAGACTTTGTGTGTATATATATATATATATATATATATATATATATATATATATATATATATATATATATATATATATGTATACCTTCGTGATTCCACACGCTCCTCTCCGTATGAAAAGACACGAGCCCAATTGCATCCAAAAGGTGTTTATTTTAGCAAAATGACAAAAAAGAGAAACTCAACGCGTTTCGGGAATTCTCCCTTGTTCACGAGTCAAGCTGTGTAAGTTTGGTTCAAGCATTTAAACACCATGTGACTTCTAAACATAAACAAAAGACTTCCGCGATTTTAAACAAAGCGGTAGCATGGGGAATGTTTTCTTTCTTACGACAAATGCATACTGTTTTGTACATTGGTTGATATAACAAGGTATTCAATTTAAATAAATCGATTGTCATAATTAAAGCAAAGGGTTACAACTTTATAAGTGTTACGCTCCAAAATATAACCCAACCCATATGCTCCCTTGCTTTCCGCAAGATAATATATATGCTGTTTCCTTGGCAATTATATATATGGGGTTATTACTGGTTATGTGATACCTTAGCGTAGCCGTGTCAGTTAAGAATACAGCCCCTGTGGGCAAAACGTTAATGGACCTTGTTTACCCTTATCGGAAATGTCACTCGTCCTGGCGACCATTCCAACATAATATAAACTCATGCTTAAATCTCTCCCAAGATACTAGAATTCAGCCCCAGTGGGCTTAAAACTTTCATTCAACCAATTCATTGTCTGTAGAAATTGCCTCTTTCTCAAAAAAATTCTGCATTCCCTGTAAAATACAAAAAACTAAATTAAAACCACACACAAACAAGATATTATTACAGTTCTTAAAAGAGTTATCATTCGAGAGCACATGTATATACATCAACCTATAGGGTTATTTCAAGACAGGCAGAGGGGCACCAGGGTACAGCAAAAACCTGTTACTCAGTTCTACTATACTCAGTGTAAAAAGGTTAACCCAAATGTACTTCCATCTCCTCGTCATTATTATGCCCAAGGGGTGTCATGGTCTTATACCTGATTATAAACTTAGATTTGAGTCTTCTCAGACACTGTAGTCTATTGCCACCTCTTTCGTTGTACTTCACTGTGTCTAAGACACAGAAGCTCAGCAGATCTGCATTCTGGTTATGATGACTTTGGAAATGTCTCGCTATGGGGTAAGTTTTGTCCATGTTTTTAATCGCACGCAAATGCTCTAGTACTCTCAGCTTGGCTTTCTTAATTGTACTGCCAATATAGGCTTTTTTGCATGGGCAGAACAGCGCGTATATAGCATAATCAGTATTGCACGACGTGTGTTCGTGAATTACAAAAGGTTCTGCCTCGGAAGACAAAACTGCTATTTTTACATTCTTACTGTTCCTGCAGGCCTTACAATTTCTACATGTATAAAACCCCTGTACATTTGGTGATGTTACTTTACTGGGTTCAATCGCTTTACATAATTGGTCTTTCAAAGATTTTGCTCTTCTAAAAGTTACCTGCGGCGATGCTTCTACACAGGTGGCTATATCTGGGTCGGAGTGTAACACAGGCCAGAATTTTGTCAAACTTTTCCGCACTAAAAATGCTTTACTGTTGTAAGTTGTAACAAACCTGGTTTTAGTTTCTTGTTCCACTGTCTCTGTCTGTTTCACAAGCAATGACTCTCTACTCCTACCCGCCACTACTTTTTGTGCATTCGCTATGGTCTTTGCTGGGTAACCTCTTGCTGCAAACCTCTCACACATTATTCTCTCTTCGGTTTGGTACGCGTCTCTTGTGCTGCAGTTCCGTTTAGCTCTTAATAATTCCCCTACTGGAATGCTCTGAATAAGGGAATTAGGATGGCAGCTGCGCGCGTGCAACAAGCTATTGCCCGACGTAGATTTCCTGAATAATTCACTTTCTAGTTTATTATTCTCAACTTTTAGTCTTAGATCTAAGAATTCAAGCGAATCTTTGGACCAGTGATGTGTGAATTTTAAGTTGAATGTGTTTTCGTTTAGTGTGCACACAAAGTCAGTAGCTTGTTCCTCATTGCCTTCCCAGATTACGAAAATGTCGTCTATGTATCTCATCCATCTAATGGCATGTTTTTTATACATAGGCGATCTGCGTACAATTTCATCCTCCCAGTACCCCATGAATAGACCCGCAAAGCAAGGAGCAAAACAAGTCCCCATGGAAGTACCGAGAGTTTGCTTGAACACTTTATTGTCAAACAAAAAATATGTCTGTGTTAGGCATGTGTGCATCATCTGTATGAGCATCTGTGTGTGATGCAAATATGACACTGAACGCCTCGCCAAAAAATGTCTACAGGCATCTAATCCTTGTTGGTGGGGGATACTAGTGTACAAGCCTACTACGTCTAACGACAGTAGTGAATAGCTCTCTTTCCAGCCAATTGTAGCAATTTGTCTCAAAAAATCTCCAGAGTCTCTTACATAAGATGGTAGTCCCTGCACTGCTTGCTGTAGAAAATGGTCTACGTACTTGGAAGTGTTTTCTAGGCAACTTCCGTTTGAGGAGATTATAGGTCTGCCTGGGGGATTCGTTGCACTCTTATGTATTTTTGGTAGTAAATACATCGCAGGCAATTTGGGGAACTTACACTCCAAAAATCTAAATTCCTCCTCTTCAATAACCTCCGCCAACCTCCATTGTGAGAGTTGTGCGTTATAAATTTTTACAGAATTCTCATATTCCATCCTGTTGCTTCTACAGTAAGTGGTGGTATCTGATAACTGTCTCAGCCCCTCGGCTATGTAATTAGATCTTGATTGTACTACTACGTTCCCCCCCTTATCAGATTTTTTGATTACTATTTGGGGGTCATTCTTTAAGTTTTCAAGTGCCTTTCTTTCACTTTGTGTGATATTTTTCCAGCTTGTGTGTTTTTTATTATTTGCTATGCGTTGCAATTCTATACACATACTCTTTTCAAATACATCAACAACATCACTTTTGATAGGTGGCAAAAACACCGATTTCGGCTTGAACCCACTTTTTACACTTAAATCCAAAGGGATTCCTTCAGCTTTAAGGTTTTTGAAGGGATCACTGTTAGGTTCTACTTCATTTGATAGTACATTCAAACAGTGTTCTAACTCCACCTCTGCTATGCTTAGGTGACTAGGTTTTACTTCCACTGCAACTGTTTTATCAGATACTTTCGTTGCGTACCATTTCTTTAACCTCAACTTCCTTGTGAATAAAAACAGGTCTATCTTGCTTTGCGTATAATTAAAAGAATTAGAAGGGCAAAAAGTCAAACCCATAGAGAGTAAGTCTACCTCTTGTGCAGTCAGTTCACGCGATGACAAGTTGATCACTGTTTTTTTGTCCATCATTTCTGCTTCAGTTGGCCCCTTGTGCGCCTTCCCACTGGGCTTCCCAAATCTCCTAATGTTGAGGTATTTTTTCCTCTGCCTCCTCTGTTTCCTCTTCCGCGTTGCTGATAGTTTTGCCTGTTGTTTCCCCGTTTGCCTTGTGTCACCATGTCGAACTCTGCTAAAACAGTGGTTTTTACCCCTGAGAAGTTGGTATCCACCGACATATCACTACCACTTGTTGTACTTAGGATAGATTGCCCATCTTCCTCAGCTGCATTTTGCGCAGGGCGGGAGCTATCAGATGGCTGTACATTCGCATTTTTTTGTTGCATCGCTGCTCTTAAATGGTCGTACTTCTTTGCAAATGTCATAATCTGCCCCCTCTGATAGTCTATTAAGTCCCTTTGAAATTTCCTTTGTTTTCTTTTCTTTATGTCATCCTCTATTTTGCACAGATTAGCTTCCATTTTATCCATTTCCCCTTTGAACTCTTCATCACTGCATATCTTTTTCAGTTCTTCTGTGCATTCATCAATCTCTGCGCTTAATCTTTCCACATCTTTAGCAGCATATTTAACTAACATGCGAAGCATATTCATTGAGCATTGATGGTTGTTTTCTGCCCATTCTTTTACTAGCTCTGGATCAGGGTTTTGGAAGGTTGGTGTGACAAAAACCCTCAAACCTCTCGGAATCCTGGACACATCGATGTATTTTTGTAAAGTGGTATTTTCCCACCATTTGTTTTGCTCACCTTTAAGCGCTCTCCAAAGTCTGTCCCAAAGCACCCTTTTGGTTGATTTGGCACTCGTAACTTCTCCCGTTACTGGTGCAGTGCTTTTAGTTACGTGGCTTTCTTCAAACATTTCATCCGCCACCTGTGCTCTCCGATCTCTTCTTGCCGATGTCATTGTTGCTTGCTACAGATTAAACACGGCTTTAATTTCCGCGTTAGATGGATGTTTGTTGGCTCGCGGTTATTTTCCTCTCAACCGCGGACCAGCTGCCATCTCCAGGGTTAAGGTGAAATTTCCTTTTTCGAGAGAAAACAAAGCCGCTTGTGTCTTACGCTCGCTCGCCAAGTTGACAGCTGCCTCTGTGCGAGCGATCCGTTCCTTCTTCAAAAGCGGTTACTCTCGTTTCATGACACCCTGTGGGTCGAGTCAATCCAAACTATAAAATCAATCTGGTTTTCCACACGCGCTGAAAAACGCCGCCTTGACAAGACCTCATACGATGTGGGCTCGTGCCGGGTGGCGAGCCCTGCAATACCTTCGTGATTCCACACGCTCCTCTCCGTATGAAAAGACACGAGCCCAATTGCATCCAAAAGGTGTTTATTTTAGCAAAATGACAAAAAAGAGAAACTCAACGCGTTTCGGGAATTCTCCCTTGTTCACGAGTCAAGCTGTGTAAGTTTGGTTCAAGCATTTAAACACCATGTGACTTCTAAACATAAACAAAAGACTTCCGCGATTTTAAACAAAGCGGTAGCATGGGGAATGTTTTCTTTCTTACGACAAATGCATACTGTTTTGTACATTGGTTGATATAACAAGGTATTCAATTTAAATAAATCGATTGTCATAATTAAAGCAAAGGGTTACAACTTTATAAGTGTTACGCTCCAAAATATAACCCAACCCATATGCTCCCTTGCTTTCCGCAAGATAATATATATGCTGTTTCCTTGGCAATTATATATATGGGGTTATTACTGGTTATGTGATACCTTAGCGTAGCCGTGTCAGTTAAGAATACAGCCCCTGTGGGCAAAACGTTAATGGACCTTGTTTACCCTTATCGGAAATGTCACTCGTCCTGGCGACCATTCCAACATAATATAAACTCATGCTTAAATCTCTCCCAAGATACTAGAATTCAGCCCCAGTGGGCTTAAAACTTTCATTCAACCAATTCATTGTCTGTAGAAATTGCCTCTTTCTCAAAAAAATTCTGCATTCCCTGTAAAATACAAAAAACTAAATTAAAACCACACACAAACAAGATATTATTACAGTTCTTAAAAGAGTTATCATTCGAGAGCACATGTATATACATCAACCTATAGGGTTATTTCAAGACAGGCAGAGGGGCACCAGGGTACAGCAAAAACCTGTTACTCAGTTCTACTATACTCAGTGTAAAAAGGTTAACCCAAATGTACTTCCATCTCCTCGTCATTATTATGCCCAAGGGGTGTCATGGTCTTATACCTGATTATAAACTTAGATTCGAGTCTTCTCAGACACTGTAGTCTATTGCCACCTCTTTCGTTGTACTTCACTGTGTCTAAGACACAGAAGCTCAGCAGATCTGCATTCTGGTTATGATGACTTTGGAAATGTCTCGCTATGGGGTAAGTTTTGTCCATGTTTTTAATCGCACGCAAATGCTCTAGTACTCTCAGCTTGGCTTTCTTAATTGTACTGCCAATATAGGCTTTTTTGCATGGGCAGAACAGCGCGTATATAGCATAATCAGTATTGCACGACGTGTGTTCGTGAATTACAAAAGGTTCTGCCTCGGAAGACAAAACTGCTATTTTTACATTCTTACTGTTCCTGCAGGCCTTACAATTTCTACATGTATAAAACCCCTGTACATTTGGTGATGTTACTTTACTGGGTTCAATCGCTTTACATAATTGGTCTTTCAAAGATTTTGCTCTTCTAAAAGTTACCTGCGGCGATGCTTCTACACAGGTGGCTATATCTGGGTCGGAGTGTAACACAGGCCAGAATTTTGTCAAACTTTTCCGCACTAAAAATGCTTTACTGTTGTAAGTTGTAACAAACCTGGTTTTAGTTTCTTGTTCCACTGTCTCTGTCTGTTTCACAAGCAATGACTCTCTACTCCTACCCGCCACTACTTTTTGTGCATTCGCTATGGTCTTTGCTGGGTAACCTCTTGCTGCAAACCTCTCACACATTATTCTCTCTTCGGTTTGGTACGCGTCTCTTGTGCTGCAGTTCCGTTTAGCTCTTAATAATTCCCCTACTGGAAGATCTATATATCTGATGGTAAATTAGAAACAACATTGTTCCGCAAAAAAACAGCCACTAACAGTGTGCTACACGGGACCAGTTTTCATCCTAAATCACTGTTGAAAAGCATTCCGTATGGAGAATATATAAGGTTAAAAATCAATTGCTCCAAACCTGAAGATGCTGAAATCAAAATTCAAGAGAGTAAATTAAGATTCAAATCAAGAGGATATGATGAACGCATCCTAAAGAACTGCAAACAGAAAGCTGATCAAAAAACAAGAGCAGAAATTCTGATTGAAAAACCTAAAAAATCTATGGTAAAGGACCCTCCAAGATTTGTGACCACATACAGTAAGGAAAGTGGAATCATCGCCAATAAAATGAAAAAATATTGGCATCTCATATCTGGAGATCCGGACATTGGAGAACTAGCAGGAAAACAACCAGCCATCACCTACAAAAAGAATATCTCTCTTCATGATCTCCTGGTAAAAAGCCATTTTAAAAAAAATCCAAAAAAGAATTGGCTACAAAAAAAAGGAAAGGATTCCAACCATGCTCTACATGCAAAGCATGCAAAATAGGAACCAGCAAAAAAAGCTATGACGAACCGAATGGCAACATCATATATATTGACCAAGAGATAACATGCACGTCCAAAAATGTGGTATACATCATCGAGTGCAGATGTGGCATCAAGTATATAGGTAGTACTACCTATATGCTGAAAAAGAGGATCTTAGAACACATCAGGGCGGTCAAAAATAAAAACATGCTTTATGCAATAGCCAAACACATAAATGCTTGCCAAGAAGGAGATTGGAGAACAATGAGATTCTATGGGGTGAAAATGCTCACCAAAATGGAAAGAGGAGGCGACATAGTTCGTAAATTACGACAAATGGAATCTCGCTTAATCATTCGATTATGAACAAAAACACCGAGAGGCATGAACTTTGGGGAAGACCTCCATATACATTTAGAGTGACTTGATAGTACCAGCTGTAAGACTTTCACTTTAATGGGGTACTATACCCGACAACAAACTGATAGTAATAACTGGAACTATTCCAATTACGAACTTGAAAGATTTAATTTGCTCATGTGATTTAACATGTAAAGTAATATGTATGAAATTAATGACACACCAGTCTTTCTTTTAAAAATGTGATTTGTTTGTTATACTGTTTTCATACTACAACTCCCATAATGCCACCTAAGGCTAACATGGGCTAGTATAAAAAAGAAAATAGTAGAAGGACTTACTGACCGTGAACAAAGCCCTGTGAGGCTGAAACGCGTTGGTGGGGTGAAGCTCTGATTAAAAGGCTTCGATAAGAAACTGGTTGTGCCGCTCCCTTTGTGACATAAAATATATATATATAGATAGATATATATATATATATATATATATGTATATATATTCACTTAAAAAACCATAGGTTTCAGGCCTTATATAGTTAGGAATTAGCATTTAAAAAACCATTGAATTTGCTCCTATGTAGTTAGTTGTACTAACTATATTTCACGCACCCCCTTTGCCCACCCTGTTTGCATGAACACATGTGCAGTTATCTGGGACGGCTCAGGGAATCCTACCAGGCTTCTCAAACAACGCTGAAGATGCAGCACTGACCAAAGGACCCCTGCCAGGCATCTCAAGCAGCGCTGCAGGTGCAACACAGACCCAAGGAACCCTACCTGGCTTTTCAAACAGTGCTGAAGGTGCAGCACAGGCCCAAGAACCCTTAACAGGCTTCCCAGACAGTGTTGAAGGTGCAGCAGAGGCTAAATGCAAATCTGGGCATAGGTTTTCAGTCTTCCATGTTTCCGTTAGGAATAGGTTGTTTAGCCTGCTATCCTCTAATAAGTTATGGATGTGTGGGGCGTGATTATGTAACTAGCGTATGTCAGTCAGGGTGGCCTTAACTCAACCCAAATTTGATGTCAGGCATGATACGCTTTTAGCCTTGCTATTTAGAAGGTGTAGCCTGCGTTTGCACTGCAAACATGAGGTATTGCCAATGCAGTCTGAAAGTCCCCCCCCTCATACCTTTTGATTTGGACACCGTGTAAACATGTCTGGGATGGTCATCTATATCCAAACCGGAATAGTGGTTGGTGCTGACGGTGTTCCGGTCAAGGACCGGCGCAGACGGGCTTGCCATAGGTGCGCCTGCTTTATGGTTGTGCTGTGGCCATGAAGATATAGGAGGGGCAAGACTCATCCTCCCTGATGCTTGAACACTAGAGCGCGTCCTACACAACGATGGCGCCGCTCCGTGTCCTGATAGCCACCCCACCCTCAGAAATCACCCCTCAAGGATTTCCTGAAATTCTCATCTGTTAAAAGGTTAAAAACACCTAAAAAACCTTAGCGTATGTGTAGGAGTGCTTTGAACAGAGTTACTGGATGTAGTAACTTTTAAGGTGCTCGTCAACTTCCCCCGCCGCAGCCACATCACCCCCCACCTGAGAGACCTACACTGGCTCTCCGTCGACAAGAGGATCACCTTCAAGCTCCTCACCCGCGCACACAAAGCACTCCACAATGCTGGACCAGCCTACCTTAACCGCAGACTCAGCTTCTACACCCCCACGCGCCAGCTCGCTCCGCCAGCCTCGCCCTCGCCGCTGTCCCCCGCATCCAACGAACGACCTCCGGCGTCAGATCGTTCTCCTACCTCGCCGCCAAGACCTGGAACACCCTCCCTACCCACCTACGGCAGACCCAAGACCTACTCACCTTCAGAAGACTCCTCAAGACCTGGCTCTTCGAGCAGGTGCAGCACCCTCCTCCCCTCAGCGCCTTGAGACCCTCACGGGTAAGTAGCGCGCTCTACAAGTACTCTGATTGATTGATTGATTGATTGATTGGTTGTGCATACGTTGAGTACAAACAGTTCTTATTAAATCACAGTCTAAACAGATTCAAATTCAAAAACAGTTTTGCAGTATCTAAGCACCAGGGAGCCTCTGCCTACCTGGTCAGGGCTTTAAGTGGACCGGGTCCTGCCACTGCTTGGCACCGGCAGTTCTAAAAAGCAGGCGCTGAGACGGGTCTCTATCGGACTCTCCCTTTCTGCCCTGACGCTGGAAAAAAAACATTAACTCTGCAGCAGCAGTGCCACCCTTCGCTGCCTTTGAGGTAACCTCAAAGAGACTCGTTATACTTCTTTCACAGCCTCATCATTTCAGAACTGAAGCATTTTCAGTATTCTGTACAACGAATCCATAGTTGTTGCTTATTTATTTTACACAACTAACGACCATTTGAAAAGCCTGTGTGATGGAGAAACTTGTCTTTGGAAGGTCCCCAAGTGTCAGGGAAGCACAATACTGTGAAAGAATACTCCATTATGGATTTATCCTCATATTCAGAACATTTACAGTGTTGGGCGTGAAAAATTATCCATTTCATGCCTAAGAATCGATGTTGTTGGAGTAGAACGTACCTGATAATGCTGCCTTTGGCGTCCATGTCAGTGGCGCTAACTCGGCCAACCAGGGTACCCGTCTCGCCATTCTCATGCACTGAAAGCTGGTAACTGGGCTGGGAGAAGAGCGGGGGCTCATCGGCATCCTCTACGTTGACGCGCACGGTGGCCACATCCTTGAAGGGACCGCGGCGGATGTACTGTGGATCGATGAAAGTGTTGGTCACCTCCACTCGAAAACTGTAGGAGCGGCGGGACTCAAAGTCCAGAGCCTGTGGGAGGACAGAGAGAGAGAAAGAAGGAGAGACAGGAGTCAGACAACTGGTGTCTAGCTTAGAATTTCATTTAATGCAGAGTGCTTTGTATTCAATTACAATTTTTGAAGTGTCCTTGTGGATTGCTGTAGCTTTGTCTTCCCAGCACGTATTCAATAGAATGGTAGTTACTATTTTAGACCGAAATTAACTTCTTTGGCAAGAATGGAATTATAATTGGAAGATCATGCCAACCTCTTACCATGGTGCCACCCTGCCAGCTGGCTTGTGATGGCCGGATCAGGTATCACTATATCCTGTGTCTACTTAAACCTCGTGCATGTGATTAAATATAGAGCAATATTTACACTGCAGATCCAGTCTTTTTATACAGGTGCATCAGAAGAGGAGGGAAGCTGACAGCAGCCAAGTCTAGACTGCACTAGAGGTGGACAGCTCTCTGCGTGTCTGAGGCCCTAAACACTAGGCAATGCAAAGCACAGGCTCAGGGAATCCTACCAGGCTTCTCAAACAGCGCTGAAGATGCAGCACAGACCAAAGGAACCCTACCAGGCTTCTCAAGCAGCGCTGCAGGTGCAGCACAGACCCAAGGAACCCTACCTGGCTTTTCAAACAGTGCTGAAGGAGCAGCACAGACCAAAGGACTCCGACCAGGCTTCTCAAACAGCACTGAAGGTGCAGCACAGGCCAAAGGACTCCTACAAAGATTCTCCAACAGCGCTGAAGGAGCAGCACAGGCCCAAGGACTCCTACCAAGATTCTCAAACAGCGCTGAAGGAGTAGCACAGGCCCAAGGACTCGCTACCGGGCTTCTCAAACAGTGCTGAAGGTGCTGCACAGGCAGGGCCAGCTCTAGGGTGGTGCGACCGGTGCCATCGCACCGGGTCCTGGCTTCACGGTTTGCAACTTTATTATGCTTTTAAAGCACCTGCTGCCGCGTTCCTTGCCTCCTGCAATTACGGGCCTCACAAAAATGTCAAGATAACTCCTGTGATTAATGTTCTTCCTGGCCAAAGATCAGAGTTTTGTGTAGTTGAGGTTTTTGACTGATGTGAAGCTAGCACACAGGGTTAATATGCCTACTGCAAAGAACGTGTACCAAGTAGATTACAGAGTGCATTTAATGTAAACAGATCGGCAGGTTACTGCTTTTAAAAAAGCCATCCTTTTGTTACTTGCAATTCATAACTTAAAGTTCTATTATAGAATAGTGAGGTATTAACTTTCATCATAGAACTGCATACACTCAGCAAAGTATAGAATATTGATTAATGCTGCAAAAAGGGTTAGTTTGGGTAGAAATTGATTCTTTGTTATTAAAGAAAACTCCCAACTATGCTGTTTCTTTTTCGACTCTGAGTTTGTGCTTCTCCACACCAAGCACTCCTAAACTATACTGCCGACCAGTATGGATGACATGTGACTCCTACACTTTTAGTCCTTTGGCTTATGTAACATTTCCTATACACTGATTTACACCAGTATGATTGATTGTCTGTGTAATGTGTGTGTGATGCCAAGTGCTCTGACATACTTTACTGGTATGAGTAGCACTATATAACGAATTCAATGCATCTGAGAGAGAGTGGTTATGGACACCTGGTCACTGTTAAAGGGAGCTAGTGAGACAATCTGTGGTGGAAGTGGTCATTGGGGGGGTCGCCAACTAACATTGTCGCACTGGGCGCCATCAGTGCTAAAGCCGGCCTGACCAGTAGCAGCCGGTGGTGGGAGTGCTGCGGGCGGCGAGGCGAGGAAGGAGCAGGGTGGGGGTAGTAAACTACGGCATATGACTGAACAGAGGTAAGTAAACAAATAAATAAATAAAACGAATTTCATTGCGCGTGCTGCATTGCCAAAAGCGATGCAGCGTGTGCAACGAAATTCATTGTATTTATTTATTTGTTAACTTACCTCCGTTGGCCCGTATTCCATAGTTTACTGCCCTCCACCCTGCTCCACCCCTGCCCCACTGCCCCGCAGCACTCGCACCACCGGCCGCTACTGGCACAGGCCCAAGAGCTCCTACCAGGCTATTCAAACCGCCCTGAAGGTGCAGCACAGGCCTAAGGACCCCTACCAGGCTTTTCAAACCGCCCTGAAGGTGCAGCACAGGCCCAAGGACCCCTACCAGGCTTCCCAAACAGCGCTGAAGGTGCAGCATAAGCCCAATGAACCCTGCCAGGCTTCGGAAACAGTGCTGAAGGTGCAGCACATGTCCCGGAACCCTTCATTGTCATTCTCAAGCAGCGCCTTTGTCGCCAGGGAGCCAGCCACGCTTGCAGTTCTCCAGTGAGGCTTCCCAGGACTCGCCTTTAGATCCTTCCCCCTTTGTGTGCATCTGTAAAGTGACTACCGCTGAGACCCCCGCGGTTCCGCCATTAAGCACAAGTGGCAGATTCCCGCGCTGCAATCTGCATGCAGATATGTGTGAGATGGTAAACAGCATCTCCATCCTCGCACCCCCCATCGGCAAAGTCGTTAGTTTGAAGAATTTTTACAACCTGCATGGCAGCAAATCATGTCAAACTCAGAGGGGCTCTGTCGCCTGCGAATTGAAAGGCGTTGGATTTCATTTTTAACTCTTTCCTCACACCGACCTTCAGATTGCATCGACGTGTGGATCTGAGGTCTGCAGGGCTGGGTTCAGAAACTAATTTATAAAAAGAAAAAAAAGAGAAGCCCAAAGTTTGTCTCAGGAGTCCCTGGTGCCCAAAGCCAGCACTGCACGGGCTGCCCAAGGACGAGGCTGCTGAATTCCAAAGCTGTCTGTTCTTGGTTCCATTCAGGGCTTTAAGTGGAATGAAAAAACTGGGGGTCTTTCAAAGGGGCGCGGCCAATTTAATTAAGGGCGTGGCTTAAAAAAACGTAAGCTAAAAATCTGTGCTTGGCATAGTGTGCCGCACGGCTTGTATTTTGCTGTTTTTGCAGAGGCCATCCCCGAAGGGGGCCTCGAGGGCCGCCGCCGTAATGGCCGCCTGAGCCCAAAAAGGGACAGAGCCGGTTTGCACTGGTCAGCGCCGCCGGGAATCACCGCATGTCGAAAATGCCCAAGGCACTATCTCGCCTCCCCCTCTCCAAGAACAAAGGGAAGAGGAAATGGGAGAGGGGGATATAAGGGAACGCTCCCCCTGGGCAGCTCACCTTTTGCATCAGGGAGCTGGGGGAGCACATGCTGAGATGTGCAGGAGAGAACAGAAAGTGAGATCTTAATTGCAGAACCAGAGACGCAGGTAACAATAAAGGTTATTTATCGCCAAGGTTCCTTGGCGTGCGTACATGAGGTTAGTTGGTAAGGTATGCGGCATCACGCCTCCATAATCGGTATCTAACTGTCTCCCAATTTTTGATTTCATGTATAACCCATGGCAAGAGGAGACAGTGCCGTAAGACTCTGAACAGGACACTAGCGTGCCACAACATAATGACTAGGACAGAGCAGAGCACACCATGGCGTATGGGGGAAGATTGCCGTCAGACCTTACCAGATGTCAGCCTCCCGGAAGAAACAGCAGGAGAGGGGTGTCATAGAGCTGGAGCGGCATAACAGCAGGGGCAGGCCCACAGAAAGAGCAGCGGAGGCGCCAAGAGATGACACAGGGCAGGGGGAGCCGCAGGAAGACGGAAGCCTCCCTTGAGGCGGGGCGGAAACAAAAGGTCTATTAGTTTGGTTATGACACACACCGACAGGGCTGTGTGTAGAAGGAGGGCCACTCACTCTCGGATGCCTCTCATCTGGGGGAGTACGTCTGATAAAAAATTGGGGTAGCAAACGGAGACGGCACTCGCAGCCCAGCCCCTGACAGACCGCAGGGTGCAGGAGAGACTAGCAAGGTAGCGAGTTGGGCCTGGCTCCGGGAAAAGGCTACACCCCCACACGCAAAGGGGCGTGGAAAACAACAAAGAACAATCTACAAGCTGTCAGGGTGGTTTACGACCCTAGGATATGCAAATGAGCAAAAGACTAACCACTGATTTACGACCAGCCGATGATTTATGGCTGATGATTTATGATGCCCATGTAGAACGATTTATTGAAACAAAATGATGACAGAATTGTGACAGAATGATGTATGAGATCCCGATGATTTATGACCACGATGTATGACAATGATTGATGATGACAACAAAACGATGACAGAATGATTTATGATACCTGATGATTTATGACCCATGATTTATGATGTCCAAATGACATTGACTGATAACCAATTGTGATAATGTATGATAAAGATTTATGACCCCGGCCCGAGATGTCCAAGGGAGTTGCACAAAGAGGACCTATGTAATGAGTAATAAAACTGCGGATAACAACCATCACAAAAACAATTACTGTTGGCTGTGTGTAGTAATACAGAAACACAGGTATGGTAGGGTTCCTGGAATGGGCACAGTGAGGCTGTTACTGTCATTGCATTCAGATATATGATACAACAAGTAACATCATACCTACAACAAGTCAGGACTATTGGCGTCAATGGTTGTTAGTTGCATAAGATAAATAAGCAGCAACTATGGCTTGTATATAATATTGACAACGCTCCCACTTAAAGCCCTGGTGACACCACGACAATGTTGCTGCGTCTGAGTTTCAAAAATAGAAGGGAAATCCAGAGAGAAAATGACTCTCTTTAAAGGATTTCCCTTTCCCTACAACGCTCACCTGGCATGACGTCATGCTGTAACTTCTCCACAAGTGAGAAGTGAGCAGTGTGAGCATGCGCACATCGATGGGCCTGCTGTCACTGCAGTCTGGAAAAAACACGGACCACCTGTGCCAGGGCACAAAACAGAGCCCGATAGAGACCCGTTTTGAGGCCTCCTTTAAAAAACTGAGCACCTGTGAGACACGGGCCACTTAAAGCCCTGGTTCCATTTCATGTCTCTTTCTTCCATCACCCGACCTTCCAGACCCGTATCTCAATCTTGCGGATTCTTTTTCCGCCTTTCTTTTTTCCTATCTTTCCCCATTCCTCCTTCCTTACCCTTCTTTGCCTGCCGCTCTCAATCTCGGGGGCAAGGTCTGATGATAAAAATAAGCTCCGGTCCTCAAAAATGAGTAACAGTTGCCCTCGGCCTGGAACCACTGGCACAAATTAATTGCTTGTTGAGTGCATTTCTTTTTTTTTAAATGCATCCTCGATTTTCACAGTTATTTCTTGTTAATCTTGCCCCTTCCTCAGCAAGTGCAAGGGTCTTCTTTTGTGTGAGAACTGTGAGGGGTCACAAACATTCACAAGGTTATTGATAAACTTTATAAAAATGGTGATGGAAACTCTGTCTGAGGTGAAGTGAAAGAATATATAATGCTAGGCCTGGGTGGTGAATTCAGCTCCCTTTGCAGAGTTAGCGGAATTTTCTGGACTCCGCGGAGCATGCAGAATTTTTTCCTCACTCGCACTCACCAACATTAAGTTGGCCAGCACAAGAGAGGAAGACCCAAGGCTAGACCACCTCCTAGCAAGCTTTCCCAACACTGGTGGTCGCAGATCGTCGTGACAGCTCATGTTGAGAAACCTACTGTTCACTTGGAGGAAGGTGCCTCTCGAGTAGAACATCTATTCGAGTGACAGAAAGAAACAGCGCCCTCTTGCACTGTGCATGGTGCAGTTCGCATTCAGTGTGGGTAAAACACCCGGCGCTATAAATCAGCACGAGCGGCGTGACCTAACGCACTCCGCCACTTGCAGAAGTCCGCATAGTACAGCAGAATTTTTCAGTCACTTTGAACTCCGCCCAGGCCTATGTAATGACCAAGTTCATAAGGAAGTTGGGTAGTTCAAGTTCATTCTCTGTCACTGTGTTAGTGTCCCTTGATGTTGCGCCCCGGTCCTGAAAATGGGCCAGTATCCCTGGTTCTCAGCCCCTGTGCCAGTAGAAGATGGGTGTCCCTCTGATCGCTCCCTGCCCTGGTAACACAATGAAATTCCTGGTGCTGTGCACTGCCCTAGTATTAGGCTAAACCCTACCCAGTCCAGGTAGAAGGCTTGTGTGTCAAGTGTTCAGCCACGGCCAATATACAAGGATTGTGTCCCTGATGGGGGTCTGCAACTACCCAGGGTCGTAGACTTGTGTTCCTGGTGCTCTATTCCAGCCTGGGGTCGAACATATGCATCCCTGATCCTCCAGTCTGGGGTGGAAAACATGTGGCCCTGGTGCCCTACACTAGCCTGGCTAGAAAACCTGTGTTCCTGGTGCTCTGTTCGGCCTGGGGTTGAAGACCTGTATCCCTGGTCCTCAGCCCCAGCCTGCGGTGGAAAACATGTGGCTCTGATGCCCTACACCAGCCTGGCTAGGTGACTTGTGTCCCTGGTGCTCTACACCAGCCTGACTAGAAGACTTGTGTCCCACGCGCACTACACAAGACTGACTAGAAGACTTGTGTCCCTGGTGCTCTACACCAGCCTGACTAGAAGACTTGTGTCCCATGTGCTCTACACAAGCCTGACTAGAAGACTTGTGTCCCTGGTGCTCTACACAAGCCTGACTAGAAGACTTGTGTCCCTGGTGCTCTACTCCAGCCTGGCTAGAAAACTTGTGTCCCTGGTGCTCTACACCAGCCTGACTAGAAGACTTGTGTCCCTTGTACTCTACTCAAGCCTGACTAGAAGACTTGTGTCCCTGGTGCTCTACACCAGCCTGACTAGAAGACTTGTGTCCCTTGTAATCTACTCAAGCCTGACTAGAAGACTTGTGTCCCTGGTGCTCTACACAAGCCTGGCTAGAAGGCTTGTGTTCCTGGTGCTCTGTTCGGCATGGGGCTGAAGACCTGTATCCCTGGTCCTCAGCCCCAGCCTGCGGTGGAAAACTTGTGGCCCTGATGCCCTACACCAGCCTGGCTAGGTGACTTGTGTCCCTGGTGCTCTACACCAGCCTGACTAGAAGACTTGTGTCCCATGTGCTCTACACAAGCCTGACTAGAAGACTTGTGTCCCTGGTGCTCTACACCAGCCTGACTAGAAGACTTGTGTCCCATGTGCTCTACACAAGCCTGACTAGAAGACTTGTGTCCCATGTGCTCCACACAAGCCTGACTAGAAGACTTGTGTCCCTGGTGCTCTACACAAGCCTGACTAGAAGACCTGTGTCCCTGGTGCTCTACTCCAGCCTGGCTAGAAGACTTGTGTCCCATGTGCTTTACACCAGCCTGACTAGAAGACTTGTGTCCCTGGTGCTCTACTCCAGCCTGGCTAGAAGATGTGTGTCCCTGGTGCTCTACTCCAGCCTGGCTAGTAGACTTGTGTCCCTGGTGCTCTGCCTCAGCCCGGTTAGATGGCCTGTGTCCCTGATGACCTGCCCCAGCCCAGGCAGAAGACTTCTGTCCCTTGTGCTCTGGCACAGCCTGGGGTCGAAGGCTCGTGTCCATGGTGCTCTGCCCAAGTCTGGGGTCGAAGGCTCGTGTCCATGGTGCTCTGCCCAAGTCTGGGGTCGAAGGCTTGTGTCGCTGGTGCTCTGCCCCAGCCTAGTAGAAAGTCTGTTTCCCTAGTCCTCTGCCACTGTCCTGACAGAAGGCTGCAGCCCCTGGTGCTCTTCCCTAGCAGATGGCTGGTTCCCCTGGTGCTCTGTCCCTGTCCCAGTAGAAAGCTTGTTTCCCCAGGGCTTTGACACTGCCCTGATAAAGGGATGGTGTTCCTAGTGCTTTGCCTTAGCCCATCTAGATGCCTTGTGTCTCTGATGTGCTGCCAGAGCCCTGGTAAAAGGCTTTGTTCCCACGTTCTCTGTCCTTATAGAAGACTGGCGTCTGTGGTGAACTACTTCTCTATTATTCCTCACTGTACCCTGGTGCTCTGCCCCAATAGAGAGCTGGCATCACCAGTGCTCTGTGTCCACCTTGGTAGGTAGCTTATTTCCCTGATACTTTGTAGTTGGTAGGTGTAACTCCAGTAATCCTGTGTAGCGTAATCAAGTGGAATTACCTAAAAATTCAGCAAGATCATGCAGAATTACTTGAAATGAGTAATTCTGTATTGATCGCCATTTTCTCAGAACAAAAATGCCCTGTCGCTTCCAAAAAGGAATGCAGGATGCATTCTCCTATGAAAAATAGAGCTAAATACAACAGAACATAAATAGCAGCATAAGCAGATGCTCACACTCACTAAATGTGATCTTGGGCTAGTATTTCTCCCAATTTACTCTCTGCATTTAGCACAAGTTTATTGGTGCAAAGTGCACCCTTGCGCCCAAAATGTACACGAGGATGCATTTTACACTAAGAAAATAGTGCTATATTATAAACACCACTAACAGCAGTGTGAGCAGCTACTTGCGCCCAGCAAGTTAATTGTTTCTGTGCTAATTCTGCCCTCCCAGGTACACTTAATTACATGAGCGGGAGTAATCGCAGAATTCTTGGTAATTCTGTTTCAAAGAATATTGCAGGATTCCTGATATTACTCAGATTATTTTGGCTTCATTAAATTTACTTCCAAGCCTTGTACCTTGTTATTGCCCTGGTAGAGGGCTGGTGTCCCTAGGTCTAGGATGCTGATGGGGTCTGTATTTATGTTTTTTTGCTTTAGCAGGTGGCGGTATTCACAGTGCCTTATCCCTGCCCTGGCTTGGTAGATGTAGAGTGTGCCAGGTGTCATTCTAATGTAGAAGTTTGATGTACCTTTGGCATGACCCTGCTTTAATAGGATATTGGTGTCCACAGAGATCAAAATATGAATACAGAAGTACAGGTATTCACAATTCCAAAGTACCAGCTTGCTACTGAGAATAGGTGTGGGCGGGGGAAGGCAAAGACGGACCTGATAGGTGCCCACGAGCAATGTTTCCTAAGGGCGAGGTCACCAAGGAGTGGGCAACCAAGCCTACAAAACAGAGGCAGGCGATTGGCCGTGTGGTTTAAATGACCCAATCTGGGAGGACTGCGTGTGGTGATCGGGAGGTCAAAAGAAAGGGCACGGGGCCTTCACCATGAATTGACCTCTCCGTCCTTTGGAATTGATCTCTCCATATGTAGCGATTTGCCTTTGCCGTATAAATCGCTGCCTATGAAGATTGCCTTTGGGCGAGCAGAGGCCTGGTCTGGGGTGTGCTGCCCACAAAGATTCCAGCTGGTGTGGGATGGGTCTTGCAGCGGGCAACAGCATGAGCCAGAGCCCGCTGCCTGGAAGAGCCACCACCCTCCCATCAGATGACTTACCTTGGAAACTCCTGGATCCTGCTTGCTTCTGCAGGGCAGCCGAGGGACTGAGTGGCCATGCCCCCGTCCAGATAGGTCCAGCCCTCTTACAGGGGCGGATCCATTAACCGTGTGGATCCCGGTGCTTGTAGGCCCCCCAGGGAAGATCATAACCGTCCTTGGAAGGAACCCGGATGGGCATGGCAAGCAGAAAGGGCACAAGCAATGGGAGAGTGTGGCAGAAGCCAGCCAGGCATAGGGAGGAGGCAGAAGGAGAAATGAAGGCAGCACTAGAATAGAGGAAGCAGCACGCGCCAAGCATGGAGCAGAAAAACGGGGCAAAAGGGGCCCCTTCCTGGATGAGGATTTGCAGGTTCTTCTGGAGAAAACAAGCGGGCTGGTGGCCCAAATAGGGAGAAATTGGGTTAGTCAGCAGAATCGGGCCAGCTAGACCATGCCTTGCTAAATGACGCCAACTGGCTCAGCCCCTCAGCCCACTAAAGGAGCACAGGGGCCCTCCAAGGCCATCAGACCCAGATGGAAGGGGCATGCAGCCGGAACGGCGACCGCCACTATTAAGAGCAGTGAGAAGCATGAGCTGAAGGAGACCAGGGTCCAACCAGCAAAGGAGAGGCTGCCTGGCATCAATTGGCAAGAGGCCCTCTGGGCGCGGGAACACTGGATCCCCAGCCTGCGGGCCACAGGGTCAAGGTGGGCAGAGAGACACCCACAAGTGTGCAAGGGCAGCAAACTTAAGTACCAGTCCCTGCCCCGGTATCCTCCCATCACAGCTCAAGAAACTGGTCTAGCCAGTCCCATTCCTCTCACAGTTAGCAAAGGATTTGGCGCAAGGAGTACATTGATATTTTCTCACTCCTAGAGGTGTGCCAGACAGGGCTAGACCTGACTTCGCAAGATGAGAAAGAGGAGGACAGGAGGGACAGTCGCAGACCTAGGGTGGAGAGGTCAGGTCAATTGAGAATTGTTTGCTGGTCTTTAGAACCCTGGTATGTGTCTTTGTGGAGGCTCTGTTTTTCTACGAGCAAAGAGTACATGCAGCTCAACAGAAGTACCAAGGGGAAGCCTGGGTGTGGTCTGAGAAGGGCTTCAAGGAATAGGTGAAAACATGACCTGTGGTAGAGTGGGGCCAGCAGGATATTGAGGGATTCGCCTTCCATATGGTGGCAGCCAGAGAAGGGGCAAGCATGCAGTACCACCTTTTTGGACCTGCAGGGAATAGAAATGTCCATGTCAGTGCAGCACAGTGCGCCAAGGTCAAAGGGCACACGGGGTAAATCTGGGAGGAGTCGCCTCCCAGCCTGTTGGAAGTATGAAAAGGATGACTGCAAGTGGAGGCAGCAAATTTCGGTATCTGTGGCGGAGCCCACCCGGCAATCATTGTCAGGTAGGCCAAAGGAGCAGGGCAATGACAGCAGCAACAGAAAATAGTGGTTCGTGGGAGGCCCTCAAGAGGGGGAAGCTCAAGCAGCCCTGGCAGCCCTCCTCACTCCCATCAGGATCAGGGTGCTCACCCAGCTCCTCAAGAGATACCCAAGAACGAAGGAAGAGCAACTATTAGCGTGTGGTTTTATGATGTGCTTCCATATCCCTTACCAGGGCCCCCAGGTTCATCGCCTTAGAAGTAACTTGAAATCAGCTATGGAGAATCTGGAGGTGTCCTGGCAGAAGGTGGCAAAGGAGCTCCACCTAGGGAGGGTGCTTGATCCGTCCTCAGCGCTGCTCTTGGACACCTTTTTTGTCTCCCCTCTGGGCGTGGTACCCAAGATCGAGGATGGGAAGTACTGCCTCATTCCCCATTTGTCATATCCACTAGGTAAATCGTTCCGCCAGTTTTTTGTGGCATGACAGGTGCAGCAAGTCCAGGTGAGATCACAAGTGGGGATGTAGTGAGATTCATACAGTGGGCATTGAGGGTGGAATAAACCAGGCTTGGCTGCAAGCACACCTCAGCACGAATTCTTATTATGCCAAGCTGCCTTCCGGGAGGGACCCAACAAACTCCTTCTATTGCAAGGTGGTGATGAAAGGGTGGGGGCGATTGCACCCCAAGCGCAAGGACCAGAGTCGCCTCATCTACTTCAACTTGCTGAGGAAGTTGCTTGGCGCAGTACCAGATGCTTTCAGGCCTGGGCACGAGGTTGTGCTGTTCAGGACGGCGCTTGCCATGGCATTCTTCTGTGCCTGTAGAGTTAGCGTACTGGTGGTCCCCTCCACAAACAGCATGGGTACAGCATACAGAAGGCGTGATGATGTCCATTTAGGGAGTAGCTACATGATATTCAATAATGCCTTTTGTAGATAGACCACAACGCTAAAGGGAAGCACACAGAACTAGATTGTCTAGATGACAGCACATGCTGCCTGGTACGCCTCATGCAAGAGTTTATGCAGCAAGGGGGCCACAAGGGGCGGCCGCTCTTTCTGAATGAAGATGGTTCATGCCTAAGCCATTTTCAGTTCATCGCTCTCCTACTGTAGGCCATCTCCAAGACCAGACTGCCTTTTAAGGAATTTGAGTCTCACTCCTTTCGCATAGGCAAGGACAGAACCATGGCATTGAGCAGACTGAGCGAGCAGCGCATAAAGCATCTGGGCCACTGGGCCTTGGGCGCATTCAAAGGTTGCATCAGACCCGCCGGCATCTGAGCTGTGTTTATCTTGCAGTAGATAATCCCGCTGGCTGAGGCAGAGTGTGGGTACAGGGCCACTCTTGCATCGTGAGGGCACAGCAGTGGGAGCTTGCATGTAAGGACTACAAAGTAATCCGGCTGTGCAACATAGTAATGCCTTGACTGGGTAAACCGGGCATGAGATGGGCTCATTTGCTATCGACCATCCAGGACACATTGCAGAAGGAAGAAAGGCCTGATGCTGTCCTGGTGCACCTTGAAGGTAACGATCTGGCATGTTTTGGGCAGAAAAACCTATCAGGGGCAATGAAGTCAGAGCTTAATGCGAATGTGAGGCTGGTTCATCCAGCAGATATGATATGGTCAGAGGTCATAGCCTGGCCACAGTGGAGGGGGTACATAGACCTCAGGGCAGTGTAGAGATCCAGGCGCAAGTTGTACCTCTCCATGGAGAAAGTGAGTAGGGGGAATGGCTGGGGGTTTGTGAGGCACAGGCTCGCCAATCTCAGGACAACAGGATATTATGCAGAAGACAGAGTCCACTTAACCGGGTTGGGTATGGACATGCTCCTACAAAACATAGTTGGGGTACTGGAGCAACTAGGTTTCTCAGAGGCAGGCAGGAAAGGGGGAGCTGCCAGCAGTCATGGAACTACCAGCAGTGTGGTGGAGACACACACACATAGCCAAGGAAGCACAATAGCCTAGGAAAAAGAGCTGTTCAAACAATGTCCTTGGGGTGCCTTATGGCAGGAGCAGGTGATGGGCCAGCAAGGGTCAGCCTCAGGTGGACACAGTACTTGCAGACCGGGAGAGGCCAGACAGCCACCCACATAGGTCTCTGTAGCAAGGGAAGCCTAAAAGCCGCTAACGCTAGACACCTGCAAAGGTGCAGTCATGCAGGGCTGTGTCGGAAGTGCTGTCAGTATTTGTTTTAATTTGTTTTTATTGTTGCATCAAATAGCAATAATCACAGTCATATTTTTCCGGTGGCTGCAGCGTCAACATTCTGCTGCAGTCAACCAATAGCGCAACTTTTTTCTTTTTTATCAAACAACTCTTAACTTTAAGGTCATCGATTGGATAGTTGGTACATTTCAGATAGATTATTAGAGCATTCAAATCAACCTCACAATGGGCAAAGCCTTTAATACCACAATTTGCAGGTCTATTATGCCAATCCAACGAGCCCGGCAAACCCTGGGGCTACCCTGTCTGAACCCCTCTCCACCTTCCGTTCTCCCCTACTCAGTTCCCTCCTCATCCCCTGAGTCATCCATGTCTTCCTCTTCCGGCAGCGGCTCCCACAGTTCCCCCTATAAGTGTTCCACGGTGTCCATATTTTGTTCCATTTACGTGGGTTTGCTCTCTGTTGGTACACTGCCCGTTCCACCACCATAAGCATGTCCATATTCCGGCACCACAGTGCCAGGGTCGGCGTCTCGGATGACCCCCATTTCTGCGCTATATCTCGCTTTGCTAACATCGTTCCAATGACCACCCATTGCCTTCCATATGATGTTAAGTTGTTTGGGCCCCACACATTCAACAGACAAACTCGGGGGTCAGGTGTGATCGGGATTTGTAAGGTTTGGGCCATCGTGCGTGTTACTCTCCGCCAATAGTCCACCACACAGGGACAGGACCATAGGGTGTGATACAATGTGCCCTCCTCTCCGCAATGCCTCAGGCAGTAGGGGTGATCCGCTCTTTGGATTTTTTGCAGAGCGGTGCGTGTATAGTATACTCGGTGCAATATTTTAAATTGCACCAACCTAAATCTTGACGAGATGCCAGCTTCTTTAGGCGACGCCAGCGCTGCATTCCATTCTGTCTCATCTAGTTCTCCTATTTCCCCCTCCCATTTTTCCTTCAATTTCTGCAACGGGTCAGGTAAGTTGTTTATGAGTTTACGGTAAGTGAGGGAAGTAGCAATGGCCTCCATGTAGTCTGTAAGTAGTCGGTCCTCCAACGGGGCCGATTCTGGAACATTAGTGCCTGGTTCTATTGCTGACAGTAATGCGTGACGAATCTGTATGTAACGGTATATTTCAGTAATGCCCAATTCGTACTGTTCCCTCAGGGTCTCAAATGGAACCACTCCATCCTTCGTCCACATATCACCCACCGTGGAAATCCCGATATTGTCCCACTTTTCGAAGCCTTTACTGTGTCTCAGATTCCCCAAAATTTTGGAGTCCCACAGGGGTGTAAGTCGGGTAACCACTCCCTCCCATTTTAGTCGGTTTTGGGCTTTATGCCATAACGTCACAGTGTGTTTAGTCGGGCCACTGAGTTTTGCCATCAGTCCTTTATTGTAGAGTGGGCCCAGAAGCGTGTTTGTCCCTAGCTGCCTCCTATCCGCCATATATGCCGGATCGTCCTGCGGCCTGTGTATCCACTGGTTAATCACTTTGAGGTGAGCTGCCCAGTAATATAGTTCCAAATTTGGGAGTGCTATCCCCCCACTATACCAGTCTCGAGTCAATTTCACCTGCGCCACCCTGGCCGGTTTGTTACCCCACAATAAATTGGACAGTTGAGTCGATATTTGTCGGAAGAACGACGATGGGACCAACACTGGCGTATTTTCCAGGACGTATAGGAAACGGGGTAGCGCCATCATCTTGAAAAGTGCGGCTCTACCCAACAGTGTTAATGGGAGGGTTTTCCAATGACTTACGTCTGATTTTAGTCTGTCGAGCAGCGGCCTGAGATTTAAGTCCTGGAAGGTCGCATGCTCTCGTGTGATTTGGATCCCTAGATATTTAAAGGAGGTGGATTCCAATATTAATGGGCAGTCCGCACTTAGGGTCGGCGGCGTGCCGTGGAGCATATAGAGCACAGATTTCGTCCAATTTATTTTGTACCCCGAGGCTGTGCCGTGCCTCTCACAAAAGGCCAGCAGTACCAGAATACCAGTTGCTAAGTCTGTTAGGTAGATCAACATGTCATCGGCATATAGTGACACCCTATCTTCCCAGTCGCCTCCCCACTGTATGCCCTTCAATAACTGGGTGGTCCTAATGACGGTGGCTAAGGGTTCCAGGACCAGTGCGAACAGGAGTGGCGAAAGTGGGCACCCCTGTCTCGTTCCCCTCGCTAGTGGTATTTCTCGCGAGATGTGGCCATTTGCTGTCACTCGGGCAATTGGGCTTTTATACAAAAGTCTAATCCACGCTACAAATTTCGGGCCGAAACCCATATGCTCCAGAACCGCAAAGAGGTAGCGCCATTCCACCAGGTCAAATGCCATTTTGGCGTCAAGTGACAGGATAGCTGCTGGTTCTGACAGTAATGGAGCCCGTGCCATCACGCCGTGTAGGCGCCTGAGATTCATTGCCGTACTCCTATGCGGCATGAATCCGGATTGATCAGGATGTATTAGATGCACCAGATGAGGTAACAGTCTGTTGGCTAGTAGTTTCGCTAAGATCTTACTCTCGGCATTAAGTAGCGATATTGGGCGGTATGACCCGCAGTCCTCAGGTGGCTTGCCGGGCTTTGGTATTGCTATTATAGTTGCTGCGCATTGATCGGGCGGCAACTGTCCCTGTTCCAGACTGGCCTTATACATATCTAGTAGGGGGGTCGCAAGCGTTTCCGACATGGTTTTATACCATTCGATCGGTATCCCATTGGGACCTAACGCTTTTCCTGAGTGTAATGCAGTGATGGCTATCTGTAACTCTTCAGCGGTCAGGTCCAATTCCAACTCGTCTTTCTCGGTGCGAGTGGGTACTCCTGCGAGAGACGCCTCCGCCATCTCTCGGGTGACATAGAATTCAGGGGAATATACTGTTTGAAAGTGGTCAGCCAGGAGTTCTACTATCAGTGAGGAACGGATTTGTAGTACCCCTGCGGGATCTCTCAAGTTTAGGATAGCCCTCTGCCCCTCCCGTTTTTTTGTCTAACCAGACAATGAGCCTACCAGCTTTGTCACCTACATCGTAGATTCTGTGAGCTGTCGTTGCTATATTGTCCACTACCTTGCGGCGTATGTGGTCAGTATGACGCTGCTGACACAGTCGAAGTCTGTGCAGCGTGTCCCTCTTCGGGTCAGTCTCGTGCTCTCTATTGGCCTCGGCGAGCCCGTCTTCTAGGTCTAGGAGCTCTTGTTTTTGCGTTCGTTTGTATCTCGTGACGGTGGAAATAGCCTGCCCCCTGAGAACCGTTTTGTACGCTTCCCACAGGATAATGGGGGACTTAACGGACCCTACGTTCTTAGCGAAGTATGTCCTTGTCTCTTTCTTTAGTGCTTTTGCTACTAATGGTACTTTAAGGTATCCCGGATAGATCGGGTAAATGCGTGTCCGGGTCCGTCCAGGGTTGGAGAGACTCAGTGTCATGGGAGAGTGATCCGAAACACCCCTCGGTTTGATTTGTACATCTTCTATAGTGAGGGTGCCGTGTCCCAGTGTCAGGAAATGTGCTGTCAGTATTTTAATATGGACCAACAAAACCAGAACTGCTGTGTTAGACCTGGCATCATTGGTGTGAGTCTCCCTTCCATTTTTGACGGATTGCCTCCTCCGTTTTGCTATGTTTTTGCTGGTTATATGCTTTGGGCACTGGGCCACTGCTATTCAGTGCCACAGTGCAAGTGCTCCCTATGTTAAATGGATGTGCTAATTGGTTATTCCATGATTGGGTTATTTGATTTACCTGTCAGCCCCTAGTACAGTGCACCATGTGTGCCCAGGGCTTGTAAAGCAAATGCTGCTGGTGGGCTTGCAGCACTGGTTGTGCCACCCACAGAAGCAGCTTGTAAAGTGTGTCTCACCCTGATCCCAAGATATTAGATCACTTCTGGAACAAGAAACCTTTTGTCAAGGAGAAGAACCAAGGAAGCTTCAGGAGTTTTACTGCCCCTCTACCAGTGTGCTGTTTGCTGGGTTGGCCGGTAGTGGTTGCTTCATTGCCAAGGAAAGGAGAAGGAACTTTTTAAGGACTTTCATCATATTCAGAATATTCTCCAAGGGCTTGAACTGTGCTTGCCTCCTGCTGAAGTCTCAGGGACAAAAGATTTCACCTCCAGCTCCCCTCTGAATTTCCCTTCTGGGAATTCTCAACCCCAGACATTTGCGTGTCGCTGGGTGCTGGAAGCGCGACGCATCGAGAGGAAGCATGTCGCCGCCGCAGCTGAAATCATCGCATCGCCGGAGAAGTGAGCCTTCGCCGCACCGGTAAAGATTACGACGCCTCCAGGGTGTCGACGCATCGTCATCGCATCGCCGCATCAAGGGCGCCATCTTGCGCACCGCAATGGGCCCGCAGACCAAGAATTTAGGCATCACCTCCGCACCGGTAAGGATTACGACGCATCCCCTACTCTGCGCAAGCATTTAGGCACAACGCAATTCCCCCGGATCACGGAACCGACGCATCTCCCCTTTTGCGAGCCTTTTGTTCACTTTGCGTTACACATCCAGGTACTTTGTTGAGTATTTTGTCGCATTTATCATCAACTTGAACTAAGTAATTTTGATCATCTTTAAAGCAATCTTAAGTGTAGTATTGTGGATTTTTGTCGTTTGCGGTCTTGTGTTAAGTCTATATAAAGAATACTTATTTTTATAAAACCTGTGTTGTGTCCATCTGTAGTGTTTTCACTGTATCAATATGTATATTCACAAATGCTTAACACACTGCCTCTGAGATAAGCCTGGCTGCTCGTGCCAAGCTACCAAGGAGGTGAGCAGGGGTTATTAAGGAGTGTAATCCCCTTAAAAGAGTCCCTATTTGGACAAAGGTGAATACCATTGCCAACTAGAGACCCCCAGATCTAACATGCTGTTGTAAACTTGAAAAGATATAACAGATGGGATGAAGTATTTGAATCCATTGAATGCTAATGACCATTACGTTTTGAAGTCTCATGTCCATGTGTTATGTTGAATTAACTGCGGCCATTATGCACGAACAATGGCTCCCCTTGTCTGTTCACTAGAAGGGAAAAGTAGGCAGTTAGATGTCTGAGAGGGAACTGGTGGCTGCTTGCACATCTGTTGAGAAGTGTAGGTAATCCCCTTCAATGATTAAAGAAGTGCAAACTCTAAGTTCCTTTCCTTTTAGTATCAATTTTAACTGCTCATTTCAATTAATGGATGTCTCCAGTACCCTGCCCTGGTAGGACATTACTCTCTCTGCCCATACAGGGGAGAGTAGTCTGAAAAAGACTCTATGCCAAATATCTAACATGCTGTTGTAAACTTGAAAAGATATAACAGATTTAATGAAGTATTTGAATCCATTGAATGCTAATGACCATTAAGTTGGGATGTCTTATGTCCATGTGTTATGTTGAATTAACTGCGGCCATTATGCACCAACAATGGCTCCCCTTGTCTGTTCACTAGAAGGGAAATGTATGCAGTTAGATGTCTGGGAGGGAACTGGTGGCTGCTTGCACATCTGGGAAGAGTTTAGGCAAGGGCCGGTGAAGGTGAAGCTGAACCTGATAGGGGACAGCGAGCAATGCTTCTTGAGAGTGGGGTCACCAGAAAATGGGCAGTGAAGCCTGCAGGCGATTGGGCGCATGGTTTTATGGCCCAATCAGGGAGGATTGGGCGTGATGGATTGGTAGGTCAAAAGTTAGGGCATGGGGGCCTCTCCATGAATTGACATGAATTGGCCTCTTCATCCGTTGCCCACCCACGCACACCAGATTACAGGTGTCATAGACGCAGGTTGGAATTGGTCTAAGGGGGTTGTAAAACAGCACCGACACATAGACAAGAAAAACACAATAGCTAGGAAGAAGAGCTGCTCAAACAGTGTCCTTGTGAGGCCTTATGCCACGGGCACTGGGAGCAGTCGATGGGCCAGCAAGGGTCAGCTGAAGGTGGACACGTCACTTGCAGCCCGGGAGAGGCCAGACAGCTGCCCACATAGGTCTCGGTAGCAAGGGAAGCTTAGAAGCTGCTAACGCTAGACACCTGCAAAGGGGCAGTCACGCAGGGCTGTGCCGTAAGTGCTGTCAGTAATTAAATATGGACCAACATAACCAGAACTCATGTAGTAAACTTAACAAATAAAGGACAGATGTGTATTTGAACCCATGGAATGCTAATGACCATTAAGCTGTAATGTCTCATGTCCATGTGTTATGTTGAATAAACTGCGACTGTTATGCACCAACAATGGCTACCCTTGTCTGCTCACTAGAATGGGAAGGGGGGAGTTGGATGGCAGGAGGGAACTGGTGGCTGCTTGCACATCTGTTGAAAAGTGTAGGTAATCCCCTTCAACGATTATAGAAGTGCAAACTCTAAGTTCGTTTCCGTAACTGTTCGTTTCAATCAATGGATGTCTCCGGTACCCTGCCCTGTTAGAACGTTACTCCCTCTGCCCAAACGGGGGAGAGTAGTCTGAAAAAGACTCTATGCCAAAGAAGGAGTTGGTTGCCCCAGTGACCTGCCCCAACAGGAGGCTGATAGCTGGTGTTTTTCCATGTCCAGGAAGGAGGTTGGTGACTAGTGTTCTTGCCCCCTGTAGGTAGGTAGCACTCCAAATATATGGCTCCTATTCTGCAATAAGGCCTGTGTCCCTGGTACAGTGCCCTAGGGTGAGGTTGGTGACCATGATGCCCTGCAGTACTCTGCATCTGCATCTGTACTTTAATGGAATTGATACTTCATGCCACAAGAGGTGGTTGTGCCCCAAGAGTCTTGCCCTGGTGGGAGGTCTGTGTGCCAGGTTCACTGGTAGGAGATCGCGGAAACCCTGCTATTACACCAGCCATGCACTGTTATAAGCTGCTGCTGCAGGTTCTCATAGGCTATTTTTGTTGCCTTGTGCCCTCCTACAGTCTTGGTTTGCATTAGTTGCCCATGGGGTTCTGTGTTCAGCCATTGAAAGCATGTCACATCCCTGATGTACAGCTCCCAGTCTCTGCCTGGCAAGTGGTTGCTGTCCTGGTGCCTGTCCTGTTAGGAGAAGTCCTCTAGGTGACATCTGTTGTCCCTATTGCCTTACCCTGATCTGGATGGACAAAATGGAGATTATCATCCCCAGCACATTGGCTCTGCACGGAGTTCGCTGTCTCTGGTGGAAAATCTACTTGGCCTGTTACAAATTGTATGTATTGCAGTCAGTTGTGGTATACCTGTTTTTGGACATTGGAGTTTCTATCCGACTCAATGAAAAATATGGGAAATTCTATTTCTTAAAAAAAAAAGACTAATTTAATCTAACATATACCAGCAGACACAAATAGCCAGCTCCAATATGCACATTCTGTAGAGTTTTCTCTACAGGAGCAGTGTAATTGCTCAAATACCTGCATGCAAACAACTGGAATCAACAAAAAAATGTAACAGGGCGACTGGAACCTTCACTAGCCCATAGTGCCCGTTTCCTGAACTAGGATGCGGCTGCTGTCCCAGCTGCCGTGAGCTGCCCTCGCAGAGGTTGTAGTCTCTAACGTTCTGCCTTGTCGGCGACTTTTGTACCCATTGGCATATCTAGGCCCTGGTAACCAGTTGCTAAATCCTTTGCCCCTCCCTGGTAGGTGGTTGTTGTACCCACGATAACCCTTCCCTGACATGTGGTCGACAAACACGGTGACATTTTTCTGTACTTGTAAATGGTCGCTGTTTCCGGGCCCCGTTCTTCTAAGTGGTTGTTATATCCTGCACCTGCGTGAGTCAGTTCCGGTGTCCTGTTCTGGTAACTGGTGCTTCCGCCTGCCCTTGTGACAGGCTCGAGTCTCTGGTGACGGTTTCCTGGCACGCGGCTGCGGTCCCCGGTGGCCTGCCAGTGTCCTCGCGCCAGTGTCCTCGCGCGCAGCTGTCCCCCTAGTTGCCCTCCGCTGGCGCAGCGCGTGCAGCCTGATGGATGCGCGGGGGCGCAGCAGCACCGCCTCGCGCCCGCCTCCCGCGGGGCGTTGATGGATGAGGCCTGTGAGTGGAAATAACAAGGGACAAGCGGCACAATTAAAGGCCGCTCCTCAATCACTGTGACAGGCCCGGAGGGGCGGCTACTCAGCACCCCAGAGCACCGTGAGCGCTCACTCGGCGCAGCCGCTGCTACGAGGCCTACACTCAGCCACGCGAGGGAGCGGGGAAGAGGGGTGGGTAGGGCAGCACTCTGGGGATTACTAGACCAGACACCCAAACCCCCACTCAGCCCCAGGAACACATCCATCTGCCACTTTTTTAATGGGTTATTAAGGGTAATGGTTGGTAATGGGTTAGTAATGGGTTATTACTGCGCACTTTCATTTATTTTCCCTGTTGTGCCAAACAGTCTTTCCCCCCTCCCCCTGCATTCTCGAAATGAATCTGCAGTATTTTTGAAGTTTCTGCAGCCAGGGGTTATTAAACATCTGTTAGTGGGCCTAATAAAGCAATGTTGTATTCTAGGCAGTCACTGTCCGTTTAGCGTTTCTTTCAGCCATGCACCTCTAGTACTCATTTGTACAGCGTGATTTTTAGACTTGGCTGGCAACATTATAGGCAGTTTTCAGAGCTGGTGTCTTCAATGCCAAAACATACAGATAAAGGGGGTTTTAGCCACCCCCCTTCAGTCATTGACTAGTGATGGTCAGCTCTTTTGAGCCCTTGCTACCGGAATGTAAGAAATTAGATATTTGATTGAGGAGAATAAAAACCCTTCTCGAGCACTAAAAACAGGTCTTGTGTGGGTGAACCACAAAGTCACCAAATTAACCTGTGATTAATCCTCTGGAAGATTTGAATAAAAGCAGCTGCACTTAATTTAGACATACTGTGTTAACTATTTATGCAGTGCACGAACTCTAACAAAATGAAAACACAACACAAGAGATCTCCCACACCAATTTAGAAAAATAGAATAACATTTAATAAATACGAAACCAAAATGACAAAAATCCAAACAGTAGAACCAGAGATATAAAATGTTAGATTAACTAAAAATAGTGCCCAGAAGTGGAAATCACTAACTGTGGGTATCTGGTCATACCAGAGCAGAACTAAGTCACAAGTTGCAGTGCGAGACAGATATAGGGACCACGTTAGTTCAGAGAAAAAGTTACCTTCAAAGTCCAGCACACAGAGCTCAAAACTTCAGGATTTCATGGGAGGAGCTCAACTGATACCAGCCAAAGGTCCAAGACCTGGTGAGGCACCTCTTTGGGATCAGGAGAGGCAAGCAGGACCCAGGCATGTTCAGGCAGTTACAGCTACCAATTTAGGCAGGGCCAGTTGCAGCATATCAGCTCGACAGTAGCAGGGGGCCTCTCCAGCTTACTGTGTGACTGTAGCTAAGACCAGGCGGTCAGCCAACCAACCATTGGAGTCACTTTGGTAGTCCTGGGATCAAGCAGCAAGGCAGGCTTGAAACACCAGGGCAGTCCTCTGAGGGTTTAATGCAGGCTTCAAACAGCAGGACAGTCTTCTGGTAGTAGCATGGCTGTCCTCTGAAGTACAAAGTAGGCTTAAAGCATCAGGCAACACTCTGAAGTAAAAGGCAGTCCTTCTGGGGGTCCTCTACAGGGCCAGGAGTGAACTGATGCGTGGCTCAAGAGATCAAATATTTATACTTGGTGCCACATTTTAAAGTAGGAAAACTTCTAGTCCACCTCCCCATCTGGTTATGGAAAGCTCATTCCTTCCCATTTCTTTCCCTGCCTGGACGCAAAGTAGTCTAGCTGGTGGCAAGTTCTTTCATGAGTGTCCTGGAGGCAGCCCTTTGAAATGTGAGCGGGGAAGGGAACAGTTCCACCCCACCCATCCTGGCAAGATGGCCTTCTCCCAGCTACACTCAGGTCCAAGTTTTTTACTGTTTGGGCCCAATAAGCATTTCTGATAGGAGGGCAATTAACAGGCCCAGGCAGCTGGAAAGTCTCAGAAGGCCACAAAACGTTAAGTGCAGGAAAATGCCAACTTTCTAAAAGTGGCATTTTCAAAATTTAAAACTTACATCCAACATTACCATTAAAGAGTATTTAAATTACAATTTGAGTCCAAACATGACATCTCTACCTCTTATTAAATGTAGTAAAGTAACCCAATGCTATCCAATGCAAGAGTTAGGCCTTATGGTAGTGAAAAACCAATTTAGGAGTTTTTCATTACTAGGGTATGAAAATGTGCTGCTAATGCATTTTTTCTCTGCTCTGAGATATTGTCCACCTAATGTGATACCATACTCCTGCTGACATTATACCAAAAGTGAATTTGCACCTACATTTGTTGGTGCATCTAAATGTGATGTTGTGAGTTAAATGTGTTTTCCTCCTGAATAACATTTGTGCTTCTTAAAGTGTTTCAGAAAATGTTGCTACAATCCTGCTAATGTTGTACCAAAACACAATACCACAATGCTGCTTACTTTGCACCTCTGATGATTTTGCACCTCTAAATGGGATTTTGAGCAACTAAATGTGAATAGGCACATACACGTTTGCTGTACTTTAAAAAAAAATCACATTCTTGCTGATGTTGCACAAATCTTGATTTTGTACATTAACGTGCTGTCAACCAAATGTGATATACTGATGCACACATTTTATACCTAGTGTGCCAGCATATTACAATGTTGTCTATCTGTACAGAATACATTTGCACCTGAACTTGATAACACACATCTGCAGACTGTGTACTAAGGGTACTTTTGCCCCTCTGAATGTGCATCTTAGTGTGATTTTTGCCCTTAAGTTTGTTTTTGCACCCACAACTGTCTCCACAACCCTGATAATGTTGCACTAACAATAATTCTGCAACAAAATGTCATTTGCACCAAAATCTGCTTTTTCATTTAAATGTGTTTTCTCACTTCTGCAGTTTATTGTGCTGATCAGGAGGGTTTTCATCTAAAAGTTTTTTTTACCTTAAATGGGATCTTTGCTCCTACAGGTGTTTTGACACTGTTGATGGTGCATGAACGGTGTTTTAGAAGGTAAACGTGATGCTTACCACTGCAAGTGTTCTCACGCACGATTGATGTTGCCGTTGATGTTGCCCCAGGAGTGTTTTCGCGCTTACAGCAAGCACTGGAGCACTTCAATTACAATCAAGTTGTACAGAAAACTCAACTCTCCCTCCCCAATACCCAGGGCTTTAAGTGGACCAGGTCCTGCCGGTGCTGAGTGTTCTAAAAAGCAAGTGCTGAGACAGGTCCCTATCAAATTCTTAATTTTTGCCCTCTGGGTGAAAAAAGTATCTGAACTGTGAAGCAGTACCACCCTTCACTGCCTTTGTGGTATCGTCAAAGAGATCCGTTATAGTTCTTTCAGTCCCATCATTTCAAAACATAGTTGGTGCTTATTTATCTTAGCCAACTAGCATCAATTGACAAAGCCAATACTCCTGACTTGTTGTAGGTGTGAGGTTACTTGTTGTATTATATTTCTGGATGCAATGACAGAAGCAGCAAAATACCAGTAGGGCGAGAAAGTATGCTTAGCACAGATTTTTAGCTTACGTGTTTTTAAGCCACGCCACTAATTACATGGGTCACGCCCCTTGTAGAGACACTCCCGTTTTTTCATTCCACTCAAAGCCCTGCCAATACCAGTGCGTTGACATTTAAGCCCAGTTTCCTGCTGCCATCTGAACTGTGGGCCAGTGAAGATTCATGAGGAGGAGCAGAAATGAAGGCTGACCGCTGATTGGTGCTTTGCACTACAATTGCTCTGTCCATGCAGCAGTGGCGTGTTTCACCCAGAGACAAGCACTATAGCTGTTTAATTACAGCCATGTTGCATGGAACACTCTTCAATTCACCCAATACATATGTGCTAATTCTTAAGCCAAGTTTTCTGCTGTTGCCTAAATCGTGGATCAGTAAAGATTCAGGATGAGGAGCAAAGATTGAGGTTGTCTGCTGATTGGTGCTTTGCACTACAATTGCTGTGTTCACATAGTAGTGGCGTGTTTCACCCAGAGACAAGCACTATAGCAGTTAAATTACAGCCAGTTGGACAGAACACTCATTTCTTTCCATCAGGACATGAACAGGTAATTCAAGGTGGCAAACTCAAAGTTAATGCAACACTCACACAAACTGGAAGTGCAAATTGAGCTGGAATAAACAGTGGCTACTTCCATCAAATAAATTGATAATAAACTGACAAAGTAAAAAAAGTTTAGTTTCAAGACCACAAAGAGAAGCACAGTACTAAGTAGTGGAAAGTGAATGTTCTACAACTAGGGCACATGTATGCTGATTGCCAGGCATAATGGAATAGCTGGTGGAGGATTTGAAGAAAAAGCACAGTCCTGGTTACAATAACCCCAAGAAACTTTTACAAACAGGGATATGTTCCAACAGGGGCGCATTTCGAATGGTATTGTTTACCCTACTCAAGAGTATTTGGGCAGTGCAAACAATTGGCTGAAAAATGGCCCTTCTTTTACGTGTCTGAATATTACAATTGAGAGTAAAGATAACTTCGCGGAGGTAGTTACAGCTACATTAAAATAATAATCTCAAAGAAATGATATCTTGTGATCAGGTTTTGCTGATAGATTTCAGATTCCACCAGACAAAAGACAAAGACACCCACACGCCCGTCTTCAAATCCTTGCTCCCCAACATCCAGCTACTACGTTGCATTTTCCTTACCACACCAAGAACTCTGCCATGGTGCCAATGTTCATAAATAAACACTCTGTACAAGTCTTAAACACTCTATGTGCATTGGTCAGACAACTTCTTCGTTCGTGTCTTTCAAAATCCTGGCCCTAAAGCATCCTTCCCAAGCTAAACCGAGGATGGACACGGTAACAGATAGAAACTTTAATCGCATTAACAAAAAGCACTGGCAAAGCTAACAGGGGTGACTTTAATGTGCTACAGGGTATTTTTTTAGTGCCCAAGCTTGCAGTTCTGGTGCCGTGCTGCACACAAACGGAGGGAATAACTCAAAAGGCACAGGCATAGGAGGCATAGAAAGAGGCATATCACATGCATCTGTTTGCGTGCATTAACACATTAAAGCTGGCCCTATTGGGTTTGACAATGCTTGGTCCTCCTGCTCTCTTTTCACCTTCCACAGGCTAATTATTGACATTTGGGGTAGCACAGAAAATGAAAGTGGGTCACCTCACTCAGCCCCAATGTACTCGGTATTTCTGGAGACAACATCCACAACATTTTCAGAGTGACAAAGGGGAGATGGGAATTGTTTGAAGGAAAGCTTAAAAGACTGCCCAGAATGAAGCCCAGTGTGATGCGCCTCTCCCTGCCATCTGCAGAAGGCTTTGATCGTAGGCAACAAGACCTTATGATAGAGTGCATTTGGCAATTTACTGAAGAAGCTCACTCTCAGCTGCACGGCGAAGCTGTCAACTAAGTCTGCAATTCATTTCCTTCCGCTCCCGAAGGCAGAAAGATTTGATGATCGTTTCTTGGTGTTTAATCAGGATTTCTGAAATAGGCTCTAATGATTCCCTCCCTCAATAATCTCTGTAAGTAATGAACCGTTTACTTGTGTGTGTCTGTAATTGGGTGGCCTACCTGTGCATTCGGTTAGCTGATTCACGTTAAAACATTTGTAAATACACATACAATTAACAAATTCAAAAGACATGCAATTCACATTTTTTACTAGGTCCCTTTCAGGCCCAACCCCCTTCGCTGTCTGGATTACTAACACACCCAGGGAACATTCAGAAGTTTCCCCAGGAATGCATTCCGCCCATTGCTTGCCATTACCTTTGTAGTTTGTAACTCACATTTGCTTGCTTTCTACTTGTTGGCTTTATATTAGGCTGACCAGTGTGAGTTCCCCCCTCCATTTGCCCAAAGCCTACTTAAAGTATTCTCCCATCAATACTCAATTTCTGTAAACAGGGTCTTTAAATCTTGTTCTTATCTTGTCACATTTACTGTGCATTCAATATAAGAGGCTTTCTCTTCCAGTGAGTTTAGTGTTTACTTTTCTTTCTCTGACTGAAAGTGAGAGGTTTTATGTGATTATCATGCTGGCTACTCAGAGTGTGCTGTACAATGTTATATATATATATATATATATATGTTTTTAGCAGAAAGCCAAATTTAAATGTCTGTAAATGAACTATACAGATATTTCAAAATATGGAAAGCACAAATTAAGCACATTTTCTAGTACCTCGGAAGTGTGCTAGAGACAAATATTCTAATATGATTTAAAAAAATCAATACCTTGGCGGCAACCCCTATGACCTGCTGCTGATGCTCACTGCGGTAGCTCCCCCTCCCGTCATACACTGCGTTAGCGATGGCGATGCAATACTAGTGAGAGCAGTTAGCTCTTGGCGTAGAGCACAGCTTTGATACAGGGTCGCACTCACAGTGAAAAGCTATGTTTCTGCCTTAATACATTGGACCTGTGGATTTCAAAGAAGGCTGGACGACGCAGTACCATCAGGCGCATAAACGACTGGTGTGAGTGTGCAGCTGGCTGGGGCTTTGAGGTAGGTGGGGCTGTTCGCAAAGAGTCACAGGGAGGGATTGCCTGCTATAAGCCCGGTGCATGCGTCCTACTGTCATGCAACAGCAGCGTCCAAAACCGACTACCCCGGTACTTGCAAAGCAGCGTAAAAAAGGCCTCATAAAGTTGGGTATCCAGGTAGCATGATAAACAGATGGAAATCACCTCAAGTTTTGCAGTCATCAAAGCCCTAACTGGTAGCTGAGGCAGCTGGTGTAGTTGGGCTGATTTAATCTCAGATGTCCTGGAGGGAAGAATTGTCAACAGAAGAAACCCAAATATCACCGGCAACATCTAGTGGTTCGGAGCGGTCAGCGGACTCACTACGTCAGTTAGAGCTAATGTCTCCAACTGGGCAAGAATTATATAAAGGATTTGAGCTAAAGCCTGCAGAAAGTTCAAAACCTTCCTGTTATTTCAAAAAAAAACCTCTAAAAGTACAGTGGCTGGTGAAACCGCAAAGCATAGGATAGGGAATTTTGCAAATGGAGAGTCAACTCAATTGTGTACGATGTCTCCAATGCCTGGGGGCTTTGTATATTCGAATGCTGCAGCATTATGTTGGCTCATAAGTGAATCAGTGGGTGAAAGGTCTATGCCATTGGTTGTATTACATACCCCTGAAACAGCACTGCACTTGAATACTATACCCCAGGGGGCCCAGCAAATTGAGATAACTGAGATGGAGAAGGAGGTCTGGAATCATTTATCGACTCTCAACAATAGCAATGGTAGTCAAGAGTCTTTGCCTGAGCCTTTAAAGACAGTATTAGAAACAATATAAACTGAGATATGAGGTTTAAAGATTCAACAGGCGCTGGATACTGCAAATATGAAACAAAGGCTGTCTCAGATACAAGAAAATATAATGCTATTACCTAAGCGCATACAAGAAGCTGAACGAAGAATATATACCTAAAAGATAAGCTATTACAATTTCAGAATCATGTTTCCCTGCAGCTAAACAAGGTTCGTCAGGTAGAGATTAAGCGGGAGTCTATGAAAAATCACTCAAGGTGCTCGAATCTAAGATTTACTGGCATTCCGGAAGGAAATGAGACTCAGGTAGGAACAACTAATACATTCTTTGATTAAAAAGTACATTCTACTTTCGGCTACAGATGATCTAACGAATATTCAAGCACACAGAGTGCCTCCTCAGCAAGCTGTGGATGCCAAATATCCACACCCTATTTAAGTTAGTTTTTCTGACTTTAGGACCAAAGAGCAAATATTGAATAGAGCTATACAGCAAAAACAATTTACTGTCTTTGAAAATGCAAATGTTAAGGTCTTTTCAGATTTGCCAGTAGCCTCGGCACGGTGCTGGAAGACCTTTCAAGGGTTGGTGAATGAGTTCAGACTTCTAGGAGGCTAGGCTTCTGTGGTTCAATCTGCTAAACTAAAAGTTCTATGGAAAGGTCATTTTCAGTTGTTTGTGTCTCTGTAACAAGCACAAACCTTCATAAAATTAATCAAAAGCTGAAGGTGAGACTGATAAGTAGGATATGTTCGGGAAACATCGTTTACAACGCGGGGATTACATTGCGATGCCATTATACTGCGGTTTTTACAAAGCAAGTTGTTACAACGACTTGCGCTGGATGGCGCTCTAAGACAAGGAATAGTATAATTTACTATCCAACAACTTCCCTACTGTACGTAGACTGGAGCTGGAATAGTGAATTATACTACTCCTAAGTCCAGGTCCCTCCAACGCAAGTCGTTGTAACGACTTGTGTTGTAAAAACCGAGATGTAATATACCGCGATGTGAATGTATGCGTTGTAACGTCATACATCCATATGTTCAGTATGTACTGGGGGTGAGGATAGTTACGGTTTTGTGGACACTGGGTGTGATTCCATGGCACTCCTTGAAGTGGGGGTGGCGCATAGCGGGAAGGTGGAGGTTCTCTGCATCATTGGGAAGTTGAGGGGGTTGGGTCGAAGGGGAAAAGGAGTAGGTGAAGAGCAGGATATTTTCTTTTCAATCAATAATATTCAAAGCAAGAGAAAAATGAGAAATGCAAATATGAGAGAATTTTCTGTGAAACATAGTAAATGATGCAGAACATTATGATAATCACGTGTAATGTGAATGGATTGCTGAATAATTGAAGAGCGGGTCCTCTGTTAAATTGGTTGTCGTCTTTCTCCCTGCGATAATATTCATTCAGGAGTTCCATTTTGAGTCGAATACTCCTAAATTATCCATGCCTAAGTAATATACTCAAGCCTACTTCGCATCAGCAAGTTCTGCTGTTCTTGGGGATAGATATTATTTTCTAGTATGCAGGCTTGGGTAGTGGAGCAAGGTATTCAAGATCGAAAGATAGATGGATTTGGCTTAAGGTCAAGGTTGCAAAGGCAGTTTTGATTTTGAATATATTGAATAATTATGGTCCTGTATTTGATGATATTTAGGCATTGAAACAAATGTATGATGTATTGATTTCAATGGAAAGGTCTGTAGTTCTAGGAGAGGATTTTAATTATATTCAAGATATTAGGATGGATACATCAAATAAACCCAAGAAACAGTTAAAACCCAAAACGATTAAGCTGTTAAATAGTATGAAACAGGATTTGGTTCTAACAAATCCATGGCGCTAAGACCATCCAGGTTGTTCACAATTTTCCTACTATTCCTCCAGGTTAAAGTCTACCTCGTGTATACATTTATTCCTGGTTCATAAGTGGATAAAAAGAGGAGAGTCGGAGATAATTACTAATTCTTTTCCTGATCACTCCATAGTCAAAATAGATCGAGTATGGGAGGAAAAATAGGCGGCGTTGTCAGTTTGATAAATCTTCACTTAAAGATCTAGAATGGATTGAAGAAATTTTTATTCAGAACTTCTTCGACATGAATGAGAACTCTGCCTCAATATTTTTGGTTTGAGAAGCTTTTAAAGCTGCTTTCAGAGGCCAGGGTATTTCCTATAAGGCAAGGATAAACAAGCAGCAATTACAGAAAATTGAAGTCCTGCAGACAGACATAGATATATTTAGGTGCATATTAAATTCAGGTGTAACAGGGTCTCAGCCAACTATTTTTCATCAGAATCTGGCCAGAGCAAAAGAGCAATTAAAGGACTTTTTTTTCATTTTGGAGGAAATTATAGAGAATAAGGCATATATACAAAAGCTATATGAGGAAAGACAACATATAGGCAGATATTTGGTTTGGGCTACTAAAGTTCAAAATAGTAGACATGCAATTGTCTAGGTAAGGGATCCAAATACAGGAATTTAAGAGGATAATAAGGAGAAGGTCTTTAAGGTATTTCTTAATCATTAAAAACATACCTGTGAAGAAGAGCAGGGTATTGACTCTGAATTGTTGTCAGGGTATTTTGAGCCCCTTCAATTACCACATACTTTGGATGATCATAATTATTCTCTTATTAGACAAATTGATCATGAGGAAGTCACAAATGCCCTAAAAACATGGCCAATGCAAAGGTGGCAGGAAATGATGGTATCACCACACAAGTCTAAGACCTTCCAAACCGCGCTCCTACCATTTTTAATAAACATTTTTAATCAGATAAAGGTGGGGACTGTTATATCTAAAAAGTGTAAAGAAGCTGTAGCGGTACATTTTTTAAAAGAAGGATAAGGACCCAAGGGATCCTAATGCGTACCCCCTATCAGTCTATTAAACGTAGATTATAAATTATTCATGAAAATGTGGGCATCAATGTTGGCCCTGTGTTCTCAACAGGTGGCTAATAGAGATCAAACAATCTTTCTACCACAGAGATTAATGGCTGCTATTGCATAATTTTTTACACAGGCCATTGATGACCTATCAGTCAGCAAGGTCAAAGCAGCTAGTGGAGAAGTGTGGCTCACTGGTTAGAGCAGGCAGACGCTGAAGCAGAGGTCAGACCCGGGACCAGGGTTCAATTCCCGACGCGGCAGGGTCTTGAGCTCAAATGTCCATGGACTCGATAATTCTCGCTTCGGTGCCTGGCCTAATCATGGGTTCACACTCTGCAACTCTGGGCATTAAGCTTGCTTAATCTCCACAACGGACCCCCGCGGCGGGATGCCCTGGGGATGCCCTGTAGGGGCTATCTCACAGGAAAAGCCAGGACGGGTTCCCAAGGCAAGCGCGGAGATACCCCTTCGGGGGTCGATTCAGGCGCTATATAAGAAACATAATAATAATAATAATATTGATGTTAGATGCGGAAAAAGCCTTTGACTGTGTTGACTGACAGGCGCTTTTCTTTATATTGCATAAATTTGGGTTTACCTACCAATTTGTCAAAATGCTACAGGAGCTCTATGTAAGATCAGGGACTAAAATTATTATAAATAGAGAAGAGACAGGGTGATACAGATCAGACAATCGACCAGGCAGGGAAGCCCGTGGTCCCCTCTCCTGTTCTCCTTGTTTATTGAACCCCTTGCAATTAAAATCTGTAACAATTTCCAGGTGTTATCCACTCTAAGTGGGATGGCTCAGTTAAAATTATTTGCGGATGACATCATTTTATACCTGAAAGCTGATCGAACAAATATTCGGAACGTATTGAAAGAAATAAAGGCTTTTACGCAGATAGGGGGATATAGATTAAACCAAGCTAAGACCGAAATGCTGCTGTTTAGTGCAACTGTATTGCAGCTCCTGTTATCTATGCAAAGGATATCGTCTCGGCGTATTAGATATTTGGGAATATATGTTGCGAACAGTTATGATACATTATTCTCGTTAAATTATGGCAACACTATCAAAAAAGTAACAAATCTGTTAGATAAATGGACCTTGCTTCCTCTGTGACTAATTTGACGGGTACCAGTGATTAAAATGTCCATTTTACCCTTATTTTTATTTTTGTTTATCAATCATCCTCTTAAAATACCTGCAACTTTAATTAGATACAACACAAGGAGATTTAGCGCTTATGCATTTTGCAACATTCTATCAGACAGTGGTGGCTAATATGATAGTTCAGCTAGCTGTGTCACCTTCCAAATTTGACACTTTTATACTTAATTCAATGCTAACTGAATGTGCAATCAAGCTACCTCTTTACTGGCGATCTCCCAAATTACTGAAAAAAACAAGGTCTAAGACAATAGCTGACTTACCTTTACTATCCCGTACCCAATTATTTTTTAAAGCACATAACATTCCAGGATATCACATATTCTCCGAATTTCAGATTGTGAGAATTGGGGGTTCCCGCTTTCCAAAGGGATTTTACATTTATGAAGTTATCTAGGATTTGAACAATTAGGTGAATTCTATAAGTTTACAAATACGATTACTTGGGATTTGTTTGAACAGTGGTTTGGTAGACAGAATGCAGTAGTGCCTAATTTGTAAAACAATAAGTGGTACAGCCAATGCCAGCATGGTCAGTGACAACTACTAACCATCACATTTCTCCTACAAGTGTGACAATTCATGCTATCCCAGTCCCCCAAAGCCATAAGAATGGCTTGGGTGGCAGGTATTACTAATTTTTAATATATATTCAGTTAATAAACAACTGTTCTTGTGCTCATCTGTCAATTAGACAACGGCGACATCATATGCAGAGGGCCCATGCTGACAATTAGGTGCAGGTGCCGAGCACCGGAAACCACCGGCTCGAATTAAGCACGGTAATGCAGCCCTTTGTCTTAGTTTTAACCAGCTAGCTCGTTTTTTAAGAGATTATTCTGGACTGTTGAGTGCTTCGGTGGCAATGATACCTTTGCATATACATGAGATAAAATTGCTGGGAGTGGGTAGCTGGTATCGTCTTTTATGTCAGACTATTGAACAGAAAGAGACAGGTCAATTCTTGTTAGATAGAAATAGAAACAAGTTGTAGATTGAATATCAAAGAATGGCAGCTATTAAGTGAATTGGGATACAGAGCACTAAGAGCAGCCAATTAAAAAGGATGGATTTGTTATCAAAATGGTTGACTTACTATACACCTATAAGGTTACATAAGATGTTTTCACTGCTTTCATATCAATATTTTGGGTGTCAAGCTATGGGAGCAGGAGGCCAGAATCATATCTTTTTTCATTGCTTTCTTTTACAACAATTCTGGCAGGATGTGCTTAAGGTTATCAATCAATTGCTGTCTATGTTAATTGTGCCATTTACTCAGACTGATGATATTTGGTTCCTTGTATGGGCTATATCATCTGAGGAAATATCATCAATTTTTTATCTCAAGCCAGATCTCTGATCTTTCAGAATTGGAGATCGGATAGGATACCATCTGTACAGCAATGGTTCAGTAAGATGTATAGGACGTATGCGTTAGAGGAGGCGGGTGCTAAACGTATATGTGCAATACTCAGATTTAAGGGGATAATCATAGGTTTTCTTCATTAATGGCAGCAAATGAATGAAGATCATGAATTTCACCCTCTCTGCTTCTCGGGAGTAAAATACAGATTACGTTTAATATTAAGCGCAAGATCCTCAGTATTCTTTTCTTAATGGACAGTTGTAAAACTCCATTTTTTTAAAGTTAATGTTATTACCAATTACGCATGGTCGTTGGAAATCTATATTTTGTGTTCCTGTTCAGAATGAATTAGGAAAACAGTATGGTTTGCCGAATGATAAAAAATGATACATTGCACTTTTTATTAAGTCATTTTTCTTGGTAGTTGTAGTATTGTATTTTACATTCTTTACTGTCTGGCTACTGTTCCTGCTGAGAATGGAGGTGTTTGAAATCAATTATTAAATCTGTTATTCTCTACCTACTATCAAGAAGCAAATAGAAAAATAGTACTTCGGTATGTATGACTATAAAATTGCACTTTCCACTTGCAACTTCCTTTTGTATGAACCATTTGAAATTGTACTTTATATTCGGTACTTGTCAAGATGCACTTTTTTGGAAATATTTGTATTGCATTTTTGGCACTCAGGATATTTTGTATGCTATTGGAGATGTTTTCTATCCGAGGTATTTCAGATTATTATTCCTCTTTTTGCTTTGTTTGATGTTGCTCTGTTGTATGAATTGTAAATCCTGCTTTTTACCTTCTCAAATAAAAATTGTTAAAAATAAAATCAATACAGTAGTTGATGATATTTCCACACATAATTGTTTGTGAGCTGTATACATTTATCAGCAAAACTGTAGGTCTGTGCAAATGCAATTGTCATTTCAATTGAACATATAATGTCTGTAATGGCAGTGCGCTACCACAGTAATGCATAGGCCACTTTACCCCACTCCACTCTACTCTGCAACACTCCATGACACTGCACTCTATTTTGCACCACTCCACACTGCCCCACTCCACTCCATGCCACTCCCCATTGAGTCACTGCACTATACTCTGCTCCACTCCACACTAAGCCACTCCAATCCACTTCACACTGAGTCACTGCATTTTACTCTGCACCACTCCACTCTATGCCACTTTACTCAATGCCTCTCTACTCTACACCACTCTACTCTATGCCAGTGCACCCCACACTACTCTGCTATGCCCTACTGCCTTCTTAGCCACTGCACTCTACGCCAAGCCACTCTAATATACTCTGCCCTCTATGACGCTCTTCTCTATGCCACTGCACTCTACACCACTTCACCCCACTCTGAAGAAATCTACTGTAAGCCTTGCTATACCACACTGTGTAATCCCGCTCTACACCACTTCACAATATGCCACTGCAATCTACACTGCATCATTCAACTCTATCCTACTGCATTCTACCCCACTGCACTCTACGCCAATAATCTTATGCCTCTGCACTCTATTCCACTGCACTCTACATCACTGCACTCAACATAAATGCAATCTATGCCAGTGCACTCTACTCCACTTTACTCTAAACCAACACAATCTACGCCACTAAACTCTATGCCATTCTACTCTGCTCCACTGCACTGTACACCACTGTAGTCTACTCTGCTACACTCTATTCCACTGCACTCTACACCATTGTACTCTATGTCATTTTACTCTGCACCACTCTGTGCCACTGCACTCTACACCAATGTACTCAATGCCGCTCTACTCTACACCATTGCACTCTACATCACTGTAATCTGTAACACTGCACTCTCTGCCACTGAACTCTACTTTTCTCTATGCCAATGCACTCTACAACAATGAACTCTTTGCCAACCCACTCTACGCCACTATACCCTATGCCACTACACTCTACACCAATCCATTCTACACCAATCAAATCTACTGTGCACGATTGCTCTCGATGACACCGCACTCTATGCCACCTCACTCTACGCCTCTCTAGTTTTCACCACTGTAATCTATGCCAGTGCACTTTACCCCACTTTACTATGTACCATTGCACTACACTTATCGAATCTACTCTGCACCACTCCACTCTACGCCATTTTGCTCTATGACACTGCAATCTACTCTGCACCACTCTACTCTACGTCTCTGCACTCTGCACCAATGGACTCTACGCCACTTTACTCAAAGCTAAATCACTCCACGGCAATCAACTCAGCACTACTGAACAAAATGCCTCTTCATTCTATGCTACTCGTTGACACTCCACTCCACAATACTCCACTCTATGATGCTCTACTCAATTAAACTGCATTCCACTCTATACCACTTTACAACACTACTACACTCCACAAAACCCTTTGAAACTACCTCTACGCTACTCCATGCCACTATACTCCACTCTATTCTATGAGACGATACTCCCCTCTACTCCACTCCACTGTAGCCACTCCAATCTGGCACTCTGTGCCACTTCACTCTACTCTACACCATTAGGCTCTACAATACTCTACTTCATATTATGCCACACCACTCTCCTACACTACTCCAATCTATAATAATGTACTCCTCTCTACATCACACTACTCTACAACACTCTACTTGACTCTAACCAATACCCTCTATGCTACTCCACTCTGCTCTACACCACTCCCTGACCCTCTATGCCGCTTCACTCTCCAACACTCAACTCCACTCTGACATGCTGCTCCACTCTATGCCACCCAACGCTACTTCACTCAACTCTTCTCTTATACTCAATCACACAATACTCCCTCCATTACACGCCACAATACTTTACACCACTACACTCAACTCTGCACTGCTCTACACCACTCTACACCATCCCATTGCACTCCACTTTGCTCCACTTTATGACATTCCACTTCACTCTCCTTTACCCCACTAGTTTTTAACCATGCTGAACAGCATCCACGCTAGTGTACAACATAGCTAAAACATATTTGCAAAGCCAAAATGTCTTGCTTAAGCGAGACCTATTGACTTTGTCAATGCTTGTCTAACCCCTGTGATTTGGCAGGAAAGAAGTTTATGAGTTTGTAGTAAAACCTGAGCATCTCGGCTACACTGCATTTCAGAATGGACTCTGCATTAGACTAGGGAGCTGGCTCCTCAGAGATGGGGTGGACAAAATTCTCATATTTTGCTTTTGCATGATTACTTAAAAGTCCACTAAATTATGTGAAATTACATGAAATGCAGACATGGCATTTAGCATTATATTTTAGTAGGAAATGTGCCCATTGTGGACACAAGAACACATGTTGTGCTACAGAATTGGACAAAAGCAAGTGTCCTGAACAACAGCCATTCGTGTTTGGGTCATTTGTGTTTTTCCTGTGTTGCTGGCAAGACAGCGACCTTGCACCTCAGTACCCAGATACCCCCGAGGGTGACAGTGCTGTGCTCTACAAATGCTGATTGATTGATTGATTGATGCACAAAAACTTTGCTCATGCACACCATAATTATGACATGGGACATAAAGGAGTAATTTTAAAAAATCTGCATAAACAAGGGAAATGCAAAATAATGCGAGATTAAGCTGGTGTAATGAATTTCACCTGTGCCTACTCAGAGACTTTGTCCCAACATGAATCAGAAATTACCACCACTCCAGTTTTATGCTATTCATGTATCAAAAGATGCTACCCAGAGGATACAAACACTCACTCTCGCTGGAAGCAAACAATTCATAAGAAGGAGACTAGCAAAATGTTCAGGGTAAAAAAGGCTAACAAACATCTGCAGAAAGACACTGGCATGTGCCAGGGGCTGCCCCTCAAAGCCCTGCTCAATCTTCGAGTGAGGGTGGGATCCTCAGGCTCCACTCTGATGAATTCCCACTTTTATGTATGCTTGGGGTTTTTGTAGAGCACAAAAAAAGCTACAGAGGACAGTTGATTCTGTCTCCCTTGGCCATACAGGGGCTTGCCTGAGGCTCCTTCCAAAATGTCCCACGACCCCTCTGTGGACACCACTCCTACGCCATTTTTCACAGTCCAGAGACATTGCTCCTCCATCATTCCCTGCAGTTCTGTAGCATCTACCTTGCCTACATGGTTCTCCACAGCTCCCTCACAAACAGTTCTCTTGCACCCTTCTGTACAGCTCCCACACAGGCCGCGATCATGAACCGTTGCTTTCGGCTCCCTGACAGCCATAGCCAATCTATCTAGGGTATTTTCTGTTGCAGTTTTATATAGCACAAACTCAACCCAAAGGTATTGGAATGCTTTACATGAACACGAGTTACAATACACAAGGATACGTTCATTCTTTGGGCACAGAGAGATTAAGTGATTTTCCCAGACTCACAGTTAAGCCGTCGCAGATCTTGCCATTATGCCACATTCTCTCCCCACCAGCTCTCCCAAAGCAAGCACTGCAACACCATCCTCTGCAGCCCTCTTGAGCCCACCAGCCAGCACTCCCACACCATCCCCTGCAACCGCTTCGACCCCAGCAGCCAGCACTTTCACACCATCCTCTGCAGTCCCATCGACCCCAGGAGCTAGCACCACCAACCCTGTTGCCTGCAGCGACTTCGACCCCAGGACTCCCATAAAATTCCCTGCAGCCCCTTCGAACCCAGGAGTTAGAACCCCCCCACCATTCCCTGCAGCCCCCTCAAGCCCAGCAGCCAGAAGTCCCACACTGTTCCATGCAGAACCTTCAAGCCCAGCAGACAGCACTCCCACACCATTCCATGCAGACCCCTCGATCCAAGCAGCCAGCACTCCCACACCATTCCCTGTAGCCCCTTTGACCCAGCAGCCAGCACTCCCACACCATCCCCTTCAGCCCCTTCAAGCCAAGCAGCCAGCACTCCCACACCATTCAATGCAGACCCCTCGATGCCAGCAGCCAGCACTCCCACACCATTCAATGCAGACCCCTCGATGCCAGCAGACAGCACTCCCACACCATTCCATGCAGACCCCTCGATGCCAGCAGACAGCACTCCCACACCATTCCATGCAGACCCCTCGATCCAAGCAGCCAGCACCCCCACACCATTCTCTGCAGCCACCTCAAGCCAAGCCGCCAGCACTCCCACACCATTCCATGCAGCCCCCTCGAGCCAAGCCACCAGCACTCCCACACCATTTCCTGCACCCCCTCGAGCCCAGCCGCCAGCACTCCCACACCATTCCCTGTAGCCCCTTTGACCCAGTAGCCATGACTCCCATACCATTCCCTAAAGGCCCCTCGAGCCCAGCACCCAGCACTTCTACACCACCCCCTGCAGTCGCACTACATCCATCTCTACTTCACTAATTGCTCAAGCTTCCAATCCCCACAGAAAATAGTCCTACACCATTCACTGCTAATCCCAAGCACCCCTGCCCAACCCCAGTGAATTTTGTCTCACCTTTCGCACTGTGAGTATGCCGTCCTGTCCTTGGGAGTCGGTGTTTATTGTAAAGGCTTCGGCCCCCTCCTCATCCAGGATGGTGTAGGCCATCATAGCGTTCTCCCCTATGTCGGGGTCATGGGCCCGGAGGCGGCCGATCAAGGAGCCTGGGGAGGCCGTTTCTGTCACTGAGAACTGGTACAAATCTTGCAAGAAAGAAAATAACATAAAGTCACTGGGAGATTTCATACCATCCATTCTACACACAGTGCGCCTACCACATCCCTTGGGAGGCAATGACCCTACACCAGGTATCCAATGGAGGTTCCTACAATAGCCCACTACCAACGTCTGCCACCACAATAACTCACAGTTGAAGCTACAGCACTAGCCCCAAACTAAGATTTGCTACAACAATCAGCCACAGCTGAAGCTCCGGCACTAGTCAAACAGCCACAGTACTTACCTGGCCAACCCGTGCTCAGACCTCTGACCAAAACCATCCTCAGTCAGTTTCTTGACCAGCCTTGGCAGCAAAAGATGCAGCACTCACCACCCACAGTAGAACTGTTAACATCATCCCCAATAACCACACTAAACCGCAGTTTTCCCCACAGCTCAGCTTTACTACACTATGAGGTGTGTTGTGAGGGCTTTATCTCAACCCACAGAGCAAGTGAAGTGTGGGCTGTCCTGCAGTTACCCAGAAAAGATTGGTCTATGGGGTAAAAACACTAAAAACGATTTTAATTCTACGAGATGTGCGCAGGGTAAGGAAAGAGAGTGTATCAAAGGTTACAAAATATAGGGACGGGAAGTCTCCAGCATGTCTCTAGAGAGAGTGCTTCCCCTGTCTTATGGTACTCTCCAGGCAAGTCACTCAAAAGCTACTGTATGGTTTCTATATCCCTACCACAGTGAGCCTGACAATCATACATGTTCAATGAGTGCCTCCCTGTTTACGTGGATTGAAACCCTAGAGCTTGGCTCGGAGGTCGAGGGGGCATGCCTAGTGCACCCCTATTTTTCAGAGAGTGGCTACTGCCCTCTCTATCCAGGCTGTGGTAGACTGACAGTGGTGGCAGCAATACATTTATAGTCAGGACGGATGAGTCCCTAGCTACCCTCCTGACCAAGTCTGTGCAGTCTTCCATGCCTGTTGTCCTGTTGCCTTTGTCTACCTTATGTGAGTTTGAGAGCTCTTGGGTGTACTGGAGAAGAATGGTGAGCTGAGCCAGTGTGAGGAATGCTAGTTTTTCTGCTGGACATCCCAGCTCCCCCATGCCCCTCCCCATTTCCTTGGAAAGGCCCGGTGGGCTGGGGGAGACACTCAGCTCTTATCTAGGTGTAGCTGCACTAACTCTGCTCAGAGGACCCTCCCCCACTCGTCAGTGCCTCCTGGTCTGGAGTTAATTAAAATTCCTCTTTAGGGAATTGCACAGGCTGGTACCAGGAAACATGGAGGGTAACTGTGCATGCTTTAGACATGCATTGAACATGTCATGAATGGTTTGTGGTTGGAGGTGTATTCAGGATGCAAAACTAGCAGACCTCTGATTGGATGAGCCTATCAATCATAGGTGATAAATGTCTGGCCTGAGTGGTCAGCTGTTGTTCAAGACTGGTTTTATGATTGAAGAGGTGGCACCACCATGTCCGTCCGAAGATAGCCAGGCATGGAGACACAGTGTGAAGGCAAGAGATAAGACACTTGCTCACTGCGCGTGGAACTTAAGGAAGTTTTCTCTATGACGGATGGAGTCTGCTGCCAAGAGTTCAATGAGAATCCAGGGCATCAGCAGCATGGGAGAAGACCAGCTGTTTCTGTGAGACTTGTGAAGCGTGCGCTATTGAACAAGGAAATTGCAGACAGCTGCCGAAGGTGTGGAAAGGAAGCTTACAGCACATCAAGGGAGTTGGTGTGGAAAGGAAGCTTGTGGCACATCAAGTAGGCTGGTGTGGAAAGGAAGCTTGCGGCACATCAAGGAAGCTGGTGTGTAAAGGAAGCTTGCAGCACATCAAGGGAGCCAGAGAGGGGGAAATTTGATTCTAGTCCTTGAAGGTGAGATCAAATCCCCTCTAAGCTCCTCCATCCTGCGCTGTGGAAGCTTTGTACAAGACGTAGCTGGGAATAGAGGCCAGGGAAAAAGGCCCTAACCTTTCTTTTTGTGATCTCTGGGGGTATCAGGGTAAACCGGCACTCTGTCCAGCCACTACCCTCCTACAACTAGCAAGTGGCTACTGGACTAGTGGGACTCCAGTAAACTGTGCCAAGACATCAGGCACCTGTGGTCAGATCCCTGACACCACTAGAGCAGTGTCCTCACTCTGGACGGGAGGGGATTTCTGTTTGGGGGTTATGGGGCTGATCAAGAACATTTGACTTCACATCATATGCTGAAACTATATCCTTTCAATCCAAAGACTGGTATCAAGGCTCTAGCGAATGAGAGCAGCCCTGTGAAACATGGTCTGTGTAATATGCAATGCTAATTATGTGTTTTCAGGTTAACTGTGTTTTTATAGTGCTTGGCGTATAGGAGCTATAATACTGTTTGGGGTCAGAACTCTGGCCCAGAGGGTTGTAGAGACATCCAGTTTTCACTGTTTATCCTAGTTTTATGTGTAGTATAATTATCTTGTGTGTATTAAAGTACTATTCTTTTATAAAAAGTAAAGCACTGTCTGGACATTGAGTTTATCAGCTGGTAGTAGGGTGTGCGCTGTATTCTGAATGTCTAACCCCACCTCACTTCCTTGAGTAAGCCTTGGACTGCTCTGTCTCGATTACCCTGAGAGAGTCAAGTGCTGGAGAGGAGAACTTGGTTATCCAGTTTTGGGACCACTAGTACTGAGGCCCCAGACACCAGTGGGGGAACACTCCAGTCGATGCGATTGGAGCAAAGTAACCCCGGGGAGGCCCTGGTGCCCAGGAAGCCGGGTCTAACATAGGAGATGACTTTGTCACAATTATTTCAAAAGCAGGTTATGTAGCTGAAAAAGGCAGGAAATGGACCAAAGGGGTTTGCTTTAAGATGGCTGTTCTTTGTCTAAGACCAACACTTGACTATTTCTGATCCATCAGGCAGTCCTCGGTATTTCCTGGTTTTGTTTAATGGGAAGGGTTTCAGGCGGTTTGGAGTCTGTCCTCTTGACTTAACTAAACAGGACCTTATTTCCACCGGTCTTCAGCCCGGTGATTCTAGTGAGACTCTTCCAGCCACCAGCACCCATCTGCTGACCAGCGTGGGGCTGTCATCGAGGCTTGCAGTCTTCAGGAAAAAAATCATGCACCAGGGTGTCTGTGGCACCAGTGTGAACCTGTTAGCCTCTGTGAGACCTTTTGAGTCACAACAAACCCGTCTGGGAATTCAGCTACCAGGGGAAGCGACCCCAGACCTGGCCTCGACAAACTGAGAACACCAGATATGCTGGAATTGGACTGCAATAAGGTCTGTCTGGTTCCTTAATAGACAGCACCCAAAAATGCTGTAGAACCAAGGGGCCCTTCAAAACCCAGTACATGGACTCAGTCCCTCTGAAACCCCTGATAAACCAAGTTCTCTTGGTGTTGCAGATCCTACTGAAGGATTGGAGCCTCAAGGCATTTCACATATGTCCACAGAACATCTTTCAACCCAGTTCCGCCTTTTTTGCCTATTGTGGATAGCAACAAGGTGTGTAGAGTCCACATTTAAGTCTTGAGACAGTGGTGTAGCAAGAATGCCATAGGAAATGGGTTATCTGCCCTTTGCTTGGGTAATAAAACACTCCCATAATTTGGGTATCGTAGGACCCCTACAAAGCTGGGCCTCAATGTCATGCCAGTGCGCCTGATGAAATAATGACAAAGCCCTGTCTTGAGGCCATCTAAAGAACGTGTAATCGCAACCAATTTCCCACGGGTCAAAAAGTACGGTCTGTGGTGGGACTGAGGGTCTCTTTGATGTTAGCAGGGTGGGGGCTGAGGAGTGGTGAACAGTGGAATTGGGGAATCAAAGAACGAACATATTGTGCACAGTGAGTCGTTGAGTTATTTTGAGGGTTTCATTCCACGCTGCCCTCTAAATTAAGTCCCTAGACTCTAGAATAATCATAGATTTAACAATAGTGTGTTATGCTGTATATCACCCGCTATCACTCTAGCACACCGTGGGGTAAGCCTATCAAAACCTTTGGCGAGTCAAATGCAGAAAGAAAGTAACTTGATTATTGAATTGCAAAGAAATAGAATCTTAGGCATCGCAATTTCCTTAGGCCTATAGTGTATATGTAAACATAATAAGCGCTTAGAAAATGTCTCTGTTAAAGTAGCAAGTATTGTAAAAATCCAAGACATAATTTCCTCCAACATGGCTCACAGATCACTAAAGGGGGCAGGCAGAAACACCCACAGGTAGGAAACACTTAAGTCAAACTAAACATTGAGAGCAAGTATGTGATAAGAAAAGAGGGCTATAACCAAACAATTATTTTAATTTACTCAAGGAAAAGAGAAAACCCAGTCTGAGAGTTCACTTTCTAAAATATGGTGCAGTGAGAAAGTAATTTATCAATATTGAAACGAGGAGTTCTGCACTGTAGTGATGGCACTCCTGCTTCACCCAATTGTTTGACGATAGTCAAATTATAAACTTTCTGTGCCTTTGTCACCTTAATTGCCATTAGGTGATAGAGGTGGGCAGCGGCGGCTGGCGAAGCAAAAATATGGGGGGAAGCCATGCGCCCAACTCACCTGAATGATGCTCCGCTCTGTACAGCACTCCTGGCGATGGTGGTGTGACGTCCACAAGTAGAAAAGGGAAGGACTTCACTTCCTGCCCAACGGAACGTGACTCCTGACCAATCCTGCTGAGAGCAGATCCAGGATTGGTGAGAGCAGGCTAATCAGAACTCATTTTGAGGCTGGGGCCTGTGCCAGCAATCCCCAGCTGTTTCACAGCCTGGGGATTGCAGGGTGTACAGTGAGCACGCCGGGCTGGCTGTAGGTAGCCATCCGGAAAACCGGCATGTGCACTGTAAGGGTCTGCAGTAATCCAGCAATAGCAGGATTCAGCCCCCCGTCTCACACTCGTGCTGTACACAGCACGTGCTGGTGGCAAAATAAAATGGCATTTAATTTATTAGTGTTGTCTGCTGTGCTTACAGCAGGTGGCGTGACGCTCCTCCGCCATTTAGGAGGAGCCTCCCCTAGAGATGGGTGAACCACTGAAGACTAGATTGAAGCTCAAGTTAGATGCCTGGCTCTGGCTCAGCTTGAAGTGTATCATCAGGCTTAAAATGATCCAACCCTTCTGTCTGCCTTCCAAGCTCCAACCTCATGTGGCAAGCATCAAAAGGCAAAGTATTAACTTTTGTTGTAAAACGAGAGAAATAGATACCCATCTATCAGTGGGATTGCACAGTGAGAAAACCAGAAAACCTGGGATCATTCCTGGCTATCCCACTTGACCAAACTGTGTGATCCCAAGCAATTATTCTATCTCACTTAGCCTCCTTTTCTTTATTATTGCATATGAGAGCGCTTGGAAATACATGAGATCAGCAAGTGCCCTGAACAAAACCTCATGTTTAACTTATCAAACTATAATATTCCATGTATAACTGTAACCTAGGTCACATAGACAGGGCTCCTGACAACCGACTTGCCTCTTAGTTCACTAATGACATTGTAGTCAGGGTGAGGAAGACGTGAATGTCTCCAAGTTTATATTTGAGAGCTATCACTTTTAATTAATGCCTTTCAATGCAGTGATATTATCTGATTCACTGGCGTGAAATGCTTCCTTATGTTAATGAAATACACTTTCTGGAATTTTGTAGAGTCTTTATCATATTTTTACATATTTGTTGCGCATTGTCTTTAAAAATGAAGGTGTTTCTAAAGATAAGTGAAAGAGGCCTATAGATGCCCACAGTATCCACTAAGAGAGGAGCCCTTGAGTGCCCACGACCTCTCCTTGGTGCCCTCCGCTTAGATTGAATCCCTGAAATACTCACAGCCTCCTATCTGAGAGACCTCGAGATGCCCACTAATTATCCAGTCTGAGAATGGTCCAGTTATTCCCACAGTATCCGCTCTTGGAAAGGCCCCAAGATGACCACAGCATCTTCTCTGAGAGGGGTCTGAGATGCCCACAGCTTCCACTCTCAGAGGGGCTTTGTGATCTACACTGGAGAGAGAGTCCCTCAGATGCCGAAAGACTACTCTCTTTCCCTGAGTTTGGGAAGAGGAGTCCTGAAATGTCCACAGTCCCTTCTCTAAGAGGGGCCCTGAGATGCCTACAATCTACTCTTTGCGGGGGCCTTTAGATGTCCACAGTCTGCTCTTGGGGGGTGATATGCCCACAGCCTCCTCTCTAAGAAGGGTTCTGACATGCCCGCAGTCCACTCTCCGAGGAGGTCTGAAACGCCCATAACCTCCTCTCTGAGAGGAACCCTTAGGTGTCCATAAACTCCTGTCTGAGTGGGGTATATTCTCACAGTCTCCTTTTCGGGAGGGGCCCAAAAATGCCCCAATCTCCTCTCTAATAGAGGCCCTTAGACGTCCTTCAGCTGCTCACATGGAGGCGGTGGGGAGGGAAGCTGAAATCACATTAAGTTGTGTGGTTTAGACAGTGAGATTCAGGGGGGTGTAAATCTCAAATTTCCCAGCTAAAAAATCAGTGGTCCACAGAATAAATTGGTGTATTGCCCAAGGGTGGGGATGGCCTATTTACATGAGGAGAAATGGTCAATACTGACTTGCATTAGGTAACCCTCTGAGGCTGATTTAGAGTTTGGCGAAAGGTACTCCGCTGGAATGTAGATGGAGTACCCTGACTGCCAAATTGAAGGTCCGCCCACTTAATATTTATTCGAGCAGAATACAAGTTTTATGCTGATGGAGTCACATTTACAGTGTCAGTATAAAACTTTCCCCGACGGCTCGATGGATTAGGCACCATTGGTGGTAAATCATCCAACCATTCGCCCTATTTAGAGTGGAAGCTAGATAGCTTTTTTGTGCTGTCTGTCACCACTGTCTGGTATATCCTGACGGTGAGGGTTCGTAAAAAAAAAGAAAAATGACCCTACACCTTGGGAGAAAACTCCCATGGTGTGTGGATCCTTCTTTTTTTCCTTCAACAAACAATTCCCTCTTTGGGAGTTTTTGCTTGAAAAAGAAAATCTGGAAAACGTTGACATCCAGGCGCCATGTTTAACGGAGCCATCCATCAAATATTTCCTACAGTGACACAAACCGCCATGATGGCAGTTCCTGCCACTATATAGAGATGAGAGCGAAGCTGGCAGACATTTCTAAATATGGCGGGTGGAGTAAAATCAGGGTGGCAGACGTGAACTCTAAATCAGGACCTCTGCCAAACTCCGTCCGTCTGCCAAACTCTAAATAAGGGACTCTGTCTAGAGTGGCACAGTGAGTGAAAAATAATAGTTTGGAATGGTACCCCAGCACAATGGCCAGTGGTTTAGATTACAAGCATTCATCCCATCACCTTGTGGCTGTTTGGTTGCCAGTAGAGTGCCCGAAAACCTGAAACTGGTGCAGCTTTTCAAGTCAACTTCCGTTAATGTTTGTGAATTCTAAAAAGTTGTAAAGTTGCATCCATCAGGCAGTACTTCGACTGAAGTTTTTTTTTTGTAAGCCAGTCACTAAACATGTATGTAAGTTCTTGATCCAAAAATGTAGCAAGCTCATACCGCTTAATTAAATCAACACAGACACAGCAGACCCGACTCAGGGCCTCCAGACCCAACTTCCAAGCCATGAATACATTGATTTATGGAATATAACAACCTGGCTGAGATGTCCGCAGTCTTCTCTCTGGGAGGGGCCCTATGATGTCTACAGCCTTCTCTTCGAGAGAGCCGGGCTGAGATGCGCAGGGTGTCCTCACTGATGGGGGACACGTGATGCCCCCAGTCCCCTCTCCGAGAGGTCCCCTCTGAAGTCCTCATCGCCTGATCTGCAAGGGAGGGACTCTAAGATGCCTGCAGTCTCATCTCTTTGAGGGGCTCTGAGACGTCCACAAACTGCCCTTTGAGAGGGCCCCTAAGGTGCTCACAATCTAAACTCTAAAAGAGTCCCTTAGATTCCACAACCTCCTCTCTGAAAGGGGCATGTGGTGCCCACAGCTTCCACCCTTAGAAGGGCTTTGAGAAGCCCACACCCTCCTCTCGGTGCCCTCCGTTGGAAAGAGAGTCCCTGCGGTGCCCACATACTACTCTCTTTGCCCGTGTTCGGGAAGAGGGGCCCCGAGATGCCACACTCTGCTTTCTAAGAGGGGCCCCTGGATGTTCACAGCCTGCTCTCCGAGAAGGGCGGGATCTGAGACGCCCACGACCTCCCCTCTGTGAGGGCCCCGTTGATGCCCACAGCCCGCGCTCTATGAGGGCCCTGGGATGCCCGCAGCCCGGTCCATGGGGCGGGGGGAAGCTCTGATGCCCACAATCTCCTCTCTGAGAGGGGCCCTGAGAAGATGGCTACGGTCTGCTCTCTGTGCCCGCTGTTGGCTGAGGCAGGTGATGGATCAGGCTCCGTCTCTAACAGCTGCCTGGCACAGCTGGCATCTCGTGGAGAATTACAGTGCAGCGTTCCTACCCAGCGCCAGGGAAGGAAGAGAGATTAACAGATGAAGGAAAAACCCCCTCAGGAAGCAGATCTTCCATCTCGAGCCCCACTGCACCAATCCGAGCCCGAGGAGCGCCGGGCCCAATCTGTGCTATAAATTGTAATCACATCTCCGCTCCCCCTCCATCGGCTGCCTCCCTGCAGCCTCTTCCTCCGCGAGCACTAGCCCTCCCCTCTCGTCGCTTCTAGCGCACTACCCTTCTCTTGCGTCTTCAGATGTTCCTCTAGGCAACTGCCCATACACCCTGCTTCTATTGCGCCCCGCCCCCTCCTCCATCAGCCTTTGTCGCAATGTCTGCTCCCCTCTCTCCTCCCCAAGAACAGGCTCACTCCTCCCCACTCTCCTGACGCACTCCTGTCTCCTGCTCGGCGCGAAGAACTGTCCGTCTGCTGTACCTCTGTTACTGCCCTTCTATACCTCTTTTAATGCCCATCTCCTATACGTCTTTTACTGTCCATCTCCTATGCCTCTTTTACTGCCCATCTCCTATACCTCTTTTACTGCCCATATCCTATACCACTTTTACTGCCCATCTCCTATCTCCTATACTTCTTTTACTGCCCATCTCCTATACCACTTTTACTGCCCATCTCCTATACCTCTTTTACTGTCCATCTCCTATACCTCTTTTACTGCCCATCACCCTTACACACCGAATAGCTCCTCCTAGCATACTACGCCCCCCTCATATATCTTGTTTAACCTCTAGGCAACTGCCCATCTCTTATACCTCTTTTACGTTCCATCTCGTGTACATCTTTTACTGTCCGTCACCTGAACCATTTTTACCACACATTGCCTATATCTCTTTTACTGCCCATTGCTTACACCTCTTTTACTAGCCATTGCCTATACCTCTTTTACTGCCCATTGCCTATACCTCTTTTACTGCCCATTGCCTATACCTCTTTTACTGCCCATTGCTTACACCTCTTTTACTGCCCATTGCCTAGATCTTTTTTACTGCCCATTGCCTAGATCTTTTTTACTGCCCATTGCCTATACCTCTTTTACTAGCCATTGCCTATGCCTCTTTTACTGCCCATTGCCTATACCTCTTTTACTACCCATTGCCTATACCTCTTGTACCGCCCGTCGCCTCTCTCCCTTGACCTCTCCACTTCTTTCCTCGTCCAGGCACACTGACTCTCTCCTCGTAGCACACCATCCCTCTCTCATATATCCTGTTCTACCTCTGGGCAGCAGGCCGTCTCCTCTGCCTCTTTGGCTCTCCATCCCCAGCTATCACTCGGATTCTTCCTTCTCTCCTCATCCTCCCAGCACACTGACTATCTCTGATGTACGCTGTTTTCTCCTTAACAACTGCCCATCTCCTCTACCTATAATAATGTCCACCCGTTCTCCCTCTACTTCAATCACACCGCCTCTTACTCTACCCCGCCTCGAGTCGCCCCCCCTCCTCCTATGCGTCATCCTTGTCTGTCTGTAGCACCTTGCACCTCCTCTGCCTCCTGCACACTTCTCTTCTTGTGCCTCCAGCACACAGGCTCTCTCATCTACTCCAATGATTCTGCCTCACGCCTCCTCTAAATCATTCTGCCCGGCCTTCCTCTCGCAGGCTGCCTCTCTCTCTTTATGGTGCACAGCCTAGTCTGCCTCTCCCCTCCTAACCACACTACCTACAGCCCTTTTCCCTGCTCCTCTTGATAGAACATCTACTGCCCCGTCACACTGCCTCTCTCCTTCTTGCACACCACCTCTCTCCTTTCATACTGCCTCTCCGCTTCTTAAACACTGCCTCTCTCTTTCTTGCACACTGCCTCCCTCTTTCTCGCACACTGAATATCTCCTTCTTGCATACTGCTCCTCCTCTTCTGGCACACTCTCTCTCTTTCTTGCACACTGCCTCTCTTCTTCTAGTACAATCTCTCTCCTTCTTGCACACCGCCTCTCTCCTTCTTGCACATCTTCTCTCTCCTTTTTGCACACCGCCTCTCTCCTTCTTGTACATTGTCTCTCTCTTTCTTGCACAGTGCCTTTCTCCTTCTTGCACATTGTCTCTCTCCTTCTTGCACATTGTCTCTCTCCTTCTTGCACAGAGCCACTCTCCTTCTTGCACACCGTCTCTCTCCTTCTTGCACACCGTTTCTCTCCTTCTTGCACAGTACCTCTCTCCTTCTTGTACATCTTCTCTCTCCTTCTTGCACAGTGCCTCTCTCCTGCTTGCTCATCATTTCTCTCCTTGCACAGTGCCTCTCCCTCTCTTCTTCTTGCCAATTCCCTCTCTCCTTCTTGCACATCGTCTCTCTTCTTCTTGCACACCGCCTCTCTCCTTCTTGCACATCGTCTCTCTTCTTCTTGCAAACCACCTCTCTCCTTCTGGTACATCACAGCTCTCCTTCTTGCAAACTGCCTCTCTCCTTCTTGCACACCACCTCTCTCCTTTCATACTGCCTCTCTCTTTCTTGCACACTGAATATCTCCTTCTTGCATACTGCTCCTTCTTTTCTAGCACACTCTCTCTCTTTCTTGCACACTGCCTCTCTTCTTCTAGTACATCTCTCTCCTTCTTGCACACCGTTTCTCTCCTTCTTGCACACCACCTCTCACCTTCTGGCACACCACCTTTCTCCTAGCACACCGCCTCTCTCCTTCATGCACACGTCTCTCTCCTTCTTGCACAGTACCTCTCTCCTTCTTGCACATCGTCTCTCTCCTTTTTCCACCTCGTCTCTCTCCTTCTTGCACATGTCTCACTCCTTATAGCACACTGACTCTCTCCTTCATGCACACTTCTCTCTCCTGCTTGCTCATCATTTCTCTCCTTGCACAGTGCCTCTCCCTCTCTTCTTGCACATTGTCTCTCTCCTTCTTGCACATCATCTCTCGCCTTCTTGAAAACTGCCTCTCGCCTTCTTGCACATCGTCTCTCTCCTTCTTGCACAATGCCTCTCTCCTTCTTGCACACAGCCTCTCTCCTTCTTGCACATCTCCTCTCTCCTTCTTGCACACCGCCTCTCTCCTTCTTGCACATTGTCTCTCTCCTTCTTGCACACAGCCTCTCTCCTTCTTGCACATCTTCTCTCTCCTTCTTGCACACCGCCTCTCTCCTTCTTGCACATTGTCTCTCTCCTTCTTGCACACAGCCTTTCTCCTTCTTGCACATCTTCTCTCTCCTTCTTGCACACCGCCTCTCTCCTTCTTCCACATTGTCTCTCTCCTTCTTGCACAGAGCCACTCTCCTTCTTGCATACCCCCTCTCGCCTTCTTGCACATCGTCTCACTCCTTCTTGCACAGAGCCACTCTCCTTCTTGCACATCGTCTCACTCCTTCTTGCACAGTGCCTCTCTCCTTCTTGCACATTGTCTCTCTCCTTCTTGCACAGAGTCACTCTCCTTCTTGCACATCGTCTCACTCCTTCTTGCACAGAGCCACTCTCCTTCTTGCACATCGTCTCACTCCTTCTTGCACAGTGCCTCTCTCCTGCTTTTACATCATCTCTCTCCTTCTTGCACACAGCCTCACTCCTTCTTGCACATCTTCTCTCTCTTTCTTGCACACCGCCTATCTCCTTCTTGCACATTATCTCTCTCCTTATTGCACACAGCCTCTCACCTTCTTGCACATCTTCCCTCTCCTTCTAGCACACCGCCTCTCTCCTTCTTGCACATTGTCTCTCTCCTTCTTGCACAGAGCCACTCTCCTTCTTGCACATCGTCTCACTCCTTCTTGCACAGAGCCACTCTCCTTCTTGCACATCGCCTCACTCCTTCTTGCACAGTGCCTCTCTCCTTCTTGCACATTGTCTCTCTCCTTCTTGCACATCATCTCTCGCCTTCTTGGAAACTGCCTCTCTCCTTCTTGCACATCATCTCTCTCCTTCTTGAATAGTGACTCTCCTTCTTGCACAGAGCCTCTCTCCTTCTTGCACATCGTCTCACTCCTTCTTCCACAGTGCCTCTCTCCTTCTTGCACATCTTCTCTCTCCTTCTTGCACACCGCCTCTCTCCTTCTTGCACATTGTCTCTCTCCTTCTTGCACAGAGCCACTCTCCTTCTTGCACATCGTCTCACTCCTTCTTCCACAGAGCCACTCTCCTTCTTGCACATCGTCTCACTCCTTCTTGCACAGTGCCTCTCTCCTTCTTTCACATTGTCTCTCTCCTTCTTGCACATTGTCTCTCTCCTTCTTGTACATTGTCTCTCTCTTTCTTGCACAGTGCCTCTCTCCTTTTTGCACATTGTCTCTCTCCTTCTTGCACATTGTCACTCTCCTTCTTGCACAGAGCCACTCTCCTTCTTGCACATCGTCTCACTCCTTCTTGCACAGTGCCTCTCTCCTTCTTGCACATCTTCTCTCTCCTTCTTGTACACCGCCTCTCTCCTTCTTGCACATTGTCTCTCTCCTTCTTGCACAGAGCCACTCTCCTTCTTGCACATCGTCTCACTCCTTCTTGCACAGAGCCACTCTCCTTCTTGCACATCGTCTCACTCCTTCTTGCACAGTGCCTCTCTCCTTCTTGCACATCGTCTCACTCCTTCTTGCACAGAGCCACTCTCCTTCTTGCACATCGTCTCACTCCTTCTTGCACAGTGCCTCTCTCCTTCTTTCACATTGTCTCTCTCCTTCTTGCACATTGTCTCTCTCCTTCTTGCACATCGTCTCTCTCTTTCTTGCACAGTGCCTCTCTCCTTCTTGCACATTGTCTCTCTCCTTCTTGCACATCGTCTCTCTCCTTCTAGCACACTACCTTTCTACTTCTTGCACCCCCCCTCTCTTCTGCTTACACACCGTCTCTCTCTTTCGAGCATACCGCCTTGCTACTTCTTGCACAGTGCATCTCTCTTTCTTGCACAGTGCCTCTCTCCTTGCACATTGTCTCTCTCCTTCTTACACATCGTCTCTCTCCTTCTAGCATACCGCCTCTCTCCTTCTTGCACATTGTCTCTCTCCTTCTTGCACAGAGCCACTCTCCTTCTTGCACATCATCTCACTCCTTCTTGCACAGAGCCACTCTCCTTCTTGCACATCGTCTTACTCCTTCTTGCACAGTGCCTCTATCCTTCTTTCACATTGTCTCTCTCCTTCTTGCACACCATCTCTCTCCTTCTTGCACATTGTCTCTCTCCTTCTTGCACATTGTCTCTCTCCTTCTTGCACATTGTCTCGTTCTTTCTTGCACAGTGCCTCTCTCCTTCTTGCACATTGTCTCTCTCCTTCTTACACATCGTCTCTCTCTTTCTTGCACAGTGCCTTTCTCCTTCTTGCACAGTGCCTCTCTCCTTCTTGCACATTGTCTCTCTCCTTCTTGCACATCATCTCTCGCCTTCTTGGAAACTACCTCTCTCCTTCTTGCACATCGTCTCACTCCTTCTTGCACAGTGCCTCTCTCCTTCTTGCACATCTTCTCTCTCCTTCTTGCACACCGCCTCTCTCCTTCTTGCACATTGTCTCTCTCCTTCTTGCACAGAGCCACTCTCCTTCTTGCACATCGTCTCACTCCTTCTTGCACAGAGCCACTCTCCTTCTTGCACATCGTCTCACTCCTTCTTGCACAGTGCCTCTCTCCTTCTTTCACATTGTCTCTCTCCTTCTTGCACACCGTCTCCCTCCTTCTTGCACATTGCCTCTCTCCTTCTTGCACATTGTCTCTCTCCTTCTTACACATCGTCTCTCTCTTTCTTGCACTGTGCCTCTCTCCTTCTTGCACATTGTCTCTCTCCTTCTTGCACATCATCTCTCTCCTTCTAGCACACTACCTTTCTACTTCTTGCACCCCTCCTCTCTTCTGCTTACACACTGCCTCTCTCTTTCGAGCATACCGCCTTGCTACTTCTTGCACAGTGCATCTCTCTTTCTTGCACTGTGCCTCTCTCCTTCTTGCACAGAGCCGCTCTCCTTCTTGCACATCGTCTCTCTCCTTCTAGCACACTACCTTTCTACTTCTTGCACACCGCCTCTCGTGTATACTTGTTGCACTGCCATTCTTTACATACTCTTTCGCTGATTCTCTTCCTCCTGTTCCTTTCAGTTCCTCTCCCCTTCCCTTCACATTGCATCTCTTTTGTTGCTTCTCCCCATGTGGAAAACGACAATTCCCTTCTTCCCCTCTATCACAGTCTCTTTACCTCCTACCAGTAGAATACCCTCTCTCTCTTTGGCTCTCACACTGCCTCCCCTATATACTACTAGCAAACTGTCATTGTCTGTCATCCCTCTATCACACTGCCCCCCAACAGACTGCCCTTTGATGTAGTACTATCGCACTGTCTTTTCCCTCTCAGCCCTCTACCGTGCTGACCTCCTTCGCGCTTTCCTAACGCACTGTGGGGGATATGTACAAGGAAGTGGAGGAGAGTGGTGTTAGCCTTCCTGTCTTAACACCTCTCTCTTCCACTTCTGAAAAGCAAGCCTGCGCCATATTTACAAGAATGTGGTGCAGTCTTTCATTTCCCCCGGTGATGGCGCTACGTTTAGCAACTTAGCGCCAATGCAGGCACCATTGCACCAGAGTGCAAGGGTGTCTGAGTGCAGGGGAGGATTGTTTATGTGTTGGAAGCTGTACATTCCTGCGCATAAACAATCCTAGAAATGCCATCCTGTCACTTTCATGCATGCTGCTCCATGCAGCACACATGAAAGTGACAAACTGGCTTTTTAAAAAAAAAAAAGTTTGTTTATGTACAGGAAGGGGGACCTTCCTGCACATAAATAAACAATGGCATTTTGCTTTTTCCATAAAGCACACATGGAAAAAGCAAAAACGAGGAGAAATAATGCATTTCTCCTTGTTACACCATCTTAAGACCAGTAATTTTTACCTGGTCTTAATGTTGGCGCTGCCTCCTATGTATGCCACCCTTGTACATAAGAGGCCAGCGTCAAAATGAATGGGTGTTGCGGTGGAACGCCCACCGCAACACCCACTGCCCACCCCTTTCAAGCTGAGCATAGCGTGAAAGGGGGGCCTTATGTAGAAGGCGTATGCCAAAATGTGTTTCTTGGGCCAGATGAGAACCCTAAAAGTTTGGTTGTTCGACACTCGTAGACCTTTGTTTTTGTTTTACCAAACAATTGAACATTAAACGTCTTTGAGCGCTGTTGTGCACATTTAGGAAATGTATGTACAAAATTGTGAACTTCCATGAGGGATTAGTGTGCATAATTAATTAAGGCATCAACTTTTACTTTGTTTGGTCCTTTTCGCTAGGGCCCATCACTAGTTGTGAGTCTATACGGAGTGGCCCTATGGATGGTTACATTGTTGTGTGTAGGTTGAATGTGAAGGATGAATGAAGGTTTGGATTTGAATGTATGCATTTGGTGATGTGTGTAAGGTAGTGTGATTTTTTTGGTAAATTCTTCTTTGTTGTTTACACATAAGTGTTTGGCTATTATATCTTGTTGGGGTATCGTTTACAAACTGTCTAATGTTGATAAATAATGTTTTTGTTCTTTTACAAATTAATAAGTTCAAAATAACAGGTGCTATGAGAATAAAAGCTATTGATTAGCTCATGGTTGTATGGACTTTTTGATACTGCGCCATTTTTCAAGTGTTGAGACTGAGTTGTGTATCAGTATTGGCATTTGGTTTGTTTCTCTGTTAAAGGGACTCGGCCTTACTGATTTAGAGCCACACCCTTTATTGTTATTTAGGCCTTGTACATAAGGCGCAGCCACTATCACTACCACAACGTCAATATATGTGACGTTGTGGGGATGATAGGGGCTTGTACATATGCCCGTGTCTTTCTTCTCTCGCTTTTCTGCGTCTCAAACACTGCACTGAAGTGGTACAGAGAGCATTACTGTACCGGGGACCCCCTCCTCCTCCCAGACACAACCTACCGCCCACAAACACATCCTGTTCTGAGAGTGCCAGAGGGCAAGAGGGCGAAGCCAGGAAATTGGCGGGAAACCTTACTTGCATGACCATGGGCGAGGGACAATTGGCGGAGATCCCTTCAGCCTGCCTCTTCCAGAAGTGAGCGATGAGGGCAAGTCTCTGGGAAGCAGCACCGCCTCGAAAACCGCACAAAATGACTTTTATTCAGCTGGGCAGATAGATTATTTCAGCCCCTTGACCTCCCTCCCCTGGCTCTGAGAGGATTGGAGTCTGCCTTCCAGTGAAGCCTCATGTCTGTGACTAGCTGGCACAAGATTGCATTGCCTGCGCTTTTCTTTGTATGTTTATCATTCTAGTATCTTTGTAAATACATCTAGTGCTGATGCGTTTTAAACAACGTCCCGCGTTTCTTTTATTAGGTTTTGGTAATTGTTTTGATTGTGTGATGCAGCTCATCTAGTGATAGTCACCCTCTTCTTCTTTAAGAGTGACGTGTCAGATCCAGCCCAAACAAGAGTTCTCTGGGCCGGAAGGACCAAACATTTGTGGTTTGGCCCTTGATGGTGTCAGGCACGAGGCAGGCGGAGGTGGCACTAGAGCGTACATTTTGCTGGACCTCCCAGTGCACTTCCACGCCAGTGGCCCCCACCTCCAAAGCCCTTGTCCAAAGGTGACACGACTTTTGAGGAGGAGAGAGAGCTTTAGAGGGCTGAAATGAGGAGACCCGCTAGGACCAATCCTTTTCAACCTGCCCTTTAGCCTTTACATGTAGCAGCCAGTGAATCTTTTGGGTTCACTAAGACTCTACACATGACGCATACACGTCATGTATAGGCTGGTTAAACAGAAACACTTCCATACGGTGCAATACCCAGTTAATCCATATGCCAATCAGTGCAGAGAAAAGATCCTCAGCAGTGATGTGATGCCAGGTGAAGGCGATTGGTGGACGGCATGGGATGTGGGGGGTAAGGATGCAATAGGCAAGCCTTGAAGATCGGCGAAATGGGGCATGGCGTGGTGGTCGAATCACGGACCGCGAGGACGGGCGCCGTGGTGGCACCCGTGGATCCAACAAAAGGGGAAGGTAGTAAACAGTCGATGGATGCCGGGGTCCAAATGGACAGTACCGCGGAGAAGGATGGGAAAGAAGAGACAGAGGAGGAACAACGTAAGAAAAGGCTGCCCTACATGGGTCTTGGGATGCCTTTGGGGTCCCATTTGTCAGAAAAAACTAAGATTAGGAACTGGAAACATGAATATGTTTACATTTTTAAGCCCCTCCATAGAGAGATTCAAGCCAAAGAGAGATCAAAGTAGGAGGAGTGAGAGTTGACGAGGAGGGTTTGGGTGCCCATTAACATGGACAATTGGACCTCTGTTTTATTGATCTATATTAGCATTTATTGTGAGCGTCATTTAGATAGGGCAATTGCTTTGCTGAAATACATGGATATCATTCGCATGGTACAGATGCATTTTGGGGGATATGCCTGGCTGAGCTATGACAAAGAGTTTTGGGTCAGGGTTACTATTAACCCAGATAAGCCATGGGGGAGGTGGATTCGGAACTTTGGATGCAGTGGATGTCATCCACCCAATCCTCAACGTCCATGCATACGGCCAGTGACTTACTGGCCTTTTAAGCCCCGTCCCACTCCACTGAGAGCGAGGGGTAATATCCCATTACCAGAAACCACCTGGACCCACTACAGGGGCATATTGGAACTTTAATAAGGGATTCTACTCCATGCACCTGTAAGTTTAAATGCGGGGACGCCATCCTATCACATAATATTTCACTTTGACAAGTCCGGCAGAGCAGTGGTAGGCCGCTAGAGGCTGCTAGAAGCCAGGAGCAGTCTGGAGCAAAGGGCACCTACCCCAGTTAGAGTTGTGGTCTTGGGTCCATGGCTCTCGGTTTACCCTGACAAGGAGGCAACACTCTGGTTGAGGTATGGTTTTATTGAGGGCTTTCGGGTGGCTTACCAAGGTCCCGGAGGAGGCGCAGATGGGTGGACAACCTAAAGTCAGCGAGGGAACTTCCTTTTCCCCAAAAGCAGTGGAACCCAAGCAGTGTCTCATTAAATTGATAATTTCTTGTTTGTGGGGGCGAGAGATTCAGGTGACTGTATTCAGGCTTTGCACCACTTTGAGGACCTAACACTGGAGTTTGGGGTGCATTTGGCACCTGGGAAAATGGCAGGGCCTAGTTGTGTGCTGACTTTTCTGGGCACTGAGCTGGACTCGGTGTGGTGGGTGGCCTGTCTGCCAAAAGGGAAAGTGGAAGAGATCCAGGCTTTTCTGCTACAGGTGATTGGTGAGTGAAAGATTGAATTAAGGGCTGTGCAGAAATTGCTGAGGTTTTTGAATTTTCCGTGCAGGGTGGTGAGAGCAAGGAGGACTTTCTGCAGATGTCTCAGCATTGCCATGTCAGGGGCGGGGCTGCCACACCACAGGGTGAGAATCTCTTTGGGTGTCCAGGCAGACCTGGGTGTTTGGCAGTTATTTGTGGATGAGTTCAATGGTGTGTGTTTGGAATTTTTGGAGGGGGTCACAGTCTGGTTGGTACAGATTTTTTCCGATGCAGACGGATCTTTGGGTTTTGGGCTGTTTTGGGATGGAAGGTGGTGTGCAGAGAAGTGGCCGCTACATTCGTTGAGGAAGGGAAGGAGCATTGCCTTTTTTGAGTTTTTCCCGCTGTTACTGGCACAGGCAGTTTGGCGAGATGAATTGAAGAACAAGATGGTACTTTTCCATGTGGACAATATGATTGTAGTGGAACTGGTGAACAGGGAAAGAGCGAAGGACCTGAGGGTGTTACAGCTTTTGCATAGGTTGATGTTGGTGTGCTTGCGTTTAATGTAGTTTTCAAAGCAAAGCACGCACCTGGGCCAGCAATGACATGGCTGATTCCTTGTCTCATTCGCAGTGTCATTGTTTTCGCTGTTTGGGGCCAGGAGTGGAGGAATTCTAGACAGAGCTGCTGGTGGACATCTGTGCCTGGGGGAAGGAAAGTGATTTGACAGGTTGAGAAGTTGTTGGATGAATCTACCAGGAGAAGCTACAGGCTGGCATGGAATGAGTTTATGGAGTTTTTGGGGTTTTCGTCAGAAGTGATTTGCCGTCAATGACAGGATACTGGTCCGGGAGTTTTGAGTTTTGTTCTTAGTTGCATTGATAAGGGCCTGTACCAAACGACTATTGCAGGGAATTTGGCTGGGATCTCCTTTTATGGTAAACTGTATTTGAGTTTCGACCCTGTGAGAGATGAGATTCTAGGTAACATTTAAAAGGGGTGGGGCAGGGAACGTGGGGTGGGGGTGGGAGCTCCGCTGGCAAGTTATAACATTTGAGTTGTTACAGGAGTTGTTGGCGTTTGAGTTTTCACTTTTCAGACTCTGCATGAGCTGGATGTTTTTTGGGGCATTTCGGGTCTCAGAACTGTTGGGAACAGCTGGCCAGGGAGGGATCTTGTATGAGGAGGTGTGTCTAGATCACAGGAAGTTGAGGATCTGGTTGAGACAGTCGCAAACCGACCAGATGGGCAGGGGTCACTGGGTGTGGCTAGTGGAAGGAGGTTGTAGCGAGGTCTTCTAAGTCTGAGAATGGCGTGTGTTCGTTTTGTTGCCCAGAAGGTGTCCAGCACGGGTATTTTGTCATGTGAAAGACAGAAGGGTCACAGCTTTTCAATTATTGGCAGTGTTACACATGGCTTGGTGCAAACTAGGTCTGGATCCTGCTAGCTTCAACACTTATTCATTCAGGAGCAGCGACGGTGGCAGTGCGTTTGGGGTGGTCTTGGGGTAGGATTACCCAGATGGGCAAATGGAGGTTGTGGTACTGCGAGTAATACATGAGAAAGTAGCGAGTCTGCTTGTGGGGGAGAATGGCTGTTGGGGGGGATTTTGGTGTTTTGATCTAATTGTTTCTCGTTTCTACTGCAGGATGTGTGAGTTGGCCAGGAACGAAGACAGTTACCTGGTTTGTGGGATATTAAAGGACTAGCAAGTCTATGGACAAAACCTGGGTTTGCAGAGCAGCCATTATGAGGTTTTTTGGTGGGGTAGAGGGGGTTCCTTTTGGGCGCGCTTTTACCATGGCTGATAAAAGCTGGTCACACAATGATGCTGCCCGGGCATGCTTTTGATTTATCTGGGGGAAAATGACATTGTGCGCTTGTTTGGACTGACATTACGCCATCATATGCAGAGGGATTTGGAAGCGATCAAAAGGATTTTTGGGGGGAATATGTGTTGTTTGGACGGCATTTGTTCTGTGCAGGGTCTGGAGGGGGGCTGTAAAGCATTCTGCAATCAATAAGACCAGGAGAAAGTTGAAGAGGACAATGAGGGTTTTCTGCCAGGCACATGATATCAAAGAGATTGTTCACAGGGGTATTAAGGAGGAAGAACCAGGGCTTTTTTAGGGATGATGGAGTTCACCATTCATGCTTAGGGAACACATACTACATGATGGAATTGCATGACATGATTAGCGCTATGGAATGAGTCGAGATGGTGTCACAGATCTACTTGATGGGGGGCAAAAGGTGCACAGAATGCAGTTGGGGCAGGCAACCGCTCTCCGAGGGTTTCCAATGTGGCAGTACTTTGGAGGGGTGGTGAGTCACATACGGGCAGATCCACCCCTGTGGAGGAGGGGGTAAGGGTGCACAGGTGAATGATGGCAGTTCACAGGGTGCAATGAGCAAATACGAAGCTTCATGGAAGGATGTTTGGAGGGCAAATAAAGGAGAGATTGGGTATATGGAATGAGGTCAGCGAGTAAAAGGGGGAAGAGTGAAGCAATGGGATGAAATGTGAAGAAGGAGAAGCTGTGAGTTGTGATGGTGCGGGAGAATGAAACTATGGGTTGTGTCAGGATTCACAATTTCGGAATTATATGTTAATGTTAATAAAGTTATTAGAATGTTAGCAACTTTGTCGAAATCAATGGCCTTTTATGCTACTATAAACAGCGTGGATTGTGGTTATTGCACGGTGATGGCCCCCGGGAAAGTGAGGGTCATAGACCAGTCTTCCGCTGGTGTAATTCGTGAAGACCAGAGGACAGGGTGGGGACAGGTCAAGTTAGGGGAAGGGGAGGGTCTTAGGAAGGGCTATAAAGGTGTTGGGAGAGGAGGATCCAGCCTCTTCTTGACACCAAGCACCACCGGAGGGGGGTTAAAAAAGTTAGTCCACCCGCCTACCTTACATGTTGCAGGAGAATGGGAAGGAATTTTTGTTACAGCGTTGCCAGTTTAGGACAGGTTGCAGGGCGTTGGCGGTACTTTGGAGGGATAATGAGTCACATACAGGCAGATCCACCCCTCGGGGGAAGGGGGGAAGGGTGCAAAAGGTGAATGATGGCGTTGCACGGGATACAATGAGAAACGGAAGGAGCTTCAAGGGAGGATGTTTGGAGGGCAAGTGAAGGAGGGATTGGGTATATGGACTGAGGTCAGCGAGTGAAAGGTGGAGGAGTGAAGCAATGGAATGATATCTGAAGAAGGAGAAGCAGGTGAGTTGTGATTGGTGCGGTGAGAATGAAACTGTACGGGTAAAGTCAGGATTCACAATTTTGGAATTATTTGTTAATGTTAATAAAGTTATTAGTATGCTAGCAACTTTGTCTTAATAAATGGATTTTTATGCTACTATAAAAATTGTGGATTGTGGTTATTGCAGAAAGCTCATCTGTGGTCTGTGTGATCAGTTTGGCTGTGTAGCTTGTGCATATTTACATGGGAAGCGCCCTGGAGCTCTGAATGTGGGGAGAGCAGTTTGAATGCTGGTCTCTGCACCACTGTGAACCATTGAAGATCTTTCAGAGCCAGGGGGGTGGAGCCTGTTTCTTCAGCTTGAGTCATGTTAACTTTGTTAATTCTAAATCTCTTTTTAGGGGATCCCTTGGAATGAAGCACAGGCAGTGGGATTAAGTTAGGTTTATATGTGCTGAGCTGAATTATTCAGTTGATGTTCCTGAGTTTGAGGCTTAGAGAGAATCAGTTACTCTGTGTCTTAAAATAAATCTTGTGTGGCATAAAAGCTCCATATTTGTTGTTTTCCTCAAGTCTGAGCCTAAACCTAGGCCAGGAATGGAACACGGAAGCTGCTGTTCCCTGCATGGAACACAAGGTGCTGGTCTGTACTGAGAGAAACCCTGCACTGGGTGTAATAAGATTAAAATGCTTGCTGTGGAAACAGAAAACAATATTTGACACCACCTAGTGGTTTTATGGAATTAGCTGCACTGTGAATGCCTGTTAATATTTACATATGTATATATATATATTGTTATATAAGCTTGAGCCCCAAAAAGAGCAGTGCGGGAACAGAGATCCCCAGGTTCCCTCCAGTTTCGATGACTCCAAAGTGACCTGAAATATTACCATGTTTAAAAGCCTATATGCGGAGATGAAAGACGTAACACAACCTAGTAAAGACATTCGCCAAGGTGAGTGTACAGCAGTTAAGTAGGACAAACAGGAAGATCTGCCGACGATTAATACCCTTTGCACTAAGACACTACCCAAAGTGAGAACCACAGCAGTGGACAGTCGACGAACCCTCATCGCTGTAATGCAGGCTCATAGGATCTCCAGCCTCAACTCCCACTAGCACAAAAGGGCAAGAGGTTTTAACTAGTACTAGACACCCCTCACTATGGAAGAACATTTATCTGTCCAAGGGCGCCGAGGCTTTAAAAGGGTCAAGTTCTTCCAGGTCTCAGACCCAGCAGTAATTAGAAATTGAATTTGAAACTGGTTCCTATTAGGCCCTCAACTTATGTCTTTAACTTTATAGGCAAAAACAATGATCGATTTTTACACAATGACTATAAAATTCCTTAAGTTAATCAATGTCAGCCATGCACACCTTCTTACATTTCACGTTTATCTTCTTCTTGTTTTCTTTGTGGCTATTTGCTTTTACCAGACGGTGTGGCTTTCCCTTTCTTTTTGCTTTCATCTCCTGTAATTTTGACTGTATTCTGTACTTCGTTGTTACTGGTTTGTGTACACTGGGCACTTTACCACTGCTCATTAGTGATAAAGTGCTAGTGCTCCCTGTGTAAATTGTGATTAAAGTGCCCAGCGCCTGCAAATTAAATGCTACTATTGGGCCTGCAGGACTGACTGTACCACGCACATGAGTAGCCCTGTAAACATGGCTCAGACCTGTCACTGCTGAGCCTGCAAGTGTAGTTTTAAACTGCCATGTTGACCTGGCAAATGTGCCTGGCCCAAACCTTCCCCTTTTCTACATGTAAGGCACCCCTAAGGTAGGCCCAATGTAGCCCCATGGGCAGGGTGCAATGTATGTGAAAGGTAGGACATGTACTGGTGTGTTTTACATGTCGTGATAGTGAAATACTGCCAATTTTGATTTTCATTATTGTAAGGGCTCTCTCTCCCATAGGTTATCATTAAAGCTACCTTTTGACACTTTACAAGTGTAACTTTCAATTGGAAAGAGATAGATATTTGGAGTTTGAGTACCCTGGACTCAATATTTTAAAAAAACATCTTTCTATGAAGGTCGCTTTTAAATTGTGTGTTTGAAACTGTCATTTTTAGAAAGTGGGCATTTTCTTGCTTTGCCATTCTGTGCTTCTGTCTGCTTGTGGAATCCACTTCTGGTTTAGACTGGCAGTTGGGCTGTTTGTGCATTAAATCCAGACAGTCACACAAAGGGAGCTGAGGTGTGTCCTGCATATCCTGATTGTAGAGCACCAGGCTGATGGACCTTCCTGAGCTAGAGGGGTGGGAGCAGTTGTCACTGACACCGGAATAGGGCCGTGCCTGTCCTCTCACAATGCAGTCTCCACCTCCCTGTAGTGTGTCTGGAGCCAGGTCAGGGCAAGGCAGGGTCTGTGCACAACAAAGACTATCCTTTAAAGTATACCTACTTCAAAAGCAGAAAGGGGTTTAAGTATTGGACCTATAACCACAAATTTTAGAACACTTCTGGATCAAGAGGAGACTCTGCCAAGAGAAGGAGCTATTAGGGGGATTACTACCTCTTTGTTGTGCTGCTTTGCTGGGTTGGCCTGCAGTTGCTGCTTGGAGACGACAAGGACTGGACTCCTCTTTCTTATTCTACTTGAAGATTCTCCAGGGGCTTGTGTGTGATTACCTCCTTTTGTGGTAGACTCGGGGACATCAAAGTTTTCCTTGTGTTCTATCTAATAACCGTATGGGGCACTTTTGGACCTGTTTGCTCGGCCTGTGGACACTCTTTCACCACATGCAAAGTGTGCGTCTTTACATGCCGCTTAGCCTTCCACCACCCACTGTATGCACCCTGAGGCACTGTGAACTAAGTGCCATGCCACAAAGATCAAAGATTGTGATGATTTCTTTACAAAAGATACTGGGCACACGTTTAAGGAAGCAACAGTATTGATGCAATGAAAATATTCAATAAGTAAGTGGACACTGGTGAAACAAAACCAATTGTTTATATAGATGGTATTCTTCAGAAAAAAACAACGCCAGCCGACACATGTTTCGTCATCAGGACAGTGCCTGTGACTCTTCAGGGATGTAGTGGCATGTACTGCGGATCAGATTACCATTGATAATTCCGACCCGGTATGCCGGGTTGTGCGAAATCCGCGGGTATGGCAGGAAAGGATGAACGATGGAACACGAGCGGATGAGTCCATGTTTGTCTAAGACCTCTGTGTTCAGGGTCCTGGCCGTGCTCTTCTCGCCTCAATTGTGGTGATTCCTACTTGTCAGCACTGGGTGCATGGCAGTTGGCTGTTTGGCAGCTGAGCTCAGAGCACTGGAAATTGTCAAGAGAGCGAGCACCCTGTTGCCTGTCAACCGAACTCTGCTGTGCATGGCCTTTTCCAGGCTCCCATGGGGCGAGAACACCCAGTGAAGCCTCGTTGGCTGTGAAACTCCAGTCCCACCTGCGTTGACGCTGCACCTGGAATCCCAGAGGTGCCCCGACTGCAAGTCATCTGGGAAATGATGCTGCCAGCCGCCCCCACCAAACTCAAGAGACTGTGGCCATGTGATCTATTCCCCCGAGGCACCGATAATTTATTCAGGTACAGGGGCTAACAGGGTCGCTTTCACCGATCAAAGGCCATAGTTACGCCCCAACGTGCGCTGCACAGTACAGCCTAGGAGAGCCTGAATCACCTGCATAAAACCCGACTGGCCCCAATGCAATCCCGAGGGCAGTCAGGTGTAGGAATCCTCTTTCCTCATATCCGGTCCTTTTCTTCTGAGGCAGAGGTTGCCGGGGTGTAAACTACTGTATTTGCTTTGAGGGAAGTGCCTGCAGTATTTTCCTTGCCATGAATGGCTTGGACGCCATTTTTGTGTTCACCAAGGTAATGTTCCACAACGGGTTAGCACTGACAGCCCAGAGTACCGGGCTCCTTGAAAGGGACAGACTGTATACCTTCATGGACCTCAACAGTCCACACATTATGGACAACATTCCCTCTACAGGGGTTACTCACACATTTCCAAGACCTGAGGCCTGACTCTAAATTACCTAATAGGGGCCTCCCTCTGAAAATATTACTCGTGATTTTTTCATTGGATTTGTGTCATTTTTGTCTTGTTTGGTTTAGATAAAGATTGGTTATTTTCTAAACTGGAGTGATGTCCATGTGTAGTGTTTTCACTGTGTTACTGTGTGTTTTATGTACAAATGTTTTGCACATTGCCTCTGAGATAGGCCTGACTACTCATGTCAAGCTTCCAAGAGGGTGAGCACGGATTATCTTGGGTGTGTAACTCCCTCACCCTGACTAGAAGGAAGGGTCCAATCTTGGATAGAGTTACCACTGCCAACTAGATACATTTTGTGTATTTCTGCACATTTTTCAAGCAACATTACTCATTTATACTGTGACCCAAGTGGCTGTTAGAAGTCTAGTAGAGTTCAGGTTGTGAGTGGTTGTTCTTGACAGGCACGGGCTGACAGGTCTGGAGTTGAAGGTGAAGACAGTACGAGTTACTCACAGTGCCTTTAGTGAGTAGAGGTGGGTAAGCTACTGAACGCTCGAGCCAGGATTGACCCAGATGCGTGGCTCTGGCTCAGCTCAAGGTCCTCTTGAAACCTTGAGCCCAGAACGAGCAAAGCCTTCATGGGCGGTCATATTTAATATGGAGAACCTGGTTCAAATGCTGGCTCACATATCCTGTGAATCCCGGCCAATCTTCCTGTGCCATAAAAAAAGCGTAACATAGTTATCTTATTTTCCGAGAATTAAAGGCACAGTCACTTCACTGACTACCAACTTTGATGTCAGAAAGACATACCTGTCTAGTGGCAGAATTGTCCAGCGTGAAACTGGAGATCCTGGCTTACCTGTGTGACAAAATGGTGTGATCCTAGGCTAATATTTAGTCACCAAGCTTCCTTTTTGTTCATTGTCACATATCCACATGACTACTAATATATGAGTTGAGGCTGTGTGCTGTACAATATCTCTTGTGTTAGATTTAACAAGCAGTACTGTTGCTCTATGTATAATAGCAGTCAAGGCCACATAAATGACACATATGACTTCTTACTTGCCTGTTAGTTCACTAATAGCACAGTAACCATGGTGGAAGCAGGTATGCTTCTCAGTTTCTGTTAAAAACGATCACTTTTAATAAATATGTCTCAATACAGAGATATAATCTAATATACTAAGGCGAAACACTTCTGCGTGTAACAGAAATATTTTTTCAGTATTATGAAGACATTATAACATATTCTAACATGATGTTTATTGCATAATTTACATGCCAAATATTTTCAGGCCTCAGCTTTTGCACAGGCTCTTACAGCCAAAACGGACACTTTGCTCAGCTCTCCCTGTTAATTTGTTGCCTCGCCCACCTCTATTAGTGAGTCATAAACATATTCAGACTACATGCTCACCAAATTCAAATTCAAATTCAAATTATCTTTATTCGGTACTTAAAAAGATACCATTAAAGAACATGAAAGTACATACATATAATGTTTGAAAAGCATTTTAAAATGACTTATTAAAAGCAATAAAAATAGGTCTAAAAAAGGGGAAAAAAGAGCAATGGTTCATTGGGAATCTTATACGGACATTGATTCAGTCTATGTAGTGATGATATGGGCAGATGTTTCCCTGGAGTTCCTTAGTCTCATGGCAACCTTAATAAAACGTATTACACATAACAAAGTATATGGGTCTGAGGCTTTTTGCAGAAAAAGGAGGGCTGCTTTAGCATGTCTCAGCCAAACCTTGGCCTCTTTGCATCGCACCTAGAATGATGGTCAAGTATGTGCCATTAGTAATTACCATTTTTTTAAATGTGTAAAGGAGATATACACAGCAGTTAAAGTATTAACAGGGCAAAAAGAAATAGAAACTGCTGTGACAGAGAGAAAGGGAATGGTGAGTGGTAGGTGAGGCAAGGAAGTACATGCAGAAGGACAAACTAAAATACAGTAATGAAGATGAAGGAGATTAAGTGTGAGATATGAAGCTGAAAGATCTCAAAATATGCCAGGAGAAAAAGAGTGTAAGTGCCTAACAGTGTGGTGGTGGAAGGGAGAATGAAAGTATTTGAAATACTCCAACAACCACTACCCCTTCCACAGTTTTCTGTAATAGTCTCATATTTTTGAAGTTGAAGCATTTTCTAATTCTTCTCAACATTGTTACTCATTTATTTGATACAGCAAACAAGCACTGACAAAGACAAAATGTCTGGTTTGTTTTAGATATATGTTCTTTGTTGAGATATGTCTGGATGCAATAACAGGAAATTCACAAACACAGCCAAGAGCAGGATTTAATTCACATGTTTTAGGTCACACACTTAATTACATAGGCCAGGCCTCCTGGATAGGATTCTTGGCCCTAATTCTGAGTTGGTTGGAGGAACAGGTGATATCAACACTTGACACTTGATAAATAAGGAACCCAGGATATATTATTTGGGAAACATCCTTTACAACAAAACTTTTACAACACAGTGCTATTACCACGCAGGTTTTACAACGAAAACCATTACAACGCATTGCGCTGGGGGGGCGCTCTAGGATAGGGAATAGATTTAATTTACTATCCAACACCTTCCCTAGTGTCCATGGGGACTGGAGTTGGAGTAGTAAATTAAACTATTCACTATCCAACACCCCAAAGCACTATGCGTTGTAAAGGTTTGCGTTGTAAAACTGGCGTTGTAACAGCATGCGTGGTAAAAGCATGCGTTGTAACGTCATACATCCATATTATTTATTGGGAGTGATAAATTGCACCTACTCAGGGATTTTGAGGAATAACATGCTATTTTTCTATTAAGGAACCAAAATCTGCCATGTATGGTAAATACTGTACACGTTTCCCATTTTTAAATTACAGCAGGTTTTACCTGCCGAAATGTAACCAAGGGTGAGGTATTTAACACACCTGTTAAATATCAGTTGCAGTAAATACTGCTAAATCGGAATTCCAATCCAAGTGCAAATAGAGGGTTGAGCAGGGGGTTGGGAAACACCCACCATCTTGGAATCAGAGCCCTCGTTATGCTTCTTTGGCCATTCTCTCTTCAGAGACCTCCACCCAAGAGCGAGGAAGAGCACTTCTAGTTTGTTGTTGCTGTACATATGTTCTAGAGGTTGTAGATGTTCCTCAGTTCCTATTTTGATAGGTATGAGCTGTACCTCATGGAACTGACATTTTATGTCAGGAGAGGAAAGGGAATCAGACTGCAAGCTCCCACCACTCAACTGGGCTTGGTCAGCGGCAGAACAAAATGGAACGCCGGTGCAATACTGAGCTATGACTGTGCACAAGAGTGTCTAGATGGTGAGCAGATGTCCCAGATTTGCCTGGACAGTCCTGGATTTTGAAGGACTGCTCCAGGTCCCGAAAAACTTTGCTAAAATAAATGCATGTCCTGGTTTTTGTGGGAAGGTGGATGAGTGAGCATATTAATCATAATGTTGTGTAGTCTCATGTTCACCCTGGCCCTCTCATCAAATATGGGATATAAATTCACTTGCTTATTAGAGTCGACTGCTGTGCGGCTTCGCATCGCTTATGCAGCACAACAGAATTTAATGAGGAGTGAATCAGCGTCTGAGGAGCCCATCAACTGAGGACAGAATCACCAGCAACCTGTCCCCTGAGCTCGTCACAGCACACATAACGCGCTATATAAGTTAAATAAATAAATAAAATAAATACACACACATACACATTCACTGAAAAAAACAAAGGTTACAGGGATGTTATAGTTAGGCTTAGACTTCACTTGTACAAAACCAGTGAAATTTAGCAGTTATTGTTATCTGAGCAAACTGTAACTTATGCCCCCACAATGCACTGCTTATGGCTTCACATATTAATTACATCACTCATGATATAGTCTGCGACATTACTGATGATATCACTGATTCCAACTCAAAGTACATAACTAATAATATCATCCAGTGATTGTGAGTGTTTTCTACAAGTGTTAAACATATATAGTAAGGTACTACAAAAGTTGAAATAGTATTCTTTGTGTACTACTAGTGAGTGATACTATTTCTAACATATATTATGTGAGTGGCCGTGTGACTGTGTGCATTCGTATGTGAATGGGTGTGTGATTGACTGTTTGGATGTGTGAGGGGGTGTGTGGGTGGCTATATAGGTGAATAAGTGGGTGTCTTAGTAGCTGTATTGGTAAATAAGTGGGTGTATGAGTAGCTGTGTGAGTGGGTGCGTGAGTAGCTGTATGGGTGAGTGAGTGGGTGTGCGAGTGGCTTTATGGATGAGTGAGTGGGTGTTTGAGTGGTTGTGTGGGTATGTGAGTGGGTCTGTGAGTGGTTCTGAGGATGATGTCATTAGTGATATCATTTGAGATGTCATCAGAGATTTCATTGACCTTGTCATGAGGGATGTAATATGTGAGGACTATATGAGAGAGTGGGTGTGAGGGTGTATGGGTGTAAGCAGGGGTGTGTAAATGTCTTCATGGGTATGTGAATGGGTGTGAGAATGTCTGTATGAGTATGTGAGTGGATGTGAAAGTGTCTGTATGGGTGTGTGAATGGGTGTGTGAGCAGGGCAGGACTGGCCATACCAGGCATCAGGCATTTCCCTGGGAGGTTGGAAGAGTGGGGGCCAGTAGTTTTGTGGCAGTGGGGGCCAGCTTTGTTTGTTTGGGCCAGTTTTGCAGTGTGCTCCATTATTGGCCCCTAGTAAGAAAAGCAGCAGTGCTTCACACCTGCGTCCCCCTTCCCCAGGGGCTGGTCTAACAAAATTGCCATGGCTGCTACCTTGAGTTTCCAGTCTGACCCTGTGTGTGAGTTTCTATATATGGAAATGTGACTGGGCGTGAGAGGGTCTGTATGGGTATGTGAGTAGGTGTGTGAGTCTCTTTATTGTCTCTGAGTAATTGTGAGAGTGTCTCAATGGGGTATGTAAATGGGTTAAAGAGTGTCTGTATGAGTGTGTGAATGGACATGAGCGTGTCTGTATAAATATGTGAACGAGTGTGAAAGTGTCTGTATGAGTGTCAGTGTGGGTGTGATTATGTATGTATGAGTGTGAGTGTCTGTATGGCTTTAAGAGTGGCTGTGAAAGTATATTTATATTTTTTTATCATGCACGCGAGATCCACAAACCTGTCGCGGATTTACACGAGGACCGCATGACAGCTCAGTGGATCTCATGTGTGGCCCAAAAAACACATTTTCTAGGGTTTTACTGCCCAGTACACATGATTACCCCTCATTTTTAACATACACAAGGGGTCAGGAAAGCTCTCATCTGACCCCTTCATGTACTATACATGCACATTTTCAGCCCCGGGGACTGTTTCTTGATAAATAAAATGACTGGCGCAACTTTTCTGTGAAAGTGCGGGCAGCCAATCAGAATCTTACTTTGGCTGGCGGATCCGCAAACTCCCCGTGAGTGCATCCACAGAGGGTCCTTATCCTGAGATATGCGAAATTTGGATTTCAGGTAATATCTTTAAAGCTACTGAATGGATTTATACCCAATAGCAAAAAGCACACTTTCTTGATCAAGAACTAGCTTTTTGCCAAATTTGGTGTAATTCTGTTCAGCCGTTCAGGCTGCAGTCATGTTCAAAATCTACATGGGAATTAACAGGGGGAAAATGCGTTTTGGGGCCCCCCATTTTTCCATCCCCTGCTTGACAGATCACCCCGAAACATTCAACATAGCAGCTGAACTGAGTGGCTTACTTATTTTGAAAAATTTGTGAAGATTTGTCAAGAGACGCCAAATTTATTTGCAAAACAATAAACGCTTGCCTATGGAAAGTAGGTCCTAACTATAACTACTTACTAGCGACTGCCATGCCAGTAGGGGTGTGTGTGTGTGTGGATGTGTTGCGTGTTTTAAATGTTTTGAATGTAGTCCTTCAGCAACCATAACTGATGTTAACATTTAGGTCCTTTTCTATATCTGTGGCTGTCCCGGTTTTTGATTTTGAAAATCTGGTCCCCTTATGTCTAGAGGTTCTTCTGATATCCTTCGGGATCAAGTTTGCGCTGTATAAAACTTTATAAATAAATAAATAAGAGAACCCGCGAGCTCGCGCTATCCAGCCCCAACACTATAGCAGTGCCCTAACACAAACAACAGTTGATGAGCCCCCGTCCTCCCCTTCATGTAGGAGCTGTAAGAATTTCTGCTTTTCGCCCTGTCTCCAGCAAGTGCAGACGGTGGCCTTGTGCACGTACAACAGTACCTGCAGCTCCCTCCCCAGCGCCACTGCACCTTACTGCACCTCTAGCAGGGACATACCTCAGGCCTCTCACAACTCGCCTGCAGGACACCTGTAGCAGGGACACACTGCTCAGTGGCGTAGCAAGGGGAAGGCGGCACGGGGCGGTACGCACCAGGCAGACCGAGTTTTGGGGGTGGCGGCCGGCGGGACCCCACGCTCTCACCTGTGGCTGTCGCGGGGCGGCAGCCACAGGAATAGTCAGCACCCGCCTCCCCCGCTCTTAGACTCGGCCACCGCGGACGGCAAATACAGGGGCCACCATGGGCGGCCTAAGGCCTAGCAAAGCCACCAACGCCGCTGGTCCCTCACAAATCCCTTGCAGGCCAACTCTAGCAGGGACATACCTCTCCCCGCTCACAACTCCCCAGCATGTCACCTCTCGTTTAGACACACCACACGCCAGAGGCGCAACTAGAGCCATATTTCGAGGGGGGGTGGGGTGCAACTGACATTTTTTTTGGGGGGGGTGGCTAATTCTTCCAGCAATAGGCAGAACGGGGTGAAAAAAACACCAAAGCCTCGTGAAAAACGTAAATGGTCATTTAAAGACCTGTGAAGTACTCGGGTGCGGCTGCGATAAGATCAAAAACTGCCTGTGTGCGTGCCCGGGAAGCTGTCTCAGCCGGACTGACACATACGAGGGGTGTGTGTGTCGGGGGCCTTTGAGCCCTATGGGCGTTGTGCGCCTGCCGCCGCCCCTCCAACTCCCCTGTAGTCACCGCTAGCATGAACGCACCACAGGCCGCTCACAACTCTCCTGCATGCCCTCGATGGTTTAATAAAACCTCCAGTGTCCTCCGCCTGCAGATGCCCGTGTCCCTCCTCTGAAGGCGCCCCCGTCCCCCGCCCCCATCCCTCGATCCCCAACCTCTCCTCCTCGGAAGTGCAGGCCCTGGCACAGCTCATCCGAGGCAGTTGTGGTTTTATGCGCTTGAAAGAGGCCAATTAAACTGAGCTGGATATTAAAAATTAAATCCGGCTCCGGCTGGCCGCCCGCCGCCCCCCGCCCGGAGCGCTTCAAGAGCCATTTCACCACAAGTGCGTTTGTAGGAAGCGCTGTCAGTGTGTGATCTGCGCATCAGAGGAGAGATAAGACACTGGCGGACAGAGAGGGGAAGAGGGCAGAGGGGAGGGAGACTGAGAGGCAGGAGGAGAGGGACGCGCAGAGAGCGGCTCTGTTTGAGAGACAGAATCCGAGCGAGACAGAGGGGGACAGAGAGAGCTAAAGAGACACAGAAAGGATGGGAGGACAGCGAGAGGCACTGAGAGAGGAGGAGACGACAAGCTGAGACTGACAGAGAGAGCTCCGCGAGGGCTGGATGGGGAGAGAGACAGAGGATAGAGAGAGAGGGACGCGGTGAGTGACAGAGGCACGCACTGCCACTGAGAAGTCGGAGGCGCCAGCGGCACAGAGACAAGGAAAAAACACCGGTACTTTGAGACTTAGAAGAGGTAGAGGGTGGGAGTGAGTGAGACCACAAGAGCTTTCATTATTTGAACACTCTATACCTCCTTCCCACACTTCAATGTAGAATCCCTATAACAGCTGGCACACATAGCCACGGCTCTGTGCTCTCTACAGAGAGGCCAAGGATTGAATGAGCATGTATTATTAACAGTTTATGGCACACTGACAGACAGCATGAGAAACGCACACTGCCTTCATCTTTAACTTCAGAGCTCTCCCTTGTGCCTCTACCTAAACACCAAAACACACAAGATGATGGACGGAATGTTGCACAATGGCAAAACATTCACCCCCAGTCACAGATCTGGGTTTAATCCACCGTTATTTTGCTCACCAAGCCACCCCAGTTCAGTTGTTTATTTTGCTGTTCACCCTATGTGGGAAGGGTATGCCCAGACGTGGGTCCCGTGCTCACTAAGCCACTGGAGTCAAGCTATCCTGGCTGAAGACGGCTGATTGCCAGAAACCGGTACTAGGATGCTTGATTCCGGTCCAGGAAAGACATTGCTTGGCTGTTCGGTCTGGGCTGTTCCCATGAGGCACAGCGTCAAGTCTGATTTCCATATGGCCATGTCTGAACTGGGGTGGCTTGGTGAGCAAAATAACAATGGATTAAACCCAGATCTGTGACTGGGGTTGAATGTTTTGCCATTGTGCAACATTCCGTCCATCATCTTGTGTATTTTGCTCTACCTAAACACCAACACATAATTGCAACTCACTCAGACACCTAGAGGTGGCTCGGATCATAGTAAGCACTATACAAAAAACAAATATTGCATTAAATAAAATCTACAGAAACACATCTGGAAAAAGCAAATACTCTTAGGGAATGCATGAAGACGTATGGTCACTGTTTAGAATTTGAATAGTGTTTTTCATATAAAGTTTAGGGCATTCACAAGGGGCCCAATAGGGATTGTTTCAAATGCAGGGGCAGATTTACAAGAAAGTGACGCATCTATTGAGATGCGTCACTTTCCTTGTGCCACCCTAAAAAATGCTTGTGCCACCATGGATGCGCCGTATTTACAATACGGCGCACCATGGCGGAAGGATTGACAGATGTGGCAGGAATTCTGACGCATCTGTTGGGGCAAAAGTCATAGATTGCTGGAGTTGTGTCACAAGCACGGCACAACTCCAGCAATGCATTTTATGGCCCATTCCCACTACACTGCATTACACCCTTACGCCTCATTCAAGCAGGCGTAAGGTTTTGACGCAGTGGTGTCCTAAAAAAGTGAGGCTTAAAGAGGCGCAAGGGGCCCGATGTCTTTGTTTACTGCCGTGTCTGAGAACCGCCAGGACCCTCACCACTTAAAGCCTGCTTAGCAGTGAATGTGCCTGTGTGGGTCCTGTGGGGATGGGTGGGTTTGAGCTTGGACAGTGACGATGTATATGGGCAGAAGCATGTGTGTGTAGGGGAGCATGACAGGAAGCGTGTGGGCTGACTGGAAGGAAATTATAAAGCAAATGGGCAGTGTGGTCTGACTGGATCCAAGTTCTTGCCATTGCCAAAACAGGGTTCTCCATGACCAGCAGCCAATCAGAGCGCAGCAACAACTCATTCATCCATCATTAGTGTCAGCAGCTGCCTGTCAAGTAAGGCTGAGACAAGCTTCTAATCGTTTGACCCGGATAGGTTTACTCATCACACAATCCCTGAACTGAAAAACGTTTCCTTTTCTACCACCTGCTCTTGGAGGTTGGAAATCTGTCCAGACCCCAAGCAGAAGATCTGCAGTGGGTCCCAAGGCTGGAGCTGAGATGCCAGGATTTGACTCAATCCTGCTCAGACAGAATGGATGCAGGATTCAGACTCACAGGTTAGTATGGAGACGCGTCACAGACCCTTTCACAGGCGGCCTGGGAAGAGCCGAATACTCACAGGAGCTCCTTTAATCTTTTTACCTTGTAGAATGCGCTGTGCAGTGACAGACCCCAGGGGCACAATCTCCAGCAGTAAAACACACAAGCTGTGCTAAACTTTCATGAATCAGTGGTTATGGCAATGAAAGTCTACTGCTGCAAACAGTGGGGCAGCTTCCCATCTGACAAGGGCTGCATTATGTTTAAACAGCATATGTATGCGTCTCAGCATAGAGACAAACACAGGTTCTTTGCTTGCAACATTTGACTATATATAGGGAGTCTAAGGCATTGTTTGACCTCTATATGGATTACAAATGTCACAGACATAAAGGCAGCTTCTTTCTCCTTTCCTGGGAATAACCGGCTAGCCGAAGCAGCAGAGGTGCTTCACCAGGCTAGCTCACCTGACCAGCTGAGGCACTTTTCCAGGCTTGTGGGGTAGCAAAGTCAGCTCGCAAGGCTAGCTGAGGCAGCAGAGGCACCTCACCAGGCTAGCTGAGGCAGCAGAGGCACCTCACCAGGCTAGCTGAGGCAGCAGAGGCACCTCACCAGGCTAGCTGAGGCAGCAGAGGCACCTCAATAGGCTAGGTGAGGCAGCAGAGGCAGCTCACCAGGCTAGGTGAGGCAGCAGAGGCACCTCAATAGGCTAGGTGAGGCAGCAGAGGCAGCTCACCAGGCTAGGTGAGGCAGCAGAGGCACCTCACCAGGCTAGCTGAGGCAGCAGAGGCACCTCACCAGGCTAGCTGAGGCAGCAGAGGCACCTCACCAGGCTAGCTGAGGCAGCAGAGGCACCTCACCAGGCTAGCTGAGGCAGCAGAGGCACCTCACCAGGCTAGCTGAGGCAGCAGAGGCACCTCAATAGGCTAGGTGAGGCAGCAGAGGCAGCTCACCAGGCTAGGTGAGGCAGCAGAGGCACCTCAATAGGCTAGGTGAGGCAGCAGAGGCAGCTCACCAGGCTAGGTGAGGCAGCAGAGGCACCTCACCAGGCTAGCTGAGGCAGCAGAGGCACCTCACCAGGCTAGCTGAGGCAGCAGAGGCACCTCACCAGGCTAGCTGAGGCAGCAGAGGCACCTCAATAGGCTAGGTGAGGCAGCAGAGGCAGCTCACCAGGCTAGGTGAGGCAGCAGAGGCACCTCACCAGGCTAGCTGAGGCAGCAGAGGCACCTCACCAGACTAGCTGAGGCAGCAGAGGCAGCTCACCAGGCTAGCTGAGGCAGCAGAGGCACCTCACCAGGCTAGCTGAGGCAGCAGAGGCAGCTCACCAAGCTAGCTGAGGCAGCAGAGGCACCTCAATAGGCTAGGTGAGGCAGCAGAGGCAGCTCACCAGGCTAGGTGAGGCAGCAGAGGCACCTCACCAGGCTAGCTGAGGCAGCAGAGGCACCTCACCAGACTAGCTGAGGCAGCAGAGGCAGCTCACCAGGCTAGCTGAGGCAGCAGAGGCACCTCACCAGGCTAGCTGAGGCAGCAGAGGCAGCTCAACAAGCTAGCTGAGGCAGCAGAGGCAGCTCACCAGAGGCAGCTCACCAAGCTATCTGAGGCAGCAGAGGCACCTCACCTGGCTAGCTGAGGCAGCAGAGGCAGCAGAGGCAGCTCACCAGGCTAGGTGAGGCAGCAGAGGCACCTCACCAGGCTAGCTTAGGCAGCAGAGGCAGCTCACTCGGATAGCTGAGGCAGCAGAGGCACATTGCGGACAGTGGGGCTCAGTGTTCGAGGTGCCACGCTGCTAATTTCGTTGTTAATGTTTTAAAATTATCGAATTGATGGTGCTATTTTTTATTTTCCTTCCCTGGGACATTGTTTTAATATTTAATAGGCAGTCTTTTTAAAATTGTTGAAAGGGGAACTTGGTGCCTCTTTCCTACCTTGCTACTGGGAACTTTTCAAGTTGGGTTTGTCTGTCGAGGGAATTTTCAGGCCTTTATTCTCCTTCCCCGGTCCACCACGGATTGCCGATTGACGTGGAGGGAAGTGAGGATTAGTTCTGGCCCCTCCGCAGCATTTCCGGCATCAGCGCTGCGGGATGCGCTCTAGTCTTTCCCGGTTCCAGCCTCCTTAATCACATGCTGGTCCGGACGCACAGCGGACTGGCGCCGCTGGCGCGGCGGAGGCGCACCAGAGGCAAGCCTGTCTGCGCCCTGTGCGAGGAACCTTGGCCAATTCCACCTTAACATAGGAGATCGTTTGATCTATTCCAGGGAGCGGCTATTGGATCTGCAGCCTCAGGACCAGGGGGCCTGTCGGTCTGTTAACACGCTGACTGTAAAGGACGCTCACTGGTTTACATGTGTTAACTGTGAGGCGTCCTTTCCATTAGGGGCTGGCCATGTCTCTTATAAGGATGGATCTGGTGAGACTAACCCTGTCCCTGCAAATCATATGCTCACTGGGTATCTTCTTAATACTAGATCCTTGATTAAGCATGCCATCGAATTTAATGATTTTGTGGCCCGTCAAAACCCAGATTGGGTGTTTATTACAGAAACCTGGGAAAGAGATTGCTCGGGCCCTGATCTAGTAGAGGCAATTCCCTCAGGGTATCTCCTTGTGAGACAGGATAGGGAGGGGAAACTGGGAGGAGGTCTGGGATAATGTATAAAGATGATTATTCCTGCTTTACAGAGGACCTTACATCGCCCACAGATGCCTATCAGGCTCTTTATTTTTCCCTAAAAGTTCTTCCGACTGAAAGCTTTAGTGGAGTGATCACCTATCGACCACCTGGACCAAGAGCCTTGTTTCCCTAGAATTTTAGTAATCGAATTGAGCCTTTTCTAGCTCGTTCAAAGGTTACGTTTTTGTGGGATTTTAACTTTCATTTAGACAAAAAGGGGTGCCCTGAAACACAGGCCTTTCTGGAAGTCATGGAATCTTGTGGTTTCCCTCAGCTAGTGAAGAGTGCCACACATACGGCAGGACACATCCTTGATGGAAATTTTTCCAATGACCCGAGGGTCATGGTATGGGCTCTTTTTCCCCTCTCCTGGTCTGACCGCTTCGCTGTTCCTTTTACCCTTGTAATGGCAGCACCTGCTCTGGATATCTGTGGCAGGAAATGTTTGAATGGAAGAGAAATCTCAGACGGGTTAGTAAAGAGGCTCTTCTTGATAAACTCGGTGAATACTGTCCATCTTCCTATGCTGATGTTAATGTCATGTACAGCGAGTTCATCAATTGGCTGATTACAGCCTTGGACTCTCTTGCCCCCTTTAAGAAGCATTATGAGGCAAGAAAACGTCCTTCTGCCCCTTGGTTTTCTGAGAGATTGAGGAAACTCAGGCAGGTCTGCCGTCAACAGGAAAGAAAATGGCGAACGGGCCTCTCGAGAGTAGAAAGGGAATTGCATAAAAGCCGGCTAGGGAAATATAAGGTAGCTATTAAAGAGGAAAAGGTTTCTTATTTTTTAGCCATGACCGAATCCCCTAGATCCCCTAGGGAACTTTTTGCTATTATCAACTCCCTCTTAGTCCCTGTGTCTAGTGCCAGCACAGAGGCTTCCCAGGATTTCTGCGATAAAATGGCAGACTTCTTTCATACCAAAATTAAGGACATTTATACCTCCATAGAGAATTCAAATCTGGGTAAGGATAAAACATCTCTTCCTCTTGCTTCAGTGAAAGTTCCTACAGGGAACTGTCACTTACGATCTTTTCCACCTATTCTTCAAGAAGAAACTGATTCGCTGTTAAGTGGGATTAGATCTGGGTCCCCACTTGAACTGTGCCCTCTTAAGATCCTGAAACTGGGGAAAGAGGTAGTTATATCTCCTCTAATGGCTATTATCAACTCTGCTATCTCTGCTGGCCAATTTCCCACTGTGTGGAAAACTGCAGTAGTAAAACCCCTGCTCAAGAAGGGCTCCCTTGATCCAGCTGAATCCAAAAACTATAGGCCTATCTCATTGTTGCCTGTCCCTGGCAAAATCCTGGAAAAACATCTTTACTGCCATATCAGTTGCTACTTGGAGGAATATCACCTGCTCGATGGTTCACAGCATGGGTTCAGGAGGGAGCACAGCACAGAATCAGCACTAACTGTTATCTTTAACAACATTCGGCAACAGGTTGATGCTGGTCACACCACCTTGCAGATCCTCCTTGATCTGACTGCAGCCTTCGATACTATCTCCCCGAGTAGGCTGGTTGGTAGGCTCCAGGACATTGGGATAGAGAGATCTGCACTTAGCTTGTTGTCATCTTTCCTTATGGAGCGGTCACAGATAGTTAAGATGGGCCAATTCTTGTCTGCTCCCAAACAATTGTTTTGTGGAGTACCTCAGGGGTCCTCATTGAGTCCCACTCTATTGAATATCTATGTAGCCCCGCTCGCTGCTGTGGTTAGGTCTTTTGGTTTAGAAGTCCTGTCCTACGCTGATGACACTCAGATTCTGATTTCCATCACGGAGAGTGTCTCAGCCTCAGCAGCAAATTTTAATAATTGCATGCAAGCGGTGGCTGCATGGATGGTGGAGAATTATCTAAGACTCAATGGGGATAAAACTGAGGTTATCATTTTTGGACACAAGCTTGATATTTGGTCAAAGGCCTGGTGGCCTGTTTCTCTAGGAGCCTGCCCTGTTCCCTGTCTAAGTGCCAAGAATCTAGGCATTATTGTAGACTCTCTCTGTCATTAAAGTCACAAATAAATAGAACCGTTGCAACCTGCTTTGGGATGCTAAGGACTCTTAGGAAGATCTTTCCTTTTCTCTCCCTTTCAGCTCGGAAACAGGCAGTGATTGCCCTTGTGGTATCTAGGTTGGATTATTGCAATGCCCTTTATTTAGGAATAAATGGGGGACTTTTGCATCGACTCCAACTAGTGCAGAATGCAGCTGCTAGGCTGGTGATGGGTCTTCCTAAATTTCATGCCATCTCATCCACCATTAAGAACCTTCACTGGCTCCCATGTATGGTACACAAGGCCTTGCACAACAAGGGTGCTGAAGGCATTAATAAAACTGTTTCACCGTTATATTCCGAGGTGGAATCTGAGATCTGCTGCTAGGAATTGGTTAACCATTGCTAGGTTCAGGAAAGCCAGATGGGGGGAGGGGGGCTTTTTCGCTGTTGGGTACCAATTTATGGAATCTGCTTCCTCTCTCAATCTCTAATTTGGAACTACATTCCGCCTTGGGAAAATCTTTGAAGACCTGGCTTTTCTCTTGCTCCAGTCCTCATCTCCCTTACACCTTGAGTTTTAGTAATTTGTGAACTTTGATATATTGACCCTGTCTGCAGCGCCTTGATGCCTTCGGGCTAAGTTTGTGCTTTAAAAGTTTTATATTCATTCATTCATTCATCACCAGCCTAGCTGAGGCAGCAGAGGTACATCCCCAGGCTAGCCGAATACCACAGAGGTAGATCACCATGCTAGCTGAGGCAGAAAAGGCACCTCACCAGGCTAGCCAAGGCAGCTGGGGCACCTCATGTAGCTAGCTGAGGGTGCAAGGGTACCTCACCAGGCTAGCTGAGGCAGCAGAGGCACCTCACCAGGCTAGCTGAGGCAGCAGAGGCACCTCACCAGGCTAGCTGAGGCAGCAGAGGTACACCCCCAGGCTATCCGAATACCACAGAGGTAGATCACCATGCTAGCTGAGCCAGCAAACGAACCTCACCAGGCTAGCCAAGGCAGCAGGGGCACCTCATGTAGCTAGCTGAGGGTGCAAGGGTACCTCACCAGGCTAGCTGAGGCAGCAGAGGCACCTCACCAGGCTAGCTGAGGCAGCAGAGGCACCTCACCAGGCTAGCTGAGGCAGCAGAGGCACCTCACCAGGCTAGCTGAGGCAGCAGAGGCACCTCACCAGGCTAGCTGAGGCAGCAGAGGCACCTCACCAGGCTAGGTGAGGCAGCAGAGGCACCTCACCAGGCTAACTGAGGCAGCAGAGGCACCTCACCAGGCTAGCCAAGGCAGCAGGGGCACCTCATGTAGCTAGCTGAGGGTGCAAGGGTACCTCACCAGGCTAGCTGAGGCAGCAGAGGCACCTCACCAGGCTAGCTGAGGCAGCAGAGGCAGCTCACCAGGCTAGCTGAGGCAGCAGAGGCACCTCACCAGGCTAGCTGAGGCAGCAGAGGCACCGCCTGTGGTGCTTGTAGTTGTCTCCTCCCGATCTCAGAGTTCTAGGCTGAAAGGATTGAGGTGTGGTGGTAAAATAGGCTGCTAAAAAAATGACACTCCTGTGGAAGAGAAAGGCAACTGGGTAGAGTGGGGATTCCTCACCCACAGCAGTCAAGCTGACCTTGAATCCCCCCTCATATTTCAAAGACTAGGCCCAGTGGGCAAAGGACTTCAACACAACTGTTTCCTCTGGCCACACTGGCTCCTTGAACCCAGAGAGTACCACATCTGAGTCACTCACCAGCTGCAGGGTTGTTTTATTCTGTGCAGTGGAGAGGAAGGCACCTGATTTGTTTAGCAGGTCGAGCGCAGGCTTTGGAGCTCCTGGTTCTTCTTCATCATCTTTAAACAGCCGCTACTGTGATAGCTTTGGTCACAAAGTGAAGAAAACTCTGAAAAGTCTGAGAGGGATCAGAATGGGAACCTTGCAAAGATATTTTCAAGGATTTTCATCCATCCAGCACCGTGTTCCCTACTGTGCCGCTCCTACCAGTTGAAAAGGAAAATGCTGCTTGATCCTGGAGGGACGAGAGGCTGTGAAAGGATTGCTCCTGCCACCTGTGGAGGAACTTAGTGAATCCTGATTCTTCATGAATCTTCAGGGCTGACAGCCATGTGCCAGGGTCAGAGAAGCTGGCTTCATGAAAGTCACCGGGAAGATCAAAGACAAGACACATCATGGAAGAACAGGGGGGCTGAAGCCCATGCTGGAAGCAATGTTTGAAAGGCCTGTCTCCCACTGCAGTCTGTAGCCTGGTTCTCCAGGAAGCGCGCCTGAACATTTAGAAACTGCAGAATTGACCTTCAAGTAGACTTTAGCTCCATGTGAAGTTGGAACTTAGATTTCTTTTTGCTTTAAAGTGGCATTAAAACAAGATGCAGAGGCTACACAGTCTGGCCATTTTCTCGAGGAGCAAGATTTTATTTTTCATCTGCCTCTGAGCTTTTTGCAGTGAAGTTTATGGGTCCTGCAGGACTGCAGACACAGAGTTGCCTTAAAGATTTTGGGGCCCTGGCCAAAATATATGTTTTGGGGACCCCCCGTTCATTTTTATGACCAGCTTCTACTACTTCAAGCTTGCATGAATCTAAGGTATCAGAAATGGGGCCAATCAAAAGAGTTAGAGGCAGAGTTAGGCAAAGAGGTTGAGATACAGGTGTAGAGAGAGGTGAGACGGAGAAAGTTCACTTTTCGAGTAGTCGCATTGGAAGGAGGGGGCAATAGGCAACTGCCCACTTTGCACTGGTCTGCTGGAGCAGTCGCCAGGTATCCAGTATCATACAGCCATGCCTAGACACGTCTCCCAGCCTTGCCCTGCTAGAGAGTTTCAAGGTGTCAGAAAGGGGCTGAGTTCCAAAGTGAAAGGCATAGGTGTAAAAATGTGGTAAAGTAACCCAGCAGCAAATGACACTGGGCCATAGCTTTCAAATTCACCCCACTTATAGCTTTTGACATTAAAAAGCGAGACTTCGTCAGGACCAGGATTATTGACCACTTGGCTTCCTTGAGCCTGTCTTGGATACACAGTCTTACCTTTCCCAGGTGCAGGTTTTGACTTCCGAACAAGAGGCGATGGGGCTAATTGAATATACTCACCAGATATTCAGCCCATCAGGTTCACTGTCGGCCCCAAAACGCACCTAGGACATTTACTTTTCACATCCACCATGCTTTCTGTGGACATTTTTACCTTTTCCTTGAAAAATCTAATCTATTCATTAGTTCTTTCGTACTATTATTACGTGGGGGTTTATCTGATTCAGTTCTTGACTTTAAAACTGTTTTGGTGTCTCCTTTCTGTGGGAGAACAGCCTGTCACTTGAGTCACAAAACAGATGGAAAGCCCACAATTTCTCATAGAAGGTTCTTCCTTTTCATTTTTAGGCACTAGGGGGCATATTATCAAGGGGGCTTATCTCCGCTTTTTTGGCTTTAAAAGCCAAGAAAGCGGAGATAAAATTATCTCCCTATTACCTAGCTGTCGCTAACACCAGTTAGCGACAGCTAGTAGGAGATAGCGACCATCTTGGGCCCCGATTTGCATGTCAGTGATATTTATCACTAATGACATGCAAAGTGGGCGTGCCAAGATGTTAGCGACTGGAAACAGTCACTAACATCGCTATCTCCTATTACGAACTTTTGGAGATATTCGCGCTAAGAGCGAATATCTCCAAAAGCTAACACCTGCCCTGAGCATTTCTTAGCCATGCTATCCAATGGGAGGTGGATAACATGGCTAAGAGCATTAGCTCGGTAATGCATGAATATCGCTGACTTTTCAGCGATATTCATGCATTGCGGCCGATTTTTATCGCATTTGCGATAAACCTTGGTAATACCAAGGTTTATCTGCGATAAAAATCGCCGCAGGTCAGCAATACATTTTTGTCTCTAACCAAGCAATAGCGATAATTATCGCTATTGCATTATCGCTATTGCTTGGTAATATGCCCCTTTATCCTCTGGGTCGAGAAACTGTCAAATGTGTTCCAAAGCAGCTGTAGGTATTTCCTGGATTTGTACCAGGAATGCTCTTGACAGCACACCTTGCGCTGTGAGTACTGAACTCCAGCAGTGATGCATCACCGTCGTCTTTTGGTCAATGATCGCCGCTGGGTCTGTGAAAGGAGACAGAGACTCATCTGTGATGCTCTGGTCTTGTGTGGGCTTGAGTGCTACGGTCAGTAGTATATCAGACAGAGAGTCTGAAGGTGGAAATCTTTGCATAGAATCCTTGCATCCTTGCCTCATTCCATGCCGAGGCTTCTCTAAGAAGTTGTTAATGCAAGTATTATTGGCCGACCCGAGCACTGTCCTGGCTGACACTGTGTAAATCCGCAAAGAATAGAGGGGAGGAAAGACTGATATCGGTGGGCTGCCTTGGAAAGAAAGGATGCATCAAAGGGGAACACTGACGTCATGTGGCGATAATGAGTCGTTCTGTAGTGAGGTTCGTCTGTGGGTTTCCCTCTCACTGGACCCACCTCGTCATATTTGCATAAGTAGTGAGGGTTCTCTCTCCCCAACATTTCCTCTATACATTCCTTAACTCTAATCTCTTTTCCAACGGGTGAATGTATGTTGCAAGATGTCTTTACGTGCCTAAAAATAAATAGGTAACTAAGTACACGTGCAATGAAAAACGACTAGTAAATTGCTTTCCCCAAGTGATATATTATTCAATTTTTTCTATATGCTGCCTTATATGTCGATTTTGCCTCCTCTATAGGCGCATGTATTGTGGCTATTTCTTTTTTTTTCTCCATGATTTATATGTAATACTCAAAAGGAAAAGAAAGAAAATGGGCAGAGAATTAAATAAAAAGAGACAGAATGATAGAAAAGCGAAACAAGGAGATGGGAAGATGGTGGAGAGACTGATAAAGAGACTGATAGGTGAGACATTTGGCAAATGATCAGAGAAGGAACGAGAATCACAGAGGGGACTGATGGTGGAAATGAGGCACAAAGGAGGCCAGAGATAGGGTGCGCCATCTATGCGGAGAATGAGAGGGGTGCTTACTCTGGGGGAACTTCGGAGGGTTGTCGTTGACATCGGTAAGGGTGACTGTCACCGTGGTGGTCCCAGAGAGGCCTCCCATGTGGCCCCCCATGTCCTTGGCCTGAATCACCACGAGGAACTCGTCCTGCGTCTCTCGGTCCATGTTGGGGATGGCGGTCCGGATAACTCCTGTGAGAGGGGCAAGAAGAAGAGAGATCACAACCTGAAGAGGAGCAAGGAGGCAAAAGATGCTTACTTGTGGCAAGGGTTCTCAGCATGGTTACGCAGTTAATGACTCCTCCACAGTCAAGGAAATCCCTAAAACAGCCCTTCTGAGCCTGAAAACTATGGGGCATATTATCAAGGGGGGGCGATAGGCAATTTTCGCTGCTTTATCGGCCGTTTTCGGGCCCTAAGCGGCGAAAATCCTATCGCCCTATTAGCATGCTGTCGCTAGCAGCAGTTAGCGACAACTTGTAGGCGATAGCGAGTGGTATGGGGCCCGCTTTACATGTCAGCGATATTTATCGCTAATGACATGCAAAGTGGGCGTACCCAACCTGTTAGCGACTGACAGCAGTCACTAACCTCGCTATCACCATCGCCTATTAGCAAGGCAGGCGTAGCGTTGGAAATATTCGCGCTAAGCGTGAATATCTCCAAAAACTAACACCTGCTCAGACCAGTTCTTAGCCATCATATCCAATGGGAGGTGGATATAATGGCTAAGACCCTGTCAGCGATAATGCGTGACTATCGCTGTATTCTCAGCGATATTCACGGATTTCGCCGCCATCGGCAGGTATTTTATAACTTTTGTGATAAACGTTGCTAATAGCACGTTATCTCAGTGATAAAATCCCGCGATGCTTGGCGATAGAAAAATTGTCACTGAGCCTATTTAGCGATAATTTTCACTAGTTGTTGGTAATATGCCCCCATATGTACTATTATCGCTTTTTGTTACAAAAGAGGCACGTTGATGGACCCCAAACTTTACCAGATCTCGCTTCCTTCCAGGGAGACACAGAGCCCTGCGAGCCCAGGCAGCATGCCCCAAAGAATCCCACCCCCCCAGCAGCCCCTCAGGTTAGACTCTGCAGCATTCACGTTCCTCCCCCTCTTGAACGCCAGGCCTATTGGCAGTGCCCGTAAGACTTATGGACAGCACTCCCATTGGAGAACTACTGTTACCTGTGAATAACATTTCCTTCTTCAGCCCAAGATCTCCCCGGGAGAGGTGTTTGCAAATGGGCTTTCATGAACAAGCACTGTGCGGAGGGGCTTGTAGAAACCTGGCCTTATTTACGCAAACTTTTAGGCTATGCCTCGCCCACTTTAAATCCACTAGTGCCTATACACTGTGTGCATGGACTCTGCATGGCATCCCTGACATCTCCAGCACAGGAGAGATTCATAAATGTGTGAGTAGCTGCTTTACTCCTAGTTGCGACGACCCTGGCAAAGCATGGTTTGGCTTCTGGTACCGTAGGCAGATCATTCCTTTGCACCCCACACCCTCTGCACAGGCAACTTCCGGCTGCAATGAGAGCCTGATGTGTGCAGGCGTGCCCAAAGAGGAGCTCAAAGCACGCTGGACATCAGGAGCGTGTAGGCGCTATGCACAAGGCAGTGGAATCTTATGAAGGTAGATCAGTAGGTTCACCGAGTGGTGTGCGTGGCAATCCGAAACAACAATTGAGTGGGATCCCAGGACAGCAGGTAAGAACCCCTTATCCTCATGATAGATAGTAAATAGTCATCTTCTGACAGTCTTGCGTCACTCACTCTCGAGACTCTCTTGGAGCTTCCATTAATAGTGGAATGCTGATGGAACATTAACCAAAATGAGACAGGCTCATATTTTGACAACATTCTTTTGAGCCCATCCCATAAATCACTTGTCACCAGACTGCTGAAGAAGTTTTCACCCAAGAGTTCTCTATGCGGGTTGTGGCAGTGAAAAGATGGAGCCTGAGGAACAAGGGTGAATGCTTGGATGTGGCAAAGTGTGAACCAGCAGGGCACCACATCTGCTTGAACCCGCGGAGAGCTGAAAGAGCTTCGCTGGTTGCCCATGGGTGCACAAATGAAATACATCTCCTTCATCGCCGGTTAGAGCTGTTCATGGCAAAGGCCCTTCATATCTCAAATCCAGGATCAAATCCTGGATAATCAAACACAGACCAGCTAGGTCAGTCAGAAGATCAAATACCGCCATCTTCAAAGTTCAAAGATTCTACCGACAAAGACAGGGTACTTGAAGCTTCACGTTCCCGGTTTCAACACTGTGAAGCACCCTCCCACCTTCTCAAAGAGAGGAACATAATGTGCTCATTTCAAGGAGAAACTGAATCCCACCTGTTTAACTACCTGATCATTTCTTTTCTTCTTCTGTCCCCTGTGCACCCCACCTCTATCCCCACAGCCTCACTTCTTGATGCACTCTCAATCGGTTGTGCGTGTAATGAATGACCAGGAAATAAATAGAAGAGAGGTCGCAATACATTTCCAATAATAGTAATAAGTAAGTATGCCCTTGTTGGACTTGGACCTTTTTGCAGGGTGATCCCAGAACTTTTTGCCTTCCTCCTGTTTTTTTTACCTGTTGTTTGTAGTTTTATGACTCTAGGCACTTTATCACTGCTGATCAGTGCTAAAGTGCATTTGCTCTCTCTTGTAAACTCGGTAAGATTGGTCTACACCTGTTTGACATATTTAATTTACCTGTCAATCCCTTGAACAGTGGTATCCCATATACCCAGAGACAGCAAATTAAATGTTACTGGTGGGATTACAGCGCTACTTGAGCCAACCACCTAAGTAGCCTTTCAAACCTGTCTCGGGCCTCCGCCACTGCAGGGCCTGCACGTACAGTTTACTGTCTCTGGACGTGGCATATAAAGTGCTTGCAACATCTACAACTCCCCTTTTACTACATTTCAGTCACCCCTAAGTTAGGCCCTAGCTAGCCCTATGGGCCGGGTGCGGTGTACGTAAAAGATAGGACATGTGCCTTAACTGTGTGGCATGTCCTGGTATTGACAAATAGCCTATTTGGTTTCTCACTGCTGTGAGGCTGCCCTCTCATAGATTTGCATTGGGGATTCCCTGATAAGTGCTTCAGTGGTAATTCCTGACATGAGAGGGTAGCGTGATCAAGTTTGATATGTTTGGAATAGTAGTGATAAATCTTGCTTATTGGTGAAAGCAGATTTATTATTACTATTTTAGAAATGCCATTTTAGAAGTAGTCATTTCTGTGTGCTTATGTGTCTTTGTGCCCTTGCTAGTTTGTGAGTCGACTGTCTGGTTTTAGAGTGACAGAGACAGGGGATGTGAATTCTCTTCAGACATCCACTGGGGGGTTGAAGAGTGACCTGCCTTCCTGGACGAGTCAGGGCTGGGCTGAATGGACCTGGGCTGCATATATAGTGGTGGGAGGAGATTTGCCTTGTACCTGAATAGGCCTGGTCTGCCCTGAACAATGCTGTCTCCACCTCCCGTCAGGAAAATACACCAGTGGGGACAGAACTGGTTTGGGCTGGGCTCAGAACCCTCTACCACAAGAGAACAAAGACTTTGTGGTTATAAGTAAAGGCGCTGTGAACCAATGTTTTTTTACTTGAAAAGAGAAGAGACTGCGTGGGACCAGAGGATTGCTGTGCTGGCAGGGTAATACCACTGTGACTGTGCCTTGGGTGCTGGGATGCTGGAGGGACTGCATCGATGACCAAGAACCCTGTGTGCTAACTGCTGTCTGCAGGGGTTATCTTTAGTGTGTAACTCCCTGGCCCTGACTAGAGTGGTGGGTTCTGCCTGTCTTAGGTGCATACCCTAGCCAACCAGAAACCCAATTTCTAACAGCCCTTTTCCATGGCTGGTGATTGCTGGTGAGGCTCCATGTGAGACGTCACTCCAGTCGTGCCCTCAGATTGAATGGGAGCAAACAAGTGAAGCTGTGGGGATCATGATTGTCTCCTAGTTCGAGACGTGGAATATGCCAGGAAGATTAAAAGACAAACTCTTGACTCTGAATGAGGTCACCACTGTCCCCATGATGACACTGTTGGCTGGATCTGCGCAGAAAAGCTCAAGTCCAAATAACACAGACAGTGGCACTGAAGCTGGATGTTGAGGTAATGAACATGTTGGGCGTCGGTTGAATCCTGGCTTGGTCGCCATATTGAAGGCTCCATCAGAGTGAGATGGGAAGAGCTGCAGGAGGAAGGGCATTCTCAGTCAGCCCACTGGGATTCATATCCCATGTAGATAATGCAAGGTGATAGTGGAGATTGTGGTGTAAGGAGTGGGTAATGAGTTTGCGGTGCTACCTAGGCAGGAAGGCTCTTTGCAGGTAGAGTGCAGTCAATAAGCGTCCCTGCACCTCGAAATGTTCTTCTTAAGGCTGTGCTGTATTAGTAGATTCATGAGGAGGAGATTAACCTCAGCCATTGGTAGTTCCTCTGGGCTGCATCCCAGTCCATCATTTTCATGCCCCCCATGCCACCTCAGACTAGATTCAGACAAATGGTCCGGCTCCAGTATCAACAGTTCCTCTCTGAACCAGGACACATGCAACCCGAGACCAGTTTGGGCCTATTAGGGCCATTTCAGTTGGGTTTAGCTTGGTTCCAGTGGCACAGTGAGCAATGGCATTGTACAGTACTATATTGATCATCATGGTGGCCGTCGGCAGTGCCTGAAAGCGAAACAGCGCCATGAGTTATAGCGACCCTCAACAATCAACAGGCTGTATCAAGCAACTCTGTGCTTGTGAGCGATGTTGAGACAGTTAACTATGATGTCCTCAATAAAATAAGTGTACCCGCCAGGCTCTTCATCGATGCTGAGGGAGAAGGATAGTATCGCTGAGAAGAGAATCAACCTTCATGAAAAATTACTCTGTTGTTTTACACATTTTCTTTTCAGGATGGATCGGATGTGGCCTGCATGACAGACCTTCAGCACTTGTAAAAAAAAAAAGCTAAATTGACTACAATAGTCCATGCTGGATGTTGGGGTAAGGGACACACTCCACCAATCCACCAATGGCAATGGGACACCACCTCTAGAAAATGGCAAGGGGCATGAATGGTCCTTTCCTTACAAGGTTTATTGCCTAACAAAACTGGCAGCTATCTACGTCGATAAACAGTACGTAGTTGTATATAATGGGTTGTATGTCAGATTCGCGTATACAGAAATATTGTCTAACATAAATATTGTCAACTACATATTAATTTATAAAAATATCGTCACAGGGGAGCAGATTTTCTATTAATATTGTCAATGGGGCAATATTTTTGTAAAAGAAATTTAGTCAACAGTATACATGTCAGATGATACTCTAACAACAATATTCTGGTGCCCCACTATATAAAGGTGGCATAATCCCCCTGGTATCACTCTAACCTTTCAAGTAGAAAAGGAGTCCCTGCTTGACCCAAAAAGAGGAAGCGATGAATTAAAAGGTTTCTAGAAAAAAAATATTTCCTGTTCTAAAAGAACTAATCTGAGTAGCATCTGAGGCGAAAACCAGATCCTGTCAACTACTAACACGTCATCAATCTTCTAAAGGTAACGATGAGCATAAAATGTTTCCTTAAAAGCCAAAACGAAATCGGCCTGTGTTCACAGGAATTCCACAAGACACGAATGCAGAAAATCGGAAGCTGGGTCATTGTGGGTGCAGTGACTTCCGGGACTCTCTTGTTCTCTTGTTCCCTGCAGGGGCCGAGCCCTGGTGGACTCTGAGTGCTCAACATCCATTGAAAAGCAAAAGGAGGCAATGTTACAATTCATGATAAACACCGGGGATGCTTTCAGAGGTCATTGTGACTGAGGAGAAACGTTCTTAAGAATATTAACTTGAGCAGACTGCCATGTCGAGGAGTGAAAATTGATCAAACGTCCCCTGTGGTACCACAGGCCCTGTACCTCTCAGTTGTTTCTTGTATCTTAGGCGGCCTGTGGGTGAATACTGTCTGTGACCCCTCCCCCCCAGTGATGTGACCAGGGAGTCCCAGTGGCACCACTTTACCAGCCACAGCCACAGCCACATCCACCAGGCGGTCTGCTGCCTCTGGTGGGGGTCCGGTGCTCCCCTAACTACTTGCTTGTCACGTGACCTGTCTCAGTCCCTTGTTCTCCGTCTCAAAGCTGGTTACGTGGCCCAATGAGCTGTCTAGGTGCCATCCCTTTATGTCACTGTCCTTCTCATGTGACCGTGTCTCACACTCATCAGTCACTCCCCCATCTGCTGAGCTCCAGCTGTTCCAATCAGTCTTGTGCCTGTTTGTGTCTGTCACTGTCTGTGAACTCCGGGGGGCTCAGCTGTTCCATTTCTCCCTTTCACCCCCCTCTGCAGCGGGCCTACGTCTCTCAGGTGAGTAGGTGGTACCACGAATGACTGCTGCTTCCCCTCTGTGACAGGCCAAGGGCAGTCTGTGAGATCCATACAAACCTGTTATTGGCCGCTTTTCAGGTAGTCCCAACCCCAAATACCTCTCTGTCACCCCGGCCCTCTTTTGGTAGACATCATGTATCTCTGAGGGCCCCATGCATGTCTGTCACTCCCCCCCCACCCTGGTACTCTCAGGGTGGTCCCATGGGCCTCAGATCCAGTTCTTCCTCTGCATCCATGGAGCCCCATGGCTTTAGTTCCTGTCAGTCACTCTCCTTCTCTGGTGGGCTCAGGGTGGTCCCATTGCTGCACGTCACTCTCCATCTCTTGGGTGGACTCATGAACCTAATACATGGTTCTCCACGCCCTGGTGGCCTTGCGTTAAGGTGAACAACTTAATGCTCAAATGTTCCCTCTTCTTTGTTGAATGAATCCAGGTGATACAACCCCTTCTAGTGGCCCCTCTTTCTAGTGTACATTGTAGCTCCCACAACCTCAAAAAATGGTTGGTCCATTGCTTTTCTCATGAGTCTCTTATAAACCCCACACATGTGTGCCCCACTCATTCCTTGCTGTAGGCCGCAGCCGCCATACCTGTCTGCGGATCCACAGAGAAGAAGGGCTGCCCTTCGAGGACAGTGTAGACCAGCCGGGCACTGTTGCCATACGTGGGGTCGTCCGCATCGTTGGCAGTCACCTGGATCACTGATGTTCCTGGCAGGACGAGAATACAAGACCGTGAGTCACAGAGGCCTAGAGGGCTGCCGCTGGCTTTACAATAAGCGAACAAAGACGGAAATTATAGAGAGCTACAAGTGTTCAAGACAGTCACGTATCACCTAAGACAACTGGACCTCAAGGGTCTCTAATATTCAATGGATAAGCTACCAAGAAATAGAATATTTTAGGGTTAAAAAGTGAAGGTCTATCATGGAGGTACAGCAGACAACCATGGCTTCCGGCTCATTATGTAAAGAGATAGAGTTAAACGTGGTGGTCTATCATTGGTGTACAGCAAATAACCATTACTTCTGTATTGTTATGTAAGCAGTTAGTGAACTGACCAGAAGCCAATTTATGAATGGTTAATGACTAGATTCTGTGGCTACTTGATGGCCTCTTGCCCTAACCTTGAGAGATGTGAGGACCAAGTGTCTAGAATGTGAAGCTGAGGTTGATCTTGTGAGATTCCTCAGGTGACACTTGCTTCTGTCCTGGTGGTGGCTGAGGCCAAATACATCTCATTTGAACATACCTGCTTCTAGTGCATCTTTGAGTGACAGAAGGCGAGGATGAGGAGTTCCACCTCTACACAATCCTGCGCAGCTGCATGCTGTTGGGAAGAAGTATGTCCCAGGAGATAAACTCTACAAAGACCAAAACATCCAGAAAGAGCGATCTGGAGATTTCAGACTCCAGGTAGAAAATTCCAGGGCTGTTCTGATGCAGCTTCTACATTATTGGAGGCACGCTAGGGATGCAGTGTAAATTTTAGAGCCAGATCTGCAGGTCATGTGACCTAAAAGTGCTGTGGACTATGGCGTCATTGTAATGCAGCGTGGATAACCACCTCCATGTGCGTCTCTTCAAAAGGTCTCTGAATAAAGCCCGGGGCACAAGAGGTCTGTAGCCTAAGAAATTGATCAGCTGACCTATTGGTTGAAGGTCAGTAACACATGGACGATCAATGAACCAGGCTGGGGCCCATGACGAGGACAGTTTATGAAAATGGCCAGGGATCCATAGGGTGGGGGGCAGGGTACGAACATGGTCAGAAGCCCAGTGGAAGGACTGTCTTTGAATGAAGCAATGTTCCCTTCGCGTGGAGAGTCTATGAGCATGACCAAGAGACAACGGGAGGATGGCCAAGAAGCAGAGTAGATGGATGCTCTTTGAACAAGTCAGTCACCATTCGAAATGTTGACCTCAGAACATGGCTGAGGCTCATTGGGGTGGGGGGCCTACGAAGAAGGACACTACTGCTGCATTACAAGCACTACACACTGCTTCTTGCTGATGCACTCCAAGTGCAGCCATCCTCCCATACCCAGCCAGGAATGTGTCACACCCAGTGCTTTAAATGGGCGGGTACTGTCCGGTACGGAGTACCAGCACATTTTTATTTTGAGGAGGCACTTCTAAATAGAAATGCAATACCTTTAATTGGAGAGTACCGGCACTTCTAAGAAACAAGCAGGTACTCTGGCACAGAGTGCCTGCAATTCTATGTTTCCATTTCAAGCACTGGTCACACCTGCTCTCACGGTGCCTGTCCCCTTCCGGCTGATCACCTCTGCTTCCACTTCAAAGCTGATGTGACCCAGGAGTAGAAGGAAGTCGGCAGCCTGGTGTGACCCTGACCCAGCTCCCTGGCAGCGACATCAGACCCCTGGTGCGTGCCACGCTCCATGGTCCACACTCCGGGTCTGCGAAGGGTCAAAACCCTATTTTAAACCCTATTTTAAACTCTATTATAAAGGTTACAAAGTTTTTCAAATTGCATTTTTTTTGCGCAGAAACTATTAACTTATTTATGTCACACACATCTTTAACATAAGCAAACTAGTCTGCACAACATACACTTTTGTTCTGCTTCTGCACATTTGCTTCGTACGTGGTGAAGCTCAACAAACAATAATCTTACAAAGACAAGAAAAATTCATAAAAATATCCATGATGTGCGTGCCATTGTGCATAGAACAGGCCACACAAGGTAAACTTGCAGAGAGACAGATGACATGTACTTTCACCTTGACTGGGTTCAATTAGCGTGAACAATACCTCGCTTCATGCAGAAAAACTTCAGGCGTGTGAAGGTGACGATAAAATAGGAAACTTGGAATGTTTTCCATAGTGCGACAACCAAGAACTTCACAAAACGCCCGCACCCCACTCCACAAGGCGTTTGTGCAACCCCCGCTCCACCAGACCTTTGTGCACCCCTGTTCTAGCAGACCTTTGTGCACCCCCACTCCACCAGACCTTTGTTAGCCCCCGCTCACCAGACCTTTGTGCACCCCCACTCCACCAGACCTTTATGAACCCCGCTCCACCAGACCTTTGTGCACCCCCACTCCACCAGACCTTTATGAACCCCGCTCCACCAGACCTTTGTGCACCCCCACTCCACCAGACCTTTATGAACCCCGCTCCACCAGACCTTTGTGCACCCCCACTCCACCAGACCTTTATGAACCCCGCTCCACCAGACCTTTGTGCACCCCCACTCCACCAGACCTTTATGAACCCCGCTCCACCAGACCTTTGTGTGCCTCTGCTCCACCACACCTTTGTGCGCCCCCGTTCCACCAGACCTTTATGAACCCCGCTCCACCAGGCCTTTGTGCGCCTCTGCTCCACCAGATCTTTGTTCACCCCCGATCCACCAGACCTTTGTGCACCCCAGCTCCACCAGACCTTTGTTCACCCCTGATCCACCAGACCTTTGTGTACCCCCTGCTCCACCAGACCTTTACGGAGCCCTGCTCCACATGACCTTTGAGCACCCCATTCCACAGTACTGCAGGGTCTTTGCCAGCCTAGCCCAAATCCCTTGAGACAACTCTATCTCACATATGTACAACAGTAGGAACAGCGACTACCTAATTGCGATTTTTTTGTGAATTGCAATTAGGATTGGCACAAGACGCCGGAGCAGCGAGGCAGAGCCATCGTACCCGCGGACGCGGTGATTAACTCCTGCCGGGGCGAGGTCAAAATTAACCGAATAAAGGAAACAAGATCGTCAACATCTGGCTTGCTTAATCAATGAAACCTAACCAATTGAATCTGGATTGTGGCCGCCATGAAAACCTAAATCCTATGGAAATGAAATTAACACCACTGTTGGAAGACACTAGATACCAATTTTTATAGTTGGCAATCAAATTAATTATCCCTTTGCCAAAATTGGATGGAAGCTTTTTCCACCAACCTAAAAAAGCTCACCATGTCCTGATGATGATCTAAATTGATATAGATCGAAATGCCGTCGACCCCATCAAGGAAATTCCTTGCCCCATTGTATATATTTATGTGGAATATATCCTTGTTTGTGTGACATTTGTATATAGTTTTTATTGTAAACTTTCACTCAGTCACCCTATGCACCTTGTCACCAATGTGAGAACCTGAAATATATGTTTAAAAATATATGCTTATAAATAGAATAAAGTAGCTTTTTATATGCTATCCTACAGAAGAACGCCCTTTCCTACTTTTTGATTAATTCAAATAGCATCTATTAATTCTTACATATATAAGGACCTTTTTTTTAGGCCACCGAAAACCAATGTTCTACCTCAAAAACCACCAGACCTTTATGCACGCCCGCTCCACCACACCTTTGTGCACGCCCGCTCCACCACAACTTTGTGCGCCTCTGCTCCACCACACCTTTGTGCGCCCCTGCTCCACCAGACCTTTATGCACATCCGCTCCACCAGACCTTTGTGCGCCCCCGCTCCACCAGACCTTTATGCACCCCCGCTCCACCACACCTTTGTGTGCCCCCGCTCACCAGACCTTTGTGCGCCTCTGCTCCACCAGACCTTTGTGCACCCCAACTCTACCAGACCTCTATGAACCCCGCTCCACCAGACCTTTGTGCACCTCTGCTCCACCAGACCTTTATGCACCCCCGCTCCACCACACCTTTGTGCGCCCCCGCTCCACCAGACCTTTATGAACCCCACTCCACCAGGCCTTTGTTCACCCCCGCTCCAACAGACCTTCGTGCACCTCTGCTCCACCAGACCTTTATGCACCCCCGCTCCACCACACCTTTGTGCACCCCCACTCCACCACACCTTTGTGCGCCCCCGCTCCACCAGACCTTTAGGCATCCGCGCTCCACCACACCTTTGTGCGCCCCCGCTCACCAGACCTTTGTGCGCCTCTGCTCCACCAGATCTTTGTGCACCCCCACTCAACCAGACCTTTATGAACCCCGCTCCACCAGACCTTTGTGCGCCTCTGCTCCACCAGACCTTTGTGCACCCCCACTCCACCAGACCTTTATGAACCCCGCTCCACAAGACTTTGTTCACCCCTGCTCTAGCAGACCTTTGTGCATCCCCACTCCACCAGACCATTATGAACCCCCTCTCCACCACACCTTTGTGCGCCCCCACTCCACCAGACCTTTATGAACCTCGCTCCACCAGACCTTTATGAACCCCACTCCACCAGACCTTTGTGCACCCCCACTCCACCAGCCTTTGTGCACCCCCACTCCACCAGACCTTTATGAACCCCGCTCAACCAGACCTTTGTGCGCCTCTGCTCCACCAGACCTTTGTGCACCCCCACTCCACCAGACCTTTATGCACCCCCGCTCCACCACACCTTTGTGCGCCCCCGCTCCACCAGAGCTTTGTGAACCCTGCTCCACCAGACCTTTATGAACCCTGGTCCCTACTCCACCAGACATTTATGCACCCCCGCTCCACCACACCTTTGTGCGCCCCCGCTCCACCAGACCTTTATGCACCCCCGCTCCACCACACCTTTGTGCGCCCCTGCTCACCAGACCTTTGTGCGCCTCTGCTCCACCAGACCTTTGTGCAACCCCACTGCACCAGACCTTTATGAACCCCGCACCACAAGACCTTTGCGCGCCTCTGCTCCACCAGACCTTTGTGCACCCCCACTCCACCAGACCTTTGTGCACCCCTGTTCCACCAGACCTTTGTTCACCCCCGCTCCACCTGACCTTCGTGCACCCCTGCTCCACCAGACCTTTGTGCACCCCTGCTCCACCAGACCTTTGTACACCCCCGCTTCGCATGCCCTTTCTGCACCCCCACTCCACATGACCTTTGTGCACCCCCACTCCACCAGACCTTTGTGCACCCCTGCTCCACCAGACCTTTGTTCACCCCCGCTCCAACAGACCTTCGTGCACCCCCGCTCCACATGCCCTTTCTGCACCCCCACTCCACATGACCCTGTGCACCCCCGCTCCACCAGACCTTTGTCCACCCCTGCTCCACATGACCTTTGTGCACCCCCTCTCCACCAGACCTTTGTGCACTCTGCTTCACCAGACCTTTGTGCACCCCTGCTCCACCAGACCTTTGTGCACACCCGCTCCACATGACCTTTCTGCGCCCCCACTCCACATGACCTTTGTGGACCTCCGCTCCACCAGACCTATGTGCACCCCTGCTCCACCAGACCTTTGTGCACCCCCACTCCACATGACCATTGTGAACACCCCACTCCACCAGACCAGTATGCACCCCTGCTCCACCAGACCTTTGGCACACCCCGCTCCAGCAGACCTTTATGCACCCCTGCTCCACCAGACCTTTGTGCACACCCTGCCCCAGCAGACCTTTGTGCATCCCCCACTCCACCACACCTTTGTGCACCTCTGCTCCACCAGACCTTTGTGAACCCCCCGCTCCACCACACCTTTGTGCACCCCGCTCTATCAGACCTTTGCTCACCCCCTGCTCCCTCACACCTTTGTGCACCCCGCTCCACCAGACCTTTGTGAACCCCTGCTGCACCAGACCTTTGTGCACCCCTGCTCCACCAGACCTTTGTGCACCCCCACTCCACCAGACCTTTGCGCGCCCCCGCTCCACCAGAGCTTTATGAACCATGCTCCACCAGACCTTTATGAACCCCACTCCACCAGACATTTATGCACCCCCGCTCCACCACACCTTTGTGCGCCCCCGCTCACCAGACCTTTGTGCGCCTCTGCTCCACCAGACCTTTGTGCAACCCCACTGCACCAGACCTTTATGAACCCCGCACCACGAGACCTTTGTGTGCCTCTGCTCCACCAGACCTTTGTGCAGCCCCCCTCTCCACCAGACCTTTGTGCAGCCCTGCTCCACCAGACCTTTGTTCACCTCCGCTCCACCTGACCTTCGTGCACCCCTGCTCCACCAGACCTTTGTGCACCCCCGCTTTGCATGCCCTTTCTGCACCCCCACTCCACATGACCTTTGTGCACCCTCACTCCACCAGACCTTTGTGCACCCCTGCTCCACCAGACCTTTGTTCACCCCCGCTCCAACAGACCTTCGTGCACCTCTGCTCCACCAGACCTTTGTGCACCCCCACTCCACCAGACCTTTGTGCGCCTCTGTTCCACCAGCCTTTGTGCACCCCCACTCCACCAGACCTTTATGAACCCCGCTCCACCAGACCTTTGTGCGCCTCTGCTCCACCAGACCTTTGTGCACCCCCACTCCACCAGACCTTTGTGCACCCCCACTCCACCAGACCTTTGTTCACCCCCGCTCCACCAGACCTTCGTGCACCCCTGCTCCACCAGACCTTTGTGCACCCCCGCTTCGCATGCCCTTTCTGCACCCCAACTCCACATGACCTTTGTGCACCCCCACTCCACCAGACCTTTGTGCACCCCTGCTCCACCAGACCTTTGTTCACCCCCGCTCCAACAGACCTTCGTGCACCTCTGCTCCACCAGACCTTTGTGCACCCCCACTCCACCAGACCTTTGTGCGCCTCTGTTCCACCAGACCTTTGTGCACCCCCACTCCACCAGACCTTTATGAACCCCGCTCCACCAGACCTTTGTGCGCCTCTGCTCCACCAGACCTTTGTGCACCCCCACTCCACCAGACCTTTGTGCACCCCCGCTCCACCAGACCTTTGTTCACCCCTGCTCCACCAGACCTTCGTGCACCCCTGCTCCACCAGACCTTTGTGCACCCCCGCTCCACATGCCCTTTCTGCACCCCCACTCCACATGACCCTGTGCACCCCCGCTCCACCAGACCTTTGTGCACCCCTGCTCCACATGACCTTTGTGCACCCCCTCTCCACCAGACCTTTGTGCACTCTGCTTCACGAGACCTTTGTGCACCCCTGCTCCACCAGACCTTTGTGCACACCCGCTCCACATGACCTTTCTGCGTCCCCACTCCACATGACCTTTGTGGACCTCCGCTCCACCAGACCTATGTGCACCCCTGCTCCACCAGACCTTTGTGCACCCCCACTCCACATGACCATTGTGAACACTCCACTACACCAGACCAGTATGCACCCCTGCTCCACCAGACCTTTGGCACACCCCGCTCCAGCAGACCTTTATGCACCCCTGCTCCACCAGACCTTTGTGCACCTCTGCTCCACCAGACCTTTGTGCACCCCCCCGCTCCACCACACCTTTGTGCACCCCGCTCTACCAGACCTTTGCTCACCCCCTGCTCCCTCACACCTTTGTGCACCCCGCTCCACCAGACCTTTGTGAACCCCTGCTCCACCAGACCTTTGTGCACCCCTGCTCCACCAGACCTTTGTGCACCCCCACTCCACCAGACCTTTATGAACCCCGCTCCACAAGACCTTTGTTCACCCCTGCTCTAGCAGACCTTTGTGCATCCCCACTCCACCAGACTTTTATGCACCCCCGCTCCACCACACCTTTGTGCGCCCCCGCTCCCCCAGAGCTTTATGAACCATGCTCCACCAGACCTTTATGAACCCCACTCCACCAGACATTTATGCACCCCCGCTCCACCACACCTTTGTGCGCCCCCGCTCACCAGACCTTTGTGCGCCTCTGCTCCACCAGACCTTTGTGCAACCCCACTGCACCAGACCTTTATGAACCCCGCACCACGAGACCTTTGTGTGCCTCTGCTCCACCAGACCTTAGTGCACCCCCACTCCACCAGACCTTTGTGCACCCCTGCTCCACCAGACCTTTGTTCACCCCCGCTCCACCTGACCTTCGTGCACCCCTGCTCCACCAGACCTTTGTGCACCCCCGCTTCGCATGCCCTTTCTGCACCCCCACTCCACATGACCTTTGTGCACCCTCACTCCACCAGACCTTTGTGCACCCCTGCTCCACCAGACCTTTGTTCACCCCCGCTCCAACAGACCTTCGTGCACCTCTGCTCCACCAGACCTTTGTGCACCCCCACTCCACCAGACCTTTGTGCGCCTCTGTTCCACCAGACCTTTGTGCACCCCCACTCCACCAGACCTTTATGAACCCCGCTCCACCAGACCTTTGTGCGCCTCTGCTCCACCAGACCTTTGTTCACCCCCGCTCCACCAGACCTTCGTGCACCCCTGCTCCACCAGACCTTTGTGCACCCCCGCTCCACATGCCCTTTGTGCACCCCCGCTCCACATGCCCTTTCTGCACCCCCACTCCACATGACCCTCGTGCACACCCGCTCCACATGACCTTTCTGCGCCCCCACTCCACATGACCTTTGTGCACCTCCGCTCCACCAGACCTATGCGCACCCCTGCTCCAACAGACCTTTGTGCACCCCCACTCCACATGACCATTGTGAACACCCCACTCCACCAGACCTGTATGCACCCCTGCTCCACCAGACCTTTGGCACACCCCGCTCCAGCAGACCTTTGTGCACACCCTGCTCCAGCAGACCTTTGTGCACCCCCACTCCACCACACCTTTGTGCACCTCTGCTCCACCAGACCTTTGTGCACCCCCCGCTCCACCACTCCTTTGTGCACCCCGCTCCACCAGACCTTTGCTCACCCCCTGCTCAATCACACCTTTGTGCACCCCTGCTCCACCAGACCTTTGTGCACCCCGCTCCACCAGATCATTGTGCACGCCCTCCTCCACAACAACTTTGTGCACCCCGCTCCACCAGACCTTTGTGCACCTCTTAAGCACCACACCTTTGTGCACCTCTGCTCCACCAGACCTTTGTGAACCCCGCTCCACCAGATCATTGTGCACGCCCTGCTCCACAACAACTTTGTGCACCCCTGCTCCACCAGACCTTTGTGCACCCCGCTCCACCAGATCACTGTGCACGCCCTGCTCCACAACAACTTTGTGCACCCCTGCTCCACCAGACCTTTGTGCAACTCTTAAGCACCACACCTTTGTGCACCCCTGCTCCACCAGACCATTGTGCACCTCTGCTCCACAAGTCCTTTGTGCACCTCTGCTCCACCAGACCTTTCTTCACCCCGCTCCACCAGACCTTTGTGCACCCCCGCTCCACCAGACCTTTGTTCACCCCTGATCCACCAGACCTTTGTGCGCACCCCACTCCACCAGACCTTTGTGTACCCCCTGCTCCACCAGACCTTTACGGAGCCCTGCTCCACATGACCTTTGTGCACCCCATTCCACAGTACTGCGGGTCTTTGCCAGCCAAGCCCAAATCCCTTGAGACAACTCTATCTCACATATATACAACAGTAGAAACAGCGACTACCTAATTGCGATTTTTTTGTGAATTGCAATTAGGAAATCATTCTTCCTATTTTGAGTCTCCTTAGCAATTACAGTGGGTTGCAAACAGATGTGCCTTATGAATATTAATGAGGTAGGTCGCAATTTGTGACCCCCCTGGGATTCACTGCCATCTCAGGGATGCTGGCCTCCAAGGGAAACGGGAGGCATTTAAAAAGAAAAAAATGAAACTCTGAAGATTCATTTTTTTTAAAGTATGGACTACTGCCTGCTCTTAAAACATATTTTTCCAACCATTCTCAAAGGGGAAGTAGTCCCTTGGGGACCCCTTCCCGTTTGCAAAAGGGTTACCACTAACTTAGAGTTCGCAGTAAATTGGGAATGCTCGTCAATCAAATTTTGGTCACAAAACATTTGTACCTAACACTTGATTTGGTTTTAGAAATGGACGCTCTTAACATGCCCCTTCGAAAATACTTAATCGCAAAACTCAAATTGCGATTTTGTAATATGTTACCAAATAGCAATTTGGACTTCGTACATAGAAATGGCATTTTTGTGTTTACAAATGGACTGATTTCGCAAATTGGGCTCTTTGCGAATGCCAAAAGGCTTTGTACTTCAGGCCCTAGTTCTCTTAGGTTCTGAGGTGCCACTTACCTGGGGAGCCACAGAGCAAACACTCCCCTTTGCACAATGGCACGCGGAAGACAGTTAGGATGAGAAGCGGAAACAAAGAGGTCCAAGATGGTGGTGTTGGCCTCCCTCTTTCAAATGCCTCCACTCCAAATAATCCGTAGTACAGCTAATGCAACAGCAGACAGCCAGCCTCCTGAATGCTGAGGACCTCACTGCTGGCGGATGACAAGGGAAAGAGGTCTGTGTAACTGGCTTGATTATCCAGCCTCAGCCCTACTGCTGCACTGCAAGGAGCTCCTTTGCTTCCATCTTGGAGTTTTGATGTTGATGACTCGGACTGTTAGCCTCATACTACAACATCGGCAGGCTTTCCATTGGGATGCGAATTAAAGGGAGGGAGAAAAGGTGTGTATATGCTTTTCAGGTCTTTATCCCTTGTGTTGCTGTGTTGTTCTTAGAACCAGAGCACCACTGTTGCTTTGTACTGTCTTGCTGGGGAGGGGGTGCACTTAGGAGGTGTGACTGGAGCCCAGGGAGGCTATGAGGTCAGACGGGGCCCTTTGAGCCTGGTCTGGTGCTTCGACTGCGGACAGCTCAAAGATGGCCAGGGCGTGCCTTGGGATGGATGACTGTGAACATTGTAATGCCCTCTAGGGTGCAACATGAGGGATCATACGGGGAGGCTGTGATGAGCGATGCAACGGCAACCCTGGGGTGAAGCGGTCGCCTTCTAAACCCGACACCGTAGGCTAGATATGCAGGCTTGCAAAACAACCCAAAAACAATGCTGATAGGGAACACTAGAAGTCTGGAAACGGATGTTCTTGGTGCAGGCAGGGGTGGGTTAAGAAACGAGAAGAGGGGGGCTTTAAAGAGATTCCTCCCCTCACGTGAAAACGGACGGAGCTGGTGGGAAGGGGGTGGGCCTTGAATCGAGCCGGCATTACTGCGCCTGGCTGTGATTGATGTCACTTTAAATGAAACGAGTCACCCTGGCTCTGGGGCTAAGGCCCTTGCGCTCTTTCTTCTCGAATCTCTCATTTTGAGTACACACACAATATTGCAGGTTTGCACAAAGTCATGACCTTGCGGTCAGCGATCCCACACTGTAATTCATCACCATCTCATTCATCCATACATCCATCAAACTAATTTCTGGGATGCCCACAACACAGGTGATTCTGTCCCATCTCAACCACAGAAGTGAGTGGGAGGTGGGAGTTAAATCTAGTTTTAATAATTTCTAATGGAAACCATTGCTGGCTGTGAAGACACCGTGAGACCAGCACAGAGGCCATGAGAGAAAAACAAGATTGGGGCAGATGGACGAAGGACGTGGGTGGGTGTGGAAGGCTGTGGGGACAAAAGTCCTCGATATGGCCACCTCACAACTCCCATGTCATTTTCTTCTTTTTCTTTGCTGGGGTATCCGGCACTTGTGATGCGCCCTAGAAGTCTACACTTCTCTGTGCTGGAGTATTCTGAGGCGACCCCTTTTAGACACGCATCAACAACAAAAAAACAGGGACCCCCTAACCCAACAGGGTCAGTCACACAGAATGCAAGACGAAGTTAAATGTGACCAAAATACCCTTGGAGGGATATGCGTGTGTGCTAACGTGTATGCGTGTATGTATTCGAGGAACAGGAGGACATATCCTGCCTTCGTATAAAACCCTTGGTTTCCCACTGCCAACCCTGGCCTGCCCATTTGTGTATTTTGAGCTTTGGGGAAGTGTTTTTAACTTAAAAGACGATCGTCTGCGATTGGTGCTGTCACCATTTTACAGCTCCCAATCGGCCTGCAAATCACAGGGTCTGTCATTTCTTCCTGTGAGCATCCCAGCCATGATTTTCCAGCACAGGTTTTTTTCCACCCCCTTTTCAGAAAAGCGCAAGCGGGGCGTACTTTGCTCCTGGGTCCTAGAGTCGAATCTCTCTTACGCCCTGCTTAACACAGAGCCCTCCTGTGACAGCACGCGGTAACGGATTCAGGGGCTGTCAGGGCAACCAGGGGTTACTGGGCTCCAAACTCTGTCAACATACACAAGTCACAGGTGAGCCTGTGCCCCTCCCAGATGTGAGAGCCCACCCCTCACCTGCCGTGCGTGAAGCACTTTTCACAGTCAATGGTGGAGCTTCTGTCTTTCAAACTCACCCCTTGGTGGTCCATGAGAGCTGCTCAAGAGGATGCTGAGGTTTCCACAGCAACTGCACCCCTCGGCCCCTATGGCTCAATGGATCTAACTTAGCGGTCTTCAAACTGGGGGTGGGGGGGAGGGGGTGGAGGCAGGCCCCCCTAGGGAGGCCTCCAGTGATCCCAAGGGGGAAGGAGGAGGGCCTTGGCATTAAAAAGTTTGAAGAACACTGCTCTACCTTGTGATGTCTGAGTGAGCGGTCTTAACCCCATGGCTTTGCCTCCACACTCCCAGTGTGCTTGAGTGTCAAAGAACTGGCCACTACCATCGCAAGCGCCTGCGCTGGTACCCCAGGGGGTCAACTATTCCACTTTCTTGAAACGGGTGTTGCTCTACAGCACCGATGTACCAAGAAGTCAGCTTCTCCAGGTACAGGGCGGTAGTCTTGAAGCGCCTGCAACGTCACAGTGTCCATACTCCTGAAGCTCAGGGCCGGACTGGCCATAGCAGGCACAGGGCATTGTCCCGTTGAGCAGGAGGGATGGTGCCAGTTTTGGACCAGTGGTGGGACTTTTTGTTACTGGGCGCCAGTTTTGCAGCAGTGCTGCAATATCGTCCCCCTGTAACAAAAGGGCAGCATCAGTGTTTCCCACCAACACCCCCAACCCTCCCCCTTCTGGGGCTGGTCCGACGTAATTTCCAGGGCTGGTCCCTGTCCAGCCCTACTGAAGCTACACACAGAGCATCGCCCTGCGATGCCAGGAAGCAGCCACTGTCCGTACAACATGCAGGGGCATCACCCCGCGATGCCAGGAGGCAGCTACTGTCCGGAATGGGACTTGTACTGCTCCTCTAACTAGGGTGACCAGGCGTCCCCGTTTTGCCAGGACTGTCCCCGTTTTTAACCAGCTGTCCCATCAGATTTCAAGAAATTTAGCTCATGTCCCAGTTTTTAGAGAGGGTGGACTGAAACGGTGGGTGGTGTTTTCTATGTTTTACAAAGCAGGGATTGTTAGCAGTTGTTTCAAGAAAGCAGTTTAGTTAACAGGCATGCTATTGGGTTTAAACATTGTATTTTAATTATGCTCTTACTGCCTGCTCTTTAATTCTCTGCTGAGGAGCGCTGTCATCGCTTGAAGTAAAATTGTAGTCCTTCTTTTATTTCAGTGATATGTTTGGCTTTAAAATTCTGGTCACCCTACCTCTAACGGAATGCCCCACTTCACCGCCTTGAAGGGAGACTTCACTGTGTAGCAGCCCCTGCTTTATTTTTGTGTTAAGTTCGACCATTTCCAGCTGTTAAAACTTGGGGTCGCTAACGCCACAAACTGACCACCAGCCATTTCCCCCGCTTCGAACTCTCCGTAGGATTGCACGAGGCGACGGATTTCAGCACCACGGACAGAGACTCCCCTGCGCACAGTGTTATGATGTTTCAGCACCACGGACAGAGGCTCAAGTGCGCACAGTGTTATGATGTTTCAGCACCACGGACAGTAACAGTCTCTGTCCGCGGTGCTGAAACATCACATGATGACATTGCGAATTTCAAGCCTTACTGTAATAATCGTCTCTTTGTTCAAACTGCTTGGAGGTCAACATTTCGAAATCATCAAGAGTAAAACATTTTAAAAAGAAAGTCATTTCACTGAAATCATACGTTTTCCATTGGCAAGATTTGTGTTGTTCTGTTTCCGGTATTCTCACCTCTTTTGGAGCACAGCCTGTGACTGGAGGGGCCCTGCTGCCACCGGCGACCCAGGGAGGACCTTGCCCGGCTCCCGCTCCTCGACCTTCAGCAGGCCGGACTCGGGTGAACACACACAGACCCACCTTTACAAATGCTAGACACGGCCTTGCTGCTTACAGAATCCGACTCCGCGAACACACCAAAAACGCCACCCAGTTCTTGAATAATCGATTTTGTTTCCTCAGAGTGTCTGCTGGCTGCCCCATTCAAAAGCGCTCATGTTCCACTGTCACCCTTCATTCTAATGCCAAGGATGCAATCTCACAGAGTACCCGATTCTAACCCCAAGCTCCATTTGAGCTGTTCGACCCCCTCCGTGCTTAGCCTACAGTGACTCCACCACAAGACCCGAGACCCTGCCCCTGGTTGATGTATTACTTATGGCACCACCCCCACCCCCGTTTCACCTTAGTCATCGGTGGCAAGTGGCTAATTTATGACGGTATCAAATATGGTGTCCAGGGGCGCAACTAGACCCGCACTTCGGGGGGGGGGGGGGGGGGGGGGGGGCGGCTAACACTCCCAGTCACTGCTGACCATAGCACTGGTCTCACACGATGCAACAGACTTTTCTGGCACCCCTGCCCCCATTTCCTCCTTCACCATGAATTCCCTCACTACCACTCACCAACAATGCACCTTATCTCTCTATAGCACCTTTCTGTCAAACTTTTCATTTTTTTAATAGCACTGCTCATAGTTTACTCACGCTCAATTCTGTGATCTGCATGGTACACGTTCTTTGTAGCAGGCATATTAACCCTTTGTGCTGTGTGGGTGGCAGGAGTGCCCGTGTGAGTGCATAGTGAGCAATGCGAAAGTGTGAGAGTAGGGTAAGAGGAGTGACTGCAGGGTGAGTGAGGTGACCATATGAATTTGGGTACGGATGTAAGTGCAGAATGGGATGAATGAATGTATGGTTAGTGATGGGCTTGTTTGAGTGAGATTGCAGATTGAGCAGTGGGGGCTACAGGTAAGTGAAGTGTCACAGGTGTGCAGCGTGAGCAGTTTGCTTGTGTGACTGCTGGGTGAGATACAGGGTGAACAGCGTGAGTGCATTGTAATCGCTGAGAGTGCAGGGCAGTGGCGGCTCTTCCACTATGGTGGAGGAGCGTCACCCCACTACTTTTAAGCAGTGTGGCGTACATAGTAGAAACATAAAATGATAACATTTGTGTTATATTCATATTATGCTTCCTGCTGCTTTGTGGGTGGGCAGGTTGGCGGGCTGTTCTGCTCTTGGAGCAGGGCAGGAGAGGAGTGGTTTGCACACTCCTAAGTGCGCAATGACTGTTTGGTCGCAGTAAGGGGTGTATGATGTCACTCGCCCTTGTCATGCCTACTTCTCAATTGTTTTTCACAGATATAAATTCTGGGAGCTGACTGCCTGAATCCTGGATCTGAGGCCCCAATGTTCTTGCTCCAAAGATCTGAGTCTCCTGGGCTGCTCCTTGTTCCTGACTTCTCAGGGAGCTGACTTCAGGAGCATTTCTATCTGCAATGCACAATTGTGATTGGTCTGAGCATTGTGGTTCGACGCTCAGCCATTGAATGGGGGACTGGGCAGATTCTCCACGCTAGCTGTAATGATGTCTGCGTGGAGAACAGGGAACATGCACATGACTGTTTGGATGGTCCCAGAGGACCGGCCAAACAGTCATGTGCACTTAGGAGTGGGCAAACCACTCCTCCCCTGCCTTGAGCAGCCCCACCCACCCGCAAAGCAGCACGCTTCCTTTATTTATTTATTTATTTGCACTGCTTAAAAGCAGTGTGCGCTCCTCCACTAAAGCGAAGGAGCCGCCACTGGTTAGTTGTTGAACTGTATCTTTTTGCCTTCAGTTGAACTGCATGAGGGGCTCTTTCTGTCGCTCCTTCTGGCTCCCTCCCATGTGTCTCACTATAATTTGCTAACACTGAATACATTAGCACATTAAACTCAGATTAATTTGCTTTGCCACTGCTTGTTTTCTCTTTCTTGCCGAGGGCGTTGGGTAGTAGAATATGTCAGCGGGGTGGCTGTCCTGGGGGTTATCTCAATGGGCCCTGCAGATATTGGTGGGAGAGCTGGCTTGGTAACAAGAGACCCCACATGTGTGGACCACCCAGTGGTGAAGGGCCCAGTGAGGGACCCTTGATCCGAGACTGAGAAAGAATGGTGGTGATGAAAAGCGCCTCCAAGGGAGATCTGAGCATGTTAGAGTACCTTAACTGGAGACTAAGTGCCTGTGTGAGGCAAGGTGATGGGGTATGAATCTTCCGTGGGGTTCTGAATGGGCCACTAACACAGCCCTGGCTGTACAAAGCACTGTGGCAGTAGATAAACACAGGGAGCAATAAGCTATAATCGAAAACGTCTCCTTCACTGACCTCAGGAGGAAAAGGATGGCAAAAACAAGCAGCAAGTAATTACAGTGTCACTGCCAGACCCATATATCACGGTCCTACCCGGGAGTGCTCTCCTGTTGAACTGTCTGGGCCCCCTGACAGACGAGCTTCGGCCTTTGGAGAAACTGGAGCGCTTCTGGGTGAATGAGGTATGGGAGGTTGACCCGTGTGAAGGTGAGAGGCTCTGCAGATGAGGTTGGAGAACAGTTCCACAATGATGCCTGATCTGGTCCTCCAGCCAGAGAGACACAGCAGGAGGTAGAGTTTGGGAGTAAGAGATGGAAGAACGGGAAAGCGAGCAACAATGTCTCTGCAGCAGGCTGGAGCAGTGCACAGTGAAAAGACCCCGGAACCATGCCTGGTCTCAAAGAGAAGTCTGTAGGTCTCTGAGATCCCTCCTGGGAAGATGCCGCATCGCAGTGAGAAACAGCGGCAGTAGGTTTCCATCCAGGATCACCCTTGTAGCAAAAGGAAAAATGGACTGTTCTGAAATATTTGGATGATCAACAGCTGGATGCAGTTGAGCTTGGAGTCACCATCAACAGCAGTACATGCTGTTCCAGGAAGTGCATGGGAATGGGGCGTCCCTGCTGAAGGGGGAATAATGGTAGTCAGCCCTTTCTTCAATCTAAAGGACGACATGTCTATGGAAGCGACCTTCGGGCTTCCGCAGGTGGAAAAAGAGCAGGAACACAGCTCCTTTCCTTAATAATTGCCTTAAGTAATACCTGGGCTGAATGTTCATGGCTCTATATGTCCTTCCATCGTCTAGGCGAATTCCAGTCATGAGAGTTCACCCCCAGGACTGGAGAGCTACTCAACCAAATGTCCCCCCAGCTCCCCTCAGAGAGCCCCCTCCTGCATACACTGTTATGGAATCTTCTGATGAGTGGGCGGAGCCGCGGTGCAGGGAGCCAGTAAGAGCCAAGAGCTTTGGCCCATGTCCATGTCTCCGAAGTGACGCCTACCCTGGAGATGGGCTTTTCTCTGAGCATGGGCAGAGTAGAGCCATGAGTAGCTACCCTACTTGTCCAGAAAAGTGGAGCATGTGACTAGGTCCATTCTGTCCTGACAGGTGACTGGCCGAATAGTGCAGCGCCATCTCCTGTGACGGGCTCACGCTTGAACCCCATCATCGAAAGGTGGGGGTCAAAAATCAGAAAGCATCTCCTGCGCCATTCCAACACCTCCATCCTCATGACGCCATACACCAGGTTAAAGAAGGTGGCAAGGCGATAGCGGACAATGGCAGGCACTTGGTTCCCCTTTGATATTTCTGAGGGTTACAGGAAGGCAAGGGGCATTCTCCCTCAGCAGGCAGAGCACACTTACGCAAATTACGGAGGCCTCTACACAATGGGTACTCCAAGAAGAGGGTTTTTCATTACTCTGATATGTTGTACTTTCTCATACACAGCCTGGTGGATCAGATTGGTCATAAAAGGCACAGACCAAGGCAGGCAGCATATGCACCAGGATTCAAACGTAAATATTCCTCAGAAAGAATCGATGGGTCCAAAGAAGAATCATGCCAATGAGAAACGTGCAGGGTGCACTCCGGTAGAATGAGCAATGAGTAGCCCATGCAATTGCCCTGCAGGTTCTGCTAGCACAAAACTTTGTAAAATGATCGTGTGTCCCTTCGATTTAGTGGTAACTTAGTTTTAGGAGTAGAGCTCTCAATGTGAAGAAGCCGAATTTGGGGCATGTGCAGTGTCTAATTTGTGCCAGTGTTTGCGGTGCTCAGCACCAGCACTTATTCCTAAACACCAGTATAATATTTAGCCACCACATGGTGGCGCTGTGTTTCCCTTTTGTTAGCAGAATTCATCAGTGGAGGTTTAATGATTTAATATACTTTTCAAAAACTGATAAAACTATCATGTAGGTGCTGGGGTTACTGGTATTTCACAGCATTGGAAGAAGCCGTGAGTGGTGCCTGCTGCAGTGTACTCCAGAGAAATACGTTGGGTCCTGGCACTTTAGTTTTTACAAATTAAACACTAGTTTTATGTCACCTGCAAGCTACTGGTAATGAAGGCCCTGTGTTAGAAGAAGCCATTCCCTTCCCCCTTTGGCAAGGATTTATCTGAAACCAAGCTTGATTGGTTGGGGGCTTTTACCCACTATTAATCAACTCCTAAGCAGTTGTGGCCTGTGCTGCATGGAAATTAGGCACTTGAGCCTCTCTGGTGCACTTTAATCACCTTGTTTGAAGAAAAGAAGGTTTTCTGCACTCACAAATCTACAGTCTTGCAGCATACCCTTCCTTTTGTGGCGATGCTGGCATCTGCGCGGGTGTGCAAGCCTCGCTCTGAGCTGCCCTCTAGACTGGTGCTGCATGTTCGACTATCGACTTTATAAATAGCATGCTGCGAGAATATGGCAGCAAAACCAGAGGCAACCAAAATATCGTGGGGGGGTAAGTATATATTGGTAAGTACACGTTTACTATTTTTAACACCACACTTGCTTTCCCTGATGATACATATATTGTCACGCTGCACGTATAGTTAGGTGTAATGAACCTATGCTTACCTATACATACTTACCTTGTTTTAGTCGTCAATATTTTTGTGGCATTATATTTAAAACTCAGTACTCCAGTGCCATTCTCTGCCCGGGGTAGCTGGACTCGCCGATAGAAGCGCGCCGGGCCCGGTTTTCCTCTTACCTAAGTCTATCTTGGGTCAGCTGAGGGCGCGGGGAATCTTCACCTACGGAATAGCTCGCTCTACCTTTGGGTTTTTCGTCCGTTTAACTGGAGCAGCTTAAGGTTCTTTTCAGGTTCTGCACTGTTGAGGTTTTTCATGCAACCTGCAGCCAGAGAAAGGTCTCCAACCAACCGGAATGAAGAAACTGCACAATGGAGGAACACCAGCTGCTCCCTTCAGAGTCTATGATGGTTGCACGTGGAGGTCAGCCTTCCTAAGCCGCTCCAGAAAGATGAATCCAGAGGCCACTATTATACCAGATGACCCACACTGCGCAGAGAAAATCTGGCAATGTGCACAGCTCCTTGGAGGCACAGGGTGGTCTTCAGTGTGACCCAGTAAGTGTATCATCTGCTAGAAGATATCATATGGATTGTTCCAGTGAAAGGTCACCAGAACGACAAGTTAGGGGTGTGAGACCGTCTTTCTGCAGCACAGCCCAAAGTGCGGGAAATCTATGGTCAATGACAGGGGCCAGGTTACCTGAACACACCAGAGGCATCATTGCAAGCTTCTAGCACACAGGTGAAGGGATACAGGACAGCTGGAATCCGCGATTTCAGCCTGTATCCTCCAACTATATCCAGAAATGTATCCAACTTTCCCCCAGAATGGGGAATAACTAGGGTGGGCGCAACTCGCGGAGTATCACTGTGCGTAATTCCACAGAGTTACATAAAAACTCCCTGAGATTCCATGGATTCCTGCCAAAAGGTGGAAAATGTGCAGCTTGCGCTGCAATTTAGCACCAGTAATGAAAGCAGTGTTCAAAAATCGGCGCAAATGACATCATGCATGTGCAAGGTTAACCTGCTGCTTGAGTAGAAAATATGCTCAAGCAATCACACATCTACTCAAGTGGCAGCCTCTGACCCGGACCACCTATGCTAGCAAATTGCATTAGGGGATACCAAATCTCATATGCTCTTGCCTGCACACATTATCGGGAGCCTCACGGGATACAAATTCCGCCATGCAGCGATTGGTGGAATTTAGCCTGAACTCTACATTAGCCCCTTCCGTGCGGGGCTGTCTCCCCCCCTGTGCTGTGTAGCGGTGGGGTGGGGGCGCGTACAGCGCCCCGGTGCTCATGTCAACGTCAGCTCATCATGAGCCACAGCGCTCCGGTGTTCATGACGAGCTGAGCTCGTCATGACCACGCCCGTTCTAATGGAACGCTCAGCACAGCAGGGGAATTAGCCCAGCGTGCAAGCGTTCCATTTAACGGGCGCGGTCATGATGAGCTCAGCTCATCATGAGCACCGGAGTGCCATGGCTCATGACGAGCTGACCTCGTCATGAGCACTCAAGAGGTTAGAGAGTAAAGTGGAGTGTTCAAAATTCTACTAATTCAGCGGGCAGAATGAAACATTCCGCACACCCCTAGGAATAACATGTTGGCCAGGAAATGTGGGATCCAATTCCATATCCTTTTTTCCCCATTTTGAAGTAAATAATGGGCCAAAACCACCATGCATCTACTACCTGCTTGTGCCAGGTGGTAAACGTGAGGCAAGCCCTTTCTCTCGGATGTGGTAAAGAGGGTAGTAATGGGGGTGCAGGGAGGGCAATGCGGGTTTAGCTCCAGCTGGCGAGCGCTTTTACTGCTCCCTCCATGCTGCAGTATGCTGGTGGGAGGGTTCCAGGCAGAGCAACTGTCCACAGTCTCTGCAGGTCTCCAAGCAAATCCAGGCCTGGTGTCTCTGGGACCAGAATTATTGGACCAGAGTTTGCAGAATTGATCATTTCAAGCTCAGAGATGCTGGGAAACGTATGGTTCATGGAGCAGTATGACAGATGATGCATGGGGCAGACTAGTCTTAAAAGCTTAGAACAAGGGCTTTGGATATGACATAGAAGAAATTGATATATTCTGATTCCTGCATTTTCAGCGCAAACTGGCAAGTAAATATCTGAGCAGACGCAGATGCATGACCGTTCTCTTGATGAAAATAAATTATTTCCCGACAATTTGCCTGGAAAGGCAATTTCACAGGTATATGCAACGCTGATATATTAATATAATGCCCCGTAAATTCTAGATGGCTTGGTGAAAGAAGGGTTTTGAAGACTCAGAATGGGAAGAGGCTATGAGTTGAGGTTGCTATTAAGGCAATATTCAGACTAATACAATCTGTCTCCTTCAAGCTAAGAACTACATTCCTACCCTAAAAGAGGCAATCTTCTCACAAGCACCACAGCTCAATGCTTCTCGTCTACCTCAGCCACCTGAATTGTGATCGACAGCGAAGTGAACCATTTTTAAATGGCATCCCCTAACATCATACTTGGGAAGTAAGGGCCTGATTTCTAAGTTGGGGAAAGAGTGTTTAATCCATGAGGGTGATGGAGTAAAGTAGGTCACGCTGGCGGAGTCCTCAGCTGCCAAATTCTCAGATGTCCTCCAGCCCAATGATGGGGGTGTGTGAGGAGCATGGCACTCATTAAATACAAAACATTTACACAGTTTGTTTTTTATTTTTCCAGATCAGCCCCTGATGAAGGCACTAGTGAGTGCCGAAATGCATTGGGCAGGGATTGAAAAATGTAAAATGTGATTATTGGTTACAAAGTGTAAATATTGCAATTACCAAATAATGTATTGTGAATATATTGTGATCAAAAGTGCATAATGATTATGGAATGTAATGTATGATGATTATTTGAAGAAATCAGATTATGAAAATAAATAACTGATCAACAGCTGTATATAAAGGAGAAAGAGTAAAAATAATTAAGGTGTAGGACAACACCATGTGCAAAGTGCGCAACTAGATGAGTGTTCAACCCATCATAACTTGTTATTAACAACTCCAGCCCAATGGACATCTTTACCACTGGCAAGAGCCAACATCATGGTGCTTCCTGTCAATGCATTGTAAGTTTGACGGATGGCTCTATCAAAATGACAGAGCCACACGGCAAATTAACAGGTTTTCAAAAGAAAAACGCAATGTGGAATTTTGTTTATAGAAATACAAAAAAATGCCGCTCTTGCCATAGGCATTTTCTCCCATGCTGAAAGGGCATTTTGCAATTTTGAGTTTGTCTGCACATCATCTCCAGGTAAACAGTGAAAACTGACCAAATGTTGGCCCACTCTCAATTGGGTGGGCAGACACATGGCCAAGCCTTCCATAACCCTTAGTCCTTCAGCAGTTGGAGGTTTATGTCGACAAACGGCTTTATTAACCTTGCTGCTCACCCAAATTGACAAACCTTGACACCAAAATCACATCTTCATTTTGGTCAAATGAGGCAAAATCACCAGACACACTTCAATTTCAAAGAAAACAAGGTACAAATGTTCCAATCAAAAAATTAAAGAAAACAAAACTTTTTGCATATTTTGCACAAAAAAATCAGGTAAAGGACTTTTAAATCCGGAGCCCAAGGTTATAAGGTACTGCTGAACGCAAGTCAGAAACTCAGTGTGGGACTCCAATCCGTAGGAAGCTGTGTGCCTAAAGGGGCAAATCCTACCGCCCTATGCAAAAAAAGCTTCTAGTTAGGCAAACGCTATGTAACTAAGACAGCCTCATCAGAGTGCAATTCTACAATAATGTATTGTCTTTCTAGTGTGTATAGAAAACGTTGGATTTATGGCTTGGGATTTTGAGATAACGTGCAAACCTTTTAATTGATAACCAGCATGAGGTATCTGTATACATTGGCCCAGGTTGCAGGATAGCAACGTTTTAATGTATTTATTTAAAGTACGGCTGGGGTACGACGGTTTGTATTGATTTCACAGACCCGGAGCCCCTTGTCCTATTTCCCTGAGAGCTGGAGCAGGTAAACATGGCTTTTGAGGACCCTGATTGACTTCTGTTCTTGGCATGGCTTTGTGGCGCCTGAGGTCACAAGGGCTGTGCCCGGGGTCGCAAGGGCTGTGCCAGGGGTCGCGAGGGCTGTGCCAGGGGTCGCGAGGGCTGTGCCAGGGGTCGCAAGGGCTGAGCCAGGGGTCGCAAGGGACAAACCAGGAGCAGCAGTTGGTTCTTCTGGAGACCCCTAATGAAATCCATGCCTCACTCAAGGTGACTGAGGGCTAATGTCAGGGTATGTGTCTAATGGCTGATATCAGTGCCGTTCTGAGTGCACTGTCAGTGACTGAGGGCTGAATGCAGTGCATCTGACGTAATGACTGATCCCACCACGTGTGACTGGGGGCTGGCTTTGGTGTCTGTGAATGAGGGCAGATCACACTCAGGCTGAGGGGTGAATGCACCGTCTGTGCCAAAGGGCTGAACGCACTCTTGGTGACTGATGGCCGATAGCGGTGTATCTGGCCAATGGCTTATGCTTCTCCCACCCTATGTGACTGAGGACCACTGCACTCTCTTTGACTAAGGAATTATCCCACTCTCTGTGACTGAGGTCTGAAATCAGAATCTCTGACTGAGGGCTGAATGTATTGCCTGCAACTAAGAAATGATCTCAGGGCTGTAAGCTGTGACTGAGTGCTGATCTCAGATGATAGGACACAGCTCAGTATGTGTGACAGAGGGTTGGACACAATGTCTGAGAGTGAAGCCTGATTTCAGTCTGTCTAATCTCAGTGTTTGTGACTGAGGACTGATCTTCCTCCAGTGTGACTGAAGACGGGCCTCCGTCACTGTGACTGAGGGTCACCTCGCAGTGGTTTAGGCTTGATCTGTCTGACTGTGACTGAGGGCTCATCTGTGTATCCCACAGACATCTTCTGTAACTGAGGGCCCTCTCCTCCCCCACCAGTCCTTTCTCAGTGAAATCCTCATGATTGAAACTTTAATGTGTTTTTTGCAGTATTATCCGCTTTAATTCCCACTCCGAGAGCAGAGCGATACAAAAGCCGACGCCATGAAACGCGGATATTTCACGGGGATTAATTTCAGCGCCTCCGACTCCGGGAATCCGAACTTTGCATTTCATTGAGATGGAGAGCGGCTGAAAGCTATCTGCGCCCCGGCCGTCCGGCACCACGCTTTAATATCTGGAGAAAAGGAAAATTGAGCGCAGTGAGTACGGGTAATGCGCAGGCCTCAGAAAACCACCTCCGCCAGAGCCAGAAACCCACTGTTGGGAAGAACCAAGGACGTGTCCGCATGCTTTCTCGCTTTCCAGCATTAGTGGACTTTCTTTATACGTCAACGTCATCACAACAGCCACCGGGGCAGCTGAGAGTATCTGTGCTGCAATGGCGTCCACTACCTCTAACCACTCACAGGAAGGTTCCTCTCGCGACCTGTCTCTGTCCTGTAATGGCGTCCACTAACTCTACCCACTGACAGTAAGGTTCCTCTCGCAGCCTGTCCCTCTTCTGCCAGGGCCATTTATGGCCTGCAAGTTCATATTTCACAGCCTAGAGTCCCTCCGGCTGCAGACCATTTCCCTGACTAGCACGTGCATGAAACAGTGCACTGTCGGTAACCCCTATGGGTACAGACCTTTTGAACCGATATATTCCATCTTGCACTCCCTCAATATAAAGAGTGCCTCCCTGTTGCCTCACACACCAGTCGGAAACCCTCCTGCAGAGAACCGCTCCCTGCCTGTAGGTTCACACCTTGCAACTTACATCTCAAGTAAAGAGCACGTTGTAGTCTAGTTTATAGCCCGTGTGTGGCAGGTACCTCCCTCTTGGCAAGCCTTAGTTACACAGATACAAGTTGTGATTCCTGGTCGATATTCAACCCTTAACCCCTCAGTGGACAGAGTGATTCCATAACTGTTGGCCCACAAAGCCACATCTACCCCTTCTTTGCAGAGCTTTTCCTGCTATAGGGCCTATATTTCACACCCTACAGCAGCTTCATGCCAAGTGCACTTTCCTGACGAGTTTATTTATCAATGTGTAATAAATACCATCTATTAAGAGTTTGTGGGGAATAACAAATGGAATTGAATTTTATTTATTAAAAAAAAGAGTGTCTTATATAAGGCAAATTGGTCCGAGGGTATCAGAGCACTTTACAGAGTTAGCACAATAACGTTTGTAAAGAATACATAAGAAAAATAGTAGGCATACAAGGTGAAAATGTACAGTAAGTGGTGAAATCGATGGATGATAAAGCTCGAAGATGGCAAAGGTAGGACAGTTCAAGGGTGTGAGGAGTAACTCAGCAGATTATTTCCAGAGGTGGTGATGTTCATGGTCTTGGTGGTTGAGGGGGAAGTGCATCAGGATAAGTCCGTTGTTTTAGGAGGGTAAGTTCAAAAATGTGTTGAGGAGAAGTAGTTTGAGGTTTTTTTTAAGTGAAGGAATGATTTATTAATACATAGATCCAGAGGGAGAGTGTTCCAAATTCTAGGTGCATTTCCGGAAAAGGAGTGAGTGCATGATTTTCCTTTCTTGAATTTGGGAGGGTTCAGTAGTAGTGTGTTAGAAATTTGCAGAGGCCTTTTTTGGACAGCTTTTGATAGTTTGTTTGCGAGATAGTTTGGTTGTTCAGTGTTTCTTTCGGCAGATGCTTGGACATGGGTACCATTCAGGAGCGGTCTCCACTGAGCAGCTGTAACCACAATGAGGGTATACAGGTTTCTGCCCTGCCCTGATTGAGATAAGAGGGTTATATTTTTACACTCATTGTTTCACGTGCACTTCACTTTTTAAATATGATGGTCCTGACGAAGCGCTAACGACCTTTGGGCGATGGAAGCGCGAAACATGTTGGCCTTGAAATGACACCTAGGCATAATAGGCCTTTTGGGTCAATAATTTTTAGCAGTATTGACTTCCAAGGGTACACTTTTGAATCTTATCGCTGCATGTTTACCCTTGCATTAATTTTATAGAATCACACTTGCATGAACTTTTATTACCCTCTTCTTGACCCACTCCCCACACACCCGCATGCACCATCCGGCAATTCTCAATAAAAGATCTCCGACAAAGTGACCCTTCGTGGACCTGTAGGGAATTGCAGCGCCGGCCCTACGAGGAGCAAACGCCCGATGATGAAGCATGACATCCTTCGGGGTGTTTGAGGGCAGCAGAGGATTTAGATTGACTTTTCCTCTCACAGTTATGGGTCTTTCATACCTGGGTTGTACTTTAATCTCTTCTATTGCTTTACTGTATGGGTGACTTTTTGCACCCTGATGCATGGGTGACTTTTTGCACTCTGGCATAGGAACTTTGTCCTCCTTTTGATTCAATATTAATATAAGGAGTGTGGACACTGGATCTTAATTAGCTCCTTGGTCCCCCCTCTCTTTTTTGGTAAATAGCTTTGTGGGTTATGCAGGCCATTTTGAATATGCTACCCGCCTCGATTGGAAGCCAGTTGAGTTTCTTAAGTGTGGGAGTGATGTGATCATAGCGAATCTCCCCAGAGAGAAGTCTGGCCGCTGCATTGAGTGTGGTTTTCATAGGGATAAGGTGGATTTGTGGGGTACGAGTGATTGTTGCATTACCATAGTCCAGCTTAAAGAGAACTAGAGATTGTACTACAGGCTTTGGGTCCTCAAAGGGGAGGCAGGTATTGATTTTTTTAGGTGCTTCAAAGTGTAGAAGCTACTTTTTGCTGAGGCATTAACATGGTGTTTCATGCTTAGGGTTTTGTCAAGTGTAAGCTCCAGTGACTTAATAGAGTTGGAGATAGATAGTTTGCAGTTTAATGCAGTTAGGTTGTCTAACTAGTTATGGATAGGACTTTCCTTTTGGCTGAAAGAGTAGATGGTTAATTTTATTAAGGATAGGCTTTAGGTGGTTGTTAGTCAGCCAAGATTGAACAACAGAGAGAGTGTTGTTTCAGTGCTGGATGTCTTTAGATGAAAATATTTTAATGTATAGTTAGGTGTCATCTGCATAGACATGGTAGGCAATTCTGGCTTGTTTCAGGACCTCTGCAAGTGGTTCCATGTAGAGGTTAAACAAGGCAGGGGACAGAATTGAACTGTGGGGGGTCTCCTTGTGGGACTAACACTGCTTGTGAGGTAGAACTGTTTAGTTTGATTAGGTAAAATCGTTGGTTTAGATGTGAGACAAACCCTGAAGGATAGTACGGCTGATGCCAGCATTCTGTGAGAGGGTGTTTTAGGATAATGTTGTGTTTGACAGTATCAAAGGTCGCAGAGAGGTCCAGGAGGAATAAGAGCGAGGCCTGACCATCACCTAGGGATCTGTGTAAGTTGTCTGTGATGTTCAAGATTGCAGTCTCCATATTGCATCCTTTCCTGAGCCCAGATTGGAAGGTTTCATGTAGGTTGAAATTATCAATGTGGTTGTTGAGTTGAGATAGTACACATTTTTGCGTGGTCTTGTCAAGGAAAAGGAGATTGGTTATGGGTCTGTAATAGTTGAGGTCATTCGGATCAGCTTCTGGCTTTTTGATGGGGGGGGGGTGACGTGGCCTAGTTTGAGGAAGTTTGGCTTAGAGATTCTGGTTAGGGAGGAGTTGATGATTTTAATCCGTGTTGGGGAGATGATGTGTCTGAGATTTTTTATAAGAGAGGAGGGAAGAGGGTCAGAGAAGTATGATGTAGGCTTTATGCATGCAAGAATTATAATGATTTACTCTTCAGTGATATTTTTAAACTTGGTTAAGGTTGTTTTGTTTTTTAATTGTAAGTGATATTGGTTGGTGTTCTGGGACACTGGGGGGAGGGTTGTTTGAATGGACCATCATTGAATGGCGGTCAACAGAGGAGTTAATCTTTGGCAGTGGTGCTGTCATTGGTAGAGGGGTAGTGGGTCAAGACAGAGTTTGATGGTTTTTTTTTTTTTGAGTATTTGGCGAACTTTTCTCAGCGCTTAGCAGAGTCATTGGTTGAAAACCACCTCTGCCAGAGCCAAAATCCACTGTTGGGAAAATCCATCCAAAGACGTATCCGCATGTTTTCTCACTATTCAGCACTAGTGGATATTTGAGTGTTGTGGGAAGGAGAAGGTTTGCTGTTTGATGATATTGAAAAGGCCTTTGCGTCTGTTTCTGGAGTTGTCAAGTTGGGCTCGGAAGAAAGACGCTTTCTCTATCTAGATGTGTTTTTAAAAATAATTTAGGCATTCGGCTCAGAGGAGAGAACGAGATGGGTCAGCGAGGACTGTTGTCTCTATGTTCATTCAGCCAGCCTAAATTTTCATCTCTCGTTGCTCAGGTTGTTATTGAACCAGGATCTGTAAAGGATACTTCTTGATTTCTTGAGTTTTAGAGGTGCGACACTGTCAATAAGTAAGCCATTTTTGTTAGTAGGGGAGGTGGGGTCATTGGGGGATGTGAGGTCAGATGGAGGTAGAATTTGGGAACTTTTGTAGGGATTCTAACTCTGCGGATTTGGTGTATATTTCTCACCCAGTGCTTAGGCCAATTTCTTTAGGTGTGAAGCTTGGGTTTGATATTATTGAGATTGAATAGAATTAGGTGGAGGTCAGTCCAGTCCGTGGGCAGGAAGGAATGGAGGGATATGGTATTATTGTTGGAAATGATTGCATCAAGGGTAGATTCTTTATTATGGGTTCGCTTTTTGCAGCATTGAATGAGACCCTTCATTTCAAGGAGGGTGGATAGGGCTAATACTGTTGTGTCTTCGACATTGTTCAGCAGCAGGTTTAATGTCTACAGTGTCCATCAGGGAGTTTTGCATGATTAAGTCTGTTAGGTCTTCTACAGAATGTGATTTATCACCTGGTGGGTGATAGATAGTATGGAGTTTGATTGGGGTGTAGCCTTTGGAGGAGAGGTCCACTCCTGGATATTCAAATGTGGGGTATTTAGCGGTCAGGAACAGTTTTAGGTACAGTTTGTTTTTGTGTATTTTAGCTAGTCCACCACCACTGTGGTTCTTACAGTTGCAACAAATGATTTTGAAACCAGGTGGGTGAGGAGTTCGATAATGGGGAAGGAGTACTCATTTAGCCAGGTTTCAATTAGAAAACAGAAGTCAATTTTATGTGGTAGGATGGTTTCCGCTATTTCGGTGGCATGCTTGACGGCGGACAGACAGTTTAAAAGCATGCCGTTTAATGTGGGTGGCTTTCTGGGTTTAGATTGGTTAAACTGGATGGTAGTTCTGTAGGATGCCTGTGGGGGAAGAGTGGGAGATTAGTAGGAGAAATCCTGTTAGTGCAGAGGATAACCAGAACCAAATGGCGGCAGGGTTGGTTGTGAGCCTTGTCATGTGTTGCTCAGCATTTGAGTTCTGGCTGTGACATTCCAGTGGTGTTGCATCTCAGTTTGAGATGGTAATAAGTGAAGGGAATAGTTGACCAGGTGGCACAGCATGAGGGGTCAGAGTGTATGTAGCATGGTCAGTGTTAACCAAAGTTGTGCGGTTAGGAGGCGAGTTGGCACAAATCTTTGTGTACTTTTGCAGTGAGGTGATTCCTTCTAGTATGGTGTTTATTTTGAGTTCTAGACATGTGATGAAGGGAATCAGTTGAGAGTTGGTAGGACATGTGGCACATAGTGGGGTAGGTTGATGGTCCTTGTAAGCTAGGATGGGGGTTATAGATGGATCTAGCCTGGTGTGGTTTGAGTACTCCGGAGATTCAGACGTGGAAGGTTGGTCTAGTTGTGTTGGAGATGTAGGCCTTGGTAGAAGAGGAGATAGTTCTTGGGTTATGGCCATAACTTTGCGGGGTTTAGGGATGGGAGAGGATGTAGGGGGTGTATGTGGAGTTGATGCATGGGGATTGAGGAGTGGTAGGTTCTAATAGGAGAGTAGAGAGTGTGGTGATATGTTGTGTGGGGGGAAGAGTGGTGTTTATAGCGGATGGCCTGGAGAGACAGAGAGTGGGAAGTGGCTGCAAATATGAAGAGGTTCTGTCCTGAGGCTTGGATTTGGATGCTCCTGTTTTTAGTTATGGATATGGACAGCCCTCCATCTAATTTATGGGTTGGAAAATAGTGAGCTTGGATCCATATGGGATGTTGGTTACAAGCAGGTGCTGTAGAAAGCTTTTTTCTCATTTGGCAGGTTTTCTTGTGTAGAAGATGAAGCTCGTTACAAGGCCTTCCTGTGTTGAGTGGAAGTAAAGTCTGGGTGCTCTTTGAGGGGTGTAAAATCAGGATAAAGTTTGGAGATTTAGTTGGGTATGGTTAGCAGAATGAAATGGTGGTATTTGTGTGTGGTATAAGGGCTTGTTGCATGTATTGCTAGATGGAGGGGGAGTCCGGGGTCTGCTGTAAGTGGAAGAAGTTAGTCTTTGAGAACCAAATTCAGTTCCATCATTGCTTTGAGAGAGTGGAGATGTGATAGGATTCTGGGCTAAGGGGTGGTCAGAAATCAGGTATGTATAAGAAGGTCCAAATGCATGTACGTGCATGAATTGATGAAGTTGGCACAGTGACCACCCGCCCACAGGCAAACTTATACTGATTATTGGGTTCCAGTAGCTATAGAGGTTTCATCCATTTGCACATGGGTATCAGAAAAGATAACAGTAGACTGCAGGTAGAGAGCAAAGTATGAGATGTGAGAGCACGTCTCAGGGTGTCTCTGATTTGCGATCAAATGAGATCTAGGATGTCCTTGAGAACAGGGGCCTGCCTCCCATGTGCTCCATGTCAAGCATTCTTGACTCACAGCGAGTTCACTAAGTTATCAATAGTTTAATGTGTTTGAACAGTGAGGTAGGTGGGTGTAGGCAGTGTGTGGCAGTCATCTGGACGCCACTGATCCCAGTGTCGACGGTGTGGGTTACTGATGGACATGGCCTTCTTAGGGACATTTACTCAAAAAAACTTTTGCTTTTTCCTCCTAGTCTTTGCTGATTCTCTCCACATGACTATAGAAATCAGGCACCTTCCTATTGTGCTTCATAAGGAAGGTGCCTGTGCCCGCCTCTTCCACACTAGGCGGGGGTGTATGCAATGGGTATAATTGCTGTACCTCCATGCACCCTGGGCCTCCCATCTCAGGCCCGGGGGGCACCATTTATTTGTATTTATTTTAGTTATAAAGTTTTGTATAGCACGAACAAGACTCTAGTGGGTATCAGAGCAGTTTACATCATGAGAAGTAGGGTATCAATTAAACTGGTAAATAAAAGACGTGTGCATGACAAACAAATATGAAAGTACATAGAGTAAAAAGCTTGATCTCAATTATAGTCGGTAATAAGATGGTCAATCGTCATAGAGAAGTTAGTATGGTTACATTTCCATAGGCACAGATATATTGTATTAGGGTAAAAACGTAGTCAGCAAAATAGATTTTGCTTCTTTTTTTAAGGCGGCGGTAGAGGAAATTAGGCAAACATCCGGTTTTAGAGAGTTCCATATCTTAGGTGCGACAACCGAGAAAGCTCTAGCACTCGTTTTCTTTTTGTGGGTTCGTTGGGGTTACAGAAGCAGGGTGTGCGCACTTTGCAAGAGTCTGCAGCCTCCTGATGTTTCTAGCTTTTGAGCCAGATTTCTGGGGGCACTGAAATGTAGCAAGCGTGCAATTTTTTATTGGATTCTTGCTTCATACAGTAGCCAGTTCAGGGATTTTAGGGCTGGGGAGATGTGTGTATTTGTTTTTGTTCTGAAGACAAGTCTGGCTGCTGCACTGAAAAAGGCTCTTAAAGGGTCCAACTTGTATCGAGGTAAGCCACATAGTGTGGCACTACCATAGTCCAATCTGGGCAATACAAGAGCATGGACCGCTTGTTTTAGGTCTTCGTGTGGAAGGTAGGGTTTAGGTTTCCACAGAATGCTCAGTTGCCATTGCGCCACTGCCTAGGTTGACATCACTTATGCTTCAGCCAACCCTGAGTGGGTCGTCCATATCCCAAGGGTCAACCCACAGTGTAGCCCTGAATGGTGAAGAGGGGGTGGTAGTCCAAAGGCTGGGCAGGTACACATGGATATCCCCTGCCCAGGTAGTGAGGAACCCCCACATGGGGCTTCCCCTACATTAAAGACTTGCTATGCCCCTATGTTACTCCTTGGGGTGTTGCTGATTCTCTTGTAGGGCCTTTGGCCCTGAGCACAATCTCACTGTTGAGGCAGTGAGCAAGTGCATGTGCCTTTTTACACAGGCTAGGAAGAGGTGCTGACAAGTTATCTTGAAAGATGGACCAGTCTGCTAATGCAGACCTTTGGAGGGCGCACTTGCCCCTAAGGGGTATTAGAGATGCACTCAGCTTGTCATACTGCCCTGAGTGTTTGCGCCCTGCCCTCTTGCTGTTTTGGATACATGTCCAGCCTGCCATCACAGGTTTGAGGATGCACCCTGGCACCTTTAACATTTTGAATAAGTGCCCACCCTGCCACTGGGGGCCGGTGAGTGCATACCTACAATCCTTGTGTCCTGACACCTGGGTCAGGCCTAACATTGCAGGCCTGTGGACACGCGCTTTCACTCCTTGTGCTAGTGGGGAGGTGCCCAGGCAGCTGTCGCAAGACGGTGTTCGCAATCATACATGTAAAGGGGGGGCACACCCTCGCACCTAAGGTGCTAGAGGTTGGAAGACCTGGTCCATCCTTCCATCGCAGGTTGGTTTGTGCGCACTGGCATCAACTGTGAGTAAATTGTGATTCTCCTACTAACATGACTAGAGAATCTGGATTTCATTAAAGACTATGAGGCTAGCATTATACATCTTATATAAAAGGGATTTAACCCTCTGTTTACCTGGTCCTCACTTTACTGAGTGTTCCCCCTTTACAGAGTCTTTCTTGTCCTACAGGACCCTCTCCATATAGCCCAACAGTTTCTGGGGTCCTTTCCAAATAGATCTATTCGCGAGCAGACTAACATTCCAATTGGAGAACTATTACAGCTGGATGCCCGACCCGGGGGCTCTAGCGGTAAACGCATTTCTCCAATCTTGGGAAGGAACCAACGCTTATGCCTTCCCTCCATTTGCCATGATCCAGAGAATCTTGCAGAAAGTGAGACATCAACGCTCATCAACTGTCCTGATAACACCCTTTTGGCAATCCCAAGCTTGGTTCCCCACTGCCCTAGAACTGACTTACGATCTCCCCTTCCTAATTCCTTCCCTTGTAGACCTTCTTACAGACATAGATGGACAAATTCACTGTCTTGTTCAAACAGGGAATTTGAGCCTTCTTGCCTGGAGAGTGTCAGGAGATCCAGTGATCTCGCTGGACTTTCGTCGACATCTTCAACTCTCCTCGGTGAATCATAGGCCCCTGGTGCACACTATCGGTACAACAACATTTGGAAAGTCTGGTTTCGTTGGTGCCTGGAAAGGAACCTGGATTCCGTGGAGGCACCTATCATTGATATAATTAACTTTCTTGTGGAACAATTTGAAAGGGGCCTTAGTTATAGATCTATCAATTGTTATAGATCAGCTATTTCTGCAGGCCATGCTCTGATCAACAGTAAAACAGTAGGTACAAATCCCATTATTTGTAGAGTTCTCAAACGTATTAGACTAAGGAAACCTCCTAAACCAAGATACCAATCTCTTTGGGATGTCAATTTAATTCTTAATCCTTTTTTTAGTTGGCCTGATAACTCCCTTTTGAACCGAAAGAACCTTTCCATTAAACTCACTACTTTGTCTAATATCTTGCCGAAGGGTCTTGCGTTGGCAGGCTGCACATGCACATTCGTGTTTATGATGTGAGTGAGTGCATGTGCAGCCTGCCAACGCAGGCCTGTGCATACTCATTGACAACCGTAATAGTTAACCCGTGTCCAGTCTACTGTTGCAATGCAGACTTGGGCAGGAGATAGGGACTATGTGTCCGGCCTACCATTGCAGGTCTGTGTGTGCACCAGTGCATGTGCACCCAGGTGGTGAGGAATATCTGAGGGTGTATTCATTACCTATGAGGCTTGCTCCACCCTTAAGATACTGTGGGAAATGATTGGCATTACTTCAGAATGCAACAATGGATTGCAGTGGAGCAGCCTCGTGATGTTTCCTATCATGGAATTAGCCTTGCCAAACCCTTTCCAGTGGTAAAAGTAGTCTTGGCATAATTTGCTTAGAAATGCCACTTAAAGAAATGGGCATTTATATGCTCTAAGAGTCTGTGTACCATGGTGCCTGGTTCCAGTGGAAACCAGGGGCCGAGGAAGCACATCTGCGCACGCCCCAGCAACAGCTATAAACCCTGGACATCCAATTCAAATGATTGACCTCTGCCGTTTGAAGGTCATATGGAATAGCTATGGAGGAGCGGTTTTGATGCTTAGTCTCTTGGCGCCGGATCATGGCCCCACTAAAGATTAAGATCTACATTCCACGACCCCATGGTAGGCAGGCCTACAATTTAGGGGAGACATAGGTGTTGTAAAGGGAAATCTCTTATACTGCTTCCACCTTCAAAGGCACTCAACAGTGTAACTACTGGTGCCATCAGTTGGGGGGGCGTTGCTTATTGTAAGAGGCCAGAGAGGCAGAAGTTTCGATGCTTGCAGAGAGATATGCTTTTTGGGATGCAGGAGTGGAGAACTCGGACTGCATGGTGCACTGCCAGCAGACCCTGTTGTGCTCCTGGAGGATTACTGCCCATTGTGGTTGGCCAGGGTGAAGACCTGCTGAAGTGTGGTGCTGTGAAGGGTTCCATCTGTGGGCTTCCTGTTCTCTCGGAGATCGCAGGGAAAGAAAAGATCTCCCTTTTTGAGACCTACTCCATATACCTGACATCTGGAGAGTGGTGCCCTCTCAAGTGCCCACATCAGCTACTGAATTTCATCGGGTAGCACAGACAGTGTGGGCATGGAACTAAGACTTTTGCCTGGAGACTGGATTTTCTTGTGCAGAACCCATTTAAGGTGTGTGGTACCTCTAATACAGGGACCCCGATACTCATAAGCATTTTGTGGTGGTGAGCAGGATCACTGGTTGCAAATTGTTGATCGTGCTGCATCTTTATTGTGCGACACGCCAACTGCATGCTCATGATGTGCAGTGTCCGATTCACAGTATGCAACCCTCAGAGGTGGGGTTATACCCATAGTAGTGCCACAGTCAACCTCATGTGGCTGTGCTGAACTTGCACCTGTGTGTGTGACAGGACTGATCTGGTGTACCCTGAATCATCATGCACCAGACATTGTGCCTCATTTTCAGGGAGGTACAGAATTTGCAATACTTTGTGTGTGTGACTAGAATTGCCTGATGGAAACCATTTCAATGTGCACCGTTCATCGTGCCTCCTTTCCAGAGAGATATGGATTTGGAACTCTTCATGTTTCCAATCTGTAGAGGCTGGGGTGACTTATACCATGCATACCAGACGCTATACCCCGATTGATTGGGCACGACTGTGATCGTTGTGTACCTGTTGGGATGCATCATCATAACGAGAGGCTGCCCTGTGTTACTCCCCTTTCATCGGTTATCCCCTTTTAACCCTCATTGCGGTGGACCAACTGCACTCTCCACACCTGCCCCCTCCAGAAGACATCTTGGTGCCAGGTAGTAGCGAAGAGAAATTGACTGGGTTGAAGGAACACTTCTGAGACAGTCGGAAGCCAGTCAGAAACTATGGGAATCCATTGTGTTTTAAGACCTGTGGGTGAACTTCCCAAGTGGCTGCCAAATTCCCCTTGTTTATGTCTACCTCTGAATTCAAAATTGCTACATATCCCACCTGCTTCCAGAGGACTCAGACGAGACAAGGTTATTTTCGACCTGGGGGTATAGGATCATCGGGGTAAATGAGAGGGTGGAGATAGGCTGGGGCCGCAGAGTCTTCAGGGTGTGATCCATTTGACGTTCTGGGGGCCAGTTGCACCGCAATAGGGTGCTGAGTGCGTATGTGTACAAGAGAGTTCCTTGTGGACTGGACTGGTACCTGTTGCATCGCATAGCAGTGCAGAGCGAGTGTGTGTGAGTGGTTGTCTGCGTACCACCTGTGATGCACTACAATGGCAGGCAGGGCCATGTTATACGTTGATTTCACGCCAAAGGCATGATACATTTGACATTGGGTTTACCAGGGAGACTTCAGCCTGCTGTGGTGTTAAAAACTATTCTTGTTTCATGTACAACATATCTTTGATATCGTTGTGACCCAAGGTGTCCCCTATAACTGTGTGAAATTGTATTTTCAGGATTGCTAAGTTGGGTTTAGGGTGGACAGCGTTTCTCACCGCATAAGGGGGGTCTCTCACTGGGGGGGGCGATTTAGAAAAGGAATTGTTCTTATTGTGCATGATATTGATATTGTCATAATATGAATGGGCCTAGAATTGCTAGTAATAATTCCAAATGTATTTTATGCCCAAATGGAACTGATGTTCATATTAAAATGATTGAATATGTGTGTTAAATATAAATGCCTTTACATATATCCTGTGTGAAGTCTCTTTTGTGACACGCAGTGTATTTATTGTGCGTGGCTCCTGTGCCTTTGCTTTACACATTGCCTCTGAAATAAGTCTGACTGCTAAGTACAAAGCTACTCAAGAGTGAGCACAGGTTATAAGGCGAGTGTAATCACCCACCCTTGACTGGAGCGGTAAGTTCTGCCTGGATGGGGGCATCCCTTCAGCCAACCAGAAAGTGCCAATTCCAACCGTTATGGACAAATGTAGGTAGCCATATGCCAGGGGGAGTTCTCACCAGCAAGAGGGCTTGCTTTGTGGAAATATTTCATAGTCTCTTGGGAGACAACAACTTGCTTAGCAGGCTCCTCTGTGTACATTGAGAGCAGGGGGCCTGGATGAATTGTTAGCATCGGATGCTGGTGGGTAATGGTTCTTACCATGGACAGGGCACGGCAGACCTCAGCAAGGTCCTGTGAATATGAGGGGAGTGTGAGGAATGACCTCCAGGTCCTTACTTGGGTGAGTTGTTAGCATCAGGGGGGCAGTGGCTACTAGTGGTAAGCATGGACAGGGTGCGGCAGACCTCCAAGTGCCACTCATCCCAGCCTGACTTTGCAATATTAGACTGAATATATCCAAGCATGCTTGTTACATAGGGGTATAGGGGGGCCGATTGTGCGAGTCGGGTCAGTGGGCAGTTGAGAGCAAGGTGTGGGCATTAAGTTTACCTTGGTGAATATTGTCTCTTTCTTTTCCTTAGGGGTGTCAATATCATGGAAGTCAGCGCAGTCTGTGAATGTGAGGTGAGTATGGGAGATGACCTCTGGGTCTATGAAGACGCTCAGTGTAGTTCCTGGGCCGAAGGCTCTATTTGTGCAGGTCTAAGCGGCATGGTATAGCCTCAGAAGTGCCGGGAGGCATGGTGCTCGGGAGATAGAGTTAGAGTGATTGGGACAGAAGGCTTGTGATGTAAGGGGCCCGGTCAAGCGAGGTGGGTCAGTGTGCAGATAAGAGCAGGGGGCAATGGGCTCACCTTGGGGAGCATTGTCACCTTTTTTCTTTAGGCGCAGTAATATCGCAGAAGTCAGCGCAGTCCTGTGAATATGCGAGGGTGTTGAAAATAACCTCTGGGTCAAGGGTGGAAATTGTCAGAGTGCGGGGAGCATCGTGGTTCTTGGCATGTCTCATAGGCTGATGGCTCTGCATGAGCAGGTGCAAATGGAGTGGAATTGCCCCACAGTGTAGGGGGGTGTGGTGCTTGGTAGCCACAGCACAGAGGGGGCGTAGTATAAGGGGAACAAAATACAGGTCGGGAAGTGGCAACGAGGGCACAGTGCCTGGGCACACACCCCAACCCAATGAGCCTTATCTGAGGATTGCAGTGGACTCTTTTAAAGAGAGGCATACAGATGAAATGCCCTGACCAACGGTATAGCAAGCCGCACCAAAGAGAATGTGAAAACTCATCACCCAGCCTGTGGGGCAAGGCGCAGCACGTTGAGCCATATAGAGAAGCAGGTATCACAGTAGAGTCTCAGGCTGGGTGGCGGGTGCAGGACCCGTTGTAGGATAGCAAAGAGGTCAACAGGCAAACAAGGTTCGTCTTCCTCACTCTAGCAGTGTCTCATCGAGTTGAGGGGAGGGCAAGCAATGCCGTAGAGGTTCAGGACGAGTGGCAGACACCGGTTCCAATTGAAAGTTTCAACTCGGTTGTGGGTCGGCAAGATGGTAGACCCTTCTTCACTATCAAAGACTGCCTGGACACGTTGTAGGGTCAGCAAGATGAAGGACTCTTCCTCACCCTTGGGGCGCCCAGCCAGTGGGGGTCAGTGCAGGACGTTGCGCTGTGTGGAGAGTAAGCAACGCCAAAGAGTCTCAGATTGGGTGGCGGTCATAAGGCTCAAACATGAGTTCTAGCCCAGCAGTGACGTCGACAAGATGGTGGACCCTTCTTCACCATCAAAAACCTCCTAGACCCGCTGTAGAGTCAGCTATATGGAAGACTCTTCCTCACTCTTGGGGCACTGGCCAGCGGGGGCCGACGCAGCTCGTCACGCGGTAAATAGAGTAAGCAACATCAAGGCGTGTTAGAATCGGGAGGCGGACACTGAGCTCAAATGTAGGTTTCAGCCCAATAGTGAGATTGGCAAGATGTTGGCCACTTCCACAGCTTCAAAGACCTCTTTAGACAGGGCGGGGGCAATTCCTACCCGACCCAGATCTTCAGATGATGAGCCCCCGATCACTAGAGGATGATTTTGGGTGATCATCACCTGACCACAGGTTGAGGAAATGAATCTCGGGGATACCTGAAGGGGCTTTATCTGAGAATGGTTTGGAGCTGAGGATGGACGGGTGCATACAAGAGAGCAGGTAAAGCGAAGGCAGTCAAGTGAGGTATTAATGCCAGGCCAAATCTGGAATCTGGGATCCCAGGCCTGGAAGCCTCTGTGGGCTCGACCTTCTGGTGGCCATCTTCTATTTTGGTGTTTACCGCACACCAGAGTCTGCATGATACGGTAAATACTGTATGCTTTTCTCTAGGATACTTTTGGCAGGCTTGACCTGCTGAAATTCAACAAAGATGAGGTACTTAATGCATCTGATAATTATTAAATGTGTTAAATACCTAATAGCTTGTTATTACGACCCGTGCGTTAGGGGTTTACTCACGAGTTGCAATATACCGACCGACTCGTGATCAGGTCCTGCGTTGGAGCCCTTTCCTGGCTGTAAGCTCATATGCTGATGTATGTATACCCCCACTGTGTAAGAAACGCTGCCATGTCTGTGCCCTCTTCATGAACAGAATCAGTGTTTAGCTTGTAAAAGAATAGATGCCAGGGCCTAACATTTTCTCAGAATCCTGACAGCGCTGCTGCTGAATGTCAGGGTTGATGAACGCCAAGGCTGTCTGGTCTCAATTTCAACGCATGTGTCCTTCATTCACTGATATACACTCCTTGCTCCTATAGAACACTCTTCCTGGTTCATTTTCGTTTGTGTTTATACCCTTTATCAAGGTTTTTTCCATTAGCTTCCAACTTCTTTCCCCCCTTTCCTGCCTTTATTTCTCTTGTTCTGGGTCAAAGTCTGCTAATTAACAATAAGTCAAGGAACACAAATAAGAGAGCTGCAGCCACTGGCTCAAATTAAGCTCTGCTCAGATTCCCTTCCTGTCTGTGGGCGCGTTCTCTATCATGATGTAGCCCCTCTGTGTAAAGAGCGCTTTCCTCTGCTGGCTCCTCTTCCACAGTCTGTAACCTCTCCCCCTGGTTGTCGCGGTGCCACCTGGCAGCCTTGCCGCCTCCGTGCCGCTGCCAGGCCGGCTGCACGTGCGCCAGGCAATCCTTCTTCTTAATGCCCATCGGTGTCATCCACTCGAGCCGCTTCATAAGTCCCGCCGGGGCCAGGAAGCATTTGTACCTGAGCGCTCGCCGGCACTTTACGCACACGGCTGACATCCAATGCCATCTCCCAGCGGCGCCTGCGGTCCGCGGGCAGCCAGCCTGCACGGGGGGACTTCCGAAGCCGACTCAGGGACCTCGGCCTTTCTCGTTCTTCGAGGAGACCGGAAATCAGTCGAACTATTTTGCCTCCCCGTATTTCAGCGCCTTCCGAATAGGCCTTACATCACACGGAGGCTAAGAAATACGCCCACATATTCGAGGTGGGATCATTTCCTTCTCTGACGCCACAGTTTGAATATCTGAGGAGAGTGTATGTTCCCATACATTTATGGTAGAAGTACCAGGAGCGGAGGGACTGAAGATACAGACAGGTCAGATGGTGCAGAGCGTGAACGTGCTTGGAATCTGCAGGGCACTGAAAGGTAGGTAAGTAGGTAGCATAAACGCATTCGACGCTGGCAGCGGCTGATGTGTGGTAAGGCCGCCATGTTTTTAGGCCTTTGCTACTTTTTAGACCATCTCCCTTTTTCGCGTGCATCTTCCCTCGTTCCTGAATCTCTCTGCAGGCTTTGAACATGGCAGTAGTGTGCACAGCCCACGCGTCGGTAGAGAAAGACGATGTAGCAAACGAGCGCGGAGGGCGCGCAGTGTAAAGTGCCCGTGGGTAGCAAGGCAATCAGCTATTTTCTGTTTTTCTTTTCTGCAGTTTGCATCTTCTGTGCCAAACGACCCCAAAACATACAAATGTCATCTCGAAAACAAGTGACTCCCGGCAGTTTCCAGCAAACGCAGTGCGTCAGCCGCGCCGGGGCGCAGACGGGTCCGGCGGGAGCTTGTCTGTGTCGGAGATGGCTCGGCTCGGTAATGAATCCGTGTAGCTGCAGCTGTCTGCTGTCGGGGGAAGAGGGATGGAGAGGAGGCGCTGGTAATATCTACTTTTTATGTCCTGGTAATGGATGGCGAGCGGCGCCATGTTTACACCATACGTGGTCTCCAGCAGGTGCCGACACCCGGGACTTGTTTACTGGCACCGCTGTCGTCTCACCGAATGGCTGGTCCACAAACTGCCTGGGTGTTGCCAGCTGCCTGCCAGCTCTTGGGCCCACTGCAGGATTGTGGCCCAGCTGCAGCCAGTTAAGAATGGTCATGCCACCTTCGCCTCAATTTTAAGCTCCACCTTCATGAAAGTGTCACGCGCCTGTGCAGCACTCCATTTGTTTACTAGATGTAGATGTCTATAGTTGAGCCTACCCTCTCTTTCCCTCCCTCCCTTCCTCCGCTCTCTCTATCCCTCTGGTTTAGTTACCACAGTATTGCAGGTTATATTAGGAATTATCATTACCTAACTCAGTAGCACTTATTTTACTCACATTAGAGCAATGAAAGGTAGAGATGGCAGCAACAAGATTCAAACTTGTGACCTTGATGTTGTCCTTAGTTTACCATGGTAATCCGGACCCGCCTACATCAACAACCGCCTGGCATTCCACCAACCGGCCAGGGAGCTCGCTCCTTCGCCCTCGCCCGGGCCCACATCTCCCGCCGAAGACACTGCCGAGGCCGCTACTTCTCCTCGAGTCTTAGAACAATCTCCACCTACGCAGCCCCCCGTCACTGGAGGACTTCAGGAAGAAGCTCAAGACCTGGCTCTCCGACTAGCATGGCCATCACCGAACCCCGGCCTCTGAAGACTCCCCGGGGTGATAAGCAGGCTCTTCAAGACCTATTGATCGATCGATTGATGCTTGATAGTAGGAACATTGACCACAGAGGTATTTTGCCTGCTATATCTTCTGACCAAATGTATCTACTGGTAAGATGGTGCAGAGCCTAGAGGTCTGGGTGGAATCAGCAACACTCAGTTTAATACCAGAAAGACAGCTCATGCTGTTAATGCACTTACTGTAGTGATCTGTGTGTGATCTGATGGTGGCAGGTTTGACTAATGATAAAATATCTTAGTTGGTCAGTAAGCCTGCTGCAATATACTGCTTGTGGCCTGCAGATCACATCTGAACACTAATAAAATTGAACAGATAGTTTCCCTGTTTTTTGCAGAGGTCCTTGTGTATCCTGAAGGACTCAAGCTCCTATCCTGGTACAAAGTTCAGTGGGTAAGGTGGCAGCTGCAAACATTGATTCCTTGCAGGCGGACTCAAAAGTTAATTCTGTTGAGGTTTATAAAATAAATACAACTGGTTTGAGTACTAATTAATGTGTGTCAAACGTAATTACTAATTACCCGCCAAGTGATGCAATTACAGAGTGGGCTGCGGTTCCCCCTTTGTTTCTTCCAATAATCACTGCTCCGTTTTGCAGCGAAAAGCTTGTTTGAAGTCTCCAAGGACAGCCTCAAAGCCGGACGAAAGAGCTTTAATCCGAGAGACTGCTTCAGCATCGTACAGTGTGCTGGTCTACATCCGGATGGGCTGACAACTCTAATTAGGGAATGATTGAGAGTTTGGCAGACAGGTTATTCTGTCACAAACATGACGGATTTCCCACCGCCCTATTACAAGTGCCATGGGATATAATGCACTTGTAATACATTTGTGATGGAGTAACACATTCAACAAGCTCTAAATCAGGCTGTTAGTTTCGAAATACACCCGCATTTACAACCTTACACCCTTCCTTTTATTTTATTCAGAACATTTTATTCCCTCTGAGCATGAAAGGGTCTTCCTGATAGGCACAACATCTACCAAGTATTGAGAACTAGAACGGTATGGTATGGTTGTGGGTAAGTGGATGTTACATCATTTGTTTTTGTTTTTTGTTTTAAAGGTTTGAGAACTATCTAAAAACCCTTGAAAGACATATACGGAGCCCAAGCCTGAGAAACTGAAAATACTTTCTCAATCATAGATACATGTGGGTTAAAATCTTTAAAAAAAAGATTTATATATGCAAGTACACCAGATCATTGAATGAACAAATTTAGCGATGTCAAACTGAAATGGATGCAGGATCTGTACATCTATATGAAATAGATGTAATCACCACAAATATTAGATCTAAACACTATTATCAGCCTGATTCATGAAGCTTAATTGCGCTCGCAAAGGGCCAGATTCTAGGAATCTGGCCCTTTGCGAGCGGAATTTTTGCATTTGGGATTCATCATCCCAAATGCAAAAATCGGTAAATGCGATTTAGCTAAATTGCGAGGAATTACATTTAAGGAATCTCTATTTGAGATTCCTTAAATGCAATTCATTAACCATTTATAAATTGCGAATTCGCAATTTCAGGCCGCTATTTACCACAAGGTCAAACCTCGTGGTAAATAGCGAAAACTTAGAAAAATGCTTTTAAATGCATTTCTCTAAGTTGCATGTTGCACACACACATGTCCTTTGGACATGTGTGTGCGCAACACCAATGTAGATTACATTTCAGGGGTGCTACAGGGTGTCCTTTGGACACCCCTAGCACCCTTGAAATCGCATCCTTATTTGCGATTAGCAAATTGCTAATCGCAAATAAAGAATAACTCCCCATTCATTCCTATGGCCCTTTAGGCCCATAGGAATGAATGGGGAGTAATTCCTTATTTGCGATTAGCAATTTGCTAATCGCAAATAAGGAATGTGTAGAAATCGCATTTTATTTTGCGATTCCTACATGAATCCCGTTTTGCGAGTCTGTAATAGCGATTCCTTATGAATCGCTATTAATGACTCGCAAAACGGGTTTTTGATGCATCTGGCAGTAAGGGTTGTAACTGTAAGCACAATTAAACCGAGAAATATGCAAAGTTAGAGTTATAAACCAAAATCACTCAGAAATTGGCCCAATTTTGCAAGCTCGCTCATAAATGGCTAAAACGAAACCGTTTCTCTGAAATCATGTGCCCACCTCTAATCTATAAACAATGACTGATGGAATGAGGGAGGGTTCTTCTAAGTGCTACATACTCCTGAACGATTCAGAAAAGAGGGTGGTGATGGACAGAGTATCTGAATTAAACAGAACACTCATACCCAGTCAACAGATCAGGGCTTGATCCATCACCGTTTTTTAGCTCACTGCACCATCCCAGCTCAGAACCTGGCTACATGCAAATTAGTCTGTCCCTGGCCCAGTGCATCATGGAAACAGGGCAGACCAAACTACCAAGCCAATTCTTATACTGGGAAGGAAACAAGCTTCCGGGGACCGGTTTCTGGCATTACAGCCGTCTTCGGCCCGGCTTGCTTGAATCCTGATGGTGCAATGAGCAAGGGACTCACATCTGAGTATACCCTTCCACGCTTATGGTGGACAAAACGATTCAGAAAAGGGGGTGGTGATGGACAGAGTATCTGAATTAAACAGAACACTCATACCCAGTCAACAGATCAGGGCTTGATCCATCACCGTTTTTTAGCTCACTGCACCATCCCAGCTCAGAACCTGGCTACATGCAAATTAGTCTGTCCCTGGCCCAGTGCATCATGGGAACAGGGCAGACCAAACTACCAAGCCAATTCTTATACTGGGAAGGAAACAAGCTTCCGGGGACCGGTTTCTGGCATTACAGCTGTCTTCGGCCCGGCTTGCTTGAATCCTGATGGTGCAATGAGCAAGGGACTCACATCTGAGTATACCCTTCCACGCTTATGGTGGACAAAACGATTCAGAAAAGGGGCTGGTGATGGACAGAGAATCTGAATTAAACAGAACACTCATACCCAGTCAACAGATCAGGGCTTGATCCATCACCGTTTTTTAGCTCACTGCACCATCCCAGCTCAGATCCTGGCTACATGCAAATTAGTCTGTCCTTGGCCCAGTGCATCATGGGAACAGGGCAGACCAAACTGCCAAGCCAATTCTTATACTGGGAAGGAAACAAGCTTCTGGGGACCGGTTTCTGGCATTACAGCCGTCTTCAGCCCGGCTTGCTTGAATCCTGATGGTGCAATGAGCAAGGGACTCACATCTGAGTATACCCTTCCACGCGTATGGTGGGCAAAACGATTCAGAAAAGGGGGTGGTGATGGACAGAGTATCTGAATTAAACAGAACACTCATACCCAGTCAACAGATCAGGGCTTGATCCATCACCGTTTTTTAGCTCACTGCACCATCCCAGCTCAGAACCTGGCTACATGCAAATTAGTCTGTCCCTGGCCCAGTGCATCATGGGAACAGGGCAGACCAAACTACCAAGCCAATTCTTATACTGGGTAGGAAACAAGCTTCCGGGGACCAGTTTCTGGCATTACAGCCGTCTTCGTCCCGGCTTGCTTGAATCCTGATGGTGCAATGAGCAAGGGACTCACATCTGAGGTTCTGAGCTGGGATGGTGCAGTGAGATAAATAACGGTGATGGATCAAGCCCTGATCTTTGGACTGGGTAAGAGTGGTCTGCTTAATTCAGACACTCTGTTCATCACCACCCCCCTTTTCTGAATCGTTTTTGGCCACTATAGGTGTGGCAGGGTATACTCAGACATGAGTCCCTTTCTCACTGTACCATCAGGATTCAAGCAAGCCGGGCCGAAGGAGGCTGAAATGCCAGAAACCGGTCCCCGGTAGCATGTCTCCTTTCTGGTGAAGAATTGGCTTGGTAGTTTAGTCTGCCCTGTTCCCATGATGCACTGGGCCAGGGACAGACTGATTTGCATATAGCCAGGTTCTGAGCTGGGATGGTGCAGTGAGATAAATAACAGTGATGGATCAAGCCCTGATCTTTGGACTGGGTAAGAGTGGTCTGCTTAATTCAGACACTCTGTTCATCACCACCCCCCTCTTCTGAATCATTTTTGGCCACTATAGGTGTGGCAGGGTATACTCAGACATGAGTCCCTTTCTCACTGTACCATCAGGATTCAAGCAAGCCGGGCCGAAGAAGGCTGAAATGCCAGAAGCCAGTCCCCGGTAGCTTGTCTCCTTTCTGGTGAAGAATTGGCTTGGTAGTTTAGTCTGCCCTGTTCCCATGATGCACTGGGCCAGGGACAGGCTGATTTGCATATAGCCAGGTTCTGAGCTGGGATGGTGCAGTGAGATAAATAACGGTGATGGATCAAGCCCTGATCTTTGGACTGGGTAAGAGTGGTCTGCTTAATTCAGACACTCTGTTCATCACCACCCCCCTTTTCTGAAACATACTCCTGAAGGCATCTTGGCGCTCAGGCAGTAGACTTAAGACAGAAATACACAGCGAAAGGAAGGAACAATTACCAAAATAAATGTGACTTCAAAGCCTTACAGAAGTATCCATGACTATCCAATTGCCTAAGAAACTGGGGAAGACCATTCCAGATCTGTCAGCATGGACAAAAAAGGCCTGTGCCCAAGACCAGAGCATGTGAAACACAAAACAGAGTCCAATGAGAGAGAAACAGAGAAAAGGTCTCCCAGCTGCTCCTCCCTCTCATGTCCCGTTATATGGCAGCCGCTGCGCGGTGAGGAGAGTGACCCTTGACCCTGTTTTCAGGTAGGCCGCTCCCCACGCATCACAGCAGCACCTGTGTGTTTGTGCCTTCCAGCCCGCTACTGCCGCTGCTGTAAGTTTGCCGCTCCTCCTTCTTTCAGTCTGTATTTTGCGCCTGCTCCTGTATTTTATTGTTGCATTTCTGTTTAATTCCTTTTGCCTTATTTCTGTTTTTTGTCACTGTTTGCCATCCCCCGTTTGCCTTTTGCACCCCTGTTTTCCCGCTACTGCTTCCTGCGGCCCGCCCCTCACTCACCCATTCGCCGCCCTGCTCCCGCCTCCCAACTGCTCCTCACTCCCACCTACCCTTGCATGCCGGCCACTGTGCGGCCCGCGCCGCTAGCGCGCCAAAGGCATGCCTAAGGCAAGCCCTTCTGTGCCTGTCCACACCCAGCGCCAGACCCCTGGCCCCCACGAACATCACACACCCGTCTCTGCTACGATGCCAGTACCCTCCACCCACTCAACACCGAAAGATCACACACCTGCTTCCTGGCTGCCCAAAGCGCTCCCAATGACCCTTCTGCTGCCGGAACTGCAGCTTCACCAGCATCCGATCCGCCAATCCACCCACTGTGAAAGAACGCAACCACCGCAGATGCCTTCTTCTCAACACCCGCTCTGCCCGCAAACACGCCGTTGAACTCTGGGACCTACTCGACTCAACCTCCGCAGATGTCGCCTTCCTGACAAAGACCTGGATAAACCCTTCCTCGGCACCTGACATCGCCATAGCAATCCTGGATGGCAACAAGATCACCCGCAGGGACTGCACCAACGGAATAGAAGGAGGAGAAATCTCCATCGTCCACAGGAACACTCTCAGAGTCTCAACCAACACCGACAACACCCTCAGCACCGCCGAACACCTGATCCACACCAATCCCAAAACCACCCTCAAAGGAACCCTCATCTACAGGACCCCAGCCACAGACCACCGACCCGCCACCGCCACCCCCAATCTCAGACAATGGATCGACGACTGCGCCATCACCCTCGCCTCAATCAAGAAACCCTCCAACAGACATACCAGCAAGAAAGCCAGCTGGTTTACCAAGGATCTCCAGGCCTCCAAGCAAACCTGCCGAAAACTAGAGAAGAAATGGCACTGTGAACAGACACCGGACAGCTACGCAGCCCACAAGAACAACTCCCGCAGACACCATCACCTCATCAGATCCACCAAAAGGGCCTCCATCAAAGACAGCATAGGCAACAACGCACACAACAGCAAAGAGCTCTTCAACATCGTGAAGGAACTCTCCAACCCCAGCTCCTACACCAACGACATCCAACCTTCACAAGACCTGTGCGACTCCCTCACCACCTTCTTCCATCGCAACATCTCAGACATCCACGACAACTTCAAAGACACGACCGCCCGACAGCCACTGAGACCTCCGTCCCCACAGCCACCATCCGCAAGAATCATCTGCTCTCCTGGCCCAACATAAATGGCGACAACACCATCAAAATCATGAACACCATCCACTCTGGATCTCCGTCAGACCCATGCCCACACCACATCTTCAACAAAGCCAGCACCACCTTCGCACCCCATCTCCGGAAGGCCATCAACATCTCCTTCGAGACAGCAACCTTCCCGGAGAGATGGAAGCACACCAAGATCAACGCCTTACTCAAAAAACCCAAGGCTGACCCTAAGGACCTCAAGAACTTCCGCCCCATCTCCCTGCTCCCGTTCCCAGCAAAAAGACAACGGACCCGTTACTCGAGGAGAACAGCATCCTGGACCCGTCACAGTAGGGGTTCCACAGCAACCACAGCACCGAAACTGACCTCATCACCGCCACCGATGACACCAGGGCCCTGCTGGACAACAGCGTGTCCGCGGCCCTCATCCTCATGGACCTGTCAGCTGCCTTCGACACTGTCTGCCACCACACCCTATACACATGCCTCTACGACGCTGGTATCCGAGACAAGGCTCTGGACTGGACCACCTCCTTCCTCTCCGGCAGAACCCAGAGCGTCCGCCTCCCCCCTTTCCGCTCTGAAGCCACCGAGATCATCTGCCGCGTACCCCAGGGTTCATCCCTCAGCCCGACATTGTTCAACATCTACATGGCACCGCTCGGCCATGTCGCCTGACTACACAACCTCAACATCATCTCCTATGCCGATGACACCCAGCTGATCCTCTCCCTCACCAAGGACCCCCTCACAGCCAAAACCAACCTCCACGAAGGAATGAAAGCCGTCGCCGAGTGGATGAAGAACAGCCGTCTGAAGCTAAACTCGGACAAGACAGAAGTACTCATCCTCGGCTCCACCCCTCGGCCTGGGACGACTCCTGGTGGCTGACCGCACTGGTAACAGCACCAACACCCATCGACCACGCATGCAACCTGAGGTTCATCCTCGACTCTACTCTCTCCATGACAAAGCAGGTCAACGCCGTCTCGTCCTCCTGCTTCAACACCCTCCGCATGCTCTGCAAAATCTACAGGTGGATTCCCACAGAAACAAGAACAGTCACCCAGGCCTTCGTCTGCAGCAGGTTGGACTACGGAAACGCCCTCTACGTACGAGCCTCGGCCAAACGTCTGAAACAACTACAACGCATTCAGAATGCCTCTGCACGCCTGATCCTTGACATTCCTCGCCGCAGCCACATCACACCCCACCTGAGAGACCTGCACTGGCTCCCCGTCAACAAGAGGATCACCTTCAAGCTCCTCACCCACGCACACAAGGCTCTCCACAACACCGGAACAGCATACCTCAACAGACAACTCACTTTCTACACCCAAACCGCCAGCTCCGCTCCGCCGCACTCGCCCTCGCCCTCTCCACCGCCCCCCGCATCCAAAGAGCGACCTCCAGCAGCAGATCATTCTCCCACCTCGCCGTCAAGACCTGGAACACCCTCCCCATCCTCTTATGGCAGACCCAGGACCTGCTAACCTTCAGAAGACTTCTCAAGACATGGCTATTCGAGCAGTAGCAGCATCCCCCCCCCCCCCTAGCGCCTTGAGACCCCCACGGGTGAGTAGTGCACTTTAGAGATGTTCTGATTGATTGATTGATTGATTTAAAGTGGTAGATGTCTGGAAGTTTCAGGAGAATGCCATATGGCTGGCTTTGTGAAAGCTAAGTGCCAGAATACAAGTTTGTAATTAATTTGCGGTGAAACATAAGCCAGTCATGTTAACATCAGCATTCGGATTTCAATCTAACTTGTCAGGAGAGGATTCCAGCACTAACACTAGGGTTCCCAAGTGCTGGAGGAAAAATTTGAAGATCTATTTTAGTAGCCTGGTCAGGTAGAAGGATGACAACAGCACTGTATTGACCTGATTTTCCATTAACAGATCCTTTTCAGAGTGGAAGCCAAGATGTTTACCTTGGCAACCAGAGAAGATGGGGTCCATCTCACTGGGCCATAGGACGTGGCCCTGCGAAGTGTCTCGGCCAAACATGAGAACCATAGTCTTGATGAAGTCCTCACCACAAGACCTTATGCTAGCATCATGTGAGAGCATATACAAGTCAATTAGGATGCATAAAAGCAAAAAGGAACTATTCCTGAGGCATGCCAGAGGGGTCTGGATATTGATTAGAAGAGAAATGTGGAAGAGACCACAAATAAGACAAAAAGTAGGAAAACCAAGACCTCCTGCGGTCCATTCACTGCTAGAAGGACTGGCCAAACATATTGAAAATGGCTGAGAGATCTCACACGATCAGTCCAGTGGGTGGGTCAGGATCCTGATCAAAGCTCAGACTTCTGTCGTTTTCATTTGAAACAGACACCAAGCCAGTTTTAATTCCCGTCCCTGGAGAGAACCCCTTTTTCTATGATTCCAAGATTTGCATGGGTCTCTAGCAGGGCCGGACTGTCTACCGGGCGTTTTGGAATTCTGCCGAGCTGGGGGCTGCTTGCACTGCGGTGGGGCTGATTTCCTTCATGGACACCTGCGTGTGCTTCGAAATAATTAAAACAAAACTAATTTCGTTCAGTACACGCAGGTCCCCATCAACAAAATCATCCCCCAGCTCAGCAGCATTCCATAATGCCCGGTAGCCAGTCCGGGCCTGGTCTCTAGCTGATTCAAGAGCCATAAAACTAGACATTTTTCTGCCATCTTTGAAAAAGCTGGCAGAAACAATAGTCAGAAGTTCGATTAAACCTTTGAATCCAAGGTGGCTCTTTTTTTTTTTTTTTAATAGCAAAGGCTCAATCACACCTTTCTTTCAACATTGTGCACCATCCCACAGACGAGACATTTTTCTGCAAGGTCAAGTCAGACACAAGTGTCGACGAATCTTCAGGGCAGATACTGTATACATTACCCCATTTCAAAATTCAATGGAAACAATTCGCCTAAATATAATAGAATTTTGTAAAATATCAAGCAAATAGAGCAAAGTTCCAAACATTAATACATTGGTAAATTGACTTTAAACCAATAACGGATGGACACACTTACCCCAAATTAAATGGACACATGTATGCCAAATCTAAGGTAAATTGATACAGATACCGCAAATCTTTCACAAAAGGAATTACTGTAAGTAGTCTAGTCCATCAGGAAGTGATAAATAATTCGAAATAAGTTATGTATAAGTACGTAATACAGATACCCATGAGCTGAACAAACTGAATGTAATTGTTCAAAGTTTCTTAAATTGATACAATTAATACCCATCCAAAAATAAATGAATGAAAGTGCATCCTATCTATAGAAAATTCATGTGTTTAGCTAAATTTCGAAAGAAATGGAGAAAAGTGTGAAGAGTATAAAAAAAAGAGGTACAGGTATTCTAAATCCTTTCTAAAGTGAAAAAATTGCCACACATTTGTTTCACAAATGACTACTGTTATTCCCCAAATTTATAAGAAGAATGTGATTACCACAATTCTATTAAAATCACGTTATTTGTCATCTTAGACTAATAATATGACATGTATTTTTAAATCACATGCTCACTTAGAAGGGTATCTTGGCATTAAATAAGAGATGTTTATTGTTACCCAACAGTACTCATTTTATCAACCTCAGATAGATGAAAAGCTGAGTGGACCCATCGGGATTTGAACAAACATAGGCCCCTACAGGGGACACGTTAGTCCACTAGGCCACCAGACCTAGCTAAATCAAGACTAGAGCTGACATAGCCATTTTAATTGCATTGTAAATATACATCAACTATCTCAATAATGAAAGGCCTTAACAGATACAGGATAATGTATGGTTGTCTGATCTTGGCCTCAATGATTAGGGCATACTTTGCCATGGTTCACATGATTCTAAAATGTGGAGGTATAGTGCTGAGGAATGTCTAGATAGTTAGCACTTTGGAGACAATCCCCTGGGCTCAAACTGTGCTCTGGCTGAGGAAATTGGAAGAGAAAATTGGTTCTGGCCCAGAAGGGAAATAGTAATTGTGCAGCCCATATGCGGTTCAATGGAGTTATTCGTACTAAAAGGTCCCCAAAATGACCCTGAACCTATAAAAAGTATATACAGTTTCCAAAATTGTATAATAAATGGATGCACTAAGCCTTAATGTTTCAGAAATAGGCAAATTTATCCCATTTCTCTTCAAAATGAATACATAACATTTTTTTGATAGCTTTACTCCAAGCTTCATAGACATTCCTGGAGACACTCTAAATGTATTGCTATGACTACTCCACTTTCAAAAGAAATTAATACAATTGTCACACTGCTCTCAAAATTACTCATCCATAATAAATGGATACAAATCTACTGGTCTCTCTTTTCCATCTATTCTGTTCATTGTGATTGGTTTCAGATGACCTTCGGGTAGCATAAAGTATGCAAATAACCAACCTACCAAAACAAGATAAAGCAGCATAACATATAAAAAATAAAACTATAAAAAAGTAGGCAGGTATTTAACTTACAATTTAAAAACAAGAAATTAAGACAGTTTTTTTTTAAACTGATCCACATTGCGTACACTTAAAATCATCTGGAAATGGATGCATTTATTCCAGGTTCTGTAAATGAAAAAACATACGCCTAATCTATAGGATATTTGTACAGAATACTAAATCTACTTATGAATGATCTTACTAACTCGAGGTCAAGCAGAAACAGATATCACAGTTCTCTCACTAAAGGATGGACCTACCCAAAACCTATAACATGTCTTTAATAACCTGTAATTAATAAGAGATTGTTAATGTCACCTGTAAATTGCATGACATGTATATAATTAGTCCCAAATATCACAGGACTGTTTAATACTACAACAGTTATGCAATTACCCCAAATTCCTAAGACATTATTAAAATTACTACAAATTCATAGAAAACTATAAATATACACTACTCTCTTCGGAACTGATATACTTTCCTTTTCTTTACGTTTACATACAATGTAACAAAAATCTAATCTATTAAAAGAACACTTTCAAGAGAAATAAAGCTAGCAGCAAAGTGTGGGCACTAACACTAAAGAAGATTGCATTTGAGGATGTTTGCAGCACTTTTACCAAATGATGCACTTTTACATGACAGTATAGCTAGCACACAAAACCTTTATAAGCTGCAGGTTTAGCAAACCTACTGCCATTTACAGCAATGTTAACTCTTAACCGGAACCAACAGAAGTCACCAAATGTCTTCCAATCTTATCCAAAGAACCAATGCTAACCACGTTGCCCGTCATCAGCACACAAGAAACTCCTGCCACTATGCAGTCCATCCACTCAAGGGCCCCATTGGATCTACACCACACCTACTCTAGATAACTAAAATTCATCAACACTATGCTCACAGTTCACACCCATTCTGAATGATTCCACATCTTCTGCGATGGTCCCAGATGCTTGAAAACATACAACTGTCCTCCATTTGCTGAAAAATCGTCAGCAGACATTTCAACACCCGCCAACTCCAGACCGATCTCCATGATACCATTCCCGGCCATCTCACTGAATACCTCAATGACCCCAAACTCCTCGATACCACTCAGTCTGGTTTCAGACTCCACCACATCATGGAAACTGCCCTCATTGTTGTCATGAATTACATCCGCATGAATTAGGAAAGAGGAGACACGGCGGCTGCCATACTCCTTGGCCTCTCTGCAGCATTTGACACAGTCTTCCACGCCAACCTCATCCAACATGACATTGGAATCCAAGGAGACACACTCCGATGGATCTGTTCCTTCCTGACGGAAAGGAACAAGTCAGCTAGGCTGGCAGCGTATATATCAGACACCAGCGGCTTACATAATATCAACATCCTCTCCTGCTCAGATTGCGTGCAACTCATTCTCTCCCTCATGGACATGACACCCAGTACTCAGATCAAGTTCGGTGCCTGCCTGACTGAAATCATCCACTGGAAGAAGTTCAACTGTCTAAAGCTGACTACAGACAAGTCAGAAATCGTGATCTTCAGGAAGAGCACGTGACTGTGGGACTCCACCTGCTGGCCAAAAGAGCTAGGATTAACACCCACCACTCATGCCAAGAACCTCACGATCATCATCAACATCAAGCGCGACATGACAGTCAATGCTATCACCGCCTCATGCTTCCATACCCTGAAGATACTGAGGAAGATTTTCAAATGGCTCCCATTCAGCACCTGGAAAGCCATCACTCACACACAGGCCACAAGGAGACTGGATTATGGGAACCCCTTCTAAATCGGGATTAACAAAAAACTCACCAGGAGGCTGTAGACCATTCAGAACTTGGCAGCCAGAATCATCCCAACCTTTCATACTGCACTCACATTACACGACACTCGAAGGAGCTCTACTGGCTCCCAGTTCACAAATGAACACAACTCAAACTCCTCAACCACACTTTCAAGGCACTATATAACACTGGTCTAGCGTACTTCAACAATTGCATTTGCTTTCACAAACCTTGCAGACACCTCTGCTCATCCGGATTCCTACTTGCAGACATCTCACTCATCCCACGCATACAGTAAACAAGATCCTGCGGTCGGGCCTACTTCTACATTGTTCCTGAAACCTTGAACAACCAGTCGCCCACACCTGTATTACAAGGCAGGTGAAGTGACAAAGGGTGCAATCATTTGCACATGGTTTGTTCCCTGCACATGATGGATCAAGCCCCATAGTACTGTTGGCACATATTTTGCACAATCCATATTACAGAGTGGTCCCTTCTGTAACACCAAATTCCCCTGGGGTTCACACAACTGATGCACACACCTGTTACACCCCGAGAGCACTTTCCATATTACGGTCCCTGGTGTAAATTACATTTCAGTCCTGTAGTCTAGCCTAGATATACACCTACTGCAAAGAAATATTCAAAGCGGACAGGAAACACAAAGTTTTTTTAGGCCAAGTTTCATCAGACCTCTGCCCTTTCACCAACGGCGGCCATGGCAACTGATGCATGTCACAGCAGAAGGTGAGTCTCCATCGCCCTAATTTGCATGAAGTGCAGGAATGTACATGTCAGCAGAGAGGGGAGTTCATGGCATGTCCCACTCTTCACCCAAAGATCCTAATTGTGAATCAGGTCTGGCGGCTTCTTACATTGAGGCTGCAGATCTCTGAAGGGCATTTGGTCTCCTGCAAATGAATGGCTCCATTTTTATGGATCTCGCTCTGAATGTGAGGCTTATTATCAATATAAACATTTAACACCGGATAATGAGCGTTATGGGACTAGGGGTAGGTAGTCAATTTCACGAAGTTGTCAAAAGAAAAGCAGGAGAAAACATCCACTAAAAGTCTGCGTCAACGGAAAAAAAAAATCCAGTAAAACCTAATTTGACTAAAATAACTTACTGTCAAATTTGCTTTTTAGTAAAATTTCAAACCAAAACAATCTTTTTTTTCAGAAAAATTCTGCTGAAATATTTTTTCGTGAGAAATCTTTGCCTACCCCTCCCGGTTCACCTGTGATGTCAGAAGTATGCCAGCGTCCCAATGTATTTTATACAACGTAACCTCCAAAGGCAATCATTTTTTACACAGTTACTTTGTGACGCTACCCAAATGAAACAGATGGGAAAACTGTATATTGTCTCCCTCTTGCCACATTTAGTTGTCTTTCCAATCTTCCTGATTCCCACAGGGACGATACTGTATCATTCATTTGGGTCATTCGTCAGCCGCTGCCTCCTTCTAGTAGCTAAACAATGACTCTCCCAAACCCACTGGTCTTGGAGTCACCCCAACCCCTGAGGTTACATTTGTTCTCTCACTCTTGGCTTGTAGGCTTTACATGGGTATCAGGGAACCGCTTACTTATATCGCCACACTGGTCCCTGCCAGCGGCATAGCTAGGGAGGTCTGGGGGGGGGGGGGGCAACCGCCCCAGGCAGCACTATTTTGAGCAGCGGCGTAGCTGGGGGGGCGGGGGGTGGCGTATCGCCCGAGGCGGCACTATTTTGGGGACTGTGTCATGTGTGTGCATGTAACTTGCATGATCAAGGTAACTATTAGCGGCAAAACTACGTGTCTCTCAGACCTCTTTTAGGTGCTCGATGTCCTTTTTCCTCAGCACCCCCCCAGGGGGACGGCAATCTGAAGGATAGCCCCGGGTGCCACAAGCTCCAGCTACTCCTCTGGTCCCTGCCTCAGTAAAAAACAGACCTCCGTTAGTAGCTGTTGCCCGCACAGAATTCTCCATGCTCACCCTCCTCTTTTGATGCTGGAAGGCAACAGAGAACGCCACTGCTGCCCCAGCCCTGCAGGCCATCTGAGACATTTTGCTCCTGCAGTAGCCGCCTGGTACATGTGCCACAGTCCTGTGTGCATGCAGCGCTCTGGTCTTGCTAATGCAAGCAGAGCCAGGCTTTCCTTTCCATGCCATCGATTCTGCGCATGGGTCCCCCTGCGCTGTATTAAATGCTTCTGCTTACCTCCACTTCTTTAGTTTAGTGGGACTTCTAGATATAACAGGTGACCCTTGTCCAGTGACCTGACCTGTGAACTGGTCACCAGCCATTCGGTGTACATAACTAAGGAAACATCCCCCAAACCATTGTTTTCGAGTGTTTCATACTTCACGTTGAGTGGCGGCGAGTGCGGTGGTGGCTGGCCATGTCCATCAAGCGAGTGTTAGGAATGTATCTGCACTGCGTTGTACGGAGAGTCTGAGCCGCCACACTGAAGCCAACTGGCAAGCGATGCTTTTTGAGGTCCTTTCCTTTTTTTTGCTGGGGATAACATGTACTATTCTCTCTCTGTGCTTTTGTAGCCTGGGATAAAATGTACCCTTGTCTCTCTGGTTTTCCAATAGTACTGCAGGCGTCACCTTGTGCCTGGTAGGTAATACTCTGCTTATGAAGCTCGAGCTATTCCTTGCAGTTGAGAATATTCTTATATGATCTGGTACTTTCGAAGAGTTAAACTCAGAATGGATTGCTTCCAAGTATTGGATTTTCAACAACATTATAATCTGATGGTACTGAGATATCTGTAGTGCTCTCTGGTTGCCGCAACAGGTGTCATACAGCATAGCATGACTGACCCATTCAGAAGTTGCATCACCACACAGCAGTTCTTGTATTCCCAACTTGGATGCTTCAATTACCAGAATTATACAAAGTGAGTTAGTAATGTGTGGAGGCACAAAGGTCACCTTCCAACACTAATGTGGGGAAGTGCCTTTTGACGCTATACTGCTAAAGCCTTTTAGGTGCTCTTTAGGAACTGAAAATTTGGCCTAGTCCTTCTCTAAACTGAGCAGGTGCCCTTCTCAGGGTTCAAACAATCTATGCAGCTGGCAGTACAAAAATGACCCAACTTATGCAAGCAACATCTATCTGTCGTACAAAGAATAGCGGGGCATATTACCAACAACTAGCGATAATTATCACTATGTTGGTTTAGCGGCGATATTTTTATCGCTGAGCTGCGATGATTTTTATCGCTTAGGAACCTTGCTATTATCAAGGTTTATCTCCTAAGCGATAAACATCAGCCGAAATGCATGAATATCGCTGAAAAGTCAGCGATATTCATGCATTACCGAGCTAATGCTTTTAGCCATGTTATCCACCTACCATTGGATAACATGGCTAAGAACTGCTCAGGGGCAGGTGTTAGCTCTTGGAGCTATTCGCGCTTAGCGCAAATATTTCCAAAAGTAGGTAATAGGAGATAGCGATGTTAGCGACTGTTTCCAGTCGCTAACATCTTGGCACGCCCACTTTGCATGTCATTAGTGATAAATATCACTGACATGCAAAGCGGGGCCCAAGATGGTCGCTATCTCCTACTAGCTGTCGCTAACTGGTGTTAGCGACAGCTAGGTAATAGGGAGATAATTTTATCTCCGCTTTCTTGGCTTTTAAAGCCAAAAAAGCGGAGATAAACCCCCTTGATAATATGCCCCAGCGTTCTTTATAAGCAACGTGAAAGGGGCACGTGTTATGTTCTTTGTTCAAATGTATTCATCCTCATGTAAATTGTAAGAATAAAACAAGGCAACACATTGAAGAAATATTTCGATAATTGCCTCGAATTTTCGGAAATTGAAACTCTTCTGAACAGTTTAAGTTTACCTAAACTAAACCATTATCAGTTCTCTGAAATCTTTAACATTTACATTCATCTATATAATAATGATGAAGTAATCGACTTCACTCATAAATAAATCAAATCTAAAATAAAATGGACACAAATACTCTCAATCTTTTAGAATTGGATACGAGTGCAAATCTTTCAGAAATTGTTATAATTTATCCACATGCAAAGGCTATTAATTTGATTGCCAAAAATAACTGAGAAATTCACACATTTTTCGATACAGCAGTAATAATAATAATAATAATAAAATCTTTATTCGGCTTATTCACAGTGGAAAAACCATAAAAGAGTCAAGTGATATCATACATTACGAAAATACACAAATTGCATAATATTTCATATAAAATTCATTTCACGGTTAAAAAAAAGTTAGTCAAAAGTGTGCAGGAAGCCGCTCAAGATGGGCCTGACGAGGATTTTTAAAGGTTCTTTCTGTGTTTCATGATGCATTTTAAGAAACTACTAACAAAATAACAGACATTTTCCGTTTCCAGCATTTGCAGTCTTAAGAGGGCGGGTCTGCATTGTCTCAACCCCCAAGTTCTTAATATCGGTAGTAGCCAGATCTTTCTGTGGGCTTGATGGAATTTACAAAGCAGAATCACATGCAAATTGGACTGTGTTGATGAACCATCACATGGACAAGGGGGGAGTGTGGCGTTCCAACAGTTTTGTGACGGAAAGGTGACCATTCTAAAGAAGGTGTTTAGCCTGAATCTTGTAATTAACATTCTTTCGTAAGTTGATGTTTGGAGTGTCAGGTACGGGTGAATGTCATAGGCTATTTGAATCATATTTGCATGTATGACTGCCATTTTTGATGAGTTGGATGCGAGTCTTAAGGATTCCAGATGTCTTAGTGCTTTCTGTTTGAGGTCTTTTTTCGAAATGTCTGTTATAGATACCGGATCCAGGTAATAGTTCTCAGAGCCTAGATCATTAAAAAAGTTTCTAACATATAGGAGCCACTTTATTTTTAAAGAGTTGTCCAAGTTCATTGAGTCTGCAATGATGGATTGTGTCAGTGCATTTTTGTTTGACTTCCAAATGCGGCGCCACAACATCAGCGGTTCTAGTTTGATTAGGTCCTCTATATAAGGTATGCCTAGTTCTAGGTGCATTGCGTAGGTTGAGGTACCTTTGGAGGTGGCTAACAGGAATCTTAAAAAGGCATTTTCTGCCTTCTGGATAGGGCTGGTGTCAGTGTAGCCCCAGACTCCCGCACCATATGTTGCGATTGCCTGGCATTTGGCGTTGTAAATCTTTAGCAGCTCCACTGGTGGCCTTTTACCTAGTCTCTGGGAAAAGGTTGTTAGGGCGGCAATTGACCTCTTGAATAAATGTGCCCTTGTGTTCACTGCAGGCTTCCAACTAAGTTGGTCGTCTATCATGACCCCCAAGTAGGGATATTGAGGGGTGGCTTCAAGCTTTTGGTTATTGAGCTGTATGGGTTTTATTCTTTTCTGGCCTCTACCAGCTGTCATTACGAACGTTTTCTTCACGTTCACCATTAGGTCTAGATTGCCCATGAAGGTAGTGTACCTAGTCACTGCTTTCTGGAGTTCGCGAGGTGTTCGTGCAAGGATAACAGCGTCATCCGCGTAGAGCAGGGCTGGAATCAGGCGGCGGTTTATGCGTGGGAGGTCCTGAGCCCCCCTCAACATCTCCCCCTCCAAACCATTGGTATAGAGTGAGAAGAGGAAGGGGGCCAGGACGCATCCCTGCCTGACTCCACGCCCTACGCCAAACGGCGACGTCAGCTCTCCATTTACGCCAAAGCGCACTCTGGCCGTCGCCCCGGTATAGAGCTCTCTTAAGAAGTCCAAGAGGGGTAGATCTACTCCCAATTGGGCTAGGACCTTCCACAGCTTTGCGTGCGAGACGCAGTCAAAAGCTGCGGATAGGTCGACAAAGACCATATAGATTTTAGTTGGAATGGCCTGGGTGTATTTGCCCATTATTAGGGTGAGGTTAAGGACCTGCTCTAAGGTGCCAAAGCCCTCTCGGAAGCCGAATTGGATGTCAGAAATTATGCCTTGATCCTCACTCCACTGCTGAAGACGCTCTAGAATCACTCTCCCCACTACTTTCCCAAGCGAATCCAGCAGTGAGATTGGGCGGTAACATTTTGCATCTTGGCGGTCCCCCTTTTTAAAAATGGGGACCATTATTGATTTTGTCCAAGAGGTTAGGATTCCCTCATTTGCGGCCGCTGTGCAGACTCTAGTTAGAATGGGGGCCCAGAGATCTAGGTTGCTTTTGAAGAAGTCCACTGGGACCCCATCGGGACCTGGTGCCTTGCCTGATTTACTGTTCTGCAATGCCTCCAAGAGATCTGAAATGTCAAAAGGAACCAGAATGGGGTACTGGGCCTTTGGGGGTAGTGGGTCTGTTGGTGAGGTGTTTTTGAAGATCTCTGCGAAATGAGAGACCCATGTGTTTTCGTCGATGGCGACTTCTATTTTTGGGGTACCAGTTTCTGTGAGATAAGGAGGTCTAACTGTGCGCCAAAAAAGCTCGCTGTTTTTTGAGACTGCGCCTTTATGAAGGTCGTCCCATAATTGTTGCTTAAGTTGGGCGGTTCTCATCTTTCTTTCCCCTATATATTAACGCCTTAAAAGTTGAATCTGGGCTACATCTCGCGGTTTGTTATGGAGTGCAGATTTCAGTTTTGTTAATGCAGCTGTGCAATTATGATTAAACCATTTTGGTTTTGTGGAACGGTTTGGTTTGGGTTTTGAGGTAAGAAGGTCCTTTATAGAATCTAAAATTAGTTTAAAGTTTATCAGGACTTCCTTATGACTTGAAGCAAGGTCCAGACATTTTACGATATTTGGGTAGGTCTGGGTTATTAATTTTTTCGTTATGTCTGAGGGATTAATTTTTGCCCATTTAATTGTAAATCCGTTATGTTTACCAACCTGAATTTTGTTCTGTGTGAGGGTGGCCGCTATCTCCAGTTTATGGGAGGAGCTGGATGGCATAGATATCTTGATTGTTAAGGCTGAGTGATCACTGAGGGGATTGGCAATGACTCCGAAATCCTTAACTTTGTTCATCAGGGTTGGTGAAAGAAGTATGAAATCTACTGTGGTTTGATGACCTCTGCCCACATAGGTCGGAGTAAATTTGTTTGGGTCTGCTTCAGGATGGTTAACAATGTGCAGATCCAAGTCTGACAGGACGGTATTAATAATGTTTCCCAGTTTGTTATGTGCAAAGTGCGGTAATGGTGCATCAAGTTCATCCACTATCCCACAACACAATAGGTTGGTCGCTGTACAGGGATGGAGATTAAAATCTCCTCCCCAGATTAAGTGGGTTGCCTCTTTGCCAGGTCTACCATGATGAGCTTGTTTTAATTTATCATGTAGACTTGTGAGGAGAGTTATGAGGTTTTCTTCCGGTAGGTTATTATATAGATTAGTCAAGATGATTATTTCTTTATTCTCCAGAGTTAGTGAGAGGATTTGATGGTTAGCGTCCTGGGAGAGTGTAACCGCTTTGTTAAGTGGGAGGGTATTTGCAATGTAAATTATTAACCCGCCTTTCGGTCTGCCCATTAGGCTGGTTAATGCTGAAACAAAGTAGGTTTTATAACCTTGTAGGTGTAATTCTTCTAGTAACCATGTCTCTTGGAGACAAATTATTTGATATGGATTTAGGAACTTCTGCGCAGATCCGTCCTCGATTTTATTTCGGAGCCCTGCGATGTTCCAATAAAGTACTGTGATTGGAGAAGGGTCATCATTTAATTCTTCTGTTAGGGTTATGGATTCCATGTTTCTGGGATCTAAGGGAATAGTCGAGGACTGTGGTGAGGGGAATACATGAAGCTCATTGGAGGGGGTTTCTATTGGTGGTCAGTCGACCATTTCTAGGCCACTGTACCTGTTGTATAGCGGGATGTCATGCCATGGGTCGCACCGGGATTGATCTCTGAATGGGGGCCATTGCATGTGGGGTCTTCTGTCTTCCCATCGTCCACCCTGGTGGCGTTGTCTTACTGTGTGCCAGGAAAAGTCTGGCTCGTAGATGTTAGGGGGACCATGGTATCTAGAGTTTGGTCGGTCATCCTGCCTGGGGAATGGAACGGACCAGGGTGGCTCCTGCTCCTGGATAAAGCCGTCCACTTGCCTAAAAGGATAGAAGAAGGAGAGTGACTTGATCTTAATACCTCCATTTGAGGCGATATCTTCCCATGCGCAGACGTAGTCCGCTATACGTGGGTCCTCAAAAGTAATCGTTATACAATCCCCGGGAATGGTTTTTCTGGTACTACCCACCCATGGTACTCTGGCTACGGATCTAATTCTTCCGCGCCAGGTGGATGGAATCGGGCGGTTGGTCTGGAGCCAATGCTGGGCCTTATTTTTTAAGGACCAAACCGGTTCCGAAGTGAGGTCTGTTAATTCAGGGACACCGGCCATAACCACCACGTACGGTGAGGCCTCAGGAGGGAAATCTGCTGGGAGTCTTGTGGGGCCAGGATTCTTTGCTGTATTTCTCTTGTGCCTGTCCGAAGGGGTTTTTGGTGGTGGGACCGGGGGGACTGATGTTTTTGTTGTTGATTTATTTATGTTTTTGCCAGGGGTTTTATTAGCAGAGCTGCTAGGAACAACCGGCGTGGGGGCAGTTGTAGGTGCCACACCTCGGGAAGTTAGTGTGATTATCTGATGTGAGTTATTAGTGGTACTCAGAACAGCGGCGGTTTTTGGTGTTTTCGTCGCGTTTGAAGTATTATTATTAGCGGGCACATTAGGTGTTGTTATCCGGAGAGTCTTTTGTTGTGGATTGGGCAAAGATGGATTAGCGTTAGCAGTATTAGTAATGGTTGATTTTTTAGTATTGGTACCTCCTGCTTTTTGTGGGCAAGGTAGGAGAGTTGAGTGTTGGATTTTTAGGAGTTTTGAGATTCGTGACTCTAAAGTTACTAGACGCTGTTCTAGGGGTTGTAATGCTAGTTTGACTATGCTGGCTATGTTAGTGAGTGTTAGGTCCTGGGCCTCCATGACACTCAAGTCCACTTGGGCTTGTGTGAGAGAAGGAGGATCCAGGACTTTCGGGATAGATGTTTCCTTCTCTGATTGATGAACTGACGCTAGGATCTCTATTTGAACTAACCTGTCATCTCGATTTTGTGGGATGCTAGGTGGCTGCGCCAGGTTATTTGGTGTGATGGAGTTTGTGGGCGCCCTTTTCTTACTAATAGCTCCCTCCCTCCTGCCCCTTTCTATTCTTTTGTCTGTAGAGGAAGTTTGTGGGGATGTTGTCGGGAGTAGATCCGGTGTTTTTTCGAGATCGAAGCTGAGCTGTGAGTCCGCAAGCTGGGATACTGATAAGTCTACTATGTTTGGCAAGCTGCGTCTCTCTCGTATTGGTGCTACCTCAGCATTTGAAGCTCCTACAGCTGGGGATCTGGCTTCCGCCAAGATACCTAGTGAGGATCTTTTGGCGAATGCTAGATCTAAGGAGACCCTTTCTTCCATCATTGAAATACTTTGATCTATGAAGGTATTAGCCTTCTTGAGGAAACCGTCCATGGGGCCAAGCAATTTACCCACTGAGCTAGGGGCTTTGGTTTTAGTTTTAGATCCTCTCGTGAGAACCATTATTGTTCTTATTTGGCTGTGAATCAGAGGAGGTTAGTAGGGTAGAGAAATGGGAAATGTCCAGATGGAAATATCAGATAGGTGGCCCAGTCCAGTCTCTACCAGCCTCTAACGGCCTCAAACGGCCCGCTCTTTGCCCGGTCTTCGCCCCGGGCTGCGACCCGCGCGCGACCCGCGGCGCGTTAGAGGCTGGCTGCTTTATGGGGAAGTTGAAAGGGCGTGGCCGCCGGGGGAAGAGGCGCCGGCTGCAAGGAGCGGTGGTTTCTGGGCCTCGCAGTCCCCCGGTAGGCTTTTCCAGGACACAGCCTATCAGTTGGTGCACTACAACCTGGGCGGGTCGCGCTGAGAGCGGGTTGACTTACCGCCGATTGCAGTAACGCTCCCACCAGCCAACCTCTGCCACAGGGAATGCGCTGCGTTGCGTGGGCGAAGGGCGAATCCTCTGATGAGACAATGAGCAGGTCAGTGAGCGGCACCCGCGCAGCGGGTGTCGCGAAAGGTTATATGGACACAAGCCAGTTAGATGGGCGTGGCCGCCGGGGGAAGAGGCGCCGGCTGCAAGGAGCGGTGGTTTCTGGGCCTCGCAGTCCCCCGGTAGGCTTTTCCAGGACACAGCCTATCAGTTGGTGCACTACAACCTGGACGGGTCGCGCTGAGAGCGGGTTGACTTACCGCCGATTGCAGTAACGCTCCCACCAGCCAACCTCTGCCACAGGGAATGCGCTGCGTTGCGTGGGCGAAGGGCGAATCCTCTGATGAGACAATGAGCAGGTCAGTGAGCAGCTAACCATCATATCTGAGAAAGTTATCAAATTTTCTCTAAATATCTTTTACATTGTTAGAATGAATGTAAGCCTCTGAAATGCATCAGAAGAAAACAAAATCCTCTAGAACGGGACACGATTAGTCGAAAATCTTGCAAGTACCCAATTATATGCAATATCACCACAAGAGATTTTAGTCAACTAAATCACTCTGAAGCAATTACCACAATCCTACAAAAAAAAGGTAACACAGATGGGCAAAATGTAGTTACTCAAAGCAAAAAAAGTGTTTTGTGTTTGGATTTTTATTCCCTTAAACTTGTTTTTATGACTACTCTATGGTGCAAATCAAATTAACCACTGCTCTACCATGACGTTTTAAGACCTTATCCACATTTGGGGTAAGACGAGCTCTTGCAATCAGAAACCTCTTTCTTCTTCAAATAGAAATAATATGCTCATTAATGAACAGTGTATAACCTGCTGAGTGAGAAGAAGACTTTATTCACCACTTACAGTTCTATCCCCCGAGTCAGAAACCTCTCCTGAGACAACAACAAACCTGGGCACCATAAGACAGCATTTGAATAGATTCCAACAGAACAAAGCCAACATTGATATGCTCAGGCACAAAATACATACAAGGTCAACAAACCACTTTGGGCCCTTTTAACAAATGCTGCAGAACCGTAAAGAGCTCCCAGATTCCAGAAGTGTTTCAGGATGAAGCAAATGGTACTAAAGCACCTTAAGCATGCACGCAACATGCGTTGGCGCATATTTATGCGCCAAATATTCTCCAAGTGTTGGTTGCAAGGATATTGTGAATCACCTGTGAGTTCCTTGAGCATATGGAGGCTGCAGCTGTAGACTGAATTCTACCAGGACCCTTGGGTAATTTCAACACCTTTTTTACATAGAGTTGGGGAGATTGTATTATGTATAATTTAGGCCTGGGCAAATGTTTAATTAGGCCGGAGTAATTAAAGTCATTTCAGTGATTTTGTGATGCGAAATTACCGAAAATTACGTGATTACGCCTGCACGCTAAATGTAGAGTAATTTGTATCACAAATGGCCATCGCAAGAGCACAGGAACAGAGCTCGAGCGGTCGCTGGCTGCGGATGTTCATGTTCTTCTTCATTTCGTGCTATTTTCTCAGAGCAAAATGCATCCTCGGGCCGTTTTGGATGCGAACGTGCATTTTGCGCAGAGAAAAAAGCCCTAAATGCAGGGTTATGTTCACGATTAATTTCCCATAATCTTGCATAATTTTTCTGTAATTTCACTTAATTACCTACAGCAAATTATGTGAGTAACGCCCACCCCAAGTATAACTCGGAGGAAGGAGGAGGGTCGCATAGCTGCTCATCGACTCCATTCAGCTTGGCCATGCTGCCACCAGCTGGCGTCGAGGCATCGCGCCATCTATCACATGAATGCTGACAACATTCGGCTGGTGCTGCATTTTGAGAGAGGGAAACTAGTCTATAGAGAAGTGCATAACATGCACCCAGTTATGAATGAGGCAAGCCATTTTGGACATGATTTAAGGCACAATGGAGATGCTATCCTTGGGTGGGGACACTCCGATCAAGCCTTCCTTCCATTGATTTACAGGACTGAACTTATTACTTCCTAGGTGAGCATGCTAATATCGCACTGTTAACGTAGAAGAATAATCTACGTCACCTCCTAACAATCGCTGGATTAGCGTTTTCTAAACATGAAACTACTAATACCCTCATATATCTAGACTGGCACCGCTCTGTCCTGACCGATAGTCACACAGAACTATGTACCATGGGCATCCGCAGAAATTTTTCCAGGGAGGGGCTCACCTGGCAAACAAAGGGGCTTGGCTAATGTTAATCAATAGGGGCGGGTCTAAAATGGCAGACAATCAGGATCGGGTAATACTCAGGCCAAGCTAAGAAAAAAAAAGTGGTGAATTCTGCATTTGTAACTGGAGAACAACTAGAGCACGCTTATGAACCCTAATATTACCCCCCTGCCCCCTTAAAACTCATACATTACCTGTTCCCTAAAATTAGCCCCCTGGCGACCCCAAAACCCATACCTGCCCTGACCCCTAAAAGTGTCCCCCTGGCACCCCAAAACTCAAATCCGCCCTTAACCCTAAAATTTCCCCCCTTGCAACCCAAATCCCATACCCACCCTGAACCCTAACATTTCCCCTGGCACCCCAAAACCCATACCCGTTCTGAACCCTAAAATTACCCCTGGCACCCCAAAACTCACGCCCACCTTGAACCCTAAAATTATCACTGCCATCCCAAAACCCATACCCACCCTGAACCCTAAAATTACCCCACTGGCATCCCAAAAGCTGAACGCTACGGGGCAGATTTACAAGCCAACTGGCATGGGTGCAAATTCAGGACAGTGAATGTAAAAATTCAGGACAAAGGGTCAAAATTCGGGACAAAAGTTAAGGTTTACAGATGTATACTATTGCGCAACCTTCTCTGATGTAAGTAAGTAAATAGACAACCACTAAAAGTACAAGTGAAAATAAGTTTATATTAGGTTGAGACAATCATGCATTTCATGGTTTGTCAGTATACACGCAGCTTTAAGCAAACGTGCAGGTCTTTTTGTGGTAACAAAACCGCCCCCACCTTTCCAGCTCCCAGAGAAAACACCTGATGCCCGGTCCGGCCAGTCTGGCCTTGATACCACCCTCCAATGGCGCCCCTCATCTTCACATAGACCCTCTCTCGTGTGTATTTAATTTCTTCTATAGTGCTACTCATCCCAAGTATGTGGGGCAGAGTTTTGGAGTGCGTTACAACACACACATATTATACAGAGACAATCACTCATATAAATGGGAAAGTCAATGTATAGGAAATGTTGCTTAAAATAATGGGGCTTACAAGGTGTAATCACACTTTCATCCATCATTCAGTCTTTCACCATTCATTCTGTCCGTCCATCCGTGTGCCCAACAATGTCCATGTTCATCCATTTAAAAATCTATCCATCACATTTCCTTCCATCCATCTTTTCACTTATCTATCCCTCAATCCACCCTTTTACTCATCCATCAGCCATCCATCTACCCTTTCACCCTATCCATCCATACACTCATCCATCCACTCTTCCACCCACCCATCCATTAACTCATCCATCCAGCCATTCATCCGTTCAGTCATCCATTTACCCATCCCCTTCCTCTTTCAATTCCCCTTTCACTTAGCCATCCATCCTTCCATCCACCCACCCATCCACCTACTCATCCACTCATGAATCCATCCATTGAATCTATTATTCATCCAGCCTTTCACTCATCCATCCACCCTTTCACTCCTTCACTCATTGATCCAACCTTTTGTCCATCTTCCTGCCCTTTCACTCACTTATCCAGCCTTACATCCACCCTTTCACTCATCCGTCCATCCATTCACCCTTTCGCTTATCAATTCATCAATCCACCCTTTCACTTATCAATTCATTAATCTATAAATCATTTCACTCATCCATCTACCCATTCACTCGCCCGTCATCCACCCTTTCACTCATCCATCCATCATTTCACTCATCTATCCAGCCATCCATCCACCCATCCCTTCACTTACTTACTCACCTTTTCACATTAATTATGAGACCTATCAAGAACTCCACCCTTGCTGTAGTTCATAAAGGCCTGAACGCTAAAATGTCCCCCCTTGCAACCCAAAACCCATACCCACCCTGAACCCTAACATTTCCCCTGGCACCCCAAAACCCATACCCGCCCTGAACCCTAAAATTACCCCTGGCACCCCAAAACTTATACCCACCTTGAACCCTAAAATTATCACTGCCACCCCAAAACCCATACCCACCATGAACCCTAAAATGACCCCACTATATATATATATATTACCCCAGATATATAATACAACAAGTAACGTTACACTTGGAACAAGTAACGTTACACCTACAACAAGCCAGAACTATTGGCTTTGTCTATGGTTGTTAGTTGCATAAAATATAAAAGCAGCAATATAACTATAATCCTGTCCTTTCAACTTCCTTTGGCTAACTGGATTCTCAGCTAGCTGCAGCATGGGCGTTTTTGCACTTCCAAGTGACAGAAAGCCCTGCCCTGGACCGAGGCTGGATGAGGCCACCACATGCTGTGCCAGCCCAGACTGACCCATTGTCATTCTGTATGTGGCAATCATCCCCACACAGAATGGCAATGGGTGGGGTGGGGATGCTCTTGTGCACAGGGGAGTGCGAGGTGGCCCCATCAGGAAGCTGAGGCCTTTTGCAAGGAACAGCTTTGTTCCCTGCAAAACCTAAAATTAAGGCGGACGGTTGAATGATGTCCTGCCTGAAGATGAGCCCCGGCGTCAGGCGTCCCTCCGGGATTCATTTGTGCACATGGGCGTGTGCAGGAGGGGGGCAAGGAGAGGCACTCCTGGGGGTCAAGCGCCCCTCCTTGCGCCCCCGCGGACCCCCATGCTATGTACTGACAACACTGAACCAGTAACTAAAATGACCAGCAGAACCTATTAAAAATACAAAACTGTGAAAAAAGACTATATGAATAGCATCACATTGGGTTTGAATGAATGTATAAAGATAAGCAATGAACTATATCTTTGCACTATAAGCACTATATTATGTACCCTGTTTTGCAATGTTATCTCTCCAAGTTATAGGCAAAGTGAGCAACTATAACATACAGTAGAACTTGAGCGTTCAAGCTCACTGATCAGAAGGGTAAGTGATTTCACTTACTCAATTCCAGGAACGTTACAAGATTGGTCGCACCTCAATGTGGTCCTGAAGTAGGCCCATTGACCCGCCAGGGCAAACCAGGGCCAAAACATGTTGGCCTACCACGACCTCACACCAGGTGTGGCGGATCATTAACACATCCACCTGAGACCCACATGCTATTGTTTTTAACATTGCCCCTTCCTTATTAAATAAAATATTAGACAAAGGATTGGAGGTAATTGTATCCTCACTTTAACCACACCTGTCTAAAAACCAGTTGGTCTCCTTTTAGGTGGAGGAACATAGCTAATTTGGAGAATGGAACATTTAAGAGACAAAAGACCCAATGATGACGCTATTCACTTAACTGACAGAGCGGAGAAACAACATATACCACACCCAGAGTTAATTGTGAATGAGGGTCTTCAGGACAAGTATTAGAAGACCCTGGAAAACATGACGTGATTCATTCTGCTCTGATTTTGATGTTGTATTCTCCTGCCAATATTCCCACCACCCACAAATAGTGCTTGTGGTTATTTTCTCCATGCAAGTTCTGAGGCATTATACGTCCTCATATACTCCATTTTCAATTGTAAGATGTGTGTGTAGTGTGTTGAGGGAGCCACTTCTCCTTCTCTCCAGCCCGCTCCTGAATACTCTATAGGTTTCATGTTTTCTTCGCCTCCATTGTTTGCTTGCTTTAGAAACATTTTTGCTATATATAGATTTTAGGGTCAACCCTCTCTTCCTGGGACACCTCACTCCTCCACTGTTAAATAGGTTTTTGTTTTTTGTCTGGCCTGCTACCCTCGCCTCCATCCCTTCCTTTCATCCTTGCATAGCTCGTGCTTCATTAGATGCCTTATATTGCTTTGGTGCATTTTCATCCTGCTGTTTTTCAGCTATAAGAGGAAATGTCACTGTCCAGTGCACAGGCACTCATTATGCATATTTCCATTAGATGTTCACGAAGTGTATGGAGATTCAAAATGTGAAAACCTCAACCCAGAGTGGCCAACATAATGACTGTGACAAGCGAGACGAACTAATCAGCCAGAACCGGATACTGAGATTGATGAAGATGAGGGGCAGAGCTAGGCATAGGGGTGGTCTGCTGCTACGGTGCAGGGGACATGCATAGAGAGAGAGTGTTATGTTGTGGTATGTGTATGGGATAAGGGGAGAGTGGCGTGTGTCTGTAGCAGGTATGGGTTGACCCCCACCTTGCTGTATTCCCTGCCTCGTCCAAAGGCTGCATGTTTATTTTTTAGCCCCTAGTTGTACATATCAAGGGCCGAGGAGGAGATACCAGAATATCCTTGTCTGAATGCATAGAACGATGGGACATGGTCTTTATTTCGGATGGTATTTCTGTATGTGATATTTTAATATGCAGTGTGGGTCAGAGGGCTGTTGCTCCCCTCTCCGCATCGAGCCATGGTGCGGGGGTACTTGGAGGCCACTGCCCCACCCCCGCCACCTTGAACACGGCTAGGGGAGTCTCAGTGACGCCTTGCCTCGAGGTGGACGGGATTAATGGATTAAAATACATAAGCAAAAATTAAATATATAAAGTGCTGTGGTAACACGCAGCTGCTCCAATGTCATGTCTGTAATTGTGAACAGGCACAGGGGCAGGACACCCCCATCCTCACTGTTTACTGTGAGGGTAGCTGCTGGACAGCTGACGTCACCCGAGGGCCGGGCTGCTCGCCTCTGCAGAGAGGACGGGTGCGGGCTCTCCTGGCTTCGCGTCCTTGTGCTGCACAGGAGGGGGGCATGTGCAGCCATCACTGCCCCAGTGATGCTGTTTTTAGGTCTCGCCTGTCGATGCGCATGCGCATCGAGCTTGCGAGACTATGGGGGCTTATCCACTCTTTATCCAACTTGCAAGGAATCGTGGCGATTCCTTGCAGTGCACGAGACATTTAAGCTCAATGCGCATGCGCAAAGAGCTTTAAAGCGCGTGCACAAGCCCCCATCCGCCTGCATTGCCTTCTCTCTCTCTGACAGCCTCCCCCAGCTCCGCCTCCTCACTTTTTGATTGCACGGCCGTTAGGCCGTGCCTCCCCTACTCTACTCCCCCCTCCTTCTCCACTCCCCCTCACGACGCACCTCCGGATCCGCCCCCTCCCCATTTTGTCTACCACCGTGAAACTGTTTGGCACACGAAAGTCTTACCATTACCACAACCTATTTCCTTTCAGAAATGATTTTCCTTATTTACTTATTTGTTACCAAACATTTCTACAGCCTTCCACTTCTCTTCCACAACCCAGTAAGCCCCGAACCTCCCCCCTCTGTTCCCGTACACAGCCATGCTCGCAATTCAACTCCCCCTCTCCAGACGCCAGGACCTCCCCTCTGTGTTCCTGCACCCATCCAGGCTCTCCGAACACAAAAAGACTTTAAATTTAAATCGTCGACAAAAAGAAATCATGACAGACGCATTACAAGCTACATCGTAGCATTGCACCTAAAAAAGTTAAGATTACAACCCACAAACGCCAGAACCTCCCCCCTCTGTTCCCGTACACAGGCAGGCTCGCAAATCAACTCCCCCTCTCCAGACGCCAGGACCTCCCCTCTGTGTTCCTGCACCCATCCAGGCTCTCCGAACACAAAAAGACTTTAAACTGAAATCGTCGACAAAAAGAAATCATGACAGACGCATTACAAGCTACATCGTAGCATTGCACCTAAAAAAGTTAAGATTACAACCCACAAACGCCAGAACCTCCCCCCTCTGTTCCCGTACACAGCCAGGCTCGCAAATCAACTCCCCCTCTCCAGACGCCAGGACCTCCCCTCTCTGTCCCTGCACCCATCCATGCTGTCCGAATACAAAAAGACTTTAAACTGAAATCGTCTACACCACGAAATAATGACATACGCATTAAAAGCTACATCGGCTTGTACATTCCCTAATCTGCAGGCCTACTATTCCCATTCCTTCCCTCTAGAGTTCGTGCTACGCCCAAAATACCGCTTGTATCTCTAGCATAGCACCTAAAAAAAAAGACATATTTAGACATGTTTATAAACGAAATGAAACACACAGAGTCAGTTCAATTCAACAGGCCTACTATTTCCGTCCTCCGACACAGCGTGACCTCACAGAGCCTCTAGCTCATCCACGTGACTAAACAGTCCTCGCAACCCGCCATAACCCCCAACAATACGCCGGACCTGCTGGGACCATTCTTTAGTACCATTTACATGAACACAAAGTCAGGCCACAGACTCCAAGGCTTTCGTCAAGAAAACTACAGGATGCTAGACTACTTTAAGCGCCGTTGTCAAGATTGTAATCACTTGTGAAGTTCCTTTGGGGATGTGCTAATTTAGAACAGCAGGATGCGAGCCGGGTGTTAGCTCGATAACAACAACAAACGCCCCCCCCCAAAAAAACCCACTGAAAGGAAATACTTACACTAGAAACGTGATACTTTTTCGCAAAACTTAAACAATGTCACTGTACGCAAATATTAACACTAGAAACGTGTACTTTTTTTTAACAATACTTATTTACTTTACATAACCATGCTTATTATTTTACAACTTTCCTCTACAGCGTGGTATGTAAAATCGTCTTATTCTACGTCTACGCTTTTACAGACTAAAGATTTTCTATGTTGCCTCAGTGAAACATTTCCGATTTTGCCTTCTTTTGGATAACCACCATATTTCTTATACACACACATTAAGGGAGCCATCCGCAGCAGCCTCACCCTCACTCACCCTCAACCTCTCTTTCTATTTTGTTAAGGGTAACTTGCAGCCAACCTCTCTTGCTATTTTGTTAAGGGTAACTTGCAGCACACATTTCAAGACGAATTACAGTAAGGCAGAAAATGGCGTCTGGAAACGTTATGTTTTTTTAGATCAAAACTCCTATACTTTACATACCATCTACCACTGTATTTTAACGTTCCCACACACACATTAATGTAGGCATGCTAAAAAAATAACAACACAACTTTGATGGCAAATACATCAGCTCAAAACATTTCGCCACACCTGTCTCTAGATTTATTTATTGCCAAACAAAATTATCTACCATCTTCTAAATCGCCCACTGTATTTTAACGTTCCCACACACACATTAATGGAGGCATGCTCACACTCAATGACCCTCACCCTCAACACCTCACCTACCCTCACCCTCACTCACCCTCAACCACTCACCCAACACATCACTCTCACTCACCATCAACATCTCACTCTCAACACCTCACCCTCAACACCTCACCCTCAACCACTCACCCTCAACCACTCACCCTCAACCACTCACGCTCAACCACTCACCCTCAACCACTCACCCTCAACCACTCACCCTCAACCACTCACCCTCAACCACTCACCCTCAACCACTCACCCTCAACCACTCACCCTCAACCACTCACCCTCAACCACTCACCCTCAACCACTCACCTTCAACCACTCACCCTCAACCACTCACCCTCAACCACTCACCCTCAACCACTCACCCTCAACCACTCACCCTCAACCACTCACCCTCAACCACTCACCCTCAACCACTCACCCTCAACCACTCACCCTCAACCCCTCCCCCTCACCCTCACTGATCCTCACCCTCACTCATCTTCAATACCTCACCATCACTAACCCTCAACCCCTCACCCTCAGTAACTCTCAACACCTCTATCACCCTTACCCTCACTAACCCTCAATACCTCACCCTCACTAACACTCAACCCCTCACTCACCCTCACTCTCACCCTCACTCACACTCAACACCTCAGCCTCACCCTCACCCTCCTACAGACACATTCAAGGCCCTCATCTTGAGCAATGATCAGGATTTTTATTGTACAACTAAAATAAAAAAAAAAAGGTGGCAAATACATCAGCTCATAACATTTCGCCACACCTGTCTCTACATTTTTGTATTGCCAAACAAAATTATACAACAATAGCACTTCTTCACACGGAATTCCATCTAATATAAAGAAAATATGACGAAAAAACAACTATTCGGAAACAGTCAAATTTTTCGGAGGGAAACAAACAAGAACGATTCATCCGGAAAATGGGACGCATTGAATACAATAGTCGACAGTTACACAAAAAGAGATACGCATAACACAATAGCATTTATCCAGACGGAATTAGTTCGAATATAAGAAACATATTACAAACATAGAACTATTCAGTCACAAAAAGAAAACGAAAAATACATTACTTCACTGTACATGTCGTTCATACATTGCTAAAAATACTACAGTCAGCAAAGACACAAAGTTTCATTTCATACTTCAAGTACGTCAATAACAAATTATCCGACTACTTCAGCATCACACAAAAACATAATGCAAACAAAACTTACATCAATATATTAAAACACATTTAGCACTTCAAAATTAAACAAACACCTTTTGTACGTCGAATTACCAAAAAAAACAAAATAATACATTACATTACAGTTTAACAAAAGATATGCATTACATATCGCCAATAAAAAACAAAACTTTACGTTACATTACAAACATTTTCAAATATTACGAGCGAAATAAATACATTTCGCAACTATTTAACTTTAACATAGTAGATATACTACAGTACATTACATTAAAAGAAACTTAGGATTACATTCTTACCTGTCAAACGACGCAGCAACACCACAGGAACAAGAACACGCCTTCCGCGCACCAACATTCTCGATCTATGGGGAATTCCACGGTTGACGTATGCAAATCGGAACGCTACGTCAAAAACGTCGCGCTCCGATTGGCTAAAAAAAAACGTAAACAAAAAACACACACAACTCAAAAATAAACTAGACCGCTAAACATAGCAGACGTCGACGTGACGCAATACGTCGGCCATTTTTAAATAAAAATAAAAAAGGGACTCCACAAACACGTTAACAAAAATTAACACAGTTAGTACAAAACATACACACGTAAATTACATACTAATATACACATAAGACAGAAGTAATACAAAGGGGACATGTGACACCTTTTGTTAAAAACAACACATTACTTAATTAATATTAACATACACACACTCATAACATCACCCTCACACAACAAAACTATCACACTCTTTCACACCCCCTCAATAACGCTAACACAACATCTCCCTCATACACCATCACACACCTTCAGCCTCACACACACTTACTCACCCTCACACTCACACACTCACACACTCACACCCCCTCACCCTCACACCCCATCACCCTCACACCCCCACTCACTCCCAATGACTCAAATTCACACTCACACAACCTCACCCTCACACACCATCAAACACCTTCAGACACACTCTAAAAAACAACTCCTCACACACCCTCAATGACCCTCACACACACACACCCCCTCAGCCTCAAACAACGTACCCTCACACAAACACGCTCCCCTAAAAATCATCACAACACTCTCACACTCACGACACTTCACACACTCTCTGACGCAAACAACTTCACTCATCCTCACCCCCTCACACCCCCTAACACTCACCCCCTCACACTCATCCCCTCTACATCACCCCTCACACACTCACACTCACTCCCTCAACACCCCACCCTCACCCCCCTCACACCCCCTCATTCACCCTCATTCACCCTAACACACCCTCACACTCTCACACACCCTCTCACACACCCCTCACACACCCCATCACTCACGCTCTCACACAACACCTCACACACTCCCTCACTCACACTCTCACACACTCCCTCACTCACCCGCTCACACCCGCTCAGTCTCACCCTCACTCTCCCTTACACTCCCTTACCCCCTCAACATCACTCACTATGCCTCCCCTCCCATCACACTCACCCTCACCCCCTCACCCTCAAATCCCTCATACTAACACCCCTCATACACAACACCCTTAACACTCACACCACTCACCCACACACTCTCCCTCACCCCCCTCACCCACCCTCAACATCTCACCCTCACTCAGACTCAAACACTCACCCTCACTCACCCTCACTCACCCTCAAACTCTCACCCTCACCCTCACTCATCCTCACACTTACTCACCCTCACTCACCCTCACCCTCACTCACCCTCACTCACCCTCAACACATCACCCTCACTCACCCTCACCCTCACTCACCCTCAACGCCTCGCCCTCAACTCCTCACCTTCAACACCTCACCCTCAACACCTCACTCACACTCACTCTCAATCATCCTCACTCAACAACTATCAACAACACTCACCCTCAACAGCTCACCCTCAACACCTCACCCTCAACACCTCACCCTCAACACCTCACCCTCACTCACTCACGCTCAATGCCTCACACTCAAACACTCAACCTCACTCACCCACCCTCAACGCCTCACCATCACTCACTCACCCTCAACACCTCACCCTCACTCACTCACCTTCAACGCCTCCCCTTCAACTGCACACCCTCACTCACCCTCACTCACCCTCAACCCCTCACTCACACTCAACACCTCACCCTCAACACCTCACCCACCCTCACCCTCAGTCACCCTGAACATCAATCACCCTCAACTCCTCACTCACCCTCAACACCTCACTCACCCTCAACACCTGACTCACCATCACTCACACTCATCCTCACTCACACTCAACACCTCACCCTCACTGACACTCACTCACACTCAATCACTCTCACCCTCACTCACCCACAACGCCTCACCCTCAACACCTCACCCTCAAATCCTCACTCACCCTCACTCTCACTCATCCTCACTCACCCTCAACACCTCACCCTCACTCACTCAACCTCAACACCTCACCCTCAACTCCTCACCCTCAACACCTCACCCTCAACACCTCACCCTCAACACCTCACCCTCAACACCTCACCCTCACTCACTCTCACTCACCCTCACCCTCACTCACCCTCACTCACCCTCACTCACACTCACTCACACTCAGTCACCCTCATTCACCCTCACTCACCCTCACTCACCCTCAACACCTCACTCACCCTCACTCATCCTCACTCACCCTCAACACCTCACCCTCACCCTCACCCACCCTCAACACCTCACCCTAACTCACAATAACCCTCCCTCACCCTCACCCTCACTCACTCTCACTCTCACTCACCCTCAACACCTCACTCACCCTCAACACCTCACTCACCCTCAACTCCTCACTCACCCCCACCCTCACTCACCCTCAACACCTCACCCTCACACAGTGCAATAGGTCTCACAGGGTTTTTAGTTAAAGCTTTTACAATTGTTTATTGCTTTTTTGATTTGTAATTCTTTAGCATTGACTACAAAAAATAAAAATGCAAAAGATTTACAACAAAAAACCCATAAACAATTCTAAAAGCACTAACTCTAATGCTGTGAGACCTATTGCATTTCCAATGCTTGTTAGTGACTCACACCCGGATACCCACCCAGAGGCGAGACAGGGGCGGTCTGTCAGAGAAAGGTAACTGTAAAGAAGCCCCGCCATCTCCTTGTAAAGTCTCGCGATGTTTGTGAACACTGAGGGAGTTTGGAAAGTAGTGTCGGGTCAGGTCACTGCTATGAAGGTAGCGTGGTTCGGCGCCCACAGCACGACGCAGCCACGTTCAATGACTCCCACTGTTTTCGTGCATCCATGCAGACCCGGCGAAAGTATCATTCAATATATCACTCTTTTTGCCTGGGGGAGGGGCATCAATATCCTCCCATGCTCGTGAATCGTAATACATGGACTATTGTATTTGGCACATGTGCATCTATGATACATGTATGAATCATGTATGCATAATATACGGTTAAAACACTTAACAATTATCTTGCAAAAGGAGCCAGTGTTAAGATTTGTACTGTAGACACAGATGAAATAAAGATCTGGTCGCATCTCACTTACAAAGCCTATAAAAGCAGATTTTAGAAGTCATTATTCTGAAACAGGCGTAGCGGCGGTTCTCGGTCTTCTGGCGGCACACGCAGTGAAAGGCAGGGACCGGCCTTTATTGTTATGGGGGACAAAGGACCTGCATCGATTTCAGCGCCCTCAGCTGTATTGTAGCTTTCAGCCTCATGGACCACGTCCTCTGCGCAGAAACATAGAAAGCGACAGTGGCCGTCGCCCAGAGCCGAGCGCGCCGGCGGCCTAATCAATCTTATAAGGCTGGAAGAAGGAGGTAAGAGAAGATTACAGCAGAAGCTCGTGTGGCGCGCGGGGAGATGTGCGCGGGCTTGTGCGGAGCAGCGCGCGCCTGAGGCCTCACGGGGAGGCGGTGGCAAGAGCTGGGTGTCTCCATCAACAAGACACCAATGACACCCACCCGTACATAGATGCAGGGCAGGGGTGCACCCTGCCACTGTAGCCTCATAGAGATGGACGCGGACTCAATGCAAGTACATCTCAAGTCAACGCCAGGAAGCCAGAAACCCTGCTGATTCGTCCATTCTCGCTGAGACATGCCTCGGTGACGGATGGCTCAGCCAATCATTGGTGCCCAAACCCTTCATCGGGTCTGAGTGGGGCACCCACAAAGAGCCATCGAACATTTTGTCGTAGTACCTGAGGATTACATCAATCTAGAAGCAGACCACCCACAGCGCTGCAGCGGACCAGTGGAAGAAGGAAAGAGACACGTGACACCCACTCCTCACAACTTAGTGCCAATATCGGCCCACTCAACAGCCCTCCCACAGCAACATGCATGTATCGTAAATAAGCAGACAAGACAACTTTTTTTTGGGATAAAGTCGCTGCAGGTTTATTAGCATATACATATGCCAACATGGTGGGTTATCTTACAGACGATCCAAAGGAAAGCCGCCCCTCACGGCCTACCACCTGATGGGCCAATTTGCATCACGGCCTTAGCCAATCGGTGCTTAGCGGTTGTGATGAGTGGATAGCCACTCCCACTTCCGGTGAACCATTGGTCCACCCTCTTGCTCAGTCCCCCCTCTACAAGGGGCGGAGCGTTCAAGCGACCCCCGGTTGTACAGGTTTCCAACCGCCCGTAGGACAGACGGGGCGCCGTCGCACCCCAGGGCCCACCGCACAGACTTCCTGGGGATATTAGGCCTCAGCACCCTTTGTGCTCCTGAAGAGGGTACCCCTGAGTATCTTTCCGCCTCTGGATCGCCCTGTAACTCCTCCACAGCCCTGGGTGCGGCGACCGTCGCAGGCAGGGCCCCCCACCAAGGCCGGCATTCCTCCTCGCTATTCCTTACTTGCTATTACTAAGGCCTCCTCCCTGTCCAGCAAAAACAGGTCCATGCATAAAGTGGACCGCTGTACCCAATCGTCCTAAAATGCCCTGTGCATTTGTCGTGTAGCACACATGTCTAATGAAGCCAAATCTTTGCCCAGTGAAATTACGCACAGCGCAGACTTCCTGCGCACAGGCTCCATCACCTCCTCTGCCAAGCTACCTGCCACAGGAGCCAGGGGTGAATTCCGACCACAGAGGATTACTTGTCCCCCACTGGTTGCTAGATTGCCCCATGAGGTCATTGTGGTCTTCAAACCTGGTTCATACTTTGCCACATTGACCAGACAACTTCCTAGTACTTTCAAATAATCCCTGGAGCCCATAACGCTGGTGACACAACAGGTTTGTGGAAAAGAGTATGGTGTCCCTCATTAGACCTGCACCGCTTTGAGAAGTGCACCTACAGATGCCCAGACACTGCTATCCACCTGTGACCCTTGATACTTATACCAGTAATGGTGTCGTACCACCAGATATTGTGTCACATGTTTTTTGCTATAGTCCTTTTGGTGGATTCGTTGGGACCCATCTGTGTTTCTGCCAAAGCTGAGTCACCCACTTCAGTCCCCAATTCCCTAGTCCGTCCCTCAAGGACACCTTACAGCCTGATATCCCCCGCTGACTTGTGTTGGGGGGTTAGGGCGCAGGACACCCTGTCTATGATTCTACCTTATCTCCCTTACAGGCTCCAGCTAGTGTGAGCGGCTATCCCTGTCCTGGCGATGCACACAGAGGCCATTTCCCACCTAGGGGACTATCCTGCCAAGGGAAAAGTGACATAGAACGGGTGTCCATGTGTCCTTGTTGTATCAAAAAAGGGGGGAAACACCTGAACGCCAAACACTTGTCCGAGTATGGGCAATCGGAACGCCAAAACAACCTTCAATCATTGTACCAAAATATGTTGACCCCACGTTCTCCTCAGGTTATTGCACCGCAACACCCACTGTAATTGGCAGCTACCACCACTGCCCATCACCCTGGCTCTCACGCAGGTGTTAATGTATGTCTTGACTGGCTTGAGCATCCAGCACTTGGTGCATGCTTGCCCTGAATGTAATCCTCTTGGTAGTGCAAGCACCTGCCTGGCCGCCGGCTTAACAAAGCCCTGGCGGAAATCACCTGCTGTGTAAGCAGTCAAGCTACCTCCCTTGGCATCCCGACCCTATAACACCAGGCTTACCTCATTAGGCATGTCACTAATTGTCTCCATCATGCGTAAAAGGCTAGTTGAGGCCTTCTTAAACAATCTCTCTATTAGTACCCCGTGCAGAGTGACTATTAGTGTCTGTGACTAGACCAGTCACCCCGATTTAGCACTCGTTGGACCGGAGGCGGCTAAAGCAAGCCCCCCATCCAAATCTATAAATCCAGTTGGGCAACTTGGGACACTATTACTTACTCCCTATGTACTTCCCAACATGGAAATACTGCCTAGGATCTCCCCACCTTAGATCCTCAATAACCACTAAGTAACTCTTGACTCAGGCCGAACGAGTACTAGTGTACCTAGCTAAGGGGCCTCCCCCGTGTGTGAACCCTTGCATTTGGTTTAAGACTGTTGTTATTACTTGCCCCCATCTGGGCCCTGCAGTAAAAGCCAGGCAAATCAATCGCAGGCCCTCCTGCTAAGCACAACCCAAACTGGGCGTAAACGTGCCAATAAGTGTCCCAGTTACTCTGTGCACCAGAATTAAACCAACCGATAAATCAAAATGCGAAGCCACCAGTGATCTTGAACTACTCCGTGGCTGATGTAGCGGTCCTCTCTGAAAGCCAGACAGTGATGATAATGACAAATGAGGGACGGTGCCGCACACCAGACACAACCACCCTGTAAAGCTCTAGGCACTAGCTGCTGAAAATGGCAGTAGCCGCACCTCCGGACGTTAAAAAGAGGGGGTTAAAAGGTACCAGTTTGACAAGTGTGTACCCCGCAACCAACTAGGTGGGAAAATTAGTGAGGGCCCCTCCCCCATTGTGTGACACAGGTGGATGCCATGACAGAAAATTTTTATTAAATATTTTAGTGTGTCCAGGTGTATTTTCGCACAGCAAGTTGAGGAGTTTAAAAATAGCTGAATTGAAAAATCCAATAGCTTCTAACACAATTCTACAAGCTGTTTTTAGTAACGTAAGCATTCCTACGAGCCCTATCAAGTGGATGCAAAAGTGTTGCCTGCCAGTACATGTGCTTGAGATAATTTGCCACTTATATCCATGTAACTACCCTTTAGTCCATGTCAAAGGGACATGCCCCTTAACACTATAGTGCAATCAGCTTAATCCTGCCCTCATAGTGAGGCTCACTGGTGCAACCGGGCCAAAGCAATGAACTGTTTTGCTATACAGGAGGCTGTAACTAACGTGAAAGTTTCAAGTAAAACCATAGTGTAATGCTGGGTCTTAACAAGGCAGGGGTAAAGAAAGTTTGGGTCTCTTCCCTGCAACATTCAAATTCATGTTGTAAACAGGTCTAATGTGGTGCTACATGAATGAAGAGTCGCCCTGTAGTCGCTGGCAGAACTACACTGGCTGCCTATACACCAGAGAATCCTCTTCAAATCCCTATGCACCGTCTTCAAGGCAGTGCATGGGATAGGTCCCCGACCACTACAAAACAAATTCAAGTGTTATGAACCCACTCGGACTCTCCGATCCTCCTTCACTAACCTCATTAGCATACCCAGGATCAGGAAAGCCACCTACGGCGGCAGAGCCTTCAGTATAGCGGCAGCCCGTCTGTGGAATAGATTGCCTATTGCCATCAGGAAAATAGATGAACTGATGGCCTTTAGGAAAAAAGTAAAAACATGGCTGTTCCCTAAAATCTAACTGACCGGAAACAAAGGACCACCTTCTACTCAGGATGCACAGCGTTTTCAACTATATTCATGCAGCGCCAGGATGCCCGTAGGGTTACAGAGCGCTTTAGAAATACTATAAATAAATAAATAAATAGTCACAAAGTACAATGTCGATAAAGACAGTCACTGCATCCCCTGTGGGGTGACCCATCCAATTCCCATTAAGCTTGATTGCTGTAGTCTTATCCCAGGTAACCCTACCTGCTGCCCAGAAGAGACCCTTGGTGTTGAACCAACCATGCCCTGGTTTGCTTGGTAGCCCCCGGAATTGCTAGCCCACCACCGAAATGTGTGAAGTGGGCATGCCTGTTTCCTGGAGGTACTGGTAGAAGTATGTAATATGCGGTTCTTGTGATATACCATGCCCTTACATACACATGCATGAGAATTGAACGCTGAAAATAGCATGGAGCATGCCCAAGTAACTGCCCCTTGTTTTGAGACTGAGGACATGCAACACCCCCTATGGTGACCTACGCACATTCCCCGCTGTGCCCATAGCTCCACACAACCCCAGTGTGTTATGGCCCTTATAACTGTTGATGCTTTAGGTGGCATCCCATGTGAGTAAGGTGGTTATCCAATGTGGTTCCTGCATTTGAAACAAAACAACCAATAAAAGCCCTGCCCCCCCTCAATAACAAATGAATTCACTGCAATGGGACAGGGGCCAACAATGTACCACGCAACTAAGGCCAAGTTTGTTTGTCAATTACGAGAACTTGGTCGACCACATACATTCTCATAAGGAGTTGGTAGAGGCAAATACTAAGTAATTATTCAAATGCTAAGTCGAAATACCAATGCACATTGTTTACTTTTCATCCCCTAACCACCTCCGCCTCCCAGGCCTTAAAAAATTGACCTTAACGTTCTCCTCCTTCAAAGAGACTTCCAAATTGTCATGCCCTCTCTTTTATCTGAAAGAAGACCTATTATTATAGAAAATTCTATTTTCCTTGACTATGGAAGTGTCCTCCCAGTGTGTTCTTGTGGATTGAGAGTCAGCTGTTTACGAAGAATAACCTTCTACCTGTGTTTGGTACTCTATTGAAACATGCACACTTCACTTTTCTCTTGTAACACGCTGCTTGCTACCTCTTACATTGCGTTTCCATAGGTAACAAGATACTGTATATTAGTAGGGTGGACAATTGCAGCACTATTATAGATCCGGGGTGACATTTTCCATAGAGGGTGAACTCCAGGAGGCTGTACTTAGAACGCCTGAAGCAACTGTTAAAATAGTGGCTCAATGGCAGGGGAAAATTATGCGAGTCCCTCCCAGTAACCATTCCATGGAAGTTACTTCCTCCGTGGCTATCCAAAACTGTAGTCCACGAAGGAACTATCAAAGACATCTACCAACCTGTCCGCCCGAGCATTAGGCTCACAGGCTGCACCCTGCTGAGACACCTGTCCCTTCTAGCCTCAACACCTGCTGAGAAAAGGCATGGCCAGCAGGAGATACCTCATGCCAGTAATAACTAGAAAAAAGGTGCCCCTAGTGCGACATGTGGTAACAGCCTGACTGGCATGCCAGAAAAGAACTGTGAGGCAACTACGCTGGAGCTCATAACCCTCTGTGCGCTCCTTGTCACACCCTCTCTGCTGAGTTGGGGGCCAACTGAAACAAGGAAACTCTGATCCACTCGAACTGGATCTAGCACTGTTCTGTGCTGTTTCATCCGTCCGAACTAGATCTCCCCATCTCTTGAATCCCAAACAATACTGAACATGAGAGCGCAAGTGCCCCCGAGATAACCTTGTGCTAAAGACTGCTGGCTCTTGCTACTATCGACCTCCACTAGGTGAAAGGCAGAATGACCTCGCAAGGAAAAGAGCCTGTGCCCAGTGGTCAAACGCTGCCCCCTGCCAAGGAGCATCTGGTCACTGCACCAAGAGCCTCGGTCCTATCGCACTCAAGATCATGTTTCCTCCACTCTTGGAAACAAGTAATTGTCAACGTTCTATGAAATAGAAAATCCTCCCTTCTTCACAAAAGCATCCGGCCACATAAGGAGGCCAGAGCAGCTGGCTTGGCTACGTCGACCGCCAACCCCGCGAGCCCCGGCAGGAAACTAACCATGGACCCCACAATGGCCGCTAATCAATGGCCGGCCAAATCAGGACGTGGGCCCATCCCTTATGCCCAGGAACTGCATATAAATACTGCAACAAAGCAAACTAGCGTGACACAATGGCTCTCCCCGTTTTGCATATTTCAGTGCTCTTGTCGGACCTCAAAGATTGACTGACCAGAAATTAGAATGAAAGAGTAAAACAGCGGCGGTTCTACCATGGGGGCGTTTGGGCGCCGCCCCCCCTGCTTTCTCGCCGTGCGAGAAGAAGGCTGAAACAAATGGTAGTTATTTATTTATAACTACCATTTGTTTCTGCCTGCCCTTCTCGCACGGCGAGAAAGCAGTCAGCAGAACAGAACTTCCTGTTTTTACTCGAGCCTCAGCGGGGAGTGGCTTGGGGGAGTGGCTTGCCCACTGTTGTGAATACGGACTGTTTGGACAGCATGAGAGGCAGTCCAAACAGACAGTATTAGCAACAGTGGGCAAGCCGCTCCCCCAAGCCTCCTCCCACTCTCAGTTCTGCAGAATGGAGACTAGGGAAAATGACGAGATTAGGGCAGCCGGCCGAACCAATCAGCGCCGGCTGCCATGGAGGGGAGGGAGGCTGCCTGCAGCCTTCAGTGACGACGAGAGCCCACGTCAGACGCAGCGGCGGCATTCTAAATCCAGGATGGCGGGAGTCAGCGCGGGAAGCAAGCCAAGGTAAGTTTTTTTATCTTTATTTGCCATCTACATGATTAGGACGACACACAGAACCCGTTTAGAAATGTATAATTCAAATTGTTGTTATGTCTTCTGTAGTTCGGATTTAAACAGATATATTTAATATTTGTAGTATTGATACAGCGCCTAAAGGCAGTTTCATCTGTAGTGTGCGCTCTATAAATGATACCATTACACTCCAGGCCGCCACCACAGCTCATACTCCCACGGGATGTTACATTTTATTTGCCATTTTGTGTGTGCTGGCTTTGGTCAGCTGTTGTTCAGCTGCGGATGGCGGAATGAGTGTGTACGTCACTGGACCCTCGTGAATTTTCAGTGAAGTTGCTTTTCCAGCCAACAGGCTGCTTAGGAAACACTTTCGCTGGTAAGATTGAGAGATAAAGTGAAACGTTTTGTTTTAGGCGTCTCACTCTCTTCCAGTCTATACTGATTCCCGAACTTTTGAGCACTCTCCCCTTGAACTGCACCAGCTGTCTGAAGAGCGCTCGTTTCTTTAGGCCTTGAAAACCTATTTCCTAATTAGCTCTTGCTGGCGGGCTGTTAGTTGAAAAGAGAGACCACGGGGAATGGTGAAAACGGACGGTGTAGTGCTTTGATTTGCATTGTACAACCAGAATGCTAGTTGTGAAAGAGGGGCGTTTATTTGGAATTACAAATATCCAGTAATAAATCGCTGTGTGCAGATGTCTTACTTTAATAGTATAAAATTGTCTCTAAACATCCAGCAGGTTATTGTTGCAAATACAAACATCTTGATCCAGACACAAACTGCGCTTACGGACTATCTCTCTTCATCTCAGGTTTAAAGTGTTATAATTCATAAGTGTAATTGTAATTAGCGCTTTAATGCTGAGCTCTTCCTGCTCAAACTGGCGTTGTCATGGCGTCCCCTGGCCCATAAAAAAAATGCTTTCCTCAGCCTACGTTATGGTACAGAGATGTGTACACACAATTACAGCAGTTATTTCCTCCCGTCACAAATAGGAATACAGCACTACATTATAGACACTGACCCAGTCTACCAACGCACTGAAGCTCTCGGTTGCCGATCAACCACTCATCAATAACTTTTACGCCCCCCCCACTTTCAAATGTCACCAGCCGCCACTGGAGTAAAACAATGCTAACCACCTACTGTGCCCCCTCGACCTGCTCTGCCTACGGCTGATAATTGGCTCCCTAGCAGGAGGAACCATGTAACAATCGGGCAAGGAAACAGGGAAAGGACACAGTGGATCAGACAACCTGCCCAACTCCAGCCTGTACATTAGCATATTATCGGAATTTTAAGACAGATACCTTAACTTCTGGTATCAGACCGCTTTACGTGAGCACCCCGCCTGATACCCATCAGTGGGAGCAGACACTGTAGGGAATGTCCCTTCTGACGGGGTGAAGGGCACGGACCTGCCTATGATATGTAAAAGCGTAATGTGTCTGGTACGGTGCCAGTGCCTTCTGCGACTCGGCCCGATTCACTGCTGCTAAGGGTAGAGGTAATAAAAGTTAACACACATCGAAGTCCGAGTCCCTCGCGTTAGAGGCATGTGCGCCTCTGCACTCATATAGGATGCGAGTGTGCAGAGGGACACCGTCACAAAATATGCAAATTTACAGTTCCCCTCTTATACTGGAACTAGCAGTGGAAACGTCTTGATAATACAGCTCTCGACCTGCATGCTAGGAGTGCATTGCTTGGGAGGTAAAGATTGTTACACCCCTGTGTGCAACTCGAGAAAAGGAAATGTAGGTCAGCCACCTGATCTCGAACCCTGGTCTCCTGCACCGAAGTCGGCAGTCGAATTCTTTCCCTCCATTGTCAGTGCCATTTTATCCAAACTCCTTGCTAAGGTTAAATTAGGCTCTCCTGATGACATCTGCCCCCCTCACATTCTAAAAGAAGTGGGAACCAGCATTCCCGCGGGTATACTTCTTATGCTGAACGGAACGCTCACTCAGGGTAAAGTCCCTGATAAATTTAAAAAGGCTCTTCTTATCCCCCTGATAAAAAAAGTAGGAGCCAACCCGCTAGATCCGCAAAATTATAGGCCCATATCCTTGCTGCCTTACTGTGCCAAACTTCTGGAGGCTCATGTCTGTAACAGCATCTCCAAATTTTTGGAAGAATCAGAGTATCTTGCACCTAACCAGGCTGGCTTTCGTCCATGCCATTCTACTGAGGCAGTCATCCTCTCGGTGCAGAATACTCTGAGGCGGAATGCGGACGAAGGGATCCATCAGGCTTTGGTGCTATTGGATCTCTCTGCCGCGTTCGACACGGTCGACTATACCATCTTGGTCGACCGTGTCAAGCAGGCAGGTCTCAGGGGCCCTACGCTGAGCTGGGTTCGCTCATTTATCACTGGCCGTACTCAATCTGTTAGATTGGGTCCCTTTACTGCCCCTACTATACCTACCACCTGCGGAGTTACTCAGGGTTCTTCGTTATCACCTTTGCTTTTTAACTTGTATTTACGTCCCCTTCTGTACTCCCTTAGAAAAGCCAAAGTTACCATCTTCAACTATGCAGATGATTTGCAGCTCATTTTTCCTTTGAACACCAAGGACTCTGTGGTAGAATTCCAAAACACCATGTCCCACATTTTGAGCTGGATGAACTGCAATCATCTGAAACTTAATCCAGGCAAGACCGAACTGGTCTTGCCTGGACAGAGTGCACTCAGTTGGAACCCCAGCTTTTGGCCTTCTAGCATGGGAGCCCCTCCATCTGAGTCATCCTCGGTTAAGAGCCTGGGTATCTTCATCAGTGAAGACCTTTCCCTAAAAAAACAAGTAGGAGCAGTTGTATCTTCTAGCTTTTTCCAGCTGAAGAAAATCAAGAAAATCGCCTGCTTCTTCTCTCCGGCTGCCCTCACACAGATCGTCATCTCCCTGGTTCTGTCCAGATTAGATTTTTCTAACAGCCTTTATTTTGGGCTCCAAATTGGAGAGTTAAAGCGACTACAGCTGGTTCAGAATCAGGCAGCTAGACTTCTTCTGAATCTCTCTAAAAGGCAGTCTGTTAGACTTGGCTTGAAACAGCTACACTGGCTGCCTGTTGAGCAGCGTGTGGCTTTTAAAACTGGGTGCATTTTATTCAAGTCTCTGCATGACTCTGGCCCTCTTTTCATTAGAGATATGTTTAAAAGATACATTCCATCCCGCAACCTCCGGTCTATTCACAAATCCCTTCTGATCGTTCCCTCCTATAAGAGGAAGCGTCTCGGAGGCAGTTGTTTTGACCATCTTGCAGCTGGCTTCTGGAACTCCCTCCCCCCTCATCTGAAACTGAATGACAACATCCTCAGTTTTAGACACTCCCTGAAGACCTGGCTCTTCTCTCAGGCGCATTGTTGAGCAGCTTATTCTCTACCATGACCGCTACGCTACGTTCCTTCCTACAGCGCCATGAAGCCCCCGGGCGTACGAGCGCTTAACAAATACATGTTAACATTAACATTAACATCCTAACACCACTCCCAATGCAGTTAAAATTAAGCAGAATGAGTGCACACCAGGCATAGCACTGCGTGGAGAAACTATAATGAATTGCCCGTCCTGGTGTTCAGCTGAACTACACAGCGTCCCCCCCAGATGAGAAACGCGGTGCGAGGGGAAAGCGGTGTCCTGGTGCGCACATTTCTGTCACTCTGCGCACTACCCAAACACAAATAATCCCTCGGTGAGCAAGCCGTATTAAAATAAGCATGCTCGCCACTGAGAGACCGTAAACCCCGTGCCACTACTGACGTATCCCGCTCCATCGAACACGCAGGGGTACGATGCGGGCAGAATCTAAAATACGAAAATAGTTAAGGCTCTATACCCTATATAACTTCTGGCAAAAAGGAGCGGGCCTGCAGCCCCGCGGGAGCACCCAATTGGCGCCGGATCGGCCCTGTGCAGCAATGGGGTGCCATGTTCCCGCTCGTGACCCTGTGGGGGGTGTGGAGGGGGGGGTGGTTGGCCTCCGTGTGAGGGCACCAATAAAAATCTGACCCGACCCAATGTGGCGTGGCCTCGGACATGTCGGAGCCGAGGCCCTACTCACACTTAGTGTGTCTATGACCCCGGCGTCCGAGCCCGGGCAGTCACATGAGCGCCGCCTGAAAGCATTAAAGGGCGCACAACATTTCAGGATATTCCTAGTAACCCTCGATAAGGAGATCGCTGGGCTACCGAAAGCGTGCCGGGAGGGGGGGTTACAGAATCTCAAAAACTGCCTGTGTTCGCGGGCAACCCCGTTCCCCGCCTATCCCGCGCCTCCCCAGCCAGGCCGGTGCGGGTGCCGGCACTGCGGGGCATCCATCCAGGTGGAGAGTGGGGGCACCCGACATGATGCCATGGCCTACCAGCAAAGGAATGCCCCAGACCCCAACAGCCAGCGAGGCCTGTCCGGCCGTAGCATCCGGTGCCCCGCGCACTGGAGGAGTCCTCAAGTAGCATGCTACCTCCCTCCATCGTGCCCGTTCTAAATGGGCATCGGGCACAGGCCCAGAAGGGACGAAACCCTGCAGGCCCGTCCCAGCCGGTGCCACTCTGAGACCTCCCCTGACAGTGAAAGCAGACTGGGAAAAACAGCTGCCCCACATCCCCTCCGATACGGTGCCCACGGCGCTCCGAAGGCCGGGGCAGCCAGCCAGCGACCCCCAAGGCCAATCAGGAGCTGCCTCACGCTCACCCCCCTCCAACAGCGGCCCACACCTCGCAGGCCGCCCAGCCCAGCTGCAACCCCCAAAGGATTGGAGCCAGCGAAGGGGGAGGGGGTATCTGCACTCACCGGGCAAGCAGAACAGCAAACTCCTGGGCACGAGAGATACGGCGTCAGTGTGAGGGGACAAAGAGGCCGCCAGGTGGGCGGGGGAGGAATATATACCTCTCTGCGCCTCCCACCACGGCCGGAAGTAATGGCCAGGACTCTTTAGGGTCGTGGAACACTGGACTGCCCAGTGTGTTCTATCTTGTGGCACTAAGGGGGCCGCCCTCTTATGTGTGTCCCCTGCGGGGACTTGTCGGTCGGCCCGCATTACTTCCGGTGGAGGTCAAAGGGCTGTGCATAACACCTATGTCTAAAATAAGCACAGCTTTGAAATTCCCACAGGACACAATTTCCCTGCGATAGACTCCACTGTAAAGCTAAGTGACTTGTGACAATCACTGCTGTCATCCTGCTTTTCAAGTAAGACATCGGCCTGTCACATTTAACTAATTCTCTTGCAAGAATCCCCGTGGTTTGTCATCTTTCACTAACTCTCTCCAAGAATGTCCATGGTCTGTCATTTAGAATTAGAGAAGCGCGAGAGTGCCGAATGGTCGTAAGAAAGAAAAGTTTGTTTTCAAGCATCATCGCAAGAAAACCAAGCACCTACCTAATATAGCACACAAAGACAGCGAGAGAGAGGGAGACAGAGAGAGAGAGAGAGAGAGGGACAGAGAAGGGGAGGTAAAGAGAAATTGAAGAAATGGAACTGAGAGACAGAGGGAAGCATGGAATGAGAGAGAGGGCGAGAGAAAAGGTAGTTACAGAGAAAGAAAGGACAGCCAGTGGTAGGGAGAACAGAGCGCACAGAGAGGGAATAAGGCCTGCAGAGAAGAGAGAGAGAGAGAGAGAGATATATGAATGGTGAAAGCGAGACTCGGATAGCAATGCTGGGAGGTTGTGGGGCAGACGGGCAGTTGTTCACAGACACAGAGAGAATCAGAGAAATGTAGGGGCATATTATCAAGAACGGCGCTAAACATTTTCAGCGGTTTAGCGTCAGAAAACTGCAGCTAAAACGGCGAAAATGGTCTTGATAATATGCCCAGTGGTAAGAAACATAGAAGGCGAGGGACAAAGACAAAGCTGAGCACTAACCCTGGTGTCAAACATAAGCACAAGGAGAGCACTCAATGACACAGGATGCCATGTAGCACCGAGCTGCTGGTCCCAGAGCTCTGCAAAGAGAAGCAGCCAATTCCATCAACCATTGCAGATAGTATCTGTAGGGCTTCCAGTGAATGCTGGATTTGGACAGAGAGGCGACACGCAACAGCATATGACCCAGTTTACACACATGGATGCATCCTGATGAAACCCCCAGTATTAACATCAAAAAGTAATCCCTCTGCAGTTATAATGGCAACGTGTGGGATTTGTTCTCTGGCTGCCGGGAGAGGCTCTTGGCATCCTGATAGGGACCTAAATATCAAGAGGCCAGCGATTGAGGGCAGATGTGCACTTCCAGGCCCCTATGCTGGAAGATGGACTCTTCCTTGGAGGGAGTGTAGACGAAGCCGCTGTGCCACCGAGGAGTTATCGCTATCTGGCACTTCCTGTCCCTTTACAATCTCTGAAGAGTCTTGGCGGCGAGGGATCCGCGATGAAAGGTGTAACAAATTGCCGCTTTCAAGTAGATCAGAAACACATCGCAGCGGGAAGCTGAATCCTTGCCCATTCACAGCGCATACAAATCGCATTATGGAGTTAGAAAAAAAGCACTCACTGCTTCCCCCACATTTGGAAATTAAGCGTCACTGTTCAGCCGTGTGGGACTCCTGTTTATGGGCAGCAGTGGTCAGCCGGCTGAGATGGTCCGCTTGAGCATATGGATGCCAGCGAAATCAGTGGCAGACAGCCAAAGGCCACTGGCAAAAGCCCAAATCCTCAGTTCCACTGCCAATGCGTATAATGAGGGGAGCTCATGCCCACCTGCATATGGATATAAAACAGCGCAACCAGTGCAGCGTAATGCTCGCTTTCCCTACACCAATAAAAAGAGCTCCAGAAAAATCAGAAGAAACTGAACAATGTTGTTGTGAAGGCATTTGCACTAGTACCAGGACAGCTGTCCACTGATATTCATGCACGTCTGAGGGTAAGCCCAGCTTTGGTTTCTGGATACAAAAAGGGACTATAAACTTAATTTTTGCTGAGAATACCTCTGCCACTCAGTTTCAACCTCACTTTATTTGAGTAAAGAATCAGCTCACACAACAGGTCTTCCAAGCGCTGGATGGTCTAAGCCTTCTGAGACTTGTATTCAGAAGCTCCGGTAACCAAGAGGTTATCTAGTCATGATGCCACAATGAGAGCACATGTGTGAAAGTGCGGACAATCGTGGAGTTTGGGAATAATCCTTGTGTGTGGCCACCGGAATGGTGGCCGGACGACCTTGGTTCTTGTCCTATACCCACAAAGAAAGCCAAAAACCTTGGGGTATTGGTGGACAATAAGCTCACTATGGGCGACCAAACAAGTATGGTGATCTCAGCCTGCTTTCTGGTCCTAAGGATCATAAGAAACATTAATTTTTTTTTACCAAAAGCAGACTCAAGACAGTGGTAACAGCCCTCATAATGTCGAGCCTTGACTACTGTAATGGCCTGTATCTTAATGCCCAAAAGCACCATATTAATCGGCTCCAACTAGCCCAAAACGCACCTGCCAGACTGCTGTCAGGAATGCCGAAATTTACTTCCATAAGAGAGAGGAACTTAAGAAATTGCATTGGCTCCCGGTCAAGCAAAGAGCACGCATTAAGACACTATGGACTTTTTTAAGGCCATTAATGGAGATGGTCCTGAGTTTCTTAGGTGCAATTTCCAATTGTATGTCCCTGGAAAAATGTTACGGTCCACTGGCGCCAAACAAGTGCAAGTCTCTGCATTTAAAAAAGTCAATTGGGGAGGCAGGAGTTTTATCACCTGTGCCTCTAGAGCATGGAACGAGCTTCCTTTTCATCTTAGGAATGCCCCGGATCTCCTCTCCTTCAGGAAGGGTTTGAAAACATGTCTCTTCTTCCAGTAGCATACACTCTAGTTTCCCTGGTAACCAGTACTTAGCGTCAGGACACCCCAGGTTAACCGTGCGCTCTACAAGTGCGACTAACATAACATAACAAGATAGAAGGGTTGGGAAGGTACCTACGGGTTTGTGCAGTTGGTAGTATAGCCCCCTGTCTCTCTACGGCCTTTTTTTTCTTCCTGTCATTCCAGATCACTTCCCTTTTCTTCCTTGTCATTCCAAATGACTCTCCTGTCATACTACTGCCTTAGACTTGAGAAAAAATATACTTTTTTGAAGAACTGTTAGGGAGTAAAGACATTGCGTTGTAGACCCATGCGTCACTAGAAGTGGGATCCTACCATCAGTAGACGGGCATGCAGTGCATACTGTGAGTTGGGAAGCTGACCGAGACCTCACCCCCAGATAATCAAGGGAGCCAAAAGAAGGCAAGAAGAAATCTGCTTCAGTGAGCATTATTTTTAGAACCATTCGATGAAAAGCCAGATCTGAGAGTGTCTTTGTATCTTTACTTTCTTCGATAATACCCCAGAGCACAGATGGGTAACCTACAGTAGACAGGATCCCACATTTTAAAATATTATCCAATCGGTGTACACCTTGGCTAGATCTTGAGTTTTTTCTGAATCACAAGGATCTGGGCAGTAACATCGCTGATCATATTAATCTAGAACAGAACACTTTGGCTTTCACTTGTTCCAAATAATTTATTTTTTTGCAATTCTCTGACACTGGAAAGGTCTTTGCAGAGTGTTGGATCCTTTCTGATCACAAATTCTGGCAAGTTTCCAGCTCAGTTCACTGTCACTAGTAATGTTTATCTGCAGGGTCCCTGCAGCATTGGAGCAGAAACTGGGTCCAGCCTTTCAGCCCTCATGAAAAAATGGAAAACTGACCCAATGCAGAAAAAAGAGAGTTCTTCGGCACACATACCCATGCGCATATCATGACCACACATCATCGATCACACTTTACCTTCACACTAATGAAAAAGCAGTTTTACACCAAACATTGCACATGCTCTTTACTAGTCTCACACCAACAAATATAAACCAATGCCCTCGAATCTCTTTCAATGAGACATTAACGAGGCATCAGACACCATCGAGCGATGGCCTTTCCTGGTCAACAACACAGTGTGTCTATTTAGAGAATGCATCTTACAGCTGTGAATTACTCAACATAGCAGAACTTTGCGTTACGTAATGCAACATACCATAACACACCATGATAGACACACACCAGGAGTGCTCTCTCTACTTCTCTGTTAGCTCTTCTGAGCTTTATTTTAAGTTAAAAAAAAAAAGAAACCATAATCATTCCGTTTTCCTCCAATGGTAAAGAACATGAAAACACACTGGCTGACAACACAGCAGCCGATTGCCTACACAATACATGGGGGAGGTTAGTAGATCTATTAAGAATAAAGTTGGAGAGGTTACTCGTTAATTAAAAAGACTCCGATTTTGACTCTTGCACGTCAGCTTTTCACTCCATATGCAAATCGTAAGCAACTTATGTGGCTGTGAACCTTCATTAATGCTTACATCCACTACCCGGATGTTGTGTTTTGTCGATTGCATTTATCCGTGCCTACGCTACACTGCAGCACGCTTATTAGGACAGACCCGTCCTGAGACGTGCCCGTTTTCCATTTTATCATTTCGTTTCCTCCGCTGAGGTAACTGTTTCCCTCAATACCTTTACCACCACCATTGCAACTACGCTTGGCGCGCCATTTGACACGAGGCTGCCTTTTCCACAGCCCTGATGAGTCATTACCCGCACACGATGTGACGAAACACGTGTCGGCTTTCTGCTCTTGTTTGTACTGATTTACACGGAACTATTACATTTCTCTCATTCCACACTGATGGTGTGTGAGATCATTTTGTGAAGGTCGATTATACTTTGGTTCTTACCTAAGAACTATATGAGATTTTCGTGTGCACAGGAACCTTGTCGCCTTTGCTCGATGGACTATGGTCCTTTGATACAAAAATGCCGGCATTTGTTCTCATTTACTGTTCATCTCAACCACATCAGCAAGGTTCCTGCATCAGTTCAAGACCTTACATCACTGCCTATGGCAGCATCACGAGTCCATCTCACAGACAGAGCGCCAGGTTATGGATGAGCGGCGAATTCGGCAAAAGTAACGTTTAAATACTTTTCAAAGTTTCAGTTTCGGAGCGTGATAGAATATTTTTGGCCTTCAGGTGTTTGGGGGTGGGTTTTGGGGTCTGGGAGCACTGCAAGCACAGTCTAATGTTGATTGCATTTGTTTTTCAGGAAATCCATGGTGGAAAAGTCGAGTTATGACCTAGCTGCACAGCGCGTTTGGACAGAATTCAGAACGGCCACCTCTACTAATGCCCTAATTCCGCTCACTGCTTCCCCACATCGTCATTACTCCTGAAATACTCAGAATTTTTCATTTTTGTTTATAAGAAATTCCTCCTCTTTTTCCTTTGCTGAATTACAACAAATGGAGTCTTTAGTCGATCCTGGTTGTGAGCAGGATGCGTCTTCTTTCTACACGTGTTCCTTGTAGCAAAGAAAGATATACCTTCCTTCACTGTAGAGCCATTAACATTTTGCATCGCTTTTTCTCTGTTCACTAAGTCATGTACATTCCATTTTAGGATGTTTATATCACTGATACTTTTATATTATACGCAGCGATGAAACCATGTGCATGGTCTTGCGGCGCTTCCAGACAGGAAGCCCTCTGAGGTTCTAGGTTAGTTGTCCAGTCACAGATATCCACTGGTATTGTATCTGGTTGTGTTTCATATGGTTGAGATGCCAGCCCTCTGGATAGTAGCAGAGGAGGATGGAACCGACCAGTGCGTGGTGTGGTAATGGATCATATTGGAATGTCAGAAGCGTGACCCTATTATGGATCCATGGCGTATTATCAGGGTTAGATTGGGAAGGCGGGGCATTGGGGCATTGGGTGATGGGCTGGTGCCTCTGTGTCATCTGTGGGCTATTTTTCTAGGACCTCTGTAAACCGTCCCGCATGAATGAATGAATGAATGGCATTTTTATACCGCGCAAAAACTTCGCCCCAAGGGGCATCAAGGCGCATGGACTTACTGTCTTCCCTGTTAACCACCAGACCATTTTAAAGTGTTGCCAGTATCATGGGCACTCTGCTGACATGCTGTCACACTGAGGCTGGGGTCTAGGTGTTGTTCGGACTCCTAGGGCATTCTCACCTCGGCTCCCTGCCTTGTGTGGCCAGCCTGGCACAGAAGCAGTGTAATTCCCCCACTCTGCCATCACTTTTCAGGCCATGGCGTGTGTGGGGAGTGTGGGAGTATGCAGGGGCCTTGCCAGGGTGCCATTCTCACCTAAGCCACCCTGGAGTAGCAGCAGCTTTTCTTGACTCCCCCCTCGGTTGCCAGGTCATACCCAGAGGCTATAGTGGGCTGGGGAGGGGATTAGTAAAAGAAGTAGCCTCGTTAGGGACCAGTTGTTGTCACCTCGGCCCCAATGTCTTTTAGTCCTTGGTGGAGGGGTGATGGTGGAGGGGTCTATTTGCATATATCTCGCTGTGAGGTCACATTTCCCAGAGGAAAAAAAACCTAAGATGCATCGCTATGCTCTCAGAGCTGCTGACCTTGTAACTGGGGGAAGTACTTCAAGTAGTTCTGGTGTCAGCTCAACATCCAGTGATTCTGGGAAAACCACGTTATCTCCCTGCCTAAAATAAAAATGAGTTTGATTTTGTGAAATGTAGCTGGTGCTCATGGTAATTGCTCCAATGCCTTCAGACCAACTTCACGCTATATAAAGTCAAACAAAAATAGAGCACCACTCTTATGCTCAGTGGGACTCCCCCGCTAAGGCGGAGGAGCGTCGCCCCACTGTTGCAAAGCGGTGAAAGAAAGAACAAATACAATGAAAATAACTCGAGGTTATTATCATGATATTTGTTCCTGCTGCGCATCTTTGCGGGGCGGGCGGGGACTGCTCTGCTCTCAGAGCAGGGGAGGAATGGTTTGCCCACTCCAGGTGTGCAAAAGCTGTTTGGCCGGGCCTCCGGGGCCGTCCAAAACATTCATGCTCACTTTGCATGTTCTCCATGCAGGCTTTACTACAACCTGCAGGGAGAACATGCCCAGGCTCACTTTCCCTGGCTGAGCACTGATCCACGGTGCTCAGGCCAATCATAATGCTGCATTTCGATTGGCTAGGGGAGGGAGCCTGGCTGCTTCCTGTTACGGCCCCGGAGAGGAGAGACTGAGATGACGTGTGGTGCGGGGGGGGCGGAAAGAAGGTATGTTTTTTTACTTCACAATCTATTCCCTCGCCCCCTAACCCACCTCTCTCGATCCATGCCGGTCGCTACTGCTTATGCTGATAGTTCTCATTTCGATTTAACACTGCGGTTACGAGTAGCACTGCGGTAGTGGAGAAGACACCGTTGAGGCATTGGGAGTGTACTTGGAACAGGTACAACCCATAATCGGGTGGCATGATATCTCTGTCGGAGGGATCACTCCACCTGGCTTGTAATTGGATCATTGATGGTGGATCTCACCAGGTTGACAATCATTTTATCATCAGGCCTCACTAAAAGCGGAACAACTGGCTTCAAGTGGACAAGTGGATGTATGTGATAGGAAGGGCAAGTTGTTGGGGACAAAAAATCTGTGTCGAAAACCTGCACCAACTCTCTGCCTCCCCGTTTCTACCAGAGGATTCACAGACTGCCCAGAGGGAAACACGCAGGCTTGTTGTTACATTCATCAGTCCGGGTGACCCAGGGCTCTAGCATTGATATTTCCATTCTTCTCGACTGAGATAAATTCCCCACCTCTTTGCTGAAGATGTGATATCATCTTCCTGTGGATTGTTTGCTGGTTCAAGACTGAATTGTGCAGTATAACGAGGCTCTTCCAAGAAACTCATCCACAAGCTACTGGTCCCCTAGAAGGCTGGGGTCACGCTTACACTTACAAAGCAGGACCATGGTCAGAGGCCAGAATGCACCATTGGGTAACTGCATGTTACTACATTGAATGTGCATGTGTGTAGGTCCAACATAAAAGTCTACATGACAGGAACGTACTCTTGGTTCCTGCAATAAGGAATATCTTTACTTACAGCCTTATTGACAGGCCAGTTCAAGGGGTGGGGGGCCTTTTGCCAAAGCAGACAAAGAATGAGACTTCGGGAGCTGGAGCATCACTCATCGAAAGGAATGCAGTTTAATGCATGCTTTTTGTGAATGATTGTTGTTTTGTCTTGGTGGGCCCTGCAGAAGGCTTTATGGTGCAACAAGATGGCAGATATTGCAGAGCATCATGTAACTGCCATCATTATCATCACCAGAAGAACTGGACTTGATCTACATTTCCTCTGCATGTGGCTTATGCATCTGGTCCCCTGCGTGTTGTGGTATCCAGTCCGCAGTGGAGTCTGTGTGCACGCAGGTTGCTAGGGACTCCTAGTGCCAGACATTCGGCACTGGTGGGGAAGACTGAAGGGTCTTTCTTCTGACTGCCAAGACTCTGTTGTGCAGTTGGTTAATGATACTGGTGGGAATATGGGCTTCTTGAGTGTCATGAGCTAACTCTGACATCAGGTTGCCAGAACTACGTGATGGGAACCAGTGTTATACCATCAACATTCCTTAGCAGAAACCTGTGACAAGTCATAAGGCATTAGGACATCTATTGTCAGGGCCCAGTCTTAGGGATTGACGTCACAGTGAACAATTCCTTAATTAGGAGATATGCACTCCTCTGGCGGAACCTCATTGTACCGAGCCACAGGCAAATCCTAAGTTTCATGACTGACCTTCAGCTCAGGGTCAAAGCAACCCAAGCAACCATCTGAGGCTAGAGCCTACTCCAGAAAGAAAGGTTTTTCCAGAGTGTGGTAAGTGGTTTCCACTTGCGGCAAATGTGAGAGATTGTCCACTCACCTTCTGCTGGATGATTTACGTCCCTGAAATAATAAATCGCAAATAATCTCTTCAACATTAAGGAAAAATGGTATGAGGCTATCAGGTCAAATTTCAAAAGATGCTATCAACAGCACTCACATCCCTCATTGGTTGTCACCTAAAACAAATGCAGGAACCTGGGAACCAATCAAGAAAGATACAGAATAGGAACACAGTCCTGGTCACAAAACAGCTTGTCAGTTTTCTGAGGAAAATGAATCTGAGAAAAGGCACAGAACAATGTTCAAAAGCATCTCTTATCCCTTTGAGTATATAGAAATGTTTTAGCCATTCTAATCCTAATGATTTCAGGAGGATCCCAAGCAGGGAGGTAAGGATCTAAAGAATCTTGTATCTACTGTGACGGCGGTGCAGAAACATATAGTGAGGTCTTACTAAGTCATAATCCTTACAATGAACTAGATTATTGCTCGCTTCCTTAACACAAGAGAAAAGATAACTCCTCACCCACGTTAGACATCTCTGGCACTGAGGCGTGGTAGGGGCCCTGCAGGAATGTGGGCGGGTTGTCGTTGATGTCCTGCACCTTGATGATAAACTCGGAGGGGGGCTCCAGAGGTCGGTTGGACTGGCGGTCCACTGCCTGTGCCAGCAATGTGTACTGTCCTTTTTCTTCACGGTCCAGCGTCTTGGTAACATGGATGTTGCCTGTCTTCTCATCGATGACAAAGACCGTGCCGGCGCCTTCGCCAGTAAGCACATACTTGGCTCGGCCTTCGCCGCGGTCAGCGTCGGAGTGGAGCTGGGGGAAAGAGAGTAAAAGTTAGTTTGGTGAATATCTGCAAAATATGCTCTTTTTGTTTGAAGAGACTCAGAACATGAGATGGGCTAATGAATGGAATGTGGCTTTGGATACTCTGGAGGTACAGAATTGGAAGGCAGACCCCGTTTCTCCTAGTCCCCGCCTACCTTTGACAAGAGATATCCTTAACGGGTTCTGGCTCGTCTTAGTTTTCTAGTACCTTTCTTCTGCTGTGCCAGTCCGAGGCCTGCTTTTACTTTCCTCATTATATTTGCATCAACATCTCTGCTAGGAGCGTGCTCCATTCCCCACTACCTTCTGGCCACCACCTCCTCGCTAGCTCAGGAAGCTCCCCCTATTTCAGCCTTATGGTGGAAACGTTCACTCCTAACTTCCTCATGTCCTAGCCAATAACTGCACCAGCACTTTTTGCAGAAAAAACTGTGATAATGCAGAGAATTGATTACAGTTGCCTAAATGTGGGCTGTTATTGCCAGATTGTGACGCTGAATCCCGCTTCCTCCTATTCTCAACCTTGAATAACTCCCCTCACTCACTGAAAGTTTATTGTCCTTTCTCCCGTCTGTGCCTGTTTGATAGAGGTGCTGTGTGTTTTCCAAAGCTTACTCGGGAAGATGCCCATTGGCTATAAACCATTTGCTCTGAGATCTAATACTATTTTAGTCCACCATGAGCATGATAACAGTAATCTATCATACTCGAATTCAAGGTGTATCCAGGTGCTGGGGTCCCAATGTACAGCTAGAGATAAAGCGCGCGCAAGCTGTGTCTGCTCTGTGAGGGAACTGGATGGCCGAAGTACCTGGGTATACAACGCGTTCTTCAAAAGCAGAATTCTATAAAAGGGGCTTGCCTGAAGATATCGATGGCCGTGTACTTGAAAGAAGCAAACTCGAATATATTGGCACTTAAATAAAGACGTGACATATACGATTACTGCTGTCCTGGGTTTGGACTTGGTACCTGTCAATAGTGCAATAACTGAAGGACTGATGTAAAAGGCCAGAGTGGACTGTTTTTTGGCCACGTCTTGCGTGATCCTAAATTGTTAAAGTATTACTACCAGCAACCTCCTCCAAGTGGAGGAAGCCCTTGAAGTCTATTGCAATGCCCCATTTACCGCTCATTTTACCCCAACATTTCTTTAGTATATAACCCCTATACAAATGCTCTAAAATTCTATCCAATTTTTCAAAATGTTTCCTTTTAACTGCACTACCTACAATAAATGTTCCCAAAAGTGCAGGTATCTTGAATCACAGTTTTTGAATGAGGGTCAATTTTCATTTTGGTGTCTGGTTCTATTTTTGTCTCAGTCCAACCCAGCTCATATCCATTGGTCATTAAGAGATCTGATCCAGTAAGTCGTTATCACATCGCTATTATTGAGACTGTCATGCAGACCATTATCAATGACGGCCATTCGTCATTCAGGTCATCAGTCTGAACACCACTGGTCCACCACTCCCACCACCAACATCAAATTACATTAATTATTAAGTCCACCATCACCAATGATATTCCTTGAAAACCTAACCTGTCATTGGTGAGGCCTTTAAGGCCGCCCTCACAACCACTGGGATACACTGATCAATACCCCTACAACCACCAAGGTTCATTGATCGTTCAGACACCTGTAAGGTCCATGTTTCTTTGAGCCCACCGTAACACTCCTGAGGTTTGCTGTGATGACAACTGAGATTCACGGAGCATGGAGACCATATTTATCTTTGACAGACATACACTTGCTCCTTGGATAGTGGCACAGTCCCAGATTCATGCAAACATGTTATCATTCGTCCCCATTGGACGCTAAGTTGATTGAAAACTATAGACTTATCTCGCTGGTTCCTAGTGTCAGCACAATCTTGGGGAAAGTGATTGACAGCCATCTCTCAAAGTACTTAGAATCCAACAACATACTACACCTGATGCAAATGGGTTTTTGACCTGGTTGTAGCACAGAATTAGCACTTGTGATGGCTACAGAAGATCTCAAAAACTTTCTTGATCAAAGTGGCTCAGGTGCACTTATTCTCCTTAATTTAAGCTTACCCTTCGATACAGACTGCTACCCCATCCCACTTTGAAGTCTGGAAGAAGTCGGTATCACAGGAAGGGCATTGACTTTTATATCACCCTTCCTTGAAAATAGAAGCTTCCAAGCTGGTGAAGGGCCTTTACGCTCCAAAAATCATCAGCTAAAATGCGGAGTGCCGCAGGGCTCCTCTCTTAGCCCCACGCTTTTTAGTGTGATATCACCAGTTCATTAAGCTTCACTATTGTAGTGTAAGCCTATGATATGCAGATTATTGCCTCTCTCTCACTCAATGCAAGCTCGTTATCTGAAAAACTAAACCTATGTTTAGAGCTGGTCATCAGCTGAATGGCAGCCAGCTGCTTAAAGTTGAATGGGGACAAAATGGAGGTCCTGGTAGTTGGGAACAACTAGCTTCTAAGGAACCCACTCACCTGGCCTCTGCCCAAAACTGAAGAAAAAAGCCTGGGTGTCAAACTGGATAGACACCTTATGAAGGTATCCCAAGCAAATAAGGTTGCTGCCAGTTGCTTCTGCTTTCTTAGAGCCCTGAGGAAGACTCTTAACCCCTTGCATGCTGATGACGGCCCCCGTCCGTCATGCAGCACGGTGGACGTGTGCTGATGACGGCTGGGGGCCGTCATGAACCCGCCCACTCTTTAGAAGTGCCGCACAGGCGCAGAATCGCGGCCGCACACAAGGGGTTTTATGGCTTCCCATGGATGTACGCAGAATAGTGGTCCATGGCTTAATACTATGGCAACTTCCTTTGCTTAGGCCACCCTCTCTCAGCCATGAAAACACTGCAAATCATTCAAAATGCTGCTGCTTGAATACTATTAGGCATTCCAAAACCACAATCAGTGCGCCCAGCCCTCACCGTGCTTCACAGGCTGCAATAAGCAGCCGGATCCAATTCAAAGCACTGTGCATTGACCAGTCTCAGACTAAAGGACAATTTACTTCGTTTCCAAAAGCATCTTCAAACTCATCTGTTCGCCTGAATGCTCACTACTCAATCTAAGGCGTTTAGCACTGGGAAGCCCATTTTGGGTAGCCATGAGCTCAACAAGAACCCCTGAATAGAACAGAATACGTCCATTGAAACCGTCCCGCTGAGATATAGCGTTAATGAGTGCTATTGTAACCACTAAGTAGTATACAAGGGGGTTACTCAACAGAGTCACTGGGACCTGGGTTAAGTAAGAATTAAGAGGAAGGGGTCCCAGTGTGAACAGGGAGCATATAAAACACGTTTATAACATGAATTAATCAAAAACAATCGTTGGGATCCACAGGGTTTTATTCACCATGGGATCAGGTGTAATTAATACACATCTTGTAGCAAATGATCAACTGTATTAAAGGTCATACAGTGCCCCAGGAAGGAGAAGGGGAGTGATGGTGTGAAGGTAGGGAAGTGATGGGATAATGTGACTGTAAAATCAGCAATTCGAAACATTTTTCATGCAATAACCAGTATCGCAACAACTGCCATGACAAAATGGCGACATTATTTAGATGGAGGCATACAACACAATGTACAAAATGTATACAAATATTCGCTTGTGTGGTTGCCGGTGTTGGAAAGACCGTCGACGTTTCGACCCTCTAAGAATGCAGGAAGAATTAGCCTTGCTGCGGGGTCTTCATCAGGACCAAGGAAGGGGCAGAGGACCAAAGGGTCAGAAAATGTCCGCTAGGTCTTTGGGTGGTATGAAGCAGTTGCGGTTTCTAAAACTGCACCGAAAAACGGCAAAGCACGAGTGGCTGGTATTTAGTCGATTGGAGTGGCGGTAACATCCATCTTCCATTTGTCAGTATTCGGTCAAAGTGCTCCGTTGCAGGCCACTAAGGCTGGTCAGTCTAAACATCACTTAGAGGCACTGACCTGTGAGACCACAAATGCTGTCTAATGATCACCAGAGAAAAAAGGTTTGTTGGTCAACAAGCCCATCATCAACACTGGGATCCATTGGTTATCTGGAGCAGGTCCTACAACTCTACTGGGTTTGATTGGTTACTGAGACCACCGCTGAGGTCCAATGAACAAAAAGACTGGCACAGCTATTGCCCCTCAAGAAAACTGTTACCTTGAAGACCGGGCACTACTGTAGACTGGCTATCAATGGCAACCATCACCAATGAGGTCAACTGATCACTAAGATACCAAGAATGCCGCCATAGGTCATTGAGACTATAACCATTGAGCCCACCAATCACCAGGACAACACAGTGAGCTCAAATAGGATTTGATAGGAGATGGTGTGGCGTAATGGCCAGAGCTGCCATTTTTGGCGCTGGGGGCCCAGGTTTGTGACTCGCCATTGGCTCAAAATCCTGTGATTCTAGACAAATCTCTTATCCCCCCGTGCCTAGGAACAGTGCCTAGAGACCCTCATGGGTGTATAGCCACCCTATACAAATCTGAGTATTTAGTTATTTATTATTGATACCACTACTATTGAAGCCTACTGACCATTGACATCAGTACTATTGAGAGACACCAATCAACAGCCCAAGACTGCTAAGCCACAAACAAGCTTTGTATGGACTAAAATGCATGCTGAGTGCCTATGAAAGCAGAAGCCACCTATGCACCACATGAAGTATAGCCACCTTGTGCCCACTAAAGTACCTTTGGAACTGAAGGATCAATTTTCAATCCTCCTTTTCACTGGTCAAAGGCCCTGTTCCTGCCCCCAAGTCATTCTGCTCCACCCATCTGACATGTCCTCTTGCCACCCTCCTTGTATATTCTTATACCACATATCCTTAACCATCAATTGGTTGACTTCCTGCATGACATGTCACACTATCTGCTACTCCAGCATAATAGTTCAAACGTGCACAGGGAAGAGCCACAAAAAGTCATTCACAAACTCTCTCCTGCAGCTCCTCATCGCCGATTACTATCATTGCACTGGGCCTAACCACTGTGCAGTAGAATTCCATGCGTGCGGAAAACGGACGGCCCCCAGCCGTCTTCCGCACACACCCGCTGTGACGTCAGACGGCCGGGGGCCATCCGACGCACCGAGGCTAAGTATGATGCAAATAGGCCCCAGCTTCTATATCCCTAATAAGACCTAACTGGAGCTTCTTCTCACAGCCAACCAGTTGGTCTGCCTCGTTTGGGTTTCCCGGTGTGCAAGCACTAAGTGTGTCAACCACCATCATAATCCAGTCATTGGAGGGCAACATTATCAGCATAGTCAGGGATTAGGCATAAAACAGCATGCACATATATTCATCTCATGTTCAAATGTCAGTCCAAAGCATAGGTGGACCCCAACATCTTGAACCCCATTAAGTAAGACTTCTCATGTATGCATTTTCACAGCTCTATTTCTGCAAACTGTCACACCCCACGCATGACCACCACCTGAAGGCTTGGACTTCATCATCACTGTGCCAAGCCCCCTGGATCCTTCTCCCTATCACTACAACTCAAAGGCATAAAAGAAATTATAGAACTGCTGGTCCCGTTGTCTGGCAGCCATGGTCATCAGAGACTGTTCCTGGTTGGAGGGATGTCTCACTAGGTCAACTGCTGCTCCACCAAGCAAACCTACATCTTCCTCAAGGCATGTGGGCAGGAGACGCGTCACTGCATATGCCCACAGGCTGTGCCGGATCTAGATCACAAATATAGGATTACTCTGGATGTGCCTCTCCTTCAGGTGAACCACAAACCCCCAGAGCTTCAGATGAAGATGAAATGAATAGCAAAGCGGTCTGACAGCAAAGACCCGCCCTGAGGCTATTCACTTCATAAGGTGCACATCATATGTCACACAAATAAATACAGACATAAAAGTAAGGCTTGATTTAGTTAAGAGTCTGGTGAAACTTTTGGTTGTGTGGCTAACTTGGCCAGCATTGACATGGCCACATCTCTCTATTCGTAAAGATCCATGCAGCTTTAAGTTAATGCGGCCAGACTGCGGGGCTCCTCGTGGGAACTTACCTTGCCTATGAGGACGGGTTCTGGGCCAGCGTACTCCTCGATCACAAAGAACTGGTTCCAAACCCAGCTTCTCTTAGACCTTGGCAGCGGCTCCAGGGATGGTGGGGCCCCGGTCCCCGGCGACTTCTCTGCCATGGGCGGTGGAGGGGAGTGATGGTCGCTGAGACAGCCACACCCACTGAGCCAGACGAGCAGGAGGCGGAGGAAAGGCAGCGGCATGTGGCGGCCTCACGTCTCCCCAGTCCTGGAGTACGGCTGGAGCTCGGCTGCTGAGAAGGGATGCGGGCTCTGCTTAGTTTTGTAGAGTGTGGTGCACCCCGTCATTGGAAGAGACTGGTTCGTGTGGGTCCTTCTTGAGTTCCATGGGGTTTCTGGGAAGGAGGGGAAGTCCAAGGACGATTGAAGGTTATGGGGTGCCTAGAGCTGGCTGTGGACTTTGTCCCATTGGTGTTCAGCAGTCCAAGGAGAGTAATGTCTACCTGCAAAGACAAAGGAAGAAACCATTACACACACACAGGAGAAGGCCCTCAGGAGCCATTACAGAGACTTGTAAGAAAAACGTACTACGGAAACATTCCAGGCATAAGAGGAAGTCCTGCGGAAGCATTACAAAAACTCAGGAGAAAGCAATGAGGAGCCATTACAGACATATTAAGGAAAGCACTTGGATCCAAAGCCCTAAGGAGCCCTTACAGAGGTATTACAGAAAGCCTTAGGAGTTAAAGCCCTAAGGAGCCATTACAGAGGTATTACAGAAAGCCCTAGGAGTCAAAGCCCTAAGGAGCCATTACAGACATATTACAGAAAGACTTAGGAGTTAAAGCCCTAAGGAGCCATTACAGAGGTATTACAGAAAGACTTAGGAGTTAAAGCCCTAAGGAGCCATTACAGACATATTACAGAAAGACTTAGGAGTTAAAGCCCTAAGGAGCCATTACAGACATATTACAGAAAGACTTAGGAGTTAAAGCCCTAAGGAGCCATTACAGACATATTACAGAAAGACTTAGGAGTTAAAGCCCTAAGGAGCCATTACAGACATATTACAGAAAGACTTAGGAGTTAAAGCCCTAAGGAGCCATTACAGACATATTACAGAAAGACTTAGGAGTTAAAGCCCTAAGGAGATATTACAGAGACTTGTGAGAAAAACGCCCTACAGAAAATTCCAATCCTTAGAGGAAGTCCTGCGGAAGCATTACCAAAACTCTGGAGGAAGCCCCAGGGAGCCATTACAGACATTGTACGGAAAGCCCAAGGAGTCAAAGCCCTGAGGAGCCATTGCAGACATTGTACGGAAAGCCCAAGGAGTCAAAGCCCTGAGGAGCCATTGCAGACATTGTACGGAAAGCCCAAGGAGCCAAAGCCCCGAGGAGGCGTTACAAACACACAGAAGAACATCCCTCGCAGGCAAAGCTGCCGTGCAGGAGGCAGCCTCAGAGGAAACCTGACAGACATGATTAAGAAAGGCGGAAGCACGTGCAGATGGGAGAGCGGAAGGAGGGGTGTGTTTGAGATACACCGCAGAGGGGCCCAGGACACGTTACAGACAATTCATAGAAACCCTTGATCGACAGCCGAGCGGTCCGGGCCCACCCACAGGAGAGTACAGAGAGAACTAACACTGCGCTCACTCACGAATGCGCCTCTGAAACCAGCACCCGCTGCCACTAATTGACAGAATCTGCAAGTGCGCTGTGAATCCCAAGCGAGAAGATTTTAAAATACAATGTAAACAAAGCATCAGCCCCAGTCCTGGGATCTGATAGCACCCAGCGCCGGCACCCATCAGCGGCACCGTGACAGATCTGCAACCCGTGCTCAGCAGAGACGGAGATCTAAAGAGCGCGAGCACCCGATCTACTGCCGCTGCTTACAACAGCTGACAACCCTGACAGGTGCTGCTGAGAGGCAGGGTCTACTGCTGCAGGACTGACGCCCAGCACCAGCAGCAGCGCACAACCTGATAGGTGCAGGGGTGAGGCAGGTCCACTGCTGCAGGACTGGACGCCCCAGCACCAGCAGCAGCGCACAACCTGACATGTGCTGCTGAGAGGCAGAGCCCACTGCTACAGGACTGACACCCAGCACCAGCAGCAGCACACAACCTACAGGTGCTGCTGAGAGGCAGAGTCCACTGCTACAGGACTGACACCCAGCACCAGCAGCAGCGCACAACCTACAGGTGCTGCTGAGAGGCAGAGCCCACTGCTACAGGACTGACACCCAGCACCAGCAGCAGCGCACAACCTACAGGTGCTGCTGAGAGGCAGAGCCCACTGCTACAGGACTGACACCCAGCACCAGCAGCAGCGCACAACCTACAGGTGCTGCTGAGAGGCAGAGTCCACTGCTGCAGGACTGACGCCCAGCAGCAGCAGCAGCAGCGCACAACCTGATAGGTGCAGGGGTGAGGCCGGTCCACTGCTACAGGACTGGACGCCCCAGCACCAGCAGCAGCGCACAACCTGACATGTGCTGCTGAGAGGCAGAGCCCACTGCTACAGGACTGACACCCAGCACCAGCAGCAGCACACTACCTACAGGTGCTGCTGAGAGGCAGAGCCCACTGCTGCAGGACTGGACGCCACAGCACCAGCAGCAGCGCACAACCTGACTGGTGCAGGGGTGAGGCAGAGTCCACTGCTGCAGGACTGGATGCCACAGCACTAGCAGCAGCACACAACCTGACAGGTGCTGCTGAGAGGCAGAGTCCACTCCTGCAGGACTGACGCCCAGCACCAGCAGCAGCGCACAACCTACAGGTGCTGCTGAGAGGCAGAGTCCACTGCTGCAGGACTGGACGCCACAGCACCAGCAGAAGCACATAACCTGACAGGTGCTGCTGAGAGGCAGAGTCCACTGCTGCTGGACTGACACCCAGCACCAGCAGCAGCGCACAACCTGACAGATGCTGCTGAGAGGCAGAGCCCACTACTGCAGGACTGACGCTCAGCACCAGCAGCAGCGCACAACCTACAGGTGCTGCTGAGAGGCAGAGTCCACTGCGGCAGGACTGGACGCCACAGCACCAGCAGCAGCGCACAACCTGACAGGTGCAGGGGTGAGGCAGAGTCCACTGCTGCAGGACTGGATGCCACAGCAGCAGCGCACAACCTGACAGGTGCTGCTGAGAGGCAGAGTCCACTGCTGCAGGACTGACGCCCAGCACCAGCAGCAGCATAGAACCTGACAGGTGCAGGGGTAAGGCAGAGTCCACTGCTGCTGGACTGGACACCACAGCACCAGCAGCAGCGCACAACCTGACAGGTGCAGGGGTGAGGCAGGACCCACTGCTACAGGACTGGACGCCACGGAGCCAGCAGCAGCACACATCCTGTCAGGTGCTGCTGAGAGGCAGAGTCCACTGCTACAGGACTGGCTGCCCCAGCACCAGCAGCGAGCAGCAGTGCAGAACCTGAAAGGTGCTGCTGAGAGGCAGGGTCCACTGTTATAGGACTGACGCCCCAGCAGCAGCGCAGAACCTGAAAGGTGCAGGACTGGACGTCACGGCACCAGCAGCAGCTCAAACCTGACTGGTGCTGTTGAGAGGCAGAGTCCATTGGTGCAGGACTGATGCCCCAGCAGCAGCGAACATGCTGACAGGTGCAAGGGAGAGGCAGGGTCCATTGCTACAGGACTGGACGCCCCAACACCAGCAGCAGCGCACAACCTGACAGGTGCTGCTGAGAGGCAGAGTCCACTGCTGCAGGACTGGATGCCCCAGCACCAGCAGCAGCACACAACCTGACAGGTGCTGCTGAGAGGCAGAGTCCACTGCTGCAGGACTGACACCCAGCACCAGTAGCAGCAGCACACAACCTGACAGGAGCAGGGGTGAGGCAGAGTCCACTGCTGCAGGACTGGATGCCCCAGCACAAGCAGCGAGCAGCAGTGCACAACCTGACAGGTGCAGCGGAGAGGCAGGGCCCAGCAGCAGTGAACACCCATGACACCTGGAAATCACCTCAAGGCCAGATCATCAACATGCAAATACCAAACAGTAGAAATCATGCTAAGGTTGAGAGGGCGAAGATGCGGTGAGAAACATGGGGCCTGATTCGATATGCTCCTCTGGTCGGCCATGGTTTCACCAGGTCCACCTTTCTGTGTGCCTGAACCATTTGCTCCCAAATCCCAGGGTCAGATTGGTGAGGCGGGCACTCGGGCAATGGGCCTGAGCTCCTAACTGGATCCGGAGGGAGGGGGGCGCCATGTGCTTTGCAGGGGGGATCCCTCAAGTTTCATCACACCAGTGGCTGGCCCGGGCCATTAATGTATGCAGATTGAGCAAGGGCAGGAGGCCTGGGCAGAAGTGGCCTCACTTTTATTCAAGTGTTGGTCATCATTGTGAACTAATCCGTACAGAGTTCTGCCAACAATTGCATTGTTTTTTTTATTCCCAGTGAAGTTAAAGAAAACAAGCCTCTTTTATAGAATCCCTCCTCCTTCATTTAATAACAATTGAAACACCGAAGTAGTGCTTTGAGAAAAAACACAACCCGCAAATGTGGGCCACCTTTTTTAGGGTGCTCAGGTCAATTTTTGATCCCAATCCACCCCTGCCCGAGGCCGTATCATGAACAAGTGCTGTCACTCAGAGCAGAGCTAAGAGACAGCTTTTATGTTTGCACTGTCAAAAGCACACTCATTCAACTGGGAATCTCTCCCAGGTACTGAAGGTACAGCTCGGAAACGGTGAACAGTGATTGCCTTTCCCTCTTCCAAGGCTGTATTGTCTGCAGCTCATGCACTAACTCAGAGAAAGCCCGAGTTTGATAAGTGTGTTTTATACAGCCAAGAGAATAGAGAAAAGCAGTATCTACCAGATGCAGTTAACACCAAGAAGGAAGAATGAGCCCATCAGCGTCTATAGAGACTGAGTGAGACATCGCTTACGGCCCTCAGACATCCACTCCAGTGAGCGGGTATCTGCGCCCAGAGGAGACCCTCAGCATCTACAGAGAGTGAGACATCGTTTTGGGCCCTCAGACATCCACTCCAGTGAGGCAGGTATCTGCGCCAAGAGGAGACCTCAGCATCTGTCGAGAATGACAATCGCTTCGGGCCCTCAGACATTCACTCCAGTGAAGCAGGTATCTGCGCCCAGAGGAGACCCTCAGAATCCTCCGAGAGTGAGACATCGCTTCGGGCCCTCAGACATTCACTCCAGTGAGGCAGGTATCTGCGCCCAGAGGAGACCCTCAGCATCTGTCGAGAATGAGAATCGCTTCGAGCCCTCAGACATCCACTCCAGTGAGGCAGGTATCTGCGCCCAGAGGAGACCCACAGAATCTACAGAGAGTGAGACATCGCTTCGGGCCCTCAGATATCCACTCCAGTGAGGCAGGTATCTGCCCCCAGAGGAGACCCTCAGAATCTGTTGAGAGTGAGACATCGCTTCGGGCCCTCAGACATCCACTCCTGTGAGGCAGGTACCTGCGCCCAGAGGAGACCCACAGAATCTACAGAGAGTGAGACATCGCTTCGGGCCCTCAGACATCCACTCCAGTGAGGCAGGTATCTGCGCACAGAGGAGACCCTCAGCATCTGTCGAGAGTGAGACATCGCTTCGGGCCCTCAGACATCCACTCCAGTGAGGCAGGTATCTGCGCCCAGAGGAGACCCTCAGAATCTACAGAGAGTGAGACATCGCTTCGGGCCCTCAGACATCCACTTTAGTGACGCAGGTATCTGCGCCCAGAGGAGACCCACAGAATCTACAGTGAGTGAGACATTGCTTCGGGCCCTCAGACATCCACTCCAGTGAGGCAGGTATCTGCGCCCAGAGGAGACCCACAGAATCTATCGAGAGTGAGACATCACTTCAGGCCCTCAGACATCCACTCCAGTGAGGCAGGTACCTGCGCCCAGAGGAGACCCACAGAATCTACAGAGAGTGAGACATCGCTTCGGGCCCTCAGACATCCACTCCAGTGAGGCAGGTACCTGCGCCCAGAGGAGACCCACAGAATCTACAGAGAGTGAGACATCGCTTCGGGCCCTCAGACATCCACTCCAGTGAGGCAGGTACCTGCGCCCAGAGGAGACCCACAGAATCTACAGAGATTGAGACATCACTTCGGGACCTCAAACATCCACTCCAGTGAGGCAGGTATCTGCGCCCAGAGGAGACCCTCAGCATCTGTCGAGAGTGAGACATCGCTTCGGGCCCTCAGACATCCACTCCAGTGAGGCAGGTATCTGTGCCCAGAGGAGACCCACAGAATCTACAGAGAGTGAGACATTGCTTCGGGCCCTCAGACATCCACTCCAGTGAGGCAGGTATCTGTGCCCAGAGGAGACCCACAGAATCTACAGAGAGTGAGACATTGCTTCGGGCCCTCAGACATCCACTCCAGTGAGGCAGGTATCTGCGCCCAGAGGAGACCCTCAGCATCTGTCGAGAGTGAGACATCGCTTCGGGCCCTCAGACATCCACTCCAGTGAGGCAGGTATCTGTGCCCAGAGGAGACCCACAGAATCTACAGAGAGTGAGACATTGCTTCGGGCCCTCAGACATCCACTCCAGTGAGGCAGGTATCTGCGCCCAGAGGAGACCCTCAGCATCTGTCGAGAGTGAGACATCACTTCGGGCCCTCAGACATCCACTCCAGTGAGGCAGGTATCTGCGCCCAGAGGAGACCCTCAGCATCTGTCGAGAGTGAGACATCGCTTCGGGCCCTCAGACATCCACTCCAGTGAGGCAGGTATCTGCGCCCAGAGGAGACCCTCGGCATCTTTCGAGAGTGAGACATCGCTTCGGGCCCTAAGACATCCACTCCAGTGAGGCAGGTTTCTGCGCCCAGAGGAGACCCACAGAATCCTCCAAGAGTGAGACATCGCTTCGAGCCCTCAGACATCCACTCCAGTGAGGCAGGTATCTGCGCCCAGAGGAGACCCACAGAATCTATCGAGAGTGAGACATCACTTCAGGCCCTCAGACATCCACTCCAGTGAGGCAGGTACCTGCGCCCAGAGGAGACCCACAGAATCTACAGAGAGAGAGACATTGTTTCGGGCCCTCAGACATCCACTCCAGTGAGGCAGGTATCTGCACCCAGAGGAGACCCACAGAATCTACCGAGAGTGAGACATCGCTTCGGGCCCTCAGACATCCACTCCAATGAGGCAGGTATCTGCGCCCAGAGGAGACCCACAGAATCTACCGAAAGTGAGACATCGCTTCGGGCCCTCAGACATCCACTCCAGTGAGGCAGGTACCTGCGCCCAGAGGAGACCCACAGAATCTACAGAAAGTGAGACATCGCTTTGGGCCCTCAGACATCCACTCCAGTGAGGCAGGTACCTGCGCCCAGAGGAGACCCACAGAATCTACCGAGAGTGAGACATCGTTTTGGGCCCTCAGACATCCACTCCAGTGAGGCAGGTATCTGCGCCCAGAGGAGACCCTCAGAATCTACCGAGAGTGAGACATCGCTTCGGGCCCTCAGACATCCACTCCAGTGAGGCAGGTATCTGCGCCCAGAGGAGACCCTCAGAATCTACCGAGAGTGAGACATCGCTTCGGGCCCTCAGACATCCACTCCAGTGAGCGGGTATCTGCACCCAGAGGAGACCCTCAGAATCTACCGAGAGTGAGACATCGCTTCGGGCCCTCAGACATCTACTCCAGTGAGGCAGGTACCTGCGCCCAGAGGAGACCCACAGAATCTACCGAGAGTGAGACATCGCTTCGGGCCCTCAGACATCCACTCCAGTGAGGCAGGTATCTGCGCCCAGAGGAGACCCACAGAATCTACAGAGAGTGAGACATCGCTTCGGGCCCTCAGACATCCACTCCAGTGAGCCAGGTATCTGCGCCCAGAGGAGACCCACAGAATCCACCAAGAGGGAGACATCGCTTCGGGCCCTCCACCTGTCTACGGGGAACAAAGGACTGCATGACGTTTATAAAGGGTCAAAACACCAGGCTTTTTTAATCCCCCATGCTAACATTTCTATAATAAGGCCACCTCAGCCCATTCTCACATCATCTGCCTTAGTTACACATCTCCTATGTAACACTACACCTATCACCACTACCCATCAAGTAGAAAAGAGGCCTGCTCATCGCTACACATGGCTTTATACTTAGGCCCATGCCTCAGACCCTTCACCTCACTCCGCTTCTCGCGTATTCTAAAACCTCTGAGACCCTGCTCTCCAACAACAGCCTCCTCCATCCCTCTTTACTAATACATTAACTAGATAGTTCATAAATTGATACCACTTTCCCTAACTCCGATCCATTAGTGCATACATCATCGACATCATTAGCAGAGAGATGCGATAAACAGTCTGCCAGAACACTTCTGGCCCCAGGGATATGTTCGACATGACCGTGAAACTTTGCAAGTTGTACCGCCATCTCCTGACTCTGTGCATTGCTCTTCTGAAACTCTTTGCAGTGAACAGTTCAACTAAAGGGCGATGATCAGTCCTCACAGTGAATCTGGATCCATAGACATCTTTTCTGAAATATTCAATGCCCCACCAACAAGCACATGTTTCCTTTTCTAGTGCAGAGTATCTTGTCTGCACCTCTGAAGGGTCTCGATGAAAATGCAATTGTTTCCCCTTTTCCTTTTCGATACTGCACCAGTGCCCACATTGGTCATTTTTATAGAGCTACAACTGGTGTCAAAGGGGCTCTTTTATAGCTTTCTTTATGTTGTTAACTTCAGACATACATTTATCACCTCGTACAAACTGCGGATTTCTTTCATCAGTTCTCTCCTATGATTTGTTCGATCTGTAAATCAAGGCATGTACCTGGCTAAGCTAAGGAACGACCCAATGATTTGTGATTGATCTTTTGGTTCTGGAGCTCATTCAGTTGCCTTCACGACGCTCTTTATAGGAGATAGCCCTTGTTTTCCAGTGCTGTGGCCTAAAGAATCTACAGATGACATTTCAGATTTACATCTTCCTTTTGTTAACGTCAATTGGGATTGCTGATACCTTAAATCAAGCTTCGTTGTGTTCTTTTTTGTCCTGCCAAACATTAAAATGTTGTCTTGAAAGTATAAAGTATAACACCACATATAGCCTCAAAAAACCACAGACAAACAATAATGGAAAGTATTACTGCACCAATGCCATTTCTGTGGCACATAGGGGAACCAAAATGTGAATGGGTGCAGTGGAGAGAAGACTTTGAAGATTATTTAGAAGTTATGGGAGGAGATATTGACACACACAAATGACAATTAACATCATTAAAGCACTGTTTAGGAGTGGAAGGGTATTGAAATATTTTCCACCTTTAAAGTTAGAGGAGTTTGAAGAAGAGGTGGACTCCACAATTCCGCAGCTGCCTTTCGTTGCCCTGTATACCGGGCAGGCCATGGAGCACCCACCAGACGGCGGTGAGCAGGGGGAACTAAGATAGTTCTGGAGCAACTGTTCGGCCATGCGCTGGGTGGGCATCTCGGAGCATGCGACCTGACAGTGCAAAGATTGCCCCTTCCTCTTTGGCCTCCTAGGTGCCTCTGTAACTTCTCAACTCCATTCCCAGCACAGATGCAGAACCCACTCCTGCTCATATATGAATCTCTTTCCTAAACCACTCCCCCCAAAATGATCCTCATTCCTGCACCCCATCTTCCCAGTGTTCTTTCAGCTCCACCACTGCTCTTCCCTAAGCTCATACCCATCCCCAACCACCTCCCAAATCCCCATTACCCTCTGCCATTTTATGCCCATGCTCTCTCCCTACAATGTCGAACAACTGACTGCTTACTCTACTTTTCTCCCTCACACTTCCATTACTTATTTCCCTCAACCTCCCTCCGCCCGACATCTCCTTACTATGTCCCCTTTCGTCATCTGTTTATATCTATGTACACCCCATTCACTCATCCCAATGCCGCTCGTCTTTCTACTATATTCCACTGACCGTCTCCCATCACCTCCACCCTGTCCTCTCCTCCCACGCATTCTCCGCATCTCCATTTACCTTTTCACTTCCTGCTAATCCCTCTCCTCATCACCTCCCCTCTGTCACTATTCTCCATTCCACCAACATGCCTGCATCGCAGCCACCCTACCCTCACCCCCTGACCTTTTATTGGTAGTTCCCCATCAAAGAGCAATGCAGAATTACCGAAATTACTCAGATTTCTCCGGCGTAACTAAAATTACTTCCAGGACTAATGTCAACCAAGTCAACCCACTAATAAGACACATGTAAGCCACTAACATAACACCAAAGTCACCCAACCCATGATACTGAAGCAAACAAACCCACATGACACCTTTCCACCAACCGCGGCACAACCCGATATGCTATTTAATAATCGCTTCCTCACATCCCCATTTCCCCTCCTGCTACCTATTCACTCCCTCTCCTCTGCCCTTCACATTCTCCGCCCCTCTCCTCTGATCTCATGCATCATTGCACCTCACCTCCTCTCCTCATACTACACATCTCGTCACCCTAAATGTCATTGCCTCCACCCACACCCACTGCCCCATTCAGTCTCATGCCCAAACTCGCTCCTCTTGCAGCACCCACAACTTTTTTCCCCCATTATTAGTTCCTTTTAACCCACCATCACCTACTCCTACCTTCCTACACCCTCTTTCTTCCCTTCCTCAATATCTCTGTATTCTCTACTCCTTTTGCTCCTCTTCTTTGCCTTCTTCTTTGTTTCCTCTACCTTTCCCCATTTTCCAGCCCTGCTTCCATAACCTCCGCTCAGACCCCTGTTTTTCTTCCCTCAAGTTTCCCCCAACCGCCGTCGTCCTATCTTCACCATCTCCCTCTAGCCCATGCCCAGATGCCCAACATCCCAAGACTCCCATCCATGCCTCACACCTAATGCACATGCCCCTCCAAGCCTCTCCATCAGGCTTTCCTCATCTGAAATACCACTCTCACTTCACCAAACCAACAGGGCACAAACTCACACCATTGTATGTCTCCCTACACTTCACCACACTCAGAACTCCTCTCTGCACACACCACATGCCCTACCACAAACAGCAATTCATCCCAATTCCTCCAACAAAACATGCTCTCCATTCCTGCACCACTTAAACAGTACAACAAACCAAAATATTACAGAACAGCGGCCCTACACGGCACAGCACTATACAAACATCAGACCAGATGTCAACCAGAGGTGGGCTTAACTCGCTAAATTCCATGCAGTCTAATCACACGGATTACCTAAAAATTCAGCAAGATTACACGGAATTATGTGAGAAGAGAAATTCTGCATTTAGCTCTATTTTCTAAGTGCAAAAATTCCCCCTCATGTCCAAACTTCGGGCACTCAGACGCCCACTCTAGTGAGGATACATTTTGCTCTAAGAAATAGCACTAAATGCAACAGAGGATAAACAGCAGCGCGAGAAGCTGCACACGCCCTCTAAATGTGCTCTTGCAGTAGAATTCCTCCCCGCCCCCCGAATGACTCTTAATTACCAGAGTGGGTATACTCGCATTATTATTGGTAGTTCCCCATCAAAGAGCAATGCAGAATTACCGAAATTACTCAGATATCTCCGGCGTAACTAAAATTACTCCCAGGAATAATGTCAACCCACTAATAAGACACATGCAAGCCACTAACATAACACCAAAGTCACCCAACCCATGATACTGAAGCAAACCAACCCACATGACACCTTTCCACCAACCGCGGCACAACCCGATATGCTATTTAATAATCGCTCCACCACACATAACAATCTACAAGTGTTACCACAAACACAACGGCACTACACCATCACCTCAGTGTCCCTCCCACTATTCATATCATCAGTCCGCACCATCAAAACCCAAAGCCGCACCAAACCTGCTCAGACTAACAGAGATACCGTTCATCTACCTCACAGCCCTTTCCTTCAGATTAGAACATTGCTGAAAATAAAAGATTGTACTGTGCAAGACAGCAGAGCTGAGCACACATCAAAGAAATTGATTGCTCCAGTCTAACCTTTCAAACAAGTGTACAGCAAACAGCGGGAAAACAGGAATAGCCTCTCTGTGCAGCACGAGGTTCAACAAAACCCAAGTGATGGTTATTCCCCACAGCTGATATGTGCGTGGCAGAGCAGACCGCAAGATTCCACTGTGATGCCCCTGTGATGGAGACAACTCTAAGACACCCCATCCCTACACTGGTATGATTGGCATGTCACAAGATCACTCCCTATTGCAGGCAACTGCAGAGGACCAATGGGTAGAACAGCACGCCCTCCAACCGCCGACCGCCTTATGTGGGCAAGGCTTATCCGCAGACACGCAGTCTACACCAACAAGCATGAAGACGCCAAGTAGCCATGGAACATGCAGGACAACATTTACAATAATAGCAAAGAGACTCGTGTAGTCTTGAAAGCTACATTTTCTATGCATGTTGAGGAGCAGGTATGAGCTCTCACAAACTGCACCATACAGAGTTCCTTATGGGCTGGCAAACGCCCTTTAATTCTTTCCAGACACAAACTTGAAAATGCATTTCAAACGTACAAGACAAAGCCAGAGCAAACTGGGAGTTAGACAGGAGACAGTCTGTATCAAGCATCACAGATGTGCGCGCTAAAAGCCCAAAGGCAGATTACAGACATAAAGAGAGTATGCCTATAGGCACATTCGAGATGTGCAGGAGAAAGAGTAAATAGAGTATGAGCAATACATAGCATCATGTCTAAGGACATATTAAGCCCAAAGAAAAAGATGCCTAAAGACACATTGCAAGAACAATTTATGGGGTAATCCACCATGTCAATAAGGGTTATGGGAACAATAACAATATTAACGCAAGTGATCCTTTAAGAAAAAAGATTTTAAGGTGTTGTTTTTTTTAATTTAAACTTATATTTAGTTCTGAAAAATGCCCCTATGTCAGGAATATTCGTGAGATAATTATACATCTCCCACACATGCATTACGCCTGAGTAGGCCTTCGTCCTTCAAAATTAAGTCACCCCTCTATTGCCCTCATTCCTCAAAATTAAGTTGCCCTTAAAATGATCTACTCAGTTGTAATTTCTCCAAGATCCAGGCTTTACGTTAACTTTATTTGAAAAGATGAAAACTTCAAAACAATTCAATGGGGTCATTTGTGCTAATATTATAACTACTCACTGAAAGCATACAAGAAATGCCTATGGGCACATTACAGAGTTATAAGAGAAAGGTCTAGGACAGAGTACAGAGTACAGAGAAACGGAACACAGGGTAGGGACACTAATTAGAAATATTTTGTAGAATGGAATAAGGATAGAATATAGATACATAGGGAAACACCTAGGGACAAATGATGCCCATGTAGGGTGAAAGCCCAGGGACAGAATATGGACATAGAGAAGAAATGCCTAAACACCCAGCTTCTCATTCATTACATGGGACCAACTGTACCAAGTGGTGTCATCTCTGTTCAGCACCAGAACTCTCTTTGTTGTGAAAAGCACTTTACAAAAGCACATAACATGACAAAAATCAAAGAAGCCATGAGCATAGTAACAAAAAAAGCCAAAGGACACTTCACAGACACACAGAAGATGTATCTTTGAGGACAGTGACAACACATAGGAGAAAAGCACATTTCAAGAATACAGGAGAAAAGTTTCTGGACAAATTACAGAAATACAGGAGAAAATCCAAAGGGCACCTTAGAGACACATTGAAAAAAAAAGGTATGTTAGAAACGTATTGGAGAAAGGCCGAAGGGCACGTTACATAAATATTAAAGAAAGGTTTATGAACGCATTGGAAACATGGAGATAGTCCAAGTGATCCTTATGGACCTATAGAAGGAAGCTCTGTAAACACACTCAGACACACTGAAGGAAAGCAGAAGGACTCCTCAAAGGCAAGTTGGAGAAAGGCTTAACTATCATTAGAGACATAGCAGAGAAAGGTATAGTCAATCCTGTTGAAATCTTATAAACATGCTGGAGAAAAGTTGAAGGAAAGAAGGCTAACCAAGTGCATGAGTGCAGCCACCCTCTCCAGCTCTAACCTCTCCAAGTACCGCCGCCTCCCTGTTTGTTTGTCTGTGTGTTGTCCATGTCCTCATGCCTCAAGCTTGCCTCAATTCCTTACTTTTGGCCTATGTCACTGTTCTCCACCTGTTCTCATTGCCTTCCTCGTGCCTTTTTCTTGTAAGTCCTGTTTCTCCCATGCTTTCTGATGTTCCTGATCACTGTAAGTCAACTGTGCACTTTCTTCAAGAGGTGGACGAGTCCCAGAAAGCTCGAGCCAGATGCCTGCCTCTGGCTCCGCTGGAGGCCCTTTGGGCTCTTGAGCCCAAAATGAGCCGAGATTTCCCGTGGCTTCTGCCTGCCACCGATGCTCTGCCCTCACTCATGCGGTGAGGAGTAGACAGAGCATTAACCTTTGATGTAAAACAGGAGAGAAAAGAGATGCTGAGCTAGTGGCTAAACTGAACAATGCGAAACCAGAAATCCTGGGATCAGTCCTGGCTTCCCTGCTTGACCAAACTATGTGATCCTCGGCAAATATTTTATTTCACCGAGTCTCCTTTTTTATTGTTATCACAAATGAGAGCACCTTCAAGTGGGTGAGTTCAGGTTGTGCCCTGTCCAAGAACCTCCTGTTGAACTTAAAACTAGACTGTTTCTCCTCGTATATTAAGGGGCAGATTTATTTTGCGCTGCTGCTCCGCCACCCATTTTGCGCCGCATTTACAATGCGGCGCACCATGGGGCAATAACGGCACAGATGCGTGACGCATCTGTGCCGTAAAGGTGGCGCATTGCTGGAGTTGCGTTGCAAGGCTCGGGGGTGCCCCATCTTTACAATGCTGCGTCAAGACCTACGCCTGCTTCAAGCAGGCGCAGGGTTTTGACGCAGCATTGGCCTGAAAGTGACTGAGTGCAATCTTATAGATTTCACTAAGCCACTTTTGCGAGGCGCACCTGCCCCGGAACGCCCACCCTGCGCCGGAACGCCCACAAGTGGCGCAGGGCTTTACAACGTGACGCATCTGCCTAGATGCGTCACGTTGTAAATGGGTTGTAGGGATGCGCCAAGTTTGCGCCGCAGTTGCGTGACGCAAACGTGGCGCATTCCCAACATAAATCTGCCCCTGTATGTCTAGGCTATCTTTCCAAGTCTATGGGGCAGATTTATGAGGCTGTTGCGCCTCTTTGCGCCGCAATTGCGTCATTTTATTTGACGCAACTGCGGCGCAAACAATGCGCCCTATTTACAATGTGACGCATCTAGGAGATGCGTCACGTTGTAAAGCACTGCGCCATAAGGAGGCATTCCAGCGCAGGGGGGGCGAACCTGCGCAGGAACGCCTCCAGAAAGTGGCTGAGTGAAATCTATGAGATTTCACTCAGTCACTTTCAGGGCAATGCTGCGTCGAAACCCTGCGCCTGCTTGAAGCAGGCGTAGGTCTTGACGCAGCATTGTGCAGATGGGGACATCCCCGAGCCTTGCTGGAGCTGCGTCGCGCTTGCCACGCAACTCCAGCAATGCGTCACATTTCCGGCACAGATGCGTCACGCATCTGTGCCGTTTTTGCACCATGGTGCGCCGCATTATAAATGCGGCGCACCATGGGTGGCGCAGCTGTGGCGCACTGTGGCGCATGTTAACTGGCGCATCCCTGGGGATGCGCCAGTTAACATAAATCTACCCCTATGTTTATAAACTATGGGGCAGATTTATGATAACTGGCGCATCCCCAGGGATGCGCCAGTTATTTTGCGCCGCTGCTCCGCCACCCATGGTGCGCCGCATTTACAATGCGGCGAACCATGGGGCAAAAACGGCACAGATGCGTGACGCATCTGTGCCGTAAAAGTGACGCATTGTTGGAGTTGCGTCGCAAGCGCGACGCAGCTCCAGCAAGGCTCGGGGGTGCCCCATCTTTAAATGCTGCGTCAAGACCTACGCCTGCTTCAAGCAGGCACAGGGTTTTGACGCAGCATTGGCCTGAAAGTGACTGAGTGAAATCTTATAGATTTCACTCAGCCACTTTTGCGAGGCGCACCTGCCCCGGAACGCCCACCCTGCGCCGGAACTCCCACAAGCGGCGCAGGGCTTTACAACGTGACGCATCTGCCTAGATGCATCACGTTGTAAATCGGTCGTAGGGATGCGCCACGTTTACGCCACAGTTGCGTGACGCAAACGTGGCGCATTCCCAACATAAATCTGCCCCTATGGCTTTTATTAATTCCCTTTCAATGCAGTAGTGTAGGTTGATGTACTAAGGGAAATGCTTCTGCATGTTAAAGAAATCCACTTTCTAAATTGTGAACATACTTTACCTTTTTTTACATGAGATATGTTGTTCAGTTTACATGCGAAATACTTTTCTCGCAAATTCATGCGCGGACTCTCTTGGCTCGGCTCTAGCACGGCTCTCCCTGGTAATTTGTGGGCTCGCCCACCTCTGTCTCCCTCAAGGTGCCTTCCCTCCTTCACGTGTCTGCGTCCCTCCTCCACCTGCTGTCGGGTGAGTGTCACGCGCCCCGCCCCCCACGGCTGTCACCTGTCCCCAGAGCCAGGGCTCCCATCTGTCTCTCACCTGCCACGGCGGCTCCTCCCTGTCCCTGGCGGCGCTCCTCACTGTCCCCCTCCGTCCCCCGAGCCGTGTCTCCCCGTGTGCCCCCTAGCCTCGGATGTGAGTGAGCGGCCTCCGCCGCCGCGCCGCCGCTGCTCCTCAGATGCATTGGTATGCGGGTCAGGCAGGCCTACCCCTGACTGCAAAGACATCCATTTATAAATCACAAGCAGTGACGAGGGGAGGGGGGCGGCGAGGGGGACGGGGTGAGAGAGAGAGGGAGAGAGGGCGGAAGACAAGAGCGGCGGGGAGGGGAGAGGGCAGAGGAAGAGAGAACAGAGGGAGACAGGGACGAGAGAGAGGAGGAGAGGACAGAGGAAGAGAGAGAAAGAGGCGGAGAACAGAGGGAGACAGGGATGAGAGAGAGGAGGAGAGGGCAGAGGAAGAGAGAACAGAGGGAGACAGGGATGAGGCAGAGGAGGAGAGGGCAGAGGAAGAGAGAGAACAGAAGAGGAGAACAGAGGAGGAGAACAGAGGGAGACAGGGGTGAGAGGGGTAGAGGGCAGAGGAAGAGAGAACAGAGGAGGAGAACAGAGGGGGACAGGGGTGAGAGAGAGGAGGAGAGGACAGAGGGAGAGAGAGAACAGAGGAGGAGAACAGAGGGAGACAGGGTGAGAGAGAGGAAGAGCGGGCAGAGGAAGAGAGAGAACAGAGGAGGAGAACAGAGGGAGATGGGGGAGAGGGGTAGAGGGCAGAGGAAGAGAGAGAACAGAGGAGAAGAACAGAGAGAGACAGGGTGAGAGGAGGAGAGGACAGAGGAAGAGAGAGAACAGAGGGAGACTGGGGTGAGAGAGAGGAGGAGAGGACAGAGGAAGAGAGAGAACAGAGGAGAAGAACAGAGGGAGACGGGGAGAGAGGGGTAGAGGGCAGAGGAAGAGAAAGAACAGAGGAGGAGAACAGAGGGAGACGGGGAGAGAGGGGTAGAGTGTAGAGGAAGAGAGAGAACAGAGGAGAAGAACAGAGGGAGACAGGGATGAGAGAGGAGGTGAGGGCAGAGGAAGAGAGAGAACAGAGGAGGAGAACAGAGGGAGACAGGGTGAGAGAGAGGAGGAGAGGGCAGAGGAAGAGCGAGAACAGAGTAGGAGAACAGAGGGAGACAGGGTGAGAGAGAGGAGGAGAGGACAGAGGAAGAGAGAGAACAGAGGAGGAGAACAGAGGGAGACTGGGGTGAGAGAGAGGAGGAGAGGGCAGAGGAGCAGAGAGAACAGAGGAGGAGAACAGAGGGAGACGGAGAGAGAGGGGTAGAGGGCAGAGGAAGAGAGAGAACAGAAGAGAAGAAAAGAGGGAGAGGGGGAGAGAGGGGGAATGGGGAGAGGGCAGAGGAAGAGAGAACAGAGAGAAACAGGGATGAGAGAGAGGGGGAGAGGGCAGAGGAAGAGAGAGAACAGAGGAAAAGAACAGAGAGAGACAGGGGTGAGGGAGACGGAGAGGGGACAGTAGACAAGAGCAATGGAGAGGGGGGAGGAGGAGAGAGAACAGAGGAGAAGAACAGAGAGAGACAGGGGTGAGAGAGAGACAGGGGTGAGAGAGGGCGGAAGACAAGAGCAACGCGAGGTGGAGGGGTAGGGGGAAGGGGAGGGGAAGAGGGCAGAGGGCAGAGGAAGAGAGTGAACAGAGGAGAAGTACAGAGGGAGACAGGGGTGACAGAGAAGGGGAGAGGGCAGAGGAAGAGAGAGAACAGAGGGATCCAGGGGTAAGAGAGACGGAGAGGGGACGGAAGACAAGAGCAATGAGGAGGGGGAGGAAGCAAGAGAACAGAGGAGAAGAACAGAGGTGGACAGGGCGAGAGATAGGGCAGAGGAAGAGAGAGAACAGAGGAGAAAAACAGAGGTGGACAGGGCGAGAGATAGGGCAGAGGAAGAGAGAGAACAGAGGAGAAGAACAGATGTGGACAGGGCGAGAGAGAGGGCAGAGGAAGAGAGAGAACAGAGGAGAAGAACAGAAGGAGACAGGTGTGAAAGAGGGGGAGAGGGCAGAGGAAGAGAGAGAACAGAGGGAGACAGAGGTAAGAGAGGCGGAGAGGGGACGGAATAAAAGAGCAATGGGGAGGGGGAGGAAGGGAGAGAACAGAGGAGAAGAACAGAGGTGGACAGGGCAAGAGAGAGGGCGGAGGAAGAGAGAGAACAGAGGAGAAGAACAGATATGGACAGGGTGAGAGAGAGATGCAGAGGAAGAGAGAGATCAGAGGAGAAGAACAGATGGTAACGTGGTGAGAGAGGGGGAGAAGGCGGAGGTAGAGAGAGAGAAGGAGAGGGCAGAGGAAGAGATAGAACAGAGGAGGAGAACAGAGGGAGACAGGGTGAGAGAGAGGAGGAGAGGGCAGAGGAAGAGAGAGATCAGAGTAGGAGAACAGAGGGAGACAGGATGAGAGAGAGGAGGAGAGGACAGAGGAAGAGAGAGAACAGAGGAGGAGAACAGAGGGAGACTGGGTTGAGAGAGAGGAGGAGAGGGCAGAGGAGGGGAGAGAACAGAGGAGGAGAACAAAGGGAGACGGGGAGAGAGGGGTAGAGGGCAGAGGAAGAGAGAACAGAGGAGAAGAACAGAGGGAGTCGAAAAGAGAGAGGGGTAGAGGGCAGAGGAAGAGAGAGAACAGAGGAGAAGAACAGAGGGAGAGGGGGAGAGAGGGGGAAAGGGGAGAGGGCAGAGGAAGAGAGAACAGAGAGAAACAGGGATGAGAGAGAGGGGGAGAGGGCAGAGGAAGAGAGAGAACAGAGGAAAAGAACAGAGAGAGACAGGGGTGAAGGACACGGAGAGGGGACAGAAGACAAGAGCAATGGAGAGGGGGAGGATGAGAGAGAACAGAGGAGAAGAACAGAGAGAGACAGGGGTGAGGGAGAGGGCGGAAGACAAGAGCAGCGCGAGGTGGAGGGGTAGGGGGAAGGGGAGAGGAAGAGGGCAGAGGAAGAGAGTGAACAGAGGGAGCCAGGGGTAAGAGAGACGGAGTGGGGACGGAAGACAAGAGCAATGTGGAGGGGAGGAAGCAAGAGAACAGAGGAGAAGAACAGAGGTGGACAGGGTGAGAGAGAGGGCAGAGGAAGAGAGAAAACAGAGGAGAAGAATAGAAGGAGACAGGTGTGAAAGAGGGGGAGAGGGCAGAGGAAGAGAGAGAACAGAGGGAGACAGGGGTAAGAGAGACGGAGAGGGGAAGGAAGAAAAGAGCAATGGGGAGGGGGGAGGAAGGGAGAGAACAGAGGGAGACAGGGGTAAGAGAGACGGAGAGGGGAAGGAAGAAGAGAGCAATGGGGAGGGGGGAGGAAGGGAGAGAACAGAGGAGAAGAACAGAGGTGGACAGGGCGAGAGAGAGGGCAGAGGAAGAGAGAGAACAGAGGAGAAGAACAGTGGTGGACAGGGTGAGAGAGATGCAGAGGAAGAGAGAGAACAGAGGAGAAGAACAGAGGGTAATGTGGTGAGAGAGGGGGAGAAGGCAGATGTAGAGAGAGAGAGAGAAGGAGAGGGCAGAGGAAGAGAGAGAACAGAGGAGAAGAACAGAGAGAGACAGGGTGAGAGAGAGGGGAGAGGGCAGAGGTAGAGAGAGAGAAGGAGAGGGCAGAGGAACAGAGATAAAAGAGGAGAAGTACAGATGGAGTGAAGGGAAGAGCACAGAGGTAGAGCGTGAGAAGGAGAGGGCAGAGGAAGAGAGAGAACAGAGGAGAAGAACAGAGGGTAATGTGGTGAGAGAGGGGGAGAAGGCGGATGTAGAGAGAGAGAGAGAAGGAGAGGGCAGAGGAAGAGAGAGAACAGAGGAGAAGAACAGAGAGAGACAGGGTGAGAGAGAGGGGAGAGGGCAGCGGTAGAGAGAGAGAAGGAGAGGGCAGAGGAACAGAGAGAAAAGAGGAGAAGTACAGATGGAGTGAAGGGAAGAGCGCAGAGGTAGAGCGTGAGAAGGAGAGGGCAGAGGAAGAGAAAGAACAGAGGAGAAGAACAGAGGGAGGCAGGGGTGAGAACGAGGATGGAAAACAAGAGCGGCAGGGAATGGGTGGACAGAGGAAGAGAGAAAGAACAGAGGAGTACAACAGAGGGAGACAGGTGAGAGAGAGAGCGAGGGGGAGTGGGCAGAAGACAAGAGGGGTGGGGAGGGGGAGAGGGGAGTGGAAGAGAGAACAGAGGAGGAGAACAGAGGGAGACGGGTGAGAGCGAGAGTGGACCGAATAATAATAATAATCCACATTTGTAGAGTGCAAACAATCACCCTTAAGGGTCTCTAGGCGCTGGGGGCCGTCAGGAAGATTAAGCAAGCTATTGCCCGAGAGTCACATGGTGCTGGGCTAATCTGCCGCCGGCACCGCGGCTCGAACCATGATCCCCATATTCTAGAGTCAGTTGCCCTGGCCGCGGCGCCACACCTCTTCCTACTGAAGACAAGAACGATGCTGGAGAGGACAGCAGAAGACAGGGAGGAGAGAAAGAACAGAAAATAAGAACAGAGTAGGCAGGGATGGGAAGAGGGACAGGTGAAGGAGGACAAGAGTGATGGGGAGGGGGAGAGAGCAAGAGAAGACAAAGAGGAGAGAGAGAACAGAGAAGAAGAACAGAGGAGGCGAAGGTGGGAAGAGAAGCAGGGGATGGAAAGCAAGACCGATGGAGAGGAGGAGAGGGCAGAGGAAGACAGGAGAGAGAACAGAGAAAAATCGAGGTAGACAGGGGTGAGAAGATGTACAGAGGACAGGAAGACAACAGCCATGGGGAAGGGGAGAGGACAGAGGTAGACATGGAAGAGAAGAGAAGAAGAACAGAGGAGGCGAGGGTCAGAGAGAAGGAGAGGGGACAGGAACACACGTGACTATGGGGGGAGAGGACATAGACAGGGAGGCAGGAGAACTGAGGGTGGGAAACCAGAGAACGAAGGGAGACAAGTGTCATAGAGAGGGAAGAGGTGATGACAGTAAGACAAGAAGGAGAAGGGAGGAAAGAGAGGGAGAACAGAGAGAGCGAGAAGGACGAATTGGGGGAGGAAAGGAGGATAGGGATGGAGGGAGAGGAAACAGAGAGGGAGACAAAGGGAACAGTTAGGGAAGAGAAATAAAGATTGGGACACAAGGGGATAGTGATGGAAACAGAGTGGACAGAGGAAGAGACAAGAGATGTGAGGGGCTGAGAAGACAGAGGGAGGAGAGAGAGGCAGGAATGGTAGTGTGGGAGAGGGGACTGAGCAAGATAAACATAATAGGGTAGAAGACTAGTAAAGGCAAAGAGGGAGGAGAGAACAGACAAAGGTGAAAATGATGGAGATAGAGGGAACAGAGGATTATAAGAATGAATAAGACTGAAAGACAAGGGTAAGAGAGGACAGTGAATGATGGAGGAGAAAGAAAGAACAGACTGGCGAACAGAGATTGCAGTACAGAGAACAGGAAGACTAGAGCGATAGGGAAAGAGCAAGAGGACAATGAGGTGGAGCGAGACATAAGAACAGAGAGGGTGTTTAGAGTGGAGAGAGAAAGAGAGAGATAGAAAGAGGACAGGGGAAGGTCTAAGAGGTAATGTGGCAGAGAAGGGGACAGAGAGGGAGAGAGAACAGAAATAGAGCGAGGAAAAAGAAAGAAGCAAGCAAAAAGAAAGAGGGGAACACAGAGAAAAAGTAGAAAAATATATAGATTGGGAGCGGGTAGTGTCATCATGAAGATGTTTTAAAGCTCTGGGCAAGGCATATTTTGGGGCACCCTATTTGCAACAACTTATATTTTTTCCCATTTTAGCAAATTCAAGCCCTCTCGAAGCCTAACTATATTGAGTAACATGCAGGGCTACAGGAATTATGCGATTGTGCAGCTGCTGCATTTTTTGCATGATTTTAAATCTACCACATTTGCCACATAATTATCATCTGTTGCATAATCTGTATGGTTTAACCAAACATTTTTTTTCTAGCTCAAACAGTTCAAAATTTACTAAAACGCAGCAGCATGTGTTGCCACACACTGGAAGGCCCTTTGCAAAGGTTGCCTGGTCACCTTTCTGTTGCTTGTTGCTATATTTGAGTGTTAAACTAGTACTAACGAGGTGCAACTAATTCCCATACAGTTAAGTGTAACAAGCATTGGTAATGCATCGGTTTTGCATATGTACAAATTAATGGCTGTTTTCATCAATCATCGTCCGGGAGAAGGAAAGAGCTCCCAGGCAGATAACAAAGGAGTGGAGAGGATGTGATTCAGAGGCCAGAGCTGCTGACTCGAGAGCTGCGAATCCTGGTTCGAGACTCAGCAGCACAACGCAACAGCCTGTGATTCTATGTAAATTACTTAATCTCTCTGAGTGATCAATTGTTATATAACTATGCTGCAATAGTAAAAGGCAAAACTTTATGAAAATATAATTCCACCAAAGTGGATGTTACCAGTATTTTGGCAGCAGAAAACTGAAAAGAAAAGCAGAGGAGGACAATCATTGATAAATGCAAGAAAATATGCTACACCCAATAGAAATTGAGGAAAGGTAAGTGGCATGCACAGGAACCAATGAGAAGCCAGGAAAGAGAGGTGGCGGGATGTGAGTCCCGTTTAAGTTTATATTAAAGAATTGATTTTGCAAGCACAGTGCAAGTGCTGTGCAGGTGAAACCTAAAGATCACAAAATAATAAAGTATTACTTTCATAAAAGATGCCACATTGTGCAGCATAGTTTGCCTTTTCTTGTTGCATAATTTAGTCAACCTGCTGCATAATATTTCCCTCCCCTGCTGCATAATTCATGTTAATCTTTTACAAACAGGGAGCTGCTTTCCGTCTGTCCGTTAAACAGTTCCAAGTGAAAGGCTGAATAAGTTTTGCTAAAGCCCTCTCTTTTTGAGCTTGGATCTAGATTTTCTTTTGTAGCACTACCTTAGTGTATATGAAATCCAGGGGCAGATTTACAAGCCTTTTGCGACACTTTTACGCCGCTGTTGCATCACTTTTGTGATGCAGTGGCATCGTAAACAATGCGACACGTTGCGACACATTTACGACGCGATGCATCTATGGAGATGCATCACGTTATAAAGCCCTGCGTCACATTATACCTGCATCAGTTATAATGTATGCATGGTGGGCATTCCAATGCAAGAAAGCCTCGTAAAAGTGACACAGTGAAATCTGCAAGATTTCTCGTAGTCACTTTTATGACGCCACTGCGTCAAATCCTTATGCCTGCTTGAAGCAGGCGTAAGGAGTGACGCAGCATAATGGAAATAGGCTGTCCGAAGCATTGCTGGAGTTGTGCTTGTGACACAACTCCAGCAATGCGTTGCCTTTAAGCCAGTTGATGCGTCACGCATCTGTCCAGAATGGGTCGTGGTGTGCCGCATTGTAAATGCAATGCATCCATGGTGGCGCAAGGGTATTTTTACGGGACACAAGTTAACTGACGCATCTCTGCTAATATGCAGAGATGCGTCAGTTCTTGTAAATCTGCCCCTCTACTCAGCATGCTCCTCCCATTGTAGGAAAGACATGGTAGGCAAACCTGGTGGATGTTTAGTGAAAAAGTGCATAACATCATCAAAAATACATAGCAATTGGAATTATATATTAAACTGCTAGTTATTTGTAATTATAAATACATTCCCATCAAAACTATCATTATAGCTGCAAAAGTAAAAATCAGAACTCTGCTCCAAGGATTTTTGCCATTAATCGGGGGAAGTCTGATAATGTTTTCCTGATTTCTTTCCCCTGCCTTGCTCCTGCCATGGGCCTTCTCTCCTCTTTCTGTGTATAATTGCCGAGCTAGACAGTGACCTCCAGCTTTGCTGAGCAAGAAAAATGAGACAGGGCTGTAGACAGGAGAAGGGCAGAGAGATAAAAAGAACAAAAATGAGAAAAAAAATGAGTCAGAGGGAGAAGGGGGGTAGAGACTGATTAGGTAACAGGATAGGTGAGGTAGGGAGAGGGATAAGGTAAAGAGAGAAAGGTGGGATATGCAGAAATAAAAATGCAGAGTGTCAGAAAGAGGAAGAAACAGCAAAAAAAAATTGAGAGAGATATGGATTTAGGGTGTGGTAGAGAGAGACAGAAACTGAGATAGGTATGTAGAAAGATGAGTGGGGCGAGTATCAGAGCGAAATGGTAGAAAGAGAGGTAAGATAGAAAAAATGTTAGTTAGAGACTGAGAAACGAGGTAGTTAGATAGGTGAGCTAGTGAGAGACCTATATAGAGATGCAGAGGTAAAAGAAGGGGGTGGGATCAAGAGATGGACAAAATGAGGTGTAAAAAGAAAGGTGAGACGAAGAGAGTTATGAGACAGAAAGAGCAGTAGAGCAAAAAGGAATAAATGATAGAAAGACAGATGAGGTGTAGAAGAAAGAAAAGAGCAGAAGTAAGGAGGAATAGGTAGGTAAGGTAATAAAGATAGAGTTAGAGGTGATGAAGAGAAATGTACACAGAAAAAGGTAAAGAGTATGAGCTGAAACAGACAAGCAGGTACATAGAGTGATGTGCAAGAAAGAGAAAGGGATAATGATAAAGTAAAACAAATGACGTCAGAGAAAGAGGGATAATGAGAAACCATTAAGACAGTCAGAGAGATGTGATATAGAGGATAGGAGGTAGCAGGAGAGGCGAGGTAACAAATGAGTGGTGAGGTATACTGGGAGGCCAGGTGGTGAGGGATGTGTGGGGCAGATAGCAATGAGGTAGTGAGAGAGATGTGCAGTCAGAGAAATGAGGTAGAGATAACGGTAAGGAAGAGAAGGAGGAGATGGAGAAGTGAATGCCAAGTAGGGAAAATGTGGAATAGAAGATGACGCGAAACGTGATGCAGAGAACTGAGGTTGAAAGAGAGGTGATGCAATTAAGGAGAAATAAAGGGATATGAGATGGAAACAGGAGTGAAGTGCAAAAAGAGGGTGACGTAGAACAGGAAGGGGAGAAAGAAGGCGAGAGACATGAGCCAAAGACAGTGAACGCAGAGAAAGAGAAGCAGAGGTGACCCTTTGGTAGTCAGCGAGAGAGGCAGAGGGAGGCTTGCGGCACAGATAAGGGTGGGGATTCAATAAGAGTAGTAGAGATAGGTGGGGTAGAATGAGAGTGTAGAGAGAGGCAAGGTAAACAGAGGAAGATGAGGAGCAGAGTTAGTTGAGGGGAGTTAGACACTGAAACAGAGAAAGGTAAGGAAGTGTGGGGGGGTAGTAAAATGATGACAGAGCAAGTGGTAGGTGAGATAGATGAAGACAGGTAGAAATGTAAGGAGTAGTGCGAGGGATGCAGAGAGACATACATAGGAAGAGAGTGATCGAGAGTATGATGGAGGAAGAGACAACGGGTAGAAAGAGATAGAGAGGTCACTTTACCAGGGCCCACTTAGAAGATGGGGGCCCTGGGCAAATGCCCACTTTGCCCTTTCCCATTAAACGCATTTTGGACAGAGAGGGAGGACAGAGCCGGTCAACGAGTCTATCAAAATATGGAGGGCAAAGGAAAAAGCTGACAAAATATACATAACAGGTGTTGTTGTTTCCCAGCTAGAGCAACCAGATTAGCAAAAGCCGCTCGCTTTTATTATTAAAAAGTGGTTGTCTGTCTGATGAAACATTCATTGTATAACTAGTATCCAGGGATAAACAATTGTAGGAGCAGTAAGCACTGCTAACAGCAATAAAAGAAATGGTGTGTTGCAGTGGAACATCACACGCTAATGGTCCTTGCATATCAAAAATATACTCTTTTATTTTCCATTGATACAACAAAATAATTTTATAGCTAAAAAGTTAGAATATAAAATCCATCATAAACGTCTAATCAAAATATATCTTCAAAGCAATGAAACAAAAGCAAACACTTTTTCTTAAACGTCACACTCATGCCAGCCAATGACTCTTCAAGTGTTTCATGCTAACACCATGTTTTTATTTATCAACATACATAATAGGAGGCGTTCTCCATCAGTGTATTGTTACACGATAGCTCAGGCAGAGGGAGCGCCCTTGGGGTCAATCTCCGAGTTGCCTAGTGGGAGGTTGAAAGGCTTGAGGAACCTCTTCTTTATTGAGACCAGGCGAGCAGCCGAGAGGAAGCGTTCACCAGCGTGGAACAGCAAACACTGCAGAGCTGCCAGGTCCATGCTGGTGGAGGCGATAAAAAAAGCAAGACAGGGCTTAGATCCAGGCCTCTCGGTGCTCCCGTAAAAAGATGCTCAAAAAGAGATGGAGCGGGGCAGGTGGGGAGCCTGCTGGTTGCCGCCAGACAGGAGGATCATCACTCTCTTTGGAACAAGGTGTCATCGGGTAGTAGGGACAGGTTGTGTTCCATTGAAACCAGCGTCCTAGCTAGGGACTGGGCTGCCCACTTTTCCTGCTTATATTTGCAGGAGGGAGAACTGACGGGCCCTGGTAGCGACCAGATGAGCCCAGGGACCATGAGTCAGCCAGACAAGGAGGATAGCAACGAGGCGACCCCACTAGGGACCCCTGTAAGAAAACCAGACAAGGATAGATGGGAAGTTCCAGCGCAGGAAATAAGCATAACCATCAAGGGAATTGTCCAAACTAAGTGCCAGGGCTAGACACATTTTCCAGGGATCTATTTCTGAGTGAGACAGGCATATGGAGCGCCTATTTTTCGGCGATAATCACAGCCATCATGAAAAGGGCACCTCTGCGACCGACGTGGGCCAGGGCGGTAATCACCCCCACATATCAAAAGGGATCGTGGGATTTGCCAGCTAATTATAGACCCATAAGTCTAACAAATAGCTCACAAAAGTTATTCAGTAGGGGCAAACTGGGTAGATTACAGGAATGGCTGCAGAAAATGAAATTCTGTCATCAGTACAGGCGGGCTTCAGGGAATCCACAGGTACAATCGACCAAGTGTTCCGTCTTTTGATGTTGTATTGGAAATTTGTCACTGAGCGGAGGTCGATTGTAGGTTGTTTTTGTGTTCCTACACTCCACCTTCGATTTAGTTCCTAGTCCAACTATTTGGCGGGTGCTTCAAGAATTGGGGTATCCAGTTACCTATTAGACATCATTGTGAGATTGCATGACAACAACTATGCGCAGGTCAGATGTGGCCAGGCAAGTGAGACGACAGAGCAGTTCCCCGTAAATAGAGGGGTTAGACAGGGCTAGGGCTGCGTACTCGCTCCAACGCTATTCACCCTCTATATTAACGGTCTTATGAACTTCATAGACCAGTGTGACAATGAGGTACCCAGGTTGACCAACATGTGGGTTCATGTCCTCATGTTTGCTGATGACACGCTTCTTCCTTCCAAATCTCCCATGGGTCTCCAAAAACTCTCGGATCCCTCTGAGTGCTTCTATAAGTAGAGGGGTCTAGAGATACATGTATCAAGTAAATGTTCCACATACATGGTCTTGAACCCAGGGCACTCGACCAGGTCTAATCCTACACTAGCAGGGATCCCACTCAAGCGAGGGCGCTCTTTTACGTATCTGGGGATTACATTAACGGAACACCATGGATGGCATGCACACATCACGCAGCGTAGACTAAAGTTGGAGCAAGTTGGGGGAGGAATAATTAAGATGTCATATAGCTCACAGTTTCGTCCTACACACCTGGCATAACAGAACTACAAACATCACACTCGAGGAATAACTTCCTATGGCGCACAGTTGTGGGGCCATATGGGCAGGGCATGACTGGCCATAGCGGGCACAGGGCGTTTCCCCGGTAGGCCGCTAGGGTGGGGGCCGGTTTTGGGCCCCTGGGGGCCGGATTTGTTACCAGGGGTCTGCAATACCGACCTCATGTAACAAAATTGCCCGAAACCGGCCCTGGCAAACTGCTCAGCTGCACTCCGCCCCACCCCAGAGGGGTTGGCAGAGCAGTTGGCCAGGGTCAGTTTCTGCTCCCAGTCCGGCCCTGCATACAGAAGTGTGCACTTTAATTACAGTTGAAAATCGATTCAAGTGCAAACTAGTAGGTATCCCTCTAAGTACTCCATTTAAGCTGGACTTTGGGGTTAGAGCCCTGTCAGATAAAACTGGACCGAATCCCATCCTTTATTGGGAGACAATCTAGGATAGCCCAAGGCTCCGTTTTTAGCGGAAAGGCTAGCGAACATACTTAGCTAGGTGTGCTTCCATAACATACACTAGATAAAATACGTGAAAACCACACCAGGAGGGAGTGGGAAGGCAAACTTGTAGAGCACCTCTGGCAAGGCCGGGGGAATCTCCAAGTCCAACATCAAAATAGTCTACTAGCAGCAGAAAGACTCCCTGCTACATTCACAGGCAAGTTCAGGTTCCATGGCTGATGCTTTCCTTTTAGTCAAGGATTCCAACACCAGTGAGGATATCCTGGATGAGACTGAGCCACCTTTAGCTAGGCACTTATACCTGTTGTTCAGGAATGGGTCCCTCCTATCCACTCATTTACCGTCAAGTGGGCAAAAACTTAGAGGGCTGAGTATCGGCGGTGTCCGGCCTGTGGCGCCCCTAAAGAAACTACGGAGCATGTCATGTTCTTCTGCCCAGCCTAATTGAGTAGCAGGCACTGTTGGATACTCCATCTGTGCCGAAATTTGGGTATCAGAGAGCACAAAGTGGCCCTAAGGATACTTAGAACAGAAGCCAATATACTGCTGATTTTTGCACTCACCTATTACCTGTTGGCAGCCTGGAGAAAAGCACTAAAAATATGTGCCTCCTTGAGAAGTGACAACCTATGATGTGCAATTTATCCACCCTGTACCAACATCTCCAGCTTGAAAATGGTTGTCTTAAATCTGAAATGCAGTGGTCACTTTACAGTTTTATTCTGTTTTTATCTATTTCTCACAGAGTTGCACGCAAGGTCACATTGCTTGATTTTATCTGCAACCAAAATGTTTTGGGTGATCCTGTTCTGTATGTTTTAACTATTTCAGTATGTGTTTTTTTTAAACTATTTTCTGTATGATTGTTTTAATGGGCGTTTATGGCTGTCGAGCCCTAATAAATAACTTTGGAAATGGAAACGGAAAGTAACATGATAACTGCAGTGGATCTGTACAAGTCAATGCCATGTTTTGGTGGCTGTAATGGTTAACTCCACCCCAAACTGTGGCCCACAGTTTATATTCTTTGATTCTTTAAATGTTGATATCAAATGTTTGATTGGCAGGTTTAACTGTGCGTTAGTAGCAATAGATGAAAGTGGTAGTGTGGAAAGAAGATGTGATAGCAACAGAGGAGAAATGAAGAAGGAAGATAGCAGAACTAGAGAGCAGAGAAGGAACACAAACATCAAAATATAGAAACTGTGAAGAGCGCCGGCAGGGAAGGTTAGTAGAAAGGAGGAGTAAGGAATGAGGGAGCTGAGATATAAGGAGGGAGGAGAGAAGAAAAGGAGGCAATATGAGAAACAGAGACTGATTAGAAAGACGAGGAAGACGAGAGGTAGTCAGAGGGAGGGGAGAGGAACAAGCATTGGTGATGCATCGGTTTTGCCTATGTAATTAATAAAGAGCTGTGTTTTAATCAATCATCGTCCAGCAGAAGAAAAGAGCTCCCTGATTGATGGGAGTGAAGAGGATGTGGCACAGGGTCCAGAGCTGCTGACTCGAGAGCTAAGGATCCCGGTTCGAGTCTCGGCATTGCCACGGAACATCCTGTGATTCTATGCAAATCACTTAATCTCTCTGGGTGATAAATGGTTATATAAATATGCTGCAATCGTAAAAGGCAAAACTTTATTAAAATATAGTTCCACCAAAGCGGATAATAACAGTATTTTGGCAGCGGGAAACAAATAAGAGTAGCAAATGAGGAACAAACATTGGTAAATGCAGGAAAATATGTTCAGGAACCAATGAGAAGCTAGGAAAGAAAGGAGGTGGGATGTAAGTCCCATTTAAGTTTATATTAAAAACAATATATTTCTGAAGCACAGCATATGTGCTGTGCAGGCGAAACCTAAAAAGGAGGAGGTAATATAGCACAAGTGAAGAGAGGAAAAGCAGAAATGGGATAAATAGGTGGAGAACAGTCAAGGAAGATGACAAGAGTAGGTGGGGAGAACTAAAGGGAGAGGGGGAATGGGAGGTGTGATGTGAGAGAAAGAAAGAAAGAAAACGGTAAATGGGAGATAAGAAAAACAGAAGGGTTGAGGAAAGGGAATGAAAAAGAGAAAGGAGCGAGTGGGTATATTAAACAATGTGCGACTGACAGAGGGAGAGAGGAAAGACTGAGTGACAGGTGGAAAAAGGAGGGATGTGCAAAGAGAGTGAGTGAGCGCAGTTCCTGAATAAGTAAAACATTCTAGGGGAAGTATCCCTCCAAATGAGATGACACGAGTCCAGAGAAACAAGCGAATAATGTCTCTATAAACTGAGACACAGGAAAAACATGATCCGTGGCTGCATTTTTTATGCACTTGCCATATAATCCAAGATCAGTTGCATAATTTGCGGATTTTAACAATTTAGTACTAGCTATGACAGTTCAAACGCTATCGGGATTGCAGCACACAGAGTGTCGCGCCCCGCCCGGGTTTATCAAGAAAACGTTTTGTTCATGGAAGCATCACAGACACTGTGCTCAAGCAGCGGGGATTTCAGACCCTGTACTCAAACCAGCAATAGTTGCATAAGGGCACTCAGCCTTTAGACGCATCCTGAATATATTGCATCTCTGGTTAAGGCCCGATGTCGGGAATCCTGTGCTCTATCCTATTTATTTTTGCATTTCATACAATGAATGTTATACACCTCAATGGAGGACGGAGTGGGCCTGATGCTTTACAGAGAGAACCTGTAAACCATGAAAAGGAAGAGTAAGGGCCAAGTGGTCATTTGGAATACCGTGCATAAAGAGATTTAAAGCAGAGAGTGTGATATGAGAACGATATCAATTTGTAATGTATGAGGAAGAATAAGAGGAAAAATAATAAAATAATTCTGAATGCAGGGAGCCATAAAAAATAAAAGGGGGAAAGGCGGTTCCTGAGGGAGCAGTGAGTCTGTACCCTGTGTGTGACAACTGCTATGTGCTGGTCGAGACAAAGAGGGGCGTCTACAGCCAGTACAATGTAGTATTGGGACATGAAAGAGGCTAGAAGGTGGGTGGAGCTTGTTTAGGGCATCCTGTGTGGACTTCTGCTCAGGTGTTTCATAAGGTGTTCCTTCAGTAATTGCTTGAAGGCTTGTCTTACCTGCACCGGTGGTTCATTTTAACTGGGGCTTTCCCTAGAAGACTCTGACATCATTGCTTTTTTAGGTTTTGCCTCGCCAAAAAGATGCGCTCTGCGCATCTTTTTCGGCGCAGGCGAAAACCTGATGAGAACAGTATTGTGGCTTTGGTTCGGCCCTCGTCATTCATTGGCTGGCTCCGTAAACGGAGCCTTGCCATTGGACGAGAGGGCCTGTCCGTCAATGCCGGACCAGACACGGGGGCGTTCCCGAGATTCTTTGGCTTTTGCCGACGTCACGCGACGCCGGGAACGCCCCCGTGTCTGGTCCGGCATTGCCGGCACTTCTGCGTCTCTCCTGCCCCGTGACTGGCCGGCCGGCCAATCCTAGCGCGGCCGGCCGGAAGTGCCCGCCCCCCGCAGCCCGGGGGAAGAAGGAAGACGGCAAGAGTATACGGAGCTCGCCTGGCCGGGACCCTCAGCAGAAGTTGCAGATAGGTATGTGCGGTTAATGGGTTGGAGATTACAACTCGAGCTCTTACCTAGTCTGTTTTCCTCAAAAACGCCAAATATACGATTGCAACGACAGAAATAAACCCGCTTGCCTCTGCGAGTACAATTCCTGCCGCTGCTCTGAATTGTGCTTCCTGCCTGCAGTCCTGAGCACACGTTCCTACTGGCCCCACTTCACTGCTTCTGTTTGTTAGCTGCATTTCCCCCAAGTGTAACATCGGCCGTGCCTCACGTCCCTGGCTGCTGCCTGCGGTTGCTGCTCTACGGTGCTGCTGCAGCCCTGAGATGCCTGGGACAACCGCCTCCCTCGCGGAAACTGTTTCAAGCCCTTGACTTTCCTGTGATAACCTACTGCATTCTGGGGGTTGTAGTCTTGAATTGCCCATATTGAGCTAATTAGTCTAACACACCTAAAACTGTGATTTATCGGTGAAAAGTTCAGGACTGGAGACAGAGTCCCTGAGGACCCAGAGGGAGTCGGTCACCCTAGTGGCACTCATGGGTGCTCCCCCTTGGAAGCTTGCACGTTAAAGGTGCCTATATGAATCTTAACGCTCATCCCGGGTGCCTCTAGTACCCGTAGGTGTTACCACTGTGTCCTGCTGCTGAGTAGTAGCATGTTTGGATATTTAGCGGTGCTTGCTGGTACTGCCCCGACAGATGCACCTGGATTTCATTCCCTCTGTCTTTAGGAGACGTCTCCTGGTGATGCACACGCCGCAGAGTGCTGCACCTAGTTGTTTCCCTTCGGCCTACCTCGGGTTCACCCCTAGGTGCCTGGAATAATGAATGTATGTAGCGCCTCTGGGCCTGCTGCCTTCCAGCACTACCTCAGGGTGATGTTCCTCAGTGCTGCGCCTCTAGATGGCCCTGGACGCGCCAGTCACAGACTCTCGTTCGTGCCCCTGGGCGGGTCTCCCGTGTACTGCTCCCGGGGTAGCTAGGCACTGCTCCGCGCGCTCATCCCCTGCCCGCGCCTCTCCCAGGGCCGGTGGGCGGCAGGCACCTGGGAAGCCTTCAGTGTGGAATGTCGGGGGAGCCGCGGAGCCGTGGGGCGGTGCCAGGGGAAGGAATGCGGCGACACTCGATGTACCGTGCCCTCTGAACCCTGGACGAGGGAGGAAGCGGAGGCACATACCGGAGAACACTGAGCAGGACCCGACCACCACAGGCCGAGTGACCCCCTGCCCTCCCCCCTCCGCACACTCGAGCAGCCACACTGATGCCCCACACTGATGCCAGGGTCTGCTGCGACACTCCAATGCCACCATACCCGCACACTGGCACTCCCACACCGCCTCTCCAAAACGACGCCATCCGCACGCAAGCACTCCTACACAAATAACCTCGGCAAACACTGCCACCGAAAGACCTTTCCACCTTCCAATCCGGCACCGCAACCTGCCCACCCCCCAGTGACACCCGCGCGCTGGCGCCCCCCTGACTACTTCTCAGGGTTGCACTGGGGTCGCAATCGGCCCGGGCAGCCCAAAAAAGCGGCCCACATTCGCAGATAGCAACGATGACAAATGCCACCATTGCATACGTAACGTTTGTTCTTGTGCTTGAGTGTCTGCCATGTTTTGCAGTATTATACCTCTACTTGTACTTTGTACGCTTTTGTAACTTGCACACATGCCACTTTCTCCTCCTGTAATGTACCGTTCGCTACCTCTTGTATTTTGTTTGCTCACAATTGTCACTTTTGCCTCATGTAACTTAACGTTTGCTTTTGTGTAATTTGTTTTCATGTAATTCTCTCCTCATGTATCATTTACTGTTCCTATTGTGAAGCGCTCTGACATCTTCGGGTAAAGTCAGCGCTATATAAAAACGCATACAAAAAAAGTAATTTGAAGCTTATAGGGCCAGTAATTAAATAGGAAATTAAAATTCCAAAGAGAAAAAAATAAACGTTAGAAGCACAGAGTTATCAAAAACACTAGGAACTCGCTTTTAATTGTGTTTTTTATCCATACGTTTGCTGAGGATATTTTGATGAATGTTTACTGGGGCACATGATCTTGCACAGACCTAAACTGCCTTTACACTCACCATGGGGGTTTATGATATTCATTTTTTTCAGTGCTTCAGGGAGGCCCTCCAGTGTTCTTGTGGCTAGCATCATGAGAGCTTTCTGAGAAAGGGAATGATGCTAATGAGTAAATGCAAAAAGAAATAAACAATAGTGCTTTCCTTACATGCAGTTTTATATAGCATGAGCCAGACCCAGAGGCATTGGAGCGCTTTATCGGAGCACCAGATAGCATTACAGAGGGTCATATTTTTTTGTTGGTTCATGTAAATTAAGTGATTTCCCCAGAATCACAGGATGTCGAACTGACGCTGGGACTTGATCCTGGTTACTGATAAGTAGACGCTAATGGCTTCCCATCAGCAGCCCCTTGAAGACACGCGGAGGGAGGCAGGCACACCTCATGCTGTGACAGTGGGAGAGCAGACTATTGTCATTCTGCCTCCGAGGCTAGGTCGCTGGCCTGACTTCATGTGCATGGGGTCATGTTTGTTATGGCTCTAACAGCCTTTCACACTGTGCGCCAGGGGTGGAGTACTTAATGGAAGGGGAAAACAAGCATTTGCAATGCAATTGGTCTCGCATTTGGGACCTTATATGTATTTAGCTCTGGTAGTGACTACGGAAGAGCGTCTCGCGGGCTGAAGCACCAGCATGGACCCACTCGGTGCACTAACCTGTAGCCAGCGAGTACCCGGATGTAGCCTCTGCTGCCGCCGTTTCGTTTGCTGCCCAGAGGAAGAAAATTACCCGGATGGAGCTGCAGCTGTACTGTACAGTTCAGTACAGTAAGCATAGATATAGAAAAGGGACGATAAAGGCATGCATAGGCGCACATTATTCTGCACCTACCCAGACGAGAAAGCCATTTTGGAAGTATAAGTGTTTCATGCACTTGAAAGCAGGAATCGCAGTTATTCACGAAGGCAGTAACTTCCCATCAAAAATGTCTTTATTTTAAATTTGCCTGTATGTAAATTATTTGTAATTATTTTTTCCAGCCTCGTGTAGACATTGCCTGCTTGTGCTCTGCTTGTGCCTCTGTGTGCCCCTGTTGCCTGCTTGTGCCTCTGTGTGCCCCTGTTGCCTGCTTGTGCCTCTGTGTGCCCCTGTTGCCTGCTTGTGCCTCTGTGTGCCCCTGTTGCCTGCTTGTGCCTCTGTGTGCCCCTGTTGCCTGCTTGTGCCTCTGTGTGCCCCTGTTGCCTGCTTGTGCCTCCGTCTGCCCCTGTTGCCTGCTTGTGCCTCCGTCTGCCCCTGTTGCCTGCTTGTGCTGTGTTGGTGTGTGTGGAGGGCTCTGTGTGGCTGTGTGTGTAGGAAGCTTTGTGTGGCTGTGAGTGTGGAGGGCTCTGTGTGGCTGTGTGTGTGGGGGGCTCTGTGTGGCTGTGTGTGCGGGGCTCTGTGTGGGGGTGTGTGTGGGGCGGCTCTGTGTGTGAGAGAGAGAGATTTGTTTAAATACCAGGATAATTGCCGGCAGCAGCACCCTTGCCGTGTAATGCCTTGTACTACATCTGTGTTAGCAGTCGCCTCAGGCTGTTGTTTTTTTTTATGCAGGGGACGGGATTTGATCATGCCCATTACGCCGTATTGCTTTTCAAAGGCAACTGTTGCAGAGCCAAGTGGGCTGTTGAAAATTGTGTTTTCTCCACCTGCCCCTGTTGCCTGCTTGTGCCTCCGTTTTCGTGCCCCTGTTGCCTGCTTGTGCCCCTGTTGCCCGCTTGTGCCTCCTTGTGCCCCTGTTGCCCGCTTGTGCCTCTGTGTGCCCCTGTTGTCTGCTTGTGCCTCTGTGTGCCCCTGTTGCCTGCTTGTGCCTCTGTGGGCCCCTGTTGCCTGCCTGTGCCTCTGTGGGCCCCTGTTGCCTGCTTGTGCCTCTGTGTGCCCCTGTTGCCTGCTTGTGCCTCCGTCTGCCCCTGTTGCCTGCTTGTGCCTCCGTCTGCCCCTGTTGCCTGCTTGTGCTGTGTTGGTGTGTGTGGAGGGCTCTGTGTGGCTGTGTGTGTAGGAAGCTTTGTGTGGCTGTGTGTGTGGAGGGCTCTGTGTGGCTGTGTGTGTGGGGGGCTCTGTGTGGCTGTGTGTGTGGGGGGCTGTGTGTGCGGGGCTCTGTGTGGGGGTGTGTGTGGGGCGGCTCTGTGTGTGTTTGTGTGTGTCATTTGCGATAGATAAAGCTAGTGGCATTGTAAATGACAATGCCATTTATTTATGTTAAAAAAACATAAATAAAAATAATGTCAAGAGCAATGCCAATAGCTCTAACTTTAACAAAGGCAAAACCATTGCATTGTAAATGCTTGTTTAGAGCAGGGTACCAGAAGCATGAGCTTTTCTTTGCTCCGGAAGTTTCTGGTGTTTCCTGCAAGAGTTACTTCCAGGTTAGGTGCTTTGGTGAGTTTATGTGCACTCATTTAGCCTTTTGAAATGTCCCTGTATGCTTGTCCCCACAGAGGGTCAGTCAAGGTCATGTACGTTGGAGGGTGCAGGCAGGGTCCAGAAGACAGGCCATAACCATTAAAGTATTCGTATCAGACGTCTAGTGCTCCTGAAGATGACAGGGTTACCCCCAAATGCCACAAGTGTGCCTGCCAGTGATCTGATGATCTTTGGCAGCCACATAAATACGACAGTAAAGAAACAAAAAAAGTCTAAGCACTTGAACTCAGAGAGTGAATTCGAATTTTACCGAAGGCACATCGAAAAAAGAAGCAGAAGTTAACTAAAACAAAAAAGCTTCCTGTCCTAATAGTAAACATGTGCCTCTTTGAAGACCTAGAGAGGGGCTCTCCTACCTTGAGGACAATTCAGGCCAACCGCGATGAAGAGCAGGTCTGGTACAGGGACCAAATTAGACCCCCTGAACAAAGTACCTTAAACCCTGGTTTGCAGAGAGTTGTGATATCCTGTGTCGAGGATGTATCAGGCAACAGCGGTTCCGAGAAAGCTATGGGGCTGCGATGCAGAGTCCTGCGTCTTCGTCGAGGATGCCACCGAAGAGGGGCTTGCGATATGAAGTCTTCGTCGAAGATCAGTATCAGAACAGCAGTTCCAAAGATGCTGCGGGCTGTGATGTTTTATGTTATGTTACCTAGATTTAGAGACCGCATGGCTGGCATACATAGTGACCAAGAGGTGATAAGGTGACTAACGGAACAGATGTGTCTTCAATTGCTTTCTAAAGCTCAGCAGATGGTGGTTTGCTCTCAAATGTATGGGGAGGGAGTTCCAGAGCTTGGGTGCCAAGTATGTAAAGGACCATCCTCCACCTCTGGCTCTTCTGATCTTTGGGATAGTTTCATAGTCCTATGTCATCATCGAGGATGCCATTGACAAGGGGCTTGCGATACGTAAGTCAGTGTCGAGGATGCCTCACAGAGCTGTGGTTCCAAGGAGCCTGCAGCCTGTGAGGCGAGGTACGGTGTCAGGGATGCGTTGTACTCTGGCGGTTTTGAAGCAGGCTGCAAGGAGATGCGTCGTGCTGTGTCGGGTCTGCCCACAGGATCAAGCTGGATTGGTAGAGCACATTCAATCCCACTTCCAAGGGTCTTGAACTGGGGTAGTTATGCTTGTGGGTAGAACTCACAGCAGACAGAGTCTAAGTGCTTGGTTCAATGTGGTTGGAGCCTTTTCTGTCCCTGAGGCGCTGTTCAGGAGGCCACTCAAGTAGCCCTTGCAGTCACTCTGCTGGTTCTGGGTTCAAGATGCAGATCCAGTCCTTGTCGCTCAGTCAGCAGGGCAGCTGCCCTTCTTGCAGAGCAGAAAATCAATCCTTTTGAGTCTCCCACACGTCCAAAGGTGTACTGAACAGTTTGGTCTCAGGGTCCCATAGTTATACCTGGTGCCAGCTTTGAAGTTGGAGAAGGTTCTGGGGCTACCACCCCCAGAGGTGTGTGGAACATTTCAGAGGCTGTTCCTGAACACACTCATGAAGGGTTTTACTGGAGTCGTTTGTGCACACAGGCAAGCGGGGGCTAGGGCAGCAAGACAAGAAATTCCACACACCTCTGGGGAGGAAGCTAAGAACCTTCTCCAACTTCAAAGCTGGTACAAGGTATAACTATGGGACCCTGAGACCCAACTGTTCAGTACAACTTTTGAAGTGTGGCAGTCTTAAACAGGACTTGAAGGACTGTTGCCCTGATTCCTGAGTTAGAGGAACTGGAACTGCATCTTGAGCCCAGAACCACCAGAGTGACTCCAACGACTAGTTGTCTGATCTCCTGATCAGAGCCTCAGGGACAGAAAAAACTCCAGCATCATTGAACCTAGCACCTGGACTCTGCCAGCTGTGAATCCTGCCCTGCAAAGTGGTGCCACCCTGGGCCTGAACCTTTGGAAGTGGGCCTGAAGGTGCCACAAGAGCCCAGCTAAGGTACAAGCAGAAACGGTTTTGACGACAGGACTGCACCTGGGCTAGCAGTGCAACTTCAGGCCCACTTCGAAGGATCCAGGTCTGGGGTGGTTCTACTTGGGAGGTGGGACTCACAGACACAGTCCAGGATCTGGGTTCAAGGCGGTTGGAGACTTTTCTGTCCCTGAAGCTCTGATCAGAAGGCCAACCAACTAGCACTTGGAATCACTCTGGTGGCCCTGGGTTCAAGATGTAGATCTAATCCTTGTCAGTCAGGTGGCAGGGCAGCAGGGCAGCAGGGCAGCAGGGCAGCAGGGCAGCAGGGCAGCAGGGCAGCAGGGCAGCAGGGCAGCAGGGCAGCAGTCCTTCTTGCAAAGCAGCAGAGAAGCCCTTCCGAGTCTCCCACAGGTCCAGAGGTGTACTGAAGAGTTGGGTCTGAAGGTCCAATATGTATGCCTCATGCCAGGTTTGAAGTAGGAGAAGGTTCTGACTGTTTCCACTCCCAGAGGTGCTGCCCTAGCCCCAGCCTGTCAGAGGTCACAAAAGACAAATGTCAAACCCTTTGCGAGGGACCCATGGCAGAGCCTTTGTAATATGCAAGTGTGGTAGGTGACAACTCCTCCTCCTCATCAAGTCAGAGATGGCCCATCCTGTCAACACCTATTTCCCCTTTGTCTCACTGTCTGGGATCAATACACAAAGACCAACTGCCATCTATATCTAGTCATGCGCCAAAGGATGCAGGCTGCAGGCACCAAATGGTGAGGACAAGAAACTGCCAACTCTCTAAAAGTCCCAATACCAGAGGAAATGCCAATACTGTTAATATCTTTAGAATATTTTAGTCATAAGATGCGCGGACCAACCATCAAAACATCCATAAGCTCATTAGTAGATTTTATTTAAATAGAACATGATTTTACAATTTTTGTCTCCTGAAGAAACATTTTAATACATGTGATGAACACTTCATGTAAAGAATACTAAAAAACTTAAATGAAGAAAAAATAACAAAATCAATTACGCTGTCATTCAACAACTTTCAACCACCCACTCACTCTACACAGACAACATCCACACTTTCAAATAATATCTTGGACAATCTCATTTATAACTCACAAACGAAACGTCATTGCTATTGATCACAGTTTTTTGAAAACATATCCTATACAATATTTGCAACTCTTTTTACATTCGATATAACATTCTCATTACTTGGATACAACAAATACCAAATTTAAATTTTTGATCACTATAAGCAATTGTTTGGTAATGCTACGGTCTACGCGTTTCGAGCCCCCCTTGATCATGGGGTTCTCGTCAGGTCCAAACTTCACTAAATTAAATACGACCCCAAAGGTCGGTAGGTAGGTATTGTACAGGCGGTGGTCGCATCTCGCCTTGACTACTGTAATGTCCTGTATATGGGGTTGACTGCCAAAAATCTTAACATCTTGCAGAAGGTCCAAAATGCCGCAGCCCGGCTAATCCTGAATGTCCCTAGGAGGGCGTTGGTGGGAGAAGCTTTGAAGGAACTACATTGGCTTCATATTCGGGCAAGAGTTACCTTTAAGGCTTTATGCCTGAGTCACAGGATCCTTGGGGAAAGGGGACCACATTTCTTATTGCCTTTCCTGTCAGTCCACTAGCCTGCTCGTAATTTGAGATCATTGAGAAGTGCAAGAGTGATTGTGCCCAGGGTGCGGAAGGCTCGGTTAGGCGGAAGATCCTTTGGCTTCCTGACAGCTAAGGCCTGGAATGAGCTACCAGTGGCTTTTAGGACAACCGAGTCCGAGTCTCTGTTTAGCAATAAATTGAAACATGGCTCTTCCGTCTCCCTCCAGGAGGGATGAAGTGGTAAGGTGCCATCTTGTCAGGATGCCCGCATTCTCTATTTGGGCAGCTTGGGAGGGTTGCTGGGGTCCAACTATGTCATAGCACGGGGACACTCCGGTAGGAGTAATAATAATAATAATAATAATAATAATAATCTTTATTCGGTTTTTAGCAGTTGGAAAACCATAAAAGATAACATAGTTATACAAACATTCATTAAAAAAAGAAGTGTGATTAAGTATACAATTAAAAAGTCAAGTTTTGCCAGCAATTTGCATAGTATATGCGTTAGTACTTTGCTTTACTGATTATTTCTGTGCCTTATAATACATTTTAGAAAATTTAGTACATGGTACACAGTGGATTCAGAGTCCAAAGATTGGAGTGCCAACATAGCTGGACGACATTGTCTGTAACCCCATTTTTTTAATAAAGGGATAAACCATGTCTTTCGTTGTGTGTGAAAAAACGTGCAAAAAAGTATTGTATAAATGGTGGACTGTTGAGAGTGTTCATCACAAGGATACAGATCCATCTGAGTGCTCCAGTTATTTTTTTCCGGAAATGTCACTAGTCTGAAAAATAGGTTCAATCTGAACCTTGTTAGGAGCATCCTTTCATAGGTAGTGATCTCTAGAGTCAGATATGGCTGAATTTTCGGAGACTGCTGTATGATGATTGCGTGCATAACAGATTTTTTTGCAATCAACGAAGATAGTCTCAGGGAATCCAAGTGGCTCAATGAAATTTGCTTTAGTTCTTTTTTGGACATATCTTTGAGTTTTTCTGGATTATAATAATATTGTTGAAGACCCAGATCACAAAAGAAATGTCTTACATAGGAGAGCCAGGCTATTTTATTGGCATGGTCCAACTCCATGACATCCTGTAAGATTCTTTTTGTCAGGCTATTTTTTTCAGACAGCCAGACTCTCCTTCAAAGCATAAGAGGTTGGATTTTGATTAGATCTTCAATATATGAAATTCCCAGTCCAATGTGTGAGGCGTAGGTCGAGGTGCCTCGTGGAGTTGATAGGAGGAATCTCATGAAGATATTTTGCTCTTTTTGTATGGAGCCAGTATTTGTATGCCCCCAGATCCCTGCGCCGTATAGTGCGATGACTTGGCACTTCGCAGCGTAGATCTGTAGCAGTTACACTGGAGATCTTTTACCAAGTTTGTTTGAAAATTTCATCAGTGCCATGATCGCTCATTTAAAAAGAAGTCTCCTGGCCTCTACCGCCGCTTTCCAGTTTAGGGCGTCATCTATCATAATACCTAAGTAAGGATATTGTGAGGTTTTCTCAATTTTTTGGTCTTTCAGAAAGATGGACTTAATAGGTTTTCTTGTTCCACCGACCACCATAACAAAAGTTTTTTTTAACATTTATATGCAAGTCCAAGGCGGCCATAAAATCTGCATATTTAGATAGTGATTTCTGCAGTTCAATCGGAGTTCGGGCTAAAATGACTGCGTCGTCCGCATAGAGCAGTGCGGGGATCGGGCGATCTTTTGCTCTTGGGAGGTCCCTCCCCCCTCTCAACATAGACTCTTCAAGACCGTTGGTATAGAGTGAGAAGAGAAAGGGGGCCAGGACACAGCCTTGCCTCACTCCCCGCTCTACCCTAAATGGTGCCGTTAATTCTCCTCTTGTCCCATACCTCACTCTCGCCGTGGCTTCGCTGTAAAGCTCCCTTAGGAAGTCCAAAAGAGAAGGATCTACACCCATTGCACTCAACAGCGACCAAAGCTTGGCGTGCGAGACACAGTCGAATGCGGAGGACAAATCCACATATGTCATATAAATGGTACCAGTTTTAGCATGGGTATATTTGGAGGTCAGCAGACTTAAATTTAGCGCTTGTTCGATGGTTCCAAAGCCCTCCCTGAAGCCGAACTGTAGGTCCGAAAGGATGTTTTTGTCTGCTACCCATTGTTGCAACTTTCCAAGGAGGACTCTGCCGACCACTTTGCCCAAGGAGTCAAGAAGAGAGATTGGTCGGTAGCACTTGACATCTTGTCGATCCCCCTTCTTGAAAATTGGGACCATTATAGATGATGACCATGAGTCTAACAGACCAAGTTTTGTTGTTGCTATGCAGACTCTTGTGATTATTGGAGCCCAAAGGTCCGGAAGAAATTTAAAAAGGTCAACTGGGACCCCGTCAGGGCCAGGGGCTTTCCCAGACTTACTTGAAGATAGCGCCATTTCAAAGTCCTGTAGATCAACTTCCAGAGGTATTGGAAAGACGACTGGGTTGTTATTAGGCTGATGTGATTCGCTATTAGGTGTCAGTTGGAAGATTTTTGAAAAATGGTTCACCCATGTAGCCTCGTCAATAGCCACGTCTATTTTTGGACCGCTGGAGTCAATTAGGAAAGGGGATTTAACTATTTTCCAGAAAGCCTGGCTATCTTTCAAGAGTGCGCTCTCGTGCAAGGCGTTCCACAAGGATAGTTTTATTTCTTTTTTCCTTGTTTTTCTAGCAGTGTTGTACTCCCGTCGAAGGTCTTGGATCTTTGTTTTGTCTCTGTTTGGTTTTCCAAGAGCTTTCCTCAGATTGGTCTGTGTTTTGGTGCAGTCTCGGTTAAACCAACCTGTGATGTTTTTCTTATGTTGGTTAGAAGTTCTTGTTAACAGTTTTTTGACGTGTACTATTATTGCATTGAAATTTTCCAAAATTTGGTTCGGCTCCGCATGGGGATCAAGGCAGATCAGTATGTTATTGTATGCAGAAGTAACTAAGCTTTTTGTGAGAATATTAGGATCTACTTTTTCCCATTTTAATGTGAATCCATTGCTTTTACCCAGTTCAAGCCTGTTCTGTGTTAGCGTGTTAGCTATGTTTGCCATCAAAGATTTTGGTTGGTTTGTTTGGAGCCTTAGAGTTAGTGCAGAATGGTCACTGGATGATTTTCCAAGATTTTAATACTATTGATTTGAGCTTTCAAGTCTTCAGTAACTATTACGTAGTCCACCGTAGTCTCGTGGCCCCTTCCTCTATAAGTAGGTTCTAATTTATTGGTTGACTGTTGGATAGGGTTTATAATTTGCAAGTCCAACTCGGAGAGAATTTTGTTCATTACTGGTCCCACTCCTGCGTGGATAAAGTGGATTAAGGGGTTGTCATGTTCGTCCACCATTCCACAAGTATCGTTGTTGGGGCAAGGATGTAGGTTAAAATCACCTCCCCAAATTACGTGGGCATTAGCCGTTTTCTGTTTGGAGTGAGAGTGTTCAGTTATTTTATCTTGTATTAGAGAGAGAACACTCACAAAGTTGTCATCCTCCAGATTGTTGTAAATGTTTATTATTGTAATAAAGAGTTTTTTTCCTATAATGAGAGTAAGAATCTGAAAGTTCGAAAAGAGGTCTACCTTGAAGATCTTTATGTCAGCAATTGTGTTGGCCATGTAGATTACCAGGCCCCCTTTAGGTCTACCTGAGGTGCTGGGGAGGGCGGGAGAAGTGAATGTCCTGTACCCCACAAGGTGAAGGGGTGTCGTTGCCCAGGTTTCCTGTAGGCAAATAATTTGCAAGTCCTTCAAGAATGCGGCTGCCGAGCCATCCTCAATTTTGTTTCGGAGGCCGGCCACATTCCAAAAGATCACAGAAAGCTGAATGGATGCGTGTACTAAAACAGTATTATTCGTTTGTGAGGGAGGTGAAGTAGAAAGAAAAGGTGCCGAGGTTACAAGTGAGGGCTCCGGGGATTTAATTGTTGGTCAATCGACCATTTCCAGGCCGCTAAACCGGTTCATGGTCGGGATGCCTAGCCAGTTTTGCCCATTGAAGGTGTCTCCATAGTTAGGTCCGAGCGGTTGGTGGGGTGGTCTCTCCCACTGCTCCCAGTTTCTGAATCTATTTTGTGGGCCCATAGTCTGCCATGGTGCTTCTCTCTGCTGGTAAATCTGATTTGGTGGGCACCAGGAATTGCCGGGGTCGTTGTATCGCATTGGGCCAACAATATCTAACTCCCATGGCTGCGGGATTGGTTTCCGCCAGATGTTGTCAGTGTTGCGTGTATAGTTGTTATTATTATACCTCTTTGGGTAAAAGTAAGACAACGGTCTTGTTACAATCCCCCCAGCGGAGTTGTTATATTCCCAGGAGCAGATATATTCAGCTATGCTGGGGTCCTCGAACGTAATTACTATGCAGTCTCCCCGGATAGATTTTTTCCTATAGCCTACCCACGGGGTCCGGCATACTGATGCTATTTTGGTTTTCCAGGGTGGCGGGACGGGGCGGTTTGTATTCAGCCAATACTGGACTTTGTTCTTTAATGACCAGTTGGGTTCCGTCCCCTCGCCTGTGAGTTCGGGGACCCCCGTCATCACTACCACATATGGAGAAGCCTCAGGTGGCAAATTGAAGGTAGGTTTTTGTTCAATTGTCTCTCTCGGGCCCCTTTTGTTTTTGGAGGATTTGTGTTTGTTGTAAGAGGGGTTTTAGAAACAGGTGTGTTTATGATTGGAGTATTTACGGTTGGTGTCGATTGGGAGCTGGTTTGCGGGGGAATAACCAGGGACTTAGGAGTTGGCTTTTGTGCAGTGGGAGGGTTTGTTGGGACTGTTATTATAGTTTGTTTTTTGGGCTGCGGGGGAGGTAAGGTTACAGGTTTCTTAAGTACTGGAAGAGTGGTTGATGGATTTGAAGGTGGTTTAGTATGGGGTTGTGGGGGTATAGGTTTGAGAGAGCCAGTAATTTTTGTTAGTTGACTCTCTATATTGCTGAGTCTGGATTCTAGCAGACGAATGTAGGAATTTAAAAGGGAGGCTATCTCCTTAATTAGCCTTGCTGATTCTTTTTGTCTTCCTGAATATTGTGGGCTTGGGGGGTCTGGGATTGATGATAGTTGAAGGTCGTGTGGTAAATGATGTATTGTTACCATATTATTAATTGGGGGAGCGGGATGGGTGAGTATCGCTGCCGAGTTTGTGTCGCTTACCAAAATTGGGTGCTCGGTTGCTGTTGAATTTGCGGTGTGGTCTGGGTTTTTCTTAGCATTCCGTTTCTTTATGGCTCCCTCCCGCCTCCCTCTCATTTGTCTTGTTTCTTCAGGTGTAGGATCAGGAAAGATATCAGGGGTTTTTTCAAGGTCACTTTCTGTGAAAGTTACAGATATTTGAGATGCTGAAAGGTCAACATTATTTGGGAGGCTAAGTCTATTTGCAGTCACCGCCGTTTGGGTTGGGGGTGGCTGTACTTCAGGAGTTTTTGCGGTTGCAAGTAATCCCATTGAGGATCGACGTGCAATTGCCAGTTCGGTAGAAACTCTACCCTCGATTAGACTTATGCTCTGATCGATAAAAGTATTTGCTTTGGCCAAGAAGTCATCCATTGGACCTAATAATTTTTCTCCTATTTCATTCTTTTTTGCTTTTTTCTGCTTGGTGGATCTCGTGTTCATTTTGCAATGAATATTTACGTTGGGATGATTTTATGTTACCTGTCTGGTTATGAAAGAGATCAGGAAGGTGATGTATACCTGTATTGAGTTGACCAGGGTATAGTTCTTAGGGGGGTGGGCCGGACCGGACTCTCCCGTTCTCGAACGGCCTCAAACGGCCCGCTCTTTGCCCGGTCTTCGCCCCGGACTTTGACCCGCGCGCGTCCCGCGATGCGCGGTCCTGGTAGCGCTTTTAGGGAGTGAGGAGTTGTATGGGCGGGGCACTGGAAGGGGGCGCGGCTCTCACGGGAAGAGGACCAGCTGGAGATGGTGTATGCTGGTCCTCGCAGTCCCGGGGCCGGCGCCTCGTCCTCCTCTGCGGCCTCGCGTTGGTCAGAGTCTCCCAGCAGCACTTGGACGATGTTTTCACGCTACTCCTGTAGCAGGGACAGCAGGTACAGGGCTTCCAATAGTCTGTGGCAAGAAGTTAGATCCACAAGTGGCACCCGCGAAGCGGGTGCCGCGAGAAGTTATAGCGCTTCGCTGGGGGCGGGGCACTGGAAGGGGGTGCGGCTCTCACGGGAAGAGGACCAGCTGGAGATGGTGTATGCTGGTCCTCGCAGTCCCGGGGCCGGCGCCTCGTCCTCCTCTGCGGCCTCGCGTTGGTCAGAGTCTCCCAGCAGCACTTGGACGATGTTTTCACGCTACTCCTGTAGCAGGGACAGCAGGTACAGGGCTTCCAATAGTCTGTGGCAAGAAGTTATAGCGCTTCGCTGGGGGCGGGGCACTGGAAGGGGGCGTGGCTCTCACGGGAAGAGGACCAGCTGGAGATGGTGTATGCTGGTCCTCGCAGTCCCGGGGCCGGCGCCTCGTCCTCCTCTGCGGCCTCGCGTTGGTCAGAGTCTCCCAGCAGCACTTGGACGATGTTTTCACGCTACTCCTGTAGCAGGAACAGCAGGTACAGGGCTTCCAATAGTCTGTGGCAAAAAGTTAGATCCACGATCCAGGAGTAACCATTGTGCTCTATAAGTTTATTAATAATAATAATATTAATAGGCCCCTTAGCATATGCCCCTCAGGAGACTCTTCTAACAGAACCCTCCAAGCTCTTCTGGTGGTGCCCTCAGCGTCCTACAATTAGCCAGACTCTCAGGATGTCCTCCCAGCACCCCACTTTCAACAGCCACCAGTCTGCTGCCACAATGGGTGGTTATTTGAGTGGGTGGGGGTGATCGGACAGGGAGTGAATCCCTACAGAAGTCCCACCTCCTCGCAGGCAATGGCGTTCCCATACTTCACTTTGGTGAATACTATTTGTTAAGTTTCCTTCCTTTGCCTGTATTCTTCTTTCTCTCTCATATTTGCCCTCGCTACCCTTGGTCTTTCCCTCTTTCTACCACCTTTCCCGGTCACGAGTTTCATTTGGTGCTCTGTAGGGAAGAGGGAGGAATGTCTGCGGCTTCCCAGAGCTGCTTCTCCACCCTCCATTTGTACCCGTCCCCCCTGTGAGTTCATCTGGTGGTCCCTGGTCGCTGGGAGTCAGCTTCAAAGACTTCCTTTCAAGATGTCTAAGGGAGGGGAAAACCCAAAAAGACCTGCCCAAACAAATGTTACTTAAAAAGGAAGCACAAAACAACAACGGGAGGTGAAAACGTGTCCCAAACTGCACCATCAATGCCATCTTCTGTTCTTAAATCTACTTTACAGCCCCCCTCGTGACTGACTGTGGACTTCCACGTTAACCACTTTTAGAACATTGACAGCTCCAAAGATACTCATTTGGGCCTATTCACAAACATAAATGTGGCCATTCCATACTGCATTTTGTAGTGCGTTTAGTGGTGCTACAATACTACAGCTAAATGACTACAAAATGCTATTCACAAACCTGGTGCCGATGTCCCACCTCTGCCTCTCCTATCATTTTCTGTGAGGAGTTCTCAGCTCTGACAGCGGAGTTTCCTACCATGTAACCATGTGTTTTAACCCCTCCCCTGCTGATGACGGAACCGCTCCGTCATCAGCTACAGTTGAGCTGTGCTGATAACGGAGCGGTTCCGTCATGGCCCGGCCGCCGCGCCTGCGCGGCCCTGATTTCGCGCCTGCGCGGCAAGTTTAATGAGCGGGGCGGGTCATGACGGAACCGCTCCGTCACCAGCACAGCTCAACTGTAGCTGGTGACGGAGCGGTTCTGTCACCAGCATGCGGCAGCCGCGCGGCCGCCCCGCCCCTTTAGCGCTGCGGCGGAATAGCCGCCGCAGCGAAAGGGTTAATACACAATTTGCATTAAAGGAGAGTGACAAACTGGGTAATACTTACTACAAAATGTGGGGGTTGAAGGGAAGAAAAAGAAGGCACTAAAGGAAGAGTAAGAAGAAGCTTTCGTAGGGACTCACCACCCACAGAAGAGTAAGCCTATTACTATTCACAAACTGCACTTCTAAAATTACTACATCCAAAAAAGAAACCAAAATGATCGCAAATGTTCCCAAGCTAAGAGCTGGAGTAAGTCCAGCACCACCCATGGCCATTCACTGGTACTGCAACTTCATGTTGTTGGAAATAATGGAGGTAGGGGCTTGAAAGAAAATCTCATAGGAAATCATGTTAAAGTAAATTACAATATTTAAACTAGTTAGTAATTTCAACAAATGTAAGTTAATGTTAAAAAATTTAAGATATTTTTATTTTAATCTATCAATTCGATTACCTTTTTTAATGTCACTTTTTAAATTATATTCATCACTTGCAAAACAAATGTTGTTCTTTAGCTGGGATTGTTTTTAAAATGTAAACTTTGGAAAAATAATTTTACTTTAATGTAATATATTCAAAATAATACAAATGTAAATTTAAATTGTTATGGATAAAGTAACATTTGTTTATATTTTTCTGCAATGAAAATACATGTACAGAATTATTTAATAATATTTTACATTAAAAAAATATTATTAAGTTTAATAAGCGTTTACACTATTTCTTATTTTGTGGTCATATGATATTTGACTTTCTGCACATCTGCAATTGAGACAGAGATCCTGCATAGAAAAGCATAGGGAAAAGATTAAAAGTATCTTAAACTTTAAATTAAAAATAAATGTTTTTATATTCATGTTAATTCATGTTATATTGAATATAGAACAAAATAAAAATATCTACAGCATTAGCAACTTATTTTTAAAATACAAATCTAAATATTTTAATGTATTAAATTAAAACGAAATCATTTTTCTGAAATTTAAATTAAAACAGTCCCTACTTAAGTAGAAAAAATATTTTGTATGTATTACGAATATTACATGTGATGTATACACTTAATTAGGAGTAATGTAATTGTTTTTAATAATAATAATATTACATTAATTTGTAAATATGAAATTCGTTGGGCCCGATTCACAAAAGTAATCTGAGACAAAATCCTAACTTTACGATTTTCGGTATTCACAAAGGGCATTTAGGAGTACTAAAGTTAGGAATTCCTAACTTTAGTACTCCTAAATGCATTTTGTGAATGCCGAAAGTTGTAAAGTTATGATTTTGTCTCAGATTTCTTTTGTGAATTAGGCCTGTTATTATTTAAAAATAAAAATAAAAAGTAAGGTATAGTTTTAGGCAATTTTTTGCATTAATTAAAATGTTTGTATACTTTTTAATAGTTTAAAAGAAGTAATTTATATTAACAGTATCTTCGATGAGGTTTTATGTTAAGCTGTTGCCTCCCTTATTTTATATGGAAGGGTGTTGCAGTACAAGTGGTTGACCATGTGTGGTGCGGCACTCACTCCAGCTCTGAGCTTTAGTGCACTTACAACTATTTTGAGTCCTTTTAGGCTGTAGTAACTATAGAAAGTAAGTTTGTGAATAGCAATGGGCTTACTCTTTGGGGTGTTTGCTCAACCCTCCCCAAACCTCTCTTTAGAATTCCTTTAGCCCCCTCCTTACTCCTCCCATAACCCCTCCCCTAGTATTCCTAGTTTCCCAGTCACTTCCACATTTCCTATTAAAACATACGTATATGTATGTTGGGTCCCCACAGTCAGAGCAAAGATTTCCGCACTGTAAACAGAATAGGCAGAGGCTGAGACCTCTGCACATAGGGTTTACAAATAGAATTTTGTAGTATGTTAGCATTAGAATAATAGCACTTCTAACGTACTACAAAATGCAGTTTGTGATTAGGCCCTCACAGTGCTCAAACTGCACAGGAAAGCATTAGAGCATTACAGGATAAAAGACACAGGATAAGATCCTGCAGCCCCTTAACCCTGAACATTTTTGCTTCAATATTTCTTGAACCATTAAGGCTAGTGATTTGAAATGATCACAATTCTTCATTTGGGATGTTCCTTACTTTTTACCTGGAGCAGCCTTTCCACCAACTCGCCGCGTCAGGCCTTGACTGCTTGAGCAAGTCAGCCAGGACATCCAAGGAGGCTTGTAGGTCCTTGTCCATCACTTTGTTCAGTAGAGAGGACAAGCAGCCTCTCCCTTAACACTTTTAGGTCCTTACATCCTTGGAGTGAAAAATTGATTAACCCGTATCTCCCCATCTTCCTTCCTCTCCAGATTTGTCTGTCCATGTCTCCCCTTGTTTTTTCCCTCCTCACTTTCCCATTTTTAGGTTTCGCTGGGGGGCGGAGCCGTTAGGCTCCTCCTCCAGAGAAATCTGTAGTTTCTAGTATGGGTGACTTGAACACGCCTCTCTGCTTCATTGGCTAGCTCCATAAATGGAGGCTAGCCATTGGAACAGAGAGGCGTCCGTCAATGCCGGACCAGACACGGGGGCGTTCCCGAGATTCTTTGGCTTTTGCCGACGTCACGCGACGCCGGGAACGCCCCCGAGTCTGGTCCGGCCCTGCTGCTGTCCTGCCTTGTGTCCCTCCTCCCGCCGTCCCCACGTTTCCCGCCTCCCTCCCGCCGTCAGTTCCTCTCGTGTCCTTTCCCGCCCCCCTCCCGCCCCCTGTGTCCTCTCCCGCCCCCTCCCGCCGTCCGTTCCCCTCGTGTCCTTTCCCGCCCCCCTCCCGCCCCCTGTGTCCTCTCCCGCCCCCTCCCGCCGTCCGTTCCTCTCCCGCCCCCCACTGTCCTCGTAGGTGCTTGTTCTGTCTTCTGTCACTGTCTCTCTCAGTTCGTCTCACTGAGGCCCTGATACGCACCTTTCGCAGGGGAGGGGGGGGGGCGTGCGCTCAGTAGGAGAGAGCATGTAGAGCACTGCTGAGACCGCCCTGTTTTTCAGCTCCTCGCGGGGGATGCTTTCAACGCAAACCACCCCTCCCCAATCCTTCCCGGAAAGCAGTCTGCTGTGATAGGGAGACCTTGTAATCCACGCCTTAGGCCAGGCAAAGCACAGAGGCGTGGCCCCGCTCTCATCGCTGATGATTGGTTAAGGTTGCCTGGCCTCGACAGGACCGCCTCAGGGTGTCAGGTCACGTGCCCCGACCGGCATCTGGAGTCAGCGTGGAGACAGTGTGCAGTGCGAGGCGTCGCTCTGAGGCGCTGCACCTGCCGCTTCAAGGCGCTGCTCCTCGGCGCACCATGCTCCCTGCAGCCTACCTCCTCCTGCTCTCAGCCCGGCTCCTCGCCTGTCCTGCAGCCGCCAGCGGTGAGTCTGCAGCGGACTGTTGCCGGGGCGATGCTCCGCTCTGTGCATGAGACTGACTTTATTATTATTTGTTGAAGCTTTATACAGCGCCCACTCGTCCCGCAGGCATCGTAGCGCTGCAAATGAGCAGCAGCGACGTCACACAGAGTATCAGTCAGTTTTTATTGGGGGGGTGGGGGGGGGGAGGTTGGGATGCCGAGCCCACACCGGGACTAGAACCTGGCTTCGAAGGGGCAGCGCTGGCTGTCCGGTCTCAGCCTCCCCTTAACAGGGATCACAGGGAGGGTTGGAGTCGCTCACCTCACCCGCAGGAGGGGATGCTTCAGCCTCGGGGCCAGACTCCCTCCGGCTATGCATGGCAGACACGTGTCTACTACTGCACCGCAGGCAGAAGCGCGTCAAATAAATGAAGGCATCCTCCTAGTGCAAGCACGGAAAATGTTTAATGGAGGGAATGGAATCAGCACTTTATTCATGTCATTTCGTTTCAAAAGCTTTATTCGGTTTGTCAATAACAACCGTATAAAGCAATCATTAAAGTACAAAACTATGGTTAACAGCCCTCAATACATTCATCATGGGTAACTTTATGTACAACCTAAACAAAATGTATTTGTGCAAAATCGCATAAAAGTGCCAAGTGCTAGCTATATAAATTGCATGATGTGCACATGTCGCAATAAGGTACCATATGTAAATGATTTACATGTCGTGCAGATTTTTACCAAAGTGGCAATTCTGGTACACAGGCATCCTTTAAAAAGGGACAATTTATTGTCTCCCAAAACAATTTGCTATTATTGGTAACTGCTGCTAGGCTAAGTTTATCCCATGCTTCAGCTTGGAGTTCTCTTTTTCTGGCCTTGATAACTAGCTAATAATTCAAACTTAAAAGGGTTGGTCGGGGATCTGGCCGCCGGTGTAGCGCTATGAGATCGTAAGGATGAAGCGCCAACCAGCGATGTGCCCCAGAGTCTATGAAGCGGCACTGTTCACTGAACGACGTCCCCTGGGCGCCTCTCAGGTGGTAGGATTGTGCAATGACCCCGGTATAGGCACGGGCAGTCCGTTGCCAATTCGCGCTCAGTTCCCTCCTCCGCGGCTTCCGAGTTCGCACCACAACACTTTAGGGAGGTGAGCACCGCTACAGTTCTGTGGGCAATTAGCAATTAGCGCGGTTTTGACTCGTAGGGAGGCAAGGGGGTACTGTGTCCTGAATGGCGGGTAGGTTGTGCGGCGTTTTGCGGCCCGTAGCTCACCTTGGCACCGGGCGCTTGTGTGACAGGACGCACCCAGCGGAAGACCCCTGCTGCGATCACTCCACTACTGGATCACTTCCGTAAATGCCCCCTCTGTCTGCAGTCCGATCGGGTGCCTTCTCGTCACCTTGGGTATCCGGCGGTGTAGTTGTCTGGGCCGATCCCCATTCAAGGCAGCTGCAGTGTGTCGCCGTCCCAGCTGTTAGTCATGGGCCGCCATGACACGAACTCACGCGGCAGCTCCGTTGTCTTCAGCGATGCAGCTTTGATCACCATTTCGGTAGTGTTTCTCATCGCCATAACATCAGCAATTTTGACATGTGGTCCTGCAGGACATTTCAGGTTGAGCCAGTTCACAGATCCACACCTGTGGAGATACTGCTATTTTATCTAGTCACATGGTGAGGAATCTGTAGAATGGAACTATCAAGCAGAAGAACAAGGTGCTTGCCTTCAGTAACAATGTTTCTTGTGGATAATCTATCTAACAGCAGATTTCTCGCTGACCCTCCTACCTCCCTATTCTGTGAGTTGGGCTCTTTTTCTTCTGAAAAGGTTCCAATCTAGAGGTCTGCACACTGGTCATTCCGATCTGCTGATAGACCCTCAGTCTGAGGGCACGGCTAGTCTAAGAAAGCAACTAATATCAGCATGAATGGGTGACACTTATATGTGGGATTCCCTTTGTCATTCCCAGAGGAGAATGACGTTTTTGCAGAGCTGCACAACACTATCTACCAGCACTCAGGACTACTGCTTTAAAGTTTGCGCATCCAGGCTGATGCCTGGGGAATATTCACAAGCTGAGTAATCTGTAATTATGTAAGGGTATCCACCAGAAAGATCAGTTCTGAAGGTAAGTAACCTGCTCGTAGGGGAATGCTGGTAGAAGCATTCTACTAAAGCGAGAGAACAATAAACAGTGCAATTTCTAAAGCTAGAAATTGGTTCCCATATAAGTACTATAAGAGTTTCAGAATCACAAAATATGTCCACAGATTACAAACGTTTTTAACAATTGCTAGGCAAGTTGACATTTAGGTTTGCTGCTGTTTGTTGAAATCATTTGAAAAACATTAAAACCATAAGCAGTGCTGACTTGCATACATGGAGCAGTCTGATCAACTTTTCAGGTTAGGGGTTTGGGGTTTGGGTAGTAGCATTATCCAAGATCCCGTAAGCATTTTTTTAATACTATCAGACATTATTTTCAGCTCCTATAAATCCCACTCCACATTCAGAAACCTAACCCTTCCGCTGGATGTTTTAGCCCATCATTGCTGGCCCCAAGGCAGACTTTGAGCATGAAGGGTATGCTTGTGTCTTCCTCTTGCTGAGACCTGTATACAGTAAGCAATTGCAAAGACACTTTTCCATAGGATGCAGACCCATTAATAGTTTGAGGAGGGCGATCACATAGAGCCTAAATTATAAAGCCCTGGTGGAGGCTAGTCATCCTTGGACTTGACTATCCAAACATCATATTGTTGTTAGCATCTCTTCTTAACGATACACACGAGGTAGACGTCATGTAAAGGGTGAGCTCCGGGTTCTTTTTAAGAAAGCATTTGATTCCTCTTTGTATTGCATTGGTCGTGGATAATACCTGCTGCATGTGCTTTCCTGTGGTTTCTCTTATTGCTGCTCTCCTGTTCAATATGTTCCAGCCTAACATCAAGTACCAAAGCCACTTTTTCCCAGGACAGTGGCACTCCCTGCAGCTTAAAAGTCCCAAATTCAACAGGCCAGATCAATGAAGAGGGAGCTTGGATGATTTATTAGGGCTGATGCTAATATATGCGAGATTAAGATATTTCTTTCTTATTTTCTACACAGTTTCTTCTTTCTTCTTTATTTCTATATCGCTTTAACTGCTGCTCTTCTCTTTGTCGTTATTCCAAAATACTTGACTGTGCCTCTTAAAAGTGTTCAAATCTTATGGATGCATCTCGTTACATATGGTACCCACAATCACTTCAAGTACGTATGTTGTGATCGGTAGTCTCTGTCACCTGCTATACATTCCACCATACAGTTTATGATTCTTTTTTGTATTTGTATTCATCCATTTACAGCCTTTTACGTTAAAATAGCTATAGCTTTACTGTATAGTTGCTATAAAAGCTTATAATATGGTATAGTGTGCACTTTAAAAAAAAATCACTCCACTGCAAACAAAAAAGCATGAATAAAAAACATTGCCATTTACAATGCCAGTAGCTCCAACTCCAACAAATGTGAGACCTATTGCAATGTAAATAACAATGCCATTTATTTATAAGTAAAAAAAAAAAAAAGAAATGTCATGAGCAATGCTAATAGCTCTAACTTTTCCAAAGGCGAAACCATTGCATTGTAAATGCTTGTTTTCTTTCTCCCTCACAACTTCTGTGGTCCTTACACTCCACCCTTGCTCTGGACCATTCATTTTCTGTCTCTATATCACTCTTCCTCGCTGCTTCTCTTTTTCTTCCCTCTTCTTTCCACTCCCCCTCACTACTCCCATTCCTCCCGGCCTCCCTGCTCCTCTCTCCCTCCTCCACTCCTCTCTTTCCTCTCCCTCCCTCACGCCCCCTTCTGATCCTTCCCCTCACTTCTTCCTACTTTGCTGCCAGCCCTCCATCCCCCCCTCTGCTCCCTGGGAAGAATTTCAAGCCTTTGATCTGCCCACCCGTTCTCCAGGAGTGAGAAAGAAATCCGGAATTAATTAGACACGTCTGGCTGCAGGTTATCTTTAATATTAAAGTCTATCTTTCTGGTGTCCCAGCGCTCCCAGCGCGCCTTGCGCGGTACTCGGCGACACTCTCGCTGACAACTGGCCCTCTCTATCTCTGTCTCGCCCCTACCCCTCTGCCTCCAATACTATATCCTTTTCCAATTCGGTACCTCTCTGCCTCTTCCAAAGACTATACCAGTCTCTCTCCGTACCCCTCTGCATGTAACACTCTATATCAGTCTCTCTCCGTACCCCTCTGCCTCTACACTCTATATCAGTCTCTCTCTGTACCCCTCTGCCTCTACACTCTATATCACAGTCTCTCTCCGTACCCCTCTGCCTCGAACACTCTATATCACAGTCTCAGTACCCCTCTGCCTCTACACTCTATATCACAGTCTCTCTCCGTACCCCTCTGCCTCGAACACTCTATATCAGTCTCTCTCTGTACCCCTCTGCCTCTACACTCTATATCACAGTCTCTCTCCGTACCCCTCTGCCTCGAACACTCTATATCACAGCCTCCGTACCCCTCTGCCTCTACACTCTATATCAGTCTCTCTCTGTACCCCTCTGCCTCTACACTCTATATCACAGTCTCTCTCCGTACCCCCTGCCTCGAACACTCTATATCACAGTCTCCGTACCCCTCTGCCTCTACACTCTTTATCACTGTCTCTCTACGTACCCCTCTGCCTCGAGCACTCTATATCACTGTCTCTCTCCGTACCCCTCTGCCTCTAACACTCTATATCACTGTCTCTCTCCGTACCCCTCTGCCTCTACACTCTATATCACTGTCTTTCTCCGTACCCCTCTGCCTCTACACTCTATATCACAGTCTCTCTCCGTACCCCTCTGCCTCGAACACTCTATATCACAGTCTCTCTCCGTACCCCTCTGCCTCTACACTCTATATCACTGTCTCCGTACCCCTCTGCCGCGAACACTCTATATCACTGTCTCTCTCCGTACCCCTCTGCCTCTACACTCTATATCACAGTCTCTCTCCGTACCCCTCTGCCTCGAACACTCTATATCACAGTCTCTCTCCGTACCCCTCTGCCTCTACACTCTATATCACTGTCTCCGTACCCCTCTGCCGCGAACACTCTATATCACTGTCTCTCTCCGTACCCCTCTGCCTCTACACTCTATATTACAGTCTCCGTACCCCTCTGCTTCTACACTCTATATCACTGTCTCTCTCCGTACCCCTCTGCCTCTACACTCTATATTACAGTCTCCGTACCCCTCTGCCTCTACACTCTATATCACTGTCTTTCTCCGTACCCCTCTGCCTCTACACTCTATATCACAGTCTCTCTCCGTACCCCTCTGCCTCGAACACTCTATATCACAGTCTCTCTCCGTACCCCTCTGCCTCTACACTCTATATCACTGTCTCCGTACCCCTCTGCCGCGAACAATCTATATCACTGTCTCTCTCCGTACCCCTCTGCCTCTACACTCTATATTACAGTCTCCTTACCCCTCTGCCTCTACACTCTATATCACTGTCTCTCTCCGTACCCCTCTGCCTCTACACTCTATATAACAGTCTCCGTACCCCTCTGCCTCAACACTCTATATCACTGTCTCTCTCCGTACCCCTCTGCCTCTACACTCTATATCACTGTCTCTCTCTACATACCCCTCTGCCTCAGACACTCTATATCACTGTCTCTCTCCGTACCCCTCTGCCTCTACACTCTATATCACAGTCTCTCTCCGTACCCCTCTGCCTCTACACTCTATATCACTATCTCCGTACCCCTCTGCCTCTACACTCTATATCACTGTCTCTCTCCGTACCCCTCTGCCTCGAACACTCTATATCACTGTCTCTCTCCGTACCCCTCTGCCTCTACACTCTATATCACTGTCTCTCTCCGTACCCCTCTGCCTCTACACTCTATATCACAGTCTCTCTCCGTATCCCTCTGCCTCTACACTCTGTATCACTGTCTCCATACCCCTCTGCCTCTACACTCTATATCACAGTCTCTCTCCGTACACCTCTGCCTCGAACACTCTATATCACTGTCTCTCTCCGTACCCCTCTGCCTCTACACTCTATATCACAGTCTCTGTTCGTACCCCTCTGCCTCTACACTCTATATCACAGTCTCTCTCTGTACCCCTCTGCCTCGAACACTCTATATCACAGTCTCCGTACCCCTCTGCCTCTACACTCTATATCACTGTCTCTCTACGTACCCCTCTGCCTCGAGCACTCTATATCACTGTCTCTCTCCGTACCCCTCTGCCTCTAACACTCTATATCACTGTCTCTCTCCGTACCCCTCTGCCTCTAAACTCTATATCACTGTCTTTCTCCGTACCCCTCTGCCTCTACACTCTATATCACAGTCTCTCTCCGTACCCCTCTGCCTCGAACACTCTATATCACAGTCTCTCTCCGTACCCCTCTGCCTCTACACTCTATATCACTGTCTCCGTACCCCTCTGCCGCGAACACTCTATATCACTGTCTCTCTCCGTACCCCTCTGCCTCTACACTCTATATTACAGTCTCCGTACCCCTCTGCCTCTACACTCTATATCACTGTCTCTCTCCGTACCCCTCTGCCTCTACACTCTATATCACAGTCTCCGTACCCCTCTGCCTCTACACTCTATATCACTGTCTCTCTCCGTACCCCTCTGCCTCTACACTCTATATCACTGTCTCTCTCTACATACCCCTCTGCCTCAGACACTCTATATCACTGTCTCTCTCCGTACCCCTCTGCCTCTACACTCTATATCACAGTCTCTCTCCGTACCCCTCTGCCTCTACACTCTATATCACTATCTCCGTACCCCTCTGCCTCTACACTCTATATCACTGTCTCTCTCCGTACCCCTCTGCCTCGAACACTCTATATCACTGTCTCTCTCCGTACCCCTCTGCCTCTACACTCTATATCACTGCCTCTCTCCGTACCCCTCTGCCTCTACACTCTATATCACAGTCTCTCTCCGTACCCCTCTGCCTCTACACTCTATATCACTGTCTCCGTACCCTTCTGCCTCTACACTCTATATCACAGTCTCTCTCCGTACCCCTCTGCCTCGAACACTCTATATCACTGTCTCTCTCCGTACCCCTCTGCCTCTACACTCTATATCACAGTCTCTGTTCGTACCCCTCTGCCTCTACACTCTATTTCACTGTCTCTCTCCGTACCCTTCTGCCTCTACACTCTATATCACTGTCTCTCTCCGTACCCCTCTGCCTCTACACTCTATATAACTGTCTCTCTCCGTACCCCTCTGCCTCTAACACTCTATATCACTGTCCCTCTCCTTACCCCTCTGCCTCTACACTCTATATCACTGCCTGTCTCGTACCCCTCTGCCTGTAGCACTCTATACATAGATTCATCATCGGCATGTTTTGCGAGTCTGTAATAGCGATTATTAAGGAATCGATATTACAAACTCGCAAAACGGGATTGATGTAAAAATCGCAATATTTATTGCGATTTCTACAGCTTCCTTATTTGCGATTAGCTAATTGCTAATCGCAAATAAGGAATAACTCCCCATTCATTCCTATGGGCCTAAAGGCCCATAGGAATGAATTGGAAGACATATCAATGTGCGAATCGCTATTAGCGATTCGCATGTTGAGTTTGCGATTTCAAGGGTGCAGGAGTATTCACCCTGTTGCACCCCTGAATGATATTGGATGCTGGTGTTACGCACACACATGTCCCAAGGACATGTTTGTGTGTAACATATAACTTAGAAAAATGCACTTAAGTGCATTTTTCTAAGTTTCCGCTATTTACCACGAGGTTTGACTTCGCGGTAAATAGCGGCCCAAAACAGCGAATTCGCAATTTTTAAACGTTTCATGAATTGCATTTAAGGAATCTCAAATAGAGATTCCTTAAATGCAATTCCTCGCAAATTTGCGAATTCTATAATAGCGATTTTTGCATTTGGGATGATGTCTCTCTCTGTACCCCTCTGCCTCTACATTCTACATCACTGTCTCTCTCCTTACACCTCTGCCTCTAACACTCTATATCACTGTCTCTTTCTGTACCCCTTTGCCTCTACACTCTATATCACTGTCTGTCTCGTATCTCTCTGCCTGTAGCACTCTATATCTCTGTCTTCCCCGTACCCCGTACCCCTTACCCCTCTGCCTCTAACATTCCATATCTCTGTCTTCCTCTGTACCCCTCTGACTCTACACTCTATATCGCTGTCTCACCCCTTACCCCTCTTTCTCTAACATGCTTTATCTCTGTCATCCTCCGTACCCCACTGCCTCTATATCGCTGTCTCTCGCCATACCCCACTGCCTTTCACACTCTATATCACTGTCTCTCTCTATCCCTCATCCTCCAACACTCTATATCACTGTCTCTCTGTACCCCTCATCCTCCAACACTCTATATCACTGTCTCTCTCCGTACCCCTCTGTCTCTAACACTCTAACACTCTATATCGCTGTCTTCCTGTACCCCTCATCCTCCAACACTCTATATCACTGTCTCTCTGTACCCCTCATCCTCCAACACTCTATATCACTGTCTCTCTCCGTACCCCTCTGTCTCTAACACTCTAACACTCTATATCGCTGTCTTCCTGTACCCCTCATCCTCCAACACTCTACATCACTGTCTCTCTCCGTACCCCTCTGTCTCTAACACTCTAACACTCTATATCGCTGTCTTCCTGTACCCCTCATCCTCCAACACTCTACATCACTGTCTCTCTCCGTACCCCTCTGTCTCTAACACTCTAACACTCTATATCGCTGTCTTCCTGTACCCCTCATCCTCCAACACTCTATATCACTGTCTCCCTCCATACCACTCTGCCGCTTACACTTTACTTCGCTGTCTATCTCCGTACCCCTCTTCCCCCAATACTATATCTGTTTCCCTCTCGGTACCTCTCTGCCTCTTTCTAAGACTACATAACTATCTCTCTCCATACCCCTCCATCTAGCTCTAACACTGTATATCGCTATCTTTCTCCGTACCTCTCTGCCGTGCTCTAACACTCTATATCTCTTTCTCTCGCCGTACTCCTCTGCCTCTAACACCCTATATCACTGTTTCCTTCATCCTCCAACACTCTATATTGCTTTCTCTCTGTACCCCTCATCCTCCAACACTCTATTTTACTGTCTCTCTCCATAACCCACTACCTCTAACATTCTATATCGCTGCCTTTTCCTTACCCCTCTTCCTCTAACACTCTATATCTCTCTCTCTGCCCTTGTGCCCAGAGACGTTTTAAGGCATAGGCATAGTGGGCTCATGCCCAGGGCTCCAGCCTTTAAGGGGCCCCCTGATAGAGCCATGTCTGCTCTGCGAGTCTTGCCCTGATGACCTTAAATAATTCTTAAAGGGATTGTTTTAAATACTGTTTCCCTTAATCTATGTTTATTGTGGTTAATGTGTGAGAACCTATAACAGCCACTTTGCAGAGAAATGTTGTTTTTATGTGTCATGTAATATTCATAAAAAAACTCTTATAGACCAAAACAGGACCTTACATATGAGAAATGACAGGATATCACAGAGTTTATTTGCAGTAGTATTTGTGTGCTCCTGCTGTGTTATAATATTGAAAACACACATCACTATCCCAGAATATTAGATGTAACAACATTTAGAATTTGGATTAGAGTGCCTGTGCACTGCCAGTGACCTGGCGAAAAGATGGCATGAAAGAGCTGAAATTGGATCATAAAATCAAAGCTATTCCTGACAGGGGCCCCCAAAATATTTTTTCCGAGGGCCCCCCACAATCCTTAATATGTCCCTGACTGTACCTCTAACACCTTATATCTCTGTCTCTCTCTGTACCCCTCTGCCGCTAACACTTGGGGGCAGATTTATGTTAACTGGCGCATCCCGAGGGATGCGCCAGTTAACGTGCGCCACAGCTACGGCACCCATGGTGCGCCGCATTTATAATGCGGCGCACCATGGTGCAGAAACGGCACAGATGCGTGACGCATCTGTGCCGGAAATGTGGCGCATTGCTGGAGTTGCGTCGCAAGCACGACGCAGCTCCAGCAAGGCTCTGGGGTACACCATGTGCACAATGCTGCGTCAAGACCTATGCCTGCTTCAAGCAGGCGCAGGGTTTTGACGCAGCATTGCCCTGAAAGTGACTGAGTGAAATCTCATAGATTTCACTCAGCCACTTTCAGGAGGCGTTCCTGCGCAGGAACGCCCCCCCTGCGCAGGAACGTCTCCTTATGGCGCAGTGCTTTACAACGTGACGCATCTCCTAGATGCGTCACGTTGTAAATAGGGCGCATTGTTTGCGCCGCAGTTGCGTCAAATAAAGTGACGCAATTTCGGCGCAGAGGCGCAACGGCATCATAAATCTGCCCCTATATGTTTTTCTCTCTTCTTACCCCTCTGCCTCTAACACTCTATATCCTTTTCTCTCCATGTGGCCCTCTACCTTTAACCCACTATATCTTTTTCTCTATCCGTATCCCTCTGTCTCTAACACTTTATGCTTTTTTCTCTCTCCGTACCTCTCTGCCTCTTCCTAACACTCTATATCCATGCCTGTCCCCATACCCCTCTAACACTTTATATTGCTGTTTCTAGTCCCTGCCTCTATATTCCCCCCTATGTTGCTCCACTTTTTCCTCTCTCTCTTTGTCTCCCACTCTCTCTCTCTGTATATCCAACCATTCACCCCACTCCTCATCTCTCTCACCTGATCATGTAAGCCTATCCTGGTCTCTCCATGTATACCACTATTTGCACCTTTCCCTCTGTTGCTCTCTCTATGTTCCTGGCATTACATCACCTCACTCTCCTACTTTCTCTCTCTTAATCACATTTTTTCCCACCCATTTCTCTCTCACTCACCTTTTTGAGCTCTTTGCTCTCACTTTACTCTCCATATCTTTTCCTCTTGTTCTCTCTCAAGAATCCAAATCTCTCTCAATCTTTCTCTCTGTCTCATTCAATTCTCTCAACACTCTTTCTCTCGGTCTCTATAGTGTTCCCACTCTCCCTGATTCTATCTCTCTCTCAATAACTTCTGTCATATACTCTTTTTTCTCGGTTTCTCTCGCCCTCTTTCCCTCTCTCTTTTTACATATATACATTTTATACTTGCTCTTGTGGAAGGCAAATACCAAAATGTGTCGACTGTCCCCTTTATCTGCATTGTTGGTGAAATCAAGAAAAATTGATTTCAAGGTTGTGGTACAGCTTCTCGGGGACTGAGAAACAGGGGTGCAAAAAAGGGTGCATTTTTAATGTTAATTCCCAAAGGAATACATTGTCGAACCTATACCTGAATTGCTGGATGGATTTACACCAAATTTGGCTGAAAGGTATATGTTGTAACTCGGAGCAACAAAAGAACACAGCAGCAGACCAAGGTAAAGCACAATCACTAGCTCAGTTTCCAAATAATAATGCGAGTGCAGCAATTTCCGGCACCTGCTGCTGCAAGGTGTCTTTTAAGCAATAAGAATAACAAGGCAAAAGGAAGGTGCACTACATAAACAGTCGAAAGATAAGTGAATTCTTTGAAGGTTCTTCTTTTTATTGAATAACACCAGCGGCACACAGCCAACGCGTTTCGTTCCCCAGTGCCAAGGTAACTTCGTCAGGGCTATTCGTAAGATTTGTGGACTTCCTGTAGTGGTACCCCAGGACGATGGTAGTCCGTATATATATCGGAAAATTGGTCAAATGATAAGTTATTATATAATCCTGGTGATGCAAATCTGATGGCCAAGCAGTAGACTTATCGGTACATTTTTATGGAGACATGATAAAAACACGCGTAATTTCGTCGTGCTGGGTAAGGTAATTCTTTGCCGGTCCTGATTAGAAAAGGTAGCAGTGGATGGATATAATAGTACACCTCTGATAAGTGGCAATCTCCTTCTCAGATGCCCCACAGGTAATCACACCGCAAAGCTTCCCTCTTAGGGTTGACGTGCAGATTTATATTAAATTGGCAGTCAGTACTTCCGTAGTAAAAAGTTAATCGACTTGTCTAGCGCTGAAGTTGTAAACGCGAGCGCTATACACTTGTAGTTGCACTAAAACACCATTTTAAATGAGTGCAACTACAATACACTTGTAGTTGCACTAATTTAAAAATGGTGTTGGATAAAAACGTGACGTAATGCTCCCTCATCATCGGTGAGCAAAACTGGGATCAGCCAAAACGCGTATGATGGCTGTTTGACTAAATAAATGAATTTTGAATCAAACAATCCTTTGTCCTCTTGTCTCAAACGAATAATATAATTAGTTGAATTTTGCTGCAAGATCCTTTGGAGATGCGCCCTTCGTTCTGGTCAACAGCGTGCAAGTGCAGAAACTACTTGAAAAAAAAAAAAATATATATATATATATATATATATATATATATATATATTTATAGTAAAGCTCCTTTTGCACCGCAGTGCAGCGCACTCTCGGACGGGTGCTTATGTTGTGTCGGTGTCACCACGTAATTATCACGCGTTTCGGTGATGCCTTAGTCTGATGTTTACAATGTAAACATCAGACTACGGCATCGCCGAAACGTGTCGTGTTTTACATGTTCCTGCGATCTTGTATTAAAGGAATTTGCAACCGTTATGATCCCTGAGGAGTGCTTTTTTCTTGCACTAGGCAGTGAGGATATATATATATATATATATATATTACCTACTGGCGGTCGCCAGTAGGTAGTTATAGTTAGGATTGTTTTCTATAGCAAATCCGCAACATTCTATTGGGAATAACGTTGGTGCCGGTTAAGGAATCTGCCTGTAATTTTCCTTAAATTTGCCCCGCTGCGCACCGCTCCTTCCCTAAAAGTTTGGGGGGGGGGGGTTCGTCAAGTGGGGGCCGAGATAAAAGGGGGATCCCAAAACGTGTTTTCCCCATGTTAATATCCATAGGGCGGCTGGACTCACTTTTAGCCCGAATGGCTGAATGGATTTCCACAAAACTTGGCAAAATTGTAGGGACTGGTAGCCCGATGTGCCTTTGCTATGTCTCAAGATATGTGCTCCAGTGGATTTTGAGTAATTTAGGTTAAAAAAAAATACATATATCTGGGCGGAGCCTAACCACACATCTGATCTGATTGGCTGTCAGCACTCCATCCAAGAAATGTTGGCAGCCATCTTGGGACCAATATACATGATAGCACCTCATTAAAAAGCATTGTAGTTAATAGAGGGTTTTAGGACTTTAGTTACATTATAAATCATTTGTTGATGGTACCATACTCATTTTAGGAATTGTGGTGTGTTCTAAGGTGATTTTACCATGTGAAAAAGCCTTCTGCTGTGATATCATGAATCATGTTTGAAAGAAAACTAATATCTCATGATTTTCCCACAGTGGTTTGGAAGGGGATCTATAAGCTAAACTGAAAGCATATTTTCTGTAAATTCACATTATCTTTCTCAGTCATGTGAGAATGAAGTCTGACATTCTCAGTAAAACATGTACATCCAAGAAGGACAGAGACTGTCAGTTGATTCCTTTGTGTTCTACTGCAGCCTCCTAGAGTGTTCTAAAGAACAACTAGAGCGCTAACAGTCCTACTTATTACAAAGGTATAGCACACCTGAAGCCATCGTGATGGGAATAAAGTGGTAACTCTTAAAACATTTAATTTAAAAAGGAACAAAATGAGGGGGTATATTATGCCATAGAAAGTATTATTAGTGCTGCAGAAAGAAAAATTAGGGCACATTTTTAGTGACTTCTCAAATCCTCTTCTATTTCATTAAAAAATTCTGACATGCAGTCTCCCAAGAAGGCCACCAGAGACAAAAGAGCCCAAATGTAGCCCAAATATCACCCAGATGTAACCCAAGTATAGCCCAATGACAGAATGTCCCAGAGTGTTCTACAGAACAACTAGAGCGCTAACAGTCCTACTTATTACAAAGGTATGGCACGCCTGAAGCCATCTTGATTGGAATAAAGTGGTAACTCTTAAAACATTTAATTTAAAAAGGAACAAAATGAAGGGGTATATTTTGCCATAGAAAGTATGATTAGTGCTGCAGAAAGAAAAATTAGGGCACATTTTGAGTGACTTCTCAAATCCTCTTCAATTTCACAATTTTTTTTGACATACAGTCTCCCAAGATGGCCACCAGAGACAAAAGAGCCTAGATGTAGCCCAAATATCACCCAGATGTAGCCCAAGTATAGCCCAATGACAGAATGTCCCAGAGTGTTCTAAAGAACAACTAGAGCGCTAACAGTCTTACTTATGACAGAAGTATGGCACACCAGAAGCCATCTTGATTGGAATGAAGTGATAAGTCTGAAAACATTTAATTTAAAAAGGAACAAAATGAGGGGGTTCATTTTGCTATAGAAAGTATGATTAGTGCTTCGGAAAGAAAAATTAGGGATCATTTTGAGTGACTTCTCAAATCCTCTTCTATTTCATTAAAAACATTCTGACATGCAGATTGAAACATGCAATTTGAATACCAGCAGCAGTCTTTCCTGGTGAGCAGTATCTTTACTACAGTGATCTAATGAGCAACTAGAGTGCTAACATTCAGAATTTATGGCAAATGTGTGACACATCTGAATGCCTTCTTGACGTAACCAAAGTAAACAAGCATTGAAAATGCAATAGATCTCGCCCTCGTTTAAGTTAAAGCCATTCTGTTTGTAATGAGGTGGCTTTTTAGCTTTGCTTTTATTAGTGGTTTTTAAACTTTCATGTAAATAACATGCATCTGTATGCATATAGGTATATGTATGCATGCATTTATATTTGTATTTATATAGATATACAGATTATATATGTTTATATATGTATGTATATATATATATATTTACATACACATACATATATATAAATGCATATGCATATATATGCATATATATATGTGTATATGTGTGCGTGTAGAGAGAGGTAGAGAGGTAGAGGTGTAGAGGTAGAGAGGTAGAGGTAGAGAGGTAGCGGTAGAGAGGTAGAGACTAGTAGAGAGAGAAGTAGAGAGAGGTAGAGAGTAGAGAGTGAGTAATAAAGAGAGTAGAGAGTGAGTTGTAGAGAGTAGTAGAGAGCAGTAGAGAGAGTAGCAGAGAGTGAGTAGTAGAGAGTAGTAGAGTGAATAGTAGAGTGAGTAGTAGAGCGTAGTAGAGAGTGAGTAGTAGAGAGTGAGTAGTAGAGAGTAGTAGAGAGTAAGTAGGAGAGTGAGTAGTAGAGAGCAGTAGAGAGTGAGTAGTAGAGAGTAGTAAAGAGTGAGTAGTAGAGAGTAGTAGAGAGTGAGTAGTAGAGAGTGAGTAGTAGAGAGTAGTAGAGAGTGAGTAGCAGAGAGAGAATAGTAGAGAGTAGTAGAGAGTGAGTAGTAGAGTAGTAGAGACTAGTAGAGAAAGAGTAGTAGAGAGTGAGTAGTAGAGAGTAGTAGAGAGTGAGTAGTAGAGTGAGTAGTAGAGAGTGAGTAGTAGAGAGAGAGAGAGTAGTAGAGAGTGAGTAGTAGAGAGTAGTAGAGAGTGAGAAGTAGAGAGTGAGTAGTAAAGAGTGAGTAGTAAAGAGTGAGTAGTAGAGAGAGAGTAGTAGAGAGTGAGTAGTAGAGAGTAGTAGATAGTGAGTAGTAGGGAGTGAGTAGTAGAGAGTAGTAGAGTAGTAGAGAATGAGTAGTAGAGCGTGAGAATTTGAGAGTAGTGGAGTAGGAGAGAGTAAGTAGTAGAGAGTAGTGGAGAATATTCCAAAGTTCGGCACAGCACCACTTGCACAATAAGTCGAATCAAATCATATCACTTAGAGTCCTTATTGAAGCGCTGAATCTTGGTGTATATTCAAATGCTTTTATTTTCCTTAAGTTTATATACCACAGCCAGCCGAAACGTTTCGTTCTGTACAACAGAACTTCTTCAGGGCGTTCTTATTTCCTTCAAGTTATGTCGGTATCCTGTTGTCATATAACTAGATATTTCTTCCAAACGTTAGACGAGACTTAAGTACATTCTTATTCAAAGTGACTAGGCATCAATTTTACCCACACAATTCGGGCAGACTTGAGTAATTTATAGCATCCTCAAAGTCAGTCTTTCAAAAATTCCAAAGTATAGGACATGATAATCCAAATCCAAATGTTTCTCAAGAAAAGTCATTTTCAATCGTTCGGAATATCGGTGTTTGGGCAGATATGACCCAGGGACCCCCAGTATGCAATGGGAATTAGTCCCCCCTCTGCAAACGTGCCAGTGGCCTGCGTTGCAGAGAGGTGTAAAAAGGGACATAGCCTCATTACACCTCTGTGCAATGCAGCCTCCTGGCGCATACTGGAGGTTCCAGGTGGGCTAGTTGGCCCCCAGGGACCCCTAGTATGCAAGGGGAATTAGTTCCCCCTCTTCAAACATGCATGGGGGCTGCGTTGCAGAGAGGTGTAAAAAAGGGTGTGGCCTCATTACACCTCTCTGCAATGCAGCCCCCTGGTGCATACTGGAGGCTCCTGGTGGGCTAGTTGGCCCCCAGGGACACCCCGTATGCAAGTGGAATTAGTTTCCCCTCTGCAAACACGGCAGGGGGCTGCGTTGCAGAGAGGTGTAACAAGGGGCGTGGCTTCATTACACCTCTCTGCAATGCAGTCCCCTGGCGCATACTGGAGATTCCTGGTGGGCTTTCAGGTCTTATATAGTTAGGAATTAGCATTAAAAAAACTTTGAAATTCACTGAAAGAAACATAGGTTTCAGGCCTTATATAGTTAGGAATTAGCATTTAAAAAAGTTATGAAATTCACTGAAAAAAACATAGGTTTCACACCAGTTATAGTTAGGAATTAGCATTTAAAAAACCTATTAAATTCACTGACAAAACCATAGGTTTGACACCGGTTATAGTTAGCTGGAAATTTTACTGACATAAAACCATTGAAATTCCCACGTTATAGTTAGTTGGACTCACTATAACTTGCGCGCCTGCAATGCACTGCTGATGACGTCACATATATATATATATATACGGGGGCCGTATATATATATATATATATATATATACGGCCCCCCCCTCCCAAACCGTTTCTTTTTTTAATTCTTTAATTTTCTTTAAATATTTCACTTTCTCTCCTGTTTCTTTGCACCTGAAGGGAGTTCGGCCTGTCAGCTGCCCTTTGATGTTTTGTTTATTGTCATGCCGAGGGCTTCTCAAACGGTAGGAGATACTGAGTGCAGCTCTAGACAGGAGACGCTTGACCTTTGCCTTGTCTCTTGAATTGCTATCATCTGTGATAGCAACGGTTTGAAGCCATTAACGCTTACTCTCTGAGGCTAGCTCCTATGGTATAGCCAATTCAAAAAACACAGCCAAGGCCCTATAACTTTTTTCTTCTTTGCTAAAAATGAAATCATGTAATGAGAAAACAAGGCATTTCCCCGGAAAATGGTTAAAAAGCCCAGGAGGATGGAAAGAAATTTTGAACAATCATTAACTCAGGCCAGCTTAGTGTGGAACATGCCTTGGAGAGGCTTGTGTAGCTACAGGGGCAAAAGCAATTAAAGCAAACACAAGCCCGGAGTCCTCAAAGGACTTCATCTTTAAATGCCTTTTTTAAAAAAACAAAATAGGCACCGCACCGCAAAGACACAGATAGATTAGCTTGTTTCTGAATCACTTACAGCTAATACCCTGAAAGTACTGCTGTAGAAGAAACACAGCTAATATAATGTTTAGGTGGGTAACACGGTCTTCCACAATCCTACTGCGCGCCGCTGTCAGATTGGGTGCTTGCGGGAAGGGGCGGGGAAAAGCTGAAAGACTTTGGAGGCTGACACAAACACCTCTTCCTCCGAGCTAATGTTACCACAAGCATATAATGGATATAGAAGAAAGACTGGGTGGTAATAAGGTATTGTCCCAACTCACCCAAGAGGTGTCACTCTTTTTTCTAGTGCCTTCATCCATCAGCCTACAGTCACAGTCAAAGCAGGAGCTGATTTAGAGTCTTGTTTCCTCGGAGGCAGTGTTTCATTCATTAACAATACATAAGTTCAGGGGCTAGAGTTTTCACCTTTTTCATAAATAAATGTTTGCTAGGCCTGGGCGGTAAATTTCGTTCCGCTCGTGGAATTTGGAATATTTTGACATTTTCGCGTTCCGAGGAGAGCGTTAAAATGTCGAAACTTCCGGAATTTACTGCGAAACTGAAGTATTTTCTTGTTTGTGCTTTAAAAATCAGTTTTCGCGCGTGAAATAGTGACTTACCGAGTACCTGTGTTTGCCGACAAGTTTTCCTATCCGTTCGCGTGCGCCACGAGATGTTGGATTGTTGGCAGCCGGTTGCACTATCCAGCGAGAGTTTGCGATCACAAAAACGTAATTCGACCCGGAACAGGAAATAAGCATCGCGAGCAAGATGTCCGCGCCCATTAGCGACCACATGGGCAAGTTAGAGATACATTTCCTCGCGAACATGTCAAAACACATCGCGAACAGGCGGGAAAAACAATCTCCGCATCTTCGAGAAAGTTCAGCGTGCTCAAAGAGAATTTGAGCAATTTCGAGATAATTTGCAAAAGTCAATTTTGTCATTTGTCTACCTTACGTCGTTCTAGAACATAGCACCATCCCTCTGTTTGTTTTAATAATCAATTAGAAAATAAACATCTTTCAAATAGATTTTAATTGATTTCGTATTTTGTTTTGCTGTTTTATGTTTCTATTTCTATTGGAATGGATTAATTCTGGCCTTTAGCTAGAGCTAATCTCCGTCAGTTTTAATCAGGTTTGGTTTGTGAATATTCACAAACCCAAGAGACTGTGGGCGTTCACAAAGTCTTAACGCAAACCATGCCTTGATCTGCCAACAGCCCCCCACCCCCCCCCCATGGACATGGCATGCAATTATGGTGCACTAAGTGCATCTACGCATGCCTGGTTTCCTTTCCTGGATATGTGACTGAGCTAAATGGAGCATTCTCAGCAGTAAACAAGGGTTTACGGCAAACAATTGCATTGTGTATCAGGTCCGTGGCTTTTTTTGGCTAAAATTGTCATAAAATCTGGATAATTATTACATTACATTAAAAATATGGCCTTAGGCAATTATTACATTACATAAAGCATATGTGACCTCTGCCTCCCTGGGGACATCATACTATTGACCCAAACTGAGCACCACGTAAACATTTACAGCAAATTACTCAAGGTGGCGAAGCAGAGCAGCCCAGGCTTACTCAGGAAAGTGATGTGGGGTTAGAAACACAGAACTCAGCAACACCACACATTAGCAATAAATAAATCAATGTCCAGCCAGTTCAAATACTTGCATATAAAAAAGTACGTTGAGTTCCACATTCAATTAAACACTACACAAATATAGTAGGCACAGTGGAACAATACCCGGATCTCTGTAACATGCGTGCAATATGGTTTAAAATGGTCTAGGGGTGACTAAAGCAGAGGTTTTATTTAAAGGTTCCCCATACCAAATAAAAAACCCGTAGGTCAAAGTGTTACCACAATAAACTCAATGCGCCCTGGTAACTAAAAAGAGGTCGACATGTTTTGTGCCTATGCGGTCAAGGATCCCTGGCGCTTCTTCAGGACCAATGAAAAATCAGATGATGTGCACGTGGAGATAATTAGAAAAAACCCTATCTAAGTGTCAGGGCTGGCCAGCTGCTGTGTACCCTACAGTGTGGCTCCAACTAAATAGTTGAGACTGCTCCTGATCACAGACTAACAATAGTGGGAGAACTGCTCCATAGGCTAGGGAGCGTAGGATGCCCGCACCTAACCAGGAATTGACTTCGGGTGCCGGTTCTAGTCCACCTACCCTGTCCATACACCTGCCTGCGGTGCCAACAACACTCGGATCTCTGTGCTTAACTACAAATCTTTGCATTAATGAGTTTAACCAGGCCATATGTAAATTAATATTTTATTAACCACCCTGCAACTGTGTCCCCAACCACTGACCGATTGGAACAAAACATGACATACCAATAGAAAACTTATTGTTTCAAGCATCTACCATATTTTTTGTAGCTTTATTACACAGTGCCAACCTTGGGCCGTATTATGGAGAGTGCCACGGGGGTGCAACGGGTGTTCGTGTCTGCTTTGCGTGCCCCAAGGGCCCTTTGGTATTATACAAGGGGCCGCAGTCGCTTGTGCATCCCCTTCTGTAATACCGATAGCGTTGGCGCACATCAAGCACCAGCGCTATCTACAGGGGGGGTTCCTTCATTTTCATGGAGGCATGCCCCATGCAAGTGAGGGATTTCCCTTTGCCTCTGCACCTGTGCCGTATTACTGATGTGGGTGCAGAGGCAAAGAAGCCCCAGGAGGCTCACTGACATTGCGCCACCTCAAAGGTGGTGCACTGTCAGGGTGCCCCTGATGGCAGCCCTCTGGCGGGAAGAAAGGGGGTCTCGTGGACCCCTCGACAACCCCTTGCAGGTGGGTGCAGTCCCCTTCAAAAGTGCAGGCGGATTGCTGCTTGCACTGTGAAAATACCGAGCAACTGCTTGCAGCCGCTCCGGTTGTCTCATGAACGCGCTGCCTGAGGACAGCGCATTCGCTGTAATGCGGCGCATTTTCCTTCAATGCGGCCCCTTATTAGCAAACAAACACTTGTTTGCCCCCCTCTTTTTACTGTCCACCTTGATGGATCTGTAAGAATTTGAGAATATATTGAGTAAACTCAGCATACTGAGAATCTGCAAAATGTCATGCATATCTGTCAAACAATGCCTACGTTTTTAGCAAATGAACAAATGGCTTTTCAACTGACAAGATATACAAAAGTATTAACCCTATCAAGTTCACCTGGTACCTTTATTAAGCACTAATATTTAAAAAATCATACCACTGAAAGGATTTACACCAAACCAAAAAGAAAAAGAAAAGTGCTTTCTGAGTAAAGTTTTACTTTGATGCAAAGTTTGATGTAAATCCGTCTGGGCTGGAGGTGCGAGCAAACGTTCCTAGGTGAGCCAAAAGGGAAAAGGACATCTTTTTTAACCCCCTTTTAACTTATTATCTCCTGCGCAAAATTTGCCTGCTGACTATGCTAAGCAAGTGGCAAATTTGTTGAAGATTTGTTGGTGGAGGGCCAAAGGTACAGGTAAATCAAATAAATGCCTTTTCAAAGGGTGCGCATCTGAACTAGGGGTGAGTGGAATGCTTCATTCTGCCCGCTCAATTGGTGTAACTTAGCAAGTCCACATTACTCGAGCAATGTGCAGTTCCGGCCAAAATTCTGCCAATCGATTCATGGTGTAATTACTTTCCCGTGAGGCTCTAGAAATGCAAGGTGGCAAGCACAAATGGGAGTTTGCCGTCCTCAAGCACAATTTTCTAACCTGGACAGTTGCTCGCTGTCACGAACAGTCACGGGCAGAGGGCTGCTTCTCGAGTAGATTTGATGCCGTTCGATTATATTTTAACTCAACTCACATGGCTGTGCGCTCTTGCACAGAGCATGGGGCCATTCAGGCTGCTTTTTGCACATACCAGCACTTCATTATAGCACGACCTGCAATGCATACTTTCCGCCAGTTGGGGGAACTCCGTGGAATTCTGCAGAGTCACAATTTGTGAGCTCCGTCCACCCCTAGTCTAAACCATAACTATTGGACTCCGACTGACACTATATACATGTGGATGTATGTGCAGGCTCGCGGGTGGGTGTTTGAAAAGAAACAGAACACATAACCTTATGGTATTGTCAAATATTGTCATTCATGGTTGTCACCACCCAACAGGGCAGCAGGCGGAAGTCTTTGCAAATGTCACTAGTATATGTTAGGTGTTATGTATTTTATATATTCAATATTTATTTCAGTGCAAACATCATACAATGTTTTAATTGAAAACAATAAGTGAAATACCGGCCTATACTTTTTTATTTCCTGTAGTACCAGAGGAGTATTTATATGCAGTTAGAAATGTATGGTTTTAGAAAAATATGCTTTGCTTTGTTAAAAAACACATTTTGTCTGTAAAAGTCGCACAGTTATTTTTGGAAACTGGAGCCAGCAAGGTAGAGCAAACATCCAGTCCTGATTGCAATTCCAATGGTGAGCTTTAATGAATTGACTACTAATTGATTATCAGGCAATGGTTCAGTACAGAGTTGTTTATGCTGCTCCTGCAATGGTCGGCCAATCATTGACTCTAACTGCAATTAGAATACTCAGATCCTTCTTAACTTTCATGAAGAAAGTGAAATTTAACAATGAGCAATAGTGAAGCTTTGTAGATGGCTTTGTGACTGCCTTGATCTAGGTGCACTCTCGAGCTTCTATACTCCTTAGGCGGAAATTGAACTAAATCGAGCCCTCACACTGGATAAAAGCCAGTTTACTGGTGTCTGTGAAATAACATGCTTTGTCAGTGAAACATTTATTTTATACAATATATTTTGTGCGAAACAACACCCAATATCTCATTACAAAAAGGATCTTAGAGGGACATAAAGGTTAAAAGTGGGAGCCCTCCACTCAAATATGGAAAACAACAACAAATCCCCTATTTCTTGCACCCCATGAAACTTTCATATATTTTTTTTGGGGGGGGGGGGGGGTTATTGGGGTTTTCGTTGTTATAGTAGCATTACAGGTTATGGCCACATACATCAAAGAACATTACATGGGAAACACAATTGAATTCCAGAGGCATATCATGTCATTTAAATGTATGCACTAAACATAAAGTAGTGACAAGAAATGACCCCAGGAGCTTCAGCCACCCCTGTGATGAGTGCTGCATTGCTTTACCTCACACATGAGAGAAACTTAAACTACTAACTTCGGGACCAAACACTGGGATGGACGGCAGGGCGGGATTGGGGAGGAAGGTATGTTCTGTTGCAGTGATTGCAGTAGGGAACGCAGTTCTAGGAGTGGGAGAGCGCACTATGGTTTCTCAGTGAGCCAGACAGTAGTTGGGGTTATTATGGGTTTGTGAAGGAATTCCGTGGAAAAGAGTGCCCAACTAGATACCACGGAGGGGCCCTCTGACTGTCGGGATGCAGCATATTTGTCAGTTGCTTGCCGGAATTGAGTGAACAAGATGTCCCACTGTGGGGAGATGGGGCGTACCTCTTCATATCGAAGTGCTCCTTCCTCTGCAGCGGCCCATTTGTGCACTGCCCGGACCATGCCTCCACTGCAGGGCCCGCAGGTGCGTGCCACTGTAGTGCGATTGCTCGCTTGGCTAAAAGGAGGGCCAGGGCGCGAAGCGTGTCTGCACCTTGTGTTGCTTCCTGCGCTTCAATGCTCCTAGCGAGCAGGCCTCCCAAGTGTAGATGTCTGGAAGTCCTGTGACTTCCCACAGCGTAGCATGAATGGCACACCAGTAGTGTTGTAGAGCAGAGTAGAGCCATAACATGTGAAAAAGTGTCATGTTAGGGTTTGACAGCGGGGCACGCAAATTGTGGCTCTGGGAAGTGGTGATGGAGCTGAGCAGGGGTTAGATAGGCCCGCTGCAAGATGAAGAATTGTATGTTTTTGAAACGTGAGTTTCGGGAGACCTTCTTTGGGAATTCTAGGGCCCTTTCCCATTCTTTATAATGGAGCATTCTCCCGAACTCATATTCCCATTTTTGGCAAAGTGTGGCAAGCAGGGCGGCTTATAACTCTAGTATGTCTTTGTACAGCCAGGTGATGAGGTGACGACTGAGTCAATAAAGGGCTGCAGCACTGGGTGTGTCGCGGTTTGCCCCCCCCCCCCCCCCCCCGATATGTCTCAGATGTGCCGGCAGGTATGTATGAGTTGCCTGTGGAGGAGGAACTGCCCTGGAGCGCAGTCTCCTTGGCTAGTTTATCAGTAGGGAGAAGCTGGCCCTCTTAAAATAGAGTTTTCACCCCAAGAAGTAAGCGACGGAAACAGTGTAATATATTACATCCCCTTCCAGAATACTCTGCATAAGAGAATTGACCAATTCAATAATTTGGTTCAGAATGAGGAGGTGTACATTCATATGCACAAAAACTATTTTCTGTAACCAATGGTCTGACCAATAATCATGGGAGGCCTCCCATGTTTAGTGGTCAGCACGTGTAATTGGGATTGACACTCATTGATATCATGGTGTTAGCTTATTTGAGGCATCTCTAAGTTTTATATAATGGTTTGGCACCTAGTTTAAATTGTTTTTGTGTATGTATATGTACACCCCCTTTTTTTAACCAGATTATTTAATTGGAGTGTTCTGAAAGAGGATCAAATATATATGAATGGTTCATGATGTGCAAGATAAGAGGATTTTTTTGTTGTTTTTCCAAATATAAACACCCAAACATGATATAGCTAGATGGGTGCAGACAGGCAATCAGTCAGGCAGCAAGACACCATGAAAAGGAAGCATGTGGTTGGCAAAACATCCACAGAGACACAGCTGAAAACGATGTCCACAATATCCATGGCTGAAACAATCTGCTATCTGTTTACCAAGAAATCAGTGCTCATAGTATGAATAAGATTAAAAAAGAACCGAATGTAGGAAGACAAGACCATGAAGAATGCGAAGAGCAGATTCAAGGCAGCCCCCACGGCTGACCGGCGCGGCTCGCTAAACTGAATTTTGATTGTTATCGTGTGGGGCGAATTGAGAAGCAGGCGCGAAAAACTGAATATGATGGAGAAGATGAAACAGAGAATGTTATTACCAGAATCTCAATCCTTCTAAAAGGACAGCGTGGGAAAGACCATGATGCGGACAAATTGGATTGGGCAGCTGGGGCGATAAACAAGAGCAGTGTACACTCCTAGCAGTGCAGGATGGGCCTTTACTGAAGGTTAGGGGGCGAGGCGGCGATTGAGCAGAAATCCCAATCTGCATAAATATTAAGTGCCTGATTAGGAGTTTGGCGATGCGGGGGGGGGCCGCAGAAGGCACCACCCCTTCCCACACTGCCAAACTCGTCCGCACACCGCTCACCAGATTACGAGTTAATTTGTGGTCGGGCGGGTGGTGCTTTGGTGGCCCCAACGGTGGTGCCTGTTAGAAAGGCACCGCAATGGGAGAGCTAAAGCAGGTTCCTGTATGACATGAACTGTGAAATCCATGCCGTGCAGGAACTGGCGGTACATGCAGACAGGGGGGCACACCATGTGTCCCCTGCATGCATCACCTGGCCCAGAGGCAACAAGGGGTCCTGTAGGGCCCCCTTAGTTTCCGCACCGCCACAGTTTTCATGGAAGGCTCGCTGCCATGAAAACTGGGGCTGTGATGAAACTCCTATACTGCTAGGCGGTGCCAGACTGCTGCACCACTGTTGAGGGATCACGGATCCCCGGCGGTTGCGGTGGTCCTGTGGCGGTGATACCGCTACACTAGTAATGCGGAGGTCAGACTCCCAGTGAGGCGGTTCCCGCCACACCACCAAAAGTTTGGGAGTACGGTGGACTGCCAAATTGTAATCAGGCCCTAAAGGTTTTATTTGGATTAGTATCAATATGTGACAGGAGATGGCTAGGAGCATCAAAGCCTGAAAGTCTGCGGGGTCTGTGCTTAATCTGAGGTTGGCTCAAAAAGGGAGTCTGAAAATTCAAGTGAGAGTCTCTTCATGGTTGGACAAATTGCCTGGATCTGTGTTATTTAATGGCTGTGCATTTGATTAACAGTAAGGGTCAACATTTGACCCGCATTTCTCTTATAAACTGTTATTTTCCCCTTGACTACATATTTGATGGTTTAGCAATGAATTAGTTAGGTACATTTTGTATTTTTATTACAGATAATATGAAACCTGATTGCTGCTTTATTAGTGGGAACATTAATATTACTGTTCAAAGCCCTCTTACGACAGCATCTCCGCATCTTATGAGTCTGTGGGGTAGGCCGCTTTCAGCACATTCAGCTCTGCAATCTGACCATCAGCGGATAACTCGTGTCCATCTGGTGCTTGAGAAAATCTTTGGATTTTTCAATTGGAAACCTCCAGGTGAAATCCTTTGTGACATATCTAGAGTTGCCATGGTATCTCTCACCTCACTTGGTTATCCTTTCATAACTGACAGGACATATGCAAATTATTCTTCCTATGAGCTTGGGTCGTTGACTCTAACGCCAGGTAGTCTCAAAACTCAATTTCTGAATAAAAGTCAGTTTTCTGTCCGGGCAGCCTCATTCAACAAGAAAGGTACCAGCCCCTTTGATGTGTGAGAGTTAAAGGGGATCTGGAAGTTGATGTGTCCATCTGAGAGCTTCAAGAATTAAACTGGGGTTTCTATGGTGAGCTCAAAGAAAGCCAGGTACCTGAATTATAGATGTATAAAAAAGGAAGATTTGCTCATCTTGATTTGACCAGGAAGTAAAAAGAAAAGGTAAAATGCCCTTGAACCTAATTCACAGAGTAGAGCGATCAATGCATTTTCCCCTGCTGGTAAAACATTTGGGAATAAAAAAGCCCCACAACACTTGAAAAGAGTCTAAAAGATAAAAAAAATGACCAATGAAATGAAGGAAATGTTTGCAATGCATGAGGCAATTGTGAGCCGCGATAACAGTACATTAAGTGAAATGTCTACTATGGGGAATGATGGGCCTTTAACTCACAATATACAGATAACAATAAGGGAAGTCCAGTGGATTTCAGAGGTGAAATTGTTGGATGAACCCGCTATACCTGGGGAATGACTCTTGACAGACCAGAGATGTCGCTGTTCGACTGTGTACTGTGACAAACGTTTTTAAATCAGAAGATTTACTGGAAGTATGGGGTGTCATCAAGATCCCCCACTAATATAGTCTTACCTATTGCATTAACCATGATAATAGTCCCTGCCCTACACAATGCCCTGCTTTAAACAATGATCTTCTCTGTTGGTTCCATTTTCCTATCCATAATATATCCAAGCTGTTACTAACAGTGCAAATATACTAGTCCAGTTCCCTTGTGACATCCCTACTGAAAGCTAATAAGACAATGGCAGAAGCAAGACCCTGCTACTGATGGAAGGAGATGGGTATTTTCAAGGGGTGAAAGGACACAGAGAAATATACCATTAGGCAGGCGCGGCCGGTACAGGTAACAGCGGTGTGGCGGCGGGGGAGGGACAGGGGAGGGGGAGTCGAGACGATGGGATAGAGAAAATAAAATAAATAAATAAAACTACTTACCTCGGCGATGCGGAGAGCGCGTTAAGTGGTTTTATTTATTTTATTTTCTCTATTGCGTTGTATATTGACCCGCCAGCCCACCACCCTACCGCTCTAACCTTTACCGGCCGCACCTGCCATTAGGATGGGCAATAAATTAAGATTACAACACTACCCTACTGTAAGAAGATATTACAGTTGAGTTGTGAAGTCTCGGATCCTTCTGTAGGAGCCAGCAACAAGTGTGAAAGGCGGGTGTCAAACTACTCTTTATTTTAATAATAAAAGGGAGCCTCGTTTACCTGGTATTTTTTTTAGAAATATGTTTTTAGCTTAAAAGGAAACATTTTTGGCTGTATGCTTACCATTTGCCCTGCTGGAGGGTTTCTGAAGAAAGCACACTCTCAACTGCAACCGATTTTGGAGGTGACATATTAACACTTTTTAAGCCATATTTTCCAAACTATTAAGAGTCACACATTAGATTGTTTCTTTTATGCTGCCGTTACCCCGTTTATTTTAAATATATGCAGCAATAGCAGTAGCATCTCTTTCATTTGAAGGATCAAGTCTTAAAAAAGGGTTTGGGGAGAGCCACAGTCAGAACTGTACAGCATGAGCATACTGCACGTTACCCTGGCATTGTACCACTTTCAAGTCTCAGAACCTTTTGGTGACATGCCATATACTTAAAATGCATGGTATCGGTTGCTTATATATAGAATTGACATTAGCAGCTGATTACTGATAGCTGGATAGATGCAGCACTCACACTGATGCAATTAAAGACATCTAGAGACAGGATTCTGCACCCTCAGGGTGAACTTTCATTATTCTACATAAATAACACATTCTCATCTCAAAAGCAGGGGAGTGCGAAATCCAGCTAATTTGCTTGAGCATAATTGAGTGAAATTCCACAATAACTACACTAAATGCAAAACCGTCATTAGCGCTGTATTTTAGTGCAATATGTGTTGTGTACATTTTAGACACAAAGGCACATTTTGGGCTAAAAAAGAATTGCACAAAAAACACAAGTGCTGCAGATAACAGCTGCCTAGCGTTTGGGTCATTCTTCTAGTTCCCGTGCACCTGTGCTACACTTTTGCTATCAACAAGGCCTTATCACGCCATATTGCATAGTGGCATGTATGCACGTATATGGTATTTCTATTCAGAAAAGGGGGTGGTGATGGACAGAGTCTCTGAATTAGGCAGAACACTCCTACCCAGTCAACAGATCAGGGCTTGATCCATCACCGTTTTTTAGCTCACTGCACCATCCCAGCTCAGAACCTGGCTACATGCAAATTAGTCTGTCCCTGGCCCAGTGCATCATGGGAACAGGGCAGACCAAACTACCAAGCCAATTCTTATACTGGAAAGGAAACAAGCTTCCGGGGACCGGTTTCTGGCATTACAGCCGTCTTCGGCCCGGCTTGCTTGAATCCTGATGGTGCAGTGAGCAATGGTATTTCTATTGCACGAACCAAGCCAAAAGGCAGCAGAGTGCTGTTGAGGGGAAAAAACAGGCTAATGTCAACAAATTATTAGAGAGGTAGCTTGGTTATGGGCGGTTAATGTATTGTGGTGAAGTGTTCTTTAAGAGGTAAGTCTTTCTGTGTCCTGAACTGAAGCAGTTTTGGGGTGGTTCATGGGATCATTTTGGAAGTTTTGCATAACAAGTGTAAAACAAAATTTGGAAAAGTACACTGGCATAACTGAAAATATGTGGCTAAAAATCAAGGGGGACTAGGAGCACTTTAAGGTCTAGCATACAAGCTCTATAGGATACTATGTAGTACATAAGATATACAGCTCCTGGGGGGAGGAAGGACGGGAGGTCAGGGTGACTGACACAACAGATCGGGGGATCTGATTGCTCAGAAGCAAGAGCATGGGCATCATGCTTCATCATCGGGCAGTCATGGGTCTGGTGGCTTCCAAGCTGGATCTGGTGGTGCTTCTATGGGCTCAGAGCTTACAATAGATTTATCAACCCACCACCACAAAGCTGCTGTTCAAAAAATGTTAATGTCAAGAGTAGCTTCAGGTTTTATGCTGTGCATGGTGTGAGGCTGTTAGAAATGGGGGTCTCTAGTTGGTAGAGGTAGGTACCTTTGTCCAAATATGGACCCATGTTTCTAGTCTGGGTAAGGGTGATACACACTTTAGATAACCCATGCTCACCCCCTGGGTAGCTTGGCACGAGCAGACAGGCCTATCCCAAAGGCAATGTGTAAAGTATTTGTACTCAAAACACACAGTAATACAGTGATAACACCACAAATGGACACCACACCAGTTTAGAAAAATAAAGTATCTTTATCTCAACTCAACAAACCAAACGACAAAAATCCAATATACATTTAGTAAGAATGACTTTAAAAAGGTTTCAAACAACTTGACCCATAGAAAACCATGAATTTGTGATTTCTCTCAAAGTACCTGTAGTTGCGACAAAATTCACAAGGCCAAAAAAACACAGAAACAACTTACAGAGGCCCAACACAGTCACAGGCACCTCTTGGAAGGTCAGAACTCCCAGCAAGGAAGTATAGGGTAGCTGGGGGTGAAGTATTTGGGTCGCCGAGACTTCAGAACAGGGGACAAACTCTACTCAAGCCCTTGGAGATCTTCCTCAAGCAGGGGGACACAGCACACAGCACACAGCAAAGTTCTTGTCCTTTACTTTGCAGAAACAGCTACTGCAGTCCAATCCCAGACAGCACACAGGAAAGGGGCAATACTCCTTCCCCAGTTTCTCCAGATTTTCTCCTTGGCAAAGGTTCCTCTTCATTCTAGAAGTACTCAAAAGTTCTGGGGTCTGGGCCCCACTTTTTTATAGCATACATTCCTTTGTTCTCTGGTGGCAAAGCAGCTCTTTGCCCAGCCAAAACCAGTTATGTCCTCTCTGGGGCAGCTGCCTGGTAGGAGGTGGAGACAGCATTGTCCAAAGCAGACCAGACCTATTCAGGTGTAGAGGAAATCTCCTCCTCCTACTCTAAATGCAGCCCAGGTCTATTCAGCCCAGCCCTGACTCATTCAGGAAAGGCAGGACATACATCAAGACCCCCTTCCCGGTGGCTGTTTTTAGAGAATGTACCTACCCAGCCACTGTCACTACAAAGCCAAACAGTCAATTCACAAATCTGCCGAGGCATACAGGATGGCTAAGCAAGAAAGTACCCACTTTCTAAAAGTAGTATTTCCAAACGCACAATATAAAAATCATCTTTACTAAAAGATGCAATCTTATATTCTGAGTTCAGGCATACTAAATTCCATCTTTCTGTCTTATCCCAATGGAAAGTTATATTCATAAGATGTTATAAATAAACTCCCATTCTATCCCATGGTACAGATAGCCTTTCAATAGTGAAACATGAAATACACTGTATTTCACTATCAGGACATGTCACACACCTCAGTCATTGTCCTACCTTTCACATACACTGCACCCTGACCATGGGGCAACCTTGGGCCTACCTTAGGGGTGTCGTACATGTAAGAAAAGGGAAGGTTAGGGCCTGGCAAGTGTGTCACTTGCCAGGTCGACTTGGCAGTACCAAACTGCGTACAGACACTGAAGTGGCAGGTCTGAGATACCTTTTCAGGGCTACTCATGTGGTTGGCACAATCTGTGCTGCAGGCCCACTAGTATTATTTGATTTACAGGCCCTGGCACACTCAGTGATCTCTACTAGGGGATTGCCAGTAAATCAAATATACCAATAATGGAAACACCAATCCATAAACACAATTTACACAGAGAAAATATGCTCTTCAGCACTGATCAGCAGTGCTAAAGTGCCCAGAGGCCTAAAACCAACAGCACCAGGTCAGGAAAAAATAGAAGGAAGAAGCAAAAAAGTTCGGGGAAAACCCTGCAAAAAGGGCCAAGCCCAACAGAGGCTCTGCTGTATTAGTTATGGAAGGAAGGAGAGTGAAACCAGCAGCGACCCATGCAGGTGAGAGTGGTGGGGCGATGGGGCCGGTTGGGGGGGATTTCGACAGATGATGACGAGAGAAAATTCAGTATTTATTCAATTTTCCCTCATCGTCATCTGTTGAAATCCCACCAACCCGGTTCCTCCGCCCCACTGCTCTTACCTACACGGGCTGAGGTTGCATGGAACTAGATGTTCTAGGGTTTGGATATTTACCCTTATCTGGGCCTGATTAAAAGTCAGGCAAAGCGGCACCACTGGCTGGGATGCGACTCCACCCGATTATGGAGTCCTCCTCCCCAGATTTGCAGGGCGCATGAACAACAGCCCTGATTTTACTGGCTGGAAAATTCGGCTGATAAAATCACAAGGATCAGGCTGCAAGAGCAGTCAGGCCCTCAACCCCACCCAACCACCTCCCAGTTGCAAGAGATGCAGCCGGCCCTTTTTCTTCTCAGTAGGACCAAACACTCCGGCGTTGCCACGCGAGCTCATCTCTGACCCGCGGCCCATCATCGACATCGTTCGAACGGCGGTGACGGCCATTGAGCCTCCCGTCCATATTCTTCCTTAATTGGAATTTACAGCAACATTGAACGCTCGGCTCCATGCCGCAACTGGCACAATAAACAAGCCGAAAAGCCTTCACCACCCAATAAATTACCAGGGTTTCATCTTTGCTATCTAAGGAATAAATACCTGGCTGCCCTACTGCCACAAGCCCCGGCGCCGACATCAGTAATCTGCTCAAGGAAGCGTTAGGACTACGGTGCCTAAACCAACTTTACCATTCGTTCACCTCTTGCCAAGAGGCGCTCCTAATTCAGGCAAACCTAATTACATAAGTCCTGAAGATGATCCCCTTTATTAACTGAGCGAGGGATCGAAACGTCGACACCCATGAGTTGTCATACATGAAAATAATTTATATCTGTTATTGTATGTACTACTCCAGGCGATACTGTCAAATATTCCTTACCTATAACAGTGCCCTGCCTGCTCTTTTCTTTTGCCTGAAAAACACCCCTTTCACCCTTTCCTATTTTCTTCTTTCTTCCCAGTACAGCACAGGATTGTGTCTTGCTACTGCTGCAGAAATGTATCATAACCATTTACTTTATATTTGTTGATAAATAAATTCCTTGCCCGGCTGGACAAGGAAGTTCTAACATATAGTAGCCTATTGTGTTCTATGTAGTATTTGCTCTATCTTCAAAAAGCTGAGAACCTTTGTGCTAAAAAATTCAGTTGATACACATGGTTCAAGCTACCCGCTGGGTCCCCCTTGTTTCCCTAAAAATAGCCCTTTTTCTTGGGACACTAGTACATTTTCAACCAAATGGAATCCCCCACATCTAATTCCCACCCATTTGTAACTGGGGCCCATGAAAAAAGTTAGCAACTGTAATTAGGGTATTAATGCACTGTACATGGACACAGGGTGATTTAGCCAGAATCACAGGATGTTGATTCGACACTGAGACTCAAACCAGCATCTGGCCACTGCGCAACAGCTCTCCCCAAGTGCCCAGATAGGTTTGCCAAGGGATAACAGACAACGTTGGTTATGTGCAAAGGTAGGTAAAACTGTTCCCATGACGAGATCTAAATGACAGTTTTTCTCGCTGGATGATCCTTCTCATGTAAGTGGCAAATTTAAAGTTAACAAGTGAATTAATTTGGATTGTATTTCTGATTGTAGGACTGGATATACACTTTGTGCCTTTTAGAATTTATAGCAATATCGAATATGTAATATATTTAGGCTGTTTTAGGAGCATAATTGATATTTTTTAAATGGCGTATTAAGGGTTAGATTTTATTGATGCCTAATGCCTACATTTATGGTAGGTGTAAATATGTTTTGTGATTTGTTTTGCTTAAGAGAGTGAAATGTAATTTAAAACAAAAAGCAAAACACACAAAATTAAAATGAATTTGAAACAAAATGTTCTTACAAACTTAAGACTACAGAGGTAATTAGATACTCCCTCCTTTTCCCCACCTCTCCCATGGGTTCACGAATACAACATCTATATTTATCATCCAATATTGCCCCAGTTCACATAAAAAAATTAAAACGAGCACATAAAGATTTACAACCTCTTATGGACGCAAAATTCAGTTTTTTTGGAATTCATCAAAGATCTTATGTGTACTACCAAAAACCTGCAGCTAATCCTGGAAATAATTTCTGACTTTACTTCAGCACAGACCTGTCCCCGTGCATAATCGTACATAATGCATAATTGACACAGGCAAAAATGACTCATTTCTTTCCGTGGAGAAAATATTTTTCCCTGTGGAGAAACAATTTTCCTTCCACCCCCATCTCTTCGCATCCCCACTCTGGAAATTTGCTTTATTCTGCTTTAACAGGAGTGAGGGCCAAATGAGCAAACCATTTTGTGGTCACAAAAACTGCAATTTCCAAAGTCGGAGGCTTCAGCCTCGGAAACTACATGTGGTGATATATGAAGGTACTTCCAGAGTCTTAAATGTCTTTCTGACGCACAAGTACCCTTTGTGACTCATTGTGGATCAGAGGGATTAGGAGGCATGACCTGTGCGTCCTCCTCCTTCAACTCGTTTACTATGCAATGCATCAATGTTTTTGACCACAGCTGTGGTTGCAAACCATTCTCAAGGTGGTACTGATTCTCAAAGTGGAAGCTGCACAGGACAGCAAGCTGCCATATTGTCCTTCACAGCTGGGGCATCGAGGAGAAGGGGGCAGTATTGGTGCAGCCCCTGGAGGGGAACCAGCTTTTACAATGCTTTCTCCACAACGCAGTACCTTTACAACGCTGTTGTTACAACGACTGCGCTGTTACTACGCGTACCAATACATCGCAAGTCATTTTAATGACTTGCTGTAGGGGGCGTGCTGGTATCGGATTTACAATCCAACACCTTCCCGGCTGTTGCACAAACTGGAGTAGGAATAGTAAATAAATCTATTCCCAAGTGCAGCGCACCCCCTACAGCAATTCGTTGTAATGACTTGCGATGCACTGGTTTGCAGGGTAACAATTGCATTGTAATGGCATGCAATGTATTTGCATGTGTTGTAAGGAGACATATTCCCCTAGAGCTCTCCAGAATAGCTCAAACTTCTGGAAATCCTTGCAGCTCTCCGTGGCCGGAAGAATCGCTGTGGCGAAAATGGTGGCATTCCCCCAGCTGCTGCGTTTCTTTTCCACGTTCCTATCACTACTCCCCAGGCTGATATTTCTGGACCTCGTTTCACTGTTGATGGAACTCATCTGAGGTTCCGGAAGGCGCAGAGTGGGAATGCCCAAATTGCAGCGCACAACAACAGAGGGGGGTGGGGAGAGGGGTGGACTAGTAGCGCCAGACCTGGAGGCCTATTATTTATTGACGCAGCTGCAATAGTTAAACCAATGGATTGATTCTCGGATGACCCTTGGGGGAGATGCCCGCTGCTCGGGTCCAGGATTTTGAACCCTATTTCAGGTCTTCTGAATCCAGGACAATCACTGCGAGAGGGTCCCATGGAATTTCCAGTTATTCTGCGCTTCTGGCTACGCTGCCTACAGCACACCCTTATCCACACACCATACACTCCGGATCTACCTCTACGTGGGTTGGAGCTTGTGGCTAGAGGTGGGGTGTTGAGATGGCTAGCGGAGTGATCTGCATACCGCGTTATCCGCATAGGAGATGTCTACAGGGATGGGGAGCTTCTTCTGTTCGAAGATGTGTCAACGACTTTCGAGATGCTGAGGGGTCAATTCTTGTTACACTGGTTAGTGGTTGCAACAATGTGAGACCATTGGAGGAATAGCACAGCTGAACCCCATTCAGAAATGCTGCTAGACACTCTGCGCTATGACTGGCTGGGCCAAAGCAGTTACATGCCTATATCAAGCAGTGCGATCTGATATTATTGCATTATTAGCAGAGCTACGCAAGAAGCAGGGGTGGGACGTCACGGAGGCCGGATGGGCCACACTACTTGCTAACACAGCCACAGTATCTCGAAAAGCTAGATTCAAGTTAATACATTTGTATTTTTTGCATAGGGCTTACCTCACCCCTGGTGAAATAATTCGGCTCTACCGTGCAGCCAAGGCGTCTTGACCCAGATGTGGAGAGCATGATGCTGAAATGCTCCATATGGCGGGGACTCGCCCCATTCTGATTGAATTTTGGAGGGAGGCAGTAGATTGTGTTAATGAGACAACCCAACAAATTGTCCCCTGTACTCCTATGGCTTGCTTGCCCCGCACCCAAACAAGAATAAAATCACTACTAGATTTGTGGACCTGGCTCTGAACCTTGCAAAGCAAGAAGTGACCATGCATTGGAAAGCCACTAGGTGCAGTTTTATTCCAAGAGGCGGCGCAGTTCGATTTACAACGCCTCGCCGTTGGACCACCAAGTGTATTGTCTCAAAGAACCTGAGACTGCCTCCCATGACTACCCCCCACCATTAGACAAATTAGTGGGGGAGCATGTCTCGACACATCTGACTGTTATCCTCAATGGAGAAAGATAATCTTTGTATATTTGGGAAGATTGAATGGTCACTGAGCATGTGTGGTAATTTATGCTTCATGGGACAACTAAGACAGATGCCGGGGCTTAGAAGGGTGGGGGTGGGGGAAGGCTATATTATAGTTGGGGAGGGCCGGTCTTGATTTTTCCTTATGTACATTATCTTATTATCCTTAGATATGTCAATTGCAATTGTGCCGTGACTGGCATATTGATGTGCAAATGTTCATGATATTGAGCCCAGGACTGTTAATTACAATGCTGAAAACGTAACTACAAATTTTGTTTAAAAATAATAAAAGGAGTAGGGGCAGTGGGACTGGGGAGGAGCCCCATGACAATTGTGCGACATCAATTTTACTTCTTAGATTTCAGACCCTCTCCCTTTAGCAGACAGGTGCTGGGCTATGAAAAGGAGGCATTTAGCAAATGGAAATGCAGGAATGGATGCCCTTCTTCCGATTCCCGCCTCCCCTTTCACTTCACTAAGTCATTTTGAAGCATCTCTAATAAGTAACTTTGAAGCATCACCTCTGTGTGCATCATGTCTGTCTCTGTACACCTCTATTTCTCCTTGTAACTTTTGTCTTTCATAGTCCCACTCTGACTCTTCTCTTGCCCCCTTTTTCTCTCTGTATAGTCAGTTTCTTCCTACCTTCCTTGGTCTTTCTCTGTCTCATCAACATATATGTCTCTTCCTTTGTCGAGCTGTGACCCACATGAAAATGCACAACATGATATACCCATATGAGGACCGGCCATTAACAGAAACGTAGAATGTATTTGCAGTTTCAACTGCATGAGTGCCTTGATACTGGGGTAGGTTATGCAGCACCAAAGCAAATATACCTTTTACTTTTTGGATTCACTTGCTCAAAAGTACTTAAACACACACACATAGCCATGCACACACAGCATGGATCTCATTTAGGGGTCGCCAGGGGTCACTACTGCGACCCCTGACTTGTCCCTTGTGACCCCTGCCACTGCCTTTTCGACCCATGGCCTCAGACATGGCAAAATCTGTATCTGGAACAGAGTGGCAGAGGCTGGTTGGGGCTCCACTGTCCTTCTTTTCTGTCAATTATTTATGACACTAACAGTACATAATACTATTCACTATTTAGGGTTATAAAGATGGAGTACAATTAGCTAGAATTTGGGGGAATCGAAATACAGAAAACACAGCCCCTTTGTTTACAAACCCCTCTTCACTTCTCTGATCCCTCACCCTTTTTTCAGCATATCTCTCTCTCTCTCTCTCTCTCTCTCTCTCTCTCTCTTTCTCTCTCTCTCTCTCTCTCTATATATATATATATATATATATATATATATATATAAATATGCACACAGTACAAGGGGATATCTACATCCCTTCACGACTACAGCCTCCAGAAAGCAACACGCAGGCTCATCTAGAGCAGCCCATTGGGGGCGCGAGATCGCATATTTCAGAAGCTGCTAGTATCAGACTGTGCGTCATTTCCTTTTCACCACCAGCTCTGAGGAGGAAATTCGAAACGCGTCTGGCAGGGGTGCAACGGCTGCGAAAGGAGTCGGCAAGCCAGCGTTTCCCCCTGGGAGCAGGGCTGCAGCTTGAGGCCTGTGATCGTGATTGAGGGCATCTCGCAAGTTTGGGACAAGCAGGAGCGATATATACAAGCGGCGCCCTGGCCGCCGAGATGCCTCACCCGCTGAAATGGGGCCACAAAAGTGGAGCATGATCGCTGAAAATAGGCAACGCTCGCATGCTGAAGCCCATCAGCGGACTTTTAATTTACCAGCAGAACATTCATGCACACAGTACAAGGGGATATCTACATCCCTCCATGACTACAGCCTCCAGAAAGCAACGCGCAAGCTCATCTAGAGCAGCTCATTGGGGGCGCGCGATCGCATATTTCAGAAGCTGCTAGTATCGGACTGTGCGTCATTTACTTTTCACCACCAGCCTCAGATGAAGAAATTCGAAACGCGTCAGGCAGGGGTGCAACGGCTGCGAAAAGAGTCGGCAAGCCAGCGTTTCCCCCTGGGAGCAGGGCTGCAGCTTGAGGCCCGTGATCGTGCTCGAGTGCATCTAGCAAGTTTGGGACAAGCAGGAGCAATATATACAGGTGGCGCCCTGGCCGTCGATATGCCCAACCCGCTGAAATGGGGCCACGAAAGTGGAGCATGATCGCTGAAAATAGGCAACGCTCGCATGCTGAAGCCCATCAGCGGGCTTTTAATTTACCAGCAGAACATTCATGCACACAGTACAAGGGGATATCTACATCCCTCCACGACTACAGCCTCCAGAAAGCAACGCGCAGGCTCATCTAGAGCAGCCCATTGGGGGCGCGCAATTGCATATTTCAGAAGCTGCTAGTATCGGACTGTGCATCATTTCCTTTTCACCACCAGCCTCTGATGAAGAAATTCGAAACGAGTCAGGCAGGGGTGCAACGGCTGCGTAGGAGTCGGCAAGCCAGCGTTTCTCCCTTTGAGCAGGGCTGCAGCTTGAGGCCCGTGATCGTGCTCAAGGGCATCTCGCAAGTTTGGGACAAGCAGGAGCGATATATATATATATATATATATATATATATATATATATATATATATTACCTATTGGCTATAGCCAGTAGGTATATATAGTTAGGACCTAGCTACCATATGAAATCAGCAACATTCTATTGGGAATAACTTTGGCGCCGTTGAGGAATTTGCGTGTAATTTTCCAAAATTTAGGCCAGCTCCGCTCCTTCCCTGGAAATTTTGGGGGGATTCGTCATGCGGGGGCTGAGAAAAAAGGGGGTCCCAAAACGTGTTTTCCCCATGTTAATTTCCATAGGACGATTAGACACGGCTACAGCCCGAACGGATGAACGGAATTACACCAAACTTGGCAAAATTGTAGGGACTGGTACGCAGAAGTGCCTTTTCTATATTTGGTGAAAATTGCTCCAGTAGTTTTTACGAAAATTAACTTAAAAAACACATATATATCTATATGCGCGCTTCGAGCGCTTACAGGTACGCGTACCGGGGAGCGCACCCGGCGCGACACGGAAGTGCGCGAGCGGAAAGCTGATTGGCTCTCCGGTGTCTGTGAACATTCCAAACGGTCCGGAGAGTCCGCCATCTTGTGTCTCGGTAGAACCGAGACACCATAGGTGAAAAAAAAAGAGGAAAACTATAAAAGGGGGCTGGGTAGAGACCCCCTGACCCCCTAGGTTTTATCAGGGGGGGCCTAGGAGGACTCCGAAGGTAAAAAAAAATGAATAAATTGTTTTTGAAAATTTCGCTGAATATGCACTGGGTGCGATGCCATGTACGCGTACCCTGAGCGTACCACGGGGGGAAGCCAAAAAATATATATATTTTTGGGCCTGGGGAGTCCTTGTGGGACCCCCTGAGCAGGCCTAGGGGGTCAGGGTGCTTCTACCCTGCCTCCTTTGCGTGTTTTGCACCTTTATTTCACTGCTTTCTTGTGCCTTGGTTCTACCGAGGCACAAGATGGCTGCCAACACTTCCTGGTTTGGAGTGTTGACAGACGGTAGCAACCAATCAGCATGCCTTTCGCAGGAAAGCAGCATGCTCATTGGCTGTCAACACTTCTAACTAGGAAGTGTTGGCATTCATCTTGTGCTAGGTAGACCGAGGCACAAAAGAAGCAGAAAAACAAACGTGTAGAATGGAAAAAGGGGGCAGGGTAGAAACAACCTGACACCCTAGGGCTGCTCAGGTGGTCCCACAAGGATATTAACATATTTAAACGGTATCCGCTAATAGAATAAGCATTTAAAAAACCTTGAGAATTCACTGAAAAAACCATAGGTTTCAGGCCTTATATAGTTAGGAATTAGCATTAAAAAAAAACTTGCAAATTCACTGAAAAAACCATAGGTTTCAGGCCTTATATAGTTAGGAATTAGCATATAAAAAACCTTTGAAATTCACTGAAGAAACCATAGGTTTCAGGCCTTATATAGTTAGGAATTAGCATTTAAAAAACAATGAAATTGTTCCTATATAGTTAGTTGTACTAACTATATTTCGCACACCCGCAATCCACTGCTGATGATGTCACATATTAGATCATTCATGACATGGTCAGTGACATCACTGATGACAACTCAAATGACATTACTGATGACATCAGTGATGACATCATCCACGTGACAATCTTACACCTTTTCATACACTATTAAAATCTTTCATCACTCTTTGTAAAATACAGAGTATCATATCTGAATCCATTGTCACAGCAATACAACTATCTAAAAACCCACTCAGTGATTCATAGATGTATACACACATCTAATCACTTACCTGTAGATTCACTCATACATGCTGTCAATGAACAATAGAACACTATCAAAAATACTTATATACCTATATCGACATTAAACAACACCACACATCCTATTCACATATGACGTCATCCTACTCACTTATGCAAACAATGGATCATACTTACATATTTACTTAGCAAAACACTTATACAAACACCACTTCATCTATTCATTTAGATAGTAAGTCATACTTAGTGATTTTTAAAATCTTATTACAAGTATACAGTTATCCATACAGTCACTCACACAATCATTGAGTCTTATGTATACTTATTTATATACAACAATTGACACATACACTGCCTTTTATTTTTCTAGTTTGTTGGACATGTACTATTGAGAAATATATTGGCTCATCACCACACCCAAAAAGAGATTCACTCACCCAAACTGTTAGAGCATGTACTTTTAACTTCATATATCTACTGAATCAACTATTCACACATCTTTGGACAGTCACACCCCCCCCCCACACAACCACACACACTTTCACGCTCCCATACAAATACTCAGTTAACTAATCAATAACTAATATATACTTTCACATAGCTAGTAACCAACTGTAGAATCAGTTTACACAATAACTGACAAAGTGATATAGATATTCACACAGTTTAGTCACCATCCACTATATTTAGTGAGACACTATAAATTGGTCAATTAAACAGTCAATTACACTGCTACTAAATCCTCCATCCAAATATTTATTTATATATATCCACTCATTCTTCAAAGCAAATTGCTATATATATAATGCATATTTAAATAACGAAGCAAACCACATTCACTGGATGATGTTATCAGTGATGTCATCCGTGATGTCATTTGAGATGTCATCAGTGATGTCACTGACCATGTCATGAATTATCTAATATGTGACATCATCAGCAGTGGATTGTGGGTGCGCGAAATATAGTTAGTACAACTAACTATACAGGAGCAATTTCATTGGTTTTATTAAATGCTAATTCCTAACTAAATAAGGTCTGAAACCTATGGTTTTTCAGTGAATTTATATATGTATATATATATATGTATATATATATATATATATATATATATATATATATATATATATATATATATATATATATATATATATATATATATGTATATATATAACCCAATCCTGTGTTCAAGTTTTCCAAAAAGCAGGCACCGACTCCGTGGGATTCGTAATCAAGGGTCTTTATTTGCAAGACAGACGATCAAATATATATATACACAAACATATATATATATTTATATTTTCACTAAAAAAACAGGTTTCAGGGACGTTACAGTTAATAATTAGCATCTAGAAAACCTTAGATATTCATGGAAAAAACAAAGGTTAGAGGGGCGTTATAGTTAGTTTGACATTTCACTCGTACAAAAACATGAGAAATTCAGCCGTTATATTCAGCTGAGGTAACTATAACTCACAACCCTGCAATGCACTGGTATGACCTTATATATTACATCACTCATGACATGATCAGTGATATCACTCATGACATCTCAAATGACACCACCGATGATGATGACATCATCTAGTGACTGTGATTTTTTTAAAGTTTATGAGTGTTAAATATATATACCAATATATACCAAGGTGTATTGGTGAATCAGTGGGTTTATGAGTGACTGTATGGATGACTCAGTGGGTGCGCAACTGACAGTATAAATGAGTGATTAGGTGTCTCTGTGAATGTATGGGTGAGTGACTGGTTGTGGGAATGTGTGTATCTGTCAGTTAATGTCAAAGTGGGTGTATGAGTGTGTTAGTGGGCACATGACTGGCTATATGGGTGATTGATTGGTTGTCTGACTATGTCTATGGTTGTCTAGGTATCTGTCGTTGTGGGGAAGAGGTGTGTGACTGCCTCTATGGTTTAGTAAGTTGGTAAGTCAGAGGCTGTATGGGATACTCTTGCATGTGTGAAAAGTTGTATGAGTGAGTGAGTGTCTGTATGGCTGTGTCAGTGATTGAGTGCATGTGTCAGTATGGGTGAGGAACGGAGTATGTGAAAGGTAGTATACGTAAGTGATGGGATATATGAGTGACTGTAGGCGTGACTGAATGTGAGAGTGACTATATAGATGACTGCATGCTTCTGGCAGTGACTGTATAGCTGAGTGAGTATGTGTTCCTATTTGTGTGAGTAAGTAAGAGGGTGTGTTTGTAACTGTTTGGATGAGTAAGTGGCTGTATGAGTGACTGAATGGGTGAGTGTATAAGTGTGTGAGTAGTTCAATGGGTGACTCACTCAGTGTATCAGCGCCTGTATGCCTGTATGAATGGATATGTCAATGGCTGTATTAGTAAGTAAATGGGTCTATGAGTGGCAGTATGGATGAGCAAGTGGGTGTTGTTTATAGATCAATGAATCAGTGAGTGGGTATATAAGCTCTGGTATAGCTCTGTGAATGGGTTTGTGAATGGCTGTGTGGGAGCGGCAGTGGGTGTGTAAAAGATTCCATAGTGGTGCGAATGGGTGCATCAGAGATGTTGTGGATGATGTCAAAACTGATGTCATCAGTGAAGTAAATTAAGATATCATGAGTGATGTAATATATGAAGTCATAAGCAGTAGCAGTGTATTGCAAAGGCGCGAGTTATAGTTACCTCAGCTGTCAATAATGGCTGAATTTTTCTGGTTTTGTACAAGTAAAATGTCAGACTAACTATAGCATCTCTCTAACCTTTGTTTTTTTCCGTTAATATCTAAGGTTTTTTAAATGCTAATTTCAAACTATAACATCCCTGAGACCTGTGTTTTTTTTCAGTGAATCTTAAAGGATTTTAAATGCTAATTTCTAACTATAACGTCCCAGAAAGCTGTATTTTTTCAGTGAACTTCTAACGTTTTTAAATGCTAATTTCTAACTATTATACCCCTGAAACCTGTGATGTTTTCTGTGAATGTTTAAGGTTCTTTAACTAAAAGTCACGTTGGCAGAGTGGTGGAGAAAGGGGGCTTGGCCTCCAACTAGCACTTAGGAATTCTGCTGCGTAGGACTTACAGGAGCTACCAGGAGGACTTCTTGGCCCCCAAGACCCCTCAGGAGTAAAGTGGACTTCATCCCCCAACCAGTAGTGCTTCAGCAGGCGTGCTGGCAGAGTGTTGGAGAAAGGAGGGCATGGCCTCTGAAAACCTATTAGCAATCCCACTGTGTGGGACTTACTGGAGGTAACAGTAGGGGTATATATATATATATATCAGGTTGACAATGTCATTCTCTTTCTACTTACAGCTTCTGTGCCCCTCTCTCTGTGCCTTTCCAGCTCTCTCTCCCCCTCTTCCTCCTCTCTAGCCCTCTCTCCCCTCTCTCTATACCTTACTCTTTGTTTCTCTCACTCTCCCCTCCCTCACTCACCCCCCTCGTGCACACCTTTCCCGCAATCCTCTCTCTCTCTGAGAGCTTCTGCCCCTTCTCTGCCCCCTCACTTCAGTTGTTCTTTGTAGACTTGACAAGCCAAACAAGAATTGCCAAGTAACAGAATGCAATAATTACATGTAATTCCGCGATGTCTGTGGGACTCGCATTCATCTCCGAGCACAGGGGCTGCTCAGACTGTGCTGCTCCCGCTTCACAATATTAAATCCACCGATAAAATCAGCCTTGTTTAATTGTGCTTGCGCCTCGCCTCGGGTTATCGGGAGCTCATCAGCTCGTCGATAACTGAGAAACAATACTGGCTAATTATTTCTGATTCTGTGGGAACACAGCTCAACCCTAGCCCTCTCCCGACACCCAGGCTCTGTCTCTGGGGCTGCTACTTTTGTTCACCCAATTTCACTGGCCGTGGTGCAGGCATACTTTTGCAGTCACTTAGCATTCACCACCTAATGCACCAGCTTCTGTTGGCTGTACCAAATACTGTCCACCCTTTGTTGGCTGTGTCACCTACTATCCACCCTTTTTTGGCTGTGCCACCTACTTCACCACCCTTTGTTGGCTGTACCACCTACTGCCCACCCTTTGTTGGTTGTGCCAACTACTGCCCAACCTCCATTGGCTGTGCCACCTACTGCCCACCCTTTGTTGGCTGTGCCACTTACTGCCCACCCTTTGTTGGCTGTGCCACCTACTGCCCACCCTTTGTTGGTTGTGCCACCTACTGCACTACCCTTTGTTGGCTGTGCCACTTACTGCACCACCCTTTGTTGGCTGTGCCACCTACTGCCCACCCTTTGTTGGTTGTGCTACCTACTGCCCAACCTTTGTTGGCTGTGCCACCTATTGCACCACCCTCTGTTGGCTGTACCACATACTGCACCACACTTTGTTGGCTGTGCCACCTACTGCCCACCCTTTGTTGGCTGTGCCACCTACTGCCCACCCTTTGTTGGTTGTACCACCCACTGACCACCCTTTGTTGGCTGTATCACCTACTGTACCATCATTTGTAGGCTGTGGCATCTTCTGCACCACCCTTTGTTGGCTGCACCACCTACTGCACCACCATGTGTTGGCTGTACCACCTACTGCACCACCCTTTGTTGGCTGTGCCACCTATTGCACCACCCTCTGTTGGCTGTACCACATACTGCACCACCCTTTTTTGGCTGTGCCACCTATTGCACCACCCTGTGTTGACTGTACTACATACTCCACCACACTTTGTTGGTTGTACCACCTACTGACCACCCTTTGTTGGCTGTGTCACCTACTGCACCATCCTTTGTAGGCTGTGGCATCTACTGCACCGCCCTTTGTTGGCTGTGCCACCTACTGCCTACGCTTTGTTGGCTGTGCCTCCTCCTGCACCACCCTTTGTTGGCTGCACCACCTACTGCACCACCATGTGTTGGCCGTGCCACCTACTTCCCGCCCTTTGTTGGTTGTGCCACCTACTGCACCATCCTTTGTAGGCGCCGGCATCTACTGCACCACCCTTTGTTGGCAGTGCCACCTACTGCCCACCCTTTGTTGGCTGTACTACCTACTGCACCACCCTTTGTTGGCTGTGCCACCTACTGCCCACCTTTTGTTGGCTGTGCCACCTACTGCCCACCCTTTGTTGGTTGTGCCACCTATTGCACCATCCTTTGTAGGCTGTGGCATCTACTGCACCACCCTTTGTTGGCTGTGCCACCTACTTCACCACCCTTTTTTGGCTGTGCCACCTGCTGCTCACACTTTATTGGCTGTGCCACCTGCTGCACCACACTTTTTTGGCAGTGCCACCTACTGCACCACTCTTTGTTGGCTGTGCCACCTACTGTACCACCCTTTGTTGGCTGTGCCACCTACTTCACCACCCTTTTTTGGCTGTGCCACCTACTGATCACACTTTATTGGCTGTGCCACCTGCTGCACCACACTTTGTTGGCTGTGCCACCTACTGCACCACCCTTTGTGTGCTGTGCCACCTAGTGCACCACCCTTTTTTGGCAGTGCCACATACTGCCCACCCGTTGTTGGTTGTGCCACCTATTGCACCATCCTTTGTAGGCTGTGGCATCTACTGCACCACCCTTTGTTGGCTGTGCCACCTACTGCACCACCTTTTGTTGGATGTGCCACCTACGGCATCATCCTTTGTTGGCTGTGCCACCTACTGCAGCACCCTTTGTTGGCTTTGCCACCTACTGCTCACTCTTTGTTGGCTGTGCCACTTACTGCACCATACTTTGTAGGCTGTACCACCTACTGCACCACCCTTTGTTGGCTGTGCCACCTACTGCCCAACCTTTATTGGCTGTGCCACCTACTGCCCACCCTATATTGGCTGTGCTACCTACTGCCCACCCTTTGTTGGTTGTGCCACCTACTGCAGCACCCTTTGTTGGCGTTGCCACCTACTGTTCACACTTTGTTGGATGTGCCACCTAGTGCACCACACTTTGTTGGCTGTGCCACCTACTGCCCACCCTTTATTGGCTGTGCCACCTACTGCCCACCCTTTGTTGGCTGTGCCCCCTACTGCCCACCCTTTGTTGGCTGTGCCCCCTACTGCCCACCCTTTGTTGGCTGTACCACCTACTGCACCACCTTTGATTGGATGTGCCACCAATGGCACCACCCTTTGTTGGCTGTGCCACCTACTGCAGCACCCTTTGTTGGCTTTGCCACCTACTGCTCACACTTTGTTGGCTGTGACACTTACTGCACCACCCTTTATTGGCTGTGCCACCTACTGCCCACCCTTTGTTGGCTGTGCCCCCTACTGCCCACCCTTTGTTGGCTGTGACACCTACTGCACCACCCTTTGTTGGTTGTGCCACCTATTGCACCATCCTGTGTTGGCTGTGCCACCTACTGCACCACCTTTTATTGGGTGTGCCACCAATGGCACCACCCTTTGTTGGCTGTGCCACCTACTGCAGCACCCTTTGTTGGCTTTGCCACCCACTGCTCACACTTTGTTGGCTGTGCCACTTACTGCACCACCCTTTGTTGGCTGTGCCACCTACTGCTCACACTTTGTTGGCTGTGTCACCTACTGTACCACCCTTTGTTGGCTGTGCCACCTACTGCGCACATTTTAGTGGCTGTGCCACCTGCTGCACCACCCTTTGTTGGCTGTGCCACCTAGTGCACCACCCTTTGTTGGCAGTGCCACCTACTGCCCACTCTTTGTTGGTTGTGCCACATACCGAGCCACTCCTGTTGGCTGTGCCACCTTTGTTGGCTTCAGCCGTCAGTTCCTGATTACTTTTGTATGTTCTGTGGTGAGTGGCTCCAACACAGACTCAGGAGTCGCACTCAACTACTGCACCAGGTTTTGTTTGTCATTGCTAACCATGGGATATCTGGGATGAAAAAGCTATTTGCCAAAACTAGGGGACTTCCATGAACCAGTGTAAGTTCTTTGGAGCCCAAATGGCTCAAAGCAAGGACTGTGGCTCTCAAAGGCTCTTTGCAAGTGCGGTGAGCCCCAGTGGCTCAGTGCTGTGGCAATGGCTCACGTAAAGAACTGTTGGTCGCTAGGGGTCCCTGCAAGCTTAGTGGGCCCCCATGATTCAGTGCCAGGACTCTGGGTAGCCATGGTTGAGACCAAATGCTGTAAGCTCCCGTGGATCAACTCAAGGTCTGAGGAGCCCACAAGGCCCAGTACAAGGAATGCAGGTACACAAGAGACAATGTTAGGACTGGGACTACCCGTTCCGTGGGTCTTGATGGCCCATGCAAGGTGGATGAAGTCTCCAAAGGTCAGTGTAAAGCATGGGTCCCCAGGGCTCAGTGCCTGTAATGTCGATGCCAATGCTCATTGTAAGGAATGTGACTCCCCATGACTCAGTGCAAGGTCTCTGGGACCCCCATGCAAGGGAACTGAGACTTAATGGCTGTGCATCTTCATGGCACTGTACAAGGGGTGTGGGCCATATTGGTTCTGTGCCAGGATGATTTTGGGTATTAATGTCTCAGTACACGCACTTTGGGTCCACATTGCTCAGTGCAACATCACAGAACCACAATGTCTCAGTGCAAGAGATAGGATCCCGCATGGCTCAGCACAAGGGCTATTCTGCCACATGGATCAGTGCTAAAGCTTTGGTACTTAGCCTCATGGCCCGGAACATGTGTGCTGGTAAATCCATAGCTCAGTGATGAGCATGCTGACCCCTGCTAGTTTAGTAATTAGGGTGATTGAACACTGAAATAGAGTGCTGAAGGTGTGGGACCACCATGGCGCAGGGCTAAGTCTCTGGGCTCCAGGGCTCAGTGCTTGGTATCCAATGACGCATTCTTGTTAGTTCCTAGATGTTACTTGTTAGGTCTTAGTCCGTGTGATCACAGTGGTCTATATTTGTACCGTGAATCTACAGACACTTACTGTAAAGATGATATAACTTGAAATATCAGCATAAAACTGCCCTGAAGAAGTCCCAACTGTTATGGACGAAACACGTTAGCTGAAGCTGCTTTTTACACTGCATGCATTTTACTTCTGTTACTAGAGAATCTTGTATTAAAGAAGTACTTTGAAAAGCAATTCAATGTGTGTCTTTTGAACAAGTAATTTATGGACAATAAACACTACAACTTATGGAACCAGATAGATTGAGCGCAACCCAAACTGAATGCGATGAATCACTAATAGGCAAAATAAGACTCCTGAGTCTCCTTTATTCCTTCATGGAAGGAGTGATCAAACAACAAGACCACACTCTAGCAAAGGTGGTTGTGGCAGAGTGTGATGCAGGAGGCACATACGCTCAGTAGCTGATCATTAAACTACATGCAGATATTGACTGAAATGGATATAGCTATATACTTACTTAAGTGAGACAATAGCACTCTGCTGCACTGGGGCTCTCCCAAAGTACACCTTCACCATAGGAGAGACCGCTACTGCGCCTCCTCAGGCTCTAGGGAGACTGATGATAGGTGAGAGCTGTGATCCTACTGAGGGGCAGGCGCGTTCCATACTCTACCCCCGGGAGAGCCGTCTGCTGGCCCCTGTGGGCGAGTCTATGCCTTTCCCTACAACTGGGGTCTGTCTCTTTCCCCTGAGTGCTTGTTTTGTGGAGATTGTGTACAGCATAATGGGGGTCTCAATGAGGACTTTCCTTATGCAGCTGAGGGGTGGCCTCTGCACAGGATCAGGCCCTCCTCCCTTCACTGTCCCTAAGCAGCACCCGTGGCTGCAGCTCGGGGACCCCGGAGCCGGCTCACTCTCGGATGCTACAGGCCAAAGTGTGGGTGCAGACAGAGCTCTGCCTGACAGAAGAGACCACTGGGCCACAATGAATGCTGCTTTCAGGCCTCGCAGCCTGAACATGGGCCCAGAAAGAATCCGACCCCAACTCAGGCCATTTGATTTTTTTAGGCCCAATCCACACCCCGTGGAAACAACTGGCTCTCTTAACTGTCCCTACTGTCACCGGGTTAACTAGTCACCCAACTAGTTTGGACCCGTTCTTTGGCGCCAAAAACCATCACCATACTGAGGTGGAATAACAGGTTCACTTCTGGGGTTTTCAAAGTGTGTTTGTGCTCTGTGACAGCGCTGACAGATTCTCAGCTGTATGGATCAAACCTGCTGAGCTGCCATTCAGCCTATGTTCCCTGGGCCAAGGGCCTTCCACACACCAGGACAAAACAGGACAAAACACAAACCAACCATCACACACTGATTCGTTTCTACATCCACTTACGGGTTTTATTGCATTGACCTCGAGCCACACAAACAGGCATTACAAATGTATACATACATTAGCAGGCCCACTATAAACAATCTCAAATTGATTATTATAATGGAGTACACAAGTGCAGAAGTGAAAATCAGACACGCACAATAATTCATTTAAAAGTGGTTTTAATAGGGCGCTGAATCTACAGCTCCTTTCTGGGCGTCCCTGGCGCCCAGACATCAGATACCACTGAGTACTGAACTAGCACTGGCCTTGTTTAAAGAAATGCCTTCAGGGTTCACTAAGCTTGGGCGCCAATTTGCCTAAACAATGCTGCCAAACATTTCCTCAGCAGGGTACACAGGAGTGGGCAAAGCAAGAACAAATGAGTGCGTGTTTCAGGAGTGTGTGTGCCACACATGCGTTGCGCGCCAGTGCACAGCACAGTTAGGGTCACTAGTCTGCCCTACACATAAGGCTGTGATTGACAGGTGGCACATCTGCAATAGCATAGATAGCTTCGAACCTACTACTGTTTTTTTCGGGGGAAATTTACTCAATGGGATATTTTAAAACGCCCCACATCAGCAGTGTCCTGCATAGGTCATAGAAGTAAGAAAGAATTCCCAGGATTTCAGGGTAACCTCTATGTCAATTACTATAGCCTTATAGCCTGCCGTAGAGGGCTATACCGGCTATTAAAGGCCCTCTCCAGCGTTAAAGGCCCCAAGCCGAAGGCGAGGGCCTTTAACAAGGGAGAGGGACTTTAATAGCGGCATAGCCCATCTACGAAGGGCTATAAGGCTATTAGAACATTCTGTCACTAGAGGACATAATGTTCTAACAAAAAAACAAAGCCTTTTGGAAGCGTGAGGGGATTGGAATCCCCTCAGGCTCCCTGAAGCCTTTGTTCACAGCCAGAGCTGTGAACAAAGAAACATTTGAATGTTGGAGCTCCAGGCTTATACCAGCCATTATAAGCCCAGAGCACTCCATTGTTTTCAATGGAGCTCCCAACATTCCAATGTTCTAATTTCATTTAGCTTCGTATGTAAATTAATTTTTCGTGGCTATCCTGAAAATGTGGTATTAATTTGGACCTGTGTTGGTGACCACTACCCTGCATAATAAGGCATCGTATCTCTAGGCTAAGTCCCTTTCTCTGTCCCTTGACATGGACCCATTTGTAAAAGAGTTTGGATGACCCACTATGCCAGAAGAGCTAGCAACCTGTCCCACTCCCCTAACATGGGCAAGACAGGGCAACAAAAGCAAAAACAGGGGTTGCAAACTATCCCTGACTTAATCAAGGGAACTCCCACCCCCCCCCCAAACTAATCAAGAACAATACTGGTTTTAGCCCTAGGTTCCAGTTCAAAATTAATTCTGATACATTAGTGTCAGCCTGTAGAAACATTGGGGCCTATTCACAAACTTTATTTTGTGGTACGATTAGTAGTGCTACACTAGTACTACTAAAATACTACAAAATACTATTCTCAAACCTACAGGTAAATCTCCACCTCTCCTTTCAATTCTATGGGGAGATCCTCACACATGTAAGTTTACAACTTTGGGGCAGATCCGTTGGTTTCACTCCAAATGTTACAGTAAGTCTTCGACCCTCTCCGCCGTCCTGCCCACACAGGCTCTTGCCTTTGAGTGTATCACAACTAGACACTGCTTCTCTCTTCTCAAGTGATTCCCACACGTGAGATCGATCTACCAGATTGAATGTTACTCCTAAATCAATACAAGTAACGCGTTACCGTCTGAAACAGCACATACTTTGTGCAGATCAAATGCAGCCTGACTCACGTACCTAGTATCCACACTGCCATGAAAGTAATTGTTACGTTCTGTCTTCTATTTATTTCAATCGATCAGGAACTTAAAGCAATAGAAGAGAATTGAACCCAGAGTGTTTCCAGAGACAGCTAGCATTGCTTGTTCAGCGCTTAATTTGTAAAAGTGCCAGGGCTCTAGTCAGGAGGCCTCTTCAGCTTGCATCACCCAATGCCCCTGCCAGTGTTGCCAATGATAGTACCTACTAACCAGCATTTGGCTACAAGTGTGACAATTCAGACTATTCCAGGCCCCCAAAGCTAAAGAAATTGCTTGGGCGGCAGGTATTAGTTGTTTTTAATGCATATGTATTAATAAATAATTGCTGGTCTGCTCATCTCTAAATGATACAAACAGCGCCACCATGTGGCAGCTATCATAAGTGCTGTTGTCCATAATTCAGTGCTGGTGGCGATCTTTTAAGTGCCGGTGACGAGCACCAGAAACCACCGGCTCAAATTAAGCAATGCCAATAGGAAAACACTGTTGATAAACTGTGTATATTTTAATATAGTGCCTTATCCCTGTAAGGGCTTTAAATAGGTGTGATGTAGTATCTCAACTTCAGAAGATTCCGAAAGGTACTACAACCTTCTGGTTCATTTTGTTGATCATTGTTCTGACTGCCTCATAATCCACACTTGCAGATATAGAGCGATTATTTTGTAAGACTGTGTCTCTGACATGACTGGGCTTACTGTGTGTAGTTACTGTGTCATGTTATGTCTGAGTTCCAGTCTTGCTCCCACCTCTCGGAGTACACCATAGCTGACTACCACTGACAACTCAAGCACACAAAGGCGGCAGCTTGCTTTCCACTTGAAGCACTACAGTAAAGGACGCAAGCCACTACAGGTAATGCCCAATAACCACTGAGAGCCACCAGGAAGAACATTCCTCACAAGAGTTGCCAAGTGGTGAGGAATCTTGGCTTACGTCATGAGACTCATGAGAACTCTTAATAGAATCCAGTGCATAAACAGGAGGAGGCAAGAGCCATCCACAATGAGAGAAACAGTCTCTCGTGAGGTCCACGGCAACAGAAGAACACAGAATGCAAGGAAGACCAGAAGCATCAACTATACTGTCTATGATGAGCTCCTCCACAGGATCCTAGCACGACGGCCATCTTAGACAAGCTACAGCACATGGGCTGGTGATGTTAGGTCCCAAAACATGAGGACACGTCTACAAGGAACTTTTCCCCAGAAGCTCAAGCCATTACATTTCCACATACAGCCATCCTTTTGGGATGGCTGCTTCTGAATGGCAGCAAGGCGAATTTGGAGTCGAGTGAGAGTAAAAAAGCAGACAAGGTTTAGCATCAGAAAACAATGCCCACTTCAGCCAGGCTCTATCACGGAGAAATGCTTTCATTTCTCCTTTATTTTGTGACTTTGCATGTGTGCTGCACTGTACAGCACACATGAAAGGAGGAGAAAGGATTAAGGTGAGTCTCAGCATAGTATATTGTACTCCAATACAAAACCTTTGCAAGACTCACAGAGACACCCTTGCACTATGGTGTAAAGGTGCGTCTGTGGTGCACAGCAGGACATTTCTGCTCGGGCACTAGGGAGAGGGGAGCAAAGTGCAATTTTTCTGTAAATGTGGTGCTCTCCTGCTGTCTCCTTCTGAAGCAGTGCAACATTTGCGACTGCTGCACTTTGATGCTTGAGAAACTAATAATTCAGGACCCAGCTGTTTCTGTTGACAGATGGGCAGCAAATAGGGTGGATTTGGAGGGGCAGGATCAACAGCAACACAGACAACGCCGGGAGATGAGCTCCTAGCATACAAGTCAGGACAATCTTTGAAAAGCCAAAATGGCGCAGGTCCTAAGTGAAATGTATAAATCACTGATTAGAATAAGTGCACAGGTTACCTGATTAAATCTCATCATATGTTGTTTATGGGCCCAGGTGAGTATGGTAATCTGAGTCGGGTGACCTGTGCGCTCTATCACAGACAGCGCCGGGAGATGAGCTCCTAGCATACAAGTCAGGACAATCTTTGAAAAGCCAGAAATCTGAAGTGGGCCATGATGCCCAGAACAACCCTGAATGAGGTTAGCAGAGCCATTTCAAGAGAGGCTATCTAGCTTATAACTCAGTGGCCCAGATAACCAGCATCCCATTCCACAGAGAATAGAAGTTCACCCGGGCCCCCTGGCAAAGAGGGCTCGTGAAAATGGAGTTATGGGAGTCAAAATCTGGAATTATCGTAGAAGCCTGAAATTATCCAATTTTACCAGGACACTTGGGTGCTTGGCCAATATCTTACTGGCCTTAGAAATTCCTGCAAAAGCCACAGGTGATGGACAGAATGCAGAACAATGTCATACATTCACCCCAGTACAGAAATTCCTGCCCATGCCAGGGTCCCTGAGAAGAACATAAGAGGGTCCATCGCACCGCACAGCCAGTAGCATGGAAGCATTCAAACCACCTCTCGGACCAAATACAACAGATTAAGGAATTTGTGATGCAGGTGGATAGGCAAAGGGATCTTTCAACTAACTGCCTCTAGTAAATAATCACTCTGAGTTCAGCTTCCTAGGAGATGACCTGGCTGTGTACCAGGCGTCTCACCGGGAGCATGAAACAGAAAAAACTCGTAGGATAGAGGTGCGCGGGATGGACCACGGCAGAGTGTGAAGTGGAGCTGACAAGGAATGTTTTCATTGAAGCTACTGATCTGCCTGCCTGGGCTATAGTGTGAGTTGTACTGGACTTGATCTGTCTAACCGTAGGACCTGACAGAACTGCCAGACCGACTAGTTTCGGGAAGCTGTGAGAAGGAGGAGCACGGTATGCTTTGCAGACAAGGTACAGAGGACAGTTTCCCCCATATGCATAAGTGTGTTCAATCCCACAGCACAGGGTCTTGATCTAGCACTAGAGAGGCAGGAGCCTTCCTCCTCGGAAGCAGTGTTCCCATCTCAGGCAGGACCTCTGAGGCTGCAGACCAGAAGCTCCCGGAATGTGAGTGAGGATCCAAGCACTGCTGCTGGCCATCTCCCATAGGGTTCAGAGTGTACTAGTCCAGCATCATGAAATCGCTGCAGACCCACTGCAGCCTAGGAGCAAGCTGGACAAGGAAACATTGACCTGCGTAAAGGGTCTGGCAGGAGAAGCTCGCACTGGCAGCCACTGCCAGAAAATTGCAATTCCATAGACAGACCAGAAATGTGGTGCCCCATGATTCATGAAGTTCTTACAAAACTTTCACAGAGGTTTGCCAAATCAAATCACTGGGGTTATCCCTATTCTTGGCACAGCTCCTGACCGGTCTGATCTGGGAGAGTTCGGCTGTAGGGACAGAAGTCCACTCATCGTGCGGACAGCTATTCCTTCCCACTCTACGGTTTGACTTTCCGGTTTTCTTGATTTCTGCTAGTGGACCTGTCAACTGTGAGGCCACTGGAGGTTTTTCATAGCTTTGGTGTTGCTCACCAAAAAGGTTGGGGGACACCAACATGTCCAGCACCCAGGCATGGGGTGGCCTCTATCCTCTGAACAGTACGGTTCTTTTTGGGGTTTTGGGACACAGCATGCACGGAGAGGGTGTATCCATGGCGGGCTCAGATTGGCAAGGTGGGCCATCGGACATGGGCCGATGGGCGTGTTGCCGAAGCCAGTTTGTGGGCCTCTTTTTGGTGGACTAAGCAGTGCAATGAGTCAGGGCGATCCCTATCACAGCCCTTGCAAACATATATTGAGCTTGATCAGCCCTAGACCAGTTAATTGTCAAAGGCAGAATAAATGGCCTGCTCCTTCTGTCAAAGCATGAGGCGTCCCTGCCCCCTGGCCCCCTCCAGATGCACAGAGGCCAGAGGAGCTGCTGATGGGAAGCCATTCGCTCTCGCTTTGCAGAGTATTGGAGTATGGAGGAGGACTGGAAAGTTAGGGTGGTGGGGGCTGGTTAGAGCCAGCAAGGGAGCTCAACAGGTTATCTGTGTCGCTCTCCTGTCATGGAAGGGGCGGGGGTGAATACATTAGTTTCCGCCAGAGGCCGAGGTCACACTATTGAATCAAAAAACACGAATGAGTCTTGAATGTGGGCCGCTTTGTTATGTAGTATCCAGGCCAAATTGTGACCCCATTCCGACCCGGATGCGTGGAGTGTCACCACGCGACTGGACAGACAGTTGCAGATGTACAGCACAGGGGTTGCAATTCTGCAGGGAGCAGCTCCGCCTCCGCCTCACCTTGTGACCTTGCTGGAGAGGTCAGGGTGGAATCAGTCCTTTTATTCATTCTGACCGATCATTCTGGCCGGCTCTCTCTTATGGGCAGGCTCTGAACCACTGTACTCTCGGCAGGCAAAGGCAGGAGGCAAGTGGCGAATGAACCCGGGCAGCAGTCTGTCCTCTCCTGATCTGCATATGAAATGCTCCTCCCAGCAGCAGAAAGATGCAGACTCTTGCAGTCTGGGCACAGGGGACACCAGCTGTTCCTGCTCCTTACCAACACCTAGATGGACAGGATTGCAGCTTTAACTGCTCACAAATATTGGATAATCAGCAGCACAGCAAGAGACCTCGAGGTGCGCCGGGGAATCTTTCACATTCCAGGGCTGGACACTGTTTACCACCAGTCTCACCTGAGAACAGAATTTGTAACAATTATAGAACAGATCACAGGGCTGTTCTGAACCCAATCACTGCTTGGCGGCTGTTTCATGACTGAGTCCAACTCTTATCGAGGGAATGCCAGCTGGAGCCCGGTTTGCATTCTACGTACATCGTGCCCACTTGTCTACCGCCATCTCCATTGCCTGTCCTCCAGTCACTGCCCAGTGATAGAGCTGTGCATTGTGGGTAAGGTCTATTCATTGAAAGGTCTTGGGATCGTTCATCTGTTTCTTGAACTCCAAACTCACCTAATTACATGCTGAGGGTTTGCTGGAAACAAAGGGCATCATGCAAGGCCATCAATTTAGGGGGTTTGTACATCTCTCAGTACAACTCCATGCTCATATCTTGCCCTGTAGTACTGGTTTCTGTCGAGTGTGACTTCAGACGTGTCAATGCACAATCATCTATTCACTTCTTCAGCACCAGAGAAGAATACCTGCCATCTAGGTCCAAAATTTTGGAATGTCTTACCCACGGTTTTAAAATCTGAAACAAATTTGTTTCGTTTCCGCAAAGGACTCAAAACTCTGTTTTTCAATCAATGAGGTGTCGCTATCAGCTAGCTTCAGTATGCCTATCCTTTTTCCTTCTTGAGTCTGTCCCTGGCGCCGGGAAACGCACTGCTGGTAGCTGTTGCGCGTTACAAATTTGAATAAATAAAATAAACTTGAAGAACAATCTCAGCATGTGAGGAAGGGGAGGGTCCTTGAAAGGGGCGGGGCCTCGTGCCAAGAGGTACCTACAAGGCACCTTTGGACCCGACTCCGCCCGCCCCCTCCACCCCCCCCAAAAAAACTCTTGCTGAGGCTGTGCCGATGTCCTTGGGTGTTACGGACGTTGGCAGTTCGAAGCCTCAGAAAGCGTGGTTGAAAAATGTGCAGTAGTGTTCAGCTTCTTTACCCTGCCACCGTGTGATATTGGCTCCTCACTGGGAGACCGCATGATGGGAGCCGATATTGTGTGCCACACGCTGGCACCGTGTGAGTTGGCAGGTATGGAGAAGTGTAATCGATGCAAGCAGGAATGAGCAATCAAAGACCCAACCTGATTCACACCTATCCAAGCCATGGGGGATCGAGTCACTTTGAATGATTTCAAGCATCTGGAAGGGGAGCTCAGAATATTTGGAAACAATCAGAGCCTTATTCGAGCAGCTGGCAGAAAATAGAGTCTTTGCTGGCTCTGCATGGCTGGAATGAAGGATGCAAGCAATGTGGAAACCTTTGAGGTAGAACTGTAGCCGGTAACAGTTGGTTGTCAATTAAGTGATAGAAAAAGGACCGCAACATCACTTTTTTATCTGGGTCACTTGAAACTAAAAGACTGGCAGATCAAGTGTGGAGTCCTTGTGCTTTGACAGTGCTAAGGGGCTCTGCGCTAAGGCTAGCATTCCGCGAGCACTGCCGAATCAGGTTAGTGCTGAATAAACTCAATGTGCTGAGTTCCTATAAAAGGTGTATTGGCTGAAACTTTCTCTTATCCACTCTCTAGCTTCTCAGCTCCTCCACATTCCTCAATTTTCTTCCTTTTTCAATGACCTGTTGATGGGCAATCTTCCCTTCAAAGTAAAATTGTGCCTAAAATGCATGGTATAGAGACCGATAAGAGAGCTTGAAATGGGATGACAAAGTTGGGGAGTCTCTACAAGGGTCGTGGACAAAGAAGCATCATTTTGAATCCTTTCCGGGAGGCATGGCTTATGTAATTAAGGTTTCAAATAATTAAGGGTGTGGCTTAAATCATGTAAACTAAAATCCCATGCTTCACACACTGTGCCACCTGACTAGTATTTGAGTGCCTCTCTGTGAGCTTTCTGTTATTGCATCCAGACACATCACACAACAGATGTGACATAAAACTAGCCAGATCTACTGTTGTGTAAAACTTTAATTAGAATTGAAGATGCTTCAATTCTGAATGTATGAGACTGTGAATTAAACATTACTGATGTTCTGAGGGTCTTCAAAATGACACAGTCACTTCTCTTCTGCCCTTCAAACCACTTTGCTCATCAGCCTCCCTGTGAGACACTTACACCCATTTTCCCCACATCTTTCTGAAATCCTCCATCTGCATATTTCACACCTCATCTCTTTCCACTGCTGCACCCTGCTGGACATGGCCCTTCTTATGGGATTTTCCCCCAATTGTTTTGTTTTTTTTCCTTCTCGTTTTTGCTGATTCTCTTTTTATGGCATTATCACTCTAGGCACTTTCCCACAGTAATGCAGTGTGAAAGTGCTCATGCCCCTCCTACACATGCTAGGATGTGGTGCTTACTTGATTGTTTTAGATGTTGTACCTGTGAGTGTCCTGTAAAAAGGTACACCATATACCCAGGGCAGGTACTGCACTGGCAAATAGGGGGACACTGCACTGATTGTGCCCCCACCAGAATAGCCTTTAAACATGTATCAGGCCTGTCATTCCAGGCCTGTAGGTACGCAGTTGCCCTTATGCTCAGGTTGGCATTCATCACTCATTAGCCAACCCTGAGTGGGCCTTCCAATACCCATAGAGAACCCCTAGGGTAAGCCCAGAAGGGCAGAGCAAGTGATAGGCAAATGGCAGGGCATGTACACATGGGTATTCCATGGTCAGATAGTGAATAACTCCCATGTACGTTTTCTCTGCCTTGGAGGTTGGCTCTTCCCATTGGACACCACTGGGGTTTTGTTGAGTCTCTGCTTGTGGCCTTAGGGCTCTGGGCAGTTTCCCACTGTAAATGCAGTGTGAAAGTGTGCATGCCATTCCTACACATGTTAGAAAGTGGTGCTTACCTGATGTTCTTAAATATGTCTCAAGCCTGCCATTGAAGGTCTGTGTGTGCGTACATGCACTTATGATGTTTTTAAACATGTGTCAAGCCTGCCATTGCAGGCCTGTGTGTGCACAATTGCACTTGTGTTTAGGTTGGCATTTCTAAACCACTGGCCAATCCTGAGGGTAACATTCACTACCACTAGAGCACCCCAGGGTAAGTCTTGAGGGGTGATGTGAGTAGTAGGTGAAAGACAGGGCAGGTGCATGTGTGTTCCTTGCTCTAGTAGTGAAAAATACCCATTTGTGTTTTCACCACCTATGAGGTTTACTATTCTCATAGGTTAACACGGGGGGAATGGTTGAAAGTACTTCACATTGCAATAGTGACTTACAGTGCAGCAGCCTCATCATGTTTCCTATGATTGGATTCACAATGACAAACCCTCCCCAGTGGTAATGGTGGATTTGTCATTAATAGCTTAGAAATGCCACTTCTAGAAAGTGGTCATTGCTCTGCTCTAAAACTCTTTTAGCTTTTAGCTTGACTCCAGTCCCCCAGCGACAGCTATAAACATTGGGCATGCAACTGAAATGACAGACCTGTGCCATTTGAGGGCCTGGCTAGATAGATTGGATGGAGAGATTGTGACACTTGGCCTCTGGGAACCCAGATCATGGCACCACTAATGATTATGATCTGCATTCCATGGCCTTATGGCAGACAGAAGTGAAGTTTAGGGGAAACATCTGTGGTCCAAAGATAAACCCTCTGAACCACCCCCAACTTAAAAGGCACACTATTATTATTAAATTAAATTTGTAGGGCGCACAGCTACCCAGAGGTTTCCCTGGGCCAAGGACAAACGCAGAAGAGAGACCAGATTTACTGGTTAAATAACCAGGTCTTAAGGTTTTTGCGGACACTTTTGTGATTGGATTCATGCCAAAGCAAACATGGAAGTGAATTCCACAACACTGGGGCCAGGTAAGAAAAGGAACGTCCCCCTATGCGTGCTAGTTTGAATCTTGGGACTGAGAATTTGGCTTGGGAAGAAGATCTAAGCAGGCGTATCGGTAATATATCTGGGCCATGGAACATAGATAACGGGGAGCTGTACCTAATTTAATTTTATGCATGTAACATAAGGCCTTAAATTTAGTCCAGCTCTCAATTCTTAGCCAGTGGAGGTCCCGAAGAGTGCCTGAAATGGGAGATGTTTTGGGTACGTGACAAAGCAGCCTCGCCGCAAAGTTCTGAACTACCTGCAATCTGCGTATCACCTCCTTATTGGATCCTAAGTATAGGACATTGCCGTAGTCCAATCTCGAAATTATTAAAGCTTGAATTACAGTTCTTTGAGTAGGTCCAGGCAGCATCCATAGTATCTTACGGAGCCACCTCAGAATGGTAAAGAAGATAGAGGCTGTCTTAATTACTTGCTGCTTCATGGATTGTTGATCATCGATCATTTAACACAAGTGCTACGCCTGACTGCTTAGTGACAAGCAACCAAAGGGTGAGCCCAGGTTATACAGTGAGTGCAATCACCCAACCCTGACGGGAGTGGTAGGTTCTGCCTGGCTATGACACCACCTCAGCCAATGAGAGAGAGCCAGTTCCAACACAACCTCTTCTCACTCTTTTCTCCAGAGCTCTCAATCGTGGTCCACCCACGGGAAACAGTAGGAACACCGCGGTCTGAAACACCTGTGTTCTGACTAGGCAAGCTCTACCAGACTTGTGACAGTATAACTATTGGTGCCATACTTCAGCAGGGCAGAGATACACTTGTGGATACGTGGGACTGGACATCCTGGAACTGCATGATGCACACTGCCAGAGGAAACTGTTGCAAACAAGGAGGATTATTGCTATTGGAAGGGACCGTGCACCCTTCCTGAATAGTGGCTGGCCTGGGCTTAATAGCTGCTGCTGCATGGCACCCTCTAGTGTGTTCTCCAAGTGATTGTTGGATTGCCGCCTGGTCTCTTGTGGTGGTCTTGGGGACATCAAAGACCTCCTGCGAGGGACCCACACCCTCTACATGTGACACCCAGAGAGAGGTGCCCTCTTAAGTTAATGCTCAAAGTGTGCAGTGTCCAATTCACAGGTTGTGACTCTTGGAGGGAGAGCGTACCCGTAGTAGTGCTTCATTCTACCTCATGCAGCACTGCTAAGCTTGCGCCTGTGTGTGTGACCAGAATTGTTTGGAACGACCAATTTTCATTTCCAGGGAGATGCAAAATTGTCAACTCTTCTTTGTGTGTGATCTCAATTGTCTGGTGCGACACGTATCAATGCGTACCAGGTGTTTTGACTCATTTCCAGGAAGGTACAGAGTTTGTGACTCCTCATTGTGTGTGACCAGAACTGTCTGGTGTAACTCCTATCAACACACACCAGATGTTTTTCCTCATTTCCAGGTAGGTGAGGATGAGCAGATTTATGTTTCGTTGTGCCCAGATTGCCTGGGTACTACTTTCATCAACGTGTGTCTGAGGGCGTGCCTCCTCCTACTGAGAGGCTCCCATGCTTCATCCCCATTCATCGATTGTTCCTTTTGTGTGCTCAGTGCAGCGGGTCAGATGCCGTCTCCTCACCCGGCTCTGACAGCTTTGTGTTGCCAGGTAGTATTGCCCGGATCAGGCCTGGGTAATGAGAGTAATTGACTGGGCTGAGGAACACTTCCAAGAGTGAGCCGAAGTGGGTCAAGAGACTGCCTGACCTCCCCATGCTCCACAGAACTGGGCAGGTGCCGGAAGGCACATTGTGGAATATTTTGATTGAATGACTCTCGCCCTCAGACCTCTTCTGCTCCGCATCCCGTGGGTGAACTTCCCAAGTGGTGGCCAAACCCCCATTTAGCGACTGCCTCCCAATTAGCTCTGCTACCTACACCCAACTTCTTTCTTGGGACCCTGACTAAGTGTCCCCCTGACCACAATCAGTCTAGTATCAGAGGGAGGGTGGTTTATCTCCAACCCATGGGCATAGGGTAGTTGGGGTTAGCTGAATGGTCGAGGAGGGCTTGGGCTATGGGGTCTGAATTTGTATTATCAACTGGCCTGCCAGATATCCATGGCATCAATTCTGTGTGCGTGTGTGTGCGACTGCGAATGCTCTCCACAAGGACCTGACTGATATCCATGGCACCGCGTATCAGTGGTGAGTGTGTGGGAGTGACTGTATGAGGACCGCCTGTTATTACCAACACCACACGTTGATTCCTTGCCAAAAGAATCCTATGTTTGACATTGGTTTTACCCATGCGGCCTCGGCTCAAGGTGCTGTTTAAAAGAGTTGTCATTTTCTCTGTGCACACATTTTTGATTTTGCTGTGTTCTGGGGTGCACCCTATAACTGTGTGGTATTGAATTATAATATTTACCATGGTGGGCCTAGTTCTGACAACATATTGGACCGCATAAGGGAGCTGGGGGCAGAGTAGGACCAAGTGTTCATACTACTGATGTCATTTTAACACGGTTGGGCCTAGTACTGCTAGTAATATTTCCAAATGTGATTTATGCCCAGAAAAACATGATGATCAGGTTGTTTTAATTAATGTGTGTGTTGAATACAAACTTTATTTACATACACCACATGTGAAGTCTATTTTGTGATGGTCAGAGTGGTTATTGTGTTAGAGTGCTGTGCCAATATTTTACATATTGGATCTGTGCTACGCCTGACTGCTTAGTGACAAGCAACCCAAGGGTGAGCCAGGTTATACAGTGAGTGCAATCACCCAACCCTGATGGGAGTGGTAGGTTCTACCTGGCTATGACACCACCTCAGCCAATCAGAAAGAGCCAGCTCCAACACAACCTCTTCTCACTCTTTTCTCCAGAGCTCTCAATCGTGGTCCACCCACGGGAAACAGTAAGAACACCGCGGTCTGTACCACCCGACTAGGCAAGCTCTACCAGACTTGCCTTAACCACGCTTAGGGCAGTGGAAGGGGTTGAGGTCATTTAAGGGACGGTGCAGGGAGTGAGGGGGTTGGTATGGTGTACGTTAGTGCACAGGGTTTCTGGCCTTATAGCAGTGGGAGGGGAATGGGTAGTTTGGGTAGTTTGTAAGGCTGGGGTGGTCCGAGTAGGTTTTAGGGCAGTGGAAGAGGTTGGGGGAGCTTAAGGGACAGCGCAGGGGGGTCGGGTAGTGTAAGATAGGATGCAGGGTTGTCGGCTGTGGGAGGGGAATGTGTAATTGGGTTTGTTTTTAGGGCGGAGGTGAGAGTAGGTTTTAGGGCAGTGGAAGGGGTTGGGGTAGTTTAAGGGATGGCGCGGGTGGGTAGTATAGGGTTTTAGGCCTTAGGACAGTGGGAGGTGAATGTGTAGTTGGTGTACCTTTTAGGGCTGGGGAGTTGGGTAGGTTTTAGGGCAGTGAAAGGGGTTGGGGTAGTTTAAGAGACAGCGCAGGAGGGGGGTGGGAGGTCAGGTAGTGTAAGTTAGGTTCAAAAGATTTATGGCTAAGGGCAGTGGGAGGGGAATTGGTAGTTGGGTTAATTTTTAGAGCAGGAGTCGGGGTAGGTTTTAGGGCAGTGGAAGGGGTTGGGTAGTTTAAGGGACAGCGCGTGCTAGTGTAGGGTTTTAGACCTTAGGGCAGTGGAGGGGACTGGGTTGTTTTTTTAGTGTTGAGGTTTCAGGCTGGTTTTAGGGCAGTAGAAGGGGTGTTTGGGGTAGTTTAAGGGACAGTGCTGGGGGAGCTGGGGTAGTGGCGCCCTCAACCACACATATCTCTTTACCATTCATGCCTATACCATGAAATGTTATGGTAAATACATGTGTTGTAAAACCTTTATTGCTTCTATTATATAACCTCCACCCACAACTTGAACTGAAGACTACCCAGTTCACAGTACAGAAAAACAGCATTCCGGAAAATGCAAATACTGTTATGGAAGTAAATGAAGTACAATTGTGTGAAGTGTGAATAGGAGCACCCTCACTCACATGGATTACCTTAATGGTTTTTACAGTCCTTTTTGAGATATCGTTGTAGAGGAATGTCCTGCCTGCCAACTCGTTGTATGAATTTACACTTATCTCTCTTTGTTCCCTAGAAATCTCTGTCTTTCTCACACAGTCCAAGAATGAGTTTAGGTCGTGCCACCCTATTTTGATAATTTACACTCTATTCATGGCACATCGCATTCTTTGACTCCCAGAGAGCAGCAGTAATGTCAACCCACCTGTGATCACAGGGTGGCATTAAGACAACCTAATAGAGGGTCCATTAGCAGATGGTGTACCAGTGTTTGCAAGTTTTTACTCTTGTCGAGGGCGTGTAAAATGAAATTATGAGAATGTGAAACTTGTGACCCAAGGTTCTCAGTTTTCCATTTGTAGTTATTTTTACAGATACATGGGGACCTAAAACCATCTATTTCACTGTATTCATTTTAAGATATGAAAAGGCAACAGGAAACAGGTCTCCTTTCATCTTATAGTGATTCTATCAGTCCAGACGGTAGGCCAATAACTGTGCAGACAGTCAGGGGAGTTAATATCACAAGGCACCAGGGGGCATATTTACAATAGAACTGATGGAGCGCGGCGTTAGCCTCCTTGGCTTAACCCCGTGTTCCACCACTTCTGAAATGCAGGGCTGCACCGTTTTTACAACAAATGGTGCAGTCCTGCGTTTCCCCTCGGACTGGCGCTAAATTTCGTTTGGGAAGGTGTCCCTTCCTGCACATAAGCAATCTTTAAATGGCGCTTTGTAACTACTATATGTGCTGCTTTGTGCAGCACACATAAAAGTTGAAACTCGTCATTTTTAAAACGATTGTTTATATGCAGGAAGGGACACTTTAACAATCATTCATGGCATTTTGCTGTTTCTAAGTGTGCCGCACAATTCAGCACACATGGAAACAGCAAAAACGAGGAGAAGTTAAACATTTCTCCTCGTTGCGCCAGGGTAAGACAAGGTTTTCCTTGATCTTAATTCTGGCGCTGCCATCTATTTACGCGTCCCTTGTAAATATGAGACAGCTTCAAAATCAATGGGTGTTGCGGTTCCACCGAAACATCCATTGCCCACTCCTTTCACACTAAGTATAGCTTGAAAGGGTGCCTTTTTACAAGGTAGCGTTAAGCCATGTTACCTGGATTAACACCGCCTTGTGAATAAGGCGAAAATCCTATCGCCACCACAATGTCGTGACAAGTGGCACTGTGGTTGCAATAGGGGCTTGTAAATATGCCCCCAGGTTTTCTAATGAAGTTTAATCAGCTGTACACATGCAAGAGTTGGTACTACGATGCCAATGTTTTTTTACAAGAGTATTGCCTATGAGTGATGCATTATATAAGGCTTCTTATAGCACTTCAAACCCTCAGGCTTCCAAGTGGGAGTAAACTTTTATTAAAATAAAATAGAGGTGGAAATATACTAGCTGCTGCTTCATTTTTTCACAAAGCGATATAACTTTGAATTAATACAGAGAGAACGAGCAAAAAATAAATATGGATAAAAGGAGACTGGAATGCCTAAAAAATGAAATACCTCCTTTAAGTGGACTGGGCGTAGGTATTGCCTCTGGCAAGGTATCCGATATTGAATCTCAGTATGTATTCTGCTTTGTTCTCTGCCAGACACCAGGTAGGTACCATGCAGGCAGTGTGCACGTGGGGTACTCGCCTATGGCAGCTGGGGCTCGTTTCCGGATTGCTATTGTGCTGGGCTCTAGGTCTGTGTGGCAGAAGGCAGAAACTGCAAGTCAGATCGGGGGAATCTGAAACAAATGCAGCTGAGCTGCCGCGGGTCCTTGTGTTCAGGGCACTGGAGCCTCCGTATGCTGCTCCTGGCACTCAGACGCCACATCTTCCCTCCCCTCCCGAATACTCTTGGACAGATGCATATGTCACTTTCGAGCTCTTTAATCAGTTCGAGTTAAATCTCAGGGGATTGAGCCTAGAGTGCAAAATGTCAGAGTCTCATGTGTTTATGTGTTTTTTTAAATCAGATTCTCGATAATCACGTGATATTGTGGAGAAGTGTGGCTCAGGGGTTAGAGGCGGCAGACCTGGAGCTTGAGTTCGGCCCTGGACCAGGGTTCAATTCCCCGCCTCGATAATTCTCGCTCCGGTGCCTTCTCGACTCACGGGTTCACACTCTGCGACTCTGGGCAATAGCTTGCTTCATCTCCACATCGGCCCCTCGCGGTGGGATGCCTGGCTTTCACCTTGTGGATACCCTGCCAGGGTTATCTCACAGGGGAATACCAGGACGGGTTCCCTAAGCAAGCGAGGAGATGCCCCAGGGTAAGTCATGCGCTATATAAGCTTCATACATTTACATTTACATTTACATATTATTTTTGGGGATCCAAAATTTAATCATGGAATTTCTTTTTTTTTTAAGATTCGTGTGTTTTGGTGGTAAAGCTCCCACAACCGATTCTTTTTTTAAAATCTTTATCCTTTAACCTTAACCCTGTTCAGCAATTTCTCTTTGTAAAATGTTATTAAATTATCAACGGTAACATTTTCTTTCCAGTCGTCTTTGTTTATATTGTTATCTTAATACGGAGAGTCTCCCTGCACGTCCCCGACATTTCATTTTTCAATCATTTCAGGTTCCCTAACCTATATTTCTTACCTGCAGTGTTGTGTTTGTATCCAGTGTCAACATTTTTACAATTAAATAGTGCGCGCCCTCCCCCCCCTTCACCCCCACCCACAGGAACTGAGAAAAACACATCACCCTGTCCGTACAGCCGATCCGTACAGCCAATAGCTCATGTCGCGTAGATCCTCATTCGATCAGATTCCCCTCCTCCATGAAAGATGGGCTCTTTGTAGCAGGGGCCACTTGGAGGGACCCAGTACAACCAGAGGGACTGTCAGTTCTACTAGGCTCCTTCTGAGCAGGACAAGTATGTAGCTTAAATGCAAGCTCCACCAAGGGACAGGACAACGAGACAGTGGTACTTGGTGAAAGGCCAAAGTGCAGGACAAAGACACAGGCACTTGGTGGAAGGCCAAAGTGCAGGACAAAGATAAAGGCACTTGGTGGAAGGCCAAAGTCCAGGACAAAGACACAGACACTTGGTGGAAGGCCAAAGTGCAGGACAAAGACACAGGCACGTGGTTAAAGGACAAAATGCAGGACAAAGAGAAAGGCACTTGGTGGAAGGCCAAAGTGCAGGACAAAGAGAAAGGCACTTGGTGGAAGGCCAAAGTCCAGGACAAAGAGAAAGGCACATGGTGGAAGGCCAAGGTGCAGGACAAAGAGAAAGGCACTTGGTGGAAGGCCAAAGTCCAGGACTAAGACACAGGCACTTGGTGGAAGGCCAAAGTGCAGGACAAAGACACAGGCACGTGGTTAAAGGACAAAATGCAGGACAAAGAGAAAGGCACTTGGTGGAAGGCCAAAGTGCAGGACAAAGAGAAAGGCACTTGGTGGAAGGCCAAAGTCCAGGACAAAGAGAAAGGCACATGGTGGAAGGCCAAGGTGCAGGACAAAGAGAAAGGCACTTGGTGGAAGGACAAAGTGCAGGACAAAGAGAAAGGCACTTGGTGGAAGGCCAAAGTCCAGGACAAAGCGACCGGCACTTGGTGAAAGGCCAAAGTGCAGGACGAAAAGACAGTGGCACTTAGTGAAAGGCTAAAGTGCAGGAGAACGAGACAGGCACTAGGTAAAAGGCCAAAGTGCAGGACAAAGAGACAGGCACTTGGTGGAAGGCTAACGTGCAGCAGTAAGAGACAGGCAGTTGGTGAAAGGCCTACTGCAGGACAAAGAGACAGGCACTTGCTGAAAAGCCAAAGTCCAGGACAAAGACACAGGCACCTAGTGAAAGGCTAAAGTCCAGGGCAAAGAGACAGGCAGCCTGGTGTTTCGTGGATAGGCTGCCCCTGTTGTACTTGTCAGAAAACCAGCAATCAAATGGTGTCGCTGAGGACATAACCATTTTAGCTCTCAAAGTGGACTATGAGCCAGCACTTTAATACTAACAACACACAACATATTAAAATGTTACAAAACAAGCATATATGTTATGCCGTTGGCTCTACATATATTAAAATCATTGCATTTATTCTATAATATAATAAAAACTATAAAATGCAAGATAGGAGGATTTGAAACTCACATAGTTCCCAAAATGTATTTCAGTTTTGGCTCACACATGGCATCAATAATTCTCATCACGCACCTTCAATCACACATTCATTAATCCACCATCTGGCCGTGGTTTTCAGTGCCAGGGATGCTGTCCTTTTGTGAAACATTTTTGTTTCAACTGTAATAGCTGCTAAATAAATAACATACAGGAATAAATAAGTAAACAGTATCATATCAGGGCATCTACAATGTACCTCATCACTTATTCAACCTCTTCCACAGCCTCACATTCCCAATCAAACTCCATCAAGGGTGATTATGAGGTAAACAGAAGCTATGGAGCATGGCACAGGGGCCCTACAGTTCCATTCATCAACTACCTGACACTGCGGCTTAGCGCCGCCTCCTTGAAATATTGGAATCTGTGGATGTACCCTAGTGCAGTTTAGGAAAGGCTCGAGACGCCCCTCCCCCTCCCCCCCCCCCCGCGCCCCCATTGAGATACAGTAAAATCCCCTCCAGCTCCCCCATACCGGTTCCTTTTCCACAACCTCGCTGAAGGTATGTTTGTAATCCCCCAGCATTGCACACCACTACATGCTGGCTAGGTGTGTGCTACACATTTACCACAAACATATATTCGTATCACATGAACTGTTCACAGGTAGATTTGTGTTCTGCTGAGCGCAACATTATGTGTATAGTTTCAGAAATCATTGAAAGGTAGAAACGACAGTTTTAATAAAATGACTTATTTGCTTCCATGAGAGGTAACATCATTAGTTTTTGTTGAATAATATTTTGAGTGATAGCTGCTCAACGTGGATGTTTTTTTTAACAAAAAACATCTGCGTTTTCTAAAGCATTGGGATCCGTTTTGTATTAATATAGCTGTACATTAAAATGACATAACCAGTGTCCTAAAGAACCCTTTATTTGATATGAATATCTTCAACCATTACAGTACCATCTCAGGCCTTCCCTGCATGGCCAAAGCACACGAAGTAGTTGTATCCCGACCACTAGGACCCTACATTGAGACTACAGCCTCCCCAGTGACTTCCAATCAGCATCAGGACCGCAAAGAAGCACCAAATGCACTCCCCTAAAAGTTACAGTGAAACTCCTGTCTGCCTGAGATCTCGGTCCCCGTTGCGTGCTGATACTACTCGAACGTTCAGCCGCATTCGATACCGTTGACCACAATCGACTCATAAAGAGGCTGGCGACATCCAAAGGCACTGGAGGTCTGGCCCTCGCATGGTGTTCCTTTCTCCTCAAAAACTGCTCACGACAAGTTAAATAGGCTCGTTCCTGTCCAATATAACAATATTCTCTGTGGTGTCCTTTAGGGATCAGTCTTGCCCCCCTCCCATTCCCCAATCCTATTCGATATTTACATGGCCCCCTTGACCGACATCTTGGATTCCCACAATATTGGTCACCACATGTAAGTGAAAGACCCACAGCTCGTTTTAAAACTAGCGGGCAATCACAGCAGTTCACCCATGCTGTCTCAAGGCCGCACCCACATTCATCTCTGGATGCAGAATAAGCGTCTATGCCTCAACGGAGTCAGATCTGAAAGTTTACTCTTTGGTTCAGATAATCCCCGACTCCCTTTCACCTGGCCTACAGAAATGGCTCCTCCCCACCTCTATCATGCTAGTATGCAACCTGGGTGTTGTATTTGATAGTGATTTCTCCTTTAACCCACAGATAAACGCAGTCTGCAACCCATCCTGTTTACACCCCCGTTAACTGCAGGGTATCTTCTCCTAGCTCTACTGCCTGAAGAACACAGCTACGATCCTGGCAGTGGTCACGTCTCGATTCGACTATCGCAATTTCCTCTTCACTGGTCTTCCTAATTCCTACCTCAAGAAACTCCAGCGAGTTCAAAGCTTTGTGGCCCAGCAGGTCTACAACCTCAAACGACATGAGCCTGTTGCTCCTGATGTCAGATCTCTTCATTCGCTCTCAATCCAGGAAAGGACCAACCTCAGATCTCTTTGTCTCGTCCACAAGGCCTTAAATGGCTGGACTTCAATCCACACAGCCAGCATCGCCGTCCCCTATTACCCACCTTGGCCCCTCAGATATGCTGATCAAAGGCACCAACACAGATATAAAAGATATGGCGGTTGAAGGGTCATCCCCAAGGTACATCAATATACCCTACCTAGCGACCTCAGACTGGGACAGGATCACTGCAGATTCAGGAGATCCTTAAAGACCTGCCTCTTCTCCCTGACATTTAGGTAACATCATCGCCTGGAACATTTCCCTATCACTCAGGCGCCTAAGACTGATTCCCATGATTCAGGGTTATCATATGTACACCCAAAGCTTTCTCATCTTTATACTTATCATTATTCACCTGCTCCGGGGCCCCGGTTGGCACTGCGCAGCATGCTATAAATCAACAAAACATAAAATTAAACGTAATGATTATATAAATTCCATAAAATGAATTGCAAGAAGTACCTTTGATTGCAAAATATGGCACATAATTTGCCATTTTTCTACATATTTCAATTAAACCTGCCACATAACTGTAACCTACACTGCTGCATAATTTCAGTTGACCTGGGTTTTACTTTCAAACTTGAATTAGAACGGGGTGAAGCCCATGTCATCAGCAGCGATATTTCTGCATAAAACACATATGACAATTTCCTCTGACTTTGGAAAATGTGGAAATTTCGAAATTTTTCCGAATATTTTCTATCTCTAAAAAAAAGAGCAAAGTGGAAGGCAGATTAACTGGAGTCAAGGGGACCGTGCCAGAAGAGCGGCCATCAATATTGTTCAGTAACACTCACTGTACTGACTGAAATATGCATTACTGGCCTGCAACCCACTAAAGTTGCAGGCCAGGCAAAGCAATGGTCGTCCCTTTGATGGGCATTCCTATCCCCTCCTATGTGATAAGAATGTGCATACCCTCAGGGGTGCAAATACTCAAAAAGGTACTTGTGCAAGGCGTGTAATGCTTCAAAGAGCCTTGAGACACACAGTGGCTGGTGCGAGATGTGTGTGATGGGGCTGAGAACTTGGAATCAGGACGCTGAGTTGTGACTGAGAAGACATGTGCACAGGTGGCACTTATTTCTAATAGTTTGCTTATAGCCTACTTTGTCAAATAAATAATACATAAATAAATAAATGTCAAGCCCCAAAGATTTGCTACGAAGCCAAAAGCTGGGCCTGACAAACACCAAGGCTGCGCTTGGTTTTGATTCCACCTCACGCCTCTTCTCCCACCCCTTCTGTTCCTGTCTCTTGATCTTCCTCTTTCAGATTTTTTTCATACCTTACTTTCTTTCATAGTTTCCAAAATTTGTATTCATCTTTCTTACTGCATTTTCTTCCTTTTTCTCTTCTCCTGGACAAAAATTTGATGCAGAAAAATAAGTCCCTGTCCCCAGAAATGATTGCCGATGCTCACCATCTGCCATTACGTGACCAAATTAGCTCTGACTTTCTAAACCCTCATAAACGCTGGAAATAAAGTGGGTGCAGCACTTTGACATTAAATTAACACAAGCACATTTTGACCATATTTTCCACAGATTTCTTAGGATTTCTCTGCAGATTTGATCTTTATCCCTAAATAGAAACTTGAAAACATTTCTGCACATTTTCACATATTTTTCTAAAAATCGTCAATTCTGGGGTCGACTGTTGCATTTAATTGTGAGTGTCGTGGGATGCTCGTTGTTTTGGGTGCAATGGACTATCTATTTATCTAAATATGTATGTACACACTGAAAAAAGGACAACGGTTAAAGTGGCTGTATAGTTAGGTGAAAATGTCAGTTAAAATATAATGTAAAAGTAAAACAATTACTGAAATTCACCAGTTATAATAATTTACTGAGCTAACTAAACCTTGTGTCCCCACCATGCCCAATGCTGTCATCAATTATGTCATTTTAGCTATTATTAGTGATGACATCAATTATGTCATCTAACATGTGATGAGTGATGTAATCTGTGAGGTCATAAGCAGAGTAGCAGAGAATGTTGGGGGCACAAGTTCTAGTTAACTCGATGGATTTCTGAGTTTTCAAGCAAATAAAATGTTATGACCATCATTTTCCCCCCCAATGAATTTCTAGTTTTGAAAAGAAAATATAAAGTAAGATTTAATAATCAACCCCCCCCCCCCAGATTTTATTTTTCTAATTCATTTCCACGGTCACAGTTTTGGTCTGCTACACTCTCGAAAGACTCCTGAGGGGCCAGCTGGTAATATAATATATCTCAATTTTTAAAATCTCAATTTCTCCAAAAACTACTGCAATGCTTTACACCAAATCACAAAAAGCATGCTTTCTGAGTAATGACCCACTGCCAGATTACGAGTACAGTGGTCCTGGGACCGCTGTACTCGCGGCGACGGTCTGACCGCCAGCAACCAAGGGTCTGACCACCGTATTATGATGGTGGCAGTCGGAATACCACAAGACCACTGCCAAGATCCCACGCCCGTGACAGTGTGGAAAGCAGGCCTGAATGGTGGTGGTGCCGATGCTGGCACAGCTGAGCAGATTCCGACCTTTCTTTCCACCAAGAATTTCATGGTGTGGAGCCCACCATGAAATGCTTGGCAGAAAGTCATGGAAAGGGGCCCCAATAGTTCCCCCAGTCAAATCTGCCCAAAAGGGTGTGTGCTGGGTTCACATGATGTGCCCCCCAAAAGTGCACAGCCATGTGTGCACTGTGTGGTATTCACAACGAAGTGCATGGCACGCCATGCACGAACGTGCTCTAGGGGCTGTCACTTGGCGGTATGATGTTTAGGCTCTGCTATGAGCTTAACATGCCCACCGCTGTGACACTGCCGCCGCACTGCCCATCCGGGATTCAACTCTGAATCCAATGGGTGGGTTCACCATGGGCTTGGCTGTCTTCCTGGGTCCTCCGCGGTGGTGGTCCTACAGGAAGACCGCTAAACTCGTAATAAGGGCCCTAGTGTTCTGCCATATTTTATGTCATTCTGTTCATCCATTTTTTCAGAACTGTCGTCTAATTTTGTGTATAGAAATTGCATGGGGAATAGTGTTTTGGGAACTCGCTTGCTCTCGGCCCTGGCTTGATCGATCACCCCAAAGCATTTTTTTAAAAAGCTGATGTGAAGAAACTTTATGGGGAAAGTTTTGAGAAAATTCCTAAACGGTGCTAATGTTATTAGCAGAAAAAAACCCTCTCTTCCTATGTAAAGTCTTGTCTAACTAGCAACCTCGACTATGTAATATATCAATGCACTTCTATCAACCACATACCAGGGACACCGGTGTGCAGAGACAGCTGTATCCCGAGGTAAATGACTTTTAAACAATCAATGAGTCTCTTGCGTTGAGAAATACCTCACTCACCAGTAAAAAGTAAAGCCTCCATGGCAGTGGCAGTCGGCTCACGTAAGCACAGTTGGGTGGGGCGGGATGGGAGCAGGGAAAGTTGACAGACGATGGAATCGGTATAATTAAATAAATAAAGAATACCTATTAAATCGTCTGTCGACTTCCCCCCTGCCGTGCCCTTCCCCGCCTCACCCGCCCCACCTGCCTCACCACGCTTACCTGAGCCAGCCGCCACTGCTCCTTGGACCGCCAGTGCTTAAGTGATGGCGCCAGGGATCCCCTGTCTGAATTCCATGCCTATGAGCTCCAATGGTTATCGTGGAGCTGTGATTCAATGATGGCCCTGCACTAGTCCTTTGGGCACCCATGGCTCAATGTGGAGAAATGTGGCTCAATGGTTAGAGCAGGCATACCCGGAAGCTGAGGTCAGACCCGGGACCAGGGTTCAATACCTGACGCGGCAGGGTCTGAGCCCAAGTGTCCATTGACTCGATAATTCTCACTTCGGTGCCTACTCGAATCACGGGTTCACACTCTGCAGCTCTGGGCAATAGCTTGCTTAATCTCCACTACGGCCCCCTGCGGCGGGATGCCTGGCTTTCACCTTGGGGATGCCCAGTACGGGTTATCTCACAGGGAAAAGCCAGGACGGGTTCCCAATGCAAGTGCCGGGACACCCCGTTGGGGTAGCTGTGCGCTATATAAGATACACAAAAAAAAATGTCACAGCTGTGGGTCCCCCATGACGGAGGATCCCCATCCATGTTTCTCTGCTAGCATTGCTGGTCTCTTATGCGTAAGTGCCATGGCTGCGCAGTCGGGAGATGGGTTTCCCGGCCTTAGCGATATGATCCAGATTTCAAATGAGGGCACTTTCAAGATTATTGATTTTTAGCTACTTTGCCAGTCCTATCCAAAATTGCCATCTATATCAGGGCATTTGGGAACAATGCCAGAGAATATAAGTGATTTGTATTTTTTCTACTTTAAGTGCAGATTTTAACTTTTCTGTATAAACCAGTTACTGATTCGTTTCTCCTCAGACTGGTCTATTGCCTGTATTATCACTTTCTAATAACCACACTGATTCCTTATGTTTTTACAGAAATCCTATACTGTCTCGAAGAGGAAAATATCACCTTCAGACCAGTCTCTAATAAGTATGTAGGTAGTGGAAACAACACTTGTATGGTGATATGGAGTATTAGAACTGAGTAGGTAGGCGTGCTCCTGGAATATTGAACCCACAATATCAGTGGAACAGGATATTGAGGACGAAATGTTGAAAAAAGAAAAAATTGACAAGTAATTAAGCCTAGATCTTCTCTACCTAACTCCCCATGCATATAACTACGCAGTACATATATCTTCAATGCACATAGATGTGGCATTAGGAATACTAAATCTATACTTCCCAATATGCATTTACCGTTCGGATATTTCTCCTTCAATATTTGGCCCTCAATTTTCTTACGCCACAATATTTTTGGGGTATTCAGCAGTGCAACCGTGACAGCTGGGCCGTTTCTAGGTGTATTTTGCGCCCTAGGGCGAGAATTGAAAAATGCCGCCCCCTCCCTTTTGCTACTATCACTCTCTCCCCTGTTATCCAGGCTACAAGAATTAATGCATTAGATATTTCCAAACTCATGTTTTTTGTCGCCCTCCCCCTTTTGCCACCCTAGGCGGCCGCCTAGTCTTGCCTGATGGTAGAAACGGCCCTGCGTGCGAGTGTGGTGGGGGGCGGTGTACCATGGGCGGAACGCAGGCCTCTGCCGCCCCTTCCGCACAGGGCACCTCCAACCATTAAGGGGGCCCCCAACTCTTCAGCGGGCCCTATTCAGCCCAAGGTCAATGAATATCTGTGAGATATGGGTGATTCTGGGGCCTGTTGACACATTATGCAGGGGGGTGCCATCTTTTATGCGCCACTGCAGCGTCCCCAGGTCTGAGACTCACTCGCTGCAGAGGGAGCCTTCACCCCGCTGTAGGGATTTGGAGCGGCGCTCCATGCTGGATCTCAGTGCTTTCACTCCTGGTTCTGTTCCGCATGGGGCCACACTGCTAAAGTCTGAGACCCTCAGATACCTGCAATGGAGTGGGCATTTCTGGTGCCCTCGGTGTCGCCCAGGAGCATGCAAAGTATTTTTGTGCCAGCGAATTGCGATGTTCCCTTTAAATTCACTCTCGCCCACAAGCAGTTTTTCTGCATGTTGAGAGATAATTTGACAAAACTTTGCCAGACAATTTTCATTGAAATGGGACCCAGACTGAAAGGGAAAATACATGCAGACTTTTTCTCTTTCACTTTTCGTTTTGCAGAGTTTTTTCTGCGCAGAGTGGGAAATGTAGGCAGGATTATTGTCTGCAAGTTTACCTTTTAATTGTTGCAATTTTCATGCAAGAGCGAGAAAGTGTATAAGTTTGGAGCATCCGCGTTCCTTATGTGTTCCCTAGAACTTCGTGGCTGTTGAAAAGGAAAGAGTTCCTCCCCGAGCCAGGGCCGCCCTGAGCTGATGTAAGAGAATCAGAATAAAAGGCTGGGTCTCTGTGCTCCCTTGAGCGTGATCCTTGGACGCCCAGACACCCAGCCCTGACTCAGACCCATGCACAGTGCGAGGGTGAAGAGCTGGAAACTAAGCAGCGCGTGGTATGCAACATATCTTCTGAAGGGCCTGAAGAAAGCGTGGAGAGGAGAACCTGTGATTCATCGGAGGTGGGGGGGGCACGGAAGCATGGGGGAAGAGCGGCCAGATCTATTACAGCTTCTCCTCAGATTAGTCATGAAGCCCCCACCAGGATGCCCACCAGCTGCATTTATTGTCTCCCTCTGTATGGCAACAGGAAAGTAACAGCGTGAGGAACAAGCTCCGGCCAGAATGGAGTAGCACGCAGTGCAAATAACGCGACCTTAAATGTGAATCTCTGAGTCCAGCAAGAGAGGAGGAGAGGGGAGGAACTGGAAGGTGAGGGAGAAGTACCCCGGGGGGACTGCCTGGCAAGCATCAGATGCCTCTCGAGAGCCCTTCACAGAGCCCCAGCATTGGAGACCACCAGCAGGTCTGAGGACACCCCAAGGGCGTAGAGGAGGCCCTCAAGGGAGCACCACACACTGTGGGCCATATTATCAAGAAAGGGCGATACACTATCGCCGCTTTTATCAGCAGGAAATTGCCGCTACAGCGGCGGTAATGGGCTTGATAATATGCCCTTGAGAATTCCCATAGAAACCCAGGTTAACACCAGAACCTGGGCTTCTATGGGAATTTTTCACATAATTATAGATTTGCGGCATTTGCCACATACTCCATCATCAGCTGCACGATCTCCAGATTTTAAAAAAAAAGTCGTTTATAGCTCAAACTGTCCAAAAGTTACTAAAGAAGCAGGTACGCGTGTTCCCGCGCAATGGAAGGCCATTTGCAAAGTTTGACTGGACACCTTTTCGTTGCCTTTTGCTAAATTTGGGTGTTAATGTGGCACTAATGAGATGCAGCCAATGCCAAGACAATGTTAACAAGTTTTAAAATGACAAAATAATAAAGTACTACTATCATAAAAAATACTGCATTAGGCCATTTAATTCGCCTTTTCAAGTTGCAAAAGTTACTCAACCTGGCCGTAAAATGTGGCCCTACCCTGTCGCATAATTCCAGTAGCCCTGATTATGATTAATGTGCGCACTCACCTGACCCTAGCTCCAAATTCAAGACATATATTCATTTAAAAAAATTGTTTGGGACTCAGGGACAGTCCTTTTAAAACCAGGACTGTCAGGACCAATTCTTGTCATCTGGCCACACTACACCAGGGACAACAACATACCTTGCCAGAAAACGACAGGTCACTGGGAACAATCTTCCCAGAAATACAGATTGAGTGTCCAAGACTAAAAATAGAGACTGACCAATGCAGACAGAAAAGGGTGACTGGTAGAAGAAGATACTGTGAGGCAGTCTCTCAATGGCTCGCCTATTAACACACTCGGAGTACCAATTTCCCCCCATTCTGCAATGAAAAAAGAAGAATTGGCTAGTAAAAAGCAGAAAGCATTTCAGCATCCTAGGAGACCTGCCAAAAACATGAGGCAACGAAATATGTCTATGTGTATGTCCAAAAGTGACGCAGTGCATGGATTCTGCAGTATGGTTTTATGTATATGCATGTACATGCTGTTTTTTTAGTATGAAACTCGCACAAAAAGGCAGCAGAGCGTTGTACAGGTCACAGGCAAGCAAACAAACACTCAACAACGGATAGGAGAGGCTGATGGGGCGTAGATGGCTAACGCATTGTGATATAGTGTTCTTTAAAGAGGTGCATCTTCACATCTTTCCTAAATTGAAGCAGCAGTGGGGCAGTCCTGATGGATATAATGATGTTGTTCCAGATCCTGGGTGCAATAGATGTAAAAGGTCTGTTGCTTTTTTTATTTTTTAAGTCAAGCGGAACCTAGGCAGCCTGCATGCGCTGTCTGGAAGACCTATTGTTTAGAATAATCGCCTGCTTCTTACGATTGGTTCAGTCCAGTGTCCTTCTTCTTTGCTGCCTCCTAAGTGGTTCACACAACAATACCTTACTTCAGTTTTTCAGAGGACCACCATCCAACTAAAGTTGCCTTCCACTTGCATGCTTCTTCTGATGTTGAAGAGAACTATTTTTGTAATTGCTGCAGCGCATCACGTAATTCATGGCTGTTGTGCTTCAGTGTATGCCACACAATTATTAATTGTGTTTGTTATATTGGAGAAATGCTTTATTTTCATTCACATCTCGCAAACACAGGAACCTGTGCCACTGCAGACTTTCCTTTGTGTGTGCACAGCTCTGGACGACCTCTACTGCTTCTTCCAACAGTTTATTACCTTTATTACTGTGTAAGTAAAATATTATACACTTGACTAATTGAAGCCAACCCTGAAATAAACACTGCTTTATTCAGCCCTCTTCCTTCACACTATTGTTAGTGTTTCTACATGCTTATCACCAGTGGGGCGTTATTGTTTTTCGCTTGCGTGTCTGTGTTTTTACTGCTGATGTGTACATTTTTCTCCAAGTTATTATTTTGTTATATTTTGCTTTGTTTTGTGTTTAATTGTTGCAAATATTTGTCCCAGAAATAAACTTAGTGGGTATATTATTTTAAGAAATTTCCGGGGAGGTTAAATTGTTTGCGAACACCAAGAGGGGTAGAGAGGAAAGTGATAAAGCCAAAATGATAGACAGATATAGGGGAGGGGTGTCCTGCAGACAAAAGTGTTTCACAAACCAATGGACAAAAATGTCCTACTTGCCTATGACAGCTTTCATCACAAATCCCTGCGGGAGAATTTACCTGTGGGCCAATTTTTCCAGATCCGCCGGAACTGTTCTGAGAAAGGTGATTTCATGGAAGAAGCTGGCCTCTTATCAAACTAAATATTGGATAGGGGTACCCGGGTAAAGTGATTAAAAAGGCAAGGAAGAGGGCCTCAAACATCAATCGAGAACTCCTCCTGACCAAAACGATAAGACCACCAACTGAGAAACCAATCTTTGTTTCCACATTTAATACTGCCTCACAGCAGATTAAACGTCTGGTACTGAAAAATTGGAGAATCTTGAACTCAAATGGCTTGAGTGTGGAGAAACCACTTTGCTCTTTTAAAAGGAGTCAAAATCTGAAGGTCCTATTGGTCCACACAAGACCAAGGAAGATGCAACAAGGGGTGACAAACTCAGTGACAGGTCTACCCCCAGTGACAGGCCACACAAGGTGTAGGTCCTGTAGTGTCTGTCACTTAACGAATAACACAAAGTTCATTGATATTGGGCTCACATATCCTTGGGAACAGAGATCCCATACCAACTGTAACTCAGAGGGAGTTATATATTTGATTAGTTGTCCATGTCAGAAATACTATGTGGGGATCATGAGTCGAAAAGTTAAAACCTGCATCATGGAACATCGAAGTACAATTAGATGCGGCAGGTCCAACACAAAACTAACGGCACATTATCTAGAGGTAAATCATACTGTTGAAGACCTGCATTGGACAGTCATTGAGAAACTATGGTTGGGATCTGATGCCAGTGACAGAACTAGAACCCTCCTTCTGAGGGAACAAAAGTGGGTGTATATCGTGAAAAGCCACCTATGGGGATTGAACGATGACATTCCATGGCATGCCCTGACTTGATAAATCTATTGGGCATGCAGGCTTCAGTATATACAGGGTTCCAAAAGAGACTACAGACTAGAAAGATAGGGACGCATGTGGCTACTGCCACATTTTATCTGGTTTGTTTCCCATCTATCGAGCATTCATACAACAAACACATTGGGCTATCGCAATGCATTACCTGAGTTTTTTTCTATCAATCTAGTGTTTATTTATTTATATATATATAAAAAAAAATCCCTACACAATGGGATGTGTTGGTCCTATACATGAGTGGGACTTTGTCCCAAGGAGTGTAGAGTGACTTGCTTTGGAAGCGGAGGGCACTGATTGGTCCTGGCACTGGTCCTAATAAATGTATTCTCCTACTGAATATGGGTAGCCAGAACAGATTGGAAAAAACATCTCTAGTTATTCCATCGCATAGTGAGTTGGAGAGTAAGAATCTGGTGTAAAAATTATATTGGCCACGTACTGGAAGTAAGTAGAATAGCGAGGGGAGTGCATAACGAATGTAAATAAAAAATGGGCTAATGTTACTTAGGAAACGTCCCCAATCAGGAGTAGATGCGTACGGACAGTTTGTGCCATGTGACGACACCGTGTTTTCCCGTCCTTTTTCTCCCCCGTTCACTGGGAGGGAGGACACGGAGTGGGGAAGTGTTTTCAGTGGCATAGCAGCAGTGCTTTCTCCACTTGTAGTGTGTTGAAGAGAAAGAACTTGTGAAATCATTTTGGTTACGCGCTACAAAGTAATAGAATGACGAGGGAAGTACCTAATGATTGTAAAAAAATACTCAGGCTAACGTTGCCTAGGAAACGACGCGTGAGCACGCTCTGATGCTTACGTACTGTTTGGGCCACGTGACACCGTCGCCCCGTCACCAACCGCGGTCTCGGAGAGGGAGGATCAGGAAGGAAAAAGTTTTTAATGATATTGCGGCGGCGTTTTCCTCGCACTGCATGGTGAGGAAAAGGCAGACACGTAGTGGCATGGGCTTCCCTGTGGAATAGTAGGAGGTTGTGTGATAAGATTGAGCACTAGATGGTTTTGGAGTGAAAGAGGTTTATACGAGAAAACTTTCTTTTTTCTCTTACCTGTGCAAATATGAATGATATTAGATTGGCAATGTCTTCCATTTTTGAACACAGGTTGTGTTCTAAGCGGCCCTCTCTGCACCTCGCCAGTTCAAGTATACCACTGTGATAAACTCGGTGAGTGCGATATCTGCCATATATGCTATATTACTATGATGGGACAAAACTTAATAACAAGTCCAGGAATAATACGGACTTTTCTTTGGCTTGGGTTTTATTTAGAACTTCACAGTCACAATGCAGTATGTGGGTCTGTTTTAAACTTCTGGCAATACATGCGGGATGGTCCTAGTAGCAGTGACCATTGGGGAGGCTGAAACGCATGATAATGGGGACAGTATAAATTATACTTTCTCGGATAGATGATGTAAAAAAAGACATGTGTGACTATATGACAAATTCATGTGGGACTTTTTGTTTTGTCATTGTAGTACGTGTTGCCCATGTTGGTGGGAATTACCTCCACATGTGATAAATCCATAGGAGTCCTGTTGCCACCTTATGATTCATTTAAATAAGGTAAGATGGGGTAAAGACTGGGACTGATGGAAGTCCTGAAGAAGATCGAAGCGACCAAGTCTGGGACATAATTGAATGGTTGAAACATGGTGACACTTGCAGTTTTAGGAGGGGTGTTTGGGGGAACCAAATATTCTCTACAAGCACATCCATCCTTTATCACTTTTAATCCTGACCTTGGGGCTCATGAATAAAAGAGTGGAATAGGGCACCCAAGAATCAGTTTTAAGCACTTCCTTGACTGCACTTTTTCTATCACTGCACCGAGTCACCAGGGGATTGATACCCTGAGACACTTTCTGTTTAAGTTTTATGTTGTTTTGTCTTCCCCCTCCCTATGCTCCATCCTGTTTGTGGCTACACCAGGGTGTATTGTAAGCAGACCCGATGATGAAGCATGTCACACACATTTGTGTGTGAGTGAGGGCAGTTTTCTAAATACATCATTTATGCCTATGTCTGTCTATCATTTTGGCTTTATCACTTTCCTCTCTACCCCTCATGGTGTTCGCATGTTGTACTGGGGGGTTTGGGGTAGCGGAGTAGGAATGACCCTCTTCCCCTTTTTTGTGAGTATTAGGTTAAATTGTTTGCCCAGAATCACAGGATGTTCAGCTGCCGGCAAGACTCAAACCTGTTTTCTCTGCTCCAAAGTCAGCTGCTCGGGCCTATACGCAACATCCTCTTTAGATGTCACTGAATGTCTACAACAGCTATTCGCTGACACTAGCAGTAAACAATAAAAAAAGATGTATTCTATCAGATAAAAGCATATGTACAAATAAGAGCTCTCTACCGCACCATATAAGCTTCATATTTTTATCGTCTCATCACCTTCGCTATTACCACGAACTCTCAGCTGTACAATGAAGTGTAATGTTCTATCAACGGGTCTTTGCTCATATAATGGTTGGATTCATCCTGATGCTCGATTGCAAAAAAAAATTATGTGTAATTTGTTCACTATTTATTTATTTTGGTTTAAATGTGTATACTTCTCCCAGAGACGTACTTAGTGGGTATATTGTTTTTAAAAAGTGTGCCAAGCCGGGGTGATGGTTTTCATACATAGATTTAGGGCCAAGTACTAAATATCTGCTGACCACAACATGCACATATGCCGGTCTGATAAAAGATATAGGGGGTCATTATGAGGTCGTGCGGATCGCCCGGCCGGCGTTGGCTGGCGGTGGCGATCCGCACGCCATCACAACACATTTTACCCCCACGCTATTACTATGGCGGGGGCTACAGCGGCAGACACAAAGTCTATCCGCTGCTATTCTGCCGGTTGGATTGCCGGCCAGGCGGAAAAGGCCCACAATATGGTGGCAGTGCCTCGCAGGTACCCCCATCCATATTAGGATGCCTGTGGTGGGTATGCCTTTCCATGGTAAAAACTTCACCATGGAAAGGCATACAATAAATGACTTTGGGAGCTCGTTGCTGACCCCTGGGGGATTGGGGTTGGTGGCTTTACTTGGGGGGTACCATTGCCACGCACAAGGTGGCAGGCACCGCGCAGTGGCTGTCACGTTGTGCCTGTCAATGCACAGCATACAAATTCAACATTGCGTCGGTTGCTGCATACAACACCACCTGCCACAATGTTGAAGGTGCGGGATGCAACCACCGGGGAGGCGGTCACATCCTAATTGGCCTAGCGGGAACGCCGCACCTCTGGCGGTCGGTCCCGTTTTGCATTGAGGTGGTGAGCGGACAAAGTCCACCCGCCATTGTAATGGGGCCCTTGGTTCTGTATTTACAGTTAGCACTTCCGTTTAGATTGTGTCTGATCGTGGTACTTGTTTTTTCAAAAACATGTTAGCGGCCAGGCTCTGTTAAATTTACTTTCATGTGTTGTTTTAAGATGCTATTAACCTAAAGCTGCCCATAGAGCCAACACAGTGTTATATTGAATCTTCCTCAGTTACGTGAAAATCAAAGGGTTAGGGGCAAATACTGTTAGTCCTCATTTGTAGAAGGTATTAGAGCGATTTACAGCAACACCAGTTACATTACACTGGGACACATTCATTTTGGGTAAAACACAGGGAGATTTAGAGATTTGCCCAGAATCACAAGATGTTCAGCCGACACCGGGGCTCGGACCGTGCCCCATCTCCAAGGTTGGCTGCTTTCGCTTTTACCCAACATCCTCTATAGATGTTAGTGAATAACTACTATAGTTATTTGCTGACAATAGCAGTAAATATCAAAACATGTATGCTATCAGATAGAACCATATGTAGAAATCATATTTACCTGCCACACTATATATGCTTTATATTTTTACCATCTCATTACCACCACTAATACTGCAAACTCTAAGCTGTACCCTGGACTGCAATACTGTAACAACGGATATGTTCATATTATGGCTATAATAATCCCAAAGAGGTTGTTTAAAAAATATGTTATTTGAGATATATATATATATATATATATATATGTATATATATATATATATATATATATGTATGTATATATATATATATGTATGTATATATATATATATATATATATATATATATATATATATATATATATATAATCCAAAACGATCCTTCCAAGCCTGAGAGCGCTCGACAGCGTGTGCCCAACCCAAGAGCTGGATCGAAGCCCCAAAATTAATTTTTGAACAAAGGGGGCGGCACAACTGGATACTGTATTCAGCTTTTATTCACACAAACACTCCACCAACGCGTTTCAGCCTCACGGCTTTTCTCACGGTTAGTGAGTCCTTTTTTGCTTTTGGTTTAAATACTGCCCCATATTAGCCTTTAAGTGGCATTATGGGATATGTAGTTTTACAAGCAATATGTTGCACACATTTAGAAAAAATAAAAATAATTATAAAACAAAGGACTGGTGTGCTGAAATTATCAGAGTATAGTACTCTAAGCATCATAAGTTGTTTTCACTTAGGGCTTTTTATTTTACAGTCCATAATTCTAGGATTTTTGGGGTATAGTACCCTAGTTACAGTTCATCAGAGTTCAGCTGGGCATTTCCTCACTCCAGATGTATGTGGAGGTCTTCTCCAAAGTTCATGCCTCTGGGATGTCTGGTGCGGAATTGAATTATGAGACGGGATTCCATTTGTCTCAAGAGACGCACTGTGTCTCCTCCTCTTTCAAGTTTAGTCAGCATTCTTATTCCATAGAAAGTCATGGCTCGCCAATCCCCATTTTGACATGATTTCAAGTGTTTGGCTGTGGCATACAGTAGATTGGAATTTTTAACAGCCCGGATATGCTCCAAGATTCTTTTCTTTAGCATGCATGTTGTTAAGCCTATGTATTTCATGCCGCATTTGCATTCGATTACATAGACTACATTTTTAGATGTACATGTGATATATTGCTTGATTGGCACCTCTTTTCCGTTGGGTTCCATCACACTCTTCATTTTTTTGCCTATCTTGCAGGCTTTGCACGAAGCACAGGGTTTGAAGCCCACATTTTGTTCCATCCACCACTTTGGTTTTTCTTGCATTTGAAAGTGGCTTTTTACCAGCAAGTTTTGCAATGAAGTGTTCTTTTTGTATGTGATGGAGGGATATTTTCCGGCTAATGTCCCAATGTCCGGATCGCTGGTTATTAGATGCCAATATTTTTTCAATTTTTTAGCAATTAGCCCACTTTCTTTATTGTAGGTGGTTATGAATCTCGGAGGATCCTTATCTTGTGGGGATTTTTCTTTTTCAATGAGTGTTTCAGCTCTGCTGACTTTGTCGACTTTCTTTTTACAGTTAGATAATACATAGTCTTTGTACCCTCTGGATTGGAATCTGAGTTTACTTTGATGGATTTTATTCTCCGCATCTTCCATTTTCGAGCAATTTCTCTTGAGTCGAATATATTCGCCATACGGAATACTTCTTAGCAAAGATTTAGGGTGAAAACTAGTCCTATGGAGGACACTGTTGGTGGCTGTCTTTTTGCGGAATAACGTGGTTTCCAGTAAAAAGCCCTAAGTGAAAACAACTTATGATGCTTAGAGTACTATACTCTGATAATTTCAGCACACCAGTCCTTTGTTTTATAATTATTTTTATTTTTTCTAAATGTGTGCAACATATTGCTTGTAAAACTACATATCCCATAATGCCACTTAAAGGCTAATATGGGGCAGTATTTAAACCAAAAGCAAAAAAGGACTCACTAACCGTGAGAAAAGCCGTGAGGCTGAAACGCGTTGGTGGAGTCTTTGTGTGAATAAAAGCTGAATACAGTATCCAGTTGTGCCGCCCCCTTTGTTAAAAAAAAAATAAAAAAAAAATATATATATATATATATATATATATATATATATATATATATATATATATATATATATATATATATATATATATCTTTATACTTTTAAGAAGTTTTCCAACTCCACGCCAAGGTTCCTGTATATGGATTTAGGACCAATTACTCAATGTCTGATGCCAGCAACATTGATACATGCGGGTCCGATCAAAGATTGTGATCTCTAGCTATGCAAATTCTGGCTTTACTGGAGCCAAGCAGTATCTTTTGTTAACACTGCTACAAACTATTCAACCCTGTCCAACCACTCCACACTCCTTGTCTCTAAATTGGTGTCCTTAGGGGGAAAAAGTTGCGGGTGATGGCTTCAGAGGTTAAATGTGTACTTTAAATCCTTCTTCCTTCAGGGTATCTTCAAACAAGCTGATTGAAATGCTTTTACACCTATTTTTAACATTGAGAATGATTAGGCAAGGAGTCTGAATTGGTGTAAAAGTTAAAATAGTTTGTAGTTGTGTTTTTAAAGACACTAGCTTTTATTTCAAATCGGAAATCTGCATAGCTGAGAAGCTCTTTCTTGGATCTCCAATCTGTCCCGTAAATTGTTCTACATCAACTGATGTGAACCTTTCTGTTGAGAATGGAACTTATTTCCTAATCAGCAATGTTATTTGCTGTACACACTATCTGTAATCCAAAATGATATTGGCAGTGATTCTAAGTCCTCTAGACAGTGCTGCAGCTGCATCTCTGTTCATGCATCCTCTACACTCCAGACCAAAACACATACATAAAAGACATTGTCATTTACAACACCAATAGATCTAACTCTCATAAATGCAAAACCTATTGCATTGCAAATGCTTGTTACACTTAGGCCCCGATTACAATGCCGGTAAGACACGCATCTGACGGACATCGTTTTGGAATAGAAACCGACCGACTAGTAGTCGGCGGTTCCATCTGATAAAGTAGGATGCCACCGCCAATGAGTAGTTCGAAAACATACATTTTTCTATTGCGGCTTATGCTGTGGCTGGAAAAGGGCCGCAGCACAACCCGCATTGGAAAAATGGATGTTTGTAGACATCTATCTACTGTATGCCAGGCACATATGGCTATATGTTTGTGGGGCACTACAGGTGCCCCCAGGCCTCATAGCAGAGGCTGCGGAGGGGGAGGGGCCCTACTAGTGGCCCCCAAAGTCTGTTTCTGACAGCCTTTCAATAGCAGTCGGACCAACATTGAAACGCTATATGAAAGGGATATTGTAATCCCTATGGCGGTGCCTGAGCAGACACGGCCCTAAGGTAGGGGTTTACACTCCGACCAATGGTCAAACAGGCTCCTTGAGCCAGTCAGAAGCATTGGTCAGTTCCTTCGCCCGCTGCCTCCACCTACGGCCCATCATAATACAGCGGTCGGACTGCGGCCCCAGAAGTCGGTTTGACCGCAACCGATGGTCTGTCGGGTGCAATCCAACCAACATTATAATGAGGTCCTTAGCCACCAGTCTGAAGGTACCATGGCTGCGGACGAGCAGAGAAACACCAGAGACAGGGAGCGTCTCTGCAGGATAAGTGTGTGTGGGGGGGGGGGGGGGGGGCTGGTCGTGAAGTAACCTGTGAATACTAAACCCACCACTAGACAGCAGTCAATATTTAATGTGTTTTGTGTGTTCATCCTGGCAACACTTGTCAGGCTTGTCATGCCAGCAAAGAACATTGTATTGTATTATTCAGAAGCCGCTTCTCCGGCCCTGCAGGTAAGGAAATCTTTTAGGAGCGTTCCCTCCGGGAGGGTTCTCGCAAGGTAAGAAAGGAGAGGAGGGGAAACGCTCTGTCCTTAATGCCATCTAAATCCCATTTACCTCCGACTCTGTGGCTGTTCCCCAGACAGTGGCGGCCGCAGCAGGAGCCAGACAGGTGGGGGAGGGGGCTCGCCTCAGAGTGATGGGTTACCTGTCACTCTGCACGCGGAGAGGGAGGGACGTGGGGAGCGCGCGCCGCGGCTGGCAGCCTGAGTGAGAAAGGTCGTGTGGAGGTGACCCTCCCTCAGGAGGACATGCTGGAGTGACGGATGCTAAGTGCGCCCCTTCACCAGCCCCCCTTATCTGAAGGCTCGTGTTTAGGAAAAGGACTTGTGTCTCCTGTCAGCAAGGTGTGTCGAGCTGTCACAGGACTCCGAAGACGGCGACACGCGTCCTGCTGGGCCTTGGGGGGACGTGCAGACTCTACCACGTGAGGCATGAAGTGTCTGATCGACACTCGTCAGTAGAGCCATTGAGGGTCGGGAGGCAGTGAGACATCCACAGAGAACCCTGGCACGCCTGGGCTGAGCTCGGTGTGAGAAAGGGTCTCCCCCCAGAAGAAACCCCCAGAATCGATGAACCTTGGGGGTAGAGAGGCACATGTCTGTTCCAGGGGAGGGCGTGGCGGGCTCTTGTGATGCCAGAGGAGGTGTTTAAGAAAGGACAGGGTCAGGGCTTTAAGTGGGGCGGGTCTCATCGGTGCTGCTGAGCACCGGCTGTTTTTTAAAGGGGCCTCGAAACGGGTCTCTATCGGCTCTGTTTTGCGCCCTGGCACAGGCACTCCGGGGCATATTACCAAGGGCCTTATCGCCGCTTTAGCGGGAATTTTTGCCGCTAAAGCGGCGATAATTTTATCGCCCGATCATCTTGGGGCCCACTTTGCATGTCAGCGATATTTATCGCTAATGACATGCAAAGTGGGCGTGCAAAGATGTTAGCGACTGTAAACAGTCGCTAACATCGCTATCTCCTATTACCTACAAAGGTGTACTTTTGGAAATAGAATATCTCCAAAAGCTAACGCCTGCCCAGAGCAGTTCTTAGCCATGTTATCCAATGGTAGGTGGATAACATGGCTAAGAGCATTAGCTCGGTAATGCATGAATATCGCTGACTTTTCAGCGATATTCATGCATTTCGGCCGATTTTTATCGCTTTTGAGATAAACCTTGATAATAGCAAGGTTTATCTGCGATAAAAATCGGCGGAGCTCGGCGATAATAATATTGCCGCTAACCGCGTTAAGTGATAATTATCGCTTAATCTTGGCAATATGCCCCTCAGTTTTTTTATACCGGACTGCAGTGTCAGGAGGCACATCTATGTGCGCTGCTCACACTACTCACTTCTCACTAGTAGAGAAGTTACAGCGTGACTCGTGCCAGGTGAGGATGTAGAGGAAGGGAAATCCTTTAAAGAGAGTTATTTTCTTTCTAAATTTCCCTTCTCTTTTTGAAACTCGGGAGCAGCAACATTGTCATGGTAAGGGCTTTAAATGGAAGCTTTTTCAATACTATCTATAAGCCATAATTGCTGCTTATTCATCTTATGCAACAAACAACCATTGACAAAGCCAATAGTACTGATTTGTATTTATGATGTTACTTGTTGTATTATATATCTGGATACAATGAAAGAAACAGCTAAATACAAGTTGGGCGGCTAAGCACAGATTTTTAGCTTGATTGTTTTTTTGTCACGCCTTTAATTACCTTTACCACGCCCCTTTGAGAGACCCCTTAGTTTTTTCATCCCACTTAAAGCCCTGGACAGGGTATACCTCCTCTTCTTACTCTATGTGGGAGGGGTCCAGCTGGAGAAACCAGAGGGGGTTGACAAGACATGGAGACCGAAAGGTAAGGTCTATCTATCCCTTACCTGCACCCAGTGAGGCCCGGAGGAGTTTTAAAACAGAGGACTGACGGGCTTGTCCGGGTGGACCAGGAAGACCCAGAGGTTCTCATCAGAACCCTCTAGGCCATCCTCAATGTGCTGGAAGTCAAGAAGTTTCAGCAGAGAAGCGGGCAGAAGGAAGCGGGCAGAAAGATGCGGGCAGAGGGAAGCGGGCAGAGGGGAGGGTCTCTCCTTTGTTTCATAGATGAGCAAGGACGGGCAAGCTAGGAGGCTGGAGGTTTGTGGCTGGAGGAAAGCACTCTGTCAAAAGGACGACTTTGGGTTTGGGACACAATGACAAAAAAACTAGCATTCAGGGACCACTAGGTGAATTCACCAAACCCTGTAGTCATTTTCACATCTTCATAAATGCGAGCCTGCCTGCACCCCTAGGAGTTACTCATCCCGGAAGGATACGCAGCCTTGCTTCTGTGTGCTTGAGTAGGGTCTGTAACTGAAGCTCTATAACTGGGAGGACTCCACTATACCCTACTTTGTCCTTTACAGGTGGTTGATGTTCGCAGGTTCTCGAAAGGCTGCTATGGAAGTAGGTGTAAAGACAAAAAAACTGACTGCACTGTGATCTTGGACAAGTTGAATGCTGAGGGATCAGTTTATGTAATCAGACTCAGCGCTGCTGCAGAGAGATTACAGGCAACCAGCAATTGTGGGGTCAGTCGTGTACCAGTATGATAGGGGCACAGCACCAGTAGGAAGCATTTGCTCACTTTACCAGGCGCCACTGCTCTGATTGTCTACAAGCTGTTGATGCTCTGTAGGATGTTGTGAGACAGTGCTTTAAGTGGGATGAAAAAAGTTGATGTCCTTTAAAGGGGCGTGACCAACGAGGCGTAACTAGCAATCGTTTCCAGGAGGCATGGCTCATTTCATTAAGAACATGACTTAAAATATGTAAACTAAAATCCTGTGCTTTACGCAGTGTGTCATCAGGGCAGTCTTTGGGGGGCCTCTTTATGAGTTTTCTGTTATTGAATTCGGACATGTCTTTCAACTGCAAACACATACCTAAAATAAACCAGTTCTGTTGGATTTGCCAGTGCTTATTGGCTGTATCAGATAAATGAATAAAATCAGTCGTCTTGCTATCAATAATTGGAGTTGAAATCCTTTCATTTCTGGAAATACAAGACTGTGTATTAGATATTCCTTAGGTCTGTGGAGAGTCAGCGGCCTACGGGGAGTCTCTGACGCGCCTCTTATCACCTTCACCCCACTCTTCTGCAGTCTCTCACTCCTAGAAACTGAACTTTTTCTCCTCACGTCTGTCTGAGATCCTCCATCTACATACCTCTCTCTTTTCCACAATTACCGTTGGCACACAAGTGCCCATGGCTCTGTGCGCTCTGCAGAGAGGCCAATGGGTGTGCATGTTTAAATTGCATTTCTACTGCGCTTCCATCCCCTGGGGAGGTGTATTCTGCAGGCCTCTGTGACCTGCTGAAAGGCCCTGTGAGACTCTCGCACTGCCCTCTGCCTGAACCTCATCAACACACACCCACACACTGAACTCACTCAAACCCCTGGAGCTACCAGCTCAGTGCACTATGCAAGAGTCTGTGTGCATGGAAAACCCACAGAAACCGAGCATCTTGCAGAAAAGCAATGACTCTCAGGGACTGCACGATGAAGCAACGCGAGCAATGGAAGTATAGATTGCATTGCTGACATGGAATGCCTTCAGGGGTTTTACAGTCATTGTTAAGAAATCGATCCGTCATTTTGCCGGTAAAGTTAATGACATAATATGGGTCTGGTAGTGAACCGTTTCAAAGTCCGCTTTTAATTACTGCTGGATCTGAGACCCGGGAGGAGGGTGCCAACTTAAAGCCCTGCTGCGACACTGTGCTAATGGGACTGTTTCTCTCTGGAGACTGCAGGGTGCTGTGGCACTCCCTGGTACGTGCTGCGGTACGGATTCTTTGCCGCGTCATGTGATGCTGCTTCAGGGTACTATGCCTCTGTAGGGTGCTGTGACAGTCTCTGCAGCGTGGCGTGCCGCTGAGTACAGGGTGCTGGGACAGTCCTTGCAGTGTGGTGTGCCGCTGAGTACAGGGTGCTGTGACAGTTTGCAGTGTGGGGGGCCGCTGCGAACAGGGTGCTGTGACAGTCTCTGCAGCGTGGCGTGCCGCTGAGTACAGGGTGCTGGGACAGTCCTTGCAGTGTGGTGTGCCGCTGAGTACAGGGTGCTGTGACAGTTTGCAGTGTGGTGTGCCGCTGCGAACAGGGTGCTGTGACAGTCTCTGCAGCGTGGCGTGCCGCTGAGTACAGGGTACGGTGGCAGTCTCTGCAGCGTGGTGTGCCGCTGAGTACAGGGTGCTGGGACAGTCCTTGCAGCGTGGCGTGCTGCAGAGAACAGGGTGCTGTGACAGTCTCTGCAGCGTGGCGTGCCGCTGAGTACAGAGTGTTGTGACAGTCTCTGCAGCGTGGTGTGCCACTGGGAACAGGGTGCTGTGACAGTCTCTGCAGCGTGGCGTGCCGCTGAGTACAGGGTGCTGTGACAGTCTCTGCAGCGTGGTGTGCCACTGGGAACAGGGTGCTGTGACAGTCTCTGCAGCGTGGCGTGGCGCTGAGTACAGGGTGCTGTTGTGACAGTCTCTGCAGCGTGGCGTGCCGCTGAGTACAGGGTGCTGGGACAGTCCTTGCAGCGTGGCGTGCCGCAGAGAACAGGGTGCTGTGACAGTCTCTGCAGCGTGGCGTGCCACTGAGTACCGAGTGCTGGGACAGTCTCTGCAGCGTGGTGTGCCACTGAGTACAGGGTGCTGTGACAGTCCTTGCAGTGTGGTGTGCCGCTGAGTACAGGGTACAGTGACAGTCTCTGCAGCGTGGCGTGCCGCTGAGTACAGGGAGCTGTGACAGTCCTTGCAGTGTGGTGTGCCACAGAGAACAGGGTGCAGTGACAGTCCTTGCAGTGTGGTGTGCCGCTGAGTACAGGGTACAGTGACAGTCTCTGCGGCGTGGCGTGCCGCTGAGTACAGGGTGCTGGGACAGTCCTTGCAGTGTGGTGTGCCGCCGAGTACAGGGTGCTGGGACAGTCCTTGCAGTGTGGTGTGCAGCTGAGTACAGAGTGCTGGGACAGTCCTTGCAGTGTGGTGTGCCGCAGAGAACAGGGTGCTGTGACAGTCCTTGCAGTGTGGTGTGCCGCAGAGAACAGGGTGCTGTGACAGTCCTTGCAGTGTGGTGTGCCGCTGAATACAGGGTACAGTGACAGTCTCTGCAGCGTGGTGTGCCGCTGAGTACAGGGTGCTGGGACAGTCCTTGCAGTGTGGTGTGCCGCAGAGAACAGGGTGCTGTGACAGTCCTTGCAGTGTGATGTGCCACAGAGAACAGAGTGCTGTGACAGTCCTTGCAGTGTGGTGTGCCGCTGAGTACAGGGTGCTGGGACAGTCTTTGCAGTGTGGTGTGCCGCAGAGAACAGGGTGCTGTGACAGTCCTTGCAGTGTGGTGTGCCGCAGAGAACAGGGTGCTGTGACAGTCCTTGCAGTGTGGTGTGCCGCTGAGTACAGGGTACAGTGACAGTCTCTGCAGCGTGGTGTGCCGCTGAGTACAGGGTGCTGGGACAGTCCTTGCAGTGTGGTGTGACGCAGAGAACAGGGTGCTGTGACAGTCCTTGCAGTGTGGTGTGCCGCAGAGAACAGGGTGCTGTGACAGTCCTTGCAGTGGGGTGTGCCGCTGAGTACAGGGTACAGTGACAGTCTCTGCAGCGTGGCGTGCCGCTGAGTACAGGGTGCTGGGACAGTCCTTGCAGTGTGGTGTGCCACTGAGAACAGGGTGCTGGGACAGTCCTTGCAGTGTGGTGTGCCACAGAGAACTTGGTGCTGGGACAGTCCTTGCAGTGTGGTGTGCCGCAGAGAACAGGGTGCTGTGACAGTCTCTGCAGCGTGGCGTGCCGCTGAGAACAGGGTGCTGTGACAGTCCTTGCAGTGTGGTGTGCCGCTGAGTACAGGGTACAGTGACCGTCTCTGCAGCGTGGTGTGCCGCTGAGTACAGGGTGCTGGGACAGTCCTTGCAGTGTGGTGTGCCGCAGAGAACAGGGTGCTGTGACAGTCCTTGCAATGTGGTGTGCCGCTGAGTACAGGGTACAGTGACAGTCTCTGCAGTGTGGTGTGCCGCTGAGTACAGAGTGCTGGGACAGTCCTTGCAGTGTGGTGTGCCGCAGAGAACAGGGTGCTGTGACAGTCCTTGCAGTGTGGTGTGCCGCAGAGAACAGGGTGCTGTGACAGTCCTTGCAGTGTGGTGTGCCGCTGAGTACAGGGTACAGTGACAGTCTCTGCAGCGTGGTGTGCCGCTGAGTACAGGGTGTAGGAAGGTGGATATCTGACTATGGTTACCCCCAAACTTTTTGCCTAGTGTTTAGCTGGTTTTTGACATAGTTGGCCTGGGATCCTGCTATTCAGGGCCCCAGGCTGATTGCTCTCTCCTTAAAATGGACTCCATGTACCCTAGGTGCATAACATAATTGGAACTGGTTCACCTTATAGGCCCCTGTAACAGTGTACCCTAGGTACCCAGGGCATAGGTGCATCCAAGGCCTACCAGGGGCTGCAGCACGTATTGTGCCACCCCTGGCCTGGCCTCCAGATTTGACACAACTGGCTGATCACTCAGCTGGGGTAAGTTGGTGTAATCACCTCTTACTTAGGTACAGTATGCCTGTGCCTAACCCTAAACTGGACACATATGTTCCTATCAGCCACTCCTATGGAAGGCCTCATCAATCCTGGAGGCAGAGTGCTTGGAAATATGTGAGATGGTGCTCTAGCATGAGCTGAGCCTGTCTGCAGCGGTCGGGAACCACTCCCTAAGCTGTTCCGGGATATTGCCATACCATATACTCTTAAGTGCATTATAATCCTCGCGGTTATATGCTATCTTTGGTTTGGCTTTATCAAAACATGTCGAGTAAGGTGTCATACGAATTGGAATACTATCCCCTCACCAGTTCTGGCGACGGGGATAGCATTCCACCCTTCTAGAGGGACACGACATGTGTGTAGCCTTAACCCCGGTTAAAGTTAAACAGAGCCTCAGCATCACAACATGGATGCTGCCACCACAGACACGAGTCTGGCCTCCTGCTGCTGACCGAAACTCGGCAGATGGTGGCCTGGACAAAGGGTTTCCTGCCTTGGGAGGTGCGATCACCACCCCAGACAGGGTTTTGTGTATTGGGTAGGACAGGGCTGAATAGAATCAGACATGCCCGGGGCACACAAGGTGTCCCCGTGCATAGGCTAGTCCAAACCGGTCCTGGGACTTTCCAGACCCAGGCTTGGCGCGGAACTGGACAAAGGAAAGGGGGTGTAACCGCCCCCCTTCCTGGTTCCTCCCAGAGGAGGGACCTAGTAGATGATCCACCCCTCAGATTGGGAATAAGAGTGGGAGCAGAGCTATTGCACAGCAGATCATCCTGAAATCAACTTTAAACTAAGAAGACGACTGGACTTTGACATTCTGATGAACAGAAGACTGAAGAGCATCTCCCTTGTGGCCTAGGAGGGGCCACCCTGTGAACACAGGCATCACCCAGCACCTCGACGTCTGCTTTGCCGCCGCCTCCCGCCAGAGCCCGAGTGCAGAGCCTGACAAGACCCAGCTTCCCAGACTTTTCCCAGCCCGATCCACAGTCCCTGCAAAGAAGGGACCCGTGGAGGCACCGAAAGACGTGGGAGCGGACATCTTGAAAGACCCCCGAGACGCTGACTGCGCAGCACCCGAGGCACCCTCGACTCTGTGCTTTGGGGTTTAAGAAGCCCCACAACCGAGCGGCATTTGCACGAAAGATCAGCCCTCCAGCATCTCCACGATCTGCGTGGAGCCCTTTTGCTTTGTGCCACTTGACTCGCCATCCTGGCCGCTTGTCACGTGATCAGCGGCCATCTTGGCGACAAAACCTATAATTTACACTGTGGGTCTGATTGCTCTAGACTTGCCCTCGCTCCTGTAGAAAGGAGTACCCGCTCTGACCTTGCTGGTCCGAGTAAGAAGCCTTTTTTACTTTCCCCGTGGCTTGCATTAGCCAAGGCTTGTTTGCTTCAATCGAGTTGCCGACACCGCCATCAGCTAGAGCCTTTGAGGGACAGCTCGTGATCGACTCCTGGACATCCTTGACCTCTTCGTGTCCACATGGCTGCAGAGAGAAGCAACACCTCATCACCGGTTTGCACCCGACTTTGCCTGGTTCCAATCTGGTTCCACGGTGGTCACTGGTCAGTGACTTTGAACATTGTCCCCTCTGCTTTCAGGTCTTCACCACTTCAGATCCACCCTTGGATCCACCGGACACTTCTCCTTCACATCGCCTGCAGCATCTTTAGCTTCAAGCGCCAAGAACCTGCGTGTCAAAACCCGACGCCACTTCGACCCTGTGCACCCACTTCCTGTGGGTGAGGTAACATTGCAACGCCAGTGTCCCTACACTGGTACACACCTCTAGGGTCTGTGTCTTAAGTTTTGTTCCTCTAGGTTCAGCGGAAGTGCCCTTAAACTAACTTTGTGTAACTTTTACGCACCATTGACTTTACATTGGAAAGTGCGTGCACTTTAGACACTGCACCCGAGTCCTGCGGGCCTTTCCCGACTTAATCATTGCTAGTCTCGAATAGCTCCAGCGATTCCCAAGGCCCTAGGCCTGTTCCCTTCCCAATTGGTATCTCTTATACCACTTTCTTAGTATATGGTTTAGGTGGCCCCTAGGGCTCATCCATATTGTGCAACTTTTGTGTATTTTAAACTGTCTTGTGATTTAACGCTTGTGCTTCTGTGCTCATAAAGAGTTCAGGGGATTTTATAGTTAATAAATCAATATATATTTTTAATATATATCTGTGTGGTGTCCCTTTCATTTGGTATTCAAGGGGGTTGTGTGTGGTATTACAGCTGGCTTCACATGCCTTTCAGAGTTTAGCCTAAGACTGCTTTGTTCACGTTACCACTAGGATAACTGGTCTACAAGGTTGAATTACAACCAATCATCATAAGGGTTGCTTGGCATGGTACAAAGTGATCACTAAGAATTAGTGAGCATTATATACCAGGCCAACTTCTCACATTGGTGAGCAGCGGATTGGGATCTGAGCTTGCTGTTGTTTTACCATTACAATCTTTGAGATTATCATTTGAAAGATCACACAGGTACCTGCTAGGTACATATAAAACAAGACTAGTATACTTAAGTTCTACTGAACTTAGTTGTTGTAGAGCAAAGGGAGTAGCACACCCTAGCTACAACTACTAGATAGGTTTAGTAGGTAAACACCAGTGTAGGTAGATTGCAACACATCCACCCACACTAGAGCAATGTCTGGAGCAGAGGGTTCCACTGGGAATGTCTCTGTTGAGAGTGACCCTCCAAGGGCACCATCCAAATTTGCTATTTTTTCCTTTAAGGAATTAAGACAGCTTTGTGTCTTAAGGGGTCTGAAGACAGGGCCTTCCCCTACTACAGACCACCTAAGAGAGCTCTTAGACCAGTCTGAGACTCTAAAGCCCTCTAAGGCAGACCCCACTGGGAATGCTGATGGAGGCCATCCTTCAGAGGATAACACTGTAGACACCCCTGTCCCTATCATCCTGGTAGATGAGGAAGCCCCCATCACTGGAGCTCCTCAGGTAGATGAGGAGGAAGAGGAAGAAGAGACAGAAGAGGGGGGGAGCAGTGAGTCAGATGATGACAGAAATAGTCAGGTGCTGGTCAGTAGACTGAACCAGGCTAACTTAAGCCTATTTGGGACTGAATCTGGTAACAACCCATTCAGACCCCCAGGTGGACTTAACCAGAAGCCTAGGAGGAGAAGGACTCACTCAGGTGACTCTAACAACTCCCATGCTTCTAGAGGTTCTCATGGTCACTCCAGAAGGGAGATGACTAGCCCTCAGAGAAGGGAACATGAGGCCAAAATGAGAGAGGCTGAATTGAGGATCCAGAGACAAGAGTTAGAGGTTGCCCTGGCCCAAGAGAAACTTGCTAGAGCAAGACAGCCTAGAGAGAGTGGATTAGGATCCACTGGTGGCAGCACTATCCAGAAGGATAAAGACAGGTCCTTTGATACAAGAAACCTGAGTAAGATTGTGCCCCCCTACAAAGCTGGGGATGATATCCACAAATGGATGACTGCACTTGAGAGAGCCTGCAGAGTACAGCAGATCCCTCAGGAGCAGTGGGCAGCAATCTTGTGGCTCTCCTTTGAAGGTAGAGGCAGAGACAGACTCCTCACAGTTAGTGATGAGGATTCTAGAAACTACATGGTCCTGAAGAGTGCTCTGATTGATGGGTTAGGCTTAACCACTGAACAGTACAGGTTAATGTTCAGAGATACCCAGAAGACACAGACTCAGGACTGGTCTGAATTTGTTGAGTGTGCCACTAAGGCTCTGGAGGGCTGGTTGCTGGGAAGTAAGGTTACTGACTATACAGGATTGTATAATTTAATTATGAGAGAGCAAATCTTAAGTAATTGTCAAAATCAGCTTCTACATCAGCACCTGGTTGACTCTGATCTGACCTCCCCACAAGAATTGGGTAGGAGGGCAGACAAATGGGTCAGAACCAGGATCAGGCCTAAGAACCAGGTGGTGACCAAAAGAAAGAGACTACCAAGCCTCAAGAGAAGGGTGGGGATAAAAGTAAGGAAAAGACTTCCCCAGGGCCCCAAAACTCCAAGAATGGGGGTGGGTCCCAAGACACTTCTACAACCCAGTAAAAGCCTTATTGTCATACCTGTAAACAGGTGGGGCATTACAAAACAGATAGCTGTTGTCCCAAGAATGGCAATAAAGAGAATATACCTCCAGGTAAGGCTCCAACACCTCCTGTCACTGTTAGCAGTGGTCCCCCAGGTGGTGGGAGCACCCCCAATAATTTGGGTGGGTTTACTTTTGGAGGACAGGTGGACTCTGGCCTATCCAGGCCCCCTAACTCAGATACTCTTGTCTATGAGACTGGCATGGGGTTTGCCAATTTCACTGCTTGCCCAAACACTTTGAGCAAGTATAGACAGGAGCCCCTCATCAATGGCTTGAAAGTTGAGGCCTTCAGAGACACAGGGGCTAGCATCACCATGGTGGCTGAATGTCTAGTCCCCTCAAGGCAACTTTTACCTGATGCCAAATATCAGGTGACAAACATTAATGGCATAGAAACCAATCATCCCATGGCAGTAGTCAATCTTAGCTGGGGAGGTGTCACTGGCCCAAAGAGAGTGGCAGTGTCAGCCAACTTGCCTGTAGATTGCCTACTGGGTAATGATTTGGAAATCTCAGCCTGGGCTGAGGTTGAACAGCAAACCCATTCTAGAATGGTAAATCCCCATGGAAAGGTTAGTGGGGCTGTAATGGCTACAGCCCCAATTCAAGATGTCCTTCCTGAAAAGGTTGGTAGGGCTGAGCAAACCTCACCCCCATCTTTAGCTAACTTCCCTCCTGAAAAGATTAGCAGAGCTGTTATGATAACAGCTCATACCCAAACTGAGTCTCCTCCTGAAAAGGTTGGTGGGGCTGTGATGGCCACAGCCCAAACTCAAACTGATACATGGGTAGTGAAGCCTGAAATGATGGATCACTCAACCCAAACAGAGAGCATTGAGGAGGAAGAGAAATCTCCTTCCCACCAGACTTTAGGAAAGGATCAGCCTCCTCAGGGAACTGATCTTACCCCTGATCAAGGAACTGTCCCAGAGGTTGTTAGGCCTGGCCTGACAGAACCTCTGATGGCAGTGGACCCTTCTCAGGTGGGACCCAGTCTGGAGCAGGTAACCTGCCCCTCTCTACCTTGCCTTAGTCAGCCCAGGGCTGCAGAGGACAAGAAGGACAGTGAGCCCCAAAGGGCCCCCTGTCAAATAAAGCACCCCCATCAACAGATTAGGGGCACCGAAACTAGTAGCCCTAGTGAGGTGAAAACTTTACAAACTCCTGAGGGAGCCCCCTTAAAAGTAGTTAGGGACCTCCCACAGATGGATACTGTTGGGCACAGCCAAACCTGGGACCCTAAGGGCCCAAACCTGAACTGTCCCTCCAGTAAGCCAAACAGAGGGACCCAGCCTCCAGCTTTAGGTAGCCAGAGGTTGACCCTGAGAGCACAGTGCAACTCAGTCAGAGAAAGAAAGGCACACATGGTGGAGAGTGATTGGAGGAAGTTGAGTCCTACAGAGGAATCTCACTTCAGTACTCCATCTCAACACCAGCCTTTGACTTTGCAAAGACACACCACAGGTAGAGATTCCCTATGGTGGAGACCCTCAGATACCCTTAGGGTGAGGGATTGCTTAGTGGACCATGAAACAGGGGGTTACCAAGCCAGAGCTGGTACTTCCTTATATGGCCACTTAGGCAATATAGGCTTACCTGGTCAAGGATAGCCTTATCTCCTTTCGTTTGGGGGGGGGGGTTATGTAGGAAGGTGGATATCTGACTATGGTTACCCCCAAACTTTTTGCCTAGTGTTTAGCTGGTTTTTGACATAGTTGGCCTGGGATCCTGCTATTCAGGGCCCCAGGCTGATTGCTCTCTCCTTAAAATGGACTCCATGTACCCTAGGTGCATAACATTATTGGAACTGGCTCACCTTATAGGCCCCTGTAACAGTGTACCCTAGGTACCCAGGGCATAGGTGCATCCAAGGCCTACCAGGGGCTGCAGCGCGTATTGTGCCACCCCTGGCCTGGCCTCCAGATTTGACACAACTGGCTGATCACTCAGCTGGGGTAAGTTGGTGTAATCACCTCTTACTTAGGTACAGTATGCCTGTGCCTAACCCTAAACTGGACACATATGTTCCTATCAGCCACTCCTATGGAAGGCCTCATCAATCCTGGAGGCAGAGTGCTTGGAAATATGTGAGATGGTGCTCTAGCATGAGCTGAGCCTGTCTGCAGCGGTCGGGAACCACTCCCTAAGCTGTTCCGGGATATTGCCATACCATATACTCTTAAGTGCATTATAATCCTCGCGGTTATATGCTATCTTTGGTTTGGCTTTATCAAAACATGTTGAGTAAGGTGTCATACGAATTGGAATACTATCCCCTCGCCAGTTCTGGCGACGGGGATAGCATTCCACCCTTCTAGAGGGACACGGCATGTGTGTAGCCTTAACCCCGGTTAAAGTTAAACAGAGCCTCAGCATCACAAAATGGATGCTGCCACCACAGACACGAGTCTGGCCTCCTGCTGCTGACCGAAACTCGGCAGATGGTGGCCTGGACAAAGGGTTTCCTGCCTTGGGAGGTGCGAGCACCACCCCAGACAGGGTTTTGTGTATTGGGTAGGACAGGGCTGAATAGAATCAGACAGGCCCGGGGCACACAAGGTGTCCCCGTGCATAGGCCAGTCCAAACCGGTCCTGGGACTTTCCAGACCCAGGCTTGGCGCGGAACTGGACAAAGGAAAGGGGGTGTAACCGCCCCCCTTCCTGGTTCCTCCCAGAGGAGGGACCTAGTAGGTGATCCACCCCTCAGATTGGGAATAAGAGTGGGAGCAGTGCCATTGCACAGCAGATCATCCTGAAATCAACTTTAAACTAAGAAGACGACTGGACTTCGATATTCTGATGAACAGAAGACTGAAGAGCATCTCCCTTGTGGCCTAGGAGGGGCCACCCTGTGAACACAGGCATCACCCAGCACCTCGACGTCTGCTTTGCCCCCGCCTCCCACCGGAGCCCGAGTGCAGAGCCTGACAAGACCTAGCTTCCCAGACTTCTCCTAGCCCGATCCACAGTCCCTGCAAAGAAGGGACCCGTGGAGGCACCGAGAGACGTGGTAGCGGACATCTTGAAAGACCCCCGAGACGCTGACTGCGCAGCATCCGAGGCACCCTCGACTCTGTGCTTTGGGGTTTAAGAAGCCCCACAACCGAGCGGCATTTGCACGAAAGATCAGCCCTCCAGCATCTCCACGATCTGCGTGGGGCCCTTTTGCTTTGTGCCACTCGACTCGCCATCCTGGCCGCTTGTCACGTGATCAGCGGCCATCTTGGTGACGAAACCTACAATTTACACTGTGGGTCTGATTGCTCCAGACTTGCCCTCGCTCCTGTAGAAAGGAGTACCCGCTCTGACCTTGCTGGTCCGAGTAATAAGCCTTTTTCACTTTCCCCGTGGCTTGCATTAGCCAAGGCTTGTTTGCTTCAATCGAGTTGCCGACACCGCCATCAGCTAGAGCCTTTGAGGGACAGCTCGTGATCGACTCCTGGACGTCCTTGACCTCTTCGTGTCCACGTGAATGCAGAGAGAAGCAACACCTCATCACCTGTTTGCACCCGACTTTGCCTGGTTCCAATCTGGTTCCACGGTGGTCACTGGTCACTGGTCAGTGACTTTGAACATTGTCCCCTCTGCTTTCAGGTCTTCACCACTTCAGATCCACCCTTGGATCCACCGGACACTTCTCCTTCACATCGCCTGCAGCATCTTCAGCTTCAAGCGCCATGAACCTGCGTGTCAAAACCCGACGCCACTTCGACCCTGTGCACCCACTTCCTGTGGGTGAGGTAACATTTCAACGCCAGTGTCCCTACACTGGTACACACCTCTAGGGTCTGTGTCTTAAGTTTTGTTCCTCTAGGTTCAGCAGAAGTGCCCTTAAACTAACTTTGTGTAACTTTTACGCACCATTGACTTTACATTGGAAAGTGCGTGCACTTTAGACACTGCACCCGAGTCCTGCGGGCCTTTCCCGACTTAATCATTGCTAGTCTCGAATAGCTCCAGCGATTCCCAAGGCCCTAGGCCTGTTCCCTTCCCAATTGGTATCTCTTATACCACTTTCTTAGTATATGGTTTAGGTGGCCCCTAGGGCTCATCCATATTGTGCAACTTTTGTGTATTTTAAACTGTCTTGTGATTTAACGCTTGTGCTTCTGTGCTCATAAAGAGTCCAGGGGATTTTATAGTTAATAAATCAATATATATTTTCAATATATATCTGTGTGGTGTCCCTTTCATTTGGTATTCAAGGGGGTTGTGTATGGTATTACAGCTGGCTTCACATGCCTTTCAGAGTTTAGCCTAAGACTGCTTTGTCCACGTTACCACTAGGATAACTGGTCTACAAGGTTGAATTACAACCAATCATCATAAGGGTTGCTTGGCATGGTACAAAGTGATCACTAAGAATTAGTGAGCATTATATACCAGGCCAACTTCTCACACAGGGTGCTGGGACAGTCCTTGCAGTGTGGTGTGACGCAGAGAACAGGGTGCTGTGACAGTCCTTGCAGTGTGGTGTGCCGCAGAGAACAGGGAGCTGTGACAGTCCTTGCAGTGTGGTGTGCCGCTGAGTATAGGGTACAGTGACAGTCTCTGCAGCGTGGCGTGCCGCTGAGTACAGGGTGCTGGGACAGTCCTTGCAGTGTGGTGTGCCACTGAGAACAGGGTGCTGGGACAGTCCTTGCAGTGTGGTGTGCCACAGAGAACTGGGTGCTGTGACAGTCTCTGCAGCGTGGTGTGCCGCTGAGTACAGGGTGCTGGGACAGTCCTTGCAGTATGGTGTGCCACTGAGAACAGGGTACAGTGACAATCTCTGCAGCGTGGTGTGCCGCTGAGTACAGGGTGCTGGGACAGTCCTTGCAGTGTGGTGTGCCGCAGAGAACAGGGTGCTGTGACAGTCCTTGCAGTGTGGTGTGCCGCTGAGTACAGGGTGCTGTGACAGTCTCTGCAGCGTGGCGTGCCGCTGAGTACAGGGTGCTGGGACAGTCCTTGCAGTGTGGTGTGCCGCTGAGTACAGAGTGCTGGGACAGTCCTTGCAGTGTGGTGTGCCGCAGAGAACAGGGTGCTGTGACAGTCCTTGCAGTGTGGTGTGCCGCAGAGAACAGGGTGCTGTGACAGTCCTTGCAGTGTGGTGTGCCGCTGAGTACAGGGTACAGTGACAGTCTCTGCAGCGTGGTGTGCCGCTGAGTACAGGGTGCTGGGACAGTCCTTGCAGTGTGGTGTGCCGCAGAGAACAGGGTGCTGTGACAGTCCTTGCAGTGTGGTGTGCCGCAGAGAACAGGGTGCTGTGACAGTCCTTGCAGTGTGGTGTGCCGCTGAGTACAGGGTACAGTGACAGTCTCTGCAGCGTGGTGTGCCGCTGAGTACAGGGTGCTGGGACAGTCCTTGCAGTGTGGTGTGCCACAGAGAACAGGGTGCTGTGACAGTCCTTGCAGTGTGGTGTGCCGCAGAGAACAGGGTGCTGTGACAGTCCTTGCAGTGTTGTGTGCCGCTGAGTATAGGGTATAGTGACAGTCTCTGCAGCGTGGCGTGCCGCTGAGTACAGGGTGCTGGGACAGTCCTTGCAGTGTGGTGTGCCACTGAGAACAGGGTGCTGGGACAGTCCTTGCAGTGTGGTGTGCCACAGAGAACTGGGTGCTGTGACAGTCTCTGCAGCGTGGTGTGCCGCTGAGTACAGGGTGCTGTGACAGTCCTTGCAGTATGGTGTGCCACTGAGAACAGGGTGCTGGGACAGTCCTTGCACTGTGGTGTGCCACAGAGAACTGGGTGCTGTGACAGTCTCTGCAGCGTGGTGTGCCGCTGAGTACAGGGTGCTGGGACAGTCCTTGCAGTGTGGTGTGCCGCAGAGAACAAGGTGCTGTGACAGTCTCTGCAGCGTGGCGTGCCGCTGAGTACAGGGTGCTGTGACAGTTTGCAGTGTGGTGTGCCACTGGGAACAGGGTGCTGTGACAGTCTCTGCAGCGTGGTGTGCCGCTGAGTACAGGGTGCTGGGGCAGTCCTTGCAGTGTGGTGTGCCGCTGAGTATAGGGTACAGTGACAGTCTCTGCAGCGTGGCGTGCCGCTGAGTACAGGGTGCTGGGACAGTCCTTGCAGTGTGGTGTGCCACAGAGAACTGGGTGCTGTGACAGTCTCTGCAGCGTGGTGTGCCGCTGAGTACAGGGTGCTGTGACAGTCCTTGCAGTATGGTGTGCCACTGAGAACAGGGTGCTGGGACAGTCCTTGCACTGTGGTGTGCCACAGAGAACTGGGTGCTGTGACAGTCTCTGCAGCGTGGTGTGCCGCTGAGTACAGGGTGCTGGGACAGTCCTTGCAGTGTGGTGTGCCGCAGAGAACAAGGTGCTGTGACAGTCTCTGCAGCGTGGCGTGCCGCTGAGTACAGGGTGCTGTGACAGTTTGCAGTGTGGTGTGCCACTGGGAACAGGGTACTGTGACAGTCTCTGCAGCATGGCATGCCGCTGAGTACAGGGTGCTGTGACAGTTTGCAGTGTGGTTTGCCGCTGAGTACAGGGTGCTGTGACAGTCTCTGCAGCGTGGCGTGCCGCTGAGTACAGGGTGCTGGGACAGTCCTTGCAATGTGGTGTGCCGCAGAGAACAGGGTGCTGTGACGGGATCTGCACGGTGCTTTGATGTAGCTGTCTGCAGGGTGACTTGATGACCTTTGCAGGGTGCAGTGATGGTATCTGCAGGGTTCGGTGATGGTCTTTGCAGGGTGTTGTAATGGTCTCTGCAGGGTGCAGTGATGGTATCTGCAGGGTTCCGTGATGGTCTCTCCAGGGTGCTGTGATGGTGTCTGCGGGGTGCTGGGTTTGTGTCTGCCGGGCGATGCAGCTCTGAAGCTTTACAGGATGCTGCATGAGTATCTTTAAGGTGCTGAGACAGTGTCTGCAGGGTGCTGTAATGGTACCAGCAGTGAGAGGCAGCTCAGTTTCTTTGCAGGATGCCGTCGGAGTAGGGTAACCAACTGGCATTGGTGCAAATTCAGGACGGTGAGTGTAAAAATTCAGGACAAAGGGTCAAAATTCAGGACACAAATTCAGGACAGGAGGTCAAAATTCAGGACAAAACTTCAGGACAATTGGATACGTTTTACAGACACATCAGAGGTCGCGCAATGGTATATAAGTAAGCCCAGCCATATCCAAACATATTCAACCATTTGCAAACCTATCCATCATGTATCCTTCCATCTATCCTTTCACTCATCCATCCCTTCATCCATCTTTTATCAATCCATCCACCCTTTCGCCCTAGCCATCTGTACACTCATCCATCCACTCTTCTACCCATCCATTCACTCATCCATCCAGCCATTTACCCTTTCACCCATCCAGCCATCCTTTCACTTACTCATCCATCCACCCATTCACCCTTCCAGTCATTCATCCTCCTCCCTTTCTCTCTCCATCGGCCCTTTCACTTAGCAATCCTTCCTTCCATCCATCCTTCCACCCATCCATCTACTCATCCACTCATGAATCCATCCATTGACCCTATCACTCATCCATTTATCCTTTCACTCCTTCCCTCATCTATTCATCCTTTAGTCCATCTACCATCCCTTTCACTCACTCATCCATCCTTACATCCACCCTTTCACTCATCTGTCCATCCATTCACCCTTGCACTTATCAATTCATCAATTCATCCATCATTTCACTCATCCATCCACCCACCCACTCACTCATCCACCTTTTCACTCATCCATCCTTTCACTCATCCATCCACCCTTTTACCCATCCAGCTACCCTTCCACCCATACATCCAGCTATTTACCCTTTCTCCCTCCCTTCCTTCCACCACTCACTCATCAATCCACCCACCCTCTTTTATTATCCATCTATTCAATATTGTATTCATCCATTCACCCTTTCACTAATTCATCCAGCCATCCACCCATCCCTTCACTTACTCACTCGCCCACCTTTTCATATTAATTTTGAGCTGAGCCTTTTTGAGCTGCAGGAGCCATTCCTGGACTGGGACAGAAGCCACCCATGGCAGGGACAGGATCCACCACAGGTGGGGGGGGGGGGGGGGCGAGGGACAAGAGCCATCACTGGGGGGAGGGTGGGCAGGAGGGGGGCCAGGATCCACCAGGGTGGGCATGCGGTATTCTACTATCATCTTGGTCTCTTCAAGGGTGGGGAAGGGCTCCTCACCCCCTCCTGGACAAGACAATGAGAAGTCAGTCTCTCTTTCCAAAATGTTCCTTTTCCAGCCCCCACTGTGATGTACAGTACTTAAAGGAGATACTCCAAGAGAACTGATTTAACTGATTGTCCTCCATACTTTGTTAATCAGTGTGGGTGCGATTGTGCCATTTCTTTATTTTATTACATTAAAGACTTCATGTTTGAAGAATCGAGGTTTGTTTACAATTTAGTGACAGTAATTAAGCTGTGTGCTGTGAAGAGAACCACATGCTGCCTCTGTGTAATCCAGACCTATTGTAGGATGTTTGGGGCCCTGGGCAGAAAGGGAATGTCTCACACAAATTGCAGAGACATGATGCATTCAGGGCTGTTTGCATCTGAATAGATGCCCCCTCCTCCTGAAGCTGCACCCCCTCCCTCTCAGTCACCTTCAAGCACCTCTTAACAGCTCAAGAGCTGGAGGTGTGAGGGGTGGGGGCTGCAGCTTCAAGAGCAGGGTGCATCTATTCAGATGCAAACAGCCCTGAATGCGTCATGTCAAGTCAAGAAGGGAGGTGGGTGGAAGCTGTGCCTGCTTTAGGGATGTGCGACCGTGCCCGGTTAAATTTACAGACAAATGGCGTCCGTTAAAGAAGCCTTCACAGACAACGGACAGGTGGCCGAAATTACGGACTGTCCGTGAAATTTACGGACGGTTGGTCACCCTACGTGGGAGTAACTTTGGGGTGCTGTGCGTCTCTGGGGTGCCTGGGTACTGTCTGTAGGGCGCGGCAGCTCTGAATCTTTACTGGATGCTCTGTGAGTATCTTTAGGGTGCTGTGACTGTGCGTGGGTCTGCTGGGTGCTGAGAGCGGATCTGCAGAGTGCTGTGCTGCTGTCTTCAGGTCGCTGTGACGAAGCCTGCACGGTGTTTGCAAGTATTTTAGCAGTCACAGTGCCTTTCATTAATTCCTGTCACTGTTTTGCTGCTCTGCAACATCCTGCGGCCTATGAGAGGGCGTTGCATGTCTGTGACACCGAGGATGAATGCCCTAAGCAAGTGCTGCACCTGGGTACCGATGGGAGGGAAGTTTGGCTGACCTGCACTGTGCCGGAAGCAGGGCTTGCGGACTTCTGGCGCCGTGTTATGATTAAGGCTTTCAGTTTTCTGTTTTTACTGATTTTTATAGATAAATACAGAGAGAAATCAATCTATTTCCTGCCTGCATTTATTTTTTTAATGGAAAAATACAGATAATTATGCTTCTTGGGAGTGACTCTCCTTGTTGTCCTTAATGAATTCCAGACCAAACTGCTAAGCAGATAGACACCGGGGACTTAAAAACAGGATGTGAATCCCTTAAACACAGGCATATGTTAATATATATTTGTATACAATGCTAATATTTACCTGTCAGTGCTTTTTTGTATTTGCCTGCTTAATTTGCTAAAATGCATCACTCATCAAAGTATGAGTGCATGTTTATCAGTTCAATAAATTTTGAAATATACCATTTTACGACTCCATTTATTCTCAAAACATAAAAGAAATATGGATAAATACCAATATAATGGCCCAAAAATAAATCTGGATAAATACAGACGGAAATAAAAAAAAAAGCAAATACCATAAAACCGGGAGCTCTAGTTATGATGCACTCAGCACAGCAGTGACAGTATCTGAGCTAGTGTGAGAAGGAGGCAGAAGGGAGGAGAGAGAGTGAGAGAAAGGTGTATGGAGGAGGGTTAGCGTTAAAGAGTGTGCAGAAAGAGTGCATAGAGAAGAGGAGAGAGGGAGAGACATAGAGGGGGTGGAGGAAACTGAAGGAGCAGAGACACAAACATACAATGAAACAGCTATAGAGGAGGAGGAGGGAGACAGAGAAGAAGTGAACAAGAGCAGAAGCAGAACAAGAGTGAAAGCAGCATAAAGGAAACAAAAGAGGTAGAGACCGAGGTCGAGTAGGAGATAAGAGGGAGGGAGAGGCAAAGAGAGAGAAAGGGGAAGAGACAGCAGAGACAGAAACAGAGAGAGAAATAGAGGCAAAGGGTGAAGCGTAGGAGGGGTGAGCGAGAGAAAGAGAAGAGAGACAGGGAAAGGGAGAGCAAGCAAGCGAGAGAGATAGCGTGAATGTTTATTTGGTTTAGTGCACATGATTATTGAGAGCCAAGGGAGTCGGGAGCTCCCTCCTTTCTTCTGCCCCACATCTGCCAGGAGCCTGGGATAGGCAGAGACAGATGTGGTCAGTGAGTTTTCGACAGAATGTCTGACCGCCCTGCCGCCTTCCGGTACTGGCATCTCTAATGCTTTGAAGCCGGAGAAAGGGGTCAGCAAGGTTGGGTGAAGGAACCTCCTGGGCTGTTTGTAATCAAGCTGTATCTGCTCACAAGAGTTCCTTTTGTTCTTGGATGCGGACTAGGATGGCTAAGATGCCACGGGCCGTATTATACATACGGTGCATTTTCCTTGAGTGCGCCGGGTGCGCCTTTTAAAAGGTGTGCCCGGCCCAATAAAGCAAAATGCGGCATATTAGAATGAATACGCTGCCCCCCCTGGGCAGCCGCAAACTCATGACGCCCCCAGGGCAGCGCTTTTGTATGAAAAAATGAGCGGCTGCTTTGAAGCTGCTCTGTATTTCAGAGTGCAGGCAGCAGCCCGCGTGCCCTTATGAAGGGGGATTAGAGATCCCCATGCAGGTGGGTGCAATGAGCGACTGCACCTGCTTGCAAGGGGATGTCTGGGGGCTCCATTGGAGCTCACCTGCCCCCTCCTGAGGTCTGTTATCAGGGGGCACACTGGCAGTGTGCCGCCTTTAAAGTTCTTCTTTACCTCTGCACCACATCTGTAATACAGCGTGGGCACAGCGGCAAACGGATTCCCTCATTTGCATGGGGCCACGTCCCCAGGCAAACGAGAGAAAGCCCTCTGATGATAGCATTGGTGCTTTATGTGTGCAAGCGCTATCGGTATTACAGAAGGGGCACATAAGTGTCTGCAGGCCCTTCTATAATAACAAGGTGTTCGAGGGCATGCATAGCAGGATGCAAAAGCCCATTGGCCCCCAGGGCACTTCCGTAATAGATCCCCTGGTGGCAAAACAGGCCCTTGAAGACTCCCCTTTATTTGTCTCTTTTTTACGACCAAATCAAAAATTTAAGGTGGATGGCATCATTTAGGCCCCTGGATGAGTTGTCCCAAGGTTCAGCGGGAACGAAAGTTTGATTCAGGCTAATTGATTGAAACCCTTTATCCATTGGACAAGCGAGGAGAGACAGACGAAAAGAGTGTGAGACAGGCTAAGGGAGGGACAGTAACAGAGCAAAGGAGGAGAGGGAGAAATACAGTGAGGGTGAGTGAGACCTCAAACAATGAGATGATAGATAGAAACATGAGACAGCCACACAGCATCAGAAAGAGAGAAAAGAGGGGTAAACAGGCCGCAAACGAGGAGAGACATAGAGGCCGGTAGAGAGAGGAAGACAGCGGGCATCGAACAGCGAGGGAGACAGACCGTCTGTCATTCGTACAAATGAATTCCTCAGCGGCGGTGGCGCGGCCGGGCACAGCCCAGCTCCCCGGGGAGACGCCTTGCGGCGTGGAGCTTCGTCCGCTGACGGGGCTGTCTCCCCTTATTAACCTGATGGAGTGACTTTAAGAGTTTCTCCGCGGAGCGGCCCACCCCGACAATCGCAGGAAGCAGACTCTGTCCTCCCCGCCTCTCTAGTCAGCGTTTTCTGCATCTCCCGTTGGCGTTTTCTGGAGAGAGAGCCCCGGGTCTAACGAAAGGGCGCCGCCATGAGCCGCTTGTATTTAGCATCGGTAGAGCAGGCGGTCTCCCCTCGCTCCTTTGTCCAGTTTCCCATCTTTGGTAAAAGGCTCAGCTCCCAGCGGGGTCTACCTGGGTGACATCAATTATTGCAAAGGGCAGTGGATTATAAATGAGCAGGAGTTGCACAGAGATCCCCTGTCTCGTCCTCACCACCCTTTAAGTGGACCACTCCAAGGCCGCAGAAACCCTGAGGCCTGCTCTGCCCGTGTCCGGCCTGCTCTGGCAGTCTCTGGCCTGCTCTGCCTGACTCTGGCCTGCTCTGCCAGTCTCTGGCCTGCCCTGACCGTCTCTGGTCTGCTCTGCCTGTCTCTGGCCTGCCCTGACCGTCTCTGGTTTGCTCTGCCCGTCTCTGGCCTGCTCTGCCTGACTCTGGCCTGCTCTGCCCGACTCTGGTTTGCTCTGCCCGTCTCTGGCCTGCTCTGCCTGTCTCTGGCCTGCCTTGCCCGACTCTGGCCTGCCCTGTCAGTCTCTTGCCTGCTCTGCCCGACTATGGCCTGCTCTCCCAGTCTCTGGCCTGCTCTGCCCGACTCTTGCATGCTCTGCCAGTCTCTGGCCTGCTCTGCCCGACTCTGACCAGCTATGCCTGTCTCTGGCCGGCCCTGCTCTGCCTGTCTCTGGTCTGTCCTGCCCGTCTCTACCTGCTCTCCCGACTCTGGCTTGCTCTGCCCTTCTCTGTCCTGCTCTGCCTGACTCTGGCCTGCTCTGCCCCACTACGGTCTGCTCTGCCCATCTCCGGCCTGCTCTGCCCAACTCTGGCCTGCTCTGCCTGTCTCTGGCCTGCCCTGCCCGTCTCCTACTGGCTCTCCCGACTCTGGACTGCTCTGATCGTCTCTAGTCTGCTCTGCCCGTCTCTGGTCTGCTCTGCCCATCTCTGGTCTGCTCTGCCCGTCTCCAGTGTGCTCTGCCCATCTCTAGTCTGCACTGCCCGTCTCTAGTCTGCTCTGCCCGTCTCTGGTCTGCTCTGCCCGTCTCTGGTCTGCTCTCCCGACTCTGGCCTGCTCTGACCATCTCTGGTCTGCTCTGCCCGTCTCTAATCTGCTCTGACCGTCTCTTGTTGTAAATTAATTTAGGACCCTAGTGTAATTTTCCTGATTCATGCTCATATATAGGTATAAATCACCCTATCCTTATATAGGCATAGAAATCATAACCATATTTAGACTTAGCCTATGCAGTCCAAATACGGTATGGCTACTTCCACTAGTTCCGAAAATCCACAACGATTTCTTTGAAAAACCCGCCTTCAGTAGTCAGGGACTTCCCCTTGCTTGAATATTAATTTATCCAAGAACTCATGGAGTTTTCAAAGAACTGAGTCTTTGATGACGTTATTATGTCCAACCTTAAGTCAAACTAGGCACCTTCAAGGTATAAATATGTCCACACTTGCCCAGGCAAACACACGGAGGTTTGGAGCAGTTCGACTATCTACCTACACGACACAGCTCGCCAAAGCAAGTGCCGAAGGAAGCTTACCCTCCAGCAGATGCACTGAGAGAGACGCTGTCTTTTCTCTTGCCGAGAAATCCAGTTTCAGTGTTTCCAAGCTACCCTTGTGAGTTGGTGAGAACTCGAGTCCTGAGAGAGATATACCAGACCTCCTTCATTCGAAAACTAAGGTACGGAGCTGATTAGACCCGTAGAGAAATCTTGGATAGATTCTTGGCAAAAGAATACTGAAACTAAGCTACACCTCACTTACTTTTTCCCTTGTACTAGAGCTAGGTTAAGTACACCGGGGAAGGCGTATTTTAGAAACACCAGTTGAATACTTTTAGTCTTTATTTATTAATGTATGTATTCTATGTATTTTATGGCTTAGAAACCATATCATGCTTTTACAGTATTATTTTATAATACTCTTCGTACTGTACGTATTGTACTTTGCAACCAGTATTACGATTGTAGCAGTTCATTTCTCCTGCATGAGACAGAAGACTGTTCAATAAATACTTTTTATTGAAAACGCCCGTCTCTCTATTTCTCTGCACCTCTGGTGAAACGAAGCATGCACGATTGACCGAGTGAAATAACTATCTATTGTTTCCGCGACTCTAGAGATACATTTCTTATTCTTGGGAAACAAAGTTGTCATGTTTATGCGGTTGTCAGAAACTAATCCCTTCTTGTTCATTCGAGAAGTTTCTAGTGACCTTTGAGCTAGCTGGCACACACAATTAAGTCTAGTACATTAGATAGAGACCTAGTCGACCTCAGTCTTACGTCTAATCTATAGGATATACTATTCCAATGAGCAGAGCCTATTGGGAATATAGGAACTACTCTACACTCTGGTCTTCTGTGGCCGTCTCTGGTCTGCTCTGCCCGTCTCTGGAATGCTCTGCCTGACTCTAGCCTGCTCTGCCCATCTCCGGCCTGCTCTGCTCTTGTAAACGCCGGAGAACAACGGCGCAAGCAAATGCACACAATCTAACATGTGCGAGGCTGGCTGCAAACGGTACTGGCCTGCTGGTGATCCAGACCTTCTGGCCTCACTTGGAGGTTGCCCACAGTTCAAGGGTGGTGGTGGAGGGGGGGGGGTGGCTGGGTCAGTCGTGGGTGCCTCGAGCAGGGATGGTGCCTTGTAGTTCCCTGTTGGATTCACTTGTAACTAAGTGATTCTGATATGTTGCATAATGAAGCGCTGTTTACAGAATTGTGCATGCGGCAAGGAGCCTTTTGTTGACTGCTGAAGCCTGCCCTGAGGGGATGTAAATACAAATCTGATGATAACAAATTATGCAAAGAAATGATGTGTAAGCTTTAACATGGCTGGTATTTGCTTTGAAGTATAGAAAGATACGTCCGATTATGAACACCAAGAACGTGTGGTCTGTCTTATGTATTGTCTGTGTTTGGGAAATGAAGGGCGTTATCAGCTGGGTACACAAGTGGCCAGACCATGCTCTCTGCAACTCCCATCAGCACTTCCTGCCCTCACACCTTTGCATTGGCAGTCCACCTCTCCCTGCTTACTCCTTAGCAGACCCTGTTTTCCCTGCTATGTCCTTAGCAGTTCCTTCTCTCTTTAGTTAGTCCACTTCCTCTTAATTTGTCCTCAGCGGTTCTTGCTCTCACTGCTTCCTCCTCAACAGTTGGCACCTCTTTATCCTTAACAAATTCTCCTCTCTCTGGTTTGTCTTCAGGAGTTCTCCCTCTCCCTGCTTTCTGTCAGCAACCCCCCATCTCTATGCATTGTCCAAGCAGTTCCTCCTCTGTCTGTCTTGTTCTCAACATTCTCCCGTCAACCTGCCGTGAATCAGGAATTCCTCCTCTCCCTGGTTTGTTCTCAGCAGTGAATTCCCCAGACCCTGCTTTGACCCAGCAGTTCCACCTCTACCTGTTTATGTTTATTCTTAGCAGTTACCCTTCACTGCTTTGATTCAGCAGTTCCTCCTCTCCCTGGTTTGTTTTCAGCAGTGAATTCCCCTGACCCTACTTTGATCCAGCAGTTCCACCTCTACCTGTTTATTCTCAGCAGTTACCCCTCACTGCTTTGATTCAGCAGTTCCTCCTCTCCCTGGTTTGTTCTCAGCAGTCTCACCTTCCCTGCTTCCATTCAGCAGCAGTTGCCCCTCTCTCTGACATGTTCTCATTGCATTCTCCGCTCATTCTTTTGCTCTCAGAATTTCCCCACTACCTGCTGTGATTCAGCAATTTCTGTTTTTTCTGCTTTGTTCTCTGCATTCCTCCCTCTCTGCTTTTGACATTATAATTTCCTGCTCTCCCAGCTTTTCTTTCCAGAGTATCTTGATCTCCCCGGATTGGGCAATGCTTAATTCTTCCAATGCTTATTTTGTAAAAAAAAATAAGTACGAGGGCCCTCGACAGTAGGCTGAGCAGCTTGCGACACCCATTGCCCTTGCCAGTGCTGTCAATGACTTTACTAACATTACTGCTAATAATCACAATGCTACAAGCGTGAAAATTCAGACTATTTCATGTCCCCAATGCTATAAGAATGGCTTGGGCAGCAGGTATTAGTCATTTTTACGTTATATTGAACGATAAACAAATGTTTTTGCCCCGAGTTCAAAATGAGATATACAGCGCCACCATGTGACAGACTGTCAGAAGTCCCAGTGCAGACAATTAAGTGCCGGTGCAGAGAACCAGAAACCATAGGCCCAAATTAAGCACTGACTTCTTTCAGTTTTTATAATCCGTGTTCATGCTCTACCTCTCCACCTCCTGTAGCTCTTTTACTCCCTGCCTGCTGTCTGCCACTGTGTTCCTATATTTTGTTGCTGATTTGTATATAGCTTTATGCCACCCTAGCCCTGACAGTCTCAAAATATTGAGTAGGTGAACAGGAAAGTTAGAAAAGAGGACCACGAAAGAAACTGAGCCATGTTCATGCAAAGGGTTTCCCTAAATGCTGATACCTCTTTGGCGGGCTCTTTGATCAGAACAACAATGAACTGAAGGTTTCAGGTTTAGACATCTATTAGGCAGGGATGGGGCAGCAGAGGTAATAGGGGCAGTGTATGGAGAACATATAATTTGGGAGATTATGGGTGACAGTGTTTGTAGTCAGGGCATGAGATTATATATATATATATATATATATATATATATATATATATATATATATATATATATATATATATGTCCCCCAAAGGCCCACAAGCATTTAGAGCGCACACGCTGCTTTTGAAAACGTGAAGTTTTATTGCTGGCATACAGCGGTGATTGAATCCGGAAAAGCGTTTCAGGGCCGACGCGTTTCGAGGAACACCTCTTCTTCCTGGGCCTGATTTATGACTGTGTTACAGAATTCTCGTGGTTGGACCTTCACACCCTGCATGCTCAATTAACCCCGCCTTTAGTAGGTGTGTGCTTAGTAGCTGTTACATTGTTGGAAAAATGCATACTGGGTTATGTAGTCCATCAAACATGACAGTTCACCATTAGTAGGTTCTGTTAGCAGTCTTTTACAGTATAGTAATTTTCCTTTGTAGGACTTCGTGTTCAAACCATTGTTCATTTTGAGCCCAAAAGCAGCACTGAGAAGTGAAGAATTGTTTCTTCCTCCAGCTTCCTTGAAGTATAAGGACGGTGCAGCTCAGCGTGGCATGGGCGCTTGTGTAGGCCTATGGGGAAAACAAATTCATACGTGGCGCCCATGCCACCCTGAGCTGCACCGTCCTTATACTTCAAGGAGGCTGGAGGAAGAAACAATTCTTCACTTCTCAGTGCTGCTTTTGGGCTCAAAATTGGGCTAGGGGTGCGGATACACTGGGGTTTTGGAGCCGTACCTCAGTGTGCCCTGGAAACAGGTACTCCACATACCTAGGGTGGGTACAGCACGGGCTAAGGAGTGGAGTGGGATGTAGCACTGAGTGTGCCACCCATCATATAGCCATCAACCCTATACAAGGTCTGCCAGTGCAGGCCTGTCGGGAACCATTGCACCCTTGTCTAAGTTGGCATCACTTACACCTCGGCCAAGCCAGAGTGGGTCATCCCATATCATGAGGGTGCCCCACAGGGAAGCCATGACGGGCACTGGGGGAGTGGTAGGCTGAAGGCCAGGCGGGCTGGCATATATGGTTGTTCCATGCCCCGGTAGTGAGGATCCCTCTAATGGGGCGTCCCCTGCCTTAGAGCGGGAGTTAACGAATCTCTAGAGTGGCCTCAGGGCCCTCCACACATCCTCAGTGTCAAAGCAGTGGGGAAGTGCATGTTCCCTCCTCCACAGGTTAGGAAGTGGCACTGATGAGCTGTTCCGGAAAATGGGCTGGTCTGCCAAAGGAGACTGAGGTGTGCACACCGGCCCTGATGCTGTTTTGGATGTGTGTCTCGCCTGCCTTGATAGTCTGGAGGATGCGCCCCAGCACCTATGGCATGGTGGATAGGTGTCCAGACTGCCATTGCTGGCTGATTAGCTTAGACAGGCAACCCCAGTGTTCTAACCTCTGAGTCAAGACAGCTGGTGCACGCCTTCATTTGTGCGCTTGCATCCATGGTGTTAGTGGCAAGGTGCACGGTCCGTTGTTATGGGCTGGGAGTGCCCAACCATACCCGTGAGGAGGTCCACCCGTATCTGGCTGAGTCAGGCTGGGTAGTGTGTGCACACTGGCACCAATGGTGCTCAGGCCTGTGTAAGCCATATGCCCGGCTTGTCCTTGCCACGTGAAAGTAAGGACGTCCTTCCCATCTGTGTTACAAAATGGTGCTGATTCCATGTTATGAAACATGGGCGATCTGTCATTGCAGACCGGTGGGTGTGTACTGATACCTATCAGGGATAAACTAAAAGCAGCTTGCCATTGTAGGCCACTGTGAGTGCGCACCCACACCTATGTGCCAGTGATTGCATGTGCTGCCTGCCAACGCAGGTTAGTGCATGCGCACAGACACACTTAATGGTTTAACCTGTGTCCATTCTGCTATGCAGACTCGGGCGGGTGCACTGGCAGCACTGGTGCTGGGAACTAAATTGTCCCTCCTGCCATCGCAGGCCGGGATGCACAATAGTGCACATACACACAGGTTGTGAGGAATACCTGTGAGTGTTTTCACTACCTATGAGACCTGCTCTGCCTATAAGTTAATATGGGGAAATGGTTGACAATGCTTCGCACTGCAATGGTGGATTGAAGTGGAGCAGCCTTATGATGTTCCATATCAATGGATTTGCAGTGCCAAACCCTTTCCATTGGTAAAAGGGGTTTTGGTATAACTCGCTCAGAAATGTTATTTACAGAATATGGACATTTCTGTGCTCCAAAAGTCTCGGGGAAACCAGGGAGGGGCCTAAGGGATCACATCTGTGCCTTCCCCAATCGACAACCATACAACATGGGCATCACATGGGAGTAGCAGCTTCTGCCATTTGAGGGCCAAATGGAATAGATTGAAGATGGAGGTTGTGACATTTAGCCTCTAGGGGCCTGATCATGGCCCCGGTAAAGATTAAGATTTGCATTCCAAGGCCCCCTGGCAGACAGGCCTACAATATAGGGGAGACATCTGTAGTTTAAAGAGAAACCCCTTAAACCACCCCAACTTCAAAGACACTTGACAGTATAACTACAGATGCCACACTCCAGCAAAGGGTGAGATACGCTTATGGAGACGTGGGACTGGAGAACCCGGACTGCCTGTTGCACATTGTCAGAGGACTCTGTTGTGCTGTTGTGCACGTGGAGGATAACTGTCCAAAGAGAGATCGGCCAGGCTGAGGACCTGCTGAAGTGTGGCTCCCTGAAGTGGGCTCTCCAATGGCCTGATGGTGGACCTCCTGTTTTCCTAGAAATCTCAGGGACATCAAAGATCTCCTCCAAGGGACCTACACCATCTCCCTGTGACATCTGGAGAGCGGTGCCCTCTCAAATGCCCACCTCAGCCACTAAATCGAAACTGGTAGCGTGGTGTGAGCATGGACTTAAGACTTGTGTCTGGAGACTGGATTGACTAGTGCGAGCCCCTGAAAACTTGCCTTCATCTGAGGTGTGTGGTACCCCGTGAACACCATCCACTGTGCCTGGATCGCCTGGCATGACCGAGATCATCGTGTACTGATAGGGGCGCCCCATCCTGCCAAGAGGTGTTACTCCCCAGTCATTGTTGGCTCCCTTATTGACCCTCATTGCAGTGGACCAACTGCCTTCTCCATACCTGGCCCCTCTCAAAGACATCATGGTGCCAGGTAGTAGCGAGAGATATTGACTGGGTTGAAGAAAGCTTCAGAGAAAGTTCGGAAGCAGGTCAATAGACTGCGTGACTACTTTGTGTTTTGGGACCTCTGTGTGAATTTCCCGAGTGGCTGCTAACCTCGACCTTGGTTAGGTCTACCTCCTATTTAAAAGTGTTGCATATATTCTCACCTGCTTCCCAAGGACCCAGATTCAGTGTGACTTCGGCGAGTGCGATCCAGTGTCCGGAAGGCGGGGGTGATTATCTTCCATCCAGTGGTATTGGACAATAGGGGTGAGCTTGAGGGTGGAGGGAGCCTTGGGCCATGGAGTTTGCAGATGGTGAACAATTTACCTGCTGGGTACCAGTAGCACCGCATAAGGGTGCTGAGTGTGCATTTGTATGTAAGAGCATGCTGTACGGACTGGCTGATACTTGTCACACCACATAGTGGTGCAGAGTGAGTGTTTGTGCTTCTGCCTGTGTGTGCAGACCGCCTACGATTTATGACACGGGCCGGCGGTGCCGCCTTATAAGTTGATTGGTGCCATAAGCACAATACCTTCTGACATTGGCCTTCTCCCGCATGGCTTCGACCTGTGGTGATGCTAAAAAGTGTTCTATAATTTATGTATGTACATAATTTTGATACCATGCACCGTATAAGCATGCTCTCTCTCAATTGGGGGGGGGGGGGGGGGGAGAGTCGATTGGGAACTGTCAATAGTGTACATATTCATGAAATCATAACAATATGAGTGGGCTTAGCGCTGCTAGTAATATTTCCGATTGTATTTTAAGCCCATAAGTATATGATGCTCATGTTGCAAGGATTGAATACGTGTGCTGAATATAAACGTTTTTACATACATCAGGTGTGAAGTCTCTTTTATGATGCTTAGTGAGTCTATCGCAAGTGGCTGCTGTGCCTTTGCTTTACACATTGCCTCTGTGTTAGCTATCCAACGGTAATGCTCAGTGCCAAGTGCCAAGCTACCCAACAGTGACCACAGATTATTCAGTGAGTGTAATCACCTGCCCTTGGCAGGAGCAGTAGTTCTGCCTGGCTGGGGGCATCCCTTCAGCCAACCTGACACTGCCGGTTTCAAGACCTTTCATCAACCATAGAGAGATAAACACTGACAGCAAGAGGTGTGCCTCTCACTGAGCACGCACAGCACAGAGACATAAACACTGACAGCAAAAGGTGTGCCTCTCATTGAGCACAGCATAGAGGTGTAAACACTGACAGCAAGAGGCGTGCCTCTTGCTGACCATGGAGACGCGCACTTACAAGAAAAAAAGATGCATCCCACTAGCCATAGAATCAGATATAGATTCCCTAATAGAAGAGTTGTGAATCACAACTACCAGAGAAACATATACGCTGCCTACACGAGTGATAGATCTCACTGACCACACAGACATGAACACTGACAGCAAGAGTGCTGCCTCTCATTAACCATAGAGACATGAACACTGACAGCAAGAGTGGTGCCTCTCATTAACCGTAGAGACATGAACACTGACAGCAAGAGTGGTGCCTCTCATTAACCAAAGAAACATGAACACTGACAGCAAGAGTGGTGCCTCTCATTAACCAAAGAGACATGAACACTGACAGCAAGAGTGGTGCCTCTCATTAACCATAGAGACATGAACACTGACTGCAAGAGTGGTGCCTCTCATTAACCATAGAGACATGAACACTGACAGCAAGAGTGGTGCCTCTCATTAACCAAAGAGGCATGAACACTGACAGCAAGAGTGGTGCCTCTTATTAACCGTAGAGACATGAACACTTACAGCAAGAGTGGTGCCTCTCATTAACCATAGAGAAATGAACACTGACTGCAAGAGTGGGGCCTCTCATTACCCGTAGAGACATGGACACTGACAGCAAGAGTAGTGCCTCTCATTAACCATAGAGACATGAACACTGACAGCAAGAGTGGTGCCTCTCATTAACCATAGAGACATGAACACTGACAGCAAGAGTGGTGCCTCTCATTAACCAAAGAGGCATGAACACTGACAGCAAGAGTGGTGCCTCTCATTAACCATAGAGAAATGAACACTGACTGCAAGAGTGGGGCCTCTCATTAACCGTAGAGACATGAACACTGACAGCAAGAGTAGTGCCTCTCATTAACCATAGAGACATGAACACTGACAGCAAGAGTGGTGCCTCTCATTAACCATAGAGACATGAACACTGACAGCAAGAGTGGTGCCTCTCATTAACCAAAGAGGCATGAACACTGACAGCCTGAGTAGTGCCTCTCATTAACCAAAGAGACATGAACACTGACAGCAAGAGTGGTGCCTCTCATTAACCATAGAGACATGAACACTGACAGCAAGAGTGGTGCCTCTCATTAACCATAGAGACATGAACACTGACAGCAAGAGTGGTGCCTCTCAATAACCAAAGAGGCATGAACACTGACAGCAAGAGTGGTGCCTCATTAACCATAGAGACATGAACAATGACAGCAAGAGTGGAGCCTCTCATTACCCCTAGAGACATGAACACTGACAGCAAGAGGGTGCCTCTCATTAACCAATGAGGCATGAACACTGACAGCAAGAGTGGTGCCTCTAATTAACCATAGAGACATGAACACTGACAGCAAGAGTGGTGCCTCTCATTAACCATAGAGACATATACATTGGCAGCAATATAGAGTCTTTCATTGACTAGGGAGACATATACACTTGTAAAAGAAAAGAGTTATCTCACACTTAATAAAGGAAGATATACACTGACAGCAATGGTGTAACACCTCTCATGCTGAGAGAAAAAGAGGTGAACCTCAGTGATTAGAGACATATGCACTAACAGCAATGCTGGTACCTCTCATTGACAGCAGAGACATATGCAGTGACAGCAAACCAGCTGCGACTCACCACCGAGGGAGAAATAAACCCTGGCAGCGAGAGACATGCCTCTTTGGCCGTTTGCACTTCCAAGAAAGGAAGATGCATCCCTCTGGCCATGGACATTCGCACACACACAGAATGACCAGAGAAACACATACACTGAGAGCTAGAACGGCTGTTCCACTGACCAAGCAACACACATCAACAGAAAAAGAAACTTCTTCTTACTAAACATTGACCCTCACAACAGGACAGCAGAAAAATATACAGTGGCAGTAAACGAGGTGCCTCTGTCTGATCACCATGGTACTAAAGGCACTGAGAGTGAGCACTAACAATCACTCGCTAACAGAAGCAGTCACTAACTCACTCTGCTTAGCAAAATAGGCAAATAGGCACACTTCCAATGTAATTTGCATAAAGAGATGGGTAAAGATGAGCCAGCCTGCATGTCCTGAAGGGTATTGACAGCATTCTTTGAATAGTTGAAATATAATGATCAGCGATGAGCTGAGCTCACAGATTCATCTCAAGCAGCCACCGTGCCGCCAACGCGGGACGTGGATTGAGCGAGTCCTTTGTGCGCCAAATATTCGAAAGTTTATTTTTTCTGGTCTCGACCACTGACCGATAGCACTCGTTTCAGAGCCAACCTGCCAACTTCTCAGACTAGGGAGAAGATTGGGCCACTGTACCCCGAGAGACTCTAGCTTAGGGACTCTACGTAGGATCCCTCCTGGGCGCAGCCCTACAAAAGATCACAAGGAAGGGTTGCGTCCATCCCACAAGCAGCACTACATGTGCCTTCTGTTCTATGTTGTCAGCCCTGGTCTGCTGCCCTTGAACTGGTGGTCCAGGATTGCCGTCTACATTGCGACCTGAGTATCAACAATGCGTCAGTTCTGACGTTGCTCCATCTCACAAGGCCATTGTAGAAGACCCTGGCAGGGTACAGTGTTAGATGCCTTCAGTTGCTTGGAAGCCCTCATGCCACATTGCTCTCTTGGACTGCACTGCATTGGATCAGACTGGACTGAATTGAACTGTATTGGATGATGCCGAATAACTAATCCAGCTTCTGATCCCAGCCTGTTGCCCTTTCCAGGCCTGGAACAACTTGGTTCACTACTGTCACCGGGAAGCGGGTGTGAAATCCTAGGGTCACTTCCAAAAAAACAGACTTTCCTTGAAATTCAGGGGTTAGTTGCACAAAAATGATCATCATGCATGCAAAATGTGCCAAAAACCAGCCCTTTGTGTAACACTGAACTGACAAATCTTGATGCAAGCCACAGCTCTCCCCAGACACCAGTGCTGCCTGCTAGGTAACTTGTCCGTTTGCAAAAAAAGGCTGCAAAAGCTGCAGAAAGTTCACAACTGGAACATTTCGGATGTATTTGTGCTTCTCAAAATTTTTCATCGACTTGAGCAAATACATTATTTGAAATAGCTACTGATGGGACAACGGTTACACTTTCAGGTACCGCCTCTTAGCAGAGAGGGCTCCACGGCGAGGCTGAGCAGCATTTGAAACTCCTGAGCAGCCTTCCTGGGATCAAATCTCGTGAATAAGCTTCAAAGCTCCAGGTAATATAGAAATCATGGGTCGTAAGATTATACATTTTGTGTAACACCCTGTAGGAAAGTCATCTTAACAAAAATCAGGGGGTGCCTCCACAAACCAAGACCAAGCAACATCTCAAGAAATGTATTGTAGATTAACCACAGCTGATGGAAGATCCATTTTCTGCTCTCTTTCTTTTATGCTCCTTTTTACGATGCATTTGATTTTTTATAGAGGTTTATATTAGCTAATGATTGCATTTAACTCTTCATGTGCTGGTAAATTTCCCAGCGTCTTAATGCTGTTTTCCTGCATATGACTCTGTACCAGGAAATGAAATCAGACCACTCTAGGTATGTTACTAAAAGAATAGGAGAGAAGATGTAGCTGAAAGAAGTGCTTTACTCAACAATAGAGGCACTCACAGAGCAGACAGTATCTAACTGTCAAAACTGTACGCCTACGGTACCTAGCATATGGACCATTCCAACAGATAGAAAAGAACGGGGGAGAGGGGCAGCAAACATAGACTGGCTCGTGCCAAAGATAAACTGTGCAGAATCTAACATTACCAAAGGACGATGCTCTAGAACCAGGCAATGGAAGAGCAGTCCGCGAGGGGTGGAATGTCTCGCTGCTGTCTGATGTTCTGGTACTAGACCTCAGCGAGGACGCCCGCCTTGTGAATCACAGCATCTCACTCTCTAGTCTCAGCCTTGTGATGGGTGTTTCACAGTCTGCTGTGTTCACCTCATTTCTGGAGAACTGCTCCCACAGGCTTCAATTCATCAACCTCATGACTGCGCGTGTCCAGGTAATACATTGGGTACCCTGGGGCCCACCTCCACCCCCGCTCCTCTCTAATGTTTACCTGCAGTACTAATGGAGGTCATTATCTCTCTCGGAACCTGCTCCATCACTCGTACATGGACAATACAGAGATATATGTGGGAGCCACTGGCGAGACGGACCAGTATTCAACTCGCGAGCACGGTCTGAATGGAAAAGGGCTCAGCATGTCCACAGGCGTCCTGTAGCTCAATCGATCCAAAATGAAACTCGTCTCCTTTTGGTTAAACCCCATCAGGAAAACATAGCCACCCCTCAGTTGCTCCCTCCGCTACCGGTCCATTCGCGCCCATGGCCACACGCGCTGCAATCACTCCTATTTTATTTATTTAGGGTATTCATAGAGTGTGAGCCTCACCTCAGCAGGCAGTGGAGAACTGTACAAAGAACAACACCTAAACAACGTCTTAGCACAAAATGCACAATTGTATTGTATTGTATTGTAATTGCATTTATATAGCGCTTACTACCCCTGACGAGGTGTCAAAACGCTTTTTCGGCGAGTAGCACGCTACTCCGGGACCCATAGAGGAATAGTGTTGAATTAGTATGGTGAAACATTCAAGTACATTTTAAGTGGTGGATAGGTTAGTCAGTTATTTGGATTTCGAATGATAGTAAAAGGATAGAGGAGGACAAAGGTTTGTATTTATATAGCGCTTGTTGACGCACGCTACTCAGGAAGCCTACAAAGGTTTAGTGGTGAATTAATATGGTGAAATATGAATTAATTTCAGTGATAGATATTAGTCAGTTACTTGGAGTGAGAAGGATAGCGGAGAGATAAAAGGGGAAGAAAGATTTGCATTCCTATAGCGATTACTGTTGAAAATTAGTATAGTAAAAAAAAATATGAAGTAATTTGAGTAGTGGATATGTTATTTAGTTATTTGGGTAGTATATTAGTATAGTTTAATATGGAATTTGAGAAGTGAACATGTTAGTCTGTTAATTTCGATTGAAAATAATAGTGGAGGGATAAAAGAGTGAAATACTTTATTTTTTTTTAGGTCTTAGCAATAGGAGGAGGCTTTTGGATGAGAAAAAAGGAGTTTTGGAGGGGAGGACTCAGAGGAAAGAGTTTAGAAAGGTTTTGTAGGGGATCGGTATAGTAAAAGAGGTGTCAGATGATGCAAGGAGGGGTAGAGTAAGAGAGACTATAGAAAGGTTATTTTGGCAATCATAGTAGTAGTTTGGGATAAATGAGAGAGTGGATGTAGAGGATATATTGATCGATGTATAGGATGAGAGATAGGGTAGTGCATTTGAAGGAGTAGTAGAAGAAGTTTGAGATGAGTCAGAAGGTTGGGCTAGAAGAAATATTGAGCGAAGTATAGGCTGAGAAATAGCATTGGAAATGCTAAATTAGAAGAAAGTGATAAATATATAGATCCATATTTACATTGAAAGTATATAGATACATAAAGGAGGTAAGCATATGTAGATTAAAGATATTGATAGAATGAGAAATAAGGTAGTGCATTGGATATGCTTTTTCAGAAGAAAAGTAACAGACACACAGATCCAAGTACATGGAAGGTACATAGATGCACAATGGAAGTATGTACATGCAGACCAAAGATGATTCTCATTTGTTTATTATTATTATTATTTTTTATCTCAACAACATAATTATTTAACTTGTTTATACAAAGTAATACACAAAGATAAGTACATATCTATAGTGGAAAGAAAATGCTTGCATACAGAGGGATATGCTGTAAATTTCTGTTTGTGTGTGTTGCTTATGTGGGGAAGAGCCAAATCTTGAATAGTTATCTGAAGATAAGGTGGTTGTCGGTGGACCTTATGTTGGGGGGTAAAGAGTTTCATAGTTTGGCTGCTTGAAGTGGGAAGGATGTGCCACCCATGTTTTCTTTCTTGTATGGTGGGATTTTGAGGCGAGATGCTCCTTTAGAGCGGAGGTTCCTTTGTTTAATGTGTTTGTTGATTTCATTCCTAATGAAGAGTGGTCCTATTCCATGTACTGCTCTGTGGGTGATATAAAGCAGCTTGAACGTGCATCTTCTGGCAACCGGTAACCAATGCAGGGCTTTCAAGGCAGGGGAGATGTGGTCTCGCGGTTTGATATGCAAGAGTAGTCTGGCAGCCGAGTTCTGAATCCGTTGTAGTCTTTTCATGGTCGTTAAAGGTGGTCTGTGGTAGAGGCTATTGGTGTAATCGAGTTTGGACAGAACAAGGGAGATGGTAGCTTGGACCTTGTATGGAAATACCAAATGAGGGAAAATTCGTTGCAGCGTTTTTATAGTAGCAAAGCTTGATCATGCTAGTTTATCCACTTGGGTATTCATCGACAGCTTGGAGTCCATGGTCATTCCGAGGTTTCTTACTTCCTTCAATACTTTAGGCAGTGATCCCAGTTCATCAGGCCATGCGGCAAGCGGGTTGCAATGTTTCCAATCGCCACACGTGAGTATTTCAGTTCTTGAAGCATTCAATTTGAGATGGCTTCAGGTCATCCACCGATCCACGGCTCTGAGACAGCTAAAAATTGGTGATTTTCCAATGTCTTTGGGGCATTCCAGTTGAAGGAGTATTTGCGTGTCTTCTTCATAGGTATAGCGCGTGAGATGAAATTTATTGACCAGTACTGGTAATGACTTCATGTAGATGCTGAAAAAATGAGCAAGATGATAGAACCTTAAGGGACCCTGCTTTTGTGGAGTATGGTTTGGACGAGAAAGGTGGAGTATGGATGACATTAGTTCTGTTACGAAGGTCGGACGCTATCCAGTCTGAAGCAGTTCCCTCTATGCCGGCTTCATAGAGTATTTGTTTCAGAGTGTCATGGTCAACCGTGTCAAAGGCAGCTGAGAGGTCCAAGAGGAGTAGCGCAGCAACCCCGTTGCGGTCAACTGTATTCTTTAGGTCATCCCAGATGGCAAGGAGGGCAGATTCAGTGCCTCTTCTAAGACAGAATCCTCTTTGGAAGTCTGAAAAATTACAGTAGTTAAGGAATCGTTGATGATTCTTCTTAATGGAGTGGCAGCAGACAGAGGTTGTTAAAAGAATTGTCTTGAAAATTGATGGCGGACAGGGGTCAGAAGGGCTGCCGGCAGGCCTGCTTGCTTTGACCAGGTCACTCAATTCATTGTGTGAGATGTGTTGGAAGGAACGGAGAGGTTTGATTAGAGCATTCTTGGATTGTTGTTTTGTACAAGGCTTAGTGCTGGTGCTTTGTTTCTGTTTTAAGTATGATTCCAATGTGTCTGCTTTGTCCGTGTAATGATTTGCCAGTTTGTCTGTGAAATCTTGAGTAACAGGATGAGTTCCTTTTAGGCAATTTGGTTTGCGAAATTCATTGAGTAGTTTATGGAATTCTTTACTTGCACATTTAGCGTTTTGAATTCTGTCTGAATAGTACCTTTTCTTAGCTTTTTTGATAGCCGACTTGTATAATCTGTTAATTTTCTGTAGGTGAAGTTTGTCTTGTTTGTTGTTTGCTTTGAGCCAGGTACGTTGCAGATTTCTAATTTGTTGTTTTATGTCTTTTATTTCTATGTTTCTCCAAGGCAATTTTTTTCTTTTGTTCTGTTGTGTGGTTTTGAGTAGTATCAGGATGTCAAAATCTTCCTGTAGCCACTCATATAGATTTTTAACAGAATTTATGATTTCCAGATTTGTACTCGGTGTTAGTTGTGTTTCCAAGTGTTCCAAATTGAGTTTGTTCCACGGTCGATAGGTGAATGGATGTAAGATAGTTTTAGGTGAGTCGCTTAGCGTTGTTTTATGTTGGAAGGCAAGCAAGTGGTGATCTGACCATGTGACTGGAGTTATAGTTTGAAAGGTGACTAGTTCAGTATTAGCAAAAATGACATCTAGGATATGTCCAGCGGTGTGTGTCTGATTGTGGACAATCTGATGCTGGTTCAATGCGTTTAGGCCGGTGATTATAGTTTTTGGATGGGTCATATTGGGTTTATCAAACCAAATGTTAAGGTCACCCAGAATGCATAGGTTGGAGTGTATTGTTATCAGGTTTGAAACTGTGTTTAGAAATGCGTCTGGGAATGTTGCCTTGCTAGGTGGAGGTCTGTAAAGGAGCAGGAAGTTACAGGAGGAAGACGGTGTAGGATTGCATCTTGTTAGAAGAGCCTCACAATTCTTTATGGAGATGTTGTCAATTTTAGTGCTATGTATTGTTTGCCTGAATACAACAGCTAGACCACCTCCTTTTTGGCTATACGATTTTGGGTGATTATTTGATAGCCTAGAGGAATGGTTTCATGCAGGAATGGAGCCATTTCTTCTCCCAACCGTGATTCGCTTATGAATAGTATGTCTGGTTTTGCATCGGTGAGAAGGTCGTAGATGTGATGCTTGTTTTTAGAGAGGGATCGAGCATTTATTAGTAGACGGTTAAGTGAGTAGCCTTTGGTGATAGTGGGACTTTGTTTGGTAGAGGAGTGATCAGTATTGTGTGGGTTTGTAGCAGGTGTTTTTTTAGTGCTGGTATTAGCTGTATTAGGATAGAAATATGTTCTGTATCGCGTTCCTCATCCAGCATGCTAAGAAGGCATTTTGATGGGTCTGCATGTGTATGTGTTGGAGATGGTGTCTGAGAGTGAGCTGGAGTGCTGTGTTTTTTTTGTGGTGTAACATTGTTGAGAAGTAGACATGGGGAAGCAAAGTTTTGGGAGAGGGATAGATAGTTTCAAGAGTAATGAATGGATAATGGAGCTTAGGAGAAGTAAGTAAACATTTTATGTTAGGCTGTGTAGGCTGTGTATCTTCGATCAGGTGTTAGTCATTTTTTTCAGTAGAAGTGCATGTTGAGGTTCTCACTGAGTTACCCCCACCCCATTTTGGCTGCTATCTGTTGCAATTTTGACTGAAAGTGTGCTGGGTTCCTTTCCAGGTCACAACACCAGTGTTCTTTTCCTAAACTGTACATTTGTTCCATAGTATGCAACCCTCTAGGATCCACTCAAACCCCTAGTAGATGGCACCCCTGGTACCTAGGGCATTGGACCTAGAGAGCCCCTAAGGGCCCCTAAGGGCAGCAGCACAAGGTATGCCACCCTAAGGGACCCCTCGCCAAGTTCTTGCAAACTTCCATTGCAGTCTGCATGTCTCGGTGCAGAGAAAACTAAAGAGTTGACATGGCACACATCCCTGTGTGTCATGCCTGCCAGCACTACATACGGTAAAGGTAAGTCACCCCTATGGCAGGCTTCACAGCCCTAAGGCATGGTTCACAATGTGAGGGCATATCTTTGAGACTGGATATGTCCCGGTGATATCTGAGTTCACCCTTAGATATTACCAGTGCACCGGGAAGCCATAACGATCACATGGGCTGGACACTCGTCATTACGAGTTCCCCATCTACATGATAGCTTCACTGTATACCAAGGTGTTTGGCACCAAATACCTCACCCTAATAAACCCACACTGGTGCCATTGCTGGATTTATTATTAAATGCACACAGAGGTCACCTTAGAGGTGCCCCCTGAAATCCTACTGACTACTAGTGTGTTGACTGACTGCTCTAGACTAGCCAACCACGATAGACAGATTTTGGATGTCCTGAGGTGGGAGCCTTCACTCTCAAAGACCAGGAACAAAGCCTGCTCTGGGCAGAGGGGCTCACACCTCATCCATGGGTGGGAAGCTTTAAAGGCCCTGCCACCTTTGTTATGCAATCCTGGGCCTCTCCAGGTGGTGGAGTTGCCCCCGTCCTTGTCCCATTTTTTGATAGCAAGACAGGCGGGAAAATTAATTAGATTAGGAGGTATGCCCACATGTAGCCAGCACTCCCCCTAGGGCGGTCTAGCTGATGTGGACCCCACATTTCAGTTTCCTCCATGTTGTTTTGGATGGAATAGGCACTCTAGGGTCAGGGCTATGCCCTCTTCACACAGGAAAAGGTCATATAATGGGTGTAGACAGCCTAAAGGTTGGTAGCCCATTGACTTCTACCTGTCAATCCCCAAAATGTCCCTAAATTACGTATTTAGGTAGCACTCCTGACCCCAAGCACTCAGATTCGATAGATCAATAGAAGAAGGACAAAGTAGAGTCGCTACCTAGCAAGAACTGGAGCAGAACTTTGGACTTTGGCTAGAAACCCTGCCGTCCTCAGCCCTTTGTTGACAATCGCAACAGAGTGACTTATCCTGCGAGCTGGAGAACTTCCAAACCCTTGGTTAGCCTGCCAGCACTTCAACAAACACTGAAAGTCTCCCTTGGAGTAGAGGAGCTACTCCGCTGCAGTCCGCAGGCACCGACAAGCAGAGTTCGGTCCACCACCTTTCACTCCCCAGCCTGACCGACACCACAGATGACCAGGAGAAGCTACTCATGCTCTGGAAGATCAGATATTTCCCTCTACCCAGTGTCAAGATACCAGGATGAACCGAAGCAGTGCAGTGCCAAACCTCGGGGTACCAGAAGCCCTGCACCAAACACCGACCGTAAGTGTCTAGTCCAGATCCCCACTGCACCAGGACCAAGCAGCTGTCGCGGGGCATCAGCATCACTGACACCCACTTCGAGGCTGGCCCAGCTGCTTTCATTTTGCCCCTGCCAACTGTTTGTCCCTGACCATGAGGTGCATCTTTGGGCATTCAGCCCAGCGGACCAAACTAGTTTGCTCCGAAGCCGCCCGGCACGGGTCCTGACCAACTTGCTGTGCACCCATGCTCCAAGGCCCCGTGCGACCTGATCCCCCATTTGGGAGCCCTTGGACTTGCCGGCAAGTCCCCCTGTGCAGCCTCTTTCTAGGTGGTCCCCCTTCTCTGTAGCACCAGCTACCAGCCTCACCTAAACTCTAATCCCAGTAAACCCCAGGCCATTCCCGAAGAACTGCTGGTAGAACTTTGAATCTTGGCCCAACACTACTCAGATTCCAGAAGGTGAACCCCTAAAACTAACTGTAGTTACCTTTATGCAACTTGAACTTTTCCTTCCATAGGATTGCATTGTGCGTAAAAGCTCACAGGTGTGAAACGTTTAATTACCTCTGTATATTTTTAAAACTGTACTTATCTTGAAACAAAGTTCTTCAGCTTTAAATATATATAAAAAGAGAGTGTTCTCTTTCTAAATTGGTTTCGGGTGTATTCTTTGAGTATGTGTCTCATTTATTGTGTACAACAAATGCTAAGCACTACCCTCTGATAAGCCTTACTGCTTGCCCACTCTACCACAAAAGAGAGCGTTAGTATTATCTGCTTTTTGCTCAGTAAACCAGTTGGGGACCCACTGGACCCACTGGACTCTCTGCACATTGTACTTTGTTTAAGTACACTATATAAACAGCCAGCTTCCTACACCCACTTTTTGATTCCAGCCTGGCCAGGGATTCGGATGAGGAAGAGGCATAGCCTGAGACATACAGGCCAGTGACCTACAGATCTTTGAGATACAGATGTGTTTCTGGAATGCTAGTGGATATATAATGAAGATTATTGGGGGGAAGGTGCAGCCAGAAAAAAAACATGCAAAAGCTGGGTAGGAAGGGTATTCTGGAGGGCTCCATCTCAATAAATTGTTAATGGTTTACTAGGAATGGTCAAAGCCAATTTACGAAGTTATGCCAAAAACCCTTGCAAAGTATATAGATACTGGGAAGAACTTGGTGGCCCACAGCAATGATAGGCACCTAAAGGTCAACGAGGACTTGGAGGCAGGTATCATTTTCATCTGAAGTTTGACCGGTGTTCTACACCAATTAGGAGATGGCGGTTTAGACGCTTCAGTGTAGCGAGGAGCCAGTTCAGTAGGAGCAATGGTCTACTTTGCTGGGGATTGCAAGGTGAGGTGGGATCTCTGGAGTAGTGGGTTAGATATGGTCAATTCTGCAGGAGAATGTGAAGGCTCCCAATATTTGATAAGCATTGATGGTGGAAGGGATTCCTTCACTAGTGACATCATGCCTAAGAAAAGTAGCTTGCAGCCTTCAAGGAGAGGATGTTAGAAAGGCAAGAGAGAGCTAGAAACTGGAAGTAAGACCATATTAACGAGCCTCAAGGTTGTCTTGAGCCTGGTTCTTTCGATCTCGGTGACATCTTATTGAGTTTTCCTACGAAGAGTTAACTGACCGATTGACAAGCTGACTACATTTATAACTTACACACTGCCTCTAAGGTCTCTTGGCGCAGAATTAATTTACGGCTGTGAAATCTCTATTGAGTGTACAAGGATGGATCTGCTAGGGGTTGCTTCCATGACATACTGCTTTGCAAAGAGCCCTGCTTTGATTATTGGATTGTGTAAATTTGCCTGAGAGCACTCAGCTTTGCAAGCGTGATTTACTGCTCATGGTGGGAGCTGATGATCTTGAGAATGATGAAGTTTGCATGTGAACTGGACTTGTGTGGCAGCTACTGTTCTTTGAGGATGGCTCTGTTGTTAATATTCAGTTTCTGTGTGCACCGGATTGTGGGTGGGTTGGTAGTGGTCAAAGTAAGGGGAGAGTAAAGGAAGCTTTGGTTGTGAATATATGTGAATCCTGACATCTGGTGTGTGTGAGGGTCTGTTTGCATGGGTGATGAGAGGGCAATATGTTCCAATGATATGCAGGTAATTGGAGGAGGATTGGGAATCCAGTGATCGGATCCATACGGAAGCTGGTCTGTGGTACGTGAGGGTCTGGCGTGGATTATGATGTCCATGATGTTGTCTTTGTTGGCAGTGGGACCCCTTTTTTGCTGGTTGAGATCTACTGAGTGAAGTTTAAAACGTACTGCTGCCATGTTCCTGTTTTTTTAGCGGCTTGAGTGGTTGTAAGACCTTGGTTGGTGACAGAAACTTTTCTCTGTTCTTTAATTGGTAAGAACTTTTGGCAGCACGGCTAAATTCAAAGTAAAAGGCAAACTTTGCTATGCCAGATGCAGTCCACTCAAAGAGGGGAGGAGGCGAATACATTTACAATGTTCTGAACTTATATTTGTTTGATACTAGCTAACATAACTAGGGAACATGGTACTAGAATATCTGGTTCACACAAACGGGCATCAGGTGTAATGGTTAAGAGGTTATGGTGCAGGCTTAGCACAGAAGCTTTGGTGCTGATCAGAGCTCCCGCAGCATTCTGGGAAGATGGCGCCTAGGGTGTGGACAGTGGAGGGAGGTTGTGAGTGAGGACCTCCAATGCAGGCTTCAGGAGGTCTTCTCTCGCGTTCGCGCCACTACGACAGGAAGTGGAGGGAGCAGCAATGCACTGGAGTGTGCTGCATGTCACAGATACCTGATGCTGGGACTGGCAGAGGTTAAAGGTCACTATGTGGGTAGAGCTAGTGGACAGGCAACAAAGGAGCTCTCTATTCCAGCTACTTTCCAAAATACAGCACTGGCGAGCCTCCAACTGCGAAGGGTGAAAGGGCACAGAGCTCCCTGGCACCTCCACTGCAGCCTCAGTGCTCGAGCCCGAGGTCTTCTGTCACAGGACCAGTCCAATGCAAGCCAGCAGGGGGCGTCTGCTCAGCGCTATTCCACCAGGTGGTGTCAGGAAGAGGACCGCCACAAAGGAGCCTCGTTGGGCGGGTTAACGGTTCCTCCAGAAAAACAGAGTATCAGCTACAATGAAACCCAGCAGGCCCACTTCACCGACCCGGCAGAAAAAGGTCTACAAAAGGGTCAGGGACGTGGTCGGTAGGAAATCCTACAGTTTAAATGCATCCAGTGGTTGTGTTATGCTTTGATTTCGAATGTTACCAGGTCAGCCTTCCGCATTGACCTAATAGAAAGTTTTAGGTCATAGAATGTATGTTGGGGATAGGAGAATTTTGGGAGGGCATTCTCGGTGAAACGGTGGTGAGAAGAGACGGGTAACCTTGCGATGCCAAGTGTTCTGAGGTGAGAGAATAAAGCATCAAACTACTCTCAGTGCCTACTGGGTTCCTTACAGCAGTCCGGCACAACTGCATAGTTAAGCCTCCTGTTGTGGGAGAAAGCCGATGTGTGCATAATCTGGGCACCCTTTTAGGGAATTACCAGCCCAACAGCCGCCCATAGATGGAAGGTCAGAAACCCATCGCCGGGGTCAGCTGTTCGTTGGTCTGAGGAGAAGGGTTGGCGGCCTCGAGTAATTCTCAGTGGCTAAGAGACTTATGCGGATCAAAGGCACACATTACAGCACAACTCTTGGCACAGACCTGGCCAGGGAACTCTGTTGTAACCTGTGACGTTGCTATGTATCCTCTTCATAGTTTCCAGTTCCCTGCTGCTCAGCCAGTGTGGGTGTGAAGTAAAGGAATGTTGTTGAGTGCCTTGTTGGGATGAATGTCAGTTGGAGAGGGTGGGCTGAGCAGCAAGGCTGCTACTCCTGGTGGGGTATTTACTACCTTACTTATAACCTGTAACCTAAGATATAACTTCAACAATAAATCTACATCTTATAATCTACATGATTGGCTACCTGACTTTCTACTTACAAGAAGGTATCTTTGTTTACAACAAACTCCTCCTGCCCAGCCCTTCCTTCTGTGATGCTGTGTGTCCCAAGCTCTCTGGCCAAAGATGATGGAACCAACTAGCATTCATCTGTGGAAGTTCCACAAAATGGCAGGTCATTCCAGGCCAATACAGAGAACAGCATGAACTTGAGGGGTTCCATCTTGTGTGAATTGGGTGCAGGCAACAGTTCAGGTAGCTAGGCCTCTGGTCACAATAACCAATATTTACATTATTTAGCTTGCTGCACCAGCAACCGTCAAGGTCTATTGTGTACACCAGCAAGGAAACTCACTAATGTGATGGACCTGCTTCTTTTTTTGCACTGGGGGTGAGGCTGTAAACATGGAACCCTACAGATTTACATTGTAGGGGGGACATAGCCGGCACCAATGTTTGGTGCTAGCATGCAAGGTCAGAGTCACAGTGAACCCAAAATCAAAAAGTTACAGAATGGGGCTGTTGATTCTCTTAACCTCATAGCTGCGTCAAACGTTCAGCACCCAGTGCTGAACGTTCGAATAACGAGCGCTGGCCCGTCGGCCAACGGTCGTTCGCAGCACTGGGGAGGTAGCGTTGCCGTTGGCCGACGGCAGCGCTTAAGGGGTTAAGAGATGTTTCTGAGATTACTTGTCATTCTGGGCAGCCAGTTGGATTTGGGAATAGCGGCTTGTCTACGACTGTTTAGTTGAGGTGCTGTACAATTTTTTTTATTCTTTGGGTATTATGTCACCAAGGATAGGAGTTGAGGTGGCAGTGAGTCTTTGTTAGAATGTTGAGTTTCTGTGTTGTGATGGTGTCCGCCATGTTAAAGGGGTGAAGGACTGTGGGTGAGCTCTAATAACGGTGCCTGGGGTTGTGTGTATTGGAATGATTTGAACTGAAATGAGGTTGTATAGATTGCCTTCAAGGGTGGGATAGTGCGCTTTGTGATTTTTGAAAGATGGGTTAAGGGAGTTGTCACATTGTGGTGTATGAGTGTGGCTGTGTTAAAAGGTGGGCGAGGAGCAAAATAAGAGGTGCTAGACCCTTTTCAGCACTAAGACGTCCAAACGTCCCTTGTCTTCTCCACCCCTGGCTGGGAGCCTTGGCAGACATAGCATAAACGCAGTGGTTAAGCTGTAACCAAAGCACTTGGGTTGGTCAGATGACTTATGTAAGCCATTTGAAGGAAGCAAGGTGCCCCCACCCCCATTTTCCCTGGCCAGGCGCCCCTGATTTTGTTTTAAAACATAGAGGACAGAAGTGGACCCTGGGGTCCTGATTCTGGCTTGCAACTGGATGCCCTGATAGGGGTTGTAGGTAGTTCTTGCTGCTGCTATCTTTCCGTTCTCCAACCCATTTTCCCAGTTAAGGATCCTCTAGTGGTAGAATCCATTCCGGTCAGTAGAACCTCGTCATGGGACTCATGTACTGACCTGTCAACACACATGGTGACACTGTGTGACACACAATATCTGCTTTCATCAACTGATCACCCTGTGAGAAGCCGATATCACACGGTGGCATGGTAACAAGCTGAAAGCCACTGTTGAGAGTGGGTTTACAGCTTGTCTTTGGGGGGTTTGAACTGCCGTTGTTCATTACAGGGTGTAAAAAAACCACAGGACAGCAGCACCAGCTTCATCAAGCTTTTTGTTTTTTGTGAGAGGGGAGTTTGGTGGTGGGTGGGGACAAACGTGCCTCTTAGTTACTTCTTGGAACAAGGCCCGCCCCTTCTTCCTAGGGTGACTATTGTATATTGATTAACCCTGGGCGGAGTTGGCGGAGTGGGGCTTCGCAGAGCTACGCGAAGTGGGCGAGAAACTACGCCCACCTCCGCACTCCGCGTAGCCCCACTCCGCAAACACCACTGGCCGCCTCTCTCCCGCCCTCCCTAAATACTTTAAATTAAAGGAGTCAAATAATTTAAAACGCACTTACCTTGCCCGCCGCGTCCCCGGGGCTCGCTATCTTCCGTCTTCCGTCTTCTTTACTAATGCGCATGCGCGGGCGGCCGCGCATGCGCATTTCTCACGAGAAAATGCGCATGTGCGGCCGCCCGCGCATGCGCATTAGTAAAGAAGACGGAAGACGGAAGATAGCGAGCCCCGGGGACGCGGCGGGCAGCGGCGGGCAAGGTAAGTGCGTTTTAAATTATTTGATTCCTTTAATTGAAAGTATTTAGGGAGGGCGGGAGGGAGGCGGGTGGCGGCCAGCTACGCTCCGTCTGCGGAGCGTGCGTAGTGCCGCCTGGCTACGCCCGCTCCGCAAAATGCGGAGTAGGCGGCACTACGCACACTCCGTGCACGGAGCGTAGCTGGCCGCCCACCCCTAATATTGATTCTTCATGTAATATGGCTGACAGTAGTCATTAGCCCTTCCTTAGTGTTTTCACCTTCTCAGCCTCCCAGAATACCTGTGAGTGTTCTAACTTGTACCAGAGTGTTCTACCTGTGTCAGTTGATGGTCTGGTCAGCTGGCGAGGTTTGTACTCAGCTGTGTCCTACAATAAATCTACATGTAATCAACTAGAAGTATCCTGTCATCTATCGCCATCCTATTTACAACATTTTGGCGACGTTTCCTGCTGACCAGACCAGAGAAGAAACCATCAAACACACCCTGAGCTACACCTCACGAAAAGAACCCACGGCGTTACACCTATGTGCTGCCAGTAAGGTGATCAGAGGAAACAAGAAAGAAGAAACCGCATGGATGAGAGATAAGTCAAATGAATCTTGAGCAACTAAAGAAAAGCTTATCTTTCACAAGCGTGAGTCTATTACTGATCCCTGGCAGCGCTGCGCAACAAGAACTCAAGACTCTGTGGCAATAAGTAAGGTGTAGAGAAACTGAAATCTGAAGAAACTATCCTCAAGTAGTTGTAGCGCTTTGAAATTTATGTAACCAGTCTCAAGCCACAGCTAAAGTCAAGTAAAACTAGTTATCAACCATCTGCAGTCAACCAAGAACAAAAGAAATTGTCAACCTATTTAAAACAGTGACATTTTTGTTTGAGCTGGCAGGTCTGCAGGTATCATGCACAGGCAGGTAACTGGAGGAATCTCACAGAGAATCTATGTCAACTGAGCTGAGGAACCAGCACCCACCTCCTAGTGAAGCTAAAACATAATACCTTCAGCACCCTCACTCACTCTCTAGACATATTACAGTGGACTGAGAGACATCAATGCCACAGGAGGCTGGACGTAGAGTCCCTTCATCACTTTTCTCTTCCTGTGTGCAGTGCTTAATTTGTGAAAGAAGGAGTGCTGGTACCCAAACCTCTGCTCAGAATCCCACGGTCAGTGCAATTAAATGTTGGCGTGTGGAATGTCAAGGCTGGTAGTTTTAAAACCACCTCACACTTCTTTAATCCACTACCAGACACCCCCTCTTTCTTTATCTCATTCCTCTATGTTCCCACTTTCTCCTTTTTGTGATGGTTTTGCCTTTTTTTCTTTTCCTGCATCTTTCTGATCTGTGTAATTTCCCTCTCTTGAGCTTGGTAAAATAAATGATGCAGAAAAAATAAGTGCTGTTCCCCAAAAATAAGAGGCGGTGCCCACCACCGGCAACCGCCAGCTTAAATTAAGCACTGCCTGTGTGTCACATCACAGAGAAACCATGTGGTTTCACAGTACATCCTTTCAGTCTGATTGTGTGTATTATGAAGTGTTGAACCCACACCGCGCCTGCTTCTGTGGGTGAACATCAAAGAGGCCTTTCAGAGGTTATGAGAGTTCACAGAACTGTCCTTCCAAACACCTGCCTACCCACTGAACATATTTACTATGTCAAGGTCAGGCACAACAAAAAACCTGGCTGAGAGGAGGGGCCATATCAAAATATAGGTCTAGACTTAAGTATTATATGTCACAGAAAGACCAATCAGAACAAAATGCCGTTTTTTGGAAACAATGAAGTCATCCTAAAAAGTAACGGTTAAGGCCTTTTTTATCCTTGTCTGGGTAGGGGAGGGAGTACCATTATACAGTATCTATATTTGGTACTTTTGCCGAGCATCATTTTATCAGTACCCTTTCTTGGCTGCAAAAATTAGCCAAGACTTCCTCGATTTACTTGACTCCATTGTGGTTGGGCAACCGAGGCTTACTCCAAGAGGTGGTTAGAGAACAATATAAGTTAATGCACTCAATAGAAGTCAGTGACCTATCGGAGATATTTCTTTGAACAGGAACATATCTTTACATCACAGTAGAAAAATAGAGTTGGTATAGCCCAACACAAAAGCCAGAGGCAGTGGAATTTTGCAGCTGTGACTTTTTCTGCATGCTTATGGATTTGACGCCTTTGTCACACGAATCCACCACCAGCTACATCACTAGCAGGTTTCACCCAAAGGATTTGTTTCTAGCTCAAACTGATTAAAAGTCACCAAATATCAAATGTAACAGGAGATTCTAAGCATAGGCTGACTCTTTGAAAGGGTAATTGGTGAGCTTTCAGCTGCTAATCCTGTTTCCACCAGACTCATCCTGGACATCTCATGCCCAACCACACCTGAAAGACCATCACTGGCTACCTGACAACAAAAGAATCACCTTCAAGCTTCTCATGCACGTCTACAAGGCTCTCCACATCACCGGAGCTGCATACCTTGACCACGGCCTTTCCTTCCACACTCCCACAAGACATCTCCGCTCCACCCAACTGGCCCTGGCCACCATCTTACGGATCCGCAAGATCCCGGCTGCAGGAAGATCCTTCTTCCACTTCGCTGTGAAGCCCTGGAACCCCCTGCCTTTGCACCTCATGTAAACACCATCGCTGCCACAATTCAGGAAGGACCTTAAGACCTGGCACTTCGATTGGACCACAGACCCACCCCACCCACCCAACTCAGTACCTTGAGACCCTCACAGGTGAGTAGTCGCACACTATAAGATTACTGATTGAAAAGATCACTGATTGATTCAGGTGTGAAACTGTTACCAATGATGTACAGTGTTGGCCCGACAATATATCCAGGGCCACTGGAATTATGGGATTGTGCACTCAAGGCATTGTTCTGCATAATTATTGATTTGACGCATTTGCCACATAAATCAGCTGCTGCATAGTCACAGATTTTAATAAACAAAGTTACTAAAACCCCAGTGACATGTGTTTCTGTGCATTGGAAGGCCCCTTTAAAGGTTGACTGTTCACCTTTTCTGTTGCTGAGTGCTATATTTGGGTGTTACATTGGTACAGATGAGGTGCAACCAATAGCCAGACAGTGTTAAAAAGTGTAAACATGACAAAATACTATCAAAAATTGTGTCACAACATGCCCCATATTTTGCTGTTCCTTGCCGCAATATGTTCTCAACCCTGCTGCCTAATTTGGCCCTCCCCTGTCACATAATTCAAGTTGCACGGAGTATAACTAATTGCTAAAATTACACAACAAGGAAATAATAGTGCAACAGACTATGCCGCAAAAGTTTCCTTTTCTTGCCGCATAATTTTAATAACCTTGCTGGAAAACACCTGAAGTGGACTGTTGACCACAATACTCATTGTTAAGCATTGGTAGATGTAAGTAGGCAGGGCTATGTCCTAGAATGGGCGATTCACCTGGAAAAGGAAAAAAGGTTCTGAATTCTGCACAAGTGATGTAGATTGCCAGGCAAAGTAACCACTCCAAAGCTGCTCATACCTGTGACCCTTGTCGTTCACTCACGCAGCGTCCACACTCTCCCTGCACGCAGGTCATCCTGGAGTGTGACCAGCTCTAGTCCGCTCTTCAGCATGTCTTCTGCACGAGGGCAGGTCTCATCTTGAGGAAACGTTACCCCAGTTTTGTCCATGCTTGGCTAAGATGGTCCTCGTGTAGCGCCGCACCAGCGAAAGAGCCAGAGGACCCTAGAATGCTCCGCTGAGACCGCGTGATAGAGCGCAGAGGACCCTAGACAGCTCAGATGAGACTGCGTCATAGAGCGCAGAGGGCCCTAGAATGCTCAGATGAGACCGCGTCATAGAGCGCAGAGGGCCCTAGACAGCTCAGATGAGAACGCGTCACATAGCGCAGAGGGCCCTAGACAGCTCAGATGAGACCGCGTCATAGAGCGCAGAGGGCCCTAGACAGCTCAGATGAGACCCCCGTCATAGAGCGCAGAGGGCCCTAGACAGCTCAGATGAGACAGCGTCATAGAATGCAGAGGGCCCTAGACAGCTCAGATGAGACCTCCGTCATAGAGCGCAGAGGGCCCTAGACAGCTCAGATGAGACCCCCGTCATAAAGCGCAGAGGACCTTAGACTTCTCAGATGAGACTGCGTCATAGAGCCCTAGACTGCTCAGATGAGCCCTAGACTGCTCAGATGAGACCCCTGTCATAGAGCGCAGAGGGCCTGAGACTGCTCATATGAGACCCCTGTCATAGAGCGCTAGACAGGGCCCTAGACTGATCAGATGAGCCCTAGACTGCTCAAATGAGACCACGTCATAGAGCTCAGAGGGCCCTAGACAGCTAAGATGAGACCCCCGTCATAGAACGCAGAGGGCCCTAGACTGCATGGATGAGACCCCCATCATAGAGCGCAGAGGGCCCTAGACTGCTCAGATGAGACCCCTATCATAGATCGCAGAGGGCGCTAGACTGCTCAGATGAGACCCAGTCATAGAGCACAGAGTACCCTAGACTGCTCAGATGAGACCCCGTCATAGAGCGCAGAGGGCCCTAGACAGCTCAGATGAGACCCCCGTCATAGAGCCCAGAGGGCCCTAGACAGCTCAGATGAGACTGCGTCATAGAGCGCAGAGGGCCCTAGACAGCTCAGATGAGACCCCTGTCATAGAGCGCAGAGGGCCTGAGACTGCTCATATGAGACCCCTGTCATAGAGCGCAGAGGGCTCTAGACTACTCAGATGAGACCCAGTCATAGAGCACAGACGGACCTAGACTGCTAAGATGAGATCCCCGTCATCGAGCGCAGACGGCCCTAGACTGCTCAGATGGGACCCCCGTCATAGAGCGCAGATGGCCCTAGACTGCTCAGATGAGACCCCTGTCATAGAGCGCAGAGGGCCCTAGACTGCTCAGATGAGACCCAGTCATAGAGCACAGAGGACCCTAGACTGCACAGATGAGACTGCATCATAGAGTGCAGAGGGCCCTAGATTGCTCAGATGAGACTCCAGTCATAGAGCGCAGAGGGCCCTAGACTGCTCCTCTGAGACCCCGTCATAGAGCGCAGAGGACCCTAGACTGCACAGATGAGACCGCTTCATAGAGCTCAGAGGACCCTAGACTGCTCAGATGAGACGCCAGTCATAGAGCGCAGAGGGCCCTAGACTGCTCAGATGAGACCCCGTCATAGAGGGCAGAGGACCCTAGACTGAGACCCGGTCACAGAGCGCAGAGGGCCCTAAACTGCTCCACCGAGACTGTGTCATAGAGCACAGAGGGCCCTAGACTGCTCAGACGGGACCCCGTCATAGAGCGCAGAGGACCATAGACTGCTCAGATGAGACCCTGTCATAGAGCGCAGAGGGCCCTAGACTGCTCAGATGAGACCCCGTCATAGAGCGCAGAGGGCCCTAGACTGCTCAGATAAGACCCCCGTCATAGAGCACAGAGGGCCCTAGACTGCTCAGATGAGACCCCGTCATAGAGCGCAGAGGACCCTAGACTTTACAGATGAGACCGCGTCATAGAGCGCATAGGACCTTAGACTGAGACCCTGTCACAGAGCGTAGAGGGCCCTAGACTGCTCCACTGAGACCGCGTCATAGAGCGCAGAGGGCCCTAGATTGCTCTGATGAGACCCCGTCATCGAGCGCAGAGGACCATAGACTGCCCAGCTGAGACCCCGTCATAGAGTGCAGAGGACCATAGACTGAGACCCTGTCACAGAGCACAGAGGACCGTAGACTGCTTGGCTGTGACCCCGTCATAGAGTGCAGAGGACCCTAGACTGCTCGGCTGAGACCCCGTCATGGAGTGCAGAGAACCCTAGACTGAGACCCTGTCACAGAGCACAGAGGACTGTAGACTGCTCGGCTGTGACCCCGTGATAGAGCGCAGGCGACTCTAGACTGTTCAGCTGAGCAAAGGTCCCTAGACTGTTCAGCTGAGCAAAGGTCCTAGACTGTTCAGCTGAGACCTCGGCGTAGAGCGCAGAGGACCCTAGCCTGCAGGGTACCGGCCTAGCTTTGAGCAGCGCCATCTTTGCATAGAGCTGAGAGCCCTACCATAAAGTGTAGTCTATTTCCATGAAGGGACGCTGAACCTGGTCAGTACAGACTCCACTTCATACAGAGTAGCTGGTGACCATGGAGAGACCCTGAGACTGCTCAGCCGAGACCTCCCTCCGTACAGCGCAGTCTGCGTCCGCTGTTCGCGTCAATACCTCAATCGATACCTCATTTGGTGGAAATGGCCTTCCGCAAATCTTCCTTTATCATCCTGAACAGATGGAGCAAACTGACAGAAAAATGGCACCCTAAAAAACAGGGGGGCTGGGGGCAGTGGGGGCCCAAGGGATGAAGGATGGAGTGGAGAGGCAGGCTGCATGGGCGTCACTCGGCAGCAGCTCTTCTGACTTCCCGGCCTCCAGAAGCAGGCTTTAGAGGAGGCGAGGCAGAAAATTCATGGAGCCGAGCAGAGCCGAGGGTCTGTCTGGCTTGGCCCTAAACGCAACAGCACCTGCCGAGCCATCAAAATACTCGGTACGTAAATCATGCAACCTATGGAAATGGAAAAAAGACTTTAAAATGAATAAATCAAATATCTTTAACACGTGGAAGTGTTTCAGTTTAGTCCATTACATGATATCACTGCATTCTGAGACATTTTTGGGAAGTGAAAGACTCAGTTTACATTTCCCTTATTTATGGCCAATAATGTTGGTGTATATGTAACAGTGTCATAAAATATTAAACCGTCTACAAGAGAGGCCCTTGTAGGTCACATTTTGAACTGAATTACTTCAAGCTGCCCTCAAATATGACAAGGAAAATGAGACACAGAAGAAAAGTGATTTGATTTAGCATGAACCCGTGACCCCTGGTTATATGTTGTGAACTGTAGCTAAGGGCTCAATAGTTTCCTTCTATCCTATGTACTGTAAAACCGAAGGGCATTGGCGTTTTGTTCTATTTTATCTGCAGCTAAAGAGTTCATTATTGAATAAAACATTGATCACGTGAGCACAGGGCTCTTATCTCTCAAAACCCGGAAGTGTAAGGTGGAGGGAAGGCGGGCACTATTTGTATTGTAATATCATCAGAGTTCTCTAAGGTCACACAGCGAATGACAGCTGGACAATATGATTAACACTCTTCAAAATAAATAAAAGTGTATTCTTTTTAAACACGGATGCATTTTATCTTAGTACATTAGATAATGGCACTACATTGAGTGGCATTTATTTTAAGTGATGGTTTCTAAACATTAACTTGGAAATAGCCATGCCAGCTCCCTGACGATGAGGCCATTAGCAAGCCAAGAGCAAGTCAGTGGTCCTGTGTCTGTCATATGGGGCTTAGGTTATTATTACAGATGAATATCTATTTTTCTCCCCCCTTTTACTTCAAAGGTGAATGCTTTATGTGTAATTGTTTCAGGAGCTGCATGAGCTCACTGTGACTTGTCAACCACAATGATTCAAGAAGCCTTCCTAGAAAAAATCAAATTAAAGGAAGTGCACAAATGGCTTGCATAATATGAAGCACAATTGCTGTGCACACACATCTTCACACCAGCAGACACCCTACACTGCTTGTTCACACAGGCCATGCAGTGAGCGCAGCTGCGCAGGGTTGGCATACATTGGAAGAAGCCTGGGAGCGTCTCTCTGTTGTAGCTGTCACCTAGGACCCTAAAGGCATGCATAGGGTGTCACCTGGGACCCTAAAGGCTAGGGGGCAGATTTACAAGCCCCTTATGACACTTTTACGCCACCGTTGCGTCACTTTTGTGACGCAGCGGCGGCGTAAACAATGTGCCACGTTGCGACTTATTTACAGCGTGACGCATCTTGGCAGATGCGTCATGTTGTTAATCCCTGCGCCACATGAAACCTGCGTCAGGTTTCATGCGGGCGTTCTGTCGCAGGGTGGGCGTTCCCTCGCAGGAAAGCCCTGTAAAACTGACGCAGTGAAATCTACAAGATTTCACGGAGTCAGTTTTACGACGCTGCTGCATCAAATCCTTACACCTGCCTGAAGCAGGCATAAGGAGTGACGCACCACGTTGAGTATGGGTGGCCCCTGTGCATTGCAGGAGTTGCATCGCGCTTGCGACGCGACTCCAGCAAGGCGCCGCCCATACGCCACAAGATGCGTCACGCATCTTTCCTTCCTGCACCATGGTGCGCCGCATTGTAAATGTGGCGCATCTGTGATGGCGGAAGGAGAGGATTGCATGACGCATCTGTTCTGGCGCATCCCTGCTGATTTGCAGAGATGCGTCAGAACATGTAAATATGCCCAATGGTGCATAGGGGTGTCACCTATGACTCTACAGGAGTGCATGGAATGTTTACTTATTTATTTAGTTATTTATTTATTAAATTTATAAGGCGCAACAGCTACCCAAGAAAGGTTTCCCAGAGTATTGCAGATCAGAGTGTGTGTAAAACAGCTTAAAGGTTATTGGTTAAAGAGACACGTCTTCAATGATTTGCAAAATTTGATTTGGAAGAGCTATGGGCAGGGCATTCCAAAGTGAGAGACCAAGATATGCAAAAGACCTTCCACTCATCCGAGATAGTCTAAATTTAGGCACAAATAATTTCCCCTGAGTGGATGAGCGGAGAGTCGAGGAGGGATATGCAGGCGAACCAGAGATTGCAAGTACTGAGGGGCAACCCCTATTTTAATCTTAAACATGTAGCTCAGGGCTTTGAACTTGATTCAGTTCTCCACCCTGAGCCAATCTCGTAGATGGCCAGAGATAGAGGTGGCTCTAGGAACCCGGCAAAGTACCCTTGCAGCGGAGTTCTGGACCATCTGCAGCCTACGAGTCACTTCCTTGTTTGAACACAGGTAGAGAACATTTCAGTAGTTCAGCCTTGAGGTGATCAATGCCTGGACTACTATTCTCTGAGTGGCCTCTGGTAACATCCAGATGATCTTTTTCAGCCACTTCAGGATGGTAAAACATGTGGCAGCTACCTTGACAGCTTGCTGATGCATGCTGAGCGAATCAACAACGATGACGCCCAAGTTGCACATTTGACAGGAAGGTAAAGGAAGTGCCCCCATATCACAGGGCCAATGTTGAGGGCCCCAGAGAGCGTTATTTTTCCCAAGTATCGAACCCTTGTTTTTCTCATCATTGAGTTTGGGGTAAGTTGATTACATCCAAGATGCAATTTTGCTCAGGCCCAACTGAAAGGGTGATGGCCCGGCCGTACTCTTCATGGGGATAGAGAAGATGATCTGGGAGTCGTCTGCATAAGAGAACAGGGTCAGCCCAGCATCATCTGCAATGTCAGCTAGAGGTTTGACGTATAGATTGAAGAGTAAAGGGCTAAGAATAGAGCCCTGAGGTACCCCATGGGATGACGAGTGAAAGTCTGAACTAGCTGTAGGGGAAAAGACTTAAAAAGTGCAATTTGTAAGAAAAGAAGTGAGACAGTTTAAAGCTAAGCCATAGATGCCTAGATATCTTAAAGTTTTACCTAACACTGTGTGAGACACCGTGTCAAATGCTGCGCCTAAATTCAGTAAAATGAGGGCCACTGTGTCTCCAGCATCCAGATGACAGCGCAGTCTTTCCGTTACCCCCAACAGGGTAGTTCCCGTAGAGAAACCAGCTCTAAAGCCTGATTGAAAGGGATGAAGAAACCCTTGGGTTTCTACAAAAAAAATTCTGTGTGTGGACATGTTTCTCTAAGATTTTACAAAAGGCCAGCAGCAGCGAAATTGGCCGATAGTTGGAGGATACATCGGAATCAGCATTGGCCTTTTTGAGGAGAGGGAGCACCGTAGCATGTTTCCAGTCTGGCTGAACAGTGGCTTCCTCTAAAGAGGCATTTAAATAGTCCATAACAACAAGCAAAGATGGCGACTCCAGCTGCTGAAGCACAGAAATGGGCGGAGGATCCCTAGGTGATCCTGATTTAATACTATCTAAAGGTTTTTTAAAGGTGGCTGCATTTAACAAGGTCCATGTGCCCAGCTGGTTAGGAGGTATGTAAGGCGCCCTTTCCTTATCAAGAAGCATAGTGTCCGCAGAGGATGGTGCAGATGTTGCTAGAGGGAGAGGGTGGTTATCACACTGCACACTCACTATATCCAAATATATTTTATCAACCTGTGGACAAAAAAAGTAGCCAGATCCCCACATTGCTGTTTATTGAGTGAAGGGGGCCCAGATTGTGTTTTGGAACCTGAAAGCTCCTTAACCATACTAAACAGTGTTTTTGAACAGTTCAGGACATCAGAGATGGTGGATGAAACATATTCAGCAAGGGCTGTCCTACAGAATTTATGAGAGTGAGTGGCACTGAAGTTACTTAATTTGCTTTTCAGGGGTGGCCATCTAGGTGCCTAGTCAACGGAAATCCAGTGATTTAACCCCTTGCCCGCGGACGGAATTCTGCGCCTGTGCAGCAGATTCCGATCGCGGCGTGGTCATGATGGCTCCTGGCTGTCATCAGCACACGCCAACCGTGACGCATGACGGACGGGAGCCGTCATCAGCACGCAAGGGGTTAGCTAAGTCATTTTCTGGTCCTGAATGAGAAAGGCATTATTTTCGTTCAGCTTCAATAACTGAAAGCTCTCCCCTTCCAGACAGTAGTACATGTACGGCATAATGAAATGAAATGAAAATGCATTTTGTAAAGCGCGACTAATACCCAAGGGTGTCTTGGTGCTGACTCAGAGAGAAAAGAGAGGGCTGCAGAGAGGAAGAGTTAATGGTTAAAAAGCCAGGTTTTTAGCACTTTCCTAAAAGCTAACAGATCAGTGTTACTTTTCAGTTCCAAAGGGAGGGAGTTCTACAGTCTGGAAGTGCCCACCAAAAAGCTTCTGTATCTGGGCACTATAAGATTATGTGCTGAGGCGACTTCAGCGACCCGGTAGGAATATACCATTGAAGACTGCGCTTAAGGAACTCCAGGCCAGTTCTATGGAGAGCTTTGAAGACAATGCACAGAGCCTTAAAGACAATGCATTTTTTGATTGGGAGCCACTGCAGGTGGCCGAGTGCAGAAGAAGCAGATTTGTGCTTAGGGATGTCTAGAAACAGGCGGGTAGCTACATTTTGTACAATCAGGATTTTACACAGGCACTTTTTCCTGATGGTAACAAACAGGGCATTGCAATAGTCGAATTTCTAAAGTACGAGTGCTGAAGTTACTGTTTTTTGTTGTTGCTGTGGTATAAAGTGGCAGATCTTTTTAAGGAGTTTTAGCATAAAGAAGGAGGCAGAGGTAATGGTATGAACGTGACCCTCAAAAGAGAGTTGACTATCAACGGTTAATCACAGATTCTTCACCTTCCTTACAGGTGTAGGGAGAGGGCCTAGCACCTCTGGCCACCATGTTGGCTACCAAAAGGAGATATGTTACCAAAAAGTAGGACCTTTGTTTTAAGGGTATTAAGCTTTAGACAGTTTGAGGCCATCCAGTTGCTGACCTGAAGCAGACAGTTGTTGAAGCGCGTGGCTGTATCAGTGGGGTTACTGGCCACAGATCGAGAACCCAAAGGATTGAATCAATGTTGCCAATGGTGCTACATACACATTAAAAATAGTAGGGCTCAGCGAAGAACCATGGGGCACACCGCAAGGGAGTGTGAAAGTTGATGAGTTAAAATCCGCTACAGCAACAAATTGTTACCGATCGGTGAGAAAGGATTTCAGAAGAGTGCGCACCCTTTGATACCAATTGAGGTGAGACTGTCTAATAGCGTGCCATGATTGACAGCATTGAATGCTGCGGAGAGGTAAAAAAGCACCAATGCGGCACTGCCTCCGGCGTCTACTGTCTGTCTAACCTGTTCTGTGGCTGTGGGGTGCTGTGGAGGCTTCTGAACCCAAACTGAGTGGGATCGAGATGTACATGAGTCTCAATAAAGGTGGTAATTTCCATATTCATAGCCTTCTCCACCATTTTGGCAGGGAAAGGCAGTCTAGAGGTGGGCCTATAGTTTCTTAGGTTTGTATTGTCTAAATATGTTTTTTTAGAAGCGGAAGAACTTATGTCAATTTCCAATTGGTGGAGAAACAGGCCATATCAAACATTGGAATAAAAATAGCGCAGTCTCCCTTTCCTTACCAATGAATGGCACATTTACTCTGGATCCTAAATTTCTCTGAGAAACAAAGTTCTCAGGGATTAATTCTCTGATTTTTGCATTTTTTGATTGGCGCTATCGTATCTAGGGATGTGGAAATTCATTGATTAAAAAAAATTGCCACTCCATTTGGGTCCTTAACCTCTTGGCTGCTAATGACAAGGGTAACTCGTCATGGACTTTCCATTGATTTCAATGGAAATTACAGCAAAAGAGTAATTGTACCTTAGCAGCCAAGTGGTTAAGGGATAAAGATGACCTAAAGGCATCTGAGGTAATTGAGCACCAAAGGCGGATCGCTTGATGTGCTTTCATTTGGGAGAGGTTAGGTCAAATGTGGTGGGGATTAAGGGTAAATATGACCACAAAGTGGCCAGACCAGTCCAACGGGATTGATGTCAAGATTTGACGGGAGTTATTATTAGAAAAAATACCGCCCAGTATGTGGCCTGCTGAGTGAGTATCTCCCATAACATGTTGGGAATAATCTAAGCTATCGATTACATCCGTTATACAGGAGGCATAATTGTCATGAGCATCTTCCAAATGAAGATTAAAATCACCCAAGATTGTGTCGTCAGAGGACTGAACTGCTATGTCCAGAAACTGATTGAAGGTAAACATAGATGCCGCCCTTGTGCCCGGAGGGTGATAAAAAAGAAAATCATTAAATGAAGCATGATTTTATTTAGAATTTTAAAAGATAGTGCTTCAAGTTTCTTTGTGTTATTTAGATTTGCCAAAACTGGTTTAAATGTGTTTTGATAGATGACGGCAAGACCCCCACCTCTTTTAATTCAACAATCCAATCTAAGCATGGAGCAACCGGTCAGGACCGCAATGGATAGTTCTGTGCCAGACACCACGTCCACCCAGGTCTCCGTGATGAAAGTGATATCTACGGTTTGTATTGTGAGGCAGTCCACAAACTCAAGTGCATACTTGATGAGTGAGCGCGCATTAATTAGGGTGCATCGGGTCGGCTTTATAAGGTGTGATGGCTTTATGGGGTAGTGGCTTTATTGGTGAGCACTCTGACTTTTACATTTAAAAGGGTGAACCCACAGTCTGGGCAGGAGATCGTTTCAATGCTTTTGCCAGGACAAAGAGTAGTGCCGGGTGTTAGATATGTGGTTTCTGGTTGGCTAGGGTATGCACCTAAGTCAGGCAGAAACCACCACTCTTGTCAGGGCAAGGGCAATCCTTGTATTAGCCCCCCACCCACAGAATAGGTCAGTCTCAGGGCGGTTCCTACTGGCATACAGCAGTCCATGGAGTGTCCTCTTCACCAAGCCAGCTCAGTTGACATGGGGTCACAGCCCCAGTACTTATATTAGAAAGTGTCTTTGTTCTCCCCTGGCCCAGGGCTTTGAGCCCAGTCCAAACCAGTTCTGGGGGGCACTTTGCAAGTGCACAACAGCCTCCATTGTCAGTGGGAGCCATGGCTCCGGACACACAACAGGGGGACAAAGCCATTATTGTGGATGGCAGGCACAGCCCTATTCAAGTGCATGTGCTACTCCTTCCACCATTCCAAATTAAGACCAGGCCTATTCTGCCTAGTGCTGAGTCATCCAGACTCTCTGGAGCAACTGCACATCCCCAGCACCTGTCACTCCAAAGCCAAACAGTGAATACTCATCCTAGCAGAGGACCAAAGACACATAGCACACAGAAATGCCTACTTCTAAAAGTGGCATTTCTAAAATAGTAATAATATCTCTGCTTTCACCAATAGGCAGGATTTATCAGTACAACTCCAAAAATTACCAAACTTGATCACGCTACCCCTTTTAGTTCAAGAATTACAGCTGAAGCACATATCAGGAAATCCCCAATGCATTCCTACGAGAGGGCAGCCTCACAGGAGTGAGAAACCGAATAGGCTGTTTGTCACTACCTGGACATGCCACACAGTTAAGGCACATGTCCTACCTGTTACCTACACCCTGCCCCTAGAGCTAGCCAGGGCCTACCTTAGAGGTGACTGATATGTAGTAACAGGGGAGTCACAGACATGGCAACCACTTTATGTGCCACATCAGAGCGCCAGTAAACTGAGCGTGCAGGCCCTGCAGTGGCAGAGGCCTGAGACAGGTTTGAAAGGCTACTTCGGTGGGTGGCGTAAGCAGTGCTGCAAGACCATCAGTAGCATTTAATTTACTGGCCCTGGGTATATGGGATAACACTGTGCAAGAGACTGATAGGTAAATTAAATAGGCCAAACGGGTGTAGACCAATATTACCAAGTTTACAATAGAGAGCACATGCACTTTAGCACTGATGAGGAGTGATAAAGTGCCCAGAGTCCTAAAACCACCAACAACAGGTCAGAAAAAAAAAAAACAGGAGGAAGGTAAAAAGTTCTTGGAAAACCCTGCAAAAAGGGCCAAGTCCAACACCGGGACAGCGCATACCTAAGGACTTCATATTGAAAAGCTGGTCTCTCGAGAATTTGATCAGCCCTTTCGGCTGTGAGGGGAAACTGGCATTGGTGGCTGGCATTGAGCGCGGTCCAAGCACAGTCACAGATGTGTTTAATATGCAAGCGCCGAGAGCGCGAAACTGACCTTAACAACAAGTGAAGAAATGAATTGGTGTCAAATCCAGGGTCCAGCCACCCCACAAACCTCCAAAGCGTCCCCTATGAAGGAATGTTACTGGAAAATTAAATTAATGAAATTGAACAGTGAGAAATGTAAAACAATTAAAAGAATACAATAGAACAGCAATCCCTTCTAAGATGGCGAACATTTTAAACAAGGAGCCAGCCAACTCCGAAACTGGAGCGGAGTGCTTAGTGCATCCGGCTGCTACAAGGAAACCATTGAGTATAGCTGGAAGCAGCTGTTATCAATTTTGCTCTTAAGAGCAGCACGGACCCGCTGTAAGGGGAGTTAAATAACCTTCCATTTGAGGGGCGTGTTTAACAGATGAGCTCTGAGAGGGCGAAACTGACCTTAAAGACAAGTGGAGAAATTAACTGGGGCCAAATCCAGGGTCCAGCCCCCCTGCAAACCTCCACAGGCTCCCCTGTGGAAGAATGTTCCTGTAAAATGAAATGAATAAAATTGAACAGTGAGAAATGTAAAACACTGAAATGAATAAAATAGAAGAACGAGCCTTTCTAAGATGGCGCCCGTTTTAAACAAGGAGCCAGGCAACTCTGAAACTGGACAGCGGCGTAGCTAGGGGGGTGCGGTGGGGGCCGTCCGCCCCAGGCGGCACTGTTTCGAGGGTGGCGGCCGCGGCACTGGCCCGTTGTGGCGGCCTTTATGATCATTTATAGGAGGTCACTACTGTCAGTGGGTGTCCTCAAATAAATTATAAAGACCGCCGCAACGGGCCAATGCCGCGGCCGCAGTTTGAAGTGCGACTCAGCAGTGTGTCACGTGACTTCCTGCTGCTGCCCGATGCGTAATGCGAGTGCGAGGAGGAAGTTGTGGCAGCAATGAGCGCACCTCACACCGAGAAATCATTTTAAAAAATGTGTTCAGACCGGACCCACCCGAGCCAACCCCAAGGATCGCAGAGGCCTCGCAGCCCAGGGCACACCGGTGTGCAGCCCCAAGCTAATTGCTGCATTCAGTTTCCGTTAAGGCCCTACCAGACCTGTACAAGACTTCCAAGAAACCAGACTATAGGAATAGTTAAAAAGCAAAACGAGAGGTGCGAATGTTTAAATCAGTCTAGGCTAATAGTAATTACTTTAGGTGCATTGCTTTATTTATTAGCTCCTCTATACCGAAGGGACCCTCCATAAAAAAGAAAATCTTGGCACTTCCTTCAAATGGACAGTGTGAACCTTTTATTGGGAGCACATGCAAACCGTGGACATACATATTTGATGGTTATTGGACATTGTCAGTGATAAAACTTGTGATCCTTTTTGAAGGGATTGTTTTTATTTTGCTTCCTCCATCATTGCTTCTTTTGGATCTACTGCAAATTGTGCTTATCTCGTTTCTTTTGTTTTTGTTCTGAAAAATAAGCAAACATAATTGAACTCAATGTGCAGGACATGCCACATTCTCTTCTGCGAGATTTTAATTACATATTTCGGCAAACACAGTAGCTGATTGCATAAGGGTCGCTGTGAGGTGGCAGGCGCTGATTCGCTTGTCAACTTGAAAGGCCCACATTCGAGGCTGCATTCATAGGCGATCACTAGATTGGACATATGAATAAGATTTTAGAAATAATTACGCTCCATATTTTCTAAGACGTAATCATATCTCCATTCCAGGCTTCCTGCGATCCGCAGTGGCATGCACAAAGAGCTCATATCTGTTTTTGTTTTTTTAAATCTAAACATTATTAGTATTAAATCTTGGCAAATGCACATGTATCGTCCCACACTTTTCATTTTCATTCCTATTTGTCCTTATTTATCACTTTGATCTGCAAAACCAGAGCAAAAATACATTGTTGCATTCATTTTAGATGCAAGGGTGCATTGTGCGCTAAGAAAATAGGGCTACATGCCGGGAGTAAGTTGGGGAAATATCCTACCCCAAGAGCACATTTGGCAGCTGCGAGCAACTGCTAATGCACTCTATTTGTGTTCTGGAGCATTTAGCGCCATCTCTTTGTGCAATAATACTCGTTCACTTCCAAAATGGATGTGAAGGTGCATTTTAGCTCTAAGAAGTATCACAAAACACATAATTACTCTTCTAGCATAATTCTATGTAATCTTGTGGAAACCTCAGGTAATTCCACATGATTACGCTACACGGAATTACAAAAATTCCACCTACCCCCAATCAAGAACCGTTGTCGGCTTCATGCTTGCCAATTTACCAAGTTCCAATGTATATCAGTTGATAATGGCTCTCTTTCCAGTAAAGAGCCAATGTCACATGGTGAGCAAGGCGATCACTAGATTGGACATATGAATAAGATTTTAGAAATAATTACGCTCCATATTTTCTAAGACGTAAACATATCTCCATTCCAGGCTTCTTGGGATGCGCAGTAGCATGCACAAAGAGCTCTTAGTCTGTTTAAAAAAAAAATCTTAACATTATTAGTATTAAACCTTGGGAAATGCACATGTATCTTCCCACAATTTTCATTTTCATTTCTATTTGTCCTTATTTATCACTTTGATTCAGATTACTGTTGTAAGAGTTCCCAACCAGTGCCCCAGGTAAGGAATAGAAGAGGCTGGATACTTTTGGAAAGAGGAACACACCATCTGTGAACACCGCATGTCTCTTGGGCCGGTCCACCCATACAATCTGGGATTTTGTTGAGCAAGTGCTGTCAGTCGTCTCAGAAGAAGCCCGAGTCATAATCTTCCAACTATTGTGCCAGCTTTGCTGCTGAACCTGAAATTATTCATGCCCGGGTGGCATTGTTTGCCCCGGGAGTCAGTGGGGCCACGAGGAGGCCGGGCCGTGCCGAATTGCCGCTCGTCTAGATTGAGGTAATTGTATCTTTCTCTCTGCAAGTTTTTAATTAAAGATGTGCTTGTCTTTTAAACTAGCAGCACCCAGTATCTTCAGCTGCCTGCTCTACATGTAGTATTGCAGTCACTCACAGCCGGTGTATGACTCCATTCGGACCTCATGCCAAGTTAGTTGTAGATTTTTAAACACTTTTTATTTATTTTAATTGTAAGGTCAGATGAAACACTAATAATTGTGTTGATTATCGTAGATGACACTTTCGTCAACCACGTCCTTGCAAAGATATGAGAGAAACACATCCCTATCTTCCAGTCCGGTCAGAAATACATGACTTGAAGCATTGTCTTTAATGGAGCCTGTCTTAAACTTTAACCACCTCTTAGCGCTTATAGGTGAACAAACAAAAACGCGTTAGAAAACTCTATTTGCTCAGCTCAGATGATTCATGGTCCCTTACTTAAACTCATAGCATGTTATCAATTTATTTTTGTTAACCCCTTCCCCTTTTTACCAATCTCTCCACAGCAATACACAAGTCCACATTCCTATTAAATGCTACAATTATTGGCAGTGCGCTACAGTACTCCACAGTTGTGTTCTGCCATGATGTTAATATCAGCCCTTGGCTAACAAACAGCTACTGGTATATATTCACTTCCTCTTTACCTCAAATGCCCATCTGCACGGTAAGCACCTCACCTCCCGGGTAAACTTTCTGCAAAACCGCCTAGACAAATTTAAAGAATAGACAGTAATGAACACAGTATTGCTGAGCTTGAAGATGGCATGGGCGAGCAACCCAAAACCCTGCAACTGACTGAGAAGCAAGAAGCAGCCTTAGAAGCTGATTAGGGCTGTGGAATGTCAGAAGACCTTTAAAGACCTGAAAAGAGCACTATATGATGCCCCTGAATGTGGTTCTTCCTTACATGATGCCAAATAAAGGAGATTGAACAGTCCTGGCTCAAATTGACATTAAGGGCAGAGTTTGTCCAGTGCCTTTCATTAGACATAGACTATTTCCTAGGAAACAGAATTAGGTGACCATTCAACAAGACTGCTTTGGATACAGAAGTCATTAACCACCACTCCTTACGCACCACCACCAGGAATCTATTCCTTTACTGTCTGGTTACACGCATCTGTAGTGACTGAATTAATCAATACAATATCATAATGCAAACAAGTCCATTTCCTACCGATTACTTTAACTTGGATTTATCTTTAAACATACAGTGTGAATTTATTTTACATGCTATTACCTGAAGGTGAAGGTGAAGCTGAAACTTGGGAAGGAATAAACATATTTTGTACTTCCAGCTTTGTTTTGAACTTACTGCCCCTCCCAACCCTCTTCCCCCTCATGTGGCCTGGTACTGCCCCAACTGCAGAACTCAAGTTAGTCTAGTGATCAGGTGCATTGGGCTCACCTGTAGTATCCTGAAGGTGCTGCCAGGGGAATTGTGGTCAAACCCAGTGTGTTGGACCGATCTGCAGATATTGCTGAGGTCATGGACGGGGCAGATAGGAGACAAGGGTCGTGCACAAGCTGTGATGTTATGAGTGAGATGTCACAAACAGGGTAGGCAGAACTGATGTAAGTTTTGGGTTTCCTTCTGCTTTTCCTTCAGTGGCGTAGCTAGGTGGGGGCGGTCTGCCCCAGGTGGCACTATTTTGGGGACGGGGGCTGTCTAGACCTGGACTGTGACATATATGTGCATGTAACTTGCATGATCGAGGTAACTATTAGCGGTGATACTACGTGTCTCTCAGACCTCTCTAAGGTGCTCGCCGTCCTTTTTCCCCAGCACCCCCCCCCCCCAGGGGGGCTGCAATCTGAAGGATAGCCCGGGCGCCACAAGCTCTAGCTACGCCTCTGAAACTGGAGCTGAGTGCCAAGTGCATCCGGCTCCTTCAACTAAACCAGACAAGCATAGCTGGAAACAACAGTGTCAATATTGTTTGTTTGAGATATGCGGACATGTTGTTATGGGAGTTTAACCACCCACCATGTAAGAGGCATGTTTAACACACGAGTGCTGTGAGCAGTGTTTAATATGAGCCGGTGCTTTCCGGTGCTCAGCACAGGCACTTAATTGGTTTCCGGTTCTTGGCACCGGCACCTAATTGTCAACAGCATACTTAGAACAGTCTACCACATGGTGGCGCTGCTCATCTGATTTAGAGATGAGCAGAACCACGGTTGTTTAGGAAGAGAATATACATTTAAATTGCTAATACCTGCCTCCCCATCCATTCCTTTCGGTTTGGGGACCTGGAATAATCTGAACTGTTGCATTTACATGAGAGAGAGATGGTTAGTAGTTGTTTTGGCTGCGATGAAAAGGGCAAAGGGTGGTGCAAGCATGCAGTGGCCTCCTGGTCAGATCCCTGGCACTTAGGGGGCAGATTTACAAGCCCCTTCCGACACTTTTACGCCGCCGTTGCGTCACTTTTGTGACGCAGCGGCGGCGTAAACAATGTGCCACGTTGCGACTTATTTACAACGTGACGCATCTAGGCAGATGCGTCACGTTGTAAAGCCCTGCGACACATGAAACCTGCGTCAAGTTTCATGTGGGCGTTCTGTCGCAGGGTGGGCGTTCCCTCGCAGGAGAGCCCCGTAAAACTGACGCAGTGAAATCTACAAGATTTCACTGAGGCAGTTTTACGACGCTGCTTCCTCAAATCCTTACGCCTGCCTGAAGCAGGCGTAAGGAGTGACGCACCACGTTGAGTATGGGTGGCCCCTGTGCATTGCAGGAGTTGCTTCGCGCTTGCGACGCGACTCCAGCAATGCGCCGCCCATATGCCACAAAATGCGTCACACATCTTCCCTTCCTGGCACCATAAGCGGCGCATCTGTGATGGCGGAAGGAGAGGATTGCATGACGCATCTGTTCTGGCACATCCCTGCTGATTTGCAGAGATGCGTCAGAACTTGTAAATATGCCCCCTGATATTTTACAAACTAAGCACTGGCTGAGAGCACAAAACTGACACAAAAAACAAGTGGAGAAATAAACTGGGGTCAAATCCATGGTCCAGCCACCCCGCAAACCTCCACAGGCTCCCCTCTGAAGTAATGTTACTGGAAAATTAATTAATAAAATCGAACAGTGAGAAATTTAGAACAATTAAATAAATAAAATAGAACAAGCCCTTCTAAGTTGGCACCTTTTTTAAACAGGGAGCCAGGCAACTCCGAAACTGGAGTTGAGTGCCTAGTGCACCCATCTCCTACAAGGAAACCAATAAGTATAGCTGGAAGCAGCGGTATCAAATTTGCTAGTCCGAACTGCGCAACCGCGATTTACGGGAGTTAAATAACCCTCCATGTTAGGAGGGTGTTTAACACGCAAGCATTGAGAGCGCCAAACAGACTTTAAAAACAAGTGGAGAAAGAACTGGGGTCAAATCCAGGGCCCAGCCACCCCGCAGACCTCCACCAGCTCCCCTGTGAAGGAATGTTACTAGAAAATGATGTAATGTATCACTCTCTAGTTAGGAGGACAGGGAGACTTGGCGAGAGCCAGAGACTGTCCATTTAAAAATGGTGGTTTAGTGAACAGGATTTGATTAGTCAGCGGTTCCTGTAACTGGAGGATAGCAGTGTCACAGATATAGGATACAAGAATCTTTCCTGATTCCAGTATCTAGTCAGAGGTAGATATTATGATATGGCTTTTTAGTTGGCTGGCTCCTGGGTCCACCCTCGACTCAGGGGTTGGTGCATTAACTGCCAAAAAGCTGAACAACTATGGAAGGAAGACATCAAGAATATGTCTGGGCTAAATTTGAATTACGCCGAATAATCAGGGTAATTTTGATAAATCGGTGTTACTCTTTGATGTGGAATAACTGAAAATTGTGTAATTACTCCTCTTTGCGTAATATGGGGAGGGGGGAATCCTGCTGCAAGAGCCCATTTAGCTCACCTTTGCTACTTGGGTTCTGATGCATTGAGCTCCAGTTCTTAGAGCAAAAATACATCGTTGCATTCATTTTAGATGCAAGGGTGCATTGTGCGCTAAGAAAATAGGGCTACGTGCCGGGAGTAAGTTGGGGAAATATCCTACCCCAAGAGCACATTTAGCAGCTGTGAGCAACTGCTAATGCACTCTATTTGTGTTCTGGAGCATTTAGCGCCATCTCTTTGTGCAATAATACTCGTTCACGTCCAAAATGGATGTGAAGGGGCATTTTAGCTCTAAGAAGTATCACAAAACACAGAATTACTCTTCTAGCATAATTCTATGTAATCTTGTGGAAACCTCAGGTAATTCCACATGATTACGCTACACGGAATTACACAAATTCCACTCACCCCCAATCAAGAGCCGTTGTCAGCTTCATGCTTGCCAACTTACCAAGTTCCAATGTATATCAGATGATAATGGCTCTCTTTCCAGTAAAGAGCCAATGTCACATGGTGAGCAAGGGCTGGGCTGAGAACCTATGCACAGAGTAGATTTCCAGCTTGTATATAGGGAGTCTGCACAGCTGATATCCATCAGGAGTTTTACAACTTTCCTGGGACATTGGCATAAGCGAGTAACCTTCAAGATATTCAACCAAGCCTACAACTGCCTCCACAACACCGGACCTCAATATCTCAACAATAGAATCTCCTTCAATGTACCCAAGAGGAACCTCCGATCCGCTGATCACAGCTGCTTCTCAATCAGGTTACTGACCCTTTTCCATGTGTGCACGTGTATGCCATGGCATTTTGCACACACATTTGTTCATCACATGCATGTTCCAAATAGGTTTGACAAGAAGATTTGGTCCAAACATGCAGCTGTAGTGTTGCATGTGCAACACCAGGGCAGTACCACTCTGAGTCAGGGTGTTAATTAGGATGAAAAAAGAAAATGAGGGGTCTCTCAAAGGGGCGTGGCTGATGTACTTAGGGCGTGGCCAAAAAGTACGCTAAAAATATGTGCTTAGCATAGTGTGTCACCTGACTCGTAATTTGCTGCTTCTGTCATTGCATCCAGACACATAATACAACAAGTAAAATTGCAACCACAACAAGCCAGGACTTTTGGCTTTGCCAATGGTTGTTAGTTGAAGAAGATAAATAAGCCACACTATGGCTTCCTTCAATAGAATATTGAAAAAGCTTTAGTTCTGAAAATGATGAGACGGTGAAATAACTGCAATGAGTCTCTTTGAAGTTAAATCAAAGGTAGTGAAGGGTGATACTGCTCCAGAGGTAAGATTTTTTTTCACTTTGAGGGTGAGGGCAGAAAGGAAGAACCTGATAGGGACCTGTCTCAGCACCTGCTTTTTAGAACTGCTGGTGCTGAGCACCAGCAGGACTCAGTCCACCTACAGCCCTGATCTGAGTGGTGCAACAGGTTGACCCCACTATTTGGGGTGTTGTTGAAGGAGTCTGCGATAATATCATTGAAGTCACAAAATGGACTGAAGCCCGAGACAGGTGAATCACTCCAGAGAAGTTAATGCTGTGACTTTTGTATGGTGCATTTGTCCCTGCCAGATACCACATTTTCCCTGTTTCCCTACTGGGAAGGGAGAAGAGCCAGCCACCAAATAGTGTGGCATCACTCCATGACAGGTCCTCCATTAACCTATGCTATTGTAGTCTTTGTACTCAACAGCCATTTTAAACCAATGGCCAGGGCAAACTATGAGAGATTTGTACTACTCCAAGAACAGCAGGTTGATGAACACCCAGTCAATGCATTTTATGCCCAACTCAAGGAGTTTGCTAGCATATGATCCTTGCAGGATGAAACAAAGGAGCTAAAGGCTAAGTACATCCAGGACTGTCTCGCAGCACAATTGAGGGAGCAAATACCACAGGAATCTGGCAACCCTTTACAGGATGTCTTAACCTTAAGGTCTTTGAAAGACCTCTCAAAAGTCTGACAAATGGAGGCTGCTCTTCACAAGCCCATTAAAATGGAACCGATCAACCAAGTTCCCCCACCAATGGGAGCATGGTATCAAAGACCAAATTGACCTTGTGCATATTTGTGGTGCTATGTTTCATGCTGCTAAGCTACCAGGCAGCGGAATGACTTTAGCTCATCCAGTTCACATTCCGGCCCATGCCTCTAAATGTGTTGGACTCGTTGAAGAACTCAAAAAACGATTCCATGGAATAGGGTGCTTGAGAGAAAAAATGGTTCTTCTCCACATTGACCAATCAGTTCAGTTTATAACACTGCACATCAGTGGGCCTCTTTCCATCGCTAGCTAAAACTTGAAGAAGAATTGCAAAAGCCGGAGGCAGACATTATAAAAATATTGGAAGGGCCACTGGTGGGTGTTATCCATAGTAGTGACTCAAAAACCCAAACAACTGGGAGAGGTAAGGCTGTGCATAGACCTATGTCTTCCAAAACCAAGCAATAAAACGCAAGAGGCAGATCACTCCAAGGGTAGATGATATAGTGAATGAAATAAGTGGGTCCTGTTGGTTTTTAAAGAGCGATCTGCAATCTGGCTATCACCAAATCTTGCTAGACCAAGGATCGCTGTACTCTACAAACGTCTTCACTCATCTTGACCCCTGCTGCTACAAAAGATTACATTTTGGGAATCGGAGTGTGGCGGAAGTCTTACAAAATACTTATTGGTGTAATCCATGTAATTGATGATATTATTGTATATGCATATGTTCTGGTGCTAGAAGAACACCATGCTTGATTCTACAAAATAATGCGAATGCTCCAGGACTGCGGACTCATGCTTGCAGAGAAAAAAGTGCATTTTTGCAGCCAAGCATTTGTTTTTCTGGCTACCCTTTTTTTGCCAAAGGAGTAGCCCCTGGCCCCACCAAGATGAGAAGCATTAAATCAGTGCCTCCCTCGAACTCAGTAACAGAAGTCGGAAGCTTTTTGGGGATGGTCACTTGCTGTGGGAGATTCATAAAAAACCTGACTTTCCTCACATCTCCTCTCTGGGAGCTCACAAAAGCACCAACCCTGTGGTCTTTGGAAGAAGCCCAAGATCTGTCATTACAGCACATCAAAGAGGCACTGTCATCTGCAACTATGCAGGCATACTTTGATTCAGCCATGGAGACCGAAACAGTAGAATGCAGGTAGAAGCGGTGGGGCAGATTGTGGGGGAGTTAACAGAAGATGACGAGGGAAAATTAACCCCTTCGCTGCGGGGTGGCTCGTCATGAGGCACAGTGTAGCTGCACTCATGACTAGCGGCGCTCGTCACAACCACACCCGTTTTTCAAACGTTCAGCACAGCGGGTAATTATCCCCGCGTGCAACGTTCCAACGGCCGTGACGAGCTCAGCTCGTCATGAGTGCAGCTGCACTGTGCCTCATGACAAGCTGAGCTCGTCATGAGCATGGAAGAGGTTAAATGATGTGGTGAGCGCAATGTAAGTGTTTTTCTTTTTTTTATGTAAATTTACCTTGTTATCGTCTGCTGACCATCCCCCGCTCCACTGCTCTTACCTGCAGGGGCCACTCCTGGGCAGAACTCTCTAAAAAGCCAGCTTTGCAAGGTTGAGGGCAATGCTGTCACAAAATCAGATGTGTGGTACATGGGCCCCAATAGCGTGCTCCCGGAATGTATAATTTTGAAAAGTTGTGGAAGTGGCTTACCACTATCTAGAAAGTCACCCAGTCAGCTGCAGTCTGCCAGTCATGGGTGTCCGGTTCCCCTCCAGTGGAAACAGTGAAGCTGAACCTGGATATGCAGGAGAGGCTGACAGTGGTTCTCAGTCAGCAAGATGTGCCGACTACTCTTCACAGCAGTATGGGTCTCTTGTGGCATTGTCCAGCGGGGACCCTTCATGGTGTGGATGTCGGCCTCACCCAGCACCTTCCATGGGATACCCAGACTATGAACAGTAATGCACTGCACGTGCCTCCGTTTTATGGTGCACTTCTCCGACATCAAACCAGCCCTGACTGAGAGAAGCTACTGGCCAGATGTGAACAAAGGAGGCTGGCCTAGAATCCTTCCAGAGTCACCACGGCAGAGGCTGAAGGGATGCTTGAAAAGAGTTATTTATTACGGTCGGTGATTGCTTGTTGGTAAATTCACAAAAGCACTTATCCACCGCAGGGTGATAAAACTTAGGGGCCTATTTGGATGGCGGACGGACCTGCGTCCATCCGCCACCCCAGAGGAGGAGGGACCGTCCGCAGGGGCAGCGGCGGTCTCTCCGTGCTAATTAGGATGTGACCGCCACCCTGGTGGTCACATCCTGTATTTTTAACATTGCGGCGGGTGCTGCTTGAAGCAGCACTCGCCGCAATGTTAAAAAAAATGCATGTTTACCTCTGCATGCACGAAGCAGCAGGCACCGCGTGGTGCCTGCCGCTTCGTGCACGCAAAGGCAGGGGGGTACCATAGGTACCCCCCATGTGCACCCCCCACCCCCTCTTCACCCCTGGGGGCCCGCAACGGGCCCCCGAACAAAACACCGTATGCCTTTCCACGGCGGAAATGCCGCCGTGGAAAGGCATAGGAGCGCCGCCATCCTAATATGGCTGGCAGTGTCTGATAGACACCGCCAGCCATGTTAGAGCTTTACCGCCGCGGTCGTAAGGCGACCGCGGTGGACTGAAAAAAGATGCCCCAGCCATCCTAATCTGGCGGGGGGGGGGTCTTTTCTCAGTCCGAAGCGGATAATCTGCATCCTCCGGGCCGGCGGTGGCTTCCGATTGCCCGGAGGATGCGGATTATCCGCTATCATAATCGGCCCCTAAGTTTGGCTGAACAGGCAGGGCTATATTACATAAATGTAAGGGGGAGGCAAGGCTGTTTATTGTATTATAGGCCAAACGCACGGCCCATAGAGGGGGCTTGTGTCACCACAATTGATGGATGGCTGGTACCGTCAGATTAATAGGCATAGAAGTTTGACTCCAAATGACAGAATGCGGCTCTGAGAGCAGATTGCTTTGAATCACACGACGGTTACTCCTCTAATTGTTCGTATTGCCTCCGTTTTATTGATCTTTTGGAGCGGAGGTGGGGGTCTTTTTCTGGCAGGGCATTTTTATTTAGGAACTGCTAGAGCAGGCACTGCTGCCTCTGTAGGTGAACTAAGAAGCCGCCGGCCCCACTAGGATCTCACGCGAGATCACATGCTGCAGGCGCTGCCCTGCGAGAGCAGCCAGCAGAATGGAACCCTCCAATCACAGAGACGCATTCCTGTCTCAAAGCTGGCAGAGCCGTGGAACGCGCCTCGTGGTGTCCAGTGAGGGCTTCAGATGGAGCCATGGCACGAGCCTAAACGTGCCTCGAGGTGCACAGTGAGGGCTTCAGACGGAGCCATGGCACGAGCCTGAACGCGCCTCGTTGAGTCCTGTGAGGGCTTCAGATGGAGACATTGGCACGAGCCTCCCAGGGGTACAGGGAAGGGCTTCAGAGACAGAGCTATAGCAGGAGTCTCTCCAAGGGCCAGTAAAGGGCTTTACTGATACACCTGGGGCTGGAGTCAGGGTTGGATTGGGACCTGCGTGTACTGAGCGAAATTTGTTTCGCTTTAATTATTACGAAGGACACGCAGGTCTCAATCAACAAAATCAGCCCCCACCGCAGTGAAATCAGTCCCCAGCTCGGCAGCATTCCAAACCGCCCAGTAGTCAGTCCGGCCCTGGGCCCGGGCACGCTAAAAAAAGTGGCCCAACGTTGCATATTGCCTTTTCGCAAAACGCTGCATCGGCGAAGTTTTATAAAAAGGGGGTGCGGGAGGGTCTCTGACAGAGGCATGTTTTCTTAACTTTACTTACATAAAAAAAATGCACGGATTAGTTCACAAAGAACACACCTGAACTCAAGTGAGGACACTTCTGCTCAGGCCCCCTGTCCCCTTCAAACTGCATACATTAATGGGCCGGCCCAGCAAGAGAAAAGGAGTGATACCTCTGCCCACTGACAAAAGTGAGGTAATGGACACCCATCTGCTCCCAGAAAGGCCATTCAGGGACCCGCTGGTGGCATCCGAACAATACAGATACCACCCAAACCGTGTCTGGTGCCTCCGAGGCCTGCGGGTCCATTGGCATCAGTGACAGAGCTACAGGGGGCCTGGGGAGGGCACTGGGTGGAACCGGGGAAAGCTTCAAAGGGTATCCTGCTGAGAACAGTAAGCTTCCGTTGGAGCCAGAGGTGAATGGCTGCCATGGGTGGTGGGTGGGTGGAGAAGTGTGGCTCAATGGTTAGAGCGGCAGACCCTGATGCAGAGGTCTAGCCCCGGACCAGGGTTCAATTCCCCGCCTCGGCGGGTCTTGGGCTCAAAATTCCACGGACCTGATAATTCTCGCCTCAGTGCCTATTCAAATCATGGAGTCCCACTCTGCAACTCTGGGCAATAGCTTGCTTAATCTCCACAACGGCCCCCACACGCTAAGGATGCCGGCCTCCACCTTGGGGGTGCCCAGGAGTGGACGCCTCACAGGGAAAGCCAGGATGGGTTCCACAGCGGTATTCGTACAAGCGCCTTGAGACCCTTACGGGTGAATAGTGCGCTATACAAGTATCAATTTACAATTTACCTCTGGTACAGGGCAACCTGGCACTCGCTAAGGTGGGAACCGAGATAAACAATAAAACAGATTTCGCAGCAGCATTTCTCTTTCTCCTGTCTGTTTTTTAATGTCCACGTTTTCGTACACATTCCCACATTGCAGCCCTCTCCATCCCCTCCATCCTCGCCCTCTACCTCTGTATCCTTTCCATCATCACCGTCTTCTACTACCTCGATCACCTCGACGCTCACACTCCCGCCTGGGGCCCCTCCTTCGAAGCCCCTACCCTGCCTGGCTGCAGGTGTGAAATGTGTGTGATGAGGTGACACCATTAAGTGCTTCAACTCTTGCTTCACATCTCCTCGTTGCCCTACTCCTCACTGCCTCACCGGCAGGCACCAATGCCTGCTATTACAGGTGTGCGAGTGCCTCTCCCACGCCTCCTCTGTCCCCAGCTGCAAGGGTCCAGTATAAGTGGTATTAATAGTATTATGCATAAGTGCAGAAGTGCGTGTCCCTCTATTCGCAAACCTTCCCCCATACCTCCTCGCTGTGCCTGGCTGCAGGTCTGACCTACCTGTGATCCTAATACCCTGCAAAGTGCCTCTCTTCTCTCTCTAATGCCCCCTGCTGCAGGTCTCCAATGTCTATGATATCAATACCTTATACAAGTGCATCCTTCCCTCACCTCTTCGTCATGCCTCCACGCTGTGCCTGGCTGCAGGTCTGCAGTGCCTGTGATACTAACAGCCTTCATAAGTGCCTCTCTTCAGTCGCCTCTCTGCCTCCTGGCTGTGCCTCTACGGCAGGTCTGCAGTGCCTGTGGTATAATACCCTGCTGAAGTGCCTCTCTTCCCTCACCTCTTTGCCATGCCTCCACGCTGTGCCTAGCTGCAGGTCTGCAGTGCCTGTGCTACTAACACCCTGCAGAAGAACCTTTCTTCAGTCACCTCTCTGCCTCCTCGCTGTGCCTCAACGGCAGGTCTGCAGCGCTGGTGGTATAATACCCTGCTGAAGTGCCCCTCTCCCCTCACCTCTTCCCCATTGCCTCCTCAGTGGCAGGTCTGCAGTGCCTGTGATACTAACACCCTGCAGAAGTGTCTCTCTTCAGTCACCTCTCTGCCTCCTCGCTGTGCCTCAACGGCAGGTCTGCAGCGCTTGTGGTATAATACCCTGCTGAAGTGCCCCTCTCCCCTCACCTCTTCCCCATTGCCTCCTCAGTGGCAGGTCTGCAGTGCCTGTGATACTAACACCCTGCAGAAGTGTCTCTCTTCAGTCGCCTCACTGCCTCCTTGCTGTGCCTCTACGGCAGGTCTGCAGTGCCTGTGGTATAATACCCTGCTGAAGTGCCTCTCTTCCCTCACCTCGTCGCCATGGCTCCACGCTGCGCCTGGCTGCAGATCTGCAGTGCCTGTGCTACTAACACCCTGCAGAAGTGCCCCTCTCTCCTCACCTCTTCCCCATTGCCTCATCAGTGGTAGGTATGCAGTGCCTGTGCTACTAACCCCCTGCAGAAGTGCCGCTCTTCAGTCACCTCTCTGCCTCCTCGCTGTACCTCAATGGCAGGTATGCAGTGCCTGTGGTATAATACCCTGCTGAAGTGCCTCTCTTCCCTCACCTCTTCGCCATGCCTCCACGCTGTGCTTGGCTGCAGACCTGCAGTGCCTGTGCTACTAACACCCTGCAGAAGTGCCTCTCTTCATTCACCTCTCTGCCTCCTCGCTGTACCTCAAAAGCAGGTATGCAGTGCCTGTGGTATAATACCCAGCTGAAGTGCCCCTCTCCCCTCACCACTTCCCCGTTGCTTCCTCAGCTGCAGGTCTGCAGTGCCAATGATACTAACACCCTGCTGAAGTGCCTCTCTTCCCTCACTTCTTTCCATTGCCTCCTCAGCAGCAGGTCTGCAGTGCCTGTGATACTAACAGCCTGCAGAAGTGCCTCTGCTCCCTCATCTCTTTACCTCCTCATTGTGCCCGGCTGCAGGTCATCAGCGTCTGTGCGGTTAATACCCTGTTGAAGTGCCGCTCCAGTGTCTTTGATATTAATACCTTATACAAGTGCCTCTCTTCCCTCGCCTCTCCCACGCCTCCTCGCTGAGCCTCCGGTGTTTGAGATATTAGTAACCTGCAGCATTGCCTCTCTCCCCTCGCCTCTCCACCATGACTCCTCGCTGAGCCTGGCTGCAGGTCTGCAGTGCCTGTGATACTAAAACCCTGCAGCATTGCCTCTCTTCCCTCGCCCCTCTACCATGCCTGCCTGCAGCATGGCCTCTCTTCCCTCGCCTCTCCACCATGCCTCCTCGCTGTGCCTGGCTGCAGGTCGCCAATGTCCGTGCTATGAATGAAGGAAAGTGTATAAACCGCATCTGTGACCTAACAGGTGTCCTGACGCTAGCCCAGATCAAACCCCGGCCAGAAACCAGCATCCGCAACCACTATGCCAGGACTAGCCGGGTCTTCAAGGCTTTCCTAAAAGTCAGGGCACGAGTCGGGGTACCACGCGGGTGGACGGCATCCCCCCACTTATTTCCGAGGGTTTTTCAGGGTGGACGCCGTCCACCCTGCTAAATCAAAACCGCGTCCACCATTACCTCAATACACTCCCCTGGGCCATCTCCCGGTTTCGTTTCCTCAGAAGCAAGGCGTTTCTGCTCGCGAGCTTCCCCTTATGCGTCACAAGACCTATTTGTTAGTTTCGATTCCTCACGGTACTCGCTGTCACTCCGAGGCAGCCGGACAAAGCGCACCGAAGCAGCTCTTTAGACATAGGTACCAACTTATGTACGGCCCTGGGTCCTCGGTCCCGAGCGCCCATGATGTTTCAGCTGAGGGAACCACCGACCCCCAGACATCCCCCCCCCCTCCCCCCCCTAGCAGCAGCAGTGTCTCATCTGAAGTGCAGAGAGGGCAGTGTGCAAATGAGCTGGGTAACCAAATGGCTCCAAGCATGGTGGACTGCGTCCCCCCACTTATTTTACCAGGGGGACGCTGGACTTCACTCTCAGGCCACTGGGACGAGATCGGAGCGCACCTTTCGTGACGTCACTTCCCGTCGTGACGTCACTTCCGGTGACAGCGTCCCCCACTTCTCTTTTTAGGACTCGTGCGCTGCTAAAAGTCAATACATCTTGATATGCTCTCAACATAGAGGTGTTCCAATGTTGGGCTGCTTTAACCGAGCAGGCCCGGCCTCCCACTCTGATATTCTTGAACTTAGGCAAACCAATAAGATTAGCAGAGGAAGATTGCATCGCTCTAATTGGTGCACACACCTTGAATTTCCTTTGCAGGAGCACCAGCACGTCTTATGACATGGCCTGAAGTTTATACATATGGATTTAGAAAGGAATCTTTCTGGGTCAGGAAGGCAATGGAAGTCCACTAGAGTCCACGAAGTAGAGGAAAATCCCGACCAGGCTACGGCAAATTTACCTTCAGGAGTCGGAGTGAACCCAATGATGAAGCATGCACTACTAGAGTGGGGGATGGTTGCATATAAAAAAGGGTTTTCCTTTTCTCACATCTGAGTGTGATGGAGCATGAGTGTACTTTTACCTCCTTACTACATTGTCATGAGGAGGATTCCATTTAGGATTTTAGTAATTGTAGAGGGAGTGTGTATCCCCTCTCCTTCCATTCATGAAATCTCTCTACCTTTCTGGGACCTGGAGTCGCCCTCCTGTTCCTTAGATTCCAGGGTACAGCTAATTTAGCCGCAATGACCAGGATGCTCGCCTAGCAATTCAAAGGGTGGGCCGCGAACCCAAAGACAATGCATTGCAGCAATCTACCGGTGCATATTAGCACTGTGAACCACTAGCGAAAATAAGACAAAACTTTCTGAAGAAACCTCATAAAAGCAAGAAGATTATAGTTTATTCACGAACGCTGAAAGGTCTAGACAGGAACCAACTTGAACTCGCCAGTTACATTGAGATGCTCCAGGTTATGGACGTGCACTATCGGCCACTAGACAAAAACTTGAGAGTAGCGTTGGCGCGGGTCTACCAGCGGGCATCAAAGTATTTTCGCCTTTGTCGCTGCCAAATTTGAAAGCATTATTGCTTCACCAGGCAGAAATATCATTCAAGCAGTTATGGAAAGCAGTCATGTTAGATTGCTGGGAATAGTCCAGAGACAAAATAAGCAGCGTGCCATCAGCATAATTTATAACATTAACTTTTGGAGATCTGATTAGCAAGGCCAGAGTGCACAATTAAAGATGAAACAAGATTGGGGTCAAGGCCAAATCTGAGGCACCACGTGATCCACTGGCCATAAAGTGGACCAACAAATGTTGCAACAAAATCGCTTGTGCTTTGTCCACAAGGTAAGATGTGAGCCAGGCCAGAGCTCTCCCACGCATGCCCACATCCGAAGGCATATGATGCAGAGTCCCATGGCTTACAGTGTATTAACACCCTGCAGGCGAATCTCACTTCCCTCGCCTCTTCCCCATACCTCCTCGCTGTGCCTCAACGGCAGGTCTGCAGTGCCGATGATGTTAACAAGCTGAAGAAGAAGTGACTCTCTTCCCTCGCATCTCCCCCATGCCTCCTCGCTGTGCCCGGCTGCAGTTCTGCAGTGCCTGTGGTATTAATACCGGATGTGCCTCTTTTCTCTCCGTAATGCCTCCTTGCTGTTAATGGCTGCAGTTCTGCAGTGCCTGTGGTATGAGTACCGGAAGTGCCTCTTTTCTCTCCACAATGCCTCCACGCTGTGCCTGGCTGCACGTCTGCAGTGCCTGTGGTATTAATACCAGAAGTGCCTCTTTTCTCTCCGTAATGCCTCCTCGCTGTGAATGGCTGCAGTTCTGCAGTGCCTGTGGTATGAGTACCGGAAGTGCCTCTTTTCTCTCCACAATGCCTCCACGCTGTGCCTGGCTGCACGTATGCAGTGCCTGTGGTATTAATACCAGAAGTGCCTCTTTTCTCTCCATAATGCCTCCTCGCTGTGAATGGCTGCAGTTCTGCATTTTTGTAAATTTGCACTTCTAGATCCCATAACTCGATCTAGGACAAGTACCCAATTGTTTTTATATAAGATCTCCACCATTCCATTAAAATCTTTACTGGTGTTGACCTTATTTTTAACAGTTTTTTACCTTTCTTTGCACTGGTTTTTTCTTTTTTCATCTCTGGACACTGCAACCTAGACCAGAGGAGCCTCTGGATGAGGCAGGCACCCACACTTTCTATGGTATCCGATGATAACTGCCGACAAACCACAATGTAGGGGCGGATGAACGATATATACCGCAACACCTGTACACATTGGGTCTTTTGAGGATACCATAGTTTTTCTAACCAATGGTCTAGAATTGTCACAAGTGTCCATTTTTCTACTTGATCAACCTTGATACTTACCTGGGGAAATAAATGGACATGTATTCCTCCTCCCCCTTCTGATTACCCTTGCAGTTCTGCAGTGCCTGAGGTATTAATATGAGATGTACCTCACTTCCCTCACCTCTCCTCCATGCCTCCTTGCTGTGCCCGGCTGCAGTTCTCTAATGCCTGCGGTATTAAATACCAGAAGGGCCTCTTTTCTCTCCGCAATGCCTCTTCGCTCTGCCTGGCTGCATGTCTGCAGTGCCTGTGGTATTAATACCCTGTTGAAGTGCCTCTCTTTCCTCGGCAGTGCTTCCTCACTGAGCTTCAGCTGCGGGTCTCCGGTGTTTGTAATATTAATACCCTGCTGGATTGCCTCTCTTCTCTACCCCATTCCTCCTCACTGTGCCTGGCTGCAGTGCCTGTGGTACTAATACCCTGTTGAAGTGCCTCTTTTCTCTCCTCCACTCCTCCTCGCTGTGCCTGGCTGCAGTGCTGTAGTATTAATACCCTGTTGCGGTGCCTCTCTTCTCTCCACCACGTCTCCTCGCTGTGCCTGGCTGCAGTGTCTGTGGTATTAATACCCTGTTGAAGTGCCTCTCTTCTCTCCACAATGCCCCCTCGCTGTGCCTGGCTGCAGTTCCTGTGGTATTAATACCCTGTTGAAGTGCCTCTCTTCTCTCCCCCAAGCCTTCTCGCTGTGCCTGGCTGCAGTGCTGTAGTATTATTACCCTGTTGAAGTGCCTCTCTTCTCTCCCCCATGCGTCCTTGCTGTGCCTAGCTGCAGTGTCTGTGGTATTAATACCCTGTTAAAGTGCCTCTCTTCTCTCCACAATGCCTCCTCGCTGTGCCTGGCTGCAGTGCCTGTGGTATTAATACCCTGTTGAAGTGCCTTTCTTCTCTCCTCCACTTCTCCTCGCTGTGCCTGGCTGAAGTGCCTGTGGTATTAATACCCTGTTCAAGTGCCTCTCTTCTCTCCCCATGCCTCCTCGCTGTGCCTGGCTGCGGTGCCAGTGGTATTAATACCCTGTTGAAGTGCCTCTCTTTCCTCTGCAGTGCAATGCCTCCTCGCTGTGGCTGGCTGCAGTGCCTGTGGTATTAATACACTGTTGAAGTGCCTCTCTTCTCTCCCCAATGCCTCCTCGCTGTGCCTGGCTGCAGTGCCTGTGGTATTAATACCCTGTTGAAGTGCCTCTCTTGTCTTCCCCACGCCTTCTCGCTGTGCCTGGCTGCAGTGCCTGTGGTATTAATACCCTGTTGAAGTGCCTCTCTTCTCTCCCACATGCCTCCTCGCTGTGCCTGGCTGCAGGTCTCCGGTGTTTGTGGTATTAATACCCTGTTGAAGTGCCTCTCTTCTCTCCCCCACGCCTCCTCACTGTGCCTGGCTGCAGTGCCTGTGGTATTAATACCCTGTTGAAGTGCCTCTCTTCTCTCCACAACGTCTCCTCACTGTGCCTGGCTGCAGTGCCTGTGGTATTAATACCCCGTTGAAGTGCCTCGCTTCTTTCCCCCACACCTCCTCGCTGTGCCTGGCTGCAGGTCTCCGGTGTTTGTGGTATTAATACCCTGTTGAAGTGCCTCTCTTCTCTCCCCCTCGCCTCCTCGCTGTGCCTGGCTGCAATGCCTGTGGTATTAATACCCTGTTGAAGTGCCTCTCTTCTCTCCACAACGTCTCCTCACTGTGCCTGGCTGCAGTGCCTGTGGTATTAATACCCCGTTGAAGTGCCTCTCTTCTCTCCCCCACGCCTCCTCACTGTGCCAGGCTGCAGTGCCTGTGGTATTAATACCCTGTTGAAGTGCCTCTCTTCTCTCCACAACGTCTCCTCACTGTGCCTGGCTGCAGTGCCTGTGGTATTAATACCCCGTTGAAGTGCCTCGCTTCTTTCCCCCACACCTCCTCGCTGTGCCTGGCTGCAGCGCCTGTAGTATTAATGCCCTGTGAAGTGCCTCTCTTCTCTACCCGACGCCTCCTTGCTGTGCCTGGCTGTAGTGCAGTGGTATTAATACCCTGTTGAAGTGCGCCTTTTCTCTCCCCCAAGCCTCCTCCCTGTGCCTGGCTGCAGTGCCTGTGGTATTAATACCCCGTTGAAGTGCCTCTCTTCTCTCCCCCACGCCTCCTCACTGTGCCAGGCTGCAGTGCCTGTGGTATTAATACCCTGTTGAAGTGCCTCTCTTCTCTCCACAACGTCTCCTCACTGTGCCTGGCTGCAGTGCCTGTGGTATTAATACCCCGTTGAAGTGCCTCGCTTCTTTCCCCCACACCTCCTCGCTGTGCCTGGCTGCAGGTCTCCGGTGTTTGTGGTATTAATACCCTGTTGAAGTGCCTCTCTTCACTCCCCCTCGCCTCCTCGCTGTGCCTGGCTGCAGTGCCTGTGGTATTAATACCCTGTTGAAGTGCCTCTCTTCTCTCCCCCGCGCCTCCTCGCTGTGCCTGGCTGCAGTGCAGTGGTATTAATACCCTGTTGAAGTGCCTCTCTTCTCTCTCTCACGCCTCCTCGCTGTGCATGGCTGCAGTGTCTGTGGTATTAATACCCTGTTGAAGTGCCTCTCTTCTCTCACCAACGCCTCCTCGCTGTGCCTGGCTGCAGTGCCGGTGGTATTAATACCCTGTTGAAGTGCCTCTCTTCTCTCTCCCACGCCTCCTCGCTGTGCCTGGCTGCAGTGTCTGTGGTATTAATACCCTGTTGAAGTGCCTCTCTTCTCTCTCTCACGCCTCCTCGCTGTGCATGACTGCAGTGTCTGTGGTATTAATACCCTGTTGAAGTGCCTCTCTTCTCTCACCAACGCCTCCTCGCTGTGCCTGGCTGCAGTGCAGTGGTATTAATACCCTGTTGAAGTGCCTCTCTTCTCTCTCCCACGCCTCCTCGCTGTGCCTGGCTGCAGTGTCTGTGGTATTAATACCCTGTTGAAGTGCCTCTCTTCTCTCCCCCAAGCCTCCTCGCTGTGCCTGGCTGCAGTGCAGTGGTATTAATACCCTGTTGCGGTGCCTCTCTTCTCTCCCCCGCGCCTCCTCGCTGTGCCTGGCTGCAGTGCAATGGTATTAATACCCTGTTGAAGTGCCTCTCTTCTCTCCGCAGTGCCTCTCGCTGTGCCGCATCGGCGGGCCTCCGGTGTCTGTAATATTAATACCCCGCTGGAGTGCGTGTCGTGCCCCCACTCCCCTCACCTCTCCTCCATGCCCACCCGCGGGCCCCTCTGCTCGCGATATTAATACCCTGCTCATGCAGAGCCGCTCAAGAGCCTCTTCTAAAGAATGTGAAATCCTTGAGCGAGCGCAGCCCAAGTGCCTCTCACTCTGACATGTTGACAGAAAATGCGGATATTTCTGCCGCGTCTGATCTGGAATAATAGACATCTTTCATCTTCCTGCGCAGCCCCCCTCCCTGCCCCCGCCCGTGCCCCCCGTTCCACTTCCTGTCTCACCTGCTCTATTCTCGCGCGCTGTTTTTATCGAATTTCCTCCCCCTCTCCTCGTTTCTGTGCCTCGCTCTCCCCGCCTCGTCTCTCAAATTCACGGTCCCTCCCTACCATCATCTTTTCACTCTTCACTCTCATTCCTTCCCTCCCTCTTCCGTTCTCACTCGTCCCTTCCGCCTCATTCCTCACGCATCTCCCTCCTGAGTCCTTTTGTAGTCCGCTTTCCCCATTTATCAGTCTCACTTTCTACTTCTTTTTTTATCCTTCTCTCTGTCTCATCTTCGGCTGGTGATTTTTTTCTTTTCACCAGACTCTGCTTGTTTTCTGTTCTCCCTCTTCTCTTGGGCCCTCTGCAGGGCCGGACTGGCCTTTCATTCCACCGGGCAGTTCCCCTGTTGGCTGGAGCCCTTGAAGGGCCTTTGAAATCCCAGGATGCAATGGGCGCCTCTGCCACTTTCCGTGCAGCGCACCTATGTTAATTGCAACAGGCTTCAAGAGAGAGAAAAGGAGAGGGAGGAAAGAAAGGGCAAGGTAGAGAGAACACGACCAGAGAGAGAGAGGTGGAAAGGACATCAAAGATGAGATGGATGGAAAGAGAGTGGTAGCCCAGGAGAGAGTGAAGCTAATTTGTGCATTTTTTGCCAAGGTTGCTCTTGGTTCCCCAGACCAGCCCTCTCTAAGCAATGTCATCACTCTTTCCAACCTATGTTTGCCTTCTCGCTATGATACTTCCCTCTTTCTGCAAGGACATGTTTTCTCGCGTTGCCAAGTGAGTCTTTCTGTCTTATTTCTTACTCTGGTATTTTCCTTTAATTCTTGTTGGTCCCCTCAACCTTCTCTCTCACTTGTGTTATTTCTCTCTGTCTCTCCCTCACAGGCCTCTTACACTTTGCTTCCTCGTCCTATGACCCTGCTTGCAGGTCTGGTCGCCCCCCTCCTGCCACACAGCACCACCTGAAAGACTCTGCCTGCCCCTTGCTGCCGCTCGCATCAGGAGTTCGACCCTGCTGTGAACCCCTGATGGGGCTGGTCGTCAGCTGTTCCCCACAGCCTTGCCAATTGTGATAAGTATTTGTGCCTGTGTTTTGTGCCGCCTCTGCCACTGTTTTGCCTTGTACACTGTACTGTGTTTATTTCATTTTGTTCCTTTACCGCCCCTGCGTCCGCTCGCCCCCCCTTTCTCTTCTGTACCCTCTCCCCCTCGCCATCCATCCAATCGCCGCCCCACTCCCGCCTCCCTCCCCGCCTTAAATGGCTACCGCTGCGCGGCCACGCGGCGCGCCAGAGGCAAGCCCATCTGCGCCCATTGCGCCTGGACCACGCCCAGTGCCAGCGCCAGGACCCCTGGACCCCGAGAACACGTCACCAGGCTCCGCTACAACGCCAGCACTCTCCTCGCACTCAACGCCGGTCGGGATATCACCTGCTTCCAGGCCGCCCCAAAAAGCACCCATGGACCCTTCTCCTGCCGCACCTGCAACAGAGCCAACAAACCTCCTAGGACCGGACTCAACCACCTCCGCTGCATACTCCTCAACACCCGCTATGCCCGCAAACACGCCATCGAGCTATGGGACCTGCTCGACACTGCAGCCCCAGACGTAGCCTTCCTGACCGAGACCTGGTAGAACGACTCCTTGGCACCCGACATCGCCATAGCCATCCCGGACGGCTACAAGGTCACCTGCAGAGATCGCGCCAACGGAATCAGAGGAGGAGTGGCCATCCTCCACAAGTCCACCCTCAAGGTATACACTCACGGAGACAACACCATCAAAATCGCCGAACGCCTGCACTTCCGAATCCCAACACCCCCTCAGAGGAACACTTGTGTACAGACCCCCCGGACCCCAGGCACCGTTCAGCGACTCCATCGCCGACTTCGCCAGCATCCACGCACTCGCTTCCACGGACTACATCCTCCTTAGTGGACCTGAACTTCCACCTCGAGAACAACAACAACGCCAACTCCACCACCCTGACCAACAACCTCGCCAACCTCGGCCTCAGACAGCTCGTCACCGCACCCACCCATGCCGCCGGCCACACACTGGACCCCTTCTTCTCTACTAGCACCCACATCGCCTTCAACCATACCACCGAACTCCACTGGACCGACCACCACTGCATCCACTTAACCTTCAATAAACCAACCACCCACCACTGCGCCCAACAACCGCCCCATCGCGGCTAGAGCAAAGTCACCGAAGAGCAGCTGACCAACACCCTCGCCCAGAACCCACCATCCAACCCCACCAACCCAGACACCGCCGCCCACAACCTCAGACAGTGGATCACCGACTGCGCCAACTCCCTCGCACCGCTCAAGAAGCCCTCCAACCGCAAAGCCACCTGGTTTACAGCTGAACTCCAGACCTCCAAGCATGCTTGCCAGAAACTGAAGAAGAAATGGCTCCATGAACGCACACCAGACAGCCACGCAGCCCACAAGGACGCCACCCGCAGGCATCACCAACTCATTAGACTTGCCAAGAGATCCTCCTTCAAAGACCGCCTGGACAACAACGCGCAAGACAGCAAAGAACTCTTCAGCATCGTGAAGCAACTCTCCAAACCCAGCACCAACGTCAACGACATCCCACCCTCCCTAGAACTGTGCGACTCACTGGACACTTTCTTCCACCGGAAGATCGCCGCCATCCACGACGGCTTCGACACCACGACCACGCCAGACTCCACCCCTGCGAACACCTCCCGCACCAACCGCCTGACCCACTGGACCAATGTCAACAACGACAAGACACGCAAGATCATGAACTCTATCCACTCAGGATCACCATCAGACCCATGCCCGCACAACGTGTTCAACAAAGCCGACGCAGCCATCGCCCCCCAACTACGGAAGATCATCAACATCTCCTTCGAAACAGCGACTTTCCCGGAAAGCTGGAAGCAGGCTGAAATCAACGCCCTCCTCAAGAAGCCCAAGGCGGACCTCAAGAATTTCCGGCCCATCTCCCTGCTCCCGTTCCCAGCAAAGGTCATCGAGAAAATCGTCAACAGGCAACTAGCCCGCCACCTTGAAGACAACAACATCCTGGACCCATCCAAGTCCGGATTCAGACGAAACCACAGCACAGAGACTGCCCTCATCGCCGCCACAGACGACATCAGATGCCAACTAGACAACGGCAAAACAACAGCCCTCATCCTCCTGGACCTGTCAGCCGCCTTCGACACGGTCTGCCACCGCACTCTAAAAACACGCCTCCATGAAGCTGGAATTCAAGAAAAAGCCCTTGACTGGACCACGTCCTTCCTCTCTGGCAGAACCCAAAGAGTCCGCCTCCCACCCTTCCGTTCCTAAGCCACTAACATCATCTGCGGCGTACCCCAGGGCTCATCCCTCAGTCCCACTGTTCAATGCCTACATGGCCCCCCTCGCACAAGTGGCCCGCCAACACGACCTCAACATCATTTGCTACGCCGACGACACTCAACTCATCCTCTCCCTCACCAAGGACCCGTGAAGTAGTGTGGCTCACTGGTTAGAGGTGGCAGACCCGAGAGCAGAGGACGGCCCGGGACCAGGGTTCGATTCCCGGCGCGGCAGGTGTCTGGACCAGGGTCAGCGGACTCGATAATTCTCTCGCCTCGGTGCCCACTCTGATCAGCGTTCACACTCGGCAACTCTGGGCATTAGCTTGCCTCATCTTCACTAACGGCCCCACCAGACCGCCGGGGATACCTGGTCTCACCCTGGAGATACCCATTAAGGGACCATCTCTCAGGGAAGCCAGGAAGGGTTTCGCAGCGGTCGAAGCGCCTTGGGACCCTCCTGGTAAGTAGTGCGCTATATAAATGCCTATACATTTACATTTACATTACACTGCCAAAACCAACCTCCACGAGGGAATGAAGGCCGTTGCCGACTGGATGAAGAGCAGCCGACTGAAACTGAACTCGGACAAGACAGAGGTCCTCAACCTCGGACCCACCCCCTCCGCCTGGGATGACTCATGGTGGCTGACCACGCTGGGGACACCACCAACACCTACTGACCTCGCACGCAACCTTGGATGCGCCCTCAACTCCTTCATCTCCATGTCGAATCAGGTCAATGCCGTCTCCTCCTCCTGCTACAACACCCTCTGCATGCTCCGCAGGATCTACAAGTGGATCCCGACTGAAACAGGAAGAACAGTAACACAAGCCCTCGTCAGCAGCAGGCTAGACTACGGCAATGCACTCTACGCAGGTATCCCGGCCAAACACCTGCGACGACTCCAACGCATCCAAAACACCTCCGCCCGACTGATCCTCAACGTGCCCCACCGCAGCCACACCACTTTCCACCTGAGAGACCTGCACTGGCTCCCCGTCAACACGAGGATCACCTTCAAGCTCCTCACCCATGCACACAAAGCACTCCACAACGCCGGACCAGCCTACCTGAACAGCAGGCTTATCTTCTACACCCCCACCTGCCAGCTCCGTTCCACAAGCCTCGCCCTAGCCACCGTCCCCCGCATCCAACGTAAGACCTCCAGTGGCAGATCCTTCTCCTACCTCGCCGCCAAAACCTGGAACAGCCTCCCGACCCACCCACGGCAGACCCAAGACCTGCTCACCTTCAGAAGACTCCTCAAGACCTGGCTCTTCGATAAATAACGGCATCCCCTCCCCCCAGCGCCTTGAGACCCTCGCTGGTAAGTAGTGCGCTTTATACGTTTCTTGATTGATTGATTGATTGATTGATTGATAATTACTTTCCCACTGGTCTCATTCGCTCGGACCTTTTACCTCACCTTGGTCTATTCTGCCTGTGAGAAATCAGGTTACTGGTTGAGGGGGCAGAAACCCCTCTCAAGCAGCAACCGCAACTCTTGTCAGGGTGAAACACAAGCAAATCCCCAATTAACCTGTGCTCAACCCTCTGGTAGCTTTGTGCAAAAGCAGTCAGGATTACCTTAGAGGTAATGTGTAAAGTATTTATGAGGCACACAAACAGAAAAAAGTAAAAAATACAACACAAGAAAGATTCCACACCAATCTAGACAAGTAGAATACACTCTAATACATTATTTGACACCGAAATGACAAAAATCCAATCAGGAGAACCAGAGACATGCAATTGTAAAGGTTTTGAAGAAAATACGCACTAGGAAGCAACAACTGCTAACCGTGGTTATCTGGTCGCAGTACACCAGGCCAAGTCACAAGTTCAAGCTGACCGTGATGGTGTGCAGGCCAAATACTGGAATGAGTTCAGTCAGCCTATGGTGGCACCTCCATTATGTCGGAGGAGCGTCGCCCCGCCTGCTTCAAACACAGCAGGCACACACATTAGTAAAATGGTGATAAATACAATTTTATTATGTGTGAAAGGCTCGCGCTGTTACAGCCCAAGGGCTATGGGTGGGGCTGATTAGTGCAATTGCACTATCACTTCAGCCCTCTGTCAGGGTGCATGTCAGATTGGCCGGCTGCCTACATCCGGCCAATTTGACCTGCGCACTTCAGAGCCTGCAATCCCAGGACTGAGAAACAGCAGAGGGATTGTAGTTGCAGGCCCCCAGCCTCAAAATGAGTGCTGGGGTTGCCTGCTCCAGGTTGTACGAGGGAGGAAGTCCTTCCCTTTCCACCTGAGTCTGCGCCGAATCGAGAAGAAAGAGACGGCAACCGAACCCTCCAGCAACATGTATATGGTGAGTTTTTGGGGCACCGCTCCCCACCATATTTAAATGTTGCCAGCCGTTACTGCAGTCAGTTGACAAAGTACCTTGTGGCCTGGGCTTCAAGATGTGGAGTCCTTGCTTCAAGCTGTATGTGCTGGTGTCTAGGAGTCACTCACGAGGAGCGGCAATGCAAGTTCTGGCATTGAGATGAATCATACAGTGGCGGGGTCGATGAAGCTGTCGACGGGAGCTTGCGATGCGAGGCATTGTACCAGCGTTGAGTAATCCGTTGATGGGAGCTTGTGAGGACATGCAGTGGGCTGTGTTGGCGATGAGGACAAGATGCGTCACACTGGGCCAATGCTGGTTTTGAGCTGTGCCATCGTAGAAGCCACGTGGGCTTGTGGGCCTTGCACTATGATGCGTTGGTGCCAAGGACAAGATGCAATGCGCTGATCATGGTGAGCTGCGTCGTGCTACATAGAGATGCAAGGAGTTGCCCCGATATTGAAGAAGCCTGTTATGTCCTTGTAGATTTGAACAGACAGGGTGCCTGATAACTGACTCTTGGAGATTTACTGGAGTTCTGGGTCCAGACAGGCAGGCTGGAATCATCAGGGCAGTGCAAAGAAGCAGGAGAGTCCTGGTGCAGCAGCAGCAGGCCTTAGACAGCAAAGTATTCCTTGGTCAGCAAGGCAAAGTTTGGGCAGCAGGGTAGACTCCACAGCTGGGTGTTCATTCTTCCAGGTCCACTATTTATACCTGGTGTCCACTTTGAAGCGGGAGAAGCTTCTAGAGCCCTCCCCCTACAGAGTTGTCTGGAATTCCCTGCATCCCTGCCCTAGCTTGTATGGGGGCACAAAAGACTAGAGTGAAACCCTTTGTGAGTGTGCTAGGACAGAGCCTTTGTGATGTACAAGTGTGATAGGTGACAGCTCCCCTCCTCAACCTGACAGAGATGGCCCATCCTGACAACATCTATTAACCCTTTGTCTCACCGTCTGCAAGTGATAGACAAATACCAACGGCCAGCTACACCTAGTCATGTGACCCCGGATACAGACTGCAGGCAAGAAAATGCTAACTTTCTACAGGTGGCATTTTCAGAATTGTCCTTGATGCAGCACACACAGCAATGTCCTCAGGCTTTCATGTGCACAGTTTTTAGAAATTTCATTAGAGTCCAAAACAATAATCAATTCTTTGCAATACAAATCTGTAGTTTATTAAGTAATAAAAAAAAACAATGCATTTTTTAGCAACTTTGATGGAAGATTCCATTTGTTAAGGATGCCACTCGTTTGTTGCCAGCAATTGTGATTAATACATTTGTAATGTAATTTGTGAACCAGACATTAATTCTACAAGCAACTAAATTAACTACAGTTTTGCATAGCAAAGTATTGATTATTATTTTGGATTCTTGTGAAAATTCTAAAAACTGTGCAATTTGAAGCCCGAGGTCATTGCTGTACGTGCTGCATCTAGGACACTGCGGTGATCTAGTTTTCTATCTAATTAATTTATGAGCTAGGGCTGGGCCCTCTTCAGCACTGCATGCTAAGTTTGCAGACATTTGTACAAACAATTCAAAATTGAGCATTTGAGTGCTTTACGGCCACTGTATCTATTTTCAGAATTTTGACATAAAATCCAACTTTATCATTATAGGGGGTCTATTTGTTAGATATTAAACTCAACATTCCTACCTGTGCCCAATTGAAAGTTATCACTTATTACATGTATTTAGGTAACCCAATGATATCATATGGGAGAGGCAAGCCTTTCAGTAGTGAAACATGCATGTAAGAGTTTTTCACAACCAGGACATGTAAAAAGTTAAAAGTACATATCCACTTTTTAAAATACACTGCATCCCACCCTATGGACTGTTTAAGGCCTACCCTAGGAGTGACGTTTGTGTATTAAAAAGGAAGGTTTGGATCTGGCAAAAGGTTTGTTTTGCCAGGTTGGAATGGCAGTTTAAAATTGCACACACAGGCTGATATGGCAGGCCTGGAATATGTTGAGAAGGCTCCTTAAGTGGGTGGCACAGTCAGTGCTGCAGACCCACAAGTAGCATTTATTTTACAGGACCTGGGTGCATGTAATACTACTTCACTAAGGACTTAAACGTAAAATAAATGTGCCATTTGAGTGTAAGCCATTTTCACCATGTTTAATGGAGACAGCACAAACACTGTAGCTCTGATCAACAGTGGTAGAGTGAGCAGGGACATAAGGCCAACAAAAAACGAATACAGCAAAAACAGGAGGAGTGAGGAAGAAGGTGTGGGAGAAGATCACTAGGCCTGGGTGTTAAACTCTGCTCTGCCAGTGGTGTTCACGGAGTTTTGCCACTCTGCGCTCCACTGGGAGTGCATAGTTCGGCATAAATGTTTCCAAAAGTTGGCCGAGCAGAGCTTACTGGCACGCTCACCCCGAGTGACACCAAAAACTCGTCAGGAAGTGAAGCAGAGGCCAAAGAAGAGCATTCTTAAGTATGACGTGGCCTCACAGCTTTTATTTTAAGAATGGGCCACAAATCCTGCCTTCTTTTCCAGTTTATTCCCAAATGCCTCACTTTGATGAGGGCTCTAATACAGTCTATGAGTCGGCCTCGTCCTGCAACCTATCAAGCCTTACTCCCTTCCTAACACTTGATCGGACAGTGGCTATGAGTGAAGGAACGTGAGGTGAGAAGCGTTCTCAGCTGCTGCCATGATGATGATTTTGGCTAGCTGAGTGGCCCGGGATCCAGTAGGAAGAGGGCAAAAGGAACCCAAAACACTAGGACGCGAGCGGGCTGCAGCTGAACACAGCCCAGTGCCTGGTTGGTAAGGGATAAACTTGCATTAGGTGTACTGTATGGCAGGTGCGGTGCGTCCATAGGGGCGTGGGGGCGTAGCCCCCCCGCCCGCAGCCGCCCGCAGCCGCCCGCAGGAGACCCCGAGGGAGAGCTGGCAATGCATGCCAGTCAGCATGACGTCGGGAGGCGTCATGTCGATTGACATGATTGTCACCAGGCAGGCAGCAACACGAGTGCGCATGCGTGGGGACGGAGGGTGAATTTTGTACCCGTGCCCATGCATGCGCACTTGTGTTCGTGCTTTTTTGCGCATGCCCATTAGGAGTCCTTCGGTCTCCTAATGGGCGTGCTGTGGGCGTAGAGTAACCTGTGCCCCTGCAGCGCCAGGATTGGCTGCAAAGGTTTGCCTGGTGAGGGGTTTCATACACGCATTAAATTGTGACTGTCAATTTTAGAGAATCAGTTATAGAGAAGTTTAAATTGCGCATCTAATCATCGTTAGCGTGAAACCACTATCCGAATCGTATAAGATTATACTTTATTAGAGCAATTTTCCTGGATATCTATCATCACAGATCGATACATTTAACCTCCTAAACTAACGGCACCAATTAAGGCTTAGCAAAGTCAACAGCGGGACATTAACATCGTGCAATAAACATGGTTCGGATGCATTTAAAAATAAATCAAAGAAAGCTGGCAAATTAGTTTACGCCTCACCACTTTCGAATGTCACCAGCCGCCCCTGCTGTATGGTACGTTTCTAGAGGACAGGTTTGCGTCTGAAACCGGCACTGCTCCTGACAGAGGCGTGGTCACGCGAGAAATTATTGCAGTGTGTTTTCTTCGTACACATGCCTCCGAGATAGTATAAATCAAAGCACTCTCTGTACCTTACCCATGTGATGACATACCCCCTGCCCAACTTTGTTTTAGCCAATTTTATATCGGATGTTATCGATCGAAGTTTTCTTTTTCATTATTTCGATGGCTGAATAAAAATAGTTTTTCGGTCTGTAATTTTAAGGGACGAGAGAGGGCACTGGGGTGTGGGGAGGCGAGGAAGGAATCTTTCTGTGAAGAATCTTAAAATTCACTTTATCGGAACGGGGTTGTTCGGTCACTCATCTAATCATGAAAGCCACACGGAAGTAACAAGCACATGAATTACTGGGCTAGTTGTGCAATGATAATCAAAGTGTGAGATTGTGTTATCTTTTCTTTTAGACTGTGGAATTTCATATATATTTTTATTGTAAAGTGCGTGTAATCTGAAACAGATTTTCCTTGGCTACAGGTTTAGAAATGTATTCATCATGTGATGTTATGCTGTATTTGTCATTTTCATAATTCTCAGAGGGAGGTTCTAATGCCACCAGCTATTTCTTCTCGTCAACCCTGTCACCCTCCTGCTGTGTTTCAGAGATGCCCCAGATTTATGCGCACTTGTTCCCCCGGTGAGACTGCTCCCCCTTGGCTTCATGCCAGGTGGTAAAATACCCCTTAAACTTCTCTACGGGTGGGTGGCGGAACACAGAAGAATCGCGGAGTTTTGTGCAACTCCGCGGAATAGACCTCATCGAGTTCCACCCACCCTGTGGCAGCCAGGTCTGACACTCCCTAACTTTGATCTCTCTGACGTTGTTCTATTGCTCCGTCTTTATGTATGTATCTGATCTGTCTGACTCTCCTCCTCTCCGCTTTCTCTCTCTACATAGCCTCAATCGTGCCGTATCCTGCCCCTTTGTCTAAGTGTCTTGCTCCATGGTAGCTTTTCCCCCCCAAACTCCCTGCCATGAACATGGATCTTGCTTCATTTCTCAAACGTTCTTCCTCCTTCCCTTCTCTCCCTCTCCCTCTCTCCTATTCCCTCGGTCTCTTACTCCCTGTTGCCTTGGTCATCTTCTCATTCAATCCCCAGTCTTTTTTTTCTCTCTTACCCCTCTTCCTGCATCCCACTTTCCCTTTTATCTCTTTCTTCTATTTGTTTCGCCATGGAATTTCTGCTTCTCAAAGTCTCTAACTCCCTCTCTGTTCATTGTTTACCCCTCTAGCCCTGATTCACCTCCACTCTTTCCATGATGACTTTCTCCTTCAATTTCCCTGTCTCTCTGGGCTTTTTCTGTTCATCCCTTTTCTGTCCCTTCTCCCCCCACCACCGTGAGGTTTGGGAACTGTTCCAGAGTCAAAAAAGTTGTACAAAAAACTCCCTTGACCTTTGTCGATTTCACAGAAACTGTTGAGGTCCCACTCCACCTGAACCTCCCCATTCTATGGGCGCGGCGGGCACTGTTCCGCTAAGGCAGCCTCGTCTGCCGTCTGCCCTTTAGTAGTACAGAACTGCGAAAAAGACACATTTGTTCAGCGAGCGTGTGGTATGGGTTTACAGTGCCAGCACATCACTTGGGTCACGAAACCACTAAGCCACACTCCCAAACGAATGCAGTAAAATCAAAAAGTATTTAATGATTCAAATATGACTATCATGGCAACATTTGAATCAGTCACTGCAAAGTTACAGTGCTTTAAAGAGACAGTTCGATTGCACATGGCTTTTCCATTCTGCATGGATTGTCAATGAGAGTTTCTGTGCACTGTTCACAAATAGCCAATGAAGTCCGTCCACTTCCAGGCACACAGCAGCACAACTCCCTGCTCCAGGCGGCTGCCAGCCTTCTATGGAGCCAGAGGCGCTGAGTGACCAGGCAGGCACAGTTCACAGCTCCCAGACTTCAAAGACTTCCTTTAGGAGAGTTTCCAGATTGTGTCTCCAGAACAGTTAGAATGCCCCCTCTTCCTCCCTAGTCTGCCAGTACCAGCAGACAGTACCCTCTCCTCCTCGGCTACCGGTGCAGCGCTTGTTGGGTATAATAAAGTACTTGCCTTCCTCTTTACGGAAACAAAGTCGCCATCAGTGTAAGTTGGCTTGGTCACTCATTTTCCAGTTCCATCAAAGAATTGTCACCAAATCCTGTGTCAGACTGGTTACACTGGGTGCACTGGTCTGCTTCACAAGGAAAGTCTTCTGGGTGCTCTGTTGTGACCCCAGAAGCAAACTGGAGATCATCCCTCAATAATCGTTTCGTGGAGCCAACACATGAGGCTTCATCTGAATGACACACACACTGCAGCACTCTTTCCCGCTTCCAAGACCTGCACCAAGCGCGCTCCTGAGTCTAGCTGCTCTCACACGTCCAGTTACGTTTGTCTCTTTGGAGCCTCACATAACCTGTCACTGCTTCCATCTAGGCAGGGGAGCTGTGTTCGTGTTTCAGTTTTGCAAGTGACAGGCAGCAGAAGTGTGCCTGTGTAAAACAGGACCTTCAAGCCTGAAGCACCATCAGATATAGAACCCAGCAGAGGTGGAAGGGAACACCCTACCCTGATTCCCCAGCCACACTTTGCTACAATCTATCTTTTATGATGAAAACGCTGTTGAGTTGTCAATCCAAAACATTCAAATGCAACAACAGTAATAGTAATAAAAATGGGTTGTTCTTGTATAGATCATCTACATTGATTTCTCCCCATGAAATACCAAAGCATGTCTCCCCCACATTGCTTTGGTAACCCCTTATCTCAGGATTCCTTTAAAGATCAGACCAGAACTATATGTCAAACCATTCTAGCATCCCATCTTTGCTAGACCTTTGAATATTCCCTGTAGCATTGGTCTAACTCTGTCTATACATCTTCAATTCAATTCAATTCAGTTCATGGCACTTCTAGAGCCGCCAGCTACTTCTGAAGCGGCGTCCTGGCACTAGAGGATAGCTCAAAAGTGAAGTGGGCAATCTAATCGATTTCACAGCTATGAGACTAGTGTCAAAAAGAAGAGTTTTAAGGGTATGACGAAAAGCAGACCCCGAAGGACTGCAGCGCAAACAGTGCCGCAGTGCATTCCACAACTTGGAGGTCAGGTAAGTGGAGCACCCACCTCTTCTGACGTTGTGTATACGGGGGACTTGGAGCAGTCTGAGATTATTAGAACTCAGACCTCTGGATGGAACATAGGGCTTGAATCGTCTTCTCAGGTAAAGAGAACTTTTATGAGTGCCTTAACTTGGATCCTCTTGGTGACAGGGAGCAAGTGAAGTTGCAGAAGGTGATGAGTCATTTGTGAGCACGGGGCATTTTTAAGGTTATGTGTGTGGTGGAATTTTGGATTATTTGGGGCTGTTGGATTCAGAAAGCCAGCAAACCCAAATATAAACTGTTGGGTTAATCCAGTTTGGCTGTTACCAGGGCATGGACCATCATTTTCCATGGGGTCCTCAGGAATAAGGAGTAGTACCCGTCTGAGAGATCTAAGAGTGCCACAGCAAGTTGTGGATAAGGATTTGATTAGTAGCTCAAAAGTACGATTGGAATCAAATCTTACCACAAGGTTCTTAGCCAGCAGTCCTGGGGGAGGGAAGCAGGGCCCAATTCAAGTGGCTACCAGAGGCTTGTCCCCAGTAAAGACTTTGTACCGAAGAAGAGGATCTCAGTTTTTTAGTTCAGTTGAAGGTAGTTTCCACCCATCCATTCCACCACCGCCTTCAAACAGAGCTTGCACGAGATCAGGGTTGTTGGCGCATTTTCATGGAAGGCCAGGAGGAGCTGAGTGTCATCCACATAGGAGACAACCCGCACCCCCAGGTCTCCACAAGTTTTGCCAGTGGCTCCTGGTAGATATTAAAAAGGGTGGAGCTGAACGTTGAGCGCCAAGCCCTGGGATACACCATAATCAAGGGGTTTCAATGAGGAGGTAAAAGGTGGAAGGCTGCTCGAGGTCAATCAGTCATAAAAGGTTTAAGCCAGAGAAGAGCCTGGTCTCTGATTCCAATTGTCTTGATTCTATTGAGAAGGATGGCTTGGGAAACAGTATCGAAAGCTAAGGACAGATCTAAGAGCATGACCATCACTGGAGAGCTCTGGTCGTGCTTTTCCTTGATGAATTCTGATACCTCCAGTAGGGCAGACTCTGTACTGTAGCCCACAAGAAATCCTGTTTGGCAGTCATGCTGAAGGAAGTTGGACTCAAGGTAATATGACATCTGCTTGGTGACCCTTTTCTCCAAAGGTTTGGCAACTGTGGGGGAGAAAAGAAATAGGTCTAAAACTGCCAAGTCCATTTGGATCAGCCAATGTTTTTTTGCAGGAAGGGATGCAGCAGTCTTCCTCTCTTATCTCCTCACCGGACTTGGAAGGTGCTGTCACCCTTGCCTTTAGAGTAAGATTGCAGACTTCTGCGATGTTCTGCAAAATAAATCAGCTATTCTACAGTCTCCCCATGCACAAAATAAAATAGGTAGGCTGGACCCCTGTAGCTAAGACACTAAATTCAATTAAGTTAAATGCCATAAAGCAAACATGTGTACTGAGAAACCATTAGTGTTTTCTCACTCTATAGAGTCACAATACCAGTATTATCTAGCAAAGGAAAAGAACAGAATGATGAAGAAAAGCGAATTTTCTGCATTTTGCCATCGATAAGTCAACACTCATGTTTATGGCCAGTGAAAGGGCCCACTAGGAGTTCATTATTCAAGATAGGACGTATTAAAAAACTACATGGTTTATATGGTGGTATGAAGACCGTCCCACACCAGACGCAGTCACTCAGCCTACTTTAAAGTATTATGTCCGCTGACATTACCCCAAAACTGTTTGCTCTTAGATGAAAAAAGCCATTTTAGGGAGGGGTTGGGGACACTGCTTAATTTGAGCCGGTAGTTTCCGGTACTCGGTACCATCACTTTATTGTCAGTTTACCTCATGGTGGCACTGTTTGTTAATATAGAGATGAGAACAACAACAGTTGTTTAGCAATTCAATGTACAACAAAAATGACTAGTGCCTGCCACTCAGGCCGTTCTTATAGCTTTGGAGGAATGGAATAGTTTGAACTGTCACACTTGTAGAAGTATGATGGTTAGTAGTTGTGATGGGACTGTCATTAGCGGGGAAATGGGTGGTGCAAGCTGCAGTGGCCTCCTGACGAGGGCCCTGGCACTTACTTTTTTATAAATGAAGTACTGGCTGGGGAGGAATGCTACATGATGGCAGGTTACCCGTTCCATCTCTGCAGACCTGCCATTACTTATGCTATTTCTGACGCCAGCCCCCCCCCCCCCCCACCCAAAAAAAGTTGCAGTCCATCTCCAGGAGTAATATTACTGCTATCTCTCTCATTCTAACAGTACTCCCCCAGGGGACATTTCAGGAGATTTACAGTCTACAATAAAGATGTCAAAGGAAATATCATAGGAGGAGTAGGACTAAACTGGGTGTGCTCCAATGCCAGGTCCACAGGTGTGGCTGAAAAGGTACTGATGATGAGAGAGATATGCAAAAAATCAGTTGATGGACAGAATGCTGCACAATGTCAAACATTTACCCCAGTACAGAGATCTGGGCCTAAATCCATTGTTCCCCATGCCGTTTCAGTTTAAACCCAGTCATATGCAAATCAGTCTTGACCCTGTTCCCAATTGGAACAGTCCAGCCCTAACTGCCAGGCCAGGTCCTCCCTGGACTGGAAACTAGCATCGTAGGACGGTTATGGGGCATCACCACTCACCAGCCAGGCTAGCTTGACTCCAGTAGCATGGAGAGCACGGGACCCACGTCTGGGCATACCCTTCCCACTCGTGGTGATCGATGATGAGAGAGATAGCAGCTCTGCTGATTGGAATGTGAATTTACTCTATGTGAAGGAACAGAGAGAATGGAGGACAGGACATCTAAAGGATGCTGACACGTCACCACCCTGCTATAAAGCCCACAGTCACGGGAGAGGGGGAAATCAATGATGTGCTCTACCGATCGTGATTTGCTACCGGGTGATTGTGCTATAACCACCAGGGAGGAGACCCACAGCAGAGTGTCTTGGGTGTGTGATATATATATATATATATATATATATATATATATATATATATATATATATATATATATATATATATATATATATTACGAGCAGCAATTTCCGATCAGGAAAGATCTCACGAACACCTTGGATGGGTTTGCAGGTAATTTATTCATACAAAGACTGCACAGCAACGCATTTCGACTTTCGTCTTGATCACGCTGAGAAGCAGAACAGTTTACGCATCCTTATACATATCCTTACTAAACATAAACGAAGGACTGAAAAAACACAGTGAGAAACAATACATACATTGAGTTAAAGGTGCGGAACGGCGTCGCCATTTTGTCATGGTCAAAACTGTCATGAAGTGTACAATAAATTCATCTGGTGAAGAAGAACCAAAGCCTAGTAAGCAACTCCAAAACGTTATAGCAATTAATAATCATAATAACGTCTTAATGGATTGTATCACAGAGTTAGAACATTTCATATCATAGTAGACTGACTCTATGCAATTTAACGTATTGAAGGCTGACGTACTCAAAATTCAGGTTAAATGCCCATTCCATTGAAAAAGCCCCAAACTCTTCTGTGAAATACCATATTGCGTTTGCTCGAAGTTCGAGTTAAATGCCTGTTCCATTCAAAAAGCCCAAACTTTATTGAGTGGGTCGTACATGGTAGTCATACAGCAATAATCACCAGTACTGGAGTTGCGTGCATTAGCTAATTGCGCCTGCCTCCTTGGTTAAACAAGCACTGGCGTTGCCAATAGGTCTCGCAGTAGGAAAGTTGGAGCTATTACAATTGCAAATAACAATGCCTTTTATTTTTGTTTTCATTTTAAAAACATGAAGGGCTTTGTCATTTACAAAAGCAATAGCTCCAACTTTCCTACTGCGAGACCTATTGTGCACTGCACAGTGTGGGTGAAAGTGGCACTGCGTGGGTGTGAGTGGCGTTGCGTGGGTGATAGTGGGCTTGCGTGGGTGTGAGTGGTGTTGCGTGTCTGAAAGTGGTGCTGTGTGGGTGAAAGTGGCACTGTGTGGGTGTGAGTGGCTTTGCGTGAGTGAGTGAGTGGCGTTGCGTTGGTGAGTGGCGTTGCATGTGTGAGTGGTGTTGCGTGGGTGAGTGGCGTTGCATGTGTGAGTGGCGTTGCATGGATGAGTGGCGTTGCGTGGATGAGTGGCGTTGCTTGGATGAGTGGCGTTGCGTGGATGAGTGGCGTTGCATGTGTGAGTGGCGTTGCGTGGGTGAGTGGCGTTGCGTGGATGAGTGGCGTTGCATGTATGAGTGGCGTTGCATGTGTGAGTGGCGTTGCATGGATGAGTGGGGTTGCGTGGGTGAGTTGCGCTGCATGTGTGAGTGGCGTTGCGTGGGTGAGTGGCGTTGCGTGGATGAGTGGCGTTGCGTGGATGAGTGGCGTTGCATGTGTGAGTGGTGTTGCGTGGGTGAGTGGCGTTGCATGTGTGAGTGGCGTTGCGTGGATGAGTGGCGTTGCGTGGATGAGTGGGGTTGCGTGGATGAGTGGCGTTGCATGGATGAGTGGCGTTGCGTGGATGAGTGGGGTTGAGTGGATGAGTTGCGTTGCGTGGATGAGTTGCGTTGCATGTGTGAGTGGTGTTGCTTGGGTGAGTGGCGTTGCGTGGGTGAGTGTGGTGTTGCGTGGGTGATAGTGGGCTTGCGTGGGTGTGAGTGGCGTTGCGTGTCTGAAAGTGGTGCTGTGTGGGTGAAAGTGGCACAGAGCCTTTGATGTGGCCTGGCGCAGGAGAAATGCTGCTGCTGGGAACAGATGGCCTGGCCGTGAAGCAGGGGGCGGGGCAGCGCTGGGGAAGCCTGTGGGAGGGTGATTGATGCCTTTGATGTGGCGATATTAAACACCCCCCCCCCCCATGACGAAGTTAAACAGTGGAAATTCATTGGGAGAGCAGACTAAAAGTCACGTTTAAGGCTGTGATTCGGACCTTTTGAGGAACGCAGAAAGAGGAGGATTCTTCCTCGTGTTGGCATGGATGGGTTAAAAAAATTGTAAACAACTTAAATCTCCGGTTTTAAAGTGAATTTATTAAATTAACGTGAATACCTACAAAGTGGCCTTTATTTTATTATTTGCAATCCATGCTTACTTTAAAAAAAAAATCCTGATGCAATGCGAGTTTGCTTGATATGATAAAGGTGTAATATCAAACAGATTTAAAATGCTACACAAACAAAACGACTTTATGTAGTATTCTGCAGGCCTTGGCCTTCACAACAGATTACCAACGCATCGCATGCAGCTACGCCCTGCCACACAAGTGAGAAGCCGAGTCATACGTGTCCTTCCATTTACAACAGACAAATGCCGACCAAGTGCCATCTTATAAATATTTGATCATTTTTAAATAATTCAGGCTTCCATCAGGGGTCATTTTACTTGTTATTACATAAATTATTTACACGATAATTAGGAGAATGTACAATAGAAAATCTTCATCTAATTGTTCACTTTAGAGTATTGCAGTTCTGTCGCGTGTCACTGACAGTCCGGTCTCCATGTGCGCGGGTGTCCGGTTACCTGTCCTTTTTCCGCTCCTTAGTCTACATGTCCCTGGTGATCAAATCCCATTATATAAACTTTAACGAGAAATGTGTGCAAGCAATCTGTGTGTTCTTTGTATGGTGGCCTTGTATGTGTTTTAGCTTGAGGGCGCACATTGTTTCGTTTGGCGATGGTGGGTCGCAGATATAGGTTGGTGGGTACCACGACTAAGTATCTTTTGACTGCATTGGTAGTTGGGTTTATTCATTTATAAGTAGTTTAACAAAGCGTGAACTAGACATGGGCCAGCTGTGGGTCTTGGGGGGTTGTTTGCTCTCACTGCATGCAAGGCGCGGGAAACTGAGAGTACGGCCGGCCTGCGGCCGGCCATGAATAATTAGGGGAGGAGAAGCCCTAGGGGAGGAGAAGCCCTTTGATGTGCTGGGCTGTATAGAGTGCAGGCATGGTGAAAGGAGATGCGTGGAGGATGGGGGCAGGCTTGGGAAACTGAGAGTACGGCCGGCCTGCGGCCGGCCATGAATAATTAGGGGAGGAGAAGCCCTTTGATGTGCTGGGCTGGCCCTGAATGCGCGTGCTTGTTCACGTGAACTTCATGAAAACCGCGGGGCTGAAAGCCCTTAGTTTGACGATGTTTTCGCCACTTGAATTCTCGCTCCGCTCGATGCGCTTGCGCACATCGATAGGTCGCGAGACCTAAAAACAACACCCCATAATACCGCCCCAGTGGGCAGAAGACACCTGCTGTAACATGGAATCACACAATTGAGCCCAAGTGGGCAAATTGCATATAATGCCTCATTCCTAATAGTAGAGATCGTTCCAAATGATCTTGTTGCAGGTATAATCATCCAAAGACACCGACCGCCCACACCACAAAAAATGTGCCATAACCTAAGAAATAAAAACACAGCACATTTTGTGTTCCTACAAACTCCAGCTTGACAAAGGGCGAGTAAGCCCGAAACGCGTTGCTGATTTTGTGAATAAAATTACATCTCTGCTGTACCTGCCTGGTCCGTCTCCTTCCTGCTGGCGTCACGCCGCGCTGTATTGTGCCAAGCTGTGCTGAGCCGATTCTGCATATATATATATATATATATACATATATATATATATATATATATATATATGTATATATATATATATATACTGGAGTGTCCCTGTGGTCTACGTTATGTGGGCAGCACAAGACCAAAGGTACACAAACGTATTCTCCAGCACCTCAGGGCCATTACCAATGGCGACACTGCGTACCCGGTTGCGATACACTTTGAGGAGGCACACAACAAAAATTCGGCTGACTTGCGGTACTTTGTAATCGACACAGTTCCTCCTCAAAGGAGGGGAGGTGACCGCAAACAGCTGCTACGGAGATTGGGAATCAGACATATAATTCTTTTAATTAGGGGTGTCAGCCATATACTGTGGTGTTTTTGCTGCATATGTGGAAAGTATCAATAGTTTTAAACATATTTATTGATTTCTTTATTTATATGTTTTGTATACTACTTTTCCTCTTGCTGCTATATTTATGCTATGTGTATTTATATATTTATATTTATATTTATGTATTTGTATATTCACATGCTATTGTTGGAACAAGCACCTATTCTGGACTACCAGTGTCTGTACCAGATCTAACACAAAGCTACTCTTACAATTGTGCTTCCCTGCATTTATGCAGTCATTGAATTGTGACAGTATGTCTTCTATGTCTTTTGTGAAACACAACTTACTATTGGCACTTGTCACTTTAAAAGGAGCACTCCCACCCCACAACGTTGTCATGTGATCGAGGTCTTGTTTGACCGAAACGCGTAGTGGCGGTGTGGTGAAGAGCGAAATGAATCACTGAGCACTAATACCTGGGTTTGCCTCGTCCTTTGATGCTGCGTGACTGCTGCATGACGTCATTCTGCCGAATATATATATATATATATATATATATATGTGAACCAAACAATCCACCTCCCACAGTGACACCATGGAAGGAAGCACGGACACAAAGTGGTTCAGGATTAAGCCTCTATTTATTCGTTGATGTCGCCCTCAATCCCGAGCACAAGGAGAGACGCGTTTCAGCCACATAGTTGCTGTCATTGTCCCGGACAGCTCACCCGAGCTGAAGATAGATAGGTATCAATCCACCTTCTGACCCGACTCGACCCGCCTGCATGATACACTGAAGTTGAAGGTACGAAGTGTTTTCACCAGTTAAGAAGTGTAGCCGAGCAAGGGAAATCAAATGGACATTAGCCCTTTTGATGGAGTTTGAATAACAGGCGCTGCAGGACAATATGTTTAATAATTTGGCACCAAGATATTTCGAGCATTTTTGATGCATGGGAAATCACGTGTATATTTGGAAGCATAAAGCCTACATTTGCCCCAGGAAATCAATAATAAAGTGGAAAACGGAACTGAAGGCTTGAACAATAGGTCATCAAAGGTTGTAAAGATTGCTTCCCCAGTGCATTATGGACATTGCAGTAATTTAAGACTACAGAGAGACGCTGTAGTCCTTTAAAAGCGGACAGAATTTAAGTCACACCTTAATTATCCACATGGCTCACCTGTGAACAAGGCTCCACGAGAGTTGAAACGCGTCAGGAGGATTGAATCTGTTGTCATTCTGATATTTGCATGAATAAAGCGCCTGTCACTTTTAAAGTCCGGTGTGCGGCGCGCTTCTTTGTGTTCCACAAGGGAGGTGTTGCTGGAGATATATATATATATATATATATATATACACACCAGTTACCTCCAAGGTTGCGAATATATATATATACTAGCCCTGGCAGAAGCAGGCGTAACCTGGCCAGCCAGGGTGCTGGAATATAGATTCAGAAGCCACCTGTGATCCTAAATGTGCGTGGTGAGGCCTGTAGAGACTTCATAGCTCTGAAATCAGACGGGCGCTTGATTCATGGTCATGGCCTGTGGTGGTGATGAAAAACATCCGTCCAGTGACCCCCCGCCCCCCACCCCTTCCTCTATTACTGCCTTTTTGTCCTTCAGTTCTCTGACATTGAGGAATGGGGCTTTATAACCGCTCTCCGGGTCATTTAATGACGCATCTCCTGTGCCCAAAGCTGACCCTTTCCGCGGGTGCAGGGGGGAGGTTAGCCTGGGCCTGGTTGGCAGGACACGGTCTTCACCTCATATTTTTTTCGGTGATGCAAGAAATATATCTGTATATTACTTTTTTCTGTTTGTATTGTCTTCCCCTCCCTTTGCTCCAACCCAGGCGTTGGTCAGCGCAAGGGTGTATTGAAGCAAACCCTATGATGAAGCATGTCACAATATTGTGAGGGAAGGCAGTATTTTTTCACTGAGCATGTGCCACCTTTTTAAAACCACTCGCTACTCCTCTATGTGTGTTACAGCTGTCCTGGACAGATAGACCCCGTTACCCCAAGTTGCAAGGCTTTAAGTGGGCCGGATCTCACTGGTGCTGAGCACTGGCAGTTTTTTAACCGCATCGCTGCGGCGGTTATTTTTCCCCTGTGCGGCTTTTTTCTAAAAGCCGCGTTACATGACGAGCTCAGATCATCATCCGCACACGACCACCGTGGCTGATGACGAGCGGAGCTCGTCATCAGCAGCGAAGGGGTTAAAGGAGGCCTAGAAACGGGTCTCTATCGTACTCTGTTTTGTGCCCCGGACTGCGGTGACAGCAGGCCCATCGATGTGCGCATGCTCGCACTGCTCACTTCTCACTAGAGGAGAAGTTACATCATGACGTCAATCCAGGTGAGTGTTGTAGGGAAAGGAAAATTATTTAAAGAGAGTCATTTTCTCTCTTGAATTCCCTTCTCTTTTTGAGACTCACGAGCAGCAAAATTGCCTTGGTGTCACCAGGGCTTTAAGTGGAAGAGTTTTCAATATTATATACAAGCCATAGTTGCTGCTTATTTATCTTATGCAATTAACAGCCACTGACAAAGTCAATAGTCCTAACTTGTTGTCGGTATCTTGTTGTATCATATCTGGATGCAATGACAGAAACAGCAAAATACAAGTCGGGCGGCACACTATGCTAAGCACAGATTTTTAGCTTAGGTGTTTGTAAGTCACGCCCTTAATTACACTGGCCACGCCCCTTTGAAAGACCCTCCCCCCATTTTTTCATCCCACTTAAAGCCCTGCCGATGTGGATGCATGGGGGGAGAGAAGCAAATATTACCCACTCATTTCCCTGCTAAGTGCCTTAGCCGGTGACAAAAGGAGACCTGTGTTGTCACATCTAGAAACAATGAAACTCTTACTTCTGCTGTCGTCAGCTTAAAGCTGAACTCGGTGCCCAGTGGTACCCGACCTCGGCGGAAGAGCCTGCCTGGGTTGACCCGGGATGCGACGGAAAGACACTGTCTAGCAGGGCTCTCGTCCTGACATTGGGACAATTTGGCCTTTCTTTGGACTATCAAGAGTCTTTCTATAGCTCTGCGCCCACCTGCTGTGCCAGGGTCAAGTGTGCTGGGGGTGAAGGACACTGCTTGGTGTGCCCTTTGCTTGCTCTTTCGATGAGCTATACCTGCTGCTTCGAAGCACTACATGGAGCGCCTAGTGACTGCTCTTTCTTCTGCGTTACTTATGGGTGCTTGGAAAGTTGGGCTCCTCGAAAAGCCTACAAATTGTCACCTAAAGAGATGTTTACAGTCTCTCGAGCTTTGTGGAGTCTAGTTTTAACCAAGACGGATGTTCCTTCTTTACTTGTTTCCGAATTCAGAATTCCTTTAAGCTACACTGAGATGGGCCTTATATAAGTCCCAGCACTGCATCCCCTGAATTGCTCCTTCTGCAGCATCACTAGAATGCCCCATCATGATTAGTATACAGCTGGTCCCCATAATGAGTTGCTTGTTCATCATTCTTCAAAGATCATCCTTGATCTGAGATCACGCGCTTGGCCAGGATGTCTTCAGGGAGCCACTGGCCCGCTTGTGCCGCAAGAGGGTTAAGTCAACCTTCAGTACATGGCATCGATCTGTTTAAAGCAAGTGCAGGTGAGATTTCCTGCCAGAAGAGAACAAAGGCCCATGAGAAGCCCTCGCTTCCCTTTGTACTCACAGCCTGAGGACAAAGAAACTCTTCTGATGGCTTGTAAAGGTACAAGTGATCCTATTAGAAAATACAATGATGCACAACCCTTAACAATGGATAGCACAAGAAAGAAGCGAGGGTTTGCAGTACTGGAGTCAGATTGGTGAGATGGGTCTTGGAGTGAGGGATATTCCTAAAAACGTCCGTCGAGGCTGGCACTCCCAGAACTGTCCTCTGCGTGCATGGCCAGAGAGCCCGGCCTTACGCCATCCACCCCCTAGTTCAACCTTTGTTTCAACAACTTCTCCAAAAACATACAGAAACATAAGTGGTAGTAATTACTTCATTTGTGCATGTGGTTGGAGGTGGTGGGTTTAGACACCTCTTCTTGGGGACATCATTAACGTATGTCCTACAGCCAGAGAGATGAAGGCAGAAAGGGGAGAAAGGAGGAGGATAAGAGATGGGAGATAGTGACAGGCAGAAAGAAGGGGCGAAAAACAACTTGCAAAAAGAAGATAAAGAGACAGGAAGTGTAGGGTTCTGAAAGAAAGAGGCATGAGTTGGAATAAAGACTAGGCAGCCTTGGTATTCAGCAAACCTGGCATCAGTCAGTGCCAGGTCATAAGAAAAACTTTGGCCCTCTGCAACATGTATTTGTTTACAGATTAAGCACTTCGGATGTAGCTGGGGTGGGTAAAAGAGAAGGAGGGGAGGGGAAGGGAAGGGAAGGGAAGTGGCAGGGAAGACAACTGCCACCACCTATCTAGAGGTGCAACCAGAACCACTGAGACAGGAAGGCAGAAGGAAGGGAAGGGCCGGGCAGAAAAAGCTAGGGCACAGGAGAGGAGGGCCATGAAGGGGAGGGAAGGGAACGAAAGAAGGCATCTCAGTGCTGTACCAAAAAGATTGACAGCCCGGTGACCGCACGTAGGGGCATATTTACTAGAGAAGTGGCAGCACGTGGCGTTAGCCTCCTTGGCTTAACGCCGCGCTCGCCACTTCTGAAACGCAGGGCTGCACCATATTTACAACAATATGGTGCAGCCCTGCGTTTCCCCCTGCATTGGCATTAAATTTAGCAGCCTAGTGCCAATGCAGACACTCTTGCACCATAGTGCAATGTGTCTGCATTGAGGGGAAGATTGTTTATGTGCAGGAAGGTTCCTCTTCCTGCACATGAACAATCTTCAAATGCCATTTTGAAACTTCTATGTGTGCTGCTTAATGCATCACACATAGAAGTGGCAAAACATCCTTTTGTTTATTGATTGTTTGTATGCAGTAAGGCACACCTTCCTGCACATAAACAATCTAAGATCCTTTTGCAACAAACATGTCTCCTCGTTGCACCTGTTTAAGACCAGGATTTCCCTGGTCTTAATTATGGTGCTGCCCCATATTTACGCCGCCCTTGTAAATATGGGGCACCGTCAAAATCAGTGGGTGTTGTGGAGGAATGCCCACTGTAACACCCATTGCCCACCCCTTTCACGCTAAGTACAGCATGAAAGGGGGCCTTATTTACGTTCCCGTAGTACCCCTTTTATGAACTTCGGAAGGATGGATGGCTGAGTCAGTCGTGCTTCCAGCAGGCTCCACTGCTCTCTGCTGTAGGCACTAAACCCGCTAAGGTGACTTCCCTTCTCCATCTCAAGCCCTGGTTAAAGGCGCTCATCTGTGGTTACTGTTCTTCGGTTTCCTATTGACAAATGTTCCTTTCAGTCTGGTGACCCTAGTGGCTTGTGTCCCGGTCCCCCTCGAGCCAGCACTTGTAGGACAGCTCAGAAGGATGGGTGATCCGGTGCCCCAGAGCCTGCTGACCTGGCTGTGCTTTAAAAGGCCATGTTGAGCTGCTTGAGGGTGACTGGTTGAAATTCTGTTCAGCAGGGCCACTAGAATTATGCAATTGTACGGCCGCAGCAATTTTTGCATAATTATAGATTTGCCGCATTTGCCACATAGTCCATCATCTGCTGCAAAATCTGAAGATTTTAACAAAAAAATGTGTTTCTAGCTCAAGCAGTTCAAAAGTTACTAAAACGCAGCTACACATGTTGCTGCGCAGGAGAAGGCCCTTTGCAAAGTTGGATTGATTACTTTTCTGTTGCTTATTGCTATATTTGGGTGTAAACTGTCCCTAAAAAGGTGCAACGAATGCCCAAACAGTGTTAACAAGTTTAAAATTGACAAAATAATGATGTACCAAACAGCTAGTAAATGGATATCTTTTTGTCTTCCGTTGTGCCAGGGCTTTGTTTTTAACCTCTGTGCCTTTTTCTGCCGTTTCTATTTAGCGAGGTATTGGAGCGCTTTGTATTAGCACCACTTACATTACACAAGGCCACCATTCATTGTTTATAGAGATGTGGAGGTTACGTGGTTTGCCCAGAATCAAGGGACGTTGAGCCCACGCCAAGACTCAAACCTGGGTCCCCTGTTCCGGAGTTCACAGGTCTGGCCATAACACCACACCTGGGCACAGAGAGAGAGGGAGGCACAAGGCGCATGAACTCTCGGCTCGAGGTTCCAACAGGACCTCGAGCTGAGCCAGAGCCAGGCTTCAGGCTCGAGCCCAGTGGCGGCTGGTATTAAGGGGCTTAGGGGGCGTTGCCTCACCTACCATCATCAGAGAAAACTAATGGGAGAGAATGAACAGTGAATACCAATGGAGCAGTTTAAGAAGAGCTCACTGCTTGGTGCCATGCTCCCCCGTGAAACTTGAAAGTTAAAAACGATATATATATTTTTTTACTTACTTATTCTTTATCCCGAAGAGTCTTGCTGCCCAATGTGCGCATGTGGAAAGCTGGGCGAGACCTATTCCTGGCGAGAACTATTCCTCGCCCTCGAGGCACAAGCGAGGAGCGAGGAGGCGGGTGACATCAGCCTTGTGGGCGTGGCTGAATAAAGCGCCGGTAAATGGGTTTCAAATGGGGAGATAATAAATTGGCCCAGGGCCGGGTCAGTGGAGCACCATTCAGGGTAATGGGAAGGGGCGGGGCTGTCTAACAGTGCTCTGCGTGCAGGGGGTGGTTACAATGGCAGCACTCCTTTCGCCTCCGTAAATTAGGCTTTCTCATTGGGTAAGGCCGAGGCGACCGGGAGGGGCTATCCATTTAGTTTTTGTTTGTCAGGCCGCTCCTATTTCCGAGAGGGGTGTGTTTGTTGCTGGAAAAAGGCGCCTGCAGCCGTGCTTTCAAACGGCACGACACATGCAGGTAAGCCTTTCCCCTTGTTTTGAACCCGAGGACGTAGTCATCGTACTTCCCATAATGCAATCTAGTAGTAGTACTGCAAAAGTATAGAGTCGTGCAGTAATTATGCGGGGGTGAAACTAGGGTGACCAACTGTTATGGGTGCAAATTCAGGACGGTGAGTGTAAAAATTCAGGACAAAGGGTCAAAATTCAGGACACAAATTCAGGACAGGAGGTCAAAATTCAGGACAAAACTTCAGGACAATTGGATAAGTTTTACAGACACGTCAGAGGTCGCGCAATAGTATATAAGTAAGCCCAGCCATATCCAAACATATTCAACCATTTGCAAACCTATTCATCATGTATCCGTCCATCTATCATTTCACTCATCCATCCCTTCATTCATCCTTTCACTCATCCATCATCCATCATCCATCCATCCACCCTTTCACCCTAACCATCTGTACACTCACCCATCCTCTCTTCTACCCATCCATCCATTCATTCACTCATCCATCCAGCCATTTACGCTTTCACCCATCCAGCCATTCTTTCACTTACTATCCATCCACCCAGTCACTCATCCTTCCAAACATCCATCCTTTGTCATCCATCCATCCTCCCTTTCTCACTCCATCGACCCTTTCACTTAGCAATCCTTCCTTCCATCCATCCACCCACCCATCTACTCATCCACTCATGAATCCATCCATTGACCCTTTCACGCATCCATTCTTTCTCTCATCCATTTATCCTTTCACTCCTTCACTCATCTATTCATCCTTTTGTCCATCTACCCTCCCTTTCACTCACTCATCCGTCCTTGTATCCACCCTTTTGCTCATCTGTCCATCCATTCACTCTTGCACTTATCAGTTCATCAATCATCTATCATTTCACTTATCCATCAACTCACTCACCATCCACGCTTTCACTCATCCAGCCATCATTTTACTGATCCATCCACCCTTTTACCCATCCAGCTACCCTTCCACCTATACATCCAGCTATTTACCTTTTCTCTCTTCCATCCTTCCACTCACTCATCAATCCAGCCATCCTCTCTCATCTTTCAATTCAATCTTTCATTCATCCACTCATCCTTTCACTAATTCATCCAGCTATCCACCCATCCCTTCACTTACTCACTTGCCCACCTTTTCATATTAATTTTGAGCTGAGCCATTTTGAGAAGAGGCCCACTGAGAACTTCACCCTCGCTGCAGGAGCCTTTCCAGGAGTGAGACAGAAACCACCCAGGGCAGAGACAGGATCCACCACAGGGGGGGACAGGAGCCACCAAAGGCGGGGGGACAGGAGCCACCACATGGGGGGCCATGAGCCATCACTGGGGGAGGGGGCAGGAGCGATCACAGGAGGGGGAACAGGATAAACCAGGGTGGGCGCAGGGGTGGGTATGCAGTATTCTAGTATCATCCTGTCTCTTCCAGGGCGGGGTAGGGCGCCTCACCCCCTCCTGGACAAGACAACGAGAAGACAGGCTCTCTTTCCAAAATGTTAGTTTTGCCTTCCCCCACTGTGATGTACAGCACTTAAAGTAAGCATGGGCGGAAAATCCGTTCCGCTCGCGGATTTTGCGGATTTTCGGGAAATTCGCAATCCGCGAGATTTGCGAATCTCCCGCAAAATCCGCAAATCCGCGAGCAGCGGATTTTGCTCGCACTGCTCGCACTGTTCGCGTGAGTTCGCGCCCCGCGAATAAGTGCAAAATTGCAGAAATACGCTCTTAGCAAAACTGAAAGTAACTACTTACCAGGTTCAAAAGTTCAGGCTCATCATTAGTAGCCATTTCCTGTAGTGCTTCCTGAGGGGCCCCTCCAGAGTTCAGTTGCCAGTTGAAACTATTATGTGACCCTGCTCTGAACCTCAGAATAGTTACACATATGCCACAAAGGTCCTGAATTACAGCTAAGGGAGACAAGCAGGAGCCAGGCTGGAAGTTAAAATCCATTAATCAGCCCCTAATTCATTATTGTCAGTTGGGGCAGGGCAGGTGTTGTAACTAATTTTGCAACAATGAAAGCACTTAGCAAGTGCAAAAGATCACTAATCAGGGCGCACTAAGGAAGCAGGTGCCAGCTAAAAAAATATTCTGTGACACATTAATCAGCCCCAAATTAATTCAGGTCACTTGAGGCAGGGAAGGTGGCTTTGCTTTGCCGAAAATAAAGTACACTGGACAACCAGAGGGTGTGGTGATGAAACAGAGGGTGGCATGGGTGGGCCAGAGGGTGGCATGAGTAGTCAGAGAGTGGCAGTGGTGACAGAGAGTGGCAGTGATGAAGAAGAGTGTCCCAAACAGGCTGGACACGTAGAAACAACAAGTTTGCAAAACTTGCGACCCGACAGGTAAGTTCGCAAATTGCGAAATTGTAAAAACCCTCGCGAACTGGCAGAAACACGGGCGAACACAAAAAAAAAAAAAATCCGCAAATCCGCGGGAATTCGCGGATTTTGCGGATTGCGAATCCGCAAATCCGCAAAATTCGCGAACGCGAGATCCGCAAAATTCGCCCATGCTTAACTTAAAGGAGAAACTCCAAGAGAACTGATTTAACTGATTGTCCTCCATACTTTTTTAATCAGTGTGGGTGCGATTATGCCATTTATTTACTTTGTTACATTACAGGCTGCATGTTTGAAGAACCGCTCTGTGAAGAGAACCAGTGCTGCAATCAGGGCCGGTTCTAGGATGTTTGGGGCCCTGGCAGAAAGGGAATGTGTGAGGCGGCGGCCCCTCTCAATTGCAGAGACGCATCCAGGGCTGTTTGCATCTGAATAGATGCCCCTGCTCTTGAAGCCACAGCCCCTCCCGCTGTCACCTTCGAGCACCTCTTAACAGCTCATCAAGGGCTGGAGGTGTGAGGCCATCCCGCTGTGCCTCTCCAATGCTGCTGGGTATCTGAGCTTTGGAACAGCCTCGGAGTTAAGACGGGAGGTGGGTGGAAGCTGTGCCCGGTTAAAATTACGGACAAATGGCGTCCGTTAAAGGATCCTTCACGGACAACGGACAGACGGCCGAAATTACGGACTGTCCGTGAAATTTACGGACGGTTGGTCACCCTAGGTGAAACTGACAATGCTGCGTGTCAGGTGCACTGTCTCGTGACAGCGGCCTTTTAATTTGCTGGCGGTATTGGTCATATTACATAAACAGATTCGAATCAGCAATATTGTAATCTCTTTCTCTTGGCAGTAAAAGCTGTAAAAGTTTTTTTTAATTTATCAAGTACAGAACTATTTATTGAAATACAAAGGGCAACCAGCAAAATACATGACATTGTCCAGTGTGTTGCTAACATCACGCACTGCTCATGATAAATGCAAATATATATTAACAACAACTTTAATGCTGGCAAAGTCAAAACAACACAGATACCAACCCTGTTTGGGGTCAAGGGCAACAAGTTTCCATGTGTATTTTGTCCTTGGGACAAGTAGGCCCAACCCCCTGCAGCACAAACCCTTGGGCTGGCAGTTTGCAGTACCACATTATGGATAAGGGCAGGGCACTGTATGCAGTTAAGGGAATAGTTTAGTCCATATGTTAATGCTGTTCAAACTTGTATTTATGGTTCATTAATTGAAAGCCCTTATTATAAGAGTAGGGACTCTAAGTAAATGTTGTAAGCTCTGACTGCACTACTGACAGTGGTTCCAGTATACAAATGTGTACACACGTTTTCAACGTTTAGCAATATGAGGCTATGTATAATGCTTCCAGAAGGCTCTCTGATTTGATGCAAATATTTACAAAAGCTTGAAAGCAAAATTGAGGATTATTTTCTTTCAAAATAAAATGTTCATAAAGAAATGAAAGCAGGGAAAAAAACATTTCACTAAACTTCTGTAACATTTCATGTACCATTTCTTTGCAGCATCATTTGGTAACATGTGTTGATGCAGGTTAGTATTTCCCAAAAATATTCATAATGGAAAATCAGTTTAACCCGTTTCAATAAGATTATGGGAAACAAAAACAAACTAGCATTGGCAAAGTAAGAGGGTCTGAAATTGGTGATCAGCTTTTCAGTGATGTCAATGTGTGAATTGTTTTGGCATGGTTTTTGTAGAACCTTAATTGTGTGGGAGCTGGCGGGCCCTCACCACTATAACAAACATTGGCAAAAGCAAAAATTGTTTTTGGTCTCAAAAAGCACATGCTGCCACAGTAGTTACTGGCACTGAACAAAACTTCTTTGTGTGCCGATATGCTCCTTGTGAAAGAGCAGAATACTGTTGCTCACAGTGAAGTCAGCCAATACAGAGAGGGAGAGACAGAATTTTATTAAACGCAAAACATCATGGTGAACTCCAGACCAAATTAGGGGTTTAATTATTTAAGAAATTCTCAAAAGTGCACCCATTGTATATGTCCTTGCATTATGTGCAGTTATACAGCTTTCGTGAATTCCCAAGAATTTACATAAGTAGGACAAGAAATAGCACTTCTAGGAAATTTTTATTAACTGCATGTTAGCATGAGCAAATATATGCATGTGTAGATTTACTCATGCGAAAATCTGAGTGTTTGCAAGTTCACTTTCCCTACAACCACTTATTTCCCAACTCTGGAAGACGGTTTACGTCTGCCATTGTTAGGAGTACATTTCCAACATTTCTCAGTATGGAAAAAGATTAGAGAAGAATTGTTAGAAACCCTTAAAACATGCAAGTTAGTAGGTTTGTGCAAATTTAAAAGGGCATTCTAACCCTGGAACTATTGCTTACCACTACCTTCAGCTCCAGTATGTACATCTGAGGAAACATGATGACATAAAGGGATTGCAAGTATTTAAACACTACTATGATATGAGCCCCGGCATAATCAGAGAGGCTATATCAGAGCTCTTATATAATAAGATTGCTGCCTTAATTTTTCGCCACACTCAGGACACCTAAGGGACAAATGGAATTTGTTACAGGACAAGTAGATTTATGAAGCAACTTGTCCCATGGACAAGTAGATATTTTATTAAATCCCACACCCCTGTTTTGTGCAACAGAAGTTGGTGGTTACACGTCCAACTGTGCCTTACATGCCACCCCCACCCAAAACCACCACCTCCCCCCATCATGAGGTGGTGGGCTTCACAGTGGATGAGTTGGTGGTTGGTGGCAGGGACTTTTGTGGAATGTAGCTGGCCCGAGGGGTTGTAGTTTTTGGGAGGGGGCGGCTCAGCCTTAGCAGGAGGCAATTTGAAATGTTTTCAGTGTGAGCTTGGCTCGCTTCCAGGCAGGTTCTCAGGCTCAGCTCTCTCTTGAGGATGAAGCGGAGGTTTGGAAGGGGGGTGGGGGCAGGTCTGGCTGGCCCTATTTTTTCTGCTGACCTGGCTTCTTCCCGGTAGCGGCCACAGCAGTGAGAGTGGCCCAGGGGCTCTTGTAAGAGTCACGGGGCCATGGTGAGCAAGCGAACTCTCAGTGGACCCGTGGTGCATTAAGCACTGCAACTACTACCCCAGGGGGCAGAAGTGGCTGGCCTAGTTGCTGATGCGGTTTGTACCCGGGCTAAGGGTCGCCAGCGGGGAGTGGGAGTGGACACATGACCCAAGTGAGTCTTGTTTGGGCCCTGCACTCACGCATTCCTTTCACTCCGCCTTTCCACATGCTGTCTCATAACCCCTGCCCAGAGCCTGAATAGGAAGTGCGGGAAAGAACAGGATTGTTTGGGATAGGATGGAGCTGGGATCGCATGGTTGGAGGCAAACTCTCCCAGAAGTAGGGGCGCGCCTGCGACTGCTTCCACCCTGACTGGAGGCTGAAGGCTAGAGGCGGGAGACAGGGAGCACACCTCAGTCGCCAAGTCACCCCCCAAATGAGAACGTGACGGCAAGCGAGCGATGAAAGCATGCAGTGGAGGTTACAAGTGGGCTGTGAGAGGGTGTCCTCCTTTGGCCTCCAGTTACCGACTCAGCCAGCTCCGGCGGCTGCTGGCGCCTCCCCTCCCTCCATCTCGATCGTCTCATGTCTCAAGTATCTTAAGTAATGCCACTGATGTTATTGGTACTTGATGCCAGGCATACTTTACTTTCAGGTGTGTTTGCTTTCCCAGGTGAATGAGGGCACTGAGCTGCACAGTGAAAGAAATAGACACGAAATGTGAATGGGACGAACGATCACATGGATGGATGTGTGATGTCGATAGGTATTATACGGCGTAAAACATTATTTGAACTGATGCAGGCCTTTGTTTGACTTGACGTGTGTTATATAGTGTGCTGCAGCAAAAAGTGTACTGTTCTATATACAGGACTGCAACCTGTGTTTTGCCTTATATCTGTTAATGAAAATAATCTGTTGCTTGTATATAACCGCAATCCCTAAATGACAAGGCACTCTGTGTAACAAGTGATCGCTGCAGGATAGGCCTAAACCAGCTGGCATGTCCCCCCATCTTTCCTGCTCTTACATTGAATATTCCTCTGCATTTTCACCTTAGAACATGCGGATATGTTTGTAGAGTGTCCTGTAGAGTGCTGGTCTATGGGATCAAATGCTGCAGAGAGGTCAACAAGTATAAGAAAAGAAGTAAAGTGTGTGTGAATCGGCGGAGGTTATAAAGTTAGATAGGTGAGTGAAGGCAGTGTCTGTGGCGTGCAGCATCCTGAATCCAGATTGAAAGAGGTGAGGAAGACTGTGAGTAGTGAGGAAGTATGTTAAACAATGCTTGTCATTCAAGAACGAGTGAGTCAGGGAAGATAGATGTCTGGGCGTGAAGGGTCATCAATGTTATTTTTTTAAGGGTTTAGAAGACAACTGCAGGCATTGGAAGCAATGATAGGTGGCTGTGTTGAAAAGATGATAGGAAATGATATCATGCAAGATAGCAAGAGAGAGGAGGGCGAATGGTTTGGTGTTCTGGGAGTTGATGGTCACACTGTGCATATGAAGGCTTAGCAGATTTGAGAATGATAATTAGCTCAGTGACAGATGGGTGAAAAAAGGCAAAGTAGTGTGGCAGAGAGTGAAAAGTGTGGGCACAATGTAAGCACAAATAGGTGGGCCTAAGGAAATGCCAGGTGTTTTCTGATATCTAAGCCCTTTGAGGAGACCTCTGGTGCAAAGTTATTAAGTGAGAGGCAGTAATGTGAGATTGATGTGCAAGGGATGAAAGAAGAGCAATAATTGCAGAAGTCAATCATTAAAGGTGGATAATTAACATTAGGCCCTGATAGAAGATTTGATAGACCTGAGCTGAGGGTGAATGTGAGGACATGTTTGTGTATATCAAGATGTGCTCTAGTTTTTTTTTCCGTTCATCGAGAAGTGCACATATTTTCCCCTTAAAACATAGATATTGATTGTAATTTGAAGCTGGTTTGATATAGGTTCGATATCATTTTGAATTTGGACTCATGGCAGGGCTTTTGTTGGATACCAAGAACTGTTTTTTCAGCTTAAAAAAAACAAATCTAGCTTACCTCGCCCAACCAAACAAGACTGTGCTTGAGTGCAGTGCAGCGAAGGGTGAGTGATGTCTGTGTGAGTGCAGGTTGAGCAGTGTGCCTGTGTGAGTCCCGGGTGAGTGATGTGGATGGGTGAATGCTGGCTTAGTGATCTGTCAGGGAAGGGTGAGTAATGGGTCTATGAGTGCAGGGTGAGTATTGTGCCTATGTGAAGGCAGGGAGAGTGATGTATCTGTGCGGGTGCAAAGAGACTTGTCTGGATACTCCCAGAGATGTGTTTGCCAAGCCACCTCTTTCTCAAATTTGCTTGAGAATGCATCATTTGCCCACTCTTTTTTCAAAATGTTCTCGGGGGAAGAACCACCTGAACCTCTCCGTAGGTGGTTCAGGCTCACTCGCTTGCCACAGTGCAGTATTTACGCCTCACCACTTTCAAATGTCACCATCCGCCACTGCTGACTAAGCTTCCAGTGGCTCACCCACCTCTGGTGAGGCAGGCATTTCTCAGCGTCAAACTGCGCCCCTGAAAATGTCTGCGTCTGGAACAGACGCAGGCCGTCCTCGGAGGCTCACTAGATGGCCTCCGGCAAGACAGAAGAAATCGATGATTCACGGAGCGGACTCTCTCAAGGATCCAGCGAGACAGACACTTAGTTATCCTCAGGCGCGGTCTCGCCCGCACATTCGTGCGACAGACGTGCTTGTGAATCACGGCACAGACTCGTACGGTTCTTGTGGGGAAAATATTGATTCACTGGGAAAGGCTCGCGAAGCTACTAGCTGAACACACGGATTCACTGGGGTATAGATTAGGGCCGTTGCAACACGTGCCCAGGGCACCGGGGCCCTCTTCACCCTGAGTACTGGTTGCTTTTAGTGCAAACCCAATGGCTGGGGCAGTGTCCTTGCATGCTTTAAGGCCCCCACGATATTTGCTACGGGCTACGGCTCTGGACTCCGGGCTTCAGTGGGACAATTTGGGCCAGAGACTGAGATTCACCAGGCAGACTCGCTCGGAGATTCACTGGGTCAGACTTCTGAGAGGTCCACGCATGAACAAGACCGCCATATTCATGGATGATCACGGGGCACACAGATTTGTTAGCTTGCTTGGCGGACATCATTTGAGCACGACGACTGGCTAATACTGGGTGAAGATCCTGATGCAAGTGACAAAAAAGGCAGATTCAACCCGAATTAACGACCTGCGAAAGAGATAATTCCGCGACAGCATTCAACACCCCTCAATTTTGCAGTGCTGTGCGATTTCGCATAGAAATGATGACGGTGGTACACTCCTGTCTTGTGGGTTTTAGCTGCGGTATATGCACGTTTGGGCTGAATGCTTCCTCCCAACAGTATACAAAGAGTCCTTATTGGGAGCAGTGGGCCCCTCACACACAAGATCCCCGGTGCCACTGCTCCTGCTGCACGATCACTAGTGTAGTGTCGCGGGCAGTTGGAGCGTACCACTGCCGCACATGCCCCCTCCCACTGTTTCTAAAGGTTTTACCCCTGGAGCGTAAAGGGGCGTTGGTTTCGTCCTAGCGTGTACGTGCATACGCGAGTTATGTAATAAAAAGCCCGGGGCACCGGGCGTGGTCAGGTAGTTTGCCGCCACCAACCAAACTGCATGTGTCCTGTATCTTGCATGACTAGGCCCGAACCCAGGACACTACACTGGCGACGAGGTGGTCAACGTCCCACCTCCCCTCGTGCTCTGCTGCACCATGACACCGCGTCCCATTCGCGGCGATCTGCCCGGCATTCCTGAGCACCGACGGCCTACCGGGCCTGCTTCGCACCGCTTCCCGGTGCCCCCGTGAAGCCCACGGCCTGCCTCCTACCTCCCAATCGGCGGCGTCTCGGCCCTCATGGCCACCGTGCCGCACCTTGAGCCGTTTGAGGTCTCGGGCCCTCCCCCATCACAGGCCACCCGTTGGAAAAAATGGGTGGAGCGGCTGGAGAACTACTTCATTGCGGCTGACATCGCTGTGGGGCGACGCCGCGCCATGCTGTTACATCTAGGCGGTGAGGCCATCCACGACATCTCCAAAGACACCACCGAAGGCGACCCACCACACACCTACGCCACCCTCCGCGATGCCATCACCAGGTACTTTGAGCTGTTTGCCAGTGCGGACTATGAACGCTTCCTGCTGCGCCAAGCGCGCCAACTCCCGGATGAGTCCGTCGACGTTTTCTACGCACGGCTCAAGAAACTAGCCAGCACATGCACCCTCCCCGATGCGGAAGATGAAATTCGCGCCCAATTCATTCAAGGGTGCGCCTCGCTGAAGCTACGAGAGAGAGTTCTCGAAACAGACGCCATGTCCATGCGCGACATCCTGGCCCTGGGGCGGTCCAAAGAACTTTCAAAAGCCCGTGCCGCCCATATGGAGCCGAAGTCACCAGTCCCGGTCAAGACGGAGCCCGTGTGGGCCATCAAGTCTCACCCGACGGACAAAAAGGCGAGGACACCCAGAAAAGGGCGCACGAAACAAGGACAATCCACCCAAGACCAGTCCTGCATCTGGTGCGGAGGCCCCACCCCCCACAAAGGTGCCTGCCCGGCACAAGGCAAGATCTGCAGCGCGTGTGGAAAAGCGTCTGTCTAACGTCCCAAAGGAAAAAACAGAGTGGCACACCCAGGAGAGTGCGACAGGTGGCGCCGCAGCAAGACACGTCGACCAGCAGCGACATGGACGACGACGGAGATGACGCAGCATCCGTCCACGTGCTGCGCATGCTCAACACCCTGGCAGCAGCGTCGTCGACCGAACCCATGTGCTCCGTCCAAGTACATGGCGAGGCGATCCAGGCCCTCATCGACACAGGTACCACGATAAACCTCATGGCCGCCAGCGTGTACCAGAGCCTCGAAGGTGCCCCCGCACTCCACCCCACCAGAGTGCAAGTGTTCGCCTACGGAACCCGGCGCCCCCTGCGCCTGTGCGGAGTGTTCCGGACAACAGTGTCCCACGACTCGACCCGTCTAGAAACGAAAATGTACGTGTCCCAAGAGGGGTCGGGATTCCTTCTCGGGTGCAGGACCGCAAAGGAGCTGGGACTCATACATTTTGCCCTAACGGTGCAACCCCAAGGACTAGACCATCTAGTGGCAGAACATTCCTCGCTGTTCGAAGGCATCGGGTGCCTCCGTGGACCCCCTGTCCGGCTTCACATCGACCGGTCGGTCGCCCCAGTGGCCCTCCGGCACAGGCGAATCGCTTTCCACCTACGGCCCAAGGTCGAAGCTGAGTTAAAAATGCTAGAACGAGCAGGCATCATCGAACGGGTCACAGGACCTACACCATGGGTATCACCCATAGTAGTGGCCAAGAAGCCGAAGCAACCCGACGCAGTGAGAATATGCGTAGATATGCGCATCCCCAACCTAGCCATCAAAAGGGAACGCCATTTGACACCGACCATTGATGACATCATCAGGGAGCTCGCAGGGTCCAAGTGGTTCTCCAAAATGGACCTGCGGTCAGGATACCATCAGATCCCTCTCCACCCAGACTCGCGCGCTATCACAACCTTCTCCACCCACACAGGCCTGTGGAGATATACCAGGCTGAACTTCGGCATCTCAAGCGCCGCAGAAGTCTTTCAAAATATCGTACACAACGTCCTCCAAGGCCTAGACGGCGTGCTCAATGTGAGTGACGATATCCTTGTACACGCCCCAACCCTAGAAGAGCACATCCAAAGGGTCCAAGCGGTGTTCAGCTGGCTACAAGAGAAGAGACTAACACTACACAAAGACAAGTGCGAATTCCTGCGCAGAGACATCAGTTTTTTTGGATACAAGTTCTCCGACCAAGGAGTGGGCCCCGACCCCGAGAAAGTTAAAGACATACACAATGCTCCAGCCCCCTCATCGGTAACCACCGTCCGCAGCTTCCTAGGCATGGTGACCTACTGCGGACGTTTCATCAAAAACCTCTCTGATCTCACAGGGCCCCTCCGCGACCTCACCAAGTCTAACACCACCTGGAAGTGGGGCCCGGAGCAGCAAGAGTCGTTCGTCAACACCAAAGCAGCCGTGTCAGCAGACACGACACTAGCCTATTTCGATCCACAACACGAGTCCCAACTGATAGTGGATGCCAGCCCCACCGGTCTTGGAGCAGTTCTGTCGCAGCGTCAACCATGCGGGGAGTGGGCCCCAGTAGCATACGCCAGCCGCACGCTGACCCCCACCGAACAGCGCTACTCACAAATTGAACGAGAGGCAATCGCCATCTTATGGGGGTGCCGCCACTTCCATATCTACCTTTATGGACACCCTTTTTCCGTGATCACTGATCACAAGCCTCTGGTACCTCTCTTCCAAGGATCATCATCTCGACCACCACCAAGAATCGAGAAGTGGGTACTTCAGCTGCAGGAGTTCCGGTTCACAGTGGAATACCGGCCGGGCACCCAAAACCCAGCAGACTATCTTTCGAGACACGCCCGTCCGGTCACAGACGCAGAAGCGGCGGAAACGGCCGCCACCGAAGAGTACGTCAGGCTCATTGTCGAGCGGTCGAAACCACGCCCCATGTCCCTGGAAGAGGTTGCGAGGGCCACCGAAGACGACGACTGCCTCCATATCGCGATCCAAGCCCTGAAGTCCGGTGACTGGAAGGCTCTGCAAAGCCCGGCGTCCTTCCGAACCCAAGCCGCCCAAGCAGTCCTTAAGGCCCTATATCAAGTCAAAGACGAACTATCAGTGTCTACAGAAGGGTGTCTCCTGAGAGGCCCACGCCTCGTGTTGCCCAGCAGCCTCACCCAGCAAGCCGCCCGGTTAGCACATGGATCGCACCAAGGGATCGTCAAGTCAAAAAGCAGACTCCGAAGCAAGCTGTGGTTCCCTGGACTCGACAGGGCCGTCGAGGAGGTCGTCCACAGCTGTCCTGTATGCCTGGCCACCAGTTCGCCAAATCCCCCGGCACCGGTCATCACCGAAGAGGGGCCAACCTCCCAGTGGGCCCGAGTTAGCGCAGACTTTGGAAGCCTCCCAGGGGGCAAGCACATGCTTGTCGTGGTAGACGACTTCTCCCGCTACCCCGAGGTAGAAATTGTAACATCGACTGCAGCCGCGGAGGTGATCCCGAAATTCGAAAAGATCATCGCAACACACGGGATCATGAAAGAAGTCCGCACAGACAATGGACCCCCGTTCAATGGCAGCGAATTCACAGAATACCTGCAGAGCCACAGTATCAAACACAAACGGATAACACCAAGGTGGCCACAGGCGAACGGGGAAGTCGAAAGGTTGATGAGAACTTTAAACAAAGTCATCCAAATCGCAGTCGCCGACGGCCACTGCCTAGAGCGGCGGTACTCATAGTACGGCCCGCGGGCCATTTGCGGCCCGCCAGACCTTCCCTGCGGCCCCCATGGAAAACAACAGCAGTCAGGGACTCTGCACCATTACTACTGTTGTGATTCCTCGGGGGCGCATTTGCTGAGAAGAGGTCAAAGGGGCATGCGCTGACAAGTAGTGTCTCGCATGCTCACCTGCGGCCCCCGCCCTCATACGCCCCTGTGAGGTCGTAGGCTTGGGTCACGGTGAGGATTTTAAAAAAAGGCACGCAAGTTGCTGCCTTTCTTTATCTGCCCTTATTTATTGCGAGTGGTTTTGCAGATTAATTTACGTGAATGCGACAGTAGATGGCGCTGTTGTGACCAATTGTGAGTTAATCATCAGCGAAATTTACTTTTTATGCATGTTCGATCTCACTGAGTTAACTAGCAGGGCTTTTTAGTGGGCCAGGTGCTTCAAAGCAGATGCTTAGATGGGTAGCTATCGGGAGCTCCATTTTTGCCTTCAGGGTGTAAAAACAATATATATATTAACTCGGTAGCAGTGCTGCTAAGAAAGCCTTTATCAGTTAAAATAGACAAGTTTGCATTCTTTCAGTCTCGTTATTTTAGACCTGAAGCATTTTCTATATTATGTACAACAAAGCCATAGTTTTATTTATCTTATGCAACAGGAAGATAGGAATGTGGGGTTATGTAGCCTATATTCCTCACCCTGAGCTCCCGTGAATGGTAAAGATCAGCCATGTCACTATATTCCAGGCTGCTAGCATTGGTCGTTTTTGAACCGAAACACTCAGTGGTAAAATCTTCTATGGGGAGTTTTTCATCACTGTGCTTGTCCTGCCTGGTTGTTTATCCACAAACCCTGCAGGAGGCGTCTTCGCTAATCCATACACACTGTAAGACCGATTAATCCACGGCCCTTGTCTCAACATGAAATATTAGTAGCACCAACACACTTTGCCAGTGGCTAACACAGTGCCAAAGGCCATGCATATTTCAGTGTGTCACACTTCAAGAGTACTAAACACAAATGAGATGCGTGACTTGGATGGCTTACAGCACTCTTGCATCTATCGGAGTTCCTATGCTTCTGGGCAGCCCCCTTCTTATTCAACTCCATTGGTCACATTAGATACCCCTCTTACCTAGATTACTACAGAGCACCCTAGAATACAGTACCACGTCCCTAAATAACTTGCATGCTTTGTTGCATTGAGCAGAGGCAACCACTTCCTTTTAAAAATAGAGAATACGCCCTCCTCAAATAGTCTGATTTGACTTCTTTCACAGTCTCATCTTTTCAGAACTGACGCATTTTCAATATTATAATATATATACAACAAAGCCAAAGTTGTTGCTTATTTATCTCATGCAACTAACAACTATTGGCAAAGCCAATAGTCCTGACTTGTTGCAGGTATAATGTTACTGGTTGTATCTGATTATCTGGATCCAATGACAAACAGCAACATACCAGTAGGGTGGCACAATATGCTAAACAAAGATTTTTGTTTACATATTTTTAAGCCAACCCCTTAATTTTATCGGTCATGACCCTTTCATCCCACTAAAAGCCCTGTAACCAGGCAATCCATGTCAGTTATGTGTTAATATCGCCGTAGTTCGATCTAAAAATCTATTTTTAGGTTCTGTTGCATGTCTGTTAATAGTAGAAAAATACTGCTATTTAAAGAGAGAGAGACTGTCTAACTGACTATGAGAGAGACTGACAGAGAGAGCGACTGACTGACAGAGCGACTGACTGAGAGAGAAAGACTGACTGAGAGAGAGAGACTGACAGAGAGAGATTTACTGGTTGAGAGAGAGAGACTGACAGACAGAGAGAGACTGACTGTCTGAGAGAGAGAGACACTGACAGAGAGAGAGAGACTGATGGAATTGGGGTCAAAGTGTGTATGGAGCTATGCGATGCCTCTTAAGATTGCTATTGTCTGCTAATATGAATATATTGTCAAAATGTGCTCTCTGTAGTTACATCTGCTTTTGAAATATAGCATTGTCACATTGTCTAATGTATTGAAACAGGTTTGATTTTTTTTACTCTAGCCCCGCCCCCACTGACCCTGCCCCCACTAACCCTGCCCCTACTGGTGCGGCCCTCGGCCACAACCCACACTGTAATTTTGGCCCCCGACAGAAAGTTCGTGAGTACCCATGGCCTAGAGCTAGCGATCTACCAATTCCTACGGGAATATCGCCAGACTCCACACTGCACCACCGGAGTCGCCCCAAACCGCCTGTCCTTTAACCGAGCCGTGGTGGACACCCTCCCGCACCATCCCAGGTGGGAGACGGCTCCAACTCCCAGCAATCGGTCCATGGAACAACGCTCAAAAAACAACCAAGAAGCATCCCGGAGGCGAAGGGCCGCAGACAGCCCCATTCAAGTGGGTGACGCAGTTTTGGTGAAAGACCGCCATCCTGGCGGGAAGTCCCGCCTGCCGTTCGAACTGGACCCCTGGAGAGTCACCGAAGTGCAAGGAACGATGGTCACCGCCGTAAGGAGTGGAGAAGTAGTCACGAGAAACGTTTCGTTCTTCAAACGAATACGTGAGAGAGGAGACGACCTAGAACCGGACGACTGGCACACAAACCGCCCAGAACCAGAGGCTGGGCACCGAAGCCCACCGCAGAGACCAGTGGAACCACCCAAAACAAGCACCCCAGCACGGCAGCCCGAAGACGCCGCCCCGAGCAAAGGAGATCCGGTAGGACCAGCGGAAACCCCCAGCAGCGCTGACACCAGCGAAGCGGGAGAACCTTCCCAAGTCACTGCGGAAGGCCGCAGCCAATCGAGGTACAGCCAACGTCCCTGCCCCAGACCTTCCCAGAGGTACCGAGACTTTGTAGCCCAGTGCTGGCGTTGAACTGATCCAGACGACGGACCCCGCCGAGACCGAAGTAAGACTGTTAAATTTATGTTTGATGTTCTGGGTTTGTCAAAAAGGATTTCAGAGACTGCACTAGACTGTCGAGCTATTTGTGGTGAACTTTACAGCCAGTGGAGACCGCTGCTCCACCATTCAGAGACATGTGTGTATTTTTGCTTCTGCCATTTTTGTTTCATCCCTAGGTAAAGGAGGAATGTAGTGTCGCGGGCAGTTGGAGCGTACCACTGCCGCACACGCCCCCTCCCACTGTTTCTAAAGGTTTTACCCCTGGAGCGTAAAGGGGTGTTGGTTTGGTCCTAGCGTGTACGTGCATACGCGAGTTATGTAATAAAAAGCCCGGGCACCGGGCGTGGTCAGGTAGTTTGCCGCCACCAACCAAACTGCATGTGTCCTGTGTCTTGCATGACTAGGCCCGAACCCAGGACACTACAACTAGGTATACCCCTGTGAATATGAGTTCATACTGAATCTCACTTCCCTTCTGCCCCCACCATTCACACAGGCGTGCGCTGCACTCTACTCTTCACTTTGGAGTCAGCTTCCTGCCTCTTGAGAAGCAGGGGTGGTTCTCCGCGTGCGTGCGTGCGTGCGAGGTGCGTGAACCGTGGGTGGACGTGAAGCGGATCTCGCCCGCCCCGCCCCGCCTGTCCCGGGGGTAATCGTGATTCCGGATGAAAGGAAGAGTTCAGGGGCCCTGCATACGGGCCAAGAAGTGGGCTGGCAAACACGCATCTACTTTTGTCTCCCAAAGGAGTTTCTCATGTCTCAGAATTTCAACAAATGTGAACGGAACGTCCTTGCTTCTCCCAGCATTCCCTAATCATGGACGCTTGTGTGCGCGCTGTGCACACACATGAAAAGCTTTGGCTGACCCCAGGGAGAGCAGCAAAGCAGCACGGGGAGAGTGGAAGCCCAAAGCAAACCGGAAGGGGATGCGCAAGTCTGTAAAGTTGCTCTTCACAAATAATGCTCAGCATAGGTTTGGTTGAGTTAGCATAATCAGGTCTCACTAGGCCACATCATAACACGGGCATATTTAAATGCTGGGCACCGGCATTGTTTTTATTGAGCTTTTCAGAAAATCATTGAAATTCACCCGCAGCTAAGGCCTAGCTATCTCTGTACATTTGTAGTAATATTTTACTAGCGTCCTTGGCTGAAAGGATGTGCTTTTGAAACGTTATAAGGTTATGTGATAACCCTCCATCACGCTGCTTGTAACATGGAACATTCCATTGGATTAAGTTGCATTTCTCATGATTCTGTCCAATGAAAACCGTTTGCAAGTAGATATTTTGGAAATTAACAGTTTTATTGATTTACTGTGCAATAACATTTTAGTGCTGTTTTTTTACGTAGGTAACATTATAAAATGTGTGCTATTTGGGAGGAGTGAGAACCTAAATATTTATTTTTTCACTTAGAAAGCTAGATGCTGTGTGGTCATTTTGTATTAGGGCTTGTTTTTAATTTGGCTATTGGCATACGTGTTGTGGTTATTTGATTTCTTTAAGTCACATTGCATTATTGCATTTACTAATCCATTTGGGTTCTGATTCCAACTAACTTTTTTCTTTCTGTAATGATTAATTTGACATTTAAATAATTGTACGAATTGAGATCAGGAAGAAGCCTAATTGTAGATCTTTTTCAGTAATGTTCTTGCCTGATTATTTGAGCACAGGATTTTGCCTTTCCGCAAATTGACCCTTCTAGATGGTAATTGAGTGGCAGCGTCAACAAAAGCCACGGGGGAGGTGGAAGAGTTGTACTGCTGAATAACAAGGGCTCCTCGTGTACACCGCCATCATTTAATGTGTAATGAAATCCTCATGTAAGTTCCAGCAATCCATCATGTTTAAAAGGGAATGACACCTGGAAAGTCTTTCTTCATTTCCATGGAAGTGACCTTGTTTATGCTCTGTAGCTGAGTTTGGATCTTTAACCCCTTCGATGCTGATGACGAGCTGAGCTCGTCATCAGCCACGGGGGCGTGTGCGGATGATGAGCTGAGCTCGTCATCTAACGCGGCTTTTAGAAAAAAGCCGCGTAGCGCGAAAATAACCGCTGCAGCGATGCGGTTAAAAGACATAGCCATGTCCACGAGCTCCGCTTTCATCCTTTCATGGCCACTTGCTAATTTAGTAGCTTAATATTTATTTGGAAAAAGAACTAGGACCAAACGTCCAGGAGGACAGTCTGCCGGGGTGGCAAAAAATGGCGATGCAGCGGGCGCAATATAATTCGTTTTATATATTTATTTATTTATTTATTAACTTGACTCCGTTCTGCTGTATGCTGGAGTTTGCTACCCCCCATCCTGCCCCTCCCCCACCCCGCTCCACCGCCCCGCAGCACTCCCTCGAGGAGCCGCCACTGATTGTATTTTGTTCTCAGTGGAATAGCACTTGCCTAACCCATGAGCGGCACAAAGTCAGATATTGCAGAAACGTTGCTTTGTTGAAATTCGATTTGAATTCATTCATAAAATTACTATTTATACAGAAACTGAAAGAAAAAATAACATATACTCTCATCAGGTGTTAGTAACAGCTCCTAATCATGCCCCAGCACTCCAAAGCCTGCACACTCTCCTGAGCCCAGGTATGTGGAGGCGGTAGGCCTTGTTGTTCTGTGAAATTTACATCCCTTTTTCCTTCCTCAGAGGTTGTTTTGGGGTTGATTGGATGCACTCTCAGGTCTGGTAACTGCTGAATCCCTGGGTTTGCACCTCCCATGAGCAGCTCCCATAATCTCTGTGCACTTTTAGCCCTGTATATTATGTGGTTCATACTGTAGCTAGACAGACCACTCCATACAGGGCAGATACTGGCTTATGCAGCCCTATGAATCCTCACTTCACTCCTAAAGCCAGGAGTAAGCACAGCTACATCGAACTGATGACAGTTTCAGCAGTTTCAGCCATATCCACATGCCAAAACACTTCAAACACAGGCCAGGCAGCACTCACACACTCCTGTCCATCAATTGTAATTGAATGAAAGCTTAAGTAACCTCTCACTTATTTTCTCTTCAAATTCATGCAGAGGCATAGCGGCGCAACTTATTAAGAGCTTAACTCTGATCCTGAAGTACGACATCATAAAACTCCCCAAACAGACTGCTCAAAAACACACACTCTTCCATCGAGGACACTCCACAGAGAAGGGTGCCACCCCTCCCCAAATGTGCTATTAGGCATCATTAAGAGTGTGAAGCAATATATCCATACAACTACAACACAACATACTCGAACCCTACAGCACAGAAAAGCCACAATAATGGCAATATAGAGCTAGCAAATCTCTATTGACATAACCTATCCCTACCTTCTACAAACCTGCATACTTTACTTAGATCCTGATTGAGAGTGGTGTTTTAAATTCCAATCCGTGTATCAATGTATATTTGCACACAGAACGGAATTCTGATTTGTGCATCAGTTGCTACATTCTGCATTTTTCTCCTACATATTTCAGCAGAAAAAGCTTGCAGAAGTCTATCAGGATAAGATGCTTTAAAATAAATGCAAAATATGCAGTAATTGGTATGCTAAACACAGATTCCAAATGCTTGGCTTCTTTCTGTGGTAGCACATTTGTGGGAAGTTAATTATGTCACCCATTAACCACCACACCAAGATAGAGGTATCACTGTGTGCACCTGAATCCTAAATAACTGGGAGCCATGGCCGTAGTCTCCAAATCTGCCTTTGTACTTCTATCATGATCATATCCATACAGGTACACATTTTACAGTATATTAGGCTCAGTTTAGGGTCACCAACCCAATCGAGGTTGTCCATCTTTCTATCTGCTCTAACCTCTTAGCCTTAACTAGAACTACACCTCTGTCTTTGCCCTGACAATACAATTACATATAAACAGAGGAGGGGGGGGGGGGGGTGTGGAACATGCGGTAATGAGAAGACCCATCTATTCTGCCCGCTTTCCTGCAGTCACCAGCTCTGTCTTAGCTCTTGCACTATGATTACATCATATACAAAGTATTGTTAAATAGACAATCAAGATCATATATATTTATTGATGATACACAGACACCCAGAGACTCGCCAGATATGCCAAAATCCCTGCCTACTAACTTTGTGGACCCTGCTTCGGGGGTCATTTAGAACCTGGTAGACAGCCAGCAGATCTGCTATGGGGGATACGCCTATGACCTCCCCTCTTGGGCAGAGGACTGTCTTCCCTATTGAGAGATACCCATCTGTCTGGCTTTCTGTGTTGTTAGGACAGCAGCGGATGGCGGCACCCTGCTTCAGGGCACTGCAGGGTTGCTGAGCGGGCACCATTTTCAAAGCCACAACTAAGCAAATGTTTTGGATACTGAGAAAACAAACATTCAAAGCGAGAGTTTGTTTTCTCAATACAAAACACAGAAGACCTGGTGTGCCTGGAACGTTCTCCTTGTGTGTGGGGGCCATACTGCCTAGTCCTTGCCTGCATCATCCATTCCTTGGACATGGAAAGTGAGTGATAGTAGCTCCACCCTCAAAGGAGTGGAACGACCATCATTGTGACTTGGCGGCAACTTTAGAGGTTTACACCTGCAGAGCCAACAGGGCTCCACCGCTGTAAATACAGCTCTTCTACCCACTCTAAATAGAGAGTTTAGTGGGAAGAAGAACCACATAGTTATGGGTGTGCTCCCACACCCCTAAACTCTAAATGCCGCCGTTGGTTTCACCTATGTCTTTGCTCCTAGTCTTGAAGCTGCCAGCATGCAGTATACCATGCCAAAGGAAACACCAAAAATGATCTGATAAACAGCAAAGCATCATTCTGTAGACAGTAGGACAGGCTGGAGGTAGTGCGGGCATATCTGGTTGAAGTCAGCGGAAGAGAAACAGGGCTACAGCCCCTACAACTACAAAAATATACAAGTTTGTATTTAGCAAAACACAAACTTCTATGTACACACATACACACATTACTTTGAAAGCACCTCATGTCAAAAAATAATGCATTCTAAATTGTGTCTTACTGCTACTAAGACCTCAGCTCTTTTATTTCAAATTCTATTGTGCAGGCCTCCAAATTCCAAGGGATCTTTTCAAGGCAGTCTCCAACCTCAACCATCTACCTGTGCCGAAGGACGACCCTCTCCATAGTTGTTTGTGACAATTTAGCCTCTTTTTTTCTCTGAGGAGATCAAGACTATTTCTGGTTATATTGCCCAGTTTTCTGGTTCATTCTGTCTAATTCAGCATGATTACTAACCTATGTCCTTGTCTGTCTCTCCTCCAACGACTCTCCAAATGATGAATGGAGAGGAGGAGGCTTCCTTCTGATTTACCTCCCAAAACTTTGGCTCTCCACATGATGTAGGTCCAGTGTCAAATCTTTATCTGTGTTTCTTACATATGCGTTAATCTTCATCCTTAACGCTGGGTTTCTTAAGGCACTGTACCTAGTGGATGGAAGAAATAGGTTTCCAAACCCTATTAAAGAAGGGAACCTTGGACCACAGGGCAGAGGCTAACTCCAGGGACACATCTTTCTTTTGCCAGCAGTCACCAACATTGATGGTAATTTCTGGCTCACGGCTTTCTAAACATCTCGAAGAGCACCAGCTACTAGATGCTGGCTGAATGAATTGAAGGCCTAGTGTAGGTACTGAGATGGCCTTGAGACTGTATTAAATGAAGTCAGACTTGATTACAGTGGTGGCATTTCCACTTTCCTCATCCTGCAATTGCAGTATGTTGTCCTCTTACCTCCAAATTCAGAACCGAAATGAAGTGGTGGTTGTTATTATAACATATGCCATTAACAGGCATTATTTATATTTTTATTGGAGTCACCTCTTTGCAGGACATTGCTTATCAGCCGCACATTTTATGTGCTCTGGAGCTTGAAGGAATATTTGTATTCTTTGCATACTATAAAACCATTTCTTGCAAGGTTATTTCAAGGCAACTCTTTCGCACATGAGAACTGCTCAATTCAGGCCCTAACCAGAACTATTTTATTTTGATTTAGGATAGCGCAGATTCCTGGCAGAGTAATGAGCAGGCGTTATTACTGCCAAATGAGTGGAACTCGGCTATTCCATCTCAGGAGGAATAGAATATGAAGTAGAAATCAGATTCAAGAACTGGCAGTCACACATCCAAACTCAGGTGAGTTAGCCTACTAAGTTGAATTTCTTGAGACCTGTGCATGTGTGTGGACTCAAACAAACATATGCTGCAACGTCCCAATGAGTAGACCGAAAAGCAACTTTGGTCTACAGTCAAGAGCTTCTTTCTGAAGATGGAATTAAAAATATTTCAAGATCCTATTATCATTTCACGGAAGGAATTTTCTGAGAATTGGTAGAACGGTTTTCCTCTTCAAATAACTGAGCAAAAACTAGTTGTACAGTGTTTTGCAAGCAGATTATACACATTGTGAACCATAGACACACCTACAGCGCAACCTTACCCCGGAGCCACTTCCCGTGCCCGACCCACATACTCTTTCATCCCTTTCACACGAACAGTCCCTTTGATAACCCCTTCCCTTATACCCGATTGTTCGACCCGATCCCAGGCTATCACCTAGCCCTGCGGATGCAGTTTATTGCCCCCATACTGTAAAATCTTGCCTTTCATCAAAGGAGCCGGGATTAATCAATGTCACCACCCCATGAGATCCGACCGATTGCGCACATTTTGGTTCCCAACGGAATGTCCAGCTGCGCGATAGCCATCACATGCTGAGATTGGGGTGGGGACCTCTACTGTGAATACGTGTGGGAACGGACCTGAAGCAGGGATTCCGGCGATTTCTTACTGTACTTCAAAGTAATGTTAAGAATGTATCTTCATGCAATAAAGCACTAAACTACTGTATAAAAGGCCAGGCCACAGAGATGCAGTTAGAAAGCACCTCAAGACGATACCCTGTTTGTCCGATCTGACGTGCTTTGCTCCGGAGAAATAAAAAAACCTATTTCCTGCTTTCCAGTTTTCAGCGCCTGCCTCTTTATTTGATAATTATTGAATGGTTCAGAGGCGACTAACGCCAAGCAGTACTTGAAGATCGTCTAGAGAAAACTGCTTTTCCACACTTCTCCCACTGTCCATAGTCTCTCTGACTGACCTCTGACCTCTTTCCCCTCCTCTCCCAGCAGCTCTCTCCCTGGACTCCATCAGCCCCAGGGCCCAGTGATGCGCTTCAGTAAAGCCACCCAGTGATCGTTACAGAGCCGCAGCCCCTTCATCTGTAAATCCCCTGTTTAATCCCATCAGAGTCCAGCAGAGCAGGCAGCATCCCCAGGGAACCCCCTGCCGCTCATCCTAAGGAAAGGAGGGTTAAGCTTCAGTAGGGGAAAGACCTCACCCTTTTCAAGCAGGCAGAGCAACTATTACAGTACAACGTAGAGTTCATGCACAGGCGCGCGGGGGAGGGTGTTCTGCTGGGGCACTTGGCTCTTATACAACGCACACTGGGCAATCACATGCTCCCTAATTATCTTAAGTGCAGAAATGTGTATTTGAAGTGTGGGTGCTGGCCTTGGTGGGTTTCCGGTTAAGGGGTCTGAGGGCATCCCAGGGTTGCTCTGCAGTGTGCATTGCCATGGGGCTGGTTTGGGCCCATGGGGCTGGTGAGGGCCTTCTGATCAGGGTCCGATTGGTAAGGCGGGCACTTGGGCAATGGCTGAGGGGCCGGTATCTGAATACCAGCTGGGGGATGCTTTTTTGGGCAGCCTAGGGGCCGATTTGGGCTGTGTCTATGTTGTTCGGATGCTGCCAGCGGCCCAGTGGGTGCCTAAGTGGCCTTTCTGGAGGCAGATGGACGTCCATTACCTCCCTTTTATCAACGGGCAGAGGTGTCATTCCCTTTTTAGGTCTCGCTAGACGTACGCAAAAGCGAAGCTTTTGCGTCTAGCGAGACAACTAATGTAATCACTTTCAGGGGAATGTAGACAGCAGACTGTCACGAGCTTCTCCTGGCGGAGATTGTAGCTCGTGAGCGCGCACGTCGCCGTCCCTGATATTCCCATGCACAGAAAGGTTCCCGCACGCATGCGCACATACACACACTGCATACACACACACACACACACGCACCCCCCTTAAAGAAAGGCTCACGCACGCATGCGCACATACACACACTGCATACACACACACGCACCCCCCCCTTAAACAGACACACGCGCAGACAGACACACGCACGCACAGACACACTACAACAGACACACGCGCACACCCCACCCCCACTCACCCCTCCTCCTCCGCAACACACTCACCTGTTCTGGCGGTGCTCGGCGTGCCTCTCGGGCGGCGGTTGCGCTTTGCGGGGCACTCTCACCACATGAGAGCCCCGCCTTCTTCATGCGCCCGGCCGCTCTTCACCCGGTCCCCCATCTCGGGACCGGGACTCGATCAGGAGCCCTCGGGGCTCCTCGGACAGTGGCTTCTCTCTTGCGCCGCGATGGGGGCGGGACTTCCGGTTGGGGCCGCGCTGCGATTGGCCGGCTGCCCAACCGCTTCCGGGTCGTCGCAGGCAGCGCGGCGGGAAGCGGGAACTTGAAGAAACTCCGCTGGAACACACATTCCAACATGTAGCAAGCAGCAGCTACAACAACGCAAAGTGTTTTTTTTTTCTTTTTTGTGTATGAAAACACTTTGAAATGTGTGCGCTACCAGTTGTAGAAAACCTTCTCAGTGCAGAGCGATAACGTGCAGCATTAACACCAAGCCTTCACATTTTAAAGAACGACACCTTTTTTAAAGAGGCCGTCATATTTTGACGCGATCTTCGCTGTATGATTTACATAGCACATATTTCCAGGGCTTTAAGGCCCGAGCCAGACCCTCGGCTCGGCTCCTCCCTGTTAATCTGTCGGCTCGCCCGCCTCGAAGCTGCGGCACTTTGAACTGGCGAACACGATGTTGTGTTTTCATTGTCTGGGTGGGTTTGAGCACTCATTTAAACATGTGTAGATTCTCTCTCCTTAAATAACAATTTGATGCTTAGTATTGACTAATTTCATAGATTCTGTCTGTGCAATTTGCACTTTATGGAAGATCCCATTGAAGACAATGCGTCCTCATTGGCACATCCCTCAGATGACAGTTTATGGCCATCCTACTCTGAGGAGTGCAGCGGCATCTGCTTGGCCTGAAATCGGATTTGATGCATTTGTAGTGATTTGACCAGCACAGTTGAGTTTGTTTTAAAAGCCAGGAGTGCAGGCTCCTACCACAGGGTCTATTTTGCGACAGAATTGATTGTGTTTTGTAAGCAATAGTATCAGGTCGAAGCGCGTGCGCGGCTGCACTGTGAGGCATGCTGAATTAGAGTATGGGCTTGAAGCCCCGCCCACTCTCAGCCCATATTTGTCATTGGTTTGTGTGATTGTCCTTCGTAAATGCTGGCTTCTGATTCGTTAAAAGACTTGTTGGTCCCTCATTAGTACCTCCTTGTCTTCATTTGAGGGTTGGCCCTTTTACTTCTGTTGTTACACGGTATACCATATTTAGGCTGCAAGCACTAGTTTCTGCAATGAGTCTCTCCTAGTGCAGGCATGACCTTCTTTCCTGCAACATTCAGCGCGCCATGCGCACTTTCACTTGTCAAGCAGCCTGGGATAATAGCGTCTGCTTCTTGAGATGGGTCTCAAGAGTTTAAGCTGTTGGCCTTTTGTTTATGTGTTTATTATCAAAAAAGATAAAGAAAAGGCATTGTAATTTACAATGCCATTAGCTCAACTCTCGCAAATGCGAGACCTATTGCATTGCAAATGCTTGTTCTCGATGGGCCGGCCTATTAATGTATGCATATTGAGCAGGGGCAGGGGGCCTGAATAGGAGTGCCTCACTTGTTTTCAGGTGTGTTTCACCAGTGTGAACTAATCCGTGCATTTTTTAAAATCTAAGTAAACTTAAGAAAACATGCTTATGTCAGAGACCCCCCCCCTTTCATTTTATACAACTTTGCCAAAGCAGTCTTTTGCAGAAAGGAAATATGCAAATGTGGGCCACTTTTTTTAGCGTGGCCGGGCCGATTTTTAATCCATATCCAACCCTGCTTCTGTTGCTCTCCAAGCCCACCTGCTTTGTGCTGTGGTTTAATACTGCACGGGGGTCGTAAGTGCCCTTTCCTAGGGCATTGATCAGAGAGTGAGTGAAGCAGTGCATTCTGTGTTCCCAAGTGCCCTTGCATGACACCGGTCCTTGCACACAGTCAGAAGGCCCGAGATGCACCGCGTTGGTTGGCTGCTGCTGAAACCCTGCCAGGCGCTGATGGAAGTGAAGACGAACGCACAGAGGGGTCTCATTGGCTCGGCATATTGAAGCCGACACCTGGCAGGAGAATAACTGGGATCACACAGGTATAAACCGCACAAGTGATTGTGTTCTCTTCACAAACCAGGCCGTCCATATTAAATAAGAACGCGTTAGACACCTGGGGTCGGGATGGGGCAGTCGGCTTTCATACCCTGCCGAGAGTTCACTTCCTGGCCGTGTGACGCGCCGCGGTCTCGTCCATCAGAAAAAAACACTGGAGAGGGTGCAGCTGCTTCCGCTTTATCTTGTAGGAAAGTAGTGACTTCAACTCTTGTATCCACCCAGGCAGGGCTTTAAGTGGGCCGGGTCTCACCTGTGCTGAGCACCAGCAGTTTTTTAAAGAGGGCTCGAAAAGCTATCGGGCTCAGTTTTGTGCCCTGGCACAGATGGTCCGTTTTTTTCCGGACTGCAAGTACAGCAGGCAAATCGATGTGCGTGGCTCACACTGCTCATTTCTCACTTGTGGAGAAGTTATGCATGACGTCATGCCAGGTGAGTGTAGGGAAAGGGAAATCCTTTAAAGAGAGTCATTTTCTCTCTGGATTTCCATTCTTTTTGAAACTCAGGAGCAGCAACATTGTCGTGGTGTCACCAGGGCTTTAAGTGGAAGATTTTTCATTATTATATATAAGCCATAGTTGCTGCTTATGTATCTTATGAAACTAACAACCATTAACAAAGCCAATAGTCCTGACTTGTTGTAGGTATGATGTTGCTCGTTGTATCAAATATCTGGATGCAATTACAGAAACAGCAAAATACGAGTTGGGCGGCACACTATGCTAAGCCCAGTTTTTTAGTTTATGTAATCTTAAGCCACGCCCTTCATTTAATTTGCCAAGCCCCTTTGAGAGACACCCCCCTAAGGTTTTTCATCCCACTTAAAGCCCTGCACCCAGGGTCATGTATGAGGGGTGACCCTCAGAAGCCCACATCATCTGGCTGAGGCCCATCCATGTCTTGCTGCCTGCCCCTCACTCATTTAGAGTGAGAGAAGAAAGAGGGCTCCTTTAAACCCCCTGGCTGTAAGGTTTCACACATTGTTTCCTGTCACTTCCTGGGCTGAGCTGAGACTAAGACTAGTCCTGTGATTCCTGTCTGTAAGGTCCTTGACCTTTTGTCCTGTCCTTGGCCGGGCTGAGAGTGAGTGAGCCCTATAATCCCCTCCCTGTCTGGTCTCACTCCTGGCCTCGTGTCCTTCCTTGGCCTGCTCGCAGGGAGTGAGCCCTATGATCCCTCCCTGTAAGGTCTCACTCCTGGCCTCGTGTCCTTCCTTGGCCCGCTCGCAGGGAGTGGGCCCTATGATTCCCTCCCTGTAAGGTCTCACTCCTGGCCTCGTGTCCTTCCTTGGCCCGCTCGCAGGGAGTGGGCCCTATGAACCCCTCCCTGTAAGGTCTCACTCCTGGCCTTGTGTCCTTCCTTGGCCCACTCTCAGGGAGTGAGTCCCTGATTCCCTCCCTGTAAGGTCTCACTCCTGGCCACGTGTAAGGGAGTGGGGTCTGTGATTCACTGCTTGGATGTGTGAACTGCACTGTCTGAGACTGCACAGGGTGCATCTTTGGTCCTAAGCAGGTGAGAGGTCTGAATGGGTAGTGTGAGCGGTGGCATCAGCGCTGGGACCAGTGACCTCCTGGGTGTGCAGTGCGCCCTCTGGAGCAATCATGACAAGCTTTAGATAGATCCAAGCCTTTAGGTAACTCCAGTCTGTAGGTGAATCCAGGCTGTAGGTATATCCAAGGTGTAGTTGAATCTAGGCTGTAGATATATCCAAGGTGTAGGTGAATCCAGGCTGTAGGTATATCCAAGGTGTAGGTGAATCCAGGCTGTAGGTAAAAACAGACTGTAGGTATATCCAAGGTGTAGGAGAATCCAAGATGTAGGTGAATCCAGGCTGTAGGTGAATCCAGGCTGTAGGCGAATCCAAGATGTAGGTAAAAACAGGCTGTAGGTAAATCCACGGTGTAGGTAAATGCAGGCTGCCCACCATGCACGCACGCTCCATGCCGGCGGTGAAGCCACGGTTTGGCCACGGTGAGCGCTCAGTGCAGGCTGGGCGCGCCCTTTCCTGGGAATTGGGGAACAAGAACAACCAAAAACTCCGTTAGAGCGCAGGCCTGGGGGTCCACCCGCTTCCTCAGAGCCCCTCTGTGCTTAATTTGAGCCAGGAGGCTGCCTGTCTAATTTAAAGATGAGCACACAAGCAGTTGTTTATTAATTCACTACACATTGAAACATGACTATTGACTGCCGCCCACGCCAGTCTTATAGCTTTGTGGGACTGGATTAGTCTGAATTGTCACACTTGTAGGACTGTGATAATTAGTAACTGTGTTAGTACTGCCATTGGCAGTGCTGGGGGGTGGTTGTGGGGGGGGGGCAATATGCGGTGCACACTGCAGTGACCTCCTGAGGAGGGCCAGGCATCTATTCTATTACAAATTAAGCAATAGGTTCCCTGCAAACCCTTTCCTTCATTCCCAAAGCCCTCCACCTCCCAGGGATGTACCGTTCACGTATGGTGGCAAGAGAGCTCAGCCAGTTCAGCGTTTGCTACGTATGCCTGCGCATGCCATACAGGTAAAGAGCTCAGATCCAAGGAAGCAAATCACCCACCGAGGTCCCACATGAAGCCCCTTTAACATGGGTCCCAGTAAAACCCATTTACAGCACATGAGGGGCCAGGCTGAGCTCTGTGAAACCAGGGGATGCTTTTTCATAGCGCCTCATCTATACTACTATTATAAAGAGAGAACTTGCACCTTTGGGCAAGGTAATCTCGGGAACCACAGCGCCAATCTACACACCCAAAACATCTTAAAAAACCTCAGGGCAAGCAGAAGGACATAGGCTACATAAAAATAAAAATAAAACGTTGTTTAAAATATTAATAAATGAAAAAAAGTAGTCCCTTGCAACTAGCGACGTCTGCGTGAGGGGAGGAGCGGCGTTCATCAGAACCAGGAAGAGCAGATGACATGAGCGACGTCTGAGTAAGGGGAGGAGCGGCGTTCACCAGAACCAGGAAGAGCGGAGGACAACAGCGCTGGTAGGAGCTGCGGAGCGACGAGAACCAGAGGAGCATTGGCAGCGCGGGGAGGAGCGGCGGGAAGCGGAGGAGCAGTGAGAGGTACGTTGCTGGATATGTTGCTGGGGCGGGAGGCGGGAGGGAGTCGGCGGGTGCACCGCGCGGGCTGCTAATTAACTTAAATCGGATGTTGCTGGAGTCCGGGCGGGAGGCGGGAGGGGGGGTGGGAGGGAGTCGGCGGGTGCACCGCTCGACAACATGCTGCCCCAGCCACCTTCTGCCCCGGGGTAAAAATGCAGCCCCCAGCCCCCTTCTGCCCCAGGCAACGTTGGGGCGGGCTGCAAGTACCATAATAAAGCACATCAAAATCTCCGCTCATCAAACAAAATAAACACAAGGTTGAAGTTAGGAGGTTGAAATTGTGAAATAAAGTGCCAGCACACTGAAGTGAAAGCAGCAGCATCCTTGGAGAGCGCGTTATCACCCTACGCACATACATACGCCCCGCGGGTCACGTACTGATAGTTCCACTAGAGCGCGTACGGACTTATCCAATTACCAGGTTCTCCAAGGTAATCAGTGAGTGTAGTGGACCATTTGCTACAAATTATATGCACTTATGGAAGGGAGGCCCTCATTGCAAGTTAAGGGATAAAGGCCACATGTACGAAGAACACTTCCGAGCGCAAAGCTTGTGAATCTCAGAGTGTGGTCGCTAAAGGCTTTTCTATATAAACAACGCCCTTTTATGCTTCAGAAAAAAATTCATGAAAGGACTCGTAAAATAACTTTTGCATTGTGCATGGCAAATAGCAGTGGGTGTGAAAGGGGTGAAATCATACAATGCTACTTCTCAGGAATGGCGCCCAGGATTTGGAATGCATTGTCCCCAGAAACGGACAGAACCCGTCTACTGCATTCTTAAAAAAAGAAGTGACAGACATTCTCATGGCTAAATTTACTTGAACTTTTCATATATGCCTGTAATATATCTATTTATATAGTATTTGTGAAGTTTCTGTATTAGACTCACTCATATCTCTGTATGCGTGTTTTCAATTGCTTACATTTGCACTGTAAAGCGCTCTGATACTCGTTAGGGTCTTGTTCGCGCTATACAAAGCCTTCAAAATAAATAAATACCCCTCCTATTTCCGAATTGGAAAGGAATGTATCAACGGTTTATTACCACAATTACATTTGCAAACAAGGCGTTATCAACCTTCAAGTTGGGGTAGTAACTGATCATAAAAGAGGAAGGGATCTCTTTAGGACCACTTTCCCTTTGGGACTATTGTTGGCAGCCTTGAAGGGAGACATTAGTGGTCCAAGAGACACTGCCTACTCTTTCCCAAACCAGAAAACGTTTCTTTTTTAAAAGGAGCTTTGGTTCCTTTAAGGAATGCAAGCTGATTTTAAAAAAAAACAGTTTTTTTCTTTTAAAATGCAGTCTTAGGGATGGTCTCCCGCTGTCCTCTGCAGGCCACCATCCATGTGATGGTAGCTAATCACAAAGGGGCACAAATTGAGACCTGATATTGAATATTAATTAAGCCGGTGGTTGTGCAACGCTATCCCATTGGGTATTTTGCGAACTGAGTCATTAGTACATAGGTTAGGTCTCAAAATACTATTTTATTCTAGTCAATCAAACTTTATTCAGCTACAATTGAGCCATGAAAGCAAACATAACAATAATATAAAGAAGCGTAATAATAAAAATGATCAACAATTGATAAAGACTTTTCTACAATGCCAAAATTACTTAATGACGATACAGTCCCATAATTTTTCTTGATCTTAAAAGATACCTGAATGATATTTAAAACAGCTAAACATATATACTCAGATGAAAGTTGAGGAATTAAAAGAAAGGTCTCCTTATATGAGCAAGTATTAACCTTTTTACAAACTGGCAGTAAAACATTTCCAAGGAGATATGTGCAATGAGCACAATAGCAACCCCTGTAAAGTGCTTTGTGCGGAAATATTGTCGAAAGGTTCCTTCCGTAAACTGGCAACCGGGGACGTCAAAAGAAAATGCAAAGTATTCAACCTAGGAGGGGTTAAGTAAAATCTAGCCAAAACCAGGAGTAGAATAGCTCTCTCATCTGGGGTTCCGATCACCTTAACCATCTGCTCACTCTCATAGGTCTCATAAAGCGTATCCAATATTTTATATTTCACTTCCCTATCAATGCCTGCTGAATTTTCAAATAGTTCAGGGACACCCAAACCCATAAATGCCTGTTTCACCTATTTAAGCCAGGGGATATGTAAAACATTATCCACATTTAAGCAGTCCGTTAGCACCGCTTTTGAAAAAGTGGTTAGCCCAAATTGAAAGCCCTAACATGGTGGTGTGACTTCTAATAAACCCAGAAATATATGGTGTCTAGACTCTTCATTTCGAATGAAATTAATAGCAGATTTTAGAGCTGCTAAAAGCCAACATAAAAACACATTTTCTATGTTTTGTAGGGGTTCTGGAATAATATACCCCCCAAACCTGGCCCTATATCTTACCCACTGGCAAACATTTTGCCCTGTAGATTTCCAATATAGGTCTAAATGGTTACCCTCATACCTTTTGTAGAAAATCTCTTAAGTTTCCACAGACCTCAGCATTTGTTGAGTTCTAATAGTAAGGTGGTATTTCCATTATGATTAGGCGGCAAATTGCAAGCTCAAATAGGTAAAGTGGAGAACTCTATTGACTTTTAAATTACCTATTGATTGAGCTTTGATTTTAGAGCCCCTAGGCCCTCTAGTCATAACATAGCATTTGGCTCAATTAATATTTAAAGCTACATTTTTCATAAAAAGGTTAAATGAATCAATCCAAAGTTGAAGTTTGTTTGCCGTTCTTGATAACAGTATGGTGCCGTCCGCATATAATAAGACCATGATTGGCCATCCTGTGGTAAATATTTCCCTCTACCAATTAAAAATTGTTCTAAACTTTTAATATAAAATGAAAATGTAAATGCCACGAACACACATCCCTGGCTTACGCCTTCGCAGAGGCTAGTTTCTCTGCACTTGCCTCAATAGAGTGTAACACACCCAGGCCTGTCTGTCTGGATGCAAACTCCTTAAAATAGTGATCAGCAGCTTTTCTACCCCAGCAGCCTCATCAGCAGCCATAATTTAGACCGATTTACAGAATCAAGTGCTGCTATTAAGTCCATAAAACCCCTCTATGCCTTAGTTTATTACCCATAATCAAAAGTAGGTTGAGGCACTGCTGAATTGTTCCCAAACCTAGGCGAAAGCTCTACTGTGCTTCCAAAAACATCCCTTATTTCTCTGCCCAGCTCTCCCGCCTTTTAAGAAGAATTCTACCTAAAACCTTTCCTGGTGAGTCGAGCAGAGAACCAGACAATCACAAGCAGGGAGACTCCTGCCCCCTTTTTAAAAAGGCGTAACTATGACTGCTTCCGTCCAGGATGGCAGAAGAAACCCAGCAGTAGCTGACCTTATCACATTTTCTATCAGAGGGGCCGAAAGTGAAATATCACTTTTAAAAACACAGACTGGGAATCCGTCCGGTCCTCTAGATTTTCCTAATGAGGCTATTAATAGGGCCTCTTCTGGCTCCTGAACCTGTAGGGAGTGTGCAAATACCTCCAATCCATCTATATCAATGGGGTGGGTCATTAAAAACCCCCACCTGTCTCTGTATGTTTGGAGCCAGAAAAATATTCAAACCATTTATCTGCAGGAATCATTGCAGCCGAAGGGTCCAAATTAGAGGGACTAAAATACGGTGCATTCACGACACGCTGAAAACGCCCCTGAATCTTTAAGGTTAGCAGCCATCTCTAAGTCAGCCCAGGCCTTTTCCTTTAGTTCTCGCTTTCTAACGTTCAGAGTCGGATTATAATTGGCTCCAACCTCTCTAATTTTGGAGTCCGATCTTGGAGTCTCCTTCAGACCTTTTAAGAGTTGCATTTGAGCAATCATGAAAAAAACATTCTCTTCTGGGATTACCCCTAGATTGGGTCTTGCTGGTTAACAGCTAACCTATAGACTCAGTAGGATGCTGAAAGGCACATGTACCTTCATTGGGAACTCCTTCAGGGCTTAGACAAGTCTCAAGAGACCTCGGCTATCCTTACACACAGATTTTAAAAACGAAGCATGATCAATTTTCCCTGTTTCAACAGCTACCCTTGATTCTCTGTGTATTTCATTGGCAAATCCATCCTCTGGTTACAGTTCCTCTAGGCCAAAATATAAATTGTGAGTAGATTATGATCGGCAGCACATTCAGGTGTAACCGTATCATTAGATGAAACAGGTACTAAGGCAGCCGAAGGTAAAATTAAGTCGATAGTGCTCCCTGAGCTTCTTCCTGTAAATATTGGCAAGTAGGGAGACGCGGAGTCCCTCTGGTCTACAGAGGGAAGAAATTAATTATATTTCATGATGAGCCTATTCAAATACTCCCCATAAGGGTTTTGTTTAAAATGTGGTATATCCAAGAAGCCACATACTTGTTCGCTGGAGTATCGGCAAAGCGTGATGTTAAAAATTCGCACCCATAACATTGGAACCGGAGTATGTAATTTCCTCAAGTGGGTATCTAAATCAATTCCAAAGCCCTCCAGAACAGATATAGCTGCATGATTAAAATCGTTGTAATAATAATTGACCAGCAAGACATGAAGCCCATTCCCAAACTTTAACACAATCAACTCATAATGGGGAGTAGTGGCCATAACGTTCATGGAAAGATTAGCACAAATGACTGATGCTAACACTTCCAAGACCCCCCAGGTCTTCCTTTATTAGACTGAGCAGCATGGGTACAAATAGAATAAAAACCATTAATATGAAAATCCCTGGAAAGCCAGGTCTCCTGGCAACAAACCTAATCAAATTTGTGCACAAACGATAGGCAATCTTGATTCTGTCATTTTGTACGTATACCAGTTATTTTCCATGTTACCACATGAATCAGACTATTGGTCTCAGAAATGTGTAAAGGGTATTTAACCACAGTGCGACAATTGCCATTGTCATGAGTTTGATTAGATGTGTCAATACTGCTGGGTCCCAATGATGATTCCTCCCTGTGCACTTTTGTCGCTATAGAGAGTGCCAATCAATATCATTAGGATCTGGAAGTTGGCCATACGCATTTCTAACTGGTAGTTAAAATAATCCATTGTCACCCTGAATTATGCTTGAGCCAGTGTGAGGCCTTTTTTTTTTTTGAGTGGAGAAGTGTGGCTCAGGGGTTAGAGGCGGCAGACCCGGAAGCAGAGATCAGCCCTGGACCAGGGTTCAATTCCCTGCCTTGGCTGGTCTTGGGCTAAAAAAAAAAAAAAATCCACGGACTCTATAATTCTCGCTCCAGTGCCTTCTTGACTCACGGGTTCACACTCTGCGACTCTGGGCAATAGCTTGCCTAATCTCCACAACCGCCCCTCGTGGCGGGATGCCTGGCTTTCACCTTGTGGATACCCTGCCGGGGTTATCTCACAGGGGAATACTAGGACGGGTTCCCTAAGCAAGCGCTTAGATACCGACCTCGGTCAGTGATTTGCGCTATATAAATACATGTACATTTACATTTTTTCTCAACTCCTCCCATCCTTTGTGCTGGTGTCTTGGTATAACCAGTACATTCTCCAAAACAGTAACATGAGTTGTACATTCAAGGGGAAGTTGCAACAAAAAAGTACTGGTCTCCTTCCTGGGCAAAGGATCAGAAATAGCACATGTTTGCCGTGTTGGATTGTGGGTCGTAGAGACTTGCCCAGAGACCTGGCCAGGTGGCACCGGAAGGACTCCTACTTGGTTGATACCAGGTGTAGAATGTGTTCCATTGACAGACGGCAGTGGCCTCACACTTGAGCTAATCAAAACACTAGCAACACTAACCAGAGGGGGCGGGTCTGTGTTTCCACAGCTTAAGGATCGCTCTGGATTCTGCTGGTTCGAATTCAGAGATGGTGATTTAACCACTAATTGAGTCCAAATATCCCTTAATAAGGACTCGAGCTTTTAAAATATGTTCGCGGGAAGGAACTTAGTATATTTTGTTCTAGTTTGTTTAGATCCAGCGAATCAATTGCAGAGACAAGGAAATCCTGTTGCTCTCTTGTTTTCCTATTAGCTCCAGGGGCTGTAGTCACTTTTCTTCTAATACTCCCTCCCCCCCTGCTTCCTCTTTCCTTTTCCTCTGGGGGAGAAGGTGGGGGGGGGGGTGATTTTAGAGTTGTGGCTATTGATGTCTCTATCTCTTCGACTCATATTTGTGACTCTCTCACAACACATGGGTTTCTGCATAAACTTTTCTTTTCTCCCATGGTTACCCTCATCTATTGGAACTGGAGATTTGGGGAGAATGATTTCTAGAGCATCTATTTACTGAGTTATTTCCCCGCTCGACCCCCTTGGATAAACCCTCATTTTGCCCTCTATGCGCTGCAGAAAGTTGTTCTTTAACACTTCGGATCTCAGAAGTAAGTTAAAACACCCATTGCAGTAGTTAGAAGGCTATCCGGCCGCTGTAGCTATTCATTTGGCCCAATCTGTTTTTGCCACTGGGGTCTTCCTCTTCCCATCTCCAGGCGGCCTAATCGGGCCTGATCCCAGATTTAACTCCCATAAATGAGAATTGAAAAGTCCTTCTGGTCACATGGAGTCAACCATGGCTCTACAGCTTGACCCCCAGATTTGTGAGGGAACCCCACTCCCTGAGTCCGCATTGCCCTGTTTTATTTTATGATGGGGCTCGAATGAGCTCTCTCGCCACGGTCAGGGCCTACATTCGTTGCTTCGTATCAGGTCTTGTTCCTTGACCACCCATCCAGAGCTGCCCTCTTTGTGTTTGAAGGAGATTGGAGTTGTCTTTTTTTTGGAAAAGTAGACCGAGGCTCTTTTCAAGGTCACGTGCTTGCCTCACACAGAGAACAACCTATGTGCTGAGAGAGATAGAAAGAGAGAGGCCAGACACACAGACCCTGTGGCAGGGAAAGGCGTGGAGAGGGACAGGGCCTCAGGAGCTGTGACAGGGAGTCTTGTGGAGGGCATGTCCTCAGACTTGATGGTACGGAAAGGCACAGAGAAGATCAGCCCGGACAGGACAGGGCTCAGGCGGTGGGACATGAAGTGGCAGAGAGAGGGCAGACCTCAGTCTGTGTGACAGAGAGTGGGTCGGAGAGGGCAGACCTCAGTCTTTGTGGCAGGGAGTGGCTCAGAGAGCCAAGACCTCAGTCTGTGTGGTAGGGAGTGGCTCAGATTGTGCATACATTAGTATGTGTGGTAGGGAGTGGCTCAGTGAGTGCCAGCCCTCAGGCTGTGTGACGGTGCGTGGCTTGGAGAGGGCAGGCCCTCAGCCTGTGTGACAGAGAGCGGATCAGATAAAGGAGACCCTCAGTATATGTGACAGAGAGAAGCTCAGAGAGCCCAGACCTCAGTTGGTGTGAAGGGAGTGGCTCAGAGTGTGCATACCCTCAGTCTGTGTGACAGAGAGCGGTTCAGATAGAGCAGATCCTCAGTCTGTGTGACAGAGAGCGGCTCAGATAGAGCACATCCTCAGTCTGTGTGACAGAGAGCGGCTCTGAGAGCCCAGACGGCAGGCTGTGTGACGGGGAGCGGCTCAGTGAGTGCCGGCCCTCAGGCTGTGTGACAGGGAGTTTCGTGAAGAGGGCAGGCCCTCAGTCTGTGTGACAGAGAGCGGCTCAGATAGAGCAGATCCTCAGTCTGTGTGACAGAGAGCGGCTCAGATAGAGCACATCCTCAGTCTGTGTGACAAAGTGCAGCTCAGAGAGTGCAGACCTCAGTCTGTGTGGTAGGGAGTGGCTCAGTGAGTGCCGGCCCTCAGGCTGTGTGAAAGGGAGTGGCTCAGAGTGCGCATACCCTCAGTCTGTGTGACAGACAGCGGCTCAGATAGAGGAGACCCTCAGTCTATGTGACAGAGAGCGGCTCAGACAGTGCAGACCTCAGTCTGTGTGGTAGGGCTCAGTAAGTGCCACCCCTCAGGCTGTGTGACAGGGAGTAGCTCAGAGAGCCCAGACCTCAGTCTGTGTGAAAGGGAGTGGCTCAGATTGTGCATACCCTCAGTCTGTGTGACAGAGAGCGGCTCAGATAGAGGAGACCCTCAGTCTATGTGACAGAGAGCGGCTCAGATAGAGGAGACCCTCAGTCTATGTGACAGAGAGCGGCTCAGAGAGTGCAGACATTAGTCTGTGTGGTAGGGAGTGGCTCAGTGAGTGCAGGCCCTCAGGCTGTGTGACATGGAGTGGCTTGGAGATTGTAGGCCCTCAGTCTGAGTGACAGCGAGACTCCAAGAATAAATGGCTTCAGTGTGTGTGATCGACAGGCTCAGAGTGTGCATATTCTCAGTCTGTGTGAAAGGGAGTGGCTCAGAGTGTGCATACCCTCAGTCTGCATGAAAGGGAGTGGCTCAGAGTGTGCATACTCTATCTGTGTGAAGGGAGTGGCTCAGAGTGTGCAGGCCTTAAGGCTGTGTGACGGGCCGTGGCTTGGAGAGGGCAGGCCCTCAGTCTGTGTGAAAGGGAGTGGCTCAGAGTGTGCATACTCTCAGTCTGTGTGGAAGGGAGTGGCTCAGAATGTGCATACTCTCAGTCTGTGTGGAAGGGAGTGGCTCAGATAGAGGAGACCCTCAGTCTATGTGACAGAGAGCGGCTCAGAGAGTGCAGACATTGGTCTGTGTGGTAGGGAGTGGCTCAGTGAGTACAGGCCCTCAGGCTGTGTGACATGGAGTGGCTTGGAGATTGTAGGCCCTCAGTCTGAGTGACAGCGAGACTCAAAGAATAAATGGCTTCAGTGTGTGTGATCGACAGGCTCAGAGTGTGCATACCCTCAGTCTTCATGAAAGGGAGTGGCTCAGAGTGTGCATACCCTCAGTCTGTGTGGAAGGGAGTGGTTCAGAGTCTGCATACCCTCAGTCTGTGTGGAAGGGAGTGGTTCAGAGTGTGCATACTCTCAGTCTGTGTGGAAGGGAGTGGCTCAGAGTGTGCAGGCCTTAAGGCTGTGTGACGGGCCGTGGCTTGGAGAGGGCAGGCCCTCAGTCTGTGTGACAGAGAGCGGCTTAGATAGAGCAGACCCTCAGTCTGTGTGACAGAGAGCGGCTCAGACAGTGCAGACCTCAGTCTGTGTGGTAGGGCTCAGTAAGTGCCACCCCTCAGGCTGTGTGACAGGGAGTAGCTCAGAGAACCCAGACCTCAGTCTGTGTGAAAGGGAGTGGCTCAGATTGTGCATACCCTCAGTCTGTGTGACAGAGAGCGGCTCAGATAGAGGAGATCCTCAGTCTGTGTGACAGAGAGCGGCTCTGAGAGCCCAGGCGGCAGGCTGTGTGACAGGGAGCGGCTCAGTGAGTGCCGGCCCTCAGGCTGTGTGACAGGGAGTGGCGTGAAGAGGGCAGGCCCTCAGTCTGTGTGACAGAGAGCGGCTCAGATAGAGCCTATCCTCAGTCTGTGTGACAAAGTGCAGCTCAGAGAGTGCAGACCTCAGTCTGTGTGGTAGGGAGTGGCTCAGTGAGTGCCGGCCCTCAGGCTGTGTGAAAGGGAGTGGCTCAGAGTGCGCATACCCTCAGTCTGTGTGACAGACAGCGGCTCAGATAGAGGAGACCCTCAGTCTATGTGACAGAGAGCGGCTCAGACAGTGCAGACCTCAGTCTGTGTGGTAGGGCTCAGTAAGTGCCACCCCTCAGGCTGTGTGACAGGGAGTAGCTCAGAGAGCCCAGACCTCAGTCTGTGTGAAAGGGAGTGGCTCAGATTGTGCATACCCTCAGTCTGTGTGACAGAGAGCGGCTCAGATAGAGCAGATCCTCAGTCTGTGTGACAGAGAGCAGCTCAGAGAGCCCAGACCTCAGTCTGTGTGAAAGGGAGTGGCTCAGATTGTGCATACCCTCAGTCTGTGTGACAGAGAGCGGCTCAGATAGAGCCTATCCTCAGTCTGTGTGACAAAGTGCAGCTCAGAGAGTGCAGACCTCAGTCTGTGTGGTAGGGAGTGGCTCAGTGAGTGCCGGCCCTCAGGCTGTGTGAAAGGGAGTGGCTCAGAGTGCGCATACCCTCAGTCTGTGTGACAGACAGCGGCTCAGATAGAGGAGACCCTCAGTCTATGTGACAGAGAGCGGCTCAGACAGTGCAGACCTCAGTCTGTGTGGTAGGGCTCAGTAAGTGCCACCCCTCAGGCTGTGTGACAGGGAGTAGCTCAGAGAGCCCAGACCTCAGTCTGTGTGAAAGGGAGTGGCTCAGATTGTGCATACCCTCAGTCTGTGTGACAGAGAGCGGCTCAGATAGAGCAGATCCTCAGTCTGTGTGACAGAGAGCAGCTCAGAGAGCCCAGACCTCAGTCTGTGTGAAAGGGAGTGGCTCAGATTGTGCATACCCTCAGTCTGTGTGACAGAGAGCGGCTCAGATAGAGGAGACCCTCAGTCTATGTGACAGAGAGCGGCTCAGATAGAAGAGACCCTCAGTCTATGTGACAGAGAGCGGCTCAGAGAGTGCAGACATTAGTCTGTGTGGTAGGGAGTGGCTCAGTGAGTGCAGGCCCTCAGGCTGTGTGACATGGAGTGGCTTGGAGATTGTAGGCCCTCAGTCTGAGTGACAGCGAGACTCCAAGAATAAATGGCTTCAGTGTGTGTGATCGACAGGCTCAGAGTGTGCATATTCTCAGTCTGTGTGAAAGGGAGTGGCTCAGAGTGTGCATACCCTCAGTCTGCATGAAAGGGAGTGGCTCAGAGTGTGCATACTCTATCTGTGTGAAGGGAGTGGCTCAGAGTGTGCAGGCCTTAAGGCTGTGTGACGGGCCGTGGCTTGGAGAGGGCAGGCCCTCAGTCTGTGTGAAAGGGAGTGGCTCAGAGTGTGCATACTCTCAGTCTGTGTGGAAGGGAGTGGCTCAGAATGTGCATACTCTCAGTCTGTGTGGAAGGGAGTGGCTCAGATAGAGGAGACCCTCAGTCTATGTGACAGAGAGCGGCTCAGAGAGTGCAGACATTGGTCTGTGTGGTAGGGAGTGGCTCAGTGAGTACAGGCCCTCAGGCTGTGTGACATGGAGTGGCTTGGAGATTGTAGGCCCTCAGTCTGAGTGACAGCGAGACTCAAAGAATAAATGGCTTCAGTGTGTGTGATCGACAGGCTCAGAGTGTGCATACCCTCAGTCTTCATGAAAGGGAGTGGCTCAGAGTGTGCATACCCTCAGTCTGTGTGGAAGGGAGTGGTTCAGAGTCTGCATACCCTCAGTCTGTGTGGAAGGGAGTGGTTCAGAGTGTGCATACTCTCAGTCTGTGTGGAAGGGAGTGGCTCAGAGTGTGCAAGCCTTAAGGCTGTGTGACGGGCCGTGGCTTGGAGAGGGCAGGCCCTCAGTCTGTGTGACAGAGAGCGGCTTAGATAGAGCAGACCCTCAGTCTGTGTGACAGAGAGCGGCTCAGACAGTGCAGACCTCAGTCTGTGTGGTAGGGCTCAGTAAGTGCCACCCCTCAGGCTGTGTGACAGGGAGTAGCTCAGAGAGCCCAGACCTCAGTCTGTGTGAAAGGGAGTGGCTCAGATTGTGCATACCCTCAGTCTGTGTGACAGAGAGCGGCTCAGATAGAGGAGATCCTCAGTCTGTGTGACAGAGAGCAGCTCAGAGAGCCCAGACCTCAGTCTGTGTGAAAGGGAGTGGCTCAGATTGTGCATACCCTCAGTCTGTGTGACAGAGAGCGGCTCAGATAGAGGAGATCCTCAGTCTGTGTGACAGAGAGCGGCTCAGAGAGTGCAGACATTAGTCTGTGTGGTAGGGAGTGGCTCAGTGAGTGCAGGCCCTCAGGCTGTGTGACGGGGCGTGGCTTGGAGAGGGCAGGCCCCCCAGTCTGTGTCATATGATTGGCCCCTATAGTTCAGGCCTTCATTCTTTGTGACGGGAAACCTTGGAAAGACTAGGTCTTTAATGTGTGGGGGTGGGGGGATGCTCTGAGAGAGCAGGCCCCTGGGATGAGTGCGAGGGAGGTTCGTGGAGAGAAGCCCTCATTTTATATGGCAGGGAGATGCAGGCGGTGGCCAATGTGGCAGGGGCGAGGGCACGCTATCGCTCGCGTGTCAGAGAGAGGGGTGAGCGGTCAGACTCTACGTCAGGGTGACACTGACAAACGCCGCGAGAGACAGGAGAGGGGAGGGGAGGGGAGGGATGAGCAAAATAAGGATACATGGGAATGAGGTGAAAGGAGAGAGAGTGGGAGAGAGCGAGTGAAATCCTGATGGAAAGGGAGAACAACTAGGAACGGGGACAATTGGAGTGAATGAAAGAAAGAGAGAGAGAGAGGGGGGACGAGGGTGAGAAAGGGGGATGGCATGGAGCACCCCTCCCCCTGCCTTCATCACCCCATATCTTGCTCTGCTTAGATCTTTTGCGGCCTCGGCTCAGTCTCTGTAGGGCACGTCCGTGACTCCGGGAGGTGGTGGTTTATGAACACGGCCCTTCCTCCCGCCCCCTCCTTCGGATTAATCAGCCTCGCCCCCCTTCATTTTGTACAGGATGTTGTTTTGTTGTATATTTTAACTCGTTTTATAGCGGAGCTCGGTGCCCCGGGGTGTCAGCGCTGTAACAGCAATTACAGGAGCACTTTTAACAGAAGAAGTGTATAATTATTTTGCATTGATGAAATACAAAAAATCCTGTGTTTATAGCTGAGAATATGTGAGTCAAGAAGTTTAAATGTCATATTGTGTTTGATTCGTAATGGATCAACTTTGCCCAGAGCTGCTTTCAGAGCAGATACTGGAGGGGGAGGGAGAGGGCTTGGTGCCGGGGGTAGGAGGGTGCGGGGAGCGGAGGAGGCGAGGGGTATGACTGGGAATGTGTGGGCCTGATGGGGAATTTTTTTGTATATAGCACCACTTCCGGTTCGTGAAGTCGCAGCGGGTTAGAATATGTGGGTTACCTGCAGACAGTTTTCATATAGCACCACTTTCGGTTCATCATGTAACAACGCTGTATACCCTTAAGAATACAGGGCAGGCACAATACTATCCCACCACGAGGAACCTGTCAGTAAAACAGTGTTTGTTCACGTGCAAAGTGCAGCCTGATGAGGACACCCGCCACCTTTGAAGTGCTGTCAGAGACACTGCCCCAGCGACAAGGTTAAGCGAGGTCAAAAGCAATGTTAGAGCAATGTTGAAAGACGTTCAAAGGAGGACATGGTCAGTCTCAGAGGAAGCTTTATTCTTGAGGAAAATTAGACCCACAAAAGAGTAAGCGTCCTTCGAGTGACTCAGTCTCCTCGCCTGCTGGGTTCAGAACCATCGACTCTCCAAGCAAGGAGCACCCCATGAATCTGCACCCCACATGCCTCAAGTACAGCGAAACACAAATGAACCCACTTGCCACAAGCACTGATCCTGAGTTCAAACCATGGGGCTCCAATCCACGTTGGAGCGATGGGGCAAGAAAAGATCGTTCTCACAATCCTACTCCACACTTCCCAACTTTGGATCTGAGACAGCGCCCTCACAGTAGGAGACATTGGAGAGTGTGGCTTAAACAACACAAGCCCACCGCCTCTCAGACGTAGCTGGGGCATCACTCTCCTCTCTCCCCTGGCAAAGCAATTTCCTGGTCGCCGACTCACATCGGTTCAGTCTGGTCCCCTTCCTGTCCAACGTCCATCAGGTCACATGTAGAGTGCCCAGAGGACGCCCTGGTCCCCTATACCTGTCACCGCCCTCCGCCAGAGGTCTAGATAGTCCTCGCCCACAAACAAGACAGCCAGGTCCAGGAAGAATGCTTGTCCTTTGTCGCCAGACTCTCATATGGCACCACAATATGAGCGCCTCGCATCAAGAAACCTGCCTACCGCCAGCACTAGTTTGCGACCTGCATTCTATCAATCTTGCCGCATAATCAGCTCTTAGATTCATACTACAGGAGACAGTTGTACCTGCTCTTCACATACTGTCTAGCATTCTCCTCCGGATCTTGTTGGTTGTAGGGCAAACCATGCAGTTTTAAAGGGCTTTGGAAGTGGTGGGGCGAAAATACCTACCATGAATTGAACGATGTTGGCTCTACCCATCACTAATATGGTGGCAAAATAGTGGATTTCAGCACAATTTCCCGTTTACATCACCTAAATAGTTTTTTTGTTTTAGACAATTAACAAATCTGGTGGGGCAATGTCTGGCTTCTCATTTGCTTCAATATGTATAACGCGTCTTCATTTATCTATTCAGCCCCACAATCACAGGCCATACACTGCAGGGCTAGATAGAGCTAGACTACTCTGGGAAGACTCATATGCAAAGCTGCAAGCACATTTCACAGACCTCACAGATCTAGAAGCATACTGCCTACAACAGCCCTACATGCTCGAGCCTCAGACAGTAGTAAGCGCCATATAACAAAACATCTTATAACTATAAAAGACGAAATGCGTGCACACACGCCATGAAAAGACACCCACTGCAGTGTCCTCTGCTGCTATGGGACCACATTCAGCAATGCATATCCTGAACTTTGCTTAAATGGTTTCTCAGACTTAAAATATATGACAGGAAAGCAGGTATTTTGTTCAAAAGCTCAGCTTGCCAGTTTCTAAAAATAGATATTTTGCCATGAAATAGAACATTTTGGACATACACGCTTAGTTCCAACAAACCAAAGCTTTCCATTTTCTTTTAAATAAATGCAGCTACTTGTCTCAAAATACATCCTGTCGTTTTTTTTAAATACATATATGTTTTTTCAACAAACCTCAGCCAGTTCATTTCATCAGGCAGGCCTATATAACCTGTGTGCAGATTGTGTCATGCTCATTTATTAACATCAAATATCAGGGATGTCCGTCATTTGTCAAGAATGTTTAACTCCATTATTCCTGGTACAGATATAATTGATTAACAAATGGCTACAGTAAGTTGTGGATACAACACTATATGGGATGAACAGTATGTGTTAAGGACAGGCCACTATTAAATGAGGGATACCCAACATGTTGTTAGGAATACAGAAAAGTTGGGCACTATTGTGCTAGAGATAGCCAGCAGGTAGCCACTAATGGCCATGATATATCAAAGATGGGCCAATGTTGTGCCACTAGTAGCCAGATTGTTGTCAGCATGTTGTGTGCCTGAGAGGAGCTTTGGTCCTCCTGTTTGTTGTAGCACTTAGTATTTGGAAGTTTCAATGGTGTACCCTTTCAGACACCTGCATTTTTTCCCTTTAGCGCGGGCCTCCTTCCAGAGCAGCCAGCCAGCTAGAGGTGAGGCAGGATTTTCCTACTTTTGAGGGTAAGTCCTGACTAGTTGTAAGCATTATTATACTAGTAATTAGCGACGAATAAATTTAGTGTGCTAAATAACACATATGTTAACCTAGCAATGTGTATGTGTGTTTCTCTCTTTCTTTCTTTCTCTTGCTACTTGTGTTTTATTCTAGATACCTGGGTATGACCTGACCAACAAATGAAAAGCAGGAATACCGGTGTTGTACACATTTTACTTTATTCTATTAGATTTATTAGTTGTCACTTATTTTTGCAGCAGCATTTGCACATATTTGATCTGGTCCTGAAGAAAGCCGCTGATACTTCTTTGTATATCAATAGGCTGAAACATGTTGACCATTAAGTGACAGTGGTTCTATATCCATACCACTGGGCTGTCTCCTTTTTAACCCTGTCAAGTGGAACACATCGATAAAGTTAGATAGTGTCTCCATTTAGATAGTTTTAATTTCACCTACCCATCCTTCACACAGTGCTGCATACCTCATTACACCTATTCTCTCACATATGGGATTACCATCCTTACTTGTAAAAACATCTCTGAGCTCCTTCCTTAAACACCGAAGTAGTAGCTCCCAGTGGTGACTAGGTTTTCCACACTGGTAAGGAGGACCCATATGATGAAGCATGTTACCCTTGGATGAGTGAGGGTTCTTATCCTTAAGGGATGTCTCCCCCAGTCATGTTTCTCTTGTAGCAGTTCGTTGGTTGAGAGAGACACTACTTACTCAATGGCCTGGCAAGATTATGCCAAGAATCGGTGACCATTATGTTGTGAATAATGTTGTGCAAAATGGCCACAATTTTTAATGATGGTGCACTAGTATGTCTACAATACAAAGAGTGTCAATAGAAATTCCTTCAGTATGTCAAAGATGGGCCACTAAATATCCCACCGATAACCAGATCTGATCAAGAATGCATGCCATTTGGCCACTATTGTGACTGGGATTGCCAGAATATCGACAAGAATGCCCACCAAATGTCAAGTATGGAATGCCAATAAACCGAATGTCTGACTAAATATCGAAATTAAAAATATCGACATACAAAAATATCGGGACAAAAATATCGAAGTCAAAAATATCGGAATCCTATCCCTAACAAGGTAAGTACAAAAATATCGGAAAAATAATATCGTAGTACAAAAATATCGAAAAAAAAAATATCGTTTTTTAAAATGTATTAATAATGATGTTAAAATAATTATAAAATACATATAATGTTACAAATATTAAATAAAAATATTAAAACATAATTAAAAATTAAAACTAATACATATACATTTAAAATAAATTAAAAACTTAATAATGTAATGTAATTTTATATTTTGTAATTTCATTTAATTGATTTAATTTAAATTTATTTAATTTTTACCCTGTACGACTGTACCCCAAAAACCCAAAACTGACCCAGAACCCTAAAAATACCCCTTTACCCAAAAACTGAAAACTGACCCTGAGCCCTAAAAATACCCCTTTACCCATGAACTGAAAACTGACCCTGAACCCTAAAAATACCCCTTTACCCATGAACTGAAAACTGACCCTGAACCCAAAAAATACCCCTTTACCCAAAAACTGAAAACTGACCCTGAACCCTAAAAATACCCCTGTACCCATGAACTGAAAACTGACCCTGAACCCTAAAAATACCCCTTTACCCATGAACTGAAAACTGACCCTGAACCCTAAAAATACCCCTTTACCCATGAACTGAAAACTGACCCTGAACCCTAAAAATACCCCTGTACCCATGAACTGAAAACTGACCCTGAACCCTAAAAATACCCCTTTACCCATGAACTGAAAACTGACCCTGAACCCAAAAAATACCCCTTTACCCAAAAACTGAAAACTGACCCTGAACCCTAAAAATACCCCTGTACCCATGAACTGAAAACTGACCCTGAACCCTAAAAATACCCCTTTACCCATGAACTGAAAACTGACCCTGAACCCTAAAAATACCCCTGTACCCATGAACTGAAAACTGACCCTGAACCCTAAAAATACCCCTGTACCCATGAACTGAAAACTGACCCTGAACCCTAAAAATACCCCTGTACCCATGAACTGAAAACTGACCCTGAACCCTAAAAATACCCCTTTACCCATGAACTGAAAACTGACCCTGAACCCTAAAAATACCCCTGTACCCATGAACTGAAAACTGACCCTGAACCCTAAAAATACCCCTGTACCCATGAACTGAAAACTGACCCTGAACCCTAAAAATACCCCTTTACCCATGAACTGAAAACTGACCCTGAACCCTAAAAATACCCCTGTACCCATGAACTGAAAACTGACCCTGAACCCTAAAAATACCCCTTTACCCATGAACTGAAAACTGACCCTGAACCCTAAAAATACCCCTGTACCCAAAATTAATTAATATTATTTAATTACCAATTAATTATTAATTAAGAATAACAATAAAGTAAATATATTAGCACATTTGCTGTAATTAATCTAATTTAAATATTAATATTATTTTGCACAATTAATTAATTAAGAATAACAATAAATTATATATAAAAATTACTGTAATTAATTTTTTAAATAATTAATAATAATTAATTACTAACTAATGAATCATTATAAATATGAAAAAAATGATATTAATTAATTAAGTAATTAATAGAAATTAATTACCAATTAATTATTAATTAAAATATATACAAACATATATCAATTAATTAATTATTATGAAATGACTTCCCACCCTATTCCCCTATAAACCCATAACCCGCTACAGAACATATTTATCAATTAATAAATTAATTAAAAATAATTTAAAATTAATTCTCAATTAATTAATTAATAATTCCTAATAATTAATAAATAATTTAACATAATTAAATTACTTCCCACCCTATTCCCCTATAAACCCACAACCCGCTACAGTAGTAAAACACAATATTTAATAAAATAACATTAAAAAAAATAATAAAACATAATTAATACAATATAATATACACTAAATTTATTTAAAAATAGATATTAGTAACATCAAAGTTATTAATTTCGATATTATTAACATCGATATTTACAACTTCGATATTACTGATATCATACCAATATCGATATTTAGACTGTCGATATTACTTACCTTCGATATTTTTGTATATCGATATTAAAACTTCGATATTTTTGCTTATCGATATTAAAAAATCGATATTTTGTCTGTGTACCCAATAAACCAGTGTGAGCCCCCATTGCTGACTATAACCTTGCCTCATCAGAGGTGCACTGCCAAGCAACACGTATGACTACACATACAGACATGTTCTTCCAACTTACTATCCTAGGGCTGGCAGAACTTCAGGCATTCATCCTCAGGCTCCACTGAGGCCCCCTAGTATCGGTTTCAGCATGACACCAAGGAAAGGTGGAAGCAGTTGCGGCTACTGCCAATATGCAGCGCGGGGGGTGGGGGGATGGCAGGGCAGCAGCAGAGGTGTGGGCGTGAATCACGCTTCTCCTGCTGCTCCCTTGCGCTGCTCTGAGTTCCGACAGTTCCTGGGGCAGACTCCCCAACCAATCCAGATGCTGCTGTCATACTATGAGACCAGCGCTGGGATTGGCCTCAGCGGGCTGCTTAGACGCGCCGCCCAGTCACAGGGAGTCTGTGCCATTTCTCCACCCAGCTGTAGAATACAGCCGGGTGGAGAAACCTCACTGCGCATGTCTATTTGGCTGGACAGCCAGCCAAACAGACATGCACACTTAGAAGTGCACAACCACTCTTCCCTTTGACCCCAGCCCCGCCCTTCCTACACGCACTGGCTCAGAGCCAGCAGCTGAAAAATAAAACGATATTAAAACACTGTTTTATTTTTCAGCTGCTGGTTCTGAGCCAGTAGGGTGACGCTCCTCTGCCGTTGCGGAGGAGCCGCCACTAGGTGGAAGCTGTCATGACTGAATGCACCCTATATGTAAAAGGCAGACTATGGCTCAGCACCATCTACCTGTATAGATCATGTGCATTAAGCTGATGCTTGAGTTCAGGCCCTCAGCTTGTATAATGACTTACTGAGTGGTAGTGTAATGCAATGGGGCTCCGCCCATTATGCCATAATGGTCCAGCCTCTGAATAAGATGACAGATTTCCAACTATTGCTAGCCCTGCCAAGTACCACGCATTGTGAGTTAGTATCTTGCATTTCAGTGCTGATCACCACGCTAACATGATAGGTCACGCATAATTGGCTAGCTTCTGATATACATGATGACCTGGTCCTTCAACTGTTTTACATTACAGACTCCGAGCGAGGTGGGAGTACAGCTCTCGGCTCCTTACATCAGGGGGGCATATATTCTCATCCTCTTCCCGCCCTCTGAGTGCTGAGATTAGTTAGCTGAAATGTTTGAATAATTGTTTTCTTCCGTCTCACTTCTGTACTAGAGTGCAGCATGTTTCGAAGAGGCTTCATCCCGGTGGCCAGTGTGGGACTCAATAGTATTCCATGGAAGTAATCCAAAAGCCTCTGTAAGTACTAGTAAATGAAGATGGCCTGAAAGCAGTACCTATTTTAGGTGCTATGTTTCCAGGATGTCTTCCTTTACAGAGCTGGACGTGGGTAAAAAAGCATAGGAACTGTGATCCTGAGTGCCATAGGAACAGAAGTCAACACGTGGGGTGGCAAGGTCAAAGACATGGCTAAAAGGAACAAAATATTGTGTACATATGTTGTTGCTCTTTCATCTGCAGGTTGCTGCATATGCAATAACGGTCACACCTTACATGAAAAATAATGAAAGTTAAACTAATTGGTGGGAAATTCACTCTTTTACAATATGGAACCTCAGTTGGTTACTGCGATAACTTCAGATGTCAATGTGTGTGACCAGAGAGGGGCAGGGGGGAAAATGACTTGTGTATTTATAGTGCTATATGGTCACAATCTGTGACAAACAGCACAGTGAGTATGTAAGTCATTTTTACAAAATTGTGTCACACATAGTATATCATGGCTGCCACAAAGTGATTTAGTGTTTAAGATCAAACAAGTAATTTCAAAGTACATATTTCAGTAATCCTAATCAGGAAACATTTTTTAGAAGGGTCCATTAAAAGGATACATTGCAGAACTTAGCTGATAACCTCTTTGCATTACCTCTCCAAAAAAATAAATCTTTGACACCATGAAGCCTTAAGTGACTTCATCGATTAAAGTCCATATGAGCTCCCAAGCTGCCTTCACATTTGGTGATTACCAACTGTGCACATTTATATTTCTTTCAGGTAGCAGGTACCCTGGTGAGAAGGCCTGTGTGTTTATTAGCTCTCTGTCTCTGCTGCACAGCCCAGGAGAGGCAACACCCCTTGACTTTCAGCCAGAGGCAACTCAAGGTCTGTACCAACTATCCAGGGAGATGTTTTTTAAACATAAAGTATGAGAACTGTTTTTACAAAATTAAAAATGATTGGACACGTTTGTCCCCATGGATCCCACCCATATCGGCCTCTGTTTACATACAGATGTCTTATCAGGTGAGTCTAGAGTCTGTTAGGAAGGAGGCCAGCAGGGTTACATTTAGATGAAGTTTCCTGATAGTTTGCACTCATAGAACTTCAAAGTAAGGGGCCAGGAAAAAGAAGAAAGAAGCGAGATCCATAGCACCATCAAAGAGATGGCCTAGAAGAGGTTATACCATGTGGGAACAAATATTTGGTCTCGCCTAAAACAGTGCATGGACTGTCTCTTTCAAGAATGTTTGCCACCTTACAGGAAGCTTATAGGCCACCCATTGCTTACCATTGTTTGACCTAAATGTAGGGGTGGGTGGAATGTTTTATTTCACCTGAGAAATTGGCTAAGTTTGGTGTCACCACATTACTATTGTAATGTGGAGTTCCAGACAAATTCTGGCAAAACCAAGTGGCAAAATTATTTTCCAGTGAGGTTCCAGAAATGTGAGCTGGTGAGCGAAATTTGGCATCCCCTTCTGCAATTTTCTAACGTGGGCAGTCGCAAGCGAAATCAGTCAGAGGGCTGCTTCTCGAGTAGATTTGCTGCCCCTCAAGTAGGTTTTCTACTTTAGTGGCAACAAATTCAACTCGTGTGACCATGCACTTCTGAGCACCGCATGGTGCCGTTTGCACTGGTTTTTCATTGCTACTCGCGCTACCGGCGCTAAATTGCAGCACGAGCAGCTCAACATGGATATTTTCCACCCATTGGCAGAACTTTGCACAATCTCACAGAGTTTTTATACAACTCTACAGAATTCCACAAAATGAAACTCCACAAATTCCACCCACCCCTACTTAATTGGCACTTTCATTTGCTTGCTTCTTAGTTGTCAACTTTCCTAGGCTTTCCTTCCTCTTCTTGTGTTTGACTCACCACTGGAGCATTGATAACAATGGATAACAATCTTTATAGCGCGGGGATGCCCTCGGGTCACCAGGCGCTTTATAAGTCGTTAAAAAAAAAAAATGGACGCATTACTGTGTTCTTACTCTACTTTCGTTTATGGGATTTATTTTTTTTTCTTTTTTGTTTAAGTACTCTAGAAGAGTATGAGTGCTTTCCAGCTGTTGCCCTTGTGTACTTCTCTCCCTCTTCATGTTCCTCTACCATTCCTCTCCCGTCCACCCTACATTGTCCATGGGCTACCATAGCCCCTTCAGCCCAACATGTGTTGTCTGTGTTCTTCTTCCAACCCCTCCCATCCACCCTCCATTGCCTATACCAGCCCCACCCACCTCTGTTGTCCATGTGCTTGTTTGTGTGCTTCACAGTACCTCCCGCCCTCCATTCATTGCCCATGTGATTCCCTAGAACCTCTATTGTCTGTGTGATACCCCAGCTCCTCCCACCCATATCTCCATTGACCATGTGCTTACCGCAGGTCCTTCTGCCGCCCTCCTTTGTCCATGTGCTTTCCCCAATCCTTTCCGTCCACCCTCTGTTGTCCATTTACTCCCCCAACAATCTCTCTTGCCTGTCATCTCCCTCCAGCCATGATCATCTCTACTGCCATCACTCCTTCAGTGTTGCCTCACCCTCCAACGCACTCCTCAATTGTTGGAAAAGGAGTGGGTAGGGAGACTAGGCAGCACAGAGGGAGGTAGAGAGAGTAGAACCTGGGTGGGGGAGAGGACAGGCGGGAAGGGATGGAGAGCACATGGCTAAACAAAAAAAAATGTGCTATGATGTGGACAGAGATGAGCTTTCCTTTCTTAAAGCATAGTGCACTGGCCCTGTGCAGTGCTTTTTAAAAATAATTTTTAACAATGCTGCACAGCAGCCGTGCTGTTGAACAGAATGTCTAAAAATCATTGCCAAAGTCAATCGGTCACTTAGAAGAGACCTGTTGGCTTTGCCAGTGCTTTTTTAATTCACCAGTGGATAGAGGCAGCTTCCTCGGACAGATGCCATGAGTAAGGGCTGAGATACGGGTGCTTTCATTTGCCTAAAGTGCCATCTGTACCTTTAGTGCAGCAGATGCAGTTGACCTGCGGCCAGGAGTGTGAGGAGCCACTGCACCACATTTATGACTGCTTTACTACCGAATGGGGAAACCCTTGCCATGCAGGACATTAGGCCCAAGCAACAGAGTGTGAGGATGATGGGCTCTTTCCAATTTTTATGCAAAGGGTCTGACAGCCTGCTTTCAGCCCCAGTAGTTGTGGACAACAGGGGCAACCCTGAAAACCTGAACCAGGGGAAAACACTGGAATCCTAACGGTGACAAACAACAATTATACCTTAAACTACACAAAAATACTTCAATTTAACATATCAAGAAAAAGAAAAGCAATATAGAAGAACAAAGAGAAGGGGGATACGCAAGATACCTATGTGCAACAAAGACAATTATAAGTTTCATACAAAATCACTGAATAAGATGTGTGAAAAAATAATAAAAAATAAGATTCTATTATTTTTTCACACGTCTTATGCCGTGATTTAGCAAAATTGTCTTTCTCTCTCTTTTTCTCCCTTCCCCCCCTTTTAGGTCGAGCCTAGACGAAAGCAAAGCGAAGCTTTGCTGTCTATGGCTCGACAACTTATGTCGTCGCTTTCAGGGGAATGTGGACAGCAGACTGACGAGCGAGCGTCTCCTGCCGGAGATTCTACCTCGTGAGCGCGCACGTCGCCGTGCCTCATTTTCCCATTCTCAAACAAAGCCACACTCACGCATGCGCACATACACACACTGCATACACACACACGCACCCCCCCTTAAACAGACACACGCTGCATACACACACGCACCCCCCTTAAACAGACACACACGCACGCACAAACACACTCCAACATACACACGCGCGTACACCCCCACCCTCAACCTCACTCGCCGGGCTCCTCTCCCCTTACGCGTGGGAAGGCACTGTGCAAGAAGGTGCGCTGTCTCATATCACCGCCGCCTCCCACAGCGTCATTGTATGGAAATTTAAACTTGCCTTCCCGTAAACACCGCCGCAGCCCGGGAACTTCAGTAGTCTTACAAATCCCAAGCGCAGCTCCTCTGACGTCAGACGAGGAGCCGCGCTGGGATTGGTGCCGGTGGGGCCGTTGCCTGGCAACGGAAGTGAGGTCGAAGCCGGGCGGGACTTCGACGCCGGGCGGGAGGGGCGGAGCCTGATGCGGCCATGGAGCCGGGCCTCCCGCTGCTGCTGCGGCCTGCTGCTGTTCGCTGCCGGTGATGATGCGGTGACTAGCCATTCGACCGGACTTTACCGGGCCTCCCGCTGCTGCTGCTGGGGAGCTGCGGCCTGCTGCTGTTCGCTGCCGGTGATGATGCGGTGAGTGGTAAACGCGGGGACATTCAGGTTTGTGATCCAGCTAAAAATATACTGCAGACGCAGCGTCAATGCTTTTTCTAGTTATTGAGTCAGTGCGCATCCGAAAATTAAGAAAACCACTAAACTGGGCAGATTTCAAGAAGTTTTGACAGGAGAGAAGTTATGGGCCGAAAATTGAGGGCATGAGGTGGGCGGCACATTATTACACTTTTGACAACTCTTCTATGCATAGTAACAAGCATTCATGGGCATGCAAGAGAAACTCGCCAGGCCTACCCAGTTTCCTCTCATTTCCTGCAGGCTCGAGACATGCTGTGCACTTTCTAGATGTACTCTGCTAGCCCCGGCTGGTTTTCAAATCATGTGCCGCTTTCTCACAACGGCTCCGGCACGGCGAGGATCTGAGGTATTCCCTGCACTTCCTCTGAAGAAAATTGCGATATTACCCCCACCACGCACACACACACTGTCCATTACGAAATAAGAAGTTTTTTGCGCTTGTCGAGCTGAAATTGGTAACGGTATAGTTTATTTTACCACTTCTTTCTCACTAATGAGAAAACAATGTGTGCAGAGTGAGTAGAATGAAGTTTAAGAACGTTCCCTGCCATTACTGCCCCTCTCAAATCTCAAATATTGGGTAGGACTCCGTGGCAGTCAGTGCTGGAAGCTCGAGGCCGTGTTTAGCGCTTGGGACAGTCATGAGAATGCCAGCTGATGTCATTTCCTTCTGCGTGCTTCCGTTCCCCCTCGCAGCCCACAAACCAACAGTGCTGAACAAGGACGTTCTCTTGAATAATGAACATAAGCCAGCATCAGCAAGTAGAAAGAAACGGGCATAAGCATCCACCACCCTTGACTCCGTGAACAGCGGAATTAAGGTGTGTCTGACTCCTGTGCCCGTTATTTGCGCAGTACACCCCTAAATAGATGCACACCCCCTTACCCAGTCCTACTCCAGGATGCACAAGGTAGCATAGCAATGGCAGCATATTCCCTAGTGCAGGCAAGGACCACAGGCCCTGCTAGCACAGGTTTATGTAGCAAAATACAGCCACAGGTGGGGTGCACTGGGCACCTCACACCACCGGGCCTCGGTGCCACTGTACCTGCTGAACCAGCGATAGCTACGCCCCTGCATGCTCCCCTGCGTGCGGACTGAACAGCTCCAGCTAACAGCTAAACGACAGCCTGAAAAGCTCAATAATGTAATAGGAACATCTCGACAAAACAAATAGGTTCCTGTGTATTGAAAACACTTGTGTGTGCTTGCTGCAGGCACGCTTTGTGGAAACCAACAGTAAAATCCACACTCGCACCAAGAAAAAACAGACCTACAAACACCCAAAAACCGACACAGACACACACACTGAACTACCAAAAAAGCCCTCCTGGCACTGCCAGGCTGTCTTCAAGGCCAATCCGACCTTCGCCATGCTGTGTACACAGCTCCTATACTCAGCGACAATCCTCCCATATGACATTTGTCCTGAAAGAATGCTGCCTGTACTGCGCGATTCAAGCGCCAGCCACCCTTCCACAGAAACCCTCACGGTAGCCTGACAGTGACTCTGCTTGTATTGGCTGTATTCTGCAATAAGCAACCTAACATCACACCAGCACATCACTCAGGGACAACGTCACATCACTCAGGGGCACCGCCACATCACTCAGGGGCACCACTTGTCACTCGAGGACACCACCACATCACTCGGGGCACCACTCGGGGACACCACCACATCACTCTGGGACACGACCCACTTCACCCTTCCACCGACTCAATTACAATACCTTTTTATTTAAGTATTAATTATGAAAAAAATTAAAAGCCATTGTTATTTGTAATATAAATACATCTAAGTCACGTAAATAAAACACAGATTGCATTACAAATGCTATAGGTGTCACATTTACAAAAGTTATAACTATTGGCATTGTCATATACAATGCCAATAACTCAAACTTTAATGCTGCGAGACCTATTGCATTGTAAATGCTTGTTTCTTCCTCTCCCCTTTTTCCTCTTTTCTATCCACTTTTCCCCCTTTTTTCTTCCTCTCCCCTTTTTCCTCTTTTCTATCCATTTATCCTAATGATACTCTTTCTAAAGTAATGTAAACTGCTGTACACGCTTGATTCCTATGTAAATATTTTTTCATTTCTAGAAGTTTTATCAAATTGTTCTGGACGCTCAGATAGATAATTTTCTGTCCTGATGATGACTGTGAATGTTTACGACGGTCGAATCGTCGTCAACGATATATTTGGCCGCAACTAATGAAGGGGATATTTTATGTTTTTGTGATGTTTCAGCTTTGTTCTGAACACCCCATCTATGTACAAACCCGTCTCACAGCCATCTTTTTGATTACGCAGTGTATTGTTGATTACTTTTGTTGTTTGTGTACCGTGTTGAGCGTCATTGTTTTATGTGTCTGAGTATTTTAAGAAAATGCATTAATACATTTTGTACGAATTTTTTAATTGTCCTTGTTGCACAGAGGTATCTTGCTTATACCCCTTCTCCTTTTTCTTCTATATTGCTTTTCTTTTTCTTGAGGTGCCTTCAGCCTCAGGTAATAGGAGTGATGGCCCAGCAGAGGAGACAATGCTGTAGTTATCATTGGTGCTGCAGATGCAGTGGCATGGGAACCCAATGGTGTCAGGTGCCAACTGAACCCCAGTTATGGCTGTGCTACTATCCTTTCTTCTACACATTACGACCCAGTGCATCCTTACTGTGCCAGTGTTGCTTTGGACCACAGAGCGAATTAAAGTGCAGGAGACACCTTAGCTTGAGCTCAGAGAAGTGGTAGAAAGCAGGTGTGGCAAGTTAGGGGCCATTTTAAAAAAAATGGGCAGACAGATCCCACTTTGCAAAACAGTTGCCACATTTATTACTGTCTTACTTTATAAAGGGGGCATGGGGACTCATTTCCTTGCTAGCAAAAGGGCCAGAGGCACCCTCGCTGCACAAAGGGAGCAACATGTGGGAGCTATTTTTTTAAGCGACAGAGAGCGCGTTTCAAGACTGGAGTGATGACCAGGCACGGCGGGGGAAGTATGAAAGAACCACAGGAGACAGGCTGCTACTCAGAGCCGCAGCATCATTAGTGCACCAGTTACAGCTGCGTTGAGATTGAGACCTAGGCGTGAGAGCCTCACATTACCTCAGTTATGGGAGCAATGTTTTTGGTCGGTTTCTGTTTTCCGTTGATGCATTTGCTCCTTCATAAGTCTCACATTTTAGAAAAGGTTACAAGCTACAGAAAAAGTAACTGAAATGATCTCAGAAGCCCATCCCCTGCACTCAGCCTTGTCCTTCCCACTCTCCCAATCCTTGCCATGAAGTTTTAGAGAGGGCCTGACTTCAAAACATAATGTTAATGGGGCCTGAGCAAAAAAGTTTGAAGATCTCTGGTCTACACCTATGCGTTGCATTTTGCATACAGCTCCTTGATTCCGTTCATGCCTCACTAACCTCTACTACAAGAATTATAACTTGCGGCCTGCATGTAACTCAATAATCTTTGTAGTAAAAGCAGGTAGCCATTAAAGTTGCCCCCATAAAATACCAATCTGTGACCTGCCTGTTCTCTGTTGTGCTTTCCAGCAGGGACCTTGGGCCTGATTCATCAAAGGGTTTTGCCCATTCTGTGTCTATGGGAAAATGTGTTCATGCATATGGCCCTTAGTCCTCTATGCTATTTTGTGACGAGTCAAAACTGCGACCAGACTGCACACAGATTTCTCCAGCAACCCTATTATTCATCCAGGTCCTCACTATCATTAGCCTGGCAATTTCAATGATATTTATTGCACCTGATAAAACCTGACTCCGCCGAGTCACAGTTTATCGGGTGCGATAAATACTAAGCAATTTGCGAGTTTTTGGAGAGTAACGTGGATTTTGGTGCTTACTGCACCAACATCTGCATGTTGTAGTTAATAATAGACGTTTCCACTGATAAACTTCAGCATATTTGATCTGCCGATATTTATCACAAAACTATTAGTTGTGATATATCGCATTTAACCAGTTCGCTCTCAATGAGGTCCCAAGTATGTTAATTACCTGCCATTTCAGAAGTTTTTCTAGTGCTTTGAAGGTCATTTTTTAACTTCTTAGTCCTCGTAAGTATTTTATGATATGTATTTCTACATTGGCTTCATTGTTTGGTTGTACGCACAAAAGTTGCTCTCGAAGTATCACCCATTTGGCAGTAAATTGTAAGTCACATGCTTACTGAAAGCATTGAAATGCCACACATAAGCAATCTGAATGCTTGACAGCCATGTTTTGTTCATGCATTTGAGCTACTTTGTTCAAGTTGATTTTACAGGTTTGACAAGAATTAGCTGAACGTGTCATACACAACACCCCCAACAGGAGCACCATATATCTTCAGTGCAACCCTGCCACTAAGATACTCCAGCTGTCAACAGTACAACCCTCCCAAACACAGACCACTGCCTGTCCAGGATTCCATTCACACCACCACATGACAGGAGCATCCTCACCCAGCTACCCAAGACACAGCACTTCTCCAGTCTTCACCAACACTACAATCACACAACACCAAGATACAAACACTCCATGTAAAGGACTATATACTCTATTGCTGACCGAGGTGGACAGGATGTCGTACTTTCCTTGACTCTGAAGTGTGGACGAGCAAGGGTTCCCTAAGCTTTGGAGAGTTGGGCCTAGATGTATCAAGCCTTTTGCGATTCGTTAAGGCCGAAATTCGCAGAATTTCGGCCTTAAGGAATCGCAAACGGACATTTAGCATCTTTTGAGATGTATCAGAAATTAGCAAAATAAGGAATCGCAAAAAATTGCGATTCCTTATTTTGCTTATGCATTTAAGGAATCGCAATTTTGCGATTCCTTAAATGGCATGTATGAAACTTTTTTAAATTGCGAATTTGGGTTAAGGAATCGCAAATTAACACCAATTTGAGGTTCGTGTTAATTTGCGAAATCCTTTTAAAAAACAAAATTTGACTATTTTGAAGGTGGCATGTGACACACATACATGCCCATAGGGCATGTATGTGTGCCATATGCACACACATGTAAGTTTCAGGGGTGCAGCAGGGTGTCCATGAGACACCCCTGCACCCTTGAAATAATTCTCAAATTGCGATTAGCAAATTGCGAATTCGCAATTTGAGAATTACTGCACAATCATTCCTATGGGCCTCCTGGCCCATAGGAATGCATGGGGAATTATTCCTTATTTGCGAATTCGCAAAATGCGAATTCGCAAATAAAGATAAGTAAGGAATCGCAAAAAAAATGCACTTTTTTACATACATTCCATTTTGCGAATTCTAAATAGCGATTCGCAAAAAATCGCTATTTAAGATTCGCAAAAAGGAATCTTGATACATCTAGGCCTTGGTGCCCTCCTTCAGACTGAAAATAGTGCTAGGGGAGGCCAAATCTTGCCTGCACTCGCTAACTTTGATCAAGCTGCGTGCAAGAAAAAACTTCGCCAAGCAGTGGTTGGTGGAATTTGGGAAGAATTCCACGTTACATGGGTGACGCAGAGTCCGCCAGCAGAGCGGAATTCATCACTCACCCCTGATGAAGATGTCCTAGGCATGGTAGTTAAAAATTTTCCCGATGCCTGGGGCAACAAGCCCTAAAATTCAGGGCAGTCTAACAGGTCAAAAAATGGAGGTGGGGCTCAAACTTTAAACACTGGCGTAGAGATATCCTTGGAGTCAGTACAAGACATAGAGAGCTAAATTGTGCATTTTAAATATATTGGTCAAACCCAATTATAACAAACATGTTTTAGTAGATTTCACTGTTTAAAGTCAACTGACAGAGATCTTAAAAAAGGGGAACGAGCAAGACAACCAAAAATAAGTTTCTACAGATTCTACAGCTCGTCTGGTCCTGAGACTTCCCAAAAGAGCAGCATCCAAACCTGCTCTTGCGGCGCTACACTGGTTGCCGGTCAGGAAGAGAGTTCTGTATAAATCTCTCTTAATATGCCATAGGAAACTCTGGAATAAAGCTCCATCCTATCTCCAAGACCTGGTACATAGATATGAGCCTAGTAGAGCTATACGCTCAGAAGGAACGGGCCTGCTGAAGGTTCCCCGCGTAAAAAGAGCCAAACTGGGAGGTCGCTCTTTTAGAGTCGTAGCGGCTCGAAATTGGAACAGTCTCCCGATTGGCCTCAGACGGGAAGAATCAGAGGCCAAGTTCAGAAGTCTTCTAAAAACCCACTTGTACAATCCTTAAAGCACTGCTTGGGAGGGGGAGGTATCACTGTTGTTTGCGAATCTTTATCTCCACAGCGCGGGACACGCCGGGATGGCGTCACCAGGCACTTTATAAACTACTTTATATTATATATATATATAATTGAATGTACTTTAGAACCAGGTTTTGCACAGTTATTCAAAGGCAACAATCCTTTTTGCCAATTCTTCGAAAAATTCCTTCTTTAAAAGGATGATCTCCAGAAATATTTTCAATTTCATCTTCTGAAATACAATATTGTCTGACTGTTGAGCAAAGGTTTGTTTTCAGTCTCTACATCAGAACATAGCAGCATCTGCTTGTTTGAGGCTGGATACATGTACAGATATCAGTACATTTATCTTAATGGGTTAACTTGATTTGTAACTGGGAGGTCTTGGATTTGATTCTTAAAGCCTCTTCCATTCCTCCTGAGACTTAGTAGGTGACTGCCAATTCGTTGGCATCATTACCACCTATTAATTACTCTGCCAGGAATCTGTGCTATTCCATATCAAAACAAAATAGTTGTTGTCGCACCACACGTCAAGCAGTTCTCAAAGAAAATGACTGAGCTACATCCACGGGGGAAGCTGCAATTCCTAAAGAATTTAAAAAAAAATAATTGTCTTAAAATAATTTTGCAACAAATGGAGTTCTAGCATGCAAAGCACACATGTATTCCCTTGACCCCCAGAACACATAGGAAGAGTGGCTGGTAGGCAATGTCCTTAATAGAGGTCATTCCAACAGAAATAGTGCCACTTAATAGCACAGTGTGTAATAACAGCAACTATGCTTTAATTGTGTTGTGATGCCTCAGCACATAAAGTGTGAAATCCACTAAAATATCAATTTTATTTTTAAATCCTGCCGAGGTAATATGCGTTATAAAATGCAATGTTTGTTACAAATGTCTCCAAAGTTCTTTTGAACAGAATGACCATGGGGCATATTATCAAGAAAATGATCACCGCTGTGCTAATTCTATTGCATTATAAACAAGGACACGCTAGCACATGAGTCCTTGATTTATCTCCCGTTTCTGTCACCACTTGCTACGCATCGATAATGAGATGCAAAGTAGGCGTGGCTGACAGAAACAACATGGGAAAATATCGCAAAGGCAGCTTCGCGATATTAGCAAGGAGGGGTAGCAACGATAATAATCGCGCTACCTCTGGCCTAACGCAGGAATTTAAAGTCTGCTAAATTCCTGTGTTAGGCATACCTAACATGGGAGGTGGATTATGCAGTTAAGGTCACAGGGCCTTATCATCAAGACCATTGCCGTTTTGGGAGGGACATTGCTGTTTTTTAGGCGAGGTTTCGCCATTTGCCCGCTATCGCTGGAATATTTATCGCCACAGCACTGAGCGTTGGTAATTCAGCTCTAGCCTGCCAAGATATTCCAGTGATAGCCGGCGATAAAGAAAAGCGCGCAAACCCTAGATAATATGCACCCATATTCTCTATAATGGTTGTCCCTAAATGTCACTACTAATTATAGCAATTAGCCTGTCTAGTGTAGAGAAAAGGGGAAACTTGAAGGTCCCGCAAGAGGGAAACAAGGCAACACTGGAACAAGTAGTGCACAAAGTAGTGTTTTCATTGTGCATTGCTTTTGCGTTCCTAGTATATTATACCAAATATCAGAGTTATTCTGCTTTTGCTAAGTTTGGCAGCAGAATAAGGTTTCACAAACATTTTTTTGCCAATATACACCAGTTTGAAGAGGCAGGACAGAGCAATGCCATGCCCACACATGGGGAGTACTGGTATATTGCCTCAGCAGAGACATCATCCTGGAGAAAAAACACAAGGGATACATTAAAGCAAATACTACATTTGTCTTACAATGCACCATGAGAAACTGATCATAGAGGTGTTGTCTTTAGATGGGAGAGTGTGTCTCTGGTTAGACATGAATTATATGCTCAGGTTTCACATAGCGGAGCTATCCCTTAGTCTGCCCATAGGTTAAGCGCTAGACCTCTAAACTGTCCCTCAAGTGAAAATTCTCCATCTCCAAAGGACAAGAGCCACAACCCATCAGTTCTGCTAGATTTCTTCTTAAACATGTCAGCAGCCTTGAGTTTAGTGCCTGGGGGCAGCCACTAAATGCATAGAAAACCTATGTATGAAAGATATGATGGAATCTTGCATTGTCTGTCTTTTTATTTAAGTTAAAGTGTGATGAATTACCTACCTGTCTGCTTGTAGCTGTGAGGGGGTGTGCTAACTAGTAAGCCTGGGTGGGGTTTGCGGAGTTGGAACTCTGCGAAGTTACCCAAAAACTCTGACGTGCTAGACAGAGTTCTGCAAGTGAGCGGTCGTGACCACCAACGACCGCCCGAATTGAGAAACCCAACCACCTTGTTAGAAATGGGATCCCTGGCTGGCCAGGGCTTGTGCCAAAGTCAGTCAGAGATCACCACTCCCAAGTCAGGGCAAGGGAGTTACACGCCAAGATAACCCCCAGCTCACTCTCTAGGTAACGTGGCGCGAGCAGCAAGGCTAAACTTGGAGGCGATATGAGTTAAGTATTTGCGCACGCACCCCAGCAACAACACCCAAGGCCCACCACAAAGGAAACTCCACACAAGGTTAACACATTAGATAAACACACACTTTACAATGTGCCAGGGGCACGGGCAGAATTTACAGGGGATATTACAAGACAGGGCCACCTGGACCACTGTCAGGAATCAGCACTTTTAGAAGTAACACTTTTTAGAAATAGCACTTAGAATGTAAAATTACATTAGCACAAAATAGCACACAACCAGTAATCACTGGTAACCAGGACCTCACTAGCACCACCTGCACTAGGGAGAAAACAACCACCTAAGTATTACAATACCTGTAGGGGTCTAAGGAAGGAAACACATGATGCATCACAATACATTCAGAGGTGTAAAAGCAACAACACACATGATGAATAAACTACCCATTCAGAGGTGTAAAGGTAAAGCACATGACGCATAACATACACATTCAGCGGTGCAGCGCAGGAGAACACAATTGCGCAAAATCCACATTAGCCACCACCTGTGGCAGTCCCTGTGTCCAAATGTCAGGGCCTAAACGTGGCAGTTGCCCACAAAGTGCTGGGCAACTGGTGCAACAATGGTTGAGCCTTCCAGGGCTCAAGAACAACAATGGGGCCAATGTGAGAGCCTCGCTGGGCTCTAAACAATTGACTGGGCCCTCAGGAGCTTCTCAGACTCCCAGTAAATAAATGGCCCCTGAGCCTCTCTGGGCTCTTAAAGAGATCTGTGGCGCTTGAGCCCCTCGTGGGCTCTCAGTACATCAAAATACCCCACAAGAGCCTCGCTGGGCTCAAAATACGCAATGCCCCGGAGCCTCTCAGGGCTCAAAACACAACTGCGGCGCTTCGGTGGAGTCCCCCTCCTGGGGACTCAGGAAGACAAATGGCAACAAGAGCCTCTCTGGGCTCTAAAATAAGTGGGGCTGAGAGCCTCTCTGGCTCGGGTTGGAACTTAAAGGGGAAGCGGCCCGCTGCCTTCCGGGGCCGCTCCCGAAGTATGCACGGGCCCCCACGGGGCCTTTACAGAGCCCTGGGGCCCCCGCCTCGAGACGCCCGCACTTCACTCACCGGGCTCTGCTGCGGGGGCTCCGAGGTCGCGCTGGGTTCCTGCAGCGTCTCCCTGCCGCCAGGACTCTTCTCTCTGGTGCTCCGGGGTTCTCCCTCGTCCTCGGGAGCCCCGGGGGAGGGACAAGGAAAGACGCCGTCTTCTGCCCTCACCGGAGCGCGGGGTGGCCTCCCGCCCGCTTCCGGTTGCTTCTCTGTCCTGCCCCCGGTCTGCCTGACTTCCGGGTCACGGCTGAGGGGGCGGGACTTCCGTCGGGCCGTGCTCGGATTGGCCGGCCGGCAGGAACACTTCTGGGTCGTCGCGGGCAGCGCGGCCGCCTGTCTCGGCACTTCTAGGCGGGGGGTGAGTTTACCGAGGAATGGGCTCCCTCGAGGTAAACTTAAAATTGTCGGCAAGGTCCCTGGCAGGGTGGGCACCTGCCAGGGGACAAAATACTCAAAAATATGCGAGGTGGCACTCGCTTGGGGCGGACAATGCCGGGTGGGCAACGGCCTCTGCAGACAAAGCGCTCCCAGCGCTAGAGGGGTGACCACAGCGCTGCAAGCAAAATAAAGCACTCTTAAGCGCTAAAAGGCAATCAAAAGCGCTCCCAGGCGCTAGGGGTCAGGATGCAGCGCTTCCAGGCGCTGGAAACCAGCAAAGTCCAGGCAAAGTCCTCCTAGGCAAGCAGGGGGGCAAAGCTGGGCCCAGAGCCAGCTCACTGGGTCTCCAGGCAGGGAGACAGTCCAAGTGGCGGTCCTCTGGCCCAGCAACAGCAGCAGCCCCCTCAGGCAGGATCCTGGAAGAGAACAGTTTCAGTGGGGACACAGCCCCATTTTTATGCACCAAATCCTTTTTTTCTGGCACAGGGTGGGGGCAGACCCAGTCGCAGCTGGTCCTTGAGTACCCTTGATGGCCCAACCACCCCTTTCTTTCACTGGCAGGGCTAGGGTCATCAGTCACACCACAGGGGGGCGGAGCCAGCATTGTGTGGGGAAAACCCAGCCCATCCAGGACACAGGTACACTCCTCCCACACATCACTCATGCTAATCTCCCACTCACCACCGGGCAGACCCATCCAGACTCCTGGAGCCAGGCTCACCAGCCTGCTCCAGCCAATCACACGCAGACACATTTTACTCTAATATGCCAACTCCTGGAAATGGCATTTCTACATATGACACACTCATGCAACACACACCATTGCGAAGCATTCACTCTCACGAGTTCGCACATATCAGATTCGAACCTGTACACCCCACGCATCAGGAACTACCAGGGACACATACATTCCCCATGCATTCCTATGGGAGGGCAGGCCTATCTCATCAAATGCACTCAGAGTGCGCATGCACTTTCTACTGGGACACAGTGAAAGTGCGCAGAACCCAAAAATCACCATCACCAGGTCACCATTACAAGCAAAAAGTCTAGGGGTGAACCTGCCATAAGGGCCAAGTCCAACACACCTGCTTTGAGAAATCTCACCTAGAGGTGTAATTTATTATCCGAAGTAGCCAACTTGACTTTCGGGAGCGCAAGCGAGGAAAAATCTCACCAGTAGGTGGATCTTCCAGAGCTGAGTTTTTCAGATCTAGGCCTGTTCCGCGGAGCGCAGACTACGGAAAACTCTGCAAACTTCATGAACGGAGAGGAGTACATCACCCAGCTTTAATAACTAGGACTGTCATTGCTATTAGCTATCCCTAGTCACTTTAAGTGACCCACCATAGCCCGGTTATACGTTGCAATGTGCTGTGGGGTGCAAACTCAGAATCAGTTACCAGTATGTGGTAAAAATTTGCAGGAGGCTGTTTTATGGCAGGGTGGAAGGAGAAGGTGAGGAGAGTGAAGGAAGAAGTGGATTATGTTCAGGGCCGGACTGAGAACAAAAACCGGCCCTGGCAAAGTGCTCGGCTGACCCCCTGGGGGTGCGACCAAGCTCTTTGCCGGGGCCGGTTTTCGGCCGTTATGCTGCAAAAACGGCCCTCTAACAAAAACAGCCTCCAGGGCCCAAAACCGGCCCCCACCCTTGCGGCGCACCAGGGGAATGCCCGGTGCCCGCAATGGCCAGTCCAGGCCTGAATATGTTGGCTGGCATGGGGAGCATGTAAGGGGTCATGTAAAGGGTCTTGTCTACAATGCCTCCTTTTGCAACAGTGATTTTACCTTCTGGATTTTTGGGTCAGTTAAAAAATCGGGTTAGTAAATCTGGGTGAAGCAACAGAGGACCTTTTATAATTGCGTTGAACACATTTCCAGATGGGAATCCCACTCCACACAGTTCCCAATCGGGTACCCTTTGTGGGCAATTCCAGGTGGGCTTATCAGACAGAAAGAGTCCAAGACCATGAGGCATGAGAAGCAAGGAAAACATAAACAAAATCCCTCTGCCAGTAAATTGCTTTTGGATGACGTCAGTGGTTAAAGCAGAGGATTCTGTGAGAACGACATTCCCAATGTGTTTTAATTTTCACAATGACAGTTTGCATACTTTAAAAAAACACTGAATGGGGACCTTCAGGTTCCTCTGGCTGTAAAGCAAAGGGGGAGGCAGACAGTGAAAGAAGCAACTAACCAACTGGCCAAGGTGGCTGCAACCTGAAAGAAAAGTAAATGTGTGCAATTGGTTATCAGTAAATCTAAAGGGTTCTTGGGAGCCAGTATATGGCTTTAATTGATGGAGTCATTTGAAGCTTCATAGTGACAAAGCTTTATTCTTTTTGAGTGGTAATGTAAGGGTGTTATCAGTTGAAACCTGGAGTGGGCCCTTCTAATGGAAACTTACTGAAAAAGGCTTGCACTCGCTGCAGTCTAATTGTGTATTACTAAAAATATATATATTTAACACACTTGTTTTTTATCCTAAACATGTACGTGCAGGTATACTAACAATTTGCACTGTGTTGGCATCACAGAGGTGATGCAAATTGGTGCAAACTGTTGCTTTGGGATTTACTTTCCATTGCAAAACTTTATTGCACTGGAAAGTAGCTGTTAAGTAAAACAAAGTAGGGATAGTCCTGATTTGTGCTGTGACAGCGTATCACAGGTGGTACATGGGAGCTATCTTGCACCCATCCTGGTTTTTAACGCAAAGCCCTATCTGCTAACATTTATAGATGGGGCTTTACACAGAAAAAATACTTATTCTTTGAGTCTGGCTTTGACTTGGAGAAATGTTTTTATTACTTCTAATTGTACCCACTTTGCACGTGTGATGCACTGCACATCACACATTCAATGTAGGAAAACTGTTAAACTATGTCTTAGCATGGTATTTTGCACTGGAAGGGTACTCTTCCTGTGAAAAACGTATGCTTGCCAGAACACACGCACCATTGCAACAGTGAAAGGGTGCATGTTGGTGCGTGTTGGTGCATGTCAGCCTCATGTGCACCAGTGTACCGACAGAAGTGAACAGTGTACATTATTTTAGTAGGTATGGCACTGTTCAATAGATGTGGTGCTGTTCTGCTCTCTTCTTTTCACACAGTACAGTACAACTTTGGTTAGTATCTCTGCCCCTTACTATTTTTGTACATTTTTCAGTACCCTTTCTTACACTGTGCGTGATACAATTTAAAAATAATGACTTGCATATTCACAGTGCTCCCAGTCGCAGGCTGGGACCTTGTAGCACTATAAATATACGTCACTGTTATACTGGTGCCTGCACCAGGATTCTGTTATGTGACTGTCCGGTTACACATCTGCATTGCCCCCCTTTAACTAATTCAGATATTTTAGCATAAAAAAAATGCATTTCCCGTTGATTCTTTATTTTCCATTTAAGGTGTGAGTTTCATATATATTGTATGCGTTTGCCTGCAGGCAGGTCGACATAAAAGTTGTGGAATATGTGGCTCATTGTAAGCCATTCTCTGGCCCTTGCACTCAGGCTCTGAGTTCCCGCTGGTTTTTATGTGTTTCCAATACTTTAGAAGTGCAAGGCTGCTATTGAGGTCCTAGCACCAACGCACCCACACACACGTGTGTGTGTGTGTGTGTCCTAGAAGCTGCAGCAGCCCCAGCTGAGACACCAGGGTAGGGGGGTTGAGGGGCGTGGAAGGGGGTTGAAGCCCTTTTAGCCCAACAATGGGCTCTGTAGGCCTGACCTGCAGCCTGTTGTCCTGCCCAGGGACAGGTTAGTACCAATCACGCCCAAGCAGGGGCGTATCTTCAAGGAGGGTGGGTGATGTTATATAGTAAATAGTTGGGTACAGGTGCTCTCAGTCGGGTATCGTGAGGTGTCTGTTGCATTCACCTAGGATTTGTACATGCCCACGCAGACAAACACACACACACACACACAGACACACACACAACACACACTCTCTCCCTCCCTTCTGTTTTGAAGTTCTTTAAAAATGTTGGTTATTTTACTAAATGTTTTGTTTTAAGTTCCACGAGCAATCCGCACTGCGCACCCTTTCCACTGCCCCCTTAAGCCCCCGCATGTCCTGCTTCTCAGATAATGTATGTTAACAAGATATTGTCGGGATATCTGAAGCTCCCCCCCCCCCCCTCCACCACACACACACACACTCCTAATCTTACTGACCAAGCTACACCCCTGCTCCCAACTTAAAGACTGTATCTACACGAAAGATTGCACCACCGGTCGCTTAACACATAAGGAGTTGGTGGGGGGGGGGGGGTGTATTTCTCTCGATGATAAATCAAGAGTTCAATCAAAAGACAACTAAAAGCAGCGAGAAGCAGCTCATCAGCCGCACTTGGCTACAACAAATCCCTCCCGATGAAAAACGTAATCCCCTTCTCTGCTTCACAGGAAAGTTGGAAGCTGATGCGGAGCCGAGCAGAGGAGGGTGCGATCCGACAGCCAAGAGTCCTCCGCGGCAGGGAATGCTTCACCGGCGGCACCCGCTTCCAAGCCCCCAAGAGCCTCTCACTGGCCGGCTCCCTGCCCCGAGCTCGCAGCGCTCTCGGACCACCGACCAGGAGTTCCTAAGCCGGGCAGGTGGCATCTGAGAGCCTCAACGGAGCCTCTCGCTACCAGCGCAAACACTGGGCCGGGAGTGCATGGGTTAAACGAATACCCTGTGCCTTCCTTGCCTCACTCACAGAGGTGGGCTCGAGGCAGCTAGAGATAAGCTGGGAGGAGTGGGTTAAAGGTAAGTACTGGAGGCGGCAGAGAGCAGCTAATCTCAAAAGCTGTAAATATTAATATTCAGTCAGAATTATTTCCTGTCTAGAGGAATCCAAACCTATACCGTATCTAAGGAAAATAATGCGCACAGGTGAAAAAGCATAAGAATCCACCTGTAACCGTTCCTTCCGTATGACCCCGGGCAGGCAGGGAAGGCTGGCGCGTGTGTGACAGGAACCAACGCGGCCAATACATCCCTGCGCGTGTCGTGTCAGCGTGCCATCAACTCGTGCAGCTTCAGCACCACGGACAGCGCGCATGGGATGGCCCAGGCCGGAGGCCCCTCCGTCTTCAGATTAGCACTGGGAGAAGACTCGGGGGTCGGGGCAGAGCAGGCGCGCAACGCCCATTGGGCTCAAAGGGCTTAAAATACCCCCCCCCCCCCTCCACCGGGACAGCCCGCCGTCGTGTGTGTCAGCCTGGGCTGAGACAGCGTCCTGGGCTGGCGACGGTCTTATTGCAGCCGCACCCGAGTACTTCACAGGCCTTTAAAATGCAATTTCCTTGTTAATGAGTCTTTGCTCCTTAGAGCCCCTTCTTAGAGCCCCTGCATCTCCACTCTTCCTATTACTGGAAGAATCCCCCCCCCCCCCCCCCCCGAAATTCCTCTCCTCCCCAAAAAAATTGTCTCTGGTTGGTCAAGAGAGCCAGGCATGGATTTTCCGTAACAGATGCTTCCTCCTTTGGACTGGGCGCCCACAGTTTGGGTCTTATGCATTTTCTCCACTAGAGGTAAGTGCAGTTGAAGTTTCTTGCAGGACAGCGACAGTAGACTCGTGAAAGCTTTCTTGTGGGCCAGACGGCGCGTGGGCAATGTGTAATTTCGAAAGGGGCAATATGGCACCATGATGCCACGCTACAAGGCAGGCAGACTTCTCGGTGCTGGGGCACACTGGCAGGTAATAGGTACTTCAGAAGACTCAGAGGGGTTGTCAGGGGTTGGGATGTGCCAGCAGTGCCCTGAGTCGGCTGTGCGATGCTTCAGATCCCGGGGCACCCTGATGCAGAGGGGGATGTACGTTCCTGGGCATTGGTCACTCAAGACCCTTTCTCGCAGCTCATGGGGGTTATCATTACCCTCAGTGAGGTGAGGGTTCATTGCTTATCGTCCATTCCACGTCGTAGGAGACTGGTGTTCTCCTGAGTCATTGGTGCCAAGGGCTCTTTCCCAGCGCCTCTTCTCTACCTTCGATGCTACTTTTGTTTCCTCCGCCACTTCCTCAGTCTGTTTCTTTCCCAGATCGTTGTCTCCTTCTCCTCATTTCATTCTGGTCTAGTATTTTCTGAATCACCTCTCGCTGTGCAAAACTAACATCCAATTCTTTCCTGCATTCTCACCTTGTGCCTCTTCTCTCTCCTTCTATCGTTTCACCTCCTTCCCTTCCTCTCCCCCCTTCTGCTCGCCAGTCGGGTGTTTTCTTTCATTCATCACTTTGATTTTTCTATCAGGTATTTGTCTGCCCGCATCTGTAGATTGCAACTCTGTAGCATTTGGAAAACTAGTCCAGTTAACATTTCAAGCCAGCTTGAATGTGATCTCTCGTTCTGGCACAAGTTTTCTCTTACCTGTGCCGTTTTTTGTCTTCTCCACCTCCCTGTTGCTCCCTTGCTTCTCTTCGATCTGTATCAATGACTTCAGTGGTCTCTTTCCTCCACGGCTCCCCCTCACCCCCTCCCCTACCTTTCCTGATTGGCTTCCCTTCAGTTCCATTATTTTATGCCATTTAGGCCAGAGTAACAAGGAGGGCCACAGTTACTACAAAGATGGCCACAGTAATGACAGGGACACTTAAAACATGCCAAATATACCGGCAATGGGTATACCAGGCATGGGCATTACAATGCCAGAAATGCCCACAATAGGCCAGGGCCACCTACATTCCGGGCTGGAAGGGCACCATAGTGTCAAAGCAGTTTACATTTTGTCAGTGATGCCCACAGTTTACAATAGTCCGCATCATGGCAAGGGATTGTCATCATACCAAGAAGAGACACCATTATGGCCATAATGGCCCTCATTCTGCCAGAAAAGATGACTGTTATGGCAGCAATAGCCACCACTTTGGCTATGATGACGTCCATTATGTCCTAGTGGTGACAACTAAATGACAGAGGCCCCAAAGTGCATGACTGAACCTCGTAGAGGGGCTCACATGCAGGGCACGAGTCGGGGTACCACGCGGGTGGACGGCATCCCCCCACTTATTTTCCAGGGTTTTCCAGGGTGGACGCCGTCCACCCTGCTCAATCAAAACGCCGTCCCACTCCAGACTTTCCTTCGTCCCCGGCCTCGCCTGCTGCCTGCCCGCCTCAGCCGGATAGGTACGAAAACAGACTCTCCCAATATTGCACCTCACTGCCAGCTTTATTAGCCCATCATCCCCTAATGCTGTGGTTCCCAAAGTGTGCGCCGCGGCACCCCGGTGCGCCGTGATGAGAAGCCAGGGGCGCCGCGCCGCCGAGCAGGATGTGGGGGAGCTTGAAAGAAATGCCACCTTCTCCTGCATCGCACATGCTTCAAAACATTAACACAGAGCGCCCTCTCTCCACCTGCCCGCCCCCATTCCTGCAATCACAGGCTGCTAGAAGCGCAAGAGCAGCCCCACCCCGCCCATTGTCACTTTGTATGGGGCTGATTGCCACATACAGAATGTCAATGGGCCAGTTTGGGGTGTTACAGCATGTGGTGAGCCGCTTCCTGCGGGTAGCGCCGCCGGCAACATTAACAGCTGGTCAAGGGCATTCCCAAAAATCTCACCAGAAGTATGCTGCTTGCCACAGGGTCAGGAGTCTCTCTCTCTCTTCTTTTGGCATATGTTGAAAGCTAACACGATGTGCAACATTTGAAAATGAAAGGAGGGTGTAATGTGTTTCAAATAAAAGTTCGATTATTTTAAGACTGTTTTTTCACACAGTATTGTCTAAAATAAAAAAAAAATCTGAGCAGCGAAAGCTCTTGCAGGGCTGTTAATCGGTGAGTCGAGTTCCCAAGAGGTATGTTAGTCCCTTCTCTCCAGCCTGCTTGCTCAAATCAGAGGCGAACACCCCGCAACTGGCTGTGCATAAAAGGCAAGAACCACCCGCTTAATTACTGGAAAGGTGAGGAAGCATGCAGCACTCCACTGTAACTTTTGGGATTCATAGCCCTTGCACAAGAATCCACAGACACCCCGGAAATGTTTCTTTTGTGACTGCTTTTTTAAACATGTTTGTGCACTTCGGTATATTCAACACAATATTCACCATAATATGATGCAATCGTTTTTCAGTGAATGAGTGTAAAAGTGTTGGGTACCCTAATCTCATGCTGCTCTATCAGCCTTCCATCTTCACTAGATCGATAACATTATGATAATTAATTTGTCTAACAATACATATCAGGTATGACACCTGACAAATGTACATTTCTTATTGTCTTACAGGCTGGATGGGTGAAAGGGTAAATGGTTGGATGGATGAGTGAATTGATAGGTGGGTGGAAGAGTGGATTGATGAGTGAAAGAATGCTTGGGTGAAATGGTACACGGTTGGATGGATGAGTGAGTGAATGGATGAATGAAGGGATGGATGACTGAAAGGATGGATGGAAAGATAGACGATGGATAGGTTTTCAAATAGTTGAAAAGGTTTGGTTATGGATGGGCACACAGATGGAAGGACAGAATGAATGGTGAAAGACTGCATGATGGATAAAAGAATTAATAGATGACAATGTACATTTGGAATGGTGGATATCAGGGGTTTGATGGAAGGATGAATGGTTAGATCATTGGACAAGAGAGCTCTTCTGGGGATGGTTGTGATCAGTGGCGTCACAAGGGGGGTGCGAGAGGTGCGGGCAGCACCGGGTGTCACCAGCAGAGGGCTAACACCAAAATGAACTCCTCGCTATTTATTTACTGTTCATGTAACACCGTCCGTATTGTCCCATGCTGTTTATAGTGCAGGGAAATGGACGGATGCCAGAATCTTCCTTTTCCCAGTTCTGCGAGCGCAGCGGCTTTGTCGGGAGGGGCTTGAGTATAAAATGAGCTCCGCCCTTGACCTTCTGCTCGCTATTCTTTTTGCTCGGAGATGCGATCTTGGTCGTGTTCATGTTCCGAGTGCATGTGGGCGTTTGGGGAACACCACATTCAGTGAACACAAAGTCAAGATTGGCCCAATCTCTAATGGTAAGAACTTTCAGAGTTTCGTAAAAAGTCACATTTGCAGTTAATTTTTGGAACCTTTTGAATCATCCGTGTATATATGTTGCGAGGCTTGTCCTGCATTATTGCAGATGTCAATATGAGAAGCACTGAAAAGACCATTTGATTTCTTTGGACAGCGCTATGATGGGCCAAACGCAGGTAGGTCACAGAGTGTGCAGGATGGCAGGAGGAACGAAAAAAGGCCTCACCCTGTTTGCCACGCCTGCCCTAGACAATGGAGGTTCAGTTGAATCATACAAAAGTATTAAAAAAAGGCTCCGATACTCAGCACATCGAAGCGGTGTAGGAGCGGGGTAGGCGCAAATTTGCGTGCACAAATTCAAAGCGCATTTCATGAGTTTATTTCAGTCACTTTGAGAAGAGCCAAAAACTGTGGGAGAAACCATGGGGGGGGAGAAGGCGACGAGGAAAGGGTTAAAAGAGCAGCAGGCAGGGGAGGGAGGTGCAGGCGGAGGGGGTGGATGGTGCAAGCAGAGAAGGAGATGATGCAGGCTGAGAGGGAGACAGTGCAGCCAGATGGAGAGATGGTGCAGGCAGGGGATGAGATGGTGCAGGCATGGGATGAGATGGTGCAGGCAGGGGGTGAGACGGCGCAGGCAGAGGGGAGACAGAGCAGGCAGAGGGCAGATGTTGCAGGCAGAGGGGAGATGGTACAGGCAGAGGGGAGATGGTGCAGGCAGAGGGGAGATGGTGCGGACAGAGGGAGAGATGGTGCAGGCAGAGTGGAAATGGTGCAGGCAGAGTGGAAATGTTGCAGGCAGGTGGGAGATGGTGCAGGCAGAGGGGAGATGGTGCAGGCAGAGGGGAGATGGTGTGGACAGAGGGAGAGATGGTGCAGACAGAGGGAGAGATGGTGCAGGCAGGGGATGAGATGGTGCAGGCATGGGATGAGATGGTGCAGGCAGGGGGTGAGACGGTGCAGGCGGAGGGGAGACGGAGCAGGCAGAGGGCAGATGTTGCAGGCAGAGGGGAGATGGTGCAAACAGAGGGGAGATGGTGCAGGCGGAGGGGAGATGGTGCAGGCAGAGGGGAGATGGTGTGGACAGAGGGAGAGATGGTGCAGGCAGAGGGAGAGATGGTGCAGGCAGAGTGGAAATGGTGCAGGTAGAGTGGAAATGGTGCAGGCAGAGGGAGAGATGGTGCAGGCAGAGGGAGAGCTGGTGCAGGCAGAGGGAGAGCTGGTGCAGGCAGAGGGAGAGCTGGTGCAGGCGGAGTGGGAGGGGGAGATGGTGCAGGCAGAGGGAGAGATGGTGCAGGCAGAGGGAGAGATGGTGCAGGCGGAGGGAGAGATGGTGCAGGCGGAGGGAGAGATGGTGCGGACAGAGGGAGAGATGGGAGCCATCCTATTCAACAGATCTCCCTGCCTTGCATTTGTCCTGCTCACACCTGTCATGATGTCACTTCCTGTTGTGATGTCACTTCCTGTTGTGATGTCGCTTCCTGTCGTGGTGTCACTTCCTGTGACGACGCCTAACTTGGAGAGTCCCCCCACTTCTTTTTTTAGGACTTGTGCCCTGCTCACATGCTCACTTACATACTCAAATAGAAAGCATTTCACACACACAAACATTCACACACACAAACACGTGTGCGCACACACACACACATAAACATGTGCACAAGCAAACAAAAACACACACACATATACCTGCCCTATCGCCTCACTCCACAGTAGACTGCCAACCTGGAGCCCTTGCATGTGGCTTTTGCATTGCTTTCTGTGGAAATAAAACCACAATTGAATCTGGTCCTGGCAGGGCTTGCTGTGTTACCTATGAGGATCTGCAAAGTCACATGATATGTTAAATGGCCACCTCAGGTCTCAAGAGGCAGGGATTTGCAGCCTACATGTATCTACATCCTGATTCCAGTGTTAGTCTGATAACCAGTCATCAGGCCGGTAGACTTTGACAGAAGAAAATGCTAAATTAACCCTATGGTATTTTTGAACAGAACAATTAGGCCTGACTTAGATGCAAGGCAGTGGAGGCCGCCACAAACAAAGGGTGGTGAGGCGGGTGGAGGGGTTGTGCGGGGGAGAAGGGGTTGCACTGGTGAGGGGGCGTTGCGTGGGGAGTCAAGCAATGTGTCAGATTTACTATATAAAAAACATACCTTTAGCTGCTGGCCGCCTCTGCATTGCGTCATGTTGCATCTCCTCTTCCTGCCTGGTCCCAGAAGCCCCTGGGACACACTCACAATCCAATCCCTGTGCTGCAGAGCTGCGCAGGAATTGGCCTAAGTGGGCTAGAAAGATGCTCTGCTCAGGCCAGGGAGTCTGTGGGGTTTCTCCAGCACTACTGCTTAATGCAGCTGGGCTGGAGAAAACCTTAGTGCGCATGTGTGTTTTGGTCAGCCTTAGACAACCGGCCAAACACACATGAGCACTTAGGGAGTGCACAAGCACTCCTTCTCCCTTCTCCCACGCCTCAGCCTGCCACTCCCTACAGTTGCTGGTTAAGTGCCAGAAAAATGCAAAATAAAATGGTGCAAGAACATCATTTTATTTTACATTTGCTGGTTCATGCACCAGGCAGTGGGGCAACGCTCCTCCGCCACTGTGGAGGAGCCACCTCTGATGCAAGGTGTAAAGTATCTATACAACACTTCAAACAGTAATACAATTAAGACACACAACAAATAGGATCCATCACCAATTTAGCAACATAGAGTAGCTGTAAATAAAATAAGACCAAATAGACAAAAATCCAATAAGTAGTCCCGAAGATATGCAGGTTTAAATATGTCAGTGAAAATAGCATCAAAAAGCACTCTGGTTATCTGTTTGCACTGGACTGGGACAAAGTCACAAGTTCAGTCTGACCACAATGGAGCGGGGGCCTGCTACAAGGACCCAGTTAGGCCTGCTAACCAAGAGTACCTTAAAACCTGGCTGCAGAACATTGTGATGCCCCCCACCAAGAATGAATTGCACAGCGGGGGCGATACATCAGTTACAAGAGTTTGCAAAGCTGCGATGTGAGGTCCTGCATCATTGTTGGGATCCTGCCGACAAGGGCTTGTGATGCAATGTCCGGAATCAAGGATCTGTTGTGCAGTCGAGGCAATGCATTGGTTCTGAAGAGCAGTCAGGCTGCGATGCGAGAACCTGTGTTTAGTTTGAGGCTGCCACCGATGAGAGATTTGCAATACGAGGACCTACGTCAGGAAGACTTCGCACTGGTGGTAGTTCCGATGTAGGCTGTGAAGTTGATGTGGAGTCCTTGCGCTGATAGAATGCTCGCAGTTAAGGCGACGCATCAGTTCTGCTCAGGAGGGTGAGGCGCAGTAGAGGAAATGCGTTGGTTCTGCTAGGTCCACCACTTGGCTGGTAGAGTGCCTTCAGGACCATTTCCAAGGGTCCAGGACTGGGTTGAAACCACTTGGCAGGGTAGAACTCACAGATAGCAGAGTCTAGGTTCTGGGTTCAAGGTTGTTGGAGCATTCTGCCCCTGATGTTCTTGTCAGGAGGCCAGTCAACTAGCCCTCTTGGAGTCACTCTGGGGTCCTGGGTCCCGGTAGCAGTGGGTAGGTCCTTGAACACATTGCGTACTACGCAAACTGTATGGGGTAGTTCCTCATATCTTGACCTGCCGGGGATTGATGAAGCAGGAGTATATCCCAATTAGGGTAGAACAAGTACTACCAGCCATCAGACAGAGCAAGTCATGGTGGCTTAAATCCCAAACATTAATTCATTATTGTTTTCCCGTCCACCTTAGTGTAGATAGTTTTTTAACTTTAGGTCCTGACAAATCGCCTCTAGACTAGTAGAATTTCAACAAAACATGTTGTCCAACCACACGGAAGAGCGCCACACCTAAGACATTAACTTATCATTGCGCCTTTCCTCTTTATTTTAATCAGGGTAGGAGACCCCAAAATTAAAGTTATTTTTTCTGGTACTCCCAACCCTGTTGTAACTCACATAAACATCACACACCACTTTTTCATCCACACTCACTAAATCTCTCACCCCCACGGCACCAAACAGCTATTTGGAAAAAGATATCCATCAAAGTGCCTCACATCGGGAGCCCGGCAGGCATTGCAGCGCCAGCCAGACGAGGAGCAGCCCGATGATGAAGCATTACACCCAACTGGGTGTGTGAGGCCATTACATTCCAAAGACATTGATTCCCATCTCTTTGACTCTGTAGCCTACTGTCCCTTGTATATTGCTAAATTCTAGACCATTCAGGAACAGCACAACTTTAATTTTGATATTGCATTTGGGCAACTGTGCTGGACTTCATGTATAAAAGCCCATTGTCCCTCTATTTGTGAATATGGTTTAAACTAAACACAGCAGAAGAATGTACCCAGTTGGCTCTAGACGAGGTAGCTGGAAAGAGTGTGATCAAAGTACCAGTCCTGTGTTTGTGGTTAGAGGCAGTTTTCTGTACATACAAAGGTTAGAGGGGCTGCCTTGAGGGTGTGGTTCTAGGCTGAACCCTTTGCCTTTGCCCAGTGCTAACTTGATTTACTCAAGGGTCACAACCTTTGCAATATGGCAATGGCCACTGGACTTATTCAGAATAAGAACCACTAGACTTTTTCAAGGTGGTGCCCAGTGAGTACTGAAAGTGTATAAACTTCTTGTGTAGTGGGGCCAAGCTTATGTCCTGCACCCAGTACCTGACAGAGCCCAATGGTCACTTGGCCATAGATAATGCCCTGTGCTCAGTATCACTGGGTATACTCAAATGTGAAGCCAACTAGGTACTGGGGTAAGAAGACCTAATGCAGGATGTGTCCAAAAGGCGTGACTTGTGCCCAGTCCAAGAAGGCCACGGCCGAAGGCCTTGCTACAAGGCTACTGGGGAAGGCTTTGAGGTAGGGTGTGGGTCAAGACTATGCCATGTGCCCAAAAACACAAATGGAAACTATTCATTAAAAGAAGTTAAAGAAGCTACACAAAGTGGCCATACCTTCCATGATGTCATTAGTCTCAAAAGTGATGATGATGGTTGGAGACAAGGCTTCTTTAGTTACCAAACCCAAAGAAACTTGAAACTGGAACTCTGGGAAGTGCGCAAGATGGTGGGTGTGTGATGGCCCCTCCAAGCCCTGAAGTGGCTGAGAAAGTGAAGATCTAAATGGCACGATGTGAAGAGCCCTTGTAAAGTCATGGCTAAAAGGCCCGCTTACACTGCGGCAGCTCAATCAGAAATGGACAGTCGCCCAAAAGTCCCAAGTCTCAACGCCAGGTAACATTGGAGTCTCCAGCCTGGACACGGAGCGTGCTCTGTGTGTTGACTCTAGCTCCCTATAGTCACTCCAAGAGCATCTGATGAATGATGATCCATGATGGGGTGGCACTGGTGTTTCCATCACAAATGTATGATCATCCAGCAACCTCATTAGGTAGTAATACTGAGTTCTAAGGATTTCTAAGGGTCTCTGAGTGGTGAGTGGGATTGGAAATATGGCCGACAGGGAGGAGGGAATGACGATGGTGATAGTCCTCTCCTGAAATCCCCTACCTCCTCCCCCCAAGACTCTTCCTTTGCTGTAGCAGAAGGATAACCGGTTCTTTATTTGTGTTTGAATGGACTTGAAGCAAGTCCTTCTCTGTCGTGAGAGCTGGGTATTGTGGGTAGTTTTGTGTGAGGGTTCACAGACACTGTGACATCCAATGGGGCCGGAAGTGAAGTAAACTGAAATGCACTCTCATGGTCTGAAGCTCATGGTCTGAGGCCCGAATTTGAAAGGACGCCTGCACTCGATTGGATCTACACTAGTCAAGTGCCTGAAGTAAATGTAAAATAATACACATATGTGGAATGTTTAAAGTATGGTATCAATCAACAGTAGATTTAAAGTACACTCCTATCTCAGACGGCGAGAGCAGCGACTGGTGTTCCTGCAGGAGACACACCTAATAAAAGCAAAAGACCTTGCATCATTCATGCTGGGGTCAAATATTTGGGACAGAAATGATAGTGAGGGTGAGGCATGTGATCCTCTTTAAGGTGACTGACATTCTGGGAGGCAAACTTGTAGCTTTAAGATTTATGGAAGAGGCTAAATGAGTCTACAAACCTCAAGCTCCTTGCAATGGTTACCTATGCAGTCATTATGCCCCATTGTTCTTATTATGACATCCCTGGTAGTGTCTTGTGTGACAAGCACCATATTCAGAAATGTGAAGTCTTCACAGACATTAAAAAGAAAGGAAACAATGCAGTTGCACCTATTAGAGGCCTGCCTATAAGTCACATGATGAGTATAGACTGCATTACCGCTGCTGGCCACTAGGTGTCATGATATAGAGAACATAGGCTCTCATTACGAGCAGTTGGTAAAAGGTGTGATATTTATCGCACCTGATTAAATCCTACTCCACCTAGACTAAATTCATTGGGTGCGATAAATACCAGCCAATTATGATTTTTTGCACACTAACTTGTAGCTTTTTATAATTCTGGTAAATATTGGGGGCCTCATTTATGATTCTGTGCGCCACTTGTACGCCTCCAGTGCGTCACTATTTGTGACGCACCAGTGGCGTAAAAAATGCGCCTTGTTGCGCCATATTTAGAAAGTGACGCATCTAGGTTGATGTAAACCCCTGCGCCACATTATACCTGCGCCAGGTATAATGTATGCAAGGGGGGGGCGAATTGACGCAAGAAAGGGTCATGGAAGTGACCCTGTGAAATCTATGAGATTTCACTGCGCCACTTCTAGGGCTTAAATGCGTCAAAATCTTAAGCCTGCCTCACAGCAGGCATAAGACTGACGCAGACCCTTTCACATGGGGCTTGCCCCATATGAAAGGACACATTGGTGGAGTTGCGTCACTTTTGTGACACACTCCAGCAATGCGTCACTTTTGCGCCTACAGATACGTCAGAAATACTGACGTATCTTTAACTCCTTGCAACATGATGCGTCATACTGTAAATATGACGCGTCATACTGTAAATATGATACATCATTGGTGTCGCAAGGAGGGTGCAATGAAAAGGGACGCATCCCTGTTTTCACGCAGCGATGCGTCACTTTTCATTAATGAGGCCCTGGATATCTTTCCCCAGATAACTATCAGCAGGTTTGACCTGGCGAGATTTATGACAAGCCCATAATTGAGCTATGTGTGGTACCAGGAGTTATCACACATATTGCAATTAACCGGGCCCTTCGTAATGAGGGCCCTAGAGAGTAAAGGTTGCTGAAGTTCCACTCACTGGTAATAGAGGTTTACAACTGTTAAATGGACTTCTAGGGGTGCATTTCCACTGTCAGCAACAAGAGGCCCTCACGCAGGCTAGAGATGAGAGGAAGCTGCAGTCCCATTCCCAAGCAATAGAAATGTTTACAGACATTTAAAGACGGTGGAGGATGTAAATCCTCCTGTCAGCACCAAGATGTCCACATAGAACACATACAGAGAAGAGAGCCTACAGTTCTGGTCTATAGATATTCTTACAAGTGGAGTACTTCAGTACCACCCCCAGCATTTAGATGACTTTCTCAAGAAAATTTGTGGAAGTGAGGTTATTGCAGCCCCCAGCGAAATATATCATCCTAGAAATTAAACGCTGTTGTAAGGCTGCAGTAACACTGTCCACATCTAGGTGTCCCTGTAGAAATTATATCCATAATAAAATCTCCTCTGGTTACAGCCACAAGCGAGAGATATATTTGAATACATTAAATGCACTTGGAAGACTTCTGGCCCATTGTTAACAATTAAATATCCCTGCAGCGGTTTTATTGAGGGCAAAGGCTGTTTCAGTTATGCTCACAATTAAGAGATAACTCAAACACATTAACTGCAGCTGTAATGCTACAACACTATAATAAACTTCTGGATGTCCCTAAAGAGATTATATACAGGATAGATGGCTGCATCTTCCTGGTCAGCAAAAAAGAGTTATTGTTTGAGACTTCTGCATTATTACAGGTGATGCCACTGGTCAAAAAAATATGTGAAGTTAGCAGAGATGTCATTGACTAAGTCATCTGTGATGCCAGAGAGTGTCATTGTGGTTGCATAACTAAACACAGCTAGTGAAATTTTGCACATTTAATGTTTTGGATCTGGCGACTGGGTACTTTGTCATAAACATGACGGATATCCCACCCACCTCATTACAAGTACCATAGGATATAATACACTTGTAATACGGCGGACATCATATCGGCCGCATTTGTGATGGAGTAATCCATCCTCCAAACTCTGAATCTGGCAATACGTCATTACTTCAATTGTGGATTTTTCTTCCTACAATGTTCATTAAATATCAAACTTAGTAGTCATACATATTGTGCCTTGGTGACATTGTTATTGAATATAGTTTATATGTAGACATCCAGTGTAATATCTTTTTTACAATTGTGGGAGGGGACATGACCTCAGGACCGGCAAAGTGCTATAAGGCAACGTCATGGCTCTCATGAGGTGCGGAGAGTAACATTGGGGCAGTAGGGGGAGATAGGCCAGAAACTCTACTCTTGTTCGTTTACCCCATATTCTGGTACATAAGGGCTTAGTAGCATGGGATTGTGAGGGAGTTGAGCCAGGCCAGAAGGGACCGATAAGGCACTGAATACCATAGTCATGAGAGGGGCAAGGAGGGCTGAAGACCTAGTTGGTGAAAGTGGCCGTTTTTAAGAACACATGCATGGTGGTGTGGGGGCCGTGATGGGTGGGGGGGGATAGAGTGGAGTTGCCAGTGGCAGCGCCTCCCCTATGGCGGAGGAGCCTCGAACCACTGCTTTCAAGCAGTGCGAGAAGAGAAACATAACATGATAATAACTTTCAGTTATTATCATGTTATGTTTCCTTTTTCGGGGGGAGGGTGGGCAGAACTGCCCTGCTCATGGAGCAGGGCAGGGGCAGAGTGGTTTGCCCACTCAAGTGTGCAACGATTGTTTGGTTGGTCCTCTCGGGCCACCCAAAGCAGTCATGCGCACTTCCCTGTTCTCCATTCAGGCTGCATTACAACCTGCAAGGAGAACATACCCACCCCTACAGCCCCTGGGTGAGCGCTGTGTCATGGGGCTCAGACCAATCACAATGCTGCAATTGCAGCATTGTGATTGGCTTAGAGGAGGGAGTCTGGCTGCCTGATTCCTGTTCCTGGAAGCGGACTCAGGAGAGCAGGGGCACAGAAGACACGGGACCCAGCCTCGAGGTATTTTTTTAATGATTTATTTCTGAACAATGCTCCTCCTTGCGACACACACCCCTGCAACCCCAATGACCCCCCCCCCCCACGACACCCACGACGGCCACTCCCGCCCCGACCCATGAGCCATACCGGCCGCCCCTGGGAGCAGCACTTGTGTATTCAAGAATCCACGTACCGTAGACTCTATTGTACCATATAGTTCTGTATACTTTCTCTGCCTAATCAGCAGCTGGTGTATAAGGTAAACTACTGTCATTCCATTACAGAGAACAAAGGCACATTGATCCACCAGCGGTTCTCATTTGCGAACAGTAGAACCAGGGCTTCAAGTGGAATGCAAAAAGTGGGGGATCTCTAAAAAGGGCGAAGCCTATAAAATCAAGGGGTGGGCTTAATCAAGTAAATTACATTTCTGTTATTCCCATAGTGTGTCAACTGATCTCTGTTTTAGTTTCTCTGCGCTTTCATTAATTGCATCCAGATATAAAACACAACAGAAGACATACACCTAAACCCAGCCAGGACAATTGGCCTTGTCATTGGTTGGTAGTTGTTTAAGATATATGAGCAACAACAATGATTTTCTTGTACATAATTAGCATTGAAAATGTTTTAATTCTAAAACTTGTTGAGACTGTGAATTAAATATTACTCTGGCCTGTGGAAGGTGGAAGTGGTTTTCTGAGTGTCCCAGTCCCAGTCCGTTATGTTCAGTCTGTCAGACAAGTACACCTTTTTGATTTCGACATCTCCTCCTTCTGCATGTCTTACACCTCATCTCATTCCTCTTCAGCCCCCTCTTTTCACTCTCTCCTGAATGCACTTCCCCTCAACTCTTTCACCTCACCTCACCGCCCCACAAACTGGCAACGCACCCACTCACCTGTAAACACTGCATTTTCTTTTACTTTCACCTTGTCAATATTTTGATAACTGTGTAACCTCCACAGAATCACAATTGCAACTGGAATACGTGACCATTGCTCTGTGTGCTCTGCAGAGATGCCAAAGATTGGAAGGCCGTGTATTCTGAATACCTTTTTTGACCCACTGACAGGCACTGTGAGAAAGTCGCACTGCTTCAACCCCCCCTGCATAGGTCTCAATCATGGCCGCTATAAACACCCGAAGGTGACTCAGTTCAAATTACCCACTATATGAGTATAATATGCTATACGAAACAAGTACAGAAAACAACATCGTGGAAATAGCAAACACTCGTAGGGAATGCAAGATTAGGCAAAACATGTAAAATATAAATAGGAGCTAAACGCATGCCATGGATTGATTTAATGTTTTTTTACATTCGTTGTTCAGAAATCGATCTGTGCAATTTGCCAGCGAAATTAAGTACATGAATGTAGGGCCCCACAGGGACCAGTTTCAAGGTTCGTTTTTAATTACTACTGAGTCAGACACCGGAGCGACCTGGCCCACTTTAAGCCCCGAGAAGAAGAATACAATTTCTCTACTGAGCACCATTATGTTTCAAACAGTAACATCTGCTATTTGCAGCACCAAGAAGCAGCAGAAGTGCAGCGTGAAATGCAATTGATACACATGAAAAATGCTACAACGGGATATGCAACTCGGCTAAAATAGCTTGCTTTCCTATACTCATGGTCTCCTGCTGCGCTCTAAAGAAAACACTAGCTCTGTGAATGTATCTCTTTAATAAGCCGCTACATCCTGTTCCATCCCTGGTCCAGGGGCGGCCTTTGGCATGTGCAAGCTGTGTACCTGCACACGGCTGCCAAACCCCAGGGGTAACCACGCCAATAAATATCCTTAGTATAATAATCCTCTGAGGATGGATACATATTTGCGTGGCGGCCCCTGGCAGGGATTTGGCGGCCTGTTCCACTTCCAAACACCCTGACCCCCCCCACCCCCCCTCTTCACTGGCCTCCGCCCCGCTTTCCTGGGGGGGGGAGGGGGGGTGTCCCTGGTGCTCCCTGCCCAGGGGCACCATGAGCTTAGAGCGCCCCTGCCTGGTCCATGCGTGTGCGCGTCCAGCTGATAGTGGTGGGCTCCCTGTTGGCCCTGTTCTAAACTGGCAGCCCCTGCTCTGCTAACAACCACACAACGGAAGATTACTGAATGATGTCGCTGGCACCTTTTACTGTTAGTGACGTAAACAATGGCGTAGTTGAGGGAAAGGACGAATGAGGCCAAGGGAGGAAGCATCATAAGAGCAGGGTAGGGACAAAGACACCGGCAAGGCTTTGAGGGAGAGGGGGGCCGGGGAGCAACCACCGTGGGGCGGCTAATCCGGACACAGGCAGGGGCTGCAGAAGGAGCTAAGTCGTATGTATCCCCTTCCACTAAAACCGTGGGCCAGATCATAAAATATGCTAGAATGGCGCTACTGCATGTTCTTTGTGGTAGGAATGTCGGTGCTTGGTCTAAACATCTTTTACCACAGCACTCACAAAGCAGATTTCAGAAAGTGGAAACATATGGCATGAGCGCATGTGCATATTTGTTGTGTGTCATTTTGTTGTGGTGTGATGTGTTTTTATGTTGGGCTTTTGTCTTGTGTTAATACAAAGTAATGTGTTTTACTTTTAATGTTATACCCCATAAGCATTAAAACTGTATTGTTGAGTTTTGTACAGTTATGTTTTGTGCTGTAATGGTACTGTAGTATGTTCTGGTGTTTATTTTAGAGATGTTCATCAAATGGTGCTACATTTTCAACCAAACGCAGCATAATTCTGTAGTCTCCATAACAAGTAACAATCATTTACCACCATGTAATGCGGTAAAAAGGGCAGGTCCAGCTCTACAACTATTTAGTACACGCGTTACCCCAGCACCATGGCAAAGACCTGTCTTACATTAGCACTTTCATCGCTCACGCTATGTACAGTCTTACTGTGACAGTGTGGTGTCCCCACCCAGAGTCCATCTCTGAGGAGGCTGACCGCAAACTCCATGCCGCCAAGTGTCATCAAGCTGCAGCAGGCAGCAGTACTGGGGTGCGGCATCCCAATAGTTAAATAGTGATCGCTGTCTCATCTGGCCCTGTAGGGCAGTCCCCTCTGTCACTGGAGCTAGCAACATCTGGTTGAAATCCAAGGTAGTCCTCAACAGAAAGGAAGGACTACGATGGGACAACTTCAAGTTCTTAGCGTCTTTTGTCTAGAAGGGAATTTTATCCCATTCTAAAATGGCGACGCACTCATGTGCATATAGAGCCCGAGTAAATGACACACACCGCCAGAGGGGAGGTTCTTAGTTCTGGCCTAACTGGTGCCTCATACTTAAGACTTATTGTTTTATGAATCTTAACAGTCTGGATGAGAGCTTGATGTCAGTTCGAAGTTTATTCCACTATTACAGGGCCTCTATTGAAAAAGCTGCCTCCCTCTGTACTGCCGTCATATTTAGTGAGCCAAAGTCACAAGTGACCATTTAGTAGGGCTGGGTGGAATTTGCGTAATCGCGTTATGCAAACCTCTGCAAAACTGTAAAAAATCTCTGCGAACACGTGGAAACCCAACGAACACGCGGAATTGCTTGTTCGCGGTGCTTTTTTACTGTTGGCAATCGCTGTTTGCGTTCTTGGGGGAAATATTGTGCGCACTCGCATTTGAGAACGCAAACAAGCAAAAAAATTTGCGAAGTAGTGGAATGCAGAATTTTGGGCTATTTTGCGTTCACCCCGGAACGCGAAATGACCCAAATTCGGCAAATTCTGAGAGCGGAACAAAATTTAACACCCAGGCCTACCATTTAGTATTGCTGCACAAGTCTCTAGCATACACTCAGTGAATGACTCCAGAGGAGATCAATCAATCAATCAATGACACTTATATAGCGCGCTACCTACCCGAAGGGTCTCAAGGCGCTGGGGGGGGGGGGGGAGGTGCCGCTACTGCTCGACCAGCCAGGTCTTCAGCTTCTTCCTGAAGGAGAGGTGGTCTTGGGTCAGGCGCAGGTCGGTCGGGAGGGAGTTCCAGGTCTTGGCGGCCAGGTAGGAGAAGGACCTTCCTCCCGTAGTCGCTCTTGGGATGCGGGGGACGGCGGCGAGGGCGTGGTTGGCTGATCGGAGGTGGCGTTTGGGAGCGTAGAAGTTGATTCGGCTGTTGAGGTAGCTCGGGCCCTGGTCGTGTAGGGCTTTGTGTGCGTGGGTGAGGAGGCGGAAGGTGATTCTTTTGTTGACGGGGAGCCAGTGAAGGTCTCTCAGATGTCCGGTGATGTGGCTGGTTCGTGGGATGTCGAGGATGAGTCTGGCTGAGGCGTTCTGGATCCGCTGGAGTCTCTTCTGGAGCTTGGCGGTGGTACCGGCGTAGAGGGCGTTGCCGTAGTCCAGTCGGCTGGTGACGAGGGCCTGGGTGACGGTCTTCCTGGTCTCGGTGGGGATCCACCAGAAGATCTTCCGTAGCATGCGTAGGATGTTGAAGCACGCCGAGGAGACGTTGTTGACTTGCCTGGTCATGGAGAGGGAGGAGTCCAGGATGAAGCCCAGGTTGCGTGCATGGTCTGTCGGTTTGGGTGCGGTGCCCAGGGCGGGAGGCCACCAGGAGTCGTCCCAGGCGGAGGGTGAAGAGCCCAGGATGAGGACCTCCGTCTTGTCAGAGTTCAGTTTCAGGCGGCTGGTCGTCATCCACTCGGCTACCTCTTTCATCCCTTCGTGCAGGTTGGCTCTGGCGGAGGCGGGGTCGTTGGTCAGGGAGAGGATCAGCTGGGTGTCGTCGGCGTAGGAGATTAGGCTGAGGTTGTGTTTGCGTACGATGGCCGCGAGGGGGCTCATGTAGACGTTGAAGAGGGTGGGGCTCAGAGATGACCCTTGAGGGACGCCGCAGATGACTTCGGAGGCCACTGACTTGTACGGTGGTAGGCAGACTCTCTGTGTTCTTCCGTCGAGGAAGGAGATGATCCATTCCAGCGCCTTGTCCTGGATTCCGACGTATGTCACGGGTGAGTTGATGGAAGCTTTTAAAGACAATTCCCAGGATAATGAAGGCAAGGCAGTCTAAAAATGGAGGCCAATTTAGAGCCAAACAGGCTGGTGACATGTAGTCTCTCACTTTTAGTCCCCTCAGGGTAAAAATGGCCTGAACAGCAGCATTCTGAGCTCATTTGGGCATAGCTAGGCAGGTTTTTGATAAGTTCATACTAAAACTCTTAGAAAATCAACTGTGCAAGTTTGTTGCATCAACTATCAATACCCAGCCCTTCTGAGGGTAGAGACAGGAATAGAGTTTAGTTTCTGGATCTGACAGAGCAGTGTTTGACTAGTGCCGAACCTGTGGCTTAAGAAAGGCCTCCACATTAAATAGAAAGTCTTGGTTTTTGATGGTCTAAGATAGAGGGAAAGTCAAACCAAAGATGTTGAAAATGTTGAGGGCTAGCTGCTATAAACAACTATTAGCACCAATGACTACCAGTTCTGTCTTCGGTTCAATTGGTGGAAATTAGCGGCCATCCAATACTGGTATGCTGCAAAGGGATGCTGCAGGTCTACACACTCCCGACAGAAGCTAATGTCGAGGTGGGCATGTCGAGGTGGGCATCACCTCTATATGACTTGATGGTGATCTATGACCAGATAAATAAGGGACACTGAAAGAAGTTAAAAGGAGCAGGAGAGAAGGCCTACCCATGGGGGACTCTGAAGGTAGGAGTGATTGCATCATTTAGGGAAGGTCACAATTTAACCTATTTGCTCCTTATAAGTAGAAGGGACACAGACCACTTAATGGGTTCTTCCGAGGCCCTCGACAAGATGGACCAATGCTTAAGAACAATAGAAAGGTTGAAGACATATCAAGAGTAGGCACAGCCCCATGCTTCAATATATTGCATTGAGTCATTCCAGAAGCCTAGAGGAGCTGTTTCGGTCCCATGCAGGTGTCGGAACAAAGAATGGATCGGGTCCGCATGGAGTCAGAGTCCAGAGACAGCTGTGATTGATGGACAGCTGCCTTTTCATGGTGTCAGCACTGCTAATATGGTAGTAGGCCAAAAGCAGGGTCTGCGGTCGGGAATAAAAGACTCTCTAAAGGATAGAAAGTTGAGAGGTTGTATAATTGGTGTGCAGTGGTGTGAGTGTTGCTTTCACTTCCATTATGGTGCTGGGTCTCTCACAGTGCCTCTTGGTTTCAATTGATTAAGGACAGATATGATCTTGTCTGGATGAAATAGATGTGGCACCAGAAGGAATGCTTGTTTCCGGTCCAGGGAGAACCTGGCTTGGCAGTTCGGGCTGGACTGTTCCCATGAGGCACAGGGTCAAGACTGCTTTGCATATGGCCAGGGCTAAACTGGGGTGACATGGTGAGCAAAAGAATGGTGGATTTAACCCAGATCTCTTGACTGGGAGTGAATGTTTTGATTTGTTTTGCATCTCATCCATCAATTGTCTGTCTTTTGCTTTCTCACCCTAAGTGCACCAGGTATGCCCAGACGTGGGTCCTGGGCTCACTGTGCCACTGTAAGCAAGCTATCTTGGCTGAAGTGGGGCGAAACCAAGAAACCGGTCCTAGAATGCTTGTTTCCGGTCCAGGGAGGACCTGGCATGGCAGTTCAGGCTGGACTGTTCCCATGAGGCACAGGGTCAAGACTGATTTGCATATGGCCTGGTCTAAACTGGGGTGGCATGGTGAGCAAAAGAATGATGGATTCAACCCAGATCTCTTGACTGGGAGTGAATGTTTTGATTTGTTCTGCATTCCGTCCATCAATTGTGTGTCTTTTGCTTTAGATCATTTCATCAGCTGCAATATACATGTTCTGGTACTATGTTCAAATGTAGCTCCAACAATATTTCCCGGGCGGGACAGCACTTCTGCCCAACGGTTATGCAGCGCAGGTACTGGCCAGAAGTATGTAGTATGTCTCTTTTCTATGTTGGGAATGTTGGGCAAAGGTCTGTGGCTGTCAGAAAGGTTTTATGTTGCTTATGGGTGTCAGCTATGTCCAGTGTAATATGTTGTATTAGTTTAAAAATTCATTTCTGGATACTGATTTAATGTATTCAGACTAGCAGACTATTCGTTATCTGTTATGTAATATCCTATCGCTTTCTTTTTTAAAGCTTTTCTCCATCTCTTGTTTTCTTTGTATCTTCCACATTCTTCCTCTCCTTTCCACCCCATCTCCCTAACCCTCTCTTTCATTCTATCCTCTTCTCATCATGTTTTCTTCTCTTTTCCTCCTTTCTCTCCCCTCTTCTCTCTTGCCTCTTGGCTATCACTCCTCCCCTCTTCTTATTCCCATGCTTGTAGTATTTCAGTTCCTCTTTTCCCTCCACACTCTCCATTCCATCCCTCTCCATGCCATCTCTTCCTTTTACTTTTTCATGTCTTTCTTCCCTCTCTTTCACCTATGTTCCTATCTCCTTCCGTTATTCTCCTCCTCTCTCCATATATATGTGTACTTTCTCCCCTTAATGTATCCTTCACGATCCCAATTTCCCTCGCCCCCTTTCCTTTCATTGTTACAGTAGTCTTTGTGTCCCACTTCTTTACTTTTCATTCCTCCATCTCTATTCCCATCCTTCTTTCGTTTCTTCTCTTCATTCCCATCTCTCTTCTTTTTTCCACCTTCTTCCCATTACTCCTTTTCATTCGGCCATCACCAATCCTCTCTCTTCTTCCTTCAGTTCCTTCTTTCCATTACTCTTTTTCAGTCCCTCTCTCCACCCCGGTTCCTCTCTTCTTCTTTTTCTTCTTTCAGATCCTTCTTTTCATTCTTCTTTTTCTCGCCCCCTCTGTCTCGATATCTCTCTACCTCCCATCTCACTCCGTGTCTACCGTTATCCTTCTCTTCTCTCAGTGTCACTCCCCCCGTTCTGCCCGGTTACCCATCTGCCCCGTCCCTCTTGTTTCTCGCTGAGCTCACTCTCTTCCCGTTTCTCTCTTTTATTTGTCGTCCTTCCTATGTGCAGCCTTCTCCCCCGGGTCATGTCTGGCCCTCTCTGTTTGCGCCTGCTCATCCCTGTCTCTCTGATACTATATATAGTTTTCGTCTTCCTTCCTCTCGTTCATCATGTCCTGGCTCATGCTGTGTTTAGTCTGGTTTTCTCCTTCCTTTTCTTTTTCTCCTTCTCTTCACCTCAACTCGCTCTTTCTTACTCTCCCTTTCATCTATTCTTCTCTCCCCACCCCACTAATTTTTCTCTTCTTTTCTTCTCCCCTTATTGCCATCTTTGGTCTTTCTTCCTCCCTCTCTGTCTCTCACTTCTCCTCCTCTCTCCCTGTCTCGTCACTCCCCTCCCCTCCCCTCACCTCTCTTTCTTTCTCTCTCCTTTTCTTCTCCCCTTATTGCCATCTTTGGTCTTTCTTCCTCCCTCTCTGTCTCTCACTTCTCCTCCTTTCTCCCTGTCTCGTCACTCCCTTCACCTCTCTTTCTTTCTCACTGCTTTTCTTCTCCCCTTATTGCCATCTTTGGTTTTTCTTCTTCCCTCTCTGTCTCTCACTTCTCCTCTCTCCCTGTCTCGTCACTTCCCTCCCCTCACCTCTCTTTCTTTCTCTCTCCTTTTCTTCTCCCCTTATTGCCATCTTTGGTCTTTCTTCCTCCCTCTCTGTCTCTCACTTCTCCTCCTTTCTCCCTGTCTCGTCACTCCCTTCACCTCTCTTTCTTTCTCACTGCTTTTCTTCTCCCCTTATTGCCATATTTGGTTTTTCTTCCTCCCTCTCTGTCTCTCACTTCTCCTCTCTCCCTGTCTCGTCACTTCCCTCCCCTCACCTCTCTTTCTTTCTCTCTCCTTTTCTTCTCCCCTTATTGCCATCTTTGGTCTTTCTTCCTCCCTCTCTGTCTCTCACTTCTCCTCCTTTCTCCCTGTCTCGTCACTCCCTTCACCTCTCTTTCTTTCTCACTGCTTTTCTTCTCCCCTTATTGCCATCTTTGGTTTTTCTTCCTCCCTCTCTGTCTCTCACTTCTCCTCTCGCCCTGTCTCGTCACTTCCCTCCCCTCACCTCTCTTTCTTTCTCACTTCTTTTCTTCTCCCCTTATTGCCATCTTTGGTCTTTCTTCCTCCCTCTCTGTCTCTCACTTCTCCTCCTTTCTCCCTGTCTCGTCACTCCCTTCACCTCTCTTTCTTTCTCACTGCTTTTCTTCTCCCCTTATTGCCATCTTTGGTCTTTCTTCCTCCCTCTCTGTCTCTCACTTCTCCTCCTCTCTCCCTATCTCGTCACTCCCCTCACCTCTCTTTCTTTCTCTCTTCTTCTTTCTCCATTCCCTCCTCTCATCTTCTGTCTCTTTCTCCCCCCTTTTTTTTTATTTCTGCCGTACTTCACTCTCTACTCCTGTCTTCGTCACTTTCTCTTGGTCTCTCTCTGGCTCTCTTTCTCTCCCCTTCCTATTTTCATCTCCCTGCCTCGTCTTCTTACTCTTAGGCATTCTCTACCCCCCCCCCCCCCCCCCTTTTCATCTCTCGTCTTCTCACTCACCTTCCTTTCATTTGTCTCGTCTCTCCTTATCATTTCCTCCTCTCTCAACTATTTTCTTCCTCGTTCTCCCCTACTTTGCCTTTCTCTCTCTATCCCCTCTCAGCCTCTTCCTCTACCTCTTGCTCCTTCTCTCCTTGCCCTCCCTCACTTTCCTCTGTTCTCCTTTCTCCCTTTCCTTTTGTACCTATTTCTTCTGTCTCTCTTCCTCCATGTTCCACTTCCCGCTCTTTCAGCCCCATTCACCCTTTTTTTAATGTGTCTTCCCTCTGTCTCTCTTCCTCACTTCCCCCTCTCTCCCCCTCTCCTCCTCCCCTGCTTCCTTTTTGTATCCTTATCACCCGACTCTGTTTCTTTCTTCCATTCTCCTCTCACCCACTGCTCCAGTTTTTGGAACTTCTCTTGCATCTTCTTCTCCTTTCTCCCGGGACTACTCTTTTCTGCATCTCTTCTTCTTATTTATTCTCCTCTTTTCTCTTTCCCTTCCATCTTCCACCTTTTCTCCGTCTTTTTCTCTCTCTTTTCTCAAAAATTCTCGTGTACCCTCTTTAATTCTTCAATCCACATTCTCGTTGTTTCCTCCTGCTGCCTCTTGTCTCTTTTCTCTGTTCCTCCTACGCAGTTTCCTGTCTTTAATCGTACTTTCCCCTCTCCTTTTCGGTTCGTGTTTTGCTTCTCACATCCCCCATCATCTTCTCTAATATACCCTCCTCGGCATCACTTCTCTCTCTGTCACTCCTCCTCCCGAACGCTCCAACTCTCTTCTCCACTTTCTCCTTTTTTTTCCTTCTTCTCGTTTCACGTATATTATTCTCGCCGCCCTTCTTCCGTGTCATCTCTCCCACGCCTCCATTCTCTTCCCTCTTTCTGTATTCTCGTGATTGCCCCCTCCTCCTGTCTCTTACCCCGACTCGCTCGTCTCCCCTCTTCCTTCCCCATTTCCTTCACTGTTCCACCCCATCCATCCCCTTCTCACCCCTCGCTCTCCGGTGCCCTCTCTGTGCATCCGTACATCTATCCTCCGTCCCTCTTGCTCCACATCCTCCTGCTCTCCCTCCGCGCAGCGCACCTGCGCCATTCCTCACTGCGCCAAGCGCCCGGAGGCCCCGTGCGGGACATGTGGCGCATTACAAACCCCGCAGCCCATGAATCTCTCGGCGCACAGGCGCTCTGTGTACTTCTCGGTGCCCCGCGGGCGCCTGCAACCATACGCATCGGAGCACTGGCGGGAAGGGAACCCGCCGGCGGGAGAGCGGATTCAGCCCCTTCCCAAAGTCACTGCAGGGAAATGCTGAGCCCCTGTTACCGAGGCACACAAGGAATGGGCAGAGGGGGGCGCGCGCCATCAAAGACGCTGCCAGCAGGGTAGAGCCGCCGGGTCGCGCCGGGCAGTGTGACTGACGTCTGCCAGACAGTAACAGGGGCATGTCCACCCCTGGAGTCCAGAGAGGGCCGCTGGCGAGGGACCCGGACACCGCCAGCCAGGGGGGCAGTTTTTAGCGGGAAAGAACCGTCCATGGCATTTTTTAGCTGGATTCCATGAGACTGGGGTCTGTTCGGCAGAACGTAAGGAGGGGGGCGGGGGGGGGGGGGGGCTGTAGGGGCAAGCACCATCATCGGAGGCAGTTTGGGAGCAGGCGAGATAGTGGGGTCACGCGCGCAAGAATGGGCGGTGAGGGGCACGCACCTCTGAGAAGGGCTGTTTGGGTTAATTTAGGGGTAGTCTCATCTAAGAAGAAAGTCTTAGCGCAGGCACCGTGGGAAGGGTGCCCGGCAACTTCAGGAGTGTCCTTTCAGTAACTAAAGACCCCAGGTGGGCACTTTTGCCTAGGGGTGGAGATGGTCAGGGGTTTTCAAGAGGTTACCGCACTGAGAGGGGGCTGTGGGCTCAGGTCGGGTCTGGTCAGAGTTAACACTGGGAGAGAGAAGACAGGTTGGTACAGAATGACGGGCTGGCACTGGTTGGGTACAGGCGTGTGTGTGTGCTGTGGAGGGTGGAGTATGAGGGGCAGTTTAGCACCCGAAAGGGGATTTTTCAAATACATAACAAGCCGACTGCCCAGCCGACAGCACGTGTTACAAAACATAGCAGCCAAGAACTTCAAACACAGTTCACGGGACATTTAACGTAGAAATGTGCGGCTCCTCGCTCCGCGTGCCGCGCTCATCTTCACGCGTTAAGACCCTCACCTGCTCTGAACCCCAATCTGTGAGCCCTTTAATCTGGAACCTTCGCTCTGCGCCAGTGTGCGCCTCCATGCTTCGCCATCCCTGGCTGCACCTGAGTGCCGCTGCCTTAGTTACTTATGGCCAAAGTCCCGGTGTTGCCCAGAAGCTATACTCTCTGCCCTCAAGGGCCCGCCTTTGTGCATATATATGGCTCAGAGTAATCACGGTGCGTAAAAGACCCCTGTCTGGCACTCTGTCTGAGACCACGTTCATTGCAATGTCTAGATAACTGCCTCTGTGCTCTCTAAGATCAGCTCCATTTCAGTGCCTCGCGGTACCGACCTCTTTGCGCTATATGATAACCTTCAGTTCAGTGCCTGCAAGCCTTCACCCCTGTTTGCGATATTAACTTGCATGATTTTCACTTTTAACCCTCGAAATCTGTGCGTTCCATAAGATAACGTTCTTCGAAGCGCCTTGACAAGCCAGCTTCTGTGAGGTTGGATCACATAAAATCAATTGGACCAAAGCCCTAAAGTGCTATATTTAACCATATCAATAATCGCTCGTAGATACTCTGTCTCTGTTTGTTATAATCAGGTTACAGTAACGACGGTGCCGGGAAGCACCGGCTTCTATGAGCTTCATTTAATCACATTATTTCATTGCTGGATGCCCTGACTCTGCGCGAGCTGACGCACGCACGCACACACAGCTCTCCTTACCTGGTCGCGTGAGAGTCCCCCGAGGCGCGACGGGCACCTGTTCACACGGCGGTGTCACCGGAGAGATGTAACATTCCTTCACAGGCACGGAGACAGGGGCGCGGGCCGGGCACTGCTGCAGAGAGGGGCGGGAGGGTTGGGGCTGAGTCCTGGACTCTGGTCAGGTGTGGAGGCGAGCTGAGGTGTAGAAAGGAGCATAGACCGGAGGCGGGACGGATGAGGTGTACCGTGGACCGAAGGGGACGTGAGGCGCGGGCTGGAGGTGGCGAGGTGCCGGGGGCCGGGGGTGGGCTGAGGCGAGGGCTGGGCTGGAGGGATGGACACGCCAGGGACGGACGGACGTGTGTGTGCCCGCTCCAGGAGACCGCGAGGTGTGCAGGTACTGCAGCCAGAGACTGGCGGCAGTGAGATGCAGAGGAGGCAGGAGGGAGGGAGGCGGACACGGAGGAGGGAGGGGGAAGGGGAGGGAAAGGGCGGCGGGAGGCGGAGAGGAGAGGGGGGACAGGAGCAGCCGTCCGAAGAGGCAGAGCTCCTAATGTCAGCGCCTCGCCCTCTCTGCGCTTTCTCCTTCTGTCTCCCTCACCTCACTAACCCATTCATCCTCCTGTCTCCCTCAGCTGCCTGCTCTGTAGTATCCCCATGTCACCGCGGTGTCTTCTCTCTCTCTCTTTCAACCCCTTCTCCCCTTCCCTACATTCCTATGACCTGGGTGTGTCTCTTCTCTCTCTTCCTAGACCCTGCTTCCCTTTAAGATGTTTATTTTGTCTCATTCTTCCTTGGGCACTCCTGCCTTTCTCACGCACCTGCTTCTTTACCTGTGCGTTCTCTCTCATGCACTCAGTCCCTCACATCTCTCTTCCTCCTCTTTCATCTCGCTGGCTCCTGCTTGAGTCTCTTCTCGATACCAGCACTCACTCACCGACTCTCCTCTGCCACCCTGTCTCTCCTGCTTTCTCTCATTCTCTAGCTATGTCTCCTTCGTCTCTTCGATTCCTCCCTTTTCCCATTTGGCGGGCCCGCCTTTCCTCTCGTGCATCGAAACACCCTCCTGTCTGCTCCATTCTCTATCCCAGCCCGTCTGTCTCCCCTGCACACCTTTACTTCCGTCCTTCCCCTTGTCCTCCTTTGGCTGGCCCTGCTTCTCTTCCCTTCCCCGCCCCTCTTTTAGTTGTCTCGTGAGGCACTAATACCCCTGCGCAGCCCTGGAGAGCCCGCATGGCTCTGGAGAGCCCGCACCTTGGTCTAAGCGCATCTCCTGTGACGTCACTGCAGGTTTTGATTCCCCCTCAGTGAGCAGGACATTCCTGTGCGCCCGTTAAGGACCCTCTACGTTAATTGGCTTCAGACCCCACCACATGGCTTTTGGGGTTGGGGGACACCCAAAGTGCCCCCTCTTTGAGAGAGTACCTGCTGTCCTTGTTGGCCATGCTTTGTGGGACCGGAGATGATGTCACTGAAGCTTCCTGTGAAGTGCAGCTCTTTACCTGTCTCTATCCCTGCACCCCAGCCTTCCCTGGTTAAGGGTTCTGCCAGCTTCTCGCCACCATCGCCTTTCACCTCCATGTGTGTCAGGGCCTACCTGTACTGTGTGTGTGGCGGTGGACAAGGGTGGGGCCTGTGCTCGTGCCTGTCTGGGTGCAGCAGGGGATATATTTTGGCTTCCCTGTCTTTGAAGGGCAGCAGGAGACAGTAGAAGGAAGGCCTTGGGTCTTTTTGTTGAGCTCCAGTCCTTTGTTTACCTGGGAGCCTGCACTAGAATATTTATTTCTTGTCCTCGGGTTCCTACTGTAGTAAGTAAGTTTTTATTTGCACAGTTAATTAAAACCAATGCAGTACAATATAAAATATGAATTGAAGTAAAACACAATATAAAATCGCATATGTTTTAAAACCATCATAGTGTGGGCATTGCTGTTCTGTTCATCCTAATTGTAAAAACATGTTGGCCTTTCATTTATCACACAATTATTTAGACAGTAGACATAGTTTCTGTTTTAAAAAGGTTAAGATCAAATCAGTTCAAAAATCAAGTCCGGGCATTATTTCCTCCACTGCCTTTAAAAATTTTACAAGGCTGCAGCTCAGCTGAGGGTCCTGAGATGAAAAACAGGTAAGAACTGCGCTCCTTCGTGTGCGTGTCCCGTGTCGGATAAAATGGTGTCTCAAAAGAAGTTTCCGCTCCTCTAACAATTTCTCACAAGAGCATAGCAAATGAAGCATATCTTCTTGCATGGTACCACATAGCCGACATAGTGTGCTTGCTTCCTACTGTAGAGGGTCACAATGTCCTGAGGTTGGGACAGGCCCGGTTCTGGTAAATAGCCAGCCTTTCTTATACAATGATGTCAAGGCTTTCGTGGTAATAGGGACTTTCTTAATCTTGAACTCTTATAATATGCTTGGCATTCAAGTACCTGTATTGACGCCTGGCCTGCTGGAATTCGAGGGTTTGCGTTAGGTCCAGACATCGCTCTTACTTTCAAATAACTCTCCACATGCTCTGTATACGCTTAGAATGGATCTGTTGTATCATGGTGACTGTTTGAAAATAGATATGATGTAATCTAGGGCTAGTAGGCTAGCTCCAGAAGCAACAAATTAGGCCCGCAGTGCAGGGGCGGCTCCTACACAAGGGCGGCAGAGCTTTGCCCCACTGCTTCACGCAGTGAGAGAAGAAACATAAAGTGGTGATAACTTTCAGTTATTACCATTTTATGTTTGGTTGCAGGTGGGAGGGGCTGCCCAAAGGAGGGAGGGAGGAGTGGTGTGCCCAATCCTGAATGCGTACAGACTGTTTGGTCGGCCCTCTGGGGGTCGCCCAAACCAGTGATGCACACCCTGTCCTTCTCCATGCTGATTAATTAAAATTAATATTATTTAATTAAACCTCAGCACGACCCCCCCCCCCCCCCCAGCCCCCATCCCTTCACCCCCAGTCTTGCCGGCCGTGACTGCTGCAGTGGCCCACCTGAAAGGACCCTTGGCCCACCCAAATAAAAATTCCTAGAGCCGGGCCTGAGTTGGGGGTGTCACATTTCTCCTTTTGTGCCTACCTACTGTCTCCTCTGCGTCAGGGGCTCCTGCCTGCCTCCACCATTCCACTTACTCATCTTTGTCACAGAGGATTTGGCCTCTCCACCCAAGTCTACTTCACATTCACACCTCACCCAGCTGAAACCATCTCAGAACCAGCTCTAGCGAGCCCCCAGCATGGCTGCCCTGGTCACGCGGGGGCGGGCATGTTTTGATTGGAGGAGTCGCTCTCATTGTTGACCTTATGCGCCACAGCTGATTGGTCGGCTCCATGCCCAGTGCAGTGCTCCAGACATTCTCACTGGCCAGAGAGGAGCTCCATGCAGGTGTCGTTGTGAAGACTGCTGCCTTCCAGGTTCGTATCTGTGGATTGCTGGCTTCCTCCCAGACTAAGCCTGGATCAAGATCCCTCTAGGAGTGCTTCTGCCCTGCCGTGAGGGAAGGAGAGCCCTCCCTGCTGTGGATAGGGGTGCAGAGTGAGCCTGTGGACTAGAGTCTGCCTAGAAGAGGAGACCAGCAGCCCAGTTCCTGCAAGGCCTTGCAGGACCACCCTAGGTCTGGCTGCTCCAGAGCATGGGCTCGTTTGATGCAGTGCTAGGAGAAGAACTTGTTTTTCTCATGCGTCAACAGATACATAGTTTTGGATTGAGCCCCTTTGTCACTTACAGTGCCAGTGTGCTCTTAAGTGCCCACCCAAATCTTCAGGTGTGCACCAGTTTCCTCTTCTGGTCTGGAGATTACGTGATAGGTACCATGGCAAGGCCGTGTTGAGCTCAAGGACGCAAACCGCCTCTAACTCTGTGGAGTGCCTGCAGATGTGTAACTTTGCAAGTCCAACGCATAGGTGTCTCTTGTTTCCTTCTTAAATCACCAGTGTAAATCCTGGTGTGAAGGTAGCAGGTTCATCTCTTGTTCCCCTTGATGTGTTGATTCATAGTACTATTGCCCCTTGGCCCCAGTTTCATGACCGGCGCTCTCTGTTGTGTGGACTCTTCTGTCGGGTTTGGGTGGTGAGTTTTGTTTGGGCTAAAGACGCCTGCGAGGCCATTTGGGACTCTGGTTTCACCAGACACGCGTTGGAGTTGTGTGCAAACCCCTGACCAGGACACCAATGATACACTCATTTATCTAACCACAAGTGTATTAAGTAGCCGCTGAGACGCATTTACCCAAGGACTGCGTGTGTATGCATGTGCACTTTTAACTGTCCGGATTCAAGTGCCTCAGTCATGAGCACCCTAAGAAAACCTGGCCATTGATGTTACCACGTCTGAACATTATTGTAATGATTTCACAGCAAATCTCTAGCGAGAAAGCGGTATCTGGTTCATTGATTCTCACACTTCCGTACTGACCCTTATACGGACTGGCATGCAGGGCAGCAACAAAGGACCCCCACTTCTGTCTGCCGTGGGCAATCTGTGTGCATTGCTCTGAGAGCAGTGGGGCGATGCTCTCGGCCTTAGCAGAGGAGCTGCCCCTGCCCTCCATCATGTGCGAGAGTACTGCCAGTGAACTCTTACGTCATGGTTAGTCCCCTCCTTCCACCTTGATTGGTGAAGGGTTTGGGATGTTGAGTGGCATGATGTCTGATTTCTTCATGTTGATCTTCAGGCCCGCTTGCTGTGCATAGATGTTAAGGCGAGTCGACTTTTCTTTCGAATGCTGGTGGGTGTGTAAGTGCAAGACACGGTCATCTGCATATTCAAGATCCTCCAGTGTGGAGAACTAAGTCCGTCCATCTGATGCCTCTGGCTTGGGCTTCTATTGTGCGTCGCATCGCCCAGTCAAAGATGAGGTTGAAGAGCAACGCTGCCATCTCTGTCTCACACCGGTGTTGATTCTCAAGGTCCATCTCTGCTGCCATGTGTGGTCCTCTGTTTTGTATGTACTTTTGTAAATGGATGACTAGACAGTGAATTATTAAGGGGTACTTTGACTCCCTTCTGGGTTTTGAATGTCTATACCTTATCGCCTTTCTGAGTAGGTGTTGGACTGCCCTGCCTTGCTGCGTTGACAGTCAAGAGTTGAAAGGGTGCTCTTGATCTTCAGCTTTTGTCTACCTCAGTAGTTACAATTGAGGTCCAGTAGTCACTGAGTACCCTAGGACCCCCTCGACCAGGTCTAACATGGGTCCTGCACTTACCAGTGCACCTTCAACATCACTGATTCCTTCATAAACTTCCCTTCTTTAGTTGGCCTTGACTACCCCCTCACTCACACATCCCCCTCTTTCTCTCCCTCTTGTTCCAATGTGGAATGCCATCTCCTCGGCCATACAAAGGAAAGAAGCTGCTAAGGTTGAAGAAAGCCATGAAAACCCGACTTTATCAGCACATACACCGGATAGTGAAGGGTACCTCGGTTATTGTTGTCCTATAGCACCCAGACACCCTCGGCAGTAAGGGTGCAATTTACAAATACAAATGCCAAACTAGAAACACTACATCTCTCACCTGCCCCCTTTCCCATCCTTTTCCTTTATGCCCCTGTCTCAGTTTGCTCACCGTATCTTTCCCACGCACTATCAGCTTCCTCTTTCTCTAATACACATTATCAAACGCGTGTTCTCTCAATGTTTCTGTTTGATGGTCCAGGTCTGTCCTCCCTCTTTCTCCCATTCTATTGTCCATGCTTCTGCTCTCCTTCACACCACTTTTTCCTCCCGCCTGAACCTCTCTTTCACGCGTCCTCCCTCTCTGCATCTCTGCCCTCCATACATCTCCTATCTCCCCAATACCCTCAGATCTCCTTCGTGCACTCCTACATTTTGTCTTTGACTCTCCGTCTTTCTTCCACACTTCTCTACATCTCTTTCCCACATGCACCTGGTCCTTCTGTCACTCATCTACCTCACTCCCCCATCCTTGACTCCACTCTCCTCCATTTCCTCTCCCCCTGCAGAATTTCTCTTCTTCTCTCCCTTTCTCTCCCCTGCACATCTCTTCTCTCTCTCTCTCTCTCTCCCTCTCTCCCTCTCTCCCTCTCTCTCTCTCTCTCTCTCTCTCCCCCCATCTCTCTCGCTCTATCTCTCCCTCTTTCTCGCCCTCTCTCTCTCCTTCTCCCTCTCTCTCCCTCTCACCTCTCCCCTATGTCTTTCTCTCTCTCTCGTCCTCTCGCCCTATCCCTCTCTCTCTTTCTCGCCCTCTCTCTAACTCTCTCTCTCTCTCTCTCTCCAGATTGCTTATCCACTCGATCTACCCCCTGCTTCTCACGGGTGTTTGGGGATCCTGCTGGAAGGCGGGTGCACACACGGAGCTGCCTGAGTGGGTGCCTCGTGACAGGCTGACAGTAAACATTCTGCGTGTCGTTTCTGTGCAGGGCAGCAGTGAGTAGTGTCGAGCCAGCCCACCAGCGAATGGAAAAGTACAAGTTACTCACCGTGGTGACTCCTCTCTTCCTGCCTCTGATCGGTGCCCACCCGTGCCCTGTTGTGACTCCTCTCTTCCTGCCTCTGATCGGTGCCCACCCGTGCCCTGTTGGTGACTCCTCTCTTCCTGCCTCTGATCAGTGCCCACCCGTGCCCTGTTGGTGACTCCTCTCTTCCTGCCTCTGTTCAGTGCCCACCCGTGCCCTGTTGGTGACTCCTCTCTTCCTGCCTCTGATCGGTGCCCACCCGTGCCCTGTTGGTGACTCCTCTCTTCCTGCCTCTGATCAGTGCCCATCCGTGCCCTGTTGGTGACTCCTCTCTTCCTGCCTCTGATCAGTGCCCACCCGTGCCCTGCTGCACCGCAGACGCACAGAGCAGCTCTGAGCATGTGCCGGCCTCCTGCATCCAGGACCTGCCTCCAGTGTGCCCACACACCATGCCCACACGCTTAGCACCCCTCCGTTTATTCCCCACCCACACATCCTGCAAACACACAGTGAGGACAGTGGCTGACTCATCAGAAGGAAGGGTCTTGTGATCGGAGGGGCAGATCCCCCCACCCCATAAAAACGAGTTTCTAGTCAGGCAACCACTGTTTCTCTAAGATCTTTTCTACCTCTTATTAGCACAAAGCTGAGGCGAAAGCATCCTTCTAAGAGAGGGGGTTAGGAACCAGCAATGTCGATGCAACACTTGAATCAAGAAATCACTCTATAAGGCTGTCAATCCAATGAGTGAAAGGAAAAATATTATTATGATTAAAAATAGGTCGAAATGACAAGTAGGCCTGTCACCAAAAAGATGTTCGGTTTGAAAGTAACAGTTCCCTGCCACACTTTTCTGTTCTCCATGCACAGTCAATGCAAGCTCCCCTCCTGCACAGAACTCACAGGTGGCCACTGGCACTGCAGGCTTCCTCCCGCTCCAGAGGGATAGCATGCCTCCGAGCTGCAGAGTGCCTCTTGCTGCCAGTGGGGCTGGCGGGGCTGGATGAGAGTCAGTTACCTTGTGAAGGCGGGTATAGTTCACAACTTCCAAGCTTCACAGAGTTCCTATGGGGAGTCTCTGGTGTCTGTCTCCATAAAAGACAGAGGCTTCTCTGGTCCATCCATGTCTGCCTGAACCAGAGCATTGGTGCCCCTACTGTCCCGGGTACATGTTCAGTCCTCGATGCTGACACCAAAGTCTTGCCTTCCCTTGGTGAGCGCTCCCTGCAGATACCAGCTTGTAGTGACTGAAAGTTAGCTTTATCACCCACTTCCAAGTTCCAACAAGAATCTTTCCAAAGACCAGAGGCAAACCAGTTACAACTGATCTGATTTGGAAAAAAGTATTTCGGGTCCCTACTGTGTTTTAGGAGAGGCACAGGGAGACCAGCAGCCTGATTCATCAAGCCGAAATCGGCTCGCAAAGGGCCAGATTCTGAGAATCTGGCCCTTTGCGAGCGCTATTTTTGCATTTGGGATTCATCATCCCAAATGCAAAAATCGGTAATACAATTTCGCTATTTTGCGAGGAATTACATTTAAGGAATCTCTATTTGAGATTCCTTAAATGCAATTCATCATCCATTTAAAATTTGCGAATTCGCAATTTCGGCCCGCTGTTTACTGCGAGGTCAAACCTCGTGGTAAATAGCGAAAACTCAGAAAAATGCTTTTAAAAGCATTTTTCTGAGTTGCATGTTGCACACACACATGACCTTTGGACATGTGTGTGCGCAACACCTGTTTAAATTAGCATTTAAGGGGTGCTACAGGGTGTCCTCTGGACACCCCTGGCACCCTTTAAATTACTATCTCATTTGCAATTAGCAAATTGCTAATCGCAAATAAGGAATAACTCCCCATTCATTCCTATGGGCCTTTAGGCTCATAGGAATGAATGGGGAGTTATTCCTTATTTGCGATTAGCAATTTGCTAATCGCAAATAAGGAATCTGTAGGAATCGCATTTAATTTTGCGATTCCTACATGAATCCCATTTTGCGAGTCTGTAATAGCGATTCCTTATGAATCGCTATTTCAGACTCTGAAAACGGGTCTTTCATGAATCTGGCCGCAGGTCACTGTGATCCTCTCTTAGAAGCACAGAGTTGTTGGTGAAGCAGTTCCAACCCTCTTACACTTTCCCAGTAGTCTCTCGTCTGTGTCCAAGGTTTGAAGGACACACACTTGTGGTCTGGCAGCCTCCCCACACGTTAAGATTTCCAGCTGTGTCAGTCACAAGGTTTGGCTCCAGTGGCGACCTCCAAGCACTTCCTTCTGTTTGGGGTCTGTGTCCAGGTCTTGTCCTGCTTGTGGAACCCATCAGACTTCACCACCTGAAGTATTCCATGCAAAATACAACTCTTCAAACAGCATCGTTTCAGCAAATCTAGCAGGGGGGGGGGGGGGGGGGGAGGGTCTGTATCCTCAAACCACAGGCGCCCCCTAATCTACTACAGGCATTAGACTTACTAAAGCTCTGTATCGTGATTGGTCAGTTCAAAGCTTTCAAAATGTTACAACTGGAACAGTGAAAAAGGGATCCCCTTCAAGAAGGCCCTTCAGTCTCATCCAAGCCGCTATGGTGACCCATGATCGGAAAGCAGGCCTTAACCACGTGTCTCTCCCCTCCCCCATCAGAGCTTGTCTTGCCATTTGAATCCTCACTTTAGATGCGCCTGGCTCCTCGCCCCCACACTCCTGTGCTCACCTCGGTGCCTGCGATGGATGAGATGCCGCCCCCCTCCTCCAGCCTCAGGCTGCAGGTCCCCTCTAGGTTCATGCAGAGGGGGCAGCCCTGACTCTTCTGCGGGTCCAGCATGCAAAGAACAGGCAGGATACATGCCAGTGTCTCAGAAATGAAATACAGTCATTATTATGCAATTACTAGCACCCATATGAGTCAGACGATTTCTGTTCATGTTTTAAAGGAAAAATATTCCCCTAGAAACCAGGGTCTTATTTCTCAGTGTGCCGAGTAGAGACACCAGACATCCAATCTGAAGAAACAAGCAGTGAACATCACCCCACGGGGGCTATTTATCACAGGGCAGCTGTGCAAGTCACTACAGCCAGTAACTTGCACTTACCCCATCATTGTCTCCCACATGAAGGCTAATGGAAAGGTTATGCTGCACCCACCATCAAAATGGAGGCGACGGCATCACGCCGATGACGCAAGGCTTGTCTTTGATCTGCTGCCAATATCCAGATTTTGAAAGGTCCCATTACCATCCAATGAAGATTTGAGAAATGACATTAGGTGAGGATTTTCTGGCTCATAAATAAATCCAAAAAGACGTCTGAAAAGACTGAAGAGTGGCTCCATGAACCAACTTGCCATGGAGCACTGGAGATTGTTTGAGGAGGCAGCTTATGGCTCACTTTTTCTCATAATTTACTTCACCTCAATAAGAAATGCGGACTTCTCTGTCACCAGTTTGATGTCACTGAATTGCATGCCAAGGACTGCAAGGGCGTATGTGTCAACCGTTTCAATGTCAAAAAGGAGGGTTTTTTTAAAAGGTAGGTCTCAATATATCTATAATAAAAATACCTTTCAATCGCCAAGCTCTAGAGTGAGTAACACTCTTTGTCTCTTTATGGGTGCCTATTGCAACCTGATGGGACCAGCCTGGACCTGGATTCCTGGTCTGGCCATCGGACCATGCGTAAAACGAAAGCAAAAACATTGTCCAAATAGTCCTGATGCATCCTATGCTTGTTTGAAAAGTGAGCAGTGATTCAGGGAGGAGGGAACCATGAAGGGATGCACAGAGGAGCAGGGCCTGGCAGAAGAGGACTGCATCCCATTGGGTGAGGAGATGGAAACATGTATTCTTGTCTCTAGAGGTAAATAGATCCTGGAAGACCTGACCTCTGAAAATGATTATTAACTCCTCAGAAAGGCTCACGGTGAAGGAACCTGTTGCGTTCCAACAGCTGGGATATGGGATGTGATACCTGCTAGAGTTGGAATAATTGAGGACACCTCAAATCTTAGAGAGCGTTTAAAACATAGCCAGGGTCGGGGGCATCGGGCAATACCCAGGAGGCTGTAAAGGTGGCGGCCGATTTTTCTAGCGGTGGGGGCAGTTTTTGTCACCAGGTGTCGGTTTTGCATGTGCGCTGCTATTTCGGTCCCCAGTAACAAAAGCAGCAGGGGGGCTGGTCCCTCAACATTGCCAGGGCCGCTTTGGGTTCCCAGTCCTTTATAACAGTGTAACCCAATCTGAGAAGGTATATGAGGGGCCACATATATTTCACACGTTTTTTAAACCCCATGCAACTACTGTTCACCTTCCCATGTTCGGGGGATTACTATGACCCTCACATACCACACACATCGTACCCTCATCCAACAACCTATCAATGCCATGCTCTCAAAAGGACGCCTCAGAGCCTGAAGTGAATCGGAGTGCTTTGCAGCCCCCTCAGGAGCATGAAGCACTATTTAGATTCTGTTTTACAATATATGCACATCCTAATCTTATAATCCCCACTCGCGTGTAGCTTGCATCTGTTTGCTGAGCATGTGTGCTCACAGGATCCTGTCTTTCGCAGACCGCTGATATTTTTGTTCAGCAGCCATATCCACAGATGCACTAGCTGTAAGCAATAGAAATTGAGGTCAATCATGCCTGTAGTAAGTAGGCCGGAACCCTCCTGCTTTGGCACACTGTGTGGTGGAGGGTTTGCCCCTGCACAGACACATGGGTGGTGGAATTGTTTCTTACACCTGCTCCAGGTTTGCCAGGCATGGTTCGATCCGTGAAGTAGTGTGGCTCACTGGTTAGAGGCGGCAGACCCGAGAGCAGAGGACGGCCCGGGACCAGGGTTCGATTCCCGGCGCGGCAGGTTTCTGGACCAGGGTCAGCGGACTCGATAATTCTCTCGCCTCGGTGCCCACTCTGATCAGCGATCACACTCGGCAACTCTGGGCATTAGCTTGCCTCATCTTCACTAACGGCCCCACCAGACCGCCGGGGATGCCTGGTCTCACCCTGGAGATACCCATTAAGGGACCATCTCTCAGGAAAGCCAGGAAGGGTTTCGCAGCGGTCGAAGCGCCTTGGGACCCTACGGGTAAGTAGTGCGCCATATGAATGCCAATACATTTACATTTACATGGGCCAAATGTATAAGTAAACATGGTTGAGTCGTCAAGGAAATTCCAACTCATGTGAAATCACCTGAGTGTTTCCGTGTCCTCTTTTCTTGCAGCCACGCACATCATCACTTTAGTGGTGATGAAGACTTTCTGGTGATCCATGCAACCAGTTCCTCTGCCATGCCACCTTCTCTGCTGATCACAGGGGCCTGATAAAGGGCCCTGAAGCTCCTGCAGCCCTTCAGCCTCCTGGCCCGAGCAATGTTTTTTTTCTCAGTCGAGCCTATTCATGGCACCATCTCTTGATGGTGGCCATCGCTCTCCTTATGATCAGGCTCCACCTCATACGTGCGACAATTAGGGGGGTGCAAAATTGCACAATTAGCAATGCCTATTGGAAAGGATTAATAGTCATGCTTCTTTGCCCATATCTCTTTTAGAGACACCCCCCCCCCCTAGTTTTCATCCAACCTAAAGCCTGCTCATGTGACGAGGCACTTTGCAAAGTCTGCTTCTCAGCCATCCACAAGATAGTACGCGTAGTTTACCATTCGCGGATGCAGATGATGCTGGATGAGATGAGGTCGATGAAGGGCTATGCTTGTGACACATCCCTGGACCTGTGTGAACCAGATGTCGCAATTTCCCAACATGATCAATCAATCAATAACTGCTTTCATTGGCTGAGGTGCATCAATCAATATAATGCACAGACATCAGTTCGAGCTCCTGTTATTCACACCCACTGTGAGATGCTTGAAAGTTCATATCTTCACCTATGGAACTGGAACTTCAATAATGCTTGATGGAGGTGTGTACAACTAACCCGAATATAAAAGCAAGCAAGTCTCCACAAAGTTTTCTGTCACAGAAACACCATCTGGGACACGAATTAGCTGCCAAACTGTTGAAATGATACAACTGATACACTTGCTAATACAGTAAATGCTTTGAACTTCCACACCCTGCTTAAGAGTTTGACTCCCTGTTTCATGGTATTGTGGGTGTAAAAGTTAAAACCATTTAATTCCACATAGACCAGAGTATTGCAACATTGGCAAGTGGCATTCCACTTCGGGTCAAAAGTGGAAGCTGAACTAAGAAAATTTGAATCTACAGACGTCATCTAATAAATCAAAGAACCAAAGCCATGGATTTCACTTATAGTGGTGGCATAAAACGGAAACAGCCAAAGACTTGTGCATCTGCATTGCCATGCGCCTGCCCATGCACCCCTTGAATGATGCTGTCAAAAGGGGATGCCACCTCACATCATCATACATCGTAGACAGCCTGGTTGCAGATATCAAGGAAGAGCATTGGTTTTCTAAGGTAGACCTGAAAATCAGACACCACCAGCTCCTCCTGGACCTACAGTCATGGTGTAATATAACATTTTGAACTAATCTGGTGTTTGCAGCAATACAAAAGACTCAATTTGACATTTCAAGTGTGGCAGAGGTGTTCCAAAAGTGCATTTCTCTCTGGGCTACATGGGATGATTAATGACATTGATAACACCATCTTACATGCCAGAACAATCAACAAACATATTTCTCGTTTTTGGGACATTTTAAAATGTATAAAATACTGTAGTTTTACCCTCACTTGACATAAATGTGAATTCTAAAATAAAGCATCAGCTTCTTCGGATATAATTTTCTGTGGATGGTGTTGCTTCATGTCAGAAAATGGGTCTGGAAGTGGCACTTACTATCAATGCGAGTTTGAGTATGAGAAAGCAGAACTGTGCGATTATCCGCACTGTCTGCCTTTCAGTGAAGGGAAGGCTGGTGGTCACTGCAAAGTCTGGGTGCTGACTAAATTCTACCCAGTAGAATATGGACAGTGAACTACATTTTCTAGTGGGCGGGACTCTTGAGCATTTGAATGTACAGTGGCCATCATGGATCTTCAGGTATACCTTCCTTGTGGTGAGTGGCATCCTTTCCAGGCAATTTGTGCTACAGTGTTGCTACAGCTGGACTTTGCTACATGGATATTGGTTTCCAAGTATCAAGAGATCTAGTTTCAAAGGATTGGATTATGGGCATTTTGGTTTACAGAGAAGTATCCTCTGGTCATGTGAGATTTCAAATCAAACTTTAAACTATTAGTTTTACACTTGTGTGAACGCCAATGATTGGAGTTGTATTTCTGCTGAAAGCTCCTGAGATGTACAGGACTGATTCCAAGAGCATATTTCATATCCACGTAGTGTGTAAGTTAAATGAAGTCAGGGCCGGCTTTAGCGCTGCTGGGGCCCGGTGCGACAATCATTTGTGGTGCCCCTGCACCCTATGACCACCTCCTCGGATTCTCTCACCACCACCGGGCAAAAGTGCCCCTCATCTCGCCAATCATAAGCTATTGCGAAATACAGTGCCCCCCGAAGGTCGGCCCGCCTCCACAGGTCACCGCCCAGTGCGGCCCCACCAGTCGCACTGCTCTAAAGCCCGGCCCTGACTGAAGTTTAGTATGCAGCAGGCAACCACAGAATGTTAGCAATGTTCCTTCATTTCCTGTGCAACAATAGACAAGAATAAACTATACTCATCTTCCACAAAAGAGCATACAGTGACACAGCTTGAGGTAGTTATTTTAAACATACAGAGACGTGTAAGTGTACATGTATTTATGTCTTTATTTTTAGCTTTCAGAAGTTTTCAGCTACCTGCCATGCATAGAAAGTAACAACATGTATGTTCGGTGTTCCAATAGCAAGTTAATCAAGGCATCGATTTGTCTTGAAGAGAACAACTACAACCCGCAGAACTCATTGACCCCAGAAGTGACAAGTGTGGAATTCTGTATCTCTCTTCTGTCTCTTACTCGATTCTCCTTTCCCTGTTTTTACCACTGGCCTCCATGGTCAAGTATATGTGGTCATCAATGGGGATGGCGAGAGGCTCCAAATAACATTGCTTCCATTGGCTCTTACACATGACACTCCTGATCCCCTCAAAGTCACCATTGTCAAACGTACGCTTCCCCCAACATCCATCTTAGAAGTCTATAGTTTCATTTGCATGATACCACACCATGCGGGGGTCATCAAGAACCTTAGGTTTCTCACTTTCTCAAGTCATATTTCCACTGAGACTTGACAGATGAGCAACAGAGGGCGTTCCAAGCAACCAATGATGCCCTGTCAGCTGGACTACACTACCATGCTTTGATTCCCCTGGAAGACTCTGAGCTGTCTATTTATTGCCAGATCAGTGGGTTGCAGCACCAATCCTCTGGAGAATGGGTGCCCTTTGCGTATGCCAGCTGGGTCCACACCCAAACAGAACAGCCCTGCTTACATATGGTAAAGGAAGCGACTGCCACCCACCAGGGATGCTGCCATAATCATTTCTAAGATGTTCGGACATCAGACTAAAATTTCGCATGATCTCAAACCCCTCATTCTAAGGCAGTCTGTGGCTCTTCCTTTAAATGCAATTTCAAGAATACTTGTTCTCTGAGTTCATAAACCAATCTCATCAAATACGGCTTTTGGGATGCCGCTTAAAAAGATGTCAGCCATCAGATAGGAGATGAGAGTCATTCAGAATGCCGAGTGGAAACTTTACCTGCAATATCACACCAGCCATACAACCGAGGCCAATCACTCACATCTTTACATCATGAAAAGCATGATTTGGCAGCCACACAGGACAGATGTCTGATGTGAGCCTCTGTTTCGGCTCTTCTCCCTGATCTAACCTACTCTCTTTCTCCTGAGCTCCTCTGAACCTCACTAGATACTGTCTTTAGCGCCGGGACACCTCCGTCGGAGGTAGCTGCGCGCTCTACAAACTCCTAAAATAAATAAAGAAATAAAATAAAATAAAATGTGAGGCAACTAACTAGTGATTCCATAAATTCTCAGAAAAATCTAAATCCAGAATACTCCAAGGTATGGTTTCCCATGCTTGATCAATCAATCAGGATTTGTAAAGCGCAGCGAATCACCGGTGAGGGTATCCAGGCGCTGGATAAGTTTGTTGAGAACATGCCAGAGAAGCGTATTACTTCTCAGTTGCCTGGCCCTGCTGAAGGCACCAGTCATCATGAAGACATCCCAAAGAACCCCTGGATTAGAGTCAGCACTGATTTTGCCAGCTTACGAGTGAGACAACACCTCCTTGTTGTAACAGATGTCTACTTCAATATCCAGAGGTAGTACGTCTATCACCACAAACAAGGAGGAAGTAATCATCAAATCCGAAAAAATACTTGCGACCAGTGGCAGCTCGTAATGTCGACGAGTAGAGGGGCGGGCACGCACAAGCACACTCCCTTCCTTCCATCCCTCACAAGCACCCACACACACATACTCACTCCCACCCATCTACACGTGCACTCACACCCATCCATTCACAAGTGCGCACACATACACCCATCATTCGCTAGCACATACCCATGCACACACCCATTCAAAGCACACAGCACTAATTCACATACATTCTCACCCGTGAGACCAAGGCCTCGATTGTGAGGCTGCGTTCAGTTAGAGCACCCGAGCAGACACCCATTTGCACAATTGTCGCAGTTACAATTTCTGACCCCCTCAGAGGTTAATTTTGGCAGGTCAAACCCAGTGGCGGCTCCTCTATAGGGGCGCCACCCCCCTGCTTTCTCACTGTGCAAGAAGGCAGAAACATAAATGGTAATAACTACCATTTGTTTCTGTCTTCTCGCGCGGCGAGAAAGCTGAAGTTCCTGGTTGGGAGTGGGCGGTGTTTCTCAAGGGCAGGGGGGAGTGGCTAGCCCACTGTTTTCATACTGAATGTTTGGGCGGCCTCAGGCTGCCCAAACATTCAGTATGAACAACAGTGGGTAAGCCACTCACCCCTGCCCTCGAGAAACACCGCCCACTCTCCCTGTTTCTCTATATATGCTTTTGCATACATAGAGAAAATGACCCGGGTGGGGCAGCAGCCTCACCAATCACAACACTGCCATTGCAGCGTTGTGATTGGTGGAGGGGAGGGAGACTGCCTGCAGCCTTCCTGATGACTAGCGCTGCAGAACTCAAAAAGTAGGACGGCGGGAGTCAGGAGTCTCGGCACTTGAGGAAAAGCGGGACGGTAAGTTTAACTTTTATTTTATGTATATTTTTCCCTTAAACCCCTCCTGCCTCCCCCCATTCCCTCCTCAGTGCGACGACCCCATTTCCACCCCCCCCACCCACCCATAATACCAGCCGCGACTGCGCAGCAGTCGACAGTCTAAGGGTTAACGAAATCATGCGATCCCTAATTAAAATGACCAGACTGGATATAGAAGTTATGGGTTCCTTCTTTTGAAAACAGCAAATGCCAAGGTAGCGATCCGTTCTCTAATGTAAGTTGTGTCGCATTTGCATTTATATAGTGCTTCGAACTCCTCATGGGACTCCGAAGCGCATTGCACCAGGGACACCAGAAAAGAATGCGTGAAGACCAAGGCCTTGACTGTTAAAGTCTGTCAAGGGGTTATCGCAGCGATGCATAAAAATGCCCTTGAGGCAGGTATTCATCAGATGCATTACATAATGATATTTGCATGTTGTCATACACTAAGGAGGCATAAATGTAGGTTTCGGTGGTAATTGCACCAAAATACGCCTCTCAGTATTTTCCAGGCCTTTGTTCACTAGCAAATGACGTCAGGTTTGACCTGCTAAAATTAACCTCTGAGGGGGTCAGAAATCGTAACTGCGACAATTGTGCAAACGGTTGTCTGCTCGGGTGCTCTGATTGAATGCAGCTTCACAATCGAGGCCTAGGTCTCACGCGTTAAAATGTATGTGAATTAGTGCTGTGTGCTTTGAATGGGTGTGTGAATGGGTGTGTGCATTGGTATGTGCTAGCAAATGATGGGTGTATGTGTGCGCGCTTGTGAATGGATGTGTGTGAGTGCACATGTAGATGGGTGGGAGTGAGTATGTGTGTGTGGGTGCTTGTGAGGGATGAAAGGAAGGGAGTGTGCTTGTGCGTGCACGCCGCACTACTCGTCGAAATTCCAAGCCGCCACTGGTCGAACCTGACGTCATTTGCTAGTGAACAAAGAACTGGAAAATACTGAGAGGCGTATTTTGGTGCAATTACCACCGAAACCTACATGCCTCCTTAGTGCATGACAACATGCAATTATCATTATGTAATGCATCTGATGAATAACTGCCTCAAGGGCATTTTTATGCATCGATGCGATAACCCTCCTGACAGACTTTCACAGTCAAGGCCTTGGTCTTCACGCATTCTTTTCTGGTGTCCCTTGTGCAATGCGCTTTGGAGTCCCATGAGGAGTTCGAAGCACTATATAAATGCAAGTGCGACACAACTTACATTAGAGAACGGATTGCTACCTTGGCATTTGCTGTTTTCAAAAGAAGGAACCCATAACTTCTATATCCAGTCTGGTCATTTTGATTAAGGATCGCATGATTTCTTTAACCCTTAGACTGTCGACTGCTGCGCAGTCGCGGCTGGCATTACGAGCGGGTGGGGGGTGTGGAAATGGGGTCGTTGCGCCGAGGAGGGGATGGAGGGGGGGAGGCAGGATGGGTTTAAGGGAAAAATTTATATAAAATAAAAGTTAAATTTACTGTCCCGCTTTTCCTCAAGTCCCGAGACTCCTGACTCCCGCCGTCCTGCTTTTTGAGTTCTGCAGCGCTCGTCATCAGGAAGGCTGCAGGCAGCCTGCCTCCTCACCAACAATCACAACGCTGCAATGGCAGCGTTGTGATTGGTGAGGCTGCTGCCCCACCTGGGTCATTTTCTCTATGTATGCTGCAGCATACATAGAGAACAGGGAGAGTGGGCGGTGTTTCTCGAGGGCAGTGGGGAGTGGCTTGCCCTCTGTTGTTCATACTGAATGTTTGGGCAGCCTGAGGCCGCCCAAACATTCAGTATGAACAAGAGTGGGCAAGCCACTCCCCCCTGCCCTAGAGAAACACCGCCCACTCCCAACCAGGAACTTCAGCTTTCTCGCCGTGCGAGAAGGCAGAAACAAATGATAGTTATTACCATTTATGTTTCTGCCTTCTCGCACTGCGAGAAAGCAGGGGGGCGGCGCCCAAACGCCCAGCCCCACTGCTTGCGACCCATGGTGTAATTCATGAACTAAGTACAGACAGTGATCCGCCTTTACAGGGATACATTTTTTTCAGGCTATCTTAACTCCCTTGGTGTCAAGCATATCAGTAGGCTTCAGGCAAACAGTGAAGCTGAAAGGTTTATGCGTACCAAAGAAAAGACTGCCCAGTGTGATGTTCAGTGAGCCATATAAGCATCTTTAAGGGGATATTGTCAAACTCACCTGACTACAGGTTGCCCAGATATGAATGGAGAGGTCTGTGGGAGGCCCTTTCACCATCACTCCTAGCTCTCCACTGTCCTGAATGAGTCAGTCACTGTGGGCCAACTCTAGCAAAACAAGAAGACATAAGCCCTGTTGGAGCGCATGAAACTCTGATGCCATTGAAGGGGTCTGCGTTTGATTAAGGACCATCACCTGGGCAGCAAGTTTCACCTGCAGTGTGTGCCTCTGCCATGAAAAGTCATACGTAGACCAGGCTCTTTGGCAGCAGCAAAGACAGAGAGGGCAAACTGTCAACAGGAATGTCTCGTCCTTTCAAAACTTTCATAAGTCCTCCAGGCATTGGGATGCTGAAAGCTCCAAGCTCAGCCAAACTCCTGTGCTGCCAGAAACTGAAGAACAAACAGAACATTTTGTTCTCTGAACCAATCGCATCAAGAAGATAGTGATTCTCTTATAGACCTCATCTGGATGAGACTGAAGCCCAAGTGTCGCCACCAAGCAGAACCCCTACTAGAATTGACCCAGAGAATTTGTTGCCGGTGTTGATAGGATCCTCCAGCAAGCCAGGCCACTCCCACTATTGTCTCAGAGTCAATCTCAGAGGATGAAGACAGCAATTAGTGACGTCACCTACTCATGATGGAAAGACAGGGAAGGGCTTTAGATTCTATAGCCCATTGCAATTTTACGCAGACCTAAAAGTACACTTTGTCATAAAACTGTGCCCACACTTTCTGATCCAATGTATACTAGAGAGAACATATCAGAATTGAGAAGTTATATTCATATGATTGTGCTTCTTTGCTTATGGTTTAACCTACCGTGTCCTTTTTGGCTTAAAAGGGTGACTCTTATGAATTTAGAGGCTCAGATAAAATGCTGTCACTCACAGGAAAAGACAACCAGTGGATGAAGTCGCCAAACTATTTCTTAATGCTATATCCTGTGGTGGGCGGAAGTAAAATGTGAATGACACTTGAACAGACAACTGAATGAAGAAGGCTGAATGAAACCCATTCTATTTTTTTTAAACATGTTGCTGTCGAGACAGCTAAAACTTTCTCTAGACCAGACAATGCACTTCATGGAGTAAAAAGAAAAGTATGCTGTTTAAAAATAGGAGCATATTCATTATTTCCAAACCCACGAGGGTATTATTGGAACTCCAACTCCCGAGATGCAACATATCAAGAGGCCCACCTAGGCGGAATATAATTAAGTGTGATATTTGCGATTGGAGAAATCATGGAAAGAACATTGCTGTCTGCATGCTGCCTTTGAGGAAGGACTGTCACGCGTCAGGCAAGGCATGCTGTTATTTTATTTCACCGAAGTTGTTCTCTGCTAATTTGGCTTGTTGGAAGTGTTCTCTAAAGGCAACTTGTGAGACTTTATATATATATCCACCAAAGAAGAAAGCCTATTGAGTAGATGCCACACCGCAGAAGGTTAACAGCCTTTAATGTGAGGAAACTTGGTTGCCAAAGTGACAGTCCCTTCTCAATTCATGCAGAGCCCAACGCGTTTCGAGCTCTCCTGTGCTCTTGGTCACGGGCGAAGAATGCAGCAACGCGTTTCGAGCACTCCTGTGCTTTTGGTCACGGGTGAAGAATGCGGCAAACACCACGGTGATGAAAGGAACCCATGATAAGTTGTAACAAGTCCTGTCAAGTGGGCGTGTGCTTCAAGCATGCTGGTACTTGGTGTTCCTTTCGGCGTGATGTCACAGTGGATGCCATAGTGTGCCAAAAATTACAAAACAAAGTGTTCCCCAAGTGGGTCGAGTGCAGGCTGCTCATTCATTTTTCTAAAGAGCGCACTCTGGAGCAATAAATCTTTGTAAATTATTATTTTATTCTTCGTGACCCAAAATCAGATTGACAAACGTGTTTCGGCATGACTGCCTTCTTCAGTGTCAATAATTAATTTGAATTCAGTATTTAAATAAAGTTGTGCTGTACAAACTGACCGGAAGTCAGTGCTATAGAAAGTGTCTTAGGGCCATATGTATCAAGCATTTTGCGATTCGTTAAGGCCGAAATTAGCAGAATTTCGGCCTTAGCGAATCACAAACGGCCTTTTTACCAATTTTGGAATGTATGTAAAATTAGCAAAATAAGGAATTGCAAAAAATTGCGATTCCTTATTTTGCTTAAGCATTTAAGGAATCGCAATTTTGCGATTCCTTAAATGCTATGTATGAAGCTTTTTAGAATTGCGATTTCAGGTTTAGAAATCGCAAATTACCACCAACTTGTAGTTGGTGGTAATTTGCGATTTCTTGTAAATATGCACAATTGTGCATTTGTGAGGGTGGCATATGACGCACATACATGCCCATTGGGCATGTATGTGCGCCATATGCACACACATGTAATTTACAGGGGTGCAGCAGGGTGTCCTTGAGACACCCCTGCACCCTTGAAATAATTCTCAAATTCCGATTAGCAAATTGCGAATTCGCAAATTGAGAATTATTTCACAGTCATTGCTATGGGCCTCCTGGCCCATAGAAATGAATAGGAAATTATTCTTTATTTGCGAATTCGCAAATTGCGAATTCGCAAATAAGGAATAATTGGAAATCGCTAAAAAAGACCGATTTTGTTCATACATACCATTCAGCGATTTCTAAATAGCGATTCCTTAAAATTCGCTATTTAGAAATCGCAAATGGTGATGATGATAGATATGGCCCATTGTGCAGAAAATAAAATTATTCATTGCGTGGCAGACATTTTGAATTAGTCATTTCATACATTATATAATGGACTGAAATGACAAATTCAAAATGTCTGCCACGCAATGAATAATTTTATTTTCTGCACTAAGACACTTTCTATAGCACTGACCGGTCAGTTTGTACAACAGTTTCATTTTTTTCAACAAAACCATAAATGCAACTATATAAGTTTATCATAACCATTACTCATTCTCTCCATCCATCCTCAAACCATCTCACCTGTTTTACATTCCTCACCTTTCACTCTGTCACCTCATCCATACCCCCATTCTCACTTTCACTTGCCCTCCAAAACATCCTCTCCTGAACTGCTCATTGCATCTTGTGCCCTGCCATCAGTCTCCGGTGTACCGTTCCACCCAAGGGGTGGCGCCGCCCGTATGTGACTCACCACCCCTCCATAGTACCGCCCCCCAGAAAACCCCGAAGGGTGGTTACCTGCCCCACCCACTTTGGTCCTGTGCACCTCTTCGCCGTCCCTCAATATTCCCTGCGATAGCAAATGGACTCATTCCATAACTTATTAATCACATCCCGCATTTTCATCGTATGATAAGCATTCCGGATCCGCCAAAGGTGCACCCCATCGTCCCTGAAAAGGATTGGCTCCTCCAGTCTACGTCCCACATGGGCAATTACCTTTATACCTCTTGCCTGGCAGAAAATCCTCATAGCCCTATTCAATTTCCTGCGTGCTTTCTTGATGGCTACATGCTTGACAGCCCCCCTCCAAACTCTCAGAGGCACAAACTCAGTCCATGTCAAGCACGTTCCAGCAAAATTCCTCTTTATTGCCTCCACGTCCCTCTGCATGTGTTGCAGCAGTGCCAGTCCTGAAAATCGCACTAGGTCATTTTCTCCTAGGTGTAAAACCAGCATATCTGGGAAGCCCCTCTGAGGTACTTTCTTTGTGAACCATGGCAATAAAGCCACCCCAACGTACTCCACCTATTTCCCACCAAAAAACGTCATGGTGTCTGCTCCTCAAACCCACATTACATCCATACACCTGCTGGTCTGCGTACTTGGCTGCCCAGTGTACGAAAGAGTGGCCCACAATCCATGTAACCGTCTTGGTTCCTGGTCCTCTCATGCATCCGTCAGTATAAAGGAAATAGAGATTAGCCTGCTGCACATCAAACCTCTCCCCTATCCCCTCCCCTCTTGTTCCCCTTGGCTCCAATTCCTTAGTTCTATACCCCTTATTTCCTCACATATTTCTCACAGCATCTGGACCGCCATCGTACAACCTGGCGAATTTTGCCTCAGGACCACCCCAAATGCGTCGCTGCTGTAGCCGTGCCAATGAGGAAGGAATGTGTGTCAAAACCAGTTGGTTTCCTGCCTACCCCTCACAACGCCTTGTGCAGTACCCACAGGGGCTGAAAAGCCATCAATCGTTCCCCTGATGCATAGCAGAAAACCCCTGGTACTGGCCATCCCGGCCTTGACCCTTATTCTTGCCTTTCCCGCAATATGCACAAGTCCCTGCACCCATTCTCCCCCAACCACACCCATCTTCCCCTACCGGCTTGGTCCATCTTAGAATGGCTCAACCAAATTGCCAACTAGCCATGGTCCGATCGCACCTCCCATACAACAAACCTCCTTGTCATGGCGTCCCCAACAGTTCCGAGACACTGATAGCTTCAAATAACATCCAAATTATGCATAATCGAAATCCGGACACCTCAGATGTATCATAACATAACTCTGGCAACACCCCCAATAACTCCAGCTGTAACTCGAACGTGATGGCCTCTCTCAGGACCCCCTCTCCCCTCCGTTCCTGCCCTCAGCATTTCAGCATTCTCCCCAAAATCTCGTTCCTGGTGGGATCAAAACCAAGATATCACTTGCTGTAAATAGATATCCCGGATAACTTTCCTGCTATTGCTGTTCGTGATAAATCTCAATCTATGCAACATAACACAAAACTCCTTGCTCTGACTTTTGGCACGTAATCCTCAGTGTAACTTTGGCTTGACCCATAAACTCCCCAAATTCGGACCATGCCAGCCTGTAACTTCGTCTTGTGGATTCTGCCAAAGACCCTTCGACCAGGCCTATCATTCTCACTCCCCCGAGGCCCAGATGTGCCAGTCCTCAAAACCACTGCCACTGCGAACGAAACAAAGCATACTCAATGTCATTGCTAGCCCCTGGGACATGTCTAACACAAAAGACCACATTCAACCTCAAGCAGCTCACCATAAACCTATGCAACAGCCTCAAGACCCCCAAATCATTTGCCTTTTGTCTGTTAACCAGCTCCACCACTGTCATGTTGTCCACATGAAATAGCACTGTCTGATTCTGCAGCTCCCTATCCCACACCGCCAATGCCACAAAAAGTGGAAAACCTCCAAGGACGTGATGCTCCGTCCCTGCCTCAACCAGTGCTCCTGCCTCCTCTTGATGTACCAACGTCCATCCCAGAGCAGTCCAAAACCTGAAGCACCTGCAGCGTCCGAAAAGATCTGAACCTGCCAGACTGTGTTCTCTTCCACAAAGCCCAAAGACACACCGTTGAAATCAGGCAAGAATGTTTGCCACACTCCTAAGTCTGCCCTGACTCCAATCGAAATCCTCACCCTGTGATGTGGTAGAACAGCACCTGACATGGCCAAGCCAAGGCATCTGCAAAATGTTCTCTCTGCTCTCACCACTCTGCAAGCAAAATTCAGGAAGCCCAGCAGTTTTGCACTGCTCTCAGCTCAATCTTTCTTTCACCCCTCCACCTGTAACAGAAATACCTGAATTTCTTCCACTGTGTTCTTAGGCAGCCTTGCCACCCAATGTACCAAGTCCAGTTCAATGGCCAGGAAAATCAACTTCCAGCTGGGCCCAACCGTTTCTTCTGGCGCCAAGGGCACTCCAAATGCCTGTGTCAATCTCTGAAACTGATGCAAATCCTACGCGCAAGACCCAGAGGCTCCTTTTCCAACAAATAAAAAGTCATCCAGGTAATGGAACATCTCCTTATGATCACTGCTCTTGATGAATACCCACTGCAGGAAGGTACTGAACATTTCGGAAACTGCACAAGAAATCACACACCCCATGGGCAATACTTTGACCACATAGATGGCACCATCAAACTGCATCCCCAGTAGCAGAAAATCCATTGGATGCATGGGCAGTAAACGAAAGGCCGACTTAACGTCACATTTGGCATTTCTGCTCCCTGTCCACACACCCTCACCAAACGGATGGCATCATCCACTCAGGTGTACAGCACCCTTAAATCTTCTTCTGCAATGAAGTCATTGACTAACCTCCCCTCTGGCCACGATACGCGATGAATCATCCTGAATTCCCCTGGCTGTTTTTTAGGCACCATCCCTTGAGGTGATATAATGAAATCCTCCAATGGCCAATCGGCGACTGGACCCGCTATCCTTCCATGTTCAATTTCCTTTTGTAATTTTGCATCTACCACCTTTGTCAATTCTCTGGCTGATTTCAAATTGCCTGCCCATCGACGCCCCATGTACCCTGATATCCTACCCTGAAACTCTCCATGAAACCTCACTGTTGCCATAGGGCTACCTCCCTGTCAGGGTAAATCAAGAGCCATGGGCCCATGGCCTCTATCTTAACTGGGGTATGGGTCCTTCGGCCCAGACTGTCCCCATCCCTTCGAGGCCCTCCACTGCTCTGCTGGTGTGACCAGGGTAAAGCACTGCATGGAGCATTCATGCTTGAACTTGCACGGGTACCTGTAACAAAAACTTTTATTGAAGTTCCAACATGCCCTTCTGCTGTCTCCCATTTGCTTTGGTGGGGTGTTTGAACCTCCTGACCTGAAACAAGACCCTCACACTCCTTGCTGAGCGGGACGCACCTGGAAGGACCGATACGTCACTGGCTGTATGTGTGAATGCAGAGGATTGCGTAGATGAAATCCACTGCAGTCATAGTTCTTGATCAACCTCCCCCCAAGGTTTATCAGGGTTAATGCTGACCCTGGCCATAGATTTCTCATCATAACTCAACAAGGCAAAACCCCAAAGTGCAACTGTGCTTTCTAATAATATACATGTATTTCAGCAAAGCAATCGCCCTATCTAAATATTTCTCACAATAAATGCTAGCGTAGATGAAGACCATTTTTCCATGTTAATGGGTACTCTAGGCCTCCTCATCAGTTCCCACTCCTCTTCCTTTGACCCTTCTTTAGCTTGTATTTCTCTATGTAGCAATTTAAATACATCAGTGTATTCGTGTTTCGAAATCCAGTTTTTTTTGTTTTGTCAGAGAGATGCGAGCCCAAGGGCATCACCAGCCCCATGTATGGCAGTTTTTTATGATGTTTATTCTCTGTTTTGTCATTCTTCCCCTCGTTCCCTTCAATCTTGTCCGTCTGGACGCTCGCGCCTACCAAGCATTTTGCACTGCCCTCATCCTTGTATCCTTGTCCACTGCAGGCGCTGTAGCTGCACCTGCTTTTGCCACTACTTCCCTCACTGTCCCTTCGCCCACACCCACTGACCGGCAGGATTTTTCCTTCCCACCCCGACTCCCCTGTCCCTTGTGTCCACCAATCCCCATTACCTTTGAGACCTTCTTGGACCTCCTTGTCCTTGCCCTGGCTGCTGGTCCATTTCTGCCCCACTGGCTTCGCTTTGTGGCTGCACTTGCCTCCTATAAAACACCCACTGTCCTGGTTGCCTTCTCCGATACCCCGGAGTCCCCGATATTCGTTTCCTCCTCATCTTGCATCTCACCCTCTTCCCACTCATCACTCTCATCCCCATAATCAAGCACTAGTTCAGCCTCATTCGTCATCTGCACCCAATTATCATCCTGCACCACTCTCTTCTGCCCTTTCACACCTATACCACTCTTCCCGGTGCAAGTCTTTGTTAATGCCATTGCTGCGCGATCCATCGCTGGAGGGCAGACTGCCGTGGACCCCCTACTTCTTCCGGCCAGCACCCCAGAGCCATTGTGTGCTCCAATAGTGACACCCCGCTCCTACCCGTTGACCTGCTGGCTGTTCTCCCCAGGAGCTCCAACCCGGGGGACCACAGGCACCACCGAGCCTCACCGCCGTGCTGGCTGTCCCTTTCCGTGTTACTGAATGCTACTTCTCTGTGACCCAAACCCACTTACCCTCATCACCCGCATCCTCAGCCTCCTATTCTCATACAGCTGCCACCCAGGGTACCCCCCACCACCCGGAGGTAGCCTGCTCTGCCCGCTCCCTGGCCTCACACATTGCTGCCCATTTTTCTTTTATTTCTTGAATGATGCGGCGTTGTTTCCTAATTTTGACCTTCCACCTGGTTAACGAGGGGGGACAAACTTACCCCTACCCCCTCCCTCATCCTGGCCCATGGCCCCCTTATTTGTGTCCACAGACCTTGCGGCTTGGGAATAAAACCTGCCCCCGCCCACTTGGACTTCTTTAAAACAGGGCCCAGGCCTGAAACTGCCTCACTAGCATTGCTCTCAGGGGGAGGCTTCCACCTGAGGTCTAACGGGCCGCTCTCCCCCTGGAGTGTGTCACTGATTTTTATTAACTTGCCGACACACTGTGCTCAGCTGCGTTGGCTCATGTATGGGCAGCCCTTCCCCCCGCTCACCTTCTCCTGGTTCCCTCCAGTGTCCGGCAGCTGCGCGGGCAGGCTCTGCCTCCGCACTTGGCTGCCTGCGTCTTCTGCTGTCCCCGCTGTGGCGTTGCTGACTAGGCCCAACATGTGGGTGAGGGGCATGCAAATAAGGGACACAACAGCAGTGCTATAGTTAGCCGGAAAAGACCCCGAGCGGTCTTCTGCATCTTTATTTATACCCCGGCGCGAGCCTGCCCCGGGGTGTGCGTGCGTGCGTGGATGTATGGGATACAATGTAGGAGAGAGCCCGAGTGGCTCTCTACATCCCTCCTTCAATTTAGTTCTGTTCTTGCTGCAACCATCAGGTCCTGATTCACGGGGATGCCCAGGCAAAGTCTCTCAGATGCAGGTTGGGTCTCGGGTTGGGCCTCAGACTGTACCGTTGGTTGCGGGTACATGGCGGCTCTACAACCCCAGCCGGGGTTGTCTCTGCACCTTCGCCCATGATGGTCGCTCTGGGCCGAATGCGTTCAGCGATGAGATTCTGCGGTGCCATTCTGGGTGGGCCCTCACTGCTTTGCCTGGTTACCGGTGATCTTGGCACACTCCCGCCTAGGTCTAGACCTCCGTCATCTACAGCCTCGGTCTCTTCCTCGGTTCGGTGTTCTCCAGTTGTCTCAAATACTTTCTTAAAGCATGACACATTCCGTGTCACTACTTGTCCATTTCGCCTTGCAGTTACCATTGTCCCTAGGATTTTGTCTACTCTCCACACTTCCGACTCGTACGGTGTGCGGAACTTCCATCCTGGGTGGCGGTCTCGCACTACAACCATGTCTCCTTTCAGAGTGGGCCCCTTTGCGTGACGATGCTCGCTCGCCTTCATGTTGGTGTTTTGCCGTCTGGCTTGAATGGTCGCAGCATCCCTCTCTTCCGGTACCCATGTGCTATCGGTCGGGATGCTGTCCCGGGGTGCTCGTTTAAACAGTACATGGGCAGGAGCACATTTTGTCGTGCTGTGAGGCGTTTGTCGGTAGGCTCCTAGAAATTGGTCGAGGGCTATTTCCGGATCTTCCACATTGTCCACCGCAATCCTCAGTGCTCTGTTCAGTGTTCGCATCAGTCTTTCGACTTCCCCATTTGCCTGGGGCCACAGCGGGGTGATTGATCCGGAGGCTCTCAAGGTAGGTTTGAAATTCTCTCCCTTGAAAGGGGGGTCCGTTGTTGGACTTAATTTCATCCGGGAGCCCCATGGTTGCAAAGACGCGGCTCAGCACTCTTTTGACTTGTGGAAATGCAGTTGAATATATGACTTCGACTATAGGAAACTTTGAAAACGAATCAACAAGGACTAGCATGTGTCTGCCATCAGGGAAACTACCAAAGTCTATGCTGAGGTGTGTCCAGGGCGTCTGAGGTGCTTCCTCCGTGATCACTGGTGCTGGGGCTGGGTCACTGCCCGTGATTGTGCAGGCATGACAAGATCGTATCATGGCGTCTACTTGGCTGTCCATGGCGGGGAACCACACTTTGCTCTGAAGGCGTGCTTTTGTCTTGGCCATGCCCTGGTGGCCCACGTGGGCTAGACTTAGGGCTCTCTGTTGGAGACTCTCCGGTATGACGATGAGGTGCCCTCGGAGGATGATTCCTTCATCGCCCATGGTCAGTTCGCTGCGTATCTGCCACAGTTGTTGACGTGCGTGGCTCACCTCCGGCAGGAGGCTCGACGCACCATCGAGGAAATGGGCCCAGCGGTTTCCTTCTAGAGCCTGGCGAACTCTCACCAATGTCTCATCCGTGGCGGTCGCTTCTCCGATTTCTTTGAGTGACATATTTTCTGGGCACGCAGCTTGCGAGATCATGTGGACAAACTCTTCGGCTTCCACCCCTTCTTCTCTGGGTGGATACTGGTTGATGACATCAGGGTGTCGGGACAGGTAGTCGGCCGGGCTGTGCGCCCCTGGGCGGAACATGATTTTGAAGTGGTAACCCTGTAGCTGAACGGCCCAGCGTTCGATGCGTGGGGGTGCCAGCTGGGACGACCCTGCAAATAGTGGCAGCAGCGGTTTGTGGTCTGTCACCACCGTGAATTCTTGCCCGCCCAGGTAAAGGTGAAAATGTTGGCATGCCCATTTGATGGCCAGGGCCTCTCTTTCGATTTGCGCGTACCTGTTTTCTGTGTCTGACAGTGCTTTACTGGCGGACGGGACAGGTTTCCACTCTTCGGGTCCGTATTCTTGCAGAAGCACAGCTCCCAGACCCACGGGGCTGGCGTCGACGATCAGTTTGGTCCTGCGTCGGGGCTGGAAGTATGCCATGACGGTGTCATCGAAAAGACTGGCCTTGATTGTTTGGAAAGCTTTGTTGGCGGCTCCTGTCCAGTCCCACTTGTGTTCTGCTCTGGTGAGAGCTCTGAGGGGTTCTGCAATCGCGGCCAAATTGGGTATAAACCGACCACAGTAAGTGGCCATGCCCAAGAAGCTGCACACCTCGGTGGGGTTTCTTGGAGTGCTTGCTGCCTTGATCGCCTCTGCCTTCTTGGGGTCCACTTTCAGGCCATCCCTCGTGAAAGTGTAGCCAAAAAAATCTATCGACTCCTGGTAGAAGGAGCACTTTGCCCGGTGTAGGGTCAGTCCGCTGTCCACAAGTCTTTGGAGTGTGGCCCTCAGATGGGCATGATGTTCTTATAGGGTTGCAGAGTACACTAGTATATCATCGCTGAGGTTGATCACTCCGCTCAGTCCTGATAGTATTTCTCGTATGGCGTTTTGGAAGACTTCCGCCGCGGAGGAGACTCCAAAGCTTAGCCACTTGTAGCGTCGCAGCCCCACATGGTTCGAGAAGGTGGTGATATACCTGCTGGCTGGTTCCAACTCGAGCTGATGGTATCCCGAGTTGAGGTCTAACTTTGAAAACCATTTCGCCCCGTTCAGATCAGCCACTATATCATCCATGGTGGGAGTGATATGTCGTTCTCGTTTGACAGCTGTATTGGGCAGCCTCATGTCCACGCATAGTCGGATCGCCCCTGGTTGCATTGGCTTTGGTGCGACCACCAGTGGGGAAACCCAGGGTGTCGGGCCCAACACTTTTTCGATGACACCAAGGTCTTCTAGCTTCCTGAGCTCTTCTTCGACTTGTGGCCTTAAGTTGAAAGGCACTCTCCTGTGTCGGAGTGCTACCGGCCGGACTGACGTGTCTATATGTAGCTTGAACTTCCGCCCTTTAAGCTTTCCTAGGCCCTGAAATAACTCTGGAAAATCCTTCAGCATAAAGTCTGCATGTGCCTGATGCACCTGATTGGCAAAGAACACCAGGCCAAGGTCCTCTGCCGTGTGGCAACTCAGCAGTGTGCCCTTTTTCCCCTCGGTAATGTGAAACTTCGTCTCCGTGGAATACTCGCCATGACTACCGTCGTTTGGATCACCCCTCTGAGTGGTAGTGATTCCGTGCCTCCGTAGGTGTAGATCCTCGCCGTGGAGGGTGTCAGTAGGGGCTTCAGAGACATCTTCTCGTATTGGTCAGAATCCATGACGTTCACGGATGCCCCCGTGTCTATCAGGGCTTTAACTTCAGTGCCTTCTACTGCTATGGAGCACATGGGCGGCAGTCTCCTTCTCGTGGACGCTCTGCTTACGTAAGAGACAACGTACACCTCGTCATCCTCATCGTCTTCATACCTTGGCCGTCTTTCTTGAGCCTGGTGGTCCGGAGGAGGTGGTTCGTGATCAAGCGATAGCTGTCGGATGCGCTGCGTCACTGCCCTGGCTCGCGGACCTGTTGACTTGAACTTTCCTCCCCGACAGACAGCAGCAAAATAGTTCAGGCGCCCACACTTGAGGCACGTCTTTCCTTTCGAGCTACATGTGGCAGTTGCTGGGTGATCTTCCCCACAGTATCAGCACTGATTTCCTCTGGACTGGGCACTTCGTGGGAGAGTTGCCGGGAATCTTCTCTGGATTGCGTCGACTCTCTCTTCTTTGATTGGAGTTGTCCTTGCAGCAGCCGGGGCAATCACCGGCGTGCGTAATGCCGCTTCCATCTCTTCCGCCCTTGCGTCGGACAGCTCATGTGACCTGGCTAGAATGAGTATCTCGTCTAGCGACATGCCCGGTTGGCGTAGGATGAGCTTTCTTAGCAGCTTTGATTTGCACCCAACTATGATTTGGTCCCGGATTTCCTCCCGTGGGTTGGTAAACGGGCAAGTGCTTGCGAGCCGGCGGAGCCGAACGTAGTACATATCGACCGACTCTGAATCCGTCTGCCAGGCTCGTTTGAATTTAAACTTTTCAAAGTCATTATTGAGTTGGGGATCAAAATGCGCGTTCAAGGCTGCGACCGCAGCGTCGTAGTCGTGCTCAGGCCCTGTGTTGGGGAGTGATTCGAATAGTTCGTAAATTTCTGGCCCACCATATAAGATGAGGAGCGACCTTTTCACCGTTCCGTCCGTCTCCCTTGTGCCTTTAAAGTAGAGGTTGAGCCTCCCAACCCACGCCTTCCATCTCAGCGCCGCCGTTGCCGGGTCTGCCGCCTCGTTAAATGGTGGAATGGGCACTGCGCCAGAGTGTAGGTGGGTGGACGTCGCTTGCATGGGAGCTCCTGCCTGGATCTGGGCCTGTGGTTGTGGTGCAGCTATCGCTGGTGGGGGTATGACTGCTGGAGGTGGATTTTGGCCTGCCCCATCTTGGACCGCTCCTGCCGCCACTACAGACATTGTGTGGCCTTCTTCTCACCCTTCTGGAACTTTCCGGTGTTGTGTCTCTGTGTGCTGCTAGGGTTAGTGTACTGTTCCGTGGTCCCTAGTGTGATGAATCTTCCTTGTTGAGTTCCCGCCTCTTGGCTTTGGCAATGCTTGTTGTGATGTGGGCCACTGGGGTGTGGTGCGTGTCACTAATCCTTTTGGCTGTGTGTGCTGGAGACAGGGAGCTCAGTTCTCCAGGAGTGTGACAGGGGCTGTTTGCCTTTGCTTGTGCTTGTTTTTTTCTCCAGAGATTGTGTGCCCTGGTGAGCGTTGCCGCTCCGCTTCTCTGCACCTTCCCCGGGCCGCGATAGTGAAATGCGAGGCTGGGGGAGTGGCTCAGGCCTCCGCGAGCGTCTCACTCGCTCTCCGCTGCGGTGACGGCTGGGCTGCGATAGGCCTCGCGGGGGCCACGTGGTGCAGCCGCGTAGGATGAGCTGCCTCGGGCACACGCTGCCGCGCAGGCGGAGGGGGGGACACGCTGGGGTGTCGCGCTGGCGGGGCAAAGGATGGACTCACCCGCAGGACTTGCCGGACGGCACCTCGACTCCTTGCGAGCCCAGCCGGCTGAAGGCGCTCCCTCCAGGGAGGCGCGTGGGCGGGCCTCAGGAGCAAGGACAGGTCGGCACAGGAAACGCGGGTGGGCACCGCGACTCGAAGCAGGCAACGCGGCACCACCGACACACAGCTCGGCACGCGTGCAGGTAAGCCGGCCTCGTCGCCAATGTGGCGTTGCTGACTAGGCCCAACACGTGGGTGAGGGGCATGCAAATAAGGGACACAACAGCAGTGCTATGGTTAGCCGGAAAAGACCCCGAGCGGTCTTCCGCATCTTTATTTATACCCCGGCGCGAGCCCGCCCCGGGGTGTGCATGCGTGCGTGGATGTATGGGATACAATGTAGGAGAGAGCCCGAGTGGCTCTCTACACCCGCCCCCTTGCCGGAGCCGATTTCCTGGCGGGTGGCAGCTCCTCTCTGTACGCTGCCACTGCCGCTACTATGCCCGCAGATGCGGACAGTGGGGTTCAGACCATGCCAACCCACCCTTGGTCCAACACTCTGGGCCTCAGAAGATCCACCCGACCTGCCTGCCCCAGCACCAGCAGCGTGGCTCGCACAGCGTCGTTCATCGCCGGGTAACAGCTGAGGTAGGCAGCGGTGTACTTGCTCTAACTATTTAAATCTTTTCTACGGCCCCCGCCTGAAAGCCCCTAAACTAGGCCCTACATCACGACTACCCTGGCACTAACATTTCCTCACCCTGTCCAGTGGTGCTAGTTATCAGGAAGAGGCCGGGTCCTCTTCCACTGACACCTTTACAGCCCACCCTACACCCACCCCCTAAAACCTTCCTTACACCCCCTCCCACCTTCTCCTTCCGGCCTGCGCGAATTTCCCCAGGGGAAGACGGGTCTGTGATCTTCACTTCCCCCGAGGGCCGGCATTTCAGTCCTCTTCTGACTGAGGCAGGTAAGAAGCTTTTCTAGGAAGAAAACACGACTCAAAAGAATATTCAGTTCAGGCATATAGAGTTTAGTGCTAAAAAGGCAAATAAGTGTGTGGTGGTGTTTATCCCTTCTACCCTGCTTCTCACCATGGAGAAGTAAATTGTTTTCAAAACATGCCTCCGTACAGTGCTGGGGACACCAACTCTCGGGGAATTCTCACTAGAATTGGGCAAGACTGTGTATGTAGGTGGTTTCAGAGCCAGCAAGAAATGTCCAGCTCTTGCGTGTGCTAAAGTAACCCAGGTGGCTCCAGATGGCACCAAGGTGATGCAGAGAAAGAGGAGTGATGCCAGGAGGCCCAGAGTTCCAAGAAGCAAGGTGGAAGTTACAGTCAGAGATAATGTTATGTCTGGCATCTACACTCCATAATACAGCTTAGACTAACCTGACGTAGGGCATGATTTACAGTTTGGTGGACACGTTACTTTCTCACAGACTTGATGGATGACCCATCCACCTTATTGCAAGTGCATTGTATGCTATGGCATTTGAAAGAAGGCGGACAGCTCTTAATTTCTACTCAATTAGGATTACATCCAAATTAGTTTGTGCAACCCTGGCCATTGGATCCGTTTCTAATTTCTCGAATTTCTAAGCTCAGACATGCCAAGTACAGGCAGGGAAACAACCTCTGCAGTCCTTGATCCCTGCTGCTCCTGCTCCCCTACAACAACTCTAAAACAATATGTGTATCTAGAACTGAAAGAAGTCATATAGGGTAAATAAATGAGACCATATGGGACTTGTTAATGCTTCATTTTGATTCCTTTTTGCTACACTCACTCTGACCCCATAACAAAAAGCTGGAGACCGCTGCATCAGCTGCCATCCAAAAGAGAACCACAAGGAGAAAAGTTAACCCAACTACTCAGGAAAGAACATAGATCATCTGGAGGCCTGACTGTCTGTGGCAAGGAAAATCATTCAAGACATATGGTCTATCCTGATTTGCAGAATCTAATGCAGTGTACCTCACTACCTAAAGCATTATGGTGCTGCACACCTCATCAAAGGGCTAGTACAACCACATCTTCCCGCCTCTCTTATCTTCCCCCCCCCCCGATGGACCAGCATTGGCTGCTATTCCAAGCTACAATCCTAAGACCTAGAGCATCATCTAAAACAGGGATCCCTAAACTTTTCGGCAGTGAGAGCTACTTATGCTTGGTGAAAATCATCGAGAACTACTTAAGGCCAAGAAACTTGCCATTGTTGCCAGAAATCCCAATGCCCAGCTTCATTGATTCTAACCTAATGTCTTAGATACTATGGTTTGAATACATTTTTTTGACTAGGGGCTCTATGACAGGGCTGCCATGTCTGTCATTAAGAGTGTGGTCTTTGGGGATGTATGAACATGTATGCGTATGAATGGGACATATGTGTATAGGTAACTGAGAGCCTGTGTCTTATGTACCTGTAGCACAGGACATAACGATTGCCATGTGTGGCACTGTTACATGTATCAACAAATAATATTATCCCGAGCACTCTTTAGGTTTAAAGTATTTTATTAAGGCATAAAAAAACACGGGGAGGGGAGCAGGAAGTCAGGTAAACATACAATACAAGAAGCAAAACGTTGCAGCGAGTCAGAAGGAAAAGAGGGAGACAGGATGCCTCAGAGGGTAACAAGGCAAAGACATAGGCAATAAGGCATTGTGTACGATCCCCCTGTAGGCCCCCACTCCCTAGGCAAGGTCAAGCCAAAATAACACTCCGCGACACAGTGAAAGAGAAGCATACCGTTCCACCAGCCCCTCGACCCCAGAAAGGAAGGAGAAAGAAAAGCAAAGAAGGAAAGAAGAGAAAACAATACCCCAACATCCCCGTCCGAAAGTCAGCATTAGAAGCATATAACTCCACTTCCCACCCCCATCCCTCGGCCCCCAATCCGCACATTCACTCCGCCGCTGGCGCCGGCGGCGTCAGCCTAAGGAGGCGCAGGTACCGTGGACACGTAAGCTCGCGAAATTCCGTGGACAGCAGTGCCAAAAAGGGATGCCAGAGCTCCTCAAACTGGTCAACATTCCCAGCCACCGTTAGCGATATCTTCTCCATGCCCAGTACCTGCCAGAGCCTATGCAACCAACCAGTGATAGAGGGGGCAGTGGGGGTGCGCCAAAGTACCAGTATGTTCTGGACGGCGGAGCCTAGCGCAATCGCAATCTGCCTGCCCCTGCGGGATTTCAGCGGGTACATCAAATCATTGGGGAGGCCAAGCAAGACATACGCGGGGAAGCGCGGAAACTCGATCTCAAAATGCCTATCCACCTCATCTAAGACTTCCTTCCAGTAGGCCGACAGCACCGGGCACTCCCAGAGAATGTGCGTGAGGGTACCCTCCTGTCCGCAGCCGCGCCAGCAACCCTTATCGCCTATTTTGCGCATCTCGTAGAGCCGCTCCGGGGTGTAGTACCAATAGGTGGACACTTTAGTGAAGGTTTTCGTCAGCCCAGTGTGGTACGCAGAGTGCCTCGCCCGATATGCAATCTTGTCCCACTCCTTGTGGCTCAGGGTCCTGCCCAGTTCCCTGTGCCAGCGCTCCCTCCCTGGGTTATGGTAATGAAACGGCGGGGGTTGGAGAAACTTATACAAATCAGTGATGAGTTTGGCGTCCGAGGCCCGGGTTACCAACCATCGCTCAAAGGGCGTAATCGAACGGGAGGCGACGTCACGCACTGGGGGTTGAAGAGCCCAGTGGCGGACTTGCATGTAACGCAGTCTGTCCCCCTCCGTCAGGCCAAACTCCTGTCGGAGCTGCTGGAAGGGGAGCACGCCCTCCGGCCCGTAGATCTGGAAAAGCGCCCTACATCCCGCGCTCACCCAGTGGGAAAAGGCCCCCGGCTCCAGACCCGGGGTGAAGTCCGGGTTGCCAGCAATGGGAGTGAACGGCGATGGAAAAGTGGTGAGCTCCCGAAGCTCACACACCGCGTCCCACACTCTTAGCGGGACCCGGGTGATAAAGGAAGCGTAGAGATTAGGTGGGCGATGGATGCGCCGCAGGAACGGGACCTCCTGGAGGGTACGGCCTGCAACTGCCTGGTCTTGAAAGAGCCAGTGTTTGTCCGATTCCCACCGGCTCCACTCCACCAGGTACCGGAGCTGCGCCGCCTGGAAGTACTTCCGGAGGTCCGGGACTCCGAGACCTCCCGCCTCCGGGGCAAGCATGGAGAGGACCCGCTTCATCCGAGGCTTACGGCCCTGCCACACAAAGCGGGAGATGTCTGCCTGCGCCTGCCGTATCCAACCCACGGGGGGCTGAAGAGGCAGAGCGCGAAAAAGATACAGGATCTGGGGTAGTATTGTCATCTTCACCGCCGCAATACGGCCTAGCCACGAAAGTAGGCCCTTGTTCCATCGGCCGAGTTCCTCTTTGATCTTTTTGCCCAGAGAGGAATAGTTAGCCGCGACCATAGCAGGCAGGGAGGGAGCAAGCAAAATGCCCAGGTAAGTCACCGTGGAGGAGGACCACTGCATAGGGAAGAGACTTTGAAGGTCCCGCCTGGTGTCGGCAGAAAGCGACACGTCCAGCTCAGCCGACTTGGCCATGTTCATTTTAAAGCCCGCGACGCGGCCAAAAGCGTTCAGCTCCTGGACGCAGGCAGGAACTGACCGCCTGGGGTCATCTAGGGTCAGCAAGACATCGTCCGCGTATAAGCTGACAGTGTGTGTGTATTGCCCCATCTTCACCCCAATAGCGTCCGGGTTGTCGCGGATCCTCTGCGCAAACGGCTCCATATAAAGGGCAAAGAGGAGCGGCGAGAGGGGGAAACCCCTGTCTCGTGCCACGCTCAATGGCGAAGCTGCCGGAGCTGTGTCCATTGACACGCACTGACGCCGACGGTCGCCTATAGCAGTTAAAGACCATAGTGCGGAACTTCTCGCCGATCCCCAGTTTCCCAAGAACCAGCTCGAGATATGGCCAATGAACCCTATCAAAGGCCTTCTCCGCGTCGACCGATAGAAGCATCCGCTCCCCCGGGACGCGTGAGGCCTTTTCCAGTACGTGCGTCACCCTCTTCGTGTTGTCGACCGTCTGCATACCGGGTACAAAACCGGCCTGATCCGCCTCAGCCAAACCTGGTAGGTGTAGACCCAGTCTGGCCGCCAAGATTCCGGTATAAAGCTTGAGGTCCACATTTAGGAGCGAAATGGGCCGGTACGAGCCGCACAAGGTCCGGTCCTTCCCCGGCTTGGGGATAACCGACACAGTCGCCGAGAGGAGGTCCGGTGGAATGGCACCCGGTTCGGAGAAGGAATTGAACAAGCGGGCCAGGAGAGGAGCAACAGTGGGACAGAAGGTCTTGTAGAACAAGGCCGTGTAGCCATCCGGGCCCGGGGCTTGACCTCCTCCACGTGAATGTCCCTCTCTAGGTGGTCCGCCTGGGAGGGGTCCAAGGCCGGGAGGGTCACGGAATCCAAATAGGCCTCAGCCTCTCCCGGTGGGGAAGGCTCTGAAGCGTACAGTGCCTCGTAAAAGGAACGAAAGGTATCTGCCACCTCCGCGTCACCGGAAACCGGGATCCCACCCACTCCCACCAGCTCCTTCACCACATTGCGTTGCTGCGCGGCCCTGAGCCTATGGGCCAGGAGCTTACCGCACCTGTCCCCGCCGGTGTAAAAGGCATGTTTCAGGCGCAGCGCTGCGTACTCCGCCCGATCCAGATCCAACGCAGAGAGGAGTTTCCGTGCCGCCTTCAGTTGCTTCCAAACACGAGGAGCCCCCGTACGGCGGTGGACCTGCTCAAGCTCCCTAACCTGCGCTGTCAGTTCCTCCCTCTTGCGCTGGCGTTCCCTGTTTTCCGCTGAGGAAATGGAGATAAACTCTCCCCTGACGACTGTTTTCAAAGCCGCCCACTGCGTAGCCAGGGACGTGTCAGAGTTGTTATTGTGGGTCAAGTAGTCCTGGATGACCTCCTCCACCCGCTTCACTACCGATTTCTTATGGAGAAGCGTGTCCCGGAGCCGCCACATCCCTCTGGAGGGGGGGGCCGCCGGCCACGCAAAGACTCCGGAAACCGGCGCATGATCGGACAGGGACAAGACCCCGATGTCCGCCGCCATGGCGGCCGAGCGAAGCGGGCCGCTCACCAAAAGATAATCCAACCGCGAATAAGTGCGGTGTGCGTGGGAGAAATAGGAGTAGTCCCTATCGGTGGGGTGCATGGTGCGCCAGAGGTCATGCAGGTCCAACTCCGCAATCTGGTCCTGTACCGCCTTAGAAAGCTCCCCTGTCTGCGGGAAGCGCTGGGCTGACCTATCTAGAGTGGAGTCGAAGACCATATTCAGGTCTCCCCCCAAGATGATATGGCGATCGGGCGAGGCAGTAACGTCCACCAACACCGATTCCAGGAAACGATCCTGGTGGTCGTTTGGGCTGTAAACCGAACCAACCGTAAAGGCAACACCACCCAAGCGCATGCGATACACTAAAAGTCTCCCCTTCTGCTCAGCATGTTTATACAACACCTCCCCCCTAAAGGAGCTGGCTAGGAGAATGGCCACCCCAGCGGTCTTAGTCGCAGCAGAGGAAAAGAGTTGCGTGGGGAACTTAGCAGAGCGCAACCTATGGCAATCCCTGGAAAGTAAATGGGTCTCCTGCAGGAGGCAGATATCCGCCTGCGACCCCTCCAACAGGGAAAGGATCGCCCTACGCTTCACGGGGTTATTCAGACCCTTAACATTAAGGGTCACAACTTTCAGGGGTGGCATCGCCTCCGGGGAAACAACGCGCTATGCCGCAGGCGGGGGATCAGCGGAGGGGGCGCGCGGGGTAGGGGTGCAGGGAAGGCCAAAAGCGGCATCGTACACGTTCGGACAATTTCGGACGGGACCCCCCCCACAACAAACCAACAGTGAAACCCCCCCAAAACCCCCTTATGGCAACCAGCCAAAACAAAAAGTAGAAAACAACACCCCATAGTCTCAGTCTAGCCCAAATGGGCGAGTCTGCAGAAAACAGTCAAGTGGACGTCCAGCCACACACCACCCCCCTCGCCCCCCCAGCCCCCAGCCCAGCATCGTCAAAGCTAAGAGCCTCTCCCCCCGGAGAAAAATTAGGCCGTTAAGGCCACACCAGTAGATTCAGGCAAGTTCCTGGCCGCAGTCCTCAGGGCCTTCGCCATTTCAGATCTGATGGTGGGCGAGTCTGGACGACTCGCCGGTGCTGACGATGGGCGCCTTCTCGACCTCCGCCGGCCCCGCCGCTCGGGGCGCCGCCATGCGGGTGTAGCCCCTTCCTCCTCCGTAGCAGTAAGACCCAGCACTCCGCAGACATCCTGTAAGGAGCGCAGCTGATGCAGCACCCCATTCCATCGAAAGATAAGACGGAAGGGGTGACCCCAGGAATAGGCTGTCTCGTGCTCTCGCAGAAAGTCCGTAGCGATGCGGAAGGACCTGCGTTTCTGTAGTGTGATGGCGGACAGGTCCTGATAGAGCGCCACAGGTCTATCTCGGAAGGTCAGTGGCTGCTTCCTGCGGGCCTCCGTCATGATGCGCTCCTTTAGGGGGAAATCCGGCAAGAATGCCAGGATATCAGGCGGGGGTGCTGATGACTGGCGTTGGCGGCCCACCCTATGTGCTCTGTCAATGCGGATTGGGAAATCCGCTCCTTCCCCCAAGATGTCGCGGAACAGGTCCTGCAGGTAAGCCACTAGGTCCGCACCTTCATCTGCGGATGAAACACCCCGCACCCGGATGTTGTTCCGCCTGGACCTGTTCTCGAGGTCCTCCGAGTGGGCCTGGAGCTCAACACATTGCTCCCGGAGGCGGAGGACATCCTGCTGGAGATGGGTTATCTCCTCATCGCGGCGTTGAGCCGCCGTCTCCACAGTATCGACCCGCTCGCCCAGGCCTTCGACCTCCCTGCGCACCTCCCGGACCTCTCCAGCCACTTCGGTCTTAAGAGTTTGAAATTCCTCCTTGAGGGAGCTGAATAGGTCCTCCATGAAGGACCGTGTGACCGGCGGCTCGCCCACAGTTGCGTCCATTGATGCCCGGGAGGCCCCCGGGGACGGCTGCGTCCTGTCGCCCTGCGACCTGCCGAGCATTTCCGGCAAAGTGCGGTCTCCTCGCGCTGCGCCTCGTCTTCCAGTCATCTTGGGGCCCGGCAAAGCCCAGGGTCAGTTGCTGTAGGCGAGCTCCGCCGCTCGTGGGCACCAGATGTGAGGCCTTCGCCGAAGACAAGGGTAGTGCGTCACAGGCGACAAAATGGCGGTCTGGGCCTGGGCAAGACGGCCCCTGGGCCAGTAGGACAGGCAGCAACGTTCGAAGTGTAGGCCTCCTGCTTCGTGCTCCCAGGGAGGGCAGCAGATGAGTTGGTGCCAGGACCAGCCGAGGCTCCCGTGTGAGAAGGGCGCGGGCAGGGATCACTGGGCTCAGCCACACAAAGACAAGATGGCGGGAGGGTGGGACCCAAGAAGGCAGCCCGGGCCAGCAAGTCCATGGGCGAGTCTCAAATGGTAACGGGTCCGGAGAGCATGAAACCAATGCCTCCCTCCACCACCAGTTGATTTGTCCGGCTCGGGCACTGCTCGAACTCCGCCATCCAGCGCCTCCAGGCGCGGAGTTCGCAAGTCGTCACCCTTCGAGGCCCCGGGTAGGGGGGGGACCGCCGGTGCAGGGCTAAGGTTCGTCGTCCAGCAATGGTGCCCGCCGCCAGGGCACCGGCCAGGGAGCCACCTCACTCCGCGGAGTCCGTCTAGTCCGCTCCCTCGGGATCACAGGCTTTCCGCTGTTCAGCACTCGGGCCAGCCGAGGCGCGCGGACAGCGCCGCACTACGCTCCGCCTCCAAGCTCTTCTCCTCGGGGCAACCCGGGCTCCACTCCTCGGAGCGATCTCAGAATGAACTTCTCGGGAACTTCCCCCGGGGCCACAGAAGCCAAAGTGGCACCAAAATGTGCCCCACGAACTCCGGCACAGTCCTCTCACCCGCGATGCAGCCGCGGGGGGAGAGAGGCGCAGAAATCGGGGCTCAAGCGGAGCTGGGCCGGAGGAGCTACGGGAGGAAGCGTCCGCTCACCCCGCCATCTTGGCCACGCCCCCCCGAGCACTCTTTAGATGTGAAAGATTGTAAGTTTTTTGATCACTGTTTATTAGGATTTGAATCTATGTGAGATTAATTTTGGGGAGAGAAGCCAGCTTCATATGGTTTTTACACATAATTAAGGTGGAGCATACTCCTGCTTTTGATGTTTCTACTCTATGTTTCGTGTGATGAATCTTTCAGCTGGTGCATTGGATCTTTCTTTCATCACGATGTTTTCCGTTTTTCTTTCCGTTTAGCGGTTGTTAGTGATTCTATTCTTTATTGTTTAGTACTTTTGGCGATTAAGAAGGGTGACTAATTTGGTCCTGTTTGATTTCCTTTTCACAGACCCCTGACGAAGGGTCATGGCTGTTGTTTGACCCGAAATGCATTGGGTGTTTCCGTAAAGTGGATTAATGTACTGATTGGTAGCGCGACATAAGAAATGATTATGTTGGCAAGAAAGAAAATATTACGTTACATAACAAAATGGATTTAAAATAGTTCTGAACTGAATAAATTTTGATGATCTTTAGAGAGAAAACTTTGTTTTCGTTGTGATTGGGGAGCCCAGTCTAGAGGCTAGTGCTACTAACCTCAACATTCACTTGACTGTTACATGTATAACACAAACATACAGCTTGTTTTTTAATGGGAGAAATGTAAAGCACAGAAAAATGCTCTGCAAAAATGTTCATAAAATGGAAACATTTTCGGAACGTAAAATTTTTCCTACTTAAAATAATGGCTGCATATTTCAGTAATAAATATGGCACTGTGTCTACAAGTCACTTGGACCAAGATGCTTGCTATGTGTAAAGGTGGCACTTTGAAATGGGAGAAAATTAAACTGAAGAGCTAACTTTATGTGACATGGTTTCCATAAAGGTCATCATTAAAATGTTCTCCCATATCAAAGTGTCACATTTACAAACAGCAGGCATCCTGCCCAGTGGCCTGTAGACGCAGTACCATATTTATAACAGAAAAATACAGCCATTAGTTTAAATGGAAATAATTTTAAGTGAAGAAACATGCTCCATAAAACATTAAAACATAATTGGCTCATTTGATAGTGGAGAAAAACATTAAGACTCAATGTTGCATTGAAGTATTTTTCTTCCCTTTACATTTTTTCCATTTAAAAAGATGACTGTATTGTTCAGTTCATCATCATCATCATCATCATCATCCTCATAATCTTTATTCGATTTCATGGATAACATCACAAAAGACAAGTCATTTAAAAACAACATACAGAATATCAGTATCATGATCATTCATATTTTAAAACTCCCACCAGAAAACGTACAATAAAAAAGAGGTAAAAGGTGAATTCAGCAGCTGTAAAAAGAGTAAGGCTGGCCTAATATGGTTAAAATTGAGCGGTAATAAAATTGGGCGTATAAAATTATGACGCAGGCATTTATATTTTGGGCAGAACATAACCATATGTAATGTATCGTTAATCGAGATATTATCACAGGGGGGCAGATCTGAATGTTTAAAACAGCCCCGGTTAAAAGGGACCCGTCGGTGAAATAAATGTAACCTAAAATGGGTCAGTCGTCAGCGATGATGGCAAGGTATATCCCAGGTCAGATAAGGTTCGATATTACTAACTGTTTTCACCAACAGCGCGTGTCGCATAGAATGTTTTGTTAGAGCAACATTCTCGCGTTCTGACCTGAGCTTGCCAATAAGTGTAGATTCAACCCATTTTCCATCCGTGCAAGTTATGCTTGAGGTGTTAACAAACATATTCAGCCTCCCTATAGCCTGCAAGCTATGTGCCACGTACGCCAGCCATGGTATCTGTAGGTTATAAATATGGCACATTGTCTACTGGCCACTGGAAGCAGGAGGCCTGCTGTTTGGAAATGTGACACTTTTAAATGGGAGAACATTAACAGACGGAAGAAAACACGCAGAAGTCAGACCCCTCCTGAAGAAACCCTCCACCAACCCAAGAGATCTCAAAAAGTATGGGCCGATCTTCCTGCTTGCCTCCAAGGCCAAGTACTCAATAAAGTTAACAACCAACAGCTTACCAAATACCTGGAACAAAGCCACCTACCAGAAGCCTCACAATCAGGATTCCGTGCCGACCGCAGCACTGACACCCCGCTGAACGCTCCCACAGACGACATCAGATCTCTCCTCAACGACAGAGAACTGTGGCCCTGATCCTCCTCAACCTCTGTGCTGCATTCAACACCGACTCCCACCACACTCACACCCTCATCCACATACTCTACAACATCGGCATACAACAACATGCCCTCAAGTGGATCGCCTCTTCCCCTACAGGTCGCACAGAGAGCATCCTGCTGCCTCTCTTCACCTCCAAACCCAAGGACATAATTTGCAGCTTTTCCCATGGATTATCGCTCATCCTCACCCTGTTCAACACCTACATGACCTACCTTGCAGACGTCCTCAGATCCCACGGACTCAGCATAATCTCCTAGGCTGACTGCACTCAACTTATCCTCTCACTCACTGAGGACCCCTCCCATGTCAAAATCAAGTTCTGCGTAGGCCTGGGCGGTGAACTTTGCTCCGTTTGTGGAGTTTTCTGCACTCCGCACTCAGTGGAGCTCACGGAGTGCAGAAAACTCCACTTCCCGATGTGCAGCAGAGGTTTTTCACCGCCCCGATTGTGAAAGATAAGTTTGCAATCGCAAACTGTTAGAATTTCTACCTAAGCTGCAGAAACACCAGCACAAACTGCAGTTCGCACTGCACTCCGCCACTCGCAGGACTTCGTAGGTTTTTTTTGTAACTTCGCGGAGTTCCGCGTAGCAAAACTCCGCAAACTATGCCCAGGCCTGTTTCTGCAACGCCATGACTAATGTAGCCAACTAGCTGAGAGACAACTTTCTCACACTCAACTTCGACAAGATAGAATTACTGTTCTTCAGGAAGAACACTTCCATTTGGGACCACATCTGGTGGTCTGCAAAGCTCAGACCAACAAGCACACCAACAAACCATGAGCCCACATCATCCTCAACAGCGAACTAACCATGGAATGACAAGTCAGCACAGTCGCATCCTCCTTCTTCCAAACCCTTCACATGCTCCTCAGACTCTTCAGGTGGATCCCAGTCACACCAGAAAGAAGGTCACTCAGGTCCTTGTCACCAGCTCGATTATTACAACCCTCTCTGTTCCGGCATCTTCACCCAGCTTCTCAAAAGACTCCGGACCATACAGAATGCTGCCGCCAGACTCATCCTGGACCTTTTCAAACAGACCCACATCACCCCTCTCCTCAGAAACCTCCACTGCCTCCCCATACAGAAGAGATGCCAGTTCAAGATCCTCACACTCGCCTACAAACCTCTACACAAATCAAGGACCGTCCTACATCAACAATCGACTGAACTTGCGCTCGCTCCTCCTCACTTGCCTCGCGCACCCCCCCTCATCCATGGCAGCGGGGGCCACTCCTGCATCACTGCCAAGACCTGGAACAACCTGCCTCTCCACCTCTGGCAAGCTCCTTCCCTGGCAGTTTTCAGAAAGAAACTCAAGACCTGGCTTTTTGACGGAGACATGTCACACTCAATGCCCAGATACTCCTAGGGGTGACAGTGCTGCGCGCTATACAAACGCAGTATGATTTGATTTAAAATTAAGAGTTAACCTAAGCACTAAGTTAACTCTTCATTTAAATTTTCTTCCCTTTAAAAGCATTTAGAAACATTATTTTGTGCTGGCGCTCCCGTATTCAGTTCACACGGACTTTTATTCAAGAGTTAAATACCTCAGTACTTCAGTTCTTCACCTCTGCTCATTATATGGCCCTGCTATCTGTAGCCTGATGGTACTAATTTAAAATGAACACAGTCTTCCTTAACTTTTAAAGTAAAATATGACGTTGTGATTATTTAAAAATGAACTCAAGGTTATGGGCTACTCCAAAGCTGTCTGCAAGCTACTAGTCAAAAGATTGTAACAGTCAGCATACCTGGCAGGCAGAAAAACTAACCATCTCAGGAGACCCATTCAGCACAAGAAGCCAAGACATCACTAGGTTGGAAATGAACAAACTCAATAAAGAAACTCCAGGAAAATGAACTGTGAAGGTATGCACCTGAGATCTGGAATGCCATCTGTAGAGCACGAGGTCTTCACTCATTCACTTCAGATAGAAGCCAGAACGTTTATTCTCCTCTAGCTTCCAGGCAAATCAGCAAGACTTCTTTCACCTATATCACTACACACACCCTGATGTTATGTAAGAATGTATGACGGGAACATGGCGGCCGACAGGTAGTGCCGGTCGTGAGCTCCAGTACACGGGGAGAAAAATGAGCAAGAAACTAACCTGTGCCGTTTGAGCAAGTGGGTGGCTAACCTCGTCCGGACCGGGGGAGTGTTGCTGTCAGGATTGGCAGTTTGCTTTTGGCGGCTTGTGCTTCACTCGCACCTCGTGGGGGAGGCTTCTTCCGCCGGTTTTGTTTCGGTGTCTCAGCCATGGTGTTGCGCGGTGTGTGGGATGAGGCGGGGGGTTAGAGGAGCTAGTCGGTTGCTGTTGTAGCTTGACCTGGGGGCTTTTGTGGTAGGCTTACCTGTTTTCTGGGCTTCGCACTTCGTGAAGGGGCTGACTACACCAGCAGATTGCTGGCATCGCAGAATACAGCGTCTCAGCCAAATTACAGTGTGTGGGCAGAGGCAGCTAGTCGGCTCAGTCAAGGCTGGCCCGCTGCCGCAAGAATAAGTTTTAGAACCGGTCAAGCCAGAGAGTGTTGTCTGGCTTGTGCTTCAGAGTGCAGTCCACCCTGTGGTTCACCCAACTTTGGAAGACCTATGCGCCATTCTGTTGATGAAACCCAGAGAGGAAGGAAAAACAATGAATTCTCCTCAGAACCTCTGATGTGTCCGAGAAGAGGGGGGGAAAGAGAACAAACCTAAATCCAAAAGGGCCTTTAAAGTGTATAATGGCATACCTGATAGCTCCAATGATAGATACACTTTTAAGGAGCAGGGAGGTAAAAATTCAAAATACTATATCCCCAAAAAGAGCAGAACGAGGGCGGATCTAGCTGTGCGCAATCTGTTCCCCTAGATAAAGATATAAAGAGCTCCTTGATAGCCAGACAGACACCGGAGCCACAGTTGGGGGCAAGGAAAAAGCGAAACAGGAAACACGTTGATTGTGTAGAATCACACCTTCACTTCGTTCATACTTTTAAGTTAAAAAAACAACACCTAACATTACATCTGCACCCGCGTCGTTATTTGCATCTGCACCCTTAGCCAAGACCAAAAGCCGGATCCCATAGTCTCCTTTCAAGTTATGGATGGTACTGGTCTTGGTACTACTAAAAGTATGGACAGTGCTTTGTATCTGGAAAACAGGTTTGGCCCCCTAGTGGCTATAGCAGAAACCGAAGTAAGCGCACAAGCACAAGCTGAGACAAATCCAGCTGACAACACTAACTAGTATTTGGAAACAACTCAGGTAGCTCCTGTAATGGCAATAATATCAGACCAGCTAGAACAGCCCACCCAACCAGGCATAGAGAAACTAATATCTACTCTATTAATTGAAGTCAGAGAAAAGTTTGCCATTTCAGAGCCGAACCAACAAAAGATTCAATACACCTGTGAAACACTAGAAACCAAGATTAATAGCTTGATGGACAAAGTTGGAGTAATTGAAAGTTCTTTGGAAGAAACTCAAAAAAAGTTGATGTGAACAAGGACGAGATCGCTAAATTAAAAGAAAACGATAAAGAACTGCGGAATAAGCTGGAGGTCCTTGAAAATAATGCCAGAATAAATAACATTAAGATTTTGAATGTCCCAGAGGGTCTGGAAGGGGAGGATATAAAGGGATTTATAATTAAACTTCTGAAAGAATTTAACATGGATATTGACGAGCTTGCTCTAGAAGAGGATATCCAGAGAGTCCACCGAGATCCCTACCTCAAGAGACCAGGGGAAAAAACAGGAAAATTCTGGTTAACTTTAAATCTTATTCCCTGAAAGAGAAAATGTCAAGAGGGCTTAAAGCAAATATATAAAAGAAGGGGGATTGGTCTTTTAAAGTGAGATCAGACATTTCTCGTGCCACTCAAGTCAAACAATGGGAAATGGGGAGGCATATTCCAGAGCTGAGAGGATTGGGTGCCACTGCCAATCTGCATTTCCCAGCCTATCTCAAAGTGATGTGGGACAACAAACTGAATAATTTCAGGGACCCAACCGAAGTCTGCAAGTTCATTGAACAAATTAAGTCACAACATAAATAAGCACTATGGGCTAGATGTAGGTAAAATAGATTTACCGATTTTTAATTACCGAATTTTACCGATTCGGTAATTAAAAATCGGTAAATCTAAAGGGTGGATATGTAGGTATTTCCAGATGTGGAAATACCGAATCTGTAACAATCGGTATTTACCGATTCTGTAAATACAGAATCGGTATTTCCCATTGATTCCTATGGGCTTTAAAGCCCATAGGAATCAATGGGAAATACCGATTCTGTATTTACAGAATCGGTAAATACCGAATTTTGCAAGGGTGCAGGGGGTGTCACTTTGACACCCTCTGGCACCCCACAAATAGGCATGTGCGCCATGTGGTACACAGACATGCCCTAAGGGCATGTCTGTCTGTCACATGGCTAGGTGTGCATGCACACATGTGCATGCACACCTGAATTCGGTATTTTACCACACAATAGAATTGTGTGGTAAAATACTGATTTTGTAGGGCCTTTGGGACTCAGAAGAGTCCCACCTACATCTGAGATTTACCGAATCGGTAAAAATACCGATTCGGTATTTTACAGAATCGGTAAATTTACCGAATCGGTAAATTTACTGATTCTGTAAAATTGTGCCCCTACATGCCAATCCTTGAATACCGGTCGGTAACGGCCGAAAATACCGATTTTCAGCCGTTACCGACCGACCTACATCGGGCCCATAATTTCTTTCACCTGGTGTACTGGTGCTCAAATAGGAGGTAATCTACCCACATACCTCTAGTAGTAGTAGGAGGGTTCTCCGGGGTGGGAAAGTGGGGGGAAGAGGGTCCACTTGCAAAATATAAAACCTAAACAAAAAAATGACTCAATTGCACGTATAGGGTGGGGGAGCACAATGGCAAAAAAAGAAAAAAACTCATTAGTCAGAATGATTTAGACAGAACCTGGCCCTGTCCAGCTTTTAAAGAGCTATAAACACCAGAATAACACTAAATACTTGGAGTTATATGGCCAGTTTAGATAGACCAAAAAAATACTTTTTTTATCATGGAACGTTAACGGTCTTAGAGTAGCCCCAAGGAGGAAAAAGGTTCTAGAGTTTTTGAGACTTTCGACAAGGCCACTCTCTAGTAGATGAACAGTAAATAGATCTCTGGTTTCAGATCAAGGGGTAGAAGAACAATTAAATAACACCACAAATGAGTTTTTTTTGTTCAATATAGATTCAACTCCACTCGAGATTGTTTGGGATACCTATAAGGCCTACATAAGAGGTATGATAATGTAGTTTGAGCATAATAAAAAAGTTACGGCTGAGATAAATAAATTAGAAAATTCTATTCAGAGTTTAGAAGTACAAATTAAGCAAAACTTGGGTGAATCAAACATGGTTCAGTTAAAGAAAAAATTGCAAGAGCCGAAATTGGAGTTAGCTGACTATTTTGAGACTATTATAAAGAAAAAATGGGAAGCCAGTAAAATGTCGAATCATATTTATGGAGAAGGATGGGGTAAATTGCTGGCGTGGAAAGCCAAAGTTAACCAAACAAGAAATCAAATCAGAGATCTTAGATGCCAAATCTCAGGCAACTTAATCTCCAATGAGGATGAGATTGAGGACACATTTGTCTCCTTTTTTCAAGACCTTTATAAGGAAGACGCTAAAGCTGATGATAAAAAAATTTAAGAATATCTTAAAGATATCAATCTCTCGCCAAGAAATGGAAAAAGAGAGACTAAATAGCCCTATCAGTCTTGATGAAATTATTTCTATCATTGGGGGCTTAAAAAAGGGAAAAGCGGCAGGTCCAGATGCCATCCCTAATAAGATTTATTCCTTGCTTAAAGAAAAACTTGCCCCGATCTTGCTACAGTTGTTTAGCTCTTTCTTTTTGGCTAAACAGAGCCTCCCGTCATCCTGGGATATGGCCACTATAACAATACTCTTAAAACCAAACAAAAACCTGAGGGCTTGTGAATCTTACAGGCCAACCTCCCTTCTTAATAGTGATTATAAAATCTTTGCGCAGGCTCTAACCAAGAGATTGGAGAAGGTGATAGGATCTTTAATCCATACTGACCAAAAAGGTTTAATAAGAGGGAGGCAACTTCATGAGTTAACTCATGAACTTATTGCAACCATCAACTTGGAGAAAATGAGTGGGAATCCCCTTACAATCATTACACCAGAAGCGGCTAAGGCCTTCGATAAGGTTAGTTGGGTCTTTTTGCATAAAACGATAGAACGCCTTAACCTTGGAGAAAACTTTTTGGCAGTAATAAAAGCAGTATATAGAAACCCATTGGCATAGGTGTTGGTAAATGGGTACTTGTCTAAACTAATAAAAATTGAAAGAGGGACTAGACAGGGCTGTCCCCGCTCCCCTCTCCTTTTTAACATTTATATCGAGCCTCTGGTCTGTAAACTGAGGGCTAGTCAAAATATTCAACCCTTTTTCTGTAACGGATGGTAAAAAAATGTATTTATATGCCAATGATCTAATGATTTTTACAGGTGATCTCCCCAATTCTCTTTTGGCTATTTGGGAAACATTAGACCTTTTCTCAGGTTTTTCGGGGTATTCTGTAAACCAACAAAAGACAGAGCTGATGCAATGGAATACACAATACAGTAGTAGTTTGATAATAAAAGAAATAAAATATTTGGGGGTACAAATTGTCCATAATCTAGAAAAACTAGCACAGACAAACTTTGATAAGCTGGTTGTATCAGTCAGAAAACTACTGCAGGCTTGGGGTGCGCTGCCATTGGCTTTTCTTGGCAGATCCTACCTTATAAAGATGTCGGTGCATCTAAAGTTTTCTTTTATTTTCAACACTATCGCTCTAGAGTTTAATAAAGTATGGTTCAAAAAAATGCAAGGAGAGTTTACCAGTTTTATCTGGGGAAACAAATGTACCAGAATCACCCTGAAAAAATTACGCAGGAAGAAAGAACAAGGCGGTATAGCCACCCCTGATCTATATCTATGCTACTGAGCCTTCAATTTAAAGAACTTTCGTCAGCGTCTAAAGAATAGCTCTAGCTTACCACCCTATTTAAAGGCTCTAGCAAAAGACTCGCAAGCTAAACCATATCATTTCCTTTTTAAATTCGGTCACCCTAAATTTTTTTAAAAAGTTAAACTAAAAATTCTCCAGAATGCGGCCAAGATCTGGGATCACTCAAGACTCACTCTACAAATACCGTACTACAGTGTTTCTGCTCCTATCTGGGATTCCCCCGGTACTCCAGCTTGCCTTTTGGACTTATTAGCAACCCCTCTACGAGAGAGTGAGATCAATTACTGGGTTCAACTCCTGGAAAACTCCACTTTAATTTGATGGCAGAGGCTGTCGGAGGTAACCAATAACACTGTATCTAAATTCAAATACTACCTACTAGCTAGCTGGGCAAAAACATTAAATGAAAAGGGTGAGGGGACTTCTGAGGCTGAATCCAGGATAAAACTATGACCCAAGGTTCAGAAAGAGATCGGAGAGTGGTACTGGATGCTTATTCAGGCAGAAGAAGGTGCCCAGAATGCGCTGATTGAAAGCTGGAAGAGGGAACTGCTGGATAAAGATCACGAGTTACTATGGCAAGTGTCTATGGCTTATTTATGGCGCTGCGTGAGATCTGCCCCACTAAGAAAAAATCATCTCTTTACTATCCATAAGGCATACTGGACTCCTCGGAGGTTATCGAAGATGGGAAGCCGGACAGTAAGAAAATGCATTAAATGCGGTGAAGGAAATGCAAATGAAGCTCATATGTTCTGGCAGTGTGCCTCGATCCAGTCCTTCTGGGAGAAAGTGGGTAAGATTATATCAGAGGTTCTAGAGCAAGAACTAGAGGTGAGCTTGGATATAGTCATTTTTGGGGTTTTAACAGGAGTGGCAGATAATGGTAATTTCACTAATATTAAAAAATCGATCATTTTTGTTTTAATATTGCTGGCAAGAAGGGAACTGTGTATTCAATGGATACTCCCATGTTCCCCGACAGAGGTGGAATGGATTCTTTCAGTACAAAGGGTGGTAACTCTTGTTCGAGAGATTAGGTTAAGCAATAAGGCAAGATTCTGGGAACTAAGGGATAAATGGTTAGAAACTTATAGAAATTAGTTAGATCTTAGTCATGTCTACTACCATTTAGAATACAACACCGGACTTTAGTTCTAATGATTTCCTGTTGTTGACTGCCCTCTCCTTTGTATTTCTAAAAGTATCTGGTCCTATGATTAGTAATATGCATCGCAGATTTTGGCTTATCTGTGTCAGTGCCACACTTTTCTCTTGTTTCAGTGAAGTTAGTCCTTTTTGACCGGGTAGGGGGGTGATATTTCCCTTAAGTTGTTTATAACATCTCCTCCTTACGGAGAGACCGGGTTCCCCTGTCCTAGAAAAAACTGACTCCTTCCCTGATGGCATGCATATTGACAAATGAGGACAAAAAAAAAAAAAGAATGTATGACGTTACAACGCATACATTTACAATGCATGCACTTACATCGCAGTTTTTACATCGCAATATCCACTACAATGCATTCCATTACATCGCATGACACTACATCGCATTTTAAAAAACTACCTTTACAACTCATTCCATTACATTGCATACTACCTTTACAATGCACACCATTACAACGCATACCATTATATTGCATTTAAGGTAAGTATTGGATAGTATATGGGCAAACATTACTATTCTAACTCCAGGGGGTGCAAAGGTAGGGGAAGTGATGGATAGTTTTTAGGAGAAAGAAGGTATGTTTTCCAGTTTTGTATACGTATTGTTTTAAGGTTGAATCTTGATTCAGATTGCCACTCAAATGATAAAGTCGCTCCAATTTTAGAAAAAATAGAATTTTATTGGTGCAGATTCGAACATTGACAGACAACACGTGTTTTGCTCTCTGTGGCGATTTGCGCCAGGGCTTTCTCAAGGCTAATTCCAATTTCGTTTTTGCATTCTGTTAGATTCTCTAGTGTACATCATTATGAATATGCGCCAAAACACATTTCTGGAATATTTCAATTTGGATAAATCTCCCGCGGTCTGACGTGTTTCCACGAAGGTGCCGTGTGCGGCAAGAAAGTCCTGTTTGCCAGTTCAACGATGACCCATCTACCCTGAGCATCTGCCATCTTACGGATAGCCAGGCCCAGGAAGGTTTTAGCAAGTATTGCTACCCCACGTGTGTTCGATGTTTCGGAAGTGCAAGAAAGTAGATCATACCCCCTGGATTTTATTAGATCCCTTTTTTGCCATGGCAGATTAGTCTCTTGGAGACCTAAAATATATGCGGAGTTTTGATAAATTATTTCGTTCAGTCGCTGGCGCTTGCCTCTATCATGAAGCCCTGCTACATTCCAGGTACATACGGTTAATCTCCCCATAAAATCCTGTTCATTATTTCTCTAAATATCTGTATCAACAATGTAAAAGTGTGTCTAAGGCCTGCTATTGCAGAGCCTGTGTGCAGTCTGGTACTGCCATGCTGATGGGCAGGTCCACCCACTTGCTAGTCCCAAAAACCTTCCCTTTTCTTCATGTCCGACAGGGCAGGGTGCCTTGTAAGTACAAGGTAGGACAAGCCCTGATGTGTGTGGCATGTCCTAATAGTGAATTACAGCCATTTTAGTCTTTCACAATTGCATGGCTACCCATAGCCTTGCAATACCCCATAGGCCAGAATGGGCAGTTTGATTATTACATCTAATACCCTAACTGACTCAGGGAACATGGTAGAAATTCACGTTTCGTATGCCTGAACTCAGAATGATAAAATACATCTTTTAGTGAAGTTTATTTTAAATTCTGTGTTTGAAAATACCACTTTTAGAAAGAAGGTATTTTCCTTTCTAACTATCCAAGCCTGCCTCTGCTAGGTTGTGTATTCCTTGTCTGGAGTTTGAGTGACAGGGGATGGGGAATTCCAGGAGACAGGGTGAGTCAGCCCAGTGGTGAATAGAGAGATCTGCATCTAGATGGGAGGGAGGAGTTGCACCTGGGACATGAATAGAGATGTGCCTTCCCTCCACAATGCTGGCTCCACCTCCTGTGGTGCGTCTGATGTCTCTGCCCTGCACTGTGAAAGGAAAGAAGGGGTCATGTCAACAGAGTGCTCCAGGACTGACCAGAACTGGTTTGGACTCGGTAAGGGCCTCTCTGCCTTCAGAGAACAAAGATAAACTGTGCGTAAAAGAGGGAACCCAAACCTCAGAGAATTAGATCACTTTTGGACAACAAGAAGGAACCTTTGCTAAGGAGAGGAACCAAAAGAAACTGAGGAGAGACTATCCCTAAGCTGAAGTGCTGCTTGGGGGATTGACCTGCAGTGGTTGCATGACTTCCAAAGAAAATAGAAAGGAACTTTGTGTGCTTTATTCAACTTGTAAAGGATCTCCAAGGGCTTGAGAGAAGAGCTTGCCACTTGCTGAAGTCTCAGGGAACACAGACTTCAACCACCAGCTCCCCAAGAGTTCTTTGGAAGTGCCTGCAGCTGTTTTGGGCCTTCTGAGGGACTGCGTGTCGCAAGGAGCTGGAAGTGCGACTCAAGAAGAAGAAGGGCGTTGCCGTCGCAGCCGCTGCCGTCGCATCACTGAACAAGGGTGTTGCCACTATAGCTGTGGCATTGCACCGCATCACAAGAAATGTCTTGCAACATCGAATAAGCGTCCCGTCGTTGCAGCCACTGCCATCACATCACTGAACAAGGGTGTCGCCGCTGTAGCTGTCGCATTGCACCGCAGAAGCGCCTCGCATCCACGGAGTAGCGTGCCATCGCCGGAGCCGCTGTCATCGCATCACTGAACAAGGGTGTTGTCGCTGCCGCTGTCGCATCGAGCGGAAGCGTCTCACATCATGGGAGAAGAGTGTCAGCGCCAAAGTCGCTGTCGTCGCATCGCTAAACAAGGGTGTCGCCGCTGCAGATGTCGCATGGAGTCGAGACATCTCGCAAAATCGGAGAAGCATTCTGCATCAAGAAGAAGACGCCATCTTTGTTTCTTTGCACCAGATCTTCAACGCATCACCGTCCTTGCATGTAAAGGACTACTGCATCACCTTTCCTGCAACACTTTTGTTGCCCTGCGTGTCGCATCTTAAGGTACATTGACTCAAAGTGTTGCATTTTAAGATCTCAACAGAACTAAGCCAATTCTACCATTTTAAGTACAGTATTGTGGATTTTTGTTGTTTGTTGTTTGTGGTATTGTGTTAAATCTATATAAAGAATACTTATTTTTAATATACAACTGTGTGGTGTCCATCTGCAGTGTTGTCACTGGATTCTTGTATGTGTTAACAAATGCTTTACACACTGCCTCTGAGATAAGCCTGTCTACTCATGTCAAACTAGCAAGGGGGTGAGCAGGGGTTATTTTAGGAGTGTACCCACTTACCCCGACTAGACGCAAGCGTCCCTTTTTGTCACAGGTACCTACCTATGCCAACTATAGACCCCCAAATCTAACAATATCCTTGCACCATCTCCCAGTTTTACTCTCATCCATGTGCTGGAGTATAAGAGCAATATTCCTCTGAGTGTTTTGTTCGGAATGTCCTATGTTTTCCCCATAAAATGTGGCAGTCCACGCTGTCAAAAGCCGCCTTTAGGTCGATAAAACAGAGGTGCAGCTGTTGTTTCCTTCTGATGAATTTGTCAGCTATCAGTGAGAGTGATAAAATATTTGTAGTTGCCCCGCACCCTTTTCTAAAACCTGTTTGGTTGAGTGAGATCTGTTTTGAGCTGTTGGACTAAGTAATCAAATCTTCCAGTAGTAGTGAGGCGTAGTGCTTCCCTTCCACGTCCAAGAGTGCTATCAGCCTATATCTTGCTGGAGAGGTTCTATCTCCTCCTTTGAAAAAATTGAATTAATTACTGAACTTTTCCAGCTTGACTTTCTTTCCCCACTTCTTCAGACTGTTTTTTTAGTCTCCCATTCCAGAAGTCTGGGTCTGATTTGAAGATTATTGGGTAGATGCTTTTTGGACCTGGGGCCCCATTACCACGGCCCTTCCTAGGAGTTCTTCTTACGTCTTTGTCACTAAAGCCTGGGTTTCCAGATTCAGCTACTGTCTTACAGTCTTCTTTCAAATGTGCCACTTCTGCATTGTGAAGTATAGGCCGTCGGCAAGTTCCAGGTACAGGTTCTACCCTCCAGTCTTCTCTCAACTGTGCCTCTTCTGTGTTGTACAGTGCGGACTGTCGGCAAGTTGGAGAACTGTTTGTGGTTTGTAGGACCCGCCTGCCGTCACATAATTGTTCTTCGTGCTCCTTGGGTAACACTTCTGCCCTCTGCCTCCATTCTAGGTGATTCGATGATTCAGTGTCTGTAAATCTCTTTGTTAATAGTGAGGCCCAGTCAGCTTCTTGTAGGCTTGAGGTGATTGAGTTCGCGGGGTGCTTTAGCCCATTTATTATTCCCCAAAATGCACTTGAGTTGGTGTTTTTCGCCGTGAATAATCATTTTACCCAGAAGTTGTCCTCCCTTCTTCTTGTCTGTTCCCAGAGTGCCTTTTTGAATTTTTTCTTGAGATTTTGTCTTCGGTCCCAGTCTAGGCGTGAGGTCACTGTTTTTTTAGTAACCTTGCATTTTCCTTCTTTCTAGCTTAAGTTTAACCAGTTCAGTTGACAGAGCCTTGGTGTTTTTTGTCACCCTGGCTTTTTTATGTGTAACGGACATAATTGTTGTTAACTTGTCAGTGAAACTCTCCCAGTCTTTTATCTGGTTGTGTAAGCTTGTTTCACTTTCCATTTTAATTCTCTGAACTTTTACTTGAAGGACTCCAATTTTGTCTGTTGACCATTTCAGTCGCTTCAAGTCGGTTGAGAGCGAGCTGTCTACAATTATCATGCTATTTTGGTGTTTAGAAGTCTTTAAATTGAAGTAGTTGTGCTGGTTTTAGTAGTATATTCAATTGAGAACTGTTTTAGAAAAGCCAATAATGGGAGTGATACTGCTGTGTAGTCAAGCCTAGATAACGAGGTCCCTCCAAGATGGGTATACTTCGGAGCATAGTCTTCTGGAGTTCTACCATTTAGGAGCCTCAGACCCAGGTATTCCAGGATAGGTACCAATTGCTGTCCTACTGGGTAGAGGCGTTCTGGTTTGAGTTGGTATTGAGGTTGTACATTCCAGTACTCATTGTCTGCTGCTAGCTTTTCATCCTCTTCGGGAGTGTAGAGTTTGAGTTTGAGTTTGAGTTTAAAATTACTTGTAAAGCGCGCATACACCAGCGGTTTCTTGGCGCTACAGCTAACAAGATCCGGGGCTAGAAGACAGGGGAAGCTGTTGGGGATTTAGTCAAAGGACTTTGTGAACAGATGGGCCTTGAGGTGTTTACGAAATTGTGGGTACAGAGTGATAGTTCGGAGTTCAAGGGGAAGGGAGTTCCCCTTGAATACATTTGAGTTAAAGTCACCTGTTAGGATGATTTCCCAGAAGGGGTTGCTGTTTCTTATGATATTAATTATGGTTATTAACTGGTTTATCTGAGCTTGCTTATCTTTAGCTGCTGTGTGTTTGTAAATGTTTGCTAGTAGTACAGGGGCCTCTCTGCCAGGAAAAGTCAATTTTATTAGTTGCCCGTTTGGCCCACAAGGAGCTATTTGCTCAGATCTGATGTTGCTGTCAGTTGCGACATAGACTAATAATCCCCCTTTTGGGCGGCCGTGCCTGCTGCCTTTTTCTGCTGGAGTGCTGAAGTATGTATACCCATCGAGCGGCAGCTCCTCTAGTGCCCAAGTCTCCTGTAAGGCGATTATGTCACATGAGCCCAATTGTGAAGGGGCCAGCCGTCTCCTAGCCATTTCCTGGCTCAGGCTATGTTCCATGAGAAAAGGTGGAAGATGTCTTGACCGTTGTTCGTTGTTTGTTTGTAGGAGGGTAAATTGTCTTTCTCTTTATTCAGCGTACCTGCTAACCAGCTCCAGTGATCCAGGACTTATTTTTTCGTTCCCTTGAGTTATCCACGCTGCGCCTTGCTGGAGGTTTGCTGTGTCCCCTTGCATTCCGGAGGACTGAATGCACCTGTTTTTTTGTCTTCTAGGTGCAACCCGCTTTTCCCTTCTCTACCGATGATTCCCTAAGTGGGCCTGGGTACCGAGGTTTTGCAGGTCCCAAGAGCCTTATGCCCCATGTGTCGAATTGTTGTTTAAAGGTCGTTATTAGCTGAGTGATCTCCTCCGTTTGCCATGTTGTGAGAGTTTGCTCCAGGGTCTTGTTTTGTCCTGTCTTGCAAAATTCCACTGAAAGTAGATGGGCTGAGTTTAGGTGTTTTAGCCCTGGGATAGTTGCAGTCAGTTTGAGTATGTTGCCCCTATTCAATGTGTCATGCAACCCCTGAGATTCGTACTCTAGTGTTAGTAGCAGTTGTTGTTGTTGTTGTTGTCCGTCCTTCCCTGTCCTGCTGCAGGAGCTCGATTCTTGATCAGTTCCCATCAGGGTGGATGTTTGTATTCTGCACTTTTTGCCATTAGGCTTGGTGCCCATTTCGGCATTTTGTAGTGTAATTATTAGTGGTGGCCTGCTGGCCTGGTTGTTATCTTTCCCGGCTGCGCCAAGGGTGTTACTTTTGGATGTTAGTTCCTTTCCAAAGGTTGTTGCCCTTGTGAGGGTTGCCTGTACACCGTCCCAGGGCACGGCTTCTCCCTTGTTGTTTGTACTTGCTCTCGGGCCCCCGTGTGGTAGGACAGTCTTTATAGCTAAAATAGAGGGTGGGCTCTTGACCGTCCTATTTAGGGATGTCTTGGTGTCCTTACCTTGCGGGACTTTTGTGATATTTCAAATTTCTTCTAGATTGTTCCCTACGCATTCAGACTGGCACTGGTCATTGTTCCCTGGTGCCTCACTTTGTTTCTTGCTTTGTTGTGAGTTTAGTACCTCTTTTCCAGGTAATGTACATATTGTCCCTTTCATCCGCTTCTCCTGTTCGGGGTTGCAGGGTTTGAGCCCATGCGGAATGAGTTTTTTTTTATTTTGCCCCTCTTTTTTTCTTGTTGCTTTTTCCCAGTATGGTGTGGGCATTCATGGTATTCGCTTTTTTGGTGGTCTCCTATGTAGCCTTTAAATACGCTTGATACCTCTTCACTCTCTGTGTGAATACTGCTCTGTAGGCTTGGTATTAATTTTATCTGCACTACAGGGTCTGCACTCTTCTTGGCCTTTGCTACTTTTTCCTTTCTATCATGCACAGACTCTACTATGCTGTTCGCGTTGAGGTCTCTTTGTTCCTTGGGGAATTGTTTGTCCCTTCCTGATGTGAATGGGGACTGCGTTTTTGGGGCCTCAGTTGATATGTCCATTTTGGCCCTCTGACGATCTTGTAGTGTTTAATGTATAATCTTCTTTTCTAGCTGTGGCAAATATAGGGAACACTTTGGGTTCGGGCTACATGTTCCTTGTCAATAGTTTGTTCCTTGCTTTCCTTTCACGTTTTTTTCTCGTTTTGTTAGTTTGGTTGGTTTAAATGTTATGTTATGTTATGTTATTTTAATAAGGCATTTATTGAGCGCACTATCACCGATTGGTTTCTTGGCGCTGGTATCAACAGTAACATAGTCATGAATGTGAGGAGGAGAGTTATTGGTATGCTTGTCTGTACAGCCAGGTCTTCAAGGCTTTCCGAAATGATAGGAGGTCCTGACATGTCCGAATCTCAAGAGGGAAGGTGTTCCACAGACAAGGAGCCAGTGTTGCGAACCTACGACCGCCAGAACGCTTAAGTTTAAAGAGGGGCGTCTGGAGGAGGCCATGATGGGATGAACGTAGGTTGCGTGATGGTACATATTTTGTGATGAGTTGATCAATGAATTTGGGCCTTTTGCAGTACAGGGATTTAAAGATCATACATCCTGCTTTAAAAGCACAGCGTTGGCTAACTGGGAGCCAGTGGAGTTTCATAAGTGATTCAAAATCAGTCTAGCAGCATAATTTTGTACCATCTGGAGGCGTTTGGACAAATAAAGGGGGAGACCTAAATAAATAGAGTTCGCATAGTCCAGATGTGACAGGATGGTGGCAATCACCACTTGGGTAATTGCTTTCAAAGTGAGAAGACGCCTAACCTTTCGGATTTTTTTTAGTTGAAAAAAGCATTTAGAGACCACCTGGCCAACTTGTGTTTTTAATGAAAGGTCACAGTCCACAGTGACCCCAAGCGTTTTTGCCGATGGTGAGGGGGTCGGGCTGCACCCAAATCCGATGGCCAATAGTGGGGACCCCAGTGCTTGGCGCTGTCTCCAGTGAGGACCAACTCTGTTTTTACTGGGTTTAATTTCAGCTGATTTTGGTCCATCCATGTTTTGATGAACCTCATGGTCGATTGGAAGTGCGAGATGGAAGATTCAGAATTGTCAATCGTAAAAAGCAGCTGTAAGTCATCAGCGTAGTTAAAAACCCTCACCTGCTCATCTCTAAGGGCTTGAATTAGTGGGAGGATATAGAGATTGAACAGGTGAGGTGACAGGGAGGAGCCCTGTGGAACTCCACATGTGATGGACTGATTAGAGCCAACTAGGTTCCCGAGGCGTACTGCTTGGGAGCGATTCTCCAGGAAGGACATCAGCCAGCAGGCCGCCGTGTCCCTGATGCCGGCCTGTCCGACACGGTCGATCAAGATGTTGTGATCGACCGTGTCGAACGCGGCCGACAAGTCAAGGAGCACCAGAGCCTGAGGAGAACGCCTATCAGCACAGTCCCGGAGAGTATCCTGGACTGTGGTTACCACTGACTCTGTTGAGTGTGCCGGCCGGAACCCTGCTTGGTGGGGGTCAAAGCAGCCAGATTCCTCCAAAACGTTGGAGAGACATTTAGCTATGTGAGCCTCCAGTATCTTAGCCAAATAGGGCAATAAAGAAATAGGGCGGTAATTTGCCTTACAAGAAGGATCAGCCCAGGTTTTTTCAGAAGTGGAATGACGGTGGCTTCCTTGAAGGCTAGAGGAACTAGACCGGAAGTCAGAGAGTCATTCAAGAGTGTAAGGGCAGGGGCCGGAAGGACGGAAAAACACTCTTTCAGGACGTGAGGAGGGCAACTGTCCGAAGGGGCACCATATTTGACTTTTGTTAATAGTTCCTGAAATTGATCCAGGGTTATAGGTGGGAAACTGCTAAGAGTACCAGGGCTGTTCTTGATTGTCATACCAATAGTTATTGGGGTCACAGACTGGGGGATGCTGGCTTTAATGTCTACAATTTTCTCACTAAAATAAGTATTAAGTGAGTCACAGAGAGACTGGGTAGGAATTATCCTGGGGCGGACATTATCCAAGTTCGTTAATTCACTAAGGATAGAAAAAATATCCTTGGATCTGTTTGAAGAGTTAGTGACTCTGGAAGAGAAATAAGCCACCTTCGCAGCGGAAATGGCATTCATGTATTCCTTCCTGGCCCTTCAGTAGATAGTCTTTAACTCAGGGTCATAGTCGTGGCGCCATATGCGTTCCAGCTGCCGCAGGGCTGATTTCTTGGATTTTAGATCGGAAGAAAACCATCTATGGGCGTCAGCACGCCGTGCCAGTCTAATTTTTTTGTAGGGGGCATGTAAATTACTAGCAGCTTGTAGCCAGCCTGACAGATTGGCTTCTGAGGAGTTGATATCAGAATGAGGGGTAGGAGTGGAGTTGGCTAGTGATTGCAAAAAAGCTGCTTTATCCATAGCGTTCCAATTCCTAACTCGACCACCTGTAGCCGGTGTGGTAGTCCTAGCGAGGTCGAAACATATATTGAATTTGAGGATTAGGTGATCAGACCAAAGGCATGGCAGGGTTATTGGAGTTGTCACACATATGGTGTTGGTCCACACCTGGTCTAAAATGTGGCCCTTGCAGTGAGTAGGGGAAAGCACTGATTGTGAAAAGTTTAAGTTGGACATAAGTTTGGTCAGTTCCGCCGATTGAGAGCTTTCCATGGGATCATTGAACCAGTAATTTAGATCGCCTACTAAGAAAATCCTGGCATGGTCCAGTGCTAAATTAGCAACTTGATCACTTAGTGCTATGGGAAATGAAGGTATCGAGTTGGGTGGTCTATACAAGAGAACACATGCAATCGTCATGTGGGAGAAGTCGATCTTTAACACTAGATTATCAGTGTTTACTAACGTTAGGCAGGTCAGAGAGGTAACTTCCAAACTTGTGTGGATGATTGCCGCAACTCCCCCACCCACTTTCTCCGTGTCACGGTCTGCATGAAAAATATAATAATTAGGTGGAAGGGCTGCTATTATGTCAGGGGCGGAATCTGGGATCAACCACGTCTCGGTGAGTAGGAGAATATCCGGTTTCTCCATGTCCAACAGCAGGAAGATATCCATCTGGTGTTTCACCAGGGAGCGGGTGTTTAGGTAAAGGATTATAAGTGGGTGGGGAAGTGGGCCGGGATTACAGGGGTGGCTGGAAAACTGAGACTGGCAAATTTAACGTGGGGTCTGCCTTTTCCATGTTTGCCGTTTTTTGTTTTTCTTTATCCAACGGTTCGGGAGAGGCAGGTTGTGTATTGCTTTCAGCCTCTTTAGGCTTCGAACATGGCAGGCTTGATTGTCTGAGTGCTTTTATTTGTTCTAAAAGATTTGGAAGGAGGCTCAGTTAATTTATAATTGGGCCCCAGGTGCAGGGACTTTGTTCTAATGTGTATTTTGATTTTGCTGTTGTTATTAGTTTATTAAGCTTATTCAATGTAGTGTTTATTCATGCTATATGGAGGGCTATAATGTTCATTAGATCTATTTGAACATCCAGTGTGTCCGATTGCCAATTAAGTGCCTTTACAGATGACTGGAGTGTTTCTATTACAGACATGAGAAGCTCCGGGTGGATTATAGTGGTGCTATGTGCGTTCTCTTGCTGTGATGTATAAGCAGTGCCCGGATTCTGTTCCTGAATTGATAGGCTGTTACTGGTGTTCAGGGTTGATGTCATTACCGTTCCGAATTCATCCAGTTTTTTGTCCTGGTTGTCCCCCAGGATGGTCAGCTCCCCTTCGTTGGACTTGGGGAGTTTATTGGCCACTGCTGTTTTGGTTTTGGTTAAGTCTTCTGAAGTCTCCTTATTTGATGTCGGGCTCGATGTGGAGCTTAGGAACTTTAACCATGAGTTTTCATAGTCTTTCAAGTCAATCACTTCAGCTGCACTTGTCCTGTGTGTCTGGGCTTCAGTTCTCAGTGCCGGTATCGGAGCCGGTGTAAGAGCCTGTGGCTTTATGCGTGTGCAGGGGGTGTGGCTTTTGTGGTGGTACTTGAAGCGTTTGTTGGAGTCACATGTGACTCTGGAGTGGTGGACCTTACCCTTTGCTCCTCTCCTTCCTTGCTCCAGTTGCTGTCTATGACGGGAGGAGTCATGGCTGTTGTCTTCAGTTTACCACGGCCCTCTGCTGGTGTCTCCAGCTCGTTTGCTGATGCTGTTATTTTCCCTGTGCCTGCCTCTGCCTGGGTAGTTCCTTTGTCTGGTTGTTCTCTTCAGTTTCCTTAAATGGCTGTGTTGTTTACATTACTTGCATCCTAATTTGGGTCTTGGCTGCTTGGGTCTGTTTGGTCCAAAGAGAGAGCTGTAAGACCCAAGGATGTCTGAGCAGTTGGAATAATGTCTGGTCCTTTGTTTTGGTTTGCCCTCTGAGGTATTAAAGGGGCAGACAGACCTACAGGGCTCGTGGGGTCGAGAAGAGTATGGATTTTTCAGTAAATATTTCCGTTGTCCCTCTCCCCTCCTGGTTCCTAAACAGAGTTGCAATTGGAGAGATTAGTGGACTCTGTAAGGCTGTTGAGGTTCCTTTATTTTGTCTGCGTTGTGTTATGGTTTTTGGATTTGTTTGTGTCCCCTTCATTGGCACTAGAATTTTTCCTCACCTTTTGTTTTTTTTTAGGCTGCTTCGGCGTCCGCCTGTCCCTGCCCGATCTCAATCTCCGTGGAATAGTGACTGTGTTTAGTTTTGATTTTTCAAGTTCTAAATTGAGGCTTAGCTGTTTTTACTGTCGTACAGTACAATGCTGTTTCTGCACTCGGCGACCAGCGACCGCCTGTTGTAATCAAAGTTAATCCCTGGCTTGCTCTTGGGCTTCGTCTTGGCTAAATCCCAGCTGTCGTGTCCCAACCCACACATACACGTGGACACAGACTTGCTATTCACGAGCTCTTTATTCCACTTCCAGCTCGGTCCCCGTCCCTACACTAACTGCCCTTTCCTGTCCTGACCCCACCTCTTCCCCTCAGCCCACCTAGCTCCTCCCACCCCAACTACTAGACAGTCAACTCTATAACATCTCCCCCTTTCTTAATAAAACAGCAATGAAGTGAAACTTAGTCCATTTCTACAATCAGTCTCTTTGGAGGCTGTATCTGGCGTCGGGGTCGAGCCGGTGTGGACACAATGTTCTCGACCACGGGTTCTGGCTCCATGGAAGGTGCAGAGTCGGGTGCGCCAGTCTCTGGGTTGCCATGGTTCTCCGGCACGGAAGCAGTAGGTGTGCGGTCACGTCTTTCTGGAGGGCACTTCTTAAAGTGGGATGCATTTCGGGTGACCCGCCTGTTCTCTGACTCCGCGGTCACCATTGTGCCTTTCTGCTGCACAATTGTAAGAGGCTCGTCTTTGAAGCGACAGTCAGTTTTCTGGCGCTGTTCTTGTTTAACAATGACTCTATCGCCCTCCTTGAGGGAAGGGGATCGGGCCCTCCGTTTGAGATCAGCATGTTCCTTCATCTTCTCCTTGTGGTACCGATCTGTTGCAGCCATATCTTTGATCTGGCGGTCTGAGAGGGGTTTCTTCAGGGCGCCTTCCCAGGTTGGGATCCGAGTTCTCGGTGTCCTCCCAAGCATGAGAGTGGCAGGGCAGACACCCGTCGTGGAGTGAGGAGTGGTTCGATAGGCACAGAGGACTTCATTCAGTGCTGCTTGCAGGTCCTTTTTCTCGGCGGTGGCCTGTTGGAAGGTTTTCTTGATGGTGGACATGAAACGTTCGACAGTCCCATTGGCTTGTGGCCAGAGCGGGGTGACCTTGCGGTGTTGGAAGTCCATCTGTTTCGCGAGGTCACTGAATTCATGCCCGTTGAACGGGGGTCCATTGTCTGTTTTGATGATCCGGGGAACACCCCAGGTTGCGAAAACCTCCTCAAGTACTTTGAGAGTACAGGTGGCGTTGGTGGAAGGGATGAACTGAGCCACTGGGAATCGGGAATATTCATCTACGATGACGATCACATATTTCCCTGACTGCAGAGGCCCGTAGAAATCCATTGCAACTTCTTGCCATACACCGTCCGGTAGTGGGGTCATCTGGAGCGGTGCCGGCGGCGTGCTGGGGCCGGTTAGCTGACAGGGATGGCAGTCCTTCAGAGTGTTCTCGACTAGTTGGTCTAGAGCTGGGAACCAGACACGCTCTCTAAGCGCTCTCTTGGTGGAGACGACCCCCCGATGACCTTCATGTGCTAGATCGACTACGCCTTGCCTGAGGGTGGCCGGGACGACTATCCGGTGGTCCCTTAGAAGGAGGCCATCTTCGGTTATCGAGAGTTCATCAGAGACGTGTCGGAAAGTCTGGAGTTCACTTCTAACTTCTGGATTTTCATCATCATCTTGCGGATGATGTCTCCACCTGTTGGACAGTATGCGTTTCATCACGATCTGCAGAACAGCGTCTTTGTTGGTTGCTTCACGGATGGTGTCCATTGGTATGGCTGGAGGGCGAGCATGACTTGACACGAAGTGGATGTATTCCTCTGCTATGGATGAGGTTGGTGCTGGAGAGTCCCGGGGGTGACGGGACATGTAGTCAGCAGGGTTGTCACCCTTCCCCGGTTTATGAATGATTGTAAACGTGTACTCCTGCAGCCGGAGGCCCCACCGCTCAATCCTGGGAGGCATCTTGCTCTTCGGGTTTCCGTATATCGTCACGAGCGCCTGATGGTCAGTAATGAGCGTGAAGTGTTTCCCATAGATGAAGATGTGGAAATGCTCACACGCCCATACGACCGCCAGGCTCTCCTTCTCAGGCTGGGAGTATTTCCTTTCCGGGTCGGTGAGGCTGCGGCTGGCGTAGGCGATGATCCTCCGTTGGTCCGAGTCGTCATCATATTGGGCTAGGATCGCTCCCAGCCCCACCGGACTGGCGTCTACAGTGATCTCTGTTTTCCGTCTGGGGTTGAAGTAGGACAAACAGTCGGACGATTCAACCGCCTGTTTGATGTCTCTGAAGGCGCGCTCACAGTCCGGGGTCCAGTCGAAGGGCTGGTTGGACTTCGTGAGGAGCCGAAGCGGATGGCTTATGGTGGCGTAGTCGCGAATGTAGCGAGCACAGTAGCTCGCCATTCCGAGAAAGGAGCGCAGGTCGTTCACGTCAGCTGGGCTTTTGGAGTTGTTGAGCACAGCCACCTTGTCTGGATCGGGTTTCATGCCATTGGATGAGAAAATGTGTCCAAAGAATTTTAGTGTTGACTGGTGGAATTCGCATTTACCCTTGTTGAGAGTCAGGTTAGCGTCCAGTAGCGCCTGGCAGACGCGATCAAGGGCAATGTCGTGTTCTCGGAGATTTGTTCCATACACTAGAATGTCATCACTGTAGTTGAGTGAATTTGGGATATGGTGGATGATCAGGCGAATTGCCTCTTGGAAAATTTCAGCGGCCGAGGAAACACCAAAACTGAGACGCTTGTATCGGAAGAGGCCGAGATGGGTGGCAAACGTGGTGATGGGGCGAGAGCTGTCATCCAGCTCGAGCTGGTGGTAGCCCTTGTTGAGGTCTAGCTTGGAGAAGACCGTAGCTCCATTGAGGGCCGTAATCATGTCGCTCAGGTGTGGGCCAGGGTGCCTTTCCCTCTCGATTGCCGTATTCGGCAGGCGCATGTCTACACAGAGACGGACCTTGTCGGGGGTCCCCTTTTTCGGCACGATGACTACCGGGGACACCAGGGAGTGGGTCCTTCGGTGCGTTCAATGATGTCCGCATCCAGGAGGTCTTGCAGCTCTTGAGCCACTGCAGGCTGCAGATGAAACGGCACTCGCCGTGGATGTTGAGCAATTGGTTTGACTTGCTCGTTGATGTGCAGATGTACTTGTCGGCCTTTTAGTTTGCCCAGGCCCTTGAATAGAGCTGGGAATTTCGCAGCGTAGTTGGAGCAGTCGTTCACGTTGAAGAGAATGTGCACGAGGCGCAGGCGCTCAGCAGTCGGAAGGCTTAGTAGGCAGTCGGCATCGGGTCCTTTGATAACATGGATGATGGCGGGGATGGTGATGTCGCCATAGGTGAGGGTAGTGTCAAACTTCCCTAGGCATGGGAGTGGTTTTCTCGACATCCATGTGTATACTCGGACAGGTGCAAAGCGCAGATGAGGTTTAGGAACCATGCGCTCGTGTTCAGCAACGGAGATATAGTTAAGAGATGCGCCACTGTCCATGACAAACTTCGCTGCATGGTTGCCCACCATGATGTCGAGCCGTGGGTAGCGCTTGAGCTGATCGTTGTCAGCGATGTTGACATACTCAGTGGTGTAGGATGATCGTCTGGATGAGGAGGATCTGGACTCTCTTGAGGGAGAGCGGCGATCCCATCTGGAGCGTCTGGATTCACGACTGGAGTGAGACGACGCTGGGGATCGGTCAGGTTCATCCTGAACGGCTCTAGCATGGTGCCGTTTGGTGTCTGTCCTTGAAGACCTTTGCTGGCTGGCGCGCCGGTCAGTGCCGCCACGTTTCTCTCGGTGGTAATCACTGCACATGGCCTCAAAATGATTAGATCGTCCGCATTTCCGGCAGCGTTGGCCCATGGCAGGGCAGGAGTCGATGTGGGGGTAGTCATACCCGCACCTGTAGCACCGTCTGGTGCGTTCGGGTCGTCGGTCTCTCCTCTCCGAGTCTTTCGGCCGGTGGTCGGTCCGGCGTCTGGGTGAGAATCTGGATCGGCGTGATCGGTCACGCGGGTTGCCTCGGTAATCCTGTCGCCCTTGTCGTCGGTCGGAGACACGGTTGGCGTGCTCACGGCTAGAGCTAGGTTTGACTTCGATATCCGCCGCATTCTCTTCGGCTTGGTCATATATTTGCGAATTTTCTTCAATTTCCGCCAATTCTTGTGGCTTCCTTAGCAGTCTTCGCCTCAGTGCGTCCGAGTGGCAACCTGAAATTATTTGGGACTTGATGGCCGCATCCGGCGAGAAATTTGTGAAGTCGCAGTACTGGGACTGGCGCCGCAGTCGGTGTATGAAGGACGTTAGCGGTTCATCTTTGTCCTGGCGCTGTTGATGAAACTTGTGTCGCTCATAATCAACATTCCTTTTGTGCAGGAAACGATTGTTCAGTATGTCCTTTACTTTGATGTAGGTGTCACCGTCGTTGGTTGGGATCTCTCGCACTATCTTGCTGATCTCGCGCCCTCCGAGATTGCGAAGGGTTATTATCTTGTCCTTGTCTGTCTCAATCCTAGAGCCCTCAATATAGTCCTCAAAGTCCTCCAGCCATTCCTGCCATTTCAGGCCCATGCTACTTCCGGTGGTGATTATCAAGGGTTCCGGCGCACGCAGATGCGTGCCTTTGACCTCCTTTTTCGGGGCAGGGTTTTGGGCGTCTTGCGCGGGAGGGTTGGACATTCTGGCAGTGGTATTTCTCGGCTTGCACTTGACACTGGTCGCGGTCACCAACGTTTACTTTCACTGTTACTCGCTGCCACTACCACTGCTTGTTTGTTTCACTTGTTGGCACTTGTCTGGCAGTGAGTGCTGGGTTATCAGGCCACAAAATGTTAATTTGGAGGTGCCAGTGCTTATTTTCGACTTTCGCCTGACTCAAAGATGGCCGCCCTTCAATCAAGTAGGAGTTGTCCCTTGGGCCGCCTGACCTTAAGATGGCCGCCTCCCTCTGCAGCCCACGAGGTTCTCCTCTCACTCTGGGCACACACACACTCGGCGGTGGAGAACTCACAGTTGAGCTGGGCATCTACACGCTGCGTTGAGGTGAGCGTTGTTTGTCTTGGGCTGGCTTCGCGCACCGCCTGCCGCCTGTCTGAACTTGGCTGTCACTGGCCGATGGAGCGCTGGCTTCTGTGGGGTCGCGCGTGCGTGGGGCTTTCCTTCGCCTCCTCTCTGGCCTCGCGGCGGTGCAGGCTCACCTGGGCAGTCTCGGGGGCGTCTCCGGCTCCCGCCGGGAACAGCGCGCTGCAGGCTCTTCGGCGCGCTGTGTCCCAACCCACACATACACGTGGACACAGACTTGCTATTCACGAGCTCTTTATTCCACTTCCAGCTCGGTCCCCGTCCCTACACTAACTGCCCTTTCCTGTCCTGACCCCACCTCTTCCCCTCAGCCCACCTAGCTCCTCCCACCCCAACTACTAGACAGTCAACTCTATAACACCAGCTATTCCAGCTCCTGTACCATAGGCGGACCAGCAGCTGAGTGCACGTGGCAAGATGTAGCAGGATGTGCAAATGTGATGTGTGTCTTACTCTTTGTTGGTGTCTCTCCTGTGGGTCCTAACCACACTTCTAACTGTCCCTTAACGCTACCACAGCAGCAGTACCACAGCAGTAGTCTCCTCGGCGTCGCAGTGCCAGAGTGCAGGCCACCGCTGCACTTCTGTAGCACTCCTTTAACTTGACTTGGTCTTGGCTTAGACCCACTGTGCTTAGAATGCTTCACTGCACCAGCCCTCGCTCCCGCTACCAAGGCTGCCATAGCCCTCATCGCAGGACTCACCGCCACACGTCGCCTGGCAGTTCAAAGTGATTCCCACTGGCGCGGTGAGACTCAGCGGGGGCTCGAAAGGACTCCGGCTCCCACGCTCTGCTCTCCGCTCTCCGCTCCCTCTCCCTATCCCGTTCTGGCGGGTTGAACAGAATCGGGATAATGTTGGGAGCGTCGGGAACCTGGCACCTAGACTGGGACACCCCGCTGTGTGAAAGTCCGCCGGGAGTCAACCGAGTGCCTCGGCGGTGCGGCGGCCCCAGCGTCTTCCTTCTCGCGTCCTCCTCGCGATCGGTCGGTCGGTCGGTCGGTCAATGCCAAGCTGCGGACTGGAGTTCAGTCTGCCAAGATGCTGTAACCTTGTGTGTCCATATAATTCCTTCTCTTTGGCACAGAGTTATTAGAACCATTCCTTCCTGTTTCACAGCGGCTCCAATCGACAGCCGAAAACAGTTAAATAAATAGGTGTCGCCAGAAGAAATATAACACAATGACACCAAATCAAAACAACGTAAATCCGTGTTAGGTCCTCGAAGTGGAGAATTCAAAAGAAATCTTCCCCAGCAGCCACTTGGGGGCTTAAGCATGGCAGAAGAGAGAGAGTTATGCAGTCTAAATAATGCCATCTGGGCGGATGCACATCCACTTTCTAATCTCCACGAGACTTTGGCAGGAGTACAGGTGTTCTCCTGTTTAGATCTGGCTAGTGCCCACCATCAGGTGTCTTTAGAGGAGGAATTGAAAATCCTCACAGCATTTATTACACCAGACAGATTGTTTAGATTTTGTCACTTGTCGTTTGCCTTCGCTATTGTGGCTGCTATTTTCTAAAGTCTAATAAAAGAGACATTGGATGGTTTAAGTGGCGCCATTGCATTTCAGATTGACACATTGGTATTTGACAAAACTGTTGATGAGCATGACTTCAATCTTAAGAAGCTGTTGGCAGCCTTATCTTCAAAGGGTCTTACCCTGTGTTCTCAGAAATGCAAGTTTAAAAACAATGAAGTGGCGTACTGAAGGCATTGTATTAGGGGTGCAGTTATTAAGCCCAAGGGCATCCATATGGAAAATATTTCCAAAGCACCAGTTTCAATTTTTAAGGAGCAGTTGTTGGCTTTCTTGGTTTGTCTGAGCATTACGCCAAGTTTATTCCCAGCTATGCATCTGAAGTGGATCCGGTCAGGTGTTTATTGACGAAAAATGCCAAGTTTGAATGACTGATAACATGTCAGTGGCATTTGATGTGTTGATAGAGTTGATTGCAAGTGCTCTGTTTCTAAAACCCTTCATTGTTGGGAAGAAACGTGCTGTAATGGTGGATGCCAACAATTGTGGTTTGGGAGGCACGCTGATGCATGACACGCTCATGCTTACAACAATCATCATAATACATAGGTTTTTCTATGGTGTTTACATTTTGCAAACCTAGCTGGAAACAAGATAGAGCTTCATGCGCATGAAGCAGAGACTCTTCTCTTGAATTATATTTCAAATTACCTTTGAAATATTTACATTTAGGAGCAGGGTGATTTAGCGATTTGTTCTGAATCTCCCAATTTACATTTAGGGGTCCAGGCCAGAATTTTACCCCAAACCTCCAGGTTGCAGATTTAGGTTTATGATTTTCAACTAGCAAAGCACAGGTAAGCTTAGAATTTGTCTTGGTACGGAAATTTCTTGAGGTAAATGTGTTTTTTTTTTAATTCTTCCACCGGCTTAAAAGTACCTCAGAAGGGTCTTTATAAAAGGAGACCTGGAAGGCAATCTCCTCAGAGCTCAACAAACATGGTTTTACACAGCAGGCCAAGTGACTTAGCGCATTTCATGGCACACTTGAAGATTTGCAGATACGGGCACCACAGGTGTCTAGCAATCTCTTACAATCTTTTGAGGTAATTTCAAACAAGTAACTGAACCTGACATCTAAAACCATTAATTGAACTGATTTTGAGGCAAAAAAGCAACATGTCATTGACTTTTACATTGTTTCCCTCAAACAACTATGCTTTATTCAGTCACTGAGGAATTCAGAGAAAAGTGGTGGACTCTTGGCAGGAGCACCGGTGCAGGGTATGTCATGATAGAATGGAGTCAATGCAACTTCTCATATGTTTCTGTCTGAGATTAGTTGTGGAGCGCAGGCTTTTGCTGAGCTAAGGATGTGCTCGGATTCAGTTCATGCTTCCACACGTGCCATGTAAACCGGCAAAGGTTATAGGCATTGCCTACCTGAAAGAAACTGTGCTAATCATTCGCTGCTTAAGCTTAGTAATATTTCATTTTAGATGTGTTTTAATCTTGACATTTCAATTGAAGGTATTGCTGTTGTATATTTGTGCAATATTTAATATTTTCAAATGTATTTTAATTGATTAATTGATCAGTACATTTTGTAATTAATTGATTACATGTTTTACCGGACAAGGAATTTGGGGCAAAACATATTGGTCCAGGTTAAGTCTCACATGGAATGTACCCACCGGACTCTTCCAGCCTCCTCTGGAGAACGCCCTGTGATAGATACTGTTATAAGTACTGCGCTACTACTAGAATGGGTTAGGGTCTAAAAAGAATCCAAATACGTTTCCATTTTTTCCTGATGTTGACAGGGTTCACAGGCTACAACGAAAGCCACTATTATTGGTAGGGGATAGATACCCTTTTGTCTTTTTTTTGTTGAAGTAGGGAGAGTGTATCCCTTTTTTGTCTAATTCAGATCTCTCTTCCCACCCCGGGAGCAGGGCCCAGAGTGAGCCCTTCCTCAGGGTTTCTGATTTAAAAGAGATAATTCAGCTACTGCACATACATTTATGATAGTTAAACATCTTTACTCAAGCATATCCGTATGAGGTGTTACTAATATATAGTTGTTAAAGATCTAGTAGCTGTAAGAACTCTTTGCCCGCTCATGTTTATTCCTAGAAGCATTCAGCAAGCTCCTAGGCTTAACTATCTTTAAAGTTTAATCTAAGAGTTTTCAGCAAGCTCTCGAGCCCTATCCTGTTTAGTGTTCACCTTAGCCATGCTCAACAAGCTGCCAAGCTAAGCTTGGAGAAGCGTGGCTCAGTGGTTAGAGGCGGCAGACCCGGAAGCTGAGATCGGCCGTGGCCAGGGTTCGTTTCCCCGCCTCGGCGGGTCTCGGGCTCAAAAATCCACGGAGTCAATAATTCTCGCTCCGGTGCCTACTCGACTCACGGGGTCACACTCTGCGACTCTGGGCAATAGCTTGCTTAATCTCCACTACGGCCCCTCGTGGCGGGATGCCTGGCTTTCACCTTGTGGATACCCGGCCGGGGTATCTCACAGGGGAATACCAGGACGGGTTCCCTAAGCAAGCGCCTTGAGACCCCTGGGTTAAAGTGTTGCGCTATATAAATCGAAACACATTTACATTTACATTTGTTTAATGTGTTTATGGTAACAATGTTCAATGAGATCTCTGACCGAATGCTGCAACACCTTAAGTATCAGGTTAGAGGTTAGAGAAGAGCTTTGCACAAGGGATATCGGAGAGGAAAGGCGACTTCAGCACTGACTCCCACCAAAGGTTGCTGTGTGGTTGGGGGCCCTTGTGGACAGCTTCTGACAGAGAGAGCAGACTTGCTATCCAGACAGAACAATAAGGACTTATTGTCCTAACACAGGTATGCAAAGGTGATCCACCTTTGAAACGCAGAATTGGGCAGTTTATTTACTAATCTGTTAGAACTAGCATAGTTATAACCATTATCCCATCATTTTGATGCTGCTCTTAACTGCATGGTGTGCTCCCCTCTGTAACCCGCGATATACCTGTTATTGTATTACTCTCTCTGTCTCATATGTCCTTGAATTGTGAGTTTCTTCCTGTTTTGTGTTCCTACTTGGTGTCGATATTGCATTTATGTCCTTCTTTTCATCCTTTTGTAAAGCGCTCTGATATCCTTCGGGATCTTGTTTGCGCTATATAAAACTTTATGAATAAATAGTGCTTAGAAATAGCACAGGGAGGGCGATAGAACTATAAAATGCAATAACCATAGAGAGTTGTTTCTGCTGTTTTCATTACTTGTAGATTACTTTGCTGCATTACTTTAGTTTGCTGTGTGGTTACAATTCATATCATATGCACTAGGCTTCTGTTTCCTATTGCTTTTTGAGTGTTTCTTTCCTTTAGGAAAGAGGGTTTGGGTGTCCACTGATTGTTTCCGACCTATTTTATGGGTCTCACAATTATGACAAGCAATTCAACTGGCTTTCTAATTTGAGTTGGAACATTGACCTAGTCCATAGTGCCAGGGGAGTCAGAAAACTGATCCCAGCAACTTTAAGGGCACCTGGAGAAAGCATAATTGTTGGCGCCCTGTTACGGGGCTCGATTCATTTAGATCTTTGAATAGTTTTGGATGGCACACTCAAAAGACCAATTATTACAATTTAGCGGAGCCCTCCATTGTAACATCGGTTACCATCTTTTAGCTAATAGTGTGAACCTATGTGCTGTAGGGTAATCAAGCATGGCTAATAAAAGTTATTCCCCTTTTTTGTGATTTCTGGGATTTGAATCTCATGTTTTATTAATGTGTTAGTTGAAAATGACACAGACAGCTCCTATTGTGATTGGGGTTACTTTCAGAGCACCACTCCCATCACAACTCCTTAATAGGAGTGTTCCTAATACAGGGGGTGTTACGTTTGTTGTAAATTCACATGCTCCATATGTAGTTGCAATATTTCACTCATGGGTGGAGTAGATCTCAATGCGGGGATTTTTCTTATATACAGACCTCCAGGCCCAGCTCTCCCAGTGCTGCTGCATCACTCTTGGTCCTGTCTTCTTGCTTTGCCATTCTTTTTGAGTGTCTTATACTTGTTTTCCTTTCATTTTCACTGCTTTTTCCCTGCTTTTTTACCTGTTTATGTTGGTGCTTTCCCCTAATTTTCACTGCTTTCTCCTTGCGTTTTCCCATTTGCTGAGTGCCTTCTCCTTTCTTTCCCTTTATTCTCATTGCTTTCTCCTTGTTTTTCTCCCCATTTTTTGAGTGCCTTCTACTTGCCTTGCTTTCCGGTCGTTTTTACTGCTTTCTCTGTGCTTTCTACCCTGGTCTTTGAGTACCTTTTCCTTGCTTTCGCTTCATTTTCACTGCTTTCTCCATGTTTTTTCCCTCATTGCTGCTCCTGCCTGCTGCCTTTTTCCTACCTCCGCTTAGCCCCGCTCACTGCATCCATCGTCCTTCCCTCTTCCAAAGACCTACTTATTAGAGGCCGTAGCGCGACCCCATTGAGCAGGTCCAGCTTTCCCTCGTGCTGCTGCATCTCACTCACTCCTGTATTCTTTCCTTTTCAACACTTTTTGAGTGCCTTCTCCTATATTTCCTCTCGTTTTCACAATTTTCTCCTTGCTTTTTTGCATTTTTTTCGTGCCTTTTCCTTGCTTTTCCCTTGTTTTCACAGCTTTCGGCTTTTTTTTCAGTTTTATATAGTATGAACTTGAACCAAATGTATCAGAGTGCTTTACATGAGCACCAGTTGTGTTACACAAAGACACGTTCATTTTTGGTAGGCACAGGGAGATTACGTGATTTTCCCAGAATCAAAGGATGTTGAGCGTCATTTCCGAGACGCTAACCTGGTACCCCAGATTGGAGGTTGACCGCCCTAGCCATTAGGCCACATCCTCTCTTTCAGTGCTTTCTCCTTGTTTTCCCGATTTTTGAATGCCTTCTCCTTGCTTTCCCTTCATTTTCATTGCTTCCTCCTTGTTTTTCCTCTCATTTTTGAGTGCCTTCTACATGCTTTACCCTAATTTTCATTGCTTTCTCCTTGTTTTGGCCCTCATTTCCACTCTTACCTGCCGTCCTATTCCTGCCTCCCGCCTAGCCCCATTCACTGCCTCCCAGCACCCCTACCTCATCCCAGGACCTACTTAATGGAGGCCACAACATGATGCCATTCAGCAGGCCTCAGGCCCATCTGTCCCCGTGCCGCTGCATTGCTCTTGCTCCTGTCTTCTCTTTACTTTTTTCCCTGATTTTTGAGTGCCTTCTCCATGATTTTTCCTCCTTTTTGCTGCTTTCTCCATAATTTTCCCTTGTTTTTTGAGTCTTTTGCTTGCTTTTGTCTTTATTTTCATTGCTTTCTCCTTGTCATTTCCCATTTTGAGTGCCTTCTCCTTGTTTTGTCCCCTGTTTTTGGAGTGCCTTCTTCTTGCTTTTCCCTCGTTTTAATTGCTTTCGCCTTGCTTCTCCCCTTTTCACTACTTTTTCCATACTTTTTCCCCTGCTTTTTGATTACTTTCTCTATACGTTCCCTTCGTTTTCTTTGCTTCCTCCTTGTTTTTTCCCTGTTTTTTGAGTGCCTTCTCTTTGCTTTCTCCAGTTTTTTTAGTACCTTCTTACTTTTCCCTCATTTGCACTGCTTTCGCCTCTGCTTTTTTGAGTGTCATCTCCTTGATTTTGTCTTAATTTTCCTTAGTTTTCATTGCTCATCTCGTTGTTTGTTCCCTGTATGGTTTCCCTAATTTACTACTTCCTACTTGCATTTACCCTGTTTTTGAGTGTCTTTTACTTGCTTTTGCCTCGTTTTCATTGCTTTCTCCTTGCTTTCCCCCCATGTTTTGAGTGCCTTCTCCTTGCTTTTGCTTTGTTTTCATTGATTTCTCTTTTTTTTCCCTCATTGCCGCTCGTACCTGCTGCCTTTTTCCCACCTCCGCCTAGTCCCACCCACCACCTCCAGCACACCTAGCTCCTCCTAGAACCTCCTTTTTGGAGGCTGCAGCACAGCGCCATTGACCAAGCCCCATGCCCAGCTTTCCCCTGTGCTGCTGCATTGCTCTTGCTCCTACTTTAACCTTGCTATTTTCCTGCATTTTGAGTGCCTTCTCCCTGCTTTTCCCTCATTTCACTACTTTCTCCTTCCTTTACTCTCTGACTTTTAATTGTCTACTCCTTGCTATCTCCTCGCTTTCATTGCTTTCCACTTGCTTTTCCCCTGCTGTGTTATGAGTGCCTTTTCCTCGCTTTCCCCTTGTTTTCACTGCTTTCTGCCTGCTTTTCACCTCATTGTTTGAGTGCTTTATCCGTTTTTCCGTTTTTATTGCTTTCTCCTTGTTTTTTTCCCTAATTGCTGCTCCTGGCTGCCGTTTTTTTCCTGCTTCTGCTAAGCCCCGCCCACTTCCTCCAGTGCCCTTCCTTCCTCCCAGGACCTACTTAACCTTTTCCATGCTCATGACGGAGCCGCTCCATCATGAGCCTCGGTTGAGCTGTGCTCATGACGGAGCGGTTCCGTCATGGCCCGCTCGGCGCACCTGCGCGGCGCGAATTCCGCGCCTGCGCTGTACGTTCCATTGAGCGGGCGGGGCCATGACGGAACCGCTCCGTCATGAGCACAGCTCAACCGCGGCTCGTGACGGAGACGCTCCGTCACGAACATGCGAGCGCCGCTCTGCCTCCCCTCCCCCCTAGCGCTGCAGCGAAGGGGTTAAAGGGGTCCACAGCATGAACCCATTCAGCACGCCCAGGTTTCCCCTTGCTGCTGGGTTGCTTGTGAGCCTGTCTTCTTCATGCTTTTAAAAGGTGCGCCCGGCGCAAACAATGAAATGCGCCCTTTGCATAATACAGGCCCTGGTAGTGCATCCAACTAAGGAGCATATACAGGCTGAGACACTAGATGGACATGTAACTCCTCCAATGTAGAGATACAGATTGAGTGGGGTATACCATACAGAATATTCTGGCCCCACTTATTGGGTGCCTCTGATGTCCTTGTTAATGAAGATGATTGGTCGCCTGTTTTTATAAGGGATGCACCTCGAGATCAGTAGGTAATAAAGAAAGCCTTCTCAGTACCTGAAGTCCTCAGGGAAGAATATTCAAGCAAGTGGGCTTTAAAACAGCCTCCAACATTATATAAAAACCAGGCATGGTGTGACAAAGAATCATTTCCACGTGTCATTCCTTTAAAGAGTGAGCCCCAAGTACAAAATCAATACCCACTGAAGCCATAAGCTAAACGTGAAATTAAAGCTATTTTAGACCAATTACACTATAAGGACATTATAGTGCCTTGCCATTCCACAATGAACACCTCTCTTTTCCCGGTTTTAAAACCTGGCAGCTCAGTTAGAATAGTAGTAGATTATAGGAATTTGAACTCATTAACAAACACGCATGCTGTGCAAAATGCTCCCAGCGTTAGACTAATACCAAACTTTGTGCAGAAAAAATACAAAATAACCATGTAAAATGCCAACGTTATTTTTAGTCAAAACATTGTGACTGAAAGCCAGTATTGGACTAATTTATTATTTCTGGTTTCGGTACTCCTTCATGAGATTGTCCATGGGCTATAACAATAGTACTGCCCTATTTCAACAATTCCATAGCGTCATACATATACAAAAATCAGCTATAAAATATAAATCCAAATTGAATAATTAAATATAATCTCACATAGATATGAGTTATGCTGTGACGGTAATGGATTGGCACCTGACTTCCTACATAAGTGTTCTACTTTGCAACATCCAAATACATTGAGAAAACAACAAGCCATTCTGTGATTTCTTAATTTTCGGATATCTTACTTGCAGCATTATGCTGAGCGACTAAAGACTTTGTATTATTTGATTTCTGCCACATTTTCTAAAACATATTGGACAGAAAATCTCACAGCTATCTAACACAAATTGCAAGCAGACATGGTGGAGACTTAGGGCGTGATTCACATAGGTATTGAGTGATTCCGAGTAATTTATACTTCTCATCTGAGCAAGTTCACTACTCTTTGGCTATTCACAACATCCAAGTGTACATTTACTCCAAAGTGTAGCTGAATAGCCTCTACCAAACAGCAGGGCCTGGGGTTATACACTTTTGAGTAAATCACTTTTGAATAAGTTTACCACTTTTTGGCTATTCACAAATTCTGAGTGTAAATGTACTCCAAAATATAATATGCATGTCTACACCAAATTGATGGGCCTGTGGGCTATTAAAAACTGGAAGGGATATTCACAAAGGTAACTTACACTTTTGAGTAATTGACATGTACAATTCATTCTTATATTTTTGAGTAACTTAACACCAAGATTTTGTGAACAGCCAAAAGCTTACTCAAAAATGTAAGTTACCTTTTTGAATCAGGCCATGAACTTTTACATACTAGAGATACCAAAACAAATCTAGTAACTAGAGTTATTCCCAGTACCTCAGGCTGTACATGCATATTTTATAACGAGGGACAGCCAAGGCTTATAGCGCATAGAACACAATTGTAGTCCATTGCTTAAGTGCACTTCACTGCCACAGAGAAATTCTTTTACTGCAGTGCAAACTGCTGAATCAAAAGACCACTCTTTGGTCAAGGGAAACAAATCAAAATAGTTTTTCCTATACCTACAGTAGAGGCAGCAACTAAAGCAAGCATACATAATGCTCATGCTCTACACCTGTACCGGGTACAGATGGCCTCATACTTAAGTGCAGTTGACATAAAGCTTGAACATGGCTCTACACTCTGCATGCAGTAATTTTTGAAATACACAAAAAATGTTACACAAACTCTTAGGGGTATATTGACAAGAACGTGTGATAACTACCACAAGAGTAGCGTAATGCAACTTTCAACATCGCAGCCCATCGCGAAAAAAGAACCATGTGTCAACGTGGAATTCACAACAAGGCGGTAGCATGCGATAGACACCAGATAACACGTCAAATGTCTGCGTGAAAATCAATGCCACACCACAAAAATGGGATACGCAGATGCAAAAAAACATGCGATGAGGCAAATCGCAGGACAATATTCAGAGAAAACCTGCCACTGGCCTGCTAAACCCATGCGTCACGCGGAAAAATGTACTATAAAAGAAAGAAAAAAAAGAACCAATTCTAACTGAGTAGCACCATGGATGCACCCGGATAGAGTGCAGAGGACAAGCCGAACCCCACAAGCCCCTCGGAGGACCAGCATGGAACGCTGTGTGCGGGGAAGGGCAAAGAGAAGAGGAAGAGGAAGTCAGGATTCAGTCCGCAGAAAGACCGGATCCACGTCACGTTGGTCATAGGACACCATCAACAACTGTTCGGCACCTCCACTGCGGACTGGCAACCCAAAAAGAAATATGGCAGACCATCGTCACCAACGTCAATGCAGTCGGAGTGTCAAGGAGGTCACTGGAATAGGTCAAAAGGCGCTAGTATGAAGTGCACAGCCAAACAAAGGAGAAGCTCTCCGCCAACAGAAAGGCAACAAGGGCGACTGGAGGTGGGAGTCCTGCGACACAGGAGGAGCAGGATGAGCTGGAGGAAATGGTGGCCACAGTCAGCAGTGTGGAGACGGTGGAAGGAATTGGGGGCCGGGACAAAGCACAATACGACCTGACACAACAGCAACAGGGTGAGTAACGACCAGGGACAGGGGGACGGGGGAGATGGGCACAATGGCACGCATGCACAATTATGCATAGCACACTGCACACTCACAATGATCATGGAACATGTCACTGATAGCCTCGGCACACTGCAGCACACATAAAAACTCCAAGTAGGCCCCAATCCACAATGTGCACATAGGGGCCCCCTCCAGATCACCAATATCACAACCGACCCATGCACATGGGCTGAATCCAGCAAAGCAGCAGCACTGTGACCCAGACTGACTATGCAAGTAACACAGCATGACCAATAGCATGGCAGCAGCCCGAAAACATGAAGTGGCCGATGGATCAAAGCAAAACCAAAGGGGATGATGAACGGAGTGTTGAACATTGCAAGCACTCACCCCTAGTCAACTGTTCTGGATTTAATCCATCATCATTCTTTAGTTCACTCCGCCACCCCAGTTCAAACATGGCCATATGCAAATCAGTCTGACCCTGTGCCTCATGGGAACAGTCCAGCCCGAAATGCCAAGCCATGTCTTCCCTGGACCGGAAACAAGCATCCTGGGACCGGTTTCTGGCTAATCAGCCCTTATCAGCCATGCTAGCTTGAATCCAGTGGCAAAGTAAGCAAGGGACCAACGTCTGGGCATACCCTGCCAACTTAGGGTGAACAAAGCAAAACCAAAGGGGATGATGGACGGAACATTAAACATTGCAAGCACTCACCCCCAGTCAACTGATCTGGGTTTATTCCATCATCATTCTTTAGCTCACTCCGCCACCCCAGTTCAGACATGGCCATATGCAAATCAGTCTGACCCTGTGCCTCATGGGAACAGTCCAGCCCGAACTGCCAAGCCATGTCTTCCCTTGACCGGAAACAAGCATCCTGGGACTGGTTTCTGGCTAATCAGCTGTCATCAGCCAGGCTAGCTTGAATCCAGTGGCAAAGTGAGCAAGGGACCCACATCTGTGCATACCCTGCCAACTTAGGGCGAACAAAGCAAAACCAAAGGGGATGATGGACGGAGTGTTGAACATTGCAAGACTCACCCCCAGTCAACTGATTTGGGTTTAATCCATCATCATTATTTAGCTCATTCCGCCACCCCAGTTCAGACATGGCCATATGCAAATCAGTCTGACCCTGTGCCTCATGGGAACAGTCCAGCCCGAACTGCCAAACCATGTCTTCCCTGGACCGGAAACAAGCATCCTGGGACTGGTTTCTGGCTAATCAGTCGTGATCAGCCAGGCTAGCTTGAATCCAGTGGCAAAGTGAGCAAGGGACCCACGTCTGGGCATACCCAAGTTTGGGCGAACAAAGCAAAACCAAAGGGGATGATGGATGGAGTGTTGAACATGGCCCACGGATCGCCATGGAGGTAGCCCAGAGTGGATCACATCCAAAAAGAAGCACATCACACCCTGTCATTTCCACGTGCACACACAACCCATGCTGTACAATACACGCAGCAGACGAACAATGCACCAGACCACAAAATCTGTCCAAGAGTACATATGACCCAAGTCAAAAACAAATCAGAGCCCGAAAAGAACACAATTCAAAGGCCCAACGCCTCAAAGGGAAAAGACTACATGAAATCAGACCTTCAGGGGCAACTCACCCACAATGCAGCACACACACATAGCAATCACAGAACATCAGCAATGATGGCAATGTGGTACAAAGTGGAACACCAACAGCATAGGCCACGGCTCCCAACAGGCCTGCACGTGCATAGTAACTGTCCACTCACATCTGGCATTGCCTGACACTGTGTGATGAAAATGCACGGGTACTACCACACGTCCATCATGTAGTCGAAAAAAACACTGACTGCCATCAAATAGCCAGCTCCACCAAAACTGTGGCATGCAGTCTGAATTTAAACATCTGCAAAACTCCAACATGCATGTGTAACTCTGTTAACCTGCATCTCACCTTTCACATTGCAGAGGGACAAACAACACCTCATGCAGGGCACACCACACTTCACATCATTGATTACGAAGAGGACAACATGCATATATGTCAAGACACCCTCCGCACAACATCCCCAGGAGCAGGGCAGGCCAGCTGCCCCGAGGTGAGCCCACCACTTGCACAGATCAAACAGCAGGAAACACACACCACCATGGCTGTCTCCCAGCACCCCCGACTAATACATGTAGTTCTAACAACGTATATGGAGTTGCCAGCTGGAGTTGGCTGAACAGCTGTGGGTGGCTTTCGAACTTGTGGCATCCAAACTCAATGCCATACGTGGGTGTCTGAGTTCCATCAGGGACCACGTACAGTCCCTATCAGACAACCCCTGCATGCACCATGCTCCTCCACAGACCTTGGCTGACCTCGCTGGGCCATGAATCTACTACAAAAATTGTCTGGTCAGACAGGCACCAGTGATTACAGCACAGAGTTGGCACAGATGCGGAGGCCGATGGAGACCATTGAGCAAATGCAGGCTGCCACGGCTGGACAGCAGCAAGTAGTAACTGGGACTTCAATGCCCTGCAGTGCTTCATCTTGCCATTGCTGCCACTGAGCCGCTCCCAGATGACTGCAGCGGGAACATCGACACACACAGCTCCAACCCCTGATGTGTCTGTGGCACACAGTGATGCTGCCCCATTACCCTTGCAGTCTGTTCTGTCAGTGGTACACAGTGAGGCAGCCATCACCTCTCCACACACACCGGACACACCAGACACAGAACCAATATCAGGGGATTAAGAAGGGGATGGGACTTACTGTGTGAGGAAGGAGGCAGTACCATCCATCACCACCATATGCCCTGTCCCTGCCTGGTGATGACCTATGTGTTATGAACACGGGGGTTTACCCAAATAAGTCACTGGGACCTGGGTGAGTTAATGATACAAACAAAGTGGTCCAAGAACAGAGGAAGGACAATGTAGAACAATGGCAATTGATTATAAACTGAATTCAATAGAAATTAGCAGCATTGTTTTTAATCACAACAAGCAGATGCAGTCAATTGCAAGTAATTCATAAAATACATAAATATGTAAACACAATTGGTGCCCCTAAAGGAAGGGAAGGGTCAGGGTGGTGATGGAAGGTGTGGGAAAACTGAACAAGTGACAAATTAATAGTCAGTTTTGGCCTTAATACATAAAAGTGGCATATGACAAATTATAGCAGAAGCTGAGGAGAGCTTCTGCTATGATTTGTCATTTTTGCTTTCTTCATTGAAGCATGAGATTGCCTTGATTTACTTGTGAACCTTTGGTCATATGCCATTTTTATGTATTAAGGCAAAAACTGACTATTAATTTGTCACTTGTTCAGTTTTCCCACACCTTCCATCACCACCCCGACCCTACCCTTCCTTTAGGGGCACCAATTGTGTTTTCATATTTATGTATTTTATGAATTACTTGCAATTGACTGCATCTGCTTGTTGTGATTAAAAACAATGCTGCTAATTTCTATTGAATTCAGTTTATAATCAATTGCAATTGTTCTACATTGTCCTTCCTCTGTTCTGGGACCACTTTGTTTGTATCATGGTGATGACCTATGCATGGGAAAACACCTCCTACTGACCCCCGGAACACTCAACGACATCCACCCAAACCCCCGACACAGACTCCAATTCCATCACTGCTGGCAAATTACACCGCATCCTCCTGCGGACTACACCCTCCTACTTCCTAATCACTTATCAATCCCCAAAGGACTGTGGTTTGCCCACCACTGGGCTTCCATGTGATGTGGGCTTGGATGGCCATGTACAGCTCCAGCTGTGCAATCACCTGTATGTGAATTAAACATTAAAAATCACACAGCTGTGTCATTACTATGTTCACTAACGTATGGATGTATGGCTGGATGTAGGGACAATACACATGAAGGTACACCATGAGAACTGACATCTATGCACATGTGTATCCCTGAGACACATGGCAAATTGGATGACAGTGAAGGTGAGTACTAGCTGTGGCCCCATTGCACATCAACAACAATCTCACTAACCCCCAACGTAGGCACACATCCATGTGTTGAATAGGGCTATGTGTAGAAGTGACCAAATCAGTAGCAGACCAGGATTGGTGCCTACTTCATGTGACAACAGTACTTCATGGAGCATACCTACTTACACACATCTGTGTGGACACATTCTGTTATGATTTATGACATTTCTCCACATGGTCAGAGGTTGGACACCATACTCACATTGCTGAAGTCACGTCAGTGCATATGTTAGCCAGGAACCATCCCAAAACAATGTCTGTCTCACAGAGGTTGAGCTTGCAAAAGGGACCCACCACCATTGCACATGCGTCAGTCAGGTCCTCCCTGTGTAAGGACGATGCTCATTGTGGCTCACGAGTGGACAATCAAATCAACACACCTCACAGTTAGACACCAGTGGTGTGGCATAGACTTTATTGGGATGTGCATGTCAGTGTGGATGAGCCAACGGCCACAACAGGCAGGGACATGCTTAAGACACATACACGCAGCATGGGTACATGTCGATTTCAGGAAATGGTGCTGCAAAAATGTACAACAATCATCACGGATGGCAAAGCTCCCAGCCCACCTTGCCTTGCTGGATGTGTCATGTGTTGTGTGGCGTCTTCCCATTTCCCCATGTGAGGGTGCACAACTCACTGCCCATGGGATCAGCATAGTGCTCTGCCACCGGAGTGCTGACAGTGTCCAGGTGAAAGGGTCTGACAGGTTCACATGTCGTGCTACATTGCCATGTGTGTGCTCTCCACCAGCAGTGTGTCCGAATTGGCAACATTGCCAAACGATGCTGTGTTGCTCTGACCATGGACCTGCATCACCTTGCACAAGTGTGTCTACACACACGTTGTGCCACGCACATGCATCCAGAGTCCGGACAATGGCAGATGTGTCCTCTGTTGTGGTAGGATATGTGAGCAATCCCCACGATGCAACAAGTTGTTGGGACTTGTGCTGTAGGTAACATTCGGATGTGGCTGCAGGGACGTGGTTACTCATCCATGAATGCCCGCGCTACTTCATGTGCAATGTGTTCCAATAGTACATCGTTGTCCTGTTCAAGGAACACCAGAGTGAGCCAATCCATTAACTGGTCTGGGCAGGTGTGCTCAGCCAACGCCGTTTCACCAATCCGCAATACAGCCCAATAGGGGAGCGCCTCTATGTGGTCACTGCACATGAGGAATTGTGCAATCTCTCATGCACAACTGCCAATACATACGCATTATGTCAAGGCATCCCATGCACGGCTGTCTCGGTTACACTCCTGTTCGTGCGCCACGGGGGTGCACACCCAAGTCATAGTCCAATTCATCAAAGTTGTGTTGGATAGGCAGACATCCATGGAACATTCAAATGTGCAAGTTCGGCAGTGGAACCAGGGCTGGACACTGGTGACGTAGGCAATGCGGAAGCTGAGCCTGTAACTGATCCGCATCACTGCCAGTGGCACTGCACCCAGTAAATGCAGCATACGTGCAAGATAGTGTTCCACGTGACAGGGGTTGTGCATGTGCCCGGTATGGCCTGCCATTGCCTTGGTGCGTCTCATGGAACCAGCACTCTTCTGAACTGCGGCACTTGTGTGGAGGATATGCCACAGCTCTGGGCAATGATTTGAATGTGTGTGAAACGTTGGGCTGAATGGGTTGCTGTTTCCATGAGTGTCAAGGGCATCCCATGCGGGGGTACCTCCGGCAGGGGTTTCTGTGTGTGGGGTGTGGATGATTCGGATTTTTTTTGCGCTATGCGTGATGTAGGAGTCATCCACATCTGCCATGGCATCTCTCTCAGGGTGACCAGGCGCGTTAAAGACCAAGGTCAGAGGTGCAGGTGTCCTCCCGCCTTCTGCATTGGGACAATAGAGCTTTTATCCCTGATGTTTGTCTGTCTTCTACTTGCATTTACGGAATGTGATGTGGATTTGGCGCTGAGATCGGAACACTGCCTTGGGCTCATGGTGTACGGATGGTGATGCACACACACACATGTTGGCATGAGGAGCGAGGTGCCCTGCAAGGCGTTGCGCTGCTTGTGTAATTTCACTCTGTCTCTCTCCCTCGCTCTCTCCCTCTCTTTCCTTTGTTGGGAGAATGGCACACCTTCTTTTCTTGGCTTTAGTGATCCAGGCTGTGTCCTAAGGATTTTCCAGTGAGGACCCCTAGGTCTCATCTGAATGGTTGTTTTGGCATTTGTTTGTATTGTGTTTTGTGTTGGTGATTGCATTGCTGCATGACTGAAACTCCATTTTCTAGCCCGCATGTATGTTGATGTTCCTGCTTGTGTGACATCAGGCAGAATATTTGTTTTGGGATTCGTGGTGTTGGTGTGCATTTTCTTAGTTTGTGGTTGGGGATGGGACGGGGGGGGGTTGCGGGCCTGGGTGTGGTGTTGGTGGGTGTTGTGGCCCTTTTTTGTGTCCTTGCTGCACGTTCAGGTGCTCCACGGCATCTGTTTGTCTTCAGTTGTGGCTGTGGGTTGTGCTTCCTTTTGTGGTGCAGGCTGTGGTCCGACTTTACACAGGTCAGAGCAGGTGTAAAATTCCTGCTGCTAACGCACCTAATCGTGTTTTGTCTTCTTATCGCCGATATGGCTGGTCATTGTAACTGTTTTTAATGTGGTGCTGTCACAGGTTTTGGCACGGGAACGCCTACTATGCATCTCATTAGTGATAGTTGCGGGGGTCCTCTGTGGCAATGTTTTTTGGGGATGCTATCGCGGGTAAACTGGTACTGTGGGCTGTTAGCACCAGCTTGTGAATGGTGGGATAATTTTATCCTGACTTTGGCTGCGACATTGTGCCGTTAATTCAGCGATGGCTCCTTGTGAATTTACCCCTTAACGTTTTAGCCATTCATGAGCATAGCAGTGTGCTCTCTAGGGATGGCTTTGCACAGCCAGCAGACGGAACTAAACAGAAATATCCATGGTTTGTGCTACAGTCCAGGAAATGTTTTGAAGACAGCAACTTCAAACCGCTACCTACACATATTAAAATCGGTGGCGATTCCACTCCATAGCGTACACAAATATATGACCTGTTACTTGCTCCACAAAAAGCTGATCCATCAGTTCCCACACTAATAGTTTCAGATTTAGCCTTTGGTATGCAAGGTTGCATTGTAACACACACCCCACACACTGGCACTTAAACGGATACAGAGATTCAAAAGGGAATTCAATTAATAAATGTGCAACTCTGGCGAAAGGTGACTGTCTTCCAGGATACACTTCATTGGTGCATGTGGAGCACACAATGGCCCCTAAAAGTGAAGGAATGCATGCTAAAGGGAACTGAGCAGCTTGTTTGACTGCAAAAACAGCAACACATAGCTTTAACCCCTTTGCTACGGTGGCTATTCCGCCGCAGTGCTAAGGGGAGGCGAGGCCGTGCGCGGTCCCGTGCTCGTGACGGAACCGCTCCGTCACGGCCCACGGGTTAGCTGTGCATGTGACGGAACGGTTCCGTCACGGCCCCACTCGCTCTTCAGAACGTCAGCACAGGCGCGGAATTCGCGCCGCGCAGGCGCGGTGAGCGGGCCGTGACGGAACCGTTCCATCACCAGCACAGCCCACCCGAGGCTCGTGACGGAACAGTTCCTTCACGAGCATGGGAGGGGTTAAGGTAGCTGCAGAGACCGCTTTTCAAACCTAGATCAGCATAGATATTTGGCAGCGGTAACTGCATTCTTGACGGAACTGTGCCACATTAGATCATGGGATCGGCAGGGTTGATACAGATTAAAAGTGTGAAGAAATGATGAACTCATTTTTGCTTTTCGTTCAGATTCGTGGGACATTGATGCTGTTAAAAAGCTATTGCTTTATATTATATTCTACACTTGATCATGAAATTCTTATTGAAATGCTGACAATCACAAGGAACTATCCTGTTTTCATCCTTATGGTCATTATTACATTCACAGAACCCGTAGTCCCCGACAAATATATAATTATACACAATGCATCAGTATTTCTATGTCCACAATGGAGCTATACTTCTCAATGCCTGTAAGAAGCTTCTCTGCATACTTGATACACTGCATGAAACACAAAATAAAAATCATATATACAAAAAATGAATACACAGTGTGATCATTGTGACGCCACGTCCATAAATATTCACTTTTGAAGAAAAATACTTTATTCAATCGTGTTGTTGTTGCATTTTATTATATTCTGAAAGCAGAAAAACTCGAGAAAACCTACATCCTACAGATTACCTATTACAAACTCATATATTGTCCACAATTTGTTGAAAATTGGTGTATGAGCCTATACTTATTGGAAAGAAAACATTAATGAGAAAAGTTCTGAATTTCAGGTATAGAATCTTTGTTCAGAGCATGCATAATACCTAAGTAAATGATTTCCTATTTTAACTGTACCGCAGATAACCTGAATAGGATTTGGACCCATTAGAGATTTGAAAAACATCACCATTCCAAAATGTATTCTAACAAAGTTTCCTGGTTGGCAGTAGAAAGAAAATGTTACAGATGCAGGCATTATTCAAAATAGAACCTATAATTCAACTATGTTTAAGACAGAAGGAGTAGCCCTCTGGGAATAATTTCAATTTTAGATTGATTTATGTTGATAAGCCCACTTTTATTATTATTATAATCAGCAATCTTTATTCGATCATCATGTGAAGATAAAAGACATAAAACCAATAGCATAAAACATAAAAAGCATGAAAAGTTTAAAATACGTACACAGAGAGTTTTTGAATCACAATATAGCTGACACCTTCTGCCACATAGCACACTCAATAAAATTTACAGTCAAAAAACAGATCCTCACTCTTGACAGTGACTGTAGAAATGTCAGAGCAGCCCTGCAATGTCTGATTTTGCCTGTTGAAAAGAGGTAAAATATAAATCTTTCTTAATGAGGAGTAAAACTAATGGAAAAGTATAAAGTTCAACATGCATTGTGCAAACCAGCCATCATGTGGCATATCAGTGAATTAGCAATATAGGTACGCATCTAGGAGACGGACACTGGTCAACCTTAAACGTATTAGCAAAAAACCTCGGCTATGATGGAGACCGCTAACCCAGGTTAGGTACGACTCAATGCTGTGGCTACTGCACATTTCAACATATGTGGAGACAGTGGGCTTCCTGGCTTCTTTCTGCCTTCTCTCCTCGTTGCATTTGGCTAAAAACATTGCCTTCAATGTTCTCAAGACAATAGCCTCATATGTTCCTGGAGTCTTAAAAAAGTTTATCTAATTCAAACTCTAATAAGTGTTGTAAATATACGAGCTCCAGGGGACTTTCAATCAATGTTTTCGCTTTAGGCAGAAAGCAAGAGCCACCCGGTGAAAAAAGGTTTCATTTTTTGTCCACATCTTAAACCATAGAAACGGTGGCTGCAGTTTGATGGTATTACTGGGCAAACCTCGGCCTGCCAGATGTGAGAATTAGTGGATTTTGGCACAGACATCCTTTTGATAAGGCCATTCGCAACCCTCTCTAAACAGTATTGGTTGCTGAATCCCCATACACCAAACCCACTGCTGGCATTCGTACAGCGTGTTGCTTTATATATTGTTGTGAACTCCTTGATGGGCTTATTTCCTAACCTGGACATAAAGCAAAAAACAACCTCTGTTGTTATTGCAAGAGCAGCAGCCCTAATAGTTTTTGATGATCCCTAGTAAAAATTTCTCATCAAATGGTATCCCGAGATGGGAGAATGTAGGAACAGTGCAGACTTTACTGTTATTCACGGTGAAGGCCATAACTTCCTTCTTTCAGGAGCCATTAGCCATTACATGGGTTTTTGCCTGATTGACAATGAGATTCAAGCTGGCAATAAATGTGCAAAATTGATTTAGCAATCTCTGTAGGCCAATCGCCTTCCTGACAAAACTGTGTCGTTGGCATGGATCAGTGCTGGGACACTGCGATTGCCTACTCACGGGCAATGGACATTTAGATCCAATACTTGCTCTTAAAAAACCATTCACATACAGAGAGAAAAGGAAGGGTGCCAGCCCAGAACACAACCCTGGCATATGCCTCTTGCAAGTTTAGTGTTCCGTTGCCTCCCCACCCCCAGGCCATACCGCACCCTAGCAGTCTCCTCTGCCTGGAGTTCTCTCAGGAAATTGACAATATTTACCTTCTTACCCAAGGTCTAGCATAATACCCCACAGCTTGTTGACAGGAATCAAAAGCTGAGCTAAGATCCATGAATGCCAGATACACCTTTCCCTCCTTGGCCACAGTGTACTTACTTATTGGGAGATATAAGTTGAGGCAATGCTCAAATGTCCCTAAGAAAACACGAAAGCCAAATTTGAGCTCAGAGAGCACATTATCCTCACTTGTCCAGGTTTGCAAGCGCTGTAGCAAGATAGGACCATATTGCCCTTTTATGTTAACATCCCAAATGTGGCCCCATATTGAACAACAATCTTTGGTCTCGAAGTTGCATTCCTGCATATGTTGTCTCAACAAATGATATGAAATGGCTACAAGACACAGACACCGCACCTAATTTGGTCCTGATGATAGTTCCGCTGCGTGAACTGCACTGGATGACTGAAATGTCCATAAAAGAATACTGATCCGGTATCAGTTATGAATATGATATGTGCTACAGTGATACTGTAAATTAAAAAACTGCATTTGCCTAAACGTATCTATGCACATCTTATATCAAAAGATCTTTATGCTGTCAAAAACCTCTCACACTCATTGATGAAAGGTTGTTTCACTCATTGCGGGATCCTCTATTTCCCTAGTTGAAATTCTTATTAAGATGTAGATTAGAGTTTATTATAAAACTGGTTAAATCAAATGTTTATCGCTTTTCTCCTCTGAGTCTCTTTGAAGGCAAACATGAATTGTTAATTTCTCTGAACAGTGGATTTATTCTTATTTTCTAGACACCAGAAGGGTCACAATTAAGTCTATATATACACTTGCAAAGTAATATTATTATACGTGGGATTATTTAATAAGAAGTCAGCAGCGGTCTCACCTGGCTCCCTTGAGGCTTCCCCGCATCATTTTAAAGTGGGGAAACTTCTGTCTTCCCGCTGGCTCTGTCAGTGGCAAATCCATGACCACTGTGTGAACGCTTCCTTCAATTGTTTATCAAGTGCCTTCAACTGCAATGTCATCCAATTTTTTTTTACTTACCGGGGACCTCGATGAACAACATTAAGGCCCACACAGGAAAAAAACAATGTCCCTCACATGCCCATCTATGTCCTCCTCATCCCAATACTAACTCAGGAAAGCCTTTTTGCCTCCTGACAAACCTCCTAACATGCCTTATGGGATAACTCACATCTTGCATGGTCTTTCTTCTAACTCTATGTTTCCAAAGTTAAAAGGATTTATCTCCCCCTGGTCCACCTTCTCGTAATTTACTGTGCTTGGTGGACCTGGGCTACTGTATGTCCGTTTATTTTTTATTATTTATTATGTATGTTGTTGTTTGCGCTTATGGCATGTCTGGGGCGCTGTTAGAGGAGCTGCCGATGTGCACCCCATTCATGTACTCGGCTGGGGTGGGGGGAGCTTCCATGGCATCCGGTGCCACTTTGAGAGCTCTGTTGGGCGTCTCAGCAAAGTATGAAATTGCGCTCACTTCTGCCCCGTGGGAGTCGGTAAGTTTTGGAGGGAGGGGGGCGGACAGGACACGCACATGCACACAAAACACTCACAGCCATGCATTCACACATGCGTGCCTACACACACACACACAAACGCATCCATTCACAACAGACTTTACCAAACATCCATACATACCACGCATGCATACTCCAAACATTATTTAACCTCATCGCTGCTGCTGATATTTTCCCCCTGTGCTGGGCCCTAATAATAATGGGTGTGGTCGTGACGGAACCATTCCGTCATCAGGCACAGCTCAACCGTGTCTGATGACGGAATGGTTCCGTCACCAGCATCGAAGGGGTTAAAAGAAAGCACACATTTGCCTGCAGCCAGCTCTAACTCGGAAGTTCCAGGAGGCTTGGGACTGCTGCCAGTGACCTTAGGTCAGCCAATGAGGGAAGGCAGCAGTCCCAATGTCTTCAGAGAGTGAGATGGGTCAGTGAGACTGCTGACCGAACCCCACTCTGATAAAGCGTCACTGATTGACACTCGACCCTGGGGCTTCAGGTCTTAAAACTGAAGGGCCCAGGTGTGAGGCAATGAGTGACGCTACCCCTCGTCACTAAGAGGAGGGCCTCGGGGACCTTTGCTGAGCTGAGGAGTCACACCCACAGGAGCTGTAACTTTCTCTGCCCAGCAAAGTTCAGCTCAGGCAGCCAGGAACCTGTGCATTTGGCGTATGTCTGGCTGCCTGACCTGAAAATGAACAGTCTGTCAGGCTGATCTTTGTTCAGCCTGACAGAGAGAGTTTGTGAGGGTAAAAAGGTGGAGGGGTATGGCCCTTCATCCCTAATGGCCCTGTGCGGCTGCTTCTGTCCCTATATAAAGATGCTGCTCTTACTGAGTCCCAGCACAACCGTTCTTAGTTACTGACAGCCTTGTGTGGACGCTGCCATTAGTCTGTCAAAATATTGGGGGCACCGATGGAGAGGCTAAAACCTTTTTCCAAACAACATAATTTGGAGCCTGAGATGAAGAGGAAGTTTACAGGTCTCAAGGAATGACTTCCAATCCAGGGGTGGTTCCTCCTAAGCGACAGAGCAGCAGGTAAAAACAAATATATAAAATGGCATTCCCATTAAGTATGAGCGGAAAATCCGTTCCGCTCGCGGATTTTGCGAATTTTCGGTAAATTCGCGATCCGCGAACTCCCGCGAATTTACCGAGAATTCGCAAATCCGCGAGCGGCGGATTTTTCCAGGGGCAAAAGTTGAAGCCTGGCCTATTGTAACTATTTTAGGATGGCGCCGGCAGGCTGCCAGCGCCATCCTAAAATAGTTACTAAGTTAGCTTCAACAGGAAGCTCTAATAGATAAAATAAAGCAGGTGCTCGATTTTATCTATTAGAGCTTCCTGTTGAAGCTAATTTAGTAAGTATTTTAGGATGGCGCTGGCAGCTTGCCGGCGCCATCCTAAAATATTTACCATGCCTTTCCTGTGACTCATTCATCAGCCCAAAAACAATTGTGAGCATCGTCGAGGCAGGTGTGCCTTCTTCACAAATCTACAGTGGAAAATCAGCTGTGATGCTGGATAGAGGCTTTTGCATCCGTGACTTTCACGAGCGCAATACCCGTGCTGTTTCTGTGACCAGGAGCTTATTTCTCTTCATCTGCTGAACTGATCTTTCTCTGACCTTTTATACACACTAGAAGCATGTGTGAACTCACATGGTAGCCCTGCCCGTTTGACCCAGCCCACACACTCGCGGTTTGCACCGTCTTCCCGCCATTCACCCACTATGATGGACAGCTCACTCAAGGGACCCCTGCGCCCTTCGGGGCGATTGCATAGTAACACACACATGGTCGCTCGAACTAGTTGATGCTCAAAATCAGTGACTCATTCATTAGCCCAAAAACAATCATGAGCGTATTCGAGGCGGGACAGGTGTGCCTCTTTACAAATCTACTGTGGAAAATCAGCTGTGATGCTGGGTAGAGGCCTTTGCATCCTTGACTTTCATGAGCGCAATCCCCGTGCTGTTCCTGTGACCAGGAGCTTCTTTCTCTTCATATAATTGTGTTCGCACGGGTTGCTGCAAGTTCGCACGCGTTTTGTACAATTTCGCAATTTGCGAAATTGTACAAAACCCTCGCGAACTTGCAGAAACCCGTGCGAACATAAAAAAAAAATCCGCAAATTCGCGAGAATTCGTGGATTTTGCGGATTGCGAGTTCGCAAATCCGCAAAATCCGCGAACGCGAGATTCGCAAAATTCGCCCATACTTAATTCCCATGCAATTTCAATTGCGTCCAGCACAAGAATGCGGGCAGGGCTAATTCCTGCAATTGCAGGATGAGTACTACCCCTGCAGTACGCATGTCGGATTGACTGGCTGTCTTGCGATGGCCGGCCCAATGTGCACTGCAGACCCAGCAAGCCCAGAGCTGGGAAACAGCCAAGGTATTGCTGGCACAGGCCCACTGTAGGAGAGTAGGGTCTGCTTTCCTATGGTCACCCCACTTTTTGCTTTTTGCTTCACTGGTTTTCGACTCAATGTGGCTGTGGACCTGTTAATCAGACCCACAGCCCAGCTGTTGTCTCGCTAAATTCACTACAATGTACTTTAGGTACATTACCAATTGGATACTGGGTCACCTTATGAGCCCCTGTACAGTGTACCATAGGTACCAAGGGCATAGGTGCATCCAAGGCCTACCAGGGGCTGCAGCATATCTTTTTCCACCCCTGGCTGGCCATTCAAATTGACACAACTGGCTGATCACTCAGCTGGGGCAAGGTGGTGTAATAACCCCTTGCTTAGATATAGCATACCTATATCTAACCTTATGTCTGGACACATATACACCTATAAGTCACTCCTATGGCAGGCCTTAACAATCCTGGAGGCAGAGTGCTTGGTTTTATGTGAGATGGTGCTCTAGCATGAGCTGAGCCTGTCTGCAGCTCTCGGAACCATGTCCTTTAGCTGTTCTGGGATATTGCCATACCATATACTCTTAAGTGCATTATAATCCTCGCGGTAGATGCTAACTATGGTTTGGCTTTATCGAAACATGTCGAGTAAGGTGTCATACTATTTGGAATTCTACCCCCTCGCCAGTCCTGGCAACGGGGGTAGCATTCCACCCTTCTAGAGGGAGAAGGCATGTTGTTCTAACTATTCCCGGTTAAAGTTAACCAGAGCCTCAGCATCAGAAAATGGATGCTGCTGCCACAGACACAAGTCTGACCTCCTGCTGCTGGGAGTCCTTCCAGCGAGGGAGGTTTGGACAATAGGTTTCCTGCCTTGGGAGGTGCTAGCACCACCCCAGACAGGATTTTGTGTATTGGGACAGGGAGGGCTCAAAGGATTGAGACATGCCTAGGGCGCACAAGGTGTCCCATGCATAGTCCAGTTCAAACCGGTGCTGGGGCTTCCCTGCCCCAGCTCTGGCGCGAAACTGGACAAAGGGAAAGGGGTGTAACCGCCCCCTTCCCTGGTCCCACCCATAGGATGGACCTAGCAGGCAATCCAGCCCCTAAGATCAGTATATAGGTAGGAGCTGAGTCACTAGGACTTTAGATTATCCTGACTGAAACTTTGAAACGAAACTCTGGACCTTCATCACTCTACTTTGGAAGAAGACGACTGAAGTCAAGGTAGAGGAACTTATGGGGGCGGTGCAGAAGTAGCAGGTTTTTCCCCTGAGAGGCAGAGGCAGAAGGAATACAGCCTCAAGAGGAAGAGGTCAGCAATCCTCTTCTGGACAGAGTAGGTATGAGGATTATTTCTGGTTTTGTCCCTGAAAAACTGAGATGTAGTTTGAGCCATTTCCTGCAAGAGTGGGAAAGGATAACTCAGGATCATAGGGATATTGCAATAGTGAAAGGGTATGTAACAGAATTCAAGAAATCTCAATTTCGACGAAAAAGACCCAAAGGAGTTGGTTTTCAGGCAGGACCAAAAGGAAATTGTGATGGACAAAATACAATAAATGCTAAAAAAGGTTGCTATACTAAAAATAAGTGAGAGAGAAAGACTGTTTGTAAGCACTGTGTTTCTGGGAGAGAAGAAGGACAAAGGTTGGAGACCAGTAAGAAATGTAAGGCCTTTAAATTGTTAGTCATTTTGAGATGGAAAGAGGGCATAGGTTAGAAGATATTTTGCAAGAATCAGATTGGAAGTTGAAACTGCATCTGAAAGGTGCCTATTCCACAACTCCAAAAGACAAAAAGAGCAAGAGGTTCCTTCAATTCAGATTGAAGGGTCTATTATTCCAGTTCCAATGTCTCCTGTTTGGACTTTGTTCGTCCCCATGGTGTTTTACAAAAGTAGTGAAGCCAGTAGTGAGGGTTATTGAGAGAGTAGAGTGTGAGAATGATTATTTATTTAGACAACATCCTTATCTTGAGTCAGACAGTGATTTTAAATAAATATTTGACTATGTTAAAGGACCTGTTGTAAAGATTTGGTTTGATGTCAATCAGGAGAAATCGTTTTTTCAACCCAGACAGACAATGGAGTTTTTGGGGATTCACAACAGATACAGTGAAAGAGCAACATTCAGTTACCGCAGAAGAAAATAAAATTGATAAAACTATAGGTATGTCATATGAGAGAAAGACAGGAAGTGACTTCAAGGGAGTTAGCACAGGTGATTGGTCTTCTGTCCTCATTAATTAAGGCTGTTTTTCCAGGACCCTTGAATTACAGGGCTTTGTAACATTTGAAGATGTTAGGTTTGTCAAGGGGTCGTTGGTATGGGGACAATGTGAAGATAACAGAGGAAGTGAGGGAAGAGGTGGCCTGGTGGTTGAAGAATATGAAAGCTTGGTATGCCGAGCATCTTTGGGGACAGTACCAGATTTTGTGTTAGATTAGGATGCAAGCAGTTAATGTCGAGGTGTTGTGTTTAAATCAGAAAACTGGTGGGAGATGGAATTGGGAGAAGGAGGAGCATATACATAAACAAGAAATGACTGTGGGCCTGTTTGTGCTTCACAATTTCCAGGATCATTTTTAAGGCAGATTGGTTTTTATCAAAAATGGCCAATATACAAACAGTGACTTATATAAACAGATTGAGGGGAAGCAGGTCAAATAATTATTGGGAAGCAGTTGTGGGAATTTTGCCTGGAACACAGGATACATTTGACAGCTATATATTTACCAGGAAAAGAAAATGTGGTAGCAGATTGCAATTCAAGCAGTCTAAGGGATTACAACGAGTGGAAGTTGAAAGAGACATGTATTTGAAGATAGAATCACATCTGGGCCAAATAGAAATGGGTTTGTTTGCTTTCCGTTTGATTTTTCAAAGAAGGAAGTATTTAGTTTGGCATCCAGACCTAAGAGCAAAGGCTGTGATGCAATCAGTCAGAATTGGTTGGGCCTGAAAGGCTATGCTTTTCTGCCTATTGTAATGATTCAGAGAGTGTTAGTCCGTGTAAGGAGACACAGGTGTCAGATAGTGCTGAAGACTCTTTTTTTTGATAATTCAGATTTGGTTCCCATCAGTGATGGATTTGGCTTTTTTTGGTTCCTTCATGCAGAGGGATGTTCTTAGGCATGGAAGGATAGAAGGAGCGGAACATCCTTTAGTGGAATCAGGCATGCTCAGCCTTATAGTTTGGATACTATCAGAAATTTAGGAATATTCATTGGGCTTTTAATGAATCGTGAACTCCAGGATCAAGGAAGAGATATAGAAGTGCATGGAATGTCTGGGTATGTTGGTGCTTGGCAAGAGATTTTGATCCCAGCGGATGCAGATGGGATAGAGCTTCCACATTTTTTGGCTCATTTGTTTTCTAAGGGTTTTTCCAATAGAACAATACATTTTTTTATAGATCAGTGAAAGCAGCAGATCACTCCTTTTTGAAGGGTTTATCACTAAGTAGATGCCCTTTGATATGTAGAGTGATTAAAGAAATTTGTTTGAAAAGACCTCCTGAAACACGTTATGAGAGTCTTTAGGATGGTAATTTTATTTTAAAGTTGTTTGAAAATTGCCCAATAAACACATTTTTACCTTTAGGGAATTAACATGGAAATAGGCAACTTTACTTTGTTTATTTTAATTTAGAAGGGTTTCAGATGTGCAAGCACTGGATTTATGCAAGAGAATATATCAACCTGATGGAGTGTTTTTCGAGATATGTGGAGGACCAAGACTATGATAGAATCCATTTGTTATCCGAGATTTGTGAATTATCCAGTTTTATGTGGTAGGTTGTTTTAAGGGGTATGAGTCAGGGGTGCAAGAGTTCAGAAGGGATGGTGTGAATGGTGTCAACCAACTGGTAATTTAATATGATAAACCTTATGGGTCTGTTTCATAGCTATTTTTGCTAGATTGGTTAAGGCAATTATGATGAAGGCAGGAGTGGAAATTACTAGATTTAGGTCACATCTAGTGTGAGGACCTATGGCTTGGAATGGTTTTCTATGAGGGGGCCCTATTGGAAGAGATTATGAAGGTAGCAGATTGTTTGAATGCTGAAGTTTTCAGGAAGTTCTTTTCCCACCTTTAAAGCATGTTTCAGGCTTTGCATTGAAAGGCGTTGAATAAGCATAATGCTAGCCTCCTGTAAGCAATAAAAAGACAGGAGGCTAGCATCACACATATAACTTTTATTTGCCACCTCCATTAAAAGCTTTCCGTTAGAACTCACTATAGTAAAAAGAATGTTCAATCCCACTTAAATAGCGTGACCACTATTTTCCTCCTCTTTTGTTTCCTGCTTCTGAGCAGATTAGTATATGACAAGATTATTTTGATGAAAGGTAGTATTGGAAATGTCTGATTAAGGAGTGGTGTGGCATCTATACCAATACGCAATTTATGGGTGCATGTTTTAATATGAGAAAATGTATGTTTGTTGAGGAAATATATATATCTCATTTGAGATGTCATCAATGATGTTGTGAGTGATGTCACTGACCATGTCATGAGTGATGTAATAAGTGACGTCATCAGCAGTGCATTGCGGGCGCGCGAGTTATAGTTAGCTGAACAAACTATATCAGGGGAATTTCAAAGATTTTGTATGAGTGAAATGTCCAGCTAACTATAACATGTGTGAAACCTATGGCTTTTTCAATGAATTTGCAAGGTTTTTTAAATGCTAATTCCTAACTATAACGTGTGTGAAACTTCAGTGAATTTGCAAGTTTTTTTAAATGCTAATTCCGTGTGAAACCTATGTTTTTTTAGTGAATTTCAAAGGTTTTGTAAATGATAATTATTAAATGTATTAATTGTTATATTTTTTATACCGATTTACTACATTATTTTAAACTATTTATTTTTAGATATTTTATTTTTTAAATTACATTACATATTTTTAATATAAATTGAATTTTTTTTTTTTTACAATATTTAAATTGTAATATATATTTTTTTATTTAATATTTTTTTAATTTATATATATTTTATATAGCAGGCAATGATATTCTATGGAAGGAAATTCAAGTTACTGGTAAGTACAGTTAAATTTACTTTTCAGGAATAGTAGTGTGCTAGATTCGGGAATTAATTCCTCTTAAATCTTGAAGTCCCCTGTGAGCCAACTAGCTCACCAGGTACCTCCAGTATGCGCCAATCAGCTATGTTGCAGAGACGTGTAATCAGGCCACGCCCCTTTTTACACCTCTCTGCAACGCAGCCCCCGGGCACGTTTGCAGAGGGGGAACTAATTCCTCTTGCATACTGGGGGTCCATGGGGGCCAACTAGCCCGCCAGGAACCTCCAGTATGTGCTAGGGGACTGCATTGCAGAGGTGTAATGAGGCCATGCCCCTTTTTACACCTCTCTGCAACACAGCCCCCTGTCCCGTTTGCAGAGGGAGAGCCAATTCCCCTTGGAACCTCCAGTATGCGCCAGGGGGCTGTGTTGCTTTTCCCCGGGGGGGTGGCAGTCCCCGGGGCAGTGTGGGGGGAGATGGCCCCCCCCACACTTCTTTTTCACTATGCCCCTGGGATTTGGTCCCCCCGGGGGGTAATTTGAAAAAAGCAGACCGGGTTTTTTGAAAAATTTATTGGGTCCTTGGGGGTCCATGTGGGACCACCTGAGCAGGCCTAGGGGGTCAGGGTGTTTCTACCCTGCCCCCTTTTTGCATTCTACACGTTTGTTTTTCTGTTTCTTGTGCCTTGGTCTACTGAGCACAAGATGACTGCCAACAATTTCTGGTTAGGAGTGTTGACAGACAGTTGACAGCCAATCAGCATGCAGCTCGTGCTCGGGAAGGTACGGTACGTGTACGGTGCGCGCGTCTAGATATATATATATTTTTTTAGTTTTGATTTTCTCAGGAACTACTGGAGGGATTTACACCATTTGCGCAAAAGCGTGATCTGCGAATCAGATTCTACCATTTTGCCAAATTTCTTGTAATTCCGTTCAGCCGTTCGGACTGTAGCCGTGTTTAATCGTCCTATGGAAAATAACAATGGGAAAACATGTTTTGGGAACCCCCTTTTTTCTCAGCCCCCACTTGATGAATCCCCCAAAAACTTTCAGGGAAAGAGCGGAGCGGGCCATCTTCTTTGAGAAATTCATGAAGATTCGTCAACTGGCGCCAAAGTTATTCCCAATAGAATGTTTCGGATTTTCTATGGAAACTAGGTCCTAACTATAACTACCTACTGGTGACCGCCAGGAGGTTATGTATATATATATATATATATATATATATATATATATATATATATATATATATATATATATATATATATATATATATATATCACTACGTAGTTTTGGCAAAAACCAAGCCAAAATCACGGCGGGCAGCACGGCAGGGAACGCCACTCCCAAAACTTTCCAACTTAACCCAGTTGTTAGGAAAAATAAATCCACTGGTGCCGTGGGCACGCTTTCATAAACGGTATTTATTTAGGCTTTCGGGCAAACCCGACGCGTTTCGCAGTTACCTCACTGCTTTGTCAAGGGTGATTAGTTAAAGTGCAGTTCACACATTTGAAGGTGCAGGGTTCAAATTTCATAAACATGGTAAAAATACTTCCGTTTTTTCTTTTTCCATGCAATTTGACAAACTTTACAAAGTCAAAACACTCTTAGAAATTAAACATAATAATTTTCTAAGTAGCCCTGAAATAAATTGAAAACCTTCAGTGACCATGACAATTCAATACCATAATGCCCAAGTGGGCTGGTCTTGTTAAATCTGTTGATATCCAATTAAAGTCATAGTAAAAAATAATAACACCTTGGTGACACAATTCAAAATTATATCCATTGGGCACTCAAATACAGTCTTTCTGTATTGAATTGTCATGGTCACTGAAGGTTTTCAATTTATTTCAGGGCTACTTATAAGTATTTTTACCATGTTTATGAAATTTGAACCCTGCACCTTTAAATGTGTGAACTGCACTTTAACTAATCACCCTTGACAAAGCAGTGAGGTAACTGCGAAACGCGTCGGATTTGCCCGAAAGCCTAAATAAATACCGTTTATGAAAGCGTGGCCACGGCACCAGTGGATTTATTTTTCCTAACAACTGGGTTAAGTTGGAATATATATATATATATATATATATATATATATATATATATATATATATATATATATATATATATATTCCAACACCTTCTCCAAATGAAAGAAGCGAGACCCACTTGAGGATTCGATGTGGAGACTTTATTTAGCCGCTCTTGCAGGGGTAAACAGGCACAACGTTCTTGCGGCGTATGCATTTCGGCATCCCGCCTCGTCAGCGCCGCTTGCGTGTCTGTGTGAGAGCAGGGCGTCACAGCTCGATTTAAATATCCCGCCCTCTCTCTTAACTCATGAGCTGCTGCCCCCCAGGTGAGTATGTTTCAACACCTTTCTTGGTTCTGGCGCGCCTTACACCAATGGCGCCTCCAAGTTCCAGAATGCACTGTTCTTGTTGTCATCCGGTGGTGGGGTCAAAATTGCATGCTCCAAGTTCTTCCTCCGGCCAGCGGCCAAGTCTCCCATATCCCCAACATCACACCCCCTCCAACATTGCCAGGAGATATGTCCGCGGGGGCCCAGCAAAGAATTGCTTAACCCATCTAGCAGATAAATCTGCTGTATCGCCTCTGTCACTCCCGGCATTTGGAGGTGGACCACAGTCATCCCAGTAACCTGGAGAACGAGAACTCCACACAAGGCGGTGACCAATGTAGACCGGATCTGCTTGTGGTGTGGGGGTCTCCAGCGCGATACTGGCCACTCGCGCATTAACATTTCCAACACCTTCTCCAAATGAAAGAAGCGAGACCCACTTGAGGATTCGATGTGGAGACTTTATTTAGCCGCTCTTGCAGGGGTAAACAGGCACAACGTTCTTGCGGCGTATGCATTTCGGCATCCCGCCTCGTCAGCGCCGCTTGCGTGTCTGTGTGAGAGCAGGGCGTCACAGCTCGATTTAAATATCCCGCCCTCTCTCTTAACTCATGAGCTGCTGCCCCCCAGGTGAGTATGTTTCAACACCTTTCTTGGTTCTGGCGCGCCTTACACCAATGGCGCTTCCAAGTTCCAGAATGCACTGTTCTTGTTGTCATCCGGTGGTGGGGTCAAAATTGCATGCTCCAAGTTCTTCCTCCGGCCAGCGGCCAAGTCTCCCATATCCCCAACATCACACCCCCTCCAACATTGCCAGGAGATATGTCCGCGGGGGCCCAGCAAAGAATTGCTTAACCCATCTAGCAGATAAATCTGCTGTATCGCCTCTGTCACTCCCGGCATTTGGAGGTGGACCACAGTCATCCCAGTAACCTGGAGAACGAGAACTCCACACAAGGCGGTGACCAATGTAGACCGGATCTGCTTGTGGTGTGGGGGTCTCCAGCGCGATACTGGCCACTCGCGCATTAACATTTCCAACACCTTCTCCAAATGAAAGAAGCGAGACCCACTTGAGGATTCGATGTGGAGACTTTATTTAGCCGCTCTTGCAGGGGTAAACAGGCACAACGTTCTTGCGGCGTATGCATTTCGGCATCCCGCCTCGTCAGCGCCGCTTGCGTGTCTGTGTGAGAGCAGGGCGTCACAGCTCGATTTAAATATCCCGCCCTCTCTCTTAACTCATGAGCTGCTGCCCCCCAGGTGAGTATGTTTCAACACCTTTCTTGGTTCTGGCGCGCCTTACACCAATGGCGCCTCCAAGTTCCAGAATGCACTGTTCTTGTTGTCATCCGGTGGTGGGGTCAAAATTGCATGCTCCAAGTTCTTCCTCCGGCCAGCGGCCAAGTCTCCCATATCCCCAACATCACACCCCCTCCAACATTGCCAGGAGATATGTCCGCGGGGGCCCAGCAAAGAATTGCTTAACCCATCTAGCAGATAAATCTGCTGTATCGCCTCTGTCACTCCCGGCATTTGGAGGTGGACCACAGTCATCCCAGTAACCTGGAGAACGAGAACTCCACACAAGGCGGTGACCAATGTAGACCGGATCTGCTTGTGGTGTGGGGGTCTCCAGCGCGATACTGGCCACTCGCGCATTAACATTTCCAACACCTTCTCCAAATGAAAGAAGCGAGACCCACTTGAGGATTCGATGTGGAGACTTTATTTAGCCGCTCTTGCAGGGGTAAACAGGCACAACGTTCTTGCGGCGTATGCATTTCGGCATCCCGCCTCGTCAGCGCCGCTTGCGTGTCTGTGTGAGAGGAGGGCGTCACAGCTCGATTTAAATATCCCGCCCTCTCTCTTAACTCATGAGCTGCTGCCCCCCAGGTGAGTATGTTTCAACACCTTTCTTGGTTCTGGCGCGCCTTACACCAATGGCGCCTCCAAGTTCCAGAATGCACTGTTCTTGTTGTCATCCGGTGGTGGGGTCAAAAATGCATGCTCCAAGTTCTTCCTCCGGCCAGCGGCCAAGTCTCCCATATCCCCAACATCACACCCCCTCCAACATTGCCAGGAGATATGTCCGCGGGGGCCCAGCAAAGAATTGCTTAACCAATCTAGCAGATAAATCTGCTGTATCGCCTCTGTCACTCCCGGCATTTGGAGGTGGACCACAGTCATCCCAGTAACCTGGAGAACGAGAACTCCACACAAGGCGGTGACCAATGTAGACCGGATCTGCTTGTGGTGTGGGGGTCTCCAGCGCGATACTGGCCACTCGCGCATTAACATTTCCAACACCTTCTCCAAATGAAAGAAGCGAGACCCACTTGAGGATTCGATGTGGAGACTTTATTTAGCCGCTCTTGCAGGGGTAAACAGGCACAACGTTCTTGCGGCGTATGCATTTCGGCATCCCGCCTCGTCCGCCCCGCTTGCGTGTCTGTGTGAGAGGAGGGTGTCACAGCTCGATTTAAATATCCCGCCCTCTCTCTTAACTCATGAGCTGCTGCCCCCCAGGTGAGTATGTTTCAACACCTTTCTTGGTTCTGGCGCGCCTTACACCAATGGCGCCTCCAAGTTCCAGAATGCACTGTTCTTGTTGTCATCCGGTGGTGGGGTCAAAATTGCATGCTCCAAGTTCTTCCTCCGGCCAGCGGCCAAGTCTCCCATATCCCCAACATCACACCCCCTCCAACATTGCCAGGAGATATGTCCGCGGGGGCCCAGCAAAGAATTGCTTAACCCATCTAGCAGATAAATCTGCTGTATCGCCTCTGTCACTCCCGGCATTTGGAGGTGGACCACAGTCATCCCAGTAACCTGGAGAACGAGAACTCCACACAAGGCGGTGACCAATGTAGACCGGATCTGCTTGTGGTGTGGGGGTCTCCAGCGCGATACTGGCCACTCGCGCATTAACATTTCCAACACCTTCTCCAAATGAAAGAAGCGAGACCCACTTGAGGATTCGATGTGGAGACTTTATTTAGCCGCTCTTGCAGGGGTAAACAGGCACAACGTTCTTGCGGCGTATGCATTTCGGCATCCCGCCTCGTCAGCGCCGCTTGCGTGTCTGTGTGAGAGCAGGGCATCACAGCTCGATTTAAATATCCCGCCCTCTCTCTTAACTCATGAGCTGCTGCCCCCCAGGTGAGTATGTTTCGACACCTTTCTTGGTTCTGGCGCGCCTTACACCAATGGCGCCTCCAAGTTCCAGAATGCACTGTTCTTGTTGTCATCCGGTGATGGGGTCAAAATTGCATGCTCCAAGTTCTTCCTCCGGCCAGCGGCCAAGTCTCCCATATCCCCAACATCACACCCCCTCCAACATTGCCAGGAGATATGTCCGCGGGGGCCCAGCAAAGAATTGCTTAACCCATCTAGCAGATAAATCTGCTGTATCGCCTCTGTCATATATATATATATGGAAATCCGCAACATTCTATTTGGAATAACTCTATTTGGAATAACTTTGGCGCTGGTGGACGAATCTTCACGAATTTCTCCAAGAAAATGGCCTGCTCCACTCCGCTCCTTCCGTTAAAGTTTAGGGCTGATTCATCAAGTGGGGGCTGAGAGAAAAGGGGGGACCCAAAACATGTTTTCCCCATGCAATTTTCCATAGGGACCTTTAGCCTGGGCTACAGCCAGAACGGCTGAACGGAATTACACCAAAATTGGCATAGAGGTAGAGTTTGGTTCGCAGATTGTTAAATGGTGTAAATCCGTTCAGTAGTTCCTGAGAAAATCAAAAGTAAAATCATAGTGATATCTAGAGACAGAGTTCAGTACTCTGTACTATACTCTGTACCTTCCCGAGCACGAGCTGCATGGTCATTGGCTGTCAACTGTCTGTCAACACTCCAAACCAGGAAGTGTTGGCAGCCATCTTGTGCCTCGGTAGGACTGAGGCACAAGAAAGCAGTGAAACAAACATGCAAAACATGCAAAGGGGGCAGGGTAGAAACACCCTGACCCCCTAGACCTGCTCAGGGGGTCCCACAAGGACCCCCAAGGCCAAAAAAGATTTTTTTTTTAAATTGCGGGGTACGAAGTACCGTACTCTGTACTGTATTCTGTACTGTGCTATGTACTGTACTATGTACTGTACCCTGTACCTTCCCGAGCACGAGCTGCATGGTCATTGGCTGTCAACTGTCTATCAACACTCCAAACCAGGAAGTGTTGGCAGGCATCTTGTGCCTCGGTAGAACTGAGGCACAAAAAAGCAGTGAAACAAATGTGCAAAACAAGCAAAGGGGGCAGGGTAGAAACACCCTGACCCCCTAGGCATGCTCAGGGGGTACCACAAGGACCCCCAAGGCCCAAAAAATAAAAAAAATAAAAAAATCTCAGGGTACGAAGTACCGTACTCTGTACTGTACTCTGTACCTTCCCGAGCACGAGCTGCATGGTCATTGGCTGTCAACTGTCTGTCAACACTCCAAACCAGGAAGTGTTGGCAGCCATCTTGTGCCTCTGTAGAACCGAGGCACAAAAAAGCAGTGGAACAAACATGCAAAACACACAAAGGGGGCAGGGTCGAAACACCCTTATCCCCTAGGCCTGCTCAGGGGGTCCAACAAGGACCCCCAATGCCCCAAAAGATTATTATATATATTTTTTTAAATCTCGGAGTACGAAGTACTGTACTCTGTACTATACTCTGTACTGTACTCTGTACATCCCTGAGTGCATACTGGAGGTTCCTGGTCGGCTAAGTGGCCCCCAGGGACCTCCAGTATGCAAGGGGAATTAGTTCCCCCTCTTCAAACGCGCCAGGGGGCTGTGTTGCAGAGAGGTGTAAAAAGGGGCATGGCCTCATTACAAGTCTCTGCAATGCAGCCCCCTGGCGCATACTGGAGGTTCCTGGTGGGCTAGTCGGCCCCCAGGGACCTCCAGTATGCAAGGGGAATTAGTTCCCCTTCGGCAAACGCACCAGGGGGCTGCGTTGCAGAGAGGTGTAATGAAGTCACACCCCTTTTTACACCTCTCTGCAACACAGCCCCCGGCGCATACTGGAGGTTCCTAGTGGGCTAGTTGGCCCCCAGGGACCCCCAGTATGCAAGGGGACTTAATCCCCAACTTAGAACACGCTACAGGGCGCGTTTGCACAGTGGGGAAGGTAGGGGGTGGGGCTTGAGGTGATGTGAGTGCAAACATGCCCTGTGGGCGCGTTTTAAGTTGGGGAATTAATTCCTCTTCAATCCAGAGGTCCCCTAGGGGGCAACTAGTCCAACAGGTATCTCCAGTAAGCGCCACGGAGCTGTGTTACAGAGTGTTGTAAAAAGGGGGCGTGCCCTTTGAACACCTCTCTGCAACACAGCTGCTTGTCGCATACTGGAGGTACCTGGTGGGCTAGTTGGCTCACAGGGGACCTCAGGATTGAAGAGGTATTAATTCCCCAATCTAAAACGCACCACAGGGAGTGTTTGCACACATGTTACCTCAGGTCCCACCCCCTTCCTTCAATAGTGAGCAAAATATTCCTGTAAAAGCAGCTGAACTACGAGTTCCGATTTACTCACCTGTTATCACAAGAAACGTCAGTGCTACATCTTTGAGCGCACTACTGATCCTGAAAAGTAATTCTAACCATACTTAGAGTAACTTGAATTTCCTTCCATAGGCTAACATTCACTGGTTTCACTTGGAAATTCTTCTAAGTGTGGAGTTTTGGAACTTTAAAAAATTTCTCTAAAATCAGTCGAACTACGAATTCCGATTTACTCACCTGTTATCAGGAGAGACCTCAGTGCTGCATCTTTCAGCTCACTACTGTTCCTGAAAAGTAATTTTAACCATACTTACCAATAACTTGAATTTCCTTCCATAGGCTATCATTCCCTGCTATATAAAATATATATAAATAAAAATATATAAAAAATATATATATATTACAATTGTAATATTTTTAAAAAATATATTTTTTTCAATTTATATTAAAAATATGTAATGTAATTTAAAAAATAAAATATCTAAAAATAAATACTTTAAAACAATGTAGTAAATTAGTATAAACAAATATAACAATTAATACATTTAAAAATTATCATTTACAAAACCTTTGAAGTTCACTGAAAAAACCACAGGTTTCAGCCACCTTATAGTTAGGAATTAGCATTTAAACAACCTTAGAAATTCATTGAAAAAACCATAGGTTTCAGGGGTGTTATAATTAGCTGGACATTTTACTCACACAAAACCTTTGAAATTCCTCCGTTATAGTCAGTTGTACTAACTGTAACCTTGCTGAAACCTCTGGTTTTTTCTGTGAATTTCAAAGGTTGTATAAATGATAATTCCTAATTATAATGTTCATTAAGCATATCTGTTTTTTCTATCTTTTTCAATTATCATCCCATTCTCAACGTCATAAAAACTGCAAAACGTATTCCTTTCTCCGAGAAAATCACCTCAAACCAGAACCACAACTAACATTAATGATATACAAACTAGACGTTCCCTTTGTAAAAAAACAAAAAAACACGACTTCCCCATATTTTCAACAACAAGCCAAATCTGCATTGCTACCTAGAAAACAGGCGATAGTTTCACTTACCACTAACAAATTAATATCAACATTTAACTAGTGTAAGGACGTGGACTTTGTACTGCGTGAATTACATCCAACTCACACCCATATATAAAAACAAATATGTAATAGAAGTATTAACTATGCACTTCCATCACCCAACAAAATCACAACACCTAGCGCCACCACCACTACAACCACTCCTCCTGACCCCCCCCTCTACTACCTCAGAGACAGCGCAAAACAGGACAACGGACCTTCCAAAGTAATATATTCCCTCAACAGCACCCTAGCTCAATGTTCAGAGATGTGGCAATCAACTATGTATAAGTGAAGGAACTCGCACATCAACAATAATGTACACAATCCTAACACTACCGGTAATATGCTATACACAACTCACTATACACACCAAAAACTTTTCCGTGTGTAGAAATACTATTCATGCGCGTAGTGTACTGCACAGTAGACGCAACCATATTATCTCAGACACTGGGGAATATCTCGGTCATGTAGCTGTGTTCTCTCCCCCCGTGAAGCAGAAGTGGAGTGGGCTGGTCCAACGTACACAACTCCAGCGTAACACTATAAATAATTAGCTTATGCCTTAGGCGTGGTTCACTTCTGCAAAGAGAAAAGACTCTGCCACAGCGAAGGTCCTCACCCTGCCACATGGCTGCCGCCATGACCAAGGGCCTCCTCAATACAGGCTCATTGCGAACTCAGCGCCACTTATGTCTGTATTGACTACTGCCTTTAATCTAAACTGCGGACAGCAGGGTTCACAACTTGAATTCAGCTTTTGATCTACACTACGCACAGCATTGAAGTTATCCTTGATTTATGCAAGGCAGAGACAAGTGTACTCTATGTCCTCAGACTTTGTTAAAATAAGTGACAAAAATTCTTCGTCGATATCTGTGCTGAGTACTGCCTTCCATCTACAGTGCGGTCAGTACAGTTTACAACTTGATACCAGTTTGGCATCAGCATTACAGACAACATTGAATTCAGTCTCGATTTATTTAAGGCAGAGACAATTGTACTCAGTCCTCAGATTTTCTTAAAGTATGTGACAAAAAGAATTCCTCGATGTTTGTGTCGACTACTGCCATACATCTACAGTGCGGACAGCAAGGTTCACAACTTGAATTCAGCTTTGCATCTATACTATGGACAGCATTGAAGTTAGCCTTGATTTATGTAAGGCAGAGACAATTTTGTTAAAGGATTTGACAAAAAACATTCCTCAATGTCTGTACTGACTACTGCCTTCAAATGTACACTGCGAACAACATAGCTTACTACTTGATACCAGTCCAGCTTGACCTGCGAAGCCATGTCTTCCCTGGACTGGAAACAAGCATCCTGGGACCGGTTTATGGCTAGTCAGCCGTCATCAGCCAGATTAGCTTGAATCTAGTGGCAGAGTGAGCAAGGGACCCACGTCTGGGCATACCCTGCCAACTGCTCCCATGAGGCACAGGGTCAGAATGATTTGCATATGGCCATGTCTTAACTGGGGTGGTGGAGTTAGCTAAAGAATGATGATGGATTAAACCCAGATCAGTTGACTGGGGTGAGCGTTTGATTTGCTCAAGTGCTCCGTCCATCATTCCCTTTGGTATCTCTTTGTTCGCCCTAAGTTGGCAGGGTATGCCCAGACGTGGGTTCCTTGCTCACTTTGCCACTGGATTCAAGCTAGCCTGGCTGATGACGGCTGACTAGCCAGAAACCGATCCCAGGATGCTTGTTTCCGGTCCAGTGAATACCTGGCTTGGCAGTTCGAGCTGGACTGTTCCCATGAGGCACAGGGTCAGACTGATTTGCATATGGCCATGTCTGAACTGAGTTTGTGGAGTGAGCTAAAGAATGATGATGGATTAAACCCAGATCAGTTGACTAGGGGTGAGTGTTTGATTCGAGCTGGACTGTTCCCATGAGGCACAGGGTCAGACTGATTTGCATATGGCCATGTCTGAACTGGGTTGGTGGAGTGAGCTAAAGAATGTTGATGGATTAAACCCAGTTCAGTTGACTGGGGGTGAGTTTTTGATTTGCTCAAGCGCTCCGTCCATCATCCCCTTTGGTTTCGCTTTGTTCACCCTAAATTGGCAGGGTATGCCCAGACGTGGGATCCCTTGCTCACTCTGCTACTGGATTCAAGCGTGCCTGGCTGATGACGGCTGACTAGCCAGAAACTGGACCCAGGATGATTGTTTCCGGTCCAAGGAAGACATTGCTTGGCAGTTCAGTTAAGTCTGACCTTGTGCCTCATGGGAACAGTCCAGCTCAAACTGCCAAGCCATGTCTTCCCTGGACCGGAAACAAGCATCCTGGGACCGGTTTCTGTCTAGTCAGACGTCATCAGCCAGGCTAGCTTGAATCCAGTGGCAGAGTGAGCAAGGGACCCACGTCTGGGCATACCCTGCCAACTTAGGGCGAACAAAGTGATACCAAAGGGGATGATGGACGGAGCGCTTGAGCAAATTAAACACTCACCCTCAGTCAACTGATCTGGGTTTAATACATCATCATTCTTTAGCTCACTCCACCACCCCAGTTCAGACATGGCCATATGCAAATCAGTCTGACCCTGTGCCTCAAGGGAACAGTCCAGCTCGAACTGCCAAGCCATGTCTTCCCTGGACCGGAAAGAAGCATCCTGGGACCGGTTTCTGGCTAGTCAGCCGTCATCAGCCAGGCTAGCTTGAATCAAGCGGCAGGGTGGGCAAGGGACCCACGTCTGGGCATACCCTGCCAACTTAGGGCGAACAAAGCGATTCCAAAGGGGATGATGGATGTAGCGTTTGAGCAAATCAAACACTCACCCCCAGTCAACTGATCTGGGTTTAATCCATCATCATTCTTTAGCTCACTCTACCACCCCAGTTCAGACATGACCATATGCAAATCAGTCTGACCCTGTGCAGTCCAGCTGGAACTGCCAAGCAATGTCTTCCTTGGACCGGAAACAATCATCCTGTGTCCGGTTTCTGGCTAGTCAGCCGTCATCAGCCAGGCACTCTTGCTGACTACTGCCTTTGATCTACTTTGTGAGGGCTCACGGTTCAGGTGGAATTACGATTGCACATGATGTATTCCAGTAGGCAAGAGACATTGTACCGGTGCGACCCGCCCGAACCATGAATCATCGCAGGGTGCGCGCACGCTTAGTTCTTCAGGTACCCCTTACTCACTGCAGCACAAGTCTTCTCCCTGTGGCCTTATTAAGGGAGAAATCAGTAGGCAAAAAACATTGCTACCGGTGCGGCACCCCTGAACCATGCATAATCGCAGGCTACGTACAAGCTCAGCGCCAATGATACTATTAACTCAGTGCACCATAAATCATCGCAAAGAAGAGTGAACAGTTTTATGTCACAGTCAGACATACTATCACTTTTAAATATAATTCATGCAGAATTCAATCAACAAAAGACATTACTGCAATTACTGTGCCTCCCCACTCCCCCGACCATGCATCATCGCAGGGTACGTACACGCTAAGCGCCTGTGTTGACATGGTTTTTGGCTCCATTTAGCAGTAGTATAGACTTTAATCTTGCTCACATCTAGGATATGTATTCCTAGCTTATGTTGGCCCTTTTAAGCCCTTTTTTCAGACCTAGAAGAGGATAGCTGCTTAATATGATGATAGATCCCTTATTTTTGACTTTAATCTGTCTATTGCCTATTGGCTTTGACATACTTGCTTATAGTAGAGGGTGGATCCTGTGGTCCTGACTTTATATAACACATTGGTATGGTTTATGTAGGTATTCTGATAGAGCTAAGGGGTATTTCATCCTTTTCAGGCCTACAGGCCTAGAACTATAGGGACTCCATGTTGATGAAGCTGAGAGGCTTGCAAGGGTAAATGTAAAGTTTATAGTTAAAGCTGTTGTTCACTTGGAGAGAACCGGTCTGGGCCAGCCCTTATCGGTAGGCTGTATTATTCTCTGTGTGGAAGACACAACAAAAGGCCGGCCGGCTGGGTGTGTGTCCTTGGCGCGGAGTGGTGCAGGGATCTGATGGGCGGCAGGCTGATGGCTGGAACTTTCCATGAGGAAACAGCATTCTATATCAGTGAAGTGCAGAGGCGGAGTCAGGGAGTCGAGCTGGAGTGGTAGAAGAGTGAGGAGCTGTTGGAGTAGGAGAGAGAGAGTTCAAGCTAGAGAGAGCTGAGTTGAATTGGATAAGCAGAGAGTGTTGGTAGAGTTGGAGGAGTGGAATTGCAAGAGGAGAAGAGACAGGACATGCTTGGAACAGAGAGAAGACAAACAGACAGTCAGTGAGCTGGAACTGAAGGAAGCAGTCAGAAGCAGTTACTTATCAGGAGGAGGTGTGAATAGCTGGAGTCTGAAGTAATGCCTTTTAGAAGAGACGGAGGAGAGATCGTGGATTAACCTGTGGGAGCAGCTGGAGTTAATTGGACATTGGCACAGAGACATTTAAAACAGAGTGAACAAGCTAGTGGAATGAACAGTATCAGAACGGCCGAAACTATTAGATTGAAGTTGGAATGTGGAGAGAGAGTCCGTGGGGGAGAGAAGTCCAGTGCAAAGTGATCAGCGCAGAGGTTTATCCAAGAGTGCAGGAGAGAGAGAGAGCCTGAGATGAGCCAAGACACAGACGAGAGAGGAGCCCAGATGACAGCTAGAACAAGACTTCACACTAATCAGGTGATAGCGCTCCTGTCATATTAGTTTACTTCACACTTACATCTTAATCTTATCTTTATTCCCTAGGCTTTTGTATTGCTAATCCTTTTCCTTGCAGCGGTGTGTTCTATCTATAGTCTTTGTCAGTTACATGTGGATGTGTCAATTATAATATGTATCTATATTGTTGTGATTAAACCAACCCCAGTTTATTAGTGAACTGACATGTGCCTTGTATTCTTGTTCAATCTGGGTAAATGTACGTCCTAGTTGATGATTGTTTATGTGAACGGATGTTCAATCCCGATCAGGTAAGTGGTGATCAAATAAATAGGGAGCGAGTGAACCTTTGATGCCAAGAATAAGAGGTACATTATACTAATTGGCTAACTCCTAATATTGTAGTAGCAAGCCCTTAGTGAATAGGAGAGAGAGAGACTTCCCAACATATAACTGAAGGTGTTCATAGGAATGTGGTCGTTGTTGATATACTGCGTTAATGAGAGCGCTGGGGAGGATTACCAGCGTGTAGGGCTGCCGGATTGCGGCCCGTGTGTAAATGAGAGCGTTGGGGGGGATTATCAACGTGGAGGTTTGCCGGATTGTAAACCGTTTGGAAAAGAGAGCATTGGGTTCTGCAGGCCCATGTGTAGACACACCGGTTTGTGTGTCATATCTGCCCTGGGGTAGATTAGTCTGGGTCTGAGTGGCCGCGAGACTATAAGGTATGAGTGTGGTGTGGGGCATGGATATCCTTAGTAATCAGTGAGTATTCTTAGTATCCCTATAGATTTAGTGGTGTTTCTAATAATATGAGCTTGTATATTGCGAGTTCCCCATCCTCAGGTAGGTACCCAGGTGCCTGGATAGATGGTCCTGAGGAGGGATGTGGTTACGTTTTGGCTGGGTTAGAGGGGCCCCTAGGGGCGGATCCCATCTAAGCAGAAAATCCGGTCATTACAGCGCCAAAGATACTACTAACTCAATGCACCAAAAATCATCGCCACATGGCTTTACTAAGGCAGAATTCACAAGACAAAAAACATTACTATCAGTACAGCCTGCCCGGACCAGGCATCATCGCAGGCTCCACAGAACCTTGTTGTATCAGGTGCCACTAACTCTGTGCACCACTTATCATCGCTGGCTGCACACACACTAAATTACCAATACTGTGCTACTCTTGTCAACCCCACGTGGCCGTGGGCTCTAGCTAACTACGTGACCACATACCTATATATATTAACTGCCCTTCATGTGCCAAAAACTGCAACCTAAAGCTTTCACAGTCCTGTATTACTACAGCTACAACACTCCACTAAATGTACAACAAACATTCATATTTTCAGAAATGCGTCATGTCCACTATCTTTTATGTGTGCAACTATGGATGAATATAAGGTAAGTGATACACCGTACCTTCCATGTTGCCAGGTTGTGGGACATTACAGATATTAATGACACGTTTGCGTTTAAGACCCGGGTGAAGGCAGCACTACAACACGGACACCCGAATCAGTTGATTTCTCATATAGCTCACGACGGAACCACACCCATAGTTCCGGAGTCATCGTTCACAGCCTCGCGCAGCACTGGCATACGTCGGTCCTGCCCACTCCGCTTACGCTACCAGGAAAACACAACAACGCTACATAGCCCAGGTTTCCAATGTAGTGATTTTGTACTTCCAGGTCTAGTTGTCAGAACGGCACACACACACTCCCTCATGGCTGGTATACACCCACACCACACCCATCCAGCACATGCGTCACTACACATGTGACTCTACTAATAAAAAAGACAGGGCGCACCTGCTCTATGCCATTTTAGAGTTGCTCCCATCGCAAGCACTGTGATGGCCCATCCTAGTGGTTCGAACGCCTCATGTAGGCCTGAACTACCGAACAGGGGGGCCCACTACCACGTGTGTGGCCTCTTTGGCTCACTGAGTTAGTGGTACGGCAAGGACTGAGCAGGTGAGGAACCTGCGATGAAGATAGGTGCACAAGTATGTCCTTTGCCATAGTGATCTCAAACCTCAGCACCAAATCTGAGACTTCATGGTGGCAGAGCGGGACTGCATGATGTAGAACGTACTCTGTCTGCAAAAAGGTGAGCAGGGAGACCTGGGTGCGCAGCGGACGGAGTAGAGGGGGTGCAGCAGACTGGATACAAAAAGGCGATGCAGCGATTTAGGCGTACGCAGTCCTGTATCCCGTATCTTATTGCGTTTGTATTTTTTTTCCTATAGCAGGAACGCTTTTATAGTCTGTCAAAAGTCAGTCGCTAGTGATGATTAAAGCCATGTGTATCACTGCGCACCACTTGTTTTCACAACCGGATGGAAAACATTACTACTCTACTAATTCTTTATAAATCTAAGCCCATTAAACAAGTTGCAACTGTACAAATGGATGTTTTTTTAATACGGGAGGGAAGGTGTGTGAAAGGACGATGTTATTCTACTCCACATTAAGTTAGTGACAATTACCAATCATAACATCTTTCTATTATTATCTTTAAGATACAGAGCTTCAGGGTGCCCTATGTCCCGGCACGTGGTGGAAGACACACCGGTGACAGAAAGGTGAGCTGCGAATATTCTTTTCAGTCACTCTCTCACTTCCTCTCTCCTTTGATAAACAAATGATGCACAATCTTATCTGCCTTTTTTATCTAACAGGTTGTGTTTCACAAATCGGCGTACCCCTCCCCAACACCTCCAAAGCTCAATGTTTGAGGATTCTGTGATGATGGGTGGCCATCAAAAACAACGCCTGAGAAGGTTGCTTCGACACTTGGTGGACCCTCTTTGAATCACACCAATGGCACAAGGTGAGCAAAGAAGCTTGTTTCCGAAGCAACAAGAAGCCACCTGTGGGCGGAGAGAGTGGGTAGTGTGCAGCAGCTTGACTGCGTAGAAATTAACAATTACCTCCGGGAAGTTAGAATGGATAGGTTGGAACAGTCTGGGTGCACAAGAAAAGGCACTCAATTCCGGACTCTGGGAGTCAACGGGGTGCAACAGGCTGGGTACGCAGTAATAAGAACTCACTGCTATGCAGTGGGATTGCATGGGGTATAGTACTCTGAGAGAAAAAGAGCGCACAGACACCACCTTGCAGTGGAAGTTGATGTAATACACTATCGGGAGTGTCCAAAGGCATAAAGCAGAAATATACTTGTGCAGTTGTATGTACTCTGCTTTTACTAAATCTATACTATCTTTCAGATCACTAAACTTGAGGGTGCACTATGAACCGGCACGTGCTTGGACACACAACGTAGGCAAAAAGGTGAGCTACGAAGATTTTCTCCAGTATTAGCACTACCTCTCCTGTTCCATCTATTACTTTCTCTCTCACTTTCAATGTCATTTTTTCTCTCTTTCTCTCTCTCCCTCTCTCTCATTTTCTGAGTTATGGACGCTGCTGTCCACTCTGCAGATAAATAAATCAAGGCTGAATTTAATACAGTCTGCAGTGTAGAAACAAAGCAGAACTCAAGTTGTGAGCTCTGTTGAACACAGTGTTTACAAAAGGTAAGCAGAGCGGCCTAGATACACAGTGCCTCCAATGAAATACGTTTCAAATAAACGATATTGTCCTGCATAATGACGTGATCTCTTACCTAATCTTAACTCATCTCTGAATCATTTTAAAGACATGCTGGACCATACTGTAGATATGACGCAGTAGGCACTTCCCTACAGACACCTCTTCAACTTGGCCTATGAGAGGGGTGGGATGTTTCAGGCACACTGCACACGTGCAAATAACCAATATTGCCAAGTGTTATGTTACTTTGTGATCTTTGACCTCATTCAGTCACATCAATCTAATTTTAAACACTTATTTTCATTTTTGTTTTGCAGGTTACCTACTCTTCTACCATTGGAGTCCAGCTCACATTTTGTTTATTGTATTGTTATGTGAAAGTTAAGTTTCTAGGTATTTATTTATATATTGTTTTTTTTTTTATTAAATTTATTTTAGTAGGAAAAAGCACCTCACAAAGTACATAAAGCGCTCGCCTACAACCCATCTCGGGCCGGCAATAGGTCTCCGTGCATCAACAATGACATGTACCATTATACATTAACATCATAGAGTCCAGTATCAGCGCTCTCCGGAGGACGATGGAGGGCAACCCTCCTCTGTAGGCTTGTACCATCTGCTGAGCAGCGTGCATTTTGAAAGAAGAAATGAACATAGCAGTAAATTTTTACTTTTTCTCCCAACTAATCCCTAACCCCGTGAACACCCCCCCTCCCCATAACAGGCCCCTCAGTTGTGCTCCCCGAGTAAGTCCTCAGGCGTCGCTAACACCTGTTGTGTCTAGTGCAGTCTACCACTCTACCTCCATCTAGGGTGCTTCCCTCCCACCTCACAACACTATGGATGGGTTGTTTCCCAACGCCTATAGCGCACTATGTGTGCGGGGGATCCCATCGAGCAGGTGAATCGGGTGGCACTTGCTGGACACTCTCCAGTCCCTCCCCCTCCCCCTCCTCCGAGACATCCCCGTCCAGCCTGGAGGACAAGTGGGTCTGGTATAGCCCCCAAAAGTTCTTGGGGCGACTTCTGGGCGGAAGAAGCTCACTGTATGTATCCGCCTGCGTGTTACAGTACTTCATATCGCTGGCCCATCGCTTGAGTGTAGGTAATGGCCCCCTCATCCAACATAATGCAACTACCCGCTTCGCAAGCAGCATTCCCATGCCCACCAGCTTCCTAATCGAGACGGGTATCGATTTCGTATAGCCCATTAGGGCAAGGGCTGGATCCATTGTCAGGTCCACCTCAACTATAGTGCTCATTTCAGCGAACACGCCTGCCCAATATCTCTGGACCCCCGGGCAGTTCCAGGCTAAGTGCAAGAAGTCCGCAACCCGCGCCCGACACCTCTCGCAGTGTGGGGAGTCGCGGAGGCCGTACCTGTGAAGCCGTTCCGGTGTATGGTATACCCTTTGCAAAAATTTAAAGTGGACCAACCGGTGCCTCCCGTTCAGGGAAATGCGCCTTGTGGCCGCAGAGCAGTATGCCCACATGTCATCATCGACGTGGGTGTCCAGGTCAGTCTGCCAGGCTAATCTCGCCCTCGTGTAGAGCAGTGCCGTGTGGTCGTGTCCTATCCTGTACAGCCTAGTGATCAGCTTCTTTGGAGAGTCGTTGTTTATAACATACACCAGTTCCGGGACCGCGGGGGGCTCCTCCATATCCGGGCCCAGTAGTTCCGAGAGGGCACTGCAGACTCGATGGAACTGAAAGCGTTGGAGCAACGTGGAGCTCTCCCTCCGAAGCGAGATCTGCGCCCACGTTTTCACCTTGCCATTCACAAATAGGTCCCCCAGAGTGTGTGCACCTAGTTCGTGGAGGGCCTTGTGGACACCCGGTTCCGCCAAGGTCGGCAGCCAGAGCGCCCATTGTATAGGCATGTTGGGGGCGTACATCAGCTCCTTGTTCTGCCTCTGCAGAATGGAGTGCCACGCGTGGTTGGTGGATAGCAGGGAGTCCAGAACGCCAACCCTGCGGTCTTTAGGGCCGCAAATGGTAGCAGGAAGTGGGGTAGGGTCTGCGAACAGTCGTTCCAGGATCACGTGCGGAATGTCTTGGTTGCCATGAATCCAAGTGTGGAGGTGGGAGGCCTGCGCAACCCTGTAGTAGCGCTCCAAATCTGGGGCCGCTAATCCCCCCTGCTCGTACTGTAATTGCAGTACCCGCCATTGCACCCTAGGTTGTTTCCCGGCCCACGCCAATCGCACCAGGAGTTTGTTTAGAGTTGCAAAGAAGGCTTTCGAGAGGACAATCGGGAGATTATTAAATAGGAATAGGAACCTCGGGAGAATGACCATTTTCATTAAGGCGATCCGCCCCACCAGTGACAGCGGGAGCTTAATCCAGAGCTCAACGTCATCCACGAGTTTGCTGTAGGCAACCCCGTAGTTCTCCCTTAGCATGACATCCGGGTCCGTGTGCAGCATAATGCCCAGATATCTTATCGGCTCAGAGGACCATTGGAGCGGGTAGTCCATCTCGAAGGGGACAGTAATAGGGGTCAGTGGGAAGGCGACTGACTTCGCCCAGTTAACCTTCAGCCCAGATAGCGCGCCAAACCTCACAACCTCCCTCAGTACCGATGCAATGTTATTGGCCGGGTCCCTGACATAAAGAAGAGTGTCGTCCGCATACGTGGAAATACCTAACTTGTAGGTGGGGTAATTGATGGCTTCGTAGGAGTGGTATTCCCGAATCGCACACGCCAGTGGCTCCGCCACTAGGGCGTAGAGCAGCGGGGAAAGAGGGCACCCCTGTCTCGTGCCTCTGCTGATGGAGATCGGCTCCGAGACTGCATCTCCCAGTCTGACTCTGGCCGTGGGCTGGTGGTAAAGGGCGCCCAGCAATTGAAGGAAGATCTCTCCCAGCCCCAGCTTCCGCAGTACTTTGCGCATGAAGGGCCACTCCACAGAGTCAAAGGCCTTCTCCATGTCTAGAAAGACCGCGATGGCTTTGGTGTCATGCCTGGTGTGCTGCATGGCTCCCAGGACCGTGCGAACATTGTAAGTGAGGTTCCTAGTCGGGATGAACCCAGCCTGCTCCGGGGCCACTAACTCGGGCGCCACCAGGGCCAGCCTGGTCGCTAGCCCCTTTGCGTAGAGTTTAGCGTCCACATTAAGAAGGGACAAGGGGCGGTACGAGCCCGGCAGGTCGCTGGGCTTGCCAGGCTTAAGAATAGTGACGATGAGCGCCTCCCGCATAGAGTGGGGCATAGCGCCATTTTCGCAAATTTCGTCAAAGAGGGTGGAAAGGTGGGGGAGCAGCTTATCCTTGTACGCCTTGTAAAAGGCCACCGTTAGCCCATCTATCCCAGGGGCACTGTCCGCCCTCATGGTGGCCAACGCGTCAGATATCTCCTCGCAGTGAATAGGGGCCATTAGGAATTCCCTCTGCCAATTCTCCAGGAATGGCATCTTAATGTAGCTAAGGTAATTGTCAATTTGGTCCTCCACCCCCGAAATTTTAGTGGTGTATAGCTCCTCATAGAAGCTCCTGAATTCCGCCAGTATATGAGTCTCCTCCGTGAGTATCACCCCTCCAGAGGTGCGCAGTTCCGCGACAGACTGTTTGCGCCTAGTGCCTTTCATAATTCTGGCAAGCAGTGCACCCGGGCGGTCACCCTCCCCATACGCGCGCGCCGTCGCATACTTTCCTAAATGTCGCACCTCCCTGTCTGCTTCCTCATGGAATTCTTTCAAAAGTTCTTGCAGGGTGTCATCCCCAGGCAGGCTCGGGTCAAGGAGCTGGCGGCGTTCATAGTCTGCTATCTGCCCCTCCAAAAATTTTAGTCTGTTTCTAATTGCCTTGAGGACCCCGGAGTGCTTCGCCATGACCACCCCCCGTACATACACCTTAAATGTCTCCCAGATTGTCCCGAAGGTGTCCACTGAGCCCAGATTGGTGGTAAAGAAATTGTCTATGTCCTCTCCCAGGTCAGCCCTGAATGCCTCGTCCAGCAGCGAGTAAGGCGGGAATCGCCACGTGAATGGCGGGATTCTCTGGAGGGGCGTGTGCAACTCCAGGAGCACCGGGGAGTGGTCCGACAGAGTACGGGGGAGTACACTGCAGCCCCTGACCATGGAAAACAGGGAGTGTGACGCCAGCCAGTAGTCGATCCTGGTATGGATGTTGTGGTATGCTGAGTAGTGCGTGTACCCCCCCTTGTCGCTATGTCTTTCCCTCCACACATCTACTAGGCCCAGCCTCAACATTTCTGCCTGCATGCGCTGCGCCGCCGCAGCCGGGCGCCTGGCAGGGCCCGTGGACCTATCTAGATCAGGGCTGAAGGTGAAATTGAAGTCCCCGCCCCAAACCATATTCCCAGCGGACCATTCATTACAATGTTCCGCAACCGCTGCATAAAAGTCAGGAGAGTCGTAGTTCGGGCCATAGACATTCACGATCAATAGGTTGTGTCCCTTGCCTGTGCACTTGCTTAACACAAACCTCCCCTCCGGGTCCGCCTCCACCAGGGCGAGGGATAGCTTAGATTTCGGGTTAACCCAGGTGAGGACCCCCCTGGCGTGTGTGGTGAAACCTGCAAAAGTAGAGTGTCCCTGGAGCCCCCTGTGAGTTAGCATCTTGCTGGTATTAGGGAGATGTGTTTCCTGCAGCAGTGCCAAGTCTATGTGGTGTCTCTGTAGGTAGTGCAGCACCTTGCGGAGCTTCCGGTAATCATTTAATCCCCTTACATTCCAGGTGACAGCCCGTAGGGATTCCGAATCCCGCAGCGAGTCTGCCCGAGCCGTGTCAGCCATTAACATTAAGAGAAGACAGCAATAGTAGCGTGGTGGCAGGGGCCCTACCCTTCCAGTAGCGGCAGCCGCCCACCCACCCCGCAGAACTTAACCCGTTAGAGCACATGTCGGACCTCACCCCAAACATCCCAAACAACCCCGAATTCAGAACCCCCATTACCCCCCTCCGCCCACAGTCAACCAACCCCAACCTGGTGTGACCGAAGTCCCTGCATCCATCCCCCCCCCCCATCTTCAAACTTCCCCAAACAGTCTCAAGAAGAGCAGCAAGCATTGTAAGCGCCAGGGCAGAGGTAGCGCACTCAATGTCCAAACCGACCTCAGCCCGGTCGTGCCTCCTGCGCAGTATCAATGGGCCGCCCCCACGCCAGCGCCCCCACTCGCAAGTGCGGCTGCAAGATATGAAAGCAGTATAGTACCCGCCCTAACGGGCGTCCCCCCCCCCCCCGGGACCGTGGTGACAATCCCATGGGGCAGGGCCCCAACAACGCCACCCAAGGTCAGTGTAACCAAGTCATGGCAATCGCCGCCCCCCACCATAGCCCGAGTGGCCTGTGCAGATCTCACCCGCAGCATCATGTCCAGAAGTCCGTTCACCTCAGTGGTGCGCCCCGAGTGGGCTTCTCCCGGTGCAACCCACATGGATTATCGCAGGGGCCAGTGTAGTCGATCCGCCAGAGGAAGCCACTACTCCCCCTTTCCTTCGCTAGTCCTGCTCATCCAAGTCGCCATTTCCAGCACGCTCCTCCGCTGGCGCAGCTCGGTCCTCTCGATGTTCCTTGATCCATTGTTTCAGGGACTTCTGCAGTTCCTTGGGGTCTGTGAAGAAATGCGAGTGGCCCTGCCTGTTGATGCGCAGCCGCGCCGGGTACAACATGGCATAGTCCAAGCCCAGGTCTCAGAGTTGCTGCTTGTAGGGGACAAATCGCCGTCTCTCTTCCTGTACCTTGGAGGTGAAGTCCGGGTACAACGAAATGTTCATCCTCTCGTACTGCAAGTCTCCCTTCTCTCTAGCAGCACGGAGAGCAGCGTCCCTGTCCCTGTAGTTGAGGAGTTTTGCTATTATGGGCCTCGGGTTCGCACCCGGCGGAGGCCTTGGACCCAAGGTGCGGTGAGCGCGCTCCACTATAAACATAGGGGAGAAGGTATCGTCCCCCAGCAGAGTTTTAAGTAGTTTCTCAACAAATAGCTCCATTTTCCCCGTCTGGGTCGACTCCGCCACACCCGTGACGCGGATGTTGGATCGCCTGGAGCGGGCCTCTAAATCTTCGGATTTTTCCTGTATCACCTGGAGCAGCCTTCCAAACTGCTTGCGGTCAGCGTCCCATGTTGTCTGCGCCTCCTCCGCCTCCGTTAGCCTGCGCTCCGCCATGTCCAGCCTCTCTGCGTGCTTATCCACCCTCTCCGTCATTCGATCCATCCGGTATGCCAGGGCGTCAATCTTGGTGCCAATGGCCGCCATGCCCTCTTGTAGGCCCTTCTCCATCGTGTTGAGCATACCCTTAATTTCTGCGCACAGTGCGGAGCTCGGGTCTGCAGCTGCGCCCAGGGTCTGGTCTGCCGGAGGGTCCGGCACCTTCTGTCTTCTCTGGTCAAACGACAGCTTAGTTTGAGTCCTGTCGCCCTTGCCCATCACTGCAGCAGATAGGGAGGCCAGCGCCCTCAATCCTTATGGTGCCGATGGTCCCCCAATGGGACAGTCCCGATCCCAATCGTGTGTAGGCCTGTCTGCCCAGCACCGCCACTAGCCGAGGCAGGCGCCCGTCGCTTTCACACCCCCACTGGGGTCCTCGATGTCAGGGTACTCCCCACCAGGTTAGGGGAGCAAGGCTCGTGCAGAGGGTGCACTATCTCGGGGTCGCCCGCCGCTCCTCAGGGCCTCCTCCAAGCGGTCAGGCTGCCAGTCATGCCACTCCGGTAGGAGGTAATGGCGCCCGCGGCGATGCAGAGTTCCGCCTGCGCCACGTGTGTCCTCCCGGCGGGACCGCCTCACCGCCGGCGCTCACTCTAGTCCCCCAAGGTCCTCGGGGTGTGCAGAAGTTGTAGCGGGAGATCGCCGTGTGGGCCTGGGGCACCCAGGAGGTCTTGGCTGCCGCCGGTCCCGGTGCACGCGGGACGTCTTCACCCAGGGGCCGCACGTCGGGTGACGCAGCCCGGCTCCCCGTCCCAGGACAGCGCGGGGATCCCGGCCTGGTCCGCAGCTCTCCGATCGGTGGCGTCGCCGGGGGAATCCGCAGTCACAGCTCCCTCAAAGTCGCGTCGGGGGTCCGCAGGGGGGAGAAGGGGCAGCCCCCGCCAGAGTTCCGCAATAATCGCCGCTCGTAAGGATAATTATCGAATTGTTTGTGGCGCTAGCGCGGAGCTTCGCGCTTAAGCGTCCGCCATGAACGCCGGCTAGCTCCGCCCCCTTTTATTTATATATTGTTATGTTAAAGTTACGTTTCTAGTTATTTATTTTTGTTGTAATAAAAGTTAATTAAAAAAAGTGTATAACTCTTCTTTTTCTGACAACATTTCACTATTATTTAGCGTGATAATCATATGCTTAGAGAACATTAAACAATAAAAAGTACAAATGATGTTTAAAACGAAGTATAATATTGAGGCTAACTCTTTACCAGCTCTTTACCAGAGTCTGTAGCTGTGATTACCGGTTCCTATGGAAAATTTTAAAAACTCCAGCACAGTTACTGTTTGGATTAGTAACACTGTGTGGTGAACTTGTGAACTGTGTGCTCACTTAAGTGTTCCATAAACTGTTACTATGGTAACAGGCAGTAAGCAGTTTGGGGGTAGGGTTGAAAGGTACTGGCTGTACAGAAACCGTTATATTTACCCAGGATCCTCTACATGACAGAGGGGAAAGCAAACTGAGACAACAGAACACTGTGGAGTAGGTTTACAAGCCCCTTGCGAACTTTCGCGTCATTTTTTCCCATGTTAAAAGTGACACAATAGTGGTGCAAGGGGCTTGTAAATCTGCCTCTATGTACGTTACGAGCAAAAGAAGTACACAACTCTTCGAATTCTTTATCGATCACAATTAGTGTTGCTTCACGATTCACAGTGTGCACTTCACTAAATACTTCGTGCCTATTTAAATAGGAGACGGGATTGTCGACATTTCAAAACTTAGGGGCATATTTACAAGGACGGCGTTAAAATTATTGCCGCTTTAACAGCAGCAAACTACAGCTAAAATGGCGATACTGGACTTCAAAATCCTTTGTTCTCATACCAAAAGATTTTTTCAACACTGCTGTTTGCTATGGCAGGGTGAGAGCCGAGGCTCCCGCCTTGCCATAGCAAACTTGGTTTGCATTTTCAAAGACAGAACACGAAAACCTACTCTCTCTTTATGGGGGTCTCTTCCATGCTATATTGTCATAGGAACACCTACCTTGCCACTGGGAATGCCTACATTGCAACTCATTGGAGATACGATGCGGTAATGCCTCTTAGCGTCGCCTAGTAAATAGGGCGATACAATTTTCACCGCATTTTTGGCTTTTTAAAAAAAATTGCGGCGAAATGGCACTTGTTAATATGCCCTCAAGTTTGCTATAACACAGCGGGAACATCGACTCCCGCCCTGCCATAGCAAACAGCAGTGTCCCGTGGGTAGACACCCCGAGACACAGCAGGAGCCCCTCCTGGAGGGTGGTGTTCCCCAAGGCTTTCGACTACTCCAGAATAGAGACCACGCGGCCCCCCTCCCAAACTATAAAAAGCCCCGGAGTGTGGTAATCCCTGAGGCTTAGACGGACCTTTGAGCTCGCTCACCCATTTATTTTGTAGCACTGAGGAATGGCGATCCCCGGGCTACAGGGCCCATCGGATCCCCCATCAAATGTAATATTTTTGACCCCAGGATTAGGCCCTCCCTGGTAGCTAATTTTTAAACAAGCACAGAAGCACACGCTTCGTTTATATTTCCATGCACCCAGCGCACATTTCTCAGTTTGTAAAAAAAAATTAAAAAATGGGGGACCATAGCGGTCCTTGTGGGACCCCTAAGCAGGTCTAGAGGGTCAAAATATTTCTTACCTGCCCTCTTTATACGTTTTGAACATTTATCCCACTAAATTCTAGATCCTCGCTTCTACCGAGGCACAAAATGGCTGCCAACACTTCCTGGTTTCGAATGTTGACAACCACTTGACAGTAAATTAGCGCATGATCGGGACGGTGCGCTTAGAATGCGCGCAAGATGCGCGGATCCACCGAGGCCGTAGATATAAATGTACTTTTATTTGTAATTTTCTCCGGAAATACTGAACTGATTTACACCATATAAGCAAAAGGCATGATTCTGAACCAAGGACTTTGCCAAATTTGGTGTAATTCGGTCCAGCCGTTCTGGCTGCAGCCGCGATGAACGGTTCCTATGGAAAATTGCATGGAAAAAACACGTTTTGGGACCCCCTTTTTTCTCGACCCCTGATTCACGAATCATCCCGAGACTTTCAGGATAGGAGCGGACCAGAGCACGCCACCAGTTTGAAAAAATTTGCGAAGATTCGTCAACCGGCGCCAAAGTTATTCCAAATAGAATGTTGTGAATTTCCTATTGAAAATAGGTCCTGACTATAACTATCTACAGGCAACCGCCAGTAGGCAATATACGCAGATGCTCCGGCCCAGGATTCACAAAGATTGCAATGTAAATACAGGATCTACAAGAGGAGGCAGAGGCTCAGGACGAGGGCGAGGCATGCCATTTCAGAGCAAAAAGGGCAGAAGCAAATGGGTACCCAACAATCAGCAATGAATGCCAGTACCAATCAAACCTAACAGATACTGCCCTAACCCAAGAAGAGGAAAATATTCTTAAACTGGGTCTCTCACATGCACCACCAATCAATTTTGTTTAGGCCACCACTAGACTTGATATTTACAAAGCTATCCGTAAGCTGAAGCTCCGCAAACATTTCATGCTACACAGCAAGAAAAAATCTTTAGAATCTGTACCAGGTCAGGCAGAGAGATCGATGTTGGGTTCATCCGACACAAGTGAACTCTTTGAACTTTGGGAAACTGATGGTGCCAGTTATGCAACGCCACAGGTCAATAGTAGTACAACGACAAGGGGACAACACAATACAATTCAATTTCCTAACATCACGCCATTTAAGCCTGTGTCGATATTCAACCCCATTATGCCCCGTGATACAGTGGATGTATTTCATGAAAATGTCACGCACCAACTAAAACAGTTGCAAAAAAAGATACAAAATCAAAAACGTAAATACAACAAACAATCTCAACAATATGAGGCCCTCATCACAAAACTCAGTCAAAAGAAAGATCTAGTGATCAGGGCGAGTGACAAGGGAGGGAACATTGTGCTGCTCACTCAATCCAACTATGACAAGGAGGCTTTCTTGCAATTGAATGACAGACAATGCTATGAGCGGACTACGGCAACAATCATGAAACAGGCACATAAAGAATACCATTCTAAATTGTCCAAATGGCATGCCAGAAAAATCATCACGGAAAATGAATATAAGTATTTAAAGAATGAGAATCCCATCACGCCTACAATCTATTTTATTCCCAAAGTTCACAGAAACAAAACTGCACCCTATAATATCAGCCAAAGGAGGCATGCTAGAAAAGATTTCAGTGTACATTGACTATTTCTTACAACCTTATGTCAAGGCACTTGACTCCTATGTACAAGACACTGGAGACTTCCTTTGGAAGGTACAAGAAACAACGTGGGAAGATGGACTTTGGATGTTGACTCTTGACGTCTCAGCACTTTATACAAGTATCAAACATTCTGACGATTTGAGGGCAGTCAGGCATTGCCTCTCACAAAGACCCGAATCAGACAAGGAACACAATGAGACACTTGTTCAAATGCTAGAACACTGTTTAACAAACAAATTTTTCATGTACAACAACCTACTTTATCGCCAACTACAGGGAGCGGTGATGGGGTCCAGTTTTTCGCCAAGTTAAGTGTGTCTTCACATGGGTAACTGGGAAGAACTGGTCCTCAAAGTCAAGTACAAAAAAGTATGGGATGAAAACAATGTTAAATGGTTGCGATACATCGATGACCTGTTTGTGTTGTGGAGGAGACAAGGGAACAAGCTGAGGCATTTATACAGGAGATTAACAACAATACGCTTAACTTGCAATTCACTGCCTACATGAGTCAGCAATCAGTCCCATTTCTAGACACAGAGGTATTTATCAACAATGGTATCATAGAAACCAAACTGTATCGCAAAAGCACTATGGGGACTACAATTCTCCTTGCATCTAGTGCACACCCAGCCCATTTAATATCCTGCATCCCCTCTGGGGAGATGCTGAGGAGAATATGCAGCAACACTAGTCATCTCAAGCAAGCACAATGCGACAGTAAGTCTAGATTGTTATAAAGAGGATGTTCTGAAAAAACGATAGATACTGCCATCACTAAGTCCATGACATTAGACAGACTAACTCTTAACAGATATAGTCAGGAGGAGCCACAAGATAGTGACATTGAGGAAATCACGGCCAACCCAAAAAAGAAACAACCAGACCCTTTCAGGTTCATTACCAGCTACAACAAACAACATGCTGATATCTATAGAATCATTAATAGTAACTGGCCTATAGTTTTGAATGACCCTGTCAATGGCCCTAACTAAGCATGAGCGAATTTTACGAATCTGGCGTTTGCGAATTTTGCAAATTTGCGAACTCGCAATCCGCAAAATCTGCGAATTCTTGCGAATTTGCGGATTTTTTTTGTTGTGTTCGCAAGGATTTCTGCCAGTTCGCGAGGGTTTTGTACAAGTTCACAATTGCGAACTTACATGTCAGCTCGCAACGGTCGCAATTATGTTGTTTCTACGTCTGGTTCATCATCACAGGTTCCCAGCACCCTCTGTTTCACCCATGCCACCCTCTGGTACATCAATGCCACCCTCTGGTTCATCATCACTGTAGATTATGGGGGGAAAAAGCAAGCACACCTGCCCTGCTTCAACTGACATGAATTAATTTGGGGTTGATTTATTAATGTGTTACTGTTTTAAAATTCCAGTCTGGCACCTGCTTCCTTATCTGTAATTTGCTTTCTGTTGTAGTGCAATTTTTTTTTCCAGGACCTTTGTGGCCTACTTGTAGCTCTTCTATGAGCCTGCTGTGAGGGTCAGAGCAGGGTCATACAAGTGTTGCAACTAGCAACTGAACTCTGGAGGGGCCCCAGTCAGGAAGCACTACAGGGAATTGTTACTAATGATGAGTTTGAACTTTTGAACCTGCTGAATGCTTTCACTTTTGCAAAACTCGTTTTTCTGCAGAACAGCATTACAGCAACTGTAATGCCCCAAACAAGCTTAATTGTGAAAGTTGATTTCTAATTTAAAGTGATCCAAATCAAATCAAAAGGCCTCAAATCCAAAAAAGTGCAGGCAAATGTCAACCGGAGGAGTTATTCTGATAGAAATCATCATTTTCAGAAGGTCTATGCTGCTTGCTAGTGGATTTCTTGTGCAGAATTGCAATTTTTGTAATTTCGCGAGTGCGAGATTGTTGCTGCCCGCCGCACCTACATGTTCGCAATTGCGAACTTACACCGTACGCCGCAAAATTGTATCACCAAGAAAAAAAAATCCGCTGCATGCGAATTTGCGGATTTTCGGTAAATTTGCGAGCGTTCTCGGATTGCAAATTTATCGAAAATCCGCAAAATTCGCGAGCAGAACGGATTTTCCGCCCATGCTTAGCCCTAACCTTCCTCGCACTGCATCCCTGACATACAGTAAAGCTCCGTCTATGAAAGATTGTCTAGTCAACACCAGTCTGGATGTTATAGAAAAAACTTCCTGGTTGCAGAACAACAGAGGGTTCTATAGGTGTAAGACATGTAAATCATGCACCCATGGCATCAACACTAAAACTTACATAGATTCATTCAGTCACAAAAACCATCAGATCAACAAATTGTTAACATGCAAGACCGAATTCGCTGTATATATTCTTATCTGCCCATGTGGATTAAAATACGTGGGCAGCACCAAGCTTGCTGTGCACAAGCACATTTTGCAACATCTGCGGGCCATAGCTAACCAGGACAACACCTACCCGGTAGCTAGGCATTTCAAAGAAAAGCATAACAGCGAAAATTCAGGTCTTAAATTCTTTGTGATAGATGCAGTGATTGCGAGCAGGTGGGGTGGTGACAGGGAGTCGAAGCTGCGTATATCAGAAACTCGTTACATCCTTCAGCTTGACTCCAAAAGCCCTGGAGGCCTCAATATCATTGAGGATCTGCATACATGTATATCTTAACCACAATATAGGATATTAGACTCATGTAATGTTCACTCTTATAACGGTAGCTTTAAATCTTTACAGCAATGTTTTCTTTCTGTTTATTTCACCTATTGCAATTGCTATTTTGCACATTTGAAAGTTACATTGTGGGGTTACCTTTTTGGTTTTAGTCTACATGTATGCAGGATGTAGTCACAATACTATACATGAAACCATAAGCTTGTTATCTACCCATTATATCAAGTTTATGAAGATCTAACGGATGTTGATTCAGTCCCAGTTTTTAAACCGTTTTTTTTTCACTTTGCACTTTATTCACACTTTTTTGCACAGCACATAGACCTACATGCAGCAGACCTAAGTCATGACTAGTATTCAAGCTTCAGCCTATCTGCAACATAAATTGGTCCTCTACAGGTAATCTAAGTGGTACACAGACAAAATATCGATTTTTAAATATCGATATACAAAAAAATCGAAGTTTAAATATCGATGGGACAAAATATCGAAGGTAAGTAATATCGACAGTCTAAATATCGATATTAGTATGATATCAGTAATATCGAAGTTGTAAATATCGATGTCAATAATATCGAAATAAATAACTTCGATGTTACTAATATCAATTTTTAAATACATTTAGTGTATATTATATTGTATTTATTATGTTTTATTATTTATTTTTAATGTAATTTAATTAAATATTGTCTTTTACTACTGTAGCGGGTTGTGGGTTTATAGGGGAATAGGGTGGGAAGTAATTTAATTATGTTAAATTAATTAATAATTAGTAGGAATTATTAATTAATTAATTGAGAATTAATTTTTAATTAATTTTAATTAATTGATTAATTGATAAATATGGTCTGTAGCGGGTTATGGGTTTATAGGGGAATAGGGTGGGAAGTAATTTAATAATAATTAATTAATATATGTTTGTACATATTTTAATTAATAATTAAATGGTAATTAATTTATAATAATTAGTTAATTAATTAATATAATTTTGTACATATTTTTAATTATTAATTAGTTGGTAATTAATTATTATTAATTAGTTAATTACATTAATTATAGTAATTTTTTTATATATATTTTTTTATTCTTAATTAATTAATTGGGAAAAATAATATTAATTATTAAATTTAATTAATTACAGCTAATGTGCTAATATATTTACTTTATTGTTATTGTTAATTAATAATTAATTGGTAATTAAATCATATTAATTCATTTTGGGTAAAGGAGTATTTTTAGGGTTCAGGGTCAGTTTTCAGTTTTTGGGTAAAGGGGTATTTTTAGGGTTCAGGGTCAGTTTTCAGTTCTTGGGTAAAGGGGTATTTTTAGGGTTCTGGGTCAGTTTTCAGTTTTTGGGTAAAGGGGTATTTTTAGGGTTCAGGGTCAGTTTTCAGTTTTTGGGTAAAGGGGTATGTTTAGGGTTCAGGGTCAGTTTTCAGTTCTTGGGTAAAGGGGTATTTTTAGGGTTCAGGGTCAGTTTTCAGTTTTTGGGTAAAGGGGTATTTTTAGGGTTCAGGGTCAGTTTTCAGTTTTTGGGTAAAGGGGTAATTTTAGGGATAAGGGTCAGTTTTCAGTTCTTGGGTAAAGGGGTATTTTTAGGGTTCAGGGTCAGTTTTCAGTTTTTGGGTAAAGGGGTATTTTTAGGGTTCAGGGTCAGTTTTCAGTTTTTGGGTAAAGGGGTATTTTTAGGGTTCAGGGTCAGTTTTCAGTTTTTGGGTAAAGGGGTATTTTTAGGGTTCAGGGTCAGTTTTGGGTTTTTGGGGTACAGGGATATTTTTAGGGTTCAGGGTCAGTTTTGGGTTTTTGGGGTACAGGCGTACAGGGTAAAAACAAAAAAAATTACATTAAATCAATTTAATAACATTAAAAAAAAAAATTACATTAAATTATTAAGTGTTTTATTTATTTTAAATGTATATATATTAGTTTTAATTTTCTTTTAATATTTTTATTTAATATTTGTAAAATTATATGTATTTTAACATTATTTTTACATTATTATTAATACATTTAAAAAAACGATATTTTTAATTCCGATATTTTTGTACTACGATATTATTTTTTCGATATTTTTGTACTTACCTTTATGAAGATAGGATTCCGATATTTTTGATGTCGATATTTTTGTTCCGATATTTTTGTATTTCGATATTCTGTCTGTCGATATTATGTCAGACATTCAATCTAAGTATCTAAGGATACTGACAATTGTAGCTAGGGATTTATCCCATTATTGCACTTTATATTTATATATATATAAACAAGATTTCTCAATGTGCGGATGAGATGCCATAGATTCAATTGTTGGACAGTAACTAAGAAATACTCAGTATCAACTATAAGGTCATAGGCACTATATGGTAGACAAATCCGGCTGGAAACGCTACTTGTGAAGCATATTACGCTTTTAATTACTCTGGGTAAAATTAAGGGTGGGCGGCCAGCTACGCTCCGTGCACGGAGTGTGCGTAGTGCCGCCTACTCCGCATTTTGCGGAGCGGGCGGAGCCAGGCGGCACTACGCACGCTCCGCAGACGGAGTGTAGCTGGCCGCCACCCGCCTCCCTCCCGCCCTCCCTAAATACTTTAAATGAAAAGAGTAAAATAATTAAAACGCACTTACCTTGCCCGCCGCGTCCCCGGGGCTCGCTATCTGCATTCTTCCGTCTTCTTTACTAATGCGCTTGCGCGGGTGGCCGCGCATGCGCATTTCTCACGAGAAAATGCGCATGCGCGGCCGCCCGCGCATGCGCATTAGTAAAGAAGATGGAAGAATGAAGATAGCGAGCCCCGGGGACGCGGCGGGCAGCGGCGGGCAAGGTATGTGTGTTTTAGTTATTTTACTCTTTTCATTTAAAGTGTTTAGGAAGGGCGGGAGGGAGGCGGGTGGCGGCCAGTGGTGTTTGCGTAGTGGGGCTACGCGGAGTGCGGAGGTGGGCGTAGTTTCTCGCCCACTTCGCGTAGCTCCGCGAAGCCCCACTACGCCCACTACGCCCAGGGTTAGGTAAAATCCCATATTAGTCACGTTGGTCTCCCTATCCACCATGTATAAATTACAATTTGACCGAAGTTAAATTTCATAGCCCCAGCAAGATGTACCATGATGACACTGTCCCTTACAAAGCCCCGCTAATAGATTAGGGAGCATTAAACAGGGACAGGCATGTAAACAGCAGTGATTTTTTTGTTTATGAAATTTTTGTACAGAAGTCCGTCTAAACCACATTTAAAACATATTTTTATGTCACATGTTTTATATGAATGACTATTCTACTTTCATGACTAAAAGTTTTTTATGAACATTTTTAAATGCATATATTTAAATACTTATTTATATATTTATTTATTTATTTATAACCTTGCATTATGCCATTACAACGCTAGTGGAAAGATCTTCTGGGCTTTTGCGCAATAGGAGATGCCTTAACTAGGCACGATAGATAGTAACATCAATACAATGTACAATGAACAACAAAGTATTTTGTCTATGTCTGTGTGTAACTCTGTCACATGATGCACTTTTCAAATCCGGCACTGTCACTTTAAAAACTGCCACTTACCTGTAACACATTGTCATGTGAACAAGCCTCTGAGGAGGTGAAACGTTATGGCAGCAGTTTGCAAGAAATAAAGAAACACTTTGCACGATTCCGTGGTCCGTGTCTACGTTGCTGCGGTGGGGACAGGATTGCCTTCGCCGACATTGTAGATTTCACAATATATATAATATCACAACACCAATTGTCCTGTCGCAGAGGGAGCACCTCAGAGTTGGTGCCAAAGTCGAGACCAAGACAGGGTCTCGTAAATATTTCACACAAAGAAAATGATTACTCTGGCACTCTGCTTAGTAATTCACATTAATTTATTCCACAAACTGTGATGGCCTACGCATTTCGAACGTATAGTTCCTTCTCACGGCAGTGTCATACAATTGTCCCTTTTCGCTTTCCATATTTATATTGTTAAACATTTGCAATGCATGCTGGGATATGTGGTTTACACATTACTTTGTATGTAACTTTATTCAGTGACATTTAAACAAAGTTGACGCCTGTTGTTTGTGAATAGGATTTTGTGGCGCTTAATTTGGTCGCAGCTGTTTTGCCATCGTTCTGTTATTTAACATATTGTTTCTCTTTTGTTTGCGATCTTCGTGAAATCGCGGGTAGTTATTGCATCAAGTTACAATGCGGTAGTTTGTTATGGGCTGAGTGCCCTTATCATAACTGTAATAAGGGCAGGGATGTCACTGACCATGTCATGACTGATGTAATATGTGACATCATCAGCAGTGGATTGCGGGCGCGCGAGTTATAGTTAGTACAACTAACTATAACAGGGGAATTTCAATGGTTTTGTGCGAGTGAAATGTCCAACTAACTATAACAAACACCCCTAAAACCTACGTTTTTTTCAGTGAATTTCCAAAGGTTTTTTAAATGCTAATTCCTAACTATAGCATGTCTGAAACCTATGGTATTTTCAGTGAATTTCAAAGGTTTTTTAAATGCTAATTCCTAACTATAACATGTCTGAAACCTATGTTTTTTTCAGTGAATTTCAAAGGTTTTGTAAATGACAATTTTTAAATGTATTAATTCTTATATTTATCTTTTGATATTGATGTATTATATTTTTTTTAACTATTTATTTTTAAATATTTTATCATTTAAATTACATTATAATTACATTATACATTACATTACAGAATATGCTTTCTCAGAATGAATTACTTTAGTTTAAATACTTTGTAAATAGGCAATAGACTTTTAAGTACAATAGTTACAGTTGTTGTAATGCCAACACAATTCAGTGCTGGGCTCAAAGATGCAGCTCTGACGTCTCTCCTGATAACAGGTGAGTAAATCTGAATTCATAGTTCGGCTGATTTTAGAGGACTATGTGTACGTTTCAAAAATCGACACTTAGAAACTTTTCTGCTGAAAACCAAACAATGGATTCCTATGGAAGTAAATACAAGTTACTGGTAAGTATGCTTAGATTTACTTTTCAGGGTCAGTGCTGGGCTAAAGGATGCAGCACTAGGTTCTCTCCTGATAACAGGTGAGTAAATCGGAATTCGTCGTTCGGCTGATTTTAGAGGAATATTTGTACGTTTCAAAAATCGACACTTAGAAACTTTTCTGCCAACCACCTCCAACCGACTCTGCAAAGAAACTGGAACAAAATCACCACCGACCAGATCTCCTCATCGCTTCTTCTAAACCCGCCAGCCCACTCCTCGGACCCAAACCTAGCCGCCGCCAACTTCACCCTATGGTTATCCAACACCGCCGACACCTTAGCACCACTGAAAAAACGTCAAAGCAAACCTGGCAACAAGAAGGCCTCATGGTTCAACGATGATCTTAAGAAGTCCAAGAAACTCTGCCGCACCCTTGAAAAAGCGTGGAAAAAAGACCCATCCACCAGCACCAAGGACGCCTTCAAAAACGCCACCCGCACTCACCACCAACTAATCCGAAAGGCCAAGAAAACAGCATTCAAGGATCGACTTGACAACAACGCCCACAACAGCAAGGAACTTTGCAACATCGTCAAGGAGTTTTCCAATCCCTCGGCCAACTCCAACGACATCACCCCCTCTCAAGCCCTCTGCGACTCCCTAGCCTCATTCTTCCACAACAAGATTGCAGACATCCACAACAGCTTCGACAACCAACCCGGAGCCCAACCCACCCAACCACATGCTGAACACTCTCCCCCTGCGAACACCCTCAACGACTGGAACCCTATCTCCACTGAGGACACCATCCGCCTAATGAACTCCATCCACTCAGGATCCCCCACAGACCCATGCCCTCACCACAGCTTCAACAAAGCAGACTCCGTCATAGCACCGCACCTCCGAGACGTCATCAACTGCTCCTTCAACTCCGCCACCTTTCCGGAAAACTGGAAACACGCTGAACTCACCGCCCTTCTGAAAAAACCCACAGCGGACCCCACCGAACTCAAAAATTACCGCCCCATCTCGCTCCTTCCATTCCCGGCCAAAGTAATCGAGAAAGCTGTCAACAACCAGCTCGCCGCTTTCCTCGAAGCCAACAAATCCCTCGACTCCTCACAAACGTGCTCAATGTTTATAGGCTGCGAACCATTGAAAGTAGAAGTGTTGCCAGGCATTTCTTCCCCATCCGCGGAGTAGCAGAGACATGTGATTGGGTGATGTGTTTGAAGCAGGACCTTTGCAAGCTTAATGTTCAATGGCTGTAAATCATTGAAAGTAGAAGTGTTGACAGCCATTCACTCCCCTTCCGCGGAGTATCAGGGACATCTGATTGGGTAATGTGTTCCAAGCAGGACCTTTCTAAGCTTAATGTTTATTGATTGTAAACCATTGAAAGTAAAAGTGTTGGCAGTCATTCCCTCCCCCTCCGCGGAGTATCTGGGACATCTGATTGGGTAACGTGTTCCAAGCAGTAGCTTCCTAAGTTTAATGATCATTGGCTGTGAAGCATTAAAAGTAGAAGTGTTGGGAGCTATTCCCTCACCATCTGTGGAACACCATGTACATTTTATTGGCTAAAGATTTCCGAGTACAAAATTGCTCCTTATTGGTAAGGAACAGTTCTCTGTTGTCAGACATTTGGTGACGCAGTTCAGAGGAGTACGAGAAAAAAAAGTAAGGGAGGGTAGGCACACTATTAACTCTGTACAGTGCTCACAAGGTGGTGGATAGGTACCGTGAAGGTAAAAATTGATTTTTGTATATTGTAAGGGTCATTTATATCATTTGCGTGGGCATTACAAAGCAAGTTGAAAAATAACAGATTGTGCTGCGGACTTCTTTCTATTAAGTCTGTGGGTGGGATACTTCCCAGAAGCACTATTTACTTATAATGTAATTTACATTTCTGACGGGGAGGTGTAGTTGCGCTACAAAAATTTCAGTCTAGGTTTGAAACTTTTTTTAATAAGCAATGACAAATATACTCTAAGTAAAGCTGTATATATCAGAGGGGTGACAAATAAAAACAGAATTTATAAAAAATATCCCTTATTCGTGGCCACACCCTCTCTTTTTTTGTCAGCTATGGTTTGTAAAAGTGTTGCTCCATATTCTTGTTAGTATAAAAGGGCATCTGTTACTTTTAGATAGAGTAGGTAAAGAAGTGCTACAAGAACCACTCCCGTACTACATCGTCTCAGGTCTCAACAACAATCACCACTAAAAAACTGTTAAACACAAATGACGTGATATTACATAGAAATGTACTCTTCATCAAAACATTACATGAAGCACTATGTATACAATTTCTCTTTTTAGCATCTACTATTTTAAGAAACATTAGCCTTGTAACAAACATAGATAGATGTCCAACCCCTTTGAAGTACTACAAACTCGCAGTATTAGAATATACAGGGTGAGTTTATATTATTCCACAGGAGAAGAAGAATAATGGTCACTATAAAAAACAATATTTTTTACATTTCTATTCTGTAGAACGCGAGAAAGTGCTGTCATAGTGCTTAGAGGCCACTTACTGCTTCGCTGATAGATCAGGTACTCCTTTAAGAATATATAGGGTCATTCTATAATATACACTACTATACCCATATATTCAATAAGGAGTAGGAGAATATTTTCCAGTGGTGAATATGTTGTAAGCTTCTTTTCTTCAGGACTTCGAAAATTTTCGTCATTGCGCCGACGGGTCATAAACTCCTGTGAGTTCAGTATGAATGTGATTGTTAAATTACAGATACTCACACTACTTGATCCCAGGGGGGAAACAGAGTAAAAAGCAGAAGTTGCTGGGGTTATATATACATTTTTAGTCTTCGCGCCCAGTGGTCATCAACACCTCTGAGATCTGCTATACTTTAATTATTACAAATTAACATAGTTACAGTATATGATCTCAAAGGAGGCAGAAAAGGAACAGTGTTTTCTCTATTTATGGTGTTTCTGGATACAACCTGCTGACGATACATATAAATGGAGAAAACAAGCAGTAATACTTTTTTCTAAATACAAATCTTTAAATATTGAGAAATAGCTTTGTATTATAAGGATCTACTATGCCATAATCAAACAACTTACAACTCCGTAATATCTTTTGTTGTCGCAAAAGAAGAATCTGACGCTAGATAACGGAACCTGCATCACAGAATGGGCAAGCATAAATAACTCGCACAAACTAAACTAATCAATCAATGGGTGTGTTTTATATACTTTTTGGTTATTCAGTAGTCTATGGAAGGAACATGGGGCTCCGCCCATTTAGATGTCAAGTTTTACAGTTGAGACGTGCTCACGTTTTCACTGTGTAACTTGTGGACGTGTTGGGAAAAGTTAAAAAATGTGAAGCCGTTAAGATTTGATTTAGATCATCACAAGTATATCTATAACGTTGGAGAGCTTAAAAACTGTTACCCGGCAAACCGTGTCATTTTGTTTCTCGTGACAAAAGACATGTATTAACTGCCGTAATTCTAAATAGAAGACATTCAAAAAAATTGTTCAGAATAGGAGAAAAATAAAATACGTGCTATTATTGGTCATCTCTATGGTTTTAAATAAAAAAAAAATCCAGGATTTGTAAGGATTACAGCTACCTCCAGAAAAGGTTCCCAGCGCTGTAGGTTGTCGGGAACATTAAGCAAGGTATTGCCTATATAGTGACATATTGGTGGGCTAACGTGCCGCCGGGGATTGAACTGTGAACAGTGGTGTTCGAAGTCAGATATTATAGCTGGTGCATCACAGTTTTTGTACACTTAGGGCCAGATGTAGGTCGGCCAATACCGGTCGGTAACGGGCGGAAATCGGTAATTTCGTCCGCTACCGACTGGTATCCATGAAATGAGATGTAGGAGTCTAATTTTTACCAAATCGGAAAACATGAGTCGGTAAAAATCCAAATCAGTAAATATGAGTCGGTATAATTCAGACTCTGTAAATATGAGTCGGTTTTTTACCGAAGCGGAATTTTCCGAATTCACATTTACCGAATTCTTATTTACCGAATCGGTAAATAAGAAATGGTAAAATAATGGGCATGGAGATGTAAGTAAGTAAGTAATATTTTATTTGTATATGATTAATTAAAATCTTTACAAAAATATAAAACGCCATATGACAGTACAAATGATTTAAAATACAGCAGTTACTATTGTCAACTCGAGGTTGTTATCAAGTCTCGATGAGTCTTTCAAGTGTGCTTGAATCTTTCCTTTATTAAATCAAAGAACTTCACACCCTGACAATTCAGTTTAGTATCGCTGGAGGAAAAACACAGTTTAACTGCCTGCCTACAGGTCCGAACGGCAAGTGATCTAAAAAAAGGTAGCAACAGCTTATGCCTCAGGTCCATTAGTCTCGGGCAAATGCATATCACATGGCTGTTGTCCTCCTTGCCAGATTTACACAGGCGACATAGGGCCGAGGCGTGAGTTCTCTCCCATGGCGGCAGGTGCGGTAATATCAGGATAGCTCCAAGGCGCAATTTCAGGAACTTTTCTTTGATTTTTATTTTCATCCCGATATTAAGATGTGCTTGTGGCCGTATTTTGCCGTAATCTCCCACCGTTATCCATCCATGCGCCCTGTTGGCTAGGTCTTTCTTATCTTTTATTGACGAAATTATTCGGGCAGATTTTTTTGCCAATTTTTTGAAGGACTGGTGGTCTATGGTGGTTTCCCAAATATCGGATAAGCCTAGCACTTCAAGAGATCCAAATTTGTAGTCCCTAGGCCGTGAAGTGCGACATCTAAGTAGCTCTTCCCAGACGCTGGCATTTATAGAGTCAGGGTCTGCATCGTGGATCTTGCGCCAGTTAGTTACATATGCACTCCGTCTTTCTAGTGTTTGTTTGACCACCCCAAATTCTTAACGAATTTGGGCCGGAGACGCGTATTTGGGAAGATTGAAGATGGCCCTGTTAGAATTGGCTATGACTGTGTCTAACAATGCAGCGTCCTTCCCATGCAGTGATTCACTCCCATAGGTGAGCGTTGGTTGAAGTTTCGCTCGGAGGATTTCAAGGAAGGGTTTAAGGGTGAGGTCAGGGAGTTTAGTCTTTAGTGATTTCAGTGCGAGGTGGGTCATTGTTGCCTTCCCTCGGATGGACTGGAGCTGAGGCCTAGACATGTTCTTAGAATCCAGCACGACGCCAAGGTACTTGTATGTGGCTACCCGTTCGAGCTTTACTCCGTTCAGGTACAAACAAGGGATCCTTTTCTTCCTGTAGTTCACCGTACCAACCCAGGGATCCTATTCTTCCTGTAGTTCACCGTCATGACCTTAGATTTGTTGAGGTTTATTTCTAGGGCATTCTTTACCGAGAAGGCATGGGTATAATTCAAAAGATGCTGAAGGCCTATTGGCGACCGGCTTATCAGCACTAAATCGTCTGCATAGAACAGACTAGGGAGGGTGACTTTTCCTAGCTTGGGCGCGTGATTGCGGCATTTGTCACGTTCTTCCGGTAAGTCCAAAATAAACAGATTGAATAAAATTGGCGCTAATAAGCACCCCTGCTTTAGTCCTTTAGTTGTCCTAATCTGCTTCGAGAGGTGCTGGCCAGTTCCAAGTTTAATTTTAACCCAGGTGTTAGAGTGAAGCAGTATTATGACATCTAGGAGATGTTTCAGAATGCCCCAATTGAATAGTTTTTCCCAAAGTTTGTTTCGGTCCACATGTTCGAATGCCGCCGTATAATCAATAGATGAGAGGAATAGCGGTAGCTTGGTGGTTTTTGCTTCGCCCATCAGTAGGGACATGATGTTGGTTGTTGTCCCTTGGCCTTTACGGAAACCTGTCTGGTTGGGAAGGATAATGGCTTTTTCGGACGCCCACGCCGATAGTTCTTCCAGAATGAGACCGCTGAAATATTTTGCTTCTATGTCAAGCAAAGCAATGAGACGGTAGCTGTTCGGCTTACTCTTGCTCCTATGTTTATATGTCGGACTAATGACGGACCCATGCCAGGAGTCCGGAAGGGATAAAGTAAGTCTGGCCTCGTAAAAGACCTGACTCAAGGATGCACTCCTAAAGGCTACGTCAGTTTTGTACAACATGGGGGGGATTCCATTCGGTCCCGGAGCCCCATTCGGTCGTCCCTTGGTGATTCGCCGTCCGATATCTGCTGGGGTGTATCCCGTGAGCCCTATCTCCATGTCCTTTATAGGTCTTCCTTCCCATTCTAAATGTTCTGGTTGTGGGAAGGTCATACCCTCAGACTCCCTCAATCCACACATGCTTGTCCCGCATTGATTGCTGGGGTTACCATCACGACCAAGCTTTGTGATTTCCATGCAGGGAGACTTTGTTGTCGTATCTCCTATATTGTCATTATTAAAGTGTGACAATAAGTATTTGGTCCATACTTCCTCTGCTATGTGCGAATTGCGCCCCAGATGGTCAGGGTTCTGGATTCTTTTCACCATTTGCCAGAACCTAGAACTGTTTTTCTGCTTTCCTTTGTGGACAAGTTTCCCCCAAAGTTCTTCATTCCTTTGTTTTTGACTTGCCCATTTCAGCCGTTTGAGTTGCTTTTTTGCTTCCCTCAGCACTACTTGCAAACTAGGGTTTCCCTGATCCTTTCGTATTCGCCTCAGAGTTTGGTTAATCAAGCGTTTGTCTCGTGTTTGAGGGTCCCCTCACAAGGCGAGAATTGGTAGGCCTGGTACTACCCAGTTGTTCCCCGATGGTGATGATGAAGTCATGCCAGACATTCGCCAACTTAGATGAGATGTAGGAAACACGAAAAATACCGAATTTACTGAAATTCGGTATTTAGGAGTCGGTATTTACCATGGATTGAATGCAGGTGGTAAGCAGGTGAAGGCTATAAAAAGAGTCCCAAAATGTAACAGTGTAAGCAGAATGGTGGCTTTCTACATCATTGCAAGGCGGCAAAGACTACAGGGAGCAGGAGAGAGGGAATGGCAGAGGGAGGAACAAGTGTACAGGCAGAGGATAACACTTTTCCAACTGACAGAGCCAGAAATATTCCAGAGGTACAGGCTACATCCCCAAACCATCGAGGACCTGATCAGGGACCTACACCCACTCCTGGAGCACCCAACACCCATGGCCCACGCCATCCCACCCCATGTGCAGGTGCTGTGTAGCCTACAACTGCTTGCCTCTGGGACCTACCAGAGTGTGATAGCTGCAGTGGGTGATGTGTCCCAGAGCAGCCTGTCCTGTTTCTTCTGGAGGTTCCTTGACGCCATGATGCAGTGGATGGAGCATTATATTTAATTCCCTGACACACCTGCGGAACTTGCAAAGACCAAGACTGATTACTATCAACTGGCACAGTTCCCTCACGTGATAGGCTGCATAGATGGCACCCACGTACCACTCTGTCCACCTGCAGCCACAGAACACATCTACAGGAACTGGAAGTAGACGCACTCCATCAATGTACAGGTCATAGGCAACGCTGGCAACATCATCACAGACATCGTTGCAAAATTCCCTGGGAGTACCCATGATTCGTACATATTCCAGAATAGTGGGATGTACACACGCCTAGTTGCCGGAGAATTTGGAAACGGATACCTGCTAGGTAAATGACATTGACACACCCTGACACTCACAGTAGATTAATGTATCATGTACATGCAACTAATGCCAATCTTTCTCCCCCCTAGGCGACAGTGCATATGCCCTGCGGTCCTTTGTGCTCACCCCCTACCTCAACCCATCCACCAGGAGGGAAAGGCGTTACAATGTGGCTCACAGATCTACACGCAACGTTGTGGAGCACACATTTGGACTCCTCAAGAGCAGGTTTCGCTGCCTCCACAAGAGTGGAGGGGCACGCCAGTACACTCCAATCCTGTGCTGCAAAATCATTGCGACCCGTGCCATGTTACACAATCTCGACACCAAGGAAGGCACAGAGGTGGAGATCACACATTATGAGGACATTGATGATGACACAGAACAGGCAGAGCCCTATGCTACAGTATCGGTACAAAAGGGGGTGGTGATGGACGGAGCATCTGAATCAATCAAACACTCACACCCAGTCAAAAGATCTGGGTTTAATCCATCACCGTTCTTGAGCCCACTCTGCCACCCCAGTTCAGACATGGCTATATGCAAATCAGTCTGACCCTGTGCCTCATGGTAACAGTCCAGCCCGAACTGCCAAGCCATGTCTTCCCTGGACCGGAAACAAGCTTACGAGGACCGGTTTCTGGCATTCCAGCCGTCTTCAGCCCGGCTTGCTTGAATCCAGTGGCAAAGTGAGCAAGGGACTGACGTCTGAGCATACCCTGCCACACTTATGGCGGCCAAAAGCGGTACAAAAGGGGGTGGTGATGGACCGAGCATCTGAATCAATCAAACACTCACATCCAGTCAAAAGATCTGTATTTAATCCATCACCGTTCTTTAGCCCACTCTGCCACCCCAGTTCAGACATGGCTATATGCAAACCAGTCTGACCCTGTGCCTCATGGGAACAGTCCAGCCCGAACTGCCAAGCCATGTCTTCCCTGGACCGGAAACAAGCTTCCGAGGACCGGTTTCTGGCATTCAGTAGCAGCACCAGCTACAGATGGGAGACTAAGACGGGTAGAGATCACACAGCAATATTTCTGAGTGAGTAATGAGACACAGACAGGATAAGATCATGATGTACGTAGTTTAATTTTCACTACGCCATTGCAATAATACCACACAATGGTTACACAAAATATCAATGTCCATGACTAGGTGGTCACAGTTAACACCAACGTGACCTGTCCTTTGGGTGGAGGGCATAGTCAATGTTTACGTCCATGGATCACAGGGTGGGACTGATGTGGCTGTGTGTCATGGCTTTCGTGTGGCCTGTCTCTGTCGAATGACGCCTGCCGCTCCTGCGTATTTCTAGGATAGGAGTGCTTGCGCCACTCCTGCTGGTGGATTCTTCACTTTCAGCCACACATGTGTCGCCTCGAGTGGCTGTCTGTTGTGTGAGCATCAGCTCCATGGCAGAGGTCACTCTGCCTATCCCCACAGATAAATTGGTGCAGCACTGAACAATAGCATCTTGCATCGCTACTGACCATCTGAACAGCAGGGAGGTTGCAGTTGCAAATCGGTTTAAGGCTTTTGTCTGCTGCCGCACATATACACGAGCCTTGCGCCTCTCCAAGTGGTCCCTGTCCAATTTGTTGCACATGCACTGAGTCATGTCTGTCATGCCATTTGCCAGCGACTGCATGCTGTCAGAAATGTTTCCTATGCCCTTGTCAATGTTATCCAGCTTGTTGTTGATGCTGCGCGCCTGCCTCTGTACACCCATCATTGCCTTTGCCTGCAGGCGCTAGACCTTGACCATGGTGGCCTCCAGACCGCAGAATACCCCCTGACCGTACTGCCCTTCTGCTCTCTCCCGTGACCTTCGTCCTTGGACACTGGCCAGCACAGCTCTCGGAGTGGGCTGCTGCTCAACCTTGGCTGACTCTGGTGGATTGCTTGCCATGTCACCCTCCTCCTCTTCATCCTCAGATGTTTCTAGAATGCGGGGAGGGGGCACATCAAGCCGCCTTGCCCTTTCCCACACAGGTGACGGAGTTGTTGGTGTGGGGGACTGTGCAGCTGCTCCTGACTCCTGAGTCCGAAACAAAAGAGGAGACAGAGGCTGTGGTGTGGTTGTGTCCTCAGGTGTCTTGGCTGCCTGCTCTGTGTACTTCCCTCCTTGTACTGTGCTGGGACCAGCTTCTTCTCTCCTCTTCTCCCTATCCATTGCTGTGCTGCGCGATGACTCTCCTGTGGACAGACATGGACATAGTGTCAGTGGAGTGGTTCACCTGTGTCTCTTGATTAAATCACACTACTATCACACATTTGCCTGTTCCTCATTTGCTTATGCTAGTAGTGTGTCGCATCCCTTGCTGTATGGTATACTGTCTGCATGGAGTTATCTACCTATGACTAAGTCTCCCATGATGCATTGCTGGGCATTAGTAATACCTGTTCTGGAGTGTGATGTAGGAACACAGAGTGGGGAAGGGGAATAGATAAATGGGTTAATGATGATGTACATGCATCTTACCTTGTTTCTTTGCAGCTCTTGCGGAGCTGTCAGCAACCCCAATGCCATGGATGCATTCAGGCTCAAGGGTGGATTCAACAAGCTCCTCAATGTTGGTGAGTCGTGGTGCTCGGTTTCTGCCTCCCCCTGTTGCTGCAGCTTCTTTTCTGTGGGCAGCTAGTTTCTTTTTGGTAATTATGCAAAGGTCATACCACCTTTTTTTTAAATCGCCAATTTCACGGTGGGTGACACCAATGGCATTTACCTTGGCTTGAAAATCAATCCAGGTAGTGCGCTTGATAGACTCTGCAACATGCAGGGATTGTTTCCCAAATATTTTGCTGTAATGTTTCACAACCTCTGCAACAAGCACCTGCATTTCTTCAGGGCTGAATTTCATTTTTCTCCTGCGCTCTGCTGCATCCCTCTGTCCATCCTGACTCTCCATGGTGCTGTTCAGGTAAGCTCAGGGAAGCCTGCTCCTCTGTCTGTCCTCCTGCTCTCCTGACTGTTGGTTTCTGCACCTGCATGGGGGTGGCCACTCCCAGGTACTCGAGAGGGGTGCTTGATTCTGATTGGTTGATTCCACTGTAGCTTTGTTTTTGGGTGTGGTTGGTTTTACTGATTGGTTCACAGGCTCACATGTTTGTCAGTTTCAAATTTCCGATTCGGTATTTTCCGAATCGGTAATTTCAGAATCTGTAAATTCCGAATCGGTAAAACACATTCATTCTTATGGGCCATGAGGCCCATTGGAATGAATGGGTTTTACTGAATCTGAATTTACCGATTTGGAAATTACCGATTCGGTAAATACCGATTTCAGGTTCCGAGTGATTCTACCGATTTTTTACCTACATCTCAATTTCCGATTCTGAAATACCGATTCGGTATGAGTCGGTATTTTAGAAACCTTTTTTATCATGAATTAATATTAATAAAATGATATTTTTAATATAAATGTTTAGTACACTGAATCACTAATCATATCAATGTGCCTAGTATAGGCCAAAACATGACCAGTTAATTGCCTAGGTTTCTTTTTCTGAAATGTATTTACCCTGCCCTATGGTTTAGTATTCTTTGCAGGGGGTCCCATTTTTTCTCAATTGACCTGCGAACTTTACACAGTATTACCTCAGGCCCTTGCAAGAGGCCCTAGAGACATTCAAACTTTTTCCACGACCAGCTGGAGCTGGCGGAAATTGGTTAGAATCACTACCGCGAATATACTAAATTCCTCTGAAATTCCGTTTTTGAATAATGCATGGATCCCTATCATAACTGAAAAAATTGTGCAGCAAGACCGGCGACCTATTTCCAGACGGCCACGTCTTTGACGGAGACGAGCAGGATAGATTTAGTGAAGCTACGTTTATGGACAAATTCATCCTTCGACGGGTGCAAAGCGCGCTTAGGGCTACATTTACAGAATTTCTCTTGGCACCAGCCGGCTTCGGCCCGTTAACCACTGTAATTTTTTCCCTGAGTAGTGTCCTACTGGTTTCGAAAAGGTATAGTTCATGCATGACACTAGTTTCTGGATAGGACACCAAGATCAGGGCAGCTTGGGAAAGGGATTTGAGGCATCATATTCCAGACTCACACTGGGACTTTAGCTGTGCACAAATTAATTAAGTTTCCTTAAACATCAGACATTGATTATTGCACTTTAAATTCTTATGGAGGGTCTACATGTCCCCAGAAAAAATACACACCATCAACGCTAGCAGGCCACATGCATGTTTAAAGTATGGCGCACCACACGTAGACTTTGCACACTTAGGGGCAGATTAGGATGGCGGACGGATCGCCACCGCCATGGCGGGGGGGACTGCGGTGGACGGAAACACCGTCCTCCACTTTTCTGCCCCGGTTGCCTTGCGGCCGGGGCGGAAAAGGGTTCATATGGCTGGTGGTGTCTTCCAGCCACCGCCAGCCATATTAGGATGGCCTTCTGCAGATGCCTTTCCGTGGTGGCAATGCCGCCACGGAAAGGCATGCGGTCTTTAGTTTGGGGGCCCCCATGGAGAAGGCGAGAGTGGGGTGGACGTTGGGGGAACCTGTGGTATCCCCATGCATTTGCATACACAAAGCGGCAGGCACCGCGCAGTGCCTGCCGCTTTGTGTATGCAAATGCATGCCTGTATTTTTAACATTGCAGCAGGCGCTGCTTTCAGCACCGCCTGCCGCAATGTTAAAAATGCATGATGCACCCACCAGTGTGGCGGGCGCATCATAATTGCCATGGCGGGTCTGCCGCTCACGTCGCGGACGGTCCCGTTTACACACGGATGGCGGACGGGCAAAGTCCGTCCACCATCATAATCGGCCCCTTAGTTTGGAAATGCGCAAAAATTAGCGTATATTGGCGTTCGATTTGCGCTGACCTAGCTAAATGATTGATGGGGATATGGCTCTCTCACCGGAGTCTGCATAATTGGGCTGTTTACTAAGCTTCCCTAAGCCCGTTCGTAAATTTACTGCAATGACCTTCCTGCTTGCCAAGCGGGAGATTGCCTTGAAATGGGGCTTCAAGGCCCCTCCCATGACCAAGGCCTGGCTCCAGAGTTTAGCGTACTGTAACACGAATAGTGATCTGTACACGGACACCATACCTGCAGCGTCATATCCAAAGGATATTGGGGGCCCCTTTGAAGCCTATTTAGTGGACATGTACACCACCCCCACTTCACAACCCCCGGACGGGCTGGTCCCCACATGAGTGGGATGACACACTACAGGGTGGGCATAGGTCTCTCAGATGCACCCATTGTTATGTATATTTCATTTTAGGGGGGGACTCCACCTTCTCAGATTACAGATGATTATTGTGGGGTTGGAAAGCATTGTATGGGTGTTCTGGTTACATAGATAGGCAGTTACAGATGCAAAGCCTGTTGGAGGGAGAGGGAGACAATCTCTGCAAATGTATTCAATGGTCTTTGTATGATACATCGTAGAGCTCCCTACTGCTGTGTGGCAGTGTACTACATATGTGAATGCTGTGACTTTTTGTATTATGGAAATGGAAAATAAAATTTACAAAAATGCTCCAGACCTAAGATTGAAGAGAAAATGTCTATGCCACTTAACTTGAATCCGGAACTGATAACTTATCTGTTCAAGATGGGTAAGGATTTGAAAAATCCTTAAAACAATGTCAAGATAAGGTTCTTGACCTTCTGTACCCATTGGCAAAAATGTTTGACGCTGTGGAGGAAGTATATCTTAATGGCATGCATCTTGATATGACACTGTTACGTGGGTGGTGCCAGAACAATTTATTTTTTAGGAAACCCAAAAGCAGGACTTTTGGCAGAGAGAAGAAAAACTGTTCTTATGAGCATTAATCCCAAGTTAAGTGATCTAGCGAATAGGGAATCTAGTGAGGATTCCTGTGGCTTCCTTTTTGGTGAAGATGTGGTGAAGTCATTAACAAATTATATGCTTACCTTCACGAGTATGGATAAAGCACAATCATCTATACGTAGAGTTCTTCAAATAGTGTTTTTTATGGACGGGCTGGTAGGAGAAGATACACTACCGGCCGTGCAGGTTTTAGAGCCCAGTATCAGAACCAAGGGAATGGATAGTACAGGGAAGTACAAGGAGGAAGGGGTCAGAATCCCAGACAAGGACAGAACCAAGGTGACTATGACAAATGTTTCTGCTTTTATCCCAAAAACTATAGGAGGAAGATTAAGGTATTTCAAAGAAAATTGGAGAGCCTTAACACAAGATGTTTGGGTTTTAAGGACCATGGAGGGGTATCTGATAGATTTTGATGCAGAGTCTGTGCGGGTAACGAAGCCACACAAATTGGTATTCCAAGGAGAGTTGGTACAAATAGAATAGGAGGAGGTTTTGCACATGTTGGGAAAGAATGTGATTGTGAAAGTAGAGAATCACTTGAAAGGTTTTGTAAGCACTTTATTCTTGGTAGAAAAAAAGGACAAAGGTTGTAGGCTGGAAATAAATGTAAGAACTTTGAATCAATTTGTGACATAACATTTCAAGATGGAAGGTATTCATCTTTTATGGGATCTGCTTGGTGAAAATGGATCTCAGGGATGCGCACTTCACAATACCGGTAGCAAAGGAGAGTCATAAGTTTCTGCAGTTCAGGTGGAAAGGCAGTTATTTCAGCTTCAGATTTTACCGTTCAGGCTTACTTCAGCCCTTTTTCTTTCAAAAAGGTATCAGACGGGTGGTTGGTTTTCTTAGGAAGAAACTAAAGGGAATGTTCATTTATCTTGATGATATTTTGAAAATGAGTCAGGATGTTGGAGTTTTGAAAGAACATTTGGAAATGGTGAGAACTATGTTGAAAGATTAGGGATTTATAATAAATCAAGAGAAATCTGTTTTGACTCTAGTGCAGATATTGGAACTGTTGGGATTCGTGGCACACACAGGGTTGTGTCAATTACGTCTTCCGGAAAAGAAGGTGAAGAAGATAAAACTGGAAGTACTAATGGTAATAAAGAAGGATAAAATAAAGTTGAGAAAGTTGGCACAAGTGATTGGGTTACTGTCTTTGTCAAGGCAGGTCGTTTTTCCAGCATCATTGCCTTACAGGGCCTTGCAGCATTTGAAAAGTTTAGCCCCAGTGACGGGTTTGTGGTGTGGAGATGTTGTGTCGGTATCTCTAGAATTAAAAGAGGAATTGATTTTGTGGAAGGAGTATCTGGAGGCTTGGAATGGTCGAGCAATTTTGGAACTACGCCAGATTTTGTGCAGGAGACAGATGGAAGAAGCTCAGGTTGGAGTGCTGTTGGTTTAGGGCAGGACACTGGAGGACGTTGCACCCGTTGGAAAAAGAGAAACATATAAACAGTTTGGAAATGCAGGCAGGGTTATTTGCATTGAAGAGATTCAAGAGAGGTTTAAATGGGAAGTCTGTGGCATACATAAACAGGTTTGGAAGTACGAGTTCCAGAGGACTAGCCGAATTGGCAAAGAAATGATGGGATTTTTGTTTGGAGCACAAAATAGGTTTGAAGGCAGAGTATTTGTCGGGGTTCAGAATGTTATTGCAGATTGGAATTCTCAGTATATGACGTATTACAGCGATTGGAATTTAAGAGAGGATGTTTTTCAGAGAATATTAATGGAGTTGGGTCATTTAGAAGTGGATCTTTTTGTGTTCAGGCTAACCTTTCAGTTACCAAATCATGTGAGTTGGAGGCCGGATCCAGGGGCGATGGCAGTGGATCGTACAACTGGAAGGGGATGAGGGGCTATGCATTTCCCCCGTTTTCAATTATCCAGAGGGTGTTGGTTCAGGTGTGGAGGCAGATGTGTCAGGTAGTTTTGGTTACTCCCTTTTAGAAGACTCAACCATAGTGTCCAACAGTTCTGGAATTGGCATTGGAAGAACCATTGATGGTGTTGTCTTGTGAATGTCTTTTGACGAACGTGGAAGGCCGGGAGCATCCGTTGGTGGAGTCGGGTTCTCTCAACCTTACAAGTTGGACGATATCAGGTGTTCAGGAAGATGCACATAACTTTCAGGTTCGGCTGGAGAGTTACTCAATGAGTCTAGGGCCCCAGGTATGAGGAAGGGGTGTAGAGGAGCATGGAAGGTGTGGTTTTGTTGGTGCTTGGAAAGGGATTTGGATCCCTTGGAGGCAGATGATGTTCATTCAAGTAGTGAATTTTCTTGCAGAGTTGTTTGATAAGGGGATGTCTTACAGGATCGATCGTGACATGTTACAGGTCAGCGGTGGCGGCTAGTCATTCACTCAAACAAGGTGTATCAGTTGGTAGAATTCCATTGGTATGTAGGGTGATGAAGGGAATGTGGTTGAGGAGACCACTCAATCCTATGTAATCCTTATGCAATGTAGATTTATTTCTTAAGTTATTTGAGGGATGGTTGAACAACCGGTACTTGGAGGTGAGAGAGCTATCTTAGAAGTTGGTTACATTATTATGTCTCATTTTTTTACGAAAAGGTATCAGACGTGAAGGCGCTGGAGATATCACATAGATTTTTCAACCTAATGGTGTCAGTTTTGTAGGTCTGCAGGTGAGGACTAATACCATATCTGGGTCCATATTTGGTCCTGTTTGATGAGTGTCCTAGGTTGTGGGTGCTACGATGTCTAAAAGAATATGAAAATAGGATGTTGGAAAGGAGAGCTGCAGGAGTTGAACAAGTGTTGATTTCATATGTGAAACCAATAAAGCAGTATCTAATGCAACAATTGCAAGATGGGTGAATGCTACTATGAAAAAGGCAGGTATGGATGTGTCAACCGGTGGAGACAGGGAGAGGCACGTGGGTGGATCGGCCCTGGTACTAGGGGAGAACCTTCCTGAATGCCCTCACTGATCTCGTGAGGTCCTGACTCTAATATTAAGGGAAATGCTACTCCCTTCTACAAAGTTGACGGCACTGGTTAGTTCAGGCCACCACTGATACTAAAATTGAACTTCCTTTGGTCCTGAAGAAGCGCTTTGGATCTCCTTCTGAGGCTACATACAGAGCAATACATGTTGACCGTTATATATATCCATTAGGGACATATACCCAGCTACAGAGGGACATAATATACCTGAGAAGAGCACCACACACTTCGTTTTAACAATGACAGAGGGATCCCCATAATAAATAGCACCCACTCCCGCCAGTCATTTTTTATCACACTACTTCAGACTTCACTTCCACTTACACCCACGCACCCAAACAGCTTCTCATCAAAAAATCTCCGATAAAGAGACCCTTCGGGGGACCCGTAGGGAATTGCAGCGCTGGCCCAATGAGGAGCGAAGCTCAAATGATGAACCATGACATGTGCGAGGGCATTATGATGAGGACATACTGTCCCCAACAGACATGGGAGCATACAACAAAAGTTTATTTCCTTTCTTTCTCTACAAGGAACAGTGGCTCCCTTTGTGTACTAGTTACTTTTCTGGAGCAAGGGTCACTGGACCTAATAATCAGCTCCTAGTGTCCCCCCTCTATAAATAGGATGTGTCAAAATTTACAGCACATTCAGTGAGAGGAGCGATGGCAAGTTGGGTGTGTATGTTAGGTGGTCGATTGGAAAAAAATTTGAAAGCAGCAGGTCTTCTGCTCAAACGTTCAGAAGATTTTATTTTAAATCAATAGATAATGTTTCAAAATGTGTTTCAGAAAACTTTTGAACATGTATAATGCTAGCCTACTGACTGGACATAAAATTGATTGCAAATCTAATAGGTTTACTGTATAAAGAATCGAGATTTTCTTAAAGGCTAGTGGCCTCATTTATGGAAAGTGTTGCATTACTGCATGAAAACAGCGAAGCTACACTTTTGAGTGGGCCCTCCTTGGTGCACACAATGGATGCACAGTATTTACTGTACGGCGCTCCATGTCACAAGGATTTCCAAATACATTGGTATTTCCGATGTAGCTGGTGGTGCAGTAAGGACGCATTGCTGGGGTGTGTCACAAAAGTGATGCTACTCCAGAAAACGGTCATTACACATGTGCAAGTCCCATGTTAAAGGCGCCTGCATCAGTCTTATGCCAGCTGTGAAGCATGTGTAAGATTTTGACGAATTGGCGTCCTAGAATTGGCATCGTGAAATCCCATAGATTTCACTGCGCCACTTCTATGAGGCTTTCTTGCATTGGAATGCCCACCCTGCATACATTATGTCTGATGCAGGTATAATGTAGCGCAGGGCTTTACAAAGTGACGCATCTGCTTAGATGAGTCACTTTGTAAATATGGCACAATGCTGCACATTTTTTACGCCGCCGCTCATAAATAAGCCCCTAGGAGTCTAGCATTATTCCAGCCTCACATCCCATGTGGTGTGGTGGTTTTTTAATATAAAGGCTTGTTATATTATGTTGTAATAATTGATAGATGGGAGGTTTAAGAGACAATAAATAAGAGAGAATTTGAAATAAGTTTACATGTTTGCTGGTTTTTTTTTCTGGGCAGAATTTGAAGAGGACAGTTTTGAGAAGAGGATTTCAAAAAGAGTCATGAAGAAGAGCAAACAAAAGAGGAGAAAAATGGAGGTCATGCTCTTTATACAGGACTGAACATTCTTTTTACTATTGTGATGCTGTTTGAGATGTAATGGAAAGCTTTTAATGGAGGTGGCGAATAAATGTTATATGTGTAATGCTAGCCTCCTAGTCTTTAATAAAATCTTGATTATTTATACAGTAAACCTATCAGAATCGCCATTCTCACAGCTATTGTGTATAGAGAACTCTGATTTTAGTAAAGACAAGGACACTAGCATTATCGACCCTCCCTTTCCCTTGTGTTTAAAGAAGAAGAAAGGGGAAATGACGAATATGTAAGATTTTAGATTGCATGGCAATTTTTTCAGAAAATGTTGCAATACATTCAAAGTGTGTTTTGGTTTGCTCTACAAAATGTTCTTGTATTGTATTAGTTGGGTAATTTGTTGCAATGGAATATTATACATTGACCTTATTTTGCAGACAATCAATAATACATCATGACATCGGATAAGGCGAAAGGAGAACAAGTAGGATGAACGGAAAGCAGAGTCAAAAGAGGGAGAAGATGGAATGTTGAGGGGTTTCATGAACTGAGTGCTCCGTTTTACGTTATGAGTCATACAGTGTTCTATATTTGGAACTTTGAAGAGTTTGCTGCTTGGAGGTAGTAAATAAAAGTTAATGCATAATGCTAGCCTCATTACCTTTAATAAAATCACAATTCTCTAAACAGAAAAGCTTTGAGAATCAGCATTCTACCTTCTTTTACTGGTACTTACGTTTGCATCATCCCACCTGGAAGAGCTCGGTGTGTGATCCTGGTCGGTGGGTGGTATGATACAGGATAAGGTTCGAGCCGGCCAGCCCTTTATGGAAGCTCGGTGGGTGCAGTGCCTATGTAGGGATGAGATCAAAACTTTTATTCAGAGGGAATTGTGGAACTTTACAAGTGTCTGAGGAGGTGGAACTCTCTCTCTGCGTAGAGTAAGGACTGGGTAAGGAACGGAAATTTGGAATAATGAAGATTACCGGTAAGTAATCCTGCCATTGGCTCTACTCGGCAAAAGTACTCCTATCCCCGCCTCAATCATGCATTCAAAAACTAGCCAAAAGAAAGAGAGGCTAAGTATGGCCGTCTATAACAAGGGATCTGGGAAGGGGCCTCAGCTGCTGGCCTTCTATCCCTTGCTTGATCTTTGACAACCTGCCACTGCTCTGGCTACCTCTTGTTCTGGGGGTAGGAACAGAAACAAACAGGGCTCTAGAAGTAAAACCTTCTTTCTCTGTTTCCGCTCCTTCTCTTCCACGTACAGCAGCAATTAGGAGGCTGTTGAGATGCGAAGCAAGGGTCAACCCTTTGATGTTACCGAAATCAATTGGACTGTAATGTCTGACGTAGACAGATTGAAATGCGCGACTGGTGGGGAAAGAATGCTCGGGTGAAAGGGAGGGATGAATGCAAACGCCATGTTGGTTTACTGATGTAAGCCCTGACTTATGCTAATGCGTGTCTCTTGGTTGTTTGTTTTGAAAGTCAAACATTGTTCGACAGGGATTTGCATAAATATACATATGTTATTGAATCTATTCTGCTGTCTATCCAAGATCTCGTTCTCCCAGACACACACGCGCACATGTGACATCTTTCTCACATTGCTTCCCCAGCAATAAAATATCTATCAAACCCCTGTACACCACTGCTCTCTTCACCCCTTCCCAGTGCGAACCTAGAGGGAGCAAATCCGTATTTTATTACACAATAATCTGCGCTTCTTATGGGTTCTCATATTTATTTAAAGAATGGCACGCCGGTGACAAACTGAGCCAGAGGATCTTCGCTTGTGCTGTTTTTATTGAAAAATACTTAATGAAAACGATTCGATGCGGAGTGCGCCGTGTCCTTCCGTGGATCCTCCTCCCCCGTGGGCTCTCGTCCTCCTCCGAATGTTTCTCGCGAGAGGTCTCGCCAGGAGAAGATACACGTCAATGGAGAGCATCTTTGCACGCCTATGGACAGCATCTTTTCTGGCAGCCTGGTGTCCCCATTGCCGCAGCTCGGTGCACAGCTGCCCCTGTGGTTGGGTTAGATGTTGGGCCTGCATCCGTTGAACATTTATATGGTTTTGCAGGTATGAGTGTTTATGAGTGTGATTATTTTTGTGTGATTGTAAACTTGAAACTGTTTCTGTAGCCATGTGTAACTGCTACTCGACACAGTTTTTATAAATGCGATTTATTGTTCTGTGGTCTATTTTTTGTAGAGATTAAACCATTCACTTGGCACAATCGAGGGTTTGTATGTTTTTTTCACTGTGGATCTCTATGTGGGTGTTAGATTCCCGGTGGGTGGTTCTCTTAAACCTGGTTTTGGCATGTATGCAATCTCTGTTTGAGAATGTGATTTACGTATTTGTGAAGGTTGAGCAGTATTTGCCTGGATGGTGGGGTATGGTCAGACACATTTGTTGGTATTTGCAGAGTTTAGCCTCCTGTTTCCCAACATCAGCAACATAATCTCTACTTTGTATTTACTTTCCTTAAGTTATGTGTCACGTCTTCTGATATACGCCCAGCCTTTGACTCCTTAATCATATTTTGCGATGAATATGACTTTGCTTGATCGATTGTATCAATAATACTTATTATTTTCTGCAAGAAGAAAAATAATCTGCTTAAAACAACATTTTGGATGAACAAAACAATGTTTATCCAGATCAGAGAAGCATTCTAACAATGTTTAATATCTCTTGCAGTTGTAAAGTGGAAAAAGTCTGTTTTTCATAATATTCATTTGAATTAAAGGCGGAGTCATAAACAATTGAGAAAGTGCTGCACAGAATGAAATAATGAATGAATGAAGCAACTGTTTATTCGTAATACGTCATGGTGGGGCTGCAAATGTCGACTATGGTATGTTCACATGTGGGGAAGTAGTTCTAATTGATTACTCCCACCAAATGTTAGGGGTTACAAAGACTAAATGTGAAGGTATAGCTGAACACGGTAGTATAGGTTTTGTTTTTTAGAAGAATAGAGAAGAACATTATAGTTTAAGGTTAGCTAAATAAACTTCATAAGGTGAGAAAAATATAATTTCTGTAATTTGATACAAAGTGGAGCCAGGTATTAGATCTTCAGGTTGGGCTCAATGCGGCAGCATCATTGTTTTGCAATTTGGTACAGAACATCTTAGAACTATCAATATTCTCGGGTATATGTTATGATTTCTGTACTACGACGGAGAGAGCGGAGCTCCCTTCACTGAGTTGTAACCAGGTTGAGGTGGGCTATCTCGTCCTACACATTTGGACGAGTTCCAGTAATACCGAAATACACACAGGATTACTGGTTTATAATCATTGTTTATCTTTATCTATCCCTTTTTTAGGTCTCGCAGAGAGACCTATTGCGACCAAACCACAAAGCTGACTTTTTACGATCCGGATTTGTAGAAGTGCACGTGCTCGTGAACACGCGCTTCTATCCTCCTGCCTTGCTCTTCAAAGGCTCCCCTTACCATTTGCTTGATTGCCATGACTCGCATTTCTGCCCAGCCATCTGTTCCACAGCCTTACTCGGATTTCTCCTCCCCCTCCCCAGCCAGCTTCCCCCAGGCCATGTTCCCTCCCACCTTTCCTCCTCTGTCAAACACGCAAACACGTCTCGGCAGGGACACTCACCATTCTGTGATTCTTGACAAATCATGCAATCGACCTGTGCCTAGAAATAAATGTGTCCCTCTGTAATACAACTGCCTGGTGCTCATGAAAAGTGCTCTGATATATTCGGGTCGAGCTCTTCCTGCCTTTCACTCGCGGAAACACGCACACCAAACTCAAACAGCCCACAAACTCTCTCTCCCACCCCCCCACACTCCCAGTCTCTCTCTCTTCCATTCATGCACAGCAAAACACGCACACCATAGCTTCTCTCTCATTCATCTACACCTTCTCCCCCCCCTCCCAGAGTCTCTCCCATTCACGCACGGCAACACGCACACCATAGCTTCTCTCTTATTCATCTGCACGTTCTCCCACCCCCCTTCTACTTTTATGCCCGCTTTTCTCTCAAAACATTCTAATACACAACCAACAGCCCCCAGACTCTTTCACATTCACACACACCATCTGCTTCTTCCTTCTACCCTTTCTAAGCTCCAGCGCGCGCCTTTTGCTGAACCCACCCCTTCCTCTGTAGCACGACAACATTCCGACATGCACTCTTTCCAAGCATACGACTTACTCTGATTTCTCCTCCCCCTCCCCAGCCAGTTTTCCCCAGGCCGTGTTCCCTCCCACCTTTCCTCCTCTGTCAAACACGCAAACACGTCTCGGCAGGGACACTCGCCATCCTGTGATTCTTGGCAAATCATGCAATCTCCCTGTGCCTAGAAATGAATGTGTCCCTCTGTAATACAACTGCCTGGTGCTCATGAAAAGTGCTCTGATATATTCGGGTCGAGCTCTTCCTGCCTTTCACTCGCGGAAACACGCACACCAAACTCAAACAGCCCACAGACTTTCCCTCCCACCCCCCCACACTTCCAGTCTCTCTTCTATTCACGCACGGCAACACGCACACCATAGCTTCTCTCTCATTCATCTGCACGTTCTCCCCCCCTCCCAGACTCTCTCCCATTCACGCGCGGCAACACGCACACCATAGCTTCTCTCTCATTCATCTGCACGTTCTCCCACCCCCCTTCTACTTTTATGCCCGCTTTTCTCTCAAAACATTTTAATACACAACCAACAGCCCCCAGACTCTTTCACATTCACGCACACCATCTGCTTCTTCCTTCTACCCTCTCTAAGGTCCAGCGCGCGCCTTTTGCTTAACCCAGCCCTTCCTCTGTAGCACGACAACATTCAGACGTGCACTCTTTCCAAGCATACGACTTCCTGCCTTTCAACTCGCGGCAACACGCACATGCACTTTTTTCACATTCATCTGCCCGTTCCCCCCCTTCTCTAGCACGACAACATTTAGCTGTAGTAATTAAGAACGGCGGACAAACTTTTCATGTGATACAAGTTACAACATAAGTACAAAGTGTGGTGCCCTAATTGGAATTGGCTGTATCCATCATTGCATCACAAGTCACAACACAGCCTGGTGCTCATGAAAAGTGCTCTGATATATTCGGGTCGAGCTCTTCCTGCCTTTCACTCGCGGAAACACGCACACCAAACTCAAACAGCCCACAGACTCTCTCTCCCACCCCCCACACTCCCAGTCTCTCTTCCATTCACGCACGGCAACACGCACACCATAGCTTCTCTCTCATTCATCTGCACGTTCTTCCCCCCCCCCTCCCAGACTCTCTCCCATTCACGCACGGCAACACGTACACCATAGCTTCTCTCTCATTCATCTGCACGTTCTCCCACCCCCCCCTTCTACTTTTATGTCCGCTTTTCTCTCAAAACATTTTAATGCACAACCAACAGCCCCCAGACTCTTTCACATTCACACACACCATCTGCTTCTTCCTTCTACCCTCTCTAAGGTCCAGCGCGCGCCTTTTGCTGAACCCACCCCTTCTTCTGTAGGATGACAACATTCAGACGTGCACTCTTTCCAAGCATACGACTTCCTGCCTTTCAACTCGCGGCAACACGCACACGCACTTCTCTCCCATTCATCTGCCCGTCCCCCCCTTCTATTGCACGACAACATTTAGCTGTAGTAATTAAGAACGGCGGACAAACTTTTCATGTGATATAAGTAGAAAGTGTGGCGCACGAATTGGATTTGGCTGTATCCGTCATTGCATCACAAGTCACAAAATCAGTAAAAGTGTGGCGCCCGATTTGGATTTGGCTGTATCCGTCATTGCATCTAAATATATGAGACAACTTTGATGTTTTGTTTAATTTAAATTATTTAAAATTTTATTTCTACTGTGCGCAAACACGCCGACTATAGCCTCTCTGTCACTTAGCTGCACTTTCTTTATTCCCCCCCTCACTCTCATGCATGCTCTTCACACTATTTTGTGGACCATCAGGTTTTTTTTTTCAAGGGACTGGGGGCGCCGTCTGGGGACGATACCACACCAGGATACCAAAGTGCTTTAACCACAGTCATAAAGATTCTTATCTGTTGGCGGACATCCCCTGTGAAATGCAAATCGGAGCTAAAGGAAACGAAACGAAACAACGGACCATCCACAGTCACGTTATAAGTAGCAAGTGTAGCGCACCGCTGGTAGTTTGCTGTTTTCGGTATTGCATATTGATATATGCTACAAGTTACATGTTTTTGGGAGTTTTCATTTACTGAAAGCAAACACGCAGATGACAGCCTATCTTACTTAACTGCAACTTCGTCCATTCCACCACCCCCCCCCTCTCCCTCTCCTGCACGCTCTTCGCTCTCCAAACACAATATGCAGGCCACATACTCCTTGGTCTCCTTTTTTTTTTCTTATTTATCACAAAAAATATTCATCTGGCCACAGATTCCTCCAAAATTTTAGGGATAAACATGCTAACACGCACACCACAGCCTAACTATCACTCAGCTGCACATTCGTCCAGTCCACCTCACCCCCTCCCTCTCAGGCACTGTCTTTGCTCGCCAACCACAAGACTCAGGCCACAGACTTCATTACTTGCGTGCTATTCTTTTCGGTGATGCAAGTCGACATTTAAAAAAAAAAATGTGATACAAGTCACACAAGTACAAAGTGTGGCGCAAAACTTTTAGTTTGCAGTTTCGGTCATTGCATACAAGTTTCACGCTTTAAAGCAAACACGCAGACCGCAGCCTATCTCTCTCACATGCATGTTCGTCCATTCACCCCCCCTTCCTCTCATCTCTCATGCACGCTCCTGGAGCTCCATTATTTTTTATCAAACTACATTACTCAGGCCACACACACACACACACACACCACCAGCCATCAGTACACGCTTTCATCAGGCATACACACACACACCACCAGCCATCAGTGCATGATTTCATCAGGCATACACACACACCACCAGCCATCAGTACACGCTTTCATCAGGCATACACACACACACCACCAGCCATCAGTGCACGATTTCATCAGGCATACACACACCACCAGCCATGAGTGCACACTCAGAAAACACCACCAGGCATCACTGCAAGATTTAAACAGGCATACAAACCACCGCCCGTCAGTGCACATTTTCACTATGAACACACACACACACCAGACATCAGTGCATGCTTTCACCAGGCATACACAACACCGGGCGTCAATGCACGCTTTCATCAGGCGCACGCACACACACGCGCACACTTGCAACAGGCACACACACACACACACATCACCAGCCATCAGTGCACAATTTCCCCCGACACACACTGATACACCACCAGCCATCACTGCACGATTTAAACAGGCATACACACCACCGCCAGTCAGTGCACATTCACACCATGCACACACACACACCAACAGACATCAGTGCACGCTTTCAACAGGCATACACAACACCGGACGTCAATGCAATGAAATTTTAAGTGTGCGGATTAAGAAAAATACCACATTTAGTATGACACAAAAATGAGTTCTAGGATTACGCTTAACAATTTTGTATTTGTATATTTGTGGTGCAAGTGCTCCTTTAACACTTAGTCACACTTTTTATCGCCATGTTTTGCAAACCTCAATAGTGAACACAAATTCCAAATATTGTGGAACTCTACACAGGCCTCACTCACACTGCACACAGGCCTCACTCACACTGCACACAGGCCTCACTCAGTGCACACAGGCCTCACTCAGTGCACACAGTCCTCACTCAGTGCACACAGCCGTCACTCGCAGTGCACACAGCCCTCACTCGCAGTGCACACAACCCTCACTCGCAGTGCACACAACCCTCACTCGCAGTGCACACAGCCCTTACTTGCAGTGCACACAGCCCTTACTTGCAGTGCACACAGTCCTCACTCGCAGTGCACACAGCCCTCACTCACAGTGACACAGCCCTCACTCGCTGCACACAGCACTCAGTGCACACAGCCTTCACTCAGTGCACACAGCCCTCACTCAGTGCACACAGCCCTCACTCAGTGCACACAGCCCTCACTCACAGTGCACACAGCCCTCACTCACAGTGCACACAGCCCTCACTCACAGTGCACACAGCCCTCACTCACAGTGCACACAGCCCCTCACTCGCAGTGCACACAGCCCTCACTCGCAGTGCACACAGCCCTCACAGCCCTCACTCACAGTGCACACAGCCCTCACTCACAGTGCACACAGCCCTCACTCGCAGTGCACACAGCCCTCACTCGCAGAGCACACAGCCCTCACTCGCAGTGCACACAGCCCTCACTCGCAGTGCACACAGCTCTCACTCGCTGCACACAGCACTCAGTGCCCACAGCCCTCACTCAGTGCCCACAGCCCTCACTCAGTGCACACAGCCCTCACTCAGTGCACACAGCCCTCACTCAGTGCACACAGCCCTCACTCAGTGCACACAGCCATCACCCAGTGCACACAGCCATCACTCACAGTGACACAGCCCTCACTCGCTGCACACAGCACTCAGTGCACACAGCCTTCACTCAGTGCACACAGCCCTCACTCAGTGCACACAGCCCTCACTCAGTGCACACAGCACTCAGTGCACACAGCCTTCACTCAGTGCACACAGCCCTCACTCAGTGCACACAGCCCTCACTCACAGTGCACACAGCCCTCACTCACAGTGCACACAGCCCTCACTCACAGTGCACACAGCCCCTCACTCGCAGTGCACACAGCCCTCACTCGCAGTGCACACAGCCCTCACAGCCCTCACTCACAGTGCACACAGCCCTCACTCACAGTGCACACAGAAATTAAACAGTCGCAAAAACTTAAACTCAGTAATAAACATTTACTATATAAATACACACCATCAATACTACATTCACATTAGTACAAATATACAAATAAAATGATCGCTTACCTGTCAAACAACGCTACAACAGAACTAGAAACACAACACGCCATCGCATACAAGCAAGAAAATACAATGGAAACATTTCACAAAAACATTACATAGGACATCATCATTTTAAACATTGAAAACAAAAGAAAACAAGTAAAGATGCGAAACCGGAAACACTCGCAATTTTTTTTTGTCTAAATACGATACAAACTATGGAAAATTAACAGTAAATTAAACACATATTCAATTATAGAATCCGAAAACATAGGGAAACACAAAAAAAGTTGTCACTTACATGTCAAATGACGCAGCAACAGCACAGGAAGCCCGACACACCTTCCACAAACGTCGGCTCGCGAAGATCTGGAAATTTCCCAATTGACGTGACGCAATTGCAACACTAAGAAAGACAACGTTGCAATTTGATTGGACGGAATAGACGTCAATCAAAATGCAAGGTAAATAAGGGAAAAAACTAGAACACCAACCTAAAAACTTTGGTAGCATTATGGCCCAGGGTACCGCCCGCCATTTTTACGCACAGGGAAACAGTAAAAAAGAGAGAACATGGACTAATTCTAATACTAGGCCAATATCCGTACTCAGAACGCACACACATACAAACACACACAGACACACACACAAGCTCACAACAACACACACTTACAAAACACTTACACTCACACCCACTCACACTCACCCCCTCACACACCCTCACACTCTCACCCTCACTCACCCTCACCCACTCACACTCACACACCATCACTCACCATCACCCCCTCACCCTCACACATCATCACTCACCATCACCCCCTCACCCTCACACACCATCATTCACCATCACCCCCTCACCCTCACACACCATCACTCACCATTACCCCCTCACCCTCACACACCATCACTCCCCCTCACACCCCCTCAACCCCTCACAACACCTCACCCTCACAGCCCCTCGCCCTCACCCACTGTCACAGCATCATACCCTCATCCTCACACACCCTCACTCACCCTCACACCCTCACCATCACAACCCTCAACCTCACTCACCCTCACACATCATAACAACTAACTTACACTCACACCCACTCAAACACCCTCACCCCCTCACATACCCTCACACTCTCACCCTCACCAACTCACCCTCACACACCATCACTCACCATCACCCCCTCACCCTCACACACCATCACTCACCATCACCCCCTCACCCTCACACACCAACACTCACCATCACCGCCTCACCCTCACACACCATCACTCACGCTCACACCCCCTCAACCCCTCACAACACCTCACCCTCACAGCCCCTCACCCTTACCCACCGTCACACCCTCATCCTCACACACCCTCACACCCTCCCCATCACAACCCTCACCCTCACTCACCCTTGCACATCCTCACAACAAACTTACACTCACACCCACTCAAACACCCTCACTCCCTCACACACCCTCACACACCCTCACCCTCACACACCCTCACACCCTCACCCTAACTCACCCTCACACACCATCACTCACCACCACCCCCTCACCCTCACACCCCTTCACACCTTCACACACCATCACTCACCCTCAAATACCGTCACCGCTCAGGCCCCCTCACACACCTACTCACCCTCACACCCTAACCACCCTCACTCACCCTCACCCTCACCCTCACACCTCCTCACACACCCTCACACACCCTCACTCACCTACACACCCTCACTCACCCTCACACTCTCACTCACCCTCACACACCCACTCACCCTCACACCCACTCACCCTCACACACCCACTCACCCTCACACACACACTCACCCTCACTCACCCTCACACACCCACTCACCTTCACACACACCCTCACCCTCACACCCCCTCACCCTCACACCCCCCCACCCTCACACCTTCACACAGCATCACTCACCCTCACACACCCTCACAACCCCTCATACACCTACACTCACCCTCACACCATAACCACCCTCACTCACCCTCACTCACCCTCACAACCCTCACCCTCACACCCTCACCCTCACACACCCTCACCCCCTCACCCTCACGACCCCTCACCCTCACACACCCTCACCCTCACACCCTCACCATCACAACCCTCACCCTCACTCACCCTCACACATCATCACAACAAACTTACACTCACACCCACTCAAACACCCTCACACACCCTCACATACCATCACTCACCATCACCCCCTCACCCTCACACCCCCTCACCCCTTCACACACCAGCACTCACCCTCACAACCCCTCACACACCTACACTCACCCTCACACTCTAACCACCCTCACTTACCCTCACCCTCACTCACCCTCACACCTCCTCACCCTCACACACCCTTGCTCACCCTCACTCACCCTCACACCTCCTCACCCTCACCCACCCTCACACACCCTCACTCACCTTCACACCCTCACTCACCCTCACACTCTCACTCACCCTCACACACCCACTCACCCTCACACCCACTCACCCTCACACACCCACTCACCCTCACACACCCACTCGCCTTCACACACCCACTCACCATCACCCACTCACCCTCGCACACCCACTGACCCTCACACACCTACTCACCTTCACACACCCACTCACCATCACCCGCTCACCCTCACACCCCCTCACCCTCACACCTTCACACACCATCACTCACCCTCACTCACCCTCACACACCCTCACAACCCCTCACACACCTACACTCACCCTCACACCTCCTCACCCTCACTCACCCTCACACACCCTCACTCACCCTCACCCCCTCACAACCGCTCACACACCTACACTCACCTTCACACCCTAACCACCCTCACTCACCCTCACCCTCACTCACCCTCACACACCCACACCCCCTCCCCACTCATCCTCACACACCCTCACACCCCCTCCCCACTCATCCTCACACACCCTCACACCCCCTCCCTCACCTACACTCACCCTCACACCCTAACCCCCCTCTCACCCTCACTCTCACTCACCCTCACAAACTCACACACCCACTCACCCTCACAAACTCACATACCCACTCACCCTCACAAACTCACACACCCACTCCACCCTCTCCAACTCCACCCTCCAACTCCACCCTCACAAACTCACACACCCACTCACCCTCACAAACTCACACACCCACTCACCCTCACAAACTCACACACCCACTCACCCTCACAAACTCACACACCCACTCCACCCTCCAACTCCACCCTCCAACTCCACCCTCCAACTCCACCCTCCAACTCCACCCTCCAACTCCACCCTCCAACTCCAACTCCACCCTCCAACTCCAACTCCAACTCCACCCTCCAACTCCAACTCCACCTTCCAACTCCAACTCCACCTTCCAACTCCAACTCCACCTTCCAACTCCAACTCCACCCTCCACCCTCCACCCTCCAACTCCACCCTCCAAATCCACCCTCCAAATCCACCCTCCAACTCCACCCTCCAACTCCACCCTCCAACTCCACCCCTCAATGCCACTTCATCAATCAATGCCACAGCACCACTTAATGCCACAGCAACACTCAACGCCACAGCACCAGACAACGCCACAGCAATACTCAACGCAAAAGCACAACTCAACACCACAGCACCACTTAACGCAACATCACCACTCAACACAACAGCACCACTCAACGCCACAGCACCACTCGAAGCCAAAGCACCACTCAACGCCACAGCACCACTCAACGCCACAGCACCACTCAACGCCACAGCACCACTCAACGCCACTCAACGCCACACAGCAACACTCAACGCTACATCACCACTCAACAAAACAGCAACACTTAATGCCGCAGCATCACTCAGCACCACTGAAGGCCACATCATCACTCAGCACCACTGAAGGCCACAGCATCACTCAGCACCACTAAAGGCCACAACATCGCTCAACACCACTAAAAGCCACAGCATCACTCAGCAACACAGAAGGCCACAGCATCACTCTTTGCAACCAATCAATAACAACTGGTTCTAAGATGTTCTCTCCATGTTTTAAGCTTTATTAGAAATGTTACAAAATAATGGTAATATTTCACTTATGTTCTTGGATTTTCCTCACAGTAAAATACACTGAACATAATCTTCCCATAAGTTCTTTACAAAACTTTAAGCTATTGCCACTATACATTACAATAACTTTTATTTAAGTATTAATTATTAATAAAAATAAAAGCCATTGTTATTTATAATATTAATACTTCAAAGTCATGTAAATACAAAACATATTGCATTAGAATGCTATAGGTGTCACTTTTGCAAAAGTTAAAAATATTGGCATTGTAAATAACAAAGCTAATAATTTCGCTACTTTCAATACAGACACATAAATAAAATATTTGTCATTTGCAATACCAATACCTCAAACTTTCCTAATGCGAGACCTATTGCATTGCAAATGCTTGTTTCACAATTTTTCAGCAGCAGCTTTGCTTATCCTTTTGGGCCTGGTGAAAGCCTATTCACTTCTATAGGCTGTAAAGGCTGAAACTTGTCGCCCCTTGTATACACCTGAGCAGTTTAATTTTACACTGCTTTGCACTGCTTTTTAAACCTGCCAGTTCGGGCGAGTCAATAAATAATTTTTTTCATCCGCACTAGGCAGTTTTAATTTACTTTCACTTATCTATCGCTCTGCACCCTCACAACATCTTACTACTCACATATGGGATTTTAGCATCCTTAACAACCATTGATAACTAACAAAAACATCCCAGAGCTCCTACCTCACAGTAAGGGAGTTGTAGCCCTCAGTGGGACTAGGCTTTCCCACTGGGAGGAGAAGCCCATATGATGAAGCATGCCACCTATGGTGGGTGAGGGCATTCGTCCTAAAAGGGATTGCTCCCCTTTGGGATTTGTTAGAGAGACGTACTTTCTTCCTTTTCTTCCCACACTGGTTCAGACTGCCTTAGACCAGAGACGTTTTTTGTGCTTTGATTGCTATTATTTATTTATTTATTTTATTTTTAACACTTATAGAGCGCACTGATACCAGTCGGCGTCCTGGCGCTGAAGTGATAATTCCAGAGAAGCGGAAAATATGGGTACTTAATGGGAGAAGAGCCATGTTTTTAGATCTTTCCTGAATGTCATGAGATTATTATTAAGTTTGAGGGAGAGAGGGAGGGAATTCCACGCCGTCGCAGCTCCCCTAACAAAACTCCTTCCACCCCAGCGTGCCTTCTTGATCCGAGCGGTTTTAACCAGCCCAAGACTGGCCGACCTCAGTTGTCTGCCTGGTCTATACCATTGAAAAAGATCCTGAAGGAACGCTGGACCAAGACCATGTAGTGCCTTAAAGACAATACAGAGGGCCTTGAACATAATCCGCTTCCGCCCCGGAAACCAGTGCAGTTTATCCAACTCCTTGGAGACTGAGGAGAACTTGGGCAATCCCCCAATCAGGCGGGCGGCCGCATTTTGTAAAACTTGAAGCTTATTGAGCACCCCCTGTTGTGCCTCAAGAAAAGGCTATTGCAGTAGTCGATGCGTGATAGAACAAGGGCTGTCACCACCGTCTTTCTACAGCCCTCAGGAAGGAAGGGCATAACCTTTCTGATAATTCTCAGGGTGCAGTGTACAGAGGAACTCAGCGCATTGACTTGGGGTTTAAAGGTGAGTAGGTTGTCAATAACGACCCCAAGATTCTTTACCTTTGAAACAGGGAGAGGAGGAGACCCCATATCAGTGGGCCACCAGTTAGGGCTCCAAAGATTAGTATTTGGGCCAAAGATGATCACCTCAGTCTTTGATGAGTTCAATTTTAAACAGCTTTTTGCCATCCAGGAGCTGACTGCAGACATGCAATCCTGAAACCTGCCTGCCACCTCCCCCTCAGTCCCCGGGAGCACCGAGACCACAATCTGGGTGTCATCGGCGTATGATGTTAGCTCGAACCCGAAGGATCTGATTACTGGGGCGAGAGTGGCTACGTAGATGTTGAATAAAGTGGGGCTTAGGGACGACCCCTGCGGGACCCCCCCCGGGAGCTCGAAAGGTCTTGATTCGAACTCCCCCATGGCCACCACTTGTACCCGATCAGTTAAAAAGGCCTTCAAGATATTAAGTGCTTGACCGCTGACCCCGCAGCCCTCCAGCCGATCCAGCAACAGTGCATGGTGGACAGTATCGAAGGCCGCTGACAGGTCCAAAAGGATCAGCACTGCCTGGCCCCCTTCATCAAGCACCTTCCGGATCTCCTCTGTGGATTTAATCAGAGCTGTCTCGGTGCTATGACCCTCTCTAAATCCGTGTTGGGCTGAGTCAAGGCCTTTTGAATTGCGCAAGAAGGAACAGAGTTGGGAATTCATTATTTTCTCAACCAGTTTCGCCGGCAATGGCAACCTAGATATTGGTCTATAGCTGTTAGGGTCCGCAATGTCAAGGGAAGGTTTTTTAAGAAGCGGGCAGATTGAGGCCCGTTTCCAAATTTTAGGGAAGTTCCCTTTCTCGAACATTAGATTAAAGATGCCGGCCAGCTGGTTCGCGATAGGAGCAGCCGCCAGTTTTGCAATAGAGGTGGGGCAAGGATCATGAGGTGAGCCTGATTTAGTGGCCAGCAACAGTTTTACTACCTCCTCTGCCTCAACAGGGTTGAAGGTTGAGAGAGTAGCCCCCGGGGGTCCCGCATGAGTGTTCCTGTGGGGCGTTTCAAGGAGGCTCTGGGCCACCAGGGGTTCAAGAGAGGTGAAGATCACCTGAACTTTATTCTGAAAAAACTTTGCTAAGGACTCACAGAGTTCTGGATTAGGTGGGACCATCACCGCCTTGGGAGAGGCCAAACTGGCCACTGTATCGAAAAGTTCTTTTGCTGAATTCTTAGCCTTCTCAATACGGTCCGTAAAGTAGACCCTCTTAGCTTGCCTGATATCTTCTTTATAGGCCCTTTGGCCGGCCTTAAGTCTCTCCTTGTCAGGCTCAGAATAACTGGTTCTCCAAATCCGTTCTAGTTTTTTACATGCTATTTTGGCTTCTCTGAGGGCGTCCGAGTACCAGGGGGCTGATGGCGCCGACCTAGTGGGCCGACATCTTTTGGGAGGTGCCAGCTTAAGACAGGCATGATCAATCCACTCTGTGTACTCGGAAGTAGCTATGCTTACGTCTGTAGGTAAGGCCGGGCTAGAGGCCAGAAGCAACTCCTCCAGGTCTGTTCCATTGATGTTTTTCCAAGGCCTACACATCCTACTTGTTTGCCCCTCACCTGGCACTGTTTTAGCCTGAGGACTGAGGATGGAGAACAGCACCACCCCGTGATCTGTCTAGGGCAGTGGTTCGGCTTTATGGAATATTAGATTGGAATTGTTAGTGAAAATTCCATCTAAAGTGTGGCCAGCCTGATGGGTTGGCCCTACTACCGACTGGGTCAAACCCACTAAAGACATTACATCTAATAAGGCCAAGGTATCTGTATCGGCGGGATCTTCCAAATGGAAGTTAAAATCCCCCAGAACAGTAAAGGAGTCAGCCCCAACGGCCTCCTCTAAAATACTGCCAACTGTTTCGAGGAAACCGGACTTCACCCCAGGGGGTCTGTAAAGTAGGCAGCCCTTAAAAGAATAATGGTTGGAGAGATCCAGCTTAAACCCCAGGGCCTCGCACGCCCCGGAGGAAAGGGGAATTAGGGGAATTACTCCTCACAGTCTCTAAACTGAATCCCTTGGACCCTCCTTTCTAGTTTCTTGTCTTATGATATGTTGTATCTTACCAGCCGTATCTGAGTTGGTGAGATTTTACCAAAATTATATGTATAACATACTTACCTATAAGAGCTTTCAGCCATCCTTCGTCATCTAATGGTACTGTGTCCTTCACATTTGTCTTCCACCTGCTGCAACATACAGAATGGAGCAATGGGCCAGCCCACTTCAGCCATTGGCTAACTTCACTGTAAGTGACACCATTCTGCCCTTTCATAAGGAGCACATCCAAACGCTAAGTAATTTCCATCAGTGCCACAAACTATGCTGCCAAGTTTGAGACCAAAAAATAGTTTTCATGTTGCCAGTATTTTTTTTTAGATTCATGGGTTCTCAGCAACTCCCCAAATAATAAAGTGTTTAAAAAAAAGCATGCCTAAACAAGGAAGGAAACGCTGAAAGGCTGGTAGACAATGCCAGACCTATTGACTTTGTTAATGCTTGTTTGACACAGGGTTCAGGACTTAATTTATTCTATTTAAAAAAAACAGATTTCTTTGCCTTTTACATACCAGTCATCCATTTCGCTAATGGTGGAACAGGTAATTTCATAGCATTCGCATGGTTAGTAAATCTTAGAACATATTATGCATATACAAATCCGTATTATTCCTGGTGATCATCAGTCTCATCCATTGCTTAGTAAGAATCTGCTATGCAGATCCCAATTACCCCAGGGATTTAAAAAACATATAATGCAATCCGACATAGTTTAAAATTATGCCCCTTAAAATTGGGATGATGAATTTCTTTCTTGCCTGCTGCTATAAATCACATGAAAATAATAAATGGAGGTCATTTTGGGGAGATTGGATATCGCAAAGGCACAAAGTCAGTTCAGAGTGCTTGAATCTTCTCCCCGGGTACCCTATCATCAGTGGTATCAAAGTCAAGCAAAATCCTAGTAGTATAAATTTATGGTGCAGTGCGGGGATATCTGCTAGGTAAAAATATCCTCCCTCTGACAAGGGTGGGGTTGCTTGGTACATGAGGACCAGCTGTTTGCAATAGTTTCTCTCCCTGCCCGTATATTGGGCTTGCAGCATAAATGTATCCACCAACTTCTGCCTAGACGTCTTTCTGCAGGAAGTTGGGTCCTTAAAAAGAACTCTCAACCCTATTGCAGTCAATTCCACTTCAACATAGTTCAGCCATCTGATCCTAGTGCAGTTCTCTAATTTTAAGGTGTCTTTAATAATACGCCATATGGAGAGCCACAGTAGGAGTGGGGCTAATTTAATGCACTCAGTAATATAAGGTAAATTCTATATGAAAGACATAATTAGAGTAGGATTGTGGGAGAGAAGTTAATGATTTAAAAAATGTGTTCTCAGTGGATTGCAGAGAGTCAATAGGTGCCATACCCCATACACCAGCCCATAGGTTGCTGCTGATTTAGTCATGGCGTGATAAATCTTTTTAATGGCAACTAAAGGTTTTGCCCCCAGCCTTATAGCAAAAAATGTTATCACCGTTAGGCTCCTCTCTATACCCATGGCCCTTCCTTCAACCAGCTGTGACCACATTTGATTTTTGTCAAAAAGCACCCCTAAGTAAGGGAAGGACTCGACCACCTCAATTTTTCCAGAGTCCATCTGGAAATGCGCTTTTTTATCTTACTTTCCTGCCCCAGCAACCATTATAAAAGATTTTGTTTGGTTCACTTTTAAGTCCAGCGAGTAAATAAACGCTACATAAGCTGATATGAGACGCTGGAGGCTTAACCCTGTTCTGGCTATGAGAATAGCATCATCCGCGTAGGCTTGAATTTGTAGCCGATAGGAGTTAGACACAGGAACATCCAGGGTTGCTCCCACTAGCGCTATTTCAACGCTGTTCCTGTAAATGAAGAAAATGAATGGTGCTTTACCTTACCCCCTTAAGATCTTAAAAGGGCGGGTGCGGGTGCGTTGCTCGTTCTTCCCGTATCGAGCACATGAAGAAGCCTTGGAATACAATTGGCGAATAAAGTCAATTATGACCTGGTCGACCCCCATCTCTTCCATTATGGACCAGAGTTTAGGGTGGGACACGCAGTCAAATGCAGCAGACAGATCCATGAATGCGAGGTACATTTTCACACCCTTAGCTCTAGTATATTTGTCCATTATTAATAAAAAATTCAGGCACTGATCGACTGTGCTCTTTCTCCACCAGAAACCATACTGTGACTGCATTAGGATATTTCTATCCTTCGCCCAGGTCTATAACCTAGATCTGATTGCCCTTAGGTGGAACTCTATATAATTGGGCTAAAAGAGAGAGTACAAAGGAGTTGTTGTAATGTATTACCAAGCATTCCCTCTTGATTGATTTTGGGGACAGACCAAGCCACTCCACGCTCCTGGCCATGATGATTTGGCTAGCCAGATGAGCTCCCCCATGGCCGTACCGGTTGTGTAACGGTTTAACCAGTGGAGGGATTTGTCCATCAGTTGAGTTGTTGTTTCAACCTGGCCCTTCCGCAATTTCGGGACATTGCCCAGGACCATTTCAAGGGGGTAGCAGTCGGTGGTGGTGCAGAGACTGGTAGAGACTGGTAGGTGATGGGCGCCTGCCTCTGTGTATTTCTTTTCTGCCTTAAAAAAATTCCGTTTCCACCACCCACAATGTTATTGTCTGCATGTTGGTTAGCAACCTATTTATGGTGCTGGTAGCATGTAAGTGTGTATGGTTATAGATTCTATCAAGTTTGCAGGATGGTCAGTGAGTTGACCAGGGGTTTTTGGCCGTGAGGGCGGGCAGTAAAATCAAGTGAGCTTGCGTTCATGTTTCGTTGGGGTGGCTGAGATAAGTAGTCCTCCACTGTGTTACTTACTATTGGACAAAACCTCCATCTGAGTGAACTAATGGCCCGCTACAGTATCAGTACCCAGACGTGTGGATTGGGAAAGGGGGTGATTGGAAGGGCCCACACCATCCATACATAAAAGTCTCTCTTCAATTTGGGTTAATTTAATTAGAAGAGGGTTCAGGAGCACTGTGACCAAGTTCTCAATTCTCTTCCAAATATCCTCACCAATCTCCTGGGACAACATTGTGGCAGGGTTGATAGTCCTCAAGATAGAGATTAGCTCTGCTAACGGGTCTGCATTCCCTTTTAGTTTTCCAGGCTGTTTGAGTCCCTTTCTGAGGCTTTTGTTTTTGCAACCCGCCACCTCTTCCTCTTTTGACTGGAGGCTCACTTATATCATCTGACTGAGATTTTGTGGCCTGGCCCCTCGTCACTATGTTGGAACCGCTGGTTTTGTCCAGAGGAGAAGATACTTGCAAGGCTGGCACCGGGTGTACTCCAGGTGAAGTTTGGAGGGGAGGTAAAGGGATGTTATCCATGATGTGGGTGCCAAGGGAGGACCGCTTCTGCAGAATCAAGGAGTCCAGAGAGAGACGCATTTCCATTAACTCAATCTCTTTTCTAAGGACAGATACAGCCCTCGTTAAGAAGGCATCAAGTATTCCAGCTACTGCACACCCCGGGCGTTCACTGTGGCTCTTTCGTTTACACATTACGATTTAAATACTAACGTCTAAGAAGTTACTGAAAAAACAAAATGACAATGGCAGTACCTCCAAGACAAGAACCTTGTTACTCCCAGGGTCCACAAGTTAGGTGGGACACGGCCCAGCCCAGCCCCCTACAGGCTCCAACGGGCATCCCCTCACGCATCCTGCACTGCAAGCCGGCGTCAGTGTTTTGGCCACACTCCAGGTGCAAGGTGTGATGTCGTGCCGGGTGATGTCACTGGCACGCCTAGACCGTAAGGGTCATGTGACCCTTGTTCAATAAAAGTACTGGGACGCGTAAACGTACGTCAGTTAGGCGACAGAGGTGAGCTCCACAGGTATACCATCAATATTGGCTCCTGTGGTTATTAGAGTATATGAGCTTCCCCACATACATCTTGTGACCCGCAAGTGTTGGCGCTGCCCACGCGCGCACATCACAACAAAAGGGAGGTTGGGGATTGTAGTCCCCCTGCGGCAAGATTTGTGACTTCTCACCCGGCAGCAGTAAGTTGAAAATGCCCAGCATCCAGGTCAATCGAGAGGCAGGTGAGGTTCCGCTTTTCCTGCTACGCGTGATCACCCACACAGGAATGAGAACAGGGGGAAGTGCGGCTATACACACCACCGGCCGGTGTCGGTGTTTTGTAGGCATGAGCGGATTTTGCGGATTGGCAATCCGCGAATTTGCGAATTTGCGGATTGCCAAAATCCGCAAAATCCGCGAATCCGCGCGGATTTTTTTTTTTATGTTCGCACGAGTTTCTACAAGTTCGCGAGGGTTTTGTACAATTTCGCAAATTGCGAAATTGTACAAAACGCGTGCGAACTTGCAGCAACCCGTGCGAACACAATTATATGAAGAGAAAGAAGCTCCTGGTCACAGGAACAGCACGGGGATTGCGCTCATGAAAGTCAAGGATGCAAAGGCCTCTACCCAGCATCACAGCTGATTTTCCACAGTAGATTTGGGAAGAGGCACACCTGTCCAGCCTCGAAGACGCTCATGATTGTTTTTGGGCTAATGAATGAGTCACTGATTTTGAGCATCAACTAGTTCGAGCGACCATGCAAAGGCCGCCCTCTACCCAGCATCACAGCTGATTTTCCACGGTAGATTTGGGAAGAGGCACACCTGTCCAGCCTCGAAGACGCTCATGATTGTTTTTGGGCTAATGAATGAGTCACTGATTTTGAGCATCAACTAGTTCGAGCGACCATGCAAAGACCGCCCTCTACCCAGCATCACAGCTGATTTTCCACGGTAGATTTGGGAAGAGGCACACCTGTCCAGCCTCGAAGACGCTCATGATTGTTTTTGGGCTAATGAATGAGTCACTGAATTTGAGCATCAACTAGTTCGAGTGACCATGTGTGTGTTACTATGCAATCACCTTGAAGGGCGCAGGGGTCCCTTGAGTGACCTGTGTAAGCCTGTAACTATTTTACAATGGCGCCAGCAAGCTGCCAGCGCCGTTGTAAAATAGTTACAAAGGTAGCTTGCACAGGAAGCACCTGCTTCGTTTTATCTAGTGGTTCCTGTGCAAGCTAACTTTGTAACTATTTTACAACGGCGCTGGCAGCTTGCTGGCGCCATTGTAAAATAGTTGCATGAGTGGGGGTTCAACTTTTGAACCCGTTACGTTCGCGGATTTTTTTTGGCGGATTTTGCGGGAAATCCGCAAAATTCGCGGATTGCCCAAAAATCCGCAAAATCCGCGAGCGTAACGGATTTCCCGCTCATGCTTAGTGTTTTGACTGTAGTGCAGGCGCAAGGGAGGTTGGGGATAGTAGTCCCCCAGCAGCGAGATTCACGGCTTCCCCCCCGGCGGCAGTAAACATTTAGAGCCAGATGTAGGTTTTCCAAATTCACAGATTCTAAAATACTGAATTTTACTGATTCAGTATTTTAGAATCTGTAAAAGCTATGTAGGAAAACATTTGACTAGTATTACAAATCGGTACGTATTTACCGAATCGGTATTTACCGATTCGGTAATTCCCATTCATTCCTATGGGCCTGGAGGCCCATAGGAATGAATGGGAATTACCAAATCGGTAAATACCGATTTGGTAAAAGGGGAACCGCATTCAAGGGTGGCAGGGAGGCACTTTGACACCCTGTTGCACCCCTGAATAGTGCATGGGTGCACATGTGGCACACATACATGCCCTAAGGGCATGTATGTCTGCCACATGGCACTGTTATACATTGCAAAAAATTGTTTTTTTTAGGGTTTTCGATATTTACCACCAACTTGTAGTTTGTGGTAAATAACGAATCCTGAAATGGGAAAAGCACTCATTTGAGTGCTCCCTACATTAAGGATTCGGTAATTTACTGAATCGATATTTTAAGAATTCGGTAATTCACCGATTCCTTAAATTACCGATTCGGTAAATTACCGAATCCTTCAATTTGGCCTCTTACATCTGAAAAGCCTAATTCTGGTCGGTAACGGCTGAAATTCGGTAATTTCGGCAGTTAGCGACCAGTATTAGGCTACCTACATATGGCCCTTAATTTCTGTAACTTGATACAAAGTGGAGCCAAGTATTAGATCTTCAGGTTGGGCTCAATGCTGCAGCATCATGGTTTTGCAATTTGGTACAGAACATCTTAGAACTATGAATATTCTTAGGTCTGGCTTTAGCTAAGACCTTTAGATTTTACCAAAATGATATGTATAACATACTTACATATAGAAGCTTTCAGCCATCCCTCGTCATCTAATGGTACACATTTTTCTTCCACCTACTGCAAATACAGAATGGAGCAATGGGCCAGCCCACTTCATCCATTGGCTAACTTAACTGTAAGTAACACAATTGTGTCCATTCATAAGGAACACACCGAAACACTAAGTAATTTTAATCAGTGCCACTAAATATGCTGCCAATTGTGAGACCAAAAAATTGTTTTCCTTTATGCCTGTACTTTTTGTTTTTAGATTTATGGGGGCTCAGCAACTCCCCAAATAACAAAGTGTTGTAAAAAAAAAAAACCTTGCCGAAGGATGGAAAACGCTGAAAGGCTGGTAGACAATGCCAGACCTATTGACTTTGCAAATGCTTGTTTGACATAGGTTTCAAGATCAGCACATAATTTATTATAGTTTCTGATTTCTAAACAAGCTGTAGTGAAAAGGAAAGATACAATTTAACAGTGATTTTTCAAGAGAACTTGTATAGCAAGTATGCTTTGAGTTCCAGCAGATTTCAGGTCTGCCCTCCCATCTTTTAAAAGAATACCAATGACCGGGCAGTGCTGGTCACTTCTTGTGGGTTCTCATTCAAGAGCTGCACAGATGATGCTATGATCCTCTTCAATCTTAAATGACTACCACAGTTTGGTAAAAGCCTAGTGGAATTTACCTAAGACTTCTGACCCTACATGCACAGCTCACACATCTTATATATCAGACCAAATTGCAAAGTCTTCCCATCACACAGATTGTATTGGCTGCCAGGTAAAAAGGTTATTTAATTCAAAGTAGTGTGCTCTTCATGGTATAGGGCTCTTTCCCTTGATAATAACAGCCTTGTGTATTTACCAGGACGCTCCCTATGTTCAGTGGCGGCCTCTGTGGCCAGAAAGCCTTGTTACCACCACTGGCAAATTAATGAGTAGGTGTTTTCAGTCTGCACTTTTGGAACAGAGCGTTCATAAGAGGGTCAGAAACTGGACAGATCACAGAGGGAAGCATAAAACAAAGTCAGGGGAGCTGTAAGGTCTAAACAGCTGGACCTTGGCTCTTCAGTGTGCTTTCTGGGGAATTCCATGGCCCCAAGAGAAGGGTGAACCGGGGAGTACGAGAGCATGCCTGCTCTACCACCAGAAGGAGAGGAAAGCCTGGTAACCTTAACTTTCATTAAATATAAAGGCAACTATAAAGGACACAGCTGGATGTCAGAACCTGCATGTTTCAGAGCCCAAATCTTTTTATACGCAGGGGCAAACCTCCGCAACCTTCCTGCCCACAATACAGGTTAAGTATCAAAAACAGGGGTTCCCTCGAAACAAGCTTTAGGCCTAAGTTCCTCTGGCATCACAGAAGATATTGAATAGTACAGATATGCGTACAGTTATATATGTATTTGTAGTTTGTGTAATGATACCAAATATATATATATATATATATATATATATATATATATATATATATATATAGGCGCGCAACACCCATTGAACTCACCGGGCTTCAGCCCCCCCCTGTCGTGTGTGGCAGCCCGGGATGAGACAGATCCCGGGCACACACCGAGCCGCACCCGAACGTTTCACAGGTCTTTAAAAGACCATTTGAATGTTAATTAGGCATTGCAGTTGTTTCACCCCTTCTAAGAGCCCCTGCAGCTCCACTCTGCCTACTGATTAAAGGTTCAGCCCCCCCGAAATTTTTCTAAGTCCCCACCGAAATTTGGCTCTAGTTGCACATATATATATATATATATATATATATATATATATATATATACGGATATCAACACTCCGCTTAAGCATACATCTGATACTAGGAAAAACATAAATCACCTTTCTGCATTTAGGAATCCCTCGGAGGACAAATTAAAATACCTTATCCTGTCAATTAAGTCTGGCTCCCCATACGACCCCTGCCCACCTAGCATAATGCATCTGTTACACACCCAACTGGCAGTGCATTTGGGGCAATTTGTTAATAAAGTGTTTTCTAGCAGAATTTTCCCCTCCCAATGAAAACGTACCTCAATTCTTCCACTTTGAAAAAAAGACAACCTGGACAGCACTTAACCCTACAATTATCGCCCTATTGCAGGACTCCCTTTGGCCCCCAAATGTATAGAAAAATTTCTGAACAAACAAATAACAGAACACATTGAAACAAACTAATTGCTAGATGAAACACAACATGGGTTCAGGAAGTATCATAGTACTGAATCTGCCCTATCATAGCAACTGAGGATATCTGTGTAATTCTTGATGGAAGTGGATCTGCTGCTTAGGTGCTGCTTGACCTTTCGGCGGCATTTGATACGGTGAGCCATGAGATCTTGGCTGACTGTCTCCAGGAGGCAGGAGTAAAAGGCACAGCATTTGAACTTTTAAAATCATTTTTGATAGATCGACAACAAAATGTAGCAATGGGGTCAGCAATCTCTAAGCAGTTCTCCCTACCATGTGGAGTTCCTCAGGGTTCAGCCCTTAGCCCCACACTTTTTAACCCATATGTATCGCCACTATCCCTGATTATAAAAGAGGCGGGTTTCTCCCTAGCTTCATACTCTGATGACACACAAATTGTGGTGTCCCTAACAAATGGAGAAAAGAACTCGGGAGAGACTTTTAGTGCATGTATAAAGAATGTGAGTGATTGGATGGATGGAAACTGTTTGAAGCTGAATGCATCAAAAACAGAGGTTATCATCGTTGGTAACAAACTCTCCCTCAGGACGCCCGACTGGTGGCCACCAGTAGTGGAGCGCTGCCCACACCCTCCACCAAAACAAAGGACTTGGGCATCATCATAGACAAAGAACTCAAATACAAAGAACAAATCAGCAACGTTGCATCTGTTTCCTTCTGTGCCATGAGACTAATTAATGAAATTAAAAAATACATACCAGGGGAACTCTTGAAAACAGTGACCCTGGCCATGGTCCTCTCAAGCATAAACTATTGCATTAGCCTTTATCTCATCCTCAACTCTGGTCTGGTCAACAGATCGTACAAAATACGGTAGCCCGTCTTATTTTAAAGATCCCTAAAAATGTATCAGCAAGAGAAGCTTTAAAAAAACTGCACTGGCTACTGGTTAGGCAAAGATGTAAGTTTTTAAAGCCCTTTGTCTGGCTTTTAAATCTTTGCATGGTCAAGGACCAGTACAGTTTAGGAACAAACTAAAGTGGTATGTCCCCAACAGAACCTTATGGTCAGGACTGGCTAGGAACATGGTAGTTACCCCCTTCAAGAAGGCCACCTGGGGAGGTAGGAGCCTCTTCAGACCAACAGCAATGCTTTGGAAGAAATTACCTATTACCCTAAAAACAGCTTCATCCCTGCTGAGTTTCAGGAAAAGCTTAAAAACGTGGCTATTTACCCAGACCGCATGAACTAAATAATCTTTTCTTCCACCAGCACTAATGTCCCTTCTGTCCTTAGTCATTATAGCACCACGACGCCTTCGGGCAGTAGCTGCACTTTATAAATCCGATTTCATTCATTCATTCATAGTAGGTGCTACAGACAACAGAGCAGTGCCAGTGAATTGTGACATGGGTGATTAATAGTGTGCATGTGCTATTAACAAAAGGTTCGATAGTAATTCAATTTTGCTAGAACAGAACAGTCAACAGTTCAATGTGTCACCAGGGTCTTCATCAGTTCAACAAGTATGGTAGCAACCTGCAACAAATAAATACAACCAAACAACCAATTGTACGTATAAAACTAAACACATTGAAAATCTGTTAAGTGCTCGTCAGGTGTGTCAACATCTTACCCTGATTGTAATTCAACAATTCTTCCAGTAGGTCCCGCAATATCAAGGCTCCGTAGCATTTTTGTTTTGTACACAGTTCATATAAATAATTTTGTAAAAACAAATAAATACCAGTTGGACATTCCTACAGCTATGCCCACTAGGCTCTTGCAACGGACCATGGCCATTCCATCAGTACACATTGGGCAATGAAGGAATGAATTAATAATTTGTAAAGCGCTTGAATCACCCCCGAAGGAGTATCTCCATGGTAGAGAGCAACAGCCCAGGGTATCAATTGCGGAACAGTTCAGTTTTCAGAAGTTTCCTAAAAGTAGGGAAATCAGTACACCTACGGAGGTAAAGAGGCATGCAATTCCAATATAGGGGATCAAGATAAGAAAAGGTCTTGCCCCCAGAGCGGGACTTCCTAAAACGGGGGCTGATGAGGAGGGATTTTTCAATGACAATGATTTTTCCTTTACAATGTAGTCTCTACAATGACTGCCTCTTAACAAAAAATTGCTTTACCACGCATTCCTTTACCACAAATTTTCGTTATAAAGGCATGCATGGTAAACGGCTATCCATGGCTAAGGTTACCACCCACCCCCTCTCTCCCCCTGAGCCCTAAATACACCTCTCAACCCCCTAAAAAATATCCTGATCCACTTTCGCCCCTTAAAAACTACTACTCCAAACAACCCCACCCCCTAAAATCTATTGCAAACCCCTCGCACCCCCTGAAAACGACCCCAAACCCCACCACCCCTAAAAACCACCCAAACCCTACCGCCCCTAAAATCTATCTTGAACCCCTCCACCCCCTAAAAACTACCCCAAACACCCACACCCTAAAAACTACTCCGAACCCACCACCCCCTGACACCCCTCTTACCTGTCCTCTTCGCATTCCGACGCTCCTCTCTTCCCGCCCATCCGAACACTAGACCGACTTTGCCTTAACCATGCATATGTTTGGTTAAGGCAAAGTCATTTTTCAGGCAAGTAGTTTTTTGGCTTTCGTGCTTCCGGAAATCGTGGCTCTGGCCTCCTTTGTTCCGTATGTCTGGTGCATAGGTAGCCAGTGTAGCTATCCCAGAAGAGGCAAAGCGGTTGTTCTGCATGGCATATTCAGGACCACATGGGCTGCAGTCTGGATCACTTGAAGTTTATTCAATAAAGCTTCATTTGCAGCAGCCAAAAGTGTATTGCAGTAATCTAGGCGACTAATAACTAGTGCCTGAATCAATGTTTTACATACCTCGAGTGGAAGGAATTGGAATACACTACACAAAAGACCTAGCATATGGAAACAGGTACCAGTGGTAGCTCTTACTTGATCTTTCATTGTGAGGGACTGTTCCAAACGGATACCTACATTTTTTACCAACGTCTTGGGAACCGGAGCTATGCCTAAGTTTGAAGGCCACCACTCTGCAGCCCAGAGCTTTTGGGCATTTTCAAAGAGCATAATCTCTATCTTTTCAGCATTCTGTTGGAGAAAAGTTTGTCTCATCCAGTCTGAAACTGCGTTGATGCCTGCCAGGAAGCGGAATTTAGAGGTTGTTTCATTGTTGTCAAAAGATAGAAGATGTGCTTAAAGTTATCATCATGCCCACTGCCCACATTAGTTTTCAGGCTATGGGCTTGTGCCTGCCCTGCTCTTTGTTTTGAAAGCAAAAGACAATAAAAGAAGTCAGCTGACAAGGCAAATGACCACAAATTCAAGGAAGCAGACTGAAGTTACTCTAAAGGGGATATTTACCAGAAAAGGCAGGAGTGCTGTGTTGCCTCAATTTTGGCATTGCCACGTTCCGACATTTCCAAAAAGCTGGGATGCGCCGTATTTACGAAAATACGGAGCACCTCTGCATTTTCCCTAGCCCTGTCACAAAAAAAGTTGACTAGTGCCAGCGTAGGCATTCTTGCGCCATATTGCAAGGGTGCTTGTGCTGAAGGGGAGGTTGTTTATGTGCAGAAAGGTGTTCCTTTCTGCACATAAAGAATCAATAATGGCAATTTGCTCTTTCTATATGTGCTGCAGAATGCAGCCCACATGGAAAGAGCAAAACACGAGGAGAAATTTGTAATTTCTCCTTGTGTCACCATTCTAAGACCAGCTATTACCTGGCCTTAGTTTTGGTGCTGCTTCAGTCTTGTAAATATGGGGCAGTATCAAAAAGCAATGGGTGTTGTGGTGAAACACCAACTGCAACACCCATTTCCTGACACTTTGTTGCAGCAGACTGCGGTGGAAAGGGGCTTATTTACATGGTGACGTAAAGCCACATTAAGTAGGTTAGCCCCCCCCCTTGTAAAAAGGAGAATGGAGCAACACCACCAGGGCATCAGACAAAATCAACGCTCCGGTGGCGTTACAGCTTGAAAATATGCCCCTTTGTGAGAGAAAGTGTGCTAAAATGTACATGACTCTGTTTCATTGGGTCCAGAAAAGTCTGCTAGGGTTTCTAGACTGTGTATGGAAAATCTATTTCCCCAATATGGGCATTTTCTCCCATTCAATTAAGTACTATGACCCTCACTTGACTTGACGGTGGTGTGGGCACCATGCTGAATGCTGCCACCTCTTTGACTTCTATTCCTAATAGAGTCAACGGATATCAACTACAGCTCACTGATCAGCTCTTCATGCTCAGATTTGAATTTCAGGGATGAAGTCTGCAGATCCCACAATCAATATCCTCTTTTTTTCAAGTTATGAAAATTGCACAGAACATGATAGAATGATTTACACCAATTCAACATATAGCATACAACACAAAGGGCCATATTTAACCAAGTCATGCAGTGTAGCACAGCAAGTCATTTTGTTGTGTTTCACTGTGTGACAGGGAATGGGCAGTCAATACACAGTTTTCCTGCCTTTTCCCCTTCACTGGCACCCTTTTGGCTGCCCACTGCCAATGCAGGCACCCTTGTGCCATGGTGCAAGGGTACCTACATTGTAAGGAGGATTGTTTTTGTGCAGGATGGGGTACCTTCCTGCACAAAAACAATCCCCTGAGATTGTTTTCCTCTTTCTACTTGTGCTGCAGAAAACAAGGAAAAATAAAGATATTTCTCCTGGTTATGCCTCACCTGGGCAGACATAGTTTTTTGGCACATTTCCAGGTCTACCACTCGTGATAAACCTGGGAATGAGTTAAAATTCATGGATGTTGCATGGGAACACCCACAAAATGCCAATGGAAATGCCTCCCTGGGGCAGAATAATCCTTTGCATGGATTTGACATGCTTTGCATTACCCGAGACTTATGAAGCCACTCACAGCCAAGCAAATTGTCCCCACATGGCTTCATAAATCTCATTTTGAAGTTGTGTCACTCTTGCAACATGTTGCGTGATGCAAGAGCAACACCAAGGGGCTTGTAAATATGCCCCAACGTGTACTGCTAATCCATCATCTATATTTTCTGTTGCCTCGTCTAGTACTCTTTGAGGTACACTCATAACTTATCCTTTCATCCAATTTGCTTACAAAATAAAGTCAAAGTGAATTATGTTTCCTTTGTACATTTTTGTGCAGATTTATCATACAGGGCCAAAGTTATCATGAAAACTAAAACCCTTTTCACTTGAATAACCAACTCAAACATAACTATAGAGTTGCTATCACACTGCCTGAACTATATCACTGAAAAAACATGACAGAGTATATCCATGAATGTGGGAAGTATTACATACAGAAAAAAAAATTTGCTGCCAGATGTATTGCTGTTTTTTGCGGACACAAACAGGAAATCGGCCCGTTTGCGACTGCAAATAACAGTGGTAGTATGTAGCATTGTTTTGCAACTGCATTTGTGGAGTGGTGTGGCTCACTGGTGTGGAGTGGTGTGGCTCACTGGTTAGAGGCGGCAGACCCGGGAGCAGAGAACGGCCCAGGACCAGGGTTCAATTCCCGACATGGCAGGGTCAGCGGACTCGATAATTCTCACCTCGGTGCCTACTCTAACCAGGGATCACACTCGGCAACTCTGGGCATTAGCTTGCCTCATCTCCACAATGGCCCCCCATATACGCCGGGGATACCTGGTTTCACCTTGGAGACACCCAGTAGGGACCATCTCACAGGGAAAGCCAGGACGGGTTCCCCAGCGGTCTATTCGCGCCAGGATACTCCGGTAGTAATTGAGCGCAGTATAAAACAGCATATAACATATTTGCGGTTGCAGAACACTTGCAGTTTACCACCTACTTTAAGCAGATGGTAAGCCACTCGCGATTGGGAAGAATCTTTGGAGAATCTTTTCCCCAGCAGATGCCGTATCAGACCACAAGCAGGAGCTAAAAGATGCTTTCTGGCAGTATACTGGTGATCAAATCTTAAGATCGTGTAGGCTAGGCCATCTTACTGTCTCCTTTTTTGACATTTTAAGATGATTACCATTTGGAATCCTTTTTGGATGAGGTTTAACTACCTTTTGCAAAAACTCTTTACTTTAAATTTCGAATTGGTATTCTCCCCATCCATTCATTTACAGCTGCATGAAATCATGAAAATTTTGACCTTACAAGATTTTGCCCCTTTTGCCCAGGAAAGCTTGAATCCGCAGAGCATGTCACTCTTTTCTGCTGAACCTATCAGGGTTATAGAAAGAAGTGGAACCTTCTAGTTTGTCATGATTTGGGGCTCAGGAGCGTTAGATCAGCTTTTGGAATTTTAGGAAGGTATACTAGACAATGTGTCGTTTTCACAGTTTCAAGGTTCTTGATGGTTATGTGGAGACTTAGGCAAAAAGAAGATGTTCACATGAGGAATTGGGGTGTGCCCCTTTGTTGTCTGATTTACATTTTTTGTATTTTGTTTGTAGCAGCTGTATATTTATGTGTCAGGTTGAGGACTCTTCCGACATAAGGGGAGGCAATGAGCTGGCCAACATACCCTGGTTTCCTGAGTCTGATACTGCCACCACGAAGTCAGTCATTCTTTGTTTTTAGGTCGGGACAGGAAGTCAGGCAGAAATCCAAAGTACAGATGCTCTGTTTTCACTGTACAGTGGAAACCCAGTTAAGGAAATAACCCCAGTTGCCTACAAATAATAGGAGCCCTTTTACATTGGCACCGTCGACAAGATGGCTGCCGTGTAAGAGCTCCTCGCAAGAGCTCCCGGTATGGGGAATTACAGAATCTGTAATTCTCCCTTGGATTGCCTGCCCATCTGAACCCTGCACAACTGTTATCAACGGAACTGAACATTTACATGGAACAACGGAACAAAACGAATGAAAAATAATGAGTGTTTACTGAAAGTCTCTTACCATCCGCTGCGATCCTCTACGCCCCGTTGAGCCCGCTTCGGGTCCGCCCTTCCACTGGTTGCCTGTACGGAATTACCAGTGGCTGACCCGTTGATCTGATCAGATGTTCTGGGTAAACGAGTAACTCCGACTTTCTACGACGATCCTCGTAGACCTGTTGAGCATGCTCTGGGTCCACCTTTCCGCTTTTCGCCAGGACGATATGGCCAGTTGCTGACCCGATGATCAGAACAGCTGACCTGGGTCTACGAATAACCCAGATGATCCAATAAACTGATCTGGTTGTGATGACGAACTCCGTGGGAGTCCCTCCGTCTGCTGTGATCCTTTGAGGACCCATCGAACCCGCTCCTGGTCCGCCCCACCAGCGTGCTACCTGGACTGAACCACTCGACTGCTGGCCTGACGATCCCACCAGCACTGCCTCTGTGAATCAGGCTGCCCAGACTAATCCTTCAGTCGGTGATGTCCTCGGCTTGGATCCGGACTGCGTGCACAGGTTGTTCCCTGATGGTCGGGACTGATGAGAATTGAAGAAGTTCCGAGTCTTTGGTTCCCTGCTGCTGATCAATGTTGCGCCTTTCTGAAGTCTGCACGGCGGACTGTGGCCCATGTCGTTTTTCTCCCCCCCTTCTTGACTCGGGTTTTTGCACTGTCCTGAAACCCCTTTTCACAGGTCCGCTAACTCCGGTGTCTCACATTGATCACAAGTGCCTCTTTTCCTCTGTGTGGTCCCACGGCTTACACGGAAGATGTTTGCCCTTCTCCGCTGCCTGCTGGTTCTCACGCAAATTGTGAGCATCTCTGCCTCTGGTTGAGGCCCAAAATGGCGACCTTCCCTACCGCAGTTGGACAGTGATCGTGCTCTCCAGGTTTTTACATGGCGGTCGGAGCTTGTTCCGATTCCTCCTCAGTTTGTTGTGCCACCACCTGAATTATGCTGGCTATTCACCTTTACTATTCTCCTAGCACTCACTGTGGTTATGGGTGCTTCTGCCCTTGGTTGGCCCAGGATGGCAACCATCCCGGCTTCCGATCTTCAGTGCAGCTTAACTACCGTCAGCTCTCCCCACCTGGTGAGCCACAGAGTTGCAATACGATACCTTAATTTTACGATCTAAGTCAGCACTTAGCAATTGTGCCCTCATCGACTCACTGAACTGGTTTTGTATCATAGCCCTCCCCCTCCCCCCGGACACTTCAACCCTACTCTGCCCCACTACCGTGTACATTGCTCCATTGACGACATTTCCCACTTGTATAGCAGTCGCTCCCTCATAATTTTAATTGATGCATAGTCCTTGTCTTCTATGTTCCGTTCCCTGCCTTTCTATCCTTGGTGAACTGTACAGTTAGGCGAGCCACCTTATCCCCTGATAACTGATGTGGTTTGCTACCCTTTACCCCTTCCTAACCACTACAGTGGTCCGGCACTTGATTCCTCCACTCAGCCCCCCTGAAACGCTGACCCAATCTTATACTGTCCCCTTTACCTATTATCATGGCGGACATCACTCCGTGACCCCGGATACCTAGCCCCACAATTTGATGAAGACCTACTCGATCTCTTACTCCCTAATGGGATCCAGTACCCTAGCAATTTGTCATTCACGGTGAGTCGTTCCCACTTACTCCCCTCCTGACGTCCTCACAGCTTTACCTCCTCCTACTGGACCTAACTTTACGGGCAACGCCGGGACCAATCCCCTGGATTTGTGTCTTACATCTACCGCTGTCGCTCTGGTGACACAACTGAACTCCGCATATTCCATTTGTACTAATGCACTACTGTCTCTTCCTTCAAGTCCCCCCCACCCCTTATAGCAGCTACTTGGGCCGCAGTTGCACATGCACTATCTCAGGGTCAATTTTTATCTCTTTGTTGTTCCTCAACATACGCTGTCTATGATATGTTTTTTATCTGCAACTAGGAAATCTCTCTCTGTGGTAAACTCATGAATTAATCTGTTGCTCAATCAAAGCCCTTACTCCCTTCTGTATGGTTACCTTTTGCAAATATACGCATTCACTTCTGTCCTTCCTCCTGCTCTGTCTTGCTTTGTACTAGCCAATTTGTTTCTTCCAATTCCCTGCTGGTGCGCATCCCCCCTCTTACTGCTGCCCCAATACCCCTTATTCACTTTTACCGTCCTTGCTCTTTATATCACTCTCCCCTCATCTCTCCCTCCTCTCCTTCTTTCTTATTCACTAAACAATGTCACCTCCTATTCACATCTTCGCCACCCAATGCCCTTCACTAGCCAGACATGGCCCCAACTCCTGGACCATTCCTTACCCTCCCAATATTTCCAAAAATGCTAGAAAAATTCATAAAACACTGATCCACCACCCTGAACTCTAATTGTAGATACCTACCACAGCCTGTCCTCCCCTATAGAAACCAATTACATCTTCTACTCCAAGCACCCTTGGAAATGGAAGAGTATTTTCTTACATCACCTCCCCCTCACCAAAACGTGCCAAATCCCTTACAGATTCAAACTATCCACCTCTCCTTCTCCATCCTTTCCCAGGAATATCGACATCTCCATTTTCAAAATAGGAAATATCCTCATACAAGCCTCTGAACATCACCTCACCATTTTTTAACTTCATTTCAGCACCTTATCCTTCCAACTGTCAAATTCATCTCCAAATCCCACACCTACTTCACCATAAGATTACCCAGTGTTCCTCCCTTCTTTCCCTACTGTAACACTTCTTCCCTCAGAAAACTCTAACCTAAACTATGTTACCCTTGCCTCTACTCCTAATCACTCACTCTCCCTCAATTTCCCCCCTCAGGACATCACCACCTCACTCGTCATCCCCCACAACTCTCACGCTTACCAATAATCTAACTCTCATTCCCTCTAATAACCAATGCCCTCAAACTCCTAACCCCATTTCTAACCACTCCCCTACCATTGGTGCCCTCAATATGGCTCTTCCCTCTATTCTCCTACTTTCCCCTACTCTTCATCCTCTAAACCACACTATTACCCCAAACTCTGATGGTACCTCTCCCCACACCCCTCTTGTCCTCTCCTCTTTTCCTCAATTCTCTTCTCAAGCCTCTACCTATAACAAATCACTCCCTCCTGAATCCCCCTTGACATCTCCAACTCACTCTACATCTCCCCAAATCTCACACTCGTTCATACCTAAACTCCCACGCCCTCTAATAATCTATTCCCTCCAAATCCCAACCCCACCTCTTCAACTCCCAACCCCACTTCCTTCCCCTGCCATACCACCCAAATCCCCCTCACGGCCCCTCACTCTATTATATCCCCTTCTCTGACCCTTCCCTCTCTAAACTATACTCCTTCCCCCAACACTGATGTTACTTCCCCCACACTCATTTTGACCTCTCCCCTTCTCCTCAATCCCTTTCTCCTTCCTCTTTCAGTGCCCCGCCCTCCTCCACGCCCCCTCCATCCCTCAACATGAGTTTCTTTCTTTCCCCTACACCTGACCCCTCTCCCTCCCTGAACACTACTCCCCCCACCAACCAATACTGAAAATACACCCTTCACCAGCCCTGACCCTACCGTACCCCTGTTCACCCTTCTTACCCAAACACTTATCAACATTGAGCAAAATATTTCTACCCTAGTGACAGATCTCTCTCTACTTAGGGAGGATTACAAACAACACAAATCCCTCAACCCCAGGAACCCCCCTACTTTTCTTTTACTTCTCCCTACTCTGGCTTACAAAAGTTCCCTAATCCCAAACACTGGAGAACTACACCCCTCCGCAGCCATATTAATAGCCCTCATCGCACATTGAACGACCTCTCTGACTTCGACCTCTCTGCCCTTTGCAACTCATACCTTCCTACAACATTGCCTAAGGATCTCTCCCCTCCTCACTCTTTCATTCCAGTTATCTTGGGGACTAGCAGAACCCCCCTCTCTCCCAGCTCTCCCAGACACCCCCCACAACGTACCACCATCCACTCACGTTCTCCCCCCAAAATTAACCCTAATCCTCTAACCTGTATGCTTATTAACTGCCGTTCTGCGGTTTGCCATGCATCCAAAATCTCTGAAACCATCCTGAGTGAATCTATTAACATCGCCTTCCTCACTGAAACATGACTCAATGATCACTCAACACCCATCCTTGATCTACTCTGCCCCCCTGGTTACTCTATCATAAGAAAGGACAGATCAGTGGGGAAAGGTGGTGGAATAGCTATTATCCTCTAAAAACCAACTCCAACTCTCGCTTGCCAAGAATACTGACTACTCAACTTTCGAATACCTCAGTGCCGAACTTAAAGTTCAAGGTGCTCCCCTGATTCGCCTACACAATATATACCACCCTCCTGGTGACACGCCTCACTTTGTAGATGAATTATCCGACCTTCTTACTCAATCCTCTCTCTCAAACTCCAAAAATCTCTTCCTTGGAGATCTCAATCTCCACTGGAATGAACCAGAGAACCCCTCAGTTAACCTTCTCTCTAATCTTCTAGAGATTAACGACCTCAAACAACTCTGCCTTTCTTCAACTCACTCTAAAGGTGTCATTCTTGATGTCATCCACTCTAACAATGACTTGGCCTCCCTTTCCAACATCATTCCTATTGACTGGTCAGATCATCACCTCATTCTGTTCACAATCTCCCCCTCGGCCCGATCCTCCCACCTAAAAACACCAAAACTGTGAAATTAATTAGAAACTTTAATCGTATCCCTCCTGGAGTATTAGAGTCCAAACTCAAAGCTCAACTTCGTCTCACCCCTCTTTCTCTTCACGTTAATGAGCTCACCGAACATTTCAATAAATCGGTATCTGAGGTCTTAGATCAAATTGCCCCGCCTAAACTAAAAACTCAAAAAAATATCCCCTCCAAATCTTGGTTCAACTCTGACCTCAACAAAGAAAGACATGCTCTCAGAATGACTGAAAGAACCTGGAGACTACACCCTTCTCCCTCTCATCTTGCCCTCCTCAGAGCTGCCAGATCTTCCTACAAGAAACACATTTTAATGAAAAGACATCTTTTTTCCGTTTGCAAAAAATAGGCCCAGAGAACTGTTCAACATTGTTAGAAAACAAACCTCCGCTACCCCCCTCAAGCTTATGGCCTCCACCATCAAATGTGAAGAAATTGTCAACTTCTTCTCTGAAAAAAATTCCACAGATATATCAGTCTTTCTCTCAAATTCAGATCCCTCTCAACCGTCAAGGTACCCCTGACGCTACTCCTGTACTTCCCTCCTTAATCATCCTGCCCCTGTTTCCTCCCCACACCTTCCTACCACAATTGCCCTTGAATCCAACCCCTCCCACCAACAACTTAAAAACAAAGCCTTGTGGCATAATTTCCACCCTGTCTCCGAACTTTAAGTCTCTAATATCTTGTCTAAACTAACACCATCATCTCACACTAAAGACCCTCTCCCTTGTAACCTTGTCCAAGGTCTTAAACATGTTATTGTCCCATACTGGACCAATATTATCAACTCCTCCCTTACCTCGGGGTGTGTCCCTGTCTCCCTCCAACTCGGACAAATCACTCCCATTCTCAAAAGCCCTAAAGCCAATCCTGATGACCCTAACACTCTCAGACCTATCACTAACCTCCCCCTCCTTTCCAAAGCCAATGAAAAATTTGCCCTACTCCAATTTGACAAACACATTGACACGTTCAACCTTCTTGACCCTTTACAATCCGGCTTCCGTAAAGGCTGTAGCACAGAAACCGCAATGCTAAAAATCGTTGATGACATCCACCACACCCTGGATAAGGGTGAGTCCTGCCTACTCATTCTCCTCGACCTCTCTGCTGCATTTGATACAGTCAATCACACTACCTTACGTAACACACTCAATTGTCAATTTAGCCTTAATGGCCCTGTCCTTAAGTGGTTCACTCCTACTTTCAACATAGAACTCAACAAATCAAATTCCAAAATTGTCTCTCTAGTCCTCTCATGTCTCTCTTGGTGTCCCCAAGGTTCTATTCTCTCTCCAGCACTCTTCAACCTATTTATGGAACCCCTCACAGCCATACTAAAGCAATCCGGAGTTAACTACTACCTATATGCCGATGACGCCCAACTATACTATAAAATTCGATCCCATTCTGATGTCTTGCATCTAAACAACACCCTGACTAAGATACAATCCTGGTTCCACTCCAACCATCTCAAACTCAACCCTAATAAAACTGAAATTATCTTTTCTCCCCTAAAAACAATTCACTCCCTATCCAATCTTGGATCTCTGGCCCTAATGCCCTCGACTGCACACTCTCCCTATCCAAATCAGTTAAATCTCTGAGTATTACCTTTGACAATAAGCTTACTCTCAATTCCCATATAAAAAACTCGGCTAAAGGAGCACTTTTCATGCTCCGCCAACTCAAAAAAATAAAACCATTCATCCCTGTTGAAGATTTCAAATCCGTAGTCCAATCTCTAGTTCTCTCGAAAATTGACTACGGCAATGCTATCTTCTCCGGAACCCCCAAAGTCCACCTTGCCCCCCCTCAAAACTATACTGAACCTTGCGGCCAGGCTCATAAAGACACTAGGCGTTTCAATTGCATCTCTCCTCCCCTTAAGGTCCTTAAATAGCTTCCTCTCAAAGGCAGATCCGCCTACAAAATTGCCTGCTTTACACACAAAGCCCTTCACCTAAAGTCCCCAATCTACCTTTCTAGTAAACTCAAAATAGTGGGTTGCTCCCGTCCGACGAGAAGCACCAACACTCTCCTCCTCGTCCCCACTCTGCTAAAAAAGAAAACCTCACAATCTTGTTCCTTCTCTGGTAATGCTCCTAACATCTGGAAAGCTCTCCCTATACATTTACGCTGTAACCTCTCGTAATTCTGCTTAAAAAAAGACCTCAAATATTTCATGCTTAACAAATATTGGTGCCCTTAAAAACTTTTCTCTTCTCACATGATTTACCCTCTCCTTTCTCCCTCCCTCCTTTCCACCCTGCCTACCCCCTTTGACTTTACTTGCCATCCTTCCTCCCTACCCTTCTCCCCCTCCTCCTCTCCCTTACCCCATCCCTCCATTCCTTCACCCCTCCTTTCCCACCAAACCTACTCCTCATATACCCTGGCCATTTAGCTGACCTCCTGTTGTTGTAAAAAAATGCATATTCCTGTTACTTTTGTCTGCAATCGAATGCCTCTGTCACTTATTTACCAAAGCAAACCATATGTTTATTGTGTTCTCTATATTTATCTTGTCTGAATGCTGCAGTTTTTATTGTATTTTCTACTTTACTATGTGCATTTTGTCTAATACTTTGCAACTGTATTATCTTCAAACGTATGTGAAGCACTCTGATACCCATGGGTGTAGCTAGCACTATGTAAAACCTTTCTAAATAAATAAATAAAATAAATAAATCCTGGAACCAGAAAATTAGAATGGCGGGACTTAAATGTTTAGGCATGACCCAAGAGAGAGAGAGGAGGAAGACAACAGCAGAAGTAACTGGCAGGAGAGTCAAGCAGTTCAAGGAGGGAAGACGCCGACCACCAGGGAACACGCCGTGCCGTCTTCGATGAAGGAAGCAGTATGGGGGAGTATCTGATGGAATCTGGCACAGGAGGAACGAAGCCTGTAGGCCACCCTATCAATGAACCACCCCGCCAGGCTCCCAAGAGGTGCATGGCTGACCGAGGTACATGGGCGGATCCTAGAGAGTATTTGGAGACACATAGGTGATGGTATTATTAATCTCTCCCTCAGTGAGGGCGTAGTTCCGTTATCCTGGAAGCAGGCTGTGGTCAAGCCCATTTTGAAAAAACCGAATTCTGACCCCTTGCTTCCGGAGAACTACCGGCCCATCTCCCTCCTGCCTTGGACCGCCAAGGTCACTGAGGCTCACGTTAATACCACTCTGTCTGCCCACCTCTCGCGCAATAATATCTTAGACGAGAGTCAAAATGGGTTTCGTGCTCAGCACAGCACTGAAACGGCTCTGCTCTTCATGATCGAGCATCTGCGGACAGTGCTGGATGCGGGGCAGACCGCGGCGCTTTTATTGTTGGACCTGAGCGCCGCGTTCGACACGGTGTCTCATGACATCCTGTTGCGACGTCTGGAGGAGGTAGGGATAGTCGGGAAGGCCCTCGCGTGGTTCCGCTCATTCCTCTCGGACCGGTTTTTCAAGGTAGCCATTCCACCTGGCCAGTCCTCATACCACTCTTTGGATCTAGGAGTCCCTCAGGGCTCTGCCCTCAGTCCCACTTTATTCAACCTTTATGTTAAACCGCTGGCTGCTGTCGTCAGGCAGTATGGCCTTACGATGACATCGTATGCCGATGACACGCAGCTGGCGGTGACACTCAGTGGGAACCCTGAGGTGACTGCGCCCAGATTCCAGGCGGGACTGATAGCTGTGGCGAGCTGGATGCGTAACAACTGCTTACAGCTCAATGCCAAGAAAACCGAGGTCCTGATTGCGGGGAAGCAGGCGGAACTCTGGGGAGACCAGTGGTGGCCTCTCGAACTGGGGGCGTTGCCCACTCCAGTTGACGTAGTCAAAAATCTGGGAGTTTGGCTGGACTCTAACCTTTCTTTCACCAGCCATACGAAAAAGACAGCAGGTACCTGTCATGGTATTCTGCGAGGACTCAGACCGGTCCTCAAATTTTTCGATCCTCCCACACGTCAACTGGTGGTGCAGGCCTCCATCCTGTCTCGGATAGACTATGGGAGTGCCTTACTCCTTGGAGTCAACCAGGCGGAGGCGACTAGGCTCCAGAGGGTGCAGAACGCTGCTGCACGGGCCATTGTCGGCCTTCCAAGACGATGTTCGGTTTCTCCTGTCTTGGCCTCTCTGCACTGGCTTCCGGTCAGACAGAGAATCAAATTCAAGGCTCTCTGCCTGACATTCAAGATTTTAAAACTTTCTTCTCCCCCGGCCTTGACAGGCCTTATCTCTTTTTATGTCCCTACACGATCTCTTAGATCAGAAGCCCAGTTTCTGGCGAACAAGCCTAGGTTTAGGCTCAGTAGGATGGGAGGTCGCTCCTTCCGTGTGATGGCGGCGGAGTTATGGAATTCTCTCCCTGTTCAAATCCGCGCCCTTAACAGCCTAACCCTTTTCAGACGGGCCATTAAAACTCACCTATTTACCTCGGTCAGTTAAATATCCCCCTTGTTCAGCTTTGATCTGTTATGTTGCTGCATATGATCTGGCGCCAGGACGCCCCTTCGCTGGGGCAGCTGTTGCGCCTAATAAATGTTATTAACATAACATAACATAACATAACATAACGCAACAACAACCAGTCCAGTTATTCAGAGCTTTAACTAAATAAGACTGAGTTAGGAGGAAAGGGGAAGAGATAACCCCTCTTGCTTTTTTTTATTTTTATTTATATTTTTTGGGATTCCTTATTATTTATATTTTTTGGGATTCCTTATTCACTTGGTTATGGGTCAGGAACCACAGATTAATCGCTGTGTGGCCTCATCAACCCTACCCCTAAACAAGAAACCTAAACTAAAGTACTTACCTGTAGTCTTACTGCTTTATCCAGAGCTGTGTATTTCTTCCATGGTCGCCCAGGAGCTTCAAACCTATAAAGAAGAAAAGACGATTTATACAAAAACCTACAAATTCACACCTGTAGTTAAATAAAGACACCAAATGAGTTGCATTAACCCCCCCCCCCGCATACTTAAAATTGTTAATGGTTTGATCAATTTTAATTATATGTACTTTGGTTTGCATATGAATTGTAATTTTAACTATGGGCTCATGTTGATTTGTTTTTATGCTTTGTATTCTTTTATGGCTAAGTGAACCGAAACAAAGATTACTTTGACTTTGATACAATACAACCTGTAAATTGTGACACACTCGTGGCTTCTGCTACAGAGATATCACTGATGCTTGTAGCTTCTTTACTTCTTCCCACCTAATTCACCAGTCGCAGAGATGTGTGAGGTTTGTATATTTTCCAAAGCACTGGTGACTTGCATAAGGCCACATGCAGTATCCTCCGAGTAGTGACCACTTTTGTCCTCCATGTTGACTTCACGTCTTGATAAAGTGGCAGTAGAATGTTTCAGCCCTTGTGAACCCATCTCATCAACACAGAAGCTTATGGTGCCTGTACTAAGATTTATTTTTCTTACTTATATTTGTTACAGATTCTGCTGGTTGCTTAAAATTACCAGCAATCACTTTTTGCCCCTCCTCAATGATCATATTTAGCTTGCCTAAGCCATCTCTCATATTTCTAATATTTTCATTCATGGACCTCAAAGTGTGAATTAACCGATTTATATACTTATTTTGAAGGTGCAGCACTGCGTACATTGAGGCATCCTAGCTACCAAAAACAGCTGTATTGTCACCAACATCTGTAGGGCTAACAACGCCTTGACATCTCAGTCTGGAAGCACAACGACGGCATGGAAAAAGCTCCCTACGCATGTGTCAGGCTCTTCTAGCAGGTTGTAGTTGAGAAATAACAACCTAGGTAATTTAAAGAATGAAATACCGTAATGGTAAGGATTGATGAAGGTATGACTACAGCTGGCTAAAAAAACATGATTTTATTTATCAATTGTCACAGTAAAAAAGGTTCATTCATATAACACAAAATCAAGATTAAAAATTCATAATACACATATAACATAGACATCAATGCATAAAAGTTATTAAACAATAAGAAAGGGTAAGTGGCATAAAAATGGGGTCTCTACGCGCGTTTCGGCGGCCAGCGCCTTCTTCCTGGAGCAGCCACGTAATATTAGAAAAATTATTTTCTTAAGGAGCTGTACAAGGTAAATTTTCAGATTCTTATTGTAATTCTTTCAACATCCAGTATGGGTAAAACTGGTTACTCTGGTAATCAAATAATTGCTGCCCGCCAACCGGAACCCTTTATATGAATTGGTATTGGATGATTTTCATGATGATTTTCCAGGAGTATTTTCGGTTTCTATGAGGTTTTCTCACTCTTTTTTCGAGATCTGAAAATACAGCTTTTGTTCTAGGAGATGTTCTATTGATGGAGTATTTGTTTCGATAACACCTTATTTGCCTAAAGGGTTTGATACTCGTATTTTCCAGGTTTCAAGGGTAAACGGATTACTCGATTCTTGTAAATTCAGGATTTAAAGTTAAAAGTTCTCCCTGCCCGAAGATAGACGGCAGGGCTCCCAATGTCCCGTGGCGGGTAGGTACGTCTCACGGCGGCAGCAAGCGCAGGTTGTGCAATCTCCCTGCCTGTTGTTTGGTCCTCTGACTCTTGAGGGAAATCTAGCACCGGAGAGACTGGTGCTCTTCTTCCAGGTGGTTTTGCTGTTGGTATGGTTGCATTGTCTTCCTCCATGTCTGAGTGAGTATCTTGAAGTGCCTACTGCTCGGAATCTTCACATCTTGAGGATGGGACATCTGTGATATAAACAGAGGTTTTTAGTATGCTGAATCTAAAAGCTACTTTTTTTGTGTTTAAAGAAATTCAAATACATTTGTTTTTCAAAATGTCTTTTACAGTTGTTTTTTTTAAAACTTTCATAAAGGTTTTTTTAACCTTTTTAGGTCGAGCAGACCTACCCTCAATGCGTGAGCATTGAAGGTGTCTGCTGCAGACCTATTGTGGCCCGTATTTAGGAATGTGGACAGCTACCAGACGCGCGCTTTGACGAGGTCAGATTTCACCTCGGGAGCGAGCGTCTGGTAGCTGCGCATGCACGGTGCAAAGCCCTTGCTCACACACAGACACAGGCAGCCCCCACCCCTCTGCATGCACGCACGCACGCACACACACACACACAGGCGCGCGCATGCACACGCAGGAATACGGCACACATACAGGCACACATACAGGCACACTATCCCCTACCTCGCATTCTCTCTCAATCACACACAGTCACGCATGCGCACACACATTCCCTCGCGCACACACGCACACACGTGCGCACACACTCCCCCCCCTCCCGCCCCCCCAGGCATACACACAGGCACGCACGCACTTCACATCAGCCCTGGGCCCCACTCACCGACTGCGCTCTTCCGGCGGGGCTCCTCACGGCGTGTCTCCTCATCTAAATCGGGGCTCCCTCAGGTCAGAGGAGCCCCGCAACAGGCGCCACACTCCTCCTTCTCCCCGGCCCCCTCCTGGGGACCCGGGCTACCCCGGACGGCAGGACGCTCCATGCGCCGGCAGCTCGCGGACCTCGGGAGGCGGGACTTCCGGTCGGCCGCGAGCAGATTGGCCGGCCGGCCAAGAGCTTCCGGGTCGCCGCGGGCAGCGCGGCGGCACTCTCGCGGCAGGACAAAGCAGGCAGGACAATGGTAGTGGGGCAAGCACTCCGCAGCCAGCCTCGCTAGAACAAGGGAGCGGATGAGGAGAACACCTAATCTGAATCTGGCCAACACTGTAACCAACACGGAAACCGGAAGCCTGACCCACGAGAACCTAATAACACACAGGGATTGCAAATATCCACTCAAGCGCAACTCCATGGGGGAACGTTTTGTTACAAGGGAATGTTGAGCCAAGAACGCCGGAGAGTAATGATTATGTATAATACGTGCAAAAAGTGCAAAATATGACGTGAACAATAAGCAGTATATACGTGTATCGACTGTCTTGAAAAAAACAAAATCTGGTTGGAAAAAAAAAAGTGAATCTGTCACTTACACATCTGCCATTAACTAGATTTCCAAGGTAAGGAGCAAAATGTTGGTTTCTACTATAGGTGCTGTTAATACTGTAGCCTTTTCTGCTGTAATCTTTGGGAATTCTAGTTGTGCTATGCTTTGCCTCTAGACATGTTGATCCCTCGCAGACTGTGCTGACTCTGCCCCTCCTGATTATGAAACTCACCAGCGCAGTCACCACGCAGTCTCATCTCTCTGTCTTATGATGTCTGCCCTGCCACTATTTACTTCTGACCGTCACCCCTCCTCACCCTCTCACCCTCACACACCCTCACCCCCTCACCCCCTCACCCTCACACCCCCCTCACCCTCCTGCACCCTCGCCCTCACCCTCCTGCACCCTCACCCTCCTGCACCCTCACCCTCCCGCACCCTCACCCTCCCGCACCCTCACACCCCCGCACCCCGTCACACCCCCGCACCCTGTCACACCCCCGCACCCCGTCACACCCCGCACCCCGTCACACCCCCACACACCGTCACACCCCCTCACCCCGTCACACCCCCTCACCCCGTCACACCCCCTCACCCCGTCACACCCCCGCACCCCGTCACACCCCCGCACCCCCGCACCTACCCCTCACCCACCCCTGCCATTATAAATTACAATAACTTTTATTTAAGTATTAATTATTGAAAAAAAATTAAAAGCCATTATTATTTGTAATATCAATACACGTAAGCCACGTAAATACAACACATATTGCATTACAAATGCTATAGGTGTCACATTTGCGAAAGTTATAACTATTGGCATTGTAAATGACAAAGCTATTAATTTCGCTATTTTCAAAAACAAAACCTAAATAAAAAAATTGTCATTTACAATACCAATAGCTCAAACTTTCCTAATGCGAGACCTATTGCATTGCAAATGCTTGTTTGTATCTGAAGTTATTGTTAAAAGTAGACTAAAGTCTATTGACAACATCTCCCAGGATACACCAGAAAGGTAATAGTATGCATTGTTCATGAGAGGTTTTTCAAATGCCACTCATGTAAATAATTGTTTGGCTTAAAATTACATCTTAAAAAACACACTTTAATAATTTAACACTTACCTTTCAATCAATCAATCAATCAGGAGTTTGTTAAAGTGCGACTACTCACCCGTGAGGGTCTCAAGGCGCTAGGGGTGGGAGGGGAGGGGGGGTGCAGGTTCCATTCCATCAAGGAGGGGGTCTGTCGAAGAGCCAGGTTTTGAGGTTTCTTGCGAAGATGGGGAGCGATGTTGTCTGTCTGAGGTGGAGCGGAAGGGCGTTCCATGCTTTGGCCACGAGGAAGGAGAAGGAGCGGCCTCCCGATCTGGTCTTTCTGGTGCGAGGGATCACGGGGTAGGAAAGCTGGGCTGATCGTAGGGTCCTTTGGGGCGCGTGGAATTTGAGTCAGCTGTTCAGGTATGCTGCTCCGGTGCCGTGGAGGGCCTTGTGTGCGTGGGTGAGCATCTTAAAGGTGATTCTCGCCTCGACGGGGAGCCAGTGGAGTGTGCGCAGGTGCTGGGAGATGTGGCAGTGTTTTGGCAGGTTGAGAACCAGTCTTGCGGCGGCATTCTGGATGTTCGGTAACTTGCGGATGAGATTTTTGTTTATTCCGGCGTAGAGTGCGTTGCCGTAGTCGAGTCTGCTGGTGACCAGGGCGTGAGTGACTGTCTTTCGGTGTTCGAGGGGGATCCATTTGAAGGTCTTACGAAGGAGGCGGAGGGTGTGGAAGCAGGAAGATGAGACAGAGTTGATCTGGCGGTCCATTTTGAGCTCGGAGTCCAGGATGATTCCCAGGTTGCGTGCGTGGTCTGTGGGGGTTGGCGGGTTTCCGAGGGCGGTGGGCCACCAGGTGTCGCTCCAGGCGTCGGGGTTTGGGCCCATGATGAGTACTTCTGTTTTGTTGGTGTTTAGTTGTAGGCAGCTGTTTTTCATCCATTTGGCGACGGCTTCCATGCCTTCTCAAAAGTTGCGTCTGGCGGTGTTGGGCTCGTTGGATAGGGAGAGGATGAGCTGGGTGTCGTCTGCGTATGACACAATGTTGAGTCCGTAGGTTCGGACGATGGGGGTAAGTGGAGCCATGTAGACGTTGAAGAGCGTCAGGCTGAGGGAGGAGCCCTGGGGGACTCCCCAGGTGGTAGGTGTGGGGTCCGAGAGGAAAGGGGGGAGCCTGACCCGCTGCATCCTGCCGGAGAGGAAGGAGCAGATCCAGTCGAGGGCCTTGTCCTGGATTCCTGCATTGTAGAGTCTGCGTATTAGGGTGCGGTGGGAGACTGTGTCGAACGCCGCTGATAGGTCGAGGAGGATGAGGGCTACTGTTTCTCCTTTGTCCAGTAAGGTGCGGATGTCGTCTGTTGCGGCGAGGAGGGCGGTTTCCGTACTGTGGTTTTTTCTGAAGCCGGATTGGGAGGAGTCGAGGATGTTGTGTTCTTCAATGAATGTGGCGAGTTGGCTGTTGATGGCTGTCTCGATGACTTTCGCTGGGAACGGGAGCAGGGAGATGGGTCTGTAGTTTTTGAGGTCGGTGGGGTCCGCTGAGGGTTTCTTCAGGAGGGGGTTGACCTCGGCATGTTTCCAGTCGTCGGGGAACGAGGCGGTCGCCAGGGAGCGGTTGATGGTGTGGCAGAGCATGGGTGCGATGGTGTTGGCGGCTCTGTTGAAGATGTGGTGGGGGCAGGGGTCCATGGGGGCCCCTGAGTGGATTGACTTCATTGTCTTCAGTGTGTCTTCGGTGGTGAGGGCTGTCCAGTCATCAATCGCTGGTTTCCGGGTGTCGGGGGTGGTTGGTGAGGGTTCAGTGTGTTAGTTGTCTTTGTCGAAGTTGTCGTAGATGCTCTTGATTTTGTGGTGGAAAAAGATGCTGAGTTTGTCGCAGAGGTCTTGTGAGGGAGGGATGTCGGTAGACTCGCTGGTGGGTTGGGCGAACTCCTTGATGATGCTGCAGAGTTCCTTGCTGTTGTGTGAGTGGGTGGTGATTCTGTCGTCAATCGCTTTTTTCCTCGTTTCTCTGATGAGTTGATGGTGGGCGTTGGTGGCGGCTCTGAAGTTGTTGTGGGCTTCTGTGGATTTGGTGTTTCTCCAGGTCTTTTCGAGGCGGCGGCATGTGCGCCTGGACTCTCGAAGTTCGGTGGTAAACCATCAGGCTTTCTTGGCACGGGTATTGTTGTTTTTCTTGAGGGGGGCTATGGTGTTGGTGCTGTCCGAGATCCATCTATGCAGGGTTCAGGCTACGGTGTTGGGGTCGTCGTTTCCGCGATGGTTGGGGTGGAGTTGTTGAGTGAGGAGGTGAGCTGGTCATCGGTGATTTTGGTCCAGTTTATTTGTAGAAGCAGGTGCTGGTGTCTGTGGATGGTGGGTGTTCTGAAGGTGAAGTGGACGCAACGATGGTCGGTCCATGGGAGTTCGGTGGTGTGGCTGAAGGTGATGGAGTTTCCTGTAGTGAAGAGGGGGTCGAGGGTGTGTCCTGCTGAGTGCGTGGGCTCAGTCACGATCTGGCGGAGTCCAATGTTGTGGAAGTTGTCCAGGAGGCATGTGGTGTTGGGGGTCCAGTTGACTGTCGAGGTGGAAGTTGAGGTCTCCCAGCAGAATGTAGTTGGTGAATGCGATGGCCTGCGGGGAGATAATGTCCGTGATGGAGTTGGCGAAGGGTCCGCGGGGCCCGGGGGGTCGGTAGATGAGGGTTCCTCGGAGGGCGGTGGTGGGGCTGGCCATTATCTTGAAGTGAAGGTGTTCCATCAGTTTTTTGGACTCGTCAGGGAGTGTGCTCAGGCGCGGGCTGGATTTGTGGACGATGGCGATTCCTCCTCCTGGGTGTGTGGGGCGGTCCTTCCTGGAGATCTTGTATCCTTGGGGGATGGCGATGGCGATGTCCGGTCCCGAGGTGGTGTTGGTCCAGGTTTCGGTGAAGAATGCTACATCTGGGGTGGTGCTGTCGAGGAGGTCCCAGATTTCTGTGGCGTGTTTGTGGAGGGATCGGACGTTGAGGAGGATGCATTGCCGGGTCTTCGGTTCGGTTGTGTTCTTGTGGACGGGTTGTGCTGGATCTGTGTTCTTGGCGGTGCTGCAGGTGTGCCGGCAGCGGTGACAGCTGAAGGGTCCACGGGTGTCGGCTGGTGATGCTAGCTTGCAGTTGTTGTTGCAGCCTGGGTTGAGTGCGTAGAGTGCTGCTGGGTCGTAGCGTTGGCGGGGCGGAGGTATAGGGTTCCTGGTGCTGGTCGCGGTCGGGTCGCAGACGGGCACAGACGTGCTTTGGATGTAGTGGGTGGAACAGAGGTATCTATTTCAGAAAGTCCAACTATACTTTCTGGCTTAGAAGTGCTTTCTCTGAGGTCTTCCAGAGATGTTGGAGGTAGCAGGGTTGAGGGGCCCCCATTTGTTCCAGGGGTCTTAGAAAGTTAATTTGCAAACTTTTCTTTTTGCATGAATGCAGATCATACCACTGCTTCCTTATCTCCTAAATGCCACTCCCACAACATTGTGTAGTCTTGTATGGCCTTCCAAATTTGTTTCTACTGGCTATCAGCAATCTGAAATGAGCATTTTATTAATAACTCGTCATCATGAAAAAACACATTCTCAGTGAGAACCTCCAGCTACCTCTCACTGAATTTCAGTTTCCTTTTCTGATGTAAAAATATTGCTCCAAAATCCTTTAATTTGTAAGCAGGATACTAAGCTCACAAAGAGTGCCTTCCTCTCTGATACAGAGTACTCTAGAAAGAATATATTAAAACACTTCCTTTTTGTGATGTCATCTAGCTGTTCCCGAATGTGACTTTTACAATTTGCGATTCCTGAGTACCGATTCACAATTTGTAGAATCGGTAACAGGAAATGCCTAGATTCCAAACTCAAATCCTACCGATTTACAAATTGAAACAGGGTTACTATGATACATTAATAAGAATGATTTCTTAATTGTGATTAGATAAAATTCACCATTTGGGAATTGGTATTCTAAACCTTAGTACATCTGTCCCTATATTGTCCGAGTACTGTTGACAATATGCAGTGCAAGTGTTTTGGCAAAGCTTACATTTTCTGTTCAAAGACAACCAAATGACAAACACCCACAACCCACTGAATCACAAACTAAAAAACAAAAACACTCTTCTAAAGAACTCCTTAGACACAAGACCAACAGTGTTGTGCTGTATTGTAGTTGCATTGATGTAGCACTTCTTGCCTCAGAGAGGTAATGCATTTCCGTCAAAGTGTAGCATTCTGCTCAATATGTTTTTCTTGCTTTATAGTACAAACCACAGGTTTAATTCTAGCTTATTTGGAAGAAATTGAGATCTCACTGATTTGAATAATAAATACCAAATACAACTAAAACCAAGATATAAATGGCCTTATGCACAAAGTGCTTTAATGGTCGCAAATCTTCAGATTAATAAAAAAACACTTTTTGACATCTACTTAACCCACGTAACATTTTTTTTAAAGGTTTACCAAATCATTCAATTGATTTAGGAAACAATAAGGAATTGGAATTTGGAAAGGGCGTTTTTAGGGCACCCCTGTAACATTCCAATTCTTTATGTATTAAGTGCATAAAACATTAAGGAAACCACCGGGCAGGCCCATTATAGCAAGTTGTGGTTCATTGATTGAGAATCTTTCTATTTATGTGGATTCTTTTCTGGCACCTATTGTCCCCACATTAACATCGTATCTTAAAGATACAGGAGACTTCTTACGTAACTTGATGAACATTGCTTGGGTCGATGGATACAAATTGGCTACCATCGATGTAGTCTCCTTGTAAACTTCCATAACTCATAAAATGGGACTTACTGCCATGGACTTCTTCCTCAAACAGAAACCTTTGGAAGAGTTCCAGCATTGGCAAATGATTAAAGAAATGACGGAGCTATGCCTCAACAATAATGTCTTTCTCTTTAATAAAACACACTATGCCCAAAGATGTGGAACCGCTATGGGCATGGCTTTTTCACCGAGCTACGCTAACCTAGCAATGGGCTACTGGGAAAGAACAAAAGCCTGGGATGAAGAGAATGACCACCACACGTCAAAAATTGTAATTTGGCTCCGTTTCTTCGACGATTTATTCCTTATTTGGAACGGTACTGAAATTGAATTCTCAGAATATCTAAACAAATTGAATAACAACGATCTGTGGCTGAGATTTACATCAGCAATCATCGAAAAGGAGATTGTGTTTCTAGATACAAAGGTATACATAGAAAATGGACAATTGGAAACCACTGTTCATAGAAAGAGTACTGCAACTAACAGTATTCTACATGGAGACAGCTTCCATCCTATAACCCTAAAAAAGAGTATACCCTACGGTGAATTCATTCGTATGAAAAGAAACTGTTCGAATCCAGAGGAAATGAATCAAAAATACAAGGAGACAACAAAAAGATTTCTCAAACGAGGATATAACTACAAAGATGTCAAAAAAGGAGAACTGAAAACTAGAAAACTTAGCAGAACACAAACTCTGATCGACAAAAAGCAAGTGGAATCACCATCTAAACCAGAACTGATCAGAATGATCATGACATATAGTAAAGGAAGCCAAAACGTAAGAAGGATCCTCAATAAATATTGGAACATCATTAAAAAAGATCCAGACATCGGTGACCAACTAAGTCAACATCCTCTTGTAACGTTTAGAAAACCCCCTTCATTGCAAGATCAACTAGTGAACAGTCACTTCAAGATGAAAAAGAAAAATGACTGGTTGACCTCCAGACAAAAAGGCTTTACCAAATGTCTACATTGTAAGGCTTGTACAGTAGGATCATCCCTGAAATCCTTAAAAGATCCACAAGGAAAGACCTTCAATATAGAGGATACAACAACTTGCAAAACCACACATGTAGTTTACATCTTAACTTGTGCGTGTGGTAAGAACTACATTGGTATGCCTACTTGTCCATTACATAAAAGAATTCTGGAGCATATCCGAGCAATTCAAAACGGGGACATGTCCTACGCCATTGCGAAGCATATGTCATTGCACACTGGCAAAACATGGAAAGACATACGCTACAGTGGTATAGCGACGATACTTCCCAATGAAAGAGGAGGCAATCGTAAACTGCAACTGAGGAGATTAGAGTCACGTCTAATCATACGTTTTCAAACTAAGACGCCAAGAGGATTGAACATGGATGATGAGATGTACCATTGGGGACCCAAACAGATATGAGGTGTCTTGACTCCATGCAATATGTAGACTTTATGAAAATCACTTTCTAAATATAACTTTTTGGGCACTGAGCCCTACACAATGTCTATTTGAGGATTGGACTATTGATCATGAGGAGTTAATTATGGCACTGAGCCAATGAATGAACTATTATAACATAGACATTACATCCAAACGATTTGGTAAATGATGCACTATGTGTCGGTATAACCAATACACAGGTTAGAGGGAATTTTTCCATGCGAAAAACCGACTTCCATAAACCCCTTGAAAGACTGCCCTATTCCCTCTTATACTCTTGTAAATAAGTTAACAGTGATGAATATAATGTTTAATTTGGTAAATGTATTCAAATGCAATGCTTTAAAAACGTTTTGATTTCCAAATGTTTTTGTTAAGCTACATCTCCCAGGATGCTTCATTACAAGCTGATGGGTAGTAAATGTATATAAGGTAAAAATAGAAAATGGACAAGTGGCAACACTGTGATCAAGACCTGCGGTCGAAACGCGTAGGTAAATGGGGCTACTTGAGTCTCTTGAATAAAACCCAACTTTAGCAATTGGACGAGTGCAGACATTATTTTCTATTTGGTGAAGGATTATTTGTGGGGACACGTTCATCCCTGCTGTCTGGCACCGACCGTCAAAAGTGTGCACCTTCTTAGGAACTACTTGGTGGCCAAATATATATATATATATATATATATATATATATATATATATATATATATATATATATATACGACATGCACCGAATTTGCAAAGAATAAATGCATTGCGATTTGAAGTCCGGCTCTGGCGTTTTTCTCTTATTTGCTGTCTGCGTACCCGCTGTGTGCACGAAGCACTTTGCAAGCGAGTTGGAGCATATATATATATATGTGTACATATATATATATGTGTATATGTGTGTATATATATATATATATATATATATATATATATATATATATATATATATATATATATATATATAAGGACTCTCCCCATTACATCAGCCCGTTCTGCTTGAACATGAAGCATTTTGGGAGTTGTGGTGCCGTGATGTTCAAACGCACTACAACAGGTGAGCAGCACAGCTTGGGGGAGGAGCGGACAGACTCCATCCATACAAAACAGCAGGGGTACTTACCGGGACATTTCCGTCAGGTGTTGGGCGCTGAGGAAGGCAATGCGCCGAAATGCATCCGCAGACTGTTCTGTTTTAATAAAGCCAGAACGGGCTGATGTAATGGGGAGAGTCCTTTGATGAAAAGAAATGGAGGCGGGGAACAATAGCAGGAGGGTGCAATGTACCCATGTGTCAGTCCTGTGAACCCAAAGTCGCTTCTTGAGCCCCCTCACACTGTCGAACCCCTCGACCTGAGGGTCTGTTACTGCTGTGTACAAAGTTCAGAACGAGAGTTCCATACATCAATCAATCAATCAATCATACCACTTGTATAGCGCACTACTCACCCGGAAGGGTCTCAAGGCGCTTGGGGGAGGGGGTCCGTTACTGCTCGAACAGCCAGGTCTTGAGTTGTCTCCTGAAGGCGAGATGGTCCTGGGTCAGCCGAAGGTGGATGGGGAGGGAGTTCCAGGTCTTGGCCGCCAGGTAGGAGAAGGATCTGCCTCCGGCAGTGGCTCTTTGGATGCGTGGCATGGCGGCGAGGGCGAGGCTAGTGGATCGTAGCTGGCGGGTGGGCGTGTAGAATGTCAGGCGGTCGTTGAGGTACTTGGGACCCAGGTTGTGGAGAGACTTGTGTGCGTGGGTGAGGAGCCTGAACGTGATCCTCTTGTTGACGGGGAGCCAGTGCAGGTTCCTCAGGTGGCCGGAGATGTGGCTGCGTCGGGGGATGTCCGGGATGAGTCGGGCGGAGGCGTTCTGGATGCGTTGGAGTCTTTTCTGTAGCTTGGCTGTGGTTCCAGCATAGAGGGTGTTTCCGTAGTCCAGTCGGCTGGTGACGAGTGCCTGGGTGACCGTCTTCCTTGTCTCGGTCGGGATCCATCGGAAGATCTTGCGGAGCATGCGGAGCGTGTTGAAGCATGATGACGAGACGGCGTTGACTTGTCTGGTCATCGAGAGGGAGACCTCCAGGATGAAGCCCAGGTTGCGTGCGTGGTCCGTTGGTTTGGGTGCGCTGCCCAGGGCGGGGGGCCACCAGGAGTCGTCCCAGGCGGAGGGTGATGGTCCCAGGATGAGGACTTCCGTCTTGTCCGAGTTCAGTTTCAGGTGGCTGTTCTTCATCCACTCGGCGACGTCTTTCATCCCTTCGTGTAGGCTGGTTCTGGCGATGTTGGGGTCTTTGGTGAGGGAGAGGATCAGCTGGGTGTCGTCGGCGTAGGTGATGATGTTGAGGTTGTGTTGGCGTGCGATGGTTGGGATGGTTGCAAGAGGTCTCATGTAGACGTTGAAGAGGGTGGGGCTGAGTGATGACCCTTGCGGAACGCCGCAGATGACTTCGGTGGCCTCGGAACTGGGGGAGGCGGACTCTCTGCGTTCTTCCGGCGAGGAAAGAGATGATCCACTCCAGTGCCTTCTCTTGGATGCCGATGTTGTTGAGGCGTTGAACTAGGGTGCGGTGGCAGACCGTGTCGAATGCTGCAGAGCGGTCCAGGAGGATGAGTGCCGCTGTATCCCCGTTGTCGAGTACATCAGGAGTCTTCCTGTTGCTGCTGTTCTGAAATCAGACCCCCTTGGCGAGATGTGGAGCCAGAGTGTGAGCTACGGCCAGAAGTCAAGCCCTTGCGTCGACGCCGCTGCCTCCGTAGATCCCCACAGGCCTTCCCACTCGAGGAAGAATACGATTTGCTGCCCGAGCTGTGGTGACCCGAAGTTTCACTGTCTCATCCGTCCACTGGAGGACTTCCTCCGGGGAATCAAAGAACAGCGTGCGGGACTGATAGATGACCCGCAATCGAGACGGGTAGAGCAAGGCATACATGATGTTGAGGCCTCGGAGGCGGGCATTAGCCGCAAGGAAAGACTGGCACTGTTGCTGCACCAGCCGTGTGTAGTCTGGGAAGATGAGTATGGTGACATTGTTATAGGTGAGAAAGGCCTTTGCCCGCGCCTGCCACAGGATGGTGTCACGGTCAGCATAGTTAAAAATGTTAGCAATGATTGGGCATGGGTGCGCCCTGGTCGGGGGTTTCTGCATGAGGGCCCGATGAGCCCGCTCCACAACGAATCAGCGGGACAGAGCGTCCGAGGGAATCCATCTCTCCAGCAACTGAGCCAGAAAGCACTCTGCGTTGTTGCCCTCGCAGTTCTCCGGAAAACTAACAAAGCGGCGGTTATTCTGCCAAGCACGCCCTTCTGCATCCTCAACCCTCATGGCGAGGCCCTTTTGAATCTTTTCCTTGGCGGCAATCTTTTTCTTGAGCACAGACACATCATCCTCTACTTCAGAAATGCTAGTCTCCGTGCCCGCCTCTGTAAACTTGTCGAGGGTCCCTTGCTTAGAGATCCACCACCGGCAGCACCCCGTGTCATTGTGCGCAGATATGATATGCGTGGCAACAGGGCTCCTCTCTGCGACACCAGTCAGCGCCCACACACCGGAGATCCGCAGAGCCAATATGGAAGGCTGCGGGCCAGGTCTTCACCTCCAATAGGAGACCCTACTCCTGTCTGTGCACTAGGGCCCGAGCCGACACCGACGCACACCCTCAAGTGTCAAGATTGACGCCCCCGGCCCCCCGGGACCCAAGCGCAGGGACAGTCATGCCAGATCACTGCAGCCATCACACCCCCAGTCACTGCAGCCCGATGAGGCCATCGGGCGCCCAGAAGCAGGGCCACCACCACTCCACCGGAGAGCCAGGCAGGATATGTGGAAGAGGGGAGGGGGAAATCGAGCGGGTGCCCTCACCCCCGGTGCTCAAGCCCCACACCCCTCTGCAACCAACTCACCACCGCCGGTCGGGTCAGCGCAATGAGTCCACTGCCCCTGAGCTCCAGCCAGTCATCGCACCGGGCTGCACAGGATCCCCCGAGGCTGGCAAACACAGTCTCTCAGCTCCGCCAACTGTGGATGTGGTGGAGCGCCCCAAAGTCCAATGGGGGGGAACCAGCACCCCAGGCCGTCCCCACGCAGCCGCTGTGATCCTCCTCTCAGCGCTTGTGGGTGTCTCAGCGCGCTGCCCGGGAGATCAAAGATGGCCACCGTCCCCACTAGGCCGCATGCAGGGACTTGTTTGTCCACACCAGGTGCCGCCTCAGACCCACAATATCAAAGGCTCGACAGTAAAGCCGCGTAGTACAGAATCCACATATATTAGGGCCTAGACCTAGCCCGCGGCGGGTCGAGCATCCAATATGGCCACTGTCCTTCAAGGGGCCGGTCGGCCCTTCGCGTCCGCCTCCCCGGCGCCGCCACGGCTGGCCCCGGTATCCAGGATTCCCCACAACAGGGGAGCAGGCAGGGCTCCGCGGCACTCCGGCATGCCGGCACCCCGCCGCCGGCTCGATAGTCACGGCCCCGGCCAGGCGCGACACTGCGGGCCCCGGCTCCAGCCTCCAGGGCGCGCACCAGGCAGCACCTCCTCCTCAAACCATTGCGTAGCACTCTGGGAGCCCCACAGACAACAAAGGGCCATCTAAGGATATCGTTGGGGCTCCGATGACAGCAGGTCAACGAGGCACGCTCAGGGCAGAATATTTGTAAGGATATTTACGGGGCTGGCCGGAGCGAACCTAATACACTGCCGCCATCGCTGCCAGCCAAGCCACGCTATTTCAGTGCTTTTAATTATTTTTCTTATGCACTTGTTTTCCACATTGAAGTCCATAATGATCTGAATTGTGTCGTCATCTTCCTGATCTTCATGCTCATTTAACAACTCGAGTCTTGTCTTCTCCATTACTCTGATCTTGGCGTCTTCTATGACGTTTGAGGGATAATCTCTTCCCAGAAATCTAGCACTTGTTTCTTCTAGATTAACCTCAATATCACTAGTTTCTGAACAGTTCCTCTTGATGCGGAGCATCTCTCCATATGGAATGCTCCACTTCAGATGTTGTGGATGTCCACTGTTGGCATGGAGGATACTGTTAGTGGCCGTCGGTTTCCGATGGATTCTAGTACAGAGCATCTGATTTTGTATGAACACCTCTACATCCAAGTAGATTACTTGAGTCTTACTCCAGGTGGATATAAAGAAGAAATTATCATTTTTTGGTTCAAGCGGCTGAGTAATTCTTCAAGTATCAACTCCTCACCTTCCCACGCTACAAATAAGTCGTCAATATATCTCATCCACGATTTGATGTTAGGCTTATACCTGCTCTGTAGAATGCCCTCTACCTGGACCGCCATAAATAAATTGGTGTTCGTTGGGGTAAAAGAAGTCCCCAGTGCCGTGCCTTGCCTTTGGAGAAATATCTCCCCATTGAAGAGAAAGACATTGTGTGATAAGCAATGACTCAACATGTCCACAATCATTTGTGAGTGTTCCAAATAACTCAATGATCTTGTTTCTAGGAATTTGCTCACTGCTGCTAGGCCGTCCTTGTGAAAAATTGATGTATATAATGACGTAACATAAATTGTAACCATAGTTTGATGGTTATTCCAGTTGATGGCTTGCAGTCTGTTAGAAAAGGCTGTGGTGTCCTTTAAGTATGAGGGTAACTTCATCACATATTCCATCAGGAACACATCGATGTAATGAGATGTTCTCTCCAGGAGGGAGTCCATGGAACCGACTATCGGCCTGCCGGGGGGAATCTATAAGTGACATATGCAGTTTGGGTAGGAAATATATTGTAGGTGTCACCGGATTTTCCACTTTAAGATACATATATTCCTCGAAGTTGATTAGTCCCCTAGATATATATTCACTGAAAAAAAACATAGGTTTCAGGCTTGATATAGTTAGGAATTAGCATTTAAAAAACCTTAGAAATTCACTGAAAAAACCATAGGTTTTAGGGGTGTTATAGTTAGCTGGACATTTCACTCGTACAAAACCATTCAAATTCCTCCGATATAGTTAGTTGTACAAACTATAACTTGTGCGCCCGCAATTCACTGCTGATGATGCCACATATTACATCACTTCAAAGGTTTTTTAAATGCAAATGCCTAACTTTATCAGGCGTGAAATATATGTTTTTTTCAGTGAATTTCAAAGGTTTTTTAAATTCTAATTCCTAACTATAACATGTCTGAAACCTATGTTTTATTCAGTGAATTTCAAAGGTTTTGTAAATGACAATTTTTAAATGTATTAATTGTTATATTTATTTTTTTGATACTGATTTACTACATTTTTTTAACTATTTATTTTTAGATATTTTATTTTTTAAATTACATTATAATTACATTATACATTACATTACAAAATATACTTTCTCAGAATGAATTACTTTAGTTTAAATACTTTGCAAATAACCAATAGACTTTTACGTACAGTAGTTACAGTTGTTGCAATGAGTAACAAAATTTCAAACACAATGCAACATTGAGCTCAATGTGGATTTCTAGTTAAATGCAATTAGTTACTTTATGGATTACTTTTCTAACCACAGAACTGGATCCTAGATTCTGTCCTTGGACATCTCCTGTAAACAGTTGAGTAAAAGAGTTTTGGTTACAGTAGTGATTGTTAAGGAATATTATTGTATTTTAAAAGTTGACACAGAAATGTATTCACATAGAATCACCAATGTTATCCTATGGCGGGAAATTCACTTAGCAAGTAAGTAGTATTATCATCACTTTTTATTACTCAGTGGTGGATCCTGGATCCAGCACTGGTGCATCTCCTGTAAACAGTTGAAAGAATGCGTTTAAGTCATACAGGCGATTTTTTAGGAATATTTTTAGTTTCTGAAAATAGAAACTTTTCTGGTTCAAACCAGACAATGGATTACTATAGAAGGAAATACAAGTTAGTGGTAAGTATGGTTAGAATTACTTTTCAGGGTCAGTGCTGGGCTAAAAGATGCAGCACTGTGTTCTCTCCTGATAACAGGTGAGTAAATCAGAATTCGTTGTTCGGATGATTTTAGGTGAATATTTTAAAGTTCCAAAACTCCACACTTAGAATTTCCAAGTGAAACCAGTCAATGTTACCCTATGGAAGGAAATTCAAGTTACTGGAAAGTATGGTTAGAATTATTTTTCAGGATCAGTACTGGGCTCAAAGATGCAGCACTGAGGTCTCTTCTGATAACAGGTGGGTAAATCGGAATTCGTAGTTCTGCTGATTTTATAGGAATATTTTAAAGTTCCAAAACTCCACACTTAGACGAATTTCCAAGTAAAACCAGTCAATGTTACCCTTTGGAAGGAAATTGACTTAGCAGGTAAGTAGTGTTATCGTTACTTTTTCTTACTCAGTGGTGGATCCTGGATCCAGCACTGGTGCATTCTCCTGTAAACAGTTGAAAGAATGCGTTTAAGTCATACAGGCAATTTTTTAGGAATATTTTTAGTTTCTGAACATATGGAAGGAAATTCAAGTTACTGCTAAGTATGGTTAGAATTACTTTTCAGAATCAGTACTGGGCTCAAAGATGCAGAACTGAGGTCTCTCCTGATAACAGGTGAGTAAATCGGAATTCGTAGTACATCCAGTAAGCGCCACAGAGCTGCGTAACAGAGAGATGTAAAAAGGGGCACGGCCTGTACCATCTCTCTGCAGCGTAGTGCAGTGGTGCTTCCTGGAAGCACCTGGTGGGCTACTTGGCCTCCATGGTCCCTCAGGTTTGAAGTGGATTTTTTCCCCAACTTAAAACACGCCACAGGGCTTGTTTGCACATATCACGTCAGGCCCTGTCCCCTCCCTTCACCACTGTGTTAATGTACCCTGTCACTGTTCTAAGTTCAGAGATCAAGTCCCCTTCAATCCTAAGGGACCCTAGGGTCAAACTAGCCCACTAGGTACCTCCAGTAAGCGCCACAGAGCTGTGTTGCAGAGAGGTGTAAAAAGGGGCGTGGCCTCATAATAACTCTCTGCAACGCCGCCCCCTTGCACATATTGAACGTTCCTGGTGGGCTAGTTGGCCCCCAGGGACCCCCAGTATTCAAGGGGAATTTGTTCCCCCTCTGCAAACGCGCCAGGGGGTGCGTTTGCAGAGTGATGCTGGTAAGGGGCTTGGCCTCCAGAACGATGCCAGTCTTTTTCCTTTTTTTTTTTTAAAAAGGGGGGCTGCGTGTCCCCCCTTCTTTTCCTAATATTTTGGCCCTGGGGACCCCATCCCCCAGGGCCTGCCCCCTATTTTTTTTATTAAAAATTCTGGAAAGGGGGCCCCATCCAGAGGCCATAATCGGCCCAGGGACCCCATCCCCGGGCATGGCCCTTTTTAAAAATAAAAAAATTACTTCTAGGAGGGGGGCTGCCTTGCCCCCCTCCTTAGGCCATTTATGGCCCTGGGGACCCCATCCCCCGGGACCTGCCTTTTTTATTTATTTTAAAAAAAACATTACATTTTGGGGAGGGGGCGTACGGGCCCCCTCCTGGGCCATTTCTAGCCTGGGGAACCCTATCATCCGGGAGCCGGCATTGCTTTTCCACACGGACAGGAGCCGGCCCTGGGGAGTGGCGTCCCCAGGGCCATCACAAGGCTCCAGGAGGGGGGACGCTCGGCTCCAATCATCTGCAAAGCCCCGGGGGGTGGTGGTCCCCGGGGCTTGGGGGTTTGGGGGGGCTTTAGAGGCCCCCCTACATTAAAGTATAAGTCACGGGGTGGCGGTCCACGGGGCTGCGGGGGGGCCCTTGTGCCCCCCGCAATTATTCAAACTTTGCCCCGGGGGTTGGCGGTCCCCGGGGCAGTGGCGGGGGGGGAATTGGGCCCCCCACACTTGTTTTTCAAAATGCCCCCGGGATTTGGTCCCCCCGGGGGCTAATTAGCTTTGAAGCGTGGGAGCCCGTGCTTCTTTTTTATTTTTTTTCATCAGCAGGATCCACGGATCCTACACGGATTGTGCCGATTTTTTAAAAAAACGATATTTTTTGGGGCCTTGGGGGTCCTTGTGGGCCCCCCTGAGCAGGTCTGAGGGGTCAGGGTGTTTCTACCCTGCCCCCTTTTCGCGTTTTGCACGTTTGTTTCTAAGATTTCTTGTGCCTCGGTTCCACTGAGGCACAAGATGGCTGCCAACACTTCCTGATTTGGAGTGTTGACAGCCAATTAGCATACAGCTCGTGCACAGCAGGGTGCGCTTAGGATACGCGAATCCTGCGCGGCCATAGATATATAAATGCTTTTAACTGTCATTTTCTCAGGAACTACTGAACGGATTTACACCATTTGAGCAAAAGTCATGAGTCTGAACTGAGGACTACCTTTTCCCCAATTTGGTGTAATTCCGTTTAGCAGTTCGGGCTGTAGCTGCGTCAAAAGGTCCCTATGGAAAATTGTGTGGGGAAAACACGTTTTGGGATCCACTATTTTCTTGGCCCCCGCTTGACGAATCAGCCCCAGACTTTCAGGATAGGAGTGGACCGGAGCTGATAATTAATTTTGAAAATACTGCGAAGATTCGTCAACCGGCGCCAAAGTTATTCGAAATAGAATGTTGCGGCAATTTGAGATCTACCTCAAGAAAATTGATGCAGTAGGTCAAATTGTGACCTTCTAAGATTCTGCATTTTGTTAACCGAGTCCTCCAACCCATTAGACAAGGCGCGGTACACAAACTCAAAAAAGATTTGGTAAAAGTTGAAGACATTTTGACTATTATATTAGGGGTTGAGACAGGGGAAATGCAATCTAGTCTGTTTGATCAGACATCTATCAGAGCATAGTCCAAATTCTGTCAATGTGGTCAACATATGTTTTGAACTCTAGTGGCAGAATTTAAAACAGGACTTCATCAATACAGCGGTAGTCACCACTTGTATGGAGCACTCTAAGAAAAAAAATAATTATACATGAGAATTAAGAGGATATAATTGACAGTAGCAAGCATCCAAAGCTAGGTGCACCAGTCTACTTGCCAATACAGATCACTTCATGAGATGCTAAAATATGCACTGAAATAATTACAGACATTTATCCGAGCTGAAGCATAAAGATTAGCAGGTGGTTAGCTACCTTCATCTGCTGATCAGAATCAGCGACAACAAATTATGTACTACATTGAGCACAAAATTCACTACAGAATACATTGCTTTTTAACAGAGTCCTCATTCCCGAAGCTTGCTAGTTTGCTTTTTGGTCAGTTTTTGGACGAACCATTCAAGTTCAGGGAGGGCTTTTTCAGGAATATCAACAGTTATGTGACAAGTAGATAGACAGGGGGAATCGCTATCAACTAGGTAAGCCAGCAAGAGCCCGGTTTTGCCCGTGTGACGCTACATTGACACTAATGAACAGAACTGCAAGTAAATAAATAATAATCTTTGTTAGCACTTTTGCCTCAGCAAACAACTGAGAAAGATGATAATCAGATATTGGAACATATTTTCCAAAATCTCTCCAAATGTCCCTATTTTCATCGACAGGTAGAATAACCATATAAAATGCACCATTTGGTATGTGCAGACCATACTATCAGACCAAGCACATGAATTACGTTAAACTGGGGTTCATACTTTATTATAGAACATTTCCAGTGTGGTCATTTTGAGCCATTCAACTATATCAGAAAGACAAAGACTTTTGAACACAAAAATATAACCCACCATCTAAAAAAACATTTCCATTATACCTCCATGAGCATCATATTTTGTACTAAGTGCCCTTGTCAAAATATCGGCAAATGACACAACAAGCCATGGAAGGATCGTTTGGCTTTTGGAGGAGAATTAGGCATAAAATGACCAATTTTCTCATCGTGTAACATTTTGCCAGCTATGGTCACGTGGTCAATGATATCCAATGGCAGGTAGTGAGAGCGATTCAAGCCCCATAATGGATGATCATATTGCAGCTCTTTCGACGTTGTTTAACTTTAGCGAGCTGATACCCTGAACTCCAAATGACATGGCCTTAATGACTCTGTCGAGTGCCAGAACATGACGGCCTTCACTTTGCATTTTCCGGCACTCCAACATTAGATTAGGATGCCTCCAGATGTGTTAGCACAAACTGTGTCACTCATTGTCTGTTTCATAGAAACTGTTTCTCATTTTTCGTTTTCTTTGAAAGAAAAAGGCCGATCTATTTAAATTATGTTTAATAAATATATTTCTCTGATACACAAATGGGCTGTCACAACGTAGCCAATCGATATATACACAACTGAGTATGAATAACAAAGACTTTCGATATTTACAAATTGTCACGACTGTGACAAACAGAGTTACTCTGCATAACTACACCACAATGTTACTGAAAAATTCACTTGCAGTACAAGTGGCAAAGCTTACATTTTCTGTTCAAAGACAACCACAGAATCACAAACTAAAAAAAAATAAACATTAATAGTCTGCATTATCCATGCACCCACATAACACATGCTTTTGGGTGCACGGATCACGTTTCTGAGGTACTTTTACAGACTACTACATTTAGTATCCAAATCTAATCTGGGTTTTGAACTCCACCGCAAACACATGGATGCTATTTTTCCCTCACTCAGATCAGGTACACCTCTCACGTTTACACAGACACAGACATAGTGCCCACACCGTCATCCGCTCCCACCCGACATCATACACTTTTGCCCATATAATGATTACACTGGACACATTGTTTCTGGGTGAGAACTGCTGCAGGTTTATTTTCATACGACAAGCGTATGACATTTGATGGGTTATCTTACGGACGATCCAAGGCAGGCAGCCCCTCGCTGTCCCGCCTGCCTAATGAGCCAGCCAGCACGGTGAGTCAACGCTCGGACAGTGCGGCACCTTGTAGATCCTTATCTTATTCTCCTGCCCCCCCTTTCAGGGCGGAGCGTTACCTGTCCCCCCAGTCGGTTCAGGCCCCCTGACCGCCCGAAGGACTAACGGGGCGCCGTCGCGGTTTTCCGGAACCTCCTGCGGCTCCAGGTCCTTGGTCCTTGGCTCAGGCACCCTTACTGTGCCAGGCAGAGGTACCCTTACTGTACCCGTCTGCCTCCAGATCGCCCTGTAACTCCGCCTGCAACACAAGAAAAAACATTCAAATTATTCAACATGTCCGCGCCGCCTGTCCAGCCGCTGGGTACGAGGATAGGGTGGGTGCAGCGCTCAGGCGGGCTGACAGGAAACCAAAACAGGACAGAGGCAGGGCTAGGGGCGGCTGGAGCTTAAGTACCTGGCCCGCCCCGACTGGCCCACTGGTAAGCCCTCCCCTGGCCGTGCATCATGGAGACCCGGGGAGGGGCAGACTAGGCTCGCTGCACCTCCTTACGAAGCCTAGGACAGGGGGATGGGGGGCTGCGACTAGTGGCCACTAAGGTGGCTGCCCTGCCAATGTCCCCCTGCGTGGGACGCGGGCAGCGGCATAGTGCCCACACCGTCATCCGCTCCCACCCGACATCATACACATTTGCCCATATAATGATTACACTAGACACATTGTTTCTGGGTGAGAACTGCTGCAGGTTTATTTTCATACAACAAGCGTATCACATTTGATGGGTTATCTTACGGGCGATCCAAGGCAGGCAGCCCCTCGCTGTCCCGCCTGCCTAATGAGCCAGCCAGCACGGTGAGTCGATGCTCGGACAGTGCGGCATCTTGTAGATCCTTATCTTATACTCCCGCCCCCCCCTTTCAGGGCGGAGCGGTATGGCACGCTCCCGGTCGGTTCAGGCCCCTCGACTGCCCGAAGGACTAACGGGGCGCCGTCACAGTTTTCCGGAGCCTCCTGCGGCTCCAGGTCCTTTGCTCAGGCACCCTTACTGTGCCAGGCAGAGGTACCCTCACTGTAACCGTCTTCCTCCAGATCGCCCTGTAACTCCGCCACAGCTCTGGAGGAGGCTACCGTCGATGACAGAGCCCCCCGCCTCCATGTTCCCTACTTGCATCCCACAGCCTCAAGGGTATCCCGCACATCCAGGAGGAGCATATCCATCCCGACTTTGCCACATTGACCAGACAACTTCATGGTTATGTTCAAATTGTCCCTGGCACCCTAACAAGGGAGTCACAGCAGGTCTGAAGGAATAGTGCAAGGTGTCCCCCGAAGACATTGCACCTTACGTGAAGTGCCATCCTGCAGATGGCCGGGCCCCGTTATCCACCTGTGACCCTAGGTACTTATACCAGTAATGGTGTCGCACTACCATATGGTGGGTCACATGTCTAGCTATAGCCCTTTCATGGTGGATTTGCTGGGGGCCCATCAGTGTCCCTGCCAAAGCTATTTCAGCCACTTCGACCCTATAAGCCCCCACCCGTCCCTCAAGGACACCTCACCGCTTGCTCTCCCTCACTGCTACGTGCAGGGAATTTTGAGCCCTGCACCCTTTATCCCCTTTACCGGCTCCAGCTAGTTGAACGGCTGTCCCAACCTGCGAGGCGCGACAATGGCCAACTCCCACCTTGGGGACTATCCTGCAATTCTGGCCCTAGCGCCGGTGATATTATCTGAGTTGGTTACCTATGGGCGGTGGGCTTGAGCATCCATCTCGGTGCATGCCTGCAACCATAATGTAATCACCTTAGTTGTGTAAGCCCAAACCCGGCAGCAAGCTTAGTTGGCCCTAGTTGAAATCACCTGCCTGTGTACGCCGGCCAAGCTCTCTACCTATGCGTCCTGTCCCTAGCTACAAGGCTTACCTCTCTAGGCATGTCACTAATTGTCCCCATCATGCGTTGATGGCTCTTTTGGGATCTACTTAGACAATCCCCCTTCCAGTCCTGTGCAGGGTAATTAGCCTTCAGCCTCTACCCCAGAGCTCTGAATCGTGACTCATTAGGTGAGTTCAAGTTATGGGAGGCTATTCTGAGCCCTAAATGCTACTCTGCTCACATGTGCCATGCAAGCATTGGTTAAACCAAACAGCTCAGCACTTTAGAGCCAAGACCCAGTAAGTAATTTACAACTGCAATATAAAATTACACTAACTCTTTTAAACTCAAGAATAGATTCATTCAAGGTTGAAAGCAGATACACAAGCAATCCTCCCTCCATTTTCCGGAGAGGTGGAGGTGCTCATTTCCAAAGGTTTGTAATCTGTGATCAACTCCAGTAATCATTTCTTTGCAGTGCACTTGAGCTTGTAGGACAGAGATCTGTCAGGATGCAAGTACGTTTTTAAGAAGTGGAAAGAATCGTTCCACTGACGCCGAGACAAACCATTACTGATCCAAGACTATCACGAATATCCTGTGTATGTAGTACGTAAACACATATAATTAATATAGATATTGAAAAGTCTATATACTTGTGCGTTTATACCTACCAATTGGTAGTAAAATTAAATCTGGGCCAATTCCACGTTCTTTAGAGCAGCTACACTAATAAACACTCCTTTCTACATCTTTTGTCCAGTACAGAGATCAAGTTCCATGATATTTACCAGCAACATTGATATGGAGAAACTATACTACCTCACATATTTCATGTTACAATGCCTATACACCATGTAGAAACTGCCCTCCTCATAATCAAAAGGCCTCTGTGGTGTGAATTTACCTTGGTGCATAAATGTTATCCTTGCATTTGGGTATTGATTAAATACCTTATTTAGGGTTAGTGTTTTCAGTTAAAACTATTCTACCTGATGAAACCACACCAAGGGGATATTTTATTTATTTATTTATTTATTTAGAGATTTATAGAACGCCTGGTGACCCAGAGGCATCCCCGCGCTATAAAGTCAAAAGTCAGAAACGAGCAGAAGGAAACAAAAAGGACCTATTTAGGAAAAAGAAAGGTTTTAAGCTGCTTGCGAAAGCGCAAATGGCAAGATTCCAGCCGCAGGCCACGGGGAAGCGAATTCCAGCGTGCGACTGCCCTCACAGAAAAGCGACGGCCTCCCGTGCGTACCTTCCTAAACTTGAGGACGGTTGCCAGTCGCTCACTATCCGAGCGCAGAGATCTCGAGGCTTTGTACGGGGTGACCAGACCCGCTAAAATCGGAGGGCCTTGCCCATTCAGAAGCTTATGGGCGATACACATAGCCTTAAAATCGATCCTCTCTCGCACAGGAAGCCAGTGGAGGGCTTTAAGCGCTGGTCTAGCAGAGGATCGAGAAGAAAGGCCCATCAACATCCTGGCTGCCGCGTTTTGTGTTCGTTGAAGTTTGCCAAGAGTGTCTTCAGGGGCCCTTAAGTAAATCACATTGCTGTAGTCCAGTCGTGAAAGTACCAATCCTTGGACTAGGAGCTTCCTGGACAGAGGGGGAAGCAGAGGGAGAATCTTACGGACAGAGCGTAAAAGTCCAAAACAAGTTCCTGCTGTTTTTTTTGCCTGGATTTTCATAGATAAGTCCTTTTCGAGCCAGACCCCCAGGCTCTTGATTTCTGTTTTGGGAGCGGGAACCTCACCCATAGTATCGGGCCAGACAGATGGTGGAATCGCTGTCCTTTTTTTCCCCAGCAGCATAATTTCTGTCTCAGACCCGTTAAGTTTGAGTGAGGAATCGCACATCCAAAGATGAATTTCCTGAAGGCAGTGTAGCAGATTATCTGAGCATTGGTCAAGATGTGAGAGAGAGACGACCAGTTGCGTGTCGTCCGCATAACTCACAATCTTGATACCAAAGGGGGCAACCACATCTTCCAGAGGGGCCATGTATGCATTAAAAAGGGTGGGACTAAGTGAGGAGCCTTGGGGCACCCCACTTAGAAGGGGAAGATGGTCAGAACGAGAGTTGCCATCCCAGACCTGGAACGTGCGGCCCGACAAGAATGACTCTAACCAGGCTAAGGCAGTGCCCCCGAGCCCCGCACTGGCCAGCCGATGGATCAGGACACGGTGATTCACCGTGTCGAAGGCTGCACTTAGGTCCAGGAGGATCACTGCCACTGATCCCCCTGAATCCAAAATGCACCTAGCCTCCTCGTTGGCATTTCAACAGAAATCTGTAAATACTGGACTTTGTTACACTTTTACTGTTAGTGCCAAAGCAATATAATTGCAACCCCTACCTCAAAGCACTTTTCGGTGAAGGATGCCCCTGCAATGAGCCACTCAGGCTATGGTAAGCCACCTGCTATGCCCTTATGACTTTGTACCAGGTCCATGGTTCCCCGAGACCTCATTCTATTCACGTTTTAGGAGCATGGCTTATCTTACAACATTGCTTCATTTCACTGTGTGGTACTGTGTAGTGGCCAGCAGGTTCACGGCTGAAAGCTCCAGTGTCAGGATTGCAGGAAACAAAGATGATTGTGCATAAAACACCGGCAGAATCCATGTTTTTCCAAGAGCATATGTACCCCACACTACTGTTCTTAATTATACATTGTGATGCTCTGAAAAGAATGCCATAAGGAGGTACACCCCTAGGATGAGCAACCCGATCCTGAAGATCTTCAATAACCATGCAGGCTGAGATGGCGGTGTTATGTACTTGTTTTGCTTAAACTGCTATACTTACTGCAATAGCAAGAAAATCGATGAGAGGGAGTATGAGTTGTTGACAGTCTACAGCTCAGAAAGATTAAGAGATAACCACTACTCTGTATTTCCTAGCATGCGCGAAATTTGACAAAACATAGGCATGATTTTTTATTTTATTTATTTATTTATTTATTTATTAGTTTGTGCACCGATATAACACGTGTTCATCATGCAGCATTAGAATAATTCCTTCCAACTTCCTTCCTACTGGCCCATGCAAATTAAAGCTTAGAACCTATGGCATTGAAACCAGGTTGAACAACTGGCAACCTCACCGGTACAATCCATGGTGATCACAATTAATGGACACATACTGAGCAGTGCTTGTTCTTTTACCTAAGACTGCAAATACTCGAGCAGTTCATGCTGCAGGGAACACATAGGCAAAGTACATTTATCTTTGAACGAGGGTAATTTTTTCTGTGATTAAATATTCTAGGGCTAGAAATGGAGGATGCTTCGCCTCCTGTAGTAGGGCGCGAAGTGCTGCATTATTTGCATTTTCAGGGGAAGAGGTGCTGGGTTTTTGCTAATGAAGGGTTGGTGTGTACGGAATTCAAATATGTTATTAATATTCATCCCAATCCATATTATCCATCGACTAGGAGACACCCCTTCTGAAATAAACCCCTCCTGTTTCAAACTCCCCGTAGCCCCTAACCCAACACACACCCACAAAATATGCTATAAAAAGGAGCAATAGTGGTGGAATGATCGTGAAGTACTGAAAACACTTCATACTAATGATAATGATTCACATAAGAGTGTGTGTGTGTGTGTGCACGCATGCGTGCCTATCAGGCCCGGCTCCTGGAATTTTTATTTGGGTGGGCCAAGAGTGCCTTCGGGTTGGCCACTGCGGCAGTCGCGACTCGAGGGAGTGGGGGGAGAGGAATAGTGGGTTGGCGGGGGGTCGCGCGCAGAGGTCTGGTGGGGAGGGGTTCAATTTTAATAATATTCATTAAAAGAAGCAGGCAGCCAGGCTTCCTCCCCTAAGCCAATCACAATGCTCTAAGCAGTGCTGTGATTGGTCAGTATGCCACCCAGCCAGGGGCCTATGTGGCCCTGCCCTGCTCGCATGTACAAACGCTATTGTGCAAGATGGTATTAACAAGGGTCGTCCCTTCCTAATAGCGAGCCGCATTTGTATGCATCATTGTTTTGCGACCACAATTAAAGTCACAAAACACTTGCAGTTTACCTCCTACTCCAAAAAGGTAGTAATCTACTTGAAAGAGGAAGGGGTCACCAGGGGATCCCTTCCCCTTTGTGAAAGGATGTGAAAATATTTTTGAAGAGCAAGCAGTGGTCCCACGGACTGCTGCCTGCTCTTAACAAAAATGAAACAGACATTTCATTTTTCTTTTTTAAAATGCATCCCATGTAAGGTCCCTTTGACGTGAAAAGAAGGTTTCTGAGGTGGGAGTATCAGGCAAGTATCACTACTCAGCCTCCCTCGTTGCCAGCCTTCAGAGAGAATCTCTCTTCATTACTAACGCCACCTAACCCCGGACTCTGCAGCACACTCCCTCCCAGCCCTGATTATCCATTTTCTACCATCCATCTCTTGTGCACCTTATCTCACAGCTGACCTTGGGCCCCAGCCCCATATCAGCCACCATCCGGATCCTTTTTCATTATTCCTGGTAAAGAAAATGAGTAAAATCCCCCTCAAACTTAAAACAATAAATATACTAGTAAATATAATTAGCACACACTTTAAAATATGTTCCACAGTGGACCTAATGACCCGACTGCTAATTTAAGAAACAAAAACAGAAAGGCCATGACAGGGTTGGCTTTCGTGCTGGGGTGGAAGTCTTTATTGGTGCCCCCCCATTGACCTCTTTCTCTTTACTACCACCCTCCAACAGTGCCCGTCATCTCTCCGTAGCCTTTCTCCCTCATGACCTCCTCCTCAGACTCTCACAATACCACCCTCTACCAGTGCCCCTCATCCCTCCCTAGACTCTCCCCTATTGATCTCCTTCCCGGATGTCCTCATTACCACCCTCCAACAGTGCCCCTCTTCTCTCTGTAGCCTCTCCCTCTCATGATATCCTCCTCAGACTCCCTCACTACCACCCTCCAACCTCCAACAGTGCCCTCATCTCTACATATGAGATATGATGGCACTCCCCATATTCACTTCCTCCTCGGATGCCCTTATTGCCACCCTCCAACAGTGCCCATCATCTCTCCGTAGCCACTCTCATATGCTTTTCATTTGTGGTATATCGCTACTCATAGTGTAGGGTTTCACAGTACTTTATATAATTCACATATTATGCAGAGACAATGAATCATACAAATATGTAAATCAGCCTATAGGGAATGTCACATAAGCCAATGAGGATTACCAGGTGTAGGATTCACATGTCAGCCATACTGGTGGGCAGTATGTGTTAAGAGGGATAGGTCTGGAGAAGCACAAACTCAGGATTTAAAGCATACCCCAGTGGTTAGGGTTTGTCTTTACTGATAAAAAATGTACATCTGCCAAAACAAACTATTTATAGCAACATTAGAATAATGAAAGAGTGGGGAAATTCTAACTATATTGCAATATACAAAAAACGTTTTAATTATGTCATTCAGGTTTGTATGCAGCTCTTAGAATACAGTTCATATGTCACTGTCCTATGTTAGATCTGTAACTTCTGAACTGCAAGTAACAAAAGGATCTCTGTGACAAAGGCAGTAACCCACTGAGCTATCCACATAAACTACAGTTTATCTGCATCCCAAAACTACAAACAGACAAAATATTTCTATCCAGCAGGACCATTAATCACTAGAGTTATCTGGACATTTGTACTGTTTGTGAGAAGTTGGCTTGATATGCAGTGCTCACTATTCTAGTGATCACTATGTATCAGTCCAAACAACCCTTATTGATGATTGGTTGTAAGTCAACCGTAGACCAGCTATCCTAGTAGCATGGACAAGAGCAGTCTTTAGGCTAGACTCTAGAGTGCGTGTTAAGCCAGCTGTTATACCATCACATATACCCCTTGAACACCAAGTGAAAGGACACCACACAAGTTGTTATGAAAATAAAAGTATATTTATTTAGAACACAACAGCCCTGGACTCTTTATGAGTACAGGGCGCTAAGAACAATACAAAGCTCTTATGAAAATACACAAAGTCGCACAATTTACGCAAATGCCAGAGGGGTACGAAAAACAATATACTATAAAAGTGGAATGCGAAATTACTAGCAGGTAAGTACTACTCTAATAGGCTTTGGGATCGCTAGGACTGGACTACTGAACCTTCAGATTACTAGCAGGAGGCCTAGGGAGATCGGGTGCAGAGTGTGCACTCTCACGCGGGATGCGGGACAAAGTCTATGGATGCTAGATTTCGTAAAGTTAGTGTTATCGGACGAATCCGACTAGGTAGAGCTGAAAAGAAAAAAGGATCTGGACCCTTGGATAGCAAAGCTATGCTGGAGCACCGAAATGCTGAGTTTACCTAGCCCAGGGGCTGTGGATGCATAGGTCTGGAAAGACGTCGGGAATCCTCGTTGCAGTCTATGGAGCCTGAAAGAAGAAGTTGCTGGCAGGCGACCAGTGAAGAGATTCGGAGGGATCCAAGCCTGGATCGAAGATGGAAGACACCTGTAAGCAGAGGGGACCAAGTTCTGAATCACTAGCCAGTGATTAGATGGGCACCAGGATGGCACCGGCTGGAGTCACCTCGACCAGGTGAGTGGGTGACGCTGGGCTCTGCAGTCTCACGGACCAGGAGGCGTTGTCGGTGACCAGGATGGAGGTGCGAGCTGTCCCACGATGGTATCTGCTGTCGACGTCGCTGGACCCAGGATTGGGGCAACAAGTCTTGGCAAATACAAGCCCACGCGGTGGACTTAAAATGGCATCTGAAGTGGACCAGGAGGGTCCGGGGTGCTCCTCTGTTGGAGGGGAGCAAGGGCCAGTCTGGAGCAACCAGACCAGCGGTGTTGATGTCGTCATTCGTCATCGGGAAGGCCACAAGCCAGCAGGCTAGTAGCCAGACAACGCGTTGAGCAGCAAAGAGCAGAAGGGCCCCACGCAGATCTCGTGGAGGCTGGGAGGCTGAACTTCGGTGCTGGAGCTGCTCAGGGTTGGGGCTTCTCACACCCCAAAGCACTCACTCGAGGATCCCTCGGCGGTCGTGCTGGGCAGGCGTCGTGCAGTCCTGAAGATGGCCGGTCCCTCGAGGTCTCGTCACACCCACGAATCTCAGCTGGGCTGATGATGCAGGTAGAGGTCAGAGGTGCCAGGGAAGCCGGTTCTTGTCGAGCTGGGCAGTCTTGATCCGGAGGAGAGACTTACAGCAAACCGCGATGCTTGGATGGTGCCTGCGGGTGCAGGGTGACTACTCCTTAGTCACAAGGGAGAAATCTTAGGAAGAAGTCTTGAGTTCTTTTCATAGAACGTAGTTTCAGGATTCAAATATGATCTAATTTGGAAGGGGGCCCGCTCCTATCTTTATACTAGGAAAAGGGGCTGGCACGCGACTAGGTCCTGCCCATGGGTGGGACCAGGAAGGGGGGTGGTTACACCCCTCTCCCATGCCGGACTTTCCCCAGCTCAGGGGCTGGTGTGCCCCTGGAACTGGTTCTAGCCGGCAGATGCATAGTGAGCACCGGGGTGCCACTTGCAGTCACCTTCCTCTAAAGCCCTGCCTACCCAGGATACACAAAACCCTGTCTGGGACGGTGCTAGCACCGCCCCTGACAGGAAACCCTTTGTCCAAGCCTCCCTCGCTGGAAGGACTCCCAGCAGCAGGAGGTCAGACTTGTGTCTGTGGTGGCAGCATCCATTTTGTGATGCTGAGGCTCGAGTTAACTTTAACCGGGGTTCACAGTTACATACATGTTGTGTCCCTCTAGAAGGGTGGAATGCTAACCCCGTCGCCAGAATTGGCGAGGGGTTAGTATTCCAATTCGTATGACACCTTACTCGACATGTTTTGATAAAGCGATACCAGAGTTGGCATATAACCGCGAGGATTATAATGCACTTAAGAGTATATGGTATGCGTTATCATGGAACAGCTATTAGGACTTGGTTCCGCAAGCTGCAAACGGGCTCAGCTCATGTCAGAGCACCATCTCACACGATTCCAAGCACTCTGCCTTCAGGATTGTCAAGGCCTGCCATAGGAGTGTCTGATAGGAATCTGTGTGTCCATTTTAGGGTTAGATATAGGTATACTATGTCTAAAGCAAGGGGTGATTACACCACCTTGCCCCAGCTGTCGTGCGGCCAGTTGTGTCAGATTTAGATGGCCAGCCAGGGGTGGCATAATACATGCTGCAGCCCCTGGTAGGCCCTGGGTACACCTATGCCCTGAGTTACAGGGTCTGATAAGGTGGCCCAGTACCAATTGGTAAATGCACCTAAGGTACACGTGTCAATTTAGTGAGAGAACAGCAAGGCTGTGGGTCTGATTAGCAGGCCCACAGCCAGAGAAGGCGTAAACCAGTGAAGCAAAAAGCAAAAATCTGGGGTGATCATAGGATTGCAGACCCTACTCTCCTACACTGTTGTCTTGCATTTGTGGCAGAGCCAGTCATGAAAATGATACAAGTAATTTAAGTGAAATATACACGACATACACAAAGTATGTGTCTTGCTGGGCCCTCACAGATTTTAAAAATATGAAAATAGCCACACATTCTCGGAGCATACATGAAGTATGTATCTTGTTGGGCCTTTGCAGGTTTTTTTAAAAACGAAATAGCCACACATTCTCTTACCCGCTGGGTTGGAAATCTGTCTCACAACCCGATCAGATAAGCAGCTGAAGGGGGTCAGGAAAGGTGAATCAGGATAAACAAACTCCTTTTCTCCAGCGCTGAAAAGAAGGAAATATCCATGCAGCAGGCAAAGGTCACTTGGTGCCAAAGAAGGGATTTGTCCCTTTCACCATGTCCCTATTCTACCACAAGTGGGCGGGGACACAACTCACCTTTCCAAAGGAGATGAGTGATTGGGGGTGGATGAGAGAGCGCCAAGGCCCAATCACGCAACTCCTAGAAGGAGATGATAAATTACGTTCAGAGGAACGTTTTAAATTATAGTGCAAATTTTCTGTTGCCTTCTTGATGTCGCTGCAAAGGCCAAGATTCGTGTTTGGGTGGGCCAGGCTCATGTTTGGGTGGGCCTGGCCCACCCGGCCCACCCTCTAGAACCGGGCCTGGTGCCTATGTGTGTGTATGTACAAAATCAGGGTGAAATCAAACAGATACCTCATAATACCCAACAGAAAGCATCAAAGCACATTTTCTGCCTGCATTTCCAAATGCACGCCCAGCAGGATTCTGCAGTATGCTTCCAGCTGGGCGTCGCGCGCGTAGCTGCAAACATGGCGCACTGGAAGAATATTCATCTCTGCTCTACATCCTTGGCGCCCGAAGTTGGATTCGACAGGCGAGTCTGTTTCGTGTCCAGATGGCAAGCAACGCATTGTGTGCATAACAAAACAGATATTTCGGTATGGAACTCTAAGGCTGATGTTCCTCGCTGCCAAAGTTTTGGATTCCTATGTGTGACACATACCTAGTTTCATTAAAATCATGAGTGACATTCGACGACTATGCGTGACATTTCCTTGCAAGCAACATCAAGAAATGAAGACAAAGGAAACATAATTCTCAGAAACCACACCCATTTAAGCAACGAGAACGTTGCAGGATCTTAAAAGTGCTTTAAAGCACCCGAAATGGTTGGGCAATACCCTTGCAAAGCAGTAACTGTCACTAAACAAGACGCTGATCTAGTTCCAGCACTCCATTAATCAAATGGGTGGGCTTGACCTTTGTATTGTTGCATGAAAACTCTTAAACACACAAATAATTCTGCCCGAGAATTTGTGCCCACCTCCACTGGCCCACTGGTAAGCCCTCCCCTGGCCGTGCATCATGGAGACCCCGGGGAGGGGCAGACTAGGCTCGCTGCGCCTCCTTACGAAGCCTAGGACAGGGGGATGGGGGCTGCGACTAGTGTCCACTAAGGTGGCTGTCCTGCCAATGTCCCCCTGCGTGGGACACGGGCAGCTGCAGAACTCCAGCCGCATTTTCTCACCGGGTAAGCAGTCAGAGCTCTGCAAAGAGATTTTTTGCACCACTGCTTTAGTTGTGCACAGAGACCCCTAGAAGTGAGGCCTGCTCAGTTTTTTTTAGATCTGCGTAAGCATGGGCCTAATTCAATGTTTATTGTCTAGAATACACCCTCTCAGTGGGCACTATTTTTAGCCATACATAATGGTGGTGGCCAAGAATGGCTTGTTTAATGCCTTGTTGAAAGTGTGTCCAGTTAAGACTGACTAGACAAAAATATCAGACTGTTAGCAGACAAACGAGAATCCTAGTGGTGGCGGCTCTGCTAAGGCGGAGGAGCCTCACCCCACTGCTTTTTGCAGTGAAAAAAAGAAAATTAAAATGCTAATAACTCAAGTTATTAGCAGTTTATTTGTTCCTACTACAGCGTCTCAGCAGAGTGGATCAGCTCTGCTCTCAGAGCAGGGGGAGGTGTGGTGGGCACTATGTAAGTGCTCATGAAAGTTGGACAGCCCTCTCGGGCCGGCCAAACATCCATGCCCACTATACATGTTCTCCATGCTGTCTGCATTGCAGCCTGCGGCAAGAACTTACCCCAGGCTCCCATTCTCTGGCTGAGCGCCGAACCATGGCGCTCAGACCAATCACAACGCTGCATTGCAGCATTGTGATTACCTATGGGGAGCCTGGGTGCATCCTGCTTCGTGTTTCCACAGAAGAAGCTAGGAAGAAGAAGGAGAAGAGGCGGCGGCAGCCGGCCAGCAAGCAGGAAAGTGCATTTTTTTTATCCCCCCTACCCTACTTCCCCCTTCCCTGCCCCACTGCTGCTTTCTGGGAGCAGCCGCCATTGGAGAATCCCCACCTTAATATTTAGGCAGGTTGACGTGTTTGGGAGGTGCTCAGGAATTGCCCAACACATGGAACGAGTTCCTGAAGCTGTGTAAGCTGTCAAGGTTTAGAAGCACATACGACAAACGAAAGGCCTACCTGAGTTAGTTACTATTACTAATCACTGTGTAGCAGTTCAAGAAAGGAAGAAGGAATTGAATGAATCAGAATTGATGTCATTATAAATTCAATTATTTTAACGGGTTACAAAAGGGAGAGGAAGGACAATGGCAAATGGAGATGGAGATGGAGAAAAGTATGAGCATGGACCAGGGCAAGGGAAACAGGGGCATCTTAGGAATTGGGGACAGAGCCTCTAGTGATGTTGTGTTTCAATTGTGTTCAACTAGAACATTGGAAACATGATTGTGTAATTGTGATATCTAATGTTGCACAGCCTGAACTTCCTTTCAGTCAAATAATACAGTCAGAATATTCTTATTGTATTAGGACAGCCCGAGAAGTGTCATCTGCCCTGTGAATACACTTATTTTTGATTATCAAAATGGCTCATATCTGATGTGTGTGATGAATAGTAAACCCATTCATACCAAACATCGTAGGAATTGGGGACAGAGCCCTTAGTGATGTTATGCTGGGGCCAGCAGATCAACCCAGAAAAGTTCTGCGAGAGACAATTAAATGGGTGAAGGCTCACATGTGGCTTTACAGAGAGCCGGTCCATCTTTTCCCAAGCCTTCAGCAAGGATCTTTGCAAAAACAACTGTTGATGGACAGAATGCAGAACAATGTCATACATTCACCCCAGTACAGAGATCTGGGCCTAAATCCATCTTTTTTTTGCACTCCACACCACCCCAGTTCAGACATATGCAAACCAGCCTTGACCCTGTGCCTCCTGGGAACAGTCCAGCCCGAACTGCCAAGCCATGTCTTCCCTGGACCGGAATCAAGCATCCTAGGACCGGTTTCTGGCATTCCAGCCGTCATCAGCCAGGATAGCATGGCTCAATTCAAAATCTAGCGATGCAGAGAGCTCCACCATGACGGAGAAGCCAATCATGTTTAGAACAACTGGACTAAAAAATAGGTCCCCGAAATACGGTTGATGGAAAATGAGTAGCCAAAGTTTGTGGAGCAGGATCACTTGTATTTTGATCTGTACCGTGATGAGTGTCACCATTAAAATCAAATGAACAGCAGAAGTGCACAAAAAGAGTTCAGCTTTTATACGCACATTTTTTCTTGTCATTCCAAACATGTTTAACTCCTCCTTCCACAAACTTCTGTGCCCATTATCATAGCACACCCTGGTGCTATGCTCAATTTGAGCTATTCCCTTTAAAGAAAGTAATGTTGAGCCGGCCTAAGATAAGTATAGGCCACCCTCAACCCCTCAACCCCTCCAGTCTCTCCTGTTGTTCTTGAATTGCCTCAGAATGATTACATGGTTCTGCAATGCTGCAGGCAAACGATTCAGTGTTGCTGGAGCTTCCATCCTTAGTTCTGTGAAGTCATGCCAGAGTGCTCCACTAGAGCCTGCCATGACCTCCAACCTGAGGAGTGGATGTACCTAAAGGTCCATCAATTAAAATCAACCCTGCAGCCCTGGTGGGATCCTCCTCACCACGAACACTGCTATGAAGTGCTGCAAAGTTCCTGTATACAGGGCCTTAGACACGGGAGCATTTAAAGACATAATAATCTTTGTCCTCCCCAAACAACCGAGGCACATGGCACAGTATAGAGGTGCAGGGGTTCGGAAAGAAAATGAGCAATGAAAATTCCTTGAAATGCTGTTTTTATCTTGTCACATTTGCTGCGTGTTCCAAGACAGGTTAAATGTCTTCTGAAGTATTGCTGTTTATTCTTTTAATGCGAGATGCTGTTTACTTTTCTTTCTCTGATTTAATTCCATGGCCGCAGAATCTCATAATTCCAGTGGCCTTGCATACAGAGAGCTAATAAAGAAATAGTGTAGGATTTAATGTAAATTTGTTTCTAATTCACAAAAAAATTTAAATACCTATAAAAAACCTGTACAAATATTTTAACAAATTCTCGCAGTTATGTAAGCACAAATGAAGCACATTTTGGGGCATATTGTCAAGGGCCTTATCGCCGCTTTAGCTGGACTTTTTCCCGCTAAAACGGCGATAATTTCATCGCCCTATTAGCAAGCTATCGCTAACAGCAGTTAGCAACAGTTTGTAGGTGATAGCGAGCGGTTTGGGGCCCGTTTTGCATGTCAGTGCAGCGATATTTATCACTAATGACATGCAAAGTGGGCGTACCCAACCTGTTAGCGACTGAAAGCAGTCGCTAATATCGCTATCACCTATTATCAACGCAGGCACAGCGATGAAAAACTTCGCACTAAGCGCGAATATCGCCAAAAACTAACGCCTGCTCAGTCCACTTCTTAACCTGTATATCCATTGGGAGTTAGATATTCAGGTTCCAGCGATATTCACGCATTGAGCTGCTATCGTTGGATATTTTATCGCATTTGAGATAAACGTTGCTAATAGCATGTTATCTCTGTGATAAAATCCGGCGATGTGCAGCGATAAAAAAAATATTGCTAAGCTCATTTAGCGATAAATATCGCTAGTTGTTGATAATATGACCCTTTGTTTTTATAATTCTGAAGTTTGATGGAAACAAAGATTTTAATAGGATCCAAGCAAATCTTGGTGATGCACAAGTGATAAATATTGTATTGTATTTAACATGAGTATAGCGTTTACTACCCTACCCCAATGTGTGGCACGGAAGCACTTATCCACATAAGCAGCACGCTATGGCATTATAGGGTGGTGTGTGGTTAGAAGTGTGTAGTCCTTGTTTTATGATTCAGTGTGGGAAGGGTTTCCCTGTAGAGCATGATGACCACAGAGATTCGATTATCATGTTTTGAGAATCAGTGCGCTGGATGATGAGGTGTAAGAGCCTCAGGGACTGATTCTCAAAGGTATAGTAAGACCAAAAGTCTAAGTTTAGACCAAAAGTCTAACTGTACTACCTTCAGGATTCCCAAAGGGCCTTACTTGTAGTATCTTTACGCCTGCAGAAGTTCTGCACTCAAGCCGGAATCATCACTTCGGGTGCGGGATCTCCATACTCAGGGCAGAACCTCGGCACTCAGGGCAGAATCTTCGCACTCAGTGAAGTGTAACTGTAATTTCATACACCTGCAGACAATTTATGCCAACTGCAACTCATGCACTGAAAACCGCATAAAAGCAGTACACATCCAAAGCTCTGGTTCTTCCAGACCCATACTTCACCTACTTGCTCTGGGCCATGTTTTGCCGTCTGCCAAGTGTACAAATGTTAAACGCATGGAGGAAGACATGCAGCCTGATTCATGTACATGCCGTTTTGCGTGTCCCTAATAGCGAATCATAGCGAATCGCTATTGAGGACACGCAAAACGGCATTCATGTAGGAATTGCTACTTAAATAGCGATTCCTGCATGTTCTTTATTTGCGAGTAGCAATTTGCTACTCGCAAATACTCCCCAATCATTCCTATGGGCCAAGAGGCCCATTGGAATGAATGGGGGTTTGCGAGTAGCAATTTGCTACTCGCAACTGAGATAGCGATTTTAAGGGTGCCAGGGGTGTCCAAAGGACGCCCTGTAGCACCCCTAAAATGCACTTTTGGACAGGTGTTGCGCACACACATGTCCAAAGGACATGTGTGTGTGCTACATGCAACTTTGAATGATGCTTTTAAAAGCATTTTTCTGAGTTTTTGCTATTTACCGACAGGTCTGACCTGTCGGTAAATAGCGGCCCCAAAAGTCCAAAATCGCAATTTTGTTGTGTGTCATGAATAGCATTTGAGGAATCTCTATTAGAGATTCCTTAAATGCCATTCCACGCAAATATGCGAATTCTTACATAGCGATTTTTGCATTTGGTATCATGAATACCAAATGCAAAAATCGCACTCGCTAAGGGCCAGATTCTGAGAATCTGGCCCTTTGCGAGTGCAATTTACCTACATGAATCAGGCTGATAATTTCCAGAGCAGGAGATCCAGATGATTGTTAGATTTGTTGTGGGAAGCTACAAAAAGCTAAATCATCTTCCTCCATTCCTCAGCAGTGGAACACAGAAGGCAGCCCTGTAAAAGCAGTTGACTAATGCATTCAGTTCTTTGGGGGAGAATGTCTGGACCATCACAGACATAAAAAAGAAGTGGCACGATGAGAGGAGGCAGGTGAAGGAGAAGTTAACAAGATGGAGGTTAGCCAGAGCTCTCCCTGGTGGACAAACTGGACTCTGTCTCTGTCTCACACCACTGGAGATTGAAACCCTCGCCACCATGCACACCCACCTGCTGCATGGGCTGCATATGCATCATGATACCAGGTAATATCTGATGATTAAACAATAACTTTCATTGTTTAATATGAACTGCAAATTTGACTATGGAAGTCACTTCAATTTTGTGCAAATATGCATTGTGAATTGGACTCTCACGTTTTTAATTTTGTCTATCACACTATACACCCCAGAATCCTAAGTTATACAAATGTTAACTTCCACTTTCTTCACAAACTGTGGCCCATCTATGCTGGTGATTTAAATGTAGTTTTGTTACTAGCACTGATATTGTGCATGAATCAGTAACCAGCATAGTTGTATTGTAAATGCAATTAAATAACTATGTAAAAAGTTGCACATAATAATAATTTGTTATATTTATCTGTTGACCTCTTCATTTAATTTCCACATACAGGCAGAGGAGATCCATCCACTGGAGCAGAGGTTTCTGCACTTGCAGGAAGGCAACGTCATGGTGCAGCTCAACCACTAGCACTGGCACAACCCTGTATGTATATAAGGCCAGAAGTGTACTACATTATCATCAGACAACCTATATATATTTTACATAAACTCCATCATTAGTCTCACACATGTGATTGTAACTGGTATAAGTTGGTTTTAACATGTTTGAACTAGAATGAAAATAATTTTATACTCATTTCTTTTTAGACCCTGAGATGTTGCCCAGGAAATCACATTCTACAGTGATTCCTGCTCCACATACGGGTGTGACATATGGTCAGATGCCACACACCATGGTTAGTAGATCCTGACAATAAACTTTGTTGAAAGCTCATATCTATTATCTTGGATGACATGTTACAGTATGTGGTGTGTGTCAAAATTCCTTGTCATCATCCAACTCCATATGCTCAGATATGGTTCACAGGAATATACTACTTCATAACATCAGAAACGTTCTCCCCTGCAGGTTCCAGGGCAACCCCCTCAAGGTCTGCCTCCTCATGGACCGTGGGAACAATGGGGGCTGGTTTCCTGCACCCTCTACATCTTCTCTTTAAGGCAGGTTCCTGGGCCATAGTTTCAGGCGCCAGGATCTCTTGAACACCCTTGGCTGCCATAGACCGAGTGGTCACACATGCCCACTCAGGCAGACCCAACATCTCTAAATGAGCCTTCTTCTCCACCTTAAATGAAATGAATGTGTACTTGTAAAGAGCACTTATGCCCCAACCGGGGTTTCCTGGCGCTGTAACACATACCGCTGTGGAAGCCTTCCTGGCTTTTCCCTGTGGAATGTCCACTCCTGGGCACCCCCAAGGTGAAGCCAGGCATCCCAGCACTGTTGGGGCCGTTGTGGAGATTAAGCAAGCTGTTGCCCAGAGTTGCAGAGTGGGACCCATGATTAGAATAGGCACCAAGGCAAGAATTATCAGGTCCGAGGAAATTGAGCCCAAGACCCGCCGAGGCGGGAATTGAACCCTGGTCCCGGGCCAGACCTCTGCATCAGGGTCTGCCGCTCTAACCATTGAGCCACACTTCTCCACTTCTTAGCCCAAGGGGAGCTTTCCAAATCTTTGCCTAACAGACAATCAATAGGCATGGCTTGCCTCACAGCTTCTTGAAGAGTACCAGAGACCCCGCCACTCAATCGGAACTTGAGCCATTTTGCAATAGCTTTCTGTGTTGTCAGCAGCAACAACAGTGAAGAATGCATTCTGGACCACCTGCTCTTCAGACACCTAGTGACACTTGACAGCTGTCACACTAGCTCCGATGTCTCTAAGAGCTTCCACTCTATGGCCATTGATGGTCACACACTGCCTGTATGTTTTAGTATTATCAGGCAGCTGAGTTTTTGGGACCATCTCAAAATCTCCTAATGAGACCAGGGACATTTCTGCAGGACCCCACCCACCTTGGGCACCCATCTCTCCCCCACCCATGGCTACACTGACCATCTGAAGGGGTGGTGCATGGGGTGGCACATACTGACCCTTCTGGGGACACTGGGGATCATATCAACGGTGCCCCACCTGTTTACACTGAAAGCAGGTAACAGGCCCCCTATGAACAGGTTTACCTATCAGGGGTTCTGACTTTTTCTCAGGGGGAGGCTGGGTACCCTTACCTTGGTTCCCTTGGGAATTACTTTGGGGCCCTTTCTGGAACTCCCTCTGTTTAGCCTTGTCCCCCCCACTCTTTTGCTGGGGACCCTGCTGACCTTTGGTGGAGTCTCCCACATGACCCTTCTGGACCCTGGTACTGACCCAGCAGTCCGCCTCCTCAGCAAGCTTTCTAAGGTTAGTCAACTTGCTATCAATAAGGTGGTGGCGTAGCTCTGGAAAACAGTTAGCAGACAAGTGCTCTTTTGCGATCAAATCATACAGCGCTTGAAAAGTATTCACTTTGCTACCCCTCACCCAACCATCCATAGCTCTGCAAAAGTAAGATACATATTCTACCCAAGTCAAGTCAAGTCAAGTCAGAAATTTATATAGCGCGCTACATACCCAGAGGGTCTCAAGGCGCTTGAGGAAGGGCATTGCTATTTCATAGGCTGCAAACCACTGCCCAATATCTTCATGCTTATGGAAATCTTTGAGGACATCCTTGGGGATATATGCCCTGCCTTCTGAAGGCACAGATGGTGCGCTGCCACCAGAGGAATTGATCTCTAAGCCCTTCGCCTTGATCTCTAACTCCCTCACCATCCTCTCATGTTCTATTCTCATTCTCTCCCTCTCCAAGGACAATCTGTTATTCTCTGCTTCCCTCTGACTCTCCACCTTAAGCTTAGCCATTTCCAGGTTGTGTGCCCTATTTCTCTTCCTGTCTTCCAACTCTCTGGGTGACAGGTCTTTGGAAGATATACTGTTGCCAGGTGGGGACTGTACCTCCCCTGGCTGGAAACCCTGGCCTATCCAGTTGCCCATCTTCTGTATCCCTAACTGGCTCCACCACAAGATCTGGGGTATTTCTTGCTTCTACCCAGGCCCTCAGCACCATTTGGGAGTCATCCTTTTTAGAAATGCCTGGTGTACCACCTTTCAATTTCTTGCATAGATACTTGAGCTGTTTCAAAGTGTAGGTTTCCACTCTGTCTTCCTCAAAATCAAGATCCATAGATGCAACAGATGCTGGTCTACTCATGGTAGTAAGAATTGGGAGTTTTCAGGAAAAGAATAACAGTCCAAGGGAAAAAGATTCTACCAAAAAAAAAGCTTGTAGTCGCATTTGGTCTGCACTCACTAGTAGTGTACACCAATTACTGTATATGAGTCACAAATGCAGGTCCAAATACTCACCGCTGACCACCACTTTTAGATATGGGGGTCTCAGTTGGCAATGGTGTTTACCTTTGTACAAATAAAGAACCCTTACTTCTAAGTCAGGATAAGGGGATTACACTCCTAAATAACTCCTGCTCACCTCCTTGGTAGCTTGGCACGAGCAGACAGGCTTATCTCAGAGGCAGTGTGTTAAGCATTTGTGAATATACACAGTAATACAGTGAAAAAAAACTACAGATGGACACAACACAGGTTTTATCAAAATAAGTATTCCTTATACAGACTTAATACAAGACCACAAACGACAAAAATCCACAATACTGTACTTAAGATTGAATTAAAGATGGTAAAAGTTACTTAGTTCAAGTTAGTGATAAATGCGACAAAGTTCTAAACAAAGTACCTGGATGTGTAACGCAAAATGAACAAAAGGCTCGTAAAAGGGAAGATGCGTCGGTTCCGTAATACGGGAGAGATTATGCGTCCTGCCTCAATGCTTGCGCAGAGTAGGGGCTGCATCGTGATCCTTACGGATGCGGGAGTGAGGCGTAGATTCTCGGCCTGCTGCCCGGTTGTGATGTGTAAGATGGCGCCGCAATGCGACAGTCCTGATGCGATGCGAGAAGATGGCGCCCTTGATGTAACAATGCGACGTTGATGCATAGACACCCTGGCAGCCTTGAGACAACTCTGTACTTTGGAGCCGCGACAGACCCTGCGACAAGCTTCTCTGGCGATGTGATGGCGACCCTCTCGATGGCGTCACAATTCTCCGGTGAAGCGACAGCAGGCAGCTTCGATGAGGACACGCTTACTGGGAGATGCGACACGCTATTTCGGCGGTGCGACGATTTTAGCTGCGGCGGCGTCACGTTCTTCTCGTTGCGTCGCACTTCCAGCTCCCAGCGACACGTAGGCTTCTGCAGTTAGAATTCCCAGCAAGAAAATTCAGGGGGGGGGGGGGAGCTGGAGATGAAGTCTTTTGTCCCTCAGACTTCAGCAGGAGGCAAGCCCAAATTGAAGCCCTTGGAGAATATTCTGTAGATGATGATAGTCCTTAAAAAGTTTCTTCTCCTTTTCCTTGGCAATAAAAAAACCACTGCAGGCCAACCCAGCAAACAGCACACTGGCAGAGGGGCAGTCCAAAACTCCTGCAGCTTCCTTGGTTCTTCTCCTTGGCAAAAGGTTAATCTTATTCCCAGAAGTGATCTAAAGTTCTTGGATCTGAGTTCCAACATTTATATTACTTTTCTCTTAGTTCTCTGAAGGCACAGGGGCCTTTACCCAGTCCAAACCAGTTCTTGAGCACTTTGTTTACAGGACTCCTTCTTTCATTTCACAGTGCAGGGCAGAAACATCAGACGCCCCACAGGAGGTGGAGTTAGCATTGTGGAGGGAAACCACAGCCCTGAAGCACTTTGTTGACATGATTCCTTCTCTTCTTTCACAGTGCAGGGGAGAGACATCAGCCATGCCCCAGGAGGTGGAGCCAGCATTGTGGAGGGAAAGGCCCAGCCCTATTAATGTCCCAGGTGTAACGCCTCCCTCCCATCTAGATGTAGATCTCCCTAGTCACCACTGGGCTGACTCATACTTTCTCTTAGAATCTCCCAGCCCTGTCACTCAAAACTCCAGACAAGGAATACACAACCTAGCAGAGGCAGGCTTCGGATAGTTAGACAAGAAAATAACTACTTTCTAAAAGTGGTATTTTCAAACACAGAATGTTAAAACAACTTTACTAAAAGATGTTTTCAGGCATACTAAGGGGGTCATTAGGATTGCGGTTTTTCCGCATCCTCGGGGCCGGCGGAAGCCACCGCCGGCTCCGAGGATGCGGAAAAACCGCAGCGGACTGACCAAGGACCCACCGCCACATTAGGATGGCTGGTGGGTCCTGGTTTCCGTCCGCAGCTTTTCCGCCGCGGCTGGCTTACAACCGCGGCGGAAAAGCTCTGATATGGTGACGGTGTCTCTCAGACACCGTCCGCCATATCAGGATGGGATTTTAAAAGTGCTTTTCCGCAGCGGGTTTTCCGCCGTGGAAAAGCATACGGATCTTCACCTAGGGGGCCCGTTGCGGGCCCCCTAGGTGAAGGGGGGGGGGGTGCACATGGGGGGTACCTATGGTACCCCCCTGCATTTGCATGCAGAAAGCGGCAGGCACCGCGCGGTGCCTGCCTCTTTCTGCATGCAAATGCAATGCGTGCATTTTTAACATTGCCGCGGGTGCAGCTTGAAGCTGCACCCGCGGCAATGTTAAAAATAGAGGATGTGACCGCCAGGGTGGCGGTCACATCCTAATCGCACAGGAGGGGACTCCGCAGCCCATGCGGACGTCCCCTCCTCCTCAATGATCGCGGACGGACGCAAGTCCGTCCGCGATCATAATCGGCCCCTAAATTTGAATTTCGACCATGTTCCCTGAGTCAGTTAGGATTATAAGATATACTAATCAAACTGCCCATTTTGGCCTATGAAGAACAGGTAGCCTTGCAATAGTGAAAAACGAAAATGGCTGTAATTCACTATTCGGACATGCTACACACACCAGGGCATGTCCTACCTTATACTTACAATGCACCCTTCCCTTGGGCCTACTATAGGGGTGTCTGATATGAAGAAAAGGGAAGGTTTAGGGACTGGCAAGTGGATGCACTTGCTAAGTCGACATGGCAGTCACAGACTACACACAGGCCTTGCAATGGCAAGCCTGAGACACACTTTACAAGCTGCTTCTGTTGGTGGCACAACCAGTGCTGCAAGCTCACCAGCAGCATTTGATTTACAAACCCTGGACATACATGGTGCACTGTACTAGGGTCTGACAAGTAAATCAAATAACCCAATCATGGAATCACTAATTAGTACATCAATTTAACATAGGGAGCACTTGTACTGTGGCACTGAATAGCCGTGGCACAGCGCCCAAAGCATATAACCAGAAAAAACATATAAAAAACAGAGGAGGCAATCTGTAAAAATGGCAGGGAGACTCACGCCAATGATGCCAGGTCTAACAATTTAATTGATGAGTGGGAGGCCACGGTGTCAAATTCATCAGTTGACGTAGCCATGTCACTTGTAGTGACTGCGGGTACAACACCGATGATGGCAAAATGCGACATTAAGTCAGCTTTCTGGCTGCTTCCAGTCCATCCAGCTTATTGGGACCTTTTGGGTATCCAATTTAACGGTCACTGGTACGTGGATAATGCATTACCGATGGCCTACACTATGTCTTGCAGGAATGCTTTAGTAAATTCCTGCAATGGTTGTTTTTGGAACTGACGGGTCATCAAGGAGTAACGCACTACCTGGATGACTTTTTCTTTGTGTGCACCCTCGGCTCCACGGACTGCCAGGAGGCACTGGACAGGTTCAATGAGATCATGGGCAATTGGGTATGCCGCTGGCACTCGAGAAAACTGTGGGGCCTTGTATGGTGCTGGCCTTTTTGAGCATTGAATTGGACTCTAATGTGATGGAGGCACACCTTCCGGTGGACAAAAAGCAGCAAATGGCGCCTATGTTATCAAGACTCTTAGTCACAGTGACGGAGATCCAGGTGCTATTGGGCCACCTTAACTTTGCTTGTAGAGTGGTGAGAGTAGGGAGGACTTTTTTTTAGACGACTGGGCAGGGCACTGGCAGGACGGAGACCGTTGCATCATCATGTGCGACTGTCGGCTGTGGTGCGGGAAGTCCTGAGGATGTGGCAGTTTTTCCTGCAGAACTTCAATGGCATCCACCTGATGTGGGAGTGTGACATGGTTTTGGATGTGCAAATATTTGAGATGCAGCAGGGAGTGAGGGTTTTTTCACTGTACTGGCAGGGCAAATGGTGTGCGGAGCGATGGCCCCCTGAGTGGGTGGGAGGGGGACGGAGCATAGCCTTTCTGGAGATCTTTCCTCTGGTGATGGTGGTCATGCTGTGGGGGGAACGGCTGGCACACAAAAAGGTAATGCTCAGAATAGACAACATGGTGGTGGTGGAAATTGTGAACCGCCAGTCTGCTAGGGATGCACAGGTGTTGAAGTTGCTGAGGGTGTTTGAGTTGGGCTGCTTGCGGCATGATATTGCCTTTCGCACAGTGCATGTGCCAGGTGTGGACAATGACATAGCCGATGCTATGTCTCGTTCACAGTGGGGGAGATTCCGTGGGCTAGCCAAGGACGCAGACAGGACCACGACCAGTATGCCGCAGCATTTGTGGTACGTAGGCAACACAGGATCTTGCAGCTGTACTGTACTTTGCTTGTAGAGTGGTGAGAGTAGGGAGGACTTTTTTTTAGACGACTGGGCAGGGCACTGGCAGGACGGAGACCGTCGCATCATCATGTGCGACTGTCGGCTGTGGTGCGGGAAGTCCTGAGGATGTGGCAGTTTTTCCTGCAGAACTTCAATGGCATCCACCTGATGTGGGAGTGTGACATGGTTTTGGATGTGCAAATATTTGAGATGCAGCAGGGAGCGAGGGTTTTGGACTGTACTGGCAGGGCAAATGGTGTGCGGAGCGATGGCCCCCTGAGTGGGTGGGAGGGGGACGGAGCATAGCCTTTCTGGAGATCTTTCCTCTGGTGATGGTGGTCATGCTGTGGGGGGAACGGCTGGCACACAAAAAGGTAATGCTCAGAATAGACAACATGGTGGTGGTGGAAATTGTGAACCGCCAGTCTGCTAGGGATGCACAGATGTTGAAGTTGCTGAGGGTGTTTGAGTTGGGCTGCTTGCGGCATGATATTGCCTTTCGCACAGTGCATGTGCCAGGTGTGGACAATGACATAGCCGATGCTATGTCTCGTTCACAGTGGGGGAGATTCCGTGGGCTAGCCAAGGACTCGGACAGGACCACGACCAGTATGCCGCAGCATTTGTGGTACGTAGGCAACACAGGATGTTGCAGCTGGTTTAAGGTTCTTTGGCACAATCTACAAAGGTAGCATGCGGGACAGCATAGGAAGAATTTTTGCACTCTGGTGTGCAGCGGCGGGATTCGCCGGCATGCCGGCAAGAAGATGTGATCCAGTTTCTTCTGTATCTGATTGAGAGGGGATTTACAAGGGTGACAATAGCGGGTAAATTAGCAGGGATCGCTTTCGTTGGGAAGCTTTTGTGGGGTTATGCGCTATCCGCGGGGGAAATAGGGATGCGCATGCTGGAAGGGTGGGTTCAGGAATGTGGACTGGCGGCTCAGGTGAGGAACCCCTTGACTGGGAACTACTGGAGAGGGTTTTGCAGACTTTGCCGGGTATATGCACGAACGAGCAGGAAACTTGCCTTTTCTCTACGTTGATGTTGTGGATGTTCTTTGGGGCCTTTAGAGTTTCTGAACTGCTGGGGTCAAAATGGGGAGAGGGGCTGTTATGGAGGGGGGTTTCCAGTGGGGGAATAGGGTCAGCTTATGGCTTAGGAAATCTAAGACGGATCAGAAAGGCGGGGGAAGATGGGTGTCTTTACAGGCTGCGGTGCTGGGGCTGACTGACCCGTACCGGTGGGGGATGAGGTGGAGATCCTTGTCCCTGGATACGCTTGGGGTAGTTTTCAGACATGACTATGGGCAGGTGGTGAAAGGTTCCCAGCTCTTGGCCGTATTGAGGAGGGGGTTGGCCGGGCTGGGGATTGACGGGAAAGGTTTTTGGACACATTTGTTTAGGATTGGGTCGGAGGCCAGTAATCAGGGTTGGGAGCGAGGGGACATCATGAACTTGGGCAGGTGGTCTTCTGACTGCTACCAGCGTTATGTGCGCTGCGCATCAGGTTTGTTGTAGCGCAGTCATGTGTTTTCCCAGGGCTCATTCATGTTTCTCGTTTCAGGTTCGGTGATGGGTCCCCTCGCCAGGGAGATGTCCATATGGATTGTGGGTCATTCTTTTGTGAAGTGGGCTCAGATCCAGGCCTGTGCCAGCTATTTTGGGGAGAATCTTGGCTTTAATAAAGAGATGTTTAATGTTTGTTGGAGAGGGACAAGGGGGTATGCGCTGGAGAGAGTTGCTACTGGTCTTGAATGGGATTGTAGTGGCTGGTAGGTGCCCCGACGTATTGGTCATTCATCATGGTGAGGGAGACGGGCTTGGCGCTGAAGAGGTGCATGAAACGTAATTTGGAATGGATCAGGCGGCAGTGGACGGTATGCTCTGGACTTTGGACGGAGTTTGCATCGCGTAGGTTCTGGAGGGGAGCTGTGAATCCAGGGGCAGTTGACAAAGCCAGGAGAAAGCTGAATATTGAGATGGTGCGCTTTTGCCGCCAGTTAGGTTTTACTAGGATTCATCACAGGGATATCAAATACAATATGCCGGAATGTTTCAGAGGTGATGGGGTCCATTTATTCAGGCTGGGCATGGACTTGTATTTGTTAGAACTTAGGGAAGTCCTGGCCAGATTGTTGGGAGTGCACAGATGCTGAAAGGGGTTTTAGACCTAGGAGGCGGGGTAAGGACCTAGGAGGCAGGGGTGGAGGGGGCAGGAAAATGGGGAGTCGGCGTTTCCGCCTTTTCCTGGGTGGCGGGTTGTTTGAAATTTGGCCAAGTTTGGCTGGAGTTTTCGTAGTTCCTTGTTAAATGTGGGGAGTTTGTGAACAGGAGCAGGAAAAGGGTAAACAGGTAGGCTAAGTTTAGATTAGAGGTTCGTTAGTTACAGTTGCATAAAGGCAGGTAGGGGTTTGGGTCAAGGGAGGTTAGGATTTGTAAATGATATATTGTGTAAGATTGTGTAATATTATTGTTATGGAAGGTTATTTATTGTATTTTGCAGGGTGGAGGTTATGATTTGGGGATCGTAAGGGTGGGGGGGGGGGAACAAGGGGTCTGGTATTTTATGTATAGAGAGGTTTTAGTTTTGTAAGGCAAGTGCCAGTGTTAATACAATTGTGATATGCATCTGTTTCAATAAAGCGGCCTTTTACACACACAAAAATGGACTTGGTGTGGCTTGCCCCCCTCCCTCCCAAATAGTCTGTGGTGCTCAATACACACCTGGAAAGAAACAAATTGACACACGGCTTACATTTCTCCTCAGGCTCCATGTCCCGTGAATGTACAGAGTGAAGTCACTTCTCTTGTATGTTGATAATGTTGAGAACTTGCGTTGTGTGTAATTTTAATGTGAAATGAAGCAATATTCATGTTTATGCTTGGGAATACCTGATTTCATAAGCATACACTTCCAACTAAACATGCACTGTAACACTACATGGGGTTATAGCCTTCTTTTGAGAACGTAGACAACTATTTTGATAATTGGAAAACGGGAAAAGAATCACCTTAAATGTAATTCATTCAGTCCCTTTAGACATTTTGACCCTCCTGTTTAGTTCGCACAAAAGCGCATCTGCATCATAAATGCCTTTTAAGAGGCACCGCCTCACGTGTTTTTTCAAGGCGGTAACATCTTCACTTCAGCAGAGCTTGCACGTGAATGAACAGTGTTGTGTTGCAAGTAGTGCTATGTATCGTGTTAGCTTTGTGGAGCCAGATTGTATCAAACTGGGGGCAAGTTCTCTAAATTGTGGCAGACTCCTTAATTTGTCCGTTGTTTTTCATGCTCTGATGTGATACTGCACTGACCTCGGAGACAATCCCACAAAATAAGCAACAGCATGAGATTTGAAAGGAACAATCTGCGCACAATCACAGAAAACATTCCATCTTGGGGTAGAATAATTAATTCTTCATTATTATATGGAGCAGACTTATTTGTCTCTTATGTCGTATCTAATATTTTGGAGCTGAGGTATGTATTGTCAAGGAACCCCCGGGGTGCCACTTAAATAATCATTTTGAACAATGAGGTTGTTTCATGTTTTGTTATTATTATTATGATAATTTTTTCAACTGGACTCCTTGCTCCAGTTTGTACATTATTTTACATTTAATATTCGATGCACTTTCTTGTGTTCCACGTTTAGATTAAAATATTACATTTCTCCCTTGAGAAAAAGAAAGCAAATAGTGGCGGAATGTCTGAAGTCATTACCCCTTGCGATGCTGGACTGTTACTCCACTGAAGTAAAAAGAACGTTTTTTTGAAACATATGGAATTCCCAGAATTGATTTTAGAAGAGGGCAAGGAACCCCCCATTCAAAGGCAGCTGAAGCCCTCAACCTAGACAACTCAGATACTGGGATTCATCTAGAGGGGTGTAGTCCTCCTGTGCTAGTAGCAACTCTTGAATTCCTTCCAAGATGTTTGTATTCATTCACTTGAACACGTCGCCGCCTCCATGACATTTTTAGGCCAAGCTTGGGTAGCGCTTGCACTGCTTTGCGATGCATGCTGTATTCAGGTATGGACTTCAAGCTCCACCCACTCTCCGCCCATATTTTTCATTGGCTTCTGTCATTTTTCTTTGTAAACGCTGGCTTTTCATTGGTCAATAGCCTTAGTAATCCCGCCTTAGTACAGCCTAGTCTCATCTTGTAACCTCCTATAAGGACTGGCCCTCTTACATGTGTTGTTACTCGGTAGGCTTTATTTACAGCCTCAAAGCACTATTTTGTTTAAATTGTTTTCACATGTCTGCAGTGGACACACTCTCTCCTAGCACCTTATCTTTTTTTTATGGCTCAGCACGCCAAAGTGGTGGCTGCGCCTTTTAGTTTATTTGTGGCGCCGAGTGTGGCCGTATGTTTTTTTTTCGCCTTCTTATTTTTGATGTTTCCAAGCACCCCATGATGCATTTGCATGTTAATAAAGGGCACGTCCCTTTCTTTAGACAAGCCGCATCTAAAGAAAGGGGCACCTCCGCCATTAAAATGAAAGCGCTGTTGTGGCTCTTTTCAAACAAATGCTTTTTCTGGTAAAAGGGCCCCATACTAAGCTTTCACTCTAATGGCAGCCGCAGCCCTTTCTTTAGACCTGGCTCATCTAAAGAAAGGGGCCTGGCCTCTATTAAGTAAGAGTGGCATGGGGCGCGTGGAAACAGTAAATATTTTCATGCAATAGGTCTTGCATTTGCACGAATTTAAGCTGTTATCATTTACAATGCCAATAACTCAAACTCATAAATGCGAGACCTATTGCATTGCAAATGCTTGATTTACCTTTTTCAATGGTCTTCTCAATGAGAAAGCTGAGCACCTGCTATTCTAAGTTTCTGTTTCTGCCATATGCACCTTGTTAAAAAAAATGGAACCTACCCACACCTATAAAAAGTCATGCAAATGGTGTGGGGCTAGCAGTAAATATTCACTGCTGTGAGGTATGTTGATGTTTTGATTAACGATGAGCACTCTGCTTGTAGAATTGAATCCACTTGTGCAGACTGGTTGAAAGTGAACACAAGTAGTTTTGCTGTTCTCCAAGTAAACACATATCTCAGCAGACAGGATAACAATCCACCCCCATCCCCTTGGGTTTATCTGTCATTCAACGATGACAGGTATGAAGAGAAGATTGATTTAAGAGGCTATGCACTCGGATACTGTTATTCATATTTCAAACTCATCAAGTGGATGTAAATGGTGTATTAAAACACGTGTGACGTGATGTATGAGACAAAAACTGTAAATATCACATATCTATACAGAAAGAACCTTTCAATGATTTTCGCCTAAATTCCACACTTCTCTCCCACACAGAGGGAAGTACATGCTGCTTGGGGCCGCCCTCCTGGTGTGTATTCGTGAACTTGAAGCACACACACATATTTTCCTTTTATATGTCCTTTTTGAGGAAGTTATGTTCTTTTTGCCCAGCGTTTAAAGCTCAGAGCCCTTTTAGGTTTAGGGTTGAAGATGAACAAGGTTTTGTTGTTGCAGTTGCTATGACAGCTAATATGGCACGAGCGTGGGAGCGATTAATCCTCCCTGGCTTGACACTTACACAGGTGGTAGACTTTGATAGGAAACCCCTTGGCACCGCCGATACTGGTAAACACGACTGGAGTCATCAAGGGCAGGTGTGGGAGGGTCTCTCAGGATGGGTACGTTTCTCTATGGTCAGTCCTGCCCCTCAGGGACTGAAAGGTTAGCTTAGTTGGTTTCGCAACAGCTGCTGAGCAGGCCCGGCCCGTGCAGGGCGTAATACCGGGGCGGTGACGTCAGGCGGGGGAGGGGCAGGGTGGGGGCTTTGAAAATGTGGGATATGGACCATTACAGGTAAGCAGAGGCGCAACGAGAGCCAAATTTCGGGGGGGGGGGGCCTAAGAAAAAATTTCGGGGGGGCTGAACCTTCAATCAGTAGGCAGAGTGGAGCTGCAGGGGCTCTTAGAAGGGGTGAAAGAACTGCAAGGCCTAATTAACATTCAAATGGTTTTTTAAAGACCTGTGAAACGTTCGGGTGCGGCTGTGTGTGTGCCCGGGATCTGTCTCATCCCGGGCTGCCACACACAACATGGGGGGGGGGGGCTGAAGCCCGGTGAGTCCAATGGGTGTTGCGCGCCTGCAGGTAAGTAACGAAAAAAATGAATAAAACGAATTTCGTTGCCCGCGCTGCATCGCCAAATGTGATGCAGCGTAGGCAACGAAATTCGTTTTATTTATTTTTTTCGTTACTTACCTGTAATGGTCCATATCCCGCATTTTCGAACCCCCACGCTGCCCCTCCCCCGCCTGACGTCACCGCCCCGGTATAACGCCCTGCACGGGCCGGGCCTGCTGCTGAGGTGTAAGTGGAACATGTATGCCACAGGCTGGATCTTCGTCCGGGAGGTCTCACACACTTTCATACTTGTATCCAATTAAATTAAATCCAATAGTGTATCTACTTACAGCACTTTCACGCTGCAAAGTGCTGGCAGGAAAGGCTTACCAACACTGCACTGCAAAGCACTCCGGGTCCTTTTCTTCCAAGGATGGTGCTGAAGTGCATGAGGACTGTAGCTGCATGGTGTGTGTGGTCAGTATGACGCAGCTCCTTTTGAGGACCGCTCGCAGACTCCCAAGCAAACGCAGAGGCCAGCCCCTAGTCTCAAACGGTGGCCTGCTTTGCTGCAGTGACGTAGCGAAACGTGAGGGGGCCCCGCTGGCCCTGGCCCCTGTCAAGAGCTCTCAGTGCACGGACCCCCTACCCGTGCAGGGGTTGCGGGGGCTAATGTTACACCAGTGCTGACTACCAGTTTGATGTAATTATGTCAAGCACTGCGCATGATGCCATTTATTTCAAGGCGCTTTATGTTTCTAAAATGGCGCAGTCTAATTGAGGGACGTATCTCAGCCATGTCCATTTCAGGATTAACTGGAAGTACAGGCATTGAGAGATAGAACTTGATAAGTCTCTCTCTGGATGGGAAAGTCCATGGCCATGTTCAGCCAGATTGATGACGCCATGCCGTCGCGTTTAGAATCTGCTCCAGCCGCCTGCACGGTATCATACGCTCCCTTTTCAGTTTTATGGTATAGAGATGTTGGTGGTGTATTTGGTGCGCTAAGTCCCGAGCAGGGTGTCAAAGTCATAGCATGATGTTGCGAGGTCAACTAAGCCGAATGTACACCTGTTATCCGGTTTTGAAGAAAACAGTTCTAACCACATTCTAAGCATACAAAACGAGCTTGCATTGCAGTTTAACCAACAAAAAATGTTCAGTGATAAATGGACCAGTTACATTATTGCCTAGTGCTTGTTCAAAAAGTGGAAAAATGAATGGTGAAAACGAGTATTGTTTTGTGCGGCCTCCATTTTCTTCCAGGTTTGGATAATCATTTACATTCACTTCATTGTAAAGTAGCTGAAATGCAGTCTGCATAACATTTCCAGAACACATCTGTGCCCCTTTTTAGGTCTGGGCCTGTGGAGGCTGCACTTGCGCAGTCTCGCTGAGCGAGAAATTATATCTTCTAGTAGGGAGGTAAACGAGCTAGCTCTTCTCCATTGGCTGGCTTCCTAAACGGCAGCCAGCCATTGGAGAAGAGCTCTGACTGTCTCTTTAAGCCCCGTCTGTTTCGGATTGAGGGGCGTGTTTTTTGCTGTCCTTTCTATCAGTGACATCTTCAGTCACTCAACAAAAAATACGCCCCCCCAGTCTTAAAAGGACGGGGCTTACATCATTGGTGTGCAGCGCTGTGGTTGGTTCATGTCCCTAGGGATTGCGGCAGCGTCATCGGCCTGCCGTGCTGGGATTGGCTCCTACCTGCAGGAACTCCCACCACGTCATCGTGGGGCCTCGCTGGGATTGGTCCCAGCCTCTGAGGGCTCCCCCTCGCTCATCCAGGAAGCGGAGCTGCTGCCTGAGGCCTGGGAGCTTCCCGAAAGAAAAGCCAACTGGGACTTAGACCGCCTGCATTCAATCATGCCTGCCGCATTAGATAATCACGTAATGTGTGCAACATCCTGGGTGGGGGGGTCTGCATTGCTAGTTCAAAATGGCCATTCCCTTCTGTCCATACGTCGTGCACTTGCGCGGTGTGATGACAACACACTCAGCTGTTCTCTCTTCCTGCTTGTTTTCAGACACTGGAGCAAGATGGCTGCGGGTTAGGTTTGCTGAGGTGCCCCTAACGGAGGGACCAGTAGACAAAAAATATATAAAACCAATAAAAATCGATAGAAATGTAGAGGACTGTCAGCATCCGTCCCTTTCCCCGAATGAAGAGTGTGAGAAGGGGCGCTACAAACACCCCTGCACTTGGTCAGGTAAGGGGAGGAGGTGAGCTGTGAAGGGGGAGGGGCTCCGGCGACTAGTACTCGGGCAAGTTGAGTGACTGTCAGTGATGTGGAATCTGCCACCTTATCGGAGATGTACCTGATTGCCAAAGTGATTTCTAGTTACCCATCAATATGCCAGCAATGGAAATAATTGTCACAAAAGTATGCCGATGCCGCAGCCACATCACACCCCACCTGAGAGACCTGCACTGGCTCCCGGTCAACAAGAGGATAACCTTCAAGCTCCTCACCCACGCACACAAGGCACTCCACAACACCGGACCAACGTACCTCAACAGACGACTCAGCTTCTACACCCCCACCCGCCAGCTCCGCTTCGCTGTCCTCGCCCTCGCTACAGTCCCCCACTTCCAAAGAGAGACCTCAGGCGGCAGATTGTTCTCCCACCTCGCCGTAAAGACCTGGAACACCCTCCCCATCCACCTACGGCGGGCCCAAGACCTGCTGACCTTCAGAAAACTCCTCAAGACCAGGCTTTTCGAGCAGTAGCAGCATTCCCCACCCTAGCACCTTGAGACCCTCACTGGTGAGTAGTGCGCTTTACAAATGATATGATTGATTGATTGTGGTTGGCTCTGTCTGTGTGTGTGTGGCTCTGTCTGTGTGTGTGTGTGTGGCTCTGTGTGTGTGTGCGTGTCTGTGTGTATGTGTGTGTGGCTCTGTGTGTTGCTCTGTCTGTGTGTTGCTCTGTCTGTGTGTGTGTGGCTCTGTGTGTGTGTGGCTCTCTCTGTGTGTGGCTCTGTGTGGCTCTTTGTGTGTGTGTGTGGGATGTATGACGTTACCACGCATACTATTACCACGCATACCATTACAACGCGGTATTTACAACGCATACCGTTACAACGCATAGCGCTTTGAGGTGCTGGATAGTGGTAAGTATAATTTTATATTCCAACTACAGTCCCTGTGGATACTAGGGAAGATGTTGGATATAAAATTAAACTTATTCCCTATCCTAGAGCGACCCCCAGCGCAATGCGTTGTAATGGTATGCGTGGTAATGCCTGCGTTGTAAGTGTAGTGCGTGGTAAAAAAATGCGTGGTAAACGTTGTATACCGTGTCTGTGGCTCTGTGTGGGTGTGTGGCTCTGTGTGGGTGTGTGGCTCTGTGTGTGTGTGTGTGGCTCTGTGTGTGTGGCTCTGTGTGTGAGTGGCTCTGTCTGTGTGTGTGTGGCTATGTCTGTGTGTGTGTGTGGCTGTGTGTGTGTGTCTCTGTGTGTGTGTGTGGCTCTGTGTGAGTGTGTGGCTCTGTCTGTGTGTGTGTGGCTCTGTCTGTGTGTGTTTAGCTCTGTGTGTGTGGCTCTGTCTGTGTGTATGTGTGTGGCTCTGTCTGTGTGTGTGTGTGTGGCTCTGTCTGTGTCTGTGTGTGTGGCTCTGCCTGTGTGTGTGGCTCTGTCTGTGTGTGTGGCTCTGTCTGTGTGTGTGGCTGTGTGGGTGTGTGGGTGTGTGTGTGTGGCTCTGTGTGTGTGGGTGGGTGCGTGTGGCTCTGTGTGTGTGGGTGGCTGCGTGTGACTCTGTGTGTGTGGGTGCAAATGCAATAGGTCTTGCATGTGCGAGAGATTAAGCTATTGGCATTGTAAATGACAATGCCATTTATTTATATCTTTTAAAAACAAAAATAATGTCATGAGCAATACCAATAGCTCTAACTTTAACAAAGACGAGACCTTTGCATTGTAAATGCTTGTTTTTTTCACCTCAGTCTAGGAAGAGGACCAAACAGAATGTTTTTTTAAAAAGGAAGCTGTCTACACCTAGCCAGGTACATTTGATTCTTCTTTATTTCCTATGTGTAGGCACATACATACCTCTGTATTCCTAATGTGTACACAACCTATAAAATAAAAAAAAAACACAGAAATACCCTGAGGTATCAAGGCACTAAGCAGTAAGCACACAAATCCAACCAAAGGAAAACAAGAAAGCTAACAAAAATTAAAAGGTAAAAAGTCAGGTTTTGCGACTTCTCCTTAAGATCATTTACCCATAGATGCATCAAGCATCCATTTTGCGATTCCTTATTAGCGAAAAATAAGGATTTTCTAATAAGGAATAGCAAAAGGCTATGCATGAAGAACTCGCAAAAAAATAGCAATTTCTTAAAATTCCTTAATTGCGACTCGCAAATTGCGACTCGCAATTAAGGAATACCTCCCCATTCATTCCAATAGGCCTAGAGGCTTATAGGAATGAATAGGAAGACAATCTCAATTTGCGATTCTCAATTAGAGAATCGCAAATTGAGATTGCAATTTCAAGGGTGCCAGGGTGTCAAAAGGACACCCTGTTGCACCCCTGAAATCTGCATATGGGTTAATCTCGCACACACACATGCCCTAAGGGCATGTTTCTGTGTAAAATGGAACTTTGAAAAATGCACTTTAGTGCATTTTTCAAAGTTTTTGCAAATTACCATTAAGTTCAACTTCCTATTAGCGAAATCGCTAATTTTTTTACTTTAATGCATTGCATTTAAGGAATCTCAATTTGAGATTCCTTAAATGCAATTGCAATTTAAGTAATTGCAATTTTGCGATTTCTTAAATTGCGATTTTTGCATTTGGGATGATGCATCCCAAATGCAAAAATACTGGTCGCAAAGGGGCAGATTCTGGGAATCTGCCCCTTTGCGAGCGTTTTTTAGCTTGATGCATCTATGCCATAATCTCTTATTGAAGTATTATGGCGAGGCAGGGCGTTCCAGAGCTTGGCTGTGGCATAGGAGGAAGATATGCCCTCCCCCTTATCTTGCACATAGAACTCTAGGAAAAATGCCTTCCAGCCGCCAAGCGGAGAGAGCATCTGGGTGAATACCACTGAACATTAGATCGCAAAAATTTAGGACCTAGATTATATAAGGGCTTATGCGTTAGGCACAAAGCCTTAAATATAATTATTTTTCTGACCGGGAGCCAGAGCAATTTCTTTTAGAGCTTTGATTAATGTTGAGGTATAAAGCATGACAGTATGGCTAACCTGGAAGTGAAAGGTGAGTTTATCATCAAAAATCTGACTAAGATTCTTGGTTGACTTACCCGGAGAGGGAAGTGAGCCAAAATAAACAGGCCACCAGGTGCCTTATTTATGAAAAATGACGCATCGCTGCGTGAAAGCAGCAATGCGTCACTTCTCAGTGCGCACGCCTTGCGACATACCTGATGCGTTATATGTAATGTATGACGCATCATGTCGCAAGGAGTCAGTAAGCGCAAAAGTGATGCATTGCTGCAGTGTGTCACAAAAGTGACGCAACTCCAGCAATGCGTCCTTTCACCTGGAGCAAGCCCCATGTGAAAGGGCCTGCATCAGGCTTACGCCTGCAAGATTTTGACACAATGACATCCTAGAAGTGACGCAGTGAAATCTCATAGATTTCACAGGGTCACTTCTACAAGTCTTTTTGTGGGTTAACGCCCCCTGCATACATTATACCTGATGCAGGTATAATGTAGCGCCGGGTTTTACAAAGTGACGCATCAGCTTAGATGCGTCACTTTTCAAATAGTGTGCAACAGGAGGCATGTTTTACGCCGCCGATGTGTCACAAAAAGTGACGCATCGGAAGCGTAAAACTGACGTAAGCACTCATAAATGAGGCCCCAGGTATTTGTCCAGATAGAATGCTGCCTACTGAAGATGAGAACCTCTGTTTTGTCAGCATTTAATTTAAGGCAGCTCTTCTTCAGCCAGTTGCTAATTTCCTACGTACAGTTACAAGTATTCACAGCAAACGAGTGATCATCATGAAAAGACTGGATCAACCTGGCAAGTGATGGAACACATATTAAATAGAGTAGGACTCAAAGACGAGCCCTGTGAGGCTAAAAGGGCAAGTAGATGGGCTTAGAAGAGAACTGCCCACGAACAACCGTCTGCATTCTATCCAATATGAAAAATCCTAATAATGTAACTGCCTAAACTTTAATTCATAGCTGTGCCAGGTGACGCACCAGAAGTGCAAAGACAGTGGCAAACGCTGTGGACAGATCTCACATGATGAGCGCACCACCGTCCATGATAGTTTTGATACTGCATACTACAGCAACCAAGGCTGATGTGGTGCTGTCCTCACTACTGATTGAGATGGATACAGGAGCTCATGCTTATCAATAGCAGTCATCAGCTCCTGAATGAGATATTTTTCTAGTATCTTGGTGAGCATTGGCAGAAGGGATATAGGGCAGTCATTTTTAAAATCTTTTGGATTCAGGTAAGACTTCTTAATGAGAGGAATAACTAACACCGATATCCACACCTTCAGCGTGAGGCCAAACTAGGTGGAACACAGTTGTAAGGTAGCTGGCCACAATATCAGGGACCATAAAACCTTTGGAGTGAAGGGATCTGAGGGTGACCCGGACTGAGAATAAGGGACTCTACTTGTGTATGAGAGATGAGGGAACGCTGACAGGATATCATAGTTGGGAGACTCTGTAGGGCAAATGGCTAAGCCAAGCTGGTCCAAATCATGGTTTCCTGGAAAATCAAGATAGATGTTACTTATCTTAAATAGAAGGAAGACTGCAAAATTATCACAGAAGTCCTGCAAGACATCCAGAATAATTGGAATGTTAGGTCATGAGAGCATATTGATTATTTTAAAAAGCTCTTTTAGTGGATTTTGGTGATTATTAATTTCAAAAGTACGATATTGGGATTTTTCCCTTAAAAAAATAGCCCATTTGTAATAATTAATTAAATTCCTATATTGTACTTTTTCATGAGAATCATAGCACAATCTCCGTTTACATTCCTTTCTCTTGTATTCGTGCTTAAGAAGCCTAGGATTGTCAGAGAACCGAGCTTTATCCCTGCCCTGATTTACATTTCTAAAGGGTGCATCAATGTCAAGAGCTCAGCCAAGCCAATCTGTGTAGCCAACAAAGGTCTGGTCAGCATTCAAAGGGGATGTGGGGGACCTGGCCATTAACGTACATCTTAAGTCGCTTTCTGAGATGTTCTTCCAGGCATGAGTCTTAGCAGTATGGCACGGGACTCTGCAATAGTCTCCTGTCACAGGCAATTTGAGAAAAATGTATGCTGCCTAGTGTTCCGACCAACTAAACGGAAGCGCATCTACCATTGAAGGTACTGATTGTTTGTGAAAATGCCATTACGAGTATGACTGGCCACATGCATCTAAATATTCATAAGTTGCGTTAGACCAAAACTCGTAATGGTATAAATAAGCAAAGCTGTGTCCTTATAAGTGAGTGCTTTGAGATGAAAATAAACACCGCCCAAAATCATAAAATTAGGCTTAAGCTAAAAAGGTTCTAATAAAGCACTGAATCCTGATGCAAAGATTGCCCCTAGACCCGGAGGTGATAGATTAACAGGCCTGAAAAGTGATGGTATCATGGATTTTTATAACAAAAGTAAAGTCTTTGCAGAATGGGGATGGTGGATGTGTCAGCCTTAGGGTGGTCTTCCACTCAAACTTTTTGACTTCCTCCACCATTTTTGCTGGTCTAATTTGTGTTGGCCTTCGGACTCTGTGCACGCTACCACTGCTAATGAGTCCTAATGTGTGTGTGTGTTCTCCCCAAAAAACATGATAAAATTCGCCTATACCCAATTGGCATATTTAATTTACTTGTAAGTCCTAGTGAATGGGTTCTACATATACCCAGGTTCTATAAATTAAATTAAAAGCAACTGATGGGCCTGCAGCACTGGTTGTGCCACCCATTTAAGTAGCCATTTTAAACATGTCTCCGATCTGTCATTGCAGCCTGCCTGTGCAGTTTTAATTTCAAACTGCCATTTCAACCTGGCAAAATAAACCTTTTGCCAGGTCAACACCTTCCTTTTTAATGCATATAGGTCACCCCTACGGTAGGCCCTAAGCATGCCCATTGGGTTGGTTGCAGCATATTTAAAATGTAGAACATGTACTCTTCACGTTTACATGTCCTGGTAGAGAAACACTCTTAAATTCGTTTTTCACAACTGGAATTCCTGCCTTTCCCACAGGACTACATTGGTTACCTTATTACATTTAATAAGTGCTACCTTTCAATTGGGTGCAGTTAGGAATGTCGAGTTTGGTGTTTAAAGAATTGTAATTTAAAATCATCTTTAATGGTAAAGTCAAGTTTTGAGTCACAATTCTGAGAATGTCTCTTCTAGAAAGTTGCCATTTTCTTGTACCAACCATTTGTTGCCTGAAGTCTGTATCCTGGGTCACATGACCAGGTGTAGCTGCCAGTTCATCTTTGTGTATTGCTCCTAAACAGTGAGACAAAAGGGAATAGTAGTTACCAGGATGGGAAGTCTCTGACCTGATAAGAGGGTGGAGCTGTCACCTACAACACTTGCACCCAGGGCAGTAGACGGGGGGAGGGGGAGTAGCATGGCCCGGCACACCCATCTTCATGCTTACCCCCCCAAATGTTCTTGGCAGGGGGCAGGTGACAAAGAGTTTTTAAAGAAATGCTCAGTACCATCCATGCGCTTTTTGCCTCCGGAGAAACACACAATGTAAGCTAATGTGTTCTCCGGTTAAGAATGCATTATTCTTAAGGAAAAAGCTTAGCATACTTTTTATGACAATGAACGAGTCAGCTTTCCTTCTCCATTTAAACACTCGAATTTCAGACTGTGATGATTTGTGTTCCAATAAGTAGCTGGGAACTGTACAATTTACAAGTTTAATACATGCAATCTGGACTAGGGTAAGAGTAAGAAGTTCATATTGGTATTGTAGCTGGAAATTAAAATGCAGGTGTGCCTGGGAATCACTTTCAGGAAGTCATGAACTGCACATTGGAATTGAAAACACAATGCAGGGCTAAAAAAAGATAACTGAAAGCATAAAAACAATCAGGGTTCGGGATACAAAGTTAGAGTTCATAAAATGTAGATTGGACTTTGGAAAGCAATTGCATTGAATTGTACTGTTTTTTACGTAGCAAGGAGCCTGCCATCGCTAGGCGTAAATCACGTTTCTGGGTGTTCTGGTTTCATTATTTATATACACCTTCATTCCAGAAACAAGGATATTCAAGGACACAATTTGTATCAACTGCTTGGTGCATAGTTGAAAGGGTGGTTGTTTGGTTTAAACTTTATTGGACGTTAGGTAAAGAGTGTGAGGTATCACACAATCTCGGCATCAGCTCAACATCCTATGATTCCGGGCAAATCACTTCATTTCTCTGTGCCTAAAATAAATAAATGTGACATTGTTTAATGCAACTGGTGCTCATGTTAAGCACTCCAATACCTTTTGGTTGAGTTTGCGAGATAAAAAACTGCAAAAATTAAAGAATATAAAAAAATAATTAAAATATGATGATACAGTGGGGATATGTCACATGGAGTGTAACTGCACAAAAGTGTTGCAGAGGGTGTCAGAAAGACTCAGCCGCACCTTCATGCACAATAGATTAAATCCACTGTTGATGTGCATCAGAAGCATCCATTAAGGTGTACTGCACTTACCAACTACCAGCTGGAAACCAAATGTATTTTGGAGGCATTGTCAAATCGCCAAGTAGTATTATAAATGGGATAAAGTTTCCCCTGCTGTACATCATAAGTCACCAAGGATTTCCCAGACAATACAGAGGAGCATAGCCTGAAGGACAAGTATAACATCCCTTTTCCTGCAAACATATAAAAACTGTGGGCCCAGATATTAAAATTTTTTACTAAATGCAGCACAGCAACCAAAGTTGCTGCACTGTGTCGCCCGACAAGGAGAGAGGAGAAAAGCACCATATCTACAGAGATATGGGCCTCTCCTCCTCTCACCCTAGTGCCAACACAAAAGCAGGCTGCTGAGTGCCATGCACACATATTTGCACTATTGTGCAATGGTGTCTTCATGAGTCTTGCATATTGTTTGTACTGGAAGGGCTCATTTCCAGTACCAAATACTATGCTTAGACGAACTTTAAAACTGTTCCCACTTCGGATGTATGCTGTGCAGTGTAGCACACATGCAAAGTGGAAAAAGTTAGGAGAAATAAAAGCATTTCTTCTTTTTAACACCTGTTTCAAAGTGGTATTATTTTTTGGCACAAAACCCTGCCTCCTATTGTTAGTAGGTAGGGGTTTACATAAAAAACACAAGGGTGGTTGCATGAGAATGCACATATACAAGCCATGCATAGCCCCCTTTGCAGTGTGGCACACATGCAAAGTGGAAAAAGGTAGGAGAAATAAAGGTATTTCTCCTTTTTTACGCCTGTAACCCATGCACCACCCCCTTTGCAGAGTAATGCAAAGCTAAGAGCTTTTTGTGTTTTCTTGAGGTCAACTCGAGTTTTGCGCTGGAAAGTAAATCAAAAAACAAATTTGCACGGGTTTGCATCACTTTTGTGACACAAAGTCAGCAAAACATATTTGGTTATCTGGGTCTTGGAGTCTTGCTCATTCATGTTCAACACAGATAAGAAGTACAAGTGCAGAATATGTAGAGCGAAATTAAACACACCAGGGGCCAGATGTAGGTAAGTAACATTTACCGATTCTTAATTACCGAAAATTACCGAATTTTACCGATTCGGTAATTAAGAATCGGTAAATGTAAGGGGTGGGTATGTAGGGAATCCAGATGTTCCCTTTTACCGAATCGTTAAAAATCGGTGTTTACCGATTCGGTAAAGCCTATTGATTCCTATGGGCTTCAAAGCCCATAGGAATCAATAGGCTTTACCGATTCGGTATTTACCGAATCGGTAAATACCGAATTTCACAAGGGTGCAGGGGGTGTCACTTTGACACCCCCTGGCACCCCCTAAACAGGATTGGGTGCCATGTGGCAGGCATACAAGCCCTAGGGGCAGGTCTGCCTGCCACATGGCATAGGTGTGCATGCACACATGTGCATGCACACCGGAATCGGTATTTTACCATGAAGTTGGATTTCATGGTAAAATACCGATTCGTTAAGGCCTTTGGGACTCAGAAGAGTCCCACCTACATATGGAATTTACAGAATCGGTAAAATTACCGATTCGGTATTTTACCGAATCGGTAATTTTACCGATTCTGTAAATGTAGATTTACCTACATGTGGCCTTGGATTTAGGCCCCTACATACCGATTGTCCATTTACCGGTCGGTAAATGGCCTGAAACGGCCACCTACATCGGGCCCCAAATGCACATACTATTTTTTTTATATAATAGAATCAGTCTAATGCAAGTCTGGTTAAAAAGGTTGTGGATCCGATTGTGTAGAAATTTCTAGAGATTCTAACTTTTTTGCAATGACCTACAGTGTGGAACAAATAAACACATTGGCATGAATATCTCTTCATTGCTGTTCAATTTTTCTTTTTAGAAAAATATATCAAAAGGATTTGCCAGCTGCCATTTTCATTGGTTGTACTGGCTTTCATCCTGGCATGCTGGCCACAGGCATTCTGATGTCTGAACTCAACTGTAGTAACTTATTATAGTGGAGTAGCAATGTTGTTTCTTTATTATAGATGACTAGATACGTCCCAACTCATTTGTTGTTAAGAAATTAGGCATGGGACTTTATATAGGGATTGGAGGTTTGAACATATTATGTGAAGTTTGTCTAGAAGCATCAGGGAGAAACAGAAGAGCAACTAATTGAAGGTGCTGTTGAAACATCAAGAGAGTGATGTTTTATGTTCACTCAGGAGAATCAAAGGGGTAATCAATTGGAGGGATTGTTAAACTACAAAGGAGTCTGCCCATGTGTGACTTAGAATCAACCACCAAAATAGTAGTGTATGGAGCTCACCCAGGGTGGAGTGGGAAGGGGCTCAGAGAATAAGAGAACAGAGATGGAAGCAAACCAAACTCTGGCTCAAGTCCTCGCATGTATCAGGCACAAGCAGGGAACTTACCACAGACAAACACTTTTACCCTTCTTCTTTTTAGTTAGATGCCAGAGATGGGCACATTGATGGCAGTGATAAAATAAGCGAGCTGAGAAACATTTACCAGGGGGACAATCCCATCCACCCCATTACTCTTCATGAATTAGATAGCAAATTGTGACTTATTCCAATGGATGGCCATTAGAGGAATGGTGGCCTTCTGTTAGCAGATCATACATGTCTGTGATCTCATTTTCAATATTTTTTGTTTTTAAAGCAACCCTTATGTCTTGAAATAGACAATGCTGCATTTAAAATTTAGTTTTTCAAATTCCCACTGGAGCAATGCACACTCCAAACTTTTGTTTTACATTCACAACAGGGAAAGTGTATTAAGACGACCACTTCAGCTTACAATCACCTTTGAGGAGCTGGTACCCTAAAAATAGTTTGCAACCTAAATTATGGTCAGAAAAAATTGGTCACAAAAAATTGTTACATAGAATTTTGAAATCCAATTTAATAGGAATGCTTTATCTGCTCCTTTTAAATTTCGATTCGGTATGTACTTCTAAACTCATTGTGTGATTTGTCAAGGGAGTGCTTGGCCATCTATTGTTTCTGTGATAATTAACATAGGTATTGTCCTTGTGTTCACCAACCACACCAAAAACCGTCTGTGAGCCCTTCCCACACTATCCCAACATGTATACACGTACTCTCACTGAATGCCCTGCTTCCAGCAGTCTTTACAATCTTATCATAATGTAAACATTTTTTCTAAAATTCAGTGAGAAAGCTTATTTTCCCAACCACCGAACCACTTTTATGTTGCTGACATTGCTCGGGCCATCCCCCCCCCCCCAGGCCATGCCCCCCCCAAACATATATTCCTGGGTATATACCATCTTGCACATGACACTCACAAAGGGTATTGACAGTAGTCAGGGTAGAAAGGCAAGAAATTCCTAATACCTAAGGGGGTGGAAACCTCCCGAACCTTCTCCTACTTCAAAATGGTGTTGGAAATGGACCATTTTGCAGGGGAACCCCCAAACGTTTTCCCTTCCTCCTCCATTTTTCTGACTTTGTTTTACTGGTATTAGAACTCTGTGCACTTTACCACTGCTAACTAGTGCTAAAGTATTTGTGCTCTCTCCTCTAAATATGTAGTCCCTAGTAAAGTGCACAACATGTACCCATGACCTTCAAATTAAATGCTACTAGTGGGCCTGCAGCACTGCTTGTGCCACCCACTTAATTAGCCCTTAAACCACATCTGAAGCCTGCCATTGCAGAGCCTATGTGTGCAGTTTACACTGCCATATCGATCTGGAAAAATAAACCCTTTGCCAGGCACAAACCTTCCCTTTTTATACATGTAAATCACCCCTAAGGTAGGCCCTGGACAACCAAGCGGACGGGGTGCAATGTACTTAAGGTGCAGGATATGTACGTTTAAGTTTTACATGTCCTGGTAGTGAAAAACTACCAAATTAGTTTTTCATTACTAAAAGGCCTATCTCTCCCAGAGGATAACATTGGGATTACCTTATTATATTTTATTGGTGTAATTTCCAATTGGAAAGAAATAAAACCGTTTGTCGGTTGTCTCTGGAATCAAAATTTAAATTTTAAATTGCAATTCTGTAAATGCCTCTTTTAGAAAGTTGTTTTGTTCTAGCTTTAACCATTTGTTGCCTGTAGCCAGTCTCTGATCAGATTACTGGGTGTAGTTGGAAGTTAGGTTTTGTGTATTCCTCCTAGACAGCCACAAATAATGGAAGCTTAGGTGTGTCTCAAGGGGCCCTCTCTGGCAGGATGTATGGGAGTAGCTAGGCACAGCCTTTCTTACACCTGACAAGGCTGTGTCCTGTCCACACACAAAGGGCTGCATACCCCCCAGTAGTGAGTATAGAGTCAGGGCAGAAAGGCAGAACATCTGTGCACTACAAAGGCATGTCTTTGAAGTCTTCCCCACGTCAAAGTAACCACTGGATATGAGTGCTGGACCTCAGACACCACCACCTGAGAATACTTCTGGACCTGTGGATAACAGGTTTCCAAACCCTGCACCTGGACTCTGCCATCTGTGAGTCTACCCTGCCAAGTGTTGCCACCCCAGTCCTGGATTCTTGGAAGTGGATTCTTGGAAGTGGGCCTCAGGTGCTTGCCAGTAGAACCAATACATCTTCTCTGCTGGGAGACGCATCCCTGAGCAGAACTAAGGTATCAACTTGGCTGAGAGGCACATCCTCGAGCAGAACCAATGATGCTAAATAGAGTAGACACGACTCAAAAGACTTGCATCGCCATCACCTAACTAATCTTGGGATGATGCATCGTCTTCAGAAAAGCCGCTTTGTGGCGCTTTTCCCAGTGCAAGCTCCTTGACGGGGGCTTCACTACTCATTGGAACCGACCCCTCGCCATTTCTGTGCCTCATGTCTTCAACACCAAACTTCACGTCACAAGCCCCATCAACAAAATCCTCGATGTCGATACAGCAGGACCTCACACTGCAGCCTCGTTGCATCTCAGAACAGATGTAGCGCCTCGGCTATGCGACGCATGTTAAGCGCATATCCACTCTACACTCTTCAACCAGAATTTTAGTTACTCTTTTCAGAGGGCTTACCTGGGTTCCAGCAGCTGGACCATGCTCCATCATGGTCAGCCTGAACTTGTGACTTTGTCCCAATCTGGTGCGACTAGGTATCCCCAATAGTGCTATGTGACTTTTGGTGCTATTTTTCACTATAATCTTTTAAAATCAATACCTCCGGTTGTACTAATTGGGGTTTTGCTGCTTTGTACTTGTTTTATTTATTAAAGTCTGATCTGTTTTCCTAAATTGGTTTGGGCTCTTTTTGTGTAGTGTTTTCACTGTTTTACTGTTTGAAGTATTGCACAAATACTTTACACACTGCCACTTCATTAATCCTGACTGCTCTATACCAAGCTATCAGAGGATGAGCACAGGTTAGTTTTGGGTTTGCCTGCCTCTTATTTATTTATTTATTTTATTTATTATATTTGTATAGCGCATTATCACCGATTGGTCTCTAAGCGCTTGTACTTGAGAAATTGAACCTTTCAGAGAGAAGACAACCCAGTTATATCACACCCCACGCTTCTCGAAAAAGCACTGTTTTTAAAAATCGCCTGAAGGGCATTAAATTTGGTTCCTTCCTGAGACTTAATGGTAGCTTGTTCCAGGCTACAGGAAGAGTGGTTGAGAAAGCCCGTCCACCCAAGGTGGTCGGACGATAGCGCGGTATACCCTGACTAGGATTATGATTGATGCTTGACCAGGGCTCATCCCCCATCAACCAGGGACCCAATTTCCAACAATGGGCACAAGTATAAATAATGGACCTTCAAACCAAACACTTCAGTGCACCTCTGGACCTGTGGAAGATTCTGAAGGACTGCTGTGCTGCTCTGCAAGAAGATTTGCCCCTCAGTTGCTCTGCTGCCTTTTTGCCTGAGTAAGAAGGACTAGACCTACATCTTGAGCGCAGGACCACCACAACGACTCCAAGGGCTAGTTGGCTGGTGCAAGAAACTGTGTTACTGGTTAAAGGAGATAAAGGTGTGTGGGCTCCCAGAACTGAAAGGCACCAAATCCATTGCCCTTTTAAGAGATTGTCACTTTTTATATATCAAGAACCAGCTGGAAGATCAGAGACTTTTTCTATTGCAAAGGAGAATGGCTCTGGATTTTATCCTTGCTGCCAAAGGTGAGATATGTGCCATTGTAGGTGGAGTGTTGTTCATACATCCCTAACACCTCTCTCCACATCCATGAAAAAATGAACAGATAGAACACATCAGATAAAGTGTCAAAGAATTAAAGGAAATAAACAATGGCTTTGATTTAAATGGGGAAAGCTTGAAGGGGGCAAACCCTACTCAAGCATCAACCACAATCATTGGCAGGGAGATTTCTGTGTTCAACCCTCTGGCAGCTCGAACAGAATAATCAGGCTTGACTTACAGGCATTGTGTAAAGTATTTCTGCAGCACTTCAATCAGGAATAAGTGAAAACACAAAACTAAAAAAATCCCACGCCAATTTAGAAATTGAGTAAAGTTTAATTCATGTTAACAAGTCATTACCAAAATGGCAAAAATCCAATAAGTAGAACCGAAGAAATGCAGTATTAAAGATTTAAGTGAAAATAGCGCCAAAAAGCCCAAAGCATCACTCGCGGCTATCTGGTTGAGCAAGACTGGAAGAAAGTCAGACGTTCAGGCCGACCATAATTGAGCGTGGGTCAGATATAGGGACCATGTTAGTCCCACTGAAATGTTACCTTCTCAGTTTGTGGCAAAGAGTCCTGTTTGCGGTGGAGGAGACTGCAGCAATGAGCAAAGTTGCACCACATACAGTCATCGATGTAGCAGAAATAGCAGGTCTGGAGTCATGGATGGTCATTGCTGTATGCAAAGATCCTGTTGTTGTCGAAAACGGTTGGACAGGAGCTTTGCGAGGGAACTCTCTATGATTGGTCAATGCCGCATACTGAAGGGTCGGTTTGAGAAACTTTGCACTGGCTGGCAGTGCAAGTGACAAGATTTTGTCACCAATGGGCCAGTTTGCAGTCACAAAGAGCCCAGAAACTTCAATTAAGCATCATTGAGGCCACACCAAGGGACCAAGACCTGAAGAGCACCCCTGGGGGGTCAAGGGTTTACTCCAGCCGGACCTTGGTGCTGTTTCAGTTGGCTGGGAGCCAGTTTTTTGTCCCTGTGGCTCTGAACAGGAGGCCAGCAGACTAGCCTTTGAAGTCACTCTGGTAGACCTGGGATCAGGTGCAGGTCCAATCCCTCTGTCTCAGGCAGGAGGGCAGCAATCCAACAAGACAGCAGTCCAGCAAGGCAGTAGTCCAGTAGATCAGCACTCCAACAGAGTGTCAGTCCTTTCAGCAGCACAGCAGCCTTCTTTCTGGTACAGTCTCCACAGAAGTGTACTGAAGAGTTGGTGCCTGATGTGCCTCCTATAAAGTGAGTGAAGCTTTTAGCGGTTTGCCTTCGACTTGTGCAGGTTTCCTGCCTCCTTTGCCGAGTTTCTAGACTAACTACAGGGGGTTTGCAATACTTTGTGTGGAGACAGGACAAAGTCTATTGCAGTGTAAGTAGAGCTATGTCCTGCTCCACCCTTCCGCCCTGTCAGTGATGGCCCATCCAGGCACACCTAAGCCCTCTACTGTGTGTGGTTATCTAGGAGGAATACACAAAGCCCAACTGCCAGCTATACCCAGTAATGTGACCCAGAGACAGGCTGCAGGAACTTAATGGCTAAGGCAGGAAAATGCAAAGTTTCTAAAAGTAAGAAACTGAGGTTAGAGGATGCACTCCTTCCCTTATTTGTAAGTTCACTTAATTTCTGTCATCATTTGAAATGCGTGCAGTCCAGAATGCTGTGATCCGTCCCCTTCACAGCTTTACATACTGAAAATGTACATGGGACACTCATTTCGTGGCCCTTCTGTTGCACTGCATCATGGGTGAAACCTTCCCATTTTTTAACTCCTTGGTACCATTTTTAAATTCGTTCATCCATGTTAACTAATATTTATTCGAAATTTTGTCAGTGATACACGCTTGTGAAAACACCCAGGAGACGGTGTCATAACAACTTCCGGCTCTATTTTTCACCTTTACAAGTAACTTTTGTTTGCCAATCCAGGCTTTGAACAGTGACTCGTGAAATCCAGAAGTAAAACAAACAACCAAGTTGATACGTCTATATTACCCAATGCATTTCGAACCAAGCTGGTTCTTCTTCAGGGGTCACTACAATAAAATAAAAGACATTCAGCTAGCTACACGGCAGAACCCACACAGTGTGCGGCATTTCCTCACAGCCTTGTCACCTAACTACAATTTTGCGTTTCTTTAAAACTGGGCACTACTCTGAGGTGTACACATCTCTCTTTTCTGTGTATCACTTCCTTCCAGTAATATTGTCCTAATATTGGGCCCAACTAGGGCTGTAGCACTATTTCCTTTTTCATTCTAGCCCTTCAGGAAGATGTTTTCTCCAGTATCCAGACCCCTCTCGATACTCTCTCTCATTGTGAAGGGGCTCACCCATTATGTAACAAGGAAGAGAGCATTGGGTGTGAAGGTACCATTTGCATACAAAACACGGGATTGCCATGGTCCATGTCACTGCAATGCATGCCTCTACTATGCTCCAGAAGGGTGGGAGTGGCAATCCTGATTTGGAAATCTTCATCGTCTAGGGTCCTTAAAACTTGCAGGGCATAATGCAAAGTTCAGGACCAAACGTTACTAGGTGGTACTGGAATCCGGCTAGTAATTCAGTCTTGGCAAATAAAGTAGGCTGGACTTACAATTACTAATGACATGGGACAATGGGTGTGCCAAGATGTTAGCGACTGAAAACAGTCGCTAACATCTCTAACTCCTATTAACAACTTTTGGAAATATTTGCGCTAAGCGCGAATATCTCCAAAAGCTAACGCCTGCTAATAGCAGTTCTTAGCCATGTTATCCAATGGAAGGTGGATAACATGGCTAAGAGCATTGTCACGACAATGCATGAATATCGCTGATTTTTCAGCGATATTCATGCATTTCAAAGGATTTTTACCGCTTTTGAGATAAACCTTGATAATATCAAGGTATCTCAGCTGTAAAAATCCTCGGTGCTCGGCGATATTTTTTTCCCGCTAACCAAGCAATAGCGATAATTATCGCTATTGCTTGGTAATATGCTCCTAAATCTCAAGATAAAGCTTGGATGAGGTAAGGGAGAAACTCTCTACAGTTTTGAGTTTTTTCCACTTTTTCCATTTGTAACAACAATTTAGGGACATTAATCTTCATTCTTTATTCTTGGCACCATGTTCAATGACTTTTGCAATGGATACATAACTGCCTTACCTCAATGAAACTTATTTAAAAACACCATACAATCTTCAAAGAACAAATAGGTCTGCGTAGCTACTACGACAGCACCTTATGCAATTCAACGTTTTAAAATAACCATCAAAAAAGATACGAGTAACTTAGGAATCAATTCACAAACATTTTTGGAAAGTTGTATATTGACTAATTCTAGCTGTATGCATATGACTCATGAGGGAATTCTGACTTTCTGGAGCTAAGCAAACGAAAACAGGAGTACATAGGAGTCTTAGATTTCCATTCATACTCCACAACCTTTATACTTACTCCTGGAAGTACATTATGCTAAAAGTTTTCTTTTTATCTTGTGGAGAAGGAAGCCCCCGTTCCCGTTTACACCATGAATCTCAGAGGTGGATATTTCCCATTCGCACCATGGAAAGACATTTAATCTAGTTTGCTGAATGTTTATGTTTTTTCGGGATTGGGAATTCTATGATTCAGGAACTGGATAAATATGCTGCATATATTCTTTTAGTTATTTGTTGCACGATTAAATTATTTTTTTTGCAATATTTTCTTGCACATTCTTCAGACTTCAAAGGAAGCTTATCATAAAATATAGCACTTAGAGAACACTTGCACTTCTGCCAAAACACATTTCAAACTTCATCCATGTGATGTTACATGTTAGCCAAGGAGAGTCCGGCAAGGAAGGAATATTAAATCAATTCAAGTTATGTTTCTATTTTACAGAGAAAGAGACATGTGGACATTTATTAGTTATGCACATTGGAGACCTACTGTGTGTTAGTAACTACAAAATGATGTCATATACATTTTTAGTTTACTTAATTGACTTTCTTGCCTCACCCTCAGACACAAAAGTGCAGCCCAACACTCCCCCCACCCAGTCACACTGGCTGGCCAAACCAACATGACCAAGCGTCAGGCTGAAAAAAGTACCTAATCTGCACCCACTACTACCACACCCTATGGAAACTGCACCAGAATAAGTCAATACATTTTCTGAACACAATGATGACACCCTCCAGTAGACACATATTGAAAATAATTGCTGCAGCACACAAATCAAACTCAGAGCGATCCATTGATGCAACATTTGGAATCAGAGCACGTTACCTGGTAAAGTTCTCATCTACAAAAGGGGCATAACACAGATCCCCGCAGCCCCCGCGGTGCTGGCGGGGCCCCTCAGCACAGCACGCTGGCGGCAGAGCTCCTGATTGAGCCCGCAGGGGGCCCCTCCACGTGCCTTGCAGGGAGGCCCCCTCAAGTTTTGTTACGCCAGTGATCTACAACACACTAGAACTACATCAAACAATACTATTAAGATACAACAATAAATCACTCAATTATACCCAAATTTGGCCGACTGAAGCACTCCCTCCCTGGTGCTGCAAACGACCGTTCGCCGACGCAGCCCCGCCCACTCTTTAGAACGCCCACCCTGCGGCGGGATATTCGCTGTGGTAAACAGATTAATAAAACCTACCACAAGAGAATCATAAACATACTCAGTCCAAGTAGGGGTTGGCACAGGTAAGAGCGGTGGGCCGGGGTGGGGGCGGGGTGGGGAGCCGACTTGGCGATGCAGGGAGCGAAAGTTAAGTGGTTTTATTTCATTTTTTAATATAAATGTAACTAACACTTCGTCTGTCAACTTTCCTCCGAATACTGTCCCACCGCTGCACCACTCTTACTTGTGCTGGCCCCCCCTGTACCACAGTTATGACAAATCGTTCCATGTGTACAAAAGGATGACTGGTACCAGAGCTCTCTCGGGGGGGGGGGGGGCTCTCTGGAACATGCATAAACGTCAAGAAGACAGCCACATCAGGAATATAGATGGTGCAGAAAACTGAAGCAGAGGAGACACTGCTGGAACCATGAGAAAGGTGTGTGACTCGTCATGGACTGTGTGTGCAGTTCAGAGCTGCACAAGCAGATCGACTGGTGGCCACCACAAACACAAAAGGGCACTAACAAAAACTTCCTCGGAAAGAAGACTATTTAAGCATTTGCAGCTTGTTTTGTACTGGTCTTTGTGAAGCTTCATTTTTTTATTTGGAAAGTGAATGATGAGGCCAACTTCCATCTTGCGAGATGGTACCAGGAAAGGGAACTCTCCATTGGAAGGCAAGAGCTCTGGTGTCAAGATCAAGGCCTTAGCTTGCTTCTGGAAAGTTGGCACATCGTCTACTGGCTTAAGAAACCTCTAAGGTCCTGAAAAGACTCTGCCTGCAGCCAGAGACACCCCGACGGAACTCTAGGAGGGTTGGAAGCCGTGCGAGCCCGCTCACGCAGTGTTATAACCATCACCCCGTACCTCGGGCCAGACTGAGAGCAAGAGGCAGCCTCGCTCTGGGGGCGTACGGTCCTCGCGGAGCTTAATGAAGCCTCCAGTGGACAGCTGTGAGTGGGAGCAGGAACGCTCAGTGACAGGCAAGGAGGAATGGAGAAGACGTGTGGAATGGTACTGTTACTTTTAAACTTTCAATCTTTACAATGAATGGTCTAATATTTGTTGTTTTGGTCTTATTTCAACCACTAAATAGTTTTTATTTATCAGAATTGGAGCTTTACTGAGTGACATCTTGATTCAAGAGTTGTCTTGGTGCTGCAGCATTCTCTGAAGTGGCCGTCCTTCGGAGTCTCATTACTATGGGGTTGACAGGGTGTCTTAGAGAGAATTGTGGGGCATATTACCAAGCAATAGCGATAATTATCGCTATTGCTTGGTTAGAGACAAAAATTTACTGCTGAGCTGCGGCGATTTTTATCGCAGATAAACCTTGGTATTACTAAGGTTTAACGCAAATGCGGTAAAAATCGCCGCAAAGCATGAATATCGCTGAAAAGTCCGCGATATTCATGCATTAGCGAGCTAATGCTCTTAGCCATGTTATCCACCTCCCATTGGATAACATTGCTAAGAACTGCTCAGGGCAGGTGTTAGCTTTTGGAGATATTCCCGCTTAGCGTGAATATCTCCAAAAGTTGGTAATAGCAGATAGCGATGTTAGCGACAGTTTTCAGTCGCTAACATCTTGGCACGCCCACTTTGCATCTCATTAGTGATAAATATCACTGACATGCAAAGTGGGGCCCAAGATGGTTGTTATCTCCTACTAGCTGTCGCTAACTGGTGTTAGCGGCAGCTAGGTAATAGGGAGATAATTTTATCTCCGCTTTCTTGGCTTTTAAAGCCAAAAAAGCAGAGATAAACCCCCTTGATAATATGCCCCTGTGTTTTCCTGTTTATAGCCAGTCCTATCCTATGGGTTCACAAACAGTGGTATTTCGCGAATAGTTCTCAAATGGTTAACATCATTTCTAGAGGATTGTCAACAAACTGTGGTCTTTTTGGTAACATCCCACAACCTTCACATGTGAGGTCCCTCACGGTTCCATCTTGTCACCTCTCCTTTCAACATCTTAACTCTCGCTTTGGCCCAACGCTTCCATCACATACGTGTGCATTTCTACGTGCATGCTGGGGACATCCATTCTATGGTTGGCTTTGATAATGGCTCCACTAGGCAGGTTCTGGCAACCAATAATGGCAGATTATCTATCATTTTACCGCTGGTTAAATGCCAATGACTAATGAAAATAAAAAGGACCCCCTGTCAAATTTGTACAATTCCCAGTGCAGGGCACTAATGGTTTATTACAATATCAAAGTCAATTCATAAAATATTTTTTCATACTGTATTTTGTATGTAGTTAACATGTACATTTTGGTATTTAGTTACATAAAATGCACAGGCTCAAAAATTGTGACAACAAACAATTATTTTCAACTCATCACATAGAATGCACCGCTTTGAACCGTGGCAACAACTGTAAATTGTTAACTACATCCAAAATACAGTATGAAAAATATTTTATACATTGACTTTGATATTGTAATAAACCATGTTTTAAGTAACTCAAATTAAAACTGTTATTTTTTATTTTTTTTGTAGAGCGTTACACTGAGTCTATAATTAATGTGTATCTACATGATGTATGTATCTGGGGATTTTTAACATTAGAAACTCTATAGTTGCCTAGGGATTTATATTTCACTGCATAAATGCCAATGACTTCCTGAAAGTAAACCTGTCAAAGACCAAACTCCTATTAACTTTCACTGACATCATGAATACACATCCCTTCAATCGGCCCGCCCTCACGTGCTCTACCCCAACTCAGGCATCCTCAGTCCGTAACCTAGGCAAATATTTTGAGCAGTACTCCCATTCATGGACCCTCAGCTCCAGGTTCTGCTCATGAATACCCTAGCCCAATTCAGACTATACTATGGCAGTGCAATGTACTTGCCTTCACGGGATACTCTTCTGTACTGGGTACACCTGGTACAAAAACGTCACTGCCCATCTCATTATCAATCTCCCATCTGAAAGCACTGATTTCCTATCAAAAGTCGAATCATGTTTAAAGCAGTGTTTTAAATGCATAAGGCGAGTTTTAGCCTAAAATGTCCATAGTATGCTTCATTCATCCCGCCACTGTCTGTTATCCATCTCTGATACTTTTGCAGACAGGGCCTTCTTCTCCGTGGTCACCACAATGTCCTGAATTCTCTACCGTGCTCTCTCTCCACAGAGACAGCACTAGTGCAGTTCAGGAAGCTGCTGAAGTTTTACTATTCAGTCATAAGTAACAGCCAGAAGGCGGCATGTGCAACCTGACTAAAGTAGTGCCAAGAAGCTTCGTTGTGCAGACCCTATATAAATACCTACCATGGTGAGAGAATTTTCTCCACCGAGTAATTTAGCATCGTCTATATTACACATACACATTAATTAAGCTGTGCACACAAACAGAGCCTCGAATAGCAACATTCCTGGATAATAACACTTGTGAAGTGTAACTTGAACCCACAATAAAGAGAGTTCCAAGTGCTCCATCCTGAATCCAGAGTTTGCCTGTCTGGTTAATGTCTTTCTTCTCTCCTGGCAGCTGGAATTTTTGCACGAGAAGCTCCTAAGATGTGGTGAGGAAATAGAAATTTTACGTGGCCAATGTGTCCCCTGCATGTACCCCATGTTTAGTGTATGTTCATGTCACCCATGCATTTTCCTTCTCATGCCTGTAATAATAATGCCTCTGTATTTCCGTCCAACATTAGAATGTCAGTCACCAAGCCTTCCATGAAAGAAACGTTAATTCTGCACTGAGGCCTATGTTGCCCATGTTGCCAATGTATTTGCATTGTGCACGTTTAAAAGTCGAGATGAACCCGTTTTGTGGCTCAGCCTGAGCCAGGACCCGAATTCAGGCTCCATGCCTCCAGACACTCTGAAAGCTGCAGCTCAGCTACGTATCCCTGACCTCTCGCATACTTCTGGCTCAGCCGAGAGGGGCCCAGTCCAGCCTGCCAAGACAGTATTTTGCACACAGTTATCTGCTTGCTCCACAGAAACACATTCCTGCTTAGTGAAGAAGGTAAACAGAACCCGTCCACAGAGATAGGGCCTAGCCTTTCTGTCTCCGTTTAAGTGATTTACAGAGCTCGCATCCATAGAAGGCCCATGGCCCCCATGCAATGCACGAAGAAATATATGCCTACACTGGCTCTTGGTGATGAGCAACCTTTGCTCGCGCGACCTTTACTTCAGACAATACATCCTCCAAACCTAAGATATCAGATAACACCAGACGTGCGGGTCGTCCTGACACTCAAGGCTTCTCTACTAGACCAAAAGTCAGCTCCCCCCAGCTTCCCCCAGTTACACGTTAATTGCACGTCATGACCAGGTGGTGCACACAAGTAGGGTAAAGGTTCCAGCTGACAATGCAGACCCCCTCCATGTATCCACCCACCTATGACACACCTATGACTCCTCAAGGGAACGCCCACATGTACGCCTTCTTACACGCCCTTTTGCACGCCCATGTGCTCTTATCTCTCTTTTTCTCTTGCTCCGCCTGGAGCGCTCCGCCTTCTCTATGCAATGCAATGAATGTTTAATGTATAAATATTGTACTCTGTGAATAAAGTTCAGAAGACCCTTCCTGAATCTTAGTGGTGATGGAACCCGATTCTCCCTTAACTCGAGTTACTGAAATAAAGCCCTTTTGAATCGGACACCACGGACTCTGCCTCTCATTATATGCATGACCTTTTGTTTAAGCATAGAAATTCCGACAGGGTAATATTTTATTTACCACAGAATTCTGGCGCCCGAACAGGGACAAGTCCCCTTCCCCACGCGCCGGCGATGTAGGTCCAGCCCTTGCCCCCTTCTACAGCCGTGACGGACTTCAAAGTGTACACGCCAGCAGGACTTCCTGCTTACTCCCTCAGGCCCACGGAGGAGACGGACTGCGACCAGGCATCCACACGAGGCAGTGAGGATTGCGGATCATCCCAACCAGAGCCCAAGCTGTGAGAGAGCAAGGTCCGAGGTTTCCAGAGACCCACCTGTTCCGAGGCGCATGCGAAATATCGAGTTTGCGCAGTACCGCAGTATCGAGTTCACGCAGTATCGAGTTTCCGAGGCCTTCAAGTTTCTGCTTCCCGGTGAGTACCGTTATTGGGAATGTATAAAGATTAAAGTTTCAAGACGGGTTCATTTATTTGAGCTCGGTAAAGACGTGTCCATTTCGGTGGGCACGGTAAAGACATGTCTCTTTATGAGACCGGTATGGTTGTACTGTATTCCAGTGCATAAAGTTAACTGTTTTCAAGTTCATTTTTTCCTCCATGTATCAGTTAGAATGTATCTGTTTTAGTGTTTCAGTGTTGTAGTGTGAATGATTGTTTCAGTCAGTCTATTTTGGTGTGTATTGTGTTTTCTTTAAGTTAGTTTCAACATGCCACTGTTTTCGAAATTACGTCACATAGGGACCAGGAAAGGGATACTCGAAGAGTCAGTTCCCGTCCCGCCTAGAGACATACCTGGTCATTTCATGTATAATAAACACGGGCTAGATGCCATATTGTTTTTAGACTTATGGGTAGATTACACGAAGGATTTAGAGGAGAAGTACAGATGGCCTGCTTCAGGAACATGGGATTCTGAATGCATTATGAAAGTAGAGGAAGCGCTATGGAAAAGGAAAGTAAGACCGTCTCAGAAAGATGCCATTGAGTTATGGCGTAAAGAAGCGCATAGGAGAGCAGAGAAGGAATTCCACCAAGCAGAGAGAAGTAAACAAGCAGCGGAAAAAGCCAAAGAAAAAGAACTGCGGGAAGAGGGGGAACGGGTCAAGGCAGAACAGACTGATAGAGAAAGAAATGCCCTCGTTGCAGGTATTTATCCCGTCCTCTCAGAAGAACTAGCTAAAGTGACCCCCTCAGAAACATCGCGTAGGTCACGTACACCACCACCAGTACCCTTTAGAGTACGTATACAGAAGCCGACAGCCTCTGAGGCTTTTATTACCTCATATCTAGAAGAGCCCGCACCGGACTATGCAAACGCAGATTTCCCTCCGCCCCCATCAGCGGCTCAGCTCCTACAGCTCCAGCATATCGTGAAAGACGGCGTAGGGCCCGGTGCAGTGGGAGAGGGGCCACCGCCATCGCCACGAACGCCACAAATGACATCAACACCATATAAGTTTTCTGTGGGTGTATCAATTCCACGTTGTATATACGATCCAGTACCAGGAGAGGGTTCAATGCTCATGTTTTCACTAAGATTAAGAAAAGCCGTCGACTATTTGGTCACATTACTAGACATGAAGGAACACCTAGATAAAATATACCATTTCATTAGAACGGGGGAGGGACCCGAGAGTATAGCAAAGGCCATGGAACAAAGAAAGGTGGAGGTTAAGAATTACATTCTACGGTTTATGATTAACTGTCTGATCAGGGAACAAGACCAACCAGACAAAGATGTAAAGCAAGGTCTGCTGGAATGGAGTGACAACATAGATGCCGGTCGGCATGATAGACAGGGACAGACAGAAAGTATGTACAAGAAAATACGAAAGGAGATAATAGAAATACACAGGGAAGAGTCTGACGGGAAGTATGAGTCATCATCGGAAGATTTTGAGCCAGAAACCGAGGCAAAGGACAAAATGAATTACGTAGGCAAAGCACGACAGTTTGACAGTCCCAAGTGCCTCGACTACCGCAAACAGGGACATTCTATAAAAGAAAGATATTCCCTTGAAAATTTATTCCAAGCTACTGAAAAGGCACTGAAACGACGGGTAGAGTGCGAACGATGCCACACCCCACACGAAAAGGAGTTAGCCCGGTCAGCCGTCCAGTGGGTGTCTAATTCTAAGATATATAGCAATGGCATAGTGGCCCAGACTTTCTTGAGTCTTCCGCCGAACGAACAGCGTTTGGCTGGTATTTACATGGTTCAACATTTGATAACGTTGTATGAGAGTCAATATTCTGATCCCGGTCCATTGTATAAATTACTGGACGATATACTCCTAGAAAGATGGACAGACCTAGGTACTGATTTAATTAATGTCATTCTGGACCAACGACATAAGTACTTGACTTCTCTGACCACATGCATGCTCCCCGCCCCACACCACGACAGAAAGAACATATACATAGACAGACAGAACCCCCTACGAGAGGTACATCCTGTCAAAAATACAGCGGGTGAGCTCCAACGAGTGTATGTTTACACACCCTTGACGAAATTAGAAATACTGGAAATGAAAAAGATGTTGCCCTGCCATGATAAAGACCCAGGGGGGTTTCACCGTGAATTAAAAGATATTCTCCGTATAGGGGATTACACGTACGCTGACATTATAAAATTATTGAAAGTACTGTTGCCTGCTGGTATTTATGAAAAGCTTAAGGAAAAGGACTGGGAGGTGGGAGAGAAAAAGTTAAGTTGGTCAGAATTAGAAGCAGAGGATAAAGGCCGGCACCCTGGTGTTGGTCTTGGGGACAAAGCTAAAGAATTACCTGAACTCCTGATATAGGTTTTGCCGAGACTATTGATTACTAAAAAGGAAGATTGGGATGCTATTTCAGCCTGTAAACAGAAACAAGACGAGGACACAAGTGATTTTTATTCTAGATTCGAGAAATGTTTTTCTATTAATAGTGGCCTTAAGTCTAGTAGTGAATCATATCCACATCTTTTCGTGAGCAAATTAGTAGAGAATTCCTTACCCCAGATCAAGAATAGAGTACTGAAAGTTGAGAGTACGTGGCAAGCAAATAGCCCTTCACAAATGTTGCAAATGCTACAATATCACCAGAACAGAATTAGAGAAGAGCAGGATCATGAAAAGAGACGCATGAAAGAGACAAAAATGAAAGTGCTGGTTGCCCAAACGGTACCAGCTAACGCGAACAAAAATGTCACGACACTTGTTAAAGGGAACTGTAATTATTGCAAACAGCCAGGTCACTTTGTAAAAGATTGTGCTGTCCTGAAACACAATATAGCTACAGGCAAGACAAAAGAACGACTGCATCCTCCTAGGCAGAATAGCACCCCACAGAACACACAACAGACAGTAGCGACCTTTCCACCCCCACCACCACCTGTTCATGCCACACAACAAATGTTGCAGTACACGCAGTCAGATTATCCAGAATACCAGTAGTTCTCATGAAACAGCCTATAGAGGGAAGTTGGCTTGCCCCTTATTGAGGTTCCTGTAGATCAAGAGGGTCCCTATGTACATAGTCGTGTATTGGGAAAGGACAGAAGATTTCTGATTGACACAGGGGCGAGCAGAACTACCATCAGCCATGACGAGGTTCCAGGGGCACCCCTCTCAGGCTCACAGAATGTTTCCCTGGGATTTTCAGGAAAGCCTATTGTTAATGAAGTGTCGAAACCAGTTTCCCTAGGGGTCGGTTCATTGTCACGTACCACAGACTTGCTACTTACTAAGTCATGTCCAGAAAACTTGCTTGGTATAAAGACATTAAAAGAACTAGGAGCAGTTATATGTTGTTCTCCGGAAGGAGTGCGACTGTTCTTACGTGATTTTAAAGGACATTATGTGTTGAAAGATTTTGACCACAGGCTCCAGAATGTACCACAGCACTTATGGGCACAAGGTCCGACGGACGTAGGTTACATGCACATTACACCACACTGTGTCACTCTCAAAACAGGAGTAGTACTACCACGTATCCGACAATACAAGCTACCACCTGATGCCGTAGTAGCCTTACTGAAAATTGTTGATGAACTCATTGCACAAGGGGTGGTAGTGGAGACTGACTCGAATGTATGTAATTCACCTGTCATCCCTATTCTTAAACGAACAGACCCTAATGCACCACCAGTTTACAGACTGGTTGTTGATCTTCGAGAATTGAACAAATGTATAGTCCCTCAATACCCAGTGGTCCCAGACATTTCTTCATTACTGACTGCCATTGATTCTGAGGCAACGTTCTTTACTGTAATTGACTTGAAGAATGCCTTTTTCAGTGTTCCAATTCATCCAGATAGTCAGTACCTTTTCGAATTCAGTTTAAATGGACGCAGCTTTAAATTTACGAGAGCTCCCCAAGGTTTTACAGAGAGTCCTAGCATTTACAGCCAAGCATTAAAAAGACAGTTAGACAGTATTTATATGCCTACCAACAATGCACTGCTCCAGTATGTAGACAATATCCTAATTACAGCACGATCAGAACCAGACTGTGAAAATGCATCACTGACAGTTTTACACTTCTTGGCAGACAAGGGGCACAAAGTGTCCCCTTCGAAGTTGCAATTCTGTGCACAGCAAGTGGTGTGCCTTGGACACTTGCTGTCCAAGAGGTGTAGACAGCTGACACAAGAACGCATTCAGTTAATTGCTAACCTTTCTCAGCCCAAGACACAAAAGGAAGTACGGGCCTTCATTGGCCTCACTTCATACTGCAGACAATGGATTCCCCAGTATGCCTATCTAGCCAAACCACTCATACAGTTGACAACACAGGAGGCAGCGTCCTCGACTGTCCTCCCGTGGACACAAGAACATACCCTGGCATTTGAAGAATTAAAAAGAGCCTTATGTCAAGCGCCAGTTTTAGCGACTCCTTGTTACAGCAAGCCTTTTACGCTTTTCGTCACTGAACGAGATGGAACAGCATTATCTGACCTCACACAAGATCAAGCAGGAAAACACAAGCCTTGCGCTTATTTTTCTAGTACACTGGATCCAGTGGCCCAGGCTCTGCCTGCGTGCCTGAAATCAGTTGCAGCAACAGCCCTAGCCATAAGACAAAGTGACTCCATAGTGCTGGGACACACCCTGACAGTACAGGTACCACACGCAGTGGAAGTTCTCTTGAACAGGGCACAGACACAGCACTTGACTGTAGCCAGACTGACAGGATATGAACTGACGTTATTTCAGCCACTAATAGAGATCAGACGATGCAATATTCTCAACCCTGCTACACTTTTGCCCTCAAGCACAGTAGACACTGCACCACATGACTGTGTGGAAGTAATGAATACGGTGACGAAACCAAGACAAGACCTGACAGACGTGGCACTGCCAGACCCTGACCTGACACTTTATGTAGATGGTTCATGCATGAGAACAAGCACAGGAGAGTTAGTGGCAGCATATGCCGTGACTACTGATACTGAAGTCATAGAAACACAAAGAATAGACACACTGTCAGCACAAGCAGCAGAGCTCATCGCTCTGACACAAGCCTGCATAAGAGCTAGGAACTTGAAAGTGAATATTTATACAGATTCACAGTATGCATTTGGTGTTGTTCATGATTTCCGAGTATTATGGAGGGAGAGAGGTTTCTTGACCTCTCATGGGGCTAAAATTCAGCACGGTCCGCTTATTCAGTCTCTGTTAGAAGCGATACATTTACCTGCAGCCATAGCCATCCTGAAATGCAAAGCACATACCAAAGTTACAGACACCATTTCCCAGGGTAATGACCTGGCAGACCGAACAGCTAACCTTACAGCCCAGACACCAACAGACACGACAAAGACAGAGGTACCATTACTGACAAAATGTATGACAGTCAGCGATCCTTCACAAGATGTACTCGACATACAGACACATGCCACTCCAGATGAAATAAAGAAATGGACTGAACAAGGAGGGGTCCAGACTGACCAAGGTTGGATGACTAAAGGCAAAGCTACATGGTTTCTCCCAGACTCCATGGTACAAGTCATCATAAACACAGCACACAGTCCAGCACACTTGTGAGAAAAGGCAATGCTAGACAGCTTACAGAAAATCTGGTTTAACAAGCACCTGCGTGCAGCAGCGAAACAGAAAGTACGCACCTGTGTGATCTGTTGCCAGTTCAATCCAGGCAAAGGCATTCCAGTGGAACAAGGCGGATTTCATCCTCCTGACCATCCTTTTGAAGTCCTCCAGATGGATTATATCCAAATGGACAGATGTAGAGGTTACAAGTATGTCCTGGTAGTTGTATGTGCACTATCTAGATGGACAGAAGCGTACCCAGTCCCAGATTATACTGCTCTGACCACCGCCAGGCAATTGGTGCGTGAGTTTTTCCCCAGATACGGATTGCCCCGTGTCGTGTATTCAGATAACGGTCAGCCTTTTTCTTCTGAATTAATGAAACAAGTGTCCCTTCTGTTAGGATATCAATGGAAGTTTCATTGTGTACGACACCCAGAAGCAGCTGGGCTCGTAGAGCGCCATAATCAGACACTTAAGACGAAATTAGCAAAGATTTGTGCAGAAAAAGGCGTGGATTGGATGGTGGCCTTGCCGGTTGCCCTTTTTTACATGCGTATGGTGGCTCATTCCAGAACAGGCCTATCTCCTTATGAAGTGGTTTTTGGTAGACCACCGAATATGTGGGGTACGCCAATGCCCAAGAAAATAACTGATGTTGACAGTAACATGCTGACAGATTACCTGGCTTCCTTGATGTCTGCACTACTCTCTTGTCGTTCACAGGTTGCCGCCGCCTTCCCTGACAACACTCAGGTCAAGGAACATGCCATCGTCCCTGGTGATCACGTATATGTGCGGAATTTTGATCGATCAAGCCCCCTTGAGCCGCGCTGGAAAACACCGAAATTAGTATTGCTTACCACGAGGACAGCCGTCAAGGTCGAAGGACGCAAAGGATGGCTTCACGCCCAACACTGCAAGAAATACTTTGGAGATTCCGGAACTTTGGTCAAGACTAAGGACAGTACCGATAGTACAGACTCTAAGCCCCCTTTGCTAGAAAAGACTCCGCAACAGGAATATAGGTCCAAGTTACGATCTAGTAAGTCAGACAGCGTTTAATTGTTTAAGTCCACTAGGTGGTGAATCGGTTAGACAGGTTCCTGACATGTATAAGATCGTAGACCAGAATAGTAAAAAGAGAGAAATGAAAGAAAAGTACTGCAAGATATTACGCAGTAGATGTATAGTAACTCTGATTTTTATGTCTCTTCTGTGCATCACTATAATATGTATGAGCTTGACACTACATGTTTTCTTTCCTCCTATTGCCTCACATATACACATTACCTCCAATGACACTGTAGAGCACACATTCAGTGATCTGCCAGCCCATGAACTGTCATATCGACTAGCCCTGCGCAACAATACTTTTATTCGAATGTTGCACCATTCTCATCAGACCAGCAATGTAACAGATTGCTGGGTATGTGGCCGACTCCCACCTTATCAGAAAACGAAGGGAGTTCTGCCCCTCTTTCCTTTTCTGTTCTCGCACAATGGTTCGTGCGGAGCATGGTTTGCTTTGATGTCATCACTAGACATAAAGTCCGCAGTTTCTCAGGGTGTCTGGATATGGGGAAACTTGAATACAGTTATGAATGAGGCATGTTTTCCAGATGAAGACGGTCTTCCTCAAAGGAAAGGGACCGATCTAGAAAATGAAGTGTATGAGCAAGGAAATGCTTCTCTTAACTTTATGATTCTGAATGTCCAGTCCGAGCAAAATACAGGTCCACCGTTTATATCAGTCCTACCAGTAAAAGGTGAATTGTGCGTTAGAAAGAAAGGATCGGTACATTTGGGACACAGTGAATGTAATACTGTAGTCGAGTTTACAGACAAAGGAAAGTCTTCTTTCAAAGCTTCCCGCCATTCCTATTTCATTTGCGGTCAGACAGCCTATGTACATCTACCCTTAGACTGGGGTGGGACATGTTATATAGCGTTCCTGCTGCCACCTGTCTTTCTAGCCCCCTCCAATTATCATCGAGATTCACGACTAGTACATGTTAGACACAGGAGGGAGATCGATTCCCCAGTAGTTGATCAGACTGAGACGGTTTGGGAGCAATACACAGATTTTATTAGAGGATACTTCTGGATCATAGGTCCCGTCCAAAACAGTAAACTCATACGCAGGTTAACAAGATCTCTAGAAGCAGTAGTGAATGAGACTACATCTGCCCTGGCTAACTTGACCGAGGAGCAGTCTGCCATGCGACTTGTTGTTCTTCAGAATCGCCTTGTTCTTGACGTCATCCTGGCAGATAGGGGCGGGGCTTGTAGAGTGATCGGCTCCAGTTGTTGCGTGTTTATTCCAAATAACGCGCCATCTGTGTACGCAGCAATAACAAGACTCCACAAAATTGCTCACGAGATACATCAAGATCCAGGCACATGGACTTGGTCCGGTTGGCTCTGGAGTGTGATATCGGGATGGGGATGAACAGTGTTGTCGTTCCTAGGAATTATACTGCTTATGATATTTGGTTGCTGTCTCTGTCTGCAATGTGGCCCGGCGATTTGCGGCCTGTGTGCCACTGCCTGTATTCCCCATCCACGTATACAAAAGAGAAAAGACGAACAAATGTTGCTGTATGATCAGATATACGGTCTCATGAACATAGATGTGTCCTGTAGGGCACAGTAGGGGACAAGGAGAGAATGAGGAAATAGAAATTTTACGTGGCCAATGTGTCCCCTGCATGTACCCCATGTTTAGTGTATGTTCATGTCACCCATGCATTTTCCCTCTCATGCCTGTAATAATAATGCCTCTGTATTTCCGTCCCACATTAGAATGTCAGTCACCAAGCCTTCCATGAAAGAAACGTTAATTCTGCACTGAGGCCTATGTTGCCCATGTTGCCAATGTATTTGCATTGTGCACGTTTAAAAGTCGAGATGAACCCGTTTTGAGGCTCAGCCTGAGCCAGGACCCGAATTCAGGCTCCATGCCTCCAGACACTCTGAAAGCTGCAGCTCAGCTACGTATCCCTGACCTCTCGCATACTTCTGGCTCAGCCGAGAGGGGCCCAGTCCAGCCTGCCAAGACAGTATTTTGCACACAGTTAACTGCTTGCTCCACAGAAACACATTTCTGCTTAGTGAAGAAGGTAAACAGAACCCGTCTACAGAGATAGGGCCTAGCCTTTCTGTCTCCGTTTAAGTGATTTACAGAGCTCGCATCCATAGAAGGCCCATGGCCCCCATGCAATGCACGAAGAAATATATGGCTACACTGGCTCTTGGTGATGAGCAACCTTTGCTCGAGCGACCTTTACTTCAGACAATACATCCTCCAAACCTAAGATATCAGATAACACCAGACGTGCAGGTCGTCCTGACACTCAAGGCTTCTCTACTAGACCGAAAGTCAGCTCCCCCCAGCTTCCCCCAGTTACACGTTAATTGCACGTCATGACCAGGAGGCGCACACAAGTAGGGTAAAGGTTCCAGCTGACAATGCAGACCCCCTCCATGTATCCACCCACCTATGACACACCTATGACTCCTCAAGGGAACGCCCACGTGTACGCCTTCTTACACGCCCTTTTGCACGCCCATGTGCTCTTATCTCTCTTTTTCTCTTGCTCCGCCTGGAGCGCTCCACCTTCTCTATGCAATGCAATGAATGTTTAATGTATAAATATTGTACTCTGTGAATAAAGTTCAGAAGACCCTTCCTGAACCTTAGTGGTGATGGAACCCGATTCTCCCTTAACTCGAGTTACTGAAATAAAGCCCTTTTGAATCGGACGCCACGGACTCTGCCTCTCATTATATGCATGACCTTTTGTTTAAGTATAGAAATTCCGACAGGGTAATATTTTATTTACCACAGTGGAACAGCATTCCAGGGCAATTCATGACTCATTTTTGCATCGTTAAAAGGCCGCGTATGCTGCTTTCATACCCCAAACTCACTTAACTATAAATTTTTGTATTTTTCAAGAGTAATTACACAATATGCCCCTCCACCTCAAATTCTTAGTCCCCACGAGGCCTTCACACTACCCTACATCGTGGCACTCGACTTTTACATACTATCTACATTAGTGCCCTCTTACATCTTAATTCGAGTAAATTCTTCCCTCATACACAACTTTTTCCGTATAGACTATTGTTACTTTTTATGCTTTTATTGTTGCATTGCATGCAGTCTTACATCGTTATATTTCCTGCTATTTTTCAGAAATCCAGAGTGGGCAGCTTGTTATAAACTAATATGAAGCACACAGACACTCTAACATTGCGGAGTCGGTGCTATTAAAAAAAACACCAAATTAAAAAAATACATATAAACACATAATTACAATATTTTAAACAGCATTCCAAAATAAACAACGACCAACTACAAGAAATAAATATAACTATATGGCAACTAAAAACATTTACATAAGTAAGTAGCCACATACTTGGAAATGTAAAGGCGCATAACACCACTGTTGACATTACTACAAAAAACTGCAGTGCAATGTCTTGATGCATCAGATGACTATCGGATTGCAATTTTGTTTTCATTCTCACATTTTTGCAGTTACTGAATTTTTTCTTTCATGAGCTTTTTAAAATACTTTTTTTTATTGTTTAATTGATGAACGGCGGGCGTTGAAAGCAGCTGCAGAGTGTGAAGGGGGTTTGCCTAGTTGCCTGCTTCTCTAAATATCTGTGAAAGTAATTTAGAATTAGGAAATAGATTGAACTGTTTTTAGCATTTTTTTAAACTTATCATAGTACTGTGCTAAATTGTTTCACTGTTGCTGCTACCTAGCTGTGTTAAAGCTCAGGGGGACGTGTTTTTACTTATTTTCTATTTGCACTATTTCCTCCGCATCTGGCAGCCATCTTGGGTCAGCGCTCTAGTCACTGAATCACGCTTGGGCTATTTAAGAACCCATTGACGCGACCACGCAGCAGACGCGCGCAGTGGGCGCGCCTAAGGCAAGCCCGTCTGCGCCCATCCATAACCAGACGGGGCCAGGGACCGCGATTTATGCTTCTTCTCTCCAAGACAGGTGTTTTTATAGCGCCGAGCAGTTAAAACGTTTATATCATGACCCCTGCAGGATATGCAAACATTCTATTAATCTTAGCAGCCCGGAGCAGGCCTGTGAGCACTGCTCCTTCAGATTTGGGTTGCAACATTCCCCTTCCTCTCTTGCAGGGCCCCGGTCACATTTTTTAAACTTTTATTACTTAATTGTAGGTCCTTACCAAAACACACGACTGAGTTGTCCGTCCTATTAACGGAGGACAGTCCAGATATTCTGTTTCTGACCGAAACTTTGACCCACTCCGGCTCTGACCCAGATATTGTCCAGGCCCTACCTCCGGACTACCTATTGCAGATGTTAGACAGAGTAACAGGAAAAGGAGGAGGTATTGCGATTGTTTATAAAAAACACCTCACCTGTCGAATATTTGCAAGTCCCCGTTTGTCTGTTAGAGCCTTCATTTTTCAATAGGAGTCTCGCCTACGTTCTCCCTTTCAGGGATTTTAGTTTATCGCCCCCCTGTACCTCTGGGCCAGTTTCTTAAGTCCCTACCTGAAATAGCCACGAAATTGGCAGGAACTACTTCGAACTTCACCATCCTAGGTGATCTCAATATCCATTTTATTGATTCTGCTTTTACGGCCACCACTGATCTTATTCATGATCTTACAGCCATACGATTGACTCAGAAGGTATTCCATCCAATACACTCTAAAGCATACCTACTAGATCCTGTATTCTCTAATTTGCAGGAGCTACTTTGCTTTGAACTCAACCCTATCCCTTGGTCAGATAATTTTTTGATCTCTCTTCACTGGTCCCCCAATCACGCCGTTCCGCCGTCTCGACCAGCAAAAAAAATGATCCATTGTTGGCCGAAACTCTCCTTGGAAGAGCGAGCCCGACCCCATACTAGCCAACTATCAATTTAATAGTTGAATTGAAGGCACTTTAGATCTGACTCTTCCAAAGAAAACCATTCAGACTAAAATTGGGCCTAGGAAAACAGCTTGGTACACACCAAAGCTTCGCAAGTTAAAACAGATCTGCAAAAGAGTAGAGAGAACATGGAGGAAAGATTTCTCCCTGTCTAAAAAAAAAAGGAGTATAGAGAAGCCATCAAGTTATATAAGACCGAAATTAAAAAGACCCAAGCCCATTACTTTGATGAACAAATCTTCCTCGCGGCCAACTCTCCTGGTGAAACGTCCCGTATTGCCAAGAAACTTTTAAAAGCTCCCGCCCCTCCCGAAACTCCAGAAGCTATGGATTTCTGCTGTAATGAACTTGTGGAGTTCTTTCACAACAAAATCCAAACTATCTGTAGCTTTTTCACTATGACTGATTCTCACACTAGTCCGCCCTTTGAGAACTCTGGTGTACAGAGCTCGGAATGCTCATTCGAAGCATTCCCCCTATTAACTGAGGAATTATTTCAAACTATATCTGCACTTGTTAAGAGTGGATCACCTAGTGACCCGGCCCCTCCTAAAATCTTGAAGCTAGTGGCCGAATTAACTGGCCCTGTTATTTTGGACCTGATTATTTCCTCACTATCCATCGGGGCGGTCCCTTCCGCATGGAAGAAAGCAATGGTTAAAACATCACTGAAAAAACTCAGCTTAGATCCCTGTTGTCTTGGCAACTATACGCCCATTTCACTTCTGGCTTGGGTTAGCAAAATTGCAGGAAAATACATCAAGTCAGTGCTCTCTAGGCACTTGGAAGATGGCAATCTTCTCCACTCCTGCCAAACCGGTTTCCGTCTGCGCCAAGAAACTGAATCAGCACTTCTGGCGGTCCTTGAAGACGCCAGAAAGATCCTGGATGAGGGAGGTTCTTTGGCTGTGATACATTTGGACCTCAGCACGGCCTTTGATATGGTGAACCACCGTATCCTGGTCCAACTGTGGAAATTTGGCAGAGATCGATATTAGCATTAGCTGAAGCCATCTTGTTTCCGGCAGCCATTTTGTCTGTCATGTGCTCGCCATGTGCTCTTTCCTTCTTCTCTGTCACTTGCCCTTGTGCCTTGCTCAAAGAACTGGCTATACTTAGCCTCTGCTACTCTGCATATGCGCAGAGAAGTCTGTAGCTGCCCATGCACCAGTTTAGGTTTGTTACTGTCAGGATGTTTCTACTAAAGTCAGCAACTGTTGGCTTCTTTGTTGACTGTGCATTTCTGTATCACCATTTATGTATGTAACTCTCCTGTGTGTGTTAGTACCGCCTTCTTTGAGCCCCTGTGTGGGTATAAAAGACCCATGGTTTTTCTACTCCCTGTGCTACTTCATACTCTACCGAAGGGTGTTGTGTGAATGTAGTTCCACCTCATGAGGTTTAATAAATATCTCTTTTGACATTTCAGTTTCCGTGCCAACTTCTATTTACTGGTCTGAGGACTTGTGTGCAGAGAAGGGCGAACCCCTAGCACTGGTAGGCCTGCCTGAGGCCCACCTCTACCCAACGACTCCGAAACCTTGGTGTGTCTGGACTCGCCCTGAAATGGCTACAATCATTCCTGGAGAACAGATCTTTTCAAGTTTTCAAGGGCAAAGCTGTCTCAAACCCCCTGCCCCTCCGCTGTGGGGTGCCGCAGGGGTCGTCCCACCCTTTTTAATGCTTATATGGCACCCCTGGCCGATGTTGTTCATTCATTTGGAGTGCAAATCATCACTTATGCCAATGATACTCAATTGGTGGTCACATTGAACCATGCGGATAGAACCTCTTCCCACCTCAGTCCTTGCCTCAAAGAGGTAACTAGATGGATGAAACAGTCTCATCTAAAATTGAATGGCGATAAAACTGAGCTTATGTTCCTCGGCAATAATTCTCCCATTAACACTGATTCCATCTAGCCACTATGTATGGGCCCTGTACCTGTACCAAAACTGGAGATAAAGAGTCTGGGCTTCTGGCTAGATTCGGAGCTCAGTTTTAAAACACAAGCTAGAAGAGTTGTTGCCTCTTGCTTCTGTATTCTAAGAATGCTTCATAAGGTGCTCCCTCTGCTTCCTTTCCAAGCAAGAAAACTGATGATCCTGCGTCTGTCCGCCACCCCCGAGGTGGAGGGACCATCTGCAGTGGCAGCGGCGGTCCCTCCGGTGCAATTAGGATGTGACCACCACCCTGGCAGTCACATCCTGTATCTTTAACCTTGCGGCGGGCGCTGCTTGAAGCAGCACCCGCCGCAAGGGTAAAAATGCATGTTTTACATTTACATGCACAAAGCGGCAGGCACCGCGCGGTGCCTGCCGCTTTGTGCATGTAAATGCTGGGGGGTACCATTGGCACCCCCCATGTGCACCCCCCACCCCGACACCTTGGGGGCCGTCAACGTGTCCCCAAACACCAAAGACCACATGCTTTTCCACGGCGGAAAAGCCGCAGAGGAAAAGCATGTTACAATGCACATCGTAATTTGGCTGACGGTGTCTTGCAGACACCGCAGCCAAATAGCCCTCCACACCCCGTGGATCAGCGGCGGACGGACCTGCCGTCTGCCACTGGTCCCACCGCAATCCCACCGCCATCCTAATCTGGCGGTGGGTGTTTTCTGTGGCCGCGGCGGTGAATCCCTCATCCTCCAGGCCGGCGGTGGCTTTCGCCGGCCCGGAGGATGCGGATTCACCGCCATCCTAATCGGCCCCTAAATCTGGATTGTAAAAGATTATAACGAAGAAAAACCCTAAGATAGGTTGTAAGAGAGGTTGTAATACAACATGATTGACTTTGCAATTCATGGCCAATTGATTTAGAGAAGACTTCTTTTATTTTAGTTTTCTTTCTAACTTGACGTGGATATTGCATTTATGTCCATCCATCTTCCATCATATTGTAAAGCTCTCTGATATCCCTCGGGATCTTGTTCGCGTTATATAAAACTTTATAAATAAAATAAATAGGAATAGTTCAACTCTTGGGAAACTGAGGCAGTTCGCTGAAGCACATGTCGGCTGTCATGAGACAATAATTTACAAGTTTGAGAATTTGAACTGAATAACACGTCACAGTGGTTTTAGCTGGGTATATTAAAGACGATGTGGTAGTCAGAAATTCTAAGTCATAAATTCAAGTCATTGTACTTGATCTAATATGCACAGTTCACAAAAACAAAGTCAAACAATTTTTTCAATCGCTTCTTATTGAATATTATATTTAAATTGGTTGAATTTTCACTTCAAGTCAAACATAACATTTGAAAATCACATGTATGTTTACTCAAATATGTATATTAACACATATACATGTTACGTTTCTTCACATTACTAGTTTAACATGTTTATATATTTTCTTTCAACATGTATATGTTCTTTCTTTCATGCCCAATGCATTTCGGGACATGTGCCCCTTCATCAGGGGCCAATCTGTAACAATAAAAAAATAGCAACATACAGGGAAAATGTATCATCATCCTTTTTTCAAGTACACAAGTGTTTGGTGTTGTTAAGAAGTTGGTGTCATGCTCATCAAATTTGGTGATGGTGCTCATTATAAATGGATTACATTACAACTGTCGGTGTGCAGAAAGATGTACTGATGTACAAGTCTGACCAACGTCACCTTGTGTTCATGCAGTTTCTCAAACTGTGACTATTGCTTAAACGCTATGTAATGGTGGCAACAACAACCGTATCACTCATGCTATACTATGTTCATGGCAATCATAATAACTTACTTGATATCAACCTTGTCAACGCCGAACTCCACTAGGTGATGCTCTCAAATCTATCCACAATCCACAAACCAAAACGTGTGAGATCAAAAGAAGAACCCCTCTTATTCAGAATTACTCATAGATCAAGCTATAACTAACCTACTCATTTATGCTACTTCAGTATCTTCAAGTAAATGGTGAAGCCGGTACTTGTCTCTGTAAGACAAAACCAGACGTCTAATCAGTATTTTCTCACTCGCACAAGTGTTTGCTTTTTAAACAACTCACTACCATGCTCTCCCGTAACTCCTTGTAAAAGTCACCCCGCACTCACCTGTGAAATATTTTGTTTGTCATTTCAACGGAATTCAGGTGCTGATATACGTCGTGTGACCCGAGGCCGTTCATCTCTTTTGAAATACTCTACCGGAAATAAACACCAAAAAGTAGTTCTTTCTCATTAAGTGTTTTATGGCATGTATTAATGTGCTACTGTCACTGATTTTCAACAGAATTCGGTTAGCCCTGGACTCGTGTCAATGATCTAAAATGACAATCAAGCCCAATTAGTCGAGGTGTGTGCCAATGGTTAAAAATCATACGTAGAACTACCATACATGCAGTGTTTCAGTGTGAAACGTTTGAAAACATCCCACTTTTGAATAAATCACAATGGTTTGCGTTTATGGGAATACATACATGATGTAATCTTGAAGGACCTTGTGTGTCTGGGAGCCTAGTGTGCCACCACCTATTATCCTGATTAAATATTTTATAGGAAGCAACTCATATCTACCTTTTCATTTAGGCCTCTGGGATGTTGCATGTCCGTTCTTTTGATCCAATGTATTTCCCTAGGGAGGTCCTGTACAGGGGTTGGTACTAAAGTTTCTACCACCTGAAATCGTAACTGTGAAATGGAATGTTGTGCAGTGGGCCAATGCACTGCCAAGCTCGAAGTTTTGTTTAGTGTTCAAATAGTGCTTTTATGCTCTGATATTCATGTTTTTATTTTTCTCTCTGTTTTGACAATATATGATAGTCCACACGGGCATTCGATGCTGTAAATCAAATTCTTTGACTTGCAATCAGTTGTGAGTGTTAACTTGATTCTTTTGCCAGTTTTGGGGTGGGTGATATTGGTTCCAATTTTAACATTGTTACAATGTATGCAATTTTGGCATCTCTTTGTCCCTTGCAGTGTCGATTTATTTTCGTGCGTTGGTGTCATGAGAAATTCTTTTTGGTTTTTTGATCTCCTGTATGAATGTAGTGGTTTCTGTTTAAAGATGTCTTTAAAATCCAGTTTGATCTTGAAATGAAATGAAATGAAATCAAATTTATATCGCGCAGACTAAGCCCAATGGGCATATCCCATCTTGAATTGATAATTCTTCTCAGTGCAGCGGAGCTGGTCGAGTATTTTGAAACAAAAACTGGTAGTTGTGACTTTGTTTTCGATTGTTTCCTCAGAAGTTTATTTCTGTCCTCATTAGCTGTCCTCTGTATTGCTTCATCCACAACCTTATTCAGATACCCCTTTTCTATGTACTTGTTTTTTTGAACTGCTATGTGCTCCTCCAAAGTTCCTGTCTCAGAACAACTCTAACAAAAAGAACATGGAAGGGGCGATCCCAATAGTAAAGGGGAGGTTTTCACAACTCTCTAAATAAAGGAAAACAGCCAAAAGCCCACAGCAAGACCTAAAATATATATCAAATGTTTCTTTTTATTAGCATAGAAAAATAATTCAGTGATTGAAATTTAATATACAGTACATTTCTTTGTCTTTAATTTTGTATAAGGTCATCGAAAGAAATACAAACAAGATATATAAACGCAGCCTTTGGACAACAAGGAGAAATAAAAATTGGCACACAGCTCACTCACTCTTCCAATCAACCCAAAATCATACCCATACCAAAACTCACACTCACATTTAAACAAGAAACATCCAAGAAAAGCGCTGACGCGCGTTTCGGAACAGTGCCAAAACAGGCTTCCTTCATCAGGGCGCAAGGTGCTGATGGAGTGGATAAGCGTGGTCTTTCAAGATCCAACAACCCAATCCTGGGAAGGAGTCCTAATAACAATCAGGGCTGGCAAAACTTCTCATGAAAACTGTCTGCAAGAAGGGCCCTCAAGAAGTCATGGATATTCAAGGCGAGTAAAATTCGCCCTCATTATTCACACAAATAGCCGGAAAAAAAAGGATTTCAATTCCGGAAAGGCCAAAAAAATGATGAGGACGGTCAGGACTTAAATATTTGTCGTAAGTCTTGTATAAACAATCACTCAGAGGTACAGACAGATTGCAGGAAATGATAAAAATGACAGCTATACACAATGAGGATAAGGATTCGAGACCTGAGGGGCATCCGGGGTCAATGCAAAATCCGGACCAAGTTAGATCAGTGAACCGGAACCATCAACAGCGTAACTACAGGGAGTCGGAAGCTTTCAATTCAGGGCGGCATGTTGAAAATAAGTAGCCTTGCACGGAGCAGATGACCAACCCGATCGGAGAACCAGCAGCTACGCCCCTCGACTTTGCAGACCGAATACAAAAACTTGTAGTTGTGACTTCGTTTTCGATTGTTTCCACAGAAGTTTATTTCTGTCCTCATTAGCTGTCCTCTGTATTGCTTCATCCACAACATTATTCGGATACCCCTCTTCTATGTACTTGTGTTTTTGAACTGCTATGTGCTCCTCCAAAGTTCCTGTCTCAGGACAATTCTAGACAGATCTACCCCTGTATTTGGATTGTCACATATAGTCTCCCCCCTATTTGAAATAATTTCAGTTTACTAATGCATAAGGGCAACTGATGTAGAGGACACATAACTCTGAACACATTTCTTCTATAACCATACAAAGATATATTAACACATATATATATATACACACATATATAGATATACATATATATGTGTGTGTGTGTACATTATAAGTGCCCCATACATGTGGGTCTGCACATTACATAACATTTCTGGTATTTTTGAAAGAATTGGGGCTTTTTCTAACCCTGAGATGTTTGACACCATATGGCAGGTGAGTTCGGAAATCGGAGCCATTCCATTAGCCAACCAGATTGAATCTGCTCCGCAAACCTTATATGTGGATTTACTATTCTGGAGAATCACTAGACAATCAGGATTGTTAAACGTTTTGTTATTGTGATTCATGGCCAAGTCATTGGATAAAACGTTAATGGTACAGATGTACGAATGGTCAACCATTGTAAACTTAGCTAGATGATCAATCAATCAATCAGTGGTTAAAAAGCGCAGCTACTTTCCCGAAAGGGGTCTCAAGATGCTGCGGGTGGGTAGGGATGCGCAGCACCCAGGAGATTACGGAGCTCTGTGGAAGAGCCAGGTCTTGAGGTCCTTCAAGAACCTGGGGAGTGATGGAGTCTGTCGGAGGTGGAGAGGGAGGGATAGATACTATTTTGAATCACCTAAATCTGAAAATAATCAACAGATTTACAACAAACCACAAAAAGTGTAATTTTTGGCACAAGCAATGTCTTTATAATATGTTTGGTATGGATCTCTCAAATACTTTTTGCTATAACAGAAAGAATATTTTACAATGATAATTTTGTATATTCCCCACCAAAAGTTATTTTTGAAAATAACCTATAGATCCCTTAACTAATATGCACCAAATTTGAAATTAATCAAGACTAAATGGAGACGCGCCTCTACCTATTTGAAACAAATACATTATATTGCTAAAACATTGTTCAGGAGAGAAAAAATCACATTTCCTACGGACTCAGTATCACAACCATAGCTACGCAAGAGTTCATGAAAATGTCCAGCTTACGTTGGGGGAACAAACAATCTTTTACTAAAAGTAAAAGAAAAGTTTGCATTTTGAGCAACATGAGTGATTTATTATTCATAAAAAGCTTTTGCTTGGGGAAGTAAGTGTTTTTACCCAATATGAAAATAATGTATTTGATAGCACTGTGTGATTTTTCAGATTCTCACAATTTCGTGACAAAATTATTGGCTTGGCAAAATGCACTTACAGTTTATGAGCCAGATGTACAACCCTAAATTGCATGCACAAAAGGGTTTGCGACCAGTTAGCGCATGCAAAAATGAATAGAGCCATGTACAATTCCTAATTAGAGAGTCGCAATTTATTTGCGACTCGCTAAATAGGTATTGTGACTCGCTATTATGAAGGGCCGTTTAAGGGCGTCCCTTCCTAATAGCGACTTTACCCCATGTATGAATATTTTGCAACTGCAATTGCGGTTGCAAAACACTCACAATTTACCGCCCTCTTCAAGAGGGTGGTAATGCACTCGCAAATGGGAAGGGGTCCTTTGCAAATGCAGGGGAAAATATTTTTTAGGGGCAGGCAGTGGTCCCAGAGACCACTACCTGCCCTTCAAAAAATGAAATCAAACATATAATTTTCTTTTTTTAAATGCATGTTGTTTTCCTTTAAGGAAAACGGGCTGCAATTTAAAAAAGACTGCTTTATTTAAAAGCAGTGCCAGACGTGTAGGACTGCTGAGCCCAGCAGGTCACCATCCCTGGGAGGGCCAGCCATTCCCAATGGGGTCGCAGATTGCGAGTGCCTCATCAAAATTCAAGAGGCATGCAATTTGCGAACCCATTGGAAATTGCAAATGTGACACAGACACTGATGTACATGGCATTTTGCAAGCTGCAAATTGCGAATCGCAACCGAGCGCAATTTGTGAGTCGCAAATTGTCATGGTTGTACATCTGGCCCTATATTTCAGAGTTATTCCATGCTAAAATTGCTAGATATGTTGATGATGCTGAGTCCCTGTTGCAAGGAGCAGTTATTACTTTTTCTAATAGCTTATAACTTGTGCAGAGGCACTTCATTATCATTAATGATACACCTTTTAATGATTGCTTTTTGAGGCTGGAACTTGTAAGATGGCACAACCCGTCAGCTTTCTGAACCTGTTAGGTCTCTGTACACCAAGTAGTAGCACTCTTCAAGTGGTCTTTGACATCTGTAAAGATCTACTGACCACTTTCTGAGACTCTGAGATTTATGCAACGTTTTGTTCCAGTCTGCACCTTCTCAGTTCCGTCTTAGCAAATGATACTGAATCGTATTGGAAGAGATGGAGTGGAAAGACGACAAGAACTGAATGCAGAAGTGAAGCAAGATGCTACATATAATGTCGAAAAGGAGAAATTGCAAACCTAACTTTGTTCAAATGCTGCCAGTACTTATACCTTATTAGCCAGTTTTTACTGGACTTAAGCTGAAAATTTCACAGTTTTTCACTGTTTTCTTCAAGAGTGTGATCTCATCATGGTCGGCTCAGGCTTGACAGGCAAACTATGAAGGTGTTGGCATATTTTTTCAGCTCTTCTTCAGAACCTATGCCCTTTTAGCCAATTTATGTGAAAATTGTACTCTGCAATGAACTTTTCAATTGTCAAAGATGTTCTGGAAGTAGGAGAGGTTTAACAATGGAACTCAAGGAATGTGGGCTTGTTTGATTTGCTCATTTGGTGCAGTTTGAAATGGGCATTTAGGCCTTTCTAGGTTCAATGTTCACCACAGTGTGCACCGTGTTTAGTGTGTACCAGATGCAAGCATACCCGGAATCTTCGAGCATTATTCGGCTAAGGAGCTCTTCTAAAGAATCCTGCTGAGGAATCTTCAGTAGTATTGGAATTGGCCCTTTTTTCAGGATCATCCCAGAATGTGTTGCCTTCCTCCTGTATTCTTTATGGCCTGTTGTGGTGGTTTTAGAACTCTGGGCACCTTATCACTGCCGATCAGAGCTAAAGTGCATGTGCTCTCCCTTTTAAACTTGGTAAGATTAGTCTACACCTATTTGGCATATTTAATTTACCTGTAGGTCCCTTGTATATTGGTATCCAACATACCCAGGGCCTGTAAATTAAATACTACTGGTGGGCTTGCAGCACTGCTGGCGCCACCACCTAAGTAGCCTTTCAAACCCGTCTCAGGCTTCTGCCACTGCAGGGCCTGTGTGCGCAGTTTACTGCCACCGTGGCATGGCAAATAAAGTGGTTGTCATGTCTGCAACTCCCCTTTTACTACATATCAGTTACCCCTAAGGTAGACCTTAGCTAGCCCTGTGGGCAGGGTCCACTGTAGGTAAAAGGTAGGATATGTGCCTTAACTGTGTGACAGGTCCTGGTAGTGACACACAAACTATTTTGATTCTTACTGCTGTGAGGCTGCCTTCTCATAGCTTTGCATTAGGGATTCCCTGATACGTGCTTTTGTGGTAATTCCTGACATAAGAGGGGGAGATTGACCATGTTTGGTATGTTTGGAATAGTAGTGATAAATCCTGCTTATTGGTAAAAGCGGATTTGTTATTACTATTTTAGAAATGCCACTTTAGAAGTAGGCATTTCTGTGTTCTCTTGTGTCTTTGTGCCCTGCCTTGATGTGTATTGACCATCTGGTTCCGACTGACAGGGGAGAGGGGATTTGCATTCACTCCAGCCAGGTTGAGGTGTGTCCTGTCCTGTCTGGGTGACTCAGCGCTAGGCCGAATAGACAATGGCTCAATTTGGAGTAGTCAGAGTTGGGCCTTGCACCTGAAATGGCCTGGTCTGTATTTGGAGGGGTTGGGAGGAGTTGCACCTGCACCTGAATAGGACAATGCCTGCATTCTACAATGTTGACTCCGCCCCCCTGTCTGGGACCAAGACTTACACTCTGATTGGGGGTGTTGTGCACTTGTAAATGTATTTTAAAGTGCCCTCAGAACGAAGACATTTGGACTGTGATCCCATGTGTAGAGAAACAACACTGCGTGGGACGTATGACTGGCAGGCTGCAGGACTGCCAGGAGGGACCTCCATGGGACTGAACTATTCTGGGGGGCTGATCTACTGCCTATTGGGCTGAGATAAGGACTGCCACTTTGCTCTGGGATCCTTGTGCTGGCCTGCCTGGCTACACCCTGCTAGTGTGTTCACAGTGCTCTCCCAGGAGCTGCTATGCCCCTGGTCCATGCAAACGTGCGCGCTTTATTCATTTGGGCTTGTAGCCCCAATCCTAAGCGTTGAGGGTGCGCTGTGATTAAGTTTGCCTGAGCCCCAGGTATGGGCTCATGCTGCAGTAAAGCGTGTGGAGCGCTTAATTTTTGCTGGTTCCGAAGTGCTATGCCTACGCACCAAAAGCACATGCTGGGCGCTTTCAATTTTGTGGTTGGAGCCTGAGAAGTGGGCTCAATCTCCAAATGCGGTGGGCGCAGAGTTTATTCGCGCCATGAGGAAAAGCCACAGCAGTCTACAGTCAGGCGAAGAGGGCGGAGTCAACTGAGACTTTGCTCCGTGTGAGGCCGACCATCATTTCCCTTTTCCTGGCAGAGCCAGGAGGCGCAACAAGTAAGGCCGTCCAGGTTCCGCAGCTGCACCCTACGGTTGCGGGCAGCGGCGTCCATGGGATTCTGCAGGTGAGTGCTAGAGGAGGGCTTCTGTGCCATCCTCCCACGTGTGCTGCATTTGTTTCCCTGAGGTTTTAGCAGCTGCCCTGCACGATTGCAGGCAGATGTCTCGGCTGTGGGTTCCAGGTGAAAAGGGGGCGGCACAGTCTCTTCACAGCTCTGTGTGCCCCCCTCACCGCGGTGTCTGTATACTTGGGAACACTGGATCTGAGTGTTAAGATGGGGCAAGACCTCGACGGAGGCCCCCGAGTCCTGGAGGAGGAAGAAACCTCCATGACATACCGCATTTCCCTTAAGAGAGGCACGGTGGCTTCTGTGCTCCACTGCCTAATGGGTAATGTGGATGTATTGGAACCTGGTATGGCATAAGTAGTTGTTTCGGGAAATTACAGTATCACAATCCTGATAGTTATTTCCGGATGTTGCTCTCATGTGTACAATGATGGTGGTTGAGTAACCTATGCAAATTAGGAGTAGGTATTCATGGCACTACATGTAAGTTTATGCTCTGATGTGGATATATGTGATGTTACTTTGCCAGCAAGGCTAATTCCATAATGCATGCAACTTACTAGTATTTACTATAGTGCACTGCAGATTTGGTTTATGCATACTGTTACGCTGAGTGCAACCCTGCCGTACTTACTGGTGACCCTAACTGTAATGTTCACAACAGTGACCCGATTGGGCAAGTGATATATCAAATCCCTGTGAAGTCATGACAAGTGCCTGGTGTCACAGTGTAATATATGTGATTGTGATCAAATGTGTTTTTATGGATAATACAAAGGCTATATATATATAATCTTGTGTGGTTTCATTTGTGGTGTGCCTAGTGTGTCACTGCTGTGTGAGTGTGTTGCGCAAACACTTTACACACTGCCTCTGGCATAAGCCTGACTGCTCTGCCAAGCTACCAAGGGGGTGAGCAGGGGTTATCGTCAGTGTGTAACTCCCTTACCCTGACAAGAGTCATGGGTTCTGCCTGGCTTACGTGGATACCCTAGCCAACCGGAAACCCCATTTCTAACAGGCAGCATACCAGGGGCTCAGGGTATTCACAAAAAAGAGCACTCAGAATGTTTCCCTTTAGGAAGCTCACAGGTTCATCTCGTTACCAGCCCGGAGACGGCACCAATGTTCCTTCCTCTCGCTTGCCATTATGATGAGATGCTGCTGTAATACACCTGTGATAAAAATAAATGCCTTTTATATATGCAGAGCTCCCCTGCCGTGCACGGTGCAGGACTATGCATGTATTATTCACGGATAGGGATCGGGGGAGGGAATGGGCCTTTTCTTCGCCTCTGCTTGGATCCTACACAAAACTTGTAGTAGGCGTGAGCAGATCCGACTCCAGCTGCATGTGGCGCGGTTTGCAATTGTGCGGTTTGTTCCCCCTCTGGAGAGCATTTTGTTTGTATATGAAATGCGTTGGAGGGGAAGGGGGGGCGAGGGAGGCATCCCAGGTGCAGGTGTCTGGGAGGAGTGGTGCTGAGGCTGGGCGCTCGCTTCTTTTGTGGGCCCCTCGGAGGAGAATTTGTGGGAGGAGGGGACCGCATTGTAAGGAGGTCTTTTCAATTCATATTTCCGTTCCAGGGAAACAAAACCCCTGGGAGCGGAACACAACTAACTGCGGGGGCGGTGAGGATGGGAATGTGGAACCTGAAGAAACTAAACATCAGAGATCAGAGTGGAAGAAGAGAGGCAGCTGAGGGGTGAAGAGGAAAGAAACTAAAAACAAGCATTTGCAATGAAATCGGTCTCGCTTTTAGGAACTTGAAAGTATTTAGCCATGCAGCATATTATCTTGGGTGTTTATATCTACTGTTCTCATTTAGCCTTACACAATGCCCTGTACATAAAACACTAATTGGAACTCGCAAGCAATGCACTGAAGCAACACATTTTTAAATAGTGCTACAAAAATTCTCAGCAGACCGACAAAACTACATGCCACTTGTGCTGATCACAAGGCCTACTTTATTGTATTTCGCGCCTGATCCTCTGCACTCAAGAGCGCCAGTAAAGTGACTGCGCTGTCCCTGCTCAGTTCACGATTAAGCCTGCAGCCAATGCTTAATTTGAACTGGTGGTTGCAGGGTGGTTCCATGAGTTAAACACTCGCCGCTGAGATGTACGGTGATCTGCTGTGAAAATCTCAAAATCACGTGACACATGATTTACAACAAAGTGCAGTGAGGTGTATATTTGATGCTTAATAAACATATGATGCATGAAATTACAATGCTGTCAAGATGATTAAAAATGGATAAAAAATCAAAAGCATGGATGAATATTTCACAAAACAGTATGTTTTAAAATAAAGACAAGAACTAATAGTTTCCAGAAAGGTCAACATTCTTCTGGATACCAATGTTTACTTTACACCTTATATGAACGAAATTCATGAAATATCTCAGTGCAACATTATACTCTAATAAATCAAACAATGTTTTTATTGTTTTTGTTTTATTTTTAGAGCTGGCATTCTGAACTCGCATACTTGAAGGTGCTTTCTTAAAAGAATGATTGGTAACATGAAAATATTTGGCTAAAATCACCCAATGTTGTTAAGAAGGGGGTAATCCAGGTTTTCTGGTTCCGTTTTTTATGATTAACTGGGTATCTATTTGTCTCTCTTTCTTAACTCAACTGTTAATGTTTCGTTTTTCTCTTTTTGTGTATGAAGTAAGAGCGAGCGTGGCAAGAAGAAGCCACTTGAAAGCTCGGCTCGTTGTGGGCTCCAGGGTCCAATGAACCTCGAGCTGAGCCAGAGCCAGGCTCGAGCTTTCAGCAGCTCGCTCATCTCTAGCAGTACTCTCCCTTCATTTTGAACCGTTCTACAATTACACTGAGAATGTAAGAAGTGGGTCATGGTAAGGAGCCTCAGCAAAGCCAATTTACTAGAGAATAGATGTATTGGGGGGAGGTGAGGGGGAAATGCTACGGCCCCTTTTTTGCTAACTTTGGCATGTTTCAATATGGCGCTGAAACCAGATCCGTTTTAAGGCATGGGCAAAGTGGACTCTGACCCAGGACCCCATCCTTTCAGGGGGGCTCCTGTTAGACCCAGCTCTGTTCTGCAGAGTCTCTTGCCCTGATTACCTTAAATAATTTTAAAACACATTTTAAATACCGTTTTCCTTTCATTTATTTTTAATGTGTGTGATGTTTCAAAGTCTATACAGACATTTCGCAGAGAAATGCTGTTTGTATGTTTCATGAAACATGCCTAAAAAATATCTTTTAGATCAAAACAGGACCTCATATATGAGAAATGGGAGGATGTCATGGTTATTATTTGCAAAATTAGCGAGCTTCTGCTGTAGTACAATATTGAAAACACAGATCACTCTTCCTGAATATGTGATGCAAAAACATTTGAGGGCAGATTTACAAACCCTTGCGACACAATTGCGCTGCCGTAGCGTCACTTTCGTGACGCGGCGGTGTAAATCATGAGCCACGTTGCGACTTATTTACAATGTGATGCATCTAGGCAGATGCGTCATGTTGTAAAGCACTGCGCCACATGAAACCTCCGTCGCAGGAAGCTTTACGATGCCGCTGCGTCAAACCCTTACGTCTGCTTGAAGCAGACATAAGGAATGATGCACCACGTTAAGTATGGGCAGGCCCTGTGCATTGCTGGAGTTGCGTCACGCATGCAACGCAACTCCAGCAATGCGCCGCCCTTACGCCACAAGATACCTCACGCATCTGCCCCTCCTTGCGCCATGGTGCGCCGCATTGTAAATGCGACTCATCTGTGGTGTCGCATCTGTTCTGGCGCATACTTGCTGATTTGCAGAGATGCGCTTGACATTGTAAATATGCCCCCTAGAATTTGGACCGGGCACTTAGTGACCTGGCCGAAGGAAGGCAAGAAAGAGCTGAAACTGGATCATAAAGACAAAGGTGTTCCGAACAGGGGCCCAAAAAAATAAGTTTGGTACAGGGCCCCCGAAATCCTTAAGATATCCCTGGTGGAAACGAAGAATTAAACTTCATGAGAATGAATTTGCAGTTTTTTTTATCCCGGTGCATGGGGTTGGACACTGATCATATTCAAGGGAGGTCTTCTTTGGACTTTGCGGGCAGTACATTGTAATGTTTAGATATGGGGGAGGCATACATTTGTAAGTATCAGGATTTTCAGGAATGGTTTACATTCTCGTCAGACACCGGATTTGCCTCAGAGTCTCAGACAGTACAGCGCCCTCGGGTGGGGGGGGTCATGTGCTATACTTATATTTAAAGATCATGTTCAACAAATTGCATTAAATATTTACAAATATTGTATATATAATGAGCGAGTTTCACGCAGGAGGAATGTGCTGGCCGTAACAAGGCCTTAACAATGTCAATGAGAAGCGGAAATGTGAAGACCAGAAAAACGGGAACGCCAGCCACTCACCGCCCAATCGGCGGATCAGTCATGGGCGTCCGCAGGGGGGGGGGGCAAGGAGGGGTGCTTGCCCCCCCTGGAGCACCCCTCCTTGCCACCCCCCTGCAGACGCCCATGCTTTTACGGACGCCGTTTGTCTATAATTCTAGGACCTGCAGGGAGCAGAGCTGTGCCCTGCCAGAGGCCTCAACTTCCTGGTGGGGTGCCTTGCACTCCTCCTCGCAACCCCTCACGCCCATTGTCATTCTGTCCGTGGCTGATTATCCCATACAGAATGACAATGGTCAGTTTGAGCTGAGAAAGCACCTTGCTAACAACCTGATCTTTATGTCTAAGTGTGTGGGCCAATCCAGCTGATCATGACGAGCCTTTGAAGAGCTCGCACTCCTGCAGGCATGCACAATACTGGTGTGTGAGAGCCGAAATTCGGGGCATGAAGGAGATCAACTAGGTTCACTTTAAAGGTACTGTAAAGGAGGAGCAGCACGATCTCCACTGCTGTCCTGCAACCTCGTAAGGCTGCATTTCAATACCGCAGTCGAGCCCCAGAGTCCCTGAGAAACATTGCAATCTCATCCCCAAGGTACCGGGAGTGGTGTGTGCCCAGAGGGTGATTGTGGTAAGTTCATTACAGCTGAGGCCTTGATTTTATGAGATGCAACACAAGCTGTCTTCACTGTATTTTGCAGCACCTCGTGTTCTGTGCCATGTTCACCTGGATTGGGATTGGAAAGGTAGGGGATGTGAAAGAACAGTAGTGTGCACATGTGTGTGCTGTCCTGGGGGTTCCCACCCTTCACACCACCAATTATGAAAGATAGATCAGTAAAAGGATGGATTGATGAAAGAAAGGGTGGATGATGGGCGAGTGAATGGGTGGATAGATGAGAGAAAGGATGGATGGATTAATGAATTAAAAAGTGAAAGGGTGAATGAATGGATGGATGGATGACTGAATAGATGGATGGGTGGAAGAGTGGATGGATGAGTGAAAGGGTGGCTTGGGTGAAAAGGTAAATGGTTGGATGGATGAGTGAATGGAATTCATGAGTGAAAGAGTGGGTGGATGAGTGAGAGGATGGATTGGGTGAAAGGGTGGATGGATGATGGATGAGTGAAAGGATGGATTGGGTGAAAGGGTGGATGGTTGATGGATGGATAAGTGAAAGGGTGGCTGGATGGGTGAAAGGGTAAGTGGTTGGATGAAGGAGTGGATGGAAGAGTGAATGGATGGATTGGGTGAAAGGGTGGATGGATGATGGATGGATTGGGTGAAAGGGTGGATGGAGGGATGGATAAGTGAAATGATGGATGGAAGAATAGACGTTGGATAGGTCTGCAAATGGTTGAAAAGGTTTGGATATGGATGGGAACACAGATGGAAGGACAGAATGATTGGTGAAAGACTGAATGGTGGATGGAAAAATTAATAGATAACACAAAGTACATTTGAAATGGTGGATGTCAGGGGTTTGATGGAAGGATGAATGGCTAGATCCCTAGGCAAGAGAGCTCTTCTGGGCAGGGTTGTGATGACTTACTTTGCTTTCTTGGTGCCATTAGAGCTTTAGTACAAAGTGGGAGGTATTTCACTTTTCTGGCTACTCCCTTGCCTATCTATTACTAGTCTGTATTTGCTGTGTGCTTATGTGTGGGATCCATTAATCATGCATATGACATTTTGAGTGACGCCCAACTGCTACTTGAATGTTACACTAGTAATTGTAAATTTTTGCTTTGTTTTAGGTGTAAGGTTTTAGGGAGAGCCTCAGAGTACCATAAGCTGTTCTTGAGATGTATATTGTGTTTCTAACAATAGGCAAGGTGTCAAAAATAAACTGTGTAATAGTCTATTGACAGTGCGTTCTTTAAGAAAGTAGCAGGGAAAAGCACCTTTGTGACTTCCGTCAGCTAGTGCAACTCTCTGCAAAGCCCCCTTAAGCAAAGTCAGATTCCATATTTTAAGTTCCATTTGCTTAAACACCCATAATGCTTTCCCTGTAGAGGGTTCATCACAGCAATCCTCCCTTTGGTTCACCTCTGCGTGCCACGTTACATCTCACAATGGCACTCAGATAGGAGATGCTAGTAACAAAGTCTATCCGACCAGATCTTCCTGAGCACTTTTCTCACCATACATGTCTGCTCAAGACCATGAGTTGTAAACAAAATATCAGACTGGCTAACCAAGGCGGGTAACCATATAAATAGATTATTATCGGTAACTGGACATAATATCGACTACAAAATATCGAATGGACAAAATATCGACAGAAAAATATCGACATTAACAAAATATCGACTATAGGAATATCGTTGTAAAAAATATCGACTGCAAAAATGACCCAAAAATATCGAATACAAAAATATCGACTCAAAAATATCGACTAGACAAAATATCGAAATATAGTGAAAGTAAAAAATATCGAAAAAATGTTAGAAAATATTGATTTTATAAAATAATATATATATAATATATAAATAAATAGTACCTAATGTTTAGGAGCGGGTTGTGGGTTTATAGGGGAATAGGGTGGGAAGTAATTTAATAATAATTAATTAGTTAATATATGTTTGGTAATTGTTTTAATTAGATTTTAATTGGTAATTAATTAATATTAATTAGTTAATTGTTTAATTGATTAATTATCATATAATTTAATTGATTAATTGAGTAATTGATTATTAATAATTATTATTTTTAATCATTAATTTGTATATGATTTTAATTGATACATTGGTTATTAATTAATAATAATTAGTGATTTATTGTATTAAGAATTAGTATATTATTTACATTTATTAATTGCTAACACATTAATTATAATTAGTTAATGATGTAATTAATATATTGCATATCATTGAAATAAATTAATTGGTAATTAATTTATAATAATGACTTAATTACATTAATTGGATACATTTTAATGTAAAGTGTTAATTTATGTTGATGTTAATTAATTAATTGGAATTAAACAATATTAATTAATCTAAATTATTATTATAGCTAATGTGATAATATATTTTATAATAGCTTTTTTAAATTATTTTGTTTTTTTTTATATATTTATGTTTAATGTTGTGTTCATTATTATTTATAGTGTTCTGGCTCAGTTTCATAGTTTTTGTTATAGGTTAATTTTTTAGGGTTCTGGGTCATTTTTCTAGTCGTGAGTAAAGGTGTATTTAGTGGGATTTGGGAATTTTTTACGTTTGTCGGTAAATGGGTATTTTTGAGGTTGAGGGTCAATTTTCAGTTCTTGTGTAAAGGGCTATTTGTAGAGTTCAGGGTCAGTTTTCAGTTTGTGGGTAAAGGGGTATTTGTAGGGTTCAGGGTCAGTTTTCAGTTTGTGGGTAAAGGAGTTTTTTGGAGGTTCAGGGTCAGTTTACAGTTTGTGGGTGTAGGGGTATTTGTAGGGTTCAGGGTCAGTTTTCAGTTTGTGGGTAAAGGGGTATTTGTAGGGTTCAGGGTCAGTTTTCAGTTTGTGGGAAAAGGAGTATTTGTAGGGTTCAGGGTCAGTTTTCAGTTTGTGGGTGAAGGGCTATTTGTAGGGTTCAGGGTCAGTTTTCAGTTTGTGGGTAAAGGGGTATTTGTAGGGTTCAGGGTCAGTTTTCAGTTTGTGGGTAAAGGGGTATTTGTAGGGTTCAGGGTCAGTTTTCAGTTTGTTGGGAAAGGAGTATTTGTAGGGTTCAGGGTCAGTTTTCAGTTTGTGGGTGTAGGGGTATTTGTAGGGTTCAGGGTCAGTTTTCAGTTTGTGGGTAAAGGGGTATTTGTAGGGTTCAGGGTCAGTTTTCAGTTTGTTGGGAAAGGAGTATTTGTAGGGTTCAGGGTCAGTTTTCAGTTTGTGGGTGTAGGGGTATTTGTAGGGTTCAGGGTCAGTTTTCAGTTTGTGGGTAAAGGGGTATTTGTAGGGTTCAGGGTCAGTTTTCAGTTTGTGGGTAAAGGGGTATTTGTAGGGTTCAGGGTCAGTTTTCAGTTTGTGGGTAAAGGGGTATTTGTAGGGTTCAGGGTCAGTTTTCAGTTTGTGGGTAAAGGAGTATTTGTAGGGTTCTGGGTCAGTTTTTAGTTTGTGGGTAAAGGGGTATTTGTAGGGTTCAGGGTCAGTTTTCAGTTTGTGGGTAAAGGGGTATTTGTAGGGTTCAGGGTCAGTTTTCAGTTTGTGGGTAAAGGGGTATTTGTAGGGTTCAGGGTCAGTTTTCAGTTTGTGGGTAAGGGGTATTTGTAGGGTTCAGGGTCAGTTTTCAGTTTGTTGATAAAGGGGTATTTGTAGTGTTCTGGGTCAGTTTTGGCCTTTAGGGTGAAGGGGTCTTTTTAGTGTTTTGGGACAGTTTTGGGTATTTTTGAGTGCTGATGTATAGTTTAACTTAACAGTGATAAATTAAATTTATTACACAAAAATAGCTATTATTATAACTTTTCATTAGTACCCTTTATTTAGATCAAAACAATTTATGTATTAGCATGTTTCCAGACAGTAGCTAGAGTGGAGTTGGAATTCTAATTATTAATTGGTTGGTGTCCAGCACCATCAGTAATATTACCTACACTGGAGTAGGATTAATAAAAATACATTGGTTAGTCTCCACCACATTTTATGGTATTACCTTGAGTGTAGTAGGAATAGTAAAATAATTTTTGCTAGTGTCCTGCAGCTTCTATGATTTTAGATTGACTGGAGTAGTAACAATACATATAAAATTGGTCAGTGTGCAGCACATTTGTATACATTTGTTCATTACTGTATTTTAATAATAAAAATTAATGCTACAGAGATGTTTTCAAATAAGTTTATTAAACAATTCTTAATTTTTTTATTGTGTACTACAATAAAATCACAAACAAATATAACATAAATTTTTTTTGACTTTTATTATTCACACAATAACATCTTTACATTTATATACATGTGGTCAATGTAAAAAATATTTTGGATTACTAGATTCTTTCAGTAAATTTAACATATTCCCATCAGTCACTTACAATTTAAAGTATTTATATAGAAATAAATTAAACAATGATTTGTTATATATTTCTTACATTAATATTTAATAATGTTAATATTAAATATTTATATAATAAAATATATAATACATATTTCTTTTTAACAAGTAACATAACTATTATTACATTTGTTAGGATAAATTGAAATACAAAAAAAAAATTTCTTGGTGTATATTTCACACAATGTTGTTTTAACATAAAACATAAATCAATTTGGTTGTAAAGTTTATAATTGTATAGGGAAACAATATGTTTATTTATAATATCTGGAATTTATCAAATATTAGTAAAGCAATTATATAATTTTGTTATAGTTAGAAATAATTATATAACTTTTTTTAATAATTAATAAAAATAATAATTATTTTATTAATTATTATTATTATTATTAATTAATAAACATAAACATTCATTTATTATTAACAAAAATATATACATTCACAGATAAAATAGATACTTTTTTCAGGCCATTCTTTATATACTAAATGGTTCTACTTGTTATATTAATAACAATAAATAAGTTATATTATTTATCATTATTAATTATTCCCATATACATTTATAATGTTTGATTAAAATTATACACAAAATTATTCATATAAATATACTGAATAACTAAATATTTACATCTTTTATTCAAAGTTTTACATAATTATTTAATATTATTAATATATAATACATATTATATATTAATTATATTAAATATATTATTTTTTGTTAATAAAGGAAAAATGTCATGAGTATAGTGTATTAATTTGTTACATTATACATGTGTATGTATTATATATTTTACATTTGACATTGTTTATTCTATTATCCTTTTACACAAATGGGTTAAGGGGACTACTTTTTTACCGCGTAAGGTTATTGCGCTCCATTCAGGACTGGAGAAGCTCGCGGTTGGGAGTTGCTTCGCGTGGAGAGAGGTAAGGTTATTTTTAACTACAAATTATAAGTAAGTGGTCATGTTTGAGGGTATAATCGAACTCTGTAGTGTGTTTTTGGTGTATGTATTAATAGTTTAAGTAGCGTTTGGGTGAAAAGTCTCCGTTATAGATGTGTCGTGCTTTTTTTCCTTCAAGTCTAATTTTAAGTGTTCGGAAATGTCTTCTTACATGGTTAATGTTAATTGTTAGTATATTTACAAATGTGAAGGGGGTATTTGTGGGTGGCTTTCGTTATGTATGTTATTTTACAGGTTTCGGTTCCTCGCATGAAAACTACATGGAAGGAAGCGTGTTTTTTAACGGAGAAACAAATGTTTAAGTTATTATGCTTATATTTTGACTTTTATCTCCTATTTTTCGTGTTTGCCAGGAGCGTTTTTTTCACTTTTTAAACCTTTTTCGGGTTTTTTGGAGGGTTTCGATTCGGATTGATACATTGATATGCGTGACCGTTTTTTTAAAATAGTGTGTATATAACTTTAAATCCTAACGTGTACACACTACTGTTTTCGGGATTTCCTGGAGCGTTTTTTTACGTTTTACAATTTATTTTCGGGTTTTTGAGGGTTTCCCATATTGGAATAGTAAGATATTGGATTGGATTGTATGGATTGATTTTTCCTTGATTGCGTCTCTCAAGTCCACAAATTGTAAGTATTTATTTTACAATTTTGATTGGGTGGGAAATGTCGATTTCTAATGTTATGTGTATGTTATAAAAAATTATAAACATTGCATATTTGTTACGAATTTTTTTACATAAATTTTAAAAGTTTGTCAAACAAATATGTTTTATTTATAATTCATTATATATGTTTATGACATGTGAATTTTATTAGTATTGTAAGAAGACATTCGTATATTTACTTGACATTTTTATAGTAGACTTTTTGCTATTATTGCCAGGTATTCTAAACCTCGAGTTGTAGGGTATAATGTGACTTGACTTTGAAGTAGTCGGAACATTTGTTGGGTTTGTTTAGTGAGTTTGGGCCCTATTTGTGACACTGATTGTTCCATTCTTAGTTCCTGATAGCTTTGTTCTTTTTTCAAAGCTTCTAGAAGGTTGTGGAATGTGGGTTTGCCTCTGTTTGTAGTTGCTTGGAAAGCATTATGCCACCCTTCAACACTGTTGTTGGTTTTAGCCTCTTGGTTTAAAGTACTGAGATAGACATTCCACCAAGGGATTTGGAATTTGGGCTGGCGTCGATGTCCTGATCTGTGCAACCTTCCCACCCAAGTGTCTTCAAAATAGTCTAGCAATGGTGTTAGTTTATCCTCATTCCTCTTATAATATGCGCTGTCAATTAATAAATTGTAATGTTCAGCAACATCTGTAACAGGGACGTAGGCCAGGGCTATTAACTTTTTAACTTGATAGGCAAAGGTGCTATCTGTAGAGTATAGTACACTTAAAGTAGATTTTTGGAGATGCCTCCATATACTCTGATTAAAATGATAATAGCAACCCTGGATTGCTGTGTGGGGAAATGTTCTCAAAATGCTATTTATCATAGCTAATTCGAAATCAATAATTATTTTTTCGGGAAAATAATTATTGATTTCCGTTTTGAGAACATTTAAAATTTCGGTGTAAGTTGTTTGCTGTTTGTTGGGTAGCAAACAGTAAATGAAAGGTATGTTAGAATGATGGTATAAACCGTGGATGGAATACAGTTGGTAAAAAGGTTTTGGGCAGGGTTTAAATGTTCCATCCATCATCCATTGGGGACACTGTTGGATTTTGCGTAAATTACTTGCAGTTGCAAACATAATTATTCTGTTTGTACTGCTTTCATTATCAAAAAGAATAAATTTATCTTTATTGTGTGTGATGGCCATTTCGGGTGAAATAATAATTTCTTCAAAACAAGTTGGGTTGGGTTGGGTTGTGCTAGTGAGTCGTTTGGTGCGTGCAATTGTGCGTTTCAGGGAGTCAATAGAGGGTAGTTGCCCTGAAGCATGGGCAGGGATTTTTACCAGTTCTTCTTTAAGTATTTGTGTGGTGGGTTTGTCACTTTGTGTGCTAGCACTTTTAATACTTTCTAAAGCATCTCTAATTTCAATTTCTGTGACATTTGGGGGATGATTATGTTCTCTAGTAAATAGCACATTACTTTCCTCGGTAGTGGCCCTCCCATAACATTTGTTGGAGTAATATTTTGTACACTTCCAAAAAACCTTTCTACCACTTTGTCTCTCCTGATTATACACATAACCCGTGTAGCATAATAGTAATTTATTTTTCTGAGACATGACAAATTCTGCACCTTCAGTCATTTTGATTTACTTGTTCTAGGAAAGAGTAGAAAGAAACAAAATCAGTACACATTTTTTGACTTATGTGGTGCTAACATCATTAGTGATGCATTTATACTTACAGTTAATCAAAGTAGTAGTCACAGAAGCAGAAATGTCTTTCGAATGATGTTCTTGTATGTATGTCTTTATTTGCTGTTGGTATGAAAATATAGAAAAGCAACGTTAATGTTTATATATAACAAACGTATTTCCTACTCAAAAGCAGTTGTCATTTTTGTCTACTAGTGCATTTGATGTAAACATTACATAAACTTACTTGTTTAAATAGTAGAATAGTAGTAATTGCTGGAGTTCATCAATTTAGTACAGGTATGATCTGTAGAGTAGATAGAAGAAATAAAAGCAAAATATTATAATTTTAATACTGAACCGTTTGGAAATGTAACAGATTTAAACGTATACTAACTTCTAAATATGTCGTTTTCTTTGTTGTAGGTAGAATAGCTGTATGATGTATTCAGAATATCTGTAGAGGAAATATAAAATAGATAAGATGTTGTTAAGAACATAGTCTGTGTTATTTTCGGCAGTTTTAGAGAAATGACAAATATACTTACATTTTTTACAAGGCTATTCTTCTATATTGGTATATTTTGTGTAGGATGTTTTCATATGATATGTAGAATAGATGTATGATGTTTTCTGAATATCTGTAGAGTCAATTCAAAATAAATAAAATGGTGTTAAGAATATAGTTAGCGTTTTTTGTGCCCACATTTTAGCACATAACAATTATACTTACATTTTTCTGAAGGGTATTCTTGTGTTTTGCTACAGTTGATCTTGGATCTTTCAAATGATCTATAGGGAAGATGTAAAAAGCAAGATATGTTGTTTAAAAATGTGCATTAATGAAATTGGCCGTTTTATAACAAACACATCTATACTTACATGTGTAATTAGGGTAGTTTTATCGTATTTGCTGTAGAAATAGCACAATTTCTGTATATCTGTAAATATAATGTTAATGAAAAATAAATACTCTTGTAAATTAGTGTTTAAAAACAGCAGTTGGTGTGTAACAGAGAATTATTATATACTTACTATCTGATTTTGCACGTGAAGAAATATGACCATGTAATAGGAATTGTGTTGGAGTAGTTTCTATCAGAAAAGTAGGAAGACATGAAAATAAAATAAGTGTAAGACTTAGGAGATGTAAGGAAAATAGTGCACTTCTAATTTAGTTTTCTACAAAAATGCTGTGTTACTTACTTGATTAATTAGCTAGTGAGCTGGATCTTTAAAGATGTTTATTCTGCAACAAAATCTTCAAAGTGTTGGCATCTACTTTCCAGAGAGGTAGCAGCAACAAATGGTAGAATGCATGTATCCCTTTTATAGTATATGTGTTATGTGTGCTTTGATTTGATTGGTTGTAGGATGTAAGGAAGCATAGTATAGGCTAGTTTGAATTTTTTTAAGTTAATTGGAGTGTTTGTTGATGTGAGAATGGTGGTATGTGGTTATTCCCGCATTAAAGCAGGTTCGTGTTTAAATGAAATATATTTATATGTGAAAATAAGTAATGAAAATGTTAGTTAAATGCAAAGAATAATAGAAAATGATAAAATGCATGTAATAGAATGTATAGCAAATGTGGATTAATAGTAATTTTATGTAAGAAACAGGTATTATATGTGAAAAGTTTTTTTTAGTGAGAAATGACTTTTATTGATGATAAAGATGGTATTTTAGAAAGAAAAGTGTGCAAACATGAACTCGATATTTTTTTTTAACGATATTGTGGTAGTCTATATTTTTGTAGTCGATATTTTTGTAGTGTTAGGGCTAATTTCATGTCCAACGATATAATTGTAGTCGATATTTTTTAAAGCGATATTTATGAATTCGATATAGTTAGTACTCGATATTTTTTACTCGATATTTTTGTAGTTTGTGTAATAAGTATAGTAAGTCGATATTTTTGTCGTCGATAATTTGTCAACGATATTTTGGTAAGTCGATAATGTGTCCGTCGATAATATTTCAGTGATCCATTATTATCATATGAAATACCTCAAAAAGAGCTGCACAGTTGCTCAAAGCGGTGCGCATACCAAAAAAACGTGAAGTGCACAATTGTCTCAACCTAATGTAAACTTATTTTGACTTGTACTTAAGTGGTTGTCTATTTACTTACTTTTATACTATTGCGCAACTTCCTCTGATGTGTCTGTAAAATGTACCTTTTGTTCCGAAGATTTGTCCTGAATTTTGACCTTCTGTCCTGAATTTTTGTCCTGAATTTTCGTCCTGAATTTTGACCCTTTGTCCTGAATTTTTACACTTACCATCCTGAATTTGCGACCATGTCAGTTGGTCACCCTACATTAACTGGTGAGTTCACTTCGGGGCGCAGCGTTCACACATGACGTCACCAAAATTTCAGAGTTCACCCGAACGTGTCTGCAAAGCATTCACCAACGCATCCATGGTACTTACAATGTGAAATGCTCGGATGCGCAGATCTAGACAGGACTTAAGCCCAGAAGCATAACTGAAGCACGCACCTCCACTAGCAGGGAAAAGATACGCTACAAGCCGCGCAGGAACCATGAGCCTCCTTCCCCGCCACAAACGTCCTGCTCAGCCCCCATTCCAGAACAGGGATTTCTGAAGAAATCTTCTGCATGTGGGGGCCCTTTTGTTGCCGATCTTCATTTCACATTGAAGTGACCACTCAGCCAGGGCTTTAAATGGGCCGGGTCCCCTGGGTCACAGAGGACGTTGCAATGGGTCCTTATTGGGCTCTAACGTCATGCCCTTTATTCTGACATAAACACTGACTGATTTCTAAATAATACATGTAAAAAGGCAATCCATGTGAGCAATTTAGTTCCTGTTTGTGTTTGACGTTTTACTTAATATTTAATTCCCTTATAGTGTTAATGATTTCCCGGATGTTGTGTTTCTGAATTTTTTCCGTGTAGCATATTACGCTTGTAAAGCGCCTACTTTGATCTGAGCCACCACCAGGTGCTAAGAACGAGCCATGGTTGAATGCTAAGCATCCGAGAATGAATTTTTATGACCCCTTCTGAGAGGCCCAGAACCAGCCCGAGCCAGCCCGCCTATGAACGGTTTCAGCGACCCTCCCTGCCCCCACCCTTTGTTTTCTTTTAGCCTGGTGCCACCGAGGTGATAGCCTTGCCTGAAGGCAGGGATTTCACCTAAGCACTTGATGTGTTGTGAATATGAGCATGGGGTGGGAGTTGGAAGATGTGCACAGCAGGGGGAAAGGGATGGCCAGTGCAGGTCACGCTTTTCTTTTGTATAGGAATTTCTGCTGGCGTCATAGCCCAGGGTTTGCTGTCTGTGCACTTGTATAGATGTGTATACTGTACAGGTGCACAGACATCAAACCCTGGGCTATGACGCCAGCAGGAATTACTTTTCAAAGGAAAAGCGTCACCTGCACTGTCATCCCTTTCCCCCTGCTGTCTGTGCACGTGTATGGAATACACATCCACGGCGCTGCTCACCAGATGAATGGTGAACAGTGCCATGGATTTGTCTCTTTTTGTATCCAAGGGCACCGACGAAGAAGTAGAGGAGGCCCTGGCAAGGAGAAACCAGGAGACATTTGACCCACATCTATCTACACAGTGAGACCTTCAGGAGGGGCTGGATGCCAGGACGACAGTGCTCCTGATCAGCCTGACTCCACTGATTTGTATCAGAAGAGCATGCAGCAGTTTTTAAGTAACTTTAATGCATTCTACAGCATCAGCATTGCCTACTGGGTGCATATCTAGGTTACTCTAAGTGAACAGTGTTCTAGACTTACATGCATGGAAACGTCAAGGAGGACATTCCCTTCCGAATATGCAAATGTAGTGTAAACTCTTATTATTCAGCTTTTGGGGTGCCAGGGGGTAACTTTAGAGTTCAGGTTGGGTGTGTGTTTTAGGGTGCCAAGGAGTAATTTTAGGGTTCAGGGTGGATTGGGGTGCCAGGGGGTAATTTTAGGGTTCCGGGTGGGTATGGGTTTTGGGGTCCAGGGGGTCATTTTAGGGTTCAGTGTGGGTATGGGTTTTGAAGTGCCAGGGGGATAATTTTAGGGTTCAGGGTGGGTATGGGTGTTGGGGTACCAGGGGGCTAATTTTAGGGTGCAGTGCGGGTATAGGTTTTAAGTGGCCAGGGGTGTAATTTTAGGGTTTAGGGTGGGTATGAGTTTTGGGGGGCAGGGGTAATTTTAGGGTTCAGGGTGGGTATGGGTTTTGGGGTGCCAGGGGGATGATAATAGGGTTCATGATGGGTTTGGGTTTTGGGGTACCAGGGGGTAATTTTAGGGTTCCGGGTGGGTATGGGTTTTGGGTGTCCAGGGGTAATTTTAGGGTTTTAGGCGGGTGTTAGTGTGCCAGGGGGTAATTTTAGGGTTCAGTGTGGGTATGGGTTTTTGGTGCTAGGGGGGAAATTGTAGGATTCAGGGAGGGTATGGGTTTTAAGGGGCCAGGGGGATAATTTTAGGGTTCAGGGAGGATATGGTTTTGGGGGGCAGGGGTAATTTTAGGGTTTAGGGTGGGTACGGGTTTTGGGTGCCAGGGGATAACTTTAGGGCTCATGGTGGGTATGGGTTTTGGAGTACCAGGGGGGTAATTTTAGGGTTCAGGGTGGGTATGGGTTTTGGGGCGCAAGGGGGGACATTTTCGGGTTCAGGGCAGGTATGGGTTTTGGGGTGCCAGGGGGACAATTTTAGGGGTCAGGGCGGGTATTTGTTATGGGGAGCCATGGGGCTAGTTTTAGGGATCAGGGAATGTATGAGTTTTAAGGGGCCAAGGGGGTAATTTTAGGGTTTATGTGTGCTCTAATTGTTGTCCAGTTTCAAATGCAGAATTCACCACTTTCTTTTCTCAGCTTGGCCTGATTGTCTGCCATTTTAGCCCCGCCCCTTTTGATTAACATTAGCCACGCCCCTTCATTTGCCAGGTTAGACCCCCCCTGGAAAAATTTCTGCGGATGCCCATGGGATCAGTGCAGAACAGCTTCACGCACCCCGGACACCGGCACTCCTCACCGCTTAAGCTCCAGTAACTTTTCCAGTAGGAAGACCGACGAAGTATCCGTTGCCGGAGTGGCCCTTGTTGGATACAATGGGCTCCGTGGGATGGGGGGAGGAGGGGTTGTTGAAGCACGGAAAGGCACGCAGAGCAGTAATAACGTGCGTTCAAAGTAAAGCAAGATGCGCGGCCGCCATGATTAAATGTAAAAAGAAAAACCATTCACTCCCGAAGAAATTAAATTGGAACTTATCTCCCCAACTGCAGTAAAAACAAAAAGCATTTTCAATGGAATAGGTCTTGCATTTGCGAGACTTTGAGCTATTGGAATTGCAAATTATAATGTTTTTTATTTATGTGTTTTGAAAACCTATAGGCATTGTCATTTGCAATGGCTGAAACTCTTCAAAATGCGAGACCTATTGCATTGAAACTGCTCAGTATTGTAAGCACTGCTCCATTAGGCACTTAGTTTGTGAGGGGCAATTTGGTATGGGCCGCCTTGAAGCAAGGACTCTAATTCTCCCATAGCGGCAAGGCTGGATATTATTGAGGACAACGGCTTGGCTCCGCTAAACTGCAGTGAAGTGGAGGACTCTGGTTTGCTCTAGGCTGCTGCAGCTGTGTGAGGAACCACTCTGGCAGCCAGCAGCCAACACGGTTAGGGGTTCAGTGAGCTGGTGGGTAACAGGTTGGGGTGGGTCACAGCGTGGGATAATTTTTGGGAGAATAGACAACCACCCGTGGTGTGAGCTGCAGCTCCCTGCCATTGCCACAGCAGCTGAGCCAAACTAACGTTATTAATGTGTAACTACATGCTATGCTTGCCTCACAAATTAAACAACTCGCGAATGGAGTGGCTCCCATGTTGCACGTACGAAAGCGGGCACCGTGCTAACATAGAAAGGGCAGCGCCAGTGCATGTAAATCTCAAGCACATGGTGGCCTGTGGTAATAAAAAAATATTTGCAATGCTATAGGTCCACACATTTAAATGCAAAACCTATGACATCGACGCAGTCTTCTCTTCCAGCACAGACATCGACTTCAGCCACGCCACAGAGCTTCAATGGACGGACCACAGCTGCGTCCACTTCACCTTCAAGAGAACGACGACCCACCACCACCAGCAACAGGCCGCCCGCAGAAGCTGGAACAAGATCACAGCAGACCAGCTCGCCACCTCCCTGAGCCAGCACCCTCCGGCCAGCTCAGCGAACCCCAGCCAGGCCGCCGACAACCTCACGAAGTGGATCAGCATCTGCGCGGACGAGCTCGCCCCGCTGAGGACCCCGCCCAGCAGACCCGGCAGCAAGAAAGCCCCGTGGTTCACCGACGAACTCAAGAGCTCCAAGAAGAACTGCCGAGCCCTCGAGAAAGTCTGGAGAAGGGAACCTACACCGGACAACAGGACCACCCTCAAGCTGGCCACCCGGAAGCACCACCAGCTGATCCGCGCCGCCAAGAAAACTGCATTCAAGGACCGGCTGGACAACAACGCACACAACAGCAAGGAACTCTTCAACATCGTGAAAGAGCTCTCCAACCCCAGCGCAGGAAACAACGACATCACCCCATCGCAAGACCTCTGCAACTCCCTCGCTTCATACTTCCACAACAAGATCGCGGACATACACAACAGCTTCAACAACCAACCAACGCACACCATGACCGAACAACCACCCCCCACCACCACCCTCCACGCCTGGACCCCGATCAGCACCGAAGACACCATCTGCACGATGAACTCCATCTACTCCGGATCACCGACCGACCCCTGCCCTCACCACGTCTTCAACAAGGCCGACGCTGTCATCGCACCCCACCTGCGAGACATCATCAACACATCCTTCGACACCGCCACCCTCCCTGAGAGCTGTAAGCACGCCGAACTCAGCGCTCTACTCAAGAAACCAACAGCGGACCCCACCGAACTCAAGAACTACCGCCCCATCTCGCTCCTCCCGTTTCCAGCCAAAGTCATCGAGAAGACCGTCAACAAGCAGATGGCCGCCTTCCTCGAGACGAATGGATCCCTCGACCCCTCACAGTCCGGCTTCCGAGCCAATCACAGCACCGAGACCGCCCTCATCGCCGCCACCGATGACATCCGAGCCCTGATGGACAACGGAGAAACAGCGGCCCTCATCCTCCTAGACCTCTCCGCGGCATTCGACACTGTCTGCCACCGCACCCTAGTACAGCGCCTCAGCAACGTCGGAATCCAGGACAAGGCGCTGGAATGGATCATCTCCTTCCTCGACGGAAGAACACAGAGAGTCCGCCTACCACCGTACAAGTCAGAGGCCTCCGAAGTCATCTGCGGCGTCCCTCAAGGATCCTCTCTGAGCCCCACCCTCTTCAACGTCTACATGAGCCCCCTCGCGGCCATCGCACGCCAACACAACCTCAGCATAATCTCCTACGCCGACGACACCCAGCTGATCCTTTCCCTGACCAACGACCCCGCCTCCGCCAGAGCCAACCTGCACGAAGGGATGAAAGAGGTAGCCGAGTGGATGACGACCAGCCGCCTGAAACTGAACTCTGACAAGACGGAGGTCCTCATCCTGGGCTCTTCACCCTCCGCCTGGGACGACTCCTGGTGGCCTCCCGCCCTGGGCACCGCACCCAAACCGACAGACCATGCACGCAACCTGGGCTTCATCCTGGACTCCTCCCTCTCCATGACTAGGCAAGTCAACAACGTCTCCTCGGCGTGCTTCAACATCCTACGCATGCTACGGAAGATCTTCTGGTGGATCCCCACCGAGACCAGGAAGACCGTCACCCAGGCCCTCGTCACCAGCCGACTGGACTACGGCAACGCCCTCTACGCCGGTACCACCGCCAAGCTCCAGAAGAGACTCCAGCGGATCCAGAACGCCTCAGCCAGACTCATCCTCGACATCCCACGAACCAGCCACATCTCCGGACATCTGAGAGACCTTCACTGGCTCCCCGTCAACAAAAGAATCACCTTCCGCCTCCTCACACACGCACACAAAGCCCTACATGACCAAGGCCCGAGCTACCTCAACAGCCGGATCAACTTCTACGCTCCCAAACACCACCTCCGATCAGCCAACCACGCCCTCGCCGCCGTCCCCCGCATCCGAAGAGCGACTACAGGAGGAAGGTCCTTCTCCTACCTGGCCGCCAAGACCTGGAACTCCCTCCCGACCGACCTGCGCCTGACCCAAGACCACCTCTCCTTCAGGAAGAAGCTGAAGACCTGGCTGTTCGAGCAGTAGCGGCACCCCCCCTCCCCCAGCGCCTTGAGACCCTACGGGTATGTAGCGCGCTCTATAAGTGTCTTTGATTGATTGATTGATTGATGACATTGCAAACAAATGGCTGCGTTGTCTTGGCTGCTTTGAAATTGAAAGCACGCATGATGCGCTGAATGTAAGCAAAGCACGTCGTCGTGCCTACTGTAGGTGAAACTCAATAAAGAAAATAGTACAAGTACTGTGTAAGAACAAAGTAAAAGGGCCAGTAGCCATGGGAGGCTACAAATGAAGTCATGGCCATACTAAGGAGGGATTAACAAGCCTATTTATGGTTCAGAAGCCAGCATTTACGAAGGGCAAAGACACAAGCCAATGAAAATTATGAGCGGGGGAGTGGACAAGGCTTCTCTTCCGTACTCTACCACAACAGATCGCCAGAGCAGTGCTTGCATGCTGGTTCAGGCTCGACCTTATCAGAGATCAGAGTGGAAGAAGACAGGCAGTTGCGGGATGATTTGAAAGATGGAGAAAGAGGCCCACAGATACGTAGCAGCACAGCTGGATGTGCCAGAGAATATCTGGCTTAAGAGTTTACAGGTATTTCCAAAGCTCTTGTGGTTTGATAGTCTTGCCACGTTTTACCTTTAAAATAACAGCTACACAGCCTTGTAACAAAGCTGCAGGCACCACCGTCAGAAGGCGGGGTATTGTTCCCTAGATCCCGCTCCTTAGAGAGGTCCTGGGCTATGGGTTGGACTGTTCCCAGGCGTAAACGTAGGGGATGCCACGTTTCACAGACCACATAAGTAAGCATGTCGCGTCTTCAGTGTAAGAGTAGAAAAAACGCGCTCACAGCTGACTGGGTAAAAGTGTGAATAGTTGTTGTGCCCACAGGCCTTGTGCCCAACACCCACGATTCTCCCACCGCCCTACAAGTGCCAACAGAGCAGTGGTAGTGATGGAGTGATGGTCCCCACCATTCTTCGTGTCGGCCACTCCTCTATTACATCCTGCAAACCAGGCTCTTAGCTCAGCCTGGACCTCCTGCTTTGCAAGAGCGGTTGGCCACCACTGAGCCTGCTACCAATATTTATTCAAAATATGCATTCTTTAACATTTTTGATTGTTTCATTTGAAGCACCTTGGATTGTATCAGTGCACTGAGTGGTCTTTATTTTAAATTATAGTGTACCAAGAGATGTGGCCTTGTGGCCTAATTGCTTGGGTCACACAGTGGGGTCAAGCTGGGAAGTTGTGATTAGTGCCAGGATTTCTGCTAACAATTTTTTAATATAGCCACTGGATGCTATATTATTTCCCCCCTTCTTCCCTGACAACGATGATTTTATTAGTGGCCCAAGAGGCGAGTCAGTTGTCTTGTGCCTTGAGGCCTTTACTTTGCTCTCGATGAAGAAATATTATGGTCCAATAAACTATATACAGGAGAGGTGTTATACAGTGGGCACCCTGAACTGAATTATTTCAAGGTACTCTCAAGTGTGATGATGATGGAAAGCAAGTGAAGAAAAGTAATTGCCCTTGGTCACTCAGTGTGGTCAAGGTGGGAAGCTGAGTTTGAAATATGGTCCTTTGGGCCAAGGATTCACAACTAGTGTTTGGTCTCAGGCCCCATAGAGCTTCTGTCATGCCTGGGGGTGAGTCAGTAGTGAGTGCAGGCTTCGCTGGAACCAGCCTGGGATTCTGTAGCTCATCCTCGCTCCTGCTCTGGCATGGATCGCAGGCCAAGCCTAGTAATAGAGCCAAAAATCAGATCAAGCCCAAATAACTCACGTATAGGTGCGTATAGGTATATTGCCTTACCGGGAGTGCCCAAATCCGCGAGGCTGGTATCCCCGTGTTTGATTTTTGGCGCTAGCTTCACAACCATCTGGTGGGTACGCAGAGGCCTAAGCATGTCCCCTGAACACAAGTGAAGTCTTGGACTTATCCTGTGACCTGGCTTGGCACACCAAGCGTTATTACATTATATTCACAGTGAACTACCATCCTTGTCATGGGTTTAGCATGTAGAGCGGTGGTGACAGCGTATTGTGTTTTGTAAATCCATGGTTATGGCTAGACCTTTTTATCTGTGTCAATGGAGTGGAGTCCAACTACCCCACTTGTGTACATTTTTGCCTCTGAGCGCCAACTCAGATCTTAGGACTAATATCCCAATTGTATTTTGTGTGTGTACGTGGCCTGTATGCTACATGCATTGTGTGTATGAGTAAGCCAGAGTAATGGAGGCAATTGTGATCCATTTTGGATGCCCCTAACATTGTGCAAAAGATAGGGGTAAGATTGTTTTCCCAGGCAGTGGAAGTACATTGCTGACATATCTGAAGCTGGAGAGAGGAGACCAAGATACTGGAGTGGGGAGAAAGGAGACAAGTCGCAGTTGTTAATTCAATTAGACCTTTTCCTGAGAGGAATTGCTGATTAGTCTTCCTCTAGCATGCCATTTGGTAGATGCAGTCGGGGAAGAGTGGGGCTGCAGTCTCTGTTGTTCAAGGTGAAACAGACTCTTTAGGTCAGGCCAACCTTTTCTCTTTTGCTTGATTACTGTTCAGTGTGGCTGATGACAACCAGAGGCAGAGAGCTCATACCTCTGTGTGCCTCTGTTGTGGTTGCTCCAGACTGGAGACTACTCTGATGTGAGGAGCATCACCCTACATAAAGGCTATGTCTGGAAAGCAGTGTGGAAAGGACACTTGAATGGGAACTACCATAAACCGGTTCTGAAAGTGCAGGCAGTGAATCCACATTTTCTGTCTGCTCTTATTGCATAAAGGTGGGAGATACTGACCCACTTCTTGGTGCAGTTTAAAGTTGACTTTGACTAAGGGTCAAAATGCTCTGCAGAGAGATCAGAGGCCTTTTATGAACCAGAGCTGGTGTCTGCCTGGCAGCCAGGTTCCTAGGAGTGAGGGGAAAGCAAATGAAGTCTGGTGTTGCTGGAAAACACTGTCTATCTGACCTGACCTGCGAGAAACCAACCTGCCTGCACGAGACGGAAGATGGCTGCCAACCCTGCAGGACATGTGACTGTCCAGGAAGACCATGAAGAAGCGAGGCAGTGGTGCTGGTGGTCTGCCAAGGGAAAGAGGACAATGGTGAGCAATCAGTGGATATCAGCCTTTCCCGAGCAGTGGTACTGGGCTAGAACCACAGCTCTGTAGCTGTCTACGCAACCAAAGACATGAGCCAATGGCTATCAGCTTCACTTTGACCAAGAGATGCCTGCCTGAGCTGTCCATGCTGCTGTGACCAAGAGAAGATTACAAAAAACAATTTGATGGACAGAATGTAGATCAATGTCTTACATTCACCCCAGTACAAGGATCTGGGCCTAAATCCATCGTTTTTTGCACTCCACACCACCCTGGGTCAGATAATGGCTTTATGCAAATCAGCTCTGACCCTGTGCCCCATGGGAACAGTCCAGTCCGAACTACAACAGCCATATCTTTCCCAGACCGGAATCAAGCATCCGAGGACCGGACCGGTTTCGAGGTAACACCTCTCATCAGCCCGGCTAGCTTGACTCCAGTGGTGTGGAGGCTCTGGGACCCACGTCTGAGCTACCCCAGTACACTCAGGGAGAAAATTACAAAAAACAATTTGATGGACAGAATGTAGATCAATGTCTTACATTCACCCCAGTACAAGGATCTGGGCCTAAAACCATCGTTTTTTGCACTCCACACCACCCTGGGTCAGATAATGGCTTTATGCAAATCCGCTCTGACCCTGTGCCCCATGGGAACAGTCCAGTCTGAACTACAACAGCCATATCTTTCCCAGACCGGAATCAAGCATCCGAGGACCGGACCGGTTTCGAGGTAACACCTCTCATCAGCCCGGCTAGCTTGACTCCAGTGGTGTGGAGGCTCTGGGACCCACGTCTGAGCTACCCCAGTACACTCAGGGAGAAAATTACAAAAAACAATTTGATGGACAGAATGTAGATCAATGTCTTACATTCACCCCAGTACAAGGATCTGGGCCTAAATCCATCGTTTTTTGCACTCCACACCACCCTGGGTCAGATAATGGTTTTATGCAAATCAGCTCTGACCCTGTGCCCCATGGGAACAGTCCAGTCCGAACTACAACAGCCATATCTTTCCCAGACCGGAATCAAGCATCCGAGGACACCACTGGCTGATTTGCATATCGCCATTGTCTAACCCAGGGTGGTGTGGAGTGCAAAAAAACGATGGATTTGGGCCCAGATCTTTGGACTGGGGTGAGTGTGTGACATTGATCCACATTCGGTCCATCACCTGTTGTGTTTGCATATTCCGCCCTAAGTGCGCTGGGGATGGCCAGACGTGTGTCCCAGGCACTCCACACCAATGGAGTCAAGCTAGCCGGGCTGATGAGAGGTGTTACCTCGAAACCGGTCCGGTCCTCGGATGCTTAATTCCGTTCTGGGAAGGACATGGCTTTTGTAGTTCGGACTGGACTGTTCCCATGGGGCACAGGGTCAGAGCTGATTTGCATATCGCCATTGTCTAACCCAGGGTGGTGTGGAGTGCAAAAAAACGATGGATTTGGGCCCAGATCTTTGGACTGGGGTGAGTGTGTGACATTGATCCACATTCGGTCCATCACCTGTTGTGTTTGCATATTCCGCCCTAAGTGCGCTGGGGATGCCCAGACGTGGGTCCCAGGCACTCCACACCACTGGAGTTAAGCTAGCCGGCTGATGAGAGGTGTTACCTCGAAACCGGTCCGGTCCTCGGATGCTTGATTCCGTTCTGGGAAGGACATGGCTTTTGTAGTTCGGACTGGACTGTTCCCATGGGTCACAGGGTCAGAGCTGATTTGCATATCGCCATTGTCTAACCCAGGGTGGTGTGGAGTGCAAAAAAACGATGGATTTGGGCCCAGATCTTTGGACTGGGGTGAGTGTGTGACATTGATCCACATTCGGTCCATCACCTGTTGTGTTTGCATATTACGCCCTAAGTGCGCTGGGGATGCCCAGACGTGGGTCCCAGACACTCCACACCACTGGAGTCAAGCTAGCCGGGCTGATGAGAGGTGTTACCTCGAAACCGGTCCGGTCCTCGGATGCTTGATTCCGTTCTGGGAAGGACATGGCTTTTGTAGTTCGGACTGGACTGTTCCCATGGGGCACAGGGTCAGAGCTGATTTGCATATCACCATTGTCTAACCCAGGGTGGTGTGGAGTGCAAAAAAACGATGGATTTGGGCCCAGATCTTTGGACTGGGGTGAGTGTGTGACATTGATCCACATTCGGTCCATCACCTGTTGTGACCAAGAGAAGGGCATGCATGGTTGCTCATGGTGGCATGACTCAACCACATGAACCTACCACTGGCAGTGCCCAGAAGTATCTAAGAAGTCAGCCATGACCTGCCCGGTGCAGCTGGACAGTTGCAACAACCAGTTACCTGTACTTGTAGCTAGAGGGCTCCGATGATTCAGTCGGTTGCCATCCTGTGCTCCTCAGGGCTTATGGAGGCCAGTTGGCTCTCACCCAGAAGCTAGAGAGCGTGAGACTGATTACACTGCCAGACCACAGCAATCCTCAGTCCTACCTAAAGAAAGATTTGCATCTCGTGAGACTTTACCAACTGAAAGAGGGCAACTGTACAGAACTGAGTGCTCCTAAATCTAAAAGTGGGCATCTGCACCTGAGCTTTGATTCATGCCTGAGACGCTTCAACCTGCAAAGTCAGAGAAGGAGAGTATCCCAGAGGAAACCACAGGCAAAAATCACCTGCCTCCACAGTTGAGGTCTAGTGGCCCCTGCTTGCCCATATACCCCAGCCGAACAGGGTCTGACACAGTATTTTTTTTAAATAATGTTGAGTTTTATGTAGCTTTGTGAAGTAAGGATATTGTTAACATAACATTTCATTGCAAAGCACACTTTCCTCCCTCCTTTGGGAATCCTGCAGCTGAATAACAGATGTGCATTGTTACTCTATGGAAACTGATGATATATTCTACTGTTGGGTCTACACTTGAGCTCTGGATGTGGGATCCAAGCCTGGTCTCTAAATGCAGACTTCAAGAGGAGCGAGTAGGTTGAAAGTACGCAGGCACAGCCAGTGCTACATTAAAGTCACCTAGGCAGCTGTTTTATGGTGCCACCACAAAAGACCACGAAACAGCCACAGTTTGCAACAAATCGCTTAAAATGTCTTTTTTGCTAGGGGAGAGGGGATGTTAAATGGCTATATATCATTTTACTTGTGTCCCTGAAAATACTTGCATTGGCGATGTACGCTGGTGGCGTAGCGGAGGACTGTTGAGAAAATAGTACAGCAGGATGCTGAGTAGAAATCTGTTATAATAGTCCAGTTTTCTCCTAAAATAAACGTTAATAGCTCCTAAGAGGCCTCATGTCATGTGTAACATCCTCAACTGGTCCTGGCTTTTTAACCAACACATTCTAATTATCAGATTTGTAGCTCCGCTTTTTAACATTGTAACCATAGGCTCAAAAACAGTATGCTGGGTGCTCCTGAATAGGGAGCCAGCAATGGAAAAAATACATCACATATGGCATGGAGCACGTGCTGCTATGAGGGTCTTAGGAGACGTGAGTCAGAGGTGTTACAGATTCTGTCCATGAGAAACTAGTGGTATTAGTTGTGATGACGGTGAAAGTGGAGAGTTAAAGATTGCTATCAAAGTGGATTCTGAAGATTCCACTTGTCAGGAATCAAAGCTGAAGAGACCTCGGGCGTGGGACGGTGGCACTCCAAATGGGATTGCGCTAAGTCTCTTTCAACGCAGGAAAGGATGGCAGTCATCATGAGAGATGGAGCTGTCTGGACTGAGGCTCAGAGAATGCTCTGCATGGTGGAGGGATCCCAGCAGATCACAGCCTCCCATATTCTGGAGGAGAAATGGTACCATATTGGATGATTGGGAATAACTTCCCTCATGGTTCATGCTGTCCTTTGCTAGGCAATTCTGATACAATGCCCCTGAAGCTAGGATCTAGCAATATGAATCTCGAATTTTCCTTTCAAAGACTTATTGCTTCCCATTGGGTTGCCAGGCCTATTGCTTATTAAAGGGCAGTTTTGCTAATATATGGAAGTATTCTTAAAGTTGTGTTGTTGATGAGAGCGAAGTTTGTACTATTTTCTTGAACATGATATAAACTCTTAAGGCTGGGGTTGTTACATTCTCCTACAGGTTTTCAGTGATGAAACAAGAAGGATTCTTAGACCTGACTGTACTGTATATGTAGATTAGAAGGTCCTGCACAAGATATTGAGTACTAGTATGCACAATCAGATCGCCAAAATAAGGCAACAACACAACATTAACTGTGTTGGCCATTTTGCATCTCTACAGACGTGAAGTGGAAAATATAATTTATCTTCCACAAGAGAGCAAATTGTGACAAAGTTTGATGTCATTATTATTCAAAATATAGGAAGAAGTAATAGTGCACATGTATATTTGAGATAATCATTCTGTGCATCATCAGTTTTCCGGAATTAGCACTTTCACATCAAAGTACAGAGAGTTGGTTACACAGATATACTGTCATGGTACATCCATTTCCCATTAGTTACCTACCACTCCTACTGGCACATTACTCAAGATATAGCTTCACCTTGTAGAGAACCACTGCATCCTGCAGACCTCATTGAGCAACAGAAGTGGCAGGCAGAGTGATGGACTCGCGTATCTCAGTTTTCTCTCTTACGCCATTCCTCTTCCTCTTCTACCACTGGCCTTCATTATCCTGTGCATGTGGCCACTACTAGGAGTATTGCCTTGATGAACTGGGAGTGGAGTAGGGGCTGAGTACACACCCATACTTAACTCATGAGGAAAGTAGTGAAAGAGTAAGGGCAACCTTGAGATAGCAGGTAAACCTTTTGAGGGCCATGATTCAGAGCAGGGCAGGGCCATGATTCAGAGCAGGTGGCAGGGAATGCTGTTATGTTATGTTATCACATGCATCTTATATAGTAAACATATGCCATTTAAATTGTAGACTGAAAACTGCACTAGCTTCCAACAAAAATAGGTATGACAAATAGTTGGTAATCAATGTGATCACAGCAGTGCTTACCACTAAGAGCCAAGACACATACAGTTTACAGATATCTAACATAGCACAGATATGCCATATAGTTGGGTTTCACCATGTTTACAAAGGAAGTGATCAGACATGATACTCCACACACCAATAACAAAACATGTTATCACCCTCACCACAGTACACATAGGCCAGAAGGTGGATATCATAGCTCCCTGACACCACTATTAACTCCGGTCAATGCACTGAAATAACAACATGCTAGGAACCAGGCAAACAAAATAACCTAGATAGCATCTATTCACCTTGGCAAGGCCTCTGTTCGCACTCATTTAACGTCATGTGGTTTCAACCTATCAATTATTAAAACAAACCTATTACAACCTGTAAACAACAGCATAACCACAAATACACTAATGATGTTAAAGCTCAATAAGCAAATCAGACTCCACTCTTTGAAATACACTAATGTTGTTAAAGCTCATGAAACAAACCGGACTACTGAAACTCAGAATGATGTGTTACCCCTTTTTGTACCACGCAACCAAGTCACGTGGCATGTGACCAAGTTCTGAAACAGGATTGTTAGTTGATTGTAAACTCCTCACTCCCCAAAAAAGCTCAGTGTTATGTTATGTTATGTTATGTTATGTTATGTGGACTTGTAGAGCGCACTATCACCCTGGAGGTATCCTGGTGCACAGCAGGTGTGACTCTAGGCACACCTATGACGTAGTGAGGCTACTCGCAAAGCTTGGTCTTCAGCTTTATGTGAAATTCAAGAAGTGAGGAGGCGGCTCTTATGTGTAGGGGCAGGTAATTCCACTCTTTAGGAGCAATTTGGAGAAGGCTTGACCACCGAAGCTGGTTTTCCGCATGTAGGAGATTTGTACAAGCAGGAGTATGGACGACCAGAGGTGCCTGGAAGGTTGGTGAAAGCAGATGCGATTGTTCAGATATGACGGGCCAGTGTTATGTAGCGCCTAGAATGAGTGGGTGAGGAATTTGAATTGTGCTCATTTGTGAATTTGGAGCCAGTGGTTGTGGTGTGAGTGCTGTTCACAGTGATCTGCCCATTGAGTTCTAATTGTTTGCAGCCTTCTGGTGAGTAGTTTTTAGTTGATTCTGGCATAAAGGGTGTTCCCGTAGTCCAACTACCTTGTGACAAGGGTGTGCGTAATGATTTTCTGGGTGATGTTTGGGAATCAATTGAAAGTCTTCCTCAGCATCTTAAGGGTATGGAAGCATGAGATGGTGAGGGCATTGACTGGAAGTCAATTTTGCTGTTGATGATGATCCTGAGGTTCTTAGCAGGTTCTTAGCATGTGTGGATGTCGGTCCTAGCTCTGCTGGCCAGCAGCTGGAGTCCCAAGGTGACGTACTCTTCCCAAAGATCACGATTACAGTCTTGTCGGTGTTCAGCTTTAGATAGCTGGTCTTCATCCTATTAAATCATTCAGGGATTGAACTTGCACAGGGTACTGGCCGTCTTGTTCACGAGGGACAGAATGAGTTGTGTATCATTAGCATAAGTAGGATGTTGATATCATGAGAGTGGATGACACTGGCTAGAAGGATCATGCATGCATCGAAGAGGGTTGGTGCAGGAAGCTGCCTCTGTATATGATAATAACACCAGGTGGTAATACCGTGCCCTCAATCCAGGGGTTCCTCAAAAGTGTACAGGGCTCAATGTAAAACCCAAAGTGCTCTATTCAAGGAAGTGTGGTTGAGCAGCCTTAGACCTAACAGAGAGGAGTGTAAGACATTTGGTGCACAACAGTGACCAATAATGGATCCATGACTCAAGAAGGAGATCCAGACCAATTTAAGAAAAATATACCTTGTTTATATTTCATTTTTAAGACCAAGGTCTTTGCATTACGGTAAGAGCAGTTCTCTTTAAAAATACTTTTCAGGTTTCAGAAGTTTGACACTGAGAAGTTCATAGAAGTTCAATATTCACCTCTGGAGGAAAACAAGTGTGTGCAGTAAAGGGTATGTGTCCCACTTACAGTTCCAGTCCAGTCTTCAGGTGTCTCAGACCAACACTCTAGGCAATGTCGGTCATGGGGGCACCCAAGCAGTGAAGGATTCAGTTCTACATCGAGGCGATCAATACTTGAAATGAGATTTGCCCTTGTTGTATGGAGAGAGCAAAAAAGCTGGTTGGTTTTCAGCAGACAGCCAACACGGATACCATAGTGGTCACTGGCGGCTGGCTGCTGTCGATCGGATGGAGAAGTTCTGCCGTCGTCAGACCATCACAGGAAGGTTGGGCAAAAGTGCAGGCACTGGCTGGGCCACTTACAGGAGGGTATGGGCTCTTGGGCACTTGGCTGGACACAGCTCAGGTCGCGGGCAGAGAGGATCCCTCCACGTCATGGAAGCCGTCCTGTTGCATAGTGTTCTTCCGATCAGGCAGTGTTGCATTTACACAAGTGCCTGTCCTCTAGCGCTGTGGTCTTGAAGTTCTTTGGTAGCAGTGAGTCGCTTTGACCCAAGGGTCGGTCCTCACAACTATGGTTCTGGTACTGGCGGATGCTGGGGGCTAGAGCCACTAGTCAGAAGAGAGGTTCTTGGCACTTTGGTAAACGTTGAAACATCTCCGGGGTTTCTTGGAGGCCTTGCAGAGTTTCTGGTGGAACAGCAGGTCCAGTGGTCGAACTAGTTGCAGGTGGCAGGGTTCTTGCCGGGGTTTGTCTGCAGCGGTTCAGTTCCTAATCCAATAGCGGTTGTCTTCCGTCTTCTTCTTTGGTCCTTTGAAACTGAGGGTCAGGTCTGGGGGACCCACCTAAATACAAAATTTAGGAGGCGTTTTAGAGAAGTAGCATGTAGGGCCAATGGGCACCATAGCTGGGTTGACTACACCCTCTATTATGCCACCCTCCTGCGGGAAGGGGCATATGCCTAGCCCTGATTGGAGGCGTTCCCTATCTTCAAGGTGGTGGGGACTGAACGTTGTGCTTCACCTCTTTTCCTCCACCTTAAAGGAGGAGTTGACAGAGATTGGCACCCCTCCTATCTTTTTTTAAGTTTACCGCAGGGTTTCCCACACAAAGTGGGGGTGTAAACTAGAGGCCGTAATTTGCTGTTAACAGCAAAGGCTGGGGGTCGCATTACAAAGGAAACAGGCCTTCAAAGCTTCCCTATTTCGAGCACTGGCCCGTCATGGGGAGAAAGCATTTAAATTCTGCCCAGAATGTGCATTGTTTTTGGTCCTAGAGAGCAGGGGCCCTCTACCCAGGGGTTCAGAAACATGTCTGGTGGTGGCTGGCAGAGACCACACCCGGGTTGGTAGGGATTCAAGGGGCACTCTGAGGGGCCTTGGGCACATGGCAAAACAAATCCTACACTGGCATCAGTGTTGTTTAAATGAAAGGAGTAGTTTGATACCAAACACTCCTGTATTCAGAAAAGCCATGATGTTGCTGTGGAACTCGAGTTCTTGAGCTCCCAGCCCATGTATTCTCTATGACTTCACTGGCACTTACATTATTAGGAAAGGGTGCCCAATATTGTAGGGGCGTACCTGCTCATGAAGATTTGCCTTTGCCTGTAGTATAGTGTGTAAAGGTTAGCAGTCCAGTAGCTGGGGTGGGCGGAGCTAGGTGGGCAGAGGGGAAGAGGTGGGGACAGGACAGGAAGGAGTTAGTTAGAGTAGGGACGGGGAACAGAGTGGACACAGAAATAAAGGGTTGATGATATATTCACCAGTGTCCGTGTATTATTGTAGTGGGACACTACAACTGGCGACGAGGGTGGGATCCAGAAGCAAACCCACCAGAGCGAGCCCCGTCCCGCAGCGTGGAGCGTCCAGAGCTCCGCTGCGACCGTGATCCTGCGGCGCCGAAAGTGAGGCCCCCAGGAGTGACCTGGCAACCCCTCGGAAGCGGAAAAGCCGAGGCAAGAAGGACGCGCAAGGTGAAAGCGCCGAAGCGCCAGAAGAAAGAGCGTCGAGTGAAAGCGCCGAAGCGCCAGAAGGAAAGGAACTGATCGCGCCGGACGCGCGAGACCCACGGGCGCGAAGACCCGGCGAAAACGTGAGTGAAGGTCGGGAGCCCACTCCGACATTGCCCCATCACCTTCTGAGACACTGCGAGGGCGGGAGAAGCGCCCCGCAAGCGAGTGGCAAAGCGCCCCCAGCCAGCACCGACACCGTCGGAAAAGTGGAGTCTTGCCGCCTGATGCGTGAGACTCAGCATCAGGTCGGCGCGCGAGACCTGAAGGCCACGCCGAGCAGCGGAAAACCCCTCAACTGTACCTGAGGAGCAGAAGCCTGCAACTGCCTGCAACTGTGAGTCCAGTGGCCCTGGGTGTGTGTGTCTGGAGCGAGGGAGAGAACCTCGTGTACTGCAGAGGGGGCGGCCATCTTAAGGTCAGGCAGCTTGGAGGACAAATCCTACATGAATGGTCGGCGGCCATCTTTGAGTCAGGCAAGAACCGGAAACAAGCACTAGTAGTGGAAAATTAACAAATCGTGGCAAGAGAACCCAGCAAATCTTAGCAAGTGAACACTGGCAGCAAGAAACAAACAAGCATTGGTAGCAAAAATAAACAACTCTTGGAAACGCACACTAGTAACTGAAATAAGAGTCAGAAACAAGCACTGAAGACCCACCGTCAAGATGTCCAACCCTCCCGCGCAAAGGGAAGTCAAGGGAGGAACGCACCTGCGAGCACCAGAGCCACTAACAGTCACAACTGGAAGCAGCATGGGCCTGAAATGGCAAGAATGGCTAGAGGACTTCGAGGACTATATTGAAGGGTCCAAAATAGAGCCGGACAAAGACAAGATAATAGCCCTTCGCAATTTAGGGGGGCGTGAGATAAGCAAGATTGTGCGAGAAATCCCAACCATTGACGGCGACACCTATGTCAAGGTGAGAGACGTGCTAAATAACCGTTTTCTGCACAAGAGAAACGTCGACTACGAGCGACACAAGTTCCACCAGCAGCGCCAAGGAAAAGAGGAACCGCTGAGCTCTTTCATACATCGACTGCGACGACAGTCCCAATACTGTGATTTTACAAACTTCTCGCCTGATGCAGCCATCAAATCCCAAATAATCTCTGGATGCCATTCAGAGTCGCTGAGATGACGACTGCTAAGAAAACCGCAGGAACTCGCGGAAATTGAGGAGAACTCCCGATTGTACGACCAGGCTGAAGAAAATGCAGCGGACATCGAGACCACACCCAGTACCAGCAGTGAACAGGCCAACCGCGTTTCCGACCGACGATATGGAAGACAGGACCATCGTGACAACAGTAGATGCAACCCGCGTGACAGATCACGTCGCTCCAGATTTTCGCCCAGGCGACTCCCGGACTACCGACGGAAAGAACCTGAGAGAAGGGATCGACGATCTGACCGCACGAGGTGGTGTTTCAGGTGCGGATACGACTACCCTCACATCGACTCCTGCCCTGCCATGGGCCAACGCTGCAGAAAATGTGGACGGTCCAATCACTTTGAGGTCATGTGTGGCGAATACCACAGAGAAAGGCGCAGTGACAATGACAGACGTGACAGCCAACATAGGCCCTCGAGATCTGAGACCAAACGTCACCACGTCAGAGCAGTTCAGGGTGAATCCACTCGATCTCCGGCGTCTTCTCACTCCAGCCACGAGTCACGACGCTCCAGATGGGACCGTCGCTCTCCGTCAAGAGAATCAAGATCGTCCTCGTCCAGGCGGTCTTCATACACCACCGAGTATGTCAACATCGCTGACAACGATCAGCTCAAACGTTACCCACATCTCAATATCAAAGTGGGCAACCACGCAGCAAAATTCGTGATGGACAGTGGCGCGTCGCTCAACTACATCTCAGTTGCTGAACATGAACGCATGGACCCAAAACCTCACTTGCGTTTTGCGCCTGTCCGTGTGTACACCTGGATGTCGAGGAAACCACTCCCGTGTCTAGGCAAGTTCGACACCACCCTCATGCACGGAGACATCTCCATCCCGGCAGTCATCCACGTCATTAAAGGGCCTGATGCCGACTGTCTGCTGAGCCTCCCCACCGCTGAACGCCTCCGTTTGGTGCATGTTCTCTTCAATGTGAACGACAGCTCAGACTATGTTGTGAAATTTCCATCGCTGTTCCAGGGCCTGGGCAAATTGAAAGGCCGGCAAATACATCTGAACATAAATGAACAAATCAAGCCAGTGGCTCAGCATCCACGGCGCGTGCCTTTTCATTTGCAATCTGCAGTTGAAGACGAACTGCAGGAACTCTTGGATGCCGACATCATCGAGCGCACCGAGGGCCCCACTCCCTGGGTGTCCCCAGTAGTCATTGTCCCCAAGAAAGGGACCCCCAACAAGGTCCGTCTCTGCGTGGACATGCGCCTGCCGAACACGGCCATCGAAAGGGAGAGACACCCCGGCCCACATTTGAGCGACATGATCACAGCGCTCAATGGGGCGAAAGTGTTTTCTAAATTGGACCTGAACAAGGGCTACCATCAGCTCGAACTGGACGACAGCTCTCGCTCCATCACTACTTTTGCCACGCACCTTGGTCTATTCCGCTACAAACGGCTCAGTTTTGGCGTCTCATCGGCTGCTGAAATTTTCCAAGAGGCGATGCGTCTTGTCATCCAACACATACCTAATGCCCTCAATTACAGTGATGATATCTTGGTTTACGGATCAGACATGCGAGAGCACGACATCGCCCTTGACCGTGTCTGCCACGCCTTGATGGATGCCAATTTGACTCTCAACAAAGGAAAATGCGAATTTCATCAATCTACCTTGAAATTCTTGGGTCACATCTTCTCGTCCAATGGCATGAAACCGGACCCCGACAAGATCGCCATGCTCAATAACACCAAGAGTCCGACTGACGTCAATGATCTGCGCTCCTTCCTTGGTATGGCGAGCTACTGTGCCCGCTACATTCGTGACTATGCCACAGTAAGTCACCCGCTGAGGCTCCTCACGAAGGCTGGCCAGCCTTTTGATTGGACTCCGGAATGTGAGCGTGCCTTCAGAGACATCAAACACGCTGTGGAATCGGCCGATTGCCTCTCTTATTTCAACCCCAGGAGGAAAACAGAAATCACCGTGGACGCAAGCCCCGTGGGCTTAGGAGCCATTCTGGCTCAGTACGACAATGAATCGGACCAGAGACGGATCATCGCCTACGCCAGTCGGAGCCTAACTGACCCCGAAAAGAAATATTCCCAACCTGAGAAGGAGAGCCTGGCCGTTGTGTGGGCATGTGAACACTTCCACATCTTTGTATACGGGAAGCATTTCACACTCATAACCGACCACCAGGCACTTGTCACGATCTATGGAAACCCCAAATGCAAGATGCCCCCCAGGATCGAAAGGTGGGGCCTACGGCTACAAGAATACACTTTCTCCATCGTCCACAAACCGGGGAAGGCGGAGAATCCAGCCGACTATATGTCCCGCCACCCCGAGAATCCTCAGAGACTGCGCCTTCCATCGCGGAGGAATACATTCACTTTGTAACTGGGCATGCTCGTCCACCGGCTATCTCCATGCACACCATTCGAGAAGCGACCAATCAAGACAATATCCTACAGACAGTGCTGAAGCGCATCCTATCCAACAGGTGGAGATACCACCCGCAAGAGGAAGAGGAAGACCTCAATATCAAGAAAGAACTCCAGGCCTTCCGACACGTCTCGGACGAACTCTCTGTAACTGACGATGGCCTTCTTCTGAGAGATCACAGACTAGTCATCCCGGTGGCACTGAGACAAGGGGTAATCGACCTCGCCCACGAAGGCCATCGAGGGGTCGTATCCACCAAAAGGGCACTGAGAGAGCGTGTCTGGTTTCCAGCTCTCGACCAGATGGTCGAGGACACCTTGAAAGATTGTCTCCCATGTCAACTAACCAGCCACAGTAACCCACCCGCGCCTCTACAGATGACCCCATTGCCCGATGGGGTGTGACAGGAAGTTGCCATGGACTTTTATGGGCCCTTGCAATCGGGGAAGTACGTAGTTGTCATCATGGATGAGTACTCCAGATTCCCAGTGGCCCAGTTCATATCATCCACCAGTGCCGCCTGCACCCTCAAGGTACTTGAAGAAATCTTTGCGACATGGGGTGTCCCCAGGGTCATCAAGACAGACAACGGGCCCTGTTCAACAGTCACAAATTCAGCGACTTTGCGAAGCACATGGACTTTCAACATCGCAAAATCACGCCCCTCTGGCCCCAGGCCAACGGCACTGTGGAGAGATTCATGTCCACCATTAAGAGAACATTCCAGCAAGCCACCGCTGAGAAGAAGGATCTGAGATCAGCGCTGAACGAGGTCCTGTGCGCTTATAGAACCACTCCACACTCTACAACAGGCCAGTGCCCTGCCACTCTCATGCTTGGGAGGACAATGAGAAATCGGATCCCAACATGGGACGGAGCACTGAAGAAGCCCCTCTCGGACCAACATCACAGAGAAATGACTGCAACGGATCAACGCCGCAAGGACAAAATGAAGGAATATGCTGACCACAAGCGAAGAGCCCGGTCCCCCTCCCTGAAGGAAGGCGACATAGTCCTTGTCAAGCAAGAACAGCATCAAAAGACTGACTGTCGCTTCAGGGACGAGCCCCTCACAATTGTACAGCAAAAGGGCACCATGGTGACCGCTGAATCGGAAAATCGGCGAATCACACGCAACGCTTCTCACTTCAAGAAATGTCCTCCTGAAGACAATGAGAGCGCAACCAGAACCCTCACGCCCGAGGGCCGAAACGATCCTGAGTCTGTTGCACCTGACACTGGACATTCATCGGAAAAGGAATCACCAGCTGAATGCATTGTGTCCACACCGACGAGACCCCGACGTCACGTGAGGCCTCCTAAGAGACTGATTGTAGAGATGGACTAATCTCTATTTCATTTGTTGCTTTATTAAAGAAAGGGGGAGATGTAAAGGTTAGCAGTCCAGTAGCTGGGGTGGGCGGAGCTAGGTGGGCAGAGGGGAAGAGGTGGGGACAGGACAGGAAGGAGTTAGTTAGAGTAGGGACGGGGAACAGAGTGGACACAGAAATAAAGGGTTGATGATATATTCACCAGTGTCCGTGTATTATTGTAGTGGGACACTACATAGTGCACCCTGTCTTAGGGCTGTGAGGCATGCTGGAGCGCTGACTAACTATGCTGCCAGGCAGTACTAGCTGGCAATGCAGCCCGACAGGGTGCCATGTAGGCTTTTTCATTTTCTCCCTCACAGAGGTTATGCAGGCAGGAAGGGCAGCGGCACTGTCCCACTGATGGGAGTCCTAAGGGACCCTCTTCAGCTCTCAGGCCCTAGGTATGCAGAGTAAAATTTACTAGGGACTTACAGGGTGTTTGTTTTAGTGGAGGAGGACTGGCACAAGTGACGTGGTTGGCATGGACCCTGTGCACTACATTTGAAACCATATCAAATCCAAGCAGAAAATGGGGGTCTAATCAAGCAAAAGAGGCACTTTCTCACAGTTGGATCATGGAGATCATGGGAGTCCAAGGTGTATGGTCCCAGTCTGACTGACTGGGTCCATACAGTCAAGAAAGAGAAGATCCATTGGAGCTCATGTTCTTGGATTCCAATTTCTTTTAAATCTGTGCGGGTAACTATGCCCCACCAGCGGTCTTTACCTAGTTTTGCATAGTCGATCTTTCATTACGAACGTGGGGTTTAGGCAAAACTATGACTCTGAGACGGAGCATAGTTAGCCAGCCCCTCCACCCTCCCAAAGTAATTATAAAGTATGATAAAAGGCACGTTCCTGCCGTGGCTGCCTCCTCTTTGCCATGGCCGCTCTCCTTCCTCTTCGGCGAGGACGAAGGATAGTGGCCATGGCGAGGAGGAGGCAGCCACGGCAGGTAAGTGCCTTTTTTCTTAATTTATAATTACTTTGGGGGGAGGAGGAGCAGAGCAGAGTTTTTTTCCAACTCTGTGGCACTCTGCAGAGAGGCACTACACCTATTCCACCCGGGGTTAATGTATTTTAGGCAGTGGATGAGGATGGGGTGGGGTGGGGTGGGGGGGATACTGTGTCAAATTCTGTGGAGAGGTCTAGGAGGATGAGGGCCGCTGAGTCTCCTTTGTCCAGAGTCAGTCAGTCAGTCAAAATACTTTATTCGATTTTAAATAAAATCATAAAAAGACATACATTCCATACATATTAAAATATTAAAATACATTTACAGAGATTGTTTCAAAACAATACGTTCAGTAAAAACTGTTGAAAAGGAAATTTATGCAGAAAGGCAAATTAACACATACGAAATGACAATATGGGCTGCAGGGGGTGAGCGGTCATTAGATACTGGCTATTGTTGCATTACTTGATTTAATGCATGATGCTGCTACCAAATAATTTCCCATACAAAATATGGTGCAAGTGTTACTCATGGACTGGAGGTAAAGAAGTGCTGGTCTTGCTTGTATGAAACCAGCCTCCCTCAAAATTGGTAGCAAATGTTTTTTGCGAGGAACTGAAAATAAAGAACAAAACATGACAAAATGCGTGGTGTCCTGGGTTGAGAAATTGTCACAAGAGCAGGGAGGGGCTAACTCTGGTCTGGCCCAAGACTGATAGTTGCCCAAATAATAGTGGATCAGGTTAAATCTGAACTTAATTAAGAGGAATCTGTGAAAAGGCCTAGTGACAATGCTGAGGTAGAGTTCCAATGAGGTGGAGCTTTTTAATATGTAATGAGACCTCACAGAGGGCTTCTGCAATTCCCTTTCCTCACGGGCTAATCTAGCCAAGGTCATAAACTGCCTCTTAACTGAAACTACATCCATGTTCCTGATGCAAGAAGGGGATTCGAAGAGTTCCGATCTCCCCACTAGAGCAAATGACTTCCTCAAATATTCCAACCAGGGGATCTTTTTGGAGTGATCTAGCGACACAACGTCCTCCATGATTGAATGATTCAGAGTTAACTCCTTATTGAGCCAAGTCCTTAGCCAAAAGATCATAGGTGCCAAGTTGAGCCTGTCTGTAACATGATCCATGCCCACCTCCGCATGGATTGAGTAGGTTGGAGTAGATAATTGGACTGACAATAGGGAACGTAAAAACCTATTTTCTGCCCTCTGTATAGGCTCAAGCCGTACATATCCCCAAATTGGAGCACCATACATAGCAATTGGGATACATTTGCTACTATATACCTTCAGTAATGCCTCCATCGGCCTAGCCCCCAATCTTTTTGAGAAGCCCATGAGAGCCGCTGATGACCTGGCTACTGATAGGCTTTTTGCCCTAACCTGTGGGCCCCACGATCCCCTCTCATCGAAGAGCACCCCCAGGTAGGGGAAAGTCGCCATTCTTGAGACCACTTCGCCCTTACACCTAAAGTTTTTGGTTTCCCTTTGCATCTATAGGCTCTGACCACCATCGTGTGAGATTTACCTGCATTGACCTTCATGTCCAATTCGTCCATAAAGGCACCAAATGCATGCAGCAAACGCTGGAGGCCAATGCCAATGCGGGCTATAGGGACTGCGTCATCCGCGTATAGGAGAGCGGGAATCTTAGCTTCTCCTACACGCGGGACGCCTCCCCGCCTCCTCCAAGTAACTACCCAGGCCATTAATGTATATGGTGAACAGTAGGGGGGCTAATATACAGCCCTGCCGTACCCCACGCATGGACTTAAACTGGGGACTACATCTTCCCTCCCTGGTGACCCTGACCATAGCAAACAAATCCTGGTGAAGAGAAGCCATGAACCTGACTAAAGCCCTGTCTATCCCAATCCTCAACAGTGTGGCCCACAACTTGGACCTATTCACCAAGTTGAAGGCTGAGGAGAGGTCCATAAACGCCAAGAATAGTGACCCCTCCTTAGCCACCGTGTACTTGGCGATCAGAAGGTGCAAATTGGAGCACTGCTCCATTGTTCCCCTCTTCTCCCTAAACCCATATTGGATGTTGGCCAACCCACCGCAGTTCTCAATGCTATCCCTCAACTTAACTAATAGGACTCTGCCTATGATCTTAATGGCAGAATCCAGGAGAGATATGGGCCTATAGCACCCTGGGTCGTCACGGTGGCCCTTCTTGAAGATTGGGACAATGATGGAAGTTGCCCAAGTGGTTGGAAAGGAGTTACCATTAGCGGCATTAAATACATTAGTCAGGACTCCCGCCCAGAGGCTTGGTGAGTGTTTATAAAAATCGCCCGGCACCCCGTCGGGGCCTGGCGCTTTGTTCTTTGTGGTGTCGTGAATAGCTTTTTCCACCTCACTCTTGTTAAAACTCACAGGGGGCGCCTCAGGGACTGCAGACGAATTCAAAGTGCAGTCCGAGGGTACACCTCCATATACTATTGCACAAAAGTGGGTAGTCCATTTGTCATCCGAGATGACACAATCCATATCTGAATTGGTCGATTCGGAGAAAAAGGGCTGATTAATTATGGCCCAAAATTGTCTACTGTCCCTCAAGACGTCCATGCTGAGTAAGTTCTCCCAAGCTGTTTTCTTAATTTCCTCTTTCCTGGTTTTAAGAGCGGACTTGTATTGCTTCCTTAGGGAGGCTATGTTCTTCTTATCCCTCGGTTTATGCTTAAGTGCCAACATCAAGGATCTGTGTGCTTTGGAGCAATTTGAGTCAAACCAGCGGCGGTGGTTGGTAACTCCCAGCCTCGTACTGGCCGTTAGGTCAGACGAGATTTGACTACATATTGCTTCAAAAGCCCCCGTTATTTCATGGTCCGGGCCGTAGTGTTTTGACAGACCTCTATGTATCCATCAATTTTGGGTACTCCCCCGCCAGGCCACCTCAAGTACTACGGGATTGTGATCGCTATGTACAGAAACCATTGTTCTGTACGAGATTACCCTGTTCAGGATCCCTGGAGTCATAAATATATAATCGATGATGGTCCCCGGGATAGAGCCTTTGTAAGTAATAATTCTGAGTTTTCCTTCAGTGGAGTTTGGTTCATAAAAATGATAATTGGCCAGCAGGTCTTCTAACTCTTCTCCAAATATGGAGTGCTCAAAGTGTGGGCCTTCTAACCCTGCACACCCCTCGTAGTTGCTTATACCACAAAGATCTTTACATGGATGAATATTAAAATCCCCCAGGAGGATAAATTAATGATTAAAACATTTATTTTGACTGACAGAGGATAAGAAGGATTCTAGAATGGATATACTATTGTTGCCAGTATCCTTATTCTGTGAATTATAAAAATTAATATAAAAAGTGCTCCTGGTAGGAGAAACTGACCTTTCGACTATTAAAATATTTGAGGAAGGGTTATTAACCAGATTCAATGACCCTTTAAGGAAAAAAGAAATATGAGGCCTCCCATGGCTCTACAAGCTCTGCTTGGGGCGGCAGCAATGACAAAACTTGTAAAGCCATCCATCCAGAAACTGTCCGCGGTATCCCATGTGTCTTGGAGGGCTATGACTTTGTACCTTGAAACCTGACCCACCCAATCCTCATCCGTTTTTTTAGTTCTAATACCAGCCACATTTCAACTAAGGAGTTTACACGCCGTATCCTCCTCCGGGTCGAGGGGTCCTTCTGGAGGAGGCCGCACATGGACTAATGGTCAATCAGTACCCTCCAGGCCTGACAGGGGGGCAAAACGGTTGCTGGTGACTAACCCACTACCCACTGCTGCACCATCAGCCGCCTGGGTGTGAGGTGACAATGAAGCAACCTCTGCCCTTTGGACACGAGTTTGAGGGAAACCCCCAATGCTGTCCCCCTCAGGGTTTGTTTCAAAATTGGACCCGTAGCAAAGTGGCGGTATCTAACATTGTCTCTCTCTGGGGGGGGATAGAAAAAACCTAAGGGGACAGGTCTCACATGGTCATTTGCTGATATGGCTGAACCGTCCCAAAATAGTTTATCTGCCAGATTAGCCCTGTTGAAGTTTACAACCACGCAGTCCCCCTGAATGGTCTTTGGTTGTTTTCCAACCCATCCCACCCTCCTTGCAAAAATAAGCGAGCCCGAGGCATCCTCCCCACTGCATGTATCAGCACACCATATTTTAGCTTTAGTTAAAAGGTCAGTAGTGGATTCCCGCTCACCCTCTTTAAGCGGTGGTGCCCCTATAAACACTGCGACCAATGGGGCAGTCGCCGGTGGCAAGCTTAGATTAAAATTGCACGGAAGTAGTTTCCTGCTCGATGGTGTGGTTGATTGCGTCAGTGGGGGAGAAAGTGCCACACCCGCAGAGTTGAATATATTTCCTTCCAGACTTAAGGGGGGGGCTCCAGGAGGACACTGCCCGCCGTGGGCTGTGTCGGCACCCCTCTTTGGCGGTGCTGTAGAGCAGATGCTTGCCCCTTCTGTGTTGACAAGACCCAAAGACACTATGCCCCTCTTAGACAACTCTACAGGCAGAGGATAAGTGTTGACAATTTTATCCAACAGTGAACATTTCTTGAGAAGGCCGGTCAAACATGTATTCAGCGTGTCGACGATATCTTTTGCAATCCCAATTAGCAGTGGCTCGATTCTAGCAACAAAAAGGGCCTCCAGTTGATCGCCAAGTGGGTCAGGGGATGTGGTAGGTGAACATACAACGTTAGTTTTTTTTCTCCTTTTCCGCTTCGATGGTTGAGCGGCCGGCTGAAAACTCTGCACAGGGTCAACTGTTGGAGTATTGGAGTTGATCAATGTGGCCGGGAGGGTAGGGTTAGTAATAGTCACCACAGGTTCCAGAGGTATAGGGGGGACTTCGCTCGGTATACCCTGCATGCTAGTGCGTAGTTCCTCAATTGTAGATGTATCGACCATGCAAGGGGCTGTCAGACCCAGTTCTTGTTCTGCATTGGCAATCTCTTTAGTAAGGGCCCCCACAGCAGATGATAAATAAGACATAATTGATTATGAATGTCTAGGCACTTTAGCGTTTTTTCCCTCCTCATCACAATTTGGAGCTTTCTTACGCTTACCCATTTGTGGTAGTTGTTAGGGCGGTGGCCCCGCCTCCTTTTGCCTCGGACTGCCAAAGACTGCCCCGCCCTTGTCCCGGGCTTCTCCCGCGCGCGACTCGTGGGGCGAGTGAAGTTCGTGGCTTTTGAAGTGCCACCTGGTGCGCTGGTGATGTGGGAGCTGTGCGCCGGCCCCGGGGCTACTGGGAAGTGTAGTTCCCGGCAGGGAACTACCGCCGTTGCCCTCACAGCACTCCCAGTCGGCCAGCCGTTCCCCTCACGGCTCTCGTGGCTGTGCGTTGGTACCTGTGCCCCAGCAAGGGCCAAGCAGGTACGTTAATGCTCCCCAGAGTCTTGCAGACGTCATCCATATCAGCAATAGGGGCAGTTGCCGTGCTGTGGTTAGGTCTGAAACCAGACTGAGTGGTGTTGAGGAGTTGGTGGTCATTGAAGTATTCGATGAGTTGCCTGTTGATGATCTTTCCTAAGACCTTCCCCGGGAATGGTAGTAGGGAGTTCGGCCTGTAGTTGGTGAGTATTGAAGGGTCCCCAGAGGATTTCTTCAGCAATTGGAGGACAGGTGCATATTTCCAAGCATCTATGAAGGTCGCAGAAGAGGTGGATGCATTCACAATGGGTGTGAGCATGCTGCTGATGAGTTGCAGTCCTCTGCTTTAGGCATGGTGGGGTCAGGGGTCAGGGGTCTGATGGGGCTCCTGAGTGGATTGACTTCATGGTGGTAGCATTTTCTTCTGGGTCAATTACAGTCCATCAGTTTAGCACTGTTTCTTTGGATGAGATCACATGACATTTGGGAAGGTCTGTTGCATCCAGTTGCAGGCTGAAGATGCTGTAAATCCCAATAAATATTTTGCTGAGGAATTGAGAGAGATTGTGCAGAGGTCCTGTGAGGGAGGTAATGAGTTGGAGTCAGCTGATGGTGAGAGGAAATTATTCAAAATGATGAAGATTTCTATGCTTCTGTTGGTGATAGCATTGATGCGGTTCGCCAGAGCGGTGTGTTTGGTGGTCCGTATCATTTGATGGTAGCATCTCAGGGCGCATTTGAATATGCATGCTCCTGTCTGCATTGTTCTGGCTCATTCTCCAGTTACGCTCCAGTTCCCTCCCTCCTTTCAATGATGCCGACTGCCTCTTTTACTTATGTCTCCTGTAGTGGTGTGAGTGCTCTATCTCTCTGTTGAGTCTCCTCTCCCAGTCTAGGCTCCACACTTGGGGCAGTGGCGCATGTGAGCGGAGCTGGAGCAGTAGAGGGTGTCTTGGTTTTACCAGCCTGACATGCGCACTTGAAGCTTCGTGAAGTCATGTATTAGAGCGGGAAGGGAACACAGGGACAGCCTCCCATTCTGCCACGGAGCGTTAGATTCAGCTCTGCGCTCCAATTCTGGTGCTGCTGTCATATTGTTTACCTTCATAGACACAATGACAGGGTCGTCTAGATTGCTTCTGCAGTTGTCATACAAGGATGCACATTCTATGTATTCCATTTACCTCACCCCTCCTCTCTCTTTACTCCGTGCTCTCTCCCTCAGTTTTATCCTCACCCTCTCTCTGCCCAGTCACCCCTGGCTATGACCAGTCCTCGCTGCAGCACTCTAGAGCCATTGCCACTTGGTTGTTCCCCAGCCTCCAGGCTGCCGTACCCCGGTCCAGGCCACAGATGCACAGACAGGCCCTGGGGGCTATACCAAGAGGAAGCTCACCTCTTTTTCCAACCCCTTCTGATTTCCATGGACAGGAAAACACGCAGAGAGATTAGACACATAGTGGAGGTGGTGAAAGAACTGGAAATAGCATCTAAAGCCCCTGGAAGTCTGTGTGAGGAGCACAGGGAGAGGCTGGAGCTCTTCTGTGAAACCAACAGTGGAGTCCTGTGTGTGGTCTGTTGACTGTGTGGGACCCACAGAGAGCACCGTATGAACCCCACAAAGGAAGCAGAGCAGGGGTACAAGGTGAGAGAAACTGGAGTCAGAATATGGAGCAGAGGGTCATGAGCGAGGAAACACACCTGTATACCTCCCCTATCACACTAAAGTGCTTTGAGGGGCTGAGCAGGAGTACTATGCAATAGGAAACAGAGGCAGACTCTAGAACAGAGCGTTGTGAGCAAATATAAACACTTGTATAGCGCACCTTTCACACTGACCTACTTCTGGGAGAAGAATGCAGCATGAGAGAGAACACACTGCGTCCCACAGACCAGCATCAGCAAGCTTAGAAGAGCCCGGTGCAGTTGCCCCCTCTCGCCTCTGGACCTAGATGCCACTGCACCCGCTGCTCCACTGGTGGCCGAGCCCTTGGAATGAAGTTCACACTGTTGTACCTGCATTACCTGCCTGGTCTGTAGTGAGGGAAGTATGACAGCTGCTGCCAACTGCAAGCCTCTTTCTGTGTATGAGAGAAGCTTGCACCACCGCTGCTGTCCTGCATAATGTCTTTCTTTATGTCGAGCTGCACCATTGCTGCGTCTGCTCGACGTGTTTGAAGCTCATCTCTCTCTGCTGCTGACTCTACTGTACCTCGGCTCTGTGACTGAAGCACACACAACTGTCCTCTACGGCTGCATCTGTTATGTGTGGGAGTGAGGCCTGCATTTTTACTGATTGTGCTCCTCACATTGTGTATGTGTGATGTTTGTACACAGGTGCGGCACGTGCTGCGTCTGTGTGTGAGAGAGGCCTGCAGGGTTTCTGCTTGTGCTGTTAATATTGTGTATGTGCTTACACGGATTCTGCAGATGCTGTTTCTGTGAGTGACAGAGAAGGATCCATTCTCATTACTTTTGCTGTAAGTAGTTTGTATGTGAGTGATGTGCTCACACTGCCGCCGGATGCTGCCTGTTTCTGTATTAGATATAAAGGGCCGCATTGTTTGTTACTCCATGTGCTGTTCAGATTGTGGCTATAAGTGATGTCTTTGCACAGTTTCTACAGATACTAATAGGGAAGAAAATGTGCCTAATAAGGAGGATCTTTGGGTGTAATTGAGTGAAATCCCAGCATAACGAGGAAAACATGATATATATTCACTTCAAAATGGATGGATGGATGAATAGATGAATGGATGCACAGATGGATAGAATCACGGATGGATGGGAGATCGTCTGGGTATGGCTGGGTGCTCTTGTGATGTACCAGTGGCGAAATGATACGTGCATAGATGGATATGTGGGCGGAAGACAGGAAAGTGTGCTTAGAAGGATGAATGAATGAATGCTCCATAAGATGGGCAAATACATGGATGCTTTTTCTAGTGAGTGGATACAGGAATGGATGGATGGGTGGATAAGTGAATGGGAGAGTCTGCAGAAGGATGGATGATGGATGTATGCATGAACAGATGAATGCAGTGAAAGATGGAAACATGGATGAATTAATGGGTAAGGCTTGAGTGAATGATGCATGGGCCGAACACCCTTATGTCGTCCGGAGTTGCTCACTACGTAAAATTCATCCCTAACTTTTATGCATCACCACTTTGAAATGTCACCCGCTGCCACTTTCCATATCCAATCCACTTTCTGACTTCTGGCAAACCAATCTGTTTTGTGGGATTGGCCAGTGTAGTATGTATTGCATCTAGTATTCTTGTTCTCTTTAAGGAATGTTATATACGTGTTCTTACTGTGTGTTCTTAGAATGCCATGTTTACTATGTCACGATCATTACGAGCCTGTTACTCATCTTTACTGGTCGTGGGTTGATTTACTCTTGACATTAAACCTTTAATGGTAAATCCTCAAACTTGGATTTCATCCCTTATTTACTCAACAAGCATACTACAGCCAGGACACCAATAAAAAGAGTACGCCTTTGATAACTTTCATATTGGCTTCTTCTTCTACATTTCGATACTAAGTTAACCTACCAAGCGTGGCCAGCCTTTAGGATGTGCGAGCTGGGCCTACACCTAGGGTACAGACATTGAGAGGGCAGAAGTGCTGCCGGCAGCTGTCGTCATCCCACGTAGCTCCAAAGAAAACTGCATTTAAACACTGTTTCTGATGGCTGCTGGTGCCAGTGTCCGCATTGTCACTGCTTTTCTTCTCATGGCTCTATTTTCTGTTGCCCCATCACCTTCCCCCTACCCCTACCATTTTTTTAAACACAGAATTAAAGACGAGGAATGGAAGTGGGGGCAAATTTCGATTTTCCGGGATGTTCTCTGAGCAAAGGCCACCTCTGCCACCATATACCCAAACTACAGATTTACAATCCGTAGTTCCAGTAAGCATTTTTTTCCTTCACATAGATCTGCCATGCTCTTCCTTATTCTCTCTACATAAATATTTCCAAGGTTAAATCTGTTATATTATTTATCTTCAGATACTGCTCACAGAAGGATGTCCCAGCTATGCATCAGTATGTACATCTTAGTTTAACACTTTAGAAATATTTTGTAAACATAACCCACTTCATCCAAAGCCTGATGCAGACCAATGTAGCTGGTCCCTAAAGGGCAAAACACATTCACGATCAATTGAAGGAGGGCTTTATTCACATTCTTTTCATCATTGAGTTCCCGACAACATTGCAGTTTTACTCTTTACCTCTCAAATAAACACATGTGTTGAATTTGGTAAAAAAGTAATAGTACACCTTCTCACGTGTTTTGAACTTTTCAATATTACTGATGAACATTTGCAAATATTTTTTCAGTGCATATTTTTATGTATTTTTTTTAATTAAGATGTCAAGTGCCTTATATGTAAGCCTGGGCAAAGCACCACGCTACGCTCGCGTAGTTTGCGAAGTTTGCGCTACTTCGCACTACGCGAATTGCACGTAGCACTGTGCAAACACACGTAGAGTAGCATAGTATAGTGCAGCAGTCATTTTGTGCTTGCTTGCGGTCCTCAATATCAAGTTGGCGACCGCGAGCAAGCAAAATGACATCCCGGGGAGACTTTTTCCTCGTTCATGATCAGCAACATCAAGTTGCCGATCGCGAGCATGGAAAATAAACCTACCGCTTCTCAACACGGGGAGGTCAGGTTTCTCATTGCGAGTAGTCGCGTATACTCGCGACCGCTCATGATGAGAAACTACCAGTCCATGTTGGGAAAGCTGCAGTTCGAGTAGAAAACAACCGCTTGCACTGTGCAAGATGCAGGTTGCACTGATTGCACAGTGCGGACAAGCATCTGGCACTGTATAATCAGTGCGAACAGCATTTTGCACAGTGTACTACGCAGTTCGCGTAGCTACGCGTAGCGCTACTTCGCAAACTATGCCCAGGGTTACTTATATGTTGGATGTAAACAAATAGTCTAAACACTTTTAAAATGTATGAACCATTCAATACTAGGCCACAACCAAACAATGTTTCCTGCTATTAAGTACTCTTTTTAGGTTTCACCTGCACAGCACTTGCACTGTGCTAGTGAAATCTCTTGTATTTAATACATGTTAAAAGATGGCTTTTATCGGTTCCCAACTACCAAATTTCTGTGTTCTTTCACTTTTGACCGGAACTTTTTTTTAACTTTCCCTGGCTGCACGTAATACTTCTACTAAAGTTGTGCACACTGTTAAAGCCCCATTCACTGTCAAGATAAGATCTCTTCCCAAGGAAAGGCAGACAGCTACTAACAGTATGCTGGAATGCTTGCTTTTTATTACTTAGGTGTGTAAAGTAGATTCTTTAGCCTTAGAACATTTGTGGCATTTCCTATTCATGCCTCAGTGCCTTTCTTTGCACTTTGTAGGCATGATCGGATTGATTTTTTCAACTTAATCTATTTGGTCATTATGAGTAAATTTTAAAGGTTGTAATAAACATTGCATGTAAAAAATAAAGGTAAAAACCAAGAGCAATGCTATATTTTACAACTAAACAGGGAATCACAAGTGTAGTTACCTTGCAGACAACAGGGTTATGATTTGAATGATGCAGCAGGTGCAGTAGCACCAGGATCAAAAGTTGTCAGAACTCGTCTAAACACATAATATTGCTATATTTAACTACTGAACAGGCAGTCACAATTCTAGTTATCTTGCAGTTAAAAGGGCCTTGATGGTGCAGCAGGTGCAGTGGCACCTGGGTTAAAAGCTACAGGGACTCCCCCTCAAACCCCGCTTATTGTTAAATATTTAACTAAACAGGCAGTCACAAGCGCAGTTACCTTGCAGACAATAGGGTCATGATTTCAATTGTGCAGCAGGTGCAGTGACACCAGGACCAAAAGCTCTAGACACCCCACTAAATACCTAGAATTGCTAAATTTTACTGCTAGCAGGCAGTCACAAGTGCAGTTACCTTGCAGACAACAGGGTCATGATTTGAATGATGCAGCAGGAGCAGCTGCACCTTGCCTAAAAGATGTCAGAACTCCTCTCAACAGCTAATATTACTCTATTTGACTATTAAACAGGCAGTCAGAATTACAGTTATCTTGCAGGCAAAAGGGTAATTATCATTTGAATGGTGCAGCAGGTGCAGTTGCACCGGGACCACAGGCTCCAGGCACCTAACTAAACAATGATTATTGCAATATTGTATAACTAAATAGGCAGTCACAAGTATAGTTTTCTTTCAGACACTGGGGTCATTATTTGAATGGTGCAGCAGGTGCAGTGGCACCAGGCGAAAAGTTGTCAGAACTCCTCTAAACACCTAATATTACCATATTTCACCACTAAACAGGCAGTCACAATTGCACTTGCCTTGCAACTGAAAGGGGCTTGATTGAATGGTGCAGAAGGTGCAGTGGCACTGAGGCCAAAAGTTGTCATAACTCCACTAACCCCCAAATATTGCTGTATTTTAGTACGAAGCAGGCAGTCACAAGTGCAGCTATTTTTCAGGCAACAGGGTCATTATTTCAATGGTGCAGCAGGTGCAGTGGCACCGGGTCCAAAAGTTGTCAGAATTCCTCTAAACACCTAATATTGCTATATTTTACAACTAAACAGGCAGTCACAAGTGCAGTTATCTAGCAAGCACAAAGGTCATGATTTCAATAGTGCAGCAGTTGCAGTGGTACCGGGCCAAAAGGTCCAGGCACCCAACTAAACACCTAATATTGCTATATTTTATTCCTAAGCAGGCAACCACAATTGCAGTTACCTTGTAGTTAAAAGGGACTTGATTTGAATGGTGAAGTGGCTCTGGGGCCAAAAGCTCTAGGGACCCCACTAAACGCAGGTTATTGCTAAATTTTGCAACTAAACAAGACAGTCACAAGTGCATTTATCTAGCAAGCAATACGTTCATGATTTGAATGGTGCAGCAGTTGCACCAGGACCAAACTCTCGAGGCACCCAACTAAACACCTATTATTGCTATATTTTACTACTATGCAGGCAGTCACAAGTGCAGTTACCTTGCAGACAACAGGGTCATGAATTGAATGATGCAGTGGGTGCAGTGGCACCGGGCACAACGGTTGTCAGAATTCCTCTATAACACTTAATATTGCTATATTTTACTACTATACAGGCAGACCCAATTGCAGTTAACTTGCAGTTTAAAGGGGCATGATTTGAATGGTGCGGGCAGGTGCATTGGCACTGTGCCCAAAAGCCATCGGGACCCCAATAAACGCAGAATATTGCTATATTTTACTACTAAACAGGCAGTCACAAGTACCGGTATAAAGCAGGTACTACGACCATGATTTCAATGGTGCTGCAGTGGCACTGAGGCCAAAAGTTGTAGGAACTTAGTCTAAACACCAAATGTTGCTATATTTAACTACTAAATAAGCAGCCCCACGTGCAGTTACCTTGCAGGCACTAGGTTTATGATTTCAAAGGTGCAGCAGATGCAGTGACACCGAGAGCCAAAGCTCTTCGGAACTCCTCTAAACACCAAATATTGCAATATTTTACTACTAAACAGGCATTCACAAGTGCAGTTACCTTACAGGCAATAGGGCAGTGGCCGCCGGTAAGGTATAGGGGTGGGTTGGGCGGTTTTGAATAAAAAAATAATTTAAAAATCACTTACCTGATCTCACCGCTGTCTCTCCACTGCTGGTCCTTCCCACATCGAGTGAGTCTTTTCCAGGGACCAGGAAGCACCCAGGCTCCCCACAGCCAATCACAAAGCTGCAATGCAGCATTGTGATTGGTAAGAACCCAGGATCCCATGAGCCAAACACAACACCGCAATGCAGCATTGTGATTGATCTGAGTGCCTTGGTTCGGCTATCAGCCAGGGAATAGGGGCCTGGGCATGTTCTCCATGCATGCTGTAATGCAGCCAGCATGGAGAACATGCTAAGTATGCATGAATGTTTGGCCGGTCCGAGAGCGTCAGTCAAACATTCATACGCACTTTGCAGAGTGCACAACCACTCCTCCTCCCTGTTGTCAGTGGAGTCAAGCCTGAACATACGAAAAATAAAATGATAATACCTTCAGTTATTATCATTTAATGTTTTATTTACACTGTTCCATGAGCAGTGGGACGACTCCACTGCAATAGGGTTATCATTTGAATGGTGCAGTAGGTGCAGTGGCACTGGGGCCAAACGTTGTCATAACTCCTCTTTACATCAAATATTACTATGTTTTACCACTAAACAGACAGTCACAAATGCAGTTATCTTACAGGCACTATAGGCATGATTTGAATGGTGCAGCTGGTGCAGTGGCACCAGGTCCAAAAGTTGTCAGAATTCCTCTAAATCACGGGTACTCGCAAGGGCCACACAGTTTGGTCTGTGATGTGACCGAGGGCCGCATCAATGCTAGCAGGATGGCGATCGTGGTGGGAGTGAGGGAGGTCACTTTTGGAGCAAAATGGCTTTGAAAATGAAGGTGTTTCTAAAGTTAAGTAGAGCAGGACAACCTAGTCAGTTCCTTTCTTTAACTTCAATTAAATTTTAAATAAAGGCTTTCCTTTATTTTTAACATATTTGTATTGTTAGTGCTGAGTCAAGCGAACAGCAGCCTAGGGCTAGTTGATAAAAGTCAGGAGGGCCGCATGAGGCCCCCAGGCCGTACTTTGAGTATCAGTGCTCTAAACACATAATATTGCTATTACATCAATTAACTGTATCATTTCCCTCTTTCATATCATTTTTCAACATTGTACTATAACTTACCCGCACTAAACCACTAGCAACTTTTATTGTATACCTACTCAGCAAGCTACAGCTTACAACAAAAAACTGCTTGTTATTAGTCACTAAGGCGAAACCCAATGAATTTACCAATGCTTGTTTATTATCTATAGTCAACGAGGTGTCTTTATAAGTTATAGGGTCCCAACACTCCACTTTTTCATGTATCAGGCTCATCCCCTCTTTGAATATGCTTATTTTGACAATAGCATAGGACAAGAATGGGGTCGTCTGTTGTTACCCATCACGTGACAGTCAAAGGTTCATTTCTCCTTCAGTTTAGTGGGCGTGTTCTCAAGCAGACCTCGGCATGGACGTTCTGGGAGCTGCTTCTCTGTGCAGGGTAAAGTGCTGGCTGCTTACTGAATCCTCAATAGCCGCTCAGCAACCCTACCACTATTTATGAAACTATGTTTCCGTTTTCTTTTGGTGATTTTCCTGTCGAGACGTGGCTCGAGACGACCCTTCTGCCTAATTTCCCGAGCATAGACCATCGTCTTCGTCCTAATAAGATCGGCAGTAATCTGGTTATGATCCTCTGAGGCCTATCATTAATATTGATTTTAGATTAAGTCTATTTCAGATGGATTGCAAGTTCTCTCTGTGCCTTTTTCTATCTCTCTGCACAGCCAAGGCCCTTCTGTTCTGCCGGATTGATTCTGTCATCAAACCTTCTTTCCCTAATCTTTTAGCCCATCTTTGTACTCAAATCTCTGCTCGCTGTGCTTGCTAAACCGTTTTCCCAGGGAATTTGAATTTTCCTGTGGAGGATGTTGAATGCAGTCTGGTCGACTTCAATAGTGTTTAATGTGTTTAATCTGTTTACTATGCCACTCGAAACTTGAAAATGTGCCTCACCTACTTAGCACTAAGGACTCGACCAACTCTTGAACCCCCCCACCCTGTGGATTGGTTGGATCCCTACCATTTCCCTGCCATTTTGTGACCTCAGTGTACAGTTTCAGTCTCTTCACCTATCATTTTCATTTCCATCTATGTCTTCTGCCACAATGGCCTCGGAATTGGTAGCTGCCACTCTTGTTGCCCCGATTCAATGCTGTAACATTAATGTATGTATGTATTTTTTATTTATGTATGTACTTATTTATTAATGTATGTATTTAATTGCTTATTTATCTAAGGAAAAGTTTAAATTTTGTACCAGGCACATACTACAACAGTATATGCAGTACATAAACAATAGATACAAATATGGTTAACATTCACTGAGAACTTTTGTGAATTAGTTGAGCATGCCAAATTGCATGAATATCATAGGCAAACAACAAACAATTACAAATTATATAACTTATTATGGGTGTGTTTCTGATACATGTAGATGTATCAGAAGTGCAGTGCCAAGTGCTATATCACTGGACAAAATATTGCAACAACATTATATAGACCTAATCACTACATCGCATGGTACGTTTAGTTAAGTAGATATGGTGTTACGAATAATAAATATATATTACCTGATCCATGAAGATCTTTGCTGAAAATGTAAACTCTCCATACTCCTTATAGCTTGGACAAGAAAACATCATTGCACAAGTACCAAGAGACGACAGAATGGATTTAATCCTTAGAGTTGAGTTATCCTAATGAGAATTGCTTTATCCAGGCCAAATCCTCCTTTCTTCAACTGCAGACAAATATTTCTCAAGATTGACCCACAAATCTCTTTACAGTGATTGGCTGTGTTCTATCCCTCCGCCTCTTCCTAAAATACCCCTCTCTCGTGGGAAATATTGCACAAAAATACTAATTGTTCGCACTCAGGGGCAGGCTGAGATACCGGGTCATCTCAGACAGGGTGCCTCAATGGCCCCAGGCTACAGGCACCTTAGGCAGATCTGCACACATGAACAGGAGCTGAGCAGAGGTATCTCTGAGGGACCAGCAGTTTATAAGGTGAGTAGGAAGGGGGAGCTGCAGCAAAGAAGATGCTATGCGCAACAAAGGTTTAGAAACAGATTAAACCGTTGCTGATGTCAATAAGAATGGACCACATGCATCAAAAGAAAAACCAGTCGCAAACTGGCAGATTCTCAGAATCTGCCCCTTTGCGACCGGTCTTTTTGCATTTGGGATGTAGAACCAAGATCACAATAGAAAGTACAATGCACTAATGGAAAAAATCAAATCGAGATCGGATATAGTTGTGAGGTGGTCCGACAAAGGGGGAAACATAGTACTCTGGCCCTTTGAAATGTACAACAAAGAAGCCCTCAACCAACTGCAAGACAGAAAATGTTATACAAGGATCAGCCCCACACACCTGATAGGTATCCAAGAAAAATACCACAATGAATTGTATAAATGGAGAGGGAAAGGTCTACTGAGCAAAAAAGAATTTGATTTCCTTAAAAATTATTACCCTGTCACGGCGCAAATGTATCTGATTCCTAAGATACATAAAAATGACAAAATGACACCAGGGAGACCAATCATATCGGCAATAGGAAGCCTTTTTGAGAACACTAGTGTCTTCATAGACCACTTCCTTCAACCTGAGGTCAGAAAACTCCCAGCGTACATAAAAGACACAGGAGACTTTCTAACTAAAATATACGATGTCGAATGGAAGGAGAACTACCTATTCTTGACATTAGACGTTCAGGCTCTCTATACGAGCATTAGGCATAAGGACGGCCTTAATGCCATGAAACACTTCTTGGGGAAAAGACCTATAAACTTATTTGAGCATACGAAGATGCTACTTAAAATGACAGAGTGGTGCCTCACGAACAATACATTTATGTTTGACAGACTATTTTACAAACAAGTCCAAGGTTCTGCCATGGGTACTTGCTTCTCCCCCAGCTATGTGAATCTGCATATGGGCTGGTGGGAGGAGAAAGTACTAATGGAACTGCATCGTGAAACCATAACTCAAAATGTGATTGTATATAAGAGATTTATAGATGACATCTTCATTTTGTGGGAGGGCAGTGTAGAGAGTGCGATGTGTTTTACTGAAAAATTGAATGAGAATGCATTAAACCTTAAATTCACCTGTAACACTAGTAGGGAGAATATACAGTTTCTTGATGTTGAACTGTTTGTCCAGCATGAGAAAATACAAACACGCACGTATCGCAAACCCACTGCGGGTAACGCGATCCTACACGGCCACAGTTTCCACCCCACACCACTCAAACAATCGATCCCATACGCAGAATGCCTTAGGATGACACGCAACTGCAGCACAAGTGAAGGACTCTCTGATGTCAAACATAACCTATTCACGAGACTCAAAAAAAGAGGGTAAACAGACAAATCTTGCAAGATTGCCGAAATCAAATGTAGCACTAAAAACCGACATGACCTACTGTTCCCAACAGTAACTGAAGCCGATAAGGCCACGCAGGAAAGACAACCGCCCAGATTAATCACGGGGCTCAATCGACACCATGCAAGCCTTCGAAAAAAATCCTCAGAAGGCACTGGCCGTTGATCCACAATGATACAACTATAGGGGACATAATGGGCGATAAACCACTAGTTTCGTTTAGGAAAGCCAAATCTATGCGTGCACAATTGGTCCGCAATGCTCCAGTCATCACCAAACAAAAAACTGGTTACAGTCCCAAAAAGGTTTAAAAAAGTGCAATAAGTGCAAGGCTTGCAATCATGGCAGCAACACCACAAGTGTGGTGGTACCCTTCAGAAGACAACCCTATTCCATCAGAGACCACTTCACATGTAAGACAGAGTATGCCTTATACGTACTCACATGTGAGTGCGGCAAACAATACGTACGGTCCACCATCCACCCAGTGCATGTGAGAATTCTGCAGCACCTACGAGCCATTGCTAACAGGGATCAAACCTACCCAGTAGCACAACACATCCATGAGGCCCATGGTGGTGACTCAAATGGTCTGACTTTCTTCGTCATTGACAGTATCCCCAAGAATGTTAGGGGCGGAAATCGCAAGCTAGCATTACGCCGCCTGGAATCGGGATACATTATTCTCCTAAATTCCAAGATTCCTTCAGGTTTAAATGCAGACGAAGCCCTGAGTGTCCATATTTAAATGCATGATCCTGTTGCCAGCATCTCTACCCTGAGTACCCTTTTTACATCTGCCACTCACGCGCTTTCACTGTAAATATGTAACATTATGTCACTTTGGGTTTATGTACGCTTAATAGCTCACAAACACACTATCACCGTGGCACAACACCTCACTCCCCTATCCTTAACATTGAATTAGGAATACCACGTTCCTTTAGGGAACCTAACTTCCCGCTCTGCCCGTACTGGAGTATGCTGTGATTCATCTTTAGTACCCAAATGCACCCCAGCATTAAACCTGCGCTGGCAAACCAAAACGCATGCACTACCAATTTGGGGAGATCAGTAACAATGATCGAACTTACCGGCACTATGCCGTCAAACGGGGACTAGAGACCCTTTCCAACCAGCGAGGTATGTTTTGACTCACGCCAACAGGCTGATAAACCGATCACGTATAGTATGGAAACATGGATATCATCCATTCTGAGGGAACACCCAATCACATAAGTGGTTCCTCCTTTCCGTCAGGCACGTAGCGAATCACGACTTAGGATAGACCACACAAGAGGTATAGAACACAGATACAGCGGGGAGATGTAAACAGACATGACCGTAATTAACGGTTTAATTTTGTGAAATGTGTTGTGACAAATCAATGCGAATACAAAGAACATAACGCTCCTAGTATTGTTATTTTTAGACATGTAGTTAATGTTTAAAATAATGTGGGATTAAACGTGAAAACAAGTGAAAACAGACTGCCATGAATGTAATGTGCTGGGTCATGTAACTGTTCACATCACCATGAGGGTGTAACCGCGTTACCCTGACAACGAGGAATGCCAATTAGTTATGTTAATTGAAACCCATGACATTTTGTATGTGTATATATAGCGCACAATGTAATGAACAGATGTTAGTGAGCAAGGCGGGAGCAAGCCGCCGAAACGCGTCTGAGCAGCAACTGATTGAAAAATAAAATGTTTGAATTGAGATACACGGAGTCAGCGCCTTCTTTGATGGCAAGTTTGGTATGGTGAAAAAAAAAAATATATATATATATATATATATATATTATAAATTACATATATATATATATATTATATATATATATATATATATATTTACAGAAAAAACCATGTGTTTCAGGGGTGTTATAGTTAGCTGGACATTTCACTCGTACAAAACAATTGAAATTCCACCGTTATAGTTAGTTCAACTAACTATAACTTGGGCGCCCACAATGCACTGCTGATGACTTCACATAATACATCACTTATTACATGGTCAGTGACATCACTCATGAGATCACTGATGATGCATAAACGTGAAATCTTCGACCTCCTTACGGATGAATCCCCTGATGCACTTTTTGTCACAGAAACGTGGCTTCGTCCAGCAACTTTTTTGTTGTCGGCGATTTGAACGTACATTTGGATGATCCTAATGACAATCTGGCCGGCAACCTTATTGCGGACCTTGCCTCCATGAATCTCATCCTTCAAAACACGGGTCCTACCCATAGGGGTGGACATCTTTTGAATCCGATTTTTTCCAATAGTGTCCATGTAAAGTGTTCTCCGGCAGCGCCGGTCACCTGGTCCGATCATTTACTAATCAAGTTCACTGTTACCAACAATGAGGTTACACCTCAACATGGACCGACTATGAACATACGTAAAAGGGACTGGAAAAAATTCGATACTGTTGCTTTCAATAAAGTTTTAATTGATCTTGAGCCTATAAACATACTTGTCTCTGATGACATGGAAGTGGTGGCTAGCTCTGTGAATGCGTGGCTCTGTGAAGCCATCAATACTTGTCTTCCTACGATCCAGAAGAAAGGGATCATTCACAAAACTCCCGGTCCATGGTATAATGAGACACTTCGCACCCACAAATCTAAATGTAAAAAATTGGAACGTGCCTGGAGGAAGGATTATTCTCTTGCAGCCGGCACCATTTATAAAACAGAGTTGAAATGTTATCACAAGGCGTGTACCCCAACCAGGGCCAATCATGTCAATAAAACAATCAATGAAGCCATGAATAAATCTAAAACATTATTTAATGTGGTGAGGGAGCTTGCTGGTTCACAGACTATGGCGGTGCCTCCTCCCCTATCTAGTTCAAAATGCGACGAGCTCGCCCAGTATTTTATCTCCAAAATCGTAAACATACATCAGGATATTTCTGCCCAACGTGATAAAAATAATCCAACGACTCCACCACAGGTTAGAGAGAAGGATACAAATTTACCAGGGTTGTCCTCAGCTCAAGTTTTGTCCTGGCCGGATCTTTGCCCCGCAACTCTCCTGGAGACCATGAGAAAGGTTAAATCAGGCTCACCGCTCGACCCCTTGCCCGCCTCGATACTATGCTCCTTGGATCCCCCTCACCTTTCCACTATCTGTAAGATGTTAAACCATTCATTGGACACTGCTACTGTCCCCAGTTGTTGGAAGCATGCAATGGTTATCCTGCTATTGAAGAAACCCTTGGCAGATCCTAAGATGGCCGCCAATTACCGTCCCATTTCTTTGTTACCAGCATTTTTGAAGATTCTAGAAAGGCATATCCATGTACATTTTTCAAAATTTGTAACAGATAACAGCCTCTTACATCCGTCCCAGTCCGGCTTTCGCCCGGGTTTCTCCACGGAGACGACCCTCCAGGTTGTTACAGACAATATTCGCCTGCTCCTGGATCGAGGAGAAACGGTTGTGCTGATTTTACTCGATCTCAGCGCAGCCTTTGATACTGTATTGCACAGTATCCTTCTCAAATCCCTGGTTTCTATTGGCATTAGTGGCAAAGCCTTGGACTGGCTTGAGTCCTTCCTGTCTGACCGCACTTTTCAAGTCTTTTCTAAGTCATCTTAATCTAAAAACTACCCCTCCCTGCACGGTGTGCCCCAAGAATCTATCCTTAGTCCCCTCCTTTTTAATCTGTACGTCACCCCCTTGGCTTATGTTGCACAACACTCTGGATTAAATCTTTTCACCTATGCAGATGATTCACAAATTTTTTTTCACTATCTCAAACAAACTCCACCACTCCTTCTCCTCTGCAAGCAGGCCTTAGCGAAATATCCGGCTGGATGAATCGCAACCTGCTTAAATTAAATGGTGGAAAGACTGAGGTTTTGGTCCTTGGTAATGAACCTGACCTCTGGAACCTAAGACAGTGACCGACTGTCATGGGTCCCCTACCAACTCCGTCTGAACAAGTGCGAAATCTGGGTGTAATTATTGATAGAGGATTATCTATGAAAGATCAGGCTATTAAAGTCGCAGCCACCTGCTTTACCATCTTACGCTGGTTGTGTAAAATCTTCTGGATACTCCCTATCAACACCTGGAGATCCGTTGTGAATCCCTTGGTAACCTCGAGGTTAGACTACGGCAACGTGCTCTACCTGGGGTCTGCCAAGGCCGTCACACGGCGCCTTCAGCTAGTACAAAATGCTGCAGCACAGCTTCTCTGTGGTTGTCAGAAACGTGATCATATCACATAACGCTTGAGGGAGCTGCACTGGCTCAGAGTTGAAAATCGGTTAAAGTTTAAAGCTTTGAGTCTTATGCACAGGATAACAATTGAAGTAGCTCCCCTCTATCTTCAGGCCTTAGTCAGTCCTTACATCCCTGTCAGTTCACTTCGCTCCTCATCTCACCATCTTTTCAATGTACCTCACTTTAGACTCACCAGAATGGATGGAGGCTCCTTTGCGAACTTAGGACCCAGACTGTGGCACACACTTCCTTTGGACATTCGGATGGAAAACTGCCACATGCGATTTCGCAGAGCGGTGAAAACTTGGCTTTTCGACCTATAACACCCTTGCCTGATGTCTTGTTGCATCTGTCTCTCAGCGCCGGGAAACCCTCATGGGTAGCTGTCGCGCTTAACAAATCCAATAAATAAATAACATAACTAAATAAATTTGCATGACCTCCTCTGTAAGCCCCTAGTATATATCAGGGCAGGGGGATTAAAACAACCTCTTAAAATGCGCCACAGGGCCGTTTGCACACTGGTGAAGGGAGGGGTGGGGCTGAGCTGACATGTGCAAACAGGCCCTGTGGCCATTTTAATTTGGGGGATAAAGTCCCCTTGAATCCTGAGTGTCCCTTGGGTACAACTACCCCATCAAGTATCTCTAGTTAGCACCACAGAGCTGTATTGAAGAGAAAATGGGCGCAGCCTGGACCACCGCTCTGGAACGCAGCGCAGTGGCACTTAATGGAAGCACCTGGTGGCCTAGTTGCCCCCCATGGGCCCTCAGGATTGAAGGGAAATTATTTTCCCAACTTAAAATGCACCATACGGCGTGTTTGCACAGGTCACCTCAGGCCCCATCATCTCCCTTCACCACTGTGTAAACGCACCCTGTGGCGGTTCTAAGTTGAAAGATTAAGTCCACTTGAATCCTAAGCTTCCCTAGAGTCAAACTAGCCCACTAGGTACCTCCAGTAAGCGCCACAGAGCTGCGTTCCAGAGAGGTGTAAAAAGGGGCATGGCCTCTGAACACCTGTCTGCAACGCAGCTCCCCGGCGCATACTTGAGATACCTATTGGGCTAGTTGGCCCTCAGGGACCCTCAGTATTGAAAGACAGTTAATCCCCCAACTTAAAACACGCCAAGGGGCGCGTTTGCACAGCGGTGAAGGAAGGGGGCGTGGCCTGAGGTGACATGTCTGCAAACACGCCCTGTGGCGTATTTTAATTTAGAGAATTAATTCCTCCTCAATCCTGAGGGTCCCTGGGGGCCAACTAGCATTGCAGAGAGGTGTTCAGAGGACACACCCCTTTTTTCAACACTCTGCAACGCAGCTCTGTGGCGTTTACTGGAGGCACCTGGTGGGCTAGTTGGCCCCAGGGACTCTCAGAATTGAAGATGAGTTATTTCCCCAACTTAAACCATGCCACAGGGTGTGTTTGCACCCATGTCAACACAGGCCCCACCCCCTCCCTTCACCACTGTGCAAACGCGCCCGTGGCACGTTTTAAGTTGGGGATTAACACCCCTTGAATACTGAGGGTCCCTGGGGTGCAACTAGCCCACCAGCTACCTCTATTTGGCACCACACAACTGCGTTGCAGAGAGGTGTAAAAAGGGGCGTGGCCTCAGAACACCTCTCTGAAACACAGCCCCCTGGCGCATACAAAAGGTTCCTGGTGGGCTAGTTGGCCCCCAGGGACCCCCAGTATTCAAGGGAAATTCTTTCCCCAACTGCAAACACGCCAGGGGGTGCGTTTGCAGAGTGCGTGGCCTCCGGCACGATGCCGGTCCTTTTTTTTTTTAAGAAGGGGGGCTGGGTGGCCCCCCTTCTTTTCCTAATAATCTTGGCCCTGGGGACCCCATCCCCCAGTGCCTGCCCCCATATTTTTTTTGCAACATTTTGGGAAGGGGGCCGCGTGGCCCACCTCCTGAGGCCAAAATCTGCCCCGGGGACACCATCCCCCGGGACATGGCCATATTGTTTTTAATTTTTCTGTTTTGGAGGGGTGCTGCCTTGCCCCCCTCCTTAGGCCATTTATAGCCCCGCAGACCCCATCCCCCGGGGCCGGCCTTTGTTCTTTTAAAAAAAAAATGTTTTATTATAAACTTTGGAAGGCCCCCCCTTCCAGGCCACTTGTAGACCCAGGGACCCCATCCCTCAGGGCTGGCCATCTCCTTTGGGGACCGTGGGGGGCCGGCTCCCTCCGTCTTTCGTGAGCCGGCATTGCTTTTCCACATGGGGAGCTGCTAAGATGCAGCTCCCTGTGTGGAAAACAATTTGGTTTGAATTTAGAAAGAGAGAGCAGTTTTCCTGCTCTCTCTTTCAAAATTCAAACCAAGTTTGCAGTGAGGCTCCCGCCCTGCCATAGCAAACTATAGTGTCCTGGCGGTGGGCACCTTGGGACACTGCAGGAGCCGGCCCTGGGGGTGGCGGTCCCCATGGCCACAACAAGGCTCCAGGAGGGCGGCCGCACGCCCCCCTCCCACAATCTACAAAGCCCCGGGGGTGGCAGTCCCTGGGGCTGGGGGGTCCATCACAGACCCCCCCAATTTAAATATTTAGAGACCCGGGAGGTTGCGGTCCCTAGGGCCCCGGGGGTGTCGGTCCCCGGGGCTGCGGTGGGGCAGTGTGCCCCCCACAATAACAATTAGGTCAAGTCCCAGGGGTGGTGGTCCCTGGGGCCTGGGGGGATCTTATTGGCCCCCCACCTTACATTACCAAGTCCAGGGTGGCGGTCCCCGGGGCTGCGGGGGGCCGTGCGCCCCCCGCAACTATAAATGCTTTGCCCTGGGGTTGTGGGGGGATTGGACCCCCCTTTTTTTGAGCATGCCCCCTGGACTTGCCCCCCCCCCCCCCGGGGCTAATTATCTTCGAAGCGTGGGAGTACGCGCTTTGTTTTTCTTTTATCAGCAGGATCCGCACACCCTTCGCGGATCTTGCCATTTAAAAAAAAAAATTGGGGGCCTTGGGGGACCCCGTGAGCAGGCCTAGGGGGTCAGGGTGTTTCTATCCTACCCCCTTTTTGCGTTCTCTGCATTTTTTCTTCTGCTTTCTTGTGCCTTGGCACAAGATGGCTGCAAACACATCCTGGTTTGGAGTGTTGACAGCCAATTAGCATGCAGCTTGTCATTGGGAGGGTGCGCGGATCCTGCGCGGCCATAGATATATATATGATTTTACTTTTGATTTTCTCAGCAACTACTGAACAGATTTACAACATTTAACTAAAAGGCACAAGTCTGAACCAAGGGCTACCTCTTTGCCAAATTTGGTGAAATTCCTTTCAGCAGTTCGGGCTGTAACTGCTGCTAAAGGGTCCTATGGAAAATTGCATGGGGAAATCACGTTTTGGGACCCACGTTTTTTCTCGCCCCCGCTTGACAAATCACCCTAAGACTTTCAGGATAGGAGCGGACCGGAGCGGTCCATACGTTTTGAAAATTTCAAGAAGATTCATCGACCGGCGCCAAAGTTATTGGAAATAGAATGTTGTGGGTTTCCTATGGAAAATAGGTCCTAACTATAACTACCTACTGGCGACCGCCAGTAGGTTTTATATATAGTAAAATATAGTGTGGGCCCTATTTGCTAAGGGTTTGGGTCGTATTTGCACCATGCAACATGGTGCACACATTACACAAACCCTAAAATGCAATTTATCAAGCCACATGGCTTGAAAAATAAGGAGTAACTAAACGCTCCATTATGTTACTCTGCCCTGGGAAGGTATTCCAATGGGCATTGCATGTGCATTTCCCTGCAACTCCCATGGATTTTGACGCATTCCCAGATTTACCATCGCTGATAGACCTGGGAATGTGCAAAAGCAATACGCCTTCTCTTTATTTCTCCTTGTTTCTTCCTCTTTCTATGTGTGTTGCATCCTCGAGCACACATGGTGGAATATGCCTCACAGGACTGCTTTTGTGCAGGAAGGTGCCGTCATTAGCGCTAGTCTATTGTGAGTCAGAGCTGGGGCAAGGATGGGAATAAGCCATACTGTAATACATACGGCACATTCCTGCCCTTTCCTTGTAATGAGGAGCAGCAAGGTGATTTGCTTCGCTGCGTTGCATTACTTTTTCCTAATTATTCTTCTAATCTATACATGCGTAAATACACTTACCTTCATGATATTTTATTTATGGAGATTTACGGCTTACCATCTACGAGATTTGGGAGGGGCTGAGGCAGCATGTAATAAAGTAGGTTGCTGTGTGGGGTCATAATACATAACAGAGCCACTTGCAACCATGGGATCTCTTTTTTATAAAGCGCCTAGACGAAAACAACCACAGCTGACATGGCACATAAGGTTTTTTCTTGTTGGGAGCAGGCTGGGACATGTTTTACTGTTTGCGGGACAACAGGGTTGATTGTTTGTCACCCTTGGAGTGAGACGGGTGAAGGACTCAACTAAGAGCTAGCTAAGCAGGAAAAGACTGGATAGAGGAATTATGGGTGTAGAGAGAGGAAGAATCAAGAAGAGGGCCTGTTCCAGGGGCAGGCAGGATAGACAATCAAGAAAATGGCATAGGATGGAATGGAGTGTTTTCCTTTCGAGGTGGATGAGCCAACAAATTAAGAAGAAGAGTCGAACCAAGGGTCTGGCTGGGATCTTAGATCCCATGCATGGACTGAGCCCTGAAAATGTTTTCTATGTAAATCATAGGCCAAACATCATGTAAAATATGATTTACATTTTTAAGAAGGACTTGGTTTACTGGCAAAATATAGATGTATAAAATATAGAAATAAAAAATGTTGTTGAAAAAAATATAGAATGCAAAAATATCGACTCCCTGTACTTAAACATGTAAGTACAAAAATATTGAGAAAAAAAATATAGATGTAAAAAATATAGTTGTACAAAGTATCGAATTTTATATATATATATGTGCTGCTTCGCCGTGGAGGATTTCGAGGGAGACTGCTGTTCTGCTCCCCCCCTGCCTGCTGTTAGGGTCGGACTGTGGGGAGAAGACGAGGGAGACTGCCACTTTGCTCCCTGCCTGCCGTGAGGACTTCGTGTCCCAACAGCCCTGCGCCAGGATCACCTGAGGCGCATTAAGCTCCTCCTGCTGTCTGTATTTAATTGATTCCGGTACCCACTACGCGAAGCCCGGGACAAGGGCGGGCCCGTTTGAGCTTGTTGGAGACCGGTGGAGGCTGGGCTGGGCCCCCCTCTAACTCCTCCAGATCTAAGGTCAGTCATCTGCTATATAACTGTTAGTACGAACCACTATTCCTCTTCTGATCCTAAACACAGCACCCAATTTGGTTGTAATGCCTGGTTGTGAGGGAAAGGGTAGGAAAGCTGCAATGGGCAGGCACGTAGATGGGACTCTGGACCAGTTTATCACAAGGGCCACCTGGGTGCTGGCCCATGAAATTGCTATAACTGAGCGTCGCCTTTCTCAGGAACTTGGATTCGCTAAACACTCATCCATGGGGGATTTGATCTTGGCACGAACCCCAGAGAGGGATAACCGCAAGGCCACAGTCCCTGGAGTCTCACGCCTAAGTGGTAATCACTTGTTGCTGGAGGAGGTGCCCGTTTCGACTGATGGGGAGTTTGACCCGACAAGCAGAACTGCATGTAACAATACTCAGGCTACCACTATTGATGAACAAGTAGCCATTTGTGCACCAGTGGGGGCCACACCGAAAGGTTTGCCCAACCAACCTGTTCGAAAGAGTAAGAGAGGAGGGAGTACACTGAGGGGAAAAACCCCAAAATGCCTAAATTGAACAAGCATGGAGACTTGCCCAGTGTTATACCTCTAAGCCCAGGATTATCACACGTGAATATACCCTCCGTAGTCTCTCCGCCAATGACCTCACTTGTGGACCCTTCATCCTCAATGGATGAAGGTTTTTGGCTAAAAATTGGCGGCCTCATCACCTCTTCCTTACAACCTCTATTTGATAGGCTTTCATCGATTGAGGATAGGCTGGTGAAATTTGAACAATTGACTATAACCAACCTAGACGGTATTCAGAAGAATCTACCAGCGAATGGACAGGATAAGGACATAACAACGGATGGATGCAGATGCTTGGGTGGCAGTAACACGACCTCCGATATCCATGCCCCCAATCCAATGGAAGGTACACCACTCTGGAACATCGTAGCAAGTCACATTGCTGATACTGGCTGAGCACCTTTGGAAAATCGAGAATCTGCAAGGGGTGGGAGAGAACAACCACAATTATTGGAAGTGGGCCCGGCCAAAATGTCACGGGGGTATAAAGGGATCTGACAACCATGCGAATACGTTGTCACACATTGATCTGCCCTGAGTCAGCACCCTATGTGGTTGTTTTGACAGGGGTCCCGGGTTTAGCCGAGGGTAGTTCTGAATCATATATTGAATTAAAGAACAAACCGTCCACTGGCTGAATATCAATAGACCCCTACCTCCAAATGTACATAGCCAAATCCTGTTTGCCCGTAGAGTAAGTTGGGTAGGCTGGAGAAAGAAAGATATATCAGGCAACTGCATAGTAGTCAATTTTAGCGATAGACAGACAGTGCTCCACATTTGTGAGGGGCCATGCCAAAACTCGAGAACCTCTATTCAGGCATTGGATCTTAGCTACTTTTATACCACTACAACAAGTGTGGAGTTGTCTGGCTATCAGGAAAGGACTCGGGAGGGGCGACCTCTACCCGGACATTTCAGCAATAGAACCGGGTTTGATGGTTTTGTCTCTAACATCCCTTGAGAAATAGATATAGTGTTCTCGACATGGTTGATTGACTAGTGCCAAACTGTATATCCCGCCCCATTTGGTCTAATTGCTTGGGTGATTCTACTTTGGGTATGGGGGTCGAGCTTCCGGGCCAACAGCCAGAGCGAAGGGGTGTTTTGGGGCACGAAGAGAGAAAGAGAAATAGCATACCCGGTCCATGTGAGGGCGCGGGTAATCTGGTAGTCGAGTCTAAACCCAATAGCGCAACAACTGGTGAGGAGGGCTCACATTCTCAAAATTCCATGATTATGGTTTACAACTCAGGAACGATAGTAAACTCAGACAGGCGAGAACTGGAGGTGAATCTTGAGGGTGAGACGGAAGTAAGTCCAAATGGTCTCAAGTTTATGTCATGGAATATAGCAGGACTATTGGGTAAACCAGAACAGCTGGACTGGGGTAACTTTGTGGACGCTCATGAGATTTGTCTCTTCCAGGAAACCTGGGCCCTAAAATCCTTACTCAGAGTAGACTTTGCAGCATATAGTGAGCCAGCAGTGGAAGGTGTAAGAGGAAGACCATCAGGGGGTGTATGCAAATGGGTGGGTACACACTTAGGGTACACTGTGAAGATACCCACTCACCCGTTATTTTATGCATCCTCCTCTCCAATTCAGATTTACACAATCTGGCTGTCATCAATGTCTATTATAGGCCAGTCAAACATGGGCATACATCACCAACAATCATTTAGCGGCTCTACTTGTTACACTTTCGGGGAAAGCATCTCCTATTATAGGAGGTGACTTTAACTGCCATTTCGAACTCCTCAACGGGTTGTCATCACCGATTACTTTTGAGGAGGATGTAATATTACCAATTCCTGCAGCTATTGCTTACCCAATAAGGGGATGGACCCCCTTGGTCCTTCAACTGACCTCCCTAACACTCACACATTCGCTGAGGGCTTGCAATGGCCGGGTGCCAGATGATAATCCGGGGCATTTTACTTTTAATAAACCTGCCCAGGAATCTACAATAGACTATATTTTAATAAACACTGAAATCTGGCATAAAGCAGCTAGGTTTTGTGTCCTTCCCCGGGTATAAAGTGACCATAACCCTCTGGTCCTTACATTAGAAGCACAAGTACTAGAACTAGGGCAAGCTTTGGACCATAACCAACACGACAACTTAACAGTGGTAGATGGAGATCGCCGCATCCGTTGGGGTGTAATAACTCAATCACCAGATACGATGAAGGACATGTACTCCTGCGTTATCCCTATGCTGGAAAAGGCAAGCCTTCTCACAGGCATTGGATCCTGTGAGGACGACAATGTAGAGTTGGGAAAAGTAAGTACACCAGGATTTGGTTGCAATCCTGGTGCCCTTTTTTTATAGTAACAAACCAATTAAGAGCAATCACCCAGAGAAAAAAATCTCTGGTATAACTCGCCATGCGGGGACGCTAAAAGAGCACTCCTGACATGCCTCAAAAAGGGTGATAGCATAAGTATTAGGGAAGGTAGATCTTTTTTTTAAAAAACGATTTTACATGCGAAAACAGAATGGGAAATGGAGAGTTGGCAGGCAATAAAAATGCTTTAGACCACAAAGATACAAGAGGCTTTTGGAAATTAGTCCATTCTGGGCGAGTTGAGTGAAAGACCACCATTGAGCCCAATATCAGTGAGAATGCCTGGCGTCTTCATTTCAAGGATTTGTATTCAAGCCCAAAAGAAGATCATAGCATGAACGGGAAAACATGAAATGCCCGAACTTCAGCCTTTTCTGGGGACTTGCCGCCTTGTACCTTGGTTGAGGAGTTCACTGCCATTGCAAAGGTACTTCCAAACAAGGCCCTTGGGCTAGATAGAATGCCTGGGGACTTGTATAGAAGCGAACAGCCAGTGTGGACCCATACCTTCAATTGCTCTTTAATGCAATCCTTAATGGGTTGTCACCTCCCCTACATGGGCTGGGGCAGCGATTATCCCAATCTACAAAAAGGGGTCCCCAATCGACCCTGTAAATTATAGGCCAATTAGCCTCATTGATGTGTCCCAAACAATTTACGCTAGAGTGTTACTGGGCACACTTCATGAATGGGTGGAGAACCATGATATCCTAACTCCCCTCCAAGCTGGTTTTAGAAGCAAAACATTGTCTATAGATCAGTTGTTCAGGTTACAACTGATATATTGGAAGCATATAGTCCTGGAGGGTGGAAGTTTGTACCTCACGTTCGTGGATTTAAAATCTTCTTTTGATATGGTGGACCGCGATCAGCTGTGGGGCATCCTGTTGGATATGGGGGCCCCACCGTATTTATGCCATCAGTTCAGGCGCCTCCATGAGGGAACTTTTGCAAGGGTGAGGTTTGGCAAGAATGGGAAACTGACATCTCCTTTTCCCATTGAAAAGGGAGTGAGACAGGGTTGTGTGCTCGTGCCAACTCTTTCCTCCCTTTTTCTCAACGGGCTAATTGAAGACCTTCTTGCTGTCAAAGACACCAACCCCCAAAACTGGCGAACCGCAAATTTCCTGCACTAAGGTTTGCGGACGACACTCTGCTCCTCTCGAAATCACCAATGGGGATGCAGCGTGTTCTAGAGGAATTTAGTCAGTTCTGCAAGAGAAGGAATCTGGTGGTTAACATCAAAAAGACAAAATATATGGTCTTTAACGCGAATTCCATCAACTGCCCACACCCTAGAATGGACGGTAGACCATTAGATATGGTCTCCATCTTCGATTACTTAGGACTTACCCTAAATGCTAAAATGGGGTGGGGCCCACAAATCAATAAGGCTAATTTAAAATTAACCCAGGCCATCGGAGGGATTTTAAAACTTCATAAAACCTCTGCTCTAAAGGCCATAAGCCGCCAGTAGGAATTTCTGAAGTTCAAACTAGGTGATCCACCTTGTATGGGGCAGAACTGTGGGGGCACTGTGCAGCGAATGTCCTCACAGTAACTGAAAATAGTTTTATGAGCCAGATCTTAAGTCTGCCCAAAAACAAACCCCTAGTATCACTGAGAATGGATCTGGACATCTGCCCTATAGCGGATCTAATATCTTCGCGTCCACTGATGTGCTGGCGACGGCTGTGGTGCACCCCAGAATTGGCCCATTATAAGGACGAACTAAAAGTGGTGCTGTCCACATTGGGGGTGGGTAGAATCCCCTGGCTGGCTTTCATTAGGGACACATTTAGAGCAATGGGTAGGGAAGATCTATGGACTGCACTCGAAGCATCATGCGCAGAAATATCAAAAAAATCTCTAGCAAGTGCCATGAAGGAATATAACCTGTCACGCACTGTACAGACGGTTGACCCTTCCAGTCTAACGTATGGGTTTTTTGATTTTAAGTGCCAACATAAGTTTGAGCAACTGATAGATACCATACAACCTGTTTTAGCTAAACAACTGTTCCTGCAATTTAGATATGGGATGCTCCCACTTAACGACCTAACTAATAGGTGGGCGGGCTTATAGGCCGCCCTTGCCCTGGGTGTCTAGTGGAAGAACAGTTTTTTTCTGTCCGGTCTACAAGAGCCCCAGATCTCAGTGGGTGATCCAACTTTGCAGAAACCTGGGCATTAGAAATTATATAGAATTCTTCAGGAGTCGAAAAAACAGACACTGACCCGGTTTTTGTTGTGGTGATCTCAAAATTTGTATTTGCAATGTGGTCTAAACATAGGCATCTGCTTGAAAATTGCTGTGATAATTTATAACGCCTGCCGCTTACCCACCTCTTTTGTTCAAGGATCACGTAAGACTTATGGTTATTTGTGTAGGCACTTGTTATACTAAATGGCTGCTAGTTGATGATGGGCTTCAGCTATATTTTTATATGACATTTTTTATCTGGTTTTAATATTTAGATGTTAAATTATATTTTTAAGATAAGTATAGAAAATCACATTTCTCATAGTGATGTATATTTATTGGCGTAGTTCCCTAAAAGTGAGCTCATATTCGTTTGTGTACTATCTATTTTTGATTTTGCATATTGACTACTTTCTTGCTCTTGTTAAGAGATTGTAAAAAAGTGTGTTCCTTTTTATGTTCTTTTATGGCTGTAATAGCTGAAATAAGGTTTCAATGAATGAATGCATATATATATATATATCAAATAAAATATTAAATCTTAGCTATGTTAAATAATAAAATTAATATAAAACAATTAAGTAGATTTAATGTAAATTAAAAAAATATAATAAATAAACGTAATTTAAAAAAAGTTAAATACACATACATAAGAATTCATATATATTTACTTAGAACAGTCTAACTCCTGGAGGAAGTCCAGTTTGGCTTCAGGCCAGCCCATGGAACCGAGACTACTCTGGTGAAAGTGTTGGATGAGCTTCGTTGGCGGGCAGACAGGGGTCAGGCAGGTGTTCTGATCCTGCTTGACCTGTCTTCCGCCTTCGACACGGTGAACCATGGGATCCTGTTGGATAGGCTGAAAGAGGTGGGGGTTACAGGTAGTGCCCTTGTGTGGTTTCAGTCCTATCTCTAGGACAGACAACGAGCTGTGTCCCTCCCTCCTTACCAATCCGCCTTTTCCTCCATCTCGCAGGGCGTTCCTCAAGGCTCGGCAATTAGTCCGATTTTATTTAACATCTATATGAAGCCCTTGATTGCGGTCATCTATCAATATAACATCGAGATTGTCAATTACGCTGATGACACGCAGTCGATTCTCTCCTTGGAGGGAGATCATTCAACTGCCTTGGAAGTACTTCACAACTGTCTGCGAGACACAGCGGGTTGGTTGAAGGCTAATTCCCTGCAATTAAATGCAAGCAAAACGGAGGTGCTTTACTACCCAAGGGCCAGGGTTCATTCTTCCCTACCTGGTAACTTCTGGCCTGCAGATTTCTCTTTGTCGTTCAGCCAGTGAAGGTGGCTCGGAACCTGGGTGTGATGTTTAACAGTAGCCTTACCTTGGAGGCACAGGTCTTGAAGGTAGTGGCTGGTTGTCTGGCCATTATTAGACTGCTTAGGAAAATTCTTCCTCTGCTGCCTTCCTCTGTCCGGGCAGAGGTGGTGCACTGCACCTTGCTCAGTAGGTTAGACTACTGCAACTCCCTGCTACTGGAGTCCCCGAATTATCTCCTGGACAGACTTCAGAGAATCCAGTCTGCCGCCGTCAAGCTCGCCCTGGGGTGGTCCACCAGGTCCTCTTCTTCTGGGGCTCTGGCTCAACTACACTGGCTCCCGATGAGACAGAGAGTTCAGTTCAAGTCCCTCTGTCTGGTGTTTAAGGCCCTGCACGGGTTGGGCCCTGTTCCTCTGCAAAGGAAATTTGCGTGGCATGTGCCGGGTCGTAACCTTCGATCCTCCTCGGCTAGACTGGTGAGCTAAAGCAGGAGGCAGATCATTTGGTGTAGCGGCAGCAAAACTGTGGAATGCTCTCCTAGTTGAGCTTAGACAAATCGCAGACCTCCTACCATTTAGGAGGGGACTAAAAACCTGGCTATTTCCGAAGTCCTAGATTGCCACCAGTCTTGAAACCCTCCCTTCTGTTTTTTGAGCTTGCTAGCGCCAGGATGCCTGTTATGCGGCAGTGCGCTTTAGAAATGAAATAAATAAATAAATATTAACTTTAAAACAATTAATAAACCAATAATTTTAATTTATTTTATAATTGTAAAATTATACAAAAGTTTAAAAATATATATATATGTGTGTACCAATAACATAAAATCTAATTTAAAAACAAAATTCTATAACATATTAAAACATTTAACTATTTTAAAATCTTCAAACTTAAATTTCCCACTCCAGTGAGGGCAACAGTAGGGAAAATGTTGGAAAGTTGAGGGGTAAAAATTACTATCCCCACTCCAGTGAGTGTAACAGTAGCGAAAGAGTTGGATAGCGGAGGGGTAAAAATTACTATTCCCACTCCAGTGAGTGCAACAGTAGGGAAAGTGTTGGATAGAGGAGGGGTAAAAATTACTATTCCCACTCCAGTGAGTGCAACAGTAGGGAAAGTGTTGGATTGGGAAGGGGTACAAATTACTATTCCCACTCCAGTGAGTGTAACAGTAGGAAAGAGTTGGATAGCGGAGGGGTAACAATGACTATTCACACTCCAGTGAGTGCAAGACTAGGGAAAGTGTTGGATAGCGGAGGGGTAAAATTATATAGTCCCACTCCAGTGAGTGCAACAGTAGGGAAACCGTTGGTTAGCGAAGGGGTAAAAATTACTGTTCCCACACCAGTCAGTGCAACAGTGGGGAAAGTGTTGGATAGCAGAGGGGTACAAATTACTATCCCCACTCCAGTGAGTGTAACAGTAGGGAAAGAGTTGGATAGCAGAGAGGTAAAAATTACTATTCCCATTCCAGTGAGTGCAACAGTAGGGAAAGTGTTGGATTGCGGAGGGTACAAATTACTATTCCCACTCCAGTGAGTGCAACAGTAGGGAAAGTGTTGGATAGAGGAGGGGTAAAAATTACTATTCCCACTCCAGTGAGTGCAACAGTAGGGAAAGTGTTGGATTGCGGAGGGGTACAAATTACTATTCCCACTCCAGTGAGTGTAACAGTAGGGAAAGAGTTCAATAGCGGAGGGGTAAAAATCACTATTCCCACTCAAGTGAGTGCAACAGTAGAGAAAGTGTTGGATAGTGGAGGGGTAAAAATGACTATTCACACTTCAGTGAGTGCAACACTAGGGAAAGTGTTGGTTAGCGGAGGGGTAAAATTGTATATTCCCACTGTAGTGAGTGCAACAGTAGGGAAACTGTTGGTTAGCGGAGGGGTAAAAGTACTGTTCCCACACCAGTCAGTGCAACAGTACGGAAAGTGTTGGATAGTAGCAGGACAAAGTGTAATATTTCCACTCCAATAATTGTAAAAGTAGGGAAGTGTTGGAAAGCGGCGGGGTAAATATTTCTATTCGCAGTCCAGTGAGTGCAATAGTAGGGAAAGTGTTGGATTGCAGAGAGTAATAATTAATAGTCTCAATCAAGTCAGTTCAAAAAACAAACAACATTTTAACAAAAATATTTAAAAAACAAAATAAAATAAAAATATATAAATTAGTCCAAAATTAAAATCAAACAAAACGTTTACAGCAAAAAATGTAAAAAAACTAAATACATGAAAAAATATATAAATATGTTCATAATTAAAAAACAAATATATTTTATATTGTTAAAAAAATTATATATATTATAATGTTAAATACATATGACAAATACCTACAAATATTATATTAACTAAAAAAAATTAAAAATCCAAACAAAAAATTGTTTTCATTAAAATCTATTTATTAACAAAAACATTGATTATTACATATATGTAATTTTTTTATTTCCTACCCTATAACACCACACAATTCACAACCATTGTCTACATTTTAAAAAAGTGAACTTCCTTAATTAACATAATTAATTACCAATCAAAGAAATATCATTAATTAAAAAACAAATTCAAACTTATAAAAATTGTTTAACTCCCGCATTTTACTCCTATAATCCCCACAACCCACAGCTAAAATTAAACTAAAAAAATAATGACACAATTAAAACTTATTTTCAATTTAAAAAAGCCACAAAACCAAAGGTGGACGGAAGGCAGTAGAGGGTGTTCACAGGCTGAGGACCATAGGGGCATCGGATCCGGTGACTCAGCCTGGGGATTGGGGAGCAGTCTTGGAGAAAAGGGAAGCAGCAGCAAAGTCCGGGGAGGGGCGCCTCTCAGGTACAGGAAGGAGCGGCAAAAACCTAGGAGCGCACACCACTGCACCGAGTAGATTATTCACCACTGTACCCCTGTACCTGGGAAGGACTCACGGGTCCAGATGTTAGAGCTGAGGCGAAGCACACCCAAGCAGACGGCCAAGCATGAAGGAGGCAGCCAGGCAATAGCGGGGACTGGGAGAGCCAGCCCTCCCCTTGGTCAGAAGATAACAGGCAGGAATTTGGGTGCACCAGACGAGCTAGTACAACCCGTTGCAGCAGGGATCAGACGTCAGTGCGGACCGCTAGTCCCAACCCGAAGGGCAAGTGGACGGTTCGGAAGGATGAAATCTCGCCTCTGAACACTCAGCCGCTATCCGGAGATATCTGATTAAGCCTTAGCCGTGCCAAGGTTCGTCCCGGTGTCAACGATCCGCGCCGATTCAATCCGAGGGAGATAGGAGGAGAAAGAATAGCAGCAGACGGAATGAGGAATGCCATGCCCCAATGACCATGTCCCACCCTGTACCCAATAACCCCCACAACCCACACCGAAAATTAATTATACAATTTCCATAATTAATGTTCAATCAATGTATTAACATGAAATTAAGCAATAATTACCCCCTACGGCATCCAACTATCTGGCCCACGAGGAACTAAGGTTGGACCATATAGCCGATCTAATTGAATTGAGACCCCTCCTGGTTTGGAGGTCTATTTGGCTGAAGGATGAAACAAGTTTCACAAAGTGCATTATCAAAGATAGTTTGGTTTTGGATAAATTTGCGAATATACCATGGATAAAGTATGTGACTACTACTTTTAAGGAACTCTTACATTTGGATGTACGTAAAGATCCCGAGATTGCAACTTCTTTATCTAAAAAGGGGTTGAAAGAAGAATTCATGAGGGTAAAACTCGGTAAACGGAAAGCAGATACACGTAACTATTCAACCCATGCTTTCTATTTTTCCAATGTAAATGATGGTCTTGGTTTGCCGACCTACCTTAAAATAATCTATAGACAATCTCACCAATTCGTACTATCCAGACTTAGACTTGGTATTGTCCACAATCTTGTGGCCTTCCCAAAGATGAAAAATTATCCAACTTCTGCTTGTCCATGTGATGGACTGACCAAACAAAGTACCCTTCATTTCATGTTAATTTGCCCCCTCTATAAAGCCCTACGAATTGTTTACCTGAAACCGTTGTTTAAAAAATACTCTGTGTTCTCTACTTCAAATGCCATGAAACTGTTATTTTCGCTTGCTAGCCCAGATTTGTGTTTTTTTACTGCAACCTTTATCCTGAAATCTGTTGCTCTAAGGAAGAGTATGGTTTTTTAGTTGTTTTACTGTGTTCCCCATTTACTGACTTTTGTATGTCCTCGAAACAACATATGATGATATGTACTCTTCCTGCGTTATGATATTTGTACGATTTTATCTTGTGTACTTTTATGACGTTTTTTAAAACTGTCGAATAAAGTTTATAAACTGAACTGCAATAATTATTAATTAATTAAAAATAAATTACTTCCCACCGTTCACACCATAAACCCCACAACCCACACCTAAAACAAATCACACAATTACCAAAAAATTATTCAAATAATTAGTTAATATACATTAACAACTAATTATTAATTAATTAAACATAAGTTACTTCCCACCCTTTACCCCGATAAACCCCACAACCCACACATACAATTATTACACAATATCCATAAATAATTTTCAATCAATTAATATAAATTAACAACCAATTAATAATTCATTACAAATAAATTACTTTCCACAAATAACAATATAAAATCTAAATTAAATAAATAAAAAATAATCATTCATTTATTATAATTAAGTTTATTCCAATATAAACCCACAACCCGCTACGGAACTGAAAAATGCAAAATGTTATTAAAATAAAATTCATAACTACAAAAAATTTAACACATATTAAAAACATAAACAACACTTATACAAAAACATACATCACATACATTTAATATATAAACTAAAATTCATAACGTTAATAAAAAAATCGATATTTTAAACAACTATATTTTTGCAAACAATGTTAATAACTTCTATAGTATTAAAAGCTATATTTCTTACCTTAAATTCGATATTCTTGACCAAATGTTTGCCTCCCACATAAGAACATATCCCTCACCAACCTTCTACCCCCAACATTCCACCCCAGTGTCCCACACAACTTTCCCCCAACAAATTAGAACAACACAAAATGATAAAGGAAATGTTAGATATACAGGTCCATGATGTAAGGTGAACACTGCCCTCACACATCACTAACACAAGTTCTTAGAATCACTATACATCAAACATTTCTCTATTCCATCATGAACTCTTTAAGATGCCCTGGCAATTTCCTCTCCCTCACACTCTGACTTACCAACACTTCAGGAACACCTTGAACTCCACGGGGCATTTCCGAGCACAGAACCAAGTAGGTTTAAAGGCCTGACGAGCAGAAGCCGCAAGTAACGGATACCTGCAGTCTTGGCCAACTCGATGCCCATGAGGCGCAAATTGCTGCTTCAAGTGTTTTTCTCCTGAACTCAGGAAAAAGCACTTTTTAACACCAGACCACTATTTAAGGTCTGCTTTTGGACGAGGGCTGGACACGCCTTAGCATGTGTGTACCACCCCGTTCAAACAACACGGTCCTGACGAAAACCACATAATATTACCATTGGTTGAAACATGTAGACCTATTTTAACTTGTAAATAACTCACATAGCACACTACGCTATTTTTATTCTTTTTCACACGTCTCGTAGCACCTAAACCTTCCTAAATAGGCACTGGTGCAATATATATTTTAATAGGGTTCAAGCACTCCAGAATAAATTCTTGGTGTGAGTAGACTTGACCCCTTTTTAATACACTTTTCATAATTATCCTTTGCACATATAAAAATCAAAGAAACCCGCTCCACTGTAACCAGGTGTCGCAGCACACCCTATAGGCACTCGGCCTATGGGGTGGGACCCCGATGATGAAGCATGTCACCAACTAGGTTGGTGAGTGAGGGGTCTTCTCTAAGGACTATGACTGTCCAATATAAAAAGGTTGGGGCAATCTTTTGCTAAAACCAGAGCCTTAAGCTCCTGATACAGAAGGAATCTCTTCTTTGTATAAATATCTTTTTGCCTATAGGGGGTACTCCTTCACTGTTTGTTTTACACCTTGAACTCCACCACCGGCCACCACATGACTACCACACCTCTCATTCACCCTTAGATTGGGTCCACTCCCTGGCCCATCGCCCATCAAGTATCTAAACACATTGTCCTGCAAATTCCACTCCTGAGCACCATGTGCACTAGCCCCCTTACACAACTCATGTGGCATAAATTTTGCACCCTTCCATCCTCAAGTCCTACCGCGCCTTCCAACACACCATCCTCAACAGATACGACCAACGAGGTGCTCCCTTCTCCACCAGAACTGGTTTCTTCACTTGCATACTGACCTACCAAAATACTCGCTATCTTCTTCCCCTTGTTGGTCTTGTTCTTAACCTGAGTTTGACACTTTTGCACCTTACTCTTTATCTACAGATCAATCTCTGACTTCCTTTCCTTTCCCTACTTAAGTCTCAACCACCATTGTACAAGTTTTGAAGGAGGTTTCCTCCCACGTAATACTTCAAACGATGTTCTGCCCATTACAGAGTGTGGAGTAATCCTGTATGATAACAACATACTTTGAAGATCTTTATTTCATGATAACCAAGACTTGAGTGCCAATTGTATTGCTCCTTTGACGACTCTATTGAACCACTCAACCTGGCCATTACTTTTGGGATGGTACAATGACAACCTCACATGCTTGATCCCACACCTTTCCACAAAAAACTGCACTCCGTCATCTGATACCAATGTCTCTGGTACACATTCTCTAGAAAAGCTGTCATCCATAAAATCAATAACCACCTCTGTGGTCACACTACCAACCATATGTACTTCCGACCACTTCGAATAAGAATCAATGAGCACAACAGCATATGCCTCCTTGGATGGTAACGTGGCATATTGCCCCATAAAGTCAATTGTAACCTTCCGCCATGGTACATCGTGTAAATCTACTGTTTGCAAAGGAACCACCATAGGTTTAATCACCTTGTCACTCGATTGACATGCATTACACTCCCTCACCTAACGATCCACCATACCATCCAATCCTGCCCACCAAACATTGTATTTAAATTTCCTCCTGGTATTTGGAATCCCCCCATGGCCTTCATGACCCAACTTAACAATACTTCCACTCATTCCGATGGGAGGTACATTCCTACCTCCTCTCAAGACAATAGCAATGCATATAGATAATTCCTCTTTTACTTTCCACTATGTGATATACTCAAATTTTAATTGTTGCTCTGACGGCCATCCATTTACAATAAATTCCTAAACACCCAACAGCACTACATCTTTTCCCATTTCCTCCATCCGGTTCACCTCTGAAAACTCCAACCTATTCTCCACATCACTCCCCATACCGCATGTCATGTCCTCATATGTATATGCCAACTCACATCCCCTCTCATCCATTCCAGTGGTAACCATGATAACCCATTGGCAACACTATTTTTCTTGCCTGGAATATGTATAATATAATGGTGGTACTTTGTAACTTTGAAGCTAACCAGGGTGCAAGATTTTTCCCACCTCCTGGTTTTAAAATATTTACCAAAGGTTTATGATATGTACAGATTTAGAATGTCCTCCCCAAATATACATCCTAAAATGTTCTACAGCCCAATCCACAGCAAGTAATCCCTTCTCTATTACAGAATAAATAATTTCTGCTAGTGTCATAGTACGAGACGCATCTGCTACTACCCACTCGTTACCATCCTTCTGAGATAACACTGCTCCTACCCTGTGACCACTGGCTTCCACAGATATCATACAATCTACTCCCAGTACAAGTGCCTTTAAACATGGTGCATTTACAACATGATTCTTGATTGCTGCAGAATCCTCATTGTGCACCTGCACCAACAAAAAAAAAATCAATATTGTTTGTAGGTTCTCCACCTTTGTCGCATAATTCTCCACAAATCGGGAATAAAACTCAGACCGCCCCAAAAATAACATCTGCTGTTATTTACTCTTGGGCTGTGGATCATTCACAATGGCTTCCACATGACCGATTTTACGGTGCACACTTTCCATGGGTATAACATGCCTCAGGTATTTCACCTGCAGTTTTCCAAAATGATACTTTTCTTCTTTTACTGTTAGACTATTCTCCATTAGAGCATGTAAAACCTAATTCAAGATCCTGTCATGCTCATCTTGAACCTTCCCAAATATCAGGATGTTGTCCTGAATCATCTTCGCACCTTTTATGCCCAAGAGTACCCTGGAAATCTACAGCTAGAAAACGGCATCCTTTTATACTGGAACATGCTCTCAGGTTTTACAGAAGCTGTGCAATGCCTAGGCTTGGGAACCAGTTGAATCTGAAGGTAAGCACTGGTGAAATAAATTGTAGTAAAAACAGTAGCCTCCCCAACTGACAACACCAGTTCTTGCAGATTGGGTAAGGGGAACACTTCCACCCAAATAGCCTTGTTAAGACAGTGTAAGCCCACATACAATCTTATATCCCCGTTAGACTTCAAGGAAATTACAATTGGAGATGCTCAGTGTTATAATGTGCTTATTGTCTTTTCCATGTCTCTCCTCTTTGGTTCTCTCTCTGCCTGCTCAGCCTGCTATGATGTCATGTGGAATGTTAGGGTGGCTTTGTATGTGGGAAGAGCAGTTGGTGAGATGGGCTGAGCAGAGTGGACCTTGCTCCTGGTGGGGCTTTACCAGAGACTACCTGATTTACCAAGGATCTTCCTGTGATTATATACCTACTAATTCTACCTGATTAAACCTACTTATACCATCTACAACAGATGTCTGCCTCATCACTTCATTTTAACACTGGCGACGAGGGAAAAAGAACCTACTTGAGCTACATTGTTTGATCTTGACTTTTAAACAGAAGTAAGTGAAGCTGTTTATGTATATGAAGAAGCGTTTTCACAAAAAGGATTTAAAGTTTTGGAATTTATTGTCTTCTAATAAGCTGAATGGGGGAAACTAGGCACCCTAAAGGCCCCACCAGTGACCCTACCAACGGTCGCCCTTTGGATTAGATTGTGCCAGTTTCCCTTAGCCTGCCTACAGCCTCACAAGAAGATTTCAGCTTATGACTGTTTTCGCTTATTGGAAATTTACGAGTACCCTCTTGTTTTAATGTTATGGCTGCTGGTCTGGATTTTACTGTCATCAAACACTGGAAGAATCACATCTTGTCCTGAAGGCAGATTTTGACTGTCTTGCAATAATCACTTTTATGAGCTGTCATGTTATGTGCCTAGAATTCTTCACAGTGCTACACACGCAGCGTTTTGTTAATTAGCTCTGCAGTGAACTTCAATGATGTCCTATCTGACTCACCGTGTTAACACACTACGCTATGTAGGAGCAGTGCAATGAAGATGTGTAGCGCTTACGATTTGAACTGTTTGAGCCCAACAGCACATTGTCTCTGGAAAAAACACAGCGCGTACTTCTACTCGAGACCTTTATTTTACAAATAGACTCTGCGCGCATGAAGGACATTTCGCTACATTCACTCACCGCTTTGTTTCTGCGCATATGCTGGCAACAGCGAGTCATTTCTCTTCGTTGGCACCAGTGACGGTTGGTCTCTGCAGCTCCTTCATCTTCGCCTGCATGATTGGTGTGGTGACGTCACTGGAATCCTCGTTGGTATTGGTGCAACTCTCCTTTGACCTCGGTGACAGCGTCAGGTCCAACCGTCAGGTCCAACCTCCTTGTGTGGTCTATTTTCCTTAGAAAGCGACGCCGAACGACGCTGTGGCGGCCATTTTGGGACATTGGGATGAATCCCTTTGTTATTCTGAGTTTCACGACGTTTCACCTCCAAGTTTGACTAGCAGATACATCGCAGGCGGGTGTTGTTTACTTTTGCCTACATTTCATTTACGTGAAGGCTAACTTTATTATACTTGTGGCAAACCTGGTTTTACATGCGCAAATCTGGATTTACATGCGCTAATGAGGATTTTATGGTGATTCTACGCTCAACCAGAGGGGAGTTCTCGTGTTGATGGTGCTGTTTGTGGCGCAATTCTCTACTTACGCTGGATGCTACCTGCAACTTTTGGACTATGGATGAAGGATTATTGACTGGATTTTCGGGTGAGGTATCGCTCATCTTCCTAGACTACGGTGACCACGTTTATTGTTTTAGTTTGTTATGTTAATATTACCTTGTCTTACTTTTGCATATTCACAACTTTGTATTGGGGGCATGTTACTGTGGTTGATTTGTATGTAACCTTGCAGTGTGTTTTGTCTGAATAATGTTGCTTTACGGAAGACGTCGCGAATCTTCCTGTATTTACAACATTCTTTACTTGAGACAGCTCACTGGAGCATGAGACATTTATATTTTTGCTGGTCATTTGTATTTTTGTCTCTTGTTTTCTGGGGTGGTGTTGATGAGTATGTTTGTTTTTTTTTCCTTGACTCTGGCGGTGTGTCCCTTGTACGGTTGTGCGTGGGTGTCATGTGTTTTGTGGTTTTCCTGGGTTTTGTCATGGATTTTGGTGATCCATGTTTTGTTTTCCTTTGTGTGCGGTTGTTCCCTTGATTCTGTGTTCTGGTGTGTGTTGCGGGAGTGTCTTGTTTGCACGCTTGTGCTTAGTTTTTTCTGAATTTTTAAGTTCTGGTCAACTTTGTCTAGGATTTTTGACATTTGAGTTAGGGTTTACCTATAGTTTTTCGTGTGTGTGTCCTGGGTTTAAGCTTGCCCATAGGTTTACGAGAGTGTCTTTGGTTTTAAGTTACCCTTGGTTTTTGATTAGTGTGCACATGCTGTGTGTGATTGCTGCACACGTGGGGTTAAGGGTTACCCTTGGTTTTTGGTTTTGGGGTTAAGGGTTACCCTAGGTTTTTGGTTTTCTGGTTATGCTATTTGGCTACACAGTCTGTGTGCGACGGGTACACACTTGTTACCTTTATTTTGGGATTTGTGCTGCTAAGGGTTGTAGATCCCTGTTGCCCCAGCTTATCCGGATTTAGTATTGTGCTTGTTTTGTTTTATTGCAGTTTTTGTGCATTGCACATTATGTTTGTGTGCGGTTTTGGATTTATTGGTTTTTAGGATGGTTTTTCTTGTTTTGTTTTTCTTTTGTTTTTGATCATTTTCAGGGAGAAGGAGGTATTGTATTGTGTTGATACTGTGTCTTCTTCTTTCTGTCGGAAGTGCGCTTTCCATCTGTGCATTTCTTTTTGTGCTTATGATCATTATCCAAGGGGAGGGTTGAGTTTGTTGCATTTGGTAATGCTTTCTCTTCTTCTCCTTTTGGTTTTATATTTGTACATTCTCTCTTCTTCCTGTTGTTGCTTATATTAATGCATTCTCTTTTTCTCCTTTTCTTTTGTATGGTTAGGGGATGTTCTGGTTCTATATTTTAATACATTCTCTGTTTCTTCTCTTCCTTGTTTGTTCAGTTATTAAGGAGGGGGATGTGTTATAATGTGCTTATTGCCTTTTCCATGTCTCTCCTCTTTGGTTCTCTCTCTGCCTGCTCAGCCTGCTATGATGTCATGTGGAATGTTAGGGTGGCTTTGTATGTGGGAAGAGCAGTTGGTGAGATGGGCTGAGCAGAGTGGACCTTGCTCCTGGTGGGGCTTTACCAGAGACTACCTGATTTACCAAGGATCTTCCTGTGATTATATACCTACTAATTCTACCTGATTAAACCTACTTATACCATCTACAACAGATGTCTGCTTCATCACTTCATTTTAACACTCAGTCTGAACTCTCAATTGGTTCGATAATAGGGCTTTGAGAGGGGCGGCCGACCAGCGGGATGCCTGCTCCTCCCGGGGGATTTTGGGCCAGGGGGGCGGCCAACACCTCAGTTGGGCTGGATGGGCTTTGTGGGCTACTTTTGGGCTAGGTGGTTTATCTTTGGGCTGTCTTTGGGCTGGGGTCATATATAGCCGGCCATTGTAGGGAACTACCCACCATTTTGGTGGTAGTGACCCAGCAGGCGGGTGTGGGTGGTACTGGAGGATTTATTGCTTTTCGCTTACTGTGTTTATTGCTGTGGGCCTCTCGCTTTCTGGGAATATCGTCTGATTTGCCGTTTGGCTTCTGGCTGTGGGTTTTTGGCACAGTGGTGGTTGCAGTTTTTGCGGGAGTACCTGGTATAGTTGTGCCTGCTTCCTCGTGATGGCGCGTTTGGAAGATCCCTGGGTGGTGGAGTCACTCCGCCTCCTCGAAGATGTGGGTCGCATGGATATCCTGTGGTCCAAGGTCAAGGTGAGGCGGCGGCGGCAGTGCTCGCTGTGGAGCTGCCGCGTGTGCGTCAGTGGCTGGGAGTTGAGGGAGGCGAGCGCGGCCAGGGGGGTGGGAGACAGGGTGAGGCGCGGCCGCATAGCGGGAGTGGCGGCACCGAGTCTGGGGCGGTCGGGCGGGAGGCGGGGTGTTGCCCGAGGCCCGAATTGAAGTTTGCGGAGGGTTTGGCCACAGGGGGCAGGGGGGGTTTCGGGTTGGTGGACCTCGGGTTTCGGACCGGAGACCACTGCAATGTCTACGCCCGGGGGGGCAGGAGGGCTGGGGTGATCGGGCCAGTAGGGGGGGATTGGGCGAATCAGGGGGAGCATATGGGGTAGAGAAGGATTGCAGGCTTTTGGAGGAGGGGCGGAGGTTGTTTCCGTGCGATGGGAGTTGGAGGCCCTGGTGAGGAGCGTCGGGGAGGAGGAGGAGGGCGGCTGGGGGTTTTGGCGGTGGGATTTGAGCAGCGCGGGAGGGGATATGGGGACACGGCAGGATACCCCTTCGCATCGGGGGAGTCATTCGGCGGGGTAAGGAGGGGTGCCGAGGACGATGTGGAGGGACGCGTGGGAATCGGGCGGGGTGGAATATTTTAACCCCAGCATGCTGGACTCCACTTATTTTCCCGGACAGGAACGTGTGGCGAGGTGCTCGGGAGAGCAGCATGCGGCTCCAATCCACCGAGAGGATGGGCCGTATATTGCCTTATACGGGCTGTCGCACTCCCACGAGGGACGGGACGATGGCGTCCTAACGGAGGCGGGGTGGTAGGTCCCCACCAGCCCCACCCCGAAGGGTCGAGACGGCTGCCGGGGGACGGGGGCGGAGGTTCGTCAGTGCGGATCGGGACCCTGAGCAGTATCATGAGGAGAGGAGGAGGGAGAGTGTAGATTTGGGAAAACTACTACGTACCTGTAGGGAAAGGGCAAGACTGAGCCCGCTGGAACCCGTGGAGGGTGGCCGAGGGCAGGATTTGGAGGATGTCACGGGTATGGACAAGGAGGACGAGATGTCCCAGCTGGACTATGAGGAGGACAGCATGAAGGAAGGGGAAATTCAGGAGGGGCGGGTCGGGACAGGTCGGAGGAGCAGAGTAATGCTGTTCCTAGTGTTTTGCAGGCACACAAGAATGTCAGAACAGAGAGAGTGGCGGCCCCCCGCTCAACTGGTTAAGCGGCAAAATCCAGTGCGGATGCCGGCCTTGAGGCCAGGTAAGGAAGGTGGCGGAGCGGGGACCCGGTTGGAAGGGATCCCACGGGGGAAAGTGTCAGTGGGAAAAGATGCTAAAGGAGGGGAAGATGGGGTGCGCCTTAATAAAGGAAGGTATGTGAAGGACACGTGGGTCGGCGGGTCCGGGGACGGTAAGACGGACGGGGTGGGCGTCGGTGGGTCTGGGGACGCTAAGAAGGATGAGGGGAGCAAGGGGGGTATGGCAGGGAAGGAGAGTCTCTATATACCGGTGCGCAAGCTACCTTATATGGGCATTACGAAACTCCTGGGGGCGCACTTGTTGCTGGCTACCAAAGAGAAGATTTGGAAAGGGGATTATATGGATATTCTGAAGCTCTTGCACCGTGAGCTGACAGCGAAGGAGGGGTCGAAAGAGGAGGGGTAGGAATTGGCATGGCGGCCAAAGGTCCCTCTGACCATAGAAAACTGGTTGGCAGGGTTTTTGATATTCACCAGAGTGTACTGCGAAAAGTCCCTGGACCAGGCGGTCGTGCTTTTTAAATTTATGGACCTGTTCCAGCAGGCTCAGGTCATGTATAGGGCTTAAGCGTGGACGCATTATGATGAGGACTTTCGAGCACGCTTGGCGGCAGACCCGGAGGTGAAGTGAGGGGAGCTTGACTCAGACCTGTATCAGCAGACCATGGGTGGGGCGAAGTTTGGTAAGACGATTTATACGGCCAGCGGCCTACCGTTAGCGCCTCGCCCCTTTCCAGCCCGCCCCGTTCCCCCCCGTGGGGTGTGGGGCATGGAGATGGTGTCGCTACTACCACAGCGGGAGCATGTTGGGACTACAACAAGGGTGCGTGTGCCAGACAGTACTGTCGATTTCGGCATGAGTGCTCTAAATGCCTGAAACTACACACAGTGGTGCAACGCTGGGGTGTTGGGGGCGGTAACCAGAGTCAACAGCCCACGAAGGCAGGGGCACAATCCGGGGGCAGGGGTGGCAGAGGGGGTCAGGGGCATTGGGAAAAGGGTCATACGCCGGTTAAGCAGGACCGGCTGGAGACCCTCCTAGCGCCTTATCCACGGACCGAAGACGCGAGCGTGTTGCGGCGGGGGTTCCGGGAGGGTTTCCGACTGGTGTATGAAGGTCCGAGGATTGCCCGGCGGGCTGAGAATTTGAAATCGGTCAATGCGCACGAGGCGGTGGTGTGGGACAAGTTTTTCAAGGAGGTGTGGGAGGGACGCATGGTGGGCCCCTTTCAGGAGGCACCCATTCGGGATCTGATTATCTCTCCTATCGGTGTTGTACCGAAGAAGGAGCCAGGGCAGTGTCGCCTGATTCAGCATCTGTCGTGGCCAGAAGGAACAACGGTAAATGACTATATATCGGCAGAGCTGTCATCAGTGTCTTACTCTTCCGTAGATGTGGCTCGGTGGCTAGTGGCGTCGGTAGGGGCGGGCGCCCTCATGGCAAAATGCGACATTAAGTCGGTGTTCAGCCTGCTACGGTACATCAGGAGGATCACCAGCTGCTGGGGATCCACTTCAAGTGGGACATATTCGTGGACAAGGCGTTGCCCATGGGGTGTTCGATCTCATGCGATCTCTTTATTCGAGTGCTTTAGTACCTTCTTGCAGTGGGCTTTTTCCTGGCACACAGGCAATGAGACGGTGACGCACTACCTGGATGACATCTTCTTGGTGGGACAGCCTGGTTTGGCGGACTGCCAGCAGCAGCTGGACGGTTTTACCGAACTCATGGGCTACCTGGGTGTGCCCCTGGTGCAAGAGAAGACGCAGGGTCCCAGTACGGTGCTGTCATTTTTGGGAATAGAGTTCGACTCCGTGGCCATGAAAGCACGCCTCCCGGAGGACAAAAAGGTGCATATGATGGCATTAGTGGACAACATGTTGAGGAAACAGAAGGTGACGGTGAGGGAGGTCCAGGTTCTGCAGGGGCATTTGAACTTTGCATGCCGCTTAGTGGGTCGGCTAAGTCTGGCACTGTCCGTTTTGACATCGCCACATCATCACCTGCGATTGTCAGCGGGGTGAAGGAGGACCTGTGGATGTGGCGGGCCTTCTTGGAGCGTTTTAATGGTGTGCCCATGGCACGCCCTGAGGACTGGGAATGGGACGTCACCATCTCGTCGGATGTGGCACGGTGGGCGGTTTGGTCTGTACTGGTGGGAGATGTGGTGCGCAGAGGAATGGCCGTTGGCAGGGTGGAGGGAGGAGCATAGCATTCCTGGCGTTATTCCCACTGGTGGTGGTGGTAATGGTGTGGGCGCGAGAGTTAGTGCACAAACGGGTGATTTTCAAAGTGGAAAACATGTCGGTAGTACAGGTCATCAATAGGCAGTCTGCCAGGGACCAACAGGTGCTCAAGCTGCTGAGGGTGTTCGTGCTGCAATGTTTGGAACATGACATTCTGTTTCAAGCACAACATGTGCCAAGGGTAGACAATGACATTGCGGATGCTTTGTGTCGTTCACAGTGGCAGAGGTTCCATGGGCTAGCCACGGAGGCGGACAAACGCAATATGCCGGTGCCGTTGGAAATGTGGTCAGTGGGAGAGACCGGAACGTACAACTGGTAAGAGCGTTGGTGGCCGTTTCTACCTGGAGGGCGCACGAGCAGGCATGATGGGAATTTTTGGAAAGTGGGGCAGTGCGGCAAGACAATCGCTGACTACTGGGCGAACAAGTGGTTCAGTTTATGCTGCGGATGATGGACAAGGGGATGTCGAAAGCGACGATTGCTGCCAAGTTGTCGCCCATCGCTTTCATGGGGAAGTTGCGGTGGGGTTATGCGCTGTCAGCGGGGGAACTGGGAACGAGTCTGTTGGAAGGTTGGGTGCGGGTAGAGGGGTGCCAAGGTTTGCCGGCACCGTCCCATCACAGTGGGTATGCTCTGGGGTTTGATATGGCTTTTGCCGACGATTTGCCACAACCGAGAGGAGACCATTCCGTTTTCCACGCTCATGTTGTGGATGTATTTTGTGGCTTTCTGGGCTTCTGAATTGGTGGGGCTCAAGGATAGACCAGGGGTCCTTTGAGGGGAGGTGGAACTGAGAGCTCGGGAGGTTGCGTTGCTGTTACGGTGTTCCAAGACTGACCAACGGGAAGCGGAGAAGTGGGTGGTGATGGGTCCGGTGGAGACAGGTGCGGTATGCCCGGCGGGTTGGGGGGTATGCTGGCGTCCGGACGGCAGGCGGTGACAGGGGAAATCTTTGGTCGGTTGACAAGGACAGAGTGACGGCGGCTCAGCTGCTATGGGTTCTGCGGCACGCCCTATGCGCCATGGGTGAAGACCCGAGGGTTTTTGGTATGCATTTGTGCCATATAGGGGCTGTGACGGATGCGGCAAGAAAGAGTTGGGGGAGGGAAGAGCTCATGCGTCTGGAGCATTGGAAGTCGGACTGTTACAAGACGTACATCAGGTTGAGGGGGGTAGGGATGGAGGACTAAGCTTGATTGCGTTTTCCGCTGTCTTACATGTGTGTCTTTGCAGGTGAGGTGGCGGGGCAATGCGCAGCAGTCCTGTCTATCTTCATTTTAGGACACTTATTTGTAAAGCGAGCGGAACGGGCAGAGTGGGACAAGAAACTGAGTTTAAATCTGGAATTGAACCCAAGGTTGTTTGCATGTCATTGGCAAGGAAAGGGGGGCATGAGGAGGCATGAACTGTTGCCAGCTCTGAATAAGGTGGTCTGGAGGGGAGTTTGCCCGGATGTAGTAGTCATTCACCTGGGGGAGAACGATTTAGTTCATTGCAAGGGCCTAGCTTTGGTGAAGAAGATGAAGAGGGATTTGTTGGAGGTACGGCGCCAGTGGTCCGGCTGCCATATCATATGGTCGGAGTTTATATCCAGGCGGATTAGGAGGGGAGAGGAGCGGCCGGCGGCCATAGATAGGGCACGTAGGAAGATCAACAGGGAGCTGAGGAGTTTCTGCGAGAAGGAAGGTCTGGGTAGGATAGAACATCCAGAGCTGCGCTATGGGGCAATGTGTTTGTTTAGGGACAACGGAGTCCACCTCTCTCGGTATGGGATGGAGCTGTACATTGTGCAATTGAAGGAAGCTCTGGACAAGGTTATAGGGGTACGCAGATATCCAAAGAGACAAGATGCCTAAGGAGGGATCGAAAGTCGGTAGGACGACTTTCGAGTGGTGTTTTTTCCTAAATAATGGGTGATTTTAGGAGGTCTGGTTTACAGTTGGGGTAGATACAAGAAGTTGTCTAGTTATGTAGGTAGGAAAGTTGGAAATTGCAAGTTTGTGTTTATAATTGTTGCAGGGGGGAACCATGTTTGGGGGAGGGGTTGGGGGTATGTTAGGAAGAATATATTTAGCGAGGTTTAGTTTTGTACCACACAGGCCAAGGGAATTTATTTGTAAGGTGCACCTGTTTCCAATAAAGTGGCCTTTTTCACACCAACAAGCTGGTCTGTGGTCTGCGCTGCCCCCCCCCCTCTTGTGGGCCCAATGTCTTTTTCACAATCTTGCAACATATTTTTTAACTTTGCTCTGTAGTTCAACTGAACGTTCCTCACCTTCTGCCTTACAGGCATAGCTTTTTTGCACAAAACAACCTTATGTTCAAAGCATGGCATCCTGCCCAACTTCCCCCTAAAACACTTGGAAATTGTTTTTTCAAATTGGAATACACCATCCCTTTTTCGATAGACTTACTCTCATCATCCACATCAAACACAGGCGGATTGGCACAAGGGTCGATCTTCATCCCATATTCAAAAATATGAAATTTGAGGCCATCCCAAGATCAGAGCACCTCTATCAGCCCAAAACACTTCGCCAACACACTTCCTTTCTGCAACTTTTAACTCAGCTTGCATTACCCCCACTATAGGAATCCTATGACCAGATATACCACCTGGGGTTATGCTAGAATTCTCCAACTTCCCTGCCACAACTGCTCAATTCTTTACCCATTGTGGACAAGAGTCCACCATAACTTCAACCTGTACTCCATCAATGCTCAAGAAACAACTGAACCATTTTATGCCCTTCCTCTCGCATCCCTCGTTCTGGATACTCAATACTACCCCTTGCATGCATACTCATCCTCCGCGCAATCCCCTGCACCAGAATGAACCTTCCTCCCCATGTTTTTACCCACATGAGTGAAATATCCTTTTTCCTTACATATACTGCACACCTTGGCAATCTCCAACACACGTTAGAATGGGCTAAATGACTGCTCGATCCACACCTATAACACATCAGCCCTTTGACATTAGTATTGGAGTCATTCTTGCTGCCCATTCCACTGGCACTTTTGCATGCAAATTCTTTTTTTTCTTCATACTTTTCTCACCACCAACCACACATACCACTCCATCACTCTTATCCTTCTTCCTCACAGTTGGAATACATTTTTCTGTTAATTCAATGCTTCTAGCCACCTTCACTGCTGCCTTTAAAGATAATTCCCCAGAAGACAATAGTTTTCTCCTGGATATTCTTGGATTTAGTTTTCATAAATAATTGATTCCTTAACACATGGCCATACGTCATACGCTCAAATGCACACGTCACAGCCAATCCTCTTACCACTGCCATATATTCATCAATTGTTTCATCCTTTTTCTGTTCCCTAGAATAACATTGATATCATTCCATTCCCGTGTTGATGTTAATCTCCTGCAATGGTCTAACTACACAGTGGTAAACATCCACCTCACCCACATTGTCCAAAGGTGGTAAATGTTTTAATTCTCTTAACCCTATAGCCCTCAACCTATGCTTAAGTAGGGACAAAGGCCTTGAGTACATTCCCATTCTTCTAGTACTTCCACATACGCCTAGAATAAATAACCCCATAACTCCTATTGGATAGGCGGTTTCCCCAGCTCTGCAATAAAAAATGGTGGTGGTTGAATGCTAAGCATAATATACACAGTACACTAACACAATGTAGAAGTCCCCCTTTACTTGTCACTTCAATTTGTGAAGACAAAACAAATGGTGTACCAATCACCAAAACTGAGCACACACAATATACCCCCAAGATGTAGGTGTGGCAATCACCGATTAATGTCACTAAAAAGCGTGCGCGGAAGAAAGGAAAAAAATGATCTACCAATCACCAATAATTCAGCACACAACGAAACTCCAGTGACTGCATTAAATTGTCCACTACACATTATACTGGATAAACTACAGTAATTAGCACCAATACCAACAAGCATTTGCAATGCAATAGGTCTCACATTACTAAAAGTTTGAGCTAGTGGCATTATTATTTGCAGCGCCAATAGGTCACACTATCAGTAATGAGAGACCTATCGCATCGCAAACGTTTTTTTCTATTTATTTATTTTTAAGCAATCGCATCAGCACAAGCACTGCCTAGACGAGACCTAAAAAAAATCCCACTGGGGATACTTTTACAATTTAGGAATGCCAGGCTGCTAAAACAAAGCTGTCAACCATGTATTTGAATTTTAAACGAATCCCTGAACAAAATTGCAGTGTTTGAATTGTTCAAAATGTTAAGAGCTTCAAATTCCGTAGAATAGTAGTAAAAACTGTTTTAATTCAGATGTATACATGATGACATTTTTACAAGATGGTACATGGGGGTAGGGGGCATTAAAACGTTTGAAGACAACAGTTCGAGATTGGCCCGACCCTCCGCCTCATATCACAAGTGCCCACCAGGGACAAAATGTTATCACACTTAGAACACAATGTAAGCATTTGATGCGTTTAGCTTGCTACTTTTGTATCCGTGGCACTTCACGCAGTCCCTGGTCCTGAGGGGAAAAAATGGAGACCAGCGTAACCTGGCAGAGCCTACAGCCCGTGTGTCACTTGCCACTGATATAGCTTCACACCTCACACCTCACACAACCTTTGCATTTTATTGTACCACATGGTGTTCTCCTTTACAAATAAACACAACTGTGCCCTTTTCTGCCAACGCACTTGTCTTAAAGCAAATCCCCAATTTCCAATTGCAGTGCATTAAACAATAACCTCCACACTCTGCCCACTCCCTCTTGTAGTCGTATATACCCCCCTGTACTGTATTCCTTATTATGACAAGAAAAGCCAACGTACACGTTTGTCTTGTGGTGGTCATTTGTTGGCCGCAGTTTATTAGGAATGCAAGGAAACAACATTTATATACTTTGCATCATGCTATGTCATCACAACTTCCTTGGTATTGTCTCTTGTCCCTTCTGGGTCGTTTCCTTTGGTAGGTTGGATTTTTTGCGCCACGTTTGCGCGGGAAGTTAGTAGCTTCTGTCCCGGAGTTAGGCCATCTCGCTACCTTGCCCGTCTTTGTTGTGCCCTGCCGTCCGTTCTGCGGGGGCTGGGCTGAGAATGCCGTCTCTGTTTGCTAACCCCCCCTATTCGGTAGGCCAAATTACCCAGCCGTGAGGCATCCCAGAGTGTGTGGTCCTACACACCTGTCCTTAGGCCAACTCACCCAGCCGTGAGGCATCTGAAGGTGAGTGGACCTATTCTGGCACACCGCCCTCCGGTGTGCCTCCGTACCAACCGATATCAGCGTAGTTCTTTGCCACGCCGTCTGGGAGGCTTCCATCTCCCTACGGCTCCCCCCCCAACTACACCCTATGCTCTGTAACTTGCAACTTGCAGGCCCCATTGCACCCCGAAGCTGCTCCAAAACCCACCACTGCCTTCAGTCGACAGGCACACTACCTCTTTGGCATGTAATTCTGGGCAACCCCATGTGAATGAGCCCTTGCCTGGCAGTCGCCAGACCCTTCGATCTGCAGAATGTGCTCGCTGTGAGGTTTGGTTTCTGATGGGCCTTCTCGCCTCTTGCCTGGCTAACACCTCACTCTGTAGGTGGATGATCAACACACCCGGATACCCTGCTGTGCCTGCCCGCAAATCACTTGGGGCTGCCAGCAGCTGTTAACAGTAGCCCCAAGCCTATTCAGGCCGGCCATCAGGGGGCCCTCTGTAATGAGATTGTTGCCTAATCCGTCACTGCCTTGTCCAGCCTCGGCAGAACACCTGGGTTTTGCTGCAGGACCCTGCCCTGTGCTGGCTTTTGCCCGCCCGTCCTTGTCCTTAGACTGAACCTCCGACGGTTTGTTGGATATGAACAGCACTCCATTAACGATTGGGAGAGACTCAAATCTAAATGGGAGTGGTTCGAAATTTTCTTCTTCTTCTTATCATTTTCTTTTTTTAAACAATTGCACCATACGCCGTACTGCTTGGCGCATGTGAACGTTCTTTCCCAGCATCTTATAGCATCCTCTGCTACCTTATCTAGCATCTCTACATCATATGCTGGGGGTTTGGAAGCTTTCCGTCTCTTTGAGGGCCCAGCCTTAGTCACCTTCCATCGTACGACGGAGAACTCAATGTACTCCAGACCATGCCCCCACTCTGAGCTTTACCCGACGTCGAGGTGTTGTCAGGCAATAATCATTCCTGTGATGTTCCCCCAAAATCTCTGTCCGCGGACTTCAAAGTTCCTATCGCTTGCTAGACATACACAGGGACTCCCGCTGGGGTATGTAGTATGATCCTTCTAATCAACAGCCTATCGTGGTGACCTCCAATATGGAATTGGATACTATAAACCACTGGATGTGCCTGTTCAGCTCTGTGGTCGAAAGTGCACCCCCGCCAATCTGATTCCGCTGAGAACTTTCTGAGTGTTGGCTGCCCGGGGACTGTCAACGGGGAGGCATGACCCTTAACTGCCTCTTTGGGAAGAAACCCATGCTGCTCCTTCACTTTTGCCTTGTCCATCGGCTAAACCGAGAAAACCGGACCTAGCTTCTAATCACTGATAAGGGGTGCCCCATGGGTTGTTGACAGAATTATTACTGAGCTACTATAACAATTGCACAGCGTTGGCCCTACCCTTGCATGTTCGCTATCGTGCCTTTAGGCTTTGCACGAGTGACCTGCTCGCTGGCAGTGCCCTGCCCCATGGGCGGGTGACACCTAGGTTATTGGCAGAATTCTTAAGCTGCTGCTGCCATGTTACGCACACCTTGCAACCACCCTGCCCCTATCTTTGAATCTTAGCTATATGCGCACTCACTTTGCCCGAGTGCCTTGCGCACTGTCAGTGGCCGGGACAAAGGGGGGGCCCCCCAAGGCTTGGTTGTTTGCCTGTTGGATGCTTTGAATTTTGGGGTTTCTGTTTTTTTTTTCTTGTTTGCTTTGTTTTTGATGATTTAACCTACGATTCCCTCTTCTTTGGCCTCCCAAGAGATTGAATGTTAATTCCAGCACGGAGCTAGACATGTATTTTGCCAGGGGCTCCCCAATCCTTAGTATGCCCGTGCTTATTCTGATGGGCGAGGCCCCTTTAAACTAGCTAGACCTTACATGATTAAAATACACCCATTTTTTAATCCCGCATTACAGGACCTACACGTACCACAGCGTCTGCCTTTGCCTATAGGTGGAGTTCAGGTGAAGGGGATTGGTCAGTGGGCTTCTGCTTTTGCACCGCTGCATGCCTCATATGTTTCTGCTTACACACATCTGATTGTCTCAGATAATCAAGATCTGGCCAGTATGTTTCTGCCTTTGCATACCTGAGGGTCTTTCATAAGAGTCTGATCCTACGTCTTTTCTGCCTTTACACACCTGTGTCTCAGGTGAGGGGTGAATGATCTGTGTTTTTCTCTATTCCCATGTTGTCACTCAAATAAAACCAGTTACAATGCAAACTAGATATGTTGAATGTTATTGCCAGTTTTACAAAACATGAATTTATGGTGAAAACAGTGTCCAGTGCTTGCAGCCAGGCTCTAACGAACTTGTTCCCTAGATCTTCAGCAATCTTTGGCTTTCCTGTCGATGTGAAATGTGTCTAGCCCTGCTCCCGCTTCCTGGTATTTCCTTCCAAAAATACTGATAAACTGAAAAATTTCCAGTAATAACCATCGACTGCCACTTGCAGTATTGAAGCTATTTATTATATATTGTATATCTTCAGGACGAAATATGCAGAATGTACTTGCATGAACTTGTATCAGCGTGCTTTACATTGCACCAGTTCTGTTCCTCGAGGACCCACATTCATTCTTTGGCTAGGCACGGGGAGATTAAGTGATTTGCCCAGAATCACGGGATAAGTAAGAGTCAGTGCCGGGCCTATATAACTATGTACCAGGGAGGCTGAAATAACTACATGTTTGGTTCTAGCTTCTGAGAGATTTTGATCAAATATACTTAGAACCATAAGTGTTTACTAAGTGTTGCACGCCACCCGCTTGAAAGGCGCACGCTTTTAAACCTGACAGCCTACCGGCGAGATCTGCTCTCAGCAGCATATGACCTAACAGTCCCTGGCATGTACGCTATACCTGGGGGGATGAGCTGTTCAGGACGAGAGGTTCCATCTGAGGCCCCGAGCACCGACTTCGTTCTTTCGGAGGTGAGACTGCGCTGTGACTGTGCACACCATTTTATTGAGGGTGATTAAGCTCCCGGGGACACCGGGCGCTGGACGATCATTTGGCGATGTGTCTGCTGATACGCTTATAAGTGTGATCCTTATCAGTGCCAGGCCCGGGTTTACGTTATATAAGCACCGTGAGGTGCGGTCTCCCCGCTGTACGTGCTAAATGCCGTGCATAGCGAGACTTTTGATCTAAAACTCCCGGCCTGATCTGCCCTTAAAGGCAGGGACCTCTAACATAGTTTGAGCGCTTTAAGAATTGCCACCTCCGACATGGTCTCCGTTCTACCCTGTAACTAGCTGGCGCTCAAAATTGTTACGTCCCCTAACTACTGTGCAGTATTTCACTGTATTAAAACTTTTCTTTTATTAGCCGTTCTCGTAGCATGACTGGCCCTCGAAACAAACCTTTCTGTAATGGCCGCTTTCACCGCCCATTGGCAGGTGAGTTTATACTCGACTTGTAGCATGTCGCCGTAAAATGGTTCCGCACCCGCTGCCATTTGCAGCCAGCATTGTCTTCCCCTACTCCATCACACCTTTCTTTGGGGTGTGGGGCAGGAGTGGGGCTGCTGTTCCGTTTATTACTGGCATCTGACATCCTCGTTGGTTTGACTCGTTTGGTGTTTGAAGCCTCTTTGTGGTGAGAGTGTTTATTATTACCATTTACGGGTACACCTTCATTCGGTTGGGAATGCAACAGGAAGTGGGATGTCTGGCTTGCGTTCGGTAATCCCCGTTATGCCTGCACCCCACCAGCGGATGAGAACTATCTCCGGTTAGCCTCGCGCCGCCGCTACCCTGCCCGATGGCCTACTTAACATCCTTAGCCATTCGAACGTTCAGCCGCAGGAACTTAGATACAAGCGCTCCTGGAGCCTCACGGGTGGGTTAGCCTGCATGGACTTGTTGAAAACATTCCATCGGAATATGCCATAACGTGTGGCACCTTGAGTGATTTCTAGCCATACCACGCTATAAAGCGTATTGATGCAAATTTCTGTAGCGTGAACTCGGTCCGCGGTAAAGAAAACATTCCCGCCACTCCTAAGCCCCATTGGAAATACTCTTACAACCTTTACACCATTATTAATTCGGGAGGGAGGGGTGGGGGAGAGGGAGCAGACCAAGAAACCAAAAGAGTGTGAAAAAGGCCGCTTTAATGAAACAGGTGCACATTTACAAAAACATAACCTCGGCAACAGCCTAACAATCTAAAACCTTATAACATCAACATTTCCCAAAGCCATAACTCAAACCCCAATTACAACCCAAGCCGATCCAGATCCCCCAACCCATATCTCCGAACACCAACTCAACCTGTACAAATTCCCCCAACAAATCCAACTTCAAAACTAACGGGTCCAATCATGGCCCAAAAACTGGCAATCCAAAATAATCCGCCCCGCACCTGTTCCAAGCGACAAAGATAACAACACAGCAAAAAAACCCTATGTCCACCTGTTGCAACCAGCCGCCAAAATAAATAATAAATGCAAAAGAAAAGAAGGAAGACAGAAAAAACATCGCAGAAAATAAGGGAGGGAGGGAGGGACAAAAACTAGCTGCAAAACCAACCGGCCACCAGGTCACCTAAGCCTAAAATGGTGCCCGGGAGGAGGAGATCCACCCATTTATAGGCTGGGCTCCAAAAACAACCAAAAATAGCCCAAAAGAAGCCCAAATGGAAACTGCTCGAAAAAGAACCCCCACCCAAACCTCCCAAACAGCCCGGGGGAGGAGACCTCCCAGGGGTCGGCTGCCCTCCCCCAAGCCCCCCTTGGGAGCGAGGGGTGGGGGAGAGTGAGCAGACCAAGAAACCAAAAGAGTGTGAAAAAGGCCGCTTTAATGAAACAGGTGCACATTTACAAAAACATAACCTCGGCAACAGCCTAACAATCTAAAACCTTACCAAATTTGTTTGTATATTTTCAAACCCCCAAAACCCGCCCCCGCCCCTCACCCTCCATCAAACCCGCCCCCACCCGTACATACCCAATCACATAATAAACAATACCACAATCCCACAACAACATTATAACATCAACATTTCCCAAAGCTATAACTCAAACCCCAATTACAACCCAAGCCGATCCAGATCCCCCAACCCATATCTCCGAACACCAACTCAACCTGTACAAATTCCCCCAACAAATCCAACTTCAAAACTAACGGGACCAATCATGGCCCAAAAACTGTCAATCCAAAATAATCCGCCACCCAGAAAGCAGTGGGGGGGGAGAGGCCGAAAGGGAAAGACCCCCCACCTTTCTGCCCCCCAACAAGAAACCAAATAACCAGGGGAAAAAAGGGGGGGAGGGGAGAAGTAGACAAGAAGCAGAAAACACCAACAGAACATTCTACTCACCCAAAAAATTCTGAATCGTCAAACAGCGAGACAATACTTCTCGCAACTCAAGGAGATATAAATCCATCCCCATCCTGGACAAATGAACTCCATCGCCTCTAAAAAATTCCACCGCATCGTACCGAATATCACTATGCACAATACGCCCGAAACCTAAATCCCTACAAAACCGAGAAACCTCAAGATTGAGTTTCCTACGAGATTTATCAATGGCCTTTGGCTTCACAGCATTCCTCCAAACCCTCCTAGGAATCAACTCGGTCCACAAGACGTGGCACCCTGACCAATGCTGGTGTAACAAAGAAAGATCCTTCTTCATCGCACGAAGGAGAACAACACCCTTAACCAAACCCAAATCATTTTCCCCAAGATGGATAACTAAAACATCTGGACAAACCCCCCCTACCAACCAAGAATTGAGGGCTGGAATCAAGTCTTTCCACAACATACCCCCCTTTCCCTTTCAAACAATATTAAATAAACAATCATTAAACCCCAACATAGAGCCAAAATAACTCAGACGAGCTTGAAGTTGCGCTCTCTTTATGAACGAATGACCCACGATCCACACAGTTAAGAACTCGGCGCGAGGACCAGCCACGGAACCTGAAAAAGAAAAAAGTATCAGAGAGGCAAAACAGAAGCAGACGCAAGCGCTCCCCTAGGTTCCCTTCTGACATAGCGCTGAAAGCAGTTTGAAGTCCAGCGCCCCAAGCCCATGATGTCTTCCCTCGACCAACCCCTGTTAAAGGCCTCGGTTGCAGCACCAATCCTGAAAGAGTGTGTACCATATAAAGCCTCATCGAGTCCAAGATGACGCAGCGCTTTTCGCAGTACCATGCGCAATTGATAATTGGTCACCACAGAACCATCCAAATGTCGAAAAACCTGATGCTCCAGAACCCCACCCGAAAGCTCCCTCCAGCAATGAGCCCACCGTAAAGGGCAAGTCTCCGGGGGGGAACCGCCTCCAGTCAAATTCCCTTGCCTGAACTCCTCTGATCCGACTTAGAATGAGAGAGCCATATATGAACACCCCGAACCGACAACTGAACATCCCCCACAAAATACCTCTCGAAACTTTATTTCCCAACAGCTCAGACACCCGAAATGCTCCAAAAAACATCCATACCATCAACGTGGCAAAAAGACAAGCTTCCACCCGATCCGTACACACCACAGGCAACACAGATATGATATTGAACAACTTCTGCCAAGAGAAAGGGGATCTGAGCGCACGAACACAACCCCGCTCCCGGGACCACCCTTCCAACATTCTCCTACCCAACTCCCCATCCGACGGAGCATAGCCCCATAACAACTTTCCCATGAAAGAACCACCCGCTAATTTACCAGCAATTGTAACTCTGGATAAACCTTTATCCATTAACCACAAAATGAACTGAACCACATCTTCAGACCTCTGCCAAAGAATCTCCCTCCTACAAGCTCCTGAGGCCAAAAACTCATTCCAGGCCAACTCATAAGCCAACTTAGTAGATGGGGCCAAAGAACCTAAAACCAGTTGAACAACCCTGTGTTGCTTACCGTCCACAGATGCTCCGGCATGGGAGTCGGCTCCTCGTCTGCCTCCCAAGCGAGCCCACGGAATCTCTCCCACTGTGAACGAGACAAAGCATCCGCAATGTCATTGTCCACGCCAGGAACATGCAGGGCCCTAAAGCAAATGTCAAATTTAAGGCAACCTAACACAAAAACTCTGAGAAGTTTGAGGATCTGTAAGTCCTTAGCAGACTGTTTATTGATCACTTGCACCACAGCCATATTATCAATTCTAAAAAGAACCTTTTTGTGAGCCAAATCCTGGCCCCACAAAGTAACTGCCACCACAACCGGGAACAATTCCAAAAAGGCAATGCTCCTGCCTCCATTCTTCCAACTCTCCGGCCATTGTTGTGCACATCACTTTCCCTGCCAGTACAAGCCGAAACCCTCGCTGCCAGCCGCATCAGAGAAAATCTGCACATCCCACAACCAGTCCACCTCCCTACATAAAGGGACACCATTGAAAGAATGTAAAAAAGTGACCCACATACGCAAATCTTCCTTGACCCCTGCTGACAAACGAACTCGGTGATGTGGCAAGTAATGACCAGAGAGAGCTCTCCCCAACCTCCTACAGAAAGTTCTGCCCGCCCTGACCACCCTACATGCAAAATTAAGGTGACCCAGCAAAACTTGAACCTCCCGCACCAAAACTTTCTCCTTAGACAACATCACACCCACCAATTCCAACATTTTTTGCTTCTTGTCCAGTGGTAGACGCGCCTGCATTGACTGTGAATCAAGTTCAATTCACAAAAAAGACATGGTCGCACAAGGACCCATGGTCTTTTCAGGAGCCAGTGGCACACCCAAATGAGTCATCAGCGTCTGAAACGTTGTCAGAGCAGTCAGGCAGTCCAAAGAATCTGCCGCACCCACAAAAAAGAAGTCATCCAAGTATTGTGTGACCAACGTATGTCCACTTTGTTGAGTAAAGAACCATTGTAGAAACGTACTGAAGGTTTCAAACAATGCACATGACATAGAGCAACCCATTGGCAATGCCTTGTCCACGTACCATTTACCAAGGAAATGGATACCCAGAAGACTCCAGTCCTCAGGATGGACTGGAAGCAGTCTAAATGCTGATTTAATATCGCATTTTGCCATTAACCACTTCCATGCTAATGACAAGGTCAACTCGTCATGGGCTTTACCTGCCCTGCGCTTATGACGAGTTGACCTTGTCACAAACAATGGGGTTCGTAAATGATCAGCGCCCAGCGGGAAAACCCTTAGCAGCCAAGGTGTTAAAGCAGAAGGGCCTGCAGTTACAACCAATGCCATAGCCACGTCAACAGAAGAGTAGGACACAGAGGCAGCTTCATTGTCGATAAAGTCATTCACCGACCCACTCTCTGGCCAGGACATATGTTGGATGAGCCGAAACTGCCCAGGTTCCTTTTTGGGGGCCACTCCAATAGGGGAAACAATCAGATTCTCCAAAGGCCAATCATCAAAAGGACCTACCATCCTGCCCTCACACACTTCCTTATTTAACTTCTCTTGCACCACAGCAGAATGTTCACTTGCCGACTTCAAGTTCTTAGACCAACGCCTCAAACGAGGACCCTCGTAACCCAGATGAAAACCATCCTGAAAACCTGATAATAAAAACGACCGCAGCTCCGCAGGCTCGTAGTCCTGCAAGGCGGCAGCCAGATGAAGAACATTAACCGGCGTACGAGCCTTTGGGCCCAGAGCCAGATGACGATTTCCCTCCCCTGGGAGCTGGAGATGGCTGTGGTGCAACATAAGATCCTGACCCCTGCTGTGGCCCCTGGTGACCCCCGGAAGGCCTAGGACCCCAGCATCTCGACAAGGGGTGATTTTTCCTTCCACATTGGGAACATTCATGCCGGAACTTGCAATATTCTCTATTACACGCCCCTTTATTGAAATCCCAACAGGTGCCTGAATTGGATTGCGCTGGCGAACTGGCGCCCACCCCTCCCCGGGTGGGTCGCGCCTGAAAGGGGCGATAAACCAAAGGAAAACCTCTAGCAGTAAAAATAGTCTTACCACTAGCAGAGGAACCCATAGTATGCTGCCAAAGATCTGTGCCTAACTCCCCCCATTTTGCCTCCGGATCCCAAGCCATGCGCGCCCTGAACTCCTCATCATACTGCGCCCATGCAAAATCATTCCTAGTTATTTGCGCTTTCCGAATAACATCCATATATTTAAACAAGGAAACACAGCGCTCAGGCAACTTTTCGCAATAGACGCTGGCATAGATTAAAAAGGCCGCCATCCAGTTTTCAATATTCAACGGAACTTTAGGGCGCTTGGCCAACTCGTATTCCTCTTCTTTTGAGCCTTCTTTGGCCCGGACCTCCCTGTGCAATAATTTCAACAGCTCCACGTACTCACCATTCCATATCCGTTCCTTAGTGCTGAGCATTAAATGAGCCCCCAAGGGCTTAGTAACACCCATATAGGGCAATTTTTTAATCTTCAACTCTTTACTATGCAAATCGTTTTTAGGCGTGTCCAAACCAAACGTGGAAGTACCACTGTCCACTTTTGTACTTACACCTTTATCCTCATCAGCCGTACCCACACTTTGGTCCTTTACAATGCGACCCTTATACAACTTACCATCAGCTTCACCAGAAACCAAATCCACCCCAATCCCAACAGACACCATTTTAGGTTGCACAGAATGTTCTACATTCTCACCTGGGCGCAACAAAGGAGGCTGACTTGGCTCCATCCTCCATGCCGTACGTGAACCGTCATCCGCCCTCCGAGGAGCCCTCACCGAGGGGCCGAGCACTCGTGGTCTGGACAACTCCGCATGCCCCTGCACCACCGGTGCCTGTAACACACTATGAGAGACATGAGAATGCGCCCCCCCCAGACACAACTTCCCGCACTTCGCCCTCTTCAGGGCTTTCTTCATCATAATCCAGAATTAACGACTCCTCTAACTGGGGAGGAGCAGGCAACACCACATTACTCTGAACATTTGTAACTGTTTGTGAACGACCACGGGCCTTACCAGCCCTCAACTGTGACCGTGGCGGGGAGGCCGACTGTACGCGTCGGGACCCTCCTCCACTATTACCACTTACAACTGCTTTTCTAACAGGCAAAACCAAATTAGAACCTCGAAGAACTTGTGGCACAAGAGAAGCCGTGCATGACCTGCTCTCATGAACAGCGCTGTAATCCCTCGATGAGGCCAGTAAGGTCGCGCTTGACCTGCTTACACTGCCTGTGGTGACTTCCCTCGTTGGGGCCATCGAGGTCGCGCTGAACCTGCTTGTGTTGGCCACGACGGGATCCCTCGATGGTATGGGACGTGCCGCGCAAGGCTCCACCCGCACTTCACCTTGGCGTGACTGGGCTGCCTGCCGCCCTGCCAAGTCCGCTGCTCCAGGCCGATCTCTAACCTGTAAAGAAAAAGGCCGGACTGATGTGCCGGGTCCCTTACTACATAAAACACCAGGAGCCGAAGACAAATCACCTGCCGTTCTACCGAAACCCTGACCACTCTCCTGAAAAACAACAGAACCAACAGGGCCTTTTCTTTTTAAAACAGCGCTCAGCCGAGGGGGAGAAGGGGAAGGAGCGCATACCTCCTCATCAGTACTTCATTCTAACAAAGCCTGAATAAACTCCGAAGCCGGGCCCTGTACCTGGGAACCCTGAACCCCCGACCCCCCCAAGGCACCCGAAACCCTATCCGTCCCACCCACTTGCAAACCTGGAAATTGTAACTCACCAGACACAGCAGGCATACCCCCAAGGCTCCCACTCCTCTGCCGAAACGAGGCGTCCCTACGCCCCTCCCCCAAGAAGGTAAGACATCCAAACCGCCCCAAGACCGAATCCTGACTACTGATTGTCGCTCACTCAGAGGATCCCCCACAGGAAAAGACCCTTCCACACGCCCAACACCCTCAAAACCTCCCATCTGTGCCCACTCACCCTCACCCAACGAACCACTGCAAACAGAGACTACCTCACCACTAACAGAGACCGAAGGAGATAACAATAAAGGGCTAACTTGACCCATATCTGCGGCAGCACCCCCAAAACCCCCAGACAAATCAGTAATGGCAGGACCTGAAGGAAAAGAAACGCGGGACCGCTCTCCTAGTTCTGGAGCGGCCCCTTTCACTTACCGCCTCCTGCCGCCGACGTTTAGGGGAATAACATGCCGGCACGACCGCCGACACCCTTGCTGATGCCACACGCTGGGGACGCTGGGGCTCGGCCTGCTCCCGATCACCTATAACCAAGTCCAAGCGGCCCGCCTCGCTAAGCAGACGAATCGCCTCAAGCACTCGATAATCTTCGCCAGCCATCACGAACCTGAATAGACAAGCACTACAAATTTGAGACTGAAAAAGACCTACAAAAACAACCGACAAAAACTAGCTGCAAAACCAACCGGCCACCAGGTCACCTAAGCCTAAAATGGTGCCCGGGAGGAGGAGCCACACCCATTTATAGGCTGGGCTCCAAAAACAACCACAAATAGCCCAATAGAAGCCCAAATGGAAACTGCTCGAAAAAGAACCCCCACCCAAACCTCCCAAACAGCCCGGGGGAGGAGACCTCCCAGGGGTCGGCTGCCCTCCCCCAAGCCCCCCTTGGCAAGCCTTGACTTGTCTGTGCTCCCTGATAGGGGATCCACTTCATGGAATTTAGGCTCAATACCACCATCGTGTGGCTATTCGGAGCATTATTGCGGCTACTTTCTCTCCTTCGACAAACCCGAGGCCAACTACACACAGCTAACTCTACCGCTGCTCGTTGAGCCCTGGAGAGATTCGGACCTGCTTCCTGCGTTACAGTCGGGGTTCCCTGTGTCCCCCCTTTCCCCTCGCTGCGCTAACTGCCCTTTTTTGCTGGGGGGGGTCCCAGTTTCACGCCATTGCTTACCTTGCCCCACCCCTGACCATGAGGCTTTGGGGACATCCTCGCCCGCTCTGACCCCTGCGTGGTGAGAGACCTGCCCGGTCCGATTCGCCCTGCTTGCTGACCGGGCTCCTTTGTCCATGACACCGCCTTTCCGGCTGTAGGCACTGGACATGCGTGTGCTCCTGCTAAAGGTCCTCTGCCCTCGGCTGGTCGATGGTTGGCGATTTTCGGCTTCCCCACCCGGTTCCCCCGATTGTGGCCCCAAATTACGTTGCCGTCGCCTTGGTCTTCAGCCATACAGCCGTGGCCTGGTCCCACTTACTCGAATCCCTCGTCCCGGCACCGCCGTTCAGGCTGCCGGCGTCGGACCTAGGTGTGCTTCTTCTGGGGGCCTGGTCCTGCTTGCTTGTGCTCCCATGCTCTGGGAGTTCCCACACTGGATTCCGGCAGCAGACTCATGCCTCCCTTGTAGAGCACAAGGCTACCTGGTTGTTTTCTTGCCCCTGATGCAGCACGGACAGAGCTTTGCCTCTTCACGGCAGGATCGTCCCAGGTTCAGAATTGTACAAGATTGGGCTCCGCCGTCGTTGCTGCTCCCCCCGCTCTGTGCAGATAGGAGCATACCTGGGGGAGCAGGGTTTATATGCCCCCTGGCTTGCCTTCGCCTTCCGCTAGGCCCCCCTTCCCATTGGGAGAAGTTTGTAACCCTCCTTGACCCCCATTGGCCGGGGTGTCTGCACTAGTCCGGTGACCGCTGCGGGGGGAAGGGAAGAGGGTGGCTTTTTGGCCTCTTTGTCCTTTTTGCGCCAAACGCCGCCCCCACTAGTTTGTCCGGGGGGCACAGCGCTGGTTAGGGCGCCGGCTCTCGAGCCCCCTTCGGGAGCAGCCTCTGCAAATCTAGATTTATACTGCCAACGGACGGTAATGCGGTTCAATGGCTTAAACCCAGTCAGCATATTTAATGTCCGATTCCTGGGGTCGGCTGTAGATACTTTTACCAAGAAGGGTGAGCACACTGAAAAATAAAAACCCAGCATTGCTTCCAAGCACTGTAGTGTTACTTTAAAAGGACAGGGATGGGGTATTCGAAAAGGGTCTATTGTATTTATAAAGCTCTGGGGATGGTCATCGCTTTTCTTTTTTTTTTTATAAATCTTTTTATTGTTTAAAACAAAAAATAAACAGACATATCTGGTGCCATACGTACATCCAATAATGACAGGGTGAGTTGGTACAAAAAAACAGGATAGTCGTGGAACAGCAAAGATATTCGAGAGGCTCGCATGATTAAGCACAAAATAAAATTGCATCAGTATAACCGATTAACAGTTTAGTTGCGAATACTCAGAACCTTCCCACCCATAAAATCAAAACAGCAGGAGAATCATGGCAACCAGGTACTAGAAGTTAAGGATCAACGTCAGGATATATCGGCAATATTACGAGTAAAGGAAAGACTGAGAAAAAATTGAAAAAGAAGGAGAAAACCATATGGGCGATAACAGAAAGAAAACAATAAACCCATCCCCCCACCCTGCACCCCTGCAAACGGCTATCGCCTAACCCCCCAGTAGCAGTGTGCCTGTCGCCCCTACTAACTAGGTACTAAAAGAAGAAATCTACCGAAGTAGAGAAGAGAAGTGGAGGAGGGCATAGTCGTACTGGCTTCCGGCCGCCCCCTCCCGCCAGAACCAAGGACCCCCAAGTTGAAGTCAAGAAATCAATCGGACAACAAATATGTGTCTTAACAAGGGAGTCTTCAAACACCGCCCAGCCGTAACGTAGCATTAGTTTAGCAAATCCCGTTCCCATCGATACTTGAGTCAAACCCAGTCTTTCGATCTCATCCTTGCCCCTTCCAATCAGACACATGAGTCCCCACCTGATAAACCACCTCTTCCACAAGACAGTCCGAGTGCGAAGAAACTATAATAGAACTCAATGCAAAACAAAGTAGTAGAATGAAAGTGCCGTGAACATCGTCAGGTCCAGAGACTCCATTCCCCATTATGAACTCCCAGCGTTGATTTGTCCGCCATTTTAGCGGCTCTGATACATGGGGAAGTGACGCAGTGTCATTCCCATAACAGTTCTCGTCAGAAGTTTCTGGAGTGGGAACATCAATTAGTCCTTCCATGGTCGGCAACGATCGTAGGTTTAACAATCCATTGGTGGCATTGAACTTGTGGTCGTCTTCCAAAACACTGGTCAAAGGCTCCGATACCTCACACAACGGGGTGTCTACTTCCTTCATCAGAGTGGCCATATTGGGTGTCTCGGTTGTCGCTGTTTCTTGTAGTGGAGTAGAGTCCGGTCCAATTCGTAGCATCTCAACCAGGCGCTCCATCGTCGCCTGAATGTGGTCTTCAACGTACACCTGAAGTGACTCAATGGCCGCCAACACCGTTCGCAGCGACGGGCCACTCGCGGTCTGTTCAGCCACTCTTCGATCGGTGTCGAACATGATCGCTTCCCCCTGCGGCTCGATCTATCATAGGGGAACGGGCGGATAGGAAACGGTCGACTGCAGAGGGAGACTTATGTATTGTTTCGATGGTATCCTGGGGCTGCCACCGCAGGCAGAGAACCAAACCCAGCGAACACCAGCGGGACGGTTACCGGGTCACCGGGCAAGGCCCCCGTCCACAACTGCTAGCGTTAGGCTGTCACCCCCCCCTCCTTCACCAAGGCAGCCCGCCGTCGTCCACATCAATTCGAAAAACCGAAAGAATTTTTTTTTTTGTCCACACCAGTAGACCGGACCCAATCACTCCACCACAGCCGATGTTGTTGAACTGAAACCCGGATGGGCCAGTACTCGAGACCCCGGCTTCCGTGCAGATCTAGGCCGCAAACTTCCACTCGACATATCTTCGTCAGCCGAGCAAGTAGAGATCTCGGGATAGTACCATTAATCTCACGGCAGGTTCATACACATTGTGGTGGGGCGCAAAGACAGGATAATTGGCAGGATATACCGGCGAGAGGCCGAGGTCGGCGGAGCCGGGAGCCTACGCGGCCATCTTGGTTGCTAGCGTGGCTCCTCCCCGGTCATCGCTTTTAAGCTCTTAGATGAACCAGCTCAGGGGGCATCCTGCTTGTGAGCAAGAGTGGGCAGCCTCGTAACATCTCCCTGAGGACACAACACCCTCACCTTCGAACAGCTTTTCGAAACCCCCAGCCCAACCCCACCCGAGGCGAAGGACGCTGTTAGTGAACTATTTAGATTAATGTCAGCACGGAATAGTGGTTATTTTTAAAGTTCAGTGGGTGGGCGGACCTAGGGCCTTTGCCGTTCCACCACCACTCCGCTGGCCCCAGCCTGGATTTGGGAAGGGTGAGATGGAGTAGTGAGGTGGTCACAGCTCGGCTGGACCAGCAGCAACATCCCCTCCCCTCTCTGGATTGAGGTCAGAGTTTCACCGGACAAACTGAGTCATGAGGATAGCTGGCAGATATGAGCTGCCCCCTCTCCAGGGTGCTTGAACCTGACCACACCACTGAACGGGCACCAGCTACCACTCCCACTCATGAAGTTAATGACGCCGGCTTCTACATGTGTGGTGGGGGTGGTATGTTTTCTGTCCAATTCATCGAGAGAGGTGGCCACTGGCAGCGGAGGGGGGGGCGGGAGCTGGGGGGTAAGCGGAAAGCACAGTCACTAATTTCACAAATTAAACAACAAGATGCTTAGAAGAGCAACCCCCCACCCCCCTCAAATGAGGTGTGCACCCTACACCCAGAGGTCTGCTCGAATATTTGCCCGAACTCGTACATTGGATCTAGGGCTGGTAACTACAGCTAAACAGTTGCAGATTAGAGGGGATGGGGGTACGCAAGCGGAATTTTCCTACCCCTCACCTCCGAAGCCAGGAGGGAATGCACATGAATGAAATGCATATCGGGGTTGTTGTTTTGTTGACAAGGACTAAGCCTGATGTATTTAAAGTGCATAGAGGTTGGAGGTCATGGAGTAAGGCTCCCTTGCCCCCAGGGGTGCAGGGTCCAGGGTGCTCAGTGGAAATTAGTGTTTATTTTGGGGCGCTATGGCATAAAACAAGTAATTAACAAGTGACAGGCTGCTTGGAAACTAAAAGCGTGCATGGCGCGCTGAATGTTGCAGAAAAGCACGTCATACCTGCAATAGGAAAAACTCTTCAAAGAAAATAGTGCTTGATGACTAAATAACAAGTACCATGTAACAACCAAAGTAAAAGGGCCAGTAGCCATGGGAGGATACAAATTAAGACAAGGCCCTAATAAGGAGGGACTAACAAGCCGATTACTGAATCAGAAGACAGCATTTATGAAGGACAAAGACACAAGCCAATAAAAAATATGGGTGGAGAGTGGGCGGAGCTTCAAGTCCATACTCTAATACTACATGCCTTGCAGAGCAGCGCATGCGCGCTGACTCTAGGCTCAACCTAAAAATATGTGCCCGTCACCATTGCTCTGCATGCATGCTAACTAGGAGCAAAATGCACAGCACCTTGATGTTGCCTTAGTACAGACATGCTCACTTACAACTCAAATTGCTGCTTCACATCAGCACTGAAGCTCACAACCGCACAGCGTTTCTCCTTCAGCGGTGAACCGCGCAGCCACACGACACTGATGCACACAGCCACACGGCACATTCTACTTCAGCGCTGACCCACGCAGCCACAAAGCTCCACACCGTTCATGCCCAGCATACAACTTCTCCCCTGCTAGCCCTCGACAAGCTTCAGTGACACTCAAATAGCCACAAGATCAGGGCTCGAGTCGGGGTACCACGCGGGTGGACGGCGTCCACCCACTTATTTTACTAGGAGCTCGTTTACTGGAGCAAATGGAGCCACACATTCGCTCTTTGGCCTCTCTGGGGCGAGATCAGAGCTCATTCAGAACGCTGCTCACGCTCTTGCTTCTCTGATGCAATCGCATCTAAGGGTTTAGCGAGGGGAGGCAACGAGTCTCATGGTGCAAGCCACCTTTCGTGACGTCACTTTCTGTTGTGACGTCAGTGTCCCCCCACTTCTTTTTTTAGGACTTGTGCCCTGCACAAGATGACATGGCATGGCTCAGCAGGCTTCAGTGACGCAGCAGCATTCCAATGATGGCCGCTGAGATGACGTGGCTTGGCACTACACATGTGCACTGCACACACCAACTTCTTCCCCAAAGGCCACAGAAATCATGCCTTTGAATAATAATCCTGCTTCCACAGTCGCAGTGATCAGGGACCAAAGAAAACTCCTCCCATAAGCTCTGTGCCTCAGGTACCTGCTCCGCACCTCAGTCAGTGCCCTTCACACCGACATCATTCTCGCCCATCCCAGCGCCACTGTTAAAAAGGACTCAATCAATATGGAGGTAAGGATGTCCTTTCAAGGATTTTTCATCAACATAAGATAATTCATTCTGCATAGAGAGCGAGCCAACCAGCACTCACAATCTGTGGCTTCTGGCAATTGTCACTTCTCAGTGTTTACCTCCCGCATACGAACGCATCCCTCACCTATCGCCTACCCCCAAAATTCCACTTCAATATCTCACACAAAGTCTCTCAAAATTTAAAAAGGTGTATTTTTTAGCATGTGGATCCTTTGCAATAACATGTAAATTATTATAGCACAGCACTCTGAGAAGTACTTCATTAAAAATGATAATTTTTAAACATGAACCTTTAGTGAACTAAGAGGTAAGAGACTTGAAGTGATTTGCCCATAAACATAGGATATGAGCTGAAGCAGAGACTCGAACAGTGTTCCCCTGGTCCAAAGTTGATGGTTCTGGTCCTAACGCCACACCCAGGGTACGGGGAGGGAAAAAGGCAGAAGCCACATGAAAGCTTGGCTCGTGGTTCTAACAGGACCTCGATCTGAGGTAGAGCCAGGCTTCAGGCTCGAGCTTTCAGTGGCTCGCCCACTACTACTTGTTTCCCTCTCAATTCTCGTAAATAGCATCTGCTTCTAACACGAGCTGGACACAGTCAGGCCTGCCAAGTACCACGCATCAGGGGTTAGATTAACGCATTTTCATGCATGTGTCTGCATTACCGCACTAAAATGCATTAGTCATGCATAACTAGAGCTCCTCACTCACAATACCTTTCATTTAACTCAGCACGCTTGGCTGCTTCTGATGGCCTGCCTGCTATGAACAGTTGTATGCAGTCGGCATGGCCTGGGTCTCACTTGTTGCTTTGGGTCCAGTTACCTTTAACAAGAGATACTTGATTTACTGTTTCCCCCAGCGGATTAGCCAGCTCGGATGGTTCCTTTAAATGTAAAAAAAAAATGGGAGTAGAAATAGAAAAAAATCCCTTCAATGGCCATATACTTCAATTGTGTGCATGCATCAATACATATCAAAGACTAGTGACAGAAGGAAGGTAATACTAAACAGAAATCATTCAAAAAATTATATTTATTATTTCTCTTTTTTGTAAATATAAATTCATATAAAAATCGTTATAAATCAAGCAATTCTATAGAAAACACATCAATTAATTATACAAATTCATGAAAGACATAATAGAATCATAAAAATAAGCAACAAATAAATATATATACCCCATGGTGTCAGACATACAACCAACTTACACTCGTGCTACCAAGCATACTACAATCAAACCTCATACATTGATGAAAAAAGGAACTGGTAAACAATTAGCCAGATCACACAGCTAAAATTGTTCAAGGGCTACAGGAAAGGAATAACGGCCCTTGTAGCAGGTCTACGCGCGTTTCGGTGGTTCAAGCCACCTTCATCAGGACCTTGTTCACCGTTTAGTGCAGAACCAGGGGATCAGACAGGACAAAAAACCTAAAAAGGAGAATAAATCTGTCACTAAGACATCCACAAGTTAAGTTTTATAAAAAAGCATAAGACATTCACTATTGCAGTTAAACTATGGGGGCTCATCAACGCGACTCAAGTAGGCACCTATACTATGTTAGTTAAAGGAATATGATTAAACTGACTTCATAGCACAGCGAAGAAGAGACCTATTGGGCCAGGACTACCTATTCACTCACAGAGCATGTTACCGGCTAGATTATAAATGCCAGATAAAAAAAGGGACACACAAATTACCTATTTGCATGGGGGCCTATCCTCAAGTGAGGGGTCAGAGACTCACAGTAGCACAGCTGTACATTGTCTATACTTACAAAAGAGCACAGTGAGTATTTTTCCTTTTTAAAGTGCGATTATAGAGGTCACATGAAGGACCAGATCAATTGAACAGCATCTACAAAAGGAATCAAGGGAGGCTGTAAATAGACATGTAATGGCGACTTGCTGAAACTCTTGCATGTCCCAGATTAAATAGGGCTTACCAATAGCGTCGTTCATAATGGGAGCAAAAAAGGCATGTGAGACTCAGGACTTCATCCGTATTGATGGCTACAAGGAGAATGTAAACGCCATGATGTCATAATTTATGCACAAATACCAAGAATTACATAACGTATGTATGCTTCCTATTGACACCCATCCTTATTTCACACTGACAGTGACCTACCAAGGTGGTCGCAGTGTGTCCTTGTTCAGTGGAACTTCACGCAATTCATCTATGTGTCGTATTAAGAAGAAGATCTCAAGTTGATTGGGGCTGACGGCGAAGGGACTAAGTACTGTTACTTCCTAATCTGTGCAAAGAAGGAAAAATAACACAAGAGTCCAATAAGGACTGACACATTCCACTTCATATGCATGTCCAAGATAGCAACGAACAATAAAGCCAAAAAAAGGGGGGAAGAGTGTAGGCTTACTTATATGCACAGTAGAGATACAGTCCATTGGTAAACTGCTTTATTGTATACCAGCGACTCTAAAAAGGAAGAGAGAACGTTACACGCTGTTAGGGTTTATGCAGGGTCTGGCAAGAAATAATGCGCGTTGTTAGTTGGGTCGGCGACCTATCTTGAAAGCGTGCAAGCGTCCATATCTAAGTGGAAGATGATAGATACGGACTATTAATGTTGCCAGATACATTGGTGTGGGTAAACCACTGGCAACACGGGAATCAGTATCACGTAAACTCATAAGCCTCTACTGTTTCTCGGGCTGGCAAAAGCGCAGATTGCTGCCTAATCCTAAATGGCTGACAATACAGAAACAGTCCAATGATAATGGATTAACAACGAGAGCGCCGAAAACTCCGAACTGCCCTGTCCTAGCGCTAAAGCCGGAGGTACCTCCAGCATAACTCCGTGACTCAAACGCCTACCTTAAGGTCCGTGGTAACGCGCCGTAATCCTTCTCCGTCACTGCGCCCCTTGGTGAGAAGACGTTTCAGACCCGCCATGATTTATACACCTTCAAGGCGTTCCAATCCCGCAGGAAGTGAACGTCAGATAGCAGAGGTCTCCAAATGTCAACACAAACGTAGGACTTCGGAAAAACGTGCATCTTGATAGTATCGAACTAGGAGAATAATTTCTGATGCAGGCGTGGAAAAATAAATAATCCCGCTGAACCCAGAAGCTGTGGTTAAGGTCAAGTTTTGATGCGTATACAGCTTGCAATTTACGTGCTTGAATGTAGCGTAACCAACGGAGGAAGTGTACAATTTAAAGCAATTGCAATAAAGTACAACTTCAAAAATTCAGGATGTATCCAGTAGTTACGTCACTGGAATTATCTATGCTAGTCCTCCCACAATTCAGGGCATAAAGGATAACGCCGTTTTCCGGAGACTGAATTGCAACGCACAATTGCGTGAAAAGCAGAGGGAGTCTTCCAAGAGAAGCCTGAAAGGCCGCAAAAGGTCGCAAAAGGTCCATCTACAAGGTACGCAATATATAAGGTGGTCCAGCCACCAAAGAGTGCAATCGAGGCATGTGTTGCAGCTAAATCATTAATACAAGAACATATAAATTGTTCTACAGACTACAATAATGTATGTGTATTTACAACAAATACCCCAAAGCATTTTTTTGTAAATAAACGGAAAAGTCATGATCAGATATTTTGAACATAGAACCTGACATTCTGGTGTAGATCAAGATTCACTGAACCGGAGCTCCACTTAAGCTGCCCGAAGGGAGCAATGAAAGACAATTTGTCTAGAGTCTCATAGCAATTGCCACACTGGCACATACTGAGGGTTGCTGCGTCACGGAGAAGATATTTTACCTGGTCACATACCAAGATAGTTCTTCATTAAGTCCTCTTTTAACACTATCCAACAGGTAAATCCAAAAGGTTTCACGTTTTTTACGCGTGATTTCACTCGGTTGTCCCATTTTGGGTGTAACTTTTTCCAGGATAGACCATTTGATCTCATCCTCCTTGTGGGACTTATCAATGCAATGTTGGACTAACGGAGCTGATAGCTTTTTGGTCCTGATTGCGGACTTGTGTTCGCTGAAACGGACGCGAAACTCGCGACCCGTTTCGCCCACATAGGCCAGACCACAGTCACAAAAAAGGATATACACTATGTTACTACTACGACAATTTGTAAGACAACGTAGTTTGATCTTCTTTTCATTATAAATAACAGTGTCAGATATCATAGCTGCCTCACAGGTGTGGCAGGAACCACACCTGTGATTACCCAATACTGCCGGAAGTCCAGTAATGGAGAGCTGGTTGTTGATTTGGGAACTTCTCGTGGGCGGTCTGGCGTGGACCAACATGTCCCTAAGATTTCTATTTCTCCTAAACGCCAGCATGGGGAGAGGAAGCGGGGGAACGCTCTCATCTGTGTTCAAAATTCTCCAGTTTCTGTTGATAATATTCCGAAGCTTGTGATTCAAAGTGGAATGGTTGATCACGCAAGTGATCCTATCGTGTTTGACACGTGTTTTACCTTGTAAAAGTGCAGATCTATCATAATATTTGGCCCTTTTGTAGGCTTGTCGCACCAAGCGATGTGGGTAGCCTCTTCTCAGTAGTCTGTCTTTCAGTGCATCTCCATGTTGGTGGAATGCACCAATGTCCGTACAATTGCGGCGAATTCGTAAAAATTCGCCGAAGGGTATAGATTCCCTTTGACAATTCGGATGGAAGCTGCCAAATTCCAAGATTGTATTTTTGGCACAATCTTGGAATTTGGCAGCTTCCATCCGAATTGTCAAAGGGAATCTATACCCTTCGGCGAATTTTTACGAATTCGCCGCAATTGTACGGACATTGGTGCATTCCACCAACATGGAGATGCACTGAAAGACAGACTACTGAGAAGAGGCTACCCACATCGCTTGGTGCGACAAGCCTACAAAAGGGCCAAATATTATGATAGATCTGCACTTTTACAAGGTAAAACACGTGTCAAACACGATAGGATCACTTGCGTGATCAACCATTCCACTTTGAATCACAAGCTTCGGAATATTATCAACAGAAACTGGAGAATTTTGAACACAGATGAGAGCGTTCCCCCGCTTCCTCTCCCCATGCTGGCGTTTAGGAGAAATAGAAATCTTAGGGACATGTTGGTCCACGCCAGACCGCCCACGAGAAGTTCCCAAATCAACAACCAGCTCTCCATTACTGGACTTCCGGCAGTATTGGGTAATCACAGGTGTGGTTCCTGCCACGCCTGTGAGGCAGCTATGATATCTGACACTGTTACTTATAATGAAAAGAAGATCAAACTACGTTGTCTTACAAATTGTCGTAGTAGTAACATAGTGTATATCCTTTTTTGTGACTGTGGTCTGGCCTATGTGGGTGAAACGGGTCGCGAGTTTCGCGTCCGTTTCAGCGAACACAAGTCCGCCATCAGGACCAAAAAGCTATCAGCTCCGTTAGTCCAACATTGCATTGATAAGTCCCACAAGGAGGATGAGATCAAATGGTCTATCCTGGAAAAAGTTACACCCAAAATGGGACAACCGAGTGAAATCACGCGTAAAAAATGTGAAACCTTTTGGATTTACCTGTTGGATAGTGTTAAAAGAGGACTTAATGAAGAACTATCTTGGTATGTGACCAGGTAAAATATCTTCTCCGTGACGCAGCAACCCTCAGTATGTGCCAGTGTGGCAATTGCTATGAGACTCTAGACAAATTGTCTTTCATTGCTCCCTTCGGGCAGCTTAAGTGGAGCTCCGGTTCAGTGAATCTTGATCTACACCAGAATGTCAGGTTCTATGTTCAAAATATCTGATCATGACTTTTCCGTTTATTTACAAAAAAATGCTTTGGGGTATTTGTTGTAAATACACATACATTATTGTAGTCTGTAGAACAATTTATATGTTCTTGTATTAATGATTTAGCTGCAACACATGCCTCGATTGCACTCTTTGGTGGCTGGACCACCTTATATATTGCGTACCTTGTAGATGGACCTTTTGCGACCTTTTGCGGCCTTTCAGGCTTCTCTTGGAAGACTCCCTCTGCTTTTCACGCAATTGTGCGTTGCAATTCAGTCTCCGGAAAACGGCGTTATCCTTTATGCCCTGAATTGTGGGAGGACTAGCATAGATAATTCCAGTGACGTAACTACTTGATACATCCTGAATTTTTGAAGTTGTACTTTATTGCAATTGCTTTAAATTGTACACTTCCTCCGTTGGTTACGCTACATTCAAGCACGTAAATTGCAAGCTGTATACGCATCAAAACTTGACCTTAACCACAGCTTCTGGGTTCAGCGGGATTATTTATTTTTCCACGCCTGCATCAGAAATTATTCTCCTAGTTCGATACTATCAAGATGCACGTTTTTCCGAAGTCCTACGTTTGTGTTGACATTTGGAGACCTCTGCTATCTGACGTTCACTTCCCGCGGGATTGGAACGCCTTGAAGGTGTATAAATCATGGCGGGTCTGAAACGTCTTCTCACCAAGGGGCGCAGTGACGGAGAAGGATTACGGCGCGTTACCACGGACCTTAAGGTAGGCGTTTGAGTCACGGAGTTATGCTGGAGGTACCTCCGGCTTTAGCGCTAGGACAGGGCAGTTCGGAGTTTTCAGCGCTCTCGTTGTTAATCCATTATCATTGGACTGTTTCTGTATTGTCAGCCATTTAGGATTAGGCAGCAATCTGCGCTTTTGCCAGCCCGAGAAACAGTAGAGGCTTATGAGTTTACGTGATACTGATTCCCGTGTTGCCAGTGGTTTACCCACACCAATGTATCTGGCAACATTAATAGTCCGTATCTATCATCTTCCACTTAGATATGGACGCTTGCACGCTTTCAAGATAGGTCGCCGACCCAACTAACAACGCGCATTATTTCTTGCCAGACCCTGCATAAACCCTAACAGCGTGTAACCTTCTCTCTTCCTTTTTAGAGTCGCTGGTATACAATAAAGCAGTTTACCAATGGACTGTATCTCTACTGTGCATATAAGTAAGCCTACACTCTTCCCCCCTTTTTTTGGCTTTATTGTTCGTTGCTATCTTGGACATGCATATGAAGTGGAATGTGTCAGTCCTTATTGGACTCTTGTGTTATTTTTCCTTCTTTGCACAGATTAGGAAGTAACAGTACTTAGTCCCTTCGCCGTCAGCCCCAATCAACTTGAGATCTTCTTCTTAATACGACACATAGATGAATTGCGTGAAGTTCCACTGAACAAGGACACACTGCGACCACCTTGGTAGGTCACTGTCAGTGTGAAATAAGGATGGGTGTCAATAGGAAGCATACATACGTTATGTAATTCTTGGTATTTGTGCATAAATTATGACATCATGGCGTTTACATTCTCCTTGTAGCCATCAATACGGATGAAGTCCTGAGTCTCACAAGCCTTTTTTGCTCCCATTATGAACGACGCTATTGGTAAGCCCTATTTAATCTGGGACATGCAAGAGTTTCAGCAAGTCGCCATTACATGTCTATTTACAGCCTCCCTTGATTCCTTTTGTAGATGCTGTTCAATTGATCTGGTCCTTCATGTGACCTCTATAATCGCACTTTAAAAAGGAAAAATACTCACTGTGCTCTTTTGTAAGTATAGACAATGTACAGCTGTGCTACTGTGAGTCTCTGACCCCTCACTTGAGGATAGGCCCCCATGCAAATAGGTAATTTGTGTGTCCCTTTTTTTATCTGGTATTTATAATCTAGCCGGTAACATGCTCTGTGAGTGAATAGGTAGTCCTGGCCCAATAGGTCTCTTCTTCGCTGTGCTATGAAGTCAGTTTAATCATATTCCTTTAACTAACATAGTATAGGTGCCTACTTGAGTCGCGTTGATGAGCCCCCATAGTTTAACTGCAATAGTGAATGTCTTATGCTTTTTTATAAAACTTAACTTGTGGATGTCTTAGTGACAGATTTATTCTCCTTTTTAGGTTTTTTGTCCTGTCTGATCCCCTGGTTCTGCACTAAATGGTGAACAAGGTCCTGATGAAGGTGGCTTGAACCACCGAAACGCGCGTAGACCTGCTACAAGGGCCGTTATTCCTTTCCTGTAGCCCTTGAACAATTTTAGCTGTGTGATCTGGCTAATTGTTTACCAGTTCCTTTTTTCATCAATGTATGAGGTTTGATTGTAGTATGCTTGGTAGCACGAGAGTAAGTTGGTTGTATGTCTGACACCATGGGGTATATATATTTATTTGTTGCTTATTTTTATGATTCTATTATGTCTTTCATGAATTTGTATAATTAATTGATGTGTTTTCTATAGAATTGCTTGATTTATAACGATTTTTATATGAATTTATATTTACAAAAAAGAGAAATAATAAATATAATGTTTTGAATGATTTCTGTTTAGTATTACCTTCCTTCTGTCACTAGTCTATTGATGCATGCACACAATTGAAGTATATGGCCATTGAAGGGATTTTTTTCTATTTCTAGTTTCATTGTTCCTCCCCTCTGTCCCTTGGCCACATTCGCTCTTTGAGGGGGTCCCATTGTACATGTTACCTAAAAAAAATGGGAGCCCAGCATCTCTGGGTTACGTGGGCCGTGGCCCTTTGGCATTGCTAAAATATACAAAGAGCAAGTGTGCCTTTGCAGCTTCACTTGGATCTGACTGTGCGTTGTGTTGTTTTTCAAGGCACATATGTGACACAGTTAATTTGGCCCAACCAAGCTGTAGTTTGCTCTTTTCTGTGCTGCCTGTGCCTGCTGAGGCACTGTGGTCCTCAGCCTGAGCAGGTAGCGCGGTGCACTGCAGGGTATGCTTGTGGCCGGCGCCTATGGGGGGGCGGGGGGGACCCTATCGCATGGCTCTCCCTCGCTGTTGTCCCCCATGCCTCCGCTCTGATAACGGGATGTGATTAATGGTAATAATGTCACACATCTGTCCCAGTGCTGAGTGTCAACAGCCTTTAACTTTTGGTAGTCCGGCTCCTCTGGGTACGTTTGCGGGAGGGGGATGCGTCATATCCGGCAGGGTGCACACATAAGTGGTAGGCTGCTGCCAACACACAAGCTTGCCACCAGGCCAGCATTATAGCAGCCCCATCGATAAATTCAGGTCAAAGGTTAATACTGGTAATTATTGAATACGGCATGCATTCCCGGAGTATATTTGTCCTTTCCCATGTGTGGTCACGCGCCCTGCTGCTGATCTCCATTATAGAGGCGGCGGAAGTGCTGCTGGAGCGGCTTCAGGCCATCACACTAAGTGCTGATCTCTGTGTCGGGCGGGGTGGTTACATACCGACACACTGATGTCTGCAGAAAGCTGGGGCTGCTAATCCTCACAGAGGGCAGGAGTACAAGGTTAGTGTTCATCACCCAACCTACCAGGACAGCGCTCATTTAAGGGCAACTGCTTAACAGCAGGGATAGTCTCAGGTACGAAGGAGTGAACATACTATTTTAATTACCTGCATTTTTTAAAGCATATAAGTAGCATTTATGAATGATGACTGTCACCCAATCTTTATAAAGCAACATGTTTACAGAAGATTTGTTCTGAACATGTGATGTTAAAAGTTGTCTCAATGACATAATTTCAAAAGTAAACATCTGAGCTGGATATACATGCTACCAAGAGAGTCCCATCTAGATCCTCATCTTTTTAGTGCTTACCAATGCTCAAAAGCATACAATTCCTGATATTTATCTTTTTTCCGTGCACTCCATTGCTTGGTTTAACTCTTGACAAAGTGTGATACATTTGACTGAATGTCACTCATAAGTAGTACACCGAAACCATGGCAATGTTACACATGAGCATTCTGAAAACTTGGCAGCAATGCGCAGTGATCTTGATAGATGGTACTTCATTTGTTCCGGACTGAGATGATGAAAATTAGGCCTTCACTCGCAGCAGGAGCACCAAGTCCTAAACTGGACCCTTTGTCTCACTGGAAACCACAGGCAAGCTCTCAGAGACGGTGACGCAGCAGCCCACGTTCCTGCTGGCACTAAAGCGCGCGCCGCCTCCTTCTGTAATCACTGCGGATGACTAAAGAAGCACTCCGTCACGTTTTACGCCTAAACAGGTTGGGTTAGGTCTACCCCTACTTAAAATGACCCATCACGTGTGCTCCTGCTCCATGAACGGCGTGGGAAGGCGCGCGCCACTCCAGCTATAGCGCCAGCCTTCTTCGCTTTAGCGCGCCATGACGCAGCGTCCCCTCAGGTGGTGCTTGATGGCACAATTGCTGGTGGGTATTTTGTTTTTACATTCGAATCGGGGCTGCGGTTTAATTGCATCTTATCCGGCGGTACAGCGCTCTGTTGTCAGTCTGGTCTTGGTGTGCGGGCGAGAAAACTACACAATTAAAATAAATGAAATGCATGTTTGTGCTGGAATGTGGGTGGCCAGCCTGCTCGCTCGTGTAGATCGATCGGTGGCTTTCCACGCGCTAGAACATGCGATGCTTCGAGTCCCTTTAGGTGTAGGGGCTGTGGGGCGCGCGTATTCCAGGTATGTTTTGCCTCCTTTCTCCCTTGTAAATGTCCCTCAGTAGTCTACCCTGGCATTTATGCTTTTAACATCCACATGAAGCTACTGGGGGACCTGATGCGGGGCACTGGCAGGTCCAATCACCAGTGGCACTTCTACATCTTCCAACTTCAGTTGTTGGACAAAAGCAAACCTTTTCTTCCCGCCACAGACAGCGTGGCCAACTCCCTCTCGGTTATTACTGACACTGTTTCCAGTCTGAACATTCATGTGATAATCTAATGCATTCTGGGTGTTGTAGTCTTGTTTTTTTCCATAGACCTAATAAGACAAAAATACCTGAACATTTTTGCTGGGAGGTGAAAACTGTTCCAATGCATGTGCATTCAATCATATTACTCCTTTTTGTTCTCTGCATACGTTGTGCTCTAGAGTCTAGTGTCTGGGACATCCGGGCAATCTGGCTCCCAAACTGAAAATCTTTGGAAGGTGTAGGATTACTAAAAGCGAATTTATTGCCCACCTCAAAAATACTACTTTTTGTATCCAAGGCCTGTCAAGGGTCCCAGAAGGCTGCCTTATTATAGATAGAGGTAACTGGGTGGCACCGATGCCCTTCTGTACAAGATCATGCAGATCCTCATAACAGGTGGTGCAAATAACAATAACACGTTGCACTACAGTATAGAAGTGAAGTACCTGGAGCCTCACAACTTCCACCCTCGAGGGAATATCAGGGGTTCTCCCTCCTTGTTGTGAATAGTTGGAATCAGGCCTTGCTGTAAACAGGAGCCCCAACTGTTGACCCTGCTGCGGCCACTCAACAATCAAAGAGATTTTTATAATTTGGGGGAAGCTGCAGGTTCTGTGTTTACTTTTAATTCACTTATCCATCGTATCCATGCAACTTGGCTGGGGGAAATCAAACAGCAGGAGGGAGGAGTAGGTATTCATGCCCCACCCTCAGGGCTGCAGAGGGTTTTGCGGATGTTTGGGAGAAGGCAATGCGGAGCGTAGTCAATGAAGATGGCATGGGTTAGAAGAAGGGCCTTTCTTGAACAGACCCCTCACACATATCAAGAAAACTCTGCTGAGCTCCATTGACACCCGTCAAATAAACTTAACTTCTAAAACCAAGCGATCATTCGGTGTGCAATGTTGTCCTATCTGTTTGAAAATTGAGCGGTATCAAAAAGAGAATTCCTTTCTGTGTTATTAACTTTTTTAGTGACCTATGGGCCTACATACTACTTATCAACTTTTTGTGCTATATAGTGACACGGGTAGTTATTTTTGCACGACACTGAAATTTCTCTTGTCTCTCAAATTTAATTCTTTATAAAAGATTATGTTAAAACCATTGTTTAATCCACAGTTTATATAACATTTTTACAATTGTATATTCTGGTACAAGTTCCACACTTCCTGTGTCAATTCCTTTTACAATTCCAAACTCAGAGTAAATAGTTCATACAGTGTAGATGAATTTAAACATAAATCACAATTTAATAAATAACATCGAAGTAAACAATATTAAAACCAGCAGAAAAAGTCCTTTGTCAACGCGTTTCGGTGTTTTGTTCTAAATCTTATAAAACCTTCTTCAGGACAGAGCTTTACTTAAAAACAGTGTTTCTTCATTCTAAAAAAACGAATACATACAGTTAGTATCATTTATCTAATTGAGAGAAGGTTTCATTCTATCTTGTCGTGTACATATTTTGTGTACCGTATCACTAGTGTATTTATTCATATTATGTAAAAAGGCATTCTTACTTAGATTATCTGGCCATAGATCTTTCACTTGGGGTTCTGGACCTTTCAGATTGAGCGGGCCTTGTCGAAGCACTGGGAGCAATATCTGAATCATTTTCGAAGAGGACTGCAGGTGAGGAAAGTGCATTATTGAACCTGCAAGCATGGACAGGTTTATTAATTCCAAATTATGTGGACACTGAAGTGTCCCCTGAGATCACTGAGGAATTGGAGATCTTGGAAAATCTGAGGATGGACTTACGCAGAGAGAGCTGGAGGGTCCAGCAGTGATCCATGTGAATGAACTTCGGCAACCTATGAAACAGGTGTTGTCATCTTTGCACTGAAAACTGACGAGGGCACACATTGGTTCAACATGCCCACAGGATCCCCACAAAGGAAGCAAGACCTGCTGGGTCTATAGAGAGCTCGGTTACAGTGGTTCTACAGACACTTGAACTCAACCACAGAGCGCAACAAAACAACAATAGTGTGCCAGGGAGACAATAGTTTGCCTTACTTTCAGGACCACAGCCAAGTAAACCAAGAGTGGAAAGACGTCCTAGAAATTAAGAAAGGTTAGAGGAGCCCCCTGATTACTGCATAATTTGTCTGAGTATACCACGGGGGTCGAGCTACATTTTGACCAAGTAGAAACAGGAAAACTTCTCCTTGCATCTGAGAGGAGTAGACCCGCCTAGTGAGGAGTGCAGAAGCGACCACTGGAATTGGGTTCTTTAATTGGTTTTGCTTAAAACGTTTCTAGCTTTTTTTTCTTCTTCTGTCCCACTACTCCCAGTTGGATTCACAGCAGATCACTGTGACACTTTGTTTAGCGTTTAAAAGTTTTTTTAATCCTGAAAATAGGTTTTTAAGACGCCTTGGTAATGTCTATGTACACCTGTGCTTAATGGTGGTATTCCCAGCTTTGTGTGTGTTACTGTGTTTTCGTCTTGGCTTTCCACTGTGTTGTTATGCAATAAATACATTTAAACTTAAAATGACAACATTTTCTTGTGCTAAAGTGTCAAAACAGACATTCTTCTCTTTCACACAGTGGTCACGTATCTTCAGAGGTTCGTCTTTCTGCCACCTTGATAGTTTTGCTGAGGACTTTAATAATCCAGGGCCAGATGTAGGTAATCACATATTACCGATTCCTAAATACCGAATTTTACCGATTCGGTATTTAGGAATCGGTAAATGTGATGTAGCTAATGATTCGATAAATATTACCGAATCGGTAATATTCGGTATTTACCGATTCGGTATTTACCGAATAGGAAATTTCCATTCATTCCTATGGGCCACCGGGCCCATAGGAATGAATGGGAAATACTGATTTGGTAAATACCGAATCGGTAATAGGGGGAAGTCTTACAAGTTAGGCAGGGTGTCACATTGACACCCTGTTGCACCCCTGAATAGTGCATGGGTGCACATGTGGCACACATACATGCCCTAAGGGCATGTATGTCTGCCACATGGCACTGTTAAAAAAGCACAAAATTGCTTTTTTAATGGTTTTCGATATTTACCACCAACTTGTAGTTGGTGGTAAATAACGAATCCTTAAATGAGAAATACATTCACTTGAGTGCTCCCTACATCAGGGATTCAGTAAATTACCGTATCGGTATCTTAAGGATTCTGTAATTTACTGATTCCTTAAATTACCGATTCTGTAAATTACAGAATCCTTCAATTTGGCCTCCTAAATCTAAAAAGCCTAATACGGGTCGGTAACAGCCGAAATTCGGAAATTTTGGCCGTTACCGACCGGTATTAGGCTACCTACATCTGGCCCCCAGTTCTTTAAATTTCCTTTAACATTGCCCTAATTTGGCGCTGGCCTTGATGGGCACAAGCATCATGGCTGCCCTACAGCTTCATATTCCCTTTTCCCTCAGTCTGCATTAGTCCATAGCAGCCCTGAAGACCTCCAGTGCATCCCTCCATGGTCGTTATTTATCTCTTGGTAGTCCTACATTAACAGCCTGATTCATGAAGCTAAATTGCGCTCGCAATAGCTGCAAAAATGCAATCGCGGGCGCAATTCCCATAATCGGTATTCACCACGAACATTGCGAATTCGCTAACACAGAATTGCGAAATCGCTAAAATATTTGCAGATTCCCGGCAGTAGACCAGTTGCGAATCGGAAATAGCGAGAAATCACGGATTCTGCGAAAATAATAGCAAAATTGCAATTTCCTCGCAATCGGGATTCATGAAAAATCGCAATTAGCGCAAAACCCCAAAATCGCATTTTGCGAGGCGCAATTTAAGGACAACCCAAAGCAGGTGGTAACCATCAAACCCATAGTAAACATTTTTTTGAAAAACCGTTGGCCAATCAGCAACTGGTGCTGGCCTGACCAAACACACTTAAGGAGAAGCAGCATCAGCATAAGGAGTGTCACAATGCCAGGAATGTACATGGTGGTCAGGCGGCGAAGGCTACAGCGAGCAGCACGGAGGAGACGCAGAATCCAGGCCAGGATATTCCGCCAGCAGGTCACCCTGCTGGGCCAAACCAGAGATCAAATTTACGCAAAGTACCGCCTGAATGGGGCAATGATCATCAAGCTAATTCAGGACCTTGACCCCCTGATGCAGCACCCAACAAGGCGGACCAATGCCGTGCCAACACATGTCCAGGTATTGTGTAGCCTGCACCTCCTGGCCTCCGGGAGCTTCCAGGGGATAGATATCACAGCCCACCATGTCCTGCTGCCTGGGGAGTTTCCTTGACGCAATGCTGACCCAGCTACACCACCACATCAAATTTCCAACAAGCCAACAGGAATTGGATGAGACCAAGCTTCAATTCTACAATGTTGCGCATTTCCCACACGTGATAGGATGCATTGACTGTACCCACATCCACATCTGCCCACCAGCTGCAACGGAGTACATGTACCGCAATCGCAAGTCCTACCACTCCCTCAACATCCAGATGGTCTGCAATGCTAAGACATACATCACGGACATAGTGGCACAGTACACGGGGAGTACACATGACTCATTCGTATTCCGGTACAGCGGCCTCCACACACGACTGGCCAGGGGAGACTTTGGGGAAGGACACCTACTTGGTAAGTACACTTTGCCCACAATGCCACACTGCGATGAAGTAGCTGCGCTGCACAGGCACTCACCCTCTGCTCCTCTCATTCAGGTGACAGTGGCTACGCCCTGCGTGAATACCTCCTCACCCCATACCTCAACCCTGCTACACCACAGCAACGGCGTTACAACGTATCACATATATGCACAAGGAATTGCATTGAGAGAACTTTTGGGCTACTGAAGAGCAGATTCCGCATACTTCACAAGACAGGTGGGGCCATGTACTACAGTCCTGATGTGTGCTGCCGCATTGTGGCTGTGTGTGAAATACTACACAACATTGCTACCAAGTGCCGGATACCTGCCGACATCTCTGGCAGTGAATCGGAAGGGGACGACCGGCCACCTGCATATGCGCGCCATGCATGCGGAGAGAACCCAGCTGAAGGCCACAGACGCCGCAACCACATCACAATGAACAGTTTCTAGTGCACCCTCTCCCCTCACCCAACAAATCACAATTGCATGCAAAATCAAATAATGACAGAACGCCAATGTGTGATGCTATATTCAATATTATTGTTAGATTCACAATAATTGTGCATGTTGCCATCCTTCCATTGCAAATAGTATTACCCCATACTGCTGCGTCCAATACACAGGGCAGGCTTATGTTCAGCCTGTGCCTGTACAAGTACATGTAAGTCAGGTGCGCCTCCGGCGCTAAGCACCCAAGCGCCTCTCCGGCTCCTCCTCAGCCACCGCACGTGACCCTGCAGTGGGCCTGGTGCTACGTCTCAACACCCCTACGTGTGAGGCAGAGTGGCTGCTCACACTTGACGTGCCCTCGCTGGCATCGTCCCCCCCGACAGTGGCAGGTAGAGCGGGATGAAGTGCCATTATGGCAGTGGTGAGGTGCTCTAATACCCTGGCCACATCCTCGCAGCATTGAATGAGCTGCTGCTGCTGCGCCAGGGACCGGTGCGATAGCTGCGACGTGGCATTACCGATCACATAGTTCGACCGAGTGTAAGCCGTCAGCCGCGTCAGTAGCTGCCGGTGGCGGCGGCGGGCCGTGTTGCGCTGGGATATCAACAGCTGTGTTGGCCTCCATGGCTGCCGTCATGCGGGCCATCCCCTCCCCCACACCTGCCATGGCTGCCGTCATGCGGTCCATCCGCTCCCCCACACCTGCCACATTGCGGCCAATGTTATACAGCTGCAACTGTATGGCCCCTTGCCGGCGTGCCTGCAGCTGGTGAATGCGTAGCATTCAACGTTCGATACTCATGCTCGGCAAGCGCTGTTCCATCCCCCTCCTGGCGCTGGGAGCATTGGTCTGCAGGCGAGCCCTGCCACGCCTGCTCTGCTGGCTGGCCACAGTTGGTGGCCGCTGTGTCACCGCTGTCGCTGGACCTGATGTGGATGCGCCAGCTGCTGGTAGAGTCGAGCTAGGCATAGATGGTGCGCCAGACGGTGGAGGCACAGATGTAGTGGGCCTGGCTGCAGGGGTTGGTGCTGCGGCAGACGGTGGAGGCACAGTTGTAGTGGGCCAGGCTGCAGGGGTTGCTGCTGCGGCAGACGGTGGAGGCACAGTTGCAGTGGGCCGGGCTGCAGGGGTTGGTGCTGCGGCAGATGGTGGAGGCACAGTTGTAGTGGGCCGGGCTGCAGGGGTTGGTGCTGCGGCAGACGCTGGAGGCTGTGTTGGTAATGGCACCTCCTCGTCATCCTGTGCTTGCTCATCGATGAGCAGCCTCTCACTGTCGCTGCTGTCTGCGCCACCTGTGAGGGGAAGTGGACGTTCATTAGTTGCATGTATCTGTCACACGTGCAGTTGCTACATGCATGCTGGGTGACATTCCCTGACTGGCTATGGCATTGCGTACTTTTGAACCTGTCTGGCTGCATTGGGTACTTGTACATTGTGGACACACTACATGTCCCACAATGCTTTAGGGCATTACCTAATGTGTACCGATGGCATGACTTTGGAACATTATGGGAGGCTATAGGGTCAATGCCATTCATAGGGGACAGGGTCGCAGTCGCATGCCACTTACCTTGGCTCTCTTGGGTGGGGCGGGATGAGTCCAATCGGGTGACTCCAATGCACGCCTCGGCCTCCAGCGTGTCTTCGACGCGATCCTCCATGGGGGTGTTTGGAGGGACTGTAGGTCCTCCCCCTCCAGTGGCCAGGGACTCTCCCAGCCTCTCGGCAACCTTCTCCTTGGCATGACCTCGGAGGTCGTACCACCTTTTCTTTAGTTCATCAAGTGACCTGTCGGCCACACCCACAGAGTTCACTGCGGCCGCTACCCCGACCCAGATCCTGCGCTTCTCCTGCTCGGGCACCGTCCTTGACTCTCTCCCGAACAGTTTGGAGTGGTTCTCCACCACCCCTTCGATTAGGTGCTCCAACTCCTGTTCGGAGAACTTAAGTTTTCTCTTGCGCCCGGTGTTGCTGGGCCCTGGTACTGCCTCCTCAGCCATTGCTGCAGTGGAATTGGAAGTGGTAGTCCAAGTTTGCAGGTGTCCTTGCAGGAGCTGTCTCTGTTGCTGCCTCAAGGTCTGCCTCACTGTGGTGAATGGGGGTGGGAACTGGCTGCTTCCTGGTTGTGATATCATCACTGTGCTCGAAATGCGACTTCCCGTTTTCCCGATCACGCGATTTAGCAATCTCGCTTTTTGCGATCTCGCAATTAGCGATATCGCTATTTGCGATATCGCAAATCCGACACGGATGTTACCGAAAATTGCGATTTTTCTGCGATTTTCGATAATCGCAAACGGTGTTTGCGGCCGCGTGCGAATCACATTTTTTTCTCGCAAAACATCATGAATACCGTTCTGCGATTTCTCAATTGCGATTCGCAGTTAATCGCTATTTGAGAATCGCAGATTCCGGTTTTCATGAATCAGGCTGCAAGTCATTAGTCACCAGAGGGTTCCTGCGGTGTGGAACTGGTGTTGTGTGAACACATGTAATACCTTGAAATTCCTAAAGTAAGAGCTACGCGTTAACACCTTCATTTGTGTTGTTTTTCCTGGAAAATGTAACACTATATAGGAGACCATCACCTTGTCGATGAGGCTGTTTCAGGAGGAAGGCAGAATTGCTTGAACCCTCATACACCATTGTTAGTTCCAGGTAATGCCAGCGGAGCAGCACAGGGTGGTAGAAGGAGGCCAATTTAGGCGGATTTCATTGTGGATCCACCTACCTACCTTGATGCCTAGGATTTGCTCATGATGCAATATACTACAATGACAATGAGGCATGCAATTGCATGATCCAAAAGAACCGCTGTAGGCCCACTGTAGCCTTCTTTAAATTGTTATCACTTTTTAGAGAATTAAGATAACACCTTTCTATAGAAAAACGTGAGTAGGGTTGGGAAGTTGTGCCCCGTCCTGAAGAAGGTACACCAGTACCGAAACATGTCGACGCACACCAGAGGTTCTGTCCCTAATTAAGACAATTAACCTCGCTCTTTTGCACACCTTTTTAATAGCACCAGCTAGGGGTACGAAAGAAAGTTTTTTTCACATCACCCACTAGCTAGGTACTTTTTAACTTTTCACCACACCCTTCACTCACATCAATCCCTTCACTTGCACTCAACACACACCACACATAGTCCAACTTGTCAACGCTCCCGCGTAGTCGCAGGTCGTAGCGTGCCGCATCCCCTTAGCGGGATGCGAAGACCCCGATGATGAAGCATGACACCAAGGGGCCTGTTGGTGTGTGAGGGGTATTTTACACAACACTGAGTGTTCCCCTTCCCTGTGGTACACACTGGTAGTAGGATTCTTCTTGTTTATTTATCAGCGCCCGTGGAGTAGGAATCCTATTTTTGTACTCTACCTCCCTTCCTTGTTAATTGTAATGCCTTGATATACCACAAGAGGTGGACTCTTTCACTTCTTGCTTTGCATGTTTCACAGCGGTCCTCGCTCACTGAGAGGTATCCAATGGAAGTGATGTAAGGGCACAGAAGTCTTGTTCATGTAGGGTGCGTCTTCATAGTCTTCACCGGCTCTATCCAATGCTTGGCTTCTTCAGCATGATTTACCTTGTTAGCCTTTATTGTGGTTGGTGACAACCTGAAAGGGGAAACAAAATCACTACACGCTGCACAATGCTCAATCGTCTCCAATTGTTTAATCAAATAACATTATCTGAGGCTAGGAGTGATCTGGAATGATACACCAGGCAATACTAATGTAAGAGAAAGAGTCAATCTAGAGCAGTGCCGGACAGGCCGTAGCGGGCATCAGGCGTTTTTCAGGTGGGCTGGAAGGTTGGGGTCCGGTTTTGGAGTGGTGGGCAGTTTTTGTTACAGGGTCTCGTTTAGCAGCAGTACTGCACACTAGCACCCGTCCCCTTCCAGGCTGGTCCGACTGAATTGCCAGGACTGGTTTGTGCCCCCAGTCCGACCCTGATCTCGAGCAATGTGCAATACACTTATTGAGTGGCAAAGGTAAGGTAGCATCTTAATATACAGTCCATAAGCATTGCCACTGCCTTTGCAGTGAAACTCACTGCATTAGATACTGTGCAGTGCTATTGTCTGATAAAACTGGTAACCACCACCACCGCCCTGGTAAAGAGCAGCTGGTGCAGACTCCCCATTAAGGGAAGCATTCCCAGGGCTCCATACACTTTACCTTTCATTATTGGTAACAGTACTGCATTTCTGTTTGTATCACTAATTTTACCATTACTTGTACAAAATAAAGCTACCAAAGGTTAACTACTCCTGTTGGGAGAAACACACAACTGTACTGTACAGAACATGTGCCTGCACTTCCTTGTGGTTAATGGGTGTGATTTAAACACATGCAGCACAGTATTGTAGGTTTTCCCATTCTTGCTCTTTCTGAGGAGACCAGACTTTCCTCCACACACTTGTGCAGTTATGTATTGTACCTGCTGTTTGTCTGAGGCATGAGCCTCCATACATGCCAAAAAATTTAAATTGCTAAGAGGGAGATTTTGACAATATATGTGGAATTGATTTCCTCCATCGAGTTACATTGAAGAAGAAAATATTTTAGGCGTGAAGCATCTAAAAACAAAGCCATTGTGGGCTTAAGCAATCGTGAGTCTTCCACCTGAATGGGGTCTGTTGGCATCTATGAGCCTCTGCTGGGGTTGGCCGTGATTTTTGCTGTGAGGGTGGATTGTTGGCCCAGCCTCAAACGTGTTGGTAATCTCGGTGCTAAATTCAACCAGGGGGATTTCCGTCAGTTTGCAATTCAGTGTGAGTAGTAAGCAAGCTAGGTCATCCCTGTAGCTTACCAGCACTGGATACATGCACTGAAAAGGTGACCAGTGTTCCGCATTGCAAATCTCTTTAAACAGGATGATAAACACTCATTAACAGCTGCATCCAGGAGAGAATTTATAGGGGGATACAGAGAGTATATTAAAGGACTCATAATTCATAACTAAAAGGGAGCCCTTTTTAAGTCCACCACTCTGGCAAAGGGTCTGTAAAGATGCAGCAAACTTGATGGGCGGTACGCATCCCAGTTATCCAGCTTCTATCTGGCAAGCAGAGCTTAACTTGTGCCAGTGGTTTGCAGTCATTCGTGGGGACCAGGGTTTGTTTTTCAATTTCAGACAGTGACCCTGAGCAGCCACTATTCAGAGGAAAGAGGAAAAGGGTGACAATAGAAAATGGTTTAAAAAACAAAATGGAAGAGTGACATAAAGGCTGAAAACTCAAGGTGGTTGGGAAAGATGTAGGAGGTGAAATCGACCCCATTCATCCGTAATATCAAGAAACCCAGGCATTCTGCACCCCTGGCAGTGAGTTCTTATGAAAAAACGAAAGGACCCGGAACTTATATATATTTTTCTTTTTACAAATTAAGCACTGTAAGCAATGTTTTAAAGCACAACATCCACAAGACTGACTGAGAAATCCCATCGTCATAAACAAGTAAGCCCAGTGTCTGCTAGAGTTACTGCAGAGAAACATTACAATTGCTAAGAAATACACCTGCCACACACTTATTACTTTAGCAAAAATAGAATTGACACAAATTGCCTTCATGCAGTATTGAAGGTCAGCGGTGGGAGCTAAAAGCAGCCCTGCAGAGTGTCTTTAAACCATCCGAGTGTACTGAGAAGCACAGTGGGTGAGTCTGACCTTCTTCAGGAGGATTTGGAGAGGGCAAATTATATACATGTCTACAAGAAAATTGTATATGTGCCCTCATTGGCACTTGCTATTTTAAATAACATGTTATCTCTATTCATAATATATCCATTCTTCATATTATCTGTTTTCGCCATGCCACTTATTATATTGCTCATGTTCTGTACTAGTTTGGCTTCTAATAAAACTAGCCAGGTGTATAGTCTGTGTGTTGTATCTGGAAAAAGCAGAGGGGAACCCATAACAAGATAGTTGTAGTCTCTAAGATGTTCCTTTCTAAGTTAGTTTGGGAGAGATTCACCCGTCCATTTTCCATGCTCCAAATGGTAATTTCATGCATTTACCTGGGTTGGGGGCAAATGAAAATCTGCCTGGTTTGACCAAAACTGCCTTAGCGACATAACAGCGCCCACTAGTTCTTAGCCTATATAGACTGGACCGGCCCATATGGCCAGTACAGCCCTGTGAAATGAACCTTGTTACTTCTATAACTTACTATACAGAGGACCCGATGTTTTTTGCTACCAATCACTGAATTGAGATTAGAGTATCCTACACCTCAGTGGCAGTTTCTCATGCAGGTGAAACGCCTTTGCACCCATCAGTCTCCCTTTGACCGGTTGCCTGAAGTCTCAAAAGTTAAACTAGGGCAGAAAGTAAACATTCCCACCAAACACATGAGAAAGCTACTGGCCAAAGAGAAGAGCAACATGATTTCTGACATTGGTAAGTACAGTGCAAGCCATGAATAGAAGAGCACGTGTTAGATGGGTAACTATACATGCTCGTGGGTGTTTCTCCGGTGAGAGGGGTGCATCAATTTGTAGTCATATGCTTGCTTTTCTGAGTAAAGCCCATTGGTGTGTTCATCCCTTATGAAAGAGATTTGCTTTTGTACAGTAAATAATTGTGTTGTAATGTAAGAAAATGGGTTATTAGTTGAGGGGGTAGATACTTGCCTCAGATATTATCCACAGAGTGAGCTCTCAAAGTCACTAAATTAACCTGAGCTCAACCACCTGGTAGCTATGGCGCAGAGCAGACAGGCTTAACTTAGGTGACAATGTGCAAAGTATGAATATAGTACTACAACTGTAATAAAGCCAACATGCAAATCGATAAAAATCCCAAAGCAAATGAGAAAAATAGAGTAGAATGTTACGACAAAAATCCAAACAAGGGAACCAGTGATATTCATACTAATATAATAAAGAGAGAGCCCAAACCTTTGAGCAGACTACTCATCCTTCACTCACCTGTCCCCCTCACTGCTCAATCTGCAATCTCACTCAAACAAGCCCATCACTAACCATGCACTCATTTGTCCCACTCTTAACTCACATCCACACCCGAAATTCATATGGTCACCTCACTCACGCTGCAGTCACTCCTCTTACCCTCCTCTCACACTGTTGCATCGCTCAGCATGCACTCACATGGACACTCCTGCCACCTACACAGAGCAGAGAGTTAATGTGCCTGCTACAATGAATGTGTACCACGCAGATCACAGAACTGAGTGTGAGTAAACTATGAGTAGCGCTAGAAAGGTGCTATAGAGAGATGAGGTGCATTGTTGATGTGTGGGAGGGAGCGAATTCATGGAGGAGGAAATGGGGGAGGGGGCACCAAAAAAGACTGTTGCACCATGTGCAACCAGTGCTAGGGCCATCCCTTGCTGGGAGTGTTAGCCTCCCCCCAATGTTCAAGTCTAGTTGCGCCCACCGTTCCCTCTATGGCGCGCACGCGTGCGCGCGCACCTTCCCTTACATCACTGCGCACCGCATCACGTGGAGCGCGCACACAGAATGTCGCGCGAGAGAGTCACGCCGCCGGACGCTTTGAAGAAGCGAGCGGCGGGAACATGACGAGTGTAGGTAAGGAGGTGGGCGGGCTGGTGGCTATGTGGGAACGTGAGCAGACTGTGCCTTTTGTTTAAGTATTGCTGTTAATCAGAGCCCCTTCACGGGCTCCTATTAACAGCAATACTTAAACAAAAGGCCACAGTCTGCCCCGCGCTTTACTAAAAAAAGCGTAGTCAGTTTCCAAACACAGCTCGTACTTTAGCACACGCTGTGTTTGGAAACTGTCTATACGCTTTTGTTATTAAAGTGCGGGGCAGACTGTAGCCTTTTGTTTAAGTATTGCTGTTAATCAGAGCCCGTGAAGGGGCTCTGATTAACAGCAATACTTAAACAAAAGGCCACAGTGGGCTGTCAGGAGGGCGGGCCGCAGGGGGCACAGCGGCTGGGGAAACGAGCGGAACAGAAGGCAAAAGTAAAAAAAACGAGTGGAACAGAGAGCAGAAAGGAACAAACAACGAGTGGAACAGAGGGCAGAAAGGAACAAAAAACAAGTGGAACAGAGGGCAGAAGGGCAGAAAGGCACAAAAACGAGTGGCACAGAGGGCAGAAAGTTACAAAAAACGAGTGGCACAGAGGGCACAAAGGAACAAAAAACAAGTGGAACAGAGGGCAGAAAGGCACAAAAACGAGGGGAACACAGGACAGAAAGGCAAAAAAACGTGTGGAACAGAGGGCAGAAAGGCACAAAAAAATGAGTGAACCAGGGGGCAGAAGGGCACAAAAACGAGTGGGACAGATGGCAGAAAGGCACAAAAACGATTGGAACAGAGGGCAGAAAGGCACAAAAATGAGTGGGACAGATGGCAGAAGGCACAAAAACGAGTGAGACAGAGGGCAGAAGGCACAAAAACGAGTGGGACAAATGGCAGACGGCACAAAAACGAGTGGACAGAGGGCAGAAAGAAACAAAAAACGAGTAGCACAGAGGGCAGAAGGCACAAAAACGAGTGGGACAAATGGCAGAAGGCACAAAAACGGCACTAAATATGAGTGGAACAGAGGGCAGAAAGGCACAAAAAATGAGTGGAACAGAGGGCAGAAAGGCACAAAATACGAGTGGAACAGAGAGCAGAAAGGAACAAAAAACGAGTAGCACAGAGGGCAGAAGGAACAAAAACGAGTGGGACAGATGGCAGAAGGGCACAAAAAACGAGGGGAAAAAGAGTGGAAATGAGGCAAAAGGGGCACAAAAATGAGTGGCACAGAGGGCAGACGGGCACAAAAAACTAATGGCACAGAGACAAAATACAGAATACAGAAATATAAGGGCAGCTAAGAACAGAAGGCAGAACAAGCAGAGAGGCAGGGGGCAGCGGGGGAACGGAAGGGAAAACTGGGCAGAGACACGGGCAGCGAGGGGTACAGAAGGAAAGACCGGGCAGAGAGAGCACAGGGACAGCGAGGGGAACAGAGGGAAGAAAAAGGGGCATGTACCACGTACAGGCAGCCGGGAAGACAGACAACAGCAGTCAGAGACACAACAATGAAAATACAGGCAATACAATAAATTTGCAAACTGCCCTTAAGACCCTTATTTTGGCTCTGTATGTGTGAAAATGCACCATCTTTTCACTTTTTAAAGTAAACGTTTTGAGTGCCATTTGGTGCCGCAGACACGCACGGTTTGGTTCCTGGTGCACATAGCCATGATTATAGCGCACAGAGACCCTCCACTGCTGCACACAGAGGGAAAAAATTAGAGGGAACATTGATTGCGCCCCTTAACTAAAGCACCATATTTTTGATCCATCCAAAATTTCCTGTGTTTCCAAGTCAGCAGGACTGTTAACAACTGCATTTCTCAATAAATGTTCATATTTTAGTTAAATAAGAGTTTACAAAATAAAAATGTTGCCACCACCTTTTCACCTTATGTATTGTATTGTAATTGCATTTATATAGCGCTTACTACCCCTGACGAGGCGTCAAAGCGCTTTTTGGGCGGGTAGCACGCTACTCCGGGACCCATAGAGGATTAGTGTTGAATTAGTATAGTGAAACATGCAAGTACATTTTAAGTGGTCGATAGGTTAGTCAGTTATTTGGATTTGGAATGATAGCCGAAGGATAGAGGACAAAGGTTTGTATTTATTTATCGCTTGTTGACGCACGCTATTCAGGAAGCCTATAAAGGATTAGTGGTGAATTAATATGGTGAAATATGAGGTAATTTCAGTGGTGGATATTAGTCTGTTACTTGGAGTGAGAAGGATAGCGGAGAGATAAAAGGGGAAGAAAGATTTGCATTCATATTACACTTGTTACCCCTGATGGGTGTTGAAGCGCTTTTCTGGCGAGTAGCACGCCACTCCGGAACCCATAAAGGATTAGTGTTGAAAATTAGTATAGTATAAATATGAAGTAATTTGAGTATTAGATATGTTATTCAGTTATTTGGGCAGTATATTAGTATAGTTGAATATGGAATTTGAGAAATGAACATGTTAGCCTGTTAATTATGATTCAAAGGGCTGGTGTAGGGATAAAAGAGTTAAACGTTTTTTTTGGTTTTTTTTTTAGGTCTTAGCAGTAGGAAGAGGCTTTTGGATGAGTAAAAAGGAGTTTGGGAGGGGAGGAGTCAGAGGGGAGAGTTTAGAAAGGTTTGTTTTAGGGGATCGATGTAGTAAAAAGAGGTGTCAGATGATGCAAGGAGGGATAGAGCAGGAGAGAGTCTAGAAAGGGTTATTTTCGCAATCATAGTAGTGGTATGCGGCTTGGGATAAATGAGAGAGTGGATGTAGAGGATATATTGATAGATGTATAGGATGGGAGATAGGGTAGTGCATTGGAAGGAGTAGTAGAAAGAAGTTTTAGATGAGTCAGAAGGTTGGGCTAGAAGATATATTGAGCGAAGTATAGGCTGAGAAATAGGCTAGTGCACTGGAAATGCTAAATTAGAAGAAAGTGATAAATATATAGATCCATAAGTACATTGAAAGTATATAGATATATAAAGGAAGTAAGTATATGGATGAGGCCCAGGATGAGAAATAGGGTAGTGCATTGGACATGCTTTTCAGGAGAAAAGTAACAGACACACAGATCCAAGTACATAGATGCACAATGGAAGTATGTACATGTAGACCAAAGATGATTTTTATTTATTGATTAATATTATTATTTTGTTTTCTTTTCTCTTAACAACATACTTATTTTACAAGTAATACACAAAGATAGGTACATATCTAGAGTGAAAACAAATGCTTATATACAGAGGGATATGCTGTAAATTTCTGTTTCCGTATGGTGCTTATGTGGGGAAGAGCCAAATCTTGAGTAGTTTTATGAAGATAAGGTGGGCGTCGGTGGATCTTATGTTGGGGGGTAAAGAGTTCCATAGTTTGGCTGCTTGAACAGAGAAGGATGTGCCACCCATGTTTTTTTTGTATGGTGGGATTTTGAGGCGAGATGCTCCTTTAGAGCGGAGGTTCCTTTGTTGAATGTGTTTGGTGATTTTATTCCTGATGAAGAGTGGTCCTATTCCATGTATTGCTTTGTGGGTAATACAAAGCAGCTTGAACGTGGATCTTCAGGCAACCGGTAACCAATGCAGGGCTTTCAAGGCAGGGGAGATGTGGTATTGTGGTTTGATATGCAAGGGTAGTCTGGCAGCCGAGTTCTGAATCCGTTGTAGTCTTTTCATGGTCGTTAAAGGTGATCCGTGGTAGAGGCTATTGGCGTAATCGAGTTTGGATAGAACAAGGAAGATGGTAGCTTGGACCTTGTGTGGATATCCCAAATGAGGGAAAATTCGTCACAGCGTTTTTCTAGTAGCAAAGCTTGATCTTGCTAGTTTATCCACTTGGGCATTCATCGACAGCTTGGAGTCCATGGTCAGTCCGAGGTTTCTTACTTCCTTCGATACTTTAGGCAGTGATCCCAGTTCATCAGGCCATGTGGCAAGCGGGTTGTAATGTTTGCAATCACCACACGTGAGTATTTCAGTTTTTGAAACATTCAATTTGAGATGGCTCCAAGTCATCCACTGATCCACGGCTCTGAGACAGCTGAAAATTGGTGATTTTCCAATGTCTTTGGGGCATTCCAGTTGAAGGAGTATTTGCATGTCATCTGCATAGTTGTAGCATGTGAGGTGAAGTTTATTGATCAGTACTGGTAAAGACTTCATGTAGATTTTGAAAAGCATGGGCGAGATGATAGAACCTTGAGGGACCCCTGCTTTTGTGGAGTACAGTTTGGACGAGAAAGGTGGGGTATGGATGACATTAGTTCTGTTTCGAAGGTAGGACACGATCCAGTCAAGAGCAGTTCCCTCTATGCCGGATTCATAAAGTCTTTGTTTCAACCGTGTCAAAGGCAGCTGAGTGGTCCAAGAGGAGTAGCGCAGAAACCCCGTTGCGGTCAACTGTATTCTTTAGGTCATCCCAGATGGCAAGGAGGGCAGATTCAGTGCCTCTTCCCGGGCAGAATCCTGTTTAGAAAATCCGAAAGTATGTCATTCTCTTCATTGAATTGTGACATCTGAGCGAACGCTGCTCTTTCTATCAGTTTGCCCAGGAAAGGTTTATTTGTACTGGGTCTGTAGTTGTCAGGGTTCAGCGGGTCCAAGTTTGTTTTCTTCAGTAAAGGGCGTATGTATGACTTTTTGAGTTCTTCTGGAAATATTCCCGTAGTTAAGGAATCTTTGATGATTCTTCTTACTGGAATGGCAGCAGAGGTTGTTAAAAGATTTCTTGAATGTTAAAATTGTCTTGAAAGTTTGTGGCGGACAGGGGTCAGAAGGGCTGCCGGCAGGTCTTCTTGCTTTGACCAGGTCCATAAATTCATCGTGTGAGATGTGTTGGAAGGAACTGAGGGGCTTGATTAGAGCATTCTTGGATTGTTGTTTTGTACAAGAGTTAGAGCTGGTGCTTTGTTTCTGTTTTTAGTACGAGTCCAACATGTCTGTTTGTCCGTGTAATGATTTGCCAGTTTGTCTGTGAAATCTTGAGTAACAGGATGAGTTCCTTCTAGGCAATTTGATTTTCGAAATTCATTGAGTATTTTATAGAATTCTTTATTTGCACATTTAGCGTTTTGAACTCTGTCTGAATAGTACTTTTCTTAGCTTTTTTGATAGCCGATTTATATAATCTGTTAATTTTCTGTAGGTGAAGTTTGTCTTGTTTAGCGTTTGTTTTGAGCCAGGTACGTTGCAGCTTTCTAATTTGTTGTTTTATGTCTTTTATTTCTCTGTTTCTTCAAGGCGTTTTTTTTCTTTTGTTTTGATGTGTGGTTTTGAGTGGTATCAGGATGTCAAAAGCTTCCTGTAGCCCCTCATATAGATTCTGGACAGAATTTATGGTTTCCAGATTTATACTGGATGTTAGTTGTGTTTCCAAGTGTTCCAAATTGAGTTTGTTCCACGGCCAATAGGTAGATGGATGTAAGGTAGTTTTAGGTGAGTCGCTATGTGTTGTTTTATGTTGGAAAGCAAGCAAGTGGGGGTCCACCCATGTGACTGGAGATATAGTTTGAAAGGTAATAAGTTCAGTATTAGCAAAAATGACATCTAGGATATGTCAAGCGGTGTGTGTAGGATTGTGGACCATCTGATGCAGGTTCAATGCGTCTAGGCCGGTGACTATTGTTTTTGGATGGGTCATATGGGTTTTATCAAACCAAATGTTAAGATCACCAACGCATATGTTGGAGTGTATTGTTATCAGGTTTGAAACTGTGTCTAGAAGTGCGTCTGGGATTGCTGCCTTGCTAGGTGGAGGTCTGTAAAGGAGCAGGAAGTTACAGGAGGAAGACGGTGTAGGATTGCATCTTGTTAGAAGAGCCTCACAATTCTTTATGGAGATATCAATTTTAGTGATATGTATTGTTTTCCTGAATACAACAGCTAGACCACCTCCTTTTTTGGCTATACGATTTTGGGTGATTATTTGGTTGCCTAGAGAAATGGCTTCATGCAGGACTGGAGCCATATCCTCTCCCAACCATGGTTCGGTTGAGTTGTTTTTACCACAAAAGTCTGTTTTTGACGAGTGTTTTCTAACAGTTGGTGAAGTTTGGAAAACGCTTCGCAAAGTAGGAACAGGCACAGTTTAACAGCTTCCCCTTCGTGTTCTATTTCACTGTTATTACATTTACACAACCACTTTAGTTGGAGAAAATAGAGAATTCTTGCTTTTTGTTCGCATTTGTCTACTTTCTATTTCACAGCATACCGAAAAAATATTATAGCTCTTTCCAACGACCACCCATCCTGCATTAACAACAAAACGCCAGCAAGAAGCCACATTCACATTCTGTCCAAAGCACCAAGACCTTCAGCGGATTTATATCTCCTACCAGGGATGATCACCACCAGACCAACCACTTCAATAAAGGGTGTAGCCCATCATCCTCAATTCTGCCTGCCATTCGGTAGACACAACAGCAAGGTCGTGGAATGTAACCTGCAATGACAGACCGAAAGCACATAGTTGCTTATAACGAGTTGCCTGTTATGTTGGGAATGACTCAACCTGTAAATAGGGATGTCATCTTATGCAGTGGTAATATCAGGTACAGTATTACCTCTTCCTTCTAGGTCATGGACTTTGGAATGGGGAACAGCATAATAATATTACATGCTATCTTCTGTTCTGAGATACAAAATTCAGAAGACAAATTTTCCAACAATCACTGATCAGCCGGCCCTTCCACCTCCTGGCTGGCTGGGCTGCGTCACGGCGGTGATCCGGGTGTGCGTGCGCGTGGGGCTGGCACGTAGCGCGCGCAGACGGCTCGTGGCCTTTCACTGCTTGAAATTAGGGTAAGTAGATTTGCGCAGTTCCACGTCCTCTCCGAGTGCAAGGACAAAGCGCGACGTAAATGTAATCTGCCCGAGCTGTCAAAATTCATAAGAGCTTGAGATCATTGGCGCGAAAGATGACGACGGCGTCCGCGGCAGACAGAGAGGCCCGTCACGGGAGCGCCGAGCCCGGGTAGGGAAGGGATCAGACTGCATAAGGAGGCTGAGCTGCCAGGGGAAGACCTGTTACAGACAGACACACGCAGCAGAGCCGAGCTGAGCAGCGAGCAGAGAGCTGCGATATCCTCTGTCTAATCTTTCCCTCTTGCCCAATCTGCGTGCCATTTTTGCATCCGTTTATTTGGGAGATTTGTGAAGCGCTGGTTGTCGTGCCTTAAATTCATGGTGCTTTTTGCACAGACGTCTGGTGTGGAAAAAACAAGAGACAATAGACAGAGGATCGTTTTAAGAGTTCAGCACTGGGTCAGGGAGGCCTATAGGGCAATCAGGCAGTGCCCAGCGGGCTGGTTTCACGGGTAGGCGTGGGGGTGTGCTTTTTGGCTGTTTGTAGGCCTGTTTCATGCTGTACTGGCCAGTTTCTACTGTTTATTTGTCTGATATTAAAACAAACATTACCTCCTACACACTTAAATCCATGTGGTGTGCTATATCTTGCAAAACACCTACACTATGTGTATTATACAAGTTCAAAACTGCCCCATTTGAAAACATAGGCACATTTTTAGCTATCTGACCCTCTAATGTGGAGCACTTTTATTTTGGTGCCTTGGCCTATTTTCTTTCCCAGCCGGATGTAGCAGGTGGATAAGGTGAAATTATCAACCTGCGTGCTTTAGTGATACCTAGACAAGTGGTTCGTAGCCTTTTGAGTTTTGTGGATTCCCAATAAATAACTACTGGAAGCACGGGACCATTGCCTATATAATTTCTACAATTTGAACCTCAACACTAAAAATGCAGAAACAATTATATATCAAACACATACACAGATTATGAACTATTTTATATAATTCACAAACAAAAATAAACATTTGAATTTTATTTTTAATGAGAAGGTTGGAGCTTTTCAAAGTTTGTTTTTATTTTTAAATGCTGCAATGATAAGCTAATCTCTGAACAACACTGGGTAAAAAGTATTAGGAAGGCACATGGTGTGTATTCCAGCTCCTGAGAAAGATAACTTGTACACATTTCCACATTTTTTAGCTCTGGGTGTTGTCCAGAGCGCTCTCAAGCTATGAGAGGAATTAAGGACACAGGTTGGTCTTCCAGTGGTGAAATTACATCTCAAGTTATTCCCTTTGAACAGTGGCGGCTCGCATAGGGCGTGCTGCGGGGCGGTGGGGCGGGAGAAGCAGGGTGGAGGGGTAGTAAACTCAGACATACGACGGAACGGAGGTACATAATAATTACTTTCCTCTGTTCCGTCGTATGTCTGAGTTTACTACCCCCCAGTCTGCCTCTCCCCCGCACCGCAGCACGCCCTATGCGAGCTACCACTGCCTTTGAATATAGGTTGCTCGCAGACTTTCAGCAGGCACACAGAATGTACTTCGGTGAAAGGAAAGGTCCTTTTACTGGGGGCATTATTTTTAATAACAGGTTTGCAGACAACCTTTCTGGATACAGTAAAACAACATTGTTCTCCTATTTAGGAGCGGCCCTTGCAGGTAAGAGTGGTAGGGCTGGATTGGGGGAGATTCAAGAGACAACCATGAGGGAAAATTAATTATTTATTGAAGGGCGTCTGTTGAAATCCCCCCACCCCACCCAGCCCTACCTCTCTTACCTGCACGGACCGCGGCTGCTCCTATTGGTTAAACCTCCTTTAACCAGGCAGTTAGCCCCCAGCTAGGATTGTTGCTACCTCTGGATGGAGGAGGCACACTTTTGGTTGAGGAGTACTTTTAGTTTCTCTCCAGCCAGTCAGAGTCCGTAACTATCTGGTAGCACCCGAGAGCATGCAAGAGAGCGGTCTCTAGGATTAGAGGTACCATAGAAACAATTATGTGGAAAACTGTAATTGCTTTTGTATAGCACTTCATAACCCCCTTTTTATGGGTGCTGAATTGTTTTATTACCCTGTGGGAGTGTTTGGTTAGAAGGTGTTGTATTTGCTCAGAGGTTTGTTGTCTTACATGATTGACCAGAATGATGCCCTTGTCATCAGCAATGTGATGGAAGAGGTAGAGTGGGTGATAGTGTTTATTCAAGGTACATTAATTGTCTCCAGGTCTCATGTTCAGTTTATGGGGATCAGTGAAAACATTCAAACCACTTCCTGTGCCTTGTACAGCAAATAGGACAACCACATTGTCAATCTCGTGGCTCTAGAGATGAGTTAGAGGACAGAGACACACCTTGATTGTCTGTGTTACTGTCATCCCTTACATAAGTTGTTCTCGAAGAATGTTAACACTTTAGAGTGTTCAGTTAGAAAATGGCGAGGGACAGGATGGGCACTGCAGGGGTTGAGTGTATTAAATACCTCCCAAATGCTAGCTGTATGTGGCCGTTCTTGTTGTGTATGGTGCCCATCCCCTTCAGTATTGAGTGGCTAGGTTGAGGTGGATTGATGGTGGTTAACTTCCATTATAGGGGTGTCCTATGAATTTAAATTGCGGGTCACCCTATTATTTGGATTATTGTGCAGGAACAACAACAATTAATTCAGGATGGAAGTGTTTTATCAGTATCACTGAGGGTCTGTGGGACAGATAGCTTGATACTACTTGGGATGACTACAACATTGGAGACATCTATCATGCGTACAGAATTAGTTGAATTTAATTGAACTTTATTGGGAATGACACTGTTAATTAAAAACTTTAAATGATAAAAAAGCACAAATTGTAAGAGAAAGTGGATAAAAACAGGTTCAGATACAAAGGACCCTTGTAAAAACATATTTAAAACCTGTACTATTAATGCCGTCCAAACCCCTGTGTGCCTCAATTATATCTCTTCAAAATGCTAAAGAAGGTTAAAATGCTGGTCTAAGAAAAGTGCAAAAGTAAATTGTATTAATAAATGTTGTGCCAGTGGATTGTTCATTCAAATAATGGACTCCAATGCTGTTTGTTTGTCTATTTCTACATATTGTCCATAGTAGTGCAGTGGCGTACAAGGTTAAAGTATCAGTGTTTGGAAAGTGCAATAGAGCGTGCATGATAGCCACTGCTGTAGCTTATTAGTTTAATTTGAAAAGTGCGCTCAAGTGACGTCAGAGTATTTATTCATTTACCCACAGCGAGACATTGGCTTGCAATATTGTGTTTAACTTAGACTTTGGGGCAACATGCTGCACGCTTCGTTTTTTAAAACGTTGTTTTCTTAGTTTTTGTTAGACTACAATATTCAGTGAGACTTTTGTAATTCATGTTGGCTTTTGCTCGAGGCGACTGTGCCCACCAATACCTTACTCGAGTTGTTGTGGGTCCAACTTTTAGCAATTTCTCAGCAATGGTGATGAACATTGCCAGGCAGACTATTTTACCTGAGCTCTCGAGTCTTGCAAGCAGAAAAGGAGGGCAGGACATGTCCTATTTCCAGGAATGTTAAAGATGTTACGTAGGAACTTTCTGCGTTCGGCTAGAAGGACTGGGCATGTACACAATATGTGCAAACGATTTTCATCTTGCCCTAGGCACAGCCTATAGCATGGAGCTAGGTTTGGGGCCAACGTTTGCAATGCGTCCCTTGGAGATAAGCCAAAACCTAGTTCTAGAAAACCTGGCTTTATAAAAGCCACTGATTGTTTCAAACAGATAGCTCTTTGCTTATGCTTTTTGAAGCATTCCTTGGCTCTCTCCCACAACAGTAATTTTGTTTGTTCATTAAGAGTTTAAAATCATTGCGGAGTTTGTATGCTTCCAAGAGATGGTGTGCGTTCAGCATCTCTATAGCCTCTATTCTGGCACAGGTCCAACAATTCGTTTTACTGTCTCCTTGAATCTCTTTCAAAATAAATGATCCTAGTGTGTCTGGCATGACCTCACTCAGTGATGACATGTACTTGAGGAGAACGCCTTGCTGTACTAGCTCCTGTTCTTGTAATCCGAATTCTAAACGGATCTGTGCGGGTGAGGTGTGCTGCAGAAGATGGAATATGAGGCGCAAAAGCTTGCCTGTGCGTTGTTCAAGAGTAAATGTAGCTTTCCCTGAAAGGCTTCTGACCCATAGGCTAACAATGGGATCAGCTTTGATTTGATTGCTGCCAAGATTGAATTCCAAGTTGGCGTGAGTACTTTACTGAGTAGTTTTTGGAAATTGGCGATGAGTGAAACCAAGCAAGGCATTAGTGTATTTAGGTGGGGTCTGGGGGAATGGCAGTCTCTAAGCTATACCCCTAAATATTTATAGATGGAGCTTTTTTCAACAAAGTTGCCTCATTGGTACAATTTTCCTTTCTTTTCATCACTACATCCAAAGATTACTTTTTTATTTTTTTCTAAGTTCAATGTCATGTGCAGTAAAGGGCATTGCATCAACAAGTTTTGCCGACCTATTGGGGTTAAGTTCATCGCTACTATGTCATCTGCATATTGTAGTGATGCCAGTAATTATGTCCCAATTTTGGGGGATGTGAGTGCACCTCATCCAATGATTTTCTCTTATCAGAAATAAAGATTGAACACAATTGGGGCGAGTATGCACCCTTGTTTAAGACCTTGCCCGGTTCTTATTGTCGAGGATTGGCCCTTGTTCAGGCCGAGGCTCACCTTGGCCCATTTTTCTGAATAGAGAAGCTGCAGTGCTCTTAAAAGATTTACCGGATAGCCCATGATGCCAGCTTATACCACAGCAGATTCCTGTGAGCTTTTGAAAAATCATTAAAGGGTGTGTAGAGCAGTTTTTTTCTGAGCGTACTTCTTTGTAAGAATAGAAAGAGCCACGAGATTATCCGTTGGGTTTGACTTGGGCCGGAAGCCTGTTTGATTTTGTGCAATCAAGCCTGGCTCCTCCGCCCAAAATTCCAATTCTTGTAACAAAAAGCCGGCAAAGATTTTTGAGCCAGTGTCTAATAGTGCGATCATTCCGTACCTGCTATGTCCGAATTTTTGTAAGGGTATGGTGGAGAATAGACATGCGCTAAGATTCTGGAATCTTGTTTTCTTGGAGGCAGAAGTTGTACAGCTGGAGGAGTTTTCTCCAGAAATCCAGGTCATGCTTGTAGATCAATACTTGCAATCCATTTGGGCCTGGCACCCCATTTCCTCTGATTTTCTTTCTTTGAGCTTCAATTATAATTTAAGAGAAGGAACTAGTTGGTAGATTGCTCTTACCACCTATATACGGTGTTGTTAATTCCCCAGAATGATACAGAGAGCCGATGTGGGTAAGCCAGGCTTGTTGCGGAAAGTGGTTGCCAGCTGAAAGAGTCAGACCTTGCTCTAGATGGTTAATCAGGGCCCACAGAAGTGTATTATTCTTTGATTTACAGGCATGTATGACCTCTATCCAGTCTTGCTTGCTCTTTGCGCGCGTCACCTCCCAAATTGCTTTTTTGTCCTCTTTCCTTAACTCAAGTGAATGTGGTCAAATGAGATCCGGATGCTTGTGCATGCTGCTTTGCCTTCGTTGCATTTTAATGCATGTTTCTGGTGTTTAAGTGTGCTTTTGAACCACTTTTTTTTGGCCAAACGTTGATGGATCAGCCATTGCCACTTGTTTGCTCCCAGGAAGGTTTTAAGTTCATCTTGCATCTTTTTCCCAAGTAGCTAGTGGACTCTGCGGATCCCATCTGCTTTGCGGGTCAGTGTGTTTCCTGTGCTCATATATTTCCTGGGCATGTTCCGACCACCTTACGTGAATCCAAGTTGTTCCTGGGTCCTGAAGACCTATGTTGGTCCTCTGGGCATTATGTTCATTGGCATTTATGATCTCATTTTCACAGTGATCTCCAACTTTAAACATTCTAACTCTTTGGAAAGCATAGTAGGAGAAGAACACATAGCCCAGCACTGACTCCACTGACTTCGTGTCTCCGCCATTGGGCAATCTATAACAGTTCTTCCATTTAATGCTCTGAGGCCCGCATCCTTAATCATGTACAGTATCTGATGATCAAAACTTCTGATCGTAGGGTATGCCGGAGGACGTAGGCTGAAAGAAGTGGGCAGAGCATGGGGGGGGTTGGCCGTTTTAAAAATTTTGAATGCTAAGCATAGTGTTTTAAAATGAATCCTTTTCTCCATTGGGAGCCAGTGGAGTTTCGTAAGGACGTCAGCCACAGACGTATGGCGGGGGAGTCCGACCAGGGTTCTGGCAGCGGCATTCTGGACTCGCTGGAGTCTGGTTTTTTCTGCCACATTAGCTCCTAGCAGGAGGGAGCTGGCATAGTCCAGCCTTTAGAGGATGGATGCCTGGACTATCAGCTGACGGGTTTGGTGGTCGAAGAATCTTAGGATAGGCCTAAGATTCCGTAAGATGCCGAAACAGGTGGCCACCACTTTTTTTGTATGGTTGGTGAAGTTTAGGGCGGAGTCTACCCAGGCTCCTAGGTTTTTGACACAATCCTTCGGTTCAGGTGGTTGGCCGAGGGTTTCTGGCCACCAGTTGTTACCCCAAGTGTCAGTCTTTTTTCCCACCAGCAGTACTTCCGTCTTTCCGGCGTTGAGCTGGAGGTAATTCGCCATCATCCATTCAGTGATGTCGACAAGAGTTTGTTGGAACTTTTGGGCGCCGAGACCACTTTTGTCATTCAGTTCTACTACTAGCTGTGTGTCGTCGGCGTAGGACACGAGGGACATTCCGTGCTTCCTGGCTACCTCTGCCAGGGGTTGGACGTACACATTGAACAGGGTGGGGCTGAGAGCTGACCCCTGGGGCACACCCTGTTCAATGGGGCATTCTTTGGAGAGATAAGGGGGGGGTGGAGACTCGGAATGATCTGCCAGATAAGAAGTCTTTGAACCAGCCAAGGGCGATTCCTGATATACCAACCTCTTTTAGCCTAAACAGCAGGACCTCGTGTGACACCATGTCGAAGGCCGCACTGAGATCAAGTAAAATCAGTGCTGCCATTCCGCCAGAGTCTAAAATGGTACGGAGGTGTTCTACCACACTTAGTAGGGCTGTCTCGGTGCTGTGTCCAGCCCGGAATCCGTGTTGTGAACTGTCCAGGATGGAATTAGATGACAGGTATTTGGTCAGGATGGTGTTTACATGGGCTTCTGCTACTTTGGCTGGCCATGGGAGGAGTGATATTGGTCTGAAGTTTTCGGGTATGTTAGGGTCTAAAGTGGGCTTTTTTATAATGGGTGATACCCAGGCTTGTTTCCATTTCGTGGGGATACTGGCTGTAGAGAAGGACATGTTTATAATGTCTCTCAGGGGGCCTAGGATAGTCTCATCAGCCTATCTGAAAGTATCAGGCTTCAGAGGGTCTGCAGGTGAGCCAGATTTGATTTTGTTGCATATTTTGGTGAAGTCTTCTTGACTAAGTGCCGGGATGCTAGAAAGATTAGGTCTGTTGAGGTCAGTTGAGGGAGTGAGGCGGGGAGTGGTGGGACTAACGTCTAAGGCACGAGCTTCATTGCTGCTCTTGTGAAGTCGGCCCCTGGATCGCAACTGTTTAAACTGCAGCAATGCATATTCCAGGGACGCAATTGCCTTTTGCTTTCAGGCCGCCTTTGGGTTCAAGTAGACATTCACTATGAAGACTGTTTTATCTCCGGTGTCTTCCAGTCAATAATCTGTACTGTTTGCATGATTGCAGAATCAGTTTTCAGCTCAGCTATATTTAAAGCTTAATTGAGAGTCACGTAGGTAATCCGCTTACCTTTTGACCAGCCTTTAGCCCCAGTTTTTTACAGCAGGTTATAAGTAACCCTTGAGTGGTGTTTCTCCAAGGATCCAGGTCTCCTGGAGACATATTATATCAAAGGATCTTAAGTGGGTTTGTAATTCAGGATCTTTGCAATTTTTCCTACTCCTGCGACGTTCCATGATATCAGAACAATCTTGCTGAGGGGGCAGGCAGTAAAACCGTTTGCTGGTAAGTGGATGCTAGGAACACTTGTGAAAAGGTTCCATAAGCCAGTCAGTATTTAAGTGTCAGGTGTTTATTGGACCAATGCGTCTGGCTCCATTTATTGGTGGTGCAATCATTTTCATATTGTGCCTGGTTTGCGATAGTTAATCTGAGGCACTTTTCGCAGTCATTAGCATTGTTTGCCTTTTTGTCTGAGATCCACGATCATATTGGAAATGACCTGATGGATGCAGGTTCAACAAGTAAGGATATTTCTCTGGCACCAAACAATGCAAGATGATTTCCCATTCTTTCAACTCTGCCGGTGTATGAGACATGTGATGTTTGCGTCATGAAACCGTGTTTTGGTGGATTCTATATTTTCACCTGGTGCTGGTGCCAAGAACGCTATGTAATCAAAGTCTTTATTATTTATTTCCACCAGGCCTGGAAGTGCGAACACATTTTGAGCATGTTTGGCCTATTTAATATGTCACAAGGGCCTTGGGAGTTATAGGTAGGATAAAAAACTAAGGTGGTTGATGATGGAAACAGGGCTCCGGTCTCAGTTTTGTTATTCATGTGACCATGGTTAGTACTGGGAGAAGAAGTTTGGTGATGTGAGTCCACTTTGGCTTTTGCACTTGCATAAAGCGCCTATCTGGGCCTTTTTTGTGAGGCTAATGTGTTCTGGCAATTTTTTCGATGTTTATTTTAGTTGTCTGACTGAACAAGCCCGGTTGATTGGTAACTCCTATTTATTTGATTTTTGGGGGTTATTTTGATCTTCATAGTGTCTTTCTTTATTGGTTATTGGTGTATTGTGCTTATTCTCCCCAATTCCCTATTGGGATGTGTTATTGCCTGCTAATCCCTTGTCCGGTACTCGTATTGCTATTTAAGGGGACAGTGGGTAGCCTAGTTTTTTGGAACACGGAAAGGAGGCAGACTTAGTGCCACTAACGTCCTTGATGAAGTCTACTTCTGATAAGGATCCTTGAAAATCGAGGCAACAGAGAGATGTTTTCTATTTCCATAGATATACACAGCGATCTGGGCGGTAAGGCAGCTGTGTCAGAGGTGGTGAGTGACCCTGCCCTCCGCACCTGAGGCCTGACTGGGTGCTCAATCGGAAGCCCACCCGACAGGGATTTTATCTCCACTCTCGGCGAGCAAGCAGTGGGGTAACTTACCTGCAGCTCCCAAACAGATGATGGCCATGATTCACAAGAGATAATAAAATAGTTGAGTAAACATAAGTGTCCCTGGGCCCTCTAAACGCTGACACTTACCCTGATCCACCTTTGAGGCTGAACACAGAATCAGACAGATAAACGTACACAGCTGCCATAGGGAATTCCCCACACACTACTGCTGTGTATGTGGAGATATAGGGGCATTGGCGGCCACATGGCAACAGTATATCTTGAAGCACCCAGAGACATGGTACGGAATAAGGGCCCCAGACTAACGTAATGAACAACCTAGACAAATACGCCATGATCATATCTGCTTCTAGTGGAACAGCTGGAGACACGGAGATTAGCGACAATGACCACGAAACTCACCCGATTAGCAAACCCTCCTTGCGGGAGATAATGACTGCAATCCAAGACCTTAGAAGCATGCTTGAACCCAAACAGATGTGATTATGGTGGATGTCAATTTATTACGAACAGACTGTTGAGCAGTCTCTGAGAAAGTGACTGTGGCTCAGGTGCAAATAAACGGGTTGAACTCAAAGGCGAAACAACTGGAGGAGCAAGTCCAACTAATCACAAAACAGATTGCAATCATCACCGCTCGACTCAAAGACAAGGAAGGGCGAGCCAGGTGCAATAACATTCAACTGGTCGGTGTCCCTGAGGGGGCGGATGGGCCAAGCATTGATCTCTTCTTGGAAGACCTAATCCTAAAGACACTTCACCCCAATACACTGTCCAGCTTCTTCTCAATTGAGAGAGCTCACAGGGTGCTCGGACCCCCACTGCACCTGGGTGCCCCTCTACACAATAATTGCTAGAATATTAAACTACCGAGGTCAAGATTCGATCCTCTCCTCAGCTTTTACCGATTGTGAATCTCCACATTGAAAACTCAGCCATTCCAATTTTTCTAGACTTCCCCCCCAAATGCAACGGCAAAGGTGAAACTTTGAGGCTGTCAAAAAAGTGCCTAGAGCCAAGGAGATCAAATGCATGATGTTTTATCCAGCTATGCCCGAGGGGTGGAAGATGACAAGGCGCTGCACTTTGCCTCTTCAAAGGAAGCATGGGTCTGGCTAGCGGGATTACAACTATATACCCATGCAAACAAACATATAGTGTAGAAAGGTGTGTCAGTGTGGACACATGTACATTCCAAAACAAAGACAACAGAAAAACAAAAAGGGTTTCTTGTAGGAATTTGTGAAAAATACGGTATTTTTGATATTTTCTCAAGCAATCCAGCCGACACGTGTTTCGTACCATGTGGGATAATCTTCTCGCAACTCTTCAGGGCTGTATAGGAGTATACGTCACTTGGGAGGTTGGTCCGCCGGTGATATGTTCGACCCGGCAGGGCCAAAGACTCAAGGGATGGTAAGCCAGTTGAAAGATTATCCCACATGCGACGAAACACGTGTAGGCTGGGTTGCTTGAGAAAATATTAAAAAGACCCGATTTTTCACAAATTCCTACAAGAGACCCTTTTGTTTTTCAGTTGACTTTGTTTTGGAATGTACATGTGTAACCACTACAAGGCCCTAGACTGGTTTGGCAACAAACGACTGGCGCATGCAGGCTACACCACAGCCTCATGAGGTACGGGCATATTAGCGAAGAAAACATTCCCATTCACTCCTCATTGTACTTGGCACCATCTTCATGCCATTATGTAGTCCAGGTAGGAACATGGGATGGCGGTGTGCTGAATGTCTGTTCCCTGCGTCTTCTGTCCAGGCTTCATGCCGTGACTCTGCGAACTTTAGTGCCCTACTCTTGGAAATGACAGCAGGAAACCTTGTATTGGGAGAAGATATGAACACCATAGTAGAGCCAGTGATTGTTTGACTGAGCAGCACTGCCCCGCAGGTTGAAGCGGGGTCGCTGCAGCCTTTCGTGCTGGCACTGGGGGCTGGCAGTCTTGTGGAGGGACCACAACCCACAGAGCCAGCAGTGTACGTACTTCTCGCCCACACACTGTAGGTTTTTCCGTCTTGATTACATTTTCACTCATCTTGCTCACGCGGGTCATTTCAGGGCTGCAACACACCATGCATGTGGTATCTCTGACCAATCCCCGGGGGGGGAGGGAGAAGGGGGGATCATGCTCAGAGGGTCGCTGCAGGATACCATACTAACCCCAAGAACAGACCCATGGTATTTCCAAGGCAGGGACACAAAGGAAAAGCTTAGGAGTAATACAGACTTATGATTTCAAGAGAATCAGTGGACAGTGATATCAGCATGTGTCCTATGGGAGGCATTTAAAACCGTAGTGCGTGGTCAGGCCCAAGATTTGATGGGGGCAAAGAGAAGGATACTAAGCTAGAATGTGAGGCCATAGAAAGGGATATAACAGACCTAGAGACCTGGATACTGACAGAGAGAACGATGGACCTCTGTCACCAACTGCACCTTCGGTAGCAAGACCTATGTGCCTTAGTGTAGAACGTGGAGTCATGCCTCAGTGATACAACGGCGACAATGCAATATAGAGGACAAGGCTAATAAACTACTGGCCTGGCTTGATAATAGAGGGAGAATACTCTTGGGTGCTGGATATTTTAGTTGGGCCTGCTGTACCACAAACGACCAATACAGCCATTGCGAACACCTTTGCTGCCTATTACAAGGAGCTGACTGTATGGACTTTCTGAAAGATATTGCCCTTCAGACACTCACAGGGGAGGCCAAGGACACACTGGAAGCGTGCCTGATGGAGTAGGAGTTGGCAGGGGCTACAAGTGGCCTCCAGTCTGGAAAGGCTGTTGACCTGCCCATAGAGTTATATATGGCAATGGCGGATAAACTTGCTAACCCCATGCTGGGCATGTTCCCGCCAGCATGTGAGGAGGGCTGTCTGCCAGAGGACCAGCAAATCAACACTATTGTGTTTGTACACAAAAAAGGGAATCCTCCAGCATACTGCGGCTCACACAGGCCCATATCCTTAATAAATATGGCTAAGATACTGGCAAAAGTCCTGGCAACCAGACTGCGTAAAGTTATCACCTCCCATCGTACAACCAGGCCAGTTGGGATTCATGCCACACAGGAACACCCGCCTTATCTAAGACAACTCTAGGGAGTGCTCCATATGATTGGGTTGCGACACTTGGAGCAGGCAGTGTTGATGGCTCTAGCTGTCAAAATGGCAGTTGATAGCATAGAATAGAATAGAATAGTATTTCTACAGCACCTAACTACACGGAGGCCTCGTAGCGCTTGTAGAAAAAAAGGCAGAGCAGAGCCAATCCGCATAGCTAGGGAAGCATTCCAAACAGGTGTGTTTTTAAAATCTTACGAAAGGTCAACAGATTGTCGTTCCCCCGCATAACTGGGGGAAGAGAGTTCCACAACTTAGCAGCGGTTAATGAGAAGGAGCGTCCGCCCCATCTCGCCTTCCATATTTTCTTGATAGTGGCCAGATGTAAAGAACTAGAGCGTAGAGTTCTATGCGGAAGGTATGATGTTATTAGTGGGTGTAGAATGGGTGGACCAGTTTTCCATATGGCTTTATGTGCCAGACACATAGCTTTGAATTGTATCCTGGCAGAAATTGGTAGCCAGTGCAGCTGTCTCAGTGCTGGCCTTGCCGATTGCCAACGTGGAACCTGAAGGAGCATCCGTGCAGCAAAGTTCTGAACTACTTGTAGTTTATTTATTGTGGCCTGGGGGGCTCCCAAGTACAGGACATTCCTGTAGTCCAGGCGGGACAGTATGAGAGCCTGGACCATTATCCTTCTTGCCTCGAAAGGAAGGAGGGGAATAACTTTGCGATGCATTCTCATCAATCCATAACAGATTGAAGAGAGTGCAGTAGTTTGATACACAAAGTTAAGGGAGCTATCAAGCCAAATGCCAAGGATCTTTATCTGTGGCTTCTGGGATGGTGCAGGACTCAAGCAAGACTGCCACATGGAGACAGAGATAGTGGGTGATGAATTCCCCAACAGCATAATCTCTGTCTTGTCCCCGTTGAGGCGAAGGTAGGAAAGCTCCATCCATCTGGCCACTGCTTCAAGGCAGGGAGCCAGGACGCCAGATGAACCCTTATCGTGGTATAACGATACCACTAACTGGGTATCATCCTCATAACTGACGATCTGTAGAGTGGTGTGGCTCACTGGTTAGAGGCGGCAGACCCGGAAGCAGAGAACGGCCCGGGACCAGGGTTCAATTCTTGACGCAGCATGTTCGTGGACCAGGGTCAGCGGACTCGATAATTCTCGCCTCAGTGCCTACTCTAACCAGTTATCACACTTGGCAACTCTGGGCATTCGCTTGCCTCATCTCTACAACGGCCCCCCACATTCGCCAGGGATGCCTGGTTTCACCATGGAGATACCCAGTAGGGACCAAGGGTTGCCCAGCGGTCTACAGCGCCACGACGCCTCAGGGCAGCAGTGCGCTTTATAAGACACACACATTACATCTTAATGCCAAATGGGTGGATAATACCTGCCAAATGCCTCAATTAAATATTAAAGAGCGTCGAACTTACGGCTGAGCCCTGTGGGACCCCACAACCCAGAGGTAATCTGGAGGAGACCACACCTCCCTCAAAGACCTGGAAGCGGCGGTCACTGAGGAAGGATGAGAGCCATGTCAGTGCAGCGCCCGGCACTCCAACACTCTTGAGTCGGTGGGTCAAGATGGTATGGTTGACCGTGTTGAACGCGGCACTGAGATCTAAGAGAATAGTGACAGCCACTCCCCCCTCATTTACCAGCCTCCTTGCCTCCTCTGTTACCATCAACAAGGCGGTCTCTGTCCCATGTTGAGGGCGGAAGCCTGTTTGTGAGGTATCCAGCAAGTTGTTGGATTCTAGGTAATTGACCATAATATTATTGATGTGTTTTTCCAACAGTTTGCTCAGCCAGGGCAGGAGAGAAATTGTGCGATAGTTGGATAGATTTGATTAATCTAGACTAGGCTTCTTCAGAAGAGCCCTCACCATCGCACATTTCCAATGGGAGGGGACTGTGCTAGTTGTTATTGAGCAGTTCAGGACCTCAAGGATCGTTGCACGGACGGAGTCAAGGATCGCCACGAGATGTTGAAGTGAAGCCAGGTCCAGTGGGGAACCCGAGGACACCTTAGCAATTACCAGATCTAGTGTAACTGTATCTAGGAGATGGAATTGTTCCAGCACGGGGCCCTACTTATTTGCCACACTGGCCAGGCTGGGCTTTGGGCCAAAATTCTGTGGGTGGATTAAGCTGCTATATCAAGCCCAACTGGCCCGGATGCAAGTCAACGGGTGATGTCCTGTCTTCGCCCTGCATAAGGAAACTCAACAGGGTTGCCACCTTTTACCTAAGAGTTTTGTGTTGGTGCTCAAGCTACTTGCGGCCTTCATTCGTCAGGACCCTCTGGTACAGGGATTCAGAGCTGTGGGAGGCTGGGAGTAACACATGTCTCTCTACTATGATGATGTCCTGCTGTTTATCACCCAGCCATCCCTCAGTGGCCAGAGGGCTACAAGTATTTGATCTCTTTAGAGGCTACTCGGGCTAGCAAATTAACTAAACCAAGTCCATACTTTTTCTTCTATTGGGTGTGAGACCATGGCTCTCCTCCAAATGCACAGCGCTGGTGATTCTGGAGGGATTTCAGTACCTCTGTATCTATGCCACCCGCGACTGGCAGACCCTGCTATTGTCCTTAATGGGCAGAGCTGCTCTTTACAAATATATGTCTCTCCTGTACCTACTATTCGTGCTTGAAAATACACCATTCCAAATTCCACGTAGTTTTTTAGGAAGATAACCCATGAAGTCCGCTTACTCCTATGGAATGGTGGCTATCCATGCATTGTGCTAGGTAAACTCTAGAAGGGGTATATGATGGTGGACTGGCAGTCCCAGACATCAGGAAATACTATTGGGTGGTATAGCTGCTAGTAGTCAATGATTGGGTCTTCTCGGATAGGCAGGAATCAGCTTACCAAGTTACTAGAGACACAGTGGGTTACAGAGGGCATGAGGCAATTCTCTACCATAGGATAAGAGAGCGGGATTGCCAACATACACCAAGACAGTGGTTAGGATATGGAGAGAGGCCCAGGGCTACTTGGGATGGAGTGGTAAACTTACCAATATGACACCTCTGTGGTATAGCAACCTACTTCACGAAATTAGTAGGCTTCTCAAGCTGGGAATTAATTGGTATAGAACACTTGGGAAACATTTGGAGGGACCAGGCCATGATACAAGTCAAGGTCCTCTGCCAAGAATTCAGGATGGTGCAGTTGGAGAATTATAGGTATCTTCAGTTGGGACATGCTCTGAATTATTGCAAGATTGCTTAATATTACTTGGTTCTTCTTTCTTTTTTAGGGAAGGCAACCTTAGCTCATCCACTGGAGTCCTTAATTCCTCCTCACAAGAATCTCCGGGGACCAGGCACCAGACTCCACCAGGCGTCAACCGTGGTCGCAGAACGCCAAATGCCAGCCGTAACCAAAAAAGTAGAGACCCCAGCACTCTTGTCGGCCAAGAGGTTCAAAGAGACACAGAGAGCAGGTTCACAGTCTGCACTTAAGGAGTTAAGTGATGAGTTAAGCAGGACAGGCAAAGCCAGCATTCATCAGTCAGGCCAATCAACATTCATTGAGCGCAATAGTGTCAACTATCAAGACAGTCGAAAACATCAGCCACCAGGGCCTGCACGGTGCACATTCAGTCCGCTATGGTTCTACTCTCCTTTGTTCTTTTTCTTCACCACCTCCTGCTCAGCAGGGGGCCACTAGTGTGCGTGAGCTTAGAGGGCATGGCAACAGGAGTGGCAGGGGTAGTTTAAGCAGGAGCTCAGCGGGGCTCCCACAAGCCACACCCAGTTCTTGGTGGGCCGCTTTGGCGGGGTCCGAGCTCTCTCTCTGTGGCAGCTGACTACAGCCGCCACTCTCACCCGTGCCTTGCCCTCTCTATCTCATTGTACCTCGGCTCAGCAAGCTCTGGTACCGGAGAAACGCGGAGCGAGCTCCGAGCCAGCTTAAAACACTCCACCCTGCAATCTGCTATCCACCTGCAATCTGTCATGAAATATGTCCTCAGAAGGTTATGCAATCTGTGATGTGGAGGTCAACAAGGTCAATGTGCATGCGGTTGTGAAGTGATCATGCAGGTGGTCATGAGGGAGTCCTACCTGGGGCCATTTGAGTGTGCCTGCAGGGGCCATACAATCAAATACCTACCATCTGGCAGTAGTGGTACCGGTGATATACTGTATTGAGTCAACCCAGAAATGTCACAAACCCAGCCCAAGGTGAATGTTGTGTTACAGAATCAGGAAAAGCTATATGGTGTCAACTCAGGAGTGACAGAGGAGGAACTTATTGATGACACTGTTACACCACCACAGAGAATTAAATAGTCATTACCAGAGTGACAAAAAAGCGGCCTACTGATGGCACTGTTACACCACCCCATAAAATTATATAAAGTCTACTCAGGAGCGGCAGAGTGACAATCCATTGAGGCACTGTTGAACCCCCTGGAGTGTTGTATGGTGGCTACCCAAGAATAACATAGGCTCACTAGATAGTTGTATAGTTAAACTACCAGGGAAACACTATATTGAGGTTTAGAAGTCGAGCACATGTCCCTCCATTTCTGGATTCTCGTATGGTAAACATCACCTTAAATTATCTGCACATGCTGACGATATCCTTTTATTTATTTCAGACCCGGTCACCTCTATTCCCTCCTTATTAAGTGAATTTGAAAAATTCTCTTTGGTTTCAGGTTATAAAATAAATTCTGACAAAACAGAAATCCTTCCCTTAACCAAATTTTGCCTTCCCCACTTCTTCACAGCCACCGGCTTTGCTTGGAATTCTAAGAAAATTAAATATCTTGGTGTTCTTTTCTCCAACTCTATTTCCTCTTCTATTCAACTTAACATGAATGCGGTCATCTCTAGAATAGACTCACTACTCTCTTCTTGGAATCCTCTATTCCTATCCTGGTGGGGTCGTCTTGATTCCATCAGGATGATGATTGCCCCGATTTTGATCTACTTATTATCCATGCTTCCAATTCGCATCCCAAATTCATATTTTCGCCGTATTGACTCTGTTTTGTCTAAATTTCTCTGGAAACAAAAAAAGGCTTGTATATCTCTCTTACACCTCCGTAAATCTAAACTTAATGGTGGAACCAACTTTCCAGACTTTCGCCTTTACCACAAGTCCTTCTCACTTCGACAAGCCTCCCGCTGGTTATCTCAGGAAACCTCCCCTTTTTCTCCCCTCTGGCTTTCTGTCGAACAGGAGTTATTGCTTCCTTACTCTTTACAAGAGGTAATTCGCTTCACTTCTAAAGCCCCATGTCTTAACCCCCTTTTATTCAAACATACCTCTTCTCTTTTACGGCCTTTAGTCTCCTCTACCTCGGTCTCTCAGGAATCCTTCCTACTATTACCTATATGGTACAACTCTCTCATCTTAATACATAACAGACCTATTGCATGGCCCTCATGGAGAGCGAAAGGTATCATTTGGGTACGTCATCTTTTTGATGGCTCATCCCCCTGCTCGTTTCCTAAATTCCAATCTCAATTCCACTGCCCTCCTTCTTTTGCAAAGAAATTCTTCATCCTTATGGAAACCATTCTAGATTGTTATTATTCTCTTCCTTCTGAAAGCCTACCAGCCTCGTCTCCCTCTCTACTTACCGTCCTCTCTACTGTTCCTAAAGCTTCCCTTATTTATCGGTATTTCTCAGCCCCTGACCCAGACCGCCTCAAATCGAAATTGGAATTGTCCTGGGAGAAGGATTTGGGTTCCTCATGGTCAATTTCTCTTTGGGACAAAATATGGGCCAGATCTTTGAAGATTTCCCGTACTGCCTCTCTTACTCAATCCCTCTTTTTCTTCTATCACAGACTTTACCTTTCTCCTCTTTCTATTTCTCGTTTTCAATCCAATTCTGTACCTAATTGTTGGACCTGTAATGCTCCCAATGCAGATCTTTTACACCTTTTCTTCCTATGTCCCCCAGTTCGCATTTTTTGGACCCAGATATGTTCTCGCCTCTCCCGTATTTTCAACATCTCTATTCATTTTTCCACCTCTTTTGTGTTTCTTGGTAGCCTTTCAGACGACTTGGATCTCCCTCCACATTCTCACGGTCTTTTTGATCTCATGCTAGCCCTTGCACTGCAGCTCATTGTTTCTAACTGGAAATCCTTGAACACTTTGTCTCTAACTTGCTGGTGGAATTTAGTATGTCAATCACACAGACTTGATGTTGCCTTTGCCTCCTCCTGCAAACCCTCCCGAAATGTTGAACTTTACTGGTTACCTCTCACTTTATATTTAGATCAATCTGCCAAAAAGACATACTCTCCACTTTCCTCGGATAATTTCAAACCCCCTTGAACACATGTACTCTTGCCTTTAGTTTAGGATATTTTTCGATTTTACTATTGTGATTTTTTAGCTTTAATACATGTTTCCTTTTTGCTAAAAGTTCTTATTTCAAGTATTGCTAAATATTGTGTATTTTACTGTACTTTCTGATTGACATCCATTGTATTTTCTATTTTTTATCCATTCTCTCTGATATTACCATGCTTTTTATTTTCCCTCCCTCCTCCCCCCCCCTCCTCCCCGTAAAATAATTCAAAATGCTTTGCTTTTCATTGTGATATTGGTTACTTATGTTTAATGTATCCCATCCTTTAGCCTTTTTCTTATATTTTGCTGATGTCACCTTATTATAATATCTGATTTTACTCTAATAAAGCTTTCAAACTTAAAAAAAGAAGTCGAGCACATGGTGAACAATCTGCCATGGCATCTGAATGGGAAATATATTCAATTTTGCACAAGCAGGCACTCAGGAAACAGTAGATTCCTCTGTGGCACAGAGGGGTGTATTTGATGATTCTATGGAAGAAATGAATGTCATTACGAGGACAAGGGAGGGACCAAGGGATGGAATAGCATGGGGAAAAATGGGCAGAAGTTCCATTCTGGGCGGACCGAGGGAAGAAGGAACATTTTTGCAGTTTGGTTCAGAAAAAAAAATTGCTGGGTGAGCCAGTTGTGCTGAAATATGTAGTTTCGTCGTTGCAACCACTCATTGAAGAAACAGTTTAGGAACAGCTGAGAGTGCCATTGCCTTAAGAAGACACTCATCAACCCGGCTTATTTAATGAGCACCACTCCACTAAGAAGCTCCTCGCTGACCAAAACAAGCCAGTGAGCACCACTCTGTAGCTATGTTTCTCAAAGAAAGAAATCAGCTGGTCAGCAGCACCCTTGAAGAAGCTTCTTACTTGCAGGAGACAGAGGATCACTCCATGGAGAAGATTCACACTCTCAGATCCCAGTCGCGGAACATCACTTTCTGGAGAAGCTTCATGTGCCCAAGACTCGACTGATGGGCTTCTCTTCTGGAGAATCTTCAAACTTACAAGACCCAACTAGTGAGCAGTTCTGCTTCTGGAGAGTTTTAACACTCACAACACTTGGCGCTATTACTTTCTGGAGAAGCTCTACACTCGCAACACTTAGCTGGTAAACTTCTCTTCTGGAGAATCTTCACACTCTCAGGGCTTAGCTGGTACGCATCACTTGCTGGAGAAGCTGGAGTATCTTGTCTGGACAAGCTTCACACTCAAAAGACTTGACTGATGAGCATCACACCATGGAGATGTTATACATTCACGGGTCCCAACTGGGGAGCATTTGTCCTGGAGAAGCTTGACAGATGCAGCACTCAGCTTGTGAGCATTACTTCCCTCTGAATCTTCACACTCACAAGACCCAGCTGGTGAGCATCTCTTCTGCTTCTGGAGAATGTTTCTTCTGGAGAATTTTAACACTTCCAACACTTGGCTGTGATGATCTCTTTCTGGAGAAGCTCCGCCCTCACAAGACTCAGCTGGTGTGCATCTCGTCTAGACAATCTTCACACTCACAAGACTCAGCTGGTGTGCATCTCATCTGGAGAATCTTCACACTCACAAGACTCAGCTGGTGAGCATCATTTGCTGGAGAATCTTAACACTCGCAAGACTTGGCTAGTGAGTATCTCCTCTGGGGAAGCTTCACAGTCAAAAGACATGGCTGATGAGCATCACTCCATTGAGAAGCTTCACACTCCCAGGAATCAGCTGGTGAGTATCTGTTCTGGAGAAGCTTCACACTGGCAAGACTCAGCTGGTGAGCATCACTCCTTAGAGAAGTTTCACACTCACTGGTCTCACCTGGGGAACATCACTTTCAGGAAAAACTTCACATTCAAGTGACTCAGCTGGTGGTCATCACTTTCTGGAGAGGCTTTAAATTCACAGCACTCTGCTGGTGAGCATCACTTTCGGGAGAAGCGTAACACTCTCAAGTCTCAGCTGGTGAGCATCTATTCTGGAGAATCTTCACACTCGTAGGGCTCAGCTGGTGAGCCCCACTCCATGGTGAGGTTTCACACTCAAGGGACTCAACTGTTGAGCATTGTTTTCTGGAGAATCTGCTCAGCTAGAGTGAGCACAAAAAGGTTCCAGGCACTGGTACGAAAAGGAGATAGCCCTTCAAGAGGAAACATTGATGACAGTATCATTAATTGTGGCTGGGCATGGAAAGAACACTGCTGGGACCCTCCTGCTGACATGACTGAACACAGACTCTACATGACCAGAGATTGGAGTGGGCAGGGGAACGGCATTCTCAAGCTACATTCTTATAATCAAAATAGTTCCCATACTAATTATTTTTAAAAAATCCTGAATGGCTGAGTTGCCACAGCTTGAAAGTGGAGGAAGAAGTGATTTCTGTACCTTGAAGTGTGGAAAGAGTGAGGCATTTAAAGAAGAAACACGCCTTCTCTCCTGGGTGCCTGCTACCCGAAAGAAATGTACATCTGAAGACTGCTTGGGAGCCGGTATAGGCTATAGGCTATAATTGATAGCATCTGGAATGTGTCATTTAAAGGACATTTTGGGACAGCCTAATTACACTTTGTGCATCTTATCTTATAGTGTATGTAATATATTTTTAATTGATGATTTACTTTTTGACAGTGCTTTCAGGCACAGGCTTGGACCTCTTAGCACGATAAATACACGTTAGTTACATCCACAGACGTCTGAAGTGATCGCATTTAACAACTGAGCTGTCCTACCAGCGAAATACATGTCCCACAAATAAAGTTGAGTTGCATTTATTTTTCATTTAAATTGTGTGCATTACATTGTATATGCTTTTACCAGTAGATGAAAGGCTAACAAAAAAGTTACTGAATAAAAATATTCTTTTTAAACCTTGTCTCTGACCCCGCCCCAGCACTCGCTGACCAGGTCCCCGTGGTACCTGGATCACAGGTCCCATACTCTTAATGCACTTTGGCCGCTGTATAGGACTCTGATAAAAGAGACTCTGCAAACATTTGAGCAAATGCAACTAAAAAAGAGGTCTGGAACCGTCAACTGGTTGACCTGGGACTATACCCTCCAGGAAATTAGTAAAAGCCTACCTCGTGTGCCCGCTGGTGAGAAAACAACGTCCGCTCCTCTGCCCAGCCCCTTAAAAGTGTCTCTGAGTAGCACCTCCTAGACGGACCAAGGTGCTGTGTGCTGGGAAGTCACAAGGGCTTCAAGGCGTAAATCCAGACCGCACCACTCTCCTTCGGAAGCTGACCTTTAGCGATGTTGCAAAAGTACAATTATTTTTACAGCGCTAAAAAAAATCACTTTGCTGCTTAACAGCCTCCACCCAGCCCCCCACGCTTCACCCCTCTCTGAATGAGGGACACATTCGCTGCTTGTAGCCTCATTAGGGCGCCACGCCACTGGGGGTGGCATGGTGTCGCCTTGTTTTGGCAGCGGCCTGCTCGAGCCCAGCATGTGCAATGCAACTGGTGGCAAGGAGAGCTCGGGGTGCACAGAAGCCCAGACAGGCAGAGGCTCGGCAGAGAATACATAAAGAGGAAAACAAGACAAAACACACGCCTTTAAGGCACTAACGAGCCAACAAGGACGAGCAGACCGAGGCTGCCATCTGCGGCGCGGAGCCTGAATGCAAACACCGCCTCGCCAGGGAGGGAGGAGCCGCGGGCAGAGGCGTCGAAAGCCACGGTCAAGGGCGAGTGGGGCAGAGGCGCTACAAAGGGGCTGTGGAGGCCTACCCCCCCCCCCCCCCCCAGGCCGGATTACCGGGAAGACAAAGCGAGCACGCGCCCCCTCAGGCACAGCCCTTACCAAGCACTGCCTAACCTTATGTTCCCAAAACCGCCGACACTGGGACTGGAATATGCAAGTAGAGCCGCACGCCACACCCTCCAGGAAGGTTTCTTACTTACTTAACTCCCTCCCCAGCCCTCCATAGCCTCAGGACGATGGCCGTACAGGGGAGGGGTCAAGAAATGATACAGGTACTGCTGCTCGGGGGGGGGGAATCCTGCCCTCTCTCCCCCACCCGCAGTTGTCTGAATGCGATGGCCTGGCAAGGGAGGGGTCGGGTGCAAGACACTGCTTCTGGGCCAAGCCAGCCCCACAGCGGTGGGGGCGAGGTAAGAATGGCCCAATAAATGGAGCAACACCTGGCCCCCAGTAAGGCCGATTGTCACACTTACTACCGTCGAAGCCCACCATCAATTGAAGTGCAATGGTCTGGCAGGAAGGGCGCAGAGGCCCTTAAAAAAGAGCCCACATTTCACCCTTTGGCACTGGCCCAATGTGCCCGACTGCCTGCCTTCCCAATCTGACCCTATATGTGTTTTCCGACTGTCTCCCTTGTGCAGATCTCTCCTTGCTTCTTGTTGCTATCTCTTTTCTATCTGCTTTTAATCTTCTCACTGCTGTCTCTTTTTTATTGTTGCTTAAGCACTCAACAAGAGCATGTGTTTTCCATATGTCTTTCTTGTGTGCTTCTCTCCTTCCTCCCACTCTGTGTTACTCTTGATGGTCTGTGTAATTCTCTCCCCCTGTGCGGCTCTCTCTCTCATGCAGGTGCTTCTCGCCTCCCATCCATGCTCCGTTACCCTCTCTTACCTCTGCGCTTCGGTGGTGTTCTCTATCTCTTGTGCTCACCCCTACCCTTCATGAGCTGCTTTTTCCCTTCCTCTCCCACCCGCTCCTCTGTTATTCCCCCAACACCCTCTGCCCTTTTTTAGCTGCCATTTAGCGCTACAAAATCTTTTTTTAAATTTTTTATTTTCCGTTCTTCCATCTGCCATCTTGAATCGGTGAATAAAAAAACAAAGCAAATGGCGTCTGCATCATAGTCACATCATGTCAACAGAACCCCCCGCCCCGCAACACCACCAAACATCCCGCAAATAACACACATGACACCAGGGTTAGTTTGGGGAAAGTTGCTGCAGGTTTATTACATACAACGTTATGTAATCATAGTGGGTTATCTTACGGCGATCCAAGGGCAAGCTGCATTCTCGCCGCCTGCCCGCCTGATGAGCCAAGCAGCGCCGTGGCGAACCACCCATATGCCGCACCATTATGGTAATACATCTACTCACACCCCTTGCGGGGCATATCTAGGCAAACCCCCGGTTGCACAGGCACACAACCGCCCGAAGGACTACTGGGGCGTCGACACGGGTTCCCGGACCTCCCATGAGGTTCCAGGTTTTAGGCTCTGGCACCCCTATGTGCCCGCTGAAGTACAGTGCTGCACCTCTCTGCTTCGGGATTGCCCTGTAACTCCGCCTGCAACGAAAAAAGTACACATTAAAAGTTCCAACAGGTGCCCCCCCAACTGACACTCAGGGTAAGAGGTAGGGAGGGAAAAGAGTGTCCCTAAAGTCCGGCGCGCGGCGTCCGGAGCGGCAAAGAGGCTACTAAAATGGCGAGGGGAGGTTAAATACGCCACGCCCTGCCTGCCACCCCGGACGTGCGTCATGGCCCACCCCCCTCCCGCCAGGACTCCACCTGCCCGGGGAGGAGTGGAGGACTAAAGGTAGGGGGCGGGGGGCCCTCTGTGACTATGGGCTCGCCCTCCAGATGGCCACTGGGTGGCCTCGGGCAGCCGTATTCCGCTAGTATATGCATGTGTTCTGACATGACACCAGGGCTTTAAGTGGGCAGGGTCTGACCTGGTCTGAGCAGCAGCAGTTTTTTTATGAGGGCCTCAAAAGGGGTCTCTATCGGGCTATGTTTTGTGGCCTGGCACAGACGGTCCCTTTTTTCCCGAACTGCATTGACAGCAGGCACATCATGTGCACTGCTCACTTCTCACTAGTGGAGAAGTTACGGCATGGCGTCATGCCAGGTGAGTGTTGTAGAGAAGGGAAATCCTTTAAAAAGAGTCATTTTCTCTCTGGATTTCCCTTCTCTTTTTGAAGTTCAGAAGCAGCAACATTGTCGTGGGGGTCACCGGGTCTTTAAGTGAAACTTTTTCAAAATGATATACAAGCCGTAATTGCTGTTTGTTTATCTTACGCAACTAACAACCTGACAAAGCCAATAGGCCTGACTTTTTGTAGATATGATGTTACTTGTATAATATCTGGATACAGTGACAGAAACAACAGAAATACTAGTCGGGCGACACACTATGCTAAACACAGATTTTTAGCTTACGTGTTGTAAGCCACGCCCTAATTACATTGCCACGCCCCTTCATGATACCCCCAGTTTTTTCATCCCACTTAAAGCCCTGCGTGACACGACAACTATTGTGCCTTTTTGTTTATTTTGACAATGCTTTACAGCACGTCAATGCTATACAGCACTGCCACACGTAATTGGCAAAGCCCATAGGTCTCAACTGCAAGATTTGTTGGCATTCCCAGTGCTTGTTTTCATAGTGCTTCACAGCACAGTTTAACGCATCGCTAAATGCTGTAAATAACCGGTGTTGCTATCACCTGATTGAATGGTTCTCAGTTTAGCGATTTGGGAAGGCTGAGCTGGCTGGAAACTCGTGTCGGGAGTGAAACTCGTGACCAGGCAGTCAGAGGAACACACGGCTGTGGTGAGCTCCATCCTGGCAGCTTGTTGGTTCTGCATGCCCACAACCCTCTGCCGCTCTGCCAGGCAGGGTTTAGAAGTCTAGTCAGGTGAGCCTCAGTTCCAAGCACGCACCTGGCAGCCACTCAGAATGAGGGGCGGCCCTTGGTTCATTTCCAGACTTCCCGCTCACCCACAGCATGGCAGTCCACTGACCGCAGCTGCTGTGGTGCCCAGAGGCAGGCTGGGGGTCTGCCCTGCCCTGAGGGGACTGCAGCTGGCAGGTCCAGGGGTTGGTGGATGGTTAGGCCTGGGCTGCGGGGCCAGTAGAGAGCATCGCCGCCTCAATATTGGTTTCAATGCTGAGACAGACAAAGCCTCCAGCACTAAAGTCAACCTTAGACCCCCCAGTGTACTGGGGATCCAATTGGCCCCAGCTGGACAGCCCAGCACCGCCCTACAGCACCCGCCAGGCAGCTACTGCTTCACTGTCCCTTTCCTGCTCTACATCTCCTCCTCTTTGCCCTTTTTACCTGTCCGTTCTGCCTTTCTCCGTCTCCTGCTCTGCCCATCTGTCTGCATATCTACTACCTCTTGAATAATAGCTGCCTCTACCCCTGATTTCTACTGTTTGGCACTGTCTCGCTCTCTCAGACGCCATCTCCCTCTCTGTGTCTTTTCCACTTTTGTATTATGCTTCTGTCGTCATATTACACACCCCACCTCCTCTTAAAAGCTGTCTCTATCAGCCCCACCCTCTGCCTCCCTCCACCACTGTCCCCTCCTCCCTTCCCTGCCTGGGAGCCCCTCTCAATACCAGCAGATAATGGAAGGCGTGCTGACAGGAGCGCGTTTACCTGTCACTCTGATGTCTGACACTCTTATCGCTGCTCTGTGGAGAGCCTGGCACCCTGGTGTCACCCCCACCCCCCCTTCACGAGAGGAGGGAGGGGGAACCTGTCACCACTGGGAGGGGACTTGGTGCAGATTATGCTTTTTTTTGTATTTATGTGATGTCTGTATGTGTGGTTCCGCTTGAGGTTGCTCGAGTGTGAAGGTGATTGCAGTTCAGTGGAAGTTGTGCAATGGGACCTGAGTTTTCCTATGTACAGTTTTGAGTGAGGATTTATATGTATCTAGTAGCAATTTATCAATATTTTTGTAATGAAAAGTCAAAATAAATTCAGTAATGAACACACTATTTTGAATGACGTTATTATTTATGTTCAATGGTCATGCATGAGTGGTCAATTATAATACATGACGTTCTGCATACTTTAAATTGACATAGGTAGAGTTTCTTCTTTGCGCATTTTCACCTGTCACCTCTGACCAGTACGGGTGGGCACGTGCCCTGTCACCTCTGTGGAGAATCCCAGCTCCCAGCTCAGATTTCTTCTCTGACGTCACCGACTCCATGCGAGAAATGCCCCGTTCGCTCCCGGGACCCATGAGCCTTTCATTTGCCCGTCATTTTTCTTTACCTTTTCCTTTTATGCTACGTTATTTCTCTCCCCTTCTCCCCTTTCCTTGGAAAGAGACTGCCCATTGGCCTCTACCCAGCGCCTGCTGGCCAATCCCCTGTTGGATTTTTTAATCTATCCGAATTCGTTGACTGATTCGACCTCTCTCTGCCACTTGATCCAATATAATGAATAATCTGTAAGAGTTTCATTAGTACACCCACCCAATCACGCAAAGCTGTTGTACAACTCGGAGCCAATCATAACATTAGAGACAATAAGAGCCCAGTTGTTATTCCAATTAGTGCGTAGCTTGATCTAACAAGGGATCGTTAAACTTGCTTCTAAATTCAGGGTGACATAAACTCATCTTGATGCGTGGGATTGCACTGGCAATCCACATGTTTCTGTTTACACATGTACAATCAAACGTTTATAAAAATTGAATACAGCTTTATGATGCAGATGAATTACATATTTACAAAAACAGCTACCAGGGAACTGCCTAATGCACTGTCTCCACTCAGGGCCAGCATGAAAACAAAAACCCATGGCACCCCAGGGCCAGTGCCGGATTAAACCCAGCGGAAGCCCGTAGGCATTCGAAATCCCCCCCCCCCCCACTCCCCCGATTCGCAAATTATCTCCTAATACCCAATGCACCGTATTTTGTTTTACAAACTGACAGCTGCCAGAAGATGAGCTTTTAAGAGACAAATGTTATGTGAATCTGATGTCTCTGGTTTATGTACTTTAAGTTGTTTATGGGTACATTATATTAATATAGTATTTTCTCTGTAGAGACTTTAATGTGAATCTTGTGGAAACAATATTTTAGAAAGCTTGATAGTAATTTTCTTTCAAGATCAAATCAATAGTATTTTAACCCTTTGCTGCAGGGCCCCTAAAAGCAGTGGGGCCCATAGGCCGGTGCCTACTTTGCCTATTTGGTAATCCGGAACTGCCCAGGGGGACTGCTAGGATGCCTGGACAACCAGCAGGTCAGCTCCCCTCCATCCAGCCCCATAGCCACCTAAAACTGTTTGCAATTCTGAAGTAGGGCTAGAAGGCTGGACTACAAGCAGGCTAGCTGCCCCTCTAACCATCCCGTACTCATGGTAATAGAGAATAATTGTTGGCATCCTTTCTGCTTAGACCAGTCGAATCTATGACTCGTACAGGGTTCAGGGGTGGGGGGGGGGGCGTGGGGGGGGGCAGGATTTCAGCAGCTTGGGGCTCTGCTTTCCCTGGGGGATCCTGAGACAAAGAGGATGTCCCCATGGCGACACAGGTTTGTATACCCACTGCCAGCATCCTGCTGATGGCCACATCCGGATCAGATAGCGTTTGCAGAAGCACACCTTTGAAAATACCATTGAGCACTAACTCAGGGGGGAGTGGGGAAAGTAGCAAAGACACCAAGATGACCAGCTGCCTTCACATTAGAGTCACTAGTTGCATACCTCCGCTATTTGCAGGGATTTTTTGTCATTGGGTAGTAGATCGTAAATCCATTCTTCTCTATAGTTCCCTTTAACATCTTTTTAACTGAATATATCATTGGTAAGTGTTAAATGTCTACAGCTTTTAGTATTTATTGAGTAAAGGCCAGCCAATGGACTCTTTAATATGTAACATTGTGTGTGTGCAGCCAAGAAGGTGACATTGTTTATGGCACTTGCATTTCGTGTCACCTCAGCTTTTGCTGCAGCTCAAAGCCGAGATAAATGGGACGTTGAGGGCAGGAGCCCCATGCCTTCTGCTCTGTGGGTCCATGAGCAAACCCCTTGGGCAGACACAGCAGCTGCCTCCTCGAGAGAAAATGTTAGAGGCAAATATATCTATTAAAGAAACACCAAGAATGACAAGTTAACAATAGAATATGGGTTTATTATAATACTGTAGTGAGGATCAGTCACTACATGAGAGATCAGTTCACCGAAGGGAGATACAACTCAATGTCTCTGCCCCAGCTTAGAATCAGCTGCATTTATTCCTCCAAACCAAAAGAGAAAAAAGTTACAAGCATAGGATGTATGTCACAAATGAGTAGATTGAAATCAGCAGAAACAACAATTTCCTGAAAGCAAAGCACTTATAGATATGGGCCACATGGCCCTCGCATCTGGAGCACCCCCCCTCTTCAACCATATTCTTGTATCGATTATGCAATGTCTGAATGGCCTCAGCCAATGCCCCATTGTTCTTTTGCATCACACCCCTCATGCCTGTGGTTATTAACTTTATTCTGGTTCTGCTTAAAAATCAAGTGCGGGGGAGCTAACAGTGTGCTTGCAAACCGCATCTGGTCCTAGCCAGACCTTCTCCTCTATCCCCCCGGTCAACCCTTCGGTGGCAACCCCTAATGACTGCCACCACGCTACTTATGACCACATGTGTCATTGAATAGTCTGTGTTCCTGTGGGACCGTTTTCCCAAACCGCACTGCCATAGTATTCTGCAGCTTGCTTTTTCTTCCACTGATGGTGAAACAAAGTCTCTTAGACAGCGCATGGGATGGTCATACAAATCGGAGAAGCCCACTGCTGGTATCACCAGGGAGGGTGTGTATACAGTCACAGAGGCCATTCCAATTCGGGATCAGGTGCATGTGGAGCTGAGTCCCATACTGAAAAAATGTGTCTATCAGGCTGGCGGTACCACCCTGCATGTCAGTGTCATCCACAATGGTGTTGCAGTTGAGGCTCTGAAACAAAGAGAAAAATGTGTTAATTTCACTGCTATTCTAGAGTGGGTGTTTTAGTTCCTGTCCATATATATCTCTATATGTGTACTTTCCATATTAGCTGAAACTGTCCTATTAAGTTACAAAGCTTAAAGGGCTACTTGTCCCTGCCAATCTACAATGATACAACTCTACATATGAATGTGACACTGGTAAGCCACTTATCATTGGCAAATACTAATCCTGTACTACATTCAGAAGATGGTTACCTCCAAAATACCCTGGTCTAATATCCCTTTTTTCCCACTTTGGCCAATCTCTCTTATGTCCTGTTTCCTTCATTCTTGATATCTGATCTCTTTTCTCTAGTTTATCTGTCAAAGTCTGTAGTACTTCAGCCATGGTTTCAAATCTTGTTGTTTTAACTTGCGCAGTAATGGGGTTAAGATGTGTTGGTTGTAGCTGTACTTTTATTCTACATAAAAAAAGGTGCAAAAGACAATGAGTAAAAGCTTGGGAATACCTCCTTAGGGTAATGCAATGTATCTCCTGCAGCAACATGGGGTATTAGGGAGCATACATAAAAACTGGCATTAGCTGTGGATTTGCCTATACTATGCATGTGCTGGTACCTGGTACCACATATCTTCAAAACAAAGCAGTGTAGAGAAGGTCATGGTCGGAATCATTATCTGCTGTTTTGCGCATGCGTTTAATAGAAACAGACAGGGGCTAATAAGCATCAGTATTAGCACACCGAGAAGGAAAAAATAAAATGAAAGCACATAAAATAAATGTCTCTTGTTGAAGCGGTGGAGGGATGCTTTACTCCGGTTGCTTCTCCTGTTCTCCCCCCTCTTTTTCCTGCTCGGTATCCAAAGGGATAGATGGCACACCTAGGGTCAGGCAGATGTTGGAGTGAGAAAGAAATCCATCGCTTTTATCTGCAAATTTTTCACTGCAGGCAACTATGCTGTCAGAATCTCTCCACTGGTGAAACAGTTTCTAATGCAAATTAGAGTTTCAGATGGCAAGGATGTCTGTTAGTCATGCACTGGAGGGGCATCATCTGGAGGGGCGTTGACGCGCATGGCAGCTACAGTGTACCCTGTGCAGAGACAAACTTTGACACTTGTGTTAGGTGAGACAAACAAACATACATTTAAGTTTGTACTATTTCAGGTGCACACTGTCTGTCATCTATGTCTAGGCTTGTTGCACAATGATGTTCATCCTTCTCTCTGTCACTATCCGATGTGGGGTCAAATGGTAGTCTGACCTGAGGTGTTTCTCGAGGTGAGCAGTGCTAATGGGAGTCAGTACTACCATTTATTTTCCAATGTTACACATAGTTTACTTATTGTGTGTTTTAAAAGGTCATTTAAGCACACCAAGATGTTACTTTGGGGGTGGTAGGCTAACAAGAGTTTGTTTGTCATTCTTAACAAAGTGGTGAGATGGGAGAAGATATTATTGAAAGAAATTTGTGTGCCAAATTCAAATATGATCTCCTCAGGAATGCCCCACTGGAGCATTACCTCACCCACTAGAAAATTAGCAGCAAACTTGGCATCACAATGGACACGAGTTCCTACTTTATCACCGGTGGCGCTCTGTGTGAAAATGTTTGTTGGCGCTTCCCAATGACCACCTCTGCCACTGATTCCCTCACTACCAACCGTTAACAGTGCCCCGAAAATCTCCATAAACTCTCTCTCTCAGATGCATTTAATTAATTCCCATACCAGGGTAGGGTGTCAAAACATTCCACACCACACCCACATTACATAGAGACAATCAGTCACAGGTGTAAATCAATCTATAAGAAATGTTTCATAAGACAGAGAACTACAAGATGTAGGAGTTACAGTTCATCCATACTGATAGGCAGTATAGTTTAAGAGCGCTTGATCTGGAGAAGTACAAACTCATCGTTTGAACTGTGACACCATGGTTGGGAGTTCTCTTTATTAATAAAAATGTATTTCTACTTTTTTTGCACGATTTAAAAAAATAAAAGACTGAACAAAAAGTATAACTCTCCATACCTTGTAGTATCTCTATAGCCCCTTGATGACAGTCAGTAGCTCACTGCTATATATTAAGAGTTTAACCTATAAAACTGCAAGCAACAAAGAGGATCCTGCCAACAAGAAACAGTAACCCAACAACCTATCCACATTGTATGCACTCTGTTTATGCTTTAGGATTTGCCTGAGACAAAGAATGTTAGCAAATTATTTTAAAACCACACTCTACTTGGAACCTGCAACCCCTACCTGAAACCAGCATCCGGTGTGGTGGCACCGGTCACATCACCCTAGAGATGGCCCTAATTCCAGTGGAGGGTTCTCAATGTCAAGTACTGTAGAAACTGTTACTTTAAAGGTGGGGTTTAATGAACCCTTCTGGCACACATTAAAGGTGTATTTCTACATTGTGGTCATCTCATGTAAGTTGCAAACAAACCAATCCCATTGTATTTCGAGAGATATGTTGTTTCTAGCAGTGTGCCAAGGGAAATGTAGCTGATTTAGGACTTATAAATAGCAATGCTTGGGTATCTTTCTATATATTAAATCTGTTCCTGTCTTTGTGCATCCAATGGGCCTGAAGGTGACAATGTTTTACTAGCTAACAAAACGATAGTATGTGTGTTATTAAGGGACCATTTTGTACTATTGCAGTGACATAGCCTAAATCAAAGTATATGGCTATTGATTCCCCTTCCCCTTGTTTAAGTGCCTGCACTAAAACTACTAGTTGAGCAACCTGAGTTAAGTAATAAGGTGATAACGTTATCTGGTCTGGTATCAGCAATGCATCTGAAGAGCAATGCAACATTGCTTCGACCACTACTGCACCTGTGTGTCTCAATCCTGTGTCCTAATCTGCGGTGGAAACCCATCTACAAAATATACAACACTGCCTGGAATGGAGTATTCCTGTGGTTGGCTTTACTCATCTAGAGTATTTGTGGCCCAGTCATAGATATAATCACCTGTATCTGAAATGGGATATGCAAAGCAGACAGTTGTGTTGTCTTTATGACGCTTAGCTATCTTGATGCGAGTCAACTGAGGAGGACATTCGTTTTCTCCCGATGTCCCTTCTTCTGCTTTATTATCATTAGGACCCTCTGGCTTTGGCCATTTTTGTAGTCTCCCTCTTGGCCTCTTCTGGGCTTGTGCATCTACTACTTAATAATAATAATAATAATAATAATAATAAAACCATTTTTAGTGCGCCTGGTTACACTCTAGACAGTGTGTCCCCGCGCTAAAATTACTGCGGCTCCCCAAGAGACAGAGGTCCGGAAGCGAATGGCCTGGGTCAAAGGAACCTGAAAGCTTTATTCACGTGGAAAAAGATGGGTTTTCAGTTTCAATCTGAATCTAGTTTCAGAGGGTTCCACGTGTAAGTCAAGTGGAAGTTTATTCCAGTGTTTACTTGCTAAAAATCTGAAGGAGCGACCTCCCATCCTAGCCTTGCGAATGCGGGGAAGTTGGAACAGCATCGCTCCGGCAGATCTTAAATTCCAGATGGGGCGGTGGATGGTAAGAAGTTTTCGCAAGTAACCTGGACCTTTTCCCTGGGCAATGCGGTGTGCAAAGCAAAGCGCTTTAAACTTAATGCGTTCCTCAATAGGGAGCCAGTGAAGTTTAAATAGTGCCGTCTTTCCTGATGCTCTGCGCAGTAGGTAAGCACCAGGCGAGCGGCTGCATTTTGAACGCACTGCAGTTGTTGTATACCTTTTTTGCTTAAGCCTAAGAGCAGGGCATTGCCGTAGTCCAAATGTGGTGTGACTAGAGCGTGAATAAGTGTCTTCCTGGCGCTGATGGGGAGAAGGTCAAGAAATTTGCGAAGTGTTTTGAGTATGCCAAAACATCTTCCCGTGATTTTACTGACCTGTTGTTTAAAAGAAAGCTCCGCGTCAAGCATGATTCCCAGATTTCTGACGGATTCCGCCGGGGTTGGAATCGCACCCAATTCAGTAGGCCACCATGCATGCGACCAGGCAGAGGGGGATTTGCCAACTACCAGCAGTTCTGTTTTGTCGCCGTTCAGGCGCCGGCAGTTGTTGTTCATCCACCTTGCCACAGCTAGCATACAGTTGGAAAAGTTGGTGGCGTCTTCCATCTGATTGTGCGTGAGTTTAATCATCAATTGGGTATCGTCAGCATATGTGACGATATCCACTCCGAAAGCTTCCACAATGTGAGCTAGGGGTTCCATGTAAAGATTGAACAACGTAGGGCTCAAACTGGAGCCCTGTGGAACCCCATGTCTCAGCTTACGGGGAGAGGATTTGTACGGAGGGCAATGCATCTGAAAACTCCTGTTTTCTAGAAAAGATCTTATCCATTTATAAGAAGATCCCTCCACTCCCATATCTGAGAGGTGAGACAGCAGCGTCGTGTGCAGCACGGTGTCAAAAGCTGCACTGACATCTAATAAAACCAACGCTGCTGTCTGCCCCTCATCCACTAACTGTCTGAGACATTCTGTGGAGAAGAGAACAACCGACTCCGTCGAGTGGCCTGCTCTGAACCCTGACTGTGTGGGATGGAGAAGGGATTCCTCCTCAAGGTATTTCATGAGTTGGCTGTTAACCACCTTCTCCACAACTTTCCCTCAGAAGGGAAGAAGGGAGATAGGGCGGAGATTCTGTAACTGGGAGATTGTACGTTGGATTTTTTTTTCAGGGGGATGACTTGGACCGTTTTCCATGCGTCAAGCACATGGCACTCTTGAAAGGATAGGGTGATCAAGTGTCCAATCTGGTCGATCATACATTCTAGGACTCCCTTACAGCGATTAGGAGAAATCACATCATAGGGGGAGCTGGACTGGATGCTGTTCGCAATATTGAGCAGATCTTGCCTATCAGGTACTTTAAAGCAAGTCAGATGAGGTTTGATGGCAGAGTCATTTTCCACTTCCGTATGTTTATTCGGCAAGTCCGTGCTGCCTGTGAAAGTGGTATGTATTATATCCACTTTGTTTCCAAAGTAATCTGCTATGTCATCACATAGCTCATTGGAGTAGGTGTCTTGGGCCTCAAGTCTGATGGGGACCGTAATCTCTTTATAAATGGAGAAGAGTTCTTTGGTGGGGTTATTGGCAGATTCTATACATTCCCTAAAATGAGCGCCCTTGGCTGCTCTCACGAGTTTGTGGTATTTTTTTAACTCTCTTTCATATTTAAGCTTACAATCTGGATTGTAATTTTTCCTCCATCCTCGTTCAAGGTTTTTGCATTTGGCTTTGGCTTCCTTAATCTCTTTGGAAAACCATGGAGCCGTTTTGGTTTTTCTGGCAGGGGGATTGAGTGTCCATGGCGCTACTGTGTCCAGCGCCCTGGACATCCATTTTTCATAGTCGACCCACGCCTCCAACAGAGTGTCGCTACGAGGGGGAGGTTCCTTGAGCAAGGCGGATTTAAAGGTTTCCTGATTGAACTTCTTCAAATCTCTACGTTTCTGGGGCCTGGGCTTGATCATCCTGATATCCTGTGGGGCATCTTCTACCTCAAAGGGAATGATAAAATGATCAGACCATGCTATTCTGATCGGGGTGGAAACTTTAATACCCTCCCAATTAGCGAATACAGGGTCCAGGAGGTGACCTAATTGATGCGACGGGGACACTGATTGTAAGTTGAGCGTCAGGGATTTCAGTGCATCAACCACAGCCAGTGCCTCACCGCAGTTAATATCCTCAAAGTGGAGGTTGAAGTCTCCCAAGTTGAGAAATTTTTTATACCAGAGTGCCGGCTGAGTTACCAGTTCTGTCAATTGGCTGCAGAACTGTGTAGTCCTGCCTGGGGGACGGTACAGGAGGAACCCATTGATGATATTTTTTGGGTTCACTTTTATCGTAAAAAAACCACTCTCACTGTTGGGCAGTGTTGCCTTCTCTAAAGTGCATTGTAGATCACTTTTATAGATTAGTGCCAGTCCCCCGCCTCTCTGCCCTTCTCTATCAATTATGAGCAGACAGTAACCTGGGGGAACAGCTTTCAGAATTTCGGGCGTCGAGGCTTCATCTAGCCATGTCTCTGTTAGGAAGAGCACATCAAGGTCCCCCTCTTGCAACAGATCATGTATCTCTAATTTGTGCTTTTTCATGGATCTGTAGTTTAATAATGTAATTTTTGTTTTAGTCGGCACCAACTCATCGCTCTTCCGCCGTTGGGTGGTAAAATTGCAAGTCGCGCAATGAAGCAACCGCAAGTCCACTGACAGTGTGTGGCAACAGCTATCTTCAAAATCTGGACGAAGGGCAAGTAGTTCATTTGTAGTATAACGAAATTTTTCTCTATTGTTACTATCACTGTCAGTGAGGGCATGAGGATCAGGGGGTCCGGCCCTGCGCCCCGTTCGGCCGCGGACGGGCGCAGATGGGCAGGACTCTGGCACAACTCTGGCGCAATTGCGGTGCGCCCGCTGCGCAGAGCCATGACTACTTGTTTAAGTACTGGCGACTAGAGCGACGATCGAAGAGTGCCCAATGTAAGATGGCCGCCGCCGATTTACACAGCCCCGGAGCCTCAGCCCTTCAATCGGCCGAGGACCGCCTTAGGTGTGTAAGTAAGGGAATTGAGGCTAATTATCAGCGGAACAAAGTGCAAGGTGCTGGGAGGTCCGTGCCACAACAAGGAGTGGTAAGAGGTAAAATAGAGGGTCACGCTAAAATCCGTGAGCTCTAAGTGACAGGAAGGGGGGGGGAAGCGGACACAAAGGAGCAACAGCAAAGAGCAGAAAACAAAGTTAAAAAGCGCTATCAGGTTAAAAGTCTCCCGGCTTGTTTCTGTGAATGGCTTTTCTTTATGCTGTCATTATATCTGCCTCTGAGTCTCTTCTGAATGGGAAAACTGCCAGGCTCTTGGGGCCGTAGGTATGTTTGGTATTTAGTAGCCTTGTGCCATTCTGTACAGTTGTGTCCTATTTGGTCTCTGTTTTCAGACTATACCTCAACCAGGTGTTCTACAGGGGACCCCATGGCACTTTTGAGGACCTTGTCTTTATGTTTGAATATAGAGGTTATACTGGACATTGCATCAATATTTATTTCATTAATAAATTGTCCACCTCTCTTTCCCCAACCTCCAAAACCACCCTGCCTCTGACAGGTGGGTAGGCCTGGTGAGTTAATACCTGTATTTATTTAAACTTTTTATGTTCCTATATGCCTAAATTCTTTCATATGATCATATCCTTCTATTTGTTTTTCATTATCCTGGAGATCCACCCGTCTCCTACTCCTTGCATACTTTTTTATTAACACAAGTTATTCTTTTTCCCTTTCAATTTATATATTCTCATACATTCTTCTAAATAATCTAGTTTCTTTTGGCTGTTGAAACTATAAGCAGAGACTAGTCTAACTAATTTCTCTATACATTTGGATAAAATATTTTACTTTACTTTCATATTTATATCAAAATGTGATTGCAATCTGTAATAATGCAGTTTTATTGTACTGAGTTCTGTGTTAAGAGAATATTCTCAAATAATAACTGCTATATATCCTCAAGATATTCATCCATGTCCCTGTAGGATGTTTTAAAAATGTTTCCAATTAATTTTTTGGAACAATTATCTACTCTTCTAAAGTATCTAATGTTATTACATCAATGTATGTTGCCCTTAGACCTAAAGGTGATGTGGTGTCAATTCCTAGGCGCTCAAGGATTTCTCCCAAAAAGGGGTTATTAGGTGGTACTGGTATTAATTGTCTAATGGGGTCAGTGCCGTTAGAAAAACTTACAACCTTACTGGTATAAAGATGGACAATAAATTCAGGGACCTGTTGTGATCGACTATCTGAGTCCCCTTGAGACATTTGTCTAACTAAAATCCTTTTCTAGATTTCTACAATATTTCTCCCAAAATGTGAAATCCTAACTGCATAACATAAACATAAAACTAGAATATGACATTAATTTGTGGCCACCCTAAAATTCATATTTACATACACAGGTTAATATATTGTAAAACTACTCATTGACTCTAAAATTAGTTACTATCCTAAAACTACTTACTATTGCAAAAATAATGTACTAGGGCAAAAGCCACTACTGCTGGTCACTTCCCCTGGACTTACAAGGAGGTCTTTCACTGCCTGTAACTACAAACTGTGACTTCAAGGTTTAAGACCTGGGATGACTTGACGGTTCTGCCTTTTAGAACATATACTGGTTACCCAGTCTCAAGTACTCTTCCCTGACCACTTCTGACTTCTTGAGTCAGGTCCCCTAGTGCCTTCCGGACTGCCCACCGGGACTCTAGTCCTTCTTAAAGCATGCATGCATCTCTAAACATAGAAATAATAAAAAATAATAACATATAACATATTCTATTGTCAACATGTCACTTATAAAGTAAAAAGGAACGAAATTCGCAATGTTCTCACCTTTAAAAAATGCCAACTACCAATTCCTACCGTCCCAGAGAAATGTGAAAGACCTCGCAACAGTCTCTTATTACCTTCTGTTAGTTGTGCAAATCATTTCAAGAGGACAGGAGGAACTTCAGGACATGGCACCAGGTGATAAGAAGTGGCAATCCTGGCTGGAGCTCTGCCAAAATGTATGAGGAAAATATATCTATTAAAGAAACACCAAAATGACAAGTTAACAATAGAATATGGGTTTATTACAATACTGTAGTGAGGGTCAGTCACTACAGGAGAGATCAGTTCACCTCAAGGGAGATACAACTCAATGTCTCTGCCCCAGCTTAGAATCAGCTGTATTTATTCCTCCAAACCACAAGAGAAAAAAGTTAGAAGCATAGGATGTACGTCACAAATGAATAGATTAAAATCAGCATAAACAACAATTTCCTGAAAACAAAGCACATACAGATATGGGCCACATGGCCCTCACATCTCATATTGGCAGAAACCCCCTCAATGGTTTTCCTGTTGTCAGACTTGAAACGTTATTACCAACTTTTTACACACATCTGTTTTCCTGTGAAGCAAGTGATTATATTTTTGCCTAACGCTTTTTGGCAATGCTTATCTGACCTCTGACCTGTGGTTTCATCCATCATTGCTAGCATTGTGTAAGTGTGACATGTGGTTTTCAACTGAAGCAACATTCATGTCATTATGTGCAGTGGCAAGGCTTGCACCTGGGCCAGTCTATCATGTGTACATGCTTAATCTATGTGTGCATGCATTAGTAACACGATTGCAAAAGACATGATTGACACCTTCCAGCTCAGTCTCTCTAGCAGATGGACTTGTGGTTTTTGTAGTTCCAACATTTAAAACACTAATGGTTTCCAGCGTCTGAAAGAAGATATGATCTATGCTTCATGCAGAGGCTTATCTTTGTGACGGCAGGCCATTTTCTGACCTTTCAACAAACTGTGTGACCTATTTAGTTCAGCTAAACTCAATATCCTTTGTAACATGCTTTTTTTTTATCTATTTCTCGTGCAGAGGCCTAGGCCTGTGTTTCTACTGAGGCCTAAAGCTGCTTTTAACTTGAAACTTCTGCATAGAATGTGCAGGTCTAAACTCTGTGTGTGTTTGTACACAATGTATCCTATTTTCCCTATATCAGAGTTGACCCGGAAGCTGATGTTGGCTGGCTCCGGAAAGGAGCTACCTTACCCCTCCGACATGAAGCAGTGCTTGATGAGTTACAGGTACCAACAGACGTCCGGAGACTCTGGCACAGGGGCTTTGGTAATTCTGCCTATGGCAGGGGTCGGGACAAACAAACTCAAGGGACAGAGTGTAACCATATGCAGCAGAGAGGCGTCAGCGTATGGCCCCCAACAGCAGGAGGGAGAGCGGGCCGGCTTTACCAAAGATGGCGCACGGTATAACAATCATTTTTTGCCCCTCCTACCCCACCCCACCCCATGACCTCCTCCTTGGATTCCCTTACTATACCCCCTGGCAAAATTGCCCCTCATCTCCCCATAGCCCCCCTCACATACATTTTGTTTGTTTTGTAGGGCTGGCAAAGTCTGGCTTTACTAATCCATGCAGATATTCACCTAAAACACAGAACTGTTCTTTGCAGCAGGTCTATTAACCATCTGTGCTACTCGGGGCTTTAAGTAGGATGAAAAAACTTGGGGTCTCTCAAAGGGGCGTGGCCAAAGTAATTTAGGGCGTGGCTTAAGAACTTGTATTTTGCTATTTCTGTCAATGCATCCAGATATATGATACGAGTAAAATCATACCTACAACAAGTTAGGACTATTGGGTTTGTCAATGGTTGTTAGTTGCATAAGATAAATAAGCAGCAACTACGGCTTGTATATAATATTGAAAAAGCTTCCACTTAAAGCCCTGGTGACTCCACAACAATGTTGCTGCTCCTGAGTTTCAAAAAGATAAGGGAAATCCAGTGAGAAAATGACTCTCTTTAAAGGATTTCCCTTCTCCCTAGACCGCTCACCTGGCATTACATCATGCCGTAACTTCTCCACTAGTGAGAAGTGAGCAGTGTGAGCACGCGCACATGATGAGCCTGCTGTCACTGCAGTCTGGAAAGAAAACGGACCGCCGGTGCCAGGGCACAAAACAGAGCCCGATAGAGACCCGTTTCGAGGCCCCCTTTTTCAAAAAACTGCCGGTGCTCAGCACCTGTGAGACCTGGCCCACTTAAAGCCCTGGTGCTACTTAATGGTGAGTCAAAACGGCCACTAGACAAAACTCTGATCTCTCTCTCTAGCAGGAACATTAATCACAAGAGTTAGACATTGTTATTGCTGTCTGAAAGCTGGACACACAAGGAACTCTGCAGCAGGTGCTTTTAAATTGTAAGTTATTGGTGGATACAGCGCCCCCTGAGGTCATTGCCCCCCTCCAGGTCCGCGCCCAGGTCGGCCGCACCTGTTGCACCACCTTTAAACAGGCTCTGATGTAGAGCCTCTGTGACCGGGAGAATACGCATATGCCACTACAAATACAAAAAGGCAACTTGCAGCGCCTGGAAATCGAGCAGCAAGGACCTCTGTTTACAAAGTTGTAAACTGTAAAGTGCTTTGTGCCTTGTACCCTTGGATGTAACCGCTTTCTGAATTCTCATATGATGGTACAGATCTGGCCTTTGTTTGGATAGCGCCCTAGGCAGAAAGATATATGGCACCCTCACTACTAGTGAATAAAATGCACTAAGCACCTTTTGTGATCACAGCAGGTCAGGGCCTGTCTGTACACCAGCCTCTGTACTTAAACATCCCGCTCCTCCATACCACCTGATTCACACACAGCTGAGCTACGTCATGGTGGGGCCAATTGATTGGTGGATGTGAGGGGGTTGTTGCTGAGTGGTGGCAGGTGGTGAGAGGAAATATTGAAGGACTTTTAAAAAGAACATAGACATGAAAAAAGGATTTGCGAGCACATAAAATGGAACCATTGAGACCTTCATGCAGACAGCTCCAAGGGAGCGCCTCTCTGAAGACTGGCGTCATGGGCGTGTGCCCAGTTCGCCCATGCCAAAGGCAGGTCCTACAGTTATAGCCTTCTTCGGGTTGTGAAACTGTAAAAGTTTCCAACACCAATGGTACGTGGCTGATAGCACATCTGCCTGGAAAGTCCACATTATTTAATTCTCTCATTCTGAACACCACATACAGCAGCATATCAGCCAACAGATAGGTATATAAGGGAAAAGATTGATAGAGGCAAATGCAGAGGATCCGACTGTATGTTAGGGACAGCTGGGACTTTGTTTACAAGTGTGTTGAAAGCAGTTTCCACTTGTCCTGTCTAACTCGCATCCTGTGCTTTACCTGCTTTTTTTGCAACAAATGTTATTATTTTCAAACAAAGAAAGCAGGCGTAAACATATCAATATTCCAGAACCCAACAGTGCAGGCTGGAGTACAAACAATTGGTCAATCACCCATCCAAAATTATGCATTGCCGCTCAACTACAAATGTACATTCCAGCTATGAATTTCCGCCTTGGAGAAAGTCAATTGTTCACTCTGCCAGCCATTGTCATGCTTGGGTCAGGCAGGGCAAGCCACTCTCCAAAGGTCCTTCACATAGCCAGCACCCCTCAAACTCCACCATGTCTGGCATTCTCACATTCTGCGGGGAGTCCTCCAGCAAGGCCAGGTCCAGCTCTTTCACAGTCAACCAGGTTCTCCCATGCACGCGCCAGTTCAGTAGAGCTGCACCCTTGCTTCACCTCACTGAGCAGCACACCACTTTCAAGACCAGCACGTTCACGCCATTTAGCCACCCTAGTCTTCGACTGGCTTTCCAATGCATTGTAGTCTCCTATTTAACAAGGATCATAGCCAAATTAATTAATCTGTTGGCCTTACATTTGGCTGCTCACAGGAGCCACCCCAGTAAACATGAATTCGGGGAGCAAGGAGTTGAGCAATGAGTAATGTCATTGACACAGTCTGTCACCCCTTCCCAAAATTCTGAGATGGAAGGATAGGCCCATTCCATACCATACATCTCAGCACCAGGCTGAAAACTTCTAGGGCATGTGGCCCCGGCAGTCTGGAAGTATCTATTTATCCAGCCGTGCATACGACAAGCCATACGGAGAAAATAAAAACTAGTTAACTTAAACATGGCTTTTGTAGACACTTTTGAAACATGTTCCAGAATTTTCGACAAGTCTACTTCTGGAATCGCGACTCCCAAATCCTCCCACTTCTCATGGAGTTCTGTCAGGGGTAACACTATCTGCTCAGAGAACCCGATAGAAGCATGTAACTGCCTTTTAACACCCAGTGGAGGTGCAACTAAGGTGACAGCTGCTATATCTAAGGGGCTCACCATCCTCTCCCCCTCCCGGTTCATAGGGCCCTTAACCAGACTGACGCAGTACATCCTAGGTCAAAGATTAGTTTGTATTGCTCTTCCAATGCTTCTTTGTTTAAAATTCCTAGGATCCCACAACCTATGGGAGGAGGAAGATCCTTCTCCTTTCTAGGGCCATCCACCTGGAATAAACTGCCTCCTGAACTTCGGACTATCTCTGATACCTCCGTGTTCAGTAAGGAAGTAAACACATGTTTTTTTTTAATCTAGCTTAATCTGCTTTGGCCCCCGGTGCAGGGACTATAGTAGTGCAGAGCACAGGACAGTCTTCGGAGTAACAGTGCGCTATACAAATGCCCTTTCATCAGTCATTTAATTGTCACTAAAACAGCCCAAAATCCAGCTTTAAGCCCTCAAAGAGGAGCAGCTCCATAGCACGAAAAAGATCTCCCACCGGGAGAGACCAGCAGCCGACCACCCATATCACCGCCCCCAGCAATTGCAAAGCAAACTCAGGAGAGTATGGGAACCATGTATGGGTTTTTTGCAAGCAACAAAGCAAACAATGCCACATAACAATTAGCTCCCTGGAGCCCTCTCGGAGAAGCCGTCTTGGGGTTCAAAAGTAGCTGAAACTATTCCCAGGCCTCAAGAACAAACAGGTCCCTGCTCACTCAGGATTCTGTAGACAATATACCCCCTGAGTAAACCACTGTAGTTGCACCACCAGATAATAAGATTACAAATCCAGGGCTGCCAGCTCCCACTGCGCCACAAGGTGCTGCAATTTATTCATCACTACCCAACGCCTGCCAGCCCCATAAACAAGCCCAATCATCATTGATTCAAAGTCCCAAAACACACTTCGAGGGATAAGCAGTGTCAAGGTAAAAAAACAAGCATTGGCATAGCCAATAGGTCTCGTCTTTGGGACCTTATAAGTGTTTGATTCTTATGCGTTTCCTCATGTACATTTTGTAAATGTAATCTTTTAACAGGTAAAGAGCTCTGATAACCTTGGATCTAGCCAGAGCTATATAAAACTCAAAAATAAATAAATATATTCCCCAACTATTTTCAGGAAGGGTTCAAAAGTAGTAGTTTTGAATGAGAGAACGTGCTGCCCTAAGGGCGCAGCTCAGGACAAAAAACTTGGAGTACCTAAAGATGAGTGCTCTACGTCTACTCAAGTTTACATTTTTGAGTGTCAGATTCGCTTCTAGTGAGAAACGAAAACACATTGTAGACATGTTCTCTTTTCCCATTGTTATTGTGGGAGTAGAAGGGAGTTCTACCCTTATCACCTTCCTCTTGTCATTCTATTGATTTTTATGCTTAAAAGGGTGGTCTGCCCGGAGAGAAGTGTTCTTTTTCACCACACTGCAGTCAATCATGCAATATTTCAATTCATGTGAACTTGCCCCCTCCTCTCCTATTCTCATTCAGGTCCCCGATGTGGAGCATCACTTATCCCTATCATCTGCAGCAGATAGTAATACTGTGGTCCACTGTAATAGAGGAAACTCCCACAGAAGAGCCATAGATTGAGTGCTAGCCAGAAAACCGGCAAGGAAGAGAACAAGGCGGTAGGAATCCAGAACTACACAGTGTCAAGCCCTAGTGTGTCAAGCAGGAAATGAAAAATAACACATTTATTGTATAACTAACATCAGACATTTGAATGTTTAGCTATAAGTGACACATCCGGCCAGTTCTGGATTTTTAATTCACTGCACTTTGCAGTTTGGGGCTGTTGATCAGTACTTATTATGTAATGAGAGAGGATGTGGTCCGTCAGCTAGACTGCAGACTTTGGTGCTGGAAACCAGGGTTCGAGCCTCGGGGTCGCGTCCACATCCTGTGATTCTGGGCAAATCACTTTATCTCCGTGCCTGGATGTGTAACGTAAAAAGCGGTGCTCATGTAAAGCGCTCCAATACATTTGGGTCGAGTTCGCACTATATAAATATACAACCAAAAAAATGGTTAAAAAAATTCTAGAATACAGCAATCCCACCCTCTTAAAAACGAAAGAACAACCCTGAAAAAGATGCATTCTGGGGCTCGTAGTTTCGCTTTTAACTGTCAGCTTGCACAAAAAAAACACAAAATTCGTGATGCACGACATTGTCAGAGTATGCTCATATTCTGAGCTGATGCGGGAGAACTTGGCAACTGTGAGACATTATAGGGGCACTTAATTTGTTTGTATACTCTGACCCAGTTTGGACAACCAAGGCCGAAACTTAAGTGATCATTCTCATTTCCAACATACGACGTTTTATGAAGCGGCCACTTCCAAACAAAACTATGCCGATGTACATGACAGAGGAGAGGCGACATGCATGTTAGATGTGCAGGGTGGATACCTCTGGGCCACAAAAGCAGACACAAATGCAAACTTGCAGATTTCAGATGTTCGCCTGGAGTTATGATGCGCGCGCCCCAGCACAGTCATCCAACAAGTTATTTACATAAAACAGCTAGCACAACCAAAACTTCGACCCAATTTAATTCCACTCACAAATCCCATTACCAAAAACAGATGCTTGGCCCCCTCGTTGGAAAGCCGGCTCTTCCAGTGGACAGACATGCTGCACGCCGGGACACCCCCTCATCACCAAGGTACAGCCAGCACCAGAGGGTGCCCTTTTCATGGAAGTTCAAAGGTTTCCTCGCAGGGAGGCTGGGGACGCCGCGCTGCTTCCGCGGACTCCTTTGATGAGTATGTCTGCATTTTGTCCGTAGTTTTGCAGCGCCCCCTTGAAGCCCGTGCGTGCTGGTGTCCCGCGAGCTCCTTTGTTTAGGAGTGAAGTTGTCCCTGCATGCTGCACGAGGCACAGCTGAGTCACAGGAAACGCGGGCATCAAATTTCTCTCCCCCCAACCAAACGTGAGTGACAGCATCCAGAGTGGGCAAAACACGGCCCGCTGTACCTCATCAGCCCTTAAGGAATGTTACATTAGTCAAAAAAACAAGGTTGCAAAATAGTGTGCATACATGTTGTAATATATTTGAAGGGGTGTTCTATTTTGTGTATTAAGACATGAGATTAACTTTACCACTCTTTTTGAAAGCAACAGACAATACATAAGAAGTTTCCTAAGCTGACTGTAACCCTCCCCTAACGCTTACAGATGTAGGGGGAGGAAGCGGGCTGTCAGGGGGCTGAGGTGCTGTAAACTCATTATGCAGAAGCACAGCTAGGACTAGTGTAAGAACTTGTATCAAATCTCTTTTGCATGTAACATCGAAATGTGAAAGCAGAGCACAAGTCTAGTGATAAACATTGTTTTCAGGAGCTCCTTTACTTTCATTGAGGAAAATAAAGCGAAACTCTTACTTTAAGATGCTGACAGAACCTAAAACAAGTGCGCGCGCATCGCACAAGTAGGGGGTGGGAGGAGTGCGGCCGAGAGCAGGCAGCGTTTCCCTTGAGGGACCGATCGCAATAATTGCTACGATATGGCGCCACTCGCTCCCGCAAGGGAATCGCCAGACTGGCACGCTTTGCCAATGGAAGCAATGCAACATGTGTACATTTTTGCCCGCAAACTGTGCCGATGACTAAAGGTCTCTTTCCTCTGCAGCGCATGTGCGCTGTGTAGGCGAGACCTAAAAAGGAAAACAGGCAGGGAAGGGTCACCATCTTAGCAAGAGCAGATAGCGGCAAAAATTCCACGCTTGCTCGCAGAGCCCGAACAGTGGCTCACACATTACCCTCCAAGAGGTCCTGTCGGTTGTGGTAGATTTTGACCCTCAAAAACTGCAGGCAAGTAGTGGCGGTGGACACAAATCCCTACAGATAGGGAATAGGTTAGACTTCTGCCAATTTATGCGTAAACTGCCCCAAACGGATTTATCAGTACTACGGCTCCCACCGGGTCCATATCCACATCATGTAAGAACTATAGCATATCATTGGCATGAAAGGCAATGTGATGAACCACCCTCGGGACCTCCAAACACTTGTAATAATTGCCGGATTTTGCACTACAGGCTAAGGGCTCAACCACCAGCGGGAAGAGCAACGAGTAAAGTGGGCACTGCTGTTTAGTTCACCGCCCCACCTTGTACAGCTCCAAAATCACTCTGCCAGTCTTCACTTGTGCCGTGGGACTATAGAAGCCTAGTCTATTTCACAAAACCGGGCCCCAGTGCCAACCTCATCACACAATAAAGAAACACCCTATCTAGATTTTTGAAGGCCTTCTCGATAGCTACTGCCATGACCTACACCGTCCCATTATCATAGGTATTATCTGCCATCATGGCATTAAAGTCTCTGAATATTGAGCACTGTGTTGTGCCCCGGGATTAACCCCGCCTGATCTGCTTGGATCAACTGAGTCATGTAGGACAGCAGATGGTTTTCTAGTATCCCATTAAGAAAGTTATAATCAACGTTAGGCATTGATAATGGTCTATAGGCACTCGCATCATGGGGTGGGCAGCCAGGCTTCAACAGCGGAATCACTAATGCCTCACAGGTAGAGGCTGATAGATGGCCAAAGTATGCTGCCCTGTATAGTTCCACCAATTTAGGGGCACGGACATCAACGTATATAGCACAGAACTTCACCAGGAGCACATCTGGCCCACTCACCTTCCACCAGGCTATATTCACCACAGCTTTAACCTCCCAGAGCATAATATCACCCACCAACTTTGCTGCCTCCTCCCAGGTAATCATCGGGAGGGGCACTCGGTCCAGAAAAGCGTTCACTCCCTGTGGCACTTGATCAGGGGTCTCCCCATACAGAGAGGTATAATATTTTCCAAAGCCTCTCGTTAATGTTGTCCTGCCCATAAATTCCCTCCCTCCTCTCCCACTCAAGTTCCAGGTTCATGGAGCCCTTTTTGGTGCGATGAGCCAGCCACTCCAGTAGGGACCCCCCTTTTGTACCTCTCAGCATGAGCCCTGACCATATACTCCTAGTAGTCAAAGCAGCAGATCTTTTCCACATATTCTGATAGTTCTTCCCTGGAATCCAGTGGTGACTGCTGCAAAGCCGGGTTCCCTGGCCAAACCCTCTCCACATCTCGCAACGCCACTTACTGAGTTTCAACCTCATTCAACAAAGTGAGCCACACACCCCGGTTCTGCAACACAGTGTCCCCAGATCAAAGGTTTTAAAGCATCCCACTCTATCAGCAGTGTGGCAGCCGTGGCCACGTTATCCTCAAAGTAACACCTCATCCCCTTTTCAATTGACTGATGAAATTCTGGGTCCTCCAGCGCCTCGACCCTCAGATGCCAATTCAGGATGCCGGGGCATGCCAACTTCAATTTCAGGGAGAGCAAAACCGGGTTGTCATTGGATAGTGTTCTGGCCAAATATCAACATTCTGCACAGTGACATGCACCCCTGGTGTGCAAACGAGTTTGCTGAGGCAAACATGCTATTCGTGCATACCTGAATAGAAAGAGTAGTCCCAGTCTCGTGGGTGTGTGCACATCCTCAAATCAATCAGTTCCCACTGGAGCTGGTAACTGGAAAACGTCTGTGCCAGCCGGACAACCAGTGACTCACATAAAGGTGGATGCGATCAGTGTTGCACAGGGTGTTCAATAGTATTGAAATCCCCTCCCAGAAGCACAGCATATATGTTGCCAGGACCCTAGACAACTCATCTTTAAACCCTGCTTTGTCCGTATAAGGGGCATAGATACTGACCACGGCTAGGTCTCGACCAGCAAGTCTGCCCAGGCCCACTAACTACATATCTCCCATCTGGATCTCCTAGCTCCCCAGTCTTTTGAAATGGAACCCCAGGTTGTATCCACAGAAGAACTCCCCTCCCAAAGCTGAGTATGTGGTAGCGCAGGTCTGACCCTGCAAGTATTTATGGCGCACCAGTCCCTCAGCCACAGTAAAATGGGTCTTTTGTAGGAGGGCAATATGAACTCCCTGCCTCTTGAGAAAGGTGTACACTTTTTATTAAGCCCTTGGATATTTCTGGATTTAAATTTAAATGTCTTAAATGGCAGCCATAGGTGTATAAAATATATGGAGCCCTGCAGGCAGGCATGGGATCCCAATGGCCCCCGGGCCTCACACGCCCAGGACCTTGGCTCAAGGATAACACAGCAGCAGGCACGGCCAACCCAACAAAAACATACCCAACCCCAGGACAAGAAGGAAACATGACCCCATCTAAACCAGTAGGTTAACAACAATCAAAAATTCATATAACACACGTAAAACTGCAGTGGGGGGATGTGGGGGGGGTACGCCAGCAGGGGTCCCTCCCAGCGTCACAGCACACCATCCAGAAGAAGCAAATAAGTAAATAAGTAATTTATACACCCGACCAGCCTGACTCACATGCAAAGTTGAGGTAGCTACCATCCACCCTGTAGTCCCCCATCACACCTCCACGCACTGCAGCAGCAACCAGTCTTATTCAGAGGAAATTGTCAGTCGTACGGGGCGTAACCTGGTGCAAGGCATGATCCGAGTCCTGGGTAGAAACCCAGGTTCGGACAGAGTCTGTGTCCTTTGGTCCTTCATCTCCAACCGTGGACGGAACGCTTGCCCTCACCACAGTCACTGCCACTGCTCTTAATTGCTCATGAAGGGTCTGGGTCTTTGAAGTGACCGCTCTGCTATTACTATGCATTCTTCTGGGCGGCCTCTGGGAGGACTTATGACCAGTAGTATGGGGATATTGGTTAAATGCCGATTGTGGTCAAACCAGTCCCAGAACTCCTGCAGTGACGTAAAGAACTGATTCCCATCTCCAGTGACAACTCAGTTTGGCTGGGAAAAGCCTTGCATATTTGAATCCCAGCTGGTGCAGGGGCTTTTTGGATTCCCAAAAAGTGGCCCACTGTTTCTGTACATTTCTCGTAAGGTCTGGGAATATCATTACCCTGTAGCTGTCAACCATTAGGTCCCCGCTCAATCTGGATTGGCTCAAAATATGATCACAGTATTTGTAATGTAGCAGTTTGGCCACCATGGGTCTGGGAGCTGCCCCAAGCGGTGGAAGCCGCACCAGAACAAAGGGTGCTCGGTCTAAGGCAAAGAAGGGGAAAAGACCCTCTGGAGCCACCTCCATTTTCAGCCTCATCTCCAAAAACGAAGCCATATTGGGCCCCCCGGCTCACTCCAGCAGTCCTATTACCCTGATGTTGTTCCTCCAGGGTCTGTTTTCAGCGTAGTTCACCCTAAATTCTAGCATCGTGACTCTCCTCTCAATGTCCGCCAGGGGCCCTTGCAATGATTTTTTTCTCCAGTGACAGGTCTTCTAAGGTACGTTCAGTCGTCGTGACTTGTTCCGCCACTGGTCATCTCACAGAATCCCCAGATCCGCCTCTGTTTAGTTCAAGGGCCTCCTGTGAGTCTGCAGTCTCCTGCAAGATAACATCCAGCGCTGCCTCAAGGTGTTCCCCCTGCCGGGGCTGATAAAGCCAGGCTGGCTTCATCAACATCACTGGTCACAGGTGTAGGGCAATAGCAGGGGTCCACAAAATCCTTTTTTTTTTTAGTATTTGCCCATAGCGCAGACTTCTGGGGAATTCAGCGATCTATTCTCAGGCAACTCTAAGTGTTTCACCTGTTAGGCAGCCGGATGTTTAGTCTGGGGGCAGTGTGGGGTCAATCAATGCCATCTGACCCAGAACGCTAAACATGGGGCCCAGGCAGCAGCCAGGGAGGTTTACAGAGGTAAATCCCCACACTCCCTGTTCACATCTATCCAGCAGGGGCCGTAGAATCAGCACCCCATGCTCTGCAGCACAGTGCTGTGAGTATTAAAGCAGGGGCTGGCCACTAATCTGTGCCGCCATCAAGGAGGTCCCATCACACCAAGCTCCCCACAGTCCCTGGGCTTACACCGCCCGTCAGGTTGCAGAATCACCATTGGCAGGGCCCACCTCAGCTGGATTCCAAAGCTCAGCTCCAGTCCTGGAACCCAGCGCTGCAGTCGCTAGGGTCACTCGCCGTTGCCTCTGCTATGGCTGCGGCAGTGCACGGTAGTGCTGTCACGCCACTGCTATGCTCCCAGGATGCCGGGGCTGTTGGGGGAGATAGCTGAATCTCAACGAAGCCCATGTCAGGTGCCGAAAATCTTGTGGCTCAAGCGGCACTAAGCTGGGCATCCCAAACTTCTGAAATCACCCGTTAAGGCCGTGGTGCCACTGCCATCTTGTGAGGTGAGTGCTCGCGTTATAGGCAGTGGCGTAACACAGGTCCCCGCAGCCCTCGCCGTACGGAGAGGCCTCCTGAAGCACCAAGGGGCCCCCTCAGCACATTATTCTGGCTGGAGAGCTCATGATTGAGTCCAGAGGGGCCCCTCCAAGTGCCTTAAAGGGGGCCCCCCTCAAGTTTTGTTACGCCAGTGGTTATAGGTCTCCTACCCCGGGGTCAGAACCACCAAATGGGGGACAAACAGGGCAACAGTTTTGGGCGGCAGGCGTGGGGAAGGATGCCCTCCGCCTCTTGGCCGGCAAATCTATTCAGTATCATTACAGAATGCCCCCGGACTATGGTGTTCGTCCAGTAGCACAGCAGCTTTGGTTTTACTCCATCTGCGCCAGGCCATGCCCCTCTGCGTCCCTCACACTTGCTCATACACATACTGGATATGCATCTTTGGGTATCGGTCATATATATGACTTTGAATGGGGCTTTTTTTCCCTCAACACCTGGAAAAAAGCATCTTTTAACAAGCTGATGAACAAATTAATAACTTGTTTCTTTGTACAAAAAAATTGCATTCATAACGTACTTCCTGCCAGTGGTTTTGCTGATTCATAGTGATTTAGCCTTACCTAATTTAAGAGTGTCTAAGTCATCAGTCTTGGTGGCGATAAATGTCTACATCAGTCCTGCCGGAAGTTGATCTTTTGATCTGCAGGTTGCAAAAAGGTTGCAAAAAGGTGGGGAGGGCTTGGTTCATTGAGCAACTGTGTCAGCAACACGGTTTTAAAAGAAATGCGACGACACACAGCTTAATCTGTAGGAACATTCGAATGAACTATCTAGCAAAGAATAGACGAAGCCCTTTCCTTAATTGCACCGCTGTGCAAATGCAAACCGATTAATGATGCTGTCACACCATGCAGGGTCTGTTTGGTGAAAGGCCGCTTCCTGCAGGAAATGCAATCATTCATGCCCTGGAGTGGAGCACACTATTCTGTAATCTTTGTTAGGAGTCTGCATTGCTGGTTACTACTTCACCTTTCACAATCCTCCTGAACTCGGTCAATTTTAATCCCTGTAAAGCATTTCCGCTTAAAAAGCTGGAAAACAGATTCTGTCTCCTCCGTTCTTGTTTGTGTGTGGACGTGAAACGGAGGAGTTCTTGCTGTCCTCCAGGCATCTCCAGTGCTTCCTCGCCTAGGAATTCTGAATAAAGAGCAGGTCATCTTGAGCAAGACGAATACTAATAGATGCCAGCCCTACTCTGTGCCAGGATCCTCTATTTTCCTTATGTACAGTAGCAAAAAAAACACAAATGCATGTTAACCTACTGGGGTCTCCGTTGCGATGTTACACTGCTGCCAGCACAATCTAAACACGCCTAGGTCCTTCAAACCTATAGGCAAGGGTGATGTTATGAATCTGGCTCAAATGGGCAGAAGCAGAAAGCAAATCCCTACACTGAGAGGAAGCCAGAGGCCTCTGTAGATGCCCATAGTTAGCTTCTGGGGTGCCATCCTGGAAGATGAGAAGACCTCATTCCGCACGGACGCGCCAGACTGGCGTCTTTCTCCCCTGTATTCAAAACCGCCACCATTGTACCTCTGTACAAAAACGTAACAACCCACCCTGCTTTGAACACCTTCTCACTCAGTGCGGTCAGTACTGCCCGACTAGCTCCACTCAGCAGTGCTGAAAGGTCCAAAAACACCACAATCCGCCCCAGCTACCCCACCATTCTCTCCCCAATTTTTATTCCACTGGTTGACCCAATGTTTAGCTTATAATATGCACTGTCTTATGGTACTGATGTAACAAATGTGCAACTTGTATGAAAATGTAATCCATTCTTTGTATTTCTTGACAACTGCAAAAGATAAAAGTTGTAAACTTGGATAATCATAGTTTAAAACAAATGAATACAGTAAAAAAAACACCCAGTCTATCGTACCTATGGAGTCAATCACCTGCACCACCACCGAATACGAAACCACGCTGACCATGGAAAACCCGAACTTCCGGCTCCACACCTACTATACGACAACTATCAGAAACACCCTTGGATGCAGGCCCCCAGGGCCAAAAAACGGCCTCAGCGACACCGTTATTTCAAAACCCGAAATTATCAACCCTCTCACCATCAATTCTGAACACTACATCTTCCTGGGAGGCCTCAACTTTTTACCAAAAAACACACCTTTAGTCATGTACATGTGTATTAAATCAGTTTTTCAGATTTTACCTTAACTCTCTCAAACCTAAGTAAAGTGATACATATCACAATTAAAGGGGAAAGGCATCCCTTAAGGATAAGACCCCTCACTCACCCGAAGGTGACATGCTTCATCATATGGGTCCTCCTTACCAGAATTGAAAACCTAGTCAACACTGGGAGCTACTACTTCAAGTATTCAATTGGCATGGACACCATATTAGATAGATCAATCGATCGATATTACAATTCGTGTGTTTGTCAACTTTCCACGGTCGTGACGTACCTATATCAATTTCATGGATCGCAGGGCGCACATAGAGAATCTGTCTCCCTCCCTTCACCTCACAACCCAATGGCACAATCAGTGGTTTCCTGCAAGGTTCATCGCTCAGTCCAACCCTCTTCAACATCAAAATAACGCCGCTAGCAAACATTGTCGGAACCCATGAGATCAACATAATTCCCTACGCCGATGACATCTAGCGTGTCAGCTGACACCACCACGACAAAGTCCTACATCCACAACTGCATGAGAAACGTCTCCACCTGGATGATGGACAACTACCTGAAGCTTAGCATCATCCTGGACAGCGAACTCTCCATGAAACAACAGGTCAGTGTTGTCTCCTCAACCTGCTTTCGCACTCTCCTCATGCTCCGCAGAATCTTCAAATGGCTCCCTATCAGCACCAGGAAAACAGAGACGCAGCACCTCATCACCAGCTGCCTAGACTATGGCAATGCACTCTATGCAGGCACCATCAGTGAACTTGTGAGAAGGCTCCAGATGATTCAGAACTTAGCAGCCAGACTGATCCTCAACCTGCCCAAAAGAGCCAACATAACCCAGCACCTGAGAGACCTCCAATAGCTACCCATCCAGAAAAGATGCCAGTTCAAACTACTGACCCACGCACATGAAGCCCTCCAGGACCAAGGATCGGCATACCTGAATCACAGCCTGAACCTCCACAAACCACCCAGAAAGCCTCCATTACCCCCACCTTGCCCTTGCACAGACACCAGATATCTGCTGCTGCCACATCAGAGAATGCTCCTTCGCTCACCCCACTGCCAAGTCCTGGAGCGCTCTCCACTACACCTCTGAGCATCACCTTCGCTGACAGACTTCAGGAAGAAACTCAATACCTGGCTCTTCAACTAAAACCTGCAGCCCAGCACCTGAATACCATCAGGGGTAATAAGCTGCACTTTACCAGTATTGTTTGGATTGATTAGATTGAGTTTCTCATCAGAATCATCTGTGGAGTCCTCCTGTCTGAAGACTTCTTTCCAATACTAGCTGCTAACATTATAAACCTGGTACATCCTAATTTACAAGAGTATGGCCCGAGTCCTCCAGACGTCCAACTTTGACCCACCTTCTGAAGAATGCAACATCACACACACACATCTTATCAATCTACAAGCAAATTTCAAATGTACCATTCTGGAAAGAGGTAACACGGCAGCAGCTGTTGCAGGGATTCTGTACATACACAGAACTTTGCGCAGGAAAATGGGACCTCAGTGTTTAGGGGCTAAGCCTTCGCACCACCTTAGTGCCCCCAAACCCAGGACCAACTAGTTATAGTGTCTCTCTCGCTCTCCTACTCACAAATGGAGAAACCAATGATTAGACACCCCAGAACACAACACTCCCAGATCTCTCAGGAATCGGCGTAACAAGACACACCTTTTCGCTCACATTCTTGTACTTGTCCACAATAAGATCTGACAGAAACACAAGATTAGTTCAAAATATTAATTTTAACTAATGTGCTTTAAAATGCAGTATTCAAACCACCACCAGCAGCAAAATGCATAATATCAATACAGTTAGCATTGCAGCAAGGTCATATATCATGAAGAAAGATATCATTTTATAAAGACAGTGGATAAAGGACTATGAGGCCTAATCACCCTCCCCTTGGCAAGCAAAAGTATTATTATATAATAGAAGATCTCTGGGCTTTGTCAGCAGACCCCATACCTCAGGGCACAGATCGTATTTCTACATCACAGGTGAGCGTTGCTCATCTCCCTGGAAAGGTCCTTCTACAAGTGTGTATTACCTAAACATGTGATGGAGAAAGGATTCAAGAAAATGAAACTTGCTCAGCTCAATCTCTCATTAACAAATGCTAATCAATAGAATAGTAAATAAATTAAAAATAACCTGCTCACGACATTCACATATGGGGAAAAGAGCTTTAAGCAAGCTTAAATAACAAAGAATAATTTGCAAGACGCCCAAATCCTGCTTGAAACCGAAAAACGCTTTTGCACGTGTGCAAACCAGATCATTGTAAATAATCATGTGACTATCCCGTTTGAGAGGGAAAACTTACGCATGCGCAAGAGTTACTAACTGTAAGTCTTAACCCCTTCCATGCTGATGACCAACCCCAGCCGTCATGCACTACGGTGCTCGTGTGCTGATGACAGCTGGGGTTCGTCACGGCCTGCCCCTGTTCGTGCTGCACACCAGGGGAATCGCGGCCGCATGGAAAGGGTTAAGGCGCCATGTGCCTGGCATATGCTTACCTGAAATTTAAAAGAAGCTGTTGCTGCTAATGCGTTTGCTTAAAGAAAGAGAATGTAGAAGTGGAAGTGGAGTAGAAGTGGGTGGTGAACAGTGACAATCACATATTTGAGAAATTAACATCTGTTTATATTTCCTTTATTAATAGTGTATGTTTGGGCCTAATGTGCTAAGCCAATGAAAAATATGGCGGGGAAAATGGAGGGAAGCTGAGTTTGCGCAGTGAACTAATGTGTGACCCGCTGACTGAGTGTCTGACAGGTTGCCAAGAGCCAAGGACAAGTTGCTCTGTGTACAGCGTTCATCGACTCTAGAAACCTATTGAAAATGTGTTTAAATTGATACAACAGATGCATGAGAAAATTTAAGGCAGAATAATAAATGAGATAAAGGGGAAGGGTTTTGTTAAACAAAGGAATTAGTTAAGAAATTTGCATGACAACATGAGGTGATGACAACTCCCCTGCCCCTGTCCAATCGCAGTCCATGAACAACTGATTTTTTCAACTTTTAAGAGTGGGACAAGCAGAAATGAAGACTATCATTAAGGTGACTAAAAGATTAAGAGCAAGTGTGCTGCTAGAGATCGCTGCTTATTTTGCTGAGAGAGGTGTGGGCGAGATCTGCTGCTGAAAAGAAGAGAACATTCCAGAAAGACAGCTTGATTAGATTGAAGATTTTGGAAGGATATTGAGGAGGGAGAAAGTGAAAGAGAGGGATGCGTTCTAGTGCGTCAGGGTCCTAGACAAGTTTAGTAAGTATTAGCCTGTCCTAATTCGGTCCTATAGTCTTTGTCTTCTGATTCTTAACCCCTTGCATGCTCCCGTCGGAGCACTACCTCCCTAGAGCTGCCGTCGGCCAATGGCCGACGGAGCCCCGTCCACCCTTTAGAACGCCCGCACTGCGACGGAAAAACCGCTGCAGTTAAGGCGTTAAATCAGGAGACCTCCACCAGTCCTTTGGCCAGGATTTCCCATTTCACCATTTGGTAATTATTATCCAGTCTTAAATTTGCATATCTTTTGCAAATGTATGATTTATTACGTCTTTTGTCTCTTTATCTATCCACTCCCAATGCATTGAATTGTTGAATGAATCTGTGAATTGATTGTATTTGATAAATGAATTTTCTCTCCCAAGGAAGTTGATGGAGTTTGCAGTGTGAATTTGTACAAATGAGCGTTCACTTATGACTGAGATTTAGATAAAATTCATTGAATCTTAGCCAGAGTCTGTGGTTATTTCTTTAAGGTCTGTTTGGTAGTTAGTTAATTGTTAATATGACCATCAACTACTCAACTAATGGTCCATGGACCAAAGGAAGAGTATTGATCTGTGAAGATTAGTTAGACATTGACTAATCACGCTCAAAGTGAATATAAAACTTGACCACCCAGTTAGAAAAAAAAGTCAGGAAACTTGAATGTGTATGTGGGCCCATTTGCTAAAAGTGTGTTGATTGTGAAATATTCATCCTGGCCTTTTCGCTGGACCACATGCATCTTCATAATATCGAAGTACGAGTCTTCAATAAAAGCAGCAGCATTAGTATGTTTTGTCTAAGTGGTTTGGCCTGACCAGAACAGAATAACAAGAGTCAGTGTTTGTCGACCTTGCTCACTGTGTTCAGACTAAAGTCCAGGAACAGCCCGAGAACGAGCACCGCAGAGAATTCTCATATGGAAGGCATAAACAAAATCGTGCAAAGTAAAGCCATGCAGTGTCGTACACAAAAGCAACATCATGGCTATCGGGCTCATGCTAACTTAAAGATGTCGATAATGTCTCTAGTAAATACGTGACACAGCACAGAGCATTTAAAACTAACACAATATCTATGGTTTGCAGTCTGGCGTAAAGCCCAAGCGGCTTCATATGACATTAGAGAAGAACTCTTTTGCATACTGGATGAAGGCAAGCAGGTCACCCTCATACTCCTGGACCTCTCAGTGGCATATGGTACACTGAACCCATCAATTTGTTTAAAAAGAAAAGACTTGCTTTATCTTCAAAACCATCTTCAATAGAAGCTGCAAGATGTACAAAGCCATTACAGCCAACAACCCTGTAATTACTTCAGTCAAGCTCCCCGTCTCTGGTGGATCTAAGCACGCCGGCAGCCAGGACACCATTAGAATGCAGACTAAGAAGATTAAAGAAACAAGAAAAAGGCAGCAGTCCTTTTCAATCTACCCAACCAATATCTAGAACAACATCTCTGTATCCATCAGTACTCTCGACGCTGCTCTAGGAAAGGGTTGACAACGCACCTCTTTAAAGACACAACATCACAATGCTTTAACTGTCTACAACCCTGATACCTTTACTATCACTCGTTGACTTTATGCTGGACTTTGACCATGTACAGCGCTCCACTACCGTTTGGTAGGTTGCTCTTTAGAAATTATATATATATATATATATATATATATACACAAATGGCGTTATATATATATATATATATATATATATATATATATATATATATATATATATATATATATATATATATTACGCCGAAGGAGTTTCTGATGAATCCAGAAAGACAACGAGCCCACACACCGATCCAAGCAGGTAAGGTTTATTTTCCTGGCAGCAGAGGACGAAGTGTTTCGACTACAGCCGTAGTCTTGGTCACATGACCCACGCCTCCATTTTTTTACATTTATTTACACAGTGCAGTGACATCATCATGGACATGAAAGAAAGACGTACATTTCCATGTTTTAAACAATGTTAATACTTCACATTGTAATTATAAAATAAATCATAAGGTGCAGTAGTGCAGTGCATTTGAATACATTTGGCAACGGTTTGTACCTATAATAGGTTAGTTCCCACGTGTTGTTCGTAACTGAGACATATATATCCGAGCAGGATTATTAAAGGGGATGTGGAGGTGATTAAACGGGCTTTCCTTATGGACAGGAGTTTGCAAAGGGAAGGTGTGGAGCTTCAAAAACCAACTGTAAGAAAATCTGTTATGCTTAAAACATGTGAATTAATGGAGCCATATCTGACTGGCTCACTGTACTTACACGTGAAATTCTTGTTAACTAGGTTCAGCTTAAATCTGTATCATCATCTGCTGATTAGACCAAAAAGTGAAATTTTTAACAAATCTGCAGCGCCCTGTGGCTGCGACGGAAAGTCTCCACAGGATATGCTGCATTTTATATTTTTATGTAGATTTTATGAATACCCACGCAAACGCTATGTGGTTGCTCTTTTAAAAAAACTCAATTTTAATCAGATCAGACCAGCCCTTATGTACTTACAACTTCTGCATAAGGACAGTATTCTTCAAGTTACTGAATTTTTAAAGCTATGTATAAAACTGAGAAACTGTTTGGATCAGTGATGGTCCTTTTTGATGATTTATATATCTCTTGAACATATTTATTGTACGTGAATAACTGACCCTTGTACTTCCTGCACTTTACTGTTTATTTATAAATATTGATTTTTTTAACTGCTTTGATGTGTATGTACTTTTATGGTTTGAATCAATACCGAAATAAAGTCTCTATTGAATTGAATTGAATTGATATATATATATATATACAGCAGCAATTCAGTGTGATTAAACGATTGGGACTTTATCTACCAGCATGCACTGTATGACACGTGATATTCACTTGAACAGTATTATAGGAGATTAACACACAGTGCTTTGCAGTCTCTTGTGATTTCAGAATCTGCTGCTGCCCGTGAAAACATGGAAGTCAATTTTGAAACGTGTTGGGCAATTGGAATATAAATGAAGGAGCATGCTGATCTTTTGCACATGCTGAGCTTTACTTTGAAACCCGGTGAGGAGTGCACTCGTTTGGGCAAACTGTGAAAAGGAATATATATATATATATATATATATATATATATATATATATATATATATATATATATATATATATATATATTATATATTCACTGAAAAAACCATAGGTTTCACACCAGTTATAGTTAGCTGGAAATTTTACTGACATATATAACTTGCGCGCCTGCAATGCACTGCTGATGACGTCACATATTACATCACTCATGACATGGTCAGTGACATCACTCATGACATCACTGATGACACCGTCCTTGTGACAGAGTGACAGACCTCCTTTCAGTGTAATGTAACCCTTGAAACACATATTCAAAAATAGAAAATAACATTTTCAAAAAAATGGAGATACCCATACCAGTTACAACAACCAATTCAGTAATACCACCATCTATATACACATCCACTCATTCACCAACAGTTCTATAATAATAATAATAATAATAAAGGATTTTATAAAGCGCCTGGTGACGCCATCTCGGCGTATCCCCGCGCTGTGGAGAGAGAAGCAGGGGAAGTGAGCGACCTAAAGGGCGAAAAGGTGAGTCTTCAAGAGTCTTCTAAATACGGCCTCTGTCTCAGCCAATCTAATGTGCAGAGGAAGAAGGTTCCAATTCTTGGCCGCCAGCGCCCTAAAAGAGCGCCCTCCCATTCTTGCTTTATTTATACGGGGGGCACACAGAAGCCCGGTACCCTTGGAACGCAGTTCTCTGTTGGGCACATAGGGGATAGCAAGATCCTTCAGATATTCAGGTGCTACCTGAGAGGTGATCCTGTAGCACAAGAGGAGCGCTTTAAACAGGATTCTCTTTTTTATAGGGAGCCAGTGAAGAGCAGCTAGAGAAGGCTTGGAGGCTGCTCTTCTGGGAAGCCTAAGGACCAGACGGGCCGCTGTGTTCTGGAGAACCTGAAGTTTTTTAATGTTCTTCTCAGTAGTACCTAAGAGAAGGACATTCCCGTAGTCAATACGGGAAGTGACCAGGGCTTGAGTCATCGTGCGTCTGGCCTCTAGAGGAAGGAGGTCTAGGGTGCGGTTTAAGGTCTTCAGTACACCAAAGCACTTTCCTGTTAGCCTCTGGACGTGGCTGTCATAAGAGAGTCTGGGATCAACCCAAACACCCAGGTTCTTAGCTTCCTTGCATGGGGAAGGCATGGTACCTAGACAGGAAGGCCACCAGTCCCGGGTCCAGCTGTCCGAGTTACCCCCAATCACCAGCACCTCAGTTTTAGAACCATTGAGCTTGAGGCAGTGTTGGTTCATCCAGCCTGCAAGCTCCTGCATACATGTTCTAAAATTAGCAGCAGCCAAGGTGGGTGTCTGGGATAGGGAGATGAGGAGTTGCGTATCGTCGGCATAAGATACAATTTTTATGCCGTACGATTGAACCACCTCCGCCAGTGGAACCATATACAGGTTGAACAAGGTGGGGCTCAGGGCAGAGCCCTGAGGCACCCCCTGTTCAAGGGCAATGCTGTCAGAAAGGGAATTGCCTCTCTGAACCTGGAAACTTCGGTCTATAAGGAAAGATTTAAGCCATCCCAATGCCTCCTTTGTGACCCCAGCCTGGTTTAGACACTGTAGCAGGGTGGAATGGGCCACAGTGTCAAACGCAGCACTGAGGTCAAGCTATACAGTCACTCATACATATATTCACTCATCATATGTAGTGAAATACCTATACATCCTGTTACACACCGACAGTCATCCAAAAGTTACTCACACACATACTCACAGATGCAAATAAACTTTTGAACATCCATTTATTTGCATATACAGCTATACACACACTACCACCTTACTTCTAAGGAAACTTACACATACTTACTCTCTTAAACAACCACTTATGGAAACACATACTTATTTAAACAGGAACTCTTACAATCTCTTACTCTCACATATACTCACTTATATACATCAATATTCACATATACTAGATTAAAACATATGTATTTACTGATAAAGACACTAGTGAGACAGTCATTCACTTAATAACACACACATATACACACTCATCCACCCATACAGTCCTGCACATATGTTGTGTTCAAAACACATACAAACAGAGAGTCAGTCATTGATGCATCTATGTGCTAAGTCATACCCCCACCAAACCATACAGACACTCATACTGATACTAAAAACAACATCTAATAACCCATATACACACACATGTAGCTACTCACAAACCCATGCAGCCACTTATACACAAAGTGAAACACTAATACATATATTTAAATATTTAAACATTTCTCACTAATATATGTATTCACTAAGATACACTTAATAAGCCAGTTAACCAATCAATTTTTTTTTAAAAACCATCCATTTAGACACTTATTTAAACATTTATTCGTCCATTGACTTTTACATATACATATATAAAACATATTTATTTTTCAGAAAGACACACATTCACTGGATGGTGTCATCAGTGATGTCATGAGTGATGTCACTGACCATGTCCTGAGTGATGTAATATGTGACGTCATCAGCAGTGCATTGCAGGCGCGCAAGTTATAGTGAGTCCAACTAACTATAACGTTGGAATTTCAATGGCTTTATGTCAGTAAAATTTCCAGATAACTATAACTGGTGTGAAACCTATGGTTTTTTCAGTGAATTTAATAGGTTTTGTAAATGCTAATTCCTAACTATAACTGGTGTGAAACCTATGGTTTTTTCAGTGAATTTCATAGGTTTTTTAAATGCTAATTCCTAACTATATATAGGGCCTCAAACCTATGAAATGTAATATTTTTTATAATGAATCCTATATTGTATATTTATATAATACTATATTTTTTTTGCCCTGGAGCGCTCCCGGTGAGCGCACCGGAAAGCGCAATTTTCCGGCGCGCCCCGGGGCGTGCACCGGTGAGCGTCCCATTAGCGCTATTGCCGCGAACGAAAACATCATCGTGACGTATCGCGTAGCCGCGTCCGCGTGATACGCACGGCGTAAGCGCACCCGGAAGCACTCGAGCGAATACGATCGCGCAACATAAGCATCCGACGCGCTTACGCCACGCGCCCTGGGGCGCGCCCGGGGGCGCGTAGCGTAAGCGCGTCGGGTCATGTGACCTGAAAATAACACTTTTTATTGGTGCAGAACAGTTTTATTTTCCAAATGATGAAAGCCCGGGTCATGTGACCTGAAAGTAACACTTTTCATTGGTTCAGGACAGTTTTTGTTTCCAAATGATGAAAGCCCCCACCTTTTTTCCTTATTCTGACTTTGTCCTTTGACTGAGGAAGACCTATTTGGAGATCTGTGACTAATATTTTGTACTTTAAAATAGCTACAGTAGCAGCAGCAGCTGGAGCATCTGCACCACCACCACCACCACCAAGAGGACCACCACAACACCACAGTGGTGGAGATGAAGAGGAGGAGGAGGAGGAGGAGGAGGAGGAGGAGGGGAGTAGGACATTCCTACCAGAAGACAATACCCCAGATAGGCCAAAGCAGCACATTGTATGGGAGTTTTTTTCCATCCCAGAGGGCAAGAAGAAAGTGAATGTGCCAAAGGTGACTTGCCAAATCTGTGGCATTGAACTTTCAAGGGGGAACCCTAATAAAAAATACTCATTTGGCAATAACACCATGATTCGGCATATGCAGCGCAAGCATCCCAACAACTATGCTGCGGCAGAGGTGAGAGAACTGGCCAGCAACGCTCCCCAATCTTCACCCAGCACCTCCAAACGAAAGCAACCCACTCCATCGGGACCAGAGACAAGGGAGATGGTCCCTAACATACAACCACAGTTTGGGGAATACAAGATCTCTTGTATATTTTGTGGTAAGACCATAAGACCATCACCTATGGTGAGCAAAGCATAAAGCTCATCAACCGTGCTGGTGACAACCACAATTGCCCACAAAAAAAAATCCTGATTTTTTTTTGCTCCAGTTGAGCCGTTTACAATTCCCTGTTTTTTGTATCTCCCCATAAAAATAACAAAAAAAATATAAAATAGTTCATAAAAGCCAAAAAAAGTACAAAATGTTCAAAAAAACATTAAAAAAATATAGAACAACAAAAAGAAGAAAAAAACAGTTCTTTTTAGAACTACCTCCAATTTATAAAAAAAGGCTACATTTTTTAAAAACTCTGTCATTCTTTTTTTACCCATGGTACGCTCCCCGGTGCGTGTACAGGGCGCTCCCCCCGCGCAAATCGAAAAAAAATAATATTTTTTTGTCCTGTGGGGTCTTTTATAGCCCCCACATCAATCCTAGGGGGTCAGGGGGGGTCTACTATGCCCCCTTATGGTCATTTCCCCCTTTGTTTTTGCCACCTCTTGTGTCTCGATCCTACCGAGACACAAGATGGCGGCCGCTCTGGACAGTTTTGAATGTTGAAAGACACCCGAGAACCAATCAGCATTCCGCGCGCGAACTCGCGTAGCGCGCTGGTTAGCGCCCCGGTGCGCGTACCGGGGCGCGCTTATAGATATATATATTTTTTAGAACCTAAATTACTCAAAATCCACTGGAGCACATATCTTGAGACATAGCAAAGGCACATCGGGCTACCAGTCCCTACAATTTTGCCAAGTTTCGTGGAAATCCATGCAGCCATTCGGGCTAAAAGTGAGGTCAACCGCCCTATGGAAATTAACATGGGGAAAACACGTTTTGGGACCCCCCTTTTTTCTCGGCCCCCGCTTGACAAATCCCCCCCCAAACTTTCAGGGAAGGACCAGAGCGCCGCGAGGCAAATTTGAGGAAATTTTCAGGCAGATTCCTCAACCGGCGCCAAAGTTATTCACAATAGAATGTTGCGATTTCCCTATTGGAAATAATCCTAACTATAACTACCTACTGGCGACCGCCAGTAGGTAATATATATATATATATATATATATATATATATATATATATATATATATATATATATATATATATATATATATATATATATATATATATTTATTCACTTAAAAAACCATAGGTTTCAGGTCTTTTATAGTTAGGAATTAGCATTTAAAAAACCATTGAAATTGCTCCTATATAGTTAGTTGTACTAACTATATTTCGCGCACCTGCAATCCACTGCTGATGATGTCACATATTACATCATTCATAACATGGTCAGTGACATCACTGATGACATCACTGATGACATCTCAAATGACCTCACTTTTGACATCATTGATGACATCTCATTTGACATCACTGATGACATCACTGATGACATCATCCAGTGACTGTGTGTTTCTGTAAAGTTTAAATATGTTTTACATATTGAAGAATGAGTGGATGTATAAGTGTCTGGATGAAGGATTTAGTAGGTGCTTGACTGACTGTAAGAGTGAGTGATTAAATGTGTCTTACTAAATGCATGGGTTACTGATTAACTGTCTAAATGTGTGCATCAGTATGTCTGTTGTTGTGTAAGCTGCTGCATGTGTTGATTAGTAGCTATATGAGTCGCTATATGGGTTATTGATTGGTTGCCCAAGTATTTGAATGGGCGACTGAGTGTGTGTGTGTGGGTGGCTGGGAGGTGTGTGACTCTGTGCATAGATGTGTGAGCAGTTTATTCACTAGGTATATGGGTTCAAGAGTGCATGTGGAAACAGCTATATGGGCGGTTGACTGTGTGCATGGGTGTGTTGGTGAGTGAATGGATATCTCAGTGCTACATGTCCAAGTAAGTACATATGTAAAACACAGTGCATGTGAGAGTTGGCATATATAAATGACTATACATGAGAGCCAGTGAATGTGCGATTGGCTGTATGGATCATTGTGTACTTGTATCAGTGATTGTCTAAGAGAGTAAGTATGTGTTAGTATATGTTTGAATAAGTAAGGTGTTGTGTGTATAACTGTATAGCTGTGAGGAAATGGAATTGTGATTGATTCTTTGCATGACTGACTAGGTGTGTGAGTAACTCCATGGATGAGTGGCAGTGTGTGAGTGTCTGTGTAGGTGTATGAGTGGATATGATAGTGTTGTATTGATGAGTGACTGTATGTGTGAGTGATTCTATGGGTGAATGAGTGAATGTGTGTGTAGACCTAGGAATCAGTGAGTGCGTATGTAGTAACTGGTATTGGTGTGTCAATGGTTTCAAGAATGGTAGTCTGTGTTTAACACTGGGTGTATCAGAGGTTATATTAGAGTGTGAGGAGGTGCATCGTATTATCACATGAATTATATCATCAGTGATGTGATCAGTGATGTCAAATGAGATGTCGTCAGTGATGTCATCAGTTATGTCATATGAGATGTCATCAGTGATGTCATCAGTAATGTCACTGACCATGTCATGAATGATGTAATATGTGACATCATCAGCAGTGGATTGCGGCTGCGCGAAATATAGTTAGTACAACTAACTATATAGGAGCAATTTCAATGGTTTATTAAATGCTAATTCCTAACTATATAAGGCCTGAAACTTTTTAAGTGAATTTGCAAGGTTTTTAAAATGCTAATTCCTAACTATATAAGGCCTGAAACCTATGGTTTTTTAAGTGAATTTGCAAGGTTTTTTAAATGCTAATTCCTAACTATATAAGGCCTGAAACCTATGGTTTTATAAGTGAATTTGCAAGGTTTTTTAAGTGCTAATTCCTAACTATATAAGGCTTCAAATCTATGTTTTTTTTCAGTGAATTTGCAAGGTTTTTTAAATGCTAATTCCTAACTATATCAGGCGTGGAACATATATTTTTTTTCAATAAATTTCAAGGGTTTTGTAAATGTTAATTCTATTAGCGGATAACGTTTAAATATATTATCCTTCTGGGACCACCTGAGCAGCCATCTTGTATCTCAGGAGAAGTGAGGCACAAGAGAGCACAAAACAAGAGTGGAAAACGCAAAAAGGGGGCAGGGTTGAGACCCCCTGACCCCCTAGCCCTTCTCAGGGGGTCCCAGTAGGACCACCAAGCTCAAAATTTTTAAAACAAAATTTTAAATCGCGAGGTACGCGCACAGTACGCGTACCGTACGCGTACGGTGCGCGTACCCCATGATTTTTTACATTTTTAATTTTTTTTGCCCTTGGGGGTCCTTTTGGGAACCCCTGAGAAGGGCTAGAGGGTTGGGGGGTCTCTACCCTGCCCCCTTTTCGTGTTTTCCACTCTAGTTTTGGGCTCTCTTGTGCCTCAGTTCTCCTGAAAAACAAGATGTTGGCCAACACTTCCTGGTTTGGACAGTTTGGAATGTTGACAGTCAACTGCCGGCCAATCAGAAACTCGCTTGCGCACGTAAGGCTACGCGCACGTACGCGTATGGTGCGCGCATATAGATTTATAATTTGCTCAAATTCAATTTTCTCAACAACTAATGGAGGGATTTTCACCAAATATAGAAAAGGGACTACTGCATACCTGTCCCTACCATTTTGCCAAGTTTGGTGTAATTCCGTTCAGCCGTTCGAGCTGTAGCCGTGTCTAAAGGTCCCATAGAAAATGCCATTTGAAAAATTTCAAATTGAATTTCCTCAAGAACTACTGGAGGGATTTTCACCAAACATAGCAAAGGCACATCTGCATACCAGGCCTTACCATTTTGCCAAGTTTGGTGTAATTTCATTCAGCCGTTCGGGCTGTAGCCGTGTCTAAAGGTCCCTATGGAAATGAACATGGGGAAAACACGTTTTGGGACCCCCCTTTCGGCCCCCGCTTGATGAATCCCCCGAAAATTTCCGGGAAGGAGTGGAGCGGAGCTGGCCAAAATTCTGGAAAATTACACATAGATTCCTCAATCGGCGCCAAAGTTATTACCAATAGAATGTTGAGCGCATATAGATATATAATTTGCTCAAATTCAATTTCTCAACAACTACTGGAGGGATTTTCACCAAATATAGAAAATGCACTACTGCATACCTGTCCCTACCATTTTGCCAAGTTTGGTGTAATTCTGTTCAGCCGTTCGGGCTGTAGCCGTGTCTAAAGGTCCCATAGAAAATGCCTTTTGAAAAATTTCAAAATCAATTTTTTCAAGAACTACTGGCGGTATTTTTACCAAACATACAAAAGGCTCTGCTGCATACCAGTCCCTACCATTTTGCCAAGTTTGGTGTAATTCCATTCAGCCGTTCGAGCTGTAGCCTTGACAGAATGTTCTCACTATGGAAATTAACATGGGAAAACAAGTTTTGGGACCCCCCTTTTTTCTCGGCCCCCGCTTGACGAATCCCCCCGAAACTTTCAGCAAATTTAAGGAAAATTACATACAGATCCCTCAATCGGCGCCAAAGTTATTCCCAATAGAATGTTCGGAATTTCCTATGGTAACTAGGTCCTAACTATATATATATATATATATATATATATATATATATATATATATATATATATATATATATATATATATATATATGAACTCCTCCAAATACCGTCTCTTCCCAATGATGTCCACTGGCAACAGTAAATACACGAACACCGACTTGCATCGCAAGGTAGCCTTTTAATTAGCAAAATTTCATAGGCAAAAAATCCACCCTACGCGTTTCGGAAAAGTTTCCCTTGCTCACGAGTAATGTTAGCGGATTCCTAATTAGTTTAAATAAACATGTGACAATTCCAAATCGAAAAACCGTGAAAACTGACTTCCGCTGTTAACAAAATTATAAATCAACGTGAAGAAAGTGCATCTTTTTACGGTCAGAAAAATAACATTTGTACCTTATTGCAAATTTTAGCAAAAATACAATCAAATTGCAATTACGATCTTAACATTGACTATTTGTCGGCAGTCAGTCAGTTTCACAGAATCGGCCTTTTGGTTATCTACTGTGTGTGTGTTTTTTGTTAGATTCAATCTAACTTCATTAGCCACCCTTAGTTATTTGTGACGCAGCGATTCCGCCCCAGTGGGCATTGGGATTTTCTTCCATTCAATAATTGCCGAACCCTGCAAACAATTTAAAAATAATGTAACCCAAATCACAATGTATTTACGGACATACTTATCATGTCATATTGCTTCCTGTTATTTAATATTCCATTTTCAATGTTGTAATACATGAAATCAAAATATAAAGTGTGGGTGTACACTCGTGAGCAAGGGAAACTTTCCCAAAACGCGTGGAGTGGATTTTTTGACAATGAAATTTTGCTAATTAAAAGGCTACCTTTCGATGCAAGTCGATGTTCGTGTATTTACTGTTGCAAATGGACATCATTGGGAAGAGACGGTACTTGGAGTTCATTTAAAGGTTCGCCACCTATGCACGAACCGCTGTCGTCAAGCGGCTGGACCATGGCGTTGCTTGGCGTTTGCTGAGCATTACGAGTTTATATATATATATATATATATATATATATATATATATATACTAGCAGCCCGTCCCGACGATGTCCAGGTATGAATTGCTGCCAGACAGTAGTATATTGTTTTGTAGGAATTAGTTTTGATAGCATTTCTTATCTATGACAGGCCTGTGAAACGCTCTGATTCACAGTGCACTGCTGATGCACTTAAGAGTGCAGGTTCAGAAGTGTGCAAACTTGAATTTCCCTACTTTACTTTTCCTTGCAATATTATATTGCGCAAACTCGACAACATGGCATGAGCACAATTTACATTACAGAAGAACACATTCATTTGTGGTAGGCACGGGGAGACAAAGCGATTTGCCTGGAATCACAAGATGTTGAGCTGATGCCGAGATTGGAACGTAGCTCCCCAGCTCTAAAGTTTGCAATTCTAGAACTTGTGGCGGGAGGTGTGTCTAAAAGTGTATGTCAGCGCTGGCCATCAATGAGAGAGACCTGTGCATTTTTCAAATCGGTGGTGAAAAAATATGAGTATGTTGCTGGAGATGTGGGCTGCCGTGCCACCAATGAACCTACCGGGGGAGGGTAAACACCCATTATTCCGCAACTTTCTTTCCGCATACCATCACTTCGCATACTTTCATTACGAAAGTACCATGACTCTGCAATGCCATTATAACGCATGGCATTACATTTTATATGCTTTTACCATGCATACATTTACAACGAAATTCGTTATAAATGCATGAATGGTAAAAGCATGTTTTTTATGTTTGGGTAAGGTAGGTATGGATATAGGGGTATATGTTTTGGAGTACTGAGGTATATGTTTTGGGGTGTTTGGGTATTTTCTGGGTTCAGATATAGTTTTGGGTTATGGGGTACAGGGGTAGTTTTAACATTTAGGGATAGGTATGGGTTTTGGGGTACAGGGGTATTTTTAGGGTTCAGGGCTAGGTTTGGGTTTTGGGGAATAGGGGTATTTTTAGGGTTCAGGGGTAGGTTTGGGTTTTGGGGTACAGGGGTATTTTAAGGGTTCCGGGCTAGGTTTGGATTTTGGGGTACAGGGGTATTTTGAGGGTTCAGCTCTAGGTTTGGGTTTTGGGGTACAGGGGTGTTTTAGGGTTCAGGGGTAGGTTTGGGTTTTGGGGTACAGGGTTATTTTTATGGTTCAGGGCTAGGTTTGCGTTTTGGGGTACAGGGGTATTTTAAGGGTTCAGGGCTAGGTTTGGGTTTTGGGGTACAGGGGTATTTTAGGGTTCAGGGGAAGGTTTGGGTTTTGGGGTACAGGGGTATTTTAGGGTTCAGGGGTAGGTTTGGGTTTTGAGGTACAGGGGTATTTATAGGGTTTAGGGGTAGGTTTGGGTTTTGAGGTTAAGGGGCATTTATAGGGTTCAGGGCTAGGTTTGGGTTTTGGGGTACAGGGGTATTTTAGGGGTTTAGGGATAGGTTTGGGTTTTGGGGTACAGGATATATTTATAGGGTTAAGATGGGTTAGTGTTTAAGGGTGTTAGGGTATTTTAAGGAGTAAGGGTGGGTTATGATTATGGGGTGCAGGGGTATTTAACCCCTTGCATGCTGCCGCGATTCTGCGACTGTGCGGCACTTTTATTGAGTGGGCGTGTTCATGACGGCCCCTAGCCGTCATCAGCACACGAGCACTGAAGTGCATGACGGCTGGGGGCCGTCATCAGCATGCAAGGGGTTAAAGGGAGCAGGGTGGACACCCGGAACTGGAATGTACAGAACCTGGGAAGAAAAAACAATGAAATATTGGGCACAACGCTTGCTTTTTTTTCCCGTAATCCCTTGCCCCGCACACGCCCCCAGCACACGATATGAGACATGGCATGAAGGGCGGAACGTACCAAACACCCCCAGCGTTTGTCATGCCCCCCGCACACGCCCACAGCACAACGCAGTCACGCCCCAAGGGACTACTTTGCTGGCACGGTTCTTTTACCTTTTAAATGTATATGGTGGGCGTCTGCATAGCTTATATCCTTCTGCTGCAACTGCCCTTTCCAACGCTGTATTGGGTGTTGTGATTGGTGCTGTGGTTCCTGAGATTACCCGCCTCAAAGGTTTGGGCTCTCTCTTTATTATATCAGTATAGATATATATCTTGCTCCAGATTCGATTCCCAACGACGAGTAAAGAACGGGCCACACTCAGGAGAGTATCTTTTCACCAAAGATTTATTATTCACATCACGAAACACAGGACGCATTTCGGCACTGCACACCTTCTTCCGCTGTGATAAAGTTGCATGTTAAATGTCGCCATTTTAAACCGTAGCCAGCAGTATTCCCTGCATGTTCAAGTCAATAACATAAACAGAGGACTATCGCCCGAGTGAATATTTACAAAATAAGCGCCATTTTGAAGTATATTAACCTGTTCCATGCTCCCGTCGGCCAATGGCTGACGGGAGCACTACCTCGTTGGCTGCCGGAGCCCCGCCCGCTCAATAGAACGCCCGCACCGAAGCATTTTAAATAAACAAGTTTTCTGAACGAATTCAAACATTTCAGGCTTGTAATCCAATATTCAAATTTCATCCAATTCAAGCATATCTAATCATAATTCATTATACATGTGTTTACACTCTTTCTTACACCTCACCATATAGAGGTCCTTTTTCTACTTGCTTATTCATGATTAAATCAAACAAAATTGAGCCCTGAATGGGCTTTGTGACAATTTCCAAACCACGTTAATCAATAATTATTTCCAGACATGATTTAAGGCGCTTGATAATCAATTAGACTGCCAAGGAATTTGTTTCTATGCATAAGAAAATATTTACATATGTTGCAGATATTTTAGATTCATGCTCTCAGCTCTATTGTTCAGACATTAGTATATCTTAAGACCTATGGACTCCCATTTTATCCAATTAACCCAAGTGAATTGATAATTCTTCCTCGGTATTTAATCCGTCAGGAATTCCTGTGTGCATATCAACTATATATCGAGATTCGAGCCTTCTGAGTTTCAATTCCCGATTTCCCCCACGATCGTTAATAGGGATATGATCCAAGCACAAGAATTTTAACAGATTTCTGTCACTATTGTGATGTTGAGCGAAGTGTCTAGATACAGGGTATGAAAAATCTTTATTTTCTATCGCTCATGCATGTTCTAAAATTCTCTGTTTTGTGAGATGTATCGTACTTCCCACATACTTTTTCATGCAAGGACAGTAGAGGCAGTATACACAGTAGGGTGTGTTACATGTAAAAAATGTATTGATAGTCTTGGCAGTTCTCATCCCCGGTATATTATACAAGAGAACCTTTGGACTGTGTTTACATGCCTTGCATTTTTGACAAGGAAATAATCCTGTGACCTTGCTAATTCATGGAACAAATGGGATGGGTTTGTAATGGCTCTTGACCAGTTGATCTCTAAGTGACTGACTCTGCCTAAATGTTATCTGCGGATAGTCAGGTAATGATCTTCCTATTCTCTGGCTCAAGATTCCTGCTTCGCTAGAATAAGTGGTTATGAATCTACATGTATCATCTTCACTTTTGGGAGATTGTGATTTGTCTCTGAGTAGGCAGTGTCTGGGCAACTTTTCTACCTTAGATAGGGTTTTGGATAAAAGCTTTTCACAGTAGCCCCTCTTTTTCAACCTGTCTATCGCTTCATATGCTGCAGCATAAAAGTCATCTACGTTAGTGCTATTTCTTTTCAATCGTAAAAGCTCACCATGTGGTATGCTACCTTTTAGATTTTTTGGGTAACTGCTTGGAGCTTCTAAGGTAGAACTGCCAGCGGTCTCCTTCCTAAATAGGGATGTACATATCCTCACGTGTTCTATAAAAAAAATGTAATCTAGGAAGGACACTTCTTTTTTGCTTATCTGCCCACTGAAATGTAGATTCAAATTATTCTTGTTCAATTCACTTATATATTCTTCTGAATCTTTTTGTGGACCCTTCCAAAGAATAAAAAGGTCATCAATATATCTGTGCCATGAAATTTCATGAGTGTGGCCCGTACTTTACCCGTCACTGGGAATAGAATCTGAGCAAGATATACTACGCGGAGCCACCACCGCGGATTAGTGACCGCACCCACTCCCGAGTGCTCGAACGCGGCAAACTGGTGGAAACTGAAGTTTGTATATATAGTATATTTTTTTGAGTTGGGGAGGAGCATTCAGGGCACGCATGCACATCTAAAGCAGCAGCATTGGGTCAACAAGATACAGGACTCCACGCAGTGCAGGACGCTGAGGAAGGCTGTAGGCTGAAATACATTCGCTGCCACTGTTTCGTTCCAAATAAACGTGTCTCCTTGCTGTTAACCCCCTCTGGCCTCTGATTGCTTCTTGGAGTGATGCGACGACATATTTTGCTGCGCCACCCAGGGGCGCAGAACAGATGGCCCTGCGGCATAAGTGACCCGGACTACATACTGGCACCACGTTGTTTGACGGCGTTTGTGACTCGGTGTACCCAGAAGTCCGGAGACCACCATCCGTGAAAAACGAAGTACTGGAGAACAGAGATATTTTACCTTCATTAGGGTGTTTTAATGTTGTGATGACGGCCCCTACTTTACTGCAGTCCTTTTTAGGTCAAGCAGAGTCTGCTCGAGACCTATTGTCCCCCCTTCCTGGTTGCCAGCCCCCCACCCTCCGGGCCGCAACGGTGATTTTTTGCTGCTCCTCTCAAATACTCTTCCATGACATCTGGTAAGTCCACAAACTTTCCCGATGTTTTTCTTTTACCTGCATTTTCAAACAGTACGAAGGAAGTTGTGAAAATTGCACACAAAAATACGGGCACGTTCATTTGTGAGTGTGCAGGGAATTGATTTGCCCAGGATCACAGAATGTTGAGCCAACGCCGAGGATCGAACTTAGTTCCCCCGCTCCAGAGTCGGCAGCACTGGCTGTTAGGTCGCATCCTGTCAATTGCACACAACTATGCCAAAGACGGGCCCGCCGGAGTAACATCCGCTGCTAAATTACTGTTACCTTGCATGTACATTTTCTCATTTGATTCAGTCATCTGGCTCTGAGACATTATGAAAGACTGTCTGATAAATTATCGCATGCATACACAGCGCATCCTTATATTGCACTTGTGTTCTTACGCTCCTTTTAATCTATACTACTATTATAAAGAGAGAACACAAACCTTTTGGCAAGGTAAACTCAGGAACCACAGCGCCAATTCACACACCCAATACATTGTTGTAATCCTCAGGGTGTGCAGATGGACATAGGCTATAGAAAATAATAAAAAAACGTAAATTAAAAAATATAACTTAAAAAAAAGTAGTGCCCTAAAAGTAGCGCCGGCCGCGACGCTGACGGCCATGACGTAGCGCTGGCCGCAACGTACGTGATAACGAGGAGGAGCGACAGTGAAGTGAGGAGCTCGGGGAGGAACGGCGGCTCAGGTAAGGCTCTGGGACACTGTATGGGAGGGAGCCAGTGCAGGAGGTTGGCCCGGAACAACTGCGGTAAGGCTCAGGGTCTGGGGGCAGCATTTCAGGCTTGCGGGCACTCCCGCCCCGGCCCCCGGCAGCCACGACATTGTCCGGGACACAGACAATGTCGTGGCGGGAGGGGGCCGGGGCGGGAGTGCACGCAAGCCTGAAATGCTGCCCCCAGCCCCCTTCTGCCCCGGGCAACGCTGGGGCGGGCTGCTAGTACTAATATAAAAAAGAGAGAGCCCAAACCTTTGAGGCGGGTAATCTCAGGAACCACAGCACCAATCACAACACCCAATAAAGCGTTGGAAAGGGCAGTTGCAGCAGAAGGACATAGGCTATGCAGACGCCCACCATATACATTTAAAAGGTAACAGAACCGTGCCAGCAAAGTAGTCCCTTGTGGGCGTGTCTGTGTTGTGCTGGGGCGTGACAAACGCTGGGGGCGTGTGGTACGTTCCGCCCTTCATGCCATGTCTCATACTGTGTGCTAATCCCACCCTGCTCCCTTTAAATACCCCTGCACCCCATAATCATAACCCACCCTGACTCCTTTAAATACTCCAACACCCTTAAACACTAACCCATCTTAACCCTATAAATATACCCTGTACCCCAAAACCCAAACCTACCCCTGAACCCTAAAAATACCCCTGTACCCCGAAACCCAAACCTAGCCCTGAACCCTAAAAATACCACTGTACCCCAAAACCCAAACCTACCCCTGAACCCTAAAATACCCCTGTACCCCAAATCCAAACATAGCCCTGAACCCTTAAAATACCCCTTTACCCCAAAACCCAAACCTACCCCTGAACCCTAAAAAATACCCCTGTACCCCAAAACCCAAACCTACCCCTGAACCCTAAAAATAACCCTGTACCCCAAAACCCAAACCTACCCCTGAACCCTGAAATACCCCTGTACCCCAAAACCCAAACCTAGCCCTGAACCCTAAAAATACCCCTGTACCCAAACACCCAAACCTAGCCCTGAACCCTTAAAATACCCCTGTACCCCAAAACCCAAACCTACCCCTGAACCCTAAAAATACCCCTATACCCCAAAACCCAAACCTAGCCCTGAACCCTAAAAATACCCCTGTACCCCGAAACCCATACCTATCCCTAAACCCTTAAACTACCCCTGTACCCCATAACCCAAAACTATATCTGAACCCTTAAAATACCCAAACACCCCAAACCATATACCTCAGTACCCCAAAACAAATACCCCTATACCCATACTTACCTTATCCAAAGATTTTTTAAAAAAAAAAAATTTTTACCATTCATGCATTTACAACGAATTTCGTTGTAAATGTATGCGTGGTAAAAACATATAAAATGTAATGCCATGCGTTATAATGGCATTGCGGAGTCATGGTACTTTCGTAATGAAAGTATGCGGAGTGATGGTATGCGGAAAGAAAGTTTCGGAATAATGGGTGTTTACCCTCCCCCGGTAAGTACATTGGTGGCACGGCGGCCCACATCTCCAGCAACATACTCATATTTTTTCACCACCCATTTGAAAAATCCACAGGTCTCTCTCATTGATGGACAGCACCGACATACACTTTTAGACACACCTCCCGCCACAAGTTCTAGAATTGCGAACTTTAGAGCTGGGGAGCTACGTTCGAATCTCGGCATCAGCTCAACATCCTGTGATTCCAGGCAAATCGCTTGGTCTCCCCGTGCCTACCGCAAATGAATGTGTTCTTCTGTAATGTAAATTGTGCTCATGCCATGTTGTCGAGTTCGCGCTATATAATATTGCAAGGAAAAATAAAGTAGGGAAACTCGATTTCACACACTACTGAGCGCGCACTATTAAGTGCATCAGCAGTGCAGTGGAGAAGTGTGGCTCACTGGTTAGAGCGGCGGACTCTGAAGCAGAGATCAGGCCCGGGACCAGGGTTCAAGTCCCGACGCGCAGGGTCTTGGGCTCAATGTCTGCGGACTTGATAATTCTTGCCTCGGCGCCTACTCTAATCATGGGTCCCACGCTGCAACTCTGGGCATTACTTTGCTTAATCTCCACAACGGCCCCTACAACACTGGGATTGCTGGCTTCACCTTGGGGGTGCCCAGTAGGAGCATCTCACATGGAGAGCCAGGAAGGGTTCCACAGTGTTATACAGCGCCGGGACGCCCCGTTGGGGCAGCTGTGCGCTTTACAAAATACTCTACACATACACACTGTGAATCGGAGTGTTTCACAGGCCTGTCACAGATAAGAAATGCTATCAAAACGAAATCCTACAAAACAATATACTACTGGCCGGCAGCAATTCATACCCGGACAACGTCGGGACGGGCTACTAGTCAATATTAAAGATATAGTCCACAGAGGAGAACCTAGAGCAGACATGATGACCGGGTTACGTTGGCTGTGATGTGCATTTTCATTGTTGCATTCTTGGTGCCGCTCATAAAGCCCCAGTGTCTGACTCCGAATAGGACCTGGACTGCAGCACAGTTTTAGGTTTATTTCTTTAGAGGCTGCGGAGCTCCTGATGGACTTAAAGTTAAAGTGTGATCTAGAATAAGCTTTGGGGGTAAGGGTGAGACCATATAATCAAAAGGTGTAAAAGCTCATCAGTATTAGAAGACGTACTTGTGTGCGTTTGTGTATAGTTAAAAAGAACAAGGGCCTTCGTTATTCCACCCTTATAGACAATCATCAAATATTATTTATTTCTTATTTGGTGTTTCATGTTTTGTGAAGAAGAATGCCTTTTGTCCATATCAACGTGCCTTGCAGTACTACAGCATAAAAGCAGTTGGTGCAGTTTGGTCCCTTGACATTATTTTCAGTGGTTTAGTGCAGTCCGGTCTGCTATTCAGCCAGCATTAGCACAGAGTATGATTTCAAATATACATATGGTTCGGACTGTAATTGACAGCAGTGGCACAGGTAGATGTGGGAGTTTAGTTGGGTAGGGCATTTTACACAGGTAGAGTAACATTACATGTGGACAGTTTGTAAAGTAGGATATAGCTAAAGTCTTCCTCTGTTTTTAGACAGTGCAGTGTTTCAGAGTCTTTTTGATAGTTAGAAGGTTGCCAGCACATTTCAGTTGTTAGCAGTCTTCTGAAACATAAGTACTTCAGCTGTGCCCTCATAAATAAAAGAATGCATCCCAGAGCGCATGTCCTTGTGCAACAAAGGGTTTGCCTCCCCATTGTCTCTGGCTTTCTCGTTGGCACAATATCCCCGTCTCTGAAAGGTGAGAAAATTCAATAGGCTGTTGGTCAAAGTGCTTCACAGCCTTATTTGGAGGTAGTACGGGGTTGTGCATCCAATCTAAGTATAGGCCCTAAACTTTGTTAATTAGAAATTTGATTCGGTGGTGGACTCTTTAACCAAAATGTTTTCTGATTAATTAAGTAACTAAGTTCAACTTCTTGATTTTCTTGAGTAAATGTCATCAGTATTAAATATTGACTTCAAAGAATACTTTAACTGGTTTGAGTCATTAAGTGGCGCTCAGTGCAGATCCTTAAGTTAGTGGGCGTGTCTCTATATGTCACTATAGGTAAGATCCGGAGATCAAAGTTTTTTAAGAGCTTGTGTGCTAGAGGTGGCCTCATCATGACCTTGTCTGTGGCAATAAGCGCCTTTTGCCGTAGAGACAGGGCGTTAATGGTCACTATTGGACCTCTCCCAGGGCACAAGACCAGTGTGTGTCTGCAGTCATGAACTGCCCAATCAGAGGTCATCACTCCCACAGAGAAGGGTAAGGGATGCATGGACTAAGGTCTCCAGATCACAACTTTCCAGTTCAGTTTTACCTTCTACAAAACATTGTTATGTGGGACTATAGACCAATGAGTTCTATTAAGGTGACACGGACCATACCACTCTGAATGCATGGGGTTCCTTACACTTATGCAAAAGTCCAAAACTGGAGTATTGAGTCCCCGATGAAGTGTAATATGTAGTAGGGGGTGGGCTGTTATGTGGACTTATATCCTGACTCCAAAGGCAAAGCTTCACACATATCCCTTCATCTTGGTGTCTTCTATCCCCCCTTCCCCATCTCTGTTAGAGAGCGCCACAGACTCCGGAAGCATAGAAGGGGGCGTCTAGCATTGCCAAAGTGGTTCTGTGTTCCTAGTCTCGCAGCGCTAGAGGCTGGGTATTAAGGCTACAACAGTTACCAGGACCACATACCTCTCTTGACTCACACAACACAGCTCACAAGAGACAACCTCACAATCTCCCTCTCTAAGATCATATGTCAGCTCCCAGGAGGCAAGTCCTCCAGCCCTCCCTGTAAGAGCACAGCCCAGCTCACAGGGCACGAGTCCTCCATCCCCCACTGAAATAACATTCCACACAGGAGACCAGATCGCCATCTCTTTATTGAAATCTACTCCCAGGTCACAGGAGAGGAGCGTCTGATACCGGATTGAACAAGCATTTGTAATGCAATACTTCTCGCCTTTACGCAAGTTTAAGCTTTTGGCATTGCAAATGACAATGCCTTTCTATTTATTTTTTAAAAACCAAATCATTAATAAAAGGCATTGTCATTTACAATGCCAATAGCTCAAACTTAAGTAAATGCGAGACCTATTGCATTGCAAATGCTTGTTGACCCTTTGGTAGCAGCAGTCTGAGGGGACTCATTGGGGCGGCCGTGGACTTTTGGAAACTACTTTGGGGACTCCTGTATCACCTACCTGCAGAGTATCAGCTGGCCCACACCAGTGTGTTTCTCTGCTACCCATGCCACCAACCTGGAGACACAGCCATGGTCTACTCTGGGAGTTGTAGTTGGGATATTTGCGCAACGAGCAACAGGTGTGCTGTAGTATATTTTTTTGAGTTGGGGAGGAGCATTCAGGGCACGCTGCACATCTAAAGCAGCAGGATTGGGTCAACAAGATACAGGATTCCATGCAGTGCAGGGCGCTGAAGAAGGCTGTAGGCTGAAATGCATTCGCCGCCACTGTTTGGTTCCAAATAAACGTGTCTCCTTGCTGTTAACCCCCTCTGGCCTCTGATTGCTTCTTGGAGTGATGCGACGACATATATATATGTATACATATATATATTAACTACTGGCGGTCGCCAGTAGGTAGTTCTAGTTAGGACATAGCTACCATAGGAAATCCGCAACATTCTATTGTGAATAACTTTGGCGCCGGTGGAGGAATTTGCGTGTAATTTTCCAAAATTTAGGCCATCTCCGCTCCGCTTCATCCCTGGAAGTTTCGGCGGGATTCGTCAAGCAGGGGCCGAGAAAGAAGGGGGGTCCCAAAACGTGTTTTCTCCATGTTAATTTCCATAGGACGAATAGACAAAGCTACAGCTCGAACCGCTGAACGGAATAACACCAAACTTTGCAAAATTTTAGGGACTGGTATGCAGAAGTGCCTTTTCTATATTTGTTGAAAATTCCTCCAGTGGTTTTTACGAAAATTAGGTTAAAAAACACATATATATCTATATGCGCGCTTCCAGCGCTTACCGGTACGCGTTCCGGGAAGCGCACCCGGCGCGACACGGTAGTGCGCGAGCGGAAAGCTGATTGGCTCTCAGGTGTCTGTCAACATTCTAAATAGTCCGGAGAGTCCGCCATCTTGTGTCTCGGTAGAATCGAGACACAAGAGGTGAAAATAAAAAGGGGGAAATGATTATAAGGGGACAGGGTAGACCCTCCCTGACCCCCTAGGTTTTCTGAGGGGGGCCTAGAAGGACCCTGAAGGGCAAAAATGTTTTCTTTTTTTTATTTTTGCAGGGTAAGCGCTGGGTGCGTTCCCATGTACGCTTCCCGGTGCGCGCACCCTGAGTGCACCACAGGGAAAAACAGTGTAAAAAATTAGAGTAAAAAAATAATTTAGAGTGCTTAGAGGTAAGGTAGCTCTGAAAAGAGCTATTGTGTTATGTGGGTGTTTTTTTGTACCTACAAGTAGGTACTAATGCAGAGTCTCAAATTCAAGAGGAAGACTCTATTCCCCTCATCTGTAAAATGTACACCATCTCTCCTATAGATGCCTTGCATGTTGTAACGCAAGTTGTTGTGGTATATGGAACCCATTCCATAGTCTCTCACTTCCTCACTCCCCTTGTCTTACCCTCACTCACTTTTATCCACCCTCTTTCATCCCTCTTTACTCATGCTCTCTGCCGTTCTTTCACCCTCCTTCATCCCAGTTCGCTTAGTCTGGTTCCCTCACTACCTCTCATTCCCTATCTTTCTCTCCCTTTCCCTTTACTTTCATCCCCCACTCACCTTCTCTCAGTACCTATGCTTCAGTCCTCTTCCCCTCTATTCTCTTCCTTTGCTCACTCACTCATTCCCCTTCCCTCACTCACCTTACTCCACTTTACTCACTCTTTCTCTCACTCCCTCTGTCCTGTCACATCCTCAGTCTCCTTCCCTCACTCCCTCTCTCTTAGCTTTACTACCTCCGTCCCCTCACTCTCCCACTCCTCTTCCGTCACGCTCACTCCCTATAACTTTGGAACACTCCCTCACTTAGCTTTCTATGGTCCCTCACTCAGTCTCCTTCTCTTACTCTTTCCTTCAATCCCTCTGTCTCCTCACTCCCTCACTCCCCTTGTCTCATGCTCACTTGTCTTTATCCACCCTCTATCACCCCTCTTTACTCACCCTCACTGGCCTTCTCTCATTCTCCTTATCACCCGTTTCCTTACTCCACTTCCCTCACTACCTCTCGTTCCTCATTCCTTTACTCCCCTTCCCCTCTCTCCCCTCCACCACTTACCAGCTCTCAGTGACTCAACTTCAGCCCCCTTCCCCTTCTTTCTATCTTTTGCTCCCTCAGTAATTCCCCTTTCCTCAGTCACCTTACTCAACTTCATTCACTACTTCTCTCCCTCCCTCTGTCCTCTCACATCCTCACTCCCCTTCCCTCACTCTCTCACTGTTACTCTCACTCCCTCCATCCCCTCACTTTGTCACTCCCCCTTCCTTCACACTCACTCCCTTTAACTCACGAACACTCCCTTATTTATCTTTCAATGCTCCCTTACTTAGTCTTCTTCTCTCACTCCTTCCTTTACTACCTCTATGTCCTCACTCCCTCAATCCCCTTGTCTTACTCTCACTCGCCTTTATCCACCCTCTATCACTCTTTTTTCTTCAACGTCACTACTCTTCTCTCACCCCCCTCACCCCCGTTGCCTTACTGCACTTCCCTCACTTATCGTCATTCCCCATGTTCACTCTTCTTCCCTTCCCTCCCCTCCCACACTCACTTTCTTTCAGTCCCCCTTCTTTACTTCCTTTCCCCTCTCTTCCCTTCCTTCACTCATTCACTCATTCCCCTTCCCTTACTCACCTTACTCCACTTCGCTCACTCCTTCTCACATTCCCTCTGTCCTATCACTTCTACACTGCTCTCCTCTCACTCCCTCTGTCCCCTCATTCTCACTTACCTTCAATCACCCTCACTCATCTTCAAACCCTCACTGTCATCAACTCACTCTCACTCACTCCACCTTCCTTCTTCCTCACTCCACTAGCCTTACTCGCACTCCAGTTACTTTATCCTCCCTCACCCTCTTTCCCTCAATATCAATCCCCTTTTTTCACCTTGACTCATTTCTTTCCGTCACTTCCTGTCACTCTCCTTCGGTCACTCTACTTCAACTCACTCTTGTTTACAAATCACCTTCTCTCACTCATCTTCACTCTGTCACTTTCCCCCCTTCATTCACTCATTTCATTCATTCATTTATTCAGTAAACATTCTCAAAAAAAAAGAATTGAAAATTCTGTAAAGAATATAGCTCTTTTTGGAGAATTGGAGTTAGTTCTTAAAAGAACTTTTTTTTTCTTTTTTTCTTTTTATATATTTTTTTAACTTTTTCATAACGATTTTATATTTTTTTAGTATTTTTTCAGGGGAAAAACAAAACCAGGGATTCCAAAACTGCTCAACAGGAGCAAAAAAAAGGTGAAAAATTAGGGATGGGGATGGCAGCGGTGTTCCTCTCTCCTCCGAGCAATCAGTTCAATACTCTGCTCCCCATAACAGAGCACTTCATCGCAGTCCATGCATAGAATTTTGATGCGTGCAAACTGCGGCTGCATGTTCAGGATCATTCTTCTACCTTCTCTTCTAGAAGCTGTTGCACCACCAGTCGAGGTGCTGGCCCCATCTCTAGGAGCATTCCGAGCCAGGGCCCTGAAACTCTCCCGAGCATAGTTCTGGGGGTGCCTTCTTTGCACATGTCTAATCATGGTGGAGTTCCCAAAACTGTATTTTTTTCTGGGGTCACCACGTGAAAGAATTGTGTGACATATCTTGCATTGCACCTTTGGAGCATTTACTTTCTTCTCACCTTCTGAAATGCTGAAAAACTTCCAGATGAAGTGTTCCTTAACTTTTGGTTGAGGAGAGTCCTCATGGAGAAACTCATCAGAGTCACTGCTGCTTGATGCTCTTGCAGCCATTCTTTCCAAAGAATTGAAGAGGAGAAAAAGGGAACAGGTCTTGCTCTCTCCGAAGTGAAACAGGTAGTGAAATGGGTGGGGTTTTCATTAGTTGTAAAAAAAACTGTTAACAACCAATGAAAAGTGTTATTTTAAGGTCACATGACTTGACGAGCTTATGCTACGCGCTCCGGAGCGCCTCTGGGGCGCTTACGCGGCACTACGTAGGCGCTTCCGGGGGCGCTTATGCGGCACGTACGTAGGCGCTTCCGGGGTGCTTACGCGGCGCGCCTGCATGACATTTTGTTAAATTTTAGGAAATGCGTTTACAGTTAAAATACGGTTATTTAAAATCAAAAACACTACTTTTATAAGTATGCCACTGAATGTCTTGCATTAATATTTACTTTAAATACATACTTATATATATACACACACACACAATGCGACCGGCTCAGGGACCGTGGTGAGGCGGGCGGGAGGGGGGAATCAACAGACGACGGAATAGGTATAATCAAATAAATAAATAATAATTATCTCATTGTCTGTGTGCTCCCCACCCCCCCCCCGCCCGAACGCACCCTGCCTCACCGTGCTTACCTGTGTCAGCCGCTGCTGTTGAAACCTGCACCTGGGGCAGCTTTCCAGGCTTACCTATGGGAAAGATGGTAAATAGCAAAATGTAGTAAATCTTTGCCTATACTTAGGCATACATCTACAGGTTCCGGTGTGCTGCTTGTTTTGTGAATCTGGCCCTTGATATTTAGGATGCATATTGAAAGAAGAAAAGCTGCATTCTGTAAAAGGGTACCACTTAAGACAGACTATCAATGTTTTAGTAGGAATGGAATCTTAAGGAATATGTTACAATCATTAAAATTCGTGCCCGAGCCTGAGGGGTTTAGGAGAAATGGAGTACCCAAGAAGGAAGCATAGAAATTTAATAAGTTAGTAAAAATGTGGAAGAACTGGGGACCTGCTGTATCGGATTTGACCCATTCTGTGTCTATCGGGAAAGACAGTGATTAATAGATAGCGGTCTAAGTCTCAATGGGGTGAGATGATAAATATGAATAAAACTAATTATAGCTATACCTTTTAATTAGTGGGGATTGGCTGAGTGTTCCCTGCTGTTATAAATGGTTCGGTAGCCAAACATTCTCAAATGGCCCTACAATATAATTGAGGGAAATTGAGAATTTTTCCTGTCATGGAACAATAAGAATTATTTGGGGGAAAATGACATTACATTACACATACTACGTGAAATGCACTTGACTGGTATCTCGCATGAAAGCTGTAGGGAAGATCAGACCATGTCTATAAAAGTTATATGAGTTACTGCGGGAGACTCATTTATGTAGAAAATGAATTGCGCCTGTGGCACCAGCTTTACAGTTCCCATGGGATATTTTCTCTTCAAACCAATCTCACGTTTCACAAAATATGCGAAAAATATAACTGGTACAAAATATGCAAAACCCTATAATTGGGAATTAGGCAACATTACGCTTACACACTAAAATGTTCTCCTGCACCTTCCAGGACCAGACAGTACCTCAGACTCCTTAAAAAAATGATTTTGGGTGATGGATGCAATTGCTCACTTGCTCTATAATAATATGCTAGAAAAGGCTTAAGGCCAAGATTGTGGGAGGAGAGGGAAATGCTAGCAGTGTTCAAGATGGGCCGCGTTTCAATACTGGGGCATGTGGATTCATTCATTGCTTGAGGATTCTGGAAAGACCTCTGCAACAATGACCATCGAAAAACTAAAGGCATGAGTGGTGGAAAAGTCTTACACTGGTGGAGCGGCAGGATTTAGGCGGTGTACTTCACTCGGGTGGAGTCATTTAGTCTGGAGGGTCAGAAGCGCGGAGGAAGTGGCCAGGTAGACGTCCTGGCGGCTTTTGGGATAGAAGATATGGCTAAACACTGGAGGAAGCACGAGGCAACAATTATGGATCGCCGTTTCCTCCATGTCATAGAAGAACTCCATACCGGATCGTGGTGTGAGCTATACCGCTGAGCTCCCAGAACGGTTGTCGTACAGATGTTTATGAACAAGGGACTGGGCAGGAGTGCAGTTTGGATTTCTTCCAGGCTTGGGGACAGCCCCTTGTGTTACCTCGAACCAGGGCGAGAGACCTGTGTCCGCAGGATATTGATATATTTAAGGGTTTCCCTAGGCCGATGGATACACTGGGTGTTTATACAAAGGCCAATTACATTTCAATACATTACAATCCTGAAGATCTGAAGTGCAGCAGCTGCAGCAGCAGCACCCCTGCCGGGCTAGAGGGAAAGGCAGATGTAGTTGCATCCACGGCGGCAAGAATCCATCCATTCTGACTCCGACATAGCAAGCCACGGTCTGCCCAGCTTTGACATTACAGACTTACCCATGATTTTAATGCTGTAGCCGGTAGAAGTACTTTATGTAATCCTCTGGAAGACCCGGATGTTAAAAAAAAATCAGATTGACACCACTACGAGGGTGAATGCTGTTTTAATTACCTTTAACGTATTTAATACATTTGGCAATAACTGTACACATTAGATGCATGTGATTACAAAAATGTGTGGTGATTCATACGACTGCATTAAAAAAACGTATGGATTTGAACCTGCCTTGCAGATTAAAGAGGAGGTCCCCAGCCAGAATCCCTTCTCCTTGCCCACACACTAATGTTCATCACACATGTGACCGGTTAGCTCCTCCTATAAAACTGGCGTCTCTAGCGCTATCCGCAGTGGAATGGTGAAGAAACACAAAGGGCCTCCCATGAACAGCAGTGACCGGCTGCTTTACTTTCAGAGGCGATGGCTCACCTGCAGCATGCCCAGGGCCAGGGGCTGTGACTCGTGAACAGCTAAAAATCATTCGTGTAGCTCACTGGCAGACAAGAGATGCCCTTTGGCCTCTCTCCTCTGACCTCTGATGGAAGCTTCCAGCATGGAGGGAATCCCTGTGACGCAGCGGTGGGACCGGAAGGGCTCAGCTCTTCCAGGCTCTGCTGCTTGTCAGCCATGACTCTTGGCCCCTGGCCTTGCAGATAGTGCGCGCACTGAGACCAGGGTAGCCAGGAACGAGAGGGCAATTGAATCCTGCACCTGCAGAGGGTGGGCATGACTCCGACATGAGTTCATGAAAGCGGACCCTGAGAGGGGCCGCAGCAGAGGACTACTGCATGCAGGGCTCTAGGCTCATGGTGGCCCTGGGCAGGGAGCGTAGGTAGGGGGCCCCGGAAAGGGGGTCCGGTCAGGGCGGAGCACGGAGGCCAGTGAAGAGGGGGGTCAGGGTGTTTGGAAGTAGAACAGAGCCGGAGGCCGCCAAATCCCTGCCAGGGGCTGCCACGCAATATGTATCCATCCTCAGCGGATTATTATATTAAGGATATATATTGGTGTGGTGGCCCCTGGGGTTTGGTGGCCCTGTGCAGGTGCACAGCTTGCACATGCCTAAAGCCGCCCCTGCCTACTGCCCGCCAGAGCGCGGCTGATAGCCAATGGCGGCCTGAGGTCGGGAGACGCTGCTCACGCGCCAAGGCTTCCTGCGAAGCAAAGCGGCTGCACTCTCAGTCTCAGCTCAGGTGCCTTAGAAGGGTTATTCATGCACGAGACTCTCATAAGAGTTACAGGGTAGTGAACACAATCGCGCACCCCAGCCCTATCATCATTCCAACCTTACTTAAATGAAATAGGCAGTTCGTATATGTCGCTTAATCTTGGGGTGAATGGGTTGTTGAGTCTGTTCATCCCTTTCAGTGGCGTGGCTGGCTGAGGTACCCCAAGCAGCCCAGAGCCGACTCTCCTCGGGTGGGTATCGCCAGGGAGGCGCTGCCTTCTGCCGTAGGAAGAGGCGGACTGCTGTGTAAAATCAGTGCTGCGGCAATTACTGCAGATTCTCTCTCTGGAATGTCAGGTGAAGCCAGTCTAAGTGCTTTGCATTCAGTGTTCACAGATCTAGGCCTCTGTCATTTCAGAGCCGGAAGTCCAGCTGAACCAGGGCTTGAAATGGAAAAATAGAGCTGCAGGTACTCTGTAACAGAGTGCCTGCTTGTTTCTGAGAAGTGCCGGTACTCTCCAATTAAAAGTATTAGGTTTTTCTCGAGAAGTGCAGGTACTCTTCTCAAAACAAAATAGTGCTGGTACTTATAACCGGACAGTCCCCGACCATTTAAAGCGCTGAGCTGACCTGAATGTACAGCTTGGGGTTGTGGTACAGGAAATGTGTAGGCTGGTTCCTGTTTACTCTTACTGGGTACAGAGAGAGAGTCCCAATTTAACACTATTGTCGCATGTTTTGAATAAGAAGGCCTTAGCCAGGTAATTTACACTGTTTCTGTTGACATTCATAGAAATAAGGGAGCAGAGCCAGGTTGGGGTGTGGCTTTGCTTCTCCTGGAAAACAACTGATCCTAATATTTACCATCAATTTTCATCGCCCTGAGTCCATACTCCTCCTCCAAGTCTTTACATTTTAGGGTGGCTCCATCCCCAAGACAGACCTTTTTAAAAGCTCTCTTTAAGATCACATATAGGGGATAAGTTCCCTTTTTGGTGTTCTGAACACAACCTATAAAAAACCTCTACCCCTGCCCTCCTGTTCCTTAACATAACAAGTTAAATTAGTAATTGTCAGACGTCTCCAGGATATAGCGGCATGGATTAGCAAATTTACCGGCACAAAAATGGAAATTTAGCGGCTCAAATATGGAAATTTAGCGGCAATTTTGCGGCATTTTATTTGGCCATTTTTCCTACAACAAACACAGATATCTTAGTTTTTTTTAGTTATTTAATAACATGAAGCTATATATATTTGGTTTCTTTACAATGTAGACACTTTGTTTCCCTCGAAAAGCAAAAGACTGCCCATCAGCAGCCCAGGGCAGCAAAATAGCGTTACAGGCGTCCCGCGTTGCGTGGGGCAAGGCAGCGCTTTATAACGCGGTGTCAGCGCCTCCCCAATGCAGCAGCTGTGCCCAATTCAGTGGTGGTGCACCCTGGGACCACGAGTCCCACCAGGGCGATGCGGCGAGCGCATCAGGTTCCCTCGAAAAGCAAACGACTGCCCGTCAGCAGCCGAAGGCAGCAAAACAGGGTTACAGGCGTATTTATTATGCCATTGTAAATCTACGCATTTACACATATTTAATTACCTTGTCAATATAGTGATAGTATTCTTTAGTCAATATTGATGCAGCTAGATAGTAAAAAAAAAAACTATACTGAGGTACGTACCACACTTAGTCATATATACTCACCTTGATATAGTGGTAGTAGATATTCTTCAGTCAATACTGCTGCAGTTCGATACTAAGAAACCCGGCATTGTTCTACAACACCAAGACATACATGCACTCTGACTAGGCTAGTCAGTGAGTACATGTCTGTCTTGGTGCTAGTCTAGGGTACGTCGCTGAGAAGACTCCAATGTTCGGCCCCAACCCCCACCTCCCACCTGCTCGTCGGGCACCTAGCAGTCCGAGCTCTGAAGTGTCAAGGATGGCTCATATAGCAAAAAAAACACACACAAACACAAACTTATAAATAAACTTTATGATAAAATAACCCGGGATGTTCACATTTATTGCAGTGTACAACTCTGCAGATTTAAAAAACGAGTTGAAAAGCACAAACTTATTCTGCAGAAAGCAGCTGCATCAAGCATACACGGAAAAAGAGCATGTCAACAAAAATATATGGAAATTGTTGTGAATTGATATATTCCCTTAAGCGTTCCATTTCCATAGATTTTTCCATTTTTTAACCTGGATTTTGCTCCCATGAAAATGTGCTGATGCACTTATTTGTTTTAGAAACATAATTTTCAACAAAGTACAATGTCCCATTCCAGGACCTGTTCACTACCCTGTATAATCAGCAGTGATCGGCAATGCTATTTTCAGCCCATAAGTAAGCAAAATACATAAACGGCAGTGAATTACCATCTTTAGGGTGTTTCATCCAACTTAATATGCAGAATAGATCTTTGCAAGGTTATTGTTCAAAATCGTTGGAAATGTTAGAATCTCAATGTGAGGCTTCCTGTGGATGTGTAACTTCAGCATTTCTAAGAAACATCTTAACGTTGTTTTTGCATTAATCAGATCCCCCAGGATATAGCGGCATGGATTAGCTTCGTAAAAATGCCACGATTTCTACAAAAGTGCAGATTTCACAGGCACTTTTGTAAAAATCACGGCATTTGTACACTAGTGCGGATTTCGTGGCAAACCGCAAAGTCGCGAAATCCTGGAGGGTCTGATTGGAGGCACCACCAGAAGTAGGGAAGGACCGCGACTCGGGGACGGGGACGAGGAGCGCTTACACTCCAGGTAATGAATAGTAAAGGCAAGTGTTAGGATCATTAACCCTTCATCCATGCTCCTCGTCCCAATCTTTACATTTAGAGAATATACAAAAGATTATAAAACAGGAACTCACAGTAAGCTTTATATTTTGCCCATGTTTAGTTAACCATAACATACAATTACTTCATTGCAGCATGGAAAATCAGGACTACATAGTAACAACCTGTTGTGCTTAACAAAGTATCTTGTGATGTTCACGTGGCTGCTGTACATGTCTCCTGTAAAGAGATCCCATCTATCTCTGCCCATGTGGTTGAGACAGCTCTTGTTGGCTGATTTTTGCAAAGCATTTGAATCCTCCTGACTAGCCGATAGACAGGCATGTGATTAGCTTGTCGGATAGGTAGAGATTGAAACTTTTTTGCCTTTTTCCCCTTGTTCCATTCTAAAAGGGCATTTCAAGACTGAAAATCGTTAGTCCTTTTGTTGGACTGGCCCTTTTTGCAGGGTTATCCCTGAACTTTTTGCCTTTCTCCTAGCCTTTTTTCTGACATGGTGTTGGTGGTTCTAGGACTCTGGGCACTTTAGCACCGCTTATCAGTGTAAAGTGCGAGTGCTCTCGTGGTAAAACGTGGTAAGATTGGTCTACACCTGTTTGGCATATTTAATTTACCTGTCAGTCTCTTGTAAAGTCGTATCTCATATACCCGGAGCTGGTGAATTAAATGCTGTTGGTGGGCTTGCAACGCTGACTGCGCCACCCACCAAAATAGCCTTTCAAACCTGTCTCAGACCTCTGTCATTGCAGGACCTGTGCACGCAGTGTTACTGCCGCTGTGACATGGCACCTAAAGTGTGTGCCATGTCTTTGACCCCCCTTTTACTGCATGTCAGTCAACCCTAACGTAGGCCCTAGCTAGCCTTATGGGCAGGGTGCATTGTAGGTAAAAGGTAGGACATGTACTTTAAATGTGTGACATGTCCTGGTAGTGAGAAACAGCCATTTTTCTTTCTCACTGATATGGAGCCTCCCTCCCGTAGGAATGCATTGGGGATTTCCTGATAAGTGTTTTAGTGATAATTCCTGATATGAGTGGAGCAGCGTGGTCAAGTTTGGTATGGTTGGAATAGCAATAATAAATGCTGCACAATGGTGTGTGCAGATTTATTATCACTATTTTAGAAATGCCACTTCTAGAAGTTGTACAAAAGGGGGTGGTGATGGACAGAGCATCTGAATCAATCAAACACTCACACCCAGTCAAAAGATCTGGGTTTAATCCATCACCGTTCTTTAGCCCACTCTGCCACCCCAGTTCAGACATGGCTATATGCAAATCAGTCTGACCCTGTGCCTCATGGGAACAGTCCAGCCCGAACTGCCAAGCCATGTCTTCCCTGGACCGGAAACAAGCTTCCGAGGACCGGTTTCTGGCATTCCAGCCGTCTTCAGCCCGGCTTGCTTGAATCCAGTGGCAAAGTGAGCAAGGGACTCACGTCTGAGCATACCCTGCCACACTTATGGCGGGCAAAAGCGGTACAAAAGGGGGTGGTGATGGACGGAGCATCTGAATCAATCAAACACCCACACCCAGTCAAAAGATCTGGGTTTAATCCATCACCGTTCTTTAGCCCACTCTGCCACCCCAGTTCAGACATGGCTATATGCAATTCAGTCTGACCCTGTGCCTCATGGGAACAGTCCAGCCCGAACTGCCAAGCCATGTCTTCCCTGGACCGGAAACAAGCTTCCGAGGACCAGTTTCTGACATTCCAGCTGTCTTCAGCCCGGCTTGCTTGAATCCAGTGGCAAAGTGAGCAAGGGACTCACGTCTGAGCACAGGGTCAAGGCTGATTTGCATATAGCCATTGTCTGACCTAGGGTGGTGTGAAGTGCAATAAAACGATGGATTTAGGCCCAGATCGTTGTACTGGGGTGAATGTAAGACATTGTTCTGCATTCTGTCCATCAACTGTGTTTTTTGCAATTTTCACTCCGAGTGGGCTGGGATTGCTCAGACGTGAGTCCCAGGCTCTCCACATCACTGGAGTCATGCTATCCAGGCTGAAGAAGGCTGATAGCCAGAAACCGGTCCTTGGATGCTTGATTCCGGTCTAGGAAAGACATGGCTTGGTAGTTTGGGCTGGACTGTTCCCATGAGGCACAGGGTCAAGGCTGATTTGCATATAGCCATTGTCTGACCTAGGGTGGTGTGGAGTGCAACAAAACGATGGATTTAGGCCCAGATCTTTGTACTGGGGTGAATGTAAGACATTGTTCCGCATTCTGTCCATCAACTGTTTTTTTTTGCAATTTTCACCCCGAGTGGGTTGGGTATGCTTAGACGTGAGTCCCAGGCTCTCCACATCACTGGAGTCAAGCTATCCAGGCTGAAGAAGGCTGATAGCCAGAAACCGGTCCTTGGATGCTTGATTCCGGTCTAGGAAAGACATGGCTTGGTAGTTTGGGCTGGACTGTTCCCATGAAGCACAGGGTCAAGGCTGATTTGCATATAGCCATTGTCTGACCTAGGGTGGTGTGGAGTGCAAAAAAAGGATGGATTTAGGCCCAGATCTTTGTACTGGGGTGAATGTAAGACATTGTTCTGCATTCTGGCCATCAGCTGTGTTTTTTGCAACTTCTAGAAGTTGGCATTTCTGTGTGCTATGTGTATGTCTGCCTGATGTGTATTGCATGTCTGACTCTGGAGTGACAGGGGCTGGGTGAGTCAGCACTAGGCTGAATAGGCCAATCTGCATTGGGAATGGTGGGAGGAGTAGCCCTAGGGACTGAATGGGACTGTGCCTACCTTCCACAATGCTGGCTCCACCCCCCTGTGGTGTGTCTGGGGCCTGGCCCTACACTGATAAAGGGGGTGGTGGTGCACCTTTAGAAAAAGGTGTGAGTGTCCCAGATCTGGTTTAGACCGGCACAGAGCCCTGGACCTGGGGGTGAGCAAAGACATTGGGAGTATAAGCATTTGGGCTGTGACCCCATGAGAGTGGCTTTGTCTGCTGGGTGCTTACTTGCAGCCGGTAGGCTGCTGAACTACAGAAGGAACCGCAACTAAGGATTGCCCTGCTGGAAGGGGGAACTTCAAGAACTTCCCTTATGCTGAGGGACCCAGTGCGCTGTATACTTGTGGGAAAGCGCGTGGTTACCCCTGGAAATATGCCCTGTTCTGGCCCTGCTGCCCGTCTTGTTAATTGGGGAAAGGAGCTTGCAGAGCCTTCTGGTGCCTAGAGCGCAAGGTGAGCGTTCTCATTTGAGTTGGACCAAGTGCTTATGGGAAAGCAGCCAGTGGGGGGTGAGCGCTCTACGACGGGTAGAGCAGTGCTGTGCTGTGTGCCGTTGAGCCCCCCCAGCAGAAGCGCAGATGATTCCAAGGTGGGGCGAGAGCCTACCAGCACTTGGTCCCCAGGAGGAGTAGGGCTCGTTGCAAGGGCCGCCTGGAAGTCTGCTGTGACGTTGCCTGGTTGTGGGCGGGGGTCCCGATAGTAGGAGAAGCCTGGGGACTAGCGCGTGCAGTGCTGCTCGTGCTGGTGTGTGCCTGGGAAAAGAGGGGGGAGCTGAGGCAAGAAGGCCCCACCACTCTCTATAGCCTTCCTGCAATGCCTTTGCCGGTTTTTAGCCGCCCTGCAGTTGGAAGAAATTCCGGCTAGGAAGCGGGACACGGAGTCTCCAGAAGTCAGGCCTGACTGTGGGTGAGGTCTCCCCACATGAGAGGAAGCCAGACAGGAGCTGAGCCTGGTCGTAGTCTGTGCCGAGAGGGATTGCACGCCCAAGAGAGGGAGTAGAGCCTCGCAGGCTTCTATCTATGATGGGCCGCTTGAGGCCAGAAAGAGGGTCAGAGACAGCCCTCCTTGGTCTGCCGGCCCGATTAGGGACATCTGCTCGCACCAGTGTGGAGAGCCGGCCCAACGAGAGGAGGGTGTCTTCCTCAGGAAGCCCTTACCACCGTACTTGCTGTTGGCAGTGACCCTGCATGCTTGCAGGACTGCTTGGGGCCAGTTCTTTAAAAAATGAAAAGGGACCTATTGAGGTCACCTCGCCTCCGGGGACACCATCGGGGGAGACTGTTGTCACGGGTAGCTGCAGCATTTGGCCCCAGTGACTGCACCACCGGTTGTGGGCAGCTACATATTGATTTTGGAGGCCTGACTGACTGAAATATTTGTATAGCGCACGAATGCCGCGGCGTCTTGGCGCTAAGATACAGGGAGAGGGCAGGGCCGGGGACAGATCAGTTTAATTAAAGAGCCAGGTCTTTAGGTCCTTTCTGAAGTTAGTTTTAGATTTTTGGGCACGAAGTGTTGGGGGTAACGAGTTCCAGATTTTAGCTGCCTGGAAGGAAAAGGACTTTCCCCCCCATCGGGCTCTTTTTATTCTAGGTTGGCATACTAGGTCAAGGGTAGCAGACCTCAATGTACGCGAGGGTACATAGCGGAGGAGTAGGTTGTTGAAGTCGTCAGGTCCTTTACCATGAAGAGATCTGTGAACCAGGCAGAGGGCTTTAAATTGGATGCGACGTCTGACCGGGAGCCAGTGCAGCTCCCGGATGGCATTAGACGTGGGGTGACGTCTGGGGAGGCTCAGTAATGCTCTGGCCGCCGCATTTTGGATTGCCTGGAGTTTGGACAGCTGTTTTTCCCCTGCTCCCAGATAGAGGGAGTTGCAGTAGGACATTACCAGGGCTCCCATCACCGTTTTCCTTAGTGTGGCCAGGATGTAAGGTAGGATTTTCCTGATCAGTTTGATGCTGTGGAAGCAGGTGGACGTCACCTGATTCACCTAGGTTTTGCAAGAGAGTTCCTTGTCTAATAAGAAGCCAAGGTTTTTGACTTTGTCAACAGGGAGAGGGCAAACTCCTGCTTCAGTGGCCCACCATAAATCATTCCAAATGGAAGGTTTATGACCGAACTCAATGATTTCAGTTTTGTCTGTGTTCAGCCGTAAAAAGTTGTTGCTCATCCAATTTTTGACCTGAGTGAGGCATTGCCTAAAACGTTCCGCCATTGCATCAATGGAATGTGAAATAGACAAAATGATTTGTGTGTCGTTGGCGTAAGACACCAATTGGAGGACATGGGATCTGATCAAGGCCGCCAGGGGGGTGACGTAAAGATTGAATAGCGTTGGTGACAGGGCCAAGCCCTGTGGGACTCCACCCGGAAGAGAGAATTCAGCGGCTTGTAGTCCGTTCCAGATCAGTTGGTTGGTGCGGGAGGTTAGGAAGGAGGTAATGAGGGCCAGGGCAGGGCCAGTAAAGCCTAGGGACGCAAGTCTTTTTAATAGGACCGAGTGATTTACGGTATAGAAGGCCGCTGTGAGGTCTAATAAAATCAGGGCCGACTGGCCACCTTCGTCCATGGTTTTACGAATTTTTTCGGTAGCCATGATAAGGGCTGATTCTGTAGAATGAAGGGATCTAAAGCCATGTTCTGAAGGATCGAGTAGCTTCATTTCCTCTGCGTGTTGCATTATTTCTTGGTTCATAGCTTTTTCTAGAATTTTTGCGGGTAGGTGCAGACAGGAAATGGGACGATAGTGTTTGGGCTCCGAGGGGTCAAGGGATTCTTTTTTAAGAATGGGTCTGATGCATGCCATTTTCCAGTTTTTTGGAAATTCTCCATGAGAAATGATTTTATTAAGCAGAGGGGTTAGGGTGTTTACGATGGTCTCAGGGATCTGGTGTAGCACATAAGGGGGACATGGGTCCAGTGGGGAACCAGATTTCATCTGGGTAAGGAGATCTAAGACTTGCTGATTATCAAGTGCAGAGAAACTCGAAAAAGGGGGGGGGGTTGTCAGTAGATTCAGCTACATTGGAGGGTGTGGCGGATGTCATGGTCCTGAGATCGTCATCTACTGTCTGTACTTTCCTCTGAAAGAAGGTGGCCATACCATCTACGAAACACTGGTCGAGACTAAATACTGTGTCGCAAGGGGTTTTAGTTAGGTGGGATACAGTTTTGAAGAGTTCTCTAGAGGAATTAGCAGAGTTTTGTATTTTCTCTGTAAAATAGGCGGATTTAGCTTGAGCAATAGTGAGTTTGTACTCATGTAGGGTTTTAAGGTATTCCAGTTTTTTCTCGTGGCTATAGTCTGCGCGCCAAGATCTCTCCGCCCGTCTGCACTTAATCTTGATTGTTTTTACCTCCGCCGTGTACCATTGAGCGGTAACGAGCCGTTTAGTGGGTTTTTTAATTCGATTGGGGCCAGCTGATTAGTAGCCTTGGTGATCCATGTAGTGAAGTTGGAAGCCCAGTCATCGCTGTTGCCACTTTCGAAGTCGGGGGGATTTCTATCCAGTGTCTCAGCGAGTAAGTTGGGATCAAGTTTTTTCCAGGGACGGGATTTTTCAGGAGGTTGGTAGCTTCGACGTTGTGTTGAAGGATTTTTAATTTGTAGGTTAAAAAAGATAGCGTTATGATCTGTCCAGGGTATGGGAGTAATGGATCCGATGTTAATGGAGTAGCTGTTGGAAAAGATCCCATCGAGGGTATGCCCTGCTGAGTGGGTGGGTTTGTCAATCAGTTGTTTCATGTCGAAACTGAGGAGATTGTCAAGGAGAGTGGCTGTGTCAGAGTCATTATTTAACTCTAGGTGGTAGTTGAAATCACCTAGGATCGTATAGGTGACAGTATCAAACGTGGTTTCTAAGAAAGTGTGTAGAGCTTTAGTGAAAGGCTCTCTGGGGCCGGGGGGGCGATACACTAGCAGTCCTTCAAAAATCAGATGATTACTTTCTTTGATTTTAAAGGTCATAGCTTCGGCCTCTAAGTCTAGTAGAGGGCAGGCGATAATTTTAAGGTGTGATCTGTATATTATCGCGATTCCTCCACCTACCGATCCTGTTCGATTCAGGCATTCAACAGAGTAGCCTGCGGGCGTGGCGGCGTTCCAATCAGGGCCAGAGGCCTGAGAAGCCCAGGTTTCCGTGAGAAACATGAGATCAGCACTGTGATCGATAAGTAAAGCTTCTATCTCGTATTTATGTTTAGGCATAGACCTAACATTAAGTAAGATGCATTTGAGGGATCTATTCCTGTGAGGCCTTGTGCGGGAACAGTTATCCGGAGGGTTGAAAGTAATAGGCAATGGGATAATTGGTGGAAGAAAGCCACAAGAAGGACATTTAGAGATAGTGTCAGTGTTGTTAAAATCAGTTTTGGTAGGATAGTCACAGTGGTGTTGGTCCAATTTACATAAGTCTTGTTTAGAGTATTGTAGATTGGACAAATGGGCAGAGTTTCCGGCCCTCAGTGCGGGTCTGGCGTGGACGGGCGCAGATGGGCTTGCCTTAGGCGTGCCTTTGGCGTGCAAACGGCGCGCCCGCTGCGCTCGTCTGCTGCGCGTCCAGTATTTGCACATGCTTTATGGGAGAAGTTGGGCGTGGCCTTGGGGTTCCCCGAGGATGTCGTGAGCAACAGGAGGAAAGCTGCTGTAGCGATAGGTCCGCTGCGCGTGAAGTTTAGTTTTCGGTCGCTTTGTAAATGAGGGTGCTCAGAGAGCGAAATCAATGCTAAGAACAAAAGTATTTACACAAGTTTAAAACAGAATATGGCAGCGATCTGTCTCCCGGCTGTGCCTCAGGAGGGGTGTATCTATGGGTGTCGCGCTAGCAATCAGCGCTTTTATTAGGCATGGGTGGGGTGGTGTGGCCGACCATAGTGGGCGTAGCCTTGGCGTTCCCCAAGGACGTCATGAGCAACAGGAGGAAAGCCGCTGTAGCGATAGGTCCGCTACGCGTGAAGTTTAGTTTTCGGTCGCTTTGCAAATGAGGGTGCTCAGAGAGCGAAATCAATGCTAAGAACAAAAGTATTTACACAAGTTTAAAACAGAATATGGCAGCGATCTGTCTACCGGCTGTGCCTCAGGAGGGGTGTATCTATGGGTGTCGTGCTCGCAATCAGCGCTTTTATTAGGCGTGGGTGGGGGGGGGCGTGGCTGACCGTAGTGGGCGTGGCCTTGGGGTTCCCCGAGGACGTCGTGAGCAACAGGAGGAAAGCCGCTGTAGCGATAGGTCCGCTACGCGTGAAGTTTAGTTTTCGGTCGCTTTGCAAATGAGGGTCCTCAGAGAGCGAAATCAATGCTAAGAACAAAAGTATTTACACAAGTTTAAAACAGAATATGGCAGCGATCTGTCTCCCAGCTGTGCCTCAGGAGGGGTGTATCCATGGGTGTCGCGCTAGCAATCAGCACTTTTATTAGGCGTGGGTGGGGGGGCGTGGCCGACCGTAGTGGGCGTGACCTTGGGTTCCCCGATGACGTCGTGAGCAACAGGAGGAAAGCCGCTGTAGCGATAGGTCCGTTACACGTGAAGTTTAGTTTTCGGTCGCTTTGCAAATGAGGGTGCTCAGAAAGCGAAATCAATGCTAAGAACAAAAGTATTTACACAAGTTTAAAACAGAATATGGCAGCGATCTGTCTCCCGTCTGTGCCTCAGGAGGGGTGTATCCTCAAGCTGGGGGGGTCAAGTGGACCGCAGCAATTCCTACGGGGGATGCCTGCACGACCAGGAGAGTTCCTGGTAGATGGCGACTGCTCCAGTTTATGACCTGATGTGAGTATGTACGTTGGGGCCACATTACCAGGGTTCTTGCATCACATATTGTGTATAATGATTATGCCTCAGAGGGCATGATGTGTGGTGATGTTTGATCTCATTGTCAGGGATGTGATGACCATGTATGCACACTATTGGGATTACTATGTGCACTAGTGTTGGTTTCTAGCCATACTATACTGTAAAGCTTTTGTCTAATTGTGATGCAGACATAATGGGTTATGTTGATGGTTGCCAAATGTGATTTATGCACCCTCATTATTGCATAATGTGGTTATGCTGGTAAGGCCTATTGCGTAATGTGTTTTGTGTTTTGAGCTGGACTATGAGCTGGACTATGCACAGGGACACCAAATGTGCCCCCAGTGCAGACCTTAAGGCACTTTCAAAGTGCCCCGACCCAACCCCAATACACTAAAGCCTGTCTGGGAGGTGGTTACACCTCCTTGTGACAGGAAACCTATTGTCCAACCTTCCCCTGCTCGAGCTTGGCTCAGCAGCTGGAGTGCAGACTTGTTTCTGTGGCTAGCAGCATCCATTTTGTGCTGCCCAGGTCTAGAAAGCTGGTACTGGGTAGACCGGTGCCCCACATTAGTGGTTCTACAAGGGAGTAATCATGGTGTGGAGGTATGATTCCAAGGTGTTTGACACCAAACACGACATGTTTCTGTGCAGCCGTTTTAAAGTTAGCATCTACAGCGGGGTTATGATGCACTTAAGTATATATGGTATGGCTGCATCACAGACAACCCTGGAGAATAGATTCTGAAGGCTGCAGAGGGGCTCTGCTCATGCATGGGCACCCTCTCACACAAAACCCAGCACCCTGCCTTCAGGATTGATAAGGCCTGCCATAGGGGTGACTGATAGCTTTATATGTGCAGTGATTTAAGGTACATCTAGTTAACCTATATCTATGTAAGGTGTGCATGCACCATCTCACACAGGCTGCAGTAGCAGACCTATGATGTCAGTTTGAATGGTCTCTCAGGGGTGGCATAATACATGCTGCAGCCCCTGAGAGGCCTCTGGTGTCCCTATGCCCTGGGTATATGGTGTACCATATACTAGGGACTGATAATGGTACCCCAGTATCCAATCTGAAATTTACCTAAAGTACATGCAATCAATTTAAAGTAGAAAGCAGCTAGACTGAGGTCCTGGATAGCAGGATCCCAGTCAGTCTAAGTCGAAAAACAGTGAGACATCAGCATAAAGTGGGGTAACACAAGAAGCAGATCCTACTCTCCTACACTCGGTAAATGATTTTGAAGGGCTGTTCAATCTGGTTGTCAGAGAGCACATGTTCAGTAATTGTTTTACGGGGTTACGCCAACACCTGTTGGAGTGTAAGTTCTCTGATCCCAGGGAGCTTGCACAGGAGGCAGACCTCTGGCTGTGTGATGGAGGGTCTGAAGAGGCATTGGGGAGTGATCCCAAAAGGAGTGGCTCAGATATCTTCCGGTCCTGTGTGGTGGAAGAGGTTCAGAGTAGCCCAGCTAGGTCCCGGTATAGTGGGAGGGGTGTAAGGGCTCATGTCCTATCTCAGTGAAGAAGGTGGGAGTGTGGGCTGTGTCCCAAGGTGCTCGAAACCCAGTCTCAGGGCCTGGAGGCTTCCCTAAGGGACACCAGGTTCGGGGCCTAGGCTGTATTAGTAGGCCATTTCAGGGGATCTCCTAGTGTCAGGAGAACCTGGAGCATCTGTGAACAGAGCTCCAGTGGTTCTGTTGTCTGGCGGTGCCGCTCCTAAGTTTAGAGTGCAGAAGTCCAGATTGAGGAGTGAAAGGGGGATGTGTGCCCCAGTGGGAGAACCAGTGGGTCATGGACCAGCCAGAAGGGCTGAGTCCCCTAGTAGAGACTATGGTGACACCACTTCTGCCCTGGGGGATCTTCGCGCACTGTCAGATGGACAGGGGTCGGGAGATTTGCACCAGGCAGACTTTCACAGGACACATGAGTCATGTGTTACCCTCAGGGGAGATACAGTGTGAGTCCCCAGACGTCCTGGTGTGCCAGGCAAGTGCTCAACCACAGGGTTTAGTCCCTGGGTTTGGAGGCCAGGTTCAGGTTCTTCCTGACTTGGAGGGAAGGACATCTGTAATCAGTGTCCTGACCATGGGGGTACTGTGTGAGTCCCCAGAAGTCCTGGCATGCCAGGCAAGCGCGCAGCCGTGGGATTCAGCCCGAAGGTTGGGAGGTCAGGTTCAGGATCTGTGCCTGACCTGGAGGGAAGGACATGTGTAACCAGTGTCCTGACTGGCTTGGCTTTCAGTGGTACCACTCCAGTTGGGAGGGTGCAGCACTCTGGAACGGGGTACAGAGGGAGTCCTCGCCTCTGACCCCTGTGCAACCTGAGGGTTTAGACCCTAGGTTGGGAGACCTGTTGCAGGAGAGAGGTCTAGAACTGGTGGGAGAGTTGTGTTCTGAGGGTGCTTCTCCAAGGAGGAGAGTGTGGAACCCTAGAAGGAGAGGTAGGGGGAGGAGAACCTTGCCCATGACTTCTGGTCAGGTTCCGGATCCTAGGCTGGAGATCAGTGGCAGTTTAGAACTGCACTGATGAGAGGAAGAGTGGAGAATGGTTACTATGTGCCAGGAGTTACTGCCCCCCACTCTTTGAGATGGCAAGGACCAGACATATCTGGATGGCCTAGGGCCTGGTCCTGGCTGAGGACAACTAGGGAGTACCAGTGGGGTAGCTTAGTTGGTACTGGGAGTGTTGACAGAGGGAACCACATGGGTTCAGAATGGCGTAGAACTGGAGTGTGCCCCTACAGTTTCAGGCCAGCATCCGTGTTCTAACGCCCAAAGCAGGGAAGCTCATCAAGGATGTGACCCAGTCTTCTGGCCGGCCCATGCCCAGCGCTATATATTTGTGGGAAAGCGCGCTGTGAGCGCTGGAAATTCGCCCTGTTCTGGCCCTGCTGCCCGTCTTTTTAATTGGGGAAAGGAGCTTGCAGAGCCTTCTGGTGCCAAAAACGCATGGTGAGCGCTCTCATTTGAGTTGGACCAAGTACTCCTGGGAAAGCAGCCAATGGGGGTGAGCGTGCAATGACGGGTAGAGCAGTGCTGCCCTGTGTGCCTCTGAGCCCCCCCCTGCAGAAGCATCGACGATTTCCAAGGTGGGGCGGGAGCCTACCCCGCACTTGGTCCCCAGGAGGAGTAGGGCTCGTTGCCAGGGCCACTTGGAAGTCAGGTGTGACGGCACCTGGTTGTGGGCGGAGGTCCCGATAGTAAGAGGAAGCCTGGGAGCTAGTGCGTGCAGTGCTGCTTGTGCTGGTGTGTGCCCGGGAAGAGAGGGAGGAACTGAGGCAAGAAGTGGTCCCCTACTCTCTATTGCCTTCTTGTGATGCCGTTACCGGTTTTCAGCCATCCTGCAGTTGGAAGAAGTCCCGGCTAGTAAGTGGGACACGGAGTCTCCAGAAGTCAGGCTCCGCCAGCCTGACTGTGGGTGAGGCCTCCCCACATGATGGTTGGCTGCTTGAGGCCAGAAAGAGGGGCAGAGACAGCGCTCTGTGGTTTGCCGGCCCGACTAGGGTCATCTGCTCGCACCAATGTGGAGAGCCGGCCCGATGGGAGGAGGGTGTCCTCCTCAGGAAGCCCGTACCACCGCACTTGCTGTTGGCAGTGACCCTGCACGCCCGCGGGACTGCCGGGGGCCATTTCTTTAAAAAAAAAAAGGGACCTAGTGAGGTCGCCTCGCCCCCGGGGACACCATCGGGGGAGACTGTTGTCACGGGCAGCCGCAGCATTTGCCCCCAGTGACTGCACCACCGTTTGTGGGCAGCTACATATTATTTTTGGAGGCCTCAAGCTTGGGGGTCAAGTGGACCTAGGCAATACCAACGTGGGATGCCTGCACAACCATGAGAGTTCCTGGTAGATGGTGACTGCTCCAGTTTATGACCTGATGTGAGTATGTACGTTGGGGCCACATTGCCAGGGTTCTTGCATCACATATTGTGTATAATGATTATGCCTCAGAGGGGCATGATGTGCGGTGATGTTTGATCTCATTGCCAGGGATGTGATGACCATGTGTGCACACTATTGGGATTGCTACATGCACCGCTGTTGGTGTCTAGCTATGCTATACTGTAAAGCTTTTGTCTAATTGTGATGCAAACATAATGGGTTTATGCTGATGGTTGCAAAAATGCGATTGATGCACCCTGAGTATTGCATAATATGATTATGCTGGTAAGGCCTCTTGCGTAATGTGTTTATGCTAAGGAGGTTTGGGCCTAATGTGTTTTATGCCTAATGCCATAATGCTGAGGTCATTATTGTACCAGTAGTTACTGGTTGTGTTTTATGTTTACTACCTGCATTCTGATGGTTCTGACTATGGCCCGATTGGCCTGGTCCTGTATATAATCCCCTGATAATATTGCCCAGTGCCAGTTGGCATAGCGTATATGTGTGATTATGAGTCTAACGTGTTTTGGATAATACAAAGGCTATTTTTTTTATCATAAGCTTGTGTGGAGTTCCTTTTGTGGTGTGCCTATTGTGTTGCTGCTGTGTGTGTGTTGCGCAAACGCTTTACACATTGCCTCTGGGATAAGCCTAACTGCTTGTGCCAAGCTACCAAGGGGGTGAGCAGGGGTTATCTTCAGCGTGTAACTCCCTTGCCCTGACTAGAGTGGTGGTTTCTGCTTGGCTTAGGTGCATGCCCTAGCCAACCAGAAATAACATTTCTAACACCTTTCAAGAATCTTAATCAAATACTGGTAAAACTATATGGTACAACAACTGATTATTTTTTTCAGATTTTTGGTTTGAACTTTGGATTCAGTCTTACTACGGCCTTGACCGGAACGATTCTTAGACATGAATAGCAAATTACTAATGGCCCCAATTCCCTATCCTCCTAGTTGATGCTGCAGTTATATATGGAATGCTACTGTTGACGAAAGCAGCAAGAGACTAACCTTCCAGAGGCTCAAGCGACTTTTCCTGCAAGCCCTTCACGACAATTACTGAATCCCAAGAAGCTATTGAATTTGGGATGACCGGGTTTTTAATCTCAAACCTATACCAACCTTAAAGGGTAACTGAAGCAGCAGAGAAATATCACCTATTGATTCTCTAAAGTCTCTGATTGCATCCCATAAAGCAAATAACATGGCTGGGGCTAGAGTTTTAAAACCACTTTCTCTTGAACTCAAGGATTTAGAACAGGTCACAGGTTTTTGGGACTAGCACATTACCTGTACAACATTTGTCAAAGTTCAGCCAATGCTTTAAATACGAGGCAGGCATTGAAGGTTTCCGAGAAGACTGACTATCATAATCACTTCCCAATTTGATAGAGTAACCCAAATGATACAAGGCAAGCCCCTCACCCTCTGTGCCATCACACATAAATTCAGCAGTTGTTTCAGAGACAGCTCTGGAAATCTCAGAGATGACCGGAGTTTTAGTAACTTAAAGCTGTGCTCCATTGCTAGGCGTCTGCACAATGGAGACTATGGGCGAAGAGGCCAAATGGGGCTATTAGAATTACTACTAGCTTACCTACGAATCTTCTTCAGCACCCGTCTTCAGAATGGGAATTAGAAGGGAGTCACACATAATTTACTCTGTTTTAGTGATTGCTAAATCATCCACTGCCCAGGCCTGTTGATACCTTGTCTCCAAACAAAATTGAAGGAGAAAGCATTGCTCAGGGATGCACACTAGTCCAGCCATGGACTGCCAAATCAGCCTGTCATTTTCTGGGACACTTCCTGAGTTAGGTGAAACATCAGGGAGGATGGGATGTTCTGGCTGAGCCTGTCTGCCTGACTGTTCTATTCAGGCATATCCATAGCTTTCAATGAAAGGATGTGTATCTCTGCACAGTAGCAAATGGGAATTGCTTTCTCTGCTAGGGCGTTGTTCCTGGTGCCCCCCTGCCTGACGACATAATTCTTGACCTTCTGGTTGTTTGTTATGACTAGTAGTGACTTCCTGGGTGGAAGTCACTTCTAGTCATAACAAACAACCAGAAGGTCAAGAATGTGATCAAGAATGTGGTTAGTAAAGCGATGTAGAGCATTCCAAATAGCCTTCAACTCTCTCCAATTCGAGGAGTTTACCTTATTTGTTGGAGGCCATTGCTTTTTTACTTCCATCCCATCTTTTGTTGCTTCCAACCCCGTTGGCTGGCATCTGTTGTTACTATCGAGGAATTCCGATAATGAAAACACATTCTTTTCTGCAAGTTGGAGCTGTTCTTTTAGAGTTTCCGAAACCCAAATGATCCACTCAACAGAGACCAATGTTAGATTACATGAATACAAGGGGCTGCAGGTGATATTGAGTCTAAGGAACTCCAGCTGTGGTTGCTACCATTAAACCCTGCAGCCTTAGACAAGACCTGGCTGATGCCTTTGGAAGGGCTAACTACTCTCATAGTGTGTCTGTAAATTCTGTCTTCACGATTCCAGAAGAAAGACTATTCATTGTTTAGTGTCGAACAGAGCTCATATGAATGCATTTTGTTGTGTTGACTGCAGAGTCGACTTCTGCAGGTTCATGATGAAACAGAAACATCTGCAAACTGTTTCTTATATTGACTGCAGCCTTGAAATTAGAACCAGATATCAGCCAATCATCAAAAATAAGGTAAATGTGTTCCCTCTTATTGCAATGATGCCATCACTGGAAGAAGGATGACTTGTTTTTGGAAGTCACAAACTCTATGTGGTATCCATTCTTTACGATGTTTTCTTTTTAGAAGTCTGAAACTCTGTGAGGCATCCCCTCCTTACATTGTTCAATAACCACTTGTCCTTTATCAAACTTTTCCACTGGAGATAACATTTTGCAGTTCCTCCACCTACTGCACTGTCCATATAGCCATAACTTTGAATTCTGATGCATTAGGTTGGCTGGTTGAGACCGAGATTTCTAAGTTATGGTGGTCTCCAGCCACGGGGCCGACCATGGAAGGGACATTTGCTAACATGTAATACTTGTGATGGCTTCCTTTGCAGAACAGATATTATTTTATTTGGAGCTCTAAAAGGTTGTAGCATCCTACTCTCATGTGGACCTTTGCAGCAATTCATTAAGTTCTGGGCCAACTCATTTTGAATATCGGAAGGGCAGACAATGAGTCAAAGATTTTTGGCTTTGGTCAAACTCCCACACTTTAACCAATGAGAATCTGTATACTGCCACTTCTGCTCCTGTAGCTGAAGACCATAAAGCATCCAACATGGTGTTTTATAAAAAAGGACCAACAGTTCTATGTTTCCTAGAATCCGAGATGAGTCCAGTCCTTCCTGAATGCAATAATATAGAGATTGAAAATGTTTTAAGAATGCTTGCATGCTTTAAACTGCATGTTTTTTTCTGCTCTGTGCAAAATGTGATGCTGCATATGCTTTTAAATGGATGCCTCTCTCTTTCTTCCCGCTGTGTCCAGAAGTGATGCTTTAGAAGCCAGAGATATTGAGAAAATATTTCCTCTCCATCATATTGAGATTTAGTTAAACAGTTCAACACCTGGCTGATGTGCTTCAGCATCTCCGCAAACGGTTGCTCTGAACATATTTTCCTCTTGAACCTTAATCCTGGGACTCCTGTATACCCATATTCAATCTCTGCCTCACATCTGTTGGTTCATCTTCCATGTCTTTCATCAGGCTCTCTACATCACTTCCGGACAGTGAAGTAATCGCTTCCTCCTTAGGCTCAATATGCTAGCGCTTCTCAGAGTGTTTTGCAGGCTCCATTAAGGTTATTCAAACAAACCACACCTAATCAGTGGATATATTTGTCTTAGCAAATGGATTCTCATCTCGTGAGATGAAAATTCTAGCTAAAAGGACTTGTGCTGTCTTCCTGCGGAAAGTCGCCTGTGCTCTCGCGCACTCCCCAAAGTTGGGGCCGCCTCTTCTGAGCCAGCGTCCACAAGCCGCAGCCGCGAATGCTAATCGTCTCTCCCTACGTCAGATCAACACATGAGCGGTAAGCGTGCATAGTAGGGATGCAGCATTCTCACAACACCGCCTCCTGCTGCGAGGTCACGCAAGTAGCAATAACAATCATAACAAAGTAACTAATTCCTATATTTGATCTTAAAAAAACTTGCAAAAAGGGCTGACTTGATGGCATGCCACCTCAAAATTTAAGGACTGGGACGAGGAGCACCGAGGAAGGGTTATGCAGATGTTCACTTTTTGCATAGCGCCTACTAGTACCAGTCTAGCATTCTTTAGACACTCAGCATTTGCAGAAATGGGAGCTGAGCTGCAGCCTTCATCCTCTAGCTGACCAGTCTAGGGCATATCACCTTCTGAAGGCCTCCACCATCCTTAGGTACCGATGGAAAGTATCAGATCCTAATTTTCTGGTCATATATTCAGACACAGTACATCAGCTGGTTCCGGATTTTCTGCTAAGATCTGAAGGCTACCTTTAGTCACGCGCTCGAATCTTAGCAGATCTGACTCCAGCTTTCACAATTCTGACGTTTTTAAAATGAGTATCACACTGTGTTGGGTTAGAACAATGATGCGAAATAAAATGCAAAACATAGCTTATTAAGTCGTGTTTGGAACACAGGCTTCTTTCCTTGAGATTTCTCTGACAGCAGCTGACTGGTATCGATGCAGCCTGTTTATTTATTTAGGAGTTTATATAACACCTTCTTGCTGATTATGGCAGGTTTTCAAATACTATAGGAATAAAAACAGACACAAATATTGTCGCAGTTGAGAAAACCAAGTCAGCCGCAGCAACCCGGGGTTCAAGTGTCTACATGTGGTATGCATTGCTGTCTGACAGACTAACTTTGCCATTGGAGTAAAGCAAAACAACCACACCCTCCCTCCCCCAGCAGAATGTGATGAGGGCCCCCTGAGTCTTACATGTCTCACAAATAACCATTGGCCCTGGGCTCAACTGCACCACCCAAAGGGTGGGGGGCTCCCTCAAAGGATGGGGGTCCCAGGCACCACAGGAGGCCCAGGGGGCTAGCATTGCGCCCCTGCACATGATGCAGACTTCCTTCCACAAAGAAACGCTCTGGACAGAGAGCTTCATTGCCTCCTTGCCTATCTTCCCCAATCCTTACCTGCGAGATTTCACCCCCGCCTTGCAGAATTTGTTCCCTAGTTGACTTGAAAATCCTGCCACCCAGCAGCCCGGAGATACAAGCTGCTGACATCACTAACTGTAATTTGCTTTCTGCATCCTGTGGCCCTAGCTGATCCAGGGATGTATTACTGTTGCATATTCAATGTGTATTCTTTGTTGCTTTTATGCTGATGAGGGCTTGTTTTAGCAGCTCTCCTTTATGCATTTTGTCCCTCACGCCTTGCTGTAGCAGGCGAGTCAGACGCGACATTGAGCGCTCGACCTGGATTTGCTTTACCAGTCCTTTAGGTCAAGGTTGTCGCAGGCTAACATCTCACTGGTTTTTCCCCTTTTTTCATAATGGATTATAAGGTGAACCTTTTTCTAGAGATCATCTCTTAGCAGATCCAGCATTATTCTTTCTGGCAGACCATTCCAGCATGGCACGCTCGTTGGTACTCTCACTAGAGTTTTGGTTGCTTAGAAACCGGTCAGACATAGGGAGTTTCAGGCACCCCATCAATTAGTTATTGGCCTCAATCCATAAATGATTGAGCGTTGAATAAATTTTCTGAGTAATTTTCAGCTGTGGTGGAAGTGGATAACCTCATGGCGGGTCCTTCCTCACAAGGTAACCTCATTGCAGAGGATGCATCTCCACCAGATCCTGTCCACAAGAAGGTGCAGAGTGCGGTAAAAAAAAAGTCACATGCAGCCTCAAACTTTGCACTCAGTGTAAATGCATGAAGCACGCAGATTGTACATCTCTTCCGAGTGTCATGGAGCCACAGGTGCATATTGTATCGGATTTGTCCTTTGATAATCTTTGTGCTTCATCTACAGGCTCAGTGAATCAGCGCAGCTGGGGGGGGTGAGGGGGTGGTCTGCTCCGGGCTGCACTTTTTTGGGGGCGGCAGAACTTTACACGAGGCGAGCAATTTCAGCTAGCGCAAGGTAAATGGTTTTCTTTATAAAAACATTATTTTCCCTCATCGCCGTCTGTCGACTTCTCCATGCTGCTTTTATCTGCACCAACCGTTACTGGGTGGCAAACCCAGGGACCGTCCTCCTGCAAAAACTCTAGCTACGCCACTGCCTCAGTGGCAGCGGTTTGGGCTTCTTGTCACCTGTGCATTCAGGCCTGGAAAGCTGATTCCTCTCAGAAATCAGTTTTGATCAACTTGCCATTTGATGGCTGTAAACTTTTCTGGTTAGCAATTGGAGGGCATGATTAAAAGACTGCTGAAAATAAAAAAAATATAGCTTAAAAGACTGCTGAAATAAAAAAAAAAAAAATAGCTCCAGTTAAGGCCTTCTATAAGGGAAGAAGTTTTGTTTGCAAAACAGCTTTCCCTGGGACTGGAGAGAAACAATGTAACAAGTTACATTGTTTCACTACAGTCAAAGCCACAAGGAAAGAGGATGGGGGTGGGGGCCCCAGAGAGCAGGAGGCAGCACAGAGCACTGCTCAGGACCCTGACAAGGGTGGGAGTGGGGGCCATCAGAGACAGCATTCCCCACAGGGCTCTGCCTCTGGGATGTGAGAGGACAAGGATGGGGGTGGGGGCCCCAGAGGAGACATCAGGAGGCAGCACAGAGGAGAGCTGACAGGGGAAAGGATGGGAGTGGGGGCCCAAGAGACAGCATTCCCCACAGGGCACAGCCTCTGACATGGGAGAGGACAAGGATGGGGGTGGGTGCCCCAGAGACAGCGCAAGAGGCATTGCAGAGGAGAGCTGACATTAGAAGGATGGCTGTGGAGGCCCCAGAGACAGCGCAGGAGGTAGCGCAGAGGAGAGCTGACAGGAGAAAGAATGGGGGTGGGGGCCCCAGAGACAGCACAGGAGGCAGCACAGAGGAGAGCTGACAGAATAAAGGATGGGGTGGGGGCCCCAGAGACAGCATTCTACCCAGGGCTCTGCTCCTCTGAGGCAGCACAGAGCTGACTTGTCCTAAAAGTTTGTAGCTCCAGAAACAGGATCTGCTGGGACACATTTGAAGGTGAGAGTAAGAGGTATTGATGTTGTAAAGGACAATGCATTTTACCTATGCATTTTAACTACGTGTTTTCTGTTTAGAGTGGAGGGAATGTGTGTGGTGTCAAGTGGACATATATGGTTTGGATAGAAATTGTTAGTTGTGGAATTGTGTTGTGTTGATTGGATCTGTGTATTGAAATAAAGTGGCATGGTGTGCAGTGTAATTATGTGGTATTGAGTGGAGTAGGATTGTGTGTCTTGGATTGGTATTATCTGGAATAGTACTTTGTGTTGTGGAGTGGTATGTAGTAGAGTTTACTTATGTGGTGTGCTGTTAAATATTGTAGCATGATGTGTAATTTTGTGGTGTAGATTGGATGTATGTGGTGTGTGGTGTATTTGTGGTGTTAGTCTGAATTATGTAGTTTGTTGTGAATTATCTGGTGTGGAGTGGAAATGTGTAGAGTTGTATTGTGTGACGTGGAAGTTGCGGTGTTGAGTGAAATTATGTTGAGTGGTATTATGAGGCATGGTGTAAAGTGTAGCTATGTGGAGTGTTGCTACGTAGCATAGACTGGATTTATGTGAAGTGCATGTATGCAGTATGGAGTAGAGCATAATTATGTGGAGGTTAATTATGTGGAGCTGTTTGGTATATGTGGAGTGTTATTATGCTGTGTGATAAATGGCGTGGGGATGAATTGTGGAATTGTGTGCCGTGTGGAATTATGTGGCGTGGTGTATAATTATGCGGAGGGGAATTATGCAACATATTGCAGAGCTGTATTTTGTGGAGGGTAATTATGTGTTTTAGAGTTGAGTGTAAATATGTGGTGTGAAGTGTAATTATATAGGTTGAAGTTGAATTATGTGTAGTTGAGTTGTGTGAAGTGTAATTATGTGGTTGGGAGTGGTATTAAGTTGTGTGGAATGTTATTCTGTGATGTGGAATTATGTGGTATGGAGTGAAGTGGAAATATGTGTATTTTTAGGATTATAATTATGTGGTATGGAATGTTGTAGGGTTAAATTAAATTTATTATAGTTGAATTTTGTGGCGTGGAATTATAAGCAGGGGTGTAACACAGGCCCCAGGGGCGTAACACAGGCCCCTGCAGCCCCCCTGTTGTGGGGGCCCCCTGCGCTCCAGGGGTCCCCTCAGCGGTGCCAGCAAGCACTACACACCAGTGACCGTCTGGGATAGGCAATTAATTAATATAGGTAGGTTATATAACTTACACTCGCTCTAGACTTTTCTTCATAAATTAAATGGTAAAAAGTAAAAAAATGGTAATGGGGCACACTGCGCAGCGTGCATATGTCTCCAACGCCGCGTTTGCACGGTCTTACTCTTCACCCATAGGGTGGGGCTGGTGACCAATTGTCATGCGCATTGCTGACTGGTGAAGCAAGGAGGCATCCCAGAGGCCAGAGTGAAGACAATTGAGAGGTAACATGCGACGGCAAGTGCCAGCCATAATTTAATTATTTCTCGGGCTAGCCTTTCTTGCCCTGTGTTCTGCAGCCCGCGCAGGTAAGTCTGTTTGTTCCCCCAGTCTATCCCACCCCCCGCAGACAAGTGCACCCTACCCAGAATTCATTGCGATGACCACTTGTGTGCCTAAAGTATCCAGTTTAGAGTGAAGTCATTTAGTAAAAGAAAGGCGCCTTTGGTAATTGAAGGTTGTTTGGAAAAGAGGGGGGGTTATGCTACACATTAAAGATTAAAAGTGCATGTCATCAGTTTTCACCTGCGATTTATGTCGATTTGCGGATGTTACAGAAAACACAAAAATCGTCATTGAAGTTTGTGGGTGCAAGAAAATCTACCCTTCACCTATGAATATACACCTTCGTCTGTACCTTTGGGAGAAGTTTCCCAGTTTCGTCCGACTTTATCAAGGCAAAGTGGTACCTACTTCCCCCCAAAACTGACCCGATTTCTTTTGTCGTTGATTTCTAGATGCCGAGTAATGTCAGTTCTGAAGGGGCGGGTCCAGCTGAACTGGACATCAGGGTGTGAGTGGGTGGAGTGGGGGAGGGTTCGGGCAGAAAGGGTGAGGATTGGGGCTGTGGTGGCAGCGGTGCTACATAAATTGCAGCTTGCAGAAAAAAATGGTTTCTAGCTGAGACAGATAAAAGCTACTAAAATACAGCAACATTCATTGCTGCACAGTCGAATGCCCTTCACTAAAATTGAGACTCCACCTTTCAGTTACTCTCTGCTGTTGTGTTGTTAAACTGAGACTGCGGTAAAACGTTTGCCAGAACAGTCTTAAGAGGTGTAAAAATTACAAAAAATTAAGTATAAGTATCACAAAATGTGCGGCATTAGACCACATAATTTGCCTTTTCCTGCTGCATAATGGTGTACCTGCAGCATAATTCTCATGGCACTGCATACCATGTACTTTCCCTCTGTTTACTGCTGTCGCTAAGAGCCACCAATCCTACCCCATTGATGTGAAAGGAAAAAAATAACATTTACAGCCTTTCTACATTACAAAGCATGTTCTACCAGAGGTTGCACATGACTTCCGTGGAAACAGGCACCAGCGCGTGTAACTCTCTTCTCTTTCTGGACTTTTTTTTTAACACCAGCGCAACCTACCTCACTTGCGACCTTTGAACTGTGGGGCGCTCCGTGCACTTTTCCGCCCTGAAGCCATTGCACTCCACTCAGTAGCAATAAAAGGATCAATGTTTCTGGTCCATAAATGTCTCCAAATCCTTTACCCTGTGGGTGTGACAAGATCACCCAGCATCCTGCCCAGAAACCTGCCAGCCCCACAGACCTCTCCAGGCAGAGAAACCTGCCAGTCCTACAGACCTCTCTGGGCACAGATACCTGCCAGCCTCACAGACCTCCCCAGGCAGAGAAACCAGCCAGCCCCACAGACCTCCCCAGGCACAAAAACCTGCCAGCCCCACAGACCTCTCCGGGCACAGAAACCTGCTAGCCCCACAGACCTTTCAGGGTACAGAAAACTGCCAGCCCCACAGACCTCCCCAAGCACAGAAACCTGCCAGTCCCACAGACCTCCACAGGCACAGAATCTGCCATCTCCACAGACCTCTCCAAGCACAGAATCTTGCCAGTCCCACAGACCTCCCCAGGCAGAGAAACCTGCTAGACCCACAGACCTCCACAGGCGCAGAAACCTGTTAGCCTCACAGACGTCCCAGGCCACAGAAACCTGCCAGTCCCAAAGACCTCCCTGGGCACAGAAAACCTGCTAGCCCCACAGACCTCACCAAGCACAGAAACCTGCTAGCCCCACAGATCTTCCCAGGCAGAAAAACTTGTCAGTCCCACAGACCTCCCCAGGCAGAGAAACCTGCCAGCCCCACAGACCACCCCAGGCAAAGAAACCAGTCAGTCCCACAGACCTCCCCAGGCACAGAAACCTGTTAGCCCCACAGACCTCCCAGAGTACAGAAACCTGCCAGTCCCACTGACCTCCCCAGGCACAGAAACTTGCCAGGCCCACAGACCTCCCCAGGCACAGAAACCTGCCAGTCCCACTGACCTCCCCGGGCACAGAAACCTGCCAGTCCCACATTCCTCCCCAAGCACAGAAACCTGCCAGTCCCACAGACCTCGCCAGGCACAGAAACCTTCCAGTCCCACAGACCTCCCCGGGCACATAAACCTGCCAGTCCCACAGACCTCCCCAACCACAGAAACCTGCCAGCCCCACAGACCTCCCCGGGCACTGAAGTCTGCCAGCCCTACAGACCTCCCCAAGCATAGAAACCTGCCAGTTCCATTGACCTCCCCAGGCACAGAATCCTGCCAGCCCCACAGACCTCCCCAGGCAGAGAAACCTGCCAGTCCTACAGACCTCCCCAGGCAGAGAAACCTGCCAGACCCACAGACCTCCTCAGGCAAAGAAACCCGTTAGTCCCACAGACCTCCCCGGGCACAGAACCCTGCCAGTCCCACAGACATCCCTGGGCACAAAAACCTGCCAGTCCCACAGGCCTCACCGCTGGGGCACATGAGAACGTTTTTCTATTTTTGTGCTCTGGCCAAAATAGAATAAGCTTACTATGGGCTAATTATTGTTGCTATGTCAGTGCAAAATTAATTTGTTCTGTTTTTTAGCTGGTGTTAAAGTGGATGTCTTAAGGCCCGAAGTTGTAGGTCTGTTGTTTTTCTAATGAGATAGCTCCATAACTAAAATAAGAGGCATTTCTGGCATCTTCACAGTGGCATAAGATAAGCCCCGCAGCCCCCTTGGTGCTGGGTGGGCCCTCAAGCTCCAGGGGCCCTCCTCCATTTAATTTGCGTGGGCCCCCTCAACTTTCGTTACGCCATTGACTGAAGGGGATTTCGTCCCTTTGAGGAATGGGTCATAGGCATCAGTCAGGTGACGGAAGTGTATCACCTGGATTTCAGAGAGCTTTCTTCTGCACATTTTCAGCCAACCCGCTCCTAATGGACCTGAGGAAACAGAAAAGCCCTCAAAGAGAATATCTACAAACTGTTCTCAAAAATGCCATTTGTCTGGTGCAATCTAATAAAAGGGGCTAAGCGTATTACCTAATTGTTGTTTTGGTACAGAAACCTTTAGGCAAATATCATCCAGTGTTGGACCTCAGGTGTCTCAACAAATTCCTTGAGCATCGCACTTTCACAGTGACCACATTGCAGAATAGTTTTTCTTCTGAAACATGGAGATTACCTGATGTAACTGCGTATTCTGGATGCATACCTCCATCTTCCTATCTTTCCAGCAAACCTCAAGTCTGAGATTTGCAGTGGGCCTGCAGCATTATCAATTTGAGGTTCTTTTGTTTGGATTACCCTCAGTCACAGGAATTTTTACAAAACTCTTGGCTCCATTGGTGGGTATTTTGAATTATTGAGGCATCCATCTACTTCCTTATCGTCATAACTGGTTAATCAGTTCTACTTCTATTTCTAAGGCAGCCGAGCAATGTAAAGGAGATGTGCACTCTTCTTCAGGATTATGGTTTGATGCCCGATTTTGAGACGTCTCAGCTCCTCCCAAATCACACGCTTCATTTCATGGGAGCCAGGGTTTTTTTTTTACACAAAAGGCTTTGTTTCTCCAGACAGAATCTGAAAATTGGCATCCCACTGAGGGACATTTGCATCAACATCAAGCCTCAGCGAGACTGCGGTTACAGCGTCATCTAGTAATGGCTTCAGCTCAAGCCATTGTACCCTGGGGCCGTCTTCATTTGCATTCATTGGTACATCATGTCTTGTCTCATTGGAATCCACTTTCAGAGGACTGGAAGGCTCTAATTCCAGTCACTCCACAGATAGAATCCGATCTTCAGTGGTGGGTCAGTCCAGTGGGTCTTCACAAGGGATACCAGTTGAGACAGTCCACTACAGTGGTGATATCTACCAATGCAAGCAAGAAGGGGTGGGGTGCAATTCCGTGGTTCTTCACGGCCCAGGGGAAATGGACATTTCAGTAGTCTCATTGTTCGTCCAACTGGAGGGAGCTGGCTGCAGTCAAGGTGGATCTTGTGAGGCAAGTCAAGTTTTTTTAGGGGGGGCGTGTTTATATAGCGCATACTCCACCAAGTGCTTTACAAGTGCACCAGTTGCTTTACAGATGGATACATTCCTTTTTGTTAGGGGGAGATTAAGTGATTTGTCTGAATCATAGTCTGTAGACTGTCCCTGCCGAGGCTCGAACCCGGTTCCCCAGCTCCGAGGTCGACCAATCTAGCTGTTAGGTGACATCCTCTCTCCTTCATTTATTGTGTCAGCTTATTAACATAAGCCATACAATTTACAAGTATGAAAATTCTCATTCCATTGCATTAATGCAATGGAAGTGAATATGGGCAATGAACATACACCGGTATAAAAACAACGGCAGTAGAGCAGTTTAGACATGTTACGAACTCGTCCTGGATGGCTAAAAAGCTGTCAGATGCAAGTAACAAAGTGCTCAATTCAACTAACAAATAATTGATATGCAATTTTAAACATAATATAACAACATAAGAGAGTTCAGAATGCTTGTCCAAGGCATTAGTCAAACACACTTGACAAGGTGTATCCAACTCTTGCATCAAGTAGTCGCAAAGGGCCCTTGTAAGGGCCCACATACATTAGTCTGTTAATGGAAACAACGTGTGTGAATGCCCTCGACCACTACTCTTCTTAGGTAATCAAAGGTGTCCCAGTAGTACACAAATGACAATGGATTAGGGAACGTAATCTCGCTCCCATACCGGAAACACTGCTGAAAGGCGTTATCGCACAAAAGATTCCAAAAATTGATCTAATTTCTTTAGTTTTTATCTATTTATTCCAGTTCTTTATTTTTTATTCCTTTTATCCGCCACATGACAAACCATTATGTATTTAATTCTGATGCGGTAAGTATGCCAATCCGAGCCTTATTTTTACGGCAGGAAACATACATAGTTGATTCTCAGTAGTATCATAATCCCAATGCATTTTGGTTGCTTTCATCAATCTTCGTCAGGGGTACACTACAAATTCAGACAACAACATTTTAGACTTCATGTTTTAAAACGCATGTCATATCATTGCAATGTCATTATTCATTATGTACTTTGTTAAAAAAAAACTTAATCAGCGCTTTCCCTCTAGTGCCTCCCAACGCTGAACTATTCTACATCAACTCTCCTCCATTTCTGTTATACTTTACAATCCCACGTTAAAAAACATCTACGAGACTGTCTCCCCACTAACTTAAATAACAAAACCTGTCCATTGCCTCTCATTCCACATTAAATAAAAATCCCTCTAGTACCTGTGAAGATTTTCGTGAACCTCGTTCTCATTCCTCGAGCCGGTTAACGGCTCTTTCACATTTGCCTCCATTTTAAGTACAACGCGTTTTGAGACCCGCCCCTTATTATTACCTGGATTTTGACACCTTACTACAGGGCCCATAAACCACCAGTACGGCTCCTGTATGTTGAAAAAACCTATATGTGAAACCTTAATCTATCCCCTCCTTCGATTGAACAGTCCCTCAGCATGAAATAGATTGCTCCGCCCACCCTTACAATGTATAAATCAGCGCTTATTAAAAAGATTACATTCTGAGTTTTAGTGAATTAAAAAGTACACCTATTAAACAGGACTTTCAAGGTTAAAATGCATCCACTGAATAACTATATGATATAACGTCTCTCTTATGTTTGTAACTTCAAATCGTCTTTCAAGTTTGTTGCTGTTTTAGAGCAGTTCAATTTTGCTCCCCATAGTGAGGAGTGTAGGTTTCACATGTGACCTTGATTTTCATCCATCTTAACTTTTGAATCCATGAGTGCTATTCCAGGTTTGGGCTGTCAAAGTACATCACAATTATAGAGTGGAGTGCACTCCATTTCATCCATATATTCAATGTTGACATTGAATACATGGATGAAATGGAGTGCACTCCACTCTATAATTGCCAGTAGTAGACAAAGGCATAAACTGGATACATAAGCAAAATGATAACACTAGAGCAAGTCGGTATCATTAGAAATTTAGAATGAATGCCATAAAGAACTAGAAAACATAAGAACATTCTGTAACCAAAGTCAGTGCGATCAAAGTGCTGCCAGTGGACCCTACTAAAGTAGTTTTTGCAAGACATTTCAGATTAGTTCAAGTACCTCTTCAGCTTAAAAATGGATGCAATTAAAAAGTAATGTAACTCCAATGAATTGCTGATAGTTAAGCAGTTTAGATTGTGGCCGCGGGACTCTGCATGCTGCATAAATGTATGGGGCCACTTGGTTAAACATCAAGTTCTCATCGACTCTTAGGCATAAGTGCATGGCGGTGTAAAATGTCTAATATCATGCTGTATGAAAAAAGAGCAGAGAGATCTCTTCCTTGCTGGCAAAGAAAAGGAGCATAGAAACATAAAGTACAGTAGGGTCTCGTCAGCACCTTGCATGCAGGGGCATTTGTTTAGAAAGTTGCATTTCCATCAAAATCCACCTCACTGTTTGACAAAGTTTCCAGGAAACAGAAAATGCCCTTTGTTTGAATGAATGTAGGTAAATCCTGATCTTCAATTTTTGGCCTTAGCCCTGCGATGTTCCAGTTAAGTATGAGGTCCTGCCCTCTCACCCTGAGAGTGGGCCTTAACTCCTGTGCTCTCTGTGATTCAGGTTGGAGATTCTGAATTAGGGTCGTTTGGGATCTTGAATGCTGGGTGCAAAAGCAGTAGGCACTAACAAATGAGATCTGTCAGAATACGTGTTCGGGCCTAGTGCATCAAGTGGACACAGTGTGTGTTGATCCACCACCTCAACAGTACAGACAGATATTCTTAGATTTTCACTGAAATTATCTGGAATGGTGAACTGCAGAGGAGGCTGATGGGGCCCCTGGCTGATCTAAAAAGTGAAAACACAAACCATGTAAAAGGGGTCAGAGGCTGTATTTAGAGACCAACCTGGATACCTTGCCCCGATTCAACCATATTAACATACCTACAGTGTCCAGGGGTCTACAGAAAAAAGTCCTTGAGCTCCCATATCACTGTGATAGGGTTGTAGCCCTTAGAGTCACTAGTATGACTTCAAGAGGAGACCCAGATGATGAAGCATGTCACCAAGGTGGTGAGTGATGGGAATCCAAAAATGTATTGAATATTTTTCTTTATTATTGTGGTGCCTAGACATTGTGGTGTTCTTCTGTCAGAATTGATAAGTGTTAAGGACTTTACTGTAGACCCCTGGACACTGTAGGTATGTTAATATGATCTAAGAAGTTGTCTAGGGCTAAATTAGGAATTCCTGGGCTGAGGTAAAGGGTTTGTAATGAAAGATGTTCTGGAACCCCTTCAGCTACCATGGTTGCCCCAGCATTCCAGGATAGTCATATGCGACAGTATCATCTATGCCAAAGATGGATCAGACCACCATATTATCATAGTCTATCCTCTTCCTGAGACCTAGAAATAAAGTCAACCCTATAGAAACCGTGAGAGTTTATTTCTCGAACATCTGGATGTGAATTCATAAGTTTTATTATATTTGGTCTATTCAGGATGTCTTGAGGATCCCTAGAGCTATAGGTAGAAGTAAATAGAATGACTTTTTTATGTATTGCTGTGACTGCTTCTGATTTAACCATAGGAAAAGCCTGACGTGTTGGCTAAATAGCGGCTACTAAGTTGTTACTGAATTTTGGCTACATCATCCTACTTTTCAAACTGCTGGGCTTGAGTTTGCCAGTAACATTCCAATTCCAGTCCCATAATGTGCCCTATGGGTAAAGATTATGATAATTTCAGGATTCCTAGTTGCCATACCAGATAAATGGGGCTCAATGTGAGGCCAGAAACTCAGAGGGTCTGAGGTATTTTCTTCCTCTAAACAGGCATCAGTCAGTGTGCATTCAGCTGGTCAATCAGGTTGTGATGGCCTATGTCAACATCGGGGGAAATGATCCGTTCTCTGTATCTTCTTTCCAAGGAGTACTTGGGCAGAGTCCAATTTCCTTTCTCTGAAGGCATTTTATCTTCTGGATATGATGTTGAGATAGCAAGGCCACATATATTATAGGGGTCCAAGAAGGTTTATTAGAAGAAGTACTGAAACAGAAAGAGCAGCGCTTCTCACACTTCAAGGTCCAGTCACCAACTGACTTCCCCAGATCGCTCCCTCAACACCATTCTACATTCTATGTTGGCGCATTCTACAACATTCCTTAGTAACACATGCCAACATGTTCCCATTTTTTATTAACAACAAACAATGCCTACCCAAAATAAATTAGTTCTTCTAAACACTTGAAATCAAACATTAAAAGAAATATTCTTCTAAAATGCAAGCTGTCAAATAGAATACAATAGTGTAAAAGGTCCATGTGAATGACATCTTCTATTCAATACTGTAACTTTTTCACATGAATAAATCTTCTACTGTACTTACATACAACATGGAAGTGAATACCGAAAGTCTTAAAGTTAGGATTTTCCTCAGTTTAGGAGACATAAAGTTAGGACTTTAACTTTACTACTCCTAAATTGAGAAAAATCCTAACTTTGAGACTTTTGGTATTCAAAGAAGGCATTTAGGAGTCCTAAAGTTAGGACTCCTAACTTTTATAAATACCGAAATGAGTAAGTGCCTTCTGTGAATACCAAAATGAGTAAGTGCCTTCTGTGAATACCAAAATGGTAGTAAGTTTAGTATTTTGTCTTAAGTTAGCTCTGTGAATCGGGCCCACTAGGTCTCAAACACAAAGAGTTGCAAATTCCGTACATCCCTGGAAATTAGGCACAATGACCGGTGCACATTGAGATAGGTTACACCACCACTTTCTTTCAATGTTATAATAGCATTAACAGATTGCACATTATTATTACTAGAACCCTTCTGTACATTTCTCAGATCTTCTATGCTTTTAACCACATCCAGGGCAGCTTTAAGGTTCACTTTACCACATGACCACAGTTTGCTTGTATCTTTCTTGATATAGTCTTCATCAATAATTCATCTCTTAACACCTGATCATGGTTCATATGCTCAAACTTACAAGTAACTTCTAATACTCTGCGCACAGCCTCAAATTGGTCAATAGATTAATCATCATGCTGAGCTCTAGAATAAAATGTGAACCCTTCTAATACTACATTTATCTTCTTACCGTACCACTCTTGCAATTGTTTCTTCTCAATTTGTTATACATCTGCATCATCAAGATTATCTATTTGTGGTAAATTGTTAAACTCTCTGACACCAATTGCTCCCAGTCTATGTTTTAATAAAGATACTTATATTTCTGGAGAACAGATTTCTTTCTCAAGAACTTCCTCATAAGTCTCAAGTAAGTCCACCCATAACTCCCACTGTATTGGTGCCTCCCTTGGTTTAGCCTAAAAAATTGGTAGGGTGTAAATTGAGACAATGATCACTTACAAATATTAGCCACCTAGTAGTGTGGTTAACAAAGCTGATACTTGCAAAAGGAGATTTGCAATTCACAGTGGATTAAATAATAAAGGTTAATACGCATGTATGGTCAAAGTAGGAAAATTCATGCGGACAGCCACTTAGAATAAGTACGCAACACAGTTAGCTAGTGCATATCACAGTAAATGCGACATGTAAATACTATTAGACTGTTATTTGATTAAAGGTGTGCGAATCACTGTTGATCCGCTGCATTTTATAATTACCCAATGGTTACTGACGCTAGTTACTCTGTTAATCCACTCGATAAACTCGTTAATTGGTGTGCGGATCACCATTAAAATTGAGCGCTATTCATTTGGAGGTGTATGAATCCACTCTATTTGCCCATGACTGCTGACAATTTGTCATTAGATAAAGGTGTGCAAATCACCGCTGCTCCATTTCTGTCAGCACAACTTTAAATAGCCGCCAAGGTTGAGAGCAATACATAATGCCGTCATCGCCTTATGGCCCAATTTAACATGGCAGTAGACATCATGACATTTAATGACGCCACCAGGGACGCACTAAGATGACCTGCTGCCCAAATTTTATTCACATTGAATTCAGAGTCACTGTACAGCCGTACTCAATTTCTTCAAACAGCACGACATGGCCCAACTGCACCTTGCACTTTGCTGGTAGCCCTCATGTGAAAATAGCAGATCTTCAATCAAAAGTAAGTTCATGTGCCGCTCTCCGATACTAGGCTGCTTCCCGCTCATTCCTAATGTAGGGATAGCAGGCTCCACATATAATATTAAGGTCCAAGAAGGTTAATTGGAAGAAGTACTGGATTAGAAAGAGCGATGCTTCTCACACATCAAGGTCCAGTCACCAAAAGACTACCCCAGATCCTTCCCTCGACACCATTCTACATTCTTTGTTGGTGCATGCTACCACAATCCATAGTAGCACATGCCACAGATGGAGAATGGGCCTGCTGGCCAGCTGAGCAAAAGGTTTCCCTCTTCAATCTCCCTCTGTCTTTATCACACTGTATTTCAGGATATTTGTTCGACCTTCCTTGGGTGGACCTCTTTGCAACCAGGGTGAATCCTCTTTTCCTTCAATTTTCTCTCTATTCCAGTCCAAGGAAATATGAGCGATAAAACCATTCTCAGTGAGATGGCCTCTGGGTCTTCTCTATTGCTCTCCTCTGATTCAACTGATTCCTCGGGTACTGCAAAAAATGTGGTAGGATCACGCCCATGTCCTCTTAGTAGTTTTCGGGTTGTTGTGGATGCCATTGTTTCCATTGTTGAAACAGATGGCTGTGGTTTCTCCATGGATATTTTGTCTACAGCCATCTCCCTTGAGCAAGCCACATTTGTCTCAGGAATCGCTATGTCTGTTGAATAAGGGGGATTGGCAGATGAACATTTGCTATTGTTAGCAAAGGATTGCTCTTCATAAGTAGCATATGCTACCCAAAAGGCATGTCGTCCTTCCACTAGAAAGTCATACAGTCACCATTGGAAGAATTTTGAGAAATAGTGTCTATCCAAGGGATTACAAGCTACTCTTTGTGATCCAGTAAGAATTTTGAATTTTTCACAGGATGGTTTTAACTTGCGATCAGTAGTCTCCACCTTTATTGCTAAATGGGCTGCAATTTAATTTTTTTAAGAGGGGAAGTAAAAGCAGGGACTGCCCCTTTAGTCTCACACCTCTTGCAGAGCTTTTTTCTCCATCATTTTTCTGCTGATTCTCCATTTCTACAAAGGGATTTACACCTGGTTCTTCGGATCCAAATGTTTCCTCCATTTGATCCACTGGAATCAGTTGACCTCAACTTATTGACACTAAAAGTAGTTTTTCTGGTGGTGGTCTGTTGAGGACAACGGGTTGGGGAAGTGGGTGCGTTGCTTTCAGTTTCCCCTTTCATTTGTTTTTTCCAGATAAGGTCACTCTAGTCAATCTTTTTTACCGAAGGTTCCATTTTCATTTCACTGTTCTCAGGATATTGTATTACCAGTATTTTATCCTGAGCTCTCCTCAGCTGAGGAGGAGCTACTACATCCTGTGGACTTGCATAGAGCTCTTTCTGCATATTTGAACAGAACAGCAATAGGGCTTCTCATCCCTCAACATCGACTCTCTTCAGGTAGATTAAGTCCACCATCATCATGTGGTATGAATTGACTCAGACTCCTTTTCCTTCAGTCATTGAAGGTAGATCCACCAGAGGATTGTCAGCCTTGTGGGCTTCTTTTAGAGTAGCTTTATTATAAGACATAATCTTTGCAGCCACATGGAAATCTCCACATGCGTCCCTTTCACATTATTGAGTTAAGTTGGGTGAAGTATTTTCTACTTTTTTTTGGAGATCATATGTTATCCGCTAAGTCAGACCCATAATCTGATTTTTCAATAGGATATGTTATCTTATATTAAATATCCTTTGGTCTTCATCATGTGTTGGTGTGGGATTCTGCTATGGCGTTTTATAATCAATCCCAAACTGCTTTGGTATTGTCTTGCAGGTAAGGACTAGATCAGGGAAGACGGACATGGAGGTAATGCCCTGATCATTTACTGGATATCTTCATTACTCCGCGTCCAAGTTTTCTCCCATATAGTCCTATTTGTTCCACGCTCACCCCCTGGGAGTGGGACTGATGATATATTTTTTATAGGTTTCTATTTTAAAAGCTTATGGAATGGATAGGAAGCGATGTCAGCGTTCCTTCCTTATCTACTGGTGGCTGGTTAGCAGCAGTTATGTTGGGAGGATTTTCAACTCAGCCAGGGAACAGGTTCTTGATGAAATCTTACAGGTAATGACTGTGTCACGGAAACCTTGAACTTGGAATCGAACTTGGACTTGAAGTAAAGAAGATTACTGGTAAGGACCTGGGGGAAACTCGATTAAGCACGATCAAGGCATGGTATTTACTGAGATTTCTTCCGCACTTTCTGTCACAGGAGAGCACTGTGTACAGCCCCCTTGAGTTCCCATAACCCAGGCAGAGTTACAGCGAGGGTCAAGGAGGGGACTTGTATGCAGTCCACGTCATGTTTATAGAAACATTGTAGTACTCTTGGGGATAATGTGGAACAACCAGAGTTATAGATCATCACAGCTGTACTGAGGAGCCTCGGGATTAGACCCAACATTATTATTATTATTATTATTAATAAAAAAATGTATAAAGCGCGTAGTCACCCGTGAGTATCCCAGCGCTAAGATCCCTACACCTGTGGGTCAGTGGGGTCAAGGGGGGGGAGGTCAGAAATTAATGGAAGAGATGGGTTTTCAACCGCTTCCTGAATCGTAGGTAGTTTGGTTCTGTTCTCAGGTCGTGGGGTAGCGCGTTCCAAAGGCGTGCGGTGTGGACCGAGAAGCGCCTTCCACCTGTGCGTGCCTTCTTGATTCTGGGGATGATAATGGGATATTCCTGATCGGATCGGAGGGATCTTGGGGCTTTATATGGTCTGATGAATTTTCCTAAGATAGGGGGGCCTTTGTTTTGAAGCAGTCTGTGGGCCAAGCACAGGGCTTTGAACTTCACTCGCTCTCTCACTGGGAGCCAATGGAGAAGCTTCAAGGCGGGTTTGGCCGAAGCTCTGGCAGGAGTATTGGTGAGGATCCGGGCGGCGGCGTTTTGGATCCTTTGTAGCTTGTTCAAGGTTGCCTCAGGAGCGCCTAAGTAGATGGAATTACTGTAATCGAGCCTAGATAGTATCAGGCCTTGGATTAACAGTTTTTGAGAGGTGGGAGGAAGTAGGGGCAAGATCTTTCTCATCGACTTGAGGAGCCCAAAGCACGTCCCGGCTACTTTTTTTGCTTGTGTGGTAAATGACAGATCGGTTTCGAGCCACACACCCAGGCTTTTAACCACGGGTTTCGGGTCTGGAGGCGCGCCCAGACAGGGTGGCCAGATGTTCTGTGAGAGGGAGAGCCCCTTCTGACCAAGGAGGAGAATGTCTGTCTTTGAACCGTTAAGTTTCAAAGATGAGCTGTTCATCCATCCTTGTATCTGCGTCAGACAGTTGTATAGGTCCGCAGGTTGTTGACTTGGGTGAGATAAGGACACCACTAATTGTGTGTCATCAGCATAGCTGACGATACTCCCTCCGAACGGGTTGACAACCTCCTCCAATGGGGACATGTAGATATTGAATAATGTGGGGCTCAGGGAAGAGCCCTGAGGCACGCCACATTGGAGGGGTGTTTCGGAGGAGCGGGTGTCATTCTCCCAGATCTGAAAGGAGCGTTTGCCCAGAAAGGACGAGAGCCAAGACAGTGCGGTTCCTTCCACACCGACACCCCTGAGCCCCTGGATAAGGAGCTGGTGGTTGACGGTGTCGAAGGCCGCACTGAGGTCGAAGAGGATCACTGCCACTGATCCTCCTGTGTCTAGAAGTGCTCTGGCCTCCTCCACAGCCACAAGGAGGGCGATGTCGGTGCCCTGCCCTGGGCGGAATCCTGTCTGCGAGCTTTTGAGCCGATTATTAGTTTCCAGAAATTGTGAGAGTTTCCTATTCACAAGCTTTTCGGCAATCTTGCTAGTTCCAGGGAGAAGGGAAATTGGCCTGTAGTTGGCCAGGTCCACAGGGTCCAGAGATGGTTTTTTTAATAGCGCCTTGACGACTGCCGCCTTCCAACTGGAGGGGACGACTCCCTGTTGCAATGAGGCGTTGATAAGATGGGTAAGGGGGGGTACGATGGTGGGTGCTACTTCCTTGAGGATACATAGCGGGGCGGGGTCCCTGGGAGATCCGCTTTTGATGATATTAAGCGTGCTTTCTACCTCTTCGGCAGTCACTTGTCCCCAGGAGGATAAACGGGGGGAGGTAGGAATATTAGTGATCTCATGATAAGAATGCAGCACCTTGAGAGGCTGACACTTCTGGAAAGTATTACTGACTTTAAGGGGTCATACTCTGGAGCAGCAAGAACAAATTAGCTCACCTAATGTGACTTGAATCCCTACATTGGCATTTGTTAGGACATGGGTCAGATTGAACAGCAGTTTCCGTCCAGGTGCTCAAGCCCGGAGTGAAGTGAGCTATCATAGTGTTCTTATCACCCTTCATTCATTTAAGGTACTCTGTACTTACTAATCATAATGATACATATCAAACATGAAATGAACACTCTTTCTCTTTGTATGTAGTCCTTAGACCAGCTTGTTCTTTTATTCAGACATCTCTTTGAAGAGCTCCGGACAGCCACATGCAGGCTTGAGGTTTTCTCAAGGCTGTAAGAACATTGTATAAAATACATGAGAGTTGTTCATTTATATACAATTCATTAGTGAGGGTACCTTTGGTGAACACACAGGTGTATGACTGTACTCATATCTTAGATTGGTCAAGTGGTGAATCACTCAGGTGGCAGCCATGTCAATTCAAAAATCGTTTGCCTTAAATTGAACATATATGTGAAGTCAAAGAATATATTGTTGGTAAATTATAGTAACAGTACTTTAGTGCTACCGCATGCCAAGCCCAGATGAGATAGAACATGGCAGTGATGGTGATTGTGAAGTGGATAGTGGGTCACTCAGATTACCTAATTGAAGAATGTAAGCTTTGATTGACCCACAGCACGTAGTTCAAGTCTAGCGTGTCAGAGTGAACCTGCTACTTGAATTGCTTTTTTTGAGAATTCTATTAAGTCTTTCCACCATTCCATTAATTTCGGGATGGTTTAAAGCACATCTTTTAAGCCTAATGCCTCTTTTCTTCTAGAACTGAGAACTGAGACATTTCCTTAGAAATAAATTAGATACCATTATGTGTGAGTATAGACCGCAGAAAACCCTATCTGGGAAATATGCCAGATAAAAATTATATCACACTTCTGGTATTAATTTCATTCCCTACCTTCACCTCTGGCCATCAAAAACATGTCCACCAACACCAAAATATATCTCCCTTGTACCTACCACCCAGTGGGCCCTACTATGTCTGTGTCCATGGCATTTTCAGTCCATGCCTTCTCCAGTAAGCTCTTAACAATCGTAGGCTGCTCTCTTGTTCTGAAAACCTTGTCACTTTGCCAGCATTCTACACATTCTCTAACTTCCCTCTCAACCTGTTTGTCAATTCCCGACCACCAATAATCTATTCGTAACATATCTTCTTTTGTTCTTGAAATACCCTTGGTTCATACAATTGCCAATTTCACTAATCTCCACATATGGACTCAGAGGGGAATCAGTAAAGTACCTTTATAAACAATACACAATGTGACGGGTAATTCTTCCTACACATCCCATTACCCTTTCCACTCATCATAAAACTTTTTTTTGCGATGGGCAACTACTTCTTATCGGTGTTATCACCTTCTGTAAAGTACCTTCACTGTTCACTTCCGACTTCCATTACCCCATGTCAAGTGCTCCATCACCAATCCTACTTACCTTCTCTTTCTCCTCATCTGCCTCTACATCATCCTCTGTGTCAATATTAACCAGTCTAGACAGACGATCTGCAGCCATATTAAATCTTCCTTGCAAATATGCCACTTCAAAGTCATATTCTTGAAAAGCTATTGCCCATTTTACAATCCCACTTGAAATGTCCATATTTTTTTGCTTGAGCACCTCCTTTAATGGCTCATGGTCAGTTCTTACCATGAACCTTTTACACCAAACATCAGCATAATTATTTTTGTTGGCTTATTTTTTATTTTTATTTTCTTTATTTGAAGGTACTTCTATATTAAATCGAATGTCAGTGATTATTTAAGTAATATAGACATCTTTTGTTTAAAACTCTTAAAGTTATTGACACAAACGTATTATTTTGTATTTTACAGAGCATTTCTCTGTCACCATTTTTAAACGTCCCCGATGTACCACATATAAAGTGAGAAAAATGTATTTTCTTGATGCCAGAGTGTGTGGTCCAGGATTGAGTGTGGGAAAGAAAACGTTTTTATGAATATAATAATAATAATAATTTGTCTTTGTTCGGAAGGGCGAGAAATGTCTGATAATTTGTGAAACTTGTCTGAAGAAGAATCAAATGGGATGAATGAATATGAAGCTTTTTTTTTTTAGAAAATAAGACCATCATTATTTACCTAAAGTGTCCATCATCTTTGAAACGTGCAAATGAAATACGAATCAGCAAAAGATTGTGTTACTGTTTTAGCTAGCTTCATCTTGTAAATCTAGTAGTTCCTTAGTAGACTGTGTTATTGATAAACTAAGAGAGCAACTGTGGAGTCTAGATGATCTCATCTTCAACGTCAATCTTATCTGACAGTCCTAGCATACGAAGAAAGGACAAAGCAGCAAAGTGAATTCAAGACAAATAGTTTTTGCTTCTTGGTTCTAGATTGTTGGGAGGTGTCCTGGGAAGGGTATCGAATGTTGACTTTTGAAAATGATATGCCAGTTGTTTAAATCTCCTCTGCTCTTTCGGTTGCATTGTAATGGTCTTCAAATAAATCTCCACAAAAAAACTTAACTGGAGTCCATAGCACATCTTTTCAGAGCTGGGTCTTTGTACCTTCGACCATGTTCTTTTTTCTTTGTGATCTTTTCTGCATCAGCGACCAGTGGAGTGACCTTCGGCAGCATAAGCTGTGACTCTGTGGAACTTCATCTATAAGATGTACAGTGCTCCTCGAGGTCTTTTGTACTGGGCTCTAACTGTGCTTATGCCTTCAGGGGTGATATATGGTGACATTTAGGAGTTACAGCTGGTGCTATCTCTTGATGACATGGTGGCACTGTGGAGTGTCATCTCATCATCGCAGTGAGTCAGCGCTATCTTCTGTGCAGTTCTCTGCCTGAAAGATATCATTGTACCAATATGGCTATCATCTTAGGACAATGGAGCTATGTGTAGTTCTGTGCTACTAGATTTCATCTCGTCAATGTGGCCGCCATCTTAGGAAGATTGAATGAGCAGTCTTCTTGTCTTATTCCCAGTCCTAGACATCATCACATTTGTACGGTTTGGTGATTTGCACACCTTTAGAGTCAGTTTAGATGTAAACGGCCTTTTAAGGCTGTGACGATTTTCACGCTCAATTTTACAGTTACACCCTGTTTTCTCAGGTGGTGGTTCTCACTCCTTGGTAGGAGAGCCTGGATCGTTAGCGAGTTGTAGGTGTTCATGGTGACTTGCATACCTATTACAAGTTCTTCTGGTTTTCCTGCTTGGTGCAGTGATTCACATACCTTTCATTATTCAGTTAATGTGGGAGCATGTCATTTAGCAAATTGTGACTGTCAGAATTTCTAGCACTTGTGCTATTACCCCAAACTTTGAACAGGTAGTAGTGGGCAGGGTCGAATTGGGATCAAAATTAGGCCCAGGCACCAAGCGAAAAAGTGTCCCACTCTTATGCATTTCCTAAAATGTTGGTTAGTTAGTATCAGTGGGGATATTTTCCTCTCTGAATTTACTTTTCTCTTCCCCTCTTTTGTCATTCTTCTCCACATCTAACTTTTCCTTTTGTTTCCACAATGCGTCCCTTGCTCATTCCATTTTTTTACTCCCCTGCATGTCTATTTTGCCTCCCCCTTGTCCTTTTGTCCCAGGAAGAATGTTTTTCACAGTAATGTTGTCAAAAAACAATTGTTATGAGTTGTCCCAAAAGTTTTTTTTCTGCTCAATTTTGTTGTTAGCGTTTTTTTTTTCTCTAAATGGAAAACGGTAGTCCTCTTGCAGTTTAGAAGGTGGCAGCAGACACCCAAGGCTCTCCTGTCTGCTTCTGGAGAAAAAGGCAGAGGCCCCCAATTGTAACGGGACTCCTTGCACAACCCCCTTTCACTCCACCCCCACGTAACATTAGCGCTAGCTGTGATGTTCAAAAACTGCTTTTCTGCTCACCGAGGCCTCATTGTCCCGATCAGTGACTCTGGATGGGAGGAGACCCACCACATGCTGTGACTGCTCAGTTTGGTCCATTGTCCTACTGTGCACAACAGTAAGCCATCAAAGGACTGTACTTGGTCATACTGCGGTCTGACCTCTGCTCTAGGCCTTCAGTAGCTTTTCGGGTTGTGCATCAGAGGCCAAGGGGGCCCAGGCAAATGTTGGGGTTTTATTTGCAATTGAAAATGAAACAGCCCATCAGCTGGCCTTTGCCACAGGCTCCTCGGGCAATGGCCGATTGCCTACCTTGCCAATCCGACCCTGGTAGTGGGGTATGTTGTGTATTTTCAGCAGGCAACAAAGCGTGGTACCACCTGCTGCCTTTTTAGTGACCACTGGCTGTCTTTAAATTGAATGGGAACAACGAAGAGAGGGTTTCCGAGGGTATTTGGAGGCAATTGTAAGGAAGGTTTTTATACTGAATCAAATATATGCGTTATTGCGCATTCGGTCCTGAAGGGAGGAATATTTTGAGGCACTTAACAGTGTCACGTGTCTTGGTGGAAGGGGATGCTGTGTATGAATTTGCCTCTGCTATTAAAATGCTAGATGCTCAGATTCTGCAGACAAAAATGTTATTATGGAGCTGCATTAGTTATGTATGCAAAATCAACTACCAGAGGAATCCATTCCATCCTATGTAACTGCTTTGAGAGTTCTTGCATGTTTGTGTGATTATAAATCTTTTATGAAGGAGATGGTAAGGGATCAAATTGTGGATAGGACCAATAGTAAGAAAGTTCAGAAAAAATTGTTAACAGCCGAGAATTTATCTTTTGACAGGGCTATTGAAACTGCAAGCAGCATCAAGTCTACCACTGTTTTCATGGAGCAAATGCAGTTGAAATCTGGTGTGCATGTCTATGTAATAATGATACATCGAAAGGGAGAAAGGAAGTGAACAAACCGAAGGAAATGGAGTGTTACAGGTGTGGCAGCAAAATCATTTGGGCAATGCTCAAAAGTGCCCAGCTGTGGATAAAACGGTAAAGTGTAAAAAAAAGGGCATTTTGCCAAAGTTTGTAGATCTAGCTCCAGTATTACATTGGACGAGAGGGTTAATACTGTTTCGGAGCATAGTATGGAAAGTGCTGTACAATTCTATTCTAAGGATTGCAATGTAGTTCTGTATGTGGACAATGTCTCTGTAGAACTTGGGCTGACTTCCAAGGAACGGGAGTGTGTGAATGTTTCTCTGGTATAGTCTTAGACCGTTAATAGGCCTTATAGTCCAATTACTGAAACTAGAGTACCCATTACTTTGATGGTGTTTGGTTCCTTTTTCACATTAATTGGACTTAGGGAGTGGTAGAAATGTTCCAGCATCAAATTGAGAAGCTCACGTGTGCAGCCTGTGGTTTATGGAGGCAAACCCCTTGAAGTCCTGGGGGAGTTTGATGCTTCTTTGAGTTTCAAAGGGAATTGTGCCAAAGGTACTGTGTATGTGGCCAACGATGGCTCATATCTTTTTGGGTAGTTGGAACAATGGAGTTTGGGAATCATTTTGGATCTGAACAATCCAGAACAAGTTATGATGTGAAACACAACTTTTATGCTTAATGCTTCATTCGTTCTAGAACGGAGAACAGAGGCCTTTACTGAGAAATACATTGGATACCATTATGTGTGAATATAGACCCCAGAAAACCTTCTCTGAAAATATCCCTGATAAAAATTCGATCACATTTCTGGTATTAATTTCATTCACTACCTCCACCTCTGTCCATCTAAAAGACATGTCAACTAACACCAAAATACATCTCCCATGTACCGAACTAGTGTGGGTCTTACTATATCCATTGCAATTTCATCCTATGCCTTCTCCGGTGAGCTCCTAACAAGCATAGGCTGCTCTCTAGTTTTGAAAACCTTGTCGCTTTGACCGCATTCTGAACATTATACAACTTATCTCGCAACCTGTCTGTCCCAGTCACTAATAACCCCTTTGTAGCCTCTCTTTTGTTTTTGAAATACCTTTATGTCTTACATGTGCCATTTTCACTAATCTTTCACACAAGGACTCAAAGGGGAATCAAGTGATTGCCTCTATATACAATACCTAATCTGACTGATAATTCTTCCTTCACATTCCAATACGATTTGCACTTATCATATAAAATGTATTTTGGATGGCCAACTATTTCTCCTCTGTGTTGCCACCTCTGGTAAAGTACCAGCACTGTTTACTTCCGACTTCCATTACCCCATGTCAAGTGCTCCATCACCAATCCTACTTACCTTCTCTTCCTCCTCATCTGTTTCTACACCATCCTCTGTGCCATTATTAACCATTCTAGACAGTTGATCTGCATCCATGATAATCTTTGCTGATACATATACCACTTCAAAATCTTATGCCTCCAAAGCTATCACCCATTTTGCAATCCTACTTGGGATGTTGTCAACCTCCTCTTTTGCTTGAGCACTTCCTTTAATGGCCCATGATCAGTCCTCACCGTGAACCCAAACATCAGAATTATTCTGTTGGCTTGTTATTCCGCTGTGTTTTTTATTTCTCTGTCACACGTTTTATTATTGTAGTCTTTTATTATATTTCTATTGGAAGGTTCTTAGGTAATAAATCGAATGTCTGTGATTATTTAATCATATAGACATAGACACATATAGACACAGGGCGCGTTTACACGGTGGTGAAGGGAGGGGACGGGGCCTGAGGTGACGTGTGCAAACACGCCCTGTGGCATGTTTTAAGTTGGGGAAATAGTTCCCCTTCTATCCTGAGGGTCTCTAGAGTCCAACTAGCCCACCAGGTACATCCAGTAAGCGCCACAGAGTTGCGTAGCAGAGAGATGTAAAAAGGGGCACGGCCTAGACCACCTCTCTGCAACGCAGCGCAGTGGCGCCTACTGGAAGCACCTGGTGGGCTAGTTGGCCCCCAGGATTGAAGAGGAATTTTTTCCCCAACTTAAAACGCACCACAGGGCGTGTTTGCACACATCACCTCAGCCCCCGTCCCCTCCCTTCACCACTGTGTAAACGCGCCCTGTGGCCGTTCTAAGTTGGGAGATTAAGTCCCCTTGAATTCTGAGGGTCTACAGGGTCAAACTAGCCCACTAGGTACCTCCAATAAGTGCCACAGAGCTGTGTTGCAGAGAGGTGTAAAAAGGGCGTGGCCTCTGAACACCTATCTGCAACGCAGCTGCCTGGCGCATACTGGAGATACCTGTTGCGCTATTTGGCTCTCAGGGACCCTCAGTAATAAAAGATAATTAATTCCCCAACTTAAAATGTGCCACAGGGCGCGTTTGCACAGTGGTGAAGGAAGGGGGCGTGGCCAGAGGTGACATGTCTGCAAACACGCCCTGTGGCGCGTTTTAAGTTAGAGATTTTATTACTCCTCAATCCTGTGGGTCCCTGGGGGCCTGCTAGCCCACCAAGTATCTCCTGTATGCGCCAGGGGGCTGTGTTGCAGAGAGAACCCAGAGAGTCCGCGTCCTCCCGTTCCGCTCCATGGCCATCGAAGTCATCTGCGGCGTTCCGCAAGGATCCTCGCTCAGCCCCATCCTCTTCAACGTCTACATGAGCCCCCTCGCAGCCATGGCACGCCAACACAACCTCAACATCATCTCCTACGATGACGACACCCAGCTGATCCTCTCCCTCACCAATGACCCCGCCACTGCCAGAACCAGCCTCCAGGAAGGAATGAAAGACGTTGCGGATGGATGAAGCTCAGCCGTCTGAAACTGAACTCAGACAAGACGGAAGTCCTCATCCTGGGACCATCCCCCTCCGCCTGGGACAACTCCTGGTGGCCTCCGGCCCTGGGCACCGCCCCCAAGCCAACAGACCACGCACGCAACCTGGGCTTCATCCTGGACTCCTCCCTCACGATGACCAAGCAAGCCAACGCCGTCTCATCATCCTGCTTCAATACCTGCGCATGCTCCGAAAGATCTTCCGGTGGATCCCCACCGAAACCAGGAAGACGGCCACTCAGGCCCTCGTCACCAGCCGTCTGGACCACGGGAACACCCTCTACGCTGGAACCACAACCAAACTCCAAAAAAGACTCCAGCGCATACAGAACGCCTCGGCACGACTCATCCTGGACATCCCCCGTCACAGCCACATCTCTGCCCATCTGAAAGACCTGCATGGGCTCCCCATCAGCAAGAGGATCACGTTCAGACTCCTCACCCACGCACACAAGGTTCTCCACGACATGGGCCCCAAATACCTCAACAGCCGCCTCACATTCTACACACCCACCCGCCAGCTCCGATCCGCCAGCCTTGCCCTCGCCTCCGTCCCACGAATTCGCAAAGCCACCACCGGAGGAAGATCCTTCTCCTACCAGACGGCCAAGACATGGAACTCCCTCTTCACCCGCCTACGGCTGACCTAGGACCACCTTTCCTTCAGGAAACAACTCAAGACCTGGCTGTTCGAGCAGTAGAGACTCCCCCCCCCCCCCTCCCAGTGCCTTGAGACCCTAGCGGGTGAGTAGCGCGCTTTACAAATTTCATTGATTGATTGATTGATTGATTGAGGTGTTCAGAGGCCATGCCCCTTTTTACAGCACTCTGCAACGCAGCTCCCTGGTGCTTACTGGAGGTACCTGGTGGTCTAGTTTGCCCCCAGGGCCCCTAAGGATTAACAAGGAATGAATTCAGAATTTTTCTACTTGTGTAGCTTTCTGAGATAACCAACTGGAAGTAGTTTGAAAGCACAAACATTTGAAAACATGGGAAACCTGCTTGAAAAATTCCAAAACTGTGGTAACAAATAGTTTTTTTTATTCAGCTCTTTATTTTCCTGAAAGCTGGGAAGACGGTGACTTTAGTACAAAAAACTTTTTTTGATTTAGTTTTTAGGAAGAACAGTCAATTTGTTAGCTATTTCTTGGTCCCCTCCAGGTCCTTCACGACATCCAGGATTTTGGGAGAATTGGATTCAAAATTGGCGGGGATACTTTATGTTGAAAATAGTTATGTCTGCCATTGTGCTAACTACCCCAAATAGCAAAAAAAAGGGGTCAGCACTGTGGTGAAAAAGACACAACAGTTAAGGGTTTTAACTGCACACTAACCTTGACTTTGAAACAATTCTTTCACAACCTAAAATCCTATTTTATCTATGGGTATAAATTCCATGTCACATATCAGGGCTATGTTTTGATTGTTTAAAATATATTTGTACATTCTGACATATTTTGGCAGCTTTTCAGCTGCCTTTATTCAAACCAACAAAGTAGGCTTCCCTTGCACTAAGCACATGAAGGCACTTACCATATATCAACACCCAAAGCTGCCAAATAAAGACATACACACTAGATGGACCAACACAACACCCTTATGCAAACAGTACACTGCCTCTGGCTATACAGATGGTAATGAGTGACTTTCCAACAACAAATGCCAACCTCTAACAGATCACAAAAGGCACATCAATACCCCACTCTAATGCAACGAACAAAGAGCCGAGGGCCTTACAGATGGCAATGTGTCGCTATCCCACAGCATTAGACACAGAGTACCGTTCTCCAGGGAACGACCTCACACTGCCAACTGAGCTACTAAAACAGGCTACATGTACAGCTTAGCAACGACTGGCATGTTGTTGCTGTGGCGCCCTCATTAATTTAAAGCTTTCCTATGGGAGTATTGCAGCGTCCTCCCCAGCCTGGGAGCATACAAATGAATACGTCACACACAGAACTCTGGATTGTACGTCTTTATTTCCCTGCATAGAAACTCACTCTATTTTTAATTACGTCATAACCACTAATAACCACACTTTAACACCTCCTAACAAATTAGGCACTTCCTCTAATACACTGCAAGTACTTTATCTTGAGCCTTCCTGAAATCCTGTTTATCCTTCTCCAAAACGTTCAAAATACAGTCATTTGGCTTTTTTTTTTTAACCTGCACAAAGAAACAGAGTCTCACATGTGAGAAAAAAATCATCTCCATGGTCTTTAAGGGTCTACTTGCGCCAGCACTATAATGTCTGGCCCAGAAGTTTACCTGGTACTATTTTAGATGGTCCCTCTGCTCAGGTGACCTCTCTTTTTGAGAGGACCCCTTTCTAATGTAAAGCTCCCGGTGACAGAAGAACTTCAGTTCTTCACCCCAGACTCTGGAATCGGCTCCATCTTCTGCAATAGTTTTGTCTGGAAAGTTTTAAAATATCTTTTTTGTTGGATGTGCTTGTGATTCTTGATGTGACTGGCTACTTGTTGTTCTATAGCATGTGTACTAGAGCTTTTTCCCAGGGGCTGCATAGTGTGATCTGTGGTGTGCTCGAGGGCTGCAATCATGCCAGCATGGTGGTAGTGGGGCTTTGTGTGTGTGTACTATCGCAAGCATGAGAGATTGAAGTATAAAAAAGAGGTAACTGGATTAGTGAATTGGAATGAAATAGACTTGCACAATGTGAAACCAGAAAACCTGAGATTTGGCCTACTTGGCCAAATTGTGTGATCTTAGACAAATGTCTAATTTCATGTTGCCTCCTTTTTCTTCATTATGGCATACATGAGCACCTTGAAATACATGCGTTCAGTATAGGCGCTGTAAACATTATCTCTCTGCTGTTTGATTTAATGAACTATAATGTTAACCACCCAGAAGGTTCTACATGACAACTGATTTGCCTCTTAGTTCACTATTGGCATTGTTGTCAGGGTGGGCAGAGGCACGAATATTTTTACATTCTTTTCTTATAAACTATCAGTTTTAGAAATACTTCTGAATGCACTGATGCAATCTGATGTACCAAGGTGAAATGCATCTGCATGGTAATGAAATGCACTTTGTTGAATTTTGAAGAGGCTTTATCATATTTTTACATGTTTGTTGCAAAAAGTCTTAAAAAAAGAATGCTTCCCCAAAGTTAAGTGATGCAGGACACCTTATGTGCTGCTTCTCTTTCACTTCTGTTAGTTTCCCTTTATTTGGCATCTTTCTGAATGTTACTGCTCGATCAAGTATACAGCAGTCTAGTGCAGAAGTTCTGTTGGGAGCTGCATGTTGTCCCCGGGCATTAACTTGAGTATCACTGGTCTATAGAATACACGCCATAAATAAACAAACAAATAAATAAAGTAAGTAGAATTTCACAGCTAGTTTCAGTGCTAGAATAAATGTACTCTGGGAACCCACAAACTGGGGGAAGGAGGTGTTGCATTAGAAAAGGGGCAGAGTAAAGACGTGTTGTCTTGAGAAGCTGTTCAGCGACCCTCTGCCCATGTGTTGTTTTTTTACGATCTTTAGCCCCAAAGAAATTGAAACTGTGGAAAAAGTGAAAGTAAAACTAGGCTGTCTATCTTAAATGGCCATACGTAAATTGCGTTTAAAGATAACTAAGGGGTTATGGCACCTTCTGCACAGATCTACCTTGCAGAATATATTACTCATAAAATAAATCAACTGGGTTAATGTCCTGCTTAGAACATTCTCATGTAGGTCACAGATTTCCTAGTTATGGTAGATAGCTCACTGGGTTAATGATTCGGTTCCAGAGAATCTTATTTATTTTTATTTAAGCTGCAGGTCATGAATTACAATCAGTCTAAATAACTCTCTGAGTTTTGTTCTCACTGTAGATTTGAATCCTTGGAGGCATTTACTCAATGTTCCTGATTAGGGGTTGATAAGCTGGTTTTGGTTCAAAGGTAATAAATACTTATTAATAGATGCCAAAAATATTCAGATTAAATTGTGCACTATTTATATCGGGTTTAGTATAATTACAAACATAGACATATTAGACATTCTACAGGGCATTTATTGGTACAAATATTCATTTCTTGAGCCAAAACACGTTTAAATTTCCCTTTATCAATCCTAAAATTTTGAAGTTGCACCGAGTAAAGTGTGGTTGCTGAATCTGGGGCAAGGTCCTAGCACTGCTCCCTTTGACCTCCAGTAGGACACACAACTGAACAAAGGCATTGTCCCTAAAGTTGGCCATTTTAGACTGAGTCTGAAGGAAAACGAAATAATAAACAACATGGTCAATGTGTGCGCAGCGCTAAGCAATCCACTCAGCGATAATAAGCAAAGTGTTGCACAGATTTCTTCACATAGAGTACAAAACAGCAGAGCAATCACAAGGAAGTCTACACGTGCAGGAAAATGGGATTATGGAGGCCATGGACCACCTGAAGAAGCAACCGCAAGATAGTAAGATTAGCCTCATTTTCCATAGGGCTGATAGGAGGGACATTGTGAGGTGAAGGTTTCATTAGTAGTCATTTCATCGCATAATTTTGGCCAACAAATCCACACCCCCCCTTCAGAGAAAACGTTTTTCTTCCACGTGGCAATCATATGAATGCAGTGCAAGCAATTGTGAAGGTTGTAACGGATTGCAATAATGGCTTTTAGATTTAATTATTTAGCGTGGACAATGACAAATACATGCACAAGTCATATACCACTGCATTAAAAAATTTATACACAGGGGCAGCTCCTCTGCTATGGTGGAGGAGCGTCGCCCTCCCCCCCACCCCCCGCCGCTGACACCCTCCAAAACATGAAAAATTAAACGATAATAAAGCAGGTTTACAACCCGTTTTATTTTCCTTGGGGCGGGTCCGTATTGACTACAGGCAACAAGGGGAGTGGTATGTGCACTCCCATCACTGCACATGACAGTTTGTCCGGCCTTTTCAGACTAATTCAGCAACACAGCTGGGTTGGAGGGAGCAGGCGCAGACTCCCAGTCTGTCCTGGAGTGCAAATTAATGGCGCTCAGGCCAATCCAGAAGCTGCTCTCATGCATGAGGTCAGCTTCAGAATTGGCCGCAGGACAGGCTGGGAGCCTGTGCCTTCGGAAGAGGAGAGGAGTAGAAGAGCACGACACGATGGTGGAGGGCAGCAGGTATTTTTTTATATTTTTTACATTTGTCCCCCTTTCCAATACCCCACCCCCCAACCACCCCTGACCCCCCACTCGCCTCTTTTACATGACACGAACTACGCCTGTGTATACACCAATTCAGTACACGTAACACACTTCATGCACATCCTGAAATTTGTACAGGAGTCATTCAGAAAATTTTGGTAGAGATGAATGCATTCCTGTTATGATTTCTAGTGAATCTTCTTCATGGCTCCTAGCAAAAAGTGAAGGAATCTGCAACACTGTGCTGAGATCCATGGAATGTTGTCACAAATAGAACCTTACCCTTGCATTACCAGGTAGAAGTCTTGATTTGCCTCTCTGCAGTGGATTTGTTGAATCTTAGATGCTCTTCAGGAAACCCTGTTTTCTTAAACATTACATCAGATTCTGAGTAGCGACACAAAGAACTACTAGGGGTCAGTTGGGCATTGTGGAAGACAAGTATCAAACCCTTCTAAATCTAATGGTTCTGTGCCACATTCATGACCCAGCGACAATGATAATATGGAGAACCTTCATATAAACTTCACAAACAACTCAGCCTTAGTCTGGGGTCACTACAACTATTCCTAGTTACCAGTCACAAGAGGCAAAATTGACTTACCCAGAAGACACCGATTACTGAAGAGTTCAATGAAACAAATGTAAATGGCCTTGAAAGGTGGGCAAATACATGGGTGATAACCATATTTAAATCATACATTCCTTGGCATCCTATCTCAGAACGAAGTCTCTGTGAGAATAAAGGGATACCTCCTGGGGCCTGTACCTCCTGGACAAGGCTTGAATGTAATGTATGTTTGACAATACCTGTGTATCAGTAGGCATTAAACCTACCAAAATCATATTAGTAAAAGAAAACTTCAGTAAATGTCACTACATTTGTATATCATAAGAGTATCAGTGATTTATCAAAGAAGGTAAAAAAAAGTAAATAAAGCAAATAGTTGATCTAATTTCTTAGTATTTTGCTTTTCTTTTTTAGTCTTTTATTTGTGTTGTTTTCTTTGTTTCTATTCAGAATGTATCCACAGCAACACCCAACATATGTCTTGTCCCTTGGTTTGCAGGCTGGGACTTTTTCAAGGCTGTACACTTTTACCAAATACATATTGAAAGTTAGGGAAACAAAATAATAGAGCGATGAGGCAAAAAGGAAATGAAGCATCATGACAATAAGTCAGTTTGAGTTATCATAAATATTTATGAGATGTGATAGAAATAGCAAGTGCGCAGGGTGTACTAGTGGCAAATTAGTGAGAAAAACACTCTGCATGCACAAATTCTAAAATGGTAACTGGCGTTTGTGAAAAATATGGTAGCGTAGGCGCCTTCATGAACATCCAAGGTGGTAAATTTAACAAAATGCAAAAACAAGTTAGATAAATACAAAATGTTACGACATCATATTTCAGCGATATTATGCATCTAGGATATTGATGTGAGGATGGTTCTGGCTGGTAGAATTATGAAATAGGTAATGGAACTGGTGGCGGACCGCTATGAAATTATAATTGTGGTGCCCCACAAATGTATATTTATATACCTGTAGGAAAGTACCTCATTTTGCATGATTAGCCCCCACTTTTTGCCTGATGTGATTCCAAACTTTAAGTGCACTGGGTATCTGCTAACCAGGTGCCCAGTTCCAGATATCTTTCCCAAAATACTGTACCACGATTGGCACAACTTCAGCTTCCCTGTAAATCACTAGTAAATGGGACCCCTTAGAGCTAGGGCATAGGTACTGAAGAGAGTCCTCGGGGGCTGAAGCACTGGTTTTGCCACCCAAGTGCCCCTCACTAAGAGTATGGACTCTTGTCTTGATGCAGGTAAATCCGAAGAGTCAACATGGCACACAGCCCTGTGTGCCATGCGACCAGTACACCTCATAAGGTAAGTCACCCCTACTGCAGGCCGTTAGACCTAAGGCGTGGTGCACTATATCCTATGTGTGTGCATATCAGCACGAGCAAATATGCCCCTACAATGTCCTGTCCATTCTTTGATGTTGCAAGTGAGCAGGGAAGTCATAAAGAGTGCATAGGCTGGATACTTGTCAACACAAGTTTCCTATCTCCATGATTGCTTTACTGATTTCTAAGATGTTTGATACTAAACATCTTGTCTTAATAAATCCTAACTCATGCCAGTTTTGGATGTATTAATAAATTCCCACAGGAGACCCTTTAAGAGGGCCCCCGAAACCTAACCAAACACCAGTAGGGCCAGTTTTCACAAGCCTGCCACAACCAGACATGTTTTTTACCATATGGCGTGAGAGCTAGTGCTCTCAGAGGCAAGAAACAATACCGGCTCTGGGCAGGGGTATTTCACACCTCCTCCAGGACAGGATGGCCTTTCCAGGTGGAAAACTTTAAAGGCAATGCTGAGTTTGAAATTAAACCTAGGAACCTCCAGATAGTGGGGAGAGGTAATGCGCCCTTTCCTGCTACACTTTTGGCTGAAGGAAAGGCAGTAAAGTTAGTTAGATGAGGAAGGTCCCCCCAAAGCCTGCACCATCCCTAGGGTGGGGCAGGTGAGATGAACCCCTCTCCTGAAATTCCACCATCTTAAGATGGTGAGAAAACCTCCAATCAGGGCTAGGGTAGTGCCTCTTCTCACAGGAAGTGTTCACTAGCTGATGAAGACACCATATAAATGTAAATGTAAATGTCAAGGTACTTATAGAGCGCACTGTCACCAGACGGTGTCGCCTATTCGGCTTCCTGGCACTGATACTCATACCCCTGTGGAACCCCTCCTGGCTTTCCCTGTGAAGTGTCCACTCCTGGGCACCCCCAGGGTGAAGCCAGGCATCCTTAGTGCTGTTGGGGCCGGTGTGGAGGCTAAGCAAGCTATTGCCCAGAGTTGCAGCATGGGGCCCGTGATTAGAATAGGCACCAAGGCGAGAATTAACAGGTCCGAGAAAATTGAGCCAGAGACCCCGCCGAGGCGGGAATCGAACCCTCGTCTCTGGCCAGAACTCTGCATCAGGGTCTGCCACTCTAACCATTGAGCCACACTCCTCCACAGGTAAGGTAAGTTAAGTAGCCCATTGGCTATTACTTGTCTCCCCTTGTAATGCCCCTAAATTCAGTATTTTGGTGGCTCCCTGAGACCTGAACCTCAAATTCATAGGACCAGAGAAGACAGGAGAAAGAAGGACCTGCTACACAAGAACAGAAGCCAGGCTGCAGAATGAGAAGGCGCCAAACCATGCCAGCTACAAGAAGGACACAACAATTGGTACTGCTGTGTCGTCCGGAACCCTGAAAGGACTCCACAAAGCCCCTAACACCTCCAGCCTTCAAGAAATCACTGAGGACCTCTCCTTGAAGTGAAGGTATCACTCCCCTGCAAACTACAGGCACCAATCCAGCAAAGTCCGGTTTGTGGATTTGCTGCTCCCATGTGACCACAGCACAGTGCAACTCTAAACCAGCCAATCCAGAATTGGCTGGAGCAGGCTAATCCAGCACTCATTTTGAGGCGGGGGGCCTATGCCTGCAAGCCGTCAGCTGTTTCTCAGCCCTGACATTGCAGGTTCTGAAGTGTGCAGATCAGATTGGTCGGCTGTAGGGAGCCGGCCAATCTGACCTGCACACCGGCAGTGGGCTGCATTACTAGTTCAATCGCACTGATCTGCCCCGTCCCCTGCCATCGCACTGTAACAGCGCAATCCTGGTGCACATTAATAAAATGATATTTATTACCATTATATTAATGTGAGTGCCTGCTGCACTCACAGCAGGTAGGGCAGCACTCCTCTGCCATAATGGAGGAGCCGCCACTTCTTAGCACTACCATCTGATAAGCCTTACTGCACACCCATACTACCACAAAAAGAGCATTAGCGTTATCTGCTTTTACCTCTGTGTACCATTTGGGGATTCTCTACACTCTCTGCACAGAGCACTTCTTTGTAGTACACCATATAGAGAACCAGCTTCCTACAATAACTTTACTAGATTCCTTAGTGGTCATGCTATCCTGGAGGCCAAAGTGTAGGGGTTATGGGTCTACTTACAAATATTAGGGTGAGGCCGGAAATTGTTGTGTCAGGAATAGGTCCAAGGTCCAATGTAGAATGGAAAATTTTGTGGGTCAGCGGTCCGACAGTGAAAGGTGGATTTACTACATCAACTCCAGTCTAACAAACATTGGAGAAAAATCACGTTGTCACATATACAATTCAAACTCCACTCTAACAAACATTAGGGAAAGTGCATACATTGAGCCTGGGGTTAGGAAGTAGGGATTCTAATTTAGTATTCAAATGCCATTCTAACAAACACTGGTGTAAGTGTACAGTTTGGGGAATTCAGATACAGTGCACTTAAATAAAATGAATACATATGAAAAATTAAATAAACAATTTAATTGGTGAAGTTATAGTGATAATCTGTGTAGCGCAAAGGTGCACCCGATGATAACTGCCCACTATCATCAGAGTTGAAGTCTCTACTACTGAATATTTTCACCCGTGAATTGTACCTAATGAGAAACCAGTTGTAGGCATTTCTAAATGTTGATGGAATAATTTGGATGCAAAGTTTATCTATAATCGATGTTGGTGTATTGGATTAGGCTGTGAATGAATTATGCTCTCAACAAATTGTATGTACTATGTTCTGACAAAAACATGATTAATCATACTATTTATGTATCTGAATAATAACTTTTGGTATTCAAAGAACCTGCATTTGAAGAATTATTTTGGGATTCCTCCTCCATTAAGACATTTTTGTTGTGTACACATTCATACGTATTTCATAAACATAAATAAAAAATGAAAAATGAAAAATATCTAAAAAATAAAGTAAAAACCAATACAATATGTAAAACAATTAACAGGTATACATCGGAATTGTATAATTTAAATGCAAAAAATAAATCATATTTATAAACAGTATGACTCAACTTCCCCAAACTATACAAACATAAAAAAGTAACAAAATCTGTTATGATTAATCAACAAGCATTTATTTAAATATAATTATATTTATAAAGCAACACCCACCCTATCCCCCAGGTATTCATACAACCCAACATTACAAATTGAATAACCAATTAATATTAACACTGTATTACATATGCAAACAAATAGATACCAAATTTGAAAAACTAGCACAAGCACTGGCAACACCAATAGGCTAGCCTTCTGGCAATTCTTGTTTTGTTATGGTTTTTACAAATCTTTATTGTTTGGGAATATGCTGGGCCCTCATAAATCTGAAAGAAAACATTTGCTACAGGCAGAAAAGTTTTTGAGGCTCATAAAAACACACATTACCATTGTACTCCCGGGCACTAAAGTGAACTACTTAAAAAGTCTGGCAGTGGCAGAAAACCTCTTGACTTTAAGAAAGAAATAAGCAAACAAAGAAAGTAAGAAATAAGCAAACAAACAAGCAAAGATAGAGGGAGAAGGGAAGAAAAAAGAAAGAAGGCAATAAAGAAGGAATGTAAAAAGGAAGAATAAAGAGAGAAGCAGGGAAAGATAGAAACACAGAAGGAAAGAAGAAAAATGAATGTACAAAGGTAAGAATGAATTAGGCAAGGAAAGAGAGAAAAAGAAAGAAGGAAAGAGAAACAAGGAAATAATGGAGGGAATAAAGAAAGAAGGAAGTAAAGAAAGGAGGAAAGAACAAAAGGAAAGAAAGAAAGAAGTATAGAAAGAATAAAGTAAAAAGAGGATAACTTAATATAAAACATTTTCAAATGGACACAGTCTGGTAGGCAGTGAAATAGCAGCATTGAGAAAAACAAAATACTCCAATAGGGATTTACATAGCATTGTCAGAAGCTGGGATCTGATAAAGATGGTACGGCAATCAGAACCGTCCTGCTATCACATCAGGCTCTAAACCCTTTTGTCATCCGCAAACAGCGCTTCCCACAGCTACTGCTCACTGAATATTGCACTCTTCCTGACAAAGGGACATTGAATGCAATGCAGTGCCACCCCTCCTCAGCTCCTACCTCCCAAAGCTAGTGCACCGAGATCGTAAGCCATCGCAAGGCATCTCAAGCTCGAAAATATAGAGACAGGATGGATTACCAAACCACCACCTTTCTCTGGAATACCAGATCTGCACTGTAACTAGCGCAACCACCTTGCCGAGGAAATTCTGACCTAGCAATCAATCCCCACAACGCACTTGAGCCAGAATATAAGATGGCCGACCTGGCCACAAAACAGCACCCTATAATGCTCACATACTAACCCTACCACTCAAATCAGCCTACAAAAGTCACTCATGGAGAAAGCCTAGCCGGATGCAGCATGACCCCCCCTTTCTCGCTGAGACTAACCACTCCCCTGATTGCTATGGCTCTCCGGTGCCAAACACAATGCCACTCAAACATGCCTGACCTTAAAAGGGGCACCAGGGATCATAACTCACTTCAAACCACTCCGGGGAGTCAGTAATCTTCAGAACAGTCTCCTCCCCTCTAGAATCTTGCTTCGCCTTGACTCCTCCGGCCTCATCATCCCCATTACGTAAGCACGGGCACCCGCAGGGCTAGCAGTTCCCCTCCCCAATGTGCCCTACCCTAAGTTGGCCACACGAGGCACATAACTTCCAACATCCAACTCCTGCACTAGTGAAAACCCAACCTTTTGCTCACAGTGGAGATCCCATTCACTCTCCACCGCCCTCTCCTCAATCCACCAGCACCCCCGATTCTGCTCTCTATTACTAGCATAATTAATTATAACATGGACCCTGCTTAAGGACGGCTCTAAAAAGCACTTTTCCACCTCTCCTAAAGGGAGCTCACCCTGCCTAGACATAATGCCTTCCGCCACGTCAGTCCATACCAACACCTTCCCTGCGGAGCACTTAAAACCGCATGGCCCGAACTCCTTCTCGCTCAGTTTCCTGACTAACCTCTCCGCCAGAGTGAAACAAATCTTCAGACAACATCCCGAATCACTATTCGTGGATATTTACCACTGCTCCTGCAAAGGACAGTTAAAAATGGACCTCATTTTCCACACGAAAGGCCCGCAATATGGAACTCCATCCTCAGATCGCAGCTAAACACCTCCAAAACAACCTACACAGCACAAAGCTGATCGTCGGGGTCCGGTTCTGAGGCTGATCCTAGGTTCCAAGTGGGCTGAGAGCGTTGAGGGTGATGTGCCAGGCACGCTCCAACCCCCCTCCCAAGACCCATGGTGCAAGTAGCGCCAAACTTTAAAGTGCTGATACTCTCCTGATTTTGGAGGATTTTGGTATTGAGCTATTCGCTCTCCTATTTTTTCAAGCACTTTTTTCACCTTTTATAATTTTCACTTTCACGCCCCCAGGTTAGGGTGGACGATTAGAGAGTCCATACCGCCGGGGTATAGTCCTGATGAATGCCTTGGTAAATTTAAACCTCCCATATGGCAGAAACATGTTGACTGACTGATTTATTGTATTTCTCTGAATTTTACCATTCCTAAACCTTGGCAATTAAATTCATACACATAATACCTGTTATACGTGTCTTAGGGATCACCTATTAAAATTTTTTTCCTGATACCCTTTTAGACACTTTTTAATTTCACTTACCCTCACAACACGCCCCTCTTCACACAACCAGCTCCGCAGTCTTTCTGGCGTCGCAGCACACCAAAGAGGCACTCGGCCTCTTTGGTGGGGCCCAATGATGAAGCATGACACTGACTAGGTCGGTGTGTGAGGGCCTTCCTATTCACCCAAAGTGAGTGTGTGATCCCTATCTATCTCGCTCCAACTTAGTGGCAATTCTGAGACTGATTTGGCCTCTCTCTTTTTGTTTATTTGCATTCAACCGGGGACTGAGAGAGCCTCCTTAACTCTCCCTACCTCTCCCATTGTTGTTTTGTATCAAAGCTGCAAACTGACACTATAATTTCCTAAGTGTACTAGAAGTACTGGTAACACCACTGTGACCATCTACTCCAACGGCACAGTCCTGATACAAGCCAATAATGACAATCTTGAATCCTTCGGTGCCCTCTACCCATCTCTCCTGACTGCCCCCTCTCTTGCCTCCTCCCCTTCCCACCCCTACTTCTCCCTCAGAAGAACCGGACCGGCCACCAGAACTCACCCACCACCCTGGTGCTCCTTAATAACTACACCGCTCCCTCCGACACGTGATCTCACCCTCACCACTACTAGAGAGAACAAGACCACACAACTTCCACCCCCTGGCACTCAACCCCACCCTCCACCTGTCCTCCATCTCCCATAACCCTCCTCGAACGACTTCAACATGCAATCTCTGACTCCCAACCACTTCCCCAAACCCGCATGCAGCATGCAGCACAACACCGACACTCCAACAAGACCCCCACCACCCTGCACTCATGGCCCCGCCCGGAGCCCACACGGTCAATGCACCTACTATAAAGCAACCACAACCCACCTCAAACTACTTCAACACACAATCTCCGACTCCCAGTCACTTCCCCAAACCTGCATGCAACTAAACTCTGACACCCCAACACAACCCCCACCACCCTGCACTCATGGCCCCGCCCAGAACCCACACGGTTAACGCACCTACTAAAAAGCAACCTAACAATGTAAGACCATCCCCCCAAGTCTAACATAGCCACCCAGAATACCCACACCGACTTAGAGACTGAGCAGCGATTCACCCTGCTTGAAACCCAGATAGCGAAATCCTCACCAACCTCGACGTGCTCTATAAACCTCCGCGTATCCACGCCTTCCCCCCTATACTCAACAAAGGCCCTCAAAGGCCCACCACCAAAGATGGATAATTACCCCCCTCCAAACAGACACAGAGAACCAAACGACCCAGAGATGTAATGTCTGAGAGTGAAGCGGCAGACCTCACCCGCTGGTTTGACAGCCCCATTACTGTCACCCAATCCAAAATCTAGGTGATCACTGGATTAGGCAGAGAACAGGCCCTTTCGAAAGCCCCCATCCCCCCTGCAACTCGCACTATCATACCCACTGCCGCCAGCGCGAACAAACCCAAAACAGAGACAACTCCCACCAATTGCATGCTCATAAACTGTAGATCAGCCACCAAGCATGCCACAGAGCGGGCGGAATCCATCCTCACTCATGACATAGACATAGCATTCATCACTGAAACCTGGCTAACTGATTCCTGCCTACCTCTTCTGGACACTCTTGTCCCCCCAGGATTTACAATCACCAACAAAGATAGAAAAGACCAAAGAGGAGGAGGCATAGCAATCATCCACAAAAATACTATTTCTGTGACGGAAACAGACTCCTTTAACTACAACACCTTTGAATGCCTAACCGTCAACATTAACACTAGCAACAACAAAACGCTAAACTGTCACCTTATCTACCACCACCCCAGGCAACAATACCACATTCACTGAACACCTGTCCGACCTAATTGCCCACAGCTCCCTACCGAGATGCAAACAATTTAATTCTGGGCGACATCAACCTACACTGGAATGAAGAAAACAACCTGCAAATCCAGAACTTGAACGAGCTGCTACACAACAACAACCTTACTCAACACTGCATAGAGGAAACTCATAACAAAGGAGCAATCCTAGATGTCATTATCGCCAAACGCGATGCAATCACAATAAACCACATCATGCCCATGGATTGGTCAGACACCTCCTAACCCCCACTCAAGATCCTCCCAAATGGACCAGAAACCTCACTCAGATCAACATGACTGACCTTGAAGAAAGGGTTAACTCTCTTCTCACCTTCTCAGCGGATGATCTATCCACCACTGAACTCACTGCCCATTACAACACAACCTTGACATCCATTCTAGACCAAGTAGCCCCACTGAAACTAAAAAAAAACAGGAGCATCCCTTCTAGATCCTGATTCAACACGGACATTAATAGTGAAAGGAGACAACTTAGAGCTGCAGAAAGACTATGGAGGAGCAACCCCTCTGCACGCTTACTCGAACAACTCAAAACAGCCTGAAGGAAGTACAAAAAACACATCAGCGGCAAGGAATCCACCTTCTTCTGCTCCGCCCTGGACAACGCAAACAGTTTAAAATCATCAAACAGCAAACCTCCAATCCGCTCGAATCCTCAATGCAGGCCTCTAAAGAACTGTGTGAAAACTTCACCGTCTTCTTCAAAGAAAAAATCACCAAGATTGAGCTTTCCCTAGACATCAAAGCCAGCCCTGCCTCCAAAAGCGTGCCCCCAGTGATTAAAGACAGCTAGTGCAAGCACCCCATGAAATCATGGAAGTCCTTCGACCCCATCTCAAAAGCGAGATCCTCAAGCTGATCTCTACTTTCAAACCCGCCTCCCACGTCCTTGACCCTATACCCACCCAACTGACCAAACAAACATCTGAAACTCTCCATAGCCCCTTTCTGGTGCAGAATCATAAACAGCTCCCTGGAAAACGGCATCATACCTGAAAGCCTTAAAGTTGGACAAGTCATGCCACTACAAAAAATACCAGGCCTGTACTCCAAGGACTTAAATAACGTCAGACCTGTCTCCAATCTCCCCCTCCTATCCAAAATCCTTGAAAAATGCACCTTACAACTGACTCAGCACATGGACAAAATCAACCTTCTGGACCCCCACCAATCGGGGTTCAGAAAAGGCTATAGCACCGATACCACGATCCTCAACATCACAGACGACATCCACAAAACACTCGACACCGACCAATGTTGCCTACTCTTTTTCCTGGACCTATCGACAGCTTTTGACACAGTAGATCACCAACTACTCATCAAGGCTCTACAAGGAAGGGTTAGTGCCGATGAGGTAGTCCTACGCTGGTTCCCCTCCTTCTTACACAGCCGCTCACAAAGGATAAAAATCAAAAACTTTACCTCTGGCCTACACCCCGTCAGCAGAGGCATCCCCAAGGCTCAGTGCTTTCACCAAAACTGTTCAACATATACATGGAACCCTTCACCACCATTGTTAAAAATGCAAACATCCCTTTCCACCTATATGCGGATGACACCCAGATCTATCTAGAAACCTCCTCCTTAGATGACATCCATAGACTAAATGACACTCTAAAAGAAATCCGGCAATGGCTGTCTCTAAATCACCTAAAATTCAATCAAGACAAAACTGAAATCCTCCTCATCTCCAACAAAAAAGAGAACTCTCAAATTGCACAATGGCTAAAAGTGATGGATGCTCTCAACGGGAATCTCACTCTGGCAAACTCTGTAAAATCACTAGGAATCACCCTAGGCCCAAAACTCGACATGGCCAAAGACATCAAAAACCCTGCAAAGAGTGCCTTCCTCAATCTGAAGCTACTCAACAAAATTAAACCATTTATCCATACCAATGATCTCAAACAAGCCACCCAATCACTGGTACTATCCAGACTTGACTATGGGAATGCAAACCTCACTGGTACAAAGAAATCCCACCTAGGTCCCCCCAAAACAACACTCAACACAGCTGCCAGAAGGGTCCCTGGAATTAAGAAATACGATCACATCTCACCAGCACTCGGAGAACTAAATTGGCTACCTATCGAACTGCATGCCAACTTCAGAACTGCCTGCCTCACGCACAAAGCCCTACACACAGGAAAACCCGACTACCTGGGCGCTAAACTCAAGAGGGCAGGTCAGACCAGAAACCTCAGAAGCTCAAATACCCTACTTCTCATCCCAATGAAAACACGCAAAAAAAAAATGCAGCACGATCTTTCGACGGAAACGCAGCCAAAATCTGGAACTCAATCTGAGCATACATCAGAACTATCCTGTCCTGGACAGAATTAAAAAAAATACTAAAAGCCCTTTTTCTCAACCGCTCCTTCCCGAAGAGATAGCTGTCACCGCAACGCTAATCCCTACATCGCCGCTACCCCCTGACGCTGTATCACAATGTCCTACCTCCAACATGCTCTCTGACCACCTCCTGTCCCTCCCCCCAAATGGGTTTATCCCAAGTCAAAGTGCACCAATCAAGGTTATCTCAGGACTCACGTACTACCTCAATACAACCAGCACACTTGGACCTCCGAACCTTTATGTATAATCACTGCTCTACTACATGACTCTTGCGAAAAACTGTTGTGGTTCAACACAAGACAAGCGTGCACTAACTGAGGTTACCTCAAGACTCACGTACTACCTCAAAACTGCACTGCTCACTTGGACCTCCGAACCTATATGTTTAAAACTGCTCTACCATATGACTCTTGCAAAAAACTGCTATGGTTCCTGCCCAAGACGACGTGCACCAATTGAGGTGATCTCAGGACTTGCGTACTACCTCAATACTGCATGACACACTTGATCCTCCGAACCAATTTGTATAACAAGATAATCAGGCTCAATTTTATGACTCCTGCCAAAAATTGCTGTGAAGCGCTCCAACACCCCCGGGTCCGGCCAGCACTATATAAAACTCTTAAATAAAATAAATAAAAATTAATAAATAAATAAAAGCAACACTGGCATTAAAGAGAAACTAAGTTTTGTGCGGATGTGCTCTTTGTGTGAGAGCAAAATGCAGTCTCGCAAAGCAAGTTAAGCCAATGGCTTAAATTGAATGACCCCATGCTGTACAGGGCGAAAGCAAAATTTGAATGACACACAACAGACTAATTGATGCAGAGAGGTGGCTAAAGGCCCTAAATGTAATCATATTATACACATCTTAGTAAAATCCAAAGGGCTTGGCTAATGCCAGACCTAATCAATGAATCAATTAAAACCAATTATTATGTAATTTAAGAAAACATTCACCCAACCCCCACTTAATACAACAACCTGAAAACAAATATACAGGAATCATTCTATAAAAATAATATAAAATATATTTCACAATAATATAATATATAAAAAATATAAAACAATGCATGATACAATAACAATATTACAATAACATAATAAAAATATACTAATCTATATTTTAAACTTCAATTTTTTTTCAAAAAACAATATATGATCCTTTGATATTTCTGTATTCATGATAGTTTGACTAAACTAATATAGGCACACAATATTTTTGATGCAATATTTAGATGTAATTCCTATTATATTCCTTTGGATACGCTCACAAATGCTTTAGAATATTTGTATGTACATGAGATTACTTTGTGAAAAATGATGCAGTGCCTATAAGGTGCTCGTGTGGAATATATACAGACATAAATGAGGTGGATGATGATCAGAACTATGTGCAAGTGATAAAAACAAGGGGGCTTATTTATGAGCCCTTGCGTCACTTTTGCACTACTGGTGCGTCACTTTTTGTGACGCACCAGCAGTGTAAAAAAATGTGCCTTGTTGCGCCATATTTACAAAATGACGCATCTAGGTAGATGCGTCACTTTCTACACCACTGCGCTACATTATACCTGTGCCAGGTATAATGTATGCAGGGGGGTGTTCCCACGCAAGAAAGGGTCTTAGAAGTGACGCAGTGAAATCTACCAGATTTCACGGCGCCACTTCTAGGATGCAAATGCGTCAAAATCTTACGCCTGCCTCACAGCAGGCATAAGACGGACGCAAGCCCTTTCACCTGGGGCTTGCCCCATGCGAAAAGATACATTGCTGGAGCTGTGCGCTTTTGTGAGACACTCCAGCAATGCGTCACTTTTGCGCCATACAGATACGTCAGAAATACTGATGTATCTGTAACTCCTTGCGACATGATGTGTCATACGTAAATATGACGCATCAATCATGTCGAAACGAGGGCGCACTGAGAAGTGAAGCATTGCTGCTTTCACGCAGCGATGCATCTCTTCTCATAAATGAGGCCCAAGATATCTAAATGCAAGATACGTTTTCTGTTCTGTAAAAAAAGGGAACAATAAATGGGCAAATATTTATACTGCCACTGAAAATAAGTTGACTGTGGTAAGTAGCTTCACAGCTACTGAATAAAACACTCTTGAAGGATTAAATCAGAGTGGACTTTGAGGGGAGTGTAAAGGACGAGGAGAGCCATGGTTCTTGGTGACTGGGGTATTTCTTGATGAATAAACCGTTGTTCTACCAGCCACTGGTCCACGTTATTCTCTACTACAACAACGTTTCAACCAGGGTGGGAAAGCTAATGGCGATCACCAGGACAACAAAAATTGACAGGGGTTTTGTGTTGAAAAAATAGTCAATCAATGTCATCGGTTGAAAAGATGCTACTGGGCCAACGTCCATAGAAGACACCCAATGATGTAGGGCCCGATTCACAGAATGAAATTAAGACTCAATCCTAAACTTACTATTATTTTGGTATTCACAGAATGCACTTACGACTTTTGGCATTCACAGAATGCACTTACTACTTTTGGTATTCACAGAATGAATTTACTACTTTTGGTATCCACAGAAGTTAGGATTTTGTCTTAAGACAAACTTAAGACAGACTTAAGTTAGGATTTTGTCTTAAGTCTGTCTTAAGTCTGTCTTAAGTCGGTCTTAAGTCCGTCTTCTTAAGTCTGTCTTAAGTCTGTCTTAAGTTCTTAAGACAAAATCCTAACTTCTGTGAATACCAAAAGTAGTAAATTCATTCTGTGAATGCCAAAATAGTAGTAAATTTAGGATTAAGTCTTAAGTTCATTCTGGGAATCGGTCCAAACATACCAAACGTTTCAAGGGCAGTGTCTCGAATCACATGATCTCCAGACTGGCAGAGCTCACTTGAGTCGCAGTCTGCAGTCATCGGGTATGGAGCTAATACATGCAATAGTTCAATTGTGGCAGCTGTGAATGAAGACTGTGTGGCTAGTTCTGGTAATGCAGAAAGAAACAAGGGATCTATTAAATTATTTTAGCAACCAGATGTCTCTCTTTAACAGAGCGCTGTTTTTTTCACTACAGTCTGTAGCATATTGGTCTAGTATCAGGCTGTTCCAAAGAGTTTGAACAAAGCTACCAAAATGGAGACATAACAGTACAAATCCATAAAATAATGTTTTGCTGTAGAATTCAAGATGTCCTTATATGCTCTCCTGAAATACATTTCTTTTGTTTGGTACTGAAAAGTATGACAAATAAATTAATGGTGATAAAATAAAGTGCCTCAATACATCTTCAAAAACGTATTGTGTGTGGCACGATTTCCATGCTGGTGAGGCAAAATTTTGTCATCCAAGGGGCAGTGTCCAGGGGATTGCAAAAAAGGTAATTCTTGCCTCATGCAGGCTGCAATTCCGAATGGCAAAAGGAACTAAATGTGCATGAATCCTTTTAATGTATTCCAATACCACACAATATATGCGGGAGGGGGTTGAGCCTCAGGATTTATTGTATATATGTAAATGATCTATTCCTGGTTGTTGTTTAAACCTTGGATAAGATACAGTTTCGTAGATATGTGAGCAATGCTGAAGAAGGTAATGCATAAACTCGTATTTAGAATATTTACCATCCTTAAAAACCCTGAATTGTTTTTTAAATGTCAGAGGTAAAACTTTAATTTGCATCTTTGCATTTAACTGGGTCATCACTGTTGACCTGTATAGGGAAGATGTCTTAGTCAAGGTTTAGCCAATCACCAAGGAGGAGTCCTCTGCCCATCATCCAGTCCCACACTGCACCAGGACATAGTTTGCAATATTCACTGTGGCCAGCCCAGATCCAAGTTGGAGCTGAAGACTATCTACCAGAACCGAAATCAGGCTGATTGCCAATCTGTTCTAACACTGGCTGGTGGCAGGCACTACACATTCCACTCATGAGCATTACATTGGGAGGACAGAGCAGTCAGTCAGTGTTACTGCCAGGGTGAAGGCACTGCTCACCAGATGTTATTACTAGCCTCGCTGCATTAAGATAAATGTAACATAACCCCTTCGTCTGTTACTCACACTTCTTTTATCATTAATTTACCAGTGCTCTGTGAGCTTTAATCAAGAATGTGAGGTGTCACTGGGAAGAGATAGGGCACACATTGGCCAACTCATTGCCAAAACAAAGAGGACATGGTATCAGTTTTCTCTGCTAAAGAAAGTTAAACTGTGGTTCTGTGGTTCTGTGGTTCTGAACCCGTTCGATGAAAATCGTCGGATATAGACGATTTTGGTGTCAGCGGACTGCAAATCACGAGTGCGGTATGTGCGAGTGTTTTCGTAATAATCGATCAATGGGAACACTACGTATTCATGGATTTCGTTCGAACCTTGGGGTTCCCTTTTGTGTAAGGCAGCCATTTTGTGTGGTTGCCCTCACATAGGCCGATGACAACGGCCGAATGAGTCTTTGGGACACGTACACCTTAGCTGACTCCTGAGTGACCTGAATGAACTGACTCCCTTGCCCGAGGCTGACCTCGTTGAGCCAGTTCCTTGTTAAGCAGCTGGTCAGATAGAGATCAAAGAGCAGGACATTGCTGAGTTTATGGTACATGCACACACCCTTCTATCTTGCTTGTCATCTGCTTCTGTTCCTTCCTTTAGGGCTTAATTACTGATTTGGGTTGAGGTCTTTTATGATGGGTCCGTCCGGCCTGATCGAGCAGGAATGTTGGATTTTGCCTTGTCATTTCTGGTGGTATGCAAAAAGTGGTTCTGTCGGATTGTATACAATTTCTTTTGATTCAGCAGTTACTTATGTCATAGGTTTACTCATATGCATGTTTTCATGAAAAAACATTGAAAGGAAAACGTAAAAAGCACACACCAAACGATATTTTTCTGGTTCATAAAATTGTAATTATTCAATCACTTTGCAGAACACTTGTTTTCTTTTAGTATTTTAAAAGACGGTTGTCCATATACAATGAGAACGTGAAATGAATAAGTGCAGCAGTGAATAATTGTGATCTGTGACTTGTGGTGACTATTATGGTGATACAGTTTCGTGACAATTTAGATACACTGGTCCAACAATAACTTTAATTCACTCAAACAGTATTGCAAATCATATTTTTTCTGTTGAGACGTAGTGAGGACCAATTGGTGGATTAGCGTCGACGTTTCGACCCAGCGGTATGGTGCCAGTTTATTTGCAACCGTATCGGGTCTTCATCAGGACAAGAGGGGGACAACCTGAAAGCAGGAGGTGTCTTTATTCTTAACCTCTATGTGACGATTGTTCTTCTATTAGATCTTGGTATCTCTGGAAATGAATTTATCACCGTCCGGTGACGAATTCGGGTTTGAAGTGCCGCAGCCGCGATCACTTGAGGAGTATGACAGCAAACGTCTGTATCTCTCTCCCGCTCTCGAGTCAATGGCTCGAGAGCGGGAGAGAGATACAGACGTTTGCTGTCATACTCCTCAAGTGATCGCGGCTGTGGCACTTCAAACCCGAATTCGTCACCGGACGGTGATAAATTCATTTCCAGAGATACCAAGATCTAATAGAAGAACAATCGTCACATAGAGGTTAAGAATAAAGACACCTCCTGCTTTCAGGTTGTCCCCCTCTTGTCCTGATGAAGACCCGATACGGTTGCAAATAAACTGGCACCATACCGCTGGGTCGAAACGTCGACGCTAATCCACCAATTGGTCCTCACTACGTCTCAACAGAAAAAATATGATTTGCAATACTGTTTGAGTGAATTAAAGTTATTGTTGGACCAGTGTATCTAAATTGTCACGAAACTGTATCACCATAATAGTCACCACAAGTCACAGATCACAATTATTCACTGCTGCACTTATTTATTTCACGTTCTCATTGTATATGGACAACCGTCTTTTAAAATACTAAAAGAAAACAAGTGTTCTGCAAAGTGATTGAATAATTACAACTTTGTGAACCAGAAAAATATCGTTTGGTGTGTGCTTTTTACGTTTTCCTTTCAATGTTTTTTCATGAAAACATGCATATGAGTAAACCTATGACATAAGTAACTGTTGAATCAAAAGAAATTGTATACAATCCGACAGAACCACTTTTTGCATACTACGTAATACCCAGGTTCTGAGGGTCACTGGGTAACCCCATTATAATTAATGGTTGTCATTTCTGGTGGGCTGGACAACGGAAAGTGGGATTGTCGTCATGCGATATGTTTGAAATGTCAGCCTACGATTGGTCAGTTTGTATGTAATCGATGCTAGCCAGGAATGTGATTTTTAGCATAAAAGACGATGCTCCGCTCTATGAATTTTTGCAGTCTCTAGCGAACCACCCGTGTTGTGCTTCGTAGACCTATGTTCCTGGTTGCAGCCAATAAATTTGGTCTTTGACGTCATCAAGAAGTGTCCCGTGTCTTTGTTTGCCAAGGCAGGGGAACTCGAAGACATCAGGCGTTTTCCCTGGCGCCGCTGGGTTCTAAAACCCGGTTCTTCAGTTGGCGCCCAATGTGGGGCGACTTCAGCGGTACCGGTCCAAGCCTGAAGATCGTGAGGAGCTTCGTGTGAAAATTCTGGAGGAAGGCCTGCCGTGGTCCGAAAGTCTTTGCTGCGAGGATCCCCGCTTTCCGATGGCTACGAAGGACTGCTGCCCTGACTGTCGCCCTGTCTTGGAGTCATTAGACGATTTGTAGAGCGAGACGATAGACGGGTCTTCTGGTGACGCCATCGACTTTTCAGTTTAGTATGAGTGGAGCGTCTCCCAGTCCTTAGTTTTGTTTTGGTATCCCATCTGGATTCTTTGATTTGGTACCTGCAGGCCCCAAAGCCGAGGGACTTGTGTATTCACAAGACTATCGTTTTGATATTCCCGTGAAGTTTGAAGCTAGACTAGTGAGCGAAGATGCCTGGTCTTAGCAGACTTAGAAAGATATTTGGTTGTGGTTGTACTAGGGATTCCCAATTGGAGGATTCGTGTCCGGTTCCTCCCATTGGAACTCCGACCTATGAGCTCTACGTAAAACATGGAGTGGGCCCCATCGCGTATAATGAAGTATGGACCAAATATACCAGGAAAGACGGTGTCCTACAGTGGCCCTGTTACGGTAGCTTGAAACTGAGGTTTTAGACAATCTTGAAGTTAAATTGTTCAAGAAGAAAGCCCGGCTGGCGATGTTTGACTCTTTCTGCTTATGGCGAAAGGAAGCCAAACCGAAAGAAATTAAGTTAGCGAAGCGAAACAAAAGAGAACGAGGTATGTCAATGGTGCAAGCTGCTATACAGTTTAGGGATAACGAAGAAGAACAAGAAAGCGAACAGTTGCTGAGGCAACGTAAATTAGCGGTAGACAAGTGCTATCCAGCTTTGCCGCCTCAACAGCAAGAAGAAAAGAAAGATCTTGTGAAAGATCCTTTAATGTCGCACCTATTGAGTTCGCCACCCTCTTATGTGCAGAGTGCTACAGCACCTCTGCCAGTTGTAGTTGTGCAACCTCCGGTCGTTGTGCCACCTGTGATTCCTCAACTGCCAGCTCCTTTTCCGTTGGCTCCTATTCCTTTGGTGCAGCTTTCTCAAGGGTCGCCAACTTTGCTACCTCCTTCGTCTGCTACTCCTACGCCTGTATTGTTTACTCCTCCTGTTACTATTCCTACTTTGGGTTCTTCTCAGTCTGCTTTGTCTCCTGTTCTTGTTAAAATCTAGTTTGCAGCGTCAACATTATCAGCGCCATCTTGTCCCTTTTTAGGCCCATTCGTGCACGTAAGCGGCAGCCATATTGAATGCCATGGCCTCTCTGCCCACCGCCGAATAGCCAGCGCGTCTCTCTCTCTCTCTCTCCTGACCTCGCATGCATCCCCCGCGCGCTGACAGCCCCCGCTCTCACATGCTTGGGCCATAAACCCCTCTTCAGCGCAACCCTGCCTCGGAACCCCATCCTGTTCCCAACTCAACACCTCCCTCCATTCCTTTCATGATCCCTTGTCCTTTGATAAAACCCCCCTTTTCCTCTGTGCCCGATTGTCCTTCTCGTTCCCAGGCCGCCACCTGGCCCTACGGATGCTGTTTATTGCCCCCATACAGTAGGAAGCTTCCCCCATCAAAGGACCCACGAGCTGATCAAAGCCCCCACCCCATGAGATCCGATCGACCACATGCATTCCGGGAATCGGCGGAATGCCCAGCTGCGCGACAATCGTCACCTGTTGTGACCGGGGTGGGGACTTCTACTGTAAATGTGTGTGGGTACGGGCTTGAAGCGGGGATTCCGAGGATGCCTTTCCGTACTTCAAAGTGTTTGCAAGAATGTGCCACCTGCAATAAACTGTAATAAAGACCATAAACCTGTGTATAAGAGGCCAGGCCTCAGGGACGCTGCTAGAGCACCTCGAGAAGATACCCTGTTGTCTGAGTTGACGTGTTCTGCTCCGTCGGAATAAAAATTCTGTTTCCTGCCTTCCAGTCTCCAGCACCTGCCTCTTTGTTTGATAAACTTGAGTGGTATTAGAGGCGGTTAGCGCCGGGCAACTCTGAAAAAGGTTTTTGATCAACTTCGGCCCTACCTTTTTCCGCAATTGGCGTCCCAAACTTGGGGCCCATCAGTGACTCGTGGATCCAGTGGGAGAGGTCCTGACGACAGAGTGAACGACTGCAACGATCGGGAAAGCTCCTGTCCGATAGACCCTTGTCTGACAGCCGATCATCCGAACTTCACTGGTTCTGAACAGACCTCTCTCTCGAGTGATCTACGGTCCTGACTGGGAACCATCAGGAGTGCCGCGACAGTCACGAAGAATAGAGGACGATCGGGCGCTGGATTCGGAAGACAAGAAACTGTCCATGAGGTCCGGGTAAGGTTGTGTAACACGACAAATTGCGAAATGATTGTTTGATTGTTTGGAAAATACTAGTATTACTCTTCGAATTGTTGGTTCTCTTTGGAGATTCGCTGTCTGCAAACGGAGAAGAATAGATTCTCTCTTCCTTTGCAGGTAGTGAAGGGTAGGTAACGCAGACTTTTGTCCCCGTTGTAACCCGTCGTGCCTACCTTTCTCCCCCACTGATTGATTGTTTGCCCGAACATTGTTGTTCGCGGATTGGTTCTTTCTGGAGATTCTCTGTCTGCAAACGGAGAAGAACAGGTTCTCTCTTTGCAGGTAGTGAAAGAGTAGGTAACGCAGACTTTTGTCCCCTTTGTAACCCGTCGTGCCTATTTATTCTCCCCATTGATTGTTTGATTGACCGAACATTGACTGTTCGATATTGGTTCTTTTGAGGTATTCTCTGCTTGCAAATAACGAAGAATAGAAATATTCTGTCTAGTCTTTGCAAGCAGTGATAAGATAGGTAGTGCAGACTTTTGTCCCCGTTGTAATCCGTCATGCCTATCTTCTCCCCACTGATTGGTAGTTGGTTCAGCCCGGACCACTTATTAGAGATGAACCATCCGGCTCCACTGGAAGGCACCCCTAATAAGGACTTGTTCATGAAGCATGGAGTGATCGCCATAGCCTATAGCAAGCTGTGGCATAAATATACAAAGAAGAATCAGAAAAGTCAGTGGCCACTGATAGGATCCTTCGATGAAGATAAAATAAGCGCGCTAGAAACAGCCCTTGGCAACAATAAGACAACGCCCACTATGCTTGATAGTCTCGGCATGTGGCGCAAAGAAACAGAACAACGTAAAAAGAGAAATGAAATTAGGTTAGAGAAAGAGCTACGGAAAGCAGCCCACCTAGCTGCTAGGAAATTAGAAGAGGAGATTAAGGAGAGAGAGGAGGCTAGACAGAAGCAAGAGTCAGAGACATCAAACCAGTGTCCGGTTAGAACACCCTCTACGCTCTACCCTGAATTACCCTCGAAACAGCGAGCCAACGATGATCTTTTGTTAGGTCCTCCGATCATCTACATGCCCCCTCCATATGCCCCTTCCCAACCTTTAGCACAGCACCCGTCGCCCCCAAGCACCAGCGAAAGTAGTATCAGAGCTTCGGTCCCTATGGCCTCCGTGCCGGCCGAACCCCTTGTACTAGACACAGCACAAGCAACAATGTTAGATGACCCTGAGGCCCGAAAGACAGATTCCGCAAGAACGAACAGGTTGAGCAAAGATGAGCGAGCAGGGATTGACAAGATAGTAAGGACACTAGTAGAGAGAAAAGAGAGTGAAGAACACATCACGGATATGTTCAACTCATATGCTGGGAGCCACAGACGGCACTTTGCCGTACGATTATGTTATCATGCCCTCAATGCGTATGAGGACCGATATCGAGACAAAGGTCCTGAGAGCCTAACGACTCTGTATAGAAAGGTCGATATCGGGGATGAGGGCGAGTGTGACGTGACGGACCTCCTTATGCGTACGCTTGAGGTTTTCCGCCATCTCACTGAACAAGAATCGGAAGCTAAACCTACGACACCTGTAGCGACCGCACCACAAACTGAACAAGCCAGCACCATGATGCCAATAAGAGAGGCTGCCCCCTACTGGGTTCCCCCACGAGGCCTAGGAACACACGATGACGTCAACCACCAAGATGCAAGAGGGAGGGTAGTGTACAACTGGGTCTACCAGCCATGGGATCGGCAAGATATTCTGACGTTCCAGAAATCTCTGCCCGATTTACGTAAAAACCCCACTGCCTTCTATACCGAACTAGGTACCGCCTTAGGTTCAACGATTATGACCCTAGCCGACATCGATTTGTTTTTGGGGTTATGTCTGCCAGCTGACGTGTGGAAGCAAATCCGGAAAGTCGACCACCTTGAGCGGTTTGGACATACCTGGTCACAACTCGATGGCATAGATAGGCAACGAGAACCTGGACAGAAGTCTTTGAAATCTATTTTAGAACTCCCAGACAAAATTGTGCAGAAACTGAAAACCCTGATCCCAGAAAAGAAAGTGGACTGGTCGATAGTAACGGCCTGTCGTCAGAAACCCCAGGAAGACGTATCGGAATACTTCTCCCGGTTTGAAACGGTGTTCTCCGATTACAGCGGCCAGGACATGACCACTGCAACCGGACACCATCTGTTTGTCCAGAATTATGTAAAGGGTCTGTCGCAGGAGGTCTCTCAGAAACTGCAGGCCAGCGAGAGTAGTTGGGCAGCCTCCAAACCTGCGGCTATCCTCCAGATGGCCCAATATTACGAGCATCAGAAAAATGAAAACGATAGAGCGACAGAGAAAAAGAAGAAAGACTTAAAAGAGAGGGTGATGATTGCACAGTTGCAAGGGGTGACTATAGGACGAGATCAATACAAAGGGAACTACCAGACAAATGCCCCTAGGAACGCACCCCCTAAAGACCGTAATTCGACACCCCATGTTGGACGTAGAGACATTAGCGAGGACCAGTGTGCATTCTGCAAGGGATTCGGCCATTGGAAATCCCAGTGTCCGGTTCTGTTGGAGATGAACAGGAATAGGGACCCCAAAGACTTAGCGGGTGGACCGAGAAATAGAGGACAGCAACGGGGGTCCACGAATGATACGAATAATGACAGACCAAGCAGACCGAATACATTTGACCGTCCTCGACAGAACCAGTACCAGCAGTCTGACTGCGACGATGCCGGTGACTTCGCATAGGACTGCCTTGGTGGCAAGATGGCTGCCGGATTGGTGGCAAGATGGCTGCCGACAGTCCGTAGGGGGTAGCTGCACTCGGCCACTCTCCTGCAATTACAGTTATCTCGTGTTCAACCCGTATTGGCATGGCTCAGTTTGGTCTAAAAAACCTTAGTAACTGATCTACGAGGGGTTGGAGGCTGGAGGACTTTCTGGATGGAGGATTTTCTGGATGGTCTCCGTGGAAATACGTATGGAATATACAATTGTTTGGCTGGCTGCGGCGGAGGAGGTAGAGACATTCACACGGTATAGCTGGAAAATAGAGTGGTGCTGGCTAAACAAATCGAGCATATTAAGTGCACCAAGAGGCAGATGGCAGGCAGCACTGTCCAGAGCATTATCTAATGCGCTCTCAGACGTCAAGGAGAGGCTAACATCGTGCCAAGAGATTTGGAGGGTTGTTAAACGTGTCATGGCCCCCAAGGTGCTGAGGACTACCCAGAAGCAGAAACAAGAAGAGTTGGAAGTATTTAGTGAACCTGAAACACCAACAGCGAAGCAGCAAACAAAGGCACAGCAAAGGGCACAGACACGGAGAGAGGCAGCTAAAAAACGGGAAGAGGAGCGGCTCTTGGCTAGTCTGAAGAGGAGAGAGGTGCGACGCAAGGACTTACCTGTCTTGGATACTGCGACGGAAGCAATACTGCGGCAGCCTCTGATTTTCGAGTCATTCCAGGTAAAGGGGTCATCGCCCTTTCCATCTTCATTATCGGCAACAACAGCATTGACATCAAACGGTCTAGAGAGTGCTGAGATGGAGCCTACTGCATCGGATATCGGGACAGGTGCAGGAGCGGACTTGGAGCAGAGGGGGCAAGGATGCGGCTCTGATATAACAGATGGCGATGGCGCAGGGGCAGGCGGGGGCCCACTGTCCCAGCAAATGTCTGAAGGCGGAGTGACGATTGGATTAACTGAGGCGCCCTCGGTGGCTGCAACGCATGGAGCGGTGATATCATCGGACGAGCAAGCAGAGGCTGCAAAGGTCACGGCGTACGAGGAAAAGGAAGGAGCTCGGGTGCATGGAGCGGCGCCCACTGAGGCGGAGGACATGCGCGACCATCCTGCTCTGACGGAGGTTACAGAGCGTCTGATCCAGGAAGCCTTAGTAGGCGGAGAGCCTGGTGGGGGCGGAGAGCCTTGTGGGGGTGGGGCCAAAATTGCAGAGGAAAAAGAAGTGGAGGCGATCCCTCACAAGGAAGGAGGCGGCGCTGGATCTGGAGACACCGAGAGCAGTGTAATGCCAGGTACTGGGGGTGCAGACGGTTTAGACAGCGTATACAGGGCCAGCAAAAGAACTGAAACAGAAAGAGATAATAACAATGAAAATGATGCAATCGAAGTCAGTGTTATATCCAACAAAATAGATGTTATGGCTATGGCTCATGATAGTAATAATGAAAATGACGCATTCGAAGTCAGTGATATATCCAACAAAATGGATGCTATGGCTTATGACTTGAGCAAAAAATTAGAAGATTCTATAAAAGAGTCTATACTGGTGCCCGAAGTTGCAGAAGTTGCAAAAGGTGCAGAAGAATGTGATGTCCCTGAGTCTACTATTAGGGTCAAAGTAGGACCAAATGGTGTTGACATAATTAACCCACAAGTGGCAGTAGCAGTCGCAGAGTCTGGGGTTAAGAAAGCGTTATTAGCTAATCAAGGAGCAATTCCCAAGAAAAAGAATAAGGACAGAAGTAAGAGCGAAATAAAAACTGTATCTCTGTTTAAAAGCCCACTGAACAGCGAGGACAGCGAGGATAGTGACTATAGTGACTATAGTGAGCTGTTGGAGGAGGAGGAGGAGGAGGGTGAGGATGAGGAGGGAGAGGGGTCAGAATCATTACCCACTTCTTCTGCAGAGCTGGAAGATTCTTCAATGAGTGATCCCCAAGAGACGGAGGCTGATCTTTTATGCTCAAAAAAGATGAAGGTAAAAAATGATCTAAAACCTAAAACTAAAGGTAAAACCCATAAGGTTAAGGGTAAATCTCGAGGAAGAACCCTAGTAAGTAATAATAATAACAAGAGTAAGAGTAAGAGCAGGAGCAAGAAGGGAATGATGCCGCAAAAAGAAATACCCAATACACTTGAGGGGGCCGAAACTGACCCGCACAAGGACAGATTTGACATTTTACTTGCCACAATGAAACAAATTCAAGGAGAAGCACGGCAGGAAAGTCAAAGAGCCAAGCGGGCTAACAAAAAAATACAGAAATCTCTCCACAACTTACAGGATATGTACTCTGAAGTAACAGGTAGACTGGCAGAGGTAGAACAGAGAACTGGCAAAATGGAGGATGAAATGGCAGAGATACAGGAATTCAGGCAGACCCAGGGAAAAACTGAATCTGACATAATATGGAAACTGGAAGATTTTGAAAATCGCCAGAGGAGAAATAATATAAGACTCTTAGGAGTGGAAGAAGGCAAAGAAGGGGGAGATACAAGAGCCTTTGTCGTAGAACTGCTGAAAGGTGCGTTCCCAGAAATGGACGCATGGGATTGGGATAAGGAAGTGCAACGAGCGCATCGTTTCCCCCTTGTACAGAAAAAAGGCAATGCGGGCGCAAGATCGAGGGCAATTCTTGTGTATGTAGGAAACTACTTGCTAAGGGAGGAAGTGATAATGAAAGCTAATCCTACGAAGAAACGCACATATAAAGATATTACTTTCTTTGCCCGTCCAGACTTTTGTCACACAACAGTTGAGAGAAGATGGCGGATGCGGCAACTTATAGTACCATTCCAGAACTTAGGCTGTGAAGTCTACTTGCTGTTTCCGTCTCGCTTGAAGGTGGGCCTTAATGGACAGTTCAGAATTTTCTTTTCAGAAATTGTCGCCCAAGAATACTTGACCTATCTTCGAGAAGAGAGAAGACATAGGGACCGAAACGGACAATCGGATCGTACAGAGAATATAAAACAAGTAGCTTCTATCACTAAGAGATAACTGAGCCTTTCTTGTTCTTTTTTGAGACAATGTGATTATATTTTGAAAATGTTGTAGCATGGGGGGTGGCCGGGCGAGACTCCCCTGGGAGGGCACGGCTGTCACACATAGGTCAGGATTGACCTATTTGCCAGTAAGGGAAAGGGTGGGGAGGGAGGGGAAAGAGAAGGGGGTGCGGGGTGGGAACCACATGGGGAACAGGGCACGCAGGAAAAAAAATAGAGAGAAGGAGCTTAAAAAAAACACTCTCTGGTCATAGGGAACAGGCGGGGTTGAGAAAAAGTAAAGGAAATAATGCAATAAGCAACGCTAAGCTAGAGATAATGAAATTTTGGATCACTAAACAGATAATGTACAGCAGAGAGGGTAGGAGGGAAAGGAGACGTGAGAAAGAGGATAATGGGGATTAGAATTGTAACTTGGAACGTTTGTGGGCTAAATGATCCCCAAAAAAGAGCGAAAATAGCATTAATGCTGAAACAAATGAATCTGGATTTTGCATATATTCAGGAAACTCATATAATGACGTCACAAGCTTATGTTCTGTCGCAGTTAGGATTCAAGGTATTAGTTCACTCAAGCCAAGGGGTCAAAAAAAGAGGGGTAGCTATCCTAGCTAGGAATAATAATATTCTAACCAGAAAGAAAGCACAAGACAAATGGGGAAGATGGGCTATGGTTGAGTGTTTTATTGATGGAGAGTGGAAAACATTGGTAAATGTATATGGTTCAACAGAGGACGACCCTGATATATTTCAATTTTTAGATGTTGAATTAGCAACCTGGGCACCAAAAATTATATTGGGAGGCGATTTTAACATTAATGGAGCAGACGGATTAGGACTGGGTTCTTTTGGAAAGTATAGCGGTAGGAAAAAAAAAGTATTTCAGGCACTACACAGCCTGGTGTTAAACAATGCTCTCTCAGATGTATGGGGGAAAAAGATATTGGATAATAAAGGGTATACATATTACTCTGCTCCGCACCAAACATGTGCAAGATTAGATTATTTTTTTATTTCAAGTACTAGTATTTCTAATTCGAAGATTGAAAGGCTGCCACGGATCCTAAGCGACCATAACCCTCTAGTACTTACTATAATAACAAAAACAAGTACTAGACAGCATACGAACTGGACTTTTGAAAGAGAGCTACTGAAAGATGAGAAGTATATAGAATACATGAATAAATGGATCATTGATTTTTTTTCCTTTAATAAAGATACAGCAGAAATGGGAGTGGTTTGGGACACTTTTAAAGCTGGAATACGAGGTGAAACAATGAGTTATAACTCTTATAAAAGGAAACAAATTCAGTTGAGGAATTCAGAATTAGCTTCGAAGGTTTTGATGGCAGAAGAAAATCTAGAAAATAATGTGGTGTTGGGGCGGGATATGGAAAAAGCTTGGGTAGAGTTAGTAAAAGCCAAAGGTGAGGCAGAGGGTGAAATTGCCAGCAAAGCAGCGAAAATTTATAACACTAAAAGAGAGAAGTGTTATGAGTTGAGTGAGTCAGTAGGTAGGATACTGGCTACTAGAACAAGGCAACAAGAATCTGCAGGTATAGTGAGGGAAATTAGGGACGCCGCGGGCATGGTTCATTCAGACTCGATTAAAATAAGAGAAGTCTTTAGGATATTTTATGAGAAGTTATACGACGACGAGTTACAGGGTCGTGATCCTCTAAAAGATAAGGAAGAAATTATGGAGTATCTCCAGGAGATCCCTATAGACCCAATAGAGGAAGAGGAAGCAGATGGGTTAGAGGGAGAGCTGCAGTTAGAAGAAATAAAGGAGGCAATATGGAACCTACCTTCTGGCAAAGCAGCAGGCCCTGATCAGATACCCATAGAATTTTACAAAGTATTTTGGGATTGTTTGAGAGAAGAAATAATAAAGGTGATGCAAGGGGCACAGCTGGGCATAACATCGCCTAAATCATGGGGGGGTGCAGAGGTGGTCGTAATATTAAAAAAAGGTAAAAAACCGGAAGAACCAGGCTCGTATAGGCCTATAACTCTACTTAATGCAGACGTAAAAGTCTTCTCTAAAGCATTGGCATCAAGGCTGGCAAAAGTTATAGATAAAATTGTCAGCAGCTGCCAACACGGTTTTATACCAGGGAGAGGAACCACCCACCATATACGGAAAGCAATAACTTTATTTGATGTTTCGTCAGTCACAGGGGACCCGATTGCAGTGATGTTACTCGATGCAGAAAAAGCATTCGATCGGGTCTCCTGGAGCTACCTTTGGTATGCTCTAGCTAGAACAGGAATTAAACAAGGCTTTATTAAAGCTTTACAAACTCTCTACTTCGAACCAGTAGCGACACTACGAGTGAATAGTGGAAACACAGGACAATTCCATATAAAAAGAGGCACTAGACAGGGGTGCCCTTGCTCACCTTTATTGTTCGCTATATATATGGACCCGCTTATACGCAGAATAGAGGCATCAGCGATGATAACTCCGGTTACAACACTTATTGGGCAGTGTAAAATCTTAGCCTAGGCAGATGACATTGCTGTTATCTCTCCAAATCCATCTGAAGCTATAGAACACCTTGAACTCGAGGCGCTGAAATTTGGAAGTATATCGGGATACAAATTAAATACATCAAAAACACAGATAATAAAAAATTCGTATACCCCATGCTTAGACAACCGAGTGATACAAGAAGGTACATATCTAGGGGTTATCATAACGTCAGATTTGGATAACTTGGTGGAAAGGAATATTTCCCCTTTAATCAAGAAAGTGGAGAAAGACCTGGATAGATGGGATAATTTACACCTGTCAATAGTGGGAAGGTCTAATATAGTAAAAATGATTATCCTCCCAAAATTTTTATATTTATTTAGGGCAATACCGCTATTTTTTGATAACAAAATATTTAAAAAACTGGAGAGTATCCTAAATAGATTCCTTTGGGCAAAAGGGAAAACGAGAAGGGCTCTTAGATATATGACATTGCCGAGAGAAAGGGGAGGCTGGGGAGTCCCAGATTTAAAATCTTACTACTGGGCGGCGGCTCTACAGAATATGACTGGCTTAATGGGAGGTGAACAGTGCCGCGGAGCAGAGGAGTGGAGTAAATTTGGATCATTAGCAATATATGGTCTAACTTTGGGAATGGAAGTGAAGGATGTTCTCCTGAAATTTACAGAGGCTAGTTATTATAAGAGGACAAAGTTTAAGATAATAATAGCAGCATTCGAAATTTGGAAAAGTTTTGCTAAAAAAATTGGCCTAGGAAAATTTAATTCTTATACAAGACTGTTACACAATCCAACCCTCCCACAAGATATCTTCTCGGGACCTATAATGGCAGAGTGGGAAAACAGGGGAATCAGAACCATTGGAGATATTAGGGGGGAACAGTGTGTTCTCCAATTTAAAGATCTACAAGACAGATATAACCTAGAAACCAGGCAATTTTTTAAATTCCTCCAGATTAGGAGTTTCCTCCTGGGAAAAAAAGGCGGCGCTCTGGGATTTAGGCGTAATGCTATCATGGAAATTATTCAAAGGGGGCAGGATTGCACAATCAAAAGATTGTATGCTGAACTGATTAAAGTAAAACAAGATGATCACCAAAAGTGGAGCGAAAAATGGAAGGATAATCTTAAAATCAGCTCTGAAAGTTTTGGTATCTCCCTAGAAATGGGGAATTCATTACTATGTTCAGCACCATTACAGGCTCAACACTACAAAACACTTTACCACTTGTATTATACACCGGCTAAAATAGCACAATGGGGAGGTTTAGTGGGTATTACATGCTATAGGTGTGGAAGCTCGGATGCTGATTTGGAACATGTATTTGCTTTATGCCCCCGTTTAGATTTATTTAAAAAAGAAATCGAATGTTTTATAAGTAAAATTCTAGAAAGCGAAATTGTATTAACCCCAGGAACTATTCTATTAGGAGTTAATGTTGAGGATGTACGTCCTTTTTGTGGGAGAGAATTTTTGTTTGTTGCTATGTCTATTATGAGATTATGTATAGCCTCTGCATGGATAGATCCTGTACCACCTACCTTCCACAAATGGCTGGCTAAGTTACTAATAACGCATAAAATGGAGAAAGAGATATATGCAAGGAAGGGAAAAAGGGGAAGGAAGTTAGGTAATATAAAATGGGATCCTATAACACGATGGAAGGAGGAATAATAGTGTGAAATGTTGGTTTGCCTACAGATAAGGAATATTAACTCGGTGCAATTATAATATCGATGTTATACAATATGAAAGTATACTTTGCCCCAATTTATGCTATTCTTGTGCTCTAATTTGTGCTCTAATTTGTCTTTTTTTGGTAATATCACCCTCGCCTGCTGATGATTTAGTGATTGTCTTTTATTTTGATCTATGAACTATTTGTATATACTTCTTCTCCTTCAATCTTTTGTTTGTATTAATGATGCCGTGCCTTGTATATAACTGCAAAATACTTTAATAAAAAAATAAAATTAAAAAAAAAAAAAAAAAAAGGACTGCCTAGGGCAAGGGAGGGATCAAGTCGAGCTCTATGTTGACCAGCAAGGTCCTTATGTCACCGCTAAGGTCCTAGGTACAAAGTCTCCATTTCTGGTAGACACTGGCGCGACACGTAGTGCGTTATCTAAATGACTGATTCCAAGGGCACCCTTGTCTGGCTCGCTTGTAACATCGATAGGTTTCGATGGAACGCCCTCCACTAACCCTTTGTCCACACCGATCCCCTTTGACCTAGAGAACAACACCACTGACACAACGTTTTTGCTTTCCTCCAATACGCCTGACGCCATTATGGGACTTAAATTGCTAAAACATTTCCGAGCCATCATTAGATGTTCACAAGACGGAGTTCGAGTCTTCCTGTATGACAACCCGGTTCTACTCAGACACTGTCCTTCCCGACGCATGTTTTCCATCATTGACACCGACTCGTCCCTACTTGACGCTCTGCCTCCGTATCTGTGGGCCAAGACAGATGGACGTAGGACGCATGATGATTGACCCAGTGCACATCACTGTTCGACAGGACGCAATACTCCAGAAACTTCCACAATATCGGATATCGCCCGAGGGCGAGAAGGCATTGGTGAAGATTATTCAGTCCCTGATAGACGCAGGAGTGGTAGAGGAAGTGGTTAGCAATGTTTGCAACAGCCCTATCTTACCCATCATAAAGAAACAAGGAGAAGGAGATGAGAAAGCGTACTGCTTCATCATCGACCTTCGAGAGGTCAACAAAGTAGTTGTACCTCAGTACCCCGTGGTCTCGGACATCACCACTATTCGGACTTTGATTCCTTCTACTGCCACCACCTTCACTGTCATTGACCTAAAAAATGCTTTCTTCTCTATCCCCATCCATCCAGACAGCCGATACCTCTTTGGCTTCACCCTAAAAGCTCGCTCATATAGATTCTGTCGAGCACCCCAAGGCTACACAGAAAGCCCCAGCATCTACAGTCAGGCCCTCAAGAGACAACTGGACGAAGTCCAGTTACCCGATGGAGTGGTATTGATACAATACGTCGATGACATCCTTTTGGCGGCCGATACCACTCCACTTGCAGTCACAGCCACCATCCAACTCCTGCACTTCCTTGCGGAAAATGGCACAAGGTCTCCAAAAAGAAGCTGCAATTCTGCCAACCCCAGGTCACTTACTTAGGCCACCTCTTGTCCAAAGACGGAAGGAAACTTACTCCCGATCGAATTCAAACCATTCTAGAGACCCCCGTCCCTAAGACTCAGAAACAAGTCCGCTCCCTACTAGGCCTCACTTCCTTCTGCCGACAGTGGTTACCGAATTTCACCCTCATCGTGAAACCGCTGCTTTCCCTACTAGCTAAAGATGTCCCCTTCCCACTCCCTTGGACCCCTGAATGCCAATCCTCCTTCATAGAACTACGAGATGCCCTTTGTTCAGCCCCTGTCCTAGGAACCCCCGATTACACGAAGCCCTTCTCCCTCTACACTCACGAAAGGGAGGGATGTGCTTTGTCTGTCTTGACCCAGTCCATTGGCCCAAAGCAACGACCATGCGCTTACTTCTCTGCCACTCTTGACCCAGTAGCCAGAGCATTGCCTGCCTGCCTTCGAGCTGTAGCTGCCGCTGCTATCTCTATTCGACAGAGTGAGGGGATTGTGCTCTCGAATTCCCTCCCAGTGTTAGTACCCCATGCGGTTGACACCCTCCTGAACCAGACTAAGACGCAACACCTGACGGGTGCACGACTGACTGGATACGAATTGACTCTGCTTGCACCCCACATCACCTTGAAAAGATGCACCACACTGAACCCGGCAACTTTGTTGCCCCTACCAGAGAACGATCCCAATGTGCCCCCTGTACATGACTGTGTGACCCTCACGGACGAACAGACCAGGAGTAGGGTTGATCTCAGAGACACAGCTTTTCCTGACCCTGACGGAGAGCTGTGGGTGGACGGCTCTTGCATCAAACTCCCCGATGGCACCACCTCAGCTGCTTATGCGGTCACCACAGCCCGAACTGTAGTAGAGACAGCCCGCATCACACAAAGATCTGCACAGGCAGCAGAACTAATGGCCCTCACACGAGCATGTATCCTGGGAAGCAGGAACCACAGCAAACATTTACACCGACAGCCAGTATGCCTTCGGGGTGGTTCACCATTTTGGGCTCCTTTGGAAGGAGAGGGGATTTGACCTCGCATGGCACCCCCCATCTTGCACGGAGATCTAGTCTCCGTCCTAACTGAATCAGTTCTTCTTCCCAAGCAACTCGCAGTAATAAAATGCCAAGCACACAAAAGGGTGACGGACATCATTGGACAGGGGAATGCACTAGCCGACATGACTGCCCGAACCACAGCTGAGAATAGGACGACAACACGCATGTACGTGACCAGGTCACAAGCCGAAAAATGGACAGACGCTAGGGAAACTATTAGGGAAATCCAAATGGCCAGCTCGCAACACGAATTGACTGAACAGGCACGGGTGGGACTGAAAGACGATGAAGGCTGCTGGCGAACAAAAGACACAAACAAATGGTTGCTACCTGACTCATGCCTGATTCCCATACTGACTATGGCACACTCCCCTGTACACATAGGATCAGCCCCCATGATCGAACTTGTCTCCAGAGTGTGGCACAACGACAAAATCACAGACTCCGCCAAACGTCTGGTCCAACAATGCTTGATATGTTTGCAACATAACCCTGGGAAAGGAACTTTAGTACCCCGGGGAGGGTTTGGGGTTCCCAATCACCCGTTTGAAGTCCTGCAGATGGACTACATCCAGCTAGAAAGATGCCAAGGCCTGAAGTACGTACTTGTTGTGGTGTGCGCATTTAGCAAGTGGGTGGAAGCCTATCCAACCCGTGACAACACTGCCATGGCCACCGCAAAGATACTACTAAAGGAATTCTTCCCTCGTTACGGCCTTTGTCGAATTTTATGGAGCGACAATGGCCCCCACTTCGTAGCCGAAGTTATCCAACTCATCTTGAGGGGGTTGGGTGTAAAACAGAAGTTCCACGCAGTCTTCCACCCCCAATCTGCTGGACTCGTTGAATGACACAACGCCACTCTGAAACTAAAACTGGCTAAGATAGTGGCTTCCACAGGACTGAAGTGGCCAGACGCTCTCCCACTGGCATTGCTATCGATGCGTTCCATCCCCACCAAACAGCACTTGACACCTTACGAGGTCGTTTTCGGCCGACCCATGAGCGGCTGGTCTGCACCAAAACCGACTTCCATTCATGACGTCCCGGACGTCCTAATGTCCGTTTACTTGTATAAATTGACTGAAAGACTGTCTGTTATTCACCAACAGGTGCTGCATGCCATCTCTGACGCTTCCAGGGGTCCCGGACACAGCCTGCAACCCGGGGATTACATCTTAATCCGAAATTTCGAGCGTGCCAAGAGTCTGGAACCCCGGTGGACTGGCCCCTGGCAAGTCCTGCTAACCACCCGAACAGCTCTTCGAGTGGAAGGAAAGCGCAATTGGGTGCATGCACACCATTGCAAGAAGATCTCCTCGGCCCTGACAACGACCGAAGACGTGACCACCCAGGAAGAGCTCCTGAACAAAGACCGACCATCACTGAACTGCTATCCTGATACAGAGGCACTTGAAGTAGCAAAATTCCCCGATCCTACTGTGCCGTCCAGAGAAGGGTATAACCTGCGACGAAAGGAGGGAGTTTCGGCTAAGCAGACCATTGACTAAGTCATCATTCTCAGATCGGTGGCCTAACACTACAAAGGCTGTCAGGAGAGAAAGCCAGACAAAGTTTTTGGTTCTGCCCGCTACCAAGCTCCCTTGAAGATGATGGAAGCGCCCGATAAGAAGATGATGGAAGCGCCCGATAAGAAGATGATGGAAGCACCCGATAAGAAGATGATGGAAGCAACCGGACATCCGAAGATCCGCTACAGAAATCCAAAGACTGACAAGATCCACAGTTCAAAGACCATTGCACTTTTTATTGCCCTCCTCTTTTGCCTCCTCCTTATGACCACCCTCTGAATTGTGGAAGAAAGCGCACCCGCTCATGAGACATTCCTGACCACTGCACAGCCTACCACCATGAAGGAACATTATCTGATTTCTCTTTCACCCCAACTCAGAGAAAGGCGAAAGGAGTTTTGGAACAACTCCTTCGTTCATCTGCTGCACCAACACAATCTCGCTACCAACGCCACCAACTGCTGGATCTGTGGGTTGCTACCCCATGCCACTGGACATTCAATACCCTTCATCCCTTCACCCTTCTCAATTCACGGCTCCTGCCTTGCTTGGCTGATTCTCTTGCAAGAGAGCTATAGGGATAATGCCACCTCCAGCAAAACTGTGACACATTTCTTTCATGAGGTCTGGCAGAACAAAACGAAGAAAGCTGCTACACACTTCTGCCCACAGACCTCCAACGACTCTATCCACATGGACATCCCTGTCAAAGAACGAATTGAAATGCAGGTGTTTAACAATCCGACCAGACCCACCTTCTCCTACCTCCGGAAACGAACAGCTGCCACCCTGACTGTGGCCCTATCCGTCATCAACGTCACAGGCCTTATGTGCATCGAAGGGCTTGGAACACAGCTGGTGGGCCGCAGCGCTTGCCGCATCACCAGAACTTTGGACTCCACTGATCCACCCTCTTTTGTCTCCTCTCCGAACATGTACTTTGTTTGTGGCACAAAGGCCTACACTTGGCTCCCCAAAGGCTGGGGGGGCATCTGATTATCTCCTTCATCCTTCCTCCGACCTATGTGGCTCCAGCGAATCACCATAGACAGAAACGAGCCAAGGACATAGAGCAAGCCGACTCCACCGGAGCACAGTTCCTCGATGCAATGAAGGGACTTGTTCCACTCTGGGGCCCGATGGCAAACAGCCGTGCCATCCGACATTTGACCCAGGCAGTCGAGACAACGATGAACATCACAGCTGGCATCCTTGCAAACAATACAGCCGAGCTTCAAGCGGTCCGCCTGGTGGCTCTCCAGAACCGCCTTGCTCTAGATGTGGTTATAGCGGATCGTGGTGGAGCGTGCCGCATCATTGGGTCCAGCTGCTGTACATATATACCGGACATTCACCCTCAGTGTACAAAGCCATCGAACATCTCCACAGACTCTCCTCAGAAGTTCACCAGGAGCAAGAAGACTGGTCGCTTGGCCGATGGTTCTGGAGTACTGTTAAGAACTGGGGGTGGAGATTGTTTACGATTATCCTGATTCCTGTATTTGTAATATGTGGGTTCTGCTTAGGAATCCAATGCCTGCCGCCTCTGTGTTCACTATGTGCAAATTGTATCGGCCCTAAGACTGTGGACTTTGAAAAAGAACGCATGAGAGCATTGTATGATGTTGAGGTTGGGAATCTGATGAAGATAGACATCGATTAGACAAGCTGGCTAGATATGTTGAAAAGGGAGGACTGTTAAAATCTAGTTTGCAGCGTCAACATTATCGGCGCCATCTTGTCCCTTTTTAGGCCCATTCGTGCGCGTAAGCGGCAGCCATATTGAATGCCATGGCCTCTCTGCCCACCGCCGAATAGCCAGCGCGTCTCTCTCTCTCTCTCCTGACCTCGCAGGCATCATTCGCGCGCTGACAGCCCCAGCTCTCACATGCTTGGGCCATAAACCCCTCTTCAGCGCAACCCTGCCTCGGAACCCCATCCTGTTCCCAACTCAACACCTCCCTCCATTCCTTTCATGATCCCGTGTCCTTTGATAAAACCCCCCTTTTCCTCTGTGCCCGATTGTCCTGCTCGTTCCCAGGCCGCCACCTGGCCCTGCGGATGCTGTTTATTGCCCCATACAGTAGGAAGCTTCCCCCATCAAAGGACCCACGAGCTGATCAAAGCCCCCACCCCATGATATCCGATCGACCACATGCATTCCGGGAATCGGCGGAATGCCCAGCTGCGCAACAATCGTCACCTGTTGTGACCAGGGTGGGGACTTCTACTGTAAATGTGTGTGTGAACGGGCTTGAAGCGGGGATTCCGAGGATGCCTTTCCGTACTTCAAAGTGTTTGCAAGAATGTGCCACATGCAATAAACTGTAATAAAGACCATAAACCTGTGTATAAGAGGCCAGGCCTCAGGGATGCTGCTAGAGCACCTCGAGAAGATACCCTGTTGTCTGAGTTGACGTGTTCTGCTCCGTCGCAATAAAACTTCTGTTTCCTGCCTTCCAGTCTCCAGCACCTGCCAATTTGTTTGATAAACTTGAGTGGTATTAGAAAAGGTTAGCGCCGGGCAACTCTGAAAAAGGTTTTTGATCAACTTCGGCCCTACCTTTTTCCACATTCTTTTGTCAACTTCACCCTTCTGTTCGACAGAGAATGACCAATACTGGTGCTAGTTTCTTTTCTCCTCTTTTTGGTTAATTGGGTATGTCTCCTGTTGCAGAGCGTAAGCATTTGCGTAGCCAATTGCCTGGTCCTGATGAACGGACAGTGTTAGATCACTTAGCGCGTAAATGGATTACGTATCCTTCGTACTATGATCTCGAGTGTGTTATGGATGTTTTCCGACAATGGGAAGCACCGAAACAGAGATATGTTTTCGATATGATGTGTTCTTTCCTTCGTGAAGAATGGGAAAATGGTGATTTGGGACAAGCTCCGTCTGAGTTGTTCCGTATACGAGCGGAGTTTCCGAAAGGGACTCTTGTGGGTCTTGACGTTGAGAAAGCAGTTGCGACGTTGTTGTCGTTTAGGAATGAATCTCCTTCTCAGCGATTGTTCGAGCCTGATTCTTCAGTTAGGAGAAAGGCGCGACAATATCCGATGCGAGAGGTTCCTCCAGTTTGGAGGCCTGGTGATGCAGCTGCTAATCCAGCGATTCCGCCACACTTTCAGCGAGTCTGGGTACATGTTCCGTGGAAGCGTGCTGAAGTTTTAGCCCTTAAGCAGACTTTGCCCGATCCACGTAAAAATACAGCTGGGTACTATAAGGAATTGTCTCAGACTGCGGATTCATGTATTATGAATCTAGCCGATATAGACATGTTGTTTGGGAATGTTGTTCCACAGCCTATATGGGGATTGATTCATCACACGGATCATGCACAGGAATTAGGTGATACATGGAATAATCTTAGAGCTGCAGATAATAGACAAGTAGGTGGTGCTAAACCTGAGGATGTGATTGCTGATCTCCCTGGTAGGATTATTAATTATATGAAAAATTTGATGCCTGCTATGCGTGTTAATTGGGACAAGTTGTCTGCATGCAAGCAGAAGAAAGACGAGAATGTGTCCGACTTTTTCACTAGGTTCGAAGAGACGTTTATCGACCACAGTGGTCAAGACATGAGTACAGAAGGTGGTCAACGGTTGTTCGTTGACAAGTTTGTGCATAATTTTCTTCCCGAATTGTGTAATAAGTTGAAGGATTCTGAGAGTGCTTGGGCTGTTTCTACGTCAGCACAGATTTTGGCTACTGCCCAGTACTATGAGAATAGAAATAAAGATGAGATAGAGAAAGCGGATAAGAAGACTAAGGAAATGAAGACTAAAGTTCTTCTACAGCAAGCTTATCCGCCCCGTAATAATCAGCGCGATTATCAGCAACCTCAGCAATATCAGAGAAACTCGCAAAGGTTCGAGTCTTCTCAACAGCGTTTTCTCGTAGGCCTTAATCAATGTGCGTATTGCAAAGAAGAGGGTCATTTCAAGAGTAGTTGTCCGGGGTCTGTTACAGCGCGCGAATGGTGCTTCTGATGTGAGAGGTCGAGGTGTTCAGCAAGCTCCTAGAGGTAGAGGACGTGGTGTGTTTCCTCAGTATGCGCGTCCCTTGCCTCCACAGAACTCTATGAATAGCTTTGATCAGCAGAATGGTGCGTCTGGTAGGACGGCACAGTACTATGCGGACGATTACTACGTCGAAGGTGAGAATGTGGACGGTAATGATTGCTAGGACAGCCATAGACAAAGAGAGGTAGTTGTTTCAGTTCCAGTAGATCAGAGTGGACCTTATGTTGAAGTGATTACATCGGGTGTGTCAGAGCCTTTTCTGTTGAATACTGGTGCTGCGAAGAGTTCTATTATGCACTCTAAACTCCCTGGCGCACCTTTGTCTGGCTTAACGAATGTTTCAGTAGGTTTTACTGGCGCCCCGGTTACGAATCCGATTTCTAGTCCATTGTCTATTTCTGTTGGACCTAGTGGATTTGAAGGACCCCTCATTCTGACGACTGGTTGTGGTGAGAACTTGTTAGGATTGGATTTGTTGAAGAGATTGTATGCGACGCTACATTGTTCTCCTTCAGGTGCACACCTTACATTAGGTAAGAGGGTGATCTCTCCGATGTACTTGTCTAAAGATTGACTTCCACCTGAATTGTCTTCTCTCCCTGATTCTCTTTGGGCTACTGGTCCTAATGATGTGGGTCTCCTAGAGATTCCGCCATATGTTGTGACGTTGAAAGCGAATGCTAGATTGCCACGTATTCCGCAATATCGAATTTCAGGTGATGGTGAAAGAGCACTTTTGGCGATCATCTATGATCTAATCAAGAAAGGTGTGATTGAGGAAACAAGAGGTAATGTGTGCAATAGTCCTGTTTTGCCTATTCTGAAAAGAACTGATTCTTCACATCTCCTGTATATAGGTTTGTGATCGATCTCCGTGAGGTGAATAAGATTGTAGTTCCACAATTTCCTGTTGTGCCTGATATCACCGCTTTACTGACTTTGATCCCGGCTAAAGCCACGTGGTTTTCGGTGATTGACTTGAAGAATGCTTTCTTTAGCATCCCGATTGCCGTGGAGAGTAGAGATATCTTTGGCTTCTCTTTAGGAGGACGAAGCTTCCGGTTTAAGCGCGCTCCCCAAGGCTACTGTGAGAGTCCATCGATCTATAGTCAAGCTTTGAAAATGCAACTTGATCTGTTTGTTTTACCTGATGGTGCTGCTCTTACTCAGTACGTTGACGATTTGTTAGTTGCTGCTGACAATGAAGAGATTTGTAGAGAGGCTACTTTGTCGTTGTTACGTCATTTGTCTGATTCAAGCGATTGCGAAAATGAGTGTGCCTACGACACAGAGAGAAGTACGTGCTTTCTTAGGTATTACGTCGTACTGTAGACAGTGGATCCCTAATTTTTCGTTGCTCGCGAAGCCTTTGATAGCTCTTACTGTTAAGGATACTCCAAATCCTATTCCTTGGACTGACGAATGTCAGAAGAGCTTTTTAGAATTGCGCGATGCGTTGTGTTCGGCTCCTGTGTTGGGTACTCCCGACTACAGTAAGCCTTTTACATTGTATGTCCACGAGAGAGAGGGATGTGCATTGTCGGTTTTGACTCAACAGTTTGGCGATAAGCAGCCTCCATGTGCTTACTTTTCGTCGACTTTGGATCCGGTAGCTAGGGCATTGCCGAGTTGTTTGAGAGCTACAGCAGCAGCTGCTGTTTCGATTCGACAGTCTGCTGGTCTAGTGATGGACAATACACTGATTGTGATGGTTCCACATTCAGTGGATACCTCGTTGAATCGTACCAAGACACAGCACTTAACTAGTGCTTGGTTGTCAGGTTACGAATTGACACTGTTAGCGAGTCACGTGCATATAAAGAGATGCAACACGTTGAATCCAGCTACGTTGTTGCCGATTTCAGTTGAGACAGATGTTACTGAACAACATGATTGCTTCCTTAGGACAGAGGAAGAAACGAAAGGTAGGATAGACCTTAGAGATACTCCTCTTCCAGAGTGTGATGGTACCTTATGGGTTGATGTTCATGCTTTAAGCTTCCGAATGGTGATACGACTGCGTCATATGCTGTTACGACTTTGCACACGATTGTTGAAGCTGCACGTATCCCACATAATTCAGCGCAAGCAGCGGAGTTGATTGCATTGACAAGAGCGTGTGTGTTGTTGAAAGGAAAGCGAGTGACTGTGTATACCGATAGCCAGTATGCGTTCGGTGTTGCTCATAGTTTTGGACGTTTGTGGAAAGAGCGTGGATTCCTGACTTCGCATGGAACTAAGGCCCACATGCATCATCCCGGGATTTTACGAGTTCTAAAGTGCGAAAAATAGCGATTCGCATTTTAGAATTCGCAAAACGGGATGCATGATTATTTTAGGTAAATTTATGCGATTCGGTAAAAATCGCGATTTTTACCGAATCGCATAAATTACCAAAATACAATTTGCGAATTCGCTATTCCCATTGGTTCCTATGGGCCAAAAGGCCCATAGGAAGCAATGGGAAGGCATTAGCAAATTGCGATTTTCACTTTGAAAATCGCAATTTGTTAATGCATTTCATGGGTGCAGGGGGGGGTCCAAAGGACCCCCCCCTGCACCCCTGAAATGTATTTTTCGCATCATGTTTCACACACACATGTCCTAAGGACATGTGTGTCCGTAACATGAATGTTGAAAAAAATGCATTTTCAGCGTTTTAAACACTTTTTGCAAATTTACCGAGTGGTTCAACCACTCGGTAAATTTGACCCCCTAATTGCGATTTCGCAATTTTAAAAGTAATCATGCATTGCTTTTAAGAAATCGCAAATTTGCGATTTCTTAAAAGCAATCGCAATTTTAGAAATCGCAAAAATGTTGCGATTTCTAAAATTGCTTGATGCATCCAAAAAAGCATTTTTGGAATCGCAAACGGACGATTTTAAGGAATCGCACCGTTTGCGACTCCAAAAATGCTTGATGCATGTGGGCCTAAGATTCAGCATGGTCAGTTGGTGAATGAACTTCTTGAATCTCTTACTTTGCCGTTGCTAGTTGCGATTGTGAAATGCAGTGCGCATAAGAAAGTTACGGATGATGTTGGTCGTGGTAATGCGTTTGCAGATGAAGTTGCGAAAGAAACTGCGAGAAATGTGATGAGTCGAATGTATGTTGCGGGTCCGGCAAGATGGGTTCCGGATAGAAGTATGTGTGAAGATACGATTGAGAGTGTGAAATCCATCCAAGCTGAAGTTACAGAGAAAGAGTTGAATGAATGGAGAGAGAGAGCAAGGGTAAATTGGATTCGAATGGTTGTTGGATTGAATTGTCAGAGCATCAGAGATGGTTGTTACCCGATGCGTATGTACTTCCAATGGTTACGATGGCTCATGGAATGGCTCATATCAGAGTGAAAGGGATTTGCAAGTTGTTAGCTCCAGTATGGCAGAATGCTGATATTCCTAAGTGTGCAGAGAATCTGGTTAAGAACTGTATGGTGTGTTTGATGTACAATCCTGGTAAGGGAATTCCAACTCCAGCTGGTCATTTTGCTCCTCCAACGTATCCATTCGAGGCTTTGCAGCTAGATTTCATCCACATGGAGAGGTGCAACAACCTGAAATATGTGTTAGTGGTTGTTTGCTCTTTTTCTAGATGGGTGGAAGCCTACCCTTTGAAAGATAACACTGCCTTGTCCACAGCGAAAGCCCTTATTAAAGAATTATTCCCTAGGTTTGTTTTGCCGAGAATGATTTGGAGTGACAATGGGAGTGAATTTGTGGGTCAAGTATGTGATGGGTTAGGCATTAGGCAGAAGTTCCACGCTGCAAATCACCCCAATCAGCTGGTCTAGTTGAGTGCTATAATGGCACTCTTAAACTGAAATTAGCCAAAATTCAAGCTAGCTCTGGTTTACAGTGGCCAGATGCCTTGTCAATAGCTCTTTTGTCCACTAGAATGACTGTGCATTCACGAATGGGTCTGAGTCCGTACGAGGAAGATTTTGGTCGTCCGGCAAACATTTGGGGAGTGCCGCGGCTGACAAAGTTTAGTGAAATAGAACAGCCTGTGTTGCTTGACTACCTGTACGAATTGACGGCTAAATTGCGTGTTTTGCATCAACAGGTTTATGATACACTGCCACAAGCTTCTGAAGATCCATGACACGCCATCGAACCTGGCACCTGGGTCCTGGTGAAGAACTTCCAGCGGACCAAGAACGATCAGCCCCGCTGGAACGGACCCTACCTAGTTTTGTTGTCCACACGTTCCGCAGTACGAGTGCGCGGTAAAAAGACCTGGATCCACAGCGTACATTGTAAGAGGGTCCCTTTGCCTCTGCCGTACGACCGGTGGGTCCAGAAAGGACTTCCTGATTCTGAAACTGAGACCGTGCCTCGTTTTCTGCCTTTTAGCGATGCACGTTTGATTGGAACGAACACTGAGCAAGAAAGTGACGATCTTCTTCAAGAAGCTGTGCCTCCATTGAATCGTTTGAACACTGTTGAACCTGAGTTATTATTCCGTGAACAGACATTGCCTGGCAAAGAGCGTTATCATTTGCGACCGAGAGTCGCTGGACAAATAAAAAAGTGAAATTCTTTCTTTTACTGATTTTTTAAGGTTAGCTCTCCTCCGAGGAACTATTTTGATTTTTGTTTTTCGAACCGCCATCCGGGTTCAGCTGTAGGGTCGCGGTGTCAAGTCTTTGGAGTGCAAGCCGAAGACGTTAGGTCAACGGTTCTGGTTGGTCTAAGGGAGTTGCCCTGGACTGACAGACGCGTTCCTTAGCACAGAATACCCTACAGCAATTAGAGAGGATGGAGTTTTTCGAGATGGAGAGACCTGTTGAAAGAATAAGTTTTAAGAGCAAAATTTGTAAAATAATGAGCAGAAAACGTTTTTTAATATTGTGTTTGCTTATATTGTTTAGCTTAAGGATGTTTTTAATTGGATATGTGACATTTTCTTTTCAAGTGACGTTCATGCCCACTACACAACCTATGCCTCCTCCTACTGTTTCTTCACATTCTTTTCACCCTCTGCCCGACCATGAAACTGTTAGAAGATTGGAATTTGCTAACAATTCCTTTGTTCAACTCCTGCATCAACACCAGCTAGTAATGAACACGACTAATTGCTGGGTTTGTGGCCTCATGCCCCATACAACCGATAAAGGTATTCCGTATTTGGTTTTGCCTTTTTGCTACAATGGTTCTATTTGGACATACAGAACAATGTTCATTTATGCTCATGGAGTCTATCCCCAACGTTCCGTGAAAAATAGTCCAAAGACTAGTGCTCTGTTGATATGATTAGGGGAATTAGTTCCTATGAGACTATCCCGAGAGATGAGACACAAGCATATATTGGTTGGAACGTTACTGGATACGGAGTTAGTCTGAGTGTTAACCAGCGAGCGAAGAAATCCCCTCAGATTTGGATAGTGCCCCATCAGGGTCATTATTGTCTGCAAGGTAATGGCAACAATCCGAGAGCGCAGTTAGGGAAGAGTGTCTGCACTGAGACTTATGTATTTGTGTCTCAGACTTCCCCAGCGTTCTTAGCAGCTAAGGGTACCTATTTCATCTGTTACGATAAAGCGTATACATGGTTGCCCCCTGACTTTTCGGGCATGTGTTTTGTTTCGTTCCTGTTGCCTCCCACATTTACAGCTGCGGCAGATTACCATAAGACGAGAGTTGCTAGAGGTGTCTTCAGTAAGGAAGATACCGCAGGACAAGAATTGGGAGATTTCTTTAAAGGTTTTCTGCCGTTCTGGGGACCTATGGCTAATAGCAGGAACATTCGACAATTGACGAGAGTGGTTGAGTCCACCATAGTCGGAACTGCCGGTGCCCTTAGTAACTTGACTGCTGAGCTCCAGTCGGATCGCCTTATGACTCTTCAGAACAGAGTTGCGCTAGATGTCATACTTGCAGATAGAGGTGGGGTGTGTAAATTAATTCAATCGAGCTGCTGCGTTTTCATTCCAGACAACGCTCCAACAGTTTTCCAGGCCATTTCCAGACTACATAAGATCTCCGAGTCGGTACATATAGACGAAGGAGATTGGTCGTTGATGGGATGGTTATGGGGATTGTTATCCACGTGGGGATGGAAGATTCTGATGGTCATTGGGATGATCTTAGCTATCCTTTTCCTGTTCTGTCTTTGCGTACAGTGTGCTCCTGCTATATGTGGCCTTTGTGCTACTTTGTGTGCGAGGAGACCTGTCCAGAGAGAGTTGCTAAGTACTAGGATGATGCTACAGCAACATCTTGATGATCTGATGAATATAGACCTGGATTCAGACTGACATGGGTTTGGGTTTGTTGCCTATGTAAGGGCAAAAGGAGGGTCTGTGGTTCTGTGGTTCTGTGGTTCTGAACCCGTTCGATGAAAATCATCGGATATAGATGATTTTGGTGTCAGAGGACCTCAAATCACAAGTGCGGTATGTGCGAGTGTTTTCGTAATAATCGATCAATGGGAACACTACGTATTCATGGATTTCGTTCGAACCTTTGGGTTCCATTTTGTGTACGGCTGCCATTTTGTGTGGTTGCCCTCACATAGGCCGATGACAACGGCCGAATGAGTCTTTGGGACACGTACACCTTAGCTGACTCCTGACTGACCTGAATGAACTGACTCCCTTGCCCGAGGCTGACCTCGTTGAGCCAGTTCCTTGTTAAGCAGCAGGTCAGATAGAGATCAAAGAGCAGGACATTGCTGAGTTTATTGTACATGCACACACCCTTCTATCTTGCTTCTCATCTGCTTCTGTTCCTTCCTTTATGGCTTAATTACTGATTTGGGTTGAGGTCTTTTATGATGGGTCCGTCCAGCCTGATCGAGCAGGAATGTTGGATTTTGCCTTGTCATTTCTGGTGAGCTGGACAATGGAAAGTGGAATTGTCGTCATGCGATATGTTTGAAATGTCACCCTACGATTGATCAGTTTGTATGTAATCGATGCTAGCAGGAATGTGATTTTTAGCATAAAAGACGGTGCTCCGCTCTATGAATTTGTGCAGTCTCTAGTGAACCACCCGTGTTGTGCTTCGTAGACCTCTGTTCCTGGTTGCAGCCAATAAATTTGGTCTTTGACGTCATCAAGAAGTGTCCCGTGTCTCTGTTTGCCAAGGCAGGGGAACTTGAAGACATCAGGCGTTTTCCCTGGCGCCGCTGGGTTCTAAAACCCGGTTCTTCAAAACCATTTCTCCAGAAAGCGACTTCAGAACTGCTGTTCAAGGCCTCATACTCTTGCAGCCTATTCCATGGCTACCAGACATCATAGTGGCACTCCTCAGTGGCATCATACATGTCAAAGCACGACTCATCTAGAACTGAAGAAATAGGATCACATCACCTCTACCATTGGCTCCCCTTGACAGCCTTCCCCATCTTCAAAACCAGCTGCACCTACTACAAAGCTATCATGACCAACAGCCCACTTTATTTGTTATTTTTTTTTAGATGTTTTTATTGAAATTTTCTATTACATTACATGAAGTATGCCAGTGAGCGGAAATCATTTTAACATGAAAGTACATTAATCCACGGCAAGTGTCTACGTAAAGAGCAATGGGACGATACAACATTAAGGGAAGGAAATGAACTCTTACATATATTCACTTTGCACATTTTCCACAGCCGTCGACTGTGGAAATATCCCATGCCTACCTTCTGATGTATTGTTAGGGAGTATTTGGGTTGTGGGGTAAGTATTTCAGAGTGAGTCAAAGGACTTAGTGTGAAGCCTCTGCATCTCCTTATAGTGCCCCTCACTTGGCATTAGATGTGTGCGCTCTTCTTAACTGTGCATCGGAATCTGAACCTCCGATGTGGGGAAGAACTTTTAAACCAAGGGGGGAGGAACTGGAGGATCGTACTGCGGAGATTCCATGGAGAAAGTGGTCTATTCTAGGTGTGTTCTATGGAGTTCAGTAGGACAGTCTGGGGGGAAAGCTCAGAATGTGTGCTCTATGTATCTCTTGGGGGGAGGTGGGGCAGTGCCATTGCGGTGACCATCCTAGGTGTTGGCGGCTAATTGTGTGTTACCTTCCACATGCCTCTGGGGGGATTCTAATGGGGACTGTGACTGGGAGGTTGGCAAGGAGGGTGGCTGCGTTGTCTCGTGGGCAAATTGGTGCATCAGTTGTGCCCATTCTAGGAATAATGGATGTTTTTGTATGCCTCTTACCTCTTCGTCCCGCAGCACCTCCTCCTCTGCTGCAACCCATTTCTTCATTGAGCCCTATCCAGGCAGCCTCGGGGGGTCCTCCCAGGGCGTGCCAGTGCATGGCTATCCCTATCTTAGCTAGGAGAATAGCTAGTGAAAAGAATCAGCACTGTACTGTCTCGGTTTTCCATTTGCGGAACATACCGAGGGCACTGGCTTCCCACGAGGACAGGGTCAGATTATTTGTGATCTCTTGGAGTGTGTGGTGTACTCGGTTCCAGTATTGATGGACAATTGGGCAATCCCAAAACATGTGTTAAAAGTCAGCTTCGGGGGCCTGACATCGTGGGCAGGCGAAGTGTGTGTCAGGATAGAAGCGGTGGAGACCTTGTGGGGTGAGGTATGCTCTATGGAATATATTGAATTGAATGTTCCTGAAGCATGCATTTCTGGAAACTTTCTTGGGGTATTCTAAGGCTTTTTCCCACTCTTTATCGTTGAATACCCGACCCATGTTTGTCGCAATGCGTCCAGTGGACGGAGAATGAGCCCTCGGACTGCTTTGTATAGCCAGGTAACCAAGTGCCTATCCACTCCTATATGTATTATGGTGTGTATTACCGGTGTATGTATTATGGTGTGCTCACCCGCCTGTGGATCCCAGAACGGGCGGCTGCTGTCTATTAGCTGTCGGTGCAGTAGGAAATGTCCTCGAGGGAGGTCATAGAGGTCCGTCAATTGAGCATATGTCATTAGTTGTCCGTCTTTGAAAAGGTACTCTATTTCCGTAATAGAGTGGTCAGTCCAGACCTGGAGAGCCCGGGTGGTATAATAACCGTCATTACGGGGGAAGCCTATCAGCGGAAGTAGCGGAGAGTACGGGGGTTTCCCTTTGGACATGCGATGTATCTTCAGCACACATGTGCGAGCAACGGTTACCTGCAAAGGGCGTGTGCGGAGGGGTTTAGTACCTGGTAATCGTAGCCTACGTATTGCAGGAAGGGGAATCCGCCCTCGTTCCGTGATTCTTTCCCCTATTTAGTATTCCTCTGACCAGTAGGACAGCCACTGGAGCTGCTCCGATAGAAAGTACGCCTCGAAAGATGGAGCACCAAGCCCTCCCTGGGTTGTGGGCAGGTAAAGCGTGGCCAGGGCTACCCTACTTCTTCCCCCTCCCCAGATCAGGGTGGTTCGGAGCGTGTCTAGTTCTTTGAAAAATGAGCATGACGGTATCACTGGGAGGTTGGTGAAATGATATAAGAGCCTCGGAAACATTATCATTTTGCGATTGCTACACGACCAATGGGGGCGGGTTTTAATGTCTTCCAAAAATGTACTGTCGCCCGCAATCCTGCTAATACCTTGCCGTGATTCCCATCGTTCAAATCCGCAGGAGAGTGGAACAATTGTACCCCTAGGTATCTAAGTGCAGCTGCACTCCAAGTGAGTGTGTGGGCGCCCACCGATATGTCATGTGGGGCCAGATGTGGGCTCAAGGGGAATATCGTGGACTTGGCCCAGTTGACCTTGAGGCCTGACGCTGTCGCGAAGTCGTTTAGCGCCTACCAGATAGGAGAGAAGTCGCTCGCAATGTCTCGACATATATGAAGAGATTGTCTGCATAGAGTGATATGCAGTGCATTGTGTCTGCTATCGTTATACCCCATGTATGTCCCTCTTGCCGCAGTCTTATTGCAAGGGGCTCTACTGTCGGCGAACAAGAGGTGGGACAGAGGGCACAACTGCCTTGTCCCCCTTTCTACCTGGAAGGGAGTGGAGATGTATTTACATATCCGCACTCGAGATGTTAGGCCCTTGTAGAGTAGTTTTGTGTATTTCATCAGAATAGGCCTCACCCGAACTCTGTGAAGAACCGTGAACAAATGCGACCATAGCAAGGTGTCGAACGCTTTTTCGAGATCCAGTATCAGGCAGGCTGCATTCAGGAAGTGTGTTTTCGCCCTGTCTTGGATATGGAAACCAGCAGTGCTAGAATTTGGGTGTATCGGTCCGCCAGAATCTTTCCCAACAGTTTACAGTCTGTAGTCAGTAGCGTTATTGGTCTGCATGAAGCTGGGAGGGTGGGATCTCTATGGGGCTTGAGAAATGTCACTATGACGGATTCCAGGAGTGAACCTGGGAGTTCTTTCCTGACTAGTGCCTCTTCAAACATGATTACCACCCTGGGGACGAGGTGCATAGAGAACGTACTGTAGTACTCGAGCCGGAAGCCGTCAATTACCTGGGTCTTATTCCGTTCTAGCTGTCTGATGGCGTGAGTGATCTCTGGGGCTTTAATTTTCATTTCCAATTCTTTTCTGGCAGCTCGTTGTATGTGGGGAATTTGCAGCGGGCTGAGGAATTGCGTGATTACCCAGTGATTTGTCTGCGCTGGGGCTCGGTAAATGTCCGAGTAATAATCTCGGAAAATGTGTAGGATCTCTATTTGTGAATGTCTGAGGGTTCCTGTATGGTCTATTAGTTCCGTGATTGGTTTTGTTTCAACTTCTTGTTTGGGTAGCCACGCTAATAGTGTGCCCCCCCTGTTGCCCTCTCTGTGTGTTCTGGTGGCGTAGGCTCGGAAGCTATATTTGCGTAGGTCATTTAGTGCCGCTGCATAGGTGGTTTTAGCCGCTGCTATTTGACAAGGGGTGGTGAGGGACAGAGTCTCTGAATTAAGCAGAAAGCTCTCACCAAGTCAAGAGATCAGGGCTAGATCCAACACCGTTTTTTAGCTCACTGCACCATCCCAGTTTCAGAACCTGGCTGTATGCAAATTAGTCTGTTCCTGTCCCAGTGCATGATGGGAACAGGGCAAACCGAACTACAAAAGCCAATTCTTACACTGGGAAGGAAACAAGCTCCCGGGGACCGGTTTCTGGCATTACAGCCGTCTTCGGCCCGGTTTGCTTGAATCCTGATGGTGCAATGAGCAAGGGTCTCACATCTGAGAATACCCTTCCACGCTTAGGGTGGACAAAAATATTTACAACAAGGGGTGGTGAGGGACAGAGTCTCTGAATTAAGCAGAAAGCTCTCACCCAGTCAAGAGATCAGGGCTAGATCCAACACCGTTTTTTAGCTCACTGCACCATCCCAGTTTCAGAACCTGGCTGTATGCAAATTAGTCTGTTCCTGTCCCAGTGCATGATGGGAACAGGGCAAACCAAACTACAAAAGCCAATTCTTACACTGGGAAGGAAACAAGCTCCCGGGGACCGGTTTCTGGCATTACAGCCGTCTTCGGCCCGGTTTGCTTGAATCCTGATGGTGCAATGAGCAAGGGTCTCACATCTGAGAATACCCTTCCACGCTTAGGGTGGACAAAAATATTTACAACAAGGGGTGGTGAGGGACAGAGTCTCTGAATTAAGCAGAAAGCTCTCACCCAGTCAAGAGATCAGGGCTAGATCCAACACCGTTTTTTAGCTCACTGCACCATCCCAGTTTCAGAACCTGGCTGTATGCAAATTAGTCTGTTCCTGTCCCTTTCTCACTGCTCCATCAGGATTCAAGCAAGCCGGGCCGAAGATGGCTGAAATGCCAGAAACCGGTCCCCGGTAGCTTGTCTCCTTTCTGGTAAAGAATTGGCTTGGTAGTTTAGTCTGCCCTGTTCCCATGATGCACTGGGCCAGGGACAGACTGATTTGCATATAGCCAGGTTCTGAGCTGGGATGGGGCAGTGAGATAAACAACGGTGATGGATCAAGCCCTGATCTTTGGACTGGGTAAGAGTGGTCTGCTCAATTCAGACACTCTGTTCATCACCACCCCCTTTTGTAAATCGATTTTGGCCACTATAGGTGTGGCAGGGTATACTCAGACATGAGTCCCTTTCTCACTGCTCCATCAGGATTCAAGCAAGCCGGGCCGAAGACGGCTGAAATGCCAGAAACCGGTCCCCGGTAGCTTGTCTCCTTTCTGGTAAAGAATTGGCTTGGTAGTTTAGTCTGCCCTGTTCCCATGATGCACTGGGCCAGGGACAGACTGATTTGCATATAGCCAGGTTCTGAGCTGGGATGGGGCAGTGAGATAAACAACGGTGATGGATCAAGCCCTGATCTTTGGACTGGGTAAGAGTGGTCTGCTCAATTCAGACACTCTGTTCATCACCACCCCCTTTTGTAAATCGATTTTGGCCACTATAGGTGTGGCAGGGTATACTCAGACATGAGTCCCTTTCTCACTGCTCCATCAGGATTCAAGCAAGCCGGGCCGAAGACGGCTGAAATGCCAGAAACCGGTCCCCGGTAGCTTGTCTCCTTTCTGGTAAAGAATTGGCTTGGTAGTTTAGTCTGCCCTGTTCCCATGATGCACTGGGCCAGGGACAGACTGATTTGCATATAGCCAGGTTCTGAGCTGGGATGGGGCAGTGAGATAAACAACGGTGATGGATCAAGCCCTGATCTTTGGACTGGGTAAGAGTGGTCTGCTCAATTCAGACACTCTGTTCATCACCACCCCCTTTTGTAAATCGATTTTGGCCACTATAGGTGTGGCAGGGTATACTCAGACATGAGTCCCTTTCTCACTGCTCCATTAGGATTCAAGCAAGCCGGGCCGAAGACGGCTGAAATGCCAGAAACCGGTCCCCGGTAGCTTGTCTCCTTTCTGGTAAAGAATTGGCTTGGTAGTTTAGTCTGCCCTGTTCCCATGATGCACTGGGCCAGGGACAGACTGATTTGCATATAGCCAGGTTCTGAGCTGGGATGGGGCAGTGAGATAAACAACGGTGATGGATCAAGCCCTGATCTTTGGACTGGGTAAGAGTGGTCTGCTCAATTCAGACACTCTGTTCATCACCACCCCCTTTTGTAAATCGATTTTGGCCACTATAGGTGTGGCAGGGTATACTCAGACATGAGTCCCTTTCTCACTGCTCCATCAGGATTCAAGCAAGCCGGGCCGAAGACGGCTGAAATGCCAGAAACCGGTCCCCGGTAGCTTGTCTCCTTTCTGGTAAAGAATTGGCTTGGTAGTTTAGTCTGCGCTGTTCCCATGATGCACTGGGCCAGGGACAGACTGATTTGCATATAGCCAGGTTCTGAGCTGGGATGGGGCAGTGAGATAAACAACGGTGATGGATCAAGCCCTGATCTTTGGACTGGGTAAGAGTGGTCTGCTCAATTCAGACACTCTGTTCATCACCACCCCCTTTTGTAAATCGATTTTGGCCACTATAGGTGTGGCAGGGTATACTCAGACATGAGTCCCTTTCTCACTGCTCCATCAGGATTCAAGCAAGCCGGGCCGAAGACGGCTGAAATGCCAGAAACCGGTCCCCGGTAGCTTGTCTCCTTTCTGGTAAAGAATTGGCTTGGTAGTTTAGTCTGCCCTGTTCCCATGATGCACTGGGCCAGGGACAGACTGATTTGCATATAGCCAGGTTCTGAGCTGGGATGGGGCAGTGAGATAAACAACGGTGATGGATCAAGCCCTGATCTTTGGACTGGGTAAGAGTGGTCTGCTCAATTCAGACACTCTGTTCATCACCACCCCCTTTTGTAAATCGATTTTGGCCACTATAGGTGTGGCAGGGTAAACTCAGACATGAGTCCCTTTCTCACTGCTCCATCAGGATTCAAGCAAGCCGGGCCGAAGACGGCTGAAATGCCAGAAACCGGTCCCCGGTAGCTTGTCTCCTTTCTGGTAAAGAATTGGCTTGGTAGTTTAGTCTGCCCTGTTCCCATGATGCACTGGGCCAGGGACAGACTGATTTGCATATAGCCAGGTTCTGATCTGGGATGGGGCAGTGAGATAAACAACGGTGATGGATCAAGCCCTGATCTTTGGACTGGGTAAGAGTGGTCTGCTCAATTCAGACACTCTGTTCATCACCACCCCCTTTTGTAAAGCTATTTGATCGGTGGCAGCTTCAGCAGTGTCAGCTTGCTTTGTTAGTGTCACCAGTGCCACTTCAGCATTTTGAAGTATTATTTCGAGTGTCTTTTTGGACTCTCACTATTTGTTGTATGTAGTGCCCCCTGGCCGCTACTTTAAATGCATCCCATTCCATTAGTCTAGACCCTGCTGTGCCCGAGTTGAGTGCAAAATGTTCCTGGATATAGTCTCTGTGTCCTTGTCGAAACACCTGATCGGTGAGACAGTCACGCGGTAGTTTCCATGTGGGGAAAAGGGGTGCGGGGGTCTCCACCTGAGTGTGAGCATATGCACACATGGAGGCACGGTTGTGGAGCAGAGGAATCTATTGAGGCGGACACGTAAGTCGTGTGGGACAGAGTGGAAGGAATCGAGTTTAATGCCTGGGTTTTGCTTCCACCACTGGTCCACTAGGTTCCAATGTTGTACCCACGCTTGGTATTGGGCTATCTGTTTGTGTGCTGGGGAGTGTGTTGGTGGGGGATGGGATGTATCAAGCTGGATGTACAGCACACAGTTCTAGTCACCGCCTAGGAGCCAGGGGACTGAGTTGTGCTGTGTGAGCACTCCCGGGAGAAGCTTCCAGCATTGATTTTGGTCCATGTTAGGGGCGTATATACTTCCCAGTAGGATAGTTTGGCCCTCCAGTATACCCTCTAACAGGGCTTACCGCCCTTCTTTATCTGTGATTCGTGACTGCTCTTTAAACGGGATCCCTGGCCTGATCCAGATTAGAGTGCCTCTGACAAATGCTGTGTATGTAGTGGCACAAACGATACCCCGCCATTTCTTCTGTAGCCGGCCTACTTCCTGTGCTGACAGATGTGTCGCCTGTATGAGTGCTATCTGTGCCTGTTGCCATTTTATATATGCGTAAATGGCATATCGCTTGGTAGCCGTGTGCATGCCTCTGACATTCATAGTGATGATGTTTATATCTGTGTTAGGAACCTTATGGGCCATGATATGCAGTAGGTATGGGCCATCCGCTCCTGTGCATCACCCTGTCACCTCCCTCCTGTGCCCTTCCCCTCCTTCCGTCCACAGCCCATTGGTGACATGTGATTCCACTAGATTGCTCTGCAGGGGGCGTAGGGAGAACTCGAAATAAGGGATGGTAAAACTTGGATGTCCGGGAAACTTCCCAACTTAGGGGACATAGCGCCGAGGATGGTATGTCCAAACTGTACTTCATGTACTGTCTTTAAATCATTCTTGGTGGGGGGTGGTTTCTCGACTGCGGGCGTCTTTGGTGCCCTGGCTGCCCGCTGGATGCTGACCAGATCATGTTGCCTAGGAATTGGTCTCTCGTATCTCCGATCAGGTGTTGCATCGCTGTACAGTAAGCCTTGATGGGTCGCTTCTAGGTATTGGGTTCACCATCCCATGCCTCCACGATTGTGTTCTGGGTTCGGGGGTTGACATCAGCTAAGGCACCCCACTATTGCATTGTCCATCCTTCCTACCATAGCCGTTTGTGGAGTAACTATTGGTGGTGTGCCTGAGCCATCGTGAGATATGTGTGTATCACTCGCTTCATCGTCTGAGGTGAAAATGTGAGGAGCTCTTTCCACATCCGAGTTGTTCTCGATCAGTCTTCCTGCTGCTGCCGCCTGCAGTGCTCTCCTGCGCTCCGCTATAATTTGCTCCAGATCGAGGGAGCGGTGTGTGAAGGATTCCGAGTGTGAGCTTAGTTGTGTGAGGGTGATTTTCTTCTGTTGATGCCTGTGGTGGTTCGTGGGCCGATGGCTCTGCATGTTCTTGTGGGCGTCCGGACCGGATAGCCGCTGGTCTACCCAATCGCTTGCCTCTGCAGGGTTGGTGAAAAAATGAGCAGGTCCATTCTGGAGGATTTTCAAGCGGGCTGAAAAAAGAAGAGAGTATTGTATATTTTTTTGTCGTAGGGTTCGCTTGACTGCTAGGAAGGTGGCTCTCTATTGTTGGACGGCGCGTGAGTAGTCTGGGAATAGCATAATGCGCTTATCTTCTACTTGAAGTAGACCTTTCTCTCTGGCTGCTCTGAGAATAGTGTCTCTGTCCTGGAAGCGACTAAGGTGGTGGGTAGGTGTTCAATGTCTGTCTGCTGGGTGTTTGTTATCATTTGTGGGCATGGTCGCGTTGGCTGGGAGCCCCCGGAGTGCTTGTGTGGCTCTGGTGATGGCTCCATCTACAGGTTGTTGCCTCTCCTCACTGGGCGTCAAACTCAAAGGAGGGCCCCTTGCGAGGTCGCGGTTCTGGCTCGTGCAGGGGCCTCAGTCTGCTCAGGCCAATGATGTATGTAGGCCGGCGGGCACCATGGCTCACTCCTCCGCTGGCAGCCTCGCACTCGGGTCCCTCACCCCCCGCGCTCCGACTCCTAGTGCCGAGTGGGGGGGGGGGAGATTACAGCCTCGGGACCCCTGCAGGTAATGCTGTGTTTGGAATTTAGGCTGATTGAAGGCTGCGCGCCGGGTCGGCAGCCCGCAGCGGGGGCCACGGCTCGGGGTATACGGCGCTTTGAAGGAGGGAGTAGAACAGAGCAATTGCCAATGCTGAGACTGACTACTCCTTTATTTGTTAAATAGTTTCATGAAAAAAGCATGAAATACTGCTTTAATCAAACTATTTTTTTCAAAAGACAGCATAATTTGTTGTGCATTTCAATACAAAACAAACACGAACACTACAATGAGACAAAATCTAAACACACTATGAAATATTTACAAAACTTTTTATCAATATGTATTCCATACACTTGGCCAATTTCACATTCATATCACATTCACACAAGCATCCATCCTACAAACAAAAGGTCCCTTTGCCACATTCAAATGCATATTTGAACAATTGAAGCAACACGAATCAAAGAATTTAAATGAATCAAGTCTTTTCTCAAGGAAATTATTTTCCTATATATATAATGTTAACTTCTGGGTGACCAGGGACCAGGTCGGTCGACGCGTTTCGAACCCCGACTGTTTAAGGGTTCTCTTCAGGACCAACCACTTTCTACAAAAAACAAACAACAAAACAACATGTTTTAGACTAACTGCACTTAAGCAAGACCTTTGACCATAGGTCTAATCTACATCCCTCACGTAGCTTCCCTACCTTCAGTTCTCCAGAACATGGTTGGGATCCATATATGCCACAATCCATACGTCACACATAGAAATCACTGGAAAAGGGGAGTAGGTGACACTCAGATATAAACGTAAATATACCCATACAACTAATCCGTTCTACTTCTCAATCCGTAAAAGAGGCTTACCGTGTAGTGCAATGTTGTTCCTGTAAATTGTATCACTCGCCGTATGAAGTTAATTGGCTGCTGCCTTTCTGTTTATTCCACATGCAGACGTTAAAGTGTACTCAACGCCTGCGAGTTAAATAAATGTCCCGTTTAATGCAAGCTCGTCATCAATTCAGCCAACTCACTCACTAACTAACACCGATTAGGGATGCTTACCCCGTATTGCTGGGTTCAGCAGTTCAAACTTGCTCGCAGCGTCCGCTGCTTCGATTGCGGGTATTCTTTTCACCTAGAAAAAGCCCTAAACGCGCCGGGCATTATTCCTCTGTTCTACTTGTATTTACGCCGCCCTTTCTACAAAGCTGAACTTTTGAACCATGAGCTTAGCCTCATGGTGTTGCAGGCGCCTGCCTAAATAACACGAGCCTTTAGTCCAAGAATGGGTTAATTTAGAGGGTGGAAGCACTGTGTTTCGTGGTGGCTCTTCAGAATAATAACGTTCTTTTTTCAAGGAATGCTAATTTTAGTCCATTAGCAGTAGCATGCTTGTATTTGCATTTGAAAGACAATCTCTGCCCTCTCATCCACTGGGTTCTTTACTCCTTGATTCTGTTTGAGAAAAAAAAGGCAGAAAGTCGAGACCTACATTATTACATTGAATTTCACGAGTCTTTCAGGTCGTATTATTATGTATGATACCATTAGCCACTTCTCGCTTTTCAGCCAACAATGTGTTGTGTAGTGGTACAACGCTTTCATTATGGGCTTAAAAGAAATGGAAAGTGCATCTGGCTAAAATGCCATAATTAGATAAACATGTTGTACGTGACTCAGAGCCACTTGTCAACTATATTTAAAAAAAAATTAAAGTCATCTAGTCCTTTCAAAAACTGTTTGTTTTTAAATGTAAAACCAACAGGGGAGAGGAGTTGGCTTAACGGCTAGGGCGGTCGACCTTGAATCTGGGGAACTGGGTTCAAATCTCGGCAATGATGCTGAACATCCTATGATTCTGGGCAAATTACTTAATCTCCCCATGCCTAATAAAGATAAATGTGTCCTCACGTAATGCACCTGGTGCTATGTAAAGCGCTCTGATACCCGATTGAGGTCAAGTTTGCACTATATAAAACTCTGTAAAATAAAAAAGTAAACTCTGCACGTATATTTTGTGAGGGTTCACTCTTTCATTTACATCATGCTATAAAAAGAATTGGCAATGCAAATTGTTTTTTTTTCTGTATTAGAAAATTGTATTCCGACTCTTCGTGTCAGAGGTATAACATTGACCACAGCAGCACAACCTCCACTCATAAGAAGAACAAGTAAACCACAGGTGGCAGTAGGGAGTAGCAAATGGAATATCACCCGATTCTCTCACACAAACAGGTCAAGTACAAAACAGGTGGCTAAATACTGTAGAGGGGATGAGAGGGGGACAAGACAGTTGTACTTTCTCTGTAAACAGACCAGACGTAAGTATGCAAGAAGTGCAACACTCCTGGAACCAACAGCCAAACCTCTTATGGATTTCCATGTATTTATGTACTCATACAGGATTGTGAACACTTCTTGTAGACTCTCCTAGTTATGGATTCCTAGATTGCATGAGGCTATGTTGCTAGTGTCAGCATCCATGTTCTCTCTTTAACTATCAGACTTACATTAAAATTGTGCATGGGTGAGCTAAAATGTTTTTACTGGTGTCTCCATATCACAAGATTAAAAACAGGGAGATTAAAAAACAGACTAGTTCTCTTTTCCGTTTAATGTTTCAGAATAAAATAGTACGAAACAGTCCCTGCTTCACAGGGCCAGAAATGCAAGTGCATTTAATATGTCCTTTGTGCTTTCATAAGATGGAACAACAGCAGGGGTGGCAGTGCTTCTTCATGGAATAGATACACTGTGGGAAGAAACAGTCCTTCACAGAACAAAGAAATAACAGATTGGGCCACAACAGTGAAAGCTTTGCAGCCTCACAGAATGCCGTCCCCGGGGGAAGCACAGTCGCAGACTAGTCTTCCCCCGGGGTCATTCGCACATGATAGGACAGGCAGGGGAAGGGGAGGAGCTAGGGGGTGGGTATAAGGTGCAGGGGAGGAAGGGAACTTCCTCTTCCTATCCTGGCACCATCGGGAGGGTTGCAATAGGGAGCTCAGTGTAGTGATAGCGTTAGTCTGAGTGTAGTTAGCGAGTCGTATTAGTCTGTGGCGTCGGGGGCTGTTCAATGGTAGCCGGGTTCGGATACACTAGAAGCGTGCGGTTTGGCGGCATGTCGGGCGTCTGGTCTGAGGAGGTCCGGGCGGCCTTGCTGTTGCTGGCCCGCGCGGGCAGGGAGGACCTGCTACAACCAGGTGTGTTGGGGCAAGCGTGGGTGGGGGCCACGAGGGGCACACGAGCGGCCTCGCCCGGGGTCAAGGCAGCGGTGGTTGCGTGCCAGGACGACGAGCCAGGCACACATGGATGGGCGACGGAGCGGAGGGGGGGGCGCAGCGCCCAGAGACTCGGCGAGGGGCGGGAAGGTGAAGAGCCTGCCCCCGCGAGTCTTCCCTCCGCTCCATTTCCTGCCAGGGGCCTCTGGGGCAGTAGCGAAGGGCGCGGCACCCCCGGGCAGCAACTGCGGCAGGATCAGGAATCGGAGGGCGAGGAGGACGGGGTGGAGCAAGGTGACCGCCCTGCAGTTAACCCACTGTTCGCTTTGGGAGCTAGTGGGGAGGCAGTGGACCCCGGGGAAGGTAAGTAGGTGGAGGACACCCCCACTGAGCAAGACTTGGGAGAAGGGGCTGCGGCTGAGGAACTGGGGCAATGGGACGATGCACTCATTGATTTGTCCACCAGCTCCAGGGCACCCACCCCTGCCCCGTCGGGGCGGGAGGCGGCCGGGGGGTCAACAGGTTTAGGTGGGTTAGCTGTGCCTGTCCCCCTCGGTGCTGGTGCCGGGGGTGGGTCCCGGGGACTGTTCAAGGGGGTTTCTTCCCCCCCGGGGCTGATTTTCTTGGCTATTGCCCGCCCCGCCCGCAGATCTGGGGCTCCATGTCTTGGGAGGACAGGGCCAGGGAGCAGCAGATCCTGGAGCAGATCCGTGAGGTCAGGTGGGCGGAGCAGACCATGGCTAGAGTAGGGGCAGTGTGGAGGACCGGGTAGAGGGGCCGCCTACTCCCACCTCTGAAGAGGAGCGGGAAGCTGAGCTAGAGGAGGCGCAAAGGCGTGTAAGGGCCAGGAAAGTGGTGGAAGGGCCCCCCATGAGAGTGATGGCAGGCGTAGGGACAGCCAAGAGGGCTTTGGGGCCCGATGGTGCTGGGGCCCGCTCAGGCTGGAGCGACCTGAGGGGCGGGAAGGAAACCAAGTCGGCGGCGGTCGGCAGAGCCCGGGGGTGCCTGGCGGGGTGCAAGACGGCCCCAAAACGCAGGACTGAAGCAGCAGGGCAGTCTGCGGCAGCTGTCCCTCCTCCGAGGGCTCGTGCTCCGGCGGCGCGTGTGGAGTCTGGAACGCGTGCGTCTGTGGGTGTGCAGAAAGGTGTGAAGAGGGCAGTGAAAGAGGTGGTGAGTGCGCATGTGGAAGTGGAACCGGTGCTTGACTTGGATTATGGTGACGAGAGTGAGGAGCTGGAAGACGGGGAGGTGCGGGATGACGTAGATGACGCAGGCGGCACAGCGGACAACGGCACACTTGGTGTCTTGCCGGCCCCGTCGGCGGTGAAGAGCAAAGCCAAGGTGGTGGCGGTCCCGGTGGCGACGCCCAGAGGACGGCCCAGAGAGCGGATTGCGGAAGTCACAGGTGTGGGTGCTTGGTGGGCTGCTTGGGATGACGGTCCACGAGGGGGTAGGAAGAGGACGTGCAGGTCAGTGGGTGTGGGGGATGGTTCTGTCCGGGAGTTGAAGGAGCCAACGGGCAGTCCACCTGAGGAGGGTGAGAAGGTGGGTTGTAAGTCGGTGACCACGGGGGTACAGACGGACAAAGGGGAAGGTAAGGAGGAGAAAGGGTTGAAGGTGCCGAAGAAACTCCCCTATATGGGTCTGGCGATGCCTTTGGGTTCGCATCTTTCGGAGAAGCTCAGGGCGCGGATTTGGAGGCACGAGTTTGTGGATGTGTTCAAGTTGCTACATAGGGAAGGGTACACAGACAAAATATCGATTTTTAAATATCGATATACAAAAATATCGAAGTTTAAATATCGATGGGACAAAATATCGAAGGTAAGTAATATCGACAGTCTTAATATCGATATTAGTATGATATCAGTAATATCGAAGTTGTAAATATCGATGTCAATAATATCGAAATAAATAACTTCGATGTTACTAATATCAATTTTTAAATAAATTTAGTGTATATTATATTGTATTTATTATGTTTTATTATTTATTTTTAATGTAATTTAATTAAATATTGTCTTTTACTACTGTAGCGGGTTGTGGGTTTATAGGGGAATAGGGTGGGAAGTAATTTAATTATGTTAAATTAATTATTAATTAGTAGGAATTATTAATTAATTAATTGAGAAATAATTTTTAATTATTTTTAATTAATTGATTAATTGAGAAATATGTTCTGTAGCGGGTTATGGGTTTATAGGGGAATAGGGTGGGAAGTAATTTAATAATAATTAATTAATTGATATATGTTTGTACATATTTTAATTAATAATTAATTGGTAATTAATTTCTATTAATTAGTTAATTAATTAATATAATTTTGTACATAATTATAATTATTAATTAGTTGGTAATTAATTAATATTAATTATTTAATTACATTAATTATAGTAATTTTTTAATATATAATTTATTGTTATTCTTAAATAATTAATTGGGAAAAATAATATTAATTATTAAATTAAATTAATTACAGCAAATGTGCTAATATATTTACTTTATTGTTATTGTTAATTAATAATTAATTGGTAATTAAATAATATTAATTAATTTTGGGTAAAGGAGTATTTTTAGGGTTCAGGGTCAGTTTTCAGTTTTTGGGTAAAGGGGTATTTTTAGGGTTCTGGGTCAGTTTTCAGTTTTTGGGTAAAGGGGTATTTTTAGGGTTCAGGGTCAGTTTTCAGTTCATGGGTAAAGGGGTATTTTTGGGGTTCAGGGTCAGTTTCAGTTTTTGGGTAAAGGGGTATTTTTAGGGTTCAGGGTCAGTTTTCAGTTTTTGGGTAAAGGGGTATTTTTAGGGTTCTGGGTCAGTTTTCAGTTTTTGGGTAAAGGGGTATTTTTAGGGTTCTGGGTCAGTTTTCAGTTCATGGGTAAAGGGGTATTTTTAGGGTTCAGGGTCAGTTTTCAGTTTTTGGGTAAAGGGGTATTTTTAGGGTTTAGGGTCAGTTTTCAGTTTTTGGGTAAAGGGGTATTTTTAGGGTTCAGGGTCAGTTTTCAGTTTTTGGGTAAAGGGGTATTTTTAGGGATAAGGGTCAGTTTTCAGTTTTTGGGTAAAGGGGTATTTTTAGGTTTCAGGGTCAGTTTTGGGTTTTTGGGGTACAGGGATATTTTTAGGGTTCAGGGTCAGTTTTGGGTTTTTGGGGTACAGGCGTACAGGGTAAAAACAAAAAAATATTACATTAAATCAAATAAATTACATGAAAAAATTAAACTTACATTAAATTATTAAGTGTTTTATTTATTTTAAATGTATATGTATTAGTTTGAATTTTGTTTGAATATTTTTATTTAATATTTGTAAAATTATATGGATTTTAAAATTATTTTTACATTATTATTAATACATTTAAAAAAACAATATTTTTGCTCCGATATTTTTGCATTTCGATATTCTGTCTGTCGATATTATGTCAGACATTCATAGGGAAGTACAGGCCAAGGAGGGCTCGAAGGAGGAAGAGTGGGAGCTGACTAGGCGTCCCAGGGTGCCAGTGACAATGGAGAACTGGACTTCTGCGTTCTTGATTTACGCCAGTGTATACTGTGAGAAGTATCTGGATCTGGCAATTGCGTTTTTTAAATACATGGACATCATTCGCAAGGCTCAGATGCAGTTTGGGGGATTTGCCTGGTTGAGTTATGACGAGGAGTTCAGGGCACGGGTTAGTGCAAATCCGAAGAAGAGTTGGGGGAAAGTAGACCAGGAACTCTGGGTACAGTGGATGGCGTCCACTCACTCCACTGCATCTACGCACACAGCCAGCGGTCTGCCGGTAGTGTATCGGTCCTTTCAGCTGCGTCCCGCCCAGGGTGGGGCGGGGGAAAGTGCGGTGCCCAACACCATCGTCTCAGGTCAGCCGAACAAGTCAGGGGGATATTCAACGGGGGCTTGTTGGAGCTACAACAGGGGGTACTGCTCCTGATTCCCCTGTAAGTTTAAGCATGAATGCTCGAAATGCGGCGGGAAACATGCTCTCACCCAGTGCCTCACACTTGCCACTCCCTCAGAACAATGGAGGAACGCCAAAGGTCGGGGCCACCCTGGACAGAAGGGTGCCTACACCGGTTAGGGTGGAGGCGATGGCCCCGTGGCTCTCGTGCTACCCAGACCAGGAGGCGGCATCGCAGCTTTTCTGGGGTTCCACAAAGGGCTTTAGGGTAGGCTATCAAGGCCCCAGGGTGCATCGGTGGGCAGACAATTTGAGATCAGCTAAGGAGATGCCCAGTGTGGTGTCTTCCAAGTTCAAGAAGGAGGTTGAGGAAGGAAGGGTAGCTGGCCCGTTTACTGATTGGCCTTTTGAAGATCTTATCATTTCTCCATTGGGGGTGGTGCCGAAGAAGGAGGGAGAGTTTCGGATGATACACCATCTCTCGTGGCCGGAGGGCCAGTCAGTGAACGATTTCATTGCGGAGGAGGATTCTAGGGTGCTCCATGCTTCGGTGGGCAATGCGATCCGTTTGGTGAGGGTGTGTGGGTCGGGGGCTGAATTGGCAAAATGCGACATCAAGTCAGCCTTTCCTCTGCTGCCCATTCATCCGGCGGATTTCTCGCTCTTGGGAATGCAGTTTGGGGGGGCCATCTACATGGACAAGGTTTTGCCCATGGGGTGCGCCATCTCTTGTGCACTGTTTGAGCTCTTTAGCACTTTCCTGCAGTGGGCAATGATAAGAGTCAGTGGGTGCTGAGAGGTCACCCACTACTTGGATGATTTCCTCTTCCTGGGGAGGGCGAATTCCGGGGATTGCAGCAGGGCCCTGTCGCGATTCCAGAAAATGGCCTTCCATTTTGGTGTGCCTCTGGCGCCGGAGAAGACAGCTGGTCCCAGCTGTTGCCTGACATTTCTGGGGGTTGAGCTGGACTCGGTACAATGGCTGGCACGCCTTCCTGCGGCTAAGGTGGCAGAAATTCTGGCACGCTTGAGGTGGTCGATTGAAGAAAAGCGAATCCCGTTGAGAGCGGTGCAGAAACTCTTGGGCTTCCTGAATTTTGCGTGTAGAGTGGTGAGAGCAGGGCGGACGTTCTGTAGGCGGCTCGGCATGGCCATGTCGGGGGCGGTACTCCTACACCACAGAGTCAGGATTTCCATGGGGGTGCGGGTGGATTTGAGGACCTGGATTGCATTCCTGAACGATTTCAATGGTGTGTCCCTGGAATTTGATGAGGAGAGGGCGGTCTGGCAATGCCAAATTTTCTCTGATGCAGCCGGGTCAGCGGGGTTTGGTGTGTTCTGGGACGGAAGGTGGTGCGCTGAGAGCTGGCCTGCTCACTGGCTCAAACAGGGGAGGTTTACAAAAGGGGGTGGTGATGAACAGAGTGTCTGAATTGAGCAGACCACTCTTACCCAGTCCAAAGATCAGGGCTTGATCCATCACCGTTATTTATCTCACTGCCCCATCCCAGCTCAGAACCTGGCTATATGCAAATCAGTCTGTCCCTGGCCCAGTGCATCATGGGAACAGGGCAGACTAAACTACCAAGCCAATTCTTTACCAGAAAGGAGACAAGCTACCGGGGACCGGTTTCTGGCATTTCAGCCTCTTCGGCCCGGCTTGCTTGAATCCTGATGGAGCAGTGAGAAAGGGACTCATGTCTGAGTATACCCTGCCACACCTATAGTGGCCAAAATCGATTTACAAAAGGGGGTGGTGATGAACAGAGTGTCTGAATTGAGCAGACCACTCTTACCCAGTCCAAAGATCAGGGCTTGATCCATCACCGTTATTTATCTCACTGCCCCATCCCAGCTCAGAACCTGGCTATATGCAAATCAGTCTGTCCCTGGCCCAGTGCATCATGGGAACAGGGCAGACTAAACTACCAAGCCAATTCTTTACCAGAAAGGAGACAAGCTACCGGGGACCGGTTTCTGGCATTTCAGCCGTCTTCGGCCCGGCTTGCTTGAATCCTGATGGAGCAGTGAAAAAAGGGACTCATGTCTGAGTGTAAATATTTTTGTCCACCCTAAGCGTGGAAGGGTATTCTCAGATGTGAGACCCTTGCTCATTGCACCATCAGGATTCAAGCAAACCGGGCCGAAGACGGCTGTAATGCCAGAAACCGGTCCCCGGGAGCTTGTTTCCTTCCCAGTGTAAGAATTGGCTTTTGTAGTTTGGTTTGCCCTGTTCCCATCATGCACTGGGACAGGAACAGACTAATTTGCATACAGCCAGGTTCTGAAACTGGGATGGTGCAGTGAGCTAAAAAACGGTGTTGGATCTAGCCCTGATCTCTTGACTGGGTGAGAGCTTTCTGCTTAATTCAGAGACTCTGTCCCTCACCACCCCTTGTTGTAATTATTTTTGTCCACCCTAAGCGTGGAAGGGTATTCTCAGATGTGAGACCCTTGCTCATTGCACCATCAGGATTCAAGCAAACCGGGCCGAAGACGGCTGTAATGCCAGAAACCGGTCCCCGGGAGCTTGTTTCCTTCCCAGTGTAAGAATTGGCTTTTGTAGTTTGGTTTGCCCTGTTCCCATCATGCACTGGGACAGGAACAGACTAATTTGCATACAGCCAGGTTCTGAAACTGGGATGGTGCAGTGAGCTAAAAAACGGTGTTGGATCTACCCCTGATCTCTTGACTGGGTGAGAGCTTTCTGCTTAATTCAGAGACTCTGTCCCTCACCACCCCTTGTTGTAATCAAACAGGGGAGGAGCATTGCTTTCTTGGAATTCTTCCCTTTACTGGTGGCGCTGGAGGTATGGGGGGAGGAATTTCGGAACAGGTCAGTGCTCTTCCACATTGACAACATGACGGTGGTGGAGCTGGTGAATCGTCAGAGAGCTAGGGACCTGAGAGTGCTGTGGCTGTTGCGGAGATTCATGTTGGCTTGTCTGCAGCTGAATGTGGTGTTTCGGGCGAAGCATGTCCCTGGGGCGAATAATGACAATGCGGATACTTTGTCTCGTTTGCAGTGGCAGCGGTTCCGACACCTGGCATGGGGAGCGGACATGTGCAAGACCGAGCTGCCGGATGGCATCTGGGCCTTGGGGGAGTGAGATGATTGGCCTTGTTGAACGTTCAGTAGCAGAGACCACAAGGAGAACGTATCGACTGGCATGGTCAGAATTTGGGGAATTCATGAGTTGGAGTCAGGAGGCTGGTATGGGTGACAGTTCTGTGGTGGAGCAGGGAGTGAAGAGTTTTGTGCTGTGATGCATTGATAAGGGGTTGTCTGCGGCTACGATTTCTGGTAAATTGGCATGGATCTCCTTTTACTGTTCTTTGTTTCTGGGATTTGATCCGACCAAGGATGTGACTGTGAGCAGGATGCTCCGGGGTTGGGGGAGGGAATGTAGAGATGGGGGGGTGGGGGGGTAGACTGCGGGAGGCGGTCACGTTTGAACTGTTGGTCCGGCTGGTTGGGGTGTTGCCGGAATGTTGCTACTATCTTTTGGAAGCAGGACTTTTTAGCTTGTGCATGGTGTGGATGCTTTTTGGTGCGTTTCGGGTGTCTGAATTGCTGGGTACAAGGAAGTTGGCTGGCAGGTTGTTTGAAGAGATTCGGGTGGATGGGGGGAGCCTGAGTATTTGGTTGCGGTGCTCGAAGACTGATCAGTTGGGAAGGGGCAAATGGGTGTGGTTAAATGAGACGAATGATGGTGCAGTTTGCCCGGCAGCTGAGTGGCGGACCTTCCTGGGAAGAGTGAGGTTGCCGGCGGGTGAGATTTGCTGTCATGCATCGGGGGCGCGAATGACGGCTGGCCAGTTGTTGGCGGTGTTGCGCAAGGCTATGAGTCATCTGGGTTTGGATGCATCTGGCTTTGGGACACACTCCTTTCGTATTGGGGCCGCGACAGCTGCGGCCCGGTTGGAGTGGTCCTGGGACAGGATAAGGCGGATTGGACGTTGGAAGTCACGTTGTTGTGAGCGTTATGTGAGAAAGTGAGACGGCCTAGGTAGTCAGTGGATGGGACGTGGGGTTTGTTTTCTGTGCTAACATATTTCTCTTCATAGGTTGCGTGGGTGCATGAATGAAGACTAAACTACCAAGCCAATTCTTTACCAGAAAGGAGACAAGCTACCGGGGACCGGTTTCTGGCATTTCAGCCGTCTTCGGCCCGGCTTGCTTGAATCCTGATGGAGCAGTGAGAAAGGGACTCATGTCTGAGTGTAAATATTTTTGTCCACCCTAAGCGTGGAAGGGTATTCTCAGATGTGAGACCCTTGCTCATTGCACCATCAGGATTCAAGCAAACCGGGCCGAAGACGGCTGTAATGCCAGAAACCGGTCCCCGGGAGCTTGTTTCCTTCCCAGTGTAAGAATTGGCTTTTGTAGTTTGGTTTGCCCTGTTCCCATCATGCACTGGGACAGGAACAGACTAATTTGCATACAGCCAGGTTCTGAAACTGGGATGGTGCAGTGAGCTAAAAAACGGTGTTGGATCTAGCCCTGATCTCTTGACTGGGTGAGAGCTTTCTGCTTAATTCAGAGACTCTGTCCCTCACCACCCCTTGTTGTAATCAAACAGGGGAGGAGCATTGCTTTCTTGGAATTCTTCCCTTTACTGGTGGCGCTGGAGGTATGGGGGGAGGAATTTCGGAACAGGTCAGTGCTCTTCCACATTGACAACATGACGGTGGTGGAGCTGGTGAATCGTCAGAGAGCTAGGGACCTGAGAGTGCTGTGGCTGTTGCGGAGATTCATGTTGGCTTGTCTGCAGCTGAATGTGGTGTTTCGGGCGAAGCATGTCCCTGGGGCGAATAATGACAATGCGGATACTTTGTCTCGTTTGCAGTGGCAGCGGTTCCGACACCTGGCATGGGGAGCGGACATGTGCAAGACCGAGCTGCCGGATGGCATCTGGGCCTTGGGGGAGTGAGATGATTGGCCTTGTTGAACGTTCAGTAGCAGAGACCACAAGGAGAACGTATCGACTGGCATGGTCAGAATTTGGGGAATTCATGAGTTGGAGTCAGGAGGCTGGTATGGGTGACAGTTCTGTGGTGGAGCAGGGAGTGAAGAGTTTTGTGCTGTGATGCATTGATAAGGGGTTGTCTGCGGCTACGATTTCTGGTAAATTGGCATGGATCTCCTTTTACTGTTCTTTGTTTCTGGGATTTGATCCGACCAAGGATGTGACTGTGAGCAGGATGCTCCGGGTTGGGGGAGGGAATGTAGAGATGGGGGGGGGGGGGGTAGACTGCGGGAGGCGGTCACGTTTGAACTGTTGGTCCGGCTGGTTGGGGTGTTGCCGGAATGTTGCTACTATCTTTTGGAAGCAGGACTTTTTAGCTTGTGCATGGTGTGGATGCTTTTTGGTGCGTTTCGGGTGTCTGAATTGCTGGGTACAAGGAAGTTGGCTGGCAGGTTGTTTGAAGAGATTCGGGTGGATGGGGGGAGCCTGAGTATTTGGTTGCGGTGCTCGAAGACTGATCAGTTGGGAAGGGGCAAATGGGTGTGGTTAAATGAGACGAATGATGGTGCAGTTTGCCCGGCAGCTGAGTGGCGGACCTTCCTGGGAAGAGTGAGGTTGCCGGCGGGTGAGATTTGCTGTCATGCATCGGGGGCGCGAATGACGGCTGGCCAGTTGTTGGCGGTGTTGCGCAAGGCTATGAGTCATCTGGGTTTGGATGCATCTGGCTTTGGGACACACTCCTTTCGTATTGGGGCCGCGACAGCTGCGGCCCGGTTGGAGTGGTCCTGGGACAGGATAAGGCGGATTGGACGTTGGAAGTCACGTTGTTGTGAGCGTTATGTGAGAAAGTGAGACGGCCTAGGTAGTCAGTGGATGGGACGTGGGGTTTGTTTTCTGTGCTAACATATTTCTCTTCATAGGTTGCGTGGGTGGACCGGGGACTAATACGGTGACCTGGATCGTGGGGCACTCCTTCGTGCACTGAGCGTCTAAATATGCTGAACAACAGGTGTACGGCTGTAACCTGGGACTGAAAGGACATTTGCACGAGGTACAATGGTGGGGTAAAGGAGGCATGCGATGGGGGGCACTACTGCCCTGGCTCGCGAAGATGGTCCCGCAAAAAGGTTGCCCGGATTTGTTGATTATCCATCTTGGAGAAAATGACTTGGTACAGCTGTCAGGTTTGGCGCTTTTACAGCTGATGCAGAGGGATCTGGAGGTATTGAAGGCTACGCTTGCAGGGACCTGCATTGCCTGGACGGAGCTGGTCCCCAGGAAAGTGTGGAAGGGGGCGATGAAGCATGGGGCAATTGAGAAAGTACGAAGGAAATTCAACAGGGCAATGAGACTTTTTTGCGGGGATACGGACATCAAAGTGATCTCGCACAGTGGACTACGACTGGAGGAGCCTTTAGTTTTTAGAGACGACGGAGTGCACCTGTCACGTCTGGGAAATGCATATTACATGATGGAAATGAGAGATGTGGTGAGCAAGTTGTGGAATGAGGCTGTATGGTGTTGCAGGGAGTGAGTGCTGACGGTGTGACAGGAGTGTGGGGACGGCAGAACCTAGGGTTGGGGGGTGGGGCAGGGAACCGCTCTACAGGGGGTTCCCTGGTTGGCGGTACTTTGAAGGGACAGGGGGGTCAAGAGCTTGCACACCCATCCCTTGGGGGGGAGAGTTTGAATGGCAGACAGAGGCATGACTGTAGGGACACAAGGATCGGGCAGGAGGACAGGTGATTGGTTGATATGAATGAGGTACGGTATGGGGAAGGTGGGGGTTTGTGATGAGGTGGAGCGGGTGAAGTGCATGAGATGTGAAGTGTGAGTTGGGGGTTTGATGTTAATTATCTGTTGATGTTTACTGTTATGTAAGATTACGCAGCCTGGTCTAATAAATGGCCTTTTACGCTCAACACACTGCGTGGTCTGTTTATTGCGTGATGCCGGGCCCCGGGGGAAGCACAGTTGCAGACTAGTCTTCCCCTGGGGTCATTCGCGCATGATAGTGCAGGCAGGGGAAATGGAGGAGCTAGGGGGTGGGTATAAGGTGCAGGGGAGGGAGGGAACTTCCTCTTCCTATCCTGGCACCATCGGGAGGGTTGCAAAAGGCCTCCCACCCGCCCTGCAGTTTGGGGTGCGGTTTGGGTTGGCTTATGGTGTGCCAGTTTAGGCCAGAGCTGCGCTAGGCGCTACTTTGAAGGGACAGGGGGTCAAGAGTGGGCACACCCATCCCTTGGGGGGGGAGTTTGAATGGCGGACAGAGGCATGACTGGAAGGACACAAGGATTGGGCAGGAGGACAGGTGATTGGTTGATATGAATGAGGTACGGTATGGGGCAGGTAGGGGTTTGTGATGAGGTGGAGCGGGTGAAGTGTATGAGAAGTGAAGTGTGAGTTGGGGGTTTGATGTTAATTATCTGTTGATGTTTACTGTTATGTAAGATTACGCAGCCTGTTCTAATAAATGGCCTTTTACGCTCAACAGACTGCATGGTCTGTTTATTGCGCGACAGGTACAGCATGGCAGCAGCAAAGCAAGCTTCCCACTCTCACAGACCGGAGCAAGTGTAATCTTCCATTCCCAACATAACAGATCCAACAGAGGAGGCTAGTGCAAGCTTTCATCGCTCACAGAACATGTACAGTTAAGGCAAACATGCATGAGTTGTGTATGTTTGATTGCCGCGTGAGTTGTGTATGTTTGAACGGATGTCGGGAGATATAGGCATGGTAGGGTGGCAGTTACCACCATTCTTGCTTTGTACCTGACTGAAGAGAGACGCATAATAAACAGCTCCGCACAGTACCTGTTTCCTTATCTTTATTTGGACTTCAAGGAATGTGATGAATTCTTTTCTACAATGATACAGACAGATCTCTGGAGCACACACTTAAGTGCACTAAGAGGAATGTATCGGAGGATGAGAAAGTGAATATGAGAGTTCGGACACCCCTCTAATTTTGGTTTTATTCTACATCAGTATCATAAAGTCCTACAGCTGTCACTCTGAGACCTGCTGAAAAGTAGTACAGAAGGGTTGGAAAGAGATACGTCAAGGCAGGAATGGAGTGCAGAGTGTCTGCAATGAGATGCTGCAGGGCAGGAGTGTAGCCCATGAGTTATGGAATGGGGTGCCACGTGGTTGAAATGGAGCGTTTCAGGGACAAAAGTGTGCATACATGCAAACCTGCAGGAGAGCGTGGAGTACTGCAGAGCTGGAATGGGGTGCTGCAGGAATGAAGAGATGTAGGGCCAGAATGGGGAACTACAGGGAAGGATTTAACACCTGAAGAGCCTGGTTGGGGTGCACAGGGCAGAAATGAATGGCTGCAGTGCTGGAACATAGTACAGGAGGTCAGCACCGGGGTGCAGCAGCAGTGGTGCAGGAACACTTTTCAGAGTGGGTGTGCTGCTATCAGTGTAAATCCAAGCATTGCAAATAGAACCAGCGTAGCACATGACCCAGGCTCATTCAGCAAGATAGTGGGAAGCGTGTGACATGTACCAGTGGTGCATTTTGGGGCACATTGTTCCAAATATATTACAAAAGCATGGTGTTGTGGTGTACTGCCATTTACAGACATATTAATCCATTCAAATGGCCACTAAATTCGCACAGGCGTGCAATTTTAAAGTGAACATTATACAGCGCCAAATGATAATGTGTGGAAATCAGGTTTTTCTGAATATTGCTTTTCTGCATCCCCAGGTGTATTGATTGTTTTGATCCTTTTCAAATATTTGTTTCCATCACATTTTATAAATACAAAAGAAAGTGTTTCATTTGTGTCTTCCTAACTGCTGATATTTTTTTTAATATATGTGCAGTTCAAGTTTTGTTGTGTTTCATAATAATTTTTTACATTCTACAGTTTTTCCTTCCACACTCAGATAGATTGTCACAAAGTTCACATTACAAAATCCTCTCCCTTTACAGGCAAAGAAAAATAAATTAACACCATTCTCCATATTAGAAGAATAAGCAGCAATTTGTCAGAAGACAGAGCCTGACATTTGACCTCTATGACAAGAATACATGTAAAAGCTTCTTCATTGTTGATTCGCCTTCAGAGCTCCAGCATGGTTATTTTAGGGGTGCTGCAGCCCCCTCCATCCCCTTCTTCCAGCGCCTATGCTGCAGGGAAGTTTTGAAGAGCTTCAGGGCCAGAACAAGGTGTTGCTGGAGAAGAAGTGGGTGCTAAAGGCCCAGGTTGGGGTGCTGTCGAGCAGAATGAAGGGGGCAGCGTTGATATATAGTGCAGGAGGGCAAGAATGGGCTTCTGCAGGAACCTCAATCACTGCTACATTTGGGATTCTGCATGATAGAAATGCATCAACAAATCTGCATAGGTGGATTGCGAGGGTGAGGTCGACTAGTGTTAGAAGAGCTGTAGGTTGATCCAGAGCTAAAATATCGAGGTAGATACAAGTCAGAGTTGAGATGGTTTGGCAGTGCTGCAAGTGGTCCAGCACCGGAATAGCGAAGACAATGCAGTTCAGGTTGGAGGTGCTTTGGGGGAGCCCAGTACTGGAGAGCAGGCCAGGCCTGCAATGCTTTTGGTGAGCTGTGCAGTGGTCCTCAGTACTGAAAGAGCAGGGTAGTGCTTGGCTCTTGTTACTGTAACTGACAAAGCATTGCCCAGTACTGGAATAACAGCGGTCCAAAGAGGCATGCCAGAAGACAACTGGCAGAGTTCTCGGTAGGGATGAGTACTGAAGAAGCAGGGGTGTAGGGCAGTGCTGCAACAGAGTGGGATACAACTGGACTCCGGGCTCAGAAGCTATTCTGGAACTGGAGCTGGAACTGAGCCTGGCCCAACAAACCATCCTGATGGAGTCCTGCACAAGGACACAGTGGCACCTGAACACACCTACTGCAGGGGACAAGGATGCCTCCCTTAAGGGACAGTTGGTGTCCTTTGTGCACGGTGCTCCTGGCAGTGAGTACTTGGACTCCAGCCCATCAGAGTGGGACCCTAATGTCTGGCCCATCAGGGGCGAGTAGGACAAGCTCACTGTTAATGCAGCCAAAAGGAGCGCAGAACACAGACCACAAACTCCCTCTTTCTGTGTGAAAAAGGCCACTTTATTGAAGACAGGTGCACCTCACAATGTTACCCTTGGCCTTTGCCTTACAAAACTACACTTCACTATACATTTGTTCACCTACTTACCTCCTCCCCACCCCTAAGGTTCCCCCTTTATATGCTTTACTTGCAACTGTTTAAAACCCCTACTTGGTCATTAACGGTTGAACTTTAACCCCTAAAACCTCTTACCTACTTCTATAAACATATGCTTATCTAAGTATCGCCTGTCTTAACTTGTCATTGATTGCTTCTTCTCGGTGTAACTTGTTCACAACCGTAAACGTAACCTGTAACCATATCAAAACTAGCTACCAAAACGCCTTGCACCTGCTTCAAGCAACAACCAAAATACAAATTTCCCAACCAAATGCACCTCTGCTCAACAAAATTGCCCTAACCATGAGGATCCTTACTGACAATCCCCCAATAAATTAAGGGAGGGAGGAAGGGTGGGAGAAAAACTTCTTCTCCCTAAATGGCCGGCCACCTTGACAAACCTGCCTTGATGTTTGGATTGCCCGTGGACTCCTAGTATCTTCTTGCATCTCCACCAACGCCTCGCGGAACCCGCTGCGCGGGTCCCGCTTCGCAGAGGGGCGCTCTCCTTTGTGGGCTGTTAGCTGCTGCTGGGGTAAAACAGGGGCTGAGGGCTGCGAGCAAGAGGGCTGGGACTACATTTCCCAGGAGTCCCAGTAACCCCACCCATTCCACCTGGGCTGCTCTCCCTCCCCGCCCCGCCCCCAACGACCGGGTGATCAAATACCGGCCTGCCCTGCACTTTGTGGGACACCTTGACAAACCTGCCTTGCTGTTTGGATTGCCCGTGGACTCCTTGCATCTCCTTGCATCACTACCAACGCCTCGCGGAACCCGCTGCGCGGGTCCCGCTTCGCAGAGGGGCGCTCTCCTTTGTGGGCTGTTAGCTGCTGCTGGGGTAAAACAGGGGCTGAGGGCTGCGAGCAAGAGGGCTGGGACTACATTTCCCAGGAGTCCCAGTAACCCCGCCCGTTCCACCTGGGCTGCTCTCCCTCCCCGCCCCGCCCCCAACGACCGGGTGATCAAATACCGGCCTGCCCTGCACTTCGTGGGACACCTTGACAAACCTGCCTTGCTGTTTGGATTGCCCGTGGACTCCTTGTATCTCCTTGCATCTCCACCAACGCCTCGCGGAACCCGCTGCGCGGGTCCCGCTTCGCAGAGGGGCGCTCTCCTTTGTGGGCTGTTAGCTGCTGCTGGGGTAAAACAGGGGCTGAGGGCTGCGAGCAAGAGGGCTGGGACTACATTTCCCAGGAGTCCCAGTAACCCCGCCCGTTCCACCTGGGCTGCTCTCCCTCCCCGCCCCGCCCCCGACAACCCGTCCATCACCATAACAGCCATAAAATAACGTGTGAATACCGCTGAGCGGGAGCGCGCGGGAGCTCGCCGGGAGAAGCCCGGGACAAGGGCGGGCCCTCTAAGGCCCTCGTAGGCCAGAGGAGGCCGGGCTGGGCCACCTCCCTAACATCTGCTGCCCAGTGGCCCCTGACCTGCTTCGTCGGATATGACGACGGAGGAGGATACCCCTGGAAAAAAAGGTAGATTACGCAATGGGTCATTGGAGAACTATTTTCAGAAGAAGAGTGAGGGCGAAAAGGACTCTATTCTAGCAGAGCGTAGGGCAGAGCGCCGTCGCTCTGTTGAGAGCATGAAGCATAGACCCCTCACGGATAGCTCCTTGCTTGTTATGACCCGGGAAGGAGGTTCAGTAGACTTGAGTGAGGACAATGCTAGTCTAGAAGGCGTCCCACTATTGTTCCGTGATTTTGTATCCACACCTTGTCTGCCTGTGGATAATATCACAATAGTTTCTCCTACCCCTAGTCCCAGTCGCATTAGGGCCACACCTAAACATAGGAAACAGAAACTTAAGCCTGTACCCGCGGCTCAGATTCATCGCCCACCACCTAGTAAAAAAAGGAGAAAACTTAGGTAGGCCCCAGGTAAAGCAAAAACCCCGCATACTGAGTTTGGTAAAAGGGCAAAAACCCCCATTTCAATTGAGATTACCCCAGCAGAGGTTCAGGATTCTACACCAGCAGTAGTACCATCATTGATTTGTACTTTACCTGAAGTAGCCATGCAGGTGGTGGCTTCTGACAGTAATGTTAGAGATACAGCAGCTGATACTTTACCTCCCCCCACATTGATAGGAAACTTGGAGTTTTTGTTGAGATCTCTCCTTGTACCAATCAATGAGTCTATCAAAAAGGTGGAAATCAGACTTACCATATTGGAAGCAGCTATAACTAGTATGGCCACTCTGTCAAAAACCCAGGGGAGTGGGGTGGTGCATCCTACACCCCCGATAAGGCCCCCCCCTACCTCTGTCCAAAAGAACCCACCTGCACCAGCTCAGTCGGCCAAGCAAACTATTCAGCCCCAGGGTAGAGCTGACCTTCCCTCCGAAAACCCACTGCCTCCTAAACATGTAAAGACACCAGTAGTTGAATCGGGTGGTGCCTCAAATAAATCTATTCCTAAGGTCCCGGCAAGCAACAACCAGGATGTACAAGGGGAAACTAGTAATAATAGAATACCACGCAAAAAGGTGCCACAAGTGGAGATTCCCCCTGAAGCAGTGCCCTTTGTGGTGGTCATAACAGGGTCCCTCAGCTAGCAGAAAATAAGAAGGAGGGATATGTTGACCTTAAGAATAAAATTATTCATTGGTTAAGGACGTATAGGCCGATAGCGCCCAACATAGATGGAGATATAGTCCATGTTAGACGGATTAACTGGCTGGGGAGTAGAACTAAAAATATGGAGGGGGATCTAGTGGTGGTCAATTTTAGAGACCCTCGGGCCGTTGATTATATCCTAAATTGGCCACCAGGAAACGGGGGAACTTGCATCATTCCTCGGGCCCTAACATACTTCTATCCTAGGCCAGAGGACACCCCATTTAGATATCCAAATAAACCTCATTCTTATAGACCACCCCTTACTTTGCCCTACAATAACAATTATACCCATTTTGGGCAACACTTTTCCTTGGTACCTGAACAGATCTCTGCCTGGTCTACTGTCCCTTATAGACATACGATGAACCATGGCACCAGGATGAATCATTTGAGGCCTTTTACCCCACTGGACACTTACAATCGGTTTTCCCAGCTTTCTGGGCTGGAAGATTGCGATTGAAGTTCAGCGCCTGGGGGGGGAGGCAAGTGAACTTCTGGGTGGGGGGGCCCCAACAAGACCATGTGGTAGCATAGGTATAGGGGAAGGTAGTTCTTTTCCAGCTCAAACTGTTAGTATTAATAACATTACAGAGGTTCCTTCCTTTGACGGGCCTATGACTAGCATGGTTGGTTGCCTCGTAACACCTATTCACCCGGCACAGGAGGGGGGGAGATGTAAGACCAGGGTGGATAAGGAGGGTGCGAATGGGGGGGGGGGTCCACCATAGTGCCTAATGGACGGCGGGTAATAAATTTCCTTTCTTGGAACATTGCGGGGCTAAAAAGGAAGTTAGACATTCCAGAGTGGCATACGTTCATTGAGGGGTTCGATGTTTGCCTATTTCAGGAAACTTGGAGCCTATCACCATTACACAAATCAGGGTATACAACCCATTTTCTGTCAGCAGTAAGTAAGGGAAAGGGTAGACCAGCGGGTGGTCTCATGGTCTGGATGAAAGTAGAACTGGATTGGGTGGTCACACGCCACAATTTGGAGTGTAATGATATACTCCATCTCTCCTCCAGAGGAAAGTTAGAGGGTAGTAGGCTTGACATTTTCAATGTCTATGCTAGAGGGACACCTGGGGACTCTACCTCTCTGACTTTAACAGCCCTGGACTCCGCCGTAGCTAATTGCCCTTCAACAGCAAAAATTATTGTGGGGGGTGATTTTAATTGCACGTTTGAACCCCTCCTCGGAGATGACCCCTTGGGCATTGAAGAGGAGGATTCAAAATGGTCCATCCCAAGTTTATCCTTGCCCCCCATTAGGAGGTGGTCGGCTAGGGCTATTCAAATCAATACATTGACCAGGGTTCACAAGTTAAGAGCCCTCAATGGCAGGACTATATCCGACCAGGCAGGGGCATTGACCTTTAATAGGCTTACTGGGCCATCCCGAATTGACTATATCCTAATGGATATTAATTTTTGGGCAGAGCTTATTGACATGGAAGTCCTCCCAAGCCAGGATAGCGATCACAATCCCTTGTGCTGCAAGTTTTATTGGGGCACCCTTAAAGATAGGAGGATGAATGTCACCTTAAAAACATCTAAAGAGATTATCCCCTATAATAACAACCGTAGATTAAAATGGGATAAGGCTAAACTCAAGGAGGAAGATTTAGGGGCGATAAAATTATTGGTTGAGGGCTTGTCTTCTGATCTGGAAGATTGGGTGGGTGAAAATCAGACCAGCAGGGTCCCATACCCCTCCCTTGACTCAGCCTATAAAGCTACAATTGATCATGTTGGCAAATTTTTCATCTCGAAAGGGAAAAGCAATAGGGATACTGTCAATCCCCCCTCTTCTAATAAACCTTGGTATACAGTCCTGTGTAAGGGCAAAAGGAAAAATCTGACAAAAGCCCTGATTTCTGGGGATCCTTTGCTGGTTAGAGCGGCCAGGAAGGAATACCTAAATGTATTATTATTGGCCAAGCGGGAGTGGGAGGAACTGCATTGGCAGGACTTATCCAATGCTGTAAGTAGTAGGAACCCGAACCTTTTCTGGGACCTGATCAATAGAACTAGGCAGAGGAAATCGCAACCATTGGCTGCACATATAACCAGCCAGCAATGGTTTGATCCTTTCTCATCCCTTTATGGAGGTAATGAGGAAACAACTAGCCCTGGGGCAGATAGTTTGAGAGATGGAGTTTTCTCTGGGGTGGACGATCCTCCATTTACGACCATGGAAGTAGTGATGGCGATCAGGCACCTAACCCCAAAGAAAGCAGCTGGACAGGACGGGATTCCTGGAGACCTGTTGATAGCGGAGCCGCAGGCTTGGGCTAAATTAATCGCTACTATAATGAATTTGATCACCAGGGGTCACCAGGTGCCAGACTCCTGGAAAGGGGCAGAGGTAGTAACCGTGTTTAAGAAGGGGGTAAGAGACGACCCTGCAAACTACAGACCTATTGTCTGATAGACATAATTCAGAAAGTGGTCGGCAGGGTCATCATCTCAAGAGTAGGAGATTGGATGGAGGAGGCCAGTATTCTCTCTCACCTACAGGCGGGGTTCAGAAGAAAGGTAGGCACGATGGACCAGGTCTTTCGTTTTTTTGTTATCTATTGGAAGGCAGTTACCATCAAGAAAGGCTTTTTATATATGGCCTTCATAGATCTCAAGACAGCTTTTGACCAGGTCCCCCGGGCAAAATTATGGGAGATTCTAGGAGAGATGGGTTTCCCAAGTGGTCTCCTGAACCTTATCGTAAAGCTCCACGAGGGGAATTACGCGAAGGTTAGATGGGGACCCCAGGGACAATTGACAGAGAGGATCCCTGTGCGGAGAGGAGTACGTCAGGGATGTGTTATGGCTCCGACCCTCTTCTCCCTATTCGTGAATGGAGTGGTGGACCATCTGAAGGGGGAGGAGACGGATGCCCCATCTGTGACGGGGGAAAGAATCCCCACTTTACTCTTCGCCGATGACACCATATTAATCTCCAAATCCCCAGTGGGTCTACAAAAACTCTTGAACCGGTTTAGCTCCTTCTGTACCGCCCGAGGCTTAACCATCAATACCTCAAAAACTAAATTGATGGCACTCTCCCCCTCTAAAATATTCAAAAATAATTTCCTGCTTAATGGTGTCCCTTTGGAGCTGGTTGAGTCTTTTGACTACCTTGGTGTCCGGATAAACAGCCGAATGACCTGGAAGGATCACTTGGCCAAAATGTTACTCAGTCATCAAAGAGTATCGGGGGTGATTCTGAGGGAAGTCCGTGAATCATGTAGTAAACCTGTCTCCCCGGCCATGGCCATATACGAGGGTCAGATTCTCCCAGCTGCATTATATGGCTCTGAACTTTGGGGGTTCGAAAATGTATCAGATCTATCGACAGCGGAAAATAATTTTCTATGGAAGGTGGTGGCTCTTCCTGCTTCCATCCCACTAATTCCCCTGAGATTAGATCTGGGCAGAAGAGCATTTAAGGACTTGGTAAGGCTACGCCCGTTGCTCTTTTGGACCCGTTTAAGAAGAACGGAAGAGCTTGTAAAATATGCTGAGGGGCTGGACGATCTTCTTTTACTGGACATGGGAAAAAAATTGGATGGTTGAATAAATTGAAAGACTTGGTTCTTAAGTTAGGGCTAAGAGATGCTTGGGAGTCACAATCGCTGCCACCAAAGGATGTGATCAAAAAGTTATACTGGGACTGGGTTCAGAGTAATGTGTTGAGGGCCACGGATGGGGGCTCACTCACGGACCAATTTTTGTTATTTAAATGTGTGAGGAAATTGGAGCCCTTCCTCGACCTGATAACTAAACCCTTTGATCGCGCACTATACCTAAAACTGCGATATGGGACGCTTCCGGTGCATGACTTTATGGTGAGGTGGTCAAACTCTGGTGCCCTCCTGCGTTCATGCCCTGGCTGTGTAGCACCAACAGAGTCTGTGGCCCATCTATTTTTTGCCCGCCCAGCTTATAAAGGGGCGCGGAAATTTTGGCTGAAACCTGTCTGCAGGGAACTGGGGTTGAGGTGCCATAGACAGGCTCTTCGTGTACTCTCCACGGACTCATCATCTTCCTTTATGATTTGTGGGGTAGCAAAGTTCTTGGGAAGTGCATGGATGACGCGATCCCGCTTACTGAAACTGCAGTCGGGGGGCCCAACGGTCTGATGCCATATCTGCTGGTAGCAAATTGGTGATTGTGTTGCACCTTATTCTTTTACTGTATTTTAATATTTTATTGTGTATTGGAAATGTATTTTATATGTATTCTTTTATGGTGATCAAGTTGCCGAATAAAGATATTCAATAAAAAAAAAAATGGCCGGCTGCTGAGTCACCTTACTCAAAATGGTGCCAAAGAGCCTAAAATGGCTGCATAAATTCCCCCAGCCCTCCAGACCAAACTGTGTATTCCAAAGAGCCTAATTGAGGTAGAGGTAAACAAGGATCTATGTAACAAATTCACTAAACCACTTATCTAGTTTACATAAAACACAAATATTTGACCTACACTTACATCCGATCCTCTGAAGCAGGCACATCAATCATCTATGCTATTTTATGATGCTTCGGACCTGCCACCAGAGACTGCACATATCTCTTGAGCAAGTTAAAAAAGAACAGCAGAGTTAACAAACCACTTTCATACCCTGAAACTTGCTGGATGCACAATTAGCTTTACAATAGGTGACTCAGTACCCAGGTATGCAAGGAGCATGTCCTGTAGGAAAGTTGTTTTCGTAAGGGTTCCTTGTGGGTAATATTATTTGCCCTCCACATCCCCCACTGTGGTATAAAATCCAGAAATCACTAAAAGAAGGAGGACACAAAAATCATAGTAAATAAGGTTAGGGGGAGGACCTAGCTGACCTCAGAGGAGAAGTAGTGCAAACCACAGTAAAACCAGGATCACAAACAGTACTTGGACCTCCAGGAGTTCCACTTGGAACTCCACTGACACCAACTCGACCCACCTCATAGAAAGATTCTACAACATCGGCCTCAAGCAGGTGGTCACCGATCCCACATGCAAAGCAGGACACATGCTGGACACGATTTGTATGTCAGCAACAGAATCTGATACAACCACACCTCGGAACTCACCTGGTTGGACCACTACATCGCACACTTCTTCCTCACTGGACTTCTCCGTACTGCGCCCAACCACCACAGTGCCCCCTACTGCTGTTGGGCCAAAGTCAATCAGCAACAATGGGGTACCACCCTCAGCCCCACACAGCCCATCACCACCAACCTGCACCAGACAATAGAGAACTTCAACGCTTGGCTCACCAGCACCGCCAACCAAGTCGTCCCCACGAAACCATCCGAAATGCACAGACCCACCAAACGAGCCAGCTGGTACACCCCAGAACTCAGCACGTCAAAGTGTAGGTGGAAACAACTGGAAAAAAGAAAAAAATAGCACACAAGCAGGAACAACATCAACGAGCCACCCACAAATTAGCCCTCAATGACTACCACCACAAGCTAAAAGCCTAAAAAAAGGAGGCCCGACTCACCGGATCAAGAACAGTGCCAACCAAACCAAGGAACTCTTCATCATAGTCAGAGAGTTCACCTGCCCGTCAGCTACCGAAAACTCGATTTCCTCCTCACAAGAACTCATGACGAGCTGGGTTCGTCATAAAGGCCGCGCCACTCCCCTGCACGGTGACTTCCACACCTGTGCGGACGTTCTATAGGAGTAGGTGGAGTCATGAGGAGCCCCGCTCGGCATGAGCACAGCTGCACTGTGCCTCATGATGAGCTGGGCTTGTCATGAGCACCGACGCGCCGCGTGCGGCCCCCCTTCCCCCGCACAGGAGGGGAATTACCCCCAAGGTTAAGGGATTAAGAGGACTAGGAGGAGAAATAGATGTTGAACCAGGAGAATCCAGATTAGGAATGCCAGAGCTGAGAAAACTAGGAGTAGCAGAGGAACTGATTGAGAGGCAGCGCATCATGATTTCTGGGACCAGTCATTAGTGAACAGGATATCCAACTGAACCTGAAGCTGAACCAGGATGTTAACGAGGACGAAGACCAGAATTACTAGGATGAAGTAGACTAGATGGACCAAGACCAGGATGACCAGGGCATAGAGGATCATGAATAAAGGACGAGGACAAAAAGGACTTCTTCAGAACAAAGAGGAGGGGGCCAGGAAGGAGGTGGTGACAAGAGGCAGACCAAGAGGAAGGGGGGGAGGGGGTGTCCTGGACCTGGAGAAGGAGGAAAGCACCTGTACCCGGGGTAAGGGGACATGAAGGAACAGGACTAGAAGCTTGAAGAAGAGGACCTGAATTTATAGAACAGCATTAAGGATGACCAGGAGCATGCAGATGATCAGTATGGGGAAGGCAAGGAGGACTAAGACAGGGTCAGGAACTGGAGAGGACATGAATGAGGCGGGGTACCAGCAGGGATGCTAATAGAACTAAGGGGACTAAGAGGAGGAGGACTAAGAGCAGGAGAATGTAGAGAAGGACAGAACCAAGAGAAGGACAGGGGAGGAGAAGGAGAAGGAGGGTGAGGAGGAGGAGGGCCAGTAGAAGGGCGGGAGGAGAGGGCTTTTGTTATTCTAGGCTACATATGTAAGGACATGGCCTTTGTTAGAGAGACCGCAACATTTAGGGGCCCATTATCATGGTGGGCGGATCCACCCACCAAAACACCGCGATCCGCACAGCAAAACACCATGCCAGACAGCCTTTTAACAACCCCACATTAGCATGGCGGGGATACCGCGGCAGATGGAAAGACCGTCCACCACTTTTACGCCGATAGGCAATCATCACGATTGCCTACCGGGCGGAAAAGGCCTGCAATATGGTGGTGGTGCCTTGCAGGCACCGCCATCCATATTATGATGTTGGTGATTTAATGCCTTTCCATGGCGGAGACTCCGCTATGTAAAGGTATGCAGTGTTTACTTTGTGGGCCACCGGGGGGAGGGAGATTGGGGGGATGCCCTTGGGGGGGTACCTATGGTACCCCCCAACATTGGCATACACAAGGTGGCAGGCACCGCGCGGTGCCTGTCACGTTGTGCATGCCAATGCACAACATGCATTTACTACATTGTGGCGGGTGCTGCTCACAGCAACGCCCACCACAATGTTGCAATGTTGTGGCAGTTGCATCTTAATTGCCGGTGCGGGACCGACGCACCACTGGAGGCCGGTCCCAGCACCGCTAGGGTGGCGGGCAGACGTTAGTCCGCCCGCCAACCTAATGGACCCCTTAGTTCCTCTTCTTAGATCTGAGCTCCAATAGGAACCTCCCATCTTTTTCAGTCCACGTAAAGCAATGCGTTACCTAAACTATCTTAAAACCACAGTCTGTTAGTCACCAATTAAAAAATATAACAGCCTTACTATCATATTTTAACTTGTTAAACATTCTTTGGGTTCAGGAAGAAAAGTCACATGAATTGTGCAACTTTACCTATACAGTTAAAAAAGGAAAGGGAAAGAGGAAAGAGAGAAAAGAAGCTTATAGGATCATAAATTCAAAGAAGATTTGTTGTTCGAATTTCAAAAGACATTATAGTTTATTACATATTTTGAAAAGTTAAAAAGAAAAATTACGCTCAAGACAGAATGTTGGTATACAAAAAAACAAACATATCATAAACCAAACCAGTGGCTTAACAAAAGGACATTACATATATAAAGAAACAGCACAAACAAAAATAATGTGCCCTTCAAAAATTATGGCCACGAAAAGCGTTGACGGCATTTCGACCTCTGTATTACTGTACAGTCATCATCAGGACTTGAGTTCGCTTGATCGTTACACAGCTGTACAACAAAAATATTAAAATAATTATTGAATGATGACACACATTGATGTAGGCTTCTTCAAAGGAAAAGGCTAGAAATTAGCACCAAGTGACATATAAGCAAAGAAAATGTATTTGCAAAGAAAATGTATTTTCAAAATATGTAATAAACTATAATGTCTTTTGAAATTCGAACAAAAAAATCTTCTTTGAATTTATGATCCTATAGGCTTCTTTTCTCTCTTTCCTCTTTCCCTCTTTTCCTTTTTTAACTGTATAGGTAAAGTTGCACAATTCATGTGACTTTTTTTCCTGAACCTTCTGTTGGGTGTATCGATTGTCTGTCCCTGGTTCAGGGTTATTGGACTGCCCCTGTAGTTTTTGAATAAAAATTCTTTGGGGGCAGAGTTTGATATAAAAAAAGTCATTGCCTCCGCTCCTCGTTGTGCCCCTTCCTCATCCCCCATCTCTTGACTCCGCCCCCCCTTACTGCCACACCCTTTGTATGAGTTGCCGGGGTAAATCTTTTCCATTGCTAGCACTGACGTACGGAATAACACTGTGCATTGGCAGAGCTGTGAGTTGAACTCAGTGATGGAATACAAGGGGTGGTTGCAGCTCAGGATTGGGGTGCATTGGTAGAGCTGAGCGCCGGGCCAAGTAATACACCTGTGGCCAGCAGGAGCCTACAAGACTGTGGTGCGCCAGAAGAGCAATGTTGACCTCATATGTGAACAGTAGAGGGTGCTGTGGGCCAGTTGGAAGTGCACCATGTGCATTGTGCCAGAGCCTAGTTTGGGAATTGAAGGACTAGAATTGAAGTGCATTGGCAGCAGTGTCATAACCATTGTCTCATGGGGCCTAGTGCGAGGAAGTAAATAGGCCTACTAGCTCCTGTTTGCACCTGTGGTGCACCTGCTGCACCACGCCAACAGAGACGGGTATAGGCCCAATTCTGAAACGCCTGAGTTGTGTGGGTTCCTGTAGTGGAACAGAAGAGGATGATAAAAGTCATGGTAGGAGCTGCTCCGAGAGAGCTGTAAGTGTTCTCGTTGAAATGGCAGGATGTTGCATACATCCAGCAGCAGGGCGGATCTGACATATAGGGGCAGGGTTGTGTATGAATCCCAGCCCTGGAATATGAAGGGCGATGAAGACCACCGCTCTGTGTTAGGTCCCAGGCCAGTAAGGATCGGGAATGAGGCGCGCTGTCAGAGCTGTGCTGGGACCAGCAGCCCTCAGGTGGCGCAGGTAAGTACTATGCAGGTCAGGACTCCACTGCTGCCAGTGCTGCAGTGTGGGCATATCAGTGTCTGCGGCTGGTAAGGACTGAGGTACATTGGCAGAGCAATGAGCAGCAGTCTATGTAGGCTTTGCTTCCACAAGGGTCGTTGTGTCCATACAGCATAGGGTGAACAGACGTCCTGGATTTCCCCATACGGTCACATTTTTTGGAGAAGAGTCCCGATGTCCCGACACTTTTCTCCAAATTGAAGAAATGTCCCGGTTGTTGGGTTGTGCCTGGGTCATTTAAAGAAATGTCCTGGGTTTTAAGGGCTGATCGGGTGAACCTGTACAGTAATCACAGTGTTATGCAGGCTAACATTTCAACCTGCCCTCTTAGAAAGGAGACAGAAGTTCACTTCTTTAAATGCTCCTGCTGTGCTGCTTCCCCTCATTTAAGCAGCACAGCAGGATTTAATGAGGTGTGAATCAGGGTAGCAGAGGCCATAGGGCACGGCCAGGCCCACCAGCAGCCTGACCCTGGAGCGCTTCGCAGAAAGGGAGGAGATGTAATGTGAAAATACATTTCTTTAAAAGAACACAAATATATATATATATATATATAATGTAATGTTATATATATTTGTATATAAGAAGGCCTGAGACTTAATAGGAACATTTCTATGTCTGTGCATGTCCTGGTTTTTCATTCGGAAAATCTGGTCACCTTAATACCGCAGTGTCTACTGCGGGTATGGATTGCGGTACACTCAGGGCTTTAAGTGGGCCGGGTTTCACCAGTGCTGAGCACCGGCAGTTTTTTAAAGGGGGGCTCGAAACGGGTCTCCATCGGACTCTGTTTTGTGCCCAGGCACAGGCTGTTCTTTTTTTCCAGACTGTAGTGACAGCAGGCTCATCATGTGCGCGTGCTCACACTGCTCACTTCTCACTAGAGGAGAAGTTACAGCATGAGGTTATGCATTTTCTCTCTGGATTTCCCTTCTCTTTTTGAAACTCAGGAGCAGCAACATTGTCGTGATGTCACCAGGAACTTAAGTGGAAGCTTTTTCAATATTATATACAAGCCATAGTTGCTGCTTATTTATCTTATGCAACTAACAACCATTGACAAAGCCAACAGTCCTGGCTTGTCGTAGGCATGATGTTACTTGTTGTATCATATATCTGGATGTAATGACAGAAACAGTAAAATACAAGTACGGGGGTACACTATGCTAAGCCTAGATTTTTAGCTTACGTGTTTTTTAGTCACGCCCTTAATTACACTGGCCCTGCCGCTTTGAGAGACCCTCGAGTTTTTTCATCCCGCTTAAAACCCTGGGTAAACAGGAAAAGCTATGGGTGCTGATCTTGAAGCAGCAAGTTTGCATCCAGGCAGACGTGGGTACTGTAAGCAGAGGAGCAATAGAAGTGTCAGTGTCTGCTCAGTAGTGACTGCTGAGAAAAAGGGTTGATGTACATTAAAAAAGCGGCAGATACTGCTGTTATGCTTGCAGACAAGCAGTGAGTAGCATACGCAGAGTTGTGTGGCTATCACAGTGTCGGCGCAGCAGTGGTTGCTATGGCTTGGAATTGAGGTACATTGAAAGAGCAGTGGTGCTAATCTGATACAGCAGCATTGCTTGCAGTTGCAGACCAGAGTGAGAGTGACGTGCTGCTACAGTGGTGCTTGCCTGCTATGTTTCGGGTTTGAGGTACATTCAGGGCTTTAAGTGGGATAAAATAATGGGGGTTCTCTCAAAGGGGTGTGGTCAATGTAATTAAGGTCGTGGCTTAAAAACACTTTGAGCTAAAAATCTGTGCTTAGCATAGTGTTCTGCCCGTCTTGTATTTTGCTGTTTTTGTCATTGCATCCAGATGTATGATACAACAAGTAACATCTGGGCATATTATCAAGAAACGGCGTTAAAATTATCGCTGCTTTAGCGGCAGAAAACTGCTGCCAAAGCGGCGATAATAGGCTTGATAATATGCCCTTGATAATTCCAATAGAAGCCCATGTTCTGGTGTCAATATGGGCTTCTATTGGAATTCTCTACAGCATATTATCAAGCCCATTATCGCCGCTTTAGCGGCAGTTTTCTGCTGCTAAAGCGGCGATAATATTAACGCCGTGCTTGATAATATGCCCCATCATACCTACACCAAGTCAGGACTATTGGCTTTGTCAATGGTTGTTAGTTGCATAAGATAAATAAATAGCAACTATGGCGTGTATATAATATTGAAAAAGTTTCCAATTAAAGCCCTGGTGACTCCACGGCAATGTTGCTGTTCCTGAGTTTCAAAAACAGAAGGGAAATTCAGAGAGAAAATGATTCTCTTTAAAGGATTTCTCTTCCCCTACAAGGCACACCTGGCATTACATCATGCTGTAACTTCTCCACAAGTGAGAAGTGAGCAGTGTGAGCACGCACACATCGATGTGCCTGCTGTCACTGCAGTCCATAAAAAAACTGCCTGCCTGTGCCAGGGCACAAAACAGAGCCCAATAGAGACCCCCCTTCAAAAACCTGCCTGTGTCCAGCACCGGTGAGACCTGGCCCACTTAAAGCACTCTTTACATTGAATGAGTAGCGGCACTAATCTGATACACCCGCATTCCTTGCAGGCTGCCGTGAGGTGCAGACAAGCGTGAGAGTGACGTGCTGCTTCTGCGTTGGTTGGCTGCTACGGGTAAGGATTGAGGTACATCGAAGGAGCTGCGGTGCTAATCTGATACAGCAGCATTGCTTGCAGAGTGGCGTGAGAGTGACGTGCTGCTTCTGCGGTGGTTGGCGGCTACGGGTAAGGATTGAGGTGCATGTGGGAGCTGCGGTGCTAATCTGATACAGCAGCATTGCTTGCAGACTGGCGTGAGAGTGACGTGCTGCAGTGGTATCTGGCTGCTACGGCCGGGATCGAAGTGCACTTGAAGTGTGCTTGCGGGTACGTGCTGTCTGATGTTTCCTTTATCTGTGATTTGCTGTAACAATCTCTTAGACGGCATGAAATATTCATGCACAGCCCGTGTAATTCATCAGCGCTGACACAGGGTCAGGAGCTGGTCTGACCATATCTCAGCCCGGGGCCAGCTCTCTCCAGAGCCTGGTGCTGAGGGAGAGGATCTGCGCTGATGAGGAGGAGAGCCCGGCAGGGAGGAGGAGAGAGAGGCCAGTGAAAGGAGACAGCCAGGGAGATGGGAACGTAAAGGAGGGAAGGGCAAAGGGGAGAGAGACGGGAGAAACCAACAGGAACACAGACAGCACGAAACAATACAAAATGTATTGCAAGATCACATTAGATCACAGAGGCGCACTTTAGAAAGCTTCCCTAGAACACGATAATCCTTCCAAGTTTATGAAATCACCTCGCCAAAACTTCAGAAGGAAGAACTGAATCTTTGAACCTCACTCCATCTTTATAAAGGATCTTGTGTAATTCCAGGAGCTCACTCCTGAGATCACAAAGAGCACTGCAACTTTAAGAAGAAAACTGTCCATCACTGAAGTGCATTCCTCTTTTATACCTTTTACAAATTACCTCACAAAACCCCAGATCCTTAGCCCATCTTTATCACAAGTTCTTCCGGAATCGTTGGTGTGCACTCTCAACTCACAACACGATCTGCAGCTTTCTTAAATGACCCTCAGAAATGAAAGCAGCATCCTCATTTTAAAAGAGCTCACAGAAGTGCACACTGAGGGGTATATTATCAAGAAACGGCGTTAAAATGATCGCTGCTTTAGCGGCAGCAAACTGAAGCTAAAGCGGCGATAATGGGCTTGATAATATGCAGTGGAAAATTCCAATAGAAGCCCAGGTTCACACCAGAACCTGGCTTCTATTGGAATTCTCGAGGGCATATTATCAAGCCCATTATCGCAGCTTTAACTTCAGTTTGCTGCCGCTAAAGCGGCGATAATGTATCGCCCCTGCTTGATAATATGCCTCTAAATTCTTCAGCAGATCTCTTAGGATCACTGAATGCCAGCCAATCATTTTAACAAAACATTAATCACTGAAGTTCACAGCAAATTTATAAAAGCTTTCGTGGAAACATTGAGGTATTGCCCAACTTCATAACAAGACCTTATAGAATCATTGAAGCATTCACTGTAAAACAAGGTCTTATAGAATCATTGAAGCATTCACTGTAAAACAAGATCTTATAGAATCATCGAAGCTTTCACTTCATAACAAGATCGTATAGAACCATTGAAATTTGTAAAAAATACCATGTAGGAGCATTTTCAACTTTATTTCCAATGAAAATGTATTTTTTTTTCAAGTCACAGTACACTTTCACAATCTGCTTAATTTTATATTATCAGAGAAACATACTTAGCTCTAAATGACAAAAACCTATATGTCCCTTACCCTCGCGCTTTGATCCCTCTCTCAAGGTAGGTAAGCAAACAAAACCAAATGTCAAGTGATCTTTTTACTGTAGTTACATTATCACAACATCTTATGTCTTTTAGGTAATTGATTTTATGGGCTGAATTTTAACATTGCATTCCAGGTGCCTGAGTCTATTGTAATCACAAGTAGGCAGGGAAACGCCATAAATTGGTTTATTTACATGAAGCACATAGAAGTCGCAGCGTTCCTTTCTCTTCAGCCAGCAGTAACTGCAACGCTTGAGTCGCGAGGAAGGCTGCGCCACAGTAGAACTTTCACACAGAGAAATTCCACGGAGGCACGCGGCACATCAACACAAGTGAAATTATAACATACCACCCTTTCTTCTACACACAGGTAGAACCGAACAATAATAAACTGTAAGAACATGTGAAGAATTAAACAGTAGAAGCAAATGCACACAGGAAGATAAGATACATATGACATTAAAAGGGAGTACAAAGGTGAGGCGGAAGCCAATAGCACTAAACATGGTAAAACATACAAGTTGCAAAAAAACACTGCGTTCCACAGAGAAAATGAAGCACAACATAAGTTGCTAGCACTAAGTCCTGAAAAGAAATACTATGAACAATTAAGGGGGAACTACCCAACCACGAAATCCTTCAATTGTGAGGAGGCCCCCACCCGTAAGGGTCTGAGATACCGTTGTGTAACCTGAGAATGGTGTAGATCTGAGTCCCATCACTGAGACTCTGATGATCACCCAAGTTATCACCAATAGGACCAGTTGCTCGCATCCCTGAACACGCACAAGAACTGTTCAACAACTGGTGATTATGTACCAACATATAACCTGAACAAGCATGTCTTTCACCATTCGACCTAGGTGGTTTGTCTCTCGAGCAGTACTTAGCCACTCTGCGTAAATTACACTTTTCCACATTGGCCAGCACAACATGCCACTTGTGAACCTCCTTAACTTGGAAAGGACCTCAGAACTTTTTCAGACCTTTAAGCCAATGACCCGATCTGACTTTGACTTTGACCCAGTCTCCTTCCTGAATGTTGGTGGAGGACTTCCTCTGTGCAGGAACAGGAGTGAGTGCAGGAGTACAGGAGTGGGTGAACACTCACAGTCTACACACACTCCCTTCCCTTCTAACAACTCTCTCACCCAAGAGGGCACTAACCTAGCAGAAGGTTTCTTTCCCCGCATGGCACCAAAAGGAACCACACCAGTGGTAGTGTTTTCTGTGGTACGCCCACTCTAACTTGTTCAAGGTTTTGTCAACAGCCAAGTTATTGGCAAGAGGGTGACCTATCTCTCCCTTAACCATGTGGTTTGCTGTTGCCACGATAACGTTTGATTGACGATTATAAAGTGCAGTGAGAGAATGTTTAAAACCACAACTTCCATAAAACCTCACGCATCTCACCGGAAGGTAACTGTGTGTCATTCTCAGTTATCAGCACAGTAGGATAACCATCTTCTTTAAATATACTGCGCAATACATTTATAGTGACCCTGGTGGTAATTTCAGGAAGGATGTGCACGATCAACTATCTAGAGTGAACATCAATGAAAACCATGCCAAATCTCATGTTAAGATGAACCCCAGGCATCGGTACAATAAAATCAAGGCACACACTATGCCATACCACTCCAGGATCATGGATGGAACTCGGGACAGACTGTGGCCGAACCTTCAACCTCTTCTCGCATTCACTGCATTCACTGCACCTTACAACCATTCAACCACGTCACCATCCACTCCTAGCCACCAAACTTTGCTTTTTAATCTGTTTTTTGTTATGGCCTGCTCCAGGTGTCCTTCATGGGCAATGTCAAACAACCTCTTACGAATGCCAAATGGAGGAACAATCTTATCACCCTGCATAACAATTTGGTCTGCAACCCTGGATAATTCCTCTATAACAACATTAAAAGGTCTCACATTGTGTAGTAAAGTGCTCCCCCTTCGCCCACCTTTGATTATGAGGTTAAAAACATATTTCAAAACCTTATCTTGCAGCATGGCATCCATCCACTCTTCTTTGCTGACCACACCACTGCTCCACTGAACCACATCTTCCACACTGGCAGTGGCTCCTTCCCTCATACTCTTGGTCACCCCAATCTTATCCACTTTTTTCCACTTCAATGACAATGATAAACATTCTGCTTGAACATCACACCAACCAGAATGAATTCAACCTGAAAGATGTACTCCTGCATCCTGGGTGCAAGGCGAGCTAGTCTGGCTGACCCTTTACCTGCCCCACCTGGTAACAACATTTTTAATAAAGGCTTGTGATCAGTGCAGAGAAGAATATTCTCTAAAATATTCCAAACCCCAGGTGGCTGCTAAGGTCTCTTTCTCAATTAAAGAATAATGACGTTAAATTGCTGTCAAAGTGCGTGAAGCGAATGCCACAGTTCTTTCTGAAGTGCCATCATTCTGAAAGAAGATGATATTTTTTAGACCTTAAAACACCTCAGACACCATCCTCTGAAAAACGCTAGCAACCTAGGATAACTGAAAAGGCATCCTGGTAAATTGGAAAGTACCCTCCATAGTGATAAAGACTGTTAGGTGTTTGGAGGATTCGTTTTAAATGTATTTGGTGATAAGGATGATGAAGATCCAATTTTGAGAAACATTTTCCCCCTTGCAATAATAAAATCAACTCGTTGATGTTAGGCAAAGGAAAGGTATCAGGAATGATGTTCTGATTAAGCTCCTTAAGTCAACACCGAAACACGAATTTCCATCCGCCTTCTCAGTGATGACAACAGGAGAAACCTAAGCAGAACTTTCCCCAGGTTCCATTACCCCATTAGATAACATGTCATCCAACATTTTCTTGACTTCTCCCCTCACCATAATGGGAACGTTCCTAAGCTTATGCTGAACAGGCACAGCACCTGACCTGAGTTTTTTTGGGGAACATAACACCCAAATTTCCGAGCTCCTCCCTGAACACCTCCTTAGCTCACTCTAAAATGTCTTCTACAGTGAAGTCATCCATCACCATCACTTGTTCAACACCATAGGGGTCAGTTTCAATATGAAGGTCATACTGGTGGTACCAACCTAAGATTGGGGGTCCTGATTCAGCAACGTAAACTTTGCTGTTAACTGACCTTTTCTTAAAAGAAATATCTGTCAGTGTGAAACCCAGAATGTCTATCTGTTCTCCTTGATATCCACCTGGGTTTATATCCTTGGGCATCAACCTCACGTTGAGCCATTCTTGCTGATAAATCCTCTTCTGTACCGTAGTGTACAATGTCCTGGAATCTACCTTGAGGTCAACTTTCTTGTTCTCTATGAAAAATTCTGCCTTGGGCCTGCTTCTCCACTGATCATCTAAATTCGACCCACCAGGCACTAGCACATCCTCATTGTCGACTACCTCCCCTTGAGTAGGTTAGACACAAAGGATCCTGTCAGGCCGAATCATGTACACATCACAAGGTGTCTCATCGGACAACATGCCACTTTTCCCTTGTTGACTTCCCTACACATCCTTGCGAAGTGCCCTTTATAGCCACACTTCCTACACTCTTTACCAATTGCTCAGCAGTTTTTTTAATCAGATGCGTGATAGGTGCTTCCACACTTGCCACACATCTTACTTCCAAATTTGTTCAGATAATACCTGCTGCCAGAAAAACCTCTTCCCCCTTTAACACTTGATTTGGTGGACACAGCCACTGCCCCGTCACTTCTCTCCACTACGGAGGTTTCTGCTCTACCAGTATTGCTCAACCTCGGGTCTCTACCATCCATCTTCATACAGAACTCAAACTCTTCCACTATCTTTGCAATGTCAATGGCATCCTTCAGAGTAGGATCTTTGGCAGCCCACAACCGTTCTTGCATTTTTCTGCTTCTGTATTGGACGATCAGCTCATCACCTATCATTTCTTCGGTCAGAGGCCCACATCTACATTTCAGGGAGAGTTATCGTAGTCTGGTAACAAATTTGTCAATAGATTCCCCAACTCTTTTTGGCTGAGTGTAGAATTTAAACCTTCTCATCTCCACATTAGTCTCCTTCGCAAACCTCTTCTCCAACCTTTTTTTTGGCTTTATGATAGACATCTTCAAAGGGTTGACCACAATCATCTGTGGCAACAGGAAGGTACTTGAAAATGTTCTGACCTTCCTTAGCTAAATTAGTAAGTAAAATCACCATTTTCCTGTTAGAACTGAAATCTTGAGCATCCAACGCCACTAAGTAATTGTCAAAAATGTCAATCCACTCATCCCACTCAATAGAAGGGCTGCCTGGTTGAGTGAGTTAGTGGAGAAGAAACAGCTGTCACATCCAACGCTGTCACATCCATATTCACAATGAGAATGTGAAAATCAACCGGGATGGTGAAAGAACAAACAGGAGGTAAATAAAAATAGGCGTACTTGCCACCAGACCAAGTTTGGCTGCTTTGCTTTTTAGAACATTAAAAATAAAATAAAATATTCATGTCAATTCCCAAGGAAGCCTGCAGGGAGAGAGTACTCAAGAAATAAACTTTCCATTTAACTCAACAAGTCGCTTCGCCTTACAGCCTCACAAAAAAGTATTCCCGGTTCCTTTAACACAAAAATTAACTGGCACCTTTAAGACAAGGTGCTCCTCCCACACAATCGTGTCTCACCGTGTTCCTTTGGACTCCGAGGACAAATGCATACATTGCATCCACACCGCCTTCCCTCACAGGCGGTGATTCTGCCTGACAGGACAATGTTAGCAAAATCGTCAACTACCACTCTGCTCCGGAATCACAGGACAGGTGCGCATATTACTGCAACTCTTCCTTCATCCACAGGCGTCAACACAGAGTTGACCTCTCAATGACAGGATCCGGATCCGGTACATTTTTGACAACCAATGTATGTCTTGGGGTTAGGTATGACGCCACCTTACCCCGAAGTTCTGCCACATTAGCCTTGATGCCTCACCGCACCACTACGCAGCACTGTAGATTATACAAGAGCCTCCATAAAGTTGTTGTGAAGTAGGAGCGGACCACGGAGGAAGGTTATATTAGTTTATTTACTATATAGTATGGAAAGGCCCACCAGGGACAGGAAGGACAGAGCAGGTGCAGGGACAGAGGATAGGGGAGAAGAACGCCGGGGCAGGGGTGACGTCACATAAGTAGGAACACTGGCATTCCAAAATGGAATGCATGACGTAGGGCACATTACATCAACAGATAACTACGGTCCACAACAAGGACCATTAACAATAGGATACAACATCTCCCTCCATTACCCTTCAACGCACAATCAGTCTTGAATGAAATCTTCATAACGTTTTGGCATTCTGATTTGCCTTCCACTTCTAGTTTTTACACCTGTCCCCCCCCGGTGTTGGGACCCTGACGGGGGCAATGTCTGGTTCTTCTTCGTGGTGATTCTTGTCAAAGGTGCTGCTTTCAGCCATACTCCCGACATTGGACAGGTTGCCCAATTCTTCTTCCATCCTGGAGTACGGGCTACCGGACACCTCATCCCATTCTAGGATGCTATCATCAGCATCTTCCTCTTCCGCTCTTTTCCCATTGAGAATGATCTTCTCTTGTCCATGTTTTAACTTGACCACATCGTCTTTGCTTCGCCAGCCTTTTTTTCCTAGGTACACTGCCCCTTTGGTAGATTCTTGTACTTGCACGGGACCACTGTAGGTTGATTCTCCTTTGGTCACCAAGCCGGGTTTCTTTGCCATAACCCAGTCTCCGCGTTCTATTTCCTTCACCATGGCTTTATTGACTTGGTCAGCGTGCTTCTTGGTCTTTTCCTGTTTGAATACGATTCTCTCTCTGACATGCAGTTCATTGTCTTTTATCTGTTTGGTTTCGCCCCCACTCCTGTACCAATCATTACATTTTGGCGTTAGCACGTCCCTACACTCTCTCCCTCTCATAAGGTAAAACGGAGTGAATTTGGTTGTTTCATTCGGGGTGTTGTTATATGTGTTTATTTTTTCTCGTATACTGTCCTTTACATTTAGTTGAGATGCGAGGGCCAATTGGATCCCTTCTTTGATAAACGTATTCACTCTCTCAACTTGGCCGTTACTCTTTGGGCTATACAGCGGCGTCTTTTGTTGTTTTATGCCCGCCTTCCTCAGAAACTCCACCATTTGTGCAGATATTAGTTGGGTTCCGTTGTCGGAGACTATGATTTTGGGTTGTCCCTCAACAGCGAATATCTTCTTAAAGAACTTGATCACTTTTCCAGTCATGATTGAGTGTGCGAACTTGAAATGCACCCATTTGGAGTAGTAGTCCGTTACCACTATAATGTACCTGTTGTTTTCTGGCAATCTTAGGAACGGGCCGGCAAAATCCACTGCAATTATTTGCCACGGTCCACTCGGTATCTCCACCCTCTGCAGTTCTCCTCTCCTTATCTTCCAGTGTCTGTCTGCCTTGAGACATGACTCACATTCGTCGATGAAGTTGTTCACCTCCTGATGTATTCCTGGCCACCAGTAGTGTTTTTTGATGATGTTTTTGGTAGCATTACTTCCTGGGTGTCCTTTGTGGGCCAGTTTTATTATTTTCTGCCTCAGTGCCGCCGGGGGAATGAACTGTTCGCATCTTCTTAGTATGCCGTTTTCTACAGTTAGTTCCTCACTGATCTGCCGGTAGCTTTTGAATTTGTTTCTTAAATTCCTTATCGGAGGCCATTTGGACTGCACATACTGCATTACTTTGCTTATTATCCAGTCTTTCTCCATTCCTTCTTTCCATTCACCTTCAGTTATGGACCCATATTCATCTTCCAATGCATCAACCCAGGCCACTACACATTCTACATCATCCAAGGACTCACACTCATGGTTTTCCAGAGGCATTCGTGACAGGCAGTCTGCTCTGCTGTTTAGGCCCCCTTTGATGTGCTTTATTCCAAATGTGTATTCCTGGAGCTTAGATAAAAGCCTTATGAGTCTGGAGCTTGCATTCCCACTTCCTCGACCTTCTCCATCCATCATGTGTACTAGCGGCTTGTGGTCAGTAACAATTTCGAGCTTCTTTCCCCACAGATAGTTCTTCAGTTTCTGCACTGCCCACACGCATGCTAGTGCCTCACGCTCGATCGTGCTATAGTGCCTCTCTGTGTCGTTTAGTCTCCTTTAAATGAATGTGATGGTGTTTTCTTTGCCTTCCTTCGTCTGGCAAAACACTGCCCCTATGCCTTTGGCGCTGGCATCGACTGTGATTACTTTCTCCAGCTTGGGATCGTACGCTTTCAGAGCTGATGCCTTTGCTATATCTTCCTTTATTTTATTGAAAGCTTGCTCCTGCTCCGGCATCCAAACATAACTCGTGTTCTTTCTTAACACCTTCCTCAGTGGTTCCACTTTATCTGCGTATCCCTTCACAAATTTAGTGTAGTACTCGCTGAGTCCCAGGAAGGACTTCAGGGTTTCCTTGTCTTTTGGTTCCGGTGCCTCGCTTTGACTAGGTCGTCTTTTGGGGTGATTCCTTCTGACGAAAGTACATGACCTAAATATTCTATCTTCCGTCTCATGAATTTACATTTTTCTTTTGACCCCGTCATTCCTCTTTTCCTCAGAATGTTTAGTACTCTGCTCAGCACATGTAGGTGTTCTTGCTCTGTTTCAGTGTGAATCAGGATGTCATCCTGGAACGCTTTCACTCCTTTGATTTCGCCAAACAGTATATCCATCAGTTTCTGGAACACCCCTGAGGAGGATGCCAGCCCAAAGGGTAATCTTATGTATCTGTATGCGCCGAAGGGCGTTATGAACGTAGTAAGGCTTTTGGATTCTTCTTCTAACGTGACCTGGTGGTACGCTGCTTTTAGGTCGATAAGGGTGAAGAATTTCGATCCTGCCACTGATTGTAAGAAGTCCTGTATCAATGGGAGAGGGTGGCAGTTACTAGTATGTTTTTATTCAATGACCTTAAGTCCACACATAGCCTTATGTCGCCCGTCTTCCTTTTCTTCGAAACTACTATTGCCGAAACCCATTTGGATGCATCCGCCTCCTCTATTACGCCTTCATCGCATAGCTTGACCAATACTTCTTTTAGTTCACTTCTTACGGACAATGGTATTGCTCTCACCTTGTGCTTGATTGGCTCTGCTCCCTCTTTCAACTTAATTTCGTGTGTAAACCACGCACACAGCCTATAGAGTCTTTAAAAACCTCGCCGTACTTTTCCACTACATCTTCAACTGTTCCTGGGCTTTCCACCATGTATATATTGTTCACTAGCTCTTCTCTTAGGATAATAGGTTCCTTTGCACCTGGTTGGAGTATCACGCCCAGCTTTGCCAAGTCTTTCCATCCTATTAAGATCTTGCCCTTTACTGCCACCTAAATCTTCGTGTGGATTGTCCTTCCTCTGAATGTGACCGAGTCATTGAAATAACCCTTCATTTCGATGTCTTTTTCCCCGAAAGCCTTGGGGTTCACGTCTGTTTCGTTCAACGATATTCCTGGCCATTTCTCCTCAAACATCAGATCCGATATGATTGTTATGGGCGACCCAGAGTCCGCACAAAATTGTAATTCAATGTCTCCAATTTTTGCTTCGCCAATGGGTCCTTTGATCCTTCCTCCTTCCATATCCACATACAGAACTATTTTTTCACACATTTCCTCGTTAAAGTCTCCTACTGTATTCACCACCACATTTTCAGTTGTTCTTAGCCTGGTTTTACACAAGGTCGTAAAGTGGCCAAATCTTTTGCATTTAGCACATTTTTTGCTGATTGCTGGGCATGACTTATGATCTGCAAGATGTTCGTGCAAACCACATCTGAAGCAACTTAAATTCCTTCCTCCTGTTCTCTTATCTCCCCAGCTTTTCTCTTGTCCTTTATGCTCACTTCTCTTTTTATCCTGTATGTAACACACGCTGGTATGACTATTACTGGTTGACAGTACCTTCGTGGTGACCAATGATCTTTCAATGGCTTTTGCTATGTCTGTTACCTCCTGTAGCGTGGGGTTCCTGCACGTCAACAATCTCTCTTGAACCTTCTTTGAGTGACAATAAAATACTATTTGATCTCTTATGTAGACATCCGTCATTTCATTAAACTCGCATTCTTTTGCTAGCACTCCTAGACATCCTTTGTATTCTTCTAGAGTTTCACCCTCTTCTTGCTTCCTGAGCGCGAACTTGTGACTTCCCACCATTATGTTGCTCTCCTCATCATACTGTTTCTCAAGTCTCTTTATAGCTTCATCATATTCATTAAGTGGCATAAATACCCCTGGTGGGTTCTCGTACTCAGGCAAACTATTGAACACTTCTTGACCTGTTTTACCTAATAATCCGAACAAGAGAGCTAACTTCCTTTCTGCATCATATTTCTTTCCGTCTATGGACACAATATAGTTCTCAAAAGCCCTTAACCATTTTTTCCATTTCATCGTGGGTCTCCCAGGTTCCTCTAAGAATAGTGGCGGTACACAGATGTTATTGCTCTGGGCCATGTTCACCTTACTCTTTAGTTGATTTGTCAGGGAGTACTTTTCTTATAGTAGAAATGTCTCCCTTTTTATTTTTATTCCTCTATTGTTAATTGTATACCATGACGTTTTTATTTTCAATATCAGTAGTAGATTGCCTTTTCCTTCAAAATGCTTTAGCTCCGTTTATTTTTATTTTTGTTTTCCTCCCCTCTCCATTCACGTATACTTTTTCCGATTTATTCCTTTTACTCAGCTGTAATTCGTTTTGTTTTTTATTTCATTCAACTTATTTGTGCATGTACTGGCTTCCGCTGCACATCGCTATCCTTTTATCATTTTGTTAGTTAATTCCCGTTCAGTCAGGGAAACTGACAGGATTCCTTCGGGGTTTCTCTAAGATGGCCGCCCGATGACGTCATTCCCCTTGCACCAATGGGCTTTCTCAACCGGCGTGACGCTGGAGCACTCCCAAGATGCTTCACGCGCTCGTCAATTTCGCCGAGCCCTAGTCAGTTTCAAAAGCCGCCAATTACGCTCAGATTCACTTACGTCAGTCTTCTTTTCTCTTGCGTGTTGACTACCTTTGTTTTCTGGTCAGCACGTCCAGCTGCTTCTCTTGCTTCTGGCAATGCGCGCAGCACTGAAAGTCCCGTGAGCCTCTCCTCCGTTAGACCCTCGTCGCCATTGTTGTGAAGTAGGAGCGGACCACGGAGGAAGGTTATAATAGTTTATTTACTATATAGTATGGAAAGGCCCACCAGGGACAGGAAGGACAGAGCAGGTGCGGGGACAGAGGATAGGGGAGAAGAACGCCGGGGCAGGGGTGACGTCATATAAGTAGGAACACTGGCATTCCAAAATGGAATGCATGACATAGGGCACATTTCATCAGCAGATAACTACGGTCCACGACAAGGACCATTAACAATAGGATACAACAGAAGTCTGTTCCTGTTCAAACAGCTGCGTCCACCATTACATGCACAGCCATGACACGCGTAGGCAAACCACTTTGCTCTATGTGCAATGCTGACTGAAGCTCATCACCGGAAATATGTTGTAACTTAATCACAAGTAGGCAGGGAAACGGCGTAAGGTGGTTTATTCACCGGAAGCAAATAGAAGTCTCAGCGTCCCTTCACAGGGTCCCTTTCTCCCCAGTCAGCAGCAACTGCCACTCTGGCTGAGTCACGAAGAATGCTGCGCCACAGCAGAACTTTGACACAGAGAAATTCCACGGAGGCACACGGCCCATCAAAACAGGTGAAATAATGGCAGATTCCCAGTCCAACGACTCACCTGTGAGTGAAGTCTCGCGCTAATATGCAAGATTTTGCCAAGTCACATGACTGTGGCCATTTTGGCTCTGCAATAAATACCACACCTAAGCCATGAGGCCCGGCATGGCTTTCTTCTTATAAGGAGTCATCATCTCGCACATCCACCCGCTCATTACCCAGCTCTTCTGGTGGTTGTCATCGCTTCTAGAACTTACCTGATAGAGTTCTCCGTCGCACAGCTCAAGACCCCCTTCTTTCAACAACGATCTTCATCCTGGACATCGAGAATTCCTGCAAGACATATCATTGAAAGACATGTCTTCCAAGGAAAATGCAGCGCATCCTTAAAGGCAAAGAATTGACAAACAAGGTTTGTGCACCAACACCAGCGGACCATCAATGCTACTAGCTTACTTGCAACAAGAGACATTTATTTCCAGAGGAGTATAATTAAGAAACTTGCATTGAAAGCTCCCCCTTGCATTGAAGGAACCTGCACCCCCCCCACCCCTAGCGCCTTGAGACCCTTACGGGTGAGTAGTCGCGCTTTAACAAACTCCTGATTGATTGAAGGATCCCCTTGAAAAGTTTTATAAGTTTGGCTATCTGTATAACTCTTTACAAACTGACTGAAATAATTCTGAGAATTTCCGAGTACTTGAAGAAGCTTTTATTTTTGAAGTATTCCAGGCTTCCTGAGAGAAAATCAAGAAGCCCAGCTCGCAATTGGACAAGACTTACCATCAAGAACAAGTCTTTGCATACAGAGAGAGCCAATCTTGAAGGCCATATGTTAAGAAGGCGTGTAACCCGTACTTGCATATGTGCGTTAAACCTAATGGGAAAATAGGCTATTTGGAAGAAATATTTAAGAGCACTGAATGACTGATGCTCATTTAATCTTTCTCTGTATTTACCCATTCGCACAAAACTTCTGACAAATCCCCTCTGGCAATTAGAAAAGAAAGTGAGAGGTCCGAAGGAGATGCACCCCAATAAAAAGAAACAGTCGAGGTGAAGTCCACACACCAATCCAGAGAGCTACAATCATCTCACTTTCTCTCTGAAACCCTAACCCCTTTCCCTTCTGGGACATCTGCCAACCCTCGGTGGTAGACCCATAGGGTTGAGAGTTGACCTAGCGGGGAGTGGAAAGACAGATATCGCCTCAGCTGAAGTCCTGAAGTTTCAAGTGAGTGGCTTGTGTGATAATAGAATTGTAACGTCTAGTCTCAAGAGATCTCACCCCTTTAGGGCAAATGTGCACTAAGCCATTGCCCGTCAGGTATTCTACCAGAGAGTTCCACAAATTATCATGTTTATTACCCTTTTCCTTGAGGTTCTATTTCAGTTTTTTCCATGGCCAGCCGCATTGAGAGCTTGTCAGCCAATGTGTGCATTGTTGAAATTGGTGTTGATTTGCATTTTAATTCCAGTAGCTGTTTCACTTCTAAAATCATATTAGTTATTAATCTCTAGTCTGCTTTAGGAAAATTCATAATTTCAGTTTATTTGAGGACAAGTATGATCAATGGCATAGCAAGGGGGGATTGAGTTGTCTGTCAGGCTCAAGATTTGGGGGCGGCGGCCTCCCCCGCCTTTACCTGCTTTCTCAGTATCCGCCAGCACCCCTCCCCCACTCTTACATTCAGCACCCCTCCCCCGCTCTTAAATTCGACTGCCGCGGTCATAAGGCCTAGCTACGCCACTGAGTATGATGCTTGCTGGGTATGGCCACAATAGATAACCAACCACCCACTTAATATGGCTAGGAATCTCTTTCCAAAAGATTGCTAATCTCAGGCATGAATTATATCTCCTTTCTGCTCACACTCCCTCCAACATAGGCCATCTGGTGTTCCATTCATTAATTTTAACCTCATTCAGGTAAATGCCTTATCATAATAAGTTTACACATCAGCTTCCTGTTCTGCTTTCTCTTACTCAAGGAGGGTATATCGGATCAAGGTCTCTGCCATTGAGCCAAAGAGATGTGGTTTCCCAAAATATGGTGCCATCTTCTCACATGAGCCCAGTCTAGATCAGCAACGATTGTGTAAGGGGATTGCAACTTTATGACAAGCTCTCAGTCCAACTAAATAAGATCACCTCAGATCACCGAACCACAGTCAAACTTCATAATAAAATCTCACCTCCTCTAGCTTCCTTGCTTCAGTAGCTTGACATGCCCCTTGTTCAAAAATGGCGCTCCCTGTCACGAGAACGTCGAAGCTTTGCATTGGCGGGACAGCAATAGGCTGTGACACCCTCAGCTGTTTTGGAATATGGTCTACAACAATGTATCTCTCCAAGCCTGAAACGACAGGCCTGAGACCGGTGATGGAGACAATGGTTTCAGCTCAAACTGGAGAAACATCAAACACTTCCCTAATGCCGGTCCACAGAGTGCTCAGGCCGGGGTCTGTGGATTACAGTCCAAGCTGCGAGGCAATGAACTCAGGTTCCAGTAGAAGTAGTCCCTTGTGGTGATTCCTAGTGTGGTTTGTGGGTGTGAAAGGAGCTCACGTATAAAGATAAAAGTCCTGTATCTGCAGAAGGAGTTGGTTAATAAGAGAGTAAGGCATACTGAACTCAAACTTAACTACTACAGCCGTACTCGGGAAGTCAAATAGAGTAAAGGGTTCTCCCAGAAAGTTAAGAAAAAATAGGGGCTTAAACAGAGAAAGCCAAATGCACAAAGAGGTAAAGAGATTAACAAAATGCAATCTCTTTAACGAAAGTCATTTTTTGTGGACATATGCAGAAGGCTTATTCGCAGACTCCTTCAAAGACAGCATAGAGAACCAATCAGTTAATTTGTCCACTGTGAGGTAAAAGCAAGGCTCATCAGACCCGCCAGGATATAGCAGCATAAAAGTGCAAATTTTGCGGCACAAAAATGCAAATTTAGCGGCACAAAAATGTACATTTAGCGGCATTATTGCGGCAATTTATTTTACTCGTAGTCATTCCTTTTCAGCCCTAAATCAATGGAACCTGTTTTAGCATAGTATTCCTCTTTGAAATAGGCATGTTTAAAGTTTCTGCAGCTCTACAGAAGCACAGCTCCAATCTACTAACCTTGTGGGAGGGGGTGTATTTCTCCCTGGGATTTTCTAGCGCCCATGAGTGCACCCCTGCGGGGGCACCACTTTCACCGCTCCCTGGGTGCAATCGCACAGCTCCCCTTTGCTCCATGGATGCAGTCACACAGCCCCCATTTGCTTCCTGGGTGCAGTCACACAGACCCCCATCGCTCCCTGGGTGCAGAGGTACAGCCTCCTCTTGTGTTGCGTGCACCGACTCCCTTTTATGGGTAGTGCTGACAGGGCAGACATCTCGCAATAATCATTCTTCAGGACCAGGTTCCCCAGTTCAAAAATCAGTAGCTCTGACCATGGTGTCACATCCTCTCACCCACTTAACAACATACCGCCCACTGAGAGAAACTCGCACTTCCTCAACCATGACCCAATTGTGCCCCGCTATAAACACCTGGATGGGGCTCAATTTAAATTACGCACTAGACAAGAGCAATATGCTGCCTACAAAAAAAAGTAACATCATCCTGGAAAAAGTAAATACTCATAGGGAATACAAAATTAAGTAAAGCATGTGAAAGGTAAGCAGGAAAAACGTGGTTACTTTAACGCTTTTACACTCCTATCCAGAAATCAGTGAGTGCTTTTGCCTGAAAAGTTAAGGACATGACTACAGGGCACGGAATGGACCCATTTCAATGTCCATTGCTTATATCCTTACAGAATGTAAGCTGTATAGTAAAAAGACCAATTCCCTGAACACCGAGATGCAGTACCTCCAGCACTGGTGCACTACTTCCCCGCCCTTGGGGAAACAACGCTATTCAAAGAAAGACAAGTAAACAAAAGTAGAGCTTCACTGGCAAATTCTGTAGAGTGGTGCAAATGTGTTTGGGTATGAATAAATTCAATCTGCCCACTTTGCTATCACTCTGTTTGGCTTTATTTAGTTATCTTTCATGTTTTGAGCCTTTTAATCCCACAGCTACACTTTGGAACATTGCTTTCATTGGGCCGGTACTGTCCAGTTCGAAGTTTATATTGAGAGAGAGACATTACTTCTCAGAAACAAGAAGGTACTCTGTTACAGAGTACCTGCACTTCTATTTATCCATTTCAAGCACTGCTTTGGAATTGTAAAATATCACAAACAGACGTCAATTACAATGTTTTTCTTTTTTGGATCCATTTCACAAGGGAACAAATCAACGAACGAAGAAAAGAGAGGGGAGAACTGTTTCTGAAGTCAGGGTTTTCAGTAAGAGAGAAGCTGCTAGACAAAGAGGGAAGAAAATGGAAGAAGAAAGACAGGGGGAGGGCAGTTGAAGCAGCAGAGAAGACACAGTCAGTGTATTCTGTGCACAAGAAGAAAAAGACTGTCCTTTTCCTTATCTGCGCGCCCCTCCCGTCCCGGGGCTGGATTCCTAATTTTCGACATTATTTCCAGTCGAGCCAAGCGATACTTTGCTTTTCTCGATCCTCTTTCATAACTATTGCAAATAATCGAGGAAGCAGGCAGCTAATACGGCTGTAAAGCGCCGTTTCACAGGGTGACGTATGGGCACACAGCCAATAAAATGGCCTCATTTTTTCATGCCTACCGGGAAAGTTTTATCACGGGCAGTTCGGTAAATATCGCGCCCGTCGCGCTTTCCAGCCGATTTCGCGATTTATTCGTAATTCGCGAAATCGTGAAATGTAGGAGGGTCTGTCTAATAGTCATCCAAACCAACATGGGGAAATAAGAGGAGCAGCGACTACCTGAAAAAGTCAATTTATGGAGTTGATATTTGGAGCGATAAATGCTTAGGCAAAGAACTTAATCAAGACCATAACCATAACCAATACCAGAAGCGTGGCTCAATGGTTAGAGCGGCAGACCATGATGCAGAGGTCTGGCCCAGAACCAGGGTTGAATTCCCGCCTCGGCGGCACTTGGACTCAATCCCCCCGGTCCTGATAATTCTCGCCTCGGTGCCTAGTCTAATCATGGGTCACACTCTGTGACTCTGGGCAATAGCTTGCTTAATCTCCACAACGGGCCCAGCAGCGCTTGGATGCCTGTCTTCCCCTTTAGGGTGGACATCTCACAGGAAAGCCAGGAAGGGTTCCACAGTGGTATGAATACAGCGCTACGAGACCTCTGGGTAGAAGGCGCTATATAAATACAAAACACATAATGCCCATCTTATTTATCCATTGTTCCCCAAGGAAATAATAGGTGGTATTGAACCTGACAGGAGTTCAATGCCCGCACAGATGCCTCAGAGCATGCCGTAGGGGCTATGCTCTCACATCTAAACAAAGAGAATCTACATCAACCAGTAGCCTTCATTAGTAAGAGGCCACTTCCCAGGGAACAGAGGTGGAGTGCAAAACTGAAAACTTTGAGTCCATACCTGTTTGGAGCTCACTTTTGGGTTCAGACAGACCACAGACCCCCAGACTAATAAAGGTTAGGGGTGAGAATCTCAAACTGTTGAGGTGGTCCATCTCCCTACAGAGAATTGAATTTATGGTGAAGCATCACCATGGACCTGACCATGCCAATGCTGATGGTATCTCCAGATTCTTTTAAATTAGTAATGAGAACTCCAGTGAGGGTGGATAGTTCTCCCTGCTTTCACACGGTGGGGACACATGTTGGACCTAACATCCTTGGTGTGGTTTCCCCCCAACCTTTTGCCTTCCAGCCTTCTGTTTGGGCTGACTTTGTATTTGATGGCTTTAGGACTCTGCACACTTTACCGCTGCTAACTAGTTCCAAAGTGCTTGTGCTCTCTCCTTTAAACATGGTAATATTGGCTATCGCAATGGCACATATGATTTATGTGTAAGTCCCTAGTACAGTACAGTGATACTACATGTACCCAGGCCCTGCAAACAAAATGCTGATAGTGGGCCTACAACACTCATTGTGCTACCCACTGAAGTAGCACTTTATAAATGTCTCAGGCCTGCCACTGCAGCCTGTGTGTGCACTTGTAAACAACTATTTCGACCTGGCAAGATAAACCTCTCTTTAGGCCCAAACCTTCCTTTTTATTACATATTAGTCACCCCTAAACAGACCAGAGGGCAGTGTATTTAACACCTTCGACGCTCATGATGAGCTCAGCTCGTCATGAGGTACACCTCTCGTACACTCATGACGAGCTGAGCTCGTCATGAACAATGGGAAACTCAATAAATCAGCACAGGGGGGGAAAAGCCTTAGCAGCCATGGTGTTAAAAAGTTGAACACGTACTTTTAAGTTTTACATGCCCTGTTAGTGAAAAACATCTCAATAAATTTTTCACTACTGTGAGGCCTACCTGTCGCATAGGATAATACTGGGTTAACTTATTAGATTTGATAAGTGATAACGTTCAATTGGGAGCAGGTAGCAGTTGAGTTGAGTTGAGTACTTGTGGAGTGCACTACCACTCCAAAAGGAGTATCTTGATTCTATACGGACACGCTACTCAAGATGTGTAAGATCAAACCCTTGGAGGTGACTGCCTCAGAAGAAAAGAGAACAACATGGTGTATTGGGGGCTGCAAAGATCCACATCTTTAATTGCTTTCTGAAAGTTGCTTCAGCGTCAATAAATCTTAAAGGACTTAGAAGTTGGTTCCAGGCCTTGGTGCCTAGTGATATAAAGGATTTATCCCCTCTAGTTCTAAGTCTGAAGGGGACCGGCTTAAGCAAGTTTGCATGCAAAGTTATCAGGGTTCTATTCGTGGTATAATGAGTGAACCTAGCCAATAGATGTTTAGATCCCGTGGCTTTGTAAGCTCAAAAAGTCAAGAGGAGAATTTTGAACATCATCCTCTTATGAACTGGCAGCCAGTTTAAATGTTTCAAAGCTGGCGAGTAAGCATGGGCGAATTTTGCGAATCTCGCGTTCGCGAATTTTGCGGATTTGCGAACTCGCAATCCGCAAAATCCGCGAATTCCCGCGAATTTGCGGATTTTTTTTTTGTGTTCGCCCGTGTTTCTGCCAGTTCGCGAGGGTTTTTACAATTTCGCAATTTGCGAACTTACCTGTCGGGTCGCAAGTTTTGCGAACTTGTTGTTTCTACGTGTCCAGCCTGTTTGGGACACTCTTCTTCATCACTGCCACTCTCTGTCACCACTGCCACTCTCTGACTACTCATGCCACCCTCTGGCCCACCCATGCCACCCTCTGTTTCATCACCACACCCTCTGGTTGTCCAGTGTACATTATTTTCGGCAAAGCAAAGCACACCTTCCCTGCCTCAAGTGACCTGAATTAATTTGGGGCTGATTAATGTGTCACAGAATATTTTTTTAGCTGGCACCTGCTTCCTTAGTGCGCCCTGATTAGTGATCTTTTGCACTTGCTAAGTGCTTTCATTGTTGCAAAATTAGTTACAACACCTGCCCTGCCCCAACTGACAATAATGAATTAGGGGCTGATTAATGGATTTTAACTTCCAGCCTGGCTCCTGCTTGTCTCCCTTAGCTGTAATTCAGGACCTTTGTGGCATATGTGTAACTATTCTGAGGTTCAGAGCAGGGTCACATAATAGTTGCAACTGGCAACTGAACTCTGGAGGGGCCCCTCAGGAAGCACTACGGGAAATGGCTGCTAATGATGAGCCTGAACTTTTGAACCTGGTAAGTAGTTTCAGTTTTGCTAAGATCGTATTTCTGCAATTTAGCACTTATTCGCGGGGCGCGAAGTTGTACTGGGAAGCCGCGAACTCACGCGAACAGTGCGAGCAGTGCGAGCAAAATCCGCTGCTCGCGGATTTGCGGATTTTGCAGGAGATTCGCGAATCTCGCGGATTGCGAATTTCCCGAAAATCCGCAAAATCCGCGAGCGAAACGGATTTTCCGCCCATGCTTACTGCCGAGGCAGATGATTGTCAGGGAAGTTTTAAAACCAGTCTGGCAGCCGCATGTTGAACAACTTGGAGTTTTGGAGATTTTGTTTAGAGGATCAAGCATGCAGATTGTTACAGAGGTCCAGCCTGGAGATTATAAGTGCACAGGCCACTGTCTTTCTGGCTGCCAGTGGAAGAAAATAAAAAACATTTTCTCAGAGATTTTAATAAATTGAAACACATGCCAGCAACTGCAATGGCCTGTGGATGGAAAGACAGGGAGGCATTAAAATTAACTCCCAGATTTCAGACGACCTCCACATTGACGGGTGGGGCTGACTCCGGTACCATTTAGCTGGGGCAAAAAGATTGGACCTGCCAACCGGCATGATCACTCTTTTCTCTGTATCACATTTTAGAGGGTTAGCTTGCATCCACTGCATGACCACCATGAGACAGTTTTTGAAATTCAGCTCCAACCCAAAGAATGCTATATCCAGCGATAGGAGCAACTTTGTATCATCCACATAAGAAGTGATATCTATTCCGAAGGAGGTAAACCGAGAGATCGGGGGTGGGTCATACAGATGTTGAATAAAACCAGGCTCATTGATGAGCCTTGAGGAACACTGAGATTACTACTGTTACTACAGATGAGAAAGACCTCAGCACGTTCGTTTGTCTGCGAACTGTAGGAAACAGTTTTATCCAGGAGAATGCAGGTCCAGAAATCCAGCATTCCTTGATCCGATGGAGCAGAATGTCATGGGAGATGGTGTCAATTGCAGTGGATAAGTCTAACAAAATCAATACTGCATTATTATCTGCATCCAGAGTACGTTTTAGAGTGTCGGCTACTTCCAACAGAGCAGATTCGATGGAGTGTTTTGGGTGAAAACCCGATTGCCGTGGGTGAAGTGAATTTATGTTTTCCAAGAACTCAATGAATTGGCCATTAACTAATTTTTTAATCATTTTGCTCATTGCCGGAAGCAAAGAGATGGGGCTCAAATTTGACAATATTGTTGGTTCTTTTTTGCAGGTTTTTTTTGCAGGGATTTAACCACTGCTAGCTTCCACTCTGCCAGCACCACTGCTGTGACTGATGAAGTATTCAAAATTAATCACAGAGTTGACTCTGTCGACGACCCTATGGAGAAGCATAGGGCGGGGCAGGGGTTGTTTGGCGATCACAGTTTACAGGACAGGATAGCCTGGTGAGACTGGGCTGGTATGATTTCCTGAAAAGCTGACATGGTTTCAATCCCTACCTTCGAGGGAACATTTGTCATCATGTGATTTATCAAGGGTGTAGGAGTTGTGAAATCTCTTTGAATTGCTCATATTTTCTCTTCATAAATGAGTAAATCTGATTACCTAACATTTGAGAGGGCGGGATCTCCCTAGCCAGTGCCTTCGTTTTAATAGAAGATTTAGAAATCGTAAAGATCATCTTCTAATCGATTTAACCTTATGCAATTTGAGTGGACAATTAGGCTTTTTTAGCAGCCTTAATCTGCCTATGATAGGCTTTTAATGCAAAGTGAATTAAGTCCTCTGGGTTATAGGCCTTCTGCCATTTTCATTCTAGTTGCTTGCAACACATTTGTTGTTAAGCTAAGGCCTGATTGATTGAACCATGGAGCTGAAGGCGGAGATTTGAGCTTTCTCTTAAAAAAGAAAAATACTGGTGCTAATTTAGTAGCTGCGTGGGCAATCCAGTTATTTAATGGACCCACTGTCATCTGCTATTTTTCCCACCAGAGTATGGATAGAATTAGATAAGGATATAGGAAGTATGGAAACAGATAACAGCCTGCCCCAGCTAATTGTGGTGGGAGGACCCAAGACTGAGGGGGACACTCTGGGCTGACCTTCCTCTAGCCTGGTTTTAAAAGGAATTAGCATATGGTCATACCAGATCTGCTGAATGAGAGCTTCAACTATCAAATTAAAGTTCTCTGAGCAGACATCGTCAAGGGCGTGACCTGCAGCATATGTGGGAGCTGTGACAAGTTCATGCAACCCAATAATGCTTAGGGTATCAAAAAATCTAACTACTTCAGGATCATTAGTGCACTCTAGATGGAACCTAAAATATCCCATAATAGTGAAGTTTGCATATCGAAGTGAAAAAGAAAATGAGGTTTCACCCAGAGAGGCCAGGTAGGTAGAACCTGAGCCTGGTGGCGGTATGTTAAACCACCTGCGACGGACTGGAAGGGGCCAATCTTGAAACTAAACCCCAAACTTTCAGCCACCTTTAGGGAGCCCAAATCAAAAGTTTCACATAGGAAGGAATCTTGTAAGAGGGTAGCCAGGTCACCTGCATGTAATCCCGGTCTATCTTGCCTAGAAATAGTATAGCCAGGAAGTAGAGTAAGGGCATGACCCTATTCTTAAGTACACTTCTGGACCTGTGAAAGACTCAGAAAGACTGCTGTGCTGATCTACCAGAAGGACTGCTACTCTGTTGCCCTGCTGCCTGAGTGAAGGACTGAACCTGCATCTTTATCCCAGGACCACCAGAGTGACCACACGTGCCATTTGGCTGACCTCAGGGACAGAACAGGCACCAACCACCTTGAAACTAGCACCTGGACCCAGTCCGCTGTGAGTCTTGTCCCCCAAGTGATGCCACCCCAGTCATGGACCTTTGGAAGGGTACCTGGAGGTGCTCTGCCAGCCCAGCTGTGGTCCTGTGAGCAGAACCGACTCAGTGCATTGCATCTCTGAGTAGCAGCTTCAGTACCTGCTGCAGCATGATCTATCCCCGACACCGAACCTTGCATCACAGTACTCAGTCACCTTGGAATTGCCGCAGCGCAATGTATCTTCGACGCAGGCCTTTGCATAGCAAGCCCCTCGTCGATGACATCCTCGTCGAGGATGCAGGACTCCGCATTGCAAGCCCTGCAACTTACTCGGAACCAGCCAGTACACGATGCATCTTCGATGCATAATTTAGCATAGCAAGTCCGCCCCATCCACGGCATCCTTGTCAATGACACAGGACCTTGCAACGCAGCCAAGTAGACGCTCAGAACCACTGTTGCATGACGCATCCTCAACGCAGAATCTTGTAACGCTCAGCTGCCAGGATCCACAAGTTCAGGTTTCATCGCATCAGCCTGAACTTGTGCATTTGTCCTAGTCCGGCGACCAGATAACCACAGTTGGCGATTTATGCTTCTAGGCACTATTTTTCAATTAAATCTTTAAAATTACATACCTGAGGTTATACCTATTGAATTATTGTCATTTTGGTGTCAAATAATTTATTACATTTTACTCTATTTTTCTAAATTGGTCTGGCTACTTTTGTGCCATGCTACCAGAGGGTTAAACACAGGTTGGGATTTGCCTATATGTCACTGTGACAGAGATTGTGATTCCTGCTTGAGTAGGGCTTCAAACCCCTAAACCTACAACCCAATTTCCAACATTGGTGTTCGGCAGTGAGATTTGGGCTCGTGTTTGTGCAGTGCCATTCAGTGATATTGTGTTACACTAAAATCACATATAAATTATTTGATACCGTTTGGAGTTTCTTTTAAATTTTCCTTGAATGTTCCTTTTTCTTTTTCAAAAGTCCCTCTCAGTCTACCTGCAATTAAGCAGTTTGAGCTTGCCAACATAGATGCCTACACTCTGGCTGAGTGCAAGAAGTTCTACAAGGAGAGGGAACTTCCAGCCAAGAGCAATACTAGAAGGTTGGAGTTCCAAACGTTGCTGAGGGCCTGGGCAGAGGCCCACCACTCACTGGTCACAGCAACAGAAGTTATGAAAAGTCCCTGGGGTGTAACTCCATCTTATGTAGGCCCGACTCCATGTTATGCCATAGAAGTCACCCTCTTCCTCAACTTAGACAATGGACATCGCCATTTTCCCTGATTAATGTAGAATCATTGTCATATCTGCCTTTCAACTCAGATGTTACCAGACCTTATCTCTGTGATATTGTCAAGTTTTTTAATTAATGACATAGATAAAACATCTAAGCTGATATACCACATCATATCAAGTTATACTAAGAGCACATACAGACATGTAACCAAAAGAACACGTCTGAATTGATGTCCATTTAGCTTATGTGTCCATAAGCAGAGGTCTGAAATGCATACCTCTCCTTAGGCATTCCTAAACTAAAGTCAGAAATTCCAATCTGTTATATTTATTAATTTATTTCTCATAGTATAGCGCATAGAAGCATTAGGGTGTTAGAATCTAGATAACAATTTAAATGCCATTTTAACAATGCTGGAAATGTTCATCTTGTTGTTGTTATTTATAACATGTCCAACTACTGTTTTTATAATATTACGTGTAGTCGTTTTAGATGTACTAAGAAACATGTTATTCCTGTAGTAATAAATAATTTGAACTTTAAAGTGTTCATTGTTCTTAGTAAAGTATCATACAGTGAAAAATGAAATAAGGTTTGTTGCGGTTTCCACAGTGCCCCTGGTCCCTTAATAGGATTGATAGAAACAAAAAGAAATACATATATAACAATTACACATTGAATAGTGTTTGCGTGGCTACAATAACTGGTCTTTCACATTCATTGCTTGTGCATTGAACCAAGTTCATCCTTGTTACCTGTGGGTAAGAACGCATCCCTTGTAGAGTTAAGCCAAATAAGTAACTTAACACAACAGAAGGAGATGATGCTGGGGAAAGTCAGGGAGAGGATCTGGATACCAATCCTAAAATGCAGGATTCAGCTGAATCTGGATAACTTGTTGCCTGCATTGGAGCTCCCTGCCAGAGCACAGAGCAGTATATCTTCCCAAAGACAGTACCCAGAGGAGCTTGAGGACAGGAAGAATGAGTAGGAGTTTAGGCTGCAGATAGCCAGGATTAACATGGAGGAAAAGAAACTGGCCATGGAAGCAGAGAGTGCTTTGGAGAAAAAGAGACTAGCCATTGATGAGACGAGAATGGCCCATGAGCTATGTCTCAGGGAGCTGGACATGAGAGCTAGGCAAGCTGAGTTTAGCAATATTGGTGACAGCATGCCCTCAGTACCATATGAAGACAAGATGGTGCACATTCCAAAGGATCTAACTTTGTTGTGAGAGATGACATTGACAAGTGGTTTGAATCCTATGAGGTTGCTCTGGAGATGAATACGGTCCCTTGATAAGGATTAGGGGGCTAGTCTCTGGAGACACATATCTAGCAAAGGCAGGGAAGGAGGAAAGGATAAGGTATCCCCTCAACAAGGACACCCTTGTCAGTAAGTATGGCCTCACCCCAGAAAAGTCCAGGTAGATGTTTAGGGACAGTCAGAAGCTGTCCCGTTAGTCCTGGGTGCATTGTGTAGATTAATTTTGCAAGGCACTGAATGGTTGGGTGAAGTAAAAGATTACCAGGGGCTTTACAGTTTGGTGGTGAGAGAGCATATGTTCTGTCTTTGTTTTGCAGATCCGTGCCAACATCTGATTGATAGAAAGCTCACTGACCCCAGAGAGCTTGCCAAGGAGGCAGACCGTTGGCTCAGCACCAGGGTCCACAATGCGGTTTCTGGGGGGGATTGTCACAAGGGTGGGCAGGTTCCCTACCAGTAATAGTAAGAGGGGCGTGGTAAAATTAAAAGCGGGGAGTTCTCTAAATGTCCCCAAAGTAGTTCCCTGGGGCAGGATTCCTAACTCCCACCATGAGAATAGGAAGAATGGTTTTCCTGAATATAAGTCTTCAGGGTAGTTCAAATGTAGGTGCTAAGAGTGTCCAAAGCTTAAGCACTTCAAAGGTGACCCAACTTGGGCACAGTCCCCCACTTCTGGGCAGACACCAAGACTGGCTAGTACAGCACTTGAAGAGGAAATTGCCCCAGGTTTTATGGGGGGTAGCGCAGAGGTCACTCTAGTGTCCCTGGGTGATGGGGAGATGATGCAAAGAGACCATGGGGCTTATTTATGGGCCCTTGTATCACTTTTACGATGCTGGTGCGTCACATTTTGTGACGCACCAGCAGAGTAAAAAATGTGCCTTGTTGCACCTTATTTACAAAGTGACGCATCTAGGTAGATGCGTGACTTTGTAAACCCCAGCGCCACATTATACCTGCTCCAGGTATAATGTTTGCAAGGGGTCGTTTTGACGCAAGAAAGAGTCATAGAAGTGACACAGTGAAATCTATAAGATTTCAATGCGCCATTTCTTGGACGCTAATGCGTCAAAATCTTACGCCTGCCTCATGGCAGGCAAAAGACTGACGCAGGCACTAACAACATGGTACTTGCCCATGTGAAAGTACACATTGCTGGAGTTGCGTCACTTTTGTGACACACTCCAGTAATGCGTCACTTTTGCGCCTACAGATACGTCAGAAATACTGACGTATCTGTAACTCCTTGCGACATGATGCGTCATACTGTAAATATGATGCATCGTTAGTGTTGCAGGGAGAGCGCAGTGAAAAGTGACGCATCGCTGTATTCACGCAGCGACGCGTCACTTTTCATAAATGAGGCCCCATATACTTAACAATACCAAGAAGTATAGGCAGTGTGTCACCATCAATGGGCAGAGGGTGGAGACTCTGAGAGGCACAGGAGTCAGCATTACAACCCTCATGCATCATCTGTTGTCCTCAGAGACGGTAGTCCCTAATATAGTCCACTTGGTTGTGGAACCTGACAACCATGAGAGTCACAATCCATTGGCTCTGGTTCCCTCTGAATGGGGATGCAGGTATCAGGTTCCTTGAGGGTAGCTGTGAGTCCATCCATGCCTTTTGATTGTCTGGTCGGTAATGACCTGGAGAACACCACATGGAAATATTGGCTCTTTTGTCCTATCTGGAGATTTTGGGTTTGTCTGAGTGGGTGTTCCTGACCACACCGTCAATGGTCGCCCGAGAGGGTGTCAGGAGAACTTGGAGCCTAGAAGAATGGCCCAGGTACCTGCCAAAAAGCAAAAGGCGAAGTGGCTTGGGAAAACCGCTCCTGAAACTTCCATTGACCAGGAGGTGGCTGAGTCTCAGGGCGAAGCCCGGGACCTACAGGGGAGGATATTACTGCCCTGGGAGACCTACAGGAACTGACTATTTGGCAGAAGGGGGTCCAACCAGGGAAGAAGTCTGCAGAGTGCCCTACTCTAGAGGACCTACGGTGGCAGGCCGAGGCCCAGTCAGCTTGTGACACGTCTGAGTATCACCTGATTTACTGGGAGAATGATCTCCTGTATAGTGAGCCTCAGGCTCCTGAGCCTGTTGCAACCCATGCGTTGGTGGTCCCCCAGTGATACAGAGTCTTCCTACTGGAGCTGGCTTATGATGGCAGGTCATCTAAGGAAGGGAAAGACCTTTGGCAGGCTTGTCACCCACGGTAAACATCGTTTACCATGAAGTTTTCACAACGCAGTACCTTTAGCACGCATCCCTTACAACGCAAGTCGCAAGTCGTTACCACGACTTGCGCCGGAGGGCGCTAAAGGATTAAAAATAGTAAATTTACTATCCCAACACCGTACCTAGGGTCCACGGGGACTGGTGTTAGAATAGTAAATTATACTATTCGAAATCCGCATGTGGTAACAACTTGCGTTGTAAGGGATGCGTGGTAAAGGGATGCGTTGTGACGGTATGCGTTGTACCGTCATACATCCGTCACCCACTACTATTGGCCCCAGATGAATATGGCGTCAGAAGCATTCTGCAGTTCATGTCCCACCTGCCAGGCAACTGGGAAGTCAGCGAAGAAGCACAAGGCTCCTATGGCTCCCATTCCAGTCATTGGCACCCCTTTGAAATGGTGGACATCAACATTGTTGGGCCTCTGGACCCCAAGACAACCCTAGGTAACAGGTTCACCCTGGTCTAGGTGGACCATGGCACCCAGTACCCAGAGGCTATTCTTCTGAGGACAGTGACTGCACCCGCCATGACCAGGGCACTGCTGTGGATATTTACCCGTGTGGGATTCCACAAGGAGGTAGAGACAGACCTTGGTATCAACTTCATGTCAGCATACATGAAGTCTATGTGGGACAAGTATGGGGTAAAGGTCTCCACACGCCATCATCCCCAAACCAAAGGGTTTGTTCAGAGATTCAACTAGACCCTGAAAGCCATGATCATCGGCTTGTTAGAGCCTTTGAGACGGAAATGATAGATCCTCTTCACATGCCTGTTGTTTGCATACAGAGAGGTGCTTGAGAAGGGAGTTGGATTAAGCCCCTTAAACCTCTGTATGGGCACCCTGTTTGAGGGCCTCTCAGTCCGGTGGATGAGGGTTGGGAGCAAGTTCCCAAGAAAGCTCCTCGGGATGTGGTCAGCTACATGCTAGTCTCTCCCACCCAGATGAAGCTTTTCTGAAAGAAGATGAAGGGAAATCTAGAAGTCTGCCAGGAGGTTATTAAACAGTGATATGACCAAAATGCCACTCTAGTCGAGTTTCAGTTTGGCCAAAAGTTTGGGTGATGAAGGTTGTGGAGCCCGGGCCTTACAAGACCAATGGTCTGGGCTCTAGGAGGTAAAAGAGCACAAGGCACAAGGGGGGTATTACTTACTTCCCCAAAAGCCCTTTACAGGTTCTGCATGTCAATCACCTCAAAACCCGACTTCAAGAGGTCTGAGGTTACCATGCTCCTGCTCACTGATTATGGAGTGGAGGAGGAGAATGAACCTCTCCCAAACCTCTTTTCTTCCAAGGAGCAGGATGGGTCAGAGGAGGGTGTCAACAACTCCCATACAATGACCCTTGAGCAACAGAGGCACGGTCACCAAGTTTTGGGACAGTTCACATTTCTCTGCTCCCTTACCCCAAGGCTCCTTACATGGTGTACCCATGATATTGACACTGGGGCTCGTGTGCCTGTGAAGAATAAGATCTACAGGATATCCGCCAAAATGGGAGCCAGCATAAAGGAGAACATTTCTAAAATGCTGGAGCTTGTGGTAATTGAGCCCTCAAGCAGTCCTTGATCTAGCCCAGTGGTGCTAGTCCCCAAGGCTGCCCCTACAAGTACCCCCCCTGAACTAAGGTTCTGCGTGGATTACCAGGGGCTCAATGCAGTCACTAAGACTGATGCACATCCCATCCCCGGAGTTGACAAGCTCATTGATTGGTTAGGGGCTACACCACCGCACATTTGATTTAGAATCTGGGTACTGGCAGATTGCTGTAAATGAGGGGACCAAAGAGAGATCTGCTTTCTCTAAGCCTGTAGGCCACTTACAGTTTCAGGTGATGCCCTTCGGGTTGAAGAACACCCCTGCCACCATCCAGAGGTTGGTCTATCAGGTCCTGGCTGGTTTGGACAATGTCAGTGCTGTTTACCTTCAGTTTTAGCTGAGCAGACCACCTGGCCACCTCAGTGAAATGCTCTACAGAGAGCAGGCCTGACTATCAAGGCCAGTAAGTGCAGTGCAGATAGGGCAGTGCTCAGTGGTCTGCTTGGATCACCAAATGGGCGGAGGCAAGGTGCAGGTCCTCCAGGCCAAAATTTTAACCATTTTGGCTTGTGTACCACCCAAAACCCAGACAGAGGGGGAGCCTTCCCAGGTCTCACCAGGTACTACAGGAGATTTGTCAAGGGGTATGGCACCATTGTTGCTCCCTTGACAGAGCTGACTTCTAAGAATCAGCCCAGACAGGTGATCTGGATGGAGGTTTGCCATGCTGCTTTTGACACCCTGAACAAGCATTGGCATAGCCAATAGGTCTCACCTTTGGGACCTTGTAAGTGATTAGCCATGCAGCACATGATCCTTGGTGCTGTCCCGCCAGGGATTGATGAGCTATGCAATTAATACACACTGGGTCATGCATTGTGATTCAAGAATACATGCTTGCCTGAAACCTAAAAAGCTCACAGTGCCAGATTATGTCAACACACAAGATATTCTCCCAGGAATTCTGTAAGGCCCAAAAATAATATGGTGTTCTCTTTCAAGATAGACACTGCTTTACCCAGCTCCTGGTTCTGTCACAACGAATGAAGACAGAATGGAAGCCAAATTATAAATGGAGTCATGCACAGAGAAATAGTACAGAATATAAGGCCAGGCATAGACCCCAGAAAAAATAAGAGGGCTGGTGAAAACGGGAGCACATTTGAGGGTCTTCCCATAGGGCAGCAACTTCCCTCCCCTTCTCTGACAGAATGCACAGGCAATGCACCAGGAGTCAATAGGAAGGTATTATAGTCAGAGCAATGGTCATGCTCAGGAGGCTGAATGAGTAAATTATGTAGAATCTACTCAAAGTAGAGATGGTTGACTACCTTGACGCACACTGCACGTACCTACTCTGGGAGCAAATTGGTTCATGTCAGAGTTCACCTAAAACACATGACCAAAGTTCAGACCGGTATGTGGCCAAACAGTTGATTTTAATAGACTAAAGCTAGCCACTTCCATAGCTGCCAATGTTTCAGACTGCTTATGTGTGACATTTTAGTAATTTCTGGGTAATTATGAGTGATATTCAAAGACTATGAGTGACACTTTGTCGCGAGCAAAACAAAGTACTGAAGATGAGGGAAACATAAATATCAGAAATAACACCCACATGGCTGCCAAGTTGTTAGATTCTTTGTGATATTTCCATGGACTAATTGCGTTTATGAGTGACATTGTAGTTCCAAATGTATGACGCCTTGAGTTTTTCTCACTGTTTCTCACAAATAAAACCAAGGAATAAGTTCCATGTAAAGAGATAAATATCAGAAACTACCCACGTCTGAGCAGTGAGAATCACTACAAAAGACCTAGAGTAAATTCCCTTTAATGGAAGCCCGCTAACTGATTTTGTATTTCCAAAGTGATTCTTACTGTAGTGAATACAGAATTACATTATATTGCTAAGGCTTTAAACTGTTTCAAATGGCTGGTTCTTTGGTAAAGGCAGCAGTCACTGATAGCCAGACAAATCTGGCTCTTTGGGGGCCGGACTGCCCCTCATGCTAATGGTGCCTGTTCCACCAGCGGTCATCGCTGATCTTGTGTGAAGCCTCCACAACATTCACTCAGGACTGGTAGGTCAGGCGCCAGCCTCCAGGAGCAGTACGTGTATGAAGTTGTGTGCCTTGTGGGAACCGAAAGGGTTACTAAGGGATTGGTTATGCTAGCTTAATCTACAAACTGGGGAATTAAAGTCTTTACTAAAGTGTGCCTCTAATCTTTCCTACTTCACTGATCACATCGGTTTGCAGCCTGGCACTGTTTGTAGTAGAGTTTAGGTTCCAATTTAATGTTCGAAACATAATTATGTGAATGTGAACCTATGTAATGTGAGCCTCTGTAATGTAACTAGTGCTTGTGTAAAGAGGTTCAATGACTTTGTATTGAGGTCACGCTATAAAAAATTGTAAAAGAAAAACATGTTACCAAGAAAAGTTTTGCCCCTATTCTCCTGCACTGGGCTGAGCACTGATAAGAGTGTGTCTAAAATCACAGGGCTGATACACTTCAGGAGGAGTAAAGAGTCGAGTGTGTCCAAAATCACAGGGCTTATACACTTCAGGAGGAGTAAAGAGTAGAGTGTGTCCAAAATCACAGGGCTGATACACTTCAAGGAGTAAAGAGTCGAGTAAAGAGTCGAGTCTGTCCAATATCACAGGGCTGATACACTTCAGGAGGAGTAAAGAGTAGAGTGTGTCCAAAATCACAGGGCTGATACACTTCAAGGAGTAAAGAGTCGAGTAAAGAGTCGAGTCTGTCCAATATCACAGGGCTGATACACTTCAAGGAGTAAAGAGTCGAGTAAAGAGTCGAGTCTGTCCAATATCACAGGGCTGATACACTTCAGGAGGAGTAAAGAGTCGAGTCTGTCCAATATCACAGGGCTGATACACTTCAGGAGGAGTAAAGAGTCGAGTCTGTCCAATATCACAGGGCTGATACACTTCAGGAGGAGTAAAGAGTAGAGTGTGTCCAAAATCACAGGGCTGATACACTTCAAGGAGTAAAGAGTCGAGTAAAGAGTCGAGTCTGTCCAATATCACAGGGCTGATACACTTCAGGAGGAGTAAAGAGTCGAGTCTGTCCAATATCACAGGGCTGATACACTTCAGGAGGAGTAAAGAGTAGAGTGTGTCCAAAATCACAGGGCTGATACACTTCAAGGAGTAAAGAGTCGAGTAAAGAGTCGAGTCTGTCCAATATCACAGGGCTGATACACTTCAGGAGGAGTAAAGAGTCGAGTCTGTCCAATATCACAGGGCTGATACACTTCAGGAGGAGTAAAGAGTCGAGTCTGTCCAATATCACAGGGCTGATACACTTCAGGAGGAGTAAAGAGTAGAGTGTGTCCAAAATCACAGGGCTGATACACTTCAAGGAGTAAAGAGTCGAGTAAAGAGTCGAGTCTGTCCAATATCACAGGGCTGATACACTTCAGGAGGAGTAAAGAGTCGAGTCTGTCCAATATCACAGGGCTGATACACTTCAGGAGGAGTAAAGAGTCGAGTCTGTCCAATATCACAGGGCTGATACACTTCAGGAGGAGTAAAGAGTCGAGTGTCCAATATCACAGGGCTGATACACTTCAGGAGGAGTAAAGAGTCGAGTCTGTCCAATATCACAGGACTGATACACTTCAGGAGGAGTAAAGAGTCGAGTCTGTCCAATATCACAGGACTGATACACTTCAGGCTGAGTAAAGAGTTGAGTCTGTCCAATATGGCCCTAAGTGCTAATGTGGCTAAAGGCTTGGGGGTGCTTACTTGCTGCATTGCCAGGGTGTGTAGTAGGTTTAGCCACCACCTGAACGAGTTCTTTGGTGTAGTTTAAGCTCCTTCTATTAACTGAGAGTAGTTGTTTCTATTTTCCTTGATAAAGAGGTTTTATATTTAGGTAAAATAATCTTGTTAAGGGAGAGCTCCCTCTCATTATATTGTGCCTAACAGTGTCTTTCCTTTCTTTTACAGCTTTGTTTTTCAAGTCTAAGCGCCTCCGAAAACCAAGGGGCTGATGGAGTTTTCATATTGTTGGTGGTTTTTTTTGTAAGGTGCTAGTTTATCGGCTGCAGAGTTTAGCCTTGTGTTAAAAAGATGAAAGGCGCGTTCCGTATCTTCTGGCAAGTTAGGTTGGGATTGCAACAGGTGATGACTAAGTAGATTGTTCGTCCAGGCATGAAAATGGGAGCGGGGATTATTCCCTGAGCTAAAATGGTGAGGTTGTGGGACATTAAGTTTGATTATGATGGCAGGGTGAACTGTCCAAACTAAGGGTAGGATCTCCTTGATGGTGGTCGGGACATTATTAGTGAAGAAGCCATCTAAGGTGTGTAAGTCAACATTAGTGGGCTCATTAATAGTTTGAGTTAGTCCTAACACACTCATGGTATCCAGCAGGGTTATGGTATTGTTATCTGTAGTTGTCTCTAAATGAAAGTTAAAATACCCAAAATATGGAAATCTTTTTTGCAGGCACAGACTTCTAGGAGAGAGCTAGTGTTGCTGAGATAACAGCCTTTATGGCCAGGAGGGAGATAGAGCAGCATGCCTTTAAAGGAAAAATTATTAGTTATTTTGAGGTTGAAGAAAAAAGCTTCTCAATCTTGTGATGGGATAGTTTCAAAAGATGCCCTAAAGTCATTGCAATAAATCAGTGCAAGTTCACCCCCGCTTAAGCGGTCTGTCCTGTCTGTGTACTGAGAAACCTGACGGTACTGCTATGCAAAAATCTGGGCTAGCTGTGGGGTCGGCCCAGGTTTCTGTGAGAAAGAGCAGGTCAAGTTTCTGAGAATCAATAAAGTCTGCAATTTCCAGTTTATGTTTGGGGAGAGAACATGCATTAATGAGCACACAGCGTGTTTGTAGAGTTGTATTATTTTTAGGACATAGCTGTTTTGTGACATTGGGAATGGAAGAGGGAGAATGCATGCAGGCGGCTGGAACCCGAAGATTAAAACCGCAGTTGTGGCATACGGCATTGTTCTCAAACGATGGTGAGGCTAATTTAAAACAAGACAAACACAAGGAGATGATGGATGGAGCGCTGAAACTTTTCAGACACTGACCCCCAGTCACAGATCTGGGCTGAATCCATCATCGTTCTTCAGCTCAGTTTGCCACCCCAGAAAAGACCCAGCTATTTGCAAATCAGTCTTGACCCTGTGCCTCTTAGGAACAGTCCAGCCCGAACTGCCAAGCCAGGTGGATTCAAGCTAGCCTGGCTAATGAGGGGTGTTACCCCAAAAACCTGTCCCAGGATGCTAGTTTCCGGTCCAGGAAAGACGTGGTTAGGCAGTTCAGGCTGGACTGTTTCCATGAGGCACAGGGTCAAGACTGATTTGCATATAGCTGGGTCTGAACTGGGGTGGCAAAGTGAGCTAAAGAATGATGATGGATTCAATCCAGATCGGTGACTGGGGGTGAGTGTCTGAAAAGTTTCAGAGCTCTGTCCATCATTTCCTTGTGTTTGCTATGTTCACCCTAAGTTGGCTGGGTATGCCCAGATGTGGTTCCCTTGCTCACTTTACCACTGGATTCAAGTTAGCATGGCTGATGAGGGGTGTTACCCTGAATCCGGTCCCAGGATGCTAGTTTCCGGTCCAGGGAAGGCATGGTTTGGCAGTTCGGGTTGAACTGTTCCCATGAGGCACAGGGTCATGACTGATTTTCATATAGCTAGGAACTGGGGTGGCGAAGTGAGCTAAAGAACGATGATGGATTCACCAAAATCTGTGACTGGGGGTGAGTGTCTGAAAAGTTTCAGCACTCCGTCCATCATCTCCGTGTGTTTGCTTTCTTCGCCCTAAGTTGGCAGGGTATGCCCAGACATGGGTCTCTTGCTCAATTTGCCACTGGATTCAAGCTAGCCTGGCTGATAAGGGGTGTTTCCCCTAAACCAGTCCCAGGATGCTTGTTTCTGGTCTAGGGAAGTCCTGGCTTGGCAGTTCGGGCCAAACTGTTCCCATGAGACGCAGGGTCAAGACTGATTTGCATATAACTGGGTCTGAACTGGGGTGGCGAAGTGAGATAAAGAACAATGATGGATTCAAACTATATCTGTGACTGGGGGTGAGTGTCTGAAAAATGTCAGCGCTCCCTCCATCATCTCATTGTGTTTGCTTTGTTTGCCATAAGTTGGCAGGTTAAGCCCAGACGTGGGTCCATTGCTCACTTTGCTACTGGATTCAAATTAGCCTGGCTGATGAGGGGTGTTACTCCGAAACCAGTCCCAGGATGCTTGTTTCTGGTCCAGGAAAGGCCTGGCTTGGCAGTTCAGGCTGGACTGTTCCCATGAGGTACAGGGTCAAGACTGATTTGCATATAGCTGGGTCCGAACTGGGGTGGCGAATTGAGCTAAAGAACGATGATGGGTTCAACCCAGATCTGTGACTGGGGCCGAGTGTCTGAAAAGTTTCAGTGCTCCGTCCAACATCTCCTTGTGTATGTAAATTAAAACAAGTACACTTAAAAAATGTAGCCATGGTGTTGAATGTTTGGAGTTCTTTTTCGTTGTGACTCTGACGATTATGAGGATGGATAGAAAACCTGCCAGGATTTCTGGCACTTGGCGCGCTCTGGGCACGGACGTGCACAGACGGGCTTGCTCACCAGCGGCGCGCCTGCAGCACGTGTCTGTGCTCTCCACTGAGTTAAATAGCCTTCCCTTGGATGGGACGTGGCCATAGCATGAGCAAGAGCTCAGTGAAAACCAGTGGGCAAAGCAAACAGGACTTCAAGCTGGAGTCCAGTAACCCCTACAGCTATCACAGACTCCCCTATGAAGAGCTGTATTCTGGTAAATTAAAACAACATAAAATAAAGGTGAAAAAGATAAAAACAGAAAATTACTAAAACTGGGAGGCACTCCCTCTAATATGGCGCCCGGCAATCTGGGATCCAGGCACTTCCCAAAACAGCATGAATGCGTACCAGGAAAAAAAAAGTGGCAAGTGTAGCTCAGTAGGAGCTGCGTGGAAGTGCTCTCCACTGAGTTAAGTAGCCCTCCCTTGGAGGGAGCGTGGCCATAGCATGAGCAAGAGCTCAGTGAAAAGCAAACAGGATGTCAAACTAGGATACTGCAACCCCTACAACTATCACAGGCACCCCTGTGAAGAGCTGTAGCCTGGTAAATTAAAACAACATAAAATAAAGGTGAGAAATATAACCAGACAATTAGTAAAACCGGGAGGATTACTCTCTCTCATATGGCGCCCGACTATCTGGGGTCCAGGCACCTGTCAAAATGGCATGAGTACCTACAAGGAAAGTAAAACAGGCAAGTGTTGCTCAAGAGGAGAACTCTTTATTGATAAAGTCTGAATTTAAGTCACAGTCACGAAAATGCCACTTTAAGAAAGTTGGCATTTTCTTGTTCTAACTATGTGGTGCCTGCAGCCTGTTTCCTGGGTTAAATGACTAGGTGTAGCTGGCAGTGGGTCATTGTATGTTGCACCCAGACAGTGAGACAATGAGCATAGGTATTGGCAGGATGAGCCATCTCTGACTTGATGAAGGGGAGGAAATGACACCTACCACACTTGCACATCACAAAGACTCTGAGCACACTCACAAAGGGTTTGACTGTAGTGCATTGTGATCCCGGACAAACTGGGGCCAGGGCAGAGATGTAGGAAATTTCAAGCACATCTGGGGTTGTAAACCTCCAGAACCTTCTCATGCTTCAAAGCGGGCACCAGGTAAAAATAATGGACTTTCAGACCCAACTTTGCAGTACACCTCTGGACCTGCGGAAGACTCAGAAGGACTGCTGTGCTGCTCTACCAGAAGGACAGCTACTCTGTTGCCCTGATGCCTGAGTGAAGTACTGGACCTGCATCTTGATCACACAACCAACAGGGTGACTCCAAGGGCCAGTTGGCTGGTCTCCTGATCAGAAACCTGACAGAACAGGCTCCAACCACCTAGATCCCAGCATTTGGACTCATTCTGCTGTGAGTCTTGTCTATCAAGTGGTGCATCTGCATTCCTGGATCCTTGGAAATGGACCTGAATGTGCTCTGTCAGTCCAGCTGTGGTCCTGTGAGCAGAACCGACACAGCACAACACATCTCTTTGCAGTCGCTCGGGAACCGCTGCATCGCAACGCATCGTCAGCGCCGACCTCGGATCACAGCCTGCAGTCTCCTCGGAATAACCTCTGACCAATACATCCTTCACGAGGACCTTCACATCATGAGCTGCACGCTGACGGCATCCTCAAGGTCAATGCAGGACTGGATTTTTGTCATTTTGGTGTCAAACAATTTAATAGATTTTACTCTGCTTTATAAATTGGTCTGGGATTTTTCTTGTGTTGTGTTTTCTGTTTATTACTGTTTAAAGTGCTGTATAAATACTTTTTACATGGCCTCTAAGTTAAGCCTGGCTGTTTTTGCTACCAGATTTACCAGGTTAATTTGGGGTTTGTTTGTGTTTCACCCTGACAGAGATTGTAGTTTCTGCTTGAGTAGAGTTTCACCCTTCTCAACTAGTAACCACATTTTGAACAGGTCAGATTAGAACAGAAAGCACATTGTAAGAATTTGAGTTAACTAATAAATCAGAATCCAGTGGCAGTGGTACAGCTGATCTAATAAGACTGGAAAGTAGTACCACTCAGAAGGATGTACCCACACCTGATGCACTGAAAAAATATGTAATAGGAGCTAAGAGGAAAGTGTAAATGAGAAAAGATTAATCAGTGCATCTGGTCTATCTCTGCTTCCTAGAGATCACCATACAGAAAACCATTCAGACATGGTCAGTTCAGAAACTGAATCTCAGAAATCGATATGTTGCTCCTGAAAAAAATACTGCTACACATTAAAAGCCTTAAAACCACACAGGAAATATGCTAACGAAGTTAAATGAAAAGATACAGAGTTTGGACTCAACGATTTCTGAATTCTTAATTCAAAGAAGTAGAACTGCAAATTTCAGATATAGCGGTTCAATAAATTAAAAGTCAAGAATTTAAAACTCAATATGACAGCATGGGTGAAAAGCAAATAGGAAGAGCTAGAAAATCATTCAAGGTGTTACAATCTTTGGCTTGTGTGCATATCGGAACATAAAGAAGGTGGTGTTTGGGTTTACATACTTGTGGTGAAATTGATTAAGACATGTTTTCTAACAGGTTTCAAAACAGATCTTACCATTATCCGAGCATATCAGATTCCTTCCCACTCTTTAGCTTACTCAAAATACCCTAGAACAATGCTCAGTTAATTTCACCAACTATAGAATTTAAGAACAGACCCTAAAAAAGCCCATCATTCAAGATCATTTAAAACAGATAATGAAGTTGATCTGAGTGCATTCTCAGACATTACGTTTGAATGTTCATGAATGCATAAAGAGTTTAAACAAATGATTGTGCAATTTAAAATGGCAAGACTTTGAGTATTTTGTAAAGGAAGAACAATGTTTTTTTAGATGTGAACAATGCAGCAATGTTTTTGAAAAACAGCAGGATGATCCCTAGGGATCACTGCTTTTTTTCCCACAGAAGCAGGGAGGCCACAGATGCAATAACATTGCACCAGAAATAGTGGGAGAGGGTTGGCATTAAGCCCCAATATGAGTAGAGGCCCAAACTCCAAAAAGGAGGGAGGGACTAAATTGGGGGAAGAGGAAGGATGGTGATACCTTGGGGAGGGAAGATGAAGTTGGGAAACAAGCAGCCAAAAAAATCTTGGATGGCAGTTTAATGTGTTGTGTTTGATTAGGATCAAAGCTCTAGAATATGCTGACAAAAAGGGCTACATTTAACTTCATATCTTGCAATGTCAATGGGTTGAATAATCAAAATAGCGAAATAACTAATGAGATGGTTAAAATAACTCTCTCCAAATACTATTTTATTATCCAGGAAACCCACGATAAAACCAAAGACTTTAAACATTGGTATCCTAACTGGGTTAGACTCTACTGCTCTTTAGCGCAAGCAGCCCAAAGCGGAATAGTTATTTCCAAAGACAGAATCTACAATTTGAAAGGTCTACAGATGGAGTCAGACAGGGAAGGGCACTGGATATGAGTAACGGTATATATTTACGATTCTGTTCTGAAATATGTTAGCTATCATGGCCCCATTGAGGATGATCCAAATTATGTCAAAGTGCTTTGTAATTTCTTAATGAAATCAACAGCGCAAATAAGCATAGATGGAGATTTTAACTGTCTGTAGTCGAGAAAATATATTCTTCCAGAATGGACAAAAGCGGAACAAACCAAAAACAACTGCTGGGATGCATGACGAAAGAGTATGGGCTTATAGTTCCCCAGAGAACAGATAGTCCAGCCTTAATAAAGTACATATGCTTTTCTAGAAGATTTCATACAGTGGTTCATCTGGATTTTTCTAATGAGTCAACTCGTTAATAGAAAATCAGTTGATTTAAAGTTAACAGCTTCCCAGGTCATGCAATAATTCAGTTAGAAATACTATTAGATTCTCAATATTTTGATCAAAGAGAGAGCACTCTGATAAACTTCTTCTTGAGGAATGTATTTGGCTAAAAAATGCACAAACCTTTATCAAGGATTTTTTCTAAATCAATATAGGCACAGCTCCATTGACAACAGTTTGGGTTAAGTTTAAATAACACTAAGAGGTCAAATCATAGCATGCACAGCTGCACAAAATAAAATCAGATGAACAAAACTAAATGATATGCATTTTGAGATTGAACATACTACTAATCTAAGATTAGATAATGAGGTAATGGGAAAGAGAAAGAATCACAAGGAAGAAAAGCAAGTATTAAAAGATTTTTTTACAAGGAAAAATTAATTTAGGTACCTATTTACCATGTACCTAAAACTTTCCTGTGGGAATGTGGGAAAGAAAGGTTTCCACAGGGGGATATAGGTCATATAAATTACGCAACTACTTTCCTCAAACCCAACACAAAAATCCCAATGGTGAGAAAATTGGCACCCATAGAAAAATGCTTTTACTTTTGCTAAAGGCCCTATTCCACTCTATTAGTGGCAAGCTTCATCGTCTGTTTCCATCCTTGTCCCTATAACCCACTATAGGCTCAATTATATTCCAGGGAGCCATGATGATATTTTATATCTGGGTTAGGGAAAATAAATACCTAAGGGTCACCCTAGTTTCTCTTTATTTTGGGTGCCATTGACATGGCCTAAAATAATTTTTGTGGATGTTTGTGGATCTTATTGTCCGTACATCCCTCATTAAGCCAACATGTCTCAACCCATTTACTGGCCACTGTGGATCCTAGACTTTTATCAGGTCTTATGCTATAAATCTACTTTTATTTTATCTGGATTCTTACTCCTACCAGTCCTTTATCTTATTTATAGGGCACAATGGCTAGAGAAAGTAAACATGCAGGCTTACTTTGCCAAGCCATGTGCCACCTAGTTGTGCCCTAGTTCTAATTTGCACATACATTATGAGGGGTTCACAATAGGGAACAAGTCGATATACCTCTGAAGGGGTCCTTCAACCGTGGAATTGCTAACTATTGGAATGAAACATAATTTATCTGTGCAACTTAATTTATTTTATTTTACCGATAATAAAACCACACTATTCATATGTATATGGAACAATTCATTTACATCATTTACATAAACAAAAAAAGATATAAACAACGTATCTTGCACAGATAAATCTAATCCCATTCACCAAGTTGTTCATGTTAGCAATTTTGATAGATTTCTCAAAATTAATTGCAGAAAATGAGTCTACCCTGTGGTAGATCCTTCAATAAATCAATCACAACCCATGCGGGAGATATAACTTAGTCCAAAAGGTTTGTGGCTGAAGGTGTCTTTGTATTCAGTTCTTAGGAGATCATTCAGGAACACCTAAGAAAAATGGTTGACATGTTATAACCCCCGCCTTTGGGACTCCTCTGGACATTAAAACAAGGACGTAGGACACACACATACTTATTGTTAAAGAAGAATTAAATATATACTAATGGTTATTGCATTAAACTGGTCAATATGTGACCACATCTAAAGGATTCTTAGGTTTTTTTGAGAAAGTTAACTACTGTTGCTTCAAAAAACAGTTTGGGATAAGTACATCTTAAACTTTTAGTTTAATCACACATCATAGAAACATAGATTAGTAAGATTAGGTCAAGGCACAACTGGCACCCTTGACAAAAATGTGACTTCAGGGACATGTTTTCATATAACATTATAGAAGATGCACTTATCCCAAACTGTTTTTTGAAGCAACAGTAGTTAACTTTCTCAAAAAAAACCTAAGAATCCTTTAGATCTGGTCACATATTGGCCAATTAGCCTACTGAACTCGGACTATGGCATCTTTACTAAAATTCTAGCTAAGATACCAGAGAGGATGCAAAAATGTATATATTAAGATCAAAATAGTTTTCTACTTGGCATATTATGTTTAGGTTTGGAGGATATATAGAGTGTAAGAGGTACTCAAAGAGTGTCCCAGCGCTATAGCAGGCACAGACCCTTGTAGTCTTAGAACTAAACGCAGAGCTAACAAAAACTAGTCTTCAGCAATTTTTTAAAGACACAAATGTCCCTCACAGTCCGCAAAGGCTGTGGGAGCACATTCCAGACTTTGGCAGCAAGATGGGAGTAAGAACTATCACCCCAGCATTTTCTTCTGAATTTAGGAATCACATCCAGAAGAGAGTTAAAGGAGTGAAGGGCTCTGGTAGGAGGATAGATTAATTAATGCTAATGTTAATTATCCAACAGAAGCAATAAATTACCTTACAAATTCTCCCAAAAGCAGTGCAAACAATGATTGATTCCCAATAAAGGCATATGGGGCCAGATGTAGGTGGCCCAATACCGGTCGGTAACGGCCGAAATTACCGATTCTTGGCCGTTACCGACCGGTATTGAGCCATTGGGATGTAGGAGTCCGAAATCCCTCCGATTCGGTAAATTTACCGAATCGGTAAAGTTACCGAATCGGTAAAATACAGAATCGGAAAAAATACAGAATCTGTAAATTTACCGAATCGGTAAATATACCGAATCAGTATATTTACCGATTCGGAAGAGTTACCGAATCAGTAAAATACCGAATCAGAAAATAAGAAGTGGTAAAAATGATCATTGAGATGTAGGTAAGCACAGAAATACCGAATTAGCCTCAAAATTGGTATTTAAGAGTGGGTATTTACCATGGATTGGATTCAGGTGGTAACCAACTGCAACCCATAAAAAAGGACCCAAAATGCAATTCTACATGCACAATGGCAGCATTTTATGTCATTGCAAGACGGCTACGGCTAAAGCAGGAAGGAGAGAGGGAATGGCAGAGAGAGGAGCAGGTCTACAGAGAGAGGATCACCCTGTTCATGCTCACAGAGGCAGAGATCCTCCAGAGGTACAGGTTGGACTCAGACACCATTTTGGACCTCCAACCACTGTTGGAGCACACCACCCCAAGGGCACACACTATCCCACTGCATGTGCAGGTGCTATGCAGCCTACACCTGCTTGCGTCTGGCAGCTACCAGTGTGGTTGCTGCGGTAGGTGGGGTGACCCAGAGCAGCCTGTCAAGGTTTTTCCACAATTCCTTGACGCCATGTTACAGAGGATGGACCAATACATTTCTTTTCCTGTAACCCATGCGGAACTGGTACAAACAAAAGCAGACTTCTACCAGATGGCACGATTCCCCCATATCATTGGCTGCATTGATGGCACGCACATTCCCATTTGTCCCCCTGCTGCCACCGAATACATATACCGGAATAGGAAGTCAACGCACACCATCAATGTGCAGGTGATTTGCAATGCAAAGTGCGCCATCACTGACCTTGTGGCAAAATTCGCTGGGAGTACCCACGACTCCTACATATTTCAAAACAGCGGCATCTATGCATGGCTGACTGTAGGGGAATTTGGTGAAGGATACCTCCTAGGTGAGACACAGTGTCAGACCCCCATAATACCGATTGCAGTATGAAGTCTAGAAGGCTTTTTCAAGTCGTTGAATCTCTCTCCAATCCCCCAGTAGGCCTTTTAAATGAACCATCTCAAGACCTTTGTAATACGCTGGCAAACTTTTTCCTCACCAAGGTCACGAACATCTACTCATCTTTCTCCCCTGCAATGAGTTCCGATCATGTTGAACCTCTCTCTCAGCCCCTCCCTCCCACTCCCTTCTTTTCCAATTTCCATCTGACTACGACAGATCAGATTAGCATCCTAATCAACTCAATTAAATCCAGGTCTCCTCTAGATCCATGGAGAAAATTACAAAAAACAATTTGATGGACAGAATGTAGATCAATGTCTTACATTCACCCCAGTACAAGGATCTGGGCCTAAATCCATCGTTTTTTGCACTCCACACCACCCTGGGTTAGATAATGGCTTTATGCAAATCAGCTCTGACCCTGTGCCCCATGGGAACAGTCCAGTCCGAACTACACAGCCATATCTTTCCCAGACCGGAATCAAGCATCCGAGGACCGGACCGGTTTCGAGGTAACACCTCTCATCAGCCCGGCTAGCTTGACTCCAGTGGTGTGGAGGCTCTGGGACCCACGTCTGAGCTACCCCAGTACACTCAGGGAGAACATTACAAAAAACAATTTGATGGACAGAATGTAGATCAATGTCTTACATTCACCCCAGTACAAGGATCTGGGCCTAAATCCATCGTTTTTTGCACTCCACACCACCCTGGGTTAGAAAATGGCTTTATGCAAATCAGCTCTGACCCTGTGCCCCATGGGAACAGTCCAGTCCGAACTACACAGCCATATCTTTCCCAGACCGGAATCAAGCATCCGAGGACCGGACCGGTTTCGAGGTAACACCTCTCATCAGCCCGGCTAGCTTGACTCCAGTGGTGTGGAGGCTCTGGGACCCACGTCTGAGCTACCCCAGTACACTCAGGGAGAACATTACAAAAAACAATTTGATGGACAGAATGTAGATCAATGTCTTACATTCACCCCAGTACAAGGATCTGGGCCTAAATCCATCGTTTTTTGCACTCCACACCACCCTGGGTTAGATAATGGCTTTATGCAAATCAGCTCTGACCCTGTGCCCCATGGGAACAGTCCAGTCCGAACTACACAGCCATATCTTTCCCAGACCGGAATCAAGCATCCGAGGACCAGACCGGTTTCGAGGTAACACCTCTCATCAGCCCGGCTAGCTTGACTCCAGTGGTGTGGAGGCTCTGGGACCCACGTCTGAGCTACCCCAGTACACTCAGGGAGAAAATTACAAAAAACAATTTGATGGACAGAATGTAGATCAATGTCTTACATTCACCCCAGTACAAGGATCTGGGCCTAAATCCATTGTTTTTTGCACTCCACGCCACCCTGGGTTAGATAATGGCTTTATGCAAATCAGCTCTGACCCTGTGCCCCATGGGAACAGTCCAGTCCGAACTACACAGCCATATCTTTCCCAGACCGAAATCAAGCATCCGAGGACCGGACCGGTTTCAAGGTAACACCTCTCATCAGCCCGGCTAGCTTGACTCCAGTGGTGTGGAGGCTCTGGGACCCACGTCTCAGCTACCCCAGTACACTCAGGGAGAAAATTACAAAAAACAATTTGATGGACAGAATGTAGATCAATGTCTTACATTCACCCCAGTACAAGGATCTGGGCCTAAATCCATCGTTTTTTGCACTCCACACCACCCTGGGTTAGATAATGGCTTTATGCAAATCAGCTCTGACCCTGTGCCCCATGGGAAGAGTCCAGTCCGAACTACACAGCCATATCTTTCCCAGACCGGAATCAAGCATCCGAGGACCGGACCGGTTTCAAGGTAACACCTCTCATCAGCCCGGCTAGCTTGAGTCCAGTGGTGTGGAGGCTCTGGGACCCACGTCTGAGCTACCCCAGTACACTCAGGGAGAAAATTACAAAAAACAATTAGATGGACAGAATGTAGATCAATGTCTTACATTCACCCCAGTACAAGGATCTGGGCCTAAATCCATCGTTTTTTGCACTCCACGCCACCCTGGGTTAGATAATGGCTTTATGCAAATCAGCTCTGACCTTGTGCCCCATGGGAAAAGTCCAGTCCGAACTACACAGCCATATCTTTCCCAGACCGGAATCAAGCATCCGAGGACCGGACCGGTTTCGAGGTAACACCTCTCATCAGCCCGGCTGGCTTGACTCTAGTGGTGTGGAGGCTCTGGGACCCACGTTTGAGCTACCCCAGTACACTCAGGGAGAAAATTACAAAAAACAATTTGATGGACAGAATGTAGATCAATGTCTTACATTCACCCCAGTACAAGGATCTGGGCCTAAATCCATCGTTTTTTGCACTCCACACCACCCTGGGTTAGATAATGGCTTTATGCAAATCAGCTCTGACCCTGTGCCCCATGGGAACAGTCCAGTCCGAACTACACAGCCATATCTTTCCCAGACCGGAATCAAGCATCCGAGGACCGGACCGGTTTCGAGGTGACACCTCTCATGAGCCCGGCTAGCTTGACTCCAGTGGTGTGGAGGCTCTGGGACCCACGTCTGAGCTACCCCAGTACACTCAGGGAGAAACCGAAACCGGTCCGGTCCTCGGATGCTTGATTCCGTTCTGGGAAGGACATGGCTTTTGTAGTTCGGACTGGACTGTTCCCATGGGGCACAGGGTCAGAGCTGATTTGCATATCGCCATTGTCTAACCCAGGGTGGTGTGGAGTGCAAAAAAACGATGGATTTGGGCCCAGATCTTTGGACTGGGGTGAGTGTGTGACATTGATCCACATTCGGTCCATCACCTGTTGTGTTTGCATATTCCGCCCTAAGTGCGCTGGGGATGCCCAGACGTGGGTCCCAGGCACTCCACACCACTGGAGTCAAGCTAGCCGGGCTGATGAGAGGTGTTACCTCGAAACCGGTCCGGTCTTTGGATGCTTGATTCCGTTCTGGGAAGGACATGGCTTTTGTAGTTCGGACTGGACTGTTCCCATGGGGCACAGGGTCAGAGCTGATTTGCATATCGCCATTGTCTAACCCAGGGTGGTGTGGAGTGCAAAAAAACGATGGATTTGGGCCCAGATCTTTGGACTGGGGTGAGTGTGTGACATTGATCCACATTCGGTCCATCACCTGCTGTGTTTGCATATTCCGCCCTAAGTGCGCTGGGGATGCCCAGACGTGGGTCCCAGGCACTCCACACCACTGGAGTCAAGCTAGCCGGGCTGATGAGAGGTGTTACCTCGAAACCGGTCCGGTCCTCGGATGCTTGATTCCGTTCTGGGAAGGACATGGCTTTTGTAGTTCGGACTGGACTGTTCCCATGGGGCACAGGGTCAGAGCTGATTTGCATATCGCCATTGTCTAACCCAGGGTGGTGTGGAGTGCAAAAAACGATGGATTTGGGCCCAGATCTTTGGACTGGGGTGAGTGTGTGGCATTGATCCACATTCGGTCCATCACCTGTTGTGTTTGCATATTCCGCCCTAAGTGCGCTGGGGATGCCCAGACGTGGGTCCCAGGCACTCCACACCACTGGAGTCAAGCTAGCCGGGCTGATGAGAGGTGTTACCTCGAAACCGGTCCGGCCCTCGGATGCTTGATTCCGTTCTGGAAAGGACATGGCTTTTGTAGTTCGGACTGGACTGTTCCCATGGGGCACAGGGTCAGAGCTGATTTGCATATCGCCATTGTCTAACCCAGGGTGGTGTGGAGTGCAAAAAAACGATGGATTTGGGCCCAGATCTTTGGACTGGGGTGAGTGTGTGACATTGATCCACATTCGGTCCATCACCTGTTGTGTTTGCATATTCCGCCCTAAGTGCGCAGGGGATGCCCAGACGTGGGTCCCAGGCACTCCACACCACTGGAGTCAAGCTAGCCGGGCTGATGAGAGGTGTTACCTCGATACCGGTCCGGTCCTCGGATGCTTGATTCCGTTCTGGGAAGGACATGGCTTTTGTAGTTCGGACTGGACTGTTCCCATGGGGCACAGGGTCAGAGCTGATTTGCATATCGCCATTGTCTAACCCAGGGTGGTGTGGAGTGCAAAAAAACGATGGATTTGGGCCCAGATCTTTGGACTGGGGTGAGTGTGTGACATTGATCCACATTCGGTCCATCACCTGTTGTGTTTGCATATTCCGCCCTAAGTGCGCTGGGGATGCCCAGACGTGGGTCCCAGGCACTCCACACCACTGGAGTCAAGCTAACCGGGCTGATGAGAGGTGTTACCTCGAAACCGGTCCGGTCCTCGGATGCTTGATTCCGTTCTGGGAAGGACATGGCTTTTGTAGTTCGGACTGGACTGTTCCCATGGGGCACAGGGTCAGAGCTGATTTGCATATCACCATTGTCTAACCCAGGGTGGTGTGGAGTGCAAAGAAACGATGGATTTGGGCCCAGATCTTTGGACTGGGGTGAGTGTGTGACATTGATCCACATTCGGTCCATCACCTGTTGTGTTTGCATATTCCGCCCTAAGTGCGCTGGGGATGCCCAGACGTGGGTCCCAGGCACTCCACACCACTGGAGTCAAGCTAGCCGGGCTGATGAGAGGTGTTACCTCGAAACCGGTCCGGTCCTCGGATGCTTGATTCCGTTCTGGGAAGGACATGGCTTTTGTAGTTCGGACTGGACTGTTCCCATGGGGCACAGGGTCAGAGCTGATTTGCATATCGCCATTGTCTAACCCAGGGTGGTGTGGAGAGCAAAAAAACGATGGATTTGGGCCCAGATCTTTGGACTGGGGTGAGTGTGTGACATTGATCCACATTCGGTCCATCACCTGTTGTGTTTGCATATTCCACCCTAAGTGCGCTGGGGATGCCCAGACGTGGGTCCCAGGCACTCCACACCACTGGAGTCAAGCTAGCCGGGCTGATGAGAGGTGTTACCTCGAAACCGGTCCGGTCCTCGGATGCTTGATTCCGTTCTGGGAAGCACATGGCTTTTGTAGTTCGGACTGGACTGTTCCCATGGGGCACAGGGTCAGAGCTGATTTGCATATCGCCATTGTCTAACCCAGGGTGGTGTGGAGTGCAAAAAACGATGGATTTGGGCCCAGATCTTTGGACTGGGGTGAGTGTGTGACATTGATCCACATTCGGTCCATCACCTGTTGTGTTTGCATATTCTGCCCTAAGTGCGCTGGGGATGCCCAGACGTGGGTCCCAGGCACTCCACACACTGGAGTCAAGCTAGCCGGGCTGATGAGAGGTGTTACCTCGAAACCGGTCCGGTCCTCGGATGCTTGATTCCGTTCTGGGAAGGACATTGCTTTTGTAGTTCGGACTGGACTGTTCCCATGGGGCACAGGGTCAGAGCTGATTTGCATATCGCCATTGTCTAACCCAGGGTGGTGTGGAGTGCAAAAAAACGATGGATTTGGGCCCAGATCTTTGGACTGGGGTGAGTGTGTGACATTGATCCACATTCGGTCCATCACCTGTTGTGTTTGCATATTCCGCCCTAAGTGCGCTGGGGATGCCCAGACGTGGGTCCCAGGCACTCCACACCACTGGAGTCAAGCTAGCCGGGCTGATGAGAGGTGTTACCTTGAAACCGGTCCGGTCCTCGGATGCTTGATTCAGTTCTGGGAAGGACATGGCTTTTGTAGTTCGGACTGGACTGTTCCCATGGGGCACAGGGTCAGAGCTGATTTGCATATCGCCATTGTCTAACCCAGGGTGGTGTGGAGTGCAAAAAAACGATGGATTTGGGCCCAGATCTTTGGACTGGGGTGAGTGTGTGACATTGATCCACATTCGGTCCATCACCTGTTGTGTTTGCATATTCCTCTAGATCCATGTCCCCCTTCTATCCTGTGCGCCTTAAAAGAGGTTATTACTTCCCCTCTCACAGACCTGTGCAATTCCATCCTCCAAACAGGTATATAACCTGAAATCTGGAAAACTGTGATCATCAAGCCCTTGCTAAAGAAACCTTCCCTGGACCCCTCTGATTCAGTCAACTACAGACCGATTGCTTGCCTCCCCTTCCCGGCTAAAATATTCGAAGCCATCATGAATAAACAGCTGGCGAATTTCATCGATTGCCATCAGCTCCTAGATGACTCCCAGTTTGGTTTCAGGAAGGGCCATGGGACTGAGACGGCTTTGATAAAGGCCTTAGATGAGATCAGGACCATACTGGACCAGGGCGGGGCAGCGGTCCTGGTTCTTCTAGATCTCTCTGCCGCCTTTGACATAGTCGATCATTCCATCCTGATCGACCGTGTCACCTCCCTGGGAGTGACCCACCGTGCCAGGGACCTCGTTGCCTCCTTTCTGGCTAATCGTACCCAGGCAGTAAAACTAGCTTCCTTCTACTCGCCAACATTTACCCTACCGTGTGGGGTGCCGCAGGGCTCTGCACTAAGCCCCACTTTATTTAATATATATGTGGCAGATTTGGCGAGAGTCATTAAAGCTCAGGGTCTCCGCTTAACCACCTATGCAGATGATACCCAATTGGTGTTGGCGATACACAAAGATGGGCCAGCTGTGGCTGCAAGATTTCAGGAAGGAATGAGGACCATCAGTTCGTGATGTCTAGTAATTGCTTGAAGCTAAACTCGGACAAGACCGAGGTTATGACCTTTGGCAACCTTGCACCAGAATGGTCCTCTAGCTGGTGGCCAGTGAAATGGGTCCACCACGACCCCGGTTGCCAAGGTCAGAAACCTTGGCGTTGTGTTCGACAATAAGCTACTGTTTAAACATCATGTGAACAAGGTGGTCTCTTCATCTTTCTTCATGCTAAGAAAAATCAGAAAACTGCTGCCATACCTCCCGTCAGGAGCTGGGAAAACTTTGATTACCACCCTTGTCTTCTCAAAATTGGACTATGGCAATGCCCTTTTTCTTGGCACACAGGAACAGATTCTAGCTAAAATGCAGTCTGTGCAAAATGCAGCAGCCAGAATTCTGCTTGATATCCCCAGTCGCCGCTCAACCTCCATGGCCATATGCCATTTGCATTGGCTAAGAGTTAAGAATTGCATACAATTTAAAGCTCTTTGCATTGCTTACAAAGCTATTCATGACTCCGGACCAAGCTTCCTCAAAGATGCTTTTCGAATTTATGCCCCACAAACATACCTTCGCTCTGCTAGTACCTATCTTCTTGCTGTTCCGCGTACCAGAACCGCCAGCTGGGTAGACAGGCGCATTAAAACCAGTCCAACCCTCACTATCTTCCAAAAACTCCTGAAAACTTGGTTATTTGATCAATGATTTTAAGGTAGCTTCATCTCAGGAGTCCGATCTGCGCTGAGACACCCTCAGGTATTTGCGCGCAACAAAAATCTCAAAAACATAAACATAAAAAAGTACATGTATGCATGTGAGTAAGTGTGAGCGGGAAATCCGTTACGCTCGCGGATTTTGCGGATTTTTGGGAAATCCGCAATCCGCGAATTTTGCGGATTTCCCGCAAAATCCGCAAAAAAAAATCCGCGAACGTAACGGGTTCAAAAGTTGAACCCCCACTCATGCAACTATTTTACAATGGCGCCAGCAAGCTGCCAGCGCCGTTGTAAAATAGTTACAAAGTTAGCTTGCACAGGAACCACTAGATAAAACGAAGCAGGTGCTGCTTTATTTTATCTAAGTGCTTCCTGTGCAAGCTAACTTTGTAACTATTTTACAACGGCGCTGGCAGCTTGCTGGCGCCATTGTAAAATAGTTACAGCTCACACAGGACTCAAGGGACCCCTGCGCCCTTCGGGACGATTGCATAGTAACACACACATGGACGCTCGAACTAGTTGATGCTCAAATTCAGTGACTCATTCATTAGCCCAAAAACAATCGTGAGCGTCGTCGAGGCTGAACAGGTGTGCCTTCTTCCCAAATCTACCGTGGAAAATCAGCTGTGATGCTGGATAGGCTTTGCATCCTTGACTTTCACGAGCGCAATACCCGTGCTGTTCCTGTGACCAGGAGCTTCTTTCTCTTCATCTGCTGAACTGATCTTTCTCTGACCTTTTATTCACACAAGACGAGGCACATACCCTACTGGGCACATTGTGTTCGCACGGGTTTCTGCAAGTTCGCACGCGTTTTGTACAATTTCGCAATTTGCGAAATTGTACAAAACCCTCGCGAACTTGCAGAAACCCGTGCGAACATAAAAAAAAAAAATCCGCAAATTCGCGGGAATTCGCGGATTTTGCGGATTGCGAGTTCGCAAATCCGCAAAATTCGCGAACGCGAGATTCGCAAAATTCGCCCATACTTACATGTGAGTAATGTATTCCCTTTTCCATCTAGGAGACAGTGCATATGCCCTCCGCTCATTCATACTGACCCCCTACCTCAACCCCTTAACACCCAGCAAAAGGAGGTATAACCGGGCCCTCAAAAGCACAAGGAATGTAGTTGAACGGACCTTTGGCATCTGGAAAAGCAGATTCAGATGCTTGCACAAGAGTGGAGGTGCAAGGCAGTATACCCCCATCACCTCCTGTAAGATCATTGCTGCCTGTGCCATGTTGCACAACCTTGCGGCGAAGAAGGGTACTGAGGTGGAGTTGTCAGACTACGAGGATCATGACAACGACATTGCTGTGCCAGAAACACAACCTGCTGGAGTGTCAACACCAAGTGATGGCAGATACAGACGTGAGGAGATTACATACAACTATTTCTGAGTGAGTAAAGAGACACAGACAGGTTGTGAATGAGAATACCGAAATTTAATGTTGCCACAACGTTCATGCACTGATGTGCAACAAAACAAATATTTAAACGTGGGGACTGCTAATGTCCCGGGTTGCCTCACCCACACCAGCAATGTCATTTGCGGCCGCGCTTCCCAGAGCCACTGGGATGTTGCTCACTGCCTTCTGCATGGCCTGCAGGCTCAGCTGAGCGCCTGGTGCTCCTGCGTGGCTCAACAACAGCGCTTGCCAGGCTGCTGCGGCTACTGCTGTTGTCCGCCTCTGCCACGTCCAGGGCAGGATTTACAGCAGTATGTGAAATTATCATGGCCTCCAGGGCACTGGTGATCCTGGCCATGCCCCTGGTTATCTCTGCGGTGTTCTGCGTGAGGCTCTCCTGCATGTTGACGCCTCTACGGCATAGCTGGGATGTTGCAGTGGCCAGCCGGTTCATGGCCCTATTGTGCACACGCGCATTCCTGCGCCTTGTGTGCTCCAGGGTATCCATTTTAGCGCAGAGCTGGGTGATGGCGGTGGTCATTTGATGCATTCCTGATGCAATGTCAGTGTTTGTCTTTGCAACCTCCCTATTACTGTCTACTAAGTCACTGATGCCCTTGCCCATGTCTCCGATTTGTTGGTTTAGGATTCGGAATTGGCGGTGGCAGGCCTGTATTGATTTCCCCTGCATGCGCTGGATGCGCACCATGCTCCCCTCAAGGCCACGGAACACAGTGCCATCTCCAGGTGGACCTGCACTGCTGGGAGTGCGTTGGCATCTGCAAGTGCTGCTGGACTGATTGGTGGACTCATGTGCAGCAGGAGTGACTTGTATGGTTGCTGGAGCCTCACCCTCTGCTCCCGCCATAACTCTCAGTTGGGCCACGATTCTCCTCCTGGCTGGTGAAGTTGCAGGTGCTGACAGGGACCGTGATGGGGAGTTCTCTGGTGAGAACACCAATGGGGGGGATTGAGAAAGGTGTGGGGAGTGGGGCAACACGAGGGACTGGGGAAACGCGAGGGCCATCATCCTCATGGAAGATGGCAGTGGTGTCTTCCTCCTCCTGCGAGGCTTGTTCATTGCTTGGCCCTGCCTCCACTCTCTCTTCCCTCGCTGGTGCAGTCCCTTCTGATGCAGATGGTCCACTGCCTGATGTTGCCCCTAGGTATAAAGAAGTGTATGTCAACTGAGTGCTAATGTGTCACAGTCACTACAATACATGCTTTGCACATTTAACTTTCATTACTCTGATTTGCTTTCAGTGCCTTGCTGATTTCTGTGCACTTACACATGGTCCTACATTTGCCGACTACATTTCCCATAATGCATTGCTCCTGTATAGTGCTAGCAGTACTGGACTGGGGTTGGCCTGTACACAAAGGCTAAAGGGAAGCTAGTTGCTATGGGGTGTCATGCTGCGCAAGCCTCTTACCTTTTCTTGTAGCTCTGGCTGAGCTGTCCACCTCTCCTACTCCCACAACACTGTCAGGCTCGATGGTTGAGGCCACCAGTTCCTCCAGGTCAGTCAGGGGGGGCGCTGGGTTCCTGCCCCCACCGATGACACCAGCCTGCTTATGGATTTCTGCCATATGTTTTTTTGGTGAGGCTCCTGATATCGTAAAATCTTTTCTTCAGGTCCTCAATGCTCCTGATGGTCACACCCACTGCATTTACCTTCTCTCCTATGGCAAGCCACAGTTTTCTTTTAGCTGACTCAGGTACAGTGAGGGACTGCCTGCCAAATAGCTGTTTGTACCTGCAGCTCCATGCTGCTGAACTTTATTTTTCTTTTTCTCTCTGCCTTCTGGCTCTCAGTGCTGCTGCAATTTTTACTGTCTTTCACTCCAAACAAACTCTCCCTGCTGCTCTGTCTCTCTGCTCAGCTCTGACTGCCTCTCCTGAACCTTCTAATGAGTTGCAGCTGCCTGGGTGGCCACTCCCTGGTAGGGGGGGAGGGTGGTGGCACCTGATTGGCTGTTTTCATTAGTTTCACTTTTCCTTGCTTGCCGATTCGGAATTTACAGATTCGGTATTTACTGATTCGGTATTTACCGATTCGGCATTTCCAATGCATTCCTATGGGCCTTTTGGCCCATAGGGTTGTATGGCCATTACCGATTCGGTAATTACCGATTCGGTAAATACTGATTCGGTAAATACCGAAAGTCTGATACCGATTTTTTCCGAGTCGGTATTTGATACCGATTTTTTACCTACATCTCATTTACCAATTCTTGAATACCGATTCGGTAAAATTCGGTATTTAAGAATCGGTAAATGACTTTTACCTACATCTGTCCCTTGATGTAGTAAATTGGAAAACCCTGTATTTTATTTTGGAAAAATTCATATTTTTGATTTCCTTCATTAATGATATATATGATATATATGAAGCTTATAGCAAAATGCAAGGTAACGTAATGAATTCTGGACAAATCGGTAAAATAATGATGACACAGCACTATGCAGTCATTGTTACCAATTTTATTTTCACTATTTGTTTAACCCCCAGCTGAAACTATTCAGACTGATGAGGAAATAAGCCACCAATCCCTCAAAAGTCTAAGCTTAAACTATATGCAGACAATATCATATTGTATTTAAAAGGAGAAAATAGCAACATTGCTTATTCTTTCAGTAAGATTAATGAATTTACTGAAACAGGAATGACTGACACAAACTCCAACTTTAAAACAGATCTTATAGAATCACTGAAACATATTTCAACTTTATGAAAGCCCTCTCAGAAGTGCACTCCAACTTCAAAATAAGATATTATAGAATAACTGTAGTACACTCCATCTCCATAATAAGATCTAAGGCGCACTCACTGTGCGTCCTCTCTCAGACCACAGTCCGCTTTCCAGCCTCTACCTGAACATATTCATAGCAACACGCTTGTGTGCATGTATTTTTAACCCAGAAGACAGAGTGCAGCAGAATCCACGACCGACTTGAGCGACTCTACTGACAGAACCTCTGCCTGTCGCCTCTCTCGGATTCCCTTCAGCAAGCACCATGTAGCAACCTTGTGGAGTCACATAGGGCTTTGCTACACTTATTTATTTCTCCATTTCCTAGTTGTTCTTTAGAACACGCTGCCCTATTACAGGACTGAACTCAGTGCATGGACAGCACCTCAGCCGGCCCCCAACATGGCCAGTTGCCGGTTAGCTCTTCCAGCTCCATAGCAAGTCACTGTAGTCTTCCTGCGCTACCTGTGGCTAATTTCCATTTCTAATTAATTTCAGAGTAAGCAACCCTAAATTGCACCCGGACTCGTCACGACCCTGCCCCACAGTCAGGTATACAATCGAGGCTCTAATTGCTAAGCATTCTGTCCTTTTTGTACCTTGAACTTCACTCATGTAATGCTCCCAGGAGCTTCATTGGTTTCATTTACTGTGATCTGGGGCACATGTCCCATACTTAGATGATTTAGCCTTCCGGTACACAGCTGGGTTGAAAGTGTTTTCAACGCTTCCATAAAACCTGGTAAGCGTTGTTTTTAGGTGGAGCCTGAGCCCGTGTGCAAGCGCTCCTTTGGGGATGATCTGTGGTAGTTCAGTATGGGAGAGAAGCCCCACCCACTCCCCGCCCATGTTTTTCATTGGCTTGTGTCTTTGTCCTTTGTAAATGCAGGCTTCTGATTGGTTAATAGGCTTATTAGTCCCTCCTTAGTACGGTCATGTCGTCATTTATAACCTCCCATGGCTACTGGCCCCTTTACTTGCTTGTTACACAGTAGGTGAACTTTTTCTTTAATGAGCCAGGACAATGGCTGCCGCAAGTTTTTTAAACTAGAATTTGGAGGTCAGACCCTCCGAATGAGAATCACTCAAGTTAACGTCATAGGGTGTGTTGTGTAGTGGCACAAGATATTAGTGAGCCCTGCGTCGTCTGCAGCCGCAGGGTATATGAACTGGCAGAGAACCTGGAGGCCATCATCAGTGACCCCCAAGTCCCCAATCAATCTGTAGAGCCTTGATAAGAGTGGCTCAAATCCACCTGAGCGACTTACCTCACTCATATATTATTACCATATAATAAGCCAGCCAGGCAGTGGAGAAGAATTAGAAATATATTTATTAGGACATAATATTCATCTGGGCCCCGTCAGGTCTACACCCCAGGGAGTGCACCGAGAGGACTGCCTCCTCTCATCACAGCAATACATTATCACATAGCATGGCAGAGTAGAACCACGCCCAGACTGGAAAAGTACTGGGCTCAGCAGAGGGTGAACAATGAACTCATACATGAGGCATCTGCACCTGCGAAGGCAACACTGTTATCTCCCCTCAAGGCCACAGAGCCGAAGCTCTGCTACTCCAGGGCATGGAAACATTTCTGCAAAACTAACTCAAGGCAAGAAATGCTGAAACAGGGATTTTCTGCTCATAAGGGAGGGGGGAAAACTGTACCATGAGACATTGGAGCTGCAGAGCAAATGTCAGCATCAGAAATCTGTCTGCCATAGACAACCTTCTCTCTCTTCTAGGAAAGTATACAGAAATATCAATAATGGGAACCTAACGAAGGGAAGGCTATGTACTACAACAAGTCTTAGAAGGCAAACATAAGACACAAGCTTAACCATTACAGAAACAATTCTATTCAACTGAAACTTGCATATTACACAAATAGCTCAGTGGGTTGCAGCACATGAATAATAGGCTGTAACTGCATATTGGTTAGACACATTAGGCTAACATATTCACAACATGATTAGGACATTCTGTAACAGGAAAATTACAATCTATCAGACCCTCCTTTTAGCCTAATGTGGCTAACATAAGTGCAGCCTTTATTGCTTAAAGGAGGGACTGTACAATTCTAAAGGAGAGAACGGGGACAGCATCACTCATCAATCAAAGGTCGGGAAATGAAATACTAGGATGAGCATGATCATAGAAGTAGCGCAGCATACTATAGGACAGGAAGTGCAGAGGCAACAAGTAAAAGAACAACCCCTGCAATACCTACTAAAACAATAATTATTCTCTGGGTGTGAGGCACCCTCCCTTTTGACTAATCTAAGCATATGTTCTTGGGGTACCATTGCTCTAGAACAGTGATTCCCAAACTTTTGACTCCTGAGGACCCCCATTGAGTCACCACTGGAAGCCGGGGACCCCCAAGCAATTTGTATGGGTTAAATTTCAAATATTAAAACAGTAATTCGAAAAAAATACACACGTGTGCATACAAAACAAATAGTCAAAGTACTAAGGATTTTGGGGCCAGATGTACGATCACTTCATTTAGCGCCTCGCAATTGGCGACACATGGCAAGTGGCAAATTGTGAGTCGCTAAATGAAATGTACAACAGTGTGTTTAACACTGTTTGGGATTCCCAATGGGGTCGCAAATTGTGAGGTTCATTAATATTAATGAGCCTCTCGCAATTTGCGAGCCCATTGGGAATGCCAGCCCTCCAAGGTATGGTGGCCTGCTGGGCTCTGCAGGCCACCATGTCTGGGACTGCTTTTGAATAAAGCAGTTTTAAAAAGATAATGTAGCCCATTTACCATGCATTTAAAGAAAAAGGAAATTAAACATTTTCGTTTCATTTTCTAAGGGCAGGCAAAGGTCCCTGGGACCACTGCCTGCCCTTAAAAAATAATTTTGCATGTATTTGCGAAGGGGGTCCCTGAGGACCCCTTCCCATTTGCAAATGCATTACCATCTACTTGAAGTAGGTGGTAATTGCGAATGTTTTGCGACCCCAAAACATTTGTACATGGTTTTGAGACTTGCTATTTAGAAGGAAATGCCCCTTCCAAATAGCAAGTTGCAAAACATATTTAGCGAGTCGCAAACAAATTGCGACCCGCGAAATAGGCAATGTACATGGCCCAGTAGGTTTTTGCATGCGCAAACGGGTTCGCGAACCCGTTCGCACATATAAAAACGGATCATACATCTGGCCCTTAGTATTTTATATTGAAGTAATAGCCCCTCTGTCACATGCATTTCATTTGTTTTATAGCATCTCTCATACCATTGTAGGATGGGTGAGCACTTTAATCACACACATATAGAGACATTGAATCATACATGTAAATCAGTGTGTATATAAAATGTTTAAAGAGTGCTTGGTCTGGAAAAGCACAAACAAAGGATTCAGAACATAACACTGTGGCTAGCACTTACTTTAACATTAAAAATGTATTTCCACCCAAATAAACCTTTTTAGCAGCATCAGGATAATGAATAACTGGGGAAAAAAAAGTTACTAACTGGTACCATGCAGTTTGCAAGCAGCTCTTTGATGCCAGTTTATAGGTCCCTCTGCTACATTACAATTGACACTTGTGAAGTGAACAGTAACGAAAAAATCTTGGTGACAAAAGCAGTAACCACGAACCTATGCACATAAAATACTGCGTTTTAAAATGCATGTTACACGTTCTTTGCAGTAGGCACATTAACCCTCTGTGCTACATTAGTTAAGTCAAAGCTGCCACTAAACAAAATTCTCCTCAGCTCCAGCAGGTACATTAATCACTGCCTTGATCTTGACACTTTTATTGTTGCTGGAAAGCTGCTAATTATACTAGAAACTTTCCTGTGCTTTTAAAACTGTTGCCTACGGACCCCCAGGGCATATGTCACGGACCCCTGGGGGTCCGCGGACCCCAGTTTGGGAAACACTGCTCTAGAACACTATGTCATGATCGGACAACTTAAAAAGACATCACAGTTCAAGTCATGAGCAGGAATTAATGCAAATAATATCAAACTGTCATTATCAGAGAAAGCACCCTATTGAATTAAATACTTAGTGTTCACTTGCATTATCAGCGAGGACCTGTATCTAACATCCATGAAGTAGATCTTTATCGGGCGGAGAAATGTTTTTTACTAGACTACTCAAAGTATACTAACCCTCACAGCTACTTCCATAGGGCAAGAATACAAGCAACATTTTTCCACCCTTGTATGTGTATGAAGGCAATTACCCACACACCCAATAATCTGCAGTACTATAAGTAACATGTGTCTGGTGCAACAATGGAATACTACATCATCCTAATGAACTTCCCAGTGCTCCTCCTCGTGAGCAACTAGGGTCACTCTCATGTGGTGTTGGAATAGTACTCATGAGGGTATGCGCCAAGCAACAAGAAACTAATTCTCTAAAGAGAAATATGAAAGCAATAGTTAGGATACAAACAAACACAATATTAAATTTGTAGACCGTGAGACACAAATGAAATCAGGGACATCTGGACAAGGAGCTGCAAAGGCTGCTCCTCCTGGGGAATAGGAACATTCAAAGGGACTCATTTTCCTAGCTAAAAGTCCAAAGTAAACTAGGGGAAAAACAGTTCACACTGAGGCCAACCAGAGGGGATCTTCTTCCTTCAAGGGATCTTCTCCCTGTGTCCGTTAAAGCCTCACAGGCAGACTTCTATTGTTCATTCCCTAACTCCCACGACGGAGTCGCACAGCTTCACGACTCAGAGGAGCACTTAATCTGGGCTCAGGCGCAATCCTAGTGTCCCACCTGACAATGTCTCGACAGTGCACCAGGGCTCTTCCAGCAGTCCGTCCCTAGCACTTTCTTTAGTCCTTCCCTACTTCCCTTACTCAGCCCTTCTTCCGGTGCCCTGCTCTCCTTTCCTGGGTCACAGATTGTATCGAGTGCTCCCTCGCACCACTGGATCTGTGAACAGAATGGGGGGCTCAATGGCAGGGGACTTATCCGCTGATGTTTGCTCGCTGTGATCAAGAGAGACCTCACCACTAGCAATCAGAGCCGGCCTCTTCTCCTCTTGATCTGGCTCCTCACATCTCAATAAAGCATCCGAGAAGCGTATTTGTCATCAGCAACGCCCTTTCTCACGCCCTCTCATCATAGGGCAACAGAAGCGGGACCCTCTTTACGTGCGACACATGTGTCCATGCCTTGCGGCCCTGGATCCAGAGTGCGGTACGGGTGGCCAGTAGCACCTGGAGTGGCTTGGCGCACCTCGGCTCCAAGTAAGACTTCCGCTGGTATCTTCGGATGACGACTCAGTCCCCGTGTTGGATGGTGTGTCCAGGCCCCTCCGGTTGCGGCTTCAGTGTGTCTGCTACCTGCTGATGAAGGGATCGAAGATCTTCAGTCAAAGCATACAAATAGTCTGTCAACAAAGGGTATTCAATATCAGCAAAACAATTTGGTCTCGGGACACCCCAAACATTTGCTGGGCGTTGTGAATTTGAATGTGAAAACATCTCAGGCCTATCAATAAATTTGTGCTGACAATATGTAATACATTACATATCTGACTTTTTCCACTGTATTACCTGTGGACGGGCGTATATATTTACTGAATTCTAAGAGAAGAGAAAAAATAAAACAAAACAGACATGTTGTATTACCGCATTTTCACTTGAGAACCCTCAAAAACGAATTTTCAAACCGCTATTCCTATAGCATGCACACAGCGTCTACTTTGTGAACCTTCACTGTTGTGCAAAACTTCAAACACTTCTAATATTCTTTTCTTACTCAAAACAACTATATGTTTGCTCATGACCATGCTCACATATTATAGAAGCAGCAGGAAACTAACTTTTACAAAGCTATATTTTCTAAATAAATTTTTTTTTTGCTGAGGATCACAGAAGCATCTTTCACCTTTCCCACTATTTAGACCATGTAACATTTTTTTTAGGGGAAAACCTGTTCACCAGCTCTAATAGGGATTGTCAGCTCAACTATACAGGCTAACTGATAAGAGACTTGTGATACCTGTGCACCTTTACTTAGTGCTGCACAATAATAATGTCGTTACCTAGGAATGTGAAACAAAAAAAATACAGAACTATTGTTCCCTTCAAAGGTCAAATAAGGAAACACTAGTCTGGGGCGTCTGGGCGGGTCTTTTCATACCTTTCATCCCTATCCAATTAAAATAATTCTCTAATAAAGACTATCAGTTTAGCTAACTAGGGGCTATGCTTTTTCCTACCCTCGCATGATCAGTACTCCCCAACTCAATATTTATTTAAATAGAAAACCTGTATACTATGACATGGACCAACAGTGAAACAAAAAAAAAATCAACAACAACAATGGACACAACAGACAACCAATAAATCTCTTTTTCTTCTTGCCTTTAAACTGCACACAAATCAATCACCTTTTTTGAATACAATTCAAATAATAGGAGTAACAATCCTTCTTTTCTCAGACTAGGCCACTTTAAAGTGTAATTCTCTATGTCCAAATGGGATAACCTGTTGAAAATTATTCATAATTTTGTTCCTGATACTAAATCACATGTGTTCTGAACAACTGCATTATACTTTAGTCTAATCTTCTGTCTGTGCTTTGCGAACCCATTGGAATGCTGTTATCACCCCAAGGTCACCACTGCTCTGCTCTTTCACACACTGTTATTCTAAACCTTACCAGCCCAGAGCTCTACCACCCTTTTTTATATTATTGTGGACTGAAACACATCCACTCAACAGGTCATTTTTAAAACTAACTAAACAACTCCAGCTCTCCACCCCCTTTGGTGGCCTCTTTTGCCGTTCAGAAAATGCATTTCACTCTTACCGTCATCCAAGAGCTAAGAATTCTGGGCTGCTAGCCAGCCTCCCTGGCCCCCCTGGCATTCATCACCAAGGCCAAATCTGCCTCGCACTCTGCGCTCGTAGTTCTGGTGCTGATAAAGCCAATAAGCCTTCCTAACTCTTTCTAACATGCAATAATTAACCCTATTTTAAAAAATACATTTCTCTTTTTTTTTCCTTCCTTCTATCTTTACACTCTTTCTACATTCTTATTAATATATATTCTAATTACTGGTAATCAAATCCTTATTCTTTTCTTCATCTTCTACTGTTCACAAATTAAGGGGATGAAAGAAACCAAATTATTTTCCATAGAGGACAGCCCTGCATGCACTTTTAAACTACATGAAAAACGCACTGATAGCCAGGCACAGCCATCTCGGGTAGCTCACAAGGACCAGACAATCTAACTCATGCAACAAGATGCACTCACTTCATTCAAACAAACATTTACACAAACAAAAGGCAACCCACAGACTGCTCTCAAACCAAACCAATTATAACCAAATCAAACATATTACATGAAATACATACCCCATCCTCTTAATCACTGCTCACATTGGCCCACTGAACCATTACAAGCAAATTTAAATGGGAACATCCTGCACATTCCAAATGTACACATTTTGTCTTCTTTTACAACGAAACTGTTGATCTGTCCATATTCTGGGCTATCATAAGTCCTCTCATCTGTCTTTGCTGAACCTCTTTCTGCCACAACCTTAGGTAATTAAACATGCTCTGACAGCTGTGCCTAGTAAACAGTCTCTCCTGCAAGTAATCTATCTAAACTGCATCAAAAATATTAAACAAAATCAGGATAAATCCATATTCATATGTATCTAAAAAATTAAAAGAGTCTTCTACAGGAGTGGGTTGGCTCTCGGCCAATCTGACATCAGTTGAACTGCAGCAACACCTAAAACATTGCAACTTACTGAAACGCGGCATCTTGCACACTCAATCAAACACCACCAAACTCACCCAATCAGACACCGCCAAAGAACCTACACATACCCGGACACAAAAGACCAAGCAACTATCTCCACACACAACCACTTACATTCGCACATGCACATACATCCTATGCATTAAGTCCCTGCCAAACATGTGTTACCATAATGGGACAAGGCCCATCGACCAAGTCCTGGGGAACCTGGACCCTACCGCAGACCGAACAGTACACTAACTGTTCTGAGGTTGGAGGACACATCCGCTACCCGGGCGGCACTACAGATCGCTGCGCATTTTACCACTGGAGACCAAGGACCCATCCCGGGGTGAGTTCCGGAGCCTACCCGCAATGAGCCACGCCTCCACCACAGTACCACCCGGTCGGATGACCACAAACAAACGTCCTCCCAACGTCCGTTAAGTCTGCCAGAGCACCACTCGCACTCTGAGTTCCCCGGAACACACTAGCCCCAGGAGCGCACCGGCTCCTTTACCACTGGAGACACACCGGTCTCAGAGACACACCGGCCTCTTAATCACTGGAGACACACCGGTCTCTGGAGCACCCTAGCTCCTTCAATCACCAGTCGGACCACTCACCTCCTGTTCGCAGAACCCGACATCCACTGTTCTCCACCGCCGGCTGCTGGGACCAACACTGTCAGCTCCAAAGATCCGCCTTCTGAACCCCAGCGCAGGATCATGAACCGGGACCTCTCCTGATCAGCAGGGTGGGGCAGCACTGCGAGAACCAAGCTCGGCATCAAAGTGGGTACCCAGACCCACCGAGCCGAGCCTTCTGCTACCCACCTACGGGTGAGAAAGATCCTTATCGCGGGGTCCCTGTTCGGGCGCCATCTGATAAGAGTGGCTGAAATCCACCTGAGCGACTTACCTCACTCATATATTTTTACCATATAATAGGCCAGCCAGGCAGTGCAGAAGAACTAGAAATATATATTATTAGAACATAATATTCATCTGCAGGTGGGCCCCGTCAGGTCTACACCCCAGGGAGTGCACCGAGAGGACTGCCTCCTCTCATCACAGCAATACATTATCACATAGCATGGCAGAGTAGAACCACGCCCAGACTGGAAAAGTACTGGGCTCAGCAGAGGGTGAACAATGAACTCATACATGAGGCATCTACACCTGCGAAGGCAACACTGTTATCTCCCCTCAAGGCCACAGAGCCGAAGCTCTGCTACTCCAGGGCATAGAAACATTTCTGCAAAATTAACTCAAGGCAAGAAATGCTGAAACAGGGATTTTCTGCTCATAAGGGAGGGGGAAAACTGTACTATGAGACATTGGAGCTGCAGAGCAAATGTCAGCATCAGAAATCTGTCTGCCATAGACAAGCTTCTCTCTCTTCTAGGAAAGAATACAGAAATATCAATAATGGGAACCTAACGAAGGGAAGGCAATGTACTACAACAAGTCTTCTAACTTAGAAGGCAACAATAAGACAAAAGCTTAACCATTAGAGAAACAATTCTATCCAACTGAAGCTTGCATATTACACAAATAGCTCAGTGGGTTGCAGCACATGAATAATAGGCTGTAACTGCATATTGGTTAGACACATTAGGCTAACATATTCACAACATCATTAGGACATTCTGTAACAGGAAAATTACAATCTATCAGCCTACTGGTGAGTGCTGTGCCCCAGGTGCCCCCCGTTGGGGATCTGTATCTATGTTGTGAACCTTACTACCCTCTTCCTCCCACAGTCCCCCTACACTTTTGTACAAGCCTCGGTGTGTGTACACACCACAGTCCCCTCCCTGCTGACGCTCCCACCGGGGCCTTGCAGAAGCCCAGGGGTGTATCCAATGGCCAAAGTCTCCCGCAAGTGCCAATCTAGGTGTGTGTGCGCTCATGACTGTCTGCTGAAACTTTCTAAGCTGTTGTGCAGCATCGCGAGCAGTGGCCCCTGCTTGTGCAGACGCTGCCATACATGTATAATCACCCACGCCCTGCGTCCACTGTGCTCTCTGACAAGGCTTCCTCCTACTCTCTCAAAAGTGCAAAGCTGGCGTGCCCTTCCCGACGTGACATCCTCTCTGCTGCCCCTAAAAAACATTTTTATTTGGTTTTATCCCTATTTTATGCAAGGAATGTAGAATAAACAAAAAAAAGAGAAAACAACAGATACATAAGCAAATACTGTCACAGAAGCAAAGAAAAAGAAGATACGTACAAAGAAAAAAAAGAGAAAGCAATACAATATTCCTTAAATCCAATCAGTTACAGATGTCCAAATCTTCATTCCCATAACCCTCTTTCTTCTTCCTTTAGTTTTATATATAGCCATTTCTAAATTATACATTGCTAATAAACGAGCACGCTCACTAAAAAAAAGAGGGCGGGTCCGGGTTAATCCAGTCGTTCCTTATACATGCACGTATCACAGCCATACATATAAATACAAAATATTTCATACTCTCCGATCTTATTTGGGTAGACGCTTCTGAGCTAACACCAATCAAAACCAATTCACCAGTTATAGTTACCGGTAGTCCCATTATTGATCCTAAAAATTGTTCAATTGAAACAAATAATGCAGATAGATTGGGGCACAAAAAAGAACATATGTATAGCGTCAGCAGCGAATTGGCCACATCTATTGCATTTAATCCCGGCTGTGGTACTCCATTTAGATATTTTTCTCAGGGTATAATATAGGTAAAATATAGCCATATAATACTGCGCCAGCATCCTCCCTGTCAAGAGTACCTGATTTGCTAACCTTAATGATTCAGCAATATTAACTTCTTCTAGACCCAGCTTGGTTGCCCAATTAAGCTGGCGACCCTCAAGGTCATCTGGTAATACTGCAACAAGATAAGAATAATATTGTTCTATTGATGTCTTTTTCCGCATACTCTCAACAAGAGGAAATTTCCTCAATTGCTGTTCTAGTCCAGGGGCCAAGGTCTGCAAACAGCTACGAATCTGAATGAACTTAAAAAAATCATGCTTCGCTAAGTCAAACTTCTTTTGCAGCTCACTGAACGAGGCTAAATGTCCATCTTGCAGCAAATCACCTAGACATTGGATCCCTTTAAGCGTCCATCTATTAACAATTTGATCCTGAAAAATATAGGGTAATATCTCAGATGCTGCAAATGGCATGTACACATTTAGCTTCGGAATTCCCAGCAGACGCTTGATCAATCTCCATACCTAGTGAGCTACCCTTAGCATTTTGAATCTTGTTTTTTTAAAATAACAGGGTTCAACTATTGAAACCAAACAGCCCTTAATTGTCTCACCCATCCCAAATTCATAGATAGAAGGGGCATGGCAGGGCAAGATTCGGGCTCTGCCCCACTACCAACGGGCTGATATACTGCAGTGCTGCAGCTACATAATAAAACAAGAAATAAGGTATGCCCCAGCCGCCTCGGTCTTTCGGCAGCACCAGCTTTTTATAGGCTCTTCGTTGCCTCTTATAACCCCACAAAAATCTAGACGAAATCCTCTCTAATCTCTTGAAACATGTAACAGGAATTTCAATCAGGATTGTACAGAACACATACAGAAATTTAGGTAAAACCAGCTTTTTAAAACATTGGATCTACTATATAAAGATAAATGAAGATGATCTACTCTCTAATGCTGAATTAACTTTTGTCAGCGCCACATTCATATTTAATTGTGGAATATGGCAAACTGGAAGTGAAATCTTAATTCCTAAGTAGGTAACCTCTGGGACAGTGATTACATTTGCCGGAGGATCCCCTCCAACATAAATAATTTGAGTTTTAGAGATGTTTATCCTATACCCTGAGAATGGTCCAAACTAGGCGGCCAATTCGTTTATAACTGGGAGTGCATTACCTATATCACTAGTAACAACAACGATATCATCCGCGTAGGCAAGGGCTCTGTAATCTATATGTAGTTCTAAGAACAAGGGTACCCCATAAATCGAACCTGGGGTGAGCAAATGTATATAAATAGACACCATTGTCTATTTATCTGTAATCTATATGGCCTACACAAATGGGTTTAATATTCTCAGCTGCGTTCAACTTATTCAAAAAAAGGTCAATGTATAAAGAAAATAAAAGTTGGGAACATGGGCATCCTTGACGTGTACCGCAGAAGATTGAGAACTGAGTAGATTGTAGGCCGCCCACAGGGATTCAGGCAGTTAGGGAATGGTAGAGAGATTTCAAAGCAAGTAGCATTCCAGGCCCAAGTCCCTTTAATTCTAAAATATCCCACAAATAAGGCCAGGAAACCCTGTCAAATGCTTTTTTGGCATCCAACAGGGTTACCCCCATTTTGGAGTTCGTAGCTTGTGCCCAATCCACAAGAGCGATCAATCGACGAACATGATCAGCTGTATCACGCTCAAGAATAAATCCATGCTGATACTTAGACACGAGCGGTGTAATTATGCCAGATAATCGTGTCGCTAAAATCTTAGAATAAAGTTTACTATCGGCATTAATACGTGATATAGGCCTGTATGAGGAGGGAATCAAAGGTGGTTTATCTTTTTTTTACAAAAATTGTGATTATGGAATTGCACCAGGACGGAGGTGCATTCCCCTTGTGGCCTTCCAAAAAAACTGAACAACATCATACTGGGACACATTTCGGCCCCAAGCCAATAGCACAGCCTTTTTATAAGCATTTGCAACCATATTGTTAATCCTTTTGCTCCATTAATCTATTATTCTCTGTTTAGTTTCAAGATTCGTCATCCTCCACTTTCAAATTCGTCTCTGTATGTATCCTAGTGCAAGGAAAGGCAATTTCCAAAGTTTCTCATGTAGATGCTGGGCCATCCTTACCTCTACGCAAAAACACGTACCAAAGCCAGTCCAATACAAAGCAGTTTATTAAAACCCAATGCATTTCGAGCCTCAGGGGCTCTTCGTCAGGGGAAACTGAGAAATAAACAATTAAAAATACATTACATTTCTGTGCGCTATTTAAAAACACAGCCTCATGCACTTTGTTTTTACTTCAATATTTAGAGTTTCTTGTACTGCACAGTTTTACCCGCAATTATTTGTCAGCAAACTCTGAGTGACACCCTTTCACAAAGATGATAATTAACATCCTCCAACTACACAGATCACCACCCGTAGACTTCTCCCTACAAGCAGTCACGGCATGTATCAGCAGATCTCCCTTTAAACACGTCTCTCTCTAGTTACTGGCGTCATGTTACCCTCTAAACCATTGTTTTCTTTACCTGCTAGAAACTTCACATCTCCCTCCCTCGGTCCGGAAACGGAATAACCTTTCCTTTCCAACCACGTGTTTCATGGACCAAGTTTTTCCACCTTACACAGGATACCAGCGTGTGTTCCAAGTGTTTCTTTTAATTGATCATGATGCTGTTTATTTGTGGAAGTCAGATGAAAACCGAAATATGAGCGAATGAAGATTTGAACATGAATTGTGAAACATTACCATGCGCATGAAAATTACTAGTGTTTTTACTAGGTGGACTGCTCCAGTAACATTACTTATTCATTGTATAACGTATATTCCATACCGGGTAACATCAAGCAGTAATTGAGTGCATTCTGGGAGTTGGAGTAATGTAGGCAGACTTTGGAAAAAAAACGTCACAGGTGGTAATCATGCACGATGTGGGTGGACGTAAGGAGGGGACTCTAGCTTATAAACACGTGGTTGGAAAGGAAAGGTTATTCACTATATACTTAAACAGTCTAGCAACCAATGGAGAAATCGAAACCAAGGGGAGGACATGAAAAGCCCGAATGGCGGCCCATTGAGCTCGAAGAGTCGAAATGGCCAAGCCCAACACAAACCTATCATTCAGAAAATCCAGAATGCGAGCCGGATCCAAAGACACCAACGACAGCCCATGACCAACACACCAAGAAGCAAAATTATCCCAGTGCTTGGCGTAGGACTTAAGCGTAGAAGGCCGCCGTGACTGTTGAATGACCCCAGCCACAGTCACAGAACAACCCTCACGAATCAGAGAATCCCTCTCAAGAGCCAGGCCCGCAGACCCAGGGAACGGAACACAGGCAGAGGAAGCAGAGGACCCAGTAGAGGATAAGGAACGAATGGCAAGGTCCACCCCGGAGACACAGCCAATTCCAACAGTAGGGGAAACCAAGGGCGTCGCCTCCAACAAGGAGCAATCAGAAGCACAAAGGAACCCTCCCTCTTGATCTTCTGCAACACAGCAGGAATCAGGGGAACAGGGGGAAACACATACAACAGACCCTTCGGCCAAAGGAACGAAAGCGCGTCCACCCTCCAGGCATCCCGGCAAGGCATAATCGTGCCAAAACACCGGATCTGTGCATTGTCCTGTGAGGCAAACAGATCCACAATCGGACACCCAAACATCACCTTCAACCTCCTGAACATCCATCGCGTGAGGGACAAGGACCCCATGGAAGGAAAAACCGGGCTCAGACAATCCGCCACAGTGTTCTCCTCGCCAGGCAGGTAAATGGCAGAAAGGGACTCCAGGTTCAACTCCGCCCAACAACAAATTCGACGGCTGAGGCAACTGAGAGAGCGAACCCTGCACCCCCCTTGATGGTTCACATAAGACATGACAACCTGATTGTCCGTCCGGATCTGCACGTGGTGACCCCGAACAAGATCCGAGAAATCCAACAGACCCAGAAGGACAGCCTTCAACTCCTTGAAGTTGGAGGAACAAGACAACATTGACTGAGGCCAAATCCCCTGAGTCGTTGAATCCCCCAGAGTAGCACCCCACCCCAGCAGGCTGGCATCGGTAGTGACCACTCGGGTGGGAACAATCAGAAAGGGGCGGCCCCTGGATAGATGGCCGTCGTCCAACCACCAACACAGGACCACCCGAACATCCTCCGACATAGGAACCAGAACCTCCATATCGAGGGAACAGGGGTCCCAATGCGACAAAATGTGGGACACCACCGGGTACATGTGGAGGCGAGCCCACGGTACCGTCAATAATGATGCCGACATCAGGCCCTGAACCCTCAACCACAGGCACACTGGATGAGAATGCCCCACCAACAGGGCACGGACAGCAGACATCAGGGATAGAATTCTGGGAGGGGGCAGGAAAACCATCCCCAACTGAGTCTTGAACAGAGCCCCAATGAAAGTCAATTCCTGCGCCGGAACCAGGGAGGACTTCGGCACATTCACGAGGAACCCATGATGCTCCAGGACATGGCAGACCCTCTGGACATGCAACTCCGCCTTTGGAAGAGAAGAAGCAGAAATTAAAATGTCGTCCAGATACTGAAAAACACTAATGCCCTCCCCATGTAAAAATCCAATAAGAGGAGCCAGAATCTTAGTAAAGATCCTGGGAGCAGAGCAGAGCCCAAAAGGCAATACCTGGAACTGGTAATGACGACCCATAACGCAAAACCGGAGAAACTTCTGAAAGTCCGGATGAACCGGAATATGCAGGTAAGCATCCCTCAAGTCTATTGATGCAAGGAAATCGCCCTGAGACACCAGAGGAAGAATCAATTGAAGTGAAACCATTTTGAACTACTGGTGAGGGATGAAAGTGTTGACCCACTTCAGGTCCATCACAGGCCGAAGATCCCCGGTGCGCTTGGACACCAGAAAAAGTATGGAATACACCCCCTTCCCCACTTGATCGCAGGGTACCGGAATCACCGCCTGTTTGACTACCAGGGAATCGATGCCTTCCAAAAGCGCCAACGTTTTCACCGGATCTCCGGAACAAGGAGTGGCCTTGAAACAGTCTGGGGTGCCTGGGCAAATCCAATGCGTAAATCCTCCAAAATCACCTGAAGCACCCATTGGTCCGACACAGTCTCTCGCCAAGAGTCTATGAAGCAAGCCAGGCGACCCCCAACCGGACCTACACCAGGAGCGATCCAGTCAGGACTTGGCAGCAGGAGTGGAGGAGGTAGAAGAGCCGGAGAACCGGGATTTATCAAAGGAAGGAGCACCTCGGCCACGCCCCCTACCACGAAAGGGCTGACCAGCCCGACCTCTCTTAGCAGGACCAAAAGACCTCTGTGAACCAAAGGCATGGAACCTGCCAGGACGTTCAGGAGCAAGTAGTTTACGATCCTCCGCCGTCATCTTCACCATCTCGTCTAGAGGTGAACCAAAAAGTTTAACCCCAGAAAAAGGTATCTTCATCAGCAAGTTTTTCTGTGTAGCATCAGCCTTCCATGAACGGAGCCATAACTGATGCCTCGCAGCCACAGAGGACCCGGCCGCCGAAGCCGCCGCCCCTAGTGAATCAAAGGAGACATCCAAAAGCAGACAAACCTGCTGCTCCATCATCGCCAGGGTAGAAGAAACATCCTCCCCCTGGTCTAACAACTCTGACAGAGACTGAAAATCCTTGAGCAAGGACTGGATAGTGTAAGACGAATAGGCCGCCGCCCTGATAGAAAAATTTGCAGCCGCAAAAGTGCGTTTTACAGCACCATCCACCTTACGGTCAACCGGGTCAGCAGGAGAAGAATCTTCCGAAACAACAGTCCCATGCGAAGACATGCTGGCCAACAAAGAGTCAACCTTCACCGCGGCAGGGTATTTCACAGCAAAATCCTGCAGTGGGTATCTTTTACTCAAAAAACAAGGAAAGGAACATTTGTCCACATCCTTCCATTCATTCTCCAGGACCTTCAATACAGAAGAATGGAGAGGCAAAGAATCAGGCTCAGGACGATGATATTGCGAAAACAGATCGTCCTCTAGAGGCACAACAGAAGCAGGAAACACCAAGTTTTCGTGAATGTGTCCCAGGACCTCCTTCAGGTCGGCACCCTGCACAAAGCGACCCCTGACATCAACCTCCTCCTCATTCTCATTTTCAGAATCAGCAGCAGCAGCAGCGCCATCAACCCTCGCCTTTTTTGGAGGAGGAACAGGCACATGACCATGTAATGCAGCAGACACAGCAGAATTGATCCACTTCTGTAATAATTCCATAGAAGGAATCTGCACCCCTGAACCAGAAGCCACCTCCAAAGAAGCAGGAGCACCAAGAACAGAGGAATCATCCATGACAGCTACACTCGTGCCCAAAACAAACACAGGCAAAGAGTAGAACAGCCAGCAGATAAAGGTCCTGAGGTTGCTAAGCAACCGAACAAAATACACCAGACCCAAGCGAAAATGCATAAATTCAGCCGGAAGAGCCGCGCGCACACAGAAAACAGTCCCAGACCGTCGTGCGCCGAGCCGAGTCCAGAATGTGCCCAATATGCAACATTGACATGCAGAGGCTGGAACACAGGCAGACGCCCAAACCGGCAGCAGGCAAGTAAAAGCGAACGGAAGCCTCCGGCCCCCCACGCCCATTGCACCCGCATGCATATCGCACCCGGCCGCGCAACGCCCGCTCTGCAGGACGCGCGGCCGGACAAGGGAGATAACAAGAAATACAAAGAAGCGGCAGACAGGACACCAGTCGTCCCGCGAAAATAAATGAAAATACAGCCGCAAACAAAAAACGCCACGAAAGTCCGCTATGCAGGACACGAGGCACGAAAGGCAGAAGAAGGGGGAAAAACAAACCAATTAACGAAACACATCAAATAATTCGAAAACATTGCACAAAGACACAAAACTACATTCCCCCAACTAGATACCGTAGGACAGAAGGGGTCGCTCAAGCAAACCCAGCCCCACTCACCTGACCAGCAGGGAATACAGCACTTGGAGAAGTGCAGAAAAAAAGAACAGGTCGTGTTGGTGCTTCTGTATCCCTTTATGGGATTGGCTGGAGCCACTGGGTGCCATCTTGGAGGAGGGAGAGGGAGACTAGAGCGCTGTTTTTTTACTTGGAGTTCTGTGTGGAGCCAGAGGCTCATATGTGATTACTGTGGCGAGGAAGACAGGACGAGGAGGTAATGTAATGTATTTTTAATTGTTTCTTTTTCAATTTCCCCTGACGAAGAGCCCCTGAGGCTCGAAATGCATTGGGTTTTAATAAACTGCTTTGTATTGGACTGGCTTTGGTATGTGTTTTTGCGTAGAGGTACGGATGGCCCAGCATCTACATGAGAAACGTTGGAAATTGCCTTTCCTTGCACTAGGATACATACAGAGACGAATTTGAAAGTGGAGGATGACGAATCTTGAAACTAAACAGAGAATAATAGATTAATGGAGCAAAAGGATTAACAATATGGCTGCAAATGCTTATAAAAAGGCTGTGCTATTGGCTTGCGGCCGAAATGTGTCCCAGTATGATGTTGTTCAGTGAAGTACGTGCCACACGGGCTGAGCGCGTTGCCAGTAAGCACACGAAGTCAAATGTTTGGATTAAAAGAAAAGAATTAAAAATGTTGAAGAGGAAGGTGTGCTACCCAACCACTTACATTGCTTCCAAAAAAATGGCCATAAGTTCTTTGTTCGCTGAAGACGGCTGTAATGCCAGAAACCGATCCTAGGAAGCTTGTTTCCGGTCCAGGGAAGGCATGACTTGGCAGTTCGGGCTGGACTGTTCCCATGAGGCACAGGGTCAGACTGATTTTCATACGACTAGTCTGAACTGGGGTGGAAGAGTGGGCTAAAGAACAGTGATGGATTAAACTCAGATCTGTTGACTGGGTGTGAGTGTTTGATTGGTTCAGATGCTCCATCCATCACCACCCTCTTTTGTACCGCTTTGTTCGCCATAAGTTGGCAGGGTATGCTCAGACGTGAGTCCCTTGCTCACTTTGCCACTGGATTCAAGCAAGCCTGGCTGAAGACGGCTGCAGTGCCAGAAACCGGTCCTAGAAAGCTTGTTTCCGGTCCAGAGAAGGCATGGCTTGGCAGTTCGGGCTGGACTGTTCCCATGAGGCACAGGGTCAGACTGATTTGCATACTGCCATGTCTGAACTGGGGTGGCAGAGTGGGCTAAAGAACGGTGATGGATTAGACCCAGATCTGTTGACTGGGTGTGGGTGTTTGATTGGTTCAGATGCTCTGTCCATCACCCCCCCCTTTTGTACCGCTTTGTTTGCCATAAGTTGGCAGGGTATGCTCAGACATGAGTCCCTTGCTCACTTTGCCACTGGATTCAAGCAAGCCTGCCTGAAGACGGCTGCAGTGCCAGAAACCGGTCCTAGGAAGCTTGTTTCCGGTCCAGGGAAGGCATGGCTTGGCCGTTCGGGCTGGACTGTTCCCATGAGGCACATGGTCAGACTGATTTGCATACGGCCATGTCTGAACTGGGGTGACAGAGTGGGCTAAAGAACGGTGATGGATTAAACCCAGATCTGTTGACTGGGTGTGAGTGTTTGATTGGTTCAGGTGCTCCGTCCATTACCACCCCCTTTTGTACCGATAAGTTCTTCCTTTAGCACTGACCGAAAGATCTTAAAGAATTCCAGAGGAATGCCGCCAGGGCCTACGGCCTTACCAACAGCCAATGATGTCAAGGCTGCCTCGACCTCTTCCCATATAATGGCGGTATCCAGTTCTTTGCTCTGATCTAAGGAAATTTCAGTATCCGCACTAAAGTCTAGTAAATTATCTTCACTACCACATGTAGCTTCCTCCGTGTACAGCTTACTGTAGAATTTGCGGAAAACCTCCAATACTTCTACTGATTTTCCATAAATTTGCCCTGTCTCATCCTGTAATACTGTCTATCCTTTTCGCCACTTCTTTCTGACGCAGCCTTTTTGCCAATATTCGTCCCAAATTTTCACCCACCTCATAGATCTCTGCTCTATAAACTGCTAGTTTGGTGGCAAAGTGCTGATACAGCCTCGTCTTCTGAGCAATTAAGTCACTCATAATTGGATCAGTGTCCTGCCCTCTGCCTACCACCGTCATAAGTTGGATTTCTATATCAGAAAATGTTTAACAAATTTCTCGTTGTTTATTAATTGAGTAACTTAATGTTTCTCCTCGTACCCCTAACTTAAAAGCGTCCCACACCATAGGGATAGAAGCAGACCCGCGATTGATTTTTAAAAAATCGACAATCCATTTACCCAATTGTTCAACATACTGTGAGTCTAGTAGTAATTTGCGCTCAAAAGTTAAAGCTCTCGGAAGGGGGGTGAAGTTGGCTTCTAACTCTAAAATAATTGGATTATGATCAGCAATTATTTTGGGAAAAATATCAAACTTGACATTATTGACAAGACCAGTAGTGATAAAGAAATAATTTAGATGAACATGTTTTTGGTGAGGAGCAGAAAAAAGTGCTTCCTGGAGTTCCGATCCCCTTTACGTGGCCTACATCACTTAAACCAAACTCTTTAATTAACCCTCTAGTCGCCTTAAAAACTTTGTTTTTCTTCCCTTGATACGTATAATTGCTAGTTATATCCACCTTCCCTTCCAAATGAAAATTAAAGTCACTACATAAAATAAAAGGTTAGGGCCAGGCCGCTAACTTGAGGAAATATAAATTTTTTGGTCAAGAAATGTTCCCTAACGTGTACCCCACCGTCTCCATGTACCAGCTTAAAATGCATGTAACTTCCCTCCTGTACCAGCTATGAAGACGCAATTACATTTGCGTCCAATGTTAACATGTCCTCTTTCAGACCCATCCTGAACGGGTTGAATATTCCGTTTCTAAGTATGCCTTGCCAACGTCTTTTTGTGGTGTACTTTACACGTTTTCCAGCCCAGGCGAAGTAGGCCCTGAATTCTGCCATCGAGCCTTTTCCTGCCTTCAGACTCTGAAATGCCTCAGCCTGGGCCGGCCTCTGTACCCGTGACCTCTGCCTTACTCCCTGCGCGGCTCACGGCGCTTAGCTCAGCCTGTTGCCTGCCAAGACTGTATTCAACCTTCGAATTATCTGTTCCGCTCCTCAAAAATACATTCCTGCCTACTAGTTTAAGTAAACATCCTTCCAGCTGCAGAGCAAAGGGCCCGGCCTCACTGTCTCCGTCCGAGTAATTCATAGTCTCTGTTACCATGGTAGGCCCATGCCCCCTCGCATCTCATGCAGACACCTAGACGCTTATACATGCACTCACAGTCAGTATAGGATAGCCTTTGTCCGAGAGACCTTTCCCTTCTAGATAATATGGTTCCCAAACATCAGATATCAGATATGATATAGGAACGAGTTGATCTGACATGCCAGACTTCTGTCTCTTTCCTCTAGTGTAAATGTCAAGTCCCCTGCACCCTCCAACTTTACGTCAATCACACGTCATGCAGCTGCGCGCGCACCCTAGCTACCGATTCCTGCTGACTCTGCACTATTCTGTCATAGAGCCACCCACTTCTGACACTTACATGTGACGTTTCTAGAACACACCTCTGTGCACGCCTTAGTTCACGCCTTCTGATTACGTATTGCTAACACGTGTGTATCCTTATCTTGTTTCTCTCAGCTGTTACGCCTTCTGCATTGACTTCTATTGTGTATATTAAGTATAAAAGTAATGTAATGTCAATAAAGTATGCTCTATCCCTTCCTGCACCCCAGTGGTGTCAGGAACCCGATATCCGGTACCAGAACCATTCCTTTTTAAGGAATAAAACCCCTAAGAACTCTAACACCACGGACTCTGCGTCTTTCTTTCCGATTGAGTTATTTTTGTTTAAGTACTTACCTGCATAGAAATTAGGACGGTAAATCAAATATTTACCACATTATTCTGGCGCCCGAACAGGGACCCCTCCCCCACCCCACGCGCCGGTTGGTGCGTTGCAGCCTTGGCCCCCTGCCACAGTCGTGACGGACACTACGCGTACCCGCAGGATTTCCTGTATCTCCCTCAGGCCTACGGAGGTGACGGAGACTGCGATCAGCACCCAGAAGAGGCGGTGAGGAGTGCGGAGGATCCCGACCAGAGCCTAGCCGAAAGAAGCAAGGTCCGAGGTGTCAAGAGGCCCACCAGTTCCGAAGTATTCACGTATCGAGTCGAGTCGAGTCCAGTCCAGTTGAGTTTTCCGAGGCCTTCTGTTCCGTGCTTCCCGGTGAGTACCATTGCTGGGGACGCATCTAGACGGGTGCATTATTATGTATCCGGTAAAGACGGGTTTGGGTACACAAACACGGTCTGCACTGTTTTAGACAGTGTATCTGTGCTGTTTAGCAGTACATCTAGCATCCAAGTTCTTGCACTGTTCTCAACAGTGTATCTGTGCTGTTTAGCAGTACAACTAGTATCAAGGGTAGTCATATGTGTTCAAAATGTTTCATGTGATTAATGTCGTGGTATGAGTGACTGTTTTGTGTACATTACCGTGTTTTTGTGTAACTAGCTGTGTTCAGAAGTAAGTGACAAGTATCGAGTATCCAGCACTAAGTAACAAGATGCCGTTTTTCAATAAGTTAAGACAGATAGGAACTAGGAAAGGGATGTTAGAGGAAGAAATTCCTATCCCCCCTAGGGACACTCCTGGAAATTTTATGTACCATAAGCATGGCTTAGATGCCATACTGTACCTAGATTTATGGGCCGATTATACTAAGCACTTAGAAGAAAGACACAGATGGCCCGTTACAGGAACATGGGATGCCGAGTGCATCATGAAAGTAGAAGAAGCACTATGGAAAAAGAAAGCCAGACAATCTCAGAAAGACGCCATAGAATTTTGGCGTAAAGAATCACATAAACGTGCCGAAAAAGCACTCCGAAGAGAAGACAGACATAGAGAAGAGTCGGATAAAGTCCGAGAAAACGAATTAGTTAATGAAGGGACCCGAGTAAAAGCAGAACAAGTAGACCGCATGCAAAATAACCTTGTAAAAGGCATGTACTTAGTGACCGAGGGTTCGCCTGAAGCCACTTCAGAAATACCGAAAGATCTGCCACCGCCATTGGTTCCAACTAAAGTAAATCACAGGACTACAAAGGACATATTCCTTGCTTCCTATCTAGATGATGTAGCTCCCGCTTACACCAATCCACCTGCCCAGGTACCACCTGCTGACGGTGACGAGGTGGCAACCCACTCCGAGACAATGTCCCGCCCTTACCACAACAAAGTTCACCCGCCCGGAATCCTGTTCCACCTGTTCCTCATTCTGGCGACTGACCACTTCCTACACCTAAGATAAATACCCTGAAACCGTTTGGGCCTGACCCTGGAAAAACACCAGTTCAGTTACTTACACAGTCCCCACAGACAAGTCATGCTCAAGCCTCCGCCTCTGGAGGTGCGACAGGAGGTTACCAGACCCCGCCACAACAACATAGGTTAAACATAAGGGACATATTAAAGAACCGTACACCCCGAACCTCAAATTTCGACATGCTTAAAGAACCTCTTCCAGTTTGCAGATACGATCCAGTACCCGGTAAAGACGATAGGATGTTATTAGCATCTCTACGCTTACGAAAAGTTACAGATTACTTAATGTTGTTCCGAGGAATGACTGATCACCTAGATAGAATATACCATTTTATCCAGACAGGGGAAGATCCTGACTGTATTAAAGAGGCCCTGGCTCACCAGAAAGCTGACACTCAAGGTTGTATATTACGCTTCTTCATAAACTGTCTAATAAGAGAACGAGACAGGCCTGGGGTAGACCAGGACGAGATGGATGCACTAAACAAATGGGGCCAGAACATAGCCGAGGGAAAACACGATAAACAGAATTGTATAGCAAGTATGTACAAAAAGATCAGGAAAGAAGTAATAGAGATACACGAAAGAAAGAAACAAGAAAGGGAAGCAGATAATAACCGGCTTGATTCCTCCGAGGAGGACGACCCAGAGGAATCCGAACAACAACATAAAGAAATGATAGCGTACGTGGGTAAGGGAAATTACCTTAGGAAAGGTATTCGCCCAGAAAGCAAGAGAATTTTTCTGTCTGGTATATCAAAACCGAATTCTTCTGAATATCTGTTTCAAGATACCGATAAAATGCTTCAAGAACGAATGGGGTACCACGTACTAAATTCTATGGATGAACAAGAACTAGCCCGGTCAGCAGTACTATGGGCTGACAATCCTAGCGTATACAATGATGATACCGTAGCACAGACATTTCTGAACCTTTCCCCAGACGAGCAGAAATTAGCGGGTGTATACATGATTCAGCATCTTCTCACGTTATACAGAAACCAACATTCGGATCCAGGTCCCTTACCTGATACATTAGAAGCACTACTTATGAATAGATGGAGAGGCTTAAGTACCAAGTTGATTCAAATAATTCTAGAGCAACGACACAGATATAACGCTTTCCTAGGCCCACAACATGTTTCAGCTCCGCCCCCAGAAAGAAAAATGTTTCATTTGGAGCATTTTGACAGACAGAATCCTTTACGAGAAGTACACCCAGTTATGGGTGCCGATAATACCCTGAAACGCGTGTATGTGTACACACCTTTGACAAAGTTAGAATTGTTAGAAATGAAGAAACTAGTACCCTGTCACGATAAAGACCCTGCAGGTTTTCACCGAGAACTTAAGGATATGTTACTCATGGGAGACTACACATATACGGATATTATGAAATTGTTAAAAGTACTGTTGCCTACTGGCATCTATGAGAAACTCAAAGAAAAAGAATGGGAGGTGGGAGATAAAAAGATTATATGGGCTGAAATAGAAGACGAGGAAAAAATTCGTACTCCAGGGCTAGGCCTTGGGGAGAAAGCTAAAGCATTACCAGGTTTGATAGTACAGGTTTTGCCAAGATTATTGACAACTAAAAAGGAAGACTGGGACGCGATCTCAGCCTGTAAACAGAAACACGATGAAGATACTAGTGACTTCTATTCAAGATTCGAGAAATGTTTCATTATTAATAGTGGCCTGAAACCAAGTAGCGAGTCATACCCACACCTTTTTGTAAGTAAATTAGTAGAAAATTCCCTAACACAGGTTAAGAATCGTGTATATAAAGTCGAAAGTACATGGCAAGCAAATACGCCATCCCAGATGTTACAAATGTTACAATATCATCAGAACAGAATTAGAGAAGAACAAGAACATGAACAAAGACGTATGAAAGACACGAAAATGAAAATACTAGTTGCCCAGTCAGTCCCAGCTGACGGTCAGAAAAAGGGTGGGACGCAGACAAATAATTCAGCAGCTCCCGTTAAAGGGACATGCAACTATTGCAAGCAGCCAGGCCACTACGTAAATGAATGTCCAGTCCTGAAACACAATATAGCGACAGGTAAAACTAAAGAAAGACCGCGTCAGCCTAGACAAGACCAGGTCCAGCCACAGACTTCACAGAACACACAGCCTATGCATGCTTCATCACACACCGCCCAGACCGTAGCGGTATCACAGCCACAGCCCATTGCCGTGACTCAGCAAGTTTCACAGCAAATGTACCAGTATGCCCAATCTGATTATCCCGATTATCAGCGATACACATGAAACAGCCTAGAGAGGGAGGTTGGCTTGCCCCTTATCGAGATTCCTGTAGATCAAGAGGGTCCTTACGTACATAGTCAGGTATTGGGAAAAGACAGAAAGTTTTTAATTGACACAGGGGCAAGCCGCACAACAATCAGCCATGATGAAGTCCCAGGGGCACCCCTCTCAGGCTCACAGAATGTTTCCCTTGGTTTTTCAGGAAAGCCTATTGTAAATGAAGTATCAGAACCCGTCCCCCTAGCAGTAGGTCCATTATCACGTGTTACAGACTTGTTACTCACGAAATCATGTCCAGAAAACTTGTTAGGAATAAAGACGCTGAAGGCCCTAGGAGCTGTGATATGTTGTTCTCCGGAAGGAGTTAGACTTTTTCTGCGTGACTTCAAGGGTCACTATGTATTACGAGAGTTTGATGTCAGATTGAAAAATGTACCGAAACACCTGTGGGCACAAGGCCCAACCGATGTAGGTTGCATGCACATTACACCATACCGTGTTACACTCAAACCAGGAGTTGTTTTACCCCGAATCAGACAATACAAGTTACCACCCGATGCTGTCGTGGCTTTACTGGAAATCATTGAAGAGCTTATTGCCCAAGGAGTGGTCGTAGAATCCGACTCCAATATCTGTAATTCCCCTATCATTCCGATTCTTAAACGTACTGATCCCAATGCACCGCCAGTATATCGGCTGGTGATTGATTTACGAGAACTGAATAAATGCATTGTTCCACAGTACCCTGTGGTTCCCGACATCTCATCTTTATTGACTGCTATTGATTCAGAAGCGACGTTCTTTACTGTAATTGACCTCAAGAACGCCTTCTTCAGTGTGCCCATCGATCCAGAGAGCCAATATCTCTTCGGATTCAGTTTAAATGGACGAAGTTTCAAATTTTCACGCGCACCTCAAGGATTCACAGAAAGCCCCAGCATCTATAGCCAAGCACTGAAAAGACAACTTGATTGTATCCAAATGCCAGTTAACACTGCCTTATTGCAGTACGTCGATGATCTGCTGATCACCGCACGAAGTGAACCCGAATGTGAACAAGCATCATTGACAGTTTTACATTTTCTGGCCGACAAGGGACACAAGGTGTCTCCTTCGAAGCTACAATTCTGTGTTCAGCAAGTTGTGTACTTGGGTCACTTGCTGTCCAAAGTGGGGAGACAGCTCACTCCTGACCGCATCCAGTTAATTGTAAATATGCCACAACCCCAGACACAAAAGGAAGTGCGGGCCTTTATAGGCCTCACCTCGTACTGTAGACAATGGATTCCCCAGTATGCACTTCTAGCTAAACCACTCATTCAGTTGACAACACAGGAGGTAGCGACTTCGACTGCCCTTCCTTGGACTCAGGAACATACACAGGCTTTTGAGGAATTAAAGAAAGCTTTATGTCAAGCACCAGTTCTAGCGACACCATGTTACAGCAAACCTTTTACACTTTTTGTTACAGAACGTGATGGTACAGCGTTGTCTGTCCTCACTCAAGACCAAGCAGGTTCACATAAGCCTTGCGCTTATTTTTCGAGTACATTGGATTCAGTAGCCCAGGCACTCCCTGCGTGCTTAAAGTCAGTTGCAGCGATAGCCTTAGCAATCAGACAGAGCGACTCAATTGTATTAGGACATCCATTGACAGTACAAGTTCCACATTCTGTAGAGGTCCTTCTAAACCGAACCCAGACTCAACACTTGACTATAGCACGATTGACAGGTTATGAATTGACGCTATTCCAGCCCCACATAGAAATCAGACGCTGTAGCATTCTAAATCCTGCGACATTGTTACCCTCGATTATAACAGATCCAGCTCCGCATGATTGTATAGAGATCATTAATGCAGTAACAAAGCCCCGACGAGACTTACCAGATGTTCCACTGACCAACCCAGAACTGACACTTTACGTGGACGGTTCATGTATGAGAACGAGTACAGGAGAGTTAGTGGCCGCGTACGCAGTAACCACTGAAACCGAAGTAAAAGAAACACATCGTATTGACACACTGTCCGCTCAAGCAGCAGAGCTCATCGCTCTGACCCGAGCCTGTATACTAGCCAAGAACAGAAATGTTAACATATACACTGATTCTCGTTATGCTTTCGGAGTCGTACACGACTTCGGAATGTTATGGCAAGAACGAGGTTTCTTGACTTCCCACGGAACCAAGATTCAACACGGTCCCCTCATTCAAGCACTGTTAGAAGCAAATCATCTGCCTTCGGGCATATCTATCATGAAGTGTAAAGCACATACTAAAGTTACAGACTCTATTTCCCAGGGTAACGACCTGGCAGACCAAACAGCAAAACATACAGCATTGACTCACACCCAGACAACTGATGTAACAAAGATTATAGTACCGACACATAGTATGACTGTTAAGGATCCCACACTAGATGTAATCGATATTCAGACACATGCCACTTCAGATGAAATCAAGAAATGGACTGAACTAGGAGGGATCCAGACAGATCAGGGATGGGTGACGAAGGGAAAATCTACATGGTTTCTCCCCGACTCTATGGTTCAAGTCATAATAAATACCGCACATAGTCCAGCCCACCTAGGAGAAAAAGCCATGTTAGACAGTTTACAGAATCTCTGGTACAACAAACATTTACGAGCAGCAGCAAAACAGAAAGTGCGTACTTGCATGATCTGTTGTCAGTTCAATCCAGGTAAAAGCGTCCCTGTAGAGCAAGGTGGATTTCATCCTCCCGATCACCCTTTTGAAGTCCTCCAGATGGATTATATCCAGATGGACAGATGTCGAGGATTCAAGTATGTCCTCGTAGTGGTTTGTGCACTTTCCCGTTGGACCGAAGCATATCCAGTCCCAGATTACACTGCTCCGACCACTGCCAGGCAGCTGGTTCGAGAATTCTTCCCACGGTACGGCTTGCCTCGTATCGTGTACTCAGATAACGGACAGCCCTTCTCGTCCGAGCTCATGAAGCAGGTTTCACTCCTACTAGGATACCAGTGGAAATTCCATTGCGTCCGACATCCCGAGGCAGCTGGCCTTGTAGAAAGACATAACCAGACACTGAAAACACGACTCGCGAAAATATGTAAAGAGAAAGGGGTCGACTGGATAGTCGCCCTGCCAGTTGCACTATTCTATATGAGAATGGTCCCCCATTCGAGATCCGGACTATCCCCGTATGAGGTGGTCTTTGGCAGACCACCAAATATGTGGGGGACGCCCATGCCTAAGAAAATAACTGATGTTGATTGTAATATGCTGACAGATTACCTTGCCTCCTTGATGTCTGCACTCCAATCATGTCGTTCACAGGTTGCCGCAGCCTTTCCCGACAACACTGATGTAAAGCCACACGATGTCCGTCCAGGTGACACTGTGCTGATCCGCAACTTCGATAGGAGGAGTCCGCTGGAGCCCCGCTGGCAGGAGCCGAAGCTCGTCCTTCTGACCACGAGGACCGCCATCAAGGTTGAGGGCCGAAAGGGGTAGATCCATACGAGTCATATAAAAAAATGCAATGAACTTTTACCAGAAACTGACTCCTCCACCCCCTCAAAGGACTGCCCAGAATCTAGTGACTTTAAAGTTCCCAAGAGAGAGAAAACTCCGCAAGAGGAGTATAAAACGAAAGTACGATCTAGTAAGTCAGACAGTTTAATTGTTTAAGTCCTCCCCTAGGTGAATCGGTTAAATTAGTTTCTGACATGTATCCCCTAGATCGAGATAGAGAGAGAGAGAGACAACTCAAGAAACGTGCATATTGTAAATCACTCCGTAGTCACTGTATAGTGACATTATTGATTTTGTTTTTTCTAAGCCTTCTGATTATTGCTGCTAGTATATTGCTGCCTGTATATTACCCTATCTTCAAGCAAACACAATCTGCTTACAATGTCTCTGCCGAACATTCTTTTAGTGAATTACCCTTACATGAGTTATCTTACAGACTTGCGCTGCGCAACAATACATTCATTAGTATGTTACATCACTCCCATCAGACTAACAATGCTACCAACTGTTGGATATGTGGCCGACTCCCTCCCTACCAGAAATACAAGGGAGTTCTGCCTCTTTTTCCGTACCCGTTCACTCACAATGGCTCCTGTGGTGCATGGTTCAGATTAATTAATTCCTTAGATTCTGATATTGCTATTTTCGAAGGAAATTGGGTTTGGGGAAACCTGAACTTAGTTCTGCTTAACGCCTGCTACCCTGACAAGAAGGGACTTCCCACTAGGACAGGAACTGATCTAGAAAATGAAGTATATGGATTAGGTAATTACACAATTAACCTCATGATTCTTACTGTTGAATCCGAAGCTGCACCAGTTCTCCCTGCTATGTCAGTATTACCAGTCACTGGTGATTTATGTCTCAGAAAGAAGGGTTCAGTACACTTAGGTCATAGTAAATGTACCACTGTGGTCGAGTTCAGTGATCAGGACAGGTCTACATTTAGAGCTACTCGTCATTCCTACTTTGTTTGTGGCCATACCGCATACATACGCTTACCTCCAGATTGGGATGGTACCTGTTACATTGCCTTCCTTCTGCCCCCTGTTTTCCTAGCTCCTCCTGATTATCACAGAAATACAAATCTAGTAAACAGTAGACTCAGAAGAGATCTCCCGATTGTCGACTATACTGAAACGGCATGGGAGCAATATACAGACTTTAATAAAGGTTTCTTCCCCTACTTAGGTGCTGTTTTTAATAGTAAACTGATACGCAAATTAACTAGAACCCTCGAAGCAGTAGTGAATGAAACTACTTCCGCTCTAGGCAACTTAACAGAGGAGCAGTCCGCCATGCGGGTTGTTGTTCTTCAGAACCGTCTTGTTATTGACGTCATCTTGGCAGATAGAGGCGGAGCTTGTAAGGTCATCGGGTCAAGTTGCTGTGTTTTCATTCCAGAAAACGCGCCAACTGTATATAAAGCTATCACACGTCTTCATAAAATTGCAAGTTTGATACATCAGAATCCAGGCACCTGGACTTGGTCCGTTTGGTTCTGGACAACGTTGACTGCTTGGGGATGGAAGATTCTATCCTTCCTAGGCATTGGTCTTCTCATAGTATTCAGTTGTTGCCTATGTCTACAATGTGGGCCAGCGATTTGCGGTCTGTGCGCCACGTCATGTATTCCGCATTCCAGTTTTCATGCAAAACGCGAAAAGAAGAAAGAAGAGCAAATGATGTTACGTGAACAGACTGATCGGTTCATGAGGATCGATATATCATGAAGGGTCCGTAGGGAACAAGGAGGGAATGAGGAAATATAAATTTTATGGTCAAGAAATGTTCCCTAACGTGTACCCCACCGTCTCCATGTACCAGCTTAAAGTGCATGTAACTTCCCTTCTGTACCAGCTATGAAGACGCAATTACATTTGCGTCCAATGTTAACATGTCCTCTTTCAGACCCATCCTGAACGGGTTGAATATTCAATTGCACAACCAAATTTGTCATTTATATTATTGAATGTGAATGTGGGAAACATTATGTGGGGAGCACGATTAGAGCATTGAAAGAAAGAATGATGGAACATGTGAGAGCCATTGTAAACTGTGACCCCAAATATCCTGTGGCCTTGCACGTAGCCTCCTGCCAACAAGGCCAGAAAAGCAAAAATGTGCAATTTTTTGGCATAGAAACTGTACCTCTGGCAGTAAGAGGTGGGAATCGCGAACTAAGACTGAGACGCACTGAAGCGACCTGGATTATGCGCTTGAAATCTGTGGAGTTAGGGTTAAATTATGACCAGGAAATGCAATACTTTTTGGGTGATTGAATAGAGACACTATAACATTGCATTTATATATGATTGTCATAAGAATGAGTAATGTTGCAGAACTGTGTCTGTGGAAATGTTTTGATTTCAAGATCTTTCCTAACGCTGGGATGAGTCTCCCGTACGAAAATGACAGTTATGAATAACCCAAACAGTGATTATGATACTGTACATGTTGTATTGTGATAGGCAGTCACAGTATGATTGGGCCATTCACTCATATAAGTTACCCTTCTCAATCACGGTGCGCACTGCACTATGGGACACATTATTAGAGTTTGAATGTCACGCTGCACTCGGGAGCATGAATTCGCCATGGCAATTACCGGAGTTCCCTATGAATGACGGTATACATTTATTTCTGTATGCGTCGTTTAGAGCACTTCGAACGATTAATATTGCGATCTACTGATCACATATCGGCATCAATACATTCGCATCTAATGGACATATGGGATTCAATTCATATTTCCGTTTAATACTGTTCATCTTACACGATACATGAACATCCTATCAACAAAACTTCATATATCATGTGGGGGATTGGATATAATATATATTATCCTTTCAAACATGGCCGGTATCGTTACTCTCTCATGCGCTCTAGTTGAGGGAACGCCTCACGTTGAGATGCGCATACACGTGGGCTGGAACACAATCACGTGTCCAAACACAGAACCGGCCCCGGAAGAGGTACACTCGCCTGATACTGTCGGAGAAGCCGCACACGGGTAAGTGGATTACAAACGTACACGGATACTAATGAGGACGTTTATTTTATCAATTCTTAAGCAAGTAGCAGATATCTAAATCCCCCCTTCACTCTTTTTCTGTAGCTTGATACACAATCAACTTGGAACCGCATCCGGTTTCCCCGCATAAGAAATTAAATCGGTAAGATAAGTCAATACCTTCCGATGTGTAATTCCACTTAATTGTAATTAACCATATCAGTTATTGACGAGAGTATTACTTTCCCTGAACAGCATTCTCTCGGTAACGAGAGTTCCGAAATTTTGGTGAAATATATCGAGTGGTTTCCGAGCCCAACTTACACTCGTATGATCTCTAGATATATGTAAGTACAATAGGTTTACCTTCAAGGGTAATGCATGACACGCTACGCATGTTGCAGAATTTGAAGCCAACAATGATATCATGGCAAGGATAAAAGATAGGGAATTCCATCGCATGTTTTTGTAATAATAGGACTCCAATGAGATAGTCCATGTGACATTTTATTGCATAGGTAAGGCCCTGCCTAGTTCCCCTAGATGACGATTCAAATACTACATATTTGAAGTGACATATTTTACCCTTATTGTGTCACAGACATAAAGACATCCACCGCTGCTGGACGCACTCGAACCAGTGCTACTAGTCAAAGGCCCGGCTGGGTCGGAATTATCACCAGCTAAGCGGTGAGTCGACTTACACTTATTGACGGACAGTCTCATTGTGGTGATATCTTGCCCAAATATCCCTCAAGCGCGGTTAGTGATGAGATTTTTCCATTTTTTTCTCAACAATTTTACAGACCTTCCGATGTTGACACGGCCATCTAGGTATGCCTTCTCAATGATACATGTTTGCACTATATCACAAGTTTGGCATGTAGGATGTAAGAGCCGCACACGGTCAGGACACTTCCGCTGCGACGCAGGGTATTTGTCATTATGTGTCGTTGGGGATCGCCGAGCACATAAATTGAGTAATTTGTTCTTCCTACACAGACCCATCACAATCACTATCACGTATACCCACGTCTTCATAGAACATCGATCGTAGACACCCTATTCGACACGGATGTGTTGTGGTGGCACTAGTGAAACAAACTTGAACAAATCACTGTATGTTCACTGCAGGAGGAAGCATTTACTGTATGTCTATAATGACCAGACAGCATGGTCTGGTATGGAAATTTATTTGCTCAAAGAATATGCTAGATGCTACTTATTTGTTTGTTTCAGCCCTGAGGAATCGCGAAGGCGATGAAACACGTGTCGGCTGGCTGTAATCTTCATTAAAGACTCTAAGATTTACTCATCTTGTGGAACTTTGGTCACTTCTGTCAAATTGGTGTTCTTGAATGTGCTTGTATATTGTCATTGAACAATCGTCGTTACTTAACAGAGTGCTTCGGCAAACCTTTTACTTGATAGTAGTAGTTCTTTACTCACATGAGTGGTTTAGGTTTGTCCACTCGCCGAATAGCACCTGGAAAATTCATATCACTTAGAACTGTATGCGTATGAACGGGCAGTGCACCCATTTAACTGATCCAAAAACCTTCTTCTTTCCAGTCTTTCTGCAGTTAAGGGTAGCCGCCACGCATTCCTTTCACTTATTAGTAGATCTCTAGTATACCAGTGCTAGATACACTAGACATTCCCAACATGGATCGTACCAAAATGGCAGAAGAGTTGTTTGAGAACCTAGCGAAAGGCATGTCCACTCAAACTGCTTCCACCAGTACCAATCCCCCTCGTATTGAGGGCCTCAGAGATAAATTCATTAAATTAGAACGCTTAAAGAAGCTAGAAAACTCAAAATGGTGGGATGGAGCAACTCTCAAACAGTATTTGAGGCTAAAACGTGTCCCTAGAGGTCTGAGAGGCCAAATTTTTCCCACCTATGATGACCTAGATGCCGACCTCATGATCAAATGGGAAGAATCTCTCTCTAACAACTCTATTACTTTAATGGAAATACTAATTGTAAGCGCTGAACGCAGAGTTACGAAATTACAAGCAGAAATAGCCACCATAGAACAAGAAATCAAGGATCTAAATAGACCTGAATCCACTGTAAAAAATTATACCATCCTGGATGAAATCCTATTAAAACATCAATCCGACATCAAAAATCGGAAAGCCAGGCAACTAAGAAGGGATGAGTTGGACTGCTCTCGTGGTCGAATTTTTACTTTTGACAAAAAATATGATTCCCTGATCCCTAATAGTTCCAAGAATGTTAACTAGAGAACACAAGGTTCAGAACCTGCCTCCCTATCATCCAGTAACACCTCCCTCAACTCCGTAGGCACTGTAGGGGGAGAATCAGACAATCAAGATAGACAAGGAATGCCACCTTTTTTTCAAGAGGTTTTACGGATCAGGAAGGGCAACAGATTCCCTACAGCAAGAAACCAGTCAGATCCAAAACCAGGAGGGGCAGGGGATGAAAGTTCAGAGGACTACAGAAGGAAGTTGAGATCAGGGGCCAACAGGAATTAGATGGTGCCGACACTAGAGAAGTACAGGTGATTAACCTTTCCAAACTACATCTCACTCCAGACATGGTTTCCCTCCTTAGCAAAGGTCTTAGTTTCAACCTATATGCAATTGGTGATGTATGTAAATTAAAAATTGATTTGTTTAAATTTGTGAGGAACCTGAAACTGAAAAAGCATTTCTTTGGTTTGGAGAAAAGGGATAGAGGGGCTAATAATACACCTGTAACAAGCACCACTGAATCATTATCAATAAATGATGTGCATGCAACTCACCTTCTCTTATCATTGACCGACATGGAAGATTCTCCTCTAGATATGGACACACTTCTAGAAGAGTTGAATATAGAATCTGATTATAGCATTGTCAGTGGGCTTAAGTCCAAGTCAAAATGGATTCCCACACTACCTGGTGGCAATGCCATAGACAACTTCTATAGACGTGTGTCAGAGGATCTGGACAACTTGAACCGTCTACGCAAGTGCAGAATGTTCAAATATAAGGATAATCTTACCAGTGGGGAAAGAGTAGCACTCAACATACTTATGAATGACAATACCATCACCATACGAGAGGCGGACAAGGGAGGGAATGTAGTGGTAATGGATCGCATAGATTATCAACTAGAAATTAGTCAACAATTACAAGATGAACTGTGCTATGAACGCCTCACCTATAACCCCATTGGTCCCTTAACAATAGAAATGAATTCCCATTTGTTGAATTGGAAACAATCAGGGTTACTGAACGAGGAAGAATACCTGTATTTAAAAGTATTCAGACCGACATATCCATGGTTATACACTTTGCCTAAGATTCACAAAAACCTACCTTTTCCACCGGGGAGACCAATTGTATCTGGCATAGGGGGCCCCACAGAAAGATTAGCAGAATACGCGGACCTCTTTCTGGGCCCGATAGTCCAAAATTTACCTTCCTATATCCAGGACTCCAAACATATTCTGAGCACTCTAGCAGACATGGAATGGCAAGAGGACTTTCTTCTTGTGACGATGGATGTGGTATCCCTATATACCAGTATTGACATGGATTTAGGTATTCAGGCTATCAATAAATTTCTCGGCAATAGACCTGCCACACTATGGAAACACACTGAGATGCTATCCACAATGATAGAATTAGTCCTTAAAAATAACTATTTCATGTGTGAAAAACACTGGTACCGACAAAAGCAAGGTGTAGCCATGGGCTCAAAAATATCACCCTCGTTTGCGAACCTATTTATGGGCGCACTGGAGGCAGATCTAATTTGGGGCGATAAGGGTAGTCAATATATCGACTCCATAATATTTTGGGGTCGATATATTGATGATTGCATCCTCAGTTGGTCAGGCTCAGAGGAGCAACTACAGAGTTTCTATCAATATCTTAATGACAACACGTGGAAAATCAGCTTCACTATGAAGTGGAGCAAAACGAATATAGAATTCTTAGACATCAAGTTCTATATTTCATCTAATTGCTTGCACAGTAGACTGTTCAGGAAGTCAACAGCATGCAATGCAATTTTGCATGCTTCTAGCTCTCACCCCCTACATCAGATCAACGCCATACCATTTGGTGAATTTATTCGGGCAAGAAGAAACTGTAGTGAGGACTGTGAGTTCGGGAGATGTCTTACCAACATGAAAGAAAGATTTCATACCAGGGGCTATGCAAAAAATTCTATTGTAAAAGCTGAGAAAAGAATCAAGAAAGTGAAGAGATTAGACACTCTAATCAGTAGACAAAAACCAAATTCTGATGGTAAAGACTGTATAAGAATGGTCACGGATTTCAATTCACTCCATTCTGATTTACGAAAAAGTTTAACAAAACACTGGAGTTTACTGAAATCCGAAAAAGCATTGACCAACTGCATCACAGAACGACCACAAATTTCGTTCAGAAGAGGAAACACATTACGGAGCAAGTTGAGTCCCACAGTACCCCGGGATATTAGGAGTGCAGACTGGCGGACACAACGTGGTCTGGGTTTCCACAAATGCGGATTCTGCAGTATGTGTAAATGGGCGAAACACGGGACCACAGATTTTATGGGCCCTGATGGAGTATGTTATAACATCAAAAGTAATATCAATTGCACAACCAAATTTGTCATTTATATTATTGAATGTGAATGTGGGAAACATTATGTGGGGAGCACGATTAGAGCATTGAAAGAAAGAATGATGGAACATGTGAGAGCCATTGTAAACTGTGACCCCAAATATCCTGTGGCCTTGCACGTAGCCTCCTGCCAACAAGGCCAGAAAAGCAAAAATGTGCAATTTTTTGGCATAGAAACTGTACCTCTGGCAGTAAGAGGTGGGAATCGCGAACTAAGACTGAGACGCACTGAAGCGACCTGGATTATGCGCTTGAAATCTGTGGAGTTAGGGTTAAATTATGACCAGGAAATGCAATACTTTTTGGGTGATTGAATAGAGACACTATAACATTGCATTTATATATGATTGTCATAAGAATGAGTAATGTTGCAGAACTGTGTCTGTGGAAATGTTTTGATTTCAAGATCTTTCCTAACGCTGGGATGAGTCTCCCGTACGAAAATGACAGTTATGAATAACCCAAACAGTGATTATGATACTGTACATGTTGTATTGTGATAGGCAGTCACAGTATGATTGGGCCATTCACTCATATAAGTTACCCTTCTCAATCACGGTGCGCACTGCACTATGGGACACATTATTAGAGTTTGAATGTCACGCTGCACTCGGGAGCATGAATTCGCCATGGCAATTACCGGAGTTCCCTATGAATGACGGTATACATTTATTTCTGTATGCGTCGTTTAGAGCACTTCGAACGATTAATATTGCGATCTACTGATCACATATCGGCATCAATACATTCGCATCTAATGGACATATGGGATTCAATTCATATTTCCGTTTAATACTGTTCATCTTATACGATACATGAACATCATATCAACAAAACTTCATATATCATGTGGAGGATTGGATATAATATATATTATCCTTTCAAACATGGCCGGTATCGTTACTCTCTCATGCGCTCTAGTTGAGGGAACGCCTCACGTTGAGACGCGCATATACGTGGGCTGGAACACAATCACGTGTCCAAACACAGAACCGGGCCCGGAAGAGGTGCACTCGCCTGATACTGTCGGAGAAGCCGCACACGGGTAAGTGGATTACAAATGTACACGGATACTAATGAGGACGTTTATTTTATCAATTCTTAAGCAAGTAGCAGATATCTAAATCCCCCCTTCACTCTTTTTCTGTAGCTTGATACACAATCAACTTGGAACCGCATCCGGTTTCCCCGCATAAGAAATTAAATCGGTAAGATAAGTCAATACCTTCCGATGTGTAATTCCACTTAATTGTAATTAACCATATCAGTTATTGACGAGAGTATTACTTTCCCTGAACAGCATTCTCTCGGTAATGAGAGTTCCGAAATTTTGGTGAAATATATCGAGTGGTTTCCGAGCCCAACTTACACTCGTATGATCTCTAGATATATGTAAGTACAATAGGTTTACCTTCAAGGGTAATGCATGACACGCTACGCATGTTGCAGAATTTGAAGCCAACAATGATATCATGGCAAGGATAAAAGATAGGGAATTCCATCGCATGTTTTTGTAATAATAGGACTCCAATGAGATAGTCCATGTGACATTTTATTGCATAGGTAAGGCCCTGCCTAGTTCCCCTAGATGACGATTCAAATACTACATATTTGAAGTGACATATTTTACCCTTATTGTGTCACAGACATAAAGACATCCACCGCTGCTGGACGCACTCGAACCAGTGCTACTAGTGGAAGGCCCGGCTGGGTCGGAATTATCACCAGCTAAGCGGTGAGTCGACTTACACTTATTGACGGACAGTCTCATTGTGGTGATATCTTGCCCAAATATCACTCAAGCGCGGTTAGTGATGAGATTTTTCTGTTTTTTTCTCAACAATTTTACAGACCTTCCGATGTTGACACGGCCATCTAGGTATGCCTTCTCAATGACACATGTTTGCACTATATCACAAGTTTGGCATGTAGGATGTAAGAGCCGCACACGGTCAGGACACTTCCGCTGCGACGCAGGGTATTTGTCATTATGTGTCGTTGGGGATCGCCGAACACATAAATTGAGTAATTTGTTCTTCCTACACAGACCCATCACAATCACTATCAGGTATACCCACGTCTTCATAGAACATCGATCGTAGACACCCTATTCGACACAGATGTGTTGTGGTGGCGCTAGTGAAACAAACTTGAACAAATCACTGTATGTTCACTGCAGGAGGAAGCATTTACTGTATGTCTATAATGACCAGACAGCATGGTCTGGTATGGAAATTTATTTGCTCAAAGAATATGCTAGATTCTACTTATTTGTTTGTTTCAGCCCTGAGGAATCGCGAAGGCGATGAAACACGTGTCGGCTGGCTGTAATCTTCATTAAAGACTCCAAGATTTACTCATCTTGTGGAACTTTGGTCACTTCTGTCAAATTGGTGTTCTTGAATGTGCTTGTATATTGTCATTGAACAATCGTCGTTACTTAACAGAGTGCTTCGGCAAACCTTTTACTTGCTAGTTTTTGCATACCCACAGATACTGACGATGACGCCATAAAGAGTGGAAGTATCGGCGTCAATACCAGTAAGTAGGAAGTAACAGATCTGGCTAGCCATTAGCGCCCTAAGTACAGTGACTGAGCGCCGTTGCCCGATTTGGCTGGACCGTAGAGGTCTGCTGTTAAGGCCTTGTCACCAGAGCTCATTTACTGCCACGGAACGCGGGCTGTAGCCCATGGAGAAACTTCCCCCCGATCAAACGAGCTGAGGCTATAGAGTCCAATTGCTGCATCCGCCTCCTGACTTTATTTACGTACAAGTCCTCGACTGCCACGGGACTGCGAGAAGAGAATAGTATTCTCCTTTTGGCTGCGTCCAGACGTGCTGTCCTGTGCTCATGAATATTGGCTCCTGCCATTCCAGAGAAGAACGTGTGAAAAATCCCCCCCAGCTACTACAAGGCCCTACAAGGCCCTACAAGGGACTCACAATGGGTAAACAGGACAAGCGACAGCCTAAACTGACTTTTGAATCCACAACTACCAAAAAAGGATTGCGAAACACACCGGACCCTGGAGGCTCGCAAAGTCCGCCTGCCACTGTGGCGAGTACTAGTTCATCAACGTCGGACATACAACAGCTGATGCAGGAAATGAGGCAAGGGTTTGCTACAATAGTAGACAAAGTTGACCGCATGTCGTCTAGGATGGACGCCATTGCACAAAAGATGGATGTGCATGAAGAGCGAATTACTGAAACTGAAAGGCGAATCTCTGAAAATGATGACACTACGGCGTCACATACCACTCAGCTCTCGAGAATGGATAGTATCCTCAGGGTCATTGCAGTGAAAAATGAGGAGTTGGAGGCTCGCTGCCGGCGCAATAACATTCGTGTTATAGGCGTGCCGGAATCCACCAACACTGGCCGGATGGAAGAGTACGTGGAGAAGATACTTCTTGCTGCGGTTGGGCCTGAAGCATTCTCCAAACAATTGATTGTCAAAAGAGCGCACCGCTCGCTTGGACCGCGGCCTAAACCTGGGGCTCCGCCAAGACCGATCATTGCTCGGCTCCTAAACTACCGCGATCGAGATATTGCATTGCGAGCAGCACGTGCCAACCAAAACCTATCATGTGATGGAGTCAATTTTTCCATTTACCGTGATTTTACGCCCATAGTACAGGAACAGAGAAGTAAATTCCTTAATGTCAAGAAAAAACTCTGTGCATTGCAAATAGACTATGCCCTTCTATACCCTGCAAAGTTGAGGGTGACCCATCAAGAGAAGCAACACTTCTTCACGAATCCGCAGCAAGTAGACGACTTTTTGAAAGCCCTGCGGCGGGCGAGACCGGGACAGCGGGAAGAAGACGGCGAGGGTCAAGAAGATGAACGACCGATGAATAGGGACAATTAACTTTGAGGTTTTTTGATATTGAAGTACTGTGATGTCGCAGGGGCTCTCACTAGGATGCTCTCAGGGAAATCTCTGTCATGTGAAACCATCGCTGCTGGCCGAAAGATATCATGGACGGGTATTGGACTGCTGGTGGTAACGTATTCCAGGCACCACCCCCTTCCCTTAGACTGTGCCCAACGAGGCCGGACAGGACGAAGGGCAAGGTGTAGGGGGTGGATATGTGCATTCCTCAGATGACCCCTATAGGGAATACCCCGATGGTCTTGTTCAGCACATTGTGGATGTTGAGTTGTTTAATCACTTTCTGGGGTGGGGGGTGGGATGGAGATACTAGCAAGTTGGGGATGCTTCAGTGGGAGGGGGGTGGGGTTGGGTACTTTGGGATCGAGATGGTGTTCGATGCTATCATGTTTGGTGCTGATGTCTTTCTATCTAAAGTGCATAAGGATGGTCTGTTGGGGCACGAGGTGCATGTGTTATTTGCAGGGATGACAGGGATGGTGTGTGTTTGGGACACAACTACTGTTCTGTCCTGGGATGTAGGGAAAGGAAAGGTGTATCAGGTATTACCTCAGTGGGGGGAGGATGGGCCACGAAACCTTGCATTGTTTTTGATAGAACTCATTGCATGGGCACTTGGAACTGTAGTAGAAATGTTTCCTTCTAGCGTGGTGGGATTGCTTCAGTTGGGGGTAGGAGGGAGTTGGGTATTTGACAATTTTGGTATAAGTTTGGGCGCAATGAATATCAAAGAGATGTTGCATATGGATCCGTTCAGTTTTCAGGTTGATGGCGTGATAAAAGGTGCCATCGCAGTGCATTTCGTACACATGAGAGTTGATTCACAATACTGCATGAGCGTGTATTATAACCGTGGGGCTCAGGGTGCAGGACTATTAGCCTGCTATGCAGAAGAGAGGTTCTGGAACTGCTGTGGGTGGCGTTAGACCTTCCCTGGCACGCCCAATATGCTATACATTATTGTGTGACCGACCTACTAATGGGGGATGCTGATTTAAATATACTGACATGGAATGTGAGGAGATTAGGAGACCATAGGAAACGGCGCGAGATTCTATCATACCTGGACCGCCATTCAGTGCACATAGCCTTTCTTCAAGAAACTCATTTTAAAGCACAGGCTACCCTCACCTTTGCCAGCCGGTGGGCGATCAACACTATCTTCTCGTCATTCTCGACGTATGCCAGAGGCACAGCGACACTAGTAAAGAGAGGCACGCCCTTTATTATGGAAGGTACCAAAGTAGATCCACAAGGGAGGTATTGTATGATGTGGGGCAGACTAGGACACATTGCAGTCACCTTAGTATGTTGCTATGGCCCGAACATTGACGATCCTCAGTTTTTCACGGATTTATGGGCGACCATTGTAGGAACGGGCCCACAGCACCTAATATGGGGGGGAGATTTCAACACTACGTTAGACCCAACTACTGATAGGTCTCGCCCTTCCCCCCACCATTACACTAGGGCAAAGACGACACTACGGGCGGCACTCACAGATAACAATTTGATTGACACCTGGAGACACCTACACATGGACATAAGGGAAGGCACACACTTTACGGCACAAGCGCGCTCATGGGCGGGGTTGGATTATATATTTATATCCCCACAGCTTTACACTGCACTTGTTAAATCTTAGCATCTCCCTAGAACGTACTCTGATCACTCACAAGGGAAAATTACTTTGCGGTCGGCGGATTTAGGCCCCCCGACAACTGCCTGGCGACTGCAACCCACGATGTTGCTTGACGCTGCATTTCAGGATGAGCTACGCGAAGAATGCTTGGAATTTTTCAAGCGGAATAAAGATTCAGTCAATGACGTAGAAACTATTTGGGACTCATTCAAAGTGACATTGAGGGGGATCTGCATAGCGAAGGGATCAGGAGTTTTGAAGAGTATAATGGCGCGATTGATGATGCTGGAGATGGAGCTTAAAAACCTTGAGGCATCGTTGGCTATCTGTCCTGATGAAACCACCCTATCTATACTACTATTATAAAGAGAGAACACAAACGTTTTGGCAAGGTAAGCTCAGGAGCCACAGCGCCAATCCACACACCCAATACATTGTTGTAATCCTCAGGGTGTGCAGATGGACATAGGCTATAGAAAATAATAAAAAAACGTAAATTTAAAAATATAACTTTAAAAAAAAGTAGTGCCCTAAAAGTAGCGCCGTCCACGGCGTAGCGCTGGCCGCAACGTACGTGATAACGAGGAGGAGCGGCGGTGAAGTGAGGAGCTCGGGGAGGAACGGCGGCTCAGGTAAGGCTCTGGGACACGGGATGGGAGGAAGCCGGTGTGGGAGGTTGGCCCAGAACAACTGCGGTAAGGTTCAGGGTCTGGGGGCAGCATTTCAGGTTTGCGTGCACTCCCGCCCCGGCCCCCGGCAGCCACGACATTGTCCGGGACACAGACAATTTTGTGGTGGGCGGGGGCCTGGGCGGGAGTGCAGGCAAGCCTGAAATGCTGCCCCCAGCCCCCTTCTGCCCCGGGCAACGCTGGGGCGGGCTGCTAGTACTAATATAAAAAAGAGAGAGCCCAAACCTTTGAGGCGGGTAGTCTCAGGAACCACAGCACCAATCACAACACCCAATACAGCGTTGGAAAGGGCAGTTGCGGCAGAAGGACATAGGCTATGCAGACGCCCACCATATACATTTAAAAGGTAAAAGAACCGTGCCAGCAAAGTAGTCCCTTGTGGGCGTGTCTGTGTTGTGCTGGGGACGTGACAAACGCTGGGGGCGTGTGGTACGTTCCGCCCTTCATGCCATGTCTCATACTGTGTGCTAATCCCACCCTGCTCCCTTTAAATACCCCTGCACCCCATAATCAAAACCCACCCTTACTCCTTTAAATACCCCAACACCCTTAAACACTAACCCATCTTAACCCTATAAATATACCCTGTACCCCAAAACCCAAACCTATCCCTAAACCCTAAAAATACCCCTGTACACCAAAACCCAAACCTAGCCCAGAACCCTATAAATACCGCTGTACCTCAAAACCCAAACCTACCCCTGAACCCTAAAAATACCCCTGTACCCCGAAACCCAAACCTAGCCCTGAACCCTAAAAATACCACTGTACCCCAAAACCCAAACCTACCCCTGAACCCTAAAATACCCCTGTACCCCAAAATCCAAACATAGCCCTGAACCCTTAAAATACCCCTGTACCCCAAAACCCAAACCTACCCCTGAACCCTAAAAATACCCCTGTACCCCAAAACCCAAACCTAGCCCTGAACCCTAAAAATAACCCTGTACCCCAAAACCCATACCTATCCCTAAACCCTAAAACTACCCCTGTACCCCATAACTCAAAACTATATCTGAACCCTTAAAATACCCAAACACCCCAAAACATATACCTCAGTACCCCAAAACATATACCCCTATACCCATACTTCCCTTATCCAAAGATTTTAAAAAAACATACTTTTACCATTCATGCATTTACAACGAATTTCGTTGTAAATGTATGCGTGGTAAAAGCATAAAAAATGTAATGCCATGCGTTATAATGGCATTGCGGAGTCATGGTACTTTCGTAATGAAAGTATGCGGAGTGATGGTATGCGGAAAGAAAGTTGCGGAATAATGGGTGTTTACCCTCCCCCGGTAAGTACATTGGTGGTACGGCGGCCCACATCTCCAGCAACATACTCATATTTTTTCACCACCCATTTGAAAAATCCACAGGTCTCTCTCATTGATGGACAGCACCGACATACACTTTTAAACACACCTCCCGCCACAAGTTCTAGAATTGCGAACTTTAGAGCTGGGGAGCTACGTTCCAATCTCGGCATCAGCTCAACATCCTGTGATTCCAGGCAAGTTGCTTGGTCTCCCCGTGCCTACCACAAATGAATGTGTTCTTCTGTAATAAGGTGAGAAAGAGTTCTCCCTAGTAGGTTTAGGTCCCGAGGGGGGAGAGACAAATTATGCAGAAAATACTGAACCTCAGTAAGGACCTATATTTCTTTTTTACATTGAATCAATCTCAACATTTTTAGAGGATGCCAAAGAGAGAACTATAAAGTATTATTCAAAATAGATTTATTAGTTTTCTTCACATTTTTATAAAAAGATTTTTAGACACATTTTATCAACTAAATCAGTCATTGTGTACTTAACCAAAATTTGATCTAATTTACAAGCATTCTTTTCATGACATAGAAAACATTAAGTTAAAGATGCCCTCTAATAACAACTACACTAAACATACATACAGACATACTTACATACCAGTCATACTGTGATCTATTCTAAAAATGACTCATACAAAAGACTAATTTATACAATAGACTAATACATTTGACAATTCTGAGGTGTGCTATGCAGAATACACTAGAGAAACAAGATGGTATAGTTCTGCTAGTTATGGTGGATTTAACTAGTTCGTATCCGTGACAACTGATGTTAGGCCGACGTACGTTTCGGTGAGAGCCACCTTCCTCAGGGCCAGAGAACATAGACAATAATGTGTAACACAGAGATTAAAAAGGGTATTCAAGGGCGTCATACAATTCTTCTGCAAAAAATAAGTGCATAGGAAAAAACATATAAATATCAATTTATCTATTACATGTTTATCAGTCTCAAGCAATGGCATCATTAAATATACATATTTACATTTTTACAGATTACTAATAAGCGCTCATAGCTAGCACATACTCCTTAAATGGAAGTGAGAGTTCAACAGATCAAAAATTCAACAGTGGGAGAGGAAAGAAGACACAAGTCCTGGTTATTCCCTTTCAGTATTTAAGCACCCAAAGAGTGATATAATTAGGTGCATGCAGTGCTTATGGAGTATCTATTGAGAAGTGCTCGATAATTGATATTAGCAGCAAGGCAAATTAACATTACCAGTAGTGCGGTTTTGGTAGTCACTGAGAATATATATTGGTACGGATCCTGGACAGTCTGTGATTTGAGACAAGAACTACAAAGCAGAGAGGAAATGTTGTGATCATCTGTTATAATGAAATAGCATAAAAGTAGATGACTAAGGTTGCGCTATATTACCTATATTTATGACGAAGGATTTACTGTGTTAGATAGACCAGTATTTTCCAAGGGGCGAAGGGCTTCCGCATGGATAGCGTGTGTTCTGTGTGGACAATAAGCATCTCTTATTTAATGATTGGCCAGGCATATAACAGCAGGAAAACCTGTGCAAGGTGTTCGCATTAATTACCTGGTTTTATATAATTTCGTTTGATGGTATGTCTTCACATTCCGCCTTTGAGTTATGTACTGGAAAAAATAAGATAGGCTTGTTTTGCTCCATTTCATTACGTTTAGACAAACCCTGAGTTAATTGAAATCTTTAAAACGGGGCTTTCTGCTAATAGTTCTAGAGGGCAGCTTCAAACCCTATGTCTAATATAGCGCTAAAGGGTTTTACAACGCAGTGCGGGCGCAATGGTAGTAACTCATGTTAATAAAGTTGGTCTTTGTTATATTGCTATGTGGCCAAAAAGCTATTTTGATGTTTCCTTATTTTTAAAAAGAAATTAGCGTGGTGCTTGGCCAAACGGTATCTAAATGACAGGTTTACATTTTAACAGGGCTTGTTTTACAATGACTGCGCCCCCGGAGAGGTGACAAAACATGTGCGTCTCTTAAAACTCCCGTTAAGGTCTTACCTTATATATTTGCTTTTGGCTGCCGCTGCGGTGGATTTTAGAATTCGTGGACCAAGCTATGCCAAGCCCTAAAAGATAATGAGAATTTGCCGTGAGACGCATGGCGCGATGTAAATGCTGCAAGCGTCTACATTAGTGGCACGATGTTGAAGTTAACATGATGTTAAAAATAAGTGTCGCGCTATGAAACCGGGCGGTTTTACAAAGATGTCCGACTACAGTGGTATTTGGAATTTTTACAGGGGGCTGACTGACAGGTTATGTTTAAACGGGGCTGGGCAGATATCGAGATTAGGCATTAAGTGCTACGGCATTTTGTAAGTATTTTATCCGCGAAGTGGAGCGTATCTGCAGAGCAGATTCTTACCTGGTCTTGACTCGGCAGTTTGCGCGATCGGGGGTTCTTGTGACTGCTCCCAGGGAGAGAGGTGTTTGTAAATGTGAGGAATACTTATACTAGGGCACTTCAATGATTACACTCAGGTGGGGAAGCATAGACAGGGAAACAGGACTCCTGTTTTGCATTTTTTTGCAAGAGGGAAGGGCGGACATAAAAATAGTAGGAGGACTGCCTCAGGGTTGTCTACACTGGGGCGGCCATATTGAAACTATTTTTCTTCATTTGCGTCAAAGTTGATAAAAGAGACTATAATCCCTGTAGAAAGTTCGTCATGTGCAGGTATTACACGGTTGGTTACGGAAATGCTCTGATTTATGAGGGATTGCAGCGTAGGAGTACCTGCAGTTAGTCCATTTATCCAAAAGTGGGGATATTAAAAATCAAATTTCAGAAACACTGGATTTCTCAGAGAGTAACTATCCAGGAGATTTCCTCGTTGTGCCCATAGCGAACAGTGTTACATAGGTGGATCCAAAAAGTTTCACGTTTTTTACGAAAAACTGTGGGATCTTTGCCAGGCGGTGTGTGGACATGTTCTAAGATCTGCCACCGCAGATCTGTTTCTTTGTGGCCATATTGGACAAAGTGGGAAACCATTGGGGCATTTGTTTTTTGCGTTCTGATTGCAGATTTATGCTCCGAGAGTCTAATACGGAATTCTCTAGATGTTTCACCTATATACCCAATGTCACAAGGACATTTGATAAGGTATATGACATTTTTAGTTCTGCAATTTGTCATTTCTTTTAGTTTTCCATGTTTTTGTCCATAGGTCCATGTTTCACCAGGTATTATCTGGTCACAAGCGTGGCAGTTACCACATCTATGATTACCAATGGGTAATGGATTACCATCAATGGTTTTCTGTTTGTTTGTCTCCTTGTATTTCCACCTACTATGTACCAGTTTGTCTCGCAAATTCTGATTTCTTCTAAAGGCCAAGATGGGTTTGCTCAGTTTCTCTTCCTGATCGTTGGTATTCAATATCTTCCAGTTGTTATGGATCACCTTCCTTATTTTGTTGTTAATAGTGGAGTGGTTCAAGACACACACAAGTTTTTGTTCGTTGGATTTCGGAGTTGGATTTAGGAGGACATCTCTGTTATAGTATTTTGCTCTTTTCATAGCATTGCGGACAAGACGTTTGGGATATCCTCTCACCAGCAAACGTTCTGCTAATTGGTTGGCATGGGTCGTGAAGTCCTTCATCGACGTGCAGTTCCTTTTTATTCGGAGGAATTCACCAAACGGTATGGAGTCCTTTTGACAGTTAGGATGGTAGCTGCCATGTTCCAAGATGGTATTTTTGGCTGTGGGTTTCCGATATAGTTCGACTGCCAGTTCTCCGTTTGCATGTCTTATCCATATGTCTAGGAATTCCACTTTATCTGATGAGTAGTTTTGGGTAAATCTCAAATTTGTGTCCGCCAGGTTGAGCCATTCTATGAATTCCTTTAACAGTTCTTCCGTTCCTGACCAAATAAAAAACACGTCGTCAATGAATCTGTGCCATCTAGATATGTTCTCAAAAAAGGGCGCAATTTCATTATAGATGTTCTTGCGTTCAAATTCTCCCATATATATATTGGCTATGCTGGGGGCACAAGAGGCCCCCATACTGACTCCTTTTACTTGATGGTATACTTCATTGCCAAATTCAAAGTAGTTATTTTGTAGAACTATTCTCAAGCAATCTAGAATAAAAGTGTCAGGTCTGGAAGCTGGTGTTCTTGCCAGTAGTGCTGCCACTGATTCTATTGCTTTATCTTGTGGGATATTAGTATATAGCGATTCTATGTCGCATGTCACAAGCAGTTGGGAGGCACTGTTAAATGGAGAATGTTCAAGGACTTTGATCATGTGCCCCGTGTCCTTGATGTAGGAGGCATAAGTAGTGGTGAGAGGGCACAGGAAGGAGTCTAAGTATTTTGAGATGGGTTCCGTGCTGGAATTTATAGAAGCCACTATTGGTCTTAGTGGTGGATTTGTTGTGTTCTTGTGTGTTTTGGGAACACCGTAGATGGCAGGTACCACTGGATGTAAGTTAATGAGGTAGTCCATTTCTTTCTGACAGATATGTCCATCCACAAAGGCTTGGGACACCATAGTCTTTATCTCTTCTGACAGGTTGGTAAGTGATCGTCTATTTGCTCTTCTGTAATGTTCTTCCACTCCTAACATTTGGTTAATTTTGTCAGCATATTGATTAGTGTTCATGATTACTATCCCTCCTGCTTTATCACAGGGTTTTATTGTGATGTCATGATTTTCTTGTAAATTCTTCAAGGCTAGTCTCTCCTCTTTTGCTAGATTAGTAGGAGGCATGGGGATATATTTCAAAGAGAATTTTGAACTTACCAACCTGTCAGAAGAGATAAAGACTATGGTGTCCCAAGCCTTTGTGGATGGACATATCTGTCAGAAAGAAATGGACTACCTCATTAACTTACATCCAGTGGTACCTGCCATCTACGGTGTTCCCAAAACACACAAGAACACAACAAATCCACCCCTAAGACCAATAGTGGCTTCTATAAATTCCAGCACGGAACCCATCTCAAAATACTTAGACTCCTTCCTGTGCCCTCTCACCACTACTTATGCCTCCTACATCAAGGACACGGGGCACATGATCAAAGTCCTTGAACATTCTCCATTTAACAGTGCCTCCCAACTGCTTGTGACATGCGACATAGAATCGCTATATACTAATATCCCACAAGATAAAGCAATAGAATCAGTGGCAGCACTACTGGCAAGAACACCAGCTTCCAGACCTGACACTTTTATTCTAGATTGCTTGAGAATAGTTCTACAAAATAACTACTTTGAATTTGGCAATGAAGTATACCATCAAGTAAAAGGAGTCAGTATGGGGGCCTCTTGTGCCCCCAGCATAGCCAATATATATATGGGAGAATTTGAACGCAAGAACATCTATAATGAAATTGCGCCCTTTTTTGAGAACATATCTAGATGGCACAGATTCATTGACGACGTGTTTTTTATTTGGTCAGGAACGGAAGAACTGTTAAAGGAATTCATAGAATGGCTCAACCTGGCGGACACAAATTTGAGATTTACCCAAAACTACTCATCAGATAAAGTGGAATTCCTAGACATATGGATAAGACATGCAAACGGAGAACTGGCAGTCGAACTATATCGGAAACCCACAGCCAAAAATACCATCTTGGAACATGGCAGCTACCATCCTAACTGTCAAAAGGACTCCATACCGTTTGGTGAATTCCTCCGAATAAAAAGGAACTGCACGTCGATGAAGGACTTCACGACCCATGCCAACCAATTAGCAGAACGTTTGCTGGTGAGAGGATATCCCAAACGTCTTGTCCGCAATGCTATGAAAAGAGCAAAATACTATAACAGAGATGTCCTCCTAAATCCAACTCCGAAATCCAACGAACAAAAACTTGTGTGTGTCTTGAACCACTCCACTATTAACAACAAAATAAGGAAGGTGATCCATAACAACTGGAAGATATTGAATACCAACGATCAGGAAGAGAAACTGAGCAAACCCATCTTGGCCTTTAGAAGAAATCAGAATTTGCGAGACAAACTGGTACATAGTAGGTGGAAATACAAGGAGACAAACAAACAGAAAACCATTGATGGTAATCCATTACCCATTGGTAATCATAGATGTGGTAACTGCCACGCTTGTGACCAGATAATACCTGGTGAAACATGGACCTATGGACAAAAACATGGAAAACTAAAAGAAATGACAAATTGCAGAACTAAAAATGTCATATACCTTATCAAATGTCCTTGTGACATTGGGTATATAGGTGAAACATCTAGAGAATTCCGTATTAGACTCTCGGAGCATAAATCTGCAATCAGAACGCAAAAAACAAATGCCCCAATGGTTTCCCACTTTGTCCAATATGGCCACAAAGAAACAGATCTGCGGTGGCAGATCTTAGAACATGTCCACACACCGCCTGGCAAAGATCCCACAGTTTTTCGTAAAAAACGTGAAACTTTTTGGATCCACCTATGTAACACTGTTCGCTATGGGCACAACGAGGAAATCTCCTGGATAGTTACTCTCTGAGAAATCCAGTGTTTCTGAAATTTGATTTTTAATATCCCCACTTTTGGATAAATGGACTAACTGCAGGTACTCCTACGCTGCAATCCCTCATAAATCAGAGCATTTCCGTAACCAACCGTGTAATACCTGCACATGACGAACTTTCTACAGGGATTATAGTCTCTTTTATCAACTTTGACGCAAATGAAGAAAAATAGTTTCAATATGGCCGCCCCAGTGTAGACAACCCTGAGGCAGTCCTCCTACTATTTTTATGTCCGCCCTTCCCTCTTGCAAAAAAATGCAAAACAGGAGTCCTGTTTCCCTGTCTATGCTTCCCCACCTGAGTGTAATCATTGAAGTGCCCTAGTATAAGTATTCCTCACATTTACAAACACCTCTCTCCCTGGGAGCAGTCACAAGAACCCCCGATCGCGCAAACTGCCGAGTCAAGACCAGGTAAGAATCTGCTCTGCAGATACGCTCCACTTCGCGGATAAAATACTTACAAAATGCCGTAGCACTTAATGCCTAATCTCGATATCTGCCCAGCCCCGTTTAAACATAACCTGTCAGTCAGCCCCCTGTAAAAATTCCAAATACCACTGTAGTCGGACATCTTTGTAAAACCGCCCGGTTTCATAGCGCGACACTTATTTTTAACATCATGTTAACTTCAACATCGTGCCACTAATGTAGACGCTTGCAGCATTTACATCGCGCCATGCGTCTCACGGCAAATTCTCATTATCTTTTAGGGCTTGGCATAGCTTGGTCCACGAATTCTAAAATCCACCGCAGCGGCAAGCCAAAAGCAAATATATAAGGTAAGACCTTAACGGGAGTTTTAAGAGACGCACATGTTTTGTCACCTCTCCGGGGGCGCAGTCATTGTAAAACAAGCCCTGTTAAAATGTAAACCTGTCATTTAGATACCGTTTGGCCAAGCACCACGCTAATTTCTTTTTAAAAATAAGGAAACATCAAAATAGCTTTTTGGCCACATAGCAATATAACAAAGACCAACTTTATTAACATGAGTTACTACCATTGCGCCCGCACTGCGTTGTAAAACCCTTTAGCGCTATATTAGACATAGGGTTTGAAGCTGCCCTCTAGAACTATTAGCAGAAAGCCCCGTTTTAAAGATTTCAATTAACTCAGGGTTTGTCTAAACGTAATGAAATGGAGCAAAACAAGCCTATCTTATTTTTTCCAGTACATAATTCAAAGGCGGAATGTGAAGACATACCATCAAACGAAATTATATAAAACCAGGTAATTAATGCGAACACCTTGCATAGGTTTTCCTGCTGTTATATGCCTGGCCAATCATTAAATAAGAGATGCTTATTGTCCACACAGAACACACGCTATCCATGCGGAAGCCCTTCGCCCCTTGGAAAATACTGGTCTATCTAACACAGTAAATCCTTCGTCATAAATATAGGTAATATAGCGCAACCTTAGTCATCTACTTTTATGCTATTTCATTATAACAGATGATCACAACATTTCCTCTCTGCTTTGTAGTTCTTGTCTCAAATCACAGACTGTCCAGGATCCGTACCAATATATATTCTCAGTGACTACCAAAACCGCACTACTGGTAATGTTAATCCGCCTTGCTGCTAATATCAATTATCGAGCACTTCTCAATAGATACTCCATAAGCACTGCATGCACCTAATTATATCACTCTTTGGGTGCTTAAATACTGAAAGGGAATAACCAGGACTTGTGTCTTCTTTCCTCTCCCACTGTTGAATTTTTGATCTGTTGAACTCTCACTTCCATTTAAGGAGTATGTGCTAGCTATGAGCGCTTATTAGTAATCTGTAAAAATGTAAATATGTATATTTAATGATGCCATTGCTTGAGACTGATAAACATGTAATAGATAAATTGATATTTATATGTTTTTTCCTATGCACTTATTTTTTGCAGAAGAATTGTATGACGCCCTTGAATACCCTTTTTAATCTCTGTGTTACACATTATTGTCTATGTTCTCTGGCCCTGAGGAAGGTGGCTCTCACCGAAACGTACGTCGGCCTAACATCAGTTGTCATGGATACGAACTAGTTAAATCCACCATAACTAGCAGAACTATACCATCTTGTTTCTCTAGTGTATTCTGCATAGCACACCTCAGAATTGTCAAATGTATTAGTCTATTGTATAAATTAGTCTTTTGTATGAGTCATTTTTAGAATAGATCACAGTATGACTGGTATGTAAGTATGTCTGTATGTATGTTTAGTGTAGTTGTTATTAGAGGGCATCTTTAACTTAATGTTTTCTATGTCATGAAAAGAATGTTTGTAAATTAGATCAAATTTTGGTTAAGTACACAATGACTGATTTAGTTGATAAAATGTGTCTAAAAATCTTTTTATAAAAATGTGAAGAAAACTAATAAATCTATTTTGAATAATACTTTATAGTTCTCTCTTTGGCATCCTCTAAAAATGTTGAGATTGATTCAATGTAAAAAAGAAATATAGGTCCTTACTGAGGTTCAGTATTTTCTGCATAATTTGTGTTCTTCTGTAATGTAAATTGTGCTCATGCCATGTTGTCGAGTTCGCGCTATATAATATTGCAAGGAAAAATAAAGTAGGGAAACTCGAGTTCACACACTACTGAACGCGCACTATTGAGTGCATCAGCAGTGCAGTGGAGAAGTGTGGCTCACTGGTTAGAGCGGCGGACTCTGAAGGAGAGATCAGGCCCGGGACCAGGGTTCAAGTCCCGACGCGGCAGGGTCTTGGGCTCAATGTCTGCGGACTTGATAATTCTCGCCTCTGCGCCTTCTCTAATCATGGGTCCTACGCTGCAACTCTGGGCATTACCTTGCTTAATCTCCACAACGGCCCCTACAACACTGGGATGCCTGGCTTCACCTTGGGGGTGCCCAGTAGGGGCATCTCACAGGGAGAGCCAGGAAGGGTTCCACAGTGTTATACAGCGCCGGGACGCCCCGTTGGGGCAGCTGTGCGCTTTACAAAATACTCTACACATACACACTGTGAATCAGAGTGTTTCACAGGCCTGTCACAGATAAGAAATGTTATCAAAACGAAATCCTACAAAACGATATACTACTGGCCGGCAGCAATTCATACCCGGACAACGTCGGGATGGGCTGCTAGTTAGTAGCTAAAAGGAGAGTTGCCTGTAGATGGGGCAGGGGCAAAGCTCCAAAATTTAAGGACTGGCTGCGCGACCTTACTTATTGCCAGGAACAGATAAATACGTATTCTGAATTACTGCCGACTGCCTCACGACCCACAGATATCTGGGCCCCATTGCAATGTTATCTATTGGCAGGGAATGTCGCTCTTGAGGAAGAAGTGGAGTCTTGAAGGTTCGTTATGAGATAGTCTTTGGGCACACACGGAAACACATAGCGCTGACAATGTGAGATTGGGATACTGGTGTGAGTGTTGTGTAGGTTGGAGCTGGAGAGGAGGGTGGCCGTACGGCGGTGCGGACCTGCATTGTATAACATGCTTTTATTTTATTAGGAAATCGGATCTGAGGATCTCATGCGCTTATATCCTAGATGTTAAATGATAGAATTCTCTTCTCATAAGAATGTGCTTATGATACCTGAAACTCGTAATGCAAGGTAAACTCTGGATGTGAATAATGTGGGTCTGACTTATTATAGCAAAGTAATATTATGATACGGACATTTATGCTCGGGCACCATGGTTCTATGCATGCATTGTATGTTTTGAACTGAAATGTGTACTTTAAAATGCACCCTTTGATGATGTATTGTCGCTTAAAACTTCCAAAAATAAAGTTTAAGAAAAAAAGATTTTTGACTGTATCTTAAACTTAGAACCACTTTTCTACTATTCCTTGCCCCACACCCCCCACCCTCCCCACCCTTCCTACCCTAAAAACCACCCTCACCCACCCAGAGATCCACCCATATGAGGCAAAAGGACTGATTAGTCCCCATTGGTGATGGAGAGAAAGGCTAGTTGCTCTTCACCGATCAACCCCACGCCCCCCCCGGCTTAAATTCAAAGAATAAACACAACAACACTATTCCTATACTTCTAATTACACACCATGCACATTACCCTGGATTGTTCCTAGGAAGTCCTTAGCAGCAATCTCAGAAACAAAAAACGGTGTTTTCTCCTTATATATAATTTTTAGCTTGGAGGGATTAAGCAGGGATTAAGCAGATATTCCTGGTCTCCCTTGGCATGGTAAAAATGTATAAATTGTCTCAGGTGCCACCTCTGTTGCACCGTTGCCTGACAATAAACCCCTTCCCCTTTCGCTTACGATCTGGCCTGGCTAAATCATATAAGGCTTCTCGCTCCAAAAAATTGTTTCAACAAATTAGTATGGCTCTAGGCTTCCCATCTGACTGCCTAGTACCGTTTCGTTTGTGAAAGGGGAATTGGTGCACTTGTTGTAGTTTAACCTCCCATCTCCATTGGTTCAGATCAGGGAAGGCTTCTGAAAACAACTCCTGAATGAATTGTCGAATATCACTGCCTTTCATTCCTTCTGGGATGCTAAGAACACACAAATTGTTCCTCCTAGACCGATTCTCACGGTTGATTAACTTCCAGTTAATGTCATCCCTAAGGGCGTTCAAAGAAGAAACTTTTGTTTTCTGCTGGACCATTTCATCCTCCACTGAGGAAATTCGAGCTTCCGCCTCACCAATTCAGACAGACATCTCATTAGAGGTCTTAACCACTCTGCGTACTGTATTTTGCAACTTGCTGACTGCCCCTTGCATTCACAAGGCTTCAGCTTTTGTCTCCTCACGGTGTAGCATCACTGCTTGATAAATGGTGGCAAGGGTGAACTCAGCATCCACATGATCCTCCGGTAAAGCGTCAATAAACCCACTCCTGGATTCAGTTGTTGAGACCGGCTCCGATTCGATAGAAAAGGGACCCAATGTGGGGGATCCATCATTTTCAGGACACCCTTTAGAGAAGGAACTAAGTGAGGCCCTAACCTCTCTGGCCTTGCATCCTCAAAGAGAGCAGAGCTTGTTAAACTTCTGTTGTCTGGCCAATCACCTTCTGTACTCTCGATATCTGAAGTATTAGAAAGGTTTGACATTGAATAAAATTGGCCTGCAGAATCTCCAGAGTCCACCTCGATCATTGCTTCACTCACGGCCCGACACTATGAAAAGTTTTATCGCCATTAGGGTCTACCACCGCTATTGACTTAACCCTCTGAATATCGAGTACAGCCTCTAACTTGCCAGAAGATGACACAGTCTTTTTGAGTAACTGGTTACAATGTCCCCTTCCGCCACAGTATCGCTATCAATATCGGCATTAACATTGACATCATGGCTTCCAACCTGAAGTGTATCAGCTGAAGCGGTTCTTAATGGCAGTTTGCTTTTATCAGGGGCTGACTCAGAGCTGACATTATCATTAACATTACAGGTTTGCTGAGTAATTTTTTTACTGCTCACCTCACCTCCGGCAACAGTCTTACCTTTAGGCTGAGGTTTCTTTTTAAACATGCCGGGTATTTTAGCCCTGGTACCCCCAACTTCACCCTCTGTTCTAGTCAAGCTAAGGAAGGACGGTAGATCACCTTGCAACGGGTTCGAGACTTCCACCGCAGCATCTTCAGCGTTAATCCGAGTTGGAATCAGCAAATTAGCCGGATCTTCAGGGGGCCCTGTAACTCCGCCGGTAGCACTCGTCGCGGCAGAAGCTCACCAGCGATCGCAGCTGTGACCCCCCCGTAGCAGCGGCGGCCGCCTGTGTCTTTGGTCCTTTTGCTGTCGTGCTGCTCACATTTTTGGGCTCCATCGTAGCGGGGACAGAAATCCTACTCAGGTCTTTGGGGCAGCCCAACGTCCCCTGCAACCACCACAGGAAGATTGCGGACGCCGAGTGTGAGCGAGAACCAGATGCAGGAGGCAAAGAAGTTCCGGCGGGCCGCCCGAGGCTGTGTCGATTTCTCCAGAACAGAAGACTGGAGTACAGACGCCAGTAAGCACGTAGGAGTCACAGAAGATCAAGCAGCATGTCCAGACTGCATACCCAGGTAAGCAGTTTAGTGGTTAAAGGTCAATTACCCCCTTTTTTTCCAAACCGCAACAACCAGAGAGGGGAAGGGAAGGTTATCAGTGGAGAACTTGCATCACCTGCCTCAGTCGGACAGGGATGTGTCCGCCATCTTGCCCCAAGCACGTTTGTGAGCGCTGCAACCCTTTCCTGTCTATAGACAGGTCACCCCCGGCTTCGCTACTGCACATGGGACTCTGATATGTGTAAAAGATATTAAATGTACATAAGAGGAGCGCCATTTTTTTTCCACTGTTCATATGTAAATCCAATATTTGGAAAACCTTCCAATAACCAGTCCATAGGCAGAGGATTCAATTTTCAACTAGATCTTCTTCTTTATTGTCAAGATCACAGTTCATTTCAATATATCCAATCAGCAAAAATATCTTCCTTTTTAACATTCTCAATCACCATTCATTTCAATCAATTAGATTCAGCCGATGTGTTTCTCACGCAAGGGACATCATCAGGGCTGAAACAAAATAATACAACATATATCAATCAATGCTGGCCTTATAGACTCTGAGATTTCAAACATCTGATCCATTCTATTGCAACCCGTTATTGTGCACGATTTATCACAATATCCAATTTCTCCTGCTTATATCCATTCTAACTGAATCAATCATTCGAGATGAAGGAGAACAAAAATTCTTCACAAGATAAAATATCCCTCTTCTAATTTCGTACAGTTAATCCAGTGAAAGAACCATGTGTAATTATGCATTTTTCCTTGTCCATATACCTCATAGATAAACAAGACGCGCTAGATAAAATGTCCGCATTCGTAATGCTGCCTCTGTTATTTTAGTTCCATTTCCTCAGTTTATAATTAACTATAGAAGTATCTCAAAATGACAAATAGTGGATTTAGATAGACTCTGTGTGCCCAGGTAGTGAACACATGTTCCCCTGTATTGCGAAAGTTCTCACCTTACGTGCTTAAAATCGATTTTAATTATTGGTATCCTATTGTTGTAATTTGGCAGCGATTAGATTAAACATTAGCAAAAGACATCTTGTATTTAGAGACTATCTTGTCCATTTTGCGGAATCAATTTTGAATTTCTGGTAGCCATTTTGTTTGCCATGTGCTCGCCATGTGCTCTGCCTACCTTCCTGTTAACTGCTCTTGAAATCTGCCTAGAGACGAGATATATTTAGCCTCTTCTGCTCCACACTTGCTCAGTTTGCGAGCTTAAAGCTGTCCTCAACTTGTAACTGTCAGGATGTGTCCTCCAGAATTAGCTAACTGTCAGCCCCTCCCATTTGTTGCCAGCACACTCTCTGTATGACCTTGTATGTATTTGAAACCAGCATTCTGTACTTGTACCACCTACATTTGAGCCCCTGTGTGGGTATAAAGGACCAAGCTCCTTCCAGTCAGTGTGCTACTTCATGCATTACCGAAGGGTGCTGTGTGAATGTAGTTCCACCTCATGAGGTTTAATAAACTTTGTCTTTTCTATTCCAGTTTTGGTGCCAACTTCTTCCTAATGGTCTGAGGACTCTGTGCAGAGAAGGGCGAATCCCTTGCACTGGTAGGCCTTGCTGAGGCTCACCACCATAAATTGGCGCTTCCAACGTGGGGCTCATCGGTGACTCGGATGCCCAACGGAGTGGTCGAGACGAAGGATTGGAATCTCGCTATTGGACGTGATTGCTGCCTGAGGAGACCCGAGTCTTGGCACCCACAGCGTTTTTCCTTTCTTTCTGATCTAACCATCCAGGTGGCGCTGGTCCTCGACTGAGATCTCTTCTGTTGATTTTCCTTGCAGTGACCATTTGGTCGATTTGAGAACTTGGCAGTTGGAACCTGGACACCATTTGATTGGTAAGAGCCGTTCTGTGGCCCTTGCTGTTGGTTTGATGCCTTTGACTGGTAAGGTAGTATAGAAACACTTACTGCGGCTTTGTTTGTATGATTGGCCAATATTGATTCTCGTTTGATAAATATATATATGTGTTGCAATACATATAGGCAGGTAATGAGGAGATTTCTCTCTTAATTTGTTTGAACGGTGCAACGTATAAAGAGTACTTTAAGCGCTACTTTGATCATAATACTGCATATTTTGCACAATTTTTGGCATGCCTGTTTCCAGCACACTTGGTAGGATGTGTTGCTTTTGTAGTGGTACCGGTTTGAAACTCGACGAAGCACAGCCAGCCCCCCCGGAGGGAATGCCTAATAGGGATATGTATATTAAGTATGGTATTTCTTGCATAATCTACAGCACGTTATGGAACAAATACACTCGTAAAGATCCTGAGTTGCGTTGACCTATGCATCGCTCATTTGATTTGCGAAAGATTTGGTATGTGGAGCAACGAATGTTTAAGCGAAAGGCTAGGCAAGATATGTTTGACTGTGTGCGAATGTGGGAGAAAGAAGTGCGTGAGCGAATGAAGCGTGAGCAAGCCTTGAATGAAAAAGAACAGCGAAACAGTATCCATGCGAAAGCACTGGAAATGAAAAATAGGGAAATGAAAGAAATCAAAGAGAGGGAAGATAGGGAGCATAATTTACAGATAAATGGCCAATACGCTGTTCGTAGACCTCTTTATCCTATTCTTAATAAACCCCAAGATGACTCTCTTATTAGATCGTTGTCCACCTCCGTATACTCTTCCTTCTGCTCCTTATGAGTCAGATGAGGACTCTTCTACAGACCAGGACAAAGCTAGAGAAACTCGCTCAATGTTATCTGCTGAACATGCGTCTCAGATTAGATCTGTTGAACGTAAAGCCGTTTGTAGTACTACTACTGCTTCTGAACTTCTAGATAGTATAAAAAGTTGGCAGGAAAGCGAGCAGATATATTTTACTGAGGTATTCTCTGCGGAGGTTATTGAACGATTTAGGATACATTTAATAGACATGGAACCTGGCGATGTAGCAGCTGATTGTAAACAATTACGTGACGGTCTTTTTGTCTTCTTCCAGGTGGCTGACACGATCAGACGCTTGGTTAAACTGCGTGTTGAAGCAGCCCGTTTGCGAGAGGAAAAAAAGGCAGCAGACGCAGCTGCACTACATCTCAAATCAGCATGGCACGAACTTCTACTCTTGAAACAGATAAGAATGTTGTAATTAATGTGAAACCCATGCGGGAAGCCGCGCCTTTATATATTCCTCCTAAAGGAACCGGTACAAATGATGATAAGACTTCTGCAGATGCTAAAGGATATTTTATTAATAATTGGGTTTACACTCCTTGGAATAGAGCAGATGTTATGGTCCTTAAAAATACATTGCCTGATCCACGAAATAATCCAGCAGCCTTTTATGAGGAAGTTGAGGGTGCAATTAGCTCTTGTACTATGACTTTGCCTGATATTGATTTGTTTTTTGTACTAAAATTACCGCCTGATATGTGGAGAACTGTGCGTAAAATTGACGACCGTGCGACATTTGGAGCATAATAGAAAGATTTAGAGCAGTTAAACAGTGTCAATTAATATTAAATCTTCCGGCAGCTATATTAGTTAATTTGAAAACGATTATTCCCCCTAAAAAGATAGATTAGACTGTATTAGCATCGTGTAAGCAAAAGGCCGATGAATCGGTTTCAGATTTCTTTACACTCTTTGAGGAGGCATTCCACGATTTTAGTGGCCAGTCATTGACAGGTGACATGGGTAGGCATCTGTTTGTCGACAAATATGTCACAAACCTTTTGCCAGGAATAGCTAGTCACCTAAAGGCCAGTGAGAGTTCATGCCCTACCTCTTCTCCAGATTCTCTCCTAACCATGGCTCAGTATTATGAGCGACAAGAATTAGAAGCTAAAAATAATGAGGATAAAAAGGCTAAAGAGTTGAAAACAAAGGTTATGTTAGCTCAAGCTTATGGCCCACCTTCTAGAGGGAATGATAGAGGCGGACGTGGATCTTATGGTTCGTCTTTTCCTCCTTATACTCATTCGAATTTGTCTGTTGATCAGTGTGAGTACTGCAAGAAGTTTGGACATTGGCTTTCTGACTGTCCAGTACTACGTGCTCAGCAGGGTTCACGTGGTTGGGGACAAGTTAGAAATCGTTCAGGATATTCACGGCCTAGAGGCAGCATGAATGATCACGCTGAGTTTGATGCAACTACACATAGACAGGAGGGGTCTAACACTTTTGTCAGAAGGTACCAATGTCAAATGTCCGACTATGTGCCGTCTGATGTGCAAGATTCTGCTTATGCATAGGATTGCCTAGGATGGGTTAAGGAATCAGTTGAAGTTCCAGTGGATCAGAGGGGTCCCTATGTTACAGCACATGTTTTGGTTTCTATTGATCAGTTTCTGGTTGATACAGGAGCTACTCGTAGCGCCTTGTCTAAACAATTGGTTCCAAGAGCTCCCCTGTCTGGCTTAACCATTACATCGATAGGTTTCGATGGAAAACCTTCCCTTAGCCCATTGTCACAACCACTCGCATTTCATGTTGATAAGTTTACTGCTTCATGTCCGTTTTTGCTTTCTCCAAACATACCAGACAATATTGTGGGTCTTGATATGCTTAAATATTTCAGGGGTACAATACGATATTCTCCGGAAGGAGTACGGGTTATTTTGAATGACAACTACCCTGTGATTGAGAGATCCTGTATTGTTAAAGAGGACATTGTACTAGCCTCACTCCCTAGTACTTTGTGGGCTACTTCAGACACCGATGTAGGGCAAATGGTTATTCCACCAGTGCATATTAGTGTCAAGGAGGGTGCTTCATTGCCAAGATTGCCTCAGTATACAATTTCTGGAGAAGGAGAAGAAGCACTCACATGTATTGTACAAGATTTGATTAAGGTGGGGGTTGTGGAAGAAGTTCCTTACAATGTTTGCAATAGTCCGATTCTTCCCATTTTGAAAAAAGATACTGACACTAGAATTTATAGATTTATCATCCATTTGAGAGAAGTCAACAAGATTGTATTACTGCAGTACCCTGTGGTTTCTAACATAACAACACTACTTACTTTGGTTTCTCCAACAGCAACTACATTCTCTGCTATAGACTTGAAGAAAGCTTTCTTTTCAATCCCTATTCATCCTGATAGCCGATATTTGTTTGGGTTCACTTTGAATAATCAATTGTATAGATTTTGTAGAGTTCTTCAAGGCTATACTGAGAGTCCTAGTATTTACAGTCAAGCATTGAAGAGACAGCTTGATTCCTTTACTTTACCTGAAGGAGTAGCTCTCATACAATGTCGATGATACGCCTGAACTATGTGAAGCGTGTACTTTGTCTTTGCTTTCTTTTCTTGCTATACACCATCATAAAGTGTCACAAAAGAAATTGCAATATTGTAGACCGAAGGTGTCCTATTTAGGACATCTTCTGTCTAAGGAGGGCCGTGCACTTACACCAGATCCCGTTCAAGCAATATTAGACACCCCAGTACCTTCAACACAGAAAGATGTTCGTGCATTTATTGGTTTGAATTTGTTTTGTAGGCAATGGATATTGGGCTTTTCACACATTGTTAAACCCCTGCTAGCGCTTCTGACTAAAAACACTCCAATCCCCCTTCCATGGACAGATGAATGCCAAAATGCTTTTCGTCAGTTAAGACAAGCTCTTTGCTCTGCACCGGTGTTAGGCACACCAGATTACACGAAAGCTTTTACACTCTATGTGCATGAGAAAGATGGATGTGCATTGTCAGTTTTAGTACAGACACACGGGGACAAACAGCGTCCTTGCGTATACTTTTCTGCAGTTCTTGATCCTGTTGCTCGTGCGTTGCCTGGATGCTTCCGTTCAGTTGCAGCAACATCTGTGTCCATACGTCAGAGTGAAGGGATATTTTTGTCACACAAACTGTTGGTGCTAGTACCCCATGCAGTAGATGCCCTTTTGAATCAGACTAAGACACAGCACTTAACTAGTGCTCGTTTGACAGGATACGAATTGACACTGTTAGCCCCTCATATTACCTTGAAGAGGTGCGCGACACTGAACCCAGCCACTTTGTTGCTGTATCCTGCGACTCAGTCCCAGTCGAAGGAACCTCACAATTGTATATTCCTTACTGAGGAACAGACAAAGGGTCGCGTTGATTTGAAAGATACGCCCCTTCCAGAAGTAGATGAGGAACTGTGGTTGATGGGTCCTGTCTGAAGTTACCAATTGGCACGACTTCAGCTGCCTACGCAATTACTACACTTGAGACAATAGTGGAAACAGCTCGCATACCTCAAAAGTCGGCTCAAGCAGCTGAACGAATAGCTTTGACACAAGCGTGTGAGCTTAGCACTGACTTGCGTGTGAACATTTACACGGATAGCCGCTATGCTTTTGGAGTGGTTCAAGAGTTTAGCCTACTCTGGAAGGAAAGAGACTTTCTTACATCCCACAGGATGCAGATAATGCACGGAGAATTAGTACATAACTTCTTGACTGCACTTACATACCCAAAGAAAGTTTCTATTATGAAGTGTAGCGCACACAAGAAAATCATTGACAAAATATGACAAGGCAATGCCTTTGTGGGTCGTGTAGCTCGTGAAACTGCGATGCAACGAAGCACTACATCTATGTACGTAGTGAAATCACAAGCTGAGTGTTGGCATGACGCTACAGAGGAAGTATTGGATATATAGAAATCTGCTTCTATGGAAGAGCTTGAGCAATGGTCTAAAGAAGGAATGTTAGACGATGAGTGTTGCTGGGGTAACAAAGACATGAATAAGGGGAAACTGCCTGCAGCCTATTTGCAACCTATGGTTCAAATGGCACATGGGCTGGCACATGTTGGAGCTCTAGCAATAACTAAATTGCTCACGCAATTTTGGGAGCTTTCTGAAATATACCAGCACAGCTAAAATAGTGGTGCAGTTCTGTTTGATCTGTTGGCAGTATAATCCTGGAAAAAGGACACAAACTCCTACAGGAGTGTTTGCTACACCAACTGCACCTTTTGAAGTTTTGCAGATGGATTACATCCAACTTGAACAATGCAATAATCTGTCCTAGTGGTGGTATGTGCTTTTAGTAAATGGATAGAGGCATACCCTACAAAGGATAGGATAATACTGCTCTTACTACAGCAAAGGTGCTTCTGAAAGAGTATTTCCCTAGATATGGTGTTTGTAAGCTTTTGTGGAGTGACAACGGACCTCATTTTATTGGGCAAGTTGTTGAGCATGTCCTGAAAGGGTTAGGGATCAAACAGAAATTCCATAAAGTCTTCCACCCACAATCAGCAGGATTAGTGGAGAGGTACAATGCTACTTTAAAACTAAAGTTGTCGAAAATACTGGCTTCCACGTCTTTGAAGTGGCCAGATGCACTTCCTTTGGCATTGTTGTCCATAAGATCGATACCACATTCGCGATCAGGTATTACCCCCTATGAGATGATGTTTGGGAAACAAATGAATATTTGGGGAGTTCCTAAGCCAGGCCCCATACATGATGTTCCTTTTGTTCTGATGAATGATTATTTGGCACAGTTAACTGACAGTTTGATTTCTATTCATCAACAGTTTCGAGAAGCGCTTCCTGACAGATCTACAGGTGAGGCCCACGAACTCTGTCCTCGCAACTATGTAATGGTCAAGGTCTTCAATAGATCTAACAGCCTGGAACCGAGGCGGCGAGGCCCGGAGCAGGTGCTTCTGACTACAAGAACAGCAGTTCGAGTGACGAACAAGAAGAACTGGGGCCACAGCACACACTGTAAGCGTGTGTCACCTGCCTTGGTAGAACCTGCTGCGCTGATGGACCATCGAGAGATTCTGGAGACGGAGAAAGGTCAAGCTATCTCACCTGATGAATCTGCGGAAGTATTCCCGGACCACACGATTCCTGGAACTTCGCGATACCACTTGAGACCAAGGAAAGAATCTGCAGTGTTGAAAGAGATAGGTTGAGCTACCGCACTGTGTTAGTGAAACGGAATGCCGATATGACAAGGGGGGGATCATCCCTGCGTAGTGTAGTGACACCCGTCTTGATCTCCGGTGAAGAAATCAGCGGCTGCCCAAGGGATAAGAGCTCCAATGATTGTTTTCAACAAGTTTTAGAAAGATCAATCATCACTGTTGCTGAAATGAATAACAAAAGAATAATTTGTGCTGTAGGGTTTCTTGTTGCCCTGGTGGTTATGGCAATAATCACATGGTTTGTTGAGAAAGTGGCTCCTGCTCGACAGCTTCTTCTTGCCACTACGCCAGCTTCAGTGGATCATAAATATTTTACACTTCCCTACCATGAGCAGAAGCATCGACAATCCTACATAAATAATACATTCATCCAGATGTAGTATCATACACACAATGCCACGAATGCTACCAACTGTTGGGTGTGTGGAATGATACCTGCACACCAAAAGAAAGGAGGAACACCTTTTATTCCCCTACCGTTTTCCCATAATGGTTCATGTCAAGCTTGGTATGCTCTTTTGTTTGCTTTCGGAAAGCCCTCAGTAGGTGGAATTATCTTTCGTTTGAATAAAGTATGCTACCAAGATGAAGAAGGTTATCCTCAAGCTAAGGGGACTAAATGGGAATGGGAAGAGTACCAACCGGATAATATTTTGACACCATATGTCTTCACGAATATGAGGAACATTAAAGACAATGGACCTTTTGTAATTTCTGTGACCAGAGCTAAAGCAGAACTGTGTATAAGTAGTGTTGGACGGATTGAATGTATTTTTAGATTCACTATTGAAGGTGCTAATACCAGTAGTTTTACATCGTCGCACAATACTTATTTTGTATGTGGTAATAAAGGATACTATCAATTACCTGTTGGGTGGTCCGGAGTATGTTACATATCATTTTTGTTACCACCCATGTTCTTGGCCCCTCCATCATATCACCTGAATTTAAAGTTGTATAATGACATTTCCAAGAATAGATATAAACGAACAGTAAGTACAGATGAAGTTGACCAGACAGATACCACTTTGCAACAATATGTCGATTTCAATTTGGGTTTGTTCTTCTTTGTGGGTGCTGCATTGAATAGCAGAAAGATCAGACGATTGACTCGTGTGTGGAGGCTGTCACCAATCAGACAGCTATGGCACCTGGGAACATTACAGAGGAACTACAAATTGCGAGAATTGTAGCACTCCAAAATAGGATGGTGCTAGACGTGATCTAGGCTGATCGAGGTGGTGCATGTCATATCATCGGTAGCAGTTGCTGTATATTTATACCAGATCACTCACCATCAGTATATGATGCAATCTCAAAACTGAATAAGATTGCTGCAGAAATTCACCCAGAGACTGGTACATGGACATTTTCGAACTGGATATGGACACTCTTTGCTACTTGGGGCTGGAAACGACTGACTATTCTATGTATACTACTGGTGATACTATTTACATGCTGTACTTGAATACAATGTGGTCCTATGCTTTGCTCCATGTGCATCACTGCTTGTACACCTGCCAAAAGAAATATTGCAGATATAAAAGCACAGCAAATGTTGAATAAAGAGATAGCTGAGATGATGAACATCAATGTACAGGATGCATATCGAGATTACCCCAGATAAACTAATGTCTTCAGCTAATGCTGAAAGGGTTGTCTGTTGTAATTTGGCAGCGATTAGGTTAAGCATTAGCAGAAGACATCTTGTATTTAGAGACTATCTTGTCCATTTTGCGGAATCCATTTTGTATTTCTGGCAGCCATTTTGTTTGCCATGTGCTCTGTCCTACCTTCCTGTTAACTACTCTTGAAATCTGCCTAGAGACGAGATATATTTAGCCTCTTCTGCTCCACACATGCTCAGTTGAGCTTACAGCTGTCCTCAACTTGTAACTGTCAGGATGTGTCCACCAGAATTAGTTAGCTGTCAGCCCCTCCCACTTGTTGCCAGCACACTCTCTGTATGACATTGTATCTATTTGAAACCAGCATTCTGTACTTGTACCGCCTTCATTTGAGCCCCTGTGTGGGTATAAAAGGACCAAGCTCCTTCTAGTCAGTGTGCTACTTCATGCACTACCGAAGGGTGCTGTGTGAATGTAGTTCCAACTCATGAGGTTTAATTAACGTTGTCTTTTCTATTTCAGTTTCTGTGTCAACTTCTTAATATTGGTCTGAGGACTCTGTGCAGAGAAGGCCTAATCCCTTGCACTGGTAGGCCTTGCTGAGGCTCACCACCATACTTTGCGGTATAGTCTTGTTTAAAAAATATCTAAAAATAAGCGAAAGGGCATTACTATCTCCTTGGACAAATCATTTTCGCGTATTATTAATCTATTACTGCTCTGCATTTGTCCTGACAGCCAATAAGCGTACTTATGTCTCTTTTGCCAAACTTCCCATTATGGATACTTCTTCTCGATCTATTTTAACCCATCATGGATACTGCTACACCTGCATGGGTTCACCCACATTCGAGCTATCTTACTTTTTATCGCCATATCCACTTCTGCTGTGCCTTTCTGTTGTAACCGCCGCCCCCGCACTAACAAATCCTCTCTTATGATGTCTACCTGTACGAATTCTTACTCTACTTTATTCATGAATTATTTAATAGTCGTCTCATTTAAATAGTCAAAATTCACTCAGTTTTGTTATGTATTACTTATCAGTGACCTTTATTTGCTATGTACACATAAAGGCACCCAAAATTCCTGACCTCGCCATATCATACCCGTATTACCAGGCTGCTCTGCTGTAAAGGGTGCGTGATAAAATTACATGGTAAAAGTACCAGAAATTATTTGTATTCATCATTGAGATATTTATAATCCACTATGCTATTGTGTAAATTTCTTCATGGTAACCCATATTAGCTGGCTGGTATTTAACTTATCAGTGTGTGTTTCTGCAACCTGTATAAACATACTCTGTTGCCACACCTTATGATTCCCGAAACAACATCTTTTTCTACCATGACTGAAATGTATTTCCTCCATATATCATGCCAGTCTATTTAATCTCCATGTATATTACCAATATCTGTTGTTATTATGCGTGACAAAAGCAGCTCTTCCCCCTAAATCATCTACTTCATGCCACTTAATCCGGAGTGATGTAAGGTATCCATGTCTCCCACCACCCAATCTGATCTTAGTATCAGTCATTCATATAAGGTGAGGAGGGCTATGTTGCATTTAAGTTCCTACTGAGAGAAGATAACCCAATTTGCATTGTTTCTATGTACAATCAAAGTTCATTGGACTCACTTATTATAAGAACCTCAAAGGAGCAATTTTTTACTCATAACGGACCCCTGAAGACTGTCCATCGAAATATTATCTGTCTGAACAATCTTTGCTTGAAAATGTATTCCAATTAATTGAGCTCCATTGGTCAAGCACCCTTCAATTCTTGCAAATATATGCTGCTTTTTTCATCACCATACCCTGGCCTATCACTGCTAACCATGGATCAGGCAACTGGTCCGTTAATTTATAAAAAATAGTGTAATTCATTGTCGCCGTTGAGACCCTGTGAAACCGTCCTGCATCTGCTTATCCATTTTTCTTCTTGCTGTCTCAACACTAGTTCCCAGTTCCTGCCTCTGACATGAGGTGTGATTTTTTGTAAACCATGGAACTTAAAACTCTTCTGATGAGCATGACTGCTTCTCATGTGCTGGTATAATGGTGAATTCTGGATGGTGTGACTCACTAGTTAGGTCCCTACACTTCACTGATACCACTTACACTGCACCATCACATAGCCTTTGTCACAACAACTAGTGCTCTTGCGTAGTTCGTAGGTCGTAGCACGCCCCGCCCCGTAGAGGGACGGGAAGACCCCTATGATGAAGCATGACACTAAAGGATTGTTTTAGTGTGTGAGGGGTATTTTAAAAAGCACACAATGCTCTCATCTTTCCATTTTATAAGAGAGAGCTTAGTATTTCACTGCATATATTAAAATAATAAAAAATATCACCATCACAAATTGATAGAATCCTTTTGTTTGTACATATAATATTACACCAGTTTGTGAAAAAACATACTTTTGTAGTAGCAGTATTATGCCCCATGGTACACCTAGGTGGAGGGGCCTGTAGGACCCTGTGGGGGTAAATATATGGATTGGTATAATACCCAATGGAGCGCTGTAGCTGCACTCGTGATCAAGTGTTTCAAAATGCGAGCAAAAAGTTAGTTTAAATACAGATCCAGGTTCCTATTTCGAAACGTGGTTCCTGTTTAGGAAGGAAAAGTTCTTACTTTGCTCGGCTGCCCTCCATCAATTTGGCCTGTAAGTCCCAGGCTCCATCGCATCTTAGCGTGTCTGTGCCTCGGGGATGTTTTTGTGGTTTGGTAATTGCCAAGTCACTGAACCGCATGGAAGGAAAGACTAGCGCGCGTTGTTGTTCTGAGGCATTAGGCACGTCGTGAGCGCCATTATACTCCGGCTTGTGCCATTGAAAAAACGCATTTTTAAAAAATATTAATTTGTTGCCCATACCCTGTTTGTTAATGAAAGAATTTAGAGAGAATTAGAAAATATTTCAATTATACGACAGTGGGTATCGAACCCTGCGACCGCTTGTGAATCCGTCGGCCATTTTGAATTGGGCAGAGATTTCACATTACAAATGGGGGAAAAAATTAAATAAAGGATAGAGAACTAAATATACATATATATGTATTTTCTTGTAGGTGGTTTTGGCAATAGTTCTTTCTGGGTTATGGAGGCAATGTGGGGATTTTGCAAAGATTGGGGTTATACAATTCGACATACATACTAGTTAACACACAAAACAACACATATCCTTTTTGTCAAAAAGTATTAATTCTATCATGTCTTATCATCATTTGTTTCACTCGCCTTGTCTTAGAGGGATGGTCAGGGAGGGATTAGCTCATGGCCCTCTAACATGGGAGAAAATATATATATAACGGGGTATTTCGCCACATTGTCTTATCTTTGTTCTTTTTCTACAACGGCTTGTTCCAAGTTCTCACATGGTTTCATGTGTTCTAGGACAACCAATCTCATGTCATTTGGGGTCTGTTGTTTTTCGTTGAAATGCGCTGTCATCCTGGTGCTTGCCCTATGGCACCGGATGTTGCTTCGATGTTCGCAGATTCTCGTGCTTATTTTTCTAGTGGTCATTCCTACATAATGCAAGTCACAAACACATGTGATAAGGTAAACAATGCCTACAGTGGTACAGTTGGTCAACTTGCTCAGTTCCCATGATTTCCCGGTGTTGAAAACAACCTTTTTTGAGTGGTCATGAGATGGCAAACATTACAGTTGCCACATGGGTGGTGGCCTGTAGGTAGAGTACTAATAACCTGCTGGTTACTATTGTTTTGTGTCTTGGGATGGGTGTGTACTAGTATGCCTTTTAGGTTTTTCGCCCGCCTTTGTGGAGACATTGGTGTTGGTATGTTTAATGTGCCACTATTAACAGTCTGCCAGTGTTTTTTCACAAGTTTTCGACTTGGTCAGACGCTACGCTGAATGTTGTTATGCATACTGGTCTTTTATCTTTCTCTGTCTCACTTTTTTCATAGGTTTCTAGAAGGGTGTCTCTGTGATTATTCCTTGCTCTTTTCTTTGCCCGCGCAATTGTCTTGGTAGGGGATTTTCGCACTCTAAGTTTGTCTGCAAGCTCTTTTTTTGCATGCAGTAAGCCGCCGTTTCTGTGCAGTTCCTCCTCAATCTGAGGAACTTCCAAAGGGGAGGTTTTCTTTGAGGTGGCGCGGATGGAAACTTTCATATAGAAGGAGGAAGTTTTACTTAAAACTCTTCTGATGAGCATGACTGCTTCTCATGTGCTGGTATAATGATGAATTCTCATCCCCATTAATGACCGTCCGCGTATGTTCCTGTATTCTTAGTTTTAACACTCTTTTGGTGCTACCTATATAAATTTTGGAGCATTCGCAATGGAGTGGATATACAACTCCATTGCTCTTACAATTGATAAATTCCTTTATCAGCAATAAAATATGAGATAAAGGAACTTATAAATTGTAATAGCACTGGAGTTGTATATGCACTCCATTGCTAATGCTCCAGAAGAAATTTAAGTTTCATGATTTACAAAGAATCACACCTCATGTCAGAGGCAGGTACTGGGAACTAGTGTTGAGACAGCAAGTAGCGAAGTGGATAAGCAGATGCAGGACGGTTTCACAGGGTCTCAACAGCGACAATGAATTACACTATTTTTTATAAATTAAGTGGGCCAGTTGCCCGAACCATGGTTAGCAGTGATAGCCCAGGGTATGGTGATGAAAAAAGCAGCATATATTTGCAAGAATTGAAGGGTGCTTGACCAATGGAGCTCAATTGATTGCAATAAATATTCAAGCAAAGATACTGCAGACAGATAGGAATTCGATGGACAGTCTTCAGGGGTCCATTATGAGTAAAGAATTGCTCCTTGGGGTTCTTATAATAAGTGAGTCCAATGAACTTTGATTGTACATAGAAACAATGCAAATTGGATTATCCTCTCCCAGTAGGAACTTAAATGCAACATAGCTCTCAACACCTTATATGAATGACTGATCATACTAAGATCAGATTGGGTGGTGGGAGACATGGATACCTTACATCACTCCTGATTAAGTGGAATGAAGTAGATGATTTAGGGGGAAGAGCCACTTTTGTCACGCATGATAACAACAGATATTGGTAATATACATGGAGATTAAATAGACTGGCATGATATATGGAGGAAATAAATGTCAGTCATGGTAGAAAAAGATGTTGTTACGGGAATCATAAGGTGTGGTTCGGGAGGATTTGGCAACAGAGTATGTTTATACAGGTTGCAGGAACACACACTGATAAGTTAAATACCAGCCAGCTAATATGGGTTACCGTAAAGAAATGTACACAATAGCATAGTGGATTATAAATATCTCAATGATGAATATTTTAATTATACATTTTTAAATGTCACAGAGTGTGAACACCAATAATTTCTGGCAGTTTTACCATGTATTTTTATCATGCACGCTTCACAGCAGAGCAGCCTGGTAATACGGGTATGATATGCCGAAGTCTGGAATTTTGGGTGCGTTTATGTGTACATAGCAAATACAGGTCACCGATAAGTAATACATAAAAAAACAGAGTGAATTTTGACTATTTGAATGAGACTACTATTAAATAATTTGTGAATAAAGTTAAGTAAGACTTCGTGGAGGAAGACATCATAGCGAGTATAAGGGAGGCTTTGATAGTGAGGTGGCCTCTGTTACAACTGTAAGGCACGGCAGAAGTGGATATTGCGATCAAAAGTAAGATCGCGCGAATGCGTGTGAACTGATGGAGGAGTAGCAGTATCCATGATGGGTTAAAATACATCGAGAGGAAGTATCCATAATGGGAAGTTTGGCAAAAGAGGCATGAGTAGGCTTATTGGCTGTCGAGACAAATGCAGAGCAGTAATAGGTTAATAATACACGAAAATGATTAGTGCTAGGAGATAGCGGACCAGAGAGGAAATATGCATCTATATAAATGCACTTGTAATATAACACTTCTCATTGGTTAGAAGTTAATTAAAACAGGGACACGGATTGGTTGATCACCGTTTTTAAGGAAGGGTTCAGGTGACATGGTACCTCAGCAGGATTTATCGGGCCGTGACGCAGGAGAATGCACTACTTAAGAGAAAGAACGGTGAGTGTGGAGATGATTTCTGGTATAATCCAAGGAAGAATGGAATATTACATTAATGAGGAACTGGTAACTCTGTTATATACCAGTATATTTTCCCCCAGTATTGCTGAGATTGAACACTGCATGAGGAGAAGAAATTCTGGTGTATCGAAAATAAGAATTCGAATTTGGCAGTGATAGGTGAGTTTGGCAATTGCCGAATAAACATTAATAACATGTGTAGTCTTTTCTACGGGGGTTTAGAATAAATAAACTTGACTGGTGCTCTGTCTTCTAGTGAGATTTCGAGAAGAATTCCAAGCCCATGGAATAGGGCAACCCTAACAGAAGGGGGAAAAGGAAAGGAAAGGATAAAAAGTGTAGCTCGCTATAAGAAGTAAAGTGAGGTGAGTTAATTTTTCATTAATGCGTTGGTCTAACACATCAAAAAGTATTTCTTTAGGTGATTTTGATGTCCCTAGCCAGGACTGTCAAGTGGGTAATAAATGTTTTAATGTTTGTTAAAGGAAACAAGCAGTAATGCCCTTTCGCATATTTTTAGATATTTTTAAACAAGACTATACCGCATAGGATACCAATAATTAACATCCGTTTTAAGCACGTAAGGTGAGAACTTTCACAATACAGGGGAATATGTGTTCACTTCCTGGGCACACAGAGTCTATCTAAATCCACTATTTGTTATTTTCAGATACTTCTATAGTAAATTATAAACAGAGGCAATGGAACTAAAAGAACAGAGGCAGCATTAAGAATTTGGACTTTTTATCTAGCGCGCCGTGTTTATCTATGAAGTATGTGGACAAGGAGAAATGCATAATTACACATGGTTCTTTCACTTGGTTAACTGTACAAAATTAGAAGATGGATATTTTATCTTTTGAAGAATGTTTGTTCTCCTTCATCCCGAATGATTGATACGGTTAGAATGGATATAGGCAGGAGAAATTGGATATTGTGATAAATCGCGCACAACAATGGGTTGCAATAAAATGGACCTGATGTTTTGAAATCTCAGAGTCTATAAGGCCAGCATTGATTAATATATGTTGTATTATTTTATTTCAGCCCTGATGATGTCCCTTGCGGACGAAACGCGTTGGCTGTATCTAATTGATTGAAATGAAAGGTGATTGAATACGTTGAAAAGGAAGACTTTTTTTGCTGATTGGTTTTATTGAAATGAACTGTGATCTTGACAATAAAGAAGAAGATCTTGTTGAAAATTGAATCGTCTGCCTATGGACTGGTTATTGGAAGGTTTTCCAAATATTGGATTTACATATGAACAGTGGAAATTGGCGCTCACTCTTATGTACATTCATTGTCTTATTTTATAGTGGTATTTGGGCGGTTGGCCACGAAGAGTGAGCTGCGGTTCTCACTAGAATTGTTGTATTAATATTTGATAATCAACTTGTGCGCTAAGGTGCTAAGCCCTCACCACTTCAGCTTAAAAGTATTGTGTAAAAGATGTGTTTTATTTTCCTCGCTCACTTTTCTGTGCGTGTTCTTCCTTGTTGGCCTGTGCGGCCCCTCGGCCTGGTGACTTGCATTTTTGCATTGCTATTCAGTCTGTGTAGTGGGCTGTTTCCTGTCACTACTGACATTTTCATCTGGCCCGAGCAACAGCCCTCATCTGCCTGACCATGGTTGGATTGGGACACAAAATAGGCTCCGACATCCAAATACAAGCATTTGCAATGCAATAGGTCTCACATTTATGCAAGTTTAAGCTATTGGCATTATAAATGACAATGTGTTTAATTTATGTTCAAAAACCTAAATAAAAAGCATTGTCATTTACAATGGCAATAGTTGAAACTTGCATAAATGCGAGACCTGTTGCATTTCAAATGCTTGTTTCTTTAGTCAGCCACTAATTAGGGCTTGCCTTAAATGATATTGTCCCCTTTCCTTTAGATGCCAAGATTTCATAACACCTGTGGTTCATGGACGCCATACCAATAGGACAGCTGCATACCAAAGAAGGCAGCACGTTGAGAGATGCATTTGCACCCACATAATGTCAGTTGCCCTCTATACCTTGACCATCACTGGGGTCAGTATATAGAAATATACACAACATTATAGAATTTCCCCCCTAAGCTGTCACTAACTTCCTATCAATGCCCCATTGGATTCCGCTTTTGGAACTAGATCATTCAGGACCTGATAGAAGTATCTACAGTCCCCTCCGCAGGCCCTTCGGCCTGTCTCAACATTAAATAATTCCGTCCTCTCCTAATAAAATAAAGGACTCTTCCATCACATATGTCATTTCTAATTTTTTTAGTGAATTTTGATTGATTAGTGGCTACTGGGTCACGCCTATTTACCTTCATTTCTATTAATTTTAGGACACTTTTTGCCCCCCTCTTGCTTGTTCCTGCATATTCTTTACAAGATCAACCGCCCTGATTCCAGGCAAGTGTGTCTTCCCCTTCGAATCACATTTCTAGGCAGGCTTTTTTTCTTCAAATTTCTCATTCTTGCCTCTCTTTATTCTTTGGAAACTGGGCACTATTGCTGTTGTACTGATAATGACGCTTAATTTAACAAGGTTGAAACGCCATCGACAACAGACCTTTATAGACTTCAAGCATAGTGTTAAGATAACCAAAAAGGGGTCATGTGTCTTTTTAATTGTGGTGCACTTTTGTTGTATGCCTTATCTCCCCACTGCACTTTTCCTCTCCACAAGCATGAACACTGGATCTTTTAGGAAGTCTAAATGTATTTTGTTACTGCAAATATGCAATGAATAAATTATTTGCAAAAAAACCCTGCCTATACTATATACCTTGGTATTATAAATAAGACACATTCTCTGTCTTCTACTGTGAGAAGCGAGTGCCACTTTCTATATTACGGAGATTAAAATCCTAGTGAACCATTGTTCCACAAATATAGAATATTACTCCACGTTCTCTAAAATGATGGGGTCACCCTTGTCAAAATCATATGCACTAACATTTAAAAGCACCTTAAGGAATCCATCAAGCACACTACAGCTTTGTTGCAAAATCTCATTAAATCAACGAAGGGCACTCAAAATTTAAAAAAAGACCTCATGGCATTACCTAAGTGTGCTCAAACGTTATCACATCTCACAGAACTACAGAATTACACCTTGATAACAAGGGGCTCCATCCACAAACTCTATTTGGTACTATACAAAGTAGTTCTACTAACTTCAAAATGCAGTTCAACAACCATAGGTGGAGATCTCCACCTTCACCACTCCTATTGTTCTATGGAGAGATATCCACACATGTAAATGTACTATTTGGCAGTGAAAGGGCTGGGACCATAAATTTTGGACCTGTGCTAGAATCACAATTCGATGTTTCTTTTTGGCAGAATAAAGTGAGAAAAATCAGTAGGCAGCCAATCATTGAATCTATAATTCTCCTTGACACATAGTAACCACAAATAACTACTTATGGTTAGTTGTTTCATTAAAAAGTCAAAAATAACTGAGCACAAAGACACCTCAATGCAAGGGTGTTGAAATACATCGGAATTAGCATGAGGCCAAATCTGCATATCCAATTGAGATGATGTAGCATAACCAATACAAGTAGTTTAAGAAGTAAAATACAGAGAATCAGAAAGCATGAGTCCACATTTCCCTGCATAGAGGGTTGGTGAGTAAACAACATTAATCCATCCCTACACGAACACTAAGAAGACATCCCTATTTAAGCATTTTAAAGAAGAAGGATAAAAGGTGTCGGCATGTGGACTCTTCCTAAGAAGTCTCTCCACCATCAATTGGTCATGAAGCATGAAACTACCAAGATAGAGCTTGCACTTAGATACTCTTCCTCCGAAAGCTACCAAGATAGAGCTTGCACTTAGATACTCTTCCTCCAAAAGCAAAGAAGAAATGGTCTCTTTCCTTACTTCCAACATCACATTATTCGCAGGTAACTTTCCCAAGATCCTTTTGTGGGACACACCATGAGCTCTGGGTACTATCCTAAAGGTGTCTTTCCATGGGACAGCGGTGTTCTTTCCTTGAAACATTTTGTCTTTGGTTCTTAGGCCTTCTCCGGTGTGAAGCACAATGACCTTCCTTTTTTGATTCAAGCCACACGGTTGTAACTTCTTCTCTCCTTGCCTGACCAGTAAAGCAAAGACATTATTCTCGCTAACAAGAGCGCTTATTTCACCTGCAACACAAAACATGAGAAAGAACAATTCCCACAGCACACATGAAATTCAACTTGTTAATTCTAAAGCAAGAGTTTCCGGGAAACTGCATTTCAGCCTACGAAATTCAGCTAACATAAGAAAGCATCATATGAGCTTTACGGATTTGCTTGGAAATAAGGCACCTTCAAATAATGTATTTACCTACATGTAAAACAACACAATTAATACACATTTAGTCCATGAGTTATTGTCAGTTTCACAACATGAGTTATTCACGTTAATGTTTTCTGCTAGTTACATTCCTTTCCAAGTTAATTCTCCATGTTACTTTTAAAATGGCCCAACACCTCACGTTTCAGATTAATACATTTCACAATTCTAACACTTCATGTTTATACAACAAAGGATTACACGTGGGTGCGCTCTATACGTGTGAATATAATGCACCCCTACAATTAAATTTGATTTCTGCAACATCAGTAGTAAATGTGTGAGGGGCTATAGTGATTGTTGGGAATGTGGGGGAATAACTACTGCAAAATGGAAACAGGGGTGGGAGCACACAGCTTCACCTCCCAGCAAGGTTCGCCCCTGGCATTGTGGTAAATGCAGTTTCAGTTACTTGCTTGCTTCAAGAGTGTTTGCGTGTTTCGTCACAGTTGGCGCAGATAGTGCTGATCTCTAGTCACGTATTTCTGTTTCTTTAACCGTCATCAGTAGAGATTACAGTCTTTGAAATGTGGGGTTTGCTGAGTAGGCTGCCAACATCTTTCTCAGGTCAGGTACCTCTCACAGGCATGTGGGTGCTTCATCCACAAGCTTGTCAGCGCAATGACTCACAGGAGTACTATTAAACAGGAACAGGGGTGGGAGCACACCGCTTCACCTCCCTTCAAGGTTCGCCCCTGGCATTGTGGTAAATGCAGTTTCAGTTACTTGCTTGCTTCAAGAGTGTTCGAGTGTTTCGCCACAGTTGGCGCAGATAGTGCTGATCTCTAGACATGTGTTTCTAGTTCTTTAACCGTCATCAGTAGAGATTACAGTCTTTGAAATTTGGGGTTTACTGAGTAGGCTGCCAACATCTTTCTCAGGTCAGGTACCTCTCACAGGCATGCGGGTGCTTCATCCACGAGCTCGTCAGATCAATGACTCGCTCGAGGACAGGGGTAGGAGCAAACCGCTTCACCTCCCTTCAAGGTTCGTCCCTGGCATTGTGGTAAATGCAGTTTCAGTTACTTGCTGGCTTCAAGAGTGTTCGAGTGTTTCGCCACAGTTGGCGCAGATTGATCTCTAGACCCGTGTTTCTAGTTCTTTAACCGTCATCAGTAGAGATTACAGTCTTTGAAATTTGGGGTTTACTGAGTAGGCTGCCAAAATCTTTCTCAGGTCAGGTACCTCTCACAGGCATGCGGGTGCTTCATCCACGAGCTCGTCAGATCAATGACTCGCGGGAGTACTATTAAACAGGAACAGGGGTGGGAGCACACCGCTTCACCTCCCAGCAAGCCTACTCAGCAAACCCCAAATTTCAAAGACTATAATCTCTACTGATGACGGTTAAATAACCAGAAACACGGGTCTAGAGATCAGCACTATTTCGTCAGACACAAGCTGTAAAGCACTGATATGAGCTGCCCTCGCCAACTTTAGCCAGACCAGCTGTGGATATCTCTCAGGAACTAGGAGTCGCAGCGCCAAGATGCTCCTTGGAGCGGTAGTGCACTATAAAAGTATCATATCACATCACATCACAACACTATCTGCGCCAACTGTGGCGAAACACTCAAACACTCTTGAAGCAAGCAAGTAACTGAAACTGCATTTACCACAATGCCAGGGGCGAACCTTGCTATGAGGTGAAGCGGTGTGCTCCCACCCCTGTTCCAACTGCTGCAAAATGGTTGTGGGTTCGAGAAAAGTAATTTGGGTTAGGTTAGAACAGGGTACTAAAAATATCCACTCACTAATTAGTACGCTCATTGCTATTCACAAACTATGCTTCTAAGGTTACTACAGCTCAAAACAGTATTGAATGTGCCTCAGCCCAACCTTGAAGTAAGTGATGTACCACATAATGCCACTCACAGGTACTGCAATATACTCCCATAGAAAATAATGGAGGCAGGGGTTTAAAATAGCACCTCACAGGAATTAATGATAAATAAATAACAGTTATTAGACTTTTAACATAAACATATTGTTTAATATTAAAAGATTATTGATAATTAAGAATTTATTTTTACAATATAATAAACTTAAATTCAACTTATAAAAAGGTTTGCTATAAACCTTAAAACAATTAAAATAAGTCTGCACATAACTTTTAACAAAATGTAATAAATATTGAATAAAAAATTTGTTTTTCATTTTGAGTGAGATTTCCTTATAATCATTCTTTAAATAAATATTAAAATTAAATAAATATATTTACCTATATTTATGATTTAATCTACATTTAATTTAATGTGTTCATGTGCTGTAACATTTTATTTTATTAGGTCTATGTTAATAATATGTTTTTATTTTATTTTACATAAGTACTTTATAATAGATTAGTTGTAATCATTTTTCTAAAAGAATAATAAACTTTAATAATTTTTACTATACTTGCCCACACAGAGCTTTATGCCATGGTTGCAGAGAGCTCAACATATGTTTGAAAAGTTACTGGTAGTAGCTTCACACTCCTAAATTCAGTATTTGATGTCTCCAACCGCATACCTGAAAGGATGGTGACATGTAAGTCTACACTTAGGTGCAATCTACACTTGGAAATAGTGAATTGTACAAACGTTCTATGGTATAAACCTAGCCAAAAGACAGCGGAGCACTTCATAGGTTCAAGGGCAAACAGAAAGTCAATGAGTGATAGGGTAGCTAGCTGGGTTGTGGACAGTTAATGCATTGTAATATAGTGTTATTTAAAGAGGTTAGTCTTCAACTATTTCCTAAATTGGAGGAGCATTGGGGCAATCCAGGGGTGTTGTTCCAGATCCTGGGTGTATAGTTGGAAAAGGCTTGCTACCTTATGTTTTTTGTTATTTCTTAGTATGCAGTGTGAAGGTGTCGACTACAGTTGGCAAAGACCCATCAGAGATGGAGAGCTTTTCTGAAAGATAAGCACAGGTGCTTGTTGTGATGGTTTCGTAATTAATGCAGGAGTTTCATGAGGACAGCAGTGATGCTATCACATTTCTCAGGCCCTGGATGAGCAGCGCTGCAGCATGTATGGGGCCCTTAATGGTCGCCAGTGTGGATTCTGGGAGGCCATGGAGAAGGGAAGTACTACCATCTAAATGTGTAGATTTACTCTTGGGTGCAGAAGTAGATTTACATGTGAGTAATTTTACATATACACATTTACCTTTCTGAATAGGCCCCAAGATGTTGTTGAAGCACTAAAACACATTCCAACTTTCTAACAAAATCTTATGAAATCACAGAAGCACAAACCAACTTTCCATTAACACCTTAGATGCGGCGCAAATATCCCTCCCCAGTGCTGCGCTGTCCATTGGAACTAGTGCTGAATGGACGTCCAATGGTCGTGCGCAGCACTGGGGAGGTAGTGCTGCCGTCGGCCAACGCCCCGACGCAGCACTTAAGAGGTTAATCGCAACACAACTGGAATGAACCAGCATGATGGAAATATGTCAACTCTGAATACTTATTTATTTTACATATTCACTGTCAGAATTGAAATGTGGCTATTATGGATATTGTAGCAGACTTGTGCCACCTTATGTGATAACAAAGTAATAGTTTAGATGAACTGACGCTTTCACAATTTCTGTGAATGATAACGTGATGCCAGATGTGGATCAAAGGCAGACCGGCTAACTTGGCATGCTCAAAATGGGGGTTGGCTTTGAGAGTTGATGACAAATGAAAACACTGAACTGCAGCCTCACTTGTTAATAAAGCACATTCCAACTTCCTAACAAGGTCACATAAAATCATGAGATCAAACTCTAAATGTGTAAGAAAACCTTCTAGAATCACTGCGTGAACTCCATCACTATAAAATGAACTCAAATATTCTCTGAAACACACTGCATCTATGAAACATGATCTCCTTGAATCATTTACGTGCACTAGTTGTATAAAAGGATCACAGGAAATCATTGAAGCAATCTCCAACTGAATACAAGTTCACATGGGATTACAGAGGTGTCTGCCAATTTCATAGCACAATCTAATAGAATAATTTAGGCGCGCTCCAACTTTCTAAAAATATTCCACTCCTTGATTCATAAAACATTATACAAATATCTCTCGACATCACAGATGTGCACTTCAGCTTTGTAAAAATTCCTCATACAAAACACTTTAGCATTATCACAGTCTTGTGAAATCATAAAGCAACTTTAGAACAATCTTAAACACCCACAGAAACTGACCTAAAGTGTTAAACAAGGCTCCCCGAAACCATAGATAACTTCATATTACTTTTAAGATTTTCAGATTTTATGCACAATATGCACTTCTGTGATTTTATCATAGCTTACCCTTAAGATATGATAAAGTCACAGAAGTGCATTTTAACTTCACGAGGAGTATTTGCAAAATCACAGGGGAGGATCACGTCCTCTTCATAACAAACCAGCAGCCCGTCCCGACATTGTCCGGGTATGAATTGCTGCCAGCCAGTAGTATATTGTTTTGTAGGATTTCGTTTTGATAGCATTTCTTATCTGTAACAGGCCTGTGAAACACTCCGATTCACAGTGTGTATGTGTAGAGTATTTTGTAAGCGCACAGCTGCCCCAACAGGGCGTCCCGGCGCTGTATAACACTGTGGAACCCTTCCTGGCTCTCCCTGTGAGATGCCCCTCCTGGGCACCCCCAAGGTGAAGCCAGGCATCCCAGTGTTGTTGGGGCCGTTGTGGAGATTAAGCAAGGTAATGCCCAGAGTTGCAGCGTGGGACCCATGATTAGAGTAGGCGCCGAGGCGAGAATTATCAAGTCCGCAGACATTGAGCCCAAGACCCTGCTGCGTCGGGACTTGAACCCTGGTCCCAGGCCTGATCTCTGCTTCAGAGTCCGCTGCTCTAACCAGTGAGCCACACTTCTCCACTGCACTGCTGATGCACTTAATAGTGCGCGTTCAGTAGTGTGGGAACTCGAGTTTCCCTACTTTATTTTTCCTTGCAATATTTTATAGCGCGAACTCGACAACATGGCATGAGCACAATTTACATTACAGAAGAACACATTCGTTTGTGGTAGGCACGGGGAGACAACGCGATTTGCCTGGAATCACAGGATGTTGAGCTGATGCCGAGATTCGAACGTAGCTCCCCAGCTATAAAGTTCGCAATTCTAGAACTTGTGGCGGGAGGTGTGTTTAAAAGTGTATGTCGGTGCTATCCATCAATGAGAGAGACCTGTGGATTTTTCAAATGGGTGGTGAAAAAATATGAGTATGTTGCTGGAGATGTGGGCCGCCATGCCACCAATGTACTTACCGGGGGAGGGTAAACACCCATTATTCCGCAACTTTCTTTCCGCATACCATCACTCCGCATACTTTCATTACAAAAGTACCATGACTCCGCAATGCCATTATAACGCATGGCAATACATTTTATATGCTTTTACCACGCATACATTTACAACGAAATTCGTTGTAAATGCATGAATGGTAAAAGCTTGTTTTTAAAAAAAATCTTTGGATAAGGTAAGTATGGGTATAGGGGTATATGTTTTGGGGTACTGAGGTATATGTTTTGGGGTGTTTGGGTATTTAAGTGTTCAGATATAGTTTTGGGTTATGGGGTACAGGGGTAGTTTTAGGGTTTAGGGATAGGTATGGGTTTTGGGGTACAGGGGTATTTTTAGGGTTCAGGGCTAGGTTTGGGTTTTGGGGTATAGGGGTATTTTTAGGGTTCAGGGGTAGGTTTGGGTTTTGGGGTACAGGTGTATTTTAAGGGATCAGGGCTAGGTTTGGGTTTTGGGGTACAGGGGTATTTTTAGGGTTCAGGGCTAGGTTTGGGTTTTGGGGTACAGGGGTATTTTAGGGTTCAGGGGTAGGTTTGGGTTTTGGGGTACAGGGTTATTTTTAGGGTTCAGGGCTAAGTTTGGGTTTTGGGGTACAGGGGTATTTTTAGGGTTCAGGGATAGGTTTGGGTTTTGGGGTACAGGGGTATTGTAAGGGTTCAGGGCTATGTTTAGGTTTTGGGGTACAGGGGTATTTTTGGGGTTCAGGGGTAGGTTTGGGTTTTGAGGTACAGGTGTATTTATAGGGTTCTGGGCTAGGTTTGGGTTTTGGTGTACAGGGGTATTTTTAGGGTTTATGGATAGGTTTGGGTTTTGGGGTACAGGGTATATTTATAGGGTTAAGATGGGTTAGTGTTTAAGGGTGTTGGGGTATTTAAAGGAGTAAGGGTGGGTTATGATTATGGGGTGCAGGGGTATTTAAAGGGAGCAGGGTGGGATTAGCACACAGTATGAGACATGGCATGAAGGGCGGAACGTACCACACGCCCCCAGCGTTTGTCATGCCCCCAGCACAACACAGACACACCCACAAGGGACTACTTTGCTGGCACGGTTCTTTTACCTTTTAAATGTATATGGTGGGCGTCTGCATAGCCTATGTCCTTCTGCTGCAACTGCCCTTTCCAACGCTGTATTGGGTGTTGTGATTGGTGCTGTGGTTCCTGAGATTACCCGCCTCAAAGGTTTGGGCTCTCTCTTTATTATATTAGTACTAGCAGCCCGCCCCAGCGTTGCCCGGGGCAGAAGAGGGCTGGGGGCAGCATTTCAGGCTTGCACGCACTCCCGCCCCGGCCCCCATCCGCCACGACATTGTCTGTGTCCCGGACAATGTCGTGGCTGCCGGGGGCTGGGGCGGGAGTGCACGCAAGCCTGAAATGCTGCCCCCAGACCCTGAGCCTTACCGCAGTTGTTCCGGGCCAACCTCCCGCACCGGCTCCCTCCCGTCCCGTGTCCCAGAGCCTTACCTGTGCCGCCGCTCCTCCCCGAGCTCCTCACTTCACCGCCGCTCCTCCTCGTTATCACGTATGTTGCGGCCAGCGCTACGTCGTGGCCGGCGCTACTTTCAGGGCACTACTTTTTTTTTAGGTTATATTTTTAAATTTACGTTTTTTTATTATTTTGTATAGCCTATGTCCATCTGCACACCCTGAGGATTACAACAATGTATTGGGTGTGTGGATTGGCACTGTGGTTCCCGAGTTTACCTTGCCAAAAGGTTTGTGTTCTCTCTTTATAATAGTAGTATAGATAGATATAGATTCTGATAAATCACAGAAGTACACTCGAATCTCATGATAGTGTTGTGCTGTGTGGTGTTATGTAGATCTGAAAAGTGCACTGTTGTAGACAGTGGTGCAAATAAGGTCTAGGAGGTGTCCGACGACAGGGATTGGTCCCTTTACTAGCTGGATGAGGCCCAGGCTTGGAAGGCCTTTGAGGAGTACTTGGAGTTGGGGTCAACTTGGACTTCAAGGTGGAGGTTTTGGTCTCCGAGTAGGATGCAATTGGTAGTGATGGAGCGAGAGTAAAAACAAAAATTTTTGTACCTCTCGTGAAGTTCCTTTCCCATAACAGTAACATGTATTAATTGTGTGGTTTTGAAAGTAATCAACGTAGAATAGAAAGCACATACACAAATACATGTGGGATACTCATTTGCTTGTGTTGCAAACCATAATATACTAATTGAGTGAAATTGTTTTACTAATATAGTGCGCAAATGCCATAATTTAATGAAAAGCTATGCATGTATGCTTCCTAAATGTATAATTGTGGCAGAAATGATGGAGAATGGTAGGAAAACAATGCATATATGTGGCTTTAAAGCTCGATAATAACTTACAGGGTGATCTTAGAATGGGGGGAGGTAAACAGAAGGGCTATACTTTGAAATCTAATGTTCATTGTGTTTGTTTCTATAATAGTTCCCGTTATGGCCCGTGCGGCCTAAATAAAAATGGAGGGTTTGCAAGACTCCGAGATAGTGACTTTTAGTGCGCATGCGCGACTATGCTCGAGAGATGTGCAAGCAGTCTGTGCCTGTGCAGCGTGGGTCAAGGTCACTGTGGCCTGAAGAGCAGAATGGTGCCAAGTTGAGATGTCTGAGTCATGAGCCTGGGAAAGTTTGATGAAGTGACAAGTTAAAGGACACGAGTGAAAAAAACAATCAGAACTTCATTATGATTAGAAACATGACTTGGCGGAAATATGGACAATGAGGAGATGAGGTGATCCTCATCCACCCCTTAAATGGACCAATAGCAATTGAGTGTTGACCCTAAAAGTTTAAAATTTTAGTTAGATAGTTAGTGAAAAAAGGGTATAAAATAGGTTGTTTGGAAGAGAGAAGGGAGCTCACTTTTGAATTATTTTTTGCAGCACAATATGCTGTCGGACTGATCGATTTTTCCTTTGGTGCAAAGACTTTGAAATTTTTCTTGACTTTTGATGGGTCGAAGTCCTGATGGGAGATGAACATCGAGAAAGAATAGAGAGGCTGTTTTTGGGAAAGTGGCTGTTCTAATACTGATTTCCATTGTCGAGAAGATTGGTAATATGTCTATGACTTATTTTCTGAACTATTCTGCTAATAAATGTAAAGTGTTTGAATTCATTTTCTCTTTCTTTAGATGATAAATAGAATGTTTATTTGAATTAGAACCAAAGTTTAATAAAATAAGGTCATGCTAGGAGATCTAAATCATAATAAATTTTAATAAATGGAGAATTAAGCTGGTCTTATTTTCCATTAGTTAACTTTTTACTAGCTGATCCATTGACCAAACCTTGGGGTGTCTTAAATATTTTCATTTGTCTTGAGAATTAAAACCATGGTAGAACCAAAAAATGCATATGTAAATAATGTATAGAATTTAGATTAAATAGATGAAGTAGGACACTCCGCTAAATCCAGCAGCTCATCCTCTGGTTTTTACTGATCTTGGAAGCCGTGTGATTAGTGTGAATGAGTGACTCACGGTGGTATGGGCCCCACTGACGAGTAAAGTGAAATAGCTCCTGGGAAATATGGTGATGGGTTAGAGGTTTGTTTTTAAGCAGCGCTGGATCACTAGCATCGATGGTGAGTGATGCGGCAAAGTCTGTGATGTGTCAGTGAAGTTGGTGCGGTCTGTAGATGTGACTGACGCTTTGGCTGAAGCTGGGTGTGAAATGGAACTTGAACAACAGGTGTTCCATGTTGAAGGATGATGTGTCTCTTGAGGTGGTGCAGCTGCAGGCATTCTAGTGGATGATGGAGAATCCACCTCCAGGTTTGTGAAGTCTATCTTGCCTAGTGATCTTGAAGCTAGGGGGGAGAGGGGTGAGGGGAACATCCTTTACAACAGAACGCGGTACCGTTACCACGCATGTTTTACAACGAAAGTCGTAACAACGACTTGCACTGGAGGGTGCTGTAGGATAGGTAATAGTTTAATTTACTATCCAAAACCTTCCCTACTATCCACGGGGACTGGAGTTGGAATAGTAAATTAAACTATTCGCTATCCAGCGCCCCCCCAACGCAAGTCGTTGTAACGACTTGCGTTGTAAAACCTGCAACGGTACGCGTTGTACCGTCATACATCCGGGGTGAGTTGTGGCTGTTGTAATGTTAGGTGTCAATGTGAGGTTCAACCAGCTTCTCGTGAGGAAAAGTGCATCAGTGGCTCTTCCGCAATGGCGGGCGAGTGTCGCCCCACTGACTGGCTCAGAACCAGATGGTGAAAAAAACAACAATGTTCTATCATCGATTATTTTTCATTTACTGGCTCTGAGATAATGCGTGCAGGGAGGGGTGGGGCCAAGGCATGGGAGGGGAAGGAGGGTTGCTATGTGCACTTCTAAGTGCTCATGTGTGTTTGACCGGCTGTCTCAGGCCAGCCAAACACACATGTGCACTAAGGTTTTTTCAACCAGGCTATATTGAACAGCCGGCTGGAGAAACCCCACAGACTCCCTGTCCTGAGCAGAGCATCTTTTCAGCCCGCTCATGCCAATCCCTGTGCTGCTCAGTGCATGGATTGCACAGGGAGTCTGTCCCATGTGCTGCCGGGACCAAGAAGAGCACATGAGGCGTGTCACAGGAGGCTAGTGGCAGCTTAAGGTACGTTCTTTTTAAAAATATTATTATTAACACCACCATGCCCCCCGTGCTACCCCTCCCACATTCACTCCACCCGCCTCACCACCATTTGTTTGTAGAAGCGGTTCATAGATCTCTGTGGCATCCTTGGTGAGTGAGTGTGTACTGAGGATCATGCGAGTGCAGAGTGTTGTGTGAGCAGGAGAGAGTGGGATATTGGGTGCTGTTGGTGTGGGTTTGGGTATGGTGAGTTTTGGGTGTGGGTAGGTGCATACAAAATTGCAGGAAACGCAGGAGAACGCTCCCAACACTGTTGTGTGGTGCAGTGAGCTGGCGGGTCGCAGCAGGGTAGTGGCAGGAGGCCACGATTCTACTGTGCTGGGTGTGGTCTACACACAATTGGTCACAGACGCGCTTGGCTTTTGCGGTGCTGTGGCTGCCATTAAGTACGTCCTGGGAGGAGTAATGCCACTTCCTGTGCAGATGGATGATGGGAAATCCAGTAATATCACTTCCTATGTAGATGGCTGATGGAAATGAGTCCACTTGCTTGGCTTCTTCTTTTGAAGACACTTTTGGTGGGATGCCACTTCTTGTGCAGATGGATGATGGGAGACCCCTTGATGTCACTTCCAGTGCAGATGGATGATGGAAATGAGTCTTCTTGCTTGGCTTCTTCTATTAAAGTCAGTTTTAGCAGGAAACAAGTTATGTCACTTTCTACACAGATGGATGATGGGAAATCCATTGATGGCACTTCCTGTGCAGATGAATGATGGGATATTCATTGTTGTTACTTCCTGTGCAGATGGATGAGGCAAAAGGTTCAAAATAAGAAACTGTAGTGCTGGAGCTTAAATCCTCTAACAGACACTTTCTACTTGACACAAAACATACAATTTCACAACACATCATGTTTTTTTTTTTATACTTGGTGACTTTTTAATAACACTAAAGACCTCTTACCTGACCTATATTGCTTGTGAACCTGTATAGGTCACAAAAAAGTAATATAGGTCAGGTAAGAGGTCTTTAGTGTCGGTACCTTTTGTTTTCTCCCCTCCTCTCTTCTTGGAACTTGAAGTCATTTAGGGGGCCTTTCTTCCCTTTCAGTGACTTTTTAATAACACTCAGAACTACAATTTTTCTTTTGTCCCTGGTAACTTTGTAAAAAACTATGCAGGTGCAAAATTTTCATACGTTTTTTTCATGTAAGTATGCAAAATAATGCAAAATGCTAATCTAATATTTAGTGCACTATTTTAGCATGGAATGCCTCATTTGCATCCATTTTGGATCAATTTTCACTACAAGGAAGCATATCACCCAGCATACCAAAAGTGCAAAAATCACAAGTGCGGCGAGCAACAACCACTCTGTCCTGTTACTTCGTGTTGATTCCTTCCTCACATGATTTTTACGCAAGCAGACTTGAAATTATGTGACATGGTGTAATTTCAGGAATTTCACTTAGTCCGTGTAACATGATTGCTGGAAATTACACACGATTACGCAGGTGTAACGGAATTTTCACCTGGATCTCAGAGGCACCAAAGATACTTCACAATTTCTCAAGTGGAGTAAGAGTGCATTCAAGCTTAGCCTGGGTACTTCGAGGATGAGATTCAATCCGAGGAAACGACAGCATCCACCCGAATCTTTTCTTTATGTCAGTCCGTCATAATCTGTCACTGACAAGTGTGAGGAATAACCAGCCCAAATTTACTCTTCAAATTCCTCATTTCTCCAAGGCTAATCAGTCTTCTACTGCTACTACTCTTTTAAAACATATTGCAATCGCACTTCATGTTCCTCGTGAGAGTGAACCTTATTCCCTCCTGTCTGAAGTAAACATCTAAACAAAAATAATTTGGACCTCATTTCAAATTGTCCATATTTAGCTGCTAATTGATTAGGAGGCTGAAGAATGGTTGCGACCTACACTAGAGCATATCTTCATAAATTAGCAATTAAAATATAACCCTAGGTGATCATTAAAGACGATGTGCCAGCTAAGTAGAAAAAAAATGATGCAATTGCCATTTAGTCTGGAAAATAAACTTACTTTTGCTTGAGTCCCCATATATATGTGCTGTGAAAGGGGAAAGGGGTACCTTTGAAAATTCACTTTCTGCAGTAATTCAAGCATAATTATTGTAAAACCTTTTTGTGTTTTCCTAAAGAAGTTTTCAAAACTTGTTTTTTAAATACATTTGTGTTCTGTAATGAAATGTCGCTTTCTTTTTAGATAATTTTACTTCAGCATTGTAAGCACCAGCAACCAGCCCTACATCAGCCCAGGTAAAGTTTAAACATACATTTGTTTATCTCACAACTACCAGCTGCATTATGTAATTCCTCACAGGTAATCACAGGTAATAAGGATGAGTTTTCAGTCACACATTGTTAGTAACCCGGTATCGGGTTGACTGGGTTGTAAGCTCTGGTCGAACAGCAACCACAATCCTAATCAGGGTAAGGCACAAGCAAATCCCAACTTAACCTGTGCTTTTCTTTAAGTTGCTTAGCACAGAGTAGTCAAGCTTAGCTTAAAGGCAGTATTGGTGCAACAATTCAAATAGCAAAACAGTGAAAACACCACACACATGGATCCCATACCAGATTAGAAATATAGAGCATTATTTAATAAATAAAATGAGACCATAACAACAAAAATCCAATCAGTAGAACTGGAGTTATGAATTTTTAAAGACTAAAGTGAAAAAAATACCTAAAAGCATAAAGCGCAAACCACTGGTATCTGGTTACGCTGGACCGGGTAAAAGTAAAAAGTTGAGGGTGACTGCAATGGTTCAGAAAAGGGGGTGGTGATGAACAGAGTGTCTGAATTAAGCAGACCACTCTTACCCAGTCCAAAGATCAGGGCTTGATCCATCACCGTTTTTTAGCTCACTGCACCATCCCAGCTCAGAACCTGGCTACATGCAAATTAGTCTGTTCCTGTCCCAGTGCATGATGGGAACAGGGCAAACTAAACTACCAAGCCAATTCTTATACTGGGAAGGAAACAAGTTTCCGGGGACCGGTTTCTGGCATTTCAGTCGTCGTCGGCCCGGCTTGCTTGAATCCTGATGGTTTAATGAGCAAGGGACTCACATTTGAGTGTACCCTTCCACGCTTATGGTGGACAAAACGATTAAAAAAAGGGGGTGGTGATGAAAAGAGTGTCTGAATTAAGCAGACCACTCTTACCCAGTCCAAAGATCAGGGCTTGATCCATCACCGTTTTTTAGCTCACTGCACCATCCCAGCTCAGAACCTGGCTACATGCAAATTAGTCTGTTCCTGTCCCAGTGCATGATGGGAACGGGGCAAACCAAACTACCAAGCCAATTCTTATACTGGGAAGGAAACAAGCTTCTGGGGACCGGTTTCTGGCATTTCAGCCGTCGTCGGCCCGGCTTGCTTGAATCCTGATGGTGCAATGAGCAAGGGACTCACATCTGAGTATACCCTTCCACGCTTATGGTGGACAAAATGATTCAGAAAAGGGGGTGGCGATGAACAGAGTGTCTGAATTAAGCAGACCACTCTTACCCAGTCCAAAGATCAGGGCTTGATCCATCACCGTTTTTTAGCTCAAAGCACCATCCCAGCTCAGAACCTGGCTACATGCAAATTAGTCTGTTCCTGTCCCAGTGCATGATGGGAATAGGGCAAACCAAACTACCAAGCCAATTCTTATACTGGGAAGGAAACAAGCTTCCGGGGACCGGTTTCTGGCATTTCAGCCGTCGTCGGCCCGGCTTGCTTGAATCCTGATGGTGCAATGAGCAAGGGACTCACATCTGAGTATACCCTTCCACGCTTATGGTGGACAAAATGATTCAGAAAAGGGGGTGGTGATGAACAGAGTGTCTGAATTAAGCAGACCACTCTTACCCAGTCCAAAGATCAGGGCTTGATCCATCACCGTTTTTTAGCTCACTGCACCATCCCAGCTCAGAACCCCGCTACAAGCAAATTAGTCTGTTGCAGGGTATACTCAGACATGAGTCCCTTGCTCACTGCACCATCAGGATTCAAGCAAGCCGGGCCGACGACGGCTGAAATGCCAGAAACCGGTCCCCGGAAGCTTGCCTCCTTTCTGGTGAAGAATTGGCTTGGTAGTTTAGTCTGCCCTGTTCCCATGATGCACTGGGCCAGGGACAGACTGATTTGCATATAGCCAGGTTCTGAGCTGGGATGGTACAGTGAGCTAAATAACGGTGATGGATCAAGCCCTGATCTTTGGACTGGGTAAGAGTGGTCTGCTTAATTCAGACACTCTGTTCATCACCACTCCCTTTTCTGAATCGTTTTTGGCCACTATAGGTGTGGCAGGGTATACTCAGACATGAGTCCCTTCCTCACTGCACCATCAGGATTCAAGCAAGCCGGGCCGACGACGGCTGAAATGCCAGAAACCGGTCCCCGGAAGCTTGTCTCCTTTCTGGTGAAGAATTGGCTTGGTAGTTTAGTCTGCCCTGTTCCCATGATGCACTGGGCCAGGGACAGACTGATTTGCCTATAGCCAGGTTCTGAGCTGGGATGGTGCAGTGAGCTAAATAACGGTGATGGATCAAGCCCTGTTATTTGGACTGGGTAAGAGTGGTCTGCTTAATTCAGACACTCTGTTCATCACCACCCCCTTTCTGAATCGTTTTTGGCCACTATAGGTGTGGCAGGCTATACTCAGACATGAGTCCCTTGCTCACTGCACCATCAGGATTCAAGCAAGCCGGGCCGACGACGGCTGAAATGCCAGAAACCGGTCCCCGGAAGCTTGTCTCCTTTCTGGTGAAGAATTGGCTTGGTAGTTTAGTCTGCCCTGTTCCCATGATGCACTGGGCCAGGGACAGACTGATTTGCATATAGCCAGGTTCTGAGCTGGGATGGTGCAGTGAGCTAAATAACGGTGATGGATCAAGCCCTGATCTTTGGACTGGGTAAGAGTGGTCTGCTTAATTCAGACACTCTGTTCATCACCACCCCCTTTTCTGAATCGTTTTTGGCCACTATAGGTGTGGCAGGGTATACTCAGACATGAGTCCCTTGCTCACTGCACCATCAGGATTCAAGCAAGCCGGGCCGACGACGGCTGAAATGCCAGAAACCGGTCCCCGGAAGCTTGTCTCCTTTCTGGTGAAGAATTGGCTTGGTAGTTTAGTCTGCCCTGTTCCCATGATGCACTGGGCCAGGGACAGACTGATTTGCATATAGCCAGGTTCTGAGCTGGGATGGTGCAGTGAGCTAAATAACGGTGATGGATCAAGCCCTGATCTTTGGACTGGGTAAGAGTGGTCTGCTTAATTCAGACACTCTGTTCATCACCACCCCCTTTTCTGAATCGTTTTTGGCCACTATAGGTGTGGCAGGGTATACTCAGACATGAGTCCCTTGCTCACTGCACCATCAGGATTCAAGCAAGCCGGGCCGACGACGGCTGAAATGCCAGAAACCGGTCCCCGGAAGCTTGTCCCCTTTCTGGTGAAGAATTGGCTTGGTAGTTTAGTCTGCCCTGTTCCCATGATGCACTGGGCCAGGGACAGACTGATTTGCATATAGCCAGGTTCTGAGCTGGGATGGTGCAGTGAGCTAAATAACGGTGATGGATCAAGCCCTGATCTTTGGACTGGGTAAGAGTGGTCTGCTTAATTCAGACACTCTGTTCATCACCACCCCCTTTTCTGAATCGTTTTTGGTCACTATAGGTGTGGCAGGGTATACTCAGACATGAGTCCCTTGCTCACTGCACCGTCAGGATTCAAGCAAGCCGGGCCGACGAAGGCTGAAATGCCAGAAACCGGTCCCCGGAAGCTTGTCTCCTTTCTGGTGAAGAATTGGCTTGGTAGTTTAGTCTGCCCTGTTCCCATGATGCACTGGGCCAGGGACAGACTGATTTGCATATAGCCAGGTTCTGAGCTGAGATGGTGCAGTGAGCTAAATAACGGTGATGGATCAAGCCCTGATCTTTGCACTGGGTAAGAGTGGTCTGCTTAATTCAGACACTCTGTTCATCACCACCCCCTTTTTTGAATAGTATTTGGCCACTATAGGTGTGGCAGGGTATACTCAGACATGAGTCCCTTGCTCACTGCACCGTCAGGATTCAAGCAAGCCGGGCCGACGACGGCTGAAATGCCAGAAACCGGTCCCCGGAAGCTTGTCTCCTTTCTGGTGAAGAATTGGCTTGGTAGTTTAGTCTGCCCTGTTCCCATGATGCACTGGGCCAGGGACAGACTGATTTGCATATAGCCAGGTTCTGAGCTGGGATGGTGCAGTGAGCTAAATAACGGTGATGGATCAAGCCCTGATATTTGGACTGGGTAAGAGTGGTCTGCTTAATTCAGACACTCTGTTCATCACCACCCCTTTTCTGAATCGTTTTTGGCTACTATAGGTGTGGCAGGGTATACTCAGACATGAGTCCCTTGCTCACTGCACCATCAGGATTCAAGCAAGCCAGGCCGACGACGGCTGAAATGCCAGAAACCGGTCCCCGGAAGCTTGTCTCCTTTCTGGTGAAGAATTGGCTTGGTAGTTTAGTCTGCCCTGTTCCCATGATGCACTGGGCCAGGGACAGACTGATTTGCATATAGCCAGGTTCTGAGCTGGGATGGTGCAGTGAGCTAAATAACGGTGATGGATCAAGCCCTGATCTTTGGACTGGGTAAGAGTGGTCTGCTTAATTCAGACACTCTGTTCATCACCACCCCCTTTTCTGAATTGTTTTTGGCCACTATAGGTGTGGCAGGGTATAATCAGACATGAGTCCCTTGCTCACTGCACCATCAGGATTCAAGCAAGACGGGCCGACGACGGCTGAAATGCCAGAAACCGGTCCCCGGAAGCTTGTCTCCTTTCTGGTGAAGAATTGGCTTGGTAGTTTAGTTTGCCCTGTTCCCATGATACACTGGGCCAGGGACAGACTGATTTGCATATAGCCAGGTTCTGAGCTGGGATGGTGCAGTGAGCTAAATAACGGTGATGGATCAAGCCCTGATCTTTGGACTGGGTAAGAGTGGTCTGCTTAATTCAGACACTCTGTTCATCACCACCCCCTTTTCTGAATCGTTTTTGGCCACTAGAGGTGTGGCAGGGTATACTCAGACATGAGTCCCTTGCTCACTGCACCATCAGGATTCAAGCAAGCTGGGCCGACGACAGCTGAAATGCCAGAAACCGGTCCCCGGAAGCTTGTCTCCTTTCTGGTGAAGAATTGGCTTGGTAGTTTAGTCTGCCCTGTTCTCATGATGCACTGGGCCAGCGACAGACTGATTTGCATATAGCCAGGTTCTGAGCTGGGATGGTGCAGTGAGCTAAATAACGGTGATGGATCAAGCCCTGATCTTTGGACTGGGTAAGAGTGGTCTGCCTAATTCAGACACTCTGTTCATCACCACCCCCTTTTCTGAATCGTTTTTGGCCACTATAGGTGTGGCAGGGTATACTCAGACATGAGTCCCTTGCTCACTGCAGCATCAGGATTCAAGCAAGCTGGGCCGACGACGGCTGAAATGCCAGAAACCGGTCCCCAGAGGCTTGTCTCCTTTCTGGTGAAGAATTGGCTTGGTAGTTTAGTCTGCCCTGTTCCCATGATGCACTGGGCCAGGGACAGACTGATTTGCATATAGCCAGGTTCTGAGCTGGGATGGTGCAGTGAGCTAAATAAAGGTGATGGATCAAGCCCTGATCTTTGGACTGGGTAAGAGTGGTCTGCTTAATTCAGACACTCTGTTCATCACCACCCCCTTTTCTGAATCGTTTTTGGCCACTATAGGTGTGACAGGGTATACTCAGACATGAGTCCCTTGCTCACTGCACCATCAGGAGTCAAGCAAGCCGGGCCGACGACGGCTGAAATGCCAGAAACCGGTCCCCGGAAGCTTGTCTCCTTTCTGGTGAAGAATTGGCTTGGTAGTTTAGTCTGCCCTGTTCCCATTATGCACTGGGCCAGGGACAGACTGATTTGCATATAGCCAGGTTCTGAGCTGGGATGGTGCAGTGAGCTAAATAACGGTGATGGATCAAGCCCTGATCTTTGGACTGGGTAAGAGTGGTCTGCTTAATTCAGACACTCTGTTCATCACCACCCCCTTTTCTGAATCGTTTTTGGTCACTATAGGTGTGGCAGGGTATACTCAGACATGAGTCCCTTGCTCACTGCACCGTCAGGATTCAAGCAAGCCGGGCCGACGAAGGCTGAAATGCCAGAAACCGGTCCCCGGAAGCTTGTCTCCTTTCTGGTGAAGAATTGGCTTGGTAGTTTAGTCTGCCCTGTTCCCATGATGCACTGGGCCAGGGACAGACTGATTTGCATATAGCCAGGTTCTGAGCTGAGATGGTGCAGTGAGCTAAATAACGGTGATGGATCAAGCCCTGATCTTTGCACTGGGTAAGAGTGGTCTGCTTAATTCAGACACTCTGTTCATCACCACCCCCTTTTTTGAATAGTATTTGGCCACTATAGGTGTGGCAGGGTATACTCAGACATGAGTCCCTTGCTCACTGCACTGTCAGGATTCAAGCAAGCCGGGCCGACGACGGCTGAAATGCCAGAAACCGGTCCCCGGAAGCTTGTCTCCTTTCTGGTGAAGAATTGGCTTGGTAGTTTAGTCTGCCCTGTTCCCATGATGCACTGGGCCAGGGACAGACTGATTTGCATATAGCCAGGTTCTGAGCTGGGATGGTGCAGTGAGCTAAATAACGGTGATGGATCAAGCCCTGATATTTGGACTGGGTAAGAGTGGTCTGCTTAATTCAGACACTCTGTTCATCACCACCCCCTTTCTGAATCGTTTTTGGCTACTATAGGTGTGGCAGGGTATACTCAGACATGAGTCCCTTGCTCACTGCACCATCAGGATTCAAGCAAGCCAGGCCGACGACGGCTGAAATGCCAGAAACCGGTCCCCGGAAGCTTGTCTCCTTTCTGGTGAAGAATTGGCTTGGTAGTTTAGTCTGCCCTGTTCCCATGATGCACTGGGCCAGGGACAGACTGATTTGCATATAGCCAGGTTCTGAGCTGGGATGGTGCAGTGAGCTAAATAACGGTGATGGATCAAGCCTTGATCTTTGGACTGGGTAAGAGTGGTCTGCTTAATTCAGACACTCTGTTCATCACCACCCCCTTTTCTGAATTGTTTTTGGCCACTATAGGTGTGGCAGGGTATAATCAGACATGAGTCCCTTGCTCACTGCACCATCAGGATTCAAGCAAGACGGGCCGACGACGGCTGAAATGCCAGAAACCGGTCCCCGGAAGCTTGTCTCCTTTCTGGTGAAGAATTGGCTTGGTAGTTTAGTTTGCCCTGTTCCCATGATACACTGGGCCAGGGACAGACTGATTTGCATATAGCCAGGTTCTGAGCTGGGATGGTGCAGTGAGCTAAATAACGGTGATGGATCAAGCCCTGATCTTTGGACTGGGTAAGAGTGGTCTGCTTAATTCAGACACTCTGTTCATCACCACCCCCTTTTCTGAATCGTTTTTGGCCACTATAGGTGTGGCAGGGTATACTCAGACATGAGTCCCTTGCTCACTGCACCATCAGGATTCAAGCAAGCTGGGCCGACGACGGCTGAAATGCCAGAAACCGGTCCCCGGAAGCTTGTCTCCTTTCTGGTGAAGAATTGGCTTGGTAGTTTAGTCTGCCCTGTTCTCATGATGCACTGGGCCAGCGACAGACTGATTTGCATATAGCCAGGTTCTGAGCTGGGATGGTGCAGTGAGCTAAATAACGGTGATGGATCAAGCCCTGATCTTTGGACTGGGTAAGAGTGGTCTGCCTAATTCAGACACTCTGTTCATCACCACCCCCTTTTCTGAATCGTTTTTGGCCACTATAGGTGTGGCAGGGTATACTCAGACATGAGTCCCTTGCTCACTGCAGCATCAGGATTCAAGCAAGCTGGGCCGACGACGGCTGAAATGCCAGAAACCGGTCCCCGGAGGCTTGTCTCCTTTCTGGTGAAGAATTGGCTTGGTAGTTTAGTCTGCCCTGTTCCCATGATGCACTGGGCCAGGGACAGACTGATTTGCATATAGCCAGGTTCTGAGCTGGGATGGTGCAGTGAGCTAAATAAAGGTGATGGATCAAGCCCTGATCTTTGGACTGGGTAAGAGTGGTCTGCTTAATTCAGACACTCTGTTCATCACCACCCCCTTTTCTGAATCGTTTTTGGCCACTATAGGTGTGACAGGGTATACTCAGACATGAGTCCCTTGCTCACTGCACCATCAGGATTCAAGCAAGCCGGGCCGACGACGGCTGAAATGCCAGAAACCGGTCCCCGGAAGCTTGTCTCCTTTCTAGTGAAGAATTGGCTTGGTAGTTTAGTCTGCCCTGTTCCCATGATGCACTGGGCCAGGGACAGACTGATTTGCATATAGCCAGGTTCTGAGCTGGGATGGTGCAGTGAGCTAAATAACGGTGATGGATCAAGCCCTGATCTTTGGACTGGGTAAGAGTGGTCTGCTTAATTCAGACACTCTGTTCATCACCACCCCCTTTTCTGAATCGATTTTTGGCCACTATAGGTGTGGCAGGGTATACTCAGACATGAGTCCCTTGCTCACTGCACCGTCAGGATTCAAGCAAGCCGGGCCGACGACGGCTGAAATGCCAGAAACCGGTCCCCGGAAGCTTGTCTCCTTTCTGGTGAAGAATTGGCTTGGTAGTTTAGTCTGCCCTGTTCCCATGATGCACTGGGCCAGGGACAGACTGATTTGCATATAGCCAGGTTCTGAACTGGGATGGTGCAGTGAGCTAAATAACGGTGATGGATCAAGCCCTGATCTTTCGACTGGGTAAGAGTGGTCTTCTTAATTCAGACACTCTGTTCATCACCACCCCCTTTTCTGAATCGCTGACTGCAATGGAGCATGGGTCAGATACATTCCCAGATTCGTCCCGCTGAAGGTTTACCTATTCAGGTTTTGTGCCAAAGACCTATTTGCGTTGGAGAGGGTCTCAGGGAGCAAGCAGAGCATCAGTGATGATGGTCGGCATGGCGCAAAAGCAGGTAAGGTGTTGCGGATGGACGCGCTGGAGCTTCACAGCTGCAGTTCTCCATGGGCGATTGATGTTTGTTGTGCGTAAAGATGGGTTGGCAGTGTCTAACTCCGAATTTTGGTGCGAGCTGCTGGGTTCTGGTGCAATCGGGCCTGTTCAAATTTGCAAAGAGCCCAAAAACTTGATTGTAAGAGCTCGAGAGCTACACCAAGAATACAGGACCTGAGAGCCACCATTTAGAGATCTGTAACCTGCTGAAGACGGGTCCAGGAGTTTTTGGGGAGCTTTTATTATGTCCCTGAGGCTCAGATCAGGAGGCAAGCAGACTAGCCCTTTGAGTCACTCTGAAGTCCTCAGTTGAAGGTGAAGTTGCAGGCCTAGTTCTACTTCGCTAAGCAAGAGGGCAGTAAGCCGCAGGCAGCAGGTCAGCGCAACTGCGCAGCAGTTCCTTTAGAACAGCCGTCCAGCAGAGTGTTAGTGCTTATAGCAGCACATCAGTCTTTCTTCCTGACAGAGTATACACAGGTCCGGAAGTGTATTGAAATGGTGGCTGATGAGGTCCTTCTATTACACACAGTTGGGTCTTTGAAGAGGAGGAGTGGCTTCTGGAAGCATTCTTTTGAAGTGCACAGATGCCCTGACTTCCCTGCCCTGGCTCTAGACTAACTACAGGAGGTATGCAGCCCTTTATGTGGAGATAGGACACAGCCTTTACAGGTGTAAGTGGGGTTGTGCCAGCTCCTCTCCCATCCTGCCAATGATGGCCCATCCAGTCACATCCAAGCTCCCATTGCATGTGGCTGTCTAGAAGGAATACACAAAGCCCAATTGCCAACTCTACCCAGTCATGTGACCAGAGACAGGCTGCAGGTAGCAAATGGCTAAGGCAAGATAATGCCAACTTTCTGAATGTACAAAAACTGGGAGGGATAGGCCCAAAGGACCAGAACCAGGTAGGGCTGTACTAAATTGAAGACCAAATAGAGGAACCTGGCTCAGTTTGACGTTATGCTCTTATTTTTTTTGAGCAACAAACAGACCACTATCTTTTCTGTTTGAATGGAATTTTTATTAAACCATTCCTTTCTTTGCCATTGTTTGTAGTTTACCAAAAAGAATTTAGTTGAATGAGACTTTTTCAAATTAACATATAAAACATGAAAAATACTTATGACGATTCGCAAAAGACAGTGTATGAAATACTTATATACAAACACATTTATGTTGAAAAACACGGAGGAATTTGAATAAACTTTTTGTGACGTGAGGGATTTGCATTGAATCGTATGCCCTCCGCACACACTCTAAACATTTTCCTGTGTTTGGCACATGTTTGACCCCAAAAACAAGATAGCAATAAGAGTATTCTAGTTTCTGATGTTAAGATGCAAAATTCCAATGTTGTTGTATATAAATGTGTTTGTATATAAGTATTTCATGCACTCTCTATTGTGAATCTTCAGAAGTGTTTTTCATGTTTTGTATGTTAATTTGAAAAATGTGTGTCCTTTTACTTCTCAAGCAACTAAAATTTTTTTGGGCAAATACAAACAATGGCAAAGAAAGGAATGGTTTAATAAAAATTCCATTCAAACAGAAAAGATAGTGGTCTGTTTGTTGCTCAAAAATAAGAGCATAACGTCAAACGGAGCCAGGTTCCTCTTTTTGTATTCAACTTTCTGAAAGTGGCATTTTCAGAACTGTAATTTCTTATCCGACTTCACTATAAGTTGGATGTACAATTAGGATTTCAGAGACACCAAATATGAAACAGTCATCTTTTCCCATTTAGAAATGACACTTATAAAATGTAATAAGGCACCTCCAATGTTATTCTATGTCAGACATAGGCCTTGTAGTAATGAAAACCCAATTTAAGAGTTTTTCACTTTCAGGACATGAAAAACATAAAAGTACATATCCAGCTTTTTAAATACATTCCACCCTGCACACTGGACTGCCCGGGGCCTACTCTAGAGGTGGTTTGTATGTATTAAAAAGCAATGTTTGGGCTAGGCAAAAAGGTTTATTTTGCCAAATTCAAAATGGGAGTTTAAACTACACACACAGATTCTGCAGTGGCAGGCCTTGGACATGGTAAAAGGGCTAAATTGTGTGGCACATCCAGTGCTGCAGGCCCACTAGTAGCATTTAATTTACAGGCCCTGGCAACATGTAGTTTTACTTTACTAGGAAATTACAAGTAAATAAAACATGCCAATTGGGTATTAGGCATGGGTATAAGGCAATCTAACATGTTTTGAGAGGAGAGCACAGGCACTTTAGCACTGGTCATCAAAAACGAATTCAGAAAAAATACGAGGAAGGCAAACTGTTAGGAGATGACCCTGCAGAAAGGGCCAGGTCCTGCACATATATTTTTGTTTAAGACATTTTCAAGGAATACTTGGCTAGTTAAGGTCCCTAAACATGTCTCAGTAATAGGCTCGGAGTCAGAATGCATCTCTGTATAAAACTAAGGGATTGTTTTGAGAGTCCTTCTTGAAGAACTCACCACTTCAGCACTACTGCTGTGCATTACAGTCAATGGTGGATATGAAGTAACGAAAGGTTCAGACAAGTGTTGCACAATAGTCTCAGTGTTGCTGCAGGGTAAAGGCAGCTCAACAGGCTTAAGCTCCTGCTGCTTAGCACTGAGAAACAACATGCTCACAAGCTTCCCTCACTTGATGGATTTCAGCGTCCAGCTGAACACAAGCATTGGCAATATTTTCTTTGGCCATGTTGTACAGCAGCGCTGCTTCTGTGCAGCATGGCTGAAAGTACATTTTAAAAAAGCTCTATGACATGACAGCACTGAATGCGTTATAGAGCTTTTTCTTTTCTTTCAGCCATGCTGCAAAGCAGCTGTGATGCTGTACAAAACGGCTAAACAAAACATTAACAAAGCCGATAACTCTCGCATGGGCAAGATCTATTGGCTTTACCAATGCTTGTTAATATAGGTCTAGAAATACTCAAAGGCACACAGAGAGATAGGGATACGGACACTGAATGTTCACTCACTCGCACGAGCCTCTAGAAACCCAATGCAACCCACGCTTGACTGCTGATATCATTAGACATTAATAACAATCCGTATGAGGGCTTGAATGAGTCAGTGGCTGGCTCCCATTACTGAAGAAACAGCCTTTCACAGGCACAGAGGCATATGGATGAAAAAATAATCATGCACAGCAATGAATTGTATCAAAATAAAGATACACGAGCTGCATCCATAAAATACAAGCAGAGTTACAAACTGATAACATAGCTCAGTTGGTTGAGCTCCCAAAGCAGAGATTTCCATTAGCAACAGGCCAGATGTTTCATGCACACAAGGCCAACCCAGCCTGCAATCCTCCCAAGGTCGATTACAAGGGTATCACAGAGTTGCTTAATAATAACACCACGTAATACTGAAGCTTCAAGATGTAATCTGCATTGGGCACGGTGCCGTATTATTAATCATTATTATAAACATATTGTCACAAATACGAATGCAGAGGACTAGCCTGGGCATATTTCTATGGCCCAGACCTGCGTTGCCCTTGCGTTGTCCTGGCATTGTCCTTGTGTTGGGCGAGGTAATGCAAGGCAACGCAAAAGATTCATGCAAATTTACAAAGCCGCACAAGGGGCGATTTGCACAGCCTTGCGTGGCTTTGTAAAGAAATATAACACAACGCAGCTGCTTGCGCTGGGTTACGTTACATGTTTAGCTGGGAGGCATTCCGTGAGTGGAGCATTGGGGATCCAGTGGATCACCCATGGATTTGACTCAAATCCAGATTTACAAAAGTTTGTAAACCTGGGATTGCGTCAAAAAGATGCTCCTCCCAGATGATGGCGTAACGAGAAGAAAAATCTTTTTTCCCCTCGTTATTTCCTCTTTCTTTGTATGATGAATTCTGCATCATGCATAGAAAGAGGAATATTCCTTTTAGGATTATTTTTGTGCAAGAAGGTGTCCTTTGCTGCACAAATAAAATCCTGCCTGTATTGCGGTCACCCTTGCACAATGTATCAAGTGTGCCTGTGTTGGCGCTATGCAGCACACAGTACGCCAGAGCAAGGAGAGAGCAGATATGCTCCAAAGCTTTGCGAATATGAAGCATTTCTGCACTCTCCTCTTCACGCAACGGAGGGCATTAGGTTGCCTTGCTGGGCTACGTTACGTGAAATATTAGTAAATATGCCCACATATATATCAAAAGTGCATTTTGCAATTTAGCCTTCATGTGAAAGTTGTATGCACTAAAAACAACATTCAGAAAATGAGATATTAAAATGAGCTTCTCAGATCTTATTTGGGACTTGACTCCTCAGCATGGAGCATTTAGTGAGCATGTACATAGGCGTACAATGCCTAAAAGTACTGCTGCTATCAGAAGCACATTGCTTCTTGCTAAACATAAAAGAGTACCTCAATCCAAGTGCGAGCAGCGGAAGGACACTTATAAAGAAATTAATCAGTACTCCTTCCATGTTCAGGGGATGGAACAAACACACAAAAATGAAGTGAAGCTGGCAGATGCCTACCGAAGAGAAGCAATGAAATGAGTGATGATGAAACAACGCAATGGTAAGTAGGGGGTCAGCTTTAAGTTATTTTTAGAGTTTTTTTAAAGAAATAAAAGATCTTTCAAGCAACATCTAAAAATTACTGGTAAGTACTGAATGATGGATCTTAACAATGCTGTATCTCTGAGCAGACTGGGGACCTAGGGGCCTGATAGGCGATTTGGAAATGGTAAGACCTACAAAGACATCTCCAAAGGCCAAAACCTCATGGACCATGAGTCACAATACAAAGATCACTTCACTGGTGGTACCTAAAGGAGCAGGGCCCTCTCTGCAGCAGGTTTCTTGCCTCCAAGAGGAAAGGGACTTGAAGCAAATAGAAGGAGTGGAGGAATTCAGAGAATTCGGGAACAAGGGAGACCCTGCTGTCTCTGGACACCCTCACGACCCATGCCACTGGAAAGAAAGTACGGGTGCTTTGGCTGAAGACCGGTCCCGCTTCGCTGGGGAAGCTAGGCACTTCCATCAACTCAGGAATGGAATAGCCCTCAGGCATGCTCAGTACTCAGGACTGACTCACTTGTGCGTTCATTGTTGATGCCAAAGTTAACTTGTGCTACTGAGTACTTTTTTCCACCAACCTGTGGCCTCACTGAAGCAGAACCCATGGTCTATGGGTAGATCAGTCAGGCAGTGCTGGGCCCTTGGGTGGCACTTAAAGCTGATGGGGCTTCACTTTTAAGGCTATTCTTCAAAAGACAGGCCGATCAGCAGGCTATTGGGTAGAACTTCACCCAGATTATGGGGGAGAGGACACAGAGTTGAGTCCGTGACAGGGGATCACTACTTAAAAGATCATCCTGTTAAGCTTTGCTGGATCTCAGTCTGTCTTTTTTCAACATGTGGCTATGTGTAACGTTAGTGTACATGTGGCTGTAAACACACATCTTAGACCTAAGTTTTACAACAACGTTGTCACTTCTCTTAGACTTTAAAGTTATAGGACTTTTGGTTATAAAATCATCGTATTTTTGTAAAATATTTGAATAATTATGGCTGTCGAATTTTACATTCCCAAATGGCCATTAAAGTTCTCTGACAGTATATATAACTTTATTTGTCTGCGTGTAACTGCGAACTCAACATTCTAAACCAGCATTCATTACATTTCGCTCTAACACTTACGTCACTTACGTCACAGCTTTACAGAGTCCTTCAGGAGACAAAAGGGTTCATTCATTGTTAACTTGCAAGACACTATGGGCCAGAGGCAGGTCACCAAATACCGGTCGGTAACGTCCGATTACGGCCGTTACCGACCGGTATTTGGTGATTGAGATTTAGGGGGCCTAAATTTTACAGAATCGGTAAACTTACTGAATTGGTAAATTTACAAATTCTGTAAAATACCGATTCGGTAAATTTACAGAATCGGTAAATCTATATGTAGGTGGCACTGCAAACAGTGCCACAGGCCCCTAAGACTTCATTATTTACCATGTAATACTATTGCATGGTAAATAACGAATTCCTGTGTACATGCACATCTGTGCATGTACACCTGTGCCATGTGGCACACAGACATGCCCTAAGGGCATGTATGTGTGTCACATCACATGGCACAAAAGCCTGAATCAGGGGTGCAACAGGGTGTCAAAGTGGCAATTCAGTAATTTTACCGAATCGGTATTTACCGATTCAGTAATTGCCGTAGATTCCTATGGGCCTCAAGGCCCATAGAAATAAATGGCAATTACCGAATCTATCAATACCGATTCGGTAATTACCGAATATTCCCGATTTGGTAATTGATTCGATAAAAATACCTACATAGCATTTACTGATTTGTAAATACCGAATCGGTAAAATTTGGTATTTACGAATCTGTAAATACTGATTACCTTCATCGGGCCTATATCTCCCCCTCAGTTAAATAAATAGAAAAAATATTAACAGAATATATATACATGTACAATTAAATCTCTTCAAACAATCTATTAGGTACATTAAATGTTCGATCTGATCTTGTCATTTGAAACTGGGAACTGTTGCCATCAATTTCAAGATCTGTGTTGAGGGTGTAGAGGCAACAGCAGTCACTGATGCTTCAGAACCAGTCTCTCTTTAAACATGCAGAGCTGATGAACAATGAGTTAAATGCCAAAAATGAGAAGAGTCTCTGGTCATAGACTTTCCACTACGCTGGACAGTCACCATGTGGCCCTTGGTGAAGACCACTTGAAAAGGTTCTGCATCAAATGGAAAATCTGATTTTCTTTTCTGCATCTGGCGTGTGAGCATGCGATCTTTCTTAACAGCAATGTTCTTCACATGTTGTCTTTTATAAGCATACTCTTTCATCTTTTGTTTATGAACCAAGTCCTTCTCACAAGTTGTGTTCTCATTTTTCTCTCTCTGATTGGTCCGTTGAGGTATCTTGGTTGTCATTTGCTCTCCCGAACATAAATTTCGCAGGACTAATACCTGCGGTTGAGAGGTGTGTTGAAAAATAAGCTCTCTGGGTAGAGTTAAACACAGTTTTTTTAATTTAGCTTCTCAAGAGTAGCATGCTGCACTTCTTTCTTGAGCATACTCACAAAGCACTCAACACGTCCTTTGGCCTGCGGCCGCAGACGTGAACTCTTATGATGCTTTATATTCAGATGCACTAAGAAATCTTGGAGCTCTGTTGAAAGGTGAGCCATTGGCAGATTTTAATATGACTGGAGCATCCCATGTCACAAAGATGCCACCTAGTCTCTCAGTGACACGGTCTTAAGTGGCACCTGAGAGATCTTCAGTTAATGGAAATCGTGAGTGTTCATCCACAATCACCATCAGGTGATGTCCATTGTCAAGTGGACCAAACAATTCAACAGCTACTCACTACCATGCATGCTTCGGGAGCTCTGACATGTTTAAGGTGTGGTGAGTAACTTTTGTAGAATGTAGTTGTATAAATGACAGGCCTTTAATTCTTTTTCAACCCTTTCATAGAGAGAAGGAAACTAGACTTGGTCTTGGAAAGCTCTTTTTGTGTCAAAGACTCTGCGATGTCCTTCATAAGCCACTACAAATATTGTGTGTTCCAGACTTTCCCAAATCAGGATTCTCAAACCTTGCAATATAACTCCTTCCTGAATTACGGACAGTTCATCTTTGGCAATTTTGTATTTTTGATATTCACCATCACTGGTGAGAGGTCGAGTGTGTTAGTTTCATGACTGAAGTGTAACTATATCTTTCAATTTTAGCATGTCACTCTCATGGAAATAATAATCTGGGCTGATGAAATGGCAAATCATGTGTTTGATTTTACAATGAAATTGATATAGGCTTCAGCCATCTTGGATAGAGTACCATGACCTTCTATAGGTACTCTAGAAAAATAGTCAACAGGGTGCTGATCCTTCCCTGGATGATGCACATTGGTATCATTGTACTCTTGCAACCGTAGTCCCGGTCATTCAATGGGAGGAGGCATCTTGGCCTTGAGATTGTGGAATATAGTCAATAATGATTGGTTAAACGTTTCAGCGTAAAAGGATTTCGGTACAGGAATACATGGAAATGTTCACAAGCCCATGCCATGGCTAAACTTTTTTTTTGAAGTTGTGAATAAGCACATTCTATTTAGAACAAACTCCTACTGTGCTCTACAAAGATAGCGCCCAACTCGACTGAGCTAGCATCAACAATAACCTCTATATGAAGCTACGGATTAAAATAGGCCATGTTAGGAGCATTCTCAATAGTTTATTTGATTTTCTTAAAACATTTTTCACATTCATGTGACCAAGGAAATAAAACATTATTTTTCATCAAGTCTTGTTGTGCAGTTCCTACCAATTCGTAGGATCTGCACATTGTTTGGAACTCATAAACTAGGTGGCAAGACTAATTACGGACACCACTGCAGAATATGTTGGCCTATAGACCAGCTAGCTCACAGTGCCAACATAAGCCCCCCTGACATACCAGGGAGCGAATAGTTTTCTGGCGACCACTGAACATAACAACCCTGACCCCTCTGAGATTGTGGAAACAGTACAGAACCTTTCGCTCAGTCACTCATGCTTGCTTCATCTCAAAGATATATACAGAGAATACTGAGTGGGACGTCTTCAATAATATGTGTTGAACCAACGTCTGAACTGGGCTGGCGTGATGAGCAAAACAACGATGGATTAAACCCAGATCTGTGACTGGGCGTGAATGTTTTGCCAATGGGCAACATTCCGTCCATCATATTGTGTGTTTTTTTAACCAACGTTATTCTTGCATAAAATAGGTGTGCTGCAATGATTAGTAAACAGAAGCAGATAAACGTGATTATAATCACCAAAAGCACCTATAGTAGATATAGTTCCACCATGGTGCTGAAACAATGTATATATGCAGGCATATAACACAAGGCAGTAATCTAGTGTACTCTAACGGTGCAAACCCTACTCTAAGTGTACATAGAGTGTGTGTAGATATACATCCAAGAATCCCCCCAAGGGATAAACCAACCCCATTATCTGATGGGATAGAGTGAAGAGCCCAGTCTTTGTCACGAACTGAACAACCCTCATGTGAGGTCAGACTATTATGTGAGGATTTCTCAGCCTGCAAGGACCTCTGTGTCAATGTTATTTGTGAGGACAATGTAAGAAATAAGCTGCTTCACTACATGGGCCTAACTTGGGAATATAACAGCCTCTCAACTGAGCACTTACAGTGGCAAAGTCTTGTACATATTAGAACATCAACTGGCCATGTCAAGAAATGAAGGCACCATAGAAACATCTTGTAGGGGATCAGCATTTGCCAGCACTTGCACTTTAACAGGATCAGGTATCACACCCCCATCAGAAAAATTATGGCCAAAGAATTTTAGCTTTGTCTTGTGGAACCCACACTTATCTGCATTCAAAGTCAAACCTGAATCAGATAGTAATTGACATACTTGTGTGAGAGCTTTATTGTGCGCCTTTTGTGTAGCTCCGTAAACCAATATGTAATTGCTGTAGTTGAACGCATTCATGACAGGCTCTATGATACATCGATTGGCGTCTTTAAAAAGGTGTGCAGCTGATGAAACACCAAAACTTAGTTATGTTACGTTATACACATTTATAAAGTGCATGGCTGCCCCAGCAACACGGCGTCCCAGCGCTTGCAGACAGGTAGCCAGAGAGAGAGAAGCGGATGGAAGAGAAAAACCAGGTTTTAATCAGTGTCCTGAATGTCTAATGATCCTGTGTACTACCGCAGTCAATGGAATAGAGTTCCATAGAGCAGGGGCCTGGACCTTGAAAGAATGTCCCCCTGCTCTATGCCTGCGCACCCAGGGAGTACACATCAGATGCAGGTCAGCAGAGCGCAGTGCTCGTGATGGAGCATATGAAGTGCACAGCCCCTGTAAATTTGGGGACCCTGGCTGTGTAGAATCTTATGTGTGACGCAGAGGGTTTTAAACTGAACCCTCAGTGTGATTGGCAGCCAGTGAAGACGACGAAGAATATTGGCGGTAGGGCAAAAAGAATGTGTGCTGCCTCATTCTGTGCCCACTGTAGACTTTTAATAACTGTTTTATTCATGCCAGGCAAGAGCCCATTACAATAATCCAGGCGCCATTGGAGTACAGATTGAACAATCAATTGGCGAGTAGGGACATCAAAGAACCGCAGAATGGGTTTTAGGCCACGTAGAGGGCCAAAACATGTGCCAGCCACTTTTTTAGCGTGAGGCTCAAATGAATTAATCAGACCAACATGCTGAGAAAAGGTTGTAATGTACCTGCAATTTTCTTCGAGTTCCAACTTTTATTCAAATCAAGGTGAGAGAAGACCTTTGCACCATTAAATTCTGTTATCATGTCAGCAATGGGTGGACCTGGATGTCATTCTTGTTCAATTGTCTTGTTTGCCTGACGCATGTGAAAGCATATGCGTACAGCTACTTCACTGTCCGTTTTTCAACACACCCACTATGGAAGTAAAACATTGTATTCGACCAGAAGAACATTCAATGATATCATGTTTAAGTTACGATTCAAGTTCTTTTTTAACAGCTTCTTGTAAATTAAAAGCAATTGGTCTATGTCTTTGTGCAACAGGAGGATGTTCTCATTAATGTGCAACTTTACTTTCAGAGTCTCAAACTTTCTCAAACCATGAAAAAACGAAGGGAATTGAATTACTGTTTCATGGTGAGCATTCATTTTGTACTTCATGGAAATCAGTCTCATATCAGCAGCTGTACCAAAACTGAGTAAATAGGCACTTGATGGTGTGCCTTGAAGCACATCGAAGGGGGCTTGTACCTTTGTATTCCTGAGTTCGTCGTTGCTACAAATGAACCTTGACTTTTTAAGGGTGTTGATGCAGCCTATGTGTAAACTATGGTATTTGATGGCGTGCGTTGCGGTACAGAAGACAATTCATTATACTTTTCCTCAGGCATGATGTTTAGCGCAGCACCACTGTCATTAATGAAAGGTATCTAACAACCATTTACTTTCAGTGTAATCTTCAGACAATGTTTTAATGACTTTGGTGTTTTGGCATGTCAAATTATCTTTGCCTGACAATTTTCTTCACATGCAGCCAGTCCAATATGTGCACACTTTTCTGAGGTAAACATCGATATGGCACAACCATCTTCTTAACTTTTACTTGATACTGCCATAAAAGAACTGTTTGACGATGATTTCGATGACTTCATTTAGTGTTGATTTATCTTAACTGATGCCGCTGCTGGCCTTCTGAGTGTGCATTGAATATTGCTTCTAGAACTTTCTGGCTGCCATTTAGTCTTCGCGTCATGACGCACTTACTTTTTCCTTCACTTTGCAAACTGTCACAAATTGTTCTCCTTTCCCCAGTCTTTACATATCTGTCAATGGCAGGACATTTACCTTCATGTGGAAACCAAAATCCACATCTAAAATACAACTTCTTTTTAGGTGTATACATCACTTTGTGTCCTTCAGTCCTTTGCTTTGGCTTACTTATCACACTAATGACTGATTCATTCTGGGCACTTCAGCCTCCATATCATCAACTTGTCTATCAGCACACTCTTCAGCTCTAGCAGCCATTAACACTCACTCCAGACTAAGAGTTTCTCTCAGCATTCCTAGTCAGAATGAATCTGACAAACATCCATGAATAACTCTAAGATGCATTGCTTCTTCATCAATCTATTCGTTAAACTTACAGTGTTTGATGGTCATGTTGAGTCTCTCCACAAACTCATCAATGGTTTCACCAACTTTCTGTCGTTCTTGGCTGAACATGTTTAGTTTATAATCACTACAGGGCATTGAATTAAACTACAGATTCCAAGCTTCTTTAAGCTGGTGGTATGTGACTTCTCGACAGTTTGCTGCATTTTCTTTATGACTTCTTTTACACCATCACCAGCAAGATTTTTGAGATACTTGATAATCATTTTGTTATCAGTCTCTTCAAGTGCATCAATGAAATCATCAATGTGTCTGTCCAGATAGTCCATCTATTGCCAATATTTTGCTTTTTGGCGGTATCAAAAGAGGGTGGTGGTTTCAGGAATGCAGCAGCATTGTAACCAATTATGGCTGATATTGAGGGCGAGCTCTTTCAGATATTGTCGGCTGTCCACTAGGCCTTGCATCATCTGCATGATCTGTAAGGCCCTCCAATGGATCAGCCTCTGGATCGTCCTGGGTAGTCTGTGGGACTGTGTGACCTCCTTCTTGGTCTCCTTTGGAACCCTTCAATTTCTAGAGACCTCTGGAGTTGTTCTGAGCTGCCAAGACAACACAGACCTAACGGTGGTCCCTACTTCTTGGCAGTACCTAACAGACAATAACCCCACATGTATTTCTTCCCCTAAGCATCAGATAAGGGGATGTGTGCGCACTGAATGGTTCTGAGCTGCCACCAGGCAACTGTGTTGGTGTGCCACTTCAGGTACTGGACAGCTCAGTAAGCACACCCTGTGGTCTCTTCGCCCAGAGCTGAGGCCATAGAGCTCCACTTATCAAGGCTCTGGTAAGTGCAATGATGGTATGCTTGCTTGTTAATTGTTCTGTCAGCCAGCGCTTTCATGTATTTTATTTGTATTTGACTACTGCAGTCTTTAGTGCTTCCTTTCTGTATCTATGTGCATCTGCATTTGATACTATTGCTCTGTATAATGTCTGACTTTATATAGCATAGCAGCACAGTACCTTTATGTACGGCCTGACCAGCAGTTTCTCGACCAAAGATATGTAGATTCTCTGCAATGTTTTTATCTTCAACTGCTTGACAGTGGTTGGAGCTGCGTTTTGACTCTGCATGCATTAAGCATCGATTCTGTACTCTGACAACAGCACACATGGCATGCACAAGCAGTGTGCTTGGACCATGCCAAGCTCTCTGAGAGAACACTGTCGATTTTCAGGTTACTTATACCCTATCTTGTCGCCAGTTGCAGAATCTTCCACAGCCTAAGTACCCACCAATGATTATGCCCCACACGGAGCTTAGTATTACACGTCTTTATTTATCTGTCTGTAACTGTGAACTCAACATTCTAAACCAACCTTCACTGCATTGCGCTCTAACACTTATGTCACAGTTCTACGAGTCCACCAGGAGCCAAAGGGGTTGATTGTTAACTCACTAGACACCACACCCAGAGCATGGAAGGTTGCCCCAGATGAGCTCCTTTTTGCAGCAAGGGAGGGAGGTGAGCAGGGTATGGTGTTCAATGTCTTACCCTCCATGGCCTTGGCCACCATCAAGGTCTCGTCCCTTCTCTCTGTATCACCACACAGTAAACCGTATTCAAAGGTTGACAGGTATGCCTACAGCCACACTATTCGCTTACTGCAGTGACATCTTGTGCTACCACTCCCTTGGCTATTGTAAGTCCACTGTTTACGGTCCTAGATCCATGGACCCTCTTCTATCTCTGATGCCGATGCTGTGTAGAAGTCAGTGATTCCCACACTAGAGGCCAGAGGACAGAGAACAGGAAGGTCTTATGAAGCCACTATGCATCACCACTCAAATCGAGGATGGGGTCTTATAAAACCAGGGAAGAGCACACCAATATTATAGTATGAACCATGTCTATATAATAAGATCACATAAAATCATGGAGAATGCCAACATTATAAAATGTTTAAACTATTTCATGAAAGAGCACTTCAACCTCACAACAGTATCACATAAATTGTTAAAGAACTTATTAACATTATTTTATCCAATCACTGAGGTTCATTCCAACCTGATAAGTAGATCTTGTAAAATCACTGACTATCAGTCCAACTTTAAAATAGGGCTCCTTAAAATCACTGAGGATCACTCCAACTCTTATCAAATCATTGAAAAACGTTTTAACCTTATAATAGGGTCTCATAAAAACTCAGCGGATTACTCCCACTAATAATAACTTGTGGAGAAATGATAGGGTATTATAAAATCTTGTAGACTCATTCCAATCTTCAGAGAGGGTCTCATACAATCACTTAGGATCATTCCTGCCCATAATATTTCATTGCAATATTATGAAATTATGTTATACATCTCTAGCTATAGCAGAAGGTCAACCTATAGATCACCCCAGCTCTTAATAAATCATTGACGATCGCTCAGCTTCATAACATGGTCTTATTAAAGACTGAAGAATGACCCCAAAACTATAAAAGGGTTGTATATAATGTCTGAGGATCAGTCTACAACCTAATATTATGTTCTTATAAAATCAGAGAGGTTCATCCCAGCTTTATAAGACAGTCCCTTTAATTCACTGAAGATCCGACGATGTTGTGTTCATCCCCAAGCTTCAGGAAATAACACTGTCCCATTTGGGTGTTCGTGTGATCTGAACAGGACACTTCAATTGTGTTGTGTCTCCCACGATGAACAGGCATCTACTGAGGGACTGCTCTCACACTAGGATGACTGCTAGGTTGGTTGAAGTTGTAGATCATCTGCACTTGACTGATCCCTGGCGGTTTTGGAACCTACATGATAGGACATATTTTGATTATTCATGCCACATGGCTCTTACAGTAGATTGGATTATTTATTTTGTAGCCATGAGCTTTGCACTGATTGCTTTAAGATGGAATACCTGGGTAGGGCCCACTCGGACCACTCCCCAGTGGTACTGATGCTCCAACGCTGTAGGGTACATGCATGCATTCCCACTTTGAGGTTGTGGACCCAGACCCTTGAGGAAAAAGGCTGTGCCGCTCATCTCCTTCAGGTTACCACTGACTACTTTGAGACTAACTGGGGGTCCACAACCAGGAGGACTGGTGATTGGGAAGCAATGAAGGTGGTGGTCCAGGGGACTGCCATCAGCAGAAAAGTGGGTGTGGTTGGGCAGCTCAGAACTCAGAATGGAGATTTAGCTAGGGAAACAAAACAGGAAGGATGTTGAGATGCAGACGCCACACTCGGTGTGACACCAAAACACTAGTAGACTTACAGCAGTGACTCATTGAGACCTATGATAGAGTGGACAAGTACACATACCAGACATTTTGACAAAAGCTACACAGGGAAGGGGATACGTTTGGGTGCTGCTGGCTTAACTCCTCTGTAGGGTGGTCAGCCGGACATGTGTTGATTCTATTACTGATGCTAGAGGTTATGTTCACCAGAGACAGGGTCAATCAATCAATACATTTATAGAGCGCGTTGCTCACCCGTGAGGGTCTCAAGGCACTGAAGGGGGGAGGGTGTTGTTTACTGCTCGAATAGCCAGGTCTTGAGGTGCTTCCTGAAAGTGAGATGGTCCTGGGTCAGTCGAAGGTGTACGGGGAGGGAGTTCCATGTCTTGGCTGCCAGGTAGGAGAACGATCTTCCTCCAGGGTAATATAAATGGTACATTCCAATCACACCTACAAAGGGTGTATGCCCAAGAGGGGATGCCTTCAGGGCGCACACGTAATACATATTTGATGGCTGCAGGCTGCCTGGTTTGCCAATGGACTTGTGTGAGGAATTAGACCAGCCCATGATGTGTGAAGAGCTGCGCACAGCTCTGAGCTCTATGCAAAATAGGAAGACCCACGGCGTGGACTGACTTCTGCCACAATTTATAAATTGGCCTCTAAAAAAACATCGAGAGTTGGCGGAGGAGGCCTGTGAGGTGGGGTGCCTCCCCCCCACAATGAGGGAAGGGTTAGTTGTAACAATTCCTAAGGAAATGAAGTATTCCGGTGTGCCAGGCTCCTACTGGCCGCTATCCATGATCAACATGAACATCAAAACGATTAGTAAAATGTTGGTCTGTGGACTAACAAGGGTTATGCTCCTACTTCTTCATGAAGACCAGACTGACTTTGTTCCCCAAGGAGATTGATCTCAAATTTGTGGTGCCTGGCGCATGTTGAACATTACATGTGCACTGCTCAGGGGCCATTATTCTGTAGCCTCACTTGATCTTGCAAAGATCTTTGATAGGGCCAGGAGGGAATATATGTTTGGGGTACTCTGTGAAATTAAATTTGATCTGAAGGTGCTTCAGGGGATCAGAATATGTTACACCCATCATAAGGTTAGAGTTAAGTTGGACAGGCTGGTGTCACCTAAATCTGGGGTCTATCTGGGGGCTGGTGCGCTACACGGGTGCCCATTGTCACCTTTGTTTTTTGCCCTTGTCTTAACCGCTGACAAATATGCTACGTGGTAAGATAGCAAACAGGGGTATCCGTATTGGTCCTGTAACACATGTGATCTCACTTTACGCTGACAACACCCTGCTTTACGTTAGAGTCCTGACAGATTTGGTTCCCTGTCTGCTACACCTATTGCAAGAGATTAAACAGGAGCTGGCCTCTGAGCTGGCCACGACCTGGAACACATCTTGACTATTCCCTATGGGTGCCCTTGCATAAGAACGACTAGAAAGACTTCCGGCTCTGGGGATGACATTGCAGCACACGTCCTTTAAATATCTAGATATCCATGTGTCCCATACACTGACTGAGGAGATTGCTCTGAATATTGAGGGCATTATTTCTGGAATAGAATGCGCACTCCTTTCTGGCGGAAGCTGCAGTGCTTAATTTGTGCTGGTGCTTTCCGGTGCTTAGCACCGGCACTTATTTCTCAGGGCCGGTCTACGTCGGAAAATATTTCAAATTGAATGCCTCTTTGATGCATGCATTATTAAGCGGCACATTCCGCCTCCTTGAGGAGGGACTGCCCGAGACCAAGAGCATACAATGAAGCAGTGCCTGCCCATGATCCTAACTTGATAACGATCATTCTTCTTCCCGGCTGTAAGGCTGTAATCACGTCCCTCCTGCCAAAAAAAACAACGCTGCCCCGCCTCCAGGGCAGAGCGTGGGGGCACGGCACCTTCCCCCACGCTCTGACTTCCGCCGCCTCTCTGTTTCCGCTTCCTGCTCCTGCCATGGTCCTGACCTGAGGTCACTCGAATAGCAGCTAAACTTTTAAAGGTGGGCTGTCATTTATTTCCTCTCCCACGCTTAATGTCCTATTACTTACCGGTAATCTTCATTACTCCGGGTCCCGTAGTCCTCGACACCTTCATACTTACAAGTGGAGATAACCATCTCCAGACAGAAAAAAAACAAGAGGAATGCTGGGACACTAATACTGCCCCTCCCCCCGGGAGTACATAAGCAGTACTTACCCAGCAGCCCTCCTGTACTAACAAGCCCAGACAGGAAGGCCGGCCGCCCGGGAGGGAGGGGCGCATGAAGGTGTCGAGGACTATGGGACCCGGAGTAATGAAGATTACCGGTAAGTAATAGGACATTACCCCCAGGTCCCTCCGTCCTCGACACCTTCATACTTACAAGTGGAGAATACCAAAGCAGAAAACCCGGCCTTCCGCACGCACAAGCACACCCAGGAAACCACAACAAAAGCAGCCACCCAAGGGAGCACCGAGGCCCGCAACCCAGAACAGGACAGCAAGGACAAGGACCGGAGCTCCAAAGAAAGGAGGCCGCCAACCCGAGAAACCGGCAACCGGACCTGGACCAGGACCAGGACACCAAGACCAGCCAAAACAACCCACCGGAGAAGACCGCCCAGGCCAGAACCAGCAGGAAGGCACACAGGGCCAGGCAGACCCACCAGGAAGACGAGACAACCCGGAAGAAAGCCAAAGAAGAAACGGCCAATAGAGCGCAGGCACAAGCGCCCAGCCTAAAAAGGAAGGAGAAGCACAGGCCAGAAACACGGCCAAACTCCCAAAAGAAAGGGCTCAAGTCCAAGAGAACCGAGGAGGAAACCCCACCGCGGAGGCCCAGTAGGCAACAAGCACCCAGGAGCCGAACAGGACCTAGAACCCGACCCAAAAGACAGGGATGGGAAGGAGCCCCAGAACCCAGCCGAAAGCCCACCAAACAAGGAGAGGCCAACAAGACCGGAAACCAGCAACAAAGAAAACTCAACCAGGACGGGAACAGAGAAACCGACCACAAGCCCTGAAAACCCCAACCCCAAAGGGATGGAACACAAGGCAGGAGGAGAGCACAGAGCAACCGGGAAACCCCAGCAGCCGGCCAACGAGGCACAGAGGGCAGCACAAAGAAGGCGCCCAAAAGACATAGGAACCCCACACCCAGGCCAGGCAAGCAGCAAGGGCAGGAGCAGCGGGAAAAAGAAAGCCCAGGGAGCACAGCACCCAGACCACAACCACAAGGCCCCAACCCAGCAACGCCGGAGAGGAGCCAAGCAAACCGCAAAAAAGAGGCCAACAAACCCCAACAGAAACGGGAAGCCAGGACCAGAGCCAAGCAACCCGACCACGCAGGAGAAACAGCAGGCCCAAGCAAACCCGAAGGAAAGCAGAGGACCAAGCAGCAGGAAACCACAGACAACCCGCAGCCCGGAGGGAGGGACCCGCAGAGGCCCGAGCACCACAGAACAGCACCCCAACCAGAGAGGGAGGGGCAGCCAAACAGACCCACACAGGGAACAAAGCCCGGGAAAGCAAGGGAGGAAGGAGCAAGCCAGGACCACAGAACCAGGAAAGAACCCGGAAAGGGCCGGCAACAAACCCCCAGAGCAGGCCAAAAAGGGTCAGCACAGCCCGAAAACCCAGAAGGCACAGCCTGAAGCCATACACAACCAGCATGAAGCCGGCAGAACCTTAGCCACAGAAACCCACACAGGCCCCAACACCGGGAAAAACAAGCCCGGGAAGAGAACCAACAGCATGAGAAGGCCCAGAAGGCACCACCACGAAGCGGCCCCAATGCAGAACACCCCGCCAGGACCCAAAGGTACGCCAGCCAGGAAGCAGAGCCCAAAAAGGAGCCCAACAAGCAGGAGCGGCACGCCCCAGCCAAAACCTCAGCCAGGCACCCACCAAGGGAACCAGACGAGACCAGAACATCCAGGGAGCAAACATTCCCGAGAGCAGAAGGACCAAGAAGCCAACAGCACCCAGCAGCACCAGGAGGACAGGCAGGCACCAACCCGGCCCGACCAGGCACAACCACCGAGCAGACAGTAGAGCACAGGGACAGCACACCACACCGGAGAACAGGTGGCACGACAGGACACGGCAGCAGCCAGGAGGCCCCAGCCCGGAACAAACTAGACAGGCACCAAGGCCGAAACAGAAGGAGCGGCCAGGAAACACCAGAAGCAAGCCAAAGGCAAGCACGGGGAGAGCCAGGGCAGAAGCACCCAGGCCAGGCACACAGAAGGCCCCGGGACAACACCAGAAGCCCCAGGCAGGGGCAAAGAGAAGCCCACAGCACCAGGAAGACCCAGACGGGCGCCCAACCAGGCACCAACCAGCCCCGATCCAGCAAAACCGCAGGGAACAACTGAGAACAGGCGCAGGCAGGGAGGAACAGAACAGAACAGCTGAACCCCAGGCAGCACAAGCCACCCCTGCGCAGGTAGAGGGGACAAAGCACCCCAGAGAGCCCCCGGCACGACACACGCAAGCATCAAAGGACAGGAACCAGGTGCAGCTCAAACGCCGACCAACCCCACAGGAGCCAGGAAGAGGAGGCGAAGAACCAGGACACACCATCGGAGCAAGGCCACAACAGCCAGCCCGCAGCGGAGACAAAGTCACCCACGGAGAAGGCAGGCACGAAGAAGCGAGAAGAGACCCAAACAGAAGAGGAGCAGGGGGCAAGGCACAAGCAAGCAGGCAGGGAGAACCCAACAACAAAGAGAAAACCCCAGGAGCAAGCCAAAAAGGCAGAGCCAGCGAAAAAAGGAACCAGTCCCCACAGAGGCGACAGAAACCCACACCAACCCCGGAGGGGAAAACCCCCAAGCCCGAGCGGCCAAGAGCAGGGGCACAACCCGAAGAAGGGAGCCAAAGCGAGAAGCCCCGCGACACGCCCGCCCCCAGAGTGTGAAAGTTGAAGAAATTGATGTACATAGACAGCATTCATTTCCCTTCTTCTCCCACTCCTCTCCCTGTGAACACCATGAATGCCATAGACTATTGACCGTATCACTCCGCCAGTGGGAGCCCATACCTATATGCATATGCACAGCCATTCTGGGCACCATGGCCTTTTTACCCATTGGAATCCCCGGCTTCCCTCCTGCGCGTATCTTGCACCCCCTCTCTCATGTATAGACCATGAAACCCTCTCCCTTTGCGCGACCCTGATGTGAAAAGCAACCCTCCTGCTTGACCCAGGCATTCCCCATTTCCCTCTCGAAGAAGCATCCTTCGCCTCAGCTGACATAGCCCCCCAGCTGTATCTGACTGCCCCTGTTCTCTCATGTACAGGCCATAGGATCTCTCTCTCTCTGTGCGACTCTGACCCTGCGCGCACCCTGACCCCCTCCCTCTCCTCACATGGGCAAGTCATAAACCTTCTTCTTCTGCAAGACCCTGTCCTTGGGAGTCACGGCCGCGCCTGACCAACACCTCCTTCCCTTCCATGAATGCCCCTCTGTTGACAAGCCTTCCTTCAGTGCTCGATTGTCCACGCGGCATGAATACCACTCCTTTTGATGACCCCTTCCCCCGAGCCCGGCTGACCACACAGGTCCGAGGCCATCGCCTAAGCCGGAAGATACCATTTACTGCCCCCTTATTGTATAAGGCCCCTCTCCTTCAAAGGACCCTCTATTGATCCAAGGCCTCCCCACCCCCTGTGATATGATCAGGCGCACACATCCTAAGACTCGGCAGAACACTCAACTGCGTGATGACCCCTCCCCTCTTATCAGCAGGTCAAGGGTCCCTATTGTGAACGCATGTGGGGTAGGATTGACACGAGGATTATTTCCTTTGCGTCATACTGTCCTGATTGTACTCTCAAGTGTTTTGTAAGATATAAAAGCCAGAGTCTCAGCTCACTTGTTAGAGCACCTCCCGAAAGACACTGTGTTTCGTGTCCGAAATGACTGGCTCTCCTCATGAGAATTAAACTCTGTTCTTGATTCCTGCTTCCAGCGCCCGTCTCTTTATTTGGTAATTATTCAACATGGGAACTAAGAGGCGGTTTGCGCCAGCAGCCTGGGCATCGGTAGAATTATGGGCTCATTTTCCACAATTGGCGTCCCAACGCGGGGTCCATCAGTGACATAGGGTTCGGTAAGAAAGATCCAGACGAAGAAGTGAACGTCTAAAATGATCGGAGTATACCTGCCTTGAGAGGGCCCTAGCCCGGCTGCCGATCAAAAGAACTTCACCAATTCTGAAAGGACCTCTCTTGAGTGACCTATTGTCCTGACTGGAATCCCACAGGAATGCTACATGGAGTAAGAGAACAATCAGGCGCTGGAGGAGGAAGACGAAGAACTGTCCGTATGGTCCGGTCCGGGTAAGATTAAGTAGGGTGTTTTTACGCCTGATTGGTAGGGTGGTTCTATCCACCTGATTGATTGATTGATTGTATTGAAAATCGGTATTTGTATACTGATATTGTATTGGTTGGTATTGGTTCATTTAGCTTTGAAGGCTACTTGACATATTGGTTCTCTTCTGGAGAACGAGACATTCTCTGTTTGCAAACAGCGACGAATAGGAACGTCGTCCCGCTTTGCAGATCGAGAAGGGTAGGTAATGCAGACTTTTGTCCCTGTTGTAATCCGTCATGCCTACTTTTCTCCCCACTGATTGTTTTGAAGTCGATTAATAATCGATTGTTGCTCTTTGAGATCTTCCCTGTCCACAAACAGAGACGAATAGGAATATTCTGTTCCCTTTATGGATAGCGAAGGGCAGGTAATGCAGACATTTGTCCCCGTTGTAATCCGTCATGCCTGTTTTTCTCCCCATTGATTGGTTGGTTGCCTGGACATTGTTGTCCCAGGAATTGTTTCGTTTGAGGTATTTTCTATTTTGCAAACAACGTGAAATAGAAATATTCTGTCTAGTCTTTGCAAGTAGAAAAGGGTAGGTTATACCCCTTTGTGAATTCGTCAGTCCTACCCACTCCCCACTGGTTGGTTATTGGGGGGTAGCTCGCATGGTCCGCCCAGGAGACTACCCTTATGGAGGACATATGCTCTCCACTCATGGGCCATTTAGTAGAAATAGACCGACTGGTCCGTCCAGGAGGCTACCCTAGTAAGTGGAAGTACATCGCTCGGTCTGTCCAGGATGATACCCTAATGAAGGAATATATGTTCCCCTTTTTGATCGATAATCTCGTTCCACCCCGGACCATTTATTGGAGGGAACTCGTCTGGTCCGTCCAGAAGTACCCCCTAGTGAAAAGGACACATAAAAATATGAAGTGATCACCGTTCCCTACTAACAGAAGACTTTAGCTCGAAACACGCTAAGGAAAAGAAAGAAAATAAAAAGAAATCAGGCTAAGTCAGTAACCCCCTGATGAGCTTTTGACTTCACCAAAAATAAGAAACATTAGAAATAGTTCGTAATAAGAAATGTAAAATGGCGAAAAGGTTTGACAGAAAAAAAAAATAGCTACGAGGTAGCTAGGCTTCACTGCCTGTTCCTGCTCCCAACATGTCTGCCTCATTGCCCGCCACGCCCAAATAACGGTCACATGAAATAGAAACAATTCAATAGGTACCTACCCCCATTCCGGAAGCTCCCGAAGTGCAACAGGTCCGCGGTTACGCCCATCCGGAAGGCGAGGCCTCGAGGCACGAGGGGCTCGCCTGGCCACGGTCGGTAGGAGGTGATGTTGGGCAGGCGGTCCAAAGAATGACAAGGACCTCTCCATCTTTTCTCTTCTGCCGCCCTGCAGGCCGCGGGGAGAGAAGGGGCTGTCTTGCCTCGGCCACCGACCACCCCTCTCTCTCACCCGATCCGGCTTTCGTCGAAGGCCGAAGCCAAGGCGAGGATGACGGCATTTCTTTGTGCTATAATGGCCGCAACTACACCCAACGCCTGATAATTGCAAGTAGTCCCGCCACATGCCATCGCCTGCATAGTGACAAGTAGTCCTGCCACGTGTCCACCCCTGGACAGTTCCAGGTAGTCCCGCCACATGTCAAGAGAAAAGAGGGGGGGGGCTGTCTTGCCTCAGCCGCCGACCACCCCCCCCCCCATCTTCAATGGCTGGCACGGCCAATATCGAAGCGACGGAGCCGAGGAACGGCGCGGGGTCACTGGAAGGGGGAGGCGGCGCGAACGAGCCTCCCCCACCTCCCTCCAGGTGGAGGCTTCCAGCGACCCCCCCCCCCAATGCTCTTACTTAAAGAGGGTCAACATCAAAAAGTGGTCTTCTGCCCAGGACGGGCACACGCTCCATATCGTCTCTCCTCGACCTTGAAGATTCTATAAGAACCGGGGGGCCCCCGACCCCCCTGCATGGGTGCCCCCGCCCCTTCACTGGGAACCACGACATCGGTGCAACTCCTGCCGGCGCCAGCCTCGGATTGGAAATGGCTAAAATGCAGCCACGGCACAGACTTGTTCAGTTCCGGAGGAACACCAGAATGACCCGGTAGGAAAATTGTTGCCGCCCTCCCCACTCTTTGACTAATGGTCCATATTTGTTAGACTGTTAACCACATAGCACAAAACTTTTTGAACTGCCAACGGAAGGTTCTGGGCCAACCATGCGAGACTAGAGACATTCTGACTGTGCTGGAACTCGCCTGACCCCACCCAAAATGGCGCCGACACAAAATGAGACGTTTTGAATAAACTTTGTTGCACCCTGATTGCGCAAGCTTTTTGCCCCGAGATATATATAACGTTTTGGATAATGAAAGTAGATATGAAGGATATTGAGTATGTGCTTGGACAATGAATTGACTTAGGGTGGGTACTGATTATGAGTTGGAAAATGAATTGGTGTAATTTAGGTAATGAATGAACATTGGATAATGAATTTATGAATTTATTAAAGATGAATTACTGACATGCATCATGTTTGCTCTGTAGGGGAGTTAATACGATTTTATTGCACTGCCGCACTTTATGCAATGAACTGCCACCAGCTTTGTTCTTCCTATGTACAGTTCCAATCTGCTCCGTGGCCAGTCCACTGGGTTGTAGGCCTGTATTTATACATCAACACTTTTTATTAAAAGTATTTTCAAAATGAAAGCATAGTTGTAGCGGTTGCATTAATGAGTTTTGAATGTATTACTACTGTGAGCAACGAGAAAGTATGATGAAGGCTAAAGGTTAAAAAGGACCCGATATTTAGCAGCCACACTATGTGTCACAGGCAGCCGGAAAAGTGCTTTAGAAGCCCTAAAACGACACCACAGAAATGCCACCTGACCGCCACCCTTGTACCCGATCAAAAGGGGTTACGACCAAGTAACTCATGTAGATACGCAGATCGTCAATGATTATCTGTCTGACATTACTGGTCCCTCTGGGCTTAAACGCCGTGATGGTAGAGGAATGCACTACGTGGAGATAGGTCGAGTATGTGGTAGGTAAAAACATTTCCGGATTACTGCATGCTGATGAGGTTTGAATATTGCCCCCCCCACCCCTTCTTTCTCCTCCCTTCTGCAGGTCACGTCGGAACCTTGGCTGATGTATGGAAGGACGATGACCGAACCGCCAATGAGAGGGGGAAGAAGGGAATATGAGCATGGTCCTTATGACAAATAAAAGTTTTTAAAAGACGTAGACTTAAACATGACTGTTCCTCCTTAGAACATAGCAACTGGGAGGATGGACTGACATAGAAACTGGACAGGTACTGAATGACGAAAAATTGACTAGAAACGACGCGTTAAATAATGTAACTGGACGTTTTGACTGGGTAGGGAAAGGACAAAGAAAAATATACGGGTAAGGGTTATCACGGCACCACCCGTCTGGGAAGTTGGAAATGTTGCTGGTGTTCAAAATGCACTGCCCCCCTTTTTCGCACCCTTATAGATGTAGCCAAGCTGCCCGACTGTTCTCCCGATCAATACTTGCCGTTGCCTCAGCCCGGAGAACTTCCCACCAAAGGAAGGAACTGAAAAATGGTTTAAAATCCAACCATGGGTAAATAGCACGACCAGGCTAATTTCTGACCGACCAACGACTGAGGTGTAAGTATTGGCAATTGGGAACGCTGGCCGACATAACTGGCGAGAAGGAAAAGGAGGGAAGGGTAGAAAGAGCTAAGCACATAGATAAATAAGATAGTAAAGATACGTAGGATATAATATGGATTTTGTTGGCCACCTGTTGTTTCCTGTCCTGTCGTGAATGTCTTATATATGTGTAATGCATGTGCCGTCTTCCCTGTCTTTTCCAAAATTGATTTTATCCACACTATGTGTGGGAGGGTATACTCAGACGTGAGTCCCTAGCTCATTGCACCATCAGGATTCAAGCAAGCCGGGCCGACGAGGCTGAAATGCCAGAAACCGGTCCCCGGTAGCTTGTCTCCTTCCCAGTATAAGAATTGGCTTGGTAGTTTGGTTTGCCCTGTTCCCATCATGCACTGGGACAGGAACAGACTAATTTGCATATAGCCAGGTTCTGAAGCTGGGATGGTGCAGTGAGCTAAAAAACGGTGATGGATCAAGCCCTGATCTCTTGACTGGGTAGGAGTATTCTGCATCATTCAGAAACTCTGTCCATCACCTTTTCCAAAATTGATTTTATCCACACTATGTGTGGGAGGGTATACTCAGACGTGAGTCCCTAGCTCATTGCACCATCAGGATTCAAGCAAGCCGGGCCGACGAGGCTGAAATGCCAGAAACCGGTCCCCGGTAGCTTGTCTCCTTCCCAGTATAAGAATTGGCTTGGTAGTTTGGTTTGCCCTGTTCCCATCATGCACTGGGACAGGAACAGACTAATTTGCATATAGCCAGGTTCTGAAGCTGGGATGGTGCAGTGAGCTAAAAAACGGTGATGGATCAAGCCCTGATCTCTTGACTGGGTAGGAGTATTCTGCATCATTCAGAAACTCTGTCCATCACCTTTTCCAAAATTGATTTTATCCACACTATGTGTGGGAGGGTATACTCAGACGTGAGTCCCTAGCTCATTGCACCATCAGGATTCAAGCAAGCCGGGCCGACGAGGCTGAAATGCCAGAAACCGGTCCCCGGTAGCTTGTCTCCTTCCCAGTATAAGAATTGGCTTGGTAGTTTGGTTTGCCCTGTTCCCATCATGCACTGGGACAGGAACAGACTAATTTGCATATAGCCAGGTTCTGAAGCTGGGATGGTGCAGTGAGCTAAAAAACGGTGATGGATCAAGCCCTGATCTCTTGACTGGGTAGGAGTATTCTGCATCATTCAGAAACTCTGTCCATCACCTTTTCCAAAATTGATTTTATCCACACTATGTGTGGGAGGGTATACTCAGACGTGAGTCCCTAGCTCATTGCACCATCAGGATTCAAGCAAGCCGGGCCGACGAGGCTGAAATGCCAGAAACCGGTCCCCGGTAGCTTGTCTCCTTCCCAGTATAAGAATTGGCTTGGTAGTTTGGTTTGCCCTGTTCCCATCATGCACTGGGACAGGAACAGACTAATTTGCATATAGCCAGGTTCTGAAGCTGGGATGGTGCAGTGAGCTAAAAAACGGTGATGGATCAAGCCCTGATCTCTTGACTGGGTAGGAGTATTCTGCATCATTCAGAAACTCTGTCCATCACCTTTTCCAAAATTGATTTTATCCACACTATGTGTGGGAGGGTATACTCAGACGTGAGTCCCTAGCTCATTGCACCATCAGGATTCAAGCAAGCCGGGCCGACGAGGCTGAAATGCCAGAAACCGGTCCCCGGTAGCTTGTCTCCTTCCCAGTATAAGAATTGGCTTGGTAGTTTGGTTTGCCCTGTTCCCATCATGCACTGGGACAGGAACAGACTAATTTGCATATAGCCAGGTTCTGAAGCTGGGATGGTGCAGTGAGCTAAAAAACGGTGATGGATCAAGCCCTGATCTCTTGACTGGGTAGGAGTATTCTGCATCATTCAGAAACTCTGTCCATCACCTTTTCCAAAATTGATTTTATCCACACTATGTGTGGGAGGGTATACTCAGACGTGAGTCCCTAGCTCATTGCACCATCAGGATTCAAGCAAGCCGGGCCGACGAGGCTGAAATGCCAGAAACCGGTCCCCGGTAGCTTGTCTCCTTCCCAGTATAAGAATTGGCTTGGTAGTTTGGTTTGCCCTGTTCCCATCATGCACTGGGACAGGAACAGACTAATTTGCATATAGCCAGGTTCTGAAGCTGGGATGGTGCAGTGAGCTAAAAAACGGTGATGGATCAAGCCCTGATCTCTTGACTGGGTAGGAGTATTCTGCATCATTCAGAAACTCTGTCCATCACCTTTTCCAAAATTGAGTTTGTGTGTGTGTAATGTACGGATTTATGTCTTCCCTCTGTCTGTATTTGCGTGTTACCTGACCTTTGCTGTTCTGTGTTGTAAGCGCACTAAATGACCTATTTTCGTACACGTCTCTCTCTCTCTCTCGCCACCCCCTTATCTCTCTCTCTCTCTCTCTCTCTCTCTCTCTCTCTCTCTCTCTCTCTCTCTCTCTACATGTCATACGTGTACCGAATGGCTCGTTTAGATTGCGGACGACTCTCACTCTCTATGAGAGTCTCCCTATTTTCTCTCCCTCTTTTTGGTAAAATTGTGCCCCACCGGCACCAGCCTGATTTGATACTTATTGAACGCGGAGGTGTTCAGCGAAATTGACCAAAATAAAAATGATTGTACCTCGCCATATTACTACCTCTCCTTTCTACAAAAATAAATGAACTTGAATTGGCTGAAAAGGAAAGGACAGGTAAGAGGGCTAAGGTCCCCCAAATCTGGCCATTCATAGGGGAACTGTATGTCAATGGCACCTTATGTCTGTTCTTCAGAGACGAACGCCAACGTCTAGATTGACACCCAATGCCCAGATTGCCCCACCCCTTCGCACCCAAGCGCGAGCGCCCGAAGTATACCCTCCCCATTTGATAGACCCCAGCTGCTGTCCCGGATATAAACATGATGACCATGAGTAGCTGTTGACCCTCGAGAAAACATTGTTTTGCCCGACTCTCGACGATAGCGCCCCCGCCCTGTTTGAAAAGGTTAGCCAGTCCTGAAGGGAAATGCTCCGCTAATGTTGAATATGATGTAATGCACAGTTGATGGAAATATTATTTTGTCCTCACTTGAATTCTAAATGGGCCGATGAATAAACCTGCCATAAACTCAGTAGGAATGCTGACACATGCACTGCTTGGTAATAGACCTCTGACTGTGACCGATGAGCATAAACTCTCAAATGCGTAGAATTGAGGGAGGAATTCATATGCGTAGATATCTTCTTCTGCCATTTCTCTAAAACGTTGTCTTGTACCTATTCAAAGATTCACGATCACCGAAGGAGATGGGTCAGATGTGACGTACAGCCTGACTGCAGATCTTGGGACACGTATGACATCGACCAAAGGTGGAGCTGCAGAGCAACAAGATACGGGACGAGACCGCAATTTCAACGTGGAAAATGAAAAATGACGGGCCGCCTTGAAGCCCTCCGACTGCTAACCCACGTGTGCCTGGAGTCTCCGTCCGCCTTCTTTGGGCCCGATTGATGGGCCTGCCTGCTTGTTATCCTTTGCTCCCTTGGTCCCTTTTTGTGTGTCCCAGGAACTCTGACCCAACTCCGCTCTCTCTCTCTCTCCTATCGACTATTTGAACCACATTCACCCTCTTTCCCACGTGACTTTTTGCCAAAGGAAAGAACTGCATTCATATGGGAATAGGGTGTTGCCACAGAACTATAGGTGCCGAGCATAAGGCGCCGCCAAACGGATTGTTTAGGGAACAGGACTGTGGTCTAACAGCAGAGGACTGACCGCACCCTGCAACACGTAAGGATAGAACCGAGCTGGACCTATAGCTCCACCGCCGGTGCTCAACAGCGCCAACGAAAGTACCCGGATTAGAGCCTACCAGTGATGGCTCGCTGATAAAAAGACACTGTGACGAAGAAATCTTGTGTATTGAACTGAATTCCGCTCTCAACTACCTGGTCAAAACTGTTCATTGGTCACATTTTTAAGTTAGACAGATTTATGCTATGTAGTGCGTTTAATTGTCAGGAACACAACGAAATGCAATTTCCTATGTGCTGCATTCTGCCCATCACCTCGACTGTCTATAATTGTACGTCAAATGTTAAGTATCAACAAAATGCTAATTCATCAGCGATGCCTGTCTATCTGTAAACCCATCGATTGCAAAAATGACTGCTGTTATGTAAAAAGGGGCGACTGTGAAAGTTGAAGAAATTGATGTACATAGACAGCATTCATTTCCCTTCTTCTCCCACTCCTCTCCCTGTGAACACCATGAATGCCATAGACTATTGACCGTATCAATCCGCCAGTGGGAGCCCATACCTATATGCATATGCACAGCCATTCTGGGCACCATGGCCTTTTTACCCATTGGAATCCCCGGCTTCCCTCCTGCGCGTATCTTGCACCCCCTCTCTCATGTATAGACCATGAAACCCTCTCCCTTTGCGCGACCCTGATGTGAAAAGCAACCCTCCTGCTTGACCCAGGCATTCCCCATTTCCCTCTCGAAGAAGCATCCTTCGCCTCAGCTGACATAGCCCCCCAGCTGTATCTGACTGCCCCTGTTCTCTCATGTACAGGCCATAGGATCTCTCTCTCTCTGTGCGACTCTGACCCTGCGCGCACCCTGACCCCCTCCCTCTCCTCACATGGGCAAGTCATAAACCTTCTTCTTCTGCAAGACCCTGTCCTTGGGAGTCACGGCCGCGCCTGACCAACACCTCCTTCCCTTCCATGAATGCCCCTCTGTTGACAAGCCTTCCTTCAGTGCTCGATTGTCCACGCGGCATGAATACCACTCCTTTTGATGACCCCTTCCCCCGAGCCCGGCTGACCACACAGGTCCGAGGCCATCGCCTAAGCCGGAAGATACCATTTACTGCCCCCTTATTGTATAAGGCCCCTCTCCTTCAAAGGACCCTCTATTGATCCAAGGCCTCCCCACCCCCTGTGATATGATCAGGCGCACACATCCTAAGACTCGGCAGAACACTCAACTGCGTGATGACCCCTCCCCTCTTATCAGCAGGTCAAGGGTCCCTATTGTGAACGCATGTGGGGTAGGATTGACACGAGGATTATAGGGATGTCTTTTCCTTTGCGTCATACTGTCCTGATTGTACTCTCAAGTGTTTTGTAAGATATAAAAGCCAGAGTCTCAGCTCACTTGTTAGAGCACCTCCCGAAAGACACTGTGTTTCGTGTCCGAAATGACTGGCTCTCCTCATGAGAATTAAACTCTGTTCTTGATTCCTGCTTCCAGCGCCCGTCTCTTTATTTGGTAATTATTCAACATGGGAACTAAGAGGCGGTTTGCGCCAGCAGCCTGGGCATCGGTAGAATTATGGGCTCATTTTCCACAAGAGAACAGACAAGAACCGGGTCGGGCAGGCGGCAAGGCAGCAGGCCTGGAACAGAAAAGTGACCCCTCAGACCAAAAAGAGGAGCACAGGAACCCAGCGCCCGACCGACCAGCACCCACCAGACACCCACGCACTGCTGGAGGGGGGGTGGGGGGGGGGGGGCAGCAGAGAACACCAGTGCGTCTGAGCACCACAAGCACACAGGAGCACCCGCCACTGAGCACACAAAGGAAGCAAGCAGCGCAGGCACCTGTGGCAGCAGCATGACCACCCAAAAAAGAAGAGGGGACGAAGCACAGCGCCGAACACATGCACCCCAAGTAGGAGGCCCAGGCACAAACCACGGCACCCCCAGGAGACCATGACGCCGGGAACACGGCACAGCCAGCCCCCACTTCCAGGACTAGTCCACGAGACACCCAGAAGAAGAAAAGGGGCGAAACAGCCAGAGCGGGGGCTAACAGCACAACAAGGCCCCCACCGGCACAGGGAAAAAACAACACAGACCCAGAGAAGGGTGCAGGCAAAGCCACAGCCATTCTTGAGCAGCCAAAGAGTACGCAGTACACCTACAGACAGGTGAGGGAAAAGGAACACTGCACCCCAGCGCCCGAGACCACCAGCCCCAAAACCTCCCAGTAGTCGCCAAAAAAGAAAAGCACCCCAGGGACGCCAACCCCTCGACACCCAACCGGCCGAGCGCGGAAAGTCCAGGGCCAAAAGGACGAGACACACAGGGACTCAACCATATGCAGTCTTGCGCGGGCACCAGCCACGTGTGAGTGACCAGCAGAACCATCACTACAGCCACCACCAACACTGCAACCATGCCCAGGAAGGGGCCCGGGGGCCTGCCCGGAGTAAGTAAAGTAACCCCCGAAGGGTTTATCATCGTCCACAGGAAACGAAGCAGCACAGGACGGAAAGGAAATGTACATCATGAAGGGCAAATCAGAGCCGAATAACAGATGAGTAATGTCACCCAACTCAAAGGCAATCATATCCCTGAACATTTTTAAGAGGCTGAGCGGACAGGCAGGGACCCGAACCTGGGACCACGAGGCCAAACACAGGCCCCCAGAGTGGATGCAAGAATCCACCGGCAAACACGAAACAGAGGACCCCAGAATCGTAGCCTGAAGCCCGGGCCCCATACCAGCAGCCCCAGCAAGAACGGGACAGCACATCCCAGAGCCGATGTAACCCAACACCCAGGCGTGCCAGAAACAGAGGGCAAGCCTGAGCCCCAGGACAGGACAGAGGACCCCCAGCCAAGGCAGGGTAGCAGCCGGAATAGAAGGGCAGCGCTGTCCCTGGCACAGAGACAGCCCAGGAGCAGGGAGGGGCTGCAGAGGCACAGAGTCGGACCGGGGACAGGACACAGAAGGCACGGGAGAAAAGAAACACAGAAAACATCCAGGAGCTGGCAGTGGACCCGAACACCAGCACAGATCAGCAGCCCACGTGTAAGGAAGCACGAGTGAAACATCCTGCCATCTGGACACCCCAGCACAAACCCCAGCGTAGGCATGCACAGGACGACAGCATGGTAGAAAAAAACAAGGTCCCGAAATCGGAACTCACCCGGAGTGGGGGCCAACCCCAGGAACAAGGCCCCCACACCACCGTCGATCCAGAAACCATCAGGAGCCCATCCAGCGAGGCACGGCTCCCCGGCCAGGCTCGGGAAGCCGAGCCCGTGACCCGGAAGTAATCCGGAACTCCAGCACCAGCCACAAAGGGCCGGTAGGTGCATGCAGCACACAGCAAAGCCGGGAACTCCTGAAGTCCAACACCGGCTGCAAAATAGAGACTGACTCCAAGCAAGCCAGGCAGGCCAGGAGGCAGTCCAGGGACCCCGCGCCCGCACAGCCAGGCAGCCGGGCGGGAGGAAGAAGAGAAGCACCGCCACTCAAGCCCAGCAGGAGCAGCGCCAGCACACCATCCAATCTGTCGAAGACAGAAAAAAAGAACAGGAGGGCTGCTGGGTAAGTACTGCTTATGTACTCCCGGGGGGAGGGGCAGTATTAGTGTCCCAGCATTCCTCTTGTTTTTTTTCTGTCTGGAGATGGTTATCTCCACTTGTAAGTATGAAGGTGTTGAGGACGGAGGGACCTGGGGGTAATTCAATAAATATCCACAGTCCAGTCAGTCTGTCATCATAGGACGGCCCCGCCCAGGACTCACAGAAGTCAGGAGGGGGTCGCGTGAACGTGCCCAGCAAGACCTTTGGAGCAGCTGTCCTGAGGAAGGTGCCGTCCAATCAGTGCACACCATCCCAGTGCCCAGGGAAGATAGCAGGTGAGCTAAGGCAATCATATTTTTTTTAAAACGACGTATGAGTCACTGTAATCTGCCCCCTCTCAGCAAGAACTGCGGCGCAACCACGAGGCAGTTCACACACAATGTAGAGGCCATGTCACCTGCACAGCGTCTGCTCAAGTGTTATGCGTTATTTAATGAATGCACCTTGTCGCCCCACTCTGGTAGCTCCGTCTGCAAGCAGGTAATGTCTCCGTTCCAGGTCCGGAGAGAGCACTCAAAGGCCGCCAAAGGTGCTCACTTTGTGTAGCCTGCCCTTCCTGACTACTTCTTTAATACTCCTGCTCAGATAAGGATGGATGTGTGAAAGATGAATGCAGGGTAGACGTTGGGTCCCACAGAAATGTGCAGAACTGCTTATGTTGTATTTTTCCTGACACTTTCAGCAGCGCCTGCACGTTCTGCGTTTGTCCTCAGCAGCAAGGTGCAGGGGGGGGGGGGGGGCTGGCTTATCAGATTACTGCTGCGCCCATAACAAAATCGTAAATTAAGGGGGCATCAGGTCTCTTTTTCCTGGAGTATCCTGGCTGGGCCACATTTTAAATCTTCCAGGTATTTATCAAGGAAATGCTTTTGACTTTGTTCGGTCCCAGTTTATATGAGATATGCATACACTGTAAGGATGTCAGATGTGTTGGTCGCCCCAGTATTTACACGATTAACAATTTAAATACCACTATTTTGTTTTATTTCTTTAAAGCGCTTTAGCAATACTCATTCCTCTGCAGGTTGTCAGAGTGCTTTACATCACAGGTACATTGACAAGAAATCAGGTGTGTACATCAAGATAAAGAATGTGTTACAAAAGACAGTGAGGGTTATGAGGGGTAGGAGCCACATGCCCTGGCATCAGTGCTATAATTAAGGTCGACTGACTGGCCTACTGCCATTCTGCATGCACAAGTGGTCTCTACTTTCAGCAAAACCCAGCAGCACCCTTTTCAAGGTAAAGTTTCCTACTTTATTTTATTTATGTAAAGGGTAGTTTCACTGTCTTTGTGTAACCTCTTCCAAATCATCTCCCCTGAAGCTACAGGATTATCTCTTGGACAAATTTCTAAATGTTTCTTATTGTTTACACAAGCAGTTTATTCATATTTATTTTTGAACAACAATATTGCTTGCACAAAGTACCGAAATGTACAATCTAATATGTACAATTTCAACCCTACGTGGCGATAACCAGGTTGAAAGAAAGGCAAACAAAATATACCCAAATATCCCACCAACTGAACTTTTCACAAGCATACATCCTACATCCACGGGGTCAGGCGGGCCAGCCATGCAAGAATGTTCCTGGCACAATAATTAAGCTCAAGAACAGTGCAAGAATCATGAGGCCTCAGTCCACGCACCTGGCTGCAGCCCCTAAGGGAGTTTGAGGGTCGGTGGGGCCGGTGAAAGGCTTGTTGGGAGGCATGTCCTGTTACATGATGTACCTGCTTCTGAGTGGTTAGTCTGTAGACTGAGGCGGTGAGTTGACGTCACATTGGGGCACCTCCCTGTAGGGGGGTATGCAGTGCATTTCTAGAGAATGTTAAAAAGCGGGGGTGGGGCTGTCCTGGAAATCCCTCCCAGTATGGACAGAGGAGAGAGCGGAAGAGATGGTGGATTGGAGTCCTGCCTGTAGAGGGCTGAGGAGGGCAGGTGATGTCAGGAGACTGGAGACCAGAAGGGGGGCAGGGCAGCCCTGCAGGAGAGAGCACGAAAGAGGGGCGAGTCTATGTTTAGAAAGCAGAAGAGAGGAGTAAGTGTGCAGGCCTGCGGGAGGGAGGGAATCAGAAGGGCGTGTAAGATGGGGAGGTGTCAGGCATAGCGAAAGGAAAGTAGGGGACAACCAGGCGAGAACTTGACATGGGGAAGGGGAGTCATGATCAGGGCTGAGGGGGGAGGAGGCCTCAAGTAGATATCTGAAGAGATGGGGACACGCCGCAGAAGACAGTGAGTTTACAGGCCTTGGAGACATCAGAAGGGGATGGGGGTTAGAACTTGCCTAGATAGAGGCTGAGCGCAAGAGGGGAAAATGTCCTATTACATATGGTAATCTTCATTACTCCGGGTCCCGTAGTCCTCGACACCTTCATAATAAACAAGTGGAGATGACCATCTCCCGACAGAAAAAAACAACAAGAGGCATGCTGGGACACTAATACTGCCCCTTCCCCCGGGAGTACATAAGCAGTACTTACCCAGCAGACCTCCTGTTCTAACAAGCCCAGACAGGAAGGCCGGCCGCCCGGGAGGGAGGGAGGGGCGTATGAAGGTGTCGAGGACTACGGGACCCGGAGTAATGAAGATTACCATATGTAATAGGACATTACCCCCAGGTCCCTCCGTCCTCGACACCTTCATAATAAACAAGTAGAGAATACCAAAGCAGAAACCCGGCCTTCCGCAGGCATAAGCACACCCAGGAAACCACAACAAAGCAGCCACCCAAGGGAGCACCGAGAAGGAGGAAAGGAAGACCGCAGGCATCATCCGGCCCGCAACCCCGAACAGGACAGCAGGGACAAGGACCGGGGAGAAAGAAAAAACGGCCAGGGATCCAAACAAAAGGAGGCCGCCAACCAGAGAAACCGGCAACCGGACCCCGGACCAGGACACCAAGACCAGCCAAAACAACCCACCGGAAAAGACCGCCAAGGCCAGAACCAGCAGGAAGGCACACAGAGCCAGGCAGACCCACCAGAAAGATGAGACAACCCAGAAGAAAGCCAAAGAAAGAAACGGCCAACAGAGCGCAGGCACAAGCACCCAGCCCAAAAGGAAGGAGAAGCACAGGCCAGAAACACGGCCAAACTCCCAAAAAGAAGGACTCCAGCCCAAGAGACCCGAGGAGGAAACCCGGCCGAGGAGGCCCAGGAAGCAACAAGCACCCAGGAGCCGAACCTGACCCAAAAGACAGGGACGGGGAAGAACCCCAAAACCCAGCCGAAAGCCCACAAAACAAGGAGAGGCCAACAAGACCGGAAACCAGTAACAAATAAAACACAACCAGGTCGGGAACAGAGAAACCGACCACAAGCCCAGAAAACCCCAACCCCAAAGGGATGGAATACAAGGCAGAAGGGGAGCACAGAGCAACCGAGAAACCCCAGCAGCCGCCCAACGAGGCACAGAGGGCAGCACAAAGAAGGCGCCCAAAAGACAAAGGACCGCCCAGGAACCCCACACCCAGGCCAGGACAGCAGCAAGGGCAGGAGCAGCGGGACAAGAAAGCCCAGGGAGCACAGCACCCAGACTATCACCACAAGGCCCCAACCCAGCAACGCCGGAGAGGAGCCAAGCAAACCGCAAAAAAAAAGACAACAAACGCCAACAGAACCGGGAAGCCAGGACCAGAGTCAAGCCATCCGACCACGCAGGAGGAACAGCAGGCCCAAGCAAACCCCCGAAGGAGAGCAGAGGACCAAGCAGCAGGAAACCACAGTGAACCCGCAGCCAGGAGGGAGGGACTCGCAGAGGCACGAGCACCACAGAACCGCACCCCAACCAAGGAGGGAGGGGCACCCAAACAGACCCACACCGGGAACAAAGCCCGGGAAACCCTGGGAGGAAGAAGCGAGCCAGGACCACAGAACCAGGAAACAACCCGGAAAAGGTCGGCAACAAACCCCCCGAGCAGGCCGAAAAGGGACAGCACATCCAGAAACCCAGGAGGCACAGCCCGAGGCCACACACAACCAGCAAGAAGCCGGCAGAACCGGAGCCACAGAACCCCACACAGGCCCACAACACCGGGAAAACAAACCCGGGAAGAGAACCAACAGCAGGAGAAGGCCCAGAAGGAACCACAAGGAAGCGGCCCCAACGCAGAACACCCCGCCAGGACCCAAAGGGAGGCCAGCAAGGAGGCAAAGCCCAAAAAGGAGCCCAACAGGCCGGAGCGGAACGCCCCAGCAAAAAACCACATCCAGGCACCCACCAAGGGAACCAGACGAGAACAGAAAATCCAGGGAGCAAACACCCCCGCGAGCAGAAGGACCAAGAAGCCAACAGCACCCAGCAGCCCCAGGAGGTCATGCAGGCATCAACCCGGCCCGACCAGGCACACCCACCGAGCAGACAGCGGAGCACGGGGACAGCACACCACACTGGAGAACAGGTGTCACGACAGGACACGGCAGCAACCAGGAATAAACCAGGCAGGCACCAACGTCAGAAACAGGAGGGGCGGCCAGGAAACACCAGAAGCAAACCAAAGGTAAGCACGGGGAGAGCCAGAGCAGAAGCAACCTGGCCAGACAGAAGGCCCCAGGACAAACACCTAAAGCCCCAGGCCGGAGCAAAGGGAAGCCCAGAGTACCAGGAAGACCCAGACGGGCGCCCAAGCAGCCATCAACCAGGCCAGACCCAGCAAAACAGCAGGGAACAGAGGAGGACAGGCGCAGGCAAGGCGGAACAGAACAGAACAGCCGAACCCAAGGCAGCACAAGCCAACCAAGCACAGGTAGAGGGGACAAAGCACCCAAAACAGATGAGCAGCAGAGGGCAAGGCACAAGCAAGCAGGCAGGGAGAACCCAATAACAGAGAAAACCCCAGGAGCAAGCAAAAAAAGGCAGAGCAAGCAATAGGATCCAGCCCCCACAGAGGCGACAGGAACCCACGCCAACCCTGGCGGGGAAAACCCCCAAGCGCACAGCGGCCAAGAGCAGGGGCACCCCCAAACGAGAAGCCCCGTGACACGCCCGCCCCTGAGAACAGACCAGAGCCGGGGAGGGCAGGCGGCAAGGCAGCAGGCCAGGAACAGAAACGTGACCCCGCAGACAAAAAGAGGAGCACAGGAACCACAGCGCCCGACCGACCAGCAGCCACCAGACACCCATGCACCACGGGAGGAGGGGGGGAGCACCAGAGAACACTAGTGCGTCTGAGCTACACAAGCACACATAAGCACCAGCCACTGAGTACACACAGGAAGCAAGCAGCGCGGGCACCGGTGGCAGCAGCATGACAACCCAAAAAAGAAGAGGGGACAAAGCACAGCGCCAAACGTAAGCCCCCCAAGCAGGAGGCCCCCGCACAAACCACGGCACCTCCAGGAGACAATGACGCCGGAATACGGCACATCCAGAAGGACAGCCAGCCACCACATCCAGGACCAGCCCACGAGACTCACAGAAGAAGAAAAGGGGGCGAAACAGCCAGAGCGGGGGCCAACAGCACAAGGCCGGCATCCGCAGAGGGAAAAAACATCACAGACCCAGAGAAGGGCGCAGGCAAAGCCAAAGCCCAGCACGAGCAGCCATAGAGATCCCCGAACACCGACAGGCGAGGGACAGGGAAAGCAACACAGCACCTCAGCGCCCGAGACCACCAGCCATAAGTCCATCCAGCAGCACGCAAAAAGAAAGCAACCCAGGGACGCCAACCCTCGAAACCCAACCGGCCAAGCACGGAAAGGCCAGGGCCAAACAGACAAGTCACACAGGGACCCCAACCAGGCATCCCTAGCCTTGAATAAGCAAGCTACTGCTCAGAGTAGCAGAGTGGGACTCTATCACTGGAATAGGCACCGAGGCGAAAAGTATCAGGTACGTTGAATATGGAGCCCAAGACCGGCCGAGGCGGGGAATTGAACCCCGGTCCCTGGCTAGACCTCTGCAACATGGTCCGCCGACCTAACCATTGAGCCACACATCTCCACTAAGAAAGAAAGAACTGCCACGTGTGTGTCCAGAAGAGATATTGCATCGTTGCCAGTGGCAATCACAAGAACGAACCGAGAAGGAGAAGAGGCCGAGAGGATCCGCAGGAACCCGAAAATATCCACAGCCACCGAGTCTGAAGCCCGGTTTCCAAACAAGCAGCCCCAGCAAGAACGGGACATCCCATCCACAGAAGTAAAGCCACCAAAGTTCCGGGTGTGCCACAAACAGAGGGGTAAACCGGAGCCCAGCGGACACCCAGCAGAAGCAGCCACAGCCGAGGGGCAGCGCCAGCCCCGTTCCCGAGGCAGCCCGGGAGCAGGGCGGGGGCCGCAGAGGCACAGAGCCGGGCCGGCGACTGGAAAGGGATCAGAAACGTGGCAACTCGGGGACTCGAACCCTAACAGGAGATCGGCATACCGAAGTAAAGCATGTAAACTCGCAGTGCAGCAGCAGAAAGAGCACGAGTGCGAGGGTTGGTGAAAAGCGAATAGGCTGCAGAGGTGAACACCGTGTAACAACACACGCCTCCTCCCACCTGTAGCATGCAGCGCCATTCCATTGAAGCGAACAAGCAAAATGCAAGAACTGTACGCGGCACATAGCGCTACATAAAACAGAAAGCACATGCAAAGCACGGGGAGAAAGTGATCCGCCCAGAAACACAGCACGCCCAGCGCCATCGCGGAGACATGAACACTGCACCCCAATCAAAGGCGGCAGACACATGCCAGAATGAAAGAAAACCCCGCAAGCGGGACTCACCCAGAGCGGGGGCCAACCCCAGGAACAAGGCCCCCACTCCACCATCTCCACAGCCAGGAACAGCAGGAGCCCATCGAGGGAGGCACGTCTCCCCGGCCAAGCTCGGGAAGACGAGTTAGTGACCCGGAAGCAACTTCCCGGGAACTCCAGCCCAGCCGCAAAGGACCGGCAGGTGCACGAAGTGCACAGCAGAACACTGGCTCCAAAACAGACCGACTCCCAGCAAGCCCGGCAGGCCAGGAGGCAGTCCAGGGAACCCCGCGCCCATACAGCCAGGCAGCAGGGCGGGGGGAGAAGAGAAGCACCGCCACTCAAGCCCAGCAGGAGCAGCACCAGCACACCATCCAATCTGTCGACAGACAGAAAAAAAGAACAGGAGGTCTGCTGGGTAAGTACTGCTTATGTACCCCCGGGGGGAGGGGCAGTATTAGTGTCCCAGCATGCCTCTTGTTGTTTTTTTCTGTCGGGAGATGGTCATCTCCACTTGTTTATTATGAAGGTGTCGAGGACGGAGGGACCTGGGGGTAATGCGCAGGTGTGTGGAGACAGCAGGAGGGAGGGAGGTCTAAGGGCGTTTGCAGTTCTGGTGAAGGGAACAGAGGGGCTATGGGGAGGAAAGGGCCCACTGTGGAGGAAGTGGGCGGAGCCAGGGGGAAAGTGGGTGTGGACTCTGACAAATATTTGAGCACCTGGACTTCATATTTTACAAATTAAGCACTGGGAAGCTGACCTTGTCACCCGCTGGCAGGGTGGCTGTTCTTAAAATGATTATACTGCCCCAATGCTTATACGTATTTCTGGGCACAATGTTCATTCTGGCTCGGTTCATCTTTCGACAGATCAACAATATACTTTCTGTAATGCTTTGGAATAGTAAATACTCCTGCGTCAGGATGAGGACCCTCAAACTTCCATACGAAGAATGGGGCCTGTCGCTCCCAGACTTTCAGTGTTATTGTGTGGCCTCTAAGCTGCAGCATCTCCTGCTGTGTCTCTGGTGGGATGCGATATATTCAGGGACCTGAAGGGAACAGGATAAAAGGGCCTCCGAGCACATTCAAGATTGGAGTACAATGGATGATACACTTTTAGAGACAAAATATGACCCACCTCCGGCAGTGTCTCTGAGTGGTGCACATCCTTCTCTGACTAGGCCTCTTGGATGGTGGATTTGAGATTATGTTTGCCGTATTATCTGTTCATGTGGATACAGTGGGTACTGTGGGTATTATAGCCCAGCTGATATTTTCCATTGGCCCTCTCTGGCACGAGTGGTGTCATTTCTGTTTTGTTGCCTGTTATATCTAAAAAAGGAATGCAAAATGTTCAAAAATCACTGAAAATCAATCCAGCTCTTTTGAAAACACAAAAGAACACCCCAACAAAATAAATGTGTCTTATTAAATGACCAAGGGACACACCAACATTATAATGGAGTCTTACAAAATGACAGAAAATCATTCAAACTTTATAATGGGTGTCTTATATATAATGAGTGAGGAACGCTCCAACATTGTAATGGAGGTCTTATATAGATAGGCCTGAGTGTAGTTTTCAATTCCGCTTGCGGAATAGGAGGGATTTTGGTAATTCTGCATAACTCTTGTACGCGGAATTGCTGATAAATTAAAATGTTGCCCCTATGCGGCAAAATTACAAGTTTTAATCACTGCAGAGTATGCAAGGGCTCCGAGGGATATGCAGTGGCTTCTAAACTTTAGAAAGCACTTCATATGCCTCTAGGCACCCTTGCATTGTCTGCAGTGAATAAAGTTTTAATCACTGCAATGTAAGGGGCAGAGAGTGGTACATACGCTGTAGTGATTAAAAGTGATTCAAACTTTTAATCGCTGCAGAGTATGCAAGGGTACAGCGTGGTATTTTGCTGAACTCTTTTCTTAGGCAAAATGCATCCTCACATCCATGTTTTAACGCAAGGGTGCATTTTGTGTTAAGAACATAGCACCAAATGCGCACTCCAGCATGTCACTCAATACTGTGGAATCTAGCAGGATTTAATGTAATTCCAGGTGATTCCAGGGCATCGAAACCCGTGCATTCTGCAGCTAGGCCTTGAGGCAGATGTGAGGGGCTACAGGTGAGACCGGTCAGTGCTGTGTCAGAGTCAGCAGCACTACATCTCCCCAGGACCGTGACAGCACGTCGATAATTGGCTCCAGTTATGAATGCCAGGGCCGGTCTGGAAGCAGCCTGAGCGCCGCTGAAAGGCACTCAGCGTCCGTCCCTGGCTTTCAAGCTGGTATTAGCGTGACAAATATGGGGCCTTGCGGTGATGAGAACAAAATGCTAAAATGCGTGGCACTTGGCAGGGATGACTGTGCTGTGAGGTAGAGGGGGGCTGGAAATGGGGGGCCCCCAGCACCGCGGGGGGGCCACTGAAACCGTCCCCGCCCCCCTAGTGTTATAGAAATAACCGAGGAATAATCCAATATTGAAATAGACAGAAGTCTTACAAAATGACCGCAGAACGTTCCAGCATTTCAATGAGGGTCTCATATAATGACCGCTCAACACAGCGTTATAATAGGGTCATAGGCAGTGCTTTAAATGGGAAAAATAAGTGCAGGTACTCATTAATATGAGCTAGAGGTGTGGCAAGTGGGCGGGGCTAGGGCGGGGCTAAGAGCAACATATGATGATACATAATAAATTCTGTACCAGTTGCAGCCACTATCTAAACACATGAAAAATATGTTCATGTAAACGAAACGGGTTAACTCATTACACAAAATGAAATCCAAACAGAATGATATGTGAGCAGTTCCTCGTTTTGTAATATTTGCTGCTTTTTCGTGCCATACTGTTATTTGTTGATGTTTGGCACAATACTATCTACTCTCAAGCGTACACACACACACACTCGCACTCCCTCACACTCCCTCTAAAATCTCCTGAGTGTCCTGATTCTCGCCTCTTTCCCTCACTTTTCTCTCACAGAAAAACAGGCACAGACAAACAGACAGACATAAGCAAACATTCACAAAAAGTCTCAGGTGGGATTAAAGCCATTTTAAACTCCTTACCTCCCATGACTTTCTACATTGCTGCTGTCCATGTGCTTCCTCCTTACCTGTGTTTGCCCAAATGCACACAATAGTGGGAATGTGATTAACAGCACAGGGCCTAAATGGGCCCTCCACTGTCAATACAGTTTGATGGTGAACACAGGGACATCATGCAAATGATCCCATGCTGAATAGTTCAAAAGCGGCTCTGCTCAGGACTATAGAAGCGCTGTCGCTGTCAAATAGTTTCCAACCATGACAGCCTAGGCCTCACCGGCACTAGCAGCCAGTGAGCCTATTTTTCATGAGTATTGGTACTCTCCTTAGCAGCAGAGAAGTGCCGGTACTAACAGGGATAAAAATAAGAAGCGCTGGTACACAGTAACTGTGAGTACCAGCCCATTTAAAACAATGCCACTGCCCTTTTCCCTATGACCAGGCTCTTCCTGGTTCCATGCCTTTACAAGGCATGTCCTCTCCATTCGCCTCTCTTCTTTACCCAGCCTCTAAGCACAACCTCAGCATCGTCTCCTACGCCGACGACACCCAGCTGATCCTCTCTCTCACCAACGACCCCGCCACCGCCAGAGCCAACCTACACGAAGGGATGACAGACGTAGCCAAGTGGATGATGAGCAGCCGCCTGAAACTGAACTCGGACAAGACGGAAGTCCTCATCCTGGGATCTTCACCCTCCGCCTGGGACGACTCCTGGTGGCCCCCCGCCCTGGGCAGCGCACCCAAACCGACAGACCACGCACGCAACCTGGGCTTCATCCTGGACTCCTCCCTCTCCATGACCAGACAAGTCAACGCTGTCTCCTCGTCATGCTTCAACATCCTGCGCATGCTACGGAAGATCTTCCGGTGGATCCCCACCGAGACCAGGAAGACGGTCACCCAGGCCTCGTCACCAGCCGTCTGGACTACGGCAACTCCCTATACGCCGGAACCACCGCCAAACTCCAGAAGAGACTCCAGCGGATCCGGAACGCCTCAGCACGATTCATCCTGGACATCCCCCGTCGCAGCCACATCTCCGGACACCTGAGAGATCTGCACTGGCTCCCGGTCAAGAAGAGAATCACCTTCCGTCTCCTCACCCACGCACACAAGGCCCTCCACAACCAAGGCCCAGGATACCTCAACAACCGCCTCAACTTCTACGCTCACACACGCCAACTTCGATCGACCGGCCACGCCCTCGCCACCGTCCCCCGCATCCGAAGAGCCACCACAGGAGGAAGATCCTTCTCCTACCTGGCCGCCAAGACCTGGAACTCCCTCCCGACCCACCTCCGCCTGACCCAGGACCACCTCGCCTTCAGGAAGCAGCTCAAGACCTGGCTGTTCGAGCAGTAGCGGACCCCCCCCCCTAGCGCCTTGAGACCCTCCGGGTGAGTAGTGCGCTATATAAATGTTGTGATTGATTGATTGATTGACCTTTGGCCCCCAGATCAATCGGGTGGTCGGATCATGCTTCGGGACCCTAAAAAGTCTCAGGAAGGCATTGAAGTTTTTACCTGTAAGAGCCCGTCAAACCCTGGTGCATGCACTAGTTACATCAAAGATGGACTATGGCAATCTTCTCTATTTAGGGACCTTGGAGAAGAATTTGAGCCGCCTACAGGTCTTACAGAATGCCGCTGCCCGACTAGTACTTAGACTACCCAGAAGAGCCGCATCCTCAGCGGCCCTCCGGTCTCTGCATTGGCTCCCGATCAGAAGCAGGGTAGAATTCAAAGCACTATGCACGTGCCATCGGATCATCAATGGGAGGTCTCCTCTCCCTCTGAAAGAACTGCTGACGTCTTACGAGCCGTCCCGCTCCTTGAGATCTTCCGGCTCAGGACTCCTGGCTATCCCCAAGGTGTCTAGAGCACGGATGGGCGGAAGATCCTTTAGGTACCTTGCAGCTTCTAGATGGAACAAACTACCCATAGCATTGCGACTAGAACCATCAGAACTAATATTTAGGGCCAAGCTTAAAACTGTACTATTCGAACAGTAAGGTATTCCACTTCTGTAGGTTCCAGTAAGTATCTGCTCTTCAGCGCGGGGACACGCCGCTGGGCGTCACCAAGCGCTTTACAAAACCCCCTAAATAGAAAATAGAAAATATCCCTTCTTCTGCTCCTCCTCCTCCCACATTTTGCTTACTCTTTCCACAAGTCTTCAATTTTCTCACTGTTTTTTCCCTACTTGTCTCCTGTTCTCCCCTCCATGCTGTACTCAACCCCTAAGTTTACCATCTGGCCAGTATTTTGTTCTGCAGTGTCTGTGTGTGTGTGTGTGTGTGGGTGGGTGTGTGTGTGTGTGTGTGTGTGCGCGTATGTGTGTGTCTGTGTGCGTCTGTCTGGGTGTGTGTGTGTCTGGGTGTGCATGTGTGTGGGTGTCCATGTGTCTGGGTGTGTGTGTCTGGGTGTGCGTGTGTCTGGGTGTGTGTGTGTGTTCTATGTGTGTGTGTCTGTATGTCTGTATGTGTGTCTGTATGTATGTGTGTCTGTGTGTGTGTGTCATTGTGTGTGTGTGTGTGTATGTGTGTGTGTGTATCAGTGTGTGTGTTTGTCAGTGTGTTTGTGTCTGTGTGTGTGTGTGTCTGTCTGTGTGTATAGGTGTGTGTCTGTGTTTGTGTGTGTCTGTCTGTATGTGTGTCTGTCTGTATTTGTGTCTGTGTGTATGTGTGTCTGTATGTGTGCCAGTGTGTGTGTCTGTATGTGTCTGTGTCTGTCTGTATGTGTGTCAGTGTGTGTATGTGTATCAGTGTGTGTGTGTGTGTGTGTGTCAGTGTGTGTGTCTGGGTGTGCATTTGTCTGTGTGTGTGTGTGTGTGTGCGTCTGTTTGTCTGTGTGTGTCTGTGTGTATGGGTGTGTGTCTGTGTGTTTGGGTGTGTCGGTCTGTATGTGTGTCTGTCTGTATTTATGTCAGTGTGTGTGGTACCAGAGTTATGACTTTACAGAAATGTGTGTTTTTAAAAAATACCATTTATAAGACGATTCATGTATAAAGAACTCAAAAAATATCTGGTATTTTTATCAGAAAATAAGTGGCAATCCTAACTTCACCCCTCACCTCACTTCTATACATTCATCCCACCTCTGCTATGTTCACCTCATCTTTATCCCCAACCAAAGCCATTGCCAGTTGTCATGTAGCTCATTCCTAGAGTGCTGCAGCGTTTCCTGCAATTCATTGCCCTATGGGCAGGTGCACCTTCACACCCATAGAGCCAGTACTCAGGTCAGTCACTGGTATCTTCTAAATACAGTAATTAATGTTGGAGGGGCTCACAAAGAGAAGCAGCTCCTGTCCTGAACAAAAAGATGCAAAGAAAACCGGCTTTGGCGAAGGCAGAGGATTTTCTTGGGCTGCCACTCGCTTTAGTACAGTCAATGCAGGGGCGGCGGCCTTAGGCATGTGCAACCTGTGCACCTGCACAGGGCCACCAAACCCCAGGAGCCAGCCATCAATATCCTAAATACAACTGGATTACGGACTGTCTTTCTTAACCCATTTACTCACCTGATTGAGAGGGGCGGGGGTGAGGCTATAGCACTTTCAGTTGAATAGTCGTTGCGCAAGTGATCGACAGGGAAGGGTCTGTCTAGACCCTGTCCTGTTAATCACAGCGTGACGTAAGTCTTGCCCTCTTAGACCCCTGCAGTCAGGGCCCATTCACATGGGCGCTGCTGGAATCTCCAGCAGCGAATCTGCAAGAGGCTTGGCGCACTTACAAGCGCCTGAGCTATAGGAGAGACATAACCGGAGCCTGCAGTCCCGTCTATTAGGGTACCGGTAGTCTCTCCGGCTAATGAGAAGTGCCGGTACTGAGGGCCAGAAAATTCAGAAGTGCCGGTACTCAGTACCAGTGAGTACCGGCCCATATAAAGCACTGGTGGAAATACCGGAGGATTACTCTTGCTTCATAGAAAGGTCTCGTAAAATGACTGAGCAGCACGCCAGCATGCAGGGCCGGCTTTAGGGCAGTGCGACTGGTGCGGGCCGCACTGGGCACTGATCTGTTGAGGGGGTGCCAGCCTGAGGGAGGGGTGCTGTGTTTAGCAATAGCTTATGATTATAGAGATGAGGGGCACTTTTGCCAGGTGGTAGTGAGAGAATGTGAGGAGGCGGTCATTGGAAGCGGGGCGCCAACAATGATTGTCGCACCGGACGCCACCAGTGCTAAAGCCGGCCCTGCCATCATGAACCAAGAACTCCTCATCTATGACGAGATCTCATCCACCACACCGTCGCGCGCCAACTTTCCTCTGGCATATTCAATAACCGCTAGCAGCAGCTAAACCTTGCATGAAGATACCCCTTGTTAAAGAGGGTGAGCACATCAACCAACATTCATTGGACTTTCCTCCCAAGATCACACGCCACACCGGCGCCCCAACCCCTCATAAAATCTCCAAGGAAAATTTGTGTGCACTCACCATTTGCATTTTTGTATCTTCATAATTAATGTTTTTCCTTTATTTAGATCTATTGCACATGATTAACTTTTATTAATGTTGTTGTTCTAGTGCTCTTATTGATCGCTATTGTTCTTATCCTTCAGGCTAATTCAACACTTTGTATTGACACCTTATCTTACCAAATAAAATTATTTTTTTGAACTTAAAAAAAAAAAAAAATTCTCCAAGGAAGGCAGAACTCTTTCCCTCGGCGCCCTTCAATCAGCACAGGCCCCAGCGTCACACCTACCTCTGCTCGTGCGCGGTCCTGCTCATTATCAACCAGGCCCCGATCTTCCCCGGCACATGTCCCTTTATTGCATTTTTAATGACTACGTTAAATAAATTATGTTGGCAAAACAGAGAAGATTTACACAAGCAGCACATGGGCCGCTCCGAGAACTCATTAAAGTTGGGAAAGAGAAAAATAAAATCGGCAGAGGTTGTAAATTAATTGTTGCTGGGTTTGTCTCCTTTCACATATATTTGAGGAAGAAAAACAATTAGTTAATTTATTTATTTATTTAGACTGAGGAAATAAAAAGGGCTCCCTGGGCCGTCGGAATGCATATCTTACCAGGGCAGGGAACGATTCCTCGCGCACACTGTAAATTAAAAACTGGCGCGACAGTCAGCAAACACACTCGGAGGAAGAAACGCACAAATCAATCAATACTATTTCATGTCACTCAGGAGACAGGCACCGAGTTCCTGTTCGAAGGACTCCTGTGATGGAGAAGGGGCCTTTTAGTTCCTGAAATGAACAGTACTCTGGCAAGCGCCAGTGTCCTCTTAACCCCTTCGCTGCGGCGGCTATTCCGCCGCAGCGCTAAAGGGGCGGGGCGGCCGCATGCTGGTGACAGAACCGCTCCGTCACCAGCCGCGGTTGAGCTATGCTGGTGACGGAGTGGTTCCGTCATGACCCGCCCCGCTCTTTAGAACGCCCGCGCAGACGCGAAATCAGCGCCGCGCAGGCGCGGCGGCTGGGCCATGACGGAACCGCTCCGTCATCAGCACAGCTCAACTGTAGCTGATGACGGAGCGGTTCCGTCATCAGCAGGGGAGGGGTTAAACATTTTTGTGGCCCCGGGCAAGATATTCTGTGGCCCCTGTTCCTAATTTTGCTGCCCATTTTCTGCTAATTGAAGCCCGCATGATGCCAAACAAGCTTTCAGAAATGCAAAAACATTTGAAATATGTCTTTCCAGGGTCCCTAAGCTCATTATGATACTATTGGGCGAAGCAAGAGAGACTCCGAGGAAGGCAGAGAGGACAGGCTGAGGCGTGGAAATAGACAGAGCGGGGCTAGCTGAAGATAAGGGTTTCTTTTCCAGAGGTCTCCTTGGGAGGCGGGGGCAGTGGGCAATACCCACTTTGGAAATGCCTTACAACGTCTCTTCTGAGCCCTTACACAAAATGGTCCCTAAAAAAATCTCTGCAAGCCACAACAAATGTAGGTCCAAGTGGTATAACTTCCAGTGAGTACTCAGTCAGGCCACCACCACACAGAGGCAATCAGCAAAGCAGACCTCCGTTGATTGGTGGCATTGCTCTGGAAAGCACTATCGTCCGAGTGGTCAGCTCTTTTTTTGAAAACCTTTATTGTGCAAGCAGAAGCATACAAATACGGGCCTACAACCAATCAGGCCAGCCACGACACATTATGAGCGCACGAAGTCAGCATTGAAATTCCCCAGCAGTTTCTCAGCAGTATGTAAACAAGCAGTCAACATTAAAAGGCCGGGTATAACTCCTAGGAGCAGGATGAAGGAAGGTTAATTTTATAATATATTAGGAAGTATAGCAGGATCAGTTGCAATTTTTGACATCTGAATTCCTATGGCGGGCAGTTGGTAAAGCATCAATACAAAGGAGCAGTGAGAAGCGGAAGTAATAGCAGCAATTGGCAAAGTCAACGTATAGTCGCCCCGTTTCAAATCAGTTCCCGCCGCTGCCCACCATCCACCCGTCACCACCTGAATGTGTGCTGGTACAAATCAAAGGAATCAGAACAGCAACGCAAAGATAGCCATCCACTATACTAACCCATATAAAGGGAAAAAGAGGGGAAGGGTAGAAATAGGAATATTAAAAACAGGAAAGAAAGAACGCAGCGCCGCAGTACGCGTCTCATGGCGAGTAAAGCACACAGGACTAGAGACCCACAATCGGGGTTGAGGCGAGTAAGACATGGTACATGTGCTATCATTATCATTGACGTGAGGAAGTCATACCCTACACCCTAACACTCCATGGAGGACGCGCGCAGACACAGCGTCCCGATAAAGGGATTCAAAAGGGCCATAGAACTAAGAAAAAAACGAACAATATACAGACCCCATCCCTCCCACACCACCCTGCACCCCTGCAGAAGGCTATGGCCTACCCCCCCAGCAGCGTGCCTGTCGCCCTAAGTAGAAGCCGAAATATAGAAGAATCAGAAAGTGAGAAAAGAACACAACAGACAAAAAGAAGAAGGAAGTGGGAAAGAAAACCAGTGGGAGAGGAGATCTGCAATCGAACATTCAGCTCCTACCCCCCGCCTTAACACAGCTGAAACCCACATCGAAACGAGATCGACACAACCTCAAATATCAGGAACATGAAGAGGAATCGGTCATACTGTTACAGCAGCGAGCAGTCCTCCTCTCCATACATTAATTAGCAGTCCACCGAGGCAATTCTGTCTCACCCCTGTCCACTCCTGATCATAACTTTAGTACACAATAAAGTAGAATACAGCAAGCAGTTCGGCATTGAGTGTACACAGGATCGGAACAAGGCAGGCCAAGGGCACAAAACAGGGGATCCCAATCTCGAGCAGCAATGCAAACAATGGCGGCAGCAGACCAAACTGTCAAAGAACAACATCAGGAGCAGCAAACAGTCTGGGCGTGGTCCCGCTGTCCACAGCTGCCGAGTCAAACAGCTGCCGAGCTCCCCAGCCAGACTGACCTGGACGGGCCACGACGTGGGGCCCTCACCCATGTCCGCCACAATCAAAACTTCCTGGAGGTTCGGGGTAGCAGACATACGGTCTCCCAGATGAACGGCGGCAGCACTCCCTGCAACAGCCGGGAGAGGCAAAGCAGCACACTCCTTCAGTCGGGCCACATTCATGGGGGACGGCCCACCAGGCATGGTGGCAGAACCGCTATCTTGCACAGCTGCGTCAAAGGCCATGGCCGCACGCCAAGAACATAGGGCAGCGAAGAAATCGCCAATCGTGGGCTCACTTCCGCAAGCTTCAGCAATCATGCATTTCGACAGACCAGATTCGCCGCCCCAAACAGGTCCGAGACCCAGGGCGCCGGCCGCCATTTTGTCAGTGCAGCAGGGACGCTCCGTTCCTCAACCCCCGGACCGGGCCGTCGAATAAGGCCCAACGGAGTCCCGCCGAGCCCCGGCAATGGCAATCTTGGTGCAGAAAGATGGGCCGCCAGAAAACAAGGGGTCCCCCGCGCCACCGTCTCACGGGCGCCGCCCGCCGATTCCGGGCGAAGGGCTTCAAGATAGCCGGACAGGACAACAAAGGGGGGACAAGCCTCCTGTACGGTCTACCCCCGTCCGAGGCGGGCTACGCCCTGCAACAGAGCCCCCGGGCCACCAGACCGGGCCCGGTCAGTCGCCACCGGTACAACCGCACAATGGCCTCTTCAGCCGACCCCTCTCCTCCACCGGGGGCCGGCGTCGACATCCCGCCCCGGCCGACCGTCGCAGGCGAATCCCCGGCCTGCACGCCGCGGAGGCTCCGGAATAAACAAGGGCACAACTCAAGATCCGCGGCACCCAGGAGCCCCCGGGACAAACGGTGAGTGCGAGCAGTGTTTCACCTTCCCATATTTTGTCGAATGTGTCTCCTCGGGGCAGGATGAGGTACAGGATATGTGTTTCAGGCAGGAAGGTTGACGGAGCCGAGCTACAGTGCGGCCATCACGGTCGCGAGCTTGGCTCCTCCCCGGTCAGCTCTTTCTTGATCCCTTTGCTGTTCTTTAGTGATCTGCATTTAAGGGGCTGTAGTTGTTATCTGGAACAGCAGACTCTGCCATGAGTCTTACCAAAGAGAAAGCCCCCTCTTCCGTGTTTTGCTATCACCCTGTACCTTGCTCCACAGTGGCTGGTTTATGTATATATTTGGCTTCACCTCACTGAGAAGGTATACTAAGGAAAGAATAGGTGCACTCAGGGACCCCTTTTGACTTTGTTCAGCTTCTCACTGGCCACTCTTTTCTCTCTTACTCTACGAGACTGTCCCTCTTACTCCCGGGGCGTAAGATTTTCGAGCAGGGCACAACATGGACCGCTAATCAGCCCAAGGTCTTTTTTAAACCTTTGCACAAAGTTTATCCATCAATTAACAAATGGGATTTTGCTTGACTCTTCCTGGAAAGCGGATCAATACAGACTAGAAACAAATTATAAGGCATCATTAGCAGATCGCGTGAATGGATTGATCTTCGTCACCAAGGCCGCACAAAATGTGAGCCACTTCCTCATGGACTGGCAACTGGTGCAGCACTTTTTTATCACATGAAAGATGAGCGTGTGCCCAGTCTCAGAGACTGAGGGCACAGAAGGCCCATCTCCCGGAGATCCTAAAACTGAAAATGAACTCCGGTAAATCGATATTGAACTATAGTTTAAGGGTCCATCTCATGTCACTAATGACTAACATCTACTGCTAGGTCCGTATATCATTAGACAAGTAGGCGGTGCCACCTCAACCCACTGAAGAATGAGCTCCAGAGCCCCCTGGAACAAGAAAGCCCTGTTTTGAAAAGGGTAAGGTAAGGGGCTGAGATTCCTAGATTGAATCTAAGAGCCAATTAGAGTTCTAAAGCGTCTGCCACCTCCTGAGGACAGGAGGACTATAACAGGGGTTAACATAGTGGGCTTTGGGGTGAATTTCCTGCATTTAAAGGATGCAGTCTCTACCATCGTCCCCTAAATGAGCAACAGGATGGGTGATTTAAAATCCAGTATGAAAGGAAGGGCCTTGTACTGGCAGTGAATCCTTCTTTCCTGAACACCAAAACTCCCTGGTGATGTTGCCATATGGGTATGTGAGTTTAAGCAATCTGCAAGGATTTCAAGGGAACAACATTTGTTGAAAAATTGGACATTGAGGATGGTTAGCTAGAGCCAATTCGACTTGTCTATCTCAAGGAATTGAGAATAGAAATGTTGCCTCCACTGTACCAATGAATCCTTTTCCACAGTACACAAACTCAGAGACTTACTCGCTTCAAACAGCAATTCATGTCTTAAAGGATGGGAGAACAGGGTAGGATACATTGGAAAGAAGACAAAGCGTGGAATTGTTGTCCACTATAGTCATGAAATATGTGTCTTGAGAGATGTTCCTTCAGACCTGTAGGTGGCATGAATCTTTCAGCTCCCTTCTTCTATTGTAATAACAGGATCTTTAGTGACAGGGAAAGATATGAATTAGTGAAGCACAATTGTTACCACAAATGGGTGTCCAGGCGCTAGGAGAAAGACTGCAGGTTGGATAGTTTACTTAAGTTCGAAGAGCCAGGTGTTAAGTGTCTACCTGAATATCCCCTTGAATACGTGAGCAGACAATCAGGTGGAAGAGCATTTCTATGTTTGAGGCTAGGTAGGAAAAAGACAGTCTTCCGATTCAGGTACGTTTTCTATGCAGAATATGATACAGGAATGACCTTTGCTGGAAATGGTCCTAATTACCATGCAAAGTGCTTTAAAGAGGGAATCCTTACCTACAAGGAGCCAATATAGATAATTCAGTAAAATACAATAGATTGACAATAAGGTACATTTAGGATGAGCCATGCTGCAGAGATTTGGACCACCTGAAGGTGATGAAGTAGTAACTCAGTAAACCCAAGAAAATTGCGTTGCCATGTGATCAGCGCATTGACTACTATCTTCTAGGTAGATACCAGAATTAGCAGATCTTAGAGTTCTAAGTATGGCTAAGCAGGAAGCTGCAACCGTAGATACTTGGGTAGCAAAAGAGGCATTCTGATCAAGCTGCATTCCCAAGTTCTTATAACAATAATGCTTTTGGAGATGAACTAGTTCTGAGGGCCATAAAATTTGGGAAAAGAACATGTGTTATTTGCCAAACAGGAGAATGTCATTTTTGTCACTGTTTATGTTGAAGCAGCTGGCATTCATCTGCTTGGCCACTGATGACATACATGCACAGAACGTGTTGTGGAAGGATGAAGCGTTGTCAGACACGGATGCAATCAGTTGGGTGTCATTAGCACAGGACATGATGTTGAAACCAAAACAGCAAACCACGGAGGCAAAAGGAGCAATATATTGAACAGAGTTGGACTGAGGTAGGAGTGCCTGAGGGATGCCTGGACATCAAGGAGTAGGAGAGGAACTGAAAGCAGGCAAGAAAATTGATCTTGGTCTTTGAGATAAAAAGAACTGAAAAAGTAGAAGTAGGTTTGTTGACACCAAATAATAAAAGATAATCAGTCCAGGACAGATCCACTGATGAAAAACCTTTAAGAGAGCTTGTGCTAGTACCAACTATAATTGATCAAAAACCTCCCTTTGACTGTTTCTGTGGTTTGTGAAACCACACAATCCATGCAGAGACCAGTAACTATGATTGGAGGAAGAGAATATCCTGAAAAAGATCATATACATTGATGGACGTTTGCAGTCTGAGCTTTGGCTTACGCATTGTGATTGGTTCAGCTGTGCGCGTTATAAGTTTAATCTGGAACCTTCTCTTAGTCTTCAAAGGAGTAGTGAGGTGAGTGCAGCCAAGACTGTCTATCAACTTCCACACCTAGACACAAGCCTCCCACCACAGTTTCCACATTATATGGTTAGCCCCTGTTTGGACTTCCCGCTGCCAGGTGACTTTGTGCCTGTGAGTTGCTAGGATCATATTCAGATCATCGCTGATTCCCTTCTCTCAAAATGCTTGGTACTTGTTAGGGTTATTTTGCTTCCACCTATTACTGTGTTTTAGGGAGTAAGCATGAATCATCATTTGTACAAAACATTTTATATAAATGCAAAAGTAATGTGCTATTGAAAAGACTCTCAGGAAACAAAGCCAACCAGGTTGTTAGGTGTCAATGTGACGAAAGGTTTGGTGCTTGCCCACTATCCCACTCCCTGTCTTAGGGGCTTGTTTCAGGCTGGCACATGGCACTGTCTATATGTGGTACTTAGGTTGCTGCATGGGGCCTGTATTGACATGTTGTTTGAGGCTGGTGCATACAAACCTATAGAGGGCATCTAAGCCTGATCAATGCATCTCCTGCATGTCCTCCTCTTTACACATGTTTTATTCATGAAACTGCAGCACAGAAACAACACATTAACAATACAATATTAACTCCAACCTGGGCTTCAATAACAACTATTTGCACAGGAACCCCTCAGAACAATAAACTCATTCAATTTTATTTCCTCTCTATTAAACCTGTAGCTCACAAGGTCATCTCATCTAGGAGAACGGATCATGGGAAGTGGTGGGGAAGAGACACAGGGCAAGATCTTTAAAGGAAATAAGGATAACCACATTTTCTGTGTAGTAGCATGTCACTTCAGGACCTGTGAACCCAGTGGATAACGTTTGTGACATTAATGGTCTGAGTGGAAGTGACATCACCACATGCACTCTTCTGGACATGGTTCCACAATCTCCTTCTCCGGACATTTAATTAATATTTTAGCTGTTTTTGCGACAGATGTTGGTTCAGATCCCCAGGCTCATTATTTCTCTGTTATCCGTAAATGTTGTCCTCCTGTGGGGGTTCTTGCACCCAAAATATGGGATTATTATGATGGTCCTCTCTCTCCATTATGGTGATGATTGATAAAAAAAAGTGACTTACCCTTCTGAGTAGTATTTCATAAGTCCTTCCCCCACAAGGGTCCTGAGAAGTGCCTGTCACAGAGTGCTGAGCAACGGTACGCGTAGCAAGATCTATCCTCATGATATATGCACTTTGATATCAGCAAGAGACAGCGTGCTCTGATCAATTGCCACCAACCCTCATTACCCGTTAGAGTCCCACTGAACCACACCACGGTCAGGAATTACCACCAACTTTCCCTCCGGGGTGATCTAAATTTTCAGTGATCATACGTTACCATCAAAGAACGGGAGATGACAGTGTCTCTCGTGTCTTTGATGGCTTATTTCCAGACAGGCCACGCACAAAAAGACAATATTAATGTGGACAGGTTTCATCATTTTAATTGAGGTGAAACTTTGAAATCAATATCAACAAGGAAGTAGGGAATATATACAGCTGAATGACAGGAGAGATGGTGAAAAAAATTAATCACCTCCTGGACTGGGTGGAGGAAAATGACATCATGACCCCCCTTCAGGCTGGCTTCAGAAAGAACACGTCGACCATGGATCAGATCTTCCGCCTTCTTCTCCTATATTGGAAGACTGTCACCATAGAGGGTGGAAGACTGTACATGGTCTTCGTGGATCTGAGGTCAGCCTTTGACCTAGTCCCTAGGGGGAAACTTTGGGAGGTTTTGCATCAGCTAGGAGTGCCCCCACACCTTCTCAGTACTATCATCAGGCTTCACGAGAACAACTATGCCCAAGTAAGGTGTGGGAGGGATGGTAAGCTTTCGGGCAAATTCCCCGTCCTCAGAGGAGTCAGACAGGGCTGTGTCCTGGCGCCAACCCTTTTCTGCCTGTTCATTAACAGTGTCATTCAACATCTTGACACTGTCGAGGACAATGATGCCCCGGTTTTGGCAGGCAGGAGGGTTCCGGCAATCATGTTTGCTGATGATACCCTCCTGCTTTCCAAATCCCCCATGGGGATCCAGAGGATTGTAAATGGTTTTGGCCTTTTCTGTCGGCAACACGGGTTGGAGGTCAACACAGAAAAGACTAAGTTTATGATCTTTAATCCCCCAGCCAGAACCAGACCCAACCCAAAACTGGGGGAAGTTAGCCTTGAGAGGGTCTCGACCTTTGTCTATCTGGGGGTAACATTACAAGAAAACCTGGCCTGGGACTGCCAGATAGCGAGATCAAGGTTGAAGCTATCCCAGCTAGCGGGCGCACTCCTGAAGGTGGCAAATAAATCAACCTTTAAGCCTGTAAGCCCGGCTCTTGAAACCTATAGAACTCAAGCGAAGGCAGCAGCCATGTATGGCAGCGAGCTGTGGGGTTTCAAAGCAGGGAAGGCATTGTTAGCGGTGGAAAATACATTTTTGAGACGCCTGCTTGCTCTCCCGCAGGGAACGCCACTGCTCCCCCTAAGATTGGATTTGGGCCTATACTCCATCGCTGAAGATCTTTTATCCAAACCCGTGAAGTTCTGGCATCGGGTATGGTCCACTGAGGAACTGCATCATTATAGGCAGGACCTTATCCATGTACTGAGGTTGAATGGCAGTAACAAAATCCCCTGGCTGGCTTTTATTAAATCAGAATTGTCCAGTTTGAACTTGCCAGACCTCTGGGATGATCCAGTTCAGGGTTGTCAAAGGATCACACGCAAAACTCTTGCCCAGCTGTACAAAAACAAAAATTTGGCTGACATGGACAATGCTCATAGCACCGGCACCCTTACGAGTCGTTTTATGGAGTCCAAAAATTCTTACCTCTTTGAACCTTTTATGGATTTTATCTTTCCTCTTTTGGCGAGGAAATTGTTCCTGCAATGGAGGTTTGGCACACTCCCCACTAAAGTATTTACCCACAAATGGCGCACTGGGGGTGACAAACTCTGTCCTTGTTGTAAAACCAAGAATGAAGATGACTTGCACATAATGTTTGTTTGCCACGCATACCGGAATCCCAGGAAGCGTTGGATTGCTCCGCTGTGCCGGAACCTGGGTTTTCGGAAATACCTACAAGCATACAGGGTTATGAAAACCAATACCCTGGGACATATTGTCTTTGCGGTATCAAAATTCCTAATGGCAGCTTGGTTAATAAGGAAGAAAATGTCCCCCTGAATTGGTGCCTTTGTGTTCCTTACCTCATGCAGATCCTCTAGCCTTTTTATATGTAAATATTCTGTAACATATGCATTCCGTTTTACTGTGTATTTATGTACTGTATTTTACTGTATCTTTTATGGCCCATGTGGCCGAAATAAAGAATTTTTGGAATTGGAATTGGAAAAAAATTAAAACATCAAAGAATGAAAACAGGCATTTAGATGTTTATTTTACCCTTACAAGAAAATATCTAGTGATTGTGTCAATTTAACTGAATGTTTAAAGTAGTGTAGGTCATCTATATTAATACTGTGTAAGTGGATGTGATATGTATCATAGAATTATATGGTGTATGATTACCCACGGTTTTAAGGTGATTTGATAAATATATATCTTTGTATGAAAATAATAAAGAGTCATAGATAGTAGTGATTTTTCCAGTGAAATATTCTCTTTCTGATGTATTCCTTTCAGGTTCCATGACAGTGAAATTTGGTATCTGAGCACATTGGAGGAGAGGCATTGTGATATAATATCGGTAACGTGTGTATTTTCTCAAAATAAGGAACTTTTTTTGCCATCTTTACTGCATTAAGGTACAGTGTGATTTATTTGCCCATCTGACATATCCATGTCATATTTCTTCAAACAATCTAGTGGGTCTATTACGTGAATCCTTAGGCGTAGTTGGAGTTTTACCCCCACTGCACCAGCATGAACTGTAAAAGTGCTAGAAAGGTAAGGCGTGGCAGAGTCGCTGAGGCATGCCCTTCTGCCTACGCCAAAGCAAAGTCAGTACCCAAAGCAATACCTTTTGTTGTGGCACCCCTTGGTGATAGCATGGCACACTTTGGTGTGAACAAATGCATCAGCATGTTGGAAGGTTAAGCTTTGTTCCATCGGAAGCTACACAGTACGACTTCTGTCTGAGGGACAGTTTGCAAGGGGATGCAGGTCACACACCTTCCAGAAGTATGCATAATGCACACCTGGTGGCTCTTTCTAGGGGCAGCTTAAGGAGTTTAAGGCCCTGGGCCAAACATATCTTGTTCGGACAATTTAGACTTAATAACGAGTACAAATGACAATGCTGCAAGATGCAATTTCCAATATGAATTCCAGGACAAGGAAGAAGTACCACAGTTTACATAAGCACTTTGACTGGTAAGAACTACAGCTAGAGTTTGTCAAATGTGGGAAATAGTCTTAAACATCAGTAAAATAAAAGTCCAAATCCATTAACAATGTTTCTCAGTGCAACCAATTCATTTCCATAACACCCAAAAATAGATCAAAGGAAATCAAAATTCAGAGGCCAATATGTGTCAAGGAGCTTTTGAAAGAGATACACACTTGGAGATGTTTTGGCATTGATAGAATGCTGGACACCACACGTTTATGACAGGGACACATCAAGACAGCAGCAGTGCAGGTCTCTCAGTGAAACTGAACAGGCACAGCTGAGCACATTGATGATTTTGTAGTGTAAAACCCTGTTGGATGGACCAAAACTCTCAAAAAATAATTTGGATAAAACTGAGATCTTCACAGTTGGAAAGGATCTCTCTGCCATGACCCTCTCTCTCCCCTGCCACGCGCGGTACTTTTCCTGCATCCAAGTCACCCGCTATATGCCTTAGAATAAAACTAGATAAGAAATTGAAAGGGAACAGCCAGGTATCTGCAGTCATCTTATCTTTTACCTATGGCTGCTTAAACGTAGACCTATATGCCCCTACTCTCTTTGGAAACCAGGAAACTGATTCTGACAAGTTTAACGCTGTGCTCAGTATTGATGTTTGAATGCTGATCTCACTTTGCCTTGTTGCTTGTGGGTTCCCACACGTTTTCTTTGTAATAAAGTAACGTTTTTTGTTAATGCAGCTGGTTTTCCTTAATGGAAACTGGGCTGCGGGTAAAATAAAAAAGTAACAATTGTTTGTCTGTTTAAGAGCAAAAAGTGGTTCCCCGGACCTCTGCCTGATCTTCAACAATTTTTTTTTACATTCACAACTGGTTGCAATGCCACCTTGTTGGACTTGGCCCTTCTGGCAGGTTCACCCCTAAACTTTTTGCTTGTAATAGTGACCTGGTGATGGTGATTTTTGGGTTCTGCGCACTTTCACTGTGTCCTAGTGGAAAGTGCGTGCGCACTCTGAGTGCATGTGATGAGATAGGCCTGCCCTCCCATAGGAATGCATGGGGAATGCATGTGTCCCTGGTAGTTCCTGATGCGTGGGGTGTACAGGTTCGAATTTGATATGTGCGAACTCGTGAGAGTGAATGCTTCGCAATGGTGTATGTGTCTTGTGTACAAATGCCACTTCTAGGAGTTGGCATGTTAGTGTAAAATATGCCTGGCATGTGATTGGCTGGAGCTGGCTGGTGAGCCTGGCTCCAGGAAGGCTGGATGGGTCTGCCCGGTGGTGAGTGTGAGATTAGCATGTCGATGGCTGGGGAGGAGTGCACCTGGTCCCTGATGGGCATGGACTTTCCCCAGACAATGCTGGCTCCGCCCCCTGTGGTGCGAACTGATGACCCTAGCCCTGCCAGTGAAAGAAAGGGGTGGTTGGGCCATCAAGGGTACTCCCAAACCAGCTGCAACTGGTTTCTCCCCCACCCTGCACCTACAGACAAAGGAATTATGTGTATAAAAATGGGGCTGTGTCCCCACAGAAGTTGTTCTCTTCCGCCACTTGGACTGTCTCCCTGCCTGGAGACCCAGTGAGCTGGCTCTGGGCCCAGCCTTGCCCCCCCCCCTTCCTGCCTAGAAGGACTTTTGCTGGGCTTGTTGGCCCCTAGCGCCTGGGAGCGCTTTGATTGCCTTTTGGCGCTTGAGAGCGCTGTGTTGTGACCTAGCGCTTAATAGCGCTTTATTTGCCATTTTAACGCAGGGAGCGCTTTACATTTCATTTAGCGCTTGGGAGCGCTCTGGGTGCTTTGGCCGGTGCCTACCCGGCATCATTTGCCTGCGTGCTGGTTTTCTGCCCTAGCGAGTGCCCACCTCGCATTTGTGCCGCTCGGGTCACTTCGCTTTATTTAAATTAGAGGGAGCCCACCCCTCGTAGCACCGAGTTCACCGCCGCAGCCCAGGAGTGTTTTGGGACGTTGCCGGGCCGCTGCCTAGTGCAACCCGGAAGTGCCCGCCTCCCTGCTCGGGCCGCACTGTCATTGGCGGACACCAGAGGCAGGAAGCCAGGCAAGCTGCAGCAGGACGTGGCCAGGCCGGTAGTAACCCGGAAGTTAGGCCGGCGGAGAGAGCCCCGCCCGCCTGCCCCTGGATATGGTATACAAAGAGTAGATAGAGAGAATGAACAACGTGGTGGAGGAGTTGCCATCATATATAGGGACTCCCTCAGCTGCTCGACGGTACCACTGCAAGAGTTGACAGATGCAGAAGGGATGGGTTTTATAATTAAAATCAATGACAACTTCTCCTTCTCGGGGGCTTTGATTTACCGCCCACCAGGACCCTGTGCGGGTTTCCTGAGTAACATAGGAGAGGTGCTCAGCCCATTGATACTTAGGTATTCTAATTTCACTCTGATGGGTGACATAAACATCCACCTTGAGTCCACTATCGATACTTCTGCCGCCTCCTATCGGGAAACCATGGAGGTCATGGGCCTGACTATCCTAGACACCCTAGCCACCCATGAGGCAGGGCATACAATAGATTGCATTGCCACCAACCTAGATGCTTTGACAACTTACCCCCTTAGACCCCAAATATGGACTGACCATATGCTGATTCCTTTTACGTTCCCTCTTATGTCCTACCGAGAAAACGATTTTAAAAAGGAACACAGCACGGTCATAAGGGATGAATGGAAAACGATATTGTCCCACCCTGAACTGATAACCATAGCCAGGAACTGTAGACCCCAGCTGGTAGTACCTGCTAATCCCATCAGCTTCAGAACATGGATGAATGATCTGAAAGGCACAGTTGGGCAGGGAAAAAACAGAATGAGGCAGGGTAGAAAGAAAACATCTGCACCCTGGTTCGATCGAGATCTCAAAGACAAACAAGGAGAGCTCAGAAGAGCTGAAAGAAGCTGGCGGAAAAATTACTCTAGCCTAGAACGCAGCAAATACAAAAGGATAAAAAATGCCTATCATGCGCTGATCAAACAAGCAAAAAAAAGGTACTTTTCGTTGGCAATAGAAACAGCCAGCAGCAAACAAAAGGAAATATTTAAAATTGTTAACGGCTTTAACAAACCTAAATGTTTAGCGCAGGATATCCCGCCCTCGCAGGCACTCTGTGATAAGATCGCAGATTTCTTTGAGGGAAAAGTACAGGGGCTGACGAAGGACTTTGCTGTTCCCATATTAGAGCCCAGAATAGAGGAGGATATAGTGAGGCAAGGAGCCATGCAGCTGAAAACTTTCCTTCCAGTTAGCCTGGAGGACACCAAAAGAGGAATTCTGGCAACAAAATCTGGATCCCCCTTTGACCCCTGTCCAGTTAGACTCCTACACCTCATTGTGGACATCGCCAATCCAATAATAAATGCCATTGTTAACACCTCACTGTCCACAGCCAAAGTCCCCCCTGAGTGGAAACTGGCAGCGGTGAAACCACTGCAAAAAAAACAACTCCCCGACCCCACCACATTGTCGAACCTACGACCCATCTCACTACTTCCGGCCCTGTGTAAGGTTACAGAGTCAATTGTAAATAAACAACTTACTCGTTTCCTGGAAGAGAGTGAGGCATGGCACCCTAACCAGGCGGGCTTCAGGGTCCAACATTCCACCGAATCGGCCCTCCTGTTCACCACAGAAACTATCCGCTCAGCCCTAGACCAAGGTAAGAAGGCCGTCTTGATTTTATTAGACCTATCGGCGGCCTTCGACACGGTCTCACATGCCATCCTATTAGACCGGCTAATAACATCTGGCGTCACAGGGACAGTGCTTGAGTGGATAAGAAACTTTTTAAGTGACAGGAGGCAAGTGGTGACCCTGGGGGAATTTTGCTCCAGTGAAAAAGCGCTGTTGACGGGAGTCCCGCAGGGTTCGAGCCTGAGCCCGACCCTGTTTAATGTCTATACCGCACCCCTGATAAAATTGATTTCGTCATTTGGCATAGACGCCATAGCCTATGCCGATGACACACAGCTTATCCTGGTAATGGATAAGGATAACCAAGCCTGGGAGGAAAATCTCAAAGGTTGCCTAACGGCCACCTTTGAATGGATGCGTCTAAACCATCTGAAATGCAACACAGGCAAAACGGAGATCATGCCTATAGGCCCAAATAATGAGTTCATCCCACGATTATGGTGGCCAGAAAAAGCTGAAATACCACCTCATACAACCAACTTGGCCCGTAATCTGGGGGTGCATTTTGACTCTGACCTGTCTTTTAGACAACAAGCGGCTAGAGTGGCAGGCATGTGCTTTGGGGTAATAAAGGGGCTGAGAAAGTTCTTTGATCTTTTGCCCCTTGAAGCAAGGAAAACAGTTACGGTTGCACTAGTAACATCACGCATCGATTACTGTAATAGCCTCTACGCTGGCACAAATAAAGCTGTCACACACAAACTTCAGATGGTGCAACATGCAGCTGCGAGGTTGGTTTTAAAGTGGCCGAAAAGATCATCTGCAACCAAAGCCCTTAAGGCACTACACTGGCTGCCTATTATAAAAAGGGTCTTGTTTAAAGTACTCTTAATTACTTTTAGAGCGGTCCACAACTTAGGCCCATCCTACCTGAGGAAAAAATTCAGCAGATACTGCCCAACCAGAGCACTGCGTTCTTCAACGGCCAACTTGCTTACTGTCCCAAGTTTCAGACTTAAAACTCGAGGGGGTAAATCCCTGGCAGTACTGGGAGCAAAAGCATGGAATTCCCTTCCCCCCCAGTTGAGATCATTGGATAAAGAAATAGATTTCCGTAAACACCTAAAAACCTGGATCTTTAATCTACAAGACACGACTGCCCAAAGTCTAGTGTAATTCGGGTCTCGGTCAAGTAAGCATAGGAACTACCTAACATCTGGTGGTCTTTTCTGGGCGCCTAGATGCTCCTTGGAGCGATTGTCGCGCGTTATAAATTGGTATTTACATTACATTACATTACATTAGAGGCAGGAGCACCACAGGAGCCAGTGCCGTCGTCCCCCCCCTCCCCCGGGCTCCCAGGCGCGAGGGAGTGCCTCGGGGAGAGAGGGAAGTCCGGCCGAGAGAGCCCGTGGTAACCGGCACAGAGAAGCCCAGTGGAATCAAACCGCCACCGCCTGCAGAGGTCTCGAGGGAGAGCCCCGGTCTGCCGAGTGGAGAGTGAGAGGAGCCCCCGCCCCATGTCCCGGTGAGTGGGGGGGCCCGTGGTGTTTATTTGTAAGAGAGGGAGGGCGTCGGGACACATTGCCGGTGTCCGCCCCCCTCCATGTAGCCTGATTTTCGCCCCTGGGGCATCTTCGTGTCTGTGGAGCCCCCGAGGCTCTTGGGGCCATCTTGTGATTTTAGAGTCTCCAGAGCGGGACTCCGACGCCTGAGCCCCCATTGTTGATGGGCCCTAAGAGGCTCAAGGCGCATTGTTGTTCCAGAGCCCCGAGCGGCTCGCAGTTGCTTACCCCGAGTCCCCCGTGAGGGACTCCAACGTTGGGGGGCACATCTCTTCGAGCCCACGAGGCTCAACGGGCGCATTTCATTATTGAGAGCCCTGAGAGGCTCTAGGGGGCAATCAGTGTTCAGAGCCCGGAGAGGCTCACGCTGCACCTTTGGTTGGTTAAGAGCCCAAAGAGGCTCTTGGGGACACGAGAGTTCTGGCCAGAGCCTGCGAGGCTCCACCCTGTTGGCCACACCATTGTCTCCACAGCTGCCCAGCACTTTGTGGGTAGCTGCTACGTTTAGGCCCCAGACACTGGCACACAGGGCGTCCTAGCCCCAACAAGGCCAGAGGGCCTAGGGACAGTCACAGGTGATGACTTATGTGAGTTGGCGCAATTGTTCTTTAATACACCGCTGAATGTGTTGTTTAATGCATCATGTGTTTTCCTTCTTTGATACACCTCTGAATGTTGGTAGGCATCGTGTGTTTTTCTTCCCTGCACCTCTGAATGTGTTGGTTATGCATCATGTGCCTTGTTCCTTACACCTCTGAATGTATGTTATGCATCATGTGTTTTGTGCTTATACCCCTACAGGTATTGTGATACTTAGGTGGTTGTTTTCTTGCTAGTACAGGAGGTGCTAGTGAGGTCCTGGTTACCAGTGATTACTGGTTGTGTGCTATTTCTTGCTACAGTGATTTTATATTCTATGTTCTAATTCTACCTAGTGCTAAGTTCTAAAAGTGCTGATTCCTGACAGGGGTCCAGGTGGCCCTGTCTTGTAAATATCCCCTGTAAATTCTGCCCGTGCCTGTTGGCACATTGTAAAGTGTGTGTTTTATCTAATGTGTTTTGGTGTAATACAAAGGCTATTTTTATATATAACCTTGTGTGGAGTTTCCTTTGTGGTGGGCCTTGGGTGTTGTTGCTGGGGTGCGTGCGCAAATACTTAACTCATATCACCTCCAAGTTTAGCCTTGCTGCTCGCGCCACGTTACCTAGAGGGTGAGCAGGGGTTATCTTGGCGTGTAACTCCCTTGCCCTGACTTAGGAGTGGTGGTCTCTGATTGACTTTGGCGCAAGCCCTGGCCAGCCAGGGATCCCATTTCTAACACACCTCCTTTCAAGTGTTGTAAAATATTATTATTATTAATGCAGCTTGTTGAGCGCACGGCTACATCCAACAGAAGTGTCCCGGCGCTAACACCAGGAGTACAGCCGCAGCCAACAGGGACCAGGCGGGCTAATGGCCAACAAGGCTTTATGCTCGATCAAACAGCCACGTTTTTAGGACTTTCCTGAACACTGGTTCCGACCTGGCCTTCCGTAAGTGCTCGGGCATAGAATTCCATATTTTGGTTGGAAAACATTTATACATTAGATATTGATTCTGTATTTGGAAGAGACACCTAGGGCATGCCCCTTCCAGATGCCGATTTGGTATCCATTTGAAATGCAATTTAGGAGTTGGAAAATATTTTCCTCCTCCTAAAAATGAGATTAATAAATAACAAAACGCCTTCTAATGGTCACAAATGCTGAATTGCAGATTTTGCAACCATTAAACAGCTCTCATCGCCACAACAGATGACATACGCACCCTACTCAACAGAGGAGAATCGTCCACCCTGATCCTGTTTGACCTCTCTGCCGCCTTCGACATGGTCTGCATCACACACTCATCAATCACCTACAGTATCACAGAGGACGCGCTCAGATGGGTGGCATCCATTCTCACAGGACGCTACCAAAAAGTTCACCTCCTTCCCTTTACATCCCAAGCCAAGCACATCTGCGGCGTTCCTCAAGGCTCATCCCTCAGCCCAACACTCTTCAACCTCTACATGACTAGACTTGCAGACATCGTCAGACCACACAACATTAACATAATCTCCTATGCTGATGACACACAGCTCATCCTATCCCTTTCCGCCGACCCCACATCAGCAAAGACAAAATTAAGGACTAGAACCACTGAACACGTCAAATCTGCTGAGGACTTTTCAGAACCACCCCTCCCTTAATGACATAGTATCTAGCGATAGTGAGGATGTGGCTTTCTATAAAACCAAAATGGAAGATAACTCACAAAAGTTGGTCTCTACTCCGTTTTGGTTGTCAATCTAAATTACAATGCTGAAACAGAGCTTAATAGTGTCGGCCTAAGGCTTCTCTCAGATGAGAAGAATGAGAGGACTGAGAAACCGATGGTGAAAAAAATCTTTCCAAAATATTAATGGTGGTTTGAATGAAACAAATAAGTTGGCACTGATAGAGGAGGACGTGAAGACCCACAAGGGCTTGGTGAGGATTATTTGAGGAACATTTGAGGTAACTGTACTCAACTGTCTGTAAACAGCTGATGCTTCAGTAAGTTTCACCCCTCTCGCAACTGTTTTTCATGTTTAAGCTCTCCTCAAGTGGATTTATCTTGGTTGACATATGGGGATTAGGGAGCAACACCACCAGGTAACCTGGAAGTGTTCTCTTGGAATGTGTACAGTGTAAATAGACTCTGTAGGACAGCAGACCTGACTAAGATATGGATTAAGAATGAGATTATTTGTTTGTAGGCGACGTGGTTAGCTGGTGAATTCTTGTATCGAACTGCGTTTGGAAAATCCACAAAGAGGCCATTAAATAGCATGGTGCATATCCAGGAGCCTGTTAATGTTAATCTCTGCGAAGTGCGTTAAAGATGCTAGGCTAATTAAAACCTGCTGTGATTGGATGCTGGTCTGTCTGCTGAATATGTATAAGGATTCCCTGTCCATGGATACGCTAATTGTGGTTAATGTATATGCAAACCTTGTTTCGGATTCTTACAATGATAAACAATGGCAGCTGTTCAGCAAAGATTTCTGGGACCTGGGGACCCATTTCTATCATCCCCAATATTAATTGCGAGGGATTTTAATTTACGTCTCTCCTCTGTAGTGGTGGATAAATTGAACAGTGAAAAGCTTTAAACATCGAAAATACCTAAGGCAATATTTCCAAGCTGTTTATTCTGGGGGAGGGCACTATTGTTGGTAAAGTGCCTAACCGAAGCAGGGGCTGTCTGCTCAAATGGGCGCTTCAAGGGTGATAGTCCAGCTGCCAAACATATACATACAGTAACCAGAAATGCCCATTACACCATATATTTATCCAAGAATGGTTCTTTGAACAGAGCAAGTCTTTTAGAGTGATGGAAATAATTGGAGGATCTAAGAGCTGTATTTCATTTCAACACAACACAAACTCAAACGTGATCCCTATACAAGTTTCCATCCCAAATGTATAAAATGAGAACTGATGATACCTGTACGGTATTAGTGACCAATATCAATCCTTTAATGGATCTTTTATGAAGGTAGGAGACCCAGAGGGTGTGTTGCAGTCCAAACAGACTATTGCAGAGGTGTTGGATTGCCTGACACCTTTGCTTGTGAAGAGTGATGCTTTAACGCCAAGTAGGGAGCCCTATTTTGTAAATAGACAACTTTGGTTTGACCATCGGTGTCAAGCCTTCAAAAATAATTTACAGAAATTGAGTCAAAAAAGGGGTTCCCAAACGATTCAGATGAATGAGAAAGTCTGCAGACCGCCAGGATGGAGATATAGCTTTACTAAAAGGAAAAAAAACATGATTTTTAGAGAGTAAACTGAAATGAAATGATAGAAGTCTCAATAGCAAAAGATTTGAACATATTTTGGAAATTAATACAGATGTGAAGTAAGAAAGAAATTGGAATAACTAGATTTTCGGTACCTGAAGTGTGGATAATACATATCAGTAATATTTAAAAGGCTTCAAGTAGCTTTGGAAGAAGTGCTTGGGTTCACCCAAAGGTGAGCCTCCTACATTATGTGAGCGTAAATTTGTTGAAAAGGATAACAGGCTCCCTTAATCTGAGAAGGGCAGAAGGCCCAGAAAACTTTCCAAAAGTAATTTTAAAATCAAAATCTGACTGGTGGCTGTTTATATCTGTAACCAAATCTGAAACGTTTCCGATCAGTGGGAAAGGTGTGGCAATTGAGTCAATCCTTAACAAAAAGGATCCATTGGACCACAGTAATTTTCATTTGATCAGCTTGATAGATGTGGATGTCAAGCTTTATTCCAAAGCAATCTTGTTGTACATGAAGGACTGGTGAGAGAGTAATGGTCTTTTTCCCTTGAACACAGAGGTTTCAAAGAGGGTCATAGTGCGATTGATCACTGTATTAGTTTGCGGGCAATGGACTGGAAGGCTACATAATCCTCAGGTAACCTACTCTGTTGTTTTGTAGGTTTCTACTCCACGTTTAACCTATTGAAACATACAAACCTGTGGGCTACACTGGATTTTACGGGAATCCTAATTGTCTTCTGGATTTCTCAGAAGGGCTTCACCAGGAGAATTGGTGAGTGGTGGAATTAGACATGAGGGGGTTAGTATCTAGGAGAACAGCATCATAGAATGGTCTTCTACAAGGGTTTGTTTTGGCTCCTACCCTATTCTCCTCGTACCTGGCTGACCTGCCATTGGCCCTGAGGGAGGCCAAAGCCTGCACTCCAAAATCAGGAGCATACACGTATCATGCGTACTATATGTTGACGACCTGGAGATTGTGGATCTGAAACAGCTGGGGCTTAAAAGGAAGATTGTGGCCTTTACCAACTATTGTGTGGCTAACGATTTAACTATTAATATGGACAAAATTAAATATTTTAAATTGGAAAAAAGTCTAAGTCATTTACTTGGCTGCTGGGAGATAAAGTTGTTGAAATTGTCACCTCTTATAACTATCTTGGGATGATATTTAATTAAAAACTGAATTGGAAGACCCATGTAAAAGGAAATTTTATCAACGGTGCAAGACTTAACAAAATTAAAAAAGAGTTTGGTGGTCCATCACTAACTCCGGTGTTCACAGCCTACAGGGCTATGGTGCCGCCACAATGCCACAATGCCTGTAAGCGGCGGAACTTGTATGTCTAGACTCAAATTTTATTTGGGACAGGAGTGAGGGCAAATGCTTAAGAAAATCTCTTGGAATACCCAATGCTGTGATGGTTCAGGCTATAGGAGCAGAATCCGGCCTGCAGTCTTGGAATTAATTGGAATGGAAAATGGGTTTGTGTTTGTGGTATATAAACTGCGAAGCATGGATGACAAAAAAACTCTACTTTCTGTGCTATGGAAATCTTCAATAGTGTATTGAAATGGGCTGAAAGGGTAAGAGCCAACTGCCTGGAATGGCAGTAAATATGAATATGGCAACCTATGAAGTGGAAGAGCCCCAAACGTTTTTGAATAGAGACTTCAGTGATATGTGTGTGAGGGAATCTCGGGTCGCAGGCATTACGGTATTTGGTCACAATGAAATCCACTTGTCATTTATTGGAGTCATGGCAAGCAAACACTGCATATCCACATCACTCTAAGTTATTTATCCTTCGGATGCGTATGCTTATATCGAAAAATCTCTTGTATATAAGTTCTGGTCATTTTTACAGGTTATTAGACTCCGATGGTCAATGCACTTGTGGATTACGCAGTGAAAGTTTTAATGTGCATGTTCTGTTTGATTGCCTGTACTTTTCATCACTCAGGGGCTTGATTTTAAAACTTGATTTTATCAAGAATATGATTCAGAATAGAAAAAAGGTATTCATTTACAGTTAATATAGAAAAGTTTGCTGTAACACGAGCTTTGGGAAGGTTTTAAAGGGGAATTCTTGGTTGATTGTATAGTACTTGTAGATTGTTTTAATGTAATGTAATATATGTATTCGGTTTTATGGTCCAAATAAACTTTTATTTAAAACAGGCAGAAGCAGGTGCAGACCTCAAACCCACCTGGATGAAGTACAGCCCTGCACACAGATGGTTCCGCACCTTGACAGACACCGAGCAAGCCTCACTCACACTAACAGCACGCAAGAACAGCATGTGAACACTGACCTGTGTTTACATGTAATATTCAGGCTATGTGCACTAGAAGTCAGTATAGTGACGTGTTTTCAGTACTGTGATACAGAAGCAGCTCACTAATATTATCACAAATAATTTCCAATTTCTCAGAAGTGAAGCACTGTTTTGATCTAAAATATTTTTTTACGGTTGTTGCATGGATTAAAAAACATAAGCGCACCATTTCTGTAACAATCTCCCACACATCACGCTTACTAAAAACAAATTAAAAGAGCATAGTATTTAAAACAATCTATGTCTAAGAGTCATTCAAGTTCATCAAGGCCAGACTGTCTGCAATCACAGGGCTCAGGCATACAGTTGTGAGGACAACCAGGGACCCCGTGAGGACCACGTTGTCTCTGCCTCTTACTCCTCCTAACTCACACCCCTTGGCCACAGTCCTCTTCTCCTCTGAGGTGCTCGTGTTCCCTTCTCTCCCTCTGCTCGCCAATCCCTTTCTTCTTCATTGTGCCGCCACTGATAATGCTGGTGGCTTCCTTGGTGCCTCCTGGGTCAGTGCTCCTCTTGCCAGGCTCCCTCCCTGCGCTCTATGGTCCACGCGTCTCCCCTGATTGGCTGATCCAGTGATCTGTGCTGCCTGTGCTCGCCACCCACCCCCATGTGCCGCCGTCTTCATCTGCCCGCTCACATTCACCACCTGCATAACCCTCCATCATTTCTTTGTGGTTTGATACAAAGCGAACTAGACCCATGTGGGGTTAGAGGGGAAACCAGAAACATCATTTATAGTACAGAAAGACACTCAAGTACATAATAAACCACGAGAATACCATTGAGAAACATTAAAATGCAACATTTACAGGAGAATAAATTATGGATGGGGGTTCAAACAGCTGCAAAGAGGAGTGCCGCTTGTAATACACACATCCAGGCTTGCAGTAACTTGCATCACTTAGCCTTGTGGTACAGCTGGACCAAACAAGGCCATCATCAGCGTGCAGGATGGAAGCGGAAGCAGCATCACCATAGTTAGCTCATGTTATCTCTTTTGAAGGATCCAGAGATCAGACAAGATAGAGACGAAATGCTGGAACACCCGCCATTTTATCTCTGTGTTGAAGTTCCATCTTGCAGGCTGGAGAGGGGGGCAACACTCCACCATGGGTTCACCCCCAGGGTGTGATTGTATAAGAGCTCTATTCTTTCTACATGAAGGTATTTACAGCAAGAACATGTCTGACTCCTCACTTGCCATTGTGCATGTAAAATGACAAAGTGTTTGTTCTGGATATTCCTTTATCCCAGAGGCAAATAAAAAGGTGTATCTGCCTTTGTGTAGAAACAAGCAGTTATCCTGATCCTTTTCTAGAAAGTGTAAAAGGATTTATCCAATTATTTTCCATGTTTCAAACTGGCTGGAGGATCTCAGCTCATTTTAGGTTATGATATATATGTGTAAAACACGCTGTCACCTGCATGGGGATCCTGGCCCAGAGCAGGTGTGTGCGTCAAGCCCTGCCCATGGTAGGCTGATTCATTGAAAACCCAGGTCTTCGGCTTCTTGCAGAATTCAAGGAGGAGGCACTGATGTGTAATGGGAGCCTGTTCCACTCTTTGGAGTGATGGAAGAGGACATCCTTCCCCCTGATCTGGTTCTGTGTATGCAAAGGATGTGTGCGAGTGGGAGTCCAGCAGAATTAAGGGATCTGCGTGGTTGGTGGAAGGTGACTTTTCAAGTAGGCGGGCTTATGTTGTGTAGTGCCTTGAATGTTTGTGTGAGGAGTTTGAAATGAGCACGTTTGTGTATAGGGAGTCAGTGGAACTTTTTCAGATGCAATGTGATGTGAGTTCTGTGTGTGAGGTTCAGGATGAGTCTGGCTGCCAAGTTCTGGATGGTTTGAAGTCTTCTAGTGAGTTGCTTGTTGAAGTTCCGGTAAATTCTGAAGTGAATTTTTGATGTGTTATTATGAAGTCCATGATATACATGAATATTTCATATTTTATAAATATTTGCTGTTGTATTTGGTGACTCCTCTTTAATGTCTTCCAAAGACCTCATGATTTTGGTATACCTCATGAAGTAATGACTGAGACGAGAGCAAGGACAAAGAAGTAATGTCCTGATTACTTTCTGGTAATCCTCATTACTCTACGTCCTACTTGTGCTCGTCTCAGTCATTACGCCCTGCCCACCTCCCTCAGTATTGATGCCTTTGACAGATGTTTAATAGAGACACTAGGATTCTAGCCATGCCATCGCTCTTACAGCATCCACATACTGGTGGGCGGAGCTTGCACTAGGAGCATTTCATAAAGTTTTAGTGTCTCTGGAGGTGGAATCCACCCCATGAAGTAATGCATGGAGCAAGGATACGTTTTGAAGATTACTAGTGAGTAATGTGACTTTGCCACCCCCTGATGGCCACGAGTAGGCATTACTGTGAGTGTGAAATCTTCACCGGCACGAGCCACGGCCAAACATGGCCAGTGGGCGGCTGGGGTCCCTCACAATGCCTGCTCCGCGCAACAAGTCACTGTTAATGACTGCACACACTACCCACATTCAATCCATATTTTCTCTAATCTACTCACTGACCCAGTTGGACTAATGGAGAGACTTCCCCCAGTGGTGGAGCGTGGGCGGGGCACAGGGACAGTTGCCCCAGGCACAAAATTCTTCGGGGCATTGTTAGGGGCACACAATTTGAAAAGAAAAGTGAAAGGATACTTGCCCTGCCCCGGGCACCAGCATCCCACGCCACACAGCTGCTTCCCCCTAACCTCCTAAGAGGAAAAACTTGCCTTTTTACCCTCTTGCCCAGGGGGAAGGGATTACTTTGTGTACCTTCAAACCAATTCTTTCTGCCCAGAAGGTGTAGTAAAAACGTCCCCCTGCCCCGGGAAACAGTACTGTTTTTAACCGCTTCTTATGCACACTAACATCATTAACAAACAAACATAAGGGACTGGCAGGATGCCAACATTTATACCGTGGGCATCTTGAGCAGCTGACATAATGTCTTTTTTATTGGAAGATTTATTCATTTTACAATCAATTGCAACATCATAAATAAACAATTTACATAATATGCGGTCTAGTGACTACATTGCTGACCTTGGAACCCCAAAACCTGGATTCTAATCTCACATCAAATCACTTCGTCTCACTGCGCCAGATGTTGCAAATATGTGTACAGTGTGCCTGCTGTTCTAGCGACAATCAATCCCCCTCACACAAATCACAAAGGGGCAGATTTATAAGCCCTTTGCGCCACGTTTGCGTCATTTTTAACATGGGAAAAGTAACGCAAAAGTGACGCAAACGTGGCACAAAGGGCTTGTAAATCTGCCCCAAAATGTTGACTGTAATCTGGACGTGACGCACACTATGCTACGTTCAGGACCGCACCTCGGGCCAGACTTGCTAAAACTGGCACACAGCACTGTGGGAACAGCCGCAGCACGTCGCTGCGTTAAGGGTAAAAGAAGTGCACAGTGCTGTATTTAGAAAGAGTCCACGTTTCTGTGTGATGCTAATCGTTGCACCACAGCTCAAAGGCAAATGAATAGCTGTTTGCACAAGATTTGTATTCGAAGGACACACTCCCCTAAACAATATCTATACCCAGATGTAAATTATCCATAAGTAAATCATGCAATATGTTTTATTTTGAAGATATTACACATACAACATTCCATATTTATATTGTTTGCACCTGCTTTTTTTTAGGGTTAGGATTTCATGTAAAGCCATTTCGTGCTATGTTAGTATATCTAGGGCCTTATTTATGGAAACGGTTGCATCGCTGCGTGAGAACAGCAATGCAACACTTTTCACTGCGCCCTCCTTGCAACACGTTTTGTGTGGAATCTATGGGGTTTGGAACTTTTAACAGCCCCATTACAGATATTAAGAGGGGTTTGTGCGATTTGACACAAAGCCATTTTGTGGCGCGCTTGTGTCAGCTTTTCAGCGCCAAAACCTTTTGTGATTGAAAGTTCATCGACACAGCAAGTCGTGCTCCTTTGCAGTGCATAGTGCAGCATCGATACAAAGTAACAGAAAACCTGAGCCCACGTGTCCCCTCGAGCGCTGATTCGCTTTGTGAATCCCTAATGACTGCTCAGGTCCGGCAATCGGATTCGCTTTAGGGGGTGACTTTACGCGTTCCTACCATGCCCCATGCCCATGCATTTCACTGGTTTTCCTACTCTTGCAGATCAAGCTATGCTACAAGCCAGATGCTCATCCAATGTCCACCCGTCAACGCTGGCACTTGGCTGTTTTGCTTGAATTCTATGTTCTTCTCCATTAAGACACGAGCCTGTTACTTGCCAGTACCCTTCATTATCAAGCTCCAAGGGGGCCCATGGGAGCTCGCTGAAAACCAAGAGATGGGAAAGAATGAATGTAGGACTGTGACGAGGAAGACTATGACTTGGAGTAATGAAGATCACCGGTAACTAATCGGGTCACTACCTCCCCGTCTGTCTTCATGTCCATGTGCACTGCAGTACGACCCAAGAATAAAGCAGAGCCACTCATGGGTCTCAAAATAAATTAACAATACTCACAGCTGAACTCATGACTATTGAAACATTCAAACTTAAAGAAACATCATTATTCTGTGATGACAATACAGGAGAACCAAATTGTGAAGAAACACCTACTTGTGGGACACCCCCGCGCCGCACGGCCACCAGCTGCTGCGTGTGCCCCATTGCCTTGCCCTCTGCCTCGCTGCCTGCCTCGCTGCCGGCTGCCGGCTGACTCTGCTGTTGTATGTTTTTGTTTTCTTTTGACCTCCATTTGTGCCTGTTTATTCCTACTTTTGTGCCCGTGTTAGCATTGTGACCTTCATTTGTGCCTTGTATTGTTATTGGTATTTGTTGCCCGTGTGAGCGTTTTCCTTCCTGTTTGCCCGCCTACCTCGCCGCCCTCCGTCTTCCCTCCCCGCTCCCCGCTTCCCGCCACCACCGCTGACCCCGCCCCTTTTTTCCTTCTGTTCCCTCCCCGCTCCCGCCTCCCAGCTGCTCCGCCCACCCGCGCACTTGGCCTTATATGGCGACCGTGCGACGCAGGTGAGTGTGACCCACTTGTGGGACACCCCCGCGCCGCACGGCCACCAGCTGCTGCGTGTGCCCCATTGCCTTGCCCTCTGCCTCGCTGCCTGCCTCGCTGCCGGCTGCCGGCTGACTCTGCTGTTGTTTGTTTTTGTTTTCTTTTGACCTCCATTTGTGCCTGTTTATTCCTACTTTTGTGCCCGTGTTAGCATTGTGACCTTCATTTGTGCCTTGTATTGTTATTGGTATTTGTTGCCCGTGTGAGCGTTTTCCTTCCTGTTTGCCCGCCTACCTCGCCGCCCTCCGTCTTCCCTCCCCGCTTCCCGCCACCACCGCTGACCCTGCCCCTTTTTTCCTTCTGTTCCCTCCCCGCTCCCGCCTCCCAGCTGCTCCGCCCACCCGCACACTTCGCCTTATATGGCGACCGTGCGAACGCGCATCGTTCACGCCCAGCGGGCGCGCCGATTGTGCCCCGAAGGCGCGCCAAAGGTAAGCCCGTCTGCGCCCGTCCGCGACCGGATCGCGACCAGCGCCAGGACACCTGGCCCACGAAGACCCCGACCTACCCACCTGTCGTACTCCGCCGCCACCCTCATCGCACTCAACACCGGCCGACTCCCAGAATGCCACCAAGCCACGCCACGTCGCACCCACGGACCCTTCAGCTGCCACGCATGCAAGTTCACCTGCATCCGGACCTGCCTCGCACCAGCACCCGCCAAGTCGAACACCAGCAGCACCCACCTCAAGTGCATCCTGCTCAACACCCGCTCCGTCCACAGACACGCCATCGAACTCTGGAACCTCCTAGACGCCACAGCCCCTGACGTTGCCTTCCTCACGGAGACCTGGATGAACGCCTCTTCAGCTCCCGACATCGCCATCGCTATCCCAGAGGGCTACAAGATCGTCCGGAGGGACCGCAACTCCAACCAGATGGGAGGAGGCATCGCCATCATCCACAGGAACACCATCCGTCTCACGACCAGCACCGACAACACCCTGACCAGCGCCGAACACCTGCATTTCCAGATCCACACCAACCCGAACACCACCCTCAGAGGCACCCTGATCTACCAACCCCCGGGACCACGCACACAATTCAGCGAGGACATCACCGACTTCGTCAGCCCGCATGCCCTCCCCTCCGCTGACTACATCCTCCTGGGGGACCTCAACTTCCACCTGGAGAACAACAACGACCGCAACACCAGCACCCTGCTCGACAACCTCGCCAATCTTGGACTCAAGCAACTGGTGTCCACCCCCACCCACCTCGCCGGACACACACTCGACGCAGTCTTCTCTTCCAGCACAGACATCGACTTCAGCCACGCCACAGAGCTTCAATGGACGGACCACAGCTGCGTCCACTTCACCTTCAAGAGAACGACGACCCACCACCACCAGCAACAGGCCGCCCGCAGAAGCTGGAACAAGATCACAGCAGACCAGCTCGCCACCTCCCTGAGCCAGCACCCTCCTGCCAGCTCAGCGAACCCCAGCCAGGCCGCCGACAACCTCACGAAGTGGATCAGCATCTGCGCGGACAAGCTCGCCCCGCTGAGGACCCCGCCCAGCAGACCCGGCAGCAAGAAAGCCCCGTGGTTCACCGACGAACTCAAGAGCTCCAAGAAGAACTGCCGAGCCCTCGAGAAAGTCTGGAGAAGGGAACCTACACCGGACAACAGGACCACCCTCAAGCTGGCCACTCGGAAGCACCACCAGCTGATCCGCGCCGCCAAGAAAACTGCATTCAAGGACCGGCTGGACAACAACGCACACAACAGCAAGGAACTCTTCAACATCGTGAAAGAGCTATCCAACCCCAGCGCAGGAAACAACGACATCACCCCATCGCAAGACCTCTGCAACTCCCTCGCTTCATACTTCCACAACAAGATCGCGGACATACACAACAGCTTCAACAACCAACCAACGCACACCATGACCGAACAACCACCCCCCACCACCACCCTCCACGCCTGGACCCCGATCAGCACCGAAGACACCATCCGCACGATGAACTCCATCCACTCCGGATCACCGACCGACCCCTGCCCTCACCACGTCTTCAACAAGGCCGACGCTGTCATCGCACCCCACCTGCGAGACATCATCAACACATCCTTTGACACCGCCACCTTCCCTGAGAGCTGGAAGCACGCCGAACTCAGCGCTCTACTCAAGAAACCAACAGCGGACCCCACCGAACTCAAGAACTACCGCCCCATCTCGCTCCTCCCGTTTCCAGCCAAAGTCATCGAGAAGACCGTCAACAAGCAGATGGCCGCCTTCCTCGAGACTAATGGATCCCTCGACCCCTCACAGTCCGGCTTCCGAGCCAATCACAGCACCGAGACCGCCCTCATCGCCGCCACCGATGACATCCGAGCCCTGATGGACAACGGAGAAACAGCGGCCCTCATCCTCCTAGACCTCTCCGCGGAATTCAACACGGTCTGCCACCGCACCCTAGTACAGCGCCTCAGCAACGTCGGAATCCAGGACAAGGCGCTGGAATGGATCATCTCCTTCCTCGATGGAAGAACTCAGAGAGTCTGCCTACCACCGTACAAGTCAGAGGCCTCCGAAGTCATCTGCGGCGTCCCTCAAGGATCCTCTCTGAGCCCCACCCTCTTCAACGTCTACATGAGCCCCCTCGCGGCCATCGCACGCCAACACAACCTCAGCATAATCTCCTACGCCGACGACACCCAGCTGATCCTCTCCCTGACCAACGACCCCGCCTCCGCCAAAGCCAACCTGCACGAAGGGATGAAAGAGGTAGCCGAGTGGATGACGACCAGCCGCCTGAAACTGAACTCTGACAAGACGGAGGTCCTCATCCTGGGCTCTTCACCCTCCGCCTGGGACGACTCCTGGTGGCCTCCCGCCCTGGGCACCGCACCCAAACCGACAGACCATGCACGCAACCTGGGCTTCATCCTGGACTCCTCCCTCTCAATGACCAGGCAAGTCAACAACGTCTCCTCGGCGTGCTTCAACATCCTACGCATGCTACGGAAGATCTTCTGGTGGATCCCCACCGAGACCAGGAAGACCGTCACCCAGGCCCTCGTCACCAGCCGACTGGACTACGGCAACGCCCTCTACTCCGGCACCACCGCCAAGCTCCAGAAGAGACTCCAGCGGATCCAGAACGCTTCAGCCAGACTCATCCTCGACATCCCACGAACCAGCCACATCTCCGGACATCTGAGAGACCTTCACTGGCTCCCCGTCAACAAAAGAATCACCTTCCGCTTCCTCACCCACGCACACAAAGCCCTACACGACCAAGGCCCGAGCTACCTCAACAGCCGGATCAACTTCTACGCTCCCAAACGCCACCTCCGATCAGCCAACCACGCCCTCGCCGCCGTCCCCCGCATCCGAAGAGCGACTACAGGAGGAAGGTCCTTCTCCTACCTGGCCGCCAAGACCTGGAACTCCCTCCCGACCGACCTCCGCCTGACCCAAGACCACCTCTCCTTCAGGAAGAAGCTGAAGACCTGGCTGTTCGAGCAGTAGCGGCACCCCCCCTCCCCCAGCGCCTTGAGACCCTACGGGTATGTAGCGCGCTCTATAAGTGTCATTGATTGATTGATTGATTGACCTAAGTTGCAAACCATAATGGGTCATAAAGGTATGTGGAGGTAACCAAGCAGCCGCACTGCAGATGTCTTTAATGGAAGCCCCATGAAATGCTACGCAGGATGTATACAATCCCTACTTGGAGCTCGCTTGAACCAGGCTAGGAAGATCTACTCAAGCAGATTTGTATGGGAACAGCCACTGGGAGCAGGAGAAAAAGGCCTTTGGCCATTACCCAAAAACATAAGTCCCAAGGAGCTTCCATCCTAAAAGGAGCTCTACAGGCAAAATTCATGGCCAGGATCTAAGCCAACAGGACAGATATGAGCAGCGGCTTCCCCATGCCCCACAAGACCCGTCGCAATTGTAATTGGGGTTCATTTCAAAGAATATTGTATGTCTGCTATTTTGTTTTCTTTTTTTATAAAGGAGACACTTTTTAAGTGAAAATGAAGGAAGACAGAAAGAAATGATGGCGCTGGTTGATGGGGACTAATAGGGCCTGGAAGGAAACTTTTTCAGTGTGCATTTCGAGTTTTGTATTGAGGCGTGCAGTGGAATCCATGAAGGGAAAGTGTTAATGTGTCCTTGAGACTCGGTGTTGAAGAGTCTGCACTGACTGTATCTCCCAAGTGCAGGGACATCATAATGATTTTGGGGGCCCTAGGCCAAACATATTTTGGGGCCCCCTGTTCAGAACAGCTTTGAATTTATGATCCAGTTTCAGCTCTTTCATTTCCTCTCTGGCCAAATCACTGACAGTGCACAAGCACATTCCTCCAAATTCTAGATTTGGATAAATCTAATATTCAGAGACAGGGACATGTGTTTTTAATATTGTAACAACATCGGCCTATTTTGAGTTCAAACAAACAGCCAACAAAGCCATCAATCGACAATCCCAGTCAATATATAAAGCATCTTTGGCCGTTAAAACACATGCGTGGGAGGTAATGCCATCTTACAAATTTCTGAAACCTCAATCATACCTGCTAGAACACTTCTCAAAGCAGAAAAAGTGGAATCTGATTTTATTAAGACTGGGATCCTATCCATCTAAAGACCTTATCCAGAATGGAAATGGACCTGGCCTACTGAGGAATGCCGCCTTTGCAGACATGGAGATGAGTCACTACTCCACCTTTTATGTATTTGTCCGGCACTACTAAATATTCAAAAAACCCTATTACAGCCAACACTGAGGAGAGAACAAATAAGGACTTGCAGAGCTGCGGTCATAAAATGCCTAGGAGGCTCGACAGTCCAACTGGCATGCAAGGCGATAAAATATCTGAGCCTAGCGGCAAATGAATTGGAAATGAGTGATAGATGAACTGAACTTGTCTTTTCAGAACCGCCTTCTTTATTTAAATTCAAATTCCGCAGCCCATATGATCAAAGCACCAGCACTTTATCATAAACTGTGAAACGATGCATGTTTGCGTCCAGTTTAAACCAAATTCATAAGAAGCCCACTTTTTTTTAGTAGGGCTGGACATTACATGCCCATATGAAGTCAATGAAAACAGTTCTAATAATATTTTATTCTACATATAAATGAGTCTAATGCAACTTTTAAACTAGAACAATTGTTTGTCAGTTGATGCACTCAGGTGGAAATTGAATAAAAGTACTATTTCTAGTCCTAATATTGTAACACAGCACCACCTCACTAATATTACTGCGAATAATCTCTGGGACACTCTCCCATTTCTCATATATCAGGACCTGTTTTGATCTAAAATAAACGTTTTTATGGAGGTTGTATGAAACATAAACACATTTGTCTGCAAAATGTCTCTAATAGACTGTCACCCATTACCCACATAAAAAATATATTTAAAAAAAAACATATTTAAAACAGTTCTGTTTCAAAAGTATTTAAGGTCATCAGGGCAAGATTCTGCACAACAGAGCTGGCACAATGTGGGCCCCCTGAAAGGCTGGGGCCTTGAGCCAGAGCCCACTTTGCCCATAGCTTAAAACGCCTCTGCCAGTGCCAGGCAGACGGTCGACATGTTTAGGGCCTCGAAGCCTGTGTGTGCGCACACGTGAGTGGACGAGCCCTCCTTTACCAACCTGGAAGTGCTGTGTGTTCAGGGCAGCAGCTGTGGACTGGTATCAGCCCCCAGAACGCTCTCCCCAGTACCTTATTTGCACTGATTTCCAAAGTGCAGTACTGTTCCCTGTTTCACATGGCCGACGCTGTGATCTGCTCAGAGCAGTTCGAAGACGCTAATGTGGTACAAATTAATACATAGCCTGTTACGCCTTACACCCGCCCTCCCATGTTGAACAAGTTTAAATGATGTTTTTGTGCTTCAGGGTTAAACTGCCAGGCAGTGGCTCGGAAATTATTGAAATCATGCGGTTATTGTTACGTGCAGCTCTGTGCCCAGTTGCGTGTGACGCACATCATTAAATACCCGAAGTGAGCCAGCCGGAAAGTGAAACCAGAGAAGGAGCTTAGTTTTTACAGCCACTGCAGATATCATCGAAAACTGCGGAGCTCTGATGGCAGGGGGCTGAGAACCTTAAACGCTCACGCTGACGTCTGCTATAATCTGCAGAGAAGCAGTTTGGATAGTGTGCACGGCCAATTCAGCTTTCCATCTTTCTGAGAAGGATACATTGAATATCATTAGTTCTAGTGGTAATGTAACACTTTTTTTTTTTTTTTTTTACTGTTGATTCTCCCTTAAGTACAACATGGAATTCTCTGGATAATCCTCATGGTTAGTAATGCAGCATTTGATGAACAGAGCACTTATATTTAAAATGTGTGCACAACTCACCCAGGATGCCGAAGCTGCTGCCCTGTCTTCTGGTGCAAGTTGTCTGTTACCTGTGCTGAGGAAAAGGAGTTTGCGGGCTGAGGGGTTATCCATCCACACCAAGGCAGTAAAGATGTGCTGGGTGGATGGGGCACAAAATGGAGCCTAAACAAGCGTTAGGAAAAAAGACGAGAGACTAGACTCCAGTCTCTCGTCTTTTTTCCAAACGCTAGTCACTAGAGCATGGCAGGAAACCGATGGAATTTGACATATATGCAGAAGACACACCAATGGAAACCCTGCCCAGGACTCGGAAAATCTTCCCAAATCCCCCACACCCCATGCTTAGGAAGATTTGGACTTGCTTGGTTTACGCACATGTTCCCAGCAAGTTGGGTCCAGTGTTACGCCCACCACTGTCAAATGTCACCGGCAGCAACCACTGTCTCATTCCCCCTTGGTGACTGATGTAGGACCGTGCCACCTCATTGCTGTCCTGATTCTGGCATGACGTTATTTGATGTTTTGTAGACTTCACTTTCATGTAGAGTATTGTTATAAAAGGTAAGAGCCATGTGGGGAAAGCTTTTACAGGTTCAACAAAGTGGGACAGACGTTTTGCTTTATTTGGCTTCTAACTTTGCAAACAACCTTAAATCCCAAGATGTGTGGTTTTCACTGCGATGGTTCATTGTGTGTCTTTCTGAAATTCATTTTTGGCGTGTCTGTCCTAAGATCTTTAAGACCACAGGGATAGTAACTTGTTATATTGTTCTCCGGAGGCTGCACCACGGCATCTTCCAAGCAAATGGTAATCCATCCCTGCTTCTTCTCCTTCAGGGGTTGCACCCAGATTCATGAGCTCCAGACTGTGCACCTCCAGGGAATGTACACAGAATCCTTTCCCGATGGTAAATACCAGTGCAGCCTCTCCACCTCCAGAGGATGCAAAAAGGTCTATTACAGAGGTACATAAACACAGGCCATGCTATCCTCCTCCACTGAATACACCCAGAGTCAATTCACATCAATCCAATCCAGGCTCTCCTCTTCCCGAGGATGCACTGGGAGTCAATCCCAGCAGCCAAATATACCCAATCAAGGCTCTCTTCCTCAAAGGGTTGTTCTGGGAGTCTGCTCCCAGAGGTACACACACCCCTCTGCAGGTGATACATGCAAAGTGCTTTTCAGAAGGTGCTTTAATCCACTTCAGACTCGCCCTCTCTAGGCATAGCTGAGATGTTTGCCATGAACCCACTCTGGACTGTCCCCTCTAGGAGTCGCATTGGGAATCCATTACAAGAGCATCATAAATCCACTCCGGACTCTCCCCCTCCGGAGGATGGTGAATTGATTTCCATGTGCTAGTTCACTCCTTGCCTTGAGTGCCCCCCAGCAGCAGCTGGAGCATTTCTCAACATTGCAGACGCTGATAAAGCTGCACCTTTTTAGGTCTCACCCGCTTGATAGAGCAAGCTGCCTGTTTACTAAGCAACCTATTGTCAGCTTATAGAGGGTGCAAAGCCCACTTGTTGCCTACCATTGGTTGGCTTTATTGTCACTCTCATTTGCTTGCATCTTATTCACTAGCTTGTGTGGTTTTCCTTCCTTTTCTTTTGCTTGTCCCTCCTCTGGAGAATGGCCTCATTACTTGTGTCCTTCCACTGCATACTTTGCAGGCACTATTTTATTCTTTTCAGGTAAGCAGTCCATGAGAGTGCATGGGTTTTCTAGCTGTCTCCTTTGTGTGCTTCTCTTTACTCCCCTGCTGCACTTACCTCTCTCACCTGTTTTTCTTCTCTGCCCCCTCTGTGTTGCTCTCAACCATGTGTGCTTCTTCTACTCTTGCGTTGCTTGCTTGTCCATGCACTTTTCTGACCCAGCTCCTTGTTGCACTCCCCAGCCCTCTGTCTTGCTTATGAACCATGTTGGTTCCCCACTGGTTCCCTCCTTGTTAGTTTCCCAAACCACATCCTCTGTGCTGTTTCCAACCCTGTTGCCTCCCCAACCAGCGGCCTCTGTGTTGTTTTGCATACCCCACTCCCTCCCTCGCCCTACATGTTGCTTCCCCCATCTACAAAAATATATATATATTGCAATATATTGGATTTTGTGATGCGGATACAGTTTAAAAAAGGTCGTGAAGATGCGAGTCATGTGAATTTGCGGCTTCACAAACCCGTACACTTAATATAATCTTGCTCGAATTAATGAAGTATTTGGAATGAGGTTTCCAAGACGTTAGAGGCGATTATTCAGAAGCAAGTTCCAGGAACTTTCTCCATAAATGTCTATGGAGATATAGGCAGCACTGCGCCTTTGGGGGTTGGGTAGTTACAAGAGTGGAAGCTGCACAGAAAGTGATATTGATTAACTGAATTTCTCCCAGAACTTGGAAGAGTGGACTATGGCTTCAAAAGGTGACTAGAGGTTCAGGCCACGTGAGGATCTCCTTCAAAAATAGAAGGCGCTTCATAAATTTGAAGCTATTTGGTTCCTCATTCTTGCAGTTATAATGTTGTATGTATGCATGTTTGTGGTATTTCAATAGCGCAAACCTAGCCAAAAGGCAGAAGAGTAATGTAAAGGTTCAATGACAAACACAAGGCTAATGAGTAACAGTAGAGGAGGCTGGACTGTGGGGGCCCGATTCACAGAACCAACTTAAGACAAAAACCTAAACTTACTACCATTTTGGTATTCACAGAAGGCACTTACTCATTTCGTAATTCACAGAAGTTAGGAGTCCTAATTTTAGGACTCCTAAATGCCTTCTGTGAATACCAAAAGTCTTAAAGTTAAGATTTTTCTCAGTTTAGGAGTAGTAAAGTTAGTTGTCCTAACTTTAGGACTCCTAAATGCCTTCTGGGAATACCAAAAGTCCTAAAGTTAGGATTTTTTTCTCAGTTTAGGAGTAGTAAAGTTAGGAGTCCTAATTTTAGGACTCCTAAATGCCTTCTGGGAATGCCGAAAGTCCTAAAGTTAGGATTTTTCTCAGTTTAGGAGTCCTAAAGTCAGGAGTCCTAACTTTACTACTCCTAAACTGAGAAAAATCCTAACTTTAAGACTTTCGATATTCACAGAAGTCATTTAGGAGTCCTAAAGTTAGGACTCCTAACTTCAGTGAATACCGAAATGAGTCAGTGCCTTCTGTGAATACCAAAATGGTAGTAAGTTTAGGATTTTGCCTTAAATTAGTTCTGTGACTCGGGCCCTGGATTATTAATGTATTATGAAGTAGTGCTCTTTAAAGATATGAGTCTTCTACTCTTCGCGTTGGAGCAGCGTTGGAGCCGTCCTGAGACACTTGCAGACACTTTGACTTTTGCGTGTAACTAGATCTGTCAGGCTATCCACAAACCATTTCAAAATGAATTAATTGTTTACTGTTGCTCCCTCTCCCTTAAGTCGTCCCCACTGAGAGAGTCAGCATGACTCTTTTGTTGGATATTACATCTGCCGGTTCTGGCTTCTCTGATCTGCATCTAACTATGAGCTTCATTTTGTCAATGTTCAGTGCCATTTCTTCTGTACCCCAGATCAGGCATTGTGTTAGTCTTCAGCCCTCTGAGATGGGCATCAACGCCGCGACTGCAGTTCTGAAGGGTTCATGGTATAGATGTGTCCCAGCGGTGGGAAGATGCTACAGTACTGTCAATATGTCATGTCATGTCTTCTATTATCTCCAAAGCTGTCTTGCCGTGCTCTCACCCGCTATGAATCCTGTCCTGCAAATGTCTTCTCATATGCTGATCACTCTCTGGCCCTCAGGAGAAGCATCTCTCTCCTTCCCTCTGTTTATAAATGTGAATTGTAAGTATTCAGTATGTGACAGAGCACAGTATACTGTGCCCGAACCAACATGTCACTGACAAACTCCATACACGTTCATGCTACCTGCTAACACTGTCTGCACCAACCTTGGCTGCTGTTGATTCCGCTCTACCTGCCCTGGCTTGCTGCATATGCAAACTCTACCTGCCCCAGCCTGCAGGTGGCACACCCTCTGTGCCCTGGCTTGCTCCATAGGCAAACTGTACCTGCCCGGGCCTGCAGGTGGCATGCCCTCTGTGCCCTCGCTTGCTGCATATGCAAACTGTACCTGCCCCAGCCTGCAGGTGGCACACTCTCTGTGCCCTGGCTTGCTGCATATGCAAACTGTACCTGCCCCAGCCTGCAGGTGGCACGCCCTCTGTGCCCCGGCTTGCTACATATGCAAACTGTACCTGCCCCAGCCTGCAGGTGGCACACCCTCTGTGCCCCGGCTTGCTGCATATGCAAACTGTACCTGCCCCAGCCTGCAGGTGGCACACCCTCTGTGCCCTGGCTTGCTCCATAGGCAAAATGTACCTGCCCGGGCCTGCAGGTGGCATGCCCTCTGTGCCCTGGCTTGCTGCGTATGCAAACTGTACCTGCTCCAGCGTGCAGGTGGCACGCCCTCTGTGCCCTGGCTTGCTGCATATGCAAACTGTACCTGCCCCGGCCTGCAGGTGGCACGCCCTCTGTGCCCCGGCTTGCTGCATATGCAAACTGTACATGCCCCGGCCTACAGGTGGCACGCTCTCTGTGCCCTGGATTGCTGCATATAGAAACTTTACCTGCCTCAGCCTCCAGGTGGCACACCCTCTGTGCCCTGACTGCAGCCCACCGACCCTTTAGCTGATATAGTACCAGACTACCATGGACTGAATCTTGTTTATAATAATATTACCATATTGAAGTTATTAACTCAAAAGCTACACCGAACGGACAATAATTAGAACGTGGCATTTGTGTCAGACAATGTTTGTGTGAACAATTTACTGAAATACACCCCTTTATGCTACTGATATCTCCTGTGTCTGTTAACACACCTTGCACTTGCTCTAAGGTCCCCCATGCCTGGCTGTCCTCCTGATGCCCTCAAGCTCTCGTGGTCTTCTTTAGAAACACTACAGTCTCCCATAATTGGCGACCCAGGCCTCCTGCTGACTTGCCCTCTACCTGCCCTTGCCTTCTGCTGCAGCTGTCCCAGCATGCTGCTGACACCCCTCTGCCTATCCTGGTTTCTGCTGACAAGCTCCTGTCTGCCACAACCTGACGCTGACGTGTCCTCTGGCTGCAAAGGGCTCCTGCAGATTCCTCCTCTACCTGTCGACGTCACCGGTCCTGTGATGCTGCTGACAGCCCTCTGTCTATCCTGGTTTTCTGCTGACGCACTGTTCACACTCGCACTCTTCGTCTTTCCTAGCACCTGTACCAACGTCGCTGATGCATGCACTGCCTGGTCTTTTGCCAGCATAGCTGCCCCTGGCTGATAGTGACATACTTTATCCAGATACAACACACCCTGCCTGCCCACCCCTTTCTTCTGCGATACAGACTTCCTCCTTCTAGGACCAACAGCTGAGAGGCCTCGTTCCTACTGCCCCTCCATCTTTGCCTGCGTCTCCAGTCTCCGCAGGGCTCTCCGGCCCTCTGTTCAACACCCCTGCCCCTCCATCTTTGCCGGTGTTCCTGTCACCCTTCCTCTCTCCTCCAGTGTCCACCAGGCTCTCCAGTCCTCTGTTCATCCAACGCCCCTCCATCTTTGCCTGTGTTCCTGTCACCCTTCCTCTCTCCTCCATTCTCCGCTGGGCTCTCCGGCCCTCTGTTCACCCCCACCCCCACCCCCGCCACTCCATCTCTGTGGCTGCCCGTGGCCCCCACAGGGGTCCACCTGAAAGGTCGGGCCTTTAGTGCCATTTGGGCACTAACACCACCCCTCCTGGTCTAGTGGTAGGACTCAGGGAAGGAGTCCTTTCGCCTTGGCGCGCTGGGCACTACACTTCCGGCACACAGAGGTCGGGGAGCGTACTTATACCTCCCCCGCCTTTCTGGCATCCTGTTTGCGCTGTACACGTCATCTCCCACCCTACTGCTATCCTGAGTGGGGCTGGCAGGCAAAATACTTAGAAACTTTTAATGTTTTTCTTTTTTCATTGCAGGCGGAGTTACAGGGCGATCTGGAAGCAGATGGGTACAGAAGGAAACCTCTGGATGGGCACAATAGGGGTGCCTGAGCCAACAACTAGGAGCCTCAGGGCAGGTTCCTGGAAAACCACTTCAGCGCCCTGTTAGTACTTCGGGCGGTTGGGGGCCTAAACAAACCAGGGGCTTGCCTTGCTACGCTCCGCCGTGAAAGGGGCGTGAGTAATAGGGGACCAATGTGTCACGTGATTCGGGAAGAGGATCACCCAAAAGGTGTAGCACTGATTGGGTTCCCCACAGTGCTGGCTCATCAGGCAGGCAGGGCAGCATTGGTTAGTTACAGCTGCCTGCCCTTGGATCGTTCGTAAAACAACCCACCATATTGCATACTTTTGTATGGGATAAACCTACAGCAATATTTCCCCATTCCAAAAGTTGTGTTGTGTATTTATTTATTCATGCATGCTCGGACTGTGGGAGGGGATGTTGCCAATATTGGAACTATGCCTCTGTTCTTGTCACCCTCCCTCTCTCCTCCAGTGTCTGCTGGGCTCTCCGCCCTCTGTTCATCCCCACTCCTCCATCTTTGTCTGTGTTCCTATCACCCTTCCTCTCTCCTCCAGGGTCCGCCGGGCTCTCCGGCCCTCTGTTCATTCCCCCCGGTCCCTCCATCTTTGACTGTGTTCCGGTCACCCTTCCTCTCTCCTCCAGTGTCCACAGGGCCCTCTGTCCATCTCCCCCACCCCTCCACCGCGCTCTCTGGACTCACAGATCTCTCATTGGCAGTATTGATTGAAATCAGAGGCCGGGCGCTTTGTGCTAATGACCTCCATGGCAGCGGTATCACAGCCCTCATTATTAGCAAAATTAAACCTGATCAGTTCCTCATCTGTCCAGTGCAACCATTAAGAGTGTAATTACCAATTATAGGCCCCTGTCTGGATGATTCCTGCCCTCTCTTCATTTGTTTAACTTGTTTGTTCATTTGGCCGGTGATAAACGACTCCTTCCTAAAGAAAAAATGATTACATATAACATTATAGATTTTATCATCTAGAGAGCTTCTGGCCTGGGCCCTGCTGCTGTGGGAATGGAGGATACCAGGGCCTGTCTCTTAAGCATCCTTCTCTCGTACCCCACCCCCATCAAGACACGTCTCTTGCCCTAATGCCCCTGCCCTTCCAATTCTCGCTCAGTGGCTCTGGAACCCAGGGCAATGGGGGCCTACAGCACACTGACTGCACCCCTTTACACTTCCCTCCATTCTTCTGTCCCCATTTCTGGGCTCTGCAGGTACATGAATCAATAAGTGAGAGGAAGCAGTGAAGTCTGTCTGTTCCTGCAACCTGGCTGGCAGGATTCTGGAGACACCACATCACAAGCGTAAAAAGGCCTCCCAGTTCGGGCAATAGGCCAGAGTGCCCTGCGCTGCAGGAATGCCACACACACACACACACACACACAAAATTATAGTGTGTGCCAGAAGACAATGTGCGGTCCCTGCCCCTTTATTATATAGCTTATGGCCACGCCTGGCAAGAGGATGCATGAGCTGCAGTACCGGGACATGTCATCACCGCAGGGCTAAGCCTGGTGGTTTGGTTGTTACATCCCTCCCCAACTTGGCATTGGACTTTGCTCTCATGCTTGGCATGCAAAGTCTCTGGCGTGAGTGGATTGGGCCTGAGGTTATACCGCTGATGACAGGAGCGGTTGTCACTGTCCTCAGGCTCCTGGCTGACCTGGCGGGTGTTGATAACATTGTCTCTCAAGGTACTTGGTTCAGGCAAAAAGCTGCTGGCCGGGTTTTCTCTTGAGCCTGGTGCTAGTATGAGCTCTCCCAATCGTTCCTCTGTCTCTAAGACTGGCTGCATTGGGAAGTCCACTCTTCGGAACTATGACACATTACTTGTAGCTGCCTTTTAAGGGATGATCATGGTACCATCTGAGCGGGTGACTGTCCAGGTTCTGGATTCAAATGGACTTTGAATCTTCCACCTTGGTCTTCTGTCTTAATAAATACTTTGCCCCCAGGGGATATCACTTGGACTCTTGCATGCCGCCTCACGCTTGTGCTCAAGTTGGTTTGAGTTCACCTAGCCTGGGCAATAGCTCTGTGATATGGAGGTGGAGTCCATTCTAGGGAGACTGGGATGGTGTCTCACCTGTGCCTGTGCATCAGGGACCATGGGGACCCTCAGTACTCCCTAAGGAGCCTGTGCATGCGCAGTTCTGGATTAGAGCTTTCTGCGACAGCGATTTGGTGTGTCTTGTTGAGGGTGCACAAAAAACACTAACTTCGCTGTTGGCTTGCAGCTATTGAGGCGTAATTCAGTGGTGTTTGATCCCCAGGTTGTCAAGTAGTTCCTTGAACTCTGTTCCCTGGAAAGGTGGGCCATTGTCTGTCTTTATTTCGTCTGGGAGGCAAAACAGGGCAAAAGTTCTTTCCAGCATGGGGCTTCATTTGGGATTGTTGTGGAGTCTAAAACCTCAATGATGGAAAACTTGAAGTATCTTTTGACCATTACGGCTTCAATGCATTCATCTGGGAAGCTTCCAAAGTCTAGGCTCACTTGAGACCACGGGGTGGTGCTCAGTTCCTCGGTGATGGTGGGTGATTGTGGCTTTTGGAGACTTGTGATCTTCCACGAAGGGCAGCGTCTCACGGCCTCATCAATGACCGCCTCCAGCTATGGAAACTTGACCTTTTCTTTCATACTGGGCTTCAGTCGAATGGTCCCTTGGTGTCCTCCATGAGCTAGGGCAATTACCTTGTCTTGCAGATTTCCGGGTATAATGATGCGTGCCCCTCAAAGCACTAACCCTTCTGGCATGGCACTCAGTTCATCATGCACCCTCTACATCTATATCAGTCGTTCTTTCTTGGGGCCATGGCAGTCCTTCACTTTTCTTAAGAAGTTCTGCCACAACCCTTGAGGGAGGGTGTCCATGACCTTCTCTAGGACTGAGTCATACTTACTGGCATCACTGATCTCCTGGAGGCTGAGTTCCTGCAGACATGAACCTTGTGTCACCAAGCTTACATACTCCTCGTGGCGTCCAAGCTATCGTGGTTGTCTTTGGCATGAGTGGGTGGGAGCCGGGAGAGGAAATCAGCCGGGTTCTTTGCCCCAGGTTGGTAAGTTATTTCCCTGTGGTAATGTTACATTCAGATGGCCCGTCGCTCGATCCGTAGAGTGGGATGTGGAGCTATGCAGTGGAATAGAGTGACAAGCGGCTGATGGTCAGTGACAACACGGAAAGGCCTGTCACTGAGGTACAGATGTAAATGGCCACACGCCCATTTGATGGGTATTGCTTGTTTCTCTATTTGGGAATATCCGGTCTCTTTTGTTGAGAAGGCTTTCCTAGCAAATGCGAGTGGGCCCTTGTCCCTGGCTACTCTTTTTGCATGAGGACAGCTCATAGGCCTAAACGGCGGGCATCAAACATGAGTTCAGTCTGTCTCTTGGGATTTAAATAGGCCATTGTCTTCTTGCTCAGTAAGGCTTTTCCCACCTATTGGAATGCCTTCCCCTCCTTCTGGCCCCACAGCCAGAGGGCATCTGTTTTCATCAGGGTATGTAGAGGCTCAGCAACGGTTGCTAGGTTCGGGAGGAATCAGCTACAATAGGTGGCCATGCCCATCAAGCTTTGAACTTCAGAAACTGTTGTTAGTGCTGGGGCCTGTTTGATGCAAAAAACAGTTGATGGGCAGAATGCAGAACAATGTCTTACATTCACCCCAGTACAAAGATCTGGGCCTAAATCCATCGTTTTTTTGCACTCCACACCACCCTAGGTCAGACACTGGCTATATGCAAATCAGGCCAGCTTCTGTTCTTTCTGTTGTTTATTTGAATTCAGAAGAGCATCGCGGTCAAAGTATCGAGCTAGCTTATATGCCTCACGTATCAAACGATTTGGATATCCGCGAGCGAGGAATTTCTCTTTCATTTTTACAGCCTGAATGTCATAGTCTTTAATGTTTGTGCAGTTTCTCCGCACTCTCAGAAACTGCGAAAATGGTATCCCATCCTTCTGATTTCTTGGATGGTAGCTACTAAAATGGAGTAGCGTATTCCTTGCTGTTGACTTAGTATATAAGTCAACCGTCAGATTCTTGGATTCATTTTTGATATATATGTCAAGGAATTCCACTTTTGTAGCATCAAAATGTGCAGTGAAGCGGAGATTGCTGTCTGCTAAATTTATCCATTCTAGGAATTCTTGTAGAGTTTGTTCCCCATTGGTCCATATAAAGAATATATCGTCAATAAACCGGTACCAATGGGAAACAGACTCATAGAATGGTGCCATCTCGTTATGTATATGATGAAATTCAAACCTAGCCATGTAACTATTGGCTATCGATGGGGCCATTGCTGCCCCCATGCTTACGCCTTTTGTTTGCTGGTACATATGTTCTCCAAATTGGAACACATTTTCTTCAAGTACCACTGATAAACATTGTAGGATAAAAGGTTTATTGCATGGAATCTTGTGCAGATCAATAAACCAACTCGTAGCCTCTATAGCTCCTTTTTGGGGAATGTTGCTATAGAGGGATTCAACATCCAACGTGACTAGTAGATCTTTATTTTTATCAAATGGTAGATATTCAACCTTTGAGATGATTGCCCCAGTATCTTTTATATAGGAGGGGGTAAACTGAATATATGGTCTTAGGATGTTATCCAGATATTTTGATAATGCTTCAGTGGGAGTTCCAATAGTTGAAACAATCGGACGGTAGGGCGGATTTTCTTCATTTTTATGCATTTTGGGAGTACCATAAATGCAGGCTACCTTTCTTTGTGATTTATTCAGGAATTCATGTTCTTTTTTGGTGATGATGTTATTATTTAAAGCTTGTGTAGTTATTTTTTGAATGGATTTAATTACTCTCTCTGTAGGATTTTTTTTTACTTTTTTATAAAATATCGGATCATTCAGCATAGCGAGCATATTCGCTTCGTAATTGATGGAGTCAATCAGAACAATCCCACCTCCCTTGTCACTGCTTTTGATTGTGATTGATTTGTTATTCTTCAAATTGAGGAGAGCTGTATGTTCATCCTTTGATATATTATATACAGGCTTGGGTACATATTGAAGAGCTGATTTTAATTTATTAATAACAACTTTTTCAAATATGGCCATCTCAGGACCAAGCTGATCTAAAGAGGGGGTGAAGGTGGATGGTAAGGATACGATGTTGTTCATACCTATTTCTGGTTGTAACTCTTCTTTGTTTATTAAGAACTTCTGTAGTCTAACCTTTCTAAAAAAGGAGTGTATATCCTGATAAAGTTCGAATAAATTAACATTTGAGTGGGGTACAAACGAAAGGCCTTTTGTTAGAATAGAGACATCTGACTCAGAGAGGGCATAGTAAGAAAGGTTAAAAATGGGTATTAAAGCCATTGCCTTTGATACTGTTTGTTGCGGGTCTCCAGATATTGTTGGGGCTCCGCAGGATATTGATGCGGTTGATGGGATTGATAGTGGCCTCTCGATTGGGGCTGAAATCGCACTCGTTGTCGCCCTCGTTTCCCTCCGCGATATCCTAAAAAAGGTTGGCGCTGGTTCCTACGTCCATTATTTGGATTATATGGGCCTTCTTCATGATAATTAGAATCACCATCTGATTCTGGATCAGAAGAGTCTGAAAAGGTATTAATCTTAGGCTGGTTGTAATTACTCCCTCCTTGTTGGTATTCTGCTTTATAGAAACCATCCCCTAGATATGGATAGGTTCGTTCTATTGTATAGAATCTTTTATCTTTAGAGAACTTCTCCTGTTTTCTCTTTGCGAGATATTCGGAGAAAGACACAATATCCTTTTTAGAGCCTCTAGTTGATTTTCAGCTTCCTCTAGGGTGGTGGATTTTTTTATCTTGTCCTCCAATTCCTCTATTTCTTTTTTCAATTCTGCAGCTAATTCCTTAGATGTTACTATAATGAGGATCATGAGATCACGCGAGCATCTGCTCGCGATCATACTCCATTTATGGAGGAATGTTATGACATCAACAAATAAGCCTGGGATGTTTCTAATTTTGAGGCCTAGTGGGATAATGCCTGCCTTTAAGTAATTCAACATGAACTCGCCATGTGCTTCTATTCTTATCAGTTTCTTCCTTAAATTAGATAACTTCCCTATGTCACTGTTATTTTGAAAAACTGGAGCTGAACTTTGATTCTGTGGTACTGTAATGCCTACTAATGTGGCAAAGTCCTCATCTGAGAACCCGAATGTTTCCATTTGAGCCATGATCTGATATTAGTGTAGAATGTATGAAAAAACTGAGTAAAGAGAGGAAAGGTTTAGGTTGTATTGAGACAATGAAAAATACTACTTTACAAACACGACTTTCCACAGCAAATTGATTAAAAAATATGGCAACCACTTATTCTCTATAGCGGTATATGCATTATAGAAGAAACAATAGATCCCACACGGATGAACCGTGGGTAGCAATATGCGAGACAACAAGGACCCCCTGATACAGATCAACTTCCTGGGTCAGGGCAAATAGCATGTGTAAGTAAAATACCCAGGCAAATTTTTGAAACCAACTAGCGCATGAAGAGTGGCTTAGGCCACATAAAGAAATGATGATACACTATTGTTTGTACACATTAGAATACAAATTTAATACTTGTTACAATAACATGATATTCAATAAAATCGATACATAATTATACACAGAAGGTAAAAAAAAATTTTGTAGCATTATAGCATATGCATAACTTCAATCATTTAAATAGTTCATAAATATAAAAACTGTTGGATGGTTTCCTGTCTCCTGTCTACGCGTTTCGACACTTTTACGTGCCTTCCTCAGGACTGTACCATCGTGCTGTAAAAGATATTAGTAAAAAAGATATTTTTACAATATTATATTTCTGTGTACAAAGCAGCTAGTGTTCTGCCTTTTATGACATGTGCTAGCTATTGGTTATTTACATGAATTGATAATACCGCTTCTAAACATCTTAGTGTCTATCTTATACATAGTTGCCATGGACTACATAAATTACAGAATATAACCATATTTTTCATTCATTTTTCATTTATACATTTGATAACAGTTATTCAGTTGTGACCTATTTCATTTGGATAATAGCATACTATTCATCTCATTATCATGGTTATGGTATATATATCGATCACCTGACTGTGACAGAATAAAAAAGGATAAAGGGGAGAATAGAGTTACATAACCAAGGTAAACAACCAGGTTAATGAGAAAGACAGCAGAAAGGATGTAAATGTAGTTAGGTTAGGTGTTTGGCTAGCAGTAGGCTGTTCAATGAAAAGCCATTAACTATTCTTGCTCTCCTTGACTACTGTGTTAAAATATTTTCCTAATATTCGTTATGCCACATGAAATATGAATTTCTATGTGGTATAATAATAGACCTTGTTGTATCTAGGTACAATTTTGGCATACTATCATGGTATAAGGAGTCTCTTTTACATTTATTACAGTTCTAGTGCGGTCCTTTTATACTAATCATTCATGTCTAAAGACATCAGATAAGCTTACCTATTTTAAGGATAGAACAGAATAGATATATAGGGTCAACAACAGAATAAATGCCAAGATGCCGTGGAGATAAGTATGAATATCAATGAAGGCCAGATCTGCAATGTAAAAACATTATTCGCTGATTATCTACTGAGACTAAATAGTTGTGATAGGTAGTCAAATTGATTGAGTATGCTTACCCGACTTTTAAGGAAGCTCAGATTGACTAGATTTTCAAACTCTGTATGTAGATTTACTGGTCACCTAGACTTGCCAACATCCAGTGGGCTGCTTCATTAGCGGCACAGGATTGTTATAATCAGGCCAAAATGTTTAAATCACTGTAAGTAGATAAGGTGAACCCAATTATTCAACCAGCAGTATTGTTATAAGTTTATTTTATTGGGGTAGGCATTAACTACTTTTAGTTTCTAACATAAACTTAGACTTACTGCAGTTGATTACCTTATTCGTATTTGACCAATCATATTGGTTGGTTCTACATTTCCTTTCATTACTAAAGGCACAGAAGCAAATACCTGCTGCTTTAGACTTAACTAATTATTAAACCACTTTATTTACTACAGCACGTATTCTGTGAAAATATCACTTACTTTTGGTATATAAAGCCGCTGGTGGTATTACAATAAATAGGGTTTATTTTTATACTGCAAGCGTGTTTATTTTGTGTTATCTAAAGCATAGAGCATTTTATACTGCAAGCGTATTTATTCTGTGTTATCATAAAGCATAGGTTGCAATAAGACACATTGATTACCTATTTACTGTTTGCATGTATGTGTTCTTAAGTAACCCACGTCATTACCTTACCGCGTTTAAAAGGATATTCTTAATTTTCATTGTTTTTCGGTGCCATATTTGATACGAATTAAAGATACACGTGGTCACGCATCTATGGAAAAGCAAGAATATGTTCACCGGTCACATGAGGTGTACGAGATATATTGCGGTTTTACTATTAAACGTGACTCTATTATTTACCTAATTCGTCTTCCGTGATGCACGAACTGCTGCAGTAAATGCCAATGGCTATTCCCAGCGTTTATGCGGCGTTTAAGGTCTAAAACGACAAAGCAAGCAGCGCTGACGTTATGTAGTGGCCAACATATATAAACTAAGGAAGGCTTTAGGCGTTTAGTGCATGGCTGCAATTATTCTTACCTGTGTTCGTGTTATTTAAAGCGGACCGGCAATGGCGGCGTTCCAGCGGTATCTGGTATTTCGGCAAAGGATTTGTCTAGCGCTTTCTTATTGGTCTTTATATCGAGGCAGCTAATTGGTTCAACTGATATTATCGTGCATCTTAAAGCGACATGGCCCCATATCGCTAAATGTCCGGTTTTAATCAGTCATAAGTATTACGTTTTTCTAGATTATTTCTGAAATGTTTATTTTAAGTTTATTTTAAATCTGTTTACTATGGGGTTATAAACAGAGGAAAAATAAAAAATAAATAAGTCAGTAAAGTAAATAGAAACGGCATGCCTACTGCTAGTGTCATAGATACGGGGGTCTTATTACCCGAGGGACTATATGTTTACTGACTGATCCTATCATTCGCCTAAATCTATCGTTCTTATTATAATATAGCATTTATCCACGGTAGATCATTATTTAAGCCATGGGTAAATGTATTAAGAGTAAAAATCCAATAAACCTCTCTTTTTTTCCTAATTTTATCTCCGCCGTTATTGTTGGCTATGTGGATCTTTTCTAGGATGCACCAGCGGATCTGGGACGGAGAATGATGGAAATCAGAAAAATGGGATACTAGTGGTGCTGTCAGTTTTTTTGTTTTAATTGCAGATCTATGCTCCGTTAGGCGGAGTTTCATAGTTCTTGTGGTTTCTCCAACATAACCTAAGTTACATGGACACAATATCAGATAAACAATGTTGGTTGTATTGCATGTCCATAGTTCCTTAGCCTGCATTTGTACTTTGTTGAAGGTGAATGTCTCACCTGTTATTATGCCATCACAAGACTGACATGTGCCACATCTGGAGGTGCCCTTAGTGGCATTTTCTCCATTTAGTGATTTCTGTACAAAGGGGACAATATTGGTAGTTCCACTGAAACGTGATCTAACCACTAAATCTTTAAGATTTTTGTTGCGTCGATGCGCAAACATGGGTTTTGGTAGTTTTGGTTGTGTTGGTTCCACATTTAATAAGTGCCAATTTGAGTTGATGATCTGTCTGACTGTGGCATTTAGAGGGGAATGTTTTGTTATACAGACCAGCTTCTGTTCTTTCTGTTGTTTATTTGAATTCAGAAGAGCATCGGGGTCAAAGTATCGAGCTCGCTTATATGCCTCACGTATCAAACGATTTGGATATCTGCGAGCGAGGAATTTCTCTTTCATTTTTACAGCCTCAATGTCATAGTCTTTAATGTTTGTGCAGTTTCTCCACACTCTCAGAAACTGCGAAAATGGTATCCCATCCTTCTGATTTCTTGGATGGTAGTTACTAAAATGGATTAGCGTATTCCTTGCTGTTGACTTAGTATATAAGTCAACCGTCAGATTCTTGGATTTATTTTTGATATATATGTCAAGGAATTCCACTTTTGTAGCATCAAAATGTGCAGTGAAGCGGAGATTGCTGTCTGCTAAATTTATCCATTCTAGGAATTCTTGTAGAGTCTGTTCCCCATTGGTCCATACAAAGACCCTGTGCCTCATGGGAACAGTCCAGCCCGAATTACCAAGCCATGTCTTTCCTAGACCGGAATCAAGCATCCAAGGACCGGTTTCTGGCTATCAGCCTTCTTCAGCCTGGATAGCTTGACTCCAGTGATGTGGAGAGCCTGGGACTCACGTCTGAGCATACCCAGCCCACTCGGGGTGAAAATTGCAAAAAACAGTTGATGGACAGAATGCAGAACAATGTCTTAAATTCATCCCAGTACAAAGATCTGGGCCTAAATCCATCGTTTTTTTGCACTCCACACCACCCTAGGTCAGACACTGGCTATATGCAAATCAGGCCTGACCCTGTGCCTCATGGGAACAGTCCAGCCCGAACTAACAAGCCATGTCTTCCTAGACCGGAATCACAATGGATTTGGGCCCAGATCTCTGTACTGGGGTGAATGTATGACATTGTTCTGCATTCTGTCCATCAACTTTGGTTTCTGCATGGGGCCTGTTTGATAGCATGCGACTTGTGGGGATCAATCTAGATCCCATCTTGGTTGAAGACATATTCGAAGAACTCATTAGAGTTCTGAAAGAAAGAGCATTTCTCCTGGTGGAGGCTGATATTGTGTTCTGATAGTCCCTTCAGTGCTGCTCAAAGGTGTCTATGGTGCTCCACAGCGGTTGCAAGTGGATCAGGATATCATTACTTACATTCATGAGCCTCTGTGGGCCTGGCAGTGTCTCTCTGATGGCAAATTGGAAGACTTCCTCTGCCGACGATATTCCGAAGTTCCACCTCTGTTATCTGTGTAATCCTAGATGCGTTGAGAAGGTGGTGATGTAGCGACTCTCCTCTGCTAGCATCAGCTGGTGATATTTTGCGTTGAGATCTAGCTAAGAGAACCACCTTGAACTATTCAGGTCAACAATGATGTCATCCATTGTCAGTGTAATATGCTGTTCCCACTTTAGGGCTTGGTTCGGGAGTCGCATATCATGCTGGGCTGTATTTCGCAGGGCTGCTTTGGCTTCTTAACGATGACCATCGGGGACACACACAGGGTTGGATTAGATACCTTTTCTATCACCCCTAGGCTTCCCAGTTTGTTTAGCTCTTGGTCTACCAGAGGTCTCAAATGGAAAGGCATGCATCTGTGGTGAAGGGTGACTGGCTTCACTGTTTTGTGCAACTTGACTGGTAGGGTTTTCAGGCTTCCGAGTCAATTGGAATAATTTTGGGAACTGGGTTATGACTTCATCTGTTTGGAATGCTTTCACGTTCCTTGTGAAAGATACTAGTCTGATGACGGTGTCTGGTTCTTTGTCAACGACATGGACAGTTGCAGTGACCTCACGATCTTCAGATTTTATTTGTACAGTCATCTTTCCTGTTAACAGGAACCGAGATTCTCTTCTTTACATGAATATTTTTGTGTTTGTACAGACCAACGGTGGTCTTGGTCGAAGAGGCTGATATTGTTGGATTCCTATAACATTCATTGAAGCGCCAGTGTCAATGAGGGACTTGATGCTGGACCCTGCAATGTCAACCAGGGAGGTCGGTTGGGGCTGTCTGTGTTACTTAAGTTCATTTGTGAATGCGAAAAAGGTACTTCCTCTTCATCATCGAGTGACGAATCTTCCAGCTGGTGTTGCTAGTGGGGAGGCACCTTAGCAGCACACCAAAGGATGTATGGTCATCCGTGGATAGTTTTCAGACTGACTTGGGCTGGGTCTTGCTCCCTCGGGTGTCCCTTCTACTAAGGTCCCTTCTACAGATGGTGAGAAAATGGTTTAGCTTGCCACATTTGGAACATATGCGACCTTGGGCTGGTCATTCGTCCAGCTTGATCCTGCATGATGGGGCACCAACATCTTCATTTTCTTTGCCTTACCACCAGTATGCACAGTGTCAGCGTGTTCCATTTTCACTCTGGGCATGCGTACTGGTTGTTGTATGATCACATAGTTCATTTGAGCAGCCCTTGCTGCAGACAGCATTACAAGAGGGGAGGGTTTTACCCAAGCAGTCACGGGGACCTGGGCGGTAAGTAGTACATGTAAGGGGGGGGGGGTCCCCGTCTGAAGAAAGGTTATATTGCACAACCTACGCAAAATGGTTCAAAACATATTGGAAAGGAAAAAATACAAGAAATTCTTCACTTTTGAGAAGTGTGTATTGTTAATTATTCACAATACATTGATGAACAACTTCAAGCAATTTCATATAATTATCACAGAATAGTTGTGCCCCGATAGGAAAAAGGGGAAAGGGGAGAGAAGGGGGTGCTCGGGGGAAGGGTTAGTGGGGGATGAATGAACACAGTTGTGGGTGATGAGTACACACAGTATAGATACAGTCAAAACAAATATAACAACAAAGGCCAATTGATTAATAAAGGCATAAATTGATAAATAATTTTCACAAAAAAACTTTCGACGGACACTAAGTCAGTGCTAGACTGTAAAGGACATGTGCCGGAAGTTGAATGGTAGACACCGTCGACGTTTCGACCCCTGTGAGTAGGCTCGGTTCAGTCCTTAAATGGGGTCTTCATCAGGACTAGGAAGGTGGGGGGAGAGTGGGGCGGTCCTGTTGAATAAAGTAGGGAATCTATAAATCAATGATTTAGGTGAAGCAGCAGCTTAGTCAATGCATTCAAACTATGATGGAGGGCCATAAGAAATTACCATTGATTCGTGGCCTGTAGGGCTCACGTTGTGGAACAGCGGCGGGCTGTTGAGAGTCACAAGTCACATGCCGGGAGAGTCAATCTCACCTTGAACTACAGAGGAGTATCAGAGACAAAGAAACCAGTCAGGGGGGCATGGTCCTATACATCTGTCACACAATTAAAAAACACACCTAAAGCTAAAGAAGCCTGTTGGAGTGAAAGGTGGAGCACCTTAAAGGTGCCAATGTACAGCTCTGGTTGGAATGTGCATCACTGGTAGCTGTGGCAATGATGTAACTAAGTCGAAAAATAGAGGTGAGCATCATGCAATTAAAAGAGGGGGAGCCTGTGTGTGAAAGGATGATCAATATTGGAAATAAAGTGCCCAGCGTGATGCAATTGTTATAAGGCCAGCTTATATATGAAAGCGGTGCAAAAGGGGCGTCACTAATGAATATCGGTCGCCAGCTGCTGGGGCATCATGCCTGTTGGAGAAGGGAAGATTACCTGTACATAAGAAGTAGTGGCCCACAGGTTAGGATGTTTGCTCGTCACTTGCTGGCAGCATATATATATAGAGTGAAGGGTCTTAAAAGGAAACAGATAAAATCTCGTATGTAATCGCACTCTCTAATGATGAATAATAAACAGCAAATATGGTAAAGAGCACAAGCAGCGCTGGGGCTGCATCTCATACCTAAATAGAGTTGCTTCTGTGGGAAACAGGTCCGTTGAGGTACCCGGTGCACGCGTTCTGAATTCAGAGCCCGATGGGCTCGTTAGGCTGGGGCGACGTGCTCGATCTCTAGTCTATGAAAGAGAAGCGGGACTCGGTAAGAAAGCGGGAGGGGGCCGAGTGGTTGACCCAAACGTTAACACGCCTTAGCGCATCGCGGTAAACATACCGTTAGTGCTGCTGTCACGGCTCCAAAACTCCGCCGGAGACTGCTACGCGGAGTTCGGGTGGGCGGGGCCTCGCTATTAGATGTGTGACGCGAGTCATGGAAAACGAGGAGTTACTATGCGGCTGGGGTAATACATAATGGCTCACAGTGAATTGAGAGATGTAATAATATTTGCGCAACTCAAGCACATGGGGTAAAAAGGGGGTGCCTATTTCATTGAATTGATGCACTAAAATAACATGATTGAATATTGTGTCACACAACTCTGGCACATGAGGTTTTACCATTATAACTGTTACAATTGAAGATTGCCACGCAACTCTCTCACAAGAGGTTGAAAGCGGGTATATTGATCATAAAATTTAATAAACCCAAATAGGTACTGTATGCGGACTACCTTTGGAAATGAATACATATTACTGAACAAGCTCATCAAATAGAGTCAGAAGATCACCGCGCAACTCTCTAACAAGAGGTTGAAAGCGGGTACATTGATCATAAAAATAAACCCAAATAGGTACTGTGTACGGACTACCGTTGGAAATGAATACATGTTACTGAACAAGCTCATCAAATACAGTCAATGATATAGGTCCTACAGCTCTCTTGCAAGAAGAGGGAAAGATGAATAATGAATTGGGAATATAAAAGTGATGCATTAACTCACGCATGCCGGCTATGTTGGACTAATAAGGTTCATTGGCTGGAAAAAACAAAGGGTACGCTCATCAGATACAGTTAAAGTACGTCCTGCAACTCTCGAGCATGAGGTTGAAAGGAAGATGCGTTAACCAGTCTTCTGCGTAAAGATATGAGTATACAGTAATGTAAAGGATAATCGGTAAAATTAACCCAGGGCTGCCAGCTGAGCTAAGCTGCTATCTTGTTCATTCAAGCCATGTTTGATAGAGTCTAAGAGGGACATCCATTTGGATTCTCTGGTGTTGAGCACCGATGGCAAATTCCCTCCTCTTCTACCCAAGATTCTTTGTCTCTGATACTCCTCTGTAGTTCAAGGTGAGATTGACTCTCCCGGCATGTGACTTGTGACTCTCAACAGCCCGCCGCTGTTCCACAACGTGAGCCCTACAGGCCACAAATCCATGGTAATTTCTTATGGCCCTCCATCATAGTTTGAATGCATTGACTAAGCTGCTGCTTCACCTAAATCATTGATTTATAGATTCCCTACTTTATTCAACAGGACCGCCCCACTCTCCCCCCACCTTCCTAGTCCTGATGAAGACCCCATTTAAGGACTGAACCGAGCCTACTCACAGGGGTCGAAACGTCGACGGTGTCTACCATTCAACTTCCGGCACATGTCCTTTACAGTCTAGCACTGACTTAGTGTCCGTCGAAAGTTTTTTTGTGAAAATTATTTATCAATTTATGCCTTTATTAATCAATTGACCTTTGTTGTTATATTTGTTTTGACTGTATCTATACTGTGTGTACTCATCACCCACAACTGTGTTCATTCATCCCCCACTAACCCTTCCCCCGAGCACTTATACTTGCTGCAGACAGGTCATGAGACCTGGCCAAAATCAGGACATCATCCAGGCTGATACTGGGCTGCTAGGATAAGTCTGATCACTAACTTGTTCCTGCAGCCCTGGATAATTTGGGCCCACACTTCTTTGTGCTGATTTCCAGCTGTGCAAGTAATGGCTATCCCACGCAGTTGTGCATAGAAAGTGTCTTTTGACTCACCGTCCCTCTGGAGAACTTGGTGGAGCTTGAAACACTCAAAATCTGAGTTTAACTGCAGGTCAAAGTGCGCATTGAGTGTCTTTACTGCAGCTTTATAGTCAGTAGCAGCACCTGTGTTAGGGAGGTGCTCGAACAGTTTATAGATGTCTTCGCCTGCATAATGGAGTAGGAGAGAGCGCTTTATGGCCCCATCGGACTAACAGATAGCTATGAAGTAGTTTTCTAACCTTCCAATCCACAGTTTCCGGCACAGGGAGGCTGAAACTGGTTCCACTAGCTCACTGAAGAGTGGCAGTGCGCCAACAATGGCATGTTGTGGGGCAGGCAAGTCTTGTGAGGCCCTTGGCTGAGGTGCGGCATTAGCGTTATATGGATTTGACATTGTGTCGTCTTCTGGCATGCCCTCTCACTTTCCTATACTTTGTTATGTATTTATTTGTTATATTCTCTTTTCATGTATTTTTTTTTCAGGCCGGTGGTGTTTCAGCCGTACCTGACTTTTGCCTGCCTCTCTGATGGGCACACAGGGAGCTGAGTGTGGCAGCGGTTGAGCATGGAAATGCAGATGGAGGGATCAAGCCAACTCAACAGGACATCCCATGTGCATGGAGGCACATAGGAGGGAGGGTCGCTGAACGATCTGAGTGGCTGCGCAGGGTCAGGCAGCTGTGAAGTGATCAGATGATGGTTGTTCTTCGCTGCAAGCCTTGTGAGGTGGGTGGAGTAATGAGGAGACCGGGACAGGAGGCTTGCAAGGCAAATTGAAGGATAGAGGGAGCGCTGGTATCGATGATGGTCAGGGTACAGCTCTCACCTCTGTGGCTGGCCAGGTAACCGATTGGTGGCCAGACAAGGGGAGTGCTGGTTGATGACGTTTCTGTTAAGCATGCACTGCACACTGCTGGCAAAGGTTGACTAAATCAGAGCCCATGCAGACTCGACTGCTGAACTGGTTGATGGCGGCCAGGTGGAGTCAGAAGTGCAGTGCCAAATGAGTCGCTGCAGTATTGGCAGTGTGGCGCTAGACACAGGTGGGGTTGGGGGCCCAACCTCATTGCCCGTGTAACAGGGGCCCCCACTTTGGGCACCAGGCCTGAGCATGCTGCAGCAATGACACACACATAGTTATAGTTTGACCCAGAAGATCACATGTGGTCCCTGCCCATTTATTAAGTAGCCTCTGGCCATGCCTGGCCAGAGGATGCATTAGGTGAAGTTCTGGGGATTTTCATCACCGCAGGCGGTGCTTGGTGGTTGTTACAACTGGGACATGGAACAGAATGGCACCTTCTCAGCGGCACTTGTCACTCAGAGGAGAGCCATGCCTTGCTCAGCTGTTTTATCTCCTTTTCAGTTTATACAGCAGAACTGCACACACATGCAAAAATGGCCGCCCAGTCGTCCCTAGCCAAACACAGCAACGGACAGTACTGGGCCTTGGCTGCTGCAGCACACTAATGTATTTTATCTATGGTCCGCCAGCAACCTCTTCTTTCTGTTTCGCAACCTCCACTCATCCCAGGGACAAACAGCCCCAAAGACAGACCACTGGTAGGATAGACATTCAGAGCACCAAAGAGACGATCTTCGTGGGACATGGGAAAATAAGGGGAAAGGGAGAGCTTCTGACAGGTGGAACTTTAATACAGGGCAGCAATGGACCAGGAAAATACCAGACACAAATTCACAGAGAGCAACAGTAACAGGCCATGACAGGCTTGAATCCACCACACAAGGATAAGAAATCAAGAGACCAGGTTAGCAGTGTGCCCATTCACATGTAGTTCAAGAACGTTAGACCCACAGACAAAAATAGAAGTATCATAACACAACATATGCACACTCAGGGGAATACTCACAAGAACGTGTGCTAAACATCACCAAAAAATGCTAACGCACCTTTACACATTGCAGCCTATTGCAGGAAAATAACCCTGTGTTAAAGTGGAATTCACAACAAGGCGGTACCATGCGATAGTCTGCTGAAGCCGCGGTCAATGTCCACGATACAACCCCCTCGACTGAGATCAAAACACAAACCTGAATGTGAAAAAACATGCGATGGGCCAAAGTGCGATGAGGAAATCAGCTATAAGCAGCACCAGACCTGCAATACACACTTGGCAGGTGGGAGAAATCACTATAAAAGTCGAAAAAGCACCCAAACACAAACTGACCAACACCCAAGCATCATGGAGGCAGCCAGAGCAGGCGCAGAAGACGAGTGCAACCCCACAACACGTCCTTTTGCATCCTCGCATCCGTTTTAGATGCAATAGGGCATTTTACACTAAGGAAGTAGTGTTAAATGTAGAATTAACATTCTTGTGTAATTCTGAGTAATCTGGCTGAAGTTTTGGGTAATTCCATGTGATTACTCTACAATGAATATGCAAATTACACCCGTTCCTAGACTGGAATTGGTAAAAGTTTTGCTATAAAAAACCTCCTACCATACAATAATGGCCATGCCAGTTCTTCAGGCTCATAGAACTTGTTGAACACAGGGAATCCCATCAACCAAGAAATGCCTGTTGTCTCTGAAAACCCTGGAGGTAGCTGCTACTCTGAACTCACTGAAGGTTAAGAAGAACCTCTTTGTTAGGCTTTTGAAGCTCAGGTGATAGAGATGGCGAGCAATCAGAGCTTACTCTTGTAGGGTTTTGTGATCTAACCACATTGGTACAAATACTAAGTAAATAGTGCACAGTAAATATATTTTCCAAGCATCATTATGAGTATAAAAAAGAATAACTTAGCATTAAATAACACATAGAAATTATACTTTCTTGCTAACCTCACAGTAAGTAGCTTCAATACATGTTCAATCTGCTGTTCTAGGTTGGCACAGCTACCCTAAGGGCATTCACACTAAGTATGTGGGCACAGCTCAGGCTTTGATTAGTGGGATCATTCAGGTGTGGTCCCTTGTGCAGGGCTATGTCAGATCTACGTGGGCAGTCGTTAAGTCCTACTGTTTTCTTGGAGGGATCTTTGGCAACACATCTAATTTTTCTCCAATGCAGCCAGTTCCTGATGCAGCCATATACCCTTCCAAGTCATACAAGTTCATTTTCTGTTGTGGCAAATGGCAGGCTGCATGTCTACGGATTGTGGCTTTCACTATGGTGGTCTTGCTGCTCCAGGAAGCAACTACAGCATCGCTCCACCTGCATGGCATGCCATGGTTTGATACTGCACAACTTGGATGAACTAATAAAGTAAGGTGTGTGGGCCTCGGAGGTGTGCTGTGACCTACAGCAAGGGGCTTGCAGGGCACCAAGCAGGGTTTGCATCACAGCCCTGCATCTCGGTAGACATGCAAAGCTGCACAAGAATGTCAGGCAAAATGCAATGCACATTGGGTCAACCCAATGGTCTTTTGAGTTCCTCCCTCTCAGTTCTGGTTGCAGTTGATGATAAGAGGGCCTGCTCTCTGCTTTGCTTGGGATGAGCAGAGTAACGGGTCTCCAATCGAATCAACACTCCATAATTTTGGGCAGAGATCCCAACAGCAGGCCCACAAGCATCTGTGCCTTGGTTCTAGATCTGATAGGGTAGATTCTAAGCATGTAGCACAGTCTCTATGCCCTTCTCTCCACCAGGGCTCCACATACATCTCTACAAGCCTTTAGGTCTGTTCCTAACTTATATTGAGAAGGCAGACATAATCTTCTTTCTGGTGCAAACCTTCCCTGACTGGGTAAACAGCTTACACTCAGTGTAAATATGAGTCCTTCCTCCTTCTTGTGTAAACGTTCTCTGCCTGATGCGTAGCATCCCCTAACAGACGAGAAGCTGGTCTGCATTTAGGCACCTGAGAGAATAGACTTTAAGTGCATCCCCCATAGAAGGCAGGCCTGTACTGCATCTATTCACCTCAGGCACTGGAGATTGAGCACACTGACTGAAGGAAGAGGGGAGCCTGGTCTGTATTTATGTACCTCTGAAATTGACTTTAAGAACATCTACTGGAGGAGGAGAGCCTGGTCCATATTTGTGTACCTCTGAAACTGATGTTGAGTATATCTACTAGAGCAGAGCCTGGTGCATATTTATGTACCTCTGAAATTGACAATAAGTACATCTACTAGAGGGAAGCCTGACGTGTATTTCTCTACTTCCAGAATTGCCTTTGAGTGCATCTACTGGAAGAGGTGATCCTAAACTACATTATTGTCCCCCTGGAAAAGTATCTGAGCACATCCCCTAGATAAGAAGTCTGGATTGGATCTATGTACCTCCTGGAAAAGACTGGGTGAATCCTCAGGAGGAGGATTTAGGTACCTCTGAGAATTGGCTCCCAGCATAACCCCTGGAGGAAGACCACCTGGGCTGGATTTATGCAGTTTTTAAAATGGATTCCCACTGAATCTCTCAGGATAGTCCTATATTTTTGCCTTGAGCAAAACTTTCATACAAAGTAATAACAACCCATCCTTAAATGAAATAATGTCAATATATGCTTTTCACAATAACCATGTCAGACCTACTGCCTTCGTCATAACATCTGATTATAAACAGATCAACCCTAGAGCCATGAACAGTGGCTTGCCACCATAATAAACTCCTTCCTGCTGTACTGATTGTAAGCTTTATTATAAGCCAGAAGTGCAATAAGAGTACTCTTTTTGATAAAAAACACTCAATTTGGCCAAGTCAAATCAACATGCGGGTGGAACCTCATCCCTTTTCTCCATTGTACTCTGTAAGCTCTTTTTTGTTGATCACTGAGGTCTGAAGCAATGGGCAAATGTTAATCGCTTGCCTGTCTGCTTCAATCAATATTGAATGCAGGGAGAAATGTAAATCAAACATACACCGTCTGATCTTCTTATTTTCAACAATTATGACAAAGGCAGGAGGGCTAGCTTATTTATTATGAAAAAACGTTGTTTAAGCCAGCAAGCTTTTAATAATTGGTTATTTTCAAAGTGTGTTACAGGCTATAGACAGGTATGTTGTTAGAGATAATCTTACAGATTTCCGTAGTAGGAAAGAGTTTTGGTGTTGGCAACCCTCTCTGACAAACCCAGAGTGTTTTCACTGTGATGATTCAGGTTAGGTCCTATTGAGAAGGACTGTATGTTATATTTTGCTAAGTGTATTTGTCTACATATTTGTGATTTTGTAGCTGCATGCATGACAGATACGCACATAAAAGAGGCATGGCTTGACTATGGTGTCAAGCCACAATGTTTATGGCTGTGGGCCGAATCCCTTCATTGGGAAAAGTTATTGCAGATTACATTGATTTGATCTGTTTATTATGACATGCTGTGACAAAACCAGTAGACCTGCCTTACTTATTGAGAATGAATGTGCTAAGGGCAGTAGTATTTTCAGAATGGATTGTTATTACACAGTGCTAAAGCTTGTTGGCAGGTATTTTGTTACATGGAATCTTACTGATTAAGATAGTAGTTTTGGTGTTGGTATAAACTTTTCCTGTAATCTTGTACATATATGAAACTTAATTATGGTATACCTGATGGTTGTCTTGTGGAAAAGCTTTTGCACAACACAGTAAGTCTGAGTTGGTTTTGTTGACAAGCGAACTATAGCAGCTGTGAGTCTTATTGCTGCACTGGGAAAAGATATGTGAGATGCCACAGGTCGTGTCTGTCCATTATGAAAAGTGATGGCAATGGCAGCAGGCCTGGCTTGTTGTGAAAAGCATTTGTTGAAGCCATTAGGCCCCTAACAGTTGATTGTTATCACACAATGTTGCAGGTTGTAGATAGGTATTTTGTTTAATGTGACCTCGCAGATTACTATAGTAAGCTCATGTTTTGGTGCTGGTCATCCTTCTCTGACAAACACCTTGGGTAGAAGATTTTCACTGTTTAAGATACTTGTTGGGCAATATTGAGAGAGATTGTATATTGTTTTCCCAACTGTTATTATGCCCCAGACAGAAGGCCCAAGGTTTATATGGTGACAAGTCAATGATCAAGGTTATAAATCTGATTGATTATTATGAGACGTCACAATAAAGGCAGTAGGCCTGACATATTGTTGTGAAAAGCAAATGTTAAAGTCAATAGGCATATGAGGGTGGATTATTATTAATACCCTTTATTACAGCCTGCAGATAGATATTTTGTTACATTGCATCTCACAGGTCATTGTAGTAAGCAAGAGTTTGGGCGCTGGTTTCTCCCTCGGAGAAACCATGGATATAAAAGGGGAGGGGAGGAGGTCTAGCCATTATTTACAAGGAACGGTTTCAATGTCGTGTCACCTTTGAAACCATCCCAGACTGTGAGAGCCTCACCTTTGACATCGATCTCTCTCCTAATAGCTGCTTTTCAGGCACTCTTATCTACCCTCCCCCTGGCCCCTCTAAGCAGTTCCATGAGTGCCTACCTACGAGCCTGGCAGAACGGGCTAGTACTTCGTCTAATTACACCCTGTTAGGTGATTTTAATCTCCATTTTGACTCCTCTACAGACTATACAGCCACTACCCTGGCTGACGATTTGGCAGCCCTGCAACTCACCCAGCATATGAAGACCCCCACACATGTTAAGGGCCACCTGCTGGATCCGATTTTTAGCAATTGTACTAACCTTGTAGCTGGGCTACCTATTCCTCTGCCGTGGACAGACCACTCACTGGTCCCCTTTGAGTTGACCTCACTCAAGCCCCCCCCCGACTGGACCCACCACAAGGGTCATGCGATCTTGGTCTCGCCTCGTAATTGACGACTGGTCCGTCAAACTTGCTAGCAGCCACCCCCCTTATAACGAAGACCCTTGCGTAGCCTACCAAACGTACGCTGACTGGATTTCTCAAACTCTGGATCTCATACTACCAAAAAAGAAAGTCACGCTAAAACGCTCTCACAAAACTGCTCCCTGGTATACTGATGCTCTCAGGGACATGAAGCGTCAGTGCAGGAAATCGGAAAGACGCTGGCGTCTGGACTATTCGACGGAGAACAAAACCCTTTACCGAGAGTCACTTAGCAAATATAAAGCAAAAGTTAAAACTGCTCAGGCTGCCCACTTCTCGAACAAGATTATGAGTGCTAAATAAAAGCCTAAAGACATTTTTCAAATTGTGAAACAATTATCAAAACCCCCACCCGATTTACCAATCACTAAATCTTCCACCCATTGTAATAACATTGCTGAGTTCTTTCATCAAAAAGTGAATAAAATCTACTCAGCCTTCCCCCATAAGGACATCACTCTCTCAGCCCAACCCAATGAAACTCCAATCTCTTCCCCACCACAACCTCTATCTACCTTGACCCATTTCCCCTCTCTAGACCTTGTAACCCTTGAATCCATAGCCCGAAAAGTCATGTCCGGATCCCCTGACGATCCAGCCCCTCCAGACATCATTATGGCGGCCTCACAGTTCATTCTGCCGACCATTAGAGATGTCTTAAATTCATCTATCACCACCGGCATTGTCCCGCCCGCCTGGAAGCAGGCCATGGTCAGATCTTTATTGAAGAAATCCAACCTGGATCCGACTGACCTTGGTAATTACCGTCCAATCTCCCTGCTCCCATGGGTGAGTAAGCTTCTGGAAAAATTTATAAATCTCCAACTGGTAAACTTTCTAGAAGAACAACAATTATTAGATCCCACCCAGACGGGCTTTAGACCCAAACATGGGACTGAGACCGCCCTTCTTATGGTCACAGAGGAGTCCAGAAAGATCCTGGACCAAGGAGGTTCAGTGGCAGTGATCCTCCTTGACTTCAGCGCGGCGTTTGACATGGTCAGCCATGACATCTTGCTGCACCGTTTATCCAACGCCGGGATCAGGGACAAAGCCTGGCTGTGGTTCCAATCCTTCCTAGAGGATAGATACTTCCGAGTCTTTGAGGGTGAGTCTATGTCCACCTGTAGACCTTTAAAGTGTGGGGTCCCTCAGGGCTCCTCTTTGAGCCCCGCATTGTTCAACATATACATGAGGCCACTGGCTGAGGTCGTCCGCCCATTTGGGATTAAGATCATCTCCTATGCGGACGACACGCAGCTGGTGGTCTCACTGGCGCAGGAGGCCAATATGCCTGCGTCATGCGGTCTCAAAGAATGCCTAGAGAAGGTCAAGGGCTGGATGTCCTCTTCATTCCTCAAATTGAATGGGGACAAAACGGAGCTGATGCTCCTAGGTTCCCCTGATCCCTACTTCCCCAACACCCTGTGGCCCCCCTGTGTAGGCCTTCCTCCAACCCCAAAAAACAACATCAAGAGCCTTGGGGTTTGGTTGGATAGATCCTTATCATTTAGCACCCAGGCCACCAAACGCTCAGCCGCCTGTTTTGGACTCATGAGAATGTTAAATAAAATCTTCCCTCTCCTTCCCGTGGAGGCAAAACAGGTGGCTGTACAGGGTCTAATACAATCACGCCTGGACTTCAACAACGTGCTTTATCTCGGTGCCCCAGAATATACCATACGCAGACTCCAGATAGTGCAGAACTGCGCAGCACGCCTGATGCTCAACATCCCGCACAGACAATCGGTGAGGACCGGGCTGGCTAGCCTTCATTGGCCACCAGTGCGCCAGAGGATTCTCTTTAAGGCCATGTGCATTGCACATCAGGCCTTCTGGGATACGGGCCCCAGGATTACCTGGGACCTAATTACCCACTACCTCCCCAGCAGAAACCTCCGCTCCAGCCAGACTTTCTTGGCCACGATACCAAGAATAAAAAGATCCAGATCTGGCGGCAGGACGTTCGCCTACAACGCATCCATGGCATGGAACAACCTCCCCCTGCACCTGAGAGCCAATTGCAATCTGCCCACATTCCGGAAACCGTTAAAAACATTTCTTTTTAATCTTCCCCACTAATCCCAGTTAGCCCCCTCCGCAGGTCCCTGGTTATTCTAGCGCTTGGACGCCTTCGGGCAGCAATTCGCGCTCTATAAATCCACATCCATTCCATTCCATCCATTCCATTCCATTCCATAAAAGATTTGCACCGTTAGAACCCTTGTTAGATCCTCTTAGCAGTGTTTTGCCTTGCCAGCTGAAATCTTGTATATGCTTGGAATTTTAGTTCTGTTTGTCAGATGATTTAATTATGGAAAATGCCATCTAAATGAAGTATGCCGGAGATGTTTATGGTGATGAATGGATGATAATAACTCTAGGTCTGATGGGTTTAGTAGGAAAAGGTATTTCAGATTCTTTAGGTCTGATTTGTTTATTATGAAAAGTTACGACAACAGCAGTAGGCCTGATTTATTTATTCTGTTCCACACATGTTAAAGCCAATAGCCCATCAATGATGAATTATTTTTGATTCATGTTAAAGCCTGCAGGCAGGTATTTTTTTTACATGAAATCTCACAGATGACCTTTGTAGGGAATGATTGTGATGTTGATTACTCCTTTAACAAACCCTAGAGGTACACAATTTACATGGTAATAATTCTTGCAAGAATCTCCTTTAAAAGCCCCCCCAGGCATGGCCTAGCTGTCTGCCAGGATTTATAATAAAAAAATCATTAAATAATGCATGCCTGCCAATATAAATACGTCATGGGCTTTTGGCTCAGCTGTCTTCTGATATTGTTCTGACTGAGCTTCATTTACACTCTGCTTTTATCCATGATGGCTGTAATAGTGCAGTCCACGTCAGATATTGCAAAAACCACAGTAGATGGACAGAATGCAGAACAATGTCATACATTTACCCCAGTACAGATATCTGGGCCTAAATCCATCGTTTTTTTGCACTCCACACCACCACATCAGATATTGGCTTGCTTTCCTCGTTTATTAATGCATTTTCTGATCGTATGTGTTTATCCACCTGAAAATGAGTGAGCTTCAGTGGCAGGGTTGCGTTACAGTTCCCTTTTCATATGTTTGCTTCACCTCTTTCATTTGTCTTACGAATACACTACATCTTACTGGCATTGCTGATGCTTGTTTGGGGAGTCAGTTATACTGTTAAGGGTTTTCTGGGAATTCATCATAAGCTTAAGATCGGCTGATAGGATTCTTTGTTGATGAGTTAATATCCCCCACTTAATTACTGACAACTTAGTAGTACCCACATCCTGACTCCCTGAAGTTATACTCTTTGAAAACACGTTTTCCTCTTTTTCTGGTAAAAAATGGTATGGCTGATTCTGTTGGCAATCTTGCATTCTCAGTCTATGGAACCCAGTTGGCACAGTCCAAGTGAAGAGTATTAAGGACATTTGTCAAAAGCAAGTGCTTGTTTTATGATCACTTTGACTCCTATTATGAGTGGTGCAGAATGGTATTACCACAATATAATATTTCACACAATTATATGTTGTTCTGTTTTCAAATGTAGCCAGTGAATCAGGTGCGCATTAGTTATCAGTGCATGTCATGCTAATGTCACATGTAGAAACCCCCCAAACCCATACTGTGCAGATGTGCTATGATTGACCTCTTTAAAGGAGACTAGTCACTGTAATTGGTTTGCGACTAAAAGAACAACATGAGATGCAAACACTACAGTGCTTAGGGAAATGGTCCCTGCATCCTAAATATTATTTTGATATAATTGAGGGGGCAAGGTGGGCAAACCTTGACCCCAAGGGCCCTGACTGGCTAGGCTCAACACAGACAACATGTCGTGTCAGCCTTTACAGGAGTCTGGGATATGGTCCTAATTGAAATATATTGTAGTGTAGGCTAGGTTTGTGGCTAACAAAACGTAGCACAAATAAACAGATTTTAGTCACAATATAAATCATTTGTTGGTGGTACAATGCTAGTTTAAAATTTTTGGGGGTAATCATTTAAGGGGTTTACAAGCAAAGTTGTTATATTTTAATGTTGTAGTGTGATTTAGAAGTTGTGTTGTCTTAAGAAATTGAGTTTAAATTGTTTAAAAATACATTTAACAATCTTGGAAATGTGCATGGATTAAGTTGGGACTTATGCTTGCTATGGTAGCAATATATTGTCTTGGTTCCTTTCAATCTTCAGGATTAGTCATTCGATCATTGAGGGGAGCGAGCACAGTAGCAACAAGTTTGTTTTTTAAGCATGAGCTCTGCCTGCATTCGCATTCAGGTGTGTTATTAATGAGGCATGGATGCAAGCACAAAGCAGGTGCTGAGCTACTTGCATTGGGATTTAAATTTAGATCCTACATGGTTTATTTACTGTATGCGTAACATCGTGAGCATATTGCAGCCATCTTGAATAATGTTTATGTAAATGCATTCAACTTTTATTTAGAGCGTCCGCATTTTGGAACAGTTTATTAGTTTTTCTTTTTGCAGAGTTTCTTCTGTCACTAGATAATAATTAGAGAAGATTTTTTCCACTTTGATCAATCTTTTTTTTTTTTATTAAAAAGTTAATTTCTTTGTGAAAAAGGAAAGTTTTAAAGCAGTTTTAACTTTTGAAGATAAGGCAATTGAAGAGAAGCTACGGCGTGTGGTGGATAAGGCATTCCCGGGTAAAGAAGATGTTGTTGTAGGTTTGTATGGTTCGTGTTCTAGAAATCTGGACATATTTTCTTCATCCATTGCAGCAAGGCATCCTGACATGCAAAGTGAAACATATACTTCCAACACCACCAGCAGTCTGTCAGTTAACTCCTGAGTAATGAGCTGCAGTATCTCAAACATTTTGCGTTGAAGACAAAACTAAGGCACTCTTGGAAGCCATTTTAATGGAATCAAACCTGTTGAATTTGAAGCTTTTTCTGAAGGGTTAAGATGGGTGAGTGTTTAAGGGTGTTGGGGTATTTTAAAGAGTTAGGGTGGGTTATGATTATGGGGTGCAGGGGTATTTAAAGGGAGCAGGGTGGGATTAGTACACGATATGAGACATGGCATGAAGGGCGGAACGTACCACACGTACCCAGCGTTTGTCACGCCCCCATCACACACCCACAGCACAACGCAGACACGCCCACAAGGGACTACTTTGCTGGCACGGATCTTTTACCCTTTAAATGGATATGGTGGGCTTCTGCATAGCCTATGTCCTTCTGCTGCAACTGGCCTTTCCAACGCTCTATTGGGTGTTGTGATTGGTGCTGTGGTTCCTGAGATTACCCGCCTCAAAGGCTTGGGCTCTCTCTTTATTATATTATTATATTTATATATATATATATATATATACTAGCAGCCCGTCCCGGCGTTGCCCGGGGCAGAAGGGGCTGGGGGCAGCATCGCAGCAGGAGAGGCGCAGCAGAGCGGCCGTTTTGTTGGTCCTGTCCGCTTCTGCCCATGCTTTGTTTTCCCCGACGTCCCGACTTTGTGGAAAAGGCTTTCTGAGCACTCAGTGTTCATGGCCCCCGCCCGTCGTAGGTCCTGGCCGCTTCTGCCCACGCTTTGTTTCCCCCGACGTCCCGACTTTGTGGAAAAGGCTTTCTGAGCACTCAGTGTTCATGGCCCCCGCCCGTCGTAGGTCCTGGCCGCTTCTGCCCACGCTTTGTTTCCCCCGACGTCCCGACTTTGAGGAAAATGCTTTTTGAGCACTCAGTGTTCATGGCCCCCGCCGGTCCCTTGGTGCGCACTTACCTCATCCGCCGCTCCTCCCCGCGCTGCTGAGTTTACCGCTCCACTGCTCTTCCGCTTCTCCTCCGCTTCTCGCCGCTCCTCACCGCTTGTCTGCTCGCCGCTCCTCCCCGCCTGTCCGCAGTTCCTCCCCGTGCTCATGTCGGGCGCTCTTCCTCTTGCTCCTGAACGCCGCTCCTCCCTGCGCTCCCGATGTCATCACGCACGTCTTGGCCGGCGCTACTTCCACGGGACTACTTTTTTTTTATTCGTAAAATTGTCTCGCAGAGACAGTGTGCAGATGCACCGGTGGACAGCCTTGATATCCGCATGCAGACTCCAGACCACGGCGGGGTTATATGTGGATGCTGTCCTTGTGCAGCGCGGCCACTGAACGCCTAATGCGCAGCGAGACATCGCAATGGCGGGTAGCACATACAGTGTAGGACCAGTGGAGGCAACATGCTGAACGGGTGACTGCATGCTCCCAGGTCTGCCCCTGCAGGGCACGTGTTCATCCGTATCTAACACTGTCTCACAGTGCGTTTCTTCCTCGTAATGTTCTACCCATTAAACAATGAGGCCGCGCCTCACTGGGTCATTGAGTTGGCAAAAAATTTACTCGGGCTAATGCAATTAGGGTATGTAATTGAGGCAATAGGCATTAAGTGGCTGTTCTTTAACGGGCACTGCAACATGCAGCGTGGCCACTCCCGAGCGCAGCACCTCCTGAAGGGGCCAGCGGGAGTCCTGGCCGCCTGTGCTCCTACTCAGCGTGGATAGCCAGATCCCTCCCGGTCCCTGACCGGGGCTGGGCATCTGGCTCCAGTGAAGTCCACTTTTCCCCCATTTGGCTCGTTAGGTTAATCCAGAGCCTCAGTTTTTGCTTGTTTTTTTTCTTTCTAAGTTAAACACTGAAGGCGGTGTCCTTTATCCGGGCGTTGCGCTATGTGTTAAAGTTAAAAGAAAAACAAACAAACAGAGCACGGTGTTCCTGAAGTGGACGCTGCGAAAAGATTAATAAAAAAAAAAGTGAGCCGGTCCACGAACATTAAAGAAATAAAGAAAAGTAAAAACATACAATTTAAGGGTCTAACGTTTTTTTCTAACTTTAACACTAAGCGCGGTGTCCTTTATGCGGGCGCTACCCCCCGAATTGAGTCTTCCACATGTACGTAATCACCCCGGATTAGCAGATATATAACATTATATAATGTCACAGGGGTTCCCGGAACGATACTAAACACATACTGCACGAAGTCTCAATTGAGGCATTACACAACGTCAATACAAATAGCAATGATGTCCATACAGAGGATAGTGAGGTTTAGTGGGAGGGTGTATTCGGGCTATACAGAAACTACGTTTTATCTATAGGCTCCGGCAAGAGGTGAGATCAAAGCACGTTTTGCCTTTCCAGAGTGTGCCTTGCAAGTAAATGTTTCTGACTTATCCGCTGTCTGATTGAGCCTGTGTCCCTTAAACACACAAAATGCTCTGAAACTGCCAAATATATCTGGTAAAGCTCCTTGACGCACAACTGCAATCACTGTTCTTATGTTCATTTGTTTACTGGCACCTCGCCATAAGCTAGTGAGAGTTCAAGGAAACCGATCTCTGTTCCCAGCCAATATCTTAGATTGTAAAAACAAAACAAATAAAATGCATCCAAGTGGAAATACTGGCCGTGGGAGGGAAAGAAAGGATGGATATGTAAGAGAATGAAACGTAAAATAATGAAGACGTGTGAAAAACAATTAGGGAGAAGCGAGGGAGAATTTGCACTTTGCAGACTGCATTTCACTTTTTTATGATCTTAAGCAGGAGTAACCTACTAAGCACATCTATTAAACACTACTTCACAATTACGTAAATGAAATAAACACCTTGCGTGTCCCCGGACTGTTTGCTGTGCTACCAGGAGGCAGTTCCATCTAACAGAAGTGTGGTTCTGGGGCAAACTAATTGTGCACTCGATGTCGGCTTGTTTTCTTCCTGTTTCCTCCCCCTTATGACGTTCGTGGCCAATGGTTAAAGAGTTGTTATATTTTGTATCCAAAGTCCCTTGGATGTTTTTTTTGCTGCCTTGTGATTGGTGTACTGTCTGATTAACCCTGACCCCTGCTTGACGTAATTGTAGAGTCTTCGTGGATGAAAGGCACGCCCGATTTTTAATGTAATGGGACGAAGGCGTCTGGGTAACTGCAAGGAATGTGTGTCTTTTACTACATTTGTCATTCCGCGCTGTCTGTGTATACATAAATAGATTGAAAGTGCATTTCCGATGTATGTTTTGGGATTTGCAACTGTTTGTTATAAATTTAGTGAAAGTGCATTTCCTCTCTCGGTCTGCATATTATGCGTTATAAATTCCGTGAAAGTGCATTTCCGGTGTATGTGTGCAATGTAAGTGTGCATTTGCTCTTTCGGTCTGCATATAAATTCCGTGAAAGCGCATTTCCGGTCTATGTGTGCAATGTAAGTGTGTTGTGAAGGCATGGCCCTGTAAACACCCACATTTGTTGTTTGAGACGCCCACGGCCAGGTTCTTACACACAACCACGCCCCCAAGGGACTACTTTGACACTTTTGGCGTTTTTGCTTTTTTAATGTATATGGTGTTGACTTGAATAGCCTATGTCCTTCTGCTATATCTCCCCTTTCAAATGGTGTATTGGGTGTAGTGATTGGTGCATTACTTTTGTAGTTTACCTGGCTCAAAGGTTTGTGTTCTCTCTTTATAATAGTAGTATATATATATATATATATATATATATATATATATATATATATATATATATATATATATATATATATATATATATATATATATATATATATATATATAAAAGATATATATATAAATATGTATATATATAAATATGTATATATATGTATATATATATATATATATATATATATATATATATATATATATATATATATATATATATATATATATATATATATATATATATATATATATATATATATATATATATATTCACTGAAAAAACCATAGGTTTTACACACGTTATAGTTAGGAAGTAGCATTTGAAAAACCTATGAAATTCACTGAAAAAACCATAGGTTTGATACCAGTTATAGTTAGCTGGAAATTTTACTGACATAAAACCAATGAAATTCCACGTTATAGTTAGTTGGACTCACTATAACTTGCGCGTGTAATGCACTGCTGATGACATTACATATTACATCACTCATGACATCACTGATGACACCATCTTTGTGACAGAGTGACAGACCTCCTTTCAGTGTAAGGTAACCCTTAAAACACATATTGGAAAATAGAAATTAACATTTTCAAAAAAATGGAGATACTCATACCAGTTACAACAACCAATTCAGTAATTCCACCATCTATATACACATTCTCTCATTTACCAACAGTTCTATATAGTCACTCATACATATACTCACTCATCATATGTAGTGATACACCTATACATCCTGTAACACACCGACAATCATCCAAAAGTTACTCACACACATACTCACACATGCAAATAAACTATTGAACATCCATTTATTTGCATATAAAACTATACACACTCAACCACCCATACAGTCCTGCACATATGGTGTCTTCTAAACACATACAAAAAGAGAGTTAGTCATTCATGCATCTATGTGATTAGTAATACCCCCATAAAACCATAGAAACACTCATACTGATACTAAAAAAACATCTAAGAACCCAAATACCTACACATGTAGGTACTCATCAATCCATGCAACCAGTTATTCACAAAGTGAAACACTGATACATATAATCAAATATTTAAACATTACTCGCTAATATATGTATTCACTAAGGTACACTTAATAAGCCAGTTATCCAATCATTTCTTTTTGAAACAAACATTCATTAAGACAATAATTTAAACATGTATTCTTCCCTCGACCTTTACATATACATATATAAAACATATTTATTTTTTAGAAAGACACACATTCACTGGATGGTGTCATAATAAGTGATGTCACTGACCATGTCATGAGTGATGTAATATGTAATGTCATCAGCAGTGCATTACACGCGCAAGTTATAGTGAGTCCAACTAACTATAACGTGGAATTTCATTGGTTTTATGTCAGTAAAATTCCCAGCTAACTATAACTGGTGTCAAACCTATGGTTTTTTCAGTGAATTTCATAGGTTTTTCAAATGCTACTTCCTAACTATAACGTGTGTAAAACCTATGGTTTTTTCAGTGAATTTCATAGTTTTTTTGAATGCTAGTTCCTAAGTATGTAATCACGTTCGTAACTAGATAGTGTCACCGCCTACACGTCCTGAGAAGCGCATGTAAAGTCATGTGACTTGAAAACAAAACTTCCAATTGGTTATTAGTAGTTTCTGTTCTGGAATATACACGCAGCACTCCACCCACTTTCCTCACAATCTTTTCTACTCTCAAGAGACAACAACGTCGAGCATCTTCCGGAAGACTTTGCTGAAATGGCTGCCCTACCAGATTCATCTTCCGAATCTGAAGGAAATGAGCGACCACCGTTAAGAAGAAAAAAGGAATCTTTCATTTGGCAATTTTTCACTTATCCTGAAGATCAAAAGAAAGTGAATGCGCCAAAAGTAACCTGCACGATATGCAATTCGGAGCTCTCAAGGGGAAATCCAAATAAAAAATATTCCTTTTCTGCACACACCATGCAGCGGCATGTTAAACAAAGGCATCCTGAACATTATGCAAAAGCATCAACAAGAGCCCTGGCCACCCTATTACCATCAGAGGTGGCCAGCACATCTTCTGGTGGACGACCTGTATCTCCATCGAGTGCTGAGATGGACTTGAGACCATATCTTGCGAAGGTGCACATGAAATGCAACGAGTGTGGAAAAATTCTTTTGTATGGAGAGCAGAGCCTCGTTCTTATTAAACTCAAAATTGAAAGTCATAAATGCCCCAAGAAAAGATAAATTTCTTCACTTCATTTTCAAACTATTACATACTGAAAAATGTAGTAGCAACTTTAAGAAATCGAAAGCATTATAACACTTCTTTCCCCCCCCAAAAAAAAAAAAAAAAAAGTTCTTTTCAGAACTAACTCTTTCTACCAAAACGTGCTCCAAGAGCATATTATGAGATATTTTTTCGCCGCTTTATTTTAGTGCGAGACCGGGTGCGCGCACCCTCCTATCGCGTACAGGACCTGACACTCCCATGTGAAGTCATGTGACTTCCAAACAACACTTCTAATTGGTTCTTAGTAGTTTCTATTCTGGAATTTACACGCAGCACTCCACCCACTTCCATCACTTTCTTTTCTACTCTCAAGAGACAACAACGTCGAACATCTTCCCGAAGACTTCGGTACAATGGCTACCGTTCCGCATTCATCTTCCGAATATGATGAAAATGAGCGACCACCTTTGACAAGAAAAACGGAGGCCACGCTATTACCATCAGAAGTAATCAGCACATCTTCCGGTGGACGACCTGTATCTCCATCGAGTACTAAAATGGACTTGAAACCATGTCTGGCGAAGGTGCACATAAAATGCAACAACTGTGGAGAACTTCTTGTATACGGAGAGCAAAGCTTTACTCTAATTAAACACAAAATTGAGAGTCATAAATGCTCCAAGAAAAGTTAAATTTCTTCACTTTATTTGGATAGTATGACATACTGAAAAATATCATAGCAACTTTAAGAAATCAAATGCATCAAAACACTTGTTTCCAAAAAAAAAAAAAAAAAAAGTTCTTTTCAGAACTAACTCTTTCCACCAAAACATGCTCGAAGAGCATATTATAAGATGTTTTTTCGCCGCTTTATTTTAGTGCGAGACCGGGTGCGCGCACCCTCCTATCGCGTACAGGACCTGACACTCCCATGTGAAGTCATGTGACTTCTAAACAACACTTCTAATTGGTTCTTGGTAGTTTCTATTCTGCAATTTACACGCAGCACTCCACCCACTACCATCACTTTCTTTTCTACTCTCAAGAGACAACAACGTCGAACATCTTCCCGAAGACTTCGGTACAATGGCTACCGTTCCGCATTCATCTTCCGAATCTGATGAAAATGAGCGACCACCTTTGACAAGAAAAATGGAGGCCACGCTATTACCATCAGAAGTAATCAACACATCTTCCGGTGGACGACCTGTATCTCCATCGAGTGCTGAGATGGACTTGAGACCATATCTGGCGAACGTGCACATGAAATGCACGAACGGTGGAGAACTTCTTGTATACGGAGAGCAAAGCTTTACTCTAATTAAACAAATAATTGAGAGTCATAAATGCTCCAAGAAAAGTTAAATTTCTTCACTTTATTTGGATAGTATGACATACTGAAAAATGTCGTCGCAACTTTAAGAAATCAAAAGCATCATAAGACTTGTTTCCAAAAAAAAAAAAAAAAAAAAAAGTTCTTTTCAGAACTAACTCTTTGTACCAAAACAAGCTTGAAGAGCATATTAGCTGATATTTTCTCGCCGCTTTCTTATAGTGCGCGACCGGGTGCGCGCACCCACCTATCGCGTCGAGACACGCATGTGCAGTCATGTGACTTTAAAACAACACTTCCAATTGGTTCTTACTAGTTTCTATTCTGCAATTTACACGGAACACTCCACCCACTTCCCTAGAAAACCAGTTTATCGTAAAACTTTTAAAGCCTCCTCTTATGAAATATTCGACATCAATCACATAGCAGAGTACTAAATAGCACTATATAGACTCCGTCCCTTAATTATAAGAGACTTATTGCTATGTAAAAGCAACTTTTGTTTTCCAAGATAATGTAAAATGCTGAGCCTATTACATAATTTTTTTTCACATATATGTTACTAGTCTCCTTCGAGTACTAACACCGTAGAAAATACCACCAATAGCGGTGATATTTTTTACACCGAGAACGGGCGATTTCTATCGCTTACAGCCCTTACAATTATAAAGTTTTATTTCCTAAGTCTCTGATCTCCAACTGTGCAACGTAGGTCCCCTGTGTGTCGCAATAAGGTCCATAAACAAAAACTACAGAGCCAGCATTATAAACATACACAGAACCACAAAACGACAAGAGCCACCATGCTAATATATATCCTTAATATAATAAACCTCTGAGAATAAATACATATTTCCGTGGCAGCCCATAACACAAATGTGGCGTCCTCTGCCTCTGCTCCATTACCAAACACCGTAACTCCCCGCCCCCCTCACTTTTCACTAAACTCCGCACTCCACCCCAGCCGAACCCCCTATTACAAACCCCCAACCTACCCTCCCTGCCCAAACCCACCATGAACCTCAAACCGCCCCTAGAAAACTTATAAGACACAGGATTACTAAAACTCAAAGAATACGCAACAGGCACATAATGTAAATAGTACATAAAGGCACATATTTTTTCAAAATACTATTTAAAAACATGTTCTATTTTTAATAAATCTATCATGCATCTGACCCTCTAGAACTGCTTTCAAAACGTGAACTATAAACCTCTACTTTTCATTTTCAAACCATACACTTTCTTCTGACCCTCTAGAACTGCTTTCAAAACATGAACTATAAACCTCTACTTTTCATTTTCAAACCATACACTTTCAATTACATTATTTTTTTTACACAATTCATGTAATGTTACAAACCTTTTCTAAAATACACCAGTCCGTATCATGTATAAGGATTTATTTTCAGTCTTCATCAGTGACACTTTCTTCACATATAATAGAAATCACTATAACTTTTTGTACGACAATGCTAACGCGGTAAAAATAACCCTTCATTTGCTTTCCTTTAAGAATGCACACTATGTACCCCACGGATGCGTTTCTTAATCTTTGTATTTGGCAGCGAATACCGACCTTGAATCGGAAGACATGAACAAGACCGCCATTGTCACATTTAAAACTGAACGTTGCATCTGCTCACACACATATCTTTCACTAAGCTAACATTCACAGAAAACAGCATTGATGTAAAAAAAAATTGACCTTGCTTTACAACTCCCTCAAATCACTCCCTTATTTTTTAACGCATCCTCCAGTTCAAAAAAAGCTACGTTTTTAATAACCACTAAGCAATATATAAGTGACTAGACTCTTAGAAAATGTATCAAGTCATTCTGCTTCTCTCCACTGCATAGCCGGCGACCTAATTCTGTGGAGTTGCTATACAACCAGCGGTGCTGCGCCGTTTCTTTTACCATCTTGGGAAATTCAAAATGGATGTCCCTCCTGCCTTCGCAAACGAGCCGGGCCACTTAGAACTATTTTGCCAGAGGATGCTTGACTACTACGGCATCTTACCACTCTCGACTTTGAATGCATCATATCGATTATCATTTCGATATTCGTATTTCACCTGTGTGCAGCCTGTATTTCATTGCCTGAGCTGTGATTTCACGTGGGCCCTGGATTTATGTCTCTGCAATTTGGTACCTCCTGAACCAAATTACAATCACCTTATGAATCCGTTACTTGATCATGAACAGCTTTGTTACAACGGAGGGTTTATGGCCTTTGCAGCGATACAAGGATTTCTGGGTCATTGGAATATATTCGCAGCGGCGCAAGATTTCCTAACAGAGAGCTACATCGAAAACCCACCGAGCTGCCCAATGATGGTAAAAGACGCTCCAATAATGACAGATCATGAATACTCCTTTGATCTTCTCAATTGGATGGCTGACATGTTTTCAGATGATAACAGTGATTTCATGTTAGAGACACTTGCTGCATACTTTGCCTACACAATGGACAATTAACTCTTTCCTAACAGCGAGCTACATCGAAAACCCACCGACCTGCACTCTGATGGTAAAAGAGGCTCCGATTATAAGAGATTATCAGTACTGCTTTACTCTTTTCCATTGGATAGCTGACATAATTTCAAATGATAAAACTGATTTCCTGTTACAAGCAGAAACTACCTATTTTGCCTAAACAATGCTTCAATAACTCTCAAACAACCCATTGACGTCCTCATTTCCTTTTGGTTTTCTATATTCTTCACGTTCTTTTCCATATTTTCTTTTGAAGAACAGACCTATTTGCTTTACTAACAGTGGACATTATGATTTCGTGTTGTTAGACAGCTGATTCATAAAGTAATGATGTATAACCACTTGCATTTTCATATATCGTTCCTAAACTGAAAGGCCACAAACCTTCTTCCATTTAATAAAATATAATATACTTCCTTATAAGACTGTACAATGTTTTTTTCCAACTATATTCATTTTTCTTCAACTATAGCGTTTGTATTCCATGTACTACTGACAATACCAATTACTGTGTTTTTTGCAATTTCTGTACTCAGATTACATAATTATTTGCCTTTAAAATAGTACATTTCTAAATAAACATTTCAAATATTCACGGTTTCTCTTTTAATCCATAATCTCAACTGAAATGATTTCATATTGAAAAACTATTCATGGGTTCCACATAACCTTAACTGTAGACACTGAGGACCTTATTTATGAAGACCTTCCGCCGGGGCCTCATTTTTTAAAATGGGAAAAAGTAACGCACCGGTGGCGCAAGGCCTTCATAAATAAAGTCCTGAATGTTTTCTTTTCTTGAACTCACTTACTGATACTAGAACCTCCAAGCCAATTACGGCCCGTGAACTCTTTCTTAGTAGGTCGCGCACCGTAAAGACAGTTATACCACTGTTAACATTTTTTTTTTTACTGTTACTAAGCACCGACACAGTTCCGCTTTACTCAGAGTTAATCACTGCTCCCACGCTTCTACAGGCCAGACGCTATGTCGTATTTCTCTCCTTATCACCCTTTCATCTCCACAATAACAAACAGTTGTCCTCCAGCCACCAGAGAACAGACTCAGATGCAGAGGCACCAAAGAGTGAACCCATCACCAACTGCCATCTCCGGCTGTTTCCATGGTTACACCTCATTCTGCACCTTGCTGAAGGCACAGGTCAAAAGTTCATCTCTCAACGTTCTACAGCTAACTAATAACACTATTTTCCCTCCAGAAACACCTGCCAATCCACAACTCTGTTACATGTCTTGTTTTTTCACACCCAATAGTACTTTTCGTTTAACATAAACATTGACCTGTTCACTCTCCACTTGTTACAATCAACCAATCATTTGAATTTTTTTAACCACACCCAGCCTCTTCCTTTTTCTTTATTTAAAATTTCAACTTCTAACTACCATTCCACTTCCAGAACCGATCGGAGGACGACTACAAATTCCTTGAAAATGAAGGTCTGGCTAATAGGACACAGTTATATTCACTGGAGTGAAAAATATGCAGTAAGCAGACGAATGTGCAACCTCAGCTTACCAAATGTACACATAACATGGATTTCCAAAAGAGGATTGAAATGTCACCAATTAATTCCATTGGTGAAAACTTTTATGCATCTCCCAGAACCAGACCTTATAATTGTGCACTGTGGTGGGAACGATCTAGGCACAATCACTGGGGTAGGTCTGGAAATGCTTCTAAAAGACACCTTTCGACAATTGATGACACTTTTTCCTCGATCTGCCTTGGTATATTCCAATATATGCCAAAGACAGAAATGGAATTGGTCCAATCACCATTGTGCACAATTTGAGAAAGCAAGGAGACATGTAAATAAATCTGTTTCTGCGTTCCTCAGAGATTATAGCATGGGTTCTATTTACCACAACAACTTGCGCTACCACATGCAAGACGTCTATAGGAGAGACGGTGTTCATTTCACGAATGAGGGAAACAGAATCTTCCTCTGCAACATCAGGCTCTGCATCGGTACTTACTTATAAATGCAGAAAACACTCAATTAACACAAGGGCTCTTTTCAGAGCCACCTTATATCTAAGCACTCAAACTTCTGATTTACCTCCATTTTCACACTCTTGTAAATAGGTGTGCGCGACCGAGTGCGCGCACCCCGTATTTTATTTCGGAGGAAAAATTATATCTTTTCGCGTTTAAGGGCCTTACTGCACACCCTGAGAAAACCTACGCAGTAAGACAATCTCTACCTTCTCCCCTTTCCATGTTTCAACGCTTTGAAATGAACAATATATTTACTCGCAGTGACAAAATGGCGGACAAAACTTCCTGATTTCCTTCGAATCGAACGTTAACAGACGTCACGCAGCCCAAAAAAATACCGCTCACGCGCAGCCGCTTGGGTGCGCGCACGTGTGCGCGCCTATAGATATATAATTGACTTTAACTTTAATTTTCTCAACAACTACTGAACGGATTTACACCATTCCAAAAAAAGCGTAATCTGCGAGCCGGACTGTACAGTTTTGCCAAATTTCTTATAAATCCATTCACCCGTTCGACCTATAGCCGAGTCTAAAGGTCCTATGGAAAATAACATGGAGAAAACACGTTTTGGGACCCCCCTTTTATCTCAGCCCCCACTTGACCAATCCCCCCCAAACTTTTAGGGAAGGAGCGCAGCGGACTGAGCCATCTTCTTTGAGAAATTCGCTAAGATTCTTCAACCAGGGCCAAAGTTATTCCAAATAGAATGTTGAGGATTTCCTATGGAAACTAGGTCCTAACTATAACTACCTACTGGCGACCGCCAGTAGGTAATATATATATATATATATATATATATATATATATATATATATATATATATATATATATATATATATATATATATATATATATATATATATATATATATATATATATATATATATATATATATCATATAGAGGAAAGGGCCGGTGACTAATTCACTTAGTTGACATGAGTCAATCTAGGCACAGGCTTGATTAGGTTGAAAAGCATATTGTATTTTGTTCACCTGAACAACCATGGATTGAAAAGTTGAGGGAAGTTTTGTACAGGTTTATGTACAGCAAACGTGACTTTAATAATCAGGTTTATCCCACTTCCTGGTTTGTCCTCCTGGGTTAGAAATGTGAAGCAGTATCCTGCAGGGAGATGTAGATCTATAAATGTTGCCTGCATGGACCGCGGCTGGTTTGGGGTTGCATTGTACTCTAAGTCTCTGTGTCAATCAAGACTCTTATGCCAGGAGAATCAATGGAGTTAAACAGCACAATTTTCTGATCTATTGCAGGTGTTCAGTCATACAGGAGACAGCAAAGTGTAGAATAGTCGACATTTGTTAGTGAGTCAAATTTGATTTGGAGAAGATTACTTGGGTATGCAACCTATTTCCATCAAAGAGAGTACTTTCATCAGGGTAGAAAGACAATAGAAATATGCAAACTAAGCCTCAAGAATGTCCATAATCTGAAAAATTCCAATGCTCCAATAGTTTCTCCAAATAGTCGTTTATTGTTCACTTAAAATGAATAACAGCAACAGCAATCACTTCTTCAGAGCTGCCAGAGAAGACTATATTAATTTTTTTTAAATCATTTTCATCTCAGAAACATATGATAATAACCATGAACATGCAAATACAAAAACAAAAACAGTTCTAGTATATGATGCAGCACACTGTAAAGTTCCTAATAATGATGTGCTCTCTCCAAGGGTCAACCGTAATAAACAACCTAATACTAAAACACTCACAAATAATAGTAGAAGGAGCACTATCCTCATTTATTAGTTAACCAGAATCATAAGTTACTTCCCAAAATTCTTTCTTTCTTTGTGTTTATTATATGAAACAGCTATTAAAAGAAAGAATTCTACGGATATATGAATCAAGGTATTGTCTCATGTTTTTGGGTTTCTCTCTCCCTGATATATTGGTTTCTGTTTTCATGGATTTATGGACATACAATGATATGTGCCTTTAAGAATGTAACGTATGATTCTGATTAACTAATACATTAATTATTTGTAATAACCATGAACAAAACCTATACAAATACCTCTGGGGAAGCTATCTCAGAATTCACCTTATGACACATCAAACATAGAAATAGAAAATAACTAACATAATAAAAAAAATAGACTGATTAAGATTTTTCTTAATATAAATTGGTAGAATCAGTTTATCTTCATATTTCCAACTTAAATCAAAATCATCAAAATCCTGACATTGAAAATGCGTGTTCAGTAATCCACAATTTAAAAACAGCAAAACCGAGGGAGTCGCCAGAGAGCCCACAGCAAGATGGCCGCACTTTATCATAGCTCTACTTGCCAGGTAAAGACAATTCCCCCATAATCCTGCCATCCTAGCACATCGCACCTGTAAACTGGATGCCCAAGTACTTTAAAGCGAAGGAAAATGAGTAAAGGGCAATAGTGAGTAGAGAGGACCTCTTGTTGCTGCAAAGAAGTTGACTTGTGAGCGAGGAGGAGCGAGCTGAGACCGGCCCTTGTAGATGCGGGCGGTGGTAATCCTGCATGGTGTTAGGCCGGCCAGAACTGCAGCTTGGCTATCCTGACCCAATCCTTTTTCTGTAGGAGGTACGGAGCGTGGGTCTGCCTTTCGGCCCATGCTCTGCGGGGGGCATGGCCATCACAGTCGGAGGGGTTGCAATGGAGTGAGAGGAACTGGCCCGTGTCCCTTGCTGGTGTGGTGGGCCCGCTAAGGCAGCGTGTTGTGCGCCTCCATTATGACGATACTGATCAACCTGGTGAGCTGTGGAGCTGTCGTGGGTGGTTGTGGGTTGCGGAGGCAACTGGAAAGCAGACATATTTGACTGTGGGGGCCGCGTGGAGCTGCGCAGAGGAGGAAGCAGGAGGCAGACACTAGGCCATGAAGATTGAGGTCGGCCTTGTGAGAAGTTGGCCTGGCATATGATGTCCACTATTCTAGTGGGCACCTTGCACCAGTCCAAATTACCCATATTGATGGTAGGTTCAAAGTCAACCTTTATAGAAAGCTATCCTAGTGGTAGCTGTGGAAAACAGCCTTCAGGATAAGACTTGAGGGGTGTTAAGCTAGTTGTTTTACCAATTATAATCTCTTGAATGATCAAATGAAAGGACACCACACAAGGTATATATCAAATAAATATGTATTTATTCTAAACACAACACCTCTGGACTCTTTATGAGGTCAGAGGTAAAAGTACGATACAAGGAACTTAGGGCCTCATTAGGATGGCGGTGAATCCGCATCCTCTGGGCCGGCGGAAGCCACCGCCGGCCCGGAGGATGTGGATTCACCACCGCAGCCACAGAAAACACCCACCGCCAGATTAGGATGGCGCTGGGATTGCGGTGGGACCAGCGGCCGACGGCAGGTCCGTCCGCCGCTGATCCGTTGGGTATGGAGGGCTATTTGGTGGCGGTGTCTGCAAGACACCATCAGCCAAATTAAGATGTGCATTGATACATGCTTTTCCACGGCGGCTTTTCCGCCATGGAAAAGCATGTGGTCTTTGGTGTTCGGGGGCCCGTTGCGGGCCCTCAGGGTGTCGGGGTGGGGGGTGCTCATGGGGGGTACCTATGGTACCCCCCACCATTTACATACACAAAGCGGCAGGCACTGCGCGGTGACTGCCGCTTTGTGCATGTAAATGTCAAACATGCATTTTTAACCTTGCGCGGGTGCTGCTTCAAGCAGCACCCGCCGCAAGGTTAAAGATACAGGATGTGACCGCCAGGGTGGCGGTCACATCCATCCTAATTGCACCGGAGGGACCGCCGCTGCCCCTGCGGACGGTCCCTCCACCTTGGGGGTGGCGGACGTACGCAGGTCCGTCCGCAATCCTAATGAGGCCCTTAATTAGCAGACGATAAGTTGCACAGTATACGTTACGCCCTAGGGGCCTCACAAACCATATAATAAAATAGTGGTATAAGAACCACGTGAGGGTTAGAAAGCAGGCCTAGGGCCTGTAGAACCGCTGGAGCTACTATGAACCACCCAAGGTTAGGATGCAGGAGGCCCACGGGGACGCGTGCAGTGTCTAAACACAGCCGCAGATCACCATTAACTTTCTATGGAGAACTAACAAGTTACAATTTTAAAGATTAAGGGCACTTGGAGGTGTACTACGATGGAACCCTTTTAGACAAGGCACTTCGAGAGTCAAGACCCACGGGAGCACCCGAGTACTCGTGTTACTTCACCCAGGGAAGGCGGTGCATCGGTGTCTTTTGGTGTCGGGTTTCCTTGTAGATTCCTATGGAGAGCTGCAAAGAAATGCTGCAGGCGACCAGAGGAAAAGTGTCCAGGTGGATCCAAGATGGATCAGAGCTGTGAAGAACCTGAAAGTGGAGGGGACAGAATCTGGGTCACTAGCCAGTGACCAGGGTGCCGAGGAGAAGATGCCAGCCGATGTTGGGTGTTTTCAGGTGAAAGAGGTGAAGCTTGACTCTTCATCCACGAGGACCAGGAGGCGTTGACGATGATCAGGAGCTGGATTCGAGCTATCCCACAAAGGATCTAGCTGACTGCGGTGTCAGAATCCGGATTGAACCCAACAAGCCTTAGCAGCAGCAACCCATGCAAGATGACAAGATTGGCTTCGGGCAGACCAGCAAGGTCTGAGAGACTCTTCCTTTGGAAAGGAGTGGGAGCACATCTGGAGCAATCAGGAAAGCTCAAGAAAAAAAGGATTGGCCTTTGTGGAGGCTCACTAGCCAACAGACTAGGAACCACAAAGGCACCTCAAACTGCAGTGAAGAAAGGGGAATCACGTGTCATTCGTGGAGTGCTGGCCTCTGTATTTCGGTGCAAAAGGAGCTCGGGCAGAGGCTTCAAATACCCCACTGCACAACTTCGGGATACCTCGGGAAGTAGGTGCAGGTACAAAAATTCAGGATGTCCAGGAATTCCTGTCCCACGTCTCTTGTGTCAGCTACGGGTCTCAGATTTGCTGGGAGCTCGGGTCAGCTTCAGAAATGTCTGGATGTCTGTGTCCTGTGTCGCAGATTCTTCGGGATCCGGCGGGAGCCTTGAAAATGCAGACCGGCAAATATGCTGTTGTTGCCTGTTTGAACAGGGTGGTCACTCCTTGACCACAAGGGAGATTTCTTCCATCTTCCAGTCGATATGGAATGTCGAAGGTCCAAGATATATGTTGCAGAGTTTCGTCCAGGGTAATCTAAAATCCTAGGGACTGGGGTTCTAAACTTATAGTAAGTTTAGGGGTTGGACTAACTCTAAGGTCCCTCCTATGGGTGGACCTGGGGATGGGGTGGTTACACCTCTTCCCCTTTGTCCAGTTTCGCGCCAGAGCTGGGGCTGAGTGCCCCAGCAACCGGTTTGAACTGGGAAATGCATGGAGCACCTTGTGTGCCCCAGGCAGTGTCTGAAAAGTATTCACTAAATGCAACCCACCCTGCCCCAATGCACTAAAGCCTGTCTTGGGAGGTGCTAGCACCTCCCTGGACAGGAAACCTATTGTCCAGGCCTCCCCTGCAGGAGTTTCGTCCAGCCGGAGGAGTGCAGACTCATGTCCGTAGCAGCAGCATCCATTTTGTGATGCTGGGGCTCTGTTTAACTTTAACCGGGTTTACCAGTGTGTACATGTCTTCTCCCTCTAGAAGGGTGGAATGCTACCCCCACCACCAGAACTGGTTGGGGGGGTAGTATTCCAAAGTGTTTGACACTTTACACAACATGTTTTGATAAAGCCAAACCAAAGTTAGCATTAAAAGCGATGATTATAATGCACATACCAAGAGTATATGGTATGGCTACATCATAGAACAGCTATAAGGAGATGGTTCCGAAAGCTGCAGAGGGGCTCAGCTCATGCTAGGGCACCCTCTCACACAAAAACAATAACTCTGCCTTCAGGATTGTCAAGGCCTGCCATAGGAGTGACTTATAGGTTACTATGTGTCTATGGGTAAAGGTAGATATAGGTATACTATATCTAAGTAAGGGGTGCTTACGCCACCTTACCCAGGCTGCCAGTGCATACCTGTGGTGTCAGTTTGGAAGGCTAACCAGGGGTGGCACAATACATGATTCAGCCCCTGGTAGGCCTCTCGAGTACCTATGCCCTGGGTACCTAAGGTACCATATACAGAGGATCATAAGGGGGACCAAGTAACCAATATGGTATGTACCTAAAGTACATGGTATCAATTTAGAGAGAGAACAGCTAAGCTGTGGCTTGATTAGCAGGGCCACAGCCATAAAAAAGTCGAAAAACCAGTGAAACACAGCAAAAAATGGGGGCGACCATAGGAAGCAGACCCTACTCTCTTACAGGCCTGGCGGTGAATGGGGGCACCGCAGGACCCCTGATTCAGTGTACATCGGTGTATTATGCACCTACCCACCTGGGGACTTGAGTGTGCTGGGGCTCCTGGCATCTGTTTGGTGAATTTGTGGGTTCACACTACACATATGGCACCTGTAAGTGCCTCAATGTTCGTCTGCTGCTGGCCCTCATGAGACATGTGGGCTGGGGCCGTCTATGGTTTCTTGGTTGAGCAGCTGAGGCCGCGTTGGTGAGTGCATGGCATGCACCTCCCCCTGCTAGTAGTGCTAATGGAATTATGAGACCTGCAGCAGACTGTGTGACCGGGGATTTAGAACACACATTAAATAACAGTGGATCAATATATAGCTGCGTGAGGGGTGAGTCTGGTTTACGGCTTTGCACCCAGCTCATTCCAAGAGGTGAGAGACGCTCACCGGCTTGATAGGGCCTATTGGGGCCCAGCGAGATGGCTATCTGGCAGAGAAGCACAACAACGGTGGAACCAGTATACCCTGGTGAAGCAAAGTCATATGTATTAAATACAGAATACATGCAGTCTAATTGGTCCTTTGTGCATAGTTGAGGCTGGAATAACTGACTGGACGAGTCGTACTGGTGCTGTTTGTGGCTACCCGTGCGAAGATTTGACACCAGTGGCCTGGAGGAAACTGTGTATAACTAGCCTGGAAGGCCTAGGGATTGTATTGGAGGCTGAGCGGCTGTGTTGCCGGCAGCTATCAACACTGACTAGTGGATGACATATTGCAGAGACTAGAAATCAGGCTGTCATCGCACGTGGGCTATAACGTAACATCGGATACCCTGTGCAGTTGGACTATTGCATCATAAAAATACCAGATCATCCCTCTGTAACATGTTCCTCCAACTGGTCAAGATGCAGAACACTCATTATGGGGAAGACGGACATGAACCAAACGCACCTCATTTTCGAGACTCGGAGCTCTGCTAAGCCAATACAGGATGCTGGCTTATACAAGGGACATGCGGCAGGCTCCTCAAAGGTGTCCACCCTAGAGGCAATGTTACTAGTAATTTCGAATAGCCTCCAGTCCATTGATGGAAAGATAGACCCATTAAACCTAAGAATGGACCACATGGTGGCGAAAATGGATAAACAATCTTCCCGAATTACAGAGGCAGAGCAATGAATTTCTAAAGCTGAGTATAGTCTCCAATCTGTCAGTTCAAAATGTTTAAACATGAAACACGTACTGGTGGTTATCCAGGCCAAACTTGAGGACCTGAAAGTACAATTGCGCCAGTATAACTTGTGCATCACTTGGATCCCAGAATCTGCAAACACAGGGAAGATAGAAACATTTGTAAAGAACATGTTGATCATGAGCTTCGACACCAAATATTTGTCCCAGCTCCTGGTGGTGGAGCAAGCGCATTGCTTCCTCATGTCACGGCTCTCGCCTGGCACGAGTCCATGCCCAATTATAGCAAAACTTTAACATTATTGTGATAGAGATGTAGTCATTCACATGGCAAGTGAAAAGAGACATTGAATATAAAGGCAATCAGATCGTGTTCTATCCGGACTTCATAGTGGCGGTCCCGTTGGCTAGAAGAGCATTCCTTCCTGTGAAGCATCGGTTGCAAAAAGCTAACATTCTGCCCTATGTTATACCCGTCCGGCACGCCTACATTTTGAATACCAAGGAAAGTAGAATATCTTCATGACTCCTAAAGCACCTTAGGATTTCCTCAAATCACTTTCTCCACGTAAAAGAGATCAACGAGCAGGAGAGGCAGAGGATGAGGAAATCTAGAGGTCTGCCGACATAATCTGATAATACCCTTGAAGCAGAATAAACGTTCAGGAGTGTCTGCAAAGCGGCACATGGTGTTTCCTCTATTTTTCTAAGTGATGTGGCTCAAAAGGGACCGAATAGGAAGGCCTGCCTATGCACTACTTACTCAGCCACCTCCGGACACCTGGAGGGAGACCGGGAACCTGGCAACCCCCCAAGTGGGAGCACCCCAGATGAGTTTGATAAATACTTTAGCCTCTTACTGTTTTCTTTTGAATGTCTCCTTCTTTTATGTCTTTTTTTCTGTATCCGAGAATGTCTTTGGCAAGTTATGTATGCTAAAGTGGGTGGGAGGGGAGTTGAGGGTTGTTTGTTTATGGATCATCTGATTGTTGCTCTCATTGCTCGTCATTGAACACACCACAAGATCTGACCTATACAAGCATATACTTCAGATGTTTACTGACACTATCGATGGCACATTCTGGTGGTAAAATAAATCTCAATACATGGAATATGTAGGGACTCAATAACCCCCAAAACACTAGACTGGCCCTTCAATGATTGGACTGTCACAATTTCCACGTAGCTTTATTACAAGAAACACATCTGACAAGACATACGGATCTTGCCATTGGTACTAACTGGACAATACCTATTCAAACTAAATATCGTGGCAGATAGCTGTCAGCATTCTCTTAATGATGATCATTTTCATAACATAGTAAAATTCCTTCTAACTTAGGTATGCTACTAAGCTTCTGATCATCCTACACAAATTGCTAAGAATTCTCTACCTACCCCGCATTTTCTGCACCAACTCAAAAATATACGTGCATTATTTCTTAGAGTTCTCAAGAGACATATCTAACATAGTGAAAGGATAATATGAAAACAGAAAACCATATGGAATAAAAGAAAGCTGTGATGGTATACTACTAATTCATACAAAATGTCCATATAAAACATTAATTTCATTACCTCCTTCCTCACGCTTATTCTTGAAAGAAATATCTGCTGATGTGAAATGACCATTACCCCATGAAAGAACACTAATGTCTAGTATAGTATTGACAGATACTTCTAAGAATAGCATCTCTGCATGTAATGTGACTGTGGTGATATATGTGTGGTATGCCACAGAAATACATTTACAAAACATTCTATTAAAAAAACAATAACTCTTGTTCAAGATGCAGATCAAAATCCTACTATGGAAAGAAGTTTTCATGTTCTGCGCAAGACAAATGGTGTAATATGTGTAGGAAAATAGGTCAGTTTCAGGTGGTGTGTAAAAGTATAAAGTCTAATATTATTGGTAATCAAATAGAATAATTTGAACAAGAAATGTGTGATAGCTTAATAAGTCTTATCTTGACTATTCATGTTGGTATGGTGAATTCCAACCAGAAAATGTTTAAAGGACCCATCCATGAAGCTGGTATTGACACAGTAGACATCAGTGTAATGACTTATTCTTCCAGATGCTTCGGTTTTTAAATTTAGGGTAAAGTGAAGTTTTAAGCCAACTGATATTAACATGAAAGCTTTAGGTGAAATTGAAATCATTATGTTGGGCTGTTTTCAGGATATTTTATAATTCAAAGGGAGAGAACTTTTCCCAAAAATATATGTAGCTGAAAAGCGGCGTGATATTGCGTTAGCCTGAAGAAGGTAAACTAGGTATTTGTTGAAACCTGGTTCAGAGAATCGTGTGGTTTTAAGTGACTTACCTCTGTTGAATTTAGAAACAAAGGAAAATAATAGTTACACAGAAAGATTATTAAGTATGCTAAAGTTTTTTATGACAAAGTAGGCCTGTATTAAGGTTTTTAACACAAAAGTTGAAAACGTATGCAAAGTCTGTTGTCCAAAATGTAAGGCCTGTACAATTATGGTGTGGTTCCGTGGTTCCGAATTGGGTTCGAAAGTTTCGAAGTCCGATTTATGAAGATCGTCGGAAATGGACGATTTTGGTCTCTACAGACCGCAAATGGCGAGTGTAACGTGTCTGAGTGTTTTCGTATGAATCGATATAGGAGAACACTCTGCATTTGAGGATTTAGTCTGAACCTCCCGGTTCCATTTTGTATGTGGCAGCCATTTTGTGTGGTTGCCCTAACATAGGCCCGATGACTGCGGCCGAGAAAGTCTTTGACACGTACGCCTTAGCTGACTTCTGATTGACCTCGCCGAACTGACTCCTCGCCTGGGGCGAATCCCGCTGAGCCAGTTCCTTGTGCAGCAGCTGGCCTGATAGAGATCATAGGGCAGGACGTGCCCGAGTTTATGGTACACCGTTCCCACCTTCTCTATCTCCTTTCCATCTGTTTCTGCCTTCCTTTACGACATGTTCATCGATCTGGTTGAAGGGTTTATGATGGGTTTGTCCGGCCTGATCGAACAGGAAATCAAGCATGTGTGCGATCGTTTTGGTGGGCTGGACAACGGAAAAGGGGATTGTTTTTGCCTGTCGTCATTTGCTAATTTTGAAATGCTACATTGCTATTGGTCAGTTTGTATGCACCAAATGTAAATTGTGATGTTGCCAGAGGCGTAATTTTTGGCCTAAAAGACCATGTTCCGTTCATAGAAGTGTGCAGTCTCTGACGAACTACCCGTGTGTACTTCGTAGATCTCTGTCCCTGGTTGCAACCAATAAACTTTGGTCTTTGACGTCATCAAGAAGTATCCTGTGTCTCTGTTTGAGCCAAGACAGGGGAATCCGGGGTCTTTGGGTGTGTGGGTTACCGGATTAGTACCGGTTCTGAAAAACCCAGTACCTCAATTGGCGCCCAATGTGGGGCGACTTCAGCGGTACCGATCCAAGCCAGAGGTTCGTGAGAAGCTTCGTGAGAAAATTCTGGAGGAAGGCCAGCCACTTCATCGACCCCTGTATGTCGTCGTGGTCCGAAAGTCTTTGCTGCGAGGTTTCCCGCTTTCCGACGGCTACGAAGGACTGCTGCCCTGACTGTCGCCCTGTTTTGGAGCCTTAGACGTTTGTAGAGCGAGACGATTGACGGGTCTTCTGGTGACGCCATGGACATTTCAGTTAAGTATAAGCGGAGCGTCTCCTAGTCCTTAGTTTGGTTTGTATCCTCTAGTGGATAGCTTTGATTTGGTACCTGCAGGCCCCAAAGCCAAGGGATTCGTGTATTCACGAGATTATCATTTTAGATTCTCCTTGTTGTTTGAAGCTAGACTAGTGAGCAAGATGCCTGGTTTTAGCAGTCTTAGGAATTTGTTCAGTTGTGGTACTTTGAGGGATTCCCGGTTAGAGGATTCGTGTCCGGTTCCTCCGATCGGAACTCCTACATATGAGTTGTATGTGAAACATGGTGTAGGTCCTATTAGCTACAATGAGATTTGGGTAAAATACACGAAGAGTGACGGTGTCCTACAGTGGCCCCGTTAGGGTAGTTTTGAGGCAGAAGTCCTAGATAACCTTGAAGTGAAGTTGTTCAAGAAGAAAGCCCGGCCGGCGATGATTGACTCTTTCCGCATATGGCGCAAAGAAGCCAAACAGAAAGAAATTAAGTTAGCGAAGAAAAATAGAAAGGGTATGTCAATGGTGCAAGCTGCAGTTGCATACAGAGATAATGAAGAAGAGCAAGAAAGTGAGCAGATGCTTAGAGTGAAGAAGTTAGCGGTAGACCAATGCTACCCGGTAATGCCGTCTAAAGAGCAGAAAGATGAAAAGGATCTTACAAAAGATCCTTTAATGTTGCATCTGTTAACTTCACCACCACCTTATGTGCAGAATGCTACAGCACCACCGCCACCTGTTGTGGCTGTTCAAGTGCCTGTTGCTTTGCCTCCTGTTATTTCTCCACAGCCAGCTCCTTCGTTGGCTGTTGTTCCCTATGCGCAGCCTCCTCAGGGGTTGCCAGCTTTGCCTTTTCCTGCTACTACTGTTTCTATGCCTGTTCCGACTATGGATCCTTCTACTACTGTTTCGTCTCCTCTTGTCCTTCCGACTACTCCTTCTCCTAGACAGCGGATGACTGCTGTCTTTTCTGGTCTTCTAACTCCTTTGTTGGGACAAATGGGTATGTCTCCTGCTAGTGAGCGTAGACAGCGTAGTCAACTGCCTGATACAGATGAGCGAGTGGTTTTGGATCATATGGCGCGAAGATGGGTGACGTATAAGTCCCAGTATGATCTCGAGGGTATTATGGATGTTTTCCGACAATGGGAAGCACCAAAGCAACGTTATGTTTTTGAGCTTATGTGTGCGTTCCTCTATGAACAATGGACGGACGAAGTGGGTAGAGTTCCTGCGGAACTGTTCTGATTGCGTTCCGAGTTTGCTAAAGGGACGATTGTGAGTTTACTCGACATCGAGAAAGCGGTGTCGACGTTATTGTCGCTTCGCAGTGATGTTCCTACTGAACGGCTGTTTGAGCCAGATTCGTCAGTTAGGAGACATGTGCGTCAGTATCCGATGCGAGAGGTTCCTCCGGTTTGGAGTCCTCAAGATGGAGCTGTTCAAGCGCACTTTCAGCGAGTGTGGGTTCATGTTCCATGGAAACGTGCAGAAGTTTTAGCACTTAAACAGACTTTACCTGATCCGCGGAAGAATCTGGCAGGATATTATAAAGAGCTTACTCAGACTGTGAGTTTGTGCATCATGAATTTGGCGGACATAGACATGTTGTTCGGGAATGTAGTTCCACAGCCCATCTGGAATGTCATTCGACATACGGATCATGATAATGAATTGGGTGATACGTGGGTGAATCTTGTTGCTGCAAATGATAGACAAGTTGGAGGTGCTAAGCCTGAAAATGTCATTACAGAACTTCCTGGTAGAATTATCACTTTTATGAAGACCTTGATGCCCGAGGTCCGTGTTAATTGAGATAAATTCTCTGCGTGTAAGCAGAAGAAAGATGAGACTGTGTTAGATTTTTTCTCGCGTTTCGAGGAAACGTTTGTCGAACATAATGGTCAGGATATGGCTACCGAGGGTGGCCAGAGATTATTCGTTGATAAATTTGTGTACAATCTTCTTCCTGAGTTGTGTACTAAGTTGAAGGATTCCGAGAGTGCTTGGCCTGTTTCTACTTCGGGGCAGATTCTTGCTACGGCTCAGTACTATGAGAATAGGCTTAAGGATGAGTTAGAGAAAGCGGATAAGAAGACTAAGGAATTGAAGACTAAAGTTCTTCTACAACAAGGTTATCCACCCTGTGTTAATAATCAGCGCGATTATCAGCAGCCTCAACAGTATTCGAGGAACTCGCAAAGAGACGAGATTCCTCAACAGCGTATTCAGTATGGTCCTAATCAGTGTGCGTATTGCAGAGAAGAGGGCCATTACAAGAATAGTTGTCCCGTTCTGTTGCAACGTGCAAATAGTGCTCCTGGTGTGAGAGGTAGAGGTGCTCAACAAGCACCTAAAGGTAGAGGTCGCGGACAGAACGCGCACCCTTTGCCTCCGCAGAATTCAATGAATAGTTTTGACCAACAGCAGAATTTGTCTGGTAGGACAGCACAGTACTACGTGGATGATTATTATGTTGAAGGCGATGAAACGCAAGGCAATGATTGCTAGGACAGCCATGGACAAAGAGAGGGAGTTGTTTCAATTCCAGTAGATCAGAGTGGACCCTACATGGAAGTGATTGCATCTGGTGTGTCAGAGCCTTTTCTGCTAGACACTGGTGCTACGAAGAGTTCTATTATGCGTTCTAAGCTCCCTGGCGCACCTTTGTCTGGCTTTAATAATGTTTCTATAGGTTTTTCTGGCGCCCCCGTTACGAATCCGATTTCAGTTCCATTGCCTCTTTCTGTTGGTCCTCGTAGGTTTGAAGCACCCCTTCTTTTGACTACAGGTTGTAATGAGAACTTGCTAGGCCTTAATTTGTTGAAAAGATTGTATGCGACTTTGTACTGTTCTCCGTTAGGGGTACATCTTACTCTAGGTGAGAATGTGATCTCTCCAATATATGTATCGAAGGATTGTCTCCCACCTGAATTGTCTTCGTTACCAGATTCATTGTGGGCTACGGGTCCGAATGATGTGGGCCTATTAGATATTCCCCCATATGTTGTGACATTGAAGTCGAATGCTAAGTTACCGCGCATTCCACAATATCGTATTTCAAGTGATGGTGAGCGTGCACTTTTGGCGATCATTTATGATCTGATTGACAAGGGTGTTGTTGAAGAGACTCGAGGTAATGTGTGTAATAGTCCGGTTTTGCCTGTCTTGAAGAGAACTGATTCTTCACAGCCTCCTGTGTACAGATTTGTCATCGACCTCCGTGAAGTGAACAAGATTGTTGTTCCACAATTTCCTGTTGTGCCTGACATTACTGCATTATTGACATTGATTCCTGCTTCTGCCACTTGGTTTTCGATAATCGATTTAAAGAATGCTTTCTTCAGCATTCCGATTGCCATGGAGAGTAGAGATATTTTTGGATTCTCTTTAGGAGGACGAAGCTTTCGCTTTAAACGCGCTCCTCAAGGCTATTGCGAGAGTCCATCTATCTACAGTCAAGCTCTGAAGACTCAACTTGACTCGTTAGTTTTTCCTGACGGTGCAGCCCTTATCCAGTACGTTGATGATTTGTTGGTTGCTGCTGATACCGAAGACATCTGTAAGGATGCTACTGTGTCCTTGCTGTCTCATTTATCTGATTGCCACCATAAAGTTTCTCTCTCGAAATTACAATTCTGTCGCCAAGAAGTTACCTATTTAGGTCACCTCTTATTGAAGGAGGGAAGGTAACTGACCCCAGAAAGAATTCAGACTATTGCGAGAATGAGTGTCCCTACGACACAGAGAGAAGTACGTGCGTTTTTGGGTATTACGTCGTACTGTAGACAGTGGATCCCTAATTTTTCCTTGCTAGCGAAGCCTTTGATAGCTCTTACTGTTAAGGATACTCCAAATCCTATTCCTTGGACTGACGAATGTCAGAAGAGTTTCTCTGAATTACGTAATGTTTTGTGTTCGGCTCCTGTGTTGGGTACTCCCGACTACAGTAAGCCTTTCACATTGTATGTTCACGAGAGAGAGGGATGTGCATTGTCGGTTTTGACTCAGCAGTTTGGCGGGAAGCAACGCCCATGTGCGTACTTTTCGTCGACCTTAGATCCTGTAGCCAGAGCGTTGCCGAGTTGCTTGAGAGCCACAGCGGCAGCGGCTGTTTCGATTCGACAACCTGCGGGTTTGGTTATGGACAATACGTTGGTGGTTATGGTTCCACATGCAGTGGATACCTTGCTGAATCGTACGAAGACACAGCACTTAACTAGTGCTCGGTTGTCAGGGTATGAGCTTACGTTGTTAGCAAGTCATGTGCACATTAAGAGGTGCAATACTCTAAACCTGGCTACATTGTTGTCGATTTCACTTGAGACAGACGATGATAGCGAAGAGCAACACGATTGTTTCTTGAGAACCGAAGAAGAGACGAAAGGGAGAATAGACCTGAAGGATACTCCTCTCCCTGACTGTGATAATGCTTTGTGGGTTGACGGTTCGTGTTTTAAATTACCGAGTGGCGATACAACTGCAGCATATGCTGTGACGACTTTGCATACAGTTGTCGAAGCTGCACGTATCCCACATAATTCTGCGCAAGCGGCTGAACTGATTGCACTTACGAGAGCATGTGTGTTGGCGAAAGGAAAACGAGTGAATGTGTATACAGATAGCCAGTATGCGTTTGGTATGGCCCATAGTTTTGGACGATTGTGGCGTGAACGTGGATTTTTGACATTGGATGGGACGAAAATCCAGCATGGACAACTGGTGAATGAACTTCTTGAAACTCTTACGTTACCTTTGCAAGTAGCGATTGTGAAATGCAGTGCCCATAAAAAGGTTACGGATGACGTTGGTCGTGGTAATGCGTTCGCGGATTAAGTTGCGAAAGAAACTGCTAGAAATGTGATGAGTCGAATGTATGTTGCGGGTCCGGCGAGATGGGTTCCAGAGAAGGGTATGTGTAAGGACACCATTGAAAGCGTGAAAGTTATTCAGAGTGAGACCACGGAGAAAGAGTTGGATGAATGGAGAGAAAATATAGGAATTCCCAGATGTGCGGAGAATTTAGTTAAGAACTGTATGGTGTGTTTGATGCATAATCCTGGTAAGGGAACCCCAACACCAGCTGGTCATTTTGCTCCTCCTACGTATCCGTTCGAGGCTTTGCAGTTAGATTTTATCCATATGGAGAGATGCAACAACTTGAAGTATGTGTTAGTAGTTGTTTGCTCTTTTTCTAGATGGGTAGAAGCTTACCCCCTTAAGGATAACACTGCCTTGTCCACAGCAAAAGTTATGATAAAAGAGTTTTTTCCGAGATTCAGAATACCGAGAATTATTTGGCGTGATAACGGAAGTTTGTGGGTCAAGTTATGAAGAGAGTGTGTGATGGTCTCGGGATTAGGCAGAAATTCCACGCTGCAAATCATCCCCAATCAGCTGGTTTAGTCGAGTGCTACAATGGCACTCTTAAGTTGAAGTTAGCCAAGATTCAGGAAAGCACTGGTTTACAATGGCCAGATGCTCTGCCATTAGCACTTTTGTCCACCCGAATGACTGTGCATTCGAGAATGGGTTTGAGTCCATATGAAGTTGTGTTTGGTCGTCCGGCGAATGTTTGGGGCGTACCAAGACCGATGAGGTTTAGAGACCTCGAACACCCTGTTTTGCTTGATTATTTGCGTGAATTGACAACTAAAATGAGTGTTTTACGCCAACAGGTATACAACAGTCTTCCTCAAGCTACAGAGGATCCAGGCCACGCTATTGAGCCCGGCGCTTGGGTCTTCGTCAGAAATTTCCAGCGAACGAAGAACGAGCAGCTCTGCTGTGCTGGGCCATATCAGGTCTTATTGTCTACAAGATCTGCGGTGCGAGTGCGTGGAAAGCGCAACTGGATCCACGGCTCGCATACCAAAAAGGCACCTTTTCCTTTGCCCTATGACAAGTGGGTACAAGAGGGTCTTGCAGACTCTGAGACCGAGACAATCCCGAAGTTCATACTGTTCAGTGATGCTCGTCTGATTGGAACTAGTTCAGAAAAGGAGAGTGATCGACATTTGCAAGCATCAGTACCTCCTGCAGAGCGATTGGACACTACCGAGCCTCACCTTTTGTTCACCGATTAAGAATTACCTGGAAGAAACCAATACAATTTGAGATCGAGAATTAAGGACAAATAAAAATATTAATAAAGTTGATTTTTTTATTGTTTGCAGGTTAACCCTCCACCAAGGATCTACTCATTTTTGTTTTTCTTGAACTGCCATCCGGTTCTCGCTGCTAGGGTTGTGGTTGCTACCAGTCTTGGGAGTGTAAGCCTGAGACACTAGGTCGAGGGTTCTGTTGGCCTGAGGCAGCCTTCCTGGGTGCAGCAGAGGCACTCTCAAGCAGAATCAACCAACCACCGCGGGCAGCACCTTTAGTTTAGGATGGATTTCTTTGAGCTGGAGAGACCTGTGCAGACATTGACTTGTAGAAAACGTATGTGCAAAATAATGTTGAAGAAATGCTTTTTGATACCATGTATATTTTTGCTATTAAGCGTCATGATCTTTATAGCTGGTTATGTAGCATTTGTTTTTAAAATGACGTCTAATTCCACTGTGCAACCTACACCTTCACCTACTATTTCTTCTCATTCTTTCCACCCTTTGCCTGAACATGAAGTAGTCAGACGTTTGGAATTCTCTAATAATCCTTTCATTCAACTTTTGCAACAGCATCAGTTAGTGATTAATACAACGAACTGCTGGATTTGTGGTTAGATGCCCCATACAACCGATAAGGGTATTCCTTACCTGGTTTGGCCCTTCAGTTTAAATGGTTAGATTCGAGCTTACAGAACCATGTTTATCTATGCCCACAGCGTTCACCCCTTACGTTCACCGAAAGATAATCCGAAGAATAGCCCTCTAGCTAGAGGCATAGTCGACATGATTAAAGGGACTAATGCAGTAGAGACTATTCCGAAAAATGAGAGGCAACCATATAGTGGTTGGAACGTTACTGGATATTGAGTTAGTCTGAGTATTAACCAGCGAGCGAAAAGTTCTCCACCGATCTGGATAGTGCCCCATAAGGGCTACTATTGTCTGCAGGGCAATGGTAAGAATCCGAAGGCTCAGTTAGGGAAGAGCGTTTGTGCTGAGACCTATGTGTTTCCGTCTCAGTCTTCCCCAGCGTTCCTAGCTGCTAAGGGTACCTACTTTGTTTGCTACGACAAAGCTTACACATGGTTGCCCCCTGATTTTTCGGGCACATGTTTTGTTTCCTTTCTGTTACCCCCCACTTTTACAGCGGCGGCGGATTACCACAAGACGAGAATTGCTAGAGGTGTCTTTAGCCAAGAAGACACTGCAGGTCAAGAATTGGGAGATTTCGTTAAGGGTTTTCTGCCGTTCTGGGGAACTATGGCTAACAGTAGGAATATTCGTCAGCTAACAAGAGTGGTCGAGTCCACCATAGTTGAAACTGACGGTGCCCTTGGTAACTTGACTGCTGAGCTCCAGTCGGATAGACTTATGACACTTCAGAATAGAGTTGCCCTTGATGTTATCTTGGCAGATCGAGGTAGAGTTTGTAGATTGATTCAATCAAGCTGCTGTGTTTTTATTCCAGACAACGCTCCATCAGTCTTCCAGGCCATTTCCAATTTGCACAAAATCTCCAATTCTGTCCATCTGGACAAAGGAGATTGGACTTTGATGGGATGGTTATGGGGATTGATATCCACTTGGGGTTTTGAAGATTCTGATGGTCATTGGGATGGTCTTAGCAATCCTGTTCATGTTCTGTCTCTGTGTACAGTGTGCTCCTGCTATTTGTGGTCTTTGTGCTACTTTGTGCGTACGGAAACCTGTCCAGAGAAAGATGCTTAGTAATAGGATGATGCTACAGCAGCATATCGATGATCTGATGAATATAGATCCGGATTCAGATTAAAATGGGTCTGGGTTTATTGCCTATGATAGGGCAAAAGGAGGGTCTGTGGTTCCGTGGTTCCGAATTGGGTTCGAAAGTTCCGAAGCCCGATTTATGAAGATCATCGGAAATGGACGGTTTTGGTCTCTACAGACTGCAAATGGCGAGTGTAACGTGTCTGAGGGTTTTCGTATGAATCGATATAGGAGAACACTCTGCATTTGGGGATTTAGTCTGAGCTCTCCCACTCAGGCCCTTTGCAATGGACTTTCTGATTTCTTTCAGGATAAAATTATCAAGCTATCTTCTTCATTTGATCCAGCTGCATCAAGTCCCTGGACAGCTGAGTTACACTCCCAGCAATGCTCATTTAATTTTTTTGAAGAGCTCACGCTTGATACAGCCATGAAACTAATCAGCTAGGTGAAATCAGGATCACCATTGGATCCAGTCCCTGCCAAAGTGAATGGGAAATCTTGCCCCGGTTTTAATCAACCCTCTCCTTTCCATATGGAATTCCTCCTTGACCCATGGTCAGTTCCCTTCAGTATGGAAGCAAGCTATGCTGCTTCCCATCCTAAAAAAGTCAGATGCGGATCCCACACAATTCTGTAACTATCGCCCGATATCCCTTCTGCCTAAACCTGCTAAGATCTTAGAAAAAGTGGTTCAGAAACAATTGGCCTACTACTTAGAAACTAACCAGCTGCTGCACGACTCCCAGTCCGGATTTAGAACCGGCTTCAGCACTGAGACTGCGCTGCTAGAGGTATCGGAGACAATTCGAGAGTCTGTGGACAGGGGTGAGGAGGCCATGTTGGTCCTCCTCGACCTGTCCGCTGCTTTCGATACAGTGTCCCATGATATACTCCTGACTCGTCTGCAGCAGCTGGGGATTAGAGGCACTGCCCTGACCTGGATTAAATCTTTTCTCTCAGGGAGGACTCAAAGGGTACTTCTTCGTCTCTTTGAATCAGAAGACAAACCTCTTCTGTGCGGTGTGCCCCAGGGCTCTGCCTTGAGCCCTCTTTTGTTTAATGTGTACCTAGGCCCGCTTGCCAGGGTAGTTGAGTCTTGGGGGGTCAGGGTGGTCTCTTACGCTGATGATACTCAGCTTGTCTTTTCTTTTAGAGACCACTCTGACTCCCACTTCTCTAACTTTCGCAACTGCCTTGGCAACATCTGCTCGTGGATGGCTTCTAACCATCTGGTCTTGAATACTGATAAAACAGAGGTTCTTTTCTTTAGCCAAAAATCTGCCACCCCGTGGTGGCCTACTGTCCTGAACCCCCCCCCCCCTAATCCTGTACAATCTGCCCGCAATCTCGGCTTCCTATTTGATAACTCTATGTCCTGTAAAGCTCAGGTCAATAGAGTTACCTCTGCCTGCTTCGGCAAACTGCGCATGATGAGGAAGATCTTCCCCTATCTCCCTTTGGTGGCCCGCAAAACGATTGTCCATGCTCTTATCACGGCACATCTAGACTACGCCAACAGCTTGTATGCCGGCGCCCCCCTCTACCTTATTGAAAGACTACAAGTTGTTCAGAATGCGGCGGCTAGACTCATTGGAAATATCCCTGTTCGTAACTCAGTAGCAGCCTACCGGAAAGAATTGCATTGGCTCCCCATCTCCCGTCGCATTCAATTTAAAATCCTGATCCTTGCCTTTCATGCTATAAACGGAACTGGCCCGGCTTACCTGAGTAAAAGACTTAAACTTTCTGTATTCATCAGATCCTTGAGATCAAACAGCCTTCGTCTTTTGGTGGCACCCAGATTTCGTCTCGCCAGGAGTGGGGGCAGAACGTTTGGAGTGGCCGCGGCCAAGTATTGGAACAGCCTCCCTGTGCACCTTAGGTTCATTGAGTCAGAGCAAGTATTCCGCCGGAAACTCAACACCTGGCTGTTTACTAGTCCTTAATATTATTTTCCTTTGAGGCTCTCTGTAGTTCCGGGTTATGATGGAGATGCACCTGGTAGTTCTACCTTGAATGACATGTATTTTACAGCGCCGGGACACCCCCTTCTGGGGGTAGCTGCGCGTTTTTTAAGCTTCTTAAATAATAATAATAATAATAACCTCCGGGTTCCATTTTGTATGTGGCAGCCATTTTGTGTGGTTGCCCTAACATAGGCCCGATGACTGCGGCCGAGAAAGTCTTTGACACGTACGCCTTAGCTGAATTCTGATTGACCTGGCCGAACTGACTCCTCGCCTGGGGCGAATCCCGCAGAGCCAGTTCCTTGTGCAGCAGCTGGCCTGATAGAGATCAAAGGGCAGGACGTGCCCGAGTTTATGGTACACCGTTCCCACCTCCTCTATCTCCTTTCCATCTGTTTCTGCCTTCCTTTATGACATGTTCTTCGATCTGGTTGAAGGGTTTATGATGGGTTTGTCCGGCCTGATCGAACAGGAAACCAAGCATGTGTGCAATCGTTTTGGTGGGCTGGACAACGGAAAAGGGGATTGTTTTTGCCTATCGTCATTTGCTACTTTTGAAAGGCTACATTGCTATTGGTCAGTTTGTATGCACCAAATGTAAATTGTGATGTTGCCAGAGGCGTAATTTTCGGCATAAAAGACCGTGTTCCGTTCATAGAAGTGTGCAGTCTCTGACGAACTACCTGTGTGTACTTCGTAGATCTCTGTCCCTGGTTGCAACCAATAAACTTTGGTCTTTGACGTCATCAAGAAGTATCCCGTGTCTCTGTTTGAGCCAAGACAGGGGAATCCGGGGTCTTTGGGTGTTGCCCTGACACCGCTGGGTTACCGGATTAGTACCGGTTCTGAAAAACCCAGTACCTCAATGGGTTAATCCTGAATTGAGGATTTTATTAGACAAACTTTATGCTCAGGAAATAATTAAACCAGTTGAATTCTCTGAGTTGGTTTCTGCAGTTGCTATTGCCAGAAAAAAATCTGGGGACAATTTGTTTATTCGCTGATCTTCCTGCTTTGAGCAGAAATATAAAAATAAACTGTCACCATCTTGCTTGTATCCAAGAATTGTTAGCAAATTGTAAAATTGTGATGGGTGTAAGTCTTTTCTATGATAGATTTGCAGTCTACTTATCACCAAATTCCCCTAGAAAGAACCTCAGCATCTTACAACCTTTGTTACACTTTATAGTGCATAGATGTACATTTGATTTGGCATCCACAGCAAGTGTATTCAAATTAGTGCTGGATATCATGTTTAGTTAATCATGTGGCATTCAAATTTTCCAAGACATTACTTTGGTGTACGCTAAGTTTAGCACCAGAACATGAAATTAGAAGTTGTTTTGGAAACTCTTTTGTAAGAAAGATAAGTGCACATTTTCGACCAGCCAACTTGCCTATCTTGGTCACAGCATAACAGAAGTGAGCATCAAGCCTAAGTTATCTTTGATCAATGCTATTCAAAATGCACCTATCTCTTAAGATAAAGATGCATTTACATATTTTCTGGGTCTGGGCGAATATTACACATGATTTGTTCAAGGTTATGCGTTTGTCGTACAACCTTCGCATAATCTTTTGAAGAAAGGCATTAAATATGAATCGTCTGAAGAAATGAAAAAGACTTTTGAAAAAACTAAGAAGTTAATTATTGATGCTCCTGCCATAAATCTATGTATCATAACAGTTGATTCTAGTGCGTGTGGACTTGAGACTGTTCTAAATCAGATATTTAATGGGAGAGAACAAACTGTAGTGTTTGCTTCTCGAATGCAGAGTGCAAATATAGTACCATTGAGAGAGAGGCTTTGGGCTGTTGAAAAATGTAAAACGTGTATCTGGTATACTAGGTTCGACTTTGGAGGGGGTGTGGCTAACTGCCTAAAATGGTGGTGGCATAATCTGAGGGATCCCGGACCTGGGACTGCTGATCCATTAAAATTTCCCCATAAATCGCATCATCAAGCTCCAACTATTGCAGCGCTGGCAGCCCTTCGCCAGGCAGCCTGGGATTGGTTTGGTGAATTGAGGCTGCGCAGGGTGGAGAATCATCATCATGTTTCCCCTGCACATGCTGCTGTGATGGAGGCAGCTGGGCAGGCCAGGGGATCACACCACGGAGCTGGATGCGCGGAGTGGGCCAGAAGTGACGGTGGTGACACCGGAGGTTCTTTCACTCCTCCCCCGAGTGGCGAAGTGCACTGGCAGGGATTGCTCTCTGGCCGTCACCCGTGGTGCCCAGGTGAGGGGGGTGCAGCTGGAAAATACGAGAAGGCCCCGCTGAGAGACCTTGTTGCAGCCTGTGGAGGCGTACATGTGCCCGACGCGACAACCTGACATGAATTGGACAGCAAAGCTGACCGGTTGGAGCTGCTGTGAAGGGGAGGACTTCCATGTTAGTTTATGAACCCCCTCTCATTTGACTGTAGCGGCTGGGCCGGATGTAAGCCCCAAATCTCGGCTGCATGTGGGGCAGTGTACGGGGGCTGGCCTGCCGGTGGAGGGGTCTGGGCTTTTTGCACCCCTGTAAACGCTAGAGGTGCGGACTGGAGTCAGCAGGGGACCACTACACTGGCCTCCTGATGTCTGTCGTCAGAGTGTGGATTTGGTCTGCAGGCTCCCACAGGAAGCCAGCTTGGGGCCGGAACAGCGCGGCTGGGCCCATAGATCCGGCACGTGGGACCTGCCACGGGGTGGAGAAAGATGCCCGCTGGACGTCTGCTGGTGCGGTCAAGTGGGGCGCCCCTGATGTAGTCACCTCCTCCCGACTGTGGCCACTGGGGATAGTGCTGGTAGCCTGTAGCTCCATGCCATTGATTAGAGTCTATGTATTGCCTAAGTAAAGGCCCGGTGAAATCCTCCAAGTAATCCTGGGATTGCGTCTTCGAGGTCGCCCTGGCACCTGGAAAAAAGGCGGCAGGATCCAGTGGGCACCTCTCCTGACCCCACTGGGCTCCAGGTTGCAGGGTGGAGACACAGCTTTGCTGGTCCCTTCTCAGGACTTTTCCAGTCCTGATTTACGGAGTGCAGCTATACACCCACTCCACATTCAGTGGCTTGCCTCTGCACAGTTGAGTTGTGGTTGGTGCTTGATTCCCCTGATCCATGGAGATCCTCTCTCCTGAACTGCCCAGCAGACACCGACGGGTGCCTGCCTGCTGGACCTCCTGCCCTATATGGTGCTGGACCTCATCATATTTCTCTGAATGTGAAACTGCAGAAGTGAGCCTGGGGCGAGTACCTATCCCTCTTGCTCACACTCGACCTCCTCCGAGAGGTTCCCTAACCCTGGAAGACTATGTTACCCCCAATGGCAGCACTGCTTCAAGTCAACAAGTTGGATGTTATTGTCCAAGAAATCAGTGACTTGCGGATAGCTATTGAACAACGCCTGGAGGCATCACCGTTGACCTCAGCCTCCTCAAGAACAACCGCCACAAACTGACTATCAGAGTCAAGCAGCAGCAACAGACTCTCGCTGTCTTATGACCGGGCAAGGCAGGTCACTCCTCACAACTCAACCACTTGCGCCGACAGGTGAACAACGCCAGGATTGAGTGGATGATGCAGAGAGGGCAAGCGGTTATAATGTCCGCATTGTTGGATTTTTGGGATTCCCATAGGGCCTCCATGCCACTCAATTCATCGAGGACTGGCTGCGGACTGTGGGGGCACTTACTGAACTAAGATCTGTTGTGGTGGAGCGGGTACACAGGCTCTTGACTCCCTATTCCGGGGGCTGCACCACGCTCAATGATGGCTAAAATCCTCAACTTCAAGGAGTGGGATGTGGTACTTCATGCGTCTAAGGGCGCCTATCCACAAAGAAAATGTCAGGGTTTCATTATTCCTTGACTACATGATCACCGTTCAGGGCCATTGCACCGCCTTCCAGGAGGTTATGAAACACTTTCGCATGGCTGGCCTCCGATATGCACTGCTGTTGCCGGCCCGGCTCAAGGTGATCCAGCAGACTGTCTTCTTTAAAACCCCTGAAAAAGCATGCAACTGGTTGGATCAACATTTCTTGGACTCTCAGCGGGGCAGGCCTCCACGACTAAGCTTCCCCAAGCCACAGTGTACCCCACGGAGGCGACGCCGGTCAGCTTCGAGCAGAGCTAGGTCTGGAGTGGTCCTGTCCATGTGACAAATACTGGAGGGACAACAAGAAGCGATCCGATCGGTGAGGATGCTGCAACAGTCCAAGAAACCCAGTTCCACCTCTTCATAGGGCAACGCTTCAGACTCGGATTCGGCAGCCAGCGTTGCGTTGTCCTCCTCATTGAGGGTCATGAGTACTGCCTGTATGACGCTATGCCTTTTGTTCCTTCACAGGTTGCTACCCGCAAACTTTGATTTACACTATAATGATTACTACTGGATAGCTTACTTGAAGTGATGTCTCTGTATTGCCCCTTACCTGAAATTTTACTGCTAAGCCTTGGAGTACAGTGAATGCTTCTGTGCCACTGTTCCCCCCCAGGGAGTCGCCTGCAGTGGTTTGTTGTGATATAGGGTAACCTAATTATCTCCTGGCTACAGTGCCAGCTGAATATTTTGTTAAATCTGGGAATGCGAAATCACATGAACTACTGTGACTCTGGGTCCGAATGGGCGATTTTGGTTGAGTGGCCTTCATTCTATACACATATGACATACCGGCGCGTGTCCTATTAAAACCTATTGAGTTTAGGCCCACAGATTACCTTGGTTACTTGATTGCCATTTGTTTATTATATGGTCAAACAACTTTGTGGCACTGGACCGAGCATTAGGGGAAGTTGTTTCAGTGTTAGACCTAGTAACTTGTATGCAATGGAGGTAAAAGGAAATATAGGATTTATTCTAGTGCTCTCGCAGGGACGGAACTGTGTTCAGGATTATGATGCACACTGTACCTGATGCTTATAACATCATCACGTTGTTGAATGTGAGAGGTTTGGGAACAGTGCATTAGAGACACAGAATATTAGCACAATTACATAGGTGTTGTGCACATATCACATTTTTACAAGAAACACACCTCACTGCACCGTAGGCTCTGAAGTTGTGCTATAAGTGGAAGGGGCAATTATTTCACACATCCTATTCTGCATATGGGAGGGGGGTTGCTATATAGCTCCGAGCTGGAGTCCCGTTTAAGGTATTAGATGTTAGAATTGACATCCAAGGACTCAATGTGCTGGTAAGAGGTGAGCTGAATGGCGCTCTTATTGTGTTGATCAGTGTATATGCACCGTACGTGGAGCAAGAGGCCTTCCTAGCCCACCTATCAACAGAATTAACGGATTGGGTGATGTACCCATGGGTGTTGGGAGGAGATTTGAAGGCATTATTAGACACAACGCTTGACTGTTCCCACCCCCCTTGCCAAGCACTGCCCCATCCGACAGCCAGAGTATTACAACAATGGATAGTTGGGTGGGAGCTCTCGCACATATGGAGTTGCCACATTTAGGAATGAGTGAATATTCGTTCTATTCATACCCTCATCAGTTACATTCCCGCCTTGATAGGTTCCTTTGTTCTTCGAGCCTACAATCTAGTATCCCACAGGTCCCCTATCAGGGAAAGACAGTATCCGAACACAGTCCATTGGAAATGACTCTGTCATGGGCAATGGTTCCTGCCCTGATCCCCTTCTGGGGCCTAAAAACCACTCTGCTTGAGGATGCACTGTTCAGGGAAAACACTCGCTACATGCATTGATATGTACTTCTCTGTAAATGCAAGCACAGACTCCTCTGTGCTAGAGGCATGGGAGGTCTTCAAAGTGGTACAAAGTGGCACGGCTATTGGTGCAGTGGTGGGAGCTCATATGAGATGTTCTGCAGGAACTGAAACAATCTGAGGACAAACTGGAATCTTTGGAAATGGCTGCAGTTGACATTGAGGCTGCTGACAGGTTACAAGATGCTAGGATAACCCATGCAGAACTCTTCCGCATAATTGACTATAAGGATTATACTCAGAGAACACATACCAAAGCTGATGAGTCAGGTACACTGTTAGTCCGTCTAATTCGACGGAAGGCCCCACCCACATCCATTCTCCCCATTAATACACCGGATCACGGGACCGCCATGATGCAGCTAGCCATCAATGCAGCACTCTGCAACTATTATACACTACTATGCATTGCCCTAATGCCCCCAGATCCATCAAATGTCACCTCCTTTTTGCAACATGTGGCACTGCCGAGGGTGCAAGCGAAGGACCAGGAAACCCTTAGTACCTTGAATTACGGAGAGCGGTCAATGAACTTCACCAATATAACACTGGGGTCCGACGGTACCTCTATGTAATTCTATTCTATGTATGCAACATATGTAGTGCCTCAATTTGAGAAATTCAATAATTCCTCGCTTCAGAATGATGCCCTTCCACCTACTGCCATGGAGGCCTTAGTGACCTCACTGTTAAAACCCGGAAAGTCACCCAAAGATCTTACCTCATGAAGGCCATTGTCTTTGTTGAATACCATGTATACAATTTTAAGTAAAATACTAGATTGCAGGCTACCCCAGCTCCTCCAGGGGTAATTACACACAGATCTATGTGGCTTTGTTCCTCGTCGATGTACCTCCCTCAAAATCCATTGTTTATTTCAAATACTGGATGCTACTTGTGGGCACTACCCGATGGCTGGCTGTGCATTCCTGGGTATTCACCAGGTCCTTGACACACTGGGTTGGGACTACATGATAGCAGCATTAATCAAATTCGGCATCCCCTTACAATATATTAAATGGGTGAAGTTATTATGTTCGACTCCCACAGTCCGGGCTCGTATTGGGCTTTAGATCTCTGACTCATATTAGATATCATGGGGGACATGACAGGGTTGTCCTTTGTCACCCCTCCTGTTTGTACTCCCCATCAAATCTATTGTAGAACGAATCCAACAAGAGGCTGCTGAATGGGGGATCCCCATAGACTGCAGATCAATTCTGTGTCCTTACATCCAGAGGACATGATCCTCTATCTCAAAACCATCCAAGGGAGTTTAGTAGGAACAGCCCAATTATTGACTGAACTTTGGGCATTGTCAGGGCTGCAGATTAATGCAGATAAATCTTGTGTGTTCTCCTTTGCTGACATGTACCAGACCCGAGGCTGTAGCTTGGATCCATCTCTGTACCTGTAGCTCAACATACGTTCTGATATTTATGGATTCAAAAATATAGAGAGGTGCAGGATATACTTCGTGGAAATCTGGTCCATACATTAAACTTGCTGTGCTCCCAGATTGCATTCTGGATCACATTACCTCCGTCAGTAGCTGGGAAATTAGCACTAGCAAAGATGGTCAAGCTACCTCGCCTACTATACCATTTTGTCAATCTAGCTTTGGTGGTACTGGCTTGGGTGCTTAGGCTGGTGAACACCATGTTGGTAAAGCTGCATGGGGAAAAGGGGACATAGGGTCAACCTTGCAAAGTGACAGCTACCTACCAATGGAGGTGGGTTGGGAGCCCCAGATTTTAAAGCCTACTGCCTGGCTGGTCAGCTACAGGGGCTGTCTTATTGCTGTCCGACCGGAACCTGATGGAGATATGTATTCCCCAGAAATGATTGAACAGGGTCACCTCCATCGACTTGTATGCCCTTGCTTAATGGTGCCTCCCTATAAGTTCCCTTCTACTACACATAGCCCTGACATACTAGATTGTGACAAGGACCTACACAGGTACTATGGTTCCATATGCGCCGAATATACCACTATGTGGCCTCTCCACATCCTCAGGCACTCTGATGGCATGTAGGTTCATCCCTTGGGACCGGGAGGGGGTGGCGATGGCGGGCTCATTGCTCCAAGATGGAGTCCTGCTCACCCATGGGGACTTTGTGCATATGTTTTATTAACTTGGCCCTTCTAGAGGCAAAGCGACTAATAACCAGATGCTGGAAATCTCCAAAGGCTGATTTCATGGTGGGAGGAAGTCATACACTAGGGCAAGGCAGAGAGTTACACAGTAAGAGGGAAGAATTATAGGGAAATGTGCTGAGCAGCCGCGTGCATCCGGAATACTTATCCCTAGCCCTACCCTCAAAACGAGTAATGTTACTTGGCATTCGAAAATCTCCAGGATCTCTCTCTCTATGATTCTCTTTTGTTTTATTGCCGCTGTGCGCCGGGATTTGGTGGAGAGGGGAGTGGATGTTTGTTGAGTCTCCCAGTGCTCCCTGCCCGCCCTGTCTTCCACTCTGGTATGGAGCCGCCCTGGAGCTGAGGCGCGGCTGCAGAGCGGCGGCTCGCGGGCTCTTCCGGGTCGGCAGTGGCCCTGCCAGTATCAGACAGTTTTTCAAAGTGGCAGCCTCTAGTCGTGCTGGGGAGAGCTCGGAGCCGCCCTGGAGGAGCCTGCAGTTTTGTCCGCCCCAGGCACCTTACCTATTTCAGTCGGCCTGAAGTCGACCTTGGGCAGCAAGGGGGAATTATCCCTTGCTAAGCCTCGGAAACCCCTATTGCACTCACAGGACAACACGAGTGGCCAGGAGGCATAGGATTGCCTCATAACACAGGAGACGGTGGGGACCCTAAGAACCCCGAAAGCAGGGATAAAGCTGGGATACAGCGAGGTGGGAAAAAAAGGTAGGAAACATGGAGGGGGGCGCCTGGCCATAGTAAGGTGAAAGCTAAGGAGAAGGAAAGTGGGAAATTAGGGGGACAGCTAGTGGAGGGTCTGGCCTTGGAAGGTGCTATTAACAAGAGCACCCGCAGCGACTGTTCAGCTTTTTCAAATTACCAAGTTAACCGAAGGAGAATAAAAGGGGGAAGGAATAAAAGTATCTCCTCCCATAGCAAAGTCAAAGTCACCCCCTCATTGCGGTCCTTTTTAGGGTACAACCTGAGGTCTTGATCATTACAAAGCAGGGGAGGACTTTAGAGGTGACTTTGACACCTGCTCTACTGGCTCCGTATCTGGCGTATCTCCAGATAATATGGAACCCATGGGGCCCTCCTTAGTCAGAATGTCATATTCAATGTAATTGCTGAACAGCTGCCTGAACCACTGTTGGAGGTAGAGCTAGCCGTACAGAGCCAGACTGAAGTTGCTAGTCAAATCACTGGAGGGGTTGAGTCAAGTCATAAGTCTCAGAAGCATACAGGACCCCCATTGGCCTCGATGGGAGCACTGTTTGCCTCATTAAAGGAGGATATCAAGAAAGGTTTTGTGGCATCAGCTGACAATCAAGGCGAGAAAAGCAATTCATGTGAGATCCTAGAGAAGAAGGTGGATCTCCTAAATTCCAGAACTGAGTCCCTAGAGAGCTCTGTGGAAGAACTTAAAGCTAATCTAGGGGCAGCAGAGTCAAAGATCTCGTACCTTCAAAGAGAGGAAGCTGTTCTTCGGGACAGAATGGAGACACTTAAAATTGACTCCAGCAGAAACAATCTCTGTGTCATGAACGTTCCAGAAGGAAAAGATGGCTTAGATCTTAAGACATTCATAGTCCTTTTGCCTAAGGAAGTCCGCCCACTTGAAGAGTCAACAGAGTTCCTGGAAAAAGACATACAAAGAATTCCTAGGGATCCGTTTCGTCTGAACCAAAATAGGGCAAAGCCAAGGAAAATTCTTATTAATTTCCTTACTTCCTCTGTGAAAGAAAAGATCTTGAACTTGGCTTTAAATGCAAAAACGTTAAGGAGTAGGGATTTCTCCTTTGAAGTTCGCTTGGATCTCTCTAAAGCCACCCTAGAAAGGCAGTAAGAACTCGGCAGAAGGATGGACAACTTTAAGAAGATCGGCGCAGTAGTAAAAGTCATGTACAACAATAAAATGCACAACATGAGATCAGTCCAGGAGCAGATGAATTACTTGATACCATCAGCAAGGAGGTCCCATAGGCCCCTAGTGGAAGCTTTGTCTGTTGGTTCTGATAGAGGAGTACCGTGCAGGGTTCAAATTTATAATTATTTGATCACATTACCATGAAGCATAGAATGGCTGGGCCTATATGCTCAGACCCTGCACAAATAAGTCAAGGAAGAAAAAAAGAAGAATGTAGTGGAAACATAGGAGATTCCTTAAGTTGCGCAGGGCATACAACCTCTGTCTTTTGTTTTATAGCACTTACTTCGTTGTTTCTGTTTGGTAGGGGTTAAACTTTGACAAGATTGTTGTTTTCTTTTTGTAGTGTAACGCCCAGTTGCAACAGGATTAGGGGGGATAGCTCATGGACTAAACATCTGGGCAACACCGGTCCAGACAAATGGGGGAAGGGTTCTCCAAGGGGGATGGGAGGGAGAGGGATAGGGGGGCACAGGGGGATAACAAATTAAATAACCTAATTCATCTCAGATCCTTTAGACCTGTTAAAATTAGCTTGGATAGGTGCAGTTAGAACGCAAAGAGCTGGAAGCTGCCTCTGCCTTGGCTTAGAGTGGGCTGGAATTGTTGAACTCAAAATAATCTGACAATACTCCAGATACTGTCCTGGAATGTCAATGGCCTGCGTGTGTGGTCACGAAGAGCTAGAATTCTGCAATAACTGAGAGATTCCCCAGCGCAGGTCATTGTCATCCAGGAGACTCATCTTCTCAAGGCAGAGACAAAAGAATTTCTTAAGACTCAGAAATGGGTGGATTTCTATATCTGCACCGACCAGACGGCTAATATTAGAGGGCTGTTGATTCTCTTCAAAAGCAAGCCAAGGCCCAGATTTTGCAACATAGGGAAGATCCAGGTGGCAGGTGGCTAATATTGAAGATCACTTTAATGGGCATGTTTTTCACCTTAGTTGTGCATTACGGTCCGAACCAGGTTGACCCTTCTGGATTTCCTAGAGCCAGTGATTTGGGCAGGAGATTGTAATATCGTTCTTGAACCTAAACTGGATAAATCCCCAATTAGCAGAGCGGCAGTCCCCTCAAGATCCAGGGCGTCTCTCCTGACAATGATGTCCCAAACGGGCCTTTGTGATGTATGGAGGGACAGGTCAGGTCAGCAATTGGGAGTATCTTATAGAAATTTTAAGTATAAGCATAAGTCAAGAATTGACTATATGTTGCTCAGCTATAACTTAGGGATAGAGTTAAAGATATAAAATACCTGCCATCACATTTGTCGGACCACTCAGGCATTTTATTAGCCCTCGACTGTATACAGCCACAGCAGATTAGAGTATGGGCCTTTGATCAAGCACTATTACTTGAAGAGGAAGAGACAGTCTTTCTCTCTAGCAAAACAAACCTATTCTTAGAGAGCAATTTAGGAACAGCTGATATTACTATAGTCTGTTACACCCTCAAAGCCTTTTTGAGGGGTATCATCACCAATAGATCGAGCTATAGGAGCAAAAAGTATAGGGAAGTGATTTCAGCCTTGGAGGCAGAAATGAGGGAAGTAGAGTTAAAACTGAATAGCCAGGCTGGTATTGACTCGAGGAAAGACCAGGATAAATCTAAAGAATTAAAGTAACAGCTGGAGGGAATTCCCCAAATGAGGCTCATGCGCAGATGGGAGGCAAGTAAGATGCCCACTTCGTGTATGGGGAAGGAGCAGGAAAGTTACTCGCACGGAAAATCAAAGCAGACCAGCTCCGAAACCATATTAAAGAAATTATCATGGGAAACGGTGCAGCCCCCTTAACCTTGGATGAAGGTATTGGTGAGGCCTTCTTGGAATATTTCCAAGATATATATAAAGAGACCTGTCCTGAAGATAGATCTAAAGTAAAGGTATGGTTGGATGAGACTACATTAACGCCTATTTGTTCCAAGCAACAGATAGATCTGGAGCAAGCTATTACGCAGGAAGAAGTGATAAAGGTTATTACAGGATGTAAAAGGCGTAAACCCGAGGGGCTACCAGCTGAATTATATAGATCCTTGGGGGAGGGTATAATTCCGGTACTAACCCAACTATTCAATATGATACTACTGGAGGGAGTTGGCCTGCCTGGATCTTGGAATTATGCTACAGTAGACCTGATCCTGAAGCCGAAACTCCAGCCAGCTGCGGTTCATATTGACCCATATCGCTTTTAAACACCGATTACAAAATCTTAACTTCCATTTTAGCAACCAGGCTGAGGATGGTGGCGAATGACATTGTTCACCCAGATCAGAAAGGATTGGTAAAAGGGAGGCAATTTGCAGACCTCACACACGGTCTGGTCAGTGCAATAAATACCGCTTCTACCTGTTCACTTCCTCTTGCAGCCTTAACTCTGGAAGCTACCAAGGCTTTCAACAGGGTGAACTGGGTTTACCTGTCGGAAGTCATGTCACGATTCATCGTGGGTGCTTAGTTTTGTCGTACCATTCAGCTGCTATATCAAGCACCGTCAGCCAGGCTGTTGGTCAACGGAAGTCTGACTAAGGCATTCAGGATAACCAGGGGGACTCGACAGGGCTGCCCCCTCTCCCCCCTGCTTTTTGATATGTATATAGAGCCTTTTGCGCAAAGACTCAGAGAAGACCCTAGCATTAAGTCTTTCAGACACAGGGATTGGGAAAAGAGGGGTGCAGACGACATCCTTATACTCTCTGCAGATTTGGACACATCCTTCCCGGCAGTCATTAGACTGGCAGAGAAATTTGGGCAGGTCTCAGGGTATGAAGTAAATGCTGGGAGACCAAGATCATGACTTGGAATGTCACAGAAACTCAACATCAGGTCAGTCCCAGCATGCGTTACTCGGGGGTCAAAATTGTTCAAGGTATAGATAAAATCGCAGAAACCAACTTACATGAGTCCTAAGGGAATGTCATAAACAGATGACATCTTTATCCATCCCGGGGATGGTGAATCTGGTTAATATGACAATATTATCTAAGATCACTTTTCTCTTTAATACAATTCCCCTTCACTTTGACTAACATTCCATAGATAAATTCCAGCAGGAAGTAAACTCCTTTGTTTGGATATATAGAACCACCAGAATAGCCTTGAAAAAACTAAGGCGAGAGAGAAAGGTGGTCTCGCGTTACCTGAACTACAGTATTCTGCCTGGGCGTTTCATCTTTCACACTCCCGAATGTTACTAAAAATGCCTGCCAGCACTGGAGGAGGAGACATGTTTCTGGCCATGTTAAGAGGGGCTGGTTTACCGGAAGAGGGCTTCATGTTTAAATTTAGGGACCAAAAAATCTTCAAGGTCAAACACAAGGTCCTCCAGGCATTCGCCAGAATATGGGCAAGGTTAAAACATTTGGTGGGCCTCAATTATTTCTCAAACCTAGTGCCACTTTGGGATTTAACAGGAATGCCTGCAGGACAGGTTGGCGACACCACTTAAAAGTATGGGGAGATCTTGTCAGTGAGGAAACCCTTATCTCATGGGAAGATATAAGAAAGAGAGTGGGTAGCGCCCTCTCAAGATTTAAGTATATCCAGTTATAAAGCTGGGTACAATCCCAGTTAAGACAGAAAAATCTATAGGTGGGGCAATAATCTTGAGCATCAGTTACTTGAAAGGTTAGCTGGGAATAAGGAGGTTTCACATTGGTATTTGGCTATAGAAGAGGTGGTAGATGGAGAATGTAAGCTTGCAAATGAGATATGGAGTGACCAGATTCCAATGCACAGTGTGACCTCCTATGGCAGGATTCGTTTAAAACTCTCTTTAGCTTAGTTAAACCTGCCTGGCTGAAGAGGAACCATCTGTTCACTGGGCACAGAGCATACCTATCTCCTCTTAGACTAGCTAATTTCGTAAATGGGCCCCAAGTTACCTGTAAGAAGTGTGGGTTGGTTGAAGCCTTAGACATACACATGTTCAAAGACTTCCCCTCCATTGTCTTATTCTGGGAAGAAATACAGAAAACGCTTGAGAGTATTTTGAGAGTACCAATTGAAATGGACCTGACCCTGATAATCTTTGGCCTTAATAGCCACTTTGTAGGCCCAGCCAGATCTTTTCTATTTAATTCGATACTACTGGCCAGGAGACAAATTTGTAATCATTGGGTAGATCCAGACTCTCCCAACCATTCAGATTGGTTGACCTCACTATATGAAGTATCTAAGATGGACTTGTCCAGAGCTTGCAGTAGAATAAAGATTGCATATTTTATTTACTTATTTATTTATTTATGCGATTTTATATAGCTCAAACTTTTCCCAAAGGTGTCAGAGCGCTTTACATAGGACCCAGTTTCAAACATAAGGACTGACGGTGCAAAAAGAATTAGCAATTTTTTGACTTACATAAGAACCAGTTGAAAACATACGGATTTAGGATTACATGCGTTTTAAAAAGGTACAAACAGAAAAAAATTGCAAATGTACAAGAGATAAAGTCACACAAGGAGGAGATACAAATCGATAAACTCTAGGCATATACTAGTGAAATCTCTATCTACTTAGGGAGGGGATACACATGGATATACTCTAAGAGTCACATAGGAATGGTAGAGAGCAGAGCGAACTCCTGCATAAACTAGTGATTAGAGTTATCTCTATATACATAGGGAAGGGGTAAGACTGGATATACTCTAAGAGTCACATAGGAATGGAAGAGAGCACAACGGTCTACTGCATATACTAGTGATTAGAGTTATCTCTATATACATAGGGAGGGGATACACATGGATATACTCTAAGAGTCACATAGAAATGGAAGAGAGCGCACCGGTCTACTGCATATACTAGTGATTAGAGTTATCTCTATATACATAGGGAGGGGATACACCTGGATATACTCTAAGAGTCACCTAGCAATGGAAGAGAGCACAACGGTCTACTGCATATACTAGTGATTAGAGTTATCTCTATATACATAGGGAGGGGATACACCTGGATATACAGTCACAGCACCAAGGGAGGGACAGAGAAGGGCAGGAAAGTGAGACAAACCAGAGAGGGAAGCAGATAGTAACAAGTAAGACAGCGAGGACTGTGTCAGAGGCATCAGGAGAGACAATAGAGAGGTCACTAGGACAGAGGGGGGAGGTCAGAGATCGCTAAAAAGGCGTAGGAGAAAGGTAGAAGAAGAAGTGAATCATAAAAAGAAAATGGCGGGGAACACAGAGGTCCAGGTCTGAAAGTCCAGGAAGAGGGCTGCCATAGCCAGCAAGTCTGGGGGGAGAAAGGCAGTCCGCAGCAATGGTTGTGTGTTTACCATCGTGTGTTTATTATGTCCTTGCTGCAGAGAGAGAAATTCCCGTTTGGTTTGTCCCTGGAAGCGCGTGGTCCGCTGCTCACCTCTGTCCCGATGGTGCTGTACACCCCCAGGAGTCTCCAGATATTCAGGATCGGCTCCGCCGGCCGTTTTCAACACTGGATGCCATTTTGGAGTCAGGCGATTGTTGCCGATCGGGGGCTATTTCGTGCTTCAATGCGGTGTTGGGGGCAGCAATCGACTCTCCAGCTCCCAGATCGCCGCCGATGGATGGGTGGCGTCACGACCATGCTCGGTGTGATCGCGGGGCTGTGGAGCGACGAAGGCAGAGACCAGGACAGCCAAAATGGCGGGCCGTCACCGATCGCCGCCACCTGCCTCTGCGTGTGCCCTCCAAAACTCGTCAGGGAATGGCACTGCCGGAGTGCCGCCACTCCTCCGCTGCGGCCGCAAACAAGTGCCCCCGTGCTGCTCCTGGTGCATAGCTCGAGGTACCGGTCCGGACTCCCAGAGCCCCGGCGGGCGCCATCTTGCCACCGGGAGCATGCAGTCCAACTCTCCCCGTTCTGTTGTTGGGAGCGCACCCAGGCATGACTTCGCGCTTACAGGCTGAAGGCACCAAGAGATTCCATCAAAGAGCCTATGTCATCCCAGGTCATTGAGTAAGGGTACAAACAGACGGTGTGTTTAATTGGTTGAAGGCGAATGAGGACAAAAAAAAAAGAGCCGTCTCACTCAAATATGATGCCCTCCTCGAAAGGTGTAGATTACAAGATGAGGTCTCTGAAGAAAAATGATATGCTGATTGTGCAGATTACACATGCAACTGATATATTAGTTATAAGTAAGGCTCCCAGTTTTCTGTTTTTACTGATTTTTACAGATAATTACAGACAGAAAACAAAGTGTTTCCTGTCTATATTTATTTTTAAAAGCGGAAAAACACAGAAAATTGTGATTCTTGCGGGTGAAGCTCCATGCTGCTTTTTGTGATTTCTAGGACAACAGTTGAGTAGATAGGCAGTATGGGGTGTGAAAAATAGGTTGAGATTTCCCTAAATGCAGGTGTATGGTAACATATAGTTGTATCATAATGCTCATATTTACCTGTAGGTGTAGTGTTTTGATACATTTGGCTGCTTAATTTGCTGAAATGCGACAGGCAGTGCATGTTTATCAGTTAACTCAATGCAGAAATATACCTTTTGTGACTCCATATAGTCTCAAAACACAAAATAAATATGGATAAATACCAATAAGACGGGCAACAAACAAATATGGACAAATACAGACGAAAATGGTAAAATATTAAATACCATAAAACCGAGAACCCTACTTATAGGTCACACTCCCTGCGCCCTCTCTTACTACAGGGGCTAGATGTGCACTGCCCCTTTCTTGTTCTTTGCAGCCCCCCATAGTTATTGTCCCATACTGTCAGAGCACTAGTTCACACCACTACAAACACACTGGCTACACTCCATTGCCTCCACACTTGGTTGTTGCTTCATAGTTTACTGTGCTGAGAATCTCGGATGGGTGAGAGTGTCTGACTGTTTTTTGCTGGAATTGAATTAATCTGTGTCACATATGACCTTTTTTTTCTGTAACATTGCCTATTATGCCACAGTGTATGTCATGAAAATAATGTGGTAATCCTAAATGCAATAAAGCTTGTGTTAAAAAAAATAGATTTGATTTATACACTGACCATAAACCCTTGATTTATATGTTTGGAAGCATCATTCCACTAAAACTTCATCAAGATTGATAAGTCACTTGCAGGAGTTTAACTTTGATAATAACTTTCTGTTGGGTGGAAAAATATGAGGGTAGACTGCCTTTCTTGTATGCCTATTGATGACTACCAGTGCAATGAAGAGATCCAGGATGCTGATGATTGGATTACTGTTTTATTCTTATGACTGAGGACGGAATGGATTAGTCAGTTAGCTCATGACGAACACATGGAAATTCCATTGACAATGGGGAAGATTAAGCAGTACTACAGGTGGCTTGGGACTAATGGCCAAGTCAGGAAGTTTGTTGCAGGCCACAGAGAAGGTTTGTTTTCTGACAAACATTAGAAGGTTTCTAGCACTCAAGTAAATCCCACACATTGGACAAAGGGACCGTAGGAAAAGGTGGGTTTGGATTTTGCTGGTAAGGTATAATATTGTGGTTAATGAGTGCAAATTTCTTGTTGAAGCTGTAGATTACTACTGGGTCTATTATTCTTCTGTTAAAGCTCCTGACTCGAGCAATAATGTGAAGTTTTGAAAGTAATTATTTCATGTTGAGGGTGTTCAAAAAAAAATTGTGACAGACAACGAAGCATATTTTTTTATCTTCTTTAATTCTTTAAAAAAAAGTGATAAAACATGTTAACCTGTTCCGTGCTAGTGACGGAACCACTCCATCACAAGCCATGGGCACGCTGTGCTCATGACGGAGTGGTTCGGTAACGCCGCGGCCGCTCCTCCCACACGGCATCAATTCCCCGACTGCGCGGGAGAATTAATGAGCGGACGGGGTCGTGACGGAACCACTCCGTCATGAGCACAGCGCGCCCGTAGCTCGTGACGGAGTGGTTTCGTCACAAGCATGGCAGCGCCACGCAACCCCCCTCCACCCCAGCGCCGCAGCAGAATTACCGCAGCGGCCAAGGGGTTAAGGCACCTCTTTGCAGTCCTTCGTCAAAGAGTTTGGAGTGAATAGGTTTTTGAAGGAAGGGGTTCAAGCTGCTGTAGCCAATGGGTTAAGTGTGTCTACATTTTTGAAAGAAAAGGTTTGGAGCTACAATGCCACTCTGCACAGGATCACAGAGTCATCACCATTTTTAAGGCTCGCCCCTCGTGATTCACTGTGCAGTAGTGCTCACGCAGGTGAGCCGTTTTGTAGGGGGGTTTAGAAACGGACCCCGGAATTGCACACTCTTTCCTTTTGGGTTCCGTGATTGGGCTTGCGTGCGTGTTTTTTTCAAACAGAGCACGCAATAGGCCAAAGGTGGGCGCAATGCTCCGCCCATGGCCTATTGGTGTCTGTTACGTGCACCAAAGGCCATGTGGTTTTAATTATCATGCCCAGACACAGGCGCAATAATTTAAAACACATATGACTCACTGTGGCGCACGCGCCTGCACCACTCGCAGCCGTGTTTTTTCTTCTTTCAATGCCACTTGTTTCAACCCTGCACCTTCCTTACGCCCAATATGTCCAAGGCACTTAGAAAGGGTGCCCCGGGGTTTAATGCGGAGGCTGCGACTCTTGTTTTAGGTATGCTTTTAGTCAACTGCACAGGGGCTCCGGCCACATCCATGTAATTGTCTGCAGAAAGGTCCTCGTCTTACGGGTAACACATAACTGGAGGGTGGTGGACACTCCAATGAGGCGGTGCCTACTTGTTTTCAACTAACAGGGACTGTTCTGGGGATTAAAATATGCCCGTTCACAATTAGTGAAGCAAGTAAATGCCCTTGCATCGGGGTCTGCTGAGTGAAATCTTTCTGGCTGAAGGTACTGTAACTGTAATTGTATTTGTATAGCGCTTACTACCCCTTATGAGAAGTTGAAGCACTTTACTCCAGACATCACCAACTAAAAGCACTTTTTGCTGCACTCTGTAAATGCATGTAGCATCTCTAGTGACTAAAAGCCCTTTTCATGGCACTCTCTGGCCTCTGGCTTCTACCAGTATCCTCTAGCGACTAAAAGCCCTTCTCAGGGTGCTCTCAGGCCCCTGGCATCCCCCAGCTAGCATGCACACGCCGGTGCTGTGGGGTGAAGACGTGTAGGGGCCGATCGGTGCAACACTAGTATTGTGTTTTTTCAGAAAGTGTCGAGACATTCCAAGTTTAAAGGAATACCTGCTCCGCCAGTTTAAAAAACACAAAGACTGGTTTTGGCAGGTGAGAGTTGTCGACTCGGTTCACCGAGCACAGTTTATGAGTCCCCATTATAAGAAAATCGAGCTTATGTTGCTGGTGCACCCCACATGTACACTGTCACAGATTTCAACATTTGGTGTCAAAAGTCAAATGCAAGCACAAAACACGAAATATTGCAGCCACGTGCAAGTGTTGTCATAAACCCAAAGCAGGCGTCCTTGTGGGGCCAATTACAGTGTTTTTAAGAGGCCGCTGTGATGCAGCGCTACTCCGGAAATAATTTCTAAAACTCCATTACCTTTCCCTGAATTATATAATCACACTTTTATTCACCAGTGGGGCCCACCACACTGTGAACCATTCACGCACACTTTCTCCCTACTTCATGGATCGGTATAAATCAAAGGAGAGCTGCTGTATTTTAACGGAGTGTTTAAATCAAACTATTTATAATATATACATCTGCAGTTTAATTTCATTTACCATGGTTTATATCAGCAAAAAGAATTATTTAAACACACCACCATTGTTGGCGATGGATCTGCTAGTAAAAAATTAGGCTAAGGATGAACAAGACCAGCTTAATTCTTCATTTATCTAATTTTTATTTAAAGAAATTTCTCCTAGCATAATCAGTTTTATTCACTTTAAATTCATTTTATTTGCAGTTAGTCATAAGGAAAGAATTTTAACTCGCACATTTAATTTTCATTACATTTTAAGTTAAAAAAGGAATGAATATAATATTCGACAATTACCAAACATAAAACATTGTGAAAGACAAATAGTTCCCAAACTCTATCTCTCTATTCCCTCAAACTATTCACCCTAATCTAAAGACTCCGTGCTCATTCAATACTAGACTTAAAGTTAAAATGTTAAAGTTCTTACACTACAAGGAAATTCAGAATTCCAGCAGCATGTCAGGATACGCAGATAGAAATTGAAAAGAGAGTTTTTTTCTTAACTCTGGACCTAGTCTTTTATACCTTTTTCCCCTAGCTAAACTGTCTAAAATCTGTAACATTTAGGGTCTTCTTTGCATTTCATTGGTTAATCCAAGGGATGGATGAACATAACCTCGTCATCTTATTACTTGACTTCTGCAGAGTCAGCTAAATGAATTCGTCCATTGTCCTTAAGGTTACAAGTTCCGTTATGTCCTTTAAGTTGATAGTTCTCATTATTTTCCTATGGTTTACAATACGGGTAGCCATTTTATTGGCAGTCAGTCAGGTTTTCAGAATGTATCGTCCTTGACCCACTCCATTCAGCACAGTCAGCTCATATGCGTCTGTGACTTCATTCTGTATGCGCATGCGTGGTTCACATTAATCTCGGAGTCACAAAAAATCGTCCATCTTTAAGTAGGCCTCACAGGCCACAATGGGAACTATCATAGAAACAAACACAATTAAATTTTAATTATTGAATTATAGACCATCTGTTTACCTCCCCTTTTACGAAGGTATCCCTGTTAGTTATTACCTAGCAAATAAAGCTACATTTATGCATAATTTGCTCACCTGTCTTCATGTTTTGCCACAGATAAACAGACAATAGGCACATATATGCCACTCTTGGTTAACTCATAGCCTTTGCATTAATTTAAGACATGACATTTTCATTTAATTCCTTGATTATGATTGCAACACGAGCAATTTAGTATCCCACGTGTATTTTGTGTGTGCATTCTATTCTATGTTGGTTTGTTTTTCCAAAACCACACGATTAGTTCATGTTACTGTTATGAGAAAGTGATTTTACGAGGGGTATACAAATTTTTTGTTTCTCACCTCGTTCCATCAGCTGTGCTCCATGAACATCAATGCGTGTGCTCCGAAGACAGGCTCCAAGGCACATAACACTGCCGGCGGGTGGACTTCGCAGGCAAAGAGTAAGCGGTCCTGGACAGACTCGCCCCGATGAAAGAATCGTATGAGTACAGCAGGGGTGGACACCTTGGACATCAAAATTTTTAACAATGCAGCCCCCCACCCCTAGCATGAAGGTGAGTGGGGAGCTGGCGTACCAGATTTGCCACAACGCTCGGGCATGGGTGCCATGAGGCTCAATGCAAACAAGGACTTTGCGCCCCTTGTCCCTGGGTTGGTGATAAAAAGCCACCAACTAAGGTACAGCGGGCCACTATAAACCTGTGTCTCTCGGTTTCACTGCACCTGCTGCAACCGTGATAGCACTCAGATGACGTGCAGGGACAGCCTCTTTCCTGCTATCTCTCATAGTAAGAGGCAGAAAGTATAGCACTGGTTCTGGCTTTCAAGAGGGACGACCGGCCACAGCGAGGCACGTGTTTCTGTGTTTAATGCAGATCCGGCAGTCCTCATCTGACTATACAATAATTTCGCTACCACAGATTTAGTTAACAATTTAGTTAAAACAAATGTGCATTTAATTCCAGTTACAGCAACAATATCTGTGTTTTCTATGTGGGTGAAAATTGTCCATCAAGTCATTTTTGTAACGTGTGGGTGGTCCAAAATTGTAGTCCTACTTTTATGTCTGTGGAATGCCCGCTTTTTGGTTCCAAAATCTGGTCCCCCAGTGGGGAGGGCGAGCCCGGCAGTGTCCCTATGGGCGCAGGGTAAACATTTACCCCTCAAAGACCACTGTTGACGACTCAGGGTATCACTGCGGCCAAGGCTACTGCCCTCTGCGTCAGCCGCTCTTTAGGAAGGAAGTAGGCACTTAGGGGCAGATTTATAATAACTGGCGCATCCCCAGGGATGCGCCAGTTATCGTGCGCTGCAGCTCCGCCACCCATGGTGCGCAGCATTTACAATGCGGCGCACCATGGGGCAAAAACGGCACAGATGCGTCACGCATCTGTGCCGTAAAAGTGACGCATTGCTGGAGTTGTGTCGCAAGCGCGACGCAGCTCCAGCAAGGCTCGGGGGTGCCCTATCTGACCAATGATGCGTCAAGCCTTACGCCTGCTTCAAGCAGGCGCAGGGTTTTGACGCAGCATTGGCCTAAAAGTGACTGAGTGAAATCTTATAGATTTCACTCAGCCACTTTTGCGAGGCGCACCTGCCCCGGAACGCCCACCCTGCGCCGGAACGCCCACAAGCGGCGCAGGGTTTTACAACGTGACGCATCTGCCTAGATGCGTCACGTTGTAAATCGGTCGTAGGGATGCGCCACGTTTACACCACAGTTGCGTGACGCAAACGTGGCGCATTCACAACATAAATCTGCCCCGCAGTTTGCATGTGCGAAGGACGGCTGCGGAGAGCAGTGCGGGTACCAAGGGAAGCCACGACAACAAGGTGATTCCCAAAAAAATCAAGCATTCAGCAGTAGAGCACCATCTGCATGGGGGTAAATCACCAGTCGTGCAAAGTCGAGCACCACGCACCCTAGGGGGCATGCATCCACTTACTGCACACGGGGGACTATGTGCGCAACACACTCATCTGCAGTGTTGTATCGTGGCTAGTTTTAGCTTCTTTCTGAAAAAACTTGGATTTGTGCCCTTCGTCCCGACTGGTGAAAGGGTGGATTTATTATGTGTGTTGCATTTGTAGTGAATTTACACTGCGACTACCAGGTGCTTTCAAAAGTGGGTTACGGTAGGTTTTTGGAGGTAGCAGGAGGTTGGATAGGGCTGGTGGAATGAGCTGGGCGTAAAGCTGTGCTCAGGTTTATGATTTGGCAGGACAAGGAGATCTGGCACTCTTGTTACTCTTACCATGTTAACAATTTATATAACAAACATTTGAAAAAAATAGGTCATGCAGTTACACTAGTTAAAGCTATTGGCATTGTAAATGACAATGCCTTTAATTTATGTTTTTAAAATGAATACAAATATAAAAGGCATTGTTATTTGCAATGTCAATAGCTCAAACTTGGGTAAATGCGAGACCTATTGCATTGCAAATGCTTGTTATTACTGTGGGGTAGGAAACCTGTTTCCAGTATGAGGTTAGATTTACCAAAAAGTCAGTAAGAAGTTGTTGCTAGCACAAAGAATATTATAATCAGGGTAGAAATGGAGAAATTTGGAGATTAAAGAGGGAGCATGGGTTTTAATGAAAAAAAGTTTGAAAGTAGTTGAAGGAGAGTTTAAGTTTTCTAGTCCAGTGAAAGTAGTAAAAGTGTCTTGATCTGCAGATTTGTTGGGGGGTAAAGGATGGTAGGATAAGAGTGCTATTGTGAAGCACACTGAGGAACAGTATATCTTATGAAAAGTGAAACTTGAGACAGTGGCGTAACTAGACGTTTGCATTTGCTACCCCGCAGCGGCTGAATGTAAGAACGGGGGATGAAGGGGTGCTGGCGATTCCTGTGTTTGCTGCCTGCGACGGCTGCAGGTAAGAGCCACCCACCCCTAAAACTCATGCCGCCAGAGCGGACCGCCTCCCCATTGCTACTCCACTGGTTCGGGATGATGGAAATGGCAATAGAAATGACGGGTTGGAATAGGGCTTGTCGACCAGCTACTTACAAGAAGAAGCAGGGGAGGTTGTTGCTTGTGATTAAATGTCAGAAGACAGATCAGATGGGGGGAGTCTTCTCAGTCGTCTAGGAATTGTTTCTCTTCTCAACCGATAAGTCTGAACACAGGCATGAGGTATAAAAGCAGCAGAAAAAGATCTGTTCCTGTCAAATTTAAGGATGATGTTACTTTTTTGAAATTGTCAAACTTTTCAGAGGATCTGTGCTTTTCAAATAAAAGATTTTGTAACCTTTTTTAAATATTTAATATTTGTCTTTTATGTATTTTGTTTATTTTTTTTTTACTTTTTTCATAAAAATTAAGATGTTATATGCTATCAATTTTTTATGTAGTTGTGTCTTATTAGTAGGTTTCCTTTTTATAGTCTTCATAGAATGCTATGATGTCAAACTCATTGAGTGCTCTGGAATGTAACCTCAGCCAAACATTCTGTGAGTTGAATTCATTTGGAGCATTTGTGGGTTCAGAGCTTTGGATTTAATTCCTTGTGTGCTCAATACTTTTCCTCGGTATGTTTTCTTCTTTATTGAAGCTTTTGCCTTCCTATACTAGAATGTTTGAATTACTTTGGGCACTTTACAGTCCACTGTGCTTTTGTTCACTTTGACATCAGGTACAGGAACTAAACATATGTAAATCAGAAGTGGTCTCGCTCAACAGATATAGTCAAGCATAAATGTGCTAGGCCAAGTCCCCTCTGAACAAGACTACAAGTAACTGCAGACCTCTGTCCATCTTGTTGAACGTCATCAGGGGTACGGCTTGGCAAATCCACGCTCAGCATGGGGCAATATGTGTTCTGAATGGGAGCACAAGTAACCCCAGACTAGTATCAGCTTCTCTGGGCCTCCTCAATGAGGTGTACTTTCAGTCCTACATCACAATGGATGGCCATACTCTTCCTTATTAGGACATCTCACTTATTAAAACAAAATCATGGGTGAAATGCTTGTATGAATCCTATCTCCTTATAATTAATATTGGCCCTATTTCAATCCATCATTATTTTGCTCACATTTTGACACAAATAGTATTGAAATACAACGGGACTCCAAACGCGGAATACATCTGGGGCATGCACATTGTGCACACTTGTAGAAATTGTTGCTCAGTGGCTCAGCTGTTTCAGATGCGGCTTCTCCCACCTTATAATCATTGTACTGTTGAGCATATGTGCCCATGGGTCCATTGCTCCAACCTATACTTATGTTTGACATATCAAGCAACAACTGTGGCAGACTTGACAAGGAAAGTTAAAACAACTCTGAAGAGCTGTAAAAAAGTTCAAGGCAGACATCAGAAGTTGTTCTTGAAAATGAAAAAAGTTATTGTGTTGAATTGTTCTTGACTACTGAAAAAATACAATGAAATCTTTGTGATTCCAAATGCAAGCAAGCATCTGGGCTAAGTGCACAGATGAAAGAAATAGTTGCTCATGGCCTAAGATGTGTGAGATGCTGCCTCGTTCTGCTTTTCAATCATTCCTAATTTAGAATCTGATTCCTAGGCAGTAATAAAGCGTAGAAACTGGAATACAATACAATCTATTTCTATAGGCCTCCTATGGCTTGGTCCTTTACTAACAGGGAGAAACATATTTCAAGGTAATGAATAAGCAAGTTTTGCCCAGGACCAAATAAGAAGAAAGAATATTCATAATCCAGCTGCGGTGAATTAAAACATCTTCTAAAAAGACAAATAAGGACCTCTCCGCCTGTGCTCTGGGTGAAAACTGCCCCCGTTACTTTGGGTTGACCTGTCTTCTCTGCCCAAAGGGAGCTTGTCTAGAACAATGCAAAGATGTCCACAGAAGGGTTACTTGCACATCACTGGCGCTCCTTCGCTGGTAATTGCTCTCAACAGCAGCTGGATGCAACACACAGTAATGAATATATCAATTCTGTCCTGCTTTCCACAGACCCGCATTTCCTTCACACGCTGTAGAATCCAATTAAAGTGAAAGCCACAAACACAAATGAATGTTCCTGTTTTGACGAAACTTTCATTTCCCTTTCGCACATTGAATGATACAAATAGGAAGAAATGTATCCAACAGATTGGTGTCCCTTCCTTCAACAAACTTGTATTGTCATTTCACACTCTCTATATTGTAATAACATTTCCCTTCTGTATAAAGACAAGATATCTTTTGTTACTCTGTGTCTGCCTGAGAAGAGACAGTTTTTAAAAGCCATCACCCAAATTATGAGCTCTTCTCATAAAAGCATCAACTGCACAACACTGCGGGGTCTTTGTTTGCTTAAAGCCCGCACTCGTCTTCTGGCTAACAAAGCACGACTCCTGCATTTTTAAACAGGGAAGATAACACAAGACTCCGCAGAGAAATGAAAACGAAGGACCTTATGAAGAGCAGACACAACCTGGCAGTGACATTTGTCTTCTCCGCGAATGCAAGCAAGCAAACACATCCAGAGAGGACTGACTCCCGAGAGCGCAGTTAATCAGGCGTGCAGTATCACATTCACACAACCACTGCGGGGGCTCCCGGACAGACACAGACCATCTACACGGAGCTACCCCCTACTAGGAGCTACCCCCTACTCGGAACTACCCCCTACTAGGAGCTACCCCCTACTCGGAACTACCCCCACCCAGAGCAGCATTACCATCTACTCGGAGCTACCCCCTACTCGGAGCTACCCCCATCCAGAGCAATATTACCATCTACTCGGAGCTACCCCCTACTCGAGCTACCCCCACCCGGAACAATATTACCATCTACTCTGAGCTACCCCCACCCAGAGCAATATTACCATCTACACGGAGCTACCCCCAGCCACAGCAATATTACCATCTACTTGGAGCTGCCGCCACCCACAGCAATATTACCATCTTCTCGGAGCTACCCCCTACTCGGAGCTACCCCCACCCGGAGCAATATTACCATCTACACGGAGCTACCCCCAGCCACAGCAATATTACCATCTTCTCGGAGCTACCCCCTACTCGGAGCTACCCCCACCCGGAGCAATATTACCATCTACACGGAGCTACCCCCACCCAGAGCAATATTACCATCTAAACGGAGCTACCCCCACCCAGAGCAATATTACCATCTTCTCTGAGCTACCCCCTACTCGGAGCTACCCCCACCCGGAGCAATATTACCATCTACTCGGAGCTACCCCCATCCAGAGCAATATTACCATCTACACGGAGCTACCCCCAGCCACAGCAATAATACCATCTACTCGGAGCTGCCCCCACCCACAGCAATATTACCATCTACTCGGAGCTGCCCCCACAAAGAGCAATATTACCATCTTCTCGGAGTTACCCCCTACTCGGAGCTACCCCCACCGGAGCAATATTACCATCTACTCGGAGCTACCCCCATCCAGAGCAATATTACCATCTACTCGGAGCTACCCCCACCCAAAGCAATATTACCCTCTACTGAGAGCTACCCCCACCCAAAGCAATATTACCATCTACTCGGAGCTGCCTCCTACTCGGAGCTACCCCCATCCAGAGCAAAATTACCATCTACTCAGAGCTACCCCCACCCAAAGCAATATTGCCATCTACTCAGAGCTACCCACGCCCAGAGCTATATTACCATCTACTCGGAGCTACCCCCATCCAGAGCAATATTACCATCTACTCGGAGCTACCCCCACCCAGAGCAATATTACCATCCTTTCTGAGCTACCCCCTACTCGGAGCTACCCCCACTTAGAGCAATATTACCATCTACTCCGAGCTACCCCCATCCAGAGCAATATTACCATCTACTCGGAGCTACCCCCTACTCGGAGCTTCCCCCACCCAGAGCAATATTACCATCTACTCGGAGCTGCCCCCACCCACAGCAATATTACCATCTTCTCGGAGCTACTCCCTACTCGGAGCTACCCCCACCCGGAGCAATATTACCATCTACTCGGAGCTACCCCCATCCAGAGCAATATTACCATCTACTCAGAGCTACTCCCACACAAAGCAATATTACCATCTACTCGGAGCTACCCCCACCCAAAGCAATATTACCATCTACTCGGAGCTGCCTCCTACTCGGAGCTACCCCCACCCGGAGCAATATTACCATCTACTCGGAGCTACCCACGGCCAGAGCTATATTACCATCTACTTGGAGCTACCCCCATCCAGAGCAATATTACCATCTACTCGGAGCTACCCCCACCCAAAGCAATATTACCATCTCCTCGGAGCTACCCCCACCCAAAGCAATATTACCATCTACTCGGAGCTGCCTCCTACTCGGAGCTACCCCCATCCAGAGCAATATTACCATCTACTCGGAGCTACCCCCTACTCGGAGCTTCCCCCACCCAGAGCAATATTACCATCTACTCGGAGCTGCCCCCACCCACAGCAATATTACCATCTTCTCGGAGCTACTCCCTACTCGGAGCTACCCCCACCCGGAGCAATATTACCATCTACTCGGAGCTACCCCCATCCAGAGCAATATTACCATCTACTCAGAGCTACTCCCACCCAAAGCAATATTACCATCTACTCGGAGCTACCCCCACCCAAAGCAATATTACCATCTACTCGGAGCTGCCTCCTACTCGGAGCTACCCCCACCCGGAGCAATATTACCATCTACTCGGAGCTACCCACGGCCAGAGCTATATTACCATCTACTTGGAGCTACCCCCATCCAGAGCAATATTACCATCTACTCGGAGCTACCCCCACCCAAAGCAATATTACCATCTCCTCGGAGCTACCCCCACCCAAAGCAATATTACCATCTACTCGGAGCTGCCCTCACAGAGAGCAATATTACCATCTTCTCAGAGCTACCCCCTACTTGGAGCTACCCACACCCGGAGCAATATTACCATCTAAACGGAGCTACCCCCACCCAGAGCAATATTACCATCTTCTCGGAGCTACCCCCTACTCGGAGCTACCCCCACCCGGAGCAATATTACCATCTACTTGGAGCTACCCCCATCCAGAGCAATATTACCATCTACACGGAGCTACCCCCAGCCACAGCAATATTACCATCTACTCGGAGCCGCCCCCACCCACAGCAATATTACCATATACTCGGAGCTGCCCCCACAAAGAGCAATATTACCATCTTCTCGGAGCTACCCCCTACTCGGAGCTACCCCCACCCGGAGCAATATTACCATCTACTCGGAGCTACCCCCATCCAGAGCAATATTACCATCTACTCGGAGCTACCCCCACCCAAAGCAATATTACCCTCTACTCAGAGCTACCCCCACCCAAAGCAATATTACCATCTACTCGGAGCTGCCTCCTACTCTGAGCTACCCCCATCCAGAGCAAAATTACCATCTACTCGGAGCTACCCCCACCCAAAGCAATATTACCATCTACTCGGAGCTACCCGCGCCCAGAGCTATATTACCATCTACTCGGAGCTACCCCCATCCAGAGCAATATTACCATCTACTCTGAGCTACCCCCACCCAGAGCAATATTACCATCCTTTCTGAGCTACCCCCTACTCGGAGCTACCCCCACCCGTAGCAATATTACCATCTACTCCGAGCTACCCCCATCCAGAGCAATATTACCATCTACTCGGCGCTACCCCCTACTCAGAGCTTCCCCCACCCAGAGCAATATTACCATCTACTCGGAGCTACCCACGGCCAGAGCTATATTACCATCTACTCGGAGCTACCCCCATCCAGAGCAATATTACCATCTACTCGGAGCTACCCCCACCCTGAGCAATATTACCATCTACTCGGAGCTACCCCCATCCAGAGCAATATTACCATCTACTCGGAGCTACCCCCACCCAAAGCAATATTACCATCTACTCGGAGCTGCCCCCAACCCAAAGCAATATTACCATCTACTCGGAGCTACTGAAGAACCGGGTTTTAGAACCCAGCGGCGCCAGGGACACACCCAAAGTCTTCGGGTTCACCTGTCTTGAAATACAGAGACACGGGATACTTCTCGGTGACGTCAAAGATCAAATTTATTGGCTGCAACCAGGAACAGAAGTCTATGAAGTACGACTCAAGTAGGTGTGTCAGAGACTGCTCACATTCGTAAGGCGAGACATCGTCTTTTATGCTAAAAATCACATTCTGGACAAACACCCATTATTCACAATTTGTCCAATCACAGGTACCATTGCAAAAGATATTGCATGATGACAAACCCACTTTTCAGTTGTCCAGCTCACCATTAATTACATGGGAAAGCCCAACATTCTTTCTCGAACATGCCGGACAAACCCATAATAAAGGACCACAACCCATACCATAAATAGTCCATAAAAAAAGGAACAGAAACAGATGAGAAGTTGGATAAGGGGTGTGTGTGTGCATACCAAACTTTACAATGTCCTGTGCTCTGATCCTTAATCTTGATCAGCTACCGGGCAAGGAACTGGCTTAACAAGGTCAGCTTCAGGCAACGGGGTCAGTTCACTCAGGTCATTCAGAAGTCAGCTAACGTGTACGTGTACTAAAGACTCGTTCGGCCGTAGTCATCGGCCTATGTGAGGGCAACCACAAAATGGCTGCCATGCACAAAATGGAACCCAAGGGTTCAGAACAAAATCCCTAAATACATAGTGAATCCATCGGTCTAATCATGGCAAAAACACTCGTACTTGCCGCACTCACTAGTTACGGTTCGCTACTATCAAATTCGTAACGAAACCATGACCTTTATGAAACGGGTTCGGAACCTCAGACCCTCCTTTTGCCCATACATAGGCAATAACCTAAACTCACGTCAATCTGAATCCAGGTCTACATTCATCAGATCATCAAGATGTTGCTGGAGCATAATCCTATTACTTAGTATTATTATTATTATTTGGAATCTTATATAGCGCGTGGTTACCCTCGGGCATCCCAGCGCTCGTTCATAACTCAGACGAATGGGGCTGAGGAAAGACACCATTAAGCGGGAAACTTAGTAACTCTCTCGAGACAGGTCTCCTTGCAAACGTAGTAGCACAAAGGCCACATATAGCAGGAGCACACTGTACACAAAGACAGAACAGGAAAAAAATAGCTAAAGCCATCCCAATGATCATCAGAATCTTCCATCCCCAGGTGGATAACAATCCCCGAAACCATCCCATCAACAAACAATCTCCTTCGTCCACATATACAGACTCGGAGATCTTATGTAGCTTGGAAATGGCCTGGTACACTGTAGGAGCATTGTCTGGAATGAAAACGCAGCAGCTCGATTGAATCAATTTTCATACCCCTCCTCTATCTGCAAGTATGACATCTAAAACCATACGGTTTTGTAACGTCATAAGACGATCCGATTGAAGCCCGGCAGTCTCAACTATGGTGGACTCAACCACTCTTGTCAATTGCCGTATGTTCCTACTGTTAGCCATAGGTCCCCAAAATGGTTGGAAACCCTTAAGAAAATCTCCCAATTCTTGTCCTGCAGTATCTTCCTTACTGAAGACACCTCTAACAACTCTCGTTCTGTGGTAATCTGCGGCTGCAGTATACGTAGGGGGCAACAGATACGAAACATAACATGTTCCTGAAAAATCAGGGGGCAACCATGTATATGCTCTATCATAGCAGACAAAATACGTACCCTTAGCTGCTAAAAACGGTGGGGAAGACTGGGACACAAAAACATACGTCTCAGTAAAAACACTCTTCCCTAACTGAGCTCTCAGATTCTTGCCATTACCTTGCAAACAAAAATGACCACAATGGGGTGCGATCCAAATCGGAGATGACCTTTTCCTTCGCTGCTTTTCACTTAGACTAACACCATATCCAGTCACGTTCCATCCAATATAAGCTAGTGTCTCATCTTTTGGAATAGTCTCATGGGAATCGATACCTCTAATCATATCCACTATTCCCTTCACTAAAGCACTATTACTCTGGCTATCTTTCATAGAACGCAGGGGGTAGACTTCATGGGCATAAATAAACATCGTCCTATATGCCCATACAGATCCATTATAGCTAAATGGCAGGACCAAATAAGGAATACCTACAGCTGAACCCGGATGGCGGTTCAAAAAAGAAAAAATAGGTCAAAACAGCTTTTTGGATGAGAGAGCGTAGTTTTCAAAAGCAAAAAGGAATTAATTTTTTATTTGTCCATTGACTCTCGGTCGTAGATTATAGCGGCCTTTACCAGGCAATGTCTGATCACGAAACAACAACTCAGGCTCAGTAGTGTCCAGTCTCAAAGAAGGAGGCACAGCTGCTTGCAAAATATCGTCGTCCTCATGCTCAGAGCTTGTCCCAACCAAACGCCCGTCACTGAATGGAACAAATCTTGGCACTGTATCAGTCTCTGAGTCACCAACACCCAACTGGACCCACTGGTCGTACGGCAGAGGTAAAGATACCCTCTTATAATGTAAGCCGTGGATCCAGTTCTTGTTGCCGTTAACTCTCACTGCAGTACGCGTTGACAGAAGGACCTGGAAAGGTCCAGTCCAGCGGGGCTGATCATTCTTCGTCCGCTGGAAGTTGCGTACGAGTACCCATGAACCAGGGTCAATGGCGTGTCCTGGATCTTCAGATGCTTGTGGAAGTGTATCGTAAACCTGTTGGTGTAAGACACACAATTTAGCCGTCAAATCATACAAATAGTCAATCAGCACAGGATATTCAATCTCGCTAAACTTTGTCGGCCTCTGCACTCCCCATACGTTGGCCGGAGGGCCAAAGATTATTTCATATGGACTAAGACCAATTCGGGAGTGCACTGTAGTTCTTGTTGACAAAAGGGCCAACGGCAAAGCATCGGGCCATTGGAGACCAGAGCTCGCCTGAATCTTGGCTAACTTCAGCTTCAGAATGCCATTGTAGTATTCGACTAAACCAGCTGATTGGGGGTGATTTGCAGCATGGAATTTCCGCCGAATGCCCAAACCTTCACACACTCTCTTCATGACTTGACCCACAAATTCACTTCCGTTATCACTCCACACCATCCTGGGCAATCCAAATCTATGGAAAAATTCCTTGAGTAGGGCTTTGGCTGTGGACAAGGCAGTATTATCTTTCAGGGGGTATGCTTCTACCCATCTCGAAAAGGCGCAAACAACTACAAGGACGTATTTTAAATTGTTGCATCTCTCCATGTGTTTCAAATCCAATTGCAGCACCTTGAACAGATTCGTCGGAGGTGCAAAGTGACCAGCTGGAGTTGGAGTTCCCTTGCCAGGATTATTCATCAGACAAACCATGCAATTCTTGACCAGATTCTCCACACATTTAGGAATTCCAGCATTTTGCCATACTGGAGCCAACAACTTACAAATCCCTTTCGCACTAATGTGAGCCATTCCATGTGCCATCGTAACCACTGCAAGCACATACGCATCAGGTAACAACCATTGCTGATGTTCCGACAACTCAATCCAACAACCAGTCGAATCCAATTTTCCCGTACTCTCTCTCCACACATTCAATTCTTTCTCCGTAGCTTCAGCCTGAATTGACTTCACACTCTCTATCGTATCCTCACACATTCCTCTATCCAGAACCCATCTCGCTGGACCCGCAACATACATTCGAATCATCACATCTTTCGCCGCTTCTTTCGCAACTTCATCCGCAAATGCATTACCATGACCAACGTCATCGGTAACCTTCTCATGTGCACTGCATTTCACGATCGCAACTTGCGTCGGCAACGTAAGTGACTCAAGAAGCTCATTCACCAACTGACCATGCTGGAACTTCGTACTATGAGAAGTAAGAAATCCACATTCTTTCCACAAACGCCCAAAGCTATGGGCAACACCAAACGCATACTGGCTATCGGTATACAAAGTCACTCTCTTTCCTTTCGACAACACACACGCTCTCGTCAGTGCAATCAAGTCTGCTGCTTGAGCTGAATTTTGTGGGACACGTGCAGCTTCAACAATCGTATGCAAAGTCGTAACCGCATACGCTGCAGTCGTATCGCCATTCAGAAGCTTAAAACATGAACCATTTACCCATAAGGTACCATCAGACTTCACAAGAGGAGTATCTTTCAAATCAATTCTACCCTTTGTTTCTTCCTCTGTCCTAAGAAAGCAATCATGCTGTTCCTGAACATCCGTCTCTACAGAAATCGGCAACACCGTAGCTGGATTCAACGTGTTGCATCGCTTTATATGCACATGACTCGCTAAAAGTGTCAACTTGTAACCTGACAATCGAGCACTAGTCAAGTGCTGTGTTTTAGTCCCGTTTAATAAAGTATCCACTGCATGTGGAACCATCACAATCAACATATTATCCATCACCAAACCAGCAGACTGTCAAATAGAAACAGCCGCTGCCGCTGTAGCTCTCAAACAACTCGGCAACGCTCTAGCTACCGGATCCAAAGTCGACGAGAAATACGCACATGGACGCTGTTTATCGCCAAATTGCTGTGTCAGGACTGACAATGCACATCCCTCTCTCTCATGGACATAAAGTGTAAAAGGCTTACTGTAGTCGGGGGTACCCAACACAGTAGCCGAACACAAAGCATCACGCAATTCAGAAAAACTCTTCTGACATTCGTCAGACCAAGGAAGAGGATTTGGAGTATCCTTAAGAGTAAGTGCTAACAGAGGTTTCGCAAGTAGAGAAACGTTTGAAATCCATTGCCTACAGTACAAAGTAATACCCAAGAAACCACACACTTCTCTCTGTGTAGTTCGCACATTGATTTTCGCAATCGCTTGAATTCGTTCTGGGGTCAACCTTCTTCCCTCCTTTGATGAGAGATGACCTAAATAGGTCACTTCTTGTCGACAATACTGCAACTTTCAAGGTGACACTTTATGATGGTCAGACAAATGTCGCAACAAAGAAAGAGTAGCTTCATTACAAGTCCCCTCATCATCAGCAGCAACTAACAGATTGTCTACATACTGAATAAGAGCAGCACCATCAGACAAGACAATCATATCAAGCTGTGTTTTCAAAGCCTGACAATAGATGGAGGGACTTTCACAATAGCCTTGAGGAGCACGCTTAAACCGGATGCTTCGGACTCCTAAAGAGAAGCCAAAAATATCTCTACTCTCCTCGGCAATCGGGATACTGAAGAAAGCATTCTTCAGATCTATCACCGAAAACCAGGTAGCTGAAGCAGGGATCAAAGTCAACAAAGCAGTAATATCTGGAACAACCGGAAACTGTGGCACAACAATTTTGTTCACTTCTCGAAGGTCGATCACAAACCTATACACAGGAGGTTGAGAAGAATCAGTACGTTTCAGAACAGGCAAAACCGGACTATTGCACACTTTACCTCTCGTCTCTTCTATCCCACCTTTCTCAATCAGATCATAGATGATCGCTAAAAGCGCTCTTTCACCATCACTAGAGATCCTGTATAGGGGAATACGTGGCAATCTAGCATTCGCTTTAAGCATCACAACGTATGGTGGAATCTCCAAAAGACCGAGGTCATTAGGACCAGTAGCCCAAAGAGTATCAGGGAGAGAACGCAATTCCAATGGAAACCGATCTTTAGACAAATACATCGGAGAGATCACTCTCTTACCCAATGTAAGCTGTACTCCCGAAGGAGAACAATGCAATGTTGCATACAATCTCTTCAACAAATCCAATCCCAACAAATTCTCACCACAACCTGTCGTCGGAATGAGGGGTGCTTCCAATTCACAAGGTCCAACAGAAAGAGACAATGGACTAGAAACTGGATTACGAACTGGGGCGCCAGAAAAACCTACCGAAACATTCGTCAAGCCAGCCAAAGGTGCGCCAGGGAGTTTAGAGTGCATGATAGAACTCTTCGCCGCACCAGTATCCAACAGAAAAGGCTCTGACACACCTGATGTAATCACTTCATCATAAGGTCCACTCTGGTCTACTGGAACTGACACTACTCCCTCTCTTTGTCTATGGCTGTCCTAGGAATCATTACCGTCAGCATTCTCACTCTCAACATAGTGATCATCAGCATAATACTGAGTCGACTGACCAGACGCAACATTCTGTTGATCAAAACAATTCATAGAATTCTGTAAATGAAAGGATCGTGCATTCTGGGGGAACACATCACGTCCTCTACCTCTAGGAGCTTGCTGAACAACTCGACCTCTCACACCAGACACACCATTCGCACGCTGTAACAAAACCGGACAACTATTCTGGAAGTGGCCTTCTTCTTTACAATACGCACACTGATTAGCGCCTACAGGAACACGCTGCTGAAAAGACTCGTGCCTTTGCGATCCTCTCTGAAACTGCTGAGGTTGCTGAAACTCAAGCTGATTATAATGAGGCGGATACGCCTGTTGCAAAAGAACCTTCGTCTTTAAATCTTTAGTCTTTTTCTCTGCTTTCTCTTTCTCATCCTTATCTCTATTCTCGTAATATTGTGCAGTAGCCAATATCTGGGCCGACAAAGAAACAGCCCATGAAGTCTCTGAATCCTTCAATTTATTACACAACTCGGGAAGCAAATTATGAACAAACTTATCTACGAACAACCTTTGGCCACCTTCCGTACTCATATCTTGACCACTGTGATTGATTAACGTCTCTTCAAACCTAGTGAAGAAATCAGACACACTTTCATCTTTCTTCTGCTTGCATGCAGACAACTTATCCCAATTCACTCGCATAGCAGGCATTAAAGTCTTCATATAATTAATAATCCGACCGGGGAGTTCCGCAACTAAAGCCTCAGGTTTAGCCCCTCCACCTTGAAGACCATCTGCAAGAACAATATTCGCCCATGTATCACCTAACTCTTGCGCATGATCCACATGATGAATTTTTCCCCACAAAGGTTGAGGAACCACATTACCACACAACATGTCTATATCGGCTAAATTCATGATGCACGTGTCAGCTGTCTGTGACAACTCTTTGTAATACCCTGCAGGATTCTTACGGGGGTCCCGTAGAGTCTGCTTAAGGGCCAAAACTTCAGCTCTCTTCCACGGAACATGTACCCAGACACGCTGAAAATGAGCCGGTACAGCCTGAATCCCTGATTAACATTAGCCACAACTACCTCTTTCCATACCAGAGGAACCTCTCTCACAGGGTACTGCCTCGCTTTTCTCCTAACAGAAGGATCAGGCTCAAACAACGACTGGGAAGGAAACACACTCCTAAACGCAAGCAACGTCGCAACTGCTTTCTCAACATCGGAACCCACTATCGTCCCTTTTGCAAACTCGGACTGTACATTGAGCAACTCCAAAGGGGTCTGACCCAACTCACTATCTTCCCATTCCTCACGGAGAAAAGTACACATGATATCGAAGATGTACCTCTGCTTCGGTGCTTCCCATTGACGAAAGACATCCATAACTGAATCTAAATCATATCTCAAAGAATTAGTAACCCATTTACACTGCCCGCTCTTCGGGACCAGGAAACTGGCAACGTAATTGTTTACGCGCAGAAACAGGGGGTCACATTCAATGACCCAAAGAAAGGAGACAAAAGACCAGTAACAGTATCAGTCATTTTCTGTCGAACAGAAGGAGAAGCTGTCATTAGGACAGGAGGCAAAGCAGGCTGAGATAAAGCAAACATAGGAGTAGTAGCAGAAGAAGTAGCAAGTACAGGGGAAAAAGTTGTAGGAGTTTGAGGCGGAACTGATAGCAAAGTCGGCGGCCCTAGAGAAGGCTGCGCCAGAAGAGATGGAACCAGCTGAAGAGGAGCTGGCGGCTGAGCAACAACCAAAGGCTGAACAGCTGGAGGTTGCGAAGGTGCCATAGCACTCTGCACATAAGGGGTGGTGAACTCAACAAATGTGACATCAAAGGATCCTTTTCAGGGTCCTTCGTTGCACCTTGTAGAAGAGGTGGCAAAGCTGGATAGAATTTATCGATGGCTATTTTATGTTGCCTATGCAACTCTTCACTCACTTGATCTTCTTCATTATCTTTAAACAGCCTAGCAGCTTACATTATTGATGTACCCTTCTCCCTTTTATCTCTTTTAGCTTGTTTAATTGCTCTCTGTTTGGCTTCCTTACGCCAAAGGCGGAAAGAGTCAAACATAGCCGGCCGGGCTTTCTTCTTAAATAGTTTAACTTCCAAATTATCTAAAATCTCCGATTTGAAACTACCATGTTGTGGCCATTTTAAGACACCGTCTTTCCTAGTGTATCGGACCCATACTTCATTAAATGTAATAGGGCCCACGCCATGTTTAGAATAGAGCTCATAAGTCAGAGTTCCAACCGGAGGTATCGGACATGAGTCCTCCAATCGGGAATCCCTGTTACAACTACAACAAAACAAATGCCTAATTCTGCTAAGACCAGGCATCTTCGCTCACTAATCTAGCTTCAAACTTCAAGGGATTACCAAAAACGATAGTCTCGCAAATATACGAGTCCCTCGGCTTTGGCGCTTGCAAGTACCAAATCAAAGATCCAAAGGAAACCCAAAACTAAGGACTGAGAGCGACCCACTTATACTTAACTGAAGTATCATTCACGTCACCAGAAGACCCGTCTATCGTCTCGCCATACAAATCGTCACGAAGGGTCCAAGACAGGGCGACAGTCAGGGCAGCAGTCCTTCGTAGCCGTCGGAAAGCAGGAAGCCTCGCAGCCAAAACCTTCAGTCCACGTTCGACATGCAGGGGTCGATGAAGTGGGGGCCCTCTTCCAGAATTTCCTCACAAAGCTCCTCAAGATCTTCAGGCTTGGACCGGTACCACTGAAGTCGCCCCACAATGGGCGCCAACTGAAGAACCGGGTTTTAGAACCCAGCGGCGCCAGGGGCACGCCCAAAGTCTTCGGGTTCACCTGTCTGAGAATACAGAGACACGGGATACTTCTCGGTGACATCAAAGATCAAATTTATTGGCTGCAACCAGGAACAGAAGTCTACGAAGTACGACACAAGTAGGTTCATCAGAGACTGCTCAAATTCGTAAGGCGAGACATCGTCTTTTATGGCAAAAATATAATTCTCTACAAACACCCATTATTCACCATTTGTCCAATCACAGGTAACATTGCAAAAGATATCGCATGACGACAAACCCACTTTTCAGTTGTCCAGCCCACCATTAATTACATGGGAAAGCCCAACATTCTTTCTCGAACAGGCCGGACAAACCCTTAATAAAGGACCACAACCCATACCATAAATAGGTCATAAAAGAAGAAACAGAAACCGATGAGAAGTAGGATAAGAAGTGTGTGTGCATACCAAACTTTACAATGTCCTGTGCTCTGACCCTTAATCTCGATCAGCTACCGGGCAAGGAACTGGCTTAACAAGGTCAGCTTCAGGCAACGGGGTCAGTTCACTCAGGTCATTCAGAAGTATGCAAACGTGTACGTGTACTAAAGACTCGTTCAGCCGTAATCATCGGCCTATGTGAGGGCAACCAAAAAATGGCTGCCATGCACAAAATGGAACCCAAGGGTTCAGAACAAAATCCCTAAATACATAGTGAATCCATCGGTCTAATCATGGCGAAAACACTCGTACTTGCCGCACTCACTAGTTACAGTTCGCTACTATCAAATTCATAACGAAACCATGACCTTTATGAAACGGGTTCAGAATTCACGGAACCTCACTACCACGACCAGAGCTATATTACCGTCTACTCAGAACTACCCCCATCCAGAGCAATATTACCATCTACTCGGAGCTACCCCCATCCAGAGCAATATTACCATCTACTCGGACCTATCCCCTACTCAGAGATACCCCCACCTAGAGCAATATTACCATCTACTCGGAGCTACCCCCACCCTGAGCAATAGTATCATCTACTCGGAGCTACCCCCATCCAGAGCCATATTACCATCTACTCGGAGCTACCCCCACCCAGAGCAATATTACCATCTACTCGGAGCGACCCCCTACTCGGAGCTACCCCCACCCAGAGCAACATTACCATCTACTTGGAGCTACCCCCACCCAGAGCAATATTATCATCTACTCGGAGCTACCCCCATCCAGAGCAATATTACCATCTACTCGGAGCTACCCCCCATCCAGAGCAATATTACATCTACTCAGAGCTACCCCCACCCAGAGCAATATTACCATCTACTCGGAGCTACCCCCTACTTGGAGCTACCCCCACCAGAGCAATATTACCATCTACTCGGAGCTACCCCCACCCAGAGCAATATTATCTGCTCGGAGCTACCCCCATCCAGAGCAATATTACCATCTACTCGGAGCTACCCCCATCCAGAGCAATATTACCATCTACTCAGAGCTACCCCCACCCAGAGCAATATTACCATCTGCTCGGAGCTACCCCTACTCGGAGCTACCCCCACCCAGAGCAATATTACCATCTACTCAGAGATACCCCCACTGTGAGCAAAATTTATCATCTACTCGGAGCTACCCCCCACCCTGAACAATAAAACCACCTACTCGGAGCTGCCCCCACCCTGAAGAATATTACCATCTTCTCGGAGCTACCTCCTACTTGGAGCTACCCCCACCCAGAGCAATTTTACCATCTAATCGAAGCTGCCCCCACCCAGAAGAATATTACCATCTACTCTTTGCTGCCCCCAACCACAACAATATTATCCACCTTAATGTTAATAGCTTATGCATGTACCGTGCGATACAAAAGGCTGCAGCCATCATAAAACACAGATAAAATACCTAATACAGTTAAAAAAGAATTAAGAACATCTATATTTTGTCAAGAAGATTTATACAAATCACTCAATATGGGAGGAAAGAAGACAGATAAGACCAGGTCCAGCCCTCCCTACAACTTCTCTCTTACTACTACCAAGCTCTACACAAACATTAGGAGGCTGAGACAACTTGGACCGGGTAAGTTGTAGAGTCGGAAAATAGCATAGCATCTCTGGCAGACACGGTTACCTCTACCCACAATGAGCGATTTAAACAAAGTTTTACTAAGGGATCAGAGAAGAAAAAAATGCACAACCGTAGTAAGGACACGCAGATGAAACCAAGGCCCAGTAAGGGTCACAAAGTAAAGAAAACACAGAGCAGAAACCAACAAAAGGCACTTCAACCTTTCCAAGTTCCACAGTCTAGGCTAAGAGCAACTCAAGAGACACTGATCAATGATCTCCCACATCCACCTCTGAAACAAAACCACAGCATGAATGAACCTCCACCACTACAAACTTAACCGGGGTGGACTATCAGTACTGTGTTCATATGTAAACACCAAAACCACTAACAAGCTGTGGAGCACACCCAAAAATCAAACATCCAAACAGCACACCACGCCAAGGACTAAACTCGAAACACAATCAATATAGGAAAACTTTCAGACACAGACAAACACCTATCATGCTTCACAAACAAAGAACAGCTACACAAGAACACAATGGTGAAAGTCTGAAGAGCGGCATTTATGTGTGCTTCTGTATGACCCTAAACACATAGGTGCTTATTTATAAGCCCATTGCGCTGCTCCTGCGTTTTTTTTCTTGACGCAGTGCAGTGTGCCTGCCCATATTTACAAACTTTAAACTATAGGGGTTACGTCCATTTTGGGGGCAGGGTAGGACGTGCAATATTTTTTCAAAAAGAATTACCTGGCCACCAGTTTTGGAACTGCTAGTTACTCATGCAGATTTGGAAATACAACGCATCACGTCATTGCATTTTACTTTCACAGTTGTATTAATTCAACTTAATTTCAACCATCCTTTAATTTTTTTAAAGCATGAAAAGAATACACATTTCATTCATTTATACATTCCTCATGAATAAATGTTAATAAACACATAAATTACTGGACAATTCAAAAACTTAAACATGACGACAATGAATTCAAATCTAACGATTAATTCAAACAATTACACTAATTGGTGATTCAAACAATGCCGGTAGGCGCTATGACATTGAGTATTGTTCAGTTTGTTAAACACTTCAAACAGGTATACTGCGGGGACAACTTTCTCTGGAAGTGATTTGCTCTCGGGGTATTTTCATGTAGTGGCACCCTCTCTAGAGCTTCAAATAATGTGGATCCCTCGCAGGCAAAATATTAGCGTGCCGACGCGTTTCCAATCCCCCTCTGGCTCAGGGGATTATCATCAGGGCCTAGACCACAGTGTAATCTAAATTAACAAATATTGAGATGTATAAATAACACACTGCATCACCCTTTCTTTCTCTGCAATCAATAGGTAAAATGGGCACTAAGTTTATCTGGTACCTTATCTTCTTTTCTGAAATTCAATCTCCTAATAGTATCCTCTTAGACACTTAAAGATGGGTAAATAAATTGTGTAAGTATGAGGTTTTGAGTCTGATCATTTTCAGCAGGTATGATTCATTTTTGTCTAAATATATGAGACTTACTGGAGTCTTTGTGTTTACTTGCGATGACTCACACCTTGTATCCTTATTTGCGATTTAAATTGAGACAAAATACTTCATTGAGGGCTTTACATTCCACCCTAAAATACAATTAAATCGTGGTCATTTGGACAACCATTATGAACACATGTTAAAAGCATAGGACGAGCTTAATGTGGCCTCTCCCTTACTTGTGAATGTTGTAATCCTTTTTCAGGGGATTTCTGGCTCTTCTTAACAGGTTATGACTTCCTGATGGAACTAGAAGAATGGTAAGAAATTCTGAATTACTTTGCAGCATGTCACATTGTCAAGCTTTTGGTGTTTCTATTCCTTCCTTCGCATGTGCAAATCTTTTCAGATTAGGACTTTTATTGTTGCGCATTTACATTAAATTGAGAAGCGTTTCAATGGTGCGCATATATTTAGCAATACCCCTCCTGGCCAAATGTTTTGGACTTGTGCTTTTAGTTTGTAGTTACATCTTCTTTGCTGGTCATTAACCTCAAACAGTTCATCACGTGGCTGCTTTTTTGCAATAGATTAAAACGTGCTTAAATGCTGCGCACATGTTTGCCAATAAACCTTAAAGCAAAACATTGTGGGCAGTTCTCCACACTTACATTTAGGCGATATTCTTCAAGCTTCACTTGGCAAATGGCATTTCTCCACAAACATTCATCACACAGCACTTGTGCTGACTCTGCTTATATGTTCTTCTTCCTGCTAATTGTAGCAGGGTTTCTGGGACACGTAGTTTGATGAAGATGTGATGAAACAATACCCGGTTTTTGGAATCTTCAAACGGTGCGCTTGTTTAGAATTGATTCAGTTATGTCAGGTCATTCAGCCCATTGGTTGTGCAATGGAATTTAAGTATTAAGTACGCTTCTTTTTTGTCCACGAGGTGGTGGCTTAACGTAGGATAAAACAGTCCATTCAAATTCTTTTTTTGAATGGTTATGGTTCACAAAGTGTTGGACCATTGGGGCAGTCAGTACTTTATTTTTTATGCGCGATCGATGTTGCACAATCCTCTGATTGGCCTGTTGCGTGGTTTTCCCAATGTACAGTTTGGGACATGGACATTTGATGGCATACACAATGTTTCTCGTTTTACAATTTGTAAATTCATGGTGGGTCCATTTGATGTGGTCATGTGTAAACTCTTGCCCTTCAATAGTCCTGCTGCAAACTGAACAATTTCCACACTTGCGATGGCCTTGTATGGGAGATAGATTCCACTGTGTCCGCAAGTCCTTAACTTTGGAACTCGTTGTCTCCATGTCTGCTAGAATTAATTTCTGGTCTATGCTTTTGTTTTTTCGCATGGCGAACAAGGGTTTGCCAATTGGACACTCCAACTATGACAGGAGATGCCAATTTGATGTAATGATTTTCTTGTACTTATGGGTGTTAGGGCCAAAGGTGGATACACAAACAAGCTTTTCCATTGATGGTTTTACCCTTTTGGTTAACAAAGTCTCTCGTGGGGTGTACCACGCTCTTTTTACAGCATGTTTCAGCAATTTGCCTGGGTAACCTCGATCCCGTAGTTGATCACAAAACATCAAAGCATGGGCCATGAAGTCCTCTTTACGTGCACAATTGCGTCGGATTCTTAATAGTTGCCCGTAAGGGAGATTATTTTTTAGATTGTTGGGGTGGGAACTCTGATATTGCAGTATAGTGTTCCTATCAGTCGACCTGCGGTGTAGTGTTGTGGTCAATCTTTGATTTTCTTCAAAAACTTCAACATCAAGTAATATGAGTGTTGAGAGACTCTTTGTCATCGTGAACTTGATGTCTGGGTGTCTCGTGTTCAACCATTCGTAAAACTGTGATAATTGGTTCTCTGATCCACTACAGACACACCAGATATCGTCGATATATCTATACCACTGTGTGATGCAGTCACTGAAAGGATTGTTATTGTCAATGGATCGTTCTTCAAGCAAGGCCATGAACAGAATGGCCATCTCTGGTGCAAAAGGACACCCCATGGCTGAGCCTTTCACCTGCATGTAGAAAGTATTCTCCAATCGGAAGTAGTTACGTTTTAATGCGAGTCGTGCCAGATCAAGAATAAACACTGTCGGCACTCGGTGTGGTCTTACACGTGTCTCAAGGTAAACCTCCATTGCTTCAAGGCCCTCATCTTGAGGTATTTGTGTATATAAAGAAGTGACGTTGAATGTCACTGGCCACTGTGAGTTGCTGTCAAATGGTTGTCCTTCAATTTTGTTTAGAAAGTCGGTTGTATCACGTAAGTATGATGGTACTTGATTGATGAACGCCTTCAAAAAGATGTCCACGTATTTGGCAACCGGCTCTAGTACTGACTCGCACCCGGAGACTATTGGTCTCCCGGGAGGATACACCATGCTTTTATGAATTTTGGGTAAAAAGTAGATCACTGGGATGCGTGGATTTATTTTGTTGAGGAACTCATACTCCTTGGGTCCCAATATTCCTTCCTCCAGTCCCCTTTTCAGTATTTCTTTGACTTCCTCTTGAATGAGACGTGTCGGGTCTTCACTTAGTTGTAGATACCAGTCCTTATTCAGGATTTGCTTGTGAGCTTCAGCTACATACAGATTTTTGGCCCATACCACTAGGGCTCCGCCCTCATCGGCAGGTTTTATAATTAACGTAACTTCTTTCTGTAAACTCTTGATTGCTTCATTTTGTTGTTTTGAAATGTTCATTCTGGTAAACTGTTTTTGTTTCTCTAGATGACAAATTGAGGCCATGACGGCTTGTTCGAACGCCTTTACTTGTTTAGGCATCAGGTGTGGTGGAGGGGTAAAAGTTGATTTATTTTGCAAACCGGATGCTTCTTGATTTCCTTGGTATTCTTTTCCTGCAAAGAATACCTTCAATCTGATCTTTTGAAACAGATCCAGTGTCTCTATTTTTAAATTTTCGAAGTCTGTCCGTGTTGATGGAACAAATTTTATACCCAGCTCAAGGACCGATTTCTCTGCTTCTGTCAATGTTCTCGTTGATAAATTCACTATGGAAGTGTTTTTTAGCTCTTGTAGTAATTCTTCCGCGTTCTCATCTCCCATTGTGGTTGGGGTGTTTGAAGCGTACTCTGTTTCTCGGGTCGCCTTGTTCTAAAAAAGGACCCTGTCTCTTTGATGGCCCATCTCGTGGATTTGTGTCACCAGACGAGTCTGAGGATGATGACTCAGAAAAGGTAGTGAACCGATTCTTTGATCTTCCTTGATACTGAGTTAATGCTCTACGAGCTTCCACCTGTGAACAGTAGTCTTCCTTAAGATTTCTATGTTGACATTTTTGGTGTCTTTTTTCGAATTTGTTTGTCTTGGTGTTAATTGTATTATCTTTAAATGTCAGTATTTCTTTTTCAATTTTTTCCAACAACGCTTTGGCTTCGGCCTCCATGTGGTTGTTTTTAATGGCTGTGGTTAGAGCGTAAAGTTCTTCAAGCTCTTTCTGGCAAATGCGTGCTGCGGTTTCAATGGTATGAACCATTAAGTCGTGACTACACTTTGTGCTGATGAAGCTAAATCCCTTTTTGTATTCAGGATCTTCTGTGAAGACTACAGGGATATTTTTCACTTGCAACCCCCACGGAATAGTGCCCGCTCGTAAGTGGGAGAGAAGGAAGTAGCCATGTAGCTCAGTCCTAATGTGCTTTTTGCTTAGTCATATTAGTTTATCAGACTCATTTTGCTGTTTGGCTGCCGTGCTTAGAGATATGGAGGAGAAAAGGGAAGGATTAGACATTAGACTTTGAATGTGTGCCTCCGTGAATGAAAGGGTATCTTTTTCTGCCATTGTATGTGTTATAAGCGACTTGTGGTAAATATAAATTACCTATACTTAATTTATGCGGTAAAGTTCAATAAGAATAACTCAGTCAAAAATAAGAGGCAGAATCCGGGGCATTTGAGTTTTAAAAGGGGTTTTATTCCTTAAAAAGGAATTGGATATATGGTTCGAACCAGGCAAATCGCATTCCGTCACCACGAAGGTTCAGGAAGGGATAGACAATACTTTATTGACAGGTTATCATATATATAGTCAATGCATTACAGTAAAGGCAGATGCAGAAGGCGTAACAGCTGAGAGGAGAGATAAGAATACACATACGTAATGAAAGAGGCGTTACAATAGGCGTGCATGAGGGCATGTACTAGAAACGTCATTATGAGATGTCACAGGTGGGTGGATCCATAAGAGAATCCTGCAGTGTCAGCAGAAATACATGGCAGAGATGCGCGCGCAGCAGCATGACGTGTAATTGACGTGGAACTGGAGGGTGAAGGGGACTTGACATTTAGCCTTACATGAGGAGACAGAAGTCTGGGATGTCAGAACAACCTAATCCCAAATCGTATCTAATATCTTGTGTTTAAGGAACTGTATTATCTGGAAGGAAAGGTCTCTCGGGCAGAGGCTATTCTATACTGACTGCTAGTGCGTGCATATGCGTCTACGTGTCTACGTGTAAAGCAAGGGGGGCACAGGCCTACCATGGTAACAGGAGCTATGAATTACTTGAATGGAGACAGTGAGGCCGGGCCCTTTGCTCTGCAGCTGGAAGGATGTTTTCCTAAACTACTAGACAGGAATGTATTTTCGAGGAGCGGAGCAGATAACTTGAAGGCAAAATACAGTCTTGGCAGGCAAACAGGCTGAGCCTGGTACCGCTAGCCACGTAGGGAGTAAGACAAAGGTCAGGGATACAGATGCATGTTCAGGCTGCAGTATCCAAAGACAGAAGGCAGGCAAAGACTCGATGACAGAAATCAGGGCCTAGCTCGCCTGAGCCAGGGAAAACGTGAAAAGTGCACCATGAAAAGACGTTGGCAAGGCACACTTAGGAACGGAATATCCGACCCATTCATGGTGGATCTGAAAGAGGACATGTTAACGTTGGACGCAAATGTATTTGCGTCTTCATAGCTGGCACAGAAGGGAAGTTACATGCACTTTAAGCTCGTACATGGAGACGGTGGGGTACACGTTAGGGAACATTTCTGACCATAAAAATTTATATTTCCTCATTCCCTCCTTGTTCCCTACGGACCCTTCATGATATATCGATACTCATAAATCCATCAATCTGTTCACGCAGTATCATTTGCTCTTCTTTCTTCTTATGTCGTTTTGAATGAGAACTTGAATGAGGAATACATGATGTGGCGCACAAGCCGCAAATCGCTGGCCCACATTGTAGACATAAGCAACAACTGAATACTATGAGAAGGGCAATACCTAGGAAGGATAGGACCTTCCATCCCCAGGCTGACAACGTGGTCCAGAACCAACCGGACCAAGTCCAGGTGCCTGGATTCTGGTGTATCAAACTTGCAATTTTGTGAAGACGAGTGATGGCTCTATATACTGATGGCGCGTTTTCTGGAATGAAAACACAGCAGCTCGATCCGATGACTCTACAGGCTCCGCCCCTATCGGCCAGGATGACGTCAAGGATGAGACGATTTTGAAGAACAACAATCCGCATCGCAGACTGCTCCTCTGTTAAGTTGCCTAGGGCAGAAGTAGTCTCATTCACTACTGCTTCGAGGGTTCTGGTTAACTTGCGTATCAGTTTACTATTAAAGATAGCACCTAAGTAGGGAAAGAAACCTTTATTGAAATCTGTGTATTGCTCCCATGCCGTTTCAGTATAGTCGACAATCGGGAGATCTCTCTGAGGTCTAGTGTGTACTAGATGGGTATTCCTATGATAATCAGGAGGGGCTAGGAAAACAGGGGGCAGAAGGAATGCAATGTAACAGGTACCATCCCAATCTAGAGGTAAGCGTATATATGCGGTATGACCACAAATTAAGTAGGAATGTCGTGAAGCTTTAAACGCAGACTTGCCCTTATCACTGAATTCGATCACTGTAGTACATTTACTATGACCCAGGTGTACTGAACCATTCTTTCTAACACATAATTCACCTTTGACTGGTAATACTGACATAGCAGGCAAGACTGGCTCGGATTCGGATTCAACATTCAGAATCATGAGATTAAGTGTAAAGTTACCTAATCCATATACTTCATTTTCTAGATCAGTCCCTGTCCTTTTGGGAAGTCCCTCCTTGTCAGGGAAACATACTTTATGCAGAACTGTGTTCAGGTTTCCCCATACCCAGTTGCCCTGGTAAACTACGGTATTTGAATCTAAAGAATTAATCAGACTAAACCATGCGCCACAGGAACCATTATGTGTGAATGGGTACGGAAAGAGGGGCAGAACTCCCTTGTATTTCTGGTAGGGAGGGAGTCGGCCACATATCCAACAATTTGTAGCGTTGCTGGTCTGATGAGAGTGATGTAACATACTAATGAAGGTGTTGTTGCGCAGCGCAAGTCGGTAAGACAACTCATGCGGAGGTAATTCACTAAAAGAATGTTCAGCAGTAGCATTGAAAGCAGAATGTGCACGCTTGAAAATAGGGTAGTATATGTGTAACAGTATACTTGCAGCAATAATCAAAAGACGTAGAAAAAACATAATCAATAATGTCACTATACAGTGACTACGAAGTGATTTACAATATTCACGTTTCTTGAGCTGTTTCTGTCTATCTCTCTCTCTATTTCGGTCTAGGGGATACATGTCAGAGACTAATTTAACCGATTCACCTAGGGGAGGACTTAAACAATTAAACTGTCTGACTTGCTAGACCTTAGTTTCAGCTTATATTCCTGAGAAGCGGTTTTCTCAACCAGGGGGAGTTTTGAGTCAGTCTGTGGAGGAGGGCAGGGCTGAGAATTCAAATCATGATATTTTTTTATGTGACTCGAGTGAAGCCAGCCCTTACAGCCCTCGACTTTCACTGCTGTCCTCGTCGTCAAAAGTACTAATTTCGGCGTCTGCCACCGGGGCTCCAGCGGACTCCGTCGGTCGAAATTTCTTATGAAGACAAAGTCGCCTGGAACAACTTCATGGGGCTTCACCTCGGTGTTGTCGGGAAAGGCTGCAGCTACCTGTGAACGACAAGATTGTAGTGCAGACATCAAGGAGGCAAGGTAATCGGTCAGCATAATACAATCAACATCAGTAATTTTTCGAGGCAAAGGCGTCCCCCACATATTCGGTGGCCTACCAAAGACCACCTCATACGGGGATAGCCCTGTTCTGGAGTGTGGGACCATTCTTAGGTAAAAGAGTGCGACTGGCAAAGCTACTATCCAATCAACTCCTTTCTCTCTACAGATTTTGACAAGTCGGATTTTCAAAGTCTGATTATGACGCTCCACGAGACCTGCTGCCTCGGGATGTCGGACACAGTGGAATTTCCACTGATAGCCTAACAGGAGTGTAACTTGTTTTACAAGCTCGGATGAGAATGGCTGACCTTTATCTGAGTATACGATACGGGGTAAACCATACCTGGGGAAAAATTCACGAACCAGCTGCTTGGCAGTGGTTGGAGCAGTGTAATCTGGGACTGGATATGCTTTTGTCCATCGGGAGAGTGCACATACAACTATGAGGACATATTTGAATCCTCGACAACGTTCCATCTGGATATAATCCATCTGGAGGACTTCAAAAGGGTGATCGGGAGGATGAAATCCACCTTGCTCCACAGGAATGCTTTTACCTGGGTTGAACTGACAACAAATCATGCAAGTACGCACTTTCTGTTTGGCTGCTGCTCGTAAGTGTTTATTGAACCAGATGTGTTGAATACTGTCTAGCATAGCTTTTTCTCCTAAATGTGCAGGACTGTGTACTGTGTTAATGATAACTTGAACCATAGAGTCGGGGAGAAACCATGTAGATTTTCCCTTCGTCATCCATCCCTGATCTGTTTGGCTCCCTCCTAGTTCAGTCCATTTCTTAATTTCATCTGGTGTAGCATGTGTCTGGATGTCAATTACATCATGGGCGGGATCCCTAACTGTCATGCAGTGTGTCGGTGTCGGAACTATTGTCTTTGTCAAGTCAGTTGCGTGAGTCTGAGCTGTGTGCTTGGCTGTTCGGTCTGCCAGGTCGTTACCCTGGGAAACGATATCGGTGACTTTTGTATGTGCCTTGCACTTCATGATGGATATAGCAGTAGGCAGATGTATTGCATCTAACAGAGCTTGAATGAGGGGACCGTGTTGAATGTTGGCACCGTGAGAAGTTAAGTAACCTCTCTCTCGCCATAATACACCGAAGTCGTGCACAACTCCGAATGCATAACGGGAATCTGTGTATATGTTAACTCTCTTGTTCTTGGCTTGAATACAGGCTTGTGTCAGAGCGATGAGCTCTGCTGCTTGAGCTGACAGAGTGTCAATACAATTTGTTTCTATAACTTCAGTGTCTGTCGTGACTGCGTAGGCGGCCACTAACTCTCCTGTACTTGTTCTCATACATGAACCATCCACATAAAGTGTCAGGTCTGGATCTGGTAATGGAGTGTCTGTCAAGTCTTGTCTAGGCTTCGTCGTAATAGTAATGACTTCAATACAATCATGTGCCAATGGGTCTGTTCCACTTAATGGCAAAAGTGTGGCGGGATTTAATGTACTACAGCGTCTGATCTCTATGTGTGGCTGAAACAATGTCAATTCATAACCTGTCAGTCGTGCTATAGTCAAGTGCTGGGTCTGTGTTCGGTTTAAAAGAACTTCCACGGAGTGTGGAACTTGTACTGTCAACTGATGTCCTAACACTATAGAATCGCTTTGTCTGATTGCTAGAGCTGTCGCTGCAACTGATTTCAAGCACGCAGGCAGAGCCTGGGCTACTGGATCTAATGTGCTAGAAAAGTAAGCACACGGTTTGTGTGAACCTGCTTGTTCCTGGGTGAGTACTGACAAGGCAGTACCTTCGCGTTCTGTGACAAAAAGTGTAAAAGGCTTACTGTAACATGGTGTTGCTAAAACAGGTGCTTGACATAAGGCTTTCTTTAAGTCTTCAAAAGCTTGTGTATGTTCCTGAGTCCAAGGGAGGACAGTCGAAGACGCTGCCTCCTGTGTTGTCAACTGTATGAGTGGCTTGGCTAGAAATGCATATTGGGGAATCCATTGTCTGCAGTAAGAAGTGAGGCCTATGAAGGCCCGTACCTCCTTTTGTGTCTTGGGTCATGACATATGTACAATTAACTGGATGCGATCAGGTGTGAGCTGTCTCCCCCCTTTGGACAGCAAGTGCCCAAGGTAAACAACTTGCTGAACACAGAATTGAAGCTTTGAAGGGGACACCTTGTGCCCCTTGTCGGCCAGAAAATGTAAAACCGTCAGTGCTGCTTTTTCACATTCAGGTTCGCTTCGGGCGGTGATCAGCAGATCATCGACATACTGAAGCAGAGCAGTGTTATCGGGCATATGAATACTGTCAAGTTGTCTTTTCAGTGCTTGGCTATAGATGCTGGGGCTTTCTGTGAATCCTTGAGGTGCGCGGGCAAATTTGAAGCTTCGTCCATTTAAACAGAATCCGAACAAGTATTGGCTTTCCGGATCAATTGGAACACTAAAGAAAGCGTTCTTCAGGTCAATTACAGTAAAGAACGCTGCTTCGGAATCAATGGCTGTCAATAGAGATGAGATATCTGGAACCACCGGATACTGTGGTACAATGCATTTATTCAATTCGCGCAAATCAATAACTAATCGATAAACTGGAGGTGCATTGGGATCGGTGCGTTTAAGAATTGGAATGATAGGGGAATTGCATACATTGGAGTCGGTTTCCTCAACCACTCCTTGTGCAATGAGCTCGTCAATGATTTGCAGTAAAGCCACTACAGCATCTGGGGGTAACTTGTATTGTCGCATTCGTGGTAATATCACTCCTTGCTTGAGTGTAACTCGATATGGTGTGATGTGCATACAACCTACATCAGTGGGGCCTTGCGCCCATAAATGTGCAGGGACATTCTGTAATCTGGGATCAATATCTCTCAACACATAGTGACCCTTAAAGTCACGTAAGAACAATCTCACTCCTTCCGGAGAACAGCAAATCACAGCTCCTAGAGCTTTCAGTGTCTTTATACCTAGCAAGTTTTCTGGGCATGATTTTGTTAGCAATAAATCTGTAGTACGTGTCAATGGACCAACTGCAAGAGGAAGGGGTTGTGATACTTCGTTAATAATAGGCTTTCCTGAAAATCCAAGGGAAACATTCTGTGAGCCTGAGAGGGGTGCCCCTGGAACCTCGTCGTGACTGATAGTTGTCCTGCTTGCCCCTGTATCAATTAAAAACTTTCTGTCTTTCCCTAATACTTGACTATGTACATAAGGACCCTCTTGATCTACAGGAACCTCAATAAGAGGCAAGCCAACCTCCCTCTCTAGGCTGTTTCATGTGTATCGCTGATAGTCAGGATAATCATTTTGCGCATACTGGTACATCTGTTGTGTCGTGTTTTGTGTTGCGGTGATGGGCTGTGACTGTGGCACTGCTACGGTCTGTACTGTCTGTTGTGAGGCTTGCATAGGCTGGATATTCTGTGGTACTTGTTGTTGGACCTGGTCTTGTCTAGGTGGACGTGGTCTCTCTTTGGTTTTACCCGTAGAGATGTTATGTTTCAAAACTGCACAATCGTTTATATAGTGACCTGGCTGCTTACAGTAGTTACATGTCCCTTTAACAGGACCTGCGGAATTATTGGACTGTGTCGTACCCTTTTTCTGACCGTCAGCTGGAACTGACTGAGCAACTAGCATTTTCATTTTCGTGTCTTTCATACGTCTTTGTTCGTGTTCTTGTTCTTCTCTAATTCTATTCTGGTGGTACTGTAACATTTGTAACATTTGTGAAGGGGTGTTAGCCTGCCATGTGCTCTCAACTTTCAGAACACGATTCTTAACTTGGGGCAGGGAATTCTCGACTAATTTGGATACAAAAAGATGTGGATATGACTCGCTACTTGCTTTCAGGCCACTATTAATACCAAAACATTTCTCAAATCGGGAATAAAAATCACTAGTGTCTTCATCGTGTTTCTGTTTGCATGCTGAGATTGCATCCCAGTCTTCCTTTTTCGTTGCCAATAAACGTGGTAATACTTGTACTAACAATCCTGGTAATGCTTTAGTTTTGTCCCCAAGCCCTAGGCCTGGAGTTCGAGTGTTTTCTTCGTTTTCTAATGCAGCCCACTCAATCTTTTGCTCTCCCACCTCCCATTCTTTTTCTTTGAGTTTCTCGTAAATACCGGCAGGCAATAATACTTTCAATATTTTCATGATATCGGGATAGGTATAGTCACCCATGAGTAACATGTCTTTTATTTCACGGTGGAAACCTGCCGGATCTTTGTCATGACTGGGCACTAATTTCTTCATTTCCAATAGTTCTATTTTAGTTATGGGTGTGTATACAAACATGCGTCTAAAAGTATTATCATCATTCTTGACTGGGTGCACTTCTCGTAAGGGATTCTGTCTGTCTATGTAATACGCTTTTCTTTCTATGGGTGTAGCTGGATCAAACTGTGGACACAGGAAGGCGCTATATCTGTGTCGATGTTCTAGAATTACTTTAATTAAATCGGTACCTAGGCCTCTCCATTTATTCATGAGTAGTTCTATTAATATGTCAGGTAGGGGACCAGGATCAGAGTGTTGGCTTTTATACAATATAAGGAGGTGTTGTATCATGTACATACCAGCTAGACGCTGTTCACCTGGGGAAAGATTCAAAAACGTTTGTGCTAACGTGTCATCACTATATTTATCAGGACTGTCAGCCCATTGTACTGCTGACCTGGCTAATTCTTGTTCATCCATGGAATCGAGTACATGGTACCCCATTCGTTCTTGAAGTATTTTATCGGTAGCCTTAAATAGGTATTCAGGTGTTTTTGGATTTGACATGGCTGCTTGAAAAACTCTTACTTTCTGGACGTACTGGACGCATACTATTATTAAAGTATCTTCCCTTACCTACATATGCTATCATTTCTCTAGCTGGTAACTGCACTGTTCCTGTTGCTGTTTCTGGTAGTTCCTCCTCCGAGGAATCATTCTTGTCTGTATCTATTTCCCTTTCAGGCTGTCTTCTTTCGTGTATTTGCTCTACTGTTTTTCGGATCCGTCGATACATATTTTCTATACAACTTTGTTTATCATGCTTTCCATCTGCTATATTCTGGCCCCATTTGTTAAGTGCTTTCATTTCTTCCGGGTCTACATCAGGCCTATCTCGATCTCTTATCAAGCCGTTTATGAAGAAACGTAATATCATTTTTTGAGTGTCAACTTTCTGGTGTGCCATAGCTTCGCCAATACTTTCCGGGCCTTGCCCCGTTTGGACAAAGAGATATATTCGGTCTAGATGATCAATCATTCCTGGGAGTAACATTAAATAGTTTGCAACTCGTCGTAAACGTAGTGATGATAGCATCATTCTGTCGTCTTTACCGGGTACTGGATCATATCTACAGTCTGGAAGAGGTTCTTTAAACATGTCGTAACTCGCTGTTTGCGGTGTACGTTGTTGTGCTAAATCCCTATAAGTCGTTCGATGTGTTGGTGGCGGTGTCTGGAAACCTCCTGCCGCACCTCCTGAGGTGCCAGGTAAAAAGGGATTTAGTGGATTCATGCCAGGGAGAATAGGTGCAGGAAGGACGGGGGCTGGAGGAACGGGCGCAGGATGTAGACCGGGCGGAGGAGTCTGTTGTTGTGGAAGTGGGTGCAGATTATCTCGGGTGGGGTGCCGTCAGCAGGTAGTGTGCGTGGCGGCGGAATATTAACATATTCGGGGGCTACATCGTCTAAATAAGAAGAAAGGAATATATCCTTTGCTGTCTTGTGATGTAATTTAGTCGGGAGTAATGGAGGTGGCAGATCTTTTGGTACTTCCGGGGTGGCCTTAGGTAAACCCTCGGCCATAAGAGGATACATACCATTCATAAGAGTGTTTCGTTGTCTGTCTACTTGTTCTGCTTTTACTCGTATACCTTCCTCCACTAATACGTTTTCTCGGGCTTTGTCAGAATCCTCCCTACTTTTCTCTTCTTTTCTGAGCGCTTTCTCTGTGCGTCTATGCGATTCTTTACGCCATAATTCAATGGCGTCCTTCTGTGACTGTCTGGCTTTCTTTTTCCATAATGCTTCTTCTACTCTCATGATGCAATCAGCATCTCATGTCCCAGCAAAGGGCCATCTCTGATTCTCTGTTAAATCTTTGGTGTAATCCACCCACAAATCGAGATATAATACGGCATCTAGGCCATGTTTATGGTACATAAAGTACCCTGGAGTGTCCCTAGGTGGAATAGGAACAGCTTCCTCGAGTATCCCTTTTCTAGTTTTTATCTGTCTTAATTTGGAGAACAGCGGCATCTTGAACCCTGCTACTTGATACTTACGCGAACTTGAACACAGTTAATACAATAAACACAGTAATGAAGATCGAACAATCACTCATACCACGACATTTGAAAACACATTACCACAATGTAAAACGAACAATAACAATTAGGAGAAAACTAACTACCTGCATACTCGATATACTGCTAAACAGTACAGATACACCGCTAAAACAGTGCAGACCGGATATACTGCTAAACAGTACAGATACACCGCTAAAACAGTGCATACCGGATATACTGCTAAACAGTACAGATACACCGCTAAAAACAGTGCATACCGGGTCTGTGTACCCAAACCCATCTTGACCGGCACAAATTAATGCGCACGTCTAGATGCGTCCCCAGCAACGGTACTCACCGGGAAGCACGGAACAGAAGGCCTCGGAAACTCGACACTGGACTGGACTGGACTGGACTCGTGACGTAGGTACTTCGGAACTTCGGAACCTGGTGGGCCTCTGAATACCTCGGACTTTGCTCTCTCAGCTAGGCTCTGGTCGGGATCCTCCGCACTCCTCACCGCCTCGTCTGGGTGTCGATCGCAGCCTCAGTCACCTCCGTTGGCCTGAGGGAGATACAGGAAATCCTGCGGGTACGCGTAGTTGTCCGTCCGGCTGTGGCAGGGGACCGGGCCTGCAACGCACCGCCGGCGCGTAAGGTGGGGGAGGGGTCCCTGTTCGGGCGCCAATTATGTGGTAAATATAAATTACCTATACTTAATTTATGCTGTAAAGTTCAATAAGAATAACTCAGTCAAAAATAAGAGGCAGAATCCGGGGCATTTGAGTTTTAAAAGGGGTTTTATTCCTTAAAAAGGAATTGGATATATGGTTCGAACCAGGCAAATCGCATTCCGTCACCACGAAGGTTCAGGAAGGGATAGACAATACTTTATTGACAGGTTATCATATATATAGTCAATGCATTACAGTAAAGGCAGATGCAGAAGGCGTAACAGCTGAGAGGAGAGATAAGAATACACATACGTAATGAAAGAGGCGTTACAATAGGCGTGCATGAGGGCATGTACTAGAAACGTCATTATGAGATGTCACAGGTGGGTGGATCCATAAGAGAATCCTGCAGTGTCAGCAGAAATACATGGCAGAGATGCGCGCGCAGCAGCATGACGTGTAATTGACGTGGAACTGGAGGGTGAAGGGGACTTGACATTTAGCCTTACATGAGGAGACAGAAGTCTGGGATGTCAGAACAACCTAATCCCAAATCGTATCTAATATCTTGTGTTTAAGGAACTGTATTATCTGGAAGGAAAGGTCTCTCGGGCAGAGGCTATTCTATACTGACTGCTAGTGCGTGCATATGCGTCTACGTGTCTACGTGTAAAGCAAGGGGGGCACAGGCCTACCATGGTAACAGGAGCTATGAATTACTTGAATGGAGACAGTGAGGCCGGGCCCTTTGCTCTGCAGCTGGAAGGATGTTTTCCTAAACTACTAGACAGGAATGTATTTTCGAGGAGCGGAGCAGATAACTTGAAGGCAAAATACAGTCTTGGCAGGCAAACAGGCTGAGCCTGGTACCGCTAGCCACGTAGGGAGTAAGACAAAGGTCAGGGATACAGATGCATGTCCAGGCTGCAGTATCCAAAGACAGAAGGCAGGCAAAGACTCGATGACAGAAATCAGGGCCTAGCTCGCCTGAGCCAGGGAAAACGTGAAAAGTGCACCATGAAAAGACGTTGGCAAGGCACACTTAGGAACGGAATATCCGACCCATTCATGGTGGATCTGAAAGAGGACATGTTAACGTTGGACGCAAATGTATTTGCGTCTTCATAGCTGGCACAGAAGGGAAGTTACATGCACTTTAAGCTCGTACATGGAGACGGTGGGGTACACGTTAGGGAACATTTCTGACCATAAAAATTTATATTTCCTCAGACTGAAGTCGATAATAACACTGCGGAACGACGTGTTAATGGTTTTGTGGTAGCTTTTTAATGCTCAAACCCACGCGGGCTGAGCCCGCTCTAATAACTTTAAACTATAGGGGTTACGTCTGTTTCGGGGCCCGGTAGGACGTGCAATATTTTTTCAAAAAGAATTACCTGGCCACCAATTTTGGAACTGCTAGTTACTCATGCAGATTTGGAAATACAACGCATCACGTCATTGCATTTTACTTTAACAGTTGTATTAATTCAACTTAATTTCAAACATCCTTTCATTTTTTTAAAGCATGAAAAGAATACACATTTCATTCATTTATACATTCCTCATGAATAAATGTTAATAAACACATAAAAAAACGGACAATTCAAAAACTTAAACATGACGACAATAAATTCAAATCTAACGATTAATTCAAACAATTATTTCAGTCGGTGATTCAAACAATGCCTGTAGGCCCTATTACATTGAGTATTGTTCCGTTCGTTAAGCGCTTCAAACAGGTATACTGCGGGGACAAATTTCTCTGGAAGTGATTTGCTCTCGGGGTATATTTAATGTAGTTGCACCCTCTCTAGAGCTTCAATTAATGTGGATCCCTCGCAGGCGAGATATTAGCGTGCCGACGTGTTTCCAATCCCCCTGTGCCTCAGGGGATTATCATCAGGGCTTAGACCAAGGTGTAATCTAAATTAACAAATAATGAGATGTATAAATAACACACTGCATCACCCTTTCTTTCTCTACAATTAATAGGTAGAATAGGCACTAAGTTTATCTGGTACCTTATCTTCTTTGCTGAAATTCAATCTCCTAATAGTATCCTCCTAGACACCTAAATATGGGTAAATAAATTGTGTAAGTATGAGGTTTTGAGTATGATCATTTTCAGCAGGTATGATTCATTTTTGTCTAAATATATGGAGTCTTCGTGTTTACTTGCGATGACTCCCACCTTGTATCCTTATTTGCGATTTAAATTGAGACAAAATACTTAATTGAGGGTTTTACATTCCACCCTAAAATACAATTAAATCGTTGTCATTTGGATAACCATTATGATACCCTTTTGGGTGACAGTTGCGCTCAATAAATACGTAGTACATACATCAATAAATACGTATTACATACATACCAATGTTAAAAGCACAGGAGGAGCTTAATGTGGCCTCTCCCTTACTTGTGAATGTTGTAATCCTTTTTCAGGGGATTTCTGGCTCTTCTTAACAGGTTATGACTTCCTGATGGAACTGGAAGAATGGTAAGAAAGTCTGAATTACTTCGCATATGTCACATTTTCAAGCTTTTGGTGTTTCTATTCCTTCCTTCGCATGTGCAAATATTTTCAGATTAGGACTTTTATCGTTGCGCATTTACATTAAATTGAGAAACGCTTCAATGATGCGCATATATTTACAGATAAACAATGTGGACAAGCCCACTATGTGTTAGTTTTAGTCACTGTTTTCGTGGCCTCAAGTTGGGACACACTTGGTGTTTTAAAAGGCCCCTCACACACCAACCTGGTTGGTGTCATGCTTAATCATAGGGGCCCCAACCAGGCGGCCGAGTGCCACCCAGTTGTGCTACAACGCCTGATTACAGCGGAGCGGGTGTAGGTGCAATGATGTGATGTGAGTGTTAGGTTAAAAAATACCTCTGGGAATCCTTGCCTTTGAATTTTATTATTTGGCGGCCCAGGATATTGATAAAATATGTGTGGTGCAACTCCTGAAGGAGTATTCGTCCTACGAGTTGTCTATGCATATATTTAGCAATACCCCTCCTGGCCAAATGTTTTGGACTTGCGCTTTTAGTTTGTAGTTACATCTTCTTTGCGGGTCATTAACCTCAAACAGTTCATCACGTGGCTGCTTTTTTGCAATAGATTAAAACGTGCTTAAATGCTGCTCACATGTTTGGCAATAAACCTTAAAGCCAAACATTTGGGGCAGTTCTCCACACTTACATTTAGGCGATATTCTTCAAGCTTCACTTGGCAAATGGCATTTCTCCACAAACATTCATCACACGGCACTTGTGCTGACTCTGCTTATATGTTCTTCTTCCTGTTCCTTGTAGCAGGGTTTCTGGGACACCTAGTTTGATGAAGTTTTGATGAAACAATACCCGGTTTTTGGAATCTTCAAACGGTGCGCTTGTTCAGAATTGATTTAGTTCTGTCAGGTCATTCAGCCCATTGGTTGTGCAATAGAATTTAAGTATTAAGTACGCTTCTTTTTTGGCCAACATGTTTTCACCTCCACGAGGTGGTGGCTCAACGCAGGATAAAACAGTCCATTCAAATTCTTTTTCTGAATGGTTATGGTTCACAAAGTGTTGGACCATTTGGACAGTCAGTACTTTATTTTTTATGCGCGATCGATGTTGCACAATCCTCTGATTGGCCTGTTGCATGCTTTTCCCAATGTACAGTTTGGGACATGGACATTTGATGGCATACACAATGTTTCTCGTTTTACAATTTGTAAATTCACAGTGGGTCCATTTGATGTAGTCATGTGTATACTCTTGCCCTTCAATAGTAATGCTGCAAACTGACCAATTTCCACACAAAAAACAACAAAAAACTTTTAAAAAAACATATTTACAAAGCAACATAAAGTCACCCTGCTTGACTTTTCTTGGCCTTGTAAATATGGGCACCTTCCACATCTTACTCTGCGTTTCATGGATGTTGCTGTGGGTGTCCCCACGCAACAATCCATGGAACCTACCACATTCCCAGATTTACAAAGTGTTGTAAACCTGGGAATGCATCATAGAAGTGGCTCAATGAAGTGAAATACTTTTATTTCTCCTCTTTCGTTTTTTTGTTCTTTCTATGTGTGCTACATTCTGCTGCACATATGGAAGGAGCAAAACTCCATTAATGATTGTTTTTTATACAACAACCTTCCCTGCAATGTAGGCACCCTTGCACCATGGGCTCGGGTGTCGGTCTTGGAGCACGGCTGCTGCTTGTGCACCGGTGCAGGGGACAAGGACAGTAATGTGCATATCTTGTAGGGGACGGTGGATTCGTGCCCTTTCATTTTGACGCAGTTCAGCAGGATGGCTTGCTGCACTGCTGTGCATCAAAATATAGTAATTGAGGCCTATAGTATTAATGCAGAAAGGCTCAGGTTTTCAGGAGGAGGAGTTGCTGAAGTGTTTACTACAGTACAGGAAATTTAAGGTAGCTCTTCTGGTTTCGATGATGAGTTTTATTCCAAATGTGTGCTAAACTGTGATGGAACAAAATGTGGATTGCATTGTTCTTTAGGAATCAGCATTCTGGAAGGTTCACTGATGCCGTTTAATCTCCCATGTGTCACGATTGTCATTTGGAGTCACCGAGGGTACACCAGGAGTGTCCATACCTCAAATGTAACCAGTGCACGTTACCAAGGGCCCAGGAAATTACAGCTGTTACCTGCTTGTATCTTTAACAAGCTTTTACAATGCAATAGGTCTCGCATTTGCACGAGTTTAGGCTATTGGCATTGTAAATGTCAATGCCTTTTTTTATCGGTTTTGTAAAACAACACATAAATAAAAGCCATTGTCATTTACAATGCCAATAGCTCTAACTCTCGAAAATGCGAGACCTATTTCATTGCAAATGCTTGTTTATATACGCAAAAGGGGCATAGGGCGGGGGCCATGGTGCAAATGCTTCTAGAATTCCATGCAGTGCCAAATCTAGTAATGGAGTGAGACATACGTTTGCATGAAATTTTAGCGCCAAATGTAAGCAGGCTCAAACAATGGGCAAAAGAAAAATTGCTTAATTTTCCTACTCATGATACCTATAAATTCCAGTTAATTACCAATATTACGAGTTTTCCAATTGTTTTTTGACTACGAGTAGACATTTAGACGGTGACTCCTGGGTCAGACCTCATGTGAGACGCTGCTCGCTCACGAGTACAAAATTCTTATCTTCAGTTTTAATTATGCGCGAGCTTCGGTGATAACATCATTATCGTACAACGTTTTCAATGCGGCACCCTGCAAGGTTTCTCCATTCTCGTAACGCAGCACTTCTTTGCACACATTTTAGTGCATTTTTGTGTTTTCTACATAAAGTTCAATTTACCTATATATATAGAACTACTCGGACTATATCTGTCTCCCCCTTTCTAAAGGCCCTGCCTCTGTCATCAGATCTGTCACATTTAAAATCAACTTGTTCACAATTTACAAAGTGTCACAAACATGCCTGGTTTTTCAGCGAGAGGCGCGTTGCGTGTGTGATGTCTGCATTTAAGCTAACATCTACTGATGGACGAAACATTTCTTCTCTTCTTGCTTTGATGTGAGAATTCACACGTGGGGCTATTTTAAGAAAACATTTGCAGACGGGCTGCACGGATGGGCGTGTTTTGTTCTTATTAGCGGATCGTTTCGGTTGTTGCAATCCCATTACAGGGAAATAGACGGGGAGAGCAGAAACACGGCCTCTATCTTATCACACGACCCAGTAGTCCCCAAAGCATGGTACAAGCTACCCCTCTGAGCTCTCCCTTTCATCCAGCCTGCATTCATTCACAGATGAGCTGCTTGTCCGCAGGACAATAAACCCACCCTTAGCTGAAGCTCTGGGGCCCTCCCCTTGTCTAGAGCTCCCCGGTCCACCATCTCGGGCGAGGAGCACCGCTCAGTACGTGAAACTGTCTGTGTTTGCCAACAAGCTACGAGCACTGTGGCATCTCTGTCTAATTAGTCGCTGGGCATGTAACACCAGAGCTGCAACAAAGGCGGGGGCAAGGGCCATTACCTCCTCGTCCGTCTTCCTCGCCACAGTATTAACACGTGAGCCTCCGGCTCCCACAGAAACTCCAAGCAAACTTTCTAGCTTTCTAGTCTCCCTATCCCTCCTCCAAGATGTCCCCAAGTGGCTACAGCCAATCCCATAAAGGGATACAGAAACCAGCCTACCGACCTGTTTTTAGGTCTCGCCTGTCAATGCGCATGCGCATTGAGCTTGCGAGACTATGGGGCTTAAACAGACTTTAACCAACTTGCGATTCCATGGCGATTCCTTGCAGTGCCGTCAAATTGAAGCTCAATGCGCAAGCGCATTGACATTAAAAGCGCGTGCACATGAAAGCGACAAGGCTCCCTCCCACGGCTATCCCCACCCCCAGCCGCCAGCACCTCCCCTCTCTCTCCCCGCACACAGCCAGGCTCGCATTTCTCCTCCCCCTCCCCAGCCGCCAGCACCTCCCCTCTCTCTCCCAACACACAGCCAGGCTCGCATTTCTCCACAGCCAGGCTGGCATTTCTCCTCCTCCTCCCCAGCCACCAGCTCCTCCCCTCTCTCTCCCTGCAGTTTCCCGGCCGTGTCTCGTCTTAAACCCTTAAACCTGCACAACTCCATTTTTGCCCACTGAAACAGACAATTTTTTAAAAAATTTGCCAGCCTTCGACATCTGTTCCCCAGCCCCCAGCCGCCAGCACCTCCCCTCTCTTTCCCCGGACACAGCCAGGCTCGCAATTCTCCTCCCACTCCCCACTCCCCAGACGCCAGCACCTCCCCTCTCCAGCACCTCCCCTCTCTCTCCCTGCACACAGTCAGGCTCGCATTTCTCCTCCCCCTCCCCAGCCGCCAGCACCTCCCCTCTCTCTCCCTGCAGTTTCACGGCCGTGTCTCGTCTTAAACCCTTAAACCTGCACAACTAATTTTTTGCCCACTGAAACAGACAATTTTTTAAACAAAATTCGCCAGCCTTCGACATCTGTTCCCCAGCCCCCAGCCGCCAGCACCTCCCCTCTCTCTCCCCGGACACAGCCAGGCTCGCAATTCTCCTCCCACTCCCCAGACGCCAGCACCTCCCCTCTCCAGCACCTCCCCTCTCTCTCCCTGCACACAGCCAGGCTCGCATTTCTCTTCCCCCTCCCCAGCCGCCTGCACCTCCCCTCTCTCTCCCTGCAGTTTCACGGCCGTGTCTCGTCTTAAACCCGCATTTGACATCTTCGCATTGAATACTAAAAGATGTTGGAAGCATCATGTTCTTAAAAGAATTTGTATTAACTAACACACATTAATTAGCCTTGTACCGAAAACAAAAAATACACTACCCTAGATGTGTGGTAGTGAACGGCAGCGTTCCAATGCTGGTGAGCCCAACAAAATCAAAATAAAATGGCAGCCCTCTATCTGTTTAGTGTGCCTTGATGAGGTGGGGGGATGAGGGGGCTTTCAATGCGGCTTCCCTTTGCAGGCTCAGTTTGAAGCCCTGGTCTTAACTATGCAGCCTCGGCACTCGATACAAACGGAGTAGCAGCAGAAAGGAACGGGCTGCAACTTGCAAAACTCCACGACTCCAAGCGAGCATGCACAACTCAATTCGCCAGCCTTTGCCATCTGTTCCCCAGCCCCCAGCCGCAAGCACCTCCCCTCTCTCCACGCACACAGCCAGGCTCGGATTTCTCCTCCCCCTCTCCAGATGCCTTCACACACTCTCACAACCTCACACACCCTCACACCCTCACACACCATCACACACCAACACACCCTCACCCACAACCTCAACACCCTCACACACCCTCAATCACCCTCACACCATCACACACCATCACTAAACATCACCCCCTCACCCTCACACCCCCTCACACACCCTCACCCACCCTCACCCACAGTCACACACTCAACCTTCAAACTCGCACACCCTCACTCACCTTCACACCCTCACAACACTCACCCTCACTCACCCTCAAACTCTCACCCTCACTCACCCACACCTGTCACACACTCTCACACCCATTAGCCTCACCCCCTCATGTTCACACACCCTCACCCTTTCACCCTCACACACCCTCACCCCTTCACCCTCACAACCCTCACACCCTCACTCATACTCACTCCATCACCCTCACTCACCCTCACACACCATCACACACCCACACACCCCCTGACCCTCACATCCACTCACACTTACACCGTCCAAATCCACCCCCCATTAGCCTCACCCCCTCATGTTCACACACCCTCACCCCTTCACCCTCACACACCCTCACCCTCACAACCCTCACACCCTCACTCTTACTCACACCGTCACCCTCACACACCATCACTCACCAACACACCCTCACCCACAACCTCAACACCCTCACACACCCTCAATCACCCTCACACCATCACACACCATCACTAAACATCACCCCCTCACCCTCACACCCCCTCAAACACCCTCACCCACCCTCACCCACAGTCACACACTCAACCTTCAAACTCGCACACCCTCACTCACCTTCACACCCTCACACCCTCACAACACTCACCCTCACTCACCCTCAAACTCTCACCCTCACTCACCCACACCTATCACACACTCTCACACCCCATTAGCCTCACCCCCTCATGTTCACACACCCTCACCCCTTCACCCTCACACACCCTCACCCCTTCACCCTCACAACCCTCACACCCTCACTCATACTCACTCCGTCACCCTCACTCACCCTCACACACCATCACACACCCACACACCCCCTGACCCTCACATTCACTCACACTTACACCGTCCAAATCCACCCCCCATTAGCCTCACCCCCTCATGTTCACACACCGTCACCCCTTCACCCTCACACACCCTCACCCCTTCACCCTCACAACCCTCACACCCTCACTCTTACTCACACCGTCACCCTCGCTCACCCTCACACACCATCACACACCCTCACACCCCTGACCCTCACATCCACTCACCTTCACACTCACACCATCCAACTTCACCCTCACAACCCTCACACCCTCACTCATACTCACACCATCACCCTCACACACCATCACACACCCTCACACCCCCTGACCCTCACATCCACTCACACTCACACCGTCCAACTCCACCCTCCAACTCCACCCTCCAATATGACTGTGCATCTATGTTAATGCAAGCGAAGCTTTTGCAGTGCGAATTGATGTGTACCTTACAAAAAAAATGAAAACTTTTTACATGGATAATTTAAAAAAAGTTACTGATGTGTTTGTTTTTGGATTCAGCGCTAACAACAGCATCAATCAACATTACATAGGTCTCTATTAGCTTCTCAAACAACGCTACATTTGAAGTGTACAATATTGACGGAGAAAACATGAACACTTATAGGCATCATCACAACAACTCACACTCACACCCACTCACACCCTCACCCACCCTCACCCTCAGCCTCACACCTCCTCACTCATCCTCACCCTCCCTCACACACCATCACTCACCAACACACCCTCACCCACAACCTCAACACCTTCACCCTCACACACCCTCAATCACCCTCACCCACTCACCATCACACACCATCACTCAACATCACCCCCTCACCCCCTCACCCTCACACCCCCTCACACCCCCTCACCCTCACACACCCTCACCCTCACCCACAGTCACACACTCAACCTTCAAACTCGCACACCCTCAATCTCCTTCACACCCTCACAACACTCACCCTCACTCACCCTCAAACTCTCACCTTCACTCACCCACACCTATCATTACACACTCTCACATCCCATTACCCTCACCCCCTCATCTTCACACACCCTCACCCCCTCACCCTCACACCCACACTCATACTCACACCGTCACCCTCACTCACCCTCACACACCATCACACACCCTCACACCCCCTGACCCTCACATCCACTCACCCTCACACCGTCCAAGTCCACCCTCCAAATCCACCCTACAACACCACCCTACAACTCCACCCTCCAAAATGACTGCACATCTATGTTAATGCAAGCAAAGCTTTTGCAGTGCGGCTTGATGTGTACCTTACAAAAAAAAATGAAAACTTTTTACATGGATAATATAAAAAAAGTTACTGATGTCTTTGTTTTTTGATTCAGCGCTAACAACAGCATCAATCAACATTACATAGGTCTCTTAGCTTCTGAAACATCGCTTCACAACATTAATACATTTGAAGTGTACAATATTCACGGAGAAAAAATGAACACTTATAGGCATCATCACAACAACTCTCATTCACACCCACTCACACCCTCACCCACCCTCACCCTCAGCCTCACACACCCTCACTCATCCTCAACCTCCCTCACACCCTCACACACCATCACTCACCAACACACCCTCACCCTCAACACCCTCACCCTCACACACCCTCACCCCCTCACCTTCACACACCATCACTCAACATCACCCCCTCACCCTCACACCCCCTCACACACCCTCACCCTCACACACCCTCACCCACAGTCACACACTCAACCTTCAAACTCGCACACCCTCACTCACCTTCACACACTCACACCCTCACAACACTCACCCTCACTCACCCTCACTCACCCACACCTAGCATCACACACTCACACCTCATTACCCTCACCCCCTCATCTTCGAACACCCTCACCCCCTCACCCTCACAACCTTCACACCCTCACTCATACTCACACAGTTACCCTCACTCACCCTTACACACCATCACATATCCTCACACCCCCTGACCCTCACATCCACTCACCCTCACACTCACACCGTCCAAGTCCACCCTCCAAATCCACCCTACAACACCACCCTACAACTCCACCCTCCAAAATGACTGCGCATCTATGTTAATGCAAGCAAAGCTTTTGCAGTGCGGCTTGATGTGTACCTTACAAAAAAATGAAAACTTTTTACATGGATAATATTAAAAAAGTTACTGATGTCTTTGTTTTTTGATTCAGCGCTAACAACAGCATCAATCAACATTACATAGGTCTCTTAGCTTCTGAAACAACGCTTCACAATATTAATACATTTGAAGTGTACAATATTCACGGAGAAAAAATGAACATTTATAGGCATCATCACAACAACTCTCACTCACACCCACTCACACCCTCACCCACCCTCACCCTCAGCCTCACACACCCTCATTCATCCTCAACCTCCCTCACACCCTCACACACCATCACTCACCAACACACCCTCACCCTCAACCTCACACACCCTCACTCACCCTCACCCCCTCACCCACTCACCCTCACACACCATCACTCAACATCACCCCCTCACCCTCACACCCCTCACACACCCTCACCCTCACACACCCTCACCCACAGTCACAAAACCAACCTTCAAACTCGCACACCCTCACTCACCTTCACACACTCACACCCTCACAACACTCACCCTCAGACTCTCACCCTCACTCACCCACACCTAGCATCACACACACTCACACCCCATTACCCTCACCCCTCATCTTCAGACACCCTCACCCCCTCACCCTCACAACCCTCACACCCTCACTCATACTCACACAGTCACCCTCACTCACCCTTACACACCATCACACACCCTCACACCCCTTGACCCTCACATCCACTCACCCTCACACTCACACCGTCCAAGTCCACCCTCCAACTCCACCCTACAACACCACCCTCCAACTACTACTCCACCCTCCAACTACTAATCCACCCTCCAACTACTAATCCACCCTCCAACTACTAATCCACCCTCCAACTCCAAAAGTAAATAGCATTAGGCAACATTTAATTCAATAACTAAACATCGGATTACACACTTGTAGGTATTCAAAAATGACAACTTAATGCATCGCGAGGACAGTGCACCAATTAATACAGAAAAATGCAGAAAAGGATTGTAAAATATAAAATTTTTTAAGAAAAACAATAAATCCAAACAAAATAGGGAAACATCTGAATACACAGCGAGTAATAGACCAATTTAAAAGGGGGCAAAGACATCTAAAGGACACAAATTCACAACATAAAGCAGTTACTAAAGTAAGGGAAAATAAATAAACCATTAAACAATGGCGGGAAGAATCCACAAAACAAAGAAAGTGCGTAATCCCAAGAGCACGAGACCTCACATCCTAATTGCAATTCTTCCAGAAATACAATAAAGTATTCCACTCAAACTACACAACAAAAACAATACTATTTTTAAAGGTGGCTTCATACTTATACTTTGCCACAATTAATACGCATCCATTCTGTAGTCGAAAATTTAAAAGGAGGTAAACATTGTCTCTAATGCGCAAACACAGACAAAATGACTGCGCATCTATGTTAATGCAAGCCAAGCTTTTGCAGTGGAATTGATGTGTACCTTACAAAAAAATGATAACTTTTTACATGCATAATATAATAAAAGTTACTGATGTGTTTGTTTTTTGATTCAGCGTGAACAACAGCATCAATCAACATTACATAGGTCTTGATTAGCTTCTGAAACAACGCTTCACAACATTAATACATTTGAAGTGTACAATATTCACGGAGAAAAAATGATCACTTATAGGCATTATCACAACCACTCACACCCTCACCCACCCTCACCCTCAGCCTCACACACCCTCACTCATCCTCACCCTACATCACACCCTCACACTCTCACAACCTCACACACCCTCACACCCTCAATCACACTCATACCTCACACACCATCACTCACCAACACACGCTCAGCCTCACTCACAACCTCAACCCCCTCACCCTCACAACCCCTCACTCACCCTCACATACCATCACTCATCACCCCCTCACCCCCTCACCCTCACACCCCCTCACACACCCTCACCCACCCTCACCCTCAACCACAGTCACACACTCAACCTTCAAACTCGCACACCCTCACTCACCTTCACACATCACAACACTCACCCTCAAACTCTCAGCCTCACTCACCAACACCTATCATCACACACTCTCACACCCCCTTACCCTCACCCCCTCATCCTCACACACACTCACAACACTCACACCCTCACTCATACTAAAACAGTCACCCTCAATCACTCTCACACACCATCACACACCCTCAAACCCCCAGACACTCACATCCACTCAACCTCAAACTCACACCGTCCAAATCCACCCTCCAACTACACCCTATAACTACAATACCACCCTACAACTCTACCCTCCAACTACAACTCCACCCTCCAACTCCACACATAAATAGCGTAAGGCAACATTTACCCTCACCCCCTCATCCTCACACACACACTCACAACACTCACACCCTCACTCATACTAAAACAGTCACCCTCAATCACTCTCACACACCATCACACACCCTCAAACCCTCACATCCACTCATCCTCACACTCACACCGTCCAAGTCCACCCTCCAACTACACCCTATAACTACAATACCACCCTACAACTCTACCCTCCAACTACAACTCTACCCTCCAACTCCACACATAAATAGCGTTAGGCAACATTAATTTTAATGCGTAACAATCAGATTACACACTTGTAGCTATTCACAAATTAAAACTTAATGCAACGCAAGGACAGTGCAGCAATTAATACACAAAAATGAAGAAAGGGATTGTAAAATAAAACATTTCTTTCACAAAGATCATAAATGCACACAAAATAGGCAAACATCTTAATACACAGCAAATAATACAACAATTTAAAAGTGGACAAAGCGAGCTAAAGGAAACAAATTCACAACATAAAGCGCTTACTAAAGTAAGGGAAAATAAACCATTAAACAATGCCAGAAAAATCAAAAACACAAACAAAGTGCGTAATCACAAAAGCACGAGACTTCACAGCCTAATTGCAATTCTTCCAAAACTACAACAAAGTATTCCACTCAAAGTAACAAAAGAAATCTAAACAATGCATTTAAGTATTAACCCCTTCGCTGCTAGGCCTTTTCCCCTCCTGTGCTAAGCCCTTTTTTGGCGATTTGGGGTAGTGCGCGCTTAGGCCCTTGTAACTTTTTGACCACATAAGGTATCCACGCCAAATTTGCGTCCTTTTCTTCCAACATCATGTGGATTCTAAAGGTGCCCAGGGTTTGCGGATTACCTTGGAGGGGTCCCAGAAATTAACCAAAATATAGTGATTTTTTTGTTTTTTCAGAAAAATGGGAAAAATGGGCTGCAAATGAAAGCCTCTGGGTTTTTCCCTGAAAATGTTATCAAAAAAGGGTTTGTGGGGCTGAAATCTCCATTTTCTCAGCTTTTAGGAAATGACAGTCTTTTGTCAGAGAACCGACATTTTTCACACAGTTTTGGCATTTTTCTGGGACATAGCCTATTTTTGCTATTTTTAGAGCTTTCCACCTCCTTCCAGTTAATGGTAGAAATGAGTTTGAAAGCAATAATGGATCCTAGAAAACTGTACATTTTCAAAAAGTAGACAAAATTCTGAATTCAGAAAGGGGTCATTTGTCTAAATCCATGAAGGTTTCTTTATAGAAACTAACAGTTAAATATTGGAATAATTGAAAATTTGTTGAAAAAAACAGCCTTTTGTCTCAACGTTTTCACCTATAACTTTTTCTAGTTTTGACAGCTCTTAGAAAGCAATATACCGTTACATCCGATAGACCTTCCTGGTTGTGGGGATATATAGGACTTGTAGTTTCACCAAGAACCCGACGAACCCAGATCCAAAAACTGAGCAGCAACTTGCAATGGTATTTTTTCATTTACTGGGTATAGAGCACTTTGTCGTGGAAAATGTATACATGGAAAAATCTGTATGAAAGACACCTATGTATTTCCGAATTGGGTACAAAATATAGAGTTCAGAAACAGTATATTATTGCTAATTTTCAAAATTGGGAATACTCATACTAGCATGAGAATTATTGGTCATTTTTCAAAATTATTTTTTTGTTACACAATGTCTTTCATTGAAAGGGAGAAATGCGCAAAAGCTCAATTGGTAATAACAGTTGATTTACAAATCTGAATTACCCCAAGTCTCCCGATAAAAACGGTACCTCACTTGTGTGGGTCGCCCTTGTGCCTGCGACAGGAAACGGCGCAAAATGCAAAGTGGTGACACCTAAATTTTGCAGTTACAAATTGACCCTTTTTTAGCAAAGTGCCTACCTGTAGTTTTTGCACCCTAGCTCTGCCGGCACCTAGGGAAACCTAGCAAACCTATACATTTTTGAAAAGTAGACACCCAGGGGAATTCAGGATGGGGTGACTTGACTGCCTACCACCAGGTCTTGTTACCCAGAATCCCTTGCAAACCTACGAATTTGACAAAAAAAAACACATTTTCCTCACATTTCTGTGGAGGAAAGTTCTGGAATCTGCTTGGATCAACAAATTTCCACCCACCCAGTGTTCCCCCAGGTCTCCCGAAAACAATGGTACCTCACTTGCGTGGGTAGGCATAGTGGCTGCGACACGAAACAGCGCAAAACGCAACGTGGTCGCACCTCAATTTCCCAGTGAAATCTTGCGCTCTTTGGACAAAGAGACTACCTTTTGTTTTTGAGCCCTAGCTCTGCCAGCACCTAGGGAAACCTAGCAAACCTATACATTTTTGAAAAGTAGACACCCAGGGGAATTCAGGATGGGGTCACTCGACTACCTACCCCCAGGTTCTCTTACCCAGAATCCCTTGCAAAGCTAAGAAATTGGGAAAAAAAACGCATTTTCCTCACATTTCTGTGGTGGAAAGTTCCGGAATCTGCGTGGATCAACAAATTTCTACCCACCCAGCGTTCCCCCAGGTCTCCCGAGAAAAATGGTACCTCACTTGCCTGGGTAGGCATAGTGGCTGCGACAGGAAACAGTGCAAAACGCAACGTGGTCACAACTCAATTTTTCAGTGAAATTGTGCACGTTTTGGGCAAAGAGACTACCTTTTGTTTTTGAACCCTAGCTCTGCCGGCACCTAGGGAAACCTAGCAAACCTATACATTTTTGAAAAGTAGACACCCAGGGGAATTCAGGATGGGGTCACTCGACTGCCTACCCCCAGGTTCTCTTACCCAGAATCCCTTGCAAAGCTAAGAAATTGGGAAAAAAAACGCATTTTCCTCACATTTCTGTGGTGGAAAGTTCCGGAATCTGCGTGGATCAACAAATTTCCACCCACCCAGCGTTCCCCCAGGTCTCCCGAGAAAAATGGTACCTCACTTGCCTGGGTAGGCATAGTGGCTGCGACAGGAAACAGTGCAAAACGCAACGTGGTCACAACTCAATTTTTCAGTGAAATTGTGCACGTTTTGGGCAAAGAGACTACCTTTTGTTTTTGAACCCTAGCTCTGCCGGCACCTAGGGAAACCTAGCAAACCTATACATTTTTGAAAAGTAGACACCCAGGGGAATTCAGGATGGGGTCACTCGACTGCCTACCCCCAGGTTCTCTTACCCAGAATCCCTTGCAAAGCTAAGAAATTGGGAAATAAAACGCATTTTCCTCACATTTCTGTGGTGGAAAGTTCCGGAATCTGCGTGGATCAACAAATTTCCACCCACCCAGCGTTCCCCCAGGTCTCCCGAGAAAAATGGTACCTCACTTGCCTGGGTAGGCATAGTGGCTGCGACAGGAAACAGTGCAAAACGCAACGTGGTCACAACTCAATTTTTCAGTGAAATTGTGCACGTTTTGGGCAAAGAGACTACCTTTTCTTTTTGAACCCTAGCTCTGCCGGCACCTAGGGAAACCTAGCAAACCTATACATTTTTGAAAAGTAGACACCCAGGGGAATTCAGGATGGGGTCACTCGACTGCCTACCCCCAGGTTCTCTTACCCAGAATCCCTTGCAAAGCTAAGAAATTGGGAAAAAAAACGCATTTTCCTCACATTTATGTGGTGGAAAGTTCCGGAATCTGCGTGGATCAACAAATTTCCACCCACCCAGCGTTCCCCCAGGTCTCCCGAGAAAAATGGTACCTCACTTGCCTGGGTAGGCATAGTGGCTGCGACAGGAAACAGTGCAAAACGCAACGTGGTCACAACTCAATTTTTCAGTGAAATTGTGCACGTTTTGGGCAAAGAGACTACCTTTTCTTTTTGAACCCTAGCTCTGCCGGCACCTAGGGAAACCTAGCAAACCTATACATTTTTGAAAAGTAGACACCCAGGGGAATTCAGGATGGGGTCACTCGTCTGCCTACCCCCAGGTTCTCTTACCCAGAATCCCTTGCAAAGCTAAGAAATTGGAAAAAAAAACGCATTTTCCTCACATTTCTGTGGTGGAAAGTTCCGGAATCTGCGTGGATCAACAAATTTCCACCCACCCAGCGTTTCCCCAGGTCTCCCGAGAAAAATGGTACCTCACTTGCCTGGGTAGGCATAGTGGCTGCGACAGGAAACAGTGCAAAACGCAACGTGGTCACAACTCAATTTTTCAGTGAAATTGTGCACGTTTTGGGCAAAGAGACTACCTTTTCTTTTTGAACCCTAGCTCTGCCGGCACCTAGGGAAACCTAGCAAACCTATACATTTTTGAAAAGTAGACACCCAGGGAAATTCAGGATGGGGTCACTCGACTGCCTACCCCCAGGTTCTCTTACCCAGAATCCCTTGCAAAGCTAAGAAATTGGGAAAAAAAACCGCATTTTCCTCACATTTCTGTGGTGGAAAGTTCCGGAATCTGCGTGGATCAACAAATTTCCACCCACCCAGCGTTCCCCCAGGTCTCCCGAGAAAAATGGTACCTCACTTGCCTGGGTAGGCATAGTGGCTGCGAAAGGAAACAGTGCAAAACGCAACGTGGTCACAACTCAATTTTTCAGTGAAATTGTGCACGTTTTGGGCAAAGAGACTACCTTTTGTTTTTGAACCCTAGCTCTGCCGGCACCTAGGGAAACCTAGCAAACCTATACATTTTTGAAAAGTAGACACCCAGGGGAATTCAGGATGGGGTCACTTGACTGCCTACCCCCAGGTTCTCTTACCCAGAATCCCTTGCAAAGTTAAGAAATTGGAAAAAAAAACACATTTTCCTCACATTTCTGTGGTGGAAAGTTCCGGAATCTGCGTGGATCAACAAATTTCCACCCACCCAGCGTTCCCCCGGGTCTCCCGAGAAAAATGGTACCTCACTTGCCTGGGTAGGCATAGTGGCTGCGACAGGAAACAGTGCAAAACGCAACGTGGTCACAACTCAATTTTTCAGTGAAATTGTGCACGTTTTGGACAAAGAGACTACCTTTTCTTTTTGAACCCTAGCTCTGCCGGCACCTAGGGAAACCTAGCAAACCTATACATTTTTGAAAAGTAGACACCCAGGGGAATTCAGGATGGGGTCACTCGACTGCCTACCCCCAGGTTCTCTTACCCAGAATCCCTTGCAAAGCTAAGAAATTGGAAAAAAAACACATTTTCCTCACATTTCTGTGGTGGAAAGTTCCGGAATCTGCGTGGATCAACAAATTTCCACCCACCCAGCGTTCCCCCAGGTCTCCCGAGAAAAATGGTACCTCACTTGCCTGGGTAGGCATAGTGGCTGCGACAGGAAACAGTGCAAAACGCAACGTGGTCACAACTCAATTTTTCAGTGAAATTGTGCACGTTTTGGACAAAGAGACTACCTTTTCTTTTTGAACCCTAGCTCTGCCGGCACCTAGGGAAACCTAGCAAACCTATACATTTTTGAAAAGTAGACACCCAGGGGAATTCAGGATGGGGTCACTCGACTGCCTACCCCCAGGTTCTCTTACCCAGAATCCCTTGCAAAGCTAAGAAATTGGGAAAAAAAACGCATTTTCCTCACATTTCTGTGGTGGAAAGTTCCGGAATCTGCGTGGATCAACAAATTTCCACCCACCCAGCGTTCCCCCAGGTCTCCCGAGAAAAATGGTACCTCACTTGCCTGGGTAGGCATAGTGGCTGCGACAGGAAACAGTGCAAAACGCAACGTGGTCACAACTCAATTTTTCAGTGAAATTGTGCACGTTTTGGGCAAAGAGACTACCTTTTGTTTTTGAACCCTAGCTCTGCCGGCACCTAGGGAAACCTAGCAAACCTATACATTTTTGAAAAGTAGACACCCAGGGGAATTCAGGATGGGGTCACTCGACTGCCTACCCCCAGGTTCTCTTACCCAGAATCCCTTGCAAAGCTAAGAAATTGGGAAAAAAAACGCATTTTCCTCACATTTCTGTGGTGGAAAGTTCCGGAATCTGCGTGGATCAACAAATTTCCACCCACCCAGCGTTCCCCCAGGTCTCCCGAGAAAAATGGTACCTCACTTGCCTGGGTAGGCATAGTGGCTGCGACAGGAAACAGTGCAAAACGCAACATGGTCACAACTCAATTTTTCAGTGAAATTGTGCACGTTTTGGGCAAAGAGACTACCTTTTCTTTTTGAACCCTAGCTCTGCCGGCACCTAGGGAAACCTAGCAAACCTATACATTTTTGAAAAGTAGACACCCAGGGGAATTCAGGATGGGGTCACTCGACTGCCTACCCCCAGGTTCTCTTACCCAGAATCCCTTGCAAAGCTAAGAAATTGGGAAAAAAAACGCATTTTCCTCACATTTCTGTGGTGGAAAGTTCCGGAATCTGCGTGGATCAACAAATTTCCACCCACCCAGCGTTCCCCCAGGTCTCCCGAGAAAAATGGTACCTCACTTGCCTGGGTAGGCATAGTGGCTGCGACAGGAAACAGTGCAAAACGCAACGTGGTCACAACTCAATTTTTCAGTGAAATTGTGCACGTTTTGGGCAAAGAGACTACCTTTTGTTTTTGAACCCTAGCTCTGCCGGCACCTAGGGAAACCTAGCAAACCTATACATTTTTGAAAAGTAGACACCCAGGGGAATTCAGGATGGGGTCACTCGACTGCCTACCCCCAGGTTCTCTTACCCAGAATCCCTTGCAAAGCTAAGAAATTGGGAAAAAAAACGCATTTTCCTCACATTTCTGTGGTGGAAAGTTCCGGAATCTGCGTGGATCAACAAATTTCCACCCACCCAGCGTTCCCCCAGGTCTCCCGAGAAAAATGGTACCTCACTTGCCTGGGTAGGCATAGTGGCTGCGACAGGAAACAGTGCAAAACGCAACGTGGTCACAACTCAATTTTTCAGTGAAATTGTGCACGTTTTGGGCAAAGAGACTACCTTTTCTTTTTGAACCCTAGCTCTGCCGGCACCTAGGGAAACCTAGCAAACCTATACATTTTTGAAAAGTAGACACCCAGGGGAATTCAGGATGGGGTCACTCGACTGCCTACCCCCAGGTTCTCTTACCCAGAATCCCTTGCAAAGCTAAGAAATTGGGAAAAAAAACGCATTTTCCTCACATTTCTGTGGTGGAAAGTTCCGGAATCTGCGTGGATCAACAAATTTCCACCCACCCAGCGTTCCCCCAGGTCTCCCGAGAAAAATGGTACCTCACTTGCCTGGGTAGGCATAGTGGCTGCGACAGGAAACAGTGCAAAACGCAACGTGGTCACAACTCAATTTTTCAGTGAAATTGTGCACGTTTTGGGCAAAGAGACTACCTTTTCTTTTTGAACCCTAGCTCTGCCGGCACCTAGGGAAACCTAGCAAACCTATACATTTCTGAAAAGTAGACACCCAGGGGAATTCAGGATGGGGTCACTCGACTGCCTACCCCCAGGTTTTCTTACCCAGAATCCCTTGCAAAGCTAAGAAATTGGAAAAAAAAACGCATTTTCCTCACATTTCTGTGGTGGAAAGTTCCGGAATCTGCGTGGATCAACAAATTTCCACCCACCCAGCGTTCCCCCAGGTCTCCCGAGAAAAATGGTACCTCACTTGCCTGGGTAGGCATAGTGGCTGCGAAAGGAAATGGTTCAAATTGTACGGTGGTGAATTTACAATACCAAATTGCAAAACAACCTTGATTTTGGGGGGGGGGCACCTGAGTTTTTGGCCCGGGGCTCGGTGGTATTCTTTGGAAAGTACAAAACCCAAACAGTTCTGAAAAGTAGACCCCCGGGGGAGTCCAGGGAGGTATGGCATGCGTGGGTCCCCAAACGTTTTCCTACCCAGAACACCTTGCAAACCTTAAAATTAGGTAAAATAATCACTTTTTCAAACTTTTTTGCGTGGAATCACCGTGCCTGCAAAAATGTCCTACCACCCAGCGCTCCCCTTGTTCTCCCGAGTAAAAGGATACCTCACTTGTGTGGGTGCCCCAAAGCAGAACAGGCCAAAAACGAATGTTGAAAAAAGTAGTATTTCAGTGTAACAAATTAAGCCCCCCTGCCTTAGTCACAGGCCTTTGGCCCACCCACACAAGTGAGGTATCATTTTACTCGGGAGAACAAGGGGAACGCAGGGTGGTAGGACATTTGTGCCGACACGGCGATCCCCGCAAAAATGTATGGAAAACTGTTTTTTTAACCTAAATTTGTGGTTTGCAGGGATTTCTGGGTAGGAAAACATTGGGGGACCCACGCATGCCATACCTCCCTGGACTCCCCCGGGTGTCTAGTTTTCAGAACTGTTTGGGTTTGGTAGTTTCCAAAGATGCCCGCCGAGCCCCGGTCCAAAAACTCAGTCCCCCCCCCAAAAAAAGAAGGTAATCTTGCTATTGGTTATTGTAATGTCTCCACCGTACGATTTGGACCGTTTCCTGTTGCAGCCACTATGCCTACCCACGCAAGTGAGGTACCATTTTTATCGGGAGACCTGGGGGAACGCTGGGTGGGAGGAAATTTGTGTGAGCCCAGTGACGCCACGCTTTCCCACACAAAAAAAGTGTGTAAAAACTGATTTTTCCATCAAAAATTGAGGTTTGCAAGGGATTCCGGGTAAAGGAACGTTGGAGAATCCACGCAAGCCATACCTCCTTGGAAGCCCCCGGGTGTCTACTTTTCAGAAATGTATGGGTTTGGTAGGTTTCCCTAGATGGCCGTCTAGCACGGGGCCAAAAACCCAGGTACCCCCTCTTTCAAAAGCTGGTGGTATTGAATGTCAATCCCACCAGCTTTTGAAAGAGGGGTTACCTGGGTTTTTGGCCCCGTGCGAGACGGCCATGTAGGAAAACCTACCAAACCCACACATTTCTGAAAAGTAGACACCCGGGGGCTTCCAAGGAGGTATAGCTTGCGTGGATCCTCCAACGTTCCTTTACCCAGAATCCCTTGCAAACCTCAATTTTTGCAGAAAAAGTCAGTTTTTTCACACTTTTTATGCGTGGGAAAGCGTGGCGTCACTGGGCTCACACAAATTTCCTCCCACCCAGCGTTCCCCCAGGTCTCCCGAGAAAAATGGTACCTCACTTGCCTGGGTAGGCATAGTGGCTGCGAAAGGAAATGGTTCAAATTGTACGGTGGTGAATTTACAATACCAAATTGCAAAACAACCTTGATTTTGGGGGGGGGGCACCTGAGTTTTTGGCCCGGGGCTCGGTGGTATTCTTTGGAAACTACCAAACCCAAACAGTTCTGAAAACTAGACACCCGGGGGAGTCCAGGGAGGTATGGCATGCGTGGGTCCCCCAATGTTTTCCTACCCAGAAATCCCTGCAAACCACAAATTTAGGTTAAAAAAACAGTTTTCCATACATTTTTGCGTGGGATCGCCGTGTCGGCACAAATGTCCTACCACCCTGCGTTCCCCTTGTTCTCCCGAGTAAAATGATACCTCACTTGTGTGGGTGGGCCAAAGGCCTGTGACTAAGGCAGGGGGGCTTAATTTGTTACACTGAAATACTACTTTTTTCAACATTCGTTTTTGGCCTGTTCTGCTTTGGGGCACCCACACAAGTGAGGTATCCTTTTACTCGGGAGAACAAGGGGAGCGCTGGGTGGTAGGACATTTTTGCCGGCACGGTGATTCCACGCAAAAAAGTTTGAAAAAGTGATTATTTTACCTAATTTTAAGGTTTGCAAGGTGTTCTGGGTAGGAAAACGTTCGGGGACCCACGCATGCCATACCTCCCTGGACTCCCCCGGGGGTCTACTTTTCAGAACTGTTTGGGTTTTGTACTTTCCAAAGAATACCACCGAGCCCCGGGCCAAAAACTCAGGTGCCCCCCCCCAAAATCAAGGTTGTTTTGCAATTTGGTATTGTAAATTCACCACCGTACAATTTGAACCATTTCCTTTCGCAGCCACTATGCCTACCCAGGCAAGTGAGGTACCATTTTTCTCGGGAGACCTGGGGGAACGCTGGGTGGGAGGAAATTTGTGTGAGCCCAGTGACGCCACGCTTTCCCACGCATAAAAAGTGTGAAAAAACTGACTTTTTCTGCAAAAATTGAGGTTTGCAAGGGATTCTGGGTAAAGGAACGTTGGAGGATCCACGCAAGCCATACCTCCTTGGAAGCCCCCGGGTGTCTACTTTTCAGAAATGTGTGGGTTTGGTAGGTTTTCCTACATGGCCGTCTCGCACGGGGCCAAAAACCCAGGTAACCCCTCTTTCAAAAGCTGGTGGGATTGACATTCAATACCACCAGCTTTTGAAAGAGGGGGTACCTGGGTTTTTGGCCCCGTGCTAGACGGCCATCTAGGGAAACCTACCAAACCCATACATTTCTGAAAAGTAGACACCCGGGGGCTTCCAAGGAGGTATGGCTTGCGTGGATTCTCCAACGTTCCTTTACCCGGAATCCCTTGCAAACCTCAATTTTTGATGGAAAAATCAGTTTTTACACACTTTTTTTGTGTGGGAAAGCGTGGCGTCACTGGGCTCACACAAATTTCCTCCCACCCAGCGTTCCCCCAGGTCTCCCGATAAAAATGGTACCTCACTTGCGTGGGTAGGCATAGTGGCTGCAACAGGAAACGGTCCAAATCGTACGGTGGAGACATTACAATAACCAATAGCAAGATTACCTTCTTTTTTTGGGGGGGGGGGACTGAGTTTTTGGACCGGGGCTCGGCGGGCATCTTTGGAAACTACCAAACCCAAACAGTTCTGAAAACTAGACACCCGGGGGAGTCCAGGGAGGTATGGCATGCGTGGGTCCCCCAATGTTTTCCTACCCAGAAATCCCTGCAAACCACAAATTTAGGTTAAAAAAACAGTTTTCCATACATTTTTGCGTGGGATCGCCGTGTCGGCACAAATGTCCTACCACCCTGCGTTCCCCTTGTTCTCCCGAGTAAAATGATACCTCACTTGTGTGGGTGGGCCAAAGGCCTGTGACTAAGGCAGGGGGGCTTAATTTGTTACACTGAAATACTACTTTTTTCAACATTCGTTTTTGGCCTGTTCTGCTTTGGGGCACCCACACAAGTGAGGTATCCTTTTACTCGGGAGAACAAGGGGAGCGCTGGGTGGTAGGACATTTTTGCCGGCACGGTGATTCCACGCAAAAAAGTTTGAAAAAGTGATTATTTTACCTAATTTTAAGGTTTGCAAGGTGTTCTGGGTAGGAAAACGTTTGGGGACCCACGCATGCCATACCTCCCTGGACTCCCCCGGGGGTCTACTTTTCAGAACTGTTTGGGTTTTGTACTTTCCAAAGAATACCACCAAGCCCCGGGCCAAAAACTCAGGTGCCCCCCCCCCCAAAATCAAGGTTGTTTTGCAATTTGGTATTGTAAATTCACCACCGTACAATTTGAACCATTTCCTTTCGCAGCCACTATGCCTACCCAGGCAAGTGAGGTACCATTTTTCTCGGGAGACCTGGGGGAACGCTGGGTGGGAGGAAATTTGTGTGAGCCCAGTGACGCCACGCTTTCCCACGCATAAAAAGTGTGAAAAAACTGACTTTTTCTGCAAAAATTGAGGTTTGCAAGGGATTCTGGGTAAAGGAACGTTGGAGGATCCACGCAAGCCATACCTCCTTGGAAGCCCCCGGGTGTCTACTTTTCAGAAATGTGTGGGTTTGGTAGGTTTCCCTAGATGGCCGTCTAGCACGGGGCCAAAAACCCAGGTAACCCCTCTTGCAAAAGCAGGCGGTATTGACATTCAATACAACCAGCTTTTGCAAGAGGGGTTACCTGGGTTTTTGGCCCCGTGCTAGACGGCCATCTAGGGAAACCTACCAAACCCATACATTTCTGAAAAGTAGACACCCGGGGGCTTCCAAGGAGATATGGCTTGCGTGGATCCTCCAACGTTCCTTTACCCAGAATCCCTTGCAAACCTCAATTTTAGCTAACAAAAAAAATGTTTTTTTCACACTTTTTTGCATGGGAAAGCGTGGCATCACTGGGCTCACACAAATTTCCTCCCACCCAGCGTTCCCCCAGGTCTCCCGATAAAAATGGTACCTCACTTGCGTGGGTAGGCATAGTGGCAGCAACAGGAAGCGGTCCAAATCATACAGTGGAAAAATAAGTTTTCAATTTGAGAGCGTGTGATTCAAGGAAATTGTGACAGACAATTTCAAGTTTGCAGGAGATTCTGGATAAAAATCCACAATAGAATTCACCAGAAAGATATGACCATATACTTCCATGGTTTAACAATAATAACTAAATTTAGTAAGTTATTTATAGCTATAATGTTCACCGTAACAGAGTTACTCAAAAGGCAAACATTCAAGGCACGGCTAAGTATTCCTGAAAGACACACACATACAGGTTGGATTTGGCACGAGGGCGAGTGATGATTCAGCACATAAAATTTTATTAACAAGATATTTCAAAAAATGAAATGCACTGTCAATAAAAAAATGCATAAAAACCGAACCAGTGACTCGCAACTCGTGAGCTGTAAAGCCACGACAAGGCACCAACCATTTTACAGGCCATTCACGCGCCTTTCATACCTGATACAAACCAGACCATTGACACCATCCAGAAAGAACAGCAACACACTACAACAATCACAATAAGAGACAAGGTACACCCTACTTCAGAAAGAGATAAAAGACAAACATTACTGCACAGCCATCTAATCCGCAAGCACACACACATTCTGGTTGGATTTGGCACGAGGGTGAGTGATGATTCAGTACATACAATTGTATTCGCAAGTAATTTCAAAAAAATGAAATACACTGCGTATAATTGAAAGTATGATAAACTGAACCACTGACTCACAGCTCGTGAGCTGTAAAGCCACGTCAAGGCACCAACCTCTTTACAGGCCATTCATACACCTTTCGTACGTGTGACACATACAAAACATTCACACCGCCAGCCGCGGACCCATCACATTTCAACACTCACACCAGCAGACAGCGCCATTCAAGGGCCCATCACTTTCACACGCCCACATTTCTGACACTGCAACTACACAAAATGATGGACTGTGTGGAGTGTCACTCAACTAGCAGTGTGTGTAGTGACCAACAGAAAGTAACTACTCACACACTGCCAGCCAAGTGCCAGTCCACCCACACCACCATCCAAGCACCAGACCATGCACACCGCCAGCCAAACCCCACTCAGCACACAACGACAGCCAAGCACAACTCCGTGCACAGACAGCCAAGAACCACTCCACACATACCACCAGCCAAGTACCACTCCACACACACCACCAGCCAAGCACCACTCCACACACACCGCCAGCCAAGCACCACTCCATGCAAACAGCTAAGCACCACTCCACGCACACCATCCAGCCAAGTACCACTCCACACACACCACCAGCCATACACCAAACCACACACTCCACCAGCTAAACCCAACTCCATGCACAGACAGCCAAGCACCACTCCACGCACACCACCAGCCAAGCACCACTCCACACACACCACCAGCCAAACACCACTCCATGCACAGACAGCCAAGTACCACTCCACACACACCACCAGCCAAGCGCCACTCCACACACACCGCCAGCCAAGCACCAGCCGGCACACACCACAAACACATTGAGAATTCTTTTTTTGAAAAAAACACTAAACAAATGGAAATACCTACAAAACAGCTAACACAAATTCTTAAACTAAACACTTTGCACTAATGCCAATCCTTGAAACAAACTAAAAATTTCTTACAGAATGCAGACCAGGCAATTCAATTTAGAGCTCATTCAAACTCCCAAAACTTCTTTTGCGTGTGGTACAATTTAAAACAACCTGACAGACACAATGCAGGCTTAGAAGGACAGTCAGGACAGTATAAACGAGACTCCTTCCGCACGCCTCTTCGCCAACAGACTCTGCATCTTCTAGTCGGAAAGTCTCTTGCGGGAGTGGAAGGAATAGATTCAAGAAAGTGGCGATCTTTCAATCTAGCCACTTCCTCCACCACTCCAAATCTAGGAACACTTGCCTCCTCCAAAAGTACAAGCCTGCCTATTATAGACTCCTGAAACTTAACAAAAGGCATCTTATTCTGAGGACAAGACTTCTGATACACAACAAAAGCATTAAAAATTGCCAAGTGGAACAGATGGATAGCCAACTTCTTGTACCAAACGTAAGCCTTTCGAAGAACAGCATAAGGTTCCAACCTCTGATCTACTCTGTCAACACCTCCCATGAACTTATTGTAATCTACAATGCACACAGGTTTGCGCACTTCAGCACCCTGACCCCAAACAGGCTGAGGTACAGTACTTTCGTCATGGATAGTAGTCAGCATGTACACATCTCTCTTGTCTGAAAACTTCACAGCCAGAAGCTCCCCACATCGCAATGCAGTAGACTGTCCCCTCACAAGCCTTTTGCAAACAAGTTCCTTTGGGAAACCTTTCTGGTTACTGCGCATTGTGCCACAAGCAACAGTGCCCACTTTGGCCAACTCCTTGAACAACCGCACACCAGTGTAGAAGTTATCTACATACAAATGGTGGCCTTTGTGAAATAATCCTCTACCTAGTTCCCATACAATCTTCTCAGTCACTCCAAAAGTAGAAGGACAACCAGGAGGGTTAATGCTGGACTCCTTACCAGTGTACACCCTGAAATTGTAGACATATCCAGTCTCACTGTCACACAGCATATACATTTTGATTCCATAGCGTGCCCTCTTACTAGGAATGTATTGCCTAAAAACCAAGCGGCCCTTGAACAACAGCAAAGACTCATCCACTGCAATTTCTTTACCAGGGACAAAGATCTCAGAAAAACGATCAACAAAGTGATCCAGGACAGGTCGAATTTTAAACAAACGGTCACAATCAGGGTGATCGCGTGACAACGCTAAACTATTATCAACAAAATGCAACATCCGAAGAAGAAGCGTATACCGATCACGACTTATGATTGCTGGAAATATAGCTGTTGCCATCAAGGGACTAGTGGACCAATATGAAGTAATTGATGGCTTCCTTAGCAAGCCCATCAAAAAAGTTAATCCCAAAAACTTTTTCAACTCTTCAACATTTGTGGGAGTCCACCGGATTGCTCTAGAATGGGGCTTAAGGCTGGCACTGTTGGCCCTCAAATATTGTTCGGCATACAAATTGGTTTGATCAACAATCCCTTGCAAAAACACATTGTCAAAAAACAACTCAAAAAAATTTATTGGCAGAAAATTCTCAGTATTCACTCTACACCCAGGAACACCAGTGAACTCTGGCAATGCCGGCTGCACCATGCCAGGGGGAACCCAGAGGCCATCCATATCAACGGGGGGAGCAGCCGCCCCAGCCTGCAGCACCAAAACATCTTGCTGCTGTTCACCAACGGGAGGCCTAACAGCCACAGATACTTCTGGCTGCACAACATCAACAGAAGACATAGCATCCCCAGAGGGCTCTTCCTGCACTACAACAACGGGAAGCCCAGCAGCCTGAGATGCTTCTTGCTGCACTACACCACCGGGAAACCAAGCAGACCCAGATGCCTCTTGCCCCTCTACACCAATGGGAAGCCTAACTGCCACAGATACTTCAGGCTGCACAACACCAACAGAAGACATAGCATCCCCAGAGGGCGCATCATGCACTACACCAACGGGAAGCCCAGCAGCCTGAGATGCTACTTGCTGCACTACACCACCGGGAAGCCTAACAGCCACAGATGCCTTTTGCTGCACTACACCAGCAGGAAGACGAAAAGCACCAGATGCCTCTTTGCGCACCACAGCAATGTGAAGCCTTTTGGGCGCAGGCTCCAGCCCACTTACCTCTTGCCGACGTAAAAAGAAAGGAAACCTTGCGGCCCTAGGCAGCAGCACAGATGCCTCTTGGCCCACTACCGGCATCACAATGTCCTCCTCTAACATAGGCCCTTCATCAGCACTAGAAGAAGATTCATCTTCCGATGATGATACCATGCGAAGAGAAAACTCACTGCCTGAATCTTCTGCCCCCACCTGGGAGTCCAAATCGGAGTCAGACTCTGAACCATGGTCAGAGGAAGACTCAAAAAGCAAACCAAGAACCTGCTGAGCAGTAATCCTGCGACTAGCCATTATCCTTCAAAAGCAAGAAGACTGCACACACAAGTGAACAACAACCTACACTTTGCAAAGTAAGAAGTAAACAAGGTAAGGCTTTCACAAACAGATAAATACAATCCAAAACTATTTCACTCTAACCAAATATAGCTACACTCACCAGCACCTACTCTGTTGAGACACAGCAAAAAGAAATGATATCCCACTAGAAAGAAAAAAAGAAATGACAGATTAGAAAACAAAGTACACATCAAGCACTAATACTGAAAACAAAAAAAACCAGAGCCACACAAACTGGTAGAAGTACAACCTTTTTCAATAAGACAAACAACAAGGGAAAGTAGTACAAAATACATTCACTTACCAAGCACAAGCAACTACACAAGCTGCTAACAGACACGCAACCTACAACAATCCAAACAGCAAAAGCCTGAAACAAGACAAAAATAGAGAAGAAAAAAAAAATAACTACCACATTTCACAAACAATATAACAATTCAAAAAACAACACACAAACTTGCCCCCCAAATTTAAATTCAGCAAGATGGGCCACCAAATAGGGCTTAGACCAATTGGGATTAGATGAGGTTTAACATCAAGACACTGGTTAATTTTTTGATTTTTTTTTACTGCCAGACCCCTTTGGTGCCAGTCAGTCTTTTGCTCCTAACAGTACCCCCATCACACAGGGGCAGTAAGGACATTCATATACCTTTTGTACGTGTGACACATACAAAACATTTACACCGCCAGCGCCATTCAAGGGCCCATCACTTTCACACGCCCACATATCTGACACAGCAACTACAGAAAAAGATGGACTGCGTAGAGTGTCACTCAACTAGCAATGTGTGTAGTGACCAACAGAAAGTAACTACTCACACACCACCAGCCAAGCGCTACTCCACGCATACCGCCAGCCAAGCACCACTCAGTGCACAGACAGCAAAGTAGCACTCCACGCACACCACCAGCCAAGCGCCACTCCACCCACACCGCCAGCCAAGCAGCACTCCGTGCACAGACAGCAAATGACCACTGCACACACACCAGCCAAGCACCACTCCACACACACCGCCAGCCAAGCACACTGCGTGCATAGATAGCCAAGTACCCCTCCACGCACACTGCCAGCCAAACACCACTCAGCGCACACCGACAGCCAAGTACCACTCCACACACACCGCCAGCCAAGCACCACTCCACGCACACCGCAAGCCAAGCGCCACTCACCGCCAGCCAAACACCGCTCCACGCACACCATCCAGCCAAGTACCACTCCACACACACCGCCAGCCAAACACCACTCCACACACACCACCAGCCAAACACCACTCCGTGCACAGACAACCAAGTACCACTCCACACACACCACCAGCCAAGCGCCACTCCACACACACCGCCAGCCAAGCAGCACTCCGAGCACAGACAGCAAAGTAGCACTCCTCGCACACCACCAGCCTTGCGCCACTCCACACACACCGTCAGCCAAGCACCACTCCGTGCACAGACAGCAAAGTATCACTCCACGCACACCACCAGCCAAGCGCCACTCCACACACACCGCCAGCCAAGCAGCACTCCATGCACAGACAGCAAATGACCACTCCACACACACACCACCAGCCAAGAGCCACTCCACACACACCGCCAGCCAAGCACCACTCCGTGCATAGATAGCCAAGTACCACTCCACGCACACCGCCAGCCAAACACCACTCAGCGCACACCGACAGCCAAGTACCACTCCACACACACCGCCAGCCAAGCACCACTCCACGCACACCGCAAGCCAAGCGCCACTCCGTGCACAAACAGCCAAGTACCACTGCACGCACACCGCCAGCCAAGCACCACTCCACGCACACCGCAAGCCAAGCGCCACACACCACCAGCCAAACACCACTCCGTGCACAGACAGCCAAGTACCACTCCACACACACTGCCAGCCAAGCACCACTCTGTGCATAGATAGCCAAGTACCCCTCCACGTACACCGCCAGCCAAAAACCACTCAGCGCACACCGACAGCCAAGTACCACTCCACACACACCGCCAGCCAAGCACCACTCCACGCACACGGCAAGCCAAGCGCCACTCACCACCATCCAAACACCGCTCCACGCACACATCCAGCCAAGTACCACTCCACACACACCACCAGCCAAACATCACTCCGTGCACAGAGCCAAGTACCACTGCACACCATCCAGCCAAGCGCCACTCCACACGCACCGCCAGCCAAACCCCACTCCACGCACACTGCAAGCCAAGCGCCACTCCGCACACACCGCCAGCCAAGCACTACTCCTTGCCCAAGGGGTCGCTACCTAAAAACAAAATTTTAATTCCCTGGTGCTAGTGGGCATTTTCTGCCCCCCCCCTGGGTGCAAAACTGCCCCCAGGGTGGACAGAAAAACAAAAAAAACATCATGGCCACCTGGAAGCGACCCTTACCCAAGGGGTCGCTTCCCAAAACAAACACATTGCCCCAACAAAAAACCCTAGTGCTAGTGGGAAATTTCTGCCCCCCCTGGGGGCAAAACGGCCGAAAAACAGGCCGATTTGCCCCCGGGGGGGGCAGAAAAACAAAAAGTTAAATATGAGGCCACCTGGAAGTGACCCTTGCCCAAGGGGTCGCTTCCTAAAAGCTAAAAACAAAATCCCTGGTGCTAGTGGGCATTTTCTGTCCCCCCTGGGGGCAAAACGGCAAAAAAAACGGGCCGATTTGCCCCCAGGGGGGGACAGAAAAACGTAAACAAAAAAAATCGCCGCCATCTTGGCTTATCAAAACAACCCTGGTGCTAGTGGGAAATTTCTGCCCCCCCTGGGGGCAAAACGGCCGAAAAAACGGGCCGATTTGCCCCCAGGGGGGGCAGAAAATCGAAAATTATATTGTTGCCCACCTGGAAGCGACCCTTGCCCAAGGGGTCGCTTCCGAAAAGCTAAATAAACATCCCTGGTGCTAGTGGGGGCATTTCCGCCGCACAATCGCGACGCTGTGCGCGATCGTGAGGCAGAAATGCCCTGCAAAGAGACATCAGGGGAAAGGAAAATCTCTTTCCTCTCCCCTGATGCCTCTTCGCTGCCCCAAACCCCCGCCGGAGTTCGAAAAACCTACCTCGCTGCACGGCGCTCAGGAAGCAAATGGCTTCCCGAGCGCAGGGAATCCCTGATGATGTCAGCGCGCGCTGTGCGCGCTGACGTCATCAGGGATTCCCACGGGGGGGGGTGGGGGGTGCAGCGGAAGCTCTTCCGCTGCCGCCCCCAGCAGCACAACGAAGATCGCAGACCCTCGGGGGGAGCGCCAGCGCTTCTCCCGAGGGTGGGGCTGATGACGAGCTGGCCTTGTCATCCGCGCACGACAGGTAAGCGCCATGACGAGCCCAGCTCGTCATTAGCCTCGAAGGGGTTAAAAAAAATAAAGAAAAAAAAAACGCATACATAAATATACTCGAAACGAAATAGCCCTTAGAAGTTCAAAAAACAGTTCATGTACGTCAAATAACAAACAACAGCTAAAAAAACATGAAATTAGAGTTGTCGCTAACATATACATTACATATCAACGTTAAAAAATGATTTTAATTTTCTTTAAATAAATAAATAACAAATAGTACAATCGCTAACAAAAAATGTCACTATTTCTATAAATACACTCATAAACATTAATTAATTTATACATAATATAGATACTACATTAAATTAGATAAAAAATAACTTAGAAATTAAATCTTACCTGTCAAACGACGCAGCAACAGCACACGAACAAGCACACGCCTTCCGCGCACCACGATTCTCGATCTTCTGGGGAATTCCACCGTCGACGTAAGCAAATCGGAACGCTACGTCAAAAACGTAGCGCTCCGATTGGCTACAAATAAACGTCAATCAAAAGTAAACAGTGACAACACAAAAAAAAACTAGAACGCTGACGTAGGTAGCGTCAAGGTGACGCATTGCGTCGGCCATTTTAAAATTAATACATTTAATACGGGAGTCCACAGACACAAAACACACACATAACACTACACATATTAAAAAACACACACACACAGTTTAATTACATAAAAACATACACATAAGGCAGGACAATTCAAAAGGGAAGCTCTATCACATTTTATTTAATACAGCACATATTAAAAAAAACACACATTTAAATTACTTACAAACATACACACCCTCATACCCTCACCCTCACACCCCCTAACTCTCACACACCTTCACACACCCTCAATCACCCTCACACAACATCACCCTCACACACCGTCACACACCCACAACCTCACACCCCCTCACTCACCCTCACACACCCTCACCCTCACACACCATCACACGCCCTCAGCCTCAAACCCCCTCACTCACCCTCACACACTCACACCTCCTCACCCTCACACCCCCTCACCCTCACACACCCTCGCTCCCCTCACACCCTCACACCCCTCACAACCCTCTCACACTCACTACACCTCACACCCTCACCCTGACACACCCTCACACACACTCACCCCCCTCACCCTCACACCCTCTCACCATCAACACCCCTCACCCTCACACACCCTCAGTCACCCTCACACCCTCACCCTCACATACTCTAACTCTCACCCTCACCCACTCACACACCCTCCGAATCCCTCACACACACTCACACACCCTCACCCACACACACCGTCACACACCCACACCCTCACACCCCCTCACTCACCCTCACTCACCCTCGCACACCCTCAACCTCACTCACCCTCGCACACCCTCACCCTCACACACTGCCACACACCCTCAGCCTAACACGCCCTCACTCAACCTCACTCACCCTCACACACCGTCACACACTCTCACTCACCCTCACCCTCACACACACTCACACCCCCTCACCCACACATCCCCTCACCCTCACACACCCTAGCTCCCCTCACACCCTCACACCCCTCACAACAATCTCACACTCACTACACCTCACACCCTCATCCTCACACACCCTCACACACACTCACCCACCCTCAGCCTTGCAACCTCTCACCATCAACACCCCTCACCCTCACACACCCTTACCCTCATCCCCTCACCCTCATTCACCCTCAGTCACCCTCACACCCCCTAACTCTCAGACTTACCCACTCACACACCCTCACACTCCCTAACTCACCCTCACACACCCTCACCCTCACACTGTCACACACACTCAGCCTCACACCCCCTCACTCACCCTCACCATCACACACACTCACACCCCCTCATCCTCACACCCCCTCACCCTCACACCCCTCACGCTCACACCCCTCACCCTCACCCTCACACTCACACCACTCAAGCCACAGATGGGTGTGCGATGGGAGGACGCTCAGCTTGCAGGGCTGTGCTTCTCTCCCCTGCTGCACTCTCCTGCTCTCTAGAGATGTGGCATAACAACAAGAGCTGCCATCAAAGTCACGCAAATACAAACCATGCTGCATTCCAAATGCTATAGGTGTCACATTCACAAAAGTTAAAACTATTGGTGTTGTGAATGACACAGCTATCAATTTAGCTATTTCAAAAATCAACACAAAAAAAATCATTTACAAGACCAATAGCTCCTACTTTTCTAATGCGAGACCTATTGCATTTCCAATGCTTGTTTGGTTTCTGCACTACTCTGAGTGCAGTCTGCTTGGTGTACTGGTGAGTGGGGTCTGGGGTCTTGCTGAAGCAGCCCCATATGTCCTTTGGTATATGGAAGGGGGGAAGTTAGCTGTTGTGTGTTCCTGTTAGGGCTCTTTTCAATGTCTTTAGCTTAATTGAATTTTTTCCCCCTTCTGTTGCCATGAACGCTCAGTGTCCTGCTCTAGCGGACTTGGTGGAGTGTTTCATCTGCGGGTTCGCTTTGGGACTCGCTTCGGGGGGGGGGGCGCCTAAGGTTCCTGCTGAGCGGGGTGTTTCATGTGTATGCGCCCCTTGCCGTCCGCGCGTCCTGCTTAGCAGACATAGCGCGGTCGGGTGATTTCTTTTACCGGTTGCACTCGCGCTTACCTTGTGGCCGTTTATGTTCATATGAGTCTGTGGGAGGCGCGTTCTTCACACGATGCTGTTGCTCTTGCTGATGGGGGTCGGGGTCTTCATTACGGAGTGCGCGCTGGACTTCCTCAGTTTTTATTGATATTTGTGGGCGTGCAGTGGGAGGTTTACATTGGTTGCCTAGCAACCTCCAGCCTCTTTTACCGGTCAGGTGTTTCAAGGTGTTACCTGGGGTTTTCACTCGTGTGTGGCTGTCATGGATGGTGGTTCGTCCAATTTGGCTGATCCTGATTCCTTAGAAGCATATGGTTCTGGGGTGACGATTCCTTCTATGGAATTGTTACAAAAGATGATAAATTATGCTGTGGCTGCTGCTTTGCAGGATAAGGTGACTGTTCCTCTTGCTAAAAAGGCAAGGGCTGATGACGCTCCTACTCTTGACTCTGAGAGGATGTCGACCTCAAGGGCCGGGTGCCGACCTTAAGGTGGTGCTTGGTCACCTTCGCAAGAATTTATTTTTTCCTGATTCTGTGGTGCCTCTGGATGATGATTTGTTCCCTCAATATCAGCGTCCTGAGCCTGATTCTTTGCTCATTCATTCTTTTGTGTTGAAGGTTTTGGAGATGGAGTGGATGGATGTGGACAAGGGCTCTTTTCAGCGTTTTTTGAATAAACGCTATCCTCTACAGGACTTTTCAGTAAAATTTCCTTCCTCAGTTAAGGTTGATTCCTTGATGGCCAGTATGTCCTCTCATGGGACTGTTGTTTCGGAGGATTCCTCTCCTGCTGACCCTGTGGATCGTAAGGTGGATGGTGTGGTGAAGCGCACTTTTGCGGCTGCTAATTTCTCCATCAGGGCAGCGGCCTATTCTTCTTACACGATCCAGTCTTTGCTTAAAGATTTTTAGTCGTTGGCTGAATTGTTGGACCAGGGGGAAGATGTCTCTTCTACTCTGGCGATGATGGAACAACAGGTACGGCTGTTTTTTGGTGTTTCTTTTGATTCGTTGAGGGCGGCTGCTTCTGCTGCTGGGTCTTCTGTTGCTGCGAGAAGGCAGTTGTGGCTCCGGTCTTGGAAGGCTGATGCTGCTCAGAAGGGTCTACCGATGAAGATCCCTTTTTCTGGTGTTAAGCTGTTTGGTTCTTCGTTGGATGAAATGGTGAAGAAGACGGCGGAGGAACGTAAGCTGCTGGCTCCTGAACGTGCTGGTCGCTTCCGTGCTTTTGGTTCCCAGAGGGCTTTTGGTCCTTCTAGGCGGGGCCGTGCTGGTCAGCCCTTTCGTGGGAGGGGCGTGACCGGGGTGCTCCTTCCTTTGACAAATCCCGGTTATCTGGTGCTTCGGCCTCCACCTCTTCGGCTTCAAAGTCATGACTGGATTGCTCCTGGAGTGGGTCCGGTTGGGGGTCGCCTCAGTTTCTTCCTGGACTCTTGGTGCCAGACTTTGTCGGGTCAGTGGGTGCTTCGGGTGATTTCCGAGGGTCTTGGATTTACCCAGACTCCCCCAGAATATTTCAGGTCCACTCCTTGTCCCAGGGACGCTCTGAAGAAGGTTGCACTTTTGGAAGGCATCAAATCCCTTATTGTGAAGAAGGCGGTGATTCCTGTGCCCGACAATCAGTTGGGGTTGGGCGTTTATTCCATTCTCTTCCTGGTGTCCAAACGCACGGGGGATCTCAGGCCTGTGATGGATTTGAAGTGGGTGAATACTTTCGTTCCTCATCAAAAGTTCAAAATAGTTTCGCTCCAGGTGATCCTTCCTCTGGTGTCTCAGGGGGATTTTTTGGCCTCGATAGACTTGAGGGATGCTTATCTGCACGTGTCTGTGCACCCCGACTCTCAGAAGTTTCTGTGGTTCTGCGTCCTGGGTCACCACTACCAGTTCCAGGTATTGCCTTTTGGGCTCTGCTCTTCGCCCAGGATTTTTACTAAGGTTCTGGCTCCTCTTATTGGCCATTTACATGGGGAGGGCATTAGTGTTTTTCCTTATCTGGATGATATTTTGATTTCTGCTTCTTCTCTTTCTAAGGCGGAGTTGCATGTTCGGAGAGTGTGCCATGTCCTGAAGCGTCACAGATTCCTGGTGAATGTTCCGAAGTCCTCCCTGGTTCCTGCGCATGAATTGACTTACATTGGGGTAATTTTCAAGACTCAGTTGGGGATGGTGTTCCTGCCCCCTGCTTGGATTCTGTCCCTGATGTCTGCTGTTCGTTGCCTGTTGTTGGGGCCTTCTCATCCTGTGAGCCTGTGATTGAGAGTTCAGGGTCTGATGTCGGCGTCTTTGTTGATGGTGCCGTGGGCTCTCCTTCACATGTGTCCGGTGGTGTCCCACATTTTATTGCATTGGGACCCCTGTTCCCTGGATATGGATGTTTTGATCCCTGTGTCCTCCGGGGTGTGGGTGGTCCTGGGTTGGTGGTTGGATGAGGTTCATCTATCTCGGGGTTGCCTTTTTCTGGTTGTTCCATCTCGGGTTCTCACTGCCGATGCCAGCCTGCTGGGTTGGGGTGCTACTCTGGGGGATTCTACGACCCATGGGGTTTGGGATCCATCTGTGATGTCATGTTCCTCCAACTACAAAGAGCTGAAGGCTGTTCTGTTGGGCCTGTTGGCCTTCTCGTATCTTCTTCGGGGTCACCATGTGCAGGTCCGGACAGACAATCAGGTGGTGATGTCCTATGTTACCCATCAGGGGGGTTGCAGGGTTCTTTCCCTCAGTTGCCTGAGTCGTCGGATTTGTTCTTGGGCGGAGTTGCACCTAGCGTCCCTGTCTGCCATTTACCCGCCTGGTCGGGAGAACACTGTGGTGGACTGTCTGAGCCAGGTGTTTCCATCCATGGGGTCTTTGTCCCTGATGCCCTTGATGTTCAGGAGGTTGGAGCGGATGTTTGGGTCTCCGATAGTGGACCTCTTTGCTTCCCAGTCGAATGCCAAGGTCCGCTACTTTTGCACAATTATGCCTTGCTGGGATGCTTGGAGGGTGGCTGCTCTGTCTTTCCTTTGGCCGAGAGGCCTCTTGTATGCCTTTCCCCTTGTTCCCCTGATTCCGGCGGTCTTGCAGAAGATCAAGAGGGAGGGGTCCTTTGTCCTTCTGATTGTTCTGGGGTGGTGTTGTCGCACTTGGTATCCCCTGTTGTTGGAATTGGCTGTGACTCCGGGGTGGGCCTTGCCATTTGTACCATACCCTCTGTTGGGCCCTATTCTTCCTCTGCCTGTGTTCCGGTCCCTGGGTCTGCGGGCATGGCTCTTGAGAGGGATTCGCTGATCTTTGGAGGTTGTTCGTTGGCTGTGCTGGTGTCATTCAACAGTTCCGGCGGCCTTCTATGCTGAAATCCTATGCTAAGCATTGGGATAACTCTGCTTCCTGGTGTGTTCTTCGTGATCTGTCGGTGGCTTCTTAGATTTTCTTAATGATGGTTTTGAGTTGGATTTGTCCATTTCTACTTTTTGTCCTTCCTTGGGTTTCGGTGGCTCCTTTGGTGGCGAGGCTTTTTAAGTCTCTGTCTTTCCAGCGCCCCCGTCCTATCCTGTGTCCTCCTCCTTGGGACCTTCCTTTGCTGTTGCGTTCCTTGCAGTCGGCTCCTTTCGAGCCTTTGGAGTCGGTTGACTTGAAGTTTTTGACCCTTAAGGTCGTTTTTCTTGTGGCTATTGCCTCTGCCAGGCGTATTGGGGAGTTGGGGGCTTTCTTACGGTCTGCTCCATTTTTGGTTGTTTTGTTGGATCGGGTGGTCTTGCGGCCTCATCCTACTTTTGTGCCGAAGTTTGATTCCTTCTTTCATCGGTCTGCGGAGGTGGTACTTCCTGTTCTGTGCCCTGATCCCTCCTCGGCTGAGGAGTGTCTTTTTCATCTGTTGGATGTTCGACGTGCCTTGTTGATATATTTGTCCCGCACGTCTTCCTTCTGTAAGGTGGACAATTTGTTTGTCAATTTTGGTTTGTCCCGTCAGGGCTTGAAACCTTCCCTTTCCACGGTCAGTCGTTGGATCAAGGAGACTATTTTGTTGGCATATGGTTCTGTTTCCGAGGTTCCTTCCCATCCTGTTCAGGGCTGTTCCACAAGGTCTGTGGCTATGTCTTGGGCGGCGTTTAAAGGGGTCTCCATGGAGGATATTTGCCGGGCTGCCACTTGGTCGTCCCCTCATACATTCATGTCCCATTACCGTCTTCAGGTTGGGGGTGGGGGCTCTGTTTCATTTGCCTCTTCTGTGCTGACTGCTGGTGTTCCTTGAGAGGTTTTCTTTTTGTTTATCTGCCTCTTGTTTAATAAACCTGTCGTTTTACTACCTTCATCTTGTGAGCTGTGTTCCTTGCATGAAGCTGCTCTGCTTTGGTATCGGTTCACGTGTTAATACTGTGGAGAGGAAGACAGACGAGGAGGTAATGCCCCGGTTACTTACCGGTAATCTTCATTACTCCGAGTCCTTGTCTTCCCGCCACAGTATAGTTTCCCTTCCCTCCCGGCCCTCTTGGTGGCTTTATGTCTGGGTTTTTCAGGTCTTTGGGCTGGTTTCTGTATCCCTTTATGGGATTGGCTGTAGCCACTGGGGGCCATCTTGGAGGAGGGAGAGGGAGACTAGAATGCTAGAAAGTTTGCTTGGAGTTTCTGTGGGAGCCGGAGACTCGGGTGTTAATACTGTGGTGAGGAAGACAAGGACTCAGAGTAATGAAGATTACCAGTAAGTAACCGGGGCATTGTTCGACTTCTGCCCCCAGGTCATGCACGTCCTGTTAACTATTATTAGCTGGTTATGAGGTTTGTAGCCCTCCTTAAATTGAAACACCCCAGGTCGGGATGATTTTTGTTGGACTGAGCACACTACTGTAACAAGTAACAGCGAAGCATCCCCTCCAGACCTTAAGAAATGAACGGAGTCGGAGGAATTGATGTAATCTTGGTGTTTTTGACTCATTTGTAAATTGTGCTCTGCTGGCTGCTAGAGTGAGGGTCTGCCGAACCAGTGTTTCACTGCTGCCTGCTGCTGTCTCCTGAGCCCCAGCTGCCTCCTTTGTGATCCTCCGACCTCCGCTGCGGTGCCAGTACATGCCATCTACAACAACGCCAGAGCTCACTAACAACGTCTGCCCGCACACACAACTGGAATGGAGCTCATAGCAAAGCGCACTGAGAAAGCGCTTGTCATGATGGGATATGTAGTCCCTGGTGCCCGTGCTACTCGTGCACATAGTGCAGTCTAAAAGTAACTACATGTCCCAGAATCCTGTGAAACAGTAGTTAATTTCCGTGATGGGTGAAAGACAAGTGCAGGGAGAGCAGGGAAAGGGGGAGATCAATATGAACTACATGGAATAAACACACAGCAATGCAGACATAGGTGGGGGGTGAGCATGTATCACAAGGGAGGAGGTGGGAGAGGTGGCAGGAGGGGTGAGGGATATGAGACCAGGAAACAAAGAAAATAAATAGTCCCTAAAATGTGCGTAACTATATAATAGTTGATCCTTTGCTGCTGTGGGAGGAAACCAAAAGAAAAGGAGGGACAAGAGGAAGGATTGACCTCTAGCAGGCAAGTATTATAACAGGACACTGAAACAGACAAATGAAAGCAGTGGGTGGGCTCTAAGCCCACATATAAGTAGATACATCTATATATATAAGTATACACTGAATTATATCCAAGAGGTCTTGAATGCTCGACCTAAAAAGGGGCTACATTGTATGGGAGACAAGCAACTCTGCATTCCTGGGATCCGGGGCTACTCGGTAAGTAGTGCACACAAATGGCTCCGTCAGAGTTACTTTTAGAGATTTTAAATAATGCTTCAGGGATCAATCACCATACTCTTATATGACATTTATAACAAAAACTCAAAGATTACAAAATACTTAATATTTATGCATAGGTGAAATGATGCAGTGCGTATAAGCTGTGTGACAATTCAATTCTGTATATCATATCGACTTCAATACGACATGCTGATTAAAATGGCATTTCGAATGAAAGAACTTGTCTCAGAGCATAATTAATTAGAAAAAGAAGTCAAGAGGCTGACCTCTGTTTCCTGCATGCCCAGGCGTTTCAGTGCACCGGGACACATGGGTTCTTTTAACCCCCTTTTTTTAAAAAGTTAATTATGTTTCCTGAGCTGCCTATACAATTCATGGGTCATGAATGGTTAGACTGTAGTATTGCGGCCAATATGATATACAGAATTGGGTTGTTTTCAACCATCACCACTTGCTCAGCCTTTTAGATGGCCTTAGGACATCAGGGGCAAAGGAATTTGGAAAAGCTTAAAGAGCCAAGGATGCCTCTAATTCAAGGTCCAGTGTAGTCACTGGTGTTGGTCTCCATGCCTCTTCGCAGGTGGTAATCAAGTTGTAAGTGTATTTCGACACTCTGAGAGCCAACCAGGTAGAGAGCTTGTCCCCAGGCTCGGCAGATGGATTAAGGTGGGTTTGGTTGTGGAATAGGAATGGGACATTCTTTGAGAAGGGAGAGAGTTAGGGTATGTTTCGCTGGTTCTCCAACAGTCATTATTCCAAAGCTCCTAACCTGCATGATGTGGCTCATTGCTTTCATTCTTCTTGAACCACCAGATCTGCTTCTCCAACATTGCTGGTTCTTCTTGTAGGCACCCACAGTTCCTGGGACCATAAGGGACTATTCATGGATTTCTCATGAGATGTGTTTGTGGTCTTTCTGGCAACTTTTCAACATGTTGGAAGGGCAGTCCCATAAGGCAGGACTTTCTCCATGTTTGCTGCCAGCCTGAGAAGTCTGGGCTACATGTAATTATGCCGAGCTAAAGACACAGTTTATGGACAGAATGTAGAACATGTCTTACATTCACCCCAGTACAGAGATCTGGCCCTAAATCCATTGTTTGATTGCTCACCATGCCATTCCAGTTTGAACCCAGCCATATGCAAATCAGTCGTGACCCTGTGCCCCATGTTTTGCTGAGCTAAAGGCACCAGTGTAAGTATTGGTGGTACAACTAGTACAGAATTCAGTCCATCAATTCTTCGTTTTGCACAATTCCTGGGAAGCCAGAAACCCAGGATCAAGCTGCTTTATGGGCATTTTTCTGAAGCTGCACAGGGTGATAGGTTTGGACTGGAGGTGGTTGTGGGTTCCAGTTCCCCATCCCAACATCCGAAAATCGCTTCTCATATTTGAGCTCTTCCTGCGGTATGAATAGAGGGTCACATACACCAGTGACCCTGTAGGGGGGCAACAATAGTAACCCAAGTATACTACTGGATACATGCACACATGCAGAATGAAAACGGAGATAGCTCTCTCTGCGCATGCAAACGTACAAACCTTGCGCTTCCTCAGTCAGTCAGTCACAGGTTCACTCTCATAGTTAAGGAAATAGGTTGGACTTTTGATCACACTAGATTTCTACGTGGGTGTCAGTACGCCTTACCCCAATGCTACAAAGCAAGGCTTTACACCCAACTACAATAAAGACACTCACACTCAAGGAACTAGTCTGCAAGAAGATTACTCTCTCAGGAAGGGGATCATTGTAGGTGTATTACCCATGAGGCCCTGCTATGCTGGCACATGACAGATGGGAACTTGAGCGTTGTTTACCAGCAGCCGAAAAATGTGGTAAGCAGTTGTACATAAAAGGGATGAAAGTAAAAAAGGCGCTGGACTGGACAACTGTCAGAGGGCCCTCTGTATACTCATCCTCACAGATGCAAACATATGGGGCTCTGAAAACTGGATTAAGCCTTGACAGAGGATCCTTCAGGCTCTCTGCAAGAAAAGCAAGGACAAACAGTACTCAAGCTGAAAGCCAAGTCAGTTACCCAGACTGCTAAACTGTACATAGCCTTGAATTGCTTTTACTTCCAGGCTTTTCTGCCAGTAGGCTGGCAGGTTTCAGGGCCACCTAAAGTAAGCGTTAATTTAATTCATGGAATCAAGATTCAAGATCATTTAAAAAAAAATGTAATCTCAGTCGAGTTACCACAAAGTACCGCTATGCTCTGTTACAGCCTGTCTTTCATTTGGGATAAAAAAGGAAGAAGCAGCAAAAAGATAAGCATTGGCAAATACACTACATCTAGCCTTTAATGCAAACACAGAGATGAATGATGCTTCATTGCAAGATGGCAAGGTAAAGGCATATTTATTGGTTTTGCCAATGCTTGGTAGTGGTGGTGGTGATAATGGTTGCTTTGGTGTTGTTAAAGGTTTTGGTGATGGATCTGATGATGGTATGTAGCATTGATAGTGGTGTGGTATTGGTGCTAACGTGTCATTGGTGGCAAAGGCTGCATGTCAATTTTGGAGATAATAGTTCTATTGGTGGTGGCGATTTCAGTTTGATTAGTGGTGGTCGTACTGCTTTTGGTGGTGGTATTGATAGTAGTGTGGTATTTGTTGTGATTTTTTTCACTGGTGCTTTTATAGTATTGGTGTTATCAGTTGTGTTTTTTGTGGTTGTGATATTAGTGGTAATAATATTGGTGACATTTGTGTGGTAGTTTGTGAGTGTTGCAAAGTCATCCTGTGCCCTGGGCACCCCCAACATTTTGCTCACTGGTACTGGTGGTAACCGACTCTGACTGACCCTGGGCTCTGCCTAACCAGGCTTAGGGCCAGTGCTATGCTGAAAGAGACACATTTAGATTACAGGAAAAACACCTACATACACTAGGGTACACTATGGTATGGGGTACCCCTGTGATTGGCATGACCTACCCCATTGGGCCCTAGTACATATTAGGGCAGGGGGATTGAAACTACCTATCAGTCCCTATTATAAATAGGGCATGGCAGTTTAGAGGCCAGCAGACCTTTCTGCACTTGCATGTATGCACTGCTGAAGCCTGAGCTATTTTTAAAAGTGGGTCTGTGTGGCAGGACTATTTTAAAAAAAGTAAATTGTGCCCAAATTAAACTTTTGTGTTTGGGGCACTTAGAAATGGATAACCCACAATGTTTGGGCATATTAGGAACACCCAGGGTCTCCCCTAGGTGTCCTAGTGGTGGGGGGTCAGTTATTTATAATGTGGACCCTTATAAAATGAGTTTTATATGCCCTGGGTTAAGTGAAATTTCACATTTCACTCCCCACATTGTGATAAAGTGCTGCCCAAATTCGATGATGATGCTAGGAGCACTGTGGAGAGAGGATCTGCAATATTTTCACATATTCCGAACCGCTTAAGTCTCACCTAGGTGTTCCTGGGGTAGGTGTCCTGTAGAGATATGTAGCATACTTGTAAGATATCTTTTTATAAGCCCTGGTGCTGGAAAAATGTCAGTTCCCATTGCAAATCCCATGCCACATCGGTTAACATGGCAAGAGGTTATTAACTAATAACTCCTGATAGGAGAATGATAGAACTTCCATTCAAAGACTTCCCAGAATGGAAGTGATAAATCCAACAATATGATATTGTTGAATTTCTCCTAAAATGTGCAAACAAGAAGTTATAAGACGTACTTGTTTGTAGGTCCAGATTCAGCCTACCAGTGTAAGTTAAGTGGGTGAGCATGGCTGCTTTAAAGAGGTGATAAAGAGCACCTGGGTTAACCAACTCTGCTGGTAGGGCAGTGTGCTGCTACACAGGAATGCCAACGCAGGGAGAGGAGTCGTAACCATGGTCTTCAAAGGAAAGGGGAGGCCTTAGTGTCTACAACTCCACTCGTTTGACCCCAAAGCCAGAGTTAGGCTTATGGAAGGAATGAGCAGATGCAGGGGGAGAGGCTATTGAAAGTAGCCATCCCAGGGGTGTGTTTAGGCAGCTCTTACCTCCCTGCTGGAAAATCAGCCATTATGAATTTGGAGGATTTGGTGCACTCTGAAACAAAATAATGCCACAACTACAGGATGTGGTCATATCTTTGGGGAGTTGCCCTACAACCATTGGTCAGGAGTGACCTCCTGCTTGACCCAGAGCACTTGGAATAAGTATCTGAGAGGGGCAGAGTCTCCCAGTTCTGCTGCTTGAAACTTAAGAGAATCTGAAGCCTCTGCGCTGAAGATTTCTGATATGTATTTTCAAAGGCCAGGACTCTGAGATGGCTCCTTTTTTTGCACCATTTCAAACTGCAGCCCTGTGGGTCAAACCTGCTTCAAAATGACTAAATAGTGGACTCCCTGTAAGCTACAGGTTAACAGAGCTCACCTGGACAGCCCCACAAAGAATTTAAAGCCTGGAGTACCAGATGATTTGTAAGGGTTTTGTTCAAGTGGATTGCCGAAAAGAAGTCTCACACTTTCAAGGACCCTCTTGGGGATTCCAGAACCTTGGATTGTGTGTTGGATACTTTGGAACCCGCAAGCAGAACTTCAGGAAGGAGTTCTAACTGGACCCAGCCTGCTAGAGAAGGCTGCACCAGAGTGGTGAGACATTCTCCAGAACAATTGCAGAACATGAATGTGTCCCTGCCAGAGCAAACAAAATGACATAGGGCCAGATGTAGGTGGCCTATTACCGGTCGGTAACGGCCAAAATCGGCAGTTACCAACCGGTAATAGACTTTTCCTATGTAGGGGGCATATTTACTGATTCTGTAAATAACGAATCGGTATTTACAGATTCGATATTTACTGAATCATTATTTACTGATTCAGTATTTACCGAATCGGTAAATGAAATGTAGGAATCACTTCAAACAGTACATCTGGGCTAAAAGGATTCGTTCTTTACCACCAACTATTAGTTGGTGGTAAATAACGAATTCCTATGTAAATGCAAATATGTGCATTTACACCTGTGCCATGTGACAGACATACATGCCCTTTGGGCATGTATGTGTGCCACATGTGTACACAATGATTAAGGTAAGAAATGTCTACAAGGGATTTCGTCTTTAGACTGAGTACGTATGATTCAAACAATATCACTTCTAGGATTCATAAGTCAATTGAACTAAACTGTATCCATAGGATAACTCATGTATTCCAATGTTGTTCAAAATAATACATTCAATGAAGAGCAAAAAGAGGAGAAATTGAAAAGGCACACAGCAAACCAATTATATATGAAGAAAATTTTATATTTGAAAAAAATCATGGGGATATATAAAAATTAATCCAAGTATAAATGTTCTGAAAAGCTGTACATGTCAATTAACAGGTCAGTTCACAACTTAGCATCAACTCCGTTAATTAATGAAGGAAATCCAATTCATAGATGTAAAAAAGGTTTCTTCCAATGCACAAATGCTGTTTAGATGATGTTTTTGGTCGACGTTTCGGTCTTCCTTGTTGTCATCTATGAGACAATCATCAGGACTATTGTTTTTCAAAAAGAAAGCCCCTTGAAGGAACTGGGCACAATTGTCGCTGGTCTCTGAACTGAACAATTATTTTCTCTTGAGTCCAGGAGATCTGAAATAGTAATACTGCATGCTCTGTATTACAGAAGTTTTATCATTCCAATGGTAGTCGCAATTAAAAGGCCAAGGTTGTGTGGTCCTCTAACAGGGTTTCCCTGAATATACTAATACATGTGTACACAAGCACTAATCAGGGGTGCAACAGGGTGTCAAAGTGACACCCTGCCACCCATGACTTTTTCACAATTCCACCGAATCAGAATCAGTATTTACCGATTCGGATAATTGACATAAATATTAGGGTTCCTCTAGTGCGGAGTGAACTAAAGGGACCAATGGATGGTGTGGGTTCAGTGTCTCGATAGCTGTCTTCGTGCATAGTTTCACAAGCCAGGTCTTTCTCCTTTGGTTTGACGCGGTTGTAAGTGATTGTATGGCTTACCGCCTTCTAGTTGGAGCAATTCACCTGCAGTTCAGAGGCCTGTGACCAGTGCTTGAAATGGAAAAATAGAAGTGCAGGTAATCTGTAGCAGAGTACCTGCTTGTTTCTGAGAAGTGCCGGTACTCTCCAATAAAAGTATAGCATTTCTCTTGAGAAGTGCCGGTAATTTCCCTCCCAAAATCAAAAAGTGCCGGTACTCCGTACCATACAGTACCGGCCCATTTAAAGCACTGCCAGTGACTGCACCTGTGCAGATTCCGATACCGTCCCTGTGGTTGGTAGCTCTTTATGGGGGACGTGATTTGCTCATAAGGTACTGCCCACATTCCATTTGGTATCGAATGCCCGCTGCTCTATCTCCAACTGGCAATCTTGTGAAAGTTCCTTTGTCATTGCTGTGCTTGTCGCTACTCCCATTACGTTGGTCTGGTGGCTTGTGGAAGTGAATCTACCCTGCTCTGCTCCTAAACTGTTTTCTGTTGATTTCTGTGGCCTTGGCTTGTGAAGTGGGGCTGCAGCTGAATTGTACCTTCTCCTTTTTGACTTGTCCCCCGCCTTTGGCTAGAAAATGGGGTACAGTTCTATTTTTTCCTGATTTGTGTCTCGGCTCTGCATATCAGTATTTGAGGTTGGTAGTTAGTTACGGTTGTGCAAGGTTTTATATTTCCTGTAATTGCTATATACGTTTTGTTTCTTTCAACCACTTATGGTGGTTTTGTGCGCAGGATGGCTCCAAGCCATCCAGGCACCCACCCGTTTTGGGAGTGCTGACGCTCCTCCCCACGGGGCCCCTGCAATATGCCTATATTGGAGGTGGTAGCAGAAGCGCTTCTGCTGCCACCCGACTCCCACCTCGGAGATCTGGTGACGTCAGCGCACACGCCGTCTTCATCAGAACAGTGCGTTTTTCCTCCTGGCAGGGATTAGGCATGGCAAAGAGGCAGGGGAAAGAGGAGGAGTTTTTCCTTTCCCCAGGTGTCTCTTTGCAGTGCGTTCATGCTGTGCGATCACGGGTGGGGCCGTGATTGCACAGCAGGAATGCAGCCACCAGCACCAAGGATTTCTATTTTTGGTGTAGGGGAGCGGCCCCTTGAGAAAATGTCACTCCCCAATAATTTAGGCATTGTTTTGGCCATTTTCTGCTCTCACCTTGGGGCAGATCGGCCTTATTTTTAGGCCCATCTGAAAAAGGCCACTAGACACCAGGGATTACATTTATTTGTATGTTGAGGAGCGGCTCCTTGGGCAAGGCTAGCTCCCAACTATGGGACCAATATTTTGGATGTTTTCTGCCCCATCTCCTCTCCCCATTGGCAAATTGGCCTCATTTTTAGGCCTATCAACTCCCAAAGGGAGCAGAAAGCCACTAGACACTAGGGATTTGACTTATTTATATGTTGAGGAGTGGCCCCTTGGGCAAGGAACGCTGCCCATTATAAGGGCAATATTTTGGCCATTTTCTGTCCCATTGGGTCAGATTCACCATAGCTTTAGGCCCCCAAAGGGTCAGAAAACCACTAAACACCAGGGAAGGTTTCTGTGAGTGTGTGAACTGGAGTTTGGCTGATAGTCTGCTTGTACTGCCGTTTAGCTGACTTAGGGGGTCATTATGATGGCGGATTCCCCGCATACTCCGGGCTGGCGGAAGCCACCGCTGGCCCGGAGTATGCGGGGAATCCGCCGAGGAGGCCTGAAAGACCCACCGCCAAATTAGGATGGCTGGTGGGTCTCACAATCTGTCCTCCACTTTTCCGCCGCGGTCGGAAAGGCGACCACGGCGGAAAAGCACTAACATGGCTGGCGGTGTCTATCAGACACCGCCAGCCATATTAGGATGTAGGGAAAGTAATGCTTTTCCGCGGCGGCTTTTCCGCCGTGGAAAAGCATACGGACATTCACTTTGGGGGCCCGTTGTGGGCCCCCTGGGTGAAGGTTGCGTGGGGGGTGCACATGGGGGGTACCTATGGTACCCCCTGCCTTTGCGTGCACGAAGTGGCAGGCACCGCACAGTGCCTGCCGCTTTGTGCATGCAAATGCACTGCTTTCATTTTTTACATTGCGGCGGGTGCTGCTTCAAGCAGCACCCGCCGCAATGTAAAACATACAGGATGTGACCGCCAGGGTGGCGGTCACATCCTAATCGCCATGGAGGGACCGCCGCTGCCCATGCGGACGGTCCCTCCTACTCAGGGGTGGCGGACGGACGCAAGTCCGTCCGCCATCCTAATCGACCCCTATGTGTGTTCTGGCATTGGCTGGTGTTGTGTGTTGCCTGGCATTTGGCTGATGGTGTGTATGAACCGACGCTTGGCTGGGGGAGTGTGTGGAGAGGGATGTGTGTGGACTAGCATTTGCCTGGAAGTGTGTATAGACTGGAACTTAGCTGGCAGTGTGCATGGACTGGTGCTTGGCTGGCAGTGTGTGTAGACTGGTGGTGTGTTGGTGGCTGGTAGCCAGTATGTGTACTGACTTGATTAAGTGTGTTTGTCAGTTGTCTGATGTTTGGGTGCTTGGTGGTGGGATTGGTTTGTTAGTCCTGTTGACGTATGAGAGTGATGGACCCTTGAATGGCGCAGTTTGTAGATGTAAATGTTGTATTGTGTTGGGCCAGCAGCTGGCAGTGTGAATGGTTTTCCATGTGTAATGCATGAAAGGCGTGCAAATGGACTGTAAAGCGGTTTTTACTTTGACGTCGCTTTACAGCTCACGAGCTGAAAGTCAAGGTTTCTCTGATCTGGTGTTGAAATAATTAACAATGACTTTTGCTGATTTTATTTCATAAAGTCATTGGTGAATACAGTTTTTTAATTAAAAATGTACTTACCCTTGTGCCAAATCCAACCAGTATGCCTATGATTGACTAGTGGATGGGTGTGCAATAATGTTTTGGTGTTTTTTCCTTTTTACCGTCAGTGCATACTCTCTCTGTAGTGAACACCTTCAGACCTCGCATCTTTTTGGAAACTGGTCACTAAGGGAATAATATGTGGTATGTTTGTGAGGACCCCACATGGTTTTACTTACCCAGAAGCCCTTGTAAATTTGATTAATTGAAAAAAACATATTGTTTCATCACAGTTCTGTGTGGGACAGTTGTGGGATGACTGGGCTGGCTCAAATTTCCTACCACCCAGCGTTCCTCCACTTGTCCTTTTAACTATGCCTGTGTGCCTGGGACTAGTGTCCGCATCAGGAATGAATCACACCAGGTCAATAGTAGTCCTCATGCAAAGACTACCATTGACCCTTGTGTGACCCATTCCTGTTGCAGCCAGTATGACGTTTTAAGCAGCACACATTGAAGTCACAAAACACCATTTACAGATTGTATGTGCAGGAAGGTCACCCCCTCAACACAGACACCCTTGCACTCTGGTGCAATGGTGCCTGCATTGGCGCTAGGCTGCTAAATTTTGCTCCAGCGCAGGAGGAAATGCAGTTCTGCACCCTATTGTTGTAAATATGATGCAGCCCTGCGTTTCAGAAGTGGCGTTAAGCCAAGGAGGCTAACGCCATCCTCCGCCACTTCATAGTAAATATGTCCCAGAGTTTTACTTCATACCATTTTTCTATTCTTTATAATTTACCATATATACTGCTGTATAGTCGGTACACAATGAAAAACCATTGTAAGGTGCTGCTCAGTTGCTGGCTCTGGGTACCTCAGGTTCTTGGAGAACGTACAAGTCTTAAATATCCATGCTACCAAAAGGATCCAGCAGACGTAACGATATATATTGCTTTCAAAAGTCTTCCATAGTAAGAAGAAGTTACAGATGAAAATGTAGACACAAAGTTTTTTTTTTCATCTCAATTTAAATATATTTTTTATTTGAACTGTTACTTTTTATAGGAAAACGTTGACGGATCTACACAACTGACCCCTTGCTGAATTGGCTCTTGTTTATTTTTCAGAAATGTATAGGGTTCCAGGATCCACCATGGGTTCCACACCTGCTTCCACCAAAAACTGGATGGAGATTGAAAGCACAAAAAACAGGAAAATGAGCTATCTCCCAGTAAAATGCCAAAACTGGGTTAAAAAATATGGTCAGAAAAAAGAACGTTAGAGTGGGGTCCTACGGCTATTTTAACGACCCGACGGACACATGCCCTGTTAACACCATACAACTAGAAAAAGTATCCGGGGGTCTAGAGAGAAACTACGAGTCTTACTATGGAGACATCAAAAAAGAAATGTTATGGGGGCGTGGCTAGCAGCCGGAGATGGCGGTAGCATAGAGGGCGAGCTCCGCGGTTGACGCGGCCTCCGGACAGATCCGACTACCAATCCGATTATAAAAATCACCCTGCGGAAAGGTACTGAGGCCCAGGACCGGGCGGCACAACCGACAGAAACCAGATTGAAAATCCGGCAGAGGGAAGTGAAGTTCGTCACACAGCCCACTCAGGCCGCAGAACGGAACTGGAGCCGGGGAGTTGCCTGACGCGGAAGGGCCGACAGGAAGTGCTGCGGGCTGGGCGAAGAGGTACCGGAAACGGCCGCTCGTGGAGGCGCACCGGGAGCGAGAGGGGTCCGCAGCCCAGCGCAAACGCCGGAATCCCTGGTACCCGTGCCTGCGAGACAGAACATCATCGACTGCTGCCCGGTGAGTGGCGGGAGCGACCCAGGCCACCATACGGTGGCGGACGGACCTGCTTAATCCGGGTCCGGGGCCGCCATCTTGACCCCCGAACACCGAAGGACCCGAGCCACAGGACTGCAGGGGTGCCACGGAGATCGATACGGCACCCTGTTTGAGACACGGGGATCGGGGGCTGGCTTTGACCGGACCACAGGAGGCCTGGCGAGAGGGACGCCGATAACTCGAATAGTGACGCAGGGGCGGCCCTTAGCGCACCGGCACACGACTCCACCGCAGTTGCTGCCCCACAGAAGTTATCCTGCGGAATAGATCCGGTCATCCTGGGCCCCCACACCCTATCATCGGCACGCAGTGCTTTGAACTTGGCTGCTGGGGCACGGTGCAGTCGGACCCCCTGCCCTGCATTACAGGGGGGGGGTCTACATCGCTGTTGGGAATCGCTGCATTCCCATTGACATTGACGGTCTGTGGGCACATCCCTGCGGCGACTGGAGTGGACCCGGCTGGGACCTGGAGATACCGGGGACTGCGCCAACCATCATGGAACTAATAGGGGCACAGTGAGGGCGACCTCCAACGGACTGTATCCCGCACACCACCCCTGCCACGGGATACCTCCACCAATTCAGTGACGTGGGTCTGTCTCGGATCACACGGCGACATAGCCTCACCCGCTCGACTCGCCAGCGGTCTGCACCCTGAGAGCGGCGCACAGTGCAGGCCACGACCATCGGTGGCCTACAAGTAAGAAAAGAAGACAACATCGGCTGGTGATCCATACATCAGCCAGGCCCAACCACGTCCATAAGCCACTTACGAAGCGGCGGGCCTCCACCTTCTGGAGGGACTCAGCTCCCTGAGAACACTGTCCACAGCGACTACTTTATTGCCGCGACAGCCATTATGGCGGGTAAAGGGCCGAAGGTAGGTAACGCACAGTCGCGACTCGAGAGGTACGCATATGATAAAACGACCTCCTCCCCACCAGCGCTAAAGCGCAGGCGAACAAAACAGCCGATACGGCGGGAGGTAGGAAGGCGACCCTGGAGGACGTGATGCGGGCCCTGACGCAAGTGCAGGCGACGGTGGGGTCGATCTCGACAGAAATAACACTAATAAGAGTAGACTTCCACAAGATGTCGGAAAAAGTCAACTCGATGGATGTAGTAACCAAATCTTTAGTGGAGGATGTCTCGGAGCTCCAAATCAGTGTGGAACGGCTCTCGAAAGAAAATAAAGACCTGCGTGCAAAGCTGGACGAGCAAGAAGGGCGCTCGAGGCGAAACAACATCCGCATAATAGGGGTTCCGGAATCGGAGGACACAAGGGTGATGGACCTATATGTGGAAGAGCTGATCAAACAAGAACTCAAACCCAAGGGTCTTTCCGGCTTCTTCTCCGTGGAAAGAGCGCACCGGGTCCCGGGGGGACGTCTGAAGCAAGGCGTAGCCCCGCGGCCGATCATTGCACGACTCTTCAATTTCCGAGACAGGGATGCGATCTTACAAGCGGCAAGAACTTCCCCCCCAATTAAAATCCAAAACTCTACCTTGGCGTTCTTTCCAGACTATACGGCAGAGGTCGCACGCAGGAGGAGGACATTCTTTGAAGTTAAGAAGGAACTTAGGGCGAGAGAAATTCCCTATGCCCTGCTATTCCCAGCCAAATTGAGAATAGTGGCGGATAACAAAAGTTGGTTCTTCGACACTCCGGAGGCTGCGCATGACTGGCTGGAAGGTTGGAGACCGACGGGCCTACCTCGCCGCTCTAACAGACCAAACAAGCACCGCACTAATGGATTCGGTCCAGGCTCCCAAGCATCCGGTGGAGACATAGATCTACATTCACCCCTGAGCGAGGCTCACGAAACTGAAGATAACAAAGAACAATGACTTCCCGGGCTTACTATGATAGACAAAATGCAACTCTGGCCGGGCGGGCCGCCAAGGACACTGGGCGGAGGTCCTCCGTGGACATGGAGGGAGACCGCCGACTCCGGAGAGTCCTTCACCCCAACGAGCAAGTACTGTGTTTGGGGTTTGGGTCAGGCACTCTGCTAAGTTGGGGGGGCGGGCAGTTCTAGGTCCGTTTAGCAGGGGGGCAGGGAGGGGGGGAGTTGGGGTGTGGGGGTTTGGTTTTTTTCAAACTGTTTCACAGGTGAAGATTGGACTCACGAGGCACACACACAAAGTATAGCGAGCTCCCGGCAATGTACTAGACCGCATTTAATATGGTACATAGGTACTCTCAACCACAGAAGCTATGGCACACAACACACGGAATGACATAGGGAGGGGGGAACTTAGGACGGGGCCGGTGGCACCTCTGGAACTTCTGTCCTGGAATGTGAGGGTCCTGGGAGACAAGGTCAAACGAGGTTTAGTATTGCAAAGTATAAAGAGATTCAATCCGGCCCTGGTCCTGCTACAGAAAACGCACCTAACAGGCACAGCCACACATGCTCTAGACAGGAAAGGTTACCGTATGATCGCTCATTCAGAATTCACTAGGGGGTCCCGTGGTACAGGAATACTAATGCATCGATCCTCCAGGTACATACTTTAATCCACGAAAATAGACGCGCAGGGGCGCTTTGCAGCGGCACTTGGACAGTGGGAAGGGAGGCCGCTGAATGTAGTCTCAGTGTACATTCCACCGGCGCTGCACACGGTTGCTCTCCCAGAATTGGGGAAATTTCTGTTGGAGCTCCCAGAAGGAGATCTCATAGTAGGAGGGGATTTTAACGCAGTGGTACACAATACCCTAGATAGATTCCCGATACGAACACAAGCTCCCGGGTCTTCCAGCTGAATGACTTCCTAGAAGCGCAAGGTCTGATAGACCTTTGGAGACGCCTACACCCGACTGACCAACAGTACACATACCACTCAGCGGTCCATGATAGTTTGTCACGGATCGACTATTTCCTGACACCGGGCCACGGGCTACTCACTATCGACGACGTACAGGTTAGGCCGAGGGGTATCTCGGATCATTCCCCATTGACGCTGACTCTCTCCAACCCAGAACGGTCCCAAAAGCGCATCTACCCGATATTCCCGGGGTACCTTAGGATACCACAAGTGACCAAAGCACTTAAAACAGCGACGTGGTGTTACATCGCCGAGAACAAAGGTTCGGTCTCATCCCCATCTGTCCTGTGGGAAGCCTACAAAACGGTTCTCCGAGGGCAAGCCATTTCCACTATAACAAGATATAGGCGCACCAAGAAACAGGAACTGCTAGACTTAGAAGACAGACTTGCTAAGGCCAACGAAGACCATTTGACTAACCCGACCAGGGGCACGCTGCACGCGCTCCAGCTGTGTCAGCAACGTCATACTGATCTTCTACGCCGAAGAGTGGTTGAACATATAGCGGCCACATTGAATAGGGTATACGATGTAGGGGACAAGGCGAGCAAGCTCCTAGCCTGGCTAGAGAAGAAACGAGAGGGGCAGAGGACTATTCTACAACTGAAGGACTCTACGGGGGCGATGCACACCCGCCCTGCGCTGGTAGTCGAACTCCTGGCTGATCACGTCCAGACAGTATATACCCCTGAATTAGAGGTTACGCAGGAAATGGCGGAGACAGCGCTCATGGGAGTGCCCACCTGCACCCTGTCGCAGGACAATGTAGAAGACCTAGAATCAGACCTAACGGCTGAGGAGATACAATCGGCTATCGCAGCGCTGCATTCGGGAAAAGATTTGGGCCCCAATGGGATACCGATTGAGTGGTACAAAACCATGTCTGAGACGCTTACTACACCGTTACTCAACATGTTCATAGACAGTTTGGACCAGGGACATCTGCCGCCTGACCAATGTATGGCTACCATTGTAGCGATCCCGAAACCTGGCAAACCCCCTGAGGATTGCGGCTACTACCGGCCGATTTCCCTCCTTAATGCCGAAAGCAAAATCTTAGCGAAACTATTGGCCAACAGGCTGCTGCCTCACCTTGCACACCTAATACATCCAGATCAATCGGGATTTATGCCGCACAGAAGTACGGCGATGAATCTCAGGCGACTGCATGGTGTGATGGCGAGGGCTCCATTATTGACAGACGATGCAGCAATCCTCTCGTTGGACGCCAAAATGGCGTTTGATTTGGTAGAATGGCGGTACCTCTTCGCGGTCCTACAACATATGGGCTTCGGGCCAAAATTCATAGCGTGGATTAGGCTACTGTATAGAAACCCTGTGGCGTGAGTGACAGCGAATGGCCACCTCTCGAGAGTCATTTCATTAGCAAGGGGCACGAGACAAGGTTGCCCGCTCTCGCCTCTACTGTTCGCCTTAGTGTTGGAACCCTTGGCAACTATTATTAGGACCTCTCAGCTACTGCGGGGCATAACATGGGGAGATGGCTGGGAGGACAAAGTGTCATTATACGCTGATGATACGTTAATATACCTAGCAGACCCGGCGGAGGGAATTCCAGTATTACTGGCACTGTGTGAGCGACAGGGGATAGCCTCAGGTTATATGATCAATTGGACGAAACCGGTGCTTTACATGCTGCATGGGACCCCGCCACACCTGAGCGAGGACTGCCCTTTGCTGGTGGAGGCCGTTTCCTTCAGATACTTAGGGATCCAGATCACACAGGACCACATGACATTTCAGGATATGAATCTAAGGCCGCTGCTCGACAGATTGAAAGCCGATGTGCGCCACTGGAAGACACTCCCGCTGACACTATTGGGCAGAGCGGCGCTTTTCAAGATGATGGCGCTGCCCCGGTTCCTTTATGTTTTGGAAAATACACCGGCAGTGGTCCCGCCTTCCTTTTTTAGACAGATATCAGGACAGCTGTCAGGCCTGTTGTGGGGAGATCGGCCGGCGAGGGTCGCACAGGTGAAAATGGTTAGAGACTGGTACAGTGGGGGGATTGCGCTCCCAAACCTGGAATTATACTATTGGGCGGCGCACCTCAAGGTGATTAACCAATGGGTGCATGCACCGCAGAATGACCCGGCGTATCTGGCAGACAGAAGGCAGCTTGGCACTAACACACTTCTGGCCCCGCTCTACAACAAAGGACTGACGGCGAAATTAATCGGCCCGACTAAGCACACAGTAACACTCTGGCATAAAGCTCAAACACGTCTGAAGTGGGGGGGTGTGATCACATGGGTTACACCCTTGTGGGATTCTAAGTCCCATGGCAACCTAAGACGCAGCAAAGGCTTCAACCACTGGGACAACATCGGGATCTCCACGGTGGGTGATATGTGGACCAGGGATGGGGTGGTTCCGTTCGAAACCCTGAGAGAGCAGTATGAGCTGGGTACTACTGAGACATACCGATACATACAGATTAGACATGCATTATTGGCTGTACTGACACCGGGCACTAAGGTCCCGGAGTCGGCTCCTTTAGAAGACCGACTACTCACCGACTACATAGAGGCTAGCGCTACTTCCCTCACATATCGCAAATTGGTAAACAACCTGCCTGACCCATTGCAGAAATTGAAAGAAAAATGGGAAGACGAGGTTGGGGAATTAGATGAGGCAAGTTGGAATGCTGCAATGGCGTCGCCTAGAGAAGCTGGAATTTCGGCGAAATTCCGATTGATACAATTTAAGATACTACACCGGGTATACTACACGCGCACCACCCTACACAAATTCCAAAGGGCAGATCACCCGTATTGTTTGAGAAATTGCGGGGAAGAAGGAACACTGTTTCATACCCTGTGGTCTTGTCCTAGCATGGTAGAATACTGGAGGCGAGTAACGCACACTATCGCCCAGACTCTGCAGCTCCCCGTCACACCTGACCATAGAATTTGTCTGTTGAATGTATGGGGCCCGACCAACCTGACACCACATGGGCGGCAATGGGTAGTTATAGGAATGATGCTAGCAAAGCGGGATATAGCACAAAAGTGGGGGGCATCAGCGGCACCGACCTTGGCGCAATGGTGCAGAAACATGGACATGCTCATGATGATGGAACGGGCGGTATATCAACAAAGAGCTAATCCACGTAAATTGAAAAAAATATGGTTGCCATGGAACATATACAGGGGGGAGCCTTGTGACCCGCAACCGGAGGAGGAAGATATAGATAGTTCAGAGGAGGAAGACGATATGGAGTAGAGGTGGGAAGAGTGATGGGGGTACATGACTACAGGAGGATTCAGGAACTCCCGTGCCCTCCTGGCATGGACAATAGTTAGACTACCTGTGGGATGTGAGGCCTTGACCGCTGTACTGATACAAATACATACGGTGATTTTTATTTTGAATGCTTCTGAAATGCCAATCTGTAAACCTGAACGTTGAAAGTTATGTAATAAAAGAAAACGTTGCGATCATGATAGGATGTGGCTGAATGTTGACGCCACACCGTTTAATGTTTGATACTGCTGACTGCTTTATCTTGATGCAACAATAAAAACAAATTAAAAAAAAAAAAATGTTTTGTGATAAACAAAGTGATGTGACTATGTGTCATGCTGACCCTACTGATTAACAGATATTATGTTAAATCTGTTTGCTTTTTCACATCTTAATATTAGGAATTTTGAGGGAATCTAATAAAATATTTTTCTATCCACTCAATAACTACCTAATTTTAACATTGCACTATTTTCACACATTTAATTTGGCACTGTAATTCAGTTACCCACAATAGACAATCTAGCAGTCCTACCAGCACAACTTTGGATTTTTTCTGAAGTTGATCTATCAATACTACACTGATAGACATACTGCACTTTCTCCTGGGTAAGGAGAGCCCAAATGATCTAGGGCGGAACCAGGTGAGAGCTGATGGGCACTTTTTCCAAGTATGGGAATTTGCGTGCAGCATGACACATATGGCCAGATGCATCAAAGTACTTTTTTGCGATTCCTAATTTGCGAAAATTACCGAATCGCAAATTAGGAATCTCAAAATGGTATGCATCATTTTTTTCGCATTTTTTTTGTGATTCGGTAAAAATCGCAATTTTTACCAAATCGCATAAAAAATGCGATTTTCAAATTGCGAATTCGCACTTCCCATTCATTCCTATGGGCTGAAATGCCCATAGGAATGAATGGTAATTGCGAATTCGCAATTTGAAATTGGAATTCAACAAAGCATTTCAAGGGTGGAGAGGGGGGTCCAAATGAACCCCCCCTGCACCCATGAAATGCACTTTTACCTGTAAGTTACATACACACATGTCCTAAGGACATGTGTGTCAAAACTTAACAGTTTAAAAAATGCATTTTTGTGCGTTTTTAAACAATTTTGCAAATTACCACGAGGTTCAACTTCGTGGTAATTTGCACTTGCAATTTGTAAAATTGCAAATGTTTTGAGAATGATGCATTGCATTTAAGGAAACGCAAATTTGCGATTCCTTAAAAGCAATCGCATTTTTGGAATTCGCTAAAAATAGCGATTTTCCAAAAATGCTTGATGCATCCCAGAAACCAATTTAGGAAGTGCAAACGGCCGATTTTTGCGATTCGCACCGTTTGCATTCCCTAAAAAGGTTGATGCATCTAGGCAATAGTCACATCACTTTGTTTATCACATAACATTTCTTTTTTGATGTCTTCCTAGTAAGACTCGTAGTTTCTCTCTAGACCCCCGGATACTTTTTCTAGTTGTATTAAAAAATATGGTCCACTGAATCAAGTCTGCCTTTTCCTGAAAGCTGGAGAGATGGTGATTTTAACACATCATCCTGCTCATTGATGTCATTTTCAGGGAAAAACTGATGTTTTCTTATGCAGCACTTTTTCCCATTTTCCCCAAAAACCCAAAATGTAGCTATATTGTGGCTAATTTCTCAGTCCCTGGGAGGTAACCCATAAACTCTGGGTACCTTTAGACTTCCCAGGATGTTGGAAAAAAGGACGCAAATTAGGCATAAATAGCTTATGTGGACAAAAAGTTATGGAGGCCTAAGTGCGACCTACCCCACATAGCCAAAACAAAGCTTAGCACGGTGGGGAAAAGGCCTAGCAGCAAAAGGGGACCACAGATTCTTCTATTCAGTATGAGTCAGGGGTTTTTGTTGCTTTTCCACCCCCGGAGGATCTCTGTGTGTGAAGTTTCTACTGATTTTTTTTTTTCATTTCTCCTATGCTTAAGACATTTATTTGGTAATGGCGGGTGGTGGTATGTTGTTGATCAGCTTTAATACTATCTTGTTGGCGTGCCTTATGAGCCTTGTTTTGTGATATTCCGTACTTTTCAACCTTCTCAATAGTTATGAGTGGCAGTCTGCCTGAGGGGCCAGTCGAGATGGTATTTCATAAGTAATTGGAGGCCACCTCATTGGTTACATTTGTGGGAGGGTCATTATTCAAGACTGCTCTTGAGTCTTCTGCTCTTACTTGTTTTACTAATGTTAGTAGATGTTTTGGTAGGGTGGAACGTTTGCCAATTATAGCTTCATTTCTCCTCACATCGTTTGCCTTGTGACTGCAAGCAGTAATGCCAGTTTCAGGTCTACCTTGACTATCTTTTTGTTGAGTGATAAGATGCTCTGTGCTAACAAATGTACGAGGGCAACTTGAACCTCTGGTTTGTACGACTGCAACGCCAGGGCATAGACAGTGGATAGCAAGGAAGAATTTATGGTGTTACGGATCATGTTTGTGGTGTAATTGAATTCCTTCTGGGGATGTTTGATCGTTGGTTTGCACAGGCCTAGTCCCCATCCCTCCCCCTTCTAGGATTTTCAACATGTCCTCTGGTCCTGTGGCATTGTCAGCCTCAAGATTTTCCTATGCAAAAAGATCCAGAGTTTATTGATTGTGAAACTCCAGAGAAAGTCTGATCAACACAGTTGGGCAGCGACCCTCGTCTCACTTTACAGGTGTCAAGTGGGCTAGAACTTGCCTGCTTGTCCCTTACTGGGCCCTAATGCTGTTGTATTTTTGGGTTATGTTGGAAATTAAGGGATTGATGTATTTGGGCCACTGTAATTAATCTGCTGTCTGGCCCTGCAGGGCCGCACCTATCTGATGCATCCGTCACATCATAGAAGGAGAAGTCCTGCTTATGTACAATGGCTAGGTGTTTCCTATGATAGTTGAGGAGAGCTCTATGATGTCTGTTACCTCTTATTCACCCCTGATTTTGGACAGGGTCTTATAGCCATTTGATTGCATGAATCTGAAAGGTGAATCACCTTCAGTGTAATTTCATCAAAGGCCTGCATGTGACTGGATGTGAGAGTAGAATTTTCAGTTTCTTTAGACTCCTGCATCTCTTATGTTTGTTGGGCTTTGCAGGTTTTTGGTAATTGTGAAGGGTCTTCCCTGAACCTAGTCCTAGTAAGGTACCTGATAGTCTTTCCTTGGTGCCTGTTGCACTTGACCATTCCGCCCTGTGATTCTTTTGTCCTGAAACTGTCTGGGGGCGGGTCCTCCACACGGACAGTTTCTTTGCGTAGGCCCAGTGGGCGCAAGTCTGGTTTGCTTACTGTCTCTCTCTCATGGGTCAAGCTCTGAGCCTAGACTCAAGGACTTCATGGAAGATCTTCTAACTCAAGGCAAACGCTGATGACCGGACTCGTTGATGCCGAACATAGAGCTGGGGTGCCAACCTTGCCACTGCCACTGCCGTTAGTAGCATAGTTACAAGCTTCACTGAAGATACCTCTAGCTCTTCCTCCACCATGTAAGTAACCTTTTTATCGAGAGGGATCTTTAACCATCTTGGACTGTTTAGCCTTTGAGCTTTAGATTTTAGTCTTCTATCTGGAGAGCTATACCCACTGTTGTAAAAACATGTACGTTGAACAGAGCACCTCATGCAGTACCTAGTTAACTTGTCATATAATCTTATTACAGGATCGTGGGGGGGTGCTCTCATGGGAGTGCCCCAAAAGTGTCCTGGATGATGCGTTCTATTTAAAGTAGGGAGAATCGAGCGGGAGCTCATCAGTTTCCCCCAAGCATCTATCTGAGACACTTCCACAGGCTACCTGGCTCGCACTTACAAGGGCTGGATACAGTTTGTGAGCTTGTTGACTCTCTGCTCCTCCGCTGAGGACCTTAGTCCCCCGTACTGTTGACTTTGCTCCAGTGGCCCAGTAGTCCATTGCCCGATGTGCCCTGGAGTGCTCAGTCTGCTGATTGGAGCACTGCTCCCACTGAGCTCCAGCTAAACTCTTTCCGCCGTGTTTGGGCTTGAAGTGTGAGGGGCAATGATGCACAGGACTAGTAGCACTGGCAGAAGACTAGTGGGGTAATTCAGTAGTTAAGGTAGCTGAAATGCTACAGGAATGGATTACTGAGGCCAAAGCAGTAGGTGGGCAGTTGGCTTGTTAAGGCAGGCAGGTGCAGTGAACCAGAGCACTGACCCTCAGGAACATAGTGCACTTGCTGAAAGAAAGTGCAAAAAGCAGAAATGTGCAGTGTCCCTAAGACAACTAAAAGAGGCAAGGAGCACACACAACATTTTTCCGTGGGCTTCACAATGAAAGCACTTAAAAGAAGAGTGCCTGTACCATTCTAATCTCCTTACATGGGGCAAATCACGCCAATTCCAGACCCATGTAAATAGCCTGGTAACTAAAAACAAGGGATAGGATTATGCTGTTTGCCGCAGAAAACTGGATAGCTCACACAAACCATATATATGTTGACACCAAGATTCCGGCAGGTTCCTTCTGCAACTCTTCTGACTGTCAGAGTGAGGCCCTCACAGATAAGCAAATAGAGGTAACAGAGGTATAACCAGCTCAAATTGTTAAAGCCATATGCAGGTATGAGGCTTCAGGGCCAAATGGTCTGCACAGTAGTGTGTTTAGAGAAGATGCAGTATACTGAGTACCTTACATGCTTACTCTCTTCAATTCCTGTCTGACGACATCCAACATTCCAGATTCATGGAGGGGTTCCATCCTATATTCCATCCATAAAAGTGTGGTAGGACGGACCTTTAAAATTTTAGACCAATTGCCTTGCTGTATGTAGAAGTGCTAGAGCGCAAACAGCACTCTAAAGAATAGAGGTGCATTATACTCATGGTTTGCATGCACCCATATATGTTTTCAGTATCACAATGTATTATGTTTATTAAAGGCATTTATTTTACATGTTAAACAAGAAACTTAATGTGTGCTTTACATAGAATTGTTATATATTAGAAGACACCATTACTTTTTGTATACACCGGTGCAGAAAGACATTATAATCATATTAATGACATTGTGTGTGTTAAAAGTTACCTGCAGTCTAGGCCCAGAGATAGAATCTGTTTAGTTTCGGTTCTTCAGCTACTGAAGAAATAATTACATGTATCTTTGAAGGTGCCGGAACAGTATGCTCTCATCCCATTTCAGGTAGAAGGAATTTATCCTCATTATTTTAGTCGAAGGAGAAAACTGGAATGCCTTTGAACAGCCTGGCCTATCTATACTCCTAGGTCACAAGGAAGCAAAGAAGATTTAATTAAAGAAATCGTGGAAAGTTACCGAAGAGCTGAAAGTGAAATAATGGTCACGTGATACATTTGGGAGGGGGGGCTGAATTTATCCTTTTTGTATTGTGCGCAGAGACAGAAAATCAGGCTTCTAGATTTTCGGAGGAGAAGGAGCATCTTAAGAGCGAGCTCCATAGCTTTAAGCTATTTTGACCCATTAGACGGGAGTACTTCTAAGGAAGCCTACATGTGATAACACCTTTGAGAACTATGATATGGGAACCCACTAGAACCATCATTCATGAGAATAGTGTAGGGAAAGATATTTCATGCTCTCTTATCTAATGAAAGGGATTTAGATTCAGCCTCCATTTTGGGTTGTGTACCAATCTTAGAGTTTATTGTTTTGTGTCTCTTTTGCCGAATCAATTATATGCATAGATTTGGCTGTGTATACATCCAATTATTTTTGGCCTTATATTAAAAATCCATAATTAGAATTCGGAGTCTGTGGTCTTTACAGCATGACTACATTGTACGTATAATATTGATGTGTTTCTTCCCCTCGACAACTTTTAGCAGGCCAATTAAAGGCCCAATTTTGGCTCAATCAAATGGTAGCAGAGGATGGGTTGCCTCTAAAGTGAGGGGAATTGAGGGATTTAGAGTAGAAACGGAGATAATAATTCTGACTCTGGACTCGGCGTAGAAGATGGTGGAGGAACGGCGATCAATGGAGTTAGGAGGATGCTGATGGTGCGTCGGAAGCAATGGTGGAGTGAGTATGACATTGTGTAGTGTGTTAGATTGCGGGGATGTTTTGTTTGTGTGTTGTCTTGCGAAGTGAGATTGAGTGATTGTGAGTTAATCGGTTTATTGGTCTAGACAGGTGCAGATCAGGAACATTGGTGAGCGGACTCAAGAGAAGTCCAAGATCCCGGGATAGTTGTATATGTAATTGTCCAGTTGATTGTGGGTGTCGTGAAGCGCTAATCGGCAATCCACTTGTTGTAGGGAACTTTGTGTGAAAGAAGAGTAACCTCGCAGTGGAAAGCCTCAGGTACTTGGGGTGGACTACAGCGAGTAGATGACCAACGCAGGACGTGGGTCACAATGGATGTTCTTGTGAGAGTGTTCTATCGATCTTGTAGAAAACGTGCGATTACTTGTTTATGTGACTGTTAGTTATTGTGGCTGTAGTAGGAAGCAGCTCTTTGGTTAATAACTTTGGTTATACAGTCACTTGTGTATGTATGTGTGAGCGAGAGTGTATGAAGAGAAATTGGAAAGGGGGGTGAGCCACTACAAGGAGGGAGTTATGGCATCAGAAAGAGCTGCATTGGGATAGGTCTAAATGCATCTATAGTGGAAACATCAAATTTTTGATTGCCATAAGCCGCTTTTATAATGAGATGTTTTAAAGTGTTGCACGATATGTGTAGAGGTGACACAGGAGTGATAACTCGGGTTGGAGAAGAAGCTCCACCAGGGTATACTCCAGCACATTCCATGGCAACTAATGTAAGACTCCATACTATAGTGTGGTTACAAAATTGGCACAAAATTATAGAGAAAGAGGGAGAATTGACTTTTCCTCATTATGGGTCCTTTCCAATGGAGGTATTGTACCAGCTCAGGGGAGTAGTGAATGCTTTGAACCCTCCACCTAGACACATGCAATTTCAGGCTTAAAATGCATGGATGAGGGGGGGCGTGGCCAAGATGGCGGGGTGAGCGGACGCTTCCTCCCGTAGCTCCTCCGGCCCGGCTCAGCTCGAGCCCCTTTCTTGCGCTTCTCTCCCCCCGCTGATGCTCAGCGAGTGAGAGGAGTGTGGCGGAGTACTTGGCGCGCACATTGATGTTACTTTGGCCCTAATCGCCTCGGAGGACGCACTTCAAAAGTTTGGTCGAAGATCGAGGAACGGAGGAGAGCCTGGGAGGCGGAGCGAACTGCAGTGCTGTCCAGACGCCTCGGCTGGGCCTGGTGCTGAAAGCTGACGATCCGGAGGGGATCGGACCCGCCGCGTGCCGGAAGATAACAGAGCCCGACGGGCGGGGTCTTGGTGGCACGGAAGACTTTAGATTTGAGATTTGCGCTTTGGCCCCCCGACTAGCGACGGCGACACACTGCGCTGTGCAGGCCCCGACCCCATGAACGACAGCCGGGGGCCTCAACGCTGGGATCGGCCCACTCGGGCCCTTCTGTGAAACTGTGTGACATTGGCTGTGGAACTTCTTTGATTGCTGTGATCCGGGGGGCACCGGCGGTGTCGCCAGCCTGGGCCGCTCTTCCCGGCCCCGCCCTGCCGCCATCTTGTCCCCGAAGGACTGGTGTTGATAGCCTCCATCGGTGCCCTTGGCTGGCGGGTGCTTGCAGTCGCCTCCGCTACTATACTAACTTCCTGTGGGACGTGCTGAAGGGGGACCCCTGCTTTGGCTCCCGATCATCGCCCTGGCTGGGCGCCGTGACTGGCAGTGCCCGGACTGGTCCGCCATTTTGTCACTTGTGACGCAGCACCCCTGCTTGCAGAGCGCTCGCCGGCGACTGGGGAACCCTGAGGCGGCCGATCCTGAGCCCGCTCGTCCACTGTAGCGACTACGATGACTGGGAGGGGCGGCTCGCGGAAGGGGGACCGTACCCTGCCGGATATGCTTGGCAGGGCCCAGCAGCTGCGGGACAGAACACAGCCGTCGCCGGGGTCCTCCCGAGCCTCGGCGGATGCGGCTGGGGGCGAGCCGCCGGTCACGAGGTCCCTTATGGAGGAACTGTTTAGCTCCCTCAAGGAAGACTTTCAAACGCTGAAGAAGGAAGTGGCCAGTGAGGTCCGTGAAGTACGCAGGGAGGTGGAGGGCCTTGGCGAGCGAGTTGAAACAGTAGAGACGGCGGCCCAGCGCCGGGATGAAGAGATAGTCCATCTTCAACAGGACGTTCTCCGCCTCCGGGAGCAATGTGTTGAGCTCCAGGCCCACTCTGAAGACCTTGAGAACAGGTCCCGGCGGAACAACATCCGGGTGCGTGGTGTCCCATCCGCGGACGAGGGGGCCGACTTGGTGGCCTATCTGCAGGACCTGTTCCGAGAGATCCTGGGGGAAGATGCAGACTTCCCTGTCCGCATTGACAGAGCGCATAGGGTTGGTCGACAGCGCCAGTCATCGGCGCCCCCACCGGAAATTTTGGCATTCTTGCCCGACTTCCCGCTGAAAGAACGCATCATGGCGGAGGCTCGAAAGAAGCAGCCTCTAACTTTCAGGGAGCGGCCTGTAGCGCTCTACCAAGACCTGTCCGCCATCACGCTGCAGAAGCGCAGGTCCTTCAGGATTGCCACTGACTTTCTGCGCGAACACGAGACGCCTTACTCCTGGGGACACCCTTTCCATCTGATCTTTAGGTGGAACGGGGCGCTGCACCAGTTGCGCTCCCTACAAGACATCTGCGGGGTCCTGGGGCTCACTGCTACAGAGGAGGACGGAGCTACACCGTCGTGGAGGCGCCCAGAGAGACGGAGCCGACGGAGGTCAACGAGGAGACAGTCGCCAGCGAGTGCAGGGCGTCCTGATTCCCTTACTATCAGGGCGGACATGGCTGATGCTTTGAGGGCGGCGGCCAGGGACTTGGCCGACTCCAATGGCGTGGCCATGACGGCCTAATCTCGTTCCGGGGGGAGATGTTCTTAGCCTTTACGATGCTGGGTTGGGGCCAGGGGTCGGGGGGAGCGGATGGAGGTGAGTGGCTGAACGTCCACTTTGCTGTTTTCTACGGACTTGCCCGTTTTGGGGCTTGACTGGGACAATGGGGTGTTCAAGTTTGTATCTGGCTAGTTGCCATGGGTGTGTTTGGGGAGAGTGTGAGGGTTGTTTTGTTGTTGGGGAGGTCCCGTCCGATGTTGTCCATGCCCACGCTTGGCCTGTTCTGGCCTTTCCCGCGCGCCTGCCCCATGTGCCCCGCCCGCTGATCCCTTGTTTGCTATATAGCGTTTCTGATCCCTGGGTGGAATGCCGTCCTTAAAGGTAGTGACCCTTAATGTTAAGGGTCTGAATAACCCCGTGAAGCGAAGGGCGATCCTATCATTGCTGGAGGGGACACAGGCGGATATATGCCTCCTGCAGGAGACTCATTTGCTGTCCCGGGATTGCCACAGGTTGCGCTCTGCCAAGTTCCCCACTCAGTTCTTCTCCTCGGCGGCGACCAAGACTGCGGGAGTAGCCATTCTTTTAGCGAGCTCCTTTAGAGGTGAGGTTCTGTACAAGTATGCTGAACAGAAGGGGAGGCTCCTTGCATATCGCATGCGCCTAGGGGGAATAGCTTTTACGGTTGGCTCAGTTTATAGCCCGAATGATCACCAGGATCGTTTCTTGGACTCAGTGTTGGTGGACGTCACTGCCTCTCCCGACCGCCATGTTATCCTGGGGGGAGACCTTAACATTGTTTTCGACTCTGCTATGGACAGGTTGGCGCAACGCTCCCCGCAGACGGGGGAACTTTCCCGCGCGGTGAAGGATCGGATTGTGGAGATGGATTTGCACGACCTCTGGCGCTCTATACACCCCACTGATAGGGACTACTCCTACTTTTCCCATGCGCACCGCACCTACTCGCGGCTGGATTACCTCCTGGTGAGTGGGCCAATGTGCACTGCCGCCACAGCGGCGGACATTGGGGTCCTGTCTCTGTCCGACCATGCGCCAGTTTCCGGTGTTTTCAAGTGGCCGGTGGCCGGTGGCCTCTCCCTCTCGGGGGACATGGCGTCTTCGCGACACCCTTTTACATAAAAAGTCTGTGGTGAAGCGCATAGGGGAGGTCATACAGGATTATCTGATTCATAATGGCAACTCCGACACGTCCCAAGCAACGCAGTGGGCGGCTTTGAAGGCGGTCCTCCGGGGGGAATTTATTTCCATCTCCTCAGCCGAAAATAAGGAACGGCAACGTAAGAGGGGCGAACTGACCGCGCAGGTCCGGGAGCTTGAGCAGGTCCATCGCCGCACAAGGGCTCCGAGAGTTTGGAGGCAGTTGAAAGCAGCGAGGAAGCTCCTGTCGGCACTGGATCTTGATAGGGCGGAGTATGCCGCTTTACGCCTGAAGCATGCCTTCTACTCAGAGGGGGACAGGTGTGGTAAGCTCCTAGCCCACCGGCTCCGGGTCTTACAGCAGCGTAGTGTCGTGAAGGAACTGGTGGGCGCGGACGGGGTTGTTGTTTCTGGTGACGCAGAGGTGGCGGAATCTTTTCGCAGCTTCTACGAAGCGCTGTATGCTGGGGAGCCCTCCTCGCCGCGAGACGCCGAGGACTATTTGGAGTCAGTGGCCCTCCCGGTGCTGGATCCCGCCCAGGCGGACCATCTGGAGAGGGACATCCATGTTGAGGAAGTAATCTCCGCTATAGCGCGACTGAAGCATGGTAAGGCCCCGGGCCCGGATGGCTACACCTCCTTGTTTTATAAGACCTTTTGCACCGCTGTGGCCCCTATGCTGGCTCGACTGTTTAATTCATTCTCCGAGCCTGGCGCCATCCCACCGGACCTCCTGAACGCAACGGTATCGGTCATCCCGAAACCCGGGAAAGACCGGGCCTTGTGTGGTTCGTACAGGCCCATCTCGCTCTTAAATGTCAACCTCAAGTTATATACGGGGATTCTAGCGTCCAGGTTTGGTCTACACCTACCAGGACTGGTGGAGGCGGACCAGGCTGGCTTCGTACCCGGTAGACAGACGGTTGACAACACCAAGAGGGTGACGCATGTACTAGAGAAGGCCTCACGGATCCCGGGGGAGCGGATGCTGCTATCAGTTGATGCGGAGAAGGCCTTCGACAGAGTTCACTGGCCGTACCTCGAGCTGGTTCTCAGGAAACTGGGTATCGGTGAGAAGTTCCGCACCATGGTCTTCAACTGTTACAAACGTCCTTCAGCGTCGGTGCGGGTCAATGGGTGTAGCTCCGGTAGTTTTGCCATCGAACGCGGCACGAGGCAGGGTTGCCCCCTCTCGCCGCTTCTGTTCGCCCTCTACATGGAGCCGTTTTCTCAGAGGATTCGCAACAACCCGGACGCTATTGGGGTCAAGATGGGCCAATATGTCCACACGGTCAGCCTCTACGCGGACGATGTCCTGCTGACTCTAGACGACCCCAGGAGGTCGCTCCCTGCTTGCGTTCAGGAACTGGACGCCTTCGCGCGTGTGGCCGGCTTCAAAATGAATATGAGCAAGTCGGTGGCGTTGGATGTGTCCCTGACGGCGGATACCAGGAGGGACCTTCAGCGCCTTTTCCCCATGCAGTGGTCCTCGTCTACGGTGCCATACCTGGGGATCCTGCTGGCGCCCATACTGCCTGAGATGGTGACAGCCAATTACACTTCCCTCGGCAGGAAGATCAAGGAGGAACTTGGCCGCTGGAGCAAGGGCCTTCTGTCTTGGCTGGGTCGCATCGCGGCGGTTAAGATGACGGTGCTGCCCCAGATTCTGTACCTCTTTCGAGCTCTGCCTCTCCAACCCCCTGTGGGTTGGATAAGACAAACGCAGGCTGACATCTCCCGCTTCGTTTGGCAGGGCCGCAAGCCACGGATGAAGAGGGTCCTCTCCACGCTTGCTCCGGAGGCGGGGGGTCTTGGCATCCCGGACCTCCGTAAATATTTCCAGGCGGCGCAACTGCGATACATGGTGGAGTGGAGCAGGTGGGAGTCCGACAAACACTGGCTTTTTCAAGACCAGGCGGTGGCGGGCCGCACCCTCCAAGAGGTTCCGTTCCTCCGCCGCGCACATCGCCCTGCTAATCTCTATGCCTCTTTTGTTACGCGGGTCCCCCTGAGGGTGTGGGATGCAGTTTGCGAGGCTCATGTCCTGACCACTTTCCCCGCACCGTTCACACCCATAGCGGGTAACCCGGACTTCTCCCCAGGGATGGAGCCGGGGGCCTTCTCCCATTGGGTGAGCGCGGGCTGTAGGGCGCTTTTCCAGATCTACGGGCCGGAAGGCGTGATTTCTTTTCAGCAACTTCGGCAGGAATTCGGCCTGACGGAGATGGACAGACTGCGCTATATGCAGGTCCGACACTGGGCTCACCAACCCCAGGTGCGCGACACCGCGGCTCGCCAAATCACACCGTATGAGCGGTGGTTGGTGACTCGGACCTCGGATGCCAAGCTGATTACCGATTTGTATAAATTCCTTCAGCCCCCGACGTTCCACTATTATAACCCGGGGAGGGAGCGCTGGCACAGAGAATTGGGTAGGACACTCAGCCATAAGGAGTGGGACAAAATTGCATATCGGGCGCGGCACTCTGCGTATCACACGGGACTCACGGAGACCTTTACTAAGGTGTCTACTTATTGGTACTACACCCCGGAGAGGCTGTATGAAATGCATAGACACACTGACAAGGGGTGCTGGCGGGGATGCGTACAGGAGGGTACCCTCTCACACATTCTTTGGGCTTGCCCGGTGCTGACCGCTTATTGGAAGGAGGTTTTAGATGAGGTGGATAAGCACTTTGAGATTGAGCTGCCGCGCTTCCCAGCGTATGTTTTGCTAGGCCTTCCCAATGACCTAATGTATCCGTTGAAGTCCCGCAGGGGTAGACAGATTGCAATTACGCTGGGCTCAGCGGTCCAGAACATTCTTGTCCACTGGCGCACCACCACTGTCCCCTCCATAACGGGTTGGTTGCATAGTCTCTGGCAGGGGTTGGGGATGGAGAAGATGTCGCTCATGGTGGCTGGGGATGTAGATCAATTTGAGGAGCTATGGCAACCCTTCCTAGCACTACTGTCCACGGAATTCCGGGAGCTCACCTGCCCGAGGTACCTGCGACTTCTTAGGCTGACGCCACCGACGACCCCGGTAGATTAGACTGCACGGGGGACAGGATCTTAGGGGATGGGGTGTGGGCTGATTGGGGCGGGTTATCCTAGTACAGGGCCATTGGACAGGGGAGTTGGGGTGTTGTTTTCTTTCTCCTTTTTTTATTGGGGGTGGGGGGATCGGAGGGACTGGGTTGTGCTTTGATGAGTCGCTGATGGCTATCCGCGTTCGGCTTTAGATGGGGTGTTGAGGTGCATGCGAGGGTCACACAGATTGCTTATTTGCCTTACTTTTGCTGTATTTTTCTTCTGGACCACCGGACTTCTTCTCGCCAACGCTCCTGAGATGCACTTCTTCCTCTATTGTGCTGTATGTAACCTTAACCTCCTATTCCCCTCCCCCATGTTTTTTTGCCTTAATAAAAATGCTTTAAACCTAAATGCATGGATGAGAGCAGCAATGGCAAAGAAAAGAGAAGCTACACAGGGAAGGATGAAGAGGCCAACAAAGGTATATCAGGATGCTAGGTGGGATTCACACTTGAAGAGAATGAGAGTAGACGCCATAGAGGGAGAACGCCTATATCCATTTATGCTGTTGAAAGGAGAATTGGAAGGACAGAGTAAGACAGAAGAAGACAGTGATACAGATGATAGCTTCCATGAGAGATTGTCAGCAGATCGTCCCCCACCTTGTGATTCCACATTAGAGCAAGAAAGAATGCACCAGCCTGGAGAAGCATCAGGGATAGACCAGACCGGTTCAGAAGAGCAGACAGCTGGAGTACAAGGGATAGTGGCAGAAGGAATCAGAATTCCTGGAGGGCCAGGATTTGTGGACACCAAGGACAATGGAAGGGAATGTGCTAGACAGTTGCCAGACTCTCTAACAGTACCTATTACAGTCGGACCTGTGGTTTCAAATTATAATCCTAAAGAGAGGGCAGATGAAAAACAACCACAGCAGCCCAGAGAAAGGGAGGAAACTATGACTAGGGTAAGTATTACTATGAGTGGGACAGGTACGGTTCAGGGACCAGTGGAAACTAGCACTCCGTTACCAGCTACTGCCGATCCGTCAAGGATGGACAGTGGGTCAGACCGAAGTCGGACAGGAGCTTTGGCAAATTCTAGATCAGACATCAGAATGTGGGTTCAACCAGTAAGGGAGTCAATGCTACCAAGAGAAGAGCGAGATATGAGGCAGGAAGCTCCTAAAGTAACGTTTCCACCACAAGGGTTGTGTGAGGGTAATCATTGGAGAAGTCAAAGTGTTGAGAATGGAGGAAGGTGTAAGTCCAAGAAGGGCACACTGTTGTGGCAGGGAAGAATTTAGAAGTGAGCAAAGTCCGAGAATGATACAAATGGAAATTAAAGCACCGTTGTTAGACGTGGTCAGGTTGAAAAACGAGATAGATGAAGTGATAGAAGGGAATCTGCCATTGAAAAGGATTGAAATATATGATCCCAGTGAATTGCTCTTTATAGCTAAGGATGTTACGAAAAAGGCAAAGCGTGCTCATGAGGCTTTGGTACAATTGGCAAGAAGGTATAAGGTGGATTTGACCAAAACTAAATTGATGCAGGGAAGCTGCAGATTGAATTACACTGATCAGGATTTAGAGGAAAAGTGAATCACAGGATCAAAGGCGCAAATTAGAGATTTGATAATAGCAAAGAGACCATGGAGAGCATTGGATAAATGGGAAGAAAGATGATTCAAAAAGAAAAGTACCAAGAAGGTGGTAGGAGATACTCCGCCTCTAGGTGGAGAGATAGGAGCTACAGAAAATTCCCTCTAAAAGAAGTACAGAACGGAGGGTATGTTCATGTGCCATGGAGTTGGGGTGATTTGGCAGCTTTCACTAATGATTTTCCTCGGTTGAGGGAAAAACCTGCCGATTGGTATAAACAGATTGATTGGTTTGTTAAGATCTCGAAGGTGTTGTGGATTGATTTGAATACTTTGTTTTATATAGTGGTTCCGGTTGATTTGTGGACTCTGTGCAAGGTTGCTGTTGATTGGCCTTCTGCGGAACCAACTAGAGATGCGTTAACAAATGATCCTTCAGCGGAAGTCATCAAGAAATATGAACAAGTGACTGTCCAGATCTCCTGAGGCTCTGCCGGGAGCAACAACGCTGCCTAGGCGTGGCGCAACTTCGTTTTTAAACCTGCACTGATTTTAAATACCTTTGCCTTCACTTGGTCAGGGGCTGCGCTCTGGATATCGCGCACCCCTTGCCGCCACCGGACTTCCTTGGCTGCCGCCGCCAGAGCGCCCCACGCTGATCGTTCCCTCCCCCTCTGACGGGCAGGTCACGAGGGCGGGGACGGGCATGGCTACCATCTCGGGCTGCTCTGTGGTTGGCAGGGCAGCTCCTCTGTCCCTCCCCCCCTGGCAATTTCCTTCAGCCGGGTGAGTCCCGCCCCAGCTCTCTCTGACTGTCCAGATCTCCCGAGGCTCTGCCGGGAGCAACAACGCTGCCTAGGCGTGGCGCAACTTCGTTTTTAAACCTGCACTGATTTTAAATACCTTTGCCTTCACTTGGTATGGGGCTGCGCTCTGGATATCGCGCACCCCTTACCGCCACCGGACTTCCTTGTCTGCCGCCGCCAGAGCGCCCCATGCTGATCGTTCCCTCCCCCTCTGACGGGCAGGTCACGAGGGCGGGGACGGGCGTGGCTACCATCTCGGGCTGCTCTGTGGTTGGCGGGGCAGCTCCTCTGTCCCTCCCCCCCTGGCAATTTCCTTCAGCCGGGTGAGTCCCGCCCCAGCTCCCTCTGACTGTCCAGATCTCCCGAGGCTCTGCCGGGAGCAACAACGCTGCCTAGGCGTGGCGCAACTTCGTTTTTAAACCTGCACTGATTTTAAATACCTTTGTCTTCACTTGGTCAGGGGCTGCGCTCTGGATATTGCGCACCCCTTGCCGCCACCGGACTACCTTGGCTGCCGCCGCCAGAGCGCCCCACGCTGATCGTTCCCTCCCCCTCTGACGGGCAGGTCACGAGGGCGGGATGGGCGTGGCTACCATTTCGGGCTGCTCTGTGGTTGGCGGGGCAGCTCCTCTGTCCCTCCACCCCCTGCCACGCCCCTACTACTTCCGGTGGGCTATTTTATGGCACCTCTATCTCGGCCGCGCAGCGGACGAGCGCAGCGGGCGCGACGAAGGCGTGCCAAAGTTGCGCCTAAGTTAAGCCCGTCTGCGCCCGTCCGCGACGGGCAGGGACCAGGGGCCACACTCCCTGCCCCCTTAGTGGCATACACATCTGCACAAATCCTCTCCTGCACTGCTGATGTGCCCCTATCTCACTCTCTTACGCAGCACCTCACTTCTCTAGGTATCTATGTCCCCATCTAGGCTGTGTTTCTCCTCCGCGGTCTACTTTTTCCTCGCCCATTCAGGACACTAGGCTTTCTTCCACTACACCTGTACCATCACACATTGCCTCTGCCTGCCTTCTCAACACTCGCTCGGCAGGCAAGCATCAATTACAACTTTTCAACCTTTTTACCTGATATTCTGTTTTTAACGGAAACATGGTTCTCTGAGGCTTCTCTCCCTGACATCCTGGCCATCCTCCACGATTCCTATTATTATGCCCTCCGGGCCGACCACCCTGACGGCAAGATCGGGGGGGTGTAGCCATGATTGTTCGGACCAGTCTCCAATTCCAGCTTCTCTCCCAACCGTCTATAGCTGGGGTGGATTTTCTGGTTGCCCGCTCCACTAACCTCCCCGCACCTCTCACAGTCGTCCTTGTCTATCGCCCCCCCTGAGCATGTCTTTGTTTGTAGCCTTCCTGCAGGAACTCCTTGCTACCCTCGTAGTTAATAACTCTTCGGTCCTCCTGTAAGGCGACTTCAATTATTGGCCCGGCACCCCAGGGAGGATTTGGCGTCCAAGGACTTCACAGCCACCCTCTTGTGCCTTAACCTCAAGTCTTATGTATCTACTCCTACTCATAATCTTGGACATATCTTGGACCAAGTCTGGTCATCCCAGGACATAGTCTCCCCCCCCAGCATTCTTCCTTGCCCTTGGTCCGACCACTCCCTTATTTTCTTCACTATCAACCTTGGCTCCTTTCATAAATCCTCACGTCCCAAGAACGTTTTTGCACGCAGCTGGAATCACGCGGACCTGCTCTCTCTTTCTCATTCCCTTGCATCTTCCTCACCTGATCTCAATGGCATTCCCCTTGATTTACAGGCCGCTGCAGTTAGCAACTGGTTATCTTCCGCCTGTGATCAAGTCGCCCCTCTTAAACTAGTCAAGTCCATTCGTCCTCACGAGGCCCACAGATGGTTTAACTCTGAGCTCAAGGTCCTCAAGCTGGAACTTAGACGCTCTGAGCGCCTTTGGCGCCGTAGCTACTGCCACGACCTCAAAGCTAATTACAAATCTCTACTTAAAGAGTACAAGAAAGCCATTCTTGTGTCCAAGACCAAGTACTTTTCTGAGCAGGTAGTCTAATCTGCTAATAAATCTAAAGAGATTTTCTCCTTGGTTAATAACTTGGCCACCTCTGATCGTGCTTGTCCCACTTTTATTCCTTCCCAAGCCCTCTGCTCTCCTTTAAACGACTTCTTTCTTGAGAAGATCGTCAAAATTAAATCCAACATTTCTATCACTCCCTTCACTCCACTCCATTCCGCCCCTTCTGCGTCTAATTCTTACTTTTCCTCTTTTCCGCCTCTTTCCTTGGACTCCTTCTTAGCTCTGCTCACAAAAATCAAGTCTGGCTCTCCTACCGATTGTGCCCCCGCTCGCATCCTGAAAATCCTCTTTTCTTCTTGTCCTGCCACTCCTCTTTCCCTTCTCAATGCTTCTCTTTCTACTGGCTTGGTTCCTTCCTCATTTAAATCTGCTATTGTTTCCCCCATTCTTAAAAAACCTGGTCTTGATTCCTCCCTCCCTTCCAACTTCAGACCTATCTCCCTTCTCCCCTATCTTGCTAAAATTCTTGAAAGCTACGTCACTTCCTTTCTTTCTTCTTTTATCGAGCAGAACCATCTCCTTGCTTCCCATCAAGCAGGTTTCCGTTCGGGCCATTCGACCGAATCAGTGGTGCTTGCCGTCCTCGACGAGCTGAAAGCTAAGGCTGACACCAACTCCCCTCAAGCTTTGGTTCTCCTCGATTTGTCCGCTGCGCTTGACACGGTCGATCATAACATCCTTCTTGACCGTGTCAGCGCAGCGGGCATTCGGGGCCCTGCCCTTTCCTGGATCACGTCCTTTCTAACAGGACGTTCACAAGCTGTCCATCTCCCCGGTTTTTCTGCTCCCCCCCTCCCGGTGCCCTGTGGGGTCCCCCAGGGTTCCTCCCTCTCTCCTCTCCTTTTCAACCTTTACATTCACCCCCTTATCTCTTCTCTTCTCGAGCTGGGGGTCTCTGTGTATAACTACGCAGATGACCTCCAGCTCGTCTTTGATCTCTCCTCTTCTTCTCACTCCCTATCTTTTTTCCGCTCCACTATGGTTTTTATTTCTGGGTGGATGAGCGCCAATCACCTCAAGCTCAATCCAGACAGGACTGAGCTGGTCCTGACTGGCGGCTCATCCAGCCCTTGGTCCCCCGCTTTTTGGCCCCCTATTCTTGGTCCCCCTCCCACCCCCGTCCCCTCCGTTAAAACGTTGGGCATCAAGGTCAGACAGGACCTGTCTATGCACGGCCAGGTCAGTGCTGTAGTGTCCTCTTGCTTCCTTTCCCTCCGGCTGATCCGTAAAATTTCCTGTTTCTTCACCCTTGACTCTCTTAAAATTATCATTTCTGCCCTCATCACTTCCCGCCTTGATTATGGAAACAGCTTGTTCGTAGGTATCCCTTGATGTAAATATATAATTTACCGTCGTAATTTCTATGCAGGTAAGTACTTAATTAATAATAACTCAATCGGAAAGAAAGAAGACAGAGTCCGTGGTGTTAGAGTTCTTAGGGGTTTTATTCCTTAAAAAGGAATGGTCAAGACCAGGATATCATGTTCTTCCCACCACAGGGGTGGAAGAAGGGATAGAGCAACGTTTTATTAACAATACATAGCTTATATACTTAATTTACATCATCGGAAGTAATAGAGTAGGCGTGACAGCTGAGAGTAGACAAGATAACAGCATCCACGTGTTACTAGTACGTAATCAGAAGGTGTGGACTAGGCGTAACTGGAGGTGTGTGCTAGAAACGTCACAGATAGGTGTCACAAAGGGGTGGCACTAAGCAGAAAGTTGCAATGTCAGCAGAAATCAGAGGCTTGGATGCGCGCGCAGCTGCATGACGTGTGATTGACGTGAAACTGGAGGGTGCAGGGGGCTTGACATTTGCACTGACGGAAAGAGACAGAAGTCTGGCATGTCAGATCAACTTGTGCTTCTATCATATCTGATATCTGGTGTTTTAGGAACTGAGCTATCTGGGCGGAAAGGTCTCTGGGGCAGAAGCTATTCTATACTGACTGTGAGTGCGTGTATAAGCGCCTGAGTGTCTGCATGGGAAGCGTGGGGGCATGGGCCTTCCATGGGAGCACGGTAACAGAGGCTATGAATTACTTGCACGGAGACAGGCCGGCCCTTTGGCTCTGCAGCTGGGGAATGTTTACCGAAGCTAGTAGGCAGGAATGTATTTTCGAGGAGCGGAACAGATAACTCGAAGGTTGAAGTCAGTCTTGGCAGGCAGCAGGCTGAGCTAAGCGTGGTGGGCCGCGCTAGAAGTAAGGCAGAGTTCACGGGTACGGGGGCAGCCTGGGCTGAGGCTTTCAGAGTCAGGAGGAAGAAAAAGGCTCGATGGCAGAGATTCTGGGCCTACTTTGCCAGAGCTGAAAAACATGTAGAGTACACTACAAAAAGACGTTGGCATAGTATACTTAGGAACGGACTATCAACCCATTCAGGGTGGGTCTGAAAGAGGACATGTTAGCGTTGGACGCAAATGTATTTGCGTCTTCATAGCTGGCACAGGAGGGAAGTTACATGCACTTTAACTCGTACATGGAGACGGTGGGGTACACGCTAGGGAACACAACTTGACCAAAAATTATATTTCCTCATTCCCTCCTTGTTCCCTACGGACCCTTCATGATATATCAATCATCATAAATTGATCAGTTTGTTCTTGTAACATAATTTGTTCGTCTCTCTTCCGTTGTCTGTTTGAGAGAAAACTGGAATGTTCAATGCATGAAGTGGCACATAGTCCACATATCGCCGGCCCACACTGCAGGCACAGGCAGCAGCTGAATACTATGACAAGGCCAAAGCCTAGGAAGGATAGGATCTTCCATCCCCAAGCGGTTAACGTTGTCCAGAACCAACCGGACCAAGTCCAGGTGCCTGGATTCTGATGTATCTGATTTGCAATTTTATGCAAACGTGTAATAGCTTGATATACGGATGGCGCGTTTTGTGGAATGAAAACACAGCAACTTGACCCGATGACCTTACAGGCTCCACCTCTATCTGCCAAGATGACGTCAATAACAAGACGATTCTGAAGGACAACAACCCGCATAGCAGATTGCTCCTCTGTTAGGTTACCTAAGGCGGAGGCAGTTTCATGTACTACAGCTTCAAGGGTTCTAGTTAATCTACGTATTAATTTACTGTTTTGGACGGGGCCTAAAAAGAAAAAGAATCCTTTATTAAAATCGGTGTATTGTTCCCATGCCGTTTCTGTATAGTCGACAAGCGGGAGATCTCTTCGGAGTCTATTCTTTACTAGATTTGTGTTTCTGTGGTAATCAGGAGGTGCTAGAAAAACAGGTGGCAGAAGGAATGCAATATAACAGGTACCATCCCAATCTGGAGGCACACGTATGTATGCGGTATGACCACAAACAAAATAAGAATGACGGGTAACTTTAAAGGATGATTTACCATGATCACTGAATTCGACCACAGTGGTACATTTACTATGTCCTAAGTGTACTGAACCTTTCTTTCTGACACATAATTCACCAGTGACTGGTAGTACTGGCATAGCGGGCAGGACTGGTGCAGCTTCGGATTCAACAGTAAGAATCATAAGGTTAATTGTGTAATTACTCAATCCATATACTTCATTTTCTAGATCAGTTCCTATTCTAATGGGGAGTCCCTCCTTATCAGGGTAACAGACGTTGAGCAGGACTAAGTTCAGGTTTCCCCAAACCCAGCTCCCGTCGAGGACAGCAATATCAGAATCTAAGGAATTAATTATTTTGAACCATGCACCACAGGAGCCGTTGTGAGTGAACGGGTACGGAAAGAGGGGCAGAGCTCCCTTGTAATTCTGGTAGGGAGGGAGTCGGCCACATATCCAGCAGTTTGTAGCGTTATTAGTCTGATGGGAGTGGTGTAACATACTAATGAATGTGTTGTTGCGCAGCGCAAGTCTGTAAGAAAGTTCATGTGGAGGTAACTCGCTAAAAGAGTGTTCAGCAGAGACGTTGTAAGCAGATTGTTCACGCTTGAAAATAGGGCAATAGATTGGAAGAAGTACACTTGCAACGATGATCAGAATACTTAGAAAAAACATGATTAACAATGTCACTATACAGTGACTACGCAGTGATTTGCAGTATGTACGTTTCTTAAATTCTCTCTCTCTCTCTCTGTCTCGATCTAGGGGATACATGTCAGAAACTATTTAACCGATTCACCTAGGGGAGGACTTAAACAATTAAACTGTCTGACTTGCTAGATCGAAGCTTGAGTCTGTACTCCTCTTGGGGAGTTTTCTCTCGTTTGGAAACTTCAAAGTCACTGGGCTCGATACAGTCTTTGGAAGGGGTGGACGAGCCTGGATCGGATTTCAGGTCATTGCATAATTTAACATGGCTCATGTGAATCCACCCCTTTCGGCCCTCAACTTTCACCGCTGTCCTCGTAGTAAGTAGAACGGTCTTCGGCGATTTCCAGCGGGGCTCCAGCGGACTTTTCCTGTCAAAGTTCCTTATGAGGATCAGGTCACCTGGACGGACATCATGCGGCTTTACATCAGTGTTGTCAGGGAAGGCTGCGGCAACCTGTGAACGACATGATTGGAGTGCAGACATCAAGGAGGCAAGGTAATCTGTCAGCATATTGCAATCAACATCAGTAATTTTCTTAGGAATGGGCGTCCCCCACATATTCGGTGGTCTACCAAAGACCACTTCGTACGGGGATAGTCCTGATCTCGAATGGGCAACCATTCTCATATAGAACAGTGCCACTGGCAGGGCGACTATCCAGTCGACCCCTTTCTCTTGACATATTTTAGCAAGACGTGTCTTTAGTGTCTGATTATGCCTTTCTACAAGGCCTGCGGCTTCGGGATGTCGGACACAATGGAATTTCCATTGATATCCTAGCAGCAAGGAAACCTGTTTCATTAATTCGGATGAGAATGGCTGACCGTTATCTGAGTACACGACACGAGGCATGCCGTACCGTGGGAAGAATTCACGAACCAGCTGCTTGGCAGTGGTCGGAGCAGTGTTATCTGGGACTGGGTAGGCTTCGGTCCAACGGGACAGTGCACATACAACTACGAGGACATATTTAAATCCTCGACAACGGTCCATCTGGATATAATCCATCTGGAGGACTTCAAAAGGATGATCGGGAGGATGAAATCCACCTTGCTCTACAGGGACGCTTTTTCCTGGATTGAACTGACAACAGATCATGCAAGTACGCACTTTCTGTTTTGCTGCTGCTCGTAAGTGTTTATTGCTCCAGAGATTCTGTAAACTGTCTAACATTGCTTTTTCTCCTAGATGTGCTGGACTATGTGCTGTATTAATTATGACTTGAACCATAGAGTCAGGGAGAAACCATGTAGATTTTCCCTTCGTCATCCAACCTTGATCTGTCTGGATCCCACCTAGTTCAATCCATTTCTTTATTTCATCTGAGGTAGCATGTGTCTGAATATCGATAACATCTAGTGCGGGATCCCTAACTGTCATACAATTTGTCGGTCCTATTGTCTTTGTCATGTCAGTTGTCTGAATGTGAGTCAATGCTGTATGTTTTGCTGTCTGGTCTGCCAGGTCGTTACCCTGGGAAACAGAATCTGTAACTTTAGTATGTGCCTTACACTTCATGACGGATATGCCTGAAGGCAGATGTATTGCTTCTAACAGTGCTTGAATGAGGGGACCGTGTTGTATCTTGGCACCATGAGAGGTCAAGAAACCTCGTTCTTGCCATAACATTCCGAAGTCGTGTACGACTCCGAACGCATAACGGGAATCAGTGTATATGTTAACATTTCTGTTCTTGGCTAGTATACAGGCTCGGGTCAGAGCAATAAGCTCTGCCGCTTGAGCAGACAGTGTGTCAATACGATGTGTTTCTTTGACTTCAGTTTCAGTGGTCACTGCGTACGCGGCCACTAACTCTCCTGTACTCGTTCTCATGCATGAACCATCCACATAGAGTGTCAGGTCTGAATTTGTCAGTGGGACATCTGTTAAGTCTCGTCGGGGCTTTGTCACTGCATTAATGATTTCTATACAATCATGCGGGGCTGGATCTGTCATAATTGTAGGTAACAGTGTTGCGGGGTTCAGAATGCTGCAGCGTCTGATTTCTATGTGTGGCTGGAATAACGTTAACTCATAACCTGTCAGTCGTGCTATAGTCAAGTGTTGAGTCTGGGTTCTGTTTAAAAGAACCTCCACAGAATGTGGAACTTGTACGGTTAACTGATGGCCTAAAACAATTGAATCGCTCTGTCTGATTGCTAGTGCTGTTGCTGCTACTGACTTCAAGCACGCAGGGAGTGCCTGGGCTACTGAATCCAATGTACTTGAAAAATAAGCGCAAGGCTTATGTGAACCTGCTTGGTCTTGAGTGAGGACAGACAATGCTGTACCGTCACGTTCTGTAACAAAAAGTGTAAACGGTTTGCTGTAACATGGTGTCGCTAAAACTGGTGCTTGACATAATGCTTTCTTTAATTCCTCAAAGGCTTGTGTATGTTCCTGAGTCCAGGGAAGGACAGTCGAAGTCGCTGCCTCCTGCGTGGTTAACTGAATGAGTGGTTTAGCTAGAAATGCATACTGAGGAATCCATTGTCTACAGTACGAGGTGAGGCCTATGAAGGCCCGCACTTCCTTTTGTGTCTGGGGTTGTGGCATATTTGCAATTAACTGAATGCGATCGGGAGTGAGCTGTCTCCCCACTTTGGACAGCAAGTGACCCAAGTACACAACTTGCTGAACACAGAATTGTAGCTTCGAAGGAGACACCTTGTGTCCCTTGTCTGCCAGAAAATGTAAAACTGTCAGTGATGCTTGTTCACATTCGGGCTCACTTCGTGCGGTGATCAGCAGATCATCGACGTATTGCAGTAAAGCGGTGTTAACTGGCATTGTGATACAATCAAGTTGTCTTTTCAGTGCTTGGCTATAGATGCTGGGGCTTTCTGTGAATCCTTGAGGTGCGCGTGAAAATTTGAAACTGCGTCCATTTAAACTGAATCCGAAGAGATATTGGCTCTCTGGATCAATAGGTACGCTGAAGAAGGCGTTCTTGAGGTTAATTACAGTAAAGAACGTTGCTTCTGAATCAATAGCAGTCAATAAGGATGAGATGTCGGGAACCACAGGGTACTGTGGAATAATGCATTTGTTCAGTTCTCTTAGATCAATCACCAGCCGATATACTGGCGGTGCATTGGGATCAGTACGTTTAAGAATCGGAATGATGGGTGAATTACAGATATTGGAGTCGGTCTCTACGACCACTCCCTGAGTAATGAGCTCTTCAATGATTTCCAGTAAAGCCACTACAGCATCGGGCGGTAATTTGTATTGTCTGATTCGTGGTAGAACTACACCTTCCTTGAGTGTAACACGGTATGGGGTAATGTGCATACAACCTACATCAGTTGGGCCTTTTGCCCACAGGTGGTCTGGTACATTTTTCAATCTGACATCAAACTCACGCAACATATAATGACCCTTGAAATCCCGCAGAAAGAGTCTAACTCCCTCCGGAGAACAGCAAATTATGGCTCCTAGAGCCTTCAATGTTTTAATTCCTAACAGATTTTCTGGACATGATTTCGTAAGTAACAAGTCTGTAACACGTGATAGTGGACCCACAGCCAGGGGGACTGGTTCAGATACTTCATTTACAATGGGCTGTCCTGAAAAACCAAGGGAAACATTCTGTGAGCCTGAGAGGGGTGCCCCTGGGACTTCATTATGACTTATTGTTGTGCGGCTTGCCCCTGTGTCAATTAAAAACTTTCTGTCTTTTCCCAATACTTGACTGTGTACATAAGGACCCTCTTGATCTACAGGAATCTCAATAAGAGGCAAGCCAAACTCCCTCTCTAGGCTGTTTCATGTATATCGTGGATAATCGGGGTAAGCGGACTGGGCATACTGGTACATCTGCTGTGAAACTTGCTGAGACGCGGCAATGGGCTGCGGCTGTGATACCGCTACTGTCTGTGTTGTAGGTGAAGAAGCATGCGTATGCTGTGTATTCTGCATGGGCTGCATATTCTGTGAAGACTGATGCTGGTTGTGGTCTTGTCTAGGCGGATGCGGTCTTTCTTTAGTTTTACCTGTCGCTATGTTATGCTTCAGAACGGGGCATTCATGTACGTAGTGACCTGGCTGCTTGCAATAGTTGCATGTCCCTTTAACGGGAGCTGCGGCGTGACCTGTCTGGGTCATACCCTTTCTATTCCCGTCGGTATGGACCGACTGGGCTACTAACATTTTCATTTTCGTGTCTTTCATACGTTTTTGTTCCTGATCCTGTTCTTCTCTAATTCTGTTCTGATGGTATTGTAACATTTGTAACATCTGTGATGGCGTGTTTGCTTGCCATGTACTCTCAACCTTGTATACACGATTCTTAACTGCTAACAGGGAATTCTCAACTAACTTCGATACAAAAAGATGCGGGTACGACTCGCTACTTGGTTTAAGACCACTATTAATAATGAAACATTTCTCGAATCTTGAATAGAAGTCACTAGTATCTTCGTCGGGTTTCTGTTTACATGCTGAGATTGCATCCCAGTCTTCTTTCCTAGTTGTCAATAATCTTGGCAGAACCTGTACTATCAGACCTGGCAGTGCTTTAGTTTTCTCTCCAAGGCCTACCCCTGGGACCCGTTTGTTCTCTTCATCTTCTATTTCTGCCCATGCAATCTTTGTGTCTCCCACCTCCCATTCTTTTTCCTTTAATTTCTCGTAGATGCCCGTGGGCAGTAATACTTTTAACATTTTCATGATATCGTCATACGTATAATCTCCCATCAGTAACATGTCTTTAAGCTCTCTGTGAAAACCTGCAGGGTCTTTATCATGGCAGGGTACTAGTTTCTTCATTTCTAACAGTTCTAACTTAGTCAGTGGCGTGTGTACATACACGCGTTTCAAGGTACGATCTTCACCCATAACTGGATGTACTTCTCGTAAGGGGTTCTGACTTTCAATGCCATGCCGACGTTCCATATGATACATTTTCCTTTCTGGGGGCGGGGCGGGAGCATATTCGGGGCTTATGAAAGTGTCATATCTATGGCGTTGTTCTAGAATTATTTGAATTAATTTGGTACTTAAACCTCTCCATCTATCCATGAGTAGTGCTTCTAATAATTCGGGTAAGGGACCTGGGTCAGAATGCTGGTTTCTGTACTTTGTAAGGAGGTGCTGAATCATGTATACACCTGCTAATTTCTGCTCGTCTGGGGAGAGGTTCAGAAATGTCTGCGCTACGGTGTCATCATTATATATGTCTGGATTTTTGGCCCATGATATGGCTGACCGGGCTAGTTCTTGTTCATCCATAGAATTTAGTACATGGTACCCTACTCGATCTCGAGGCCTTTTATCAGTTTCCTGGAACTGATGTTCAGCAGAATTCGGGTTTGTTAAGGCACAGAAAAGAACTCTCTTGCTTTCCGGACGGATACCTTTCCTAAGGTAAGTTCCTTTACCTACATATGCTATAGTGTCTGCAGTTTCTTCTGGTACTTCATGTTCTTCTTCCCCCTCAGAGGAAGCCTTTTCTTTCTCTTTTAGGTGTATTTCTATCACTGCTTTCCTAATTTTCTTGTACATACTGGCTATGCAAGTCCCCTTGTCGTGTTTTCCTTCAGATATATTTTGACCCCACTTGTTTAGCGCATCTAATTCACTCTGATCGGTCCCAGGCCTATCTCGTTCTCTTATTAGGCAGTTTATGAAAAAACGTAGTATCTGTGCTTGAACGTCAACTTTCTGATGCTCCATGGCATCCTTAATACTGTCGGGGTCCTTCCCAGTCTGAACAAACTCATATATTCTATCTAGGCGCTCCTTCATTCCTGCATAGCACAGCAGGAAATCAGTAGCAGATCTTAACCGTAGTGATGCCATCACCATTATATCGTCTTTACCGGGTACTGGATCATATCTGCAAACTGAAAGGTTTTCTTTAAACATGTCAAGACGGGGTGATTTGAACGAAAAAGGATTTCGCAAGTCCCCGAGCGGCAACCTGCGTGTCGGTGGCGGGGTGTGAAGACCCCCGGTCGCACCCCCTGAGGCGGAAGCTTGAGCATTATTTCTTTGTGGAGTCTGTACCTGAACTTGAATTTGTCTTTTAGTAGGATCAGGTGGAAGTGGTTTCGGTAGATCAACTTTAGGTACGGGAAGTGGTGGAGCTGGTGGAACAGGGGAGACCTGTCGTGATACTGGCAGAATATGATTTTGGGGCGGGTTACCACCCCCGTCCCCGTCGGTAGGCAGGGCGCGAACAGGCAGGTTGGTGTAAGCGGGTGCTACATCCTCTAGATTGGAATTCAGGAATATGTCTTTAGTGGTCCTATGAGTTACTTTAGTTGGAACCAAAGGTGGCGGTAGGTCTTTCGGTATTTCTGAAATGGCCTCAGGTGAACCCTCGGCCGCGAGATACATACCGTTTACGAGATTATTTCGTGCGCGGTCTATTTGTTCTGATTTTACTCGGATCCCCTCGGTAACTAATTCGTTTTCTTGGGCTTTCTCTGATTCTTTAAGTCTGTCTTCTCTACGTAGTGCTCTTTCAGCACGCTTATGTGATTCCTTACGCCAAAACTCTATGGCGTCTTTCTGAGATTGTCTGGCTTTCTTTTTCCATAGTGCTTCCTCTACCTTCATGATGCACTCGGCATCCCATGTTCCGGTAACGGGCCATCTGTGTCTCTCGTCTAGATGTTTAGTATAGTCAGCCCATAAATCTAGATATAATATGGCATCTATGCCATGCTTATGGTACATAAAGTTACCTGGGGTGTCCCTAGGGGGGATAGGAATTTCTTCCTCTAGTATCCCTTTCCTAGTTCCTATCTGCTTTAACTTGTTGAAAAACGGCATCTTGTTTACTCGGTACTGAACGCTCGATCCTCACTACTTAATACTGAATGCAGCTAGTTATACAAGAACACATTAATGCACATTAGGAAACAGTCACACTCATACCACGACATTAATCACATGAAAAGACATTTTGAAACATATACAACTACCCCCTATATCAGATGTACTGCTAAACAGCACAGATACACTGCTAAAGCGGTGCAGAACGGATGTACTGCTAAACAGTACAGATACACTGTCTAAAAACAGTGCAGACCGGACTTGTGTACCCAAACCCGTCTAGATACTTCCCAGCAATGGTACTCACCGGGAAGCACGGAAACAGAAGGCCTCGGAAAACTCGACTGGACTCGACACTCCGGAAAACTTCGGAAAAACTTCGGAAAACCTCGGAAAACTTCGGAAAACTGGTGGGCCTCTTGACACCTCGGACCTTGCTTCTTTCGGCTAGGCTCTGGTCGGGATCCTCCGCACTCCTCACCGCCTCATCTGGGTACTGATCGTAATCTTCGTCACCTCCGTGGGCCAGAGGGAGATACAGGAAATCCTGCCGGTACGCGTAGTTTCCTTCTAACTGATGGCAGGGGACAGAGCTTACAACGCACCAACCGGCGCGTGAGGTGGGGGAGGGGTCCCTGTTCGGGCGCCAAAATGATGTAAATATATAATTTACCGACGTAATTTCTATGCAGGTAAGTACTTAATTAATAATAACTCAATCGGAAAGAAAGAAGACAGAGTCCGTGGTGTTAGAGTTCTTAGGGGTTTTATTCCTTAAAAAGGAATGGTCAAGACCAGGATATCATGTTCTTCCCACCACAGGGGTGGAAGAAGGGATAGAGCAACGTTTTATTAACAATACATAGCTTATATACTTAATTTACATCATCGGAAGTAATAGAGTAGGCGTGACAGCTGAGAGTAGACAAGATAACAGCATCCACGTGTTACTAGTACGTAATCAGAAGGTGTGGACTAGGCGTAACTGGAGGTGTGTGCTAGAAACGTCACAGATAGGTGTCACAAAGGGGTGGCACTAAGCAGAAAGTTGCAATGTCAGCAGAAATCAGAGGCTTGGATGCGCGCGCAGCTGCATGACGTGTGATTGACGTGAAACTGGAGGGTGCAGGGGGCTTGACATTTGCACTGACGGAAAGAGACAGAAGTCTGGCATGTCAGATCAACTTGTGCTTCTATCATATCTGATATCTGGTGTTTTAGGAACTGAGCTATCTGGGCGGAAAGGTCTCTGGGGCAGAAGCTATTCTATACTGACTGTGAGTGCGTGTATAAGCGCCTGAGTGTCTGCATGGGAAGCGTGGGGGCATGGGCCTTCCATGGGAGCACGGTAACAGAGGCTATGAATTACTTGCACGGAGACAGGCCGGCCCTTTGGCTCTGCAGCTGGGGAATGTTTACCGAAGCTAGTAGGCAGGAATGTATTTTCGAGGAGCGGAACAGATAACTCGAAGGTTGAAGTCAGTCTTGGCAGGCAGCAGGCTGAGCTAAGCGTGGTGGGCCGCGCTAGAAGTAAGGCAGAGTTCACGGGTACGGGGGCAGCCTGGGCTGAGGCTTTCAGAGTCAGGAGGAAGAAAAAGGCTCGATGGCAGAGATTCTGGGCCTACTTTGCCAGAGCTGAAAAACATGTAGAGTACACTACAAAAAGACGTTGGCATAGTATACTTAGGAACGGACTATCAACCCATTCAGGGTGGGTCTGAAAGAGGACATGTTAACGTTGGACGCAAATGTATTTGCGTCTTCATAGCTGGCACAGGAGGGAAGTTACATGCACTTTAACTCGTACATGGAGACGGTGGGGTACACGCTAGGGAACACAACTTGACCAAAAATTATATTTCCTCACCCTGCCTACGAAACTCGCCGTCTTCAAGCAATCCAAAATCAGGCTGCCCGTCTCATCTTTCATTTCCCCAAAACTCACCATATCACTCCTATCCTTAAATCTCTCCACTGGTTACCAATCCTGCAGAGATCCCTGTTCAAACTAGGGTGCCTTGTTTTCCGGGCTGTTGATCGCTCTGCGCCGGCGTTCATCAACTCTCTGATCTCTACCCACACCCCTGTTCGCACTCTCCGATCATCTTCCTCTGCCCTCCTCACTGTTCCCCGTTTCCGTAAAACTCGCACTGGTGGAACTAGATTCTCTGTCCTTGAACCCCGGTTTTGGAACTCCCTTCCTCTCTCTATGCGCTCTATCACCATCTTCTCACACTTCCGCAAAGCACTAAAAATATTTCTGTTTGCCCAGGCCTACCCATGCTAAACTTCCTCGGCCCTGTCTGTTCTGTTCTCTAGAGCTCTCAGTGCCAGGAAGCCGTTTGGCCACCATGCGCTCTATAAATACTTTCATTCATTCATGGTTGCAGCCTAAAGTAGACTGTCGATTGGCTCAAAATTGATCGTACTACCCAAGATCCTAAAGAATCAGTACATGATTATTGTGAGAGACTTTTAGTTGCATTCAAATAACATAGTGGATTGGATACTGTTGAGCCAAAAGATATGGGACAGTTTGTGTCTAAATTTGTGCTGGGATTGAGAACCGATATCAGTTTAATGATACAGCACCACTTGATATGTTGGCAGAACAAGTCTCTTGTCGAAATTTGGTGATATGCAAAATATTGCTGTGAACAGGTAGAAGCAGCACAAAAGAAGACAAAGGAAAAATTGATGTTAGTACAGTTGAGGAATGCTGAACGACCAGATTGGGGTCAAGGAGTTGGAGGAGCGATAGGTCGAGGAAGAGGAAGTGGTAGAGGAATGAATCAACAACAAATCATGCCACAACCTGGACAGGGTAGAGGAAGCGGTGCTGACGTGGGTAAGGGATTAGAGTGGGTGGCAAATCAAATACGTGTGACAGCATGTCATTAGAGTCACAAAATCGGGCATTGGAAGCGCAAGTGTAGATAAAATACAGAAAATCAATTGCAATATGAAGGAGAGGGACAAATGTCAGAAGGGGTGAATAATGTATGCGGAATTATGTCCTGTCTAACCCACTTCGTCCTGAGCATCCGCCATTGCCCTGTGGTGTAGGAATTGTCTCAATGGCTCCCATATGTCCTTCTGCCTTGACGTTGTTGGTCATTCCTCTGCATATAACTCCATATTATCTTTGCAATACACAAGATCTTTAATCCAATGCTCAGTTTTTGGTGATCGTTTCCCTCCCCATGTAATGGCTACTCTGCGTTTGTCCATCAACAGTGCTAGGCGTATGAATTGACCCACCACCCTCTTAACATGTCGAACACAGCACAATAAGCATTCCAGGGGCGTGCATTGTATCTCCACCCCCGTCATTTCAGTTATATCCCACACCACAGCACTCCAATAACAGGCCACCCTACGACATTCCCATGCAAGGTGCAGGAAGTCTGCTTCGGGTTGTCCGCACCTCATGCACCTGCTAGAGTCAACCAGTCCACAGCGGTGTAACCTCATTGGCGTATAATACTCCTGGTGTGTATACTTAAAATGTATATACATAAGTTTTCATTCGGACTAAGTTTGCCTGTCAGTCTGCATACATGTTCCCAATCTGACACGTATATCAGGGAGGTCAGACTGTCATTCCATCTCTCCCTACTTTTGTCTGGGCCATCACTTCTCTCGTCACGTATTGTCCTATATAGTCTAGCGATTGTTTTTGGTGAGAGTAGTTACCACCAGTTGCAATGAGCGCAGTGTGGGGAGCTCAAGGGAATAAGTTTCATAGTGTAATCTAATTGCGTGTCTAAGCCTGTGAACCGCAAATTGGAACAGCAGTGTGAGATCACTTATGTATTGCAGGGTGTCTGGGAAGAGATCTTGCATCAGCTGCAAGCCTGCCTCCTTTAAGAGACGCATCGGTCCTGCCTCGTGAGTCACTGAGAGTGCAGCATGGTGCTCTAGGTGCATGGCCGGGGCATAGATGGGTAGTTTGTGGGCCAGTCTCCGTATTGCCTGCCAAGCAGCTACTGTGGTATCTATCGTGTTGATTTCCATTTTCAGGACTCTGCGCTTCGTGTAAGTGAGCATACTGTGTAAAGGGAGACTGGAGGCATCCCCTTCTTCCACTGCAACATGAGGGGTGAATGCATGTGGTCTAACCCAATAATAATTAGAAAATCAAAATGGGGGAGAATGGACAACTTGAACTGTGTTTCCAGGGTTTCTTTTGTATATATTCAAAAACCCTCATACACGCATAAGGTTCTAAAGCGGTATTTCTTAGTTCTCCGCTTCTATTAATGCATCATCATCGGGTCTTTGTTTGTCATATGCTTTCCTCTAGCCAGAGGAAACCGGTGGATGCGTAGTAGTGTCCAGAGATAGGGTCTAAAAGTGCTCATTGATCATGTGAGTTAAAAACCTTTTCCTCACCAAAAAAAGAACTATTTATTAAATGTAAACAAGGTGAGTCAAAAATGATTTAAAACGCTATTGTATAGATGCAGATCGTGTGACTAGATCCACTATACAATCAATTAAGTATCAGGTCGACATGTTTCTGCCCTATTACGCCCAGCCAAGTCTATGGGGCATTCATCAGGACTAAAGTAAGTACTTACACAATTTGTGAAGTTACTTTCAGTGGGTCTATTAGTGAAGGTCAACTGCACCTTCTATACTGAAGACGCGTGCTTCATCGGAGGACACGGATAGTTTCTCCAGAGCAGCTGCCAGCGATTTGCCTTCCTGTGCTGTCTCTGCCCCCGGAAACCCAATAATACACATATTGTGCCTGAACGCTCAGATAGTAAACATGTAGGTCCAGCGCCCCGAATCACCCTTTGTCGTAATCTTGTGTAAGAACATTCCAGCTTACCCGGGTCTGTTTGCCCCCCCAGACCAGTCTGAGTAAAGTCATGCGGAGAGTGTCGAAAAATCCCTTCGTCAGAGTGAACGGTATGTTGGTAAACAGATATAGAAAGCACGGCAATCCCACCATTTTGGTAAGCGCGATGTGGTCCGCCAGGGACAGCGCCAAGGCTATCCAAAGGTGATCACAGGCAAGGTGATCTAAAATACTGCAAGCCCGACCATCATTTTTGCGGATAACCACATCTGGGACTCAATTAATCCAGACCCCAAGGTATTTGCCCGGGTCCCCAGACCAGACTAGTGGATATTCCATATCCGGCTGGGTCGTGGATTCCGTCAAGGGAATAATGATGTACTTATCCCAATTTATAGCCGGTCCAGATAACAAGCCAAATCTGACATATTCTTGCAGCAGCTGCACCAAATACCGAGTGGGCGCACGGACAAATAACCATGTCATCCACATATAATGATATGGCGAATGGGCGGTAATTAAAATTTAAGGCTGTTTTCCTATGCCATTGCCGTAGCACACATGCCAGAGGCTCTACCGCAATAGCAAAAAGCAGTGGGGACAGAGGACATCCCTGCCAGGTGCCTCTCTCAATAGAGAATGGTTTCGACGTCAGTCCATCCACCCGCACCCGGGCCGACGGATCAGCGTATAGTAGCATAATCCACTTTATGAAAATTAACAGGATCCCCATGCACTGCAAAACAAAAAACATATACTTCTGATCACATAAAAGGCCTTAGCCGCGTCTAACATCACCGCTGCCGCGGGTAGACTCGGCTCCAGTACATGGAGCATTGCAAAAATAGTCAGCAGATTGTACGATGTAGAACGCTCGGGTATAAAACCTGACTGGTCCGGTAATACCAGGCATGGCATCAGAGGCTGTGGTTTAATGGCAAGAATTTTCGCGTCTATATTAATCAAGGATAGTAGCCTGTACAAGTCACATTGATCGGGAGGCTTATCCTTTTTTAGCAACGTTATAATCAGCGCCTGCCCTAGTGAAGGGGGTAGATTTCCAGATTCATGCGCCTCGGCAAACACCTCTAGCAGGTAAGGGGTGAGTAGGTCAGCGTAGGCTTTATAGAAATCAATGGTGAGGCCATCGGAACCAGACGTTTTCGCATTTGTTAGGGCAGAAATCACAGCTTTCATTTCCTCAGCATCTATTGGCTGACTTAAGTATTCCCTGTGGACATCCGACAGCCAGGCCCACGCTACATTCTCAAGATAGTCCTCCATCTCAGGAGATTCAGCTCCACTCCTAGAAGTGTAGAGGTTAGCATAGAATTCATGGAATTGCTCAGTTATTTCAAGCGGGTTATAGTGTTCTCCCACGTGAGAGTCTGTTATCTTTTCTATGCGCGGTTGTTCTGCGCGATACCTAATTTTGTTGGCCAGATTGTGACCCAGTCTTCCTCCTTCTCCGTATCGATGTACCAAATGTCTGCGCAAAATATATTGTATCTCGGACTCAGCAAGAGCGTCATGTTCCAGTATTAACTCATGTATGCAGGATAGGGTGTCGGCTAATGGGGCAGCAGTGTAACTACGTTCTAGAGCTTGCAGCGTGGCATCTATTTTGGCAAGTTAGGCTCTGAGATCCTCTAGTATGCCGTCAGTTGTGCCAATGCACACTCCCCTAATCGTCACTTTGAAGGACTCCCATAATATAGAGGCACTGTCTACCGAGCCCTTGTTAAGTTCGAAATATTGTTCTATGGCCGTTCGAACTGTAGCTTCATATAGGGGATCTAACATAATGCCTCCGAGCGCAGCCGCCATGTGAAAGGACGATGTATTACCATTGGGATAGTGATATCTAGCTTAACAGGGTTATGATCTGACAACATGCGCGGGAGGTTAGCTACCGTTGTCACCCAGTCAACCGTGTCTCCCTCTAGCAGCCAGTAGTCTAGCCTAGACCAGCTATTGTATGCTGGCGTGGCATGTGTGCCCTCTCTAACAGAAGAATTACGTACTCTCCAGTCATCGACCAATCCAATTTCTAATATGGCATTATGGACACTTTGAGCCACTCTAGGGGTGTGGTTTGTCAGTGGGTTAGATTTATTTAAGTCAGGGTCCAAGTATGTGTTGAAGTCTCCCCCCATACAATGGTAGTCTTGGGCCATTCCCTTAGTGTGGTATATATCCTCAAAAAGCATTCTGGTTCGTCTGCGATAGGGCCATAGATGTTTATTATAGTTACTATGGAGTTCCCCAGTTTACCCTGAACCATTGCACACCGCCACTCTTCATCTACGTATGTGTGCAGGTGGGTAAATGCAGTTCCTCGCCTGGCCAGGATGAGTACCCCTCTAACATAGGAGGAGTATGAGGAGGCCAACTTATATCCGGCCCATTTAAGTGCAATGGCACGATCCGTATATTTAGTTAAATGCTTTTCTTGTAATAGTACGATGAGCGTACCATGGCGGGTCAAATAAGCAAACACTTGACGATTTTTTGGGGGGGAGTTCAGCCCTCTTACATTCCACGTTAACAGTCTATAGTTTTCACCCCTGGCCTTTTCTAGTATCCTTCAACTGACACAGAATATGAGTTCGACACAGAAAAACTGTTGCAGCAAAAGTACATAATCCGGGCCTATAGTAACCGCAATCTCCCAATATAGACATCAATACCACATTAATCAAACCATAACACAACACAAACCCAATCCCGCTACCCGTCCTCCCCCATTCCACTCCAACCTCCCAATTAGGTCGAGACTGACTCCCCCCCACCCTACCTTTTAACCAATCCTCCAGGAGAAGGACTATGCAATAGGGGATCACCCGCTGGGGAGGAATGGACGGCGGCAAACACCCACCTTGCGGCGAGGTGGCCAGGCTGCAGCAGTAGGTAGTGCAATTGCACCGAATAGCATGATCAGGAACTACATCAGGGGCCCCCAGCACTCAACAAATGTATAACATTATACATTAACGCAATAATATTATATCGCCATCTTAACTGAACCTGTGCTAAACATATCTCAAAATACAGACATATTGGCTACTGGGTCCATACATTAATAATAACATCTATTATTGGTCTGCATCCTCAAGATCTGGCTGTACTGCCGGGCTTTTTGAGCCACCCTCGAGAGATCTATTGGGGCAAATGTGTTTCGTAAATTTCAAGGCTGACTTAGAGTCTGTAAGGAAGCGTGATTGCCCGTCATGCGTTATTCTCAATTTGGCGGGATATAGCATGGCATATGGAACAGAGGCAGACTGCAGAATCTTTTTCGCTGGCACAAATTCTCTTCGGGCCGCCTGTACAGCCGGACTGTAGTCCAGAAAAAAGGACAGATTGTTCCCCTTGTGATTGATAGGACTCTACGCCCTAGCGTAGTGTAGCATCTCTGTCCGCATAATTTAGAACGTGTGAAATGATCGTGCGAAGCGGCGCACCTGGTTTGGACCGAGGACCCTGAGACCGGTGCACCCTCTCCACCATCATGACCGCAGACAACACAGGGGCAAACAGCTCGCACAACAGATTGTCAATGAAAGGCTCCATTTTTTAAAATGCTGTTGATTCCGACAGGCCAATTATACAAAGGTTATTCTGACGGGAACGCGCTTCTAAATCCTGTTTTTTTGCCTTTATGACTTCAAGCACTTTCCTCATATGCAGTATCTGAGTCCGCGATTCAGCCTGTGAATCCTGCATGTCCGATAATCTATTCTCCAGAACATCAAGTCTGGTTTCATGGGCATCCACCTTCTTTTTTACCATATCTAAACTTGAGGTGAGCGCATCAATCTTACTGTCTATAGTTTTCAAGCCTGAGCGCAACTCCCGCAGTATAGTTCTTGTGTCGTCCTCCGGGTTCTCCACAGTTTCCAATGCACCCTGCATTGCAACAAGCTCTGTCATGGTTTCCGTTGCGTGTGTGTTGTGCTTGCTTTCGAATGGAAGCTTTGGCTGTTTGGGGTCAGGTTTTCCCATAGTGTCAGAGCTTTCCAGTACCACACAACAACACAAATCGCACACTGTTGCCTCCTCGCCCAGTCCACAGGAGGGTGATGTCCCGCTGTCGGTCCCAGGATGGTGATCGGCGTCTGGGCTGTCTTCAGGTAGTTTATGCTCTTACGTACCCCAGGTGATGCAACCAGACCCCCAGGCACACAGCTCCTGCAGCTGAACAGTATACTGGTGAGCCACGCGCAGGCAGCCCACATGCAAGCCCCCAAGGCGCAGACAATACTGTTGAGAAGCAAGCCCGCACTTCCAACCCGCCTCAGGTCTAATTCAGCCCAGTAGATGCGCCACAGGGCAGCAACGAGTCGCTCCCACAGCAGATCGCAGCGCTCTCCTTATTATATGATTATTATTATATGAAACTTGTAATGCGCTCAGCTTACCCGGGGGCATCCCGGCGCGACAGACCAAAGAAGGAGAGACTCGATTACTCACTACTGTGGAAACAAGTAGGTTTTAAGGAGTTTCCTAAATAGTAGGATCTTGGGCTCTGAGCGAATCTTAAGGGGCAGAGAGTTCCACAGAGATGCCACCTGTACCGAGAAGCGCCTGCCCCCAGTCCGAGCTCTCCTGACTCTCGCAGATTGCAAAAGATGTTGCTGGTCCGAGCGCAGAGGGCGTGGAGGTTTATAAGGACGGGCCATATTAAAAAGGATGGGGGGGCCTTTGCCATGTAGAATTTTATGGGCCGTACACAGCGCCTTGAACTTCACCCGCTCCTTAACAGGGAGCCAGTGAAGCGCTTTGAGGGCCGGGGCAGCGGACTGCCTTCTAGGGATCTCCATCAAGACTCTGGCAGCTGCATTTTGCACCTGTTGGAGAGTTTTAAAGGTCGCTTCAGGGGCACCAAGAAACAGGGCATTTCCAAAGTCGAGCCTCGAAAGGATTAAACCACGCATCAAAAGCTTCTTAGCTGGATCCGGAAGCAGTGGTAACACCTTTCGGGCTGACTTCAGTAGACCGAAGCAAATCCCCGCGGTCTTCCTGGCGTGGGTCCTAAAGGACAGATCTTCCTCCAACCATACTCCCAAGGACTTGATCTCCTTCTTGGGAGATGGTGGATCGCCAAGAGACCGGGGCCAACAGCTGGCAATAATGGAGGGACTGGAGTTGCCCAAGAGCATCAGCTCAGTTTTGCCTCCATTGAGCTTTAGAGCCGAGTTGGACATCCATTGGTAGACATTGGCCAGGCAGTCATGTAACACGTTAGGTTGTTCCGCCAGCTGAGTGAGGCCCACCACCAGCTGAGTATCATCAGCATAGCTGATGATCTTCAACCCCGAAGGGGCTACCACTCTTTCAAGTGGAGTCATATATGCATTGAACAAAGTAGGGCTCAGCGATGAGCCCTGCGGGACTCCACATTGAAGAGGGAATAGGGAAGACTGTTCTGCCCCTTCCCAGACTTGGTAGAAACGGTTGGAGAGGAAGGATCCCAACCATTTCAGGGCCGTCCCTGAGACACCTACCTCTGACAGGCGTTGGAGGAGCACCTGATGACTCACGGTGTCAAAGGCAGCACTCAAGTCCAGGAGGATCACTGCCACTGATCCTCCAGTATCAAGAGTGCTCCTTGCTTCCTCCACAACCGCCAGCAGGGCTGTGTCCGTTCCCTGGCCGGGACGGAAACCAGTCTGGGAGTCTCCCAACAGGTGGTTGGACTCAAGATAGTACGAAAGCTGACGGTTAACCAGCTTCTCAGCGATTTTAGAAAACCCCGGCAGAAGCGAGATTGGCCTGAAGTTGGTCAAATTGGCGGGATCCAAGCCTGGTTTTTTCAGTAAGGCTTTTACTACTGCCCTTTTCCATCTCTGAGGGACTATGGCACAGCACGTAATCCAATATATGCAGGTGGCTCGCCACAACACTTGCACCACAGTGACGTGCAAACTCGAAAAAAATGTCAGTCCAGAGACTAGGCCCAACTGCACGCCAGCCCAGCAGCTCCCGGAGACCCATCTCACAGGGCGCATCACCAACCCCCAGCCAAGGGCAGAGGCACAAGCAGGGCCCCAGGTGACTCTGGCTCGCTAAAGCAGACCAGACACCCCCTAAGGCGCACCCGCCAGCACCCCCACTCCTGCAGCAAATCGATTAGTCAGCGCGCCCCTCAGGCAGGAGGGTAAACGCGGCCCAAGTACCCCGCCAGACCCATCCAGCCTGCTCCTGTATGCCCTGGTCCCACTGGGGCAATTGCCCGAGGACGCCCAGGCCTAGCCAGCGGTCCCGCCAAGATCCGACACAGCAAGCGAGCCCCGCCTCACTCACCACATCACCGCAGGTCTCCCAAGGTGGGCACCGCACCAGCCAGTGTTGCAGTCTCACTGCAGGTCCCAGGGCACAGCCGCTCCGCCGCTCCACCGAGCTGCCGGCGCCGGTCCTACAGTGCTCTCCCTTCGGCGCCCAGTGCCTCAGCTCCCAGCGCCCTTTGAATCCGCTGGCAGGACTACAGTTCAGGGCAGGGCGCGGCAGTCACAGTCTGGTTCAATCCCTGCAGGAGTCGCACTCCAAGCCACAAGGACGCGCCACTCCGTCCACTCAGCTCCGCAAGGCACGACACTCCAACGCTGAACACAGCCCGGCCGCCATTTCCTCGCAGGCGTCACCTCTGCATCACTGCCGGTATCTTCGAGTTCCCGCTGATTAAATAAAACAAAAATGCCACTTAGTGTGCCCGATGCTCTCACCAGTCAGTATTGTGTGTTTTTACTGGTGCAGGCGTCCATAATAGTCGGTATTTACCGGATACTTAGCCTGGCCTACAGAGCTCCCTCACCAGGCAGCCATTCCGTAACGCGCCGTAGCCACGTCCCCGTGCATGCTGAAGCAGTTTGTCACCCATGTGTCACGTGTCAACAAATGAATGTGGGAAAGAAAACTGTGGTTACAATGAGTCACATTGGAAGATCAAGAGGTCCCTTCAATAGAATACAGTTAGACTTTATTGAAATGCCAAGATGCAATAGGCTGAGATCTGTCCTGGTGGTGGTCTGTATCTTTTCACGATGGGTTGTGGCGTATCCAACCAGGCGATGTGACAGTCTCACAGTGGAAAAACTACTCTGATCATAGTGGAAACAGATAGAGGAACACATTTCTATAACGAACTTATGAAATTGTTATGTGCCGTTTTAAAAATCGACCAAAGGTTACATTGCAGCTATAGGCCTGAGGCTTCTGGTCTAGTGGAACAAGTAAACGGCACAATCAAAATGAGGGTGTCCAAGGTGTGTTCATCAACTTCATTGAAATGGACTAATGCCCGCCCATTGGTACTCATGGGCCTGCGTAGTACACCTGATAGAACAGGGATCTCTCCCCACAAGATATTGATGGAAAGAGCTATGCGACTGCTTATGGTGCCAGCTACAGCATTGAGAAACATCACAGATGATTTGATTATGGATTATGGTAAAGGACTGGCTGATGTGGTTAATTCTGTGTCCCACCAGTTTGAGGCTGCTGGTGAAGTGTGGAGGATTGCCAAATTGGATCCACGCTTCCCATACTCGCATAGTCCCAGAACCTGTAGATGGGACAACGCCTCTTGTTCCGAGAAGTGAAATCGAGGGTGCAACTGAAACAGAGAGAACAAGCCCAATCATGTGAGCTCTCGATGAAGCGGAACAACCAGCGGAGCAAGACAAAATAAATCAGGCAGTCCTGAGGCGAAAACTGACTCAGAGATCAATTATATTGTAGCAGTGACCTTTAAACCAGAGCAGAGTGAACTGTCTGGTCCAGAAGGATGAGATCAAGAGGAAGAATGGAGAGCAGATGTAGCAACAGCAGCAAAGAGGCCAAGAAAGAAAGAAAGAAAGGCTGAATCTAAGGCTTACATCTGATAAAGATCTTGCTCCGATTCCTGAAACGTCTGAATTAGATCAAAGTGAAATCGAAAAAAGGCCGTATGGTCTGAGACGATCCAGAAGGGAACGAGTACCATCTCGAAAGACCGACGTACCTGTCCGTCTTTCGAGACGGTACTCCGAGTGGACGTACCTGGCTGCAGATGCAGAAACCGGGAAGATCTGGGAGACTGGGAACAGGCACAGTGAGTCACGGAGGGAATACACTGACAATTGATCTTCAATTAATAATCCCTGGAATTGATGCATTTGGAATACTGACTTTGACAGTCCACCGAGGCTGAGTGGATTGCACTTTTTGATCCTAAAGCAAGTTCATTTCCCTACTTTTGGTAGTCAACCAACTGCACAAAAAATGGAAGAAATTTGTGCTGAAATATTGCAACTTGTTCTTACTATGCTTGGATCAAATATCATAAATGAAGAAGAATTTACTATAAAATACTTTTATTAGCCTTAGAAAGAAGATAACCTAGCCTCAATAGGAAGAAGACTTAAAATTAGGGTATTTTCACCAGAGAGAACAATTGAGGGTATGGTTGACTACATCTCTTCAATAGGTTTAGTGTTATTGTACTGTACAGTGATAAAAGAATCAAATTAAAAGGACATTAAAGACAGTGTAAACAATCACAAAGAACAAGCAAAATAATCAGAGACTCTATTAAAAGAAGAGAAAAATAATTAAGACGAGACTCAAGAAGGAGTCCAAGAAATCAGGACGTAAAAGGAAGTGCATAATGGGTACCCTTAATATTTGTAGTGCTTATTGTCATAGCTGTAGTGATTGTTATATTGCTGGTGGGGTCACAGGATGCAGAAAAGAATGAAATGACACCAACCCCACCAACAGCAGGCATAGAAGAGGGAGCATCAGCTAAATATAGAGATTTGATTAGGGAAACTAGTCGGATGTTACACATAGATTTATCAAAAGGAGATTTTACCCTGAATGCATATGCTCGTTTTTTTGTATGAATATGTTAAAACAATGGAAGCAAAAGATTGTTATGTGTGCATGCAATTACCTGCATCTACATTTGATATCATCACTTACCTTTGACCTAAGGCATCACCTGCAGTGTGTTACTTAGCATGTTTTACAGTAAGGCCCACTTTGAGTATTATTTCTCCAATTATGATGTGGTACTCTCAGAAGTTCCAGTTCTAAAGTACATGAATAAGTATGATTAATATAAGGAGATAGAGAGAATGTCCACATATTTTGTGCCCACTATTACATTAGATACTTCCTATGCTCACCGGTATAGCCTAACTTGCATGCTAACTGAGGTTGAAAGGGAATTTGTAGATCAGATAGAATATCTACATAGGCAAACACTATTTAGACCAGATCCAAAGCATAAGGTTATTCCATGGACACAGGAAGAACTAGATCACAAGGCAAAGGGAAGCTCTGGTCCCATAGCTTTAGACTTTAAGCACTCATCGACTTACTATGATAAGATCTTTGTGGGTGAGAGTGATTGTGAACATATTGTTTTAATTGAAGAAACAATAAGAAAGGCATTATTGGATAAGTTGACCTTAGTGCCAAATGTGTATTTTGTGTGTGGCCAAAGTGCGCATGTGAAATTGCCCAAAAATTGGTATAGGACTTGCTGTTTAGCAGTAGTATTTCCCAAAATATTCCATGTTGAACATCTATGGCCTTTATAGGATAAAAGTGTTCACAGAGAAAAACGTGGTGTAAGTGCTGGAGAGGTTGTCGCTGATATATTTGGAGCCATGTACCGAGTGTGGGTGTAATTTTGAATGATGTGAAAATTAGAAAGCTGGCAACTATAGTAGATAAACTCTCTGTGTATACGGCCCAAATCTTACTACTTGTGGATGAGGAAATGGTCTCGATAAGGGCTATGGTTCTTCAAAATCGACTTGCTTTAGACTTCCTCCTAAATCTGGTGGAGTCTGTAAATCATTGAAGGTCCAACAATGCTGCACGTATATTCCTGACAATAGTTGGGATATACGCAAATATATCAGCAATATATCGGAGATTCATCAAGATTTACGTGACTTGGCTGCAGATGGCCTATGGGAACAAATTGGCAAGGGCTTTGCGGAAGAGGTGTGGCGCCGTGACTAGGGCGACTGACTCCGGAATCTGGGGATCACGGTTCGATCCCTGGCACCGTCTGCAGATTAGCCCAGCACCATGTGACTCTGGACAATAGCTTGCTTAATCTTCCTGATGGCCCCTAGAGACCCTAACGGGAGATTGTGCGCTTTACAAATGTGCATTTGGGAAGAATGGAAGTTGGTTTGGAAGCCTGGGACAAGGGATAGTGGGATACATCCTGAAACCCATCATTATAGCAGTCATTTGTATCATTGTGCTATTGGGAGCCATTTCTTACAAATGGCAAAAGGCAAGTCATGCTGAAAACTCCTTAAAGAAACGAGAGCAGCAGTTTGAACGTCTGCAAGAAACATTATGTGTGCTTCACATAGAATTTATCATCATTATTTTAGTTGAAGGAGAAAACTGGATAGCCTTTGACCAGCCTGAGAAGCAAGAAGGGAGGATATCTTCTGTGCCTGGCCTATCTATACTCCAAGGTCACAAGGAAGCGAAGAAGATTTAATTAACCCCTCCCCTGCTGATGACGGAACCGCTCCGTCATCAGCTACGGTTGGGCTGTGCTGATGACGGAGCGGTTCCGTCATGGCCCGCCCGCCGCGCCTGCGCGGCGCTGATTTCACGCCTGCACGGCCGTTGTATTGAGCAGGGCGGGTCATGACGGAACCGCTCCGTCACCAGCACAGCTCAACCGCGGCTGGTGACGGAGCGGTTCTGTCACCAGCATGCGGCCGCCGCGTGGCCGCCCCGCCCCGTTAGCGCTGCGGCGGAATTGCCGCCTCAGCGAAAGGGTTAAAGAAATCGTGGAAAGTAACAGAAGAGCTGAAAGTGAAATAATTGTCACGTGATACATTGGGGAGGGGGGCTGAATTTATCCTTTTTGTATTGTGCGCAGGGACAGAAAATCAGACCTCTAGATTTTCAGAGGAGAAGGCGCATCTTAAGAGCAAGCTCCATAGCTTTAAGCTATTTTGACCCATTTGACGTGAGTACTTCTAAGGAATTCTACAAGTGCTGACACCTTTGAGAACTAAGATAGGGGAACCCACTAGAACAATCATTCATGAGAGTAGTGTAGGGAAAGATATTTCATGCTTTCTTCCCTAATGAAAAGGGATTTGGATTCCGCCTCCATTTTGGGTTGTGTACTAATCTTGGAGTTTATTGTTTTGTGTCTCTTTTGCCAAATCAATTATATGCAAAGATTTTGCTATGTATTGATTTTTCTGTACCTATATTTGCTGATTTTGGGGTATGTATATATCCAATTATTTTTGGCCTTATAATAAAAATCCATAATTAGAATACAGAGTCTGTGGTCTTTACAGCATGACTACCTTGTAATTATAATATTGATGTGTTTCTGCCCCTCGACAACTTTTAGCAGGCAAATAAAAGACCATCATAGCTGAACTTGTGTTGTAAGGCAAGGCCCAATTTGGCTCAATCAGAAGGGAAAGCACTTGCCAAGCTGCTTTTGCGTGAACTAGAAGCCTGGGTCACCACTAACAATATAATACCATATTACCAAATAGGCTTCTGCCCAAAGGCCTTCTTTCCAATAATGTCATTGCCCTTTCATATCTGATAGACAGAGCTATAAAAAAAACAGCAAGCATGTTATACGCATGCTTTGTAGACTACAGCATGGTGGTTGATGCTATTGACTGAAAAACACTATGGGGCAGATTTACAAGCCCCTTGCATCACTTTTGCGCAGCCGTTGTGTCACTCTTTGTGATGCAGCAGGGCGTAAACAATCAGCCACGTTGTGGCCCATTTACAATGTGAAGCATCTAGGGAGATGCTTCACCTTGTAAAACCCTGCGCCACATTATACCTGCGTCAGATATAATGCATGCAGGGTCGGCATTCCCACGCAGGAAAGCCTAATAGAAATGACGCAGTAAAACCTACAAGTTTTCCCTGAGCCACTTATAGGACAACACTGCGTCAAAACCTTATGTCTGCTTGGAGCAGGCATAAGGAGTGACGTAATACAATAAGTGTACACCTCCCCATGCATTGCTGGAGTAGCGTTGTGCTTGTGACACGACTCCAGCAATGCATAACTTTTGTGCCAACAGATGCATCAGATTTTCTGATGTATCTTACAATCCTTGCGCCATGGATCGCCGTATTTACAATACGGCGCATCCATGTGGATCAAGGGTTTCGCATAGAGGCGCAGAGAAACTGACGCATCTCTACAGATGCGTCAGTTTCTTGTAAATCTGCCCCTATGGGCTAAACTTGCTGCATGATGAATCCACAAGCAGCTATTGGGTGCAATAAATGCTCTGTATTCAGACACCTGGATCCAGGGCAAATTAATTCAATCTCATGCCTCTTCAAAGATCTATACCAACAAAGGTTTGAAACAGGGGTGCATTATTGCACCCATATTATTCGACCTGCACATGGCAGAGTTGGGAATGACGGGGAACCTGTTTCCTCAGAGGCTCGGTTCATTTAAGCTTCCCATCATGCAATACGCAGATGATTTAGTAATCTTAGATCACACTCGTGTCAGAATGAGGAGGACCCTGAATATTTTACATAACTACAACACCACAAGCTCACGTCAGAGCTTCAAACACAAAAGTTTTCATCTTTGGCCAAAGGGTTGAAAAACTGCAGTTGACATGGAATATCGGCCACATGAACATCGCCAAGTCAAATTAATACAATTACCTCAGGGTCTGGCTGTCGGCCTCAGCCAAAACCTCTCTTCAAGCAAGGGCAATTGAGGTCAAATCGACCAAAGCTACATTTTCCATAGCCAAATTACATCACAAGTTCCAATGCCCAACAGTGGATGGGATACGCACAGTAATTCCAGCCAAATCCGTGGCCACAAGAAGTTATGGCTATCTCGCCCATCCCAGAAAACTTACAGACATATTGGAACGCTGTCACATGGCATCCTACCGGAAAATATTCGGGCTTACAAAACATGCAAGGCACACATTGACACAACTATAATTCAGCCTAAAAAATATGGACATGGTATGTAAAAAAAGACATTATTACGTACTACCATCAAATTACCAGGGCTGATGTCGGAACAATGAAACGCCCACATAACATTATATGTAATGACAGATGCAGCCCCTGAGCTAATTACTTCCTTAGTGCCGTAACAACTCTAAACTTTATAGTGGAAAACATAACTAAGCCAGCCTTAACCCTGCCAATTTTAAAGTGCGTCTTAAAGAAGCAAGGAAGCATTATCTCGAAGGAACAAGGAGGCATATTATCAAGGACCGGTGTTAAAATTATTGCCGTTTTATCGGCAGTAAACTGCCGATAAAACGGCGATAATGGGCAAGATAATACGCCCTTTTTAATTCCCATAGAAGCCCATGTTCTGATGTTAACATGGGCTTCTATGGGAATTAACAAGGGCATATTATCAAGCCCATTATCGCTGTTTTATCGGCAGTTTCCTGCCGATAAAACGGCGATAATTAAAAAAAAAAACGGTCCTTGATAATATGCCCCAACATCTCTCTGTGGTAGTGCAGATTCCGGGCGCCTAGAGGGGCATATTATCAAGGGCAGTGTTGCCGCTTTAGCTGCACTTTTTGCCGCTAAAGTGGCGATATTCTTATCGCCCTATTAACAAGGCGGCGCTAACATGCATCAGCGCATGTTAGCAGCTGATTTTCTAACGCTTCGCATCTTAGCGATATACATCGCTAATGAGATGCAAAGTAGGCGTTCCTTACAATTACTGCATTGAAAAATGTTGCAAACACAACTTCGCTGTATTATCAACGCTGCCCCTGACCTGCGTAGTGATGAGAAAAGGCACGCTAAGCCCCCAATAGCGCGTGATCCTAACGCCTGAATAAAACCTGACTTACCATTATTGCCTATGGGAGGTGGATTGCATGGTTAAGTACACACTCCCCTATTACCAAGCTTTTCATTAGCCCTGTGAAATCATCGCTGGATTTCACACGCTAATGAGGATTCTCGCAGTCTGTTGCTGAATTGCACTTCGCCTGTTAGCAAAGAGTTGCTAATCCGCCGCTAACACAGCGATGTAATTCAGCGATAGAGGGCGATAATGTAAAATACGCTAAGCACGTTTTGCTATATTTATCGCAGTTTGTAGATAATATGCCCCTGAGTCTCTACAATTTACATGTGGAGTCGGCCTGTCAGCCACCCTTGAGAACTGCTTTGAAGAGGCAGACCAGGTTCTTGCCTTGCCAATTAGTGAGTTCAGAACACACTGGAAAAGGCAACTACTCGGCCCACAGCAGTGCAGACTGTGCTTGAAGGCCACAGAGTCACTGGTCCATCTATTGTGTTGTTGTCCGGTTGTTACCTCAAAGGCGCCTCCAAGTAAGGCCAATATTTCTGCAGCAAGAACTTAGATCATGCAAGGAGATTGTCTACTTGGTCTACACATGCACGACTCCCATGAACTTAGCAAGAATTTCCAAGTACTTTGTCATAATAAGAGAGAATCTGAGTTCTCAAGGCTCATAACTTTTAAAAACTCATCTCAGAGTCCAGGCAAAAGAGGAATGTAATTGGTCACACTATTCTCATTTTCCTTCTTCCCCTGAATATATTTTAGCCTATATGTTCCCACAGGCTAGACAATGTTAAAATTGTATCTGCGACATCAGGCCCAAGATGATGCTGTTAAAACTGTTATTTTTATTGCTTACAAAGTCTCAGACCCTCTGAACATATTTTAGCCTGGAGCACCTTAATGAGTCAAGTAATGCTAGATATCAACTACTCTCAGTTCAAGACAATGTTGCTAAAATCGTCATTTCGGAACACATAGCCTCATTTCTGTATTACACTTCACCCTGTATGCCCTTAATGATCTATATAATGTGGAATCTCATCTGTAGCTATAGGTTCTAGCAATGTTGCTAAAACTGCTAATATTATGATCGCACAAATAGCATGTTTGCACCTCAGACTGGATGCTTTTAATCATCATAATCGTGTCAAACAACACTTGTTATGTTTGATCGTGCTAGGATTGCACACATAGGACCAACCCTCATGAATGGATTTTAACTTGAATGTCCCTTATTGTTACTGCATTAAGACTAATAGTATAGGTAGCCTATGGACGATGTAGCCATGATCCTCGGTAGCAGGGGTTTGACTTAAAGATGATGCTTTCCAAGCTTTCTTTGCCATGTTTCCATACACAGCCCTTGGCCCTTTGAATGGTAGGAATGTCAAGTATTGTCTCTAAAGAATGGTAATTTAAAACAGACTTTAATGGTAAAGTTGGACTTTAAAGAACAATTGTGAAAATGCCACTTTTAGAAAGTTGGTGTTTTCTTGTTCTAACCATTTGGTGCCTGCAGCCTCTATCCTGGGTCACGTGGCCAGGTGTAGCTGACTGTTGGTTTTTGTGTATTTCTCCCAGACAGTGAGACAAAAAGGGGAAAAGGTGTTGGAAGGAAGGGCCATCTCCGACTTGAAGGGGTGCAGAGCTGTCACCTACCAGACTGGAACATTACAAAGACTTTGCCTCAACGTACGCTCTGCCGCTTTAAAATGTATTGTTCTTTCCTGTCACCTTAAAGATAATTACTATTTATATATCCGACATAACAAGCCCAGACGTCGACCCGATGAACTAGCATATTTTTAAAACTAATTCTTTAATGTCATCGACACAACATTGTATTAGGTTAATTAAATAATCCTACATGTTGGTATACTCGCATCACCGTTTATGATAAAGTGTTTTATGGTATGTCGGTGGCTTTTCACTTCAAGCTGATGTTTACTGCATGTGTCGGGACCACATTCTGCACGATCGTGCATGAAACCCCGGCGCCTGTTTTAGCGAAGTTCTGTGGGCATGCACGGGGTGCACATTACTCTTCGGTGTTCTTGCACATTCCACTAATCAAGGCTCGGACTGGAAGCAAATGTTAATGTTAATGTTAATAATGATTTATAAAGTGCGCGTACACCGGGTGGTTTCATGGCGCTATAGACTTTGAGAGCTAACAGTGAACAGCTTTAATTATAGGCTTGTGTAAAAAGCCACGTTTTAAGAGATCTCCTGAATTGCAAACGGTCGGTACAAGATCGAATCTCCAACAGGAAGGAGTTCCACAATCTAGGGGCCAGTGTGGCAAATCTTCGGCCTCCTAGTCGTACCCGATTGAAGACGGGATGGTGAGGAGAGAAAGGTGGGCAGAGCATAGGTTCCAAGAGGGTGTGTGCCTGAGTATCAGATTGTTAATGAATTTTGGGTTGTTGCCATGCAGGGATTTAAATATAAGGCATCCTACCTTAAAGGCACAGCATTGGGGGATTGGGAGCCAGTCCAATTCCTTCAGCAGGGGGTGGCTGGTTGCCATCTAGATTGGTGAAGGACCAGTCTGGCTGCCTGATTTTGGGCCATCTGCAGCCGTTTGGACAGATAAATTGGCATACCCAAGTATACAGAGTTAGCATAGTCTAAATGCGATAGGACAGTGGCGACTACTACTTGAATCAAAGCTTCCTGTGTGAGAAAGCGGTGTATTTTCTTAATTTTCCTCAGTTGAAAAAAGCATTTAGAGATTACCGACCCTAGCTGAGTTTTCAGCGACAAGTTGGTGTGGAGGGTAACTCCTAACGTTTTGGCCGATGGGGAAGGGAGGGTGGAGGTCCTAGCTATGATGGCCAGTAGTGAGGGCCCCAAAACGTATGGCTGTCTCCAGTAAGAACAAGCTCTGTTTTGCCAGGGTTTAGCTTAAGGTGGTTGTAGTCCATCTATTGTTAACTGTGTAGCATGGTGGCCTGAAATTCGGTGATGGAATTATGCGAGTTGTCTATCAAGAAAACCAATTGTAAGTCATCCGCATAGTTATAGACCGTCACATTCCTATCTCTAAGGGACTGAATCAGGGGAACAATGTAGAGATTGAACAAATGGGGGGAAAGAGCTGAGCCCTGTGGGATTCCACAGCTGGTGTTACGCCATGGCGCCCAAAATAATTGTCTTGGCGGACGGCCTGGGTCAGGTCTTCCAAGAAGGAGGTGAGCTAACAAGCCGCCGTGCCTTGGATGCCAGCTTGTTTGACACGGTCGACCAAGATGGAGTGGTAGACCGTGTCAAAGGTGGCAGAGAGATCCAAGAGCACCAGAGCCAGGGGGGAGCACGTATCCGCATTATGACGAAGAGTGTCCAGGACAGCGAGAATGACAGTTTCGGTAGAGTGTGCCGTACTGAATCCTGGCTGATGAGAGTTGAGGTAGTTGGAATCTTCCAGAAAGGTGGACAGGCATTTGGCTCCGTGGGTCTCTAGCACTTTGGCCTGAAACAGGAGCAAGGAAATCATGCAGTAATTAGACAGAAGTGAAGGGTCAGCTCCAGGTTCCTTCAGCAGGGGGACCACTACAGCTTTTTGGAATGATGTAGGGACTTGACCAGACAAGAGAGATTGGTGCAGTAGCAAGAGTGCAGGGCCCAGGTGGATAGATAGGCCGTCTTTGAGTATATGAGGTGGGCCGCAGTCGGAGGGGGCACCTGATTTAACTTTAACTAGGAGCTCCTGAAAGATCTTGATGTTAATGGGGGGAAACAGCTTAGTATGGAGTTGTTACTGTGCATGGAGACTGCGTTCAGCAAGGGATGTTTAGGGATACTGGCTTTAATGGTGGTGATTTTATCGATGAAATAATCATTTAGTGAGGATCCTGTCTGGGTTGGACAGTTCGTTCATAATGGCAAATGTTTCTTTGGAACTTTTATTGGAGTTGAGAATGCGTGAGGAGAAGTGAACAGCTTTAGCTGCGAGAATGGCCTTCATATATACTTTCCAGGCTGAGGTATACAGTAATTTCTTGTCAGAGGAGTATTCCCGAAACCATTGCCTCTCTAACTGGCACAGGGCTAATTTCTGTGATTTAAGTTCAGGAGAGAACACTCTCTGGGCGTCGGCACGTCTAGCTAGTTTGACTTTCCTGAGGGGCGTGTGTATGTTACTAGCCTCAAGAAGCCATTGAGTGAGATTAGCTTCAGTGACATTAATGTCTGTGCCAGGGGACGGGTTTTTATTTATTTATTTAATTATGTGTTTTTTTATAGCGCAGACTTTACCCGAAGATGTCAGAGCACTTCACAATAGGAACAGTAATGATACATGAGGAGAAAATTACAAGTGAACAAATTACAAAACCAAACGTTAAGTTACATGAGGCAAAAATGACATTTGTGAATAAACCAAATACAAGAGGTAGGAAACGGTACAATACAGGAGGAAAAAGTGACATGTGTGCAAGTTACAAATGCGTACAAAGTACCAGTAGAGGTATAATACTGCAATAAATGGCAGACACTCAAGCACACGAACAAACGTTACTTAGTCAATGGTCGCACTTGTGCAAGTATCTAAAGCAAACAAAATGTAAGAGGTAGCAAACAGTGTGTTACAAGAGAAAAGTGACGTGTGCATGTTACAAAAGACTACCAAACACAGGTAGAAGGATAATACTGCAATAAATGGCAAACACTCCAACCACAAGAACTCACTGGGAAGGCACTTTCATAGTCATGGAGAATAGAATTTTTTATAATGGAAGGTCTTCCTTCAGATTAAAGAGAGGGCGTGAATTACATTTGGAAGTGTCTTTGGAGGAGGAGAACTTAGAGGTCAGTTTTGAAGGCCTGGGAGAAGGTGGTGGTCCGGAGCTGAGGCAGAAGTGAGTTTCAGATTCTCACTGCGTTGCCTGAAAAGTGTCAAGGAAATCTCTTTTATTAATGGAATTCCATTTCCTGGCAAAGCCGCCTGCGACTGTGCTGGCTTTATGTGTAGTTAGAAGTACAAGTGTAAATTTTAGGAGATGGTGGTCGGACCATAAACAGGGGGTGATTACAGGGGTTCAGGTGGTCATGCCACACGTCCAGACCTGGTCCAGAATGTGTCCATTAAGATGAGTGGGGGAAGAAATCTGTTGTGTGAAGTTTAAATTGGTGAGGAGGTCAGATAGCTCAGCAGATTGCAGTCCCTCGTGAGAGTCGTTATACCAGTAATTAAAGTCACCTATGAGCAGGACCTTGGTGTGGTCCATTGCGATTTTTGCCAGTTGTTCGCTGAGTGAGAGGGGGAAGTGAGCCATCTGCTGTGGTGGCCTGTAGAGTAGTACACAGACAAATGTGTTGGTGGTGGATTCGAGTTGAGTTACTATATTCTCTACCCCTTTAAGGGGGAGACAGGCTGGAGAGCGGAACCTGAAATTGGTGTGAATGATGGCTGTAACCCCCCCTCCTGGTTTAGCCAATAAGCAGTTGGCATGGATGATATAGTAGTTAGGTGGTATTACCGCAAGCAGATCAGGGACAGAGTCTGGGGTTAGACATGCTTCAGTAAGCAGTAGCATTATCAGGGGTGTTGGTGAGCAGGAGGAGGAAGATGTCAAGCTGATGTTTGACAAGAGAGCATGTATTGAGGTAGTAGATTGATAAGGGTGTAGACTGGAGTTTAGCCAAGTGTGACACATTATTCTTGGAGGTTGTAGGGATCTGTATTTCTGGCAATGCACATCTGTTAGCTAGGATTCCTTACTCAGCAATCAAAATTTGTTTTTCAGGGGCGAGGTTTAGACGAGGAGGGTGCATCTTTTTCAGGGTGTTCAAGGAATAAGTAAGCAAACGGGCATAGTGTTTGGCCCCTGGGCCCGTTGGGCACGGACGGGCGCAGACAGACTTGCCTTTGGAGTGCCCGCTGCGCGCGTCCGCTGCGCTCCCGCACTGCTGCTGCATTTATTGCCGGTCCCCTCCCACAGCTCCTCCCTCTCGCCGTCTGATTGACTACTACGGGGAAGACACTCGGGGCAGCAGGAAGCTGAGTCAGCCGACTTACGTGCAGGTGCAATTGATTAAGAACAATAGGAATGGTAAAATGTTCTACACCCTTGTGCCACTCGTGTGAAATTCAGAGCCCTTCTGAATTTCAGGTGATCAGGACATTGTCTTAGGGTCAAAGGGAGCTAATTCCATATGAAAGGTGCCTGGTACGAATAGGCTTTTCCTCCTGTTCGTGTTTTTTTAATCCTAGGGATTTTGAGCAGGGATTTCGCCGGAATTTGCAGGTCCCTTGGGGGGGATATATTGATGAAGCCTCTCTGCCAAGTAGGAGGGTCCGTTTCCCCATATTGCCTTATGCAGAGGCGTAGCTAGAGCTTGTGGCGCCCGGGGCTATCCTTCAGATTGCCGCCCCCCTGGGGGGGTGCTGGGGAAAAAGGACGGCGAGCACCTGCAAGAGGTCCGAGAGACACGTAGTATTGCCGCTAATAGTTACCTCGATCATGCAAGTTACATGCACATATATGACACAGTCCAGGTTTATCAAATGACGCACTATTTCCTCAAGAAAAGTGTCTCCCCAGAGCACTCAATGACATACGTTCAATGAAATGTTCACAAGTGTATAAATAAGTTCATGATGTCTTTTTTAATTGTCTTTAAACGATAGTTCATTTGAATTTCTTAACATGATTCGAACGCAACACACCGGCCGAGCACAGACTCCACATCCGGACCCACAGAGAATACGTTGTGTATACTTTACCCGACCCATCTTTTTACCAACGTACTGTGCGGCAAACAATGTCCCATTACAGAATTGCACAGGGCCCACGAAGAAGGGCTTAGCCCGAAATGCATAGGGCCAACGAGTTGAAATGCTAAACCATGAGATGAATCATGTTAAGAAATTCAAATGAACTATTGTTTAAAGACAATTAAAAAAGACATCATGAACTTATTTATACACTTGTGAACATTTCATTGAACGTATGTCATTGAGTGCTCTGGGGAGACACTTTTCTTGAGGAAATAGTGCGTCATTTGATTTTCCCCAACCCGTGTACAGAGGGTTTAACCCCACGGGCACCACCCACTTTCAAATAACTTTTTGAGTAAATCAGGATTACCAAAGGAGTGCGTATCCCAACCACCGAGTTCGGATTGGCTATTCATTAAACAGTCCAGGTTTAGCCAGCCCCCGTTCCCAAAATAGTGCCGCCTGGGGCGGACCGCCCCCACCTAGCTACGCCACTGAAGGAAAAGCAGAAGGAAACCCAAAACTTACATCAGTTCTACCTACCCTGTTTGTGACATCTCACTCATAACATCACAGCTTGTGCACGACCCTTGTCCCCTATCTGCCCCGTCCATGACCTCAGCAATGTCTGCAGACCGGTCCACCACACTTGGTTTGACCACAATTCCCCTTGCAGCACCTTCAGGATACTACAGATGAGTCCAATGCACCTGATCACTAGACTAACTTGAGTTCTGCAGTTGCTGCAGTACCAGGCCACATGAGAGGGAAGAGGGTTGGGAGGGGCAGTAAGTTCAAAACAAAGCTGGAAGTACAAAATAAATTTATTCTGGCCCAAGTTTCAACTTCACCTTCAGGTAATAGCATATAAAATAAAGGCACACTGTATGTTTAAAGATAAATCCAAGTTAAAGTAATCGGTAGGAAATGCACTTGTTTGCATTATGATATTTTATTGATTAATTCAGTCACTACAGATGAGTGTAACCAGACAGTAAAGGAATAGATTCCTGGTGGTGGTGTGTAAGGAGTGGTGGTTAATGACATCTGTATCCAAAGCAGTCTTGTTGAATGGTCACCTAATTCTGTTTCCTAGAAAATAGTCTATGTCTAATGAAAGGCACTGGACAAACTCTGCCCTTAATGTCAATTTGAGCCAGGACTGTTCAAACTCCTTTATTTGGCATCATGTGAGGAAGAACAACATTCAGGGGCATCATATAGTGCCCTTTTCAGGTCTTTAAAGGTCTTCTGACATTCCGCAGCCCTAATCAGCTTCTAAGGCTGCTTCTTGCTTCTCAATCAGTTGCAGGGTTTTGGGTTGCTCACCCATGCCATCTTCAAGCTCAGCAATACGGCGTTCATTACTGTCTATTCTTCAAATCTGTCTAGGCGGTTTTGCAGAAAGTGTACCCGGGAGGTGAGGTGCTTACCGTGCAGATGGGCATTTGAGGTAAAGAGGAAGTGTATATATACCAGTAACTGTTTGTTAGCCAAGGGCTGATATTAACATCATGGCAGAACACAACTGTGGCGTACTGTGGCGCACTGCCAATAATTGTAAAATTTAATAGGAACGTGGACTTGTGTATTGCTGTGGAGATATTGGTAAAAAAAGGGAAGGGGTTAACAAAAATAAATTGATAACATGCTATGGGTTTAAGTAAGGGACCATGAATCATCTGAGCTGAGCAAATAGAGTTTTCTAACGCCCTTTTTGTTCGTTCACCTATAAGCGCTTAGAGGTGGTTAAAGTTTAAGACAGGCTCCGTTAAAGACAATGCTTCAAGTCATGTATTTCTGACCGGACTGGAAGATAGGGATGTGTTTCTCTCATATCTTTGCAAGAACGTGGTTGACGAAAGTGTCATCTACGATAATCTACACAATTATTAGTGTTTCACTACAATTAAAATAAATAAAAAGTGGCATGAGGTCCGAATGGAGTCAGACACCGGCTGTGAGTGACTGCAATACTACATGTAGAGCAGGCAGCTGAAGATACTGGGTGCTGCTAGTTTAAAAGACAAGCACATATTTAATTAAAAACTTGCAGAGAGAGAGATACAATTACCTCATTCTAGGCGAGCGGCAATTCAGCACGGCACGGCCTCCTCGTGGCCCCACTGACTCCTGGGGCAAACCATGCCGCCAGGGCATGAATAATTTCAGGTTCAGCAGCAAAACTGACACAATAGGTTGGAAGATTATGACTCTGTCTTCTTCTGAGACGACTGACAGCACTTGCTCAACAAAGTCCCAGATAGTATGGGTGGACCGACCCAAGAGACATGCGGTGTTCAAAGATGGGGTGTTCCTCTTTTTCTAAAAGTCTCCAGTCTCTTCTATTCTTTACCTGTGGGAATGGTTGGGAACTCTTACAACAGTAATCTGAAACAAAGTGATAAATAAGGACAAATAGGAATGAAAATGAAAAGTGTGGGAAGATACATGTGCATTTGCCAAGGTTTAATACTAATAATGTTTAGATAAAGAAAAAAAGAACAGACTATGTGCTCTTTGTGCACGCCACTGCGCATCGCAAGAAGCCTGGAATGGAGATATGTTTACGTCTTAGAAATTATGGAGCGTAAATATTTCTAAAATCTTATTCATATGTCCAATCTAGTGATCGCCTATGAATGCAGCCTCGAATGTGGGCCTTTCAAGTTGACAAGCGAATCAGCGACTGCCACCTCACAGCGCTCCTTAAGAAATCAGCTACTGTGTTTGCCGAAATATTTGATAAAAATCTCCCAGAAGAGAATGAAGCATGTCCTGCACATTGTATTTTTAGAGTTCAATTATGTTTGCTTATTTTTCAGAACAAAAACAAAAGAAACGAGATAAGCACATTTTGCAGTAGATCCAAAAGAAGCAACGATGGGGGAAGCAAAATAAAACAATCCCTTCAAAAAGGATCACAAGTTTTATCACTGACAAAGTCCAATACCTGTCAAATATGTCCACGGTTTGCATGTGCTCCCAATAAAAGGTTCACTCTGTCCATTTGCAGGAAGTGCCAAGATTTTCTTTTTTATGGAGGGTCCCTTCGGTAGAGAGGAGCTAATAAATAAAGCAATGCACCTAAAGTAATTACTATTAGCCTAGACTGATTTAAACATTCTCACCTCTCGTTTTGCTTTTTAACTATTCCTCTTGGAAGTCTTGTATAGGTCTGCTAGGGCCTCACCGGAAACTGAATGCAGCATTTAGCTTGGGGCTGCACAACGGTGTGCCCTGGGCTGCGAGGCCGCTGCGATACTTGGGGTTGGCTAGGGTGGGTCCGGTCTGAACACATTTTTTAAAATGACTTCTCGGTGTGAGGTGTGCTCATTGCTGCCACAACTTCCTCCTCACACTCGCATTACGCATCGGGCAGCAGCAGGAAGTCACGTGACACACTGCTGAGCCACGCTCGCACTTCAAACGGCGGCCGCTGCATTGGCCCAGTGCGGCAGCCTTTATCATTTATTTGAGGAAACTCACTGACAGTAGTGACCTCAAATAAATGATAAAGGCCGCCGCAACGGGCCAGTGCCACGGCTGCCGCCCTTAAAATAGTGCCGCCTGGGGCGGACGGGCCCCATCGAACCCCCCTAGCTACGCCGCTGGCCTTATGTGGCAGGCAGCAAACCCTAAACGTCACCCGTTTTCGTACAGGTAACCAGTGTAGTTATCGTAGGAGGGGGAGCAAGGCTGACCTGTAGGGTGCGTTTGCAACTAAGCGTGCTGCAGTGTTTTGTACCACCTGAAGGTGATTTAAGGCAGACACATTAACAGTCATGTTAATTTTCAAGAATATACATGTTAACGAGCATGTGCAGACAAATGTGGTTAATCTTTTAACCTTTTGTGAAAAGTAAAATGATCTTGTGCGTCATGTATGTTCTCTCCAATTCACATATGTGTATTTGGGACTGGAGAACATACATCTGTGTGCTGGGTTATTCAGGCATGTCTGCTAATATGTATGTGTCTTTACTGGGAATACAGCTGTGTGTGCTAAAATAATAATACATGTATGTGAGAAGCAGAGAGGCATGAGTGCGGTGGAAGTTGGATGTGTCCTAACGTGCAGAGCTGTTGACTTTGGAGCTAAAGAACCAGGTTTGAGCTTCGGCGTCAGCTCAACACCCTGTGATTCTGTGCAAATCACTTTATCACCATGTGCCGTACAAAAAATGTATGCATCCTTGTGTTATATAACTGATGATCATTTAAAGCGATCCAATACCTTGGTCGAATTGCGCTATATAAAAAAGAAATATGTCCGTATGTAATACATAGATGACATATTGATTGCGGATAAAATCTGTGTTTTCTAGGCGATACAAGCACGGGCGCATTGGATAATGCGCGCATGTAGGCATGGGGACAGTCTAGCCACTCGGTGCTCATGAGTGGCTGGAGTCCAGCCTTGTGGCAGCGGCAAGTAAATAAATAAATTAAAAAACAAACCACAGCCAGGCCACGGCAGGAAGGGGAGGAGAGACCTCCAGCAGGAACAATTAGAAGTGGGGCAGCAAACATGGCGACCCGACAAAGGAGGGCATGATGCAGCAGGGAGTGCTGCAGGAAGCTGCCTATCCGTCACCAGTGACTACTAGATGCAGGAAGGGATCCTCAACTCCACAGAGAATTCTGTGGCAGGAAGAGCACCCCTACAAAGCCCTGCCTGCCCGACCTTTCCACTGTCACAGCTGAAGACTGCTCCAGGAAGGGAGATGTGGAGGGGCCCGAGACTGCCTCAAGCCTCGTCCCCCAGAAGCCGATGGGCTCGAACACACCCCTTCATTTCCAGAGCTCTGAACATGTAGTATCCCCGGGCATGCGTAGATGCCTGGAGAGAGGAACAAAGAATGTTGTGGGCATGAAGGACACCGACCTCCACTCCACAGGAGACACAAGTCTGCGTCTCAGAAAGTAGGCATCGTGAAAAACCAGATAAACGGGACACTGCTGCCATTATAAAACAAGTTGTCGACACGTTGGACATCCCCGGCGGCGCCTGAGGGAGATGGTGACAGGAGGACACAGCGCAGCCTGGGGTCCATAAACAAGCTGTCGCCATTGTGGAAAAAAATAGTGCCTACTGACTAATTAAGGAGACATTGTAACGCCGCAAGTAAAACATCCAGTCCGGCTGGGACATCCAAAAAGGAGACAGGACGGTAACAAAGAAGCCTCATTTTCAATCGGAGGCCACCGTTTAGCATAAACAATTACACCACCCAATCAAAAAGATGGGCGAGGCTTCAACTTCAGAAATATCCCAATTACAAGTAGCTTCGCAGAGCGAGGAGCGTTGTGTGCTGCAACGTAGGTCTGCGAGACCTAAAAATGGGTGCACATGCTCATGGTTAGTTATGCCCGGTAGGGCACAGGTTGGTGTCGTCCTTTATTTTAGTATGCAACTCTACAGGTATCTGGATGGTTGGGTGATTCGAAATCAGAATGCACTCACTAATACCCCCTAGCGACGCGAACGGCTCTCTCCCTCCGGTGGTGTCCGGAAACAGCAGCACATTTGTCAGCCGTGTGGTTGTGAGGCATGCAAGGTACTACCAAAATGCTGCCTTTGCGTCACAACTTCCATTTCCGCCTGTGCATCAGGCCTACCTACCTCTGTGGTGCTATCTTATGATCTTTGAAATGGCGAGAGTCACCAACACTGAGGTTGGGGTGCGACAGGTAGCGGACTTCTTCGGCAATGCTGAAATCCTTACTTTTGAGGGTCCCAAGCGGTTATACTCAACCCTTCCTGGTCAAAGTGAGCAGTAAACGCCCCTAAGGGTGGGAATTGGTGGACGGGTCCACAGGTACGTCTTCCATTGAACACACTCCCATGGGCAGACCGAGAAAGGCAACCATGCTACTGTATAAGGTCCCGGAGGAAGTCAGTGGAACAGCACTGGAGTCCCTTTGATATCAATGGAAGGACACTCATACTCAGCTAAAAGGGCAAAGGCTGTGGCGTTGCTCCCTGTTTTTTCCTCGATCTCGAAGTTTTAACTTTTACAGCATTACAGTCTACACAAGGCATCACTGGAACCACGAAGGTACAGAGATTGCACCCTGGGAAACTAGGGATATGCCTAGGGTGCAAAGCGGGACACCATCCTCCTTGTTCGCCTGAAGAATGTTGGTGAAAGACAACAACCCTGTGTAGTGTGTCCCTGTTCACTGCATAAATGTTCTGGTCTCTGGAATGCCTAGAGGGAATGCTGCAATAGAATGCTGGTGCGTGGTCTGCAGTGGAACCTGTGAGATAGGGATATCTCGTAGGTTGAGCCCTGAATGACCTACCTACCTGCTGTAGCTGCATCCTAAGGGCCTAACATGAAATAAAGAACTTACATCTGTAGACTCTTGTATGAAGACTTTGCTCTCCAACTGCAACAGCCTTATTAATAAATGGTGCCAGCATGTCTACCTGATTCTGTCATGGTACAGATCGATAGGAGACTTCACAATAATGACCAATGTGTCAGAGTAACCACACATAAGGATAGCTGTGATCATTAATGCACAATGTTCGGCTGCTGTTGAGTGGACACTACATGATACTGGGATAACTGAATTAATAGGCGTGCTGTGTGATCGAGCGAGGTAAAAAGCTAAATGTTGTATACCACTCGTGAAGTCACTTTCTCATAACAGTAATATGAACTAATTATGTGGTTTGGAAAAAACTAACCAACATAGAATAGAATGCACACACAAAATACATGTGGGATACTAAATTGCTTGTGTTGCAATCATAATCAACTAACTGAGTGATAATGTGATGTCTGGAAATAACGCAAAAGCTATAAGTTAACCAAAAGTAACATATATGTGCTTACTGTTTGTCTTTTTGTGGCAAAAACATGAAGACAGGTGAGCAAACTATGCATAAATGTGGCTTTATTTGCTAGGAAATAACAGGGATACCTTAGTAAGGTGGGAGGTAAACAGAAGGGCTATAATTCAATAAGTAATGTTCAAATTGTGTTTGTTTCTATAATAGTTCCCGTTGTGGCCTGTGAGGCCTAGTCCAAGATGGACGTTTTTCATGATTTCGAGATTATTGTGAAGCACGCATGCGCTGGCTGAGTGGAGCTGCAGACGCGTATGAGCTGACTGTGCTGAATGGAACAGGTCAAGGACAATGTGCTCTGAAACCCTGACTGACTGCCAATAAAATAGACGTCCGTATTGTAAACCCTGGGAAAATAGCTTAAAATTACAATTCAAAGGAACTGGTAACCTTAAAGACAATGGTCAAATTCATTTTGCTGACTCTGCGGAAGTCAAGTAATAAGATGATGAGGTTATGCTCATCTACCCCTTGAACCAACCAATCAGAATTGTCAGAGACCCCAATTGTTACCGAATTTAGATAGTTTAGCTAGAGAAAAAGGGTATAAAAGAATAGGTCCGGAGTTTAGAAAAAAGCTCTCTTTTCGATTTCAATTTGTGTATCCTGACATGCTGCCGGAATGCTGAATTTCCTTGGAGCGTAAGAATTTAAACTTTTTCCAAATTTAAGTTTTGTTCGAATGAGTACAGAGTCTTTAGATGAGGGTAAATAGCTTGAGGGAATAGAGAGATAGAATTTGGGAACTATTTTGTCTTTTTGCTAATACTTATGTCTTGGAAATGTCAATTACTACATTCATTTTCTTTGAACTTAAAATTAAAGTGAAATATAAATGTGCAAGTTAAAATTCTTTATCTTTACTTATAACTAATTGCAATAAATGAATTTAAAGTGAATACAATTGAGTATGCTAGGAGAATCTTCTTTAAATAAAAATTAGATAAATGAAGAATGAAGCTGGTCTTGTTCATCCTTAGCCTAATTTTTTACTAGCAGATCTGTCACCCAAAAAAATGGTGGTGTGTTTAAATACATTTCCTTGTTGATATAAAACCATGGTAAATGAAATTAAACTGCAGATGCATATAATATAAATAGTTAGTTTGGATTAAACACTCCGCTGTAACACAGCAGCTCTCCTTTGATTTATACCGATCCATGTAGTAGGGAGAAAGTGTGCATGAATAATCCACAGTGTTATGAGCCCCACTTATGAATAAGTGCATCAAATCTACTTGCACTGTTGAGAACAACCACCTATACCTGTTGGTTTAATTATTTAATAAACTATTTATAGGGAAAGCTCCCAACACGAGATGAAACTACATATGTGCTTATGTTTAACTGTTGATTTAATATTATAAAGACTATAAAAAGGATCTTAAAAAAAGAGTGAGGAGTTCATTCTTGGTTCCTAACGCCATTGGCTATTACACATGGTGCCTTTTTTGTCAGCACCATTGGAGTTCATTCCATATGTTCCTAAACCATGCACTTCATACTCACACTGCTCAAAAACAGGTCCAAATACTATCTGGATAAATGTGTCTTGGGGTGACAGGAAACATTAGTGTCAATGTTCACTTAACCATAGAACCAACCCCTCACAGTCATACAAATCATCCTGCTGGTCATCTTCTAGGTGCACTTTTTATGCCAACAATCTCAGTTTGGTGGGTGTCCCAGTTCCCCGTACACGTTCAGATCTTTAAGGGATTCCCTTCCAAGTTCTTGTCTGCTGGTTGTTCAGGGTCCCCGGCTCCAGGTTGACTCAGAATCTCAGATGGTTAAGAAATTGAGACATTTTACCACATGTCCATATCTCTCATTTTCATTAAACTTTCAGTGATCTGGGATCCCAATTGGTTAAAGCTCACTTATTTGCTTCCTAAATTATTGCCCAACCACAAGCGACAAAGACCGGCAGGCAGCCAGCCTAAACAAAAGGGCTGGCTTCCTATAGAACTTGCTAAAGTCAAGCGGTAAGTCTGTCTGCAGAGAAGATTCTGAGGAGAACCTTCACTCCTCATCTAAAAGCCATATGCAGGGGGGTAGTAAGGGGGGTGCGGTGGGGGTGCAGCCCCGGGTGTCATCACTAAGGGGGGTGACAAAATGGCAAAAATATGTGTTTTAAACACATATTTTTGTCATTTTGTCAAGGCTGGGGCGACAAGTGTCATCATTGAGGGGGTGACAAAAATATGCCATTTTGTCAAGCCGAGGGTGACAAGAAAATTTCTGCAACACCACCTGACCTTGCTACGCTAGTGGCCATATGTAGCAATACTGGCCATATGCCAAACTAGATGATAGCGTGCAGTGGTGTAACAGGTCCTCCTCTCCTCCTTACTGTCAGGTGTTCATCATTCTTCTGTCTTGTCCATACAGAAGAACTTTAAGATAACTCAAAAAGAGCAGAAAAGATCCCGGATGTCAGGTTGAATGTTATACATTTCATATACGTGTTTAGGGTCATGTGGAAATAACCCAACATCACAAGCACGAACTTTTTGAGAGGAAGATCTTGATAGGCCGAGCGGTCAAGGGAAAAACGGGATCCAGGAAGATGTAGGAGTGTACAGGATCTCTAATAAAAGAGAGAGGGACCCCAAAACCAAAGGGATAGGGTACCACACCTGACTTTCGTCAAAAAAGATTACCTTTGGGCACCTTGTACTTGAAATGACAATTCTCTCACTCACATAAAATAAATATTAAGCAAACACATATGTTGAACTGTAGAAGCAATGCAACAAATATAACAAAACTATTATAATATAATCCTGCACAGTTTATTCATACACAATTAAAATTCAATTAAAATTGGGAAACAGACATTAATTGAAGGAAAATTACATACAAACAATCACAAATTTCCTATCAGTAAAAAAGGAGATACAAAACAAGAAATTAATTCAGCCAAAAGGTCAGGATTATCCTCAGTTTATGTACGATGTATTTCTCCTTTGGCATCGACGCGTTTCGGTGCATACAAATATATGACCACCTTCATCAGGATAACATATAATGTCGCCCCAATAGTTAAACAACATTTATTTTAAAAAACAGAATTCATTGAGTTAAAACTAGTGTACAAAAACAAACCTATGCAGCGTCACTTCTGTTTACATTGCTTCCACAGTAGACATGTTAAAACAAAAACACAACATTTCCTTTGGACCTTTCACGAACTGACTTAGACATTTGGGGAAATTAAGTATTTTTTACATTTGAATAAGATGGAACCATTGCCACTAATCCAGTTAGCCAATCTATATTTGATCCTAATGGTTGTTATGTTACCAAACACGTTTTTAGATCATTTGAAAACTATTAAGATTACAGGTAATACCCAGTATTGATTGATACAGAGTTACAGTGTACTGATTCCTATTCATTCGATTGGCATAGCAAACATTCTATCCTATACATCTTGCTATCATAATATTCTGGACTGTAACATTAGACTGGTGCCTCCGTTAATAAATTCATATAGTTCATCACAGTGAGACATTGGCACCATGGGGTTTAACATCATGAGCGCACGCACCGATTTGAGCATAATGATCTCTATGACGTGATTCCACAAAGACATACCTCTAATCCAATTTAGATAAGGCCCTTCAGGCCGAGGGGTATACGCCTCCTGTTAAAATAGTTCCCATCCAGCGAGAATAAAGGAATTCATATGAAATAGACGGAGCATCCAAATCTGGAGAGATAATGACACAACCACATAGAGAGCACGTTAAGACACTAATACGTCAGGTCTATATGTTTGGAATCAAATTCCCAAGAAAAGCTCTCAAGGTATACCTAGCTCACTAGTCCAATCATAGTCACATTCAATTTTACTTCAATCATATATTTGTATCCACCGAAACGTGTCGATGCCAAAGGAGAAATACATCGTACATAAACTGAGGATAATTCTGACCTTTTGGCTGAATTAATTTCTTGTTTTTTATCTCCTTTTTTACTGATAGGAAATTTGTCATTGTTTGTATGTAATTTTTCTTCGATTAATGTCTGTTTCCCAATTTTAATTGAATTTTAATTGTGTATGAATAAACTGTGCAGGATTATTTTATAATAGTTTTGTTATATTTGTTGCATTGCTTCTACAGGTCAACATATGTGTTTGCTTAATATTTATATTATGTGAGTGAGAGAATTGTCATTTCAAGTACAAGGTGCCCAAAGGGAATCTTTTTTGACGAAAGTGGAGTGTACAGGATTCCAAAGGAAGAGGAGCCGAGGAGATGCCAACAGCTGAGAGCGAGGAAAGACTGGAAGCCACTAACAGAGGCAGCTGAAGAGGTAATGACAACGAAGAGCAAGGGGACGTCATCAACTGGGACACAGAGCAACCAACAGCATCAGATGAGGAGATACAGTTAGCAGCCATCACCAACAGAGTCCGGCAGGAGACAGAAAGGACCAGAGCCACAAGGGTCTCGTAGAGGCTACCAAGACATTTCTGCAACAGGGCCCCACCGAATGGGAGAGACAGGCTCATGTTCCCATCATAGCAGTTCAAAGGGCAGATCCTTGCTTCAGTCAACTGACCCGATGCAGTTCCTGGAGGCGAGGAGATCTTTCATCGAGTCAGCAAAGGAGTAGGAGAGTCCTGTTTCCCGAGGCCTGGGTTGGGGGGGTCACGGGAGTGTACAAAGCACACACGAGTGATGTGAGTGTCACTGAGAGGAAGGAGGTTCAGGTAGCACAGCTGAAAGTGTCATCACAGGTGATAAAAGAGAATCCGGAAAACCCAGGGTGTCCTATCGCCTCCCTGTTTCCCAGCCCCAAAACACACTAAGCTAAAAATAACTTTCAACAAAATAACCTTGATCTGTCCCCACATGCTCTCTCCAAGGCACTACACTACGTGGAAACTACCAAGCAACCCAAAAGACAGGGGAGATCAGTTACCCCGGAGAATTTGCTTCTGTCATTTCACACAGTGTGTCAAGAGGCTTCTTGGAATCCTATTTCTCTGAGCTTATGAATAAAGATCCAGATATCTAAAACGTTTTATGAATAATTGTATCTGAGTCGCAAACCCCTGTGGTCAGTCTCATCTTTCTTTCTAAAGAAAATTGCCAAAAGTCACTCCCCCCGCAGGTATTCCTGTTCCTGAAGCCTGCTCGGAGCTCGCCTCAAGGAGACCCCTGACTTCCCTGGACCCGTTTGATCGCATTACCGAAGCTGGGAGTTTCTGCAGCCTCTGGCTGGCTTGGCTCGGGATCTCCTACTGATTTCTGCTCAGGAGGACCGTACAACAACTCAGCACATTTCTAACATGAGGCCTGCTTCTGCAAAGCACGAGGAGTGTGCCAAAAACCTGGAAGGAAGCAACTGTCAAGCCACTGCTGAAAAAAGGCCTCACTGATAGCAGGGGACCCCAGTGATTTCCGTCCATCTAGTTACTTCCCTACTTAGGTAAATTGCTTAGACATTCGGTTTCGCACAGTTAGATAAATCTCCAGAAGAGAATGGGTTCTGGATTTTGTCCAGGAGGGCCTGCCCTCCACCCGGCAGGAGCACAGAGCTGGTTTTGCTTCCACAACCTGTAGAGACTGGAAGGTAGAGGTGGTGTCGGGGCTGTTACTTTTTGATCTCTCTGTGAGTTTTGGCACCATCAAGAAATCAGTACTTTATTTGTAAAATAAAGGATGCTGGTACCCAAAGCGTTGCTCAGAAGCCCGCCGGCAGCGTTGTTAGATGTTACTGCGCTGAATACTGAGGCTGGGTAGTCCTGAGTCCACCTCAGGTCTCTTTAATCCGCCACCAGAAACTCCCTGCCCCTTTATTTAACTCTTGCTAGTTCCTGTTGCCCCCCTTTGTGCCTGGTTTTCAGTCTTTCTCTCCCTCCATCTTTCAACCTCGTTTTTGCGTTATTCCCTCTCTTGGGAAATACCTGAAGAGGAAAAATAAGTGCTGGTCCCCAAAAATGAGTGCCAGGGGCGCCCAACGGTACCCACTGGTTCAAATAAAGCTCCATCAACCATGCTAATCTTGCACCGGACAGGCATAAGATGGCTTGACAGGCTGTTTTTTCAGTTGTTCGAAGTCATTCTTGGAGGAAGGGAGGCAATTGCTTTACCATAATTTAGCTCAGAGCTTGTTGAACTCAGATGAGGAATCCCACAGAGATCCACTGTGCCCATTCATATTTAATAACTGTTTGTAAGTTTGTCCCCACCTGACAAAGCTCCTCCTGCAAGCAGTGGCCACTCTTACCTGGGAATGTAGCTTACCATGCAAAGCTAGTGACTAGGCTGTCACGGCACGCGGAATCGGAGCACAGGGTTCAAGCTTCTTCCTCCTGCCCTGCTGTCTCTCTTTCATGCGCTGATGGATGTCACCCTCCTTTCTGAAGCACTATCCTACCAAGACTGAGCTTCCCCTTCTCTCCCAGACTCCCCCAGTGGCAGCAACGTAGTCTGTCCCTATCAGTGCTTAATTTGATCTGGGGGCTTCCGGTGCTCTGCACCGGGATTTATGACAGTCTGCCACATGGTGGCGCTGTGTATCTGATTTAGAAATGAGGACAACAACAGTTGTTTACTCGCTCAATATACAGTAAAAATGACTAATACCTGCTGCCCAAGCCATTCTTATAAAACTGGAGCATGGAATAGTCTGAATTGTGACACTTGTAGGAGTGTGATGGTTAGTAGTTAAGTTGGTACTGTAATTTGCAGTACTAGAAGGAACAAATCGGTGTCGCAAGCTGCAGTTGCCTCCTGAGGAGGGCAATGGCACTTATTTTTTTTTTTTACAAATTAAGCACTGCCCTAGATCTTTGTGCCCAGACTTCTTTTTTATCTCTATTTTCTTAATCTGCTCAAATCTGTGACTTTACAGTAGGGTGGGTAGTTTTGTGGTCTCGCCTCATGTGGTATCCTGAAGTTAAAGCCACCTCAACAGGTCAGTGACTTCACCCAGGTTTACGATAAAGCCTGAGTTGTGTGTGGTATCAGTCTCGTCAGCACCGATCGTGGGTGGCACGCGGGGGATGGGGTATTGTGGGGGTTAAGGAAAATGAAAATAATTTTAAAAATAATTACAAAAAAAAAACATACTGTACCACTTCGTCTCTTCTCTGCCTCTCTTCCCTGTTGCTCAGCACCACCGGACAAATCAGGAAGCACACCTAGGCTCCCTAAGTCAATCACAACGCTACAATGCAGCATGTGATTGGTAAGCACCCGCGCTGCCCTAAGCCATTCACAATGCTGCAATTTTGCACTCAGCCAGGGAATAGGAGCCTGGGTATGTTCTCTACCCAGGCGATAATGCAGCCTGGGTGGAGAACATGGTTAGTATGCATGAATGTTTGGCCGGCCCCAGACGGCCAACCAAACATTCATGCACACTTGCAAAATGTGCTCATCACTCCCCCTGCTCCTGTGTCAGAGCAGCCTCACCCTGCCCAGCAGAGTTGCCGCACCAGGGCAAAATAAAATTATAATAACCAAGTTATTATCATTTTAGTTTTCCTTATTTCGCTGCTGCACAGCAGTGGAGCGGCGCTCCTACGCCTCAGCGGAGGAGCCGCCACTGTGTGGTATGGATGGGGAATGGTGTTGCACTGGGACTGGTCTATCCTAAGATGGTGCTTGTGCCATTGGTGTGCTGACGTGAGGCACTGGTGTTATGTCACAGCACGATCTGTACATCGTAGATCATGCCACACACTGCAAATGGTGAAAGTCTGGTAATTTTGGGCAACTGAGAGCTGCACCCTGTGGCCATGCAGAGGCACTTGCCACGGTGTTAGGTAGAGCCTGAAGAGGGAAGCAGCAAGATCTCTTTCAATTACATCCTTCCGTCCACTCTCCGCCTGCTGGACTTATGTGCCGGTTATTTGTATGTGAAATGCTGAAGGGTGCTTTCTGTGACATGGCAACACGCCATGTGTTCCACTAGCTTCTGAAAATAGAAAGACCCTTAAATAATTTGTCCTACTCAAGCATAGAAATCACCATGTCAAACGACAATCTGCTTTGTCTCAGGGAAACCTCAGGTCACTCAGTGAGCCAGTAAGTTCTGCCAAGAAAGCTACCCGGAAGCAGTAGAAGTCTCTCATTAGTCAGATGATGATCTCAGGGAGCAGACTTTTCTTGAGGTCCTTCTGAAAAGATGCAATAGAGTTGGAACAACAGGCCTCATTCCACAAAGCTTGTCAAGGATTTCACACCTAAACTGAAGGCAGGGGTGAATGTCTGGTGTGGAAAACAGAGATTAAGATCAGAAGCGAACTGGAAATGTAGACAGAGGCAACACGAAGCATTCTATAATACCCTCATCAGAGTGATGCAAAGTCAAGATCCCCAATTGGGAACAATCATTTTCTCTAACCATTACTCTGAGAGTTTGCTATACCAAAACGTCACTTCCTATGCCAGAAGATGGTCCACGGTGTAGGCACTGGGCCAATAGTCCACACAGTTGTGGAAACTGGGGGCTCTGATGTTGAGTTTCTCCATTTGAATATTAATTTAAATGAATGGTGCCTGCAAAGTTGCAGGTATGAGGCGACTGGTGTTGAATTTCATTTTATGCTGTGCACTGTCAGAAGCTGGGGCTTGGCACAGAAGCTGGCTCCCAGATTACATGAGGTGGCATTCTAAATGTACAGAGATTAGCCTTTCATCAGCACAAAAAAATTCATAAGTCACTAAAAGCAGCCAGGTGGGATTATATTGTCTCGAGCATCCACAACGCAGATCACTCCAGTAAAGAGGTCATTAAAGTGGTCCAAACCTTTTTTAAGCCCAAAGCGATAGAGACTGAAGTGATACCGTCCCTAGCTCTGTGCGAAAATATTGCTAGCTATTTTGCTAATAAAATGTTAAAGGTCTATGACTCCTTTTCGATATCTGAGGCAACTGAGAAATTAGACATAACTGTGGGTGCGGTGGAGGTATCTCCGTTCACTAATGTCACACCTATCTTGCCTCAAGATGCTCTAGCAGAAATTAAAAAATGCGCCCCAGATGATCCATGCCGTCCTAAACTGTGGAAAATGCTGTCCCTTTCCCTGCTGGGCGGACTACTTCATATATGGAACACCTCTCTTGACACAGGCGTCTTTCCAGATATATGGAAACATGCAACGCTTCTCCCTCTGAGAAAAAAACCAGATGGTGACCCAGGAGACCTTAACAATCTTAGACCTATCTCTCTGCTCCCCGCCCCAGGTAAAATGTTGGAGAAGCTGGTCCAGCGCCAACTGACCAACTTTATTGAAAATAATGGCGCCCTGCATGATACACAATCTGGATTCTGGGTGGGGTTCATCACGGAGACCGCTCTCTTTGAGGTGGCAGAGTCAGTAAGATGGTCGCTGGATTCAGGGGCATCTGCGCTGCTGGTGCTCCTGGATCTGTCTCCTGCATTCAACACTGTTGAAAATACCATACTGGTCCAGAGACTACAAATGGTGGGCTTTGGGGTGAAAGTGCTGACTTCGCTGACATCACATCTAAGCGGGCACACCCAGTGAGTCGCCCTACAACCATTTGAATCTAAATCCAAATTTTTGTGGTGCGGTGTCCCTCAGGGTTCAGCTCTGGGCTCTTTACTTTTTAACCTCTACCTACAAATCTGCCCCAATGGCCCCAAGGAAGGAGCTGGGAAGAAAGTGGCACAAGGTTACTTGCGCCACCCTGGACCCGTTATTCCACTTTCAGTCGGAATACCTCTCTCCGGACATCGATGAAAATGTTTCTAGGCTGAATTCCACTCTCCTTGAAGCGATTGATTCTATCGCCCCCCAGAAAATCATCACCTCCACTAGGTCGCGACCCTCTGCTCCCTGGTTCTCCACTTCCCTTCGGGAGGAGAAAAGCAGATGCAAGGCTCTCGAACGTAAGTGGAGACTTAACTACGACCTTGAAGCCAAACATCTTTACAGAACGGCCCTAAAACAATTCCTTAAACATAAAAAAAGCGCGATGAAAGACCACTTTGCCTCTCAAATTAATAAAGCTAAAGACTCATCTAAAACGCTCTTTAGCATTGTTAAAGACTTCATTAACCCTCCGGCCAGGGCTCCCCAGAACACCGCTTGTCAGGCTCTTTGCGAGGGACTCTCAGACTACTTTCTTGAAAAGATCAACAAACTCTGTGTTTCCTTCCCCACAGAGTCTGTCACCCCGTCTTCTTCCACTAGTCCCCCAGAGTCACCGTCCTTTCTTTCATTTAACCAACTCAACCAGGACGAGGATATCAGACTACTCATTCGCTGTAAATCCGGTGACCCCTCTGATCCTGTCCCCGCAAAAATCATGGGAGAACTGGCGCCTTCACTTGCCTGCCCCTTCCTTTCCGTCTGGAATGCCTCCCTTCACCATGGCTTCTTCCCTACCACCTGGAAGGAGGCATTGGTGATCCCTATTCTAAAAAAAGCAGACGCAGACCCCACTGTCTTTGCTAATTATCGTCCCATCTCCCTTCTTCCTAAACCCGCCAAAGTCCTGGAAAAAGCCGTGCAGCTTCAACTCACGGAATACTTAGAAGACCATTCTCTGCTGCATGGATCACAATCCGGTTTCAGAGCCGGATTCAGCACTGAGACGGCCCTGCTGGAAGTATCTGAAACCATCCGAGAATGCGTGGACAGGGGCGAGGAGGCCATGCTGGTTCTCCTCGACCTGTCCGCAGCATTCGATACGGTCTCTCACTCCATCCTCCTTGACCGACTCAAGCAGATAGGCATCGGTGGCACTGCCCTCAGCTGGATCGAGTCCTTCCTCTCATCCAGAAGTCAAAGGGTATTGTTGCGTCCCTTTAAGTCAGAGAAAAAACCTCTGTCATGTGGGGTGCCGCAGGGCTCCGCCCTCAGCCCCCTGTTCTTCAACGTCTATCTTGCCCCCTTGGCTAACGTTGTGGAGTCCTACGGAGTCAGGGTGGTCTCTTACGCTGACGACACACAGTTGGTGTTTTCCTTCAGGGACCACTCGGACTCCGCATTCATCAATTTTCGCCAATGCCTCAATAACATCAGTGTCTGGATGACAGCGAACCACCTTAGATTGAATGCAGATAAAACGGAGGTTCTGTTTTTCAATCAGAAAACCTCCATCCCCTCCTCTTGGTGGTGGCCCACGGCGCTTGATCCTGCCCCGTCCCCTGTTCACTCGGCGCGGAATCTTGGTTTCCAATTTGATGACTCCCTGTCATGCAAAACCCAGGTTAATAAAGTCACCTCCGCCTGCTTCATGAAACTACGCATGATTAGAAAAATCCTTCCCTATCTCCCCCTGGATTCCCGCCGCACAGTCACCCAAGCCCTCATCACGTCCCACTTGGACTATGCTAATAGTCTTTATGCTGGGGCCCCCCAGTACCTGATAGGCCGGCTGCAGATTGTCCAGAATGCTGCAGCCAGACTGATCGGTAATATCCCGTACCGTCAATCTGTTTCTGCCTACCGGAGGGAACTCCACTGGCTTCCAGTGGCGAGCCGCATTCAGTTTAAGGTCCTCACCCTTACCTATCGAGCCGTCAACGACTGCGGACCTACTTATTTGAAAAAACGGGTTTCGATATCCCGCTCCACCAGATCCCTGAGATCCAATGACCTCCGCCTCCTGATCTCGCCCCGTTTTAGACTTTCTAGAACTGGTGGTAGAGGGTTCAGCGTCATTGCTGCCAGACTGTGGAACTCCCTTCCAATTGAGCTGAGATTCTGTCCTTCCGAATCCATCTTCCGAGCCAAACTTAAAACCTGGCTCTTCTCCGGACTTTAGTCTCTCCACTGTTCCTACTGCTTCACTCCCCCTTTCCCTTGGTAAACTCTGGATTTTAGCGCCGGGACACCCCTTCGGGGGTAGCTGCGCGCTCTACAAACTACATAAAATAAAATAGCTCCGCATTTTTCTCTGATTGTCAACTGGGGAGTAAAAGCCATTTCCTACACCGACGACACCCAGCTGGTTTTCCCTTTTCAGGAGCGGACGGTAGATGCCTTCAAGAACTTTAAAGGGTGTTAAAGGGTGTCTGCGAGACATAGCACTATGGATGAACACAAACAAATTAAAACTCAATGCAGGGAAGACCGAAGTTCTGCTCTTCGGTAAGGGCCCAGTGCCATATCCAGATCTGTGGTGGCCGTCAGAAATGGGTCCACCGCCGTTCCCTGCTACACATATCCGAAATCTAGGTATGAGATGGGAGGCTGACCTCTCTTTCTCGGCCCAAATGCAGCAGGCCTCCGCTGCATGTTTTAGTAAACTAAGAAATCTCAGGAGATTTTTACACTTCCTACGGAAGACTGCCGCAAACCGTGCCACAGTAACATCTGGGGTAGACTACGCAAATGGTTTATATCTTGGCCTCCCCAAATACTCTATCTGCCACCTACAGATCTTACAGAGTGCGGCTGCGAGACTGGTCAGATGAATACCGTTTCAACACCATGTCTCTCTGCATCTACATGAGCTCCACTGTCTCCCAGTAGATAAAAGAATCAAATTTAAGGCCATGACTCTGGACTACCGGGTCCTCAATGGAAAATGTCCTGGCTATCTGAAGAAAAGACTATGTCCCTATAAGCAAAATCAAGCACTTTGGTCCAACTCTCAAAATTTAATGTGCACTCCCTGCTTTGCGAAAGCACGTCTTTGTGGTAGAGCGCTCACAGTTAGAACGGCCACAATGTGGAATGCCCTACCAGGGAACCTCCGACAGGCTAATTCAGAAACTTGTTCCAGAATGGCCTTGAAGACTTGGCTCTATAGGGCGGATTAGGATGGGTTGCTAGTACCGTAGCCCTTCAGCGCACAATGCCTGCTGCTTCAGCGCCGGGACACCTCGGTTTGAGTTAGATGTCGCGCTTTACAAGTTCCAGTAGTATTATTGTTATTATGAGATGGGCGTCCAGGGCACAGCAGCCAAGATAGAAACTTTACCTTTGTAGTCAATACCCAGGCCCGGACTGGCAATGCCGGGCACCGGGAAATCCCCCGGTAGGCTGCCAGAGTTGGGGGCCGGTTTCTTGGCAGGGGGCCGGTTTTGTTGTTGGGCCGGTTTTTGGTCCGGCGTGCCTGCTGCGTTAGTCAATAAATAGAGCAGTTCAAGCTTAGTACAGACTAGAGAACTACTAGGAGTAGTCTGCGTCTCTCCTCGCTGCTCAGCGCTCCGTACGGGGGCAAAAAAACAGCACACCATCAATAAATGTAGACTTTCTTTTTCTCTACTACTGCAAATGTAATCAATCATTATTTAAAATAGGGGGTGAGTTGCGCGCGGCGCAAATGTCTCCGCCGCCGCGCCTGCGCGGTCTCAGTTCACCCACCTTAAGGTGGGGAGGGGCGGCATTGGTGGTAACAGGACATGCGCATTAGGGTTCGCGCGCATGACCCGAGTCCGAGCATTCGAGAACAACTAAACCAGCCAGAGATTTAGGCGCGCTGACCGCACGCACCCCATAATTTAATTATCTGTTGTAGCCCCCGCCTGCGTGTCCCACTGTCCGTCCCTGCTGCTTGCCCCATTATTTAATTATCTGTTGTAGCCCCCGCCTGCGTGTCCCACTGTCCGTCCCTGCTGCTTGCTGCTGCCGACTGTGTGCAGGCTGAGGCTGCCGCCGGCCCGCCGCCTGCAGGTGAGTGCATTTTTGCAAATTGCATTTTCATTATGGCATTGGCACTAGTCTGTGGGCCGGGATTAAAACAAAAGCTATAGAGGCGGCCTGCAGCCACTTAGGAAGTACTGCAGTCAAGTGCATTGCTGTGAGGAGGATGGGTTTTGTGTGCATGCAAGATTTCACACCTGCTAGGGTCAATACAAAATCAAGATGCTAGTTTCATATGCAATTGGATTATTTAGAGCAGGGAGGCACATGATCATTTTACCATGCACGTGATATTCCTGCCCCAACAGTGACTGCCGTCGAGCTCTTGTCTGCCAAGAATTTTTATTGGCCAAGACCACAGCTCTTCCTAATACAGGCCTGGGGGCTCGCCATCATTGCGAAACTGAACTCCACCAAAACACAGTTATTTAATACTCCACAATAGTGGTTCAAATTTCTAGGTCTAAAGTGGACTCTCAGATATGACTTCAGACATGTGATGTTAGTAGTTTTTGTGGAGCCCGAGTCAAGAAACTCGGAATATCTGGCACTGTCTACTGGAATTCGCCATGTTAGTTGACTTGTTATTGATAAATAGAGTAAGTAGGCTTACTTTACAATCTATAAACAAATGTAGCACGGGCATGGGGCCCGAAGAAATATGCCCCCACCTGACCCTACCCTCCCTTATAACATGCGACATGGCCCTTAATGGCTTCTCTCCGTGTGTACGGTATGTTAGTGTGAATTTCAAATGACCCACAATTTCAGGGGATTAGGAATTTGTGCCACCAGTTAAACATTTTGAAAATATGGGCCCATGTTCATGGTGGAGAGGGCTGCTTCCGCTTATACCAGTGGCAGTTGTGTGACGTCTCCTAACCAAAGAGATACAGACATTACATGGGCAGGATCAGTTCTTCGTTCTTCATCCTTCTGTCACACTGTGAGCCAATGTGCGTCACACCTATTCCGGTCTAATGCAATAAACCCGTTTACATGACCATTCAACGTTTGGCCTCTTTGCTGCAACAGATACACTTAGCTGCATTTGGGGGTCTGTTACAATGACAACGTAAGTTGCGTACATATATGACACATGGACTAAGATCATGAACTCACTTTGGGAAGAGAGGTGCCGATGCCATTTGAATTAATGATCCGAGCAGGTAGGGGGGTGGGGATTGTATAAGAGTGTGCAGATGTCAAATGCCCATTCTCCCTGTTCTGTAGCGGGCACAACTTTTAAAATGAGTACGAACGGGTGCAGGAGGCAGGCCCTTTTTCAGATTCCGTATCTTATGTGTTCTTTTCTGAATCTTAATTGCATACCAAGTGAATAATCGTGATTAGAGATGTGAGCTAAATACGGACCCCAAACCGCCCTCACCCACACACACACACACATCTCCGAGCACGCCCAGCCCCGGTGCGCAGCGTGTGCCTGGGAATGCTGGATAAATGGCGACGCCAGGCCCGGCTTTTTGGTGCAGCAAGCCTCTGCTATGGGCTCACTAGCTGCAAGATAAGGAAATATGATCGCAGGAGCTCAGCGCTGTATTTATCAGGTAGTCGTTGGGGGAAGAGGGAAATCTTGCGAAAGCACCCTCACAAAAAGGAATTTAGAAACACTTGGCCTCCTCACTGACATTTCAAATAACACACAGCTGTGAAAGGCCTATGATGCAAGCCTTCCCATTGACGTGCTGACTTGTTGCTCGTAGCAGTGGGACAGCAGATAGAAGGACAGTTTGAGAGGGGTTCTCTTCTCTGTCATGATCAGATGGTAGGACCAGATTATTATTTACAAACGTGTTTAAAATTGCCTAGCACAGAGAGGCTCGAACCTCCCCTTTGTCTTTTTGGAATAGTGTGTTCTGGGATATTTTTAGCCATAAAGTAAAGAAAATACTGAACAAGAGGTGACAGTTTGAGAAAGTCAAGGCAATGAGCTTATGTTTCACCAACAATCACTACTGGGTAGCTACTATAAAGGGGCTGTCCACCACATAGAAGTTGAAATACTGTTGCTATAATCATGCTGCATATTTTCTTCGCCAGGCTTGTGCATAATAAATAACTATAGATTCAGGCCTTTATGTGTATACTGACTTGGGGGTTGACAAATGGAACCGTACCTACAGATTCCTTGTTGGGTCTTCGGCAGGTGTTATTCCATGTTTCCTTACTGGCCATGGCAGGGCCTTTGATGATGTCTGTGGTATCCTCACTGCAGGCTCGATAGACCCTAAACACAGGCCCTAAGGGTCCAAGAGAGTTGTTCCTGGTGTGGCCAAAACCTTGGCATGCATAAGTGAGGCTCCAGAATCAGCCTAGGACCACTATACCCTTTCAAACTGAGCTCTGTCACCCTATTTTCGAAATAAAAAAAGGCAACGTCCAGCTGGCAGTTAATTGGGATAGGTTTTCCCTATTCTTTCAGACGTTTGTTAAGCTCAACAGTTAAAAAGGAAGCCCAACTTACCTACAAATACCAGATTCAGCTAACACCTGGCTGTCTTAGTAACATTGACAGATGTGTACCAATTTAAAGGGAATAGGTACCTCTAAAATAGAGTCTCATAAAATAACTCTAGCTTTAATATCCAACTGATCCAATTCCAGTTTTGTAGCCACTGTGCTGCAAGTTCACCGGCCACACTAGGCTAAGTTAGTGGTGTGGAGTAGCGTAAGGTAGATTGGAGTGTGGTAAATTGAGGTGGTGGAATAGGGTGGATTGTGGTAGAGTGGAGTGGGAAAGATTGTCGTTTAGTGTAGTGAGGGTAGAGTGAGGTAGAAGGGAGTGGGGTGGATTGGGGTAGATTGTAATGGGGAGGCATTAGGTAGTTAGGAAGATCAGCTTGGTAGATTGGAGTGGGGTAGATTGGAATGGGATGAAGTGGGGTGGATTGGGATGAAGTAGGGTAGATTGGGAAGAGTGGGGTGGATTGGGAAGACTGGGGTAGATTGGGGTCGTTTGGGGTAGATGGGAGTGGAGTGGGGTATACTGGAGTGGAGTTGGGTCAACTGGAGTAAAGTGGAGGGGGGTAGATTGGAGTAGGGTATATTGTAGGATAGATTGGGATGGAGTGGGGTAGATTGTATTGCAGTGGAGTTGGATAGTGAGGTGTGTGGTGGTTGGGGTGAGGTAGATGGGAATGGGGTAGATTGGAGTGAAGTAGATAAGATTGGGTTAGGGTGGGTAGATTGGGAAGGAGTATATTGGAGTGGAGTACATTCGTGTAAATTGGAGTGGTGTAGATTGAAGTGGGTGGAATTAGATGCAGTAGACTGGACTCTGGAGTAGGTTTTTTTTAAAGCATGTTTTTATTGCAATTGGTACGAAATCAAGGCATAATAAGGCAATACAGATAACGCAAGGTATCCATGGCATTGCCATATCCAGATCCGCATGCCCAATAAGGAGATGACGGCAGTGTTTGTCAATTATATGTTATCATTGTAAACTCCTCTCAATATAGATTGGAGTAGGTTAGTTTAAGTTGGAGAGGGTTAGGGTAGATTGGAGTGGGATGGCCTGGGCTTGACTAGTTGTATATTGCGCGTTGCCTGGGCCTTGCCGGCCCTGACTCCCGGAGCCGAGACAGTGACACACAAAGACAAGCACAGAATGATTAAGCCACTCCGAGAGTCCGCCTATACTAGTCCTAACCCCGCTTCATGTCATAAACACAAAAGGCAGGGTTAGGGCAGTCACTTAGCCCACAACGGTTAGCACAGCACCCCTTCTTGCCTAGCTGTCACCTGGATGTGGATGGCTGGGATCAAGATCTGTTTAAACTTCAAAGACACATGATGTGTATTAAAGTAAATTGCCGCTTCCTCAATGAGTCGCCTGTCTCTATGCCGAAGTGTCACCTCCCCCTAGGTTGTGAATAAAAGATTGGTCTAACCTTTGCGACCTGTCTATAATCTGAGATTGTGTCAGTATTCCTCTGTATCTGTCCTGTATATTTGTCTTTTGGTCGTTCCTCTATGTCAGTCTGCCTTCTTTGTCTGTTATCTGTGTCTCTGTCTGTGTTCCCCTTTACCTGCCGGTCTCAGGTTTGTTCAAAACACACACACATTGTTATACTGGAAAACAGCAGGATCAGAAGAAACTGTGCCTTTCATCACTGTGCACTGTCCCAGCTGCCGTGATACCTTGGTTCACCCCAACTGGATCCTCAGGTCACACCACACACGTTTAGTGGCAAGACAATGCCACTTTCAAGACACCTGCCCCGAACCACCCCTGAGAAAGAGCTGTGTTGTCAACAGAGACATCTAAAGATTTTAGGACTGCACAGGAAAGAGGTGTGCAGACAGGTCACATGGATCAAGCAAGAGACAGTCAGATGTGCAGAGGGCACAGTTGGAATCCCTGGTTTCTTCAAAACATTTCTATTCTACTCCCACCTCCAACCACATATCTTTTAGAAGCTGCACTGCCTATGTCTATCCTTGTTTCAGCACCATCTTTATGTACATTTCTTTAGAAATCATTTGTCTCTCTTTAAAGAGCTTGGAAAAGGAGAACACTTTCATATTGGGTTGTCTGTCAGCTAGCTTGTGGAATCAAACTGTTATTTCTGGTTCTGGCAGCAAGGTATGAAAATATACAGTTAAGTTGAGTTTTCTCAATTCCTTTATGACACATTTTTGACAAAAAGCATTGATAAAGTCAGCAGGCCTAGCTTTAATGTGAAAACTCTTGGAAACAGCATGTGTGCTTCAGGTGCATAATGTGACTGGGTGGATAACCTGGTGCTCTTTAAGGTCATCCTCTACTATTTACTGTGCTTTGAAAGTTCATACAATTGAATATGTAATGGAAAATGTGCTGTAAAATTGGCCATTTTGGTCTGTCTTTTTTCAAAATTTTCTTGGAAGGAGAAAACCCTCAAACCCCCTTGTAGTCGTCAGGTTCGCACGTTGCTTTCGCTCGCTACGCGCCGGATGGGGGCTGGTCTGGGAAAATTTGCCAGGGCTGCTTTCAGTTCCCAGTCCGGCCCTGTCAATACCACAAAAAACAGAGAATCCAGTGAAATAGATTCCAATGTGTTTGAGTGAAGAAGGACATGATTACTCACAAATAAAACACAACAGGTGTGTGTTATCTCACGCCATATGATTCTATGGGTACTGGGGCTATCTGGCTTCCTGGTGGATACTGAGGGCCACAGGGTGGCTGTAGACAAAGGAAGTGGGGATGAAAACAGGCTCGTCCATTTCAAGCTCCGAGGACAGAGATGAAGCAGAAGGACGAGGGAGTGGGAAGAGCATAGTTTTAGGGGAGAGGGGGGTTGTTTTGTCACCTCCCTCAGTAACACTCTTGGATTGGTAGTTGGTCTGGATGCAGAAGTGGAAATTACCCAATACAACTGCAGCCAGCATACCGATCATTTGGGAAAGATGAAAGGCTATCGTGCGAATTCGGGATTTGCACATAACTGCAAATGTGAACAGTGAGCATTTAATTCTGCGAGACAGCGTCACAGAGGGCGGGGCTGCAGCGTTGGCGGATTCGTCATTACTGCCAGGGCAGCAAAACCCCAAGGCAACCCGGGCACGGGGACGAGGCGGCGGAGAAATCAAGGCTGTCAACGGGAAATGAACGCGGGGACTAGAAATGTTTCAAACAGAGCGAAAGAGACAGCTTCCCGGGAGGATTCTCGGGTTATTGAGAGATCTCGCTTCCGATGCTGGAGACGATCGCTCAGCGCAGCCTGGCGGGAGATGGGACGAATTAAATTAATTCTGCGCGTCGAAAGGGGAAATAAAGACAAAATCAGAGAAAATGCAGAAGATTTCAGCTGTGCCAGCAGGAAGACGCCGGGAGAGGCCCCGCGCACCTGCTCCACTCAGGCATGAATGTATCGATGAGAGACCACCAGGAAGTGGAGAGGAGTGGGGGAAAGGACAGAGAGGCGCGAGCGCAGAAGGCACCTGGAATAGGGCGCGCCATTCACGCAAGCAGGGGCGTTGTCAACACCCGCCCGCCTCCCCAGCTGCAGCGGGTGGACTGCGAGTCCACTGTAGGGTGAACTATGGCTGCTCTTGACTTTCACCTTTGACTCTCAAGTCTTACTCGGGAGTTGATAAACAGACAATTGCACAGTCGCAGAGCTGTGTGAGTGGGGGCTGAGAGGTGCAAGAGAAGTTAGTCGCAGTGAAGGGAGAATGAGATATGATATACCTGGCAGATGGAGTGATCACAGAAAAGGGAGCAGGAAGGGAAGGCCAAGAAGAAAGCAGGAATCCTTTTGTCAGTGGACTAGAAATAACTGCACATGCCTCAAACCACACAAAACAGATCTCTCTCCTGCTCTCTCTCTTCATCCTTCATACAAGTGATGCATAAACATACTAACAATATCACAGTGCTGCTGCAATATTACTAGGCACTGCCCATGGATGATGAGTAAGTAGTATGTTTACCAGCCAGCAGTGCAGAATAGATAGACCAGAGCTTATCTTATTGGTTGGCGTAATGTGCCAGTTTACAGGGTTTCCATAATGCTTCAGTTGAGTACACATTTCCACTCCTGTCTTACGATTCCCCAAGAATATACACATTTCAATTCCAGAATCACATTTCCCCAGATAGGCATATGCAAGGAGGTTTTGGGTCTTACAGTGTGGGGCGGGCCATAAACTGGTCCTGGGGTAAAGGGAGCAAGCGGTCCATGAGTTATGGTGGCGCAATAAGAATCAATGGCACCGTCGTCAAACTCTGATGGAAAGGAACAAGGCTATCTAATGGCAGTGGGACTGACCCGGTATCTATACTTGGACAACAGGGGAATGGGGTTGAAGGACTGGGTTCTTTGGACCCAGCGGTGCCAGGGCACAACACCTGAAACCTTCGTGGGTAACCTGCTCCGGCGTACAAGTCACAGAGACACGGGACACTTCCTTCGGCGTCAAAGAGTCAAGGTTTATTTACTGCAGGGAACACAGAAGTCACAGGAAGTACATCGAGTGTAGTTCGGGGAGACTGCTTCAAATTGTATTTGTGGATCGCTCCTTTTATACAGTTTTTACCCATAGGATAACATGATACACAATAGTTTACAACCTGGTTCCCACAAGTCGCTCTCAGAGGGGTCGCTTAGATCACTTTGAAACACACAAGATCCGGAACATAAGTGCGGAAACATTTGGCGGTTCCCAACTGTAAAAACCCATCTTCCCACCATTAGCAAATTCCAATCAGCAGTAAAGTAGATCGAAATAGGAACGAAGACAGGTGCAGAGGAAGACGGAGACAGTAGGGAGATCGGAAAGGGTGTAAAAGGGGAGTGTCGAGAAGCACGAGATACAGGCATCAAAGGGACGTGCCTAATGAGATGCACGACTGAGACAATAAGCCCGTGCGGCAAGATGAGCCTCGAGCGGCGCCATCTGCCTTACAGTAGCATCCCCCTCGTCATAAAGACACTTACAAAGAACATGCGTCTTCCGCCATATCTTGGGAGTCCCAGGGTCGCGAAGCGGACAGCGTCCGTTCGCTGGCTACTTGAGGGCAAGAGACAAAATGGATGCCGTATCTAAGATGGAACCCGTGGGTACAGATGACAAACCCACATAACAAACGAACGGTTTAAGTTAGCACAGCGAAACTGCGCACACTTACAAAACTCGTCATTTGCGGTTCATAGATACTAGACTCGACCATATTCGTGCGAGTTAAAAACACCAATTACAATTGTCACGGAACCTCAGGGTGGCAGTGCAGTATACATCGGCAGCTAACACACAGCTAAATGCTGCCGGCGCTGAGGCGGAGCGGGAGGGTGGGTGGTAGTGGAATCCGACATACGACGGGAATGTGAAAGCTAACTAAATATATAAATATCACCACTTACCTTGTGCTTGCCACGTCACAGATTTTGGAGATGCGGCGAGCACAAGGTAAGTGGTTTATTTAGTTATTTAGTTAGTTATCACATTCTCGTCGTATGTCAGATTCCACTACCCCCCAACCCCCCCTCCCCACCTCACCGCTCCTCATCATTTACCTGTGCAAGCCGCCGCTGGCAGTATACAAGATGAATGGCAAGCCCCAGCCTGGATTGACTCCCAAACCCTACATGGCTGACCCACTACTGATATTCCACAGTACCAGACCCACACACCGCTCTGCTCTTGGTAGCACTGCTGCGAAAGCTCTGGCAGTGCATTGCAAGCAATAGACTGAAGCAGCCTGTGTTATGCCAGCATTTGTACTTGCACACACTTTGCTGGGTACATCGATCTTTCCTAGAAGCACCCTCAAGATTCCAGGCAGATACCCAAGCACAGTTTTCTTTGCACCTTACTCCTACCACAGATGACTCCTATTTTGGGTGCTGTAACTCACAGCTCTACTAGTGCAGCTCAGACATTGTCTGTAGAATGCTAGCTGCTCCTGCTTCCCACACACAGCTCAGCCATAGCATTTCTGTTGAATCACCTGATATTCCAATACTGCAAGCGGCACGCAGCAGTACAATTGCACGTCACTCTAGACCCTGATATGCGGGCACTTGGATCAAGAATGCTCTGTCTGTGCGTCTCAATCCCGGTTTGCAATATCCATGTTATCCATTAAAGTCCACCACATCGCAGTCTACACCAGCAGTTACCCACAGCAGGTGTATTAACCCACTCAGTTTCCTATTAAGAATGGGATAGCGATGCTCATATTTCGCACTGACCGCAGCAATACATCCATTTATCCACTATGGAGCTTTACTAGCAGCATTTTGTAAATGGAAAGGGAGGATTGTCTTTAAAGAGGCAGTAGCCCAGGTTTTTCAGTAACCACTGTTGACTTGCTACAAGTGCCTGGGGAGGAACCTTGAATAATCAATAAGAATGACACAGAACCGAAAGCCCTGCATTTCACAAGTAGGAGCAGCCAAACCCTAACCAAAAAATGTGTTTATGATATAAGTCTGTCCTGGAGCGAACAGGGAGTTGTGATAAAATATTAAAGGATCTTCCTTATCTTGTTTATGATCGTACGGACATTTATATACTACTTTCCATGCTCCCTGCGAGGCCGAAAGCACTTTCTGGATTATTGAGAGATAACTGCTCTCTATACACTATTTATAGAGTGTTACATGTCCCTGAGAGGTCAGTGGTGGCCTTCAACCTTCTGTTGCGTTTGCAGCCACCATTTAGAGCATCTTTGAAAACTGCAGTTAAACCTAAATAGGGAAACAGGATGCTGTGCACGTGAATTGTAAATGAGGTAGAAGTGTCAGGTGAGCTACCTTGCACATGAGCAGAATGTTGCACAGCAGAAATAGTGTAGATACAGCAGTGCATACAGAGGTGAGGAGGGCTATGAAACAAGAGGTTGAGTCAATGGCGTGGCTTGAGGGGTGGCTGAAAAGAGCAAAATATCCCTTTTGTTTTTCCTTCATCGGGTAATAGTACATACAATTATGTTGTTCAGCTGATTCTTAACTTCAAGGTAGTGGTTCATTGGTTTTAAGTGTTGAGAAGCACAAATATAAAAAATACATTAGCTGTATTGCTGTTGATGTTTGTCAGGCGCTGAAACTGCTCCACAATATTACTAAGGTGGAGAAAATTCTTCTGGTGGATTCAGCTCCATGTTTAGACTTTCCACCATAGATCAAAGGATTTTCAGTGTGCACCAAGCTCTGAATAAGTCAAGAACTTTGCTTAGTGGTAGAGAGGTCTAGTGCCCTGAACAGCTTATATAGAACCATTCTCCCCAGTTCCTCCCTCTCTGTAGACACTCAAGAGCATATGTACAAGGAAATGGCGGAGTGAGTCATTCGCCATCATGCCTTGAAGCCTCACTCCGACATTTATGAAATGCAAGGCTGCAACATATTTACAAGGATATGGTGCAGCCTTGCATTCCTCCCTACGCTGGCACCGCACTTAGCAGTGTAGCGCCAATGCTGGCTAAAACAATTGATGGACAGAATGCAGAACAATGTCATACATTCACCCCAGCACAGAGATCTGGGTCTAAATCCATCGTTTTTTTGTACTCCACACCACCCCAGTTCAGACATGGCCATATGCAAATCAGCCTTGACCCTGTGCCTCATGGGAACAGTCCAGCCCGAACTGCCAAGCCATGTCTTTCCTGGACCGGAATCAAGCATCCTAGGACCGGGTTCTGGCTATCAGCAGTCAGCCAGGATATCTTGACTCCAGTGGTGTGGAGAGCATGGGACTCACGTCTGAGCATACCCATCCCACTCGGGGTGACAAATGCAAAAACAACAATTGATGGACAGAATGCAGAACAATGTCATACATTCACCCCAGTACAGAGATCTGGGCCTAAATCCATTGTTTTTTTGCACTCCACACCACCCCAGTTCAGACATGGCCATATGCAAATAAGCCTTGGCCCTGTGCCTCATGGGAACAGTCCAGCCCAAACTGCCAAGCCATGTCTTTCCTGGACCGGAATCAAGCATCCTAGGACCGGTTTCTGGCTATCAGCCGTCTTCAGCCAGGCTAGCTTGACTCCAGTGGTGTGGAGAGCATGGGACTCACGTCTGCGTATACCCATCCCACTCAGGGTGACAAATGCAAAAACAAAAATTGATGGACAGAATGCAGAACAATGTCATTAGGCATGAGTGGAAAATCCGTTCCGCTCGCGGATTTCGCGCATTTTCGGTAAATCCGCGATCCGCGAACTCCCACGAATTTACTGAAAATCCGCGAGATCCGCGAGCGGCGGATTTCGGGGGCAAAAGTTCAAGCCTGTTGAACTTTTAACTATTTTAGGATGCCTCCGGCAAGCTGCCAGCGCCATCCTAAAATAGTTACTAAGTTAGCTTCAACAGGAAGCACTAATAGATAAAATAAAGCAGGTGCTCGAGCACCTGCTTTATTTTATCTATTAGTGCTTCATGAAGCAAATTTAGCAACTACTTTAGGATGGCGCTGGCAGCTTGCCGGCGCCATCCTAAAATAGTTAGTTAGGGATGATGTGTAATTTTTTGTCGAGGCTGGGTAGGTGTGGGTTCTCCCCATATCTATCGTCGAAAATTAGCTATGATGCTTGATGGAGGCCTTTGCATAATTGACTTTCACTAGCTCAATCCCTGTGCAGTTCCTGTGACCACGAGCTTCTCTGATCCATGCCTGTCCTTTTATACACACAAGAGGCATGTGAACTCGCATATAAGCCCCGTCCGTTTGGCCCCTCCCCACACACTAGTGGTGTGTGCATCGTCTTCGCGCCCTATACCCACTTGATGGACAGCTCACTCGAGGGACCCCGGCGCTCTTTGGTGTGATGGCAAAGTTAATCAGCCCCCCAAAAATGTGTGTTTTGTCGAGGCTGGGTAGGTGTGCGCTCTCCCCATATCTATCGTCAAAAATTAGCTATGATGCTTGATGGAGGCCTTTGCATAATTGACTTTCACTAGCTCAATCCCTGTGCAGTTCCTGTGACCACAAGCTTCTCTGATCCGTGCCTGTCCTTTTATACACACAAGAGGCATGTGAACTCGCATATAAGCCCCGTCCGTTTGGCCCCTCCCCACACACTAGTGGTGTGTGCACCGTCTTCGCGCCCTTTACCCACTTGATGGGCAGCTCACTCGAGGGACCCCGGCGCTCTTTGGTGTGATGGCAAAGTTAATCAGCCCCCCCAAAAATGTGTGTTTTGTCGAGGCTGGGTAGGTGTGCGCTCTCCCCATATCTATCGTCGAAAATTAGCTATGATGCTTGATGGAGGCCTTTGCATAATTGACTTTCACTAGCTCAATCCCTGTGCAGTTCCTGTGACCACGAGCTTCTCTGATCCGTGCCTTTCCTTTTTATACACACAAGAGGCATGTGAACTCGCATATAAGCCCCGTCCGTTTGGCCCCTCCCCACACACTAGTGGTGTGTGCACCGTCTTCGCGCCCTTTACCCACTTGATGGACAGCTCACTCGAGGGACCCCGGCGCTCTTTGGTGTGATGGCAAAGTTATTCAGCCCCCCCAAAAATGTGAGTTTTGTCAAGGCTGGGCAGATGTGCGTTCTCCCCATATCTATTGTCGAAAAATAGCTATGATGCTTGATGGAGGCCTTTGCATTATTGACTTTCACGAGCTCAATCCCTGTGTAGTTCCTGTAACCACGAGCTTCTCTGATCCGTGCCTGTCCTTTTATGCACACAAGAGGCATGTAAACTCGCATATAAGCCTCGCCCGTTTGGCCTTGCCCCTCACACTAGCGATGTGCACCATTTTCCCACCCGGCCATTCCCCACACAATCCGCAAAATCCGCAAATTCACAGATTTTGCGGATTGCGAATTAGCAAAATTCGCAAATTCGCGAATTCGCAAAATTCGCCCATGCTTAAATGTCATACATTCACCCCAGTACAGAGAACTGGGCCTAAATCCATCGTTTTTTTGCACTCCACACCACCCCAGTTCAGACTTGGCCATATGCAAATCAGCCTTGACCCTGTGCCTCATGGGAACAGTCTAGCCCGAACTACCAAGCCATGTCTTTCCTGGACCGGAATTAAGCATCCTAGGACCGGTTTCTGGCTATCAGCCGTCTTCAGCCAGGATAGCTTGACTCCAGTGGTGTGGAGAGCATGGGACTCACGTCTGAGCATACCCATCCCACTCGGGGTGACAAATGCAAAAACAACAATTGATGGACAGAATGCAGAACAATGTCATACATTCACCCCAGTACAGAGATGTGGGCCTAAATCCGTCGTTTTTTTGCACTCCACACCACCCCAGTTCAGACATGGCCATATGCAAATCAGCCTTGACCCTGTGCCTCATGGGAACAGTCTAGCCCGAACTACCAAGCCATGTCTTTCCTGGACCGGAATTAAGCATCCTAGGACCGGTTTCTGGCTATCAGCCGTCTTCAGCCAGGATAGCTTGACTCCAGTGGTGTGGAGAGCATGGGACTCACGTCTGAGCATACCCATCCCACTCAGGTGACAAATGCAAAAACAACAATTGATGGACAGAATGGAGAACAATGTCATACATTCACCCCAGTACAGAGATCTGGGCCTAAATCCATCGTTTTTTTGCACTCCACACCACCCTAGTTCAGACATGGCCATATGCAAATCAGCCTTGACCCTGTGCCTCATGGGAACAGTCCAGCCCGAACTACCAAGCCATGTCTTTCCTGGACCGGAATCAAGCATCCTAGGACCGGTTTCTGGCTATCAGCCGTCTTCAGCCAGGATAGCTTGACTCCAGTGGTGTGGAGAGCATGGGACTCACGTCTGAGCATACCCATCCCAATCGGGTGACAAATGCAAAAACAACAATTGATGGACAGAATGGAGAACAATGTCATACATTCACCCCAGTACAGAGATCTGGGCCTAAATCCATTGTTTTTTTGCACTCCACACCACCCTTATACAGACATGGCCATATGCAAATCAGCCTTGACCTTGTGCCTCAAGGGAACAGTCCAGCCCGAACTGCCAAGCCATGTCTTTCCTGGACCGGAATCAAGCATCCTAGGACCGGTTTGTGGTTATCAGCCCGTCTTCAGCCAGGATAGCTTGACTCCAGTGGTGTGGAGAGCATCGGACTCATGTCTGAGCATACCCATCCCACTCGGGGTGACAAATGCAAAATCAACAACTGATGCACAGAATGCAGAACAATGTCATACATTCACCCCAGTACAGAGATCTGGGCCTAAATCCATCGTTTTTTTGCACTCCACACCACCCTAGTCCAGACTTGGCCATATGCAAATCAGCCTTGACCCTATGCCTCATGGGAACAGTCTAGTCCGAATTGCCAAGCCATGTCTTTCCTGGACCGGAATCAAGCATCTTAGGACCGGTTTCTGGCTATCAGCCGTCTTCAGCCAGGATAGCTTGACTCCAGTGGTGTGGAGAGCATGGGACTCACGTCTGAGCATACCCATCCCACTCGGGGTGACAAATGCAATGCTGAGTGAGCTAAAGAATGGTGATGGATTAAACCCAGATCAGTTGACTGGGGGTAAGTGTTTGATTTGCTCAAACGCTCCATCCATCATCCCCTTTTGTATCGCTATGTTCGCCCTAAGTTGGCAGGGTATGCTCAGACGTGAGTCCCTTGCTCACTTGGCCACTGGATTCAAGATAGCCTGGCTGATGAGGATTATGAATCCGAAACCGGTCCCAGGAGGCTTGTTTCCGGTCCAGAGAAGAATTTGCTTTGCAGTTCGGGCTGGACTGTTCCCATGAGGTGCAGGGTCAGACTGATTTGCATATGGCCATGTCTGAACTGGGGTGGCTGAGTGTGCTAAAGAACGGTGATGGATTAAACCCAGCTCAGTTGACTGGGGGTGAGTGTTTGATTTGCTCAAACGCTCCGTCCATCATCCCCTTTTGTATCGCTTTGTTTGCCTTAAGTTGGCAGGGTATGCTCAGACGTGAGTCCCTTGCTCACTTGGCCACTGAATTCAAGTTATCCTGGTTTATGAGGATTATGAATCCGAAACCGGTCCCAGTCCCAGGATGCTTGTTTCCGGTCCAGGGAAGACATCGCTTGGCAGTTCGGGCTGGACTGTTCCCATGAGGCACAGGGTCAGACTGATTTGCATATGGCCATGTCTGAACTGGGGTTGCTGAGTGAGCTAAAGAATGGTGATGGATTAAACTCAGATCAGTTGACTGGGGGTGAGTGTTTGATTTGCTCCATCGCTCCGTCCATCATCCCCTTTTGTAGCGCCAATGCTGGCACCCTTGCACCATAGTGCAAGGGTGTCTGCATGCAGGGGAGGATTGTTTATGTGTAGGAAGGTGTCCCTTCCTGCACATAAGAGGTGCGAGAAAAATTCCTAGGACATCTAGATGTGTGAGTGGACAATTAGGTCAGACCAGTTATCAAGAGGGAATAATTGAAAAAAGGGTTGTCAAGATTATATAAAAAGTATATTTTTATTCAATATGTTTAAAAATCATATTAGGAATGACCAGGAGGCCAAACAATATGATGGGTATTAAAATTTTCTCTTGTCACAATTACATACAATTACAATAAAAAATTAACATTAAACTCATACTGTACAAAGTAAAAGAATATATAGACAAGGGCATAGGGATAATCACAGAAATAATGAAACAAGCTTAAAAACTCGACGCGCGTTTCGGCAGTGGACCGCCTTCTTCAGGAGACACAATTTAATTCCTGAAATATAATTATAAAACAAAATACATGTTATCTAAACGTTCATAAATTCATATCAGCATATTAACCCTTCCTGCACATAAACAATCCTAAAATGCCTAACTAGAGTGGACGAAATTGCCACCATGAGGTAATGGCGCTTACTAATTCCTATATGTGATATGTCAATCTATAGGTGCTCTAGGGAAGAAGGGTCATCTACCCTTCAGCATAAGTGACCCGAGAAGATCACATTACTAATGTACCACAAGCCCGAGCACACATATAATATAATTTACATTAATGCAGAGTAATCTTAACCACAACAATAGTATATAACATATGTCTTTACTGTTCTTTTTTCTGTTTGTCCAGCCCACACCTGTTTCATCACCCGGGAGTAGCCCACGACTTCCTCAGGGCTTATTGACCTCGTGTTTGGGTGGTATGCCTTTGAGCCGGTTATATTTCCGTCCCGGCCAAGAGGGCAAGGAAAATGGTATTGGTATTGTGCACTTCTAATTTTCGTTTTTTTCAGTAAATGCTAAATCTGTGCGAGTGGACGTTTAAAATAAAGAAGAAATGTTCAATCCCGAGTTCAGGATCACAAGTTAGCACTTTCTTACTGAGACGTATATCCGCGTCTATCCACCGACACCCCGTACAGCCATACGGGGTACCGGTGGATAGACGCGGACGGCTTGGACGGAAGTATAACCGACTCAAAGGCTTACCGCCCAAACACAAGGTCAATCAGCCCAGAGGAAGTCGTGGGTTACTCCAGAGCGACGAAACACGTGTTGGCTCTACCAATAGAGGAAAGAACAATAAAGAAATATGTTATATACTATTGTTGTGGTTTAGATTACTCTACATTAATGTAAATGATATTATATGTGTACTCGGGCTTGTGGTACAAACCTAAAATGCCATTTTATCACTTTTATATGGGCTACTTCATGCAGAACACTTGAAAGTCCCAAATGGCATTTTTTTACAGATTGTTTATGTAGAGGAAGGGGGACATTTCTGTACATAAACAATCCATAGCAATATTCTTTTCCACATGTGCTGCACAAGGAAGCACACATGGAAAAAGCTAAATCGAGGAGAAATATTGCACTTCTCCTTGTTTCGCTAAGTTAAGACCAGGTTTTCCCTGGTCTTAAATTTTGACACTACCTCCTATGTACGCTGCCCTTGTTCATAGGGGGCAGCATCAAAATCGATGGGTGTTGTGGTAGAACGCCCACCACAACACCCACTGCTCACCCCTTTCACGCTATCCAGAGCGTGAAAGGGGGCCATATTTACAAGGCAGCGTTAAGCCATGGTAAGTGGCTTAATGCTGCTCTGTAAATAAGGCTAAGCCCCTATCGCCATCACGTCGGAAAAAGTGACGTTGTGGTGGTGATAGGGGCTTGTACATATGACCCTCAGTGGGCTTCCGGTTACACTCGACAATACGACAGAGTAAACACTATACGCGGGCGTGCACTTGCTCCAGGAACGGATGGTACATTTGGGCATTTTGTATCTCTTGACTAATCTTGACCGAACTTGGTTGGATTACATGCCTAATACTAGAACTTAACTACTCTGGAGCTACACACTCAATTTTAAGTGGGCTACACAATTTTGACCAGCTGGGTTGGAAGTAGAACCAGCAGAGATGTGAGAGAAATTGAGAGATTGACGAGCTGTACTATGCCCTGACGAAGTCGCGGTGTATTCCTCCATGGACGAAACATGTGTTGGCTTGGCGAAAAGAATTAAAGACGAAGATCTGAAAACAAGGCATTGTTCACATTTTTTGTATAACCATTGGAATTGCTTTGTTACTTTTGATGCATGCATGAGCCAAGGACTGTTGTCAGATTTAAGTAACAACGTTAGGGTCATAGTTTGGAGGGTTAGGGTGATTCCCCTCCCCTTGAGCACCACAACTGATTCTAACATTTTGTCAAAAAACTAGTATGGCGTTGTTTGAGCGCTAGGGATTTCCTAGTTCCAATTCACCCCATTAGCACATTAACATATGCCCCTCAGTGTCTGGTGTTTTTGCGATACAAACACGACACACCACAGAGAACAACCAAGCACTTTGAAGTTTACTGTAGCCTCATAATAGATAAAGTGTTCACAAAACTCTAGGTTCCAAGTCCCAGTGTTTTCAAATTTTCACATTGCAGTTTCAGAGAATGTCTGGCAAATATAGGCAATACAGCTACAAAATATGCCACTATTGCCACCTAAATCTGGAATGATGGAAACAAGGGATGAAATGCCACAATCACCGTAATTTAAAGTCTCTTGAATTGCGATGAACATAGGGAAAACCTGAGAAAAAAATACAGTTCTCGTTTGCATTTTTATCTCATACTCATTCCATGTCTACACTTATGTGTGAACAACAGTGGCACGTGAGCCAGAATTGTGGCCAAAGTGAGGAAAAGGTGAGCAGAAAGGCATTTTTAAACCACAATTTCTTTGCACATTTTCATCTCTCTTTTTGTGGCTGCAGGAAGATGTAAATACATATAATGGGGCCACAGTTTCTTTCCCTCGGGTTTGAGGTGGCAATTGGAATTTTGCCACTAGAGGAGGCTTATGAGGTGCCAAAAGATGGGATAGTGGGCGGGATCACGAGGTGTGCTCAGAGAGCTCCAACCAGGGGCCTATGAGGGAAAAGGACTCTCACCAGACATGCGTGGGGCTGAATACAGATGGGCAACGGGCAGATACGGGGTAGGCAGCAGCGGGGGCTGGGTGGGGTATTTCATTGGATAGCAGGTTTGCTTTGAATGGCTTGCACGAGGGTGGAGGATATCACGATGTCCTGCTAAAAGAGCACTCTCTCAGGCCTCAAGGCAGCAAGACAACAAATTCACAGGGAGATGGCAGGCAAAGCAAACTGAGTGGCCTCACTGTGCTTAAAGAGTGGTTACAGTACTCAAACAACCCAGCAGTTACATTAACGACCTCGTTGGTAGAAAGGTTGAGTAGGCCAGGCTCTGTTTTGAAGCCATCGGTTGTAGAGCAAATAAAGCGAGCTGCAGCAATCTCTGTTCCCTCCCTGGCATTCAAGCATAGAGCTGGGCCTGACACCTTTATCCTGGATGCACCTGGGACCTCTTCTTTCCATTACACGTTGTTCATGTATCCCCACCGACCCCTTAGGTTTGTATTCCATCGCTACTCTGTGATCCATGAAGGAAATCGGCATGTACCTGAGAATGCAACTGTGCTCTCAGCTGGATTGGCAGAGGGTTTACACAACCCTGAGGCTGCACCTGTGCTGAAGGTGAGTGTGGGTAGGGAAACCTGTGTTTGCTCTCGCTTGGGGGGAGCAAATTCAAAGCTCCCCCCAAGCTAGAGCAAACACTAAGGGCCTTCATCAGATCTTGGAGGACGGGTTACTCCGTCCTAACGGTGGCTGATATCCCATCCGCCGAGATATAAATCCCATTATATCTATGGGATTAATATTTCTGCAGACAGGATATCTGTCAACTTTGTGATGGAATAACCCGTCCACCAAGATCTAAATCAAGCCCGAAGTCGTCTCTTAGTGGGGGGAGCATGAAAAATTCTCCCACCCTCTGGGAGCGAACTTTTCGTTTGTTTCCCTGCCTGCACTGAAATTGGCCTGGGGAGGGAGGCTGTTACCCTCCCCCTTTATAATATGGCAAGGCCCGGGCTGCGTGTACCCCTCACCATAAATTCAACAGTGAACCCTGGTGGATGGGCTCACCAGGGCCAAAAACAGCCTGGGAAGGGGGCCACGCATCCCCTACCCCTACAAAATGCACCATCAGCACAGGGAGTGGGACACGTGCCCCCTCCCCCAGAAAATGAGCTGGGACCCGGGGTTTGCAGTTCCCTGGGACAAAAACAGTCCAGGGAGGGGTGCTTCATGCCCCCTTCCCGGGTTGGCAACCTTTGGGGATTATGCAGTAGGCCAGGCCTTGTGGCCAACCCACCATTACACATGGCCAAAAGCCGTACATGATGTATGGTTGGCTGCATGCGGGGTTAGCTGTAGGGCTTGGCTGCAGGCCAGGCCCTGTTGCCAACTTCCCACCACGCCCGATCAGGTGTGTGAGGTAAAAGTTTGGCTGCCAGCAGGGGGGTTGGAAGCAGGGCAGGTCCGCAGGCCCAGTCCTGTGGCCAACCTCTGCCCTTGTACAGCCGAAGCCAATGTGTGGCAGCAGTTGTATCAACGTATGGTAATTAAATATTACCTTATGTAAAAGAAACCTCTTAAAATTCATACAAAAAACAAAGATTACAATGGCATTATAATTAGGAAATAGCATTAGAAAACCGTAGAAATTCAGTGAAAAAAACAAAGGTTAAAGGAACGTTATAGTTAAGTTCAGATTTTACGCACATAAATCCATAGAAATTCAATCAATCAATCAATCAAGAGTTTGTATAGTGCGCTACTCACCAGTGAGGTTCTCAAGGCGCCAGGGAGGGGGGCGGCTCCGGATCAGTCGAAGAGCCAGGTCTTGAGGTCCTTTCTGAATGCGTGCAGGGTCGGATAGCGTCTGATGTTCACAGGGAGCTCGTTCCAGCTCTTGGCTGTGATGTGGGAGAAGGCTCTCCTTCCCGTTTTGCTTCTGTGGATGCGGGGGACCTCGTCAGGGCGAGGTCAGCGGAGCTTCCTCTTGGGTACGTGGAAAGATACTCTCTCGTTGAGGTATTTGAGTCCGATGTTGTAGAGGGATTTGTAGGCGTGGGTGAGGAGCTTGAAGTTGACCCTCTTCCATATGGGGAGCCAGTGGAGGCCTCAAAGGTGTTGGGTCATGTGTTGGTGACGCGGGTTCCCGAGGACGAGTCTGGCTGCGGCATTCTGGATGGTTTGGAGTTTGTGTAGTAGAGTCTTGTTGATTTCGGCGTAGAGGGCGTTGCCGTAGTCCAGTCTGCTGGTTATGAACGCATGGGTGGCAGTCCTTCTGCAGTTGGGGGATCCATTTGAAGGTCTTGCGGAGGATGCACAGGCAGTTGAAGCTAGTGGAGTTCACAGCATTGATCTGGCGGTTCATGGAGACGGAATATTCAAGGATGATGCGGAGGTTTCGTGCGTGGTCCATAGGTGTGGGTGGGTTCCCGAGAGCAGAGGGCCACCAGGTGTTGTCCCAGGCGGAGCTGCCGGATCCGTGGATGTGGACCTCGGTCTTCTATGAGTTGAACTTCAAACAGCTGTCTTTCATCCATGCTGGCACGTTTTTCATTCCTTCCTGTAGGCAGAGTCTTGTGTCTTCTGGGTTTTTTGTGAGTGAGAGTATGAGCTGAGTGTTGTTGGTGTAGGATACAGTGCTGAGCCCATGCTGTCTGATGATGGTGGCGAGGGGGGCCATGTAGATGTTGAAGAGTGGGGGGCTGAGTGATGATCCTTGGGGTACTCAACAGTTGATATTGGTTGATTTGGAGCGGAAGGGAGGGAGTCGGATCCGACGGGTTCTCCCGGTGAGGAAGGATTGAATCCAGTCAAGGGTGCTTCTTTGTATCCGTGCGTCATGAAGTCTGGCTGCGAGTTTACGATGTGAGATGGCGTCGAAGGCTGCGGAGAGGACTAGAAGTACGAGGGCCATGGTGTGTCCCTGGTCGAGTAGAAAGCGGATGTCATCAGTGGCGGCGAGGAGGGCGGTCTCGGTGTGGTTGCTGTGGAAACCAGACTAGGAAGTGTCTAGGATGGAGTTCTCTTCGATGAAGGAGGTCAGCTGGGCATTTACGAGTCTCTCTGTGACTTTCGCCATGAAGGGGAGGAGAGAGATGGGCCAGTAGTTCTTCAGGTCTGTAGGGTCGCCTGTTGGTTTCTTGAGTAGGGGTTTTACCTCTGCCCGCTTCCAGGTGTCAGGACAGATTCCCGATCTGAAGGATGCGTTGATGGTCCGTCCTAGGTTGGGTGCGATGGCGGGAGAGGCTCTGTGGAATATGTGCAGTGGGCAGGGTCCATTGGGACTCCTGAGTGGGTTTTCTTTATGGTCGCTGTGATGTGTTCGACGGTGGCGGGGTCCCAGGTCATGATGGTAGGCTTATCGGCGGTGATGAGTGGGGAGGTGGTGTCCGGCGCTGGTTCGCTGAAGTTGTCGTAGAGGGCCTTGATCTCCAGATGGAAGTAGGGGTCGAGTTTGTCACAAAGTTCCTGGGAAGGAACGATGTCCATGGCTTCGCTAGAGGGCTTTGCGAACTGCTGTATGATGTTGAACAGTTCCTTGGCGTTAGTTGTCCTGGTCTGGACTGTGTCTCTTATGAAGGTCCGTTTGCACTGGTGGTATTCCTTCAGGCCGTTCCTGTGGTTGTTCTGTGGTTCCGTGGTTTTCTGATTTCACCAGGTTTTCTCTAGGTGTCTGCAGGTGCGTCTGGCTTCTTGTAGTTCTGTGGTAAACCATGCGGCCTTCAGAGGGCTTTGTTTGGCGGGGTGGCGGAGGGGAGTGAGCTTGTCGGCGCAGCAGGAGGTTCAGCGGTGAAATCCTATGGCTGCGGCGTTAGTGTCGGTTGTGGCATTGGGGGGTTTGGAGGAGTGTGGTGTTAAGGAGTTCCTCTGTGACCTTACTCCAGTTCCATCATGGCGAGTGAGGGGCGGGCTTGGGTGGGGTGGTGATGTTGAATGTGAAATGGACGCAGTGGTGGTCCGTCCAGAGGGGCTCGGTGGTGTGGCTGAAGCGGATGTTTGTCCCTCCTGCGAAGATGGGGTCGAGAGTGTGTCCAGCTCTGTGGGTGGGCGTGTTGACCAGCTGCTTCAGTCTGAGGTTGGCCAGGTTGTCGTGGAGAGCGGGGGTCGTTGCTGTTTTCAAGGTGGAAGTTCAGGTCCCCAAGTAGAACGTAGTCCGTGGAGGTGATGGCGTGGGGTGCAAGGAGCTCAGCGATGATAATTGCAGGCTGGGTGTGAGGTCCTGGTGGTCTGTAGATGAAGGTGCTGTGTAGCATTGACCTGGGGCTGGTCTGGATCTGGAAATGGAGGTGTTCTGTGTTGGAGTGAAGGTCACTCGTGCTGGATGTGAAGAGTAGGAGCGGGGTCTTGTGTGTGATAGCGAGTCCTCCTCCTGGGCGGTGTGGCGGTCCTTTCTCTGGATCGTGTAGCAGTCGGGGATGGCTATGGCAATGTCTTTGCCGGAGGAGGTGTTTGTCCAGGTTTCCGTGAAGAAGGCGACGTTGGGCGAGAGGGTGTCGATCAGGTCCCAGATTTCTACGGCATGTCGATGCAGGGAGCGCACATTGATGAGGATGCAAGTCAGGCATTCTGCAGAGCAGGCATCAGGCGGGCCATCAGCGGTTTTGGGAACGTTATAATTAGGTTCAGATTTTACACACACAAATCCGTAGAAAGTCAGCAGTTATAGCAAGAAGCTATAACTCATGCCTTAAAGTGACTATAGCTCGCGCCCTCACCCTGCACTGCTAAATACCCCACATCAGTTACGAAATCTTCTATGACATCATTGATAATATCACTGCAACATTAAAAATATTGGTGAGAAAACTGCATTGCGGGGGCACATCTTACAGTTACCTTAGGGCTTGAGTTATAGTTTCTTGAGATAAGTATAACTATAACTGCTAAATTTCTATGGTTTTGTGTTTGTAAAATCTGAACTTAACTATAATGTCCTTGTAACCTTTGTTTTTTTAGTGAATATATATAAACAACCAATGTTTGTTTGAACGCGCCACCAGATTGGATGTTCAGGTGAAAAAACATTGATGGAGGAATATATATATATACATATACATATATATATATATATATATATATATATATATATATATATATATATATATATATATATATATATATATATATATATATATATATATATATATATATATATATATTCCTCCATCAATGTTTTTTCACCTGAACATCCAATCCGGCGGCGCGTTCAAAAAAATCGGTCCGCTATTCAGGTCAGTTTTTCTATTTTATTTCGGCATAAGGATTAACATTTCATAGTCCTCCTCAATCACAATCAAGACCATATGTATATAGATGACCTCTCAAATGACGGTGCCTGTCAGGGTTGTAAAATGCAGCTATGCCAGAAGGAATTTAGCAGAGGTACTTCTAAGAAGGACTCCTCTGGAACATCTGGGATTATAAAGCATCTCAGGGCTTGGCACTGCAGACATCTATCTTGTGCAGAGCAAAGGCGAAATGAGGAGGTGGCCTCAACACTCTAGGGTAATTGGCCTGAGTCAGAAATGAGGGCCTGGGACAAGAGGGAGTGGACTTTTAATGGTTGGTACATGCAGGTATAGTATGTACAAATATTAGAACATTCCACTTTAGAAGGGTAGAATGCACTAGTTGACAACTAAAGAGAGTTCTGAATATGTAGGAGGTTTACAACTCCTAGCACTTCTCAGGCCTGAGCAGCTTATCCAGCTGTTGTTGTGCATGTGGGGTAGTAAGCAGCACACACACTCACACAGACAGCTGTGAAAATGTTCAACAGTCAACCTCATTTCTGCTTCAGCAGTGCTAAAATGTTTGTCCTCATCTAAGTGTAGCTGAAGAGAATAAAAACCTAGGCATAATTTCTCTAACCTTTCTTCCAAGGTTTGTGTACCACTAATGTGGTTTGATCACCTAAGGGAGCTTTGCAGTTTGCAAAGAGTGTACACTCCTTAAGGGTTGTCTACAGAGCGAAGACCGTATGCACCAGAGGCCCACCCATGTATTGGGACTGTGTGATGACCTTTGACTAGCATTGTCTTAATTGACTTTAGGTGTTTTCGTGAATGTACAACATCATTTTTCCTGCATGTGACTTTTTTTCTTGAAGATTTCTTTTGTGTCTCCTTGTAGGTGCAGAGTGGGAGAGTTGTCACAGAGTACAACAGCCTTGACAGGAACAGAACCTGTGGGATGTGCATTTGAAACCATGAGAGAGAGAAAGGTGTTTAAATGTACTTCTCTGTCTTGGAGTGCAGTGTTATATGCAGTGATGAACAAATGTGCATTATGTTGTAAATTGGGAAGTGAAGTGTGAACTACTATAGGTAGTAGTGCATAAATGTGCATTGTGTTGTACAATGGGAAGTATTATGATGTTCTTACTATTGGCTTTGACATGCCCTCATGCCAACTTGAATTCTGACTCTGTCTAGCTTGAGCTTTGCGCACTCAGGCAAGCCCCAGATCACTCAAGTTGTTTAGGCTATTCACGTTCAAGGTTGTTTTCTGTACTCTTGGAGATTGTTTTCTATTTTCTCAAGCTTCGCTAACACAATGCCTGGAACATGTGGGAGCGCAGAAGAATATGTGAGATTCCTTTGCCTTTGAAATGCTTGCATGGACAGTGGCCAACTCCAAAAAGTTTCCTTGGCCAAGAAGAGGTCCTCTCGGAAACTTCTACTGCTTTGGGATAATAAAACTGGGGTTTGGTAACTTGGAAAGTGGGATTTTGGACCTGATTGAAGGCGTACGCGTCTACTTCAGTGTAGGAGTTCCTGGCTTGCTGAGTCTCTTGACCCCAGCTGTGAATCCCCCAGTCTGGAGTGGGCTAAGATGCAGTGTTTGCAGCTGGTAATGTTTTAGTTTTGATTATTGGCAATGTGATGTGTGAGTGTGTCTGAGTGCACATTCAAGTCTCCATTGGTTATAATCGTCTGGATGTATTATTGTACATATCTTTCTGATTACTTGTATTTAACAGTGCTTATTTCTTGCAGTGGAAGTCCAGTATTATTATTTGCTTGTATTTTATTCCATGCATTTAACAGCTGCATTTCCTTACTTATAAGTGTGTTGCTTGCACATATATACATATATCTCTATATACATTTGAATGTTGTTCATTTGACATCTTGGAAAGCCTTTTTGTTAGAGTGTTGCACAAATAAAACCCCATGCTTTATTCTGAAAACTGTCTTTTGATGTGCCTCATTTTATGAGAGTGAAATCCCTTTCAGGTGTTTTTATTGCTTCGCCGTGTTTGTGCCTTCGTGTGGGAGTGCGGTATTTTCTTTTATTTGGGAGGGCAAAGCAATACACCACTCCATGACAAGTTGCACACAGGGCAAAGTCTGTGCACAACAGGGGCTTACCTGTGCATGGTTGATTGCCCACAAGGGTTTGGCTGTCCACAAAGGGTTCTGAAATAAGGCAAAAGCCATGCATAATAGGGGATTGAACACCTGAAGTGGGTTGGGTGTCTGGAGGGAGTGGGCTGCCTTTGAGTCATTGTGCACATGGAAAAGAACTTGCACAGTAGGGACTTTCCCACCAGTATGTGGTTGGTTGCTCACAGGGAGTTTTCTGTCCACAAAGGGTTTGGAAAGCAATAAGTAGTAAGGATTCTGCCATCTAAGGGGGATTGGGTGTCTTAAAAATGTTGGTCTCCTTGACGCGTTGTGCAAAGGGAAAAGGCTATGTGCAGCAGAGGCTTTACCACCTGAGTATGCCTTGTTGGGTGTCTAAAACAAGGGGGGCCTCAAAAAGGGCTTATGCACAGGATGGGCACTGTGTGCACTGTAGACTTGTCCACTAATGTGCGGGTGGTTGTCCACAAGGGGTTGCCAGTTCACAAAGGGTTTGGAACATGGCGAAAGTCTTGCATAGTAGCAGTTTGGCCTCCTAGGGGGGCTTGATTGCCTGCAGAAAGTGGGCTGCCTGTGAGGGGCTGTTCACAGAGTGAATAGTGCGTACTACAGAGACTTTCCCACTCTAATGCATTTGGTTTGGTGTCTGAAGGGAGTGGTTTCTTCATTTCATGAGGGCTTGTTCACAGAGTGTACAACGTTTGGACCACAGGCTTGCCCACCCATGTGCAGTTCATTGGTTGTCTGAAAAGGGTTCAGAACATGGCAAAAGCCATGTATAGTAGGTTTCCAGCTTCCTTAGGGAGCTTAAGTGTCTCAAGGGAGTGCGCTTTCCTTAAGGGGTTTTACACATAGCAAGGACCTTGCACAGTCAGGGCTTGCCTACTCATGTGTGGTTTGTTGCGTACAAAAGGACAGCTATCCCCGAAGAGTTTGGCACATAGTGTAGGCTGTGTGTAGCAGGGTCTCCACCACATAAGGAAGCTTGAGTGTCTGGAAGGAGTGGAATCCCCGTAAAGATTTGTGCACAGGGTGAAAAACGAGCGCAGCAGGGGATTTGCCACCCGTTTACATTTGGTTTCCCAGAAGGGGTTGATTGTCCTCAAAGGGTGTATGACAGGGTGAAAGCTTTGCATATTAGGATTTTGCCTTATAAGAAGCCTTCAGTGTGTCGAGGGAATGACCTCTCCATGAAGGGGTTATACACAGAGTGAACACCCTGTGCAGCAGGAGTTTACCCACCCATGTCTGCTTGGTTGCTGACAAGGGGTCGGCTATCCGTGAAGGGTTTGGCGCAGGGTGAAGGCTGTGTGTAGTAGGAGCTTTGCCACCTAAGCGGTCTTGATTGTCTGGAGAGCGTGGGCTCCTTGTGAGGCCTTGTGCACAGGATGAAGAACATGTGCAGCAGCGACTTACCCTCCCATGGGCTGATGGTTGAGCACACGGGATTGGCTTCCAGCTAAGGATTTGGAACAAAGCGAAAGTCGTCCACAGTATAGCTTGACTGTTTGAAGGTAAAGGGCTCAAAAAGGGGGTCATGCATAGAGTGAAGACGGTAGGCAGCAGAAACTTGCCCACCGTGTGCGATTGGTTGTCCACAAGTGTCTGGCTGTACACACAGAGTTTAGAACAGAGCAAAGGACCTGCATAGTAGAAATTTACCCACTTAAGGGTGCTTGAGTGTCTCGAGGCAATGGGCTCTTTCTTAGGGATTATACATATGGCAAAGTCTGTGCACAGTAGGAGCTTGCCCACCCATATGTGGTTGCCTGCTCACAAGGGCTGGCTGTCTGCCAAGGGTTTGAAATGGAGCAAAAGCTGTGCATAGTAGCTGTTTGGCCACCTAATGACCCATGGGTGTCTGGAGGGAGTGGGCTCTCTGTAAGGGGCTGTGCAAATGGCGAAGGCTGCCCAGCAGGGGCTTTCCTATCCGTGTGAGGTTAGTTGCCCACTAGTGGGTACTATCCGGTAATGGTCCGGTACAGGGCAAAGGCTGTGCGTTGTAGAGACTAGAGGCTCAGCCACCTAAGAAGGTTTGGTAGACTGGAAGGAGTGAGTTCTTCATGAGGGCTTTTGCTTAGGGCAAAGACCATGTGCACCAGGGGCTTGACCAACCAAGTGCGCTAATTGACCACAAGGAGTTAGATGTAAGCAAAGGGTCCGTCATAGGACAAAGGCCATGCAGAGTGCAAGTGCAGTCACAGTGCCACAGGACTTGGCTGTCTGCAGGGGGTTAATTTCCAAACACTTTGTGCCCCCAAGTGTGTAGGAAAGTGCCCCTTTTTGACATGGTCACACCCACATTGTGCCTATACAATGATGACAGAAGTGCACTGGGTTCCTGCTATCCAGGTCCCCAGTGCCACATCTCTTTCCATAGAAAAGGGCAATACCCTTAGCACCCCTTGTGAGTCCTTAGTAAATGGTTCCCCTGGTACTAAGAGCAAAGACGCTAAAGAGGGTCCCTAAAGACTGCAACATGTTTTGGTCCACCCTAAGGGACCCCACAGCACCAACATGCAGACTGCCATTTCAGGCTGGGTGCCATGGTGCAGAGAAAAGTGGAGACACAACATGGCCCATCTCCTGTGTGCCATGCCTGCAGACACTTCATGCAGTATGGGTAAGTCACCCCTACAGCAGGCCTTACAGCCCTAGGCTGTGTGCACTTTACTACTTGTGTGGACATTTCTGTATGAGCAGATATGCCTCTGTGACATCTAAGTTGATGCTTAGATATTGCAACTGACCTGGGAAGCAATTTTAAGAACATGTGCTGGACACTGGTGTTTACGAGTTCCCCAGCTACATGATGGCCTCCCCGAACCTAGAGATGTTTGGTGTCATACATTATGTATTATTAAGGCCACACTGATTCCAGTTTTGGATTTATTAATACATGCACCCAGAGGGCACTTTAGAGGTGCCTGCTGAAAACCTACCAACTACTAGTATGCTGACTGACTTGTGCAGACCAGCCTGCCACCACAGACAGGTTTCTACCCCCCTGCATGTGAGAGCCTGTGCTCTCTGAGGGCAGAAAAATGCCTGCTCTGGTCAGAGGTGCTGTCAACTCCTCAAAGCAAGTTGGCTAAGTGATGAGCATATCATGGCAGGAGGCTTCAAAGGCCTCTGCCACCTTTGCAATGCGACCAAAGACTTCCCCAGACAGGGAAATTGCCAGTCCCTGCCTGGACCCTTTTGGCACCAGGACAGGTAGGAAAATGAGCTACTTAGGAGGCTAGTTCCCCTCTCCGGCTAGTACTACCCCTAAGGTGGGCTACCTGATGTGGACACGACTTTTAGAATTCCCCCATCTGGATTTTGGTGGAATAAGGTTCTCTGGGTCAGGGTTATGCCCACTTCCCACAGGAAGTGGTCATATAGAGGTGTAGACACATTAAAGGTAAGTAGCCATTGGCTACAACCTGTCACTCCACTTAATGCCCCATAATTGAGTATTTCGGTAACCCTGACACCAGGAACTCAAATTCGACAGATCAACAAGAGACGGACACAAAGAGCCGCAAGAAAAAGTGAGAAAGGAAGACTGTTGAGGAAAGTGACACCAAACCCTGCCTGACAGACTGTCTTGACAATCGCAGCCCCGCAATTTGTCCAGTAACTGACCTGCATCCAAGAACCCCAAGAGACTGCCAGCCCTTCACAAATCACCAAGCAATTTCCCTTGGAGTAGAAGAACTACTCCCCTGCAGTCCGCCGTCATTGAAACACAAAGTCCGGTTTACAGTGTTGCCACTCCTCGGCCAGCTCAACGCAGCAGACCCCAGAAAGAGGGCCTTATGCTCCTGAAGATTAAATCTGTTCCCCTCCCACAGAGTGAGAGGACTCTAGGACCAACCAGAGCCATGCAGGACCAATACCTGGGGTACCGGACCCCATGTAGCAAGCAGAGACCGTGAGAGTTCAGTCACGACTACAATGAATCCTAGACAAAGAAGCAATTGTGAGACATCAGCACCACAGAGACTCTCTATCAGAGTGACCCAGCTGTGCTAATTTAGCACCCTCAACCAGCGCTATCGACGAAGCAACGTTCAAAGGCACACATAGCCCAGTCGATCTATCCACTCTGCACCCGAGCACTCCAGCCTGGGTACTGATGAGCCAACTGTGCTCCCTTATCCCCAGGACCCTTGTGACCCAAGCCCCCGATAGGGAGCTCATGGACTTGTCCCCAAACCCCCCTCTGCAGCCTGTTTCTGGGACGCCCACTGTTAGACCTGTCGGCCCTTTGGGTGGTCCCTCCTTTTATTTATTTATTTTTGTCCCCTTTTGCCTCCTAACACTTTCCATTTTTTTCCTTTTTCATGTCCACTGGGATTTTTGAATGTTGTCCCGAGGGCTAGGTGCTGCTGGGTCCCTATGATTTTCTGAGGCCATGGCGCCCTTTTTGGAAGTGCCTTTTTGACTAAATGTGAAAACTCACAAAATGGTGGCCTTTAACTGCCATGATTTTTACCTCAGGGTCTAGGGCCTTAGGGAGCTATGGGGAGGTTGTAAAACCTTCTGGCTTGTTCTGGACACAGGGGACTAGGAGTATATAAGGCCAACACCTGGGAGGCCATTTTGTCATTCTGGGGCCAGTTGGAGTTTAGGTTGTGGCAGTAGCGAGTCAGCGCAGAGTGGGAAGCTTGGCCGCCTTTTGGGGCTGCTCTTCCTGTTTCCTGATGTTACCCCACATCTACCGATCTAGCCCAATCAGGGTACCAGCCTTTAGCCCTGGTATCACCCATGGTGTGTGAGCCCCCAGAAGTGATCGCGACATCACTGGACTGAACTTCCTTGACCCCCCCCTTCCTCCCTCACGACAAGTAAAACGGAACGTAGCCTCTGTGTGACTTCGGGGCAAGAACTACTTTGCCTGCGGCCGCGTTCTGCCTGAGGTGGCCCTACCAACCCCAAGAACCTACCAGAGTGGTGGGTGGTTCGGTGACTCTTCAAGGCTTTGCTACAGTAGCGGACCTCCACGCGACAGGTGATAGAGGTGAGGTGTGTCGAGAGAAGTTGGTGGAGCATCCAAGCCGCGTAACAGTGCCGGTGAGGGGAGGCGGAAGCTGCTGAAGGAGGCCGCCGGGAAGAAAGGTGGGAGTGACTTCCCCGCCCCCCTAAGCATTGGCGGCAGCACAAGGGGAGGGGAGAAGCCAGTGGAGGCCGGACTTGGGCGGGAACTACCCCGGGTGAAGCCCGTCAGGGGGAGGAACCCTGAGGCACCCAGGAAGTACTGTCAGAGCCGGCGTGGGAAGAACCGTAGGAGCGCTCAAGCACAGCACGATTTTTGCTGACAGAAATTCAGCCAGGAATCAGCGTTGAGGTGGCCCGTCTCCATTTACCTTTTGTGAATAGTAAGGGAGCAAGGTCATTAGAAGAAAACCGTGACTGCGATTTTGGGCCCAAGCTGCGGGTAGTGGCTGCGAACCTTGACAGATTGTAATCCCCTCACAGCTTAATGCCCCGATTTCTATTCTGTCTAAGTTAGACACTTTCCCCGTTTGTGAAGAGACTTTCTCGGAGGGAGGAGGGGAGATTCTTGTGCTATTAATCAAGGGACTCTCGAGTGTGGACAAACAAAAGCACACAGGGGGTCCTGGTACACGTTCACATGGATAAGAGAGAATGTATTGCAGACGCATGTACTTAATTCGAGGTTAGAGAAATTCATGTTGGGAACTAGACAGGTCAGGCGACTGTAGCAGGAATTTAAAAGGCTAACTGTGATAAATGTGTAATTTGCCTATTCCATTTCTAGATTTGGTTGCTCAGAGATATTTATGAATACAACCGAATCACCTACGGAGCTATAAGTTGAACCCCGAACTTCAAAAGTGAAATAGCCAATGAACCGTGAGGGGTAAAGTACATACTAAATTCCTCATAGGGAAGTGTTGTCTTTATTGCTTACCTCATCTATTTTTGGGAACAAAAAGCTAAAAGGTGAAATGACAGGGTGAATACTGAAAGTCTTTCAACTTGTGGAAAAAGTATTTATTTATGTAAAGTAAAGTCTTAAGAACGTCAGAAATTGAATGTGGAGACATTTTACTGGTCTGTATGTAATTCCTGCTAAGAGTCCAGAAAATACCAAACAGAGTTTTATAAAGTAAGCCATATTTTTCTAAACCGGTGTGGCGTCCTTATTTTTAGTGGTGGAATGCTGGGTTACTGTGAGTGAGTTTTGTAAGCACAACACATTTGCCTTAGAGATTAGCTGTCCCCGCTCTGTGCCAGGCTACCCTATGTAGACTGGTAACCCCAGGTCTAACATAATTGGTGATCAGTGGTGGGATAGGAGCTTGTGCTTACATCCACTTAGTAGTAACGCAGTGCGTACCACAGGCCTACACCTAGAGTTTTCTCAAAGCAGACTCCCTGATTAAAATTTTGTTTTTCCAAATTCTTTCCTGGTGGTGGGTGGAAGTAATCCTTACTTTACACCCTTCCTTGTCTCCTTCTAAGTGGCTATCCAAGACCCTGGTGGCAAAATGGAATTTGATCTGGAGGAGTTGGAGACCTATACTGCGGCCCAACTCAGGGATTTTTGCCAAAGGAAGGGGTGTTTTACAAGCGAGGTGCGAAAAAGAGTGAACTTCAAACTAGCTTGAGGGCATGGGTGGAAGCTCACTTAGAGGGGAAAATTGAGGAGGAAGAGGCAGACCGGGACACTGTCATCGGGGTAGATGTATTGTACCAACCTGAGGGGTAGAACCTACTGACAGGTCCCAGAACACTCTCAAGGGAGGGCAGCAGTGTCTCTGTGAGGAGCTTAACTGAAGCTGAACTAATGGACCGGAGAGAAGAAAGGCAGTTAAAGTGGGAGTTGGTGAGACTGGAGAAGGAGAGGTAGGAAAGGAGGCTGGCTCAGAAATTGAGTCTCAGATAGTTAGACCTCAAGGCCCTGAAAATAGGGAGTCCCAGTACTCCTAATGGTGGCAGCGAATCCAAAGACCTGACCAGGGAACCCAGACCCTATCTACCCAAGGACGTCAGCCAGCTACAGCGCAGGGGATGGCATTGCAAAGTGGCTGGCTGCCTATGAGGTCTCCTTAAGAGCCCATGGGATATTGGAAAAACACTGGGGGATGGCTTGTATAAATACATGCCTCCTGCAGGAAGGGATATCCTTTTGGCCCTAGAGCAGGAAGAGCAGACCCACTACCCCACCATGAAAGTGGCGCTGATAAAAAAGTTTGGGCTGACTCCAGAAATGTACCGACAGAAGTTTAGGAGCAGCCACAAACTAGGCAAACAGAATGGGTGGATTTCCTTGACTATGCAAATGAAGGGAGAAAATCCCAAGCTGTTGAGATGGTCCATCTCCCTACAGGGAATGGACTTCCGGGTGGAACATCGGCCTGGAGTGGACCACACCAATGCAGACGGTCTCTCTAGGTATTTCCGCTTTAGTGATGAGAACTCCCAAGGGGTTGGGTAGCTCTCACCACTTTCAGCTGGGGGGAACGTCTGTTAGACCTGTCGGCCCTTTGGGTGGTCCCTCCTTTTATTTATTTATTTTTGTCCCCTTTTGCCTCCTAACACTTTCCATTTTTTTCCTTTTTCATGGCCACTGGGATTTTTTAATGTTGTCCCGGGGGCTAAGTGCTGCTGGGTCCTTATGAATTTCTGAGGCCTTGGCGCCCTTTTTGGAAGTGCCTTTTTGACTAAATGTGAAAACTCACAAAATGGTGGCTTTTAACTGCCATGATTTTTACCTCGGGTCTAGGGCCTTAGGGAGCTATGGGGAGGTTGTAAAACCTTCTGGCTTGTTCTGGACACAGGGGACTAGGAGTATATAAGGCCAACACCTGGGAGGCCATTTTGTCATTCTGGGGCCAGTTGGAGTTTAGGCTGTGGCAGTAGGGGGTCAGCGCAGAGTGGGAAGCTTGACCGCCTTTTGGGGCTGCTCTTCCTGTTTCCTGATGTTACCCCACATCTACCGATCTAGCCCAATCAGGGTACCAGCCTTTAGCCCTGGTATCACCCATGGTGTGTGAGCCCCCAGAAGTGATCAGGACATCACTGGACTGAACTTCCTTGACCCCCCCCCCTCTTCCTCCCTCACGACAAGTAAAACTGAACGTAGCCGCTGTGTGACTTCGGGGCAAGAACTACTTTGCCTGCGGCCGCGTTCTGCCTGAGGTGGCCCTACCAACCCCAAGAACCTACCAGAGTGGTGGGTGGTTCGGTGACTCTTCAGGGCTTTGCTGCAGTGGCGGACCTCCACGCGACAGGTGATAGAGGTGAGGTGTGTCGAGCGAAGTTGGTGGAGCATCCAAGCCGCGTAACAGTGCCCGAGAGGGAAGGCGGAAGCTGCTGAAGGAGGCCGCCGGGAAGAAAGGTGGGAGTGATGTCCCCGCCCCCCTAAGCATTGGCGGCAGCACAAGGGGAGGGGAGAAGCCAGTGGAGGCCGGACTTAGGCGGGAACTACCCCGGGTGAAGCCCGTCAGGGGAAGTAACCCCGAGGCACCCAGGAAGTACTGTCAGAGCCGGCGTGGGAAGAACCGTAGGAGCGCTCAAGCACAGCACGATTTTTGCTGACAGAAATTCAGCCAGGAATCAGCGTTGAGGTGGCCCGTCTCCATTTACCTTTTGTGAATATTAAGGGAGCAAGGTCATTAGAAGAAAACCGTGACTGAGATTTTGGGCCCAAGCTGCGGGTAGTGGCTGCGAACCTTGACAGATTGTAATCCCCTCACAGCTAAATGCCCCGATTTCTATTCTGTCTAAGTTAGACACTTTCCCCGTTTGTGAAGAGACTTTCTCGGAGGGCGGAGGGGAGATTCTTGTGCTATTAATCAAGGGACTCTCGAGTGTGGACAAACAAAAGGACACAGGAGGTCCTGGTACATGTTCACATGGGTAAGAGAGAATGTATTGCAGACGCATGTACTTAATTCGAGGTTAGAGAAATTCATGTTGGGAACTAGACAGGTCAGGCGACTGCAGCAGGAATTTAAAAGGCTAACTGTGATAAATGTGTAATTTGCCTATTCCATTTCTAGATTTGGTTGCTCAGAGATATTTATGAATACAACCGAATCACCTACGGAGCTATAAGTTGAACCCCGAACTTCAAAAGTGAAATAGCCAATGAACCGTGAGGGGTAAAGTACATACTAAATTCCTCATAGGGAAGTGTTGTCTTTATTGCTTACCTCATCTATTTTTGGGAACTAAAAGCTAAAAGGTGAAATGACAGGGTGAATACTGAAAGTCTTTCAACTTGTGGAAAAAGTATTTATTTATGTAAAGTAAAGTCTTAAGAATGTCAGAAATTGAATGTGGAGAAATTTTACTGGTCTGTATGTAATTCCTGCTAAGAGTCCAGAAAATACCAAACAGAGTTTTATAAAGTAAGCCATATTTTTCTAAACCGGTGTGGCGTCCTTATTTTCAGTGGTGGAACGCTGGGTTACTGTGAGTGAGTTTTGTAAGCACAACACATTTGCCTTGGAGATTAGCTGTCCCCGCTCTGTGCCAGGCTACCCTATGTAGACTGGTAACCCCAGGTCTAACATAATTGATGATCAGTGGTGGGATAAGAGCTTGTGCTTACATCCACTTAGTAGTAACGCAGTGCGTACCACAGGCCTACACCTAGAGTTTTCTCAAAGCGGACTCCCTAATTAAAATTTTGTTTTTCCAAATTCTTTCCTGGTGGTGGGTGGAAGTAATCCTTACTTTACACCCTTCCTTGTCTCCTTCTAAGTGGCTATCCAAGACCCTGGTGGTAAAATGGAATTTGATCTGGAGGAGTTGGAGACCTATACTGCGACCCAACTCAGGGATTTTTGCCAAAGGAAGGGGTGTTTTACAAGCGAGGTGCGAAAAAGAGTGAACTTCAAACTAGCTTGAGGGCATGGGTGGAAGCTCACTTAGAGGGGAAAATTGAGGAGGAAGAGGCAGACCGGGACACTGTCATTGGGGTAGATGTATTGTACCAACCTGAGGGGTAGAACCTACTGACAGGTCCCAGAACACTCTCAATGGAGGGCAGCAGTGTCTCTGTGAGGAGCTTAACTGAAGCTGAACTAGTGGACCGGAGAGAAGAAAGGCAGTTAAAGTGGGAGTTGGCGAGACTGGAGAAGGAGAGGTAGGAAAGGAGGCTGGCTCAAAAATTGAGTCTCAGAGAGTTAGACCTCAAGGCCCAGAAAATAGGGAGTCCCAGTACTCCTAATGGTGGCAGCGAATCCAAAGACCTGACCAGGGAACCCAGACCCTATCTACCCAAGGACGTCAGCCAGCTACAGCGCAGGGGATGGCATTGCAAAGTGGCTGGCTGCTTATGAGGTCTCCTTAAGAGCCCATGGGATATTGGAAAAACACTGGGGGGTGGCTTGTATAAATACATGCCTCCTGCAGGAAGGGATATTCTTTTGGCCCTAGAGCAGGAAGAGCAGACCCACTACCCCACCATGAAAGTGGCGCTGATAAAAAAGTTTGGGCTGACTCCAGAAACGTACCGACAGAAGTTTAGGAGCAGCCACAAACTAGGCAAACAGAATGGGTGGATTTCCTTGACTATGCAAATGAAGGGAGAAAATCCCAAGCTGTTGAGATGGTCCATCTCCCTACAGGGAATGGACTTCCGGGTGGAACATCGGCCTGGAGTGGACCACACCAATGCAGACGGTCTCTCTAGGTATTTCCGCCTTAGTGATGAGAACTCCCAAGGGGTTGGGTAGCTCTCACCACTTTCAGCTGGGGGGAACGCCTGTTAGACCTGTCGGCCCTTTGGGTGGTCCCTCCTTTTATTTATTTATTTTTGTCCCCTTTTGCCTCCTAACACTTTCTATTTTTTTCCTTTTTCATGTCCACTGGGATTTTTTAATGTTGTCCCGGGGGCTAAGTGCTGCTGGGTCCTTATGATTTTCTGAGGCCTTGGCGCCCTTTTTGGAAGTGCCTTTTTGACTAAATGTGAAAACTCACAAAATGGTGGCTTATAACTGCCTTGATTTTTACCTCAGGGTCTAGGGCCATAGGGAGCTATGGGGAGGTTCTAGAACCTTCTGGCTTGTTCTGGACACAGGGGACTAGGAGTATATAAGGCCAACACCTGGGAGGCCACTTTGTCATTCTGGGGCCAGTTGGAGTTTAGGCTGTGGCAGTAGGAGGTCAGCGCAGAGTGGAAAGCTTGACCGCCTTTTGGGGCTGCTCTTCCTTTTTCCTGACGTTACCCCACATCCACCTATCTAGCCCAATCAGGGTACCAGCCTTTAGCCCTGGTATCACCCAGGGTGTGTGAGCCCCCAGAAGTGATCGCGACATCACTGGACTGAACTTCCTTGACCCCCCCTCTTCCTCCCTCACGACAAGTAAAACGGAACGTACCCGCTGTGTGACTTCGGGGCAAGAACTACTTTGCCTGCGGCCGCGTTCTGCCTGAGGTGGCCCTACCAACCCCAAGAACCTACCAGAGTGGTGGGTGGTTCGGCGACTCTTCAGGGCTTTGCTGCAGTGGCGGACCTCCACGCGACAGGTGATAGAGGTGAGGTGTGTCGCGCGAAGTTGGCGGAGCATCCAAGCCGTGTAACAGTGCCGGTGAGGGGAGGCGGAAGCTGCTGAAGGAGGCCGAAGGGAAGAAAGGTGGGAGTGACGTCCCCGCCCCCTAAGCATTGGTGGCAGCGCAAGGGGAGGGGAGAAGCAAGTGGAGGCCAGACTTGGGCGGGAACTACCCCGGGTGAAGCCCGTCAGGGGGAGGAACCCCGAGGCACCCAGGAAATACTGTCAGAGCCGGCGTGGGAAGAACCGTAGGAGCGCCCAAGCACAGCGCGACATTTGCTGACAGGAATTCAGCCAGGAATCAGCGCTGAGGTGGGCCGTCTCCATTTAACTTTTGTGAACAGTAAGGGAGCAAGGTCATTAGGAGAAAACCTTGACTGAGATTTTGGGCCCAAGCTGCGGGTAGTGGCTGCGAACCTTGACAGATTGTAATCCCCTCACAGCTTAATGCCCCGATTTCTATTCTGTCTAATTTAGACACTTTCCCCGTTTTTGAAGAGACTTTCTCGGAGGGCGGAGGGGAGATTCTTGTGCTATTAACCAAGGGGACTCTTGAGTGTGGACAAACAAAAGCACACAGGAGGTCCTGGTACACATTCACATGGATAAGAGAGAATGTATTGCTGACGCATGTACTTAATTCGAGGTTAGAGAAATTCATGTTGGGAACTAGACAGGTCAGGCGACTGCAGCAGGAATTTAAAAGGCTAACTGTGATAAATGTGTAATTTGCCTATTCCATTTCTAGATTTGGTTGCTCAGAGATATTTATGAATACAACCGAATCACCTACGAAGCTATAAGTTGAACCCTGAACTTCAAAAGTGAAATAGCCAATGAACCGTGAGGGGTAAAGTACATACTAAATTCCTCATAGGGAAGTGTTGTCTTTATTGCTTACCTCATCTATTTTTGGGAACAAAAAGCTAAAAGGTGAAATGACAGGGTGAATACTGAAAGTCTTTCAACTTGTGGAAAAAGTATTTATTTATGTAAAGTAAAGTCTTAAGAATGTCAGAAATTGAATGTGGAGACATTTTACTGTTCTGTATGTAATTCCTGCAAAGAGTCCAGAAAATACCAGAGTTTTATAAAGTAAGCCGTATTTTTCTAAACCGATGTGGCGTCCTTATTTTCAGTGGTGGAACGCTGGGTTACTGTGAGTGAGTTTTGTAAGCACAACACATTTGCCTTGGAGATTAGCTGTCCCCGCTCCATGCGAGGCTACCCTATGTAGACTGGTAACCCCAGGTCTAACACCCACCCTCTTAGCAACGTAGCTCGTAGGGCTTCCAATGCAAGCAGCCCCTCTGCAACAAGATACCCCAAGCAGGTAATGAAAAACTGCTAGTATTACTATGGACCTTGGCCCCCCACAACCCTAAGTCTTGAAGGAGACTCCGGAAACCAACTGTAAATACCTGTATGCTATCTATGCCTTTTCTCCCATAGGAAAGCATTGTGCTTAAAGGAACAGTTAAGTGATATTTTACTGACCTGCAAAATTCAATAGTTAAAAAGTACTTACTTTTTATCAAAGTACTTGGTATCAAAATCTACATAAAATAAGGCCTGTTTTTCTAAATTGCTCTCGGATTTATTCTTGAGTGTGTGTCAAGAAAAGCTTAGCACTACCCTCTGATACTCCTAACTGCTCGCTCATACTACCACAAAAGACAGCATTTAGGTTATCATTTGTGCCTCTGTATGCCAACAGTGATTAGCCTCAACTCTTTACTCAATGTACCTCGTTTTGGTCCACTTTATAAAGAGCCAGCTTCCTACAAGAAGGTGCTTTGTTTTTGCTGGGATTAGGGAGGCCTATTTAGGACTCTCGCCCTCCCCAACTTTAACTGCAAGGGAATCAGGGTACCACTGCCCTGCCCTCTTTCATCTTCATTTTTTATATCAACAGGGCATGGCGCCAAAGTCCCTGTGTCCTGTAATGTTGGTCTCAATATCCATGGACGTCATTTAGGGGCTGCCAGGGGTCACAGCTGCAACACCTGACTTGACCCCGCAACGTCTAGCACTGCTTTTGAGACCCCCTGGCCTCAGAGGTGGTAAAATCAAAGCCAAGAACACTGCGTCAGCTTACCATTGTATGTGTTGGGCTTTTCAGTCCATTGTTTATTAAGATAATATTGAATGATAGTATTTGATTCACTATTAGCATAATAAACAAGCATTGGCATAGCCAGTAGGTCTCGCCTTTGGGACCTTATAAGTGTTTAGTTATCCAGCATAATTTCCTTGGTGCAACACATCAAGTGTTGCATGGCTAAACACTTATAAGGTACCAAAGGCGAGACCTATTGGCTATGCCAATGCTTGTTTTGCTGGCTATAGCGGTGGCAAAATCAGTGCCTGTGAGACAGCGGCAGATTGGTTGAGGTTCCCTGTCATTGTTCTCTGTCATTTTATTATTACATTATTAGTGGACTTTATTACATTGTTCACTATAAGTGTAATACAAATACGGTATATTTAGCTGGATCATGACCTTTTCTATCAGCTGAGGTAAGTAAAACACAATTCTAACTGTATGTTGTGTGCATGCTTGCAAGTGAGAGTGTGTTTATGTGAGTGAGAATGTGTGTATGTATAAACATGGGCGTGAGTGAAAGTGGAGGTCAAAAGGCGTGTAATTTCACTTCCACTACCCCAAGCATTTTGATCAATTGACGTCCATGAAGGGAGAAATGTACTTTAGTACTCAAACACAAAGGGGCGAAAAAAGAGCGAAGTACTGCATCTAACTCAGCACAGGAGTAAATAAAAGAGAAGAAAAAAAGAGGAAACAACAAAATCGATGTTCTTCTTTAAATGTTGAATCCTCATTACAATGCTATTTAAGGAAGTAGGTTAGTTTCAAAAAGGGGGAGTGTGTTTCAGGAGACCGATTGCAACTTGCAAAAAAAAAGATCAGACATGCGAATCTGTGTTTTCATTGCAGATTTCAATGAAGTGGTGGGAAAGAGGCAAATACGTGCTCAGGGCTGTCTTTACCATTTCTTGGTCCAGACCTAGATGCATCAGTAGACGGTCACCCTGAAGCAGTGCAAGTCATTGATGTACATAGACCGCACTGAGGCAACGCTGCTCATTTAAACACTTGTCCCCCCAGCAAGTGCCTGCTTGTGCAATTCTTGCAAACACTGTGGCCTGAAAAACAGAACTCGATTACAACATTTACAGCTCGGCTTTGTTCCGCCCAGCTTTGTTTAAACTCCCACAAGGGTTCACGGGGAAGCAGCATGTGCGATGGATGCGTGCTGAGGCTGGACTTGGAATACGGAGGTTATCCTGGGAAGCGTTTCACTCGGTTCTCAACATAGGTTACTCCACGTCTTTGTGTATTTATAAAAAGGGATTAAAATACTTGGGGCAGATTTACAAGCCCCTTGCGCCACTTTTGCATCACTTTTCCCATGTCAAAAGTGACGCAAAAGTGGCGCAATGGACTTGTAAATATGCCCCTTGGTTTCAAGAACCGCATGATCTGTGTTAATCCTTTAGAAGACTGTAACAGATGTTATTCGTTCACCTTCATAAACTCGGCCCTCCCTCTAACGCTGCAGGTGAAGAGATGCATTCACCTCAGCTGTCAAACTACAACATAGAATTTAAGGTGATAGAAAAAACAATGGCGGTGTGTTTTGCTTGAGAGAGAATGATGGGAGATGGAGAAAAAAAATCAGAAGCAAGAAAAATTGAAAAAGAATGTGAGAGACCAGGAAAGAAGAAAAGGAGAGGAAAAGAGGGAAAGAAAAAAGGAATACGAGGAAGAAAGCACAAGGAAGAAACAAAACGGGAGAGGGATCAACACAGAGGTAGAAAGATGATGAAGGAGGAAGAACAGAAAAGAGAAAGAGGAAGAAACAGATCAAAAGAAAAACAGTGAGGAAAGAAGAGTGAGGAGAGAAATGGAGGAAAGACGAATAGTAAAGAGAGTGGGAGTAGAAGAAAGCGAGGAAGAAAGCTAGACTGCGAAAGAAAGCAGGAAGGAATAGGGAGAAAGAACGAAAGAGAAAGCGAGAGAGAGTAAAGCAGTGAGGGAGAGAGGAAGTGAGACAGTGAAAGAAAAAGTGACACGGCCGCGAAAGTGAAAGTAATGGCCAGCGATGCGGAGGAAGAGATAAGAAAGGCAGATGGTGGCTTGTGGCCAGGAAAAGCTTGTGGGTAGCACTTTGAAAATCCTCTCACTAAATGTCGAGCAAGCAGCGCATGCGCTGCTCTAGGCTCGACCTAAAAAATTAATCAGGAGCTGAAACAGGACCTTCTCTGGCAGCTTGGTAAATAAACTAACATGCTTTTAATTGTATGTTATGTGGATGTGAATGAGTGTGAGCATGTGTGCGCGTTTGGGTGTGTGAGCATGTGTATGAGTTTGTGCGTGAAACTGAGAGAGAGTAGGTGACAAAGAGTGAGAATGACTTAGATTGTGCCACAGTGCCGGTGCAAAGTCAAGGAAGTGACATAAACTTGCACAAAGTCTTGATAATATATTCCCTTTCCATCGAAGACCAAATTGAATGCTGCTGAGACTGCCTCTTACGATGGCGGGAAGGATAGGGCTCATTAAAATAATAATATTGCCTAGATTTTTTGTATTACTATGTTAACATTCCCTGTCGCCCCACTGCCAAGCTTCTTTCGGACACTCCAATCGCTCTGCACCAAACTTATTTGGGGTTAGGAAAAAAGTTCAGAGTTGCATTGGATATGATGACACAATCATGTAAGAGGGGTGTTTATACAGTCCCTCATATGGAACTTTATTTCTTATGCACCCAAGTCTACTTTGTTAATTTCTTGTTCCACTCAGAAATAGATGGCCCATCTTGCAGGGGAACAAGATGTGATACATCTAGCACCTGTGGAAATGGCACCAAGGATCAGCTCATAGATCAGTGCGGTGCAATGCACAGGCCTGGCCTGGGACAGACTCTGACCACTGACTGGAGACTCACTGGTATACTCATCTGTAATCACCCTGACCATTCATCCGAGGTTCTCTATGGAATTGGAGACCAAAGTGGCCTCTAATTACCAAGGCCCGGCATTATGAAGTGGGGGCATCGATATGACAATGGTCAGTACATAACACTTGACACTTCTGGAGTTCATGAAGAGCAAACACAAGGAGATGATGGACGGAGTGCTGACACTTTTCAGACACTCACCCCCAGTCACAGATCTGGGTTGAATCCATCATCGTCCTTTAACTCACTTTCGCCACCTCAATTCAGACCCAGGTATATGCAAATCAGTCTTCACCCTGTGCCTCACGGGAACAGTCCAGCCCGAACTGCCCAGCCAGGTCTTCTCTGGACCAGAAACAAGCATCCTGGGACCAGTTTCTGGGTAACACCCTTCATCAGCCAGGCTAGCTTGAATCCAGTGGCAAAGTGATCAAGGGACCCATGTCTGGGCATACCCTGCCAACTTAGGGCGAACAAAGCGAACACAAGGAGACCACTCCACTACATGTGTTCTCTATCATAGGCTACGGGCCAGTAGCAAACAGGTCACTCCAGACTTCCCCCACGTGCAGGTATTATTTACACCTTTGCAACTAGTTTTAGATGCACCCATCCCAAACAGCTTATAACTGAACTCTATAGGGAAGTGCAGGAGATGATGCCATGCACATGGCCCCAGCAAGAGAGGCTTTCAGGGCAAGCTTGGTGCTGCAGCCTCAGATACACAGAGGGGGAACTGTCGAACACAGACAGGGGAGCTCTAACTCAACAGCCGCTTGAGACTGATGTGTTACAGATTCATATGGTGAGTCTCCTATGCGCCACAGCTGCTGTGCTGATGGGGCTAAGGGCCAGGGATCCATACAAGTGATGCAGGACACCATGGGCGGGGTTTTCCCACTTGGTGTGGGCATGGGATGGCATCGAGAGATACTGGACGGATGCGGAAACTACATTCCAGCAGATCATCAATAAACCTACAGATGTCACCCTGAAGAGGCTATTGATGGGCTGGGTAAAAGATGTAGGGGTGACTGACAGGAAATTCTTGGCGTAGGCCCTGTTGCTTGCCAAGAGGCTCAAGGCAAGATATTGGGGCAGAGGCCAGTGGCGACTGCTGTGCTAAGGCGGATAAGCGTCACCCCACTGCTTTGTAGAAGTGAAATAAATCGAAAATAAAATGATAGCTTGAAGTTATTACCATCTATTTTTTCCTTCTGCTGCAGCCTTGTGGGTGGGGCAGGCTGCTCTGGTGACAGAGGATCACGGGGAGGAGTGGTGGCACACTGTAAGGGTCCATGGCAGTTTGACTCTCCGTCTGGGGCCAGCCAAACATTCATTAGCACTTTGCATGTTCTCTATGCAGGCTGCATTACAGCCCTGGTGGAGAACCTGCCCAGGCTCTCATTCCCTGGCTGAGTGTCGAACCACGGCGCTCAGACCTCAAGGGAGCCTGGGTGCTTCCTGTTCTGTTCTGGCTGGGAGAGACAACAGAGGGTCGACGAAGACGAGGCAAGGAGGTACGTATTTTTTATTTTTTCACCCCCGTACCATCCACATCCCCCACCCACCAGCCCCGATCAGTGCCAGCCGCCACTGGCAGAGGCCGAGCTCCGACAAAAACTCATTGGCTGCCTGACCTCACATATTGAAATGAACAGTTGGAAATATGTGTAGAGTTCCTGCCGCACGCCTCCGACCACCGGGCATATGGGTGCCCAACAGAAACTTTCTCCTGATGGAAGGTGCGGAGGAGACACAGCACGTGACCAGTGTGCTCACGGCGTCGCCAGCCCCAGAGTGGGATGCAGAGCGGAGGACAGCGCAGTAAAAATGGGCGTGCCTACACTCGGTGGGCAATAAGTCAGCGGATTTGAGGTACTGATTTTTATTTTTACTTCTGACTTTATTTTAGCTGTATGTCACCTATATGTTGAAAACTTGAATAAACACAGTTTTAAAAAGTATTCACTTTCCAGTGCACAACTTTTTTTCTACACAGGGACGTAGCTTTAAGTAGTGCAGCTTTGAGCTACATTTATCACAGGGGCATGCAACTTGTTTTATTTAGGCATTCTCTTGCTACAACCAAGGTCTTTTGATGCAAATCTCTATCTCATAAAAATGTAAGACATGCTTTAGGCCAAAAAATAACATATTTTTGCGGTAAGTGTTAAGCTAGAAAAATGTTTCAAACTCTTCTCACATACACACATTGCACGTGTGCTGCACTATAAGACACACATATAATGTGTGTTGTATAGTGCAACACACATACAATGTGTTTTTTGTACTTGACGGTTACCTTTCAAGTACACGACCTATGCTAGACATCACACACACACACACCTTGCTGCAAAAGAAAGTGTGTGTGGTGTTATGCTGCCTGTTTGTGTAATAGTACTGGGGAAGTGAGCAGCAGTGTCATACCTTAACAGGTATGACTCTGCAATGCTCTCCTCCCCTAGATCAACACAGCATAGCAACCTTGTTTGCTGTGCTGCATGACGTTAGTTTTTTTAAATTAAATGCACCCCTAAGTGTCATTGAATATCAGTGAGTCAGTGGGTGAGAGAAAGAGTTGGCAAAAAAGTGAGAGAATGTGGGTGAGACTGAATGAGTGTGAGGGGGTTTTAGAGAGTATGAAGGCGTGTGAGCCCAAATAAGAGAGAAAAGTGGCAGTGAGGAATCTTAAATGTGAGTGAGAATGAATGAGTGAGCACAAGTGAGAATGAATGAGAGTGTGAGTGTTAATAAGTGAATATAAGTGAGAATGCAGTGTTATACCTGCGAGTGTTCCCTTGACCCGGGTACACTGAAGGTAATTTTTGCCTTCAAGCGGTACCATGACAACATTCTGGCAATGGCATATTATGAGCAGTTCTTTGCATTGCACACAACTGTGACACAATGCTAGCAAATAAGGGTACACTAGAAGTAATACTTGGTATATGGGGACAACCATGACAAAATGCTGGCACTGGCACACCAGATGTAATTCTTGACATGGGGCACCACTGGAATACTGCTGGCGCTGGAATACTGGCGGAATTTTTTGGCATACAGGACACCCAGGTCAAAATGCTGGCACTGGCATACCAGATGTAATTTTTTTCATGGGGCAGCCCTGGAATACTGCTGGTGCTGGCATACTGGAGTAAATTATTGGCATACAGGACACCTATGGCAAAATGCTGGTGCTAGAATATTAATGCAAAAACAACAGTTGATGGACAGAATGCAGAACAATGTCATACATTCACCCCAGTACAGAGATCTGGGCCGAGATCCATAGTTTTTTTGCCGTCCACACCACCCCAGTTCAGACATGGCCATATGCAAATCAGCCTTGACCCTGTGCCTCATGGGAACAGTCCAGCCCGAACTGCCAAGCCATGTCTTTCCTGGACCAGAATCAAGCATCCTAGGACTGCTTTCTGGCTATCAGCCGTCTTCAGCCAGGATAGCTTGACTCCAGTGGTGTGGAAAGCATGGGACTCACGTCTGAGCATACCCATCCCACTCGGGGTGACAAATGCAAAAACAACAGTTGATGGACAGAATGCAGAACAATGTCATACATTCACCCCAGTACCGAGATCTGGGCCTAAATCCATCGTTTTTTGCGCTCCACACCACCCGAGTTCAGACATGGCCTTGCTAGAACATTGATGGTCATTTTTGGCATAAGGGAGAAACCCCATGGTATATACAAGGGGGCATTCATGACAAAATTCTGGCAAGGACATATTAGAGATCATTTTGAAGAAAGGGTCACCCATGGTCTATGAACAGCACTAACTGCAAAATTCTGGCAGGGGCATAATATATGTAATTTGTGGACAAACGATGCCTCCTTAGTACATGGGAAACACCCAGAACAATATGGCACCCCTAGCACATTCTGCAGAAAAATGGGGTCAATTAATGGGGATTTCATGTTAAATTGTCCTGACACATCATAAAGACTTGAATATTTAAGGAGGGCTTTCTCAGAGCCTGTGGCTTTTTAGCAAATTTAAAATGTTCAATCTTGTCCCATTATTTCAACATTGTCTAGGGGAGAGCCCTCCTACAAATTTCCCTTGAAGATATCAGGCTCACTCACTTCAGCAATTCAGGGCAAGCACTTAAAAAAATCACCAGTTCCCATTCCAAGAACAGAAGCTAAACAGTGTCTTGATGAGCACTGTTTACTTTCTGTCCCATCCCCTTGAACTGGGATTGGTATAGCATATGTTAGGTTTTGTAAAAATACTAAATTCAGCAGTGCTATGTGTACTCTTCTGATTAAACAAAAAACGAACAGAAAAACAAGCATTTTTAAACAAGTTGCTGCTAAGTTTCATTGTTGTTAATAGATGAAAAATGAAGTGTTTGAAAAAAAACTCACGAGTGATATATGCTTGAAAATGATCTTAGATCAAAATGTATTAATAGGCAAAAATAATGTAGGCCATTAATATAGTTCATATTCAATTTATGATCCATATTAATAAATATTTGTAGACATAACTAATATTTTTATCAGCACATTTCACATTTCAGTATACATTAGGAGAACTATTAAATTGTGACAGTTGCATTATAAAAAATTTAGATTCTCGGCGCTCGTGTGTTTTGTGGCACTAAATCCTCTTCAAATGAGCACATCATTTTTCAAGTTATACTAAGGGAAATGAGTAAGGATTCCTTTGCATATCACGTCAGCACCCTCATACCGTTGGTATCTAAAATAGACATCTGTCTATCAATCAATCAATCAATCAATCATGGCATTTGTAAAGCGCACTACTCACCCGGGAGGGTCTCAAGGCGCTGGTGGAGAGGGTATGTCACTGCTCGAACAGCCAGGTCTTGAGCTGCTTCCTGAAGGAGAGATGGTCTTGGGTTCGCCGAAGGTGGGTGGGGAGGGAGTTCCAGGTCTTGGCTGCCAGGTAGGAGAAGGATCTTCCTCCGGCGGTGGCCCTGCGGATGCGTGGTACGGTGGCGAGGGCGTGGCTGGTCGATCGTAGCTGGTGGGTGGGCGTGTAGAAGGTCATGCGGTCATTGAGGTACTTGGGGCCCAGGTCCTGGAGAGCCTTGTGTGCGTGGGTGAGGAGTCTGAACGTGATTCTCTTGCTGACGGGGAGCCAGTGCAGGTTTCTCAGGTGTCTGGTGATGTGGCTGTGTCGGGGGATGTCCAGGGTGAGTCGTGCGGAGGCGGTCCATGTTGTGTTCTTATATTGATCATGCATTAATTATAGAACTTCTGCGATGTCAAATTTTGTGATATCATCAGGGTTAAAGTCACTTGACATCATTTAGGAACATTGTGGGTCAAAGGACATATCATGTCACTTTCTGTGATGCCATTAAGGTTAAGGGTGTGAGACGTCAATTCCGCTACGTTTTTCATTTTGATGAGTCAACGTCCATGGGAACATGCCATTTGAGTTCCGGCCAGCCAATCAGATCACTCAGGAAAATAGACCTTACAGTCAATCAGATCGTTATATTTTTTCATTTACATAATCCTAGGAATACAGCTGTACTTCCACAGGACCAACCGTTCAGATATCACTATATTTTGAACATTAATTTCTCAAACACAACTTAACAGATTTACACCAAATCACAAAAAAACACATTTTATAAGTAATGATCTAACTATCTCACTAATTTTTGTGTTTTTTTTTCTATGTCTATTCCCATAATCCCATGGGAAATTGCAAGAGAAAAATAGGTTTTGCAACTCCCCTTATTTGTCGCCCTACTTGACGGATCATCCAGAAACCTTTCTTGGAGGAGGTGAGGTTGAGGAACTTCGACAAGGAACGTTTTGTGATGATTCGTCAAACGGCACCAAAGTTATTAAGAGTTATTAGCAAAACAAAGCATTTTCATCCTAAGGAAATTCTGACCTAACTATAACTACATAGTGGCGACATGTGTGTGTGTCCACCAGTTTTATCTGTGACCCAATGTGTGCTCCCTCAAAAAAAACTTACTTCTAAAGATGCCACTGGCAGGAAGGAGAGGGGTGTGACCAAGAAGGCAAAAGCAGGAGCAGGGCAGAGTTCCAGAGAGGTTTGAGCAGGAAGACAATGGGGACAAGCCTTGGCAACTGCACCATTCAGGCATGAACGAATAGATAAGAGAGCAGAAAGTAGAGAGAGGTGAGAGCAGGAAGGAACAAAAATTGGTAGCTGGAAGGAGGGAGAGCGGTGGGGTCTGGAAGACACCAGAGGGAGACTCTGCCTCCCTGTAACATTTAACGTGACTGTATAGATATGATAGATGTAAGTGGAGGGATGTTATGTTATGTTAACATGATGTGAGCATGATGGAAAGAAAGAGATGAAAATAGAAAGGAGAGAGTGGGGTGACTGCAGGAAGGACAGAGAAGGGGAGAGTCCCTGCTGCGCCTGTAACATTCAAGCCACAATGTACACGCAGGAGAACAGGAAGTAGAGTAAGGTGAGAGCAGAAAGCAGAGGCAGAATTGAGAACAAGAAGGTAAGAGAGACAGGTGAGAGCATAAAGGCCCCAGGGATGGTCTGCAGCACCCTTCCATTTAAGCACAAAGATGTAGATAGGAGAGAAGGAAGTGGAGAGGTGAGTGAAGAAAGCAGAGAGAGAGAGAGAGAGAGAGAGAGAGAGAGAAAGAGTAGGCCTGGGGGGAGTTTGCGGAGTTCTACTTCGCTGAACACCGCGAAGTGCCAGAAAAAACTCCACTGCACTCCGCAGAGTTCTAATAGGAGCAGAGTCCATTAAGTCGCATTACTTGCACTGATTTTGAGTGCCAGGAGTTTGTCCCACGCTGCACAATCAGTGTGAATGGCACTACGCATCATGCCAGGACATACCTTGAGCTGTGACAAACAATGTATTACATCTACATTATGTGCATGCGCTATTGTGGTTATCACTGATTGTATGTCTTATGATTGTTTTGTAATCATTTGAATAATATCATGAGAGGTACAGGAAATCATTAGGCTTGTTTGATTAGACGAAGGGTAAACTGACCATAAGATGCATTTCCCGTTTGAAGCATATTTTACCACCTTAAGATGGCCACCATATGAGGACCAAGAGGGATTGCGGCAAGAGCCGCTGTCCCCTGGGGATTTTCGCGGTGTGACACAGTCCACACAGCACGCGCAAGGGTTTCAGTCAGGCGGTGGGCGAGGTTTAGTAGCGTCGGGTTTTAGCGGACGGCTTTTCAGGTAAACGGGTAATTACTTGAGGAGAGTCGAAGGCAGTCGTTTTTGTGACCCTAGCCTTTCCATTTTCCCAATTATTTTCTGTTCAAGCTTAGTAGCTTTATTGGGGTCATTATTTGAGGAGAGTGGAAGGTGGTCGTTTTTGTGACCCTAGCCTTTCCAATTTTCCACTTATTTTTCTGTCAAGCTTAGTAGATTTATTCAGGATGGAGGAGACAGAGGCAGTTAAGGAGGCGCTCTGCATTATTTATGATGCGGGCAGAAATGATCTATTGTCGCCCAGCATGTCAACAGTTTTAGCGGTGGCCAGGAGACGCCCGAAGCGTGTGGCAGCCCAAGGTGTTTCAGAGGCGGTGGCAGCCTGTTTGCCTGCAAAGAGCCGGTGGCAAGTGCCTGAAGGTCGCGCTGAGGTGGTTCCCCTACGTCTACAACACAGAGGTCGGGCGGCGCATTGAAGTGGAGGCACTAGGTTACAGGCTCCCAGATGCCACTAGCTCCCTGACAGGAATTCAGGTCAGTTGGGGGCGGCAACTTCTTACCGTGAGGGACCCTCTCGGAGGAGAGGACAGGGCAGGGGTGGTACCGCCTCTAGGACCCTTACTTCAGCAAGTTCCCTGTCAAGCAGGGGGAGGGGGAGTTGTTATGCAAATGAGGTGAATGACAGTTTTGTTTTGCCGGCCTCTCCTTTAGCAGCTAAGAGAGCACAAATCAGTGGCAAGGTGCTGAAACACAATACTAATTTTGACGGAATGTCTTCTATTAATATTGCGCCTCCTGTGTCTACTGAGGGACGCTCTGCTGTTTTGGTGGATTATTCCAGTGACAGTGGTGAAGAAAGTGATGGGGTACAACTTTTGTCATCTAGAATTCGCAATATCCCGAACGATAACGGTGCTCAGGTGCTGGGTCCTGTAAGGGAGGGAGCTGTTTTTGATGTGTTTTTGTCTCCAGTTCTTAGGGGCCCTCCTGGAAAAAATGCCAACTTATATTTACAAGCTAGTATGATCACCTCATCTTTTGATTTAACAGAGTCAGCAGTGGGTGACGAGGTTCAGGATTTGGATGATGTTGACTTACTGTCTCACAACATATACCCTTCTTCACTTTTAGAACTGGTGGGTTATTCTTCAGGCTTTGATACTATTTTTACGGAATCTCGTTCTCCTTGTTTCTCACGGATTTCTTTTGAATCTGCATTAGGGCCTTGTCGAGGGCAATGGGTTTGGGTGGATCATGCCACTCCTTCATCTTCTGCAGCGGACAGTTCAACGCAGCTTCAGGATAGTGATCATCTCAATTTCATGGCACATGCGAACAAAGTAGCGGCCACAGCCCATTATAAACTTAGAATGATAAGTAAAATCATCCCTTTTCTGCCGGATGCTGCTGCTAAAACACTGGTCAGTTCCTTAGTCCTATCATCCTTAGACTACTGTAATGCACTTTTTCTAAATTCACAAGCCAGGGTAACCAAAAAGCTGCAGACAATACAGAATGCAGCAGTACGTCTGCTGTCTAGAATACCTAGGTTTGCACCCATTTCGGATACCATAAGGACATACCACTGGTTGACAATCCAAAACAGGATCAAGTTTAAGTCACTCTGCATAGTCTATTAGGCACTTCACGATCAAGGACCACGCCCCTTTAAGGACCAGCTTATTCCCTATAAACCGGTCAGACAGCTCTGATCCACAACTCTCAACCAATTAGAGGTTCCACGTTCTAAAACAGTCTCTTGGGGCGACCGCCGCTTCTCAGTCGCGGCTCCTAAGATATGGAACACCCTGCTACAACACATCAGAGCCAGCCCCTCACTTTTGCAGTTTCGGAAGAGACTAAAAACCTGGCTGTTTAACCAGTGACACGGCCCAGCGATCTGTCTTAGTTTTTAATATCTGGGGATAGACATCTGATTAGTCTAGCGCCGAGACGCCTACGGGTATTCGTTCGCGCTCAATAAATGTCAGTAATAAATAAATAAATAATAATAAATAAGTAAGTAGGTAGCGGCTTCTGGGATGAGTGGCTGGAGGTCTTCATCATACAATGTCCCACAGATGGCGGCAGGCGTTTCCAAGTTCACAAAGGCGAAGCAGGGTGCAGCTTTTGGTAAAGGGGTTGATACCCAGAGGGGACCAAATGCGGATTTTGCGGTGACCAATTGGGATTGTTATGATGGTGGGGTGGGAGACGGGGAAATGCCGAGTGGTAGTAATGCGGATTTGGTTATACATGATGAATATGCTGGTCATGGGTTGGTGGCTGAAAATATAAATGAAGGTTTTCTGTTTGATAATATGAATATGGATTCAAGAGCTATGGGTCAAGAACAAGTGGTGTCAAAAAAGAGGTCGGGGTCAACTTTTGTTGGTAGTATTTTACAGAGGTCTCGAGCGGACTAGACAGAGGAGCAGGAACGGCTTCATGGTCAGCAACGGCGAGATGATCCAAAGGAGTTCCAGAAGTGGGCTACTCACTTGACTTCAGGTAGGCCTCAGTGGTGGTCTTTGTGGCCGCAACCTTTGACCGGCAAACACAGTGTACGTTCAGTGGGGGTGGGCGATGAATCAGTGAATGAAGTTTCGGGGTTGGGAGCGGGGGAAGCGGTGGAAAAATCTGCAGAACAAGTGAGAGTGGGTACAGGTGCTTTGGAATCAAATAAGGTTGCAAGTACTGATAAACAGATTTTGGATGGGTCAAAATCCGCATCAGAGCAAGATGCGGGTGCTATTCACCCCATACATAAGAAATTACCTACATGGGTTTGTCCATGCCCCTGGGGACACATTTAGCTGAGAAAACAAAGAAGAGAATTTGGGACCACGAGTTTGTAGACGTTTTTAAGCTCCTTCATAGGGACATTCAAGCGAAGGAAGGGTCCAAAGAGGAGGAGTGGGATCTTTTGAGACTTCCCAGGTTTCCTAAAAATATCGCAAATTGGACTGCAGCATTTTTAATCTATGCAAGTGTGTATTGTGAAAAATATCAGGACAGGGCTGTGGCCATGTTTAAGTACAGGGATATTATAAGAAAAGTACAATTACACTTCGGTGGGTTCGCATGGCTCAGCTATGACAAAGAGTTCAGGGCTAGAGTCAGTCTTTTTCATGATAAGCCTTGGGGGGAGGTTGATCAGGAAATGTGGTTCCAGTGGATGTCCTCGACTAAACCGCCCGCGACTACTCATACTGCAAGGGGGCTTCCAATTACTTTTCGGCCCTTTCTGCCTCACCCGCCCAATTTTGGGCGGGTGGGTTGGGTAGAGGACAACTGCCAGTTACGGGATCCTGCTGGAACTTTAATTAAGGTTCATGCATCAGACAATTTTGCAGGTTCAAACACGAATGTTCGCAGTGCAGTGGGGAGCATGCCATCATACAATATTTTGCCAACCAATGGTTTGGGGATCAAGGGAAATCACAGAGAGGTAGGGGAACATTTCCATGGCCTATTCCAAAGGGCTCATACGCCAATTAAGTTATTGGTCATGACACAGTGGTTGGAAGGGTAACCTGATACAGAATCTGCTTCAAAACTCTATTGGGGTTTTAAGATAGGTTATCAGGTTCCACTTTACAATAGATGGTCTGACAATTTAAAATCGGCTAAGGAATTGCCTCAAGTGGTTCAGAAGAAACTGGATTTGGAGATTCCGGAGGGTAGGATAGCAAGCCCTTTAAGCACTGTCCTTTGAAGACTTTAATGATATCTTTTTTTGGTTTGGTTCCCAAAAAAGTGGCAGGTGAATTTCGTTTAATCCATCATTTATCATGGCTGGAGGGTCAATCTATTAATGACTTCATTCCCCTGACAGATTCTAATGTGACATATACGTCTGTTGACGATGCATTAAGGATGGTACACTTAGCTGGGTGTGGTGTGGAAATTGCTAAATGCGATATCCAGTCAGCGTTTCGTTTACTGCCTATTCACCCGTCGGATTTTGAACTGCTGGGCATGTTTTTCAATGATTTTTATACATCAACAGAGTCCTCCCAATGGGTTGTTCAGTGTCATGTGCACTGTTTGAAATGTTCAGTACTATTCTTCAATGGTGTTTTTCAGAAAAAAGTGGTCACAAACAAGTATGTCACTATTTAGATGATTTCTTGTTTATTAGTGAGGTCCAGTCAGATCAGAGCCACAGATGCCTAAATTGTTTCCAGATTTTGGCTGAGGAGTTTGGCGTTCCGCTGGCTCCAGGGAAAACTGAGGGTCCATGTACCAAACTTACATTCTTAGGTATTGAAATTGACACCGAACTCACGATGGCTAGGCTGCCAGCATCTAAGGTGAGTGAGATTAGGTCCTTTTTATTGGAGATCATCGACAGGAAAAAAAATCAGCTTAGACAGGTTCAGCGTTTATTGGGCTACTTGAATATCGCTCATCGCGTGGTACGTGCTGGCAGGACCATTTGTAGGCATTTGGGGATGGCGATGTCTGGGGCATTCTTTCCTCATCACATGATTAGGATCACCAAACATATTAAGGAGGATTTATTCATTTGGCTGCAATTTTTGAAGGATTTTAATGGAGTCTCTCTATATTTTGTGGAGGATGAAACCATTTGGCATGTTCAAATATTTTCAGGCGCGTCTGGGTCAAACGGTTTTGGCATTTTTTGGGAGGGTCGTTGGTGTGCGGAAAATATGGCCTTCACATTGGCTACAACAAGGTTGTTTCCTCTCATTGTTGCTTTGTTAGTTTGGGTGGAGGAGTTTAAGGACAGGAGTTTTCTTTTTCATACTGACAATATGGCCGTTGTGGAGCTAATTAACAAAGAAAAGGCAAAGGATGTGTGTGTATTACACCTGTTGCGGTTTTTTATGCTGCAGAGTCTTAGATCAAACATTGTGTTAGAGCGAGACACATTCCAGGTGTTAATAATTCAATTGCGGATGCTCTGTCTCGATTCAATTGGCAGAAATTCCGCAGTCTGGCACCGGGGGCAGACAGCTACAAAACTTCGATCTCGAAAGACATCTGGGCGTGGGGGAATAAGAATCGTTGATCTAGTGGAAAAATCTATAGCCCCTTCTACTAGAAGAAGTTATCGTCGGGCCTGGACAGAATTTTTAAGTTATGTTAACTTACACAGAATTGTTCTTTCAACAGAGGGTATCAAAAAGATTATTTTAAGGTTTGTTTTGAATTTGGTTAATTTGGGTTTATCTCATACAACAATTTCAAGAAAATTGGCTGGCATTTCTTTCTATAGTCAGTTGTGGTGGGGACAAGAGTTGACGGGGATGTTTTATTAAGGAGTATGTTGAAGGGTCTTGGGAGGGAGCATTCTGTTTCTTCGCAGTTACGTGAGCCAATCTCTTTCGACCTTTTGCAAAAAATTTATAACAGTTTGCTGCTATGATTTATGGGAGGTTTCATGTTTTAGACTTTGTATGATTTGGTTGTTTTTCAGCGCTTTTAGAGTTTCTGAGTTGTTGTGTTTGCGAGATCAGAAGGGTATACAAGTAGAGGATATTCAAGTGCAAGGAGGGAATCTTAGGATCTTTCTGAGGAAGTCAAACACTGACCAACTGGGTAAAGGCACTTGAATCTATTTGAATGGTAGTGGAGTTTAGGATTGTTGTCCGTTACGGGAATGGGAGTCATTTTCTGTTTCATCAGGTTTGCAACATGTAGACATATTCACTCATAGTAATGGGAGCAAAATTACTAGTGCACATTTATTGGCAGTTTTACGTAAAGCTTCGATATTGCTGGGACCAAACTCCTCACTTTTTGGGACTCATGCTTTTCGGATAGGGGCAGCGAGCGAAGCGTCTAGATGTGGATGGGGCTGGGATGACATTAAAAAGATTGGGAGGTGGCAATCTGATTGCTGCACACGTTATGTGAGAAAATGAGATGTTGTATTTGATATGTAGACTAATTTTGTTTTTTCCCACCTAGGTGCTGTTAAAAGTTCAATGGCATCAAAGAGGCGGACATGGATAGTGGGCCATTATTTTGTAAAATGGTCTGCCAGCTTCGCACAACAGCAGATCTATGGCCTAGCTCTTGGTTTGCCTAGCAAGCGACATGAAGTTTTGTGGCAAGGGAGAGGGGTATGAGGTGGGATGCGTTATTTCCCATGCCATCTGAGCTATCTTCTGCTAGAGGTTTCCCAGATTTATTAATTATTCATTTGGGGGAAAATTATCTTGTATCATTGTCTGGTTTATCCCTTTGGAAAAAAATGAAATTGGACTTGACAGTGATCAAGAATAACTGGGTAGGTACAACTCTGGTTTGGACTGAATTTATTTACAGGCACCATTGGACGGGAGCTCACAACCACACTGCGATGGGAAGCGCATGCAGGAAACTCAATCGATAAATAATAAAAATCTTTTGTTCTGCTATGGATATAACCTTTTTAGCTCATGATAACATCACAGGTGCGGAATATCATCTTTTCGGGGAAGATGGGGTACACTTGTCACAAATGGCCCAGGCATACTATTTAATGGAGCTGAGGGATCTATTGGCTGATTTTTGGTGTGAAAATCTTTGGTGTTCGTTTAATGCTAGTTCATTTTCATTGCAGCAAAGATTTCCGTTGGGGGTGGACTGGAAAACTCTTTGGTTTTCCTGTAAGGCGTTTTTTCTTGGAGGGGTTGGATAGTCTGGAGCGGGCTTATCCTTCCCTCTGGAGCGGGGGAGGTGGTTGGAAAGGTTGATTGGGATTGTCCATTTCATGGGGTGTTTTGAAGAGAAGTCTTGTGGGGAATATTTGGTTGTATAACAAAAGTTTCAAAGTGTAATGACAATGGGATGTTTGTATCAATAATTGTTAATATAGCAAAATGCTAATTTCTGTTTCCTGGCTTAATAAAGTGACCTTTTATGTTAAGTGGAAAATAAAGGAGTGGTTGTTCTTATTGTGCGATGGAGACCCAGGAGGATCACGGCCAGAGCTGCTGTCCCCCTGGGGATTTTCGCGTGGTGGAACAGTCCACACAGCGCGCACGAGGGTTTCAGTCAGGTGGTGGGCGTGGCTTAGTATCGTCGGGTTTGTGGGTGGTGGTTGAGATAAATGGGTAATTAGTTGAGGAGAGTGGAAGGCGGTTGTTTTTGCGACCCACCCACCCTCCCAAAAGAATTTTTTGTGTTTTGTTAAAAAAAAAAAATAAGTCACTTCAGGTAACAGTTTTTTCCTTCAATTGTTGATTGTCCTTTGGAGGCATTTTTTCTTGGGGGGTTGGATAGCCTGAAGCGGGCTTATCCTTCCCTGTGGGGTGGGGGAGGGGGGTTGGAAAGGTTGATTGGGATTGTGCATTTAATGGGGTATTTTGAGGAGAAGTCTTGTGGGGAATATTTGGTTGTATATCAAAAGTTTCAAAGAGTAATGACAATGGGGTGTTTGTATCAGTAATTGTTATTATAGAAAAATGCTAATTTCTGTTGCCTGGCTTAATAAAGTGACATTTTATGCTAAGTGAAAATAAAGGTGTGGATGGTCTTATTGCGCGATGTATTGAGGGGATTTTGTGGTTTATTATTCTGCCGTCTGGGTATACACGTGGAAGGCGCTGTTCGTTCGTGATCATTTGACTAGTATCATTAGAGTTTTAGGAGGTCTTTTGGACTTGTTTCATCAGAAGAGGGGTAAACTGCGCATAAGATGTATTTCCCACAAATTGTATTTACACAATTGTAAGATGGCTGTCATATGTATTGAGGTGGTTTCGTGGTTTGTTAGTCAATCTTCTGTGTTTATACGAGGAAGACACCGTCCGTACGATGCATTTAATTGAATAGAAACAGGAGTTTCTCTTAGTTGGCACAGTGGATTGATCCCGTCGATTCGAGAGGTGTTGAAAGAAGGCTCTCAGGTAAGCGATTACCATGCAGCTATGAGCGTTTGTATGTAAAGGTGTTTGAGTTGGGTTATAGGTAGCTGATTACGTTTTGATCTTTTTCAACAGCTTCGGATGGGTGTAGTTGCACCAGTACTTCTCTAACTTAAAACGATTATGATGAATCATCATGTCTGACTATCCTTGAGGTATGCCAATAGTTTTTTTAACATGGTGCACACATGCAAATTGAGTAGACAGTCTATGAGTTTTGAGACTAATGAACGTTGTTATTTTTGCAGGATACGTTTTTCAAAATTCTTTGTGAGTATAATGCATCGGTATGGGTATTTGAAGGCAGATTGTGGGGAGGTGTTTTTTGATCACTGTAATGATGTTTCTCACTATTCGAGTGCATGAGTGGTCTCCAGTTAGTGCACATTTTTTAGATCAACATGCATTACACACGGAGGCTGTCATGAGTCAATAAGTTATAACATGGTGAATCCTATGGTGCTATTGGTAGTTGTGTTCCACGTTGGTCCACTTGGGTTATGTTTAAGTTGAAGTATTATTTGAAGAATCACCTTGATATTTTTATTTTTAGAAACACAGTGGCCGCTGAGGAAGGGACAATGGGTCCCAAAATGCATCAGGCAGCAGTAAACTTCAATTTAGAAATCACAGATGAAGTTCCAAGCATTTATCATCATCAACAGAATATTGTTATAATTGCAATAATGATGTTTTCTATTTAAATTTGATTTTTGTGAAATTGTTGGCTGTGATTTGAATATATTCACAAGAACAATTCAAGAAATTGTGGAGGGAAATTCTTTTGGAATACATTGTGTTAAATTGGTGAAGAATTATTGTTCTAGTTGTTTTTGTTATGTACGATGTTAAAGACACACAGCAGTGAACACAGTTTTTTCAGTCAAACTTTGACTTGAAACACTTCTGCACACTGACAGTGTGCCACAAAAACGTGACACAATGTCAGTGTGTCCCCAGAGGGCATCACTCTGGAGGGGGGAAACGAGTCCCATTGACCCCTTAGACATGGGTCTAAGCGGTCAATGGTATTACTACTGGAAGGTGCAGTCACTCATTGCACCTGACTGCAGGGAGATCTCATCTTTAAAGTATTGGTGGGTCGGCGCTTTCATAGAGAATCACAGAGTGGCTTTAAAACAGTTGCTCCATGTTTCAGGGAATGTGCTGTCCACAGGTCAAGCCTGTATTTGCCACTCAAAGGAATGGTACAGCTAAACCTTCCTCTATAACATGTGTAAGTCACCCCTATGGTAGGTCTCCTGAGCCCTAGGGCAGGGTGCAGCTTATTTAACTAGCAGACCATGTATTTTTCTTGTTCTGGATGTAAAAACTTCAAACTACAGTTTTTACTGTTTAGAGACTTGGTCGCCCCATTGGCGAGTACAGGGTTACACTCTGAACCCTCAGGTGCGACTAAAGTTGATACTCTAAGTGATTGAACAACTGTTACATTAGCCCCGACTTTATTTTTAAATTGAAAACATGTAACATGTGGCAGTGAGCCACTTTAACAAAGGTGCCACTTTGTTGCCTATAAATCGGATGCACAAGGAGCATGTCCCTGGGACAACTTTCTGCCCTCCTGGGGAGACGTGCTAATGACTCCCAGGAAAGGAAACAATAGGAGCCTGCACTGGAGGGAGGTGTTCCTTCTCTCCTGCAGGAAGCCACACGGTTGTTGGCCCAAAAAGCGAGCTTCAAATGTGAAGCTGCCTTTGAAGGGCAAATGGCTAACACTTGTGAGATGGGCTGCCCCACTATTTAGGTAGACAGGCTGGCACTAGGGACAGGGAAGGGTAAACCAGTTGCCAAACTGGTTTATCAGGGCCAAATAGCCCCTTGGTAGCCACACCCTTGGGTTGGGCTAGAGAGCTCAGGATGCAGAGAAAAGGATTCTGCAATGGGATAGCCAGATGTCACACTTCAGAGGAAGTGGTCATCAGGATGGGCGGAACCTTATAGCCCATTGACTACCAACCGCATTCTACCCTGTGGGCATTTATTAGCATAAATAGGGCAAATCTGACAACAAGAACTCAGTTCTCATTTGGACTAGAAGAAGGCATAAAGAAGGACTGCTTTGCAGCACTGTGAAACCGGCAAAGAGATACTGCACTGGCATGGACTGCTCCTGCTGATCCTGGTGGCTAGCAAAGGAGAGGACTGTGCTTTCTGTGACCTGCTGATGGAGAAGTTATTCCCAGGCCCAGCCAAAGTAAGAGACTCCGAGGGTCAGTTGGCTGACCTTCTGTTCGCAGCACAGGGACACTACAGCTGATTGGCACTCAAATCTTCAAGCCGCCGTTTCTCATTGCTGTGTTGCACTAGAGATCAGGATCTGATGCTCAATTTTTCTGGACCAGAGAGAGTCATCAGAGTGCACCTTGGTCACTCAGGAGGCAAGTTATCCTCCAAGAAAGGATTTGGCTGTGAACGCTGATACAGGGTGACAGGTAGCCTAGTGGCAACTGGACTTCTGCTGTGACCGATATGACTTTGAAGGACATCGACCCCGTGTCCAGGACCACCTCACTGGTCCTGGACTGTGGAATAGCCGTAGGAAGACCCCTGTTGACCGCATCACTTCCAGTACATCCTTGAGCATCTTCAGCATCCTATATCCTTGCATCAGGCCTGTTCTCATTGGAAACTATTGCAGAGGAATAAAATTGCCTGTTACTTCCTGAAGACTGCTCCTATCTTTGAGGTAACTGTTTCTGAGCACCTTGCAGGTCCCCCTGACTGGCTCCTTGTAAGAGTTGGTCACCTAAGTAACCACATTGACACATCCAAAGTTTTCTCGAAATGTTGCTATATATCAAATTTCATTGCATCCGACAATGCTTGTTTACGATTAAGTGAAAAAGTGCATTTGTAATGTACCTTGTATAATCTGTAGCGCCAGAATCCTCTGGTGGATCTTTTTCATTGTGGTGTCTAAAAATGCTTAAAACTACAATCTATTTTTATAGATTGGTGTTGCATTTCTTTTTTTTATATAATCTTTTTATTGATGTTAGTGCAAAAAGCAAACATAATAGCTTTGCATTTTTAAATAGCTTTGCACTTACTCGTCGCTCCGTGACACCCCTCTCCCGTAGAGCAACTTTCCGGTCCACCACAGCTGGTACTGATTGAGTGGAGGAAGCATTGGCTCACTTCCGTCTAGATAGAGTTAGCGGTCTAGTCTCTGGCCATACTCGCGCTGATAAAATCAATGCTGCGACGGACGCGCAGCGGATCAGAAGCTGGTTATTCTCGAAGCGTACTGTAAGTAGCTTAACTTAATGCCAGCATCTGTGAGTCACTCTGTGTAAGAACATTGTTGTTTTACTCATTTTAAATACATTGATTAGCACTAAATCTTACACACACACTCATGGCCTTGTGAAGCTAATTTTAGTTGAATGCTGCTATTTTTTAAATTAACTGTTTTAACCATTGTCTTAATTTTTAAATAGCTTAGTACTTTCAAATAGCTTTGCACATACTCATCGCTACGTCACACCCCTTTCCCATAGAGCCGCTTTCCGGTCCACCACAGCTGGTGCTGATTGACTGGAGAAAGCATTGTCTCACTTCCGCCTAGATAGAGTTAGCGGTCTAGTCTCTGGCCATACTCGTGCTGATAAAATCAATGCCTAGCTATCAACGATGTAGTTCCTGCCTGGAGGGTTAGGATAATGCACAGTGCAAGAGGGGCGCCATGGTACACACAAGAGCTCAGAGGTGAAAAACAAGTTCCTTGTCAACATGAGAGATCATAACGGAAATCCCTCGACCCAGAGTCCAAGGAGATATATAAAACAAAATTGTCTCTCTATAAAGCCTCCCTTACTAACACCAAAGTTCGCACACTATGAAGCCAGGATTAGCGAGGCAAGAGATACGTAGAAAGATACTTTCACTGTACTCAGGGAGGTGAGTCGGCTGACCAAACCCAGGCCGGTCACTAATCAAGCCGACTGTGATAAAATACAGGACTTCTTCTTAGCCAAGGTCGAAGACATTATCTCTGACATCAATAATATGTGCATCATCTCCTGTCCCCTGCCAGTGGAGGAGGTCCCCCCTGATCCTCAGGGCATCTCTTTCTCTTGGTTCCCTATGCTTTAACCACAGGATTTAGCTCAAATTGTGGCCAAAGTGAAATCTGGGTCACCAGAGGACCCCTGTCCTCCGAAGGTGTTTAAAACGGTCATCCCTTTTGTAGAGGCCGAGGTGCTGTCCTTATTAAATCTCTCTCTGACAACAGGATCAGTACCACAGAGATTCAAGGAAGCTATAGTGATCCCATTGTTGAAAAAAGCAGGGGCAGATATTAGGAATCTAAAAAAAATCCGCCCGATATCCCGACTCCTGTTCCTGACTGAACAACATGCACTTAGAGTTCTTTCGTCTTATGTTGAAGAACATTGGCTGCTACATAATCGACAAGCTGGGTTTAGAGCAAGTGATGCTCTTGGTGCTGGATGATCTGCGACTCGCAGCCGATAAGAAGAACCCCTCAGCAATAATCTTCCTTGATCTCTCAGACACCTTTGATACAGTGAATCATGTGCAGTTACTTGCTCGTGTCCGGTGGCTGGGAGTCACAGGGACGGTCCTCCAGTGGATCACTTCCTTTTTGAAGGATCGATCTCAAAAGGCCCGGCTAGGAGGCTGCATGTTCACACAGGGTTCCGCAGGGTTCGACATTGTCCACCTTGCTCTTTAACATTTACCTTCAACCCTTGATTGAGGCTCTGGCAAAAGCAGATTGTCATGTGTTTAGCTACGCGGACGACACTCAGTTAATACTGAGTATTGATAACTCCCCAGATTCACAGTGTAACGTCCAGAATATTCTCCAGTTCACCATGAAATGGATGACTTTTAACTCCCTGAAGGTGAACCCAGACAAAACCGAAGTATTGGTTCTTACCTCATGGGTTTCCCCCTGGTCCAGCCTTTTTTGGCCCCAAGAGCTAGGCACTACTCCAACAACTATGCCAGCCGTGAAGAGTTTGGGCATTAGGCTGGACTCCTGACTGCCCTGAAGACCCAGGTGTCTGCTGTAGTGGGAACCTGCATCAGATTGATGCTGTTGTATAGCATTTTAGGACCGTAGTGTAATTTCCCTAATTGATGCCCTTATATAGGTATAAATCACTGTGTCCTTATATAGGCATATAAATCATAACCATATTTAGACATAGACCATGCATTCCAAATACAGGCATGGCTACTTCCACTAGTTCTGAAAAGCCACGACGATTTCTTGGAAAACTCAACTTCAGCAGTGAGGGACTTCCACTTGCTTGAATATTGATTTATCCAAGAACTCATGGAGTTTTCAAAGAACTTTGACTCTTTGATGAACATTAATATATCCAACTTTACGTCAAACTCGGCACCTTCAAGGTATAAATATGCCCACACTTGCCACAGCAAACTCACGGCGGTTAGGAGCAGTTCGACTTTCTACTTGCCTGACACAGCTCGCTACAGCAAGTGCCGAAGTAAGCCAACCCTCCAGCAGACGCACTGAGAGAGACGCTGTCTTTTCTCGTGCCGAGAAATCCAGCTCCAGTATTTCCAAGCTCCCCTTGCGGGGTTTTGGGAAATCGAGTCCGGAGACAGAGAGATACCAGACCTCTTTCATTCTAAACCAAGGTACGGAGCTGGTTAGACCCTAAGAGAACTCTTGGATAGATTCTTGTCAAAAGAATACTAAACTTATGCTACACCACACTTACTTCTTGCCTCGTACTAGACTTAGGTTAGGTACATCGGGGTAGGTGCATTTTAGAAGCACCAGTTGAGTACTTTTTAGTCTTTATTTATATATGTATGTATTTCATGGCTTAGAAACCATACCATGCTTTTACATCATTATTTTATAATACTCTTCTTGCTGTACGCATTATACTTTACAGCCAGTATTACGATTGTAGCAGTTCATTTCTTCTGCATGAGAAAGAAGACTGTTCAATAAATACTTTTATTGAAAACACGCGTCTCTCTGTTTCTCTGCACCTCTGATGAAATAAAGCAGGCACAATTGACTGAATAAAATATCTATCTATTGTTTCCATAACTCTGAAGATACGTTTTATCTCGGGGAAACAAAGTTGTCATGTTTATGGGGTTGTCAGAAACTAATCCCTTCTTGTTTATTCGAGAAAGTTTCTAGTGACCTCTGAGCTAGCTGGCACTCTCAATTAAGTCTAATATATTCGATAGAGACCTAGTAGACATAAGTCCTATGTCACATCTATAGGATATATTATTCCAATGCACAGAGCCTATTGGGAATATAGGAACTACACTACATGGAGCCCAACGTTTGGTAAGGCACTAATTTAACGCTAGATACTAGAGTAACTCAGTCGTGCTTTTTCACAGAGACTCCTTTTTCCAGTAAAATACTCCAATAGATGACTGGATTGGGTTAAAGGATAAAATTTCCGCCATAACTGAGTGAGACAAAAAATCCTATGTTTTAATTTTTGGTTTTGTTCAACGTTGAAGGATACAGTGTTCCAAAATATTGTGCAACTTATCTTTGTTTCCTTGAAAACTTGCTCTGCAAGACTTTCAACAAAATGTCGAAGAGCGACACCGAAAACGGTGGAGATGCAGTAAATGCAAACCAACCGGGTTGAAACCTTGCATGTTTCCAAGAAACTGATGCGGATGCTATAATCATCCCGGAAAATGTAAGGAAAGCAATAGCTATAAAGCTTATAGAAAATTGCCTATCACCGAGAGGTGGTAAGGTAATATTTGTCATAGAGGCACATGTTATCGGCAGACAGAGGTATTCTATTCATGGATTATCTTCCCTGAAGCAAATCCAAGAACATGTGTTCCACTTCTACAAGATAGAGGAACCTCCAGCTGAATACTTTCCTTTCAAGGACATTGAAATTCCACTAACTTACCAAGAGCATCAGCTCTGATTTACAGGCGCCCTACAACATCAAAATCACATTACCAGGCTCGATCCGCTAGGTAGACCAGGAGCAACATGGCCGGTACTAGCCAGGTATATACCACATCCTGACATTGAAAGAATGACAGGTCCAGAAATGTTAGCTCAGTTAAAACAATTAATTAAAATACACAGACAATTGGTACAATATGTGATGCGGACTGTAACAGTCCAACCTGCTTTAAGAATTGCACAGCACGCCCCTCATCAGGGGTACACAAACAAAATGACACCACAGACTATACAATCGGTCATTGGAATTACCCATAAAAAGGGAGCAAATTCCATTCTGGTTAGCTCAAAAAAATACTCAGATAGAGGCAGTATTTCCCAATAGTACACCTCGTGAGAAACACAGGATTCTAACAATCTGTTTACCAATGGGGATCTCACCACACCTGGAGGACTGTGATACTTGGGGTACAGTCTTTGCTGCAATCGACACAAAAACACATGGTGTACCGTCCAAGACGGTAATACCAGATGTCCTAAAACAGATTCAAAATGAATACGGGACAGAGCCTGCTTTAAATCTCGATATGAAGTTACTGAAGGATTTCAAACAGGTCTCAGCTATAATATTAGCTAATATTAAGGGTGAAGCAGCATCCGTAGCAATCCGCCAAAAACTAAAAAACTTGATGTAACTGAGCAACCATATGAACTGGCCAGAATAATAGAAAATTTGTATGAAGAACTAGGAAGAGATAGTTTGGGAGGGAAACCAGTAAAGCCCGAACTAACAGAAAAACCTGAAAAAGTTTTATAAAAAACACTCTCACTACTCCTAAAAAGAAGTGGGAAAATACTAAATAGACACTTCCAAAAGAGAAGCGTTTTGAATCCAGAGGTAGGTCTCCTCAGAGGGAGCCCTCTGAAAAAAGGTATAACCTCAGAAATAGGGATAATTTGAAAAACCCTGATAGATATCAAGATACTGATACACGTTCCTCTCGTACCTTTCAGACTTCCTCGCAGAAATCCAAAAGAAGAGGGCGATCAGAACAAAAGGAAGAACGCGTGAAGTCCAAAGACGATCAACACGTTCTAAAAAATAAGAAAACTCAATTCACCAAAAAAAAGGTAGCAGGTCCAAAAATCAGACATCCTGAGGATCTTGAGGACACAACTCAAGAACGGGGAGTGGGCCGAGACAATGCTGGACAGCGCAGCAGAAGTTACCATAGCTCGCAAGATCCTGAAGGATCATCTAGAAACAGTGGACTTGAATGAGTATATTCAAGTTGAAAGTGCCAACACCAGGGTTAGTGTACCCCATACGTTATATAAAGTAACACTCAGAATAGAGGGGGACATAATTAGAAAAATAAGAGCACTCTTTTGGGAAAAACTCTCTAAAGGTTATGACATTCTTCTGGCTGAAAAAGAATGGCCACCTGAATTTGTCTGGAAGTGCCCACATGGCGAAGAAATAATTATACCAGCCTTCTCAAATCAAATTCCTATTCATAAAAAATACACCTATGCCAGAAAATGGGGTGTGGCACAGGCTCCAGTTAAAAGATCAACCTACTGCTCAGAGGCAGTATCCAGTTAAAAAAGAAGCAAAAAAACTGGTCTGGGAGATCTTAGATCAACTTGAATATCAAGGGGTGATTGAAACATGTACCTCGTAAATGAACAATCCTTTGTTTCCTATCTCCAAACTGGTCAATACATATCGTCTAGTTTTGGACTCCAGACATTTAAACTCTTATTGCAAAACCTTTGCAGTACAAAATGCACACAGTGCAGCACTGATGAATAACATTGTGCGCAAAAAATATAAAACTACATTAGATCATTCAAACGGTTTCTTCTGTCAAAATATCACACCAGAAAGCAGGTATATGACTGCTTTCTCAATTATGGGAACACAACGTCACTTCTATCATCTCCCCCAAGGATTTCAGAATAGTCCAGGGTTATTTTCAGCCAGAGTAACGGAGTTACTGCAAACATATGATGATGAGGCGTTATCTTATGTTGAGGACATCTATCTTACAGATGATGACTTGGACAGGCACATGAACAGAGTGAATACCATAATACTTGGTTTTGCATCTGAAAGGTACAAATTCAACTTTAAAAAATCAAGAATTGCCCACCTCAACCTCCTATTCTTAGGATGTGAACTTTCAAGTGAAGGCAAAAGCCTGCACTTGAAAGCCAGGCAGCAAACATTTTAGAAAAATGTGCGCCTCTCCAACCTTCAAAAACGCTGAAAAACTTACAGTCAATTCTAGGATTCCTGAATTTCGGAAGAACTTATATTCTAAATTACGCAGAAAGGGTTAAACCTCTTTATGAACTAATCAAACCTGATTTCAAATCAACTAATTGGACTCAAAAACACATAGAAATTTTGCGTTCAGTGCAAACAGACTTGTTAGCAACAACCCATTTACAGACACGCGTAAACGTAAGCAACCTTGTAATCCGAATCATTCCAGGGAGATGCGGATTCACATACCTAACCTTTAATGAAGGTGAAAAGGTACCACTAGTTTATAAATCACACTTGTACACACAAGCTGAAATGAAATTCACTTCAACAGAAAAAATTCTGACAGCAGTTCAAACTGCAGTAGCAAAAGAGAGAGCTCTGGCACAGGGAAAACGCATAATGGTTGTTAGAGGCAGTGACAAAAGCAAGCATTCTGAATGTAAAAGCTTTACATCCAAGATGGATACAATGGGTTAATTCTCTTGCTGCAACAGACGTTGAATACGTTTTTGATCCTTATTTGAAAACTCAGGAATTTCTACAATACGAACAAGAATGTTCTCTGCCCACTGAGATTCTGCCTCTAGAACATTACGGATGTATAATGTATACAGATGGATCAGCACAGCCAGCAATTGGGGGCAAGGAAGCTTATAGTGCTGCTTGCGCGATTGTTAAAGGTCGCTGGCGCGATGGGAAATTCAGACCGATGGTCACAAAAACTCAATCTCTAGGAGACTATAGAGCTCAGCGAGCTGAACTACAGGCTTTCAAGATGGCGCTGGAAAATGCTGCTCACGAATTCCCCACACTCATTGTGTGCGATTCGAATTTCTGAGTCCAATCTTATAATGAATACTTGCAGAACTGGGTTCAAAACTGTTTCAAAGACGCAAAAAGTGGAACAATCAAGCATAAATTGCTTTGGGGACAAGTAGTTCTATTACAGAAAGAACTACAAAAGACTCACATGATCCATACACTGAGCCATCACCTTGTTGGTGTTCACGTTGCAGGGAATTCATTGGCAGTTGAAGCCGCGAAGGCAGCTGTGCAAATGGCTTCCGTAGCTGCAATGACTCGTTCAAAAACTAAAATAGACAGCGAAATAATGCAGGCTGTCACCGCTTCCAATAAAGACAGCGGTAAAACGCTACCGAAAGGCTTTCCACTCAAGTACTCCTATATAACTGATGCAAATAATGTTCCTTTTGCTCAAATTCCTGGAGTGGGGGATAGAGTAATTCCAAACACGGAACACAGATTAGGGCTAATTTTAGCAGCACATGAAGGGCTTGCCTCTGCACACGCAGGTGTTTCCGCCACAGTGTCATTATTAAAGGAAAGATACTGGTGGCCGCGCATTAGGAAACAGACCAGAAACTATGTTTTGGAATGTGAAATTGCCAGAAAATGAAAGTTTCAACAGTGAAACACCCAACGCAGACGCCCCTTCTAATTTCAGATAAACCATTAGCATGTGTTTACCTGGACCACTGTGGTTCCTTACAATGGGATGGCAACTATAAATATATCATGGTCGCAGTGGATTCCTGCACAAGATTCATTTGGATGTGGCCTCAGCGCTCGGCTGACGCCGGAACTGTTATACAAGATTTGCGAGTCTTTAGCGGCACATACGCAATCGGCACACTACATTCTGACCAGGGTCCTGCGTTTAGCTCTCAAGCTTACAAGGAGGCCACGGCCAGCTTGGATATTGCATTGCAGTACTCAAGTCCATTTGATCCTGAGGGAAATTCTGTAGTGGAAAGAAAAAACCGTGACATAAAGCAATCTATTACAGCTAGGGTATTAGGCTCGGGTGACGGGTGGGCCAAACATCTAATAAGTGTCCAACGTAGTTTAAATAATCTGCAAAGAAATTCTCTGGGTGGAATCACTCCATATGAAATCCTTTTTGGTACTAGAATGATTGTCGAAGACCTTGATCATCATACTTCAGTGGTAGAACAAAAACCCTTTGATATCAAAGACCTTTTGGTTGTTTTGCAGGAGTTAAATGAAACAAGACGAAGTCTAAGCAACACATTACGGAAACCAATGACCACTGAAGAAAAACCACCTGTCCCAGCAAGAACTGTCTGGATTCTGAAGATTGGGGATCTGGTCAGAGAGAAAATGGCGGATAAGAAGGAATTTGGGCCTTCTTACAGAAAACCAGTACCTGTTTTAGCAATCCACTAACCAAGAACAGTGTTACTGCCGCCCCTTGCTGAAAGAAAGGAGAACCGGTTCCTATCCATCGACCTGGTAAAACCACATAATGTGGCCGATAATAAGTAGTGGGCCAAGGGAACTCAAAAGATGTAGCAGAAGACCAAATCTTGCTACAATCCAAGAGGTTCAAACTGAGAGACTCATCACCTTTGAAGAATCTGCAGTAAAAAAAGAAGGACTATGCAACAAAGCATGGAACTTGTGCCTCTTGAAACCCAAATAACAGTTTTTCAAGAAACTCCCGTCTACAATGATGTAGCATGTGACTATACTAACATGTCAAGGGACCAAGCAGCTCCAGGGATTTCAAATATTCTGGATGCAATACCAACAATTGACAGAACTGCCTCTGGCTATTTTATCAATTTTGATACATTTTCTGAGGATCCCAGTGAGCCCGAAACAACGCCAGCAAATAAATCTTTCAAGGAACAAGTAATAGAACTTTTTCACCAGCTTGCGAATACATATCTGGTTTCACCATGGGTTGAATTTTGGATTGTGTTAGGTATACTTTTTCTCCAACTATGGCTCATTCTCTTTTTAAGTTTGGAAAAGCTGATAGATGGAAAATATAGTAGAACGGACACAGCAAGTAAGAACATCAACTTGCTCCTGAAGCCACACAAATCATCTCATTGTGAACAAAGAGACCTGTCATCAGTGAACATCACAGCCGTTCCCCTACCTGGTGGTATAGCATGGGACAGAACTGATTATGACAGTTATGGTCCTTTAGAGCTGTTGTAGATTCCACACCAATTTAGTGTTTCCTTGAGTGACTTTGTTTCACCCAGCACATTTTCTGATGATTGGGACTTTGAGACTCTTAATAACATGATGGCAGACTTAGAAATGTCAGCAAAATTTACGAAACATGAATACTTAGAAGGATCATCGGATTATGAACAAATGTATTGTTTTAATCATTATGGTCATCATTATTTGCACAAATCTGCAAACCCTAGAAATGTTTTTGCTTATAATCAATGGGAACATTGTCCAACGCCACCAAAGGGTAGCTCAAAAACATTTTATGAAAAATTTCCATACTTCTCAGGTTTTATTGTCACAAATCCAGAAACATTTTACTTTAAAAATGTTAATAAGACAGGAATGAAAAGTATGTTGACTAATACTAAGCAAATTTATTCTGCGGCCTTTTATGCTCAATTGTCCACATAAGGTTTTGACTTTTGGAAAGACAACATTGAGACGAAAACTGTCTGGGGCACAAAAGACTGGCAGGTGCAAGGTTTAGAAGCCTTATTTAGAGCCTGCATCATCCCAGAACAAATTATGTTTATAAATGAAACTGTTCAGCAGACTTCTTTTCTTGACCTGGCTAAGATAAAAGATTTAAACAAACCGTCCATACCTAAACCCACACCTGATAGAAATAGAACTATAGATGAGGAGGTAGACGTAAACTACATTATACAACAAAACAGAACTAATCCTGATTGGAGAACATGGTTAATCTGGCCCACAGACACAAATAACCGTCAGATAGATTCCTGAACAAAACACAAGGGTTTACAGTAACTAGGCCAGATCCAAGATATGTCCAGAGACAACATTCAGGGATAATAACAACTTACAGTCTAGGAAAACTGTGCCTTGAGTGGCTACAAAAATCCGAACTTCCGGATATAAAACAACACTTAACTTTACTTAAAGATGGCATTGATTTAAGAAACTTCTTACAAGGATCTCGTAAACCACATCATAAACGTTTCATATATGCCAGAATTTATGCTGCTTATAATGAAGCATGGAAAGGCATGCAAATGGAAACTGCAGAACGAATACGAGAAATTGATTGTATTAATTTAGAGAAAGCTCTCTCTGTAGTTGACAATGGATTAACGACTCTGTCATACAGAATTTATTCTTTGGACAGCATTGTATCCTCTGCCATAGACATAATGGAACAAGACTTGCTCATGTTACAACATGGACAGTCTCAATTGCGTTCTATAATGCTGCTAGGCTGGACGTTACAAAACTTTCGTTCAGGCTATGTGCCTTGGCGTCTAATCAATACCACGTCATTGTTTACTGGATTTAACCTTATAGATAAAGAAATCTCTTTGGCACAGAGGGGAGCAGACTATATGGTGCTGAGCATAGAAAAACTGGAAAGATTACCATTAACGGTTTCTGAGAAACCAGCCGTAGTATGGATAATACATGGCGCCATCACTATACCAGTGATGATTTTCCAGTTTCAGCATTGCTTGAAACAGATACCAGCAGGCCTGTATGAAAGGTTGGGTAAACAATACATAAAGTCGACATGGGATTTACCATACACACACAAATGTTGGAGTGGGGGAAAGAAGGTGTTTCTCAGTGGTAAAAATTGCAAAAACGCACTAAGCTGTACTCTTTTATGTCAGGGTATTAATTTACCGGAACCTGCGATGGTTCTTCAAACAACTTATCCTGCCACCTGCAGGGTTCTCCAGCAGCAGTGATAGATCCAATTTTTAGGCAGCTTTCCAATGGGAGCTGCATAATGTTGAATGATCACAGCTGTTATGGAATGATGCCAGGAATAGCCTATCTCCTTAGTGTGTCAGCCAGGGTCACTTGTTGTATGCAAGTATTGTTTCCTAACAGTAAGACAGATGGGGAGTCACCGCTATGGCCTTCACTGAACATCTCTTCTATACAAATTGATACTTTAAGCAGACTGAAAGCCATTCTTTTACAAAAAAACTGTGCCACTGACTTCGTCCAAAGAGGTATATGATCTGCAAGGTGTAAGGTCCTCTGCAGAGATACATGCCCTATTATAAACAAACTGCCCAATACATTTTGCAGAAATGTTAGGTCGCATCTTGAACATGTCTGACACCAGTGGTATTGTACATGTATTTAAGATGATTTTTTCGGGAGTGTTAGCACCCTTTGAAGCAGTCCTATGCATTTTTCCAAACTTCGTGTACTCTGTGTTCGGCAGCCTGCCTCTCATTTTGGGACTCGTAGCAGAGATACTATTTTTGTTCCTTCTGCTCCGATATGGCAAGTCCAGTCACCAACGATACCCAGATTACCATGGAGAACACTCTTCTGGCAATGCAGTATCGTGAGCGCATAACACAGATTCTTGGCTTGGCTCGTTTGAGAGATTTGAATTCCACGTGGTTCGTATCGTTCAGACCACTCTGGCAAGATTGCATTGTACCTGTTCTATGATTCCTGCTGTATGGAGAGGAATGCGTGTTGGATATTTGCCTGACACTTCCATCAGCACTGCCAACAGATGTTGACGCTTTGCTTGGTGAGGTAACGGCTCATGCAGTGTGTTGTCCCCAGCAGCTGCCAATCCTGATGACGGCATTCATTGAGATCTCACCAGCTATTCCAGCTGAAGGTGAGATAAACAGGCACATAGGCACATAGGTACCATCTACTGCGAACATTGCTAATGCGACTGACGCTGACGGCGATGCTTCCTATCTGTGTATGATTCATCTACTTAATGAAGTGGTTCAACCCTCACCTACTGTGGTAGACGATTTCTTTGCCAGCCTAGAAGATTTAATGTTTTCTCCTGACACCGAGAATAACTTTTGAAATTAGCACACAGCGTTCTATGAACTATGATTTCGACCTTCGCTTTTTAAAAACAAAACGTCTAACTTTGGAATTGTATTTTTCTACGATTTAATTTGACTTTTTCCAAAATTGAACTTTTTTCTTTTTTTTTGGCACAAAGTATTCTGCTTGAAGGAAAACTATTCTTAGAGAACAAGAATTCTTTGAATACTTCCTAGAGAAAATATTGACCTTATCGAGAAAACAAAACAGTTTATATATTCTACTATTGGATGGTCTCGACCTTTTTATTCTGTATTTTAAGAGCCATTTCATAAATGTAATTTTCATGATTCATTCGGTTAGCATTGCCAATATCATACTATATGCTAAAAATGTAATCATTGCTTTCAAATGCGTACAATACAAATGCTCATTTTCATGTACAACCATTTCAAATGCATTTTATGTATTTTTGGGTCGGATTGTAAACACATTCTTTAGATATGTTTTAGTGCTTAAATTTAGTAATGTCGAACATAATAAATTGGAGTGGTGTTGTATAGCATTTTAGGCCCCTACTGTAAGTTTCCCGATTCATGCCCTTATATAGGTATAAATCACCTTGTCCTTATATAGGCATAGAAATCATGACCATATTTAGACATAGCCCATGCAGTCCAAATACAGGCATAGCTACTTCCACTAGTTCCAAAAAGCCACAAAAATGTCTTGGAAAACTCGGCTTCAGCAGTCAGGGACTTCCCCTTGCTTGAATATTGATTTATCCAAGAACTCATGGAGTTGTCATAGAACTTTGACTCTTTTATGACGTTAATATTTCCAACTTTACGTCAAACTCAGCACCTTCAAGGTATAAATATGCCCACACTTGCCATAGCAAACACACAGTGGTTTGGAGCAGTTCGACTATCTACTTGCCCGACGCAGCTCACTACAGCAAGTGCCGAAGGAACCCGATCCTCCAGCAGGCGCACTGAGAGAGAAGCTGTCTTTTCTCTTGCCGAGAAATTCAGCTCCAGGGTTTCCAAGCTCCCCTTGCGGGGTGTTGGGAAATCAAGTCCGGAGACAGAGAGATACCAGACCTCCTTCATTCTAAACCAAGGTACGGAGCTGATTTGACCCTAAGAGAACTCTTGGATAGATTCTTGGCAAAATAATACTAACCTTATGCTACACCACACTTACTTCTTCCCTCGTTCCAGACTTAGGTTAGGTACATCGGGGTATGCGTATTTAGTAGCACCGGTTGAGTACTTTTTAGTCTTTATTTATATATGTATGTATTTTATGGCTTAGAAACCATACCATGCTTTTACAGTATTATTTTATAATACTCTTCTTGCTGTACGCATTATACTTTACAGCCAGTATTACGATTGTAGCAGTTCATTTCTTCTGCATGAGAAAGAAGACTGTTCAATAAATACTCAATAAATACTCAATAAATAAATACTTGTCTCTCTGTTTCTCTGCAGCTCCCATGAAACGAAGCATGCATGATTGACTGAGTAAAATATCTATCTATTGTTTCCACGACTCTGAAGATACGTTTTAGCTTGGGGAAACAAAGTTGTCATGTTTATACGGTTGTCAGAAACAAATCCCTTCTTGTTTATTCGAGAACATTTCTAGTGACCTCTGCGCTAGCTGGCACTCACAATTAAGTCTAATATATTAGATAGAGACCTAGTAGACATAAGTCCTACGTCACATCTATAGGATATATTATTCCAATGTGCAGAGCCTATTGGGAATATAGGAACTACACTATAATGGGACAACTCCAGAAATTGTCAATCTTGTTGTCACCCGCTACCGTGCAGGCAGTGGGCACTGCATTAATCTTATCCCTCCTTGATTACAGCAATGCAGTCTATATTGGTCTCCCTGGTAAACACCTGGGGAAACTCCAAGTGGTCATGAATGACGCAGCAAGGCTGATCTACAAATTGCCTTGAAGAGCGTATGCCACTCCCCTGCTGCAACAGCTGCATTGGTTACCCATTAAGCGAAGGGTACGCTTTAAGGGTCGATGCATTGCACATAAATCCCAGTATGGTGAAGCACCCAAACATATTAATGACCACTTGAAGCCCTATAAGCCTAGACGTCACCTTCGTTCGTCACAGGCTTACCTCCTCATATGTCCATGTTTTAATAGAGATACTCTAGAAGGCCGGGCTTTCTCAGTTACCATCCCCCAGATTTGGAACAAGCTACTGGTTGTTATGCGTCTGGAAGCCAGACTACTTACGTTCCGGAGGAGACTTAAGACGTTGCTGTTCACAGAGGCGTTTGGTCATGCTTAGGCTGATCCATGTTGAGTTCAATTACGTGAAAGAACTTTGGATTGTCTGATCCATGTTGGAGCGCGTAGTGACCTTTGGTGATTAGCGCTTTACAAATGCAACTTAATGTTGGAGCGCTTAGTGACCTTTGGTGATTAGCGCTTTACAAATGCAACTTAACATTAACATTATATATAAATCACAGAGCAGCTTACAGAGATCGATATAAAACGTTTTTTTGGTCTTGTTTTGTACAGCATATTATTTGTTGGAGACCTTAGAAAGAAATCCAAATAAACGAGACAAGAGACATGGATAAGGCAGTGTATACAATGTTTACCTCCCCCTTGCTCTAGGTCTTCTAAATGACATGTATATCTTCGGCTCTTCCTAACTCAGGTCCCGGGTCCAGGTCCCTGTAGGTTCGCCATCCTGCCCATAGCTTCTCTCAAATCCTGGGGCAGCCCCATACCTGGTATATTGGCTTTTCTTTAGTCATGCACCAATTCAAGTCCTGTTCCCAATCACCCACCCTTGGAACCTCGAAACCCCCCCCCCCCCCACACTAACCGTGCTATGTTTTGCTTGGCTACTATGAGGCCCAATGAGAGCCAAAGCTTGGCATACTTTGGTGGCTGTTCCTCTCCCCAAATGAGCAGAATACATTTTGTAGCTGTTGTCAGGGGGTTGCTTTGTCACTTCCCACATTATGTTCTGTACGTTGATCCCAAAGGTTTGGACCTTTGAACATGACCTTAGAGTGTGGAAGAAAGTGTCCTCCAACACTCAGCCTCTCAGACATAGGTCCGAGGCAGCTCACCCCATGCATTTAGGAGTTGTGCGTGCTTTTTATGATCGGTGGAATATGCCTAAAAATATCAATCTAAATCCTGTTTGTATGGCAACCTCCGGGAAGGTCCCCTTTGCCTCCTCCCACTCTGCATCGTCACAATCTCCAATATCGGCCTCCCACTGGGATCTCAGTTTTGCGAGGAGGTCAGGAAAATTGTTACGTATTTTTCTGTATATAAGAAAGACTGTCTTCCTAGGCAGCGCTTCTGTGAGGATTATATCTTCCATGGGAGAGTACTCTGGCAGGGGGGTCTCCCCGGGGATATGAACTCTGAGGGCATGTCAAAACTGAAGATATCTAAAGGCCTCAATGTCAGTCAGTTCATATTGGGTACGTAGCTCTTCCCACGTAAGAATTTTTCCATTATTCCAGACATCTCCCAAGGTTTAAACCCCGGTAAGTCACGTATGTGTGAAAGAGCATCACTGTAGCAGAGTGGAGTCATGATCTTACCCTTCCATCCCAAGAAGGGTCCTTTCTGTAGTACAACATGGCTATCACATCGAGTTCAGAGTGAGGCCTGGGATGGCTCTCAAGAGTACACCATTTACAAGGCACAATATCAAGCACCTAGCACTAATCACAGGAGTTCAAGCTTTTCTGGGCAAAGAAGTGGTGGTACCAGTCCAACTCTGACAAAAAAATGCAGGATTTTCTTCCATTCTCTTTTTAATGCCAAAGATGAAAGGAAAGAATTGTTCGGTGGTGAATCTCAAATCTTTAAACAAATTTGTGTTGGTAGAACCATTCAGGATGATAAGAATGAAATCTATCTACTACCCTCAGATTGTGAAAGGCATTTATCTTATGACATTAGACCTAGAAGATGCTTACTTTCATGTCCTGATCCATGTGGACAGTCAACAGTTCCTACAATTTGCTCTGAATTGATATCATTTCCAGTTTCAAGCTCTCCCCTTTGGCCTGGCAATGTCTCCACATATCTTTACCAAGGCATAGGCTCCCTTTTGTGGCTTCTTTATAGCTTAAAGGTGAAACTATTTTCGATATCTGGGTGACTGCTTACTACCTTCTCTTTTAAAGGCGAAGGGAGCTGTTACCGAGGTGGCCATATCGCTCTAGGAGTTGGGCCTGTTGTTGAACCATCAGAAATCACATCTAGTTCAGTCACAACTCAAACAGTTTGTTGGAGCCTGTTTTAACATGAGGAGGCTATTGATCACTCCCAAAGTTGTCAGGCTGTCCGGACAATTGCAGATGACAGCCAGATGTTAGCTCAAGACACAGGATCTCCTGACAGCATCCACAGAAATGGTTCCCTGGGCACGCATTCACTCCGAGATCAGTGAATTATGAGCAACGGATTCCAGTGACCCTGAGGATAGTCCAGAACCTGTCATGGTGATTGGAGAAGGAAAATCTAGACAAAGAGGTGTTGTTTCTGTACCCATCTCCAGCACTGCTGACCATGGATGCAAGTCTTTGAGGCTGGTTGTAGTCCTGAAAGATGAGGAACAGATAGCCCCATGGCCTCCTTAGGAGAGGGTCTAGTATTTCAACTCTTGAGAGTTGTTAGTGATACTCAAGTCCCTATTATTCTTTTGGGCTCAATTGAAAGGCAAAATGTATTACTCAGAACAGACAACCAAGTGGCATGATGCTATTTGAATCGCCAAGAGGAACGAAAGCAGAATCTCTCAACTGGTTAAAGGTTCAGATATTCATGTGGGCAGAGGTTCATGTCCTTGAATTAAGGGCAGTGTACATTAAAGGAGTGTTGAATAATTGGGAAGACAGTCGGAGTCTCAATTATTTGTCTTCATTGAACTACCACTTGTCTGCCCACCAGTTTAGTCAGATATCTAACAGATTTGGAACCCCGTGAATGAACCTGTTTGCCTAACGGGACAATGCAATATGCTCAGAATTTTGTAATGAGGAACAGTTTCCTCAGGTGGGGCTGTGGATGCTGTCAGTCACATGGCCCCATGGGTTGTTGTATGCATTTTCACTGATTCCCCTTGTACTGCGGGTTCCATAAAATATCCGAGTGGAAGGGATCAGGGTGACTCTGATAGCCTGAACTGGCCAATATGTTTTTTATTTCTTCTACCAATGTCCAAGGGAATGTTCTTTTATTTCCAGGTCAATCCACCTCCGTTACAGGTTCTTAAACTAACTATTTATCAGAACAAACATAGCAGTCAAATAAACTGGTTGCTGAACGGTTAGAGTTGCAAGGTTTGGGGTGTTCTGAGCAAGTGGATGCTGAGATTCAATCTTCTAGAAAAAGTACCATTCTACTTTTATATAATAAAGCAGAAAGCCTGATTGATATTGATCCATATCAAATACAGGATTTTCTTATGGTTGGATTTCTCAAAGGTCTAGTTCCTTTTATATTAAATTCCCAATGGGCAGCAATTAAAGCTTTTTGCCGTTTACTGGGAACCTTTCTAGAGTCTATTCATCAAAGGAGAGAGAATAAATCTCTAATGTCAATAAACCAGAGTCTCAGAAAGATTGTCATGGAGACCCTCAACCACATGTTCACAATTTGCGGTGCATATTATCTCCGCTCGTATGGTTTGGTGGATAGTGTCATCATTGGGTCTGACACTTGAGTGTTCTGTTCCCCAAGTGACCCACCGTCCTCCACCAGGAGGAAGATCCTCAGCAGTGAAAGGTTAAAATGATCTCCTATCCTGCACCAGAAAATGTATTAAATAAGTGAACCAGGATTGGGACAGGATTGGGACAAGTCGCTGTTAAGTGTATAAGTTACAGGTCCACAACACCTAGTGATCGGGTAGACATGTTTCATCTGTGAATTGCCCCTACATGTCTTTTAGCCTTTTTCAGGACTGGAAAAGTTGAGGGCCAAAAAATGTTAAGCACTCCACACACAGTAGAGGTAAATATATTCACTCACCCCTCTTTGTCATGGAGCATGTTTTGCTCATGACTGGCTGGTGCTATAAGCACAGACTTTGGACCATAGCTGTAAGGGAATGGGCTATATAAATTGCAACAGCAAACTTAGCATAATATTATTGTAATATTATTGTAAGCTGATTCCCAATACACCCAGTGCAAGGTGATGCAAAAATCACCTTCTTCTCTAAAAGACGGTATCAGCATAAATATAGGCACTGTTTGTGTTCATAAGTAACCTTCTAAAGGGTATCAAGTGTTCCAATAGATTGTATATTAACTAATAGGAAATGAGTCTACATTTGAAAAGGTTCATGAAATTACAGATTGGCGTGAAAGAGTGATTACCTTTACTGAGGTATACGAGAGAACAACAACGGGAGCGCTAAAGTCTTGGGTGAAGAGAGAACAAGGTGTGAAAGGGAAATGATTCTGTGACATCCAGAACATTCAGGAGCAGGGCCAGACTGGCCATAGCAGGCACCGGGCAATCCCCCGGTGCGCCGCAAGGGTGGGGGCCGGTTTTGGGCCCCTGGGGGCGGTTTTTGTTACAGGGCCGGTTTTGCAGCATAGCTGCAAAATCGGCCCTGCACCAATACCAGCCCCGGAAAAGAGCTCGGTGGCACCCCCAATGCCCCCACCCCCTGAGTGGGGAGGGGGGGCTGGCTGAACACGTTGCCATGGACGGTTGTGGTTCCCAGTCCGGCCCTGTTCAGGAGCCATCCTGAACGCGTACCTCGATTGAAGCCATCTCAACCAGAAGGGCTGCCAGTCTCTCTCGCCCCGAATCTTAGTGCGGTATGGGTGGCGTGCGTTTATATACTACTAGGTGACCATATTTAGGGGCAATGATCCTAAAGTGGATGTTGCTGCGTTTCCTGCTATGTGGGTGAATGCTTTATTGGTAACAGCATACTTCATGTGATGTCTGTAAAAAAGGGCACGTATAACGATATGGAGAGAGAGTTGAATCTACTTTTACGTTGAAAAAGGCCATTGTAGTTCAAAACCATCAAGATATTAATGTACCGAAAAAATTGAGCTGATTGGAAAGCCTTGCTTTGCATCAGGATATGGTGTCAACTGCCTGAAACGACCTAAACAGGCACATATCGTATGACTCCATAAACGCAAACAAATATTGCCACGATGTTCCAAATATAATGCTGATTCGGTGTACTTTTATTCAATAAATGCACCTGAGGGTTTTTGTGAAAAGGAACCTCCAATGTGCCCGTAGATCTTTTTATGTTACCTCCATGTTACTGTGTGTTACGTGAATGAACATTATCATGAAGATAGTGGCTTATCCATGAGAGTATTGAGCGATAGTATGCTTCATCTATATATATAAAAACAAATGTATGTCTGTCTGTTTGTCCTTTATGCATTACTGCACCATTCATCCGATCGGCATGAAACTTTGGGAAGTTGTTGAGGACACTCCCGCGAAGGTTTCTGGCAAAAAAAAAAAAAAACCATTGTTAAATATCAGCAGCGCAACAAAGTATAACAACGTGTAATCACACGAACAAAGATATGGTACAGTTGTCTTGGATCACCTCGTGAGATGGCCATGTTCCAATAAGGTGAAGCTTTTTAGATCTGAGTCAAAGCGGTCGTGAGAGGATAAATAAAAGGCTAAAAGCTACTTCACAACTTGATATGGCCTAAATATAACAAAGTCAAATGCTTGAATAGGCCTTAGCAGGCAATGGCGTAGGACTACATCAAGACTAGTGCATACAAATTGTCTGTGTATTATACCGATTTTGTGAATAATTCTTCGGGAGCGCACTGTAGGACTTCTGTGAAATGAGCTTAATGAATTGCACAAGGGTTGATAGATATGGCCACCAAGCCGTCGTATGGTTTATGTTTGCGATAATTGTGCAAATAGAAACTGGCAAAAAAGGTGAGGTTTTTTCCAAGGAGTATTATTTTATGGCCTTTACAGTTTTGGCATGGGTATCCAGACTACAAGTGTATAAAAGAAAGGCTTGCTGGACTCCATTGAAGAAAGACTTCATGAATTTGAAAAAAACAATCTATGTCTATTACTATCTTATCCCTTGAATGATTTGACTATTCTAGCTACAATGATATAACCACTATAACACTATATGGCTGCATATTGTCTGTGTATGTATGGATAAAGCTTTAAAGGGGAGATATTGTTGGGTTAGCTTATGGCCTTAATATTGCAAAGTGATAACCTAAGGGAATAGTCTTTTGAGTGGCGGCTCCTCTGCTAAGGTGGAGGAACATTGCCCCACTGATCAAAAGGTAAAATAAAATTACAATAACATATAGTTATTATCATTTTATTTTTCCAATTTCAGTCAGTGACGGGGCAGGGCAGGGTTGGCAGGAGCAGGGGAGGAATGGTTTGCACACTCCCTGAGTGCACATGACCTGTTTGGCCAACCCTCTAGGGCTTGACAAGCAGGTCATGCGCACTTTGCATGTTCCCCACCAGGCTGCATTACACAGCCTAGTGAGGAACATGCACAGGGTCCTTGTCCCCATCTAAGCCCCAAACCACGGTGCTCAGACCAATCACAATGCTGCATAGCTATTGGCTCAGGGGAGCCTGTGTGCCTGGGTGCTTCCTGCTGCAGGCTGGTACTGCAAGAAGACGGAAGATGATGAGGGTGGAGGAGAGGCAGCATCTGGCTGTTAAAGGTAAATCCTTTTTTCTTATTTTTTTCATTTCCCCTCCACCCCTCCACCCCTCCCAACCATCCCATCTGGTAGCAGCCGCTGCTGACTCTTTTGTTCCAGTATTTGTAGGTTAGGTTTTCAGCATACATCCAGTTGTCGGATAACCTTTGGTGGGTAGTTATCATCCTACTTGCTGAATGACAGCCATGGGAGGTTGTTATTAAACCTTTGTCAAAAGTCCTGAGTTGATACACCCAGAGCTGCTCTTTCTGAATAAGGATGCATTCAGCATTGCTGCTTATAGTGATCAGTGTCTCTAGGATCACCCAATTAATTTCATTAGCACTGTGCTGTAAGGTGATGAAATTATTGCTCATTCAAGAAGTAGCTCTTTTGCATCTGATACTGCTACGGGGTTCACCGATCCGCAAATTCACTTTTCGGCTGGTAATGCAGATGTACCTTAGTTTGTAAGGACATTTGATCATATATATTGCATGACTGTTATTGAAATTCCTATGATGTTTTAAGGTCCATTCAAGATTTTCAGTCAGTGTTATGAGCTTCATTTCATTTGTAAAGTGACACACAGCACAAGCTCCACACAGGTAATGTCCAATTACAGGTTGTAGGCCCCATGTTGTGAGCACTCTATTGGTTTTTGTATGCCTTGGCAGAGTTTGTGTGTGGACCAGAAGGTAACAAATGTTTTTGCTCCTCTTGTGAGAAAATTTGGCCTTGGACCATTTTATGCTCCAGTGTTTGCATATGTTTTGATGATGTTCTATGTAGTGCAATACAATATAACACATGTGAGAATATTTTTGTCCAGGGTTTTATTTGCTTGTTCCAGTAGATTTTTACGCTTCAGACTTCTCTCTCTCTTTTTGTATTTGTTGATAATACGAATCAGGTAGTCTCTCTCTTTTAATTTATTTGTTGTCTATTGTTTTTCTTTTTGAAGTTCTGTATATCGCTACAATTGTGACAAATGCATACAAATTGGATGAAGGGGAGATTTTCCCCTTCATTTTATCTTGCGTCAAAATTCAGCTATCTCACAGTGCAGTTTGAAATGATCAAGAGTTGGAGTAGGTTCAAAACCTAGTCCCTTATTAAGAACCATTCGTTGTTCAACTGTTAAAGCAAAATTGATAGTGACTGCTTTTGCTGGGTCCCGGTTTCTCCTGACCCTTGGACAAACTCCTCATCTGTACTCCTTAGTCTGCATATCCCCATTGTACTTCTTTTTTCTTCCTACATTGTTGGTTTTGGCCTTTCCCTTGTTGCAGAAATTCTGCACAAATACAGAACTATGCACAGGAAAAGGGACCTTGGGGTATACAGACTGAGTATTCCTACCACCTTAGTACCCACGAGCCTAGGACTGACTAGCTATAGTGTCTCACTTGCTCTCCTACTCACTCACAGAGAAACAAATGATTAGACACCCCAGAACACAACACTCCCAGGTCTCTCAGGAATCACGGAACAAGACACACAGTTTCGCTCATTCTCTTGTACTTGTCCACAATAAGATCTGATGAAGATATGAAGCAGTTTAAAATATTTTTTTAACTAACGTGCCCTTACATGCAGTATACGTGCCACAACAAGCAGAAAAATGCATTCTAAAAATATTGTCAGCATAGCAGTCAGTCCATAAATCATGAAGGGAGATGTCATCATAGAAAGACAATGGAGAAAGTACTATAGTGCCTAACATCCCTCCCCTTGTTAAGAAGAAGTATTATTATATAATAGAAGATCTCTGGGCTTTGTCAGCAGATTCCATACCTTGGCCTATTGATGGTAGATTCACATCATAGGTGCTCTTCTCCCTGTCAAGGTCCCTCTCCAAGTGTGTGTCACCTAATTGTGCACTGCACTATAAACCATGTACGCTCTCCAAACAGCTGCATCGGTATGTTTTGTCTAAGGGCTAAGGGCTGGCCTGAACAAAATAACAAGAATCATTATTGTTCGACCTTTCACATAATGATCAGTCAAAATCCCAGGAACATGCAGAGAGTGAGCACAGCAAAGAGTTCTCATGTGAAAGCAGTCTTTGAAATGGGATCACTGACAGAATATCGAGGAGGAAAATATCGACCTGCAAAAATACAGAGGACAAAATATTGAATGCCAAAATATCGAATTCCTATCTACAAACAGGTAAGTACAAAAATATTGAATTCAAAATATCGTTGTTAAAAAATGTAGTTAGTTAAAATATCGAATTTTTTAAAATGTCTTAAAATGAATTTAAAAATTAATGAAATAATAAATATAATTAACTAAAACATACTTAAAACACGTAAATAACCATAAAATTAATAAATAATTAATGTTACTTAAAAAAAATAAACATACTTTTTTTAATACATATATATATATATTAACGTACTATTAATAAAAAATATTCAATACTTTTAGCGTAGGATAGCGGGAGGGTAAAAATTACTATTCCCACTCCAGTGAGTGCAACAGTAGGGAAAGCGTAAGATAGCATAGGGGTGGTAATTACTATTCCCACTCCAGTGAGTGCAACAGTAGGGAAAGCGTTGGATAGCGGGAGGGTAAAAATTACTATTCCCACTCCAGTGAGTACAACAGTAGAGAAAGCATTGGATAGCGTAGGGGTAAAAATTACTATTCCCACTCCAGAGAGTGCAACAGTAGGGAAAGCGTTGGATAGCGTAGGGGTAAAAATGACTATTCCCACTCCAGTGAGTACAACAGTAAGGAAAGAGTTGGATAGCGAAGGGGTAAAAATTATGATTTCCACTCCAGAGAGTGCAACAGTAGGGAAAGCGTTGGATAGGGGGAGGGTAAAAATTACTATTCCTACTCCAGTGAGTGCAACAGTAGGGAAAGCGTAGGATAGCGTAGGGGTAAAAATTACTATTCCCACTCCAGTGAGTGCAACAGTAGGGAAAGCGTTGGATAGTGGGAGGGTAAAAATTACTATTCCCACTCCAGTGAGTGCGACAGTAGGGAAAGTAATGATTTAATATTTTAATAAAAATAGATTAATTATCAAAACCAAAAAAAGGTAATTTAAATTATATACCAATTACATAATATTTAATAATTAATCAATTATAAATACAAGTACATATTATGTATTAAAAATTAATTACTGATTCATAATTAATTAACAACGAATTATTTCCCAATACCAAAAATTAATACATGAAAGAAATACCAATTAATAATTAATTAACAGTAAATTAATTATCAATACACAAAAAACATTCAATAAATAATTAGTTAGAAATAAAATTACTTTCCACCCTATTCCCCTATGAACCCACAACCTGCCATGAATAATACATTAATACAATTAACATAATCAATTAATAAAAATTAATGACCAATTAGTAAAAGTTAATTAACAATTAATAATTAATTAACAATAAACTAATTCTCAATACCAATAAATAAAAATAAATATTTACTTAATTACAATTAAATTACTTAGCACCCATTCCCCTATAAACACACAACCCGCCACAGAACTAAAACGCAAAAAAATATATATATAATTAACAATTCCTAGAAATTCATATTTAATTCACTATAATTAAATTACTTACCACCCTATTCCCCTATAAACCCACAACCCACTACGGAATTAAATTAGGCAAAAATTAAATAACATAAAATTCTTTACTTTAAAAAGATTGAACATACATTACAGAAATAATATACACTTTTAACACATATACTAACAAAAAAAACACTTATAAAAATTCGATATTATTAGAAATTCGATATATTTTAATGCCTATATTATGTACTTTGATATTTTGACAATCGATATTACTTACCTGCATTTCAATATTATTAACAACTATATTATGTCAATTCAATATTATGTCCATTCTATATTTTGGATTCGATTTTCAGTCCATTTGATATTTTTTTTACGATGATGTGTCTAGTTTCCTTTCAAATGATTGAAAAAAATAAAGATGTGTAGTAACGTGTGCAAAGCATCAGGCAAGCTGCAACGTGCTCATTCTAAGTTAGTGAAAAACGACAATGTCCCTATATGCCGCGGTACACCCTCCCTTTTTCCAGTGCGTTAGCCTTATGCAAAAATCATAAAGCAGAGGTAAGCAGAGGCAAAGCTTCCTTGTTGAAGGCTTAATCGTGTAATTATGAAGCCAAAAAAACATTTATTGTACTGCCAGGTTATAATGTACCAAATCATTGCCAATTGGGCGCTCATAAGATGCTAACCATTCTAAGGGGGTCATTAGGATCGCGGACGGACTTGAGTCCGTCCGCGACCCCAGAGTATGAGGGAACATCCGCATGGGCAGCGGCGTTCCCTCTGTGCTGATTAGGATGTGACCGCCATGGTGGCGGTCACATCCTATATCTTTAACATTGCGGCGAGTGCAGCTTCAAGCTGCACCCGCCGCAATGTTAAAAATGCATACAATGCATTTGTATGCAGAAAGCGGCAGGCACCGCGCGGTGCCTGCCGATTTCTGTATACAAATGCAGGGGGGTACCATAGGTACCCCCCATGTGCACCCCCCACCCCCCCTTCACCTAGGGGGCCCGCAACGGGCCCCCGCAGTGAAGATACACATGCTTTTCCTCGGCGGTAAACCCGCCGCAGAAAAGCATCTTTGGAAGCCCATCCTAATATGGTGGACTGTGTCTGAGAGACACCGCCACCATATTAGAGCTTTTCCGCCGCGGTTGTAAGCCAACCGCGGCGGAAAAGCTGCGGACGGAAACCAGGACCCACCAGCCATCCTAATGTGGCGGTGGGTCTTTGGTGGGTCCGCTGCGGTTTTTCCGCATCCTCTGGGCCGGCGATGGCTTCCGCCGGCCCAGCGGATGTGGAAATTCCGCAATCATAATCGGCCCCATAGTTAGCCTTCAAAGAAAAAAATGTTGCAGGAATAGCAGAATGCCATGAACTCCAGAATTTTGTCTGTTCCTTCCATCGTAAATTGATATGCCATCCTGTTGAGTAGATCGAACTAGCACAAGTGCTCCTCATATCCAGAGGCTACCAGGAGCATCTCAGGGCAACCTGCTTTAACCTCGATGAAACTGCCGGCAATGAGGCGCCACGCAAGATCACAGATACTCAAGCCTGCCGTTGGACCGAGTAGAGGATCACACACCAAACACCTACCCCTGTCACACACCAGGTCATGGGCCATTAACGGACCCATTATGAGGTTCCGTGACAATTGTAAGTGGTGCTTTTGACTCGCACGAATATGGTCGAGTCTGGTATCTATGAACCGCAAATGACGAGTTTAGTAAGTGTGCGCAGTTTCGCTGTGCTAACTTAAACCGTTCGTTTGTTATGTGGGTTTTTCATCTGTACCCACGGGTTCCATCTTAGATACGGCATCCATTTTGTCTCTTGCCCTCAAGTAGCCAGCGAACGGACGCTGTCCGCTTCGCGACCCTGGGACTCCCAAGATATTTGCGGAAGACACAAGTCCTTTGTAAGTGTCTTTATGACGAGGGGGATGCTACTGTAAGGCAGATGGCGCCGCACGAGGCTCATCTTGCCGCACGGGCTTATTGTCTCAGCCGTGCATCCCATTAGGCACGTCCCTTTGATGCCTGCGTCTCGTGTTTCCCGTTACCTCCCCTTTTACACCCTTTCCGATCTCCCCACTGTCTCCGTCTTCCTCTACACCTGTCCTTGTTCCTATTTCGATCTGTTTTACTGCTGATTGGAATTTACTAATGGTGGGAAGATGGGTTTTTACAGTTGGGAACCGCCAAATGTTTCCGCACTTATGTTCCGGACCTTATGTGTTTCAAAGTGGCCGAAGCGACCCCTCTGGGGGATAACTGTGAGAACCGAGTTGTAAACTTTTGTGTACAATGTTATCCTATGGGTAAAAACTGTATAAAAGGAGCGATTCACAGAACCGATTTGAAGCAGTCTCCCCAAGTTGCACGTTGTGTACTTGTCGTGATCTCTGTGTTCCCTGCAGCAAATAAACCTTGAATCTTTGACGCCGAAGGAAGTGTCCCGTGTCTCTGTGACTTGTACGCCGGAGCAGGTTACCCACGAAGGTTTCAGGTGTTGTGCCCTGGCACCGCTGGGTCTTACAGAACCCAGTCCTTCAGTTGGCGCCCAACGTGGGGCTGCATCAGTGGTACCGGTCCAAGCCCGACGATCGTGAGGAACTTCGTGTGAAATCTCCGAGGGAAGGTGCACTCCGCTTCATCGATCCTGTTGTCGAAATAAGTGGCCCGAAGACTTTTCCCGCGAAGATTCCCGCCTCCGGACGGCTGCGACGGACTGCTGCCCTGACTGTAGACCTGTTTTGGCGCCTGGCGTAGACCTTGGTATAGCGAGACGATTGACGGGCCTTCCTGGTGACGCCATCGATTTTTGAGTTAAGTATTTGTGGGTCGCTCCCATAGCTCTTGGTTGTTGACACTTTAGCGAGTGTTTTTGTTGTACACGCTGTGTGAGTGTTTTTGTCGGTGACACTTTGCTAGCGTACTTTGTTGTGTTGTTTGACGACTGCAGCCGCCAAAGACCGAGGGTTTTGTTCTTTGCTGGGACTTGGTAAATCCCGTAACCCTTGAAGTTTGTGAAACTCGGCTAGTGTGCAAGATGCCTGGTCGCAGTACTTTGTTTAGTTGTTTCAGACCTTGTGGTGCGGATTCCCTGCTGGAGGACTCGTGTCCGATACCTCCGGTTGGAACTCCTACTTATGATCTATATAGTAAACATGGGCTAGGCCCGATTACCTTCAACGATTATTGGATTAAATATACGAAGAAAGACGGCGACCTTCGTTGGCCACCTCACGGTAGCTTCGAGGCGTCGATCTTAGATAATCTAGAAATGAAGTTGTTCGAACGTAAATCAAGGCCGGCCATGTTTGATGCCTTTCGGTTGTGGCGCAAAGAAGCCCGACAGAAAGAAATCAGACAGAATAAACGTAGTCAGCGAGATAATGTTGCTACCATAGTGAAGAAAGCTGAGCAGTTCCAGCGTGATAAGGAGGATAAGGATAAGGAAGTGTTTGAGAGACTACAGCGTATGACCATAGATAAATGTTATCCTGCTTTGCCTACGGAGTCGGACAAGAAGGAAGAGGTAGTTGAGGATCCTTTAATGTCCTATCTTATGAAGTCGCCACCTCCGTACGTACAGGGTACCGCAGCTCCTGTGGTCCCTGCCGTACCTGTCCTTCCACCTATTCCTCCTCCACCTGTTCCTCAACCTGCACCCGTTCTTCCGACTGTTCCTGCTCCTTTGCCTGCTTCTATCCCTACTGCTCCTCCGCTTCCTCATACTCCTGCTCCCGCTACTGCTCCTGTTTTGTTAACCCCTGTTGTTGCTACTGTTTCTACTCCTTCTCCTCTTGTTAGCCCTGTGTCGTATCTCTCTCCCTCTACTCGTAGTCGTAATTCTCCTCTTGCAGCCAGTTTCTTTCAGTCGCTCGGACCTGTTCATGGGTCTGCTAGCTCCGATGGTCCTCAGAGACGTAGTCAGCTTCCTGGAAATAGAGAACGCGTTGCGCTATATAATATGGCGATGGGTTGGATGGTAAACCCCCTTAGAAATCCGCCCCGTGTTGTCCTCGAAACGTTTAATCAATTTAACATACCGACCCAAAGATACGTGTTCGATGAAATGTGCAGGTTCCTGCATGATCAGATAGCGGCCAATGCGCCTGACGAGGTGCTGACCGCCCTGTCTGAACTTCGGCTTCAGTTCGCAAACGGACTGATAGTAGATACTAACGTCCGACGTGCTATTGAACGGTTACTATCTCTTCGTCCTGCTCCCATACCTCATGCATTATTTGTTGAGGATATTGAGAAACAACCAGATGAGTCTGGTCAATATCCCATGCGAGAAGTTCCACCGGTTTGGATGCCAGGTAACCCTCAAGCTGCCCCTCCGGTCCCGCCGTACTTCCAGAGAGTCTGGATACATCTCCCATGGAAAAGATCGGAAGTGTTACAGGTGAAGCAATCATTGCCTGACCCTCGCAAAAATCCTGCAGGGTATTACAAAGAATTATCGCAGCTTGTAGATGCTACGATTATGAATCTTGCCGATATCGATATGTTGTTTGGCAACGTTGTACCGCAACCGGTATGGGCTAAGATTCGCCAGCAAGATCATGCAAATGAATTAGGTGGTGATTGGGCGGCCATCTTGGCGGCAGATGCTTTACAAACTGGTGGAGCTAAACCTGAGCAGTTGATTGCTGCCCTTCCCCAAAGAATTATTACGTTAATGAAAACTCTTATGCCAGCTATGAAGGTAAATTGGGACAAATTGTCAGCTTGCAAACAAAAGAAAGATGAGAGTGTTTCCGACTTCTTTACGAGGTTTGAGGAAGCATTCATTGACCATAGTGGTCAGGATATGGGTACCGAGGGTGGACAGAGGTTGTTTGTGGATAAATTTGTTTCAAATTTATTGCCCGACTTGAGCAATAAATTGAGAAATTCGGAGAGTGCATGGGCCGTTTCCACCTCAGCTCAAATATTGGCTACAGCACAATATTACGAGAATAGAGAGAAAGAAGAGAATGACCGTGCTGACAAAAAGACGAAAGAACTTAAAACTAAAGTGTTGTTGCAACAAGCGTATCCTCCTCGGTCCAATCAAAATAACCCACAACAGAATCGATCGCAGTCGCAATCGAATCGGTCACAGTCGCATAATGATTCCTCCTCCCAAAGATCATCGTTAGGGTACAATCAATGTGCTTATTGTAGACAGGAAGGACACATTAAATTTAATTGCCCCGTTTTGAATGAACGTAATAGTGGTAATTCATCTAAAGGAGGTCGTGGTGGTTCGCAACAGGCATCACGTGGTAGAGGTCGTGGTGCTCAGAACGATCGTTCAGATAACTCATCTAATTCTAATAACTGTTTTGATCAACGTGGATCATCGCAAGGACGATCTGCGCAGTACAATGTAGACGATTATTACGTCGATCAGGGAACTGACGACAGTAATTACTAGGACAGCCAAAGACAAGGAGAGGGAGTGGTATCAGTTCCGGTTGATCAGAGAGGGCCTTACGTCGCAGTTGCTACTTCGGGCGTCGTTGAGCCTTTTCTGTTGGACACTGGTGCAGCGAAAAGTTCTATCATGCATTCGAAACTCCCTGGCGCACCTTTGTCTGGCTTAACAAATGTTTCCGTTGGATTCTCTGGCGCCCCCGTTAGCAATCCAGTTTCACGCCCTTTGCCCCTTCAAATTGGGCCACGTGAGCTAGAAGCTCCGCTGATTTTAACCACGGGTTGTGGTGAAAATCTATTGGGCCTGGATTTGCTTAAACGTTTGTATGCAACTTTGTACTGTTCTCCTGCGGGTGTAAAGCTTACATTAGGAGAGAGAGTTGTCTCTCCCATGTACTTGTCTCTCGACAAGCTCCCACCGGAATTGAGTTCTCTTCCTGCGTCTTTGTGGGCGACGGGTCCAAATGACGTGGGCCTACTTGATATCTCCCCTTATGTTGTTCAGTTGAAATCGAATGTGCGATTGCCACGTATTCCTCAGTATCGTATCTCCCTTGATGGTGAACGAGCTTTGTTAGCGATCATTTATGATTTGATCGAGAAAGATGTTATTGAAGAGACTCGGGGAAACGTGTGCAATAGCCCTGTACTACCCATTCTTAAACGTACAGATCCTACGAAACCGCCTGTTTATCGTTTTGTTATCGATTTACGGGAAGTGAATAAAATTGTGGTTCCTCAATTTCCCGTTGTGCCTGACATCACGGCGCTCCTGACTCTGATTCCAGCTACTGCATCTTGGTTTTCGGTGATTGATTTGAAAAATGCGTTTTTCAGCATCCCGATTGCCGAAGAGAGCAGGGACCTTTTCGGTTTCTCTCTGGGTGGACGTAGCTTCCGGTTCAAACGCGCTCCTCAGGGCTACTGTGAAAGTCCATCGATTTACAGTCAAGCCTTGAAGGGTCAACTGGATGCGTTTCGGTTGCCAGTTGGTGCGGCTTTGATCCAATATGTCGATGACTTATTGGTAGCTGCCGACACTCAAGACATTTGTAAAATAGCTACGGTGTCGTTGCTGCAACATCTCTGCGAGCTAAATCATAAGGTGTCACCTTCTAAACTTCAATATTGTTGTCAAGAAGTAACCTATCTAGGTCACTTATTGTCAAAGGAGGGAAGGAGGTTGACCCCAGAAAGAATTGCAGCGATTGCGCGAATGGCTGTGCCAAAAACCCAAAGAGATGTGCGTGCCTTTCTAGGTATCACATCATACTGCAGGCAATGGATTCCTAATTTTTCATTGCTAGCGAAACCATTGGTGGCTCTTACGTGCAAGGATGTTCCAACTCCTTTACCATGGACGGAAGAATGTCAGAAAAGTTTTTCTGAACTACGTGATTCATTGTGTTCGGCTCCTGTGTTAGGTACTCCTGACTATAGCAAGCCGTTTACGCTATATGTTCACGAGAGGGAAGGTTGTGCTTTGAGTGTTTTAACGCAACCTTTTGGTGGTAAGCAACGTCCATGTGCATATTTTTCCTCGACCTTGGACCCAGTAGCTAGAGCATTGCCGAGTTGTTTACGAGCAACAGCGGCAGCTGCGGTCTCTATCCGACAATCAGCAGGATTGGTCATGGATAATATGCTTACGGTGATGGTTCCGCATGCAGTCGATACTCTTTTAAATCGTACGAAAACTCAGCACTTGACGAGTGCGAGGTTATCTGGGTACGAGTTGACGTTATTGGCAAGCCATATTCAGATAAAACGTTGTAATGTCCTAAATCCGGCAACCTTGTTACCAATTAGTGCAGAGTCAGATGAAGTAGCAGAACACGACTGCTACTTGAGGACTGAAGAGGAAACAAAAGGTCGAGTGGACCTTAAAAACACCCCATTGGAAGATCCGGATGGCACTCTGTATGTGGATGGGTCATGTTTTAAGTTGCCGAATGGTGATGTGACGACGGCTTATGCTGTTGTAACGTTGAATACTGTTGTTGAGACTGCAAGATTGAATCAGAATTCTGCCCAAGCTGTGGAATTGATTGCTCTCACTAGAGCATGTGTGTTAGCAAAAGGTAAACGTGTGAATGTGTACACCGATAGCCAGTACGCTTTTGGTGTAGCACATAGTTTTGGACGATTGTGGCGAGAGCGTGGTTTCTTGACGTCGCATGGTACGAAGATTCAGCATGGCCAGCTTGTGAATGATCTTTTGGATGCATTGACTTTGCCTACGCAAGTTGCGATTGTTAAGTGTAGCGCGCACCGTAAAGTCACGGATGATGTTGGTCGTGGTAACGCGTTTGCAGATGAGATTGCTAAGGAGACTGCCCGGAACCTTAGCACTCGAATGTATGTGACGAGTTCGGTTAGGTGGCCTACAGAATCGAGTATGTGTGAAGATACTGTTGACAGCGTAAAAAAAATTCAGAATGAGGCCACCGAGACTGAAAAGGCGAAGTGGAAAGAAAGTACGGGAAAGTTGGATGCGAGTGGTTGTTGGATTGATTTATCAGATCAGAAAAGATGGTTGTTGCCTGACGCGTATGTACTGGCCGTTGTGACAATGGCACATGGGTTAGCACATATTAGCGCGAAAGGTATTTGTAAGTTGTTGTCGCCTGTGTGGAAGAATGATGGCATTACGAAATGTGCTGAACGTCTGGTGAAGAATTGTATGGTGTGTATAATGTACAATCCTGGCAAAGGAACCCCAACTCCTCCTGGCAGTTTTGCTCCCCCTTCGTATCCCTTTGAGGTGATTCAATTGGACTTCATCCATATGGAGCGATGCAATAACCTGAAATACGTTTTAGTTGTGGTTTGCGCATTCTCCCGATGGATCGAGGCCTATCCTCTCAAAGACAATACTGCTTTGTCTACTGCGAAAATCCTACTGAAGGAATATTTTCCTCGGTATGGAATGCCTAGAGTCGTGTGGTCAGATAACGGAAGTGAGTTTGTTGGAAGTGTGATGAAGAGTGTGTGTAAGGGCCTTGGAATAAATCAGAAATTCCACAGCGCCAATCATCCCCAGTCAGCTGGATTGGTTGAAGGGTACAACGGCACCCTTAAACTAAAGCTAGCGAAGATTCAGGCTACGACTGGTCTTTCGTGGCCTGACGCTTTGCCCTTAGCATTACTGTCGACTAGGGCGACTGTACACTCCCGAATAGGGCTTAGCCCCTACGAAATAGTGTTCGGCCGTCCTGCGAATGTGTGGGGGGTTCCTAGGCCAGGAATATTCTCTGATCTTGAGTATCCAATGCTGATTGACTATTTACATGACTTGACTGCTAAACTGAGGTTAATTCATCAACAGGTTTACGACGCATTGCCGACGCAGACAGAGGGTCCAGGCCACCAGCTCCAGCCCGGAGACTGGGTGGTAACACGCAACTTTTCACGAAAGAACAATCTGGACCCCAGGTTTACCGGACCTTACCAGGTGCTCCTGGCCACGAGGACTGCCGTTCGTCTTGAGGGGCGCAAGAATTGGGTGCACGCTACGCACACCAAGCGAGTCCCTATCCCTTTGCCGGCAGACCCGTGGGTAAGGAAAGGCATTGCGTCAACAGAAACAGAAACATTGCCGGCGTTTGTGCCTTTTAGCGACGCACAGCTTGTTGGAGAATCCTCAGCGCAGCAGAAAGACACCGTTGCACCATTGTCAGCAAAGGGCTCAAGTCCAGAACAACCAACTGATCAGCAGGACGCTGTCTCTTCAACGGATCCTTTGTTCGACGAGCAGACACGTCCTGGGAAACATCGATATTCTTTGCGATCTCGCGTTAAGGACAAATAAAATATTTTTTTGCTTTGCTGAAATTGACAACTGCATTATCCCCGATTTCCCGTGATCAGTTTGAATATTCGTATCATTGACATTTTTGTACATATTGAGCTTCCTCCCTGTATCTTTTTACTTCCACAGCTGAGAGACATTGTGCTTGTACATACATATTGTGTATTGAAGGCCGTAGGGCCGCGCGCGTACTTCCTTCTGGATAGTAGGTCTTGACGCTAGGTTAAAGGCCGTCGGTTCCTGGGAACTCCTGGGGATTGACTATTGCTACACAGAACGAAGTGCGTCAAGAAACGTTGCGGACGGTCGTAGGGAATGGCATTCTCGAAGCTGAATGATTTGGAAGGAGCTCAGGTTCATCGATTCAAGCTGCAGCAACTCAGTCGTACCAAATGTTTTATATTTCAATTGTTTGTATTGTTTTTGACTACTTCTGCATTATTGGCGGGTGGGGTGTACTATACGATGTCTTACTTCTTACCTGCTACACCTACTCCTACTCCATACCCTAATCTTACCTCTACTGCTTCTCCCCATTCCTTTCACATGTTACCAGAACACGAGCAGGCTAGACGTGTAGAATTTCGCAACAATTCCTTTATTCAGCTCCTTCATCAGCATCAGTTAGTGGTTAACACTACTAATTGTTGGGTGTGTGGATTGATGCCACATACTACGGATAAAGGAATTCCATATCTGGTGTTACCGTATAGTTCCCAAGGGTCAGCTCGAGCATTCCAAACAATGTTTCGAAGCGCACTGGGTTTCCACCCCATTCGAGAACCACGTTCCCCCTACTCTGGTCCTACCTCGTATCAGAAGCCTTTGTCGATAGCCATAGAGGATTTAGAAAGCGATATCTATGATCCTTCGCTTATCCCTGAAGAAGAGGTACAAGCCTATAGGGTCCTAAGTAGAGGCGAATATAGTGTGTTCACTAGCGAAAAGCAGCTTAAAAGCTCGCCTCCAATATGGGTCGTACCCCACACTGGTAATTTTTGTCTTATGGGTCGTGGCCGAAGATCGCAAGCCCGACTTGGAGCAAGTGCTTGTACCGAAAATTACATTCTGCCAATGTTCTCGTCCCCTGTGTTTCTGGCTGCCAAGGGTACATACTTTATCTGTTATGATCGTGCATATGCATGGTTGCCCGCTGACTTCATGGGCTCATGTTTCATAGCAAATCTGTTGCCTCCGACGTTCACTGTAGATGCTGATTATCACAAGACTAGAGTTGTGCGAGGCGTAATTAGCGAAGAGGATACTGCCGGTCAAGAGGCAGGAGACTTTTTCAAGGGTTTCCTCCCGTTTTGGGGACCTATGGTTAACAGTAGGAACCTGAGACAGTTGACTCGAGTGGTAGAATCGACAGCTAATATTACTGCCAGTGCCCTTGGTAATATCACCACAGAACTTCAGGCGGAGAGACTTATGACGTTACAAAACCGTATGGTTTTAGATGTCATCTTAGCAGATCGTGGTGGGGTATGTAAGGTGATCCATTCGAGCTGCTGCATTTTCATTCCAGATAATGCTCCAACTGTCTATCAAGCCATCTCGAGGTTGCATAAGATCTCCGAATCCATACACGTGGATGTAGGGGATTGGACGCTGCTAGGATGGTTTTGGGGCCTGATGTCGACTTGGGGTTGGAAAATTCTGATGATCATTGGAGTTGTTGTAGTGTTCCTGTTCACGTGTTGCCTTTGTGTGCAGTGTGGTCCTGCCTTATGTGGCCTCTGTGCTACAACGTGTATGAGACAACCATCTGTTACCAAGGGGACTCGATTGGACAGAGCTATGCTACAGCAACATCTCGATGGTCTGATGAATATCGAATATGATTCCGACTAGTGCTTGCCTACATGAGGGCAAAAGGAGCGTCTGAGGTTCCGTGACAATTGTAAGTGGTGCTTTTGACTCGCACGAATATGGTCGAGTCTGGTATCTATGAACCGCAAATGACGAGTTTAGTAAGTGTGCGCAGTTTCGCTGTGCTAACTTAAACCGTTCGTTTGTTATGTGGGTTTTTCATCTGTACCCACGGGTTCCATCTTAGATACGGCATCCATTTTGTCTCTTGCCCTCAAGTAGCCAGCGAACGGACGCTGTCCGCTTCGCGACCCTGGGACTCCCAAGATATTTGCGGAAGACACAAGTCCTTTGTAAGTGTCTTTATGACGAGGGGGATGCTACTGTAAGGCAGATGGCGCCGCACGAGGCTCATCTTGCCGCACGGGCTTATTGTCTCAGCCGTGCATCCCATTAGGCACGTCCCTTTGATGCCTGCGTCTCGTGTTTCCCGTTACCTCCCCTTTTACACCCTTTCCGATCTCCCCACTGTCTCCGTCTTCCTCTACACCTGTCCTTGTTCCTATTTCGATCTGTTTTACTGCTGATTGGAATTTACTAATGGTGGGAAGATGGGTTTTTACAGTTGGGAACCGCCAAATGTTTCCGCACTTATGTTCTGGACCTTATGTGTTTCAAAGTGGCCGAAGCGACCCCTCTGGGGGATAACTGTGAGAACCGAGTTGTAAACTTTTGTGTACAATGTTATCCTATGGGTAAAAACTGTATAAAAGGAGCGATTCACAGAACCGATTTGAAGCAGTCTCCCCAAGTTGCACGTTGTGTACTTGTCGTGATCTCTGTGTTCCCTGCAGCAAATAAACCTTGAATCTTTGACGCCGAAGGAAGTGTCCCGTGTCTCTGTGACTTGTACGCCGGAGCAGGTTACCCACGAAGGTTTCAGGTGTTGTGCCCTGGCACCGCTGGGTCTTACAGAACCCAGTCCTTCAGTTAACAGATCGTAATCCAGGGCAGCATGTGTGGTATTAGACAGGCAGACATCCATGGCCCATTGAAAAGGGCACCTGAGGCAGTGAAACACAAGTTGCACGCAAGTGAAGTAGGCAGAACAGAAGGCCAGCCAGTAGTCGATGGCAAAAGACTCCACTGGCATAGAACAAAAGAGCTGCCACATTCGACCATGGTACAGCTGCAACTGGACTGGGTTTGGCAGCTCCACAGATTGAGCATCCATTGCGAAGGAATAATTGCAGAACCATCATGCCACAAACCAATAGTAGCACCGGGGGAAACCCTCCGAAGGCACTGGAAAAATAGAATGAATAAAGGCTGCAATGAATCCAAAAATAGTCTGAAAGGAAGAAACAGGGTCGGATCCCACAACTTTAAAAAAGGGAGCAAGGCCCTCTGTATCAGACACATTAAATGTTTGGTGAATTAATTCTCCAAAACGAAGTGGGAGATTCATGTTTAGCAGCGAGTGTATCTTGCATGTGGTTCTTGCCACCTGCAATTCGAATGTCTCTCGAGCCAATGTGAGAGCCACTTCTTGATGAAACAATAGCGCTTTGAGTCTGCTTAGTTTATTGAAATCTGTTTTCAAAGTCAGAATGGAAGGCCAAAGTGAACAATTTACAATCCCATGCGGAGGTGGAAAGAGGACATTGCTGCAATATGCAACTCGTTAAGAAACTGTAACTATGAATGGGATGCCAGACCTAAAGCCGCATCAATCATGGTTATTCAAAATAAGATAACTACTGCCAGAAAGCAAAGTTAATACTGGAATCATTGCCGGGACAGGGTTACCTTTGAAAAAATAAGCCAGATTAGGCGCCAAAAAGTAACAGGCTCCATGAAGCTTAACTTGTTTACAGACTAGGGCATGTCCTACTGTGGATTCACAGTCCTCCCCTGTAAGAAAAACGTCCTTTTCTGCACGTTGACATCTGTAAGTGAAAGGCAATGACCATAATTTGTGAAAAAAATTATTGCTGAGGGGCTCATATTTCCCAACGGGATGGTGTTTCATGCATGCCGTGAACTGAAAAGGTGAGATAGGCAGTGAAATAACCCCGTGTATTAACCACACCGCTGAATCAGTCTTGGCTACCCAAAATGGCAACTGTTCTAATTGTTCAATATGTAACAATGTGTATGTGGCATCTTTCATGGTCATCAATTTCTGTTTATCAGTCAAACTAAACGGCAAAAACAGTACATTTTTGAGCATCTGCAACAACCAAGCAAACTGCATCACAGAACTTAACTGATTTTGACCATGATACAAAACAGACACTTCATGCTGAACTATGTCAATTACAGAAGATACAATATCTAAAGTATATATACAGGAAGACAGTGTATTAATGCTATTATCAACTACTGCAAGGACATTTTCTAAATTAGCCTGGTCGATTTAATGAAGATGCACCGCAGCTTCCACCTGTGACAGTTTCCAAAATTCATTATGTATATAGATAAAACGTTTTGTTTGAGGGGACTATGGGCCTAAAAGAAAATCAGCCAAATCGATGTCACCTGACAAATGAGAGAGGTGTTGTTTCACAGATGACAGTGTGGAATGTTCCAACCAATGCTGACATAAGTTACCCACTGAATATGTGGTAACTGTATGCAAATGTGGGAAACGTAGATCAGGTCTACGTTGCGTAAAACCTTTTGTAGTATTAGAAAAACGTAATTGACATTTGAAGTTGTCGGCCACACTAACCATCCTAAGGGGTCAATATTGGACGAGTTAAGTGTGCCATTTTGAAATAAGACGTCTAAGTCTTCAATTGAGCAGTTAATGTGCATTTGCCATGTATCATATGGAGCTAAAGAAGGAATGCAGGGGATATTAAGATTTTTGGCTGTGGCTAAACCAAAACAAGTAGTCTATTGTACTGTGTCATTTAAAAATTAAGATTTGAGACAGTATGAGAGATGCACGAGGCAAAGCTTCTGTGCCCTTCCCTTGCCAACCTTTAGTACCCCAAATGGATTTTAAATCAATTGTGAGCTTCAAATGCTCATAACCCATCATGGACAAATCATTCCTGATGGACATGGAGTAAACCAGTTTAGTTTGTGTTAACATAAACTCATTTTGGGGCGGTATCTCCAATTTAGACAGATTGTAACCAGAAAAATACACAAATTGACTTTGTCGGTTCCTTGAACTTCCCTGTAACGGTGTGGGGCAATGCTCCCCTTGGAAATAATTAAAGAAGGGTCTCTTCATTTTTGTCTTGTGTAAGAAATGATGGGCATAATGTAGATAACAAAATAAATCTGAGTAATTAGCCGACTTTAAATACAAATTTTCAGTGTCAACTGCAGCATAATACTTTAAATCAGTAAACAATGAATGAACAGCCTGAAGATCCCAGTCATCTGAATGTATGTCGGGCAAAACCACATCTCCCAAAGCAATGCGGAAGATGTATAGAATGTTAAAAAAAATTGTTCGGGCCATGGATATCATAAGCAACTTTATCCTAGACTATACCATCAACAACAGGGAATGCTAATATATTGACAAGGGCTTAGTCTCTTTTCATTATAAGGGACAACGTGTGAGGGGCCAGAACTCCATCAACAAAGATCACAGCAGAGCGTTCAGGTAAATAATGGCCATTAATGAGTAGGAAAAATCAGTCACAAACCACATGAAGAGGAATATCATCGTAAGCTCCATCCATATATATCCAAGGTGAGACCAAGTAAGTCTTTTTGAACCATGAGAGGAAACCACTGGTAGGGGTAGGGCTCCCAGGCACAGAAGATGACGAGGAAGATGTGTTAGAGGAAAAGCTATTACGATCCATATAATAACCATTGGACCCCAGCTGAAACAATGGGAGATATGCTGCATCAGATGTTTCTGGTATGGTACTCTCAGGAATGTCAATTATGACTGCAACTGGAGGAGAAGCATACTCAATATCTGCAAATGTGGATGTAGACGGAAAAACAGGCAATGAATCAATTGAAGTTTTCAGCTCCCCTTGTGGTTGCTGGGGAGCAGTTGAAGAAACAGAAGCTGTCAGATTCAGCAAAAGAATAAGATCTCAACGTGGAATGCTTTGAGGCATACTATTCAGTATTGGCCATATGGTGTAACTTTACATGTTCAATCGAAATGTAATGATTCTCTTTACGACCAGGTAAAGAAGGCAGGATCACAGTGCGGGTGCCTTTCAAACCAAGGACTCTGGAAGGTGCCCCATAGGATGGACTAACTTCTTTTTTGTTCTCCAGCTTTTCATGGACCAGATCTCCAACTTTAGGAAGCCAACCATTAACAGGAATCAGCACTGCTGAATCTACGGAAGAGGGCAACTGGGCTCTTGCTTGTGAATTACGAACTTTTGTAGATCCGTAATATAGCACACTGAAAATCTATGTCAAAGGTTGCGGCAGCCGCCACAACGTCTAGACCATCAAGGTCTTGCACAAACATTTTAATGCCGAAGAGCATTTCGTATGGGGTCTGCTCACCCAGAGATCTGCTAGGGAGATTATATGGGGCATGTTGGACTACGTACAAATGAGTCAGCCAGTACCTAAGACTCTAGCTGTCAAAGATTGCTTTAAGTCACAGTTTATCCGCTGCACAACTGAATTGCCCTTGGGCTGGTATGGAGACGAATATTGCACCTGCACCCCCAGAGACTTCATCGCATCCCGGTAAGTCCTAGAGGCAAATGCAAGACCTTGAGAGTTCTGCGAGTCGGTTTTTAGAATGTTCAGAAATATGGCGCTCAACTTGTTACGGTAGGGTAATAATCAATGAGTTATCAAAAGGATATTTTGGTTGGTGCTTCTTGGCCAGAGGAAAACCTTAACCTATGTAAAGAAAAAGAAGGACGGGGACCTCCTTTTCAGTGAATTGGGCAAGAGTCCAGAGCACACAATAAGCGTAAACAGACTGGTTTGTCTGAGAGTGGCAGTAGTAGGGATAGACCAGACAAAGCGTATAATTTTCAAAGGTTTTATTCACCCACAGTGTTCCCATCCTAGGAATCACTGTCAAACACAAGTCTAGCTGACACGTGTTTCGTCACAACATATGGCTGTGACTCTTCAGGGCTGTTGTGAATGATCGAGGACGTGGTCGGGGAACCGGTGATAATTCCAACCCGGTCCTAATCGGGTGGTCTAAGACTTAAACGGGCGGCACCAATCGAGTTGCCGGTGCCGGTCTGAAAGTAACAGGACTTGTTGTATCTACAAGTTCTGGAGAGCTGTGGCCGTGTTTCGCCAGAGTAGTTGCGTCAACCTCAATCGGTTTCCAAGTGCGATTGAGGTCGACGCAACTACTCTGGCGAAACACGGCCACAGCTCTCCAGAACTTGTAGATACAACAAGTCCTGTTACTTTCAGACCGGCACCGGCAACCCGATTGGTGCCGCCCGTTTAAGTCTTAGACCACCCGATTAGGACCGGGTTGGAACTATCACCGGTTCCCCGACCACGTCCTCGATCATTCACAACAGCCCTGAAGAGTCACAGCCATATGTTGTGACGAAACACGTGTCGGCTGGACTTGTGTTTGACAGTGATTCCCAGGTTGGGAACACTGTGGGTGAATAAAACCTTTGAAAATTATACGCTTTGTCTGGTCTATCCCTACTACTGCTACTCTCAGACAAACCAGTCTGTTTACGCTTATTGTGTGCTCTGGACTCTTGCCCAAATGCAAGACCTTGGTCCGAATGGAAGATGCCACAAGCAATATGCCGACAAAGACATGCAAATCTTTAATGACAGTTCGAGCATCAGCACTACGTTGAGGCCAAACCCAAAGGAATCTAGTGCACGATTCCACTACAAACAAGATGTGTTTAAATGCAGTGTCAGATGTCAAAGGACCACAGTGATCAAGATAAATACAGCCAAATGGCTGATTAGAGCTGTAAAGCTGAGTATGTGGTGGGCGTGCAACAGTAGAAGGCTTAATTTGTTGACAAATGTCACAAGAAAGAACACATTTACGTGCCTGTTGGTATACACCACCCCACCAAAAACATTGTTACAAAAGGGAAACCGTTGCATTTACACCAGCATATGCAGAAGCGATGCCTTCTTGTGCTGCAATGATCAAAGAAAGTCTGTGGTGCTCGTTGGGAATCAGTCGATCACCAACGGACGGAATAGTAGCAAATGGTATTTGATCAGATGAGAAGTGATATGTATAACGTGAAGGAAAACCTTGGGCAAATTCTGTTCCCTCCTTTGTTGCAGCTATAGCCGCTAAAATATCATCCTCAATTTTAGTCATGAACCTTGTGACTGTTGCTATAGAACAAGTGGCTACTGCAGATTTGGCTGCCTCATCAGCCAGTGAATTACCAACAATAAGTGCTCCCACACGTTGATGGCCCAAAATATAGATAACATGTGTGAGTGGCAAATGCTCGTTAAGAGCTGTCACCCGGACCCAAAGCGTCTTATGCCTTTTGCGCTACCTTTAGAATCACGGATATCATTTTGTTTCCAAAAGAGTAAATTGTCATTGAAGGATTCTACACAGCAAAACGAATCGCACACTATAAGTGTAGGAACCTCAGGATCAGCAAATTCAAGAGCCAAAATCGAAGCAAGTAGCTCTGCCAATTGAGCTGTACAATCACCAAGAGACTGTGTGTGCACCAAGGAGGATTTAAAATCACCATCAACAATTTTCCCTGCCTCTATTGCTTATGCAGCCAAATAAGCATATTTAGAACCAACGGCCGGCTGTACCGATCCATGAGTGTAAATAATGCATTTGTACTGATCAAGAGTAAGGGCGGGCAGAGAACTCTGCTCTGTTCAGTGGAGTGTGTGGAGATTTGCTTACTCCATGCTCCGCTGAGAACACAGAGTATAGGGCAAATCTCTGACTCCGCAGCGGAGCGGAGTTAGCCAGCACCCCCTGCTAAATTGGCTCCCCACCTCCACCCCCTAATAAGAAATACTTAAAAAGTAATCTAAAAAGAAGTAATGTCCCTTACCTGTACCGCAGCGTCCCCTGGCTGCCCTCCTCCTCCTCATTGTACATCTTGCGAGAAATGCGCATGCGTGCAAGTGCATACACAGTTCTCCCAACTGTACTGTACAGGACGCCAACTGTGCTGTACGGGAGATCGCAGTACATGTAAGTGACTTTATTCCTTTTAAAATTACTTTTTAAGTATATTTTATTACGGTGAGTGGAGGCGGGTGGCGGAGCAGAGCGGAGTTCCACTGAGTTTTTTCCCAGCTCCATGGGCCTCCACGTAGTGGCACTATGCCAGCTACGCCCGGGGTTAATCAAGAGAAGTAATGACAGAGGAGGGCGGTGGACATGTTCATTTTGTAAAAAATCCTGTGTCTGCAAAGACGGGTCAAAGATAAAATTGACATCATCCGACGTCAAAGAACAAGCCCATTGTATCCGGCATGGATGCAAGTCTTTAGAATTTGGGACACTAGCCTTTGTAACTGCTTCTAAAGCATGTACCGGCGAGACCAGGAAAATAAGTTTACCCTCAGCCAGATAGCATTCCTTCAAAATCGCCACCTGGACAGCTCTCAAAAGTTTTTCTGTAGAAGAGAAACTTATCTCAGCCGAAGTGGACTAGTGCAATTTATATGTAATGGGGGCCGTGTCCTCCTCATTGAACGGCAAGTAAGTGAACATGCCTGGTACAATCCTTATGACCAAATTGACATGAGAGGTCCTCTCAAGACCATTCGGACTCAAGTCTAAAAAGCTTCACCTTATTGGAACACGGCCATCTCATGAGGCGATTCAAGACAACTGCATCATATCTCTCTCCATGTTTTTACACATTTTTTTACTTTGTATATCAGACCAAGCATACTATCACTCAATACTCTCATGAATAAGCCACCACCTTTGTGATAATGCATATAACACACTGCAATGTGGTGGCCACACGAAACGACCTCTCTGCACATTGGTGATTCCTTTTCATAAAAGCCCTCTGGTGCATTCAATGAATAAAAGTACACAGAATCAGCATTATGTTCTGAACATCATGGCAATATTTTTTTGCTTATATGGAGTCTCTTGATCTTTACCTATTTAGATCTTTTCAGGCAATTGACATTGTTTTATTGTGGGCCATATCACAGCGTGAAGTAATGCTTCTCAATCAACTCCATGTTTTCTATACATCATTCATTTTGTGATGGCTTTGAATTAAAATGCCTTATTCCAACTAATAAGATTTAACTCTCTCTCCATATTTTTGTGTGTGCCCTTTTTTATGGACACCACATGGAGTATGCCATTACCAACTACGCTCATGTAGCTGGAAAAGCATCTGCAACCACTTTAAGATCATTGCACCAATTACGGTCACCTAGTGGTATAAAAATGCACACCGCCGATAACATGCAAAGATTCGGGGTGAGAGAAACTGATAGCACTTCTGTTTGAGATGGCTTTCATCTAGGTAAGCGTTCAGGATTGCTCCTGAGGTTTCCAGATGTCATATAACCTTTCCCTTTCACATCTTATCCTCCATTTACCTCCAGGCTTTAGCACTCATATTGTTGTTCCATCGTATCCAATGGGGTAATGTGGACCCACTGCCAAGGTAATCACTCTTTCACGCTGATCTATAATTTCATGAACCTTTTCAAATATACACACATTTCTTAACATTTGATATATAATTCATTAGAGCACTTAATGCACTTTAGAAGGTTACTTACGAACCCATACAGTACCTAGATGTATACAGATACTGCCTTTTAGAATGAGACGGTCACTTTAGTGTCACCGTGCCAAGGGCAAAAGTCTAATATATATTAAAATATGTACATGTCACTATTTGTGATTGTGATTTTCAGTTATTTTCTTTATTTGTGTCACACTGGACATATTGTGAATCAGTTTATAATAATATTATACTAAGTTTGCTGTTTCCATTTGTTTTCCTGATTCCCTTTCTGTTATGGGCCAAAGTCTGCGCCTATAACACCAGCCAGTCATAGGTTGAGCACGATCAATGACGAAGTGTGGTGAGTAAATATACTTACCTATAATGTGTGTGCAATTCTTAAAATCTTTAGCCCTTTGAGTTTACTGTCCTGATAAAGGCCAAAAGACTAGTAGGAGCAATTTGCGGCTGAATCATGTCGACCCCACCACTAGATATTGTGGACCAGTAACTTTTCCACTTAACACCGACTCTTTCTTTTAACCATGTCTCTATCCTGATTCACTTTGTTCAATAAATTTTCAGGAACAGGATAGGAGATCATTTTAACCTCTCACTGATATTAACACCCAGACAGTCTCCTTCCAGGTGGAGAATGGCGGATCACTTGCAGAACAGAACACTCAAGTGACAGACCCAATAATGACACTATCCACCAAACTACAGGAGCGAAGATAATATACACCACAAACTGTGAAAGTGTGGTTGAGGGTCACCAGGACAATGTTCCTGAGAGTCTTGCTTATCAACAGTGGTTCATTCTCCCCTCTCCCCTTTGATTAATAGATAATAGCCTCTGGAAGCTGAATGAATGTTCGCTTCTCTCTTTCTCAAATTCTGTTAAATACTTTTCTGAAGTGTCTTTGTTAGTGACATGACTAATGAGAAGCTTTAGATTAAAGAAACCTATGGTTCAATGCCCTATGTCATTGTGGGATTTTTCGATGTACTCAGGGGTTTATAGAAAACTCCCTTTGAACTGCTGAAGATAGCAACTCCTACATGGCTTTCTGCTAAAACTATTTTCGTAGAAGCCATTGCTTCAGCCCAGAGGCTGGACGCGTTAGGAGCGCTGACCATTTCTTACATCTATCTAAGGTTTTTCCCTGATCAGGCTGTTTTTGGGATTAAACCGTAAAGTGCTTTAAATATACTTTTTAGACCTTACAAAACCCTTTTGAAATTTGAATTCGAATTCTCTGTGGCTCATGCATCTGTAGCCAAGGGTTAGGGAGTGTCCAAAGCTACTGAGTAGATGGATTCATCAGGCCATAACAGATGCATATTCTATAGAGGGTGAATCTTTTCTGTTTACCCTTTAAGTCCACTCAACCAGGACGGTCTCAAGCTCTTGGGTAAAAGCGGGAAGTATCCCCTCACTGGAGATCTGTAAGGAGGCTACCTGGTCCTCGTATCACATTTTCATTAAAAATTATCCGCTTGATTTGTCTGACTCAATGCATACAAATGTTGGTTCTGCTGTTATCTCTTCTACAATGAAGTAATTGTGGAATAGACTAAAGCTCTTCTGCAATAGTTTAGTACTGGGACAAGGGGGAATCCGTGATGAGTTCATGCATGCTTCCGGCCGCAATAGCTGATTTTGGTAAACATCCCCTGACTTCACACATTGATGTGGGGTCACTCCACCCTGAGAAGCTTGCATCATGGGGAAAAGATGCAGTTTTCTAGAAATGTTGTGCACACATAATATCTGCTCATGCAGAATCAGAAACACGTCCGAGCGAAATATGTGACTTAAACTGGTGGCATAAGGGGGACTTTATTAGAGGTGGACAATGAACTATTTACTTGCTGGTAATCTTTATTACCCTGATTAGACGTCCTCCTCGTACCAGTCCTAACTTATGAGGCGTCCCGCCTCCTTGGCGCATCTCTGCAAATCAGCAGCGATGCGCCAGACCACTTGCAACATGCCAAACCACCCGTGCGCCACCACTGATGCACTGCATTTACAATGCAGCGCGCCATGGCGCACCGATGGGCAGATGCTTGTCGCATCCCCTGGCATAAAGGCGGCGCATTTCTGGAATTGCGTTGCGCTTGCAGCAAGGCTCAGGAACGCCCTATGCATAACATGCTGCGTCACTCCTTACGCCTGCTTCAAGCAGGCGCAGGGTTTTGATGCAGCATGGTCATAAAAGTGACTCAGTGAAATCTTGTAGGTTTCACAGTGTCACTTTTACGAGGCGTTCCTGCAACAGAACGCCCACATGAAACCTGACACAGGTTTTCATGTGGCACAGGGCTTTACTACGTGACGCATCTCCCTAGATGCGTCACGTTGTAAATAAGGCGCAACGTGGCGCATGGTTTCCGCCGCCGCTGCGTCACAGAAGTGACATAACGGCGGCGTAAATGTGTTGCAAGGGGCTTGTAAATCTGCCCCATATACTTTATTTGTTAATTGCGCTCACTTCTACTTCCAAGTTGCACTCTTGGCAAAATTCACGACTGCAGTCTGTATCAAAGTAAGTGGATGGTGAGATGTTTCTCTGCGCCTCCTTTTGCAAGGAGTGGAGGTTACTCTAAAAGGAATCTGGTGAAATAATGGGATACATATTCTAAGGTGCCACAAGAAAACTTGAAATACAGACGGTGGCCCTATTTTATTAACAGGCATACTTCTTCGCTCCTTAGCAACAGAACTAAAGCCCTGGGAGGAATTCGGTGCCGAGGAAGACGTGTCCCGTCCAGCCCTGTGCAAAGCCCTCAGTATTCCAGGCCACGTCTGCGCGGGCCCAGTGGTGCAGCCCAGGAGCTCGAGCCATTGTCAGCTAGCAGGTGCGGCTAATGAGGTCCGCAGAGGTCACCTCTCATTGCTCTGAAAGAACAGAGGCCCTTTGAACCGCCCAGGGCTGAGTGACAAGGAGATGCAGCCTATGGCGCCCAGCACTGTGGGGCGCGCCAAGGGGTACGTCATCATGCAGAAGAGCCGCCGTCATATGCAGAAGAGCCGCCATCATCAGCGCTGGGCAGCGACGTTGCACTCACTGCCTTTCTTCATCTTTTTGAGAACAGGAGTTTCATAGGAACTAATGCGGCGTACTCGCAGTGCTTTCATTGTGTGAGAGGATGATAGATAGATCAGGAGCGTAGCTTCACGGAGTTGTTTGTAGTGTCACAGCCCCTAATGTATTTTCTTGTAAATAGTTGGGTACTGGCCCTTTCAGTCTGGTATGGTGAGGTGTTTGTCGGATGTCACCAAGAATTATTTATATACACACAGACAGAAAAGCACACACTCTCCTGCTCTCTTCTTTAAAAGTCTTAAAAAATTGATATTTTGCAAAAGGTTGTGGTTTTTCTCACTTTCTAGAAATGTTGTGCACTCATAATATCTGCTCATGCAGAATCAGAAACACCTCTAAGCGAAATACGTGACTTAAACTGGTGGCTTGAGGGGGACTTTATTAGCGGTGGAGAATGGACCATTTACTTGCTGGTAATCTTTATTACCCGATTAGACGTCCTCCTCGTCCCAGTCTTAACTTATGAGGCGTCCCGCCTCCTTGGCAGCCCATACATACGCTCACAATATCACTGCTCCATATTTACAAGGACAGGAAAAGCCACCCTGCGTTGCTTTCCTGTGCTCTGAAAATGACTTAGTTCGGCGCAGCCAAATGGCTTGCGGAATGCACTCAGTCACTTTCTCGTAAATCTGCCCCAAAAAGTAAGCCTTTACTGTTGAAAGGAGAGAAAGAGGTGGCCAACTACTGGGTGAATTGTATATTGTGAAGCTAGAAAACCTGGTACCAATCCCGGGTACCCCGCTTGACTAAATAATGTGATCCTAGGCAAATATTTTATTTTAGAGAACCTCCTTTTTCTTCGTTATCACATATGAGCGTACCCAATAATCTAATGTATAATCTCATGCATGTCAAAGATATAACTCCTTTTTATTTTACAGAAACTATCTCATTTTCACATGCTATCCATTGCATGATTTAGATGCCACCTATTTTCAGGGTTCTGCTCTTGCATGGGCTCTTAGAACCCAGCCAGACAGTTGGTTCAGCTCTCCCTATTAATTAGTTGGCTCACCCACCTCTATTGGATATAGTATGTAAAATTACAAAGGACCTGCAATACATGTAATACGATGGAAGCTCTTTCAGCATGTGATGAATTGGAATGCAGAATATTTGCAGTGCATGCACTGGGTCACATATACCCAGGGCCACTGGAATTAATCGGCAGAGGAGAGCCCAGTTATGTTGCAGGGTTGGCTAAATTAGGCGGCAAGAAAAGACCATTTATGCAGCATAATAAGAAATTTTATGTGATAGTATTACTGCATTATTTGTAATTTTTGGTCTGGGTAACACTGTTTGATTTGACCATTATAGTATTATTATTATTATTATTATTAAAGGCTTTTGTATCGCGCTCTATTACTAAAAAAATAGTATCCTGGCGCGCTGAAGGCAGAGCATTTTGGGAGAGGACTAATGACTAATAACTGAACATAAGAAAAACAGTTAAACTATTGTATTAAAAAGGTGAGTTTTTAGTCCTTTCTTAAAAACATTGAGAGTCGAAGCAGTTTTTAGATGAAGGGGAAGGGTGTTCCAGGATTTTGCTGCTCTTACCGAAATAGATTGGCCGCCAAGTCTACAGTATTTGAATTTGGGAACGGACATTTGGCACAGGTTGGCCGATCGCAAGAGGCGATTAGGGACATACAAACGGAACCTTTTCCACAAGTAGATAGGGCCAGTTTGATGAATGGCTCGGTAGGCCATCACTAGGATTTTGAACTGAATCCTAAGGGCAACAGGAAGCCAATGGAGAGCACACAGCAGAGGGTGTGCACTGGAACGCCTAGGAACATTAAATAAGAGCCTGGCAGCAGCGTTCTGAATGACCTGGAGGCGATGAATCAAATATGCTGGTAATCCGCCAAACAGTCCATTCGCGTAATCCAATCTAGAGAGAATCAAAGCGCGAATAACGGTCTCTTTGGCTTCTTTCGGCAGGAGAGGGAAGAACCTACGTAGAGTTTTTAGGGTGGCAAAACAGACCCCCGTGAGTTTCTTAATGTGATCCTCAAACTTAAGGTTCTTACTGAACCAGACTCCTAGGTTTTTTACTGGGCCAGATGTGGCTTTAGGAGGGGGTAGATCAGCAGGCCAGAGACGCTCATTAAAGTCCTCAGGGAAAGAGCCATACAACAAGATCTCAGATTTACTTTCGTTGCATTTCAACTGGGCACGTGCTAACCATTGAAAGACAGAGGACAAACAATGTTGGGCCACCGACGCATCTAAATTACCTCTGGGCCAGGTAAACAAAAGCTGCGTGTCGTCGGCGTATGCCATAATTATTGCACCCAACTGTTCAGCAAGGTAAATCAAAGGGGTAAGGTAAACATTAAAAAGTAGGGGGCTTAGGATGGACCCCTGGGGAACACCTGTAGAAAGTAATTTAGGGGTGGAGGCAAAAGGAGGCAGCCAAATTTGTTGTGTGCGGTTATCTAAGAATGAAGTTAGCCAATCAAGTGCAGGGCCGGTAACACCAATATCAGCTAGTCTGGCGAGTAGGAGGGAGTGAGGCACCGTATCGAAGGCAGCAGAGAGGTCCAATAAAATCAGAGCCGCTCTGCCACCCTCGTCAAGACACTCCCGGATGGCCTCCGAGATTTCAACTAAGGCCGTCTCGGTGCTATAAGTGGCCCTAAAGCCAGACTGAGCTGGATGTAGAGCCTCTGTTGATTTGACAAATAGTACAAATTTAATACCCAAATGCAGCAACAAACAACTGAGAGATGACCAGTCAACCTTTGCTAAGTGTGCAGAAACTCGTGTCACCATGTTTTTAGTTACTTTTGATCCGTTTGACTAGACACAACATATCTTTTTGTTAAAAAACGTCAGATTATGCTTTAGATAAAAGCCATGGCCAAAAAATCACAGCATTCTAGTGGCTGCTATGGTCAGAGGATACACTCCATACTTTTTGCTTTGATTTACAGGGAAGCCAAGCTGTTGGTTGAAAAAAAATCTGCATAGAGACATGCCAACTTTTAATACACATTCACACCACCTCTGACAGGTGTATAATAACCCTTCTGCCAAGTCAGTAAACACGATGCAGAGGACACATGCAAGACAAGAAAAACGTGTAGAAAATGTGTTATGGAGAATCATCATTTCATCTGACATTCACTGATTGTTCCCTGCACCGAGGATGCATTGGATCACTGACTATATCGGAAACAGAATTATCGTGTGGACATAATATTGTGTAAAAAATATTGAGGGCTAAAATATCGAGAAGGTAAGTGCAAATAGGTAAGTATAGATTTACTATTCTTAACTTCACGTGCACGTATGCATCATCAAGATAAACCTATGTGAACTTATATATAATAAATCTCTGCGTGCATATAGAAACTTACCTTTATTTATAATATTTGTGTCCTCGTTATTCTTGACACAATATTTTGGTCTGCGATATTTCTGTTTCCGATGTCCTGTTTAAATACCGTTGCATTTAGATCATCTGTCTTCACCACTCAGCCACCTGCCACCAGAGCGGGCAAGGAAACAGTTGTGTGACAACCAACTGCACTTTTTCTGCATGAAAATATCGTAATGTGACATCAACTATGCCATCCGGCTCACACAGGGCATAACACGGAAATTATACTAGCTACACAATGTAAACCACACACTGAATCTGGGCAAATGTGAAGTTCAGAAGAAAAACTTGAAAATGTCATGGATCCAGCCAATTCATTGCTCATATTTACAAAGTGACTGAGTTGATTCATTGGGTGCGATGACAACTGTCAGCCAACCATTACCCCAGGAAGAAAATCAATCACAGCCATCTTACAACACCAAAGGCTGGATTGAGCTAATTTGAAGATGGGTGAGACGAAAAAGGCGAGGAGGAAGGTTCCATTAAAGCAGGGGAGATCTTGTAGCTAGGAGACGGAAGTAAAGTCAGAGTTTCTGGACAATAAACATCACTTCCTGCATGCAGGAGTGGGAAAGACAGTGGAAACTGGCAAAAAGAGATTCAAATGTAGATTTCTGAGAGCTCAGCATGAGGAGATAATCTTTTCAGAGGAGAATTGGTGTCAGAGAGAGGATTGACTAAAGAAACTAATAATTGCAGTACTCACATCATTGCCAGTCACATTAGTGTTTGGCCTAAATTAGTGCAGCAAACAACTACCTGCTGAGAGATACCACACATCTCTCATCAGAAAGAGCAGGAATTGGTAGCCCGTTCTCGAAAGACTAAGGGCTCAATTACGAGTCTGGTGGTCCATTAACCGCCAGACATGCGGTAGCGCGAAGGTGGCGGTCTTCCGACTGCCCTATTACAATTAGGGCAGTCGGACTGCCATTGCTTCGCCGCAGCAGTTAGGGCACCGCCATTCCATGGCAGTGGTGCGGCAGTGTAGAGGCAGTAATATGCTTGGCAGGACCACCGCAGTGCAGCCGAGCATAATATAAGTTTCCTCACCACCACGGTTTTCATGGTGGTGAAACCGCCTTATAATCCTTGGAGGAAATGAAACAGCGCCATCTGTTGCTCTGAGCTATGGTGTGTATGCAGGGGGGGCACAACATGTGCCCCTGTGTGTATGTACCCCACCCATTTCCTGCACAGCAAGGACTGCATAGTCCTTGCTGTGCAAAAACTATTTTTGCCAAAACCTATGTCGTGCCCATTTTCTGAGGCACTGCCATGGGAATGTTAACAAAAAGCCAGTCAGACACAAGAAACACACGTAATCTGGCGGGAGGCCAGACCACAGATTTGGCGGTGCACTGGCAGGCGGACCTGGGGCTGCATCTCCAAACTCGTAATCAGGCCCCAGGTTGTGCGTTTTTTGCATTGCTTCTCGTAGATATTCATCTATGTTTATGTTTATGTTTATGTTTATGGGATTTGTAGACCGCGTGACTACATTTAGGCATCTCAGCGCTGCATGAATCAGGTAGAGGGAATGAGCGCTTACTCTTGTGGAAAGAGCCAAGACTAACGTTTTTTTTCGTTTTGGGTGAATCAGATATCTGGATCTAGACCAGTGGTCTTCAAACTTTGTTATGCAAAGCCCCCCTGACCAAAATGTTTGGGGGTCGGGCCCCCCTCAAACATGTAAAAGGGTAGATCGAGGCAAGGGTTAAGATGGCCAAATAAATTGTCAGTACATAGGGATTTCCTCTGGGCAAAAGCTCCATCCAGGTCCTCTTACCAAAGACACATTCAGATCTTCTCTGCAAAGCACCATCCTGATCTGTACTTACAATGCCCTATCCCGAGAGCCCTGAAAATTTACATCCAGACCATAGCTGCTACGTTTTCTGAGTGCTTGTGTCACATTTCTATGGTGTCAGTGTGCTTAGGAGTGACATTCAATGACCAAATGTGCGACACTTAAAGTAAGACTTTCCCATGAACAAAAACAAGCAATGAAGTGCATGGAAAGAGCTAAATCTTGGAAATTGCATCCTTTTAAGAAATGAGAAGCATTAAAAAGTTCTAGAACTGTTGAAAAACATCTGCAATGGAAGGTCACAAACCTACAGCCCCTTAATGACCCGACCATAACAAAAATTGACTGACTTATGCATTTTAGCGCTGTGATGTTGACACTAGCACTAAAATGCTAGTCTAACCACCCATGCGTGGTACTTGACAAGCCAACCAGACTCATTCTCCAGAGTTCTCAACAAGACATCCTCAGTGCTTGAAATAGAGAAATAAAAGTGCAGATACTCTGTACCAGAGTACCTGCATGTTTCTGAGAAGTGCTGGTACTCTCCAATTTAAAATATTACGTTTTTCTTGAGAAGTGCAGGTACTCTCCTTCTCAAAATAAAAAATTGCCAGTACCGGCCAGTACCAGCCCATTTAAAGCACTGGATCTCCTCTAGGAAGCTCACCATGGACCCTCTCTGCAAAGCCATACCTCGACATTCTATGAAAAGCACCACACAGATCCCACTTGTAAATCAGTACTGAGATGGTCAGACCCCTTTCTAGAAAGCACAGTTCGGACATCCTTTACCAAGCCCCACGCAGAACCCACTTTGTAAGACACCATTCACTACCCCTTTTCATAGCACCATCAAAGACCCATCCAAAACACTTCTGCAAACTCCCACTGGGGTGTAGTTTTTTAAAACCACATCAGCCCCCATCTTCAGACTCCCATCCAGACAGTAGAAATTTTAGAGTGTGCAATGCTCAGTCTCCCTGTTCACCCTTCGGTACTTACGAGTTTTCAAGGCTGCTCCTCCCCTTCCTTACACAAATCTGAGCCACTCTCAGTACAAGCCCAACTGCCTTTAAAAATAAGGCCAAAAATGCACAATGACATAAATCGGCTACAAAATGATCCATTCAAAACCACTCGTGAGTGCGTTCTGGGGCTTCTGCTTGCCACTGGGGAAGGTGGACTGGCACCCCCCTTGAGATTACTCCACGGCCCCCCAGGGGGGCGTGCCCCACAGTTTGAAGACTACTGATCTAGACTGTTCCAGAGCGTAGGTATCAGATGGGTGAAAGACCTTCCACCCCATCTGGCTCTTTTTATTGTGGTATCTTTCATGAGAAAGTTTGAGCTCGATCTGAGCTGACGGTGGGGAGTATAGTGAGTAACCAGGTTTTGAATAGGTGCTGGGCCCCTTTCGTGCATGGCACGGTGTGCCAGGTTGAGTGACTTAAATTTAATTCTGGCTTTGACTGGGAGCCAATGTAGTTCCTTCAGTCCTGATTTTACTGAATGGCGTCTAGGTATGTTCAGTAGTAGTCGCACTGCTGCGTTCTGAACAATTTGTAGGAGGTTTGTTACATATTTGGGAGTGCCTAGGAAGAGGGAGTTCCCGTAATCTAGCCTCGAGATCACCAAGGCCTGGACTACTGTTCTCCTTGCATCTTCTGGAAGTAGGGAGATGATTTTCCTGATCAGGCGTAATATCCCAAAACAGGTCCCGGATAGTTTTTTGGCCTGTGTCTCCATTGTGAGATTTTGATCCAGCCACATACCAAGGTTTTTAATAGCTGGCTTGGGAGAGGGGGGTGATCCCCAGCTGGTTGCCCAAGGAATTTGTGAGCGAGGTTAAAGTTATTTCCCAGGATCATTAGTTCCATCTTGTCGCCATTCAACTTAAGTCTGCAGTCGGCCATCCAGGATCCTATTTTCTCAAGGCAGGGGATGAGTTGCCGGTGGTCTGAGTTAATGGTGTCTGAAATTGAGAAGACTAGTTGCGTGTCGTCGGCGTATGGCACGATGGAAATACCAAATTCCTGGATGATATGAGCTAGGGGACTGAGGTAAATATTAAAGAGGGTTGGGCTCAGGGAGGAAGCCAGGGTGCTGAAAAAGGATCTGACTTGAACCCGGCTTCCATGCATTAGACGGTCCTATCACTCAGAAATGAGGCAACCCATTCCTTTGCTGTTCCACTTATTCCAGCCCCTTCCAGCCTCTGGATCAGCACTGTGTGGTCTACGGTGTCAAAAGCGGTGCTCAGGTCTAGGAGCACCACTGCTGCAGTTTTTCCCTGGTCGAGGATGGCTTTGAGTTTTTCAGTGACCACTTACAGTGCTGACTCAGTGCTGTGTTTGGATCTGAACCCCATCTGTGTCTGATGGATGACGTTGTTATTTTCGAGAAAGGAGGAAATTGAGGTATTAACATGTTTTTCTGCCATCTTGCCCACTATAGGCAGGAGTGATATTGGACAGTAGTTTGATAACTCGGCTGGGTCCAGGTGTGGCTTTTCCAGCAAGGGTTTAATAATGGTATGTTTCCATTCCTTGGGTACTCTGCCTTTTTCAAATGAAAGATTAATGAGGTTCCCTAGTTGAGTGAGAACGGGTTCTCCTCCTTGGACAAGGATGTGTGGTGAAGCGGGGTCCAAAGGGGATTCTGATTTGATTTTCTTTAATAGTGCAGAGATGTGGTCTGGGTTAGTGGGGGGGATGTTCATGAGGGCTGGTGAAATCGTGGGAGCTTTGATTTGAGACTCTATTTGTGAGATGAGGGTGTTTCCTGAGATCCTTGCAGGCATGGGTCAGAGGGAATTATAGTTGATTTCAACTTTATTTTTAAAGAAGGTGGCCAGACCATTGCACCTATCTTTGGAGTGTTGGGGACTGCTTGGCCCTTGATCTGTGGTGGTTAGTGATTTAACAATTTTAGAAAGTTCCCTGGCCGAGTTGGAGGATTTGGCGATTTTTCCTTCATAGAAGGCGCCTATCTATCCCTTACACCACCCACCATGTAGGTCTCAAACTTTCCAAGATGTTAAATGGATGGGAAGGCAGGATATGAGTTGTCAAGCCTGTCCGCCTTGGGACCATGTTATCTGTTATCTCTGCTTACCCATGTTAGTAATGGGACCACATACCAGAGGCTTTGCCCAAGGGGCCCTCTGAAATGCTTGTTCACCAATTCTACCCTTTAAATGTGGTAAATGTCAGGATTGAGGAGCACATATGTGAACACATTGCTCCAGGGCTTTAAGTGGGATGAAAAAAGTGGGAAGTTCTCAAGGGAGCGTGGGGATGTAATTAAGGGCATGGCTTAAAAACACCTATGCTAAAAACCTGTGCTTGGCATAGCGTGCCGCTCGACTGGCATGTTGCTGTTTCTGTCACTGCATCCAGACATATAATACAGCAAGTAACATTATACCTACAACAAGACTGTACTATTGGCTTTGACAATTGTTGTTAGTGCATCAGATCAATAAGCAACAACTATGGCTTCATTTTTTTTTTCATAAAGTTTTATGTAGCGCTAACATGACCCACGAGGGTATCAGAGCGCTTTGTAGTATACAGTATAAAAACATAAGAAAAAAAAAAGATGAGGTAGTATACATGCATTTGATATTTGTCATTACGTACAGAAGGGGTGTATAGTATACGAATAACATAGATGACCCGTCTCCAGCAGTAGTATTTTTACTTCCATGTATCACTGGAGGTAAGGAGTTCCAAAACTTTGGAACAATCCCTGAGAATGCTCTGCAGCCAGTCCTCTTTTTATGGAAGGATTGTGGTTTGAGAAGTAAAGTACTCACACTTCACTGTTGTCTGCATCCTCCCAACCTTTCTAGCTTTAGCGCTAAGTAACTGGGTGTATTGTTATATATTGCTTTATGTGTCATGTTGAATAAAGGTACAGGCAGAAGACCTTTTCCGAAGTTGCCTGGTGTTAGCCGCCTCTATACCCACTCAAGTTTACCAAACAAAGAGGCAGGCGCTGGAGACTGGAAGGCAGGAAACAGAAGTTTTATTCTCTCCGGAGGAGAAACACATCAGTTCGGACAGCAAGTATCGTCACGAGGTGCTCTAACCGCATCTCCGAGGCCTAGCCTCTTATACACAAGTTTATTGTTTTATTACGTAAACACATCTCTGTCATTTACTTTGATGTAAGGAAAGACATCCTCGGAATCCCCACTTCAGGCCCGTTCCCACACACATTTACAGTTGAAGTCCCCACCCCGGTCACAACAGGTGATGATTGTCGCGCAGTAGGACATTCCGCCGATTCACGGAATGTGTGAGGTTGATCGGATCTCATGGGGTGGGGGCTTCGATCAACTCTTGGATCCTTTGATGGGGGAAACTTCCTTCTGTACAGGAGAGGGGGGGGGCAATAACAGTATCCGCAGGGCCAGGTGGCGGCCTGGGAACGAGGAAGACAAACGGGCACAGAGGAAAAGGGGGTTTTATCAAAGGATCCGGGACCATGAAAGGAATGGTGGGAGGTGTCGCGCTGGGAACAGGATGAGGTTCCGAGGCAGAGCTGCGTGGGAGAGGGATTTGATTCTCATGGGAGAGCAGCGCAGATGGAGAGGTTTTATGGTCTATGCATGAGAGAGCGGGGTGACCAGTGCGTGGGGGTGCTTGTGAGGGCGAGGAGCCATGCTGAGGGTCAGCGGCGTGCAGAGGGTGGTTCTGACCAAGGCACCTAAAATGGCGGGTGTGCACGAACAAAATGTGTGGCATCGGGGAAAAAGGCAAGATGGCGCAGATAATGTTTACCAAACCGTATTAACTTTCCACAGTCCTCCCTTTAACATTCCCAAGACATCTTGCTGGCCTATTTCCTATCCATGTCTACTGTGGCAATCATAAGTAAAGTAGTAGGAACCCAGGCGAAGGAGCTGTGCATAAACATTACATTTACAATCTTTCATTTTAGGAGGCGGGCCCATCGTTAAGCTTGTTGCAGGAAAGTCATAGTAATGCAATATCGGACAAAAAAGTGATTCTGTAGTGAGAGCGTTGGGTACATTTCATAGATGCTTATAGTCATTCGGAATATGAACTGATAGGTTATTACATATGTAAGTTCATTCCGTTCTCGGTTGGAGCATAATCAATACAATGGTGGCTGGGAGAGAAATGAGACGTAGTAAAAACGATAATCAGGGGTGTCATTGTTCGAAGGTGAGGGGTGTTGCCTTTTCCAGTGTCTTATTGTTGTGGACCATTATTAGTGAGTTCTCGGCATTCTTTGTCGTTTTCTGTTGGCACTGTTGAGCGCCGGCGGTGGAGCTATGCGTTCAGCTCTAGTCCAGGTCCTGCGTTGCAGGGCACAACCTTTTCCTCGTTTTTCTGGTCAAAAAGGTCCTTTTTCGCCCTGTGTCCAAACTATTCTTTCGTGGGTACCTTAGACAGGGCACCCGAGTTTCAGTTTAGTTTGCAACGAAACCCTATTCAATCTGACTGCAGTTTTTCCTTTTCGAGTCAATTGTCAAAGAGTTCAGGTGGAAGAAGGGGTGTGTGAGTAGTCCTTAGGGTAGGTCGGGGGAAGAGGGGATGGAGCGGGGCCAGATCGGGAACAGACCAGGGGGATGAAAAATTTCAGGTAGGTGGGCCCATGATCGGGCTCAGAGGGCGGGGACTTTCGGCATTTGTTGATCATCGAACAGGGGCACCAGGTCAGCCCTTTCCTTTCATTCGGTCGGAAACAATGCTTCGTCCTGCGACTCCTTACTGTTGCGGTCCCGCCTTGGTCAAAGTCGCTGATGTTCCACGATCAGCAATCAGGCCGCGTGCTCCCACATCCGGTCTCTCTCTCCTCCGACGGTGGTACCCTTAAATGAGTTTGAAAAGACAGTCTTTAGAGAATTGGCAGTAGAAGGTAATCACATAAGTCTATTTCTCTCCCAACTCCAAGCAACTGGGGAAACATCCGTTACACTGGGGTTTACGACCAACGTGTAAATAATTGTTGATAAGTTTGCTGGATTCCCTACAACTTTTCTTCGTGACTATTTCTTTGGCGTTTGTTGGTGTTACATTCATTGTCGTGGTACGAGGTCTGATACCTGTTCATTGCATTTGTTTATTACAGTCACATCAGTTCTTCTGGCAGACACCCACTTTTCTAGTACGAGTCTTACAAAGCTATAACGTCCTTCAGGGCTTTGTATTTTACAAAAAGTGCAACGTGCTATCACCATGGTCTGATAGGTATCTTTCTGAGGAATGAACATAGGCTAAACAATTTTCCATTATATCAATGCATCCTATCTTTCAGCTAAACATTTTACTCTCAACAGGGTTTACTGCAACAATTTCTTCATTTCAATCTAATCTTAACTTCGCAAACATCATTCTAATTTTCTACATAGTCTCTTACAACCTGGCTACTTCATAAAAACGGGGGGGGGGCTCGCGATAACTATTCGACTCATCCTTGTGGTGACCGGGGTCTTATGAAGATCAACTAGGCACATAGCAAACTGGGATGAGGGACTATCGTCTTGCTTTGAGTCGCAAGGGCGTTATCTAGCAGAAGGCTACAGTTCAGTTGGTAAGCGTTCAGGGACATTTCTCAAATTCTAAATTTTGTAGCTTGTTCGTCAACAAATCATTTCTAGGAACAACGGCTGGCCTGTGTCAGCCGTAAGTCGACCCATCCCTTACAGCCAGGGGTGAGTCACATTTTTCAAACTCTCGTCCGGGGCAGCTGATACAAAACTGGGGGAGTTCTGGGAAGACGGGGATGCTTCGATCACTTTTACTGTTTGGACATTGAGATAATTCGGAACGGGGAAGGTCGCGTTACCTGAAGCATTTCATCATAGAAGCCACTGACATGTAGTTCCCTTATTACGGGTCAGATTAGGGAACCTCAGTCGTCTTACCTGTCCTTTCCTTCTTGGCCAATTTAGATCACATCAATATTTAGCAGAAAGGAGAGGTAGTAACATGGTATCAATGTAATTTTAGTTAAGGCAAATTTGTGCAAATACTTGCGGTATTTGGAGCCAATTGGGTGGTGCACCAGGGATGGTTGTTCGCCAATTAGGTGCCAGTCGTTAGGAAGAGTGAGAGTGTGGAGGAGAGAGTGAGAGAGAGAGAGAGAGAGAGAGAGAGAGAGAGAGAGAGAGAGAGAGAGAGAGATGTACAACAATAGGCTAAACAGTACACGTGAGACATGGAGAGTGGCCTTGTACTAGGATAGGCTATTCAGCGCATTGCACAACATGAGACATCTGTGTTAGAATTTAGAAAGCATGCAGTTTGGGACGGACGAGCATTAGGCCGGGTACAAAGGGACATGCATAGAGAAAAAGGGGCGCCATTGTCGCACTTCTCGCACTCTCGGTCCTTTGCCTAGTTAAGTCAATGCATCAGTCGCATAGAAAACATTTTCTCAGTTTCAGACATACGTGGTCTGTGCTCATTCACGCAACACGGGTTAGGGGTGATCGCGTCTCATCATATCATACAACTATTGGCTCTTTCGTTACAAGAGCAGTGTGTGTGGGTGTCTTTAGGTGCCACCTTGTTGCGTTAGTCCGCTTCATGTATCAGACATGGCGTGGCTTCAGATCTTCACTATACCTCAGTCGGGATTCCAATGTAACCTGTAGAGGGAGGAAAAGAGGGGAAGGGAGGGGGACAACATTCGAGCATATCACATGTAGGGGCACGAAAGTCCTTTACTTACCACCTACTCGTCTTATCCCCTCGGGATATAATCCCTGAGATCTTGGTTTCCGAAGCCAGGGGGCGGGCAGTGTGGTAAGGATGGCAAGCGATAGGTTGTTCATGAGGGAGACGGTCCGAATGTGGCATTATAGGTCGTGTGTAGGGAGACGTTAAAAATTAGAGGCGCTTAGTGCGAGGTATCTAGTTATCGGGGATCCTTAAATCATTCCCAATGCTGTGATGTCCTAAGGCATACTCGCTCTTTGGCCAACCCTATTCCCTAGTACCTTTGAGTACCATACCTTTATAACATTTAATCATTCACACCGCTTTACTTTACCCATTCTCAGAAGTCGAGGTCCTCCTTCATGCGTTTGTTCCTGAGCTAGTCGCACATTTGGGGGTAGTGTATCGTGCCCTAGATTCGATCATCAATCCGAGGCTGAGCGACCATTTTCTAATAACCTTAAAAAGAGAACAAAACAGGTCGTACAGAAAAAAACCCTTCCCGCTGATCCCACATTTACAAAAGTATGCGATACCTGTTCGTAGTTTGAAAAACCTTTATTTGCATAATCGTTCAGCATGTAAATATGAGAGTGCAATCGTATTTTGGCCGGACACGGCGTTGGCTGAAGTGTGTACAGTAGGGGGCTATTCTGCAGCATTAAAAATATTTTAAAAGAGTTCATTTGGTTATTTGCAGGAAACTTAAAAACGTCTATCAATAGTTGAGGGATCAGGGGACGTTCATTTCATAATTGGAAGCATAGTCAGATTAGTTGCAATCAAATTTCCTAGAAGCATACCGTGGGCGTGTGTCATAAGCGTCGTTATGTATCAGTTACAATAATATCATAATAAATCGTACATTGAAACCAACATTTTAACGGGATCTTTTTACATGTTCGCCAAGTGAACCCTCCCCCCTTTTTCGTTAAGTGTACAAAGGATCATATACATATCTCAGAACATCAAGTCTTATTAGCAAAAAAAAAGGGACACCACGAGGTGTTCGTTAGTTCCTATTGCCACCGGCGCCATTTATGGGCGAGGCCGGGTTAGTCCGCAAGTAGCATCAGGGACAAAATGTTTCCAACAACCGGCGGTTGGACCAGAGTCCTTTTCGGCAGTTCAAAACTTGTGCTAACAGAAGGGGCAGGCAATGTGGACCGTCAATCAAAAAGGGGAGGGAGGCAAAAATCTCCCCTACCGGGTCACGTTGAGATTCAGCCAGAACTTGTTTGAGTGATCAAGGCAGTTGTTCCCCACCGGAAGCCTGCAGGGGTCGAGGGCTCCTGGGACTCTTGTAGAATCTTCAAAGCTGTGGAGATGTTGTCGGAGGTGGGGGCTCGTGCCCAGGTGGGCAAGCGTCCAAGTTACGTTGCTGGTCAAAGTTATTCTAGCGGCCTAGACTCGGCTTCCAGGGGGCCCAGATGCCATTTTGAGACTCCGCAGCAGTCGCCCTTCGTCGTGTCTGCAAGAGTGGATGAGACTTCTTGGGGCGAAAAATGGAACACCGTGCCGTAGGAGCAGGACATTCGGTTCAGGGCGCTAGGGTGCAGCTGTGGAGCCTCCACCTGGGGAGGTGAGGGAGGCTCGTTCGCGCCGCCTCCCTCTCCCACTGCACCCCACGCCGTCCCTTTGCACGGGTATACGTGATGGCCGGACCATATCCCGTGCTCCACAAGTACTCTTGAGGGCCATCATATGTCTCGTGCTGCGCAAGTATGGCGGCTGGCCATTCCATGTCCTGTGCTGCGCAAGTATGTGCGTCGCGGTTGTATGTCCTGTGCTGCGCAAGTATGTGCGTCGCCCGGCTGGAGGATTTCGGCGCCGGGCCAGGGCTGGGAAACCTCCACCTGGGGAGGCGAGGGAGGCGAGGGAGGCTCGTTCGCGCCTCCTCCCTCTCCCAGCCCCCCTGCACCATTTCTTCTGCGGAGGTATTTGTGATGGCCAGACCAGGAGATGCGAGGGAGGGGGTCATATGCATCCGCCCCCACTCTACTCGTGGTCCGTGGGCCGCTGCCCCAGGAAGAAGAGGATGGGACATGCCGGGCCCGTGGTGCCTCCTGGACTTCCCACCGGCGACCTCTTCGATCGACGGCTGTCAGCAGGACCCCGCCCCACACGTGCTGCGTGTTTCACCTTCCGGATGGGCGTGACCGGTGACCTGCTGCATTTTGGGAACTTCCGGAGTGGGTGTAATATGTATTGTATTGCTCCTATTAATACGGTGTTACTTTACTGGAATTAAATCTTAAATTATATAACAGAGACTTGGTTTCCTTGAATCCTTTTACTACGAGAACCTCGCTACAGTGGGGGTAGGTATTTATGCCTGGGTAATGGGGGGGTGTCCACAAGAACAGTTTTCCTGAACGGAGGTTGTCTATGCAGGCCTGTAATTGCTTTTGTTCACAGAGTGGGGGGGCAACAGAGAGTGATCAGTCCCATTGCACTCGAAGTTTGAGTTCGTTAATGGAATGTATACTAATCTGTCCGAAACTACTCTGTGTGTTATCCGAAAGGGTGGCTTTTGTGTTCGGGAATAGTAGCGGTAGTACGGGGTTCGTTACCGGGTAACTTAGAGCTTGACTGGGTTTCCCGTTTTAGCGTTGTTCGAGCTATGAGAACTCAAACATGTCGCTGAAATTGGTCTGGTGAAATCTGTGCCATCGGGCGTAATCAAACGTGGTGGTTCTATCCGGCCTGTCTGTGTCAGTCTGATTCATCTTTGTCTCACGCCTTTTCCCTTTCTGCCGGCCTGTTATTTCTGTCGGCCCTCTGCTCTTACCCATGTTCAGTAGAGTCGGGCATTGGGCTTTCCAGTGTCCGGAATATTTACAAAAAGCACATTGATTTTGTCCTAAGTCTGTTCGTCCTGCGCGTAATGTCGGGGGATTACGTTCGGGTCGTCGTGTCTTGGGGTTGTCCTGTCGGTACATCCCTTTACACCGTTCCCTTCCTGTGTTTACTCCTTGGAACCGTGTCCCCGCTATCCCTTCCTTTGGCCTATCGAATGCTTGGAAGGTTGTCTTTACCTACTCTGACTTCGTCTCTTTCTTTTCGTTGCATTGCTTCTTTGTGCCACATACCGAGATTGTCGAGCATAATAGGCGTTGTCTTACTACTACAAAGGGCTATTTCTAACGTTTCTATTTTATCAAGGTCGAAGGATCCTATCAGTGGCCACTGACTTTCTCGATCCTTTTTCGTATATTTATGCCACAGCTTGCTATAGGCTATAGCGATCAATCCATGTCTCATGAACATGTCCTTATTAGGGGTGCCCTCCAGTGGAGCCGGGTGGTTCATCTCTAATAAGCGGTCCGGGCTAAACAGGCTACCAATCAGTGGGGAGAAGACAGGCATGACGGATCACAATGGGGACAAAAGTCAGCACTACCTATCTTATCACTGCGTGCAAAGACTAGACAGAATATTTCTATTCTACGTTGTTTGCAAGCGGTGAATACCTCAAGAACCAATATCAAACAGTCAATGCTCGGTCAATCAAACAATCAGTGGGGAGAATAAATAGGCACGCAAAAGTCTGCGTTCCCTACCCTTTCACTACCTGCAAAGAGGGAACCTGTTCTTTCCTGTTTGTAGACAGAGAATCTCCAGAAAGCAATCCGCGAACAGTAGTTCGGGTTTAATCAATTAATCAGTGGGGGAGAAAGATAGGCACGACGGCTGCGTTACCTATCCTTCACTGTTTGCAAAGAGAGAGCCTGTTGTTTTCTCCGTTTGCAGACAGCGAATCTCCAAACAAATCAATCAAAGAGTAATACTAGTATTTTCCAAACAATCAAACAATTATTTCGCAATTCGTCGTGTTTACACGACCTTACCCGGACCGCATGGACAGTTTCTTGTCTTCTGAATCCAGCGCCCGATCGTCCTCTATTCTTCGTATTCCTCGCGGCACTCCTGATGGTTCCCAGTCAGGACCGTAGATCACTCGAGAGAGGTCTGTTCGGAACCAGTGAAGTTCGGATAATCGGCTGTCAGACGAGGGACTATCGGACAGGTGCACTCCCGATCGTTGCAGTCGTTCACTCTGTCATCAGGACCTCTCCCACTGGATCCACTGGTCGCTGATGGGCCGCACGTTGGGCGCCAATTGTTGAAAAAGGTACAGGCAGAAGACCTTTTCCGAAGTTGCCCGGCGTTAGCCGCCTCTATACCCACTCAAGTTTACCAAACAAAGAGGCAGGCGCTGGAGACTGGAAGGCAGGAAACAGAAGTTTTATTCTCTCCGGAGGAGAAACACATCAGTTCGGACAGCAAGTATCGTCACGAGGTGCTCTAACCGCATCTCCGAGGCCTAGCCTCTTATACACAAGTTTATTGTTTTATTACGTAAACACATCTCTGTCATTTACTTTGATGTAAGGAAAGACATCCTCGGAATCCCCGCTTCAGGCCCGTTCCCACACACATTTACAGTTGAAGTCCCCACCCCGGTCACAACAGGTGATGATTGTCGCGCAGTAGGACATTCCGCCGATTCACGGAATGTGTGAGGTTGATCGGATCTCATGGGGTGGGGGCTTCGATCAACTCTTGGATCCTTTGATGGGGGAAACTTCCTACTGTACAGGAGAGGGGGGGGGCAATGACAGTATCCGCAGGGCCAGGTGGCGGCCTGGGAACGAGGAAGACAAACGGGCACAGAGGAAAAGGGGGTTTTATCAAAGGATCCGGGACCATGAAAGGAATGGTGGGAGGTGTCGCGCTGGGAACAGGATGAGGTTCCGAGGCAGAGCTGCGTGGGAGAGGGGTTTGATTCTCATGGGAGAGCAGCGCAGATGGAGAGGTTTTATGGTCTATGCATGAGAGAGCGGGGGTGACCAGTGCGTGGGGGTGCTTGTGAGGGCGAGGAGCCATGCTGAGGGTCAGCGGCGTGCAGAGGGTGGTTCTGACCAAGGCACCTAAAATGGCGGGTGTGCACGAACAAAATGTGTGGCATCGGGGAAAAAGGCAAGATGGCGCAGATAATGTTTACCAAACCGTATTAACTTTCCACAGTCATGCAGGCAACCTTTAGGTGTATTCTTGCCTCATATGGCAGCTAGTTCCGAGCTTTTAGGGTCGGAGAGATGTGGCTATTTCTTTTTGTTCCTGATACCAGTCTTACTACCGCATTAAGTGTTGCCTTCAGCGGAGCCAACTTGTATTTGGGTAGACCGCGAAGAGTGGGGCTTCCATAGTCTAATCTTAGTAGCACTAGGGCTTGCGCTACCATTTTTAGGTCGGCCGGGGGGAGGAAGAGTTTGAGTTTCATTAGTATACTTTACTTGTGATTACCCCCTTAGTGGCATTAGTGATGTGCGTCTGCATATTCAGGTGTTTGTCTATGGTGACTCCTAGGGATTTTGCTTAGTCAATGATGAGGGGAGCACAGTCAAAGGTGTGTGATTCAGTGGAGACATGAGAATGAATTCCGTTTTTTTGGTATTCAGCCTGAGGTGGTTGTTAGTGTGCCAGCTTTGCGTGTTCTGTAGAATAGCGTTGAGGGAAATGAAGTCTTCCGGAGTGGAGATTTTTAAATACAGTTGGGTGTCATCCGCATACAGGTGATATAGAATATTCGCTGATTTCAATGCGTTCACCCGGGGTTCCATTAAAGGTTGAAAAGAATAGGTGATAAGTCTGATCCCTGTGGAATGCCCAGGGTGACCACGGAAGGTTGAGTGAGTGAGTTCTTCCTCTTGATTCTCTGAGTTCTGTTATTTAGGAAGGATGAGAACCATTGTAATACTGTCCTCGAGAGGCCCATCCTTCATTCTAATAGTGTCAAGAGGTTGTCATACTTGACCTTATCGAAAGGCGGAGGATAAGTCAAGGAGTATCATTAGGCATGATTTGTTGCAGTCAAGCATTTTTAGTATGTCATCCATTGTGTGTGAGTGCAGATTCTGTGCTATATCCTTTGCAGAAGCCGGATTGGTGATTGTCTAGGAGGTTCTAATTCTCTATTTGGTTGCATAATTGAATTTGTCCACATTTCTCCAGCAGTTTCGCCAAAGCAGGGATGTTGGATATAGGGGGGGTAGTTGTTGAGATCAGATGGGTTGGCGTTGGATTTCTTTAGTATAGGTGTGATCCGCCCTATTTTAAGACAGTCCGGTATGGAGCCTTGTCTCAGAGAGGCATTTATAATTATTGCCCATAGTGGTAGGATAGTTGTTTTTAGCGTTTTGAATAGGGAAGGAGGAAGGGGTCAGAGAAGTGATTGAAGGGGCTGATTGCTTAAGGAGTGCTAAATATTTTTTGTTGAGGGATTGGTGAGAAGGTGTGCCATAAGGCATTGTTTTTTGTGGTTTCCCCTGGAGTATTAAAATGGGCCATGAGTTGTGCGCATTTAATATTTTGGGCCACAGGTTGTGAGGGGCCTTCTTAGATTGGATGTCAAACTCGGTTGCCTTAGCCTTTTCACGGAAGAAATTGGCAAGCTCCTCCCAGGTAGGTGTAGCCAGGTCATTTAGTTACCTAGAGTTAGTCGTGTTGCCTGCTTGATTCTTGACGATTTCAAAGAGCTTTTTTTTTGGCTGGTTGATTCTTGGTTCAAATGGGTTCTTAAGCCTTGGCCTTAAGAATCTTCCTGTTGTATGAGTTCGTTAACCTTCTAAGGTGATCTAGTTGATCAGAGGTGGGTGCTGTTTTCTATAGTCTCTCAGCAACTCTTAGCTTGCGTCGCTCCGAGTTCAGGATCTCATTGAACCAAGGTTTGGACATTTTGGAGGAGACGTTTTTTTTAATGTTGAAAATGCTTCCGTTCTGATATGATGCGACGGTGAAAACGAGTCTCTTCGAAGTTGCATCAAAGGCAGTGAAGAGTGGTACTGCTGCAGAATGAAGATATTTTTTACCCCGTAGGGTGAGGGTAAAAATAGGGAGCCCGATAGGTACCCATTTTTGCACCTGCTTTTTAGAACTGCCGGGGCTGAGCATCGACAGGACCCACTTAAAATCCTGCATCGCTCTAGGAATTAGGGATGCACTCCAGAGATTAGATTACCAGCTGGGAAGGTTTGCTTTTTTTCTCTGGCACATTTCATTCATCCCAATTTCTCCTCTCCACTACAGGAAACGGGAGCCTATTCTCTCCCGTCACAGAATTGGCCCCCGTGGTGGAGAGGGCTTCTCCACCACTAACTATTCTTCCAGTCTCCTCTGCTAGCCGCTAGTCTGTCATTCGATGCCCATTAACCCCTCACTTCCCATACCCCTCCGAATGAATTCCATCTGTGCATCAACGCAAGAACTTTACACTCTTCCCAGGACAAAAGATCACCCTTTTTGTTTGCGTGAACCCTCGATCCAGCTCCGGGCACCCAGCAGTTCTGTAAATGTCCCCTTAGGAGAAACAGATTCTTTACAAAAAGGACAATTGGACTCGTTAACTCGGGAGGATGCAGCAAGCTTGGCTACTGTAATAGTTTACCAGTCGGTCTCCCTACAGTCTGCTTTGTACCGAGTGATGATGTCACAAATGTCACTACCAGAACTTTGGCACGTCATCATGCAGTCACCAGACTGGCTGAATCTCTGCAGAGAGCAAAGCTTTATACAAAGCAATAAATGGCATTTGACATCTTTCCTCACCTACCAGGAACCCAAAATCAATTTACCATAGGCTGACGTCCCAGTCAAACCCTTGCTTCTAGATCCGCTGCCTCATTGGAAATCTATACCCCCAACTCATCATTCGGGCTCCCCCTCCCACCAAGGGTTCGAGTCTCTACTGTGTGAACATCTTTTGCAGCCTAAAGGATAGGAATGTATTGTACCACACTCAGTGGTCGACATGCATTAATAAAAGAGTGGGAACTGTGATGATGTGAGCAAGTGGGGGGGAGTGAGTGTGGGGGAATGGTTAAAGGTGTCACAAAAAAAATTCTGTATATTTTTGTGGGTCTTTCACTTTCAGGTAACTACATATAAAATAATGCACAGCTTAAAGGATAATTAAATACAAGTTATATTAATTAGTGGGAAATGCTCTATCATATATTATGAAACCTCTATAGCATGGGTACTCACAAACTTTCTCTCGAGGGACAAAATTACGTGTGGTTTGTGGCCAAGGGCTGCACAAGTGGGGGTGGGGTTAGTTAGGGGCGGGATCAGTGAGGGCCGGGCTAGAGGGAAAAAAATCCAAACCTTAAAAAAAATTATCAAAGTGGTACTGTAACCTTGTGTGTCCATATAATAACTGCATGGACCCCTTTTAACTGGTACAGGTACTGTAACCTTGTGTGTCCATATAATATCTGCATTGACCCCTGTTTACTGGTACAGGTACTGTAATCTTGTGTGTCCATACAATAACTGCATGGACCCCTTTTAACTGGTACAGCCAATTTTATTTTTTACTCAGCAACAACAGGTATTCCAGAGTTGACCCAAGTCATGTCAAAGTTACCCATTCTAAAGGAATCCACTGCCTTTGAGACCATTCCTTGGGTCATTTGTCTAATGATGAATGAGGAATGTTCTGTGGTACCCAACAGAACTGAGAGATGAGAAAGTGCTTTGCTACTACTGACTAACATCAGGCTTTCCCTTTTTATTGAGGCTGCCAGCGCAGGCCAGGTTGAGCCAACAGTAGCCAAAATCTTCATAACCTCAGCAGTACTCCGCTCTTTATCTCTTCCCTCCCATCTCCCTTCAACCACAAGGGTGGGAGGTTTAGATGCTGAGTCAGACTTAGGCGTGCCCCCTTTAATTGTCTGCTGTTGGGATGTGCCTACTAATTTAGTGCCTCTTCAATTGCTGCCTACAGCAGTTTATGCAATTGTTTATGAAATACTGTGGTAGAGTTTTGTCATTTACCTACTTCCCTAGAAATATAAGAAACCACAACTGAAGTAAAGTCAAATTTGCATAGTTTGGAAATATACATTTTTTTATTGGACTAGTTTGGATTTTGCAGTAATCTTGCCCATCAATCTAGATAGAACAGTACTTTTACAATATGGCGCTGTAATTATTCAGAAACAGAATAATGACCTAGACGTCTGCTCTAGCATAGCGATCCCTGCGCTGCAAGGGTTGTGTTTCAGGTCCGTGTGCCACTGAGAGTTTTGTCCATCCAGAAACCCGTTGCCGCTGCTTTTAGTTCCGGATTCCGCATTGAGTACTGATGGAGTCAAAAATTAGCTAGCATTCGCGCCAAGAATTTTCAATTCTATTAAGGACACGGAGGCGAGGATTATGCTTCTCTTTCATTTACTGTAAACTCACAGCAGCCAATAAACATACAGTTTATTAAAGTTAAACTACATTAACCATCATGCTTGGCCCAAGCCACGCCTCCTTAGCCATACAAGAGCCCTGGTAACAGTCCCAGCTTCCTCTTTCTTTGCACGAACATGCAGCATAAGTTCAATATAAGGTCATATAGAAACTCCAAAATGGAATAACACGGAATCACTTCCAACTTCAGAAAATCTCCAACGTGAGATAGTGGGGAACAGCGTTCCAACGGCAATCTTCAGTAGAAGAGACGTCACTCCTTTTTCTTGTCAGAACCTAGAACAAAGATAAAGAACCCGTAATGCCTGTATAAACAGAATCAATCATAACAATGGGTGGGTAAGCATGATCATAACATGACATAGCCGGGTGGGATAATCCTCGCCTCTGTGTCCTTAATAGAATTGAAAATTCTTGGTGCGAATGCTAGCTAATTTTTGATTCTATTACGGGACCGGAGGCTTCAGATTATGCTAGTTTAACGCTGAATCAAAGACAACAGAAGTAATATCTCCCACCGGCTTATAGTAGAATTGTTTGAATGTCGAATCAGACGACCAATCAGCACAATGCATAATATCCTGAATATTCGCTCCTAGCAAATATGACTTGGAAGCCATAGCACCCCTCCCAGAGTGCGCCCCAAACAGTTGAACATCAACACCCGACTCTTTCATGATAAACTTAAGCCATCTGGCAATAGTGGCAGAGGACACAGGCTTAAATGGTTTCTGTACTGCAATCAAAAGTTGCGTAACCCCAGTCGGTCTCAAGGGACGAGTACACTCCTCGTATGCTTTCAAGCATTGGACAACACAAAGTTTAGCATTACTATGAAAGGCATTATATTCAATCATTCTAGACATAGTTTTTCTGCGGCCTGTAATAGTAAAGGAAACTCCCTCCAGAGTGAATACTCTACCTGCAAGATCCAGTGCCCGCACATCCGAAGATCTTCTGCATGCCGACAAACATAAAAGCATAGCGAGCTTGGCTGACAACTGCTTCCTAGAAAGCAAGTCATTAGAAGGCCAACCATCAAGAAGTTTGATGACCAGAGAAACATCCCACAGCCCAGAATACTTGGGCTTGGGAGGGTTCGCAACATGAATCCCTTTGAGAAGTTTGCACACCAAGGGGTGAACTCCTACTGGCTTCCCATCAATGTGGGAGTGCCCCGCGGAAATAGCAGACCGGAAGTTGTTCACCGATCTGTAGGCTAAACCGCCGGCTGCCTTTTCAGACAAAAAATTCACGACATGTGAAAGGCCTGCCCCCACAGGATCCAAGTCTCGTTCCACGCACCAACATAACCATCCCTTCCAGGATGAAGAATACCTTTTTCTCGTGGAAGGGGCCCAAGCCTGCTTGATGAAATCATTAGCTGTTCCTGAAACTCCAGGCAAGTTCCACTGTTGCCTGAAAGCCTCCATGCCATCAGCATTAGGCGCTGTGATAAGATCAATGGATGTTGTTCCCGTAGAGGTCCCAGGAGAAGTGACTCTGACCAGGGCAACATCCTGGGAAGGTCGCAGCACATCCCCAGCAAGGTCGGGAACCAAGGTTGCGACTTCCAGAGAGGTGTCACCAGGATCACCTCCGCTTTCTGTTTGAGAATGTAGGACGCCACTCATGGGATGAGAAGGAAGGGGGGAAACGCATAGTTCACCGCCCCCGACCAGTCCTGTAGAAAAGCATCCGTTGCCGCCGCCGCTGGGTCCGGCCTCCAGCCGAAGAATCTGGGCAGCTGGCTGTTCAGCCTGGACGCAAATAAGTCGATCTGGCAAGGACCCCAGAGGTCCTGTAGCCAGTGAAACATCTTGGGAAGCAGCTGCCAATCGCTGTAATCCCTCAGGTGTCTCGAGTTCCAGTCCGCTACCACATTGGACTGCCCCGGTAAGTACTCTGCTATAACCGTGATCTGACGGTTGAGGCAATATTGCCAAAATTCCTTGGCTACCTGCACCAGCATGGACGATCTCGTCCCTCCCAACTTGTTTATATATCAAACCGCCGAGACGTCCATTCTGAGAAGAATGCAGCACGATGTCTGATGTGGTGAGAGTGCTTTGATAGCGAAGGATCCTGCTAGAAGTTCCAAGCAATTTATGTGCAACTCTAGCTCTTGAGGAGACCATCGTCTTCCTGTTGAAACAGCGCCACAGCGCGCCCCCCAGCCCCAACGGCTGGCGTCGGATTCTATGACCACCTCGGAAAGGGAACCGAAAATGGCCCTGCCGTTCCAAGCTTCTACATGGTGTAACCACCATTGCATCTCGTCCCTTACTTCTTGTGACAACGGCACTAGGTCTGAATAAGCCAGCCCTTTCTGGAGGTGCTGGATCTTCAATCTCTGCAGGGCCCTGTATTGAAGGGGCCCCGGAATATCACCTGAACGGACGACGCCAATAAGCCTACTATCCTGGCGACCGTCCTGAGAGAGACCATCTGATTGTTGAGAAGAGATTTGATCTCCTTCCTTATGTCCCTCAGTTTCGATTTCGGAAGACTCAACTGAGCTGTCTGCGAACTGATCACGAACCCCAGAAAGTCCGTCATTTGTGACGGTATCAAGGCGGATTTCGCCTGGTTTATTACAAACCCTAGATTTTGGAGCAATGAAATGGTTGTCTGCAGATGGGCTTCGCGCCATGATCAGGATGTCGTCCAGGTAAATTATCAACCGGATGCCCTGTTCTCGGAGTTGGGAGACCACCGGTTTCATCACCTTGGTGAAACACCAAGGAGCCGAGGAAAGCCCGAAAGGAAGGGCCGAGTATTCGAACCATCGTCCGTTCCACTAAAGTTGTAGGAAGCGGCGATCAGGTGGATAGATGGGAATAGATAGGTAGGCGTCCTTGAGATCCAAACGGACCATCCAGTCGCCCTGCCGAAGCAGATCTGCCAACAGATGGATGCCCTCCATCTTGAAATGGTTGTACACTAGAAAGTAATTGAACTCCCTCAAATTTAACACAAGTCTGTGACCTCCTCCCTTCTTCTGAACTAGGAAGATATTGCTGCAAAACCCGTGTGGATCGTGATCGCACACTGCTATAGCGTGTTTGTGAAGCAATTCCTCTATCTCGCTGTCTATAAAGGCTCTCTCTTGTTGGGAAAAATGGAGAGTTCTTGGACCTCTCGTCTGTGTGGGAGTCTGGTAGAACTCTAGCTGAAAACCTCGTATAGTTTGTAAGACCCACGCATCCTGGGTCAGTAGAGCCAAATTGTGAATGAAGTGTCTGGTGCGACCCCCCAGTGGAATGGAAAAACAATCGATTGCGCTCACCTGCAAAATTCTGGGCGTGGAAGCCTGCTCTGTTGCCACCTCTTTGAATCTGCCTCTGTTGAATCTGCCTCTTGTGGGGTAGAAAGTACCACCTCTGGTCGAGTCCCAGTCCCCTCGACCTCTACCGAAATCGCCTCTGGGGGGACCTTGGTTGGCGAAGCGGCCTGGCGAGCGTCCCCGACCTCGTCCGGCCCTGTTGAAAACCTGCTGGTGGAACACCCGCTTGATTCCTGTTTGAGCTTTGTCTAGTGAGGTGAAGGTCCCCACGTATTTGGAGACGTCCTTCACAAAGCGATCTCCAAACAAGTTACCCTCAGCTAAGGGACCTGGTTCCGCCGATGCCAATTCAGTCAGGTTAGAGTTCATTCTCATAAGTAACGATTTGCGTCGCTCCGTGGATAGCCCGCAATTGGCATTCCCTAATAGGCAGATGGCCCGCTGGGTCCATCCAGCCAGGATATCTGGGTCCACGGGTACGCTTGATTCCTTGGTCTGAAGGGCCATTTCAGGGATCTTCGCCGAAGGACCTAAAACGTCCAGCATTTTATCCTGGCAGCCGCGCCATGCGCGGTCGATGCCCTTCTTAGGGTCCTTTGCGAACTTTTTAAAAAAGGTTAGAAGGCTAACGTCAATTTCCGGAGTCTCCGCCACCTTGTGGGCAAGGTCGGGACGAGGGCACTCCGAGTGTAGGCGATTACGCACTTCCTTGTCAAACCCTTTCCTAAGGTTTTCTTGCAGGTATTCCGCCACGGCTGTGGCTGGGACCCAATCAGACGATCTAGGATGGACTATTTCCGTAGGATTGAACGTAAAGGGGGTATTAGGAACGGGGGGTGACGCCGAAGGGGCAACTTTCTTTGCCTTCTTCTTCGGTGGAGGCTCCTCGTCCGTATCCGTGGTGTCTGTACCAGTTGTGGTAGTAGTGTCAGTGTCCACATAGTTTTGTTTGCTCTTGGCCTTGCCCCCTGTAGAATAGCCATGATCCTGCCCTGATGCTGGTAAGGATTGTAAAGCGTCCGAATGTGGCCATTGGTCACTGCTGCCTGCCTGCATAGCTGGTGGAGCTTTCTTTGCGGACTTATCTCTAATTGTTTCGTAATAGGCTTAAGAGCCGCTGCCAATGCTTGTTGCACAGTAGAAGGCACTGTGCTCTCAACAGCCTTGTTGACCGAGGCCTGCACCGAAGCGTCCAAGGTCTCCACAATCTTATCCTCCACTGCAGCAGAAGGCTGCTCTCCATAGGTTTCTTCCCCTGCCTCCTCATCAAAATACACCCAGTCTTCCATCTTACAGCACACAGTGGGTAGATAAGTAAAAGAAGTGAGGTAGACACAAGGTGAGTAAAGGGGGGGTCAGCCCCACTGCACACAAAATACACACAAAAGTTCTGTACCAGACCCCCTCAGCAAAGCTGTATAATGATTATTGCAGCCCCAGGGGCGTCAGAGCCGAGTAAATCCGATATATGGACCGTGTGCACACTCCTTGGCAAGGCAACTGTTAATTACAGCCAGTTAGGCATCCTCTCCACCAGCTCTAAATTAAACGCGGTGAAAATATCAGTGGAAAAAGGCTTAAAACGTGTGCAGCCCAACCGAGTCCAAATCCTACCAGAAATAGCCCAATGGACGTGGTCTGGGCTGCACGCGTTCGCCGAGTGGTTTGCGGCTCTACTAAGGCGTCCGGGCGATTAGGGAGAGCCCTGCACCTTCCTGCGGTCTTCGGAGGAGCCGGCCGAGGAGTGGGAACCCGCAGAGCGGGCCGGTACAGTGTGCGCTAAGCGCGAGGTCAGCGGAGCGAGGCTCCAAGCACGAGCGCTGCAGCGCTCCTAACGCGGCTGCTGCCACCGACCCGCTGATGGGTCCCAGAGCGCGAAGCACGCGCAGAAAAGAACAAAGCAAGTCCTGGCAATATTAACGAAAATATTAGCAAATTAACAGCAAAGCCGTGCAGAGAGCACCATATAAGGTAAAATCATAGCAACAATCATGAACGATATATACAGAAACGTTCTGTCAAGTAATTATAAGCAATATCGAAGTAATAGGAGCATAGCACTTATCTCTTGTTGTGAGCAGCAAAGAAAGAGGAAGCTGGGACTGTTACCAGGGCTCTTGTAGGGCTAAGGAGGCGTGGCTTGGGCCAAGCATGATGGTTAATGTAGTTTAACTTTAATAAACTGTATGTTTATTGTCTGCTGTGAGTTTACAGTAAATCAAAGAGAAGCATAATCTGAAACCTCTGGTCCTGTAATAGAATCCGGGATGCCCGTTACAGTTTCGATGAGCTGCAGCTCCCCCTGGACTTGCATTTCTGCACTAAGTTCAGTACTGCGGGTGCGACGGGGGTCGGAGGAGGTGGGTGTGAGAGGTAAATACTCAGATTGGGGGGAAACTGTTCTCAATGCTTGTCAAGGGAGGGCTCCACCTGGGCAGGGAGTTCATGTCAAAGGTGTCTCTGCGATATCCTCAGGTATCCTCAGGCGGAGCCTAATGAGCTTGAGCCACAAAACACGGATCAAGATATCGATGCCGCAGAGACCAGAGTTATATAGCCGCTCCTAGGCATGTACTTAGTCAAGCGCGTGGGCGACACTGAATTTCCGGGGAAAGGGTAGTGTTGGCTTGTTTGTATGTATTTTTATTTTAGCTGCATGACCCGGCAAGCAGGTTGAGCTTGGCAGTTTGGAACCGGATTCTCTCCTCCAAATCTAACCAGCTCTGCTGCAGGCTGTTTTCTGAGAGCACCAGGTTATACCAGTTGAAATAGATGTGTGACATGGGTTTGGGTTTAATGTGCGGATTTGTCAGTTGGTCTGATCAGTTTCCAGAAGGAGATGATCCGTTAAACACAAGTAGTTTATCCTAAATTGGTAGAAAAGGTGTTTTATTTTTCTACTGTGGATATATAGCATTACAATATTCAATTTTGTCTAATTAAAATAGGTACTAAGGGCCAGATGCATCAAGCGAAATGCGCTCGCAAAAGGGCCAGATTCTCAGAATCTGGCCCTTTGCGAGTGCAATTTTTGCATTTGGGATGCATCATCCCAAATGCAAAATTCGCAAATAGAGAATTCGCTAAATTGCGATTGTTTGCATTTAAGGAATCTCAAATTGAGATTCCTTAAATGCAATGCATGAAAGTATCAAAAATAGCGAATTCGCTAATAGGGCACGCAAATTACCACGAAGTACAACTTCATGGTAATTTGCAAAAACTTTGAAAAATGCACTTTTGTGCATTTTTCAAAGTTTCATGTTGCGCACACACATGCCCTAAGGGCATGTGTGTGCGCAACATATGTGCACAGATCACATTCAGGGGTGTAACAGGGTGTCCTTTGGACACCCCTGCACCCTTGAACTCGCAATCTCAATTTGCGAATCGCTAATTGCGATTCGCAAATTGAGATGTCTTCCCATTCATTCCTATGGGCCTCTAGGCCCATAGGAATGAATGGGGAGGTATTCATTAATTGCGACTCGCAATTTGCGAGTCGCAATTAAGGAATCGCAATTTTTTGTGTGATTGCTTGATGCATTCCATTTTGCTATTCCTTATTAGCGATTCCTTATTTTTCGCTAATAAGGAATCGCAAAATGGATGCTTGATGCATCTGGCCCTATTTCTTTTACTAATCAATCCATACCCTTCACCCTTTATGTTGACCCTCTAAGAAATTGGTTACAAATCAAAAATATTTTCATGCTTCAATATGTAGATAATATAGACAATTATCTTTAGAATGAATGAGTCTGAAAATTCTTTTGGGAAAAGCTTATGAACTTATCTTGTCCTTCCTCATGAAATAAATCCTACAAAAACCATACTTCATCAGTCTCTTACCCCTCCTCTCTCCCTCAATTACTCTCACTTTTCTTGTTTTATGGCTGTATACGCCCCAGAGTGTGTGCGTGCGTGTATGTGGCTGTTTAGAAGACACATTTTTTGTTAGTCTGTTTGTGTTCGTTTCTCTGTGCGTACATGAAATATAACACATATTGCATTACAAATGCTATAGGTGTCACATTTGCAAAAGTTATAACTATTGGCATTGTCATACACAATACCAATAACTCAAACTTTAATGCTGCGAGACCTATTGCATCGTAAATGCTTGTTTTGGAGAAGTGTCCCCGTGTCCCGACACTTTTCTCCAAGTGAATCAAATGTCCCGGTTTTCGAACAGGGTTAAAAAACAGAAATGTCCCCGTTTTTCAGTTTTCTTCCTGTAAATTGCTCTGCTTAAGGCATGTGATGTCACTTAGGTGGGTGCTGTAAAGGCTGCACGCCACTGGACGTAGTTACCTTTGAGCCACCAAGCAGGGCTATTGGTAAAAATCTAATAAAAAACGCACTATTTCTAAAACAAAAGACCACATCCCCTTAATGACAACGCATCTTTTTCACATAACAGGCCTTGTTTACTAAAGTACATAGCGCTGTGGTGAAAAAGCTAAAAAAAAATAAAACGTACAGGGGTTTTAACGCAGGCCCCAACGTAGCAAAGGTGGTTGGGGCAACACTTTGAGGAGTCCCTTGCCCTTGAGGGCCCCTCTTTCGGCCCAATGCCAATTAATATCTCTGAGAAATGGAGTGGTAGCTGGTGATGTTTTAAAGTGGGGCATAAATGTATGTCTTGAAGCCATGTGGCGAGCGATCCCAATTCTTACAATTCTGGGGACCGAAACCGAGATCCTTGCAGCAGGGACTGTAACCCACTGAACTATCTTAACAAAAATAATGAGGTTCCAATCCAAACGTTTCTTAAAGTAACCGCCGCATGCCACTGCCGTGCTGCTGCTCAGCCCTGGGCCCTTCTGAGCAGCAACACATGGGGATTTAGTGAAACACGGTTTGCAGGCACTGAGTCCTCCAGGCTTTGTATTAAGTAGAGAATGGCTTTTTTTGGGAGGATGTTATTGAGGTTGTTGGAGACGATACGAGATCGTGTTTATCCAGTTGGTATGACCATCTTTAAATTACACAGGTACATTTACCTACAATTTTTGTCACAGGGAGACAAAGTCATGCAGTGATATTCACTCAATAGCTGAGGCCACGTTCAAACTCAAATTCCCACGTTGCATTGTCGGCAGCTTAGCCGCTGAATCAAAGCTCCTGCCAATTATGTCACTTTGCATATTGCAGCAGCACCTATAGACTGTACACTCTGTTTTTTTGTTGTTTTAGTGGTGATGTGTTTTTTCCCTAAAAGAAATGGTAGTTCTTGTTAGATGAGAGAACACCAGAGTGACGAGATTTGACTTAGAATCCTTAAATATTTCTATTTCCTGGCTCTGGATGTTTGAAATTCCCTATGTCTTGGCGGGAAGAGTTAGTTGCATCTTTCCACCCCAGATTACCAACACTCATATATATTACTTCAGTTCCGCTCCAAATAGTAGACCACAGACACTCACAGATCACATCTGGTCTCCTGAGTCTCAGTCACTTTCAATCCCTCATTAATTAAACTACTCACACTGAATATTGTATTGTAGTAACCACCATGTAGTGCTTCACACACCTTACGAGGAACTATGAAATTCAAAACCCTACAAATACAACATCCTCTACCTAGGTTACCATATTCTTACTGCTTCAGCACCTCGTCAGGGTATAAAGCGCTATAAAGATGAAAGTATGATGCAATACCACCTCCTACCCACATCTTTCTCTACACCGTTGGTACTCATAGTACGGCCCACGGGCCACCAGCGGCCCGCAGGCCTTTCTTGGCAGCACGTGGACCTTTCAGGTAATATACTCATGGCCCCAAAGAGAGAGAGTGTAGAAAGGGAGATTGTAGAGAGGGAGAGTGGAGAGAGTGGAGAGAGGGAGAGTGGAGAGAGAGAGAGTGGAGGGAGAGAGAGAGAGAAAAGAGTGAGAGAGAGAAAAAGTGGAGAGAGAGAGAGTGGAGAGAGATGGAGGGGGACTGAGACACACTGACTGAGACTGACTGACAGACTGACTGACTGAGACTGACTGACTGACTGACTGACTGACAGAGATTGACTGACTGAGAATGACTGACTGACTGAGACTGACTGACTGAGGCAGATTGAGACTGACTGACTGAGACTGACTGACTGAGACAAACTGACAGAGACAGACTGAGACTTACTGACTGGGACTGACTGACAGAGACTGGCTGACTGACAGACTGGCTGACTGACTGAGACTGACTAAGACTCGCTGACTGACTGAGACTGACTGACTGACTGACTGACTGAGACTGGCTGACTGACTGAAATTGGCTGACTGACTTAGACTGGCTGAGACTGAATAACTGACTGACTGAGACTGACTGACTTAGACTGACTGACTGACTGAGACTGGCTGACTGACTGAGACTGACTGACTGACTGAGACTGGCTGACTGACTGAGACTGGCTGACTACTGAGACTGGCTGACTGACTGACACCGACTGACACTGACTGACTGACTGAGACTGACTGACTGACTGAGACTGGCTGACTGACTGAGACTGGCTGACTGACTGACTGAGACTGGCTGACTGACTGAGACGGAATGACTGACTGACTGACTGACTGACTAATACTGGCTGACTGACTGAGACTGACTGACTGATTGACTGAAACTGATAAATTGACTGACTGAATCACAACCAGTGTCTTTAGTGAGACACTAAAGACATCCCTTTGGGCACACCTTTTCTCCTCTATGTGCAAAAAGAGGATTCCAAACACTTGTTCCTTTTGTTATATGCGTTCTTATATTTTTGTTATTCTTCTTTCATTTTTCTTTTTGATACATTTATCATTATGTTTTTTGTAATGAGTTTATCATATTCATATCAGCGACACAATTATGATTTAAATCCAATGCATTTCGGGCGTGTTTATCCCGCCCTTCGTCAGGGAATCAACACTACAAACAGAAAGTGAGAGCCATGAGTAAATGTACTGTGTATGCCTCCTGTAAAACCAAACAGCGTCCAATTCGACAACGAAAACGACAACTAAACCTATGTGTGTATTACCGATGTCACCAAAGAAACCTTATATGCCCGTGTCAACAACAACCGAATTTTGTCTCAATGACAAGCACTTACGTGTCGAGCTTGTGCCTGTTGTAAACTCATGTACAGATCTTAATCCGTGTTAAGAACGCTAAAAAGAAAAAACAATGTGCCCTGTGAGACTCCTTGTTGGATGTGGGATCACATCTTCCAAGCGCAACGTTAACTCTAAACTCGCTTATTAGTGGTGAAACTGACCTTCACTGCGGTGTTTAGTTGTTGTTTTCGTTGTCGAATTGGACGCTGTTTGGTTTTACAGGAGGCATACACAGTACATTTACTCATGGCTCTCACTTTCTGTTTGTAGTGTTGATTCCCTGACAAAGGGCGGGATAAACACGCCCGAAAATGCATTGGATTTAAATCACAATTGTGTCGCTGATATGTATATGATAAACTGATTACAAAAAACATAATGATAAATGTATCAAAAAGAAAAATGAAAGAAGAATAACAAAAATAAAAGAACGCATATAACAAAAGGAACAAGTGTTTGGAATCCTCTTTTTGCACATAGAGGAGAAAAGGTGTGCCCAAAGGGATGTCTTTAGTGTCTCACTAAAGACACTGGTTGTGATTCATTCAGGCGCCAGGGACGTTGTCGCCACCTACGGAGCACCCATAACAAAAAAAGTTGTGTGTATAACAATTTTTGAGCTGTGCACTACCCCCCATCTCAAATTGACTGACTGAGACAGACAGACTGATTGAGACTGACTGCCTGAGACTCGCTAACTGACTGAGACTGACTGACTGACTGAGACTGGCTGACTGACTGAGACTGAATGAATGACTGACTGACTGAGACTGACTGACTGACTGACTTAGACTGACTGACTGACACTGGCTGACTGACTGAGACTGACTGACTGACTGAGACTGGCTGACTGACTGAGACTGGCTGACTGACTGAGACTGACTGACACTGACTGACTGACTGACACTGACTGACTGAGACTGACTGACTGACTGAGACTGGCTGACTGACTGAGACTGAGTGACTGAGCCTGGCTGACCGACTGACTGATTGAGACTGAATGACTGACTGACTGAGACTGACTGACTGACTAATACTGGCTGACTGACTGAGACTGATTGACGGACCGACTGACTGACTGACTGACTGACTGAAACTGATAAACTGACTGACTGAAACAGACCGAATGACTGAGACTGACTGACTGAGACTGGCTGACTGACTGACACTTACTGAAGACTGAGATTGGCTGACTGACTGAGACTGACTGACTGGCAGAGACTGGCTGACTGACTGAGACTGAGTGACTGAGACTGGCTGACTGACTGACTGAGACTGGCTGACTGACTGAGACTGAATGGCTGACTGACGAATACTGGCTGACTGACTGAGACTGACTGACTGAGACTGAATGACTGACTGACTGACTGACTGACTGACTGACTGGCTAATACTGGCTGAATGACGGAGACTGACTGACTGACTGACTGAAACTGATAAACTGACTGACTGAGACTCGCTGACTGACTGAGACTGGCTGACTGACTGAGACTGACTGACTGACTGAGACTGGCTGACTGACTGAGACTGAATGAATGACTGACTGACTGAGACTGACTGAAACTGACTGACTGACTGAGACTGACTGACTGACTGAGACTGACTGACTGACTGAGGCTGGCTGACTGACTGAGACTGGCTTACTGACTGAGACTGGCTGACTGAGACTGGCTGACTGACTGAGACTGACTGACTGAGACGGGCTGACTGACTGAGACTGACTGACTGACTGAGACTGGCTGACTGACTGAGACTGGCTGACTGACTGAGAAGAGTGACTGAGACTGGCTGACTGACTGATAACTGAATGACTGACTGACTGACTAAGACTGTCTATCTGACTGAGACTGACTGAAACTGATAAACTGACTGACTGAGACAGACCGACTGACTGAGACTGACTGACTGACTGAGACTGACTGACTTACTTACTAAGAGAGAGAGAAACAGACTGTAGGCAAAGGTACTAAAGCAAATGTTGAGGCAAAGTCTGTTTCAATGGGATTTATGGTTACTGCCAATAAAAGACCTCAAATTTGTAATCTGTAATGCTTCATCTCGGTCTGTGGATGGAGCTGCCATTGTAGTCCTTTTTCTATCTATGACAGCTGTCAAATAGTCCTACTTTTATGTCGATGGTTACTGCAAACCATAGTCCTACGTCTATGTCTATGAACTGTCCTCGTTTTTTGTTTTGAGAATCTGGTCCCCCTAACATAGCTGCCAATGTTTCAGATTGCTATGTTTGACATCTTCATAATTTCAGTGTACTTATGAGTGACATTCAATGACTATGAGTGACAGTTTCTCGCAAGCAAAATCAAGCAAAATGAAACCTATAAATATCAGAGGAATACATATAATTTCGTTTACAGTCCTGCTTAGCATCACAAACTGGCCTTTGCAGACTATCAGAACAGAAACAAATATTGGGTTTTCTTTTGGAAAGTTGGCAACCCTACTGGCAGACCTGCGTAGTCCTGCACTTGTAAGTGCGCACCCACGCCAGCTCAGACCCACGTTACATTGCGTGAGGTGAGGGCAGGCTTACTCGCAAGTTGTTGACACATTCCAGTGTCAACATTCTAATTAATAAATCACCATCTGGTTCACAAATGTGAAATGTCCAGTGTGAGGAGTTTCTGGGGCCCTGGAAAAAGGGCAGAGCACAGAAAAATGCATCCTTTGCAAAGCCAGCAGTGCTGCGCCCCTCCACAAGCACCACCTTCATACAAACACTGACAACAGAGTTCTTTTTGACTGACAGCGGCGAGTTGACCTGCAGCTCAACTCAGCAGCTAAAATTATTAGCTTTAAAGCGGAAATTTGCACACGTACACTAAAGAACAAATAGATCGGAGCAGAGCACATAACTAGCAGTGACACTGACTGTGTGAGTACTGTACACAGTCAGTGACAGGGTGTGGCTCTACTGTATTCAGTGCGGCCGGGGGTGGGTACAGTTGGCAGTGCCTGGAGAATTTGACATATTTAAGACTAGAAGCACCCTCCGCGAGACCATAACTGGGAGCAGTGTAAAGGCTGCGCCTGACCTCCCCGGCCAAGAGTTCTCTTCAAATGCACAGCGCACATCCTGCTCACTGCTCAGTCCCGTCCCAGTCTGAGCCGCCCTGATACACAGCCATGCCGTACTCGGAGCCTGATGCGTGGTACTTGGCAATTGCAGGATTGAAGGAATCAGCCACAGAGCTAAGGCCCACTGTGATTTGCTTCCTGCCACTACTATGTCTGACATCACAGAGGTGGTCAGTAAACACAGTAGTGAATCTGCAAGGCGCCACCCCCCTTCGGGAAGTGGCGTCGTTAGTGGCAAGCAAAGGGCCGGTCCGGCAGGGGTTCACTTCCGGGTCATCTGACCCGGAAGTGGAAGTTGAGGTAGGCCAATGGAACCGGGGCTTATTGACGCCCCGGAAGTGATACGGGGGCGCGAGGCTTAAAAGCCTGCGTCCATCTTAGGACTCCCTCTTTTGTCTACTGGCCACCCGAGGAGTCGGACGTCCGTGAGGAAGACAGGGGACATCGCGGGACCATCGCGCGGATACAAGCAAGCGAAGGTCAATCGACTCGAGGGCAGGTTAGTAGGCCGTGCAGTGTGTTACGTGGCACGCAAGTTCTCATCAAAGCGTGCGAGGTGTCTCATTGTGTTATTGGGCGGAGGCGCGCGTTGAGAAAGCGTGTGTGGCCTTTAATCTTTAAGAGTGTGAGCGGACAGAGGCGCGCGGTGAATGGTAATGAAGGGAACGGGGTTTTTAATGGAGTAAAGAGCGCACGCACGCGAATGCAGCCGAGGGCCGTGTGACGCGGTGTGTAGGATCCCCGTAGTGCGCGTTAGTCCCAGCGCGGTGATTCGTTATGTTAAGCATTATTTCTGCATTTAATTGAGGAAGGCGCTGCGAGCCGGGGTCCGCGAGTGAGCGCTCATGCGGATGCAGCGGAGGGGATGTGTGACGCGATGCGTTGGGTCCCCGTGGCGCTGTTTAATCCCCGGCGCGATGAGTCGCTATTGAAAGCGTTATGTGGGGCATTCAATGGGAGGAGAGAGCGTTGCGAGCGGCTTTAAATATTGCGTCTTGAACACGTTTTTCGTCAGTTACTCCTGATTCATGGTAGTTATTCTTGAGAACGCCAGGTGGCACACATGACCAGGAAGAACGTGGAATCAATCGTGAAAGCATAACTCTGTCAACCCGTTTTGCTGAATAAAATTGATCTATTGGTTCATTTTACTGGTGAGACATAGCATACTATTTCCAAATCCAGATTCTGGGGTAATCCTCCGTGTATTTATTTATTTATTTAATGCGATTTTATATAGCGCGAACATTACCCAAAGGTTTCAGAGCGCTTTACCAGTTGCAATACATAAGGACTGATCATTAGGGGTGGGCATGCTAGAATAAAGAGGGGTAAATAAAGAATACTTTTGGGGCCTTTTTGCAGGGGACAACGACATCTTCTTTATGCAAAGGTTAATAATAAACATCAGTGCAACCCCTTCTGAATAGGGCCCGGGGGAAGGAGAACGCAGTTTTATGGATGCTAGTAATTGTTCTAAAGAAATTAATGCTTGTTCTCTTTAAGTGCAGGATGCCGCCTAAAAGGTCACGGAAGGGTAAAGAACCTGCAACAAAAAATGACGAATACCTCGGTTTTACGGAGCTGTTGGAATATACGAGAGAAAAAGGCATGGATTGGGTGCTAAAGAACATGCGAGAGGGGGCTAGAGCTGATGCGAACCCTCAGGAAGAAAGAGGGAGAGGCAAGAGAGCGAGGCGTACGCCGGAGAGGTTTAAAGAGACAACAAAAGGCAAGCGTCCCAGGGCGACTCAGCCCCAACCAGCATCACCAGGTGAGGAGGAGGTGCTAGAGACAATAGATTTGAATTCACCCCCAGAGAAAGGCAAGGATGGCATGGAAGGACAGAATATTACTGCTAAGCCTACACAAATAGGAGGGGTCCCCGTCACTCATGTGGGGGCACCCTGTTCACGGGATACGTTACCGCCAGTAGTGGCGCAACCAGGTAGCGGAGTGTCGCAAGTGTGGGTGCAATCCGGGGGGGTCGCACAGTTACCAGGGATGCAATTATACGGTTCCCATGGGCAAGCAATTGGTAATGGCCCCATAAGTTCGATGATCCCCACCATGACATACCCAACAGGGGCGGGGCCCGTAATGCTGAATGCTTATTCAAACGTAGGGTGTACACCACAGGCATCAATAGGTAACATTACTGCTGATCTTTCTGTGCCCCATAATAGTCAGACGCAGGGGGGGGGCAGGGGGCCAACCGGCGGCTCATCCACTGTTGGCATTCAGCCCGTTAATGTTTGGCTCATCCTCAATGACCCTATCGCCATCCACGGGGATCACATGGCACGTGCCTGCAGAGGTAAAGGAAAAAATACTTAGAGGCGAATATATTGACGTGTTTGACCTTATTAATGCAGGGGTGGCGGCAGGGAAGTCAAAAGGTGGGAAAGAGGGCGAATATAGTCAAAGGAAGTCATGGACAGAGTGGTCCATGAAAAACTGGATTACGGGATTTGCCATTTATGCCGCAGTTATACTGGAAAAATATCCGGTGTTAGGTCCTCAAATGATGAGTTATATATCCCTGATTCATGGTGCCGCAGCCGAGTTTCCAGGACTGGGGTGGTTAAAGTACGATAAAATGTTCAGGCAAATGAAAGCAGTTCACCCAGGTATATCATGGGATCAACGAGAGATCAATTTATGGCACACAGTTTTTTATTCCTCACCCTCAACGTCTAAGACTAGTGCCCCTGCTCAGAGTCAGTCCTTTCGGAGTGACAAGGGAATCGGTGATAAAAAACAGGCCTGCTGGCAGTTTAACAGAAACGAGTGTACTAGGGGGGCCTCATGCAGGTTCAAACATTGCTGCTCATACTGCGGTGGCACGTCCCATCCTGAAATCAGATGTTTCAAGAAAAATGGAAATCCTAAAGAACAGCCCACCCATACCACCCCAAAAGGAAAGCCACCCAAAGCTTCCGACAAGGCTCCCAACTCCCATTAAACGTCATGTTCTGACACACCTCCTTAGTAAGTATGATAAACTCGAGGAGGCCCAATTCCTACTTCATGGCTTTACAGTTGGTTTTCGAATTCCGTCTTCAGCATCCCCTACTAAAGTCCCACCTCGCAATCAAAGCTCTGTGTTACAGAACATGGAGGCGGCGCGAAACAAGATCATGAAAGAAGTCTCCTTAGGGCGAGTCGCAGTACCTTTCAAGAATCCTCCGAACCCCGAACTGGTCTGTTCACCTTTAGGTTTAGTCCCAAAGAAAGAGGTGGGTAAATTCCGCCTTATACACAATCTATCAAGCCCTCCAGGGTTATCTGTCAATGATAAGTTAGACCCGGAGCTGTGCACAGTGCGCTATACATCTTTCGACACAGCCATTGAAAAATTGCAAGGGCTGGGTGAGGGTGCCCTAATGGCCAAGGCGGATATCGAGTCAGCATTTAGGTTAGTCCCTGTTCACCCAGATGATACTAGGCTGTTGGGTTTCACTTTCGATGACAACTACTTCATAGACTTGTACATGCCCTTGGGATGTTCTATCGCTTGTGCAGTTTTCGAGACCTTTGCAAGGTTCCTAGAATGGGCGGTGGAACAATTCCTGACCTCAGACAAATCCCATGCAGTAGTACATTACCTGGATGATTTTTTATTCATGGGCCCCAAGGGTTCCCAGTCCTGCAGGAAGGCCCTGCTGGGCTTCCAACAAGTGGCTGGAGCTCTAGGGGTGCCATTGGCGGCTGAAAAAACAGAAGGCCCAACAACATGTCTGACATTTTTGGGCATTGAAATTGACACCAGGGCAGGTGTGTGCAGGTTGCCAAAGTCAAAGGTGGATGCCTTCAAGGCGGCAATTGAGAGTTGTTTGCCTTGCGGGTCATACCAATGGGCAGGGTTTTTTCCAGGACTATAGCAAGGGCAATGTCTGGCCTGCGGGCTAAACACCACAGAGTTAGGTTATCATCTGATGTGAGAGAAGACTTGCTGATTTGGAAGGGTTTCTTGCAGGAATTCAATGGCTCGGTGCTGTGGCGGTCCACTAGCACTTCAAATGCTGATCTGGAACTGTTCACTGATGCTGTGGGAAGTATTGGTTTTGGAGCGATTTTGGGATCCAAGTGGTGCATGCGACACTGGCCTGATGATTGGGTAGAACGAGGTCTGACCCGTAACATTTCTTTTCTAGAGTTGTTCCCCATAGTGGTGGCATTGCATTTGTGGGGGGAGATGCTCTCGAACAGGCACATTGTATTTTGGTCAGACAGTATGTCAGTAGTGATGGTGATCAATAACCAGAGCGCAACCTGCACATGGGTGCTTCGTCTCTTAAAGAACTTGATCCTGAAATGTTTGAGACACAATGTCCATTTCACTGCTAGGCATGTTCCCGGTGTGGAGAATAAAGCGGCTGATGCATTGTCTCATTTTAAGTTAACAGAGTTCCGGGCACTTTGGCCGCAAGCAGAGTCGACAATGTCAGCCTTCCCAGCGGAGCTATGGAAGCTTGGTGCCCCACTGCCTCCGAATTGATAGCAGCATCCGTGGCCCCCAAGACCAAGAGTATGTATCAAAAGTCTTGGGAATGTTATATGTCATACTTAAAGGGAGCGGGACTAGTGGAAGTTTTTAGGCCACAGAGCGTGTTAGGATTTATAGTACAACAGAAGGAGAAAGGGAATTCTGTTGCATGTATGAAAAGGCAACTATCAGCGCTGGCATTTTATGCTGGGTTGCAGGGAGTCACTGACCCAACGAAGGACCAGAGAGTAAGAAGGGCGGTGAAGGGTTGGGAGCGCTTGGTACCTGGGGCGAAAGACTCTAGAAGGCCTATAGATGTAGGGAAATTGGTAAAAATCTTGGACACGTTGCCGTTGGTCTGCTTTTCATCATATGAGACACAATTATTTAGGGTGGCCTACGTGTTAGCCTTTTGCGGCGCTCTACGAATCTCAGAATTACTCCCGGCATCGAAAACAGATAGTGAGGGCGGCCTAAGGTGCTCAGACGTAATAGAGTCAGCAGATGTCCTGAGACTCAGGGTGCGAAGGTCGAAAACGGACCCTTTAGGCAGAGGGTCTTGGATACAATTAGGTAAAGTGGAGGGGGAGTCTTTCTGTCCAGTTAGTCTGATGAGAGAATTCATGCAAGCCAGGCCCGAGGGGCCGATGATAGAGTACTGATTCACATGAATGGTCTGCCCCTCACTAGGTTCCAGTTTACAAGGGTGGTTAAGATTACTTTAGCAAAGATTGGGATTGACCCTTCCAATTTTACATCCCATTCTTTTCGCATCGGGGCAGCAACAACAGCTGCGGGCCTGGGGTTACCCGAGCAGGCGATTAAGAGGTTGGGTCGTTGGAAATCTGCTTGTTACGAACGTTATGTGCGACCACAATTAGTTTAACAGCTGTATCATTACTTTTCCGCCCCCTGCTGCTTCAGATCGTTCTCACTGTGTCTCTTAATGTTTGCTGTAGGTACCTCCCCTAAGAGAGTCCAAATATGTTGGTGCGGCCATTCCTTCATTCGCAGGGCTGGAGTGATCTTCAAGGAGACGCTCGAAAAAAGGGTGCACATGGTGCAAGGATGTGATCATCATTGGGTGGGGATAGGCGGGCAGCTCCTAGCAGACGTCCCTTTATTTAAAGGCGGCTTTGGCCAGGGGCATGCCTTATCCGGATGTATTTGTGTTGCACTGTGGTGGCAACGATATGATCCCGGCAGGAAGGAGAGGAGTGAAAGAGTTCTTGTTTTCGACCTTAGCAGCGGTCAAAAATATCTTGCCCGAGGCTATGCTATGCTATTGTGGTCTGAAGTCATCCCGAAGTTGGTATGGTCGCGGGCCGCACCCACGAAAGCAGTGAATAAATCGATAAAGAGGTTAAATCAGGCGGTGGCGGAGATCTTGCGGAAATCCAGTATCAGAACTATCCGGCACAAGTTGATACAAACGTCCAGGCCAGAATTGTATGCGGAGGATGGAGTGCACCTGTCAGAGGCGGGCACCGAGATATTTATAGAAACAATCTTAGGAGCTATCTCCGAAGCTCTCGAGCGCGGGGGGGAGGTCGAGTCCACCAGTAAGCGCCTCGCCCTGTGGCGGGGTTTCCGGACAAGAATAACACGGGAACTTCTTGTCCAGTGACAGTTTTTACCTCTGAACAGGTTTTTAGAAATCATCATGGACTCCGGGCTGGCGGGAAAGTTGAGGCTGACCTGCTGGTGGCCTTGGCTTCTCCAGCCCTACCCTGGAAGCCGCTGGTTGCCCAAGTGGAGGCATATAATTCACCTGCGGCTCTGTTGACCGGAAGGGGGTTAACGCAAAGAGAGCAGGCTATCTGGGTTGTGGCCTGCTGGCGCAGCCCTGAAGTTAAACCAAATGCTCATTGGAGAATGGGCGGTAAAGAGTATATATATGTAGATAAGTGTGAGTTTTTAATGCTGTGATGTGAAAAGTAATTTGGACTTTAAATAAAGAAATGCGGTCAATGAAGTAATTGACCTGTGAAGTTATTTTAATAAACATACGCACTGCGGAAAATCAAGCAAGACTCCTGAGTTTAATTGTTAAGGGGCCTCTTGTTGATGCATGCTTTGGGGCGGGGAGTGAGTGCACTTGGTTTGCCATCTATGCAAGGCGCCACCCCCCTTCGGGGAGTGGCGTCGTTAGTGGCAAGCAAAGGGCCGGTCCGGCAGGGGTTCACTTCCGGGTCAGCTGACCCGGAAGTGGAAGTTGATGTAGGTCAATAGAACCGGGGCTTATTGACGCCCCGGAAGTGATACGGGGGCGCGAGGCTTAAAAGCCTGCGTCCATCTTAGGACTCCCTCTTTTGTCTACTGGCCACCCGAGGAGTCGGACGTCCGTGAGGAAGACACCCACCCACCCAACCCTAAAATTAGGTCTTTTGGCAGGTTAATAGCGGGGTTTCCGGACAAGAATAACACGGGAACTTCTTGTCCAGTGACAGTTTTTACCTCTGAACAGGTTTTTAGAAATCATCATGGACTCCGGGCTGGCGGGAGAGTTGAGGCTGACCTGCTGGTGACCTTGGCTTCTCCAGCCCTACCCTGGAAGCCGACGGTTGCCCAAGTGGGGGCATATAATTCACCTGCGGCTCTGTTGACCGGAAGGGGGTTAACGCAAAGAGAGCAGGCTATCTGGGTTGTGGCCTGCTGGCGCAGCCCTGAAGTTAAACCAAATGCTCATTGGAGAATGGGCGGTAAAGAGTATATATATGTAGATAAGTGTGAGTTTTTAATGCTGTGATGTGAAAAGTAATTTGGACTTTAAATAAAGAAATGCGGTCAATGAAGTAATTGACCTGTGAAGTTATTTTAATAAACATACGCACTGCGGAAAATCAAGCAAGACTCCTGAGTTTAATTGTTAAGGGGCCTCTTGTTGATGCATGCTTTGGGGCGGGGAGTGAGTGCACTTGGTTTGCCATCTATTTTATCGCGCATGCTCCAGCGGGCCTCTTTATTGTTTGCTGACACTCTTAAACAAGCATTTACAATGCAATGGTCTCGTCTTTGTAAAAGTTAGATCTATTGGTATTGCAAATGTTATTTTTTTCATTTTTTTTTACCCATAAATATATGGTATTGTCATTTACAATTGCAATTGTTAAGCATTAGCTTATTAGTAGTGATTAATTGTTAGTAGAGAGTGAGTTGTAGGCAATAGTACTTAGTGATTAGTGGAGAGTAGTATAGAGTGAGTAGTAGATAGCGTGTAGAGAGCATGTAGGAGTTAGTAAGTAGTAGAGACAGAGTAGTAGTGAGTAATGAAAATTAGTAGATAGAAATAGATGTAGTGTAGTGAGTCATAGATAGTATATGGATTAGTATATTTATTTAGTATAGTGAGTAGCAAATGACTTAAACTAGAGTGTAATTATATAGCAGTAGTTAGTTTGTATTTTTTTAGTATTAGAGTGTAGTAGATAGTAGTATAGTAGTAGAGAGTGAGTATAACATTGTGGATAGTGTAATTTAGTGAGTTGTGAGGAGTGTGACTTGTATGGAGTAGAGAGTAGCATTGATCCTACAGAGTAGCGAGAGCTATTGCATTTGGACCCACACACAGGGCCACACACACACACAGCCACGCACACATAGCCACACACACACACAGAGCCACACACACACACAGACAGCCACAAAAACACATAGCCACACACACACACAGCCACACACACAGCCACACACACAGCCACACACATACAGCCACACACACACTGCCACACACACACACAGCCACACACACGCATACAGGTACACACACACAGCCACACACACACACACACACACACACACACAAACACACACACACACACAGTCACACACACACACACAGAGCCACACACAGAGCCACACACAAACAGCCACACACATAGAGAGCCACACACAGAGCCACACACACAGACCCACACACACACAGAGCCACACACACACACACACAGCCACACACACAGCCACACACACAGCCACACACACACACAGAGCCACACACACACAGAGCCACACACACAGCCACACACACACACAGAACCACACACACACACACAGATCCACACACACACAGAGCCACACACACACAGAGCCACACACACAGAGCCACACACACACACAGAATTCTGAAATCTTTTTTTGTTAAGGTGCTATGTTAAAATAACATCACAACGGGCTATTCATCGTGGATTGCTTTTTGATTTGCAAAACATTGCCCTCCCACTGGCATGGCATTCCCTCTCTGATCAAGCATTCCCCCTCTTGCCCTCTCCACTGTCGGGGCACTTTCAACACTGTCGGAGAATTCCACAGATGACACTGCTCAATCCACTGCCAAGGTAATCTCCCCCTGCAGGGCACTGCTGACACTGAGGGGCATTCTCCCACTTATAGCACACTGCCCTCCCACTGGCATAGCATTCTCCCACTTGCAGGGCTTTCTGACACTGAGGGCATTCTCCAACTTGTAGCACACTGCCCTCCCCACTGGCATGGCATTCTCCCCCCTGCTGACACTGAGGGGCATTCTCCTACTTGTAGCGGTCTGCCCTCCCCACTGATAGGTCAGTCTCCCCCCTGCAGGGCACTGATGGCCATTATCACAATGGTAGCGCTCTCTCCCCCCACTGACATGCCATTCCCTCCCTTACCAGGCATTCTCCCACTGCCCTCTCCACTGACAGAGCACTTTCAAGAGTGTCGCAGCATTCCACTGATGACGCAGCCCTCCCTCCCCACTGACAGCTCAGTCTCCCTCTTGCAGGGCATTGCTGACACTGACCGCTCACTCTCCCACTTTCAGGACACTGCCCCAACCACACCCCCACGCACTCTCCCCCTTGCAGGACAGCGCTCCTGGGGACCCTCCCTAGCAGCCAGCGCTCCCTCGGTGACAGCAGCACCCCCTTCCTCCCCCCTGGCCCTGGCTGGACACCACTGACTGACAGCCTCCCTCCTCCCCAGCCGTCAGTTTCGGGACACCGCTGGCGCGAGCCGCTCTCACTTGACAGGTGGCCGAGCATTCAGTATGTGCCAGTGATGGCGCCTTCCCCGTGTTCCAGTGCTTGCACGTTCACAGTGTGCCAGTGCGCGTAGTGGATTCTCCAGTGGTTCCAAACACATGTCTACACCCCTAACACAAGAAATTGTGTCTCTCTGGAGAGCACCCTTCCACGGGGGGCAGAGGTTGGGTATCTCCCTACCTGTCCATACGGGTAACTCATGTCACCAATCTCAGCCCGATGACTGGGAGTCTGTTCTGGGTGCACCTCACCCTCCTCTTCAAATGAACGGGAGGGGGGTCTGCCTGCGCAGGGTTCCCTCCTCAGCAACCCTACAGAGGAGAAGGTCAGTTGTCTCTACCTGTGCGAGCAGGTGACTGAACACCACTCTTAGTAAAAGAAAATAGGAGGTTCCCCTGTAGTTTATAGCAGGGAGGGGGATCTTAACATCGAAAAAGATTTAGAGTCCCTGTCTTGAACGTAGCAGATTAGGATTGCTGAATCATTACTCATAGACAGAGTCTAACTTAAGTAGGATAATTCTCTATATCATATTAACAATACAAGTTAGAAACACAAGCAAGGCAGAGTGAACAACTGAACCAAAATAATTTAAACTGGAACCACTAGTAAATATACCAGGCAAACGGTTTTTGTCATATTAAAAATGATCATGAAATTTATTCTTTACCTCCCAACTGGGTTACAATCTAAAACATAATAAAAAAACAAATTTTACACTAGCCTTGATTTTTCTTTGAAACATTTAATGCCTAGATGTGTTTAAACATGCTAGACCCCTTCATTTAAACCATCTGATCCTTAGTGGATCCAACATTAAGAAGCTCTTCGCAAGACCACACGTAAGGTTCTTATTACATCTGAGACATATTCCTCTTATTAGTTCACATACATTCTCTACATGAGTCCAACCCTTTGTGTCTGTATACAATTTATGACTCATACCTGTATTTTAAATGGGAAGAGCGTTTCAATTGCTTTCCAATATGTTATGAGCCTCTCAGGTATTTCATATTCCTTGAGCTATATAAAAAATAAGCAAAAAGAGCTCATCATAGTCTCTTATCCTATCGAGGTCTTACCACTCACATCTGTGGGCAATATCAGAAAACATCTTTTACCTTAAATGTCAAAATAAAATCTTCTGTGCGCACGGAGGGACCACCGTTGGTAAAAGGAGTAGCTTCTTTGGGTCTTTAGACCTAAACTTATAAAGGTCATATCTGTCTGCGCTATCTATACATTGATGTTGTATTTTGGAAAGAAACTAATGTTTATTACCACTATGTCTTAGACATAGTATACTGACCTGCTTTGGTATCAGGTGAATCTTTTAGTATGTAGGATTCATGGTATTTAGTGAGCCAATTCTCTCAATAGGTAGAAAAGGATATCTGTAGATGTACAACACAAAAAATATATGGGGGGGACTTAAAAAATGGTTTTCACAGGTAGTTGATCCAAGTCTGCATGTTGTTATAATGCTATGTTTAAAAATTATCTATCAGTTAATCCCTTTGGACAAGATGTATTTTATTTATTTGAGATTGACTCAAAAACATTATACTCTGTATATATCTGAAGCTCCATATAAAAACAAGATAGGAGCATATGAATATTCAAAAGTGAACAGAGATTGTTTCTAACATCACCCCTGTTAATCAGATGTCATTTCTAAGTAATTCTCACTTTTGTTAGTCGAGGTTATACCTGCAGACTGTTAATAGACTGTGAGCAAAGCTCAAAGGACCTGTAGGGTGGGACTTATCAGGGTTCTTAACTGGGAGAGTTATAGCTTTTATCTACCCTCAACCCACAGAACCATCGCTTACCTTATGTTAAAAATACGGCCTCCCTGCTCCTCCGTGTTAGGAATTAGCCGGGTTTAGCTGCCTTTCCTTTTTTGTGCCTTCTTTGCACATCGCATTCTCGGTGTCCTCTCTCTGTTTCTCTGTAGTGATAGCCTCCTCCCCTTTTGCTTGAGCCCATCCTTCCTTTTTTTGCTTTATCTGGGAGCCAGCACCAGTACTCGATGCTTGGTTTCTAGCCTGGTTGGGTTTCTTTCCAGGTCATGTTCTGGGAGTTTGCATTTCTCCCTTTGTTCGTGTTTCCCCGTTTTTGTTAAAGGAAAACGCTTTGGAGCTTTGCCGAGCAGAACGAGGCTTTGTTCTACTTCCTGGAGTTGGGACTCGTCTGACAACATACAATCTGCTTTGCTCGGCCGGAGTTTGGGAGTTGGAGTATTGGAGGAGTCGGGTATCTTAAAGATTGGAACATTTACCTTTTCATACGAACGGCTGAGTGCTGAGTCGGTGTGTGGAGTATATTACACACGGAAGAGCCGATTTCCGGGTTTTGTTTAACCCGTTTCACATCGTTGTGTGAAACTTTGGACGTTTTCACGAAGCATTGAGCTTCTCGCGTTTGGTGAGGAACGCGCTGTAGTTTGTGGCCACAAGTTAGGTTAAACGCTATGTACAAACAGCGATTTTGCTGTTAATAGCAAACAGAGGGTTTTTTGAAGACTTATGACTTTTTCCCCTGTATAACAGAACGCATGGGAGCGAGGGTGTTTTGTTACCCTATTTCTTTGGATTTACAACAAGTCTCTTTTCAGAAGATCCTTCTGTGTTACCCAAGTAAGGAGGGGAATTGGGTTTTGTTGGGCATTATTATGTGTGTACTGTGGAGATTTCAGGTGAGAGGACATTGAGAATTGTGTTATAAGTCTGTTTTCTGTGTTTCTTCTCTCTCCCTGCTGCAGGTTAGAAGACCTATCTCCCCAACAAGAACAGGGTCTGCCTAGCTGAAACATAGAAAGAGTCTTGGAGCTTCTCTTTCTTTTGTTTTTTCCCACCTTCTCCCTTTGTTCGGTCCGCTGTCATGCTGTGGTAAAATGGGCGTGTTGCGTTCCGAATAGGGGCAGAGGATTGGGGCCATCCTCGCTTCTGTGGTGTGGGTTGAGTTGGGTGAAATCTAACAGAAAACCAAGCCCACGAAATTTACACCACCCGAGCGAGAATGGATGAGGATGGGGATAGTCTGGTAGACAGGGTCCCTACTATGCAGGACCTAATGGGGGCAATTAATTCCCTTCAGACACAAGTCCATGAATTACAACAAGAGAATCAAGGGTTAAGACAGGAAATGAGTGCAGTAAAGACTAAGGATCCCGGCTGGGGTATCGGTAAACCGCCTTTGGTCCAGCCTGCCACTTTCCAGTATGACAGGAGTACAAGCGCAAGTAATCCCCCTTTAACGGTGAATGTGACTACCCCTACCCCAGTACCGTTGGCAGTTCCAGAAAGGTTCACTGGGGATTCAAGTAAATACAGTGTGTTTATGAATCAGTGTCATCCTACTTCATTTCCCGACGACTCCGCTAAAGTGGCGTTTGTCACCTCCTACTTGGCTGGAACAGCTGCTTCTTGGGCGGTACCTTTGGTGGACAATGATGACCCTGTCTTGTATAATTACCGGGCGTTTAAAGAACAGATGCGTTGTCTTTTCGCAAAACATGCCTTTATTTAAGCTAGTGATGCTGAGTTATTAAAGTTGAGACAAGGGAAACAGGATTTGTTAACCTATGTGTCCACTTTTAATCGTTTAGTCTCTGAAACTCATTGGCCCACCGATAAGAGAACTTCTTTATTCTATCAGGGGTTATCCAAAGACCTGAAGGATGTTGTTTCACAGGTGGTGAATCCACCTGAGGATTGTGTAGAATTCATCGATCTAGTGGTACAGTTACATCACAGATTAATGGAAAGGAGAGGTGAGAAAACCCGATTCCAGGTATCCCGAGTGGTCCCTGTTAGAAGTGAAGCAAGGAATACAGGAGAAGGTCGAACAACTCCTGAACCCATGGAGATAGGTGGTGTGAGGGGTCCCCTGTCTGCTGAAGAAAAGAGTAGAAGACGTACCCAGAATTTGTGTCTCTATTGCGGGCAAGGGGGTCATTATGCCAGAGAATGTTCTGTAAAACCGTCTTCTATCCCTTCTAAAAAAGTGGTAGCATGTGTGCAGCCATCTGAGGATTTGATAGTGGAAGTTAAGCATAATCCTTCATATCAGATCTCTGGTATAGTCAAGAGAGTCCCTAAACATTTCATGATCACCGTGTGTTTGGTTATTTCAAACAGTCATCAGGCCCCTGTGTCTGCATTGCTAGATTCTGGTGCCACCGGTAATTTTATGGATATCAAGTTGGCAGAACAATTAAAGGTGCCATGGATTATGAAAGACCAGCCTGAACCAGTGAGAGCCATAGATGGTACCGAGTTGTCTTCAGGTACTATTACTAAACAAACAGAACCATTGTGTGTGATATGTGATAATGGGCACTCAGAATACCTCGGGTTTGATTTGATTGATGCACCCTCTTTTGGTATTGTGTTAGGGGTGCCTTGGTTGCAATCACACAATCCCAGGATCGATTGGATCAGACGAACTGTGACTCTTGACTCAGTCTATTGTCTGCAGAGTTGTTATAAGGTTGCCACGGATTGGATTACCCCTTTGACTTGTGCTGTAAGTGATGGGTTAAGTAGTGAAGTGAGGAAGGTTCCTGATTCCTATGTAGAGTTCGCCGAGGTGTTCGACAAAGGAAGAGCGAAGGATTTGCCTCCACATCATTCTTTCGATTGCAGAATAGATTTGGCACCCGGGGCTACATTGCCCTGTTGTCGCATCTATGCCTCATCCAGACCTGAAGAACAGCATTTGAAGGAGTATGTAGAAGAGATGTTGGCCAAGGGGTTTATTCGTCCCTCCTCCTCTCCTGCTTCCTCAGCTATCTTTTTTATTCCTAAAAGGGAAGGAAGCCTCCGCGCCTGTGTGGACTATAGGGCGCTCAATAAGGGTACTATTAAGAACAAGTATCCTCTTTCTTTAATACCTGTGTTGCTCGATCAACTGAAGCACGTGACGGTTTTTACTAAATTGGATCTCCGAGGGGCATATCATCTCATACGAGTCCGTGAAGGCGACGAATTGAAAACCGCCTTCCGGACTAAGTTCGGTCTGTATGAGTATTGTGTTATGCCCTTCGGACTTTGTAATGCTCCGGCTGCTTTTCAGTTCTTCATCAACGAAGTATTAAGGGAATATTTGGATCTGAGCGTCATCGTTTATATTGACGATATCTTGATTTTCTCCAATACTGTGGCAGAACATGAAATACACATTTGCCAGGTCTTACAGAAATTGAAAGACCATCAGCTATTTGTAAGACTGGAGAAATGTAGTTTCCATACTGACAGAGTGGAGTTTTTGGGATTCCTTGTTTCTGCTGAGGGCATTAGAATGGATCCTCATAAGATCGAGGCTATAACATCTTGGCCCTCACCCAAATGTGTAAAGGAGGTGCAGGTATTACTTGGATTCGCTAATTTCTATCGGCGGTTTATCTCACATTTCTCGGAGATAGGTGCCCCCATGACTGTATTGTTAAGAAAAGGAGTTCCTTTTGTGTGGTCAGATCTGGCACGAATGGCGTTAGATCAACTGATAGAACGGTTCACCTCAGCCCCTGTTCTTGTTCATCCTGACCCTTCTTTACCCTTCTTTGTTGAAGCAGATGCTTCTTTGGGTGCAGTGGGGGGAGTATTGTCTCAGAGAGATGTAGAAACTGGGTTTATGCATCCTATAGCTTTCTTTTCAAAAACTTTATTACCAGCTGAAAGAAACTATACGGTAGCAGAACGGGAATTACTGGCTATCAAGTTATCTTTTGAAGAATGGAGACATCATTTGTGGGGAGCCCGCCATTCCATTACCATCTTTACTGATCATAAGAATCTTGAATTCTTTAGGTCCGCTCGTGCCTTGACCCCTAGACAGATGAGGTGGGTCTCTTTCTTCAATGAATATGATTTCATAATCACCTATAGGCCTGCTGCACAACAATTGAAATCAGATGCCTTGTCCCGAATACATGTGAAGCAGAATGAGTGGGGGGCTGAAAAGGATTTGGGGTCTTTCATATCACCGGATAAGATTGTAGGTAGTATTTCTATGGATGGTTTTTTGGCATCAGTGAAGGAAAAATTGAGGGACATAGATCTGACCCCTTGGGAATCCCAGCCTTTGTTCTCTGTGAAAGATGGGTTATTGTATCATGAAACCCAATTGTTCATTCCTCCTGCTTTGCGGGACACAGTGTTGAAGTGGTGTCATTCATCAGCTCTAGTCGGTCATCCGGGAATGAATAAAACCAGGGAATTCTGTTTACGTTGGTTTTGGTGGGAGTCATTGTCACATGATGTTCAACAGTTTGTGGCTTCCTGTCCAGTATGTGCTGTGAGTAAGCCATCTCATTCCAGTCCGTCTGGCCTGTTGCAGCCTTTACCTATACCTCCTGCTCCATGGCACACGATTAGCATGGACTTTGTTACGGATTTACCGCTAGAGTCAGGATGTACAGTGATCCTTGTAGAGGTTGATTCATTCACAAAAATGGCCCACTTTATCCCCTTATCTAAACTGCCAACTGCTAAAGAAATGGCCTCAATCTTTGTAACATCTATAGTGAGACTTCATGGTTTACCATCTGCCATTGTAACCGATAGGGGGGCTCAGTTTGTTTCTCATTTTTGGACGGAGTTGTGTGAGGCGTTACAAATGAAAATATGCCTGTCTTCTGCTTATCATCCTCAGTCCGATGGTCAAACTGAGAGGATTAACCAAACGATGGAGCAATATCTACGATGTTTGTTGACTTCCTTGACTTGTAATTGGGTGTTAGCTCTTCCTCTTGCGGAATTCGCATATAATAACAGCGTTCATTCCGCTGTTGGAATGTCCCCCTTTTACTATTTTATGGGATTTCATCCAAAGGCCATTCCTATTCAACCCTCTGGGCATGTACCAGCTGTCGATTCATTGGGAGTAGCCTTGGGAAGGATTTGGGGTATAGCTCAGGAACATCTGGTGAAGGCTAAAGAAGACATGAAAAAGCATGCTGATAGACATAGGGTTCCAGCTCCACTTTATGTTGTCGGAGAGCGTGCCTGGTTGTCCACAAAAAATCTAAGGATGGAAGGATCAAGGAAATTGCAACCTCGTTTTGTGGGTCCATTTCCTATAGTAAAAGTGATAAACCCTTTGGCAATGAGATTAGATTTGCCTGATGAATATCGCATTCATCCGGTGTTTCATACCTCATTATTGAAGCCTTATAAGGATACCGATCAGACCTTGCCCCCTCCTCCTTCTTTGTTGATTGACGGAGTGGAAGAATTCGAGGTTAATGCCATCCTTGACTCGAAGAGGAGAAGGGGGAGGTTATTGTATTTGATTGATTGGAAGGGGTATCCTCCTGAGGAACGCACGTGGGAACCAGCTACAGGGGTGCATGCTCCTCGTTTGATTAGATTGTTTCATTTACGACATCCAACAAAACCCCGTCCAGTTGGGAGGCCTTTGAAGGGAGGTACTGTTAGGAATTAGCCGGGTTTAGCTGCCTTTCCTTTTTTGTGCCTTCTTTGCACATTGCATTCTCGGTGTCCTCTCTCTGTTTCTCTGTAGTGGTAGCCTCCTCCCCTTTTGCTTGAGCCCCTCCTTCCTTTTTTTGCTTTATCTGGGAGCCAGCACCAGTATTCGATGCTTGGTTTCTAGCCTGGTTGGGTTTCTTTCCAGGTCATGTTCTGGGAGTTTGCATTTCTCCCTTTGTTTGTGTTTCCCCATTTTTGTTAAAGGAAAACGCTTTGGAGCTTTGCCGAGCAGAACGAGGCTTCGTTCTACTTCCTGGAGTTGGGACTCGTCTGACGACATACAATCTGCTTTGCTCGGCCGGAGTTTGGGAGTTGGAGTATTGGAGGTGGCGGGTATCTTAAAGATTGGAACATGTACCTTTTCATACGAACGGCTGAGTGCTGAGTCGGTGAGTGGAGTATAATACACACGGAAGAGCAGATTTCCGGGTTTTGTTTAACCCGTTTCACATCGTTGTGTGAAACTTTGGACGTTTTCACGAAGCATTGAGCTTCTCGCGTTTGGTGAGGAACGCGCTGTAGTTTGTGGCCACAAGTTAGGTTAAACGCTATGTACAAACAGCGATTTTGCTGTTAATAGCAAACAGAGGGTTTTTTGTCAGACTTATGACTTTTTCCCCTGTATAACAGAACGCATAGGAGCGAGGGTGTTTTGTTACCCTTTTTCTTTGGATTTACAACAAGTCTCTTTTCAGAAGATCCTTCTGTGTTACCCAAGTAAGGAGGGGAATTGGGTATGTGTGTACTGTGGAGATTTCAGGTGAGAGGACATTGAGAATTGTGTTATAAGTCTGTTTTCTGTGTTTCTTCTCTCTCCCTGCTGCAGGTTAGAAGACCTATCTCCCCAACAAGAACAGGGTCTGCCTAGCTGAAACATAGAAAGAGTCTTGGAGTTTCTCTTTCTTTAGTTTTTTCCCACCTTCTCCCTTTGTTCGGTCCGCTGTCACGCTGTGGTAAAATGGGCGTGTTGCGTTCCGAATAGGGGCAGAGGATAGGGGCCATCCTCGCTTCTGTGGTGTGGGTTGAGTTGGGTGAAATCTAACACTCCGTGCTTTCGTCTTCATGGGAATTCGAAGAGTGTCCTAAGTACTAGAGGACAGCGTTTTTATACTGACGTTTCCCAAGTTGACCCGGAAGTAGTGGGTCACTAGTATTCCGCAATGTTTAAACTCGGACTTTGTAGTAAAATATTCATTTAATATTTATTTATATATGCCGTTGAATGATAAAAGTGCATTTAATACAGTGAATCCTTACTTAATACCGAAAAACGGTCTCGCTGACCCGGAAGTAGATTGCCTGGATGTGCAACCTCGACATTGTCGATGTTTGTAAATACCGGCAATGAGCATACTGATTTATTTTATTTACATTCCAGCATCTATGTTAACTCATGTTCCCAAAATGTTTCCAAAATGTGCATTTATATATGCCCCTTGTTAAATCGAACCGATTTATTATGGCGGCCATATTGGATTGGGCCGATTAAAATTACCGTTAGTGTAAAATAAGATATGTATCTCTGTAGTTGGCTTAATTTAGAGTTTGATAGCTGTTGTCTCATTAAACAATGTTGGTTTCACAATACAAACCACTACTTATTAATTTATAACATTCTTAACATTTTGTAAATATGATCAAATTGTTTGCATATAATTCATTCAATACATCCAAAATGGACAGTACAGGTCCTCGTTTGACTTTGATTACAATTTACATATAATCTCACACCACGAAGTTATGTCTATCTTTGTTTGCATTCATTGATATTTATTTACCAATTCGAAACACACGTACTTGATTTTTACGGTCTCTGTCTTCTATGAATACAATCGAGTATTTCCGCATTGTATACATACAAAAAATGCAAATTCACATTCAATAATATTCAATATACCTGCAATCTACGGAAATGAGTCCAGGAATGGCAGAGAACATGACAAGTGCTATTTATGCTAATGGCAATATGCATTAATCCTATGTAAATGTTGTGATAATTTATCCAGTTCATGGGATAGTAAATTATCTGTTTATCCATATGTTCTAACTATATGATATCTACACATGTTTAAAACCATGTAATTAATGAAAATCCCTAATCTACAGGCACGGTCTTCTCGGTCGTATGATTCTAACTAGTAATGCCTGAATAGGAAGTCGTGACATTCTATGAAGTTGAAATGGCTCTCCTGTATTAATCCCAATTACCAGGCAGAACTTTTTCAATAATTTACTGGATGCTGAGACTAAGAGGGCTGGACTTAAATGTTACATGGTTCTAATGGGATTGGAGCCCTAAGTATACACACGGGGGCTATGGGAATTGAGAATTTTACAGTAGGTTACATCTTATTGTGGTTATTATAAGATTAATCTTTCCCATTCCTCTCTGTTGTTTAATCCAGTGCGAAAGGTGTTAAATAAAGACATATAGAATTGTTCTCTTTTCTTTCTTTTGCTATTTACATTACCGCCTCTGGTGCTGTGTGATATTACCTCGACCACGCACCATTTAAGATCTTCTATTTTGTGGTTGTGTGCTAGCCAATGTTCCACTAGCGGGGCGGATTTCTTTTGTGTTCTAATAGCAGATTTATAATCTGTTATTCTAGTTTTTATCTCTCTGGCTGTTTCTCCGATATAGGCTTTATTGCAGGGGCACTTTATCATATAAATCAGATTTTTAGTTTTACAATTTACAAAGTTTTTTATCTTGTGTTCAATTCCATTATACGATATTGAGTTGCCTTTCATCAATGATGTGCAGTTTGAACACATATTACAGGTAAAGTTCCCGGTCGGGAGGGGTGTTTTATTGATAGTACTTTGGGTGTTACAGGTCTTTTCTTTGAAAGTATGGACCAGGCAGTTTTTAATTGTTCTGTTTCTACGAAAACTAAACATAGGTTTAGGAATATTTTCTCCTGGCCTATCATTAAGTAACAACCAATTCCGATTTATGATGTTTTTAATTTTGTTACTCGCTGCACTAAAATTAGTTACAAAGATTAATCTGTCATTAGTTCTATCATTTTTTTCTTTATTATTATCATTTTTATCAAAGAATGCGTCTCTATTGTAATATTTTGCACGTTTGTACGCACGTTTAATTAGATTTTTAGGGTATCCTCGATTTCTAAGTTTAACGGATAGGGCGTCTGCATGTTTATTAAAATCTTTCATATTATTACAATTTCGTCTAATCCGCAAGTATTGTCCAAACGGTATATTGTTCTTTTGGCTATTGGGGTGATTGCTCTTATAGTGTAACAAGGTGTTTCGATCAGTTGGTTTGGTATAAATATCAACACCTAAGGCTGCATTGTCTACTCTAATTCTAATATCTAGGAATTCAATTGTTTCCTTGTTGAAATTGGAAGTAAATTTAAGATTTTTGTCCCCTAGATTTAACCAAAGAATAAATTCATTAAGTAAATCTAGGGTACCAGTCCAGATAAAGAAAATGTCGTTGATGTATCTCGACCAAAATGTGATATTTTCACTAAATGGAGCTATATTATTGAAGATGTGTTTATCCTCGAAGGCTGCTACGTATAAGCATGCTAGGCTTGGGGCGCAGGTAGCCCCCATGCTGGTCCCTTTTATCTGTTTAAAAAAAAATTCTTGAATAAAAAAATGTTATTTTTTTAAATAATTTCTGCACACTCCAGAATGAACGTTGCGTGCTGGCTTAAATCTTCTGTTCCTTTTTTAAGGAGGCCCTCTAACATCCTGATGGTGTCATCCTGTGGGATGTTTGTATAGAGGGCCTCTATGTCCAGGGTGACCAGCCATTGTGTAGTAATATCAAATGGTAAACCTTCTATTTTTTCAATCATACATGTTGTATCTTTTATGTATGCCTTCTGATTTGTTACAATCGGTTGAAGGAACCTATCTATATATTTACTCAGAGGTTCTGTGACAGAATCGATAGATGACACAATGGGACGCATAGGCGGGTCAATTATATTTTTGTGGACTTTAGGGAGCCCATAGAGGGCAGGGATAATTGGTGCCTCATTTTTTTAAAATTTATATTCATCTAAACAGATTATCTCATCTTCTTGAGCAAAGTCAAGAAGCGTGTTCACTTTCTGGATCAGCGCATTCCACTCTAGTCTATTTGAGGAACAATAGTGTTCAGTATTGTTTAAAAGAAACATCATTCTTTTATCGTAATCTTCAGTATTCATTAGGACAATACTACCTCCCTTGTCTCCGGGTTTAATGGTTAAAAGATCATTATTTTCTAGGTTATTTAGCGCAACTCTTTCGTCTGGACTCAGATTATTAATACCTGTTAATGGGTGCATTAGTAGTTCTGAGATGTTGCTTTCTACCACCTTTTCAAAAAGATCCACTTGTTTATTTACCATCCCAATATTGGGTGTCCAAGTAGATTTGGGTTTCAGACCCGATTTGTTAGTAGGGCCCTCTCTTGGGGGTTTGTCTCTGAAAAAGTCTTGCAGTCTAATCTTTCTAAAAAATCCCTGTAAATCTCTTTCTAAATTGTATTTGTTAATTCGGGTACTGATAGCGAAACCTAAGCCTTTTTCAAGAACTTCTTTTTCTGTTTTATTTAGAGTGATATCAGAGAGATTTATAATTGCTGCTTTTTGATTTAATCCCACTTCGGTTGACTCCTTGTGTAGTATCTCCTCTGTTGCTGAGGTTGAGGGAAGAACTTCCCTCTCCCATTGCCTCTCGGGTGATTGTGATGGTTTTGGTGGTTCCCTCGACCCCGTTGCCCTAAAAAAGGTAGCGACTCTCTGTTCGGGGTTGAGGTAGATTCTCCTGCTCTATTTTTATCCACTATCTTTTCTTGCTCAGAGTCAGTACATGTGTACGAGGAGTCCGAAAAGGTCACTCGTTTTTTAGGGTATGTTCGCCAAGGTTGTTGCCATTGATTTCTGTTAGGGAAATTCTCTCTAGGACGATCAAAAAAATCCTTCTGTGTATAAGGATAGACTATCTCAGTGTTGTAATTAGAAACATCTTTGTTGAATTTATTTGTTTTTTTTACCAAATAGGTAGTCCCTATAACCAGAGACGTCTTTTTGAATTTCCTCTAATTTTTTCTTTGCATCTTCCAATATTGAGATATCTAATTTCGCTTCTAACTCTGCTATCTCTTTTCTCTCTATTATTAAAATGGAATTGGCCGTTTCAATTATCAGCAACATCCAATCCCTGCTGCATCTATTGGCAATCAGGGTCCAATTTTCTATAAATCCCGCATGTCATATAAAGACACCGGGTTTATTTTTAACCTGTAGGCCACTGGGGATTATGCCTTTCTTAAGGTAGTCAATTAGAAAGTCCGCATGTAATTCTGTGCGGACTAATTTCTTTTTGTTGTTCCATAGTTCACGCCATTTCTCTTCATCATTATTGGTATTTGTAATAGAAGTGTAATTTTTTGAACTACCATTTACAATTTTATTGAACTCTTCTTCAGAGAACCCTTTCGTTTTTAAAGTGTCCATTTTTAATTGGATACACTATGTGGGTCAATGCCCTTAACCGATTCCCTCTACAGTTACGAGTAAAAGAAAATAGGAGGTTCCCCTGTAGTTTATAGCAGGGAGGGGGATCTTAACATCGAAAAAGATTTAGAGTCCCTGTCTTGAACGTAGCAGATTAGGATTGCTGAATCATTACTCATAGACAGAGTCTAGCTTAAGTAGAATAATTCTCTATATCATATTAACAATACAAGTTAGAAACACAAGCAAGGCAGTGTGAACAACTGAACCAAAATAATTTAAACTGGAACCACTAGTAAATATACCAGGCAAACGGTTTTTGTCATATTAAAAATTATCATGAAATTTATTCTTTACCTCCCAACTGGGTTACAATCTAAAACATAATAAAAAAACAAATTTAAAAAAACACCAAACGTGGTAATACAGTGGATATCTTGTACAGTCAAAGTTAAAACAGTCGACGCAGCGTTTCGGTGCTTTTTCAATCTTGACACCTTCTTCAGGACATTTACAACATTTGACTCCGTATCTATAAATTAAATAAGAGTATTTTAGCGTTTGTTGTTTACTTTGTTAGTTTATTACACTAGCCTTGCTTTTTCTTTGAAACATTTAATGCCTAGACGTGTTTAAACATGCTAGACCCCTTCATTTAAACCATCTGATCCTTAGTGGATCCAACATTAAGAAGCTCTTCGCGAGACCACACGTAAGGTTCTTATTACATCTAAGACATATTCCTCTTATTAGTTCACATACATTCTCTACATGAGTCCAACCCTTTGTGTCTGTATACAATTTATGACTCATACCTGTATTTCAAATGGGAAGAGCGTTTCAATTGCTTTCCAATATGTTATGAGCCTCTCAGGAATTTCATATTCCTTGAGCTATATAAAAATATAAGCAAAAAGAGCTCATCATAGTCTCTTATCCTATCGAGGTCTTACCACTCACATCTGTGGGCAATATCGGAAAACATCTTTTACCTTAAATGTCAAAATAAAATCTTCTGTGCGCACGGAGGGGCCACCGTTGGTAAAAAGAGTAGCTTCTTTGGGTCTTTAGACCTAAACATATAAAGGTCATATCTGTCTGAGCTATCTATACATTGATGTTCTATTTTGGATTAACTGATAGATAATTTTTAAACATAGCATTATAACAACATGCAGACTTGGATCAACTACCTGTGAAAACCATTTTTTAAGTCCCCCCCATATATTTTTTGTGTTGTACATCTACAGATATCCTTTTCTACCTATTGAGAGAAGAATTGGCTCACTAAATACCATGAATCCTACATACTAAAAGATTCACCTGATACCAAAGCAGGTCAGTATACTATGTCTAAGACATAGTGGTAATAAACATTAGTTTCTTTCCAAAATAGAACATCAATGTATAGGTAGCTCAGACAGATATGACCTTTATATGTTTAGGTCTCAAGACCCAAAGAAGCTACTCCTTTTACCAACGGTGGCCCCTCCGTGCGCACAGAAGATTTTATTTTGACATTTAAGGTAAAAGATTTTTTCTGATATTGCCCACAGATGTGAGTGGTAAGACCTCGATAGGATAAGAGACTATGATGAGCTCTTTTTGCTTATTTTTTATATAGCTCAAGGAATATGAAATACCTGAGAGGCTCAAAACATATTGGAAAGCAATTGAAACGCTCTTCCCATTTGAAATACAGGTATGAGTCATAAATTGTATACAGACACAAAGGGTTGGACTCATGTAGAGAATGTATGTGAACTAATAAGAGGAATATGTCTGAGATGTAATAGGAACCTTACGTGTGGTCTCGCGAAGAGCTTCTTAATGTTGGATCCACTAAGGATCAGATGGTTTAAATGAAGAGGTCTAGCATGTTTAAACACGTCTAGGCATTAAATGTTTCAAAGAAAAAGCAAGGCTAGTGTAATAAACTAACAAAGTAAACAACAAACGCTAAAATACTCTTATTTAATTTATAGATACGGAGTCAAATGTTGTAAATGTCCTGAAGAAGGTGTCAAGATTGAAAAAGCACCGAAACGCTGCGTCGATAGTTTTAACTTTGACTGTACAAGATATCCACTGTATTACCACTTTTGGTGGTTTTTAAAATTTGTTTTTTTATTATGTTTTAGATTGTAACCCAGTTGGGAGGTAAAGAATAAATTTCATGATCATTTTTAATATGACAAAAACCGTTTTCCTGGTATATTTACTAGTGGTTCCAGTTTAAATTATTTTGGTTCAGTTGTTCACTCTGCCTTGCTTGTGTTTCTAACTTGTATTGTTAATATGATATAGAGAATTATCCTACTTAAGCTAGACTCTGTCTATGAGTAATGATTCAGCAATCCTAATCTGCTACGTTCAAGACAGGGACTCTGAACACCACTCTTAGCCAGGGGTTGGTGGCTCTCCTGAGTACACCCCTACACCATATTATCAGGGAGTTCCTGCAGGGAGCCCCCCAATACCCTTCCTAAAGGTGAAGGTCAGGTATCACCTTACCTGTCAGCGTAGGTAACTAAACTCCACTCTCAGCCCAGGGGCTAGGGATTTTCTAGTTTTATAAATCAAACTCAGTGACCAAAACGGTGATATTAATACCCAGTGAGTGGTACCGTCACAAAGGTGTGCATCTCGATGCCACTGACAGGAGCTCAGCTCCCGTGCACTTAGTTACTTCACCCTGTATTCCTCAGTTCTGCAGTGTACTCTGCACATGTGACGTATTTGTAGGTTTATTCCTCTGGCTTCTTGACACTTTCCTTATAGACGTCCCAGTGTATCTCCCCGGCATTGACTTCACCATGAGCTTCATGGGATTGATTTCTGTCCACATCCGTATGCGCAGATCTCGGCAGCATGCGCTCAACACACTGATTACTTTTACACGGAGGATGCCTTCTTCCAGAGGTGTACAACATGTTGTAGACGAGGCCTGGCCAGTTATTCGCCATTCAAATCACTCTTATTTATTTCATGCTGTGTGCCTTGCGCTTCGTGCACCACAAAAAAGCAAATGTCATGTTTACGCAAAACTTCCGGCATATAGGATCATGTAACACAAAGGCAGGGACTAGGGGCAAGTTTAACGAGGTCCAGCGTGCGTACCCCGGAAGGTTGTATTCTCACAATTGGTACGGAGTTCCTCTGAAATAGTAAAGGATTGGGTAATAGGAACTGATAGAAGGGTCCCGAAAACGAGACCACAGGTGTGTGTAAGAAGGAGGAGGAGGAGGGGGAATCTTCCTTGTGGAACTAGTACTCTCACACACCTATCAAGCTAGGTGTCATGCTTCATCATTTGAGTATGCCCCTCGTCAGGTCGACGCTACAATACCTGACGGGCACCCGGAACCGGGGCTCTTTGTCGGGGATCTTCTGTTCCTGCCGGTTTGTGCAGTGGGGGTAAGGGGCCTAGTATGTGTAGATGTAGGGGGAAGTGAGTTAAAATAGGTCAGTTTGTCCTATCCAAACTTTATTCCGTAGGTAAACTGCCTATTTAAAAGGGGTGGAGAGGGGCCTTACCTAGTCGCAATGTGCCTAGTTGTGAGGGCCCTACTCTCAAAAGATCAACATGTTTCGTGTCTGAGTAGTCAAAGAGATCTAGACACTTCTTCAGGATCAGAATGTCATACTATCCACACTGATAGGTAAGTGTAAAACTACATACCCACTTGTTTTCATAGTAGACCTAGACTGTATGCAACAATATTTGCAACAGTGGTCGGCGGTACAAAGGACTCCAATTGGGTCAGACAAGCGGATCGCTTTAAACCGCTGCACCTACCCTGCCGCCGGCACCGGCATATAGGATCAGCCATTGAAACCTCTTGAGGCCTGGACCCCACGTATGTAAAGAGTGAGGGTTTGATTCTGGAAGAGCCGCTCACTGGTATGCCCAGTCCACACGCAGCACCGGGCAGGAGATGCGGCACTCTGGCCAGACTCAGCCACTACCAGAGGGACACCACAGGACACTCATTGTGTCATGGCACCAGGGCTGGTGTAGCCTGATCTTCTAATGCCTGAGCGTGCAAGAGTGGACAGGCAGAAGTGCGGCGTGAGGCTTTACTCAAAGGCTCTCTTTTCACCATTGGAAGCAGAGGCTGTAAGGTGTGATGTCACTTGAGGTGACAGTAGAAAGCAGCCAGCACAATAACCATCCGGGCCAGTGAAAGACTTTATAAGATACTAAGAAGAGTTTTAGAAAGGAAAACGAAGAGAAGTCTTAGAGCGTCGCAGTGACCAAACATCACTGCACATCCCTGGGTGTGACCAGTGAGAGCCTACGTTAGGCCACGTCACTGAATCCTCGCGCCGCATACATTGAAGCTGGACCGGCTCTTAGGAAATAACATTGGTGGAGGTGATGCACGCATCACGAGGGAATGACCATTCTTTCCGGACTCAGGTGCGTCCTCGGAGGGCCCGCATCCCAGACCATTCCGATGGCAAACTTTTTGCTGGCCCCCACCTGTGTGCTCTTAATTATCTAACCTGCGCCGATGGGGTCCCATTTCTGCAGGGACATGTGATTTCATTGTGCCAGGAAGCACATTAGAGATGCCCCGCCTCCAGCGCGCCAATGTCTCCTCTGCAGAGTGCCGGCCAATGGCCTCCGTTCACCCTGGACCTACCCTGCTGGGTCTACCTGGCAAACACTTACGAAAGGGCTGTAGTCTAGGGGGTGGGGGGCAGAAGTAAAACTTGTCACCATTCTTTGTAGCTCCAGAGGTTATCTGTCTCTGTTCCCCGTGGGTGCACCCGAGGGAGTGCTGTTTTCCTTGCAGGCGGGATTAAAGACCCCCGTTTGAGGGCAGACGCGTGCCCCTCCTCTGTCCTCTCCTGGTCCGTCACCTGCTTCCATTCAGTCCCTGTCTGTAGAACTGGGAGGGGCCTTAGACTCTCTTGTGACAGCCATACCAATTCCATGGGTCTAAACCAACTCTAAGGGGTTCACTCCGGATTAGGATAACACCTATTAAAACGCTATGATGCAAATAAAAATGTCAAAACTCCCGACACCCATATTTTCATTTGAATGTACGTCCACATAGGCACAACAATAAAAGGGCGTGAAGAAGTCCTATATGGGCCATCCTGTGACACAATTGGTGCTAAAACGTCTGTTGACGTCACCAAACAAAAGACCATTCTAGAACACCCATTGGTGCTGATTGTTAAAGATGCAGGGCTGGGGGACGGGAACTCATCATTTGAGGCCCCTTCAGCCCAGTTACGGGTTAATATATGTTGTTACACATCCGGCCACGCTAGAATAAAGGGCGGAGTAATCACACCATGTGTGATGCATAGAGGGGGTGCACAGCTTTCGTCCTCGGATGGCCAAGAGCTGTCTGTGATAGGCTCGTGCCCTAGAACTGTGTGGACTGCAGCTGGCACGCTTCTGCCAGCAAGAGCAGAGCCAAATATGATCGGTTGCAACCTACAAGGGAAGAGCCAGCTAAGGCCCGTCCTTTTTGGACTGGGGGGGTGTTTTTTTTGTTGAGTGTCTGAAGACGTCATGGAGAGAAAGGACAGCAAAAAACACGCCCCTCAATCCGAAACGGACGGGGCTTAGAATGACAGGCAAAGCTCTTCTCCAATGGCTGGCGGCCGTTTAGGAAGCCAGCCAATAGAGAAGAGCTGGCTTGTTTAAGCCCCGTACTAGAGACATAAAATCTCGCCAGAGAGACTGCGCAAGCGCAGCCTACGCTAGCTGAGACCTGAAAATCGAACACCGGTGCATTGCTTGCAAGACCGCGGGCCACCAAGGAACGCTTGCCCGGTGGTTCGCCAAGGAAGGCTTGCCAGGCAGGTGCGACCCGCGGGCATTACTATGAGTACCATGGCTCTATAAGTTAGAGCCACAGAATGTAATTCTGTTTGATTCAGTGGAGAATAGTGACTTGCGTATGTTTAGTGCTGAGAGGTCCAGTCTGTGACAAAAAGCACTTTGAACATGTAAGTCATTACTTTAAACTTGCATTATACACAGTATATAATAGGCTTCTCCAATGCGCAAAAATGTTTAAGATGCACAAGTGTTTCCAAAATGTAGATTTTTTGCATACTGTACGTAGTGTAATTATTTTGTATAACTTTCTTTTAAAAGCACAGGCTTCACAGTTTAGCTGATAGCTCCCCTACAATACCCCTCAAAAAGAATAAATGTGTCATCTGGAAAAAAAGCTTTTTATAACTGTTTTTTAAAAGTAACCACTTCACTGCTTAGTTTCACAGCTTAGCAGTAGCTCCCTTACAATATGAAGTGGCACCCGGCACAGGTAAGAGCTGTGAGGCGAGGTGGGCGGGGGGGGGGGGGACGGATGGGGTGAAAGTCGAAATTTGATATTACCATATTACCTATCCTGTCGTGGACTTCCACAACCCCCACCCTGCCCCGCCCCATCTCACCGCTCTTGCCCATGCCGACCACCACTGCCTGCACTAAGGCTTGATTAGGTGCCCGCGCGCCCCCTCGGTTTTAAAGCACATATGAATCCCTGCCCCCCACTTCTGCTGACGCTTTTCCGCTCTTGGAACTAACCGTCACGAGACAGTTGTCTTTTCACAAAAAGTAGGGGAACTGTTTTTCTAAAATTAAAAAAGTATGGGGCACATCCGATGCCCCCCACTTCGACCACTGACCATACTGTATTATCAACGGGATTATTATTGCTTGCCTGCCTACTTAGAAACAATAGAAATGCAGTTATAATCGATGTGTCTCTGTCTTTGCAACGTCGCAGTTCTCCATCTGTACCTGCTGCTCTTTGGATTCTGTTTTATCCTCCTCACTCCCACAGCTTTGTGTAAGTCACCATGCTTGGATGAAACGTTTCTGAGCAGAATATTATTGCTAGGAAAAAATAATGATTTGTTAAATTGAGGGATTAGCCTTTTTTGCTTACTTGGACTGATATTAGGATGCCTCTTAATATGTTTACTTTTCTGGTCCCATGGTTCCCAGCGGTGATTAAAGTTGTTTATTAAAGACTTGTACAGCTACAGGAATTAAACAGCACAGAGAAGGAGGATACGGAAGAGAGAAGGTGGGAGGAGAGGGAAACAAGATTCATGAGAGGGATGGATGGACCAGGAAGAAGAGGAGAGGGTAAGAGAAAAACGAAGAAGAAAGGAGGGGCTCAAGAGGCTAACATGGTAGAAACGAAGGAGGGCTAGTTAAGCAGCTAGGGGGAGAATGAGTCCTGGGTAAGGAAAGAAAGGAAGGAAAGAGGAATAAAATGTGAAAGGGAAAGAAGAAACAGGATAGCAATCAAAGGGGGTGAAAAAAGGAAGAAGGGTAAGGGAGTAAAGCAGGGAATATGACCATCTCTCTGTTCCCTAATGAGCCTAAGGTCATCACAGCTAGCTCCCCACCCTCACTAGGAGCCAACTCTTCCCCCAGCACTACACTATCTAACCCCGGTGATGGTGCCCCAGTGGGTGCTAGTGATGCCTTGGGGCATTTGTGATCCCTCGCATTGTGACTCTCCTGACCACACTGATAGCACCTGCGGGGACCCTGGTTGTCTTGCCTACCCTTATGGGGCCGTGGCTTCTTAGAACTGGGGGGCTGAGGATTCTTACCCTGGAACTGTTTTGTGGCCCTATAGAGAACTGCTTTTGCGTACCCTATCCATAGGGATGTGAAAGGAAAGGAGGAGTCTTGTCAACAAAGTGCTCCAGGACTGACCAGAACTGGTTTGGACTAGGCAAAGGCCTCTCTGCCTTCAGAGAAAAACGGAAAATGAGTATAAAAGAGGGGACCCAAACCCCAGACCTTTAGATCACTTTGGGAAACAAGAAGAACCTTTGTTGATAAGAGGAACCAGATGAACTGAGGAGAAGACTATCCCTAAACTGAGTGCTGTTTGGGGGATTGGCCTGCAGTGGTTGCCTGACTGTCAAAGAAAGTAGAAAGGACTTTGTGCTACTTTCATTCAACTTGTAAAGGATCTCCAAGGGCTTGAGATAGAGCTTGCCTCCTGATGAAGTCTCAGGGACAACAGACTTCACCCACCAGCTCCCCAAGAGTTCTTTGGAAGTGCTTGTTGTTGTTTTGGGCCTTCTGAGGGACTGCGTGCTGCAAGGAGTTGGATGTGCGACTCATGAAGAAAAAGCGTGGTGCCGCGGCTGCCACTGCCGTCGCCTCACTGAAGAAGGGTGTTGCCGCTGCGCTATCGCTGCGCCTTGCAGAAACGCCTCGCATCGCCGGAGAAGAGTGTCACCATCGCATCAGACGCCGTCCCATCTTTGGAGAAGCGTGTCACCGCCGGAGCCGCTGTCATCGCATCACTGAAGAAGGGTGTCGCCGCTGTCGTTGTCACATCGCATCGCTGAAGCGTTTCGCATCACAGGAGAAGAGTGTTGCTGTTGCATCAGATGCCATCTCATCACCGGAGAAGTGTGTCGCAGGGCCTGTCGCGGCTCAGATGAATCGTCGAGTCACCGCACGGCCATTGGGCGTGCACACATCTTGTTGCACCAAGGGGAAGACGCCACTTTTGTTTCATTGCACCGCTCTTCATCGCATCATGGCGCTGCTGATCGCATTACCATGGAAGCGCAGTAAGAAACTGATGCATCACGTCCCCACGCGGAGAAGAACCGACGCATCCCCTATGCAGCAGCAGGGACCCGACGCATCACCGTTCTTGCGTGTAAGGAACCAATGCATCACCTTCCCTACAGCACTTTCGTTAAACATCCAAAGGTACATTGAACTTAAAGTGTCGCATTTTACATCTAAAGAGAACTAAGCGATTTCTAGGGGTGGGCAGAATCTCGTTACGCAAATCTCTGCGACACTGTAAAAAATCTCCGCGAACATGCAGAAATTCCGCAATCACGCGGAATTGCTTGTTCGCGATGCTTTTTTCCTGTTCCGAATTGCTGTCTGCGTGCTCGGGGGGAAATGTTTCGCAAACACGCATTTTGAGAATGTGAACAAGCAAAACATTTCGCGACGTCGCGGAACGCAGAATTTTGGGCAATTTTGCGTTCTCCGCGGAACGCAAAATTATCCAAATTCCGCAAGAGGAATGGAATTTACCGCCAGGCCTAGCTATTTCTACCATTTTTTAAGTACAGTGTTGTGGATTTTTGTCGTTTGTGGTCTTGTGTTAAGTCTATATAAAAAGACTTCTTTTTATACTACAAGTTGTGTGGTGTACATCTGCACCAAATTTAAAGTTCAAAAGAGGTTAAAAGCTAGACACTGAGAGGTATTATGAATAGATGGGTCTTTTAACTTTTAATTCAAAGACAGGAAGATAGGGTAGAATCTTTGTTCATCTGGTAGACTATCCCAGAATCTTAGTGCTTGTGAAAAGAAGCATTGATCCATTACATTGGAATGAGAAGTTTAGATTAACTTCAAATGATCCGAAGACCTTCTGTAAGACAAAGTCGACAACCATCTTACTATGACAGGCTAAGTGAACTCAGTCTCCGCCTCCTGTTTCCACAAACTCCAGACACTTAAGATGATTTTCAAGTGGTTTGCTTTCAACACCTGCAGAAAGGTCACTCAGGTCTAAGCATGGGCGGAAAATCCGTTCCGCTCGCGGATTTTGCGGATTTTCGGTAAATTCGCAATCCGCGAGATTCGCGAATTTCCCCCAAAATCCGCAAATCCGCGAGCAGCGGATTTTATGGCTTGCTCGCACTGTTCGCGTGAGTTTGCGGCTTCCCAGTTCAACTTCGCGCCCCGCGAATAAGTGCTAAATTGCAGAAATACGATCTTAGCAAAACTGAAACTACTTACCAGGTTCAAATGTTCCTGTAGTGCTTCCTGAGGGGCCCCTCCAGAGTTCAGTTGCCTACTTGCAACTATTATGTGACCCTGCTCTGACCCTCAGAATAGTTACACATATGCCACAAAGGTCCTGAATTACAGCTAAGGGAGACAAGCAGGAGCCAGGCTGGAAGTTCAAATCCAGTGACACATTAATCAGCCCCTAATTCATTATTGTCAGTTGGGGCAGGGCAGGTGTTGTAACTAATTTTGCAACAATGAAAGCACTTAGCAAGTGCAAAAGATCACTAATCAGGAAGCACTAAGGAAGCAGGTGCCAGCTAAAAAAATATTCTGTGACACATTAATCAGCCCCAAATTAATTCAGGTCACTTGAGGCAGGGAAGGTGTGCTTTGCTTTGCCACAATAATGTACACTGGACAACCAGAGGGTGCTGTGATGAAACAGAGGGTGGCATGGGTGGGCCAGAGGGTGGCATGAGTAGTCAGAGAGTGGCAGTGGTGACAGAGAGTGGCAGTGATGAAGAAGAGTGTCCCAAACAGGCTGGACACTTAGAAACAACAAGTTCTCAAAACTGTCGACCCGACAGGTAAGTTCGCATTTGCGAAATTGTACAAAACCCTCGCGAACTGGCAGAAACCCGCGCGAACACAAAAAAAAATCCGCAAATTCGCGAGAATTCGCGGATTTTGCGGATTGCGAGTTCGCAAATCCGCAAAATTCACGAACGCGAGATTCGCAAAATTCGCCCATGCTTACTCAGGTCTTCATCAGCAGCAAGTTGAACTACGGCAATGCATTCTACGTAGGAATCTACACTCAAATGCTCAGAAGATTCCAGACCATACAGAATTCTACTGCCAGACTCACACTTTAACTTTTCCACCCTCGGCACCCACATCCCCCCACACCTTAAAGACCTTTTCTGACTCCCCATCCACAAGTAAGCCCTCTTCAAACTCCTCAAGCACACATAAAAAGAGTTGCACAACACCTTCCCCACCTATCTAAACAATTGCATCAACTTCCACATACATACTCGACACCACTCACCCGGACTCCTACTTGCACACATTCCTGCATACACAGAACCATATCCTGTGGCCTGACTGTCTCATACCTCCCTCACAAAGCCTAGAAAGACCTACCCCTGCCCATGAGAGCCCCCTCCTTACTTCTTGAATTTCACAAGCAGCCACGGCCCGTGGAGGGAGTTTTGGTAGGGCGGAGAGGTTGGGTGGGGGAGGGGCAGGGTGGGGGTTACTAAAAATTGGAGTATGGATAATTGAAGTTAAGTAAACAATTTAATTAATAAAATGAACTTTGTAGCGCTCCCTGCATCGCAAAATGTGATGCAGGGTGCGCTACGAAATTCGTTTTATTTATTAAATTGTTTACTTACCTTCAATTATCCATACTCCAGTTTTTAGCACCCCCCCCCCCCACCCTGCCCCTCACCCGCAATGCCTCTCTGCCCAACCTAAACTCCCTCATCGGGCCGTGGCTGTTCACAAGAAACTGAAGACTGGGCTCTTCACCTAGTCTTGGTCCTGGTTCGGCCTGCATCACTTCTAATTTCCAGCGCCAAAATACCCACCCAGGTGAGTCCTCGGGTCTACAAATACCCATAACATAACATACCAGTTTGTCCTTAAGATAGCTGGGAGGGCACTTTGCCGACCATTGTGAATGGCAAATGCCATTTTTATTCTAGCATCCAGGAGTAGCCAGTGCTAATCTTTTGGGATGGATGTGATGTGATCAGACTTGGAAGCAACTTTGACAAGGCGATTGTCTAAATGTTGGATTGCCTTGAACAGAGTTTTGATGGATTTGGGTAGTCCAGAGAGTTCATGTGCTTGTATAGCGGTTCTGAAGTCCCAAGAAGAAATGGAGGGTTTCAGATTCCTTAGAAGAAAGAGTATTGTTGATTTTGGAGCTACGAGGAATCAAAATTAGACTGTCTGTTTTCTTGGGATTAGTTTAAGGAGAAGGAGAACAGCCAATAATTCATTTTCCAAGAAGGGTTTTAGACTTTCCACAACTGAATGCATAGTGATGCATAATCTTTTCATCTAGTAGCTGATGAGACGCCTTTCAGAGTAGGGGTTAGGTGATAGGATGGATCGGAGGGAATGAAGAAAATCTTAAAGAAGTATTGTTGCAGGGATTCTGCACATACACAGAATTATGCGCAGGAAAACAGAACCTCAGTGTATAGGGGTTGAACCTTCCTACCACCTTAGAACCTAAAATCCCAAAATCGACTAGCTTTAGTGTCTCATTCGTTCTCCTAAATAATCATGGAGCGACAAATGATTAGGCAACCCAGAACACAACACTCCTGACTCTCTCAGGAATCGCTGTAACAAGACATACCCTTTCGCTAACTCACTCGTACTTGTCCACAAGGATTGTCGTACTTGTCCCATAAGGATTGTCAGAGTCACTGTATAGTTCAAAATGTTTATTTTAACTATCATGCTCTATAATGCTGTATACGAGCCACAACCTCTAGCAAAATGCATAAACCTAGAACAGTTAGCATAGTTACAATACCATAGAATATGAAGGGGGATGTCATCATATACAAACAGTGGAAAAAGGACAATGAGGCCTAACCACCCTCTCTTTGGTAAGTTGAGGTTTATTATATGAAGGCAGATCTCAGTGATTTGTCAGCAGACCCCATACCTTAGAGCCTAGATGGTAGGTTTACATCATAGGAACAGCATCGCTCTTCTCAAGGAAAGGTCTTTCTCCAAGTGTATTGAACAACATGTAGTCCCATAATATCAAAGCATGAGCTTCCCAGCAGGGCAGCGGCGTTTAGCATGTTTTGTCTAGGTGCTAGGGACTGACCAGAACAGAATAACAAGGGGCATGTTTATCGACCTTGCACATCGTGTTCCGACTAAACTCCTGGAACATCAGAGAACGCAAAAAGCAGACAGTTCTCATGTGAAAGGCACAAACGGAGTCTTGCAAAAGCGGCATCATGGCAGCAGATCTCATGCTAACTTAGCAATGTTGAGAATGACCCTAATGGCCATATAGCACCCTCCCTCTGGTAAGCTCTTAGTATATAGACAAAAGACTAAAACAGAGTTCAAAGTTAAGCAGAGTCCTGAAGCACTTGTAAAAAAAACCAAATCATTGGGAAAAACGGTATTAAGAAGGAGGTGGAAAAACCATAAAAGCATGTTAACTTAAGAATGCAATTCGCTCCAAAAGATCATCCCTTTCGTTAGTAGAAAAAAGGTATGACATCTAATTATGTATGTCAAAGGAACAGACATGCTCTTCGTATGGTGATGCTTCCAAGAGCCTATCTGGACAACTTTGTTGTAGGAGGTTCTGCGCAGATGCACAGATTTCCCATTCAGCCAAGATCCAAATGCGGCAGCACGCGCCATGTTGTCATTCCCAGAACACGCCCACTCATGGGCCTCTAGGGACCCATTAACTGGTGAAAATCCGGGCCTGTACATGACGTATTGGAGAGGTACAAATACAAAGCCAAATAGAAAGGGCACCGCTGACAGTAGAACACAGGTTGCATGCAAGAGAAGTAGGCAAAGCGAAAAGTTAATCCATAACTCACGCTAAGCGTTGCAAATGGCAAGCATCCAAATAGTTGTTGTATTCGGTCACCGTACTGTTGCAATTGGCCTGGTCTGTGCATTACCACAAGATGAGCATACATTGCATAGTAGAAGCAGAAGGATCAGTATTCCCCCTGCAAGCGCCAGTAAGAAAGGAAACCCTCCTACGACGCGAGAAAAGATAATCAGGTACATGCATCAATCTCGGCATTTGCGATTCCTTAATTGCGATTTTTAAGGAATCGCAATTAAGGAATTGCAAATGCCTATGCATGAAGAAATCGCTAAATAAATTGCGATTTCTTAGAATTCCTTAATTGCGATTAGCAATTTGCGAATCGCAATTAAGGAATCCCTTCCCATTCATTCCTATGGGCATAGAGGACCATAGGAATGATTGGGAAGACAATCTCAATTTGCGATTCGCAATTAGCTAATCGCAAATTGAGATTGCGATTTCAAGGGTGCAGGGGTGTCCAAAGGACACCCTGTTGTACCCCTGAAATCAAACAATGCACATATGTTGTGTACACACATGCCCTAAGGGCATGTGTGTGCACAACATGAAATTTAAAAATATGCACAAAATTGCATATTTCTAACATTTTGCAAAATTACCATGAGGTCCAACCTCATGGTAATTTTTTCTCTCTAATTGCGAAATCGCAATTTTTTTCAGTTTCATGCATTGCTTTTAAGGAATCGCAAAATTGCGATTCCTTAAAAGCAATCGCACTTGAAAAAATCGCAAAAATAGCGATTTCTTCACTTTTAGGATAATGCATCCCAAATAGTGATTTGGGAATCGCAAACGGCCGAATTTTGCGTTTCGCACCGTTTGCGATTCCTAAATCGCTTGATGCATGTGCCTGAGAATGAATAAAAGCCGGTATTACTTCAACTATAGTCTGAAAAGAAGTCACAATGCCGGATCCCACATTCTTAAAAATATGAGCTAGGCCTTTGGTGTCAGACGTATTAAATATTTGGTGTATAAGCTCCCAAAGTGAAGTGGGAGGTTAGTGTTCAGAAGTGACTGAATCTCGCTAGATGTCCTAGTCACATGCAACTTGAAGGTCTTTCGAGCTGAAGTGAGCGCCACTTCCTGTTGAAACAATAGCGCTGTGAGCCTGCTCAATTTGTTGAAATCTGTGTTAAAAGTAGGAATGGAAGGCCAAATTGAACTACCTACTTTCCCATGCAGGAGTGAAAAAAGCACATTGCAAAAACAAGTAACACGTGAAACTGTTACTAAATATGGGATCCCAGTCCGTAAACCACAGCAGTTGTGGTTATTCAGAATAAGAAAACTGCCATTTGTAAGCAATGTAAAGTGGGAATTATTGATAGGATATGAGTTCCTTTAAAAACAATAAGATTATGTGCAGATACATTACAAGCGCCGTGCAACTTAACATGTTAACAAACCAGGGAATGCCCTACTGTGGATGTGCAGTCCTCCCCATTGGGAAAGCTTCCATATCGTCCCGTTGACATCTGTAAGTGAAAGGAAGGGACCATAATCCATGGAGAAACCCACTACCCAGGGGCTCAAAGAGACCTATTGGAAAATGTTGCATACTTGATTTAAATTGAAACAACAAAAATGGGAGAAATATTACCCCATGAATTAACCAAACAGCAGAGTCTGTCTCTGCCACTGAGAATGGCATAGGCTCTAACTGTTCAATGTACAGAATAGTATGTATGTAGCATCTTTCATGGACATAAATCCCCGATTATCAGTTAAATTAAAAGGTGAAAACAAAGCAGAAGCATTTAAATAATCCCATGGGACTTTTCCCATTTTGAGAGTCTTTAATGTCCATGCAAACTGCATTACTGATTTTACTTGATTTTGACCATGATGCATCATAGATACACAATTTTGAACAATATCAATAACAGATGAAACAATATTATCCAAGGTATAAATGCGTGAAGACAGTGTACTGAGGCTGTTGTGAACCACAACAAGAACTTTTTCTAAATTTGCCTGATCTATTTGACGCAGACGTAAAGTTGCTTCTGCCTGCGAAAGTTTCCAAATTTCGTTGTAAGCTGCATAGATAAATCTCTTATTTCTAAGGGCTCTAGTACCTAGTACCTAAGATAAAATCAGACAAGAGTGATAAGTGTTGTTTTACTGACGAAAGAGTGGAATGTTCCAACCATTGTTGGCACAATTTACCCACGGAGTATGTGGTGACTGTATTTGAACTTGGAAAATGAGGATCCGGTCTAGTCTGCGTGAAACCAGGTGTTACATTATGAAAACGCAGTTGGCATGCATTTGAACTTGAGCGCCAGACCAACCAACTGGAGTGGTCAATTTCAGAAATATTAAAAGTGTTATTGCGAAACAAAGCTTGTAATACATCAATCATATAATGAGTTTGTGAGTGTCAATCGTCATATTCCGCTAGGATGGATGGGATGTTTACATTTTTTGCAAACGTCAAGCCAAAACAAGTGGTCGTGTGTACTGTATCATTTAAAAATAAAATTTGAGAGGGAATTAGGTAGGCCTGGGCATAGTTCGCTGAGTTTTGCTACGCGGAACTCTGCAAAGTTACAAAAAAACTCCACGAAATTCCGCAAGTGGCAGAGTTCTGTGCAACCTGCAGTTTGTGCTGGCATTCCTGCAGGTCAGGTAGAAATTCTACCAGAGCAGCAGCTCGCACTCGCGAACTTACAGTTTGCGTTCGGGAACTTACCGTTCGCGATCGCAAGCGGACTCCCCTACTCATCGCAAAACAGAGTTTTCTGCACTCCACGAGCTCGGCGGAGTGCAGAAATCTCTGCAAACTCTGCGAAAGGAGCGAAGTTCACCGCCTAGGCCTAGGATTAGGCAGGTATAATGCAGAGCTTTAGTGCCCTGAACCTGCCACTCTTTAGTGCCCCAAATTGATATAAAATCAATTGTATCTTTCCAGTGATCATAACCTTGTTTGGCCAATTCAGTTCTAAAGGAAGTGGAATAGATCAATTTAGTATGGCTAAGAATAAATTTGGGCTGCGTTGATAAATGCAATTAAAAAAATAGGATTCTGTATTAGACGTGTTGTAATCGGTAAAATAAGCAAAATTATCCAGAAGTGTTTTAGAACTCCCTTGGATGGGAGTCGGACAATGTTCCCATTGAGGGTAATTAAAGACAGGTTGTAATGTGCGTGTTTTGTGCAAATAATGATGACCTTACTGTTGATAACAGAATAAATCAGACTTTAAATAAAAATCTTCAGCATAATATTTCAAATCAGAAACAATGAATATACAGCTTGCACATCTCAATCATCAGAATGTATCTCCTGTGTTACCACATCTAGTAAGGAGGTGCAAAATACGTATGGTATCTTAAGGACTTCCGTCGGGCCAAGGACTTCAAAAGCGACTGTATCCCATACTATGCCATCTGCAACTGGTAAAGCCGAAATGTTAACAAGAGCTTGATCACGTTTCATGATATGGGACGATGTGTGAGGTGCCAGAACTCCATCAACCAAGTTCACAGCAGAGCGTTCTGGCAAAAAATGACCATTGATCAGTAAGAAAAACACTGTTATAAATCCAATCGACATAAAGAGGAAAATCAGGATAAGTACCAACCAGATGTAGGTCCAAGGTAGGACCAGGTAAGTCTTATTGAACCAAAAATGAAAATACACAATTTTGTTGGTGTAATTGTCAAATCGGAAGACGAGGAGAATGAGTCAGAAGAGAAGCTGGTATGATCTCCAAAATAACCGCTTGCAGTCCTGTTAATTAGAGGTGGTAGTGCCAGGTCAGCATGATGTTGTCGAGGACTGATCGGCACCTCATTATTAGACTCATCTGTAGGGTAAGTATACTCGACGTCTGTATTGGAAGATGGAGACAGGACAGGTGAAAGGTCAATAGCAGTGTCCATCACTCCATCACCCACACAGGCAATAGTGGGACAGGATGAAGTCAGCGGATTCAATAGAAATGCGTTGCACGAAACAGCAGACGTGACACTATTCAGAATTGGCCAGACGTTGTAACTTGACATTGTCCCCTGAGATCTATCTGTTGTTTTTGCAACCAGGTAAAGGAGGTAAAATGACTGTATGAGTACCCTTCAATCCAAGTACTCGAACTGATGCATAATAAGAGGGACCAAATTCTTTTTTGTTCTCCAGCTTTTCTTGTACCAGATCTCCAATCTTAGGAAGCCAGTCGGTATCGGAACCAGCAGTGCTGCATCATTGGAAGAGGGAGTGTATTCAGTTATCTAGCTGTCACAGGTCTTTTATTGGTCCTGTAACATAGTAGAATGATTATCTACGTCAAAGGTTGCAGCATCTGCCACAAAATCTAGACCATCAAGGTCTGGCACAAACATTTTAATGCCAAGGAGCATTTTGTATGGGATACGCCCACCCAGAGATCTTCTAGGGAGATTATTTAGTGCAAGTTGAAGCCCATACAAGTGGGCCAGTCAGTTCATGCCAGTACCTAAGACTCTAGCTGTCAAAGATTGCTTTAAGTCACGGATCATTCGGTCCACTATGGAATTGCCTTCAGACCTATATGGAGACGATAACTGTACCTGTACCCCATTCACATCATCGCGTCCTTGTACGGCTTAGAGGCGAACGCTGGACCTTGGTCAGAATGGAAGGTGCCACAGGCAAATGTCCCGACAAAGACACCCAAATCTCTTGTGACATTTTGAGAATCAGCACAGCGTTGTGACCGAACCCAATGGAATCTAGTGCACGTGTCAACTGCAACCAAGATATATTTATATGCAGTATCAGAGAAGAATGGACCGCAGTGTTAAAGATACACACAGCCAAAAGGCTGATTGGATGTACACAGCTGTGTTTGTGGTGGGTGTGACACCGTAGATGGCTTAATTTATTGACAAATATCACACAAAAGTGCATAATTCCGGGTCTGTTTATATAAACCACGCCACCAGTAACGTTTCTGTAAAATGGAAACTGCCTCAGACACTCCGACATGAGCAGAAGCCATGCCTTCATATGCGACTATCATCAAAGCAGGTCTGCGGTCCATGTTGGGAATCAGCCAATCCCCAACAGTTGGAATTTTAGCATGAGGAACTTGTTTGGGAGATAAATGACATGAGTATTTGAAGGGAAGCCCTGCGGAGGAGCAGTTCCAACCTTAGTAGCAATAGCTGCCAAAATGTCATTATCAATCTTAGTCATGGACCTTGTAACTGCTGCTATGGAACACGTGGCTACTGCAGATTTGGCCGCTTCATCAGCCAGACAATTACCAACAGCATGTGCTCCCACACGCTGTTGGCCAAGTGTATGGATAACCTGTGTGAGTGGGGGACATTTTTTAAGTTCTGCCACTCAAACCCAAAGCATTTTATGCTTTATTGCTCTGTCTTTAGAGTCTCTATAGTCATTTTGTGACCAAAAGAATACGTATTCATTAAAAGACTGGACACAGTATTAAGAATCGCATTCAATAAGATTATTCACATTAGGATCAGCAAACTCAAGAACAAGAGCATGCAGCTCCGCCAATTGTGCTGTACAGTCCCCAAGTGCCTGTGTATGCAATATGGAAGACTTAAATTCTCCGTTGACAATTGTACCAGTCACAATAGCGCAAGCTGCTCAATAAGTGTGTTTAGAACTGACTGCCGGTTGAGCCGATCCATCGGTATAGATTATACATTTGTATTCATCCAAAGGAAGCAAGGACAGAGGCGAAGGATGAACATGTTCATACTGTAAGAACTCCTGTGTCCATCAGGATTCAAGCAAGCCGGGCCGAAGACGGCTGAAATGCCAGAAACCGGTCCCCGGTAGCTTGTCTCCTTTCTGGTGAAGAATTGGCTTGGTAGTTTAGTCTGCCCTGTTCCCATGATGCACTGGGCCAGGGACAGACTGATTTGCATATAGCCAGGTTCTGAGCTGGGATGGTGCAGTGAGATAAATAACGGTGATGGATCAAGCCCTGATCTTTGGACTGGGTAAGAGTGGTCTGCTTAATTCAGACACTCTGTTCATCACCACCCCCTTTTCTGAATCGTTTTTGGCCACTATAGGTGTGGCAGGGTATATTCAGACATGAGTCCCTTTCTCACTGCTCCATCAGGATTCAAGCAAGCCGGGCCGAAGACGGCTGAAATGCCAGAAACCGGTCCCCGGTAGCTTGTCTCCTTTCTGGTGAAGAATTGGCTTGGTAGTTTAGTCTGCCCTGTTCCCATGATGCACTGGGCCAGGGACAGACTGATTTGCATATAGCCAGGTTCTGAGCTGGGATGGTGCAGTGAGATAAATAACGGTGATGGATCAAGCCCTGATCTTTGGACTGGGTAAGAGTGGTCTGCTTAATTCAGACACTCTGTTCATCACCACCCCCTTTTCTGAATCGTTTTTGGCCACTATAGGTGTGGCAGGGTATACTCAGACATGAGTCCCTTTCTCACTGCTCCATCAGGATTCAAGCAAGCCGGGCCGAAGACGGCTGAAATGCCAGAAACCGGTCCCCGGTAGCTTGTCTCCTTTCTGGTGAAGAATTGGCTTGGTAGTTTAGTCTGCCCTGTTCCCATGATGCACTGGGCCAGGGACAGACTGATTTGCATATAGCCAGGTTCTGAGCTGGGATGGTGCAGTGAGATAAATAACGGTGATGGATCAAGCCCTGATCTTCGGACTGGGTAAGAGTGGTCTGCTTAATTCAGACACTCTGTTCATCAACACCCCCTTTTCTGAATCGTTTTTGGCCACTATAGGTGTGGCAGGGTATACTCAGACATGAGTCCCTTTCTCACTGCTCCATCAGGATTCAAGCAAGCCGGGCCGAAGACGGCTGAAATGCCAGAAACCGGTCCCCGGTAGCTTGTCTCCTTTCTGGTGAAGAATTGGCTTGGTAGTTTAGTCTGCCCTGTTCCCATGATGCACTGGGCCAGGGACAGACTGATTTGCATATAGCCAGGTTCTGAGCTGGGATGGTGCAGTGAGATAAATAACGGTGATGGATCAAGCCCTGATCTTTGGACTGGGTAAGAGTGGTCTGCTTAATTCAGACACTCTGTTCATCACCACCCCCTTTTCTGAATCGTTTTTGGCCACTATAGGTGTGGCAGGGTATACTCAGACATGAGTCCCTTTCTCACTGCTCCATCAGGATTCAAGCAAGCCGGGCCGAAGACAGCTGAAATGCCAGAAACCGGTCCCCGGTAGCTTGTCTCCTTTCTGGTGAAGAATTGGCTTGGTAGTTTAGTCTGCCCTGTTCCCATGATGCACTGGGCCAGGGACAGACTGATTTGCATATAGCCAGGTTCTGAGCTGGGATGGTGCAGTGAGATAAATAACGGTGATGAATCAAGCCCTGATCTTTGGACTGGGTAAGAGTGGTCTGCTTAATTCAGACACTCTGTTCATCACCACCCCCTTTTCTGAATCGTTTTTGGCCACTATAGGTGTGGCAGGGTATACTCAGACATGAGTCCCTTTCTCACTGCTCTTTCAGGATTCAAGCAAGCCGGGCCGAAGACGGCTGAAATGCCAGAAACCGGTCCCCGGTAGCTTGTCTCCTTTCTGGTGAAGAATTGGCTTGGTAGTTTAGTCTGCCCTGTTCCCATGATGCACTGGGCCAGGGACAGACTGATTTGCATATAGCCAGGTTCTGAGCTGGGATGGTGCAGTGAGATAAATACGGTGATGGATCAAGCCCTGATCTTTGGACTGGGTAAGAGTGGTCTGCTTAATTCGGACACTCTGTTCATCACCACCCCCTTTTCTGAATCGTTTTTGGCCACTATAGGTGTGGCAGGGTATACTCAGACATGAGTCCCTTTCTCACTGCTCCATCAGGATTCAAGCAAGCCGGGCCGAAGACAGCTGGAATGCCAGAAACCGGTCCCCGGTAGCTTGTCTCCTTTCTGGTGAAGAATTGGCTTGGTAGTTTAGTCTGCCCTGTTCCCATGATGCACTGGGCCAGGGACAGACTGATTTGCATATAGCCAGGTTCTGAGCTGGGATGGTGCAGTGAGATAAATAACGGTGATGGATCAAGCCCTGATCTTTGGACTGGGTAAGAGTGGTCTGCTTAATTCAGACACTCTGTTCATCACCACCCCCTTTTCTGAATCGTTTTTGGCCACTATAGGTGTGGCAGGGTATACTCAGGCATGAGTCCCTTTCTCACTGCTCCATCAGGATTCAAGCAAGCCGGGCCGAAGACGGCTGAAATGCCAGAAACCGGTCCCCGGTAGCTTGTCTCCTTTCTGGTGAAGAATTGGCTTGGTAGTTTAGTCTGCCCTGTTCCCATGATGCACTGGGCCAGGGACAGACTGATTTGCATATAGCCAGGTTCTGAGCTGGGATGGTGCAGTGAGATAAATAACGGTGATGGATCAAGCCCTGATCTTTGGACTGGGTAAGAGTGGTCTGCTTAATTCAGACACTCTGTTCATCACCACCCCCTTTTCTGAATCGTTTTTGGCCACTATAGGTGTGGCAGGGTATACTCAGAAATGAGTCCCTTTCTCACTGCTCCATCAGGATTCAAGCAAGCCGGGCCGAAGACGGCTGAAATGCCAGAAACCGGTCCCCGGTAGCTTGTCTCCTTTCTGGTGAAGAATTGGCTTGGTAGTTTAGTCTGCCCTGTTCCCATGATGCACTGGGCCAGGGACAGACTGATTTGCATATAGCCAGGTTCTGAGCTGGGATGGTGCAGTGAGATAAATAACGGTGATGGATCAAGCCCTGATCTTTGGACTGGGTAAGAGTGGTCTGCTTAATTCAGACACTCTGTTCATCACCACCCCCTTTTCTGAATCGTTTTTGGCCACTATAGGTGTAGCAGGGTATACTCAGACATGAGTCCCTTTCTCACTGCTCCATCAGGATTCAAGCAAGCCGGGCCGAAGACGGCTGAAATGCCAGAAACCGGTCCCCGGTAGCTTGTCTCCTTTCTGGTGAAGAATTGGCTTGGTAGTTTAGTCTGCCCTGTTCCCATGATGCACTGGGCCAGGGACAGACTGATTTGCATATAGCCAGGTTCTGAGCTGGGATGGTGCAGTGAGATAAATAACGGTGATGGATCAAGCCCTGATCTTTGGACTGGGTAAGAGTGGTCTGCTTAATTCAGACACTCTGTTCATCACCACCCCCTTTTCTGAATCGTTTTTGGCCACTATAGGTGTGGCAGGGTATACTCAGACATGAGTCCCTTTCTCACTGCTCCATCTGGATTCAAGCAAGCCGGGCCGAAGACGGCTGAAATGCCAGAAACCGGTCCCCTGGTAGCTTGTCTCCTTTCTGGTGAAGAATTGGCTTGGTAGTTTAGTCTGCCCTGTTCCCATGATGCACTGGGCCAGGGACAGACTGATTTGCATATAGCCAGGTTCTGAGCTGGGATGGTGCAGTGAGATAAATAACGGTGATGGATAAAGCCCTGATCTTTGGACTGGGTAAGAGTGGTCTGCTTAATTCAGACACTCTGTTCATCACCACCCCCTTTTCTGTGTCTGAAGAGCAGGATCACAAATAAATGTGACATCAGCCGATGTCAAAGATGCAGCCCATTGACTTCAACAGGGATGTGAAGCCTTAGAGTTTGATATACTGGCCTTAGTCACTGCGTCTAAAGCTGGGAGAGGCGTGACCATAATAATGCATTTACCTTGCACCAGAGAGCGTACTTTCAAAATCGCCATCTGTACCGCTGTCAAAACTTTTTCAGTATTGGAAAACTGCATTTCAGCCGATGTGTATAAATGTAGTTTCTAAGCAATAGGTACTGTGTCATCCTCATTGAACGTCAAGTAAGTGAAACCCACCGTCCCCGGTATTATAAGTATCACCAGGTTCGTGCCAGTGTCACACATCAACAAGCAGTTAGTAGCAAGCAAATCTGATTGCAAAGACTGAAGAATTGAGGTATGTTCCGGAAGTCAGCTGGACGAAGAAAATGTAGGTTGTATCAATGCATATAGCGGTTTGATACACTGGGCTTAATTGGCAATGTATGGCCTCCTGAAATTCAGAAATCCCAGTGGAGACTGAAGCATTTTCAGAGTAGAAAGAGGTCACAATTGTTCACATTTCTCCAGAAAGTGGGGGGCTAACTGCTTCTTTCCTAGTTGAGCTTGTATCACAAAAAGAGCAACGCACAATGTGTGATGTGTGATTTCGCGAAATCGAATTCGTATCCATAGTCAGCAAATGACAAAATAATGCGGTCGACTCAAACAAGATGAGGCATCAGTTCCTCGTCCGTCATATAAATATCATCAACGTACGAGAACGCATCAGGGTCTATGCTATGCAGCAAAGACACATCAAGTGCAGCAAAAGCTCCGGGGCTATTCTTTTACCCCATAGGCAAAAGTGTAATATTTTCTGATTTATGACGTCGGTGAAGGCTGTCCAGTCACTGCCTCAGGAGCCAAGTTCTGACTAGAGAAACCATGAGATATATGATGGGTAGTTTTATATTTTTCACGGATTAGTGTGTTCACTAACGTAGAGCTGTGCATATTTTGTACCGCAAAAGTACATCAATGATTATTCACATTTTGATAATCTAAGACAATGCGAAACGATCTGTCAGGTTTCGATACAGGAACAAGGGGATTATTCATCGGTGATACGCAGGATTCAATCACTCCATGATACTCCAACTGAGTCAGAATATCACAAACAGGAGCTTAAGCTTCTCGTTTGATTGGATATTGCGGCTGTGGCTGTGGCATAGACCGTAACGGGATCTCTTGTGCTGGGGAATCTCTATCCCAGCCTACCTGATTACGATACACCACTGGAGCAAGTGCCAAGGCCCACTCAGCTGCAAAAACCGATGCATGTTCTTCAGGGACAGAACAAGAAAAACTCGGAGGTATTCCCCTTTGGAAGCGGCTAGCACAAATCGAGGTGGTGAATCTGCCTCTTCTAACAAAATGTCATATGAAGAGGTTAGATTTTCCCAGAAGTCTGCTGTGATTGTACGCTGTATATCACCTTCAATTTGGAAGACTATTTCATAGAGTCTATCAGGGGGCAACTTGTGTATCTGCTGTTTCTACTGTAATGAATGTGTCACTTGATCTCGCCTCCAGACCGGGACGCTGTGCCTCCCGCACTATGGTAACCCCCGCTGCTCTGTCAAGCAGAGTCCCCACCCAAGTCCAGTCTAGAAGATGTGTTCTCACCATCTGAGGTATATTTCGCTGTTAAAGCTGCAACTTTCTTCTTCTGATACGGGGGTCTACAACAAGGCAGATCCTCTTGTTTTACTTTAATGTCAAACTGTCTAGGTTGATCTTGTCCCTGTTGTGTGGGCTGACCTTTGCCATGATCCTGGCGTTCTCTAACACCGACTTGAGAGCCTGATGTGTCGTGTAAAGAACGAGGAGAGCGCTGATCAGGGACTTAGAATCTATCAGGAGTCTTAACCATAAGTACACTCAGAAGACTCGGTTGTTGGCGAACCAGCATGCATAACCTGCTTCTGTTGTTGCTGCCCCTGTTTTTTATTTCTCCAGTTCCTTTTAAGAAAGAACGGGCACTCATCTTTATCAGTCTGGGCCTTTTGTTGACTTTGTGTTTAAGTCTGAGTTTGTGTTTGAGTAAAAGGTTTGATTTCCAGACTATTGCCCCCTATGGATTTATAAGCTTTAGCAATAATCTTTGGCAATTTGCATTGCTTGTCTGCATCTACAAAAGGCTTGAAGCATTGCGCCACTTGTAAGTATACAGCATCACCCTTAACGTTAGCAAGGATCATATATCAAACAATGTTGAACACCCTCACCAGTCTCATTACCAACTCCAGGGCTGCTTCTGCCCCATGTTCTACCTGAACTCAGGAGTCTCGCAGATAAGAACCAAACCAAATGTTGGGCGCCATGTTGCGGGTATTCTGCACATACACAGAACTATTCACAGGAAAACAGGACCTCTTGCATAGGGGTTATACCTTCCAACCACCTTAGTACCCAAAATCCAAAAACCGACTAGCTATAATGTCTCATTCGTTCTCCTATATAATCACAAAGCTACAAATGATTAGACAACTCATAACCCAACACTCCTGACTCTCTCAGGAAAGTAGGTTATCCTTTCCCTACCGTGATGCATTTTTTCCTGAAAAACAATGTATAACCAAGTGTTTTACTGGATAGGTGTGAGAATACCCTATGGGCCAATTATACCTGGTCCTTTTGCATAGAGTGTGTATGGTTCATGTGTGTGAGTCTTTGTTAAATGTCTTTTTTCTCTGGTAAACAGCGGGACACACACCATCAAATTGCACAATGAATTACCGATAAGGAGTATATGTTCACTCATTTCACATCTTTTTCAGGTCACTACTCACGATGGATGGTGCATCTTTTGTCTCGCATTTTAACATACATGAATGATGCCATTTTTGCTTCTAGGTAAACAATGACAGATACCTATTTAGGTATTGTGTATGTGCATTGAGAAACAACATGCACAGTATATTTATTTTCACTTTCTTGTAGAAGATTAGTTTAATGAACACACCACATAGTAAGTGAGAGTAGAAGGGATCTGTTAAGTCCTGAAGAAGAAGCCAGAGGGGCTTCGAAACATGTAAACTAACTTTGGAGGCATAGTTCATCAAGGCAGAAACACCTCCGTCCCCACATCTTTTAACAATACCAGGTCACAGGTATATTAAAAAAAATTCTAACCGACGAGCCAGGTCTTTTTTAACCTCACTTTTCCATTCACTCCTGACCCTTCCACTCACACTCGTACACAACACATAGTCATCTTCCAACAACAGTGCTCCCGCGTAACCGTAGGACTTAACATGCCCCGTCCCGTAGAGGGGCGGGAAGACCCCAATGATGAAGCATGACACCAAGGGCAGTTTTGTTGTGTGAAGGGTATTTATAAACACTGTGGGCCTCATTTATGAGGCTGCGCGTCACTTTTAGGCTGCTGGTGCGTCACTTTTTGTGACGCACCAGTGGCGTAAAAAATGTGCCTTGTTGCGCCATATTTCCAAAGTGACGCATCTAGGTAGATACATCACTTTGTAAACCCCTGCGCCACATTATACCTGCGCCAGGTATAATGTATGCAAGGTGGGCGTATTGACGCAAAAAAGGGTCATGGAAGTGATGCCGTGAAATCTATGAGATTTCACTGCGCCACTTCTAGGACTCAAATGTGTCAAAATCTTACACCTGCCTCACAGCAGGTTAAAGACTGATGCAGGACCTGAAGTACTGGGTTTTTAGAACCCAGCGGTGCCAGGGAACACACCCAAAGACTTCGAGTCCTTCCTGTTTCAGACTACATAAGCACAGAGTCTTCTTGGTGAAGTCAAAGATCGTATTTATTGGCTGCAGCCAGTAACAGGTATCCTAGAAGTACAACACGGTGTATATTCTCAGGAGACTGCTCAATCTTACAAAGCCAGCCTTCTCTTTTCATACAAAATATTATGCTTTAGGCAAACATTCCTTATTTTACAGTGACCATTCACATATTTTCACTACAAAGGAAAAGCAGAGTCATGATGACAAGCCGTATTTCAGTTTGTGCAGCCCACAATCAATTACCTGGCAAGGATCAGTATTTTCATCAGATATCGACGGACCCCCAATAAAAACGGGCACCTCCTCGTAAAGCAGGTCATAAAGAAAGAAACAGGGAAAGGTGTGTGTAAGATTAGGCATGGTTTGTGTGCGATGAAAGGTTTATGGTATGTTGTGCCTTGATACTAATCTCATTCGGCCACTGGGAAAGGAACTGGCCGAACAGGTTTGGCTTCAGGCAGTGGAGTCAGCTTGCCCAGGTCACAGAGGAGTCAGCAAAGGTGTACGTGTCCTTCAGACTCGTTTTTGGCCTTAGTCATTGGGCCTATGTGAGGGCAATCACAAAATGGCTGCCGTTCACAAAATGGAACCCGAGGGTTCAGAACGGAAACGCTGATTTCAGGGTGATTTCGTCACCCGAATAGGACAGAAATGCTTTTGCATACTGTTCTAACCATTACCGGTCTGCTGATACCAAAATCGTCATGATACAACGATGTTTATGACACGGGTCCAGAATTTTCAGTACCACAGACCCTCCTTTTGCCCTTACATAGGCAATAACCTATACTCACGCTAATCTGAGTCCAGGTCTATATTCATAAAGTCATTGAGATGTTGCTGTAGCATCATCCTATTACTTAGCTCGTTTCTTGATACAGGTTTTCTTACACACGATGAAGCACAGAGGCCACATATTGCAGGAGCACACTGTACACACAGACAGAACAGGAAAAGAATGGCTAAGATCATCCCAATGACTATCAGAATCTTCCATCCCCAGGCGGATATCAGTTCCCAGAACCACCCCATCAATGACCAATCTCCTTTATCCACGTGAATAGATTCGGAGATCTTATGCAGTTTGGAAATGGCCTGGTAGACTGTCGGAGCGTTATCGGGGATGAAAATACAGCAACTTGATTGGATCACTTTACATACCCCACCTCGGTCTGCAAGTATGAAGTCTAATGCAACCCTGTTCTGAAGAGTCATAAGGCGATCCGACTGGAGCTCAGCAGTCAAATTACTAAGGGCACCGGCCGTTTCAACTACAGTGGATTCAACCACCCTTGTCAATTGCCTTATGTTCCTGCTGTTCACCATAGGCCCACAAAACGGCAGAAAACCTTTTACGAAATCTCCAAATTCTTGTCCTGCAGTGTCTTCCTTACTGATGACACCTCTAACTATCCTTGTCTTATGGTAATCTGCCGCGGCCGTGTAGGTGGGAGGCAACAGGAACGAAACAAAACATGTGCCCGAGAAGTCAGGGGGCAACCATGTATAAGCTCTATCATGGCAGATGAAATAGGTACCCTTAGCTGCTAGGAACGAAGGGGAAGTCTGACATGCAAAAACATATGTTTCAGTGCTGATACTTTTCCCTAACTAAGCTCTGGGATTCTTGCCATTACCTTGCAGACATAGGTGACCCTGATGGGGTACAATCCAAATCGGGGAGGATCTTTTTGCTCGCTTGTTTTCACTCAGAGTAACTCCATATCCTGTTACATTCCATCTATCATAAGCTTGTAACTCATCTCTGGGAATCGTTCTATACGAATCAATGTTTCCTACTACCAATGCCTAGTTGCTCGAGTTACTTTTTGTGGAACGTGGGGGATATGGTTCAATGGCATATATGAACATCGTCTGAAACGCCCACAAAGAACCATTGTAGCTAAATGGTAAGACCATGTATGGGATACCCTTATCTGTTGTTTGTGGCATAAGGCCACACACCCAACAATTAGTTGTGTTCACTACTAATTGGTGTTGGTGTAAAAGCTGAACGAAGGAGTTATTAATAAACTTTAATCTTCTAGTGGATTCATGCTCAGGCAGAGGGTGAAAAGAATGCGAGGAAACAGTAGAAGGAGGTGGTGGCTGTGTAGTGGGTGCAAAGGTCACTTGAAAAAAGAATAAAACATATCCTATTAAAAACATCATTACACTAAGCAACATGAAAATACATATTATCAAAAATAGTTTCTTTGTCATCAATATACACATTCTGGCTTTAAAGTTCATCTGTTTGGGGGGCGTGGCCAAGATGGCGACCTGAACAGACGCTGGTCTGCGTGGCTCCCTGCCCTAAATCCCCCATAGCCCACTTAACTGCTGCATTTTGCCTCCAACACGCCGGCAGACGGAGGATCTCACTGCTGAAACCTTCCCCGACGCAGCGGTGTAGCCAGCGAGGTCGCCTGCAGCCCTGGGACCGGCGAGCTCGCCTCTCCCGAGATTCCGCTGGTGGCTGGCGGGGAACGGCGCAGCAGGCGCGAAAATTGAAGCCCCGGCCTGGGCCTAACCGGACTGCCTGTCCGAACATCTCCTAGCAGACTGCCGTGCTGGGAAGCGCCTCGCCCGCCCGCCTTGCCCCTTGGTGCTCGGACCTGGAGTGCCTGGCTCCTGACAGCGGCCGGTGAGGAATGCGGGACAGATGATAAGGGGGCCCAGCCCGGGCCGCGGACCCAGGTGATCGGAGAGGCGGCGAGCTCGCCGCTGGCGGCAAGTGGAGCGGCAGGTGAAGCCACAGTGCGGGATTGCCGGTGAGGGATCAGCGGAGAGGCAGCGGGGCCCGCGGCGGCCTTGGTCCCTGCTGGACGCCCCGGGAGCGGAAGCCGCCGGCGCCAAAATCGAGGCCCCGGCCTGGGCCTGAGCGGACCTGCAAGGTGAGCGCCGGGTGGATGGCTGGCAAGAAGAGGGTCCCATAGGTGTGACACCCAGCGACCTGCACAGTAGGGGGCCGACAGCGCTGGCCTCGAGGGCCCGGTCGGGGCCTACGCACCGGCTGGGGCCGGCAGAAAACAGGAACCCACCTGCGCCATTTGGAGGAGTGCTTAGACTTGGGGGCAGCTAGTGGGGGCTGTGAACGGGACTCCCAGGGACGGCGGTGAGGCGATAGAGAGACCTACGGCCCTGATCGCCGCTGGATCTGCCCGCGAGCGCACACCCTGACCAGCGGTCAGGCGGGAGGCAGCCATCGCCAAAATCGAGGGCCCGGTCTGGGCCTAGGCGGACCAGCGGAGGGGGCGCCAGGTGGCTGGGGACGTCTGCAATTTCAGAGGGAGCGGAGTCCCCCGGAGGAGCCCCGAGCATTTCAGGCGGTGAGTGGGGGCACGACTAGCGTCGGACGGACTAGGCCGCGACAGCTGCGGACCCCCGGGGTGCACTCGCAGGATAACAGGGGCATTGGGCCATTGGCGAGTGGTGGTCTGTCGGACCCGGCGCCCCCCCAGAGACACCGCATATTCACCGAGCCCCCGCATCGCAGCGATCCCCCAGGGGGTAGTGACTGTCCTGCAGGACTAAAGCGGCCCCCAAAGACCACTTGGGATTGTGAACTAGTGACGGAGGTGGGGGAGCTGCGCGGAGCTGCTGGGGACAGCACTGCTAACAAGGTCGCAGACGGGGGCCCCGGACGCAGAGCGTGGACGGCTGGACGCCATAGGCCGGCAACGAAGTATAACCAGGGACTGCATTGAGACCTCCACCTGGCGGCCACGCACCATCTCCGGAACGGCAGCACCGGATCCCGCTTGGCCCACCAAGTGGCCGCACGACCGGCCGGAGCGTCATCCCGGAGACGTGACCGTAGAGGGAGAGCACGGCGAACCACGCCGACATGGCAAATGCCAACCGGAGGGGGGGCCGCTCTATCACCGACCTGCTGGTGAAACAATCCCAGAAAGGGGACAAGGTCCAGACGGCGTCGTTGTCGCCCATACCCGCGTCCAGTAAGAGTGGGACCCAGGAGGAAGCCCCGGTCACAAGATCCTTCCTCGAGGCCCTCTTCGGATCGCTGAGAGAGGATTTCCAGGCTCTCAAGCAGGAGTTGGTGAGCGAACAGAAGGAACTACGCAGAGACATGGACGGCTTGGGAGAAAGGGTGGCCGCGATGGAGGACTCGAACCAGGTCCGCTGCGAAGAAATGGTGCATCTCCAGCAAGAAGTCCTGCGGCTCCGTGACCAGCAGATAGGTCTACAGGCACACAACGAGGACCTGGAGAACCGCTCCAGGCGGAATAACATCAGGGTCCGGGGCGTGCCGTCGAAAACGGAGGGGAACAGTGTCACCCTATACCTCCAGGAGCTATTCCGGGAAATCCTCAAGGAGCCGGCGGACTTCCCCATCCGCATTGACCGTGCACACCGAGTGGGCCTGCCCCGCCGGGCTCCTGCTCCTCCCCCGGACATACTGGCATTCCTCCCGGACTTCCCTCTGAAGGAGAGGATCCTTAGAGAGGCGCGCCAGTCTCGACCCCTCCGCTTCCGAGATGCATCAGTGGAGCTCTTTCAGGACCTCTCAGCGATCACGCTCCAAAAACGACGGGAATTCAAGATTGTCACCTCTTTCTTGAGGGACAAGGAGGTGCCCTACTCCTGGGGCCACCCGTTTCGACTTATCTTCCGTTGGGATGGCTCTCTCCACCAGATGCGTTCCCTCCAGGATGTCTGCACCTTGCTGGGGATCGAGCTGCCGGAGCAAGATGTCGGCGACGACACTAATACAGAGTCGTCACAGGAACGCTCAACAAGATCCCGTCGCGACGGCTGGCAGAAGGTCCGCAGACGGAGACAGCCCAAGCGGCGGGCCCGGCCGGACCCATTGACAATTGCCAAGGAGCAAGCTGATGCTGTTCAGGAAGTAGCAAAGGACACCTCTGGGCCTCCATGAGTCACTCCTTGCGGGGGCATGCAGAGACAGCAGCTTCATGGGGGGTAGCGGGGTGGGGAGCCGCGACGGTCGCTGTCACCACGTACCCTATCTGTACTTTGACTCCAACTGGTTTGGGTCTCTTTGGACTCTGACTACTCCACAGGTCCTTCCTCCACTTGGTTGACCTGGGACTATGATGTTCATTCTGGTTTCTTTGGTTGGGTTTTGGGGATTGGGGTGGGGGGAGAGGCGAGGGTGGGGGCGCAGGGGACAGTTCATTTTTGGGGCTAGAGATGGGGGGGGTCTGGGGGGAGGGTCAGTTGGGGCGAGGGGGAGGGGGTGGGCAGGGGGTGTTATGCAAGAGGGAGTTGGAAGGGAGTTGGTTGAGGGGAGGGAGGGGGGAGGGCACTCTCCTTGTCCAGGGCCTGTTGGCTCTTTATTGGGAGTCACGAACTGGGGTAGCACTGACCAGGGGATTGCTCCACGCCATGCCGCCACGTCGCGAGCACCAGACATAACAATAGCTTCCCACTCACTACGCCCACCATGACACGCCCACTGAGGATACTTTCCCTTAATGTGCGAGGACTCAACAACCCGGTCAAACGCAGAGCAGTCTTGTCCTTCCTAGACCACTCGAAGGCCGATATCTGCCTCCTGCAGGAGACACATTTGGTGCCCAAAGACCAGCTTAGGCTGCGATCGCGCGCCTTCCCGTGGCAATTTTTCTCCTCCTCCCACAAAAAGGTTGCTGGGGTGGCTATACTGGTTGCCAGGTCTTTCCAGGGGCGGGTCATACAGAAAGAGGCCGAGATCAAGGGGCGGCTTCTCCTCCACAGTTTCCAGGTAGCGGGTCAGACGTTATTGGTGGGCTCGGTGTACGCACCGAACGAGGGGCAGGAAAAGTTCCTTCTCACGGCGTTGGAAGCTGCCACGGCCACTACACATCCACATTTACTGCTTGGGGGGGACCTGAACCTGGTGTTTCACAACACGGCTGACCGAACCGGCCAGAGGTTTGGACAGGTGGGGGCGCTCTCAGAGTCGGGACACGCACACCTCTCTGACCTGGCCATCACTGACTTATGGCGCCATTTCTACCCACACTCGGCGGCTTACACCTACTACTCAGCAGCCCATAAGACCTACGCGCGACTGGACTACTTCTTGTGCTCCGCACAGCTGATGGCGCAGGCCGAGGACGTAGAAATACTCCCAGCCTCACTGTCAGATCACTCCCCGGTGGTGGCGACCCTCCGGATGGCGCCTGCGCCGACACCACGGCGCCACTGGCGGCTTCGAGACGGACTCCTGTTGTCCCCCGCAACACAGGATAAGCTCAAGACCGCACTCGCGCAATTCTTGGCCCACAATGCCAATGACGACACGACCAAGGCCACTCAGTGGGCGGCGCTCAAAGCGGTCCTGCGAGGTGAGATCATTTCTATCGCCACCGCCGATAATAAGGACAGGGCACTGAAAAGAGCCGAACTCACTCAGCGGGTGGCTGAATTAGAGCAGATGCACCAACGCACTGGCGCAGCGCGGGCGTGGCGCCAGTTGTGCACGGAGCGGAAGATGCTCGCGGCACTAGACCAGGATGTGGCAGAATACGCCGCCATCCGTCTCAAGCATGTGTACTACACCGGAGGTGACCGCTGTGGGAAGCTTCTAGCGAGTAGACTGCGGGCACAGGAGCAGAGACGCCAAGTGTGCGCCCTCAACTCCACGCACGGGACGCAGGTCACGGAAGACGCAGCTATTGCGGCGACTTTCGGCGACTTCTACGCCGGCCTCTACGACGCGGATCGCCTCGACCCACAGGCGGGCCTGGACTATCTGCGCGGCGCGACACTCCCCACCCTCACTCAAGCGCAAGCGGACTTCCTAGACCGGCCCATTGGCCTGGAGGAGGTCATATCGGCGATATCCCGCCTCAAGGTGAGGAAGTCGCCGGGACCGGATGGCTATACGGCGGCCTTCTATAAGACATTCTGCCAGCAGGTCGCCCCCATTTTACGCGACTTGTTTAACACCTTTGATCAACCCGGTGCCATTCCCCTTGAATTGCTTGAGGCGGCCATATCGGTGATCCCTAAGGCTGGTCGTGACCCGACGGAATGCGGCTCCTACCGGCCCATATCCCTGCTGAATGTGGACCTGAAACTTTACACCGGCATCTTGGCGAATCGCCTGGCGCCGTATATGCAGCAGCTGGTAGACCCGGACCAATCGGGATTCATCCCCCAGAGGCAGACCAGCGACAATACTCGGCGAGTCCTCCATCTCATCGAGGCCGGCTCGCGCACGAGACCGGGCTGCATGCTCCTCACCATCGACGCAGAAAAAGCGTTCGACAGGGTGCATTGGCCTTATCTTGAACAGGTGTTGCAGCGCTTCGGGTTTGGGGAAACCCTCTGTCACCGCATATTCAACTGTTATCGGCGTCCCAATGCCGCGGTGCGGGTTAATGGCCATACCTCCCCGAGGTTCGAAATTGGCAGGGGTACTCGACAGGGCTGCCCGCTCTCTCCCCTCCTGTTCGCCCTCTATATGGAGCCGATGGCGCAGAGAGTGCGACAACACGATCGCATCTCGGGTGTCCGCTTTGGTGGTGACACTCACAAAATTAGTTTGTATGCGGACGATGTACTGCTGTCTCTCACTGACCCGATGCAATCTCTGCGAGCGCTTTTCGTGGAACTCCACGCCTTCGCGCAGGCCTCGGGCTTTAAAATCAATGAGGCGAAATCGGAGGCCCTGAATATCTCACTGCCCCCCGACACCCTGTCGGAGGTCAAGGCGGAGTTTCAGGTACAATGGTCGGCCTCCTCCATCTCCTACTTAGGGGTCCACTTGGCGCCGACGGTGCGGGCCACTGCAGAGGCCAATTACGCGACTCTAACGGAAAAGATCCGTGACCAACTGCGGCGTTGGAGGCCACTCACACTGTCATGGCTCGGCCGAATCGCGGCGGTTAAAATGACTCTGCTCCCACAGATTTTGTACCTGTTCCAGACGCTCCCCCTGCGACCACCGCGTGAGTGGCTCAAGAACACCCAGTCGGACCTATCGCGATTTATCTGGAATGGGCGACGTCCGCGTTTCAAGCATACTATTGCGACCCTGCCACCGGAACACGGGGGAGTGGGGATACCCGACCTCGTGCTATACTTTCAGGCGGCACAACTGCGCACGTTGGTGGAGTGGCATCAACTAGAGTCGGGCAAGCACTGGCTCTTTCAGGACCAGGCAGTGGCCGGTCGTCCACTACAGGGAGTCCCATTCCTCCCACGGCGCCACAGACCTCCCAACTTATACGCCTCGGACATCACGAGCACCGTCCTTGGGGTTTGGGACAGGGTGGCTGTGAAGAAAGGGTTGACTTCTTTTCCGTCGCCGATGACACCGATCTTTGATAACCCAGATTTCACACCGGGACTAGACACAAAGGCTTTTGCGGCATGGCGGGCGACCCCCTGCAGGGCGGTGGGCCACATGTTTGACCTCAAGGGGATACTTCCGTTTCACCAGGTGAAGCAGGACTATGGAGTTGCTGAGGCAGACCGATTGCGATACCTACAGGTACGGCACTGGGTCCTTCACCCCTCCATCTCACCCGGCGCCCAACGACATCTCACACACTATGAGAAGTGGCTATGGACCCGCACATCGGATAAGAAAGTAATTTCGGATCTATACCAGCAGCTACTCCTCACCAACACCTACACATACAACGCAGGCAGGATTAGGTGGGAAAGGGACTTGGGGCGCCAACTCACACTGAAGGAATGGGAGGGTGTCTACTACAGGGCCAGACACTCGGCTCATCACGCAGGCCTCACTGAGACGATGACCAAAATTGCCACATACTGGTATCACACCCCCGAGAGGTTGCATCAATGGGACCCCCGGGTGAGCGATCGCTGCTGGAGGGGGTGTGGGGAGTTGGGGACTCTGGAGCATTTGCTGTGGGGATGCGATAAGCTCCGTCCATACTGGACCCCCATCCTGGACCTCATTGACTCCCACCTAGATACACAACTGCCCCGTTTCCCTGCCTACATCATACTTGGTCTCCCTAACGCCCTCATGTACCCTCTGAAGTCCTGGAGGGGAAGACTGATTGCACTGGCATTGGGGGCGGCGGTGCAGAACATTGTGGCTCACTGGAGGGCGGCGCAGGCTCCACTGCAACTGGGCTGGCTACATAGGCTTTGGGCGATCCTGGGTATGGAAAAGCTCTCACTAACTGCAACGGGGAGGGGGGCGGATTTCGCAGCTTTGTGGCAACCCTTCCTCTCCCTGCTGACCGGGGAATTCCGGGAGGTGAGCTGTCCCCGGTATCTACGACTGCTACGCCTCGCGGATACCCCATTGCCGGAGCCTGAGGCGCGCACACGCAAACGCAAGGGCCCGGTGACCGCGGCTCCACTGGGTTCGTAGATGGGACAGCGTGGATGTGACACCCTGTGCTTGATTACTGGACAAGGAGGGGGGGGCGGGGGGGCGGGGAGTGCGGGGTCAGTTTTGTTTTGTTTTGCAGACTCTTGTTTCTTGGCATTATTATTAGCTCCACTTGCATCCTCTGAGCACCTCTTTGGACGCGGCCGGCCCGGATGGGTTGTAGGCGGCTTGCTGTGTTAACTATGACCGTCTGGTATCACTATGTTGGGCATGTACTATGCCGCCGGCCCAGACAGCCGCCCCTCGGCGTCGGCGCTGATTCTCTTTGTGAGGTGCAGTGTGATTATTTTTTCTGCTCAATAAACAGATTTAATACTAAAGTTCATCTGTTTGGCAGGTCTCTCCATCTCGAAAAAATCCATCCTCTCTAATTTGCTGCCCGCGGCGCTAGGGTGTTCTATGCTAAGGAATGCTTCTGTCAGTCCAGGGCAACTCCCTTAGACCGACCAGAACTGTCGACCTAACGTCTTCAGCTGCACTCCAAAGACTTGGGCAACCGCGACCCTAGCAGCAGCACCCGGATGGCGGTTCGAAAAACAAAAATAAGAAAGTTTCTCAGATGAGAGAGCTGCACTTTCAAAAATAGCAAAGAAAAATAATTTTTCTTTGGCCATAGTTCTTGGTCTCAAATTACGGCTTTTTCCAGGTACTGTCTGGGTCTGGAACAAGAGTTCAGGCTCTGTAGTGTTCAATCGAATTGACGGTGGCACAGCTGCTTGCAAAATATTAGTTCTTGGTCTCAAATTAAACCAGCTTTTTCCAGGTACTGTCTGGTTCTGGAACAAGAGTTCAGGCTCTGTAGTGTTCAATCGAATTGACGGTGGCACAGCTGCTTGCAAAATATTGTCACTTTCTCATTCAGAAATTGTTCCTTTTACACGTGCATTGCTAAAAGGCAGAAAACGAGGCACAGTTTCACTCTCAGAGTCAGCAATCCCCTCCTGGATCCGCCGGTCGTATGGTAGAGGTAAAGGGATCCTCTTGATGTGTACGCCATGAATCCAGTGCTTTTTCCCTTCCACTCGAACAGCTGATCTTGTTGAGAGAAGGACGAGGTGGGGACCGGTCCAACGGGGCTGGTCATTCTTTGTCCGTTGGAAGTTCTTGACCAGCACTCATGATCCGGATCGATAGGATGTCCTGGAGCTTCAGAGATCTGAGGCAGAGTATCGTGAACCTGTTGGTGTAAAACACGCAATTTAGCGGTCAATTCATACAAATAATCAAGCAGTGCAGGGTGTTCGATCTCACTGAGTTTTGTCGGCCTTGGCACTCCCCATACATTGGCCGGGCGGCCAAACACAATTTCATAGGGACTAAGTCCCACTCACGAATGGACAGTCATTCTTGTTGATAGGAGTGCCAAAGGCAGAGCGTCAGGCCATTTAAGACCAGAGCTCGCTTGTATCTTGGCCAATTTCAGTTTTAGTGTGCCATTATAGCACTCTACTAGTCCAGCTGATTGGGAGTGATTTGCAGCGTGGAATTTTTGCTGGATACCTAGACACTCACACACTCTCTTCATGACTCGACCCACAAATTCACTCCCATTATCACTCCAGACCATTCTCGGCATTCCAAACCTAGGGAAGAGTTCTTTAACAAGGGCTTTAGCTGTGGATAAGGCAGTGTTGTCTTTTAAGGGATATGCTTCTACCCATCTTGAAAAGGCACAAACAACAACAAGTACGTATTTCAAATTGTTGCACCTTTCCATGTGGATGAAATCTAGCTGCAAAACCTCGAACGGATTCGTAGGAGGAGCAAAATGACCAGCTGGAGTTGGGGTTCCCCTACCAGGATTGTATTTCAGACACACCATGCAATTCCTGACCACATTCTCTGCACACTTAGGAATTCCAGCATTTTGCCATACTGAAGCCAACAACTTACAAAATCCCTTTCACGCTGATATGTGCCATCCCATGAGCCATTGTAACAACCGGAAGCACATACGCGTCAGGCAACAACCATCGCTGATGTTCTGACAAATCAGTCCAACAACCATTCGAATCCAATCTACCTCTACTTTCTCTCCATTCCTTCAACTCTTTCTCAGAAGCTTCAGCTTGAATGGATTTCACACTCTCAATCGTATCTTCACACATGCTCTTCTCTGGAACCCATCTCGCCGGACCCGCAACATACATTCGACTCATCACATTTCTCGCTGTTTCTATCGCAACTTCATCCGCAAACGCATTTCAGTGACCAACATCATCCGTAACCTTTTTATGGGCACTGCATTTCACAATCGCAACTTGTAACGGCAAGGTCAGTGACTCAAGAAGCTCATTCACCAACTGACCATGCTGAATCTTTGTCCCAAGCGAAGTCAGGAACCCACGCTCACGCCACAAACGTCCAAAGCTATGAGCCACGTCAAACGGGTATTGGCTGTCAGTATACACATTCACATCGTTTTCCTTTCGCCAAAACACACGCTCTCGTCAATGCAATCAACTCCGCTGCTTGTGCTGAATTATGTGGAATACGTGCAGTTTCAACAATCGTATGCAGAGTCGTAACAGCATATGCCGCAGTTGTATCACCATTCGGCAACTTAAAGCACGAACCATCAACCCACAAAGTACCATCACACTCAGGAAGAGGAGTGTCCCTAAGGTCTACTCTCCCTTTCGTCTCTTCTTCAGTTCTCAGAAAACAGTCATGCTGTTCTTCCCTATCTGTCTCAGCTGTAATCGGCAACAACGTGGCTGGATTCAACGTGTTGCATTGTTTAATATTCACATGACTCGCTAACAACGTCAACTCGTAACCCGACAAACGAGCACTAGTTAAATGCTATGTCTTCGTACGGTTCAACAAGGTATCCACTGCATGTGGAAACATGACCACTAACGTGTTGTCCATAACCAAACCGGCAGATTGTCGAATTGAAACAGCTGCTGCCGCTGTAGCTCTTAAGCAACTCGGCAACGCTCTAGCTACAGGATCCAAAGTCGATGAGAAGTAAGCACATGGACGTTGCTTATCACCAAAAGACTGTGTCAGCACTGACAATGCACATCCTTCTTTCTCATGGACATACAGTGTAAAGGGCTTACTGTAATCGGGAGTACCCAACACAGGAGCCAAACACAATGCATTACGCAATTCGGAAAAACTTTTCTGACAATCTTCAGACCACGGAACGGGATTTGGTGTATCTTTACAGGTCAATGCTACTAAAGGCTTCGCTAACAAAGAAAAATTAGGGATCCACTGTCTACAGTAAGACATAAAACCCAAGAAAGCACGTACTTCTCTCTGTGTCGTAGGCACACTCATTTTCGCAATAGCTTGAATTCTTTCTGGGGTCAGTTTCCTTCCCTCCTTCGATAAGAGGTGACCTAAGTAGGTTACTTCTTGTCGACAATATTGTAACTTGGAGAGAGAAACTTTGTGATGAAAATCATACAGGTGGCGTAACAACGACAAAGTGGCTTCCCTACAAATCTCCTCAGTATCAGCGGCAACTAACAAATCATCAACATATTGAATAAGGGCTACACCATCTGGTAAAACCAACAGATCAAGTTGTGTCTTTGAAGCTTGACTATTGATCGATGGACTCTCGCAATAGCCTTGAGGAGCGCGCTTGAAGCGGAAACTTCGTCCTCCTAAAGAGAATCCAAAAATGTCCCTACTTTCCACGGCAATCGGGATGCTGAAGAATGCATTCTTTAAGTCAATCACCGAAAACCATGTGGCAGTAGCCGGAATCAGAGTCAACAACGCTGTAATATCAGGCACAACTGGAAACTGTGGATCAACAATCTTGTTCACTTCGACAAGATCGATGACAAATCGATAGACAGGAGGCAGTGAAGAATCAGTTCTCTTCAAAACAGGCAAAACAGGACTATTGCACAAGTTACCTCTCGTTTCCTCAATAACACCCTTTTCAATCAGATCATAAAGGATCGCTAAAAGTGCTCTCTCACCATCACTCGAGATACGATACTGTGGAATGCGTGGTAACTTAGCATTCGCCTTCAGTATCACAACATATGGGGGAAACTCCAATAGTCCTACATCATTTGGACCAGTAGCCCACAATGAATCCTGTAAAGAAGACAACTCAGATGGAAGACTATCTTTTGACAGATACATTGGAGAGATCACTCTCTCACCCAAGGTAAGGTGTACTCCTGACGGAGAACAATACAGTGTTGCATACAATCTCTTCAATAAGTCCAATCCAAACAAATTCTCATTACAACCTGTAGTCAAAATGAGGGGTGCTTCAAACTTACGAGATCCAACAGAAAGAGACAACGGAGCAGAAATCTGATTTGAAACGGGGGCGCCAGAAAAACCTACGGGAACATTATCAAAGCCAGACAAAGGTGCGCCAGGGAGTTTAGAATGCATAATAGAACTCTTTGTAGCACCAGTATCTAACAGAAAAGGTTCTGGCACACCTGATGCAATCACTTCAACATAAGGTCCACTCTGATCTACTGGAACTGAAACAACTCCTTCTCTTTGTCCATGGCTGTCCTAACAATCATTACCATTCGCTTCATCACCTTCAACATAGTAATCATCTACATAGTACTGTGCTGTCCTAACAGATGAACTTTGCTGCAAAACTATTCATCGAGTTCTGTGGAGGCAAAGGACGTACGTTCTGTCCGCGACCTCTACCTCGAGGCACTTGTTGAGCACCTCTACCACGTATACCAGAAGCACCATTCGTGCGCTGCAACAAAACCGGACAACTATTCTTGTAATGGCCCTCTTCTTTACAATACGGACACTGATTAGGACCATACGAGAAACGCTGTTGAGAAGACTCGTTCCTTTGCGAGTTTCCTGAATATTGCTGAGGTTGCTGATAATCGCGCTGACTATTAGTACGGGGTGGATAAGCTTGCTGTAGAAGAACTTTAGTCTTCAATTCCTTAGTCTTCTTATCCGCTTTCTCTAACTCATCTTTGCGCCTATTTTCATAGTACTGAGCCGTAGCTAAAATCTGCGCTGATGTGGAAACAGCCCAAGCACTTTCGGAATCCTTCAACTTAATGCACAACTCGGGAAGTAAATTATGTACAAACTTGTCAACGAACAATCTCTGGCCACCCTCGGTAGCCATATCCTGAACACTATGATCTACAAAAGTCTCCTCAAACCGCGTAAAGAAATCAGACACCGTCTCATCTTTCTTCTGCTTACATGCTGACAATTTATCCCAATTAACACGCTCTTCGGGCATTAAAGTCTTCATAAAAGTAATTATTCTACCAGGGAGTTCAGCAATCACATCTTCAGGCTTAGCACCTCCAACTTGTCTGTCATTCGCAGCAACAATATTAACCCAGGTATCACCCAATTCATGATCATGATCCGTATGTCGAATCACATTCCAGATAGGCTGTGGAACAACGTTGCCAAACAACATGTCTATGTCTGCTAAATTCATGACGCACGAACCCACAGTTTGAGTGAGCTCTTTATAATATCCTGCCAGATTTTTGCGCGGATCAGGTAAAGACTGCTTAAGCGCTAAGACTTCAGCACGCTTCCAAGGAACATGTACCCACACTCACTGAAAGTGCGCAGCAATAGGTGGAACAGCATTTGCATCAGCAGGTCTCCAAACTGGAGGAACCTCTCGCATCGGATACTGACGCGCTTTTCTCCTAACTGACGAATCAGGCTCAAACAACCGCTCAGAAGGAGCATTCTTACGAAACGACAACGACGTCGACACCGCTTTCTCAATGTCGAGAAGACTCACAATCGTCCCTTTTGCAAACTCAGAACGCACTTGATACAATTCTTCAGGAGCTTTACCCACTTCGTCAATCCATTGTTCATGGAGGAACACACACATCATTTCAAAAACGTATTGTTGCTTTGGCGCTTTCCATTGCCGAAAAACCTCCATGATACCCTCAAGATCATACTGGGAGGTATACGTAACCCATCTACGTGCCATAGGATCCAAAACCACACGTTCATCTGTGTCAGGCAACTGACTACACGATTGTCTACTCTCACTCACAGGAGACATACCAAATTGTCCCAACAAAGGAGTTAAGAAACCAGAAAAAGCAGCAGTCATTCGCTGTCTAGTAGAAGGAGAAGATGAAAGAATAAGGGAAGACGGAACCATAGCGGATGAATCCAAAGTCGGAACAGAAGGAGTATTAAGGACAGGCGTAGGAGTAGCAGGCAAAGGAGAAGGCAAAGTTGGCGGCCCCTGAGGAGGCTGCGCCAAAGGAACAGTAGCCAACGGAAAAGGAGCTAGCTGTGGAGGAATCGCAGGCGGCACAAGGACTGGATGTTGCACAGCCACAACTGGTGGCGGTGGTGCCGTAGCACTCTGTGCATAAGGTGGCGGTGATCTCAATAGATGCGACATTAAAGGATCTTTCGCAAGATCTGTCTTGTCTTTCTGCTCTTTAAGCGGCAAAACTGGGTTGCATCTATCTATCGCTAACTTCTTTGCTCTAAGCGTCTGTTCGCTCTCTTGCTCTTCCTCATTATCCCTAAACGCAACAGCAGCTTGTACCATTGACATACCTCGTTCTCGTTTATTTTTCTTCGCTAATTTCATTTCTCTCTGTTTGGCTTCTTTGCGCCATATGCGAAAAGAGTCAAACATTGCCGGCCGGGCTTTCTTCTTAAAAAGTTTCACCTCCAGATTATCCAAAATCTACGTGTCAAAACTACCATATTGGGGCCATTTTAAAACACCATCTTTCCTGGTGTATCGGATCCATACTTCATTATATGCGATGGGGCCTACGCCATGCTTCACATAAAGTTCATAGGTTGGAGTTCCAATCGGAGGAACCGGACACGAGTCCTCCAATCGGGAATCCCTACTCCAACCAAGACAAAACAAATTTCCAAGTCTGCTAATACCAGGCATCTTCGCTCTCTAGTCTAGCTTCAAACTTCAAAGGATTATCGAATACGATAGTCTCGTGAATACACGAGTCCCTCGGCTTTGGTACTTGCAAGTTCCAAATCAAAGCGATCCCAAGGGGATACCAAAACTAAGAACCAAACTAAGGACTGGGAGACGCTCCACTTATACTTAACTGAGGTATCGATGACGTCACCAGAAGACTCGTCTATTGTTTCGCTCTACCAATCATCAAGGGTCCAAAACAGGGCGATAGTCAGGGCAGCAGTCCTTCGTAGCCGTCGGGAAGCGGGGAACCTCGCAGCAAAGACTTTCAGACCACGTCAACATACAGGGGTCGATGAAATGACGGCCTTCCTCCAGAATTTTCACACGAAGCTCCTCACGAACCTCTGGCTTGGACCGGTACCGTTGAAATCGACCTACGTCGGGCGCCAACTGAAGTACTGGGTTTTTAGAACCCAGCGGTGCCAGGGAACACACCCAAAGACTTCGAGTCCTTCCTGTTTCAGACTACAGAAACACAGAGTCTTCTTGGTAAAGTCAAAGATCGTATTTATTGGCTGCAGCCAGTAACAGGTATCCTAGAAGTACAACACAGTGTATATTCTCAGGAGACTGCTCAATCTTACAAAGCCAGCCTTCTCTTTTTATACAAAATATTATGCTTTATGCAAACATTCCTTATTTTACAGTTGACCATTGACATATTTTCACTACAAAGGAAAAGCAGAGTCATGATAACAAGCCCGTATTTCAGTTTGTCCAGCCCACAATCAATTACCTGGCAAGGACCAGTATTTTCATCAGATATCGACGGACCCCCAATAAAAACAGGCGCCTCCTCCTCGTAAAGCAGGTTATAAAGAAAGAAACAGGGACAGGTGTGTGTAAGATTATGCATGGTTTGTGTGCGATGAAAGGTTTATGGTATGTTGTGCCTTGATACTAATCTCATTCGGCCACTGGGAAAGGAACTGGCCGAACAGGTTTGGCTTCAGGCAGTGGAGTCAGCTTGCCCAGGTCACAGAGGAGTCAGCAAAGGTGTACGTGTCCTTCAGACTCGTTTTTGGCCTTAGTCATTGGGCCTATGTGAGGGCAATCACAAAATGGCTGCCGTTCACAAAATGGAACCCGAGGGTTCAGAACGGAAACACTGATTTCAGGGTGATTTCGTCACCCGAATAGGACAGAAATGCTTGTGCATACTGTTCTAACCATTACCGGTCTGCTGATACCAAAATTGTCATGATACGACGATGTTTATGACACGGGTCCAGGGTTTTCAGTACCACAGCCCTTTCACATGGGGCTTGCCCCATGTGAAAGGACACATTGCTGGAGTTGTGTCACTTTTGTGACACACTCCAGCAATGCGTCACTTTTGCGCCTACAGATACGTCAGAAATACTGACGTATCTGTAACTCCTTGCAACATGATGCGTCATACTGTAAATATGACGCATCATTGGTGTCGCAAGGAGGGCGCAATGAAAAGTGACGCATCGCTGTTTTCACGCAGCGATGCGTCACTTTTCATAAATGAGACCCCGTGTGTTTTTTCCACCATTGTAGGAAGCATACTCAACCTGGGAGGACATGGCCTTTGAAACGTTTTGAGGGTGGATCTTTGTGGTTTAATGATTATAGACTAAAGGAGGACGTATCCACCTCCACTACTTGTGATAAGTAGTACCTCTTTGCTCCCCAATTTGTTTTTTCTGACTCAAAGGTGGGGGCAACATCTTAGTGAAGTGAAGGGGAAAATATGGAATTATGCATGGTCTATGAAGTTTCTATGAGGTTTGGTGCCCAGCGTTTGTTTAACTCTGGCTTTGTTGCACAGAATACACGGACCACTTATAATATCAGTGTGGCAGCGTGCTGATACAAAGTTACTTTAATTGCTGCATAAAGTGGAAAAACAATGCACCACTGGGAGAAACAAAGTTTCTTTAAGTATTAGGCTGGGCAGACACAGTTTTTTGTAATCAAATAGTTTTTTTTTAGGTTTTCGGTGGCTAGTGAGGATGTGGGTGTGATACAACAGGGGCCTTGGAGCCTAAAAATGCACACAGTTGTGGTTAGAGAAACCAGGAAATAGAAATGGTCCCGCGTGTTGGCCTCAGCCCATAGACTGTGCCATCTGGCATCTTGAAGTCTAGGATTAGGGCAGAAGATAACAAATAAGGTCTGTGTCTTAGTCTTTACCTGTTCTTGGAAGGATTTCTAATTTCCCCATCGTTTTCGTTAAAGAAACAGCAGTGCACTGGGATCAGATGAGCAAAAAAAAACAGAACAGTGTGACAAGTACACGAGGGCACAAATATACATTTCCCATGATGTAAACAACAATGTTGTGATGTACAGATGCCGCCCCAGAGAGAGAGTTCCTCAAATCTCCCACATTCCACTATACAATCCATTACAATCACATTTTCAACTAAAGGGTAGAACAAGCACAATGGTTGAGTATTTCGTAGCTGTAGCGACATGATTAATACCCTGTCAAAAGGTGGATTGTGTCAAACTCAGTGTGTGAATTTAGCCCACTCCGGTACTATTCCATTATCTGCTTGTGTGGAGGGGGTCAGCTGCCGGGCTTGTAGATACACTCTTAAGGGGCCCCATATATCTTTGGGTCTGGAGGATGGGGGTAGTGTTATTGCATACATGTCACTGTTTGTAGAGCAAGATGCAATACTCTTTAGCCACCCTTTCACCGAGGGAGTCCTCCTACCACCCCAGTGAAGTGCCACCTCCCGTTTAGCCAGCGGCAAACTAATAGCAACAAATCTGCGTGTAGCCTTCAGGAACTGTGTAACATATCCCAGTAGTGCAATCTCGGGCAATGGAGACTTCGGAACCTTGACCATCTTGCTTACTTTCTCATGCACATTCACCCAATATTTTTGTACATTCGGACAGGTCCAAGCAGATGGGCAAAATCGGCATTTGGGGCGTTACACCGGGTGCAGTGATGCATCCTGTTAGGGTCTATTCTGTGGAGTCTTGCTGGGGTAATGTACATTCGACGTAAAAACTTAAAATGAAGTAATTTGTGTCCGCTGTTGAGGGATACCCTGCTGGTGATAACACAGCAGGCGGTCCATTGTTCGTCCGAAACAGAGCACCCAAATCCTCCTCCCATGCTTTGTGTATTTTATCCTCATTGACCGTTACAATAGCAGCGCATGCCTTATAGAGCTGGGATACGATATGTACTCCTCTTTCACTGCCAATCACCTTAGTAAGCGGGGGGAAGGAATGGGGCTCTAAAGGGTAGTCAGGATAGATAGTCCGCAGGGCAGAGCGAATTCGAGAAAGGACACATCTGTCCATGAAGGTGGTAAGAGGGCTTCATCCTCAGGATCAAAAACATGCCCATTGGGGAATAGGTCGCCCAGTTTCACAATACCGAATTTGAGGCATGTCTTCTAAATCAACTTTTCGCCTGTAATGGGGATCAGTTTAGGATTTGGGAGCAGGAGATCTGAAGAGTAGATCAGTGGAGTGTGCGTGATGCGACGTAATTGGTCCCAAGCCCAGCTGGTGGTCGAGGTAGGTTGGATGTCTGTGGGGTCTCTGGGGAAACCCTTCAGTAAGATTGCCGCAAGCGTATCTGGTAAGACTAAATCTGATTCCGGATGGAGGTAAGGGATTCCGGCGGCAGGGTGGTACTATGTCTGTGCAAAACTGCATTGCGCAGCTAGGTAATATAATCGCAGGTCGGGCACCCGGAACCCCTTTCTGTTGCAGGGGAGAGTCATTACTCTCCAGCTAACTCTGGGTTGACCGCCACCCCATGCCAGCTTTATCAAATGGGATTGCAGAGTTAAAAATATTTTTTAGTAAGTGGGATAGGGATGTTTTGAAATAAGTATACAAATGTAGGCAGCACAATAATTTTAATTAACTAGACCCGACCTGCCATGGATAAAGGGAGCTGGAGCCATTTCTCGACCTGCGTCTCCAATCTAGCAACAGCCGTCCCGTAGTTACGTCAAATGATCTGTTTGGTGTTGAGGTGTATATGAATGCCTAAATACTTGACCAAGTCGGTATTCCATTCCAAGGGGAACTCCAGGTCCCAGCTGACCGTGCTGGCAGTGAGCAGGAAAATTACAGATGTGCGCCAGTTGATTTCCAAGCCGGAATATACACCAAAACATACTATCTCTCAAATGAGGGGGTCTGAGTTAATCTGGGGATTGCGAACATACAACACTGTGTTATCGGCATACAGTGAGACTAACAGAGGGCCCGTATGAAATTGCAATCCTCTGTGTAGATGTTTTTCCTGAAAGTGTCTTATAAGGGGATCCATGGCTAAAATGAACAGCAGTGGTGACAGTGGGCAGCCTTGCCTGGTGCCGCGTGAGAGTGTGAATGGGGGGACAATGCGCCATTCAGTCGAAGCCGGGCCGTCGGTCGACTATATAGTAGAGCAGTGGTGGCTATGAAACCGAATGGCATTCCCATGAGCTGCATGATGGACAGAATGAAAGGCCATTCAAGGGAATCAAAAGCCTTTTCTGTGTCCAGCAGGATGGCCGCAGCAGGGGGTTTCAGGGTTGATTCTATGTAAGGTATTAAACAACGTGCGTAGATTGAAAGCCGTCAAGCGGTGAGGTATGAATCCAGTCTGGGCAGGGGAGATTATGGACTCCATCAATAAGGACAGACAGGAGGCCAAAGCTTTTGCCAATATTTTGTAGTCTAGGTTAAGTAATGACAACGGTCAGTAGGAGCCACATTATACCGGGTCCTTACCCGGTTTAGGGAGTTAAGACATGCCGTTCAAGGGCCTCTGCATACATGACGAGGAGCTGGGGAATCAATAAATCTTTATAGGCCTTATAAAAATCTGCAGTGAAGCCATCAAGCCCCGGTGCAGACGAACACCGCAATGCAGATATCGCCTCAACTATGCTTTCCTCCGTTATGGGGACAGCCAGGAAGTCCTGCATAAACTTATCAAGGAACACCAGCGCAACCTCAGATAGATAGATAATTCTCTTGATCATTTGTGTCAGTGCCTAGTTTAGTGGTGTATAAAGCCTTGAAATAGGAAATGAATTTTCCCTGGATATCCAATGGGTCAGTGAGGTGTTGCCCTAGTATGGACCTCAATTCAGGTATGCATGCCTTACCATAAGGGGGTCTGACCATTTGGGCCAGCAATCGGCCCGGTCGCTCGCTGTCGCCGTACACTCTAGCATTGTGGTACTTTCCCTTATAGAGTATCTCCCTTCAGCGGTATCTCTGAAGTCTGCTAGGAGGGAGATTCTACATTCGTCCAGGCCTGGTCTGGTCTGGTAGTCCGAAATTGTGTAGCATCCAATGATCCCAATTCTTGCTCTATCCGGGCTAACTCCAGCATTTTTGGATATGCACACCCATCTCATGTAGGCTTTCAAACCTTCCCACAGCATTTCTGCAGTGTCCACTGAACCAGAGTTAAGGGTGAAGTAGTCTTAAATTGCCTCCCATAGACCTTCCCGGAATACTTCATCCTCAAGCGCACGGCTGGGGAACCTCCACTGTCTTTCAAATCCCTTGGGGCGTGGTATCTTTAAGGTCAATAGTAATGGGGAGTGGTCTGAGTATGTTTGCGGAAGCGTCTTAACTGCTTGGCAACAGTGTACAAAATCAGGGGAAGCTAACCAATAGTCCAGTCTAGTCCACGTATTGTGACAGCTGGTGTAGTGTGTGAAGTCAGTGTAGAGAGGATTTAGCTTCCTACCAATGTCAATTAAGGGGAAATGTTCGCAAAGCGATCTTAGTGCCTTTCTAGCACGAGGTTTGGGATCTGGAGCAGTAGATGTGGTGTCACACAATATATCCTGGACAATGTTAAAATCACCCCTGACCAAAATGGGAACTGGGCCCAGTAGCTCCAGCTTGGGGAGCAGGGAATAATAAAAGTCTGGGGAATCAACATTGGGACCATATATATACAGACTAAGGCTAATTTGCGACCCAACAGGGAGCCCAGCACAATGACGAATCTGCCTTCACTGTCATGTGAAACAGAATTCAAATGGAAAGGAAGCCGTTTGTGGAAGAGTATAGCTGTAGTTAGCGAAATATCTATGTATACCCCAGCCAACGGCAAATCGGGCCTGATCCGAGGGGGGCAAGAGTGTCTCTTGCAAGAAGGCCACGTCCACTATATGACATATCAGATACTGTGTTACTTGTCTGTTTTTCCTGGTGTTATTCAGGCCGCGCACATAGCAGGTAGCCAGAACAACCTCTGAGGGGCCAACATCATGTCCTATTTGTGTCATGGGGTATCTGGAGTGAGTTCTGAAAGAAAGTTAAGACATCACGTGAAGTAATACCAGAAAACCAAATCAGTCATGTCCAGCCCCCGAAAAAAGTTCCTAGCTGGCATCCGAACCAGTCTGGGGAGGGGGCAGTCTGTTCTCTTCGGTAGAGCGTTTGTCATTAAGTTTGTGACAGAACTCCTGCACCTTCGTGGGGTTATCAAACACACGCGATCTTCCATTCACCACCATGTGTAATTGGGCAGGATACAGCATGCTATATTTCAATCTTAGGTTCCTTAGGGTCGCCTTGACTCCGGTAAATTTCCGCCTGGCTTCTTGCACCATGATGGTGAACTCTGGGTAGAAGGATAGTTTAGATTCCTGCTACAATGCTTCGCCCTGCTCCCTAGCCAGTTGGAGAGCAGTGTCACGGTCTCTGAAGTTCATGATCCGTGCTTTTATGGGTCTAGGCAGGTATCCAGGGATGGGTTGCGGCCTCAGCGATCTATGAGCACCTTCGACCACAAAACCAGCAGTGAAGGCCTCTCTCCCAAACAGGTCTATTAGGATCGTTTCCACCATCGTGTCCATGCGGCCAGTGGCTGTAGATTCTGGGTCACCTAGGATGCGCACGTTGTTGCGACGGCTGTGCACCTCCAAGTCCTTATTCTTGACCGCAACTTCCTTGAGGATGCGTTCCATTCGATCGAGTCTTTTCAAGGATTGCACTGTCCCATCCTCCAAGTCAGAAGTGCGAGATTCCACCACAACCAGCCTTCGGTCGTGAGCTTGTATCTTGGACCCCAGTTCCGCCATATGTTTGTCCAGGGTATCAAACCGTACATCCAAGGCTCGGAATCCAGCTCTCATTTCTTGCAGCGACGAGCCCTGTTGAGGAGCCTCTCCTTCCGGAGCAAGAGCTTTCTGGCCACCTTCAGCCATGGAGACAAAGGGGTCTTGGGCTGCATCAGGGATCTTTTGGAAAGGGAGAAGGCGCTGCTTAGAATCCTTGCAGTCCATTCAGCAGTCTCCACCACCGAGTGCCATGCAGACCCACTATCGGCGTTAATCCCGGTCGAGGCCGCAGCGGGTCGGGGGGAGAGATGTGAGCGGGGCATGAACTGGCGTAGATAGAAATTGAGGATGGGCAAGCTGGTTATTGTTCTGGAGGCCTTCGAGATCTGGTCAAGGGCCCGGATGTGCACCACCGCGTAGTGACTGAGGCAGCGGGATTGCAGGTATGGAGTTCTCGCAGGGAGAAGGTGCAGTGTGCTGGTGTCTCAGTCTCTATGATGTGTGAGCTCCAAGTGTTCAGCACCCCCCGTTAAAATGCAAGCTGTTGAATTGGGCCAGTGCAGGTTAGTCCAGTAAATAGCAGGCGGGTGATCAGGAGGGAAGGTACCTGCGCAGTGTGGCAGGATCGTCTTGGCAGCAGTTGTGGGTGGTGTCAGGTGTGCAGTCCCCGATCGGGGTAACCCGCGGGTTCCAGGTGCCGCGATTGGGCAATCGAAATGGTGGGGCAACGAGGCCAGGCAGCCGAGCAGGGAGGTAGGGGAGGGGGTGAGCCAAGCGGGCAACGGCTGAGCAGGAGCACAATCCGGAGGAAGAGAGTGGGGGGTCCGGGCGCTTGAGTGGGATTGCGCCCAGGATAGCAGCTACGGGAGTGTAGGCCCTGTCCCCACGCTCCGCCGCAGCCCCGCCTCGCAAATGCCTAGCAACCGAGAGGCCAAAAGGACCTCCCACCATACACGAGCGCCCAGCAGTTTGATGGTGTGTCGCTCACTGCCCCCGTGCGCCGCCCGCCAACTCACCACGCCCAAGCCGCGTCTTCAGGCTCCCGGTCAATTCCCCCATGTCGCTCAGTCTGCTGGGGCCAACATTTTGGATCTCGCCCGCTCCATGCAGGAACCTCTTGATTCTCCACCAACTGCCCTCAATCCATGCCAGCCGGGGTTCTATCGGGCTCCAGATGCGTTCCGGCGCATTTTAATGTTTGTCCCCTAGAAATGCAGCCGCTGGAAGCCGGGAAATTGTGTACGGGCCACGGCATTCTATGGAGCCTCAAAGCCGAGCAACCATCTCGGTCTCCGGCTTGGCCACACCCCCCAATTTCTCCATAGTTTCTCTAAACCTACACTACATTTTATTTAGGGGTCCTGTGGAAGTGTTAATTTAGTTTTGTTAGTTATGGTCAGGATATTCTTCTACCTTGGGTTAACATGTCTCTGCAGCCATTAGCGTTGCTATCAGGGTTGCAGGTAGTCAGTGGACCTTTGGGATTTTAACACCAGTGGTTGCATGTTTGCCAATACTTGTACCATTGCAACTTGCAAATAAAAATGTCACCACTCTAGGACCTCAACGTCACACAGTAGAGATCAGAGTTGGAGAGGTAGTGTGCTGAGTACTCAGGGGTGATGAAATGAAGTATACAAAAAAGTGATGGATGGAGTTCTTGTATTAGTCTCAGCCACTGGTAATTACTCGAGCGACATCGCAGTCCATCGTTATTTTGCACACAATGACACCACAGTTTGGATGCAGCTATATGAAAATTAGTCTTGACTCTGCTCCAATTGGAACAGTCTAGCCCGGGCTGCCAAGCCAGGTCCTCCCTGAACTTGTACACAAGCAACCCAGGACCAGTTTCGTCCTACGTATGGGCTCATCAGCTGGGTACAGCGTGGTCCACTGACACAGTGCCCACGGAACCTATACTTAGGCATACCCATCCCACTTAGGGCGATAAACTAAAGTGTACAAAAAAGTGATGGATGGAAGGGCGACAAACTAAAGTATAGAAAAAAGTGATGGATGCAATGCTACATCCCAGTCCATCATTATTTTACATACCATTCCATCTCGGCTTAGACCCAGCTATACGTGAATCAGTTTTGACCAGTGCTCAATTGTGCCGGTGGTTTCAGGTGCTCTGCACCAGAACTCAATTGTCAACACCAGCACTTATGATTACTTCTTACATGGTAGCGCTGTTTGTAGAATTCAGCAGTGAGCAGAACAACAGTTGGTATTAATTCAGTATACATTAAAAACGACTAATACCTGTTGACCAACTATTTTTTATAGCTTTGTTGGCATCTGTAGATACTATCCTCGGCAGTGCTGGCAGTGGCAATTGGTGGTGCAAGCTGCTGTGGCCTCCTGACAAGGACCCTGGCTCTTATATTTTTACAAATTAAGCACTGGTTGACCCTACTCCATTTGGAACTGTCCAATCAGAACTGCCAAGCCAGGTCCTCCCTGAACCAGAACACAACCAACCCAGAACCAGTTTCACCCTAGGTCTGGGCTGTTCCCATAAGGAGCAGCGCCACGGCTGATTTGCATATGACTGGGTCCAATCTGAAGTGGCATGGTTGGGGGCGAAAAAGAAATGATTGAGATGCGGTTCAGGTGATTGCCTGTGGCTGAGATTAATTCAAACATTCCATTCATCCCTTTGTTTTTTGATGACCTAAGTGGGACGGTATGTCCAGACATCGATCCCATGCTCATTGTGCCACTGGAATCATGCTATACCTGACTGAGAGCCCATAATAAGGGCAAAACTGGTACTGGATTGCTTGTATTCCAATTCAGGGAGGACTTGGCCTGGCAGTTCAGACTGGACTAAACCCATAAGGAGCAAAGTCAAGGATGATTTGCATATGAGTGCGTCAAATCTAAGGTGACATGGTGGGCGAAAAGCAAATCACCACCAATTTTCATCCATGTTAGAACCTCTTTCAGAGGGCCAAGAGGCATCAGGGGCTGCTAGGGCCAACCTCAGGAGTTGAGGCCTTTTACTCCTGATGTCCCAGTGCCCGACTTACTATAGATTCTGAAAAACTGGGCCAAGTACCCCTTCTGCGCTTGATTTTCAGTGGTAGATGTGAATGAGCAGTATAAAGCTACCTCGGGTGGAGTGGAGGGGGTGGATACCGATAAGTAGGCACAGGCTCGCAACTCAAAGAACGCACAGGAGCAGCAATAAATCTATGTCCAGCCAAAAAGTCATTTTTATTAAAAAAAAAGAGAAATATTTTATTTCTAACACTAATGTTGAGGCAGGTTTCAATTATTAAAAAGGAGAACAGCAAGACTTGCCAATCAGGAACAGTTTAAGCTTAATTAAACAATAACAACTGGGAATAGAAGCCCCATCTCTTACAGTTGCATGCTGGAATTAAATTTGCATTAGGTACATGGCATACTTTATACTGTACAGTGGGTGCTATAAAGTGAAGCTTTTCCCCCTTTGGACAGGAAATACTGGTAGTGTGGGTCATAAATTGCAAGTTTAGATGTTTGATCCCGCCCTGATAGAAGAGGCCATAAATCTCAACTGGAGGTCACATTCTGAGGTAGTCCAGTTGGCCGGGTGAGTCACATGTGTTACCTACGGTGATGCTTACTACTAGGCATTATTCCCCTTTTACTGGTGGCCACTTCCAGGGAATGCTCACCTAGCAGGTCCTACCTCAGGAGTCTACTCTGACTCTTAAAGTCAAGTCAAAAGTCTTTTAGCGCTGCAGCGCTTTCAGCACCGAGTCCCTTCACGGACCAGTAGGTCCAAAACAAGTCTTACCTGCACTCAGAGAAGCTCTGGTCCTGATCAGGTGAGTCAGTTGCATGCAGACTCAGGAGCTGTACACGGCAGTTGCAGGTTCTCTCCCTCACGGTTGCGACCCAACAGTGATCAGAGGTGATCCTGCACCTTCCTATGGGGTAGGTTTTCTATGCTCCAAAAAGGTGTGGGGGTGATTCCAATACTTCTGTCCTCGTTCCTGAACTGAGTTGGTGATGTTCCCTTGGCATCCTCACTCATTCTACGAGGTCAGTCATAATCCTTGTTGCTCCTAGTGACGTACGGATCACCACTGCTCACAGTTCCCGGGCTCCTACCCAATCCACAAGTACTCCCGACAGCCCCTCCTGGGATATGGGGTTGATACACAACTTCCACGCAAGTCTTCAGCCATTAACGCTCGGCAGTCTTTACCACAGTGACCCATCATGGCATACGGGGCTGCCGCAACAGTGCTTCGTAGGCTTCTGCCTTTACTGCATGGCAATCTTTTCCATGGTAATCTTCATGGCGGTCCTCTCCTGGCATACAGGGGTCCCATATATAGTTCTGCACATAGGCAATGACCCAATAGGTGTAGCAATGTTCTCTCACACCTTGCAATGGGATTCCACTCAACAGGGCTTTGCACTTAACTTTGCTCCCTCCCTTGCTCTCCTTTTCCTCACATTGCACACTGGTCTTGGTAAGCAAGCAGTCACTAAAGTTCCAGGCTCCAGGACAGGTGGGTTCCCTGGCTGATGTACCGCTCCCCCTGCAGGGAGACTAGCAGACCTTGGTCTCCAGTCCTGGTCACAGGCAGAAGTCTATTGAAAAACAGAGGAGGGACCCTGAATCTAAGAAATAACTACAATTGGGGAACAACCCGCCAGGGCGAGAACAAGAGGAAAAAACATGAACAAGCATTGGAAATGCAATAGGTCTCGCAGCATTAGAGTTAGTGCTTTTAGAATTGTTTATGGGTTTTATGTTGTAAATCTTTTGCATTTTTATTTTTTGTAGCCAATGCTAAAGAATTACAAATCAAAAAAGCCATAAACAATTGTAAAAGCTTTAACTAAAAATCCTCTGAGACCTATTGCACTGTGTGAGGGTGAGGTGTTGAGGGTGAGTGAGGGTGAGGGTGAGTGAGGAGTTGAGGGTGAGTGAGGTGTTGAGGGTGAGTGAGGGGTTGAGGGTGAGTGAGAGTGAGAGTGAGTGAGGGTGAGGGTGAGTGAGGGTGATTGTGAGTTAGGGTGAGGGGTTGAGGGTGGGTGAGGGTGAGGGTGAGTGAGGATGAGTGAGGGTGAGTGAGGGGTTGAGGGTGAGTGAGGGTGAGTGAGGGTGAGTGAGGGTGACTGAGTGTGAGTGAGTGTGAGTGAGTGTGAGTGAGGGTGAGTGAGGGTGAGTGAGAGTGAGTGAGGGTGAGGTGTTGAGGGTGAGGGGTTGAGGGTGAGGTGTTGAGGGTGAGGTGTTGAGCGTGAGGTGTTGAGGGTGAGGTGTTGAGGGTGAGTTGTTGAGGGTGAGGGGTTGAGGGTGATTGATTGTGAGTGAGTGAGGGTGAGGTGTTGAGGGTGAGTGAGTGAGGGTGAGGTGTTGAGAGTGAGTGAGGGTGAGGTGTTGAGGGTGAGGAGTTGAGGGTGAGGGGGTGAGGTGTTGAGGGTGAGGGGTTGAGGGTGAGGGCGAGTGAGGGTGAGGGGGTGAGGGGTTGAGGGGGTGAGGGTGAGGTGTTGAGGGTGAGTGAGTGAGGGTGAGGCTGAGGTGTAGAGTGTGAGTGAGAGTAAGAGTGAGGGTGATTGAGGGTTTCAGTGTTAGTGAGGGTGAGGTATTGAGGGTGAGTGAGGGGAAGGGTGATTGAGGGATTGAGAGTTAGTGAGGGTGAGGTGTTGAGTGTTAGTGATGGTGAGGTGTTGAGGGTGAGTGAGGGTGAGGGTGAGTGAGGGGGAGGGGGAGGCGTTGAGGATGAGTGAGGTGTTTAGGGTGAAGTGTTGAGGGTGTGGGTGAGGAATTGAGGGTGAGGGAGGGTGAGGGAGGGTGAATGGTTGAGGGTGAGTGATTGAGGGTGAGGGGTTGAGGCTGATGTTTTGTGGGTGAGTGAGGGTGAGATGTTGATGGTGAGTGAAGGTGAGGTGTTGGGTGAGGCGTTGAGGGTGAGTGAAGTTGAGGGTGGTTGAGTGAGGATGAGTGAGAGTGAGGGTGAGTGAGGAGTTGAGGGTGAGGTGTTGAGGGTGAGTGAGTGAGGGTGAGGTGTTGAGGGTGAGTGAGGGTGAGTGAGTGTGTGGTGTTGAGGGTGAGTGAGGATGAGTGAGAGTGAGGGTGAGGGGACAGCGGGTTATATATCCTCCTGGTGGTAAGACCAAGGCTGAAAACAGCGTCCAGTAGATTTGTAACTAGAAAGAGTTATTCAACTTGAATTGACAAAACTACACGTCCCAGAATGCAAAGCTGCCATGAAATCGATGTATCCGCTGGTCACAACAAGAGCATTGCAGACAGACTTCAAAAGGTGGACGGATCCGTGCGTAACCCATCACTTAGACAGCAAGCCCCAGCACTCCGCGGGCATCAACTTCCTCACTCACCCTAAATCCGCCATTTCCCGCTCCCACGGTTGGAATAGGCGCGTGCGCAGAGCGCGCCCTCACCGAAGGCCACGTAAATAGATGACGGGCTAGCGTACGAGCGCGCGCACCCTCTGCCCGTGGCATCCGTGGCGGCCATCTTGGAGGTAGACGATTCTTGCTTAGCTGTCCATCGATAAAGTTGACATTTGTCAAGAAAAAAAAAATCTGTGGGCGGAGAGGGAGGAAGCAGCAGTGGAGCCGTGTTTCCCATTGAACTGTTTTTAAGTTGAGAGTGCTAAGTCAGAGAACTGCATTAGAAAATGTCCAATTCTGACTCTAAAAATCTGGATTTTACTTTGATATACCGCTGTTTAGATTTGTTACATCGATCTTTATTGCGAGGATGGCGCTATTTTTTGCGCATCAGTTTATAACTGAATTCTTTGTTTATTGTTCATTTCTCTGTTGGGTTAAAATGTGTGGTGACATCAGTCTGGCAGTGTTAAGTGCCCTCATCTGTTGGTAGATGTGTGATATAGAAAGCGCTGGGACCAGCTTTTAGTGTTTTGCTGCTGAGGGATTATTGCGCATCGCCGGATGTATCTTTATTGCTAACGTCCTGGGGAGTTCAGAACACATTGTTCGAAAAGTTGTTATTTTTCATTATTCAACATTGGAAATGTTGCTGTGGTAATTGAATGGAGACTCTTATTAACAAGGCTAGCGGCAGGCAGGCAGGGGAGGAGAGGAGGAGGGGGGAGGAGAGTAGGGGAGGCACGGCCTAGCGGCCGTGCAATCAAGTAGTGAGGGGGCAGAGCTGGGGGAGGCTGTGAGAGAGAGTAGGCAAGGCAGGCGGCTGGGGGCATGTGGCACGCGCATTTAAGCTCAATGCGCATGCGCATTGAGCTTAAAGTTCTCGTGCACTGCAAGGAATCGCCACGATTCCTTGCAGTGTGGATAAAGAGCGGATAAGTGCCAATACTCTCGCCTTGCTCGATGCGCATGCGCATCGACAGGCGAGACCTAAAAAGGGGGTGTTCCCTTAAATGACAAGGATCAAAGTTTAACTAACAACAACAGTATACCCACACACCACAACAAGAATGCATTTATTCAAAAAAGTTTTTAATTTTCATTTTTATATATATATATAGATATCAACATCATTTTTTATAATAAATAGAGTAATTCCATTTGGGCAATACAAAACATTTAGGAAGAATATACATAATCAAAAACATGCAAAAACAGTCTAAAACCTAGGACACGCAGTGACACTTCACAAAAAGGCACCAAATAGATCCACTCATACATCCAAACATCCCTTTTATACAGTCAAATTCACACACAAACATTCACATCCATATCACTACACACAAGGACAAGAAAAAAGGCAGAAGTCTTGCAGAGCTTCCCATCCTAACATCTGCTTGGCAGATGACAATGATTTTTGGGGTCTAAACTCCCCTTCTTATAGTCAATTTCCAGACACCAAATGTGATTTAGAGTCTGGGGCTTAAAGTTTTATGGTGTGTTTCTGCTTCTTTTGAACTACATACTTCTCCTCTTCCTCTTGAAAAGCCATCCATCACAGCAGGAGAAACTCTGAAGCCATAGTCCCACCACACAGGCCATGGGAGTGATTAGAGTTCACATCTGGATGTCAGCCATAGTGATATGTGCATCAAAAGGTTAATCTCAGGCTCCCAGTCCTACTCTTTATGATTCCCTTATCAGTGCCATCTCCTTCCTAAGATGTGATCAGGCCCTTTCCTTGTGAGCTTTCACTGAATTAAAGAGCACCTTTTGACCTGTAACAGAGGAGCCTACCACTCCAATCCCCAGTGTATTCAAGCCAGATCACCAGAATACATCAATACACTGATCTGATGGTGGGGGTAAATCCTCCACCTCCTCCTGTCTTCACCATGAAAGCTTTTGTCTCCAAAAATGGAACCCAAAGAGCTCCATGTAATTTTCCATTACAGGCACACTTACACACCGTGCATATACACAACACACACACTGTCCATCACTGTTACCTCCATATATCAAACCACCACAGACACACAAACACTCAGCACACACTCTATGTGCACTGTATGGAACTATAGCCTTTCTGTATTGTGCCACTGGCAGGCACATATACACCGAGGCACAACTATTGTTCATGTACTCAATGAATAACACTACACCCATCATCTATTGTACTCCTCACAGGATCATATATACCCAGTACACGCATTCATCATGCATGCACTGCACAGCACTTGGAGACGTGTCATTTTTGCTCCACCCTCATGTGTCACCAAAATGTTTTTTTTTACAGATACTCAACCATATACTATGTGTATCTAACTTTATTAAACTGGATTGAAGCAATTAAATATACTCCTAATGAATTTTCACTGTAGAAAAATAGAGACTCATGAACGTGTGCACATTAATGTTTAGTTTAATCATTAAACAGGTAGTTCTCATTTATTGTTATACTTATGCCTCAAGATTTATTGCATACATTTGAAGCATATTGCATATGTAATCATGAAGACATTATTCATTTTGCAGTTATTTTGAAGCTACATGTAGGTTATAGTCATGCATTCGAAATGTACATTGAAAATGCTTAACTAAAGTTAGCATGACTAAACCTTTATTTCTTAACATGAAATGCATTTTTCCTTGCTCTACGTGTTCTTTTTATTTGCAGGTTCATTTTTGCAATTTCAAAGCTAGAGAAAGGAGTATTGTGTAAAGAGATAATGAGGCCTGAGAAAAGAAATCTTGGCAAGGTCAGGACGATTTAATGAGCAGAAGAAGCCTTCTATTAATCGTGTATCAGGAACGAGGGTGCCCAAGGTTGCAACAACCGTCCATGTTGTGGGATGGGAAAATTAAGTGATGTTGCTGATATCAACGGTGGGAAGAGTAGAAACGGTGGTCTGTTGGTGACGTCAATTGAGATGATGGTTTGAGAAACTTAATAGGTTTCATTGGTGTTCACACATGAGCAAAGCAGACCCGTTTTGCTGTTTCTGTCATTGCATCCAGATATGTTATACAACAAGTAACATCATAGCTATAACAAGTAAGGACTATTGGCTTTGTCAATGGGTATTAGTTGCATAAGATAAATAAGCTGCAACTATGGCTTGTTGCATATAATATTGTAAAAGCTTCCAATTAAAAGCCCTGGTGACCCTACCACAATGTTGCTGCTCTTGCGTTTCAGAAAGAGAGGGGAAATCCAGAATGAAAATGACTCTTTAAAGGATTTCCCTTCCCCCACAACGCTCACCTGGCATAATGTCATGCCGTAACTTCCCCACCAGTGAGAAGTGAGCAGTGTGAGCACACACACATCGATGTGCCTGCTGTCTCGAAAGGGGTCTCTATCGGGCTGTTTTGCGCTTTTTTCCGGACTGCAGTGACAGCAAACTGTCACTCCAGTCTGGTAAAAAAAAGGACCGCCAGGGCTCAAAACAGAGCCCGATAGAGACCCGTTTTGAGGCCCCCTTTAAAAAAACTGCCGGTGTTCAGACCTCTTGAGACCCGGCCCACTTAAAGCCCTGCAGTCAACCAAAAAGATCTATCAGGAGAAAAATGGTAACCGCTTCCTGCACTCTCCTACACTACATCCTTCATGGACTGCACTCCTCCAGTGATGGCTGGTGACTTTTCACTGTGGTGGGGTGGAAAGGTTTGGGGCAAGTTTGACTTAGCGATTCGTTTTTTCGTTCATTCATGCTCGACACGCGATTGACAGACTGTGTTGTCATCGGTTACAGTGCGTACATCAACATGTGGCAGCACACGTATGTCTGATAATGAAGAGTATTGAGACTGACATGGCCAGACTAAATACAGTATTTGGCATCAAAAACTAACCCATTGCCTAGAAGAAGTTACATGCATATAGAGACAATGGAGGCTTGGGGCATTTTCGCAGCTGTATACTTCAAGTTTTAGAAAGTGGTCCCATCAGGCAGACATTCGCACTGACGTCTGCTCTCAGTTGCTGGACATGGTACTGACTGCTGGATCCTGTCTTCAAAGAGTTATGACCTTGTCTACCTTGAATTTGAAATGATGTTCAGTACAGGTCAGGTTACCTCTTTTGCGTCTGAGTAATACATCTAAAAACCTCCCTGGCACTGTTAATTGTCTTCTTCAGTTTACACGCCACAGGCGAGGCCACACAAGGGGAAAAAGAAAAACAACCAAACCATGCGGTGAAATTCGCTTGCATTAATGAGAACGTGCCAGAATTATAATTGGACCTGCTCCTGCTTCCCCCCGTTGCTCCTGCCAGGCCCACCAGGCACAAGTTGCTGTGCTGCCTGATTCCAGCCGCTGCCCCTTGCCGTGCTCCTCACAATGACTGAAGTGCAGAGGAATTGCCACCTAGCTTGGGTTTATCTAGCTTCCCTGAAAACTCAAACCAGAGTGCTTTTTCAATCAGCGTGTGCAGTAAGACAACTCAAGGCCTGGAATGGTGACGCACTGACCCCGAGTTCTTCCTAATTTGCAAGTGCCCAGAGACCACAAAAACTCCTACCCCAGAGTACAATCTCAACGTAGTCCCCGGCGGACTACGCATGAACCGCCCCAGTTGGGGGCAGAGAAGCGGTGTCCACCGATAGGTGCCGTCACCTGCTACACTTAAATCCACTTTTTCTTTGCTTGAAGGGAAGTGCCTCCTGGTCAGTAGCGTTGCCACAAACAAAGGGCAGTGGGGCGGGTTTAGGCAACGCGGGAGGGGGAGCACTGGAAGTGGACATACAGGGTGTGTTAGAATATTAAAAATACTAACTTGAGTCTCGCTTCCTCTCTTCTCTTCCTCGTCCCTGCAGACTAGGGACTACCAGGTCAAAGAATCCCATCCAATCCCCACGCTGCTCTACTGCTCGGAGAGCAGCGCAGAGATTGGCCTGAGCGGGATGAAAAGACTCCCCACTGAGGCCAGGGAGTCTATGCAGGTTTCTCCAGCTCGGCTGTACAATGTAGCCAAGCTGGAGGAACCTAAGTGCACATGTGTGTTTTGGTCGGCCCGAGACGGCCGCCCAAACACATATGCGCACTTAGGCAGAGCAGATAGCACTTCTCCTCCCGTGCTCCACCCCACCCTCCCTGGCGTGAGTAGGTTGGCGGGTGAGTCCAACACTCCAAAAGAGACTAGGGGAGCTGTGCAATATTCATTCTGTCTCCTTAACAGTCCTCAGTTAAGAGTACTAAACTACACATGTAGGGTTGGCCCCTGTAAAAGACCCATCCAATCCAACATGCACATTTCACTTAAGGCCTACTGCCTGAGTCTGCCAATCAAAAGACTGGCCCCAGCTGCCTAGCCCAGAACACATGAGCAAAACAACGCCAGCTACACTGGGTTACGCATTTCAAAATGAATTTAAAACATCAATTGCTTTTAAATATTAATGGTACTGTATGTGACGCTCACAGCAGGGGTAACGGTGAATGCCTCTTTGCCCCAAAGAAGGAACTGCCCCTGCACTCATCACAGGCACACATAAACACAGAACATGCATGCGCTGGACAGTACTTCCTTATTCCTGTATGGTACCCTTCTCAGGCACATATACATTAAGCACATAGCACATGTTGATATTAACACTTTTTTAGATATCTGATTTGCTAATGGGTGCTACTTTTATTTTGGTGCCTGATCCTAGTTTTTCTCCCAGACTGACCCTCCTTCACCCCTGTTGATCACTACACAGTATGCTGCCACCACCGTGCTCATGCTGCTACTTATATCCTCGTAAAAGTGCTAGCCTTCCACCAGTATGAGGGCAGCACCGTGGGTGTCCCTCCTGGTCTAACAAGACACAATCCATGAGACGGGCTTATGTCATGGCCCATATGCAGGTTCTGTGTTTGACTATGACAGCAAAAATCAGCAGTAGGGATCCAGACATCAGCAAAGTTGGGCACTCACGGCTGAGTGCACAGCCATTGCTATGAAAGGGTATTTTCCACCCTAGCAATCCGCACTTATGATTGATGCTACTGCTTCAGTTGGCTTTGTCTCCACCATGCCTCAACCGGCCTGGATTTAAGTCATGCCCCATGAGGCCTCTGTGCTGATGTCACCTTTTGCTTGTACAGTATTTCTCAGGCAGCAGGGCGCGTGGGCCAGAAGACAACAAGGTACAGATCATTCAAAGATTCTATCAGCTTGGTTCCGGCCGTACGGGCAATGGGCACTGGCAGCAGGTAAACATGGGTCCTCAAGGTTATTCTTTATACTGGCTGCACAGTTCGATTACTTATGCTATCCTTGGGTAGCTGGCCCCTGATCCATCTTACAATCAAAGTGGCCCTGTGTTTGATATTTGAAATAAGCAAAAGGAGTATTTTGAGGGGTCATTTCCTAGCACATCTTGAGGAAGCTTACTTGAAAGGAAGGTTTCTATATTCCAGCCAGCCCCTTGTCAGAGAAAACAAATCCCAATAAGGGCAGAAGGGTTTCATTACTAGGATCATTGGATTAGGATCCTGGCAAGAATGTACACAGGGCTGCTCCTTGGTTTTTGATGCCACAACTTCAACAATACTTCCAGCTGACAGGGATCACATCAATACGGGGCGGTAGGACTGGCATTCTTGTGGGATACTGCATTCATTTTTACAAGGAAGTTCCATAGAAATCAAGCTGGAGTGTAGCAAAAGTCTGGACTTCAATCACATGATAGATTGTCATCAAGCAGACAGTCTCACAATAATCAGATGAGAAACGACTCCTTTGAGGAGTATCACGCAGCACTTTGTGCGTCAAACGGATGCGCAGGAACCTAGGGCTCTACTGCGCGGGCAGAGTAAAGATGGTTTGCAGTGCTCAGAGATGATCTGGGGAAAAGATGAAATGGGAATCCCATAAGAGGACATTTTTTTTAAAGAATCATGGGACTGATCCTGCAGCTAGTGCTTGCCTTAACATTCCCAAAAGGGTACACCGTGCACCAAGTGTGACAAGGCTACAGAAAGTACAAATAAAGGGAGATGGGTTGTAGGAGCTGACAGAACTCCTGTTACTCCTATAGAGGAATTCTATGAGGCATGCAATTTATGGGCTCGAGATCTAGTTCTTTCGTGTTGTTGGAGGACAGACCATCCCTGCCCTAACGTCGAGATGCAGGATGCATGATGACCGAGCCGGGGGCCTTTCCCAGGGGCGTGTTCAGGAGACTTATCTAAGAGGCCATTTTATGAATTGTTTCACAATCTTCCGCCATCCTAAACCCTGGTCCAGTAGCAGCCTAATGCTGGGCAGCTGAAACTCAAACCTCTTCCTTGACAGTGCTGATATTTCAAATGGTCCCACTGGAGCAATATTTATTCCTCTTAAAACGGGCATGTCCCCATGCGACATCATCGGCAGAGGCCAAGTCTTTAATAAAGGTTAGAGGCTCCAACAATTTGAGATAAATGTTAATTTCTTGTAGGATCTTCAAAATAAATAGTAAAATTGCTGATCTTTCGAGCAGGAATAGGAAGGAACAGACACGTCGCAAAGTAGGCCAGTGAAGGTCTGCTTGTTTTTTCTTGTTGTTTGCAATGGGGTTGATGGTTGCTATGTGGGGATTGTCCCCCTGTAGAGCTCAAAAGTTAAGGCACAGGGGCGTGGCCAAGATGGCGGCCGGAGCGGACGGGTAGCCGCGGAGCTCCTCGCCCGATCCCCTGAGAACCCCCCTGTAGCCCTAGATTCTGGCACATCTGGCCCCCACACGTCGCTATCACAGCGACACGTTGTGGGGAGCACCCGAGGACCCTGGTATCCGCCGTGGAGGGCGACTGCTGCGGACCTCACCGCCGCCGCTCGACAGGGTGGGAAGACATCGAGCACTGGGCCCGGCGCTCAACGGCTTTTCCCTCCGCTCTCAGGGGACCAGGCGTGGTGGCGGAGGACTGGTGGGGAGCCGGAGACTGCCGATTGAGGAAGAGACCCCTCTGGCGAGCACACGCGCCATCTCCTACCTCCGGTGAGCTGAGATCCCCCAGACTGTACCGCGGCGCTGCCCGGGAGTGCTGCCACTTTACCCCCCGGCTTGGGCCTGCGCGGGCCCCGGCCCCCTCCAGCAACCAGGCAGACGGCGGACCCGGGGGGGCCCTCATACACCGCCTCAGAGATCCCTGGGCGCCCGACGTTGGGGGGCGCCCTGTGCCAGTGGGACATCTCACGCTGAGCCCCGGCTCGGGCCTAGCGAAGGAGGACAAGCAGCGCACGGAGGACCTGGTGCCCGGCCCGGCCCCCCGCTCCGGACCCTGCGGGCGGGCTGAGACCCGGCCGAGCTGTACAACGGGGCCTCGCAGACGACTGAGGGGGCTGCACACGCTCCAACGAAGACTGAGGTGAGGAGCTGGGCACTCGGGGGGCCTGTGATCGTGCCCCCGGCGAGGGGAGGGGAGTGTGACACCAGAGATCCCCCCCCGGTGGTCAATCTTGTGACTCATCTTGCACGCAAACTGCTCCCGGGTGTGCTGCTGCTCTGCCCCCCCGGTTTGGGCCTACGCGAACCCCGGGCCTGCCGACAGCGCTGTGTGCGGCCGGCCCCCCCAGCGAAGGGGCGGTCAGCGGGGCCTAACACGCCGCCTCGGAGACCCCTGAGCCGACGCGGACCCCGTGATTGGGGCGACCTGTGCCCGTGGGGCGCCTCGCGCCGAACCCCGGCTTGGCGTTGCAGAGGAGGCCCGACCGAGCTGCATCACAAGGCCCCGCAGACTGCTGTAGGGGCCACGCACGACCCAACGCCGACTAAGGTGAGGGGCTGGACACTCGGGGGCCGGTGGTCGTGCCCCTGGCGGAAGAAGGGGAGTTTGAAGGCCGGGACCCCCCCGGTGGGAGACCTAGAGCCACACTGTGCACACACGCTGCACCCCGAGACTTACACTGCACCCTGGCCTCCAGGTAGGAGCTCCCGGCGGCGGCAACCCTCTCGCTACGAGGCCCCGCTCCTTTCTTCCCGGCGCCCGGAGCTACGTTGGTACCGGCGCTGGTGGACCCCCCTGACAGGGCTCCTTCACTGCTCTAGGACATGGTCGGCCGGATCCCGACCCACCTATGTCGAGCTCCACGCGCAGAGGGGGCCGCCCAATAAGCAAACTCTTCCAGAAATCCTCCTCCAAATCAGGGAAAACCCACTCGCCTACGATGCCGCCGACTCAAACTGCCACCCCGACCAGGGAACCTGCGGAGGCCCCCATCACGAAATCATTCCTGGAGTCCCTGTTCAACACGCTGCGCGAAGACTTCCAAACTCTGAAGCAGGACATGATGAGCGAGCAACGGGAACTGCGCCGAGACCTGGAGGGCCTAGGGGACAGAGTCATGGCGGTGAAAGAATCGAATCAAACCCGGGGGGACGATCTGGTGCTCCTCTAGCAGGAAGTCATCCGCCTTCAGGAACAGCAGGTAGGCCTCCAGGCCCACGCGGAGGACCTCGAAAACCGCTCTCGGAGGAACAACATACGGGTCCGGGGCGTGCCTTTGAAAGCAGAGGGGAACAGAGTTACGGAATATCTCCAGGACCTCTTTCGGGAAGTTCTCAGTGAAGCGGCCGACTTCCCCATCCGCATTGACCGTGCTCATCGGGTAGGGTTGCCCCGCCAGGCCCCAGCCCCCCCTCCGGACATATTGGCGTTCCTCCCGGACTTCCCCCTGAAGGAGAGGATCCTACGAGAAGCGCACAAGGCACAACCCATCTGTTTCCGGGACCACCCCGTCGAACTGTACCAGGACCTCTCGGCGATTACCCTCCAGAAACGCAAGGATTTCCGAGTAGTCACCACGTTCCTGAGGGACAAGGGGGTGCCCTACTCCTGGGGTCACCCGTTCCGGTTGATTTTCGAATGGGAGGGCTCCCTGCACCAACTCCGCTCACTCCAGGACACCAGACGACGGCCCGGACCAAATCTCCTCTCAGGGGCAGTCGCAAACAACAGGCCCCCGCTCGACCGAGGGCGCCTGGCAGCAAGTGAGGAGACGCCGGGGCTCCAGGCGCTCCCATCGCCCAGACCCGGGAACAATTGAGAAAGACAAGGCTGCAGCCATCAAGGAAGTGGTTAAAGACACCACTGTTGTACCCTGATCTATGCATTGGTGGGGGGCCATCTTTACACTGCTACTCTGTAATGGGGGGGGGAGGGGTGAGGGGCTGCTAAGGCTGCCGCTGCCACACTCCTCTTCATCCACTTTACCTTCAGGCCTGAGTTGACCCTGGATAGGCCTGGGACTAAGACTGGGGGTCGGAGTTACTTGTTGGGGTTAGGGCGGGAAGAGGGGGGACCGGGTGTTGGGCTAAGGGACTCAGGGGCACTGGGGAGGGAAGGGACTCGGGGGAGTGGGAGTTCAAGGTCTGGGTGGGGTGGGGTGGGTGTTTCTGGACCCCTCCTGGCGTGGTTCATCTAAGTCGACGCACACTGACATGGAGGCCGGGCGCACATAGGGCACACTGCATGCAAAGCCAAGTTCTCATTTCCCCTAGGTATGGCTAACCCTCCGCTGAAAATCCTCACTCTAAATGTGAAAGGGCTTAACAACCCCATAAAGCGCAGAGCCGTCCTGTCCTTTCTAGAACACTCGGGGGCCGACGTTTGTCTGCTTCAGGAAACGCACTTACTCTCTAAAGATTGCGCTCCAGGGCATTCCCGACACAATACTACTCCTCGACCCTAGAGAAGAAAGCGGGGGTGGCTCTCTTGGTCGCACGTCACTTCAAAGGGATTGTAGGAGATAAGGTAGCCGATATTAAAGGGAGGTTCCTAGCCTACACACTACACATAGGGGGGCTGGACATGGTGGTCGGGTCCTTATACGCTCCAAATTCCAAACAAGAGTCATTTCTCAAGGGGGCACTAGCAGAGGCGCTGCAACCCAATGTTAAGACTGTCCTGGTGGGAGGAGATGCGAACTTAGTGATGAATCCGGAACTGGACAGGTCAGGCCACCGACAAGGGTTCGCGGGGGCGATCACACGAGAAGGGAGCCACTGGCTGTCAGAGGAGGAGTTCGCGGACCTGTGGCGCGCGCAACATCCCACTTCTCCGGGATACACGTTCTACTCCCACGTACACCACACCTACGCACGCATTGATCATTTTTTCGGCAGCACTGGGGTGACCGCCTTGATGGAGGACGTAGAGGTGCTTCCGGCGGCACTTTCAGATCATGATGCGCTCCTGCTGCACCTGCGAACCCCAATGCTTCACACACGCAAAGGCAGATGGCGTCTCAATGACGCCCTCCTGCAACATGAGGGGGTCACGCAGAACCTCCAGGACCGCATCTCGGACTATCTACAGTCTAACGACACCCCGGAGGTCTCCCTGACGGCGGTATGGGGAGCGCTTAAGGCGGTGGTGAGGGGCGAGCTGATCTCGGTGGCCACAGCGGAGACGAAGATTCGAAAAGACAAACGGCTCTCACTATCGGCACGGGTGCTGGAACTCGAACAAGCACACAGCCGAACAGGAGCACCCAGGATATGGCGTCAACTTAAAGCGGCTAGGGCTCAACTGGCCAGCTTAGACCTGGACAGAGCGGAATACGCAGCCCTGCGACTGCGCCACACGTATTACGTGGGGGGGAACAAAACGGGACGCCTACTGGCGAGCTGTCTCAAGGCTAAAACCCTGAAGGCGAGAGTGCCCCCGGTCCATGCCCTGGACGGAACGAACGCCCAGGATGATGCCCACATCGCTGAAGCTTTTCGAGGGTTCTATGCCTCATTGTACACCGCGGATCCCCCGCCCGAACAGGCACTCACTGACACCTACCTCCGTGATGCGGCCATAACACCCCTGAACGACCACGCCAAGGCCTCCCTTGACGCTCCTATCAGGACTGAGTAGGTCATCTCCGCGATCGCGCGTCTCAATCCTCTGAAGGCCCCTGGCCCGTACGGCTGTTCGGCCACCTTTTATAAAACCTTCTGTCCCCAAATCGCCCCACTGTTAACCAGGTTATTCAACTCATTCCAGGGTAGAGGGTCCATCCCCCAGGACATGCTGGACGCGAACATTGTGGTTATCCCTAAACCGGGGAAGGACCCATCCCAGTGCAAGGCATACAGACCCATCTCCCTTCTCAATATTGACCTCAAATTGTTCACGAGCGTACTGGCTGCTCGATTGGGCCCATGTCTACCGGGGATCATTGAACCAGACCAGTCGGGATTTGTTCCCACCCGACAATGCGCGGATAACACTAAACGACTGCTCCATGTCATTGATAAAGCTCACTACAATAGCTCCGATGCGGTCCTCCTGTCCGTGGATGCCGAGAAGGCGTTTGACAGGGTGGACTGGGGCTACCTGGACGCTGTCCTGCAGCGCTATGGGTTTGGAGACCGGTTCCGCACGTGGTTTGCCAGCTGCTACGCTACCCCGCAGGCCAGGATCTCGGTCAACGGGGTACGCTCGGAACACCTAGACATCAGAAGAGGCACTAGGCAGGGGTGCCCTCTCTCACCCCTTCTCTTTGCTCTGTACATCGAGCCCTTGGCCCAGCGAATCCGAGACAACAGGTCTATTTCAGGCGTTCATTTTGGCGGGGAGCCACAAACCGTGAGCTTATATGCGGATGATATCTTGGTGGCCTTAGAGGACCCCTCGACATCAGTACCGGCTTTCCTTTCGGAGGTGGAGCGCTTCGGGGAGGTGTCGGGGTTCAAGATGAACCTGGAGAAATCCTTAGTCCTCCCTTTGGGGCAGAACGTGAAAGCAGCGTGACGCGAACAGCGCGCATATGGGGACCTGACTGTGCAGATGTCCATACCCTACCATGGCATCTCTCTAACCACGAGCACGACTCAGACGGTCGAGGAGAATTACGCGTCTCTGGTCCTAGCTCTCAAGGGCGACCTTGCGAGATGGCGTCGCCAACCGCTCTCCTGGCTAGGGCGAGTGGCGGCGGTGAAAATGACCCTGCTCCCCAAAATTTTATATCTCTTTCAGACCATCCCGGTCACGCCTCCGATCGGAGTGCTTAAGCAACTGCAGGACGCTATCACGCAATTTGTGTGGGCCGGTAAACGTCCCCGCCTTCGTAGGGACCTCAACACACGAACCACGGTGGAAGGCGGTCTTGGGGTGCCGGACCTCCTGCGCTATTTCCAGGCGACGCAGCTCCGCTACCTCTTGGAGTGCAACAGACCCGAATCTGAAAAACGGTGGCTGTTTCAAGATCGCGCCATGGGCCAGATGTCCTTATGGAAGGTCCCGTTCCTGCGCCGCCAGGACAGGCCCTCATATCTCAAGAAGTCCCCCATCACGAGAACTGTGATGCAGGTCTGGGACAAGGTGGCGGTGCCAAAGGGCCTCACCACATTCCCGTCTCCGATGTCCCCCCTTTTTGAGAACCCGGAGTTTCCGCCGGGTATGGCCCCTCGGTCATTCCTGCAGTGGTGCGACTCAGAATGCAAGGCGGCGGGCGACCTCTTCAACCCTGAGGGCTTTATGACTATCAGCACTCTGCAGGACTATTACACACTCCCGCACATGCAACGCTTTCAGTACTTCCAGATTAGACACTGGCTTTTGGAGAAAGACGTGCTTCCTCAGGTGAGCAGGCCCCTGACAGCCTATGAGCACTGGCTTCACACGAAAAGGAATGACAGACATGCAATCACAGATTTGTACGCGATGCTCGCCCACCCCCCCGCAGCTCGGTCAGCGGGACAGAACAGGTGGGAACTAGAACTAGGGCGTACCTTCACAGACAGGGAATGGCAGGACATCTACTTCAGGGCCCACCACACCGCCCGAAATGTAGCCAGTAAAGAGGCAGCCGTGAAAATTGCATATTATTGGCACCTCACGCCGGCCCACTTACACCAAGGCAACCCACGCAGAGACCCCGGGTGCTGGAGGGGGTGCGGGCACAGAGGGACACTAACTCACATCTTATGGGACTGCCCTGAGGTTCGGGCATACTGGGAGGAGGTGCTCCACAGCTTTGATAAGCACTTCGACACAGAAATCCCCCGATTCCCGGCCTACACACTCCTCGGCCTTCCCAACGCCATCCTGTTCCCCCTGAAATCGGTCAGGGGCAGGCAGATGGGGCTGGCGATGGGAGCAGCCACTCAACATATCCTGTCACTATGGGGCACCCCCAGGAAACCCACACACACAGGGTGGCTCCACCGCTTATGGTATGTTATGGGAATGGAGAAAATACAAGCCTCCCTCACCCAAACAAGGGACACCTTTCTGGACATCTGGCAGCCCTTCGTCTCCCTCCTGTCGGTGGAGTTCCACGAAATTACTTGCCCGAAGTATCTCAGGGTCCTTAGGCTTCCGAGAGATTTCCGGGGGGAAAACCCTGCTCACCTACCTAGGCGCCAAGACCACGCCTCCTATGACACACTGCTACCATCGGATTTACCACGCCGGGGAGGGGAAATGGGAGGTGGGTTAGGGGAGGGCGGGGAGGGTGGGGTGGGCGTTGGATGTTTGGAAGACAGGATCATCAATCGCCTCTATGTGCAAAGCCTACTCGGGCGGCTGGACATGCACCCTGCAGACACCTGAGACCCTGCCGATGGGAGGGGTGGGGTAATGATTCCAGGTAAGGCGACCGCATGCTCGCCCGAGATGTTGATGTAACCTGTGTCTTCTGTGTTAAATTTTCAATAAAAAGATTTAAACCAAAAAGTTAAGGCACACATCACTGAGATCGAATTCCTGCTGTCCATATGCTCCAACCATGTCCTGCCTCCCCTAGCATTGATTAAAGACTTGGCAGAGAAACTGCAAATAGTAAGATGAAGGCAGTGATGTCTATCAGAATATCACATAGAGAAATAATGTCTGGCGTACATATTGTGTCCTAAATTCTATTTACAAAAATTATGTCCCATTGGGTGTGGAGTTTCTATCTCTAACTACAATGAGGTGATATTTGTAAGCAATTTTCGAGTACCATTTTCAAAGGTTGCCTATCCTAGCATACATTCCCGAACAGTTCTCTCTGTGATACATTCAGTGACCCATTAACGCTTGAAAATAGCTATTAAGTCCAATGTCCAATCCTCAAATACTGGGCATAAGGAAGATGTCCACATTTCATGGTAAAATCAAAAATATTGTGCTCTCCTAAAATCAGAGGCCCCTCCAATAATACATCCATTTTACTTATAGCCAAGGTCCATATTTACTACAATTAAAAAGCTCACTCCAAAAATTGACTTCCCCCCCCCAACCCCTCTTCTGGAACTCCATACTATATGGCCCATAGTTTTTACGGCTCTTTTCCCCAAACATATCTTTTGTAATAAAAAAAAGTCATAGTTAGATGTTTAGAGTGGCTGTAAAGTTTTAAGGGAGACTGGTGGGGCATATGTACTGTAGATTGTAATGTCGTCTTATTTTTGATTTACTTTTACGTGCCTTTCTTTGCTACTTAGAAAGAATACAAAACAAGCATTTGCAATGCAATAGGTCTCGCATTAGGAAAGTTTGAGCTATTGGTATTGTAAATGTAATTTTTTTTATTTATGTGTTGGTTTTGAAAATAGCGAAATTAATAGCTTTGTCATTTACAATGCCAATAGTTTTAACTTTCGCAAATGTGACACCTATAGCATTTGTAATGCAATATGTGTTTTATTTACGTGACTTAGATGTATTGATATTACAAATAACAATGGTTTTTATTTTTTTTAAAATAATTAATACTTAAAAGTGGCTCCACCGCTTATGGTATGTTATGGGAATGGAGAAAATACAAGCCTCCCTCACCCAAACAAGGGACACCTTTCTGGACATCTGGCAGCCCTTCGTCTCCCTCCTGTCGGTGGAGTTCCACGAAATTACTTGCCCGAAGTATCTCAGGGTCCTTAGGCTTCCGAGAGATTTCCGGGGGGAACCCTGCTCACCTACCTAGGCGCCAAGACCACGCCTCCTATGACACACTGCTACCATCAGATTTACCACGCCGGGGAGGGGAAATGGGGGGTGGGTTAGGGGAGGGTGGGGTGGGGTGGGCGTTGGATGTTTGGAAGACAGGATCATCAATCACCTCTATGTGCAAAGCCTACTCGGGGCGGCTGGACATGCACCCTGCAGACACCTGAGACCCTGCCGATGGGAGGGGTGGGGTAATGATTCCAGGTAAGGCGACCGCATGCTCGCCCGAGATGTTGATGTAACCTGTGTCTTCTGTGTTAAATTTTCAATAAAAAGATTTAAACCAAAAAGTTAAGGCACACATCACTGAGATCGAATTCCTGCTGTCCATATGCTCCAACCATGTCCTGCCTCCTCTAGCATTGATTAAAGACTTGGCAGAGAAACTGCAAATAGTAAGATGAAGGCAGTGATGTCTATCAGAATATCACATAGAGAAATAATGTCTGGCGTACATATTGTGTCCTAAATTCTATTTACAAAAATTATGTCCAATTGGGTGTGGAGTTTCTATTTCTAACTACAATGAGGTGATATTTGTAAGCAATTTTGGAGTACCATTTTCAAAGGTTGCCTATCCTAGCATACATTCCCGAACAGTTCTCTCTGTGATACATTCAGTGACCCATTAACGCTTGAAAATAGCTATTAAGTCCAATGTCCAATCCTCAAATACTGGGCATAAGGAAGATGTCCACATTTCATGGTAAAATCAAAAATATTGTGCTCTCCTAAAATCAGAGGCCCCTCCAATAATACATCCATTTTACTTATAGCCAAGGTCCATATTTACTACAATTAAAAAGCTCACTCCAAAAATTGACTTCCCCCCCCCAAACCCCTCTTCTGGAACTCCATACTATATGGCCCATAGTTTTTACGGCTCTTTTCCCCAAACATATCTTTTGTAATAAAAAAAAGTCATAGTTAGATGTTTAGAGTGGCTGTAAAGTTTTAAGGGAGACTGGTGGGGCATATGTACTGTAGATTGTAATGTCGTCTTATTTATGATTTACTTTTACGTGCCTTTCTTTGCTACTTAGAAAGAATACAAAACAAGCATTTGCAATGCAATAGGTCTCGCATTAGGAAAGTTTGAGCTATTGGTATTGTAAATGTAATTTTTTTTATTTATGTGTTGGTTTTGAAAATAGCGAAATTAATAGCTTTGTCATTTACAATGCCAATAGTTTTAACTTTCGCAAATGTGACACCTATAACATTTGTAATGCAATATGTGTTTTATTTACGTGACTTAGATGTATTGATATTACAAATAACAATGGTTTTTATTTTTTTTAAATAATAATACTTAAAAGTTATTGTAATTTATAATGGCAATAGCTTAAACTTTTGTAAATAACTTTTGTGAAGATTATGTTCAACATCATTTTGTGACATTTGTAATAAAGCTTGACACATTGAGAGAACATATTTAAACCAGTTGTTGTTGAATGGTTGTACAGATTGATGCTGTGGTGGCACTGAGTGATGTTGTGGTGGCGTCTAGTGGCGTTCAGTGATGCTGCGGTAGAGCATAGTGATGTTGTGGTGCCCCTGAGTGATGCTGTGGTGGTGCTGAGTGATGCTGTGGTGATGCGATAGATAGAGTGAGGGCGATAGATAGATAGAGAGAGGGCAATAGATAGATAGAGGGAGGGCGGTAGATAGATAGATAGATAGATAGATAGATAGATAGATAGATAGATAGATAGATAGATAGATAGATAGATAGATAGATAGATAGATAGATAGATAGACAGATAGATAGATAGATAGACAGATAGATAGATAGATAGATAGATAGATAGATAGATAGATAGATAGATAGATAGATAGATAGATAGATAGATAGATAGATAGATACACAGAGTGAGGGCGAAAGTTAGACAGATAAATAGAGTGAGGGCGATAGATAGAGTGAGGGCGATATGTAGTTCCGTAGTTTGAGGGTCTGTGGTTCGGTGGTTCCGAACCCGTTCAATAAAGGTCGTCGGAAATAGACGATTTTGGTGTCAGCGGACCGCAAATCACGAGTGCGGTGTGTACGAGTGTTTTTGTCTTAATCGATCAATGAGAACACTACGTATTCAGATATTTCGTTTGAACCCTCGGGTTCCATTTTGTGGACGGCAGCCATTTTGTGTGGTTACCCTCAAATAGGCCGATGACTACGGCCGAGCGAGTCCTTCGGACACGTACACCTTAGCTGACTTCTGAATGACCTGGCCGAACTGACTCCCTTGCCCGAGGCTGACCTCGCTGAGCCAGTTCCTTGTTAAGCAGCTGGTCAGATAAAGATCAAAGAGCAGGACATTGCTGAGTTTACAGTACACTGCACCCACCTTTATATCTTGCTTCTCATCTGTTTCTGCTCCTTCCTTTACGACATAATCACTGATTTGGGTTGAGGTTTTATGATGGGTTTGTCCGGCCTGATCCAACAGGATATTGGAATGTGCTTGGTCATTTCTGGTGGGCCGGACAATGGAAAATGGGATTGTCATCATGCGCTACTTTTGAAATGTCACACTGTCATTGGTTAGTTTGTATGTAATCGATGCTACTTTGGAATGTGATTTTTGGCATAAAAGACCATGCTCCGCTCATTGAAATTGTGCAGTCTCTAGCGATCCACCCGTGTTGTGCTTCGTAGACCTCTGTTCCTGGTTTGCAGCCAATAAAGGTTGGTCTTTGATGCCATCAAGAAGTGTCCCGTGTCTCTATTTGCCGAGGCAGGGGAATCCGAAGACTTCAAGCGTTTTCCCTGGCGCTGCTGGGTTCTAAAACCCGGTTCTTCAGTTGGCGACCAACGTGGGGCGACTTCAGCGGTACCGGTCCAAGCCCAAAGATTGTGGAGAGCTTCGTGTGGAAATTCTGGAGGAAGGCCTGCCACTTCATCGACCCCTGTATGTCGTCGTGGTCCGAAAGTCTTTGCTGCGAGGTTCCCTGCTTTCCGACGGCTATGAAGGACTGCTGCCCTGACTGTCGCCCTGTCTTGGAGCCATAGACGATTTGTAGAGCGAGACGATAAACGGGTCTTCTGGTGACGCCATCGACATTTCAGTTAAGTATGAGTGGCGGGTCTTCCAGTCCTTAGTTTGTTTTGGTATCCCTTCGAGGATCGCTTTGATTTGGTACCTGCAGGCCCCAAAGCCGAGGGACTCACGAGGCTATCGTTTGAGATTTCCCTTGAAGTTTGAAGCTAGACTAGTGAGCGAAGATGCCTGGTCTTAGCAGACTTGGAAAGATATTTGGTTGTGGTTGTTCTAGGGATTCCCGGTTGGAGGATTCCTGTCCGGTTCCTCCGATTGGAACTCCGACCTATGATCTCTACCTAAAACATGGTGTGGGCCCCATCGGTTATAATGACATCTGGGTTAAATACACGAGAAAAGACGGTGTCCTACAGTGGCCCCGTTATGGTAGCTTTGAAACAGAGATTCTAGACAATCTCGAAGTTAAACTGTTCAAAAAGAAAGCCCGGCCGGCAATGTTTGACTCTTTCCGCATATGGCGCAAAGAAGCCAAACAGAAAGAAATTAAATTAGCGAAGAAGAATAAACGAGAACGAGGTTTGTCAATGGTGCAAGCTGCTATAGCGTTTAGGGATAATGAGGAAGAGCAAGAGAGGGAACAGATGCTTAGGGTTAGGAAGTTAGCGGTAGATAAGTGCTACCCAGTTTTGCCGTCTAAAGATCAAGAAGAAAAGAAAGATCTTGCGAAAGATCCTTTAATGTCGCATCTATTGAGTTCGCCACACCCTTATGCACAGAATGCTACGGCGCCACCGCCACCAGTTGTAGTTGCGCAACCTCCGGTTGCTTTGCCACCTGCGATTCCTCCACAGCCAGCTCCTCTTCCGTTGGCTCCTATTCCTGTGGTGCAGCCTTCTCAAGGGCCGCCAACTTTGCCTCCAACTTTCCCTCCTCCTTCGTCTGCTACTCCTATGCCTGTCTATAATACTCCTTCTGTTCCGACTTTGGATTCTTCTCATATTGTTCCGTCTTCTCTTATTCTGTCACCTTCTCCTTCTGATAGACAGAGAATGACTGCTGCAGTTTCTAGTATCTTTTCTCCTCTGTTGGGATCATTTGGTATGTCTCCTGTTGTTGAGCATAGACAATCGCGTAGTCAGTTGCCTGATGCTTATGAACGGACAGTATTGGATCACATGGCGCGTAAATGGGTTACGTATTCTACACAATATGATCTTGAAGGTATCATGGATATTTTCCATCAATGGGACGCACCAAAGCAACAGTACGTTTTTGACATGATGTGTGTGTTCCTTCATGAACAATGGGTTGAAGAAGTAGGACAAGCTCCTTCTGAGTTGTACCGAATACGTTCCGAGTTTGCGAAAGGGACCATTGTGGGTCTTCTCGAGATTGAGAAAGCAGTTGCGACGTTGTTGTCATTCCTTAGTGCAACTCCTTCTGATCGACTGTTTGAGCCTGATTCGTCAGTTAGGAGAAAGGGGTGTCAATATCCGATGCGTGAGGTTCCTCCAGTTTGGAGACCTCAAGATGGAAATGTTGTTGCACACTTTCAGCGTGGCTGGGTACATGTTCCTTGGAAGCGTGTTGAAGTTTTAGCTATTAAGCAGTCTTTGCCTGATCCACGCAAAAATCCGGCAGGATATTATAAAGAGCTAACTCAGACTGTGAGTTCATGTATCATGAATCTGGCAGATATAGATATGTTGTTTGGGAATGTTGTTCCACAGCCTATTTTGGGTAAGATTTGTCACACGGATCATGCACAGGAATTGGGCGATACATGGAACAATCTCAGGGCTGCAAATGATAGACAAGTAGGTGGTGCTAAGCCAGAAGATATAATTACTGAACTTCCTAGTAGGATTATTAATTATATGAAGACTCTGTTGCCTGAAGTGCGTGTTAATTGGGACAAGTTGTCTGCGTGCAAGCAGAAGAAAGATGAAACTGTGTCCGACTTTTTCACGCGGTTTGAAGAGACCTTTGTAGACCATAGTGGTCAGGACATGGCTACCGAGGGTGGCCAGAGATTGTTCGTCGACAAATTCGTACATAATTTGCTTCCCGAGTTGTGCAATAAGTTGAAAGATTCTGAGAGTGCTTGGTCTGTTTCCACGTCAGCGCAGATTTTAGCTACAGCCCAGTACTATGAAAATAGGCACAAAGATGAGGTAGAGAAAGCGGATAAGAAGACTAAGGAATTGAAGACTAAAGTTCTTCTACAACAAGGTTATCCACCCCGTACTAATAATCAACGTGATTATCAGCAGAATCAGAAATATCAGAGAAATTCGCAAAGGAACGAGTCTTCTCAACAACTTTTTCCGTATGGGCCTAATCAGTGTGCATATTGCAAAGAAGAGGGCCATTTTAAGAGTAGTTGTCCAGTTTTGTTACAGCGCACAAATGGTGCTTCTGGTGTTAGAGGTCGAGGTGCTCAACAAGCTCCTAGAGGTAGAGGTCGTGGTCAGAACGCGCGTCCTTTGCCTCCACAGAATTCTATGAATAGTTTTGATCAGCAGAATGGTGCGTCTGGTAGGACAGCTCAGTACTATACGGACGATTACTACGTCGAAGGTGAGGAAGTGGATGGTAATGATTGCTAGGACAGCCACAGACAAAGAGAGGGAGTTGTTTCAGTTCCAGTAGATCAGAGTGGACATTATGTTGAAGTGATTGCATCAGGTGTGTCAGAGCCTTTTCTGTTGGATACTGGTGCTGCGAAGAGTTCTATTATGCACTCTAAACTCCTTGGTGCACCTTTGTCTTGATTAAAGACTGTTTCTGTAGGTTTTTCTTACAAATCCAATTTCTACTCCGTTGCCTCTTTCTGTTGGACCTCGTAGATTTAAAGCACCCCTCATTTTGACTACAGGTTGTGGTGAGAACTTGTTGGGATTGGACTTGTTAAAGAGATTGTATGCGACGCTGTATTGTTCTCCGTCAGGAGTACATCTTACATTGGGCGAGAGAGTGATCTCTCCGATGTATATATCCAAAGATCGACTACCACCTGAATTGTCTTCCCTCCCTGATTCGCTTTGGTCTACTGGGCCGAACGATGTAGGCCTCTTGGAGATTCCGCCATATGTTGTGACACTGAAGGCGAATGCTAAGTTACCCCGTATTCCACAGTACCGTATCTCGAGTGATGGTGAGAGAGCACTTTTGGCGATCATTTACGATCTGATTGAAAAGGGTGTGATTGAGAAAACGAGAGGTAATGTATGCAATAGTCCCGTTTTTCCTGTTTTGAAGAGGACTGATTCTTCACAGCCTCCTGTATATAGGTTTGTGATCGATCTTCGCAAGGTGAATAAGATCGTTGTTCCGCAATTTCCTGTTGTACCTGATATCACCGCTTTGTTGACTTTGATCCCGGCTACAGCCACATGGTTTTCGGTGATTGACTTGAAGAATGCTTTCTTCAGCATCCCGATTGCCGTGGAGAGTAGAGATATCTTTGGATTCTCTTTAGGAGGACGAAGTTTCCGCTTTAAGCGCGCTCCTCAAGGCTATTGTGAGAGTCCATCGATCTATAGCCAAGCTTTGAAAACGCAACTTGATTTGTTGGTTTTACCTGATGGTGCTGCTCTTATTCAATAATTTGACGACTTGTTAGTTGTTGCTGACAATGAAGAGATTTGTAGAGAGGCTACTTTGTCGCTGTTGTGCCACTTGTCTGATTTGCATCACAAAGTTTCTCTCTCGAAGTTGAAATATTGTCGACAAGAAGTAACCTACTTAGGTCACCTCTTATCGAAGGAGGGAAGGAAACGGACCCCAAAAAGAATTCAAGCTATTGCGAAAATGAGTGTCCCTACGACACAGAGAGAAGTACGTGCGTTTTTGGGTATTACGTAGTACTGTAGACAGTGGATCCCTAATTTCTCGTTGTTAGCAAAGCCTTTGATAGCTCTTACTGTTAAGGATACTCCAAATCCTATTCCTTGGACTGACGAATGTCAGAAGAGCTTTTCAGAATTACGCAATGTGTTGTGTTCGGCTCCTGTGTTGGGTACTCCCGACTACAGTAAGCCTTTCACATTGTATGTCCACGAGAGAGAGGGATGTGCATTCTCAGTGTTGACTCAACAGTTTGGCGATAGGCAGCGTCCATGTACTTATTTTTCGTCGACCTTAGATCCGGTATCAAGAGCATTGCCGAGTTGTTTGAGAGCTGCAGCGGCTGTTTCGATTCGACAGTCTGCAGGTTTAGTTATGGACAATACATTGGTTGTGATGGTTCCACATGCAGTGGATACCTTGTTGAATCGTACCAAGACACAGCATTTAACTAGTGCTCGGTTGTCGGGTTACAAATTGACCTTGTTAGCGAGTCATGTGCACATTAAGAGATGCAACACGTTGAATCCAGCCACGTTGTTGGCGATTTCAGCTGAGACAGATAATGTTGAAGAACAACATGATTGTTTCCTTAGAACTGAGGAAGAAACGAAAGGGAGGATAGACCTTAGGGATACTCCTCTTCCAGAGTGTGATGGTACTTTGTGGGTTGATGGTTCCTGCTTCAAGCTGCTGAATGGTGATACGACTGCGGCATATGCTGTTACAACTTTGCGTACGATTGGTGAAGCTGCACGTATCCCGCATAATTCAGGGCAAGCAGCAAAGTTGATTGCATTAGCGAGAGCATGTGTGTTGGCGAAAGGAAAACGAGTGAATGTGTACACTGACAGTAAGTATGCTTTTGGTGTTACTCATAGTTTTGGACGTTTGTGGCGAGAGCGTGGGTTCCTGACTTCGCATGGGACGAAGATCAAGCATGGACAGTTGGTGAATGAACTCCTTGAATCACTTACTTTGCCATTGCAAGTAGCGATTGTGAAATGCAGTGCCCATAAGAAAGTTACGGATGATGTTGGTCGTGGAAATGCGTTTGCGGATGAAGTTGCGAAAGAAACTGCGAGAAATGTGATGAGCCGAATGTATCTTGCAGGTCCGGCGAGATGGGTTCCAGGTGGAAGCATGTGTGAAGATACGATTGAGAGTGTGAAATTCATCCAAGCTGAAGCTACAGAGAAAGAGTTGAATGAATGGAGAGAAAGTAAGGGTAGATTGGACTCAAATGGTTGTTGGACTGATTTGTCTGCGCATCAAAGATGGTTGTTACCCGATGCATATGTGCTTCCAGTTGTTACGATGGCTCATGGGATGGCACATATCAGCGTGAAAGGGATTTTCAAGTTGTTGGCCCCGGTTTGGCAGAATGCAGGTATTCCTAAATGTGCAGAGAACTTGGTTAAGAATTGTATGGTGTGTTTGATGTACAATCCTGGTAAGGGAACTCCAACCCCGGCTGGTCATTTTGCTCCTCCTACGTATCCGTTCGAGGCTTTGCAGCTAGATTTCATCCACATGGAGAGGTGCAACAACCTGAAATATGTGTTGTGGGTGTTTGCTCCTTTTCTAGATGGGTGGAAGCTTACCCTTTGAAGGACAATACTGCCTTGTCCACAGCGAAAGCCCTAATCAAAGAGTTTTTCCCAAGGTTTGGTTTGCCGAGAATGATCTGGAGTGACAATGGGAGTGAATTTGTGGGTCAAGTGATGAAGAGAGTGTGTGAGGGATTAGGAATAAGGCAGAAGTTCCACGCTGCAAATCACCCCCAATCAGCTGGTTTAGTCGAGTGCTATAATGGCACTTTGAAATTGAAATTAGCCAAAATTCAAGCGAGCTCTGGTTTGCAATGGCCAGATGCTTTACCCCTAGCCCTTTTGTCCACAAGAATGACTGTGCATTCATGAATGGGTTGAATCTGTATGAGGTCGTGTTTGGCCGCCCGGCGAATATTTGGGTTGTGCCAAGACCGACAAAGTTTAGTGAGCTTGAACACCCTGTGTTACTTGATTACTTGTCCGAACTGAAGGCTAAACTGCGTGTCTTACACCAACAGGTTCACGATAGTCTACCACAGGCTTCTGAAGATCCAGGTCACGCAATTGAACCCGGTGCCTGGGTATTTGTGAAGAATTTTCAGCGGAGCAAGAACGAGCAGCCCCGCTGGACAGGACCCCACCTGGTTTTACTATCTACACGTTCCGCAGTTCGAGTGCAAGGCAAGAAAAACTGGATCCACGGCGTACACTGCAAACGGGCTCCGTTGCCCTTACCGTACGACCGGTGGGTCCAGAAGGGACTTCCAGACTCTGAGACTGAAATTGTGCCACGTTTTTTGCCATTCAGCGATGCCCGTTTGATTGGAAAGAACACTGAGAAAGAAAGTGACGATCTTCTGCAAGAAGCTGTGCCTCCTTTGAATCGATTGAACACTACCGAGCCTGAACTCCTGTTTAGAGAACAGACATTGCCTGGAAAAGACCGTTATAATTTGTGACCGAGAGTCATGGACAAATAAAAATAAATTACGTTTTTATGATTTTTCTGTTTGCAGGTTAACTCTCCTCAGAGGAACTACTCATTTTTGTTTTTCGAACCGCCATCCGGGTTCAGCTGTAGGGTCGCGGTTGACAAGTCTTTGGAGTGCAAGCCTGAGACAATAGGTCAACGGTTCTGGTTGGCCTAAGGGAGTTGCCCTGGGATGACAGAGGCATTCCTTAGCATAGAACACCCTACCACCGCAAGCAGCATATTTAGTGAGGATGGAGTTTTTCGAGTTGGAGAGACCTGTAGAGACAATAAGCTTTAAGAGCAAAATATACAAACTAATGACCCGAAAAAGATTTTTAATATTGTGCTTATTTATGCTACTGAGTTTAATGATATTTTTAATTGGTTATGTGACATTCTCTTTTAAAGTGACGTTTATTCCCACTGTGCAACCTCCACCTCCACCTACTATTTCTTCTCATTCTTTTCACCCTCTGCCCGAACATGAAGTAGTTAGAAGATTGGAATTTGCCAATAATTCCTTTATTCAACTTTTGCACCAACACCAGCTAGTTATGAACACGACAAATTGTTGGATTTGTGGCCTAATGCCCCATACGACCGGTAAAGGTATTCCGTATTTGGTTTTGCCTTTCAGCCTTAATGGTTCTATTTGGGCATATAGAACGATGTTCATCTATGCCCATAGTATCTATCCCCTACGTTCACCGAAAGACAATCCGAAGTATAGTGCTCTAGCTAGAGGCATAGTCGACATGGTTAAAGGGACTAATGCAGTTGAGACTGTTTCGAAGGATGAGAAACAACAATATAGCGGTTGGGACGTTACTGGATATGGAGTTAGTCTGAGTGTTAACCAGCGAGCGAAAAGTTCTCCACCGATTTGGATAGTGCCCCATCAGGGTCGCTATTTTCTGCAGGGTAATGGCAAGAATCCGAAAGCTCAGTTAGGGAAGAGTATCTGCACTGAGACTTATGTATTTACGTCTCAGACTTCCCCAGGGTTTCTAGCAGCTAAGGGTACTTATTTTGTTTGCTACGACAAAGCGTATACATGGTTGCCCCCTGACTTTTCGGGCACATGTTATGTTTCTTTCCTGTTGCCCCCCACTTTTACAGCTGCGGCAGATTACCATAAGACGAGAGTTGCTAGAGGTGTCTTCAGTCAGGAAGATACCGCAGGGCAAGAGTTGGGAGATTTCTTTAAGGGTTTTCTGCCATTCTGGGGATCGATGGCTAACAGCAGGAACATTCGCCAGTTGACGAGAGTGGTTGAGTCCACCATAGTCGAAACTGCTGGTGCCCTTAGTAACTTATCTGCTGAGCTTCAGTCGGATTGACTTATGACACTTCAGAATAGAGTTGCTCTTGATGTCATACTTGCAGACCGAGGTGGAGTATGTAAACTGATTCAATCGAGCTGCTGTGTTTTCATTCCAGGCAACGCTCCGTCAGTCTTCCAGGCCATTTCCAAGTTACATAAGATCTCCGATTCTGTACATATAGATAAAGGAGATTGGTCGTTGATGGGATGGTTTTGGGGATTGATATCCACGTGGGAATGGAAGATTCTGATGGTCATTGGGATGGTCTTAGCTATCCTTTTCCTGTTCTGTCTCTGTGTACAGTGTGCTCCTGTGATTTGTGGCCTCTGCGCTACTTCGTGTGCGAGGAGACCTGTCCAGAGAGAGGTACTAAGTACTAGGATGATGCTACAGCAACATATCGATGATCTGATGAATATAGACCTAGATTCAGATTGACTTGGGTTTGGGTTTATTGCCTATGTAAGGGCAAAAGGAGGTCTGTAGTTCCGTAGTTTGAGGGTCTGTGGTTCGTTGGTTCCGAACCCGTTCAATAAAGGTCGTCGGAAATAGACGATTTTGGTGTCAGCGGACCGCAAATCACGAGTGCGGTGTGTACTAGTGTTTTCATCTTATTCGATCAATGAGAACACTACGTATTCAGGGATTTCGTTTGAACCCTCGGGTTCCATTTTGTGGACGGCAGCCATTTTGAGTGGTTGCCCTCACATAGGCCGATGACTACGGCTGAGCGAGTCCTTGGGACACGTACACCTTAGCTGACTTCTGAATGACCTGGCCGAACTGACTCCCTTGCCCGAGGCTGACCTCGCTGAGCCAGTTCCTTGTTAAGCAGCTGGTCAGATAAAGATCAAAGAGCATGACATTGCTGAGTTTACAGTACACTGCACCCACCTTTCTATCTTTTTTTTTTTTTGTCCTCATTTGCCTTCCCTTTCCGTCAAGGGTCTTACCAACCACCTTGCACGACTTAAAGACGTGAGTTGATTTACCAATGGCATAGGTGTCCCAAAACAGAAAAGGAGTATATTTAGCTCCATCTAGGTATATTTCAACCTGTTGGACCAAATTGATACTGAGCTGACCCTGATCCAAGATTTAGAAAAGGGGGGTGGTGATGAACAGAGTGTCTGAATCAAGCAGACCACTCTTACCCAGTCCAAAGATCAGGGCCTGATCCATCACCGTTATTTATCTCACTGCCCCATCCCAGCTCAGAACCTGGCTATATGCAAATCTGTCTGTCCCTGGCCCAGTGCATCATGGGAACAGGGCAGACTAAACTACCAAGCCAATTCTTCACCAGAAAGGAGACAAGCTACCGGGGACCAGTTTCTGGCATTTCAGCCGTCTTCGGCCCGGCTTGCTTGAATCCTGATGGAGCAGTGAGAAAGGGACTCATGTCTGAGTATACCCTGCCACACCTATAGTGGCCAAAAACGATTTAGAAAAGGGGGGTGGTGATGAACAGAGTGTCTGAATCAAGCAGACCACTCTTACCCAGTCCAAAGATCAGGGCCTGATCCATCACCGTTATTTATCTCACTGCCCCATCCCAGCTCAGGACCTGGCTATATGCAAATCTGTCTGTCCCTGGCCCAGTGCATCATGGGAACAGGGCAGACTAAACTACCAAGCCAATTCTTCACCAGAAAGGAGACAAGCTACCGGGGACCGGTTTCTGGCATTTCAGCCGTCTTCGGCCCGGCTTGCTTGAATCCTGATGGAGCAGTGAGAAAGGGACTCATGTCTGAGTATACCCTGCCACACCTATAGTGGCCAAAAACGATTTAGAAAAGGGGGGTGGTGATGAACAGAGTGTCTGAATCAAGCAGACCACTCTTACCCAGTCCAAAGATCAGGGCCTGATCCATCACCGTTATTTATCTCACTGCCCCATCCCAGCTCAGAACCTGGCTATATGCAAATCTGTCTGTCCCTGGCCCAGTGCATCATGGGAACAGGGCAGACTAAACTACCAAGCCAATTCTTCACCAGAAAGGAGACAAGCTACCGGGGACCGGTTTCTGGCATTTCAGCCGTCTTCGGCCCGGCTTGCTTGAATCCTGATGGAGCAGTGAGAAAGGGACTCATGTCTGAGTATACCCTGCCACACCTATAGTGGCCAAAAACGATTTAGAAAAGGGGGGTGGTGATGAACAGAGTGTCTGAATCAAGCAGACCACTCTTACCCAGTCCAAAGATCAGGGCCTGATCCATCACCGTTATTTATCTCACTGCCCCATCCCAGCTCAGAACCTGGCTATATGCAAATCTGTCTGTCCCTGGCCCAGTGCATCATGGGAACAGGGCAGACTAAATTACCAAGCCAATTCTTCACCAGAAAGGAGACAAGCTACCGGGGACCGGTATCTGGCATTTCAGCCGTCTTCGGCCCGGCTTGCTTGAATCCTGATGGAGCAGTGAGAAAGGGACTCATGTCTGAGTATACCCTGCCACACCTATAGTGGCCAAAAACGATTTAAAAAAGGGGGGTGGTGATGAACAGAGTGTCTGAATCAAGCAGACCACTCTTACCCAGTCCAAAGATCAGGGCCTGATCCATCACCGTTATTTATCTCACTGCCCCATCCCAGCTCAGAACCTGGCTATATGCAAATCTGTCTGTCCCTGGCCCAGTGCATCATGGGAACAGGGCAGACTAAACTACCAAGCCAATTCTTCACCAGAAAGGAGACAAGCTACCGGGGACCGGTTTCTGGCATTTCAGCCGTCTTTGGCCCGGCTTGCTTGAATCCTGATGGAGCAGTGAGAAAGGGACTCATGTCTGAGTATACCCTGCCACACCTATAGTGGCCAAAAACGATTTAGAAAAGGGGGGTGGTGATGAACAGAGTGTCTGAATCAAGCAGACCACTCTTACCCAGTCCAAAGATCAGGGCCTGATCCATCACCGTTATTTATCTCACTGCCCCATCCCAGCTCAGAACCTGGCTATATGCAAATCTGTCTGTCCCTGGCCCAGTGCATCATGGGAACAGGGCAGACTAAACTACCAAGCCAATTCTTCACCAGAAAGGAGACAAGCTACCGGGGACCGGTTTCTGGCATTTCAGCCGTCTTCGGCCCGGCTTGCTTGAATCCTGATGGAGCAGTGAGAAAGGGACTCATGTCTGAGTATACCCTGCCACACCTATAGTGGCCAAAAACGATTTAGAAAAGGGGGGTGGTGATGAACAGAGTGTCTGAATCAAGCAGACCACTCTTACCCAGTCCAAAGATCAGGGCCTGATCCATCACCGTTCTTTATCTCACTGCCCCATCCCAGCTCAGAACCTGGCTATATGCAAATCTGTCTGTCCCTGGCCCAGTGCATCATGGGAACAGGGCAGACTAAACTACCAAGCCAATTCTTCACCAGAAAGGAGACAAGCTACCGGGGACCGGTTTCTGGCATTTCAGCCGTCTTCGGCCCGGCTTGCTTGAATCCTGATGGAGCAGTGAGAAAGGGACTCATGTCTGAGTATACCCTGCCACACCTATAGTGGCCAAAAACGATTTAGAAAAGGGGGGTGGTGATGAACAGAGTGTCTGAATCAAGCAGACCACTCTTACCCAGTCCAAAGATCAGGGCCTGATCCATCACCGTTATTTATCTCACTGCCCCATCCCAGCTCAGAACCTGGCTATATGCAAATCTGTCTGTCCCTGGCCCAGTGCATCATGGGAACAGGGCAGACTAAACTACCAAGCCAATTCTTCACCAGAAAGGAGACAAGCTTGCCCTGTTCCCATCATGCACTGGGACAGGAACAGACTAATTTGCATACAGCCAGGTTCTGAAACTGGGATGGTGCAGTGAGCTAAAAAACGGTGTTGGATCTAGCCCTGATCTTTTGACTGGGTGAGAGCTTTCTGCTTAATTCAGAGACTCTGTCCCTCACCACCCCTTGTTGTAAATATTTTTGTCCACCCTAAGCGTGGAAGGGTATTCTCAGATGTGAGACCCTTGCTCATTGCACCATCAGGATTCAATCAAACCGGGCCGAAGACGGCTGTAATGCCAGAAACCGGTCCCCGGGAGCTTGTTTCCTTCCCAGTGTAAGAATTGGCTTTTGTAGTTTGGTTTGCCCTGTTCCCATCATGCACTGGGACAGGAACAGACTAATTTGCATACAGCCAGGTTCTGAAACTGGGATGGTGCAGTGAGCTAAAAAACGGTGTTGGATCTAGCCCTGATCTTTTGACTGGGTGAGAGCTTTCTGCTTAATTCAGAGACTCTGTCCCTCACCACCCCTTGTTGTAAATATTTTTGTCCACCCTAAGCGTGGAAGGTTATTCTCAGATGTGAGACCCTTGCTCATTGCACCATCAGGATTCAATCAAACCGGGCCGAAGACGGCTGTAATGCCAGAAACCGGTCCCCGGGAGCTTGTTTCCTTCCCAGTGTAAGAATTGGCTTTTGTAGTTTGGTTTGCCCTGTTCCCATCATGCACTGGGACAGGAACAGACTAATTTGCATACAGCCAGGTTCTGAAACTGGGATGGTGCAGTGAGCTAAAAAACGGTGTTGGATCTAGCCCTGATCTTTTGACTGGGTGAGAGCTTTCTGCTTAATTCAGAGACTCTGTCCCTCACCACCCCTTGTTGTAAATATTTTTGTCCACCCTAAGCGTGGAAGGGTATTCTCAGATGTGAGACCCTTGCTCATTGCACCATCAGGATTCAATCAAACCGGGCCGAAGACGGCTGTAATGCCAGAAACCGGTCCCCGGGAGCTTGTTTCCTTTCCAGTGTAAGAATTGGCTTTTGTAGTTTGGTTTGCCCTGTTCCCATCATGCACTGGGACAGGAACAGACTAATTTGCATACAGCCAGGTTCTGAAACTGGGATGGTGCAGTGAGCTAAAAAACGGTGTTGGATCTAGCCCTGATCTTTTGACTGGGTGAGAGCTTTCTGCTTAATTCAGAGACTCTGTCCCTCACCACCCCTTGTTGTAAATATTTTTGTCCACCCTAAGCGTGGAAGGGTATTCTCAGATGTGAGACCCTTGCTCATTGCACCATCAGGATTCAATCAAACCGGGCCGAAGACGGCTGTAATGCCAGAAACCGGTCCCCGGGAGCTTGTTTCCTTCCCAGTGTAAGAATTGGCTTTTGTAGTTTGGTTTGCCCTGTTCCCATCATGCACTGGGACAGGAACAGACTAATTTGCATACAGCCAGGTTCTGAAACGGGGATGGTGCAGTGAGCTAAAAAACGGTGTTGGATCTAGCCCTGATCTTTTGACTGGGTGAGAGCTTTCTGCTTAATTCAGAGACTCTGTCCCTCACCACCCCTTGTTGTAAATATTTTTGTCCACCCTAAGCGTGGAAGGGTATTCTCAGATGTGAGACCCTTGCTCATTGCACCATCAGGATTCAATCAAACCGGGCCGAAGACGGCTGTAATGCCAGAAACCGGTCCCCGGGAGCTTGTTTCCTTCCCAGTGTAAGAATTGGCTTTTGTAGTTTGGTTTGCCCTGTTCCCATCATGCACTGGGACAGGAACAGACTAATTTGCATACAGCCAGGTTCTGAAACTGGGATGGTGCAGTGAGCTAAAAAACGGTGTTGGATCTAGCCCTGATCTTTTGACTGGGTGAGAGCTTTCTGCTTAATTCAGAGACTCTGTCCCTCACCACCCCTTGTTGTAAATATTTTTGTCCACCCTAAGCGTGGAAGGGTATTCTCAGATGTGAGACCCTTGCTCATTGCACCATCAGGATTCAATCAAACCGGGCCGAAGACGGCTGTAATGCCAGAAACCGGTCCCCGGGAGCTTGTTTCCTTCCCAGTGTAAGAATTGGCTTTTGTAGTTTGGTTTGCCCTGTTCCCATCATGCACTGGGACAGGAACAGACTAATTTGCATACAGCCAGGTTCTGAAACTGGGATGGTGCAGTGAGCTAAAAAACGGTGTTGGATCTAGCCCTGATCTTTTGACTGGGTGAGAGCTTTCTGCTTAATTCAGAGACTCTGTCCCTCACCACCCCTTGTTGTAAATATTTTTGTCCACCCTAAGCGTGGAAGGGTATTCTCAGATGTGAGACCCTTGCTCATTGCACCATCAGGATTCAATCAAACCGGGCCGAAGACGGCTGTAATGCCAGAAACCGGTCCCCGGGAGCTTGTTTCCTTCCCAGTGTAAGAATTGGCTTTTGTAGTTTGGTTTGCCCTGTTCCCATCATGCACTGGGACAGGAACAGACTAATTTGCATACAGCCAGGTTCTGAAACTGGGATGGTGCAGTGAGCTAAAAAACGGTGTTGGATCTAGCCCTGATCTTTTGACTGGGTGAGAGCTTTCTGCTTAATTCAGAGACTCTGTCCCTCACCACCCCTTGTTGTAAATATGACCCTGATCCAAGAGCATTAATGGCATAATCATCGGACCCGGGGAAAAAAAACCAAAAAAAAAACCCCGGGTTCACTTCCAGTTAGTTAAAAGATCCCAAAAGGTCAAATTACGTTTACTAGCAGTTCTTTTGAGGTCCATTTTAGATGTTTCATATAAAGATGCAAGCCACCGAGAATATAAAGGAGGAGTTTTTTCTATCCACTGGATGCAGATCTGTCTCCTCGCCAATAGAATCGCATAAAAGAGGAAAGATTTCTCCTTGCCCTTAATATTATCTTCTATTCCAAAGATGACAAGTGGGAGAGTAATTATCAAAGATGTATGTGAAATAGAATTAAGTGTATTCTTCACCTCTTCCCAAAAATTCGAGATATCTGGGCATTCTAAAAACATATGTATGTCGTTGGCACCTACCATGTTACATTTATTACATTTTTTATCTGGTAGGAATTTAGACAGTTTTAATGGTGTTATGTATGCACGGTGTATTGAAAAAAGATGATTGCGTCTTAACCATGCGGGTTTTACCGTTTTGTACAATAAGCTACACGATTGTTGCCATTTCTCATCACATGGAGTATTGATCACTGTTCCCCATAACTCGTCTGGTAGTTTGAACTCCCCATCGATTTCTTCTAAGATCTGCCAATACCAGGTAGCTACTTCTTTTCCTCCAGTGGGTCGCTCTACCAGCATTTGTTCTAATACATTAATTTTCCCAATGTTAGTATCTGTGCGGCTCTGTGATCTCACCCAGCTATCTAGTTGGATATATTTAAATCTAGATATTTCTGTTCGAACAAGTTCTTGTAATTCGTTCCAGGCAATTAAATTCCTGTCTATAATTAGTTGACCCCACCTAGTAATACCTGCTTGTTTTATGATGTTTGATAGCCTATCTTCCAAGAATGGTGGTAGGCCGGGTGAGTCCCAAATTGGAGAATACGTAGAATAATATGACAAGCCTATTTTTTTCCTTATGTTATACCAATTTTTAGCCCATGATTGTGCCATTTTAAGTTTAATTTTTTGGAAGAATTTATAATTTCCAAATTTGAACATAAACCCCTCTGGTGTTAAGTTTGCCCCCAATAATATTGCTTTGTACATGGAATTAGAGGTTAAGTTGGATGGTGTTTTCAGTAACATTCTCGAGTGTGACATCTGAAAAGCCCATGAGTAATACAACAGGTCTGGGAGTGCAAGTCCCCCCTTTTCCCTTCTTCTTCTTAATTTCTTCCATGCTATCCTCGTTGTTTATAATTCCATATAAAGGAATTAATTTCTCTTTGGGATTTTTCAATTTGTTTCTGCTCAAATGCGATTGGGATGGTGTTAAAAATAAAAGTGAACTTGGGGAGAATACACATTTTAACTAGATTTATTCTGCCAGTTATAGAGAGTGGTAGATGTGTCCAAGACTTTAGAAGTTTTTTACTTTCAGTATGTATTCTTTCAAGGTTGTTTGATCTAATCTTATCCACTTCCTGTGTTATTCTTAGTCCTAAATAGCGCATTGATGTTGATATAGAAATATTTGTCTCTAACTGGATATTTGGAAGGTTCCATACCATAATCTCTGTTTTACTAGAGTTTATATCATATCCCGATATCTGACCAAAATCTTTTGCACGTGCGATTATAACTGGGAATGCCTTAACTGGATCCGATGTACAGACCAGGATATCATCCGCGTATAAAGCTACCCGCTTTTACCACTCTCCATAGCTAAAAGATGGAATATTAGCCTTGTTCCTTAGAATTTGGGCGAACGGTTCAATATATAAGTTAAAAAGGAGCGGGGAGAGCGGGCAGCCCTGCCTTGTGCCTCTAGTTATGTTGAAGGCTTCAGTTAAACCCCCATTAATCATTATCTTGGCAGAAGGTGTAATATATAAGAGTTTAATTGTTCTACGGAAGCCTTCCCCACAATTGAATTTTTTTAACACGTCATTTAGATAGAGCCAGTTGACTCTATCGAGCGCTTTTGTTGCGTCTAAAGTCAGAGTAGCTAGGGGTACCTTCCTGGTCTTTTGATCGGACAATTCTGTTGGAGGAGGAAGAGGTAAAATTTTTATCAGAAGTGACCAAATCCTTTTTCGATATTAATAAACATTCTGCCACTCCTACAATGGTTTGGGAGATATTTAAGGCCTTCTTAAGAGGGCAGATCACAAATAGAGCCTCTTATAGACTGAAAATATACAATGAGAAAATTAGGATAATAGAAAAGGACATGAAACTTCTAGAATTAAGATTGGATCCGATAGTAGTAACATCTCCAGATCATGAAAAGCTGGACGAATTGAAAAATCAGTTGGAAAATATTTTACAAGAAAGAATAAATAAGCAGTGGGAAGCGAGTAAATCCTCCCACTTTGACTTTGGAGAAGCTTCAGGAAAAATATTGGCGTGGAAAATAAAAAATGACAAAGCCCTTAACTATATAAGAGAAATCAAGGTCGTAGGGGAGACAGAGACTAGATCTACTAACCAAGAGATAGGAAAGGCTATCAATTAATTTTTTGAGGAAATTTATAAAGAATCTCTTCCCAATGATCACCAAGCAAGAGATAGGTGGTTAGATTCGCTTACACTTCCAACCTTATCAACAAATCAAAATATTTCATTAGAGAAAGAGATCTCGACGGAAGAGATTATAAAAGCAATTCACCACTCAAAGAAAGGAAAAGCGGCGGGCCGGACGGCCTGCCAGGAGAAATATATAGATCTCTTGAGCATATTATAGTCCCAGAACTCATGGTGCTCTTTTATGGAATTCTACCAAACGGCGACATACCACCTAAATCTTGGGGAGAGGCTACCATAGTGCTTATTCCTAAACCCGGAAAATCTCCATTAGACTGTGGGTCATACAGACCAGTATCACTTCTTAATAGTGATTATAAAATATTTACAAACATTATTTCTACAAGATTAGCTAACGTTATTTGTAGTATTATTCACCCAGATCAAAAGGGATTCATTAAGGGGAGACAGCTAGCGGAGTTAACTCAAGAACTGGAGGGGGCCATAGATATCGCAACAGCCACCTCCGTACCCCTAGCTACTCTGACTTTAGACGCAACAAAAGCGTTCAATAGAGTCAACTGGCTTTTCATCTGTTTCTGCTCCTTCCTTTACGACAAAATCACTGATTTGGGTTGAGGTTTTATGATGGGTTTGTCCGGCCTGATCCAACAGGATATTGGAATGTGCTTGGTCATTTCTGGTGGGCTGGACAACGGAAAATGGGATTGTCGTCATGCGCTACTTTTGAAATGTCACACTGTCATTGGTTAGTTTGTATGTAATCAATGCCACTTTGGAATGTGATTTTTGGCATAAAAGACCATGCTCCGCTCCTTGAAATTGTGCAGTCTCTAGAGAACCACCCGTGTTGTGCTTCGTAGACCTCTGTTCCTGGTTGCATTCAATAAACGTTGGTCTTTGACGTCATCAAGAAGTGTCCCGTGTCTCTGTTTGCCGAGGCAGGGGAATCCGAAGACTTCAAGCGTTTTCGCTGGCGCTGCTGGGTTCTAAAACCTGGTTCTTCAGATAGATAGATAGATAGATAGATAGATAGATAGATAGATAGATAGATAGATAGATAGATAGATAGATAGATAGATAGATAGATAGATAGATAGATAGATAGATAGATAGATAGATAGATAGATAGATAGATAGATAGATAGTGATAGATAGAGTGAGGTCGATAGATAGAGTGAGGGCGACAGATAGATAGATAGATAGATAGATAGATAGATAGATAGATAGATAGATAGATAGATAGATAGATAGATAGATAGATAGATAGATAGATACAGTGAGGGCGATAGATAGATAGAGTGAGTGAGGGCGATAGATAGATAGATAGATAGATAGATAGATAGATAGATAGATAGATAGATAGATAGATAGATAGATAGATAGATAGATAGATAGATAGATAGATAGATAGATAGATAGATAGATAGATTGAGTGAAGGAGATAGAGTGAGTGAGGGAGATAGATAGAGTGAGGAAGATAGATAGATAGAATAAGGGCGTGCACTAACAACTGGTGGTATGTGTCTGGTGAAAGTGTGTATTGACGGCTCGTGGTGTGTGTACCTTTTGAAAGCGTGCACTGACGGCTGATGGTTTTTGCCTGGTAAAAGCATGCACTGACGTTTGGTGGTGTGTTTGTGGCTGGTGAAAGTGTGCACTGACGTTTGGTGATGTGTGTGTGAATGGTGAAATTGTGCACTGACGGCTGGTGATGTGTGTATGCCTGGTGAAAGCGTGCAGTGAAGGCTGGTGTTGTGTGCGTGCCTGGTGAAAGTGTGCACTGATGGCTGATGGTGTGTGTGTGCCTGGTGAAAGTGTGTACTATGTCTGTTGGTGTGTGCCTGGTGGAAGCGTGCACTGACGGCTGGTGGTGTCTGTGTCCGGTGAAAGCGTGCACTGATGGCTGGTGGTGTTTGTGTGTGGTGAAAGCGTGTACTGATGAGTGATGGTGTCTGTGCGTGGTGAAAGTGTGCACTGACGGTTTGGTTTTCTTTTTTTTTCTTTTTTTTTTCTTTCTTTATTTTCTCTGTATAAGAAATACCATAAAATAAAACGAAGCATGACAGCAAAGCAAACCAACAAAAGTTAAGCAAATGAATATTTTAAGTCATTTCCTCATTGATCCATTGTTTCTTCTTCCTTCCTTAAGTTGCATACATAGCTGATTCAAAGTTAAATTTTGCTAGTAAACGGGCCCTCCACATAGAGAACGATGGTGGAGCTGGGTTAATCCATTCCTGAGTGATGCATGCCCGATATTCAGATAACATAATAAAGATCAAGTGTTGTTGTTCGCTTTCTGAGGTGTCTATTGATAGTCCAAATAAAATCAATTCTGGTGTAAGAATTATTGTTCTCCCTGTGATTCTTTCAATGAAAAGTTGTATTTGTAAAATAATACCATGTAATTTGGAGCATGAGAAAAACATATGTATTGAATCTGCTCCCATCTGTGTACACCGATTGCACATTATACCAGCAGTACCCCCTCCCCCATTTCATATTTTTTGCTGGGGTATGATAGAGATCAAACATGGCCATATAGTGCTGAGTTCGTGATCGTCCTGTAATTAGAATAGTATTAGCAATTTTAATTGATTCCTTTAACATCAAGTCATTTACACACAATTTCTCCTCCCATCTATGTTGAATGGCAAAGAGATCATCTGGGAGAAAAGTTATAAGAAGGTTATAAAAATAACCTATTTTTCTTTTAACAAACAGACTCTCTATCATCAAGATCATTTTTAACCCTTGGTAATCATTGAGCGTCGACGAGTTTAGAAAGCTAAATATCTGTAGGTATTTAAAATAGTCTTGAGGAGGAATTCTAAATTTCTGTTGTAGTTCAGAAAAGGATGATATAGTGTTAGAATTGGCCGAATATAAATCACTCAGATAGTATATACCATTATTATTCCACCTTTTCATCACCGCATCTCTGAGTATGGGAGGAAAGCAATGTGGAGAATTTAAGGGAGTATATCTTGTAATCTTTGGAATCCCCACCAATTTTTTAATAATTCTCCATGCTTTAAATGCTGCCGATATAATCTTAAATTTTGTTTTTTTGTAGTAGCTTGGTTCTATTATTCTTAGAAATTGATTATTAGTATCCATGCCTAGAACTAATTCATAAATCGATGGGGAATGTGCATATGAGATGGGAGTTTTTTTGCCCACAATTAGGGGCGATATACATGGAAATACTGTAGCCAGATAATAAAATAAAAAGTGTGGAACAGCCCATCCACCTCTATCCCTTGGTAGTATCATTTTTTATAAGCTCTTCTAATACCTTTGTACCCCCATAGGAATCTTCCTGTCATTCTTTCAAGTTGTTTAAAGTATTCAAGCGGGAATTCCAAAGGAATTGTTCTAAATAAATAAATAAATTTTGGCAGAATCAGCATTTTTAATATATTGTTCCTGCCATGTAGTGATAAATGCAAATGGTCTATTCTCTCCAAAGTTGAGTTGGCCTTCCTCAGTATCGGGACAAAATTAAGGTCAGGAATCTTTGATATAGGAGTAGTTAATTTAATCCCCAAGTATGTTGCTTCGGAGACTATATTATTAAGGAGTGGTGGATTTTGACCCACATAAATTATTTGCGTTTTGGATAAATTCAGTTTGTATCCTGAAAAGGAGCCAAAATGTGTTGCCAGTTCTTCGATTCTAGGGAACGCCCTCTCAATATCACTGGTAAGTACCACTAAATCATCTGCATAGGCGAGGGCTCTATAATTGATACCACCCACTTCCACCGGAACAATGTGTTCGTCTTGATTTAGTTGGTTAAGAAAAATATCAATGTAGATAGCAAAAAGGATGGGCATCCTTGGCGTGATCCACGTTGAATAGGAAATAAAGCTGATTTCATAGCCCCAATTTTAACCGATGATATTGGATTTTTATACAAAGCTTTAAAAGCGGTTACAATCCCCGGACCAAAACCCTTTATAATTAGCAGCTCCCAAAGATAGGGCCATGCCACCCTATCGAATGCTTTTTCGGCATCCAATAGGGTGATCCTAATTGATGTTTTGGTACCCTCAGCCCAGTCCATAATAGCGACAACCCTCCGTACATGATCTGCTGTATCCCTATTTGGGATAAACCCATGTTGCCAGCGGGATACAATTGTTGCTATTATTTTTGACAATCGTGTTGCTAATATGTTTGAGTATATATTGCTATCTGTATTTATTAAAGATGCTGGCCTGTATGATGCGGGGTTTAATGGATCCTTATCTTTTTTGAGAAATGTCATTATTAGTGACTGGGCCCAGGAGTCCGGTGGAAAACCTCTCTGTGCCTCAAGGAAGGTAATGAGTATGTCTTGTTTTGTAACATTTCTAAAAACCCTGTAGAATTCCAATGGGATACCATCAGGTCCCGTGGCTTTTCCTATTGCTAACGATGTTAATGCATTTTCGATTTCCTCCCAGGAAATTACTGTTTCTAGAGCTAATTTTTGGTCATAAGACAGAAGTGGTAGGGCATTAGCTCTGGCAAAATTCATACATTGTTGTGACGAATAACAGTCATCATTATATTGATATAATTTTTGATAAAATTGTCGAAAAGTTTCAAGGATTGCATCAGGATTATTATGTGGCTGTCCCGTTTCGTCTTTAATTGAATCTATTGTGTTATATACTTCTTTTTGTCTAGTTCTTTTAGCTAAAATTTTCCCTGCATTCTCAGCCATCTCGTACAGTCGAGATCTATGGGTTGCTATTATTCCTGCCAATTTTGAAGCAAAAGATTCATATAGAGCAGCTTTATGAATTGCTAGGTTCGTTTCAATGTCTACAGTTGATTGTTTTTGAATAATAGCAATTGATATTTTTTTTTCCCATAATAGGACATTTTTATAGCCTTGATCTACCCTTTCTCGTATAATTTTTTGTTTTTTGATGACATACGATAGTGACTCCCCTCTAATCCCCGCTTTAAAAGCGTCCCATATATTTTGAACCGAGGCCGTTCCTCTATTTATGTCAAGAAATTCTTTTATCCACTTTGCCATCATAACTAGATACTCGGGGTCCACTAAAAGTTTTCTGTCAAATGTCCAGGTCCTAACCTGAGAAGTTGATAAGTTAGTTCTAATTTCGATTACTATTGGATTATGATCCGAAATTATTCGCGGGTAGAGATCAAATTTAGTATCACATAGTAATATTTTTTTAATAAAAAAGTAGTCAAGGCGTACAGATTTTTTATGGGGAAAAGAAAAAAAAGTAAACCCGGGTATTGAGAGATTTTTTTCATGAGTGACATCAAATAAACCGTGATCCATTATCAAAGTATGTAGAGATTTAAAAGATTTTTTTTTTGCCCCTTGATAATCTAAGATGTTGCGTACATTCCTCTTAAGGTCTATATGGAGGTTGAGATCCCCACAAAATATTAATGATGGAGCCCAAATAGCTAATTCTAGATTTAGCAAGTACAACATATTTGGGTCGTCTAAATTTGGGGCATATACAGAACAAATAGTCAAGATTTTACTATCAATTTTTAACTCTACTGTTGTCCATCTCCCATATTGATCAGCCTTATTGCGAATAAGGATCCCCAGACCTTTTCTGACTAGGATTGCCACTCCTTTCGTCGTTGTACCTTGTGAGGTGCAAACTAACAATTTCATCCCCAAAACGGTTTGGTTTTCAGTGTAGTTGTGTGTGTGTTTGTTGTGTGTGTGTTTGTATGTGTGGTTGTGTGTGTGGTTGTATGTGGTTGTGAGTGTGTGTGTGGTTGTGTTTGTGTGTTGTATGTGTGGTTGTGTGCATGGTTGTGTTTGTGTGGTTGTGTGTGTGTGTGGTGTTGTGTGTGTATGGTGTTGTGTGTGTGGTTGTGTGTGTGGTTGCACTGTAAGGCATTCTCAAGCATGGCATGTCAGTGCTAGAGTTCACACCTTTCAGTGAGAGGCTTTGGGGTAGAGGTGTGCCAGAAAAAAACTCATAAACGCCAGATTGCAGCATAATGTGTACTAAAATAGATCAGCCTAACAAAAGTGTGAAAAAGACAATACATAAAAAATAGTTGTCTAACAATTAGGCGGGTCGGATGGTGGTGTGTCTGCCTGCTAGAAGCGTGCACTGATGGCTGGTGGTGTGTGTGCCTGGTGGAAGCATGCAAATATAGCTGGGGTTGTGTATGCCTGGTGAAAGTGTGCACTGACAGCTGGCGGTGTGTGTCTGCCTGGTGAAAGCGTGCACTGACGGCTGGTGGTGTGTGTCTGATGGAAGCGTGCACAGACAGCTAGTAGTGTGTGTGAATGATGGAAGCATGCACTGACTGGTGATGTTGGCTGGTGGTGTGTGTGTCTAGAGGAAGCATGCACTAATGGCTAGTGGTGTGTGTGCCTGGTGGAAACGTGCACTGATGGCTAGTGATGTGTGTGTGCCTATTGGAATTGTGCACTGATGGCTGGTGGTGTGTATGACTGGTGGAAGCATGCACTGACGGTTGGTGGTGTGTGCCTGGTGAAAGTGTGCACTGATGGCTGGTGGTGTGTGTGAATGTTGGAAGTGTGCATTGCTGGCTGTTGGTGGGTATGCCTGCGGTGGAAGCGTGCACTAACAGTGCACACTTTCACCAGGCACACACCACCAACCAACGGCTTGTGGTGTGTGCCTGGTGAAAGTGTGCACTGACGGCTGGTGGTATGTGTACCTGGTGGAAGCGTGCACTGATGGCTGGTGGTGTGTGTTTGGTGAAAGTGTGCACTGATGGCTGGTAATGTGTGTGCCAAAGAGAAAGTTTGAAAGTGTGCAACGAAAAAAATAAAAGTGATTAATGATAGGGAAACTCTGGATGAGAATGCTATATTTCATCGAGGATCTATTAAAGAAGGCAGGACTGGGGTGAAGGAACCATGCCCCGAAAATACACTGCACATTCTGCTTCACGTTGTGCAAAAAGACCAAAACATTACATTTTCCGTAAAGAATAAAAAATACAAATCTACGCCCACTTTTACTTTTCATAACACAAAGAGTTTCTTTCCATTTGTTTGTAATGTGTGATGTTTGTACGAAACGTCTTGTTTAAATACATGTCTCACCATGCGCAAGAGTGTGAGCTGGGTGCCAAAAGAAACCGAATACAAATAAAAAATAACGGAGGGAGAAATGAAGGGAAAAAGTATAAAAGGCTATTGGAAATTAAGGATGTACATCAAAAAGCGTGGTATCCATTTGAAATCGGAAGAAAGGTTTAGTGTCGGATAAATATTGGTCTTCCGGCGGACTGAGAAAGACCAAACGAATATTAATATAAATGCCACATACATTGAATCTGTGGAGATAAACAAACTGGTTGTCAGCAGCATTGAGCGTGCCCGAAAGCGCCTTAAGACCCTTTAAAATATATCTGGGCGCAGTGCAGTGATCCTTTAATCTGCTCAACCCCGGCACGTGCTGAAAGGGGCTGTTGGGATTTGCTCAGATGTCATGTCAGTCCAGTCTATGAAGCGTTTCCAGGAACCACGTCATGATCACATAGGTGACGCGATTGGACAATAGACATAGTTTATAATGTGCCCGTAGCATGCTAGGAGCATCCATGCTAAAAATGTAAACCTGTAGTCTATGGAAACGTGAAGTGAATGTACACATATGTGTAGGAATTTTGGGATGGTAGGTTTAGGGGGCGAGTGAGAAATAGCACTCGGGGGAGGTGGGAGAGGGACAGAAGGGTAGAGTGAGAGAAGGAGAAAGGATGGGGGTGGGGATCGAAAGGAGAAGGGAAGAATTACCAGCGTACGTGGAAAAAAAGAGAAAGTCGGGTCGGGGTTAAGGGTAGCAGGGAGGCAAAGGATATAAGACTGCAAGAGAGAGGGAAAGGAACCGGAGACGGGTGAGGTAAGGCGGAAGAAAGGACGGTGTGAAAGAGAGGGCGCTAGGAGGCTGAGAGCAGAGAGATGAAAGGACGTGGAGGGAGATTCAAGATGGAAGCGGAGGGCAAGCAGCAGAGAGCAGTCACCAGGAAGAGGCATGAGGGGGCCCGAGGAGTGCATGGGGTGGAGAGGGAGAAAATACTGGGTAAGTTGAGAGCGAGAGAGGAAGAGCATGAGTCAACGGAGAGGAGTGAAAGCGGGAGTCGGCGTGATAGAGAGAGGGGAGAAGGGGACGGAAGAGGATGCGAGGAAAACATTGTCCGAATGCAGGCGAGACCTAAAAATGGGGATGAGCAGGTGTGGGACCATCACTGAAGGGTGCCAGACAGTGCCAGAAGAACCAGAAACGAGGTGGGAACACAAGACGCAGAGAGAGAGAGGGAATGGGCGTGCCAGGAAACCAGGGCTAATGGCGGGAACAAGAGAATGGGCACTCTCTGAAATCAGTCTCTTATGGTCCAGGATTCACGTCAGGTGTGTCATAGTTGCAGGAGCGTGTACACCCTGCCCAACAGAAACAGATGCATGGCCTGGCCACCCAGCTTTTAACAAACAACTATTAACAAAACAAAGCAGAGCTGGGAGGGGGGCTGGGCAGAAATGCGAGTCACGGCCTGGCGGCCATGAAGTGTGAAGCAGTGGGCGGGGAGGCAGGAGCAAATGGTAAGGGGAGCCTTTGGACAAGCAAGGCAGGGGGATAGAAGCGGGTTCACGAGCACGTGCACTTCTACAAATCCGCATCGTGAACTCAGCTTTCTGGTTTGACTGCAATAGGTCTCTCTGCGAGACCTAAAAAATGAAAATAAGCAGGACCTAAATTGTGGAGGGAATTGTTACTTCTAACCCTACAAGAAAGCAGAGATGGGTTCAGGTACATGAAAGTCAAGTCAAGTTTTATAAGCACATTTCAGCCAACAAACTTCAGAATTATTAAAAGTGCTGTATGTCTATGTGAAGTCCGAACAAAAGTATGCAGCAAAAGAAAGTGCAATATTTCTATGTAAAGCAATTGCATGTCCCTTAGTTAGCAGTAAACATTAAATGCTAATTCCAGCCCCAATGTGCATAACTTTTGTAAGTTTTCTTGTGACATTGCCTAAATAAGAGCACACACTACATAAATTGAAAATCAGATATACAGCTTTCTCAGGATAGTAGAGGAAAGGGCTTTCAAAAGGGACAACATATGCAATCGTAATACGCAGGGCCAGTCATTTGTGAATCCTCGCGTGACTGAATCGGTCACAAGCAAGAGAACAGAAATGTCTATGCACAAGAGGGGCACAATAGGAAAAACAAAACGGCAGTAAATAAATCAAGATGGTCTCGGCTACTGCGGTGATTTGAAAGCAATTTTCGTACAATTCCACAATAGTCACAAATACTGGGTAAACGTAAAATGTAAAAGAAATCACATACAATTAAAATGCTTTTCGAACATACAGAACTGGGAAATATTCGCTGAAAAAATAGGCGTGTGACGTGAACAGAATGCTTTCCACAACATACTAAGAAGTGAAAACAAAACCACAGATGGAGAATGAGGTAAAGTATCCTTTTACTTCTGTGTAGAGCTCCTCCAAGGGACTGGCACATAGGACGGGTACTTTTACGATCTGGACGTCCCTAACTATGCTCATCTGGGCACTCTGGCCTGTTTGGGCGAGGCCACTCCCGCCTCATCACTGAGACAGGCCCTGCTTTTGTTCCTCAGTGTTGCCCATGGTTCCCGACCAGGATCTCTGCCCTTCCACACAACGAATCGCGATGTCGAGCAGTGTCGTCATCATCGGCAGAACATTCCTGCCCCCACACCACCACCGCGCCATCTCCGCTCACACTACACGTGAGGTGAAGCACGTGCTCTTTTCGCTTGCTATGAGCAGGTGTTATCAGCAGGTGTGCTGCCATCTCCCCATTTCCCACCGATTTCTTAAAATATTTGACATATCCTGGAGATTTTCGTTATTTTCTCCAATTATCAGGCAGAGTGACAGACAGCCGGTAACAACACCAGAGAGGAAGGAACTGAGGAAGCGCCGTCTGAGCTGCAGCTGCCAGCACAGGCGGGAGCCGGCTGAGGTGCGAATGTATTGTAATGGCGGCCCAGGATTTGGGCCAGCGGGGTCGGGTCGGGTGTGGGCACCTGCTCGGTGCTCACAGGAAGGAAACAGCCCCTCTGGGGTTACTCGGCCCACTATGACCGAATGCGGGTGGCACTTGAATGCGCTTAGACGTGGAAAGTGCTTGCGTGCCCTGACACAGGGTCTCAGGAGCAAGTCACGGAGGGCCGAGGCAGGGTGCGGACGAGCAGACACTCCTCCGGCACGAGGAAACAGTCTCGCAACAGAGGGGCTGAGGAGAAATATGCAGGAGGCCTTAAATAGGCCCTAAATATTTCAATTAACTTGCTTTTTATATCTTCCGCACTTAAATAATAAATTTAGCGCATATAGTTTGAAGCAGTTTGATATTTTTCTCATTAAATTAAGAATCATTAATTTACAGTTTGAGTATTGTTTTCGCAGATTTCGATTTTTTTCTCCGTGTAAATTTGAAAACATTTTCAGATGGGTTTCGGATTACCATCGCTCGATTGAACGTCTCCCCCGGCGTGCATAGGTGTTCAAAGAGCACCATCATGCTGCTGCGCAGTACTACTGTATACCACCTTGCAGGTGCACGCGCGCTGTTCTCATGGTTTTCGATGAGCCCAGTAATCAGGCTACTGGCCCCAATGGGAATAGCGTCACTTGTAACAAGGCCCTAGATGTGTTTTACTTCCTTGTTTTTCCACTCTCCCATACGTTAAACAGTATCTATCCCCCACTTCTATACTACAGGTGTGCAGAGTTGGCATTGGCAATCTGCACACGGTATGATTATCGAACTCAGTATCGATTGACTATCAATTACGGCTATGTGTTCAACAAACACCCGATGCAGACTCAGTTTCGTAATTTCCTTCAATTATGCCACATCGTGGACTAAACGAGTCACGGAAGAGGAGACAATTAAGCCAAAGATTGAAAATCAATACCTATTATTCAAATTTAAAAAATCTATGTGTGTCGCAGACGTGACTAATTCAGCACCAGTGGCGGCTGCTTCCACCAAGCCTTGGTGGGCAGCGTGGGATGAGGTGCGGGGAGGGGGAATAGTAATAATAATAAAAAAAGAACTTACATGCAGCTGCCGGACGCCTCATTAATGCTACTGTGCTCCAGCCAACTCGGTCTCTCCTACCCAATCCAGATGCTGCTCTCATGCATGAGAGAAGCACCTGGATTAGTCTCAGCGTACTGATATGCTGCTCAGTTAGGGACTGGGAGCTTGTGCCTTTTCTCCCACCTGGCTGAGCAAGACAGCTGAGTTAGAGAAATGTAAGTGCGCATGTCAGTTTGCCCGTCCTAAGAAGTCCAGTTAAACCAACATGCGCACTTACAGTGCGCATACGACTCCTCCTCCCTGCCCCTGGCTGCTGCTGATGCAGGGCATGGTCCCAACCCTCCCAAGCACGGCCTGACTGAGAATCCAAAGCAGGCCTTGCAATTTTCTCAAACCAACCCCAGGGGAAGTATCGCCAGGCCCCGGGAGGCTGGAAACGCTTGCTTGCAGCTTTTGTTACTGTGGGGCTGATATTGTAGAGGTGCTGCAAAACTGGCCCAAAGTAACAAAATTGGCCCATTCAACCAGTGCCGGACTGGGAACCACAACTGGCCCTGGCAAAGTGCTAGGCCGCCCCCCCCCCTCCCAACGCAGGGGGGGAAGAGGGGGGAGTTGGAGGTGCAGCTGAGCTCTTTTCCCGGGGCCGGTTTACGGCCGATTTTGGAACAGGCCGATTTTGCAGCTATGCTGCAAAAACATCCCTATAACAAAAACGCCCCCCAGGAGCCCAAAACCAGCCCCCACCCGTGCGGTGCACCAGGGGATTACCCGGTGCCCGCTATGGCCAGTCCGGCTCTGCATTCCACTATAAAATTGGCCCCCAACCTTCCAGCCTCCTGGGGAAATGCCCGATGCCCAGTACGGCCCGGCTCCCTACACTCAGCAGACTCCGCCGAGTCGAAGTAAGTGAAAAATAAAATGATAATAAAATACTTTTATTAAAAAAAAAATTTTCATTGGCTGCCTTTCAGCAGTGGGGCGGTGTTCCTCCACCACAAAGGAGGAGTCGCCCATCTTCATCATCCGAAGACTGTAGGAGCTGAGTGACAGCATAGAGTGGCCACTGCAAGCTGTGCCTACCGACTGTGCAAATGTTCTGTCCTGTTTCACCTGGTATTGCGAGCACCTGCAAACTGTGGATGTTCACTTTACATGTACCTTTCAACACTAACTGTCAGAACCCTTTCCCAAGGTCCATGGTTGTTGAGGCCTTTTGCTTCTGACGTCCTGAGGCCCGTCTACTATGAGAATGTGCTCAAATGGGCCAAGTATTCCTACTGCTCTTGTCCCTCAGTGGTAGCTGTGGTTAACCAGTCAAGCCTTCCTCGGATTGGGGATATGGGGGGAGATATAGGTCAGTGAAAAACGTCACCTAACTCACAGTGCAGCCTGTATGACCAATAAGTCAATGTACAGCCAAATACTTGTTTTTGTAAGACAAAGTAGTATTTCATATCTAACTCTACCCATACAAAGGAATTCGACATTCAGAAGACTGCCCCACCCGCCCGGGAGGAGGAATCGCCATCGTCCACAAAGCCACCCTCTGCCTGAGCACACTCCTCGATGAGCCCACAGACCTGATGGAACACCTTCCCTTCAAGATACGGGCCAGCCCTATCTCCACCCTCCGAGGAACCCTCATCTACTGACCCCCTGGACCCCGCAGACTTTTCGCCAGCTCCATCACGGACATCATCTCCCCGCATGCCATCGCGTCTGCCAACTACACCCTACTGGGAGACCTCAACTTCCACCTCGACAAACAACTGGACTCCAGCACCACATCCCTCCTGGACAACCTCCACAGCATTGGACTCCACCAGATCGTGACCGAAACCATGCACTCACAGGATACACCCTCGACCCCCTCTTCACAACAGGAAACTCCATCACCTTCAGCCACACCACCAAACTCCCATGGACTGACCATCGATGCGTCCACAAAAAAGTCAGGAACCCGCAGTAATGGGTCCAGAGACCTAGTTTGTGTGTATGGTGTACTGCGTAATTCTGTCAGTATTTACCATAAGAAAGAAAAATTTCTTTCTAGAGTCCCCTCACTCACCGAGATTTCCCCACGGTGATTGTAAAAAGTTGGCGCAAAATCAAAGAATCGGAGCAGGGATCGCTAAATGCGAACCTATGGAGCGAGCTTCACGCCAAAGAAATCTCCCCAGTAAGGGCCTACTTAATAAACTCATTGGAGAGCCTAGGATTAAATACGCTCTGGGAAACAAGTACGGACTTCGGGACCTTTAAGAAAACGGTGACAAAGGTCACAAAACTGGTCTCCTCACTCGAGGATAGAGCCACCCTGACCAGGAGAGCACACGGATGGGTAGTGCTCGAAGGGTACGGAGCCATCAAGCCACAAGAATATCTATCAAGGGGCCTTACACAAAAAATAAAAAGCAAGTTCTTAAACATGCGCTTAGGCAACATACCCATAGCACATCACCTGGAACCTTGGAAAAGGCCCGATCCGTCTAATACATGTCGCCTTTGCTAATCTGCAACGGAGGACCTTATACATATTATATGCATCTGTAAAGCTTTTGATGATATAAGGCGGTCAATGCTCCGGCCCCTATGGAACCAGAAGGGTGTAAGATCATGTAGGCAAGCAGTAATGCTTTGCTTCGACCCCAACGAAACCCAGTTAAACTGTAAAACAGTTAAATATTTCCCAAAAATTAAATGAAACAGAACAAGGACGCGAAAAACCAACCGCACTGGGACAAAGGTAACCTTCTCAAACGACCCTTAATCAAACTATTAAGACTGCTGAGCGAAAATTAATTAAATCAGGGGAACATAGATCCTGCAATTACCTTATAACTACAAGAACTACAACTAACAATAGCAGCGATCAACAGGAAGATCCACTTAACCGATCACACTCTTCGAGACTTTATTTATGTGCAACATCCTTTTAGTTAGGAAAAGTTTTACATAGTCTAAAGACTTTTAAATTTATTTTAATCTTTGTGTAAAATTGTGAGTTTTTATTAACTGTGCAATAAACAAATTCAATTTAATCCACGGTGACATGCTTCATCATTGGGGCCATCCCAGTTCTCTACGAAAAGGGGCGTGCTGCGACTAGCGAACTACGCAGGAGCACTTTTTTGTGAAAAGGCTATGTGTGGTGCAAAAGTGTTGTGGTGGTGGAGTGGTTGTGTGTTAAAAATACCGTGCTAGTGGGCCTCAACAATTTATTCTGCTCCTAGTTTGGTATGTGCTAAAATGGGGTAACACTGTTATCTAACCTTAAATTGGGCTAGATCAGTGTCTTGTGGTCAACATGTTTCAAGCTCCCCAAGCTTTTCATCAGGACCATACTTGGTCCAGCCCTGTAGATTCCACTCCTATATTTAAATAAATAAACTATTGCACTGTTAATTATAAACATGCGTTTTTATACATACGAAATTGTATATCATTGGCGTATATGTATTGGTGCTAAATTGCACTTCATGGTCTCAGGCGAGGGCGGGATCACCTCGTGGAAACATTGTTCCTTATCAGCGAAACCGCTCGGGATTACCTGCTCGATCCTCACCCGACCGCATATGCGGTCGGGTGAGGATCGAGCAGGTTTATTTATTTAAAGATAGGAGTGGAATCTACAGGGCTGGACCCTGTAGAGATAACAGTGTTACCTCATTTTAGCACATACCAAACTAGGAGCAGAATAAATTGTTGAGGCCCACTAGCACGGTATTTTTAACGCACAACCACTCCACCACCACAACACTTTTGCACCACACATAGCCTTTTCACAAAAAAGTGCTCCTGCGTAGTTCGCTAGTCGCAGCACGCCCCTTTTCGTAGAGAACTGGGATGGCCCCAATGATGAAGCATGTCACCGTGGGGAAACCCCGGTGAGTGAGGGGACTCTAGAAAGAAATGTTTCTTTCTTATGGTAAATACTGTCAGAATTACGCAGTACACCATACACACAAACTAGGTCTCTGGACCCATTACTGCGGGTTCCTGACTTTTTTGACATGAACTGGAGGCTGACCTAGTTTTGCTTTATCCTCCTTCTCCCCCCTTTTTCTCTTTGCATCGATGCGTCCACTTCACCTTCTTCAGAACACCCACCATCCACAGACAACAGCTCCTGCTCCCACGAAGAAACTGGACCAGAATCACCGATGACCAGCTAACTCAGCAACCCTACCCCACTCATTGCGGAAAACGCCAACACCGCAGCCCAAACCCTGCACAGATGGATCTCCGACAGTGCCAACACCATAGCCCCCCCTCAAGAAAAACAACAACACCCACGCCAAGAAAGCTAGATGGTTCACCACCAAACTTCGAGAGTCCAGATGCACTTGCCGCCGCCTTGGAAAGGCCTGGAGGAACACCAAATCCACAGAAGCCCAAAACAACTTCAGAGCCGCCACCAACGACCACCACCAACTCAACAGAAAAACGAGGAAAAAAGCGATTGAAGACAGAATCTCCACTCATGCACACAACAGCAAAGAATTCTTCAACATCATCAAGGAGTTCGCCCAACCCACCAGCGAGTCCACCAACATCCCTCCCTCACAAGACCTCTGCGACAAACTCTGCACCTTTTTCCACCACAAAATCAAGAGCATCTACCACAACCAACACACTGAACCCTCACCAACCACCCGACACCCTGAAGCCAGTGATCGACAACTCGACAGCCCTCACCACCAAAGACACACTGAAGACGAAGAAGTGAATCCACTCCGGGGCCCCCACGGACCCCTGCCCCCACCACATCTTTAACAGAGCCACAGACACCATCGCACCCATGCTCTGCCACACTATCAACCGCTCCCTGGCAACCGCCTCGTTCCCTGATGACTGGAAACACAATGAGATCAACCCCTCCTGAAGAAATCCTTGGCAGGCCCCACCACCCTCAAAAACTACATACCCATCTCCCTGCGACCGTTCCCAGTGAAAGTCATTGAGAAAGCCAACAACAGCCAACTCGCCACATTCATCGAAGAGCACAACATCCTCGACTCCTCCCAATCCGGTTTCAGAAAAAAACACAGTACGGAAACCGCCCTCCTCGCCGCAACAGATGATATCCGTACCTTACTTGACAAAGGAGAAACAACAGCCCTTATTGTCCTCGACCTCTCAGCGGTGTTCAACACAGTCTCTCACCGCACCCTAATACGCAGACTCCAAGATGCAGGGATCCAAGATAAGGCAAATGACTGGATCCACTCCTTCCTCTCTGGCAGAATACAGCAGGTCAGACTCCCCCCTTTCCTCTCGGACCCTACACCTACCACCTGCGGAGTCCCCCAGGGGTCCTCCCTCAGCCCTACGCTTTTCAGCATCTACATGGCTCCGCTTGCCCCCATTGTCAGAATCTATGGACTCAACATTGTGTCATAAGCAAACGACACCCAACTCATCCTCTCCCTATCCAACGAACCCAACACCGCCAGACACAACTTTCAAGAAGGCATGGAAGCCATCGGCAAATGGTTGAAAAACAGCTGCCTACAACTAAACACCAACAAAACGGAAGTACTCATCATGGGCCAAACCCAAATGCCTGGAACGACTCCTGGTGGCCCCCCACCCTCGGAAGCCCGCCCACCCTCTCGGACCACATACGCAGCCTGGAATAATCCTGGACTCAGAGGTCAAAATGGACCGCCAGATCAACTCCGTCTCATCCTCCTGTTTCAAGACCCTCCGCTCCTACGTAAAACCTTCAAATGGATCCCCCTCAAACACAGAAAGACCGTCACTCACACCCTGGTCACCAGCAGGCTCGACTACGGCTACGCACTCTGTGCCGGAATAAACAAAAACCTCACCGCAAGCTACAGAACATCCAAACCGCTGCCGCAAGACTGGTCCTCAACCTGCCAAGACACTGCCACATTTCCCAGCACCTGCGCACGCTCCTCTTGCTCCCCATCAAAGGTAGAGTCACCTTCAAGATGCTAACTCACGCTCACAAGGCCCTCCACGACACTGGAACAGCATTCTTGAACAGCCAACTCAAATTCCAAGCATCCCAAAGGACCCTACGATCAGCCTAGCTCTCCTACGCCATGGTCCCCCACACCAGAGAGGCTAGATCGGGAGGCCGCTCCTTCTCCTTCTGCACGGCCAGAGCCTAGAACAACCTTCTGCTCCGCCTCAGACATGTAACATCACTCCCCATTTTTGCAAGAAACCTCAAAACCTGGCTCTTCGACAGATCCCCTCATTGATGGACTGGAAAATGCTGGTCATGGCAGTAATATTTTAATCAGGGCTGCAATCCAAACAGTTGACCGCAACAATACCGTTTAGCGTCTCCTGGTATACAGGGTTGCGCAATGCTCACTATTGCGCACAGACATTTTGGTGCAATTGCCCTATACCCAGCAGTCAAAAGTCTCATCCTTTGGCACAATGAAGTCATCAGTTGCACCTCAGGGCCACCACAACAAGGCCGGGTGGCCTCGGCGCCCTCCACACAGAGCTCAATACTTGGCCCAGTCTACGGTGGCCTTCTAGCATATGAAGTTTGATGAAAACTGTCTTGCACAAGGGCTAGGACCCGATAGCCCGACTCCTCACACCTCGCTCAGGGAGTCTTCATGGTAAGGCTCCCTCCAACGCTTTTGTCTTCCTCACAGGGCACACTGGTCTTGGAAAAAAGGCATGCACTGGTGCTCCAGGCTCCAGAGCAAGTGGTCTTGATTTACCTGGGTGATGTCCCCTCACCCAGCAGTGAGACTATCAGGTCTTGGCACCGTTCCTGGTCACAGACAGAAGTCTTGCAGAACTTTCTTTTCTCACCCAGTACGTCTGGATGCTTGGCAGATGACACATTTTTGTTGATTCAAACTTCTCTTCTTATAGTCCTTTTCCAGACACCAAATGTAATTTAGGGTCAGGATCTTTGACGTTTTATGTTGGGGCTCTGCTTCTTTTGAAGTGAGCACTTCGTCTTTTCATCTTTCCTCATCAAAGAACACTGCAGGCATGACTTTGAAGCTTATTGTTAACAGCAACGTTCGTGGGAGTGACCCGAGATTATACTTGGATGTTCGCCACAGAGATATGTGCATCAGAGTTAATTCAAGACCCTCCAGCCCCACTCTTTATGATTCTTTTATGAGCCCCATCTCCGTTCATTAGATGTGTCAAGGCCCCTTCCTTGTGGTTTATCACTGAATCAAAGAACAGGTATTTTTTTGATGTAAAGGAAGTCTCTTCCTTCCCCCAGTGTGTCCCCAACGAGCTCGTAGGAAATACACAAATCTATCTGGAGAAACTCCTCTCCTTCCCATGTATTTATCAGGCAGGCCTGGTCTTCCCAACATGGAACTTACGGTCCTCCATACAACATACCATTGCAGGCACACTTAGTATACTTTCAGAGCACACTTTCAGTCCAGCACTGTTCCTCCATGTATTGTACCCTTACATGTACCCATGCATCCAGCACACACAATCAGTCTGAGTGCACTGTTCAGCACTGAAGCCTTTCTATATTGAAGCAGGGTGTGATCTTTACAAACACCCAAGCTCACTATGTGCGCTTCACAACACTTCACCCTTCATATTGTACTCTTCACAAACACACTTACACTCAGCACATGCTTTATCCTCACATACACTGCACATCACTACATCTCGCATGTAATGTATTCCTCTCAGACATACTCACACTCAGGATCCAGGATGTGTACTAACCAACACATGTACTGCTCCATACTTGTACTGTACCCTTACCAGGCACACATACAACTAACACAGAGTCATCACTACTGAGCTATGCTGCACTACACATCTACCTGTAGTAGGCCAATGGTGAGTTAAGCACACAGCAGCTGAACTTTTAAAAAGGTGAGTGAGCCTGTAGGACTCACTCCAGTGACACAGGTTAAAAATGTCCTGTTCACTAGTACTGATCGCTACTCGGTATGCTAACACCACTGTGCTTGTGATGCTTAGTTCCTGGTGAAGGTGGTAGCCTTACACCACTATAAGGGCAGCAATTTGACTGCCCCTCCCGTCCAACAAGACCACAATTAGTTAGACAGGCCTTTGTCGTGGCGCACATTCATGATCCATGTTTGCCTATGGCACAAAACATTAGCATTAGGCATCTAGACAACAGTACAGTTGGGCACTGACAGCAGGGTACACATCTCTTATCATGCAGAGGACTTTTCTGCCTCAACACTAACTCTAACCCAAAAGAGAGTACAGACTTCCTTGGACAATGACATGTTACTGTGATCACTGCCTTGTTGGATTTTATTGTGTTAAAATCTTAACTGCCCTACACGTTGCAATCTTTGTATTATTGTGCTTGTAATCTTTATAGAGATCGCAGTCAGTTAGTGATCATGAACAGTGTATTATGGCGTACTACTTTTGTTGGTAGGATACCAGTCCTCTATGTTCTCAAATAATTCTTGACAGCCTGGTATTCAGAATTAATTAGTGATCACAAACAGTATCCCTTGAGTGTAATGTAGCTATCCTGCATTGTTATTGTATTTCGTTTGAGATAAGTAGCTGTAATAGTAATTTATGTCAAGCCATTGTTTGGCTTGACTTTTTACTGTAAATAGCTTTATATGTCCTTATGATGTTATCAAAGTGTTTTTCTCTTTATGTCAAAAAGTAGCCCTCACTGACCATTCTGTCTTTAGTTCTTCTGTGACAACACAGTTATATGTAATCTAACCTTATCCTTCACACAACCTCCGTTGAGGAGGGCCATGGCAGGTCAACCAAGCTACTTTGAAGCGTCAAGGAGGCCTGGGAGATCAACTTTCTATCAGAGATCAAGTACCTGGTGCAAGATTGTGAAGAACACTTGCAATTGCCTCTTTCAGTAATTCTAAGTAGTCCCCGTGACTACAAGGATCAGAGAAAAGTCTTTCACCACTTGTCTCTATTACTGTAGGACTGTTCTGTACGTCCTATTAGGGTATTCTACCAAAATATTTACTACAGAATATTGTCGAACCAAATTAGCATAGCAAAAATATCAAAGACCAAAATATCTTGATGGTAAGTTTACATTGGTAAGCATAGGTTTACTTAACACCACATATGTTCTGTGTACTCAGCTTCTTATTCTGGCTTTGCTCGTGGGACCCTTATATGGCTACCCCCTGGTATCCCGTTCCAAAAACTGGGGGTGAATGTGGACCCGAATGGGAGCTATGTTATTCTACATGGCACAGTGGATGACCACAACTTCTGCCTGGTCAGTGTATATGCTCCCATTGTAGATAAAGGGACCTTTTTTGGAGACATGTCGTCGGCGGTGAAGGGATTCCTGGCCATGGAGTTGATTGTAGCTGGGTACTGTAACTGTGTGCTAGACGGAGATATAGACTGGTTCTGTGTGTGACAGGACAGTAAGCCTAATATGACAGGAGACTTGCAAAGACTTATGAGTGACTTGGGGTTGGTGGACATCTTGAGATCTCAGCACCCACAGACATGCACATACTCTTGCTACACTCCTGTGGCAGACACACATAATAGATTGGACTACTTCCTCAGTGATGGACACGGCATACTTGGCCAGAAACATCTCGGACCACTCTCCCTTACTAATGACTTACTCTCTGGACAGAAGAATGCCACGGGTCCCATTGTGGCACATCCAGGTGGGGTCTCACTGACCCAGTCTATTTGGGTGTGCTAGCTGAGGTCCTGACTGATTATTTTACCCTTAACTGAGAGAGCACCCATCACAGGGTGGATGGAGTGAAATGCCATGAAGTTGGTGCTTCGTAGGGTGGGAGTGTGGCTCACCGGTTAGAGGCGGCAGACCCGAGAGCAGAGGACGGCCCGGGACCTGGGTTCGATTCCCGGCGCGGCAGGTTTCTGGACCAGGGTCAGCGGACTCGATAATTCTCTCGCCTCGGTGCCCACTCTGATCAGCGATCACACTCGGCAACTCTGGGCATTAGCTTGCCTCATCTTCACTAACGGCCCCACCAGACCGCCGGGGATGCCTGGTCTCACCCTGGAGATACCCATTAAGGGACCATCTCTCAGGGAAGCCAGGAAGGGTTTCGCAGCGGTCGAAGCGCCTTGGGACCCTACGGGTATGTAGTGCGCTATATAAATGCCTATACATTTACATATACATTTATACATTTACACTATGGGTATCCAACAAACACAAAGCGACCTGAAGATACAAGAAGAAAAATTGGCTACCCTTTAGAGGGTGCGGCCGCAGAATCAGACCATGCGTACAGGTTAGGGGAAACCAAACAGTGCCTGTACATTTCTCTTATAGGCAATGGCTACATGTGGAGGGGGATAGAGCAGGCAGGTTATTGGGCATGATGGCCAAGGAAGAACATCAAATGGAACCCATTCTATTGATTAGGAATTCGATGGGGCAAAAGGTTCATATGCAACAGGCCACTAATGAGACCCTGATGGACCACCTCAGAGAAGTGTACATATTACCCGGAGATTCCCCGGTTCATGAGGTGACAGTCTTACCTTGACTTGCTGCTGTTAACATGGCTGGCAGATCCTGAACGGGCAGTCAGAGGGGCAGTTAATTAACCAGGTGAATATACAGGCCATATATTCTTTTAAGACAGCTAAGACCCCGGGTTGAGATGGCCTTATAAGGCTCCTCCAGTAACTATGGCAGATAAATTACTATTGGTGCACCAGGAGGGCCTAAATAGGTGAGAGCTGCCTGCGTCTATGCACGAAGTTCTGCCTCTTACCGCTCTCTATCACTATTGAATGTGGACCAAAAGATACTTGAACAAATACTAGAAAAATGTTTATGCTGCCACTTCCCAAAATGGGTCCACCCTGACCAATAGGGATTTATCTCCTGTAGAAACACTCTTTGCAATCTGTGAAGTTTGGGATACGTCTTTCATGCACCCTGACTGGAGCAGGATCAATATTCCCCTGCTTTCCTATATATAGAGTAGGACCTCAATTCGGTTAGCTGGGAGTATATGTGGTAAATATTAGAAAGAACGTGTCCCAAATGTGCTGCCTGATTAAAACTGCTCCATGCTCAACCATTGGTCCATGTGCCTATGGGGTTGCTGGTATCAGAGCTGAGCTGCGGGAGGAAACCTAGGAGGGTTGCCCCCTTTCCCCCTTGATGTTCCCCCTGGCTGTGGAACTGGTGGCATGCAGGTTGAGACAGATGTTGCATGGCTGGGGTATATAGGCGGGTCAGACGAATCATGTTGTGTCATTATACGGGGACAATGGCTTGGTTTATTTCCATGAGCCAAACATCTCGGTCCAATCCTGTTGAATGTGATGAGGGAAATTGGGGGCTCTCGGGTCTACATGTTAATCAGTCAGAATTGGCATTATTTCCATTAGGTCAACTGAAGGGGATTAAGGCTGCTCGCCTTCCTGAGTCGGGACTGCGATGGAAAAATCACTGTGTATGTTCCCTCAGCAGGCATGTGGCACATGGGGCACAGCAGTACCACACTTTAAATATGGAGCATGTGATTGCTAATCTTAAGCAGGTCAATTACATTCTTGAGTACCCTCAGGTTCTCCTTATTGGAGGAAGATTGCCCTAATTAAGATGATGCTGCCCCGATGCCTTTATGTATTGCAGAGAACCATGTACGAGATAGCCCAAAGTGTCTTTCCGGTGCTGTATAACCTCCTGGGGGACCTACAATGGACAGGGAAACAATGCAGGGTGGGACATACAACGCTGAGCCTGGAGTGGGATAGAGGTGGTATGGAAGTACGATAACTCGAAATGCATTATCTTGCCTCACACTTACAGCATGCCATGCACTGGTTTGATGATGTGCCCAAATGGGAGAAACCCCTACTGGCTGCATCAATTGGGGGGAGACTGGGGGCCCTACTGCTGTGTGGCAATGGAACACCTGGGACAATGCCACACATACTGAGAGTGATGTGCAGACTCTGGGAGCGAGTGGTGTGGGCAGTGCTCCACAAGACACCCAATGGGCGATATGGAAAATCCTGCCTCTTGAACGGTTCATGACCATAGCTCACTGACGGCAGGGGAGCTGTATTACTGTTGGGGATTTATTGGGCCGGTTTGTCACTCTACAGGTGGTGATGGAGACCTTTGGACTGGGTACAGGTCAATTCCTTCGGTGTGCCAAGATAGCAGCCACAGCGCGAAAAATATGTCTGGTGTTCCCGGAATCCCTGGAGCCTACTCAGACGCTTCTTACGCTGCTGATGGGAGATCAGAGGCGTATTACTAATGTATATTGCACCCTGGGGGCAGATAGGCCCAGGCTCCCCTTAAGATTGAGGCAACGTGGCAACAGGTTTGTGAGATCCCAATCACGGCTGAGGAGTGGGTTACAACACATCTAGGAGTGTGGGAGGTCTCTGCCAGCACATGGTTTAAACTAACCCAATATAATATAGTGCATATACATACCTCTCACCTAAGGATGTATGACGTTACCACGCATACTATTACCACGCATACCATTACAACGCGGTATTTACAACGCATACCGTTACAACGCATAGCGCTTTGAGGTGCTGGATAGGGGTAAGTATAATTTTATATTCCAACTCCAGTCCCCGTGGATACTAGGGAAGGTGTTGGATATAAAATTAAACTTATTCCCTATCCTAGAGCGCAATGCGTTGTAATGGTATGCGTGGTAATGCCTGCGTTGTAAGTGTAGTGCGTGGTAAAAAATGCGTGGTAAACGTTGTATACCCTCACCTAAACATCTGCATATCACATACCTCTCCAGGAACGCAGGATGCACATGTTGCAGGTACACAATGGCATACTTCTTTCACGTTGTATAGAGCTGTCCAGAGATTGTTTGCTACTGGGATGTAGTAATGATGCACCCACATAATGCTATGGGGTGGGAGATACCTAGGTAACTGAAACAATGCTTGCTGGGGTTGGTGCCTGCTGAGAAATATCGGAAGTTTAGGAGGAAATTTACATTCCTTGGACTGGCCAAATGACGCATAGCCATTAGATGACTGAGCCCGAGGCCCCCCTAACTCTGGAGTGGCTGCGGGACATGAAGGATTGGGCTGGGGCAGAGGAAGCACATATGAAACATGCATTAAAAATGCAATAGGTCTCGCCTTTCATTAAGTTAAAGCCATTTGCTTTGCTATACAATAATACCATTAGCAAAGCAAATGGCTTTACCTTAATCAAAGGGAAGACCTATTGCATTTTCAATGCTTGTTTTACGATGGGACTGGGGGTGAGAGAGGCCATGGATGATAATTGGAATGCTGCGGTATTGGTAACCTTGACAGGATAATTGTATGTTTAGACACAGCAGTCACTGTACTTGTTTAGTGTACCATTCCAGCATACCCGTCGATGGTCTTTGTACTGTAATTATAGGAAATACAGTCTATGCACGTGGGATAAGACGCTATTAACTACTGCCACTCCTTAGAACCATGGATTAATATGATATTTTACCAAGTGTGTTTTCTGTTGCAGAACAGACCATGATTGCCAATCGACACTTTGTGGTGAATACTTCATTTATCCTAACTTGAAAAAAATAATCTATTGGTGAGAGTTGCGTGCTTTGCAGCATATACACCGTTAGGAAAGGGGATTGATGTTCATATTAGTTTTAATCACTGTGGTCTTTAGGAGACATTGCTGTGTTTTGCTGTCTTGGGGGCATGTCTCGAAAACCTGACGTCAATTTTTTCGACATGGGACCCGAATTCACTTGCCCAGTCTGGCGTCAAGTTTCGTGTGATAAACTACCCACTGCCGGTCCAAAAACCTGTCTTCTTCTCATGTCGCATTAAAGTATCACAGGAAATTGCAGGAAAGAAAATTACGGCCCACTGTGGTATTGGTTCAAATTTCAAGGAGGAAATGTTCATGCATGTGTTAAACGTTCTGTACGAAAGACAATCCACTGATGATGATATCCGTGTGCTGTTAAAAAGTCAGAGTCGCAAAGGGCTTCATACTCAAACAAAATCACTCGCAGTAAAGTATACCACCCCATACTGGCCGGCCATGCGGTAGCCTGTAAAGATACACAGACACAGATTTTGGAACAAAGATGCACTCTAACAAAGTCATCCTAGCAGTTCTTGTGGAGCTCCCAATAGTTCGTTTATATTTTACTGATTAAAATGATCATTCAGCACCCCTGCTACTGCTATTCAAAGGACTGTAGGGGGACTTGGCCAGCGGACAAAGGCGGGAGAGAAGTGCAGTCCCTGGCATGTGTGAATGCAGCTTATCTTTGGCTGTGTTGCTATCTGGAAGGCGTGCAACGCAGCACATATGCTCAACACTTCATACATGGGGGTTCAGTCTTAGTGAAACGTTCCAAAGGAACCCTTCAAACGGTGAGCTGGGACATGCGTCTTTTATCCTTAAACAGTACCTCACCTCTTGATGGTGAGTGTGTGGTGGTGAGCCTCATCAAGGTCTACCAGTACAAGGGATTCACCCTCCTCTGCACAGAGTCCTCAGACCAATAGGAAGAAGTTGGCACAGAAACTGGAATAGAAAAGACAGAGTTTATTAAACCTCATGAGGTGGAACTACATTCACACAGCACCCTTCGGTAATGTATGAAGTAGCACACTGAATGGAATGAGCTTGGTCCTTTTATACCCACACAGGGGTTCAAATGAAGGCGGTACAAGTACAAAATGCTGGTTGTAGTTACATATAAGGTCATACAGAAAGTGTACAGGCAACAAGTGGGAGGAGCTAACAGTTTGCTAATTCTGGTGGACACATCTTCACAGTTACAGACTACAGCAGCTGCAAGCTCAACTGAGCATGTGCAAAGGTGGAAGATGCTAAATATATCTCGTCTCTAGGCAGATTTCAAGAGCAGTTAACAGAAAGGTAGGACAGAGCATATGGCGAGCACATGGCAAACAAAATGGCTGACAGAAATACAAAATGGATTCCACAAAACGGACAAGATAGTCTCTAAATAAAGGATGTCTTCTGCTAATGCTTAACCTAATTGCTGTCAAATTACAACAGACGACCCTTTCAGCATTAGCTGAAGACATTAGTTTATCTGGGGTAATCTAGATACGCAGCCTGTACATTGATGCTCATCATCTCAGTGATTTCTTTATTTAACATTTGTTGTGCTTTTATTTCTGCAATATTTCTTTTGGCAGGTGCACAAGCAGTGATACACATGGAACAAAGCATAGGACCACATTGTATACAAGTACAGCATGTAAATAATATCGCCAACAGTACACCTTAAATAGTCAGTAATTTCCAGCCCCAAGTAGCAAATAGTGTACAGAACCAAGTCGAAAAAGTCCATGTACCAGTCTCTGGGTGAATCTCTGCAGCAATCTTTTTTTTTTTTTTTTAAACCTTTATTTGGAGACAAGCAGGGACAAGGGAAGTGCATACACAATACATACAGTCACATAAGGCCATCACAATGGTACGTCAGAATCAAAAAATGAGATAGAAGCAAGTACAGGGCAGCATATCAGTCAATACATAGAGCCACATCGAAATGTACAGTGCAAATAAGAAAGCAATGATCCAGCATGTTCAGGCAAGCTAATAAGACAATACAGTATGGACACACTCTGTTAGCGCATAGCAAATAAAACAAAGGAGACTCAGGTAAAAGGGCCACAAAAAGATAAAGGAACCTGACAGGGACACGATCTCAATTCCCAACCATCCACTTGTCATAAGGGGAGCTACAGCCCACGAAAACTGGCATGTAGAGGAGACAGCCCAGCCTCTCCCCCGATGCTTGAGGATCAGCAGGTGTAAAAGAAAATCCCAGCCCACCATGCTGTCGTCAACCAACCCCTACACGGTCCCCAAGTTCAGAATCAGAGTCCTGCACAGCCCTGGTTAGGAGGTACACCTGGAGCGGACTCCAAAAGTCCTTCGGTCTGCATCTGACAGGCATCAATTCAGAGTAGATATTATATTGATCCTGACAGTATATGAGGTCAGTCACCCAATCCTGGAAGCGCGGTACCCTGCCACGACCCCAGCAACAAGCAACCCTACGCTTAGCCAGCAGCAGGGCCACATCAACAAATCTACGGTGAGAGGCAGGCACGTCCTTAGAGTAGCCCAGCAACATCACTAAGGGGTCAAATGCCACCCCATCCTCCGCCATAATCTGCAGGGCTTCATGGACCTGAGTCCAATATTCCAGCACCCCCGCACAACTCCAAGCCAAGTGCAGAAAGTCAGCGCCTTCCGCACGACACCTAGCGCACCTGTCATCCTCCGCTAAATGAAACCGAAGTTTCCTCGCCGGGGTATAATAGTACCTCTGAACAAATTTGTAGTGGATAATTTTAAGGCGACAACTGGAGGAAACATTGGCCGTGAGCCCACAGCAGTACTTCCATTGCTCGTCGGTAATAGGGGTTCCCAACTCAGCAACCCACTGCTCGCGCACCCGATTGGCCGGGACCGAACGCTGTCGGCGAATAGCCCCGTATAATTTCAACACCAGGTGTCGCCCATCTGATACCAACAGCACGTGGAGGGGGAGGGTAACCCCAGGCTCCGAAGGGAAATCTGGTAACAGAGCACGCATGCCCTGCCGCAGGCGGATAAAGTAGAACAGCTCCAAAGGGGAGCAAGCAGCCGCTCCGAAGAAATGAGCCTGCGTACGGAAGGCACCTTCATGAAACAAGTCACCCCACGTGAGGATACCAAGCCGCCTACACATTCGTTGAAACCCCGTTTCCAACAACAGAGACAACTCAGGATGATAAGACAGAGGCAAGGCCGGCGAATAAAGAAAGGAAATGTCCAGCAATTGAGCCACCCGTTTCCAAGCATCCACCGTGCACGTCACCGTCGTGCGAGGCGTTTCCACGTCTGACACATTGCCCAACACCATCCCCTCCAGTGGGAGTGGGTGGGCCACCCAATGTTCAGCAGCAATTTGGGGCATAAACGGCGTGGGGCGCATCCAGTGATAAGCGTAATGCGTCTGAGCACTAAGATAATAAAGCTCAAAGTCAGGAACGTCGAATCCGCCATCAGCATAGGGCAACGTAAGGGTAGCCCAAGCCACCCGGGGCTGCTTGCCCCCCCAGAACAATCGTATGAGCTCGGATCAAAGTCTGCGAAAAAAATAAGCACCAGGATAATACGGAAGGTTCTGAAAGAGGTAAAGAAAGCGGGGCAAAACTACCATCTTGATAAGGGACGCCCTACCGGCCATGGAGAGAGGCAAGGACATCCACCTAGTGACATCATCTGCAAGTCTAGTAATAGCTACACCATAATTAAGCCGAACCGATTCTTCTCTATCCAAGGACACGACAATGCCGAGATACCGCAGCTCCGAATCACACCATTCCAGAGGGTAATCAAGGGGAAACCTAGCTACAGCAGCAGTGAGGGGGAAAAGTTGAGACTTCCGCCAGTTGATATGGACACCGGAGACACCCCCAAAAGCGACCAACTCTCGTAAGAGCGAATTAAGGTTGTTCTCAGGGTCTTTAACGTAGAGTGTAACATCGTCAGCGTATAAAGAAATACCGACCTGCCGCTGAAGACAATTAAAGGCGCTCTGCTGGTGAAACTGACGAATCCTGCAGGCCAGCGGCTCAATGGCAATGGCAAACAAGAGGGGCGAGAGGGGGCATCCCTGTCGGGTCCCTCTCGTAAGAGGGAACGAGGGGGACAGCACCCCATTCACCACCACCCTCGCCATCGGATCAGTATATAAGAGCTTAACCCATGAGATGAAGATCCTGGGGAAGCCCATCCGACAAAGAACATCAATAAGATAGCCCCACTCAACGGAGTCAAACGCCTTAGTGGCATCAAGAAAGATGGCGGCAACCGGGATAGCAGGAGCGATGGTCGACACAAGCGAAAACAAGGTGCGAAGATTGTGGGAGGTAGCACGGCCGGGCACAAATCCCGACTGATCAGGTAGTACAATAACGGGCATGAGCTCGGCAAGTCTCACTGCCAAGACTTTCGCGAGAATTTTGACATCGCAGTTGAGCAATGAGAGGGGCCTATAGGAGCCCACATCCAACGGATCCTTCCCCGGCTTGAGCAGCGACGTAATGGCGACCTCCCGCATGGAGCACGGCAGACGCCCCTCCTCCAGGGACTCCTCAAAAACCTCACGGAGAACAGGGGCCATGGTGTCCACGTAACACTTATAAAATTCAGCAGGAAGGCCATCCAGACCGGCGGCCTTCCCATTAGACAGAGCCATGATGGCATTCCTGACCTCCTCCACCTCTAGGGGCCTGCCTAAGAGCGCTCGATGATCATCCGATAACCAACAGAGTGCCAGCTCATCAAGAAATCCGCCATACCGGGTCTCACCAGTCTGCTGTGTCGTGTAAAGGTGTGCGTAATGGTCAATAAAAGTACGCTGAATCTCCGAAGTGTCCCGACAGCGAGTGCCATCCGGCGACACCTATTCCAACACGTCCGACCCATGCCTTGGATGCCTAGTAAGGGCAGCAAGGACCTTACCGGGCCGCTCCCCTTCACAGTATCGCCTCGCCGTCCAGTACTTTCCCCTATGCTTAGCCTCTCTAGCAGCCTCCTCCTCATACTCGGAGAGTTTAGTACGGAAATGCGCCAGAAGATCGGGATCAGAGTCAACCTGCATCCTGCGTTCTAAGTCTCGCAAGTCAGCTTCCAAGCCCTCGAGGGTCCGAACAATCAGTCTAAGCACTCCACAACTTTTAGAAATTGTGACTCCCCGGATCATAACCTTGAACGCCTCCCATATAACCTCGACGCTGTCCACAGAGCCCTTGTTTCTAGGGAAGAACGCCTCTACCTCCTCACCAAGCTCCTCCTTGAACACCGGGTCAAGCAAAGCAGTCGGAAAAAGGCGCCAAGGCGGGCGCGGCCTATGCAGCCCGGGGACGGATAGAGCAACCTTCACCGGACAGTGATCCGAATACGTCCGAGCCAGATGTGTAGCCTCCCGTAGGCCAGCTACCAACCCCCTAGAGAGAAACACAAAGTCCAGTCTCGCCCATGAGCGAGCATGTGTAGTGTAATGAGTACCCTCCTTGGTGGCAGGGTGGGCGTGCCTCCAGCTGTCGACCAACCAAGCCTCCTCCACAATCCCAAGCAATACTTCTCTAGCCTGCACATTATACTGAGGACTCCCTTCCGATCTGTCCGACTGGGCATGAAATGCAAAATTGAAATCCCCCCCCCACACAATGTAGGTGGCATCCACAGCAAGAACATGACCCCACAATGTGACAAAAAAGGTTGGCGTATCGACATTAGGAGCATAGCAATTAACAAACAGCACAGTGTCCTGCCCAAGCCGCCCCCACAGTAGCACATAGCGCCCCTCAGGGTCCCCCACAGATCCCAGTTCTTGAAATGCTAGCGATCTTTTAACAAGGATGACAACCCCGCGAGCATAAGAAGAATAGGAAGCAAACCTCCTGGCCGCAGCCCACCTCCCACCAAAGCTGGGGGAAGGAGCGGGACGCAGATGCGTCTCCTGGAGGAGAGCAACATGAACAGCATGCCTGTCTAGATACTGGATCACACTACGACATTTCCTGGCATCATTAAGTCCCCGTACATTCCAGGACAAAATCGATATCTGATCTATAACAGCAGTCGACATTACCCAGTTTCCAGGCCCCACAGGACCCAATAAGCAAATACAGAACATCCAACTACCAGCAACAGCCAGCGACAGGTCCACACCCTAGGGCGCAGTCGTCCCCCCGCATACACTCCACACACTCCCCAGCCATCTCCAAACCAAGCAACCAAAACCACAACAACCCCCCCCCCCCAGCTGAACCATCCATGCATCAAACACTCAGAACATACTGCGCACAGCACGCTGCCAATCCAGCTTATACGGCCCACAACTCGCACACGTGTTCCTCGTGCAAAGCGCTCTCCGCCACGCGGCCGCCTAAGATGGCGGCCGTTCCAACCGGGCCCATGGCGGATGGGGGCACGAGCCCCAGGATCAATTCCGCCAAATAGATAAATGGACCAGCCGAGGTAGCGGGCACGAAACCGCGCCTGTGCACACAGACAACAGCAGCAGCCCATATACTGATCCATGAGTCCTGGGCAAGCAAGTGTGGTCCGCTTCATTCCCGCCCCTCCCGCCCACCTGACACCACCCCAACTATCAGGCCATGCGCACCCCCACCCCCCCCGTTCCCCAACACACATCCAGTCAACCAACAAAGGACTAGAATCCAAACCAAAGGTACAAGTGGGGCACACCCTCCGGGGAACCTTCTAGAGGTGCACGATACCACTCCCTCACACCACGCGTGTCCGAGCCAACGAGTATCAAACGGCCCCAGGCGCAGTGCGGGGGGGGTGGGTGCCCAGAGCGCGACACCAGATAGCACCATCCTGCGGTTCCACACCGACCCCAAGAAACAATACGTACACTCTCACCTCAGTAAAGACATGACCCCCGCACCAACAACAGTAAAAGCGGACAACAGTTAGGCCGCAAATGCGGAAAAGGAAGGCAGTAGAAGTCAGTGTAAAAGGCAAACGTCCAGAATGTTCCAAAACCAGTAAAAAGAGAAGCAAAGAACAAAGTCACCACAATCAGGCGACCCCCTCCTCAGCCGCCGAATGTTCATCTTCAGGGTCTCGATCGCCTCTCCGATCCGCAGCCGCTCGCTCGCGCTGGAGGCGCTTCGCAAAATCCTCAGCATGCTGTGGGTTGGTGAAAAAATGTTGCTTAGCCTGGTGCGTCACTCTAAGTTTGGCAGGGTACAGCAAGGCGTAGTCTACTTGTAGATCCCGAAGTTTCTTTTTCACCCCCAGGAACTTACGACGCTGGTCCTGCACCATCGGCGTGAAGTCGGGGTACATAGTGAAAGACACCCCATTGAAGGAGAGGGCCCTATTAGTGCGGGCAGCCTGGAGGGCAGCGTCCCGGTCACGATAGTTTAAAAGGTGCGCGATGATGGGGCGCGGTGCGGCCCCAGAGGCCGGCCGAGGACCCAGTGACCGATGCGCTCTCTCAACGATGAATTGGGATGAGAACGCCTCCGCCCCAATGGCGCCCACCAGTAGCCTCTCCACATAAGTTTCCATTTTGCCCACATTTGTGGACTCCGGCACACCTACAATGCGAACGTTGTTGCGCCTACTCCTCGCCTCCAACTCCTCATTCTTAGCGGCAATCACACACAAGATATTGTCCATTCTCGCCAGTTGGGTGGTATGGGCGGCTGCCGTGTCGTCATGGTCCGAAATGCGCTGTTCCGCCGCCGTCAAGCGCTCCTCATGCACGTCCAGCTTCTGGACGACCGCATCCATGCGCGACGACATTTTGTCCACCTTGTCCACTATCGTGGCAAACCCCTGCCTCATCTCCTGCATCATCTGGGTAAAGTCCGGTGGTGGTGGCTGCGGGACACTATCAGCGACAGTCGGGGGGGGGGACCGCGAAGTCCCAGCATCCTGGAGCAAACGCGTCCCCCGCCTAGCTCCTCCAGAGTCAAAGGACAACTTGGATTGTTTAGTGTCCGGCTTCCCCATAATGGTGCGTTAGTAGTGCAGCGGGGGACCAGAGCAAATAGGAGTCAGGATGTAGGTCGGACAAAGGGGCCAAAAAACCGAACCGTGGGGGCACGAGCAGGCCAGCGCGCCCCGCCACTCCCAACGACGAGAAAATGGCCGTCTCCGTTCCCAGATCAAAGGGGCGATCCCCCAGACGACAAGAAGGAGATCCGCTGTGACTCCGTGAGCAATGGTATCTGGGCAGGCAGATGTAGGAGCCAAGAAATCAGTCCAATGGCAAGGAAGAACCAAACAGCCTGCCCGGCCAGCGAGCGGGCCCGGTGGAGAGGGGCAGAGCAGGGCCTACACCCCACGTGCAGAGCCACGGACTGGCATGAACGATGACGCCGGGCCAAGGGACACCAGACCTCCAGAGCGCAAGTCGGGGAAACTTGGGACCCTCGTAACTTCGGCCAGCAACCTCCGAATGGCCCAGGAGTTGGACCGTGGGTGGTCAGTCGATATCCCAGTAGATCTATAGGGTCAGATTAGGGCGCATCAATGGTAATCAGGATCCCTAGGCGGATAATAGCTCCGGGCAGCGGGAGCCTCACGACAATGCGGCCATTCCGCAGTGCGCCCTCTAGCGCCCCCATCTCTGCAGCAATCTTATGCAGTTTTCATATTGCGTTGAATACTGAAGGTGAGCTGCTATCGATGTTGCGACATGCACCACCTCGATCAGCCTAAATCACATCAAGCACCATTCTGTTTTGGAGTACAACAATCCTTGCAATTTGCAGTTCCTCTGTAATGTTCCCAAGTGCCATTGCTGTCTGATTGGTAACGGCTTCCACAACACGAGTCAATCTCCTTATTTTGCTACTGTTCAATGCAGTACCCCCAAAGAAAAACAAACCCAAATTAAAATCGACATATTGTTGCAGAGTGGTATCAGTCTGATCAACCTCATCTGTACTTATTGTTCTTTTGTATCTGTTCTTGGAGATATCATTATATTGTTTCAAGTCCTGGTGATACGATGGAGGGGCCAAGAACACAGGGGGTAACAAGAATGATACATAACATACCCCAGACCATCCAATGGGGAGTTGATAATATCCCTTATTATCGCATACAAAGTAAGTATTACTGTAAAAGTGCTGTTGTTGGCACCTTCAATGGTTAGAATTACAGTACATTCACTCCTCCCCACTGGAATTCTCCCATCAGTACTAATACATAAATCTGCTTTGGCTCTTGTCAAAGAAATTACAAAAGGTCCATTGTTCCTGTTATTTCTCATATTCGTGAAGACATATGGGGTCGAAATATTGTCAGGTTTATACTCTTCTCATTCCCATTTAGTTCCTTTAGCTTGCGGATGACCTTTTTTTATCTTGATAGCATACTTTATTCAGACGAAAGTTAATCCCACCTACTGAAGGCTTTCCAGAAGCAAACAAAAGTGCATACAAAGCGTGACATGAACCATTATGGGAAAACGGCAGAGGAATAAAAGGTGTTCCTCCCTTTTTCTGGTGAGCAAGTATCATCCCACACACCCAACAGTTGGTGGTATTCGTGGCATTATGAGTATGATGCAGCATCTGGATGAATGTATTATTTAGGTAGGATTGTCGATGCTTCTGCTCATGGTAGGGAAGCGTGAAGTAGTGGTAATCCATTGGTACTGAAGTAGTGGCAACAAAAAGCTGTCTAGCAGGAGCCACTTTCTCAACAAACCAGGTGATTATTGCCATAACCACCAGAGCAACAACTAACCCTACAGCACAAATGATTCTTTTGTCATGCATTTTAGCAACAGCGATAATTGATCTTTCTACAAACTCGTTGAAACAATCGTTGGAGCTCTTATCCCTGGGCAGACGCTGATTTCTTCACCACGGGCCAAGACGGGTGTCACTACACTACGCAGGACTGATCCACCCCATCTTGCCACATCGGCTCTCCGTTTCACTAACCTAGGGCGGTAGCTCAACCAGTCTTTTTCGGTAAAGCAGATTCTTTCCTTGGTCTCAGCTGATATCGGGATTCTCCAGCGATCAAGTGGCCGGGGAAGACTTCCACAGATTCGTCAGGTGAGATAGCTTGACCTTTTTCCGTCTCCAGAATCTCTCGATGGTTGGTCAATACAGCAGGTTCCATCAAGGCAGGCGACACACATTTGCAATGTGTGCTATGGACCCAGTTCTTCTTGTTCGTCACTCGAACTGCTGTCCTTGTAGCTAGGAGCACCTGCTCTGGTCCTCGACACCTCGGTTCCAAACTGTTCAATCTGTCGAAGACCTTGACCATCACGTGGTCGCCAGGACGGAGTTCATGGGCCTCACCTGTAGATCTGTCAGGAAGCGCTTCTCAAACCTGTTGATGAATAGAGATCAAACTGTCTGTTAACTGTGCCAAATAATTGTTCATCAGAACACATGGAACATCGTGTATGGGGCGTGGCTTAGGAACTCCCCATATGTTCATTGGTCTCCAAAATACAATTCCATATGGGGTAAGGCCAGATCGTGAATGTGGCACCGATCTTATGGATAACAATGCCAAGGGTAGTGCATCTGGCCACTTCAAAGACGTGGAAGCAAGTATTTTCGCTAATTTCAATTTCAAAGTAGCGTTGTACCTCTCCACTAATCCTGCTGATTGCGGGTGGAAAACTGCATGGAATTTCTGTTTGATCTCTAATCCTTTCAGGACATGCTCAACAACTTGCCCAATAAAATGAGGTCTGTTGTCACTCCACAAAGGCTTACAAACACCATATCTAGGGAAAAACTCCTTTAGAAGCACCTTTTCTGTGGTGAGAGCAGCATTATCCTTTGTAGGGTATGCCTCTATCCATTTGCTGAAGGCACATACCACCACTAGGACATATTTCAGATTATTGTAGCGTTCAAGTTGGATGTAATCCATCTGCAAAACTTCAAAAGGTGCGGTTGGTGTAGCAAACCCTCCTGTAGGAGTCCGTGTCCCTTTTCCAGGATTATACTGTCAACAGATCAAACAGGACTGTACTGCTCTTTTAGCTGTGCTGGCAATTTCAGGATGCTCCCAAACTTGCGTAAGCAATTTAGTTATTGCTAGAGCTCCAACATGTGCCAGCCCATGTGCCATTTGAACCATAGGTTGTACATAGGCTGCAGGCAATTTCCACATATTCATTTCTTTGTTACGCCAACAGCCCTCATCGTCCAATATTCCTTCTTTAGCCCATTGCTCAAGTTCTGCTACAGAAGCAGATCTCTGTATATCAAAATACTTCTTCTCTAGCGTCATGCCAACGCTCAGCTTGTGATTTTACTACGTACATGGATGTAGTGCTTCGCTGCATCGCAGTCTCACGAGCTACGCGATCTGTAAAGGCATTGCCTTGTCCTATTTTGTCAATGATTTTCATGTGTGCGCTACACTTCATTAAAGCAACTTTCTTTGGGTATGTAAGTGCAGTCAAGAGATTATGTACTAATTCTCCGTGCATTATCTGCATCCCGTGTGATGTAAGAAAGCCTCTTTCCTTCCAGAGTAGGCCAAAATCATGAACCACTCCAAAAGCATAGCGGCTATCCGTGTAAATGTTCACACACAAGTCAGTGCTAAGTTCACACTCTTGTGTCAAAGCTATTAGTTCAGCTGCTTGAGCCGACTTCTGAAGTATGCGAGCTGTTTTCACTACTGTCTCAAGCATGGTAATTGCATAAGCAGCTGAAGTCATGCCATCTGGTAACTTAAAACAGGACCCATCAACCCACAGTTCCCCATCTACATCTAAAAGGGTCGTATCTTGCAAATCGATGCAACGTTTTGTCTGTTCCTCAGTAAGAAATATACAATCGTGAGGCTCCTTTGACTGAGACTGAGTAGCAGAATATGGCAACAAAGTGGCTGGGTTCAGTGTTGCACACCTCTTCAAGGTAATATGAGGTGCTAACAGTGTCAATTTTCATCCTGTCAGACGAGTATTAGTTAAGTGTTGTGTCTTAGTCTGATTCAAAAGGGCATCTACTGCAGGAGGTACTAGCACCAACAGTTTGTGTGACAAAACTATCCCTTAACTCTGACGTAACGGAAGCACCCAGGCAATGCACGAGCAACAGGATCGAGAACTGCAGAAAAATATGCACAGGGCGGCTGCTTGTCACTGTGTGTCTGTATTAAAACTGACAATGCACACCCATCTTTCTTGTGTACATAGAGTGTAAAAGCCTTTGTGTAATCTTGGGTGCCTAACAGTGGTGCAGAGCAAAGAGCTTGTCTTAACTGACGAAAAGTGTTTTGGCATTCATCTGTCCATGGAAGGGGGATCGGAGTGTTTTTAGTCAAAAACGCTAGCAGGGGTTTAACAATGTGTGAAAAGCCCAATATCCATTGCCTACAAAAAGAAGTCAAACCAATGAACGCACGGACATCTTTCTGTGTGGAAGGTACAGGGGTGTCTAAAATTGCTTGAATGCGAAATGGTTTCAATGCACGGCCCTCCTTAGACAGAAGGTGACCTAAGTAGGTTACCTTCGGTCTACAATATTGCAATTTCTTTTGTGATACTTTACGATGGTTTGTAGCAAGAAAAGAAAGCAAAGAGAAAGTATATTTTTCACACTGCTCTGGCGCATCAGCAGCCAACAAGATGTCATCAACATTTTGTATGAGAGCCACTCCTTCAGATAAGGTAAAGGAATTGAGTTGTCTTTTTAATGCTTGACTATAAATACTCAGACTCTCAGTGTACCTTTGAGGAACTCTACAAAATCTGTATGATCGATTTTTCAAAGTGAAACGGAACAAATATCGGCTATCAGGATGAATAGAAATCGAGAAGAAAGCATTCTTCAAATCGATTACAGAAAGTGTAGTTGCTGTTAAAGGGACCATGGTAAGTAATGTCGTTATGTCAGAAAGCACAGGGTACTGTAGTACTACAATCTTGTTGACTTCTCTCAAATCAATGATAAATCTGTAAATCCAAGTGTCAGTATCTTTTTTCAAAATGGGAAGAATAGGACAATTGCAAACATTGTAAGAAACTTCTTCCCCAACCCCCACTTTAATCAAATCATGTACAAAGCGTGTGAGTGCTTCTTCTCCTTCGCGAGAAATTTTATACTGAGGCAGTCTTGGCAATGAAGCACCCTCCTTGACACTAATATGCACTGGCGGAATAACCATTTGTCCTACATCAGTGTCTGAAGTAGCCCACAAAGTACTAGGGAGTGAAGTTAATGCAATGTCCTCTTTAATAATACAGGATCTCTCAATCACAGGGTAGTTGTCATTCAAAATAACCAGTACTCCTTCAGGAGAACATCGTATCGTAGCCCTGAAATATTTGAGCATATCAAGACCCACAATATTATCTGGTGTGTTTGGAGAGAGCAAAAACGGACATGGAGCAATAAACTTATCAACATTTAATGCTAGTGGTTGCAACAGTGGGCTACGGGAAGGTGTTCCATCGAAACCTATCGATGTAATATTTAAGCCAGACAGGGGAGCCCTAGGAACCAAGTGTTTAGACAAGGCGCTTCGAGTAGCTCCTGTATCAACCAGAAACTGATCAGTAGAACCCAAAACATGTGCTGTAACATAGGGACCCCTCTGATCCACTGGAACTTCAACTGATTCCTTACCTCATCCTAGGCAATCCTATGCATAAGCAGAATCTTGAAAATCAGACGGCACATAGTCGGACATTTGATGTTGGTTCCTTCTATCAAAAGTGTTAAACCCAAAAAAAAAAAAAAAAAAAAAAAAAGTGTTAAACCCATCCTGCCCACGTGTATTAGCATCAAACCTAGCACAATCATTCGTGCTTTCTCTAGGCCCTGAATATCCTGAGCGATTTCACCTTTGTCCCCGACAACGTGGACACTGATAAGCATGCAGTACTGGACAATCAGAAAGCCAATGTCCAAATTTCTTGCAGTAGGGAAACACTGATCAACAGACAAATTTGAACGAGTATAGGAAGGAAAGGATGAACCATAAGATCCAAGTCCACCTCTGCCATTACCTCTAGAAGGCGGGCCATAAGCTTGAGCCAACATACCCTTTGTTTTCAACTCTTTAGACTTTTTATCCTCATTACTTTTAGCTTCTAATTCTTGTCGCTCATAATACTGAGCCATAGTTAGGAGAGAAACCGGAGAAGAGGTAGTCCATGAACTTTCACTCGCCTTTAGGCGACTAGCTATTCCTGGCAAAAGGTTTGCGACATATTTATCGACAAACAAATGCCTACCCGTGTCATCTGTCAATGACTGTCCACTAAAATCGTGGAATGCTTCTTCAAAGCGTGTGAAGAAGTCAGAAACAGATTCATCTACCTTTTGCTTGCAAGACGCTAACACTGTCCAATCTATCTTTTTATGGGGAATGATCGTCTTTAACCCCTTTGCAGTGGGGGTAATTCCCCCGCTGTGCTGGGGGACGGGGGAGAGCGCACAGCCCCCCGTGCTCATGACGAGCTCAGCTCGTCATGAGGCACAGTGCTCGTGTGCTCATGACGAGCTCAGCTCGTCACGGCCACACCCGTTTTCATGGAACGTTCAGCACAGCAGGGGAATTATTACCGCGTGTGAGCGTTCCACGGTTCATGACGAGCTCAGCTCATCATGACCACACGAGCAACGTGCCTCATGACGAGCTCAGCTCGTCATGAGCATGGAAGGAATTACCTTAACTAATATAGCTGCCAGAAGATTTCAAATTAACTGACACGGTTTCTGTGCAGGTTCTCCATCTTCATCTAACTGCTCTAAATCTTTCCACAATGCTCTAAATGTCGCACGATCATCAATTTTACGCACAGTTCTCCACATATCAGGCGGTAATATTAGTCCAAAAAACTCTCCTCTCGCAAACGGGCTGCTTCAACACGCTCTTTAACCAAGCGTCTGATCATGTCAGCCACCTGGAAGAAGACAAATCATCGGGCTCCATTTCTAACGAATATTTTCTAAACCGTTCAATAACCTCTGCTGCAACTGTATCGGTAAAATATATTTGCTCCCTTTCCTGCCAATCTTTTATACTATCTAAAAGTTCAGAAGCAGTGGCAGTACTACGAACGGCTTTACGCGCAGCAGATATAATCTGAGACGCACGTTCAGCAGATAACATCGAGCGAGTTTCTCTAGCTTTGTCCTGGTCAGTAGGAGAGTCCTCATCTGACTCATAAGGAGCAGAAGGAAGAGTATACAGAGGTGGACAAGGATGTAATAAGAGAGAATCATCTTGGGGTTTATTAAGAATAGGATAAAGAGGTCTACGAACAGCGTATTGGCCATTTACCTGTAAATGACGCTCTCTATCTTCCTTCTCTTTAATTTTTTTCATTCCCCGTTTTTTCATTTCCAATGCTTTCGCATGAATGGTCTTATGTTGTTCTTTTTCAATCAAGGCTTGATCGCGCTTCATTCGCTCACGCACTTCTTTCTCCCACATTCGCACACAGTCAAACATATCTTGTCTAGTCTTTTGCTTAAACATTCGTTGCTCCACACGCTGAATCTTTCGCAAATCAAATGACCCATGCATAGGCCAACGCAACTTAGGATCCGTACGAGTGTATTTATTCCATAACGTGCTGTACATTATGGAAGAAATACCATACTTAATATACATGTCCCTATTAGGCATCCCCTCCTGGGGGGTGCTGGTTGTGCTTCATCGAGTTTCAAAATGGTACCACTACAAAAGCAACACATCCAACGAAGTGTGCTGGAAACAGGCATGCCAAAAATAGTGCAGAATATCCAGTATTATAATCAAAGTAGCGTTTAAGGTACTCTTCGTACGTTGCGCCGTTCAAACATATTCAAATAGAGAAAAATCTCCTCATTACCTGCCTATATGAATTGCAATGCATATATAATTATCAAACAAATACTAATATTGTCCAATCTTATAAACAAAAGCCGCAGTAAGTGTGACTAAACTACCTTACCAGTCAAAGGCATCAAAAAACCAACAGCAAGTGCCGCAGAACGGCTCTTACCAATCAAATGGTGTCCAGGTTCCAACTGCCAAGTTCTCAAATCAACCAAATGGTCACTGCACGGCGAATCAACAGAAGAGATCTCAGCCGAGGACCGGCACCACCTGGATGGTCAGATCAGAAAGAAAAGAAAGAAAGAAAGAAAGAAAGGAAAAACGCAGTGGGTGCCAAGACTCTGGTCTCCTCAGGGAGCGATCCTTCGTCTCGACCAGTCCTTCGGGCATCCGAGTCGCCGATGAGCCCCGTGTTGGAAGTGCCAATTTGTGGTGGTGATCCTCAGCAAGGCCTACCAGTACAAGGGATTCGCCCTTCTCTGCACAGAGTCCTCAGACCAATAGGAAGAAGTTGGCACAGAAAATGGAATAGAAAAGACAGAGTTTAATAAACCTCATAAGGTGGAACTACATTCACACAGCACCCTTCGGTAATGTATGAAGTAGCACACTGAATGGAAGGAGCTTGGTCCTTTTATACCCACACAGGGGTTCAAATGAAGGTGGTACAAGTACAAAATGCTGGTTGTAGGTACATATAAGGTCATACAGAAAGTGTACAGGCAACAAGTGGGGGGAGCTAACAGTTTGCTAATTCTGGTGGACACATCTTGACAGTTACAGACTACAGCAGCTGCAAACTCAACTGAGCATGTGCGAAGGTGGAAGATGCTAAATATATCTAGTCTCTAGGCAGATTTCAAGAGCAGTTAACAGAAAGGTAGGACAGAGCACATGGCAAACAAAATGGCTGACAGAAATACAAAATGGATTCCACAAAATGGAAAAGATAGTCTCTAAATACAGGATGTCTTCTGCTAATGCTTAAGCTAATTGCTGCCAAATTACAAGTGCACATCCAGCTGGCACGTTGGTGTTATAACCACGCAGTTATTTGGCAATGAACTAAGAAAATCGCATCAAATGCAATTTTTGTAACGAGTATTCAATAAGTTTCTGTGAGGAGCCCGAGGCAGGAAATGCTAAATATTTATAAACTGCGACTCTCCCCCGGCTGCCCGAGGGCCTGCGGGAGGCTACCCAGACACTGGAGGGACCCGAACGAACAGGTTTAAAAGGGTCCTCCCCTTACAGACTTCAAAGGCTGAATAGAAACATACAAAGAACAAGCACTTGAAAAAAAATAGTAAAAATAAATAAATAAACAGAGCGCGGTGTCCCTAAATCAGGCACCGCGCTCCGAAATAAAGTAAACCGGCACTGAAAAAAACCATGGCACATTAAAACAAGCACGGCTAAGCTGGGCACGAGCGCATGCAAATAATAATAAAAACAAGCGCGGATGATTGTTATTGCAACACATTACACAAATGGGGGAAAGAGTGCGTAGCTAATAATTAAAGGAGTGTGTGTACTTCCGCCTGTAAAAGATCCAATCCAGGTAGGCGGGCCGAAAGGGGACAGGGTGGCAACCAGGAGGCAGTGAAATGCCTCCGGTCCAATCATTGCACTGCTTTTTGCATAATTCCGGACGCCAAAGGACGTGCACGAATGAACACTGCAGGCGGAGCTCAGACACGGCTTTGGAATCAGTATTGATTCCAAGAAATCATCTGCATGGCAAGTGCAGCGCATGCGCTGCTTTCGCCAGGCCGAGACCTAAAAAGTGAGGGGCGATGCTAGACAGGCGAATGACCTGCAGGTATGAGTTGCCATGATCCACGACCTTGATGGCTCGCTGTCTTTGCTGCGACGGAGATCGGGAGTGACTAGGGGCCAGACCTGGTATAATGCTCCTGAGCTATGATAGGGACGCAATGGCTTAAATAAGACTTTGGATACTGACAAAAAACAGCTGGAGACATCCCGGGGGATGAACAGCCGGGGTGAACTTGTAGTGTCTGATATCCTTCGAAATGCAAATACGTAAGGAGCAGAGCATGGGGGAGCAAGAGAGACATTTTCATGTATAATTTAGTTTATTTGTTTTATATGTTGTATTTCAAGTGGTTTTTGAGGCATTCAGTGTTGTACATTATGGTGGCAATCGTTCAGTGCACAGCGACACAGGTCATCCTGTGGAGGGATATATTGATGGATATGCTCATAATGGACTGTGATACTGTGCACACTTTGCAAATGTCTACAACCACAAAACTGATTCAAAATATATATTTTAAAAAAAATCCACATGTATGTGCCTTGAGAATATATATATCTTCAAGGTACATAGGTATGTAGATGTGGAATTCATAATAGTAAATCTATACTTAACTCTATGCACTTACCTTCACAATATTTTGGTCCTCAATATTTAGACCTCAATATTGTGGCCCCTCAATATTTCATACAATCCCTAGAATAAAGCAAGCAACACTAAGGATGTGGCTTTGTGTGCATTCCCCACCAACCTGAACACTGTGTGTTATGAATAGAGAGGATAGAGAAGGTATCCCTGGTTTCCTTTGTGGTATCAATGGCCGAGGTCCTGTTCATGCCTAGTGTGTATGGTCAGGATTTAATGCATTCTTAGCACTGTTGTGAATGAGATGTGCTCATCCCTGTTACTAACACAAGGTGATACCCCATAAATACAGGCTCACAATGGGCATTGTCCAGAGGCTTGCGTAGGTGCAAAGGTGCACCAACCCTGAATCTCCACACTACAGGGTGAACAAATGAAGTCAGAGGCTTGTAAATAGGGCATGTGACCACACAGGGACACCGTCCTTGTTACCAAAGCATAGAGGGGTGGGACAAATTCATACTAGCGGGGTGCCGGACAGCACAGATGATCTGCAGTTAGGAGGGCAGTGTGCGGGGTCACACAGTGCATGCTGCACCTGTTATGGACTCTTTTACAATTACAGTTTAAATAAAATGTTAGTGTTCATAAAGCGCCAAAACAAAAGGTTAGTTGCTACAGAATTTTTACAGCATGTGATAAAACAAATACGGCGTTAAGCAACGTGATTAAAACACAATAAAAAATATTCAAAAACAATCCATCACGTGTAACGTAAAAACCCAGAAACAGAAGTCCTTAAACATGAATGCAAACGCAGCCATAACGTGCCTAAATCGCAAAATGCGAATTTCCCGTTTAGTCTTGACTAAATCCAGCTCAGATATAAAGGCTCTATGTTAGAATACTTGGCACAAAAATGTCATACTACCAAAATATCCTGAAGCTGAGTGTCTATAGGTAAGTTTAAATTTACTATTCTTAGCTCCACGTCCACGTACCTTGAGAACGCATATCTTCAAGGTGGTAGATGTGAAATTAAGAACAGCAAACCTATATTCTGGGTGCCATACAGTGGTTACGTTGTAAAATAAAACATAGGTGCAGGCCTGCAGGGCCCTCTTCAGGAGGCCACTGCATCTTGTACCACCTATTGCCCCTGCCAGCGCTCCCAATGACAGTATCAAGACAATTAGTGCCGGTGCCGAACACCAGCAACCACCAGCTCAAATTAAGCTCTAGTGCGATATTTAAATGGCACAATATTTAAAACACAATATTCGGGTATTATAGCATCTGGGTTCTTTAATTTGGATTTTAATTTTATTTTCTTTGCTTTCGTATTTCTTTACAAATGTGCAGTTGTTCTTGTCGCTCTTTTTACCTCTTCCACTCTTCCTTCATGCAGCGGTTTTCCTGCTTTTCTAATTTGATTTACCTTAGTATCACTTCTTGAGGGAAGGAAGTTTTCTAGAATTATGAGCAAATCGTGGTTCTCGTTTCTGCTTCTGTGCCGGCGTGTGGCGCATCCTTAGAAAAGACGTGGGCGCGTGACTCGTGCCTCGAGGCCGCGCCAGAAGCAAGACCACCTACGCCAATAACGTGCTGTTTGCGTGTGACGCACCCATAACCCCTCACCAGGTAAGTCTGCTTGGCATTTTGTACACAGCTCTTTGATATCAGAAACTGCTGCGCAGCTGCAACACTAATGTTTGTTACGCGCCCTACACCCATCCCTCTCAAATGTGTGGCCCCCAGCCTGCCATGAGCAGAAGCCAAATCCTATCATCACTGGCCAGGCATGGGATCAGTCCTTACTAAAAAAATAATAATTATTGAATCAGCCTCTGGCACTGACGTGCTCACTGATTATTCACCTTTTAGCTTTTGCAGCTTAGTTTTGTCAACCATTAACAGAACAGGCTGCATTCTTGACATGCTCTTCGCTCACCCCAAAAGTATAGCTGTTGAAGCTGTTCTGTTGTTGAGGTGACCTAATTGTCAAATTAGCTTCTCCATTAAGCATGAGCGGATTTTGCGGATTGGCAATCCGCAAAATCCGCGAATTCCCGCGAATTTGCGGATTTTTTTTTTTGTGTTCGCCCGTGTTTCTGCCAGTTCGCGAGGGTTTTTACAATTTCGCAATTTGCGAACTTACCTGTCGGGTCGCAAGTTTTGCGAACTTGTTGTTTCTACGTGTCCAGCCTGTTTGGGACACTCTTCTTCATCACTGCCACTCTCTGTCACCACTGCCACTCTCTGACTACTCATGCCACCCTCTGGCCCACCCATGCCACCCTCTGTTTCATCACCACACCCTCTGGTTGTCCAGTGTACATTATTTTCGGCAAAGCAAAGCACACCTTCCCTGCCTCAAGTGACCTGAATTAATTTGGGGCTGATTAATGTGTCACAGAATATTTTTTTAGCTGGCACCTGCTTCCTTAGTGCGCCCTGATTAGTGATCTTTTGCACTTGCTAAGTGCTTTCATTGTTGCAAAATTAGTTACAACACCTGCCCTGCCCCAACTGACAATAATGAATTAGGGGCTGATTAATGGATTTTAACTTCCAGCCTGGCTCCTGCTTGTCTCCCTTAGCTGTAATTCAGGACCTTTGTGGCATATGTGTAACTATTCTGAGGTTCAGAGCAGGGTCACATAATAGTTTCAACTGGCAACTGAACTCTGGAGGGGCCCCTCAGGAAGCACTACAGGAAATGGCTACTAATGATGTGCCTGAACTTTTGAACCTGGTAAGTAGTTACTTTCAGTTTTGCTAAGATCGTATTTCTGCAATTTTGCACTTATTCGCGGGGCGCGAACTCACGCGAACAGTGCGAGCATCGCGAGCAAAATCCGCTGCTCGCGGATTTGCGGATTTTGCGGGAAATTCGCAAATCTCGCGGATTGCGGATTTCCCGAAAATCCGCAAAATCCGCGAGCGTAACGGATTTTCCGCCCATGCTTATTCTCCATCTGACTGCCGGTCTCACCTCAGTCAGTCAGTCACTCACCTCATGACGATCTGAGCACAGAGTACATTTAATCCTGAAGTGGCCTCAAAAACCTTTGTCAGCTCTCTGGCTGCACAGTCCCTCCTCGCGAGACCCGCTCCGTTAACTTATTCTAATTAAACCCACCAGAACTAAGCCAAAAAACAAAACCTCTCCAGTTCTCCATGCACGAAAAACGTGGAACCTGCCAACTTAAGCGAGACTGGCACAGCTCTTATGATAATACTGCAGCCAGCCACTGCCCTCAATGCCCAGCTATGCCACCATAAAAAAAACCTAATCATAAAGCCAAGGCCGACTGTCTCAATTGTGAGATAAATGTTGCAACCAATTCTGCCAGTGAATTATTTAGCACCGTGAATAATTCACTGAAACCGTTTGCCCAGTTCACCATATTGGAGGCCTCACAAGAAGCACGAGCCGGTAGAGCTCTGTCCCCGACAAACAACCACCTATTCTACACTTCTGATTCGTCTCATCCTTTTATACAAAGAAGGGTACGAAGTTCCTGGGTGAAATAGTGGTCACCATTAAAATGCCACGGCTGGTGATGTCTGGCAACGTGTTCCATCCTTTCCCATACAGTCCTAATTGCAAGTCTAGCTCTGTTCCAATCTTGTTTAATTCAGGCTCTCCAAAGATCTAGCGCAGGGTTCTCCAAAGTCGCTCCTGGACGGCCGGATCCATACCAGGTTTATAAGATACATTTATGTAAATGGGGACATGCGGAAAATCTGGCATGGACCCGGCCTTCCAGGGCAGACTGTGGAGAGCACTGATTTAGACCAAGTGTACCTTCATTTCACTCTTTTCTGCCCTAGTTACAGTTTTATCTCTGTTCTAATGTACATTTCTTCTGACTGCCCCAAGATGTAGATGATCCTTGCAGGTGGACACACCTTTGCTGCTCCGGCTCCTACATTGGTCTTCCTCCACTTGGCTGAGGAGGAACCATCGTCAGGAGATGAGTCAAAGCCCCTCTAGCCTGGCTTGATCACCCTGAATGGAGCCATACATGCAGTTCCTAAGCAGATGAACATCAGGTTTCTGGGCAGAGGGACGTGTAAGGGGGTTTCGTGGATTTGAGGCCTAAGGAGTATGGTACAAGAATACCGAGACATAAATATTGTTAGTAAAAAATATCACCCCATTGGAGATAATAGAAAGTTTACACCCAGTGAGACAATAGTTTTGTAAACGATATTGAGGACTCAATATATATGTGTCACATGATATGTTTGTCAGCGATAGTGTCAAACAACTGGCCTAAAGGCCTATCTGTTCCGAACAGTCTCTTGAACTCCTCCAGCTTCTATCAGGACGCGGGTAATTCAGTGAAGAGTACCAGTACTTTACATTTAGAAATTGATTAAAATGAATATTTGAGTACACTTTACAGATCTCTGTGGCTTCAAGTGCTTTCATTTGTGATTTTCTTCTAGGGCTCTACTGACAGCTCTTGTCTCTGTTGTATTACGGGACAGAAGTACAGAAAGAACAACGCATGCTTCCAAGGACACACGGTCTTCTTCCCCAGAGCTACTGCTTCAGAGAATTGCTCTTTATCGCTCTTACTTCAAATGCAGTGATCATGTCACTTTAATTCAATCTCCAGTATTGAGCTCTCTTGCAAGCAGAGTAAGCAAAAGAGATGTCCCAGGTTTGCCGGGACCCCTGCTGGAGTCTATGGGGTTCTTCCAAAATCCCTTTAAGCAACCTTCCACAGCAGCGGCTGGGCTTAGGCTGGAGTGTCTCCTGCTATGTTCCTTTCTCTCCATCTAACACCCCATTCTGAGTGAAGCCCCTCGGGGCCCTGCTGTAATGGGGATAGCAACAGACCTCTCCACCTTACAAGGAGATTACATGAGGAGTTGTATGACGAGAATATCGTCTACAGAAATATTGTCTTTCACAAATGAAATGGCCTCAAGATTGTTTACAAAAATGTCATCCAGTTAGGTGTAGATGTTCTGTTATTGCCTCCAAAGGGGCGGTGAGACAATATCTCAGGTGATATTCTTTATTTCAACATATTTTCATTACATTTTTATACATGAACATCTTGGTATTCTGACAACATATTCTGGCACCATATCTGCAGAGGGGTGAACAACCTTCACAATGAAACCGTCACCCTGCATGTTGATGCAACGCATACCATTACCCGCAAGTCGTAACAAAGACTTACGGAAGGGGGAGAAGGTGTTGGATTTAAAATCCAACACCTTCCCTACTGTCCGCACAGAATGGAGTTGGAATAGTACATTTTACTATTCCAACATCCAGCGCCCCCCTCTGCAAGTTGTTGTTACGACTTGCAAGGTAATGGTATGTGTTGTTACAACGCTGTTGTGGTAACGACTGCCTTGTCACAGCATGCGGGGTGAAAGGCTTCTGGAAAAACAGGCATATTCCTGCAGAGGGCTTCTTTTCATACCTTTTTTTGCTTTTCTGAAATCCTAGTGATAAGGGCCTTCAGCTGATGTCCCATACGTTTGCCCTGGTCTATACCGTGTATAATTGTTTTATGGTAGGTTGGTGTTGTATAAAATTGTATGTAGAATCCTGTGTGTGTCATACTATGTAATATGGAAGGGTGGGGAGTTCTGGGTGAGGAAAGATTGTTGGGGTCAGAAGGAGTTGAGCTGGGGATGAAGGGCATGCTGCGATTCCCTCACCAGTGGGCCACTTAAATGACACTCAGAAATAAACCTAACTTTATTGTATTGTATTCCAAATGTTACCTTCTCTTTATTTCAGTCTCCCAAGAGGCCATCAACACCTTTTCACCCCTTAGCTCCCCTGGCTGTCTAGGTACTGCCCTGGCTTGTCCTGCTTTAACCCCTTCGCTGCGGTGGCAATTCCACCGCAGCGCTAGGGGGTACGGGGGGGCTGAGCAGCGCTCGCATGCTCGTGACAGAGCCGCTCCGTCACGAGCCGCGGTTGAGCTGTGCTCGTGACGGAGCGGTTCCGTCATGGCCCCGCCCGCTCAATAGAACGCGCCGCGCAGGCGCGGCGGCAGGGCCATGACGGAACCGCTCCGTCATGAGCACAGCTCAGCCGATGCTCATGACGGAGCGGCTCCGTCATGGGCATGGGAGGGGTTAATGCCACATTTGATTTGTCTGAGGCTTGAAAACAACAGCTCCTTTACGGCTTCGGCAATGAAGTTCACGTTTGTGCATCAGCTTGACTGGTGCAGAATTACTGCTAGTCCCTCTGTGTCTCCAGTACCGTGTGCAGAAGCCTCAGACTGACTAATTGTCTTTCATTCAATGGGTGCTCCAGGCACTTTCAACAGATTGATATTCAGTCCATCAAGTCCAAAGCAGCAGTGGCTAATTCACTGCATGCTCGATCAATGTTCATGAAGCAGGATCTGAGACACCTTCTTGTGCTGTGCCACCATTAACTTAAACTTCACAGAATGATTTCCTAAAGAGCTCAGATTTGATAGCTGTTGACCCAGTAGTGATGCTCAGTTCCCTGTGTAGCGGCCGCGTTTCGCCAATCCGCAAACAATGAGGACCTTCCGGAAGGCAGTCTTGAATCCGCAGAGCTGAACGACCTACTGTGTAAGGCAGTTTCCTGGTGCTGAAGCTCAGCATTCGTGCTACTCGATGTGACTTGCAGAAGTCAGGATCTTGGGCAAATGTCTAAGAAGCCAGTGTGGTCTTCCCTACGGATAATTGCCGGACCCACCGACAATAACACAGATTCGCAAGCCTGATGGCACTATGGTCTATACACAACAGGAGATAAATCTAGCCTTCTACACTTACCTTAGCACACTCTATGCAACACCCACAATACCTGAGGGCGTCTCTATTGCAGATTTCTTACAGGATCTTACCTTCCCTGTACTCCCTGATACGATACAAAATGAAATAGAGGGACCTATTACTCAACAAGAAATCCTAAAGGACTGAATCGTAATAAAGCTCTCGGGCTTACCTATTGAATTCTATCATATGTACTCAGATTTTATTTATTTATTTATTTATTTAAAGCGTTTTATATAGCGCTGGCTAGACCCGAAGGAATCAGAGCGCTTTACATGAGAATCAACAATGTAACAGAACACATTCGACAAATTACACAGTACATAAAAAAAATAAGCAATCCAATTAGTAGGGGAGAGAAAGGACAGAGAGAAGTAGTGGAGGGGGCAGGGGAGGTGAGGAAGGGAGGATAAGGGAAAAGACAATAAGGAGAGACTAAAAGAAGTCTGTCTAAAGACCGACTGGGTAGGTGACGACCATGAAGGGAATCCAAGGCCCATCTCCTCTATAGCTAAACCAGGTAGCTCCATCGGGCGTCAGACAAAATAGTTCAGTCTCAATATATTCAGAGGGGAGAGAAGGAGAGACATAAAATAGAGGGAGGATGAGGGAGGAAAGGACAGGAGAGATGAAAGGAAGGGGAACAATGTGGTTCAACAATATAAAAGAAAAAGATCAATAATTACACATTACATCAAACAATCAGCAATACATTGGGAGAGGAGAGAAAGGATAGAGAAAAGTAGTGGGGGTAGGGGAGGTGTGAGAGTGATGATAATGGAAGAGACATTAAGGAGAGACGAAAAGAAGTCTGTCTAAAGACCGACTGGGTAGGTGACGACCAAGGAGGGAATCCACGGCCCATCTCCCCTATAGCTAAACCAGGTAGCTCCATCGGGGATCAGACAAAATAGTTCAGTCTCAAAACATTGAGAGAGGAGAGAAGGAGAGACATAAAATAGAGGAAGGATGAGGGAGTAGAGGACAGGAGAGACGACAGGAAGTTGAAGAATGTGGTTCAGCAATATAATAGAAAAAGAACAAACAATTAAACATTACACAAAACAATCAACAATACATTAGGAGAAGAGAGAAAGGAGAGAGAACAGTAATGGAGGTGTAGGAGGGTGACAAAGTGAGGATAAAGGAAGAGACAATAGGGAGAGACGAAAAGAAGTCTGTCTACAGACCGACCAGGCAGGTGACGACCAAGGAGAGAATGAAAAATTGTCTAGCATTCGCAACAAAGAATTTTCAATTCTATTAAGGACACGGAGGCAAGAATAATGCTTCTCCAACTTTACTGAAACATACAGCAGCAATAGAGTTAACTTTAACTTATGGATTATGGACTATATTATGGACTATGGAAACCGTCCACCTACCACAGTCTACCATGCAAGCTATGGTTACCTCAATACCCAAGCCGGGACAGGACTGCATTGATATGTCTAATTATAGACCCCTCTCCCTACTGGCGACAGAATACAAAATCCTGAGTAAGGCCCTTGCTAACCGCATACAACCCTACCTGAATACACTCATCCATAGAGATCCAAACTACAGCACATCCCTTAACACGAGACGGCTACATTATGTTATGAAGGCTACCCCCTCATATACCAGTCCGCGGGATGCGTGGCATCAGACCTCCGTCAGGCCTTCAATTGCCTCTCCTGGGATTTCATGTTTGCGACACTCCAAAGTTTTGGATTTCCAGACACCTATCTAAAATGGGTGTGTCTACTATATACTTTCCCCACAGCGCGGGCCCGTACTGACAGACATATTTTGACCCAGTATACAATACATAGGGACACCAGACAAGGGTGCCCGCTGTCCCCCTTACTGTTTATTCTTGCACTAGAGCCCCTGGCAATATTGCTCAGGCGGTCGGCAGACCAGCTTGGGATTCTCATTGATGGCACGACCCACCTCCTCTCAATCTATGCGTATGACATCCTGCTATACTTACACGATCTGACGCCCAACAATGCTCCCCTCCCAGATCTCTTTGCCCAGTTTGAAAGGGTCCTGGGCCTAGCTATGAGTCCAAGAAAATCTGTGGCCTACTTCTTCCAGGAAACACCTTACCCTGGCGACATACAGTTTGGTGCTTATACCTTGCCAGTAGCCCCGCCACCTTTACATATTTAGGTATCCAGATCTACCGTACACCGACTGATCAACTTGATGGCAATCTAGGAAAGACAATAACGGCCCTTGGAAATAGTGTGGTTTTCTGGACCTCACTGCCCTTATCAGTCATGGGACGCATTTCCATCTCGTAGAAGGTGATGCTTCCATGCCTTCTGTATTACTTTGTGAAGTTGCCTATTGTGGTCCCTCAGCCTATTTTTAACACTCTGAATACTATACTAGTGGAGCTTTTCTGGGGGAAAGGTCTTAGAAGAGTCAGTTTACAAAAACTCCAGTTAGAACCTCACTGTGGAGGATTAGGGGTTCCCAACCTCAGAGCCTACTACTACGTCAGCCAACTGCAATGGTTATCCCACTGGACTGCTGGCAGAAATCTGAAGGAAATTGGCTACTCACCTAGGGACCTGAGCCGGGGCACACTCAATGCCCTGCTCCTATTTAAAGCTAAGATTACAGCGGACAGTCCGCCCCTCCTGAGGACTGCGTTATTATGCTGGAGGAAGGCACTATAATATACCTCTACAGCGACCCCATATTCTCCGAACATTCTTTTACTGGGTATTCCCACACCAAAGGGCACACTCACAAGCAACAGGATCCACGACTGGGTGGAGACTGGCGTGAAAAATGTTAGGGCTTTTTTCGGAGATGGGACTATGCGGGGTCACGAATCCTTCTTACAGGCCACAGGTGCACCCGCACTTATACCTATTATATGCTGCGGTCTGCCATTACATTAAAAACACTTGGGCCCCGCTGCGTACTGAACCCCCACAGCATACCCTGATCCACCTCTTACATTATATGGGGAATGGAGGACACTTTGGGCCATATGTATCAAGCCTTTTTTGAATCGCAAAGGCCGAAATTCGACGTTTTGGACGTTTTGGAATGTATGAAACATTCCCAAAATAAGGAATTGCAAACTTGTGCGATTCCTTATTTTTCCATAGCATTTAGGGAATCGCAAATTTGCGATTCCTTAAATGCTATGTATGTAGCAATTTTAGCTAGCAAATTTTATTTACGAATTTGCAAATTACCACCAACTTTCAGTTGATGGTAACCTGCGAATTCTTCCAGAAATGCACAAATTGGCATTTTTAAAGGTGGCATATGATGCACACACATGCCCATAGGGCATGTATGTGCGCCATATGCACACACATGTTCTTTTTAGGGGTGCAGCAGGGTGTCTTTGAGACACCCCTGCACCCTTGCAATAATTCTCAAATTGCGATTAGCAAAATGCGAATTCGCAATTTGAGAATTATTTTGCATTCATTCCTATGGGCCTCCTGGCCCATAGGAATGCATTGGGAATTATTCCTTAATTGCGAATTCGCAAAATGCGAATTCGCAAATAAGGAAGCTTAAGGAATCGCAAATAAAATGCGATTTTGTTCATACATACCATTTTGCATTTACTAAATAGCGATTCCTTAAAATTCGCTATTTAGGAAATGCAAAATAGTTTGATGATACATGTGGCCCTTAGTCTGGTGGCTATATACGGGTATAAGAACACATGCTGCTGTTCCATTTGTATCCCTTGAAACAAAATGGTCCGAGGACTACGCTACGCAAATCTCAGATAAAGCATGGAAGAGTATACTTGAGCATCCCAAAAGAGTGTCTCATAACGCCAAATTGAAATACATCCAAACAACCGTTCCACATAGGTCATATCTCACCCCTCATAGGATACACTGTATGTTCCCTGAGGCTTCCCACAGCTGTCCTTGTTGGAAAGGAGACGAGGCGGACTTCCTTCACATGCTGTGGTCATGCCCCCACCTTCAGGACTACTGGAAGTAAGTCCGTAGATACCTGGGTGAGGTCACACACATTCCCATTACAGATAACGTTCTGAACTGCCTCATAGATCTTCGCAGATGCACGAGTACGCTGAAGGTACGACTGAGATTTATAGACTTGGCCCTCATCCTGGCAGGTAGAGCTCTTACTATGAGATGGAAGTCCCCCAGGAGCCCAACGCTGTCCAGCTCGCACGATGACATGTTGCAGTGGAAAAGCTGAGAGCGTAGCCCTTGGGAGGAGGAAGAGACAGGACTCCGGAAACAACCCATTTCAATGGAATGTGATGGGATGTCATGCTACTCGACTTCGGACTACTGGACCCCCTACCCCTTCCGGGTACCCCAACACCATAGTTTAGTATTCTACTTCACGACCACCTGATTGGAAGCTCTTGAACCACAGGCCCCCTCCATTCAGTACTTTTAGCGACATATCAACCCCTCTGGTATATCCAGTTCAGACCTCCCCGTAGATACCAATGGCAATACCAAAGCACAGATCAGGAGCATGGGGTGGGAGGGTTAGCGTGGGAGAAGGTTGTTGGGATAGTTTATTTCAGTAAAAGAGGACATTTATGCTTTATGATATGGAAGCGCAATGACCAAAGATGCGTTGTGTCCGGAAACTGTTATCTGCATTTAGAAGCAATTTCTGTTCTTCTTCAGGTACATCCTCTAGATCACTGTATAATGGTTTTATGCACTGTAATGTCTATGTTCGCCTCCAAACAGGTGAAAAAGAACGAAAAATACCTTTTTGTAACAATTTATGGAAATTCTATTAAAAACATTAGATAAAACTTTAGACCATATTGCTGTGTTAGACTTAAAGAGGTCGGCTGGTACGCCATCGGGGCCAGGAGCCTTATTGCTTGTCATTTTACAGATGGCTTGTGTTACCTCCGCCTCGTTTACTACTAAGGTGTATGGATGAGTAACCCCTAAGGTTGGATCGTCAACCCCTAAGGACACAAGTTCATAAACTGACTTAAAATGGGAGAACCACTTATCCTCCTGTATACCATAGTCTAAAACATTATTACTCAAATCTACAAAGTAGGTTTGATTTATCACTGCGCAACATTTGGTGCTATTTTTTATAACGTCAATAGAGGTCAATTCTGCCCAAGCATCTTCCCTAATCTCCCGCCTCCTCTGCTCAACTGCTACTTTGTATGCTTTCCTAAGGAGTGCCACACATTTTCTATCAACAGGCTTACGTTTCAGGGCCTCCTTCAATTTGCGGTTGGCTACTGAGCAGTGATGGTTGACCCAGCCAGATGGCCCTGGTTCTTTAACTTTTCCGGGATGCGTTAAGTCAGACAATATCTGCTGACAGACCTTTTGGAATGCCTCCACTACCTCACTATCCGCTGCTTCCTTGTCCATGCATATACGCAACTCCTCCCCTCTACTGTTGGAGAGGTTGCCTAGGAAAACCTCAGGGATGATTTTACACCATTTAATTCTCCGCGCCTGATCTGTGGCCCGAATATCTTGTTTATCAACCCCGTTCAATTGCGTCCCGGATCTACTAAAAACGCCTCCAACACGCAACAAAACAGGATTATGGTCGCTAAAATGGGACCAGACAGGAAAATAATCTACTAAATTACTCCCTAATGTTAGACTTGTGAAAATAAAGTCAATGGTTGACCCACTACCATTTCCCTTAAAAGTTGGTATATTTACCTCGTCCCCCATGGGTAACTTTAAGCCATTTTCAGCTAAGATGTATTCCAATAAGATCCCTGCTCCGTATGCTCGAAATGGGAGTCGACCTGTTCGATGGGGGCGAAGGGATCATTGGACAGGCATTTGTCTGGACATCTATGGATATTAAAGTCCCCCAGTAGTATTATATAGCATTCATTTTCAGACAACTCCCTGTAATCTGCTAAAAAGGAGTGTAAAGCTGTTACTAGTTGGAGTGGCTCTATCAAATGAATTGTAAAAGTTGACAATCAAAACATTATAAGCCCCTTTACAGACGATTTTAAATTCCAAACAATAGGGGGAACCAGAGTCAATCACCGTGTGTTTTCCTAAAATATTAGCTACCACTAGACTTACCAGCCCTCCCCTAGCTCTTCCTCTAGTTGTAGTGACCGCTGGGAGAGAATAGGTAGTGTATCCATCCAAGGTAAATATGTTATTTGTGTCCCACGTCTCCTGCAGGGCGATGATATCTGCAGTGCCTATAAATTCCCTCCAAATAGGGTCATCTACTTTGTTCCTTAACCCTGCGATGTCCATGCTCCTATCTTAATGTATCTAGTATCTCTGGGGACATCCCTACCCACTGGTTGGCTAACTGGGCTTTTTTCTAAATCTTTACCATTACTGGGCTCATAGGCAATGTTAAACAGTACCCTATTATCCACACTTAAAATCCCGTTCTCCGGGGCCAAATTTGCGGGGGGGACCGGGTTGATCTTATTTCCTTTACCAGTTCCTGGTACTGTTCCCGCCTGTTGTCAATCAGCCCAGCCCAGGTCAGACAGGCAGACAGGCATACTGATTTGACATTGGGATGTTATAAAGATTATCTAGTGGATAGGGGATTTGGGCATAGTTGTAAGTGTGACCGACATTCATCCAATTGCCCCTAAACCTGTCTACGTGGTGTCTGATGTCATGGTTATGTCTGCCTCCTCTTCTCTGGGCTAGAATCAACACCTCCTCGCCACCCCTATCCCAACTATAAGGGTTCCTTTCCCTAGATGCCTCTGGCCTCATTTCTCCTCTGTGGTGGTTCGGATCTTTAAGCCAACTCCATCTGCTATCCTGCTGTTCATTGGGCATGTAAAAATAAGATAGGGGCCTAGCCGTGACCGAAGTGCCTTTATTAATATTACGAGGATTCCCCCGACAGATATAATCCGCGATACGAGAATCCTCAAAGGTCACTACTATACAGTCTCCCTGTATTCTTTTCCTGTTATGTCCTACCCAAGGCGTTCTCTCCACCATTAGGATATTGCCACAAAGATTTGGTGGTAAAGAGTGATTATTGGTTAACCAGTGGCATACCTTATTTTTGAGCGCCTGAAAGGTTTCTGTATTAGGGGGGACCAGTTCTGTTACCCCGTCAGGATAATCACGTCAGAAGAGGCATCTGGCGGTAGATGAATATTACGCCGTATCAAGTTCTGTTGGTTTGTTGCAGAGCCAGGTTTTGGAGTAGGGATGGCAAGGTGTTTTGGGTTAGCTTGGTCACTAGGCTTATTTGCTGTTGGAGTTTGGGTGCTAACTTTGTTGATCGGATGATTAGTGGGATTTAGTGCCTGGTTCTTTGGCGTCTTATTTTTTACCGCTGCTGTGCACTTAGCCGCGGGTCGAGATTTACTGGCTGCAGCGGTGTCATTAGTGATCCTGTAACATAGCTACTATCATGAAACCTTATGTCCTTATTTATGTCGTGAAGGACTTTTTCGATACCATGAAGCCTGGCTTCTAGGGGGGCAAGTAAAGTTTTGATAATTTTAGTTATAGTACAACCTATAGACTCCTCCTCCCTATTAGCCATCCCTGTTGTATCCGCCCTTGACATATCAACAATGATGCTATCCTCAAGGATGTCTGCCAGGGAGTTATCCAGGATAGTGTCATCGATAATAGTAAGGGGTAGGGTAGCAGCCTCTAAATGAACTACTTCCGCCCCAGTTTTCTTCCCAGTAGGTTCATTACCCGGGTCTCTCGACTCTTCCGATCCACCCTTCTCATTGATGACCCGCACATCAAAATTAGCACTTTATTTCACTGATATCAAACGTGGAATATGTTCTAGGCGTTTATAGCTAAATCCGAGGGAAACTAACGTAATTGCTTCATGATGTAAGAATTCCTTTATATTTTCTTCTGTGTGACTTTTAGATCTGATCTCCCAACATGGATTTGACTTATTTGGATTATAGGGTCTTATTTGGCCCAACAATGGAGCTTAAACTGTGGATCAGTGCAGTAGGTAAGGCAAACACTTGTCAGCTTAAGTTGCTACATCACAGTCCGCCTTTTATCACAGAAGATTGCAAAGCCATCCTCATGTTGTCCGCCCAAGGTGTGGTTAATTCTGCTGCAAGCGCTATGTAAGTACCCACACTCTACTGTTCACCAGCTTACTTGAAAATCAGACAAATACTAAAAAAAACACAACTTCCAAGTAGGAACACATGGTGGGAAGGCCATGCATGAAGAAACCGCTAAACCCTTTTTGGAGTGATCGCTACAGATACCAACCATGCTGTGGAACTTTTAGCAAGCTCATAAATGGGAGGAGGGCTGGATCGCGGGCTATTTCACCCCCCTTTTAATCCTACCCCATTAGCATGGGTTTCCCCACGGAGAACTCCTTGTATGCGGTCTTTAACTTAACAGGCATCTCGCAATCATTAGTACGGTCAAGCTTACTAAAAAGCCCTGTACTGTACTTGATATCAGGGAATATTTTAAGGGCCCTTAAAACATTTAGGTCTGAGTCTTATCTGGATTGCTTCCATACTATAGCTCAAAGCCCTAAAGCGATTGCCAGTGCTTAATTTGTAAACGAACAAGTAGAGGCGGCCCATAGTTTGCTCAGAAGCCTGCGGCTACTGCATGTCGGAGTGCTGAATACCAAGGCCGCATTGTCTTGGTTCCACATGATGCTTCTTTAATCTGCCTCTGGACGCTCTCTGATCCTTGATTTCACTCTTGTAGGCACCTGCTTTTTTTTCTTAGGTGTTTTCACAAGCGCCAAAAAGTGAGTGCCAGTGGCCCCACTTGCAAACGCCTGCTCAAATTAAGCACCATAGGAAGGGCATATCTCTTAACGCAGGTTGGGCCAGATGTATAAAAGAGTTTTACCCATTCTGTTTCAATGGGAAAATGTATTCATACACATGGCCCGTTGTTTCTAAGGTTGCCAGTGGCAGAGTTTTTACCGGCGTGACTAGTATTTTTATGCCCATGCGGGCAACACACATAGAAAAATCAGCTCACATACGTGCCTTTTTTTGCACTTTCGAGTATGTAGTTAAAAAAAACAACGCACACAAGAAAATAATCACTTTAAAAACGTATTTGGTTTCCTAAATGATTGCAAAATGAAAACTAATATAAACACGAACTCCATGCTATAAGTTCATAGAAATTATTTTTCCAGAACTCGTATTCGTTTAGGATTCCCCCGACCTTACAGAAGGTAAAGACAAGAAGAAGCGGCCGCTCTTTTCCCTGAGGAGGGCGCCTGGCAGCCCTAGTTATTACAGAGGACACGCAGCGCCCCCTGTTCTGGGCACTCCGCCCTTGTTTGAATCTATAAGTGAGAAGAAGTTAGGGTAAGTATTCCTGGATCACGGACGCCTGCCCTCACCCCTCCTTCTCAAAGGCGCCGGGGATTAATTGAATTTTTCAGCGGCGCTGGGATACCCGAGCTGCGGCTCCACGGACGCACGTGGGCGGGCACGCTGAGGGTGTTCTTCCGCGTCTGGAGTGCAGCAGCGCCGCGGCTGGCGCTCATCCACTTTAATATGTATTTGAATGAGATTCACTTCTAAGAGTCCTTGATAAGGACGTCCCTGGAACAGCAGACTCTCGGAGGCCTGTTCCAATTTATGCAGATGAGCGAGTGAAGCAGCCAGAGAGAGGGGCTCGGCGAAAGAAGGAGAGAGTGGGAGTGAATGGGCATGGCAGTAGAGAGGGTGACCTGTGCGGATGGGGTGAGAGAACGGGTGGCGGCTTACAGAGGGCATGAAAGTCTGGCAAAGGGAGATGCCTAGACCCCTTGTGCGACCTCATGCACCAGCTAGGTAGAGTCAGATCCAGGGGTGTCGCTTATAGGTGGTCTTGAGTGTGCCCCTCCAACCCCCCACCCCCCCCCCCAACCAACCAAAACAAAATTCTTGGCTTGGTAGTTCGGTATGGGGGCTCGGAGCCGGGTCTACCATGTCTGCCTTGGGTATCACATCCTGATTTCACAGTTAGGTTTTAACCTGTTTATTCTTTGGATCAGGAACGTAAATCTATTTAGGCAGGGCACAGGTCTTAAAAAAAAAGACTAGTATGGAGACTACCCAAGTTATATGGGATGCTGTGAAATCTGACAAAATCTATGTACATAGACAGCATTCATTTCACTTCTTCTCCCACTCCTCTCCCTGTGGGCACCATGGATACTGTAAATTATTGACCGTATCACCCTACCAGTAAGAACCCGTACCCCTGTGCATATGTACGGCCATTCTAGGCACCATGGCCCTTTTACCCATTAGAATCCCCAGCTTCCCCTCCTGCGCGTATCTTGCACCCCCTCTCTCATGTATAGGCCATGAAACCCGCTCCCTCTACGCGATCCTGATGTGAAAGGTAACCCTCCTGCTTGACCCAGGCCTTCCCCATTTCCCTCTCGAAGAAGCATCCTTCGCCTCAGCTGACATAGCCCCCCCCCCCAGTTGTATCTGGCTGCCCCTGTTCTCCCATGTACAGGTCATAAGATCTCTCTCTCTCTCTCTGCGCGACTCTAGCCCTGCATGCACCCTGACCCCCCCTCCTTCTCCTCATATGAGCAAGCCATAAACCCTCTTCTTTCGCAAAGCCCTGTCCTTGAGAGTCACGGCCGCGCCTGACCAGCACCTCCTTCCCTTCCATGAATGCCCCTCTATTGACGAGCCCTCCCTCCGCGCTCGATTGTCCACGCAGGCATGAATACCACTCCTTTGATGACCCCTTCCCCCGAGTCCGGCTGACCACACATGTCCGAGGCCATCGCCTAAGCCAGGAGATACCATTTACTGCCCTTATTGTATGCCTAGCCACCCCACCCCCTGGGCCATGATCAGGCGCACACATCCTACGACACACTCAGCTGCATGATTGCCCTCCCCTCTTATCAGCAGGTCAAGGGTCCCCATTGTGAATGTATGTGGAATAGGATCATCACGAGGATTATAGGAATGTTTTCCTTTTGCGACACACTGACCTGATTGTATCATCAAATGTTCAGCAAATGTATAAAAACCAGAGTCTCACGCTCACTTGTTAGAGCACCTCCCGAAAGACACTGTGTTTCGTGTCCGAAATGACTTGCTCTCCTCATGAGAAATAAACTCTGTTCTTGATTCCTGCTCCCAGCGCCCGTCTCTTTATTTTGGTAATTATTCGGAATGGGAACTAAGAGGCGGTTTGCGCCAGCAGCCTGGGCATCGATAGAATTATGGGCTCACTTTCCACAATTGGCGTCCCAACGCGGGGTCCATCAGTGACATAGGGTTCGGTAAGAGAGATCCAGACGAAAAAGTGAACGTCTAAAATGATCGGGGTATGCCTGCCTTGAGAGGGCCCTAGCCCGGCTGCCGATCGACAGAACTTCACCGATTCTGAACGGACCTCTCTTGAGTGACCCATTGTCCTGACTGGAATCCCACAGGAATGCTACATGGAGTAAGAGAACGATCGGGCGCTGGAGGAGGGAGTCGAAGAGCTGTCCGTATGGTCCGGTCCGGGTAAGATTAAGTAGGGTGTTTTTACACCTGATTGGTAGGGTGGCTCTGTCCACCTGATTGATTGATTGTTTGTATTGAAAACCGGTATTTGTATACTGGCATTGTTGGAATTGATTGATTGTTTGTATTGAAAACCAGTATTTGTATACTGGCATTATTGGTATTGGTTCATTTAGCTTTGAGGGCTACTTGACATATTGGTTCTCTTTTGAGAACGAGACATTCTCTGTTTGCAAACAGCGGCGAATAGGAACGGCGTCCCTCTTTGCAGATAGAGAAGGGTAGGTAATGCAGACTTTTGTCCCCCGTTGCAATTCGTCATGCCTACTTTTCTCCCCACTGAATTGTTTGAAGTCAATTAATAATTGATTGTTGTTTGAAGTCGATTAATAATCGATTGTTGCTCTTTGAGATCTTCCCTGTCCACAAACAGAGACGAATAGGAATATTCTGTTCCCTTTATGGATAGCGAAGGGCAGGTAATGCAGACATTTGTCCCCGTTGTAATCCGTCATGCCTGTTTTTCTCCCCACTGATTGGTTGGTTGCCTGGACATTGTTGTTCCAGGAATTGTTTCGTTTGAGGTATTTTCCATTTGCAAACAACATGAAATAGAAACACTCTGTCTAGTCTTTGCAAGTAGAAAAGGGTAGGTTATGCCCCTTTGTGAATTCGTCAGTCCTACCCACTCCCCACTGGTTGGTGATTGTGGGGTAGCTCGCATGGTCCGCCCAGGAGACTACTCTTATGGAGGACATATGCTCTCTACTCATGGGCCATTTAATAGAAATAGACCGACTGGTCCGTCCAGGAGGCTACCCTAGTAAGTGGAAGTACATCGCTCGGTCTGTCCAGGATGATACCCTAATGAAGGAATATATGTTCCCCTTTTGATCGATAAATCTCGTTCCACCCCGGACCATTTATTGGAGGGGACTCGTCTGGTCCGTCCAGACGTACCCCCCAGTGAAAAGGACACATAAAAATATGAAGTGATCACCGTTCCCTACTAACAAAAAGCTTTAGCTCGAAACACGCTAAGGAAGAGAAAGAAAAATAAAAGGAAATCAGGCTAAGTCAGTAACCCCCTGATGAGCTTTTGACTTCACCAAAAATAAGAAACATTAGAAGTAGTTCGTAATAAGAAATGTAAAATGGCGAAAAGATTCGATATCAGAACATAGCCACGAGGTAGCTAGGCTTCACTGCCTGTTCCTGTTCCCAACATGTCTGCCTCATTGCCCGCCCCGCCCAAATAACGGTCACATGAAATAGAAACAACTCAATAGGTACCTACCCCCATTCCGGAAGCTCCCGAAGTGCAACAGGTCCGCGGTTACGCCCATCCGGAAGGCGAGGCCTGAAGGCACGAGGGACTCGCCTGCCCACGGTCAGGAGGAGGTGGTGTTGGGCAGGCGGTCCAAAAGGGATGACAAGGACCTCTCCGTCTTCTCCCTTCTGCCGCCCTGCAGGCCGCGGGGAGAGAGGGGGCTGTCTTGCCTCAGCCGCCGACCACCCCCCCCCCATCATCAATGGCTGGCACGGCCGATATTGAAGACGACGGAGCCGAGGAGCGGCGCGGGGTCGCTGGAAGGGGGAGGTGGCGCGAACGACCCTCCCCCACCTCCCTCCAGGTGGAGGCTTCCAGCGACACCCCAACACTCTTCGCTTAAGGGTCAACATCAAAAAGAGGTCCTCTGCCCAGGACGGGCACACGCTCCATATCGCCTCTCCTCGACCTTGAAGATTCTATAAGAGCCGGGGGGCCCCCGACCCTCTGCATGGGTGCCCCCGCCCCCTTCACTGGGAACCTCGACATCGGTGCTACTCCTGCCGGCACCAGACTCGGATCGGAAATGGCTAAGATGCCGCCACGGCACAGGCTTGTTCAGTTCCGGAGGAACACCAGAATGACCCGGTAGGAAAATTGTTGCCGCCCTTCCCACTCTTTGACTCATGGTCCATATTGTTAGACTGTTAACCACACTGCACGAGACTTTCTGAACTGCCAATGGAAAGTTCTGGGCCAACCTTGCGAGACTAGAGGCACTCTGACTGTGCTAGAACTCGCCTGACCCCACCCAAAATGGCGCCGACGCAAAATGTGACGTTTTTAATGAACTTTGTTGCACCCTGATCGCGCAAGCTTTTTGCACCGAGATATATATAACGTTTGGATAATGAAAGTAAATATGAAGGATATTGAGTATGTGCTTGAACAATGAATTGACTTAAGGGTGGGTACTGTTTATGAGTTGGGAAATGAATTGGTATAAATGAATGATCATTGGACGATGTATTTATGAACGTATTTAAGATGAATTACTGACATGCATCATGCTTGCTCTGTAGGAGAGTTTAATATGATTTTATTGCACTGCCGCACTTTATACAATGAACTGCCACCAGCTTCGTTCTTCCCATGCACAGCTCCAATCTGCTCCGTGGCTAGCCCACCGGGTTGTAGGCCTGTATTTATGTGTCAACCCTCTTTATTAAAGGTATTTTGGAAACGAAAGCATCATTGTAGCGGATTGCATTAATGAGTTTTGAATGAATTACTACTATGAGCAACGAGAAAGTATGATGAAGGCTAAAGGTTAAAAAGGACCCGATATTTAGCAACCACACTATGTGTGACAGGCAGCCGGAAAGGTGCTTTAGAAGCCCTAAAAACGACACCGCAGAAATGCCACCTGACCGCCACCCTTGTACCCGATGAAAAGAGGTTACGACCAAGTAGCTCATGTCGCACAGATCGTCAATGATTATCTGTCTGACCTTTCTGGTCCATCTGGGCTTAAACGCCGTGATGGTAGGGAAATGCACTACGTGAAAATAGGTCGAGTATGTGGTAGGTAAAGCGTTTCCGGATTACTGCACGTTGATGAGGTTTTGAATGTTGCCCCCACCCCTTCTTTTTCCTCCCTTCTGCAGGTCACGTCGGAACACTGGCTGATGTATGGATGGACGACGACCGAACCGCCGACGAGAGGGGGAGAAGGGGAATGTGAGCATGGTCCTTAGGACAAATAAAAGTTTTTTTTTTAAAGGACGTAGACTTAAACATGACTGTTCCTCCTTAGAGCATAGCAATGGGAGGATGGACTGACATAGAGACTGGACAGGTACTGAGTGACAAAAATAAAATCGACTAGAAAAGACGCGTTAGATGAAATGACTGGACGTTTTGACTAGGTAGGGAAAGGACAAAAAGAAAAATTGTACGGGTAAGGGTTGCCACGGCACCATCCGCCTAGGAAGTTAGAAATGTCGCCGATGTTCAAAATGCACTACTCCCTTTCTCACACTCTTACAGATATAGCCAAGCTGTCCGACTGTTTTCCCGATCAATACTTGCCGTTGCCTCAGCCTGGAGAACTTCCCACCAAAGGAGGGAACAGAAAAATGGTTTAAGATCCAACCATGGGTAACTAGCATGACCAGGTTAATTTCCGATCAGCCAACGGAGGTGTGAGTATTGGTAATTGGGAACGCTCACAGGCGTGACAAACGAGAAGGAAAAGGGGGGAAAGGCAGAAAGAGCTAAGCACGTAGATAAATAGGATAGTAAGGATACGTAGGATATGTATATATAAAAATAGATGTTGTAGACTAACAATTGTTTTCTGTCTTGTTGTGAATGTCTTGTATATGTGTATTACATGTGCCGACTCCCCTGTCTGAGTTTGTGTGTGTGTGTAACGTACGAATATATGTCTCCCCTCTGTCTATATCTGCATGTTACCCGACCTTTGCTGTTCCGTGTTGTGAACGCACTAAATGACCTATTTTCGTACACGTCTCTCTCTCCACCCTTCTTCCTCTCTCTCTCCTTACATGTCATACGTGTACCGAATGGCTCGTTTAGACTGCGGACGACTCTCACTCTCTTTGAGAGCCTCCCTATTTTCTGTCCATCTTTCTGGTAAAATTGTGCCCCACCGGCACCAGTCCGATTTGATACGTATTTGAACACGAAGGTGTTCAGCGAAATTGACCGAAACTAAAATGACTGTATCTTGCCATGTTACTGCCTCTCCTTTCTGCAAAATGAATGAACTTGAATTGGCTAAGAAGGAAAGGACAGGTAAGACGACTAAAGTCCCCCAAATCAGGCCATTTCTAGGGGAACTGTATGTCAATGGCATCCTATGTCTGTTCTTCAGAGACGAACGCCAACGTCTAGATTGACACCCAATACCCAGATTGCCCCACCCCTTTGCACCCAAGCGCAAGCGCCCGAAGCATCCCCGCCCCATTTTTGATAGAACCGCTTCCGTTGTCCCAGGTATAAACATAATGACCATGGGTAGCTGCTGACCCTTGAACGTATCGAGGAAATGTTGTTTTGCCCGATTCTCGACGATAGCACCCCCACCCTGTCTGAAAATGTTGGCCAGTCCTGAAGGGAAATGCTCCGTAATGTCGAATATGATGTAACGCACAGTTGATGGGAATGTCATTTGTCCTCACATGAGTTATAAACAGGACAATGAATAAACATGCCATAAATTCAGTAGGAATGCTGACACATGCACTGCTTGGTAATAGGACCTCTGACTGTGACCAATGAACGTAACTCCCAAATACGCAGAATTGAGGGAGGAATTCACATGCGTAGATATCTTCTTCTGCCATTTCTCTAAAACTTTGTCTTGTACCTATTCAAAGATTCACGATCACCGGAGGAGATGGGTCGGATGTGACATACAGCCTGGCTACAGATCTTGGGACACGTGTGACCTCGACCGAAGGTGGAGCTGCAGAGCAACAAGATACGGACGAGACAGCACTTTCAACGTGGAAAATGAAAAATGACGGGCTGCCCTGAAGCCCTCCGTCTGCTAACCCACGTGTGCCTGGAGTCTCCGTCCCCCTTCTTTGGGCCCGATTGATGGGCCTGCCTGCTTGTTATCCTTTGCTCCCTTGGTCCCTTTTGTGTGTCCCAGGAACACTGACCCAACTCCGCTCACTCTGGAACAGGACTGTGGTCTAACAGCAGAGGACTGACCGCACCCTGCAACGCGCAAGGATAGAACCGAGCTGGACCCATAGCTCCATCGCCGGTGCTCAACAGCGCCAACGACAAGCACTGGGATTAGAGCCTACCAGTGATGGCTCGCTGATAAAAGGACGCTGTGACGAAGAAATACTGTGTATTGAACTGAATTCCGCTCTCAACTACCTGGTCAAAACTGTTCATTGGTCACATTTTTAAGTTAGAAAGATTTATGCTATGTAATGCGTTTAATTGTCAGGAGCACACCGAAAATGTAATTCCCTATGTACTGCAATCCGCCCACCACCTTCACTGCCTATGATTATACGCCACATGTTAGTATTACCAAAATGCTAATTCATCAACAATGCCTGCCTACCTGTAAACCCGTCAGTTGCAGAAATGATTGCTGCTATGTAAAAAGGGGCGACTGTGAAATCTGACAAAATCTATGTACATAGACAGCATTCATTTCACTTCTTCTCCCACTCCTCTCCCTGTGGGCACCATGGATACTGTAAATTATTGACCGTATCACCCTACCAGTAAGAACCCGTACCCCTGTGCATATGTACGGCCATTCTAGGCACCATGGCCCTTTTACCCATTAGAATCCCCAGCTTCCCTCCTGCGCGTATCTTGCACCCCCTCTCTCATGTATAGGCCATGAAACCCGCTCCCTCTACGCGATCCTGATGTGAAAGGTAACCCTCCTGCTTGACCCAGGCCTTCCCCATTTCCCTCTCGAAGAAGCATCCTTCGCCTCAGCTGACATAGCCCCCCCCCCCCAGTTGTATCTGGCTGCCCCTGTTCTCCCATGTACAGGTCATAAGATCTCTCTCTCTCTCTCTGCGCGACTCTAGCCCTGCATGCACCCTGACCCCCCCTCCTTCTCCTCATATGAGCAAGCCATAAACCCTCTTCTTTCGCAAAGCCCTGTCCTTGAGAGTCACGGCCGCGCCTGACCAGCACCTCCTTCCCTTCCATGAATGCCCCTCTATTGACGAGCCCTCCCTCCGCGCTCGATTGTCCACGCAGGCATGAATACCACTCCTTTGATGACCCCTTCCCCCGAGTCCGGCTGACCACACATGTCCGAGGCCATCGCCTAAGCCAGGAGATACCATTTACTGCCCTTATTGTATGCCTAGCCACCCCACCCCCTGGGCCATGATCAGGCGCACACATCCTACGACACACTCAGCTGCATGATTGCCCTCCCCTCTTATCAGCAGGTCAAGGGTCCCCATTGTGAATGTATGTGGAATAGGATCATCACGAGGATTATAGGAATGTTTTCCTTTTGCGACACACTGACCTGATTGTATCATCAAATGTTCAGCAAATGTATAAAAACCAGAGTCTCACGCTCACTTGTTAGAGCACCTCCCGAAAGACACTGTGTTTCGTGTCCGAAATGACTTGCTCTCCTCATGAGAAATAAACTCTGTTCTTGATTCCTGCTCCCAGCGCCCGTCTCTTTATTTTGGTAATTATTCGGAATGGGAACTAAGAGGCGGTTTGCGCCAGCAGCCTGGGCATCGATAGAATTATGGGCTCACTTTCCACAATGCAAGTGATATCACGGTGTGTGACATCGCACATGTTATCACAGGAAGTGACATCACAGTAAGTGACATCACAAGCAATGACTTTATAGGAAGTGACATGACAAGAAGTGACATCAGATCTTAATACCGCACACATATGTTTAGCAGCTTCATCATGAGTATGAGTACCTTTAAACGGTTTACAAGTCTGCATGTAAACACTCCTGATTTAGGCAGAAGGCTCATGCTTTTGTAAGCTGCACATAAAACAATGTTCTTCTCCACCAGGCATAATATTCCATATGCAGCACATTTCCATGAAGATGTGATTGCTTTAGGCAGGGACGGACTGGGAAGCAAAACCGACCTTGGCAAAGTCCTCGGCCGGCACCCCCTCCCCCGGGGAGGGGGGGGGGGGTTGTGGGTGCCGCAGGGGCCCCAAACCGGACACCCACACATGCGGCGCACTGGGGGATTGCCCCGTGCCCGTTATGGCCAGTCCGGCCCTGGCTTTAGCTATCTGCTCACTCCAGAGTTGAGACCACTCTTTTATGTGAAGTGTGCTTACTCAGCCCTACCCACCAGTTAATGTACCTGTGGTGTGAACCTGCACTCATTTTAGGAGATTGGGACTAATTTTTCACCAACAGACCACAACCCAAATGAAAATAGAAAGGCAGAAAGGGAAGACAGGAAAACGAGAAATAGGAAAACCAGATGAAGGCAGAACAGGGGATTAAAAATGAATCTGAAAGAATAAGCAAGTGAAGAGTAGTGAAAGAAAAACGTTATGGCAACCTTGAAATTCAGCCAGCAATAGGACCCTAAGAAAAAGTTTGGGCCTCTATTTTTATGTTTTTACAAACTACACTTTGGCCCCCAAATTCTCACCTCCACATTTAGCACCAGACATCTGTCATGTTCTCATTGTTGGCATTACTATATCTAAACCACCCTCACAGTCACCAGTGCAAACTGCCAGCTCACCTTGAAATCAGTACAACCAGAACACCCACGCAAAGAATGGATCATAAATTTCAGAGTAAGATGTAAAAGCAACTTGTCCTCATTTCAAGGAAAACAGGTCTTTAACATTTAATGATTGGAACTGGTAAATAAAGCATATCATTTCAAGTCTTTGGAAATAATTTTTTGTTGCGGTGTTACTGATTAAGATACTTCTGCTCAAAATGTGAAATATTGTGGTCTTGGAGGAACAAGCAGGAATATGCAAGGCAATCCTTATTTGAAGAGGAAAATGCACAGTTGTGGCATCTGCCTGCCACCCACGCTCCAACCTCATATGCCAAGAATGAAAGACAAATCAGTAACTTTTGATGTAAAACAAGAGAAATCTAATGGCTGAAATGAACAATGTGAAAGCAGAAAATTTAGGCTCAATCCAAGCTTCCCTGTTTGTCCAAACTGTGCGATCCTAGGCAAATCCATCTCTTGTGCTTGGATTAAAAGGCTATAATGTTGCATTATGTATAACAAGCAAGTAGGCCACATATAGAATGCACTTGACTTTCAAGTGACTTCTGCCTGCTAGCCTCACTCTAACCTCATGCACCAAGAATTAACAACAAAACATCAGTGCTTTATTTGAGCCGATTGTTTCCGGTGCTCAGCACCAGCACTTAATCATCAACCCTCTTATTCTACCCACTCTCTCAACCAGGGGCGTAGCTATTAATAGTCCAGCAGGTGCAGTTGTCACCAGGGCCAACACTGTGATGGACCCACTCCATCCCAGTTGCAGGTGTGTGTACTCCCCAAATCGGCAGTAGGAGGTCCATTTTCCTAGCAGTGAGGCTCAAAGGACCCTCACTCATCCCCACGCATTCAAGTTTTCTAGAGCACTTGCAGGTTAGAGCTATTTTTCTATATCTGATCTGACCAGTAGCGTAGCTTGTTCGGTGTGATTGAGAGGGTGTGAATCTTAAATTTCCAACGAAAAAAGCAGTGGGCCACAGTGTGAATGTGTAAAATATTCCAGGTGGGCCCCACTAATGAGCACTTGTCTTAGAAGTTCAATTATGGCTTTTGGAAAGTCAAAGTGCCTCCACGCTGGTGTGTCAGTCATGGAAAACTGCCCCCAGGTCTGGCGGCTCAGTATTCAGTCTTGCTATCTCTTACTGGAGTGGAGGTATTTAGTGCCCTGGCACGTGTCAGTGGCCCAGCAGTGGACAGAGGTTTGGATGCTGTGGTAGAGGCGCTTCTCCGCCTTCGCAGTAAGCCTCCCTGAATTCAATGACAGGTCTTAGGTCCTCCTGGAACATTGCTCTTACTGACACGGTAATGGCTTGCTTCTCCTTCACAGCTGCACACTGCTTCCCTTCTCCTCATTTCCCACATGCAATCTCTAATTATTCAGGCTTGTACCCTTACAGTCCTGACGATGATCCTACTTTTTTTTAAATAGGATCGATAGTCGTAGACTAATGTAAACAGTTTGCACATTAATTGAATCTGATAAAAAAGTGTATTTACTGTTTCCTCAAACTTTTTAGAAATTGTGTTTAATATTCAACAAGCTACCCTTTCTTGCCTGATATATTCCTGTCCTAAAGTGTACTTGTCATGTGTTTATGTAGGATGCAGGATTGTGTCCCACTGTATTGTGTGTTTATGCCTTTGGTTTTCAACATTTTTGAATGATTAAATTGACTGTCCGGTTGGACACTCTTAATATAGCACTGATTGGAGTCTATATTTATCCTGATGAACATACTGTTCTTTTTAAGGACCATTGTTCTAATACTAAACTGTTACCCAAGGTCCTTATCTACCTTTCGGTTTCCCTTGTGTTTTTGAAAGTATGGCATACACATAGGAGGCACAGACAGATAATAGCAAAAGACCAAGGAAAGAGACTCAGAGGACTCCCAGAGCACCAAGAAAGTTGCATTTAAGAAGTTGAACCACTTCATAGCAGATCATGGAGTACACAGGGAGGCGAGCATGTTAAACAGGATTACTTTATATGTCGCTTAAATTGCTCAGGATGATAACAGAAGACAATTGGTTATCTGACATGAGTTGAAGTTGGAGATGTGAGTGAGGGTCATCTCTGGAGTAAACAGTGTGGAAGCCCAACTTAAAAAATGGCCAAGTAAGTGTCTGGAATACCGGTAGTAGGTGAGATTGATACATATAAACAGTTCAAGAGAAAACAGGCAGACAGAAGAATGTTTAGTATTTGAATAGGGATGATGGGTGGATGTGGTTTATTAAGAAGAGGTAGTACCTTACCTTGTTTTACGAACAGCAGTGAAGGTATATCCAAGTGAGGAGAGAGAGCGAGAATAAGGGGTGAGAGTCAGGTGAGATTGCTACAGAAGAGTATAAGAGTGTAGATGGTTTTGAGTTAGTAGAGGTCAGATGAGGTGCATGAGGGTTTGGCTGATTTCAAAATGGGGAGTACTTTTGTGGAGAAGTTTGTGAGGAAGGATAAAACAGAAGCAGCATTATCTGGCTGGATAGTAGGGCTTGAGGAAGGTGTCAGGGTGCTATACCGCTGTGGTTATTCTGATGTGTATTTTGCGGATGCAGCTATATAGTGGACATACTTAGGGTCATATGTCAGGTACTGTATGTATGAAGCACTTAGGGTATTTACTCATTTAACTGTTGTCTCATACAATTGGTGGTTTAAAGGAATATTCCTTTTTGAAGAAACACATCAGGATAGACACTGATCTGTATTTTGTATGATAATTTCTTTTTTTTATTATATCTTAGCCCTAACTGAAAACTCCCTTTAATAAGTAAGCTTTGACTGCTCAACCACAGCTACCACTAGAGACTGAAGGAAAAAAAGAGAGTTTGGATGCCCTTTAATAGGAACAACTGCCAGGGCCTCCAAGAGTGAGGAGAGAAGACAAACGCTGATACTGGTTAGTACTCCCTACCTGCCACAGCACATAAAGTAAAAGCCTGCACAGCACAAATGAGCGAGTCAATTGCTCTTGACATCACATATTATATCACATATGACGGCGCAGATGACATTGTTACTGACCGTGATTGGTACAAGATGTAAATGCTCCACATTCAACCTATATTTGTCTGCAGTGCACTCAGCACCAAATCTAGGTTGGATGTCAGAATATCAAGGAGTGAAATATAATTCTACAATAATACTGTGGCCTAAGTATTGAGAACCAAAATATTGTGAAGCCAAGTATAGATTTACTATTCTTAACTGCACCTCCATTCACCTTGAGGATATTGATCATCAAGCTACATATACGGGACATGAATTATTGTAAACCCAATCTTAACTATACATATGCCTATGCAAACATATTTTCATGATACTTTAGTAGTCATTATTTTGGCCACAATATGTTTATAGGTTATTCCATCCACAGTGTTCCAGTAGCTTTCCCTAATGTAACTTAGATAAGTACATCAACTGCAGCCTACCATATGTGTTACAACTTGTGTATTGTATATTAGAACATGGGACTGTAGGGAGCTTCATTTAAGAGAATGAAGTGGCTCAAGGCTAATAATGGCTGCTCCAACATTCCTATGTTTTTTTCTATTTCTCCACTTTTGAATAGAACATTCTGTCCTCAGTGGATAGAATGTTTTAATAGCCTTACAGTCCTTCTGCATCGGGCTATACCTGTTAAAGGACCTCTCCATAGGCCCGCGATAACTTGGGTTCGGGCCCCTAAAACAGGTTTGTCCCTCAGCAGCAGGCTATAAGTCTATAATAGAGATATAATCTCCAGACCTTTATTAAAAATAAATGTGAGTATAAGACAGATATTGCATTAAAAGAATTAGGTAAAAGATCAAGAATTTAGTTATTAGAAGAAAGATCAAGAATTTGGTTATTAGAAGCAAACAGCAGATTTGTGCATATTCCTGAACCTAAACTAATGACTATAATGGACTTCATAATTTACAACATCAAATAAATAGGATTCTGCAGCATATTTTTCATATGGAAACCTAATCATTTAGCTTATTGACGCTCTCATCGATTGGCAGGTTTTCTTGCTCTTCCAGTTCCAATTACTTTCTTACCTGCATTGTCACCTCATTATCTTATATTTTCGTCTTTTCTGTCTAATTTTCCATACTGCTAATAATGGCTTAAGCTTACTGAGTGGGTCTGTATGATCTGTAACCAACGTCATCATGGGTCTGATTCACAAAAGTTGCTTGAAATAATGTGAATTACACCTAAAGAAAACAGAAGCACTCATACTCTGAACCATTAACATGCACGACCATCTAAGATTTATATATTTTCATGTGAGGAAATGACACACACCAAAATACAATCGCACGTTGGATATTATGTTTGTTTTATTAGTAGGAAAAGTATTTTCATTTCAGTGAAATCATTTCCTTAACATCCCTATTGCCTCTAAAAACTTTATTTACTTCAACCCTTTAGCAAGAGGAAATATACAAGCATGTGTTGGTGAGGGAAACTGCAAGCAAAGGCTTGTTAAATGCCCACAAATGGGCAACTTTGTGGGTGCTCACCAACATTTTCTGGTGGAAAATACACAAACCTGCCCCAAGGAGTAGATTTCCACAGACAAATACATTTCACTATGGTGGTGGGATTTCTGGGCGAGTGAACTTCACTTACGAGTGCTGTGGAAATATCTGCAGGAGTCCCAGGGCACACATGGGTTAATCGGCTCAACTTGCAACAATTTAAGCCTTGTACCACTGGTTTATTGACACAATCTTACTACCAAAACGAGCACCAGGTACACACCTTTAGCACTTGACTCTAAAGGGAAGTGAAGTTGGGCAATCCAAGACATGCTCAGGGAGGCGGTGTGGGGATAAAGACCCAGAACACAATGAGCCATCCAATAGAAATCAATACATCAATGTCCGGTGTTTTTACTTAAAAAAGAAAAAGTTCTTTACCTCTGCACATAGCAGAACACCGTACAGAATAATCAGAGGACACTCAGTTGGGAATCATTTTGATGAAAGTGTTATCACCTATGTGGCAGAAGCACTTTCTCCAAATCTTAATGCTGGGCAGGCCTCAACATAACTTACCACTTTTCTATTTCATTACAAATAGAAAAAAATGAATACCTGGTTGCCATTGTTATATTCCCCTTCCGGGGTCCACATGTCTTTCATGGCAGACCCACGCTGGAAAAGTCTGAACTGGAAGGACTGCCCTGCATAGGACAGGGTTCTCTGTGTCCTAAAGGCAGTATCCTATGCTGGAGGGCCTGCCTCCAAAGGCTGTGTGGTGACAGAGGCGGGGGGGGGGGGGGGGGGGGGTCACTGGCACTCATGTTATGGCACTCATACAGTATTCGAAAAAGACAAGATATGCAAATCCTCACACCAGAGACACAACTGAGAAGATGTGTGTGACCTTACATGACAGATACAGCAGACACAAAGGACAAGATGTGCGTGTCTCACATGCTAATGACGTACCCTCACAAGATAGAGACAAAGCGCGAGACGCGTGCCCTCACACCACAGACACAAAGAACAAGAGATGTGTGTGCCCTCATACCACAGACACAAAGAACAAGATGAGTGTGACCTCACACCACAGACACAAAGAACAAGATGTGTGTGCCCTCACACCCCAGACACAAAGAACAAGATGTGTGTGACCTCACACCACAGACACAAAGAACAAGATGTGTGTGACCTCACACCACAGACACAAAGAACACGATGTGTGCCCTCACACCACAGACAAAAATAACAAGATATGTGTGTGACATCACACCACAGACACAAAGAACAAGATGTGTGGGAACTCACACCACAGACACAATGAACAAGATGTGTGCCCTCACACCACAGACACAAAGAACAAGATGTGTGTGAGATCACACCACAGACACAAAGAGCAAGATGTGTGTGTACTCACACCACAGACACCAAGAACAAGGTTTGTGTGCCCGCACACCACAGACATAAAGAACAAGATGTGTGCCCTCCCACAACAGACACAAAGAACAAGATGTGAATGACATCACACCACAGACACAAAGAGCAATATGTGTGTGTCCTCACACCACAGACACAAAGAACAAGGTTTGTGTGCCCTCACACCACAGACACAAAGAACAAGATGTGTGGAACCTCACACCACAGACACAAAGAACAAAAGGTGTGTGACCTTACATGACAGACACACGGGACCTGCTATGGATGCCCTCACACCACAGTCACAAAGAACAAGAGGTGTGTGACCTTACATGACAGACACACGGGACCTGCTGTGTGTGCCCTCACACCACAGACACAAAGAACAAGAGGTATGTGACTTCACACGACACACAGGACCTGCTGTGTGTGCCCTCACACTACAGACACAAAGAACAAGAGGTATGTGACTTTACCCGACAGACACACAGAACCTGCTGTGTGTGCCATCATAAAACACAGTCACAAAGAACAAGAGGTGTGTGACCTTACATGACAGACACACAGGACCTGCTGTGTGTGCCCTCACACCACAGACACAAAGAACAAGAGGTATGTGACTTCACACGACACACAGGACCTGCTGTGTGTGCCCTCACACTACAGACACAAAGAACAAGAGGTATGTGACTTTACCCGACAGACACACAGAACCTGCTGTGTGTGCCCTCACACCACAGTCACAAAGAACAAGAGGTGTGTGACCTTACATGACAGACACACAGGACCTGCTGTGTGTGCCCTCACACCACAGACACAAAGAACAAGAGGTATGTGACTTCACACGACACACAGGACCTGCTGTGTGTGCCCTCACACTACAGACACAAAGAACAAGAGGTATGTGACTTTACCCGACAGACACACAGAACCTGCTGTGTGTGCCCTCACACCACAGTCACAAAGAACAAGAGGTGTGTGACCTTACATGACAGACACACAGGACCTGCTGTGTGTGCCCTCACACCACAGTCACAAAGAACAAGAGGTGTGTGACCTTACATGACAGACACACAGGACCTGCTGTGTGTGCCCTCACACCACAGTCACAAAGAACAAGAGGTGTGTGACCTTACATGACAGACACACAGGACCTGCTGTGTGTGCCCTCACACCACAGTCACAAAGAACAAGAGGTGTGTGACCTTACATGACAGACACACAGGACCTGCTGTGTGTGCCCTCACACCACAGACACAAAGAACAAGAGGTTTGTGACTTCACACGACACACAGGACCTGCTGTGTGTGCCCTCACAGCACAGACACAAAGAACAAGAGGTATGTGACTTTACCCGACAGACACACAGAACCTGCTGTGTGTGCCCTCACACCACAGACACAAAGAACAAGAGGAAAGTGACCTCAGACGACACACAGGACCTGCTGTGTGTTCCCTCACACTACAGACACAAAGAACAAGAGGTATGTGACTTTACCCGACAGACACACAGGACCTGCTGTGTGTGCCCTCACACCACAGACACAAAGAACAAGAGGTATGTGACCTCAGGCGACACACAGGACCTGCTGTGTGTGCCCTCACACCACAGACACAAAGAACAAGAGGAAAGTGACCTCACACAACACACAGGACCTGCTGTGTGTGCCCTCACAACACAGACACAAAGAACCAGAGGTATGTGACCTCACAGACGACACATAGGACCTGCTGTGTGTGCCCTCACACCACAGACACAAAGGACAAGATGTGTGGGACCTCACGCCACAGACACAAAGAACAAGAGGTATGTGACCTCACAAGAAGCACAGGACCTGCTGTGTGTGCCCTCACACCACAGACACAAAGGACAAGATGTGTGTGACCTCACGCCACAGACACAAAGAACAAGATGTGTGTTACCTCACGCCACAGACACAAAGAACAAGAGGTATGTGACCTCAGACGACACACAGGACCTGCTGTGTGTGCCCTCATACCACAGACACAAAGAACAAGAGGTATGTGACCTCACACGCCACACAGGACCTGCTGTGTGGGCCCTCACACCACAGACACAAAGGACAAGATGTGTGTGACCTCACGCCACAGACACAAAGAACAAGATGTGTGTGACCTCACGCCACAGACACAAAGAACAAGAGGTATGTGAATGAATGAATGAATGAATGAATAAAAATTGCATTTATATAGCGCATAAACTACCCTGAGGCCTCGCAGCGCTTTTGTCTGAAACAGAAGGGTACAGGAATTTCGTGCTAGCAGGATGTACCAAATAGGTGGGTTTTTAGAAGTTTCCTGAATGCCAGCAAGTTGTTGGTCCTTCTAAGCGAGAGGGGGAGGGCGTTCCACAGTTTTACAGCATTGAATGTAAATGAGCGGCCTCCCCAGCGAGCTTTGTCTATCTTGTTTGAGGTAGCCAAATGGAATGAGCCGGAGCGCAAGGCTCTATGGGGGAGGTATGGGTTAATCAAAGGATGCATTATGGCAGGACCGGTCCTCCAGATTGATTTCTGCGTAATACACGCAGCTTTAAACTGAATCCTAGCTGTTATGGGCAACCACTGTAACTTCTTAAGGCACTGAAAAGTCTAAAGATAATCCCTGGAAAACTGATACCCTCACTCGCACTCCCTATTCTAAGTAATTTGTTATATAGTTACTGGTCAGAAACTATTTTATACCGTTCACAGACTTTTATTAAAAACATACATATGGAGAAAATTCATTACACAATACAGTTCATAATATAAATAAAATCAATTTGTGCACGCAATAAAAAGCAACATTAAAAAGTATTCATAAACATATACAGATGAGGCAGGGAGAGAAACAATTTTTTGCAGATGCTAAAGTGTCAACATATTCAAAAATAAGTGAAAACAATATATTAATCTAGGGCAAGAGATGTTTCCTATGAACAAAAACAGAAACCCCTTATATAAGCAAAGTACCTATATCTGTTATTGATTATAAGATTCAAATGCCCTATTTACATATTCATATATATCCTCTATGACAGTATGCCTGATGTTAGGAATTTCCTGGGCTTGAATTCTAAAAGACAAGAAATGCGTCGACGCGTTTCGGTGTATCGCCCTTGGATGTTGGCACACCTTCTTCAGGACAGTTCAAGATCGTTAGGGGTTTAAGATATGATATCCTTCCTGTGTATAGAAAAGGATTAATCAGTACATTGGAATTGCCTTACTTGTAGATAAGTACACTTCTAACAACTAGGATTCTATTCGTACCATGTGTACACCTTTCTAACAAACACTGTAAATCTATTTAAATCCACCATTACCTTCCATTTATTATCATCCCTCCCGTGATGCTAGACTTGCCTCTAGAGTTCGTTTCTAGCTTTTATGTTACAACCTCCGTTATAACCTAGTTTATGACCAGTTTTTCTATGGATGTACTAAATCACACCATTCACACCGAAGTTACTAACCTTGGCTGGAAAGGCTCATATATGTATTATGAAATTCGTTTCCACGTAGTGCTGGATATTAAAATTGATCTTCTCTTTGAGGAGTAAAATCTGATGGTAAAATGCACATGGGATAGTGTTGTCACTATGGGGATTCTATATGTTCCTCTGAATAAATCTCTCATATTCTAATGGCATTTCTGGCTACAGGAATTTGGTCTCCTTGTTACCTTTATGGATGTTAGCTTTCCCTTGTTTCTCAATGGAACGTTGTCTAGTATTTTTGGCGCAGGATAAGGCCTTCTGGATCATAGGACTTGAAGCTGTTGCTTGTTTCGCTTAGTCCAATGGAGCCCCTATATATAATAATACCGATATTTATTTTAGAATAAATATATGACTTGTTGTCATTACTTCACCGTTATCCCCCTGTAGGCGTATACGTACCTCCAAAAGTCAGGGGTATCCTCCTCCCCGTGGTTTACTTTTCTTTATTTCACTCCCATTCCACTCTGGATAATGGTAAGGGGATATGTAGTAGCACTAGTTAATCTGCATGGGAAGCAAATTGCAGTTTGTAACCCAAAGTTTTAAATGTTACCTCTGGTTAGTTTTTAAATTTTGGTTCTAGTTTATTATATATTTTTTAAGACTATATATGGAATATACTATCCATTAATACCTGTTGCCCCCTTAATAAACTGCCAGTATTCTAGATAAGGCTCATTATTTAATTCTATCTATTAATGACATCCTATTGCTAACTCCCTTTTCTGGCATAAGCGTTGCTGGTCTTGTTATTATTACTGCTCCTCTACGTATTGTGAGTGGGTTAAGCTATGCAAAATCCCCAGTGTTGTCAAAGGCGGAGCAGCCCCCGTTATTGTATTATTGCTCCTCAGCACACTAGTTGCAGGGTTGGACTTAAGGGCAGGCTTAGCAGATTGCCTCCGTGGGATTTGGTAGAGCAGTCGGGCGGCACAGTTCTGTGTGACCTGAAGTTAGTTAATTGTGGCCTTTGGGGCTCCTAGATAGAGAGCATTGCCATTATCCAGGCGGGAGAGTATTAGGGCCTGAACCATAACTCTCCTTGCCTGGAACGGAAGAAGAGGGAGGATCTTACGGAGCATCCTCATCAAACCGTAACAGGTGGATGAGGTCTTAGTGGCCTGGACAATAAAATCCAGGGAGCTGTCTAGCCAGACTCCCAGGCTTTTTATCTGAGTTTTTGGGGAGGGAGGGGGTCCCATACATTCCAGCAACATAGGGACCAGAATGTTGGGTACGGGGTTGCCTAGTAACATAATTTCTGTTTTTTGTCCGTTGAGTCTAAGACAGGAGAGCTCCATCCATTTGGCGACCGCCTCCAAACAGGGGCCCAAAGTGCTAGACAACCCCCCAGCCTGATTTATTGAAACCACAAGCCGGGTGTCATCTGCATAGGTGACAATTTTGATGCCAAAAGGATGGACCACCTCCGCCAGAGGTCTCATGTAAATATTAAAAAGGGTGGGGCTCAGGGCAGAGCCCTGAGGCACCCCGCACATGAGTGGCTGCTTAGTGGAAACAATGTCTCCCTCAAAGACCTGGAAAAAGCGCGCCTCCAGGAAGGAGGTCAGCCATGTCAGTGCCACGCCCGACACCCCCATGCCACTAAGACGATGTAATAAAGTGGCAGGGTTGACCGTGTCGAACGCGGCACTGAGATCTATTAGGATGATGGCCGCCTTGCCTCCCCGGTCTAGCAGACTCCTTGTCTCCTCTATCACGGCCAATAGAGCTGTCTCAGTCTCGTGCTGGGGGTGGAACCCCGTCTGGGACATAGAAAGCAGTTGGTTAGATTCCAAGTGCTCGACCAGTGAGTTGTTAATGTGTTTCTCCACCAATTTGCTCATCCAGGGCAAAAGGGAGATAGGGCGATAATTGGACAAGCTGCTTTGGTCCAGATTGTTTTTTTTTAATAGAGCCCTGACCATAGCGCATTTCCATGATACAGGAACTATGCCTGAAACAATTGAAGTATTGAGGACATCAAGGATTACTGGGCGGATTGTATCAATTACCTTAATTAGAGATTAAGGAGGCGCTGGGTCTTTCGGGGAACGTGAGCTGACCTTGGGAATTATTTTCTCCAAGGAAACAGGGTCTACAGGAGTGAATTGTTCCACCATGCAGATGGTCGGTGAATCGGAATTCACAGTTCCAGCTGTTTCTAACTCGGCACTGTTAGGGGTAAAGGAAGCATAAATGGTCTGGATTTTTTGATAGAAGAAAGTTGCCTGGCCATTGCATCGTGTCCGTGCTCCCTCTGCGGAAACCAATTCTTGGGGCGGGGAGATCAGTGATTTAGCTATCTTAAAGATCTCCTTGGGCGAGTTGGCAGCTGTATTAATTTTGGTTTCATAAAAGAGGGCTTGTGCTGCCTTGCTTTCAGTTTTGTAGAGACGGACCGCTGCTCTGTAGTCTGCTTTCTTATCTTGAGAGTAGTCCCGTCTCCACCCCCTTTCCATCTTACGGCAAGATTGTTTCATGTACCTTAGTCTAGCTGTGAACCACGGGGCTACTTTTTGTCTCTTTATATGCTGCAACCGTTCTTTGGGAAGGACTAGATCGAGGGAGTTCTGGATCCAGTTGTCAAAGTTACTGCTGGCCTGGGTGGGATTAAGGACCTTTACTGGCTTGAGATCAGCAAGGGCAGACTCCCAATGAGTAGAGGAAAGTTTTGACCACTTCCTACCCCATTGTTTTTTGGGCTCCTGGATAGACATGGAGCTCCCTGTTACCCAATTTAAGGGAATCAGGTAGTGGTCAGTCCAGGGTAGAGGGAGAGGTGTTTCAGTGGTTAATGTATTAATATTACTGAATATGTGATCCAGTAAATGGCCCTTATTATGTGTCGGAACAAAACCTTTTTGTGCCAGATCAATTGCTTGGAGACTCAGCCGCAAATTATTGGCCCAGGGGTCAAGAGAATTATCCAGGTGGAGATTTAGGTCGCCTAGTGCCGTATAGTTGGCCGATGCAAGTGCTGAGTCGGCGACTAGGTTGACCAAGTTGGGGATAAACTGACCCAGGGCTCCAGGTGGACGATAAACCAGGATACCCGAAAAGGTGTTTATTGGAGAAAATTCTAATGCAAAGGACATGCTTTCGCAGTCTGACAGTGTGGTAGGAGTGATACGATAGTGATATCTCTCTCTATAAATGATAGCCTACCCGCCTCCTCTACCAGAGGTGCGGTCGACTCTTTTTATCGTGTAACCTCGCGGAGTGGCACAGACAATAGTTGGGTCAGCTTCCGGTTGGAGCCCTTTCTCTGTCAAAAAGAGAACGTCAGGCTCATGCTCTTCTATCAGTAGGGTTACCTCAGTGTAGTGTTTATACAAAGATCTGCAATTGAGTTGAAACAACTTCCAGCGCCTATGGGTATTGTGTTTTCCAGAGGTATTGGGAGATAGTTCCAGATTGCAGTGTTTGCAGTGAGTCGTAAGGTCTAAGTGTATAGAGTGTAGGCATTTAGCATTAACAGCAGGTCTTAATTCAGCTAGTCTTAGGGGGTCATAGGTAATTGGGCTTTTAAATATAGGATCAAGGGTCTGGGGCCCTGGGCGCAGCTGGACGCGGACTGGCGCAGACTGGCTTCTCTTAGGCGCCTCTTCGGCGCATCCGCGGCGCTCCCGCTGCGCGTGTCCGCTGCGTGACAGCATCATGTGCTTTAATGTAGATTGGGTTCTTGTGAAAGCTAGAGCATCACCTTACAAGATGGCTGCCCGCTAATGGCACCACCAGGAAGTGCAATACACTGTATGTGACCTCAGACGACACACAGGACCTGCTGTGTGTGTCCTCACACCACAGACACAAAGAACAAGAGGTATGTGACCTCACACGACACAAAGGAGCTGCTGTGTGTGCCCTCACACCACAGACACAAAGGACAAGATGTGTGTGACCTCACGCCACAGACACAAAGCACAAGATGTGTGTGTCCTCAAACCATAACCACAAAGAACAAGAGGTATGTGACCTTTAGACACAAAGAACAAGAGGTATGTGACCTTACACGACAGACACAAAGAACAAGATGTGTGTGTCCTCACACCACAACCACAAAGAACAAGAGGTATGTGACCTTGCATGACAGACACACAGAACAAGAGGTATGTGACCTTACACGACAGACGCACATGACCTGCCGTGTGTGCTCTCACACCACAGACACAAAGAACAAGAGGTATGTGACCTTACACGACAGACACACAGAACAAGAGGTATTTGACCTTACACGACAGACACATGGAACCTGCTGTGTGTGCCCTCACACCACAGACACAAACAATAAAATGTTTGTGACTTCACATGACAGTTGTCGAGGACAAGATGTACGTGGCACTGGTACAGCAGATGCCACGGTCAAGGAGCACAGAACAAGATGTATGTGACCTCACGCCACAGACACAAAGGACAAGATGTGTGTATCCTCACACCACAGACACAAAGGACAAGAGGTGTGTGCCCTCACCCCACAGACACAAACAATAAGATGTTTGTGACTTCACATGGCAGTTGTCAAGGACAAGATGTACGTGGCACTGCTACAGCAGATGCCACAGTCAAGGAGCACAGAACAAGATGGACACCACACTCACACAAAAGTGTTAAGTGCAATACATTTGAACCCTCACATCAGATGCAGAGAATAAGATATACGTGGTGCTCATGCAACAGACTCCAAGGTCAAGACGTATGCTCTTCTTTCAAAGCTCAATCACAATCCCTCTGCCTCCCCAGTGGATCCTTGCCCAGGTGAAATCCTGAAAATCTGTCTTTTAACGGTGGCCCCTTCAGTCACGTCAAGGCCAGGTACCTGCTCTGTGGAAAACAGCGCTGATCATCCCTTTGTTTAAAAACACACACTAGAGCCTGCAAAACTGTCTAACTATCGTCCAATATCTTTCCTACTTCAGCTCGCTAAAATCAGGGAAATTTGCGTAAATATGCAACTGTCTTCTTAATACCGACCAATCAGATTTCCATCCAATCTTAGTACTGAAACCTTGTTGACAGCCTCCAGCAATATCTGGATGGTTCAGGATTCAGGGGCCTCTGCTGCGCTTGTGCTTCTCAATCTCTCAGAAGTTCTCAACATGGGGGGCGTGGCTTCGGCGCCAGCCAAGATGGCGGGATAGCGGCGGAGCTCCCGTGACATCCTTCACTCCTGTATTCCTTTTGGCACTTCGCAGGGTGGTAATTCAAGCAGGACTTACACCCGTGACTACTACGAGATGTGAGGAGTCCGGTGACGCTTTTGTTTCTTCATTCCCTCGCTGCTTCGGCACTCATGCGGTTCACGGACTTTGGCTGCTGCGGTCCCGGCAGCCATTTCGCAGTTCTGAGGTGGCAGTCCTCACCGCAATTATGGAAGCTCCGTATTCAGTTTACGCTGCTCTCTTCTTCACATAAAAAAATGTCTGTGATATCCCAAGATGAGGTGAGCCGTTTTCCTTCATGTCTATCACCCATGCGAAGTACCTAAAGTATATATCACTGCGGCTCCGGACTCAAAGTTCCGCCCGCCATTTCACGACTCCCTCACTTTGCTCTTTTGCCTGCATTACTGGGGCTTCCTATGCATCATCTCTTCTCACCAGGTACTTCTAAATGTATGGAGGACCCATTAACTGGACGTTGTCTGTTCAGCAACATCTGGCTCAGCCTCTCGGCGTTTCTGCCAGCTGCAACATTATGCCTAATTTTTGAAGTGTTCTCTCACCTGCTACTTTACAAATGAGGGATATTATTGGTTTCCTCTCTAGTTCTTGTTTTCACCATGGCTTGCACCCTTTCAGACTAAGCATATTTTTTCTCTGTGTTACATTCTGCCCTTCCAACTTCGCATACAGGGATGCCGTGCCTGGTTTCTGACTCTACTAGGTAGTATGCAAGCTCTTATAACTGTCTCCTAATTGAATAGGTGCGCTCGAGAGTCCTGTTTTAGCCCTGCCTGTGCCTGTTGTGTTTCACAGACTCTCTTCACCTTTTTTTGTTACCTCAGAGCCAGTGCTTCCTTTCACCGCATTTCTCTGTTTGCTCATACATGGGAAAGCTCCGCAACTTGAAACTATCCACTGTAACAAAAGGTCCTGTCCACTCGGATTCTGATTCTCCTTCGCAGGAAATGGAGGAAGGCGCAATGTCTAAACCTGAAGCTCACTTGGGGGCTATCTCTAAAACTCAAAACGGCACCAAGCGCCCCACTACGCTGGCATCTTCTAAACGCCTTAAGAAAGATCCTCCATCTCCGGATAATGCTGCTCTTAGACCCTTATGGAAACAACCTCTCAAGCCATCCAGAACATGCAAGAAAAATGGGCGACCTTGGACTCCCGAGTTGTTTCCCTTGAACAGACAACAGAATCTATCCAGAGCTCCTGCTCCCGTATTTCATCCATGGAAACTGAAATTATCCACCTCAAGAGACATACAGAGGATTTGGAAAATAGCAATCGCAGGAATAATCTGCGGCTTTATTGTCTTCCTGAACTCACAGAGGGGTCCAACCCTACTGCGTCCAATCCTTTCTTCCCAAGGTCCTAGACGCTCCTGCCTTGTCTTCAGTCAACATTCAGAGAGCGCATCGTCTGGGTCCCAAAGTCTCCTCTAAACCTCGCGGTGTCATCATGTTGTTTCTTCAATATACAGATCTTTTACAAGTGCTTTCTGCCGCCAAGGTCAAAAAACAAATTGTTTGGGAAGGTCATCGTCTCTATCTGTCTCAAGACGTTGCTAAGGCCACGGCTGATCATCGGAAGAAATTCCTTGACATGCGTCCACAGCTGAGAGCGCTCAATGCTAGATATGGCATACTACACCCGTGTCTTTTCAAAGTTATGTATAAGGAGAGAACCACCACATTTGAAGATCCTGCGGCTTTGCAAGACTTTCTTCGTCGTCATGGGACGACTGATATGGATACTTCCAGAGTCACCTTATTTGATTTGGACTTGATTGGTCCCTTTTTTGCCTGAGTCTTGTAACTCTTGTTTTCATTTTGTGTTTTATTCTCCTCCTAATGTCTAATCCTTCATTATTGACCTTTGTTTATCTCCCCTTTTGCAGATTTCCTTCCAAGCGTTCTACCCTGTTGTTACTTCCATTACTTATGTGGATTACTTATTTTGCCTTCTTTTCTATTATGTAGACGGAGTTCCAGTTGCGGTTGCTTTCTCGCTGTTGTTGCCGTTGTCTCTGGTGCCGTCTTCCACCTGTTCCACCTTTTGTCTCATAAGTACGTCATTCAGTCCTCTGTTTTGGACTGTACTGTCTCTATGTTCTCTATCTCTTTCTGTCCCTTCTCTTTCCCAACAGTGGCTTTCTTCTCCTCTTTCTTCCTTTTCTTTCTTCTTCATCTTTTTTCCTCATTCTCTTTCTCTTTTCCTATGTCTCTCTCCTTCTTCTTCTATCGTCTTCTCTATCTTACATCTCAGTTACCGAGATAATTTTTCTTGCTTTTCTCTTGTTGCTGACTTAGTAAGCATGTTTTCATTTTGTAATATATTTTTCTCATTGTCTTTCATTCCATGTTATTACTTGGAATGTTAAGGGTTTAAATAACCCTGTTAAGAGACAACTGGTACTGTCACATTTGGCTAGACTTAAAGCTGATGTGGCTTTCATTCAAGAGTCTCATCTCTCAGAGGCTGAAGCCTTAAAAGTTAAACGTTGTTGGGTAGGACATGTTTTCTTTTCTCCCACTAATACTAAGAAGGGTGGAACTTTGATTTTACTTCATAAAAAGCTAAATGTTTCTGTTATCTCTCAAGAATGTGACAACCAGGGTCATTGGTTAATGGTTAAAAAGCGTATTGATAAGATACCAATTGTGTTGTTTAATGTCTACGCCCCCACTGGTGTTGATCAATTATTCTGACCCTCTATCTCTGACAAACTCTCTACTCTAACTGAGGAATACATCATTTTTGGAGGGGACTGTAATTTAGTTTTTGATCCCATTCTAGACAGACACTCTAAAGTCAGGTTCTCACCCTCTAGAATGCACTCCCAGTTCACAAACACCATTCAAAACAATGCCCTTGTAGATATTTGGAGACTGTGTAACCCCGATCTTCAAGAATATAGTTTTTATTCCCCTGCACATAATTCTCAATCACGCATTGACTATCTTTTTCTTAGCAAATCCCTCACCCAACACGCTATCCACTCTGACATTGGTTCTATTTTGATCTCTGATCATGCCCCGGTGCTCGTTGACATAGACCTCCTCCCCTTTTCTCCCCATTCTGGTAGATGGAGGTTCAACAATTCCTTGCTCCTACTTTTTGTACAGAGTTCTCTAAATTTGCTTCTGAGTTCTTTTTGCTCAATCACACATCTGCCTCCTCTTATGTCATGGTTTGGGACTCATTTAAGGCAGCCTCTAAAGATTTTATTATTAATTTTGTTTCCCGCAAAAAAAATCAAATGAAGCCAAATCTTCTTCTTTACTCGCTAATATTAAAAATCTTGAACTTTCCTATCACTCCACAAATTCTGAATCCTCTCTTAAACAACTCATAGACGCCAAGATTTCTTTTAATAAATTCATCACGCATGCTGCTTCTAATTTTCTATTGAAATGTAACGCACGTTATTACGGGGGCCAAAACAAAATGGGCAAGTTACTTGCTAACTATCTCAAAATCCGAAAGGAGCGCACGAAAATTGAACAGATCAAATCATCTTCTGGTGACTGCTTATTCAAAGATAAAGACATCCTTGACGAGTTCATGCTTTTCTATAAGAATCTTTACACGCCAGAACTTGTTCCCTCTTCGACTGACATTCTTTCTTATTTTCAATCTCTCTCTCTTCCCCCCTCATCTCATGTAAATTTTGAGCCCATGAATGCCGATATCACACTATCTGAGGTCTCTCACGCAGTCTATAAATTGCGTCACGGTAAAGCTACGGGCCCTGATGGGTTTACAATTGAATTTTATAGCCATTTCGCTTCCCTTCTTCTACCAAAAATGCTACTTTTATATCAATACTTTCTGGACTTCGGTCTTTCCGGCGGCTCCTTTCAACAGATAGATAAATATCACTCTCTCTGCAAAAATTACCGCCCCATCTCATTAGTTAATACGGATTATAAGATCTTAGCCAAAATTCTAGCCCTTCAATTGGATCCCAAATTACCCGATTTGATTGGTCCCGAGCAGTCCGGTTTTGTGAAAGGTCACCTCTCCTCGGACAATTCCAGAGTCTTTTTCAACATCCTCAGCAGAGCTTCTTCTTTAGATCTTCCTCTTGCTGCTATTTCACTTGATGCGGAAAAGGCTTTTCATAGGATTGGCTGGGACTTTATGTTTCAGGCTCTCTCTTGGACAGGTATCCCTTCCAAGTTTATCTCTCTTATCTCTTTACTCTATTCCTGCCCCCAGGCGTCCATTTTTGTTAATGGAGCCGTTTCCAATTATTTTAATCTCCAAAGAGGGGTTCGACAGGGTTGTCCTCTTTCCCCCTTATTGTTTGTCTTGGCTTTGGAACCTTTTCTTACCAGAATACGTCAAGATAACTCCATCCTTGGTTTTCGCGTTGCTTCTCAGCAAGTCAAGCTTTCCGTATATGCCGATGACATTCTTTTCTATTGTTCGGACCCAGTCTCCTCTCTTCCCTCCTTTTTACAACAGGTTGCCTCTTTCTCAGCTGTTTCAGGCTATCGTCTTAATGTAGACAAATGCGAAATTCTCCCGTTAAACACTCTTTGTCAGAAGCATCTTTTTGATGTTTTTGGTTTCACGTGGCAGCCAAATAAAATTAAATGTTTAGGTGTTTGGTTCGCTCCCCTTTTATCAGACACTGTGAAACTCAATTTTGATTACATCTCCAAAAAATTGGAATCAGCCATCACTCGTTGGAACCCGCTTTCCTTGTCTTGGTGGGGTCGTCTAAACTCGATCAAGATGATGCTCTCCCCTCTTCTCTTATATACCATTTCTATGATTCCAACCCATATTCCCGATTGTTATTTTAAAAAGACTGATTCTATTTTGCTGACATTTTGGTGGAAAGGTAAGAAACCTGGCATTGCAATATCTTCTTTGCGAAAGGATAAATCCCATTCTGGAGTTCGTTTTCCTGATTTCAAAGCTTATCATCGTGCTTTCACTCTCAAGCAATCGGTGCGTTGGCTTTCCGCGGAGTTTCCTTTTCATCCTCCCCTTTGGTTAACAATTGAATCTGCTTTTCCTTCCCCTTTCGGGTTTCGCGAATTCTTATCCTTTACTTCTCCCTTGATTAATCTTCGTAATCCTGTTATTTCTCCTTCTCATAAGCTTCTCTCTCCATATCTATCCTCTTCCTATCCATGTTCTTCTTCGACACACGAACAACCTATCTGGCATAATAAACAACTTTTGATTCACAATCGTACTTTCTTTTGGAAGTCTTGACATTCCTGTGGTCTTCTTTGGGTTTCTCAGCTTCTATCCCATGAACTCCCTTTATCCTTTTCAGACCTTCGGTCTCAATTTTCGTTGCCCTCTAGTGCACGCTCTCAATATGAAGCACTGCATCCCACTCTTCTGTCTTATCTTGCGTCCTTGCCAAATTCGAATCACATTCCCCATGCTCTTAGCCCTATTGCCTCTGCTCTGGATTCCTCTCCATCTGCTTCTTTCCTGTACAATTCGGCTCAATTTCTGCTGACAGGCCCATGTCGAAGGTTGAGCCAGCCTGGGAACAAGATTTCTCTTTAACTTGGCCAATTGCACTATGGGACAAAATTTGGTCCAAACTCCATAAGACCTCTAGGGCTGCCAATACAACCCAAACACTGTATTTTATTTACAATCGTACCCTTTTCACTCTCTCTGTCTATCCTCTTTCTCTGCAGACACCCTCCCTACTTGCTGGTCTTGTCCCTGTCCATCTGCAAACCTAAAACACATGCTCTTCGATTGTCCCCCCCATTTCTCGATTCCGGATTTCGGTTTGGTCACAAATCCAAAAAAATTTCAATTCAATATTCCCTTCTCTCTCGATCGCATATTTTTGGGCTCTTTATCCTCACCACTTCCCCAATCACATAGACACTATCTCCTAATGGATCCCTTTATTGCCATTGCTTTTCACCATATCACATCTAATTGGAAACAGGCTGTAAATGTTTCCTTTCGATCATGGTGGAATGCAATATGTTTCCATCACAGGTTGGACACTAACTTTGTTTCCCCTGTTACCCTAGCAATTAAGCGAGATCTCCTTTGGCTTCCTTTGGTGGACTACCTATCCTCCTCTACCCCCACCTCCGTCACTCATGATGTTCATTCCATTGAGGTACGCAAACCACCTTAGATTCCTTTTCCATTTTAATAGTTTTCTCTTTTACAGAATGTAATGCTTGCTTTGTCGTTTTTTTAAAGTGCTTAGTTATTGATGCTTTTGTATTTTTTATCTCCTCATATGGTTGTATGATTTCCATTACCCCTTTCTCTTTTCTTGTATAATTTCTGATTTTATCATATTGACTGTTTCTTCTCTGATCTGGTTTCCCTTGTATTTTCTTTAATGTTCAATAAACTCAAACTTAAAAAAAAAGAAGAAGTTCTCAACACACTTTCCCACGCTGTTCTTTTGGACAGGCTTTAAGAAGCTGGTCCACAGGACAATGTATAAAGATGGATTTTGTCATTTTTGAAGGGACACAGTCAGGTTGTTTTCATGGCTCTTTCTCGATCTACTTTTAAAATAGTAAATTGCAGGGTCCCGAAGGGCTCATCGTTATGCCTCTTGCTCTTTAATATTTATTCATCTCATGGCCTCCAGGTTTTTCCTGAACAGACATCCATATTATTTTACAACTTGAAGGAGAGGGTGAACTTCTTCAGAACCAGTTTAAAAGCTTTTCGCATTCTGTGGCTAATTGGATGGATGTGCATTCCCCCTGGCTTGTTACTGATAAGGCTGAGGTCCTGGTGTTTAGTAACCCCGCTGCCTGGAGTTCAAACTGGTGGCCTGAGTCTCTAGGTCTTTGTCTCCCACCCACATTCACTGCTCGAAATTAAGAAATCCTTTTTGATTTAAAATTATCTTTTGAACTTCGCATTAATAAACTAGCTGCCACCTGCTTTTATATGATGACAGTCCTGAGAAAATGTATTCATATCTTACCCAATTTTTCCAGGATAATTTTAGTCCAGTACCTCATCACTAGTCAGTCACTAGATTATTGCAACTCTCGTTTTGTGGGACCCTCTACCTATCTCCCCTCTAGACTACAATTAATGCAGAATGCAGCCGCCCATCTCATTCTACATTTACGCCAAAGCTCCAGTGCTTCCTTCCAACTGGGCGCTCTTATCTCGCTACCGTACCAAATCCACACACAGAACCAGGGGCAAAAGGGGCATTCGCCTGCCATCGGCTCTCACCTAGTTAACCTCCTCTTCCCCCCTATCTCTGCTCTCCCTCTGTCTCTTCCTTTTCCCACCCAGTCTATCCGTTCTAAATACCCACCCCAGCCTTTTCCCTCCCGAAATCCTCACCCCCACTATCTATCCGGCCACTGCCCAATCTCTTTACTATTTCCCCGCTCACATGCCTCTGTTCCCTCAAGTAGCCTGTCCACTCGCAATCTCTGCAATGCCAGCTGGGTGCTCTAAAGCCCTCCCTTTCAGGAAATGTCTTTGATTTTTTCCCTTGGAGTTGGAAGTGAAGCAATTTATTAACCTTCCGACCTATCCTTCTTTTGTGTATTGGTATGCTAAAAAGTAAAAATATAGAGTAGAGTCATTAAGTGATTCGGTAATTTAAGCACGATGGGAATATTTTAAGCATGCGTTGTTATTTCTTGATTTCTTCCAAAAAATAAAAGGCCTTCTGGGTGTTTTTTCAAAAAGACATGAACACGTGTTCCGGCACAGGGATGACCTAATTATGCGCATGGGCGTCCGCAGAATTTTTTCCAGGGGGGGGCAAAAGGTTGACCTCATTACCAGCACGCCAGGTTTGTATGAGTGTCAATTAACTGAGTATAGAGTGTTATTGCAGAAACCTGATGTCCATCTGCTAGTATATTAGTACTGTGTTGGATGGGTGATATGCACTGTTTGATGATGTGCTTTGATGGTATGTAGGAACTCTGCTTTGGGCACATTGATATTCATTTAAGTTCTGACCCGGCCCACCTCCTAGAACCGGGCCTGTAACGAAGCAGCAGATTTGAGGTCGAGAGTTGGCGTGGTGAGGAGGTGAGACTGCACAGTGAAGGGATAGGCGAGGAATGGCACCCTCCTATTGTCGTTACCAGTGGCAGCTATGAGAGCGTTATGTGGGTAAGGCGGCTGCCGTGACCTCTGCCCCGTGAATAAAACATGCAGAGAGGTGAGCCTCGTAGTGTAAACACAAGCCCTGCAGGTATCTGCGCTGTTATGGGTTCGCGGGGAAGGTGAAACTATTGAATTAACACTGCGCCCAATTGAGAAGTGAGGCAGCGACAGCCCCTGCCAGCGGCCGTGTATTGAAGGGTCCGCAGGGAGCCATTCTATGACGAAGGAGCGGCTGCCCCAGCCAGCAGTTGTGTATCTAAAGGGGTATACTTGGAGATGTGTGGAAGCTGCCGCGGGGAGGAGAAGCGCTCAACAAGGGGCCAGGCGCGAGACACGTTTCCTCATGAGGAGAGTACTGAGACTGAGTACTTTTGAATGTTTACGAGTTGTTCATATTTATTTAATTTGTACTGTGTTTATTAACCATCCAATAAAATCAATTTATTTTGAATTGTTCAGTCTAGTGTGTTGGGCTTGGTAGTACTTGTGTGTCATTATTAGTAGTTTTGTAGGTAGTAGGTTAAACCTCAAATATATGCTGTGCTTGCTAGTGAATAATCCTGTCTACTGTGTGCTGTGGGAGGTTGTATTAATGAGGAGTCCTTGTGAGGCCCACTGCAGTATGTCTGAGCTGTGTTGGGTGCATTTGCCACGTTCTATTTAATTTAATTTTGGACCAAAGTAGAATTGCATAGAAAGATAGTTACAAAATAAAAAAAACAACAGTACACAGCAGTCATTTAAATTAAGTGCTGATTTTAAAAGGTAGAAAAGGCTCAGTCAATGTTACACAAATTCAACAGCAACCCTTGTACCTACATTCAAGGTAATAGTGTTAAACATTGGATAAGCGCACACAGCAGCATTGGTTGCTCTCCCTTTGACCACAGTGCACACAAGGTAAGGAAACACAACATGTGGGGTCAGACTGCCAGGGAAGATTGCACAAGACTGAAAAAGTGGGCAGGCTGCAACAATGTAGAGCAATGTCAACACTGTAGCCCAAATTAGCTCCCTTCTCTTACCTGGCTCACAATCGTGTCGTACTACTAGTATTCAAATACTAGAACGCATACCCTACTCTGCACCTTAATTATGCCCTATACCACCACTGCTATTGGCCTCGCTGTGCATCATAACTGACAGACTGTAGCAGAGCACCCTATTATGGCATACGTTGTACTTGCACACAGGTAGGCAGGCACTTCGATTCTTCCTGGATGCAACTTCAAAATTGCTAATTGATGCCAAACACAGTTCCCATTGCACCACAAACCTGCACATTACTGGAACTCACAGCCCTGCTAGTGCATCTCAGACCTCATACCAAGTAATTGCTGTCACTTAGTTACACGATAATCCTGTTTCCTACACACCGCTCTGCAATAACACCGCAGTTGAACTACCAGAAATTCCAATGCTGGAATATGCACAAAGTACTGCCATTGCATCTCAGTCGATACCATGAAGTGCCAGCACTAGTAGCATCGATAGATCTCTGTGCACTTCAGTCCTGTATGCAAACCCCATGTTATTCCACATAGGTCCCCATGCCACAGTCTACATCTGCAGTTGCACAAAGCAAGCATATTAACCTACTGAGTTATCCTATTAGGAATTGAATTGTGATATACAGAATACACACTGACCTTAGCAGCACACGCATTCTGGTTTCTAGGAAACAACAGGGAAAAAAACTTACATTACCCTTTGCATGTAATTCTTTCAAAATCTTGACTAACAAATGAAATAGTTAATCAAAAGAGAACCCTGTACATTAAAAGGTGGTGGGTGAGCGGGCAGAGGCAGGGGTATGATTCTCATGGCGCTGGTGTGGCGTTGAGTGGGCAGGCCTGCAGTAGTGAACGCCATGTGTGTGAGGGCGGACGAGGGTGAAGAGCATCAGAGAGCTGTGTTTATAGTATCACGGGGCACAGAGGGGCATCTTTGCTTGTATCCGGGGGCAGTGGCTGCTCTCACCGCCTGTCCTGTGATACCCTCAGCCCTGCCCCCACTTCCTCTGCTCTCACCAGCCAGTGATGCCCAGGCAGGAATAACCCAAGCGCATAGTGCCTCGAGAACCCTATCACTGTCTGCAGTTGGCACCCCCTTCCCTTCTCTTGGACCCCCGATAGTAAACAGGAGGGTGGTGAGGGGTTAAGTAAGTGACCAAAGGATCTCTGTGACAAACGCAATAACCCACTGTGCTAATGGATCTTTGTGAGTGGAAATACTCGGTCCACCACGAGTTACATTTTGGCAGCTGTTTTCTTTATTTCACATATTTTGTTCTGCACTTTTGAAGACAGCAAAATTGTCAAAAACCACCCACACACTAAAAGTTTCCCACACGAATATAGCATGTATTAAAGCTAGTTTTATATGTATTGTGTTTGAGAACGTAGTTCTATGACAATATAGGAGCACTCACCGGTGTTACATGTGAATTGTGAAATAAACTTTTACAGCTGGATTCCTCTCCATTCATTCAAGAAAAGGGGGCAATTCTAAAACCTTTACTGCGCTGGCGTCACCTCGCTTTACAACGTTTTGGGGACGTAGATAGCCATTAGATCGGGCCGGGGCCACTGGAATTAGGCATCAAGGGAGGAGGGGAGGGCCAAATAATGCGGCAGGGCAGCAGGTGACTAAATTATGCGCATGAAATGAATAATACTGTGGCTTTCTGCAGTTAAAGGGTCCTGGGCGGCGGCTCAAGCAGACGTTAGGGGGGCCTGTGATGATATGCGAGGCAGGGAAAGGTCGTTATTCGTCGTGAACCCAGGCCACTACCGCAGATAATATTATACACACGACACGACAAAAACCATTATTTTTTTAGGAGAAACAGATTTCTCTTAGTTGCAGACCTAAATGCTACTCGGAGTCGGAACAGGCAAGGCAGCAGCCGTTTTCCGAATTCCTGCTCGGCGCCGCCGGGGCTGCTCCTAATTGTTGTGTGTCACGAGGCCGGCCCTGGAAACAAACACCACTGAGTGTGTGTGTGGGGCCCGGCTGTGTGTGACCTTACGCGCGGGCGTGCCCTGCGCGGTACTTTGCAGCGTAAGATAGGTGGCGCAGCACTCTCCGGCGACCGGCGTCATGATGTCATAGGGATTTTGGTGCTGCCTGCTGCTGGCCTAAAATTCTACAATGAAGAGGCCTGCTCACAAAATAAAAACTTCCGAAGTCCGGTTCTACTTCTTCCATTTTATTTATTGAAAATCATGGCCACACTGACTCACCAGATCCAGGGGGGGCAAGTGCCCCCCCTTGCCCCACCCTGCGGACGCCCATGATTATGCGATACAATTATAGACTGAGACGGAAATGCAGTGATGGGCATAGTGTTCAGCATATTGATCGGTTATGTGTATAATATCTAGCACAATGGATTGTCTGCTGTAGCATTTAATGATGAATTGATCGTCCAGCACAGCCAAGAACGCATTAGTTGTTCAATAACGATATATTCGGTAGCACAAGGATGACATATTCTGTGGCATTCTGTAGTTTTGGCATAACCTGTTGTATAAGTATGCTTCAGTCAGTAGTACAAAGATGATATAATGTACACTTTATTGATGTCCTCACACAGTAGTCCAGTAAAGAATATATTGTGGCCTTTTCACAAAGGTATTTTGTTGCACGTAAGGTAGTAAGTACTCCAATGGTACTCTTTTACATACTCCTACATGCCTTTCTGAATTGGCCCCACAACATCTAAAATGGGAATAGAATGGGACTATTAAGGGAATAAGCATACTCAAATTAGTACAAATAGAAAGGAGTGGTGCCCTGTTTGCACTTCTACTAATAAGGAATTGGATGTTTCAGATGTAATTCACAAAGAAATGTAAGAGTACATAAAATATGACTCCTTTAGTACTACTTTCCCTACTCATAAATGCTTTTGTAAATCAACCCCCTTACAACGGTCGGGCTCACTCACTACATGTCACTCATCCAGAACTTTTACATCCCACTACTTTCCAATGTCACCAGCCGCCACTGCACAGAACCCAAGAGCTTTCTAGGGGAGGGAACTAGAGTCTACAGGGTGTTCAGGGTGAGCTGCCCTCAAACCTAATATGCACCCACAAAAAGAAGCTATCCTGAATAAATCTCCGACTTCACACAAATTGATAAGCACTATGCACTAATTTAGTGGGGTGCTGGGTATCTCAAAAAATGTGAAGGACTGTCCTCACACACCACGAGGTGTCATGCTTCATCATTGCCAGTCCTCGCTCTCTATAAATTGCGTTTGGTAGAGGTCGGGCCTACAACTGGAGACTGGGAGGCACGTCTAAAAGCTAAGTGGGTACCCATGATAAAGTGAAGGTTTAAAAAACAATGTAAACACCAAAATACATTTATTTGTTAGGTATTTACTTGATATTAAAAATCAATGTGGAGATTTGGGGAGCTAGTACCCCAGCACCACCAGCGTTGTCTGTGGCATTCATCAGGACGAAGTAACTAGGGCTCCTTTCTAACCTCTTCTGGTTTAGATACTACCAATACATAGGGTGACCCATGTCATCCTCTACCCAATGTCGGGGTTTCTTGAAATCCCAAGTAATGGTCCTTATTGCCCCATGGGAAGAGGGACAGAGGGACTCCTGTAGTCACACTTGCCTCAAGGTGCGTCCCTCGCGGTTCTACTAAAAGCGCCCTCTTCTCTCCCCGCTGATCACAGAAGAGGTTAGATAGGAGCCCTGGTTACTTCGCACAGCAGACTCCAAGGACCAGACGTGAGTCCTCACACAACAAGACCTGAGTGACCTCACATAACAGACGCCAAGGACAAGATGTGCATGCCCTCATACTGGATATCTAGCACACTACCTGCTAACTTTCACATTAAAGGCACAGAGGCAAAGATGTACTTGACACAAGAGACAATCCATAAATAAGAGAGGCCTAAGACAGGTCTTGTGTTGTCCAAGACTGCTTGGTGGCTGTCTATGTAGTGCCCTGGGGTCTGATCAGGGGTTGTAATGTAGGCCGCTGCAGCCCCAGGGGTGCAAGGTGGCCCACAACACTTAATGGGCCCACCCCAACCCTTCAGGGGAACCCCATTCAACCCAAGACCAATGAATATATGTGAGATGTGGGAGACTCAAAAGATTGTGGGGATATCTTTTTGCATTACACCACTGGGTCTGCTATAGCTCTCCGCAACCATTTGACACAGTCTCACACCCCATCCTCATCTAACACCTGCACAGCATCGGAATCCAAGTACATGCACTGGGATGGATCTACTTTATCCTCACTGAAAGGACCCAGTCAGTAAGCCGTTGTATGCCTGTGACCTCGTTGCATTCACAAACTAGCACAATTCAAACTCCTCACCTACATGTTCAGGGCATTACACTGACCCCGTGTACCTCAACAATCGCGTCTGCTTTTTGCAAACCTTCCAGACACCTCTGCTTGTCCGAACTCCTATTTGCACACATCCCACACATACAGAAATCCAGATCTGGTGATCCAGCCTTCTCCTACATCACTCCTAAAGCATGAAACGACCCGCCCCTACACGTAAGAGCCTCCTCCTCACTGACTTTTTGAGAAGTCCCACTAGGGCCTAGGTGTGCCTAGACTCACACCTGCTCTGTGCCAGGATACCCTGCCGGGTGATAGTGTGCACTACAAATCTGCATAACAGAACACTAATATTATTATTTTTATTATTATTATTAGTCATTTGTAAAGCACAGTTGTTTTCCTGGCAGGTATCTTGGCGCCATCAAACCACCAATCAACGCAAAAGTGACCTTTCTTAGTATTGCAAACAGAAGGCGCAGTGATTTACAGTCTCATTTTGGGGAAGAGCCAAATTTTAAGGTTCCTCCTAAAGCTCTATAGATATTCGTTAGCTCCAAGAGTGCTTGTGAGACAGTTCCATAGATGAGCTGCCTTGACTTGGGAAGATCTACCGCCTACCCTTGTTTTCCAAAACCTAAGCACATACACCAGGTTGGCTGATGAAGATCTTAAGCGCCACAAATGTTTGCAATGGCAAGGTTTTCTTTGTAGTAGATTCAGTCCTGTTTTATTTATCACTTTGTGAACCATACACATGACTTTGTAGATACTTCTTTCTTTAACAGGTAGCTCTTTTAGGGTACCTGATGCGGAATCAAACCTAAATTTATTCAGTGCCAATTTAACAGCCATCACTTGTTTTCTGTATAGCCTTGTAAGTAGATAGTCTGGAGCTCCCAACAGTAGAGCATTACAATAGTCAATTCTACTGAATACTGTACATTGCACCACCAAGTTTCTCGCTGGATGTGGAAGAAGTGGAACAATTTTTCTCAAATTTCTCATCAGTTCATGGCAGGTAGCTGCTGTTTTATTGACATGAGTTTCCATAGAGAGCATCTCATTAATCTGGACTCCTAAATTTTGGACTGACTGAGGTGTTATCAGATTGGCATCGTTCATCCAGGGCCAAAAATTGCTTGGAAGTGGATACAGTACTTTGCCAGGAGTGCAGCACAGAAACTCTATCTTACATCCATTAAATGTAAGTGTGTTCCTTCTGAGCCAGTTTGCCATCTCAGTTAGGCAAGAGTGTTGTTTTTCTAGCTGGGCGAACAGTATTGTCTAGGGATAATATTAATTGCATAGTTTATAAATGACAGCCCAAATGATTTAATCAGGGTCAACATTGTGCATAGGAAAGCATTAAAAAGTATATCACTCAATGCTGATCCCTGAGGTACCCTGTGTGAAATTCCCTTGAACTCCGACCGAAAGGGAGGAAGAGAGATTTTTTGATATCTCCCTGATGAATAAAATTCGACCCAGTTCAGGAAAGTGTCCCCCACCCCTATTTCCATTAGCCTGCTAAGTAGGATCTGATGGTTGACCGTATCAAATGAAGTTGATAGGTTTAATAAAATCAAAACTGCAACCTTACCTCTGTCAAACTTCCTTTGTAGCTCTTCCGTTGCCAGGATTAATGTGGTTCCCATGCCATGGGCTGGTCCGCAGCCCATCTGCTCTGGCTGTAGTAGTTCATGGCGTACTAAAAAGCCTGCTAGTTTTTTACTGGCATATTTTTCCACAATCTTGACGGGGTATGGAAGCTGAGAAATTGGGCGGTAGTTACTAGGGTCATTAAAATCGGCCAGAGGTTTTTTCAATAAAGGTGCAACTAGCGCTTTTTTCCATGCACATGGTACCTTTCCCGAGCTATTGATTTGTTACAGATTTTTAATATGTCTCGGTAGAGCTCTGTTTTTTCTATCTTTCCAAAGCCTAGGGGGAATAGGATCTAAAAGAGAGCCTGAAGAAAGTGACATAGCTAGCGATCTGAACTCTTCTCGTTTTAGCAATTCCATTTTGTTTAGTTTACCATTGCGCGCTACCACTATTTCTTAAGGTGAGACTCCATGGTATATCATTACTCTTAGATTCCTTTCCCTGCTGAGGATTGCTATCCTTGTTTATGTCATTTATGATCAGATTAATTTTGTAATGGAAAATATCAGATACATTATTGCACAGTTCTTGTGATGGTTTTACCGATTGCTTTAAGCAGTCTGGGGTAGGTAGTTCTATCATTATATTAATATTTTTTTATCTGATGACTTCTTCAATGATGGTTCTCGTATAGTAACGTTCTTTAGCTTTCCTTATTTCTTTTTTATGGTTGTTTAGTGCTTTTTTCAATTGCGACTTATCTTTATATGAAAAGGATCTAAGCCATTGCCTCTCCAGCTTTCTAAAGTCAGCTTTTCTTTCCTTAAAAATTTCAGTAAACCTTGGAGCCAATGAACTTAATTTAGGTGCCAATTACTTGACCAGGATTAGTTAATCTAGTGTGTCTGTAATTGACTTTTGTAGGTGTGCATAATTTGGTCCACTGTATCGCCCTCATGATAACACTGTGAACTGATAAATATTTTTCTACCAACTTTTTTAGTTTACCCCCGGCTCTTCGTTGTACTACTTTCTTTGATGTTTTTACCTCTCCCTTTAAATTGGGCCTAATTAGATTGAAGGTCACTAATAGGTGATCAGACCAGCTTCTTGGGCGTAAATCCCTGACTACAATCATATCTGGAGTTGCAAGTATTATATCAAGAGTATGACCTCCTTGATGTTTGGAACCCTTAACCTGTTGCTGCAGACCTATAATTTCACAAGAGCTTAAATATTCTCTGCTTTGGCTATGTGAGCTATCCTCAGACAAGATATTAACACCTCCAAATACCTGGAAATTAGAATAGGTCATAGCCAGATTTGAGACTGATTTCAGAAATGGTAGCAAAAAGTTCTGTAGAGTTTCCGGGGGCCTATAGCATTAAAGCCCTGCAATTCAGCTCCCTGAAGTTTCCCAGCTTGGAACACCATTAGTCCCCATTCTTCCTCGAAGATAATCGCTACCCCTTCTCTTTTATCTGTTCTGGGTTGGTGTATTACTTTATACCCTGGCAGCAGGTGAAGCCCCTGTCTACCCCTGAATCCAGGAATAGAGGGATCTAGGAATCCAGGCATCTGTTATAAAAAGAATTTTCCACTCATTGAAGTCCAACAGAAGGTTCAGTTCGGGTGCATCTTTCACTAACGAGCGTGCGTTGATTAGCTCACATTTAAGTGCTTTAATATCTGTCCTCCTCTCCTCATTTTCCTTCTTAAGGAGGATCTGGTCCACTCCCATGTTTCCTTCCTGGTAACCAGGCCTATCTCTTTACCTGGTAACCTTTGGTCTTAGTTCCAGAAGTTCCTTATGGGAATACGTGATTTAGGGGTTTGCGGCTTCCTTTCTAGCTCAAAATTGGCAGCATGGCTGGCACTGGCCACTTCCGGGACACAGAGATGGGCGCAAACAGGCCTTTGCGCTCCTTTGGTGCGCCATCAGCACAGTCGTGCCAGGTTTCTGCTTAAGTAGCCTGCCCAGCCTCTGACAAAACAACTACACACACGCTTCAAAAAACAGTTCCCTCCAAGAATTTTATGCAAATTGCACTCAATGTCTTAGCGTTTTAGGGAGCCATTGAGCGGTCACGCCAGGGTGCTGCTTAAGTAGCCCTCCATGCCTCTGACAAACACAACTAGACCGCTCGCTTCGGTGCCGACAATGGTGGCGGTTAATCAATTTAGCAAAAACAGAATGGCAAAAGATCAACGATTAAGATGCACTCTGAACATCAGTTATTTATTCACAGTAAACACATTAAAAAACCCTTCACCACTTCTAGACACAGACCCCGCCGTGCCCACCCCCCCTCCCCGAGAATTCTGTGCTAATTGCAAACTTGAGGTCTTAGCGTGTTAGGTAGTTGCATATGGCATTAGATAGTGAGTCCATCAGAGCTGTCCTGCGCTTTCAGCCTGCTTTGGGAAGTTGTTTGGGACTTAGCCTCCTCGACTCAACCATCAATCAGAGAGGGAAGTAAATGTGTTTTCACATCACGTCTCATCCGACATTGGGCATTTGAAAGAAACACATGGAAACTAACAAAGAAATCTAGATTGTTTCTGACCTTCAAACATAATCAAATTACCTCTGTGGATTTCTTTTCTAAGAAAGCATTCCTCAACCGGTATTTATAGCAGAAACTGCTATGAAATTAAACGTGAGTTGCCTTCCGAGGCTGCACTGGTCAGACCCCTCCCGGCGCAGAAGGCGTTGCTGCCTGTCCACTGGACATGCGGATAGCCGTGAAGCCTGTCAGCAGAACATGTTTTGAAGATACCGCTGCCTGGGCCTGTCCCCTGGACATGCTGAAGAGGCTCACTGCGGCATGAACCTGGCCTCTTGACAAGCAGAAGACCCTCCTGCCGGGGCTCGCGGGCATCTCGAAGACCAGAAGGTGGTGAACGCCACAGGCAGCCCCCCCCCCTAGAACTAGTCTAAAGTTTGGAGCACTGCAGCCTTGACTTCCAACCTCTACATGAAATATTCCATTTAAACAATGTACCCTTATGGAGGCAGACTACCCTCTCTGGGGGGCCCTGGCATTTGGGGTACCCACCTGATGCGCACACATTTCTCACAGGGGATTTTTCCTCACCATGACAGGCACCTGTCTGTGACACCGACACCGTAAGGGAGACCACATACAAACTGAAATGACTTGAGATACAGTGGTTTAAAGAAAAAAGGTAGTTTATTCAATACTACAACCCCAGAGGCAAACAAGCAGCATCTTCTTCAGCAATAGTGTATCTCTGCTCTGCCCCCTGGATTCCACATTCTGGAAACCAGTGAACATGGCATGGCAACATAGAACATTAAGCAAGCTACCAGAATATACTAAGATGCAACATATCCTCCTTCCTATAAAATAACACAATAAAATGAAATAAAAAAAATACAAAATTAGATAAACACATATGAAAGAAATAGGATGAGCACTAGACGAAATTCACAAATCAAGTGCACCAAACTATGAACATTTACAATCATTCATCCATATTGGTTTGAACTTAGGTCGAATGTACCTCCCCTTCACATCTGCATTTGATGCAATGACTAAAGATTTCGAAGGAACTGATACCTCTCCTCCCTTCTCAATAGATGTTTTTGAAACAATATTTCCTTGACTCACAATATGTTTACACTCCAAATCATTACATTTCGTTATGCTTCTCACATTCCATCGTTTACCATCATCTAATTTAACGATATTTCCTGCGGTATAAACAATTTGTTTTGGTCTAGACCATTTGGAAAAAACAGGTTTTTTATTCCCCATCTGCTGTGTGCGTACCCACTCACCAACTCTAAATGATCTTGAAGAAGTCTTGACCTTAACATTATGATCGTGCAAATATTTATTCTGATAACCCTGTACCTTACTCAAGACATCCTTACCATCCAAAGTTTTCATGCTGTTATTTTTGGACATCCAAGAAGGTTTAACTTTAGACCCAGCCACTCGTCCCTTTAATAAGGAAAAAGGAGACACTCCTGTAGCGGTATGGGGAGTATTTCTATAGCACCATAACATATCTTTGACAGCATCTTTACAATTATCATCATTGTTGCTGGCCAGTTGAATGCATTCTTTTAACACTCGGTTAAATCGCTCTACTAAACCATTTTCTCTTGGATTGTAAACAGAAGTGGTAAAATGTTTTACACCCACCATTTTAAGGTAGGCAGCGAATTCTTCTGCCACAAACTGTGGACCATTGTCTGAAAAGATCACACTAGGGTATCCCTCCCTACGAAAAATTCCATCGCAAAATTCAATCATGTTGGAAGCCTTAATATCCTTCACAAATGCAACCTCAGGCCATTTGGAATGAAAATCCATCAGAACAATAGCATATTTATTCTCAATCCCTCTTACATGAAAAGGACCACATATATCAATAGCGACTTTGTCCCAAGGTTTATCAGTAAAAAAAGTTGCAGATATGGTACTTTCCTGAGATTTGTGAGACTTATCACTGCACATACACGCCAAACAATTACGAACACATCTCTCTATGTCTTTGTCCAAACCAACCCAACAAAAGTCATTCCTAGCCCTCCTTTTCATGCTGGTCATACCACTATGTCCTTCGTGCAATAAACTCAACATCTTTTCCCTTAGTGTTGAAGGTACAACTAATCTGTCACCTCTTCTAAGGATACCATCAAAAAAAGATAATTCCAACCAAACCATTTTATAATCAGCAAGAATAGTCTTGTTCAAAGATGATGAACCCACACCTATATGCAACTTATTGATTATTTGTTGAAACACATCATCATTGGCTACAGCTTGAATCCATTCCTGTTCATTTAATGCACTATTGCACGATTCCTCAATACTGGCTACCAACCATTCATCCTTATCTTCTATTACACTATCTGTATCACGAGGCAAAGGAAGACGCGACAAACAGTCTACATTCATGTTTTTGTGACCAGAAACGTAGTTTATTTGAAAATTGTACTCTTGTAATCTGTATAACCATTTTGCTATTCTGGGTGTGGCCCTAGAAGCGCCTTTTGTAGTGAAGATGTCAATGAGAGGTCTATGATCTGTCCACAATTCAAATGCTGTTCCCCAAATGAATGTTTTTAAAGTGGTCCACACCCCACCAATACGCTAAAGCCTCTTTTTCAATCACAGAATAAGAAGGTTCAGCACCCTTGAGTGTGCGAGAAGCAAAAGCAATGATCCGTTCGGCACCATCATTTCTTTGCATGAGAACAGCACCTAGACCATATGCACTAGAATCAACAACAATAATAGAGGTATGACTGGGATCATAAGGCTTTAGAGCAACTGCTTTGGTAATATCCCTTTTAATATTATCAAATGCCTGTTGACATAAGGTGGACCAAACAAATGAAGCACCCCTTTTCATCAATAATCTCAATTCATGAACTTTGTCAGCAAAATCTGGAACGAATTTAGAATAGTATTCCGCAAGTCCTAAAAATGAGCGTAATTGATCTTTATTGATTGGATGAGGTGCCTTTTCAATAGCATCTAACAATTTCATTTTTGGCTTAACTCCCTCATTGGAAATGGTATGTCCAAGATAATCAATTTGTTTAACACCAAATTTACATTTCTCACCACACACAGTCAAACCGGCATCTTGAAGTTTATGAAGAACATTATGCAAATTCTCATCATGAGTAGATAAATCTTTACCCCAAATTAGAACATCATCTTGCAATACCCTCATGTTCACTTCATCCTTCAAAATGCTGCACATGACTCTTTGAAAAACTGAAGATGCGGATGCTAGTCCAAACGGCATTCTAAGATAATGAAAATCACCCTCAGGAGTAATGAACAATGTCAAATGTCTAGATTCAGCATGTAATTTGACCTGATGATATGCATTGGACAGATCAATTGATGAGAAGTACATGGCATCCTTGATGCTAGATATCATTTCATTTATGTGTGGGAGAGGATAGCGGTCAACCCAAATATTTCTGTTTAGATCTCTCAGGTCCACACACATCCTAATTTTGCCATTTGGTTTTCGAGCCAAAACAATGGGACTAAGCCATTCAGAAGCTTCGATAGGCTCAATTACTTTAGCATCGCACAACCTGTTTAACTCCTCTCTCAATAAATCCCGCAATGCAAATGGCACATTTCTTACTTTATGAACCGTTGGTATGCTGACTGCCTTGAGAATAATTTTATGTTCAAATTTAACCAAACACCCAAGATCTTTGCTGAACAACTTGGGAAAAACGGATTCCCACTTGGATGAATAATTGTCGTTGGTTAACAATACTTGATCAGAATAATCTTCAGATAACAATATTTGATCAGGATGATTGGGATTTAATATTAACCCCATTTTTTTTTACATCCTTCCATCCTAATAAGGCACGTCCTTGTTCAACAACATAAACTGGGCTCATACAAGATCTCCCTTTAAATGTTAACTGAGCATCAAAATAACCCAACATAGGTAATCTTACACCACAATATCCTTTGGGATGTACATCAGAGTATATCAATGTTGGTTTGCTCCCATTTTCCCACATACATTTATCAATGATTGTATATGGTGAACATGAGTCTGCCCAAAGTGCCATGTTATCATGGTTTATTAACACATTGCATTTAGGAGGTTGGTAATCTTCAGAAATATCACATACGGAATCATTATGTACAACCATTACTTCAATATCAGTCTCATTGTTATCATTTTCATCATCCTCACTATCACATTGAGGTTCAACGAGATTAACAGAACGTTTCCAATTACTATTATCACCAATTCTGCACCATTTATCGAAATGACCTATCTTTTTGCATTTGATGCAAGTGACTTTAGTAGCAGGACATTTATTAAAATCTGCAGTATGTTTTTGACTTCTACATCTAAAGCGAATTTGTTTGTTGAAATTGCTTTTGTTCTTGGTAATATTAAATTTCACATCTTTGTTATCAATTCTAAATTCAATTATTTATGGCATTAACACTACTAGATTCATCTTTCTCTTTTTGTTGCAGGGAACTCAATTTTTTTACGTAATGAGAAGTGTTTTCCATTTTCCTCGCAGTCTCGAGAGTTTTTTGTAAGGAAGGATTTTTAAGTTCAAGTAAACGTTCTTGAATTTTGATGTTTTTAATCCTATTAATTAAATTGATCTCTAATTATTTCTTCGTGTACATCTTTAAATTTACAGGTAACAGCTAAAGTTCTCAAACAAGCTACATACTGTTGGACATTTTCTCCTTGCAACTGTGCCCTTGAGAAAAATGTATGCCTTTCTACGACAATGCTAGTTTTCTTCCCATAGTTCTCTTCTAAAGCTTTTAGGGCTTCAGAATAAACGTCTACTGATGTGTCATTAGAACTGGTTTCACTAGTTTCACTACCCTCATCAACAGTGTCAACAACTGTTGAAACAACACGATTTATCACAGGTAGGGTTTTTAAAACTTTCCTCCCTTCAACTCCTAAATTATGTTTTAATAAGGCTAATTTTCTAGATGGTAAAAACACATCGCCACCAATAGCTTCAAGGAAAGTTTCAAATGATTCTGACCAATCTTCCCAATTCATAGAAGGAGGGCCAGGGCTTTGTAGGAATTTAGGAGGAGCTGCAACAGAAGATGTAACATCCATACTGAATTGCAAACTTGAATAACAAAAATTAATACATCTACTATGTATATGAAGAAGAAAAAAAAAACTAAAATAAGTAATGTAGTCACCGCTGTCTAGATAACTGGAGTTCACTATGCTTTTCACACTTCGCAAAAAAAATGAGTTAAAACAAATAATGTAGTCACCGTTTTCTGAAGTTCATTTAACCATTTACACTTCACTGGACACTGTTAAGTTACTTTTTAACTAGTACTCAAAAATTGCAGTCAAAATTATCGTTTTCACAAAAAAAAATCGATGTTGAAATTTTGTGATTTTTTTTAATAATTCTTTGTGAATAATCTCTGTTTAGCTTTATAAATGAGTATTTAATGTGTGATTACCGTTGGTTTTCTTGTTGTTTGCGCAGGTGCAATTGTAATAAAAGATTTCTTGCCGATGAATGTAGACAGTTGTCATGGAGATTTAAGATGGCCGCCGTGTGTTTGTTGAGCGTCAAAAGCGTAAAGACGCGATGATGCTTCTAAAACTCCTGTGCGTCTGCCGAGCGTAATGCTGAAGAGACGTTGTAGCGCGATGACGTGGAGGTGGCAGGACAACAAAATTTTCAGCGCGAGGTTAAAGAATTTGAAGATCAACACAGCGTATAACGATAACCCAAGGACTGAATGTCGAATATAAACAGGTAACGATCTTCAGGCCAAAAGGTGGTTTTAAGCAAAGATTTATTGCTATAAACAGAGATTACGATGCAGTCACGAAAGAAAGTTGATATTGATGAAATTACTAGGTAACTAGAATAATGCAGAAAAAACTTCAAATTACTGCTTGTAACAATTAAAAAGTTGTAAAAGAGTCAATTTTTTTTTCTGCGAAATAGAATTGAAAAAAAAATTTGAAAATGTTTATTAATGTTCATTAAGTACCTTGTAAGTCCAGAATTATAACTGCTCAGGGGTTGTAAGTAGATCAGCATCAAGTTGTTTTCTTCATAAAGTCGATTCAGTAAAATCTTCAAATCGATCCCATCCTCGTGGCCACTGAAATGACTTGAGGTACAGTGGTTTAAAGTAAAAATGTAGTTTATTCAATACTACAACCCCAGATGCAAACAAGCAGCATCTTCTTCAGCAACAGTGTATCTCTGCTCTGCCCCCTGGATTCCACATTCTGGAATCCAGTGAACATGGCATGGCAACATAGAACATTAAGCAAGCTACCAGAATATACTAAGATACAACACAAACAGCCATCCTTAGTGGCTTAATGTCATACTTCAGTAATCTAGGCACAAAGTTTCCGCAACTCATCCTTCTAGGGTTGATAAAATGTGTATAATTGAGTTTGGTAATAATAACGCCTGTCATTTGCACTGCTTCAAGATTAGTGATAAGCTCTTTATAATCATTCAATTACAAGAGTGTGGTGTGTTTTAAGAAGGAAATGTGGTCTAGTAACTAAACCGGTCAACTTTTGAATCAGTAGACGTGGATTCAAATCATGATATCTCGAACAAATGTTATCAAACGCAGTACACTATCCCACTCTCTCTGAAATTCGACATCTGTTATTCTGGAGAGTTTGGGCTTGATAGTAAAAAATGAGAATTTACATTTCTTCTTTAGGACTAGAATGAAGTCTGCCCAAAATGAAAAATTAAAACTGAACAAAATTCATGAATGCCATTGTGACTAATTATTATAGAATTTTGAGTCTACCTAGGAAAACCCCCAAAGGGTTTAAACAAAGAAACAAGGGTTGGTTTACCTTAAAATAAAATGAATTAAGGCGAAATGGTTCAGAGCCAGAGCGTTCTTTCAGCTTTAACAAGTAAAACAAGCATTGGCAAAGTAAAAATAGCCTTACAGTTATTTAGAAAATTACAATAAAAATCTAAATTAACATATATATATATATATATATATATATATATATATATATATATATATACATATGTATATATAATATATATATACATATGTATATATAATATATATATATATATATATTTATATATATGTATATGTGTATATATGTATATATATATACACATATATATATATATATATATATATATATATATATATATATCCATATATATATATATATATATATATATATATATATATATATATATATATATATATATATATATATATATATATATATATATACATATAATATATATAATAATTTGCGCCCAAAACTTGAAAATCAGGCTGCTTTTAACTTAGTCCAGCCTATAAGATCCCAGGAAAAATTAACATTTTGAATTCTCTTTATTAGTTTTTAACAGAAACAGGGTACATCATTATGCTGCCCATGCAGAAAATAGACAGTGAGTGTCTTTACCAAGCTATAAGCACCTATGATGTTAAAAATACTAGTACACCTGCAGCGCAGGCAACAGCTTATTGTATCTATCAATCTGAGTCATCACGGCCGAACAGCTGCATGCATGCTACTGCTAACTGGCACCCTGTCTAGGCATAATAAAGCGACAGAGCATTAAACTGCATTGAGCTCAATCTGCAAACACCGGAAGGCAGCACGACTAATGCCCCACAGCCTGAAACACGCTGGTGACTTTCCACTGGCTCGAGCGGATGGAGGACTCGGTCGCACCGCCACAGAAGCATCACAGGAGCCGCAAGAGTTCACTCCCAGTGTGCGCCTTGCACAGACACAGTTGCCTTAGTCTCTGAGTGGACAAAGGACTTCCCAGCCACTCCCTTGTGATTGGTATCACACACCGTGGTAGGTTGCAGCTCCCCAGTGCGATAAGATTGCCCCATTTGGCGCACTCTACTGCTCCTCCTTTTGACAGCAGCCCGGCTTCCTCTCAAGCGGACAAGCACATCTGCCGCCTATGCCCCGCTCTTGTTCAAGCAACTTCTACCCTGGGAGACCTCTACTGCCCAGAACCTCAACGCCACTGGCGTAGAAGGTACCCTTTTCTTCCCCTGTCCTGAGGCGGCCCCTATTTAAAAGAGCTGAAACACATCAGCATCATCTTTGAAGGAGTCATTAAAACGACCAAATAACAACCTGGACACATACTAAAGAAATAGAGGACAGGATTGTCCTTACTGTGATACCACCTAAAGGACTGCCTCCTTTGTGGATTGTTATTAAATTTGAAGAGCAGCCACACCACTCAAATCAACTGGAAGACCAAAATGGTTTTCTAGTTGTTACATTTATGTTATTGTAAAAAAAGAAATCCCACAACCCTTTTCTTGTCTCTTTTGTGACTATTTGTATGTTTAAATGTTACTTTTAATAGAAGCACTCCAGTACCAAGAGTTAAGACTGTTACACTACTAATGAGGGAAATAAAAAAAATATTTTGAAATCAGACATACACATAAAAATAATATTTTGAAATCAGACATACACACCAATGACTAATTTAAGTATTCACTGTGTTACTAACAAATGTACATTCTTTTTCCACAATATATGAGCTACATAACATTAATCTATTTCAGACTCTGACTCATAATCTTCAAGGTCGTCAACAGGTAATCTCGAAAGAAAGTCGACCCTAGAGTTTTTTCCTCCTGGAAACGTGAATACAGTCTACTGTGAATATGAATTCTAACAAATGAGCTGATAACATGGTGATTCTAGCAGCCAAGCATTTCAATTTCCTTCCTGACAGAATGTCTACTTAAGGACAATGATCAGTCTTTAATACAAATGACCTTCCCTAAAGATATGGTTTAAACTTCTCCACACTTCATATACACACCAGTAATTCCTTTTCAATTAGAATTTTCGTTCTGCTTGGCGTAATGTTCTAGTAGGACAACCTATAGTGTTCTCATGTCTGCATTCCACTTGGGACAGATCTGCTCCCAGTCCATACTCACACGCATCCACTCTGAGAATCATTCTTCTTCCTTCCACAAACCATTGGAGTGCAGGTGCCCTAATCATTTCTTCCTTAACTGTTCTAAAACTATTCTCACATTCTTCAGAACACACAAACTCTACGCCTTTCTTTAGAAGTACTCTGAAGCATTCAGCCACAATTGCAAAGTTTTTCAGAAATTTAAAATAGAACTCAAAAAGTCCTAGATAGGACAACAATTGCTTCCTGTTCTTAGGTGCTGGGGCCTCAACTACACTTTTGATCAGACTAGATTTGGGTTTCACTCCTGGTTCAAATAAAACCATGACCTAGGTATTCGATCTCTCTTTTCTTGAAAGTACATTTGTTCTTTCACGATGTAGCTCATGCTTTCTCAAGTACTCTCAGCACATCACTTAACACATGGGTGTGCTCACTTTCACTGTCTCAAAATATCAAAATATCTGGAAAAAACTCCATTTGTAGAAAATCAGCAAACATACTTGACATTAGCCTCTGAAATACTGCCGCAGCAGAAGCTATGCCAAATGGCATCCTACAGAATCGAAAAACTCCTTCTGGTGTAATGAAGGCAGTTAAATGCTGGGAATCTTTATCAAGTTCCAGCTGATGTTACCCTACCCTAAGTCCAGCTTGGTGAAACAACTAGATTGTCCTATCTTTGTGATTAGATTTTTGATTCTTGGCAACTGAACCCATATGGCTCCATTAGCACTTCTTAAATCCACGCACATTTGAATTTGCCAGGCCTTTTCTTTGCCATCTCAATTGGGGACAACCATAAGGTTGCTTCTACCTTTTAATTAATACCTTGTGCAAACATGTGTTTTAACATTTCAGAGAGAGCTTTTCTTACACTTAAGTGAATGTTGCATAACTTGTGCTTTACTGGTGGGACACCTTACTTGACTTTAATGATATAGGTAAAATCTGTTATTTTTCGTAACCGTTCCCAAAACACTTTATTGAACTTTTCTTCCCAAAACTTTTTTGTGTCACATACTGACCCACTTTTACTTCTCTCAATTGTAATTGGTTTTCCCAAACCTGGTCTTATTGTGATTTTAAACTCAGCCTGATGGACCCATTCAAATACGTTGACACCTTTTCTTGCCACATACACCATTCCCTTAATTGACTTCCAACACTTCAATAGTGGCCAAAAGTAATCAATTAAATCCACTTTACTTCCCTCAAATGCTCCTGTTAGGATATCTAGTTAAAACAAAATGTTATCTCGACATATCTTATCAAATGTTTCTTGGTCAAAATAACCTCTAGGTCAGGTCAGCAATGTGTTTTCCTTCTTCAGGAACCTCACATCTCTCTTCCAAAACGAATTTTTTGCATTCCTCCTGTTTGTCATCCTCATTGTCCTTGTACTCCTCGCTGAGTATGCAGCAAACACGGATGTTCTTTCCTCCTCTACACACTCAGAAAAAATGGCCGGTCTTTCCTCACATCATACACTGTTGACCCTGGACCGGGCAATTCTTGAATGAACATGTGCTGGGGAACCATAGCCAAAACAACTTATTTTTTACCTGTGTAGTGCTATATTTTTTCTTTTAGAAAAGTAATAGTCCAGTTGAGACACATCTGTATCAAACTCGTCAAGATCCTCATCACCTGTGGGTTCATACTCAAGTAGATGATCATACACACTCTGGCCCTTGACTCCCAAATAGTAATACATTTGATTTTTTTTCTTTTAGGTCTGATCTTTTGCCCATCAATTGCACCTAAATATGCTTTGAAAAGATCTTAATCACAGATTCCACTTTAATGGCGGATTACTGGGTTTTCGCACAAAAGAAGCAGGAAGAGGTACTTTTTTTTTACAAATGAACTGCCCAAAAGCATAGAATGTACAAATAATTCACATAAAAGTATGGAAAACATGCAAATCACAGGAATATCCGCAATCGTGTATATAGCACAACTTTTTGTCCTTTAATTAGCATGTAAATTACTGAAAATTAATTTACAGCAGCATTGTTCCTATATAAGCTTGCAAATCACTAAACACAAATTTGTACAATGTTGTCATACAGAGTCTTCAGCTGTGCGGTAGAAGGAGCGACCCTTGACCCTGCTTGCAGGTTAGGCCCTCCCCTCACTGCACAGCCCTGCCTGTGTGTCCCTCTGTGCCCTGCTGCTGCCGTCTGTGAGTTCGCCGTGCCCCCCACTCTGTCTGCATTTCCCTGTTATTGTACTTATTGTGCTGCCTTTGTTAACTATTTTGTGCCGTTTTTACTATTTGCTCTGCCCCTTTCTTCCGTTCCCTCTTGCCTTCTGGACCCCCGTTCTTCCCGCCTCTGCCTCCCTGGTGCGCCCCTCACTCTCCCATTTGCCGCCCGCTCCCACCTTCCAGCTGCTTCTCCCTCCCACCTCCCCTTATATGGCGGCCGCTGTGCGGCCGCGCTGCTGGCATGCCTAAGTCAAGCCTGTCAGCGCCCGTCCGCACCTGGACCGCGCCCAGCGCCAGATTCCCTGGCCCCCGTGAATGCCACGACACCCAGCACCCGATACCGATACAACTCCTGCAATCTCCACACACTGAACGCAAGACGATCACACCCCTGCTGCCTGCCCCCTCCCCCGAGGCTCACCAAGGACCCTTCTCCTGCTGGAACTGCAGCTTCACCAGCATCCGGCCTGCCAACCCACTGACCAGGAAAGAACCCAACTACCTCAGAAGCATTCTTCTCAACACCCGCCCCGCCCGCAAACACACCGTTGAACTCTGATACCTACTCGACTCAACCACATCAGATGTCGCCTTCCTGACAGAGAACTGGCTGAACCCCTCCTTGGCACCCAACATCACCATAGCCATCTCGGAAGGCTACAAGATCACCCTCAGGGATCGCACCAATGGAGTAGGAGGAAAGATCGCCATTGTCCACAGGAACACCCTTAGAGTCTCAACCAACACTGACAACACCCTCAGCACCGCTGAACACCTGAACTTCCAGATCCACACAGACCCCAACAATACCCTTAGAGGAACCCTCATCTACAGATCCCCGGACCCCGACCACAGTTCAGAGTCTTGATTGCTGACTTCGTCAGCGCACACGCCCTCGCCTCCACCGACAACATCTTTCTCAGAGACCTGAACTTCCACCTCGAGAACAACAGCGACACCAACTCCACCACCTTCATCAACAACCTAGCCAACCTCGGACTCACACAACTCGTCACAACACCCACCCACTTTGCCGGCCACACGCTTGACCCCATCTTCACCACAAGCACCCACGTCTACTTCAACCACACCACCGAACTCCACTGGACTGACCATCGCTGCATCCACTTCACCTTTCGGAAACCACCATGCACCACCACACCCAACAGATGTTTCGCCGCTACTGCAGCAAAGTCACCAAAGACCAGCTAGCCGCCACCCTCGCCCAGAGCCCACCCGCCGACCCCATTGACCCCGACACCCTGCCCGCAACCTCGGACAGTGGATCAACGACTGCACTAACACCCTCACCCTATTCAAGAAACCCTCTAACAGCCACAACAGCAAGAAAGCCATCTGGTTCACTGAAGACCTCCAGGTCTCCAAGCAAACCTGCTGAAAGCTAGAGAAGGACTGGCTCCGTGAGCGAACACCGGATAGCTACGCAGCCCACAAGAATGCCACCCGCAAAAACCATCACCTCATCAGAGCCGCCAAAAGACCGCCTAGACAACATTGCACACAACAGCAAAGAGCTCTTCAACATCGTGAAGAAATTCTCCAACTCCAGCTCCAACACCAACAACATCCCACCCTCACAAGACCTGTGCGACTCACTGGCCACCTTCTTCCTTCGCAAGATCGCAGACATAAATGACAGCTTCAACGCCACGACGGCCATGACAACCACTGAGACCTTCCCCCCACGACCACCATCCGCACGAACCGCCTGCTCTCCTGGACCAACATAAACTACAACAATACTATCAAGACCATGAGCACCATCCAATCCGGATCTCCGTCAGACCCATGCCCACACCACATCTCCAACAAAGCCAGCACCACCATTGCACCCCATTTCCGGAAAGCCATCAATGTTTCCTTTGAGACAGCTACCTTCCTGGAGAGCTGGAAGCACGCAGATATCAACGCCCTACTCAAGAAACCTAAGGCAGACCCCAAGGACCTCAAGAACCTCCGGCCCATCTCCCTGCGAAGGTCATCGAGAAGACCGTCAACCAACAACTGACCCGCTACCTCGAGGAGAACAGCATCCTGGACCATTCCCAGTCCGGGTTCTGCAGCAAACACAGCACCGAAACTGCCCTCATGGCCACCACTGATGACATCAGGACCCTGCTATACAACAGAGAAACCGCGGGCCTCATCCTCGTTGACCTGTCAGCCGCCTTTGACACAGTCTGCTACCGCACACTACGCACACGCCTTCATGACACCGGGATCCAAGAAAAGGCCCTGGACTGGACCACCTACTTCCTCTCTGGCAGAACACTGAGCATCCACCTTCTCCTCTTCCGCTCCGTAGCCACTGAGATCATCCGCAGCATACCCCAGGGCTCATCCCTCAGCCCAACGCTGTTCAACATCTACATGGCTCCGCTCATCCCATGTCGCCCAACTACACGACCTCAACATCATCTCTTACGTGGATGACACCCAGCTGATCCACTCCCTCACCAAGGACGCCCACATGCCAAAACCAACCTCCACGAAGGAATAAAGGCCGTAGCCGAATAGATGAGGACTAGCCGACTGAAGCTGAACTCAGACAAGACGAAGGTCCTCATCCTCGGATCCACCCCTTCGGCCTGGGACGACTCCTGGTGGCCGACCGCACTGGGAACAGCTCCAACTCCCACAGACCAGTCACACAACCTAGGGATCATCCTCGACTCCACCCTCTCCAAGACTAAGCAGGTCAATGCTGTCTCTTCTACTTGTTTCAACACCCTCCACATGCTCCGCAAAATCTACAAGTGGATCCCCAGCGAAACGAGAAAAACGGTCACCCAAGGCCCTCGTCAGAAGCAGGTTGGACTACGGAAACGCCCTCTACGCAGGAGCCTCGGCCAAACTTCTGAAACGGCTTCAACTCATCCAGAACGCCTCTGCACGCCTGATCCTAGACATCCCTCCCCATAGCCATATCACACCCTACCTGAGAGACCTGCACTGGCTTCCCATCAACAAGAGGATAACCTTCAAGCTCCTCACCCACGCACACAAGGCACTCCACAACACCGGACCTGTGTATCTCAACAGACGACTCAGCTTCTACACCCCACCCGCCAGCTCCGCTCCACCGACCTCGCCCTCGCCACAGTCCCCTGCATCCGAAGAGCGACCTCCGGCAGAAGGTCGTGCTCCCACCTCGCCGCCAAGACCTGGAACTCCCTCCCCATCCACCTACAGCAGACTCAAGACCTGATGTCCTTCAGAAGACTTCTCAAGACCTGTCTTTTCGAGCAGTAGCAGGATACCCCGACCCCCCCCCACCACCACCACCACCCCCCTCAGCTCCTTGAGATCCTTACGGGTATGTAGTGCGCTTTACAAATGCTATGATTGATTGATTGATTGGTTGATGTAACTCGCTGGCTGTAGATTTACACCATTATTGTCTTTTAATTAACTTAGTTTTGTTCAAGCGTGTAGATCACTGACTGTTGGTATGCACACTTGCTGAATTTTGTCAATTAATAGAGCACTGTAGAATAACTTCTCTGAACACAACAGATGAAGTGCAGTTGTAGTTTATTCAAGAGCCAGCTGTAAGCGACGCAGTGCCTACTGACCAAGCTGCTAACTGTCGCCACTAGAACCTCAGGACAGAACAAAGAATACACACAGGTATTCTAGAAGAGTGAGGGAAGGAAACATTGCAGCAAATACAGGGAGAAGTAAATAAGTAAAACAAAGAAATAACATCTACAACAAGCACCTTACAAGAAATTCTGCCAAAAACACTGTTCTGTTTTGGTCTCCTCTATTTTCTTATTCTCAAGCAGAAATCCAGTGGAATAATTTAGTCCTATTTCTATGTTACTTCTAAACACAGAGAGGATGAACATCCAGTGAAGCATGCAGTCCTACATCTATCTTTGTTTTGAACACAGAGAGGATGAAGAGAAGGCAATCCCGCAGACCAACGCACAATTGTTAAAGCATCCAAATGACACGTAGTGGCAAAAGTGCCCAATATATGGGGGGCTCACTTCTTAAAAATATATAATTGACCACCACATCCTATTTTGACATGCTGACACTCTGCACGCCAAAATCAGACCGCAGCTGCACGAGCAGCGTCTTAATTTCATGCTTAGGCAATCTGGTAATATCAATGATTGTGATGTCAATGTACATCATGATATGTGCAGGCACAACAGCCGCAATACCAGTAAATGCAATGTCGATGTATGCCATAAACTATGCATGCTTACAATGTAAAAACTAGTAAAAGCAATGTTGATGTACGCTATGACAACTGTACGCACAAAAATGAGTATGTCAGTAAATATGATATATATGACTGCCATGTTCTATGCACACACAATAACGAGCTTGCATCATTGCTGTTGAATTCACCCAAGATGACCTTCCCATCAACCCCGAGTCAGAGATACAGGCCCTTTGACCCAAATCCAGCCTACCTATTGATAGGTCACAGGTGGGGTTACACTTAGCCCAAAGACAAATGCGCAACCAGGCAAAACCCTGATCGATTCCACAGATAGGCAGCTACAAACAGGTCAGAGGCAATTGGTCCCAATAAAACATGTTTGGCCAAAAGCTCACATTCCCAAAATACCACAAAGTTAGGTGCCACATGTAGTTAGGAATACTGAGCCAATCAGGACACAGCCCACACACCACACGTAGTGGTCAGGCGCTCCCCATGCCGGACATTTGGACACATCCAGACTGGCCCATACTAGCTCTCCCCAAGGTCGAGAGGCACTTGTGTCCCCGTTATTAGATTGTTGTACTTATAATTTATGACTTGGCCTGGACCCACAAGCTCTCTAAGAATGTGAAATCGGTTTATTGTACCTCACAAACTGTATGATCGGCTAAAACTTCTATACATTGAGACTATCCTCAGATGCTGCTCTGTCGATGCTCTCCCAGCCGCTGCTTTTAATTAAACCAACTTGTTCCTGTTTTGCCAAACGCCTCTTGTCTTTTCATTTTTTCAAGGTAAGTTCATATCCAAGCAACATAACTCGCAGCTTCTATGGAGACACTGGGCCTTTATGCGGCATAAACACCAAGAATTGGATAAAATAAAGTTTGGAGTCCGAGCTTGACCCTATTCTCCCAGTAGCTGCTCAGCGTCCCCGCTTCTCACCTTCTTTTAAGTTTTGAAGACATACTTAAGATACTTGGCTTTTCACCACTGTCAGTCATGTTCTTTTGTTATCTTCTGTCCCCTGCTTACAGATTTATGCTCGCCCCCTGCCTCTAGTTCTCCGCTTGTTGCCAACATATTGAAGTGACTTCGCTCGAGTCTCTGTGACATTTAAGTTGTTTATTAAGTATGTAGACATATGTCCATCCATACTGCAGGGTCACAGGGATAACTGATCCACGTGGAATGCAGACTGTCACGATATTGCTGCATTACATGGCCTACTAACATTCCATTTAATACCCCACTTCAGCACTGCTCTGCATCGGTGGAAAAGGTGGTACAGAAATATTGGCCCCTTCTTGGTTGATGCCATTGGGCTACGGCTGTGGATAGGAAAGAGCATATGAAGGCACCATAATGTCGCCAAAACACCCCTCACCACCAAAAACGTATGGAGTCTGGACTAAGTGTATGAAGCAAGGTTGTGCTTGACTATATAAACCACCCACCTCCCTCCCCCAAGGCTGAAGGCTTTTACCAGCCACACAAAGTAAGCTATTAAACTGAGAGCAATCACACGCGCCGTGGTTTTCAGTAGACCCCTCGGGGGAGAGGGGGGCAGACCACTCAGACAGGTAACTCTTAATCTCGAGCCTGCTGTGTGTTCATGTACATCGAGAGACAGGGCCGTTGTAACCACCCACGAAGCCCAGGGTAATGGGAGCGGTAGCAGACCAGTTAGTGAGGTGAACCGGATGAATCAGAGCGGACTACACAGCACTCCAGGGAGAGAGCCCTCGAGCAGGTGAGCTAATCAAGAAGGTAAACACACGCTACATTGAACACAGGTAGGTACCATTTGTATAATACAATAACCTCAATTGCCAATTAAACTGCTATGTGTAGCACAAATGCTGTGTGAGGTGCAATTAGCAAGGGTTATTAGGGCATTAATGTACCACTGCTGCTCAGCAAGAACTACATTTAATCACAGCAAGCAGGTGAATCAGAAAACATTACACGCACAGCAGATAACACTGGACCTCAAAGCATTTTATATGAAAGCATCTGCTGTCTGGGGAGTGGGCCCCACACACTTTTCGAGGACTTTGCTGAACCACAGTCTGAGTCAATAGTCTGACTGTCACGAGTTAGAGTACAAAGACATGACAGAGAGGCTTCCCTCCTGTCCCCCTGCGTTTGGACCAGTGAAATGATGATGTTAGTACCAGGGCACTGTGAGCCAGAATGCTGGTTTCCTTTCTCAGGGCACCTAGGTATTCACGGGTGGCCTGTGTCAGGCTCGGCCAATCTACCAGAGTGTCGCTTAGTCCAATCCCAGGCATCTTTATGTTCACAAGCATTGGCAACACCAATAGGTCTCGCCTATGCAATATCTATTGGTTTTGTCAGTGTTTTTTAGCCACAATTCACAATAGTGCAGCTGCTGTGCAAACATGGTTAAAAGTAATTTACAAATGCGCTATCACACAGTCAGCATTAACCACGTCATAGCGCTTTAAAAAAACTTTCAGCCATGTTTAATACCTTGCATGCTGATGAAGGTCCCCAGCCATCATGCACTACGGCGCTTGTGTGCTGATGACGGCTGGGGGCCGCCATAAACCCGCCCGCTTGCGATTTTGCCGCACAGGCACAGAATCGCGGCCGCATGCAAGGGGTTAATGGCAGAGGAGGGTGGGACATAGGGTAGCAACGGCAACATGGATGGAGGGGGTGTGCCAAATGCAATATGAGCAAAGGTTTGTTATGGGCCTGAGTTAGGCCCATGTAGCAACGCTGCACACTTTGTTATATTGACCTCTTTCTGCACAATACCTTTTTATGATAACCTTTAGCACATATTTGCGTGCATGACAATGTTGGATTCGTTTTTCGGAAACTTCTTTGCTTACACATTTCGCTTCGCTCAACATTCTCATGATGCCTGGAACACCAAGTACAAGGCCTTTGCACACACGGTACAATGTAAATCAATCTTCCTCCGCTGGGTGACAGGGCTATCTGCAAACCCATAACAATGCTAATTTGTATATACATTGCGAGGGGGCTTTTTATTTTAAATAAATAAGCATTTCCGGGGGTTAGCCAGAGGAGATACTTTTGCTGACATCTAGAGGTCCCTGCATGTTGATGCTTCACCAAGCAGCTACCTAACTTCTCTGTGAGGGATGTCTAGTTCCTGACCAAGACAGGATACTACATTCTCTTCCACCATGTAATAGGGTTGGATCATCCCGTGAGGGGATTCTGGGCTATATATGCGCCCATACATATTATAGGGATTGCATAACAGGAGTATGCCTAATTCCTATATTGTTTTATATGCCTAAATATATACACAGGTCTTAGCACCATGGTGGAACTATACCAGCTATTTAGTAGTTTGGTGCTTGTAATCACTTTCATTTGCTTCTGTCTACTGATTATCGCAGCACATGTACTCTATACAAGAATAATGTTGGTTCAATAAATATATTGAAGAATTTCCCATTGTGTATTCTCTCTATATTACTCTGAGGACAACATTGCACGAGTGACTAAGTGAAAGGGTACTAGATCTATTACCCTGATTCCTGAAGGGTCAAAGCTGTCACGTCCAGTGGTTGCCAGAAACCATTCATTCCGTGTTCAGGTTAGTGGGGCTTATGCTGGCACTGTGAGCTAACTGGCCTCTAGGCCAACATATACTATGGGTGGCATGGAATCATTCTAAGCACCGCTCCCAAAGTTTATTTTACCCACAAACACGCAGGTCCTATGGAATAGTGGGAACTACACAACAGGTTGGGAGGGAGTGAGGGCACCAAAAGAACAGCAGACGGAGGGTGGGGTGGAGGAGGGCAAAGGCAACATGGACTGAGGGTGGGAGGAAAGGTGGCAAAGGGAGCATGAATGGAGGGTGAGAGTGAGCAAGGGGACAAAGGCTACATGAATAGATGATCAGCTAGATGATTAGCAAAAGTGGGGGAAAAAAACGACCAGCGGATGGGATGGAGTGAGGGTGCCAAAGGCAGTACGGCCAGACAGTGGGAGGGAGGTGGACAAAGGAAGCACTAATGGAGGGTGGAAGAGAGAGAGCGGGGAAGTGACATGAATAGAGGGTCAAAGGGAGGAGGAGGCAGCATGGACAAAGGGTTATAGGAATGATGAACAGCAGGAGAGGTGCAAGGGCAAGCAATACCACAGATGATGGGAGCAGGAGGAACATGCCAGACAGTGGGAGGAGGATGGGAGAGGAAAAGCAACAATACGGAGAGTGAAGGGTAAGAAAGATTGATGGAAGAGGGCCTGCAAACATATGCACTCATAGAGTGCTGCAAGTAAAAGACAAAAGTAGCTCGGCACTCAGGGAAGGAGCTCACTGGACACAGAAGCAGTAATGGGGCTGTACTCCAAGGAAGGGACAAACTCATGAAGAGGAAGTGAAGCTGGCACAGGCTAACCCAAGGGATTCAACAGATTGAGAGTGAGGCAGCCAACCAATGCTAATGTAAAGCCCTTCTTTAAGTGAACAAAATGTTTTGCAGGCAACAGTGCATGTGCAGTCTCAGGGGGAACCTAAAAAGGAGTTGTAGCGAGGGGTCCATCCATTCAGCGAGGATCCATCCATTCCTCAGGGAAATGTGGACCTCTCCAAAACCCCTAATCCGCGCAGGCACCACCTAACAGAGAGAGAGAGAAACAAAAAGTAATAGGGGAGGAGGGACTGACTTAATCCATCATACCAACAAAAATGAAGATGGCCTCTATTTTTCAGGAACGAATGAGTAGACGAGGCCAATAAAAGAAAAGAGGGACATGAAAGGGGTGGTCCCTCACAACCTAAAAGATACTGACCGTACCGAGAAGCGTAAGAAGAAAAGAACAAAGGAGACCAACAACGCTGCCCTGGAAAAGACCAAGCGAGGAAAAACGTGAACCTTGGGGAGCCATTAACAGGAGAGTCAAGAGGCACGGAAGAGACCAGGGATGCACCAGGTGAATGGAGTGAGGACTGGTGGATGCTGCCAGCTATGCGTGCCATCCCAACATAACTCAGAAGAGTTGTGGCTGTTCTTGTGAGTGACACTAGCTTAAGCTTCCTGGGGTCATTTCAAGACTCCGGAGCCCAAATTAACTTCATGGACTACAAACATTTCTTTTTGATGTGGGTTGTTTTCCTATTTCTTCTGAATTTGGATATGTACATGTTTTCTTTTCTGATAATGAGGCACTATTACAAATTTGAATGGTGGCAAGGCGAGATTGACACCCTCTACATCACTAACTCTCTTTTGGGATTAAAGGAAGGAGAGACGGTTTAAATAAAATTGAGCCAAACCTTAGTCTCACTCTTAGCTGGGAATCTCTCCCACCCATTTTTCTCACTGTGACTGGTGACAGGTTCCCCTACAGACTGAGTAGGATAAAAGACAGGAAGAGAAGAAAGAATCTGCCCATTTCTCATACTTACCCATACCTTTTCCAGTTTTCCCGGGGGTGCTAGCAGGGACCATCCCGAGAGCTTAGGAAGAGAAACAAGACGATCAGACCCGGGTACGGTAATAATCATCATTTTCATCATTCAAAGAACTGGTAATACAATAAGACAGACTTGGACAGCTCATTGGTGTTTCCAGAATAATATTTTTCTCTCTGTCTTTCATTTATGTAAGTAATAAATGTCACCATTCGGAAAGCAGACCAGCCTCCAAAGCCATATTTCTGCTCTTCCCTCCATAAAGTGGTGTTAGAAGTGGGATTTGAGGAAATTGAGGCTTTGTTGCCAAATTGCCTGAAGGATTCCAAAGATTAGAAAAAGTCATGGAAAAATATATGAATATCGCCACTGGGGATCTGGAGACCTTTCAGGAAACCATTCAAAAGCAATCAGCACATATTGACAAAGCTTCACAGACCAAAGACGCCACCCTTAATAAGTTGGCAAAAACAATAGGACTACAAGGAGGTCAATCCTCTTTGCCTTCTGTCTTCTTCCACAAGTATATGACTGGAGAAGATTCCGATTTTTCTTCAACAATTACGAACAATTAGCTCAAGCAGCTGAATGGCCAGAAGAGTGGCGCGGACAATATTTAGGGCTGGTGACCTACAGATGCCATACCAAGCTGTTAATTCCCCTACCCCCCGTACCAGCCCTTTTAGGGACATAAAGAAATGCATCCTTGAGCGCCTGGGCATAGAAAATGAGGCATACTGGATAAGGCTACATCAGATTAAAGAAGGGCCCCACAAAAGCCCTCGAGCCTTGTAATATAGGGTAAAGTACATGGCTGATAGGTGATTTATGTGGGAGAATGTCACTAAAGAAGAGATTTTAGAGAAAATCCATTTGGAAAAGTTTCTCTCTCTACATCCCCCTGTACAAAAAAGTAGGTCAGACAGCACAGCTGGTTGACTCTTGAAAGGGCAGTAGAAATTGTTAGTACCTATAATCAAGCCCTCGAGCGCTGGAGAGGGCGAGAAGAAACCTTCTCAAGGGGCAGAATCTGTGGTCCTGAGAAATCCACTAGACCTTGGACACCTAGGAAGACTGATACTGTCTCTCTTCCCCTGGGAGCTAATATACCTCAATGTTTCAATTATGGAGGATTAGGGCACCTAGCCCGACATTGTCCACAGAAGGTGGAGTCTATGGTAATAGGACTGACGAAACCTTCATTATACGTGAGCTCAGGTTCCCCATCACAATGTCATCATGTCTTGAGAGTAAATGGCCAACTGGTCACCGCTTTATTAGACACAGGATGCAAACAGAGTGTGATGAAACCACATATCATTCCCGGAAAAACCTGGAACAGACAGGAGTGGTAAATATTCAATATGTTCATGGCGGCAAGAAGACATACCCTGTGGTGGAAGTAGAACTTCAACATAAGGGAGGAAACATCAAACCTCTTAAAGTAGAATTAGTTCCGACCTTTCCTGAACCCCTCATCATCGGTACTGATCTTCCTGATTTAGGAAGCCTGATTAAAGAACCCAGGAGGGATCAAGACTCGTGGTGGGAGGATGTATCTTATTGAGAGACACCAGATGATGAAAGTCATATTTCTAAACCCCGGAAAAGTAAGAGACAAAGAAGGGAAGAAAAACATAGACGGTCAAAGGTTTTGTTCCTGCATAAGGAAGAATGTATCTGGAATCTGATAGAAGGTTTAGAGCTGCGCAAAGAGAAGACCCCATCCTCCAGGGAGCTTGGGCACAAGCCAAAGAGGAGGAAGATCCCCCGGTGGTAGGTCCCCAGTTTTTCAAACAAAAGGGGCTATTATATACAAAGGGGAGAACCAATCAATCCAGTTGCTTGTCCATGAACCCTTAGAAGTAAGGTCTTGTACCTAGCTAATAGCCATCTATTGTAGAGCCACTTTGGAACAGAAAAACGGAAAAGGCTATCCATAAAAAATGCTTTTGGCCAGGTATCTATAAACAAGTCAAACAATACTGCTACAAGTGCTCTGTGTGCCAAAAAAACAGTAGGTACCAACCCCTAAAACCCCCTCTACACCCCCTTCCTATTATAGAGGAATCTTTTTCCCACGTAGGTATGGATATTATATGACCATAAATTCCATCTGAAAGCAGATATAGGTATGTTTTAGTTATGGTGAACTATGCCACCCGATATCCTGAAGCCATTCCCCTTCAACATCACAGCACCACTTGTTAGAAAGAGGTCTCTAGTTGGCAGAGGTATGCACCCTGTCCAAGTAGGGACCACCACTCTAGTCAGGGGAAGTCAGATACACAACCTAAATGAACCTTGCTCACCCTCTGGTAGCTTGGCACAGAGCAGTCCGGCTTACTTAATAGACAATTTGTAAAGTATTAGTGCAACACATTAATTACAGTAACACAGTAAAAACACCTCAACAAGACTCCACACAGTTTAGAAAAATAGGGAATATGTATCTGATAAGACCAAAATGACAAAATCCAATACATAGAACTTGAGATATGGGTAAAAGAATATGCAGTGGAAACACAGTGCTTAACGATTAGAGCGTTGGAGATTGTTAGCGTGTAAATTAATTAAGATTCCCCCGGCACCAGGTTCCACTGAGTAAGATCCTTATAGGGAAACATTTTTCGGGCCGGGTGCAACGGGGCTGAGAGTCAGAGCCCAAGGGTAGTAGAATGCCTTAAGCAGGCCCCTCGGGACCGTTGCTCCTAACAATTTTAACTGCCCTCAAGCGAGAGCGCAGTACAGCTACGGGTTGTAACTTTACAGTACCTTCCTGCAAGTGAGGAAACATGAGCAGCTGCTGGTGGTGAACTCGGTACAGGACTTCGGAGCAGTACTCACCTTTTGCATCAGGTCCTTGCTGGCCAGTACTCCTGCAGCATGGTGGCAACCCTCCCTTAGGATAGGGAACAGGTCATGCTGTTGTTCCAGCAATGCTTCCAAGCCGGAAGGTGGGGGCTGATGTTGACATACTGCCTTCACTCAGGACTCCATGGTTTTCTGCAGTTGAAGAACAGGTCCTACCGATACATAGCACACGGCGCGCTGTGCCCGCACGGGTGATGGGGCAGTGCCGACTCCGATTTGCATGATGCAAAGCACATAGCCCACTGAGCCCCAGCTGGTAATCAGCCAGCACTGACTCAGGTTCACATGGCACGTTGAGCCCAGCTGGCGATCAGGTAGCGCCGACTTTCCAAAACACTTGATCTCACAAGGATGGGCACTGGTTTTCACTGAATGGGCCTCAGTAGTAGTCCAGGGAAAGCGCAGCAATGTGTTTGATGTCCCTGAGACTTCGCTAACAGGGGCCAAGCCAACAAGACCTTGGAGAACTTTAACTTTAAGAATATAGAGACAGCCCAGTAGTTCTCACTCCAGCAAAGTAGCAGCAGGCAGCAGGACAGCAAAGCTAGTAACAGAAAGGTAGTCCCTCATACAGCACAGCACACAACAAGCAATAGGTCAACACAGTAATGCAGTTAAGAAGTGGCAGTCCCTCCTGGCAGTGCAGCAGGCCATCTTCCTGGCAGAATATCCTTGGTTCTAGAAGGGTTCTGAGTATATGGTGCCAAAGGGTCCAGTGCTTATACCCAAATGTGTCTTTGAAGTGGGGGAGACATCAAAGAGGTCTTTGAAGACCACAAGGTCCCTGCCTTTCCTGCCCTTGCTCCAGATGCACTAAAGGGGGGTATGCAGCTCTTTGTCTGGGGACAGGCACAGCCCTATTCTGGTATAATTGTCAGCTCCTCCCTCCCTCCCTTCCAATATACCTCAGGAAGGCCCATGAGCCTGGTGATGGACTATCAGGATGCAAATGTCACACCTCAGCTCCCTTTGTGTGACTGTTTAGAGAGAATACAGAAAGCTCAGCTGTCACCCTGATCCAGACGTGCATTCTGAGACAGGTAGAGAGGCACACAATGGTTATAGTAGGAAAATGCAAACTTTCTAAAAGTGGCATTTTCAGAACTTCAATTTAAAAACCCAACTTTACTTAAAGATGTATTTTTAAATTGTGAGCCAAGAGACACCAAATTCCAATTTTCTATCTGCTCAGAATGGGAAACTACACCTCAAAGATGTTTTAAGGCAATCCCCACCTTAATGTATGGGATAGAAAGGCCTTACAGTAGTGAAAACAAATTTAGCAGTTTCTCACTACCAGGACATGTAATACTCAAAAGTACATGTCCTACCTTTCAAAAACACTGCAACCTGCCCTTGGGTCTTCCTAGGGCCTACCTTAGGAGTGACTTATATGTAATAAAAGGGAAGGTTTGACCTGGCAAGTAGTTTAACTTGCCAAGTCGAAATGGCCATTTAAAACTGCAAACACAGGCTCTGCAATGGCAAGCCTGAGCCATGTTTAAAGGACTACTGAGTGTCAAAAAAAAATAACCTTTATTCGGATATTACATTATCCATAAAAGTGTACACGTAATTACATACATGGTCAAATACAAGGATCATCGTTGAGTGGATAGCACAATCTGTGCTACAGGCCCACTAGTAGCATTTAATTTACAGTCCGTGGGCACACATAGTGCACTTTACTAGGGAATTACAATATGCCTATTAGGTTAAGCCAATGCTACCATATTTAGAGTACACAGCATATGCACTTTAGCACTGGTTAGCAGTGATAAAGTGCTCAGAAAGCAAAAGCCAGTAAACAATGAATCAGCAAAACAGGAGGGCAGGAGTCAAAAAGGCAGGGGAAACCACGCCAAGGATGCCAGGTCTAACACCACTCAAATTATCCAAAGCCATGATTGAAATCTTGTCTCAAATGTTTTTTTCCTTTGGAGATATTAACAGTTCAAAGGTACCCCCTTTATGTCAAAACTTATGAAGCACTTGTGCGAGGATCAAACAAGTAAGAACAGCTGCTTATCATCCCCAAACTGATGTCCTAGTAGTTCGCAGCAATTTCACACTCAAAATAACGTTAAAGAAACATCTAATCTTAGAAGCAAAGAAATGGGAATATCTGTTTCCCTAAGCCCCCCGCAACCACACCCGCGATTAATGCGGGCCACAACTGGTTAATGTCCACGTGTGAGTAGTTGGCACTAACCCTGGGCGGAGTTCGCGGAGTGGGGCTTCGCGGAGCTACGCGAAGTGGGCGAGAAACTACGCCCACCTCCGCACTCCGCGTAGCCCCACTCCGCAAACACCACTGGCCGCCAGCCCCGCCACCCGCCTCCCTCCCGCCCTCCCTAAATACTTTGAAATAAAAGAATCAAATAATTTAAAAAGCACTTACCTTGCCGCCGCTGCCCGCCGCGTCCCCGGGGCTCGCTATCTTCCGTCTTCTATACTAATGCGCATGCGCGGGCGGCTGCGCATGCGCATTTTCTCGTGAAAATGCGCATGCGCGGGCGGCCGCGCATGCGCATTAGTAAAGCGGATGGAAGACGGAAGATAGTGAGCCCCGGGGACGCGGCGGGCAGCGGCGGCAAGGTAAGTGCTTTTTAAATTATTTCGTTCCTTTATTTCAAAGTATTTAGGGAGGGCGGGAGGGAGGCGGGTGGCGGCCAGCTACGCTCCGTCTGCGGAACGTGCGTAGTGCCACCTGGCTCCACCAGCTCCGCAAAATGCGGAGTAGGCGGCACTACGCACACTCCGCAGACGGAGCGTAGCTGGCCGCCCACCCCTAGTTGGCACTCGGAAACCAGCGGACTAAGACATGGCGCGCAGAAAAATTTTAAGGGAGTTGCATTTTTGCAGAGATGAAACAGTGAAACAGATTGTGCATGAGGAGATCCAATGTAAAGTGAAAAATGTTTTTAGGGACTGTGTTTTGCAATTGCCCGAAGTTTCCATTGCATATTTCCTGTAGATGCGAAAAGGACTGGAGTATTTTTTGGGGGGAAAGTTTGAGACAGCAAAGGATCTTTAAGAGAAGGATGTTTTTCTGGGTGACAGTTTTCACTCTGTAGACAAGGACAGAAACAGGGTTGGTTTGGCTGCCTTATGGAAGGGCATTGAGTTCACAGTTATTGACAGGTTAATAGATTACGTGGGGCCAAAAAGGATGGTAAAGGGCAAAGGTTTCCTTGGGAGGGTATAGTTGCTGAAATGCAGGAAGGCTATTTTAGACGAGGCGGGAAGGGCGGGTGATCGTCAGGTAAAACGAAGTATTAGTGAGGTTCCCAATAATATGAAGTACGGTGTTTTCCAAGGGTTTGTTATAATGTGATGCGCAGTTTGCGCGCCTGTCTCATTAAAGCTGCTTTTTCCACACAATCATGTTCCAGTGGTTATTGAGGTGCGTCTCACTAGATGAAGAATATTTCACAGGCTGGATCGGGCACTCTAGTTTCTTACACACACCAGCTTCGGCAGTTTTACAACAGGACATAAAGTTGATTAAACCCGTTATTCCTGTAGCCCCTTGTCTGCACCCTTCCACCCAACCCAAATAAATCTTTAGAGGGCCAGTGAATTCCAGTAGAAAAGGAAGGGGGTTTCTTTCCATTTCAGCGCTGCACAGGAGAGAGGGCGGCATATCTTGGTTATTGCCTGAAGATGTAGGTATTGTCCCTGCGTGGTGAAGCATGAGGTGGTTTTCTTCGAGCTTCCCTGCTGCCCGGGGCGTTGTGGCACTGCGAGGAGGCAGCAGTGAAATTGATTTGATATACTAGCTGCAGGTAGAATTTATAGGACTCCATTTTTACTGCTCTTGTGCAGCAAACACCTGCCTTCCTGGTTTGTTGATTCTGAGGCCCAGAATGCAGCAACACCAAGGAGGCTGCTCTTCCCTCTCCTCCCCATAGGCTGAGCGTGAGATATGCCACGCAGGGTCACCATCCACTCATACATCTCGCGACTGTCCGTAATTTAGCCCTAATGTCTTTTGTCTATGATGGATGGTTCAAAGGTTGGAATTTGTCTGTAATTTTCGCCTTTCAGCTAAAGGACAGAAGTTAATTCCGACAATTCAGATTCCCCAGCTGGAGTGGAAGGGAGGGAGTCTCCTGTGCTGTGATCCCAAGGGAGGGGCAGATATAAGAATAATGCCTTCCAACTCAGGTGATTGCTTCCCGAAATAAATGCAAATGAGATCACCCTGGGGGAGTAAGGCTTTAGCCAGTATCTTCCCCACCTCACCCCTGGGTAGTTTCATGCAAGTGGCACAAGCCACGTTGCCAGGGCCAGGGATAGGTTGAGGACAATAAAAGGGGCAGTGTGGGCGGCATATGGAGGTAGCATAAGGATTATTATCTCATCTCAATTTGCGACACCATTTTGCAAGGGCAAGAAATTGGGCTGAGGCATTTTACGGGGAGGTAACAGTGTTTAACAAATTATTAACAATCTATGTTGGGCTATGGCTAGTAACCCATGTGAACTCAAAAAAGAGGCTCTGCATATGTTATGTGCTGAAGGTAGGGAGGATTTATTAAGGCCAGGCATTTTGGGACAAGCCTGGGTGGGTATGGTAGGTCCAGGAGGGAGGCGGCGAATGGTGTAGCAGTGGCAGTCATGGTATGCTTTCCGCCGCATGGAAGAAAGAGTCTTAAAGGCAATAGGGGCTCAGACAGCGCTCACACAGTTCACATGATGCGGGGTAAAAGCGAGGAAGGCTTACCAGCCTCGCACCGGCGGGCAGCACGGTGCAGGGTTGCTGCTCGCCGGAGGCAGTCTGTTGACAGTGGGCGTGTTAGTAAACGCCCAAAGCTAAGTGCGGCTGTGTCGGTTCTGGTGGGCGGGGACATTGCAGAAGATGTGAAACTTCAAAAGGGAGGCGCGCAGGGCAGCAGTGGTACATTTTCTAGCTACATGGACAACACGGTGGTACCCTCACACCACCAGAGGGAGCCTGCCCAAGAATCCCAGCGCAGACACATAGGGCCCGATTACGACTTTGGTGGTGCGGAACCGTACTGGGTCCGCCCCGCCACCGCCCGCAAAGCCGTGGTCAGAGCACCCACCAGATTAAGAGTTTCATTCTGTCTGGGGGGCAGGTTTTTGGCATTTCCACGGCGGTGCCTCTGAAAATGGGCACTACAATGGGAATGCCAAAAAAAGTTCTTGCACGGCATGGACTGTAAAGTCCATGCTGTGCAGGAACTGGGATGCATGCACACAGGGGGGGACATGTTGTACCCCTGTGTGCATCCCCATGCCGAGGAGGCACAGTGGGCCCTGCAGGGCCCCTTAATTTCCTCTCTCCCATGGTGTTCATGGAGAACGAACCTCCATGAGACCGCCGGCGGAGAGGAAACTCTCAATATGATTTGTGGGACCAGGCTGGAAGAGGACAATGGGTTTGAATACCAGATACTGAGAAGAAAAGGTGGAGGTGAGAGTTGGGGCAGCTGGCGTGCCTCACCTTAATGGAGTTTCCCAACGCTGGAGTGGTTTAGGGAAGAATGTAGGTTTGTCCTTGCATTTGATGACTGATTACAGTATGCAGATGTATCAAAGAGTGAGAGGTACCCCTTAACATTATCAAGGAAATTGAGGTTAAAATACCTGAAAGCAAAGCGATCCCCTTGATCTAATTTAAGATCTAACCAAAATGTAACACATTCAATAACAATTGCTATGCAACCAAATGTAGATAAATAATACTGTATGATGCATAGTAGATTTTGTTTTTAATGAACCAGAACAGTCTGTTCTTGGAATAAAAGTATTATTTATCTATATTTGGTTGCATAGCAATTGTTATTGAATGTGTCAAATTTTGGTTAGATCTTAAATTAGATCAAGGGGATCCCTTTGCTTACAGTGTGCAGATGCCAACGGAGCACATTAGACGTTGGCCTAAAGGCACTGGAAAGCTTTCTACTGTATTTTCATCGTTGAAGGACCATTAGGCTGATCACCTATCTAAGAACTCAAAAGATTGGAGAGTATATGATGGTGGCATGGGTGATGGGATGAAGCCATGTGAGAGTGGTTGGGGGAAACGGCTTATGTTGAGGAGTAAATGCGTGGATTATAGTAAATGCGTGATGAAATAGAGAAGGGTAAAGTTGGTGAGCATGGTAAGGCAAAGACAAATGCAGTAATGGTTCATAAGCAAGTGACGTTGTCAGACCAGTTAACAGTTGGAAAGAGAAGTTTTGGTGCCTTTCTGAAGTCGTGTGCAGACAAAAGGAACACTGACACAGGTTTTGGACAAAGAAGAGGAGTGGGTCAGAGGAAAGGAATAGTGCTTGCAGGAAAGAATTTCTTAATGGTAAAGGTCAATGGTGGCCAGAGAGGGATGTAAGGATGGAACATAATTATAATATTTAAACAAAATCAGTGATAGTGGGGGAAGGTGTAATTGAAGAAAAGGAAATGCACAATTCAAAATATACAATTTCATGTAAGAAAAGAAAAGAGGTGGGGATTCCAAAAATTGGTATAATAATGTGTGATAAAGAAATGGAACGTGATTATAAGAAAGACTCAGATGAGGGGAGCAAAAAAAAGGGGGCGATGATGATGGCAATCTGAAACACGGGAAAAAATTGCCGTACACGGAGATAGCTATCCTTTTGGGGTAACATTTATCTGAAAATAGAATTTGGAAACACAAGTATGTGAATGTTTTTACATTACTTCACAGAGATTTGCAACCAAAAGAAGGCTCCAAGGAAGAGGAATGGGAGTTAGCTTGATGTCCATTGGTACCAGTAAATGTTGATAATTGGCCATCAACTTTTCTTATTTATGCCAGCATTTATTATGAATATCATGGTGACAGACGTGTTGCTTTGTTAAAAATATATGATCATAATTTGTAAGACTCTGATGCCTTTTGGAAGGCATGCTTGGCTAAGAGAAGAGTTTAGGTGTAGACTGAGTCTGAATCCATCCTGACAAGCTATGGGGAGATGAAGATTCTGAGGTATGGTTACAATGGATGTTGTCAACTACACACACTGCAAGAGGACTACAAGTAATTTATCAGCCGTTCCCTTTCAAGTTCATCCAGCAAGGCGTGGGCATACCAGCCAGTGGACAAAGTATCAACACAGGATCATGTTGGGGATTTAACAGAGGTTTTTGTGCCAGACAATTTTGCAGATTCAAACATGAATGTTCCAAATGTGGTGGGTGACATCCACTGGCCCGATGCTTTGAAAATGTAGGTGCTGTGGTGGGGGGGGGGCATGGAGAGCAGCCAGGGGTAGAAGACTGCAAGTCCAACCTTTGTAAAAGGGCCAATATGCAAATTAATGTCACTTGTTTATCTTGGTGGCTACAATCTTATTCCAATGGGGTGCAAGTTGCAGGATTGGAATGGGGCTTTCATTAGGGATATCAAGGTCGTAGTGTGAGACATTGGGCAGACAATCTCAAGTCAGCTAGAGAATTGCCTTCTATTATACAACAGAAACTTGAAAATTAGCTAAATGAGGGCAGGTTTGCGGGACCTTTCCGGGAATGGCTTTTACCTGGTCTGATAATATCATCCCTTGGTATAGTGCCCAAGAAAGCTGGAGGGGAATATCGTTTGATTCACCATCCATTTTGGCCTGAATGGATGACCTTGAATTACTAGATTGCAGAAGAGGATACTTCAGTATCCTATGAGTCAATAGATGATGCCATGAAACTGGTCAGATCTGCGGGCTGGGAACAGAATGAACGAGGAGCTATATATGTTGGCAAGGCTCTGCCTATGGGCTGTGCTATTTCTTGTTTCTTATTTGAAATGTTTAGCACATTCTTACAATGAGTTTTTACAAAGAGTAGTGGTTATATCTTGGTATGTCACTACTTGGATGCCCTCCTATTTAATGGTAAACCAGGGACAAATGAATGTGGTAGAGCATTACATTATTGTCAGCTATTAACAGATGATTTGGGGAAAAAGATGGCACCCGAAAAGAGAGAGGGTCCTGACACATCAATGACTATTTTTTAGGCATTGAATTGGACATAATGAAAATGTTGGCATAATTGCATGATAGCAACGTGGCTGAGATTCAAACCTTTTTGGAACAAGTGACTGATGAACAGAAAGTTGATTCACACACTGCAAAAACTATTGGGCTGTCTGAATTTTGCCTTTCAAGTTGTAAGGGCTGGACAGACTTCCTGTAGGAGGTTAGATTTTACTATATCTGGAGCTTCCCTGCCTCATCATACAGTGAGAAATTCTATGGCCATGAAAGCTGAATTGTGCATTTGGTGAACTTTTCTGGATAACTTATATGAGTGTAGTCTATATCTGGTGCATTGATTGAGTGAGCCCATTGTATTCATCGCGGAGGTTAAGCCTAAGAGTTCAGAATGCTTGCTTTGTAGACACAACAATTTATTCTCGAGAAGTGCTGGGATTGGCCGGAGTTGACTCGTTTTCCGCTGCAAATGGGACTGGAAGCCTGCATCCAGCAATGCAGCTCAGGTTGTGGAGATGTCAGTGCCCATGTCGGTTTGGCCGTCATAAAACAGCCGTTCAAACTGACATGTGCACTGGCAGCAGTACCCTGTGCCCACCCTCCTGCTGCTGATGGCCCCTCCCCCAAGACTCGTCTGACAGCTCCGGCTCCTACAGGTAAAATTAAATGATAATAAAGCAGTCACTTGTCAATCTGTGGATTGATAATAAGCTGGCACTTTCACATCAAATCAGTGCTCTTGTCACCGCCTCCCATTCTCTGATAAAAAAACTAAAGAAAATCATGCCATACATCCCTACGGACTACAGAAAGTTGGCAGTTACTGCACTGGTCTAGGCTAAACTGGACTATTGCAATAGTCTCTACCTGGGCATGCATAAGCATTTCTTAAAAAACTTCAGACTATTCAAAATACAGCTGCTCGGATGTTGGTTAACATCCCCAAATACGACTCAATTTGTAAGGAAATTCGCTGACTCCACCGGCTTCCAGTGGCTAAACTAATTAGTTTGAAGCTCTCTGCTTACCATTCAAGGCTTTGAATACACAGGAATTTTTATCGCTGGTATCAACCAGCCAGACAACTGCGGTCCTCAGACACAGGACTGATGAAAGTACCTGGAATACGCACCACAGGTTGGGGCGGCTGAAGTCTGTCTTATGGCACCGCAAAACTGTGAAACACTCTACCAGCTGAGCTCAGAGGAGCGGCCTCCCTCACCATCTTTAGGAGAAAGTTAAAAACTTGGCTTTTCCAGAACTGATTTCCTGGGAGTGAAACTGCAGTCAAAAGCGCCAAGACACCCCCAGGTATTCGTGCGCTCAATAAGTCTCATTAATATTAACAAAGCAGTTTTATTTTACTGCTGCTTCCAGCAGTGGGGCAATGCTCCTCCTCCATTACGTCTATTACTAGACGATATGAATGGTGTGGTTTCATTACTGGAAACAAAGCTTATTCATAGATAAGGTGCAACTTCCTATATAACACCTTGGTATTCAAGTTGTTCTAGGATTTCCCTAACTTGATTTTTAGCTTCATGTTTAATTAGATATTGTCGTTGAGGTTGCGGAGCCACCCTCAATGGGATCTCATGAAGAGGGGAACTGTTGTCCCACCCCATGTGGTTGCAGTATAACGCGGGAGCTAGTGCTAATTGCCACTCCGTGGCATATGAATGTATTAATGATTCCTGTACGAGGTGGGAGAAAGCAGGTAAGATTACCCTTTCCCAGTTTGGGCACTGCTTTATGAAATCAGGTAGGCAATCCTTTTCAGCCAAAAGAATATCATAAGCGTAAGTTAAGTCTTCCAAAAATAGAGCATTGATGTTTCTGGGTATGGCCCTCTCCAATTGGAGATGTATTTTATATAAAATATGGGGAACACTTACTGTAGTATCAGATGTTTCCACTGTGATATGCTCCCTCAGCGCTACTCCCGCCAGACAATCCATCAGGATCCAATGAACTATCATGACTTCTGCCACGCTGGATAGCATTGTCACTGACCGTTCCTCACTCAGAAGCAGAGTCCTCAATATCTGGGGTATGCTTGACCTTAAGTCTGACTACCTTCTTCTTTTTAAATTGAGGCACAAAAGGTTTCGGTTTATCTTCCTGTTTTATTATGAAGTCAGATGAGCATTGTGAGTCCTTCTTCAGTTTCTCATGCTCCATTGATCTGCGATCTGACTGTCCACCTTGCTATGAATGTTTATTGGATGACTCCTGAAAGGAACGAGATGAATGTGTATCAGTATCCTCATACCTGCCAGGCAGTCTAATATTATCACATTTCCGAAGGTTCTATATCGTTTCTCAGTGACTTCCTGTTAAGGAGACCCACCCTGAGATCTTGTCTTACCTTTATTTTTTTGTTTATTGTCCCACATCTTTTTTGTTGAAGACTCAGGTGCTTGCTTGGAGTTATCCTTTTCAGAATTACCCTTCTAGTGTGGTTTACCTGGTTTGGCTCCCAAATTTTTTCTACCTAGCGTATTATAGGTTTCTTCAATAATTCTACGTAATTCACACTCCTGCTGTGCAGGAATGAAATCCCTTAGGTGTTGATGTATGGCCAACGCTGCTGCTTCCCCCTTTATGTTGCTTAACATAATGGCGGATACTGCAGCAAAATTGCCCACCAGTTTCATCATCAAGTCCAGGGCAGATCCTGCCAATAGTCATTGTGAAGCTTTTTCAGCACTACAGGCAAAACAGCTGAAGAAGAGGTGCATTGTGGTATATACTGCAGCAAAGACTGTACCCCAAGTAGTGCAGTCTTCCACTGGGGGAGCCATCCCCATTGGCAAGCAAATTGTTAATATAATGTGCTTTGTAGGTAAAAACTGCTTTAGGCTGGCTGTATTTTTCTGCAATATCCAGAACGGAATCTCCTCCCATCTGAGGGGAACCTTTCCCATGACTGCATTCAGCGTTTGTGGGCTGATGCCTAGGGTAGCCAATTGCGGTTGTGCAGCCTGAACAATCCACTCAGCATTAAGTGTCAATGTTGTCATAACGAATTGTGCAAAACTTCTATATATTGTTACTAAATCTTTGCATAGTCTTCACACCTCTACTGCCGGTAGATCATCAATATTAGGATGCAGTGTATAACTGACTAAGACTGGCCATTTTGCACCTTCATTGCTTAGCGGACCAAGCCTAATCTTTTCTATAGTGTGTCGGAGGGTGTCTTAAACCAATTTATGTGTTCTTGGTAAGTGAGAGAAACTTCTCTATTTCCTCTTAAGGAGAGTAGACACCCAGTATCCCATCCACAGTGTAGGTGTGAAAAAAATGTGTAATATTGTCTGCAGCCGGGAATGTAACCCAAGAATAGAACACCTCTGTCCTAAATGCTTTGTGTGCCTTAACCACAAAGGTAATATCTCCACCCCTATGCATTACACCATGGTGTAATCATTTCAGAGTAACTTCATGTCTGCAGTTCTCTACAATGTGTAATGCCCAAAGACCTTTGTCCCAAGACATTATAAGAAATGAATTACAGAGTGGGTATGCACAATGGAAATCAGATCCTTTTAGAGTTCAAGCTTGAGCACCCTACAGCCAATACATAGGGGTTACCTACTCAGCTGAGGAGGATTTTACCTGCCACCATGGACGTCTCCAATTTGTAGGTAAGTATGGGTCTCTGAGAAAGCACAATTGAATTACTCAGGTGATTCATTGAAATAACTACCTAATCAACGTTGGTGGTGCCATGTCATGTAGTTTCCTCCCCATGGTAGTACTGCACATTTGTTGATGGCATAATTGCTGGGATGGTGCCATACTGATTCTATGCACCTCCTCAGGATATGTTGCCCTACAGATGAGCTAGCTCACAGTACCACCATGAGTATCCCTAAATCTAGGTGGGTAGCAAATGGTTTTGGCAACTACTTAACATGACAAGTCTGATCCCCCAGGAATCATGGTAACAGATCACGCATATAAAACAATATAGAAAATCTGACGTACTCTGAATATACAGTTCTTAACCTACGTTTCTAGGGCGTGCTTGTGTGTTCTGCCATGAATCCATGTACTGGATGATCCAATCCCGGTTATCTGAAGGGAAAGAATGTAAGTCCCCGTCTTGGTCACAAGCTAGACACCCTTCGCAGAAATATCAGCAAGGTGCTGGGCCGAAACTTCAGTGTGTAGAGACCTCACCAATGACAGCAAAGCGCTTTTCTAACTAAACCTGGAAATGCTTGTTTATTTATAATGAAAATCATCTTTGCGAGTTCTGGGCAACCCAGCATTGTTACCTTGTGGATGAAAAATAGAACAGCATTTGCAGAATGTGTTTCAAGGCCTTGTACATGGTGCGTGAAGAGGAATCTTGTAAGCAAAGCAGTTACAGAGAAACTAATCCAGCATTGTCACGTACGCAAATGTGTGTAAAAGGTTATTGAGTGAAAGGAAAGGCAACTTAAGAAACATGCTCATAGTAAAAGATTGCATTGTTCTGCAAGGTTCTGCTTCAGAGAACCAACGTGCTTCAGTGGGAAAGGTAGGGATATAGCAGCTGTCAAGTTCATTGTTATCTGATGAGGTCTCTCACCCATTTCCCTGCCTTTCTCAATTAAAAGGTTAAAAATCCTGTTCCGGGAGATGTGATTTGAAGCTAGAGTGGTATGACACATGAAGGGCACCTAGGGAGAGACATACACAAGTACAATAACAGTTTGACTTATAAAATAAGTTTTTCATAAGCCTCCAGGAAAAAATAAATGAGATATTTTTTTAAAGATTTAAGACTCATCAAAATGGCTTGATGGCATATTAAGCAAAAAAGGACAAGATGGCTCCAGGTTAAGAGCACTGCATGTAGATGTTGAAGCCTCTTTGAAGTGAATGGATGAGATCATAACACATATCGTCCAGACAGAGCGTCTTTAGTGCTGGTGGCGCCAGGGGCAAGAATATATTTTTGTTCCCCTAGTCCCAATGACCTCCTTCTCCACAGATTTCCTCACCACCATCCTCCCACAAAGTCTCTCATCTGTCTCCATATACCCTCTCTCACATGCATTTCATTTGTTCTGCAGTGCTACTCCTACCAGCACTTTACATCACACACTCATTATAAAGAGACAAAGAATCATATATGTGTAAATCAGTCTAAAGAAAAGTTACATAAAACAATGAGGATACAATTTGTAGGAATCACATGCCATCCATACAAGCAGGTGGAATATTTTAAGAGTCTTTTTGTGTGGTGAAGCGCAGACTGAGGATTTAGAACATATCACAGTGGTTGACTTTACTCATTAGAATATATTTTTACCCAAACAAACCCTTTTTAGCAACATTTTGATAAAAAAAAAGACATTGGAAAAAAACATAATGTTCTAAATTATGCCATGCAGTTTGCATGCAGCTCTTTGATGTCAGTTTGTAAGTCATTGTTCGATATTAGGATTGTAACTCATGAACTGCAAGTAACAAAAGGATGTCTGTGACGAAAGCAGTTACCCAGACGTGGGTCCCGTGCTCTCCATGCCACGGGAGTCAAGCTATCCTGGCTGATGAGGGTTGAAAGCCCGAAACCGGTCAAAGGATGCTTGTTTTCAGTCCAGGGAGGACCTTGCCTGGCAGTTCGGGCTGGACTGTTCCCATGAGGCACAGGGTAAAGACTGATTTGCATATGGCTGGGAATAAACTTGAATGGCATGGTAAGAAAAAAAGATGATGGATTTAAGCCCAGATCCCTTTACCGGGGTGAATGTATTACATTGTTCTGCATTCTGTCCATCAATTGTTCTTTTTGCATTTGTAACCCACTGAGCTATCCACATAAAATACAATTCCTTGATCTGCACTGTAAACGTTTTGTGCACCAGGCATGTTAACACTCTGTGCTATTTTAAAATGAGTCAAAACTGACAGTTGCCAAAAACTCCAGTCTCTCCTACGGGAACAAGAGAGCTTTGCTGACATTTTTTCTGTTGCCTAAAATCTGATGGACACACAAGGAACCCTGCAGCTGGTGCTTTTTAACGCTTAACCTATTTCTATACACAGACCCCCTCTCCCCCCACCCCAAGGGTCAGTGCCAGGTGCGGATGCACCAGTCGTACCACCCTAAAGGTGGCCCTGCGTCCTGGTCCTCTATGTCCACTGCTAGACCTGACTCACTCTCATCGTTGACACTGAGCATTAGATCAAATATGTTGGGCCTGAATCACAGCTTTTCAGGGTCAGTCTCTGGACCACACGGGCTGGTGGCTCTTGTGTGGCAGCAACTGTGCAAGGTCCATTGAGTAAAGAGAGGACGACTATGATGAGGCTTTCCACATCACGTGGGCGAGGCTTCTTCATCCAGAAAATCTGGATGGATCTGATATTTCAATCTAGGGTCATAAAATACGGTATACCTTTTCTTTCCGTATTTGTCTTTTGTGGCCCATTCCTTTTTTTTAAATGGTCCCTAGGGTTTCTTCAGCAGTGTCACAATTCTGGTCAACTGTTCTGGGATGTGGCTGTCCAGAAGAGCAGTTTTAAACTATAAGAAACTTTCTGCCTGGGTTTCTTTCCTCTAACAAATCTCAAACTCGATTAACCAAAAGACTCGTCCCTCAGCGTGAGGGTCATTGAGTCACAGTTTACGCTCTTTAGAAGTTGTAGTAGTTGCAGTCCATTCAGTGGCGATGATGAATAATTCAATTGGTAAAGTGCCCCGGGGTTGTGAAGCCTTCCTTGATGTAACCCTTAGTGTTTTGCCTAGTGTTAGGTGATGCTAGGAAAGTCCAACCGACTTTGCCCTCAACCTAGTCTGACAAGCTTTGTGAAGGAATTCTAGTCTAAAAATGAGCACATTTGTAAGGCTAATGCCTAAATCAAGATAGACGATAAATATCCAGCAATTACATATGCACAACCCATTCTTCAAAATTCTGCAAAGTTCTTGAAAAACTGTAGTTACCTTCAGTGTGCTTTCCATTAATGAATATTGGATGGACACCGATGGTTCCTGTGCATATCAATGTACTTTTCCTTTACCATTATAAATGTAGTCAAATGTTGCCCATCTTCTTATGATGTAGTGATATCCAGTTCTTTGTAGAATCATAGTACTGCAGTGGACTCTTGTTTAGCCCTCTGTGCTGACAGGCTAGAGGCTTTTTCAAGGCTTACAGTTGCTAATGGGTTGTCACTGAGGTGGGTGGGGTGTGCCTCTGGTCTCCAGTGCCTGCTTTACATATAGGGCATGCTGGTCTCATTTGTGATGTGGTATATCTCTTAATGGATGTACTGGGAACAGTAAAGGATAGTGCACCCTATTACAGTTAATGCATTGCCTGTAAACCAGTTGCAAAGTCATGGCCATCATGGAATCAACACTTTAGTGAAAGGTGAACCGGCTGTTGTCAGTCGCCTTTCACTGTGCAGGCAGCAACATGGCCTACATTTACACACTGTGAGGCAGAGAGGCTCCTGCAGTGAGGGATGGCACTTGTCTACAGGAATATGCCAGGGTACATAAGACCCTCACTGCCCCTTTCCAACCATGGGAAAACACTGACTGTGCATCATCTCAATGTGCCGCACAGTCATTGAGCCCTCTGACAGCTCCTTTGCTCCTGCATCCGCTTCTGTAATGCTGCATAGGTGCAGATACAAATAGGCTTATTTACAAGCCTCTTGCGCCACAGGTACGTCACATTTTCCCATTTTAACAGTGGTGCATCGGCAGCGCAAGAATCTTGTAAATAAACCCCAAAGTGTTTTTACATTGCATGGGGAACACCCCAGTCAGATTACACTAGCATGAATGTAGCGGCAGCATGAACTGTATCACACAAGGGGCCACATAAGCTTAAGCAACCATTGATGTAATACCAAAGGGCCTCAGGGGTGCAGAAAGAAACTGCGTGCAGCCGTTGTGCGCCCGGCGCACTTAGTACATAGGGCCTTAGGAGTCCCATGCAATCTGTTCCCTCTGGTCCTTGATCCATGTCTGTGCTTTGTGTGGAGGGATTAGGCTTGGGTGATTTTTTCTATGGAAAGCAAAACTGAAACAGCACGGCAATTCACTTTTTTACAATTTTTCACATCTGTGAAACATCTAGCGGAATGTGAAAGATGCCGAGAAGGGGTGGTTCTGTAGGTGGCAATATCTTTTGAATGGTCTACTCAAGGTCAGCTTGGGGTAACACATATATCTTCATTTATATTTTATATCATACATATGCTTCATATTTTTTTGTGTACCTATAAAGCGTTTTACCTCCTCGTTCGCTTGAAACCATCTGGCGTAATTTTGTGGTGTCTTCTGTTGAGAATTACTAGGTGGTTTTGAAAGTCTGACTCTTGGACGGCTGGCACATTGTCTGTTTAAATCTCCTCTAGTATTCCATCTGTGGGGATGATTTTTTTCTATCTTGGGAGCCAATTTGTCGAATAAAGCATACTGAACAAGTTAAACCAATGGGTACTAGGCACAAAAATATACTATAATTAGTAGATAGCTCCCATCTGGGTGGTGCAGAATTCTCAGTTCAGCTTTCACCATGGAACTTGGCATTCCTCGCCTGTGTTTATAAGGGGCTCGGGCTCTTGGAGCCCAGAATCCTGTCCCAGCATCAATTGTTTAATCATGGTTTGCTCAAGTCCTGAGAACCATACATTGTTCCTGTTGCTGCCTTAGTTTGGTCGATGATGTGGTGGCATTGGTGTGCTAGGGTAGGGTCCTGGGAATCAGAGTGGCTGGTATGATCATTCTGTTGCTTCTCAACACCTTGCTGGAGCCTAGCACATGCATGACTTTAATCAGGGTTTATAGGTCATTCTGTGTCTGATAGGGTTTGAAATCGTGATCTTCTGGATCAACTATTTTCTCCTTGCCCTTGCTCTGCCTCCAAAGCAGCCTGGAGGTGTTCATGGTTCTTCAATACATGCCAGATCTCATCTAGTGACAGTTATTTTGGATACCCTGTTAGGTAACTAGGAGCAAGTGTTCCACCATTTCAGTGATGACTTTCTTCTGACACTTGGTAAGTGAGAGAAACTGGACGGATAGCAAGCTGTGCTGTTTACACCAGGTTGAACTTGCATGTTAAACTTAAAACTTGCAGTTGCAATTGCCACCTTTTTATTCTGGGGTGCGGGTAAGGAGCTGTGCCCTGGAACAGTGGCACTGGCCTTGTGATGACTTCAACTTTGTTCCCATACAAGGAAGGATGGAAGTGTATGATCGCAACTTTATGGCAAAGAATTCCTTAAGGATTTGCTTTAACGTAGTTCTTTAATAGTTTATAAATGGTGGAACGGTAAAAATGGAATTACCACTGTATGTAGCCATACCAAGGAAGCTGTGAATGACTGTTTCTCTCTGTGAAGGGCTGTTGGGATGGGAATGTCCCTGCTTGGCATACAGGTGTGTTCCTGTGCCCTGAGTGCCCAACTGCTTGCACGCCAGTCCACTTTACATTACTACAGTCTATGCTATTCCACTCATTGGCACTTCACTCCATGTGACTCCAGTGTGCGCCACTCAACTGTACTTTACTCAACTATATGCCACTCCACTCTACTCAGCTGCACTCTATGCCTCTCCACTCTATGCCATTCCACTCTATGCCACTCCACTCTATGCCATTCCACTCTATGCCTCTCCACTCTATGCCATTCCACTTTATGCCTCTCCACTCTCCACTATTCTAGCGTACGCTACTTCATTCTATGGCACTCCACTCTACCCCACTATTCCAATGCATACCACTCTACTGTACATCATTACATTAAATTCTATTCCACTCTACACCACTCCACTGTATGCCACTCCACGTCACCCCACTCCACTCTACGCTATTCCACTCCATGCCACTCCACTGTATTCCACTCCACTCTACACCACTCTACTCTACACCACTTCACGCTACACTAGTTCACTTTATGCTATTTCATTCTACGCCACTCCACACTATGCTATTCCACTGTATGCCACTCCACTGTACGCCACTCTTCTATATGCCACTGCACTCCACGCAACACCACTCTAGGCCGTTCCGCTGTACAACACTCAACTCTACGCCACCATATGCCAGTCCACTCTATGCCTTCAGAATCTACACCGTTTCACTCTTTGCCACAGGGTGGCACTCCACTCTATGCTATTCCACTCTATGCCACTCCACTATACACCACTCCACTGTACGCCACACCACTCCACTCTGCACCACTTCACTCTACACTAATTCACTTTATGCTATTTCATTCTACGCCATTCCACACTATGCTATTCCACTGTACACCACTCTGCTGTATGCCACTGCACTCCACGCAACTCTGCTCTAGGCTATTCCGCTGTACAACACTCAACTCTACGCCACTATATGCCACTTCACTCTATGGCATCAGAATCTACACCCTTTCACTCTTTGTCATAAGGTGGCACTCCACTCTATGCTATTCCACTCTATGCCACTCCACTCTACACTATTCCACTGTACGCCACTCCATTCTATTCCTCTCTACTGTACTGTATTGCACACCACTTTTCTGTATGCCACTGCACTCCACGCCAATCCACTCTATGCTGTTCCACTGTATGACACTCAACTCTATGCCACTATATGCCACTCCATTCAACGCCATTACACTTGACACTATTATACTCTATGCCACTCCACACAACTCCACTATAAGCTATTCAACACTATGCCACTCCATGTTACTCTACTGCAGAGTTCTTCAAACTGTGGGGCGTGGGGGGCGCGCATTCCACCCTTAAATCTGACTTTAGATTGTTTCCAGCTTTACTAATTATGCACATACTTTTGTATTTTGAAAAAAAACCCGGGAGCAAATTGCTTTCGGTTTCACATCACAGGAGGCTCCCAGCCTCCCACCAGCTGAAACATTTCAGCTCTTGAAAATAACCATCCGGGAGGAAGTTTTTCAAAGAAAGGAGGCAAAGTTTCTCTTTAAATTGAGTAAATAAGAGCATTCCTTACAAAAGTGCATGTGTAATTAAGCCATTTTTCATGCATGTTTAATACATCATGTACGGCAGGTTGGTTTGGCAACTTACTCCACAGTAATTCATATTGTGTATGCCATGGGTGAACAGCATTCAGTGGGCAGATGCTCAAATGGCTCAGCAATTTTAATGGGGTTGGGGTGCACAACCTTACACTTCCTCAAATTAACATGGGGTTTTTCATAGGAAAGATTCGCAGTGCATAACTCCGTAACCAGTAAATTTAAAGCCCATGAAATTTTAATGGCATAGCAGCTTTTCGACCATTCAGGTTTCATTCAGTTCTTGGTTTGGTGAATTTTCACTTAGCTCTTTTGGAGATGCCTGTGTCGAACTGAAGGCTTACTAGAAATGTACCCAACTCATGCCTTTATATTTATTTCTTACTTTAGGATCCCTGTAAAGCGCCACTTATCGCCTGACTGAATGATGTTTGCACCTTATGTGGCATACAGTTATATAGTTATATAGTAATACAATTGGTAGTATAAAGACAATGGACACAAATGACAACATGATTAACATTATGACTCAACTGCATCAGTAAAACCCTAGTCAAAATAATTTGCACACATTTTATCTTGGATTTTTTTGATTTGTACTGTGTAATAGGCCTCTATCATCTAAACACACCCACTCACAAACCTGCAGTTTACTAAACACTCTTACTGTGTTTAACAATATTAACATTATTTGCCGGATATGGCTTCGGATATGCGAATGACGGTCGATTATGTAGTGTACCAGAGTCAGGTAGTGGGGAAGGGGGGGGTCCCGACATCTAAATAAATTCAGCTGGGGGGGCTCAACTGAAAAAAGTTTGAAGACCTCTGCTCTACTGTATACCATTCCACTCTACAGCACTCTACTGTACCCCACTCTACTGTATGCCACTCCACTCTATGATATTCCACTCTCCACTTAACACCACGCCAGTCTATGCCACTCTACTTTGCCACACTTCACTCTATGCTACTCCACTCAATGCAACTTAACACTACGCTATTCCACTATAAATTATTCCACTCCATGCCACTGCAGGCAATGGTATTCCACTGTGTGCCACTCCACTCTATAGATACTCTACGCCACTCCACTCTACGCTGTGCTATTCCACTCAAAGCCACTCCACTGTACACGACAACACTGTATGCTATTCCACTCTACAAGACTCCATTGTACCCCACTCCCCTCTCCTTTATTCCACTGCATGCCACTGCGCTCTATGCTGTTCAACTCTAAGCCAATCTATTCTATGCCACTCTTCCGTACACCACTCTGCTATATGCCACGGCACTCTACACCACTCCATTCTATGCTATTCTGCTGTACAACACTCAACTCTATGCCAATGTATGACACTCAATTCTATGCCACCATATTCCACTGCACTCTACTCCATTAATCTCTAAAGCGTTCCTCTCGACACTACTCAACTCTGTGACACTCTATGCCACTTCACTCTACGCCACTCTACTGTACACCACTGCACTCTTCGCCACTTCATTATAACACTGTTCCACTGTACGCCACTCCACTCTACATCACTCTAATATCCCCACTCAATTGTACGCCACATCACTATGTGCCACTACACTCTATGCTATTTCTCTTTCTGCCAAGTTACTGTTTGTCACGCTATCCCGCTCCACTCCACGTTATTCCACTCTATACCATACCATTTTATGCCACTTCACTCTACACTATTCCTCTGTAGGCCACTCTACTCAATGCTACTCAACGCTAGGCCACACTACTCTACACCACTCCACTCTAAACCACTCCACCCCCTGGTCTTCCACTCTATGCTACCCCACTCTACGCCATTCCACTCTACTCTACTCCAGTCTATGCTGTTCAACTTTACGACACTTCACTCTCTGCCACTCCAATGTACACCATTCAACTGTACACCACTCAACTCTGTGCCACTCCACTCTACCCATCTCCACTCTACACCACTTAGCTCCACACTATTCCACTTCATGCCACTTCATGCCACTTCATTGTATGGTATTCCACTCAATGCCACTCCACTGTACACCACTCCATTCTATTTCATTCCACTCTACACCACCCAACTCTTTGCCACTCAACTTTTTCCACTCCTCTCTATGCAACTCCAAGCCTCTCTGCTCTACGTCATGCCATCCTAGACCACTGTATGCCACTTCACTCTATACCACTCCACTCTGCACTATTTCACTTTATGCCACATGGCTCTACGCCACTGTAGGCCACTCCACTCTACACAGTTCTACTCTACGTCACTCCACTTTATGTCACTCTGCACTCCTCTACTCTACGCTATTCCACTCTACACCACTCCACTCTATGCTATTCCCCTCTATGCCACTCAACTGTACGTGACTCTACGCTATTTAACTCTAGCCCACTCCACGTTATTCTGTTCTACGCTACTCAACTCTATGCCACTCAACTCTACACAACCCTACTCAGTGCCACTCCACTCTACACAATCTACTCTACACTATTCCACTCTATGCCACTCTGCTCTATGTAGCTCCACTCTATGCCACTCCAGTCTATGCCATTCAACTCAATGCCATTTCACTGTATGCCAATCCAATCCACGTTACACCACTCTATTCCACCGCACTCTACACCACTCCACTATATTCCACTCTACTCTGCTCCAATATTGCACTCTATGCCACTCCACTTTACACCACTCTACTGTACACCACTCAACTCTATGTCACCTCACTCTACACCACTCCACTCTACACGTTTCTACTCTACGCAACTCCACTCTATGCTATTGCACTCTGTGCCCCTCCACTCTACGCTGTTCCACTGTACTTCACTCCACTGTAATCAACTCCACAGTATACTCTGCCACTCCACACAACTCCACTCTGCACAATTCTACACTACGTCACTTCACTTTATTCCACTCCACTGTAAACAACATCACTTGATGCAACTCCACTCTACACTACTTCACTGTGCGCTATCCCATTCTACATCACTCGGCTCTACACCACTCCAAGCCACTCCACTCTACATTATTCCACTTTACAACTTCACTCTGCGCCACTCTCTACTCCAACCCTCTATGCTAATCCACTCAATGCCACTCCTCTCAACGTCACTTCTCTTTACACTATTACACTCTACGCCACTCAACTGTATTCTATTCTGCGCTAGCTGATTACCAAGCATCCGGCTGCCACCTTAGCTGAATCCCCCAGACCTACCAAATATTTTTATTTAAACCCAATATCTGATATGACGTGCAAAGCACTCCTAACACTCTGAATGGCATAACTCTCTAGTCTCTGGACCAGCTCTCCATCATTCGAGTGCCGTACTCTATGATCTCAGTTAGAAAGCACAGAATATGCCCACAAGGATTGACATTTTCCAGGCAGCCATGACCCCTACACAGACCCATGGCTGACTGCAGTTGGTGAAAGAGTGAACACCGCTCTGGTTCTACCCCTCCCTTAGGTTGAATTTTTCCATTCATGATCATCTATGAGTCAATGGTTCTGAGCTATGATCCTAGGGCATAGACCAGGTGCAATGCAATGCAGTCACAATCCTCTTCATGCCATCACACACACACAGTCAAGAGCCTCTATCAGAAGCCACTTTTTCAGCAGCAGAAGGTTTTCGATTTCCGGCGTTTCTGCTACTGAGCTCATTGTTCTGCTAAATATTTTATTAGCAAAGTATTTTTCTGTGTCCTTTGACCTCTCTTTGAAAGAGAAAATAATGAAAATCACTTTTTTAATTCACAGCAGTTTGGTGTGAAACATCAACAATAACGTTTCTATAGGAATCTTTAACGGATTAGAGAGTGTCTTCCCTTTTTCAAGAGTGAGCACTAGCCCCCAATTGAGAAGGACCTTAGGTTGAACGAGAAGGTTGCACCTAAAACATATGAAATTAATTAGCACAAATCAGAAAAGATCACACCCAATAACACTGCATCTCAAAAATGCAAATTGAATACCACATAAATCAACAAATAATGTACAAATATGAACAATGTGATTTACAAATGAGCTTGCTCACAAAATCTCCTGTTTCAGGTAAGTGCAGCCTTAATTGTGGTAACTGACTTTCTTCTTGGACATGGCTCATCAAAGATACATTTGCCCATTGATGCTTAATGAGAACGGGTATTAAATCACTTGTTTTCCTTTTGTCACTATTTGGTAAGGGACATTCTATCTGTCTATTACAGCATCCATAGAGGATTGTTGTGTAAAATGAGGTGCTTCAAACTCATTTTATGTAATTACTCATAATTGTGCGCACTTTTGTGGGAGCTTCATGAAATCCCCTTCCACCCCCATAGAAAAATATGCAAATTGCACCCAACCCTAGTGTTGATGTTGCTATGCTTATGGATTAAGATGCATATCACCCATTAAGTTTTTAAAAGTAGAAGTTTATTTCAGTAATAAGATATAATTATAAAATAGTCAATATTTAAAGAACAGATTACAATAACATATAAAAAGTTAATACAAATACATAATGAAAAGGGAAGAGAAAAAGGAAGGGGGAAAGGGGATATGTGTGAGAAGTTGGCCTGGTATATGATGTCCACTATTCTAGTGGGCACCTTGCACCAGTCCAAACAACCCTTATGGTGATGGTTGTAAAGTCAACCTTATAGACCAGCTATCCTAGTGGTAGCATGGACAAAGCAGTCTTAGGCTAAAACTTCAGAGAGCATGTGAAGCGAGCTGTTTTACCAATAATAGTCTCTTGAATATCATATGAAAGAACACCACACAAGGTATATATCAAATATATATGTATTTATTACTAACACAACCCCTCTGCACTCTTTATGAGGTTAGAGTTCGAGATACAGCACAAGTTACTCAATAAGCATACTATAAGTGGCACAAATACAACTCTACCCTAGGGGCCTCACGAACCATATACTAAGTAAATAAATAAATCGTAAATCATACGTTCTTGTATAGCGCCTTTCACCGTAAGGTCTCAAGGAGCTTGCTTTGGGAACTTGTCCTGGCCTTTCCCTGTGAGATACCCCTACTGGGCATCCCCAAGGTGAAGACCAGGCCTCCCATCGCGGTGGGGCCGTAGTGGAGATTGAGCAAGCTATTGCCCAGAGTTGCAGAGTGTGAACCCACGATTCAAGTAGGCACTGAGGCGAGAATTATCAAGTCCGTGGACATTTTGAGCTCAAGGCCCTGCCGCGTCAGGGATTGAACCCTGGTCCTGGGTCTGACTTCTGCATCAGGGACTGCCTCCTCTGACCAGTGAGCCACACTTCTCCACGTAAGTGGTATAAGAACCACTTCAGGAAAGGTGAGTAGGCCTTGGGCTAGGGAATCGCTGGGGCTAAACTGAACAACCAAAGATTCGGAAGTAGGAGTCCCACAGGATGCGTGTGCAGTGTCTATACACACACACGGGTTACCATAGAGTTTCAATGGGAACGTAAATGTTACAAAGTAGTAGATTTCGGACACTTTCGGGTGGACTACGGGAAAACCCTGTTAAACTAGGGCACTTGGATAGTTATTACCCACTGGAGCACCGGAGTTCTCGCGTTACCTCACCCAGGAAAGCCGGGTGCATAGGTGTTCTTTCGTGTCGGGTTTCATCGATGAATCCTATGGAGAGCTGCAAGAAAGTGCTGCAAGCGACCAGGAGGAAAGTGTCCGGATGGATCCAAGGGTGGATCGGAGCAGTGAATAACCTGAAAGCAGAGGGGACAGAGTCTGGGTCACTAGCCAGTGACCAGGAAGGAACCAGGCGATGTCGAGATGCAATCAGGTAAAGAAGCTTGTCTCCGCAGCCAAGAGGTCCAGGAGGCGTTGACGATGACCAGGAGCTCCAGTCGAGCTGTCCCCCGACGGACCTAGCTGTTGACGGTGTCGCTATCTGGATTTGACCCAACAAACCTTGGCAAATGCAATCCACGCCGGATTGGAAGATTGGCTTCTGTTCAGACGAGCAAGGTCTGGGGAGCTTTTCCTTTGCAGGGAATCAGGAGCAAGCCCGGGGCAACCAGGCAAATGGTGGTGTTTCAAAAAGAAGTCTTCAGAGGGGCTACTAGCCAACGGGCTAGCAATCGTAAAGATGCGTTGAGCCGAAATGCAGGCGCAGGCCCCACACGGCACTCGTGGAGTGTGGAGGGCTGTGCTTCGTTGCAAATGCTGCTCGGATCTGGGCCTTCTCAAACCCCAATGCACAACTTCGAGGGTGCCTCAGAAGTTGCACAGGTAGCAAAAAGTAGGTAGTCCAGGATGTCCGGTCCCACGTCTCTCGTGTCCGCCATGGGTCTCAGCTTTGCTGTGGGTGTGGGTTGGAGTCAGAGAAGTCTGGAAGTCCAGATTCTGCATCTCTAAGTCTTCGGGTTCCAGCGGGATCGTTGACAAAGCAAACCAGCAAGTTACTGATGGTGCCTGTTTGCACAGGGTGGTCACTCCTTGACAAAAAGAGAGATGTCTTCAGTCTTCCAGTCGAAATGGAACTTCGAAGGTCCAAGAGTTTATTTCAGAGTTTCTTTCCAGGATAATCTAATGTCTCTAGACACAGCTCCTATCTTCATACTAAACTAAGGGGCTGGATTACCTGCTAGGTCTCTCCTATGGGTGGAACCTGAGAAGGGGGTGGTTACACCCCTTTCTCTTTGTCCAGTTTCACGCCAGGGCTGGGGCTGGAGTGCCCCAGCAACTGGTTTGAACCGGGCTATGCATGGAGCACCTTGTGTGCCCCAGGCAGTGTCTGGAAACAGCAGTTTCCATTGAACCCACCCTGCCCCAATCCACTACAGGCTGTCTGGGGAGGTGCCAGCACCTCCCTTGACAGGAAACCTATTGTCCAGGCCTCCCCTGCCGGAGTTTGGTCCAGCAGCAGGAGGTCAGACTCGTGTCTGTGGCAGCAGCATCCATTTTGTGATGCTGAGGCTCTGTTTAACTTTAACCTGGTAAAGCAGTAACTACATGTCTTCTCCCTCTAGAAGGGTGGCATGCTACCCCCGCCGCCAGGACTGGTGGGGGGGGGGGGGGGGGGGGGGGGTATTATTCCAAGGTGTTTGACACCTTACACGACATGTTTCGATAAAGCCAAACCAAAGTTAGCATTAACTGCAAGGATTATACTGCACTTAAGAGTATATGGTATGGCTATATCATAGAACAGCTATAAGGACATGGTTCCGAAAGCTGCACACAGGCTCAGTTCATGCTAGAGCACCATCTCACATAAAATCAAGCACTCTGCCTTCAGGATTGTTAAGGCCTGCCATAGGAGTGACTTATAGGTATATATGTGTCTATATATAAGGGTAGATATAGGAATACTATATCTAAGCAAGGGGTGATCACACCACCTTGCCCAAGCTGAGTGTTCAGCCTGTGGGGTCAGTTTGGATGGCCAGCCAGGGGTGGCATAATTCATGCTACAGCCCCTGGTAGGCCTTGGATGCACCTATGCCATGGGTACCTATTGTACACTATACAGGGGCTCACAAGGTGACCCAATATCCAATTAGATATGTACCTAAAGTACATGGAATCAATTTTACAGAGAGAGCAGATAGCCTGGGGCCCTGAAAAGCAGGATCCCAGGCCAACTAAGTCAAAAACCAGCTAAACACTAGTCAAAAAGTTGAGGTAACCATATAGTCAGATATCCACCATCCTACAATATGCATGATTCATTTAATTTCATTTAAAATCTTTCTTCACTCTATTAAAAAAAGATCATAAAAGCACAAATGCATCATATGAAACCGTTAAAAAGACTGTAACACAATTTACAATCATAACATTTTAGGTAACCTTTACAGTAATTCAAGTTAGTGTGCCCTTCGACTTTCTTTTTCTCATACAAGCCCACAGAAAAGATGCTTCTGAGAAACAAACATACAAATTTGATAAAGACTTTAGAATGTACAGGGCCACCCTGCATTGTTTAAAATGTTGAAGTCTTAAGATGGGTAAAATAAGTTTCTCTTTCTTTGTGGTAAAATTTACAAAACAATACCAAGTGTAGATCATGCATGATTCATGTTAATTATAGTCTTGTGAGTTTACATAGAAAAGATAACAATGTCAAAAATAATAAAATAAAGTATACAAAGAAATAATACTCCTAAGCATGGGAAGTCAAGGTAGTTGAAGAACTTCCTGTACATCAGGTGAAGTAGCGTACGATGCTTTGGCAGATTTGTTAAGAAAAGACTTAACTGGACTCCAAAAGTCTTTTTATTTTAACCGCTTCCGCGCTACCGCGTTTTCCCGCTGTGCGCTGGATTTTTAAAAATCCCGCGTTACGTGACAAAGTCAGCTCGTCATGCGCGTAGCGCAGGTAACGCCCATGATGAGCTGGCTTTGTCATCCGCGCGGAAGGGGTTAAGACACGTGATAAAGGGGCCATACTCTATCTAGTTTTTGATTAAGACAAACTGTGAACCACTACGCTCTAAATGACAATTGAGTAAGATCTGCGATCTGCTGGAATTCCACTGCCAGTGACAAGTCTAATATTTTAACATTCAATGAGACATCTGCCCAGTCAACCAATAGACTCCCCAGAAATACATTAGACAAGGAGAAAGGCACATTTGAATTACAGACAGAAATAATTTATTTAAAAACTTGTAACCAAAAAGTCTGAGGCTTTTCGACAGGCATCCATGGTTTAAACTCCTACCGCCTTATTACATTACAAAGAAGGCAGTCGGAGTTCAAACCAACTGGCTTCCGACGGGCTTAAGGAGCCCGTCGGCTAGTCGGAGGCCGCACATTATCCCAAATGGGCGGCTTTTCCGCCTACTGGATTAAGATGCTGGTTTCAAACAGGCTATCCATGTCGGGCTTTTGACATGGAAAGCCTGTCAGAAAGTGACTTTGGAAGCACCTAGCAGGGCCCCTTCCTTCTGTGCCCTCTGGATGATGGCCTGGGGGGCACCGATGATGCCACCCTGAAAGTTCCTGTACAGTGTGGTAGGCTCCATGAGGTGCATGTCACACAGTACTAGGATTGACACAAACTCCCATTTCTCTATGGGATCTTGTGCTGAAAACGGCAACTGCCTGCACTACAATTTCCCATAGGGAAATTGGAGTTCGCATCATAATTGCAATTTCGGATCGCCATCCCGAGGTCAGGCCCTGAGTGTTTTAGGTCAGCATGTTGTGCAGAATATGTTCATCAAGCATCTGAAGTGTAAGAATTGATTTTGTGTAAGGATATTGGAATAGGGAGTAGTCTATTATAGTCTTTTATAAATGTAAAATAATGTTTGTGTTGTGTTTTCTGCTCGGGATGAGTTGCTGATTTTGATCCAAATATGTCTCCCTTTGGGAATGTACTATGCAACATCTAAGGCATGCTCCCATTATAATTTAGTATCCATTTTGGCCCTAATATTTGAAGTACATTGCAAGTATGAGCGTATGGTGGAGGCGTTGTCATTTGTATGTAGAAGAGAACCAAGAGAATGTTGCTGGACCTGTGTAGTAATGGGAGAAGGTTGAAATGCATTGTATGCCGTAAATATACTATTCTGTAGAAGTTGGATTTATGTCAGAGTGAGCATGGAAACCCAAAAAGGGCTTGAGCTCGTAGAAAAGAAATAGGAGATTCCTGATAGAATAATGGATTAATCCATATAGGTGGCGGCTGCCTGCTATTGAGGGGGTGGGGGTGAGCAAATGGGGGCAAAGATATGTAAACTAAATTCATGCCAACATGCATTACATTATCGTTTCAAAATTAAAATGTTTAACTTATAACAGTAATGTTATGCATGTCGGTGATTTAGGGCAATTTTAAACATAAAATATATTTTTTTTAAATAGAAGAAAATACACCTTGCTGCAGGTCCTTGCTACAGTGTTTGTCTCTCCTCGGGCCCAACAACTCCCCTAACCAATCTTGGCCCTGCTCTCAACCAGCATGAGAGTAGTGCCAAGATTGGATGGAGCAGGGTCTCTCAGCACTCCAAAGGTCTTTGCTTGGTCTCAGAGAAGTTTAAAGTGCGCATGTCTGGCTGGCCATTGTAAGACGGCCTGCCAAAGAGAGATGCACAATTTAAAATGCCGAGCTCATCACTCTTCTCTGCTGCTGCCTGCCAGTAGTGGCTCTGCCCCTGTCCTGAGACATGACTCATTACAGGGGTTTGCAGTCAAGGACATTTTTTTTTCATCTGGGGCATTTAAACTTGTGGGGCAATGTTCCTCCACCTTAACAGAGGAGCCACCCCTGACCCATATTAGAACCTTTTTCCTTCAGGATTTCCAATATATAAATTGATTCATTAATTGAATAAATTGATTATGCCATATGGTAAAATGTAGGAAAGTATGGACGTCCTTAGGAACATATGATATTACAGTATCTAGTAATTGACACGTGTTTTTAAAAATAGAGGTGGATAACTTTTCAGGTTTATATGCAAATTTTAAGTATTCTTTAAAGGTAAAGGTGATAAGAAGTTGTGCATTAAATCACCCCATAATGGACAATAATCTAAGGAGGAAGTGATCCAATGTGTGGATTGCCTCAATAAAAATGTTTTATGATAAGTAAGGAACATTTACTTTGCCATCGTACTTGGAGCATTTCAACTTTGCTAAGGACATACCTGGGGAGTTTGTTACACTATAAAAAAGAGTAAATGTTTGTGTAAAACTTAAGGGGAATATTATAAGGAATGCTAGAAATGGTATAGCGAATAATGGTCATCAACATATTTTTATTGTATCAAAACAGCCCCACCATGATAGATAAAATGGATGACAACGATTACTTAATGATGGTAATTTATTAATACAATTATCCATATTTACAGAGATGGATGTTTTAAGAGATGAGGTGAATTGAAGACCACAGTATTTAATTTGCTGAGTTTTCCAATTGAAATTAGAAGGTAACAAATCATGTTTAAAGTTAATTTATTTAGAGGGAAAATTTCACATTTGCCATTGTTTAATTTATATCCATATTCTAAGGTGCAGGAATTTACCTCAGATGAAAAAGCAGTGATCGAGGACTGAGGGGATGACATGAATAAGAAAATATTGCCATCATGGACTGCCAGTTTAATTTGGGGAGTGTTATACGAAAAACCATGTAAATCTGTGTTTTGTCTAAACCGAGTTAAAAATGGTTCTAAGGCTCGATTAAAGAGGGAGGAGGAAAGAGGACATCCCTGGCGTACTCCCCTCCTCAAAGTACAAAAAGGCAAAAAGGAGAAGTTAACGCATTTGTGTAGATGGCTGCTGGAGGGGAGGTATAAAGAAGTGAGATGAAGGTAGTTATTTTGGGGCCAAAACTGCACTAATTAAGGGTATAAAACATACATTTCCAATTTACACAATCAAAAGTCTTCTCAGCATCTAAGGCAAGAGTTCAGTGATCGCTGCGGATTTTGAGTGGACATCAAAGAGCAGACGGGTGTTATCCGAAATGTATTTTCCTTTGACAAAACCTCATTGTTCCATTCCTAAAAGATTAGGAAGGAAGGGTTCTTAACACAAGGCCAATGCTTTAGGGAAAATGTTATAGTCTATATTGACAAGTGATATAAGTCTATACTTTTTACAATATTGTGGTCCTTTCCCTTCCTTTGGGGTAAGGCAAATACGGGCATCTAAAAAGGAGCCTGATGATGTAAAAGGATGGGTGAAGGTCTCAATAAGGGTATATGGCTTAGTGGAGAAGTATTTAGGAGAAATATATCTAACATTTGGCTGTGAAACCATCCAACCCTGGAGCTTTATATTTTTTTTATGTGAGTAATGCAGTGTGAGGATCTATTTGTGTGATATCTGATTCTAGGGGAGAAAAATCTAACTGTGGAGAAAGTGGATTTTGTGTAGTGTATAGATAATGTAGAATTTCAGAGGGAGAATATGCTGGTGTATATACATTTTCATTAAAGTGCTTAATTTGATTTAGGATTTCTAAGTCTTTGTGATGGTAAGTATTGTTTTCATCTCTAATTGATTCAATGTGTAATTTATGTTGTTTGACTTTCAGATAATTTTCTAATAGCTTCACTGATATATTTTGGCCACAGTAAAATTTAGCGCTAGATTTTAGAAGATAAGAAGACGTAGTGTCCGTTGAGATTTTGTTAAAATGTAATTTGGCCTTAATAAGTTGTTGTAAAGAGTGTTGTCGTACTGCACGTGTTAAGCATTTGATGTCGTTAAGAATTTGCTTGGATTGATTTTGGGAACATTTTGGTTTTTTAGATACAAAATCACAGGCTGAAGCTTTAAATGCATTCCATATGGTATGAAAGGGAAGGTCTACTGTATGATTAAATTGAAAGCATTTGTGAAAGAAAGAGGTAAAAGGGGAGGGAAATGAAGAATCTAGTAATAATGAATTGTTAATTCTGCACCCCTTTGGAGATTTGGATTTGGGTAAAATATCTAATTGTATAGAGATCGGGGCACGGTCAGATATCATGATTGAACTTATATCTGCGGCATGTGAGGTCTGGGTCAAGTTATGAGAAAGAAAAATTGAATCAATCCTTGATTGTATTTGATTGACCAGAGAAAAATATGAATATTAACACAGTGTGGGATTACCTCACCACTGGAGTCAAGTTATCCTGGCTGATGACAGCTGATAGCCAGAAACCGGTCCTAGGATGCTTGATTCTGGTCCAGGGAAGACATGGCTTGGCAGTTCGGGCTGGACTGTTCCCATGAGGCACAGGGTCAAGGCTGATTTGCATATGGCCATGTCTGAACTGGGGTGGTGTGGAGTGCAAAAAAACTATGGATTTAGGGCAAGATCTCTGTACTGGGGTGAATGTATGACATTGTTCTGCATTCGGTCCATCAATTGTTTTTGCATTGTCACCCAGAGTGGGACGGGTATGTTCAGACATGAGTCCCATGCTCTCCACACCACTGGAGCCAAGCTATCCTGGCTGATGACGGCTGATAGCCAGAAACCGGTCCTAGGATGCTTGATTCCGGTCCAGGGAAGACATGGCTTGGCAGTTCGGGGTGGACTGTTCCCATGAGGCACAGGGTCAAGGCTGATTTGCATATGGCCATGTCTGAACTGGGGTGGTGTGGAGTGCAAAGAAATGATGGATTTAGGCCCAGATCTCTGTACTGGGGTGAATGTATGACGTTGTTCTGCATTCTGTCCATCAATTGTTGTTTTTGCATTGTCACCCCGAGTGGGACGGTATGCTCAGACGTGAGTCCCATGCTCTCCACACCACTGGAGTCAAGCTATCCTGGCTGATGACGGCTGATAGCCAGACACCGGTCCTAGGATGCTTGATTCTGGTCCAGGGAAGACATGGCTTGGCAGTTCGGGCTGGACTTTTCCCATGAAGCACAGGGTCAAGGCTGATTTGCATATGGCCATGTCTGAACTGGGGTGGTGTGGAGTGCAAAATAACAATGGATGTAGGCCCAGATCTCTGTACTGGGGTGAAAGTATGACATTGTTCTGCATTCTGTCCATCAATTGTTGTTTTTGCATTGTCACTCCGAGTGGGACGGGTATGCTCAGACGTGAGTCCCGTGCTCTCCAAACCACTGGAGTCAAGCTATCCTGGCTGATGATGGCTGAAAGCTAGAAACCGGTCCTAGGATGCTTGATTCCGGTCCAGTGAAGACATGGCTTGGCAGTTCGGGCTGGACTGTTCCCATGAGGCACAGGGTCAAGGCTGATTTGCATATGGCCATGTCTGAACTGGGGTGGTGTGGAGTGCAAAAAAAACGATGGATTTTGACCCAGATCTCTGTACTGGGGTGAATGTATGACATTGTTCTGCATTCTGTCCATCAATTGCTGTTTTCGCATTCACAAAGACGCTGCCATCTTCCTTGGGCGATAAGCCACGCCCCTGCATGTCACCCATTAGGATATAGCCTGTCTGAAATGTCTTGCTCTTTAGGCAGAGTGACACCTAACCACCACATTTCCTTTCAGTGCGGTCAAATTTGATAGTTCAAGAGAATATCTGCTATTCCCCCTACTAAGGGCACATGAAAGATGCTTAGAATTGTAATGTTACTTTTTGGTATAATGAATTTATTGGGCGCACCCACAACTAAGCTTCATGGTGTTAGTACAGAACCAAAAAGCCCATCTGTTAGAGGAGAAGAAAGAGGAACTAAAAAAACACACAAGTTGTAACTGTGTCCTGAAGGCCAGGAGGGAAGATTGAGAATGGAGATGGAGAGGTTAGGAATTCCCCCACCTGACTGCTGTGGCAGATAAAGCTATGTCTCCAGGGCGCACCATATGAGTAAAAGGGAAAAAGAATTGAAAGTTTATGTGATATGTAGGAATATGAGGTTTCAATTGAGAGTACCTTACAGTAGAACAGGCCTTGGGTAAGATGCAGTAAGGCCATGCAAAGGGGATGCGGCCTTAGAGTTTATTCTAGACTGGTCTGGAGTTAGGTGAAGGGGGTTTAGCCGAGACTAATTTACATGTGCTGGTCTTTTCCAATAATAGCACAGAAGAACGGAAAAACATCCCAATGAAATGCCACCCAGAGTAATTCCCAGTGATCAAGAAAAATGGGCTCATTCTTGTCTATCACTTTCTCTTTGTTTGAGACTGAAAACATTCTACTTAATATGTAGCGTTTTTTCTGAAACGCCAGAATAAACAATTTTACTGAAAGTGGAGTATCTCAGTCAACAGATGGGCTCCCTGATTAAATATCTTAAATTAGCCTAATGAAATGACTGCATAGGCTGAGAGCCTATTTCTTTTACGACCTAGATTTAATGATGGGGTTGTTAGAGAATAAGGACTGAGGTGAAGACGATATGTATATTTAAACAGGGGAATCTCCTTTCTGCAGCCCTGTCTGCCTCACCCCCACGGTAGAGGAAATAGGCAGCCCTTCACGGGCTGTGACACATTGTTTACGGCCTCCATCCTCGGGGAGCGCAGATGTAATAATTGGCTGAAAGGAGAGGTTAGTTAGCCTGGCTATCAAGGATTACTGTGCGAGGCAGAGGTTTGCTTACCAGCAAAAATAAAATTACGGGAAATGTAAAAATCAATTGTAAAAAGTACATTATTTATTGGCAGGGATAACAGTAGTGCTTCTCGGTTCCTGTCTGTTCCTAGTCACTTCTAGCCCTACCAGTATGTGTATTACTACTGGTTGAGCAATTCACATGGATGCCATTTAGGGGTCACCTGGGGTCGCTGCTGTGACCCCTGGCATGCCCATGTTATCCCTGGCACTGCCTTGCAACCCCTACCATCAGCAGTGGTAAAATCAGTAGCAGCAACAGAAGCATCTCGTCTTTATGGACGTCGCTGGGGCTTCACTAACCTCGTTTTTTTGTAAAATTTTGATTGTACTACTAGTGAATAATATTACATTTTTTACTTACTACATAGTGCTGGAATATGACTTCTTCCTGGCAGTTCAGGTAAGTAAAAAAAAGTTTTTAAATGAATGTTTGTTGTGTATGTGCTTGCAGTTTTGATTGTGTTTATGTAAGAGTGTATGTGTATGTGTGAATGGGTGTGCATGTGTAGGCAGAGTGTGTATCTGTGAGTGTGTTTATGTGTGAATGTGTGTGCATGTGTAGGCTGTGTGTGTGTGTGTACATGTGTGAATGTGTGTGTATGTAAAAGCATTTGTACGTGTGAGTGAAAGTGAAGGTCAAGAGGCATGTGAGTTCACTTCTGCTACCCCTGGCATTTTGATGAATTGGTGTCCAAGGCTGGTCAGGGTGGTCATTTTCTTATGAGAGAGTTATCTTCCTCCGTTGGTCAGGTGGTGGAGGTTCAACGATAGGAGGACAAGTTGCATTATTTTCCTCATACTTGCATAATCGCTGTGCGCGCACACCTTATTGAGCACATGTACTCCTTAGTTTTGTGGTGCTGTAAGACCACCACAAACCAAAATAGCGCAATGTAATTTAAATGCATTCCATTTTAAATTGATAAAGCCGCTACATTTGCTCAAACATACAATTTTACTGATAAAAAAGCGTGTGGGAATCGGAATTCAGGAAATAAGCATGTCTTCATTTATATTGATCCTATTAAAATCTTTGTGTCATCACACTTCAAAATTACAAATAAATTATGTTTCAGTTGTGACTTGCCAACTGGCAACTGCTGATATATTTTGAAACATTTGTACATCAGTTGGCAGGCATTTAGCATTAATTATGTGTTGGAAAAAAAGGACCTCTCACTTTTCAGGGAAAGATAATGAACACCAGTCTCCATGTTATAGACAGTCAGGGCTTTAAGCGGTCCGGGTCTTACCGGTGCTGAGCCCCAGCAGTTTTTTAAAGGGGGCCTCGAAACGTGTCTCTATCGGGCTCTGTTTTGTGCCCTGGCACCGGCGGTCTATTTTTTTCTGGACTGCAGTGACAGCAGGTACATGGATGTGCGTGTCCTCACACTGCTCTCTTTTCACTAGTGGAGGTTATGCATGACGTCATACCAGGGGAGCGTTGTAGGGGAAGGGGAATCCTTTAAAGAGTGTCTTTCTGGATTCTCTTCTCCTTTTGAAACTCAGGAGCAGCAACATTGTTATGGTGTCTCCAGGGCTTTAAGTAGAAGCTTTTCCAATATTATATGTAAGCCATAGTTGCTGCTTATTTATCTTATGCAACCAACAGCCATTGACAAAGCCAATAGTCTTGACTTGTTGTAGGTATGATGTTGCTTGTTGTATCATATATCTGGGTGCAATGACAGAAACAGGAAAATACAAGTCGGGCGGCACACTATGCTAAGAACAGATTTTTTGTTTACATATCTTTAAGCCACACCCTTAATTACATTGACCACGCCCCTTTGAGACCCCTCCAGTTTTTTCATCCCACTTAAAGCCCTGTAAACAGTAATTTGCCAGAAGACATTGCCTGACATTTGACCTCTGTCCTTGAAGCACAGCAAATGTTACCAGATAAAGACAAAATGTAAAGACATCTTTATTGCTTATTCACCTTCCGAACTCCAGCATGGTTATTTTGAGAGTGCTGCAGCCCCCTCGGCACCCCTACTTCCAGCGCCTAACGGCGTGCGCCTTATCCAGCCATATGATAGCCCACTCTAATGTACGTTGCGGTGTGGTTACTGCACCCAGTAAATATGGTGCCCACTCAATCACTGCATATTTTGACCCTTTCAAAGAATTTTTTTCTTGGAAATATTTTGCCAGATTTTCCAAGCGAAATGTGTCTGGATAAAATTGTGTCTTTTAATTCATTTGGAAATGTGTCTCTATATCAGTTTTACAAAAACACTTTAGAACAGTATAAAACATATCTCACGTCAGAGGCGCAACTAGAGCCAAATTTCGGGGGTGGGGGGGGGGGGCTGAACCTTTAATCAGTAGGCAGAGTGTGCCGTTGCAGGGGCTCTTAGAAGGGGTGAAACAACTCAAGGCCTAATTAACATTCAAATGGTCTTTTAACACCTTGGCTGCTAGAGATATTTTCCTCCTGTGCTGCATTCCCAGATTTACCATTGTTCATGACGAGCTCAGCTTATCATGAGCACAGCTCAATCGTGCCTCATGACGAGCTCGTCATGAGCATCAAAGGGGTTAAAGACCTGTGAAACGTTCGGGTGTCGCTCTGTGTGTGCCCGGGATCTATCTCATCCCGGGCAGCCACACACGAGGGGTGGGGGTGGGAGGGGGGGGCTGAAGCCCGGTGAGTCCAATGGGTGTTATGCGCCTGTCTCGCGTGGCTATGGTAAACACCTGGAATGACTACAGCCCGCCTGGCACCTTTTGCTCTCTATTAGTCACGTGCTCATGATATATTGCCAGGCCTTCGGACCAGTCTTTATATGACGTGAAACGCTTACTCGTCCATCCATTCATCCATGCATATTTTGTATGGCCACGCCCAGAGCTGCCTCCACACACTGCCAATACATCTATGGTATGTCCTGTGACAGACCCAAAATGCAAAAAGCGTGAGGCTGAGCAGGGGAGATCGCAATTACCTGGTTGATAATAGTTGCAGGTGCTTCTCCTAGTGCACGAGGACACTCCCAGGGGCAGTGAAGGAAACCAGCCTTGTAGCAAGGGTACCAGGGCCTGCATGCAGGCCGGAAACACAGCCCTCCCTGACACCTAGTTAGACAGTGAAAAATAGCCATCATTGGGGTGGTGTCAGGGACATCTTGAGGATTTTGGGGGCCCTGGGCCAAACGTATTTTGGGGGCCCCTGTTCAGAATATCTTTGAACTTATGATCCTATTTCAGCTCTTTCATGCCCTCTTTGGCTCACACACTCATCCAAATTCTTAATGCGTTTAGATCGAATATTCAGGGATAGTGTTGCAAAGTGACCTGCATTTTCAATATAGTAACACAGCAGCAACACACTAATATTATTACAAATAATCTCTGTGACCCCCCCCCTCCCATTTCGCATATGTGAGGTCCAGTTTTGATCTTAAGAAACGGTTTCTTATGGATGCTGAAGGAAGAATAAACACAGCATTTCTCTGTAAAATGTCAGACTTTCACACATCACCCACATTAAAAATAAATTAAAGGAAAACGGTATCTAAAACGATTTGTTTAAGAATTGATCAAGGTCATCAGGGCAGGACTCTGCAAAACACAGCTGGCTCCAACACTGGGTCCCTGGGCAGAGCCCACTTTGCCCATGCCTTAAAACATCTCTGTAGAGGGTCCCTTTATACCGGTGTCCCGGGGCCCCTGCACTTCTGCCTATAGCCAGCCACCCTTTGGGTTGTAATATAACTTCTCCATGTCTCTAAGTGGCAGAAATCGTGCCTGTTGCTCAGTAATATATGGTTTTGACGAGCACATAGGCAGCCCGCCAATAATCTGTCACCTGCTGCCTAGTATAACATTTCCATTTATTTCTGCATCTGTAGGACGGGCACTGTCGATGTACTGCATTAAGTAAAATGTAATACAGCGCAGACAGCTCACGTGGTAAGCGGCCGCTCCAGTTAAGAAATCAATACCTTGGAAAAAAACAGAAGGCAATGTCTGCGTAATACCCCAAGGCAAAGCAACGTGAACAGCTTCCGACTGCATCTGTTTTGAACGTGTAATGTGCAAACATACCTCCCATGAGTGCACCCTAAGATTAGCGTACCTGGGTCTAGGAGTAATATTAAGGCCTGGAAGTTCTAGTGTGTAAAAAAAGAGTACAAGGGGTGGGCATAATGTGTAATTCTGTGTAGCGCAATCATACCGAATTACCTTGAAATTATGTGACATTATGTAGAATTAAGCGAGATGTTTCTCACGCACATCGCGTCAGAAAATGATGACGTGACACTGTTCGCTCTAAAAAACAGTGGTAAATGGCATTATTTTGTTTTCTTAGGCCTGCTCCTACCTTGCCAGCCCTTCGTGTTTCCTGCTCATTAGGACCCATTCACCCAACACATCTCATTCTGCTCCACCTGTCACCCTTTTTTAAATATTGTTTTACTTTTGTATTATTTTCCTACTCCATTGTGTGTTTATTTAACATTTTTGTTCCTAGGTTAGTCTGTTTTATACCCGTCCCACCAAACCCTGCCCGAGCTATGGCAGGGGCAGGCAACACCGCTGAGTCAAGCAACCCCTGTGTCCACATTTTTAGCGAGGCAGAGGTGGCGGCGCTAGCTTTTATGTGCCGCAGGTGCTCAATGCCCTTTGAGCTCAAAGGGCTTCAGCCCTCCCTATCCCCCCCATCGTGTGTGGCAGCCCAGACTGAGACAGCTTACCGGGCACACACACAGCTGCACCTGAGTACTTCACAGGTCTTTAAAAGACCATTTACTTGGTAATGTTGCTTTGTTGTTTATCACCCCTTCTTAGAGCCCCTGCATCTCCACTCTGCATATTGCTGAGTCAGCCCCACAAAATTTTTAGTAGCCCCCCAGAATTTTGCCTTTATTGCACATCTGATGTGCAGCGCCACCGCCCACTCATACTGGCAGCAGACTGCAGGCCCAGCCTAGGCTACAGATCAGCGGAGCAATGACAGAGGTGCAGCAGAGTGTGGCACTGCATTCACCTCCACACCAGGGTCTCCCACACCCAACATCAAGTGACGCACTGCTGGGCTGACATCATCGACTGGAAGCAGGACCTGCAGGAGAGTCGAAGTGATGTTTTGTAAAAATGTGTTTTAATATTATATTTATTTCTTTTCAGGTAGCCTTACTTAACCTTGCACCTCAGACTGAGTGCCATGATGTACTGTTACTGTTTGAGGGCTTTGGCGAACGGTCGTACCAACATAGTTGCACCTCTAGCATATTGGATGCACGCTGACTAACACCAATTCCCCTTTTTGATGTGGCAAATATATATATATATCTATGATATGATATGACTATATCATATGTATATATATATGATTTTTATATTACCTACTGGCGGTCGCCAGTAGTTGTATATCGCTAGGACCTAGTTTCCATAGGAAATCCGCAACATTCTATTGGGAATAACTTTGGCGACGGTTGATGAATCTCCGCGAATTTCTCAAAGAAGATGGCCCGCTCCACTCCGCTGCTTCCCTGAAAGTTTGGGGGGATTCGTCAAGCGGAGGCTAAGAAAAAAGGGGGTCCCAAAACGTGTTTCCCCATGTTAATTTCCATAGGACGTTTAGTCACGGCTACAGCCCGAACCGCTGAACGGAATTACACCAAACTTGGCAAAATGGTAGGGACTGGTACGCAGTAGGGCCTTTTGTTTAAATGGTGTAAATCCCTCCAGTAGTTCCTGAGAAAATCAAAAGAGAAAACATTTATATATCTATAGCAGCTTACTGTAAGATTACTATAAGCTTACTGTACTCTGTACCTTTCCGAGCACGAGCTGAATGCTAATTGGCTGTCAACTGTCTGTCAATACTCCAAACCAGAAAGTGTTGGCAGCCATCTTGTGCCTCGGTAGACTAAGGCACAGGAAAGCAGAAAAACAAACGTGTAGAACTCAAAAAGGGGGCAGGGTAGAAGCACCCTGACCCCTAGGCCTGCTCAGGGGGTCCCACAAGGACCCCCCAGGCCCCCCTATTATTATTATTATTTTTTTAAATCTTGGGGTACGCGCACTGTACGTGTACCGTATGCGTACCGTGCGCGTACGTACGCGTACGGTGTGTGTACCCCGCGATTTAGAAAAAAAAAAAATAATTTTTGGGGCCTGGGGGGTCCTTGTGGGACCCCCTGAGCAGGCCTAGGGGGTAAGGGTGCTTCCTTCCCTGCTCCCTTTGCGTGTTTTGCACCTTTGTTTCACTGCTTTCTTGTGCCTTGGTTCTACCGAGGCACAAGATGGCTGCCAACACTTCCTGTTTTGGAGTGTTCACAGACAGTGGCAGCCAATCAGCATGCCTTCCCGAGAAGGCATGCATGATCATTGGCTGTCAACACTTCTAACCAGGAAGTGTTGGCATCCATCTTGTGCTCGATAGACCGAGGCACAAGAAAGCAGAAAAACAAACGTGAAGAGCACAAAACGGGGACAGGGTAGATACACCCTGACCCCCCTAGGCCTGCCCAGGTGGTCCCACAAGGACAAAAAAGGCCCACATTTTTGATTTAAAAAACCTGGTCTGTTTTAAAAAAAAATTACCCCCCGGGGGGACCAAATTGTGGGGGCATAGTAAAAAAGAAGTGTGGGGGGTCCACAATCCCCCCAACACTTCCCCAGGGACCACTGCCCCCGGGGCAAAGCAACGCAGCCCCTTGGCGCATACTGGAGGCTCCTGGTGGGCTAGTTGGCCCCCAGGGACCCCCAGTATTCAAGGGGAATTAGTTCCTACTCTGCAAACACGCCAGGGGTTGCGCTGCAGAGAGGTGTAAAAAAGGGTGTGGCCTCATTACACCTCTCTGCAATGCAGCCCCCTGGCTCATACTGGAGGCTACTGGTGGGCTAGTTGCCCCCCAGGGACCCCCAGTATGCAAGGGGAATTAGTTCAGGGGTTGCGCTGCAGAGTGTTGTAAAAAGGGGTGTGCCCTCTGAACACCTGCCTGCAAAAATGTAGTAAATCAGTATAAAAAAATTAATACATTTAAAAATTGTCATTTAAAAAACCGTCGAAATTCAATGAAAAAACCACAGGTTTCAGGCCTTATATAGTTAGGAATTAGCATTTAAAAAACCTTGCAAATTCAAATAAAAAACAATAGGTTTCAGGCCTTATATAGTTCGGAATTAGCATTTAAAAAACCTTGCAAATTCACTGAAAAAACCATAGGTTTCAGGCCTTATATAGTTAGGAATTAGCATTTAAAAAACCTTGCAAATTCACTGAAAAAACTATAGGTTACAGGCCTTATATACTTAGGAATTAGCTTTTAAAAAACCTTTGAAATTCACTCAAAAAACTATAAGTTTTAGGGGTGTTATAGTTAGCTGGACATTTCACTCATACAAAACCATTGAAATTGCTCCTATATAGTTAGTTGTACTAACTATATTTCGCGCACCCGCAATCCACTGCTGATGATGTCACATATTAGATCATTCATGACATGGTCAGTGACATCACTGATGACATCTCAAATGACATCACTGATGACATCACTGATGACATCATCCACGTGAAAATCACATACACCTTTTCATACACTAGTAAAATCTTTCATCACTCTTTGTAAAATACAGAGTATCATATTTGAATCCATTGTCACAGCAATACTAGTATCTAAAAACCCACTCAGTGATTCATAGATGTATACACACATCTAATCACTTACCTGTAGATTCACTCATACATGCTTTCAATGAACAATAGAACACTATCAAAAATACTTATACACCCATATCGACATTACACACCAGCACACATCCTATTCACATATGAAGTCATCCTACTCACTTATGCAAACAATGGATCATACTTACATATTTACTTAGCTACACACTTATACAAACACCACTTCATCTATTCATTTAGATAGTATGTCATACTTAGTGAATTATAAAATCATTATTACAAGTATACAGTTATCCATACCGTCACTCACACAATAATTGAGTCTTATGTATACTTATTTTTATACAACAATTGACACATACTCTGCCTTTTATTTTTCTAGTTACTTGGACATGTACCATTGAACAATATATTTGCACATCACCACACCCATAAAGAGATTCACTCACCCAAACAACTGTTAGAACATGTAGTTTTAACTTCATATATCTACTGAATCAACTATTCACACATCTTTGGACAGTCACACCCCCCCCCCCACCGAACCACACACACTTTCACTCTCCCATACAAATACTCAGGTAACTAATCAATAACTAATATAGACTTTCACATAGCTAGTAACCAACTGTAGAACCAGTTTACACAACAACTGACAACGTGATACAGATATTCACACAGTTTAGTCACTATCCACTATATTTAGTGAGTCACTATAAATTGGTCAAGTAAACAGTCAATTACACTGCTACTAAATCCTCCATCCAAATATTTATTTATATATATTAACTCATTCTTCAATGCAAATTGCTATATATACAATGCATATTTAAATAACGAAGCAAACCACATTCACTGGGTGATGTCATCAGTGATGTCACAAAACTCACAAGACACTTCTTGGAGAAACAACACAATGAGACTGACTTCCAATGGACAGTCCTCAAGAAGCCTTTTATACCTGGACATATAAGTGATGTATCAAGTTACCTTTTCTTAAAGGAACAAAAATGGATTTATAAGCTCCAGACCGATACCATCGGATTGAACGACAATATTCCCTGGACTCTGTTATAGGAATCCATTTGAGGGATCAGTGCACTCTAACATGACCTCAGAATAAGCCCCCGCTTCCTATGTACTTAATGATTCAGAAAAGGGGGTGGTGATGAACAGAGTGTCTGAATTAAGCAGACCACTCTTACCCAGTCCAAAGATCAGGGCTTGATCCATCACCGTTTTTTAGCTCACTGCACCATCCCAGCTCAGAACCTGGCTACATGCAAATTAGTCTGTTCCTGTCTCAGTGCATGATGGGAGCAGGGCAAACCAAACTACCAAGCCAATTCTTATACTGGGAAGGAAACAAGCTACCGGGGACCGGTTTCTGGCATTTCAGCCGTCGTCGGCCCGGCTTGCTTGAATCCTGATGGTGCAATGAGCAAGGGACTCACATCTGAGTATATCCTTCCACGCTTATGGTGGACAAAATGATTCAGAAAAGGGGGTGGTGATGAACAGAGTGTCTGAATTAAGCAGACCACTCTTACCCAGTCCAAAGATCAGGGCTTGATCCATCACTGTTTTTTAGCTCACTGCACCATCCCAGCTCAGAACCTGTCCCTTGCTCACTGCACCATCAGGATTCAAGCAAGCCGGGCCGACAACGGCTGAAATGCCAGAAACCGGTCCCCGGAAGCTTGTCTCCTTTCTGGTGAAGAATTGGCTTGGTAGTTTAGTCTGCCCTGTTCCCATGATGCACTGGGCCAGGGACAGACTGATTTGCATATAGCCAGGTTCTGAGCTGGGAAGGTGCAGTGAGCTAAATAAAGGTGATGGATCAGGCCCTGATCTTTGGACTGGGTAAGAGTGGTCTGCTTAATTCAGACACTCTGTTCATCACCACCCCCTTTTCTGAATCGTTTTTGGCCACTATAAGTGTGGCAGGGTATACTCAGCCATGAGTCCCTTGCTCACTGCACCATCAGGATTCAAGCAAGCCGGGCCGACGACGGCTGAAATGCCAGAAACCGGTCCCCGGAAGCTTGTCTTCTTTCTGGTGAAGAATTGGCTTGGAAGTTTAGTCTGCCCTGTTCCCATGATGCACTGGGCCAGGAACGGACTGGTTTGCATATAGCCAGTTTCTGAGCTGGGATGGTGCAGTGAGCTAAATAACGGTGATGGATCAGGCCCTGATCTTTGGACTGGGTAAGAGTGGTCTGCTTAATTCAGACACTCTGTTCATCACCACCCCCTTTTCTGAATCGTTTTTGGCCACTATAGGTGTGGCAGGGTATACTCAGACATGAGTCCCTTGCTCACTGCACCATCAGGATTCAAGCAAGCCGGGCCGACGACGGCTGAAATGCCAGAAACCGGTCCCCGGAAGCTTGTCTCCTTTCTGGTGAAGAATTGGCTTGGTAGTTTAGTCTGCCCTGTTCCCATGATGCACTGGGCCAGGGCCAGACTGATTTGCATATAGCCAGGTTCTGAGCTGGGATGGTGCAGTGAGCTAAATAACGGTGATGGATCAGGCGCTGATCTTTGGACTGGGTAAGAGTGGTCTGCTTAATTCAGACACTCTGTTCATCACCACCCCCTTTTCTGAATCATTTTTGGCCACTATAGGTGTGACAGGGTATACTCAGACATGAGTCCCTTGCTCACTGCACCATCAGGATTCAAGCAAGCCGGGCCGACGACGGCTGAAATGCCAGAAACCGGTCCCCGGAAGCTTGTCTCCTTTCTGGTGAAGAATTGGCTTGGTAGTTTAGTCTGCCCTGTTCCCATGATGCACTGGGCCAGGGACAGACTGATTTGCATATAGCCAGGTTCTGAGCAGGGATGGTGCAGTGAGCTAAATAACGGTGATGGATCAGGCCCTGATCTTTGGACTGGGTAAGAGTGGTCTGCTTAATTCAGACACTCTGTTCATCACCACCCCCTTTTCTGAATCCTATGTACTTAGACATACATTTTACCACCTATTAGAGATGTCATAGATTAATGCGGTGTGGCTTTAGGTTCATTACCGTAGTGAGGACCTAAGTGAAGAAATACAGTGTCATATACCATCATGACTATTAGTCACCTCATTATCATGACATTCTACATTAAAAAAGGTGTAGATGTACCACAGGAATAGTGGATTCTGTACCACCAGATTTTACAAGAGGATGTCCCTCTCTTTATTTGGTGCCCTTTGCTGTGGGGATGCATATTGAGTGGGCATTTGTACTATGGATGTAAATATTTAGCAATGCCTAAACCCCTATAGGTTCAAATAACGTATTTGTAAGACTGTGAGCCACAGAGATGGGTTGCTAAACCTTGCTAGAAGCGTCATTTAGAATTAAACTACCACAATAGCCGACATGAGGTCATTGTGTAGTTCAGAGTATAAGAGATCTCGCGAGATCTCGACACGAGACAAAGTCCCTTGTATTTGGGAAAGCGCTGTCCCTAATGCGAGTGGTTGTGCGACACACCCAGCGCAAATGCCGAGTGCATCACATTATTGGTCACGTTGATTGGATCACTGCCATCGATCGGAGCTGGTTGAACGACCCGAAGCTGTAATAGACCCTCGATCATTACTGTATAATTTCACCTAAGGAACTACCAAAATGGGGCTGATGACCTCATGCTGTAGTTTAGAGCACGAATTCCCGCGAGATTTTGAGTGTAAAGTAGTGCGCTTTTAACTTTACAACAAACGGGGTTAATAATAATGCTTTCTGGTTATTTGCTACCAATTCAGCAGAGATAAGCACTGGGGATGGCAAAATAATTGCTCTTGAGAGTAAAGAACTGCCATTTATTGTTGCTATTCTGACAAGTGAGGCGGAGGGTTACAATACCAACAAACCCGGAGTTAATTATTTAAGGAGAGACCATCTACAGGTCGGTGCCTCCCCGAAAAAACTCAGATGTGAGCTTTGAGATACCGACGGATAGGTGGGTCTATAGCTGATTCATTGTATGAGAAGCCACAGGAAGCTCAGTATGGATAACACAGCCAGAAAGAATATTGTTGTTAGAGTCTGCAACTCAGTAGTAGTCCCACTATGAATAGATAATTAACCTCTATGAGAATATATTTGTGTTGGAAGGTAGACCTGGGAGTCTAAGGGGCTGGGCACACATAGTTCAGTTACTAGAGTCTCCTCACATGTTGGTCCTTAGATGTAAGGGGATCTAATGGACAGGAATGTTGGGCACTGGAATAGACTGAGTAATTATGCTCTATGGGTGCTCTACTTCTGTTTTACCTCTTATATTTATGTAGTGCGGGCCTTGTAGAACCTGAGCAAGGTCCAGGTGAGGTGAGGTCCATTTCCCTACTATGAAGGGTGAGCATAAATACAATATTTTCTTTGAAACTTTTTTTGGTGAAACACTTTGTATAGGTGATTGACATAGTAAGTTTATAATGACTATGCATTTTCCTCCATAGAATTTGTAGTTCCTATCTGACATGGAGGGTTAATGTCATTGGTTGGTACAGGTTGTATCGTACTCAACCCTTTTACATCCTACTTTCTCACTTTGGTGGTGGTGGTGTTTCTTTTGTTTCATCACTACTTAGTGCAACTATTGTAAGAACAGAGGCCCTGACAAATGCCATGGGATAAAATGCCCGCTAGGCAGAAACATGTTGGCCCGTTATTAGACAGATATTTGTTGACTGTCCTTTTTTGCACTGTTCTATGTTTTTAATTAGGAGGTGTGGTTCGTCCGTAGAATAAAGTTAGAAATAGGAGAACACTCCATCCTATTTTAAAGTCACTATTTTTTCTGTTGCACGGTTTCTCACTTTACCATCAAAGATCAGCCATCATTGTTGGTCTGTTTGTATGGGTGGGCCAAATCCTTGACCAGCAACCAATGGTACGTCGCTTGAAGTCTCAATGATCAGGGGACTAGCCTGATTTGCACCGGGATTTGGCCATATGATAGGACTGATCATTGAGTCAATTTGATGGTAACCCTTTGCTAATTGTTTTGGATTTGTCAACCATGTATGAATGATCTGTACCGTGTTGGTCTTTCCTATACATAGAGTGTTCACCTTGTTTTGAAATAAGCTGTCTTGATGTGACTTATCCACCCCGAGATTCTGTTAACTCGGATTGACAGTGCAGCCACATAACTAAGCTGGTAGACCCCCCTGTGTTTTGTGTTATACAAAGTATTTAAAGTGACAGTACAAAATTGTGCAAGTTACGTTTTGTGCGTCATCATAGACATAAAAGAGTCTGCTTTTTTTATATATATATAGCATTACATAATTTTTCTTAAAAACTATATTTTGTTTAAAAAGAAGAACCATTCATCAATTGCTTCCCTGTCTTGCTTTCATACTCGCTAAGGCTGGGAAATCTCATCATGCATAGCATAGTGGACATAATTTACAATATCCACATGATGTAATCATGTGGTTGTATCTCATGGTTAATGATTCAATCGATAGTGAATTTGGCTCAATATTACCTAGGCTTAAATAAAATATTTAGTCACTTCAGGTAAAAGATGTAAAAATACGCTATGTACAACCGACAATTAAGTCCAAGTGGGCAATGAATAGATGACATTATAAAGTGCAAAAAGTGCAAAAGATACCGTGCTTAACGAACTGTGCAAAAATACAATTATGTGCAAAAAGATATACATAATATTGCCTGTAAAATAAAGAAATCTTTTTAAATAGCGAGAAATTGTTAAAATAACAATTTAGCAGCTGATCACGATATAGTATTACGAAAAGATAAATGACACTTTTAGACTCAGGATTCATATAGCAGCAAAAGTACGAATAAAACCATATTTATAGACGCATAAAAAAATCTTCACTGGAATTTAGTCCTGTTGGATATTTACTGTCAAGGTCTAGAATATATTGGGTTTCCAGTTTGCGAAGAATAGCTTCTCTATTGCCTCCTCTTCGGAGAGGCATGACTGCATCTATCACAAAAAACCTAAAATGTTTAAGATCTAGTTGAGGACAGTCATTAAAGTGTCTAGCGACTGGATATGCCTCGTCGCAGTTGGTAATGGCTCTCATGTGCTGGAGCACCCTTTTGTGGACCTGTAGTTTTGTACTCCCTACATATCTCAGTCCACAAGGGCACTCCAGCACATATATGGCATACTCTGTTTTGCAAGTCAAATATTTCGATATTGGAATGGCTTTGTCTTTAAAAGGTGTCATGTATGTTGATGTATTTGTTCCATATTGACAAGCCTTACATGATGTACATTTAAAAAATCATGTACGTGAGCTCAGCCAATTCGTTTTAGTCAAGACTTTAGGGCTGCTACTAACAAGGCTGTTATGCATAGAGGTCGCTTTTCTGTATGTGATAGTTGGAGATACACAATTTGCCATGTTTAAGACAAGATCATTTCTAATGAGTGCCCAATGTTTTGACATGATGTCACGTATAGCAAAGTGTTGCTTGTTGTAAGTTAAAATGAGTCTAATTGGTTGCTCACTTTTTAATGTTGGACTCGCCTTTTTAACAGTGAGGACCTCATCTCTAGTCATTTTGCTAGTATGTTGAATTGCTGCCTTAATGGTCTTGTCGGAGTAACCTCTAGCGAGAAAACGATCACGGCATATGGCCTGTGCTTTCTTTACATCTTCCTCCTTACTACATATTCTCTTAATTCGCAACATTTCCCCATAGGGGAGGCTGTGAATTAGATGTCTAGGGTGATGGCTGGAAGCGTGTAGCAGCGTATTGCCCGCAGTAATCTTGCGGTGGAGTTTTGTTTGAATTGTACTATCTGAGATGAAAACTTCAACATCCAGAAAGTAAATGGATGTTTTGCTCATAGTTGATGTAAAATGAAGATTAAGTGTGTTGCAGTTAAGTTCGTATATATATATTACCTAGTTATAGTTAGGACCTACTTTCCATAGGAAATCCACAGCATTCTATTTGGAATAACTTTGGCGTCGGTGTTCGAATCTTTGCAAATTTCTCCAAGAAAATAGCCTGCTCAGTTCCGCTCCTTCCCTGAAAGTTTGGGGGTGATTTGTCAAGTGAAGGCTGAGGAAAAAGGGGGGTCCCAAAACGTGTTTTCCCCATGCAATTTTCCATAGGAACCTTTAGCTAGGGCTACAGCCCGAACGTCTGAACGGAATTACACCAAATTTGGCAGAGAGGTAAAGTTTGGTTCGCAGATTGTGCTTTTTGTTATATGGTGTAAATCCGTTCAGTAGTTCCTTAGAAAAACACAAGTAAAATCATAGCGATATCTAGAGACGGAGTACAGCACACGTACGGAAATGCGTACAATTACGAGCATGAGCTGCATGCTGATTGAACACTCCAAACCAGGAAGTGTTGGCAGCCATCTTGTTCGTTGCTAGAAGCAACTAACAAGAAAACAGTAAAACAAAGTTGAGAAATAAGGAAAGGGGGCAGGGTAGAAATATCCTGACCCTCTAGGCTTGCTCAGGGGGTCGTGCATGGATCTTTAGGCTAAATGTATATGTTTTCTTAAATAAAGTATCGGGGGGTACACGTATGGTATACGTACGTGGTGGAAAAGGGAAATAAAAAATAGAAGTCCGTTTTATTCATTAGGTCCCGGGGGGCACATTTTTTCATAGTGGGGGGCTTGTAAGGTGCCTGAGCACTGGGGAACGCCACGTCTCTGTGGTTTTATTTTGAAGTATGCGGGGGTTTACAATCATCTTCCCCTCAGTCTCGGAGACCGTCACCCCGATGAGGCTTTTTTTAAAAAAAATATTTTTTTTTAAAGTGTGTTTTCAGCTCTCCCTCTCTCTCTCCCCATACACATCGCGGGGACCACCACCTTCCTGGGGCAGTAATATGTGAAATTACCTTCCAGCCCCAAGTACCTGCACTCCCAGGGAACCCTTGGTGGCCCTGGGGTCTACCATCTCCCAGGGTCGGTTCTTGTAGTGTTTCGGGGTGTGTACTTCTGGGATACTGCTGTTTGGTATGGTAGGGGGGTACCGTCGCCGTTCCCACTTTACCACAGCAAACCGCTTTCCTATTTGAAAAATAGAGCAAGTTAATCTGTTCTCTCTTTCAAGAAAGCAAATTGTTTTTCGAAAGAGAGAGCAGCATATAAGGTGATGTCTCTGATAAAGCAATGCTGGCTCACGAAGGATGCGGGGAGCCATCTGCGATCGTGGGGGCATTGGGGCTAAAAAAAATAATTTTTAAAGTTATTTTTAAGAACTAACTTTACTGGTCAAAAAAAGAGCTATATTTCTATGATAGTATGTAAAACGTAACTTTTTTTTTTGTGCACCAGTTGTACTCTCTACGCATGCGCAGCCTTGTTTCCAAGCCCACGTTTTTTTCTGTTTCTTCAAGTTCGCCAAGCAAACCTCTCCTCATTTCAGGTATTAAATTTGCCGCTTTCTTTTCGCGGGCCGTGTGTGTCATCCGCTGCTATACTTTTGTAATATATTAATAAACATATTGTATCTGTTTGTTTGAAATGTAGTGTTGAGGCGCCAAATGTTGATTACATACTCCGTCCACCACCATTTTAGTAGTTTTTGTCCATTATTTTTATTATCCCTGTTACTTTCATTTTACTCTCCGCTTATCTTCTCTAAGATCCATGAGATTTCCTGGCACAGACACCACGGTGTTTGTCCTTGACCTCCGATCCTATGACTTGGTCACACGTATACCTAAAAACTGATTTGAAGGATGCCACCTTCCTGGGGCAGTAATATGTAAAATGACCTTCCAGCCCCGGGAACCTGCACTCCCCGGTGATTTTTAATGTTGGGAAGGGGTCGCGCGGCCCCCTTACTGGAACCCTTGATGGCCATGGGGACCACCCTATCCCAGGACCGGATCTTGCAGTGTCTCGGGGTGCGTACTCCCGGGACACTGCTGTTTGCTATGGTAGGACGGTACCGTGGTCGTTCCCACTTTACCACAGGAAACCGCTTTCCTATTTGAAAAAGACTGCAAGTTAATCTGTTCTCTCTTTCAAGAAAGCAGATTGTTTTTCGAAAGAGAGAGCAGCATATAAGGTGATGTCTCTGATAAAGCAATGCGGGCTTACGAAGGACGCGGGGATCCGACTGCGATCGTGGCAAAAAAAATGTTTTTAAGTTATTTTTAAGAACTAACTTTAATGGTCAAAAAAAGAGCTATATTTCATTGATAGTATGTAAAACTTTACGTTTTTTTTTTGTGCACCAGTTGTACTCTCTATGCATGCGCAGCCTCGTTTCCAAGCCCACTTTTTTTATTTTTCTTCAAGTTCGCCAAGCAAACCTCTCCTCATTACAGGTATTAAATTTGCTGCTTTCTTTTTGCGGGCCGTGTGTGTCATCCGCTGCTATACTTTTGTAATATATCAATAAACATATTGTATCTGTTTATTTGAAATGTAGTGTTGATGCGCCAAACGTTGATTAATACTCCGTCCACCGCCATTTTAGTAGTTTTTGTCCGTTATTTTTATTATACTTGTTACTTTCATTTTACTCTTCGCTTATCTTCTCTAAGATCCATGAGATTTCCTGGCACAGACACCACGGTGTTTGTCCTTGGCCTCCAATCTTATGACTTGGTCACACGTATACCTAAAAACTGATTTGATGGACGTAAGCCAGAGCGATTACAATCAATCAACTATGCCGACGACACCCAGTTGGTAGTAACCCTCTCACATCCCCATCACGCCCCCTCTGATCTTCACAGTTGCCTCTCCGAAGTCCACCGATGGATGAATCTTTCATCTCTAAAGCTGAACGGGTCAAAGACCGAGATACTCATGCTGGGCCACAAGGGGCCCTCCCTGCCACTTCATCTCTGGCCCAGCTGCTTGGGCGACCCTCCCGCACCCAAGGACGAGGTCAAAAGCCTAGGTGTGTGGATTGAGAAGGACATGAGCTTTAAAACTGAGGCAAAAAAAACAGCAGGGACATGCTTCGGTCTCCTCAGAGCCTGCAGGAAGATCTTCCCTCTGCTCCCCGCAAACGCAAGGAAGCTCCTTATTCAGGGCCTAATTCTAGCGAGACTGGACTACTGTAACGCCATCTACCTGGGAGCTCCCGAAGCCACCCTTAACACGTTGCAGAAAGTCCAAAACGCCGCCGCCCGCCTACTCACGGGCACACCGGCAAGATCATCGGCCAAACCAGCTCTTAAGTCTCTGCATTGGCTCCCAATCAGAGAAAGGGTCGTTTTCAAGGCCCTCTGCTTGGCCCACAAAACCCTCAACAATAATGCCCCCCCCCTTCTCAAGGAACTCTTAATCCCCTACAAGGCGGAAAGAGACCTCCGGTCCAATGGAGAAAATCTTATCTCAGTCCCCAGAGGCAAAAAAGCCAAAACCGGTGGCCGTCGTTTTCCGGTCCACACAGCCAAACATTGGAATCGCCTACCACGAAGACTGAGGACAGAACCAAACTACCTCCAGTTCAGGAAATCCTTAAAGACTCTCCTCTTCCCGCAAACATAATTTCGTTTAGACGGCTGAAACCCCCTGGAGAAACAGGTCAGCGCTGGGATGCTCATCGAGTTACTACGCGCTTTATAAAACCATTAAATAAATAAATAAATAAATACAACGCGTGCTCGTCAGCACAAAGATATTAAGATTATGTGTTTATCATGCGTGGTAAATGCATACTAGTTGTAAAAGCATGTGTGGTAAAGCCATATGCATGCTAATGGGTTCGTTGTAATGATCACGCGTGGTTATGACCGCGTTGTAATGGCTGTTTGCCCCCAAGACACTGTAGGAACCGGGTCTGGGCATGGTGGACTCCAGGGCACCAGGCGGAGGGCACGCAGCCCCTCTCATACAATATAGAAATTTTTGTAGGGTGATTGTTTCCGTGGTTTGAGGAGCTTCATTGAGGCCCAGACTTAATTTTTTTGGGTGGTAGGTTTGCATGGGATAATGTTGCAAGAGGTTTGTAAATGTGGTACACATTGTTTGGTATTAGTTTGATTTCTTTACCATGTTGTAGTGTACCCAGTCAAAATATAAGTCAGTGTTTTTCAATCTTACTCATGAACATCTTACTATAGTACTTCAACATTATAAATATTATTTTTTATTGTGGATCGTCACCCCTCCCACAAAAAAAAAGAAGTATGTAGTTTTTTTTATTACTTTTTATTAAAAGAATAACTGTAAATGAACCTTAATGATAACTATATTGTAAACAACTAGAAGAATAACTTTTAAAAATCTATATTATCAACAAATTGTGAAGTGGACTCCAGAGGACATTGGATTGGTAATCTGAAAAATAAGACAGAAAATTAGAGTTTAGAATTATGTAGATGTGAGTAAATGAGATGAAGCATTACTAGTCAAGGTAACAGTACGATTTTACGTGTGCAGTGTGCCTGGTACATTTTACTTCTGTTATAGTGCCGCGTTCAAGTGGTGTCTATATGGAAGTGCCTACTGCGTTTCTGACACAAAAGTGGCACAACGGGATTGTAAATATGGCGACTTATTTCTAATGCATTCTAATGAAGGCATTGTATATCTAGGCCTCTGTGCTTAAAGTTGTATAAACACTGCGGCCAGTGGAATTCACACCGCGGCCAGTGGGATTCACAACTTGAGAACACATTTTCTTCTACAGGTCGAAGCAGATAGCATTTTCTATAAGTTTAAAAGAGAAAGAGAAATGATGTCACAGAGAGTGAGAGAGAGAAAGAGACAGAGAAAACATTAAAACTGTCTTGCAGAGTCTGGAGTTGAGATTTTTTCTTGAAAAGTTAGACGTAGATTTACAAGCTGCTTGCGTCACTTTTCCCATGTTAAAAGTGACACAAAAGTGGTGTAATAAGCTTGTAGATCTGTTTGTCATACTGCTGTGACCTATCTGTTGTCACTGGGCGGAGGTAATTATATATTTCAACACAGTGAAGCTGGAGCACACTACCCACTGTCTCCTTTCACAAATGTAGGTAACACTACAGTTTTACGTGTGCAGTGTGCCTAGTACATTACAGTTCCGTTATAGTGCTGCGATCAAGTGGTGTCTATATGGAAGTGCCTACTGCATCACTGACACAAAAGTGGCACAACGGGATTGTAAATATGGCGACTTATTTCGAATTCCGTCTAATGAAAGCGTATATCTAGGCCTCTGTGCCTGCCGTTGTATAAACAGTGCGGCCAGTAGAATTCACACTACGGCCAGTGGGATTCACAACTTGAGAACACATTTTCTTCTACAGGTCGAAGCAGATAGCATTTTCTATAACTTTAAAAGAGAAAGAGAAATGATGTCACAGAGAGTGAGAGAGAGAAAGAGAGAGAGAAAACAATATTAAAACTGTCTCGCAGAGTCTGGAGTTGGGATTTTTTCTTGAAAAGTTAGACGTAGATTTACAAGCTGCTTGCGTCACTCTTCCCATGTTAAAAGTGACACAAAAGTGGTATAATAAGCTTGTAGATCTGTTTGTCAGACTGTTGTAACCTATCTGTTGTCACTGGTCGGAGGGAATTATATATTTCAACACAGTGAAGCTGGTGCACACTACCCACTGTCTCCTTTCACAAATGAAGGTAACACTACAGTTTTACGTGTGCAGTGTGCCTAGTACATTTCAGTTCTGTTATAGTGCCGTGATCAAGTGGTGTCTATATGGAAGTGCCTACTGTGTCACTGACACAAAAGTAGCACAACGGGATTGTAAATATGGCGACTTATTTCTAATGCTTTCTAATGAAGGCATTGTATATCAAGGCCTCTGTGCTTACCGTTGTATAAACACTGCGGCCAGTGGAATTCACACAGCGGCCAGTGGGATTCACAACTTGAGGACACATTTTCTTCTAGGGCAGGCAAGATGGCGGCCGCTGCAGTGGCTGAGTGAGGTGCCTGCTCTCTGCTCCTTGGCTGGGAAAGAAGAGGAGAAAATTTCTGGAGCTCATGCAGAGTAGTACCGTTGATCTAATGCCGGAATCTGTTCAGCGGGAAGCTCAGAGGGATAACTGATTCGTGGATCGATGGATGTGCGGCTGTGCGGCTGTGCGGTGCAGTGAAAGGCTCACTATCGGCTGTTATCTACTTGTGACCGATAGCCTGTAATTGCCGGGGGAACACTTACCTCCCACCGCTCTATGATAGCCGTCCTTTTCTGTCTTGGCATCCCTCGAGTGTCCGTGTGACGGTTTCCTCCTCTTTCTCCGGGAGTGTCAGCATACCTGTGCGGGGGAACCAGCTCACAGACGAGGATGCCGCCAAAACTTCTTGTGAAGCCCCCAATCACCAGAAGCTGTAAAACGAAGGTGGGTGCTGAGAAGCTAGCTGTGGTGGAAAAATCTCTGTCGAGCGGATTGCAGCCAGAGATGGAGCCGAATCCTAAAAAAGGAGGTGAGCAAAAGAAAATGCATAATGTGAACTCCACAATACAAACGCTTCCTGAAATGTTTGGCAAGCAGGCGATGCGTATTAATTCACAAGAGCCTACTGAAAATACGTTACTGTGCCAGCAACTTCAAGGTGATGATGACATTATTGCACCGATAGATACCCCTGATTTTGAAACTCATACATTAATTAATGAAAACGCCAAGAAAAGCCCGAGTGGGTGCATTGTGGGAGTTGGAGTTGGTATTCAAAGTGGTGATGATGCTACTGCACTATCAGCTGTTGCTGGGCTGGGAACACATCCAGCAGTTAGTGACAAAGGCGTAAAGAACCCGAGTGGGTGCACTATGGGAGTTGGAGTTCAACTGACTCCTGGCTCGAACCTTTTTGACCTCGCTGAGTCAAATGAGATTTTGGAGGAGACATCAGTACCTCTGGCGACGGATATTGTATGCTCTGATTCGTTAGCTTTACAAGAGGCGGCTGATAACTTTTATTCTATGTCAGATCACTCCTCAGATGAGAGCATCGACAAGGCTTGGACAGATTATCCTGATGACAGTAGTATGGACGAAGATTCCAGAGTAAGTGAAATTTTGCCAACGTCTGTGGCAACTATCAAACGGCACAGAGCTAGGAAACCAGGCTCAAAGGGTAAAACACCAGAGACAGGGGAGGTAAGGATGGAAGCTGTACTTCAAGAAGGGAACTCCAGCGCCAATCAGCTTCACGAGCCTCATAATGCCTCAGAGGTGACATTAGACATGATTTATAACACGATGGTTGCTCATTGAGCAGAAACAAAAATGGAAATCTCTCGTGCACAAGCTACATGTATAAAGGTGCAAAATGCTGTTAGACTAGTTACTAAGATCTGTTCAGATATTTCCTCCAGAGTTACTGAGCTGAGGCGAGAATATCTACGTTAGAGGACGTTGTTGCAGCGCATAAAACAGAGCTTAATGCTATTAAAGCCCAATGGGATGACATAACTTTCAAACTTACGGAATTAGAAAATCAATCACGAAGGAGTAATTTGTGTATTTTAGGGGTCCCGGAAGAAATGGGGGAGCCCGACGTACGGAAATTTGTTTGTGATCTTTTTCAAGACGTTTTTCCAGAACTCACCTCTTGGGACTGGTCCACTGTGATTGAACGTGCACACCGCTTCCCTTTTGTAATTAGGAAGCCAAAACAATCGGAAATTTAACGGCCTAGAGCAATCCTGGTCCGCTTTAACAACTTTTTGGCTAGAGAGGTGGTCTTCGGCCTCACTAGGCCTGACAAATTGAGGTCTGCAAAGGGCTGCAGTTTTTTTGTGCGGCCAGATTTTTGCCTAGCCACGGTTTCTAAACGCTGGCATTTGCGGTAATTGATTGCAGGCTTCCAGGAGAAAGGAGCGATTGTGTATCTTCAAAACCCGGCAAAGTTAAAAGTAACTGTTAAAGGACAAACAACATTTTTTGTTTCAGTTATATTGGCCAAGGAGTATTTGATGTCATTATAGAATGGATATATGTGCCTAAAAATAATGTGTCCATAATTATGCTACTTTCATAGGGGGGAGGAAACAAAGGGGGAAAAAAAATCTCTAATGTCACAGCTGTTTTCTGTTCCCTTTGGCATGATACCGCTGTGAGCGATCACCAGCAATCTGGAAAATATGGATTTTTTATTAGATAATATTTCTCTTTTTTTTACAACCTATAAAGGAGTAGAGGGGCACCTAGGGTTCCCAGGGAGTAATGGTCCCAATGCCTCATGGGGTGGGATGGGTGGGTAGGGTGGGGGGTGGTTGCAGGTCAGGGGGTGGTGGTGGGTATGTGGTTGGTGGAGGGTGGTGGGGTGTAAGACAGCGGTAGTTATTTCAGAATGTATGGTAGGGCAGACAAATGTATTATCAGGTTTGAGTGGTATGAGCTTTAATTCTGTTACTTTTGAAAGCATTACAATGAATAGGAAAGTTAAAATATGTACGTTGAATATCAATGGTCTTAATGATTTTAAGAAAAAAGGGATCTTAAGTAAAATAATTCAGCTATTACAAATAGACATCTTGTGTCTTCAAGAGACACATATCTCTTGGGACAAGAGGAATTTGTTGAAGCATTTATTTATTTATTTATTTTTAAGGTTTTATATAGCGCGAACAAGATCTTTGCAGATATCAGAGCGTTTTACAGAAACAGTAGGTAGGGTAAACAAAACTCTTGAAACAATATAAAATTCAGTAGTCAGTGAGTTGCACAATAGGGTAGCAATCACACAAGAGTATGCAGACTAATTACAATCAAGAAACAATAATATTGAAGCAGTACAATGTCTAATCGGGTAAGATTATAGCACCCCAGAGGGTGAGTAAACACAGTGTAAAAGCAGAGTAGTAGTCAGTAATGGGTGCGTTGCAAGTTAGTGTGGCACTCAAGTCATAGTGTGCAACCCAATAGCCAAGTTGGGAACCAATAATATAGCATCTGTGCAATGATTTAGATCCGAGAGCAGTCAAAAAGAGACTCGCATAGGTAAGCAATCAGAAGGCCGATAATGTAGGAGCCAAGTACTGTCATTGTTCCAGTATCAATAGTATTCAGGTGAATTTAGCCTGAAGGATGGCCTTCACCTCTTTCTTGAAGAGTACAGTGGAAGGGATAAGCCTAGTTTCTGGCGGGAGTGCATTCCAGATCCTAGGCGCCATTCCTGAGAAGGAGCGTTTGTATGTTTTTTCCTTCCGGAATCTCCGTGGTTTCAGGAGGAGGGTTTTTGTGCTTCTGTTGGATCTTGAGCCTCCTGAAATGGTCAGCTTTTGAGTGAGGTAGTTGGGTGACTTGTGGTGTATGGCCGAGTGCGTCATACATGCAATTTTCAGCTGAATTCTGGCTTCAATAGGCAGCCAGTTTAGGGATTTTAAATCAGGGGATACATGCGAGTGTTTTCTTGAGCCAGTGATGAGTCTCACGGCCGCGTTCAGGGAGGCTCTTAGGGGAGCCGTTGTTGTAAGGGGGAGCCCGCTGAGAGCCGCAATACCGTAGTCTATCCGAGGAATGACTAAGGCTTGAACAACAGTTTGGAAGTCCTTGGGTGGAAGAAAGGGTTTGAGTTTTCTCAGCGTGTTGATTTGGAAGTTGGCTCCTTTAGTTGCTTTGCTAATATGCTGCTGCATGTCGAGATTGCAGTCCAGTGTGATGCCAAGGGATTTCGCGGAGTCCACGATGGTGGGCTGGACATTGAGTGCGGTTAGATGATTGAGCCATGTTTGGGTGATGGCCTTTTTCGTAGGAGGAGAGATCAGAAGGAACTCAGTTTTCAGAGCATTTAGTTTGAGGTGATTGTCGGCCAGCCAAGCTTGGGTCTTTCTTAGTGTGGTATTCAACAGTTTGATGTCTTCAGGGGATTGAAGCTTGAGGTAGAGCTGAGTGTCATCGGCGTACATATGGAAGTGTACCTTTGAAGATTGAAGCAAGGTGGTGAGTGGTTCCATGACGAGGTTGAACAGTGTGGGGGATAGGGAGGAACCTTGTGGGACGCCTAGTGTTACTGGCACAGGCGAGGACAGAGCGTTGTTGATCTTGAACTTCTGAGACCGGTTGTGCAGAAAGGATGTGAACCATTTGAGAACAGTCCTGGATATGCCCATTCTGGTGTTTAGGAGCTCCAGTAGTTTCTCGTGTTTGACCGTATCAAATGCTGAGGAGAGGTCAAGAAGGATGAGGAGGCAAGACTCATTGTGATCAAGGATTTGTAGGGCGTCATCAATTATGTGTGTCATGGCCGTTTCCGTGCTATGCTTTGCTCTGAATCCTGATTGGTGAGAGTTGAGGAGCTCAAACTGCTCAATGTGTTTTGTCAGTTGGAGTTGTACGCATTTTTCTAACAGTTTTGCCAGAGTGGGGATATTGGTGATAGGACGATAGTTGTTTAGGTCGGTCGGGTCAGCTGTGGGTTTCTTGAGTATAGGCGTGACTTGCCCAATCTTGAGGGAGTCAGGGATGAACCCATGTTGCAAGGAACAGTTGATGATTTTAGTCCAGAGTGGGAGGAGCAGGGGGGTGAGGACTTTAACAGAATTGGCAGGTAGGGGGTCTGTGTGGTGATTGGCGGGTTTCAAAGTGACAAGCAGCTTGTGAATTGATTCTTCAGAATAGGTGTCGAAGGACGACCATGAAGCGATGTTTTTAGGTTGAGTGTTAGTTATGCCTATGGAGCCGGAGTATCGACTTACATCCTTGAAGAGATCACTTCTTATAGTGTCGTTCTTTTGTTTTAAGAAAGCAGAAAAGTCTTCACAACTTGGAATAGCCTTTGTTGAGTTGTTATGTACACAGCTGAGCTCTCGCAACTACATTAAGGTGAAAATGAACATGGTAAATGTGACATAAACAATTAAACAGACAGAAGCAGATTCTTGGATGTTTTTTCTTGTTTTTGCAAGATGATGATTTAATGTGTCCACACTCGAAGAATAGTCCACAGTTAGCCGACACGTGTTTCGTCGTGCTTCAATGAGTCAACACGACTCTTCAGGGCTTGTGGCTCAACTCGGATTAAGTGAGTTCGAGATCAGTCCGATTCTCGTGGTAGCGTTCAATGTGCGGTTACATTCTTTAATATACTTGGTTACTGAAAAGGTACGTCAAGCTTAGTTAGGAGCAAGAAGGTATTCCTGCTTCTATATAACGCCCAATGGGGTAAGTGATGCTTTCAAAGTTCACGCTTAATACGGGTGCGTGTTAAGCTGTACCGGGAGGGGATCCACCTGTTAAGGCGATGTGAAAACGGGTGCGTTTCACTTTTCGCGACGTTCAGGAGTGCGGTATCCCTCCTCTGTTGATTCCCGGTCGCCGTGTTACGAACAACGTACATATGTTAAGTCATTGACTTTTTTTAGACGGTTAAGGGCTTTTTTCCGTCTGCTCTTCACGCACTACCTATTTACCCACCTACACCATACTCTGTAACGTAGAAATTGAGGCAGAGCGCCCCTAGCATCTGAAATCTTAAAAAAAACCTGTACAGCTGGCGTCTTTTGTTGAGTTGTTAGGTTGTGGAGGTTGCGTTTTGGTTTGGGTTTTGACTAACTCGAACCGTTTTTTAGGTCGGTTTTTAGCTTGATCCAACTGTTGGCTAAAGAAGACTGATTTCGAGTGTTTGATTTTTCTGAAGTAAGCGTTTCTCTTACTCTTAAGCGCTCTAAGGTGCAGTGCTGAGGGGTCAGATCTCCACGAGTGCTCAGCCATGCGCATAGCATGTCTGTCTTCATTGAGGCTGCCATCGTACCATGGGTTCGAGTTCTTGGTGGCTACTCTCTTCAGTTGCAGGGGTGCGGCTTCATTGATTATGGCAGACATGGTGTCTAGGTAGTGGTCCGTCAATGAGTGCACATCAGAGACGCCCATCGGGGGAAGGAGGAGACTGCCTGTGTGGGCAGGCAAGGAGTTTGGGTTGAGATTCTTTATGTCCCTCTTCCAAATCTTGGTTTTGGCAGGTTGAGCTGGGTTAAGTTTGACCTTTTCGTTGATGAAGAAGGTGATGATGTGGTGGTCTGACCAGTCACATGGTTCGATTGCCACCAGCTGGGTAGAGTCTTCTTTGGCAATGATAAGGTCAAGGGTAGAGCCTTTTTCATGTGTTGGACCATTGCAGATTTGGGTGAGGTCAAGCGCGTTGAGGAAACTCCTAAGGCTCTTCACCACTGCGTCTTTCTGGTCGTTCCAGTGGAGGTTGAAATCTCCCAGGTAAATTTGATTGAGCTGTCGACCGGCGTTGGTGGATATCGTGTCCATTAGTTGTTGGGAGAAGGGGAAGTTGTCCCCTGGTGGGTGGTAAATAACATGAAGGGAGCACACAGGTTTGCCCTCACTAGTAATATCAAGGCAGATGAGCTCGCAGGAGGAGAGGGAGGGGGAGGGGCCTTCAGTGATAGCGAGGTTGCTCCTGTAGATGCATGCGATTACCCCACCCGTCTTGCCATTCCTGTCGAGTCTAATAATGAGATAGTTCGGGGGGACTAATATGTCCATTATAGGTGTGGATGCTTCAGTTAGCCACGTTTCAGTCAGAATGGCTAGGTCAAGGTCCCTTGATAAGATGAGATCCGCGATGCCAGGGGAGTGTCTCCGGGCCGATCTGCAGTTGAGCAGGATACACTTTAGTCTAGGGGTGAGGAGAGTGGGTGGGGTGAGGAGAGTGGGTGAATGTTCTAAGGAGAGGGGGATTTTTTTGAGATTACAGGGGACAGAGCTTCTGCTGTTCAGTGTGGGTGGCCTGAGGGGATTTGTGGGAATCGTGGGTATGGGGAGGTGTGTGGTGGGTGGGCGTTTTGTGGGACCTGGGCCATATGAGCAGAGTAGAGTGTGTAAGTCTCGGCCCTAGAGGGGGTTTGGGGTGCGACGGGGACGGCCGGTGGCCTTGCGATCAGGGATAGAGGGCCAGCGCGGGGAGAGATGCGTGGAGTGGTTTGAGGGGCGAGTGGAGTCCTTGTTGGGCGGGGAAGTGTAGGGTAGGGGGTGCCTGGGGTGTGTGAGAAGTTCTTTGATGGTATGGAGCTCTTCTTTGACTTGTAGGAGGGTGGAGATGATCATGTCCAGAGTTGGGTTGGGGATGGAATTGGAAGTGAGAGCAGTGAGCCGGGGGCGAGGATGAGGACAGGGGGAGGTTGATAGTGTGGGTGATGGCGCTTGTGGAGTGTGGCGCAAGTGCATTGAGGGATGAGTGTAGGCTGGAGAAGGAAGTAGTGACAATAGGATGGTGGGGGCTAAGAATGGGAGGGGATAGAGGATAAGGGGTTAGGTTGAGAGAGGTGGTGTGTGCCGGGAGTCTGGCCGATGGAGTGGGGTAGTGGGGAGTGAGAGTGGGGGGGGAGAAAGGGTGAGGGTTGGTCATGTCGTGGGACTTGGGAAATATGCTGAAGTCGGTGGGGGTGGGTTCTGCGGATGGGTGATTGATTACAGAAGGATCCGCGACGTTCGCAGGGGTCGTGTGGTGGGGTGAGGAGGGTGGGGGTAAAGGGAATGAACGCGGGGGGTGATCTTCGCCAGTGCATGGGGGAATTTGGGAAATATGAACGGGTGGTATGAATTGGGCAGTATGATAGGGTGGGTGACTGGTTACCGCGCAGGGGGGTGGGGAGAGGTGTGAAATGTTCCTCTGCTGTGATGGTGTGCGGCTGGTGTATATGGGGGAGAGGTCTATGTCTGTGATTGAGAGGTGTGGGGTACCTACAGTAGGTGGGTGAGTGACTAAGGTGCTGGGAGTAACGGGGAGAGATCTATGTCTGTGATTGAGAAGTGTGGGGTAGGTACAGTAGGTGAGTGAGTGACTAAGGTGCTGGGGGTAGAGGAGAGGTGCGAGTCGTTATGAGGCTGACCTATGTTAGACGGGTTGTGATTGAAGGCTGTGTGGTCAGGGCTGAGAGGGCTGGGGGTGCTATGAGTGGGGGTCCGTGGATTGGAGAGGTGCTGTTTGAAGGTGGGGAACAGGTTGTCTAGTAGTTCCAGGTTCCTGTCTGAGGATTGAATTAGGACAATCCCGTTATTGTAGATAGTGATGGTGGTTCTGCCTGGGAAGAGTTGAGATGGTGTGATGGTGAGTGTTAAGCCATGAGCGGATTTCCTGGTAGAGGAGACGGAGAGTAAGGTGCGGAACGCTTTTCTCCATTGGGCTCTTCGTGTGGTGTGGAAGATGATGTCAATATTCATGGATCCATTCACCGATGAGAAGTAGGTGTCGACAAAGGGGGTTTCAGGGTGGGTCCTAAGGAAGTTATGTTTAAAGCGCTTAGCGGCTTTTTTGTTGAGTAATGATGGGTAGTTGATTTTATATGTGTGTTTGCCGATGGGATTCATGTTGGGATGGCGGTAAAGGTAGGCGCAGGAGGGTGTACAATAATGATATACAGGAGCCAAAATACAAGTGCAAACAAACAAATTACAAGTAACGCAAGTGACACTGGTGAGCAGACTGAATATATGAGGTAGCAATCAGAATCAAGATGATATTAGTGATCTTAGTGAGTAATCAAAATATATGAGGTAGCAATCGGTGCGACCCAAGAGAAAGTGAACTGGGTGCAGGTTACAAAAGTGAACAAAATACAGGTAAAAATATAATATTGATATAGGAGGTAACATTGACATTAGTGTGCAATCAAAGTATACGAGGTAGCAATCAAAGTATATGAGGTAGTATATGAGGTAGCAGTCGGTGCGTCCCAAAGAGAAAGTGAACTGGGTGCAGGTAAGGTTTACAAGATACAAATACAAATATAATATAGCAAAGCATAGTCTATCTCTAACACAGGTAGTAGTGGGAACATATAGGTATGGCCCCAAGTATAAGAGGTAGCAGTCTCTGTGTTACATGGGAAAGTGAACAGAGTGCCGGTTACAAAAAGGTATAATACTGCAGGAATGTTTATAATACAGATAGAGGTATAATCCTGCAAAAGAGACCGACATACAGTCAAGAGTGAACAAAATACAAGTAAAAATATAGTGTTGCCACAAAAAAGGTAGCCACTCTATCAAGGCAGTAAGAATATATTGTTGCCACAAAAAAAAGGTAAACACTCTATCAGGGAAGTGGTAGATACACCTAGGTGTAAACCCACGAATAAGCGGTAGCCGGTGTTGAAGTGTGAATGAATGAATGATAGCCCAGCTACAGTGACTAGTTCAAGATGGCCACATGAGAGAGAGACTGGGTGGAAAATGGCCGCCCCATATGGGAGAAAGAGACAGTAGTCCTCTTTTTATTTTTGTTGCTTTGTGAGCAGGGAGGGCAGTTTCGCTTTCAGCTAGCCCAGTTTCTAAGTTGCTGGAGTCTTATCTTGCAGGAGCCTCGTGGGCATCTGAAGGCACAGGTGATTTATTGCCTTAGTTTCTAGACCCCGCCATTTTGTACAAAGGCTTGTAACATCATACAAAGCGAATTCAAGAAAGTACCTTTTTTGTCCCAAACCCTGTGAAGTAGCTCTCGCGGGTCCTCTGCGGGAAAGTTGAGACACCCTTGTTTCAGCAATTATAGGAGGGAGGGAGGGCATCCACAGCCGCCCGTGGTCTGCAGGTCTCCCCAAGCCCCTCACAGCCCTCAAGACTGCCAGGAGTCCTCCGCTGCGGAGCGGGAGCAGGACGAGAGGGGGGGGCGTCTATTGACGAGGCTGGTCCCGCGCTGGTCCTGGGATACTCCGGGGGGGGAGGGAGTTCCAAAGTTGTCGCCTCGTTCCTCGCTGGTCCCGGCTGTCCCCGACGTCCTCTGCTGGCGGTAGGATTCCTTCTGCTGCGGGAGGAGAGAGGGGGTGTTCCGTTGTCCCGCGCTGGTCCCGGTGCTCTGCTGTCCTCTGTTGCCATCTGGAGGGGGTCCTCTGCTGCCGTTGTTGTCGTAGTTGCCTCGACCCTCTTCAGCCTCCGCTTCTGCTCCGGAGCGGGGGAGGGTCTAGCTCCGCTCTGGTCCCGGTTCTGGTCCTGGCCGCTACAGTTTCGGGGCAGCAGCTCCCAGCGTCACAAGCCGCTTCCAGCCCTCCGACGCCGCTGCAGTATTCCTTCAGCTGCGGGAGGAGGGAGGGGGTGTTCCGTTGTCCCGCGCTGGTCCCGGTGCTCTGCTGTCCACTGTTGCCGTCGGGAGGGGGTCCTCTGCCGCCGCAGTCATTGTTGCCTCGACCCTCTACAGCCTCCGCTTCTGTTCCGGAGTGGGGAGAGGGTCCGGTGCTAGCTCCGCTCTGGTCTCGGTTCTGGTTTTGGGGCAGCAGCTACCAGCGTCTCGAGCTCTCCCAGCCCTCCGACGCCTCTGAGCCCCCTCTGCTGTGGTGCTGGCCAGCCGCGACGACGGTACACGTAGTAGATGTTGACCAGTACTTTTAGGTTACTCCTAGTTATTCTTGGGTGTTCCTGTTACTCTTTGTGATCCAGCGAGCGATTGATGGTTGCTGCTAACAGGGATATACCCGGTTAAGGGATCCCAAGCACGGGGAGCTCCTTCAGGCAGCTCCTACCAGGCGGCCATCTTCGTTCATGATTTGGGTTTGGAACTTCTAGTCTGTTCAAGGCAGATTGGGATAAAAAGAGGAATTGCTATTCTTATGAAACAGGGATTAGGGAATTGTGTTAGAACTCTAGCGTACAAGTGGGGTAGATGGGGATTAGCAACAATTAATATAGAGGGAAATAGGTTTACTGTTTGTTCTATGTACGGGCCAAATTTAGATGATAATGAGGTACTGAATGCGGTTAACTTAGAGCTTGCCGCCTGGTGTCAACCTATAATTTTTTGTGGTGACCTAAACGTGCATATTGATGCTGATATTAACATTAGGACTACTTGGAGTTATAATGGACATAAGACCAAGACCTATAAAGCCCTCAGAGAACTTGTATTAGGGAATAGTTTGATTGATGTGTGGAATAGGCTGCAACCTCTTGAGCCCGGCTTTACTTTTTTTTCGGCCCCACACCAAAAATTTGTTTGTTTTGATTATTTTTTTATTTCTCCAGATCTTCTAGAGAAAGCAAATATTGACATAAAGCCACATTTAGTTCCAGACCATAACCCTGTTATTTTAGAAATACAATTACTCTCTCAACACAAAAGCTTTAGTCGACAGTGGTCATTTCAAAGAAATTTGTTGTTAGACGAGGATTACCTGCAGCATGTGTCTAAAATCATTAATGAGTTCTTTGCATGTAATAATGAGACGGCTTCGGCCCAAATAGTCTGGGACGCCTTTAAGTCAATAATAAGGGGAGAAACTATTAGCTACTCCAATTTTCAGCAGAAAAATAAACAAATAAATTTAAGCAAGAATTAGATAAAGTGATGAAGGCTGAATTAAAACTTGCTTCTAATATTAAAATAGGTCAGGGTATCGAAGACGCTCAATGCGCACTAACCATCGAGCGTGCTGTTGCGTATTCTTATCTAGCTGACCAGGTAGCACTTAAATACAATCAATATAAGACCGAATGCTACAAGTTAAAAGAACAAACGGACAGAATGTTAGCACAAAGACTCAGACAGAAGGCCGCTTCTAACGATATTATAAAGATCACAGATCAAAATGGAGTAATTCAGGAATCCAAAGCTGGGATATTAAAGGTGCTTCGTGCTTTCTATCACTCATTATATAACAAGTCAAATGGCGGTACAGGCACGGCAAGCGATACATCGGCATATTTAAGTAACCTGGGTAAGCTTGCACTTTCGGAAAGTGATAAGGCTGTATTAGCTGCTCCCATCGCTTGGGAAGAGATTGAGTTAGCTATTTTAGGTCTTGCATCTGGTAAAGCGATGGGACCAGATAATATACCATTGGAATGTTATCTCACTTTTCATAATGTTCTGAAACCTGAATTACTCAAGGTGTACCAACAGGCTTTTTAGGGTCATCCACCTGACTCTTGGTCCTTGGCCACAATAATAGTGTTTAAGAAAAAAGGAAAAGATGGTACCAAATTAGGATCTTATAGGCCAATTTCTCTTATAACAGCGGATAGTAAGATCTTTTCTAAGATTCTTGCCAATAGGCTAGATGATCTTATGCCTATCTTGGTTTCCAAGTTTCAACATGGTTTTATTAAAAAAAGAGATACAACTGATCATGTCAGACGAATCATTATTCTGCTAGATTGGGCGCAGGCCACGGGATCCCCAGTTGGAGTAACCCTATTGGATGCAGAAAAAGCATTTGATAGGGTCGACTGCGGATTCCTGTGGTCTGTTCTGACATGGAAAGGATTTCCTATAGAATATATAAACGATATAAGGGCGCTATATTCTAACCCTAAAGCTGTTATCCGGGTCGCTACTGAGACCTCTGATCCCCTAATGATAACAAGGGGGACAAGGCAAGGGTGTCCTTGTTCCCCCTTGTTATTCGCGCTGTATATTGACCCTTATTTGAATAGATTAACAAAAGAAGTTGCCATCCCTCCTGTTAAAATCCATCAAGCAGAATATAAGGTCTTTGCATATGCCAACGAGGTCGCCATTGCCACTTCTAATATCCAATTGGCGCTACCCAAAATGATAGAACTAGCCCAAGAGTTTGGTGAATCGTCAGGATATAACTTGAACATCTCGAAAACTCAGGTGATTCACTCCACCAAGGGCAGACCGGATGGCATGACGATCTCGCCTGAAGCTGCATATCTTGGTGTAACAATATCTGCCAAAGTGGAGGATATCGTACGGCTTAATACAGACCCCTTGTTAGACTCTGTCAATAGGACTCTGGATAGACTAAATAATCTACATTTATCCCTGTATGGTCGCACTAACGTATTGAAAATGATGATTTTCCCTACATTTTTTTACTTGTTTCGCACTATACCTCTATTGTTCCCTTCTGCTTTTTTTAGCAAACTAGACAGAATTGTCTCCAGATTTCTCTGAGGTTACCGGAGAGCTAGAAGATCTCTTAAAAGGTGTACCCTTCCTAGGATTAGGGGAGGCTGGGGGGTTCCAAATTTTCGGCTATACTATTGGGCAGTTTCTTTAAGATATATGGGAATTTTAATTTTTCAAGACTTTGCCATGGATGATTCAGCTAGACCATCAATCTACGAAATGGTTCTGGGGATTGAAGCACAACAATGTTTGTTGAGATTAATAGAACCCAGTTACTATAAAAAAAACAAAATTTAAAATTATGATTTCAGTGTTTCAAATCTGGAAACAGTTCAAAAAGAGATTTAACTGCTGCTTAGACCTAAATTACTAGACATCTCTCTTGAATAATCCGGTCTTACCTGAAATTTTTATAGGCCTTATTATTCAGAGATGGCACTGTTGTGAGTTGTGTCTATTAGGAGATCTATATCCGACCGGGCAATTTGCTTCATATTCTTATTTACAGCAAAAATATAATTTAACAAAAACAGATTTTTTTAAATATATCCAAATTCAGAGTTTTTTGGAGCCAAAAAAATTATTAACTACTAATATGATGGGAAAAATAGATGTATTAGAAAGTTGTAGGAAAAGAAGTAAAATTGGTGTAATATATCAGATGATGATAAATAGAACCCAGGATAATTTGAATGTATATACAGAGAAATGGCAAAGAAATCTTGGAATCAGGAATGTTGGTTTATCTAGGTCAATCGAATTGGCTAGTAGGGTACTATTTAACGGATCGCTCAAAAGCCAACATTTTATGTTTGTTTTTGATTTATACTACACCCCAGCTAAGCTGGCGAAATGGAAAGCTAAAAGTGGAGATAAATGTAGCCGGTGTAACCATTTTGCCGCGGACTCTAATCATATGTTTTTTAGTTGTTCCAAATTAATTCAATTTATTACTGATGTACAATGCTTTTTAAAAAATGTTTTTGGGACATCAACTCAATTATCCGCGGAATTAGTAATATTTGGAATGCAATCGGATCAAATTGGTAGAAAGACAACGGAAGAAGGCGGCCTTCTGTTTATATGTCTGTCTGTATTTCGATACTGTATAACTTCTTGCTGGCTAGATATTGATCCACCAACCTTTCATCATTGGCAGTCTAAATTATTAAATATCTATCAACTTGAAAAAGCGATTTATAAACTAAAGGGACAGAGAAGAAAGATCTTTGGTCAAAAACTCTGGGCTCCTATTTGTAATTGGATTTATTTACTAAGTTTGGAAATTAATGCTATAGACCACTCTGCTTTCTGAATTTTTTGCACTCTTTGCATTTTCTTTCTTTAACTTTTGTTTCTTCTCTTCTTTGCTCTACCTTTGCTCTACCTTTGAAATGATGTTATGCTGGAATCATTTTTGTTTTCTTATTTCTATGCATTCATTATGTATTGTACTATGTATAACTAGCCGCTGTCATAAAATCAATAAAAAAATATTTTAAAAAAAAAAGAGGACACATTTTCTTCTACAGGTCGAAGCAGATAGCATTTTCTAAAAGTTTAAAAGAGAAAGAGAAATGATGTCACAGAGAGTGAGAGAGAGAAAGAGAGAGAGAAAACAACATTAAAACTGTCTCACAGAGTCTGGAGTTGAGATTTTTTCTTGAAAAGTTAGACGTAGATTTACAAGCTGCTTGCGTCACTTTTCCTGTGTTAAAAGTGGCACAAAAGTGGTGTAATAAGCTTGTAGATCTGTTTGTCAGACTGTTGTAACCTATCTGTTATGTATAGATAGAGAGGAACCCCTTGAAACAAGCAAGGGAATTGGGGTGTTAGACCTAAGTAAGAAACAGATTGATTCCCTTGGGTAATGTGCACGAAAAGCTAAAACATTAGCTATAACAAAGTGAAATTTTGCTCCTCAAATTAAGAATATAAACAACATTCAAAGTACATAACAATTTATTGAGATATTAAAAAAGCTTACAATACATTTGTAAAATAGTATAAACACACAATTAAAAACAGATATATCTTTTTGTGACCTGCACAAAAATATAGGACAGACAAAACTAAAATGTAAATCATAAAATTTGAAAGTTTTACAAGGCATACATTCACAGAAAAAGTTTCAAACTGCCCTGGTGTTATAACCTCACAATCTTATATGCATCAGGGAGGAACAACATGAATTGTACTTAAGCTTGCGTCGACGCGTTTCGGTGGATTTGCGTTTGATTCGGTGCCACCTTTATCAAGACTGTAATTTTCGTTGTCTGTCATACAGTTGGATCCTCATAGGTCTCCTAAGATGGATATACATGAAATTAGATATCTAATTTTCAAAAACAGATTAACTCCATCTACTACAGCGATTCTAATCTGGCTGTCATCTAAACAGTGCTTTACGGAGAATAAGTTGGAACATCACTTATTTCTTCTTGGAGCTTAGAGGTTATCTACACCTTAAGGTTATAGACCCTACTGCGACCAATTGTTGGGGCTTGATTTTAAATTAAGGTCCCATGTTATGGGATATTAGTTTAGTGGATGAACTAGGGAAGTGGTTAGTACTCTATTGTGGGGAAGGCTAATGAAAAAGCTTCCTTTCCATAGATCCTTATCTCTAAACCTCTCAGTATATGCATACCTGTATGTTTCTTTAACGTATTGTTTCTTATAAGTTGTAGTGGCTGTGATTCTCAGGTAATCAAAAGATGTTTTTACCATCTACAAAGGGAAGAACATGTACCCACTTGATTAATTCTATAATGAATTGTATTTAGAACCTATTGTATTCTAGGTCTATATTGAAAGGAACATACCTGCGGACTATTATAGTCATTCCTATCCAATAACGATTGTGGAATTTAGTTCAGGTCCGTCGATCTGTGGACGTTTTTGTATAATTAGCCGACCGTTATATCTGGCAAACGTCAGGGAGTGCTGCTGGGCCAATTCTGGGGATGGGCTAAGTGAACCATTCTACAGTGGAAATAGAAATTGGGAAAAGAAACCTATTTAAGGATGTACCTCTATGTTGGTAACTAGAGTGCTACACTAAGAACACATGGGCATAAGTAAAGACTCTATCGAATTCTTACCAATATATGTGGACCACTTGTTGTCAAAAAAACGTTTAAGAAGGCGCGGTGTGCTGCCTTGTTCTAGTTGAAAACGGGGTATTTTGGATAGTCGTATCCCCTAGGGAGGTAAGAATAAAACTCTAATTAAAAACGAGTTTGCAAAGATTTTAACGACTAGCCTCTAAAACGGAGCCCTGTTGGGGAGATTCTTACCTGTTTTTGCTGTAGCCTTGCTTCACTACGGGTGTCTGTTCTTCAAATGAGAGATTGCGAGTGAACCCACGCCTCTTCTCAAATACTTCCTGCTTGATGGTGATTGGCTATAGAGTGGCTGTCATTTAGGCCAATGGGAGCACGCTACTGCCAAGTAGCTCTATTTGCATATAAGCTGTCCTATCGTAACGTGGTGTGAGAGAACACGTTTCTGGTGGGCGTATCCTAGCTAGGTTAAATACAGTTCCCTATTAGGTCCTCACCCGGATATGGGTTTCTCTCAGACGTTTTAATGTGCGCTCCAGGGAAATGATTGATTGTCACAAATGCTATCTGGCTAATCCCGTAAACAAATGGCTTGAAAATTGAACTAACTGGGGCAGTGTGTGCTATCTATAGAGTATTAGTTATGTTGTTGTAAATTTGGCCGGTTGTGCTCTAATTGATAGGGAAAGTCTCAATTTAACTCATGTCACCAATGGGAGCGAGCTACTATCTAATACCTATAAATGCATTGTAGGTTATCCTATGGTTACATTGTATTAGGGGACACGTCCCTGGTGGGCGTGTCCTCGCGGGGTTAAGTGCAATTTCCTTATGAATCCTCGCCTGAAAACGGATTTCTCGCAAGCGTCTCAATGGGCGCTGCGGGGGGATGAGCAGTTATAGGAAATACACACTGTAAAATCCGGTACTGGTGGTTGAGTTATCCTACTAACTGGGGCAGTGTCTATTACTGTTGGTATCTTAAGATATTATGACTCAACTGGTTTTGCCCAAAATTTTTAAGGAGACGCCACAAATTTACAGATAAGGATCCGGTACTGGTGGTTGAGTTATCCTACTGACTGGGGCAGTGTCTATTACTGTTGGTATCTTGAGATATTATGACTCAACTGGTTTTGCCCAAATTTTTAAGGAAACGCCACAAATTTACAGATAACTCCCTCATCTCCCTAATTGCTGGGAACCGCTTATTTCTGTAATGACAGGGATATCACAGGTATCCGATATAAGACTATGGAGGGGCTGGGTTGTTAGCCTTACAAACACTTTGCCCAATCTTCTCTGGTATTCAAACCCCTATCTATAGTATCAAGGTAGCAGAAATACCATTGTTCTCTTCTTTTTCTTAATCTATCTATGTCGCCACCTCTTCTGGTTTGTCTTACCTTCTCTAGTATGAACCATCTGAGATCTTCGCAAGAATGCTGCTTGTCTTTGTAATGTTCAGTCAATGGTGCATTAATTTTGGAAGTACGTATTGCTGATTTATGCTCCAACACTCTGGTGCGGAGCTCTCTACTTGTTTCGCCCACGTACCCTAGATTACATGGGCACAATAGTAAGTATACTATATTCTGGCTACGGCAATTATTGAAAGTCCTGGGTTTTAACTCCTTATCGTTGTATTTAAAATTGCTGCCTAAAATGCAGTGTGGGCAGATGGAACAAGTTCCACACTTGTAGTTTCCTACAGCAATATTACCTGACAGAGTGAGCTGTTGTTCTTTTGCGGTGGGGTAAGTATGTACTAGACTGTTTTTGATGGTCTTATTCCGTCGAAACGAAAATAGGGGTTTGCTTAGTTGGGTTTCTCTATTTTGATTAAGGATTTTCCAATTTCTGTTTATTATGTTTTTGATCTGATTGCTCAGATGAGAAAATTGGGTCACAAAAATTATTCTATTTAGGGGGGAATTATTTTTTGACTTCCTTTCTGGGTTCAAAAGGCTATCACGGTCATAAAACCTAGCACGTTTAAGTGCATTCTTTATAAGTTTCTTGGGGTAACCTCTATTTAGCAATTTTAATTTGGTGTTCTCCGCATGTTTGTAGAAGTCGTCCAAATTGGTACAATTTCTGCGGAGCCGCAAAAATTCCCCGAATGGTACATTGTCTTTTTGGGACTTGGGGTGGTTGCTGGAATATAGTAAGAGGGTATTTTTATCGGTAGGTTTAGTGTAGAGTTCGACCTTGAGGATCCCTTCTTCTTCCTTGATAATTACATCCAAGAAAGTAACTTGCTGGTTACTATGTTGCCCTGTGAACCTTAGGTTAGGGTCCCCCAAGTTAAGCCACTCCAAAAAATTGCAGAGGGTCTCGCTGGCACCGCTCCAGATGAAAATGATATCATCTATGTAGCGGTGCCAGCAAGAGATATTCTCATAAAATGGGGCCATCTCGTTAAATATATGCTTGTCTTCAAAATTACTCACGTACAGGCAGGCCAGACTAGGGGCACATGTAGCCCCCATACTGGTCCCCTTAACCTGTAGGTAGAGGTCCTCTTTAAAAAGGAAAAAGTTTTTTTTGAGGATCAAGTATATGCATGACATTATAAATTGGTCGTTGCCTCCTTTTAAATCTTCCTGTTCTAATATGGATGCTATAACTTGTATTGTATCATTTTGTGGAATATTGGTGTAGAGGGCTTCAATGTCCAAGGCGACCAAAAGCTGGGTCGCCTTGTTGAACCCTCTACCTTCGAACGTCGTGATCGCATGGGTGGTGTCCTTAAGATACGATCTTTGTTTTTTGACGATCGGCTGGAGAAAAAAATCTACATACTGGCTTAAGGGTTCTAGAATTGAACCTATGCCGCTAATTATCGGTCTCATTGGTGGATTGTCCAGCTGTTTGTGTATTTTGGGGAGACCATATATAGCAGGGATTGTTGGATGGTTATTGTGAAGGAATTTATATTCATTATCACTTATTAGCCCGTCTTCCTTTCCTTTCTGTAATAATTCAGTAACTTCAAGTTTTAATGTATCTAGATCAGTCAATCTAGCCCTTTTGTAATGTTCCTCTACGTTTAGTAAGTTTCTGATGTTTTGTTCATAATGTTTCGTGTTAAAAACTACAACCCCCCCCCCTTTGTCAGCCGGTTTAATGGTGATCTCCTTGCTATTTTGGAGGTCCATGAGGGCTGTTTTCTGTTCTTTAGTTAGGTTATGGTTGATTTTGTTTCTAGCTGTTCTGTCATACAGGGATTTAATCTCCATCTCTACTATATGTTCAAATATCTCAACCTTTTTCTCTAATTGGTTAAGGTTAGGGAAGAAGGTTGACTTTGGTTTAAAACCCGTTACACTTTCAGGGGGGTTATAATCACGATTTTCAAAAAAATGGTTAAGTCTAACTTTTCTGAAGAAATTTTTTAAGTCACTTTCTAGATTAAATAGTGGGTAAAAAGTCGTGGGAGCAAAACTAAAACCCTTCTGAAGTACTTCTTCCTCTATTTCTGATAGAACCTTGCTTGAGAGGTTGATGATGGGGAAATCTTTTATCGCCAGTACTGTTTGTTCCTGGTCGTGATGTATTCTTTGGTGGTGCTCTGAGGTGGATGGTTGGGAGGAGCATCCTGGCGATTGTAGCCTCTGAAATTTCTGTTGCCCCGATAAGGGCGTTTCCCTAAAAAAGGTTCCCTTTCATAACTGCGGCCAGATCTGTTCTCTTGGCCTCTCTCTGGTTCCTCCTCACTACCTGATCCTGAGGTTTCTGAGAAGGTTATTCTCCTATTGTCACCTCCTCTGGAGTATATTGGTCTCTGTTGGTAGGGTCTATCGCTTCGGGGTTCGTTTTTGTTAGAGAAGTAGTCTTTATTAGTATAGGGGTAGACTCCTTCTACTGAATACTTCTCTACGTCTTTTTTAAATTTTCTAAGTTTTTTGTTTGTCAGGTACTCCCTATAACCGTCAACATCATGTTTGATCTCTTCTAATTTCTTTTTAGCATCATCTAGGGCTGGTGACTGGAGTATTTCTGCTTCCATTTTGTCTATCTCTTTCCTCTCTATCTCTATTATTTCCTGTGCTGTTTCTATAATTAAAATGAGCCAATCTCTACTACAGCGATTGGCTATCCTAGTCCAAGTTTCTATAAATTTAGGGTGTTCGACAAATAAGCCTGGCTCATTTCTAACCTGCAGTCCAATTGGGATTACTCCTTCTTTAAGGTAGTCTATCAGGAACTCAGCATGAAGTTCCGTTCTGATTAGTTTCTTTTTTGTATTCAGAATTTTAACTAGTTGCTCATGGCTACTGTTATTTAAGCCTTTGTTACTGCCTCCTCTGGAGTTTAGACTCATCAGTCTGTTATATTGTTCTTCGGAGAACCCAAAGGTTTGGAGCTTGTCCATACTGGTTTGCAGTTATGGATTAGCAGCTTATGTGCGACCCTATATAATGGGTAAGATGAGACAGACGCCTCTCCAACCGAATGGTTGTGCAAATGTAATGTATAGATAGAGAGGAACCCCTTGAAACAAGCAAGGGAATTGGGGTGTTAGACCTAAGTAAGAAACAGATTGATTCCCTTGGGTAATGTGCACGAAAAGCTAAAACATTAGCTATAACAAAGTGAAATTTTGCTCCTCAAATTAAGAATATAAACAACATTCAAAGTACATAACAATTTATTGAGATATTAAAAAAGCTTACAATACATTTGTAAAATAGTATAAACACACAATTAAAAACAGATATATCTTTTTGTGACCTGCACAAAAATATAGGACAGACAAAACTAAAATGTAAATCATAAAATTTGAAAGTTTTACAAGGCATACATTCACAGAAAAAGTTTCAAACTGCCCTGGTGTTATAACCTCACAATCTTATATGCATCAGGGAGGAACAACATGAATTGTACTTAAGCTTGCGTCGACGCGTTTCGGTGGATTTGCGTTTGATTCGGTGCCACCTTTATCAAGACTGTAATTTTCGTTGTCTGTCATACAGTTGGATCCTCATAGGTCTCCTAAGATGGATATACATGAAATTAGGTATCTAATTTTCAAAAACAGATTAACTCCATCTACTACAGCGATTCTAATCTGGCTGTCATCTAAACAGTGCTTTACGGAGAATAAGTTGGAACATCACTTATTTCTTCTTGGAGCTTAGAGGTTATCTACACCTTAAGGTTATAGACCCTACTGCGACCAATTGTTGGGGCTTGATTTTAAATTAAGGTCCCATGTTATGGGATATTAGTTTAGTGGATGAACTAGGGAAGTGGTTAGTACTCTATTGTGGGGAAGGCTAATGAAAAAGCTTCCTTTCCATAGATCCTTATCTCTAAACCTCTCAGTATATGCATACCTGTATGTTTCTTTAACGTATTGTTTCTTATAAGTTGTAGTGGCTGTGATTCTCAGGTAATCAAAAGATGTTTTTACCATCTACAAAGGGAAGAACATGTACCCACTTGATTAATTCTATAATGAATTGTATTTAGAACCTATTGTATTCTAGGTCTATATTGAAAGGAACATACCTGCGGACTATTATAGTCATTCCTATCCAATAACGATTGTGGAATTTAGTTCAGGTCCGTCGATCTGTGGACGTTTCCATCTTAGGAGACCTATGAGGATCCAACTGTATGACAGACAACGAAAATTACAGTCTTGATAAAGGTGGCACCGAATCAAACGCAAATCCACCGAAACGCGTCGACGCAAGCTTAAGTACAATTCATGTTGTTCCTCCCTGATGCATATAAGATTGTGAGGTTATAACACCAGGGCAGTTTGAAACTTTTTCTGTGAATGTATGCCTTGTAAAACTTTCAAATTTTATGATTTACATTTTAGTTTTGTCTGTCCTATATTTTTGTGCAGGTCACAAAAAGATATATCTGTTTTTAATTGTGTGTTTATACTATTTTACAAATGTATTGTAAGCTTTTTTAATATCTCAATAAATTGTTATGTACTTTGAATGTTGTTTATATTCTTAATTTGAGGAGCAAAATTTCACTTTGTTATAGCTAATGTTTTAGCTTTTCGTGCACATTACCCAAGGTAACCTATCTGTTGACACTGTCGGAGGTAATTATATATTTCAACACAGTGAAGCTGGTGCACACTACCCACTGTCTCCTTTCACAAATGAAGGTAACACTACAGTTTTACGTGTGCAGAGTGCCTGGTACATTTTACTTCTGTTATAGCGCCGCGATCAAGTGGTGTCTATATGGAAGTGCCTGCTGCGTTACTGACAGAAAAGTGGCAGAACGGAATCGTAAATATGCCGACTTATTTCTAATGCCTTCTAATTAAGGCATTGTATATCTAGACCTCTGTGCTTACCGTTATATAAACACAGCGGCCCCCGGAGTTCACAACTTCAGTTCAACTGTTCTTCTGCAGGTCAAAGCAGACAGCAGTGTCTATAAGTTTAAAAGAGAAAGAGAAACGATGTCACAGAGAGTGAGAGAGAGAGAAAAAAATAGAGAGAGAAAACAACATTAAAACTGTCTCGCTGAGTCTGAGGTTAAGATTTTTTCTTGAAAAGTCAGACATAGATTTACAAGCTGCTTGTGTCACTTTTCCCATGTTAAAAGTGATACAAAAGTGGCGTAATAAGCTTGTAGATCTGTTTGTCAGACTATTGTAACCTATGTGTTGTCACTGCTCGGAGCTAATTTAACCTTTTAGAAGCTGGTGCACACTACCCACTCAGTCCTTTCACAGATAATTTGTTGTTGTTTCGGAAACAAAATTGTTTGTCACCTAGTGGCATTGGCGTGATTGAAACATGGTGCTCTACGTGTGGAAGAAGCCTTTACTGTAATCAAGAGAGTTAATCATTTCAATTCAGATAAGGTAGTATACAGCAGAGTGCAGATAGCAGCGTCCAAATCTTTAAAAAAGAAAGAGAAATGATATGAGAGAGTAAGAAAGAGAAAGGGAAAAAGGATATTAAAACATGGGAGATACACACACGACAGGGGAGGGGTACGAGAAGCCAGAGGCGCAACCAGTAAAAAAAACGGGGGTAGTGGGGCTAGAAAAAAATTTGGGGTGGGGGCTTTAGTTCAAGCAAAAAGAAGAGTGGAGGTGCAGGGGCTGTACGCGGGGGGGTATGGGGGAATTATCAAAGCCTCCTTAACAAGCAAAATGTCTTTAAAAGACCTGTCACGTACTCGGGTGCGAGTGTATGTGGGCCTAGAAAGCTATCTCATCCTTGCTGAAGATCCATTAGCCGAATGTTTTTTTTTGCGCCTGCTGCATACTACATATTCTCTCCTTTGACAGATAACTTGCTGTTGTTTCAGAAACAAGCTTGTTTGCTCACCTTGTGCTATTGCCATTGTCCGTGTTATATAATCCATCCTGAAGCTGTACATCTAAAAGATATTAAAAGAAAGATGTTATGATTGGTATTTCTTGCTATATTAATTTGGAGATAATATGGTGCTTTTATAGACGTTTGATTGTCAGATTTTCCGGACTGTTTGTATTGTGAATATATTCCGGACATTTCAGCGATTATAAAAAACGTTACTGCTATTGGGGAAAAAAATTAAACATGTAAATTAATACATTATGTAGGAGTGTGTTTGTCTAAAATACTAAGTCGCATTTTTGTATGTAGTCAGCTACAACCCTTTGACTCCTTCCGATGCATACTCAAGCCTCCCTGCTCACCTTTTCGTGGAAAAGACACCTTCTTCATGATGTAGTTCAGATCTCCAACAAACAAGTCTCATAAATGGTGCTGAGTCTTGATATCTCTATGGCTAACGACATATTTGTGCTTACATCATCATCATCGCAGGTTCTTCACCCGCTCAGTGCTCCGGGCACCACTAAGTCAGTGACCAAAGAGGCCACGCATGTGGTAGTGGGCCCCTTGTTCGGTGCTTTGGGAACAACTCTAAAATGGTGTACAACACGTGCTCTCTGTCTTTTTTATACATAGGGTCACATGTGTAGTGACGGATACGCTAAATGGGTGTGGTGTGGGTGTATACCATACATGAGGGAGTGTTTGTCGAACTGACAACTAGACCTGAAACTAAGAAATCACTACAACGGAAATCTGAGCTTTGTACTGCTGTTGTGTTTTTCTGGTAGCTTAAGAGTGGCATGTACTAACGTATTCAGTCTTGATGAATTTTTCTCCTCCTCCAGGGGCTTTTAAATGTTGGGAGAGGGGTCAATAATTGTGTTGACTTTTCTTCTTTAGTGTGCAGTGCTATATTGTTTTATAAAATGTATAAGTCTTCAAACTATCTTTACTCTTACGATGTACGTGCGATATTTCCGTAATTGATTTTAAAGTAATATACGTTTTATTACAGTTTTAAAAACAAATTTTATGATTATCCCAGATAATGTCTTCTCTTAATATGTACATTAAATACATAAATATATGTTTTTGAATAATTAGAATCTTACATGGAGTACGTGTACGGGGCGTCGTATATGACGTCACACAAGATATTTTTTTTTATTAAAAAAACGCAGTTTTGGGTGAAAAAGAAAAAAAACGTGAAGCCCGCTTTATTGTTAATTAGCTTCCGGGGGGGGAGTCAAATCTCTGGAGCTATTTGTTTTTCATAATGGGGGGCCTAGAGGGTCTCCTCTGCGCGGGGATCGATACCCCCGGATGTTTAACAATATGTATGCGGGGGGACTCAAGGCCCCCCGGAGTTCCAGGGACCGCTTTCTCCTCCACTCGATTCCCTCCCCACTCCCCCACCTCCGGGGCCTCTTTTTATTTAAAAAAACTGTGCAAAGGTGTTGCAAATGTGGTATTTCGGATTTGTTTCTGTCTCATAGAGGATCCAAGGGAAATATAAAGGTTTTTTGTACAGCCACTACTTTTCTGCCTGTTACCATAGTAACAGTTCATGGATCATGTGTGTCAGTACAGAGGTTAGAAGTTCACCACAATATGTTGGTAATTGAAATACTTACTGTGCTGGAGATTTATATATATTTTTTTCATAGGAACCATTAGTCGTAGAAGAAGTTTGTGGAAACGTTTTATTAAGGATTCCTTTCTGTTAGGGGAGTATTAGGGTAACGTGCTCCAGCGGGACTTTATGAAGTTTAATGCTCATTGGCTGTAAAGTATTAACAGTAGAAGGCTTTGCAGTCATTCCTTGCTCGTCTTTGGAGAACATGGACATTTTATTAGCTAAAGTGTTCTGAACACAAGTTTGCTCCTTATTGGGTGGGAACGGTTCACTGTTGTCAGTGATATTGTGATGCATTTTCCAAAGGGGTATGGGGAAAGAAAGTAGTAAAGGGTAGGTCAGGAAAACTATTAACTGTGCACAGTGCCCATAAGGTGGTGGAGAGGAATTATGAGGTAAACAATTTTTTATATATGTTTCAAGGGCCATTTATATAATTGCTGTGGGGTGAATAAATCAGGGCGGAAAAATTGCAGTGTTTTGCGCTGTTTTCTTTTATCAAGTTTGTTGGTGATATAGTTCTTAGTACTAGTATTTACTTATAATGTGGTGTTTACTTTCATGAAGGCGAGGTGTGGTTGCACAGCAAAAAAATCAGTCTAAGTTTGAAACAGTTTTTTACTAAGCAAATACAAATAAACTTTCTTCAGAAACTGTCACAGTATATATGAAAGGGGTGACAATTAAAAATGGAATTTCATAAAATATCAGTTAAGCATGGTATATAATTCATTTTTGTGCTACAGTTTGTAAAAGTGATGCCCACAAGTACTACAACAAACACTCCCACACTACATTATCTGAGATCAAGAGAACAAGTAAAACAGTAAAACATCAATTGTTTCATATTACATAGAAATGCATGTATTATTATTTTTAAATTTTTATTCTGTACAATTCAGTAACATGCTGTCGTAGTGTTTACAAGTTGCAGACTGTTCCGCTAATAAATCACATACTCTACAAAGAATATATAGAATGTTACTCTTATAATATATAGTACAGGTCCATATATTCTTTACGGAGAAGGTGAATAGGAATCGCAAAAAAGAATAGAAATTAGAAAATAACATTAAGAAATGTAGGGTTTATTAAATATTTAAAGTAACAAAGTATGCATGATAGCTATATTTTAATATATAGAAAAATATCTGATCTAGTTTTTGAAAATATTTGATAATTAAATTACAGATGGCGTTGAAAAATCTCCTATTCCTGTTCTGTAGCTATAGGACAATCTATTATAATATAACAATTGATACCATTGTTACAGTAAAAAAAAGGAAAATAAAGTTATGTATTTAACAGAACATCCATAATGAAATAGTTTCAAGCTGTAATTATTTACTGAACTTCTTTTCTCCGGGAGGTGAAAAAATTAGATCTTCGTGGTAACGGGTCATAAACTCCTCTGAGATCGTGACGTTGAGAATAATAATATGTATATATTCTCACAGCATATGATCACAAGGGGAAAATAGACTGAAAGCTGTAAGCCGGTAAAGTTGCTTACTTATCGTTACTGTTTGTGATGATGGATTGTGAATTCCGCTAGGATCACTAAGACTGCTAATGTTATAATATACATATTAACAGTATGTGATATCTAGGGAAAAACATAATAACAAGTGTATCATTGTCACGTTGATTGTAAATGTTTAGGGTTTGCGTGGATGGGTTAGCAACACCAGTATTAATATTATAATATAAAAAGTCACTATATATATATAAGGTAAAAAGAGCCAGAAAAGGAGTAATATTTGTTATAATATATCTGTTTCTAAGTTTAAGCTGCTGACGTTACAGAGAAAAAGGGAAAAACATGCAATAACATTTTTTTACATATAAATGTTTAAATATTGACAAATAGTCACAATTTATAACTAAGGGGCACATTACGATCGCGGACGGACATGCGTCCGTCCGCGAGCCCTAAGTAGGAGGGAACGTCCACATGTGCTGCGGCGTTCCCTCCTGTGCAATTAGTATGTGACCGCCACCCTGGCGGTCACATCCTCTATTTTTAACATTGCGGCGGGTGCGGCTTCAAGCTGCACCCGTCGCAATGTTAAAAGCGCATGCATTGCATTTACATGCACAAAGCAGCCCCCCACCCCCTTCACCCAGGGGGCCCGCAACGGGCCCCGAAGTGAAGATCCGTATGCTTTTCCACGGCGGTGAACCCGCAGCGGAAAAGCATGTCTGGGAAGCCATCCTAATATGTCTGGCGGTGTCTGAGAGACACCGCCACCATATTAGAGCTTTTCCGCCGCGGTTGTAAGCCGACCGTGTCGGAAAAGTGGCGGACTGAAACCAAGACCCACCAGCCATCCTAATGTGGCGGTGGGTCCGCAGCGGATTTTCCGCATCCTCCAGGCCGGCGGAGGCTTCCGCCGGCCCGGAGGATGCGGAAAATCCGCGATCCTAATTGACCCCTAAGTACTATGCCTATGCCATCTTGAAACAACTTACAACTCCGGAATATGTTTGTTGACGCAAAAAGAGAATCAGATGCTGGAGAATGAAACCTGCAACAGAGATTGGCGATTCAGAAATAACTCGGGAAAACAAAACGAATTGCACAGTAGGTGTGGTTTATATAGTTTTTGGGTGTTTAGTAGTCTATGGAAGGAAGATGTGGCTCTGCCTATGTAGATGGCACGTTTTGAAGTTTACACATGCTCACGTTTTAACTGCTTTTCGTTTGCACGTGTTTGGAAAAGTTTCAAACTGTGAAGCTGTAAAGGTTTCGATTTTGATAGTAACACGTATAAGGTATTATTATCTACATACGTTGGAGAGTTTAAAAAGTGTTACTCGGTAAACTGTGTTCTTTGCATTTTCATAATTAAAAGCATCTAAATAGAAGACGTATAAAAACTACTGTTATAATTAGAAGAAAAAAAAGGTTTAATATTTGTTATTTTTATGGTTCTTAATTTAAAAAAATGCTGGCTTTTGTAGATCGTAATCCTACCCTCGGAAAGGTGTGCTGGCGCTTCGGGCTTTGGGAAGGTTATTAAATAATAAATGCCCTTTTCTATGCACCTGTAGACTTGGCTTTTAAACTTTCAATTGCCTAGTCTATATATGTACACTTCCTCCAAACATTTTGATACTGCTGTTTTAGTATTGCTGTGAGCCATTCAGCAGTATGTGTTTATGTATACACTGTTCTAAAAGTGAAGCTGCTGTACATTTTGCTAGACACTCTCCTTTCAGAATTGTAATAATTCAGCCAGTACCCAAATAGTCATGGTGCAAAGTGGGCCTTAGGGCATGGACTGCTTCAAACTCCTATACACTATGCATGCACTCTTCTATGCATGGGCAAACTTGTCTTTTATAGCTTTTATTATCCAGTGTATGTTCTTCCACTTCCAGCAAACTCTTTGTGATTGCTGATTCAGTATTGTAGTTAGCTTTTCAGCAGAATGCAGTTATGTATGCACTGTGCTAAAAATGAAGCTCTTTTAAATTCAGACAGCCACTCTCCTTGCAGAACTGTAATTATCCAGTCAGTACTCAAGTAATCATGGTGCAAAGTAGGCCTTAGGCCATGTACTGCTTTAAACCTGTATAGACTATGCATGTAGTCTTCTATGTAGCTGCACATTTGTTTTTTATACATTCAATTCCCCAGTCTGTATCATTAGACTTTCACAATCAATCTCACTCTACTGTTTCAATATTGCAGTGAGCCATTCAGCAGTATTTCCTTATATATGTACTGTGGACAAACTGAAAGTCTTATAAATTCAGTTATGCACTCTCTTTGCAGAACTGTAATCATGCAGTCAGTACCCAAGTAATTATGGAGGAAAGCAGGCCTTAGTATATGGACTGCTTCAAACTCCTATTTACTATGCATGTACTGTTCTATGCACCTCCAAATTTACCTTTTATATTTTGAATTCCTCAGTCTTTATCTTTACACTTCCAGCAAGCACTCTGTCATTCCTGTTATAGTTTTGTAGTGACTCATTGATCAGTGTGTAGTAATCCATTCACAACATTCAAACAGTAATCAGTAGATGTACAATAAGTGGTGTATTCCCAGAGATAGGCCAGTTATTGTGCACTGTGATATCACCACAATGGATGCACCGTATTTACAATGTGGTGTATTTTAGACCAAAAATGGCACAGATATGTGATGTGTTTGTGTTGTGAAGGTGGTGCATTGCTTGAGTTGCGTTCCAAGTGCAACACAGCTTCAGCAATGCTCTTGGGGTTCTATGCTCACAATGCTGTGTCAATCCTTACACCTGTTTCAAGCAAGTGCAGGGTTTTGACATAGCATAGGCCTAAAAGTGACTGAATGAAATCTTATAGATTTCACTCAGTCACTTTTAGGAGGCGTTCCTATGTCATAACACCTCCACTCCCTCTTCCCCCCCACTCTCTGCGCAGAAAAGCCTCTTTCTTGCGCAGGGCTTTAGAATGTGATGCTCCTTCCATATGCATCACTTTGTAAATATCAGACACCATGGCACATCTTTTGCACCACCGTTGCATCACAAAAGTGATGGAAAGGATGTGCAAAAGAGGCACAGGGGGTTGTAAATCCGCTCGTAACACATACAAATTCACAAAGGCAGTTTCACTAGCAGTGCAAATTGAAGCACAGACTTGTAACACATTTATATGGATATGTTACCTTGAAGTGCTTCGGAGGTACTACAGGGATGTATGATGGTACCACGCATACTTTTACAACGCGTACCGTTACCACGCTACTTTTACCACGCAAGTCGTTACAACGACTTGCGTGGAGGGGCGCTGGATAGTAAATTATTTAATTTACTATTCCAACTCCAGTCCCCGTGGACTCTAGGGAAAGGAGTTGGATAGTAAATTAAAGTATTTACTATCCTGGAGCGCCCCCCAGCGCATTTCGTTGTAGTGACCTGCGTGGTAAAAGTAGCGTGCTAACGGTACCGCGTTGTAAAAAATGCGTGGTAACCGTTGCATACCGTACTACAGTATACTATAGGTAAACACCTTATACATTTGTGCTGTAGGACTCCCTTATAGTTTTGCACTTTCACATTCACCTTACACTACTAATTCATTAAATCATGTATGCACTACACATTCATTCTGACAAACTTTTACACACTAATATAGAAATATAGTTCTTTCTGAAGCCAGTGGAGTTAGTTCTGAAAATAACTGGGTTTTTTTCTTTTTAGTTTTCTATTTTTTTTTCATATTTTTTCAGCAAGTTTTATGTTGTTTTTTTTTTTAAACCAAAAAAATGAAACTGGAAACAAAAAAACTGTGGAACAGCAACAGAAAAGAAACAAAAATATTGGGTTTTTTTGGCGACGGTGCTCTTCTTTCCTCTTCACAATGAGGTGAATAGACTGCTCACCGTAACCAAGGAGTTCTCTGCAAACTTTACAATGAACTGTAAGATCTGCAAACTGAGGCACAATAATAGGATGCGGACTTCTCGGAGGAGGTGGTGGTGCAGTTGAGGTAGAAGGAACTGCAGGTTGAGGTTGTTTTGCCATCCTTGTATAATTATTTGGATGCAAATTTTTGACATGGCGAACCATTGAGGCTGTCCCGAAAGAGTACTTTTTAGTGAGGTCACCCCTGGAAAGTGTAACCTCACAGATCTAGAACATTACTTTCGGTGCATTCACCTTTTTCTGTCCTTCCGGATATGAAAAAAACTTCAAAATGAAAGCTTTTTTTCTCTTTTTCTGACTTTTGAAAGACTACAGCTCCACAGAATAGATGTTTCTCCTGGGAAAGTCCAAGGAGGATGATCAAAATGAGAGGGGTCTTTCAACAGTTGTAATAGGAAGTATTTGAACCAATGAACACTCTCCTTTTATGGTCACATGACTTTGCGTACGCTTACAGTGCTCTTACGGTGCTCTTACGGTGCTCTTAAGATGCGAGTACATACGATGTACCTATGCGATTTGCGTAATTGCTTTTAAAAGTAATAATTACTTATTAAAAGTTTAAAAGAAACTATTTTCATGATTGTCCTAGATACTGTCTTCCCTTAATATGTACATTAAATACATAAATATATGTTTTTGAACAATTAGAAACTTTTGTGCCGTACGCTTACGGGGCGCCGTACATGACGACATGCAGAAGCGTTAATGTGACACGCAAGGTCAAAGCGTATCCGTACCGAGTGGGGGCAACACGCAGAGGACCATTTGCCGTACAAAGTGTGGTGCGATAACTGTATGGGTACTGTGTGATTACCCAAAAAATATGAAAAAGGAATTATACAGAATTTAATTGCAAAAAATATCAATTTCGAAAAAAAAAATGGGATTTAGATTTGTTATTATTTTACATTAAGAATATGAAATATAATTTAAAAAATAAAATAAATATTTATAATACAAATGTAAGAAATTAGTATAAAAAGAAAGAAATATAATAATTTATACATTCAAAAATTATCATTTACAAAACCTTTGAAATTCACTGAAAAAAACATAGGTTTTAGCCTTGTTATAGTTAGGAATAAGCATTTAAAAAACCTTAGAAATACACTGAAAAAACCATAGGTTTCAGGCACGTTATAGTTAGGAATTAGCATTCAAAAACCTTAGAAATTCACTGAAAAAACCATAGTTTTCACACATGTTATAGTTAGCTGGGCATTTCACTCATACAAAACCTTTGAAATTCCCTCCGTTATAGTCAGTTCAGCTAACTATAACTCGCGCGCCCGCAATGCAGTGCTGATGATGTCACATATTACATCACTCATGACATGGACAAGGTGGGTCACCTGAACTGGAGGTGACTTTTCAAACTTAGCCATTTTGGTGATGGAAAAAACAGGAATTCTGGACAAGATTTATGACTTCCTCCCCCAGGAAGTGGTCATATAGGGGGCATAGTGACCCCTCTATACTAACCTGACACCAGTCCCACTGGTCTGTTCTCCTCCTCTCTGCAATTGCACCAAAGTCATCTCACCCTGCAAGCTGCTTCTCCACCAAAGCCCTGGACGACTGCCAGACCTTTCTACAAAGACACAGGAACTTCTGTAGAATAATGTAACTGTTCCCCTGCATCTTGTAGGAACCAAAGGTTGAGCTGAGGGGCTTCAAGACAGCAAAAACCCAACACCGGGAAGCACCACTTCACCCGAACTGCCTAGCCCAAGTTGAAATGGTCCAATTGTGCCAACGTGGTTGCCTGAATCTCCAGACTCGAAGCTTGACTTTCTGACACTGCCTGCAACATCCGTTTGCTGTCCCTGTCTACCGTGACTGACCCCGGTAAGGAAAACCCAATGCCTAAAGACACCTCTGCACCTGTCCCTCTCGGGACGTGGAGAAGAGGACCAAAGGTGTCTCCTCGTACCTGCGCATCGTGAGGTGTGAGCCCCCCCTGTTTGTTCAGACGACTGGCCTCCCAGTTCGACACTACAACATCTGTTAATGAACACCAATCCCCCTCAACTTACTTTGGGCAACAAACACTGTCTCGTACAACTGCATCCGACTGACCTCGTGCCACTGGCTGTGACCTGCTGGTGCTGCCTTGGACCTTGCCCAATACTCACCTCAAGTCCAGGTGGTGATCTTGTAAGTTGCTGTAAAGAACTTGTAAGCCGTATTTGTTTCTCTTTCCATAGGATAACATTGCAGCCTCTAAAAAACACGTACTAAGGGGGTCATTAGGATGGCTGGCGGACTTTGCCCGCCCGCCATCCTGTCAGGGATTGGGACCGCCCGCCATAATGGCGGGGGTCTTGTGGGTGGTATTAGGATGCAGCCGCCACAGTGACGGCCGCATCCTGCATTTATAACATTGTGGCGTACAGTGCTATCTGCATCGCCCGCCACAATGCCATAAATGAATGTATGTATTTGCATACACAATGCGGCAGGCACCGCGCGGTGTCTACCGCATTGTATATGCAAATGCAGGGGGGTACAACAGGTACCCTCCGTGTGCACCCCCACCCCTCCTTTACTTTGGGGGCCCGCAGGGGGCCCCCAAAGTGAAGACTGCATGCCGCCACGGAAAGGCATTGTAAAATGCCCATCATAATATGGCTGGCGGTGTCTGATAGACACCGCCACCATATTATTCCTTTTCCGCCCCGGCCGCAAGGAGACCGGGGCGGCATAGCGGCAGACGGTCTTTCCGTCCACCGAGGTCCCCTCCGCCAGACTATTATGGCAGGGGGGGAAATTAGTGAGGATATCGGGCGGATTGCCCCCGCCAGACTGGCGGTGGCTACCGCCAACCTGGCGGGGGCAACCCGCCTGACATCCTGACGGGCACCTAAGTGTCGACTTTTTGAATGCAAAAGTATTTCTCTTGAAATACATACTTACCTGACAGTAATGATTCTGCTGCCTAAACGCATATAAAGATATGTGTTATTGTTGCACATTTATGTGGATCTCCTTATTGAGTCATGCGCATAATTTATTGACTATTGTGTGTATTTGCGATGCCTCACACTCCTCTCTGATAAGCTTAAGGCTGCTCTGCCACTCTACCCCCTAAAAGAGCACCTTGGGATTGTTGGCGCAAGCCCCTGTCCACTCGTAAAGGTATACCCTGACTCTTTGCACTGTATAACTTGGTTTGATTTACTACATAAAATGTCAGCTTCCTACATGGGTGGGGCAGTGGTGTGATACAAGACTCAACATTTGCTGTACCACATGGTTAATAAGTGCATCCACTAACGACTGCAAAATTGTCTTTAGGTGAAAGCATTTTTCTGATTTTGATTTTTAAATTGTTTAAAACCTAGCTATTAGGGCCTCCTGTTAAGTCCCACAGTGAAATTGTGTATTATTTAAAAAGTAATTATTTAAAAAGTATTTATGTTAGTTAGGCCTTTAGAAAGTACTTAGAAGGGTTTGTAGTTTTCTAAAAACGTCCCAACTACTTTGATACCATGTCTAAAGCAGGGCCATCCCAGAAGCTCAACCTCGGACCCTACATGAAACTTAAGTTGGACCAACTTAAGTCCCTCTCCCAAACATGGAACCTTCCCGTGGGATTTAGACCCAAACAGGGACATCTGAAAAAACTGCTTACAGAAAATACTAGATCCCTGGCTGAGGAAGGCGCCCTAATGAAGGAGGGGAAGAGGATGAAGGAGTTGAGGATTTCAACAGTGGTCCTACTGATAGAAACACCACTGGTGGTACTACCAGTAGGTTTTGGAAAAGGGGGTGGTGATGGACAGAGTTTCTGAATGATGCAGAATACTCTTACCCAGTCAAGAGATCAGGGCTAGATCCACCACCGTTTTTTAGCTCACTGCACCATCCCAGCTCAGAACCTGGCTATATGCAAATTAGTCTGTTCCTGTCCCAGTGCATGATGGGAACAGGGCAGACCAAACTACTAAGCCAATTCTTCACCAGAAAGGAGACAAGCTACCGGGGACCGGTTTCTGGCATTTCAGCCGTCATCGGCCCGGCTTGCTTGAATCCTGATGGTGCAATGAGCTAGGGACTCACGTCTGAGTATACCCTCCCACACTTAGTGTGGATAAAATAAATTTTGGAAAAGGTGATGGACAGAGTTTCTGAATGATGCAGAATACTCCTACCCAGTCAAGAGATCAGGGCTTGATCCATCACCGTTGTTTAGCTCACTGCACCATCCCAGCTCAGAACCTGGCTACATGCAAATTAGTCTGTTCCTGTCCCAGTGCATGATGGGAACAGGGCAGACCAAACTACCAAGCCAATTCTTCACCAGAAAGGAGACAAGCTACCGGGGACCGGTTTCTGGCATTTCAGCCGTCATCGGCCCGGCTTGCTTGAATCCTGATTGTGCAATGAACTAGGGACTCACGTCTGAGTATACCCTCCCACACTCAGTGTGGATAAAATCAATTTTGGAAAAGGTGATGGACAGAGTTTCTGAATGATGCAGAATACTCCTACCCAGTCAAGAGATCAGGGCTTGATCCATCACCGTTTTTTAGCTCACTGCACCATCCCAGCTCAGAACCTGGCTACATGCAAATTAGTCTGTTCCTGTCCCAGTGCATGATGGGAACAGTGCAAACCAAACTACCAAGCCAATTCTTATACTGGGAAGGAAACAAGCTTCCGGGGACCGGTTTCTGGCATTTCAGCCGTCGTCGGCCCGGCTTGCTTGAATCCTGATGGTGTAATGAGCAAGGGACTCACGTCTGAGTATACCCTCCCACACATAGTGTGGACAAACCGATTTTGGAAAAGGGGGTGGTGATGGACAGAGTTTCTGAATGATGCAGAATACTCTTACCCAGTCAAGAGATCAGGGCTAGATCCACTACCGTTTTTTAGCTCACTGCACCATCCCAGCTCAGAACCTGGCTATATGCAAATTAGCCTGTTCCTGTCCCAGTGCATGATGGGAACAGGGCAAACTAAACTACCAAGCCAATTCTTATACTGGGAAGGAAACAAGCTTCCGGGGACCGGTTTCTGGCATTTCAGCCGTCGTCGGCCCGGCTTGCTTGAATCCTGATGGTGCTATGAGCAAGGGACTCACGTCTGAGTATACCCTCCCACACATAGTGTGGACAAACCGATTTTGGAAAAGGGGGTGGTGATGGACAGAGTTTCTGAATGATGCAGAATACTCTTACCCAGTCAAGACATCAGGGCTAGATCCACCACCGTTTTTTAGCTCACTGCACCATCCCAGCTCAGAACCTGGCTATATGCAAATTAGTCTGTTCCTGTCCCAGTGCATGATGGGAACAGGGCAAACCAAACTACCAAGCCAATTCTTATAATGGGCGAAAACAAGCTTCCGGGGACCGGTTTCTGGCATTTCAGCCGTCGTTGGCCCGGCTTGCTTGAATCCTGATGGTGCAATGAGCAAGGGACTCACGTCTGAGTATACCCTCCCACACATAGTGTGGACAAACCGATTTTGGAAAAGGGGGTGGTGATGGACAGATTTTCTGAATGATGCAGAATACTCTTACCCAGTCAAGAGATCAGGGCTAGATCCACCACCGTTTTTTAGCTCACTGCACCATCCCAGCTCAGAACCTGGCTATATGCAAATTAGTCTGTTCCTGTCCCAGTGCATGATGGGAACAGGGCAAACCAAACTACCAAGCCAATTCTTATACTGGGAAGGAAACAAGCTTCCGGGGACCGGTTTCTGGCATTTCAGCCGTCGTCGGCCCGGCTTGCTTGAATCCTGATGGTGCAATGAGCAAGGGACTCACCTCTGAGTATACCCTCCCACACATAGTGTGGACAAACCGATTTTGGAAAAGGGGGTGGTGATGGACAGAGTTTCTGAATGATGCAGAATACTCTTACCCAGTCAAGAGATCAGGGCTAGATCCACCACCGTTTTTTAGCTCACTGCACCATCCCAAAATTGATTTTATCCACACTAAGTGTGGGAGGGTATACTCAGACGTGAGTCCCTAGCTCGTTGCACCATCAGGATTCAAGCAAGCTGGGCCGATGACGGCTGAAATGCCAGAAACCGGTCCCCGGTAGCTTGTCTCCTTTCTGGTGAAGAATTGGCTTGGTAGTTTGGTCTGCCCTGTTCCCATCATGCACTGGGACAGGAACAGACTAATTTGCATGTAGCCAGGTTCTGAGCTGGGATGGTGCAGTGAGCTAAAAAATGGTGATGGATCAAGCCCTGATCTCTTGACTGGGTAGGAGTATTCTGCATCATTCAGAAACTCTGTCCATCACCTTTTCCAAAATTGATTTTATCCACACTAAGTGTGGGAGGGTATACTCAGACGTGAGTCCCTAGCTCATTGCACCATCAGGATTCAAGCAAGCCGGGCCGATGACGGCTGAAATGCCAGAAACCGGTCCCCGGTAGCTTGTCTCCTTTCTGGTGAAGAATTGGCTTGGTAGTTTGGTCTGCCCTGTTCCCATCATGCACTGGGACAGGAACAGACTAATTTGCATGTAGCCAGGTTCTGAGCTGGGATGGTGCAGTGAGCTAAAAAACGGTGATGGATCAAGCCCTGATCTCTTGACTGGGTAGGAGTATTCTGCATCATTCAGAAACTCTGTCCATCCCCTTTTCCAAAATTGATTTTATCCACACTGAGTGTGGGAGGGTATACTCAGACGTGAGTCCCTAGCTCATTGCACAATCAGGATTCAAGCAAGCCGGGCCGATGACGGCTGAAATGCCAGAAACCGGTCCCCGGTAGCTTGTCTCCTTTCTGGTGAAGAATTGGCTTGGTAGTTTGGTCTGCCCTGTTCCCATCATGCACTGGGACAGGAACAGACTAATTTGCATGTAGCCAGGTTCTGAGCTGGGATGGTGCAGTGAGCTAAACAACGGTGATGGATCAAGCCCTGATCTCTTGACTGGGTAGGAGTATTCTGCATCATTCAGAAACTCTGTCCATCACCTTTTCCAAAATTTATTTTATCCACACTAAGTGTGGGAGGGTATACTCAGACGTGAGTCCCTAGCTCATTGCACCATCAGGATTCAAGCAAGCCGGGCCGATGACGGCTGAAATGCCAGAAACCGGTCCCCGGTAGCTTGTCTCCTTTCTGGTGAAGAATTGGCTTAGTAGTTTGGTCTGCCCTGTTCCCATCATGCACTGGGACAGGAACAGACTAATTTGCATGTAGCCAGGTTCTGAGCTGGGATGGTGCAGTGAGCTAAAAAACGGTGATGGATCAAGCCCTGATCTCTTGACTGGGTAGGAGTATTCTGCATCATTCAGAAACTCTGTCCATCACCTTTTCCAAAATTGGTACTACCAGTAGTGCACAAGAAGACTTATAGAGTGAAGATTATGACAGTAAAAACTAGTCAAGAGAACACCCATAGAGGCCAAATTCTTAGCTAAAGAAAAGGAAAGAGCTAAGATGGGCTGAGGACCCGTCTTTAGTGGCAGTAAAATAGTAGATAGGGAGATGGATGAAGTCTTTGACCCTAAGATCCCAAAATGGATTGTCCCCAAATACACAGAGGGTGATGAGATCACCAAAAGGTTTACAGCCTTCGAGAGGACTTGTAAATTGAGACAACGCAGCAAAAAATATTGGGGCTCCCTTCTCTGGGAGCTGTTCTCAGGAATGTGTAGCGATAGGCTCCTGACACTAAATGAGTTGCTGAGTCCCATGACCTCATGAAGGTTACCCAGTATAAGGGCTTTGGACTAACCACTAAGGAACACAGGATTAGGTTCCGGGAGACAAAAAAAAGCAGAGTCAGACCTCGGTTGATTTTGTAAATTTTTCAATGACAACACTAGGTGGCTGGTTGAAAGGTAACAATGCGCAAGACCACGAAGGGCTTTATAATCCTATTATGAAAGAGCATCTATTGAGTAATTGTGTTCCTGATAGATTTAGTCCGTACCTGGTAGACCTAGGTCCACATTCTCCTCAAGAGTTGTGGAAGAAGGCAGATCACTGGGTCAAGATAAGGGTAACTAGGACAGCCCATATTGGGGGTGACCAAATGAAAGGGATCGCCAAGCACAGCCACTCCCTCAAGGGAAAGACAGTGACTAATCAAAAAACAAAATCCAAGAATCTACTCAAGGCCCCCAAAAACCTATTCAGGAGGATGGGCCCGAGGCAAACCACAGTCTAAGGGTGGGATCGCAAAAAGGCGTGGTGCTTTAAGTGCAAGACCAATAGTCATGACACTAAAGACCCTAACTGTCCCAACAAAAGAGACCCCCTACTGCACATGCAGCACATGCAGTGGTAAGTTTCCAGGTGGGATCCCAGGTGAGTCTTGACCATGTCAGAGAGTTCACGGAAGTAACTGAAGTCTCAGAGGATGGGTGGATGTAGCCGCCCTGACTGTCTGGCCCATTAACATGGAAAAATACAGACAACAGTCTCATAAAAATTGGATCATATATAAAGCACTGGGGGATACAGGTGCAAGTGTCACCATGGTGACTAAAAAACGAGTATCCCAGGACAATACCTAGTCATGCTGATAATTAGGCTAAGGTCCATCCCATAATGAGTGTCGCTTAGAATGGGAAGGCATTACTGGACAAACCAAGATGGCGGTCTTCTCAGCCATTCCTGTAGAATGTCTGCTAGGCAAAAATCTGGAGTACTCCGCATGAGCTGAGGTCGAAAGAAAGAACCACGAAGATATGTTGGGTATACCTGAATGGGTGTGTGCAAAAACAAGAGCATAGCACAAAACCCAGAATGAAAAAGAGAAGTTGGAGCCTGGAAGAGAAAAGGCAGAAAGCCTGGGAAAACAGCTTCAAATTAGCCACAAGCTCAGGTCCCCTCTCCTCAGGGAGAAGACCTGTCAGCCTCAGAGGGATCTCAACCTGAGAAACCTGAGCCATATACAGCAGAGATCCTAGGTTAAGGGGGGCCTTCCAGGGAAGAGCTGTGCCAGGGGCAGAGGACCTGTCCCACTCTTTAAAACCTGAGACAGCAAGCTTCTGATCAGGAAAAGGGAGATGTCTGTGGCTCCCACAGAACCAACTGGGAGGATGGACTCCTTCGCACTGAGGCCAGAGACCCAAACCTCATGCCAATTCGTCTTGCATATTGGTCTCTAGTAAAGCACAGTCTTGTACTTGGGTACTATATTTGACTGAAAACTACTGTTTGCTTAGTATAGCACCGGCTACCGCTGCTCGAATTTGCACTTAGAACTTTTACACCTATAGGGGTGTTTTTAGGAGAAAGTTAATCAGCACTATTACAAATTCATTGTGGCTTGATTAGGTTATTACAAAACTTTTTATTTTTCTACATTGAGCATTTTCACTACAATTGAAAGGAAGGGCTAAAGGAAAATGCAAAGGCCCAGAAGCATAAGGTTTTACGGCTAAAGTAGTCACATGATGTTTTTGTATGTTTTCTTAATTTTATTTTTACTGTCTGGTATTGTGCATTATGCTATTGTTATGGTTTTAATTGACTAATAAACAATAATCAATCAATAAAAAGTATGCCACTAGGAGAGTGGTAGCGCCTCAGATGTACAGACAGTTCCTACTCACTATGGCTCATGACATCCCTTTAGCTGGGTATCTTGTCTGGGCCAAAACCTGGAGTAAATTAGTAACCCACTTCTAATGGTCAGGTATGTCCCAGAAGGGGAAGGAGTTTTACAATTCCTGTGCCACCTGCCATGCCAGTGGCAAAGCAAGTGGCTACCCAAAGGCCCCCTTAATTCAACTTCCAGTGGTTGGGGAACCCTTTGAAAGGTTGACATTGTCGGTCCCCTAGACTCTCTAATAGCATCAGGGACAGATTTATACTGGTGGTGGTGGATCACGCCACCAGATGCCATGAAGTAATACCCCTTAAGACTACTACTGCTCCTGCAGTGGCTAGGGACCTCACTGGTATTTTTACCAGAGTGGGTTTCCCTAAGGAGGTGGTGTCAGACAGAGGTATGAACTTCATGTCTGGCTGCATAAAACACATGTGAGCTGAATGTGGAGTGACTTACAAGTTCATCATACCATGTCACCCACAAAGAAATGGCTTAGTTGAGAGACTAAAACAAACTATGAAAGGCATGAACATGGGCCTTCCTGAAAAACTCAGCAGGAAACAGGATATCTTACTGCCATGCCTGCTTTTTGCCTACGGGGAAGTGCCACATAAGGGAGTAGCGTTTTCCCCCTTTGAACTTCCGTTTGGTCAACCTGACAGGGGACCATTGTGTCTAGTGAAGGAAGGCTGGGTGCGGTCTCTCAAGGAGCCTAAGCAAGACATTGTGGACTATGTACTTGGCCTTGATCCCGCATGGCTGAATACATGAAAAAAGCATCCAAAAACCTTGAGGCCAGGTAAGAACTCCAGTAGCTCTGGTAGGACCAAAAAAGCTATACTGGTGGAGTTCCAAAGAGGGCAGAAGGTGGGAGATTTGGAACCTGTGGCTCTTGGGAATCTCCAGGACAAATGGTGTGGGCCCTACCCTATCTTAGAAAGAAAAGGGACGGCCACCTATCTGGTGGACTTTGGCACTTGCAGTAGCCCCAAAAGGGATCCATGTAAACCGCCTTCAACCCTACCATGACGGACTGATGTGGCTAGGCTGATGGTCACTGATGAGGATCAAGAAGAGGAGAGTAAACCTCTCCTGATCTCTCTCACAACTCTAAAGATGGGTCAATAGCAGGTGTTGTCTTTTCAGATACCCTCTCTGTTGAACAATAGGATGACTGCAGGCAAGTCCTGCATCATTATGCTGAGCACTTCTCTGCGATCCCATGTCAGACATAGTGGTATACACATGATGTGGACACTGGGGATAGACTACCTACCAAAAACAAAGTCTACAGGTAGTCTCATCATGCCAAAGAGAGCATCAAATCTGAAGTTGGCAAGATGATGGAATTTGGAGTCAATGAACCCCTGAGAGCCCCTGGGCCAGCCCAATTGTCTTTGTCCCAAAACCTCATGCCAAGGGTGGCAAAACCGAGATGAGGTTTAATGTGGACAATAGGGGTCTCAGTTCAGCAACCAAGACAGATGCCCACCCAATTTCTAGGGCTGATAAACTGATTGACCGAATATAGGCAGCACAATTTCTCAGTACTTTCAATTTGACATCAGGGTACTGGAAGATTGGACAGACCAAAAGAGAAATCTGCATTCACAACCCCAGATGGGTATTATCAGTTCATTATTTTGCCCTTTGAACTAAAGAATGCCCCTGCCACCTTCCAAATGTTGGTGAACAAAGTCCTTGTTGGGCTGGAGTCCTTTAGTGTGGGATATGTCACCAATATTGCTGTTGTTAGATCCACTTGGCAGGACCACCCGATCCACTGTGTTAAGGTGGTGTGTAGTTCCTATGAATCTATATAGGATCTGCGCATTTAGACAACATAAACTAAGGGATTGGTGTCCAGACTGATTCCATACACCCCCAAAGTATATGTTAGTCTGTAGACTAGCTAGCTCACATTGCCACTAATAGCCCCACAACCTTACCAAGGAGCACATAGTTTCTTGCAACTATCAAACATGACAACCCTGATCCCCCAGGGATTGTGGAAACAGTACAGTACTTTTCGCTCAGTCATTCATGCTTACTTTGTCTCAGAGAGAAACACAGAATAAACAGAGGAGACATTTTTCAATAAATATTTATTGAACCAGCATCATTCTAGTATAAAATACATGTGCTGCAATAACCATTAGACAGAAACATATATATATATACGATTACGGATTAGGAAATGTAGAGACATAAAGATAGACAGTAAAATCATTGGTTTTACTAACACCTTTTCTTATCTGGGAATACTATTTGACAAGGATGTTTTTGGGAATAAGCCCATTGTCAATAAGAAGCTACAATTTAATAAATCTTGCATGGCCCTTAGAAATTTTGAGAGACAATTTGGCTCTAACCCACCGAAATCGATGATGAAGATCTATAAGGCCAAGTGCTTTAGCATAGCCACACACGGGCGGGCTTATGGGGACATAAAAAATGTACAGATGTCTAAATCGATATCTGCTTGCTACACCTAAAAGAACATCAGTATATGTATGTCATGCCAAATTGAGTGTACAATATATCACAAATTTAATAAAGGTGCAGCCAATTCTTCTTTGGCATAAAATCTGGGTGAGAGAATACACAGGTCTTAATCGAGCAATAATTGGTGATTGCCTTAAATTAAGCTCATACTTAAGCATTTCATGGCTGACCTATGTTCAATGTTTTTTCCGCGATATGGTCTACCCTGATTATTTTGAGAAACCAGAAACACTAGACACAATTAGTAGAAAGACCTTGAAAAAGGAAGGGATGATACATTTGTAAAACCTTAGACTGCTAACTGAGATCCCCAAAACAAGTGTCCTGAAATATCAACTAATTTCAACTACTTTTAACATGCAACCCTATCTTAAAGCTGTACTAAATGGTAGGCATAGGTTTGTCTTGACCCGCTTAAGACTTGATATATTCCAAAGATTGGTTAGCTTCCCAAAAATGAACGACTGGTCTATAAATCTGACTAGCTGCCCTTGTGACAATATGATGCCCCAGGATACAATGCATGTGGTTCTCTTCTGTAAGTTGTATAGTCAACAAAGGAAACAATATATTTTACAGATAATGAGCCCACACCGTTCTACCCAATGCCGCCCAATATTTATTCTTGCAATCATTACCTACCTTAGAAATCTGTTGTAGAATGTCATCCTTTCTATGTGCGTTTTTATACTAGAAAGAACATTTTACCAACTTGACTCTTGGATAGGCCATATGCTGTAACTTTTTTCATGGATTTAGGCATCTCGACTAATGTGACCAAGAGAAAAGGGGTCTGAACTTGAATGTATAATACATTGTATTTTATTTGTCCTGTGCATTGGAGGATCAGTTTAGATGGAGGGAATGATGGACCAGGATCTAGGTTCTTGCCCACTATCATAGATTGGTTGTGCTCATGTTCAGGAATATAGCATGACCCTTAATTGCATATCACAGATCTTCTAGTTTGGCTACATGATGTAATGGCCAAATCAACCTACTTTAACATGTAGGTATTTTACCCTATTATTATATATTTTTTTACAGCTACAGCTATAGCTAAACAAAATAAACTATTGGTATATAGGAAAATTTGTAATAGATTTTAACTGTTTTTATTATCGAATATAGCAGACTGGCTTTTGCAATCCGTGTTGAGAATTGATTGCCAACGTAGGTGTCTTATAAAGTGAGCTGTCGGAAACATTTCGATAGGATACATATATATGTATAAATTCTCCTGCCAATAGGTTGTTACAAAGCCAAATAATTTTAGCCTGTGTTTTATACCAAATCTGGTTTCATAATATGAACTGTATAATGATGTTTGCCTCGAGTGATGCTTTTATGGATGTTTTTTATACTTATGAATAAAGTTATTAACTAACTAACTATATACGATTACAAGCACCAACAGAGTAAATAAAAGGTAGAATTCTACCATGGTGCTAAAACAGTGAATATATGAAGGCATATAGATACATGGCAGCAATAAGGTGTACTCCTAGGATGCTAACCCTAGATAAGTGTGCCTATAATGAATGTAGGTGGAAAGCTAAGAATCCCCCTAGGAAAGAGCCAACCCCATTACCGATGGGAGAGAACAAAGAACCCCGTCTTGGTCTTGAGTTGGACACCTCATGAGAGGTGCTGGAGTGTCTGTGTGCAGGGACTTCAGTGTCTCGTGTCAGCATGGAGTTTTCTCCTCTGGTTAGTCTAGAGAAGATGTGGTACTTATATACCCAAAATGTACCCTAAGGGGTTCTTCCTAGATGTGTGATGGTACTGTAGGCATGTCGGCCAAGGATGATGATAGCGGTGACATTTGTGCAGAGTTATTATGCAGGAGATGGTAATCCTGCTGTGATGCTAAGAATCCTCATGCATTATAAATGATGCTCGTTTTCTGAGAAAACCACACAACATTTATTCGGCACCTAACTAGGTAAAAGTTCAGCACCAGAACTGATATGTAGGTAGGACAAATGTAGGCCTATATCGGGGTACATTGGTGTTCATAACATCCACTCCTCATCCAACTGGACGACAAAACTAGCCAATGCTAGAATATGCCTGTTTATAAAAGTATAAACACATTGCTAAAATATGCATATAAAAACATCTAAAAACAAGGTATGTGCAAACAACAATGCCAAAGTTAAAAAAGCTCTATAAGTCCTCTAAATAGTCAGTATACTGTTAGGCCAACTGAGTATGCCGAAAGCCATAGTGCTCAGTGAGAGCAAAAAAGAGAAAAATAAAACAAAATTGACATTTTTGAATTCCAGTTTGGGTTTGTTTTGGAAAAAGGCCAAATTCTTCCCTTCACACAGAGAGCCAAAAGTTTATGTGTCCTGTGTGGGAGACGCAACATCACTGTTGCTTGCCTTCGCATACAATGGTCCCTGTAACACTTCTTGGATCAGGTCAATGGAGCAAAGGTGATCTTCTCTGGTTCCTACAGCCACCGCTGAGGAAGTACTCGATGCCTGTGAGCCTGTTGCAAAGCGGGCGTCATTCTGACAGGAGCTGAAGCATCCCATGGTAGCTCTAAGAATGCTGACATCAACATTGGAATATGCTGAGGACACTGCATTGTGTGGGCCTTTAATGGGTCCAGCAGTACTTCCACATCCGGATGCACAACCGATAGACAGATGTGCTACACGCACTTGTATCCGCAGAATGGGCAGCAGTGAACAGGCAAGACGCAGTCAACCCAGACTGATCTGAATGATTGGAACCAATGCTTGCTTAGCTCCCAAAGCCGAGGTGCACCCAGATGGAGTACTATGCATTCATGACAACAACGCCCCAAGAGTGCCTTTTCCATCTCTTTCGAGGCTGGGGAGTCTATTGCATAGCAGGAAAATTAAAACCAATATACCCACTACAAGGAGTCGAACCAGCAGAAGCCCTTTAAAAACGTTTCCCAATACGGAGTGTATCAATGATGGAATAACTCCGAAGATCGCCTGAAAGGTGCTTAATAGTCCAGAACCTATTCTCTTAAATAGGTTTACTATCCCACTCATATCAGACATGATAAAGATATGATGTACCATTTCCCCAAAATGGAGCGGGAAGTTAGTTCGGACTAGTGCCTGTATCTCAGCTGAAAATCTTTTAACCTGGATACCAAATATCTCTCAGGCAGAGGTTAAGGCCACATCCTTCTGTAAAAGTATGGCTTTTAGTCTACTCAGACAATAAAACCGTATATGGGATACCTTCAATGAAGGCCATAACGGCGCCTCCCTGACTGTGTAGGTCGGTGGAAACAATACTTGCATACAAGTAGCACTGGAACTTACAGTAACCATATATGCGATACCTGGCAGCATCCCACAACCACCTTGGTCATTCACCTTCAAATAATTCCCATTCGAGAGCAATTTGAACACCAAATGAATCACAGAAGCTGGGGAACCTTTCAAGTGACAAGATAGGTTTGCAACCGGAGCATTACAAGCTCTGTGTAGCATAACATCTTGATAAATTAGAGACCCACTTAAAGAATTTTCACAGTCTAAACCGCTAAGAAAAACTTCAATGTCCCTATTCCTGCATGTAAACCTGTAAGGTAATTCCCAAGATTCATGTATTCCCTACCCAACACCTCATACTTGCCTACCTGGTGATAATGTAGACAATATTGAAATTGGAATGTCGTGACTGGCAGTATAATGTGGCCATGAATTAACCATTTTGTGGAGGGTGACTCAACTGTGTGAAAGGTAATTGGTCCAATTTTCTAATGTGCAGCATTGTATACTTTACATCTCTTTGTGCCATTTTGTCCGTCTTTCTGTTAGATTGTATGCAGAAAACAGAGATGTACTGTTGATATACCGCCAGGGCATTTGTGACCAGAGCGCAATGATTGTACTGTCCAGCTCAATAATAGAATGGAATGCAATTGCGAATGTCGATGTTGAAGGATAGACAAATCCTGTTCTATTATATCTATTGCTGAAGACACAATGTTGCCCGGGAAATAAATCCTGGATGATAGTGTAGTCATGCCAGTGTCGACTACAGCCAAAGCCCTTTCTAGATTAACCCTGTCAATCTCACGCAATCCCTTTGCATCTTCCTGTTGAGAGATTTACCATTCTTCATAATATATAGCACATAAGAAGCATTTCTGGCATGGCTTCTGGGGACCTAGCAAAAATCCCTAAGATCCATGTCATCTGAGAGTAGGGACAAGTGTTGTTTCACCTGGGAGAGTGTTTAGGCTTTTAGCCACTCTAGGCACAAATTCCCAACACTGTACGATATTGTTACCCCTGAGTGTTCTCGTTGTACGTATTGTTAATCAGGCCTATGGATACTAAACCCTTCGGTGGTACCCCTAAATCTAGACTGACACTTATTTGGGCCAATTGGACAATCCAACCATCCTGTCTAGTTGGGGTATAATGAATTGTATGATCCATCATGTAGAATGTCATCTAGTGTATCCTCACTATGTTGTGTGTAATTCTGTCAACCCTCAAAATGTGTAATTGCGGGAATCTGAGGTGTGTTCAAATCCTTTATCTTAGCTAATGCAAGACCGGAAGTCTGTGGCATAGTGCTGTTCAGGAAGATATTCTGCTGTGGTATGAGGTATGCTCTAAATAAGGCCTTAGTTTTCTGACCCTGCCAATCTCTAGTCTCCAAGATAGATTTTGTGTCTATGGTGTCCCTCCAAAAGTCAAAACCCCATAAAGACAGCTGGGAAACAAAGGAAGCAGAGTATATCTGGTTTGTGTTGCTGAGCATATTTTTCTTTGCCGATGTAAGTGAAACCTTACCATAATATGAGGTCGGGTCTGAAGTGTTAAACCCATAATAATAAGCAAATGTTTTTGCAAGTGTTTGTGAACTACCTTTCGGTGGTGTTGCGCAATGTTCACATTGATGGTAAGTGAAAACATTATGTAGGATATTTGCTTTGTACAAGAAATGATGACCATAATGTCGGTTACAATACATGTTCTCAAAGTCAAAATCAGATTTGTCATCATACAACTCATTACTACAGAATGTAGCAGGTTTTTCTAAATCAGACAGGATACTATTTACAGTTTCAAAGTCCCAATCACCAGAGAATGCACTGGAGGTGATGATATCATTTAAAGAAATGTTGAATACATATGGTATTTTCAAAAGTTCAGTGGGACCAAATACATCATATGAAACCCTACCCCAAACTATTCCTTCAGGAACTGGAACTGCGGCATTCGATACGTCAGCCATACAATTCTCCTGTCTCGCCTGGCTAATGTAGGGATAGAGGGACCTGCTTTTCAATGGCTTGAATCCTTCCTGACTGATCGAACGCAGAGGGTACAGTTGGGGGATCTGGTATCGATCGCCGGTTCCCTGACATGCGGTGTTCCACAGGGTTCGGCCCTGTCACCTCTGCTTTTTAATCTATATCTTCAACCGCTGGTGGAGAGTTTGGCCCAGCTGGACTGTCAGGTTTTCAATTACGAAGACGACACCCAGCTACTTGTACGGATTAACAACACTAGTGTCAGCCAAGATCACGTACAAGAAGTGCTGTGTTTTACAGCAAGCTGGATGACTGACAATTCACTCAAAATAAATCCAGACAAGACGGAAATCTTGGCCGTTCCGTGTATCAACAGCCCTTGGTGTGACCTGTTTTGGCCGCAGGAATTGGGAGTTTCACCTACCCCAGTTCCAGTGGTTAGAAGTCTGGGCATTAAAATCGGCGCTGACCTCTCTTTGAACAACCAAGTGTCGGCAGTGGTTGGTACCTGTACAGGGATACTGAGGAGTTTGCGGAAGCTTGTCCCTCTTCTTACCACTATCTCCCTTCAGGTCAATGTCTCTGCCACAATACTGTCTAGGTTGGATTATGAGAATGCCCTCTACATCGGCCTTCCCTGGAAACTATTAAGAAGACTACAGGTTGTGCAGAACGATGCGGCACGCCTTATTTTTAACCTCCCTAGCCGGTCCCAGGCTTCCCCATTGCTCTCCAAACTACACTGGCTACCTATTAGGCAGCGAGCATCTTTTAAGGGCCTTTGTATTGCCCATAAGGCCATCTATGGACAGGCCCCAGCATATATCAGGGATCGCCTGATGAGTTACACTCCTGCTCGGGCTCTCCGTTCCTCCGCTGCCTGTCAGCTGGTTGTCCCACGGTTTAATTTGGCTCGCAAGGGTGGGATAGCTTTCTCCACTTTGATCCCACAGCTTTGGAACAATCTTCCCGGAAATTTGCGTAAAAGAACCGGGTCTCCTTCTTTTTAGGAAAAAACTTAAAACCATCTTGTTTCTGGAGGCATTGACCACAATTTAAGCCTGCCCATTCCGGCTCTAATGCACTGCCTGTTGTAATTCTCCCCTTTAGAAGCGCGAAGAGACCTGATGGTGAACCTGCGCTATACAAGAAATAACTAACATAACATAACATAACATAACTGCTATAATGTGCACAAAGGACAGGTCTCTTTGTTCATAATCCGATAATGCATGTGAATCCAGGATCAAGTTCACATTTTGTACTGCAGAGCATTTTGGGAGAGCAGGAAAAAGATCGTAACAACACCTATCCATAGGACTAGGAACAATAGACCAATTGCCATCCAGAGCTGTAGCCAGGAAGAAATTCTTTTTCAGCCAAAGGTAGAGAACATGTATTTTTTCTTTGCAGGAGATAGATGCTGGCGGTGAATCAGGTTCACTTGGATCTAGAGAGAAGGTTTTAAAATCAATGAAATAGCCAGACACTGTTCGATCTATCTTTGCTAGCTCAGCAGGTTTTGTAGAACTGGCAGAAGACTCGTTTTGAGACATATTCACAAAGATGTCGGTATTAGGCCGAACTGAGATCTGCGTTTCATTTGTATTGTGTTGCTGTTCAATTGCAACAGGCATTAGTTCCATTCCATTGTTAGTAACTGCTTCACTTCATAGAGTAGACACTTCAAATGTTATTAATCTTTCTGTCTGAACTTCCTGGATGGTAGTGAGAGGAGATCAGCTGCTACCAAGAAGTCCACGCAGCCTGCTATTCAGTATCGGCCACATAGTGTGGTTTGATCAGATCAATGGAGACAAATCTCTTTTCTTTCCTGCCGGCAAGGGGCAGAAGAAGTACTGTTCTTGTTCTTTTCGCTAGCCAGGACAGGTACGATCTTTTCTCTGACCAAGTCCCCGATCTTTGGGACCCAGGCAGGTCTTGCTGGAACAGCTTTAACTTCCCCAGTGGCGGTCCGTTTTACTTGGAAGTTTCTTTGTAATGCCCAAAATTCAATGAGTTCCTGTAAAACAGCCAAACGATCATGGATGTCAACAGCTTTTGCATCTTCCACTGTGTTGCCAAAATTGAGTACCCACATTCTAGTCCCAAACAAGACCTCCTATGGAGTATGGCATCCTAGGGAATTTCTTGGCATGTTAATGAGTGCCTTCTGGACCCCATATAGGTGAGTGACCCAACTGCCCCGAACCTAATACCCTTGCTGTTAAGGATTGCTTTAAGTCACAGTTTTTCCACTCCACGATCAAATTTCCCTTGGGATGATACGGAAATGATTATTCTAAAACTGCACCCAAACTTCCCATGGTTTCTTTGTGAGCCCGACAGCTAAATGCAGGGCCACAGTCAGAATGTAATGTGCCAATTGCATATGTCCCCATGAAGACTCACAAATCCTTTATAACAGTTTGAGCGTCAGCTGAGTACTGGGGCCAAACCCACAGGAATGTAGAGCATGAATCCACTACCACTAAGATGTACTTGTAAACCCTGTCAGATTGTAAGGGGGTGCAGTGGTCCAAATAGACACATGCAAGAGGTCTGTTTGATAACAGTAATGGTGTCTGTGGTGGACATGCTACGGTGGAACCCTTCATCTGCAGACAGATGTCGCACTTAAGGGCAAAGCCCTTGGTCTGCTTGATTAAAACTGGCCACCAATAACGTTGTTTTAGTAATGAGACTGTTGCAATAATAACTGCATGTGCTGAACCCAGACCCTCGTGTGCAGCTACTATTAAACCTAATCTACGACCCATGTTTGGTATCACTCTATCCCCCACTTCTGGAATTTGTGCATAAGGTATGTTTTGCACATCTAACTTGTACGAGTACTTGAGTGGAAAACCTTTAGGCAAGGCTGAGCTGTTATTACAAGTAGCGTTGACAGCTATTATTGTCTGTCCGTCTATCCTTATGCTAGAACGAGTGATTGCAGCAACGGCAGCAGTTTTCAATGGGTAACAGTGTATACATAGCATGCTTTAAATTGCATGCCATTACAACGCTGTCGTTACAACGACTGTGTTGTTATATCGCGAACCATTAGATCGAAAATCTTTACAACAACTTGCTGTAGGGGCCAGAATGTGGTGGATTCACAATCCAACACCTTTCCTGCTATTGCATAAACTGGAGTAGGAATAGTAAATTATACTATTGTTAAGTCCAATAAACCCCCTACAGCAAGTCGTTGTAATGACTTGCGATGTAATGGTTCGCAATGTAACAATGTAGTTATTGTAACTACCACATTGTAATGGCATGTGATGTAAAGCATGTGTAGTAATGACATATATTCGTTCTCACTGTCGCCTTGGAGGCTCCATCAGCCAATGAATTCCCTTCAATATGCACGCATACATGCTGATGACTCAGCATATGAATCACATGAGCCTGTGGTAAGTCTTTTTTTCAGCTTTGCCACTTGTTCCCAAAGCAACTTGTTTTTTATTGTGCAACCTTTGGAATCTCTAAACCCATTCTGGTCCCAAGAATGAAGATATTTGTTGTATGACTGCACACAGTAAAATGAATTGCGCACAATGAGTGTGCGGAATTCACAATCCATATATTTTTTTTCATACTGATCTAGGGGCATTATTTCTTTTGAAATAGAATATTCTTGGTCGTACTGCAGAAATGTTTGCATTTTTAATGGAAAATCAAATTTTTAGTCTAAATCTGTTGCAGTGAGAGAATTAGCCTGTTATATCCATCGTGGATGCAGTACTTTCACGTTTCGAAAACTTGCTTCTGTAATAACGTCTAAGGTTGGTACTGGAGTCACAACAATTATGCATTTCCTTTGAGCTATGCTCTTTCTCTCACTACAGCAGTCTTTACTGCTGTTAGTATTTTTTCTGTACATGCACAATGCATTTCTGTACAAGTGGGATTGTTATATAACTGTGAGCCCAAGACCTCTGTACTTGTAATAAGGTCCATAGTGTAACAAAATTAACAAAAGTATTTATTTTACACTATATATTTTTTATATTTGAAATGTAGTACCATAAAATATATATAATATAGTTGATAGAAATAGTTATTTTACATTATATCATTATTTAAAATATTAAATCCATTAATATGATTACACGCACACATACACACGCATACACACACACACACATATATATATATATATATATTTATATATATATATATATAGATATATATATATATATCTATATATATATATATGTAGTAATACATTTGAAATATTACTTACATTAATAAATGTTAAATAAATACATTTATTAATTATGTTACACTATATACATATATATTTATATGATATATATATATATATATATGACATACATATTAAAGCTATAAAAAATCTAAAAATTTAAATGAGAAAGAATATATTAATTAATTTAGACAATAGATAAAATATTAAAAGCTTAAAATGCCAAAAACACATTTACAAAAAATACTATAAACATTAGATTTATTTTAAAATAAAAAATTTAGAAAATATAGAAAAATAAAACAATGTTACAGAATATATTAACCATTATGAAAACTATTGGAGTCTAAGAATACTAAATACACTATCCCCACTCTAGTTTATGCAAAGGTAGGGAAACTGTTGAACTTCAGAGGGGTTAGATTTACTGAACGATGACTCCTGTCAGTGCAAAAGTAGGGAAAGCATTAGATCTTTTTGCTGCATTTTCTGTTTTCCTTTTTTTGTATTTTATACCATCATAGGTTTGGTGTGAACCTGTCATGAAGTATTGATTTGGAACCCCAGTAGCCCTGACAAAGTTGCCCGAACTGTCCCTTGGCACTGAAACATGTTGGCTCACAATAATTGATCATGGTTTGAAGGGAACCATTTTTAATTTAGGAAGCTTGCGGCATCGACTAAAGTTATCTCAAGCTAGTTAGCTTCACCAACTTTTAGAGGTGAGGATTGTCTGTCCATATCCTCACGGTGTCCAAAGGGCATGCATGTCAATAGCATGTATAGATATTGCATTCACATTTAGGTTTCTATATTGATTTTGATTTCATGGGCTTGAGATTTTGTTAATTACACACACGCACGTTTTTTTCTTTTCTTGCAGACAGAAAGTAACCGATGATGATAAGTGGACCGGCTGACGAGTACCAGCCAGCGGTCCCCTTGGTGTTTTGGTGTTGCTACCGTGAGGTGCTTTCTCCCTGTTCCACACTTCATTTATATTTGGTTGGATCTATGATGGTATAGCATTTGAATTAAGATACACCACAACACAGCAACTTAGATAAGTCTGGGAGGGAGTTAAAAGGTTTTAGGTGACCCCTCGATTGTTGGATATACAGATTTTGGTGTAACTACTGATGATCAGGCCTATTGTTGGTTTGTAGTGTTACAAATGAAGACAAGATGGTACAAAGAATGGACTGACAAGCCTATTAATGTATTGGAAGCCAACATTTACAAAGGACAATGACACAAGCCAATGAAAAATATGGGCGGAGCTTCAAAGCCATACTCGAATACAGTACAGCATGCCTCGCAGAGCTCAGGCTCGACCTAAAGAGGGCATTATCAGCCATAATCCATTACTGGAAGAGGGAATTTAAAGAAACTTCATACATTTATTTATTTATTTTTACCAGAAATGCCAGAACACTGAGCCGATTTTAACGGAGCAATGAATTAAAACTTGGTGTATTTTAAAAAGCACGTTTTACCTGAAGGGGGAGGTCACCGGACTGGAGGCAACACCATATGAGGGCATGTTCGCCGGACGAGGGAGACAGCGCCAGACAAGTGGACCTCTGCAATGTTAAACATACTGCGCCAAGTCAGAAGTGATGCCCCACAACAGACGAGAGAAGTAACAGACCTGGGACACTACGAGTTAAAAAATATTACTGTGCCGTAAGAAAGTAGACCAGTCTGCCAGGTTGATTAAATCAAAGAAAGAGTATGGCACCAGATTAAAGATGCTGCGTTCTTTGATTCATCCCTTTCATTCTGTAAATGACCCTAAACATTCTACTAGGACTCCTATTTTTTGTGTTCAATTTATGTAATTTATTAATTTATTTATAAGGTTGATATAGCGCGAACATGACCCACAAAGGTATCAGAGCGCTTTACAGTATATAGTTAAAGACATTGGAAATGAGGTAGTGTACATGCATTTGATATTCATCATTACTCACAAAGAGGAAAGATACATGAGGTAACAAAGGTATAGGATAACATAGGTGACCAATGGATGTCACATGATGATCATAAATGGCAACAGCATATTACATTTTAAGCGATTATTACGCCTTAGGTCAATATTGTGGAAATAAACGATCATATAATGATCTCTTACAAACCATACGAGGTAGCCAGATATGATAGGATAGGAACGTCTTAGGATGTAAATTTGATCATTAGGAGTATTTTTACCTCCTTTTTAAAGGCGGTAAAGGAAGAGATTCCCCACACCTCTGGAGGTAAAGAGTTCCAAATCTTGGGCGCGATCCCTGAAAAGGCTCTGCAGCCAGTTCTCTTTTTATGAAAGAATTATGGTTTCAGAAGTAAAGAAGTAGCGCTCCTCAGGAACGTTCAAGCTTCAGGGCTAGATAACTGGGTGTATTGTTATATAGTGCTATGTGTCATACAAGCAACCTTGAGTTTTATTCTTGCCTCATATGGCAGCCAATTCAGAGTTTTCAAAGTCGGGGAAATGTGGCTATTTCTTTTAGATCCTCATACCAGTCTTGCTGCAGAGTTAAGTGAGGCCCTCAGCGGAGCCAGCTTATATCTTGGGAGGCCACAGAGAGTGGTGCTTCCATAGTCTAATCGTGATAACACTAAGGCTTGCACTGCCATTTTTAAGTCAATCAGAGGGAGTAAGGGTTTAAGTTTTCTTAGTAAGCTCATCTGGTGATTGGCTCCCTTGGTAGCCTTATTGATGTGCGACTGCATATTCAGGTATTTGTCTATGGTGACTCACAGCGATTTCACTGAGTCAATGATGAGGGGTGCACACCATGGCTGTAAGGTGTTTCAACCATTGCTCTATCTTTGGTGTTTGGTTGGGTGGTAGATGAGAATAAATTCAGTTTTTTTTGTACTAAGCATGAGGTGGTTGTTCATGAGCCAGCTTTGCGTGTTCAGTAGAATAGCGTTGAGGGAGATGAAGTCTTCAGGAGTGGAGATTTTCAAACACAATTGGGTGTCGTCTGCATACAGGTGATATAAGATATTCACTGATTTCAATGCGTTTGCCAGGGGTTCCATTAGTAGGTTGAAAAGAATAGATGAGAGGGCTGAGCCCTGGGGAACACCTATGTCGGCTCTGAATGGTTGAGAGAGTACATTCTTCATCTTGATTCTTTGAGACCTGTTTTTAAGGAAGGAGGAGAACCATTCTTCGTTCTAATAGTGCTAGTAGGTTGTCATGTTTAACTGTGTCGAAGGCGGAGGAAAGATAAAGCAGTATCATTCGGCAGGATTCATTATGGTCAAGCATTGATAGTATGTCATCCAATACACTGTGCACTCTACAAATCCGGATAACAATATGTGTGTGAGAGCTATATACCTACACCAGATAAAGAGGCGGTTGAACGCAACCATACTAACCAGCAAATACAAATAAATATCTGACAGGCCTTTATTGTAATGCCCATTCCCTTGCAAAGCATGCTATAGAAATATGGGCATTAATAGACTCTGAGAAACCAGACTTCTTTCTCATAACAGAGACTTGGCTACATAAAAATTCCCACCCCGACATAGCCACGGCTATCCCACAGGAGTATCAACCACTCCGACTGGACAGGAAGGAAAAAAGAGGTGGGGGATTGCTATTGCTTTTAAAACCAATATAAAGATCCACATTATTGAGACATCACAAGCTGACTGGGGGGAGATCTGCATCTTCTCCATAGCAAGTACCAGTCACAAATCTTGGCGGGGTGCGCTAGTCTATCGGCCTCCTGGCTACAGAGCACATTTCTCTACCAACCTCATAGAGGCTATCACCCCCACACACTGGCTGCAGATAATTTTCTTTTATTATGGGATTTCAATTTTCATGCAGACCTACTATCAGATCCCCACACAAGTGATTTTGTAAACAGCCTTAATACCTTAGGACTCTCCCAACGCATTACCGGTCCTACACACTCAGCAGGGCACACCTTGGACATTCTTCTTACCAACTCCCCTTTAGTTGAAATTGATCCACCGTTTCCCATTTTATGGCAAGACCATTATGTGATAAGGTTCCGCCTTCAAGATTCTCTTAGTACACCCCCACTTTCTAATATAAGTAAACTAAGTCGAGCCTGGAACAAGATCAACCTGGACTCTTTTTCCGCACATTTCTCCCCCATTCCCCTGTCTGAGCTGACCAATCCCAACCATGGTACAAACCACCCCCCTTATTACCGCAATCCCAACCATGGTGCCAGAAGCCTTGACCTCGCCATAACTACCGCTCTGGACAGTATTGCTCCCAAAAACTAACTAAATGTCCCACAAAACTCTCCCCTTGGTTTACTCCCAAGCTCAAAATAGATAAACTTGTCGTTAGTAAGCCAGAACACAAATGGAGGAGTTCCAAGGACAGCAGGGATAAACAACTTTACAAGACCACTCACCAGCTATATATGAATCACATAGCCGAGGCTAAAAAAGAATACTTAGGCAATAAAATCATCCTTGCAGCTAACTCACAGAGAGAATTGTACAACATCGTTAATGAATTTACTAACCTTCCCTCCTGTCAACCCCCGTTGCCTACTTCCCAGGAGTGGGTAAACTCGCTCTCCACTTATTTCGTCAAAAAGATCAATGATATTCATCGAACATTTTCACAACCTTCTGACACTATACCGAACGAGAGTAGTTCTGACCCTGTACCCCTTTATACTGCTCCCTATGTTAGCTTCCAGACTATCACAGAAGAGGAAGTGTTACTAGCCCTTAATCATATAAAATCAGGCTCCCACACAGACTCAGCCTCAGCTCAATTGTTATTTAAGATTGGTTCCGTTTTCCTCTCCCAACTTACTGTTATACTTAATCACTCCCTGTCACAGTCTATAGTCCCTACCCCCTCGAAAGAGGCCATTATTAAACCCATTTTGAAAAAACACTCTGCTGATCCCGAGCAACTATCCAATTATAGGCCAATATCGCTCTTACCACTTATTGGCAAAATTCTAGAATCCATGGTTAATCGCCAACTTACTCAACATCTGGAAAACAACAAACTACTGGACCCTTCCCAATCAGGTTTCAGGGCCTTTCGATAGCACCGAAACGGCACTGCTTGAAATAGTCGATAATATCAGACTTTCCCTGGATGCCAAGCAATCAGCTATACTGGTCCTGCTCGACTTGTCGACTGACTTCGACACCATTTCATACAGCATCCTCCTTGATCGCCTGTGCACATCTGGTGTCGAGGGAGCAGTCCTTAATTGGTTCAGGATCTACCTGGTAGATCGCTCATCTAAATTGCAAATAGGTGATTTCTCCTCAGAAAGCCAAATCATTAATAAAGGGGCCCCCCAGGGCTCAATTTTGAGCCCCACGCTATTTAAATTATACGTGTCCCCCTTGGCCAAATTCATAAAGTCTTTTGGGTTTCAAACAGTGTCATACTCTGATGATACTCAGCTGCTAATCACAATGGGACCAGACATCACCAAAACCAAAAAACGCTTTAAACTCTGTATGTTAGCTATAAACACCTGGATGAGAAACAACCACCTTCTCCTAAATGCTAACAAAACAGAGATCGTGCTCTTTGGGGATGCAGACAAACTATGGAACAGTGATTGGTGGCCCCCCATATTAGGTCCCTGTCCCTCACCTGCGACGGCTGCACGCAATCTAGGCAAAATCCTGGATTCCAAACTGTCCATGTTAAACCAAATTAACAATCTGGTCCACGTCTGTTAAGGACTCATGCGTAGTCTCAGAAAAATATTCAAATGGATCCCCCTCTCTTCCAGTATGCCCCTCATACAGGGACTGATTACTAGCTGATTACTAGCTGCATGGATTACGGCAAAACCCTACTTGCTTCCATAAATGTAGGACTCCTGGCTAAGCTCCAGGTCGTGCAAAATACGGCAGCCAGGCTGGTCCTCAACCTGCCCGCACGATCTCCATCCGGGCCTAGTTTGAAGACTCTTCACTGGCTCCCAATCCAAAAAGGAATCCATTATAAATTATGTTGCCTGGTACATAAGACACTCAACAACAAAGGACCCCTCTACCTAGCTAAACAACTTACTATATACCTACAGGCTAGATCACTCAGGTCCAATAGCAAATTTCTTCTGACAGTACCGAAGATCCGTACCGCCAGAAATGGGGGTAGATACTTCTCCCGGGTGGCCCCAGAAACCTGGAACACCTTGCCTTTACCCCTCCGTCTGGAGACTGATCATAAGAAGTTCCGTAAACTACTCAAAACTTGGTTGTTTAGCTCAGTCACGTAAATCATAGCCGTTTTCTGTCCTGTCCTGCCGTGAATCACTAGCTAGCGCTATGAGACCTTATGGTGATATACGCGCTTTACAAATACCAAATACAAATACAAGAGCAGATACAGTGCTGTGACCTTGGTGGAATCCCTTGGAGGGTGGTAGAATAAATGAAGCTTGCTGGTGAGGCTCTTATCATTAGAAATATTGATGCAGAGGTATTCACAGGCAGTTAGAGCGATGGAGTAGGCTTGCTTGGCTGAGATTGTTTTACGATAGATGCATGCTTACCCACCTCCAGGAACCAATAGATCAAGGATGGGAGTGGAAGAGCTATTTAACCATGTTTCGGTAAGGATGATAAGGTCTAAGTCATTCCCTAGGATGAGGTTGAATATGTCAGCAGCATGTTTGCTAGCTGATCTGCAATTAATGAGGGCGCACTTCAACTTGGTAGTAGAGTGGGTTAAGGTAGTCTGCTCTATGTTGAAATTTGTGAGATTCTCTCTATTTATGGATCTGTTGTTGTGGGTAGGTTCTCTGAAGGGGTTGGTTTGAATGGATTGGATAGTTCCACATTGTGCTGTTCTGCTATCTGTTGCTATGTCATAAGATAAGAGGAGATCATCTATGTCGTTGTCTGATAGTCCTATGTTTGCCCTCCTAAGCCAAGAGGGGGGAGGTAAGTTGGACTGTGTATTATTATAAGAATTTATGCTCTTGGGGATAAGACTGCTAATCTGTGGATTGATTTGGTTACTGTGAATAGTTTTCTCGTGGTGAGAGTTATTGGGGAAGTATCTACTAGTTTAGAGACTGATTTGGTTCATGATGACGTTGGTGGCTCTGTGCTCATTTAGAAGTTCATTGGTGATGTTTGAGGTTATGCATCTCATCTTTGAGCTGGGCAAGGGCTAACATTAACACATTGAATTGTGCAAACCAAAGGGAGTTGGTAATGTTAGTAGTATGTGTAGGAGTAAGATTATTTATTGGGGCGATCTGTCGGAAGGGTCTGTATGCATGCGCAGTTTTTCAGGTTGCAAGGGATATCATCATTAGGGATCAGAGTGGTATGTAAAGGGATATTTGTAAGGATGTCCAAGTCGGTGTGTGAACTGGCTGTTGTGTGTTGTGTTCGGATTGGTGGAGTGAGTATTGAGGGCGTTAGTGTCAGAGCCAAGGTTGAGATAGACAGTAGGTCCGGGGAATCTATGTAATCTAAATTAGATGATAGTGAGGATAGAGACACTACATGGGTGTAGTCCGGGTTGGAGGCTTTATTCATGGTCGAAGGAGATAACCGTGTAGAATCATCAGTGCCGCGATCAAAAGTTAAGATTAATCCAGTCCCATCTAGGCTAGGAGATCCAGACGTGGATGCGAAGGATGTGATTGGGAGGTAGGAATCAGTGGGTGTGACTGTATTGGGATGGTTGGAAGCTGCATGTAACCCAGTCCCTCCTGGGCCAGGGGAACTGAGTGAGGTTGTGACCGCAGTGGTTGGGAGGTAGAGCTCATTGGGGATGTGAAGAGATGTCAGCCCGGAGGAATTTGTTAAGGAGTTTTGCCATGGAAATGGGGTGCATCTAGAATCTGAGGATGTTGAGATGCGGGCAGAGTGCTATTCTTGCTATTTACTGCTGTCTTGAGAATAGGGAAGATCCTGTCTATGGTATCTAGATTAGTTTCGGAGGCTTATATAAGGATATTACCGTTATTGTCAATGGTGATGGTGGCATTCGCTGGGTAAAAGGCTGAAGCTGGTACCAACAGTTGAGGGCATGCTGGATCTTTTTAACATTGGAAATACGGAGCAATGAGTGAAAGATGTTTCTCCACTGGGCACGTTTCTTTGTGTGGAAGATAAGGTCGCTGGATAGTATGCCTTTGCTGATGCAGAAGTATGGGTCAGAAATAAGTGTCTCAGGGTGGGTTACCATTAACCTGTGCTTGAATTTCTTTGCTGAATTTTTGGAGAGCTCGGATGGGTAAATAATGGTGAAAGCATGATGGCCTGCAAGTTTAAGGTTTTTATCCATTGTCAAAATATTTATTTATTTCTTTTGTATTTATTTTTTTTCTTCTGGTGTCTGACCCTTCCAAGTACAATAGTAGTATTTGGTATTGAGAGCTCAGTGCCAGTTCAAGATGGCCCCTCTAAATCCTTCCTTGTCCTGTTTCTGCGATGTGGTCCTGTTTTGCTTTCCATTAGGTGTTTTCTTCAAAAGGAAGTCCAATTTCACTTTCACTATCTCTTGAGTGGACCACAGTGGTGTAGTCCTGTTTCTGTGTTTATGATACCTTTGGGATGAGGTCCTTTCTAGGTTATTCGTGCTGTGCACACATTATTGTATCCAAATCAGAAATCCCTTAGTGGTAAACTCATAGCTTTTTAAGCAAGCAAGCTCCACTTTCTCATTGATAGGGAGACAATGAACTGCTCCAACAAAAAAAAAACGGTTGCAAAAAGGTGGTCAGCCATGTTGAATGAGGATGGACTGCACCAACAAAAACAATTTGCAAAGAGAAGGCCAGTCAAGTTGAATGAGGATCACCTCAAGCACAATAAGACACAGAACAAAAACAAAATCTGTGTCAAGTATGTGTGCTGGCAAAGGAAAGCAACACGGACTCACGTCTGCTAAGCGTGCTCACATTTGACTGCAAATAGCACTATGCAGAATGTCTAGTACGCCGCCAGTGTCATGGAAATCCTGAATGGCATAACAAGCGCCAGAGTAAAATCAGTGCCCAAGCGCTCCCGCCTGACATCACTCTTGGGGCCGAAAGATGGCTCCATCATCAATTACTCAATAACAGTAGGCAGTATTCATATTGCAGACAACCAGTGCGTGCGCAGCTCTCAATCCGGCAGCGGGCAGCACAGGATCGAGAAGCACTAATCCCCAAATCACAGACCATGTAATATCGCGGTGCAGCGGCACTCACCAGAGTTTCTCTGTGTATCCGCGATGGGCTAAGTGTGCTCTACATCCAAGACGCGAATTACCCAGGCTCAGACCGCAGGGAAGGTCCAGGGCGGCTCCAGGCTCATGGTGGCCCTGGCCACGGAGCGTAGGTAGGGAGCCCCGGAAGAGGGGGTCCGGGTGGGGCGGAGCACGGAGGCCAGGGAAGAGGGCGGGTCAGGGTGTTTGGAAGTGGAACAAAGCCAGAGGCCGCCAAATCCTTGCCTGGGGCCGCCACGCAAATATGTATCCATCCTCAGAAGATTATTATATTAAGGATATATATTGGCGTGGTGGCCCCTGGGGTTTGGTGGCCCTGTGCAGGTTCACAGCTTGCACATGCCTAAGGCCGCCTCTGGAAGGTCGGATCGTCAGGGGGCAGGTGGGGTCCCCGGATGGTAAAAGGCCAGAGTCCCGTGCAGACCATGAAATCCCTGGGCGTGTGCTCACCGGGGGCCCGATACCCTTCTTAGCATGCAAGGCACTGCGAACCAAGGAGGCAGAAAGTGCTACCGGAGGGACCTTGCAGCGCTCGATCAGGCGGGGAGCAGGAAATCCTCGATGTCAGTAAGAGTATGTTGTCCCAAGGAGTGAGACACATAATGCCAAGAGGAGAGGATGGTAGTTGGTCGGGTTAACCAAGGATATACACCGAGATGGTGATCCCCAAACCCAAGAACTCCTGCAAGGAGCTCCTACTCTGCGGTCATTTTAGCATTGTTGTTGAATTCACTTCTTTCGTTTCATCTCTTCACTTGTGCATGTATAGATTTTTGGCTTGACTACAATATTCTCACTTCTTGAACTGCAACAACTGCACTTCTAGTTCTCCAAACCTCTAATGTTCACTTTATTTCGATTCCCCCTTGTTATCTTAACCTTCCATATTTCCCTGCCAACTTCACTGGCCTCACATTGCCCCAAGGATTATGTTCAAATTATCTTAACTCTGACGTGAGTAATGAAAGTCCGAGGAGGGATGGATCGATACCGAATTTCCTGGACAACCAATAATTATGTAAATATGCGACATTAACCAGAGACGTTTGAAGGCATGGGCAAAGTGGGATCTAGCCCAGGGCCCCAGCCTTTCAGAGAGCCTTTCCCTGATGACCTTGAATCATTCTTAAACAGATTGTTTTAAATACTATTTGCCTTTCATTTATGTGTAATGTGGGTGGTATGTGAGAGTCTATTACAGGCATTTTGAAGAGAAATGTAATTTGTGTTTCATGCAAATATCCATTTAAAAGGTTTTTTAGATCAAAATAGAACCTCACATACCGGAAGGGAGGGTGTCACAGAGATTATTGCAGTAAAATTAGTGAGCTGCTCAGTTACAATGTTGAAAACGCACATATCTATACCTGAATATTAGATGTAACCACATTTAAGAATTTATACCAGTGTGCCTGTGTACTGTCAGTGACCTGGCCAAAGAGAGCATGAAAGAGCTGAAACTGGATCATAAATTCAAAGCTAATCCGAACCGGGGCCCCAAAATACGTTTGGCCCTGGGTCCCCAAAATCCTTAAAATGTTGCTCAGATGGACATTAATCTTATATGTATATGGTCAAAGTTTAGCATAATTTGATCGCCCTGGACTTACAATTGCCAAACCTGGTGCGGACTGTGTCTACAAATATCTGCAAGCTTTTGCCTTCTCAACATATACTTCATTGTTACAATTGTTTCTCTGCTGTCTATTCTTCTACACAACTCACATTTCTAATCCTACACCCGCCATGAGCTTCCTCAATTTCTTTTAACTGTTCTTGCTGTCCCTTCATGCTGAAAATTATCCTGCCCCCATGCCAATGTTGGCCTGCCTAACCGTTTTATGTCAAAAACAAAAAATCCATCTTTCTTGTGCAGCAAACCGTTTTGTTTCTCTGCACACTTTTTTTCTAATGTGTATCTACCATAGCACTTTTTTTAACATTCGCAATGTGTGCACAGGACATAGATAAATGAGGTCTGCAGAAAACGGGATGCATAACGATATTAATCATAAAGTGACATATAAGAGTGCTCTTGAACCGGTGTCTTCCATTAACAGAAATATTCCAACAGGAAATGGCACTCATTTTAGGGGACCAATACTTACTTTTCAGACATTGACGAAACAGAGAAAGGAAGACAAGGGAGAAAGGAGAAAGACAGGAACGTAATGACAAAGGGAGAAAGGAAAGAACAACAAAAAAACCTGCAAGAGTGATGTAAAGAAACAGGAAGTGGAGGGTGGCAAAAGAAAGTGGCATGAGGTGGTATTGGTAGCAGTCTTGTCATTCGGAAACACCTGCATTTGTCAGAGGACTCTGAAGGAAAACTCTTGGCTCTAACACTTTTTTACAGATCAATAGCTGGCCTCGGAGGTCAGAGAGCTGATGTCCAGGCTCACTTGCTCTAGAACATCCTCCCTCTGGGCATCAGGAACTGTAAGATCACCACTAAAAGGCGAAAACTCTTCTACTGCATATGTGAACTCTAGTACTCTACCAACAGCCGCTCCCAGCAGGGTCGGATTGGGATCACAATTCGGCCCGGGCACTGATGAAAAAAGTGGCCCACATTCAAGAGGCGTGGCCCATATTTAAGGGGCGTGGCCCACATTCAAGGGGCGTGCCCTTTCATGAAACACCATTTGCACAGACAAGGAATGAAAGTGGGAGGATAGTGGATACTGTTCTTGCACACGACACAGGGCCAAGGTGACAATGGCCTACATGCTGAGCAACTAGAAAAAATAGCAAGGCCCCTTTTTGTCACAAAATTATTCCAGCCCTCCAGCACAGGAGCACCTGAAAAGCAGCAAAGCCCCTGCTATTACTAACCTACTCAGCCCTCCCCAGACCTTCAGCTCAGGAGCACATGAGCAGAGGTAAGGCCCCTGCAATTAGTAAATTAATCAACCCTCCAGGCCTTGGGAAAATGTCCTGGCAGGGGAGCACAAAATACAGCTTTCTGGGTCATCCAAGGTAGCCAGGTAGCCAGGGGGGAGGCTGAGGAGAAGCTGGTGCCTGGGAAGTGCCTTCCCAGTGTGTTCTGGCAGTTTGAGTGTTTACCATTTACTGTAGTATTACCCTTGTACCTGTGTATGGTACCCTTTTGTAACTTGCACAAGTCACTTTTCTCTTGTAACACACTGTTTGCTCCTCTCACTTTTGTTTGCTTTAGATACTTGCACAAGTGCCACCATTGCCTACGTAACGTTTGTTCTTGTGCTGGAGTGTCTGCCATTAATTGCAGTACTATACCTCTACTTGTATTTTGTAAGCTTTTGTAACCTGCACACATGTCACTTTTTCCTCCTGTAATGTATCGTTTGCTCCTCTTGTATTTTGGTTGCTCACTATTGTCACTTTTGATTCATGTAACTTAACGTTTGCTTTCGTAATTTGTCCACTTATAATTTTCTCCTCATGTATTATTGCTGATCCTAGTGTGAAGCGCTCTGACACCTTCTGTAAAGTCCGCGCTATATAAAATTGCATAAATAAATAAATAAAACAAAAAAATTCCAAACATCACCAGGCCCCCACAGCAAGACCCATTCTTCCTCGCCCACTGTTCCCTGAATGTGAAGGGCTGTGGGCGAGGTGTTAAGACTAACACCGTTTCTGGGCTGCATGGGCGCCAGGGGGCCGATGTGCAAATGGCTCAAAGGCCTGAGAAACACCTGGCCCCAGGGAAGACGATTATTGCAAACAATCACCCCTCCCCAGCCCAGCCTCAGCTTGATTGCTTGGCAGGGCAGGGGTGAAGGAGAGCCCACAGCTGACAATCGCTGTCTGGCTGCACAGTGAGGCTGCTTTCATTTTCTGTGTCTCTGTCTCCGTGCACTCTGTGGGCCGTTTTTTTTTCTCCCCTTTCCTAGTCCACTCGCTGTGGACTGGGACAGGGGAGAAAAAAAACGGCCCACAGAGGGCACTGAGGCACCGGCCCTTCGGCCCATTCCCGAATGCCCGCCTTGCCAATCCGCCCCTGGCTCCCAGTCCATGCAGATGTTGCAGTGTTTCCTGGTCCTCCATACGTCTTCCCTGCACCCCCCACACACACACCTGGAGGCTTCCCTGTTCGACACTCAAGTTGCCCCCATATATGCACGATAAACACACACATGCGATTACCCACAACTTTCCTCGAGAAAGAAACAAATATGAAGAAGAGAAAGACGTTTTGGCTTAACTAAATTCTGCAAATAAAACTAAGCCATCCCCATCAGGATTTCTAGGCCGCCACTCCCCTCACCCTGTGCGTGGCACCTGCAAGAACTCAGGCACTGTGAAAGTCCGCCTGTGCAGCGGAATAGTGAGAAAATCCCTTTTACTAAAAGACAAGGGCTTAGTAATCGATAGTGCGGCGGCTGCTGAGCCACCGAGACACCGGGGTGTGGGGGCGCAATATCAACCCAGTCAGTGTCTCTTTTTTGCTATAAAGACCAAGGAGGTCGAATTCGACCTCCTTGTATTAGGGCACATAGCACCCTTGCTACGCCTAAAACAAAGTTCTAGACATGCACACTTACACGAATACCAGGCAGATGCAAGAATCTTCTGCGACGGTCGAACACTGAAGAAGTGTGACTTACTGTTTCGGTCGATCCGAATTATAAAGGGGGGTGTTCACAGCTCAGCCCCCCCTACTCTTGATGTCATCTCTGGATGAACTCCCGAGGAGTATTAGCCGAACAGTTTCCCTGTGGCCAGTCAGAGTTTTAGATAAACGTCACCTACGTTCATTACTCTTGTGCAATGCCTGCGAAGGGCACTGGTTCCTCTCTAAAACAGGTTGAGATTGTCCCGGCAGCATCGAAAGTGAAAGAACGCACAGCGCGCTGATTGTAAATAAAGCACAACGTCCTGCCTGAAGTAGGACAAACTCAATAAAGGAAATAGTACTTACAACTCTAAAAATAACACGTACTGTGTAAGAACTAAAGTAAATGGGCCAGTAGCCTTTGGACGTTACAAATGATAACACAGCGGTACTAAGGAGGGACTAACAAGCCTCTTTACCATTCAGAAGCCAGCATTTAGGAAAGACAAACACACAAGCCAATGAAAAATAAGGGCGGGGAGTGGGAGGGGCTTCTCTCCCGTACTGAAGTGCCACAGATCTTCGCCAGAGCAGTGCTTGTACCCTGACTCTAGGCTCGACCTAAAAAGTAAAGCCAATGTCGACATTTGATGCTCCGGTGCCTCACTCACATTTCAGACAAGCATTAAGCAGGAACCCGATCGCCCACACCCGAACAGATAAACACACACAATGTATTGTACCTCTTGTTCTCCTTTACTATTCAACTGAAATATTTTTGAAATGTGTCACAGTAATTGTTTAGATAGATCTTTAACAGTATGTCTATGGAATATAATGCATTGCTTTGACCTTCGCTCTGTTACTATATTTGCGTTCTTACAAACTTTAATATGGAATTCTTGTACTTATTGAACCTATGCGCAATTATGTCTTCCTTCTTGGCTTGAAGATCTATATGCTTCTCAGAAAAGAAATAAAGAAATATTCCAAAAATAAAAATGAACTGGGTCACTCCAGGTCCCAGAGCTGGCAGTAATTTAAAATGGATATTGACACTAGTCCCTTTCAGGCCCTGTTTTCATACCTTAAACTTTTCATGCAAAAACACTGATCGCTTTCTGAACAAAGAATGTAAAAAACGTTATTGTAATCCATGTCGTTCCTGCTTATATTTCACATGCTTTACTTAATCTTGCATTCCCTATAAGTGTTTGCTTTTTCCAGGATGTTTTGTTATGTTTTTTTTCAGGCAGCATAACACTCTTGTCTAATGCTTAATTTGAAATGGGTGGCCGTCAGATGTTTCTATCAGAGCACAATTGAGTTGTGGCTGAAGGCAGTGCGAGTTTCTCTCAGTGCCTGTTAGGGGCAAAGAGATGTTCAGAATGCATGGTCATCCAGTCCTTAGCCTCTCTGCAAAGCGCACAGAGCAATGGTCACGTATTTCAGTTGTAATTGTGATTCTATGCAAATGTGTGGGTATACTGACAACCTACGTAAATATTGGTGTTTATGTCTAAGCCGCACCCTTAATTTTATAGGCCCCCCCCCCTTTCAGGGAACCCCCTACTTTTTTTTATCCCATATAAAAGCCTGAGCACACACATCCCTATGCTGGTTGTGCACATTATCTCAAATTAAAGTGTCATTCCATGGCCCTCAAAACACCATGGTCCACAGCATCTTGTACTAGCATGACGTGTCACTTCTTTTGCTCCACTCACTGAGGCTCTCCACACAGGTGCAGCTGCAGTCCTGGTCTCCCTCTGAATTCCGCTTCCACGGTCTCAGGTGAGATGAGTGAGTACACACAGGGCTTTAAATGGGCCGGCCCCTCTAGGTCTTAAGACCTAGTAGTAATCAAACATGTTGAAACGAGTCCCCATCAGGCTCATGCTCTTAACTGTAATAGTATAAACAGCGATTGATTTCTGAACAATGAATGTAAAAACTGTTATGATAATCCATGTCAGCAGTTTACCTGTTTATAATTCATGTTTTGCTTAATCTTATGTTCCCTCAGAGGGCATACTTTGAATTGATTCGTCGCCTGGTGGTTATAGGGGGTCACGATTAACAGCACCGGAGTTGAGGCTGAAGGCAGTGCGAGTTTCTTGCAACGGCCATTAGTGAGTCTTAAAGGGGTTCAGATTGCATGTGGCCATCCAACCCTTGGCCTTTCTGCAGAACGCACAGCCCTCATTAATGTTTGATTCAGTCTCTCAATTTCAGAATTGAAACATTTTCTATATTCATTATTTACAACAAAATCATATGTGTTACTAATTTATCTTAAACAGCTAGCAACTATTGGCAAAGCCTATAGTCCTGGCTGGTTTTATGTTTATGTCCCTCGTTGTGTTATACATTTTGATGCAATAACAGAGAGCTAAGATACTGGTAGGTGGCATAACATGCTAATCACAGAAATGTAGTTTTCCAGCTTAAACCACACCCTTAATTACAGGTGTCACATCCCTTTTAGAGTCCCCCACCCGTTTTACATCCCTCTTCAAGCCATAGGCACACATACAGAAAGTGAAAGGTGAAAGGACATCGTGGAGGTGCTTTCACGACAGCAGTAGCCTGTGCTTACCTTTTTCTCTCCGGTGACTCACTGGCGCAGTAATGCCAATGGTATCTTGGGCCCTAGGCCCAAATGCTGGGTAAATCACCACATTGACACGCAGTAGTACGGTATTGGAACTGGCCCAGGGCACAGGAACCCGGACCCTTTTATTAGCCGGGTCTCCTGACGAGTGACGCCTATGATGGGTAGGTGTGCAGTGTGGGGTGCAAACAAAGGTGGAACACTAGATCGTGTCCAGCAGGACACTACATCCCTCCCAAACTTTAATGAAAAAGAATCAAACAAAAGTCCAAGAAAACAAAACAATAGTAAACAGCACCAATGAGTCTCTTCAGGCCATCTGCTGGGTAGTGCTGGAGCTCTGGGCCACACAGCCAGGAAGCTTTGGTCTGCCTTGGCTTTGAATTTCAGATCGACCTGGTCTCGCGGTGATGGAGTCTATTTGCAAAGTTCAAAATAGTGGTGCATCTGGAGTGCTGGTGAAATCCACTTTGGAGATTTTCTTGCAGCCGCTAAGGCTGCAGTGGACAGCCAGCCTGCAAATACAGAGGATGACCTTGGTTTCTGAGGGCTTTCCTTGGAGGTGATGATGCTTTCCAGTTCCCGATAGCCGAGCAGCTTCAGACTGGCTTCTCCTGCCTGGACTCCCCTCACACAGGAGTCTCCTGGAGGGATTTCCTGCCAGGTTGCCATGAGACCTTGTGGACTGTGGGCCTCTTGTAGGCCACACAAAGGCGTAGCTGAGGAACTGCCAATAGGATCACAGCCAAATCGCTCATGTAGCCGCAGAGGGTGGTGTCTTAGTCTGTGTGCTCTCGCTGTCAGGATTCCAGTTCTATGCGTTTCTCAGATGTTGTTTGGGTACCAGTCTCAATCTGCGGCCTACATGCTTCCCGGTGCCTGTCGTGGAGCTGCTGCTGACACATCTCTCGATTCGGATTCCCCACTCACAGGAACTCCATTGAGTCCCTTGCCTTTGGATTGCCTCATGACTGGATGGGCTGTGGAGGCCTTTTGTAGGCTGCGCTGAGGGGTCACTGCAGAACTCCCAACAGGGTCACAGCCAAGCCTTGTGTAACCCCAAGGGTGGATAGTCCAATGGTCGGGTATGCTCTTCTTCAGGCTTAAGGTTTGCAGGGGCACACAGAAGGTTCCTGGTTGGCTAGCCTCGTTGAACTCTGGATGTCTCGAGTGTTTGAAATCACTATGGTGGTGCGATGCTCCTCAGATGTTCTTGGTGATGATGCACATGTATGATGGAAATGATAATTTTCTTTCGGTTGGGCAATAGGCGGCGATCTCTTGCTTTCTGGTTACTTTGTGGAGTGAGGAGGACTGGAGGGACTTCGTGCCCACTTATGGCTATCTTCTGGCTGGTGTACTTGCTAGATGTTGTGCCAATGATGCCAAGCAGATTGTGACAGGTGAGTAGACAGTCGCACTGTGAAGCCTGGGGCCTGAACTCAGATCGTGCTTGCTAGCGGCTTACGATTGGTCCTCCAGCAAAGCTGTCTCCAGTGACGTCTCTGCACCTCAGTTGCTGGCTTGTGCTGACGAACACCTTCTCCAGTGCTGGTACTAGTCTTTTGTCCTGTCGCTCTTCTCCTTTCCTACTTTGCGGTGTGGCATTCATGCCACTCTCTTCTCCTTCTTCCAACCAGGATTGTCACTCGGATGTGGCATCCTGCCACATGTCTCATGTTCGCACCACATGGACATCTTGCTGGTCTTGTCCGGTTCTTGGGACGATCTTTACTTTGCTGCTGACCTGTCGCAGGTCTGTCCTGTTGGTAGGACGTGCTTAATCTCCTTTCGGACCTCTTGCAGACCTCAGGGGTTTAGCAATGCTCCTTTGCTCTTCACTCGAGGGCGGCGTGCTTGCGCCTCGAGGCTGTGCCATTGTTATGCTTGGTCCTGCCTCCGTTTAGGCATGCTTGGCAGGGTTGGTCACTACGAGTGATGTGCTCCTTGCTTGCAGTGCAAATGTGGCGTCCGACCATGTGTCGCCTGTCGTCGGTGCACACGTTGCGGTGGCAGCTTGACACGTGGAGTGTGTGACTCTCCTCTTGCCTTTCTTGGGTACTGGTGACTCTGTGTTGAGGCAGTGTGAGGAATAAGCATGGGCGAATTTTGCGAATCTCGCGTTCGCGAATTTTGCGTATTTGCGAACTCGCAATCCGCAAAATCCGCGAATTCTCGCGAATTTGCGGATTTTTTTTTTGTGTTCGCACAGGTTTCTGCCAGTTCGCAAGGGTTTTGTACAATTTCGCAAACGCGAACTTACCTGTCGGGTCGCAAGTTTTGCGAACTTGTTGTTTCTACGTGTCCAGCCTGTTTGGGACACTCTTCTTCATCACTGCCACTCTCTGTCACCACTGCCACTCTCTGACTACTCATGCCACCCTCTGGCCCACCCATGCCACCCTCTGTTTCATCACAGCACCCTCTGGTTGTCCAGTCAGTGTACATTATTGTGGCAAAGCAAAGCACACCTTCCCTGCCTCAAGTGACCTGAATTAATTTGGGGCTGATTAATGTGTCACAGAATATTTTTTTAGCTGGCACCTGCTTCCTTAGTGCTTCCTGATTAGTGATCTTTTGCACTTGCTAAGTGCTTTCATTGTTGCAAAATTAGTTACAACACCTGCCCTGCCCTAACTGACAATAATGAATTAGGGGCTGATTAATGGATTTGAACTTCTAGCCTGGCTCCTGCTTGTCTCCCTTAGCTGTAATTCAGGACCTTTGTGGCATATGTGTAACTATTCTGAGGTTCAGAGCAGGGTCACATAATAGTTGCAACTGGCAACTGAACTCTGGAGGGGCCCCTCAGGAAGCACTACAGGAAATGGCTACTAATGATGACCCTGAACTTTTGAACCTGGTAAGTAGTTTCAGTTTTGCTAAGATCGTATTTCTGCAATTTAGCGCTTATTCGCGGGGCGCGAAGTTGTACTGGGAAGCCGCGAACTAACGCGAACAGTGCGAGCAAGCCATAAAATCCGCTGCTCGCGGATTTGCGGATTTTGCGGGAGATTCGCGAATCTCGCGGATTGCTAATTTACCGAAAATCCGCAAAATCTGCGAGCGAAACGGATTTTCCGCCCATGCTTAGTGAGGAATGACACTCTGCTGTTTTTGGCCCACGGCGGGGCTTCTCTGGTGTGGTGGAGATGTGGAGATTGTCCCTGATGCCTTCAGCATTGCTCTTTCTCTTCGGGTAGGCCCCTCGCCCCGGGGTGCCGCCCCTGGCTGTCAAGCTTCTGGGTGCGTGCATCAGCGCACTTCGGACTCCAAGCTCTTGGTCCCTCTTCCGGGTGCCCTCTGCTGGCACTTGGTGTGTCAGGTCTGTAGCTTGCGGTGGTGTCCGTTCACCACTGAGGGTAGGTGGCACAATATTATTGCTTAGGCGCTAACCGGTCACTGGGACTTTTGTGCGTGCTGTGCCCAGTGGTCCTTGCGGCTTACTCGTTGGTAGCGGCACTTGCGCTCTTTAGCTGTGCCGCTTAGGTGTAGATAGACTCCTGGTAGCTTTCCTGTTGGGGCAGCAGTAAGCTGCTTGTGGCTGTCTGAAGGGTTCCTGGTCCTGTCCCACTTTTGAGCAAACAAACAACATGGGGTGGGTGGCACTCCATTGACCAGTTTCTGGTTAGTGGCAGTGGAATTGTGGGCTTTAACTGTCTCTGCTGAAGTGTTATTGCTTTCTGGAGAACAGGGCAACAGTCATGATGTTGTGGGCTATGCACTACTGATATAGGAGCTGACGAATGATGTTGGCTCCAACAACTCATGTGTCTTCTTCACTGTGTCAGGCGCATTACTGGCTCATTCCCGACGCCAGGCCGCTTGAATTTATCAGTACGTGTTCACTTTGACAGGCCACGGTACTGTGGATCTTGCGCCAGTCTGCCCTTAGTACCAGCGGGCATAGAGCTGCAGGTGTGAGGATCTTCGACAGCCTTGGTGCATCCCCGATATCGTGCTGTGCCCCAGACGGTTAATGGCTAGTGGGCTATTCGCAGGATTGCTCCTCGCAGGTCTGCAATATTCTTCCAGCACAGCGTGGTGCGCAGCTGGTGGTTCAGGTGCTTTCAGGTCCGTCTGTTGGAGCAGCTTCCTCTCTTCCCGGTCAGTGTGATGAATCAGCAGTCTCGATGTGGCCAGGAGGCAGCTTGGTGATGCTGCAGGTGTTTCCCTTATCATTCCTCGCAGCCGCAGTCTCTCCTGAATCACTGGCCATGAACAGGCTCAAACTACAGACTGGAGTTTGCTTATCAGGTGAGGCGGATTTCTCATATCCCCTGGATGCCACTGCAGTTCACTTGCCTGCCATGCATCACTTCACCTGCCGCATGAGTCGGGGTACATTCTGTGGTGGCATATCGCGCTGGGTCCAGATGTTTGCTGGAAGTCAGAGGGCTGCACACTGATCTCCGGACCACATTGAATACACGCTGAGGGTGGGGGCGCAACTACCAACAAAGACTCACATGTGCTGATGTTGCAGTCCTCTGGTCGGGTGCAGTGTGGCATTGACCGCTAGGTGGCACTTCCGGCACTGCATGAGGCTGCACGGCAGCGGCAACCTTCTTCCTGTTGCTGTCCACGTTGCTTCCACAGGGCGCTGCTCTTCACTAGGTGCGGGATCTGCAGAAATACAGGGGTGGCGTGTCCATTTTGCCAGTGGGCTTGCTCAGTTGCAGTATTATTCTGGAGTTGTCTCTCTTTGGGGACCTGCTATTGCGGTGGTAGGAGGCAGACCGGTCTCCATGTATGGGCCACGATGGCAGGAGGGAGGTATGGGGTGCATTTCTTTAATGCTGGGTCTCCTAAACCTCTTCACCGGGGGAACAACAGGCAGCGCTGGGTGCATTTCTTTTTGTGCTGCTGATGCAGGCTTAGTCTGGGAAGACAGTCGGAAAGTGACATGTGCTAGGGGAAATGGCAGGGTGAATCTCTGCCCCTCTCACCTGGACACTTGGGCTGTCTGAGGGTAGACATAGTCTTCTCGACCCGCGTGGGCAAAGCTAGTGTGAGGTGGAGGTCTACCTCTTGGGCTGCAGATCATGCAGTGAGCAGGTGCTACAGGCTCACTGCTGGCTTCAAAACTCTACTCCCTTCCGTGGAGCTCTCTTGCTGGGTGGGTCAGTACGTACAGCTGCATCAGCATTAGCATGCGGTCAGATGCAGGTGCAAACCTGTGGACGCGTGTCCAGGCATGTCATAGCCCTGGTGCTCTGGTCACGGCAGTAGCAGGTGAGGGGTGTGTTAGGTACATGCACCGCTCCCCCCACCACAAAGCACTGGAGAACTGCTGTTATTGGATGCGTGGGGATCGACCCGCTCATTGCCATTGTGGTATCCTGGGCCCTAGGCCCACGTGCTGGGTAAATGACCACATTGACACTCAGTGGTAGGGTACTGGAACTGGTCCTGGGTACGTGCGCCCTGTCCCTTTTATTAGCAGGGTCACCTGACCGGTGGCGCCTGTGATTGGTGGGTGTGCAGTGTGGGATGCAAACAAAGGTGGAACATTAGAACGTGTCCAGCAGGACACTACAATGCCTGCACCATATACCTCCTGGCTCCCCCAGCAGCGGCTGACACTCCATCACCTCCCAGTGCCTACCATTGTAGAGTTCAAGAAGGTCTAGAGCACTTTTGGGGTCTCCCGGGTCACTGGATGCCTCGACCAGATCGGCTCAGAGAGCAGATAGGGCCAGATAGGCGAACACCTACCTGTAAGCAGCCTCCTCTGTCTGATAGTCTGTAAGGGAATCCCCCGGCAGTCTTAAGGCCCAGTGGGGCAGGGTGAGTTTCACTGAGTAGAGAAAGTCTTCAAGCTGCCATCCAGCCCTGACCCTCTCCGATCTGCGCAGCATCAATGCACTACACTCTGGATCCCCCAGTACCCATCTCGCTCCAGTGGAGAGGGCACACCATTGCACTACCTGGCTCCTCTGAATCCTTAAGAAATATGAACACATCACTGCAACCCAAAAGGATTTTCATTGGCTGGTCCACCATCAGTAATGAACTTCAAACCCCTCTCAGCATAACCTGTGGAGACCCTCTTACCCACTTCCAGTTCTACACTTGCCTAAGTCATCACTGTAGCTGTCTGACGCTCAATGGCAGTAAGATGAGGGTTTGCAAAGGTGGCCAATACGTTTGTAGATATCGACCTTTATCAGGAGAGTTGTCTAGGCAGAATGTTTTGCAACATTTTTCCACAAAACCTTCTTTGCAAGAATTTTCACCTGCAGGCAAAGTTTTGTGCATTTTACAAAGGCTTGATTTTCTTATCTGAGGTGACAGGCCTGGCGCCGTCCTTTCCACCTACAGCAGATGTTGTGTCATGACCTGCTCTCGTGTGTGCGGGGCTGTAGGTGGTGGAAAGGCTGACTCACCATGGGTCTGTGGCACAAGGTCTGGACTATGCAAACATACATGGGCCAAGGAGGTAATGTTAAAGTACAACAAGCAACTGACCCGTTGACATTGTGCTGCATTATGAATTTTATTAAAGTGGCAGTCCGACTAAGGGTAAAAATAGAGGGGGAATGATTGTGAAGACCACTATTCTACTCCTTTAGAACTCAGTCTGTCTTTCTCCTTTTTAAAGAGTTAGATTGTACTTCAAGCAGGATTCTGATAATGATTTAATTGGATTTTAATTAGTTGTATATATATGTGCTTTTATGGTGATTTTTAATCATCCAATAAAGAATTCTTGACTTGACTTGACAAATGTATATTTTATAAACACATTAACACCCAAATAATTGATATATGCAAATATCACATAAACACTAAAAGAAAAATACTTTATACATATAATTCTCTAAATATATAACATTTAAATCATTATAAAGCACATTTCAACTACAGAATATACTAAAAAAAATTGCTTCTTAACAAGCATCTTCCATATAAGGAAACAAACTAACAAAAAAATTCAAAATTTGCACAACAACAAATAGAATGCTAGCACTAACAAAAAGGACCAATCACATAAATAAACAAATTAAATAAACAGCATAAAAGCTAAAAAAAGGTTTGTTCATTTCTACTTCAACACTACAAAAAAAGAAGAGAAAACTCTAGCAGATTGCTTCCTGATCACAAAATTTATTTTCAAAACAAAGCTTTGAAACTGCAATAAGTAAATACACTTTTTAATAGTCCAATACTGCTAACATTCTCTATAAAATCTTAATAAACTAAAATATATTTTCATTCATTTATATCTCCACTACAGAATTTTCCAGCTGCAGAAAAGTTATCTATAACAGCTAAGAAAATAAAGTTAATAAAAAGGTCAGTATATTAATTAACTACTTTAAACAAGACCCCAAATTTAGCAGATTAAAACAAACTCTTTCCCAATTCCCCTATCACCTACAAAACATTTATTTAAATATCTTAACTTTTTTTTAATTATCTCAACAGATTTTTCTTCACCATTCCAAAAGTAACAGCTTCAACACATCAAAAGAACATCTTCTTAACATCTAAATCAACATTGTAAGTATATTGCAACAAATGTATATTTTCCAAACAAAATAACACACTGTATTATATTAATTACATTCTATATACATTTTCTGTAGCATTAAAGACACCACCTTGACTGAAGGCGCAGAATTTGTTGAGTCCCAAAAGGGAAAAATGCTCCCATGTTATATGGGTTATATATATACACAGGAAAAGCAGAAAGATTTAAAAGTGTTCTGGAAATGTAGCAAGTACTCCTTTAACAAATGCCACGGACAAAACTACTGTTTTATCTGTGAAAGAGCACAACCACCCCCCAAATATAACTGAAATTGAAGTTATGGAAGCTCTAGAAAATATTAAAGAAGCAAGCAGTATTACAGACAAACCCACTAGTGAAGTATTAAAAGAACAACTACTTAAAATACCCCAGCACACATCTGGACGATTACCATCCATAGATGCATTAAAAAAAGTTATAATTAGACAGAAAAAGAAAACAATAACTACCATACCTGTCCCTAAATCATTCCAAGAAGTACGTATCCCACCTGAACTAAGCATTAGCCATAATAATGAACCATTTATTTTCTTTGACCATCAAAACAGTGAAAAATGTATAATTATGTTTGCCACTGCAAATACCTTAATACAACTCCAGCAATCCAACAACTGGATGATGGATGGGACATTTAAAATATGTCCCAAACCATTTTATCAACTATGCACAGTACATGCTATATATCAAAATACTAATATTCCCTTCATCTATTGCTTACTCCGAAATAAAAACCAAACTACCTATCTAGAAATTCTCAACCAAATTAAAAAAGAAAACCCAAATTATTTTCCACAGAAAATAATCATGGATTTCGAACAAGCCATAATTAACGCAATTCTAAAAACATACCCTCATAGAGCTATCCAAGGGTGCTACTATCATTTTAACCTGTGTCTGTGGAGATATCCCCAAAGTCAACACTTAGGGGCCCATTAGAATGTCGGGCGGATCGCCAATGCCCCCATGGCGGTGGCGATCCGCCCGACATGCTGTCCCGCCCGCATGCAAATACCCCCCACCATATTACTAAGGTGGGGAGTCGATCGGGCGGAAAAGCTTTTAATATGGTGGCGGTGTCTGTTAGACACTGCCATCCATATCAGGATGCATGCGTGGATTTGCCTTTCTGTTGAGGTTCCGTGACGATTTGAACCCGTGTTTTTCAATATTGTCGGAAATACATAATATTGGTATCAGCGAACCGCAAATGATCCATTTAGCATATCCTGGTGTTTTCGCTATGCTACGAGCAAGAGTACTCCTGTTATGAACACATTTCTGATCTACCCACGGCATCCATCTTAGATCATGGCAGCCATTTTGTGTTTCTTGCCCTCACATACGCAATAACCTCTGATCACCTCATTTCGATTAAGGACACGTAGCCTTAGCCGGAGATTCACCTCTTTCATGACACGTGCACCTTAAACCAGATCACGCTGTAGCTACATGACTCGACAAAGGCTGCCTCCTCTGCCCGAGGCCAGCCCAACTGAACTGGTTCTCGCGTCCATTGTCCCGATCATGATTAGGTGGCCGAAGCCGGTAGCCTTGCCCATTTACAACCCACAAACATCCCTTATCCCGCTTTTCTATCTTCCACACCTGGCTCCGTTCCTTTCTTTCCAAATCTTTATTAGGGGGAGGTAACGAAATTTACGATGAGGCGGTCCGGCTCTTGAATGCAATATTGACAAGGGATTGTGATGAACTAGTGGGAACCCCTCTTCGTAGATGTTTTGTATCAGATTTTATCAACGGTTCCTGTGTACACCAAATATTTATTGTTTATGACACAAAGGTTTTGGGAATGCACCAACATGTGAAGAATTCGCCTGAAGGCCAAAATTTAGTATAAAAGGAGCAACCCTCTTTGTACAATTTGAACAGGCTCCTAGTTACTGCCCATGCGTAGTTTCTGTGACTTCTGTGTCCCTGCAGTAATAAACCTTTGGTCTTTGACGCCACCATCGAGAAGCCCGTGTTTCTGTTCATTTACGCACCAAGGCAGGTGGAACTCCGGGGTCTTTTGGTGTTGTTCCCTGACACCTCTGGACGGAACCAAAAAGTCCAGAACTCCAATTGGCGCCCAACGTGGGGCGACGTCATTCGGTACCGGTCCAAAAGCCTGAAGAGTTCGAGAAGCTTCGTGTGAAGATTCCTGAGGGAGGCGCCCCACTTCATCGATCCCGGCATATCGCAAAAGTGGCCCAAAGTTCTCTTCCACGAGGGTTCCCGTTCAGGACGGCTGCAGTGGGCCGTTGCCTTGACCGTCGCCCTGTCTTGGACCCGAGGTGCAGCCCTTAGTACAGCGAAACGTGACGGGTTTCTCCTTGGTGACGTCTTCAGTGCCTCAGTTAAGTATTTAGTGGTTGCTAGTTGGTTACTTCGTGAGGGTTGTTAAAATCCTTTTTGGTTCTTGGTTTGGTTCGGTTTCGTAAGATTATCATTGGTTGTTCTGGTTACGATAATCTATTTGGTTTAGTTTGGGTATCGATACATTAGTTCGTTTTGGTAGGCCTTAAAGTTCTTGGTTCAAGTGCACATATCTGTTTTGTGTTTTGTTTGTTTTGTGTTCCGGACTGAAAAATGGTAAGTCGGAGAAATTGTATGTTGTCTTGTTTCGGTTGCACCAGTGACTCACGATTGGAGGACTCATGTCTGGGTCCTCCGATTGGGACTCCCCTATATGACTTATATTGTAAACATGGTGTGGGTCCTATATCCTATAATGAGGTGTGGGTCCGCTACACTGAAAAAGACGGTGTCCTTAGTTGGCCACTGCATGGTAGTTTTGAACCCGAAATTCTTGACAATTTAGAAGCGAAATTGTTTAGGAAGAAAGCCCGGCCGGCAATGTTTGATTCTTTCCGTTACTGGCGAAAAGAATCCAAACAGAGAGAAATGAAGAGATTAAAGAAAGAACAGAAAGAGAAAGAAGAGTTGACTCTAGAGCAAGCAACTAAACAGTTGCAAGATAACGAGTGTGAGAAGGCCATAGAGGTGGCCATTAGAGAGCATAATTTAGCGATTGACAAGTGCTATCCTGCCTTGCCATCGAAAACAGCTAAGATACTAGAGGACCCAGAAAACGATCCTCTGTTGTCTTATCTGTTACGGTCACCTCCACCGTATGCACAAGGTGCTACGGCTCCACTTGTACCAAATGTTCAATTGCCGGTTGCTGGACAACCTGGTATTCCTGCTCCTGCCCCTCAGAATCAAGCTCCTGTACCTCCTGTAGTTAATGTGAATGTTCCTACGGCTCCTCCTCTTCCTGGATTGCCGACTTCTATACCTGTATCTGTCTCGCTTACACCTACTGCTCCACAAACTATTTTTCTCGATACTCCTACTGTTCCGCTATCTGTTCCTACTTCCACTGTGTTTTCTACGTCAGCGAGTGTGTTGACTCCACTTTGTGTTCGTCGAAGAATCACTGATTCTGTGTCTAATATGCTGTCTCCTTTCTATAAAACTTTAATTAAGACTCCTACTTCCGACTCTGTTCAAAGACGTAGCCAGCATCCAAGCACTGAGGAACGGGGAATTTTAGATTCCACGGCTCTCAGATGGATATCGAAGAGTAGGAGATATAGTACGAAAGATGTGCTAGATACATTTATGCAGTGGAAGGAACCAACGCAACGGTATGTCTTTGATGAGATGTGCTCGCTGCTACGTGAGGAGATAGAGGAAGATGATGTTGAATCGGATTTAGAAGACTTAATTAAGGTTCAGAAAGAGTTTGCTGCTGGTATGATAGTAGGTAAAAATATAGAAGAAGCGATGGAACTGATCTTAAGTTTTAGGAATGATCCATCTCTTCGTTCACCGAGAGATTTAGAGAAAGGTAAGACGAAGCTGAGTCGCCAATATCCAATGAGGGAGGTTCCTCCGATTTGGCGCGAAGCTGTGCAAGCTGATGCTCCTAATGGTATTGTAGCCGCTCCGGCGCAATTCCAGAGAGTGTGGATACACATTCCGTGGAAGCGAGCCGAAGTGCTAGCAGTGAAACAGGCCTTACCAGATCCGCGTAAGAATCCTGCTGGATATTACAAGGAATTAACACAGACAGTTGAGGCTTGTATAATGAACTTAGCAGACATTGATATGTTATTTGGAAATGTAGTTCCGCAACCAGTGTGGGCTAAAATTCGTAGGGAGGATCATCAAGTAGCTTTAGGTGGTGATTGGGCAGCTATCACTGCAGCGGATGGTCAGCAAACGGGTGGTGCAAAACCTGAGCCCCTAATTGCTAATCTTCCGGGTAGGATAATCGACTTAATGAAGACTCTGATGCCCGCATTACCTGTTAATTGGGACAAGTTATCCGCATGCAGGCAAAAGAAAGACGAAAGTGTCTCCGACTTTTTCACGAGGTTCGAAGAGACTTTTGTAGATCATAGTGGTCAAGATATGAGCACTGAAGGAGGACAGAGACTGTTTGTCGATAAATTTGTGCATAATTTGTTACCTGAGTTATGCAATAAATTAAAGGATTCAGAGAGTGCGTGGGCTGTTTCTACAACTGCGCAAATACTTGCAACTGCACAATATTACGAAAATAGGGATAAAGAGGAAAAAGAAAAATCAGACAAGAAAACGAAAGATTTAAAGACTAAAGTTCTTCTGCAACAGGCGTATCCGCCTCGCACAAATCAGACTAATATGCAACAGAATTCGTATCAAAGGACAGATTATAGTTCAACGAGGCCTCAATATCAATGGAACCAGTGTGCGTATTGTAAGAAAGAGGGTCACTACAAGAATGAATGTCCGATCTTAGCGCAAAATAATGCAGCAGCAGCTCAGAGAGGTCGTGGTGGTTTTGTGCAAAATTCTAGAGGACGAGGACGAGGTGCTATGCCTCCACAGACGAATGATCGTCCTTCCAATCACTTTGATCAGCGAAATGGACAGTCTAGTCAGCAAAATAGATCTCAACAATATCTTGTTGAGGACTATTGTGAGGTAGATGAAGGATTTCAGCAAAATGGGTACTAGGACAGCCATGGACAGAGAGAGGGAGTAGTATCAGTTCCAGTGGATCAGAGTGGGCCTTATGTCGCAGTAGCAACATCAGGTGTAGTCGAATCGTTTCTGTTGGATACTGGTGCCGCAAAAAGTTCTATCATTCATGCGAAACTCCCTGGCGCACCTTTGTCCGGCTCAACAAATGTTTCTGTAGGTTTTTCAGGCGCCCCTGTTTACAACCCTATATCTGGTCCTTTGTCTATTTCTGTTGGACCGTGTCAATTGAAAGCACCCTTGATTTTGACGACAGGTTGTAATGAAAATCTGCTTGGTTTAGACTTGTTAAAACGACTATATGCGACATTGTACTGTTCTCCGGAAGGAGTACAGCTTACATTGGGTAAAAGAATCACCTCTCCGATGTACTTGTCAATGGATGCACTCCCACCAGAGCTGCGTTCACTCCCTGATTCTCTTTGGGCGACTGGTCCTAATGATGTAGGCCTTTTAGAAATACCACCATATGTAGTAACTTTGAAAGCAAATGTGAAGTTCCCAAGAATTCCGCAATACAAAATATCTAGTGAAGGTGAGCGTGCACTTTTATTAATTGTGCAAGATTTGATTAAGAAAGGTGTAGTTGAAGAAACTAGAGGAAATGTTTGTAATAGTCCTGTATTACCGATTTTGAAACGAACTGATCCTACAAAGCCTCCAGTGTATAGGTTTGTCATCGACCTCAGAGAAGTCAATAAGATTGTGGTCCCGCAGTTTCCTGTGGTTCCAGACATTACTGCCTTGTTAACATTGATTCCTGCTACAGCCACTTGGTTTTCAGTTATCGACTTGAAAAATGCCTTTTTCAGCATTCCGATAGCCGAGGAAAGCAGAGATATTTTCGGCTTCTGTCTAGGAGGTCGCAGTTTCAGATTTAAACGCGCTCCACAGGGCTACTGTGAGAGCCCATCTATTTACAGTCAAGCATTAAAGAGCCAGTTAGACTCCTTTGTCCTTCCTCCAGGTTCTGCTCTAGTGCAGTATGTAGATGATCTTCTAGTGGCTGCCGATGACAAGGAAACTTGCAAAGCAGCTACGGTTTCGTTATTATATCACTTGTCTACTTTGAATCACAAGGTATCACCTTCAAAGATGCAATACTGCTGCCAAGAAGTGACCTACCTAGGTCATCTCTTGTCAAAGGAGGGAAGGAAGTTGACCCCAGAGAGAATAAAAGCAATTATGCAAAGGAGTGTTCCGCGCACACAGAGAGAAGTACGTGCCTTTTTAGGTATTACCTCTTACTGTAGGCAGTGGATTCCAAATTTTTCTCTTTTAGCGAAACCGTTGGTAGCTTTGACTGGGAAAAATGTTCCGAGTCCGGTGCCATGGTCTGATGAATGTCAAGAGAGTTTTTCTGAGTTACGAAAAGCATTGTGTTCAGCTCCTGTATTGGGTACACCTGACTACAGTAAGCCATTCACGCTCTATGTTCACGAGAGAGAAGGTTGCGCGTTGAGTGTTCTGACACAGAAGTTTGGTGATAAACAACGCCCCTGTGCGTATTTCTCATCAACATTGGACCCGGTAGCTAGAGCGTTACCTAGTTGTTTGAGAGCTACAGCGGCAGCTGCGGCTTCCATTCGACAATCTGCTGGTTTGGTGATGAACAACATGCTAGTGGTCATGGTTCCTCATGCGGTGGATACACTCATGAATCGAACGAAGACACAACACCTTACTAGTGCGAGACTATCTGGTTACGAGCTGACATTACTAGCGAGTCATATTCAGATCAAAAGATGTAATGTAGGGGAGGAGCCAAGCCGGCGACCGCAATGGCCGCCTAGTCCCTCGGCTCCGATCATCGTCTCCTGACGAGACTACATCCTGGGTGCACCGTTGCGGCAAGACGGAGGGTACGGGGTCGTGAAAGCATCCGATCATCGAGGGTGCAATCCCGAGGTCCGTGCCTACTTCTGGAGGCGAGAAAACGTCGGCGATTCTAGCGGCCCACAGCAGCTCTGAGACCGGGGTCTCGGCCATCTTGCGAGGCCGGACCCCGAGTAAACAACAGCGGCCGCCGCTGACCTGGAGGGACCGGTCAGCTCTGAGGGGGCGTGTGACGGCGCTTCTCCTGATTGCAAGCGAAGATCGAGACTCTCCCTGTGCCCATGCGTCCCCGGACAGTGCAACATTGTATCCACTCCGTCGAAAGGTATTTTCTTAAACATCCCGACTTCTGCGGGAGGCTCCCTAATTTATCGCGAGCCACTCTTCACCTGCACTAATTCCGGCGGCACCTTCTGCTTGCTCTTTGCGACCCTGCCGGGGGGACTACATTGTTCGCCGCTTTCCAGCCTGCGCCCCGGCCCCACACCGGCCCTGATCTGCCCGTGCTACTATGGGTATGGAGACCGCGCCACCCGGGGTACACAGAACTGCTTTGCGCCTCGACGCATTCCTTGCTTCTTTGGCTGCCCTCCGTGACACCTTGGTGCAGGGCGCCCTACTGTTGGGGGGCAAGTTGGATACCATGATCCTAGCGGTGGAGTCAATGATTTCGTCTGGCCCGCTCGTGTACTGTGAGACGCCCTCTTCAGCGCCAGGAGGTTTCAAAATGGCGCCTTTCGCAGCAGCTAGATGGTCGAAAACACGGCGTCTTCTCACCTTCCATATGTGTACTGTTGGATGCACCGGGCGTTTTGGACATGCTAGTCTGGATCTGGCTGCAATATCCTTTCCCAAAGACCTACTGCTTGATACTCTTGCGCTGTTCCTGCTGTACTTTAACATTGGACTGGGGCTCTCCTTTGTTGCTTCGTTGCATGGAGTTTGGAAGGGCTGTATCACTGACTGGTTTCACATGCCGCACTTGCTGGAGATTGGTACTGTCGCTGATTCTGGTACTTTACGCAAGACTGGACAAGGATAAATATCTCCCCTCCGGGTCACCGTCCTCTGTGCTACTACTGTGAGGGCTGCGTGACACGTTGACCTCCGTGATGCTGCGCCGAGTTGACTCTGTTCTCGGATATTTTACTCTGACCTGATTCTTGCTGCTTTGGTTCATGCACTGCGCTCAATAACTTCTCGTACAAAAAGGGCCGAGGGACTGCTATAGGCTGGCTTCCATTCTTGCTTGTGCTTTTGGTTGCAGGGGGTATTGCTTCACGACATTGCTACTACAGTGGGTATGAATGCTTTGGGTATGCGAACTGTACTGTTTTGTGATTAATCCTGTTGTCGGTGTGTTAAATCTCGCGCGCCGCTCGTAGATTTCCCTACTGTCTATACATTGCTAAATGATTACCCCTTGTGCTGAAAGGTTCACTTGCCGGCGAGGGGGCACTGGGTGCCCGGGAGCGGGTTCGCTCCTCTCCTCCTCCACTCTTTATAATTTCCCTTCTGTGGGGCAGTTCCGGGGCGACAGGCACGCTGTTAGTGGGTTAGGCCGTAGCCATTACAGGGGTGCAGGGTGGCGGGTGCGGGGGGGGTTTGTTGTTTTAGTTTGTTTTGTTCTATGGTCCCTATCGCTCTTTTCCGGCTTTGGGAGGGTCTTCCTCTTTAGTGGGGCTGGCGTCATGGGGTCTCACACCTTTGTCTCTTTTTCTATACTTGACTTCTCCATATTTCTCTATCCCTCGCTCTTTAGGGGTGGGCTTATGGGATCGGACTTGGTAAAGTTGCCCTCTATATCGTCGCTATTGTTTAGGTTTTTGCGCTATGGCTGCTTGATGGTAGAGTTGCTTTACGTATAGCCCACCACCGAATACCACTGGGGTTTATCCCCCTTGCTACCTCTCTGTCTTTATGTAAGGTGTGTGGTCCTTGTTGTTGCAGCCCCCTCTCTTCTTCTAAATTTAAAAAAGAAAACCTCATATCCTATGTCGCACACCCCACAGTCCTTACAATGTACTTTGATGTATCCTGCTAGTATATTGACCTATTACACGCTATTCTCCTGTTTTTATTGACTGTCTTTGCAGCCGGCCACGATGGTTGTGGGCTTGCGCATGTATATCCTGATTTTCCAATAAAGGTTTTCAAAAAAAAAAAGATGTAATGTATTGAATCCAGCAACATTGTTGCCGGCTAATCAAGAGTCGAGTGATTCTGAACCGCATGATTGTTGCTTTAGAACGGAGGAAGAGACAAAAGGACGTATTGACTTAAAGGATACTCCATTATCAGATCCAGATGGCACATTGTATGTGGATGGGTCATGTTTTAAAATGGAGAATGGTGATGTGACTGCTGCTTACGCAGACTGCAAGAGTGAATCAGAATTCTGCCCAAGCTGCAGAATTAATAGCTTTAACCAGAGCGTGTGTTTTAGCCAAGGGAAAGAGAGTGAATGTTTTTACAGACAGTCAGTACGCATTTGGCGTGGCCCATAGTTTTGGCCGTTTGTGGAGAGAAAGAGGTTTCATTACGTCCCATGGGACGAAGATTCAACATGGTCAGCTAGTTAACGACTTGTTGGAATCTCTAACCTTGCCGACTGAAGTTGCGATTGTGAAGTGCAGTGCTCATAAAGCAATCACGGATGATGTTGGTCGTGGAAATGCTTTTGCTGATGAAATCGCTAAACAGACAGCTAGAGACATGATGAGTAGAATGTATGTTGCTACGTCTGCAAGGTGGATTGCTGAATCTGGAATGTGTGAGGATACAATGGAAAGTGTGAAAGAGATTCAAAAAGAAGCAACTGAGGAAGAGAAACGTGTATGGAGAGAGAGTACGGGCAAATTGGATTCGAATGGGTGTTGGATTGATTTGACAGAACAGCAGCGTTGGATGTTGCCTAATGCGTATGTGCTTGCAGTGGTGACGATGGCGCATGGAGTAGCACATATCAGTTCTAAAGGAATCTGTAAGATGTTGGCTCCAGTCTGGAGGAATGATGGGATCAGTAAGTGTGCAGAGAGAGTGGTGAAAAATTGTATGGTATGCCTGATGCATAACCCTGGCAAGGGAACTCCAACTCCTGCTGGTCACTTCGCTCCTCCTTCTTGCCCCTTTGAAGTGATTCAGTTAGACTTCATTCACATGGATCGCTGTAATAATTTGAAATATGTCCTGGTGGTAGTCTGTGCTTTTTCCAGATGGATCGAAGCATACCCACTAAAGGACAATACTGCCCTATCAACTGCCAAAATTCTTCTCAAAGAATATTTCCCTAGATTTGGTATGCCACGGATTGTATGGTCAGATAACGGAAGTGAGTTTATAGGGAAAGTTATGCAGAGTGTGTGTGCCGGCCTAGGTCTGAAACAAAAGTTCCATAGTGTGAACCATCCCCAGTCTGCTGGTTTAGTGGAGGGTTACAATGGCACCCTCAAACTGAAATTAGCTAAGATACAAGCATCCACAGGTTTAGCCTGGCCAGACGCACTTCCTTTGGCTTTGTTATCAACGAGAGCAACTGTACATTCTAGAGTGGGGCTTAGCCCTTATGAGATAGTGTTTGGCCGCCCGGCAAATATTTGGGGTGTGCCAAGGCCTAAGGAGTTTTGTTCTCTAGAATATCCTATGTTAATAGACTACCTTTACGACTTGACTGCTAAATTGAGTCTTATTCACCAACAGGTTTTCGATGCTTTACCAAAGCCTCCGGAGAGTCCAGGGCATCAGCTGAAACCCGGAGAACAAGTGGTTATCAGGAACTTCGCGAGGACGAAGAATCTTCAGCCCAGATACATCGGTCCCTTCCAGGTCCTGCTTGCAACGAGGACAGCAGTTCGTGTAGCTGGACGCAAGCACTGGGTGCACGCGTCCCATGTTAAGCGTGTCCCTTTGCCACTTCCTTACGACGACTGGGTGAAGAAGGGAATTGGTGCCTCTGAGTCTGAACGCACGCCAAAGTTCATCCCTTTCAGCGATGCCGAATTGATTACTGACACTCCGAAATCTGACTCTCCTCCTGAAAAGACTCCTTTGAACTCTGAACATTTGTCTCCTGCATCAGAAGAAACTCTACCATCTGCGAACTTGAACACTACAACAGCTACCAGTGATACGCTATTTGCCGATCAAACAGTACCTGCGAAGCAAAGATATAATTTACGAAACCGTAAAATGGACAAATAAAGCAGGCAACTGCATATTGTGATATCTTGAAATATTGAACTTTTGCCTTCAGCCAGGAAGTTTGCTATTGTTTTATTGTTTTTAAAATTGCCTTGCCGTCTGGGTAGCCGTAGGGTCGTGGCTGTGTGCCTAGTTGAATCTGCGGGGGTCTGACACAAGGTCGATCTTTCTGTTAGTTCTGGGAACTCCCAGGGCTGATAGAGGCATTTTCATCTACGTACACATCATCAGTGGTCGCGAGCGGATTGTAGAAGATGGAGCTTCCTGCGCTGCAACGAGAAAATGTGATTTATGTTCGCAGAAACAGACTTTACAGAATTCTTCACAGCAAATGCTTTTTGATGCAATGTGCCATTACATTTTTAATTGTTTTGATAACGTTGGTGGGTGGAATCGTTTTTGGTATAAAATTGATTTATGTGCCAGTAACTACAGTACCTCCCCTTAATCCTGTTACTCCTACTGTTTCCTCTATACACTCTTTTCACTCGTTTCCTGAACATGAGCAAGCCCGACGCTCAGAATTCATTAACAACACTTTTGTACAGCTCCTGCACCAACACCAACTAGTAGTTAACACTACAGACTGCTGGGTGTGTGGCTTGATACCCCACACTATGGATAAAGGCATTCCCTATCTGGTTTTGCCTTTCAGCTACAATGGATCATTTCAGGCCCTTCAAACCATCTTTGCTTATGCCCTTGAAACCTATCCTCCGCGCCCACCACGTTCCACTAAATATAACTCTGCCAACAAAGCCTTAGTCCAGGGAATTATTGACATGATCAAGGATGTCAATAATACTCCATCATACCCTAGAGACGAATTGCGAGTATATTTAAGTTGGAATTCTTCAGAGTATCGCCTTAGTTTGGGAGAAAGCAAGCGTAAAAGCTCAACTCCAGTCTGGGTCGTACCTCACCGAGGTCAGGTCTGTTTGCAAGGTAATGGGAGAAATACGAGAGCTCAGCTAGGGAGGAGTGAGTGCGTAGAGACTTATGTGTTTCCGGCTAACTTTTCCCCTGCCTTTCTTACTGCTAGGGGTACCTACTTCATCTGTCGAGACAGAGCGTATACATGGTTGCCTGCCGACTTTTCAGGTTCATGTTATATTGCTCGATTGTTGCCTCCAACATACACTGCTTCATCTGACTACCACAGAACCAGAGTAGCGAGAGGTGTCTTCAGCAAGGAAGATACCGCTGGTCAGGAAGCTGGAGACTTTTTCAAAGGCTTCCTTCCGTTCTGGGGGCCTATGGCCAATAGTAGAAATATACGTCAGCTAACACGGGTAGTTGAATCTACTATTACCGAAACTGCTGGTGCCCTTAGCAATTTTACAGCTGAGCTTCAGGCGGATAGACTCATGACGTTGCAGAACCGTATGGTTCTAGACGTTATACTTGCAGATCGAGGTGGGGTATGCAGAATGATCCAATCGAGCTGCTGTGTCTTTATTCCTAATAATGCTCCAACAGTCTATGAGGCGATCTCTAAGCTACACAAGATTTCCGACTCTATACACGTAGACAAGGGAAACTGGTCCTTCATGGAGTGGTTTTGGACTCTGATCTCAGCGTGGGGATGGAAGGTTCTAATGGTCATTGGTGTCATCTTAGTATTCCTATTCTCATGTTGCTTGATTATCCAGTGTAGTCCTGCTCTGTGTAGTCTTTGTGCTGCAACTTGTTTTAGGAAACCACCTGCGTTTGGAGAAAAGGCACGAGAAAGGATGATGATACAACAGCATGTCACTGACCTGATGAACATAGAATTAGATTCTGACATAGACTGAGTAATTGCCTATGTAAGGGCAAAAGGAGGGTCTGAGGTTCCGTGACGATTTGAACCCGTGTTTTTCAATATTGTCGGAAATACATAATATTGGTATCAGCGAACCGCAAATGATCCATTTAGCATATCCTGGTGTTTTCGCTATGCTACGAGCAAGAGTACTCCTGTTATGAACACATTTCTGATCTACCCACGGCATCCATCTTAGATCATGGCAGCCATTTTGTGATTCTTGCCCTCACATACGCAATAACCTCTGATCACCTCATTTCGATTAAGGACACGTAGCCTTAGCCGGAGATTCACCTCTTTCATGACACGTGCACCTTAAACCAGATCACGCTGTAGCTACATGACTCGACAAAGGCTGCCTCCTCTGCCCGAGGCCAGCCCAACTGAACTGGTTCTCGCGTCCATTGTCCCGATCATGATTAGGTGGCCGAAGCCGGTAGCCTTGCCCATTTACAACCCACAAACATCCCTTATCCCGCTTTTCTATCTTCCACACCTGGCTCCGTTCCTTTCTTTCCAAATCTTTATTAGGGGGAGGTAACGAAATTTACGATGAGGCGGTCCGGCTCTTGAATGCAATATTGACAAGGGATTGTGATGAACTAGTGGGAACCCCTCTTCGTAGATGTTTTGTATCAGATTTTATCAACGGTTCCTGTGTACGCCAAATATTTATTGTTTATGACACAAAGGTTTGGGGAATGTACCAACATGTGAAGAATTCGCCTGAAGGCCAAAATTTAGTATATAAGGAGCAACCCTCTTTGTACAATTTGAACAGGCTCCTAGTTACTGCCCATGCGTAGTTTCTGTGACTTCTGTGTCCCTGCAGTAATAAACCTTTGGTCTTTGACGCCACCATCGAGAAGCCCGTGTTTCTGTTCATTTACGCACCAAGGCAGGTGGAACTCCGGGGTCTTTGGGTGTTGTTCCCTGACACCTCTGGACGGAACCAAAAAGTCCAGAACTCCACTGTGGCGGCGTTGCCGGCGGTCCCATTTCCTGGAGCTTTGTCCGCCTGCCATACTAATGAGCCCCTAAGTGTTGAATACGCAACAGACAGCACCTTGGCATATCAAATAAAAAAACTTGTAGCCCTAGCCTATGGGCCTGTGACTGATGTAGTAGAACACTATAACCTACTAGTAGAGAGTCCTTACTACAAAAGAAATTAGGAGAAATTAAGCCCACTACTTGATTACTTCGCGGACACATGGGTAGGGAGATTACATCGATCAGGTCAAAGAAGATTACCTAAATTCCACATTCCGTGGTGGAATGTGTACCTTAGTACCCTAAACAAGCAAGCCAAAACTAACAACGCTGTTGAAGAATGGCATAATGCCTTTCAAGCAACAACAGGCAGAGGTACACCTACACTTCACAAATTACTACAATCTATCCAAAAGGAGCAAAGTTACCAAGAACCACTAATGCAACAATCCATTACACGAATTGGACCAAAACTAACTAAACAAACTAATAAAATGTATGACCTTTTACAAAGTCAAGTTACACTCTTTCCTACAACTAGAGGCCTAGAATACTTATCCTTTAATTGCAAGAAGCATACTTTAACTCAAAATTAAGCAGGAATTAAAACATTTTGTTCTAAAATACAACAAATGCATGTATATAAATTATTTTTATATTTTATAAAGCATTACTACTTTGTCAAATATATATAATTTATAAAAGTCAAAATGTATATTGACAAAATAATAATATTTTATAAAATATAGCACATATCAAAATATAATAAAATTACATTTCCCTTCCGCATAGCATTTTGAAAATGACTTTCAGTTGTTGTAGCTCCAAAGCTAACTGAACACAACTTCTACATCCATCCAATTGTTGATTTCTTGAAAATAATTTAAAATAAACCCCCAAAAAAATGCAAAAATGCAAATGTCTCCAAAATCAAAACCTCTTTTGATAAATCCAATTGGCAGGTCCCATAAAAAACCCAAAAATGTAGAATAGTTAAAAAACGCTCCATGAAAACTCTAAAAATTAAGAGGGTGTTAAATAAAGATTAGTTTACAAAACTAATACACACCTCTTTAAAAAAAATGACAATTCTTCTCTAAAACGCAACGTTGTAAAACGAAAGTCTGGTAAAAAAAAAAAAACATACCCACCCACACCAAAATACACATATACAACTTCAAAATACTTTTAATAACTGTTTAAAAACAATACACATAAATTAATCGACATATACTACACTCGAAACACTAAGGGCCCCATTAGGATGGTGGGCAGATCGCCCCTGCCGGGGGCAATCCACCCGCCATCCAGTCAGAAATGACCCGCAGCCATATTACAATGGCTGGGGGGTCCAAGGCGGACAGAAAGACCGTCCGCCGCTTTTCCGCCTGGTCGACATGTCGACCGAGCGGAAAAGGGTTCTATATGGTGGCGGTAAAAGCCATATTAGGATGTGGGGTTCGAAATGTCTATCCGTGCCTTTCCGTGGCAGGCGGTGCTGAGTGCACGGCCCGCCACAATGATTGGAATGAAGGATGCACCCGCCACTGTGGCAGGCGCATCCTAATGGCAGCCACGGGACCCCCGCCCTTATGGCAGGCGGTTCCTCTTTACAACGGGATGGCGGCCAAAGTCTGCCCGCCATCCTAATGTGCCCCTACGCCTCAGACACCAAATCTAGTCAAAAGTAAACAAACCGAACATACACCTAAAGCACACCAAAAACACCACTACCTAACACTAAAGACACTACACACCACCTAACTATATCCAAATTAAATTAAAACTCACGGCCCCATTAGAATGGCAGGCGGATTGCTCCCGCCAGGGTGGCGGTAGCCACTGCAGGCCTGGCAGGGGCAATCTGAACGCCATCCTTGCTGCAAAGACCCCCCACCATATTAACATGGCTGGGGGTCCGCGGCAGACGGAAAGACCGGTTTATATGGTGGCGGTGTCTATCAGACACGCCATCCATATTAGGATGCGCAATTTTCAATGCCTTTCTGTCGCGACAATGCCACCACGGAAAGGCATGTGGAGTCTGCTCTGGGGGCCCGTTGCGGGTCCCCAAGGACTCCGGGGGAGTGGGGGGTGCACATGGGGGGTACCTAAGGTACCACCCCAGAAGTTCCATGCACAACATGGCAGGCACCGCGCGGGGCCTGCCATGTTGTGCATGGAAGTGCACTGCATGCCTTCCTACCATTGTGGGGGGCGGTGCTGAGTGCACCGCCCGCCACAATGGTATGAATGCTGGATGCGCCCGCCACTGTGGTGGATGCATCCTAATGCCATGCACGGAACCCCCGCCCTTATGGCTGGCGGTCCCTTGTACCGTGAGGATGGCGGGCGGGCAAAGTCCACCCGCCATCCTAATGGGGGCCTTAGTTTAAACAAAAATAAATGAGTCTTACCTGGCTCATAGCGAAGCAGCTAAGAACCGCGATCTGAACCCCGGAGAAAAGACTCAAAACAACAGGTAGCGGTTACACAAGTAGTTCCTCTAAACAAAAATGGCTGAATAAATATTATTGTTAAACTTAAATAATATAAAAACATGCACTAAACTTACAAATAAATAACAAATATATTTTGTAAAAATGTATATACATGGAAAAAATATTGTAACTTTTTTTCATATTGTTAATTTATAATAATAAATAATACATCAATATATATTAATTAATATAAAAAATTGTATTACTATACATTTAAAATATATGCATAAAATATATGAACATTTTAAATAAATACATACCTTTTTGACAAAAAACTTAGGGGCCAATTACGATGGCGGGCGGATCGCCCTCACCGGGCCGGCGGTGGTCACCGCCGGCCTGGCGGGGGCGATCCACCTGCTATTGTGACAGCAAAGACCCCCCCCACCACATTATGATGGCTGGGGGGTCCGTGGTGGACGGAAAGACCATCCGCCGCTTTTCTGCCAGTCATCTCGACGACTGGCAGAAAACGGGTTTAATATGGTTGCGCCATCCATATTACGATGCAGGCTCAGAGCAACCTTTCCATGGCTGCATTGCCGCCATGGAAAGGCTGGCGGTTCCTGCTGTTGGGTGCACATGGAGGGTACCTATGGTACCCCCCGCTTTTACATGTACAATGTGGCAGGCACCGCACGGTGCCTGTCATGTTGTGCATGTAAAAGCACAACATGCAGTGGGTGCTGCTTGCAGCACTGCCCGCCGCAATGTAAAATATACAGGATACCTCTGCCACACTGGCGGGCGCATCATAATTGCTATGGTGGGACCCGCCACAACTATGGCAGGCGGTCCCTTTTGTAGGGGCGATGGCGGGCAGACATTGTCCGACAGCCATCGTAATCGGCCCCATAGAAACCTAAATAATGTAATTATTAATATTATTGATAATAAACATATTATTAATATTAATACCAAACATGTTATGTATATTGAAAAATGTTCTATGAAACTAATATGTTTTGTTAAATACAAGTATATTAAAATGCAATATTCTTTTTACAACAATAATAAAAGTGTAAACAATGTAATTATTAACATAATTAATTAAAATGTTCTGTGAAAATAATAATAGTTTTTTTTCAAATAAAAGTTTATTAAAATGCAATATTCTGTTAACCAATATTTTTATTTTACATTAGAAAATGTGAAACATGGAAAAATAAACTGATAAGTGACATACCAATATTACTTTGTATTAAAAAATGATTCTCACCAGCATAAAAAAAACAATTCTAGTTACCAATTATCTATACATGTATTATGAAATATACCAAGGTATACATTATATATGTGTAAAAATATATATTGTAAACATTGAATTATGTTCCAAAAATGTAATGCCAAAAAATAAATGTTGAAAATATTTTCAACATATGTCTTCATCAATATATCATTTACCTAAAAAAATTTAAGTTTTTCATCTAACTATACTCTAATAAAAATTAAATATGTGTTCACCCTATTTCAAAGTCTAATTATTTAGCAATATTTCTATTTTTATTAAATGTTTATTATAAATACATTTATTTACCAAAAATTCTATTGTACATCAAGAACAATTTCCCAAAATATATAATAATATGTATTAAAAAAGATAGTAAAATAAAAATAATTTACTATTCCTACTCCAGTCATTATTAAATCAGGGAAGGTGCTGGGCAGTAAATAAATATAATTTACTATTCCCACTCCAGTCAGTATTAAATCAGGGAAGGTGCTGGACAGTAAATAAATATGATTTACTTTTCCCACTCCAGTCAGTATTAAATCAGAGAAGGTGCTGGACAGTAAATAAATATAATTTACTATTCCTACTTCAGTCAGCATTAGGGGGGTCATTAGGATGGCGGACGGACCTGCGTCCGTCCGCCACCCCTGAGGTAGAGGGACCGTCCGCATGGGCAGCGGCGGTCCCTCCATGCAAATTAGGATGTGACCGCCACTCTGGCGGTCACATCCCGTATCTTTAACCTTGCAGCGGGTGCTGCTTGAAGCAGCACCCGCCGCAAGGTTAAAAATGCATGTATTGCATTTACATGCACAAAGCGGCAGGCACCGTTTTGCTTTGGTACTAGGGGCTGCCCGCCATAAGGGCGGGGTCCCGTGCATGGGATTAGGATGCGCCCGCCACAGTGGCGAGGGCATTCCTGTATCTTTACCATTGCGGCAGGCGGTGCTTAAAGCTCGCCCACCACAATGGTAGAGATACATGTTGTGCATTTCAAAGCACAACGTGACAGGCACAGCGCGGTGCCTGCCACTTTGTTCTTTGAAATGCTGGGGGGGTACCATAGGTACCCCCCATGTGCACCCCTCACCCTCCCCCAGAGTCCCTGGGGGCCCGCAACGGGCCCCCACAGGGACTCTCCGCATGCTTTACCATTGCGGCATTGCCGCCACGGAAAGGCATTGACGAATGCCCATACTAATATGGCTGGCGGTGTCTGATACACGCCGCCACCATAATAAACCTTTTCCGCCCCGGTCGCAAGGCGACCGGGGCTGAAAAGCGGAGGACGGTCTTTCCATCCGCCGCGGACCCCCCCGCCATATTAATATGGCGGGGGGTCATTGAAGCAAGGATGGTGGGCGGATCGCCTCTGCCAGCCTGGCGGGGCAATCCGTCCGCCATCCTAATGGGCCCCCTGGTGTCAGTCCTCTCCATGGTGCCAGGGTCAACTGACACTCTTGGAATTCCCCGCCTCACAATTTAATTCAGAGCCATGAATGTGGAACATATGTAAATACACTGACATCATAACAAGGTCCCCATTCAAAACAACTAATTTTCTTAAGAGCATTTTCTGCTAGTTCAAACTAGCACGATAACAAACAAATATTCAGAAATGCAGTCAAACAAAAACTGTTTAAATAGGTCTTTTTAGTGGCTCTAAAAATCCCTAACATAATACTGGCCAAAGAAAGAGAAAGTTTGAGATTTCCAATTGCCCACTTTTCACATGCTTTAAAATACCTATGGCGGGACAGCAACACATGTGGCATGCCAAAAGATGAGCATCAGATTGTCATAAATATTCTTTCTTTTATTGCTTTATGTTTTTGCAATACATGAAGACACAGCCAACGCATTTCTTCCCACAACATGGGGACTTCTTCAGGGCAAAAAACAAATTTACTTCTTAGGCAGAGTATTAGTTACTACGTAATAAAGTGCAAATAGTCATCGGTATTCAAATATTTAAGTCATTACAGAGGTATATTTGTGCATCTGCGGTCAAGACTAGAGACACCATATAAGTTTCCACATTCTATATTTCACAAGGGTAACGCGGGAGAGTCAGAGCTTGAAGAAAATATTAAAAAAGTGGAAACGGGGAATACTCATTAAGTTTTCTGAAAAGTATCTAACCGGCAACAATGTTGCAAGATTAATTACCAAAGGAAAATTGAGCCACCGAAGGATTGATTCCATCACAAATGTATAATTTGGCGTTCAATGTCCTGTTCCGTTTCGCCCACCCTTAATGTATTGTTCCTGAAAAATTCCACCCATATTAGTCCGTGACTACTCCATGAACAATGTGATCCTATACATTTGACCCCAGATACTGTAATAAACCCTTGTGAAATATAGAATGTGGAAACATATATGGTGTCTCTAGTCTTGACTGCAGACCCACAAATATACCTCTGAAAGGACTTGAATAATTGAATACCGAAGTCTATTTGCACGTTATTACGTAGTAACTAATGCTCTGCTTAAGAAGTACATTTATTTTTTGCCTTCAAGAAGACTGTAGTATATCACTTTAAGATCTGTGTAAGTATATCACTTTAAGATCTCTGTATTGTGTGGAACATTGAGTATGTTCCAGAATTGTTTATATGTGTATGTGCATTCTTAGAGAGCTGTTATTAGAGAAGCTCTGTGTCTTGATAGCTTTATGACTTATTTCTCTGTGCTGGGGGTTTTAATAAGGAACCTAACTACAAGGATCTACTGGTGTACTTTTCATTGCTACACTGATTTGGCGACGAGGACTAGGAACCCTCAGTGCAAGCTTCATAAGGAATTTAAATGGACTTTGTATTTTCAATAAAAGAACAAACTACTGGGAAAATTCAAGAAATTGCACTGGCTTATTCAACTCTACATGGAAGAAAAATACTCCTGACATCCTTCTATCAGTGAGTTGTTCTTTATTCTGACTTTTAATACTACTATCTATTTCGATATTACTTCGTTTAAAAGCAGTCAAAATTAATGAGCGGCCAGCCTTTTAGCAATCTTCTTTATCTTTAAATTTATTGCGGATGACGAATGCGATCCAGCTGTGTTTATTTCCAAGTTTCCGTGAACTCAAGTGTTAGCCAGCATCGTGGGAGTGCATTGTTTACCTTCAAAATCTGAGCCGGGAGCTGCCTGTGAATCAGAAGCGTGGAGCGCGAGCTTGCTGCCAACGTTACAGCGTGTTTCCCTTCAAACAACCGACGTGCGTTGTTGTCTTCACCAGATATTCAACTGATTGACGTCACAGGTCATGCAAGGGGCACACAACGTGTTGGTCCTTTTTAAATCATTTTTTTTCTTCTTCTTTATTCAGCGCGAACAACAGGAAATCGAGCAGTTAACCTGTACTTTTAAAAGCTTATAATTTACCATTCTTACACACGATAACAACAGCAATTTTAAGGAATTAACTTGTGCTTTCCCAGACTTCATCGTTCTTATACAGTAAGATTACAAGTTTTTATTATGCATTTGTTCTTGTGTTAAAAAAAAAGAAATGGATGGAGAGTAAAGAACAGCTTCCACAAGTATTATGACAGCTTCTTCTTCACAGAGTAACATGAGTATTACCTTGATTGATCCAAAAGAATTTTTAGTTAATCCAGGTGAACCTAATATCAAATGGTTGGATTGGAAAGAATATTTTTTTAATTATATTGCCACTCTAGAGGATAATGGCAGTATTTTGTCTCCAGAAAGAAAAAAAAGAATTTTAATGCATTGTTTAGGACCTGAAGGTCTCAGAGTGTATTTACAGATGCAAAAGATTGAAAAATGTGGAGATCTGGATGTAATTAAGTGTGCTATAGCTGATCTTGATGACCATTATTCCCCAATTGTATGTGTCGCAGTTTCTAGATGCGCCTTCTATAAGCGTAAACAAAATACAAATGAGACCATTGAGGATTATATCTCTGTTCTAAAGAATTTGGCCATCAAGTCCAAGTTTGGACCCCTGCATGATGATATGATTAGGGATCAAGTTGAGATGTGTAGTAAGAATAAGAATGTCCAAGACAAGTTCTGGATAGAAGGGGATGCATGTCTGAAAGACATTATCACATTAGTTAAAAAAGCAGAACTTTCAGATGAATGTGCCAAAGCAGTCTCTTCTTCCAATGAGCCAGTAACTGTTAATAAGATCAATGACACAAGGCGAGACAAGAATACTAATGTGAGACAGTCCAAACATTATCAAAATTATCAAAATTGGAACCACACCAAAATCCTAGTTTCAAGAAAGAAGATAACTCTACTCAATTTTTTCGCTTGTTACAGATGTGATAGCACATCACATACTGCCAGATTTGATAAATGCCCTGCTAAGTCTTCAAAGTGTGCGGTTTGTGGCTTAATTGGTCATTTCACTAAACAATGTAGAAGAAAATTTCAAAAGAAAACAAGAGTAACTTGTGTAACTAATGATGACTCTGATTTATCAGATAATGATGAGGATTATCGTGATGAGGAGTTCGATCCTTCAAGCAACAAAGCGAGAAATGTAGTTGTAAATATTACTGGTGATGATAGCAACAAACCTTTATGTATAGTCTCCTTTGGTGGTATAGATCTACAAGTAGCAGTGGATTCGGGATCTCCGTTTACTATAATAACCAAATCTACTTGGGATAATACATTTACAAGGGAAATTGGGCCGCAACTTCAACCTACAGATGTAATTCCTGCTAGTTTCACTGGACAAAAAATTGAAATGTTAGGATTTAGATCCTTAATGTTTGAATTTAAAGGTAGAAGAGCTGTATGTAAACTGTATGTAGCTAAAGATGGACCACCTGTTTTGGGTTGGAAGGATCAACGCTCACTTGACATAATTCTTAATCCTAATAGCACAGAAGAGGTGTTAGTCATGTGTGAATCTGAAAGCACAAAGAATTGGGTTTGGAAAGAATTTCCAGAAGTCTTCAATGGAAGTATTGGGAATCTCCAAGGCTTTTCATACAAAATTAGACTTAAACCTAGCGCTATTCCAAAGGTACATAAGGTTCGTCACATTCCACTCATCGTTTGTGATGAAGTAAAGAGAGAGATTGATAAATTGTTAGATGCTGGAATAATTGAACCTGTAGAGGCGTCTGATTGGATTTCTCCGATCGTTATCGCCAGACGCCCAAATGGCAAAATCCGCATGTGCATAGATTTAAGGTATTTGAATGATAATATAATTGTTGATCGCTTTCCTCTTCCTAGGATCGATGAGATGCTTACCTTGACCAAAGGGGCTAAATGGTTTTCAACTATCGATTTGTCTTATGCGTATCATCAAACTTCCTTGCAGCCTATGAGTAAACACCTTACTTCCTTTTGCACTCCTTTGGGTGTTTTCAATGTTGCCGCATGCTGTTTGGGTTAGCGTCCGCTGCTGCCGTTTTTCAAAGGCTTATGCAGGAGTTATTTGGTGATATGCAAGGCGTAGTATTTTTTCAGGACGACATCCTTATTATGGGCCCAAACAAGAAGATACATGATGAGCGTTTGAGGAAGGTAATGGGTATTTTGCATAATAAGGGAGTTACAGCAGAACCTTCCAAGAGTAATTTTGCGGAGAAGAGTGTTACTTACCTGGGGCATTAAGTTAGCTTATCTGGTATAAGGCCAAAGTCTAGTTTGGTGAGTGCAATTAGAGATGCTCCTGCACCTAAATCTAAAGAAGATCTTAGATCATTTCTGGGATTTTCTGAGTTTTATGCAAAGTTTGTAGATAGATTTTCTGAAAAAAAAAACATATTATGAGGTCTCTACTTACGAACAAGGTACAATTTAATTTGTTTTAACTGTGCCAGAGATCGTTTGATGAAATTAAAAAGGCGATTTCACAGGCTCCTAGTTTGCAAGGTTTTGATCCTAATGCTGATACTATAGTCACAATTGATGCCAATAGCAAGGGGTTGGGTAGTATCCTTACCCACATCAATGAGAACAAAAAAGAGGTCATCATAGTGTTTGCTTCTCGGCCCCTTTCTCCCACTGAAGAACGTTATTCAGTTGTTGAAAGGGAGACCCTTGCTGTGGTGTGGGCTTTAGAGCATTTCAGGAAGTTTTTGTGGGGAAGGAAGTTTATTGTTCGCTGTGACCATAAACCTCTAACGAAGTTACTTACAACGGATGGTCTTACCAATGCCGCAGCAAGGATAGCAAGGTTGTCCATGAGGCTGCAAGACTTTATGTATGAGGTGCAGCCGTATGTCATTACCCCTAATTGAGTTAGATAAAAATCAGTGGAATGATTTTTCTATTGCACATATTTCTTTCGATAAAACTCAAGGTAGTTTTACGCAAGAAGAATGGCTCGAAGCGGAAAACAATGACCAAGTTTTACTTGTTTTGAAACAATTGATTGTGAAAGGTTGGAATGGCATGGACAAGAAAATCATCAATGAAGATTTAAGAGGTTTTTGGGAAGTTCGAGATGAACTTAGTATGTCCAATATGTTAGTTGTACGAGGTGATAGAATCATTCCACCTACGGGCTTAAGAAAAAAAAATATTGATCTTTGTCATGAAGGACATTCAGGGATTACTGGCACAAAACTTCGTATTAAAGAACTTTATTGGTGGCCTAAGATGGATGTAGAAGTTGAAAGATGTGTGAGATCCTGTGTACAGTGTGAAGTCTCTGATAAAACCTTTAAAACTTTTAATCCACCATTAGCTCCTCCTGATTGTCCTAAATTTCCTTGGGAGGTTGTAGCTATTGATTTTATGGGTCCTGTCACTTGGCAAGATGGAGTTCAGTTTTAATTGACACATTTTCAAGATGGTTAGAGATCAGTGTAGTAAATGTGATTAATACTAAAACTGTCATTATTTTCTTGATGAGATTTTCTTAAGGGAAGGCTTTCCTAAGTATATATTATCAGACAATGATGTGCAATTGAAATCCATGGAGATGAAAAACTATTTATTAGCTTCAGGTATACAACAAAGGTTTACTGCTCTTTACCATCCTAGTGGGAACGGTATTGTGGAAAGAGCAAACCGTAGTATTAAAGGAGTATTGCAGTTGGCAAATAAGGGTAACTTATCATGGGATGTTGAATTGAAGACATTGCTGTGGGCTTATAGGAGTACCATTCATGGCTCAACAAATCAAAGTCCCTTTTCATTAATGAGAGGTAGAATTCCACATTCAAGATCAATCCGGGTTGGATGGATACAAGTGGCATGACTAATTGTGATTTAATTAAAGTTAGAAAGAACATTAGGGATTCACAGACAAAGAATAAAATCTATTATGATTCCAAAAATGGAACTAAAGAGGCCAGTTTATGCAAAGGTCAATGATTTTGAGTTAAGAGTGCCAGGTAGACCACAAAAGGTGAGAGTAAGTACAGTGAACCCAGAATGGTTGTTAAAGTTATGAACAATACTGCCTTATTACAAAATGGTGAGGTATGGCATTTTAGTCGTCTTGCACCTGTATCCCGTGGTGATGTTCAAAGTAACAAAGATAAAGAGATGTGCAAAAATTCGTCCTCTTGGTGGTGGGACATTACGGTTGATGAGTCTCAGGATGGTGATATCTCTTGTGATAATTCACATTCTGTTGTTGACATCCATGAGGGTGTTCCTATATCTGGGGATAGTTCTCAGGTTAAGGAAGGTTCACAAGTGTCATCGGATGTACCTAACTTTGTGCCTAATGTATCTGTCATCAAAACTTCAAGTGGAAGAATTGTTTAAAAAAAACTAAAGGTTTGGAGTTGTTTGATTGTACTTAATATTATTATATTTGTGGGTTTTTTTTAAGAAGGGGGATTGTGTAATATTTCACTTTAAGTTCTGTGTAAGTATATCACTTTAAGATCTCTGTATTGTGTGGAACATTGAGTATGTTCCAGAATTGTTTATATGTGTATGTGCATTCTTAGAGAGCTGTTATTAGAGAAGCTCTGTGTCTTGATAGCTGTATGACTTATTCCTCTGTGCTGGGGGTTTTAATAAAGAGTGATATACTACAAAGACCCATGTTGTGGGATGAAATGCGTTGGTTGTGTCATCATGTATTGCAAAAATGCAGAGAAGCAATGAAAGAAAGAATATATATGACAATCTGATGCTCTCCTTTTTTGGGATACTTTTTCACTATTGAACTATTTGAGCTTTTAGCTCTTCATAAACATTAAGGTCATTGTGATTTAATCAGAAAATGTCTGTACGATAGACTAGCTAATCGGCTGGTGCTTCTTCTCCTATAATTCTTAAAACTGCCTGACTGCCCTATAAGCCAGCCCGACCCTGCTTCAAACCCCAATGTTCTGCAATGTAGGCACCAAAGGGCACGAGCTGGTCCTTCAGCACCTTGGGAAGGGCTTTTCCTACCCTCTATGCTCCAGAGGCACTGAGCGCCTATTGAAATGAATATATGTATACCTTGTATTACCTTCTTAGCCCACAGCTAAGTTCCCAATCAACTCTCTCGTCTGTCCAGGCTCTACAGCTAAATATCCTGAAAACCTGGTTTCCTAACTTTGTGAGATCCACCCCTTGAGTAGTTTATCTCCTGTGAGACTGTTGTGTACAGGAGGGAGCACACAACCCTTATCCACCCCTCAGGCAGGTTATCTCCTGTGAGGAGACTTGCCTGTTCAGGAGCTGGCACACAGCCCTTATCCACCTCAGGCAGCTTATCTCCTGTGAAACTGACCTGTACAGGAGGGGGCACACAGCCCCGATCCACTCCTCAGGCAGCTTATCTTCTGTGAGACTGGCCTGTACAGGAGGTGGCATACAGCCCTGATCCACCTCAGGCTGTTTATCTCCCGTGAGACTGGCCTATACTGGAGCTGACACACAGCCCTGATCCACCTCAGGCTGCTTATCTCCTGTGAGACTGGCCTGTACCGGAGGTGGCACATGGAATGTATCCACCTCTCAGGCAGCTTATCTCCGGTGAGACTGGCCAGTACAGGATGTGGCAGACAGTCCTAATCCATGCTGCATACCTATTTCAGTGAAGTGAAACAGCATGCTCTAAGACATTCTTGAAGCTTCCATCAGGTTTTCGGGGTGCAGTGCCCTCCTATATACAAAATAAATCCCACTCTTGTGCGAGGACACCTGCTCTGCAACCTGTGTGTCATATCCCGGAGTATATTCACTCTGGAAAGCTAGACAAGCACATACTCTTGTACATCTGAAGAATCACATACATGATCTGCTCCAGTCAAGTTAGCCCCTATGAGGTAACATTCTAATCTTCCTTGCTCTTATCACAGGCAGGCGCTCCTCTTTCCGCCCCTATCCTTAAAGTATGCACCTATAGTGAGGTGACTAAGATGGGTATAAGGGTAGCTCCTCAGCAAACTGGTCTCCATTAAGTGAGGAGGACTGATCTCCTGGCATGACCTTTGAGTGAAGTGGTGTGATCACCTGCTGTGGTCATTGAGTGAGGTGAAGTGATCTCCTGCCATGATCATTGAGTGAGGTGGAGTGATTCCCTGCCATGATTACTGAGTGAGGTGGAGTGATCTCCTGCCATGATCATTGAGTGAAGTGGAGCAACTTCTGTCATGATCATTGAGTGAGGTGGAGTGATTGCCTGCCATGATCACTGAGTAAAGTGGAGTGATCTCTTGAACTGATCATTGAGTGAGGTGGAGTGATCTCTTGAACTGATCATTGAGTGAGGTGGAGTGATCGCCTGACATGATCATTGAGGTAGGTGGAGTGATCTCCTGCCATGATCATTGAGTGAAGTGGAGTGATCTCCATCCATAATCATTCAGTGAGATGGACAGAGACCTATCTGGAAATTTGCAAAGATTGGACTTTGCAAAGATTGGATGTTTCATGCCTTTGCAGGGGCAGCAGTTCTTAAGAGTTCATTCTGTTGCACTGATTGATGTCTGAAGCAGTGTACTTGAACTACTGGACAATGGTCAATCTGTGCCATTTACTTTGCTACAACCGACTGCAGTGCTTGATACTGGACAGCTCTATACTTCTGCCCAGGTTGGCAGACAGGACTAACATTGATAAGCAGTCTTGGAGATGGTTCTCTTTTTGACTCGAGTAGCTCAGCGTGATGGTTGCCTGAATGAATTTGATGCATTGTCTCTGGAGGATCTCCATGGTCCTCTACGTCTATGCTGTTAATTAACCTGCAAATCTCCCCCAGCACAGTCTTTATTGTTGACTCAGCGTAGACTACTACACCTATACCGATGATGCTTAAAATGCTCAATTTAATTCATGGTCACACCCAACCTAGGGCACAATGCAACACAATACAATTGAATAAGCTTAAATACCCAAAAACCAAAGCTCCTTTGGCTGCCATCCAAAATAAATTCAATGGGATAATGCTATTTTACCCTTTGTTTATTATAGCCTACATCCAAATCTCAACCCGAACAGTAAACAAAGTCAACAATTTAACATAAATCTGTTTAGTCCATTAGCTGCTTGCTCCCTGAGGACAGAGCCACAGTAGCATGTTTAGAACTGATTGGGAGCCAGATCACTGTACGTTTGTTTAGGCTGGAACTGCACTGAGATTACCCCGGCTGCACATTCAATTGGTACAAAGTGGCACAGTTGGGTTTGTGATTGGAACTCCCCGCAGACATTATATGTCTCTGTAGTTTAAGAAAGCCTGTGGTTATCCAATAGATAAAATTGTAGCTGATAACACTGACCCATTGAGTACACTGTAGTTTAATCTCAAGTTCTATTACCAAGTCAATTGTCAATTGATCGGCTGCTGGGGTTCTGCCATCATGTAGCAGCATCTGTACTGATCTGTACTGATGAACAAACATTTATTCAGAAAATAAATATTTTCTGTGCCACACAGCAAAACCTTGGAATGGACTTTTGTTTGAAGAGCAGTGATCGCCCTACTTGATGCATTCAAGGGAATGTCTTCAGGGCTTCTTAACTTTGCACATTTTATGCCACTGTTTCCACCAAAATGTCTCTTCCATTTCCTTGTGCTTGGATGCAGCGTGGAGTTGGCGCTGTAGTCTAGCAATTCAAATTTGTTAAAATTGCCGCTGAGGAATGTGGTAATCTAGGGGCAAATTCATGTGCAAGCGAGCAATGTCATAGCTCTCTTGCCCTGCTGTTGATCACACACAGTCAGACAACACCTGCTTAGGTTATGTGGCCTATCTGCGGGATATAGGAACAGGAGGGAATAGCCCCTGGAGACATGATGATACACCTAGACTGTAAGGAACTGTTAGAGTCCTTTGTCCCGAGAAGCTTGGTAAACGACAAGCTGGAATGCTGAGTTTTGTTCGGGAATTACACCATTTTAAATTTAAGGTGAATAAACAGATCAAACAGGTTTGTAGAGTCACCCATTAGTTTGCAGTTTTATTTAGATCAGCATTGGGGACAGTATTTGCTGGAAGTACTTACGCAGTTAGCAGACTGGAGTTACAGGTATTTGAGAAAAATATTGGAACGGAAGGTGAAACAAGGAAATTGCCCTGAGAATTTAGAGGCTGCCACAGTGGAGACTTTTTAGGGAGATGAAGTTACTTTAAATCTCAATTCGCAGAAGAATGAGCTTGGTGCCTTGGCTGTGGATGTCTTCAGAATTTGTAAGAGTTTCTGCATCTTTCCTTTTCAGCTTCTATGTTAATTTCCAGTGTGTTACTTCCGGTAAGGAGGCGGGAAGTATAGTTAGTGACAGTAGGTTGTAAGCAACTAGTATGTCTGATGGCCCTTAGGGACTGTGGATAGAGGGCAGGTTCAGAGGGTTTCATTTAACGTACACATGAACTCTGCAATCAATCTGAATTATATGATTGATGATTTTATGGAAGTTGGGCTAAAAACCTTGAGCATACGTCCTACTTCATCACCAGCTCTGCTATTCAGGGACAATGTGGTTTTGATAGCTCGTGGTGGTTTGGGCCCCAAAACATTAATTCGAGTTTGTTGTCACTCATGTAGGAGATTAGAAAGGCAGGGAATGTCATCAACAAGAAGGCTGTGTTAATGGGTGGCCCCCACGGCATCAGCTTTTTTTAGGTTTAAAGTATTTTATTGAAGCAGGGTGGGGTAGGACACAAAGGGGCAAGGAACAAGTAAACCACAGGAACCGCACATCAATGCGCATTATACAGTAAGTACCGCAATGCAGTTACAATTTTGCAAGAGGCTCCATCCGACTCGGGAGCATAGCTTTCGCACCTGTGGTCACATACAAACAACGAGGGGGGGAGAAAGGGAGGGAGGGACGGGATGGGGGGGAGGAAAGAAAATCAGGGGGGGGGGGACCAAGAGAGAACGAAGGAGAAAAGGAAAAGAAAAAAGGGGGGGAGGGGAAGGGGGAAGGGAAAAAAGGAGGGCTGAAGGGAGGAGAAGCAACCCCGCTCCAAAAACCTACCTAACCAAACAGAACCCCCAACTACCTAACCCCAACCCACCCCCTGTACTGTGCCAATATCTACAGTCTCCGCTACATGCAACTCTCCGCAAATCCCCGCTATACAGTACCGACCCCACCCAATCAAGCAGGCGGGTCCGGTGGCGGCGTCAGCCTTAACAACCTAAGGTATCTAGGGCAGGTGATCTCCCGAAACTCGGAACATAACAGGCCGTGAAAGGGCTCCCACAGTTCCTCAAAGGTATCAGTATCCCCCAAGGCTACTAAGGACATCTTCTCCATTCCAAGGACATGCCATAATCTGTGCAGCCAACCAACTACAGTGGGAAGTGTGGTAGTGCGCCAGTGTATGAGAATATTCTGCACCGCTGACCCCAGCGCAATCGCGATCTGTCTACCTCTCTTAGATCTAAGGGGATACATCAGCCCATTCGGCAACCCTAGCAGAACGTAGGCCGGGAATCTAGGCAGTTCTATCCCAAAGCATTTGTCCACCTCGCCCAAGACCTCTTCCCAATAAGGAGCCAGCAGGGGACATTCCCATAGTATGTGTGTTAGTGTACCAGTATTGCCACAGTTGCGCAAGCACGTCCCTGGTATTGCCCTGTCCATCTCGTGCAGTTTCTCCGGAGTACGGTACCAGTAGGTCGAGATTTTAGTGAAGGTCTCCGTAAGACCCGTGTGATAGGCCGAGTGACGTGCGCGGAAGGAGATGTGTTCCCATTCTTTATGGCTCAGCACGCGCCCGAGCTCTCGCTCCCAACGTTCCCGACCGGGGTTGTGAACATGAAAGGAGGGGGGCTGCAGCATTTTATACAGGTCTGAGATCAGTTTAGCGTCCGACGTGCGAGTAATTAACCAACGCTCATACGCCGTGATTTCCCGGTGTGCCGCGTCGCGAACTTGGGGTTGTAATGCCCAGTGGCGCGCCTGCATGTATCGCATGCGCTCCGTTTCCGGGAGGCCATAATCCCTCCTCAGGTCCTGGAAGGGGACAACTCCCTCAGGGCGGTACAAGTGATACAGAGTGCAGCAGCGGGCCACCCGCCAGCGCTCATAAGTGCCCTGCTCCATCCCGGGGCCGAAGTCCGGGTTGCCAATGAGCGGCGTAAAGGGAGAGGGGAAGGTGGTAAGCTCGCACCTGGCAGCCACCGAGTCCCACGTCCGGAGCGGGACCCGCGTTACCAGAGACGCATAGAGATTGGGGGGTCGATGGGCCCGCTTCAAGAATGGTACTCCCTGCAGCGTCCTACCCGCCACCGCCTGATCCTGGAACAGCCAGTGCTTATCAGACTCCCACCGGCTCCATTCCACTAGATAGCGGAGCTGCGCGGCCTGGAAATATTTCCGCAAGTCCGGTATCCCCAGCCCCCCGGATTCCGGTGACAGCATAGCGATGCTTCTCTTGATCCTCGGCCTGCGGCCCTGCCATACGAACCGCGCAATGGCAGTCTGTGTCTCCGCAAGCCACCCCGCGGGGGGCTGGAGCGGCAACGCTCTGAAGAGGTAAAGCACCTGAGGCAGGAGGGTCATCTTCACCGCGGCCACCCTACCCAGTAACGACAGCGTGCCCTTATCCCACCGGCCCAATTCCTCCCTGATTTTCGCGCCCAGAGCCGCGTAATTAGCCGTGACCATCTCCGGGAGGGAGGGCGCCAATAGGATCCCCAAGTACGGGATCCGGTCCCTGGACCAGCTCAGAGGGTAAAGCCTCTGTAGTTCCGCTCTAGTGGCGTTCGTAAGCGAAATGTCAAGGGCGGCCGACTTCCCCAGGTTCACCTTGAAGCCCGCCACGTCGGCAAATAAGTTCAGTTCCTCTACACAGGCCGGCAGCGATCTCCGCGGGTCATCCAGCGTCAGAATGACATCATCCGCGTACAGGCTGATCGCATGATGGAATTCACCCATCTTGACACCGACAAAGTCGGGGTTCTGCCTAACCCTCTGAGCAAAAGGCTCCATGTACAGGGCGAAGAGCAAAGGGGAGAGTGGGCACCCCTGTCTCGTACCCCGCTCAATGGGGAAGGGTCGAGAGCTACCGCCGTTCACCCGGACTACCGCAGAAGGGAACCGGTAACAATTGAAGATCAGATGACGGAACTTCTCCCCAATCCCGAATTTGCTCAGGACCATCTCTAAGTAGGGCCAGTGCACCCTGTCGAAAGCCTTCTCCGCATCTATGGACAGGAGCATCCTCTCCCCAGGGATCCTGGAAGCCTTCTTGAGGATGTGTGTCACCCTCTTTGTGTTATCTACTGTTTGCCTACCGGGCACGAAGCCCGCTTGGTCCGAGTCAACCATGCCCGGGAGGTGCAACGCCACACTTTCAGATCTGTGTTCAGCAGCGAAATGGGACGGTAGGACCCACAGGCGGACCTGTCCTTACCCGGCTTCGGAATCACGGAAACCGTGGCCTGGAGAAATTCGGAGGGGATGGCTCCCGGCTCTGCGAAGGAGTTGAAAAGGCGGGTCAGTAGAGGCGCCAGTTCCTGACAGAAGATTTTATAGAACAGCGGGATAAAGCCATCCGGACCCGGGGCCTTGCCCAATTTAAGCCGGGATATCGCCGTGATCACCTCCTCGATACGGATGTCACGCTCCAGATACTGAGCCTGATCCTGAGACAACGACGGGAGCGGGACCGAGTCCAGATAGGCCATCTCAGCCCGGGCCGAAGGGGCCTCCCCGGTGTAGAGGTCAGCATAAAAGCTGCGAAAGACGTCCGCTATTTGCTCATCAGCCGTGACCCTACCACCGGTCGGGTCCACCAGTTCCTTCACTCGGTGCTGCTGGTGTTACACCCTAAGCTTGTTAGCCAGGAGCCGCCCACACCGATCGCCCCCTGTGTAATATTTGTGTTTCAGGCGAAGCATCGCATACTCCGCCCGGTCCGTGTCAAGGGCCGCCAGGAATTTCCGTGCCGCCTTCAGCTGCCTCCACACCCTGGGGGCCCCTGTCCTATGATGAACCTGCTCCAGCTCCCTCACCTGCCGGGTGAGCTCATCTCTCTTGAGCTGTCGGTCCCTATTCTCGGCCGAGGAAATCGCTATAAACTCGCCTCGGAGCACCGCCTTCAGGGCTGCCCACTGTGTCGCACGAGAAGTATCCCCAGTATCATTCATGGTCTGAAAATCCAAAATGGCCGCCCGGATCTGATCCACCACCGACCGCCTGTGCAAAAGCGTGTCCCGGAGCCGCCAGACCCCTCTCGGCCGAACCACCGGGGGCAGAGTGAAAGCGCCCTCCACCGGAGCGTGGTCAGAAAGAGAGAGGACCCCCATGTCCACACTCGAAGCCAAAGGAAGCATTGGGCCCGACACAAGGAGATGATCTAGTCGCGCATAAGATCTATGGGCATGTGAGAAGTAAGAGTATGCGCGGGTGGTGGGGTGGAGGTGGCGCCACATGTCATGCAGATCCAGCTCCTCAAGTCGAGTTCGAATCGAGCCCGAAAGCTCACCCAACTGGTGGCGCCGCTGCACAGACCTGTCCATCGCCGCGTCGAAAACCAGGTTCAAATCACCCCCCAACACTATGTGCCTATCAGAGGTGGATGCTACGTCCTCCAGAGCCCTGTGTAAGAATTGGTCCTGATGATCATTGGGGCAGTAGATGGTGCCAACAGTCAGTGCTAAACCCCCCATCTTGATCCTGTACACTAGGAGTCTCCCTTTCTGTTCTGCTACCTTGCACACGACCTCTCCCCTGAACCCCCTAGAAAACAAGGTTGCCACCCCTGCCGTCTTGGAGGCGCTAGAGGAGAACAGCTGCGTGGGGAACTTAGGGGTACGCATCCTCGAGCAGTCCTTAGCCAGCAAATGGGTCTCCTGCAACAGGCAGATATCCGCTTGTGAGTTTTCCAACAAGGATAACACTGCCCGCCTCTTAACCGGATTATTCAGCCCTTTCACATTGAGAGTAAGCACCTTAAGAGCCATCAAGGAGGGGGATCAATGGAGCACATGTCAAGAGGCAAAGCCCCGCAGGCAAACACAGAAGGCACCACTCGAGGCTTCAAAACAGAGCAACTTTGAACCGTCCACTGGCACAGTCCAGTCCCCAAACCCCAACCCCCCACAACTAGAAAAACCCCCCCTGTCCCCACACAACCAAATCTACACCACCCCCCGCAACTGGCCCCCCCTCTAGGCCCCAGAATCAAAACATCTGCCCGCCTGTCCCAACCCCATTCCCTGCTACTCAAACTTTTCAAAAAAGACATTGTCCCAGTCCGGCCCGTAACGGGCAAGGCCGTGGTAAATCAGTCTAGTGGACGTCCAGCCACCTCCTCCAGCACTCGTCATTTCTCCCAGCCCACCCCCCGGATCCCCGCACCTGCAATAGGAATAAGCTAGAGTAGACTCCCCCCGGAGTGAGTTCAGGCCGTCAGGGCCACTTCGCCGTTCGCCGCCACTCTGGAGGCCTCCTGGATGGCGGCCGCCATGTCCGCCCTGATCACGGGCGAGCCTGGACGCTCCGACGGAGGAGAGGCCCCCCCTCCAGCTTGCTGCCATCCGTCACGAGTGCTTCGCCTCCGCCGCGGAGCCGGGGTATCTGTATCCGATGCTGTGAGGCCCAACACCGCGCAGACATCCTGGAGGGACCGAAGCTGATGTAAAACACCGTTCCATCGAAATATCAGACGGAAGGGATGCCCCCAAGAGTACTGTGTCCCTCGCTCCCGGAGGAAGTCAGTGGCGATCTTGAATGATTTCCTCTTCTGTAGCGTGACTGTAGATAAGTCCTGAAACAGAGTCACAGGGTGGTCCCGGAATCGGAAAGATTGCTGCCCTCGTGCTTCTCGGAGGATCCGCTCCTTCAAGGGAAAGTCCGGGAGGAAGGCCAGAATGTCCGGGGCGGGCGCCGTAGCTCTGCGGGGGCGACCCACCCGATGTGCTCGGTCTATGCGGATCCGAAAGTCCTCCGACTCTCCCAGGATCGCACGAAAGAGGGCCACCAGATATGCAGTCACGTCTTCACCCTCCTCACCGGACGGCACACTGCGGACCCGTATGTTGTTCCGCCTGGACCGATTTTCAAGGTCCTCGGCGTGGGCTTGTAGCTCAATCTGTTGCTCCCGCAGTCGCAGGACCTCCTGCTGCAAATGGGTGATCTCTTCATCCCTGGAGTGACCCGCTTCCTCCACTGTGTTCACACGTTCCCCCAGGGAGTCCATCTCTCTCCTTACTTCGCGGACCTCCCCGGCCACCTCACGCTTGAGCGTTTGAAAGTCCTCCCGAAGGGAGCTAAAGAGCGATTCGAGAAAGGATCTCGTCACCGGGGGTTCTCCACTATCTGCTCCCCTGGTCGAGGCCGGGGAGGTTGTGGCGGGTTGGGTTCCTCCGCTGCGTAGGGCGCCGCGTCCCAGCATGTCCGGCAAGGTTCGTTCGCCCCGTCGCTGTCCTCTAGCGTTCGACATTGCAGCTGAGTAGAGGACGTTGAAGCTTACTGTCCAGCAAAGAAAGCAGCTATATGCCAGTCGGGGGCAGCGCCACACAAAGAGCACCAGGAGGGCCGAGCTGCCCGGCCGGAGACCACAAAATGGCCGCTCTGTAATGTCGAGGGGCCAACGCCCAAGATGGAGAACTCCTCTCCGTCTCCGATCCGGGATCCAAAAATCCGGCCAGTGGGCAAAGTCACGGTGCGATGGTCACCGGGGCCCGTATCCTCAGGGGGAGATCTGCCCCGGGAGCCCCGTTCCTCTGCTCCTGCTCAGACAACTGTCCGGAGCGGCCTCTCCCAGCGGGCCTCTTCAATCCACGGGCTGGCGTAGTGAGACGATGCCGACTCCGCCTCCGCTCTTCACCTCCGCTCTGCTCCGCTCCGTACCACCGCCGTCGGACAACTCCGAGCCGTTCGCGAAGCCGCTGCTGACTCCCACTCCAACAGCTCATGCACCGCTGCGGGTTTCACACACAGGTGGCTGGGCGCTCCGTCATGCACCGAGGGTCGGGAGACTCGCGGCTTCCGGCTCGCACACGGGCCATTCAGCGGGCCCCGACCCGGGCTTCACCGGTCAGAATCTCACCCCCAACGGCGCAACCGGGCTCAGCAGTCGCTCCACACCTCCACCGTGGGCACCAGGCTCAGTCGCCGCGTGATCCGGGGGGGAATCAGCGGTTACAAGCGGTGCAGGAATTCAGGGGTCCGGGAGCTCTCGGCAAGTGCGACCTCTCAGCCCGCCATCTTGGCCACGCCCCACGGCATCAGCTTTTCTGCTATCTTTGGGCCCATTAGAATGTCGGGCAGATTGCCACCGCCCGCATGGCGGTGGCGATTCGCCCGACATTCTCTCCCACCCGCATGCCATTCCCTCCCCTGCCATATTACTGCCATATTACTATAGCAGGGGGGACCCGGCGGACGAAAAGACCGTCTGCCAGTTTTCCGCCCGGTCGATGAGTCGACCGGGCGGAAAAGCTTTTAATATGGTGGCGGTGTCTGTTAGACACTGCCAGCCATATTAGGATGCATGCGGTCATTTACATTGGGGGCCCATAGCAGGCCCCCAGGGAATCGGGGTGTGGGGGGTGCACATGGGGTCTACCTATGGTACCCCCCTGCATTGCCATGGACATGGTGACAGGCACTCCGCGGTGCCTGTCACCTTGTGCATGACAATGCACATAGTGCACTCCCAGCATTGTGGCGGGCCATGCTGTGAGCACCGCCTGCCACAATTCTAGGAATGGACAATGCCACGGTGGCGGTGGCATCCTAATCACCGGTGCGGGACCGTTGCCGCCCGCCATCCTATTGGCCGCCTTAGTGTCAACAAAACTCAACAAATTATTTTGATTATATTAGCATCAGGTTTTCCTCATCAACTTTGACCACTTTTGAGGTTCCATAAATTGGTAAAGCTTAGACCCAGACCATGTTTGGGGGTTTCGGTGTAGAAGGGACTCTGAGGGTGTAGAAAGCAGAATCTGGCAGTTGTACAGGCGCCTATGAAGGTGACATCTGAGGATCCAGCGGTCTCAGATGCCTGCGGGCCACCAAACTGGGCTTCCTGAAGAGGATCCTTGGCTTCTCTCTCTGAGCTATTGTAACAAGAGTTACAACTAAAATCAAAGGAATAATAGCTCCTCATTTCAGGAACTTTTCAATCATAATGAGTCAGGTAATACATTACATATCAAAGATGATCAATAAAGTAACTGCGAGGTGGATTGCCTATTGTAAAATGAAAGCCATTCGTCTGTTGCTTTGCTGTCTCAATGTAAGTTTCTATCTTTGTGCCAGAAACTAATTCCTATAACAGTGGACTTTAAAGAGAGCTGTCTCCTGCAGAAGGTGTTCTGTAGAGTTCATGATCATACGTACCTGAACTACCCTTCCAGCTTCTTTTTGATACTCCTCAACAGAAAAATTAAATGCGGCTCTTGCTAGTTTCCGCAGGCCAGGGTTTAGCATACAATCTGTGCAATTATTCTTGTGAAACCAACAAAGATGGCTGTTACCAGTTTAACTGGTGTAGGCATTATTAAAATGTGCACACACAGCTGCTATTTACTACTGATGCTCCGTCCCTACAAACCCCAGGTTCATTTCTATTTTCAGTTTTTACGACTAACAACCATAAGGCAAGGCGTCCATTCATCTCTATTGCTAAAGGCAACTTGTCAATGGTTGTACAGAACTGTGCTTTCATTTGTTGCCGCGAACCTACTTGACTGTTTCCTGGTGCCTTCTGTTTCGTGGGGGAGCCGCTTCATCGCCGCTGGGGAGAGTTTTCTCAAGCATTACTGGTACGGCGAGGAAGAAGAGGAGGGCAGCCTGGGGACGCTGCAGTAAAGAGGGAAGTAGAGGAGGGCAGCCAGGGGGCGCTGCAGTAAAGAGGTAAGTAGAGGAGGGCAGCCAGGGAACGCTCCAGTAAAGAGGTAAATGGTTTTCAGTTTTTTTTAATTACTGTTAACTAACTTCTTAATAGAGGGGTGGAGGTCTAGAGGTGAGCAGCGTAGCGGAGCTCCACGGAGTTTGTTTGCAACTCCATTGACCTCCGTGTAGCCCCGCTACGCCCACTACATCCAGGGTTAGGCAAATTATCCAAACTTTTTATCGGTCTGGATCTTCTTCGACAATTGATTTTATAATTATCCCCTTAAACTTTAAGAATTGTGTGAAGAATATATTGGTGCAGTTAACTGAATTTAGTGACCACGCTTTATTTCATTGCACCTTTTTTTTTTGCCCATATCCTTTTAAATCAAATACACTTTCTGTCCCTAAACCGCTTTTAATTTGACAAATGGCTGCACTTTAAAATGGTAAAAAAAAAATGATTCATATTCATTTCTCCCGTTGGTGGTAGTGGGAATGTCACAGGAGATTCAAACCTTTGTAGACCCACAAACAAGTAGTTCACAAGTGGTGGTTGCTTTTAGCAAGATTTTAACTTCCATAAAAACCGCACTTTTTCGACCAGTACCTCAAAAGATCCCACAGCCTAACAAATGGTTTGAGCTTAATTGCTCCCAGGCATCACGAAATTTGACAAAAGCCCTTAACATACATCCTAAAAATCAAATACTGATAAGAGATCTGAGGGCAAAATATAAATTGGCAATATAGGAGAGGAAGAGGCAATTACGGAAGGAGGCATGGGAAAGTCCAATTTTTTTTCTGCCAAAGCAGTCACAGTTTCTGAGTTAGTTGCAGGTGGTTGTGCGTTGCCCTTTCATTCTTTTCCACTCTCTGGTTTTCCTGACAAGTCCACTCAGTTTTGCTCTAAATCTGCACTGGATTCACAAGGGTACAATTTTAATATCAGAACTTCCCGTGCATAGCAGGATTGGCTGAAATCATAGCTATGCGTGTTCACTCAACTTGCACCTCACTTACTCCTGAGTATGATCAACATCGCAGGCAACCCTCAGGAGTAAGTGTGGTGGACACGCGCATTAGGAAGGTTTCTTAACACACACAATGGTAAGACATTGTGGGTAGCCACCAGTTTCCCAAAGAGCACCTTTTGGGGTCTGCTCTGAAAAAGACCGTTACCTCTCCTAGGGCCATATGTATCAAGCCAAATTGACTTCGCAAATGCAATTTGGACAAATGGTATGTATGAAGGAAATGTGTTTTGAAAATATGGAATCGCAAAATGTGCAATTCCTTATTTTGCGATTGCATTTAAGGAATCGCAAATTTTGAGATTCCTTAAATGCAATGTAAGAAGCCAAAAAATTCGCAAATTGCCCTTAAGGAATCGCAAATGACCACCAACTTCTAGTTGGTGGTAAGTTGCGAATTCCTTTCAAAATGCATATTTTTTCATTTTTCAAAGTGTCATGTTATTATTATTATTATTATTATTATTTATTTTTATAGAGCGCATAGTCACCCTGAAGTATCCCAGTGCTAGGAACCCTAACTCTACAGTTCAGCGGGCCAGGGGCAGAGGGAAGGGGAGGGAAGTGGGGAGGGGGGACAAGGTTCATGATAAGGAAAAAAAGCATAAAACATTAGGGGAAAAGATGAGTCTTTAGCTGCTTCCTGAAGCGCAGGTATTGTGATTCGAGTCGCAGGCCGCGGGGGAGCGAGTTCCAAAGGCGTGCAGCTTGGACCGAAAAACGTCTTCCTCCTGATCGGGCTTTCTTGAATCTGGGGGTGGTAATGAAATTTTCGGTATCTGAACGGAGGGATCTTGTAGCTTTATAGGGAGTGATGAATTTACTGAGGATTGGGGGGGCTTGATTTTGCAGCGTTTTGTGGACTAGGCATAAGGCCTTGAATTTGACTCGCTCCCTTATGGGGAGCCAATGGAGGAGTTTGAGAGCCGGTTTAGCTGAGGTTCTGGCGGGGGTGTTTGTGATAATCCGGGCCGCGGTATTCTGGATTCTCTGAAGCTTGTTGAGGGTCGCTTCGGGGGCGCCTAGATAGATCACATTACTGTAATCCAGCCTCGATATAATTAGGCCTTGGATTAGTAATTTTTGGGATCTGAAGGGTAAGAGGGGTAAGACTTTCCTCAAAGATTTCAGGAGGCCGAAGCAGGTACCGGCTACCTTCTTTGCCTGTACAGTGAATGAAAGGTCAGTGTCGATCCACACACCCAGACTTTTTACTTTGGCTTTTGGGTCGGGGGGGGCCCAGACAGGCTGGCCAGATGTTCGGGGAAAGTGGGATTCCTTTCGGGCCAAGAAGAAGGACTTCAGTTTTCGTCCCATTTAGTTTTAGGGCTGACCTATTCATCCAGTCGTGGACCTGCGTGAGGCAGTTGAATAGGTCAGCTGTTTGTTGTCTGGGATGGGACAGGGACACCACTAGTTGTGTGTCGTCAGCATAGCTGACGACGCTCACTCCGAATGGGGTGATGACTTCCTCCAATGTGGACATATAGATATTAAATAATGTGGGGCTCAGGGAGGAGCCCTGAGGCACACCACATTGGAGGGGCATTTCGGAGGAGCGGGCGTTCTTCTCCCAGATCTGGTAGGTCCGTTGGGCTAAAAAGGATGACAGCCAGGATAGGGCTGAGCCTTCCACACCAACTCTTTTGAGTCTTTTAATAAGGAGTTGATGGTTCACGGTATCGAACGCCGCGCTTAGGTCGAGGAGGATCACGTGACGTACATACATACCCTTAGGGCATGTATGTGCGCCACATGTGCACCCATGCAGATTTCAGGGGTGCAACAGGGTGTCCTTTGGACACCCCTGCACCCGTGAAAATATTCTCAATTTGCGATTAGCAAATTGCGAATCGCAAATTTCCCCTTCATTCCTGTGGGCCTCCTGGCCCATAGAAATGAATGGGAAATTACTCCTTAATAGCAATTAGTAATTTGCTAATCGCAATTAAGGAATTTTAAGAAATCGCTAAAAAGAAGCAAATTTCTACATACATACCATTTTGCGATTTCTAAATAGCGATTCCTTAAAAATCGCTATTTAGAAATCGCAAAATGGAATGTTGATACATATGGCCCCCAATCCTGTACTTACAACTGAGAAAAATCCTCAGTTGAAGCAGATTTTCACCAATGGTAAAATGTTGGGTGGGAAATTGTGCGCATCCATATACTTTGAACCAAGGTTATGTTTTTTCTGATAAGAAATGCTAGTTTGGGACGCTTTAGTGAAGTTTAAGTGCAGAAAATGTCTTATGAATCTGGCCTTTGGTGTTTTCAGGGTTGCGGGTGCTTTTCGCGTGGAGGGAGTCGAGGATCGCGAAGGTTGGATTGGTGGAGATGAGATGGCCTGGCTGGTGCATGGGAGGAGGGTTAGAACCTTTATTGACTTCTGCTGCAACGGTGGCTCTTTCACTGTCTGCCCTTCAGCAGGAAGGGCAGAGCTATTTAGCAGTACATGTGCAGTGATTGACAGTTGCTGCTGGCCGTCCGTTGATTAATGGTGTCTCTGTAGTAAGTTATTTAGAAGTATTGAGCTCTGGAGACCGCTCTCTTTGAGTTGTGGCTGCATAATTAGTCTGTTCTTGAAGACCTCCATACCTCTCTCTTCCTTCCTCCTTCCTGCCCTCCCATCCCTCCTTCTTCTCTATCTTTGAGGGATGCATTATTATATTATGTTATTTTCATACTGAAACATTCACTGGTACTTTTGGCCTTTTTATGTTGTCGGTGGCTGGCTGAGGTCTGTGATTTGTTGTTTTTCGCAATTAATGCCTTCTGTGGGTTAAAGGGCAGTCCACCCACCCCCGACTTTCTCCTGTCCTGAGTGAGTGTGGTTTGTGTTGTTGGTTGTTCCTGGGAAGTGTTACATCACTTGTGGTCCTCCACCTCATCTATGTCTGGTATAGCAGTCTGGTCCCTCATTAACCCCTTGCCTGCGGGGCTGATTCCCCCGCTGTGCTGGGGGGAGAGGGGCACGCACAGCGCACCTGTGCTCGTGACGAGCTCAGCTCCTCATGAGCCACGGTGGTCATGTGCTCATGACAAGCTGAGCTCGTCACGGCCACACTCGTTTCTGTAGAACGCTCGCACAGCAGGGGAATTAGCCCCGCGTGTGAGCGTTCTAACCGTTATGACGAGCTCAGCTTGTCATGAGCACACGGAAACCGTGGCTCAGGATGAGCTGAGCTCGTTTTGAGCATGGAAGGGGTTAAGGCCCTAAAAGCCCTCTGCATGGGCGACGGGTCTTGCCTTCCTCTATATAAACTACGTCAGAACATGTAAGCGTTAGGGAGGCATGACCTCCCTTCCCGTTTTTGGCAGGTTTGTCCCACATTTAGGTGGTCTATCTCAGTGCCCACTTTTAGCTGGTGTGGGACTCCGAAGGACTGCGTTTTAGCTGCTGATTGGCCAGTAGAAATGCTCCTCAGGAGGATTCAGGCTGCCTGTCGGGACACCGCGAGCAGCCTGTCGGGGCATAGTGCCCACACCATCATCCGCTCCCCCCTTGCATTTTATACACTTGCCCATATAATGATTACACAGGACACATTGTTATGGGTAAAGAACTGCTGCAGGTATATTTTCATACAACCAAAAGTATGACGTGTTAGTGGGTTATCTTACGGGCGATCCAGGGCAGGCAGCCCCTCGCCGCCCCGCCCGCCTTATGAGCCAGCCGGCACGGTGGGTCGATGCCTGGACAGTGCAGCCTTTGCTGATCCCCTTATGGATCACGTGATCATGTCTTATACTCTCGCCCCTTTCAGGGTGGAGCGTGGTATGGCACACCCCCGGTTGGTCAGGCCCCCCAACCGCCCGAAGGGCTAACGGGGCGCTGTCGCAGTTTACCTGGAACATCCCTGCGGCTCCAGGTCTTTGGCTCAGGCACCCTTACTGTGCCAGGCAGAGGTACCCTTACTGTACCCGTCTGCCGCAGAGGTACCCTTACTGTACCAGTCTGCCTCCAGATCGCCCTGTAACTCCGCCACTGCTCTGGAGGAGGCTGCCGTCGATGACAGAGCCCCCCACCTCAGAGTTCCCCACTTACATCCCGCAGCTTCCAGTGCCTCCCACACGACAAGGAGAAACATATCCATCCTGACCATGCCACATTGACCAGACACTTTCATAGTTATGTTCAAATTCTCCCTGACGCCCCTAACAATGGGGTCACAACAGGAATGAGGGAATAGTGCAAGGTTTTCCTCCTAAGACATTGCACATCTTGTGAAGTGCCAACCTACAGATGGCCGGACTCTGTATCCACCTGTGACCCTGGTTACTTATACCAGTACTGGAGTCGAACTACCAGATAGTGGGTCACATGTCTAGCTATAGCCCTTCCATGGTGGATTCACTGGGAACCCATCTATGTCCCTGCCAAAGCTGTTTCCCCCACTCCGGCCCTATCAGCCCTAGCCCGTCCCTAAAAGACACCTCACTGCCTGCTATCCCCCACTGCTTCGTGATGGGGTTTCGGGCCATGCACCCGATGTCTATGCTCCTAACATTTATGCACTTACAGGCTCCAGCTAGGGTGAGCAGCTGTCCCTAAACAGGCGAGGCGCACAATGGCCATCTCCCACCTTGGGGACTGTCCTGCCATTCTGGCTCTGGCGCAGGTGTTATTATCTGACTTGGGTTATCTTATGGGCGATGGGCTTGAGCATCCATTCCTCACTGAATGCTTGCAACCTTAATGTAAACCTTAGTTGTGTAAGCCCCTTCCTGGCAGCAAGCTTAGCTGGACCCCTGTTGAAATCACCTGCCTGTGCATGCCAACCAAGCTATCTCCCTTGGCGTCCTGCCCCGAGCTACAAGGCTTACCTCTCTAGGCATGTCACTAATTGTCCCCATCATGCGTTTAGGGCTCTTCTGAGATCTGCTTAGCCGATCTTCCTTCCCGTACCCTGTGCAGAGTGACTATTATGTCCGTCTCGAGACCAGTCACCCCTATTGGGCATACATTGGATCCCAGGCGGCTGTTTGACAAGCACCCTGTTCAGATGTAAAATCCAGTTGAGCAACTTGGGAAACTATTACTTTCCCACTATGCACTTTCGGGCATGTAAACACCGCTCAAGATCTCCCCACCCTAACCTGAATACCACTAAATAAATCTGACTCAGGCTGCACGCTTACTGGTGCACCTAGCCCAGGACCCTCCACTGCGTGTGAACCCTGCAGTTTGCATTAAGACTGTTGTTATTACCTGCCCACGTCTAGACATGGAGCACACATCTTCACCCAGTCCAACTGTTTGCTTACTGCATGCTTCTTAGTTGCATAAAATAAATAAGCTACCAAATAGCGCACACTCCCCTGGAGATCAGAGTGCTTTTGCTATCACACCAGTCGCATTATGGATAGATTTTTAATTTTGAGGCTTTCAACTAACTTGAACCTAGGTCCTCAGCTTCATATTCGGCCGCCCTAGCCATTAAGCTACCCTCGAAGAGTCAATAGCTTCCTTGCCTAGCTAACTGGGAGCTAGCCGCGCTGATCCATGTCCGCCCAGGTCTCAACTGCCCTGTGGACATTTCCATCCTTTCGGTGCATTATGAGTGACATTTTAAGGCTAAGAATGACACTTTATTGCTGGCAATAAAACAATGAGGATGCGGGAGACCCCTTACAGTAATCACTCCCATTTGACCAGCAAGAAACTCTAAGAAGACCATGGTTTGAGGCAGCTTTGTGAGATAACTCACCCTTGGTGGAGTGTGCCTCCCTGCAATACTTCACCTTGTGCCCTGTGTTCCCCCCATCATCACTGAAAGGTGTCTTTTGGATCAAGTCAAAAACCTCCTATATGCTGGTTGGTAGAGTCACTTACTAATTATAATACTATTGGTGAGCTGCTGCTGTGTTACCGCACAGCAAACAATCACCGAATATTCGGTGCAAACACATTTAGAAATTGAGGGTGTATGCCCATGGACTGTCAATAACTCTTGCCAGCGTGGGCATGAGAGAGCTGGCCTGTATCAAACCCAAGCTGCTCCAAACAGGGGGGGGCCCCAACTCAGTATTTACCAAGGGGAATTGATAGTCATACTCCCTGTGCCGCGGCACACGAGAATGCATCCCTACCCTCAAATCTTACAAAATGCAGCATAAGAACGTGCCAGGTCCCCCCAACATCCTGAAAGCGACTGTGCGCTATGGTATTTACTGATCTGCAGGGACTTTTAAAGCGTTTGTAATCGTGCAATTGTATTATGGCAATAGCTAAGTTAAACCTGCCTCAACGAATAACAAAAACCTATTCCAACCACTTCTTTAGGAATGAAAGAAGCACGACAATCCAGGAATTAATGCGGGGTACCTGACGACGTCCAATATTATTCAAATACTTAATGATCAATAACTTAAGACAAAGCAAAGTCCTGAAACAGTTTGAAGCAAAATTACAATGCCAATCGCTCTGTTAACATTTCCGTAAATAACCCATGTCGAGAGTTAAGAATATCCTTAGTAGTATGGCCTTAAGGTACCCCTATCAGTCCTCTGCTTCCTTCCAAAGCCCTTTATGAAAGATATTTAGCGAAATCTGGAATCCGCTGCATTAGGGCAATGGTCCATCCTAATTGCATGGAGCTCATTATGCTTTGCAATAACTTTTATTTCAGTCTAGAATTGTTTGAAATAGAGGGTAGGCCCACTGATCCTTGGTTCGTGCTCACTTGGATTACTAGTGTACCAACCTGTACAGGCATCAGTTCAAATTTGCAATCGCGGACACATTCAGTGCTGATTCGTTAAAGGTGTTGTGATGTATCTCGTCCTAAAATGTGTTTCCCACTGTGATATACATAAATGTACTAAAGTGTGCCTTATGCGCTAACACTCACGAAATAACCTAACATAGAACGACAAGTTTGCAATTTAATAAACAATAGGTAAACTAGCATTAAGGTGTGCAACAGCATTGCATTGGAGTTTGTAATATGCAACCATCCATCTCACCACCTAAACTGAAGATGTGTGTTCATGGCTCATAGAATTAGGTGCTAGTCCATTTTCCAAAAACGCAATCTTTGACAATCATTTATGGGCACATTTTTCACTGTACACACACGTGTCATTTGATAAATTGAGAAATCAAGTGGGTGAAAGGATATTTTGATGCATATTGCCTTAGATTGTCTCCACAGCCATCAGCCAAATGATTTTAGTCGACTCATAAGGTGTGGTTATAATATCTGTGCCCGCATTTACTTTTCTGGGTGTGTCTGGAGCAGGGGACACCTGATCACTGCTGTTAATCGTTGCCTTATTGGAGTCAATCTCTGCCAATTTTCTGGATATTCATTTGAAATAAATGTACTAAACGAACTATAGATGGAGCAGTGCACACAGCCAATGTTACTCGCAACGTCCGACTTGGGAAGGGCCACAGGCCCACTTTGGCCAATCAAGAACTATACGATAATATAATGTATACGTTTTTTTTTGTTTCAATATTTTAATAAAGCTCCTAGTGTAACCAGGCTGCCCTTTAGGGGCGCTGAAGATTATGTACAATATTGACAGGCCTACATAAAACCTCTACATATATTTGTAAGGCCTATGCTATAATTGTTTATAACGAATACACTTCCTGGTTGTGCACAATTTCCTCTGGGACAGTTAAGCACATACTGCACCCACTTTGCTCCATCCCAGCTCCGGTGTCGGAAGAAAGCTAATCCCACCTCAAGCCAAAATCTGCATTATGAAATGAGTGGCCAAGCCAAAGCTAAATGTTGGCATGACAGCAGCATCAAAGAGACAAATCATGGGGAAATGCAGGGCAAACCACCCGCTCCCTGACATCTTGGCGTCGGGGGGAGGGGGGCCACCCGTCCCTGGGATACTACGCGCAGCCCTGTTCATCCCGAGCATGTGCCCAGTTTTAGAACAAGAGCTGCTGACGCCCCAGGCAAGGAAGGATGAGATGAGGGAACCCATCCCTGTGCACTCTGGCCACGTTTTGCAGTCAAGGTTGCGTTTCTGCTGAGTGCATCACCAAACGACACCGCTGCATCTCTGCGTGGAAGGACTCAGAGCAGCTGAGGAGACCAAGGCTTGCTACCCTGGGCCCATGCACAATAATCGCTGTGCCGGAGCGAGCAGACCGTGACAAAGCCATCTGACTGTCATACATTCTGAACATTAATACGCGTCCCCTCGGTTAGAGGCGGCCGTGTGATGGTATGCGCCCGCCTTTCAATGGAACAATCGAGGGGAAAGAATGTGAGGGGCGCTCGGGCTGGTGGATAAGTATTGAAGTGGAAAAATTGTCCGGCGGCATACTTCACAAACTTCTCCTGCTTAAAACCGAATGCAAAGAATCCAAGGTAATAAAACTAAAATGAACGGCATTTATGGAGAAGGCAATGCAGCAGGAATAAACAATAAAGGCATCCCCCACAGCACCTACAACACAGCTTGCAGCACCGAAGAGCACGGCACCTCGCCAGCTCAACCCGTCTTCCACATAACTAAAAGCCCCTGGTGGCACTAGAGGTGTCAGAAGCCAACCCCTGCATCTTAAGTACCAGTTTTCTAAATTAAATTCCCTCTAAAACATTTCTTTCTCAAAGCACATCTAAGCCCCACACACCCAGGCCAAAGGCTAAGCCTCCTTTCCAGCTTCAAAACATGCCACCTTTAATACAACATAGAGGCCAATAGCTGCATATCCTTTGCAGTGGCGGTTCCTCCGCTGGAGTGTCGTCCCACTGCTTTTAGCAGTGGGAATGGGAATGCAGGAAAAATAAAATGATACTAACTCGAGGTCACTATAATTTTATTTATTCTTAGGTCTTTGTGGGGTGGGGCTGCTCTGCTCTCAGAGCAGAGGAAGGAATGGTGGGACACCGTTAATTGTACATGACTGTTTGACCGGCCCTTCCGGGCCCGCCACACAGTCATGTGCACTTTGCATTTGCAGCGTGCATGGAGAACATGCCCAGACCCCAATTCCCTATCTGAGCGCCAATCCACGATGCTCAGACTAATCACAACGTTTCATTGCAGCATTGTGATTGGTCAGGAGAGACTTGCTGCTTCCTCTTCCGACTAGAGTGGAGGGACGACAACGAGGGACGCTATGGAGAAACACAAGGAGGTAAGTTTTATTGTTTTTATCTCCATCCCACGCCCACTCCCCAACTCCTGATCCGTGCCAGCCGCTACTGCTAATAGGGAAAGTTGACACTTGCAGTTAAACAACTCTGAATGTGTTAATGAAAACCCTGCTGGGGCCGCTCCTGGGATATTCCTTTGATGGTCATTGCTTTAACCCCTTAAGCGCTGCCGTCGGCCAACGGTCGTCGCGTGCACTACCTTGCCAGTGCTGCGCACGACCGTTGGCCGACGCGGCCCCACCCGTTTTTCGAACGTTCCGCACTGGGCGCTGAACGTTCGACGCTCTAAACGGGTTAACAAAACATCATTCACACTGTGCATACATTGGCAGAGCATAGGGCAGTGGCCCTAGGAGAATATGTTATGTCCAAGATCAAACAATTTGGTAAATTTGGAGACCCTATATTGTAAATCAGTACTGCTTGTTCCAAAAGCAATTACATTACCACCATCTTACATTTTAGTGACTAGACCATGAGAATAGGCACTGTCTACCCACGCTCCCACAACGCAATATCAGTACAGTTGTTATTATTCACAAACGTGGGAAGAGTTTTTAGATTGATTCAAAATAATCCTGATCTTGGGCAAAAAATGGGAGGTGAGGAATAAGTTAAAAAGTTGATTGAGAAAGAGCACATCATTTTGGCCAAATGGTAATGTTAGAATTAAAAACCATGTCTCCTTTGTTCCAGTTTCCAGCAAGGCCACCAGGCCACAAGGAAGGAAGTGATTGTGATGGAAAGAGTCTATCCTTTCAAGTGATAAGTCACTCTACTATGTGCCTTGTCCGGTTTCTTAATGCAGTGTTTAGAAGAAGGACATTTAGGTAAAAATGTAATGCCAGAATTAGATGTCAAGGTTAGTGATGATGTCTGGCCACCCCAGAGACCCGCCTTGTTAGGAGTTCTGCCAAGGTGTTTATCTATAGAACTTCCAACTTATACTGTACCTATTAAAAAACACCTTCCCCAATATTTTCACGTAATGGGGAAAAGGAAGAAGTAGATTGTAAGTTCTTTTCTTTAGGTCTTAGGGCAGTCTATGGTTACTGAACAGTATCTGTGGTTGATACGATTGTTTACTATTAGTGCTTCGGGTCTTTCGACCTGGATGACAGTTATTCATGTTGTAAATGTGTTTCTCCAAACGTGCCAATAGGGACCAGTCAGGGCTTACTCCAGGAAGTGATACATGGATTGGAACTCAAATACAGTACGACACAGTAATCACACTCAATATGTTAAATCTTTTCAATGACCTAAATGCACTCTACAGCTTGTAGTCCCCCTATCCTCAAAACATTTCTTCTGATGTCTCTGCATGCTCAAAGTGTCTACACAAGTGAAAAGTGTCTCCACACAAGCACAGTGTCCTACAAAGTGATGTGGGAAAGTCAGGACCCTAGTAAGTGTCTTTGTTGAACTGGGCTTCATTTCTGAGAGTGTTTAAGTTTGTAACATAGATTTTGTTAGTGTCTGTTCTGCCATGTCTTCATTTTCCTCCTCTCATTTTCCTTAGGCCTAATGTGGTCTCGTCTCTTCCTGCACCCTGCCTGATGCAGCTCCTTTCTGAAAATATCCGTACTCAAGCCCCTTTGGTGTGTTTTCTTGAATTAGTTCTGCTATCTATCTTCCTAGATCTACTTCTTCCTCCATGCTCAGAGGCTGTTTGGTATAAATGACTCTGTCTGTGTATTTCTTTGTCCCCCCTCCCTATGCTCCGCCCGGTGTGTGGCCACGCCCGGGTATTGTAGCAGACCCGATGATGAAGCATGTCCCACACAGTGTGTGCGAGTGAGGGTAGTTTTTCATCACTCATGAGTGTGCCAATGCTTGCACACTTTTGTTGATTTTGTGTTCTTTTTTGTCGTCTCCACCCCTTTTGTGTGTATACTATAGTGACATAGGGGGTTCGGGGTGGAAGATTTGTATATAGACCCTCTCCCCTTTTGTGTGTGAGAATATAATGGTATAAATGACTCCCCATCCCCAGTGTCTTCCTCGCCCATCTGTTTCCACAGCCTGAGGCACTGCATGATCCATCCGTGACTCACTTGCGTACTTGAGTCCACGCCCTAGTGTCTTCCTAGCCCAAGGGTCTCCCCGTCCCCAGTGCCTCTCTCACAATGGTGTCCTTCTCGCTCCAGTTCCTTCTTTTAAAGATGATTTTGATATAATTAAATGTGTTTTTAACATTATGAAATTCTCTGTCCTTAACCAAAAGCACTGCACTTGTAAAACCGTCTTTTCTTGTGCTTGGCTAAACTAGGCAACAATTAGGCCTCACTTCCGTTTTGGAATTGAACACAGCCATGTTGTGTGTTTTCATTTCTCATTCTAGCACCGCATGCAGAAAGATGTGCACTGATGCTTTGTACTGACATGCTTGCTGATCTTGAAGAACTACCGAGGAAGCATGTTGCTACATTCAAGTCTCTTCCTGCATATGTAACTGTACGATTAGTCATTTAAGAGACTTCCATTGTTTTGTGTAACTAGATTTTTGCTGCCACATCTGATAACATGACGGGAGAATAGAATGAATTAATATTCATTTAGCGGATTGTGCCAGGATAGTGGCATTCGGTGACGTGTTATTCTGTATTGTTATTTCTTTAGCTTTGCTCACCTGCTCACATACAATCACTGAACGGTTTTCATTGACTTCTATTGTGAATGTTCTTATAGAAGATGGCACATTTTGGCGGTGAGCCAGTCTGGTTTGCACTGACTCTAGAGACTAAATCCTTATTGTTGTATTGTTTTGTCTCATGCTTTGGACTTAGAATACTTTTACTTTGACTTTATATCATTCTCTTGTTGCAATTAGCAGTATACTAATTCCCTATATTGATTTACTATGCACTTTGATCATTACCATTTTGTCTTCTGTATTGCACCTTCAAATATTTTTAAAAACCTTAATGGGTTACAGTTTACTACTGACTACAGGGGCTTATTTTCTCCAAATGATAATTATTCAATGTGTGTTTGGGTGCCATTTAGGGAAATATTGCCTCAGACATACTTGAGGTTCAACACCAAACCCAATCCTCCCTAGATGATTCATCTTGATTATATATGAAGATAGTGTCAAATCATACTAGTTCCTATGTGCTCCAGCCCCAGTGTCTTTCTGCCCCCTTGCCTCCCAGGCCCTAGGACCTCCCTGGCACCCCTGTATGCCTAGCCCCAGGGTCTTGCCAACCAAAAAGCCTCAATCGCACTATTGTCTTTAAGGACTGTTAGAACCGGCTGTCTCTAGTTGGCAGAGGTATACACTTCTGACAAATAGGGACACACCTTTTCCAGTCAGGGCAAGGGGATCACACCCTTTGATAACCCCTGCTCACCCCCTTGGTAGCTTGGCAGAGCAGACAGGCTTATCTCAGAGGCTGTGCGTTAAGCATTTATGACCACATACAGTAATAAAGTGAATACACTACAAATGGACACGACACAGTAGTATTATAAAAATATGTATTTTTATATAAGGCTTAGCACAAGACCAAATAACGACAAAAATATACACAATCTTAATAAATACTCTTGGAAGGGAAAATAATAGTTCAAATGCAGTTTCTTCTTTAGCACAAAGTCTTTCGTATCAAAATCAACTCTTCTTCCTGGAAACATAGTTCTTGGCAACAATGTAACCCACACGGGAGTCACACGACTTTGAGGCAAAGTTAATCCAAAGGGTTCGGCGTCGACCGCGAGGAGCGCTACGTCGAGCCCAGAGTCACACGGACCCCCAACGACACAGTACCTTAGGAAAATGAAGCACACGATGATCAGCGGCGTCGAGCAATCCGGCGTCGCGTCGTCGGTGTCGATCAGGCCTCAGTAGTCGTCGATGTCGATGATGCTGTTGCAAGAGTGAGCAGCGCTCACGGCGTCGAGAGGGCTTCGAAGTCGATGCGATCAGCAGCGGTGCAGACACGAGGTCCCTTGGAGCTGGAGCCGAACTCACTACTCACTGGCGTTGCTGCTGGCGTCGATCGGGCCTGGCGTCCGGCGTCGAGGAAGCGGGTCACTGGAGCCGTTACCCACTATGTCGAGCTGGATTCGGCGACGTCCGTTGGCGTCGAGATTGCTGGATTCTTTCAAAGGTGCTGGATTCACAGGTTCCAGCAAATAGCACTTTAAGCAGATGAAGTCCTTTAGCCCTGTGACTTCAACAGGAGACTGGCACTATTCTAGTCCTTGGAGATTTTCTTAGAAAAGTTTGAGAGTACAAACACAGTTCCTCTCTCCTGGTTCCTTGGCAAAAATAAAGAAGCAATGCAGGATTCCCCCCAGCAAACAGCACACTGGCAGAAGGGGTAGGCAAGTCCTTGGATCAGCAGGCTTTTTGTCCTTGGTTTCAGGGTTCCTTGTCAGAAGTGATCTAAATTCTTGGTTCAGGGGTCCATCTCTTATACCCCTTTTTGCTTTGATCCCTTTGTCCATGCAGGGGGATTTCCCAACATCCTGGGTCTGTTGTGGGTGGAGCCAGGCAGAGGCACCTGGCTTGTTCACTGAGCAGGGCTGGGTCCTCAGACGCCCAGCAGGAGGTGGAGCCAGCATTGTCACTGGCAGGAGCAGAGCTATCGGCCTCCTGGTAGGAGGTGGGGCCAGGATCGTCCATGGCAGGCACAGAGCCATCAGTCGCCTGGCAGGAGGTGGAGCCAGCATTGTATCAGGCAGGGCAGGCTATCAGCAACTACTCTCCCCTTACTCTCAACGCAAATGTCCCACTCATCCCACACTGACTCATCCAGACCTCTGGAGCCACCCAGCTCCTGTCACACACACGCCAAACCAGCAGAAACCAGAAATAGTTAGACAAGAAAATAGCCACTTTCTAAAAGTGCTATTTTCAAACCCAGAGTCCAAAAACCATCCACACCAACGGATGCGTAATTAAACCCCGAGTTCAGGGATACCAAACTCGACATTGCACCATGCTCCCCGAGCCAGCTAGGATTATAGCATTAATAATCCTGGCAGCCCATTCTAACTAATGGAGAGCAGGTTACCTCGCAATAGTGAAAAACGAATATGGCGGTGATTCACTATTAGGACATGCCAACTTGGTCAGGCCTGTCCTACCTTATACTTAAACGCACCCTGCCCGTGGGCCTACCATAGGGGTGACTAACGTGAAGTTAAGGGAAGGTTTAGGGACTGGCAAGTAGGTTTACCTGCGCAGTCAGCGTGACAATCCTAGACTGCACGTGGGCCTGGCAATGGCAGACCCTCAGACATACTTTTACTAGGCCGCTCTTGTGGGTGGCACAACATGTGCTGCAAGCCCACGAGCGGCATTTGTATTTACAAGCCCCGGCACCCCGGGTGCACTAGACTAGGGACTGACAGTAAACCAAATAAGCCAAACATGGAATTCAATCAATACAGTAATTTAACATAGGGAGCACTTGCACTGTGGCACTGATCAGCAGTGGCACAGTGCCCAAAGCATATACCAGCAAAAACATCGTAAACAGAGGAGGCAAACAGAAAAAAATGGAGGAGAGACTCAAGCCAATGATGTCAGGTCTAACAAGGACCCAACGCCTTCCTAGTCCCAGTGTTTCTCTGAACTTTGTGGCTCCCAAGCCCCATTGTCTCTCTAGTCTGAGGGCCAGTGTCTGCCTGGACACAGTTACTCTTCTGCTCAAACGAATTCCAGATTGAAGGGTTGTGTGGCATGGGATAGTGTGCTGTCCTTGCATCGTTTGATATAGTGTGATGTTGTGTATTGTGAGGTGGTGTAGGAGCTGTTTTGTTTTATGAAGAGGTGTGTTGAAGTATGGCGTGGTGTGTTGTTGCAGGGCATGATACGATGTGATTAAGTATGTTGCTGAGGTAAGTTGTCATTTGATGGTGTTCTAAGTGGTGATGTATCTTGATGCAATGTGGTGTTGGTTTGGTGAGGTGTGGTGTTGTATGGTGATTGTTTACGGTGGCTTATTCTGTGTGATGTGATATTAGGTTGTATAATGGGATGTTGTTTGACGTAATGTGATGAAGGCAATGTTTAATTTTTTGTTGAAGACTATTTTTCATCGTCAGAGCGATCGAGAGCAAGGGAGAGAAAGGTGAAAGAGTAGGAAAAAGGAGAAAAAGAAAAATAGAAAAACGCTGGCAATATTAAAGAACCAGAAAAATAAAGACTGCATCGAGATTTTCAAAGATGTCAGTTTCCCGTTCTAGGCTCTGTGATATCCGGTGATAAATGTGCTTACACCACGGGGATCCGCTGTGCTTCTGCCATTTAAATGTGAGAAGCTCTGTATACACCCTCCCCCGTTGTATCGCTAACAAATCTCAGTTACTAATGACCTGTCTTGTGGAGTTTTACTCTCATGTAATAGGATTTGTGCGAGGCTTGAAAAAGAATCAACCTTTTTATTTCGTATCGTTAGCTCCTTCCGTGCAATTGCTCCGCTATTACCCCCACTGGGACAGGCATATATCCTTTACGGTGTCTCTTTTCCAGCATGCTTTAGCTTTCTGAAACATCTGTCTTGCATAATTCTTGGAAACATATCTAGAGATTTGTATTTTTTTGAAACCCTCAGCCTCTCAAATCGATGGCTATTTGCATCATATTTCTTTCCTCCGGTACTTTAGGAAAGGGTTTATATGTCGCTGGAAAACAATTCCTCAACTAAATACTGTGTATCATGACAGATTGATTATGATAAATGTTTCATATGCAAATATCCACTTCCAGTTTCTCTTTAAACTGTATTTGCAAGCCCCGGCTCCCACACAGTGAGCGTCTCAATTTGGCATAGATAGACCTCCTCCCTTGTGCCACTACCAAAGAACGTTGGGCCATATTATCAAGAAAGGGCGATTTGCCGCTTTTATCAGCAGGAAACTGCCGCTATTGAGACGACAATGGGCTTGATAATATGCCCTTGTGAATTCCCATAGAAGCCCAGGTTAACACCAGAACTTGGGCTTCTATGGGAATTCACAAGGGCTTATTATCAATCTCATTAGCGCCGCTTTAGCGGCAGTTTCCTGCCGATAAAAGCGGCGATAATGTATCACCCTTTCTTGATAATATGGCCCCTTATCCGCACTGGATAGCGCCTTCCATAAAGAGCACTGCAGCGCTTTCTTAATGGGGATGCACTTTTTATACAGTTCTTGCATTTGCATCTATTGGTTTTGTTGCTTCCGGGTGCACTGTTAGTAGTGATGTGTTCAGTGTTTCCTTATCAATGGTTTGTGTTCTTTGAAGTGAAAGTAAAACAAGTCTGATAGGCCTTAGATCCTAAGTTGTGTTATCTGTGTGTAGGAGCGTGCTGAACGACTTTGAGCTGGGCGTCCTTTGCTGCTGTCTTTGGCCTATGCTGAGCTACAAAGCACTGCCTTGTAATGGTGCAGCCTGGAAGCTTTAAATTAAGAAGACAGACTTTGTTGTGGTGTTGACGGCAGACTTGATTCTGTAGTGCATATCTGAGCGTGGTCTCCCAGGGTCAGCTTAGAATCATGGAATTCCACACTTAAATAAACAAGTGAACATTGAAATCGGAAATATTCTAAACTACACATTAAAAGCATTGCTAGTCAAGAAAACAACTATGATGTAATCTGTCCATAAGGGTGTGGAAAGTAAAAGCTAACTTTTGGACTTGGCCATTTCAGCAGGGTCATCCCCAAACTTTTTGCTTTCACTCTCCTATTTTCTGGGCAGTTTTTGTTCGTATTTAGGACTCTGCACACTTAACCACTGCTAACCAGTGCTAAAGTGCTAGTGCTCTCTCCTTAAAACATGGTAAAATTTGCTTACACCTAATTGGCCTATTTAGTTTACTTGTAAATCCCTAGTAAAGTAGTACTACATGTGCCCGGGGAATATAAATAAAATGCCAGGACTAAACCTTCCTTTCTAATACAAATCAGTCACCCTAGGGTAGGCCCTGAACAGCCCAGCTGGCAAGGTGCAGTGTATTTAAAAAGAAGGTTATGTATTATTGAATTTTGCATGTCCTGGTAGTGAAAAACTCCTAACGTTGTTTTTCACTACTGTAAGGCCTGTCTCTCCCATAGGATAATATTGGAGTTACCTTATTACATTTGATACGCTGGCACTTCCATTTGGGAGCATGTAGTGAAGTTGGGTTTGGTATCTAGAGAATTGTAATTAAAAGCCCTCTTTAATGATGAAGACGGATTTTCAATCACAATTCTGAAAATTCCGCTTAAAGAAAGTTGGCTTTTTTGTCCTAACCAGACATCTCAGACAAGGGGACGTTAGGTGTTGGCAGGATAGGCCATTCTGAGTTACAGAGGGGGAGGAGCTATCACCTACCAAACTTGCACATCACAAAGGCTCTGCCTCCGATGCCCCACCCACTTTATTTTTCATATATGAGTTAGCCTGATGTGTCTAACCAATGATTTATTCATTTACGCATTTATGTTTGTACTCTCCATTTCATGATTCATTTATGCATGTACCCATGATTCTTTATGCATGTAACGATATCTAGTATTCTTACCTTAGCTTGTGTGCCACCATTTTGGGTGTTTCTCTCAGTGCGCGAGTCGCACTCGCTCATTCCCCCTCCCGTAGGAATAGAAAAACCCTGAACGCAGCAGTTTTCGTTTCTTAGCTAATTGTGACCGAAACTGGCAACAAAACTCTTATCTATAATGTTCGCAGGCTCTGGAGACGCTGAGGCCTGGCTCGGTGGCCATGGGCAGAGATAACCAAATGTTGCTATTGCAGGTGCAGATGCCTCTTGTATGAGGCCATTGTTCACCCTTTCCGGGGTCCAGTACTTTTCCAGTATGGGCGTGTTCTTCTCTGCTGTACCATGTTATAATGTATTGCTGTGGTGAGATGCGGCAGTCCTCTCGGCGCACTCTTAGGGTTGAGGTCAGACAGGGCCCTCTCATATGGGAGTTTGTGGCCTAATACATACTTTATTTCTTCTCCACTGTCCGGCTGACTTCTTACTTGGTAATTATAGGTCAGTGCGGTAAGTCACTCAGGTGGATTTGAGCCACGCTTATCAGATGGCGCCCGAACAGGAACCCCGCGATAAGGATCTTTCTCACCCGTAAGTGGGTAGCAGAAGGCTGGGGACCCGCTGATCGGCAAAGTGGATTCGGGTACCCACTTTGATGCCGAGCTTGGTTCTCGCAGCGCTGCCCCACCCTGCTGATCGCGAGAGGTCCCGGCTTATGATCCTGCGCTGGGGTCCAGAAGGCGAAACTTTGGAGCTGACCGTGTTGGTCCCAGCAGCCGGTGGTGGAAAACGGTAGAGGCCGGTACCGCGTACAGAAGGCGAGTGGTCCGACTGTTAATTGAAGGAGCTAGGGTGCTCCAGAGACCGGTGTGTCTCCAGTGATTAAGAGGCCGGTGTGTCTCCGAGACCGGTGTGTCTCCAGTGGTAAAGGAGCCGGTGCGCTCCTAGGGCTAGTGTGCTCCGGGGAACTCAGAGTGCGAGTGGTGCTCTGACAGACTTAACGGAGGTTGGGTGGACGTTTGTTTGTGGTCATCCGACCGGGTGGTACTGTGGTGGAGGCGTGGCTCATTGCGGGTAGGCTCCGGAACTCACCCCGAACCCCTAGGGTGGTGGTTCGGCGGGAGTGGGTCCTTGGTCTCCTGTGGTAAAGTGCGCAGCGATCTGTAGTGCCGCCCGGGTGGCGGATGTGTCCTCCAACCTCAGAACGGTTAGTGTACTGTTCGGTCTGCGGTAGAGTCCAGGTTCTCCAGGACTTGGTCGACGGGCCTTGTCCCATTTGTGGTAACACGTGTTTGGTAGGGATCTTGATACATAGGAAGCGTGAATGCATATGTGTGCGTGGGTTCTAGTAGTGATTGGGTGTTGGTGAAAAGATAAGCATGAATTTTGTGTTGGTGCGTGATTCAGCGTGAATTTTGTGTTGGTGCGTTATTGAGTGCGTAAAAGATGCCATGTTTCAGTAAGTTGCGGTGCCTCGGGTGCTGCTGCAACACTTCAGATACTAGATTGGCTGAGAGCCAACCCGCCCCGGTGGAGGGCTCACCGAATTTTGAAATGTATGTCAAACATGGATTGACTCCCATTTTGTTTAACACTTTGTGGCACAGATACACTAATGACAATGTAGATTTACAATGGCCATTGACTGGTTCTTTTGATGTGGCAAAACCCGATTATTTACAGGAAAGATTGTTTGCTAAGCGTAGCCGCCAAAGTATGTTTGATTCTTTGAGAGTGTGGCAAAAAGAAGTAAGGGAACGACAGATCAGAGAGGAGAAGTTGGCTCAGAAGAGGGCAGTGCAGACTATGGTGCAAAAGGCGAGAGAACATACTAAGAAAGAGAACGAACAACAGATTGAGCGCGCAGACAGACTCCACAGGTTGCAGGTAGATAAAAGCTATGTCATAAGAGAAGAGGAGCGAGACGAGATGGAGGACGTTTTGAATGCCCGACCCCCTCCCCCGTCTGCTCCACAACCGTTGTACCCTGTGCTGACCAATTCTGCTTCCCCTGCTTCCCCTGCGGTGGTTTCAGTTCCACAAACAGTTGATGCGCCCCTGCTCGACACCACCACTTCCTCTGTTTCGGCCCCTGTTTTGTTAAAAGATGTTGCATCAACATTGTCTTCCGCGGCTTCTTCCGTAACTGCGCCTCTGATTTCTTTCTTGACGGCGAGCCCGCCTGTGCCCTCAGGGATTTCTTCTGCGCTCCCCACTACTTCTGCTAGTGTTTCCCCCCAGAGTGAATTGATGACCCCAACTCGGGGTGCCGGAAGTGGGTTGCTTACACAAGTACGTAAATTGCTTACGCGCTCTACGGTTGGGTTGGTTGAAAAAACAATGGTGGCTAATCGGGCTTGTCAATGGGCTAGGAACCCTATTTATGTGTTGGAAGACATTTGGTCCACAATGAAGGATTATGAGCCCCTGATGCAGCAACATGCATTGTGGCATATGTCAACTACATTGATAATGTTGTGGGAACAGGGTTTTGGTGGAAAGGCACCTCGGGTTCTTTATGACATTAAGGACAGAGCCTATAGGGCTAATACCAGACTGAAGGATGTACTACAGAACTTACGGACTTTGTTGGAATATAGAGATGAATTGCCATCGGTGGGAGGGACCCCCTTTACTGGAGCGCACCCCATGCGGGAGGTGCACCCCATTTTTCATCCCGAAATACCTGCAGTGATAGACCCAGTGACCCAGAATGTGATAGCTAATTTTCAGGAACAGTGGGTATATACCCCTTGGAAACAGAGCGAGGTGTTGGCGCTGAAGGCACAGTTACCCGACTCTAGAAAAAACCCGACTGCTTATTACAAAGAATTGACGGAAGCTGCTTCCTCGACGGTTATGACTTTAGCTGACATAGAATTATTCTTTGGACTGTTAGTTCCGGCAGACGTGTGGAGGGAGGTGAAGGGTACAGATCATAAGGAGGAATTGGGAGGTACTTGGGAGGAATTTAGAGACTGGGATAAGGAACGGAAACCAGGAGACAAACCAAAGGCTGAGATCTTGGCATTACCAGGGCGAATATTAAAATTTATGCATTCCCTTATTCCTCCAAAGAAGGTGGATTGGGATAAGTTGACTGCATGCAAGCAGAAAAAGGATGAAGCGGTTTCAGATTTTTTCACTCGTTTTGAAGAAGCCTTCTTGGATTTTAGTGGTCAGGGTCTTTCTCAGGAAGGAGGCTTGTGACTTTTTGTGAACAGGTTTGTTACAAACTTGTTACCAGAAATAGCCACTAGATTGCAAGCATCGGAAAGTTTGTGGACGACGTCCACTCCCTCTGGTATTTTGAGTATGGCTCAGTATTATGAAAATAGGGAGAATGAAAATAAAGACAGACAGGAAAAGAAAGCAAAGGATTGAAGACGAGAGTGTTGTTGCAGCAGGTGTCGAGAGGACAGGGACGGGGAGCCCCACCTATGGTAGGAGGTTGAGGTGGAAGTAGCTATGGAAGGTGAGACAGAAGAGAAAGGCTGGGGCCGAATCAATGCGCGAACTGTAAAAAGGAGGGACATTGGTGGAAGGATTGCCCGGAGCTTAGGTCCAATGTTGGACAAGGTAGAGGCAGAGGTCATGGTGATTATCGTAGGGATGACAGGGACAGACATAGTAGTGAGGACAGGCGACCGGGAAGAAACCATTTTGATGAGGAGAGGGATCAACAGCATTTTCAGACTGAGGGTAGCCATGACAGTGACAGACAGTACTACAACCAGCGCTACAATGATGCATACAATATGGATGACATGACCGGCTTCTCCCATAATTAGGACAGCGTAGGACAGGGCATGGGACCAGTTTCTGTGGATGTCGATCAACGAGGACCCTATGTCACTGCGAACTTGTTGGGGTCTTCTCGGAAATTTTTGGTAGACACGGGTGCTATGAAAAGTTCTGTGGCACGTTCTGAGGTCCCAGGGGCGGCTCTGTCTGGAAGGAATAATATTTCCATTGGGTTCTCAGGTACTCCGGTAATTAGCCCGATTTCTAAACCATTACTGCTTACGATTGGCCCTTTCACCATTGACTCTCCTTTCCTCCTGACTTCCAATTGTGGTGAGAATCTGTTGGGTTTAGATTTGTTGAAGAGACTGCATGCTACAATTTACTGCTCCCCAGACGGTGTGTATGTTACTTTGGGTTCTCATGTAGCGTTAGCACAACAGTGCTTCTCAAAAGACGAGCCCCTCCCAGTTGAATTTGAGGGGATCCCAGAGACCTTGTGGGCCAGTAGTGATACTGATGTGGGGAAGGTGGATATTGATCCCGTGTCAATAAAGGTTAAAGTGGGAGCTCGATTGCCCAGAATACCGCAGTACAAAATATCAAAGGATGGGGAAACGGCTTTAATACAAATAATACAGGATTTGAAACGGTCAGGTGTGGTGGAAGAAACAGCCTCTAACATTTGCAATAGCCCCATTTTACCGATTCTTAAAAGACCCTCTGCCGATGCAGGTGATGGTGCACCTGACGTTTACCGTTTTCTGATTGATTTGCTACACATTAATAAAGTGGTTGAGCACCAATACCCAGTGGTTACTGATATCACAACAATTTTGACCATGATCACTCCCACCGCCAGATATTTCTCTGTTCTGGATCTGAAGAATGCTTTCTTCAGTATCCCGGTACACCCTGACAGCCGTCTTCTCTTCGGAATCTCATTGGCTGGCCGAAGTTTCAGATTTTGTAGAATTCCTCAAAGCTATACTGAGAGCCCCAGCATTTATAGTCAGGCTTTGAAGGCTCAATTGGATGATTTGGAACTTCCAGAGGGCAATGTTTTATTGCAATATGTGGACGATCTTTTGATAGCGTCTGACACGGAAGATGGGTGTCGAGATGCTACGGTTAAGTTGTTGCATCATCTGGCTCGGAATGGACATAAAGTGTCCCTTCCCAAGTTCCAATACTGTCGACAGGAGGTTACCTACTTAGGTCATCTCCTATCGAAGGAGGGGAGGAGGTTGACACCGGAGGGCATTAAGGCGATAACTAACATGGCTGTACCTAACACGCAGCGAGAGGTGCGCGCGTTTTTGGGCATAACTTCGTATTGTCGCCAGTGGATACCTAATTATGCTTTACTAACCAAACCCCTTCTATACCTGACTACTAAAGAGGTGCGCGAACCCCTACCCTGGACTCCAGCATGTCAAGAAGCTTTTGAGTCACTAAAAACTGCTTTGTGTTCTGCGCCTGTTTTGGGAACTCCTGACTACCAGAAGCCTTTCGTGCTTTATGTACATGAGGCGGAAGGTTGCGCGTTGTCTGTCGTAACTCAATGTTTCGGCGGAAAACAGAGACTCTGTGCTTATTTTTCCGCTATGCTTGACAATGTGGCGAGAGCGTTGCCGAGCTGTCTCAGAGCTACAGCGGCTGCTGCGGTCTCAATTAGACAATCGGCGGGGCTCGTGTTGGGTTCTGACCTCACAGTGATGGTACCGCACGCTGTGGACACTTTATTGAACAAAATGCAGACGCAGCACTTAACTACTGCTCGTCTCACTGGCTATGAGCTCACATTATTTGCACCCCATGTCACCATTAAAAGATGTGCTACTCTGAACCCAGCCACATTGCTACCCATCCCTTCAGATGAAAAGGACGATGAAGTCCATGATTGTTTGTTTCGGACAGAGGAGAAGACAAAGGGACAAATAGATTTGACGGACACTCCCCTAGGCGATCCTGACGGGGAACTGTATGTTGATGGTTCCTGCTTTAAACTTGCGGACGGGACCGCAACTGCAGCATACGCAATCACAACATTAAAGACAGTGGTGGAGACTTCTAGGGTCCCGTACCACTCAGCTCAAGCTGCAGAAATAATAGCATTGATGCGAGCGTGTGAATTGAGTGAAGGACTGGACGTGAACATTTACACTGACAGCCAATACGCCTTCGGTGTGGCTCATAGTTATGGGCGACTGTGGGCAGAGAGGGGGTTCTTGACATCACATGGACAAAAGATACAGAATGGCCCGTTGATACTACAATTATTGACAGCATTGACACTTCCTAGATGACTGGCTGTGATCAAATGTAGTTCACACAAAGCGGTGGTAGATGATGTAGGACAGGGCAATGTGTTTGCAGATCAGACAGCTAAGGAGACAGCTAGGACGAAACTCCCACAAATGTTTGTGGCAGGACCAGCTAGGTGGGTACCAGACGTTGACATGTTTGCGAATACTGTGCAAAGTGTGCGGAACATACAAGAAAAAGCGACTGAGGACGAGTTGAGAACATGGAAGGACGGCGGGGGACGGTTGGATGAGAATGAGTGTTGGACAGATGTGTCAGACAAAAGACGATGGTTACTCCCGGACGCATATGTCCTCCCAGTGGTGACAATGGCTCATAGACCAGCTCACATTAGTGCTAAAGGAATTTGTAAATTACTAGATCCAGTGTGGAGTAATAAGAACATTTCTAAGACGGCCACATATTTAGTGCAGCAGTGCATGGTTTGTTTGAGACATAATCCTGGAAAGGGAACACCTGTCCCGGATGGAAATTTTGCACCTCCTTCTTTCCCTTTTGAAGTGATCCAAATGGATTATATTGAGATGGAAAGAGTGAACAACCTCAAATACGTACTGGTGGTGGTGTGCTCTTTTAGCAGATGGGTGGAGGCTTTCCCAACTAAGGATTGTACAGCTAGCTCAACAGCCAAAATGTTGATAAAGGAGTACTTTTCTCGCTACAGATTACCTCTGGTGATCTGGAGCGACAATGGCACATCCTTTAATGCTAAATTGATGGAACTGATATGTAAGGAGCTACAGATAACGCAAAAATTCCACGCAGCACGACACCCCCAAGCTGCAGGTTTGGTAGAAAGGTTTAACGGAACGTTAAAATTGAAGATGGCCAAGATACAAGAGAGTACATGGTTACATTGGCCGGATGCACTTCCCCTTACTTTCCACTAGAGTGACAGTTAATTCCACGACAGGTGTCTCTCCCCATGAGGTTATTTTCGGACGTCCGGCCAACGTGTGGGGTGTCCCCAGACCTAAATGTTTTTCAGAAATAGAATACCCTCTGTTGATAGATTACCTGTATGCTTAGACTAAAGATCTCCGTTCTGTTCATCAGCAGGTAGCAGACACCCTGAAGCCACGGCCAGAGGGGGAAGGACACACCATACAACCCGGGGACTGGGTTGTCGTCAAGAAGTTCCAGCGGAAGTCTTGCCTGGATCCGAGGTGGTCGGAGCCGAGACAGGTGCTCCTCGCCACCCATACTGCACTCCGGATACAAGGTCGTAAGGCGTGGACTCATGCCTCTCATGTGAAGCGCGTCCCGCTACCACTGGCGTATGGCGAATGTGTGAGAAAAGGCATCGCTGATGATGAAAGTGGAGAAATCCCTCAATACATACCCTTCTCGGATGCTTTGTTGAAGGGTGAGGAGCCGGATCAGAAAGAAAAGAGGCCACTCCGACTACTGGTGGTGAGACCTCTCATGATCACAGAGAGCAAACATTGGCGGATAAGTCCCCTGCCATTGAGCCCCCCCATTCTGTTTACAGATCCAGAGGTGCAAGGGAGCACTCGTTATAATCTGCGGCCCAGGAAAGGAAGAAAGGAGAACTGAACACTGAAAGAAGGGCTGAGATAGGGATCTAGGAGAGAACTGTGTTGAAGGACAGTTAAGTGTGAGGGATGGACTGCTGTAAGAGCCCTGGTACACTGTCGAGACATTGTCAGATGGGACACTAGGACCACGCCTGAACCCTGATTAAGTGCTCCTGAGTTGCAAAAGCTGTGCGACTCCGTCGTGGGATTAGGGAATGAACAATAGAAGCCTGCCTGTGAGGCTTTAACGGACACAGGGAGAAGATCCCTTCTGAGGGTGAAGAACCCTTTTGGCCAGCTTCGGTGTGCCTGAGACTGTTTAATTTTTTTAGTTTAGCCTTGGACTTTTAGCTAGGGAATATGTACCCTTTTGGCCGTCCCATTCCTGAGGAGGAGCAGCCTTTTGCAGCTCCTCGTAGATTAGACCCGGACTCCCCATGGTTAGCTTTACCCCGAAAAGGAAAAATTGTGGCCATCGTGATATTAGTCATTGTGTTTTTAGTAATTCTTGGGATACTGTTTTTCTAGACAAAGCCTACCCTGTCCATATGTTTATTCCAACAACTTCTGCCCCTCCTGAGCACAATATGGTAACTGTTGAATATGGTGAACAATGTCTACGAAAAGGTTATAAAGATAATGTTTTTATCAAGACTCTACATCATGCCCATGCTGTGTATAATGTGACGGATTGTTGGGTTTGTGGGTTGTTACCTTCTGCAGCTTACAAAAAGGATTGATTACTGGCTCTTCCCCTAACACCTATAAATAGTTGTGTGGGATGGTACACATTAATTGGTATGGTGAAATTCTTTCAACAACCTGATTTTCTAAATCCTAGATTACCTAGTAGTGGCCCTACTTTGACTATGCGAGTATGCCCCATGCCCACCTCCTCTCTTGGACAGTTGTTTACTGACGGACGTTTTGATCAGACATTCCTGGATACATGTTCGAAGAAAGTGGGACGGTTTGTAACTCCTAATGATACTAACAAAGTTAGGGAGAGTTTCCTACAGTTAAATTCCTCTTTGGCCTACAGACACCCTCCTGCGACTAATAGTAGTAGTCGTTCTTTGGTGTCCCTGGCAGTCGTTGGACCTTCACTATTTTTCTGTATCATGTGGAGGGGCCCTATAAAGGTTGGGAATAGCTCCTGCAATGTGACCGCTTCAATTCGTTTGCTTTTCAGCCCTTCCTTGGTCACTCCTCCAAATATTTACTTTGTTTGTGGAGATAATGGATATCTGTGGTTGCCTGAGGGTTGGGGCGGGGTCTGTTACCTGGCTTACCTGCTTCCTTCTGTCTATGTAGCACCCTCAGACTATCATAAGACTCATCGTCGGTTTGCTATAATACCTGGACAGCGTAAAAGGAGGGCACTCCAAGTTGAGGATGTAGACCAAACTGATACTTCCTTGCAGCAATGGACAGATTTTTCTAAGGGTTTACTGCCGTTCTGGGGTCCCATATTTAACAGTAGGGCAATTAGGAGACTGTCCAGAGTAATGGAGAAAGTAGTAAATACTGAGGCAGACATTGCTGCTAATATGTCTGTTGAGATGCAGGCTATGAGATTATTTACGATCCAAAACAGAATGGTGCTTGACGTCATTCTTGCTGATAGGGGTGGAGCCTGTCGCGTCATCGGGACCTCTTGCTGTGTATATATTCCGGATTCGGCCCCTACTGTTAACTTAGCGGTACAAAAGCTTCATAGATTAGCGACTGAACTTCATCAGGACACTGGTACTTGGTCCCTACGGGCTTGGCTCTGGGGCATTTTCTCCTCCTGGGGCTGGAAGATTTTGATGGGTGTTGTAGGGATAGTAGGGGTGTTGCTCACTTGCTGTTTTTGTGTATATTGTCTTCCCTCTTGTTGCTCCATGTGTGCCAGTAATATGCCACGTACTAAAAGAACAACACGCCAGTACCCTGTTTCTAGTGATATAGAGCTCCCTGACATTGGTTGGTTGATGCTTATTGACAATGATGTTTTTGATTAATATGTTTCCCTGCCCGTAGTTTGGTGTGTAAAGACCCTACCTTTTGGCTAAAAAAAGGCTGCACTCGTGTTAGCCACATTCAGGCTAAAGGAGGGTCTGATAGGTTTCATTTTCCGATGCCCCACCCACTTTCTTTTTCATATATGAGTTAGCCTGATGTGTCTAACCAATGATTTATTCATTTACCCATTTATGTTTGTACTCTCCATTTCATGATTCATTTATGCATGTAACCATGATTCATTTATGCATGTAACGATATCTAGTATTCTTAGCTTAGCTTGTGTGCCACCATTTTGGGTGTTTCTCTCAGTGCCCGAGTCGCACTCGCTCATTCCCCCTCCCGTAGGAATAGAAAAACCCTGAACGCAGCAGTTTTCGTTTCTTAGCTAATTGTGACCGAAACTGGCAACAAAACTCTTATCTATAATGTTTGCAGGCTCTGGAGACGCTGAGGCCTGGCTCGGTGGCCTTGGGCAGAGATAACCAAATGTGGCTATTGCAGGTGCAGATGCCTCTTGTATGAGGCCATTGTTCACCCTTTCTAGGGTCCAGTACTTTTCCAGTATGGGCGTTCTCCACTCTGCTGTACCATGTTATAATGTATTGCTGTGGTGAGATGAGGCAGTCCTCTCGGCGCACTCTTAGGGGTGAGGTCGGAGAGGGCCCTCTCATATGGGAGTTTGTGGCCTAATAAATACTTTGTTATTTCTTCTCCACTGTCCGTCTGACTTCTTACTTGGTAATTATAGGTGAGTGTGGTAAGTCACTCGGGTGGATTTGAGCCACACTTATCAATAATATTGGAGTTACCTTATTACATTTGATACTCTGGCACTTCCATTTGGGAGCATGTAGTGAAGTTGGGTTTGGTATCTAGAGAATTGTAATTAAAAGCCCTCTTTAATGATGAAGACAGATTTTCAATCACAATTCTGAAAATTCCGCTTAAAGAAAGTTGGCTTTTTTGTCCTAACCAGACATCTCAGACAAGGGGACGTTAGGTGTTGGCAGGATAGGCCATTCTGAGTTAACGAGGGGGAGGAGCTATCACCTACCAAACTTGCACATCACAAAGGCTCTGCCTGACAACTCTCACACAGAGTATGACACTGGTCTATTGTGACCCCACACAATTGGGGCCAGGACATGGAAGATGGGGATTCCTGACACCTCAAGGGGGTGGAAAGCTCTAGAAGCATTCTCCACTTCAAAGTGGATTCCAGGTGTAAATGTTGGACCTCAGACCCCAACTCTTCAGTACACTTCTAGACCCGTGGACTCTGCCAGGAAGAAGGATTGCTGTTCTGCTGAAAGGACTGCCACTCTGCTGGAAGACTACTGTGAAGAACTGCTGCCCTGCTGTGCTGGCCTGCAGATCTGCTGTCTGCTGTCTTGCCTCCGTAAGAAGTACCCGACCTGCATTTATTGAACCCAGGTATCCAGAGTGACATTAAGGGTTAGTTGGCTGGCCTCCTTGTTAGAGCCTCAGGGACAGAAGACTCCAACAACCTTGAACCCAGTACCTGTACCATGCCATCTGAGAGTCCTACCCTCTCAAGTGGTGCCACCTGAGCGCTAGACTCTTAGAAGTGGGCCTGAAGGTGTTCTGCCAGCCCATCAGTAGTTTCAGCAGAAACAACACATCAGCCCAGCTGGCAAGGTGCAGTGTATTTTAAAAGAAGGTTATGTATTTTTGAGTTTTGCATGTCCTGGTAGTGAAAAACTCCTAACGTTGTTATTCACTACTGTAAGGCCTGTCTCTTCCATAGGATAATATTGGAGTTACCTTATTACATTTCATACGCTGGCACTTCCATTTGGGAGCAGGTAGTGAAGTTGGGTTTGGTATCTAGAGAATTGTAATTAAAAGCCCTCTTTAATGATGAAGACGGATTTTCAATCACAATTCAGAAAATTCCGCTTAAAGAAAGTTGGCTTTTTTGTCCTAACCAGACATCTCAGACAAGGGGACGTTAGGTGTTGGCAGGATAGGCCATTCTGAGTTAACGAGGGGGAGGAGCTATCACCTACCACACTTGCACATCATCACAAATTGTCTGCCTGACAACTCTCACACAGAGTATGACACTGGTCTATTGTGACCCCCCACAATTGGGGCCAGGACAGGGAAGATGGGGATTCCTGATACCTCAAGGGGGTGGAAAGCTCTTGAAGCATTCTCCACTTCAAAGTGGGTTCCAGGTGTAAATGTTGGACCTCAGACCCCAACGCTTCAGTACACTTCTAGACCAGTGGACTCTGCCAGAAAGAAGGATAGCTTCTCTGCTGAAAGGACTGCCACTCTGCTAGACTACTACTCTGAAGAACTGTTGCCCTGCTGTGCTGGCCTGCAGATCTCCTGTCTGCTGTCTTGCCTCGGTAAGAAGTACTGGACCTGCATTTATTTATAGAATGACATTAAGGGTTATTTGGCTGGCCTCCGTATTAGAGGTTCAGGGACAGAAGACTCCAACAACCTAGAACCCAGGACCTGTACCATGCCACCTGAGCGCTAGACTCTTAGAAGTGGGCCTGAAGGTGTTCTGCCAGCCTATCAGTAGTTTCAGCAGAAACAACACATTGCCTCTGCTGCAAGTACTCCCCCTAACTCAAGTACTTTGTATCACATGCCGCAGCATTTCAGAGAATACCACTTTGCATTGTATTCTCAACGCAGGCCTTCGCATCGCAAGCCCCTCATCAACGGTATCCTTGATGACGACACATATTTCCACATTACACATCCCCCCCAGCTTCCTCAGAACAAGCTGATGCACAGCGCATCTCAACGCAGACCTTCACATTGAAAGCACTTAATCAATGGCATCCTCAATGATGAAGTAGGACCTTGCATCACTGCTTTGGAGCTCCTAGGAATCAGTGCAGCACATGCTCAATGCGGGACTTCGCAAAGCTCTGCAACTAGGATTTTAGTTACTCTTGTTCAGTGGGACTAACTGGGTCCCTATAGCTAGCCTACGATCCAATGCAGTCTGCCTGAACTTGTGACTTTGTTCCGTCCAAGGCAACGAGCTTGCCACAGTTGGCGCTTTGTGCTTTTTGACGCTATTTTCACATAAATCTTTAAAGTTGGATATCTCTAGTTCTATAGTTCTACTGATTGGATTTTTGTCATTTTAGACACGCCAGTACCCTGTTTCTAGTGATATAGAGCTCCCTGACATTGGTCGGTTGATGCTTATTGACAATGATGTTTTTGATTAATATGTTTCCCTGCCCGTAGTTTGGTGTGTAAAGACCCTACCTTTTGGCTAATAAAGGCTGCACTCATGTTAGCCACAATCAGGCTAAAAGGAGGGTCTGATAGGTTTCATTTTCTGATGCCCCACCCACTTTCTTTTTCATATATGAGTTAGCCTGATGTGTCTAACCAATGATTTATTCATTTACGCATTTATGTTTGTACTCTCCATTTCATGATTCATTTATACATGTAACCATGATTCATTTATGCATGTAACGATATCTAGTATTCTTAGCTTAGCTTGTGTGCCACCATTTTGGGTGTTTCTCTCAGTGCACGAGTCGCACTCGCTCATTCCCCCTCCCGTAGGAATAGAAAAACCCTGAACGCAGCAGTTTTCGTTTCTTAGCTAATACTGACCGAAACTGGCAACAAAACTCTTATCTATAATGTTCACAGGCTCTGGAGACGCTGAGGCCTGGCTCGGTGGCCTTGGGCAGAGATAAGCAAATGTGGCTATTGCAGGTGCAGATGCCTCTTCTATGAGGCCATTGTTCACCCTTTCGGGGGTCCAGTACTTTTCCAGTATGGGCGTGTTCTACTCTGCTGTACCATGTTATAATGTATTGCTGTGGTGAGATGAGGCAGTCCTCTCGGTGCACTCATAGGGGTGAGGTCGGACAGGGCCCTCTCATATGGGAGTTTGTGGCCTAATAAATAATTTGTTATATCTTCTCCACTGTCCGGCTGACTTCTTACTTTGTAATTATACGTAAGTGCGGTAAGTCACTCGGGTGGATTTGAGCCACGCTTATCAATAATATTGGAGTTACCTTATTACATTTGATACGCTGGCACTTCCATTTGGGAGCATGTAGTGAAGTTGTTCTTGGTATCTAGAGAATTGTAATTAAAATCCCTCTTTAATGATGAAGACGGATTTTCAATCACAATTCTGAAAATTCCGCTTAAAGAAAGTTGGCTTTTTTGTCCTAACCAGACATCTCAGACAAGGGGACGTTAGGTGTTGGCCGGATAGGCCATTCTGAGTTAACGAGGGGGAGGAGCTATCACCTACCAAACTTGCACATCACAAAGGCTCTGCCTGACAACTCTCACACAGAGTATGCCACTGGTCTATTGTGACCCCACACAATTGGGGCCAGGACATGGAAGATGGGGATTCCTGACACCTCAAGGGGGTGGAAAGCTCTAGAAGCATTCTCCACTTCAAAGTGGGTTCCAGGTATAAATGTTGGACCTCAGACCCCAACTCTTCAGTACACTTCTAGACCAGTGGACTCTGCCAGGAAGAAGGATTGTTGTTCTGCTGAAAGGACTGCCACTCTGCTGGACTACTACTCTGAAGAACTGCTGCCCTGCTGTGCTGGCCTGCAGATCTGCTGTCTGCTGTCTTGCCTCGGTAAGAAGTACCCGACCTGCATTTATTGAACCCAGGTCTCCAGAGTGACATTAAGGGTTAGTTGGCTGGCCTCCTTATTAGAGCCTCAGGGACAGAAGACTCCAACAACCTTGAACCCAGTACCTGTACCATACCATCTGAGAGTCCTACCCTCTCAAGTGGTGCCACCTGAGCGCTCGACTCTTAGAAGTGGGCCTGAAGGTGTTCTGCCAGCCCATCAGTAGTTTCAGCAGAAACAACACATCAGCCCAGCTGGCAAGGTGCAGTGTATTTTAAAAGAAGGTTATGTATTTTTGAGTTTTGCATGTCCTGGTAGTGAAAAACTCCTAACGTTGTTATTCACTACTGTAAGGCCTGTCTCTTCCATAGGATAATATTGGAGTTACCTTATTACATTTGATACGCTGGCACTTCCATTTGGGAGCAGGTAGTGAAGTTGGGTTTGGTATCTAGAGAATTGTAATTAAAAGCCCTCTTTAATGATGAAGACGGATTTTCAATCACAATTCAGAAAATTCCGCTTAAAGAAAGTTGGCTTTTTTGTCCTAACCAGACATCTCAGACAAGGGGACGTTAGGTGTTGGCAGGATAGGCCATTCTGAGTTAACGAGGGGGAGGAGCTATCACCTACCACACTTGCACATCATCACAAAGGCTCTGCCTGACAACTCTCACACAGAGTATGACACTGGTCTATTGTGACCCCCCACAATTGGGGCCAGGACAGGGAAGATGGGGATTCCTGATACCTCAAGGGGGTGGAAAGCTCTTGAAGCATTCTCAACTTCAAAGTGGGTTCCAGGTGTAAATGTTGGACCTCAGACCCCAACGCTTCAGTACACTTCTAGACCAGTGGACTCTGCCAGGAAGAAGGATAGCTGCTCTGCTGAAAGGACTGCCACTCTGCTGGACTACTACTCTGAAGAACTGTTGCCCTGCTGTGCTGGCCTGCAGATCTCCTGTCTGCTGTCTTGCCTCGGTAAGAAGTACTGGACCTGCATTTATTTATAGAATGACATTAAGGGTTAGTTGGCTGGCCTCCGTATTAGAGCTTCAGGGACAGAAGACTCCAACAACCTAGAACCCAGGACCTGTACCATGCCACCTGAGCGCTAGACTCTTAGAAGTGGGCCTGTAGGTGTTCTGCCAGCCCATCAGTAGTTTCAACAGAAACAACACATCTCCTCTGCTGTGCAGTGCTACCCAATCAACCTTCACATCGCCTCTGCTGCAAGTATTCCCCCTAACTCAAGTACTTTGTATCACTTGCCGCAGCATTTCAGAGAATGCCACTTTGCATTGTATTCTCGACGCAGGCCTTCGCATCGCAAGCCCCTCATCAACGGTATCCTTGATGACGACACATAACTCCACATTACACATCCCCCCCAGCTTCCTCAGAACAAGCCGATGCACAGCGCATCTCAACGCAGACCTTCACATTGAAAGCACTTAATCAATGGCATCCTCAATGATGAAGTAGGACCTTGCATCACTGCTTTGGAGCTCCTAGGAATCAGTGCAGCACATCCTCAACGCGGGACTTCGCAAAGCACTGCAACTAGGATTTTAGTTACTCTTGTTCAGTGGGACTAACTGGGTCCCTATAGCTAGCCTACGATCCAATGCAGTCTGCCTGAACTTGTGACTTTGTTCCGTCCAAGTCAACGAGCTTGCCACAGTTGGCGCCTTGTGCTTTTTGACGCTATTTTCACATAAATCTTTAAAGTTGGATATCTCTAGTTCTATAGTTCTACTGATTGGATTTTTGTCATTTTAGACACGCCAGTACCCTGTTTCTAGTGATATAGAGCTCCCTGACATTGGTTGGTTGATGCTTATTGACAATGATGTTTTTGATTAATATGTTTCCCTGCCCGTAGTTTGGTGTGTAAAGACCCTACCTTTTGGCTAATAAAGGCTGCACTCATGTTAGCCACAATCAGGCTAAAAGGAGGGTCTGATAGGTTTCATTTTCTGATGCCCCACCCACTTTCTTTTTCATATATGAGTTAGCCTGATGTGTCTAACCAATGATTTATTCATTTACCCATTCATGTTTGTACTCTCCATTTCATGATTCATTTATGCATGTAACCATGATTCATTTATGCATGTAACGATATCTAGTATTCTTAGCTTAGCTTGTGTGCCACCATTTTGGGTGTTTCTCTCAGTGCCCGAGTCGCACTCGCTCATTCCCCCTCCCGTAGGAATAGAAAAACCCTGAATGCAGGAGTTTTTGTTTCTTAGCTAATACTGACCGAAACTGGCAACAAAACTCTTATCTATAATGTTCGCAGGCTCTGGAGAAGCTGAGGCCTGGCTCGGTGGCCTTGGGCAGAGATAAGCAAATGTGGCTATTGCAGGTGCAGATGCCTCTTCTATGAGGCCATTGTTCACCCTTTCTGGGGTCCAGTACTTTTCCAGTATGGGCGTGTTCTACTCTGCTGCACCATGTTATAATGTATTGCTGTGGTGAGATGAGGCAGTCCTCTCGGCGCACTCTTAGGGGTGAGGTCGGACAGGGCCCTCTCATATGGGAGTTTGTGGCCTAATAAATAATTTGTTATATCTTCTCCACTGTCCGGCTGACTTCTTACTTGGTAATTATACGTAAGTGCGGTAAGTCACTCGGTGGATTTGAGCCACGCTTATCAATAATATTGGAGTTACCTTATTACATTTGATACGCTGGCACTTCCATTTGGGAGCATGTAGTGAAGTTGGGTTTGGTATCTATAGAATTGTAATTAAAAGCCCTCTTTAATGATGAAGACGGATTTTCAATCACAATTCTGAAAATTCCGCGTAAAGAAAGTTGGCTTTTTTGTCCTAACCAGACATCTCAGACAAGGGGACGTTAGGTGTTGGCAGGATAGGCCATTCTGAGTTAACGAGGGGGAGGAGCTATCACCTACCACACTTGCACATCATCACAAAGGCTCTGCCTGACAACTCTCACACAGAGTATGACACTGGTCTATTGTGACCCCCCACAATTGGGGCCAGGACAGGGAAGATGGGGATTCCTGATACCTCAAGGGGGTGGAAAGCTCTTGAAGCATTCTCAACTTCAAAGTGGGTTCCAGGTGTAAATGTTGGACCTCAGACCCCAACGCTTCAGTACACTTCTAGACCAGTGGACTCTGCCAGGAAGAAGGATAGCTGCTCTGCTGAAAGGACTGCCACTCTGCTGGACTACTACTCTGAAGAACTGTTGCCCTGCTGTGCTGGCCTGCAGATCTCCTGTCTGCTGTCTTGCCTCGGTAAGAAGTACTGGACCTGCATTTATTTATAGAATGACATTAAGGGTTAGTTGGCTGGCCTCCGTATTAGAGCTTCAGGGACAGAAGACTCCAACAACCTAGAACCCAGGACCTGTACCATGCCACCTGAGCGCTAGACTCTTAGAAGTGGGCCTGTAGGTGTTCTGCCAGCCCATCAGTAGTTTCAACAGAAACAACACATCTCCTCTGCTGTGCAGTGCTACCCAATCAACCTTCACATCGCCTCTGCTGCAAGTATTCCCCCTAACTCAAGTACTTTGTATCACTTGCCGCAGCATTTCAGAGAATGCCACTTTGCATTGTATTCTCGACGCAGGCCTTCGCATCGCAAGCCCCTCATCAACGGTATCCTTGATGACGACACATAACTCCACATTACACATCCCCCCCAGCTTCTTCAGAACAAGCCGATGCACAGCGCATCTCAACGCAGACCTTCACATTGAAAGCACTTAATCAATGGCATCCTCAATGATGAAGTAGGACCTTGCATCACTGCTTTGTAGCTCCTAGGAATCAGTGCAGCACATCCTCAACGCGGGACTTCGCAAAGCACTGCAACTAGGATTTTAGTTACTCTTGTTCAGTGGGACTAACTGGGTCCCTATAGCTAGCCTACGATCCAATGCAGTCTGCCTGAACTTGTGACTTTGTTCCGTCCAAGTCAACGAGCTTGCCACAGTTGGCGCCTTGTGCTTTTTGACGCTATTTTCACATAAATCTTTAAAGTTGGATATCTCTAGTTCTATAGTTCTACTGATTGGATTTTTGTCATTTTAGACACGCCAGTACCCTGTTTCTAGTGATATAGAGCTCCCTGACATTGGTTGGTTGATGCTTATTGACAATGATGTTTTTGATTAATATGTTTCCCTGCCCGTAGTTTGGTGTGTAAAGACCCTACCTTTTGGCTAATAAAGGCTGCACTCATGTTAGCCACAATCAGGCTAAAAGGAGGGTCTGATAGGTTTCATTTTCTGATGCCCCACCCACTTTCTTTTTCATATATGAGTTAGCCTGATGTGTCTAACCAATGATTTATTCATTTACCCATTTATGTTTGTACTCTCCATTTCATGATTCATTTATGCATGTAACCATGATTCATTTATGCATGTAACGATATCTAGTATTCTTAGCTTAGCTTGTGTGCCACCATTTTGGGTGTTTCTCTCAGTGCCGGAGTCGCACTCGCTCATTCCCCCTCCCGTAGGAATAGAAAAACCCTGAATGCAGGAGTTTTCGTTTCTTAGCTAATACTGACCGAAACTGGCAACAAAACTCTTATCTATAATGTTCGCAGGCTCTGGAGACGCTGAGGCCTGGCTCGGTGGCCTTGGGCAGAGATAAGCAAATGTGGCTATTGCAGGTGCAGATGCCTCTTCTATGAGGCCATTGTTCACCCTTTCTGGGGTCCAGTACTTTTCCAGTATGGGCGTGTTCTACTCTGCTGCACCATGCTATAATGTATTGCTGTGGTGAGATGAGGCAGTCCTCTCGGCGCACTCTTAGGGGTGAGGTCGGAGAGGGCCCTCTCATATGGGAGTTTGTGGCCTAATAAATAATTTGTTATATCTTCTCCACTGTCCGGCTGACTTCTTACTTGGTAATTATACGTAAGTGCGGTAAGTCACTCGGTGGATTTGAGCCACGCTTATCAATAATATTGGAGTTACCTTATTACATTTGATACGCTGGCACTTCCATTTGGGAGCATGTAGTGAAGTTGGGTTTGGTATCTATAGAATTGTAATTAAAAGCCCTCTTTAATGATGAAGACGGATTTTCAATCACAATTCTGAAAATTCCGCTTAAAGAAAGTTGGCTTTTTTGTCCTAACCAGACATCTCAGACAAGGGGACGTTAGGTGTTGGCAGGATAGGCCATTCTGAGTTAACGAGGGGGAGGAGCTATCACCTACCAAACTTGCACATCACAAAGGCACTGCCTGACAACTCTCACACAGAGTATGACACTGGTCTATTGTGACCCCCCACAATTGGGGCCAGGACAGGGAAGATGGGGATTCCTGATACCTCAAGGGGGTGGAAAGCTCTTGAAGCATTCTCCACTTCAAAGTGGGTTCCAGGTGTAAATGTTGGACCTCAGACCCCAACGCTTCAGTACACTTCTAGACCAGTGGACTCTGCCAGGAAGAAGGATAGCTGCTCTGCTGAAAGGACTGCCACTCTGCTGGACTACTACTCTGAAGAACTGTTGCCCTGCTGTGCTGGCCTGCAGATCTCCTGTCTGCTGTCTTGCCTCGGTAAGAAGTACTGGACTGCATTTATTTATAGAATGACATTAAGGGTTAGTTGGCTGGCCTCCGTATTAGAGCTTCAGGGACAGAAGACTCCAACAACCTAGAACCCAGGACCTGTACCATGCCACCTGAGCGCTAGACTCTTAGAAGTGGGCCTGAAGGTGTTCTGCCAGCCCATCAGTAGTTTCAGCAGAAACAACACATCTCCTCTGCTGTGCAGTGCTACCCAATCAACCGGCACATCGCCTCTGCTGCAAGTATTCCCCCTAACTCAAGTACTTTGTATCACTTGCCGCAGCATTTCAGAGAATGCCACTTTGCATTGTATTCTCGACGCAGGCCTTCGCATCGCAAGCCCCTCATCAACGGTATCCTTGATGACGACACATAACTCCACATTACACATCCCCCCCAGCTTCCTCAGAACAAGCCGATGCACAGCGCATCTCAACGCAGACCTTCACATTGAAAGCACTTAATCAATGGCATCCTCAATGATGAAGTAGGACCTTGCATCACTGCTTTGGAGCTCCTAGGAATCAGTGCAGCACATCCTCAACGCGGGACTTCGCAAAGCACTGCAACTAGGATTTTAGTTACTCTTGTTCAGTGGGACTAACTGGGTCCCTATAGCTAGCCTACGATCCAATGCAGTCTGCCTGAACTTGTGACTTTGTTCCGTCCAAGGCAACGAGCTTGCCACAGTTGGCGCCTTGTGCTTTTTGACGCTATTTTCACATAAATCTTTAAAGTTGGATATCTCTAGTTCTATAGTTCTACTGATTGGATTTTTGTCATTTTAGACACGCCCGTACCCTGTTTCTAGTGATATAGAGCTCCCTGACATTGGTTGGTTGATGCTTATTGACAATGATGTTTTTGATTAATATGTTTCCCTGCCCGTAGTTTGGTGTGTAAAGACCCTACCTTTTGGCTAATAAAGGCTGCACTCATGTTAGCCACAATCAGGCTAAAAGGAGGGTCTGATAGGTTTCATTTTCTGATGCCCCACCCACTTTCTTTTTCATATATGAGTTAGCCTGATGTGTCTAACCAATGATTTATTCATTTACCCATTTATGTTTGTACTCTCCATTTCATGATTCATTTATGCATGTAACCATGATTCATTTATGCATGTAACGATATCTAGTATTCTTAGCTTAGCTTGTGTGCCACCATTTTGGGTGTTTCTCTCAGTGCCCGAGTCGTACTCGCTCATTCCCCCTCCCGTAGGAATAGAAAAACCCTGAACGCAGCAGTTTTCGTTTCTTAGCTAATACTGACCGAAACTGGCAACAAAACTCTTATCTATAATGTTCGCAGGCTCTGGAGACGCTGAGGCCTGGCTCGGTGGCCTTGGGCAGAGATAAGCAAATGTGGCTATTGCAGGTGCAGATGCCTCTTCTATGAGGCCATTGTTCACCCTTTCTGGGGTCCAGTACTTTTCCAGTATGGGCGTGTTCTACTCTGCTGCACCATGTTATAATGTATTGCTGTGGTGAGATGAGGCAGTCCTCTCGGCGCACTCTTAGGGGTGAGGTCGGACAGGGCCCTCTCATATGGGAGTTTGTGGCCTAATAAATAATTTGTTATATCTTCTCCACTGTCCGGCTGACTTCTTACTTGGTAATTATACGTAAGTGCGGTAAGTCACTCGGTGGATTTGAGCCACGCTTATCAATATTATTGGAGTTACCTTATTACATTTGATACGCTGGCACTTCCATTTGGGAGCATGTAGTGAAGTTGGGTTTGGTATCTATAGAATTGTAATTAAAAGCCCTCTTTAATGATGAAGACGGATTTTCAATCACAATTCTGAAAATTCCGCTTAAAGAAAGTTGGCTTTTTTGTCCTAACCAGACATCTCAGACAAGGGGACGTTAGGTGTTGGCAGGATAGGCCATTCTGAGTTAACGAGGGGGAGGAGCTATCACCTACCAAACTTGCACATCACAAAGGCTCTGCCTGACAACTCTCACACAGAGTATGACACTGGTCTATTGTGACCCCACACATTTGGGGCCAGGACATGGAAGATGGGGATTCCTGACACCTCAAGGGGGTGGAAAGCTCTAGAAGCATTCTCCACTTCAAAGTGGGTTCCAGGTATAAATGTTGGACCTCAGACCCCAACTCTTCAGTACACTTCTAGACCAGTGGACTCTGCCAGGAAGAAGGATTGCTGTTCTGCTGAAAGGACTGCCACTCTGCTGTACTACTACTCTGAAGACCTGCTGCCCTGCTGTGCTGGCCTGCAGATCTGCTGTCTGATGTCTTGCCTCGGTAAGAAGTACCCGACCTGCATTTATTGAACTCAGGTCTCCAGAGTGACATTAAGGGTTAGGTGGCTGGCCTCCTTATTAGAGCCTCAGGGACAGAAGACTCCAACAACCTTGAACCCAGTACCTGTACCATGCCATCTGAGAGTCCTACCCTCTCAAGTGGTGCCACCTGAGCGCTAGACTCTTAGAAGTGGGCCTGAAGGTGTTCTGCCAGCCCATCGGTAGTTTCAGCAGAAACAACACATCAGCCCAGCTGGCAAGGTGCAGTGTATTTTAAAAGAAGGTTATGTATTTTTGAGTTTTGCATGTCTTGGTAGTGAAAAACTCCTAACGTTGTTATTCACTACTGTAAGGCCTGTCTCTCCCATAGGATAATATTGAAGTTACCTTATTACATTTGATACGCTGGCACTTCCATTTGGGAGCAGGTAGTGAAGTTGGGTTTGGTATCTAGAGAATTGTAATTAAAAGCCCTCTTTAATGATGAAGACGAATTTTCAATCACAATTCAGAAAATTCCGCTTAAAGAACGTTGGCTTTTTTGTCCTAACCAGACATCTCAGACAAGGGGATGTTAGGTGTTGGCAGGATAGGCCATTCTGAGTTAACGAGGGGGAGGAGCTATCACCTACCACACTTGCACATCATCACAAAGGCTCTGCCTGACAACTCTCACACAGAGTATGACACTGGTCTATTGTGACCCCCCACAATTGGGGCCAGGACAGGGAAGATGGGGATTCCTGATACCTCAAGGGGGTGGAAAGCTCTAGAAGCATTCTCCACTTCAAAGTGGGTTCCAGGTGTAAATGTTGAACCTCAGACCCCAACGCTTCAGTACACTTCTAGACCAGTGGACTCTGCTAGGAAGAAGGATAGCTGCTCTGCTGAAAGGACTGCCACTCTGCTGGACTACTACTCTGAAGAACAGTTGCCCTGCTGTGCTGGCCTGCAGATCTCCTGTCTGCTGTCTTGCCTCGGTAAGAAGTACTGGACCTGCATTTATTTATAGAATGACATTAAGGGTTAGTTGGCTGGCCTCCGTATTAGAGATTCAGGGACAGAAGACTCCAACAACCTAGAACCCAGGACCTGTACCATGCCACCTGAGCGCTAGACTCTTAGAAGTGGGTCTGAAGGTGTTCTGCCAGCCCATCAGTAGTTTCAGCAGAAACAACACATCTCCTCTGCTGTGCAGTGCTACCCAATCAACCGCCACATCGCCTCTGCTGCAAGTATTCCCCCTAACTCAAGTACTTTGTATCACTTGCCGCAGCATTTCAGAGAATGCCACTTTGCATTGTATTCTCAACGCAGGCCTTCGCATCGCAAGCCCCTCATCAACGGTATCCTTGATGACGACACATAACTCCACATTACACATCCCCCCCAGCTTCCTCAGAACAAGCCGATGCACAGCGCATCTCAACGCAGACCTTCACATTGAAAGCACTTAATCAATGGCATCCTCAATGATGAAGTAGGACCTTGCATCACTGCTTTGGAGCTCCTAGGAATCAGTGCAGCACATCCTCAACGCGGGACTTCGCAAAGCTCTGCAACTAGGATTTTAGTTACGCTTGTTCAGTGGGACTAACTGGGTCCCTATAGCTAGCCACCGATCCAATGCAGTCTGCCTGAACTTGTGACTTTGTTCCGTCCAAGGCAACGAGCTTGCCACAGTTGGCGCTTTGTGCTTTTTTAAGCTATTTTCACATAAATCTTTAAAGTTGGATATCTCTAGTTCTATAGTTCTACTGATTGGATTTTTGTCATTTTAGACACGCCAGTACCCTGTTTCTAGTGATATAGAGCTCCCTGACATTGGTTGGTTGATGCTTATTGACAATGATGTTTTTGATTAATATGTTTCCCTGCCCGTAGTTTGGTGTGCAAAGACCCTACCTTTTGGCTAATAAAGGCTGCACTCATGTTAGCCACAATCAGGCTAAAAGGAGGGTCTGATAGGTTTCATTTTCTGATGCCCCACCCACTTTCTTTTTCATATATGAGTTAGCCTGATGTGTCTAACCAATGATTTATTCATTTACGCATTTATGTTTGTACTCTCCATTTCATGATTCATTTATACATGTAACCATGATTCATTTATGCATGTAACGATATCTAGTATTCTTAGCTTAGCTTGTGTGCCACCATTTTGGGTGTTTCTCTCAGTGCACGAGTCGCACTCGCTCATTCCCCCTCCCGTAGGAATAGAAAAAGCCTGAACGCAGCAGTTTTCGTTTCTTAGCTAATACTGACCGAAACTGGCAACAAAACTCTTATCTATAATGTTCGCAGGCTCTGGAGACGCTGAGGCCTGGCTCGGTGGCCTTGGGCAGAGATAAGCAAATGTGGCTATTGCAGGTGCAGATGCCTCTTCTATGAGGCCATTGTTCACCCTTTCTGGGGTCCAGTACTTTTCCAGTATGGGCGTGTTCTACTCTGCTGCACCATGTTATAATGTATTGCTGTGGTGAGATGAGGCAGTCCTCTTGGCGCACTCTTAGGGGTGAGGTCGGACAGGGCCCTCTCATATGGGAGTTTGTGGCCTAATAAATAATTTGTTATATCTTCTCCACTGTCCGGCTGACTTCTTACTTGGTAATTATACGTAAGTGCGGTAAGTCACTCGGTGGATTTGAGCCACGCTTATCAATAATATTGGAGTTACCTTATTACATTTGATACGCTGGCACTTCCATTTGGGAGCATGTAGTGAAGTTGGGTTTGGTATCTATAGAATTGTAATTAAAAGCCCTCTTTAATGATGAAGACGGATTTTCAATCACAATTCTGAAAATTCCGCTTAAAGAAAGTTGGCTTTTTTGTCCTAACCAGATATCTCAGCCAAGGGGACGTTAGGTGTTGGCAGGATAGGCCATTCTGAGTTAACGAGGGGGAGGAGCTATCACCTACCAAACTTGCACATCACAAAGGCTCTGCCTGACAACTCTCACACAGAGTATGACACTGGTCTATTGTGACCCCACACAATTGGGGCCAGGACATGGAAGATGGGGATTCCTGACACCTCAAGGGGGTGGAAAGCTCTAGAAGCATTCTCCACTTCAAAGTGGGTTCCAGGTATAAATGTTAGACCTCAGACCCCAACTCTTCAGTACACTTCTAGACCAGTGGACTCTGCCAGGAAGAAGGATTGCTGTTCTGCTGAAAGGACTGCCACTCTGCTGGACTACTACTCTGAAGACCTGCTGCCCTGCTGTGCTGGCCTGCAGATCTGCTGTCTGCTGTCTTGCCTCGGTAAGAAGTACCCGACCTGCATTTATTGAACTCAGGTCTCCAGAGTGACATTAAGGGTTAGTTGGCTGGCCTCCTTATTAGAGCCTCAGGGACAGAAGACTCCAACAACCTTGAACCCAGTACCTGTACCATGCCATCTGAGAGTCCTACCCTCTCAAGTGGTGCCACCTGAGCGCTAGACTCTTAGAAGTGGGCCTGAAGGTGTTCTGCCAGCCCATCAGTAGTTTCAGCAGAAACAACACATCAGCCCAGCTGGCAAGGTGCAGTGTATTTTAAAAGAAGGTTATGTATTTTTGAGTTTTGCATGTCCTGGTAGTGAAAAACTCCTAACGTTGTTATTCACTACTGTAAGGCCTGTCTCTTCCATAGGATAATATTGAAGTTACCTTATTACATTTGATACGCTGGCACTTCCATTTGGGAGCAGGTAGTGAAGTTGGGTTTGGTATCTAGAGAATTGTAATTAAAAGCCCTCTTTAATGATGAAGACGAATTTTCAATCACAATTCAGAAAATTCCGCTTAAAGAAAGTTGGCTTTTTTGTCCTAACCAGACATCTCAGACAAGGGGATGTTAGGTGTTGGCAGGATAGGCCATTCTGAGTTAACGAGGGGGAGGAGCTATCACCTACCACACTTGCACATCAATACAAAGGCTCTGCCTGACAACTCTCACACAGAGTATGACACTGGTCTATTGTGACCCCCCACAATTGGGGCCAGGACAGGGAAGATGGGGATTCCTGATACCTCAAGGGGGTGGAAAGCTCTAGAAGCATTCTCCACTTCAAAGTGGGTTCCAGGTGTAAATGTTGAACCTCAGACCCCAACGCTTCAGTACACTTCTAGACCAGTGGACTCTGCTAGGAAGAAGGATAGCTGCTCTGCTGAAAGGACTGCCACTCTGCTGGACTACTACTCTGAAGAACTGTTGCCCTGCTGTGCTGGCCTGCAGATCTCCTGTCTGCTGTCTTGCCTCAGTAAGAAGTACTGGACCTGCATTTATTTATAGAATGACATTAAGGGTTAGTTGGCTGGCCTCCGTATTAGAGCTTCAGGGACAGAAGACTCCAACAACCTAGAACCCAGGACCTGTACCATGCCACCTGAGCGCTAGACTCTTAGAAGTGGGCCTGAAGGTGTTCTGCAGCCCATCAGTAGTTTCAGCAGAAACAACACATCTCCTCTGCTGTGCAGTGCTACCCAATCAACCGGCACATCGCCTCTGCTGCAAGTATTCCCCCTAACTCAAGTACTTTGTATCACTTGCCGCAGCATTTCAGGGAATGCCACTTTGCATTGTATTCTCAACGCAGGCCTTCGCATCGCAAGCCCCTCATCAACGGTATCCTTGATGACGACACATAACTCCACATTACACATCCCCCCCAGCTTCCTCAGAACAAGCCGATGCACAGCGCATCTCAACGCAGACCTTCACATTGAAAGCACTTAATCAATGGCATCCTCAATGATGAAGTAGGACCTTGCATCACTGCTTTGGAGCTCCTAGGAATCAGTGCAGCACATCCTCAACGCGGGACTTCGCAAAGCTCTGCAACTAGGATTTTAGTTACTCTTGTTCAGTGGGACTAACTGGGTCCCTATAGCTAGCCACCGATCCAATGCAGTCTGCCTGAACTTGTGACTTTGTTCCGTCCAAGGCAACGAGCTTGCCACAGTTGGCGCTTTGTGCTTTTTGAAGCTATTTTCACATAAATCTTTAAAGTTGGATATCGCTAGTTCTATAGTTCTACTGATTGGATTTTTGTCATTTTAGACAAGCCAGTACCCTGTTTCTAGTGATATAGAGCTCCCTGACATTGGTTGGTTGATGCTTATTGACAATAATGTTTTTGATTAATATGTTTCCCTGCCCGTAGTTTGGTGTGTAAAGACCCTACCTTTTGGCTAATAAAGGCTGCACTCGTGTTAGCCACATTCAGGCTAAAGGAGGGTCTGATAGGTTTCATTTTCCCATGCCCCGCCCACTTTCTTTTTCATATATGAGTTAGCCTGATGTGTCTAACCAATGATTTATTCATTTACCCATTTATGTTTGTACTCTCCATTTCATGATTCATTTATACATGTAACCATAATTCATTTATGCATGTAACGATATCTAGTATTCTTAGCTTAGCTTGTGTGCCACCATTTTGGGTGTTTCTCTCAGTGCACGAGTCGCACTCGCTCATTCCCCCTCCCGTAGGAATAGAAAAAGCCTGAACGCAGCAGTTTTCGTTTCTTAGCTAATACTGACCGAAACTGGCAACAAAACTCTTATCTATAATGTTCGCAGGCTCTGGAGACGCTGAGGCCTGGCTCGGTGGCCTTGGGCAGAGATAAGCAAATGTGGCTATTGCAGGTGCAGATGCCTCTTCTATGAGGCCATAGTTCACCCTTTCTGGGGTCCAGTACTTTTCCAGTATGGGCGTGTTCTACTCTGCTGTACCATGTTATAATGTATTGCTGTGGTGAGATGAGGCAGTCCTCTCGGCGCACTCTTAGGGGTGAGGTCGGACAGGGCCCTCTCATATGGGAGTTTGTTACCTAATAAATAATTTGTTATATCTTCTCCACTGTCCGGCTGACTTCTCACTTGGTAATTATACGTAAGTGCGGTAAGTCACTCGGGTGGATTTGAGCCACGCTTATCAATAATATTGGAGTTACCTTATTACATTTGATACGCTGGCACTTCCATTTGGGAGCATGTAGTGAAGTTAGGTTTGGTATCTAGAGAATTGTAATTAAAATCCCTCTTTAATGATGAAGACGGATTTTCAATCACAATTCTGAAAATTCTGTTTAAAGAAAGTTGGCTTTTTTGTCCTAACCAGACATCTCAGACAAGGGGACGTTAGGTGTTGGCAGGATAGGCCATTCTGAGTTAACGAGGGGGAGGAGCTATCACCTACCAAACTTGCACATCACAAAGGCTCTGCCTGACAACTCTCACACAGAGTATGACACTGGTCTATTGTGACCCCACACAATTGGGGCCAGGACATGGAAGATGGGGATTCCTGACACCTCAAGGGGGTGGAAAGCTCTAGAAGCATTCTCCACTTCAAAGTGGGTTCCAGGTATAAATGTTGGACCTCAGACCCCAACTCTTCAGTACACTTCTAGACCAGTGGACTCTGCCAGGAAGAAGGATTGCTGTTCTGCTGAAAGGACTGCCACTCTGCTGGACTACTACTCTGAAGAACTGCTGCCCTGCTGTGCTGGCCTGCAGATCTGCTGTCTGCTGTCTTGCCTCGGTAAGAAGTACCCGACCTGCATTTATTGAACCCAGGTCTCCAGAGTGACATTAAGGGTTAGTTGGCTGGCCTCCTTATTAGAGCCTCAGGGACAGAAGACTCCAACAACCTTGAACCCAGTACCTGTACCATGCCATCTGAGAGTCCTACCCTCTCAAGTGGTGCCACCTGAGCGCTCGACTCTTAGAAGTGGGCCTGAAGGTGTTCTGCCAGCCCATCAGTAGTTTCAGCAGAAACAACACATCAGCCCAGCTGGCAAGGTGCAGTGTATTTTAAAAGAAGGTTATGTATTTTTGAGTTTTGCATGTCCTGGTAGTGAAAAACTCCTAACGTTGTTATTCACTACTGTGAGGCCTGTCTCTTCCATAGGATAATATTGGAGTTACCTTATTACATTTGATACGCTGGCACTTCCATTTGGGAGCAGGTAGTGAAGTTGGGTTTGGTATCTAGAGAATTGTAATTAAAAGCCCTCTTTAATGATGAAGACGGATTTTCAATCACAATTCAGAAAATTCCGCTTAAAGAAAGTTGGCTTTTTTGTCCTAACCAGACATCTCAGACAAGGGAACGTTAGGTGTTGGCAGGATAGGCCATTCTGAGTTAATGAGGGGGGGGAGCTATCACCTACCACACTTGCACATCATCACAAAGGCTCTGCCTGACAACTCTCACACAGAGTATGACACTGGTCTATTGTGACCCCCCACAATTGGGGCCAGGACAGGGAAGATGGGGATTCCTGATACCTCAAGGGGGTGGAAAGCTCTTGAAGCATTCTCCACTTCAAAGTGGGTTCCAGGTGTAAATGTTGGACCTCAGACCCCAACGCTTCAGTACACTTCTAGACCAGTGGACTCTGCCAGGAAGAAGGATAGCTGCTATGCTGAAAGGACTGCCACTCTGCTGGACTACTACTCTGAAGAACTATTGCCCTGCTGTGCTGGCCTGCAGATCTCCTGTCTGCTGTCTTGCCTCGGTAAGAAGTACTGGACCTGCATTTATTTATAGAATGACATTAAGGGTTAGTTGGCTGGCCTCTGTATTAGAGCTTCAGGGACAGAAGACTCCAACAACCTAGAACCCAGGACCTGTACCATGCCACCTGAGCGCTAGACTCTTAGAAGTGGGCCTGAAGGTGTTCTGCCAGCCCATCAGTAGTTTCAGCAGAAACAACACATCTCCTCTGCTGTGCAGTGCTACCCAATCAACCGGCACATCGCCTCTGCTGCAAGTATTCCCCCTAACTCAAGTACTTTGTATCACTTGCCGCAGCATTTCAGAGAATGCCACTTTGCATTGTATTCTCGACGCAGGCCTTCGCATCGCAAGCCCCTCATCAACGGTATCCTTGATGACGACACATGACTCCACATTACACATCCCCCCCAGCTTCCTCAGAACAAGCCGATGCACAGCGCATCTCAACGCAGACCTTCACATTGAAAGCACTTAATCAATGGCATCCTCAATGATGAAGTAGGACCTTGCATCACTGCTTTGGAGCTCCTAGGAATCAGTGCAGCACATCCTCAATGCGGGACTTCGCAAAGCTCTGCAACTAGAATTTTAGTTACTCTTGTTCAGTGGGACTAACTGGGTCCCTATAGCTAGCCTACGATCCAATGCAGTCTGCCTGAACTTGTGACTTTGTTCCGTCCAAGGCAACGAGCTTGCCACAGTTGGCGCTTTGTGCTTTTTGACGCTATTTTCACATAAATCTTTAAAGTTGGATATCTCCAGTTCTATAGTTCTACTGATTGGATTTTTGTCATTTTTGACTTGCTATATGTCTTTACTCCTTTTTCTAAGATGGTGTGTGAATTTCCTTGTATTGTTTTTTCATCTTATTACTGTTTGAAGATCTGTATAAATATTTACACATTGCCACTGAGTTAAGCATGACTGCTCTGTGCCTAGCTACCAGAGGTTTGAGCACAGAGTAATTTGGGGTCAATCAGGGTTTTCTCGTGACTTCACCCTGACAAGGATTGTAGTTGCTGCTTGAGTAGGGGTTTAAACCCCCATCCCCAACCAGTAACCCAATTTCTTACACTAACTTTATCTGACCGGTTCTAGGTTGCTGTGTTGTGGCAAGGCAATGTGCTATTGAGATGACAGTGATTTGACTAATAAATGGCGTGGAAGCCGTGTTGTGCACATTAGAGAGTCCTAGCATTGATTTTGATGCAAGCTATTATTGGGTGTTTGATGGCAGCTGATTATAACCAGTGCCACTGGAATTTTGAAATTCTGCTGCGTTTTACGCTTAGTTATGCATTTGTCGCATTTGCCACATAATCGATCATCTGAAGCATAATTTGCAAATTTTAATAAAATGTATTGTTTCTAGCTCAACTGAACAAAAAGTTACTAAAATGCAGCCATGTATGTTGGTGCATAGTAGAAAGGCCTTCGCAAAGTCTGACTGGTCACCTTTCAGTAGCTTTTGGCTGTATTTGAGTGCTAAAGTGGTACTAGATAGGTGAAACATTTGGTAAGACGTTCTTAACATAGGTAAAAATGACAAAATAGTAAAGTCTTTAAGGGTCATTAGGATGGCGGGCGGACTTTGCCCGCCCGCCATCCTTGTGGTAATAGGGACCGCCCTCCATAAGGGCGGGGTCCCGTGGGGGGTATTAGGATGTGCCCGCCACAGTGGCACCGCCTGCCACAATGCTAAAAATGCGTGTCAGCATTTGCATTTACAAAGCGGCAGGCACATTGCGGTGCCTGCCGCTTTGTAAATGCAAATGAAGGGCGGGTACCACAGGTATCCCCCCGTGTTCACCCCCCTACTCTCCTTCACTCTGGGGGCCCGCATGGGGCCCCTAGAGTGAAGTCCGCCTGCCATTCCGTGGCGGCATTGCCGGCACGGAAAAGCAACTGCAGACGCCCATCCAAATATGGCTGGCGGTGTCTGATAGACACTGCCACCATATGAACCCTTTTCCGCCCCGGCCGCAAGGCGACCGGGCGGAAAAGTGGCGGGCGGTGTTTGCCTCCACTGCGGACCCCCGCCATTGTAATGTGGGGGAAAAAGGGTGGCGGGCGGGCATTTATGTCGAACGGATCGCCACCGCCACCATGGCGGTGGCGATCCGCCCGACATCGTAATGGACCCCTTAGTGTCACAAAATGTGCTGTGTAAATTCCCTATACTTTCCATATAATTTCATCACCTCGGACACATAATTAGGTCCTCTTCTGCGGTATAAATCCAGTGGCCATGATGATAATATATAAGAAGTGTGGTTGGTGTTTGGAATGTTACTTTATGTTAATGATTGGTAGAGTGCCCAGTTACTCCAAGAGGCGTGGCTACTCAGTCCAGGCCTGTTACCAGTAGAGAAGAAGCAGACCTCAATGTGTGGGAAGGATTATTTCATTTGAATTTATCCCAAAGGTATAATCAAATTTAGCCAAGGGATTGTTGGCGCTGCGCGACTGGTGTTCCAGCTTCTTCCACTCCGCTTGGTCAGTCTAAGAGCATTTGAGTGTCAAGGGGCTGAGTGGTGCGTTTGATGACATAATTAGTATTAAGGGACTTCAATATCCATTTGCTAAAAGAGGTGACTGTCACTGAGATCTCCATCTGGTAGATTGAGGGAATGGCTTGGAGAGCCGAGGTCAGGTTAGTGGAATTAATCTTGGCCCAAGGTCTGGACCATATTGTGATTTTTATGATCAGCATAACTTTTAGGGCACGGGAAACATGTTGGGGAAAGGAACGGCTTAATGATCTGCCTATCCCAAAGGAATTGGGGGCTGGACAATAATGGAAAGCTAGGTAGAGAAAAGGGGATCAAGAAGGAGTCCGTTTCTGTGGGTGGGAGCTATGGTGAGAAGATGAAGCCCATACAACTCATAGCATCAGGCCTAGCGTTACTGCTAAAGGGGATGTTCAGGTCGCCCAGGATCAGAAAGTAGAAATATTTAAGAGTAAAATGAACTAACTAGGTGAGGAACTCAGTTGAGAAATTGCCTTTGGGCCCTGGTGGGCAATGAATTAATGCCCCTGAAAGTGAGACAGTAGTGATACTATTTAGTATAAAAGGAAGTATATATATTTCCTGCTGATTGTGTGTTGTGTGTTGTATCCTTCTAACCTGAATCATTCCTCCCACATTCCTCGGTCCGCATAATGTTCATTAGTAGTCCCTTTAATGCCTCTCCCTCCATTCCTGCTGCTCGTTTGCCCTTTCTTTCTCCTCCATTGGAAGTGAGCCCTCTCTCTTCCTGTCCCACCATTTTTCTTTTCTTCTTCCACCCCTCACCCACGCTTCTTTACTTACCTTTACTTCTGTTTTTTGTGTCCCTCATCTTCTGGCCCATTCTTCTCTGGTTGTGATCGAAATGGGAGATTTCAGTTACCCGCATTTTCTTTTTCACATTACCTATTCCTTTTTTTCGTTTTTTAAACGTATTCTTTCATCATATAATCGTTTAGTAACTGAAAATTGTACTTATTTTTTTTAACCTTATTCTGGATCCAATCTGGGTCTGGCATTTTTTTCCTGAACGAAATGATCTTCTGCCATTTTAGTAGTTCTCCAGAATGGAGATTACTTAGCCTATGGACTGGTTGGCGTTCTCCATTTTCGTAATTGGATAAAATGAGGTTTTTGAACTGTGTGATATTTGTACCACAGTGAAAACTGGCCAAGGGGAAAATCTATGGTGTTTAATTAGGTAGGCAGGAAGATAGAAGCGAACGAGACAAGCTGAGGTATGGCTAGGCTCATGGTGAGAGATGTAAAGTGAGGGAGAGAGAGAGGGGGAAATAATGGACTGGAAAGTGGTAGGATGGGAGAGGGAGAGAAAGAGAATGAATGAATAAGTGTGTTTGTGTACATGCTTTTGTGCGTGAGTGAATTAATTTGTCAGGTGACAGAATGCCCTCTCAGGGGATTAAACATTATAGGTAGTATACTAGAGACATACTAGGCCCAGGAGGCTCACGCCTCCTTCCCATCTGCCAGTGTCTGCACTCAAACCACTGCCATCTGCCCGGTGACCTCAGTCTCGGTTAAGGGTTTAGCGAGAATGCTGTCGTTTGCTCCTCAGATCTAGTAACGTGCGCGGTTGCTGCATGCAGAGGAGAGCCGCCCCCTTCCCAATAGGCAGCAGTTTGGGGACAGCAGACCCTCGGAACTAGGCCGCGACGGCCGGGCCAGGCTCAAGGCCGTGCTGCTACCTTAGAAGACCAGAGGCCTGGCCGCATATCGGGGACAGAAGGGCTTCAGTGACCACCTGTGGTCGGAGATAGTACCCTGCAAGCCGATTTATTACGACAGGCCTGGGACAGGGAAGTGCTGTCAGCCCCGGGAGACTTGATATCTAGGCCCACACCGGGGTCGGTGGGACTCCTTCGATTGCCAGTGAAGCACCTGAAAACGTCTCTCGATAACTGGTTCTGCCCCTGGATGGCGGGCCCATGAGAGGCCTGGTTGGTTACAATGACTAACCGGGGAGGGCCTGGTGCAGGGTAGAACTGTGGGCCTTGACAGGACAGACACTGCGGGCTTCCACAGCCGGCTGCAGACCGACGGTACATCCCTCCTGGCTTCCAGCTACCACTGCCCAGTTGTTGATTCACGCTACTCCCTCTGAGCAGCTGGTGAGAGTCTGAGCTGCAGCCTGGGAATGCCCAGGGTCTGGTCTGGCCCTGGAGACTGACAATTACCCTACTGGTGGTTTCGGCTGCGGATCCACGGAGGTGAGAAGGCCGAGGCAGACTTCAAGGGATACAGCAGTTCTCCTTGGACTGTGCTGGCCACTCAGGTGAGTACCCGGGTGCACCTGCCTGGGGGCACCAAAAAGTTACGCTGCAATGGCTTCCATTAAGGGGGCTGAGTAGGATGTTATTGCCATTTTTAAGGGGAGCTGACTTTCTTCCACCACTTTAGTGTACCTATGGCTGCCTTCGCAAGGAAGTGCCACTCAAAGAGGCACTCTCTTCACAGTCCTGGGCACTTCTCAGTTGACAGCATTACATTACCATCAAATTCATGGAGCTTCTCACATCCGTGCAGAGTTTGAAGATTATCAATGACTAATGCTAATTTACCATACTCTGCCCCAACACCCCCAACCAAACTGTGATAGCCTACTACTCAGTGCCACCGCACTGCACCTGCCACGACCATGCGAAGATGCCTTACCACACAAGACTACTGCACTGCATCTCCCCTACACCTCCTTCCCTCCTAAATCCTCATGGTCTGAACTCCTTCACTATCACCCTCCCCAACCTTTCTACCACAACAGCCAAAAACGTCAAACATAAACTGATTAAGCAACGTCCTGAAGTACTCATCACGGGGTTCCACCACAACGCCTATAAAGGTGCTAAGAGAACAGACCTCATCTTCTTCACCACCCGTCCTGTGAAATGGGCCGCAACACTAGCAAAACACCTACACATCACTAACACCCTACATGGACGCAAACTAACAATGTTTATTCACCCATGTTTAAAGGCCAGTGACGCCAACTTACGCACTTTTGAATCCATATTCCCCATGATAAAAAACGCCATATGAAGGCCGCACATCCATTCCCCCTTTGATCCATTTCCCTTACAGAACACAAAACAAAATAAAAAAACTCCTGAGCAACACCATGAACCCGCTCTCTCCCCTACACTCTCTCCTCACTCACTCTCTCCTCACTGAACCACTCACGACTTACACCACAAATTCAGCTCCCTCCCCCACAATGCACCTAAACGCCTCCCCAGGCGGGACAGAACCCAATTGAACAGGGAGGTCACTGGTCCGCATGACTACCCCTAGAGTGCAAAATATGGTGGACCCACCCACTAGCTTATATCACAACACCAGCCTAGGTCAGATCACCTCCGTCAATCCCCCCTCCCACCTCCCAGCCCTCCAACTCTTCTCTAACACACTCACCCTCACAGTCCTCACCCCCTTCCCCTCTCTCCCAGACCTCTCAGGGTGTAGGCAATGCTCCCTCAACCCCAACCCTCACTGCCTACCCCCTGCGCCCACCAATGCACTGAGGGACGGACACAACTCACCCACCAGTCCCAGTACTAATAACAAAGAACTAAGCAATACCTCCAACTGCTCCCCCACTGGCTCCCTGACTCCAGCTCACACCGGCATGCACTCAAGGACTCAAATCAACCCCACCTCTCACAACATAAAACAACTCTCCCATTCAGGGACTCAGACTAAAGACACCCCCCCACAACAAGCGACTCTCCGATTCTGGGACACAGACTAGAGACAGCATCCCCCCACACAAAAAGAAACAACCCACCTGCACTCCCTCCACGCAAAAGTCAATGCTCATGCAGAAACTAGATGAGAGACTAACGTGCATAGAGAAGCAGCTAGAAAGACTACTAAAAGTAAACTACACTATCACAAAAAATCTAAACTAATGTTCAATTCTCACCCAGCACCCTTATTCACAGCCAGGCAGCTGGACCACAGCACCTCTCAACAATAAAGCCCTAAGGCCTAAAAGAACAACCCTTTTGTTGTCACTGAGCGAGGCGGCGGAACTAGCCAAATCCTAAAGCTCAGCATTTGAGAGGCACAACCCCTAATCAAAAATCCAGGTTATCATGGGATTAGGAAGAAACCCCACACGACCCCAACGACCAGACCATCAGTGCACCTCGTCAACATCCCACTGACCTTCTCCCCCCAAAATCTGACTTACCCCAGACAGACAAAATGCATGCTCATAAACGGCAGATCGGCCACCAGACATGTAACAGAAATAGCAGAAACAATCTTAAATCACAACGTTGATATCGCATTCCTTACAGAAATATGGCTAAATGATGCCTCCAACCCGGTCATAGACATGCTAGTTCCACCAGGTTTTTTAAATCATCAGGAAAGACAGGAAGGGCCACAACGGAGCAGGCATCACCATTATCCATAAAAACAGCATCAACGTGAGTAAAACAGACACTTTCTACTACAATACATTCGAACATTCCAGCTCCACCATAAGAATGAAAGGCAACTCTTCAATGAACTGTCACCTCCTCTACCATTTACCGATCAACACACTATCCTTTGGCGAACACCTAACAAATTTGATTGCACACTGCTCACTCTCACATTTGCACAACATCATCCTAGGTGAACTCAACCTTCACTGGAATGATAAAAGCAACACCCTAATCCAATCCCTCAATTATCTATTACTCAGTAACAACCTCTTCCAGCATTGTAAAGGTAGCACCCACATTTAAGGCGCAACCCTGGACGCCATTATAACTCAGGAAGATATACTAACCATTGCCAAGATTCTCCCTGTCGACTGATCAGATCATCACCTCATCTCATTTCACTTCAACAAGGCATCTCCTCTCCCAACTCGGACGCAAAAAACTCTCCAATGGAAGAGAAACATCAGACTAATTCCTCTATAAGATCTTGAAAATAAATGGTGTCTCTACTGCACACTTCATCGGATAACCTCTCAATAACGGAATTCACCACCCACTACAACTCAACAATGTCCTCCATCCTGGACCAAGTAGCACCTCTGAAACTGAAAAAGGTGAGAAACACTTCTTTGCGATCTTGGTTCAGCAAATACCTCACATGGAAAGATGAGAGTACAGAGCACCTGAAAGACTCTGGTGAAGAAACTCTGGTGAAGAAACCCATCCTCAGGTCTCCTGGACCAGTTCAGGCGGGAATGCAGAAACTACAAAAAACACATAATGAATGAAAATGCCTCCTTCTTCTGCAACACCCTAGATAAGGTCAAAAAACGCCCAAAAAGCCTCCAAGCCAGCCATAAAGAAACCCTCAGATATACAAAAAAAATGTGAAAAATGTGCTACCTTCTTCAATGATAAAATCATGAAGATAACATAACGTGTATTTATAAAGCATACATTCACCTGTAGGTATCTTGCCACTCAATAACAGATGTTTACTGTTACCCCACTCAATGGTACTCATTTTATCGACCTCAGATGGATGAAAGGTTGAGTGGTCCCACCGGTATTGGAACCTTTGACAAGGAGGTCAAACACAGGCCCCTGCAGAGGATGCATTAGTCCACTAACCCTCAATCACAACCAGCCCTCAAGCGGGGACCCCACCCCCAGAAGGGAAGACAACAACCTCCCTTCTCACTCCACGCCCTCCTCAGCAATGATCGCCCCTCAGGACAACATCAAGAGCACCAAAACCCTTGGGTCCCACATAAACCAGAGAAGCTGGAAGACTTTAAACCCACTCATGGAGGAAGACATATCTTCTCTGCTGGCTACCTCCAAACTCTACTCCCACTTTGAGAACCCACTCCCAGTCTCCCTTGCAAAAAAACTCATCTACGCCCTAACACCCCTCTGGAATAAGATAATAAACAGCTCCCTAAAAATTTGCGTGATAGCATACTGTCTCAAACTCGGTCAAGTCACTCCAAGAATAAAAAAAAACGGGAGCAGACCTGAACGACCGTCGCTGCATCATTGTTCCTGCATTGTCAGTCTTGAATAGCTTCCGGGTTGTCCATAAGTGAAACAAACCCATGATGAGTGCCTTGGGATGAGTTCTCTCATGTGTAGTTTTTTAGGTCTCGCTTAGGCAGCGCTTCTGCTATCTCTTCAAGACATACTATATTCAGGTATGGACTTGAAGCTCCACCCATTTTCCACCGATATTTTCAATTGGCTCCTGTAACTGTCCTTTCTAAATGGTTGCTTTTGTTACTTGAATAGGCTTAGTAGTTCCTCCTTAGTACCACTTTTTCTCCTTTTATATTTACTTTTAGTAAGCAGTGCACCACATGCTGTGTGCTACACTGGTTACAAAAAAACAACAATATCTTTTTACTGGCGCGGTTAGCCAAATTATACTTTTAGAAGCCAGCGTGGCACAGGTGGCGTACTGCGCTGCTTACCAAAAAACGTACAATATTTTGAAAAGCAGTTTCCTGAGCCAGGCCTTTCTTTTCTTTGGCGCGGCTTGCCAAACTCAATTTTTTCAATTTTGAAAGTTTTTCGTAAGCAGCACAGCACACTGCCTGTGCCGCACTGGTTACTAAAACCATATAATATTGAACATTTTAAGCAATCTACTTTTTAGGATTGAGAGAAGAAAGAGACTTTTGGACGCTGGACAGATCATGACTGCTGCCCTGTATGTATTCCCAGAGATACTCTGAAAACCTGGCCAGTACTTACTGGGACAGAAGAGGGAGGGGGGAAGCATTTCTCGGTTTTACCCCTGCAGTGCTGGATTCCATCATGTTTGTTTTTTGGGAAGTAATACCTTCTAGCCCGTGTAAGAGATCCTTACACGGGTGAGCCTTTCATCATAACAGTGTAAAGATCACAGCACAGCGATTCGGTGGCGAAAGGAGTCAGAGAAAGGAGTCATTTAACTTTGTAAGTAGAGGCAGTAATAGCTTGTCTTGCAGCGTTACGAAAGGCTGCATTCGAGGTACGGAGTCCGAATTGCATCGTATTGGTATTTAGAACAAGGGAACCCGTATAGGTGGCAAAGGACCCCGGGTAGTACTAGTTTTTTAGTTTAACAATGGTCCTTTAGCTTGAAAAAATGGAACAGGAATAAGCACAGGCTAAAAATGAAGACTGTGTGTTTTCTTCAGTGTCCAGCCGGACAAGGAAGCATTTATTTAGAAGAATTAGAAAATTAGCACATTTGAGGTGAAACAAGTCACACAAAAATAATAACTGGGCACAAGCCTGTACCAAGTCAAGAAAGGACAATACATGGGGGAAAGTAACAGGCAAGCAAACAGGAGAAATGGCGGCTTACAATGCAATAAAATTATAAGTAAGCTCTATCCCACAATAACTGCAACATAAATCATAAATCGAAAAAGCAGCAGTATTATGTTAAAAAGTCGAAAAACGTTTCGATCCCTATCTCCAGTGGTTATACTGGGATCATCATCAGGACTAAATTAAATTGAGCTTTGCCTGATTAGTTGTATTTAGTAGGCTTAGAAGGCCATGCTCATGGGCGGCGGTGGGGTCCCGATAACCTTCTGTGAGGTTCAGCGTGATGGCTGGATCTGTCAAACAGATCCAGCCATCACGCTGAACCTCACAGGACCCATCGGCTGTCCTTGGACGCTAATTTTAGCGGCTCAAAATCCCACGCTTATATGCGGAATTCCAAACGGAACTAATGATACGCGATCCTGCATCCTGCTCAGAAGGTTATCGGGACCCCACCGCCGCCCATGAGCATGGCCTTCTAGGCCTACTAAATACAACTAATCAGGCAAAGCTCAATTTAATTTAGTCCTGATGATGATCCCAGTATAACTCCTGGAGATAGGGATCGAAACGTTCGTCGACTGTTTAACATAGTACTGCTGCTTTTTCGATTTATGATTTATGTTGCAGTTACTGTGGAATAGAGCTTACTTATAATTGTATTGCATTGTAAGCCTCCATTTCTCCTGTTTGTTTGCCTGTTACTTTCCCCCATGTATTGTCCTTTCTTGACTTGGTACAGGCTTGTGCCCAGTTATTATTTTTGTGTGACTTGTTTCACCTCAAATGTGCTATTTTTCTAATTCTTCTAAATAAATGCTTCCTTGTCCGGCTGGACACTGAAGAAAACACAGTCTTCATTTTTAGCCTGTGCTTATTCCTGTTCAATTTTTTCAAGCTAAAGGACCATTGTTAAACTAAAAAAAAAAAAATATCTGAATTGTATCGTAGCCATCTGACTTGCATTGACGATCAGACTCCTCCCCTTTCCCCGCTTTTAAAGCATGTCCTTTCACTTTAAAAGTAGCGTCTGTAGTACTCTGTTCAGGGTGAGCATTCAATGCAGATGCCGACTAGCTGCCAAGAAACCTGGTAGCTATGACAGGAGCGGCCTGTGCAGGTAAGAGCGGTAGGCCGGGTTGGGGGGATTCGACAGACGACCACAGATGAAGTAAATAAGCTTCACTCTTCATTTCCTTGTCTTGCATGATGCCATGCTGTATGTTTTCCGGTGCCAGCTACTTTCATACACAATGCCACAACGTGCATTTCACAGTTCTTCCCCTTTCCGCACATTATACCACACAACAATTCCTGGTCATTGCTGCTTTCTCATATAATGCTGTGTGCATTTCTCAGTCCTTACGGCTTCCCCACTTAATTTTTCACTGTTTGTCACTACCTGTTGATTAATAATACAATTCTGTATCAGCTGCTTCCTCAAATGATATATAAAGCAACGAGTAGTAAGAACTTCTCCACACGAAGCCAGACTATGCTTTTCTCAGTCCCTCTTGCTTCCTGCAGCACTATCAGGTAGATTCATCAAAGACCCGTTTTGCGAGTCTTTAATAGCGATTCATAAGGAATCGCTATTACAGACTTGCAAAACGGGATTCATGTAGGAATCGTAAAATAAATTGTGATTCCTACACATTCCTTATTTGCGATTAACAAATAGCTAATCGCAAATAAGGAATAACTCCCCATTCATTCCTATGGGCCTAAAGGCCCGTAGGAATGAATGGGGAGTATTCCTTATTTGCGATTAGCAATTAGCTATTCGCAAATAAGATAGCGATTTCAAGGGTGCCAGGGGTGTCCAAAGGACACCCTGTAGCACCCCTGAAATGCAAATTTACACAGGTGTTGCGCACACACATGTCCAAAGGACATGTGTGTGTGTAACATGCAACAGAGAAAAATGCACTAAAGTGCTTTTTTCTATTTTTTCGCTATTTACCACGAAGTCAGACATCGTGGTAAATAGCGACCAAAGATTGCAAATTCGCAATTACAAATTGGTTAATGAATTGCATTTAAGGAATCTCTAATAGAGATTCCTTAAATCCAATTCCTCGCAAATATGCGATTTCGCAAATAGCGATTTTTGCATTTGGGATGATGAATCCCAAATGCAAAAATTGCACTCGCAAAGGGCCAGATTCTCAGAAAATCTGGCCCTTTGCGAGCGCAATTTAGCTTCATGAATCGGGCTGTATGCTTTTTCTTAGTCATTGCTGCTTTCTGCTATACATCACACTGAGCTTTTTCTTTTAGTCCCTATTTCTTTGCTTTAAGCCACACTTTACTTTTCGTGGTCCATGCTGCTTCCTTATGTGATGGCACACTGTGTGCTTACAGGCCCCTATGTTTACTCACTTAATCCAACTCTGCCTATTACCAAGTCCTGCTGCTTCTGCGTGACACATTGCATTTTTCTAGGACCCTGCTGTTCCCTCACACTATATCGCACTGCGTATCTCATCCATGTTCCTTCCTCACATAATGCCACACTTAGTTTTTCAGTGCTTGCTGGTCCTCACAGGACTCCACGTTGTGTGATGTATTCGGAATTTAAAAAAGCTTTTACCGTTTTCTAATTCTGTCACCAATGTTCTTTGAACGGAAGCAAGCTATTCAGTAGTAAGCAGGCTTAATTGACAAACTGCCACTGGTGCACAACAGCAAGTGGCTGTCTTTTCTCCTGGTCTGAAAGAGAAATGTTTGTGAAGAGCTTTGTCTACATGGATCCCTGTAACCCATCTGTTGATTAATTGTTTTATTCTTGCATTCTTTTATCGGCTATGGTTTATATACATTCTGTACCCGACGGTTACCTTTCTTATTTTGCCTTCTTGTGATTTTTATTCTTAACTGCTGCTGCAAATTGCCTTCTGAGGTATAATTACTTGATTCCTCTCTGGTTTTAATCTTTCTGACATTCATTGGAATTTAGAAATTGTACAGTACGTTTTCATTTGCAGCTCCTTTTGATTTATGTATTTTTTACTACTTCGTTTCTTTCGTTTACTGTTGACACTAGTTTGAGCCTGGAATATGCTATTTAAAGTGGCAAATTACTTTTTGGTGGACTTCATAAGACAGTGCAATATCTTTATATATCCTCAGTTGCTTCAATTTCTTCTCGATTACTTTTGGACACAGAGGGGTGCAGTAGGTTTGCCCCTGTCAGATGAAAAATTATTCTTAGCTAGTCACGTATGAAGATCATGACCCTGTGCAGCAAATGCTGATCACAGCTGGTGGTATAGCCATGTTTTCACATAATAATAACTTAGCTGTACCAACTATGAAAGATGTAGCCACTCAAATGACACTGTATTTTATTTAAATACTGCAAAGTTGCATGGCCGCATATGTTCATTGTTTTTTTTTTTATTTGAACCGTTTTCATTACCTCTACAACTTTTAACAATTAATTGGTTATGTGTTGGCTATATGTAAGAGGTTAACTGAGTTCTGCTTCTTTTGTACAGTGTACCAATACCTATTGATTTGAGTTGAACTTTATAAATACAGGAAATAAATAACATATTTTACAGTTTTTTTTAATTATATAAAATCATCAGTAAAATGTTACACAACGCCTGTACATCAAGGGGGTCATTACGATGACGGGCGGTGTCTGCCGCTTTGATTATGCAAATGCAGGGGGGTACCACCGGTACCCCCGTGTGCACCCCCTACTCTCCTTCACTCTGGGGGCCCGCACGGAGCCCTCAGAGTGAAGTCCACCTGCCTTTCCGTGGCGGCATTGCCGCCACGGAAAGGCATTGCCTAAAGCACTTCATAATATGGCTGGCGGTGTCTGACAAGGCAAGGCAAGGCGACCGGGGCGGAAAAGTGGCGGGCGGTGTTTTGCTCCTCTGCGGTCCCCCCCCGCCATTGTTATATGGCGGGGGGGAATTCAGGGAAGGATGTCGGGCGGAGAGCCCCCGCCAGGCTAATGGCCCCCCAAGTCTTTTCAATAACCTCCTCACTGGGCCCACTCCCAAACTGCTGTGCATATCCTTCTTCTCATATGTTTTCCAATAAAATTTACCAACACATGTATGTCTTGTTTTCTTGTGGTATATGTTGGCCGCAGTTTATTTTGCATCACATGTACAACTTACTTTTGGTTACAGTACCGTGGCCATAGCCTGCTATGACCAGGCCATGAACCAAAGTTACGGGATGCCATAAATCATTTTGACAAGCTCAAAAATCATAGACATGACAGATTGTCAATCAATCCCCTAACAGTCATAAATCATTTTGACTGGCTCGTAAATCACGCGACAGGTCATAAATCACAATGTCTAACCGGTCGTAAATCATTTCTGACAAATCATAATCACGTTCTGTTGTCTGCCTACCATAGTTGTGACACCTTTTAGTTTGTTCAGGCCATTATACATGCCGTTTCATGGGGTCATAAAGTTCCATGTTAGTTTTCACACTGATTGTGTGGGGAGGTAGCCCCTCTCTGGAGTTAGGCCCCAGCTCGCAACCTTATTTGTCGATTTTTTGCCCTGCCATTCGGCGGGTCTGGGCTGCGAGTGCCATCTCCGCTTTGCTTCCCCTTCCGACCTACTCACCCTGCCGAAAGGCATCCCAAAGTGAGTGGTCTTCCTCCGGATGTATGACGGTATGATGCAGGCTATTACCACGCGTACCGTTACAGCGCGTGTTTTACAACGCAAGTCGTTACCGCGACTTGCGCTGTAGGGTGCGGACTTAGGAATAGTTTAATTTACTATTCCAACACCATTCCCCGTGGATAGTAGGGAAGGTGTTGGAATAGTAAATTAACTATTCCTTGTCCTTGAGCACCCTCCAGCGCAAGTCGTGGTTACGACTTGCGTTGTAAGAGACGCGTCGTAATGGTAGCGCGGGGTAACATCCACGTCGTAAAGGATGTTCCCCCCTCCTCCTGCAGCACGCCCTGCTGGTGGGCCTCCTTACCAACAAATGTACCCCTTCTGAGCCGCCCCTCATGTCGTCCAGCACTGCAACAATGCTATTGCTCAGTATGAGAGGGTGAGTCGCAAGAGTTGATCGGCGCACCACCCCCATCTTCGAAAAGGGACCTGTGCTGGGGTGGCAGTGGAATATAACCCCTCATTGTATCCTCCTGCGTGCGGCGGCATCTCCCCCTTGGGGGGGGGGGGAGTTTCAAAACGTCACCCGGCCACCTATTGGCCAGGTATTTTCGTGCCACCTTTGGGGTGCGCTCTTTCCCAGGGAAGGGGTAGAATCCCCTTTTGTTGTTGGGCACCATGCAGCTGCCCAAACCGTTTTTTCGGGTCCCTGGTGGCCGTTATGGTGCAGGCCTGTGAGGCCTCCTTCGGGGGCAGCCTCTGTTATAACTCCCACACTGGGCCTACTCCCAAACTGCTATGCATGACATTCTACACATAAATTTTTCAATAAAGATTGCCAACACCTGTGTGTTTTGTTTCTTTGTTTCCTGTGGTTGATGTTGGCCGCAGTTTATTTTGAATAACATGTATGAATTATTTTTGCATTACAGTACCGTGGGCAAATCCCGCTATGACCAGCCATGAATATCACAGGATGTCATATATGATGACAGTTCATTAATCACTACATTTCATAGTCATAAATCATTTTTGACAGGCTCATAAAAAAGTTGTTTAGTGCACCGACCCCCGCTTCCAAAAGTAACCTGTGCTGGCGATGTACTTATGGCCCACAAATTGTCCCCTCCTGGCATCCAGCGGTGTCCCTCCATTGGGGGCAGAGGGGCGGGTGTTGCAATCATCACTGTGGCCTCCTATTGACCAGGTATTCTCGCACCACCTTTGACTCGCACTCTTTCCCGTGGGGGATAGAGCCTTCCTATGCTGTTGGGCACACTAAGCTGCCCTTCAGGGGCGGCCTCTGCTAAAGACAATATAAAAGTTTTAAAAAGTGACCATTAGCATAATCAAAATCAATTTGTGTTAATTCAATTGACATCTAGAAACTAGACACATTGAGCATTGATCATTTTAAAGTGAAGTACAATTAAATAAAACATCTAAATATTTGTTTTATTGTTGAAAACAATATACATGGTAATGCGAAAACTATTGCATTGCAAGTGCCATGAGCCATGTGCAATGCAATAGCTATCGCATTACTGAAAGTTTGAGCTATTGACGTTGCGTTATTATTAGCAACAGCAAAAGCTCAAACTTTCAGTAATCTGAAACATATTGCATTGCAAATGCTTGTTCTAGCATTGCGACTGGGGATGTTTTCCTTACAGTATGTGGCATGTTTTGGTACTCTCACAAGAATTCGGATATGACCCATGCTATAGAACCACTGTCCATCTCTGCGGTTCATATTACTTCATTTACAGTTCACATACAGCTCTCTACCTCTCCATCGATCAACCTTTTTCTTAAGACAACATTGCCTTGTAATGCTTCAGCAAACACTTCCAGCATCTGTGTGACGTAGTGCAGCTGCAAATGAAATGCAAAAGGGGGGACCCAGGGAGAGCCAGGCGCGAGCTGGTCTTTCCCTGGGTGCGTTCGCGCGAGGGATCTGGGAACAGGTGGGGGTGATTAAGGGAGGGCATAAAGGGAAGTCAGGCGGCTGATTGGGGAAGTGCGTAGCGAGGCAGGGGAAGGGAGGTTTCGTTTTTGCTGCTCCTTTGCTGGCGTCGCGTTACCTTAGGGGGATATGGAGGAGGCGGCGGAGGTCCGACAGGCTGTCCAGACCCTGTGTGCGGCGGGACGAGAGGACCTGCTACGGCCGGGAGTGCCGGCGGAGGCGTGGGTAGGGTTGTCCCGCCCCCGCCTCGCAAGGCTTCGCTGGGCATGTCGCGGGCGGTGTCTGCTTGTCAGTCATCCGGCCCGGAGGTAGACGAGGACGACGACGGAGACGCTGCCATGCCGGCGGCGCAGCCCATGCCGGCCCTGGCCCCCGCAGTGTTGGAGCCCCTGCCGGTTGACCCGGGCGCCCACCAGCAGGTATGTCTTCAGCCTTTGCAGTGTGCTGGCTTGCGTGGGGCGCGCGGGGGGAGGCGGGGGCGCTCCGTGGGCCGGCAAACTCAGCGCTTGGGCGGGGCCCCCCTGGGGAAGGCTAGGAAGCCTTCGGTGGGGCCTGGTACTCGACGGGGGAGGAGTCTCGAACCTAGGAGCCTCCCCCGGGTCTATGCTCAGGCTGAGGTGTTGGGGGGCTCTCCCACCCCGGGTTCTGGGTTACTTGAGGGGGCCTCTCCCTGTTTATGGGTGAACGGCCAATGCTATTTGCTGTCCCCTGCGCCTGCTGGGTTGGGGCTGGCCCAACCCCCTTTGCCTGGTGGTGGGGCTTTAGGTTGCCCTGCTGTTGGGGCGCCCCATGCTGTTCCTCCCGACAGTGCCCCCTCCCGGGGGGCTCCTGAGGACCCCGGGGCTGTACTGCTCAATGATGTGCTTCCCCCCCCAACCCCCCGGTCCCCTGGGTCCACGACTCCCGGTCTTGCTGGCCCCCGCCCTGACCCGCAGCTGTCTCAGGTGTCTGGTGGGATGGATTCGGACCGTTGGGGGGTGTCCACTGCCCCCAGCCAGGTTCTGTACCCGGGTTCCCGAGTGATGCCCAGTGCTCCACTAGTTAGCTTGGCCTCCGGATTAGGTGATGCCCCCGGGTTTGCGTCGGTGGCTGGTTCTTTGGGGATGGTTTCACTTGGCTCCCTGGGGAGTGGCAGGCTTGCAGGTTCTTCACAATCTGGCTTGAGCGGCCGCAGTTTTCATGTTGCGTCTCCAGCTGGGCGGCTGTTGGCCGGTTCTGCGGGCTCGGGAACTGTCCCTACAGCTGTTTCCAGTAGCGGGATCACAGGAGAGTCATCTGGAGCGGATCTCTCTTCTGCAGCGTTGCGCGCGCGGAGCTTTCATGACACTGACTGGCAGTTTTATGATGGGGAATTGGTGATGGGGCGCTGCCAAGTGGCAGTGCAGAAGTTTCATTTTCTGGGGATGTTTCACATATGAATGTACAAGATGATGATTTGGAAGAAGGGGAATTGCGTGACAAGGAGGTTTGGCTTTTGGCAGCACGGGCCCAGAGGGGTGGGACGGGGCAACTCTCTGTTTCTCGTATTTTGCAGGAGTCATGTGCGGGCCATGCAGCGGTACGTGAGACAGCAAGGAGTCGACCTTCTCGAGGGGCTCATGTTGAAGTTCAGCAGAATTCGGCACCATTGCCAAGAGGTAAGGATAGTTGGTGGGCTGTGTGGCAACCAGGGGAGAGTCTCCCGGCGAAGCGTACCAGATCAATAGGTACGGGTGATGGGGTTGTTCATGAGCGAGTCGCTCTGGCACCAAGGCTTGAGCGGCCGGTGAGTCTGAATGTTTCTGATGTGCAAGTTACGGGGGAAGTTTCTAAGGAGGGGGATGGGGTGGCTGTTCCCAAGCCAGTTACGGAGGATAGTATCCTGCCGAAGAAGTTGCCTTATTCTGGAGTGGGGATGCCTTTGGGGTCTCATTTGTCTGAAAAAACCAAAACTCGCATCTGGAATGCTGAATTTGTGGATGTTTTTCGGCTTCTCCATAGAGATGTACAAGCTAAGGAGGGGTCGAAAGAGGAGGAGTTGGAGTTGGCTCGGAGGCCTCGAGTTCCGAGGTCTATTGAGAATTGGACTTCGGCCTTTTTAATTTATGCCAGCGTGTATAGCCAGCGTCATCCGAGTAAGGCAGTGGACATGTTCAAATTGGGGCAGAGGGCAGTCCTCCTCCTCTGGAGCGTGCTGGCATTTTAACAGGGGTTCGTGTACCCGGCCAGCATGCAGATATAAACATGAGTGTTCACAGTGCGGAGGCCGGCATGCTCTCACGCAGTGTTTTCCCGGACAGCGTTTTGGAGACCAGTGGAGGGGTTCAGGGGGCAGGGGACAACCTCAGCAATTTGTACATAAGGGCTCCTACTCCTATTAAACAGGACGTTTTGGATTTGTGGTTGGAGGACTACCCTGACGTTGAGGCTGCTAAGACTCTGTCCTGGGGTTTCAGAGTTGGGTTCCGGATTGGGTACCAGGGTCCTCGGGTGGGCCGGTGGTCTGACAATCTGAAGTCTGCGAAGGAGTGCCCTCAGGTTGTGCAGAAGAAGCTGGATGCTGAGCTTGCAGCGGGTCAGATTGCTGGTCCTTTTCTGGGTTGCCCCCTCCCTGATTTGATCGTCTCCCCGCTGCATGTGGTACCAAATAAGGCAGTTGGGGTATTTCGCCTTATACACCATCTGTCTTGGCCTGAGGGTGCATCCATCAACGATTTCATTGACCCAGCTGACTCAACCGTGACATATGCCTCAGTGGATGACGCCTTGCGGCTCGTTCGCACGGCAGGAGTTGGGGCTTTGCTGGCAAAGAGTGACATTCAGTCAGCTTTCCGGCTCCTGCCCATTCATCCTTGGGATTTTGGTCTCTTGGGCATGCATATTGGTGGCTGTTTTTATGTCGATAATGTGTTACCCATGGGCTGCTCGGTCTCATGTTCCCTCTTTGAGACCTTCAGTACATTCCTGCAGTGGCGATTCACTTTTGTCAGCGGCCATGTTCTGGTCTGCCATTACTTTGATGACTTTCTTTTCATTGGTGAAGGTCATTCTGGGCAGTGTCAGTCGGCTTTGGCAATTTTTCAGGCTATGACTTCGGAATTGGGCGTCCCTTTGGCGCCGGATAAAACAGAAGGTCCTTGTACATCCCTGACTTTCCTAGGGATTGAAATTGATACTACATCTATGATGGCGCGGTTGCCTGCTGCTAAAGTGCGGGAGATGTCTGATTTCCTCAGATGGGTGTTGGGTGAACGCAAATTAGAACTGCGTAAAGTCCAGAAGCTTTTGGGGTACCTCAATTTTGCTTGTCGGGTTGTACGGGCGGGTCGGACGTTTTGTCGACGTCTGGGCCTCTCGATGTCCGGCGCCAGCCTGCCTCATCATCGGGTGCGCATTACAACTGCTGTCTGTGCTGATTTGACTATCTGGTTGAGTTTCCTGCAAGATTTCAATGGCGTGTCCTTGTTTTTTGCGGATGAGGACATTGTGTGGCAGGTGCAGCTTTTCACGGATGCATCGGGAGCTCACGGCTTCGGCATTTTTTGGGAAGGTCGTTGGTGCGCGGCCGGCTGGCCAAAGCATTGGAAGGATCAGGGTCGCAGCATTGCGTTTTTGGAACTCTTCCCGTTGTTGGTTGCTCTGTTTATCTGGGGACAGGAATTTCAGAATCGCTCCGTATTGTTCCATGTGGACAACATGGCAGTAGTGGACTTGGTTAATAGACAGAGGGCCCGCGATTTGCGTGTATTGCGGCTCCTGCGCGCCTTCATGTTGCGGTGTCTACAACTGAATATTGTCTTTAAGGCTAGGCATGTTCCTGGGGCCACTAATTGCATCGCTGATTCTTTATCTCGCTTTCAGTGGTCCGAATTCCGCAAATTGGCTCCTGGGGCGGACCTGGAACCGACGGCGATCCCACAGTACGTATGGGACTTGGGGGATTGAGGGTACACCAGCTGGTTGAACATTCAGTGGCTGTCTCTACACGGCGGAGCTATTTGAAGGCCTGGCATGAGTTTTTGCAGTTTGGTGAGGAGATGGGGGGTACGGTCCGGGCTGGGTTATCTGATGAACAATTCTTATTGCAGTTTGTTTTGCATTTAGCGGACAGAGGCCTCTCTCACACGACCATTTCGGGCAAGTTAGCCGGGGTGTCTTTTTATGGTCAGCTTTGGTGGGGGAGGGATCCTGTTGGAGGGGTGTTGGTTCGTAAGGTTCTAAAAGGGTTGGGTAGGCTCCAAGCCGGTGGTCAAAAGCTACGGCAGCCGGTGACCTTTGATTTGCTTCAGCTGCTTGTATCGCAGTTGGAGGTGTGCTGCTATGATGCTTTTGAGTGCCACAAATTTCGTTTGTGTTTTGTTTGGTTATTCTTTGGTGCATTCCGGGCCTCTGAACTGCTGGGTTTGAGGGGTAGAGTGGGTATGACCAGTAGCGAGGTGGAGGTGGAGCATGACAGGGTGCGTTTGTGGCTAAGGATGTCCAAAACTGATCAGATGGGGAGGGGTAAGTGGGTGTTTCTGGGTAGGAGTAGTGTGTCTGCTTGCTGCCCTGTGGGGGAATGGGAGGTTTTTGTGTCTTCTCCGCATTTTTCCCCGGGGGCAATTTTTTGTCATGCTGATGGAAGCCCCATCCTTGTTTCTCAGTTGTTAGCTGTCCTCCGCAAGGTGTTGTTGGGCCTGGGGAGGGATCCTTCTCAGTTCGGCACTCATTCCTTCAGGATTGGGGCGGCGACAGAGGCCGCCAGGTTGGGGTGGGATTGGTCCCAGATTCGTCGCATTGGGCGCTGGCGCTCCAGATGTTGTGAGAAATATGTAAGAAAGTAGTCCTCCTTTGCTTTGCCTAACATTTCTTTTTCTCCTAGGTCCTTGGCCCTCAGTCGCCGGATGCAAACGGAGGGTGTGGATCCTGGTGCACTCTTTTGTTAAACGGGCCGCTGTGGCCGCTGCACGTCAGCTTTGTGGGAGATCCCTTGGTTTAAGCAGTCTGACGCACGAAGTCTCCTGGCATGGCACAGGGGGCATGCGCTGGGGCGGTCTCTTTCCCGCCTTGGCTTCTCTAATTTCAAAGGGTTTGGGGGGCCCTCCGGATCTACTGGTGTTGCATCTTGGGGAAAACAACTTAGTTTCTCTCTCTGGTTAATGAAACAAGATCTAGAAGTCATCAAGACCACATGGGTGAGCACCATGGTGATATGGACTGAGTTCGTTCCTCGATTACAATGGAATGGGGCGAGGAGCTATTCAGCCGTGGAGAAGGCAAGACGCAAAGTGAATAGAACAATGAGACTCTTTTGTAATCATTTATGTATATACAATTTGGCTCATCATCATTTGAAAGTTTCAGAGACTCATTTATTCTGTGAGGACGGGGTCCATCTGTCTACTTTAGGGATTTCTTTTTACCTTCTGGAGCTCAGAGATTTGATTGCTAAAGTTCTTCAGGTGCAGTTATGGTGTGCTCTTTCCCTTCCTCCTTTGGGTGGGGCAGGAAAACGCTAAAGGTTTTCCTGGGTGGCGGTTTTGCTAGTGGGGTGGGCAGCCTGGAGCGGGTTGGCCATCCTGAAGGGTAGTTCGTTGGGTAATCCTGGGGGTATTAGGCAAGAGTTAGTTTCGAGTTCTGTTAGGTAGGGAGTTTAGGCATACTGTGTAGATTGAAATTTCATGAAATAAATAAATAATGAATGTGTTCAAGAAATGTATTATGCACCTGTCTTAAATTAAAGTGGCCTTTCTTGCTCCTTGAAGAAGTGTGGACAGTGATTTCTTGCGCGAGGGGGAACCCAGGGAGAGCCAGGCGCGAGCTGGTCTTTCCCTGGGTGCGTTCGCGCGAGGGATCTGGGAACAGGTGGGGGTGATTAGGGGAGGGCATAAAGGGAAGGCAGGCGGCTGATTGGGGAAGTGCGTAGCGAGGCAGGGGAAGGGAGGTTTCCTTTTTGCCCCACCCACCCTCCCTGTATTCCTTTAGTTAGGCTTTACTTGCGGTGCTCTAGGCGCTGCTCTGGTCTTCTGGCTTTGCCACTGTTAAGACAGGTGTGTCTGTTCTTGTAGGAGGCGGTTTTGCTAGTGGGGTGGGCAGCCTGGAGCGGGTTGGCCATCCTGAAGGGTAGCTCGTTGGGTAATCCTGGGGGTATTAGGCAAGAGTTAGTTTCGGGTTCTGTTAGGTAGGGAGTTTAGGCATACTGTGTAGATTGAAATGTCATGAAATAAATAAATAATGAATGTGTTCAAGAAATGTATTATGCACCTGTCTTAAATTAAAGTGGCCTTTCTTGCTCCTTGAAGAAGTGTGGACAGTGATTTCTTGCGCGAGTGAGAATTTAAAGCTTCCGCTGCACTCCAACTGATTAGCGTGGTGCCTTTCACCTTGGTTATGGATTGATGCCTTTTAATGCCTTTTGGTGCGTGACTGTGACAATGAAGGTGCCTGTGAGGTCAGTTTGGGCAGAATTGCCCTAGGCTTAGATTTTAGTCACTGTTAGGTTCAGTTTAGACAGAGGACACAGTTGTCGGTGCTCAGTCCTTGGCAGTGCACATACTGTGTTGCCAGTGTCAAGCAGACAGACCGTTGGCTGCCCTTGGATGTTCAACAGCACTGTCGTTGTGTTCTGTGTTGTGAGGACCTGGAACTTTCAAGTGCAGAAATTGAGTAAACCTCTTCTGGATCGGACGAGATAGGTTCATCTGAGTCTTCAGGTTGTAGCCTCTCTCAGTTGTTAGACTCTGTGTCTCACTTGCGGGGCATGTAGATTCCCGGTACATCATTTTGCCGCAATAGCCACATGTTTTCTTTTGCCCTTTTTTGACTGTTGTCTGAATACAGTTGGTGCTTCTGCAGGGGGATCACTGAAATAATATCGACTGACAAAATATCGACTTGCCAAAATATCGTGGACAAAATATCGACAGTCAAAATATCGAGTTTGTATCTACAAACAGGTAAGTACAAAAATATCGAGTACAAAATATCGTTAACAAAAATATAGATGTAAAAAATATCGACTTTATTAAAAACAGTGTTAAATTAAATTAATATTAAATTTTAATTACTAAAATATACTTAAAACGACTTAAATTAAATTATAATAATTAAATAATAAATGAAAATAATAAAAATAATTTTTTTAAATCTTATTTGTCGACCCTGAACCCTAAAAATACCCCTTTACCCAAAAACCCAAAACTAACCCTGAACCCTAAAAATACCCCTTTACCCAAAAACCCAAAACTGACCTTGAACCCTAAAAATACCCCTTTACCCAAAAACTGAAAACTGACCCTGAACCCTAAAAATGCCCCTTTACCCAAAAACTGAAAACTGACCCTGAACCCTAAAAATACCCCTTTACCCATGAACTGAAAACTGACCCTGAACCCTAAAAATACCCCTTTACCCATGAACTGAAAACTGACCCTGAACCCTGAAAATACCCCTTTACCCATGAACTGAAAACTGACCCTGAACCCTAAAAATACCCCTTTACCCATGAACTGAAAACTGACCCTGAACCCTAAAAATACCCCTTTACCCATGAACTGAAAACTGACCCTGAACCCTAAAAATACCCCTTTACCCATGAACTGAAAACTGACCCTGAACCCTAAAAATACCCCTTTACCCATGAACTGAAAACTGACCCTGAACCCTAACAATGCTCCTTTACCCTAAATTTAACAATATTACTTAATTACCAATTAATTATTAATTAACAATAACAATAAAATAAATATATTAGAACATTAGGTGTAATTATTTTAATAATTAATATTATTATTTGAAAATTAATTACTTAAAAATAACACAAAATTATATATATTAAAAATGTACTCTAATTAATGTAATTAACTAATTACAATTAATTAATTAACAATTATTTACTAATACAAAATATATTCAAAATTATATTAATTAATTAACTAATTAATATTAATTAATTATCAATTAACTATTAATTAAAAATATTAACACACATATATTAATTAATTAATTATTATTAAATTACTTCCCACCCTATTCCCCTATAAACCCACAACCCGCTACAGAATTACATTACGCAATTATTAACAAAACAAAATTCATGTAATAAAATATTTTATAACATTAATACACACTATTCACACATATTATTACATAAAAATACACTATAAAATATTATATATTATTAAAAAATCGATATTTTTGCTATCTATATTTTATACAGTCGATATTACTTCACTTACCTGAAAAACGATATTTTTGTAGTCGATATTATGTCCAGTCGATATTTTGTCCAGTCTATATTTAAAACTCGATATTATGTCCAGTCGATATTTTGGAGTCGATATTTTGTCTCTATACCTCTGCAGGGGACTCTCTTGGCTCAGTTTTTTTTTCAGAACAAAGTTTTATTGTAGTACTGACAAAACAACAAGGGGGACACTGTCCCACATTACATCGCAGGACTAGTGAGCTCAGATATGAAAGAGGATAGACAGTCAGTACAAGCAAAAGTAAATTATGCACCCGCCCCCCCCCAACTCCCAACTCCCTGCCCCCCTCCCCGAATCCCACCCCTTTCCCTAATACAGTGTCTGCTAGTCTCAAGGCATAAAGCAAGAAAATACAATAATGTGCGTGTTCCTGGCCAGGGCCGGCTCTAGGCATGTGCAAGCTGTGCACCTGCACAGGGCCACCAAACCCCAGGGGCCACCACGCCAATACATATCCTTAATATATTAATCCTCTGAGGATGGATACATATTTGCATGGTGGCCCCGGCGGCCTCCGGCTCTGTTCCACTTCTAAACTCCCTGACCCCCTCCCCTCTTTACTGGCCTGCGCGCTCCGCCCCGCCCAGACCACCTCTTCCGGGCCCCCTACCTACGCTCCCTGCCCAGGGCCACCATGAGCCTAGAGCCGGCCCTGTCCTGGCCGCCCAGGGGTCAATTGTCAAAGATCTTCTCCAGTGTCTTGGGGCACCGGTGGCTCCAGCCACAGTCCTCTATAGTCCGCCCATCTTTTCCATATCTTAAAATGTTTCCTAGGGCATCCCCTGGTTCAAAGACAGGACGCTCCAGCCCCATGCAAAAGTCCAACCCCCGTCTCCAAACTTCCAGCAAGGGGGCCCTGGGGTCCTTCCAGGCCCTGGCTATATCTCGTTTAGCTACAGTGAGGCCCAAAACCAGTAGATGGCGTTTGTAGATGTTGCCCCCCACTTGTTCCATGACATGCAGGAGGCCGAGCTGCGGTGTTCGGGGAAGGTCCCTGCCCAAGACCTCAGCCAAGCAGTCCCAGACACCCCTCCAGTATCTCGCCAGGTTTGCACACGACCACACAGTGTGGACAAATGTCCCAAGCGCCCGTCCGCACCTCAGGCACTCAGGGGAGGCAATCAGGCCTGCTTTCCACAGTCGCTCTCTAGTAAAATAGGCCCTATGTAAGTACTTAAATTGAATAAAACGTAGCCACATCGCAATGGCCGCCCCCCTCGGGGCCTCCAGGGCCTCCCTTCAATCATCCTCTTCGAGGGCTCCCACTTCCTCTTCCCACGCGGAGCGTAGTCTATCCAGGGAGGAGGAGCAGTGTGTGACCAGGGTCTGATATATAGTCGAAATTTTTTTGGCCTCCAATTCCTCCATAAACACCTTAGCCTCCAGGGGGCTGAACTCGGGCAGGGACTCTAAGCCCACCAGAGAGGGGGACAATGCATGACGCAGTTGTAGGTATTTAAAGAATTGGGTTTTGGGCATGGCATATTCTGCACTCAAAGTCTGGAAGGATTTAAGGGTAGTACCCTTCATGATGTGACCTAGCGTGGAGATGCCGATTGCGTCCCAGCCCCTGAATCCCGGTAGGGATGCCAGCACCGGCAGTCGTCCGTTCTGCCACAGCGGGGTCTCCCTCGTCAACTTGTTCCATCATCCCATGCGGCGTAGAGCTGCCCGCCACACTCGGAAGACCACCTGGGTGACCATGGGGAGCCTCTTCCTGATAGTCGCCGAGTACAAAATGGTGTGCACCGTGTCCGGGTCCATCAGGTATCGTTCTAGGGCGTAGGTCGGATCGCTCCGATCCCCATACCACCAGTCATTAAGCACCAGTAAGTGCGCCGCCTGATGGTATGATAAAATATCGGAGGTGGCCAGACCCCCGCAGTACGTGGACAGGAAGCAAGTGCGGAGAGCCACCCTCGCCACTCCCCCGGCCCAGAGAAACTGGCTCAGCGCAGTGTTCACTTGACGAAACCACTGCGGTGCTATAGGGCATGGGTGGTTTTGCAGTTGGTATAGGAGGCGCGGGAGGGCCACCATTTTAAAGATCCGCGATTGGCCATAGATGTTCAGTGGCATTCTGGACCAAGTTCTCATGTCCGATCGTACTCTATCCCAAACGGGCACAACATTGTGCTCCCATGCCACATTCGGAACGTCTGTAATAAAGACGCCCAGGTATTTGAGCCCACCTGCCGCCGTCTGCAGCGTCGACGCCCATGCACCCAGTCCCTCGCTATCCCCCAGCACCCACAGCTTAGACTTCTGCACGTTTAGATGCAAGCCCGAAACTTCCCCGAAGATTCGCATTATCTCCAGGACTCAGGGCCCGGACCTATTGAGGGCCGTGAGGAAGAAGAGGACGTCATCGGCATACAATGCAATGCGATCCGACGGGCCCATCTCCCATTCTAGGCCCCATAGCTGCACGTCCATCCGCACCCACGTTGCCAGGGGTTCCATGGCCAATGCGAATAGGTAGGGTGAGAGAGGGCAACCCTGTCTGGTGCCCCGCCCAATGGGAAAGGGTTTTGACACCGCCCCGCTACTCTCACCGACGCTGTCAGGTCTGTATAGAGCAAGCTCAGATAAGAGAGGAAGACAGGCCCAAGATTGAGCCGGGGCAGTAGCGCCCGGAGGTACACCCATCTGAGAGAATCGAATGCCCTATCCATGTCCGCCAGAAGGAGTGCCGTCGGGATCCCAGCGGCACGGGCCGTCTCCACCACCACTTGCGCCCGGCGGATATTGTGTCTTGTCGCCCTATGGGGCATAAACCCCGCCTGATCCGGGTGAATCAAGTCGGTGATATGTGGTTGAGGCGGTTGGCCAGGGCCTTAGCCAAAATCTTCGCCTCAAAGTTTAAAAGGGAAATTGCCCTTTATGAGGAGTGATGTTCAGGGGGTCTCCCGGGCTTGCAAAAAACTACAATTTCGGCATGTCGCCAGTCCGCTGGGAGGCGACCGCACTCCCTGGCGGCCTCTAGTGCCTGTCTATAACGCCCCTCAAGCTGGAGATGAAAGGTTTTCATGAATTCACATGGGAATCCATTGGGTCCCGGGGCCTTACCAGTATTCAGTTCCCCAAGCGCAGTGCCCAGCTCCTCCAGGGACAGGGGGAGTTCCAGCTGATCGCGGCTCTCATCCGAGAGCGTACGCGTCGGGAGGTCCGCCAAGAATTTATCAACGTCCTCCACAGGGAGGATCTTCCGGGGGGCATATAGGTCCGCATAATACTGAGCGAAGCTGGCCGCTATGTCTTCAGGGACCGACACCTGATCCCCCCGTTCGTCCCGAATACCCGGCAGGGTCTGGGCCCGGAAGGTGTGTTGGCAGAGTCTGTAGAGCATGGTGCTGGACTTATCCCCCCATTGATATATCCTACTCTGTGTGGGCAGCCAGAGCTGGCACGCCTCACCGAGTACCAGGGATGAGTATTCTTGCTGCGCCATCAGGAGCCGCCCCACGACCTCATCTGTGTCGCCCACAATGCAGTCTCTCTCCAGGTCACGAACCCGTCCCGCCGCCTCCTCCACCTCCCTCCGACGGGTCCTGCGGGCCCCTGCACACCAAGCAATGTCCACCCCCCGGAGCACAGGCTTCAGCGCCTCCCATTGGGTGGCGGCGTCAACCTCCGGACCATCGTTCTCCGCCCAATAGTTAGAAATAGCTTCCCGTAGGTGTGCGCGATAGCCATCCTGCTGCAGGTGCCACGCCGACTGGCGCCACCGGAAGGGCTGTCGCCTCTTGTCTAACCGCAGATCTAAGGACACAGGGGAGTGGTCCGAGAGACCACGAGGATGCACAGCTGTGGAGGCGACCCTCGTCAGCCAGGGGAGCGGTACGAACAAGTAATCTAATCTGGAGAAGGACTTGTGTACTGCCGAGACATACGAATATTCGCGACTCAGAGGGTGTTGATATCGCCAGGAGTCAATCCAACCCATGCCCTGTGCTAGGCCATTAAGTTTCGTCTGTACTATCGCCTGGGGTTCCCTACCGGGCCTATAGCGATCCATCCGTCCATCCATCACGTCGTTCCAGTCACCTCCCACAATCGCCAGAACATCCGGGATATCGGCCCACACCTCAAACAACTTTTCAATAAGTGCCTCTTGCAACGGGGCGGAGCATACACACTGCCAAAGACCATCGGCTCATCCCCAACCATACCTTTAATAAACACATATCTACCATGGGCATCGATCCAGTGCTTCTCATGAACATAAGAGAGCCTGCGATGTACCAGTACCGCTACCCCCCGGAACCCCCTCGCAAAGCCCACATGAAATACTTGTTGATAGCCATACCTCTGCAAGCTGAGGTTCTTGGTGCCCTGGAGTTGCGTCTCCTGTAGGAGGAGAACGTCAGCCCCGTCCCTTTTCCCCAGCCGCAGCACCGCCCCACGCTTTATTTTATCTAGCATCCCACGGACATTCCAACTCACTACTCGTAACATCGCCTGTGGGAGGCCTGACCTTTGGGCGTCAACCATTGTCAATGGGGAGAAAGTGTAGAAGCCTGGGCTCTCGGAGCCACACACACAAACAATACACATGCCAAAGTAGCGCAGACACTGTTTCGACCTTACCTACCCCCCCTTCCCCTCCACCCACTCCCAACGGCCACCCCAACCTCCCCGCCATCCCCAGCCCCTGCCCCCACCCGACACCCAAACAAGTCCCTCAACTGCCTACCTTCCCCCCCCCCCCCCATACCTCATGGAACACTGAAGTATCTGTCGCGGCATGGGCAGCCTCGGGCCCAAAACAGAGCGCCCAAGGCCAACCATCCCAATGGATCCCAAACACCCACTAACCTAAGAACTCCCCCTGTCTCCCTAACATCTCCCACTCGCGTAGGAGGCAGGTAGCCCCTGTATCGGAGCACCCCGAACCCATTCCATATTTACAGCAATCATTGGAAGAACCAAACTGGTGTGACAGTTTACTCAGCGTTCAGATGTCCACATTGTAAAGCACAGGAGGATCTCTCCCTTCAGCTAGGGCAGCTGGTATCCGTAGGTGGGCAGGACCACCCATAGCCCCTCAGCCACCCCCACCCGAGTGGTCCGAATCAGTGGGTGCAGCAGTCCGAGACCCAGTGCTAGAGGCTGTACGCTTCAGAGATCTGGACTTCCTATTTCGTTTGCTTCGGACCTTTTGATCACTCCGGTTCTGCGATGAATCATTCGTGTGGCCTGGATCAAGGCCCGGTTGAGCGTGGGGCCTGACTCGCACTGTTTCATCCGTCCACCTGAAGACGTCCTCCGGCGTATCGAAAAAGTGAGTCCGGGATTGGAAGACTACTCGTAGGCGGGCCGGGTAGAGCAAGGAGTACTGAATCTTCAGGCCCCGAAGTTTCGCCTTGGCGGCCAGAAAGGAGTGCCTCTGCTGTTGTACCATCTTGGTGTAGTCGGGGAAGATCATGATCTTGTGGTTTTCAAATAACAGGGAATCCTTGACCCTCGACTCCAGCAGTATAGTGTCTCTATCGTGGAAGTTCAGGAGTCTGGCGATCACCGGCCTGGGCCGCTCTCCCACCGGCGGCTTCTGCGTCAGGGCCCGGTGGGCGCACTCAATCACAAAGCAGCGGGATAAGGTATCCGGGGGGAGCCAGCTCTCCAGCCATTGGGAAAGAAAGCGTTCCATGCCGCCCTTCTCACAGCCCTCTGGAAAACCTACGAAGCGGAGGTTGTTCCTGGGCGCCCGCCCTTCGGCATCCTCCACACGAAGCGCCAGACCCTTCTGAATGCTCTCCATCGCCGCCATTTTCTGCTTCAGGGTCCCGACATCATCTTCCACCACTGAGATCCTGGACTCGGTCTCTGTGATGCGCGCCACAGCGCTGCGGAGGTCCTGTCTCAGGAGGGTCACATCCGCCCCAACAGCCCCAATCTTGGCATCCAGCATGTCCCTGGATTGGGCTATCGTCGCCATGAGCGCCGCATTATCCGGCCCGAACCCTGACCGCCTTGTGCTCCGGGGCCGCCACTCTGTTCCGTGAACTTGTCGATGGGCCCCTGCCTAGCGGGCCCACCCCCCCCCCTCTGGTCATGGCCAAGTCCTGCTACGGTATCGCTGCCCCAAAAGCGTTAGCGGATCCTTTGGTGGGGTAGCCCACACCCCCAACTGCTGCCAAAGAAGGTTCACTGTCCAGGCCCTGCTACAGCTGATGCACGCCACACACACACCGCCGGCGTCTATTCCGGGTGGGGGGTGGAGGGCCACTCCACAGGTCCCGGCAGACCCCCGCAGGCCCAGCCCCAGCGTGTATGTGGCCTACCAGAGACACCTCACCCTACAGGTTCACCACCGCAGCCCGGGCGCGTCCACCTCAGGAGCCCCCGCGACAGTCCGGGGGTATCTCAGACCCGCAGTGAGGTCCAGCAGCCCGCCCAGGGTCCCAATGCAAGTCCAAGCCGGTCCCACCGGGTCCTTCCGCCCCTCTAGTCGGCACCACAATGCGAGGGGGGGGGGTTCCAGGAGGGAGGCACCCACTGTTCACCGGTCACCTCCACAGGGTCGGCGCCAGGGCTACACCAGGGCTGCAGGCACGTCCCTCTCGGCACGGACACGATCCACTCCGGTCCGTCCCACCGGCCCCCCAGTCCACTGCCCCGGCGTGAACAGCTACAGCGATCCCAGCGGACCGGTTCAGGCGCACCACTGACCTCGTTGCTCTCCGAGCCTCACTGCTTCCGCTCTCCCGTCCCGAGGACAGATGCTGGTGTCATCGGGCGGGTGCCACCAAACTCAAGGCCCCGGCTTCGCCAAGGCCAGGTAGGCCACTGCTCCTCCTCTGCGGCCCCCGGGCACCAGCCTCTGCCACCGCCACTACAAGTGCAGCCAGGGGTCTCCCCGGTGTGTCGCTGATACCAGGCAGTCCTGGGACCGAGCAGAGGGATGGCACCTCCGGCTCCCGCGCGAGCCCTCCGGTCCGGGTGCGCCAAACTCGAGGCCCCGGCTTTGTCATCCGGGACTAGGCCGCTCGCTGCTCCGGCCGGTGTCGCCGCCCCGGACGGTCCTGGAGCGCCGCTCCCAAGGTCGGATGGCCCCCAGCACTGTCCGCCACAATCGCCCCACAGGCAGTGTAATGTTCAGGTCCGGGGGCAAGGATAATAGGTCGGATAATCGCCGGGCCAGCGGGAGCTCTAGAGAGCCACGTCCGCCATCAACGCCCGCTAAGCCACAACTCCTCTTGGCTCAGTTTTGATTGGGTTGGAAACCACAGAAATCTCGAAAGGGGCATCTCTCGGGTCCGCTAGTTCATGGGCATGTCTTAACGCAAGCTTGGTGGCAAGTGGCATCTTGGCAATCTTCAGGATTTCTTGCAAAGGACAGAGGAACGGCATCATTGTATGATGTGAGTAGTAGTTCCTCTTCCATGTTAGTGAACTCACACATGCTCACTAGGCTACTGAGACATGCATAGAAGGCATAAGTTGTTTCTTGTAGACCTTGCTTTGCCGTACGCAGGACAAATCGTTCATAGTCATGGTTCTCCTGCGTGCTAAACTGGAGATTTTGTGCTGCTAAGGCAGCATCATAGCAGTCATCAGGGTCGATGTTTGGGAGTGTCACGGACTTCGGAGGGGTTACATTTAATATTCCTACTCCAGTCTAAGAAAAAGTAGGGAAAGAATTCGGATTTGAGGGGTTACATATACTATTCCTACTGTAGTCAGCGCAACAGTAGGGAAAATGTTGGACTTTGGATGGGTTACATTTATTATTCCCACTCCAAGCAGTGCAACAGTCGGGAAAGAGTTGGGCTTCGGAGTGGTTTAAATTACAATTCCCACTTCAGTCTAAGTAACAGTAGGGAAAGCGTTAGATTTTGAAAGGATTACATTTACTATTCCCACTCCAGTCAGTATAATAATAGGGAAAGTGTTGGACTTCAGAGTGGTTACATTTGCTATTCCCACTCCAGACATTGCAATAGTAGGGAATGTGTTGGAATTCAGAGGGATAAAATTAACTATTTCAACTCCAGTAAATTCAACAGCAGGGAGAGCGTTGGATTTCAGAGGGGTAAGATTTACTATTCCCAGTCCACTCTGTGCAACAGTATGGAAAGCGTAAGATTTTGAGGGGTTACATTTACGATTCCCACTCCAGTCAGCGTAACAAGAGTGAAAGTGTTGTACTCTGGAGGAGTTAAATTTACTATTTCCACTTCAAACAGCACAGCAGTAGAGAAAGTGTTGGACTTCTGTGGAGTTACATTTACTATTCCCACTCCAAATAGCGCAAGAGAAGAGAACAGGTAAAATTTAGATTAAGCAAAAATAGAGTAAAGCTTTGTACTTCGGAGGGGTTACATTTTCTGTTCCCACTCCAGACAGTGCAATCGTAGGGAAACTGTTGAAAATCGGAGGTGTTACATTTACTATACCTCTTCCGGATAGTGCAATAGTAGGAGAAGTGTTGGACTTCGGAAGTGTAAAATTTACTATTCCCACTCCAGTCTAAGCAACAGTAGGGAAAGTGCTAGATTTTTAATGGGTTACATTACTATTATCTCTCCGGCCAGCGTAACAGTAGGGAAAGTGTTGGACTTTGGAGGAGTTAACTTTACTATTGTCACTTGGGGAGCTTCACTCACTGCTGCCTGCGAGTTTTTTCTTCCTGCCTCCTTGCTCCTGGATACACAGCTTGGGTGGGAACTACAGCCCCCAGCTCCTCTAGAATGACAATAGAAGGTGTGGCATATCATCACCTGCGACGTTCTGGGCTAAGAGCGGGCCCATCTGCGCCCGTCCACTGCTGGACAAGGCTAGCCTGGGCCACGTCTCTTTGTAGAGTCTGTGACTGCCGGGCAAGTAGGTGAGTAGCCACCCACCTTTGGCTACTTCTGTTTCTATAAAAATTTGGAAGGGCTGTGTGGGGCCTAGGGTTTGGGGTAACTCTTATACATACATGCCCAGACACTGAGCCACCTGACAAAAGTAGCATATAGTATAGATCTGTTTTTGCTACATCCCTGAGCTCACTTGGCTGTGATTATGGGGAAATGGAGAGGCCAAGTGAGGATTCCATCACCTCAATTGAGAGGATGCTATAAAGAGCCATAGGGATGGTGGCCACAGAGATTGAGCTAACAGCGAGGCAACTCTCACTGAGTGTAAATGCCCCCTGCATTTCAATAGGCCACTACCGGATGCCTTACACAGCCCGAGCACTCTATGGATACTCTCCCGGCCACAGGACAGGTTGGGGCCCAAGATATACAGGATACCCCTACCAACAAACTATTGATGGACGAAAGGAGCAGACTGTCACACCTAGTTGCCAAAAAGAAAAATGGCTCACAAACGTCCCACAAATCCACTAAAAAGGTTGGCGAGGGTTTTCAAACTATACACCATATGGGTGATGACATTACCCCTGCATGCAATGAGCGGGAAGATGGGAAAGCCACACAGTCCTTTTGGATTTTGTGTTTAATAGGAGACCTTCTAGCTAAGGTCAAAACCATCCTTCTGGGCTATTTCCACCCCAAACAGAGCAATAGTAGGGAAAGTGATGGACTCTGAACAGGTAACATTTATTATTCATACTCTAGTCTATGAAACAGTAAGGACATCGTTGGAGTTTGGAGGGGTAAGAGTTGCTATTCCCTCTCCAGTCTGTGCAACAGTAAGGAAAGTGTCGGACTTTGGAGGGGTTACATTTACTATCTCCAATCCAGTCTAAGAGGCAGAAGGGAAAGTACTTACCTTAAGACACATTACATATTTGATAAACCGATTAATTAAAACATTTTTAACTCGTTATAAACATTATTAATTATCATTAAATCTATATATTACAAAAATAAAAAACAATTAAACAATTTGCATTATTAATAATCAATTAAATATTCATTTATGTTTATGTTTATGGGATTTGTAAAGCGCTTGTATACCAACGGTCTCATGGTGCTGTGAGGAGAGAGGAGCTGTCCTACGGGCTCTAACAGTAAGCTTGGGTGAATAACCATGTTTTAAGTTTTTTCCTAAATCTGGTATATTCTGAGGTTAGTCTGATTTCAATTGGAAGGGAATTACAAGGTGTGGGGCCCAATACCAAGAAGCGCGAGCCACCCATTCTCTTTTGTTTAAATCTTGGAGTAGTCAACATGTGCATTGTAGCTGATCTAAGATTCCGTATAAGCAAGTATCTTGAGATCTTGGTGGATATGAACTTGGGGCCTGTTTCGTGAAGTGCGTTAAAGATCATACAACCGGTCTTGAACATAGACCACTGTATCACAGGAAGCCAATGAAGCTGCTTCATCAACGGGTTAGTGTGGCAGTGTCTCGGTTTCTGAAAGACCAGCCTAGCCGCTTGATTTTGGATGAGCTGTAACCTAATGAGTTTGGTTGGCAGGGAGTCCTAGATAAATGGAATTGGCATAATCCAACCAGTATATTATTAGTGCAAGCAGAATAACTATGCTTGCCTCCCTGGAGAAAAATGTCCTGTTTTTCTTGAAAGTCTTCAATTGATACATGCAAGTGGATGAAATTTAAATGTAAAATGTAAATGTACAGGAATTTATATAGCGCAAATCACCAACTGGTTTCTAAGCGCTTGCTTAGGGAACCCGTCCTGGTATTCCCCTGTGAGATAACCCCGGCAGGGTATCCGCAAGGTGAAAGCCAGGCATCCCGCTGCGAGCGATTAAGTAAGCTATTGCCCAGAGTCGCAGAGTGTGCACCCGTGAATCAAGTAGGCACCGGAGTGAGAATTGTCGAGTCCATGGACATTTTAGGACTCAAGACCCCGCCAAGCCGGGAATTGAACCCTGGTCCCAGGCTGACCTCTGCTTCCAGGTTCCGCCTCCTCTAACCAGTGAGCCACACTTCTCCACATGATGAAACCAGGCTAATCTGTTCCTGCATGGAGAGATTAGCGTTTATCTTGATTCCCAGGCTTTTCACTGAATTGTTGGGTATTGAAAATAGCAATTGAAAATTATTATTTACTTAATTAACTTCCCACCCTGTACCCTTAAAAAGCTAGCAACCTCAACCTAAAATATAACTAAAATAAATCACTATGACATAATTTACGTAATTAACATCTATCACACAATTATTACAAAATTATGAATGAATTAATAATTAATTATTATTTAATCAGTTTCCCACCCTACTCCCCTACAAACCCATCAACCCACTGTGACACTATAAATTATTATTAACAATTAAAGAAAAATTCTAAATCATCTTAAAATTACCAACTATATTTTTAAAAAAGTAATAATTATATGAAAAGTAGTAAAACATAAAATGAATATATGAACTAAACACATTCAAATATTTAAATGCCAATATTATTTACAACTATATTGCTGAAAACGATAATTAAAACAATGATTTTCTTAAAAACAATGGGGTCTATTAAGATATGCGGGACCGTCCCACAAGGGTGCGGCAGTCCAGCACCTGCAATTAGGATGCCACCACCACCATGGCGGTGGCATCCCCCATTCCCATCATTGTGGCGGGCGGTGCTTACAGCACAGCCCGCCACAATGCTGGGAATGCACGTTATGCATTGGCATGCACAAGTTGACAGGCACCACGCTGTGCCTGCCACCTTGCCCATGCCAATGTAGGGGGTACCATAGGTACCCCCATGTGCAATCCCCACCTCCCCAACATCCTGGGGGCCCGCTACGGGCCCCCAACAGCAAAAACCGCATGCCTCTCCATGGCAAGGATGTTCTCCGCTGGCATCTTAATATGGATGGCGGTGTCTTGCAGACACCCCCACCATATTAAGACCCTTTTCCACCCGGTTGACTCGTTGACGCGGCGGAAAAGCAACGGACGGTCTTCCCATCCGCCGCAGACCCCCAGCCATCATATTATGGAGGGGGTCATTCAGGCATTGATGTCAGGCGGATTGCAAAACACAAGGAAGCCTGGGGGTCTAAAGTAAGAGTCAAATAAGTACTCTAAACTGGTAAGACTGAAAGCCACAAAAGTGTGCAAAGGAAACCCTACAGTCATATGCCAAGTAGGTAACTTAGCGCATCAGACCACTTGCAAAGGTAGGTGAAACCCAAAGTCCAGAGATGGATTCCCATCAAAGTCTTGTAGGTGATCAAATGTTATCATCTGGTCATCCAATGGTTGGGCTAGTGTGTCTCTTGATCACTGAGACTGCCTCTAGACCCACCGTATAGGACTGGGATCAAAGCCCACGATTGCTTGTAGACCATGCGTGTGATCACCCAATGGGATAGGTGGAGTACCAAACTAAAACAAAGTGAGTGTATGGAAAAGGTTAAAAATAGAATAAAGAACGAACAGCGAAATAACTTTAATAGCTGTAAGCCTTTTTCTGATTAAAAACATAGAACAGCGCAAAAAAACAGTGTAAACAAATAACTGCTTGTGGGGCGACTTGTTTCTGCCAAAACAGGGGGAAACCCTCCCAAGGCTTTCTTCAGGGCCTCTGTTCTAATAAAGATTTGTGCTACTGCTAGTGTGTGTTCCACGAAAAAATAATAACCATATAAACTGTGATTAAAGTAAAACATAAAGGATATGTGTTTCTATTCCTCCATGCCAAATGGTGTCTCATTCACCTAAAAAAATGCAAAATGGTATAAATGCAAAGGGTCACACTACTTGAAAAAATAAAATAAGTAAAATGAACAACAAGGAACACATTCCTTACTCACCCATAGTGGCAGGGGATAATACCTCACCTCGCCTGGACCAAGCTCCGGATGAAGGAGACCACGCTCTACAAGGGTAAGGATAGAAAGGGTACTCCCTTTGGGGGAGAAGGAATGGTGCTAATCCTCTCCATAACCAAAGGGAACCTATAGAGTCCTACCCTCAGAGCCCTTAAAAACCAATGACTCAAGGAAAGGCTCACCCACAACTCTCTGTTTAAGTAAAAAAGTAGTAGATTCAGTGAACTGAAAAGCAGTATAACTGTTACCCACATATCCACAACTCCTTACCTCTCCGTCGTTACCTCAGGCAGTTCCTAAGGTTGGGGGAGGCAATGGTTGAGAGGCGGGAGTTGTTTTATAAGGGGCTGGACTGGAGACTCAGTTGCCTGATTATCCAATCGGCTCGACTAGACGGTAAAGCTGTAGCCTGTCAGGTACTAGAATATTAAGAATCCCTTGTTTATTGTTTTAATCCCGAAGGATAATGTCAAATATTGAAGATGTGTCAGCCCACACCCTCTGATATAGAAATATAGAAATATATGGAAGAAACCATAACGCTGGCGAGGGAAAGAAAACCTTTCGTTGTGTTCATATTCGCCGCGTATAGAAAAAACTACAAAGATGGCGCTGTTTGTAAACTTCACGTGATACTCTAACACAAACAGTCCTCACAATGATCACACACTGAGAATAAACTGAGTCCTTTCCACTGTCAGAGGGTGTAAAAATGTGCATGGTAGGAAGGTACTGGGGTTAGCAAGGGATTGCCCCGCTGGTGGTGGCTACTGCCGGCGCAGCGGGGGGCGATCCGCCCACCATCCAAACAGACCCCTTAATTACTTAGCTAAAAAAATGATATTCTTGACAACAATATTTACAACTCGATATTTTGTCTAAACACCATGCTTACAGGGGTCAACATACAACAGTGTCCTCTTTTTCTTTCCTCCTTTCAGGCCAACCGAGGAAAATTAGAAGAAAAGTGAAAGAAAGGCCAAGGGAAAGAGGAAGATTATGAAGTTCCATACAAGAGCTGGCACTACCTGCTGCAGTAGTTAACCCAAATTATTAGGCCTCGTCTGCATGAGCATAGCTCAGGTTGTAGTGGGAACAGTAAATCTCCCCCCAGCCCCTTAGTGCAATACTTTCCCTACTGTTGCCTACCTCCGAGTGAGAATACTAAATTTAACCTCTCCACAGTTCAACACGTTCCCTAAAGTTGCTCAGATTGGAGTGGGCATCGTAAATCTGACCCCTGCAATGTCCAACACTTTCCGTACTATTACGGACGTGAGAATAGTACATCTAATGCCTCCAAAGTGAAACATTTTCCATTAAGATGGTCAAGTTGAAGTAGAATTAGTTGATTTGGCCTCTGCAAGTTAAATATTTTTAAATCTATTTTTTAGATTATTTTAACACATTTTTTTTAAACGTTAATTTAATGTAAATTAATTTTTATTTTTTCTATTTTTTTTAACCAATTTAGATTTTATTTTAATGTTATTGTATACATTTTTAGAAAAATAATATCTATTATTTGTAATTTTTGTAATTTAATATGTTGAAATAATAATTTTAATTTCAAAATATATTTTTTGTTTTTTCCCAAATACTTTTATGTATACATTTTCATTTTAGGTTTGTTTAATACACATGTTTTCTATATTTTTTAATAAAAAACATTTTTTTAAATATAGAATTATTTTCAAACTTAATTTATATTTTAAAGTTCATATAGTAAGTAATGGTTAAAATTCGATATACTTATCTATTTTATGATGATTTTGTTGTCTTCTATATTTTTTGGTGTCAATATTTGTGTCCTCGATATTTTGTTTGCAATATTTTTGTCACTGATATTTTTGTGAACAATTTTCTATCATACTACCGTATCATAACTTTTGAAACTTGTAAGCACCAACCCTATACAGCCTTCAGCCACAGGCTGCCACCCCACTAACAAACCATTATAGACAAAAATGGGCGACAAACCTAGAGGGCATAGATGGGCATATCTCTGCCAGGACATAACACAAAAATCTAGTAGCAACCTGGGAAGGGTGGGCGTGCTATAAAGCAGTGCATGACTGGTACCTGTGAAACTGAACAAATCCTACCCCACTATAAGTGCTCTATGCTGAAAGGGCTGTGATCATGTGTGGGATGTCAAACACAAATGGTGGGATTGTCCTCACATTAACCCCTTCTGGGTGAAAGTCTTGGTGTCCATGAAGACGATGCTGGGATAACCTATCCTGCTGATATGGCTTTGTGCAGCTGAGCTTCCACTCATCTCTCTGATCTGACTAGAGTTGACCACATCCATGTGTGGAACTGCCAAGGAGCCGCAAATACGACATCACCACGTTAACTGTGAATTGAAAATGAAAAGTACCGGGCTTGGTCTCGGCGCCAATCCAAGATGGTGTGACCACGGAGAGCTCTGACAGACAGGGGAGCCTTATTGGAACCGGAGGCTGCTTCAGTGCTCGCCGAGGGAAGAGACTACTCAGTGCCTCCCCCTCATGTCGCAGTGAGTTGCGGGTGCGAATCTAAAATGTTACATTGCTGTGTTTACACCGCGACACTGTTACAACGCAGGCATTACAACGCAAGTCATTACAACGACCTGCGCTAAGGGCGTTGGACTTACTATTCCAACTCCAGGCTACGTACAGTAGCGAAGGTGTTGGAATAGTAAATCATACTATTCCTTAGGTTAGAGCGCCATGCAGCGCAAGTCATTGTAATGACTTGCGTATTACAGTGTAAACACCGCGATGTAACCGATGGAGCCCTCTATAACTTTCACTTTTGCTTTTCAGCGCCATAATGGCCCTGGGGGTTTCCCATCAGGATACGGTTGTGCACAATATTTTGAAAGGCAAACGTGCTTCCTTTTTGACTTCTAGCATTATCTATGCCGTTTTCCACATTATTTACATCTCCAAATGGCCTTTGGTGTTAACTCTTGTCCTGTTTCACCTAACGAGGACACTTTTATTGCTTTTTTGAAAGTTTTTGCTCTCTTCAATATCTCATTCCTGTGAAGCATTTTCTTCTACCTCATGACAGATGTTATTGGTTGTTACAATATGGATGCTTTTCCATGTATATTGAGCCCTCATTGCTATTGGTGATAAAGGAGGTCGACCCTACGATTGCTTCTGTGTTTCTGGATGTTTTTTGACTGCGGCTCTCTCCTCCTCACTGTATGACTGAAATTGTTTTTCATTTTTAGGAGTCTCTACCCATGGTCTGCAGCTTGTGCAGTTCTTTTACTATATATGGGGAGATTACGGAATCTTAAACTCTCAGCTGCAACCAAGCATATTGTAAACAGGGATTCCATTTATAACGACATGGAAGATACTACTACTCATAAATCTGACCCTATACCAGGTGTCATTCCAAAATCGCAACTTTCAGGCAGATGCCTGTGGGACCTTCTAAGAGACCAAAGAAATACCCCCCATCTCCAGTACACACCTCGTCAACCTCCATAGATATGATTCTTGAAGAAATTTGTCCACTAAAACTTTGCATGGAAGAAACTACAAAAATACTACAAGTTTTGAATGACAAATGGCCTTCTTTGGAATCATGTGTGTTGGTTGTTGAGCAAAAGACGGAATCTCTTCACTGTACTTGTTCTCGCATCTCTGTTTTGGAGTCTGAGATATCTCTTCGTAAGAAACACACTGAGGATTTAGAAAATCGGAATCAAAGAAATAACCTCTGCATTTACGGACTTCCTGAAAATAAGAAGGGCTCCTATCCGACAGTTTTCTTTCAGACTTTCTTGCCTAAGCTTCTGGATATGTCTACTACTGCCCCTCTCAACATACAACCGGCTCAGAGACTCGGTCCTAAGGTCTCAACAAAACCACGTGGCATTATTATGTTCTTTATGCAATATACGGATGTACTACAAGTCCTGTCTGCAGTTAAATCCCCAAAAATATTTTTGGGAGGGGCATAGACTGTTTTTCTCTCAAGATGTTGCAAAAACCACTGCAGATGGTCGTAAGAAATTTCTGGATCTTCGACTTCAGCTTAGAACCATAAATGACAGATGGTTTAATACACCCTTGCCTCTTTAAAGTCACCTACAAGGAGAAGACTTTAAAGAGCCGGCTGCTCTACATGAATGTCTTCAGCAACATGGAGCGGATGTCATGGACACTTCAAAGTCTACTTGATTGTCATTTTGTTTGTCTATTTGGGTGTTCCCCTCTTGTATAATTCTTTGATTGTTGTCTCTTTCTTGATTCACTTTTACAATGCTTTTCCTTAGGCCTTCTTTTTCTCCTTTTTTCTCTTTTTCTTCTCCTTTTAAAAAAAAAAGATTTTTATTTGTCAACAAAACGGCACAAGCAACAAACAGAGGAGTAAAACTGCATATATCCTATATAACATAAAAGCAAAACAATAAAACTGCTCATTAATCACAAAGAAAAAAAATGGTTCTCTAATACCATCAATCCTGGTTCTTGTATGATATACATAAGAAACGAAGCCCCCATATAGATAATTTGATCAGAGATTGAATACCCCTCACATTTGCCAAAACATATTCCATTGCGTAGATTTCCTTAATCAACATCCACCGATCACTTATAAGTGGGGGCTCGGACTGATCCAAACTCGAACAATTACCAATCTAGCTATTACCAACAAAATCAAAAGTAACCGGTTCTGACTTTAATTCAGATTTTCAGGACCCAACATAATATCTTTATCAGTAAGGGAAAGATCTATCCCCAACTTTTGAGAACATATCTGGCCCACCTGCTGCCAAAAGCTATCTAGTTTAAGACAGGTTACAAACATATGTGTGATATTTGCTGCAAAGAGATCGCATCTGGGGCATTTTGCTCGAGTGCTACCAGAGCCTGCAGAAGCCCACTTAGCTATTCTCTCGGGTGTATATCAGATAAGACAGACAGTATGAAGCTGTTGCATTCATAAGTTAGTAGCATATACAGATTTCTTAACTACACTTAAACTTCATTCTATATTGTTTACCGTGACCACCCCTCCCAATATTTGACTCGGCTAGTTTGTTACCATCCCCTTTTCTGTAACTAGTGAAGATTTTATACATATGACTTATCATAGATTTAACTTTATCCTGATAAAGATTGTCCCATATCTCTGACTTTGTTATTTTCGTTAGTTTTAGATGTGTCAGAAAGTAGTTCTTGATCTGTAAATATTTAAAAAGCAGATGCCCCGGTAATTTGAACAAAAGTTGTATATTCTCAAAGGAGACAAAACCACTATAATCATACAAATCACCAAGTGTTGTAATGTTAAAATTAGCCCATCGTTTACGCGTGATATCTTGAAAGATCTCCGGGAAGATTGGATTGGCCCACAAAGGAAGTTTATCACTATAACATGATAAGTCACATCTAATTAGGATAGCCTTCCAAAAAAACGTAGTATCCCATAGGGTCTTAAATTTAACCCGCTTAAAATAATTCGGATCATTGATGTTATACAAATACATAGAGCTATTTTCTCCCAGCATTAATTGGTGGAAAAAGGTAGTATATGAGGGATTTAATAGGCTTCAAAAACAACCTGCAAATCCAGACCAAAAATACATCTTAAAATCTGAGAAATCTATGCCACAGTGATCGAAGGGGCATTTGAGTAAGTCGATTGTTCTCCGTGCCTTCTTCTAACCCCAGATAAAGCTACTCAAGAGACCTTCCAATCTTTTAAAGAAAATATTAGTAACCGGCAAAGGGATAGATCTAAAGAGATACAAGAATTTCAGCAGTATTAAAATTTTTATAATATTAGCCTGGCCAATAATGCCAATTGGAAGTTCATGCCATTTTCTCAGCAAAATGGCTGTGTATTTAATTAAAAGTTCATAGGTCAAAGAAAATATCAAAATAATCTGTGAGGATAATCTAACCGCCAAGTATACAGTAAAGGGGAGAGGAGCAAGATGGCGGATTGACGCCGCCAGGGAACACAGGCATCCAGAGCAGCTCCAGTAAACGTCTTGCACTGGTAAAACGGACTGTCTAAAATGCCGAACTGATGAGGTGAGATGAAACGAAGCGTGAAGACTCTACGTTTGGCACAAAGTAACGAAAAGCTGTCTACAACTTAGCTGAACACCAGGATACTTGCAACATATTCTGGCGATTACACTCTGCGGTGTTTCCAGACAGCTACACAAACACCGGCTGCCCCGCCTCCTGAGCTAGGTAATCGTCTGGAAATCCTTAGCCCGGGATACTGCCACCAGATCCTCGATGACTCCACCGAAGGTACCAGCACGTGCCACGCATGCAGGTAGGCAATCACCTCCCGCTGTTACTGGAGAGGTTGATGAGACTGAAGAAGCCGATGCAGCTATAGTGCTACCGAGATCCCGGGTTGATAGCTCTAAAGTCCGTAAGCCTATTCTTCAATTGATTCAGTCAGGGAGGGCAGCAGAATTGTTTGCTTTAAATACGTCTATTGAGTCTGCCAGCAGCCATGATATCGCAGGGATTGTACCGGAGACTATCCCATGGCAGCAAACTTGTAAAGAAAAAACTATTGGGGTGCAGAGGAAGGGTGGAACTGTTCCAGAGCACTGATCAGAGTCTGGCGCCCAACAAACAAATACTGTTGACTGTCCTATGAACGAAAGGGGGACGTCAGAAGGCGTAATATTAGCACAGAGAGCAGCGGATAAGTCAAATAAAGAAAATAGAGAGCTGACTAATAGGGAGCCGCGTGAGGCTAATCTTCAGGCTAATTCACAGGCAGAGATGTGTGTTGGCAATGTGGCTAAAACAACTGATAGAGCTAACATGGTTAACACGGATGATAGTGCTGATGGTGTTTCTGTGAATCAACAGCTGATTAGGCAGCCACAAAGGGTGGGTGATAGCCACCCAGATATTTTGACCCCATTATCTACTTTGGTACATTCTAATGACTGTGCGATTGGACTCGCAATCTCACTCAAGCACAAGCTCATCGGAGGAAGGAGAGATACATGGATGTAAACCAAAGGCAAAGAAAGTGGAAATAACGGTTATAAAAACACCAAAGACTGTGGCTAAGAAGAGAAATACAAAAAACACATATTTAAGGGGTAACAAGAAAGCACCGACTAACTCTGATCAACAAGGTACAGCTGTGTCAAGCAATAAAGAGATACTTAATGACACTTCCCTCCGTCGCTGGGTCCAAACGAAAGGCGGGGTGAAGTCATTCGTTTCTCGACTATAAGGGAGTAGTCCAACAGAAACATCTCAGAATAAAGAAGCTATATTGGGTGACATGGGTAAAGGCATATGTACTGTGTCTGCTCCATCTGATATGACAGGAGCTTCTGGAACTAGTTTACCTCTGAACCAGCTACCTAATTCTGACTCAATATCAACTGAACAGTTTGCTGATCACTCAGAACCATCACTTGCTTCGATTCTTCAAGCTTTAAAGGATCAGAGGCAAGAAGCTCAGGAGCATTTTGCGCAGCTCAAAACTGATAACCAAGGTATCCAAAAGGCTTTACAGGCAGCAACACTTAAGGTTGATACTTTTGTAAAAGATATTGTAGACCTCTAGCAGCGAGTGGCAGACACTGAGGATGCTATGTCACAGACGATGGATTCGACGCACACTCATGATACTTCCATTATAGCATTGCAACTCAAGGTGTAGGACTCGGAGAATTGCCAACGCCGGCACAACCTCAGACTATTTGGTTTTCCAGAGGGAAAAGAAGGGACAGATCCTCGTGCTTATCTGGTATTGTTATTCCAGAAGGCCTCCCCAGATCTGGGTGATTGGGATTGGGACTGTCAGATTCAGCGCGCACACAGACCCTCTGGGGCCTCAAAGACAGGGGTCTCGTTTTCCAAGGCCTTTGTTAATATATTTTGGTAACTTTCTGTTGGCGCAGGCTGTATATTTAAATGCCCGCCCGAGCTCTCCTATAACAATAGACTCCATTAGCTTTTTTGTATGACCAGATCTGTGTAAAGCATCAATGGATAGGAGATGGCAAATGTGACAGCTAATTGAACCGATGAAATCTTTAAACGCACAAGTGTTTTTATAAGAACCAGCACGTTTGAAAGTCTTGAGGGGTGGCCAAATGTATTTTTTTTCAATTATTAATGAGGCAAAAGAAGCGATCAGTAAATGGCAAATTGAGAAGGGTAGGAAAAGCTTACATTGATATAATTTAAGTGATCAGGTACTGGTTTCTAAACTTCTCTGGCTTTGGGTGCGGGGTTTTGTGTAGGGGGTGTTCTGGGTGACCTGTTTTCCTTTAACTGCCTTGGTAGCAGCTTTTTCAAGGGGGTAATTCTCCTCTAGGACATGGGGTGGGTTGGGGAGTTTGGCAGGGGGACAATTGGAAAATTGGAAAATAAAATCAGCAAGACGGCTCATAGAGAAACCAAGTACAAGTTTGTTTATAGTAGGGGGGAAATAAGAATAAATACTGTGAGGAGGAAAGTAATTGTAACAATGGCAACAGTTCATACGAAGGGAAAAAGACAACTGGATCATGTATAAGATTAAGTGTATAGCTTGGAACGTTGCTGGACTAAATAGTAAACTTAAGAGGCAGTTGGTATGGGAAGAGTTAAAAATGCATAACCCTCAGTTGGTCTTTTTAACAGAAACACATCTTTCTTATAAAGATCGTAAGCTTCTATTACAATGGGGCTATGAAACTTTTGTTTGCACTTCTCAGTCTTGCTCTATCAGATGAGTGGCAATATTGAAACAGAAGGGGTTTTCTTGTGTGACACAGAGAACTATGACAGATCACGCTGGGAGATGGGAAATTGCACAGGTTGAAATACGATACAAAAATTACACCTTATCTGCTATATTTGTTTCCAATGTGGATGACTCATCAATTTTTGCAGCCTTCAACATGTAATTATTAAACTGGGAGGGAGAAACAGTGATAATGGGCGACTTTAACTGTATTATGAATGATAGTATAGATACAACTAGACAAACGTCCACTCATAGAATGTGTAAGACAAGAGCTGCAATAGAGGAACTTGGTATCACTTCAGATCACAAACCCATTATGGTAACATTTCAAGTTATAGCAGTAGACAAAATACAACGACCCTTTACTTTTTCAAAATATTTGTTTACAGATGAAACATATATAGAGAATACTAGGAAGCAACTAGAACCATTTTTTCAAGAAAATGTAGGTTCAGCTTCTCCAGTTATAATTTGAGACACTGTAGTGACTCCGACACAGGTAGAGTAGATTAATGCTTTATTGAAGAAGATGTAAAGCAGTAGGTATAAAAGGTGCTGCCAGCTTGAAGGAGAATTCAGGACTGACCAGCACTCTAAACAGCATACATATGACATGTGAACATTCTGAGATGACATAGAAGAATTCTAATAACCATTCTACAGCACATGCCAACACACTACAAAGAATAAACATCACTACACATCCCCCTCCTTAAATATACAAAATAATCGAAAGACAATAGAATAAAAGAAACACAAATAAAAACAGGAAAATAATTATTTGCAAACATAATCCTTTAAGAATTTAGGAGCCACAATTTTCCTCCCACTTCTGGTGGAAGTTTGGAATTGTAACTCCTTATCAATAGAGAAATCAACATTACTGGAAACCTGTGCAAGGTCAGCACAAGAATTTGAAAGAGTGTGGGGAGAAGAAGAGTGAGGATATGTAAGTAATGACTCAGATGAATCTGCCAGGACCTCAGAGTCACCATGTGGAACCATAGGTTGACAACCCATACCGTTAAGAGAAACATCACAGTTGGAAGAAATAGAACCTGAGTCAGAAAGCACAACTGGAGACAACCACCAAAATTCACCAACATCACCCACATCCTCCTTCTTTATTTTAATAGGATCAGACACCCTGGCCAAAGCAATCTCACTTAAATGATGAATGGATCCATCATCCAACATAACAGTGTTACGCATAACTTTAGTTATGGTTCTAGGATCCGAAAAACGAGGCTGCAGTTTACCAACCTTTCTAGTCAACACCAACATGAGTTTCCTTAGTCCCATGTTTTTTATCATAGTAAGATTTACTCTTGTTCTGAGATTTGCAGATGTTATCAATAACCTTGTCAGCATTCCAAATATATTCTCTACTTCTGCCCATCCACACAGGATTCAACTTGGAATAAGGAAATCTGCCTCTCATCAAACCAAAAGGGCTTTCACCACAAGTCTCATGAACAGTGATTCTGTACGACCACAACATTTTATCTAATTCATTGTACAAGTCTTTTCTATTCTTACTGGCAAGTTGCAAAGTGCCCTTAATGACTCTGTTAACTCTCTCGACAACAGAATTACCTTGAGGATGGCATACCGCTGAAAATCTTTGTTTAATGCCTGTAGAATCCATAAAGACTTTCATAGCGTCTGACTTGAACTGAACACTGTTGTCAGTTAATATAGAAGCAGGAAGACCTTCCCTGATAAAACACTCATCTAAAAAAGTTATAACTGTGTCAGTGTTTACTCTATCAACAACCTTCAATTCAATCCACCTCAAGAATAAATCAACTAAAACCAGAATATGCTTGACAGAATCATCTTGCCACATGATTGGCCCCATAATGTCTAAAGCCAACTCCTCCCAGGGTAATTTAGGACAATTAAGAGATGACATTGGGGGATTGAGTGTTTTTTTACTTTTGTCAGAACACTCACACTGAACACAATCACGAACTGACCTCTCAATCTCCATGTCAATCCCAGGCCACCAGTACAAAGCTTTTACATTCTTTTTGGTTCTGGATATACCCGGGTGTCCTTCATGCCCTAGAGATATAATCTTCTGACGCACACCTAAAGGTGGCACAAGTTTATCACCACGACATAAGAAATCACCATCAACACTGAGTTCATCTTTGACTTCCCAGAATGGCTTATATTGGACATCGGCTTTAGATTGGACGAACCAACCTTGGTTGATTTTGGTCTTGATTGCTTCTAGTGTTACATCTTTGATAGATTCGGATTCCCACTCTTCTTTTGATAGACCCTGAGAACTAGAAAAAACTCCTACAACACAACAATCATTCCATGAATTTAGATCAATTTCTTTCATGGGTAAAGGTAGCCTACTTAAGAAATTAGCCACCACATTCTTTGCCCCAGGCACATATTGTATGGTATACATATAATCCTGAAGCCTCATTGACAGCCTTGCAATCCTGGCTGACGCCCTGCTCAAACCTTCTGTAGTAAGAAGCTTAGTTAAGGGTTTGTGGTCAGAGTGTAAGATGAATTGTTTACCCCAAATAAATTTGCAAAAATGTTCCATTGACCACACAACAGCCAAGGTTTCACGCTCGATCACAGAGTATTTTTCTTCACAAGGCGATAAAGAACGAGAAGCGAAAGCTATGACAACTTCATTGCCTTGCTCAGAAACCTGTTACAGACACTACCCAAACCAATCCCGCTAGCGTCAGTGGTCAGATAAGTCTTTGCAAAGGGATCAAATCCTTGCAGCATAGGTGCAATAATTATTGCAGATTTAATTTCTTTAAACGCAACTTTACACTTTTCATCCCACAAAAAAGGTGATTTGTTCTTCATTAGAACACGCATATGAAAGGTTTTCTGTGAAAACTGGTTAACAAATTTTGAGTAAAACTCAGCTAATCCCAAAAATGATCTGAGCTCATCCTTGGACTTAGGTTCTGGCGAGTTAACAATGGCCTCCACTAACTTTGCTTTGGGTTTAATACCACCATCACAAATTTAATGTCCGAGGTACGTAACAGACCTCTCAGAAAATTTACATTCGCTAAATTCCCCAACTAATCCATTATCAGCTAGAATTTTAAAAACTTTTCTCAGGAGATTGTCATGGTGAGTCTTATCCTTCCCCATGATCAAAATATCGTCCTGAAAGAAAATCACCCCTTTGATGTGTCCAAAAAGATTAGCCATTAACCTTTGAAATACTGCGCGGCAGAGTCTAAGCCAAAAGGCATTCTTTTAAACCTAAAGCAACCAAACGGAGTGGTAAACGAAGTTAGATGTCTACTCTCAGGGTCAAGGACTACCTGATGATAGGCTGCAGATAGGTCTAAAGTGGAAAATACCTTGGCATCTTTGGTGAGGGACAGCATTTCGTCTATACGTGGAAGTGGATATTCATCAACCAAGATCTGGCTGTTCAAGTATCTCAAATCCACACACAAACGGGCCTTTCCGTTGGCCTTGCGTGCGACGACCAACGGAGAAACCCACTCAGCAGCTTCTACAGTTTCAATAATGTTGGAATTTAGTAATTTATCCAATTCAGACTTGACCTCATCTTTAATAATGATAGGAATATTCCTAGCTTTATGAATTTTAGGAACTGCATTATCCTTTAATCTGATTTGGTGTGTAAAACCTTTCAGTTTACCCATGTTCCCTGTAAACACAGACGGAAATTCATCCATTACCCACTTTTTAGTGTCCTCACTCGTGCAAGAAACCAAAACTTGTTCTTTGCTGTTTGGATCCAGAATTATATGTAAACTCCTCTGATCCCTCCAACCAAGAACAGATGGCCAACTTTAGAGACATATAATTTACAAGTAGCATGCCTCCCTTTGAATCTAAAAATTAAGACTCTAAAACCTAAAATATCAATAGTGTTGTCTGTGTAGCTCACAGGTGAAATATCAGAAGGTTCTAACCAATTTCCAATTTGGTTAATAAATTTCTCCTCCCATACATGCTTATTAACTATAGTATAGGGTGAACCTGAATCTGCAGCCAGTTGTGTTAGAGTTCCACCTAAAGAAACTTGACAAAAAGGTTTGCTTGAATCAACATCAGAAATATTCAAAACAACCTTCTTTTTAACTATGTTCTGTACCTGTAACACCTCATCATCAGATGATGAACTAACATCATGTTCACTTTCTTGAATACATGCAATTTTGCTTTTGAAATTCTTATACATTTTCTTTTTACAAACCTTTGCAAAATGCCCCATAACACCACAAACTAAACACTTAGTATTTTTGGCTGGACATTTAGGATAATGAGCAAGATGAGAATGACTCCCACATCTGTAACAAACAGGATCAGGACTTTTTCTTGAATCAAAGGTTTCCCTTTTCATACTCCCTGATTTGAAATCTTTGTTATGTTTAACAAAAGTTTTACCCTCAGAAATTTTTTTAACAGTTTCAGTTTCTTTTTTGTCATTGGAAAGAGAAGCTTTAGCACAGCGTTCAGAAAGTTCTGCCTTTTGGACCATGGCAATAATTTCTTTCAATGTTCCATCACCTTCAACCCACAACTTGTTTTGTATGGTTTTGGTTTTAGTGTACATGACAATTTGATCACGAATAAGATCATCATGAAGTTGGGCAAATTTGCATTTGACAGCTAATTTTCTTAAAGCAGAAACTTAACTGATTCATTTTTCTCTTGCTTGTGTTGGAAAAAAGAATGTCTGGTGACAGCAATGCAGACACAAGGAGAGAAATAATCATCCATATCCAATAGTGCTGCACTGAACTCATCAACATCTCCAGAAGATCTATCTGTTTTTTCCAGTTGGTTATAGATTCTTAATCCTTCAGGACCAAGACCTAATAATAAAATTCTTTTCTTCCTTTCTGGTGTAAAAGAACGACTAACATCCTCAAGATTGGCTACGTAATTTAGAAAATACTCCTTCCAGTCTAGCCAAGCAACAGGAGGATCACCAGGAATAATCAAAAATTCTCTGGGAGGATTTAAATTCAATCCATGAATAGACCTTTCTCCACTTGCAGTACTTTCATTAGTATCAGGCATAATGAAGCATTTTAAACTGTATAATGTAGCGTATGGAAATGTATTGAAGTTCTTGAGGGGAGAGAAAAATAATTGCAGGCAGCACCTTTACTTTATCGAAAATTAAGAATAAAAGAACAGAAAATAAAAGCAATAATCGAAATGATAATATAATGAAAATACCGTGAAAAGTAGTTCCAAAACTCCGACTCCCTTCGTGTTGAGATTGCGGTGAAATTGATTTAAAAAAAAAAATGTCATCAAAGATGGCCGCCGACGTGACCTTACGTCGGGTCGTACCCACAATGCACCAGCGCACCCACAATGCACTCGTAGTGACGCACAATGCACAGGCAGTGACGCGGATAAACAAAGAAAGTTCCGAGGAAGATGCCGCGTCTTTTGAAATGTGCGTTGCTGAAGGATGGCACCGGAGCGGTTGGTAAACGGGCACGATTCAAAGGATGCAGAGGTAATAAACGTATGGCAAATAAACAAAACACACAAGTTTGAGAATGGGTTCTCACCGCAAATGATGTAACGGAGTTCCGAAGGAGTTCCGATGCAAGTCGAAATTGAAGGCGGAGTTATTAATAAAATTGAAGTTGTTCGGTTGAATGAAAGTCAAAAAATTAGATTAAATCCAATTAAGTTGTAGATGAGGATTTCCAAATAAGTTGAAAGGTTTTCCTCGTCGCCAAATCTGTAGTGACTCCGACACAGGTAGAGTAGATTAATGCTTTATTGCAGAAGATGTAAAGCAGTAGGTATAAAAGGTGCTGCCAGCTTGAAGGAGAATTCAGGACTGACCAGCACTCTAAACATCATACATATGACATGTGAACATTCTGAGATGACATACAAGAATTCTAATAACCATTCTACAGCACATGCCAACACACTACAAAGAATAAACATCACTACAGACATGTGGAAAGCAGTCATTCGAGGAACGACCCAACAATATATACTACAGCAAAACAAAAAAATGCAAAACATAATTGAGGAAGGTATCCTTGCCATAGGACAGGCTGAAATAGAGCATATGAAGGCAGTCCGGTCGGGATCATCTAATCAGGATAAATTACTATTTGACTTAATTGATTTGAGGGTGGATACTAAAAAGGTATTTAGGGAAAGAATTGCTGCAAGGTTTAATAAATATCGTACCTCACAATACGAATTTGGTGAACAAATGAGAAAAGTCCTTGCCTATAAGGTAGCTGGTAATCGGGCTAAAACTTATATTAAAGAAATCAAAGCAGCAAATGGTATACTGTACATAGAACCAAAAGAGATTTCAAAATAATTTTCTGTTTATTATCAAGAAATATATACCTCTGAAACTTTAACAAATGAGGAAGATATACAACAATATTTGCGATATATACTCTTACCGAAGCTAAAAGAGGAAGATATCAACACAGTAGGAAATGACATTAGCAAAGAGGAGATACTCCTAGCAATATCTGAACTTCCTTTGGGAAAGGCGACAGGGGAGGATTCCTTGCCTGTGGAATTTTACAAACTGTTTAAGGAACAGTTAATTTAACCTTTTAGAGGGGTCATACAATATATTGGAAATGCTGTTGTAAAACCCCTGCTTAAAAAGCCTTCTCTGGACCCCGGGGTGTTAAAGAACTTTCGCCCCATTTCACTGCTCCCGGCTCCCGCAAAGATGCTCGAAGCCTATCTAAATAAACATCTGGCTGCATTTGTGGAGAGCTCGGGCTGTCTGGATCTTTCCCAGCATGGGTTCAGGAGGGAACATAGCACCGAGTCTGCCCTCACCATAGTGCTGGATACCATTCGCACCAGAGTTGATGAGGGTCAGACCTCCCTCCTGATCCTTTTAGACCTCACTGCGGCCTTCGACACCCTTTCTCCTGCGGTATTAACATCTCGCCTAAGGGAAATTGGGGTCTGCGGGCCCGCTCTGGGACTTCTTTCCTCTTTTCTCGACCACAGAGAACAAAGGATAATGCTGGGCTCATTCCTATCTCCATCCCTGTCTGTGCAATGTGGGGTCCCCCAAGGGTCAGCGCTTAGCCCTACCCTTTTTAATATCTACGTGACCCCCCTTGCCAGACTTATTAGATCTTTTGGGATGGAGGTAGTGTCCTATGCGGACGACACCCAGATCCTAGTCTCTCTCTCCCAGCCAGCTACGTCAACTGCCGCAAATTTTAGATCCTGCATGGAGGCAGTTGGCCAGTGGATGATCCACAATTCACTAAAGCTGAACGGGGAGAAGACGGAGGTGATGGTTTTTGGTGGAAAGGAATCGATCTGGTCGGCGGAGTGGTGGCCAGATTCGCTGGGTGCATGTCCCGAGCCCACCCTGTCAGCTAAAAACCTGGGAGTTATGATCGACCCCAACCTCAGTATGTGCCTACAGGTCAACAGGACTGTTTCGACCTGCTGGGGGATCATCCACACACTGAGGAAAATCAGGCATTTCCTGTCACCCCAGGCAAGAAAGCAAATTGCTGTCGCTTTTCTGGGCTCGCGTCTTGATTACTGCAATGCGCTGTATGCAGGGTTGAACAAGAGTCATCTACAGCGCTTGCAGGTGGTCCAGAACGCGGCAGCGAGATTTGCTCTTGACCTACCTAAGCGTGCCTCTGCCACTGAAGCCCGAAAACAACTCCACTGGCTCCCCGTTGAATACCGGATCCGTTTCAAATCTTTGTGCCTGGTGTATAAAGCTCTTGCTAAACCCAACCTTACAAGTATGGGATCCATTCTTTCTCGGCACAACCCTAGTAGAAATCTTCGCTCCGGCCACAAACTCCTCCTTTCTGTACCTCGTGTCAGAAGAGTAAGATGGGGAGGTAAGGCTTTTTCCTTCTTGGCACCCAGGTGGTGGAATGCCCTCCCTCTCGAAGTAAAATCTAGCCCCTCTCTGCAAACTTTTAGATCTGCGCTCAAGACCCATCTTTTCATACTTGCATACCCCTAGTGGCATTCTGCATTAGTGGCATTATATATTCTGTATATTTTCTGTTTACTGATATTGATTTTGATAGGCGCCTTGATACCTTCGGGTTTAGTCTGCGCAATACAAATTGCTTAATAAATAAATAAATAAATAAACTATGGCACAGTGCCCGACTCCTGGAATTTAACACATATAGTGTTCTTCTTAAAAAAAACTAGCCTCCTGATGAGTGTGACTCGTATAGGCCTATTTCGCTCATCAACTCAGACGCAAAAATATTTGCAAAAATGCTTGCTACCCGGTTGGCACCAGCTATGTCAGACCTTGTTTCTGTCCATCACATGGTTTTATACAAGGAAGGGAGACTACTGCTCATATTAATACTGCCATCTGTGTGTTAAATCTTGCAGAAAAAACTGACACTACCCTAGGTACGCTGCTTTTAGACGCAGAAAAAGCGTTTGGTAGGGTAGATTGGAAGTTCCTATGGGCTGTTCTGGCATAAATAGGGATAAAGAACATTTTTAAACAGTGGATTCAGGCCCTATATGACAAACCGCAAGCAAAATTTATGTATTTAGGGATACAATCAGATGTCTTTCCAATTTTTCGTGGTACGCGACAAGGCTGTCCGCTTTCTCCACTTTTATTTGCCCTTTATATCAAACCATTTATTTATTCACTGCATTCTAACCTTCAAATCACACCATTACGACAGGGTGCAATGTCACTCAAAGTTATCGCCTATGCAGACGATATAGCGGTTTTCACAGCCAAACCAGTAAGAGCAATGAAACAAATCGAAGACAAAGCAGCTGTGTTTGGCTCTATGGCTGGATATAAATTTAATACTAATAAAACTCAAATACTTTTACATTTTAAACCTAGGAAATTTATATGTGGTGTATGTTTCTTCTCCTTCTTATAAACGTTTAAATTCATAATATCTTTCTTTTTCTTTAATACAGGTACATTTTCATCCCCCATCTCCTCTATTGTTTCCTTCACTGTTGATATCCTTATCCACCCAAGGTTACCCTGACATCCGACTCATGTGCTGTCAATGTTGTCTCCTGATGTCGCCTTTCCCATATCGCCTTTGTATTTTGTAGGTATGTTTTTCAGTCGTCATTCGTATGACTTGTACTGTCTTTTTGTTTCTTGATTCTTTTCCCCTTCGTTAGGGTTTTTCTATGTGACTCTTTTTGATAAATTTCTTTTCTGTAAGGCTCATCACAGTATTCTCTTTCATCTTCCTTTTCTTTTTAAATAAATGCTCTATTTATATCTTTTTTAATTTTCATATTTGACTAATTCTCATCCTAATATCGTTACCGTAAGCATATTGAATGTTCATGTTTTTATCATTACGTTACCTTCCGGGTTACTACTTGGAATGTCAAAGGACTAGGTAACCCTATTAAAAGACAGAGGGGGTTATCTCACCTAGCCAAGTTAAAAACTGATATTGGACTATTGCAAGAATCTCATCTGCCTGAACCTGAAGCTTCCAAACTGAAGAGAAGTTGGGTGGGTCATGTGTTCAATTCTCCTGCTTTAGGTAACAAAAATGGAGTGCTGATTCTTTGTCCTAAAAAATGTCATGTTTCAGTTATCCATCAAGAATCGGATACCGAAGGCCGATGGGTTAGTATTAAACTTCTTATTGATAAGATACCTTTAGTTATTTTATGGTTTGACTCTGTTTTATTGTTGTATTCAAGACAAAACAGCAAAATGACGAAAAGACAATAAAGGCTAAAGGTACTGTCAACGAACAGTAGGCTGTCTTCGTGGGGTATGCAGAGCCCCTTCGTTAAGACATATATACAACAAATGTAAAGTAAAAAGAAACGAGACCCCAACCCCTCCCTCCCCCACCCCTCCTTAAATCAACCCAGCCTCGATTCAAGTACACATTCAAACAGCACACCTCAAGATTAAACCAGAGCTGGTGGTGCCCCATCTTTTGGCAATCGCAGCAGGAGTAGGTATTTAGGGCATGTGATCTCACGGAACTCCTGCGTCAGTAGAGTTAGGAAAGGAAGCCATGCGTCTCAAAAGTCTGTGCCTATGCCAGTGAGTGTAAGTGTTATGTTTTCCATGCCCAAAATGTGCCAAAGGTTTGTCAACCATCCGGTTAGTGTGGAAGCCTTTGAGGTCCCCCAATGTGAAAGAACATTCTGCATGGCTGCACCCAGCGCCATCCCTATCAGAAGGCCCCTCTTAGACTTCAGCGGGTATGCCAGTGGGTCTGGTACTCCCAGTAAGATGTGTGCAGGAAAGCAGAGAATTTTCATCTCCAAGTGTTTATCAATATCATCCAATACTTGGGACCAGTAACTTTGAACATGGGGCAGTTCCATAGTAAGTGGAGCAGTGTGCCTATTTCCCCACAGTTCCTCGAGCAGAGAGTTCTAGCTGTTGGATTGATCTTATGTACCCGTTCTGGCACATAGTACCAGTACATGGTCACTTTTGTAAGTGTATCAGTCAGCACCATGTTGCTGTCTGTGTGATGCACCCTGTAGCAGATGTCCTCCCACTATTTGTTGCTAAGAGATCTCCTAATATCCTTTTCCCATCTATCTCGTCCAGCATGCTATACGTGTGTGTCGGGCATTCAGCAGCTTGTATAAGTCGGAGACTATTCCTTTGTCTGAGGACTTCGACAAGAGCCAACACTCGTAAGTAGTGAGGTGTCAACCAGCCGCCTCTCAATTATGCGGCTGTAAATCCCAATGTTTAAACTGAATGTATCGCATGTGCTCTGCCTCAGGGATACCAAAGTGTGCTTTAATTAGTGGAAACAGAAGGACACCCTGAACATCGAAGAATTAGCCCATTGAGCGGCATTAGGACTGACGCCATGCTTAAAAGGTTGTTTCCCCTAGCCCTGGCTCAAACGCAGGATTGCTGAACAGTGGAGTCATGGGAGATGGGAACGTCGTAGGTTTGTGGAAGAGGTTAGTCTGGGCACATGTCGAAATAGTAGTCCTAGTGATGTCAGAGACATAAAGACTACGGGCCTTTGGGATTTCTTTAAAAATTGGATCTTCATCAGCTAGGTGCCTGCCACTGCTGTGTCCTGGAACTACCAATTCTCTGATTCGGCTCGGTTCCATTCCACTAGGTGTCTTAATTGTGCCATTTGGAAGTACAGCTGGAGGTTAGGTATTCCTAATCTGCCTATGTCAGGCGGGAGGAAGCTGAGCTGAGACTCCTCTTCATTCTAGGTTTGCAGCCCTGTCATATAAAGGTCATGATTTCAGCTTGCAATTTGGGGATCACACCTGGGGGTGGACGCAGAGGGAGTGTCTGAAACAGGTACAAAATTTTAGGAGGATCGTCATCTTAGTGGCTGCTATCCTACCTAACCAGGAAATCGGGTGATGTTTCCATCTGAGTATGTTGGAGCGCATTTGCTTATTTATTTATTTATTTATATATAAAGTTTTATATAGCGCAAACATGATCCCGAAGGATATCAGAGCGCTTCACAATTAAGGATGGTCTGGCAGACATCAAATACAAAATACAAAATAAAGGAAAAAGTTACAAAGACTACAACAAAGCAGTGCAATAGTTGAAGAAACAAAAACATATATATACATATATATATATATATATATATATATATATATATATATATATATATATATATATATATATATATACATATATATATATATATATTGCTGGAACTGGGAGGAGAAGAAAAGATTAGGTCAGGGGATATAAAACATCAGTACAAGAGATGAGGGTATAAGTCCAGTATCTTCAAGCAAATTAAAAGAAAGTTCCAAACACATCACATTGGTATGTTATGTTACCTGGATTTGTAAAGCCTGATTTATCATCTGAGGGGTATCCAGGCGCTGGAGCAGGTGTGAAGGTTGTCTGCTGCGTATTGGTTGAAGTAAATTACAAAAAAGGTGATGCCAAGATATTTACTACAAAAAAGTTAATTCTGAGAACAAAAACGGTCAATTATTTGTCTCTTCACAACCTAAGTTTTTTTGATATATATCTCTCATTTGTTAAGACGTTCATCCAATGGTTATTACCAAAACACAAATACAAATAAATAAAGACAAAAACACACAACAAAACAGTAATATAGTTTGTGAATTATTTTAAAGATACTTTTTCTTTTTTTACATTCTAGATATAAATCAGTCGACCAAACAATATTTAATCTTGTAAGGATTGACGTGTGAAATTCCAAAAAACAAAGTTAGTAATCTAAATCCAGGAGGTCCAAATGTCTTATTGTTGTGGACCCTTGATCCAAAGTTTATGTAAAAAGCCCGTGGTTTATTTACAAGGAAAACATGGCATTGTCTTTTCTTCGGCCTTATTTCCTTTTTCTGACACCAAATTAACAAGAAGCAAAGGAAGCCCAATTGATTTTTTTGGCTTCAACAATCAATGATGTTCCTGGGAAATCTATCCATTCAGTTTCCAAATCAAAATCAGGTGCCGAAATTAATAATAACTGTCGACGCGTTTCGGCCTTTCAATTATTTTAAGGCCTCATCAGGACAAAGGGCAACAAAATATATTTAAATAATCCAAATGTTATTATCCAAATAACAGAAAGCATAGGGATAAGGTCGTCCAATGGTTCCCACGTATCACACACGTCAGGACGAACTTCTTATATGGCACACCAGTACTTGCCCAGATTTCATAAGAGCCCGTGATTGAATCACCGGCAACCGCAGGGTATCAGACTCCAACTCCTATCTACGAGGCGAGCCAGAGTCTCCTGTTTCTCAGCCAGGTCTTCAGCTTCTTGCAGAATTCCAGAAGCGAGGAGGATGCCCTTCTGAGTAGAGGGCGGTCATTCCAAGTTTTGGGTGCGATGTAGGAAATGTCTATGCCACCTGAGTAAGTGTGTGTAATTCATATCGGCCATGGCATGTGCTGTGGCAGCTAATCGCACTCCCAGATAGGGGATGGAGTCCGGAGACCATTAGAATGGGTATTCTCCCTTAAGTCGTTCTACCGTCTTGGGGGGAAGTGCGAGACTAAGGGCCACTGATTTCCCTAAGTTAATTTTAAACCCGGACACTTTGCCAAAATCCTCCAATTCCTGTAGAAAAGAGCCCAGTGAAGTCTCAGGGTCCTTAAGAGTCACTATCACATCATCAGCATAAAGAATTATCGTATGTTTGTCTCCTGCGAAGAGAACTCCCCAGATCTGCGGGTTCGTTCGAACTCTATGAGCTAGGGGCTCCATGTACAGCGCAAAGAGTAGGGGCGATAACGGACACCCCTGTTGTGTACTCTGCACTATTGGAAGTGGGTGCGACCCAAATCAGTTGACTTTCACAGTGGCCGAAGGAAAGCGATAACAATTTAAGATTTGCATGTGGAAGTGTTCCCCAAAACCAAAGTGAGACAGTACCTGTTCCAGATATGGCCTGTGCACCCTATCAAACGCTTTCTCGGCGTTGATGGCCATGAGCATGTAGTTACCAGGAAACCTAGAGGCCTTATCTATAATGTGGAGGATCCTTCTGGTGCTGGCGCTAGTCTGCCTTTGGGGTATAAAGCCCACCTGGTCGGGGTCAATTAATGCTGGCATGTATGGCCCCAATCTCTGCGCTAAGATACCCCTGTACAGTTGTATATCAATACTGAGCAGTGAGATGGGCCTGTATGCGCTGCAGTTCATTTTATCTTTCCCCTGCTTGGGGATGACTGTTATAGCTGCCTCCAGCATGGTGGCCGAGATAGCACAAATAGAAGCAAAAGAGTTAAACAACCTTGTCAGAAGAGGAGCTAGTTCGGGGCAGAAGGTTTTGTAGTAGGCGGCCGTGAAGCCGTCCGGGCCCGGGGCTTTGGCTAACTTCAACCGAAAGATGGCTGAGATTACTTCTTCAATACGGATATCCTCCTCCAGGACTTCAGCTTGCTCTGGTGTCAGCCTAGTTGTCTGCACCCCCTGAAAAAAGTTGATACTGTCATCTCCACCCAGAGATTGACTTGAATAAAGCCTCTCATAAAAGTCCCTGAAGGCCTCTGCTGTCGCATCATCGTCTGACACCAGCTGTCCCTTTGCATCCCTAATCGTCTGAACACTCTGTCACTGTTGCTCTTCCCAAATCTATTCGCCAATAGCCGTCTGCATTTGTCCCCCCCCACATAGAAGGCGTGTCTCAGACGGAGAGCTGCATATTCCGCTCGATCTAAATCTAAAGCCGCCAGCTGAGAGCGCGCGACTGTAAGCTGACGCCACACTCTAGGGGCACCAGTCCTTTGATGTATGCTTTCTAATTCTCTGACCTGTAAGGAGAGGCTATCCCTCTATTCCTTACTCAGTCTGTTGTCTGCCGCGGAGATCACTATAAGAGCACCACAGATCACTGCTCAAAACGCCCCCCATACGCTGGATATATTAGTCTCAGGGATGTCATTATGGGAGAGATAATCCCCTATGGTTTGTTTTATTTCATCCACAACCTCCTGACGCTGGAGGAGCGTGTCCCTCAATATCCACTGACTACGGGTGGCCTCGAGGGTGGGAGTGACACTACAGTCACCACAGCTGCGTGGTCCGAGAGGGCAGCCGTGAGAATTTCCAGGCTGGGCGTTAACGAGTAAAGTTCCTTGGTGCCCAGGTTTTGTGGGCATTGGAATAGTAGGAATATTCCCGGCCGTGTGGGTGGGTAGCCCTCCCAAAATCTAAAAGGCCTAGTTCTTGCAGTCGGGAAAGCCCGGCTTTAGATAGTCCACCTACTTGCCTAGATCGTTGAGCTGACCTGTCTGCATTGTTATCAAAAATTACATTGAAGTCACCCCCCAGAAGAAGACATTGTTTGTCAGTAGATACATCCTCTTTAAGTGCGCTGTGTAAAAAGCTCTACTGCCCCTCATTTGCAGCATAGATCGTGCCTACCACTAACCCCTGGCCTCCAATGTCAAGGCGGCTGCTTCTTTTTGGACCACTTTCCCTCAAAAGGCCCATGAAACTAAGAAGGTCTCCCCACCGTTTTGGTTGTGTTAGAGGAGAACATCTACATAGGGAAGTACTTGGATTTGTGTCTACCCCAATCCCTGGCCAGAAGGTGAGTTTCTTACAACAGGCAGATATCTGGCTGGGACCGTTCCAGGAATGAAAGTACGGCTCGGCGTTTAACCGGGTTATTGAGTCCTCTCACATTAAGTGAGAGGATACTAACGTTGGGGGGTTGCACACTCGATGTCATTATGTAACCACTCGACTGACAGACTCAGTGCCAGCTGCGTACAGAGCTCTACGTTCTTCCGCCCTGGTGTCTCTGTGCATGTGCGTGATGTGATGGGTGAAAGAGTTGCAAGGTAGATGGAGGACCACGACATTACCCCAAGAACATATGCAAAACATAAAAACGGATCTTACAAACAGTAATTCAAAATGAATGGCAACATATTTACCCAGCTTTAAGTCTGGAAATAGTCCAACAACCCTGCAGGACCATTCGGAAACGGAAGTGGGGTCCATAGTGTGGCCCAGTTCTCGCTCATCCCCCTCCCTCGACCCGCCTCATAAAGGATCCCAGAGTTACCCAGGAGTGTTCAGCTGCTTGCAGCCTTTGCCAATGTAGAAGGGATAGTTTCCAGTGCCTCTTGCTGTCCTCTTGCGATTTTGGCAGAGATGGGCCTAGTCACATTGCGGCAGCATCCCTGTCGCTGCCATTGAGGCCGCTGCTCCCCACTAGGCAGGGGTCCTTGATTGTCGTCCTCTTGGTCTCTGTGTGACTCTAGTCCCAGCAGTTGGCATGTCTCTTGCAAGCACCTCGTCTGTCGGAGCTTCCCTTCCCAGCGAAAGATAATTCTAAAAGGATGACCACAGAAGTAGGCTATCTTCTGGTTCCTCAGGTGGGAAGTAACTGGGCGGAACTCTGTGCGCTTAGGTCCTGGAAGATGGTGGGGGTGTGATCATGGAAGGTCAGGGGGTGCATCATTTATGCTTTGCATACGATTTCCTCCTTTGTTTTGAAATTGTGCATACAGACTAGAATGTCTGCTGTCAGAGCACGGAGCCCCCACTCTGTGTGCTCTATCTATCTTGAGGGCAGTGTTTTGTGCGTTGCCTAAAATATGATTGAAGAGGTCTCCCAAATACATCACTCCCTTCGGCTTTCCCTGCTACACCCCTAATGCGGTCGTTATGCCTCTGAAAACGGTTCTCAAGGTCTTCCAGGCGAGCGGGTAAATCGGCGTGTTGTTCTTGAAGGCGTATAATCTCTTGTCTCCTCGACGCTGCCTCTTCTTCCTGTGAATCTCCTTTGTCCTCCAGTTTCGTCACTGTTTCGCAAGGGCATCAGTGTCTCGTGTGCTCTCCTTAATTTCTGAGGTCAAATCTTTTCTGATCGCCTGTAGGTCTCCCTTAAGTGCTGGGAAAAGAGATTCGAGAAAGGCCCTAGTCACTGGTTCCTCCATCGTTGCGGTCGTTAAAGCAGGTGAAGGACCCTCAGCAGCTAGCTGTTCTGGCATAGCGCCGCCCGTAGGCTTTGTGAGCATGTCTTTGAGAGTGAGTTTTTTCTTCCCTCGTCCCTCAGCCATTGCTTCCAGCTCCCGGCCTAACCCGACCTGGGGGTACCCTGGTGTTCTGCCATCCAGTGTCCAATTCAAACACCAAGACGGGCTGCACTCGCTCCAGCAACTCTCTCCTGGGGCTTTATAGCGAGACCACACCTACACTGAGGTGCCTACCTTCAGACTCAGAGTTGTTTCTCCTGTGTAATGTAATGTAATTTGTACTTGTAAAGGGCATTAATACCCCAACAGGGGTGTCCTGGCGCTGTAACGCATACAGCTGTGGAACCCTTCCTGGCTTTTCCCTGTGAAATGTCCACTCCTGGGCACCCCCAAGGTAAAGCCAGGCATCCCAGCGCTGTTGGGGCCGTTGTGGAGATTAGGCAAGCTATTGCCCAGAGTTGCAGAGTAGGACCCATGATTTGAATAGGCACCAAGGCGAGAATTATCAGGTCCGAGGAAATTGAGCCCAAGACCCGCCAAGGCGGGAATTGAACCCTGGTCCCGGGCCAGACCTCTGCATCAGGGTCTGCCGCTCTAACTATTGAGCCACACTTCTCCACTCTCTGTGCTGCAATGCGTTTGGAGCAGGATCTCGGCCTGCAGATGTGTGACAGAGGCAGGCCTCCACCGTCAACTCCATCCACCCAGCGCCGTAGAGCTGCTCCTCGTTCCTCCTTGCAGTTAATCCGGGCATGGCCCAGTCATCTACTACCAGCCTCTGGGCTGGCGCCCAACACTGTCTCAATAGGCGCAGGCTCATCTCCACTGTCTCCACTGTCTCTGCATGGAATGTCTGACATAATATCGACAGACAGAATATCGAACTACAAAAATATCGGAACAAAAATATCGACATCAAAAATATCGGAATCCTATCTTCATAAAGGTAAGTACAAAAATATCGAGAGAAAAAATATCGTAGTACAAAAATATCGGAATTAAAAATATCGTTTTTTTAAATGTATTAATAATAATGTAAAAATAATTTTAAAATACATATAATTTTACAAATATTAAATAAAAATATTAAAACAAAATTAAAACTAATACATATACATTTAAAATAAATAAAACACTTAATAATTTAATGTAATTTAATTTTTTTTAATGTTATTTAATTGATTTAATGTAATATTTTTTTGTTTTTACCCTGTATGCCTGTACCCCAAAAACCCAAAACTGACCCTGAACCCTAAAAATATCCCTGTACCCCAAAAACCCAAAACTGACCCTGAACCCTAAAAATACCCCTTTACCCAAAAACTGAAAACTGAACCTGAACCCTAAAAATACCCCTTTACCCATGAACTGAAAACTGACCCTTATCCCTAAAAATACCCCTTTACCCAAAAACTGAAAACTGACCCTGAACCCTAAAAATACCCCTTTACCCATGAACTGAAAACTGACCCTTATCCCTAAAAATACCCCTTTACCCAAAAACTGAAAACTGACCCTGAACCCTAAACATACCCCTTTACCCAAAAACTGAAAACTGACCCAGAACCCTAAAAATACCCCTTTACCCAAGAACTGAAAACTGACCCTGAACCCTAAAAATACCCCTTTACCCAAAAACTGAAAACTGACCCTGAACCCTAAAAATACTCCTTTACCCAAAATTAATTATTATTATTTAATTACCAATTAATTATTAATTAACAATAACAATAAAGTAAATATATTAGCACATTAGCTGTAATTAATTTAATTTAATAATTAATATTATTTTTCCCAATTAATGAATTAAGAATAACAAAAAATTAGATATTAGATACTATAATTAATGTAATTAACTAATTCATATTAATTAATTACCAACTAATTAATAATTAAAAATATGTACAAAATTATATTAATTAATTAACTAATTAATATAAATTAATTACCAATTAATTATTAATTAAAATATGTACAAACATATATTAATTAATTAATTATTATTAAATTACTTCCCACCCTATTCCCCTATAAACCCATAACCCGCTACAGAACATATTTATCAATTAATCAATTAATTAAAATTAAGTAAAAATTATTTCTCAATTAATTAATTAATAATTCCTACTAATTAATAATTAATTTAACATAATTAAATTACTTCCCACCCTATTCCCCTATAACCCACAACCCGCTACAGTAGTAAAAGACAATATTTAATTAAATTACATTAAAAATAAATAATAAAACATAATAAATACAATATAATATACACTACATTTATTTAAAAATTGATATTAGTAACATCGAAGTTATTTATTTCGATATTATTGACATCGATATTTAAAACTTCGATATTACTGATATCATACTAATATCGATATTAAGACTGTCGATATTACTTACCTTCGATATTTTGTCCCATCGATATTTAAACTTCGATATTATTGTATATCGATATTTAAAACTCGATATTTTGTCTGTGTACCCTCTGCATGTTCCCACCAAGTTTCTCTTGATGCGTGCAGGCCTCGCCCGGCACTCTGCTAGTGTATGTCCTGGGGCCGTCAAGTCTTCAGGCTACTCCATGCCTCTCGCGCCAGTGTGGCAGAGTTCAGTCCTCCGGCACCAGGCCGCACCCGTCTGTATGTTCAGGAGGGCACAAGACTGGGCCAAGTCCTCCTCTATGCCTCTTAGCCGTATTGCTCTGATTGAACTGAGGCCGTAGGGGAATGAGTGATCATCCCTCAGATATCGCCCCCTCAGCCTCGGGACCAGACACCTAACCCGGACTGTGCAATCATTTGTGCACCCCGTCAACGGGACGCTCGGGACAGTGGCATCTCAAATTGGTGATCCTGCAGGCCTGTGTCTTTGCCTTAGACCCCGCCAGTCTGGAATTGTGCCTCTCCTCCTCCGGGCGCATCTACCCCTTGTGCCACCACTGGAGAGATTCTCCGCTGATCAGTGCGGTTACGTAGCCCCTGTCTGCTGCTCGCGGATTCTTCACTTGGCCGCAGCCTGCGTCTACGCCAGCCGCGGATTCACGCACTATGGTCACCGTCTGCGGATCGAAGGCAAAGTCCTGCAGTCCTCGGCTCACGGCCCACAGCTCGTTGCTTGCACTTACGGCACTTCTGAGCACTGTCTCTGGGCTCTCTGCGCTCCCAGGAGGTTGCGCCATGCAGGCTACCTTGTCCCCGGCTGTTTTAGGGCGAAGAGGGGCCGAAAAACAGTACTTTGGATGGCGGTTGGTGGAAGAGGTAGCCTGAAGCATCCTACCTCGCCGCCATCTTGGCCACGCCCCCCACCTTTAGTTATTTTTAATGTATAGGGCCCTGTCTCTGTTGACAAGGTTTTTTGACAAAGATTTCTGACAAACTGCTTTTACTTGATGATGATGATTACATTATATTTGGTGGTGACTGTAACCAAATCCTTGATCCCATATTTGATAGACTGTTAAATTTCACCCCAATAAAATGCACCCACAATTTACTTCCACTATTCGCCGTAAATCGTTAGTTTATATATGGCGACTCTGTCACCCAGACCTTTGAAAATACAGTTTTTAGTCAGCATCACACTATTCACAACCTTACATTGATTATCTTTTTCTGAGTAAACCTTTAGCACAACATGCTCTTCAAGCTGAGATAGGATCAATTTTAATAACAGTTCGCGATCCAGTACCTGTGGATTTAGACCTTCTCCCTTTTTCCCCATACTCAGACACATGGCGCTTTAATAATTCTTTACTCTTAAATCCTAATTTTAGCCAACAATTTAGTTCCTTTATCTCTGAATTCTTTGATATCAATTCAACCCCAGAGTCATCTTTCGCAATGATATGAGATTCCTTCAAAGCAGCTGCCAGGGGTTTTATAATACATTTTGTCTCACAAAAGAAAGGATGCCTAGATGCCCAATACTCTCAACTTCTTAATAAAATCAAACAGGTTGAGTATACTTACTACCACTCCAATAATGAATCTTCTTTGAAAAATCTTATTGATGCTAAACTTACTTTTAAAAGACTATCAACGGACGCTGCCTCTTCTTATTTATTGAAAAGCAGCACTCGTTACTAAGGGGGGCAGAACAACATGGGGAAATTATTAGCTAATTATTTAAAAATAAAAAAGGATATAACTAGGATATAATCTTTACAGGGCCCTGCAGGGAATCTTCTTTTTAAGGATAATGATATTTTAAATGAATTTGTTTCTTTTTTTAAAAGCTTATATTTTCCAGAAATGCAACCAACACAATCTGACGTCCCTACGTATTTTCAGTCCATTCCTTCCCCTCCTGCTCATCACATTGATCTTGACTCGTTAGAAACTGATATTTCTTAAGATGAAATCTTTCATGCAGTCTCAGTGTGACGTGGAGGAAAAGCCCCAAGGCCTGCCGGCTTTACAGTTGAATTTTATGATCATTTTGCAAAACATCTCCTACCCAATCTTTTATTCCTATTTAAGTAATTTATACATAAAGGTATATCTCAAGGGACTTTCCAAGAAGCCATGATTTGTTTAATTCCAAAATAAAATGAAGATCCCTCTCTCTGTAAGAATTATTGTCCTATTTCTTTAGTCAATACTGACTATAAGATTTTTGCCAAGATTCTAGCTTTGCGCATTGACCCCATCCTGCCTGATCTGATAGGCCCAGATCAATATGGCTTCGTGATAATGCTTAAGTCTTTTTCTATGTTGATAGCAAGGCCTCATCTTTGGATCACCCCATAGCTGCCATTGCTTTAAACGCAGAAAAAGATTTTGACAGGATTGGATGGGACTTTATGTTCCATGCATTAAGATCAGTTTTCCACCTAAACTGATTTCTCTAATCTCCCTATTATACTCTAGTCCCTCAGCTTCAATTTTTGTTAATGGTAAAACCCCAAATTATTTTCCTTTGCTAAGAGGGGTTCGTCAAGGGTGTCCATTATCACCCCTATTATGTGTCAAGGCATTAGAACCCTTTCCAACTAAAATCAGACAGGATACTCGTATCTCAGGCTTTCAATTTGGTCCCCATCAGGTTAAAATGTCGGATTACACTGATGACATTCTCTTATATTGTTCTAATCCTGTAACCTCTCTCACCCCTTTTTTCAGTAAGTTAATACTTTCTCCCTATTCTCAGGTTATCGACTTAACACTGATAAATGTGAGGTCCTCCCGTTAAATGTTCTATGTCAAAAACATATTTTTGACCACTCTGGCTTCTCTTGGCAACCCTCTAAAATAAAATATCTGGGCTTGTGGTTCTCTTCAACAATTCCTGAAACACTAAAATAAAATTGTAATCACAAATGGATTCAATTAAAATGACGCTCACTCCTTTGATTTTATATATTATTTCTATGATTCCGGTTCGCATTCCTGGATATTATTTTAAGAAAATTGACTCTCTCTTAACAAAATGTCTATAGAAAAACAAACCCCCTCATATTGCTTTAATTTCCTTGAAAAAGGATACATCCAATAGAGGTCCCTAGATTCCCTGATTTCAAAACATATCATTCTGCTCTCTCTCTAAAATAAGCTACCCGATGGAACTCTTTGGAACTCCAAACTTTTTCTCCCTTGCATGGGTACAAATAGAGAAATCTTTTAGCTTCCACTTTTATTTTCAAGAGATTCTTGCTTTCACTACTAATTCATCATTATTTCGTTCTCCAACTATATCACACTCTCATAAACTATTGGCGCCTCTCCTACCATCATCTTATCCCTCTCTTGATTCTTATCAACGACAACCCATTTGGCACAATAAATCATTACGAATCAACAATCCCACCATTTATTGGAAAAAATGGCATTCTAAGGGTCTGCGATGAATCTCTCAACTTTTACTTGACAATCAACCCCTTTCATTTACTGACCTTCAAAAAAAAATCTTTACCAATTAATTTTAAATCACAATACGATCTTTTATATCCCTCCCTTAACCAATATCTGCTTACATTACCAAATACCCCTGCAAAATGTACTTCTCTTTTTCCACTGTTGGATACCTCCCCTTCTGCCTGTACTATTTACAAAACTTTACTATCAAAGAGCGAATTAGCATGGGAAAAGGATTTTTCACAATGTTGCCCAACTGAAGCATGGGATAGGTTATGGTCTAAACTTCCTAAAACATCTCGAGCTGCTAACACCACACAACCCTTTATTTTGTTTATCAATGAGTGTTATTTTCTCCAATGACTTTAGCGTCTTTCTCATCAAACACTCCTTCTACTTGTTGGTCCTGTCACCGCCCCATTGTTGATTTAAAGCACATGTTATTTGAATGTCCACCTATTTATCAGTTTTGACAATTGGTTTGGACACACATTAAGAAGATTTTCAAAGTCAATATTTCCTTTTCTTTAACCAAAATATTCCTAGGCTCTTTGTCACCCCAATGGCTGCAGTCACCATCAAATTTTAAGCTCCGAGATCTATTGTTAGCTGTTGCTTTTCATTTAATAACTTCAAATTGGAAACAAACTAATAAAGTTGCTTTTAGATCCTGGTGGAACGCTGTATGTTTTCATCATAGATTAGACACAATGGGGGTCATTATGATTGCGGATTTTCCGCATCCTCGGGGCCGGCGGAAGCCACCGCCGGCCCCGAGGATGCGGAAAATCCGCAGTGGACTGACCAAAGACCCACCGCCAGATTAGGATGGCTGGTGGGTCCTGGTTTCCGTCCGCAGCTTTTCCGCCGCGGTCGGATTCCAACCGCGGCGGAAAAGCTCTAATATGGTGACGGTGTCTTCCAGACACCGTCCACCATATTAGGATGGCCAGTAAAGTATGCTTTTCCGCGGCAGGTTTTCCGCCGCGGAAAAGCATACGGAACTTCACTACGGGGGCCCGTTGCGGGCCCCCTAGGTGAAGGGGGTTGGGGGGTGCACATGGGGGGTACCTATGGTACCCCCCTGCATTTGCATGCAGAAAGCGGCAGGCACCGCGCGGTGCCTGCCTCTTTCTGCATGCAAATGCAATGCGTGCATTTTTAACATTGCCGCGGGTGCAGCTTGAAGCTGCACCCGCGGCAATGTTAAAAATAGAGGATGTGACCGCCAGGGTGGCGGTCACATCCTAATTGCACAGGAGGGAACTCCGCATGCCATGCGGAGGTTCCCTCCTGCTCTGGGGTCGCGGACGGACGCAAGTCCGTCCGTGATCCTAATCGACCCCTAATTACGTTTTCCTCATATCTCCAGAGATTACAAGAGATCTCTTATGGCTTCCTGTAACCGTGTACTTATCTTTATCTGCCTCTTCTGCTACTAAAAGTATTACTACATCAGATGATGTACGAAAACCACCTTAACCTCACCCTTTGTCTTTTTTCCAAATAATTAGTAGATATTTGTGAACTTATATTTCTATTAAGTCTTTTAGTTTTTTCCTGATTGTTATGCTTACAGTGTAAATCATCTGTTATTCATGTTTTACTTTAATATCATAGAGTAATTATATACTGATCTCCACCCCTATATTCCTTTCCCCTCCTTTTTTGTGTATATAGGACATATATTTTTTGTTTATATACAGCTTGATAGTTAAAATCTTTACATATTCTTCTTCCCTTACAATTACTATGTTAAATAGGACTTACTGTATGTACTGTCTTGCCTAGTCTTTTTCTTGGTATCCCCAATAAAATCAAACAAAAAAAAAATGAAAAGAACCACCAACTATCTTCCATTGGTACAAATGGCTATGGAACATTATTGTAATGAAAAGGTTTTCAAGAGCACTTTTTGACCACAATAAGGACTTTGAGGCAATATGGAGCCCACTGTTGCCCTACCTTTCAACAGTTCTTCCAACCCTCGTATGCCCACCCAGGCTAATATCTCTAAACTTCCTCACTTATAAACGCCCCAAATGAGACTGAGACCTTGCTTACTGAGAGGGGATGATAACCCCAACATATCGTAAGCGCTTTCCTATACAAGATGATGAAATTCCCACAACATTGACCAAATCTGCAATACATAATGCTGACTGATACCATTATTGATGTATCAGGGGTTAAAAGGCTCAAAAGATAGTACTGTCTATTATGCAAGCATTACTTTTTGCAAAATGCAATGTCATATATCTTTCGTCTTGAAAATTCAATAAAAATGATTCACTTAAAAAAAAGGCCTGACAATGACACATTCACATCAACCTGATTTAAAATTTTAAGAATTTGGAGGTTATAGGCTAGAGTGGTAGTGATCTAAAATCATGACCCACACTTGATGTGCTCTTGGAGACGATCTCTGATGATGGAGCTTTTGGCAGGCTGGGTGTCCAATATTTGATCAAGGAATTGCTTGTGAAAATAACTTGTCCGCCATAGTCGCTATTAATCCAGTCATAACACAATTAAAGTCAGACATTGGCTGTTAAGAAAGGTTATACAGGCAATTTGAACACAAATAAATACAATAATCATGTCTCCTGTTTCCTACATGCATATTAGTTGTCTGCCTCTTACATTTCTTAAGAACATTTTACAAGGTTTTAACTAGCTGAATAAAAATCTGCTATGAAGCAAATATTAGAAACTTGTATTGTCTTTAAAGGTACTTATGGTTCCTTACTCTAATGATTAGAAGAAAACATCAAGCCTTTTTATGTAGCGCACTAGTGGCCTTATTTAGAGTTGGGCCAACTGGGTACTCCGCCACAAACATGGCGGAGTACTCAGCCCACCAAAGTGACAATCCTCCTGCTCTATTTAGAATCAGAAGGACCATCCTGTTTCTTCCCCGTAGTGCCTGTCTGCTATGGAGTACAGGCAGTTAGTCAAGTACCTCAGACTCGCTATACTATTTAGAGTGGACAATCCAATGCAATACTTGTCCTTTTCGGGATCGCTAGGAAATGCTAGGAGGTTCTGAAGAGAAAAATAAAAAATGGCCCCACACCCTGGTAGAAAACCTGCAAGGTGTCAGGGCTATAGTTCTCACACACTTTGGGAGTTTGTTTTTAAAAATAAAAATAAAAATAAAAGTTTGCTGAGGGGCCACCTGAAACATGGCGGCTGTTCAGCAAACTTACAAAGCCTTCAGAGGATCTGTCATGGTGAAGGCTCCCCTGAAGTCACAAAGATCTCTGCCTGGTGTGCAGAGAACTCTCAATATGGTGAACTCTAGATCAGCAGGGCAGTAGACTACATACCTCCATTACCTTGGCGCCACAGTGTACAGCTCGCCAAATTCCAAATGAGGCACTAATTCCTAGATCACAGGATAAAGCTCTAAAATGCCAAAATGCCAGAGCATGTACATATTGAACAGCACTAAATGGGAAACGTATTCTTTTCTGGGGCTCGGAGGGAGCTTCCCTTATGGTCATGAAATATCAGACAACAGAGCAGAGATTCAGTGTACCGATATAGAGGAGGAGGCAATGGTATACACCAGGGAAGAGCAAGCACAAACAAGGTTGGGAACAGCTCAGAGAAGGCAAAGAAATCCTAAAATGTAGAAGCAGGGAAAGAAACTAATAACTGGATAAACACACTGGTTTATCACCAGGGTTACACATTGCAGGGCTGAGGGATATCTGGCAGCAGGGTGCGCTGGAACAGGGCAAAGATTCTGGTAGAAGAAAAGAAGGAATTGGTCATCAAATAGATATTAATAATTCTGGTACCAAAAGGATCAATTGCCAATACATGAACAATGAGCTTTAAGCAATGGCAGTTTATAAGCTATTTTAGGCAGCATGAAGCTCAGGATGGAGTCACATGATTGGGTTGCACCATACTAGCCCAGGTTCAACGAGGTGGGGTGTCTGTGTGTGCATGAGAGAGATCCCTTCATCTCAAAAGATTTTTTAACATGTTCAAACGTAATCATAAAAATCCTCTGACACCTTTTAATCTGCCAGAACTGTTCCTTTTGTTAATGTCCTTCAGTTTATGTATATACATTTAGGGTCCAATTACGATGCTGGGCGGAAACTTTCGGCCCCATACCGACTCGGAATCGGGACCGACTAACTCGCGGTCAGTTCTGCCCGCCCAATTACAGTGTGACCGAAAACTGTTCGGTCGAATTCCCATTGTTTCCCATGAGATCTTGTGTTCTGCCCAACAACTGGCCGCAACACAGGATTCTATGGGGAAATGGGTTGTGTGTGGAAAACCCTGCACCCTGCCGTGGGCACCCCACGGTGCCTGCCATACAGTGCAGGGTTTTACAAGGGGATACCTCAGGTACCTCCTCGGCCCCCAAATGGAGGCTGCAGGATGAAGAGGGCCCTGCTAGGGGACCCCAAAGTCACTTTCCAACCGCCTTTTTCGTGTCATTCAGGCCGACGTTGGAAATCGACATCGTAATCCCGAGGGCGGAAATGCTGTTTATTGGGGTGTACACTGCGGGTCCGACCAACTTGAATTCTCCGTGAGCGGGTCGGAACCGATTCGAAATGACTGCGCTGTTTACCTTCCGACCGCGAACATCGTAATTGGTTTGGTCAATTGTAAACCGACCGAGTTGGCCATAAGGGCTCTGACACGGTCGAGGAGAATCCGACTGTTGGGAGGAGCCTTCCCACCCAACATCGTAATCGGCCCCATAGGTAAGCCTTTAACAGGTTAGAGACATAGGGGCCCATTAGGATGGCGGGCGGATTGCCCCAGCCGGGCTGGCGGTAGCCACCGCCGGTCTGGCGGGGGCAATCCGCCCGCCATCCGCACCTGAATTTCCCCGCCATATTAGTATGGTGGGGGGACAAGGCGGACGGAAAGACCGTCCGCCGCTTTTCTGCCCTGTCGCCTTGCGACCGGGGCGGAAAAGGATTAATTTGGTGGCGGTGTCTAATAGACACCGCCACCATATTAATCCTTTTCAATATTACAATGGGCTTGGTTAGATGCCTTTCCGTGGAGGCATGCGGTCTTCACTATGGGGGCCCCCTGCGGTCCCCCATAGTGAAGGAGAGGTGGGAGGTGCACACGGGGGGTACCTGTGGTACCCCCCAGGCATTTGCATACAGGAAGCACCAGGGACCGCGCTGAGCCTGCCGCTTCGTGTATGCAAATGCATACATGCATTTTTCGCATTGTGGCAGGCGGTACAGAGAGCGCCGCCCGCCACAATGTTAAAAATTAGGGATGCGCCCGCCACTGTGGCGGGCGCATCCTAATCCCCACCACAGGACCCCCACCCTTATGGTGGGCGGTCCCAATCCCCGTGAGGATGGCGGGCGGGCAAAGTCCGCCCGCCATCCTAATGACCTCCATAGTGTACAGGGCTGCTATGTGTGGATATTGGAATATGGCTTCCGAGGTTGAAAGAGGCATGAGCCAGTTGGCTTACACTAATGAGTCCAACAATATGTAAGCTCTCTTAAACCCAGGATCTGTCGCACTTATTTTAGGGAACCAAAGGACTTCCAATGGTCTAGAAGCTAGCAGCTAAACAACCTGATCTAGAACACACAACAGAGCCAGGTGGATTCTTTTGTGTAATGTTGCAAAGTGTCTTCTTGTGTGTGTGAAGTGTTTTTTGTTACAGATGTGACTTGCAAATGAACATGGGTTAACAAACATGTGGTACTGAATTCACTGTTTCATATAGAGTCTGATTGGTATGTACAGAGATGGCATGAGCTAACAAAAACATGTTCCCTCTGTAGTTCTTTTATTGAAAGGAATTGAGGGCCATAATCACAAATATCAAAATAGTTTAACGTTGATGGGTCAAAAAGCCAAATTATGTAATATTGTAATATTGAGCTCATAATCGTTGATTTTCTTTAACACGCCTCTTCTTTAGACTTAGAGATTTTTCAGTGAATGCTTGGAGCTGAGTGAGGTGTTATAGGAAAACATTTTTGGTCTGAGTATGCCATTTTTAAGTTACCCGCTGAGGGAACTTAAAAATATCCATTCAGGAATTCTGTTATGAGGTTTAGGGGTGCATTCCTTAGTCAAATTCAAATTCAAACTTTATTTCACATTAAAATGCATGAGTACGTACAATTTCATTTCTTGCAAGTGTTTTTCTCTATAATTCAGTACCCATGCAATTTCTACCACAATAAAAATATAAATAAAACATAATTTGCAACAATTACTTCTGATTCAAATATACCAAGGATCTTTAAAAACTTCCTAAAAAAACCTATACAGCATGACGTAACCAGATGTCATTTACAGTTGAAATAAATGGCCGAAATACACCCTTTTACATAAAAGAAGAGTGTGCTATATAGATGTGTTAACTAATTAGCCAAACAGCAATTTATTCACAAACCCTTAAATACATAAGAAATAAGCTACACATATATCCACGGGCTATCAGTTAACTGTGTCTCACTAAGCTATCTTTGTAGTGACAGCCATTCTTGTCTTTACTGCAGCCTGTAAAAATGAAGCAGTCATAAAACATACAAATGGCGAGTCCAATTGTTGTAGTACCAAAAGTACTAAGACATAGGAATGTATGCTACATTTTTGCAATAATGGTACAGTAAACTTTTTCCTCTCTACTTTATATTGAGAACAACAAAATAAGATGTGAGAGATAGATTGTTTTGATTTATCGTCGCAAGGGCATAAGGGCATACAGAGAGCTGGTTTGATGAGTGTGCATAAAAGGGATAACCCAGCATCAAAAGGATGTAGTTTAATCTAAATCTTATCAATATAAATCGATGATGGGTGTTGTCTATAAAGGAGAGGTAGGAAGAATGCCCAAACAGCACGGGGGCAATGCGTGATATGTTATTACTGAACATTTTGCTAAATTTCTTGACTATCTATTTTGTCTACTTTTGGCTATTGAAAGTTCCTTTAATCTAGATTTGGAGAAGGTTACATGACTAATCGGAGATTCATAAAGATCCTCCAAACCCAGAGAAATAAAAGACTGCCTCATGTAAGTTAGCCAAGGGATAGTTAAGGCTTGATCAAGCTTCATAATATTTTTTAAATGAGCTGGTTTAGTTGGACAGAATTCCTTTCCTTTTCCATTTTTCAGTCAAATCTCGTTTAGCTTGTTGTTCTATAGTGATAATAAAAATGGGGCAAGAACGCAACCCTTTCTAATACCTTTTTCAAGTTTAAAGGGTTTGGTGCATTCCCCTTGTTTCCCATAGCGGACCATCGCCCCTGCCTCTGTGTATAGCTGTCTTACAAATATAATTATTGCAGGGTCCACACCCATAGTTTCCATGATGGACCACAATTTACTGTGGGACACAAAATTGAAGTCCACTGACAAATCCATGAAGGCCATATAGAATTGGCCCTTCTTTGCAATGGCGTATTTGGCTGCTACTAGGGCTAGATTAAGACACTGATCCAGCGTCCCCCTATCCTTCCTAACACCATATTGTACTTCAGCAAGAATAATATTTTTCATTGCACATTCCTCCATCCTATTAAGTAATAGTCTTTCCATTAATTTGGCTGTGCTATCTATTAAATCAAAAGGGCGGTAGTTTGCTGGATTTGATCCCTCACCCTTCTTATAGATTGGGATAATTAAAGATTGCTTCAAAGATAACAAGGGCCTATTGCATTCAAAATTATATTCAGGAGTGGCACCCAGCGTGGTTTATTGGCGAGGAAAATATCCAGCAGGACTCCATGTGGGCCTGCGGCTTTCAGGGTAGAAGATTATGACATTTTAAACACCAAAACAGAGCTATTACATTGGGGTGCGTCTGCTGCCTCCAAATTAATATTTCCTGTCTATTAAAATAAGTGCATTAACCATGTTCCTTCATCTATACTGCAGTCCAGGGATGGTCTGCCCTTCCCCTGTAAAAAGGGAGAATTAACCCTGTTATTTGAGGCTTGCCTTAGCTTCTCCCGGGACTCTACTCGTAACAGTTCTTTTTCTTTTTTACCTAGCTTTTTTGTATATAGCCCTGAGATTTCTGATAAGGTTTTTATTTCTGGGCTTCTGCTTCATTTTTAGTGCTTTACGGAGGTTAGCTAAAGCTTGGGAGCAGTTCTTCTCAAACCAACGGTTAGGAGTCTCATGTTGGCTAAGATCTTTCCAAATGCTTCTGTTATGATAATGAATCCAATACACAAGTAAATCTTGAAGTAGGTTTATTCCTCAGAGAAAGATCCTAAACAGCTTCTTGCCAGACACAGCTGGACCAACTGATAACAGTGCCACAGTGGTGACATCATATTAGAATCTCTAGAGCATCATAAGGATGCACCATTCCAAGCAATAACAAATGTGTAAAATGCAAGCCAGCATTATAGAAACATAACACATCTCCACTGCTCCTTATCATACCTACCGTCCAAATGTTCTATGTGTTTGGAGTCACCCCTTTGATATAAAGCAACCCGCCTGAGATTCCAAACTTGACCATTAGTCAATCTCACCCAATTGCTGCCCACAGTTTTCACCTTGAAAGGTCCTCTGAACCTGTTGACAAAATTATTATGCCCACCAGGCTTCACTTTCACAAGATCTCCCACATTAAAGTACCGTTTGCCATTCACATTCAACCACCCAGATTGTGATTCTGCCCCTCTTGTTTTCTCCCTCATCCATGAAGGAAGTAACTTTGAGCCAGCCTCTCTTCCTCGCATCATTCCAAATGGGCTCTTACCTAAGTCACCATTCACTGTTGTGCGATACGCCCACAGCATCTCACTCACTGACTCAAGTACAGGTAGACCAGAACCATCCTCATCCTCGACATCCCACGAAACAGCCACATCTCCGGACATCTGAGAGACCTGCATTGGCTCCCCGTCAACAAAAGAATCACCTTCCGTCTCCTCACCCACGCACACAAAGCCCTACACGATCAAGGCCCGAGCTACCTCAACAACCGCATCAACTTCTACGCTCCCAAATGCCACCTCCGATCAGCCAGTCACGCCCTCGCCGCCGTCCCCCGCATCCGAAGAACGACAACAGGAGGAAGGTCCTTCTCCTACCGGGCCGCCAAGACCTGGAACTCCCTCCCTCCCGACCTGCGCCTGACCCAAGACCACCTCTCCTTCAGGAAGAAGCTCAAGACCTGGCTGTTCGAGCAGTAGCACCCCCCCCCCAAGCGCCTTGAGACCCTCCGGGTAAGTAGTGCGCTCTACAAATGTCTTTGATTGATTGATTGATTGAACCATGAGCCAATTGCATGGTACCCTTGACCATGCGGTTGATGCGCTCCACGAGTCCGTTCCCTTGTGGATTATATAGAGAACAACACACATGCTTTACACCAACAGAATCTAAGAAGCACTTCATTTCTGTAGAGGTCAATTGTGTTCCATTGTCAGTCAACAAAACTTCTGGAAATCCTTCCCTCTTAAAAATTTCTGACAAAACAGCAATGGTAGCTTTGGTCGTTATACTGCTCATAAACGCAACCTCCACCCATTTCGATTTTGCATCCACCAAAACAACCGCAAACCTCTCATTCTCTTTTAAGAAAGTAAATGGCCCGACAAAGTCTAGACACACCTTTTCCCAAACCTTGTCAGCCACAGAAACAGGCTGGGGCTCTTTGCTCGATCCAATGCCAACCCTTAACCTTTTCTCAGACTCCTTGCATGCCACACACCTCTCTACCCACTCTCTCACCTGCTGATCCATAGCGGGCCACCAGTACAATTCTTTCAATCTCTTTATGGTCATTGTTTGACCCATATGGCCTTGATGTGCTAACCCAATCAATCTGCCCCGCAAACCCTGTGGCGGTATAAACTTATCCTGACGCATTAACACCCCATTATCTGTAACAGATAATTGATCTACAACTTTCAAATAAGGCCGAACACCAAGTGGAACAGAACTTTCCCTCCTGGTAACACCCTTCATCATCCTGCGGACACCAATCAAAGTTGCATCCTCTTCCATCTGCTCAATCCAGGTCTTCTTCTGAATAGCTGCATCATCAATACTTGCTACCACTTCCTCCGTAGAAAGATCCACAACCACAGCTTTCTCATCCGGCAACCTTGACAAACAGTCAGCGACTTTATTGCGCCAACCTGGAACATACTCCACTTTACAGTCAAAATCTTGCAGCTTTACTGCCAATCTTGCTAACCTACCAGAACAATTGCTTATCCCTCCTGGACCCAAAATTTTCAACAACGGTTTATGATCAGTGCGCAACCGAAAATGACTGCCCCACAAAAATACTCTAAAATGACTTGTAGCCCAGGCCGCCGCCAATGCCTCTCTCTCTATAACAGAGTAATTGCATTCACACTCAGACAAAGAGCAAGAAGCAAATGCTATAGTCCTTTCCACACCCCCACGCACTTGTGCCAAAACAGCACCTATGCCCACGGCACTTGCATCCACAGTAAGGATATTATCCAAACCACTTTGAAATGGAGTCAAAACACCTGCATGAACTATTTCCTTTTTAATCACATCAAACGCAGATTGTTGCGTTTTCCCCCAGCTAAACTACTTACCCTTCCTTAAAAGCTCCCTCAATGCTTCCGTCTTGTGTGAAAAATTTAGCACAAACTTCGAATAGTATTCCACTAAGCCCATGAAGGAACGTAAAGAGTCCCTATCATGAGGCGCACATGCGTTTGCAATGGCACTAACCAGGTTCTCCTTTGGTCTTATGCCTTCCTCAGTAGCCAGATGCCCCAAATATTCCACTTCCTGTGTCTTGAACTTGCACTTTTCTCTCTTTAAGGTCATGCCAGCCTTTGCAATCCTATCCAACACCTTAGCAAGAGCTTGATTGTGTTCCTTTTCATCTTTTCCAAACACAAGTATGTCATCCTGAAACACTACTGCTTTATCAATTTCACCCAAAATAGAATTCATCAAATGCTGGAAGACACTAGCAGCGGAACACAGCCCAAACGGGAGTCTGCAAAATTGGAAAGTGCCCTCCGCAGTAATAAAAGACGTTAGAGATTTAGATTCCGCACTAAGTTCTACCTGATGGTATGCACTGCGTATATCCAGTTTACTGAAAACCTTTGCATCATCAAGCAAGAGGACCAATTCATTTATGTTTGGCAAAGGGAACCTGTCTGATATTACATTTTCATTCAGACTTCTCAGATCCACACAGAATCTGAGAGAGCCATCCTGTTGTTCGTGATACCGACCGGACTTAACCCTTCAACAGCTTCCACTGGTTCGATGACATTGTCGTCCAAAAGCTGTTAAATTATTTCCTTCACCTTTCCTCTAGCTGCTAATGGAACCCTTCTAGCTGCATGTTGGACCGGAATCGAGTCTTTTTTCAATTTGATGACATGCTGATAATTCCTAAATTTTCCCAGTCTAGGCTCAAATACACCACTAAATTTATCCAATAAGTCATTCATACTATCCACATTACCAGCATCAACAATCATGACCGGTATATCAGCTGTGGGATCTACCTTGATCCCCAAGTCATATTGGTGTGGCCAACCTAGTATTGGCGGTCCCTCTTCAGCCACATACATTTTTCCATGAGTCTCTCTCCCCCCAAACACTATCTTTGCATCCATGTATCCAACCACTTTAATTTCGTTCCCTTGATAAGATTTCAAAGCAACATCAGATCTGGATAAAACATCACTCTTCCATATTTCATCATACATAGCTTGAGGTATAATAGTGTACAGTGATCCTGTATCAACCATCAAGGATAATGGCTTACCATTTACTTCAAAATCAGCTCTCGGTCTTGTCCTTCTCTTTTCCAAACCCTCCACCTCTGCCACATCAACATCCCCATTAACAACCACAACCCTGTAAGAGGCTGTAGCATCATTAACACATGCAACTTTATCATTTTGTTGCTTGCACATACGTGCCAAATGTCCTCTTTTCCCACACTTTAAACAATCTTTCCCTACTGCATAGCACTGTTTTGAGTCCGCCATATGGTATGTGCTCCCACATCTAAGACAGTGCTTTGCTGCAATCTTGCCAGATGACTTATTAAAGTTTTTTTGAAATGTATTTTTACTATTAAAGTTATTTTGACTCTTGTTTCTGATGGCACAAATACTCTCCGAATCGTCTTCCAGAACTGCAACTTCCCTATCTTTGTTGTTGCTAGGACTTATTTTCATTTCCCGCATGCACTTCTCCGATTCCTCGACCACCTTTGCAATAGCTATAGCATCTTTCAATGTTGGATTACTTGAGGCCCACAACCTCTTTTGAGTCTTTTTGCAATGACATTGCACAATTAACTGGTCACGAATCATCTCTTCTTGCATTGCTCCGAATTGACATTTGGCTGACAATTCTCTCAATCTGGCTACAAATTCATCAATGCTCTCACTTTGTCGTTGAGGTTGTGTATAAAATTTGTGCCTCCTCATGACTACATTGACATGCTTTGCGAACCTTTTTTCTAGTTTCATCTTTGCATCCTTGTAAACATCCTCTATTTCTTCGCCTGAAGGAAGATATTTAAACACATGCTGTCCCTCTTTTCCTAGACAACCCAACAGTAAGGCTTTCTTTCTCACAGCTGGAAATGTTGTCCCATCAAGAGCTACTATATAATTCTCAAAACAGTCTATCCAGTCCTCCCATTCGATAGGGGGCTCTCCTGGAGACATTAGGAATGCTGGAGGAATCACAATTGCAGTGCTCACATCCATTTTTGTTTGCAGTACCAGTTACCACCTCACGATGGCAGCGTAACTTGCAGCTTGGATTGTACTCTCCTATAAATGAAACGCTCTTAACCAATGAGCTCTCAGTTTACAGAATCTTCTTTCCTTCTATGTTCAGACCCATAAAAAGAGCAATTCGAGAAGCGTCAAGTACTGCTGCACTGTTAAGTACACATTTATCTATTTACTTTATCCTACTGCTCACAATAACTGTCATCTGTTGAAGCTTTCCAAAACATCATCTCTGATGTAACATGTTAAGGTGTTATAATCTTTTTAGCCAAAGACTTTGTGGAAAACGTTTTTATTTAACACTCCAGGCTTCTCACACAGCTTTATTGTGATACCTCTTCCATCAGCTTACTTCCACTAAACATCGTGTTTAGGTAATCACAATTCGTCACATCCTATGAAAAACAAGGTTTATGTTTCAACTAACAGCCGCACCTGAGCTTTCCTTCCGTTTTCGTTTTTATTTTTTAATATTTTCAGGCATGCGACAGTAATTAAACACAGCTGTGAACTCCTTTGTTCATTTATAGAGGATGGCACTTGATTACCTCGCCGTGTTTACTTTGAAAGATAGAAAGGTAGCACGCAACTGGTAGCACGCAACTGTCTATATTTTATGAGCAGACGTTATATAATTAAGTAACAAAATGAAGTTGATATCTCTTACCAGCTGGCAGCTTTTCATTGAAAAAAAATATTGTCAACTTAAATATATTCTTTGTTGTCAGTTTCAACTCCATTACAGCAGAAAGGTCATCTTATTCAACGAGTTGGGTTCTTTTCCTTTTAGTTTAGGATAATCTATCTTCCTCCAACCAGGGTACTCCTCCTCTTGTCTGGTCAAGAAGTAAACCTCGCCAAATGTGTTATGATAATGAATCCAATACACAAGTAAATCTTGAAGTAGGTTTATTCCTCAGAGAAAGATCCTAAACAGCTTCTTGCCAGACACAGCTGGACCAACTGATAACAGTGCCACAGCAGTGACATCATATTAGAATCTCTAGAGCATCATAAGGATGCACCATTCCAAGCAATAACAAATGTGTAAAATGCAAGCCAGCATTATAGAAACATAACACATCTCCACTGCTCCTTATCATACCTACCGTCCAAATGTTCTATGTGTTTGGAGTCACCCCTTTGATATAAAGCAACCCGCCTGAGATTCCAAAATTGACCATTAGTCAATCTCACCCAATTGCTGCCCACAGTTTTCACCTTGAAAGGTCCTCTGAACCTGTTGACAACATTATTATGCCCACCAGGCTTCACTTTCACAAGATCTCCCACATTAAAGTACCGTTTGCCATTCACATTCAACCACCCAGATTGTGATTCTGCCCCTCTTGTTTTCTCCCTCATCCATGAAGGAAGTAACTTTGAGCCAGCCTCTCTTCCTCGCATCATTCCAAATGGGCTCTTACCTAAGTCACCATTCACTGTTGTGCGATACGCCCACAGCGGATGTACCATGTTGCTCCGCATACTATTACTCCGCATACCGTTACAACGCGACTTTTACAACGCATACCATTACAACGCATAGCGCTTTGAGGTGCTGGATAGTGGTAAGTATAATTTACTATTCTAACTCCAGTCCCCGTGGACCCTAGGGAAGGTGTTGGATAGTAAATTATACTTATTCCCTATCCTAGAGCGCCCCCCAGCGCAATGCGTTGTAATGGTATGCGTTGTAAAAGTCGCGTTGTAATGGTAGTGCGGAGTAAAAGATGCGTTGTAACGGGTGTATACCGCCCACAGCATCTCACTCACTGACTCAAGTACAGGTAGACCAGAACCATCTTCATCCTCGACATCCCACGAAACAGCCACATCTCCGGACATCTGAGAGACCTACATTGGCTCCCCGTCAACAAAAGAATCACCTTCCGTCTCCTCACCCACACACACAAAGCCCTACACGATCAAGGCCCGAGCTACCTCAACAACCGCATCAACTTCTACACTCCCAAACGCCACCTCCGATCAGCCAGTCACGCCCTCGCCGCCGTCCCCCGCATCCGAAGAACGACAACAGGAGGAAGGTCCTTCTCCTACCTGGCCGCAAAGACCTGGAACTCCCTCCCTCCCGACCTGCGCCTGACCCAAGACCACCTCTCCTTCAGGAAGAAGCTCAAGACCTGGCTGTTCGAGCAGTAGCAGCACCCCCCACCCCCCCCCCCCCCCCCAAGCGCCTTGTGACCCTCCGGGTAAGTAGTGCGCTCTACAATTGTCTTTGATTGATTGATTGATTGATTGAACCATGAGCCAATTGCATGGTACCCTTGACCATGCGGTTGATGCGCTCCACGAGTCCGTTCCCTTGTGGATTATATAGAGAACAACACACATGCTTTACACCAACAGAATCTAAGAAGCACTTCATTTCTGTAGAGGTCAATTGTGTTCCATTGTCAGTCAACAAAACTTCTGGAAATCCTTCCCTCTTAAAAATTTCTGACAAAACAGCAATGGTAGCTTTGGTCGTTATACTGCTCATAAACGCAACCTCCACCCATTTCGATTTTGCATCCACCAAAACAACCGCAAACCTCTCATTCTCTTTTAAGAAAGTAAATGGCCCGACAAAGTCTAGACACACCTTTTCCCAAACCTTGTCAGCAACAGAAACAGGCTGGGGCTCTTTGCTCGATCCAATGCCAACCCTTAACCTTTTCTCAGACTCCTTGCATGCCACACACCTCTCTACCCACTCTCTCACCTGCTGATCCATAGCGGGCCACCAGTACAATTCTTTCAACCTCTTTATGGTCATTGTTTGACCCATATGGCCTTGATGTGCTAACCCAATCAATCTGCCCCGCAAACCCTGTGGCGGTATAAACTTATCCTGACGCATTAACACCCCATTATCTGTAACAGATAATTGATCTACAACTTTCAAATAAGGCCGAACACCAAGTGGAACAGAACTTTCCCTCCTGGTAACACCCTTCATCATCCTGCGGACACCAATCAAAGTTGCATCCTCTTCCATCTGCTCAATCCAGGTCTTCTTCTGAATAGCTGCATCATCAATACTTGCTACCACTTCCTCCGTAGAAAGATCCATTACCACAGCTTTCTCAAAGTCAAAGTCAAAAAGTACTTTATTCGGCTAAAAAGGTATAACCATAAAAGCAACAGCAGTCATATTTCATTTACATTGCACAGTATTACATCAATGTAGGAGGATATTAAAAACAATACATAGTGTTTACACTATTACAGTTCATTCAAGCGAAGCGACTTCCTAAATTTAAAAACCAGTTTAAAATACTCAATTAATGAAGCCACAGTAAAAACATTGTCCATTTTTTGCAGTACTAAATATGCTAGGCGACATCTGTTCACATTCATTTCCTTTAAAATGGGGACAATCAGTTTTCTACGAGGCAGCGTATAGAATTTACAAAAAAATAGAACATGTATATTCGATTGCATAGATATTTCATCACAGGGACATAAAGGGAGTTCTTTGGCCCATGAATTCATTACAGGGAAAGTAAATAATCTAAAAACAATGTTAGCTCTAAAACGTGTTAAAAGTAATCTATCAAAATTACACATATATAAACTTAAGTATGGCTGTAATTTGTCGCTTATTAAAATTAATTGATGAGAAGTGACAGTATTTTTATTCGATTCATCAAGCTGTCTTCTATTTCTGAGGAATTCCATACATAGTGTCTTCAGGTCTTTTCTAGGAATATTTGCCATGGAAGGCGGATCATTGTAATAGAGTGAACGGTCTATTTCATTAAGAAACGTTTTGATGTAATTTAGCCATTCAACAACATTTGCTCTCCCCATTTTTAAGACATCCTGTATTATGGCTCGATTTAATACACATTCGTTCACTGTCCATACTCTGTGCCATAGTAAGATGGGTTGTACTCTAATTGTGTCCGTTATATAGGGGATCCCCAACTCATCATGGCATATAGAGTTCGCTATACTCTCTGGAAGTGATAGGATGTTCTTTAAAAATTTATTTTCGACTATCTGAAGTGACTTTATATTGGTATAACCCCAGAGGCCAGCTCCATACAGTGCCACAGATACACACGTCGCATTGTACACAGTTAAAATTTCCCTGATTGGTTTCGTTCCTAATTTACGTGTAAAACTTTTTAATGCCATGATTGTCTTAGAGAACAAGAGCGTTCGTACCTTCACCGCACTTGACCAAGTACCAGTTTCGTGAAACAAAATTCCAAGATATGGGAAGGTAGATGTTCTTTCTAGGGGGCATTATTTATGTACATTGTTTTCATTTGTTTTTTGGTGCGCGAACCACAGTTCATTGAAAAAGTCTTACTACAGTTTATTTTTAAATTAAGATCGAGCATAAACTGGTTAAAAGATGTTAACATTTTTTGTAGGGCAATGGGGGTGCGCGCCATCAAAACAGCATCATCTGCATACAGGAGTGTGGGAATAAATCTCTTTCCGATCTTAGGCATATCCACACACTCTTGCAGCAGGCACTTTTCCAGACCATTTATATAAATAAGAAATAGGAAGGGCGCCAGTACGCACCCCTGGCGCACTCCACGGCCTATTCCGAAAGATCTGGTACATTCCCCCTTCTTGCCAAAACGTACAACAGCTGATGCTCCTGCATATAGGTCCCTTAAGAATTGGATTATCGGCTTTTCCACGCCCAATTGTGACATCACGTCCCATAATTTACTATGGGACACACAATCGAAAGCTGATGTAAGATCAACAAATGCACAATATAGGCGCTCCCTTTTTATCACAGTATGTTTCTGCTGAATCAGGAACAAATTTAATCCCTGCTCTATTGTTCCTATGCCTTTTTGGAATCCAAATTGTAAATCACTAATTACCCCCGCCTCCTCCGCCCAGTTTTGCAATTTAACTAAAATCACTCTACTGAGGATCTTTATTGACGAATCCAGAAGAGAAATTGGCCTATAGCAGGCACAATCTTGTCTGTTTCCCTTCTTGTAAATGGGTACAATAATTGATGTGAACCAGGAAGTGTTCAATCCCCTTACAAGAGCTGCATTAAAGAGTTGTACAAGTATCGGGCCCCATAGTTCGATATTTGACTTGTACAAATCCGCTGGGATTCCATCTGGGCCCGCCGCTTTTCCGCCCTTGGTAGCTCCCAGGCTTTCCACAATCTCTGGTAGTGTTACTTTAAGTTCACTTTCCTCCTCAACTGATTCGCCTTCTGTGTTTACCCCAGTATTTCTTAACTCATCTACTGACGTATACAAGGTGGAAAAATGCGTGACCCAGCTATCCTCATTAATCGCAATTTCCAACCGTGCTTTGGTATTTTCGTATGGTAGGGGGGCGTTTACCACCCTCCAGAAGGCGGATGCATCCCTTGTTTGTGAGGCTGTGCAAAGTTCATCCCATACTCCTTTTTTAATTGCTTCTCTTCTATTTTTTAGGGCCTCATTATACTCCTTCCTTAAGGTTCTTATCTCTACAGCATCACGCGGATCCTTATGTAATGCATGTTTAAGATCTGTTAGAGCCCTAGTACAGGTTTTATCAAACCATCTTGTACCCTTCGTTAAACCATTTTTTAATACTAAAAGTAGGTTCTCTTTGATAGTGGAAGCAATAATATTAAAATTAACTAATATACTTTCACTATCGGAATCCTCATTTAAACAGATCTCAAAATTTTCTGGGCAGCTAATTAACAATTTTTTAAGAAAGTCTTCAGGTACCACCTTACTCCACTTGAGGGTGTACCCATTCTGTCTGCCTAATGTAATGTCTGGGACAACCTGTATTTGCTCATTATAGGAGGCCAAGAAAAGGTTCTCCATCTCAATTTTTTGCGGTAGGTGGTCACTGAGTGGTGCATCCATTATTTTATAACTAACTAATTTATGACCATAACCATTAGACCAAAGGCTAAAGTCTATCGTGGTGGATGCTCCCCTCCCAATAAAAGTTGGGTGAAATGGTATTGACTGCTCAGTTAATTCATTAGCAAATCCCAGATCATAATCAAATAATAATTCGTTCAACATATCCCCGGTCTTTGTGTGTTTAAAATGTGGTAAATTAACATCCTGCTCCAACATTATACCACAAATTCCTTTAGAGCCTTTTGTGCATAATGGACAGTTAAAATCACCCCCCCACAAAATCATTACCTCCTTTCCATTGCTATCAGACTCACACTGTAGGTCGATCGCTAACATTTTCAAAATATCACGTGAAATATTAACTGGAATATTATTATAAAAGTTTATAATTACAAAACGCAATCCAGTTTTGGTGTCTATTGCTAATTTGTGGTAGAACTCACACTTAGAATAAAAGCGTACCCTCTCATATACTAAGCTATTCGACAAGTACGTTATCAAGCCACCCTTTGGTCTCCCATGTCTAGCCCCAATCGCTGGTGTACAAAACGTTCTATAACCATTCAAATGTATCTGGTCAGTGGCCCATGTTTCCTGGAGGGCCATGATTTCTATGTCTTTTATCACTCCCTCCCACTCCGGATTGGTGATTTTTGTTTTAAGTCCTGCCACATTCCAGAACATTAAGGAACATGTATCTTTTTTCCGATGCGTACTTTCAACACTTCTGGTGTCCATTTCTTTGGAATTTTCAACCTCATTTCCCAAGATATTGGCCACATTTAATACATCAATTGCAGGTATTAAGTTCTTTCCAGATTCCTGCCTTGGGGTCACAGCAAGTGGAAGAGTCAGCCCGGGACTATCCAATGGGTTACTTAGGGTGGGTAAAAACACAGGGGATTTTACTACCTGGATATCAAACTGTCAATCTACAGCCTCCAAGTTGCTGAATCGATTGAAACAAGGAGTAGGGAACGGAGCTTGTTGGAAGTCCCTCCATTCATTATGTCGGTATTGGTCTGAATAGTTTATTCCCCCTCTCCTTCGTTTAACTATAGACCAACCATCATTTCCCTCTTCTCCCCAAGCATTACGAACTGAGTCATGTCGTGTTTTGTTTCCCCATCCTCCCTGTGCAGAGTTCGAGCCCCTCATCCAGCTCCATCTATTATCCATGTGCTGCACAGGCATGTAAAAGAAAGAAAGCGGCCTTGCCACAATTGTTGCCCCATTTTGACCCTTAGACCTTTCACAAATATATTCCACTGATCTCGGGTTATCAAAAGTTATCACCACACAGTCCCCTTGTAGTCTTTTTGTACTTTTCCCCACCCAAGGGACACGCTCCACCATCTTTAAGTTACTATACAAGTTAGGTGGGAGGGGGTGGTTTGAGTTCAACCAATAAAACACTTTATTTTTGAGTGCCCAGAATGATTCTTTCATTTGAGTAGCTAGTTCAGGGACACCCGTTAAAATGACTACATATGGGCAGGCATCTGGTGGTAAATCAATCACTCTACGTTTCTCCTGTCTTTCTTGGATGGGTTTTTCGACAGAACTAGTTGGAATAGTTGATTTATTTACCTCTACAGCTGGAGTAGGTTTAATTAAATTTTTACTAATCACTGGAATACACGGTTTTGGTGCAGGTGCTTTTAAAGCAGGATTAGTTACTTCTGCTATAGTTATTGTTGTTAATGGTAAATTATTTTGAGGAAGGGTTGGCTGTATGGGATTTTTGGTTGTAGTTGAACACAGGGCTATTATACCCGTGTGCATTGCTTTTAATTGTAATTCCATAGCCTGGAGCTTAATTTCCAAAGGGCACAACAGGGCTTTAATTAAGTTTTTTAATGTTATTATGAAGGGGTCCTCCCTCTCTTTATTGGGATCTTCCCTGTCTAAATTTGCAACAGTGCCATTAGAAGACGAACTGTTATTAAATATATCCGCCAGTGTGTCATCTAGGGTAGAGTCCATGATGGTCATAGGCATTATTAGTGGACCAACTGCTCCTTCCCTAGCGACCTCTCCAGAAATACCACTTACTCGTTCTGTACTTTGTACAGGTCCTATTCTATGTACAGATGTCACAGTTGTCTTATTTTGATTAGGAATTTGTTGAGTATGCCTTTTTTTTGGGATTGCTCCCTCCCTTACCCCTTGTGAATCAACAATCAAATTTTCTGCCTGGGTATCTATTTGTGGGGAAATCAAAATATTACCGGAAGGTGCCAATTTCTGAGAATCAATTTGAACAGAGTCCCGAAGCTCGGGTTGAGTAATCATATTATTGTGGACCTCAACAAAAGTCAGCTCAGAAGTAGTCTGGGCCGCGGGACGTCCTGGAGTACGTGCCTGCGCAATGTGGCCCATAGAGGACCTCTTTGCTAACGCCAGATCCTGGGACACCCTCCTCTCCATTAGGACTATTCCCTGATCTATCAACGTATGTGTACGGACAATAAAATCGTCAAGTGTGCCAATCAACTTGGCCCCGCCCGCAGCTGCCTTACTTCTAGTTTCACTAGGCATGATTGTGACAGACCAGAAGCAATAATCCAATATTCAGGCACTTGCTTAACAGTCAAAGGTAGTAAAGAAAATCAGGATCCCTACCAGTCCGAAAACCACATGGGGGACAGCAAATAGACCAAAGTTTTGGGCCCAGCCCGGCCTCCTCCGACCTCGGACGGCCACAGACGGCCCGCCCTCTGCCCGGGCTCCGCCCGGCGCCGCCCGCGCGCGTCCCGCGGCACGGAGGAAGCCTCTCGCTGATGTAGCGGCGATACCGGAAGTCCCCCGCTAGGCTCCCTGGGAGCTGTAGTCTCCAGCCACGGGCCGCAAGATGGAGCAATGCGGCGCGGCGAGACTGCAGCGGTAGCAACCCAGGAGCCTTGTCTGCAAGCGTGTGGCTGGTGGCTGGTGGCAGGTAGCGTGCAGCGTTTTCTCCTCCTTCCTCTGCGCCTCTGTGTTACGAGTGCCTCTCCCCGCTTCCACCGAGGAAGCCTCCCGCTGATGTAGCGGCGATACCGGAAGTCCCCCGCTAGGCTCACTGGGAGCTGTAGTCTCCAGCCGCGGGCCGCAAGATGGAGCAATGCGGCGCGGCGAGACTGCAGCGGTAGCAACCCAGGAGCCTTGTCTGCAAGCGTGTGGCTGGTGGCTGGTGGCAGGTAGCGTGCAGCGTTTTCTCCTCCTTCCTCTGCGCCTCTGTGTTACGAGTGCCTCTCCCCGCTTCCACCGAGGAAGCCTCCCGCTGATGTAGCGGCGATACCGGAAGTCCCCCGCTAGGCTCTCTGGGAGCTGTAGTCTCCAGCCGCGGGCCGCAAGATGGAGCAATGCGGCGCGGCGAGACTGCAGCGGTAGCAACCCAGGAGCCTTGTCTGCAAGCGTGTGGCTGGTGGCTGGTGGCAGGTAGCGTGCAGCGTTTTCTCCTCCTTCCTCTGCGCCTCTGTGTTACGAGTGCCTCTCCCCGCTTCCACCGAGGAAGCCTCCCGCTGATGTAGCGGCGATACCGGAAGTCCCCCGCTAGGCTCCCTGGGAGCTGTAGTCTCCAGCCGCGGGCCGCAAGATGGAGCAATGCGGCGCGGCGAGACTGCAGCGGTAGCAACCCAGGAGCCTTGTCTGCAAGCGTGTGGCTGGTGGCTGGTGGCAGGTAGCGTGCAGCGTTTTCTCCTCCTTCCTCTGCGCCTCTGTGTTACGAGTGCCTCTCCCCCACAGCTTTCTCATCCGGCAACCTTGACAAACAGTCAGCGACTTTATTGCGCCAACCTGGAACATACTCCACTTTACAGTCAAAATCTTGCAGCTTTACTGCCAATCTTGCTAACCTACCAGAACAATTGCTTATCCCTCCTGGACCCAAAACTTTCAACAACGGTTTATGATCAGTGCGCAACCGAAAATGACTGCCCCACAAAAAATTCTAAAATGACTTGTAGCCCAGGCCGCCGCCAATGCCTCTCTCTTTATAACAGAGTAATTGCGTTCACACTCAGACAAAGAGCAAGAAGCAAATGCTACAGTCCTTTCCACACCCCCACGCACTTGTGCCAAAACAGCACCTATGCCCACGGCACTTGCATCCACAGTAAGGATATTATCCAAACCACTTTGAAATGGAGTCAAAACACCTGCATGAACTATTTCCTTTTTAATCACATCAAACGCAGATTGTTGCGTTTTCCCCCAGCTAATCTTCTTACCCTTCCTTAAAAGCTCCCTCAATGCTTCCGTCTTGTGTGAAAAATTTAGCACAAACTTCGAATAGTATTCCACTAAGCCCATGAAGGAACGTAAAGAGTCCCTATCATGAGGCGCACATGCGTTTGCAATGGCACTAACCAGGTTCTCCTTTGGTCTTATGCCTTCCTCAGTAGCCAGATGCCCCAAATATTCCACTTCCTGTGTCTTGAACTTGCACTTTTCTCTCTTTAAGGTCATGCCAGCCTTTGCAATCCTATCCAACACCTTAGCAAGAGCTTGATTGTGTTCCTTTTCATCTTTTCCAAACACAAGTATGTCATCCTGAAACACTACTGCTTTATCAATTCCACCCAAAATAGAATTCATCAAATGCTGGAAGACACTAGCAGCGGAACACAGCCCAAACGGGAGTCTGCAAAATTGGAAAGTGCCCTCCGCAGTAATAAAAGACGTTAGAGATTTAGATTCCGCACTAAGTTCTACCTGATGGTATGCACTGCGCATATCCAGTTTACTGAAAACCTGTGCATCATCAAGCAAGAGGACCAATTCATTTATGTTTGGCAAAGGGAACCTGTCTGATATTACATTTTCATTCAGACTTCTCAGATCCACACAGAATCTGAGAGAGCCATCCTGTTGTTCGTGATTCCGACCGGACTTAACCATTCAACAGCTTCCACTGGTTCGATGACATTGTCGTCCAAAAGCTGTTGAATTATTTCCTTCACCTTTCCTCTTGCTGCTATTGGAACCCTTCTAGCTGCATGTTGGACCGGAATCGAGTCTTTTTTCAATTTGATGACATGCTGATAATTCCTAAATTTTCCCAGTCTAGGCTCAAATACACCACTAAATTTATCCAATAAGTCATTCATACTATCCACATTACCAGCATCAACAATCATGACCGGTATATCAGCTGTGGGATCTACCTTGATCCCCAAGTCATATTGGTGTGGCCAACCTAGTATTGGCGGTCCCTCTTCAGCCACATACATTTTTCCATGAGTCTCTCTCCCCCCAAACACTATCTTTGCATCCATGTATCCAACCACTTTAATTTCGTTCCCTTGATAAGATTTCAAAGCAACATCAGATCTGGATAAAACATCACTCTTCCATATTTCATCATACATAGCTTGAGGTATAATAGTGTACAGTGATCCTGTATCAACCATCAAGGATAATGGCTTACCATTTACTTCAAAATCAGCTCTCGGTCTTGTCCTTCTCTTTTCCAAACCCTCCACCTCTGCCACATCAACATCCCCATTAACAACCACAACCCTGTAAGAGGCTGTAGCATCATTAACACATGCAACTTTATCATTTTGTTGCTTGCACATACGTGCCAAATGTCCTCTTTTCCCACACTTTAAACAATCTTTCCCTACTGCATAGCACTGTTTTGAGTCCGCCATATGGTATGTGCTCCCACATCTAAGACAGTGCTTTGCTGCAATCTTGCCAGATGACTTATTAAAGTTTTTTTGAAATGTATTTTTACTATTAAAGTTATTTTGACTCTTGTTTCTGATGGCACAAATACTCTCCGAATCGTCTTCCAGAACTGCAACTTCCCTATCTTTGTTGTTGCTAGGACTTATTTTCATTTCCCGCATGCACTTCTCCGATTCCTCGACCACCTTTGCAATAGCTATAGCATCTTTCAATGTTGGATTACTTGAGGCCCACAACCTCTTTTGAGTCTTTTTGCAATGACATTGCACAATTAACTGGTCACGAATCATCTCTTCTTGCATTGCTCCGAATTGACATTTGGCTGACAATTCTCTCAATCTGGCTACAAATTCATCAATGCTCTCACTTTGTCGTTGAGGTTGTGTATACAATTTGTGCCTCCTCATGACTACATTGATATGCTTTGCGAACCTTTTTTCTAGTTTCATCTTTGCATCCTTGTAAACATCCTCTATTTCTTCGCCTGAAGGAAGATATTTAAACACATGCTGTCCCTCTTTTCCTAGACAACCCAACAGTAAGGCTTTCTTTCTCACAGCTGGAAATGTTGTCCCATCAAGAGCTACTATATAATTCTCAAAACAGTCTATCCAGTCCTCCCATTCGATAGGGGGCTCTCCTGGAGACATTAGGAATGCTGGAGGAATCACAATTGCAGTGCTCACATCCATTTTTGTTTGCAGTACCAGTTACCACCTCACGATGGCAGCGTAACTGGCAGCTTGGATTGTACTCTCCTATAAATGAAACGCTCTTAACCAATGAGCTCTCAGTTTACAGAATCTTCTTTCCTTCTATGTTCAGACCCATGAAAAGAGCAATTCGAGAAGCGTCAAGTACTGCTGCACTGTTAAGTACACATTTATCTATTTACTTTATCCTACTGCTCACAATAACTGTCATCTGTTGAAGCTTTCCAAAACATCATCTCTGATGTAACATGTTAAGGTGTTATAATCTTTTTAGCCAAAGACTTTGTGGAAAACGTTTTTATTTAACACTCCAGGCTTCTCACACAGCTTTATTGTGATACCTCTTCCATCAGCTTACTTCCACTAAACATCGTGTTTAGGTAATCACAATTCATCACATCCTATGAAAAACAAGGTTTATGTTTCAACTAACAGCCGCACCTGAGCTTTCCTTCCGTTTTCGTTTTTATTTTTTAATATTTTCAGGCATGTGACAGTAATTAAACACAGCTGTGAACTCCTTTGTTCATTTATAGAGGATGGCACTTGATTACCTCGCCGTGTTTACTTTGAAAGGAAGAAAGGTAGCACGCAACTGGTAGCACGCAACTGTCTATATTTTATGAGCAGACGTTATATAATTAAGTAACAAAATGAAGTTGATATCTCTTACCAGCTGGCAGCTTTTCATTGAAAAAAAATAATGTCAACTTAAATATATTCTTTGTTGTCAGTTTCAACTCCATTACAGCAGAAAGGTCATCTTATTCAACGAGTTGGGTTCTTTTCCTTTTAGTTTAGGATAATCTATCTTCCTCCAACCAGGGTACTCCTCCTCTTGTCTGGTCAAGAAGTAAACCTCGCCAAATGTGTTATGATAATGAATCCAATACACAAGTAAATCTTGAAGTAGGTTTATTCCTCAGAGAAAGATCCTAAACAGCTTCTTGCCAGACACAGCTGGACCAACTGATAACAGTGCCACAGCAGTGACATCATATTAGAATCTCTAGAGCATCATAAGGATGCACCATTCCAAGCAATAACAAATGTGTAAAATGCAAGCCAGCATTATAGAAACATAACAGCTTCAATTACCTGATATTATTTAGTTTGAGGGTCTTAACATAGGCAAAATTCCTTATAGTTGATCGTTATAATCTCAATGAGTAGTGTGTTTGCCTCAACTTTCTCCCATTTTAAGATATATCCATTTTTCCTTGTAAGGATCGGTTTTGGGGCAGATTTGACCCACGTTTTCTGAGGGGCTCTCCATGAAAAAGTATATAAAATTATTGCATGACCAATAAGCTCCGTCGTCTTAACCTTAAACTTCTTCTGATTACTGCTGAAATTATCAGAGAGGAGGATCCTGCCCGATATAAGGTGGGATCCATTTGTGCTATTGATAAATGTATTGCATTTATGATTTCTAACTGCCAAGACATCAGTAAGTTGTTTAAAGCATTTCCATAAGTTGTGTGGTTAAAATGACTGATTTGATCCCCATTGTGATCTGTTACCCCACATAATCGAGAATCAGCTCTCATACAGCTATTTATATTAAAATCACCTGCCCAGATAATATGTAAAGGTTTATGATGTTGATATATTTGATCCTCCATGGTTCTCCCTAAGTCTTGTTCCACTAATGCTGGGTTCACAAAGTCATTATTGTAATAGTTTATTATCAATAAGTCCTCCCTATTGTGACCCTTTGTCACTAAGATATGAAAGTGGGGCAAATTATTCAGGAAAGACACATTTTAAAATGTAATAGTATTAGCTATGAATGTTAGATTCCCCCCCCCCCTATAGCTCTACCCATCCTAGATGGAAGTGCTGGGTTTGAAAATGAACGATAGCCATTTAAGTAAATGGTACCCACCTCCCATGTTTCCTGAATACATATGATCTCACAGTTTAACAATTCTCTATGACATTCGATGTTATTCTTTTTGTTATTGTAACCTGCTATATTCATGCACTATAAGCAAGCAAGAGAAAACAAGCATAGATCTCTTGTCTTTATGGGGCCATGTGTTTCTAATTCACCTCGGCTCCCGGTGTGCACCAACATCACGGAGCTAGCGGTGCCATCAATCCTGCTTCAACCGGCTGGGCGCGATCCTCAGCACTCGGGGGACACGGCGGCGGACCAGCGGAGGTGCTAGGGCTCAACCCTGCTGCTCGGAAAAGCAGAGTTTGACATCGGGAGCAGAAGGTCGGAGCCCCGTAAAATAGCAGCCGTAGCGGAGAAATGACGGAGCAGCCCCAGAAGGTATACGGCCCCTGCGGCAGCCCCAGAGGAGAACATTAGGGCATACTCCGATCTCTGACTCCAGCAAACCCCGTTGGAGGGACGCGGCTCACTAGGCAGGGTCAGATTGAGGTGCACCCTCGCACCGCCGGAGCCCTCAAAATGGCCGATAAGAGACTCACCGCCGCATAGGGGATGCTACATCAGAGCACCCTCTTCGGGAGCTGCGAGAACTACACCGCAGCTGGAGACCCCTGACATCCGCCAATGAGAGAGTTGAAAAGAGGGGGCTGGTGGCGCAGGGCAGCTGGCACTACTTCCCACACTACAAGTAAGTGAGAGGGAAAGAAGGAGAGGCCGTGTGGAGCTCATATTGAGGGCGGAGACATCACTGGCCTGGAGAGAGCTACCAGCCCACATGGCTCCTCACCCTAAGAAGGATCAATTGGATGTGCCTGACGTTAACATGGCCGGCGGTGTTTCAGCATTTTCATACAGATCACAAAAGTGATTCCGAGGTGTCCCCCCTCTTGGGTCCCTGCTCATCAACACTGAGGCAAGAACAGAGTGAGAGGCCCCAGACCCTGCTCCCAATTATTGATGTACTTGGATAGAATCTAGCTGGGCAAATATGTATTGACTTTTAATATAACGTCTAAAGTAGGCTATCAGTTGATGGATATTAATTTAGAAACCATGAGAGCAGAACACACCATCAGCCAAGATTCTGCAATATAAACAATCTCCTTTCGATGTGCAAGAGTCTAATCTGCCTGGACTGACCTGTTCACTGAGACCTGAGATGCTCTCTGTAGAAAGCCTGACGTGCGATCCCTATCAAGTGTCTTGCCTTCCAGGAGTCCTTAGTAAGTGTTACTAGTTCACAATCCAACAGGGTCGCAGCTGAGGCTGGTGGGTGCCTGACCCTAACATGATTGCCAGTTGTGACTTTTTTTCCCCCAGGCTGAAATTTTCCTTACATAATGTTTATTTGTATTTATTTTTTTTTTTACTGTTTTATCAGAGCGCTTTACAGTAGTATCGGGTAGGATAACAGGACAAAGGGGGGGAGAGTAGAAAGGATAGGGAACAAATAGAAAGATACAGTACATGCCAAGACAAACAATCATAATATCCGACTACCTATTGGGATAAGAACAAAATTATACAATAAGCTAGAAAAGCAGTCTCAGCACCCTGGAGGATTGTTCGGAAGAGGGTGAGTAACAAAAGGAGAGGGGGGCCAGGGATAATGCCGTAACGATGGGTAAAGCCAGGTTACGGAGCTGAATGTAACGTGAGCATTAGGAGAGGAATTTGCCTATTAGGAAAGTTTGGGTCTCCTTTTTGAAGTGAGCTACAGACGGTATTCTTCTGATGGCGGGTGGGAGTGAGTTCCATATTCTTGGTGCGGCCCTGGAAAAAGCCCGATTGTACATACTTTTTTATTGAAGCATGTAGGTTGGAGCCAAAGGGCTCTGATGATCCAGGAGTTTCTGGCTCCGCTGGATAAAACAAGTTTCTGTGCGAGAAAAGCAGGGAACTTGGAGTAGAGAGCCTTGTGGATGATGCAAGCCAGCTTAAATTGGATTCTGGCCTCAAGCGGAAGCCAGTTCAGAGCTTTAAGGTGGGGCGAGATATGGTCAACCTTCTTAGAACCAGTTAAAAGTCTGGCAGCGGCATTGATGCAGGCTTTCAAGGGTGCCAGAGAGGTCTTAGGTAGGCCTGCGAGGGTGGAGCAACCATACTCTAGCCTGGAGATGACTAGAGCCCAAATTGCCGATCTTAGATCTTGGGGTCGAGGAAAGGTTTCAGGTTTCTTAGGTCGTTCAAGTGAAATCTGGCAGTTTTGGCCATTGTGTTGATATGGCCCCGCATGTTCAGGTTGCTGTCTAAGGTAATTCCTAGGGATTTAGAAGAGTCCACAATGGTAGGAGAGCAGTTTTTTTGGCATTGAGTTTAATCTGGTTTGATGTGAGCCAGTGAACCGTCAGCTTTAGGGGCCTTGTTCAGGGAGAGGATGTCCTCTGGGGAAGAGATTTTGATGTAGAGCTGTGTGTCGGCATACGTGTGGTAGGAGATATTGACTGTACGCGGTACCTCTGAGAGTGGTTTGAGGTAGAGATTGAAGAGGGTAGGGGGCAGGGTTGATCCTTGAGGGACTCCAACTGTGATCGGAGAGGAAGCGGATAGGTTGTCGTTGAACAGGACTCTCTGTGAGCGGTTCGGGAGGAAGGACCTAAACCACGCCGGCACTGTGCCATCCAGGCCCATCCTAAGTTTGAGGCGATTCAGGAGAATTTTGTGGTTAACCATGTCAAAATCCGAGGATAGGTCAAGGAGGATCAAGAGACAGGTTTTGCCTTGGTCAAGAGCTTGAAGGGCATCAACCACAATGTGGAGTAGTGTGGTTTCCGTGCTGTGCCCAGGTCTGAAACCAGATTGCAAGTCGTCTAGAAGGCGGAAGGTGGTGATGTGTTGGCTCAGCTGTTGTTGTACACATTTTTCCAGCACTTTAGCTAGGAGAGGGATGTTTGAGATAGGTCTGTAGTTGTCGGGAGAAGCCGGATCTAGAGTAGATTTTTTTAAGATAGGGACAAACTGGCCGGCTTTGAGAGAGTCAGGAATCGATCCCTGTAGGAAGGAGGAGTTGATTATTTTTGTCCAAGAGGGGATGATAGCCTGAGAGGCAGCGGCAAGGCAGTTTGACAGGAGAGGGTCGTTGAAGTGGTTGTTGGGGCTTAAAGAGGATAGGATTTTTGAGACCGATTGTTCATCATAGACTTTGAAGTTGGACCATAATGCTTGTTTTTTGAGGGAGGTCTGGGAGGGCAGCGTGTAGTTTGGAGGAAGAACCGGAGGGGTTTGGGAAAAGGTAGCAGACATGAGTTCCTTTCCTAGGGCAGAGATTTTATCACAGAAGAAGGAGGAGAATTGCTTGCATGGAATTGGAGATATAGGGGTTTCTTTGGAAGATTTAGCTAGTTTGTTGGATTGGTGTTTGACCAACTCAAATAATTTGCGAGGTCTATTCTTAGCGTTATCCAGTTCAGTTCTGAAGATTTTTTTTTTGAGTTGATGATATTTTTGTTATAGGTGTTTCTGGCTTGCCGGAGAAGTTTAAGATGGTCTGCGAAAGGGTGTTTTTTCCAGTTCCCTTCTGTTTGCCGGAGGGACCTCCTCTCAATGTTACGGGATCCGTTGTACCAGGGGTTCCTGTCTTTGATCTGTGTTCTTTTCAGTTTTAGCGGAGCAAGGTCATCGATTATATTAGAGATCGTTGTGGAATAGTGTTCAGTGAGGTTGTCGACTGTGGTGATATGGGGGGAGAGTGGAGGTCGGATGCACAGCGGGCAGCCAGTTTCTCGAGGTCAAGGTTCTTGGTGTCTCTGATCCATCTTTTGGGGATCACCGGTTGCGGTGTCCATGTCTTGTGAGTGCCAGGCAGACTCAAGGTGATAGCATGTTGGTCAGACCAATCGCAAGGATCTATGGAGGTAAGTTTGACCACAGATTCCTTAGAGACTATCCAGTCTAGAATGGCACCTTTCAAGTGAGTAGGGAGGGAGCAGGCTTGGGTAAGGGATTGGTCGGCTAAGAAGTCTCTGATGGTGTTGGCGTTGACCTGTGGGTCCTTGAGGTCGTCCCAGTGCACATTGAAGTCACCAAGAAAAATGTCATTGGAGTTATGGGAGGCCTTGGCTGTGATGATTTCCATGAGGTAGTCTGTGAAAGTATCATTCTTGCCTGGGGGATGGTAAAAGATGTGCAGTCTGCACTGAAGGGTGGTGCTGTTGCAGACGGAGAGGGCAAGATATTCGCAGGAATCCGTAGGTTTGGCTAAAAGTTCAGTGATAAGGAGGTTGGAGCGGTAGATGCAGGCGATGCCACTCCCTTTTTTTTGTGATTGCCTGTCCAGTCTTACGATGTGATAGTTGGGCGGGAATAGAAGGTCTAGGAAGGGCGAAGAGGATTCATTAAGCCAGGATTCCGTCAGGATTGCTACGTCCGTGTTTAGATTGAGGATAAGATTGGCTACATCAGCAGCATGCTTTACCGCAGAGCGGCAGTTGATAAGGAGACCGCATAAAGGGGGGGCGGTATGCGTGTCGTGACTAGGGGCAGAGGTTGGGACTAGCGTTAGTTTATTGTTGACTATCCCTCTGTTGCGGAGAGTAGCTGATCTAAAGGGATTGATTGCAACCGTGCGTATAGGTTGTTCTGTCTTCAGGTCAGAGGAGCATGAGGATTCATAGCTAACGAGGAGGTCGGTAATTTCATCCTCGAGAGTTCCAGAGGCCTGGTCATAGCAGTGTTAGGATTGTAGGTTAGGAGGAGGGCCTGTACTTCATCCTCAGAAAGATAGCAGGGCTGCCTGTGAGGGCGCAGGTGTCTCAGGGATAGCAGGAATGGGTGGAGAGGGGGCTCAGAGTAGGAAGTGGGGGGGGGGGAGTTCTGTGAGAGCCAGATATTCGAGAGAGTGAGCTTGTGAGGTGTAGGAGGTTTTTGAGGTCCTTGAAGGACTTGTGGAAGCTCAAGGTTAATTCAGTAGATTTGGAGAGTATCCAAATCCCTAAGAGAGGGGTGCTCTTGCGGGCAGGGGGCCAACGGTGTGAGGACGGACCTGGTGAGGAGAGCAGGAGGCTTAGTTGGTGGTTAAGATGACCAGAGTCATGAGTTTCCGTATCCCCACGGTAGGGATGATTTGAGGTAGCGGGTTTAGGGAGGCTACTGATGGCTTGTGATGGTGACCTGGTAGACGGGCTAGGGCGTCTTGAGGGTTGGGCTAAGGGGGGGTGTCAGGATCCGAAGGAGAGGGATGGGAATGTAGCTTGGGAGGTTGGTAGGGAGAGTTTGAGATATTGGGTTTAGGGAGGCTACTGATGGCTTGCGTTGGTGGCCTGGTAGACGGACTAGGACGTCTAGAGGGTTGGACTAAGGGTGGGTGTCAGGATTCGTAGGAGAGGGATGGGAATGTAGGTTGGAGGTCGGGTGAGGGCTCGTCACAGTTGGTAGGCGCTGGATGCATAGATGAGGGGCTCTGACGGCCTGTGTTGAGAGCCCTGTTGTGAGTGGCTGCCGGGAGGGCTAGTTCCCTTAGAGGTTTTGGTGGGGGAAGGTGCAGGGGGAGCGTGGATGAAGGGGGCGATGGTCAGAGACCAGGGTCTCAAGGTGCCTTTTCAAGATGGAGTGTTTAAAGGATTTAGTGGCGGTTTTAGAGAAGTTGGAAGGATAGATAACGGTGTATACATTGTCGCCAGTGGGGGTCAGACCAGGTCCGGCGATGTTGTGGAGAGTGTGAGTACTCTTGTCCCGGAAGTCAGTTGAGAGTAGTGAAGTAAGTGGTAGGTCGGGGTCCTCAAAAGGTCTGCCCTATGAGCAATGCTTGACTAGTGCACCATAATGACAGGAGGAGTTGTCACCTCTGAAGTGGGCAAAATGTAGTAAAGGTCCAGAGAGACATGTCAGTGAGGTTAGGGTAATCAGATATCTGTGGAAGTGATTAGAACCAGAAAAAAAAAACATTCCAAGATGGCAGCTACAAAAGCTCCAAAGGTCCTCTTTCTTAGACCCAAGTACATTTAAAGCAGTCCTCTTTCGCTTTCCATGAGGGTCGATATGAAAGGACAGAGAGAATGAGCAGTCCTCTTTTTATTTTCATGTGTGCTTAGGAGCAGTCTGCTTTCACTTTTAATGTGGAGGGTCAAGCAGCGACATTAACAGGCTTCCAGAAGCATAAGAACAACAATTTAGCCCTATTCCTTTAAATGGCTGACACGGACTGGCTCAGAGGCTGCCATGTTGGGGGCAGGCAGCATGCTGCTAATAGTAGATGGGAAATTATGTTAGGAAACTGGCCCAACTGATGTCCACCCCTATTAGGTTATTTACTGCGTTACGACCTCTGCACTTCATATTATTTAAAGGGTAGGATATCTTACTAGGGGGGACGAGTCAGTTGAAGCCATCCATGTTCTCCAGTGAAGAGAACGTATTTTAGGTAGAAACACTTGGGTTTTCACTCAGAAGTAGCAATTTTGCACTTCTATTGTCCTCATTTGCTAACCCCTGAGTATTAGGTCTACAAATGAAGGGTGGTTTATAGGGAGAAAAAAACAATGGGACATTATATATCTAACGGGTCAATGAGGTAGCTACGGTAATTGAGTTAGCAAATCACCTACCATTTGTGGATTATCAAAACTGAGCATAATGCAGTTATTCTTGATGGTTTTTGGTGAGGGACTTACCCAGGGGATTCTTCTGGCCATGATCAAATGCTCTCGTATAAAACCACCCAATCGAGCGAATTTCATTAACCAGTGCAGAGCTTTGGCCATCAGTTGGACTGTTGATTCTTGTTGATTTGCTCCTAAAACGGGAACATTTAGCAGTGTTATGACAAGTGGGCATGCTGCTGGTGGTAAATTCAAGTAATGGGGCTTGTTTTCCCTCTCGGGAATAGATGTTTCTGATCAGTATATTCTAAGCCAATTTGATCCACCCTCAAAAGCTTCATTATCTGTGCACCCCAACAGCTGCATTCTATCATTTGCATTCTATAATTTGTGCTATTATCTAGGGACCCTAATGCCACTGAGGTTGAGTTCAACACATTTTAAACCCCTTGTCTAACATTAACTGTTTTAACACTTCCTTGGGGTCCATGGCATATATTTTGCACACCAACATTAGAGGCAGCCGCCCGCCTGATCACCGACACTCCCAAATTTGCTTCGGTATCCCAGGACCTGGTGGCACTACACTGGCTGCCAATTCGTAAGAGAATTGCATTCAAGGCTCTGTGTATGGTCTTTAAAGCCCTTCATGATGTGGGCCCCAGACACATGAAACTGCTCTTTCGCTGGCATAAAACAGCACGAACCCTGAGGTCAGGAGAACTGGCCCTGGTCACGGTCCCCAGAATCAAAAGAGCTCGCTGGGGAGGTAGGAGCTTCTCCCTTAGGGCGGCAGAGGCCTGGAACAAACTCCCACTTATGCTCAGACAAACTCAGAATCTGATGGCCTTTAGAAGAGGACTCAAGACTTGGCTCTTCACTCAGTAAGCCTGCGCTCTCACGTTTGCCCTATCAAACCAGCACCAGGACACCTCCGGGTAACAGAGCGCTCTACAAATGTGCCAAATAAATAAATAAATGAAAGGATGTGAAAATATTTTTTAAGAGCAAGCAGTGGTCCCACTCTTAAAAAATGAAACCGACGTTTCATTTTTCTTTATAAAATGCATCCTATATAAGATCCCTTTGATGAGAAGGGGAGGTTTCAGAGGTAGGAGTATCAGGCAAGTAACACTACTCAGCCTCCCTCGTTGCCAGCCTTCAGAGAGAATCTCTCTTCATTACTAATGCCACCTGACCCCGGACTCTGCAGCATCCATCTCTTGTGCACCTTATCTCAGAGCTGACCTTGGGCCCAGCCCCATATCAGCCACCATCTGGATCCTTTTTCATTATTCCCGGTAAAACAAAATTGTAAAATCCCCATCAAACTTAAAACATTAAATATACTAGTAAATATAATTAGCACACATTTTAAAATATGTTCCACAGTGGCCCTAATGACCCGACTGATAATTAAATAAACAAAAACAGAAAGGCCATGACAGGGGCTACTTAAGCACTGGTATGAAAGTCTTTATTGGTGCCCCACCACTGACCTCTTTCTTAATATCTTTCCTACCACCCTCCAACAGTGCCCGTCATCTCTTCATAGCCCCTCCCCCATGACCTCCTCCTCGGATTCCCTCACTACAACCCTCCACCAGTACCCTTCGTCTCTCTGTAGCCTCTCCACCTCATGACCCCCTCCTCAGACTCCCTCACTACCACCCTCTACCATTGCCCCTCATCTCTGGTAGCCCCCCTGACCTCTTCCTCTGATTAGCTCACTGCTACCCTTCAACAGTGCCCTCATCACTACATAGACTCTCCCCATATTCACTTCCTCCTCGGATGCCCTCATTGCCACCCTCCAACAGTGCCCATCATCTCTCCGTAGCCACTCTCTCATATGCTTTTCATTTTTTGTTTAGCGCTACTCGTAGTGTAGTATTTCACAGTACTTTATATCACGCACACTTTATGCCGAGACAATGAATCATACAAATATGTAAATCAGCCTATAGGGAATGTCACATAAGCCAATAGGATTACCAGATGTAGGAATCACATGGCATCCATACTGGTGGGCAGTATGTTTTAAGAGGGATAGGTCTGGAGAAGCACAAACTCTGGATTTAAAGCATACCCCAGTTGTTAGGGTTTTTCCACGGGGGAAATTCTAACTATATAACAACACACAAAAAAGTTCTAATTATGCCATTCAGGTTTGTTTGCGGCTCTTTGAATACAGTTCATATGTCACTGTCCTATGTTAGATCTGTAACTTCTGAACTGCAAGTAACAAAAGGATCTCTGTGACAAAGGCAGTAACCCACTGAGCTATCCACATAAACTACAGTGTATCTGCATCCCAAAACTGCAAACAGACAAAAGATTGCTCTCCAGCAGGACCATTAATCACCAGAACCGGGCCTGGGGCCCAGACCAGCCTCCGACGGGCTCCGACGAACTCCGACGGGCTCTGACGTGCGTGGACAGGCCTGCCCTTGGCCCGGGCTTTGCCCGAGCACAGCACGGGTGAGTCCCGCGCCACGGGGCTGTGGTGCGATTTTATGCGAGTTAGCAGGAGCCAGGGTTGACGGGAGCTGTAGTCTTAGTAGCGGTGGAGATCTTCAGCGCACACACCTACCAAACACTAAGAGCCCATGAGGAGTACAGGGCGCGGAGCAAAGTCAAAACTGCTCCAAGTAAACAAAAAGACAGAAGAAACTAGAATGCAAGTATGGACTGGGAAGACATAAGGGCAAAACTCAAGGCCTAGTGGAGCAGGGAAAACACTAGTAACTTAATCAAGCTTACAAGAGCGTTGTATCAAGGTAAACCTGAGAGTGAACAAGGTAAGACAATAGGAACTGTAAAAAGGTACAGAAAATGGCTGGAGACTACCTAAGGACAAGCACAAGTGTACTAGGAATTGAAGAAGCAAAAGGCAGAAACTGTGAGTAGAAGGCAAACAAAAGCAATAGGCAGATTAAACAAGGAGGAAAAACAAGGAGAATGGCGTTCAGTTATACGACCAGAGGACAAAAGGAGTAAGTGTATGTACAACTAGATCAGAAACAGAGAAACAAACAGAGAAACAAATGGAAATGTTAGCAGGAACAGGAGGAACATACTAGGAGCAAATCAGAGACACAGCAAGCCAGGAGCTGCACCAGACTGGATACTAAGGGCAAAAAAGAGAGTAAAGCAAATGCAATGCAGGCCTGAAGGCATCTACAGCGAGCTAAACTGGAACAGGACACAAGATCTACCAGAAGTAAAGCAGGAATTAGTCAGCAAACAGGAAAGAAGAGCGTCAGTACTCAAAGGTTCATAGATCAATGTGTGAGCAAGGAGTTTCAAGTGATGACAGCTCATAACTGTTTCAGGCAGAGCAGACCCAGAGTGGAGTCACAGGATTGGTCTGTGCAAGACTAGGAGGCACAAGTGTTTGTAATCCCTTTCTCTCACAAATCCTGGACGAGAACCCAGTCCTGAGGTATAGCACAACTTGTACCGGTGAAAATATTGTGCACTGCTTGATGGCTTTTTGTCAATACTTTGCAGTGCTGCTGAGATGTGAAGTCCAGGGAAACAGGTAGATTTTCCAATGTGTCAAAGTGAAATATATTACAGGGGGTAGTAATTTGGGGATTTTGTCTGAGTTCTAGTGGTGATTTCCAGGGTGCCGTTAGTCCGCACTAAGCGCCTCTCAGAAGCAGAAAAAAAGAAGGGTAATAATTAACAATCCACCCTCACTAATGCCCGAAATAACACCAGACTAAACTAACTCACAGCGCATACTGTGACACCGCCCAAAGCAGAAACCCACCCATCTCCCTAACGAGGTACTCCTTCAACAGTCCGTCCTGTCCCTCAGTTCCTGCAGGCCCTGGGCCAGAGTCTCCATGTCCTGCAGCACTTTGTGAAGGAGTACATAGGTTGGTATTCGGGGTGGGGTTCTAATCCGCTGCTTTGAAAGTCCATGTATCGTCAAAGGGTTCAACTGCACACAGTGGCTGAGATTTTCACCAGTCGGCTGGGAGAATTTCTGACACATTGCTTCCTCCTCCTCTTCCTCCAGGTCCCCCAACTGGCAGATGGATACTTCAATTGCTTTTATTTTCTGCAGCTGCAGCCAAGTGGCTACTTCCCACTCGGCTATACAACCTGGGTTTTCCTGGCCTCAGTTTGGAGCAAGAGGCTGGCCCAGGGAAAGAAGAAAAAGACATGAATTGTTGTAAATGGCTCCAGCGCAGTTATATAGTTAGTGAAAAAGGTTTCAGGCTCTTCTACCTAAAGCCAATGAAAATGTGTGCTTCTGCTTTACTGTGATTTGTTTCAACAGATGCCTCAACACACGACTTTCCTTCTACACCCCCTCCCGTCAGCTACGATCCTCCAACCAAGCCATTGCTACTGTACCTCGCATCAACAAAACCACCATGGGAGGAAGATCCTTCTCCTACCTGGCAGCTAAAACCTGGAACACACTTCCCACTCACCTTCGCCTCACTCAGAACCACCTAGCATTCAGAAAGCAACTTAAATCTTGGATATTCGACAAATAATTCCCCTCCCTTCTTCAAGCGCCTTGAGACCCTCTGGGTATGTAGCGCGCTATACAAAATATTTGACTTGACTTGACTTGACTAGTTACAATACATACCAAGTAGAAATAGAATACAAAATAAGCAAACTGCTGATTGTCAAAAAATAACCAAACTGCAAAATGGCACTACCACAGAAAAATGTGGTGCATTAATGTATGTGTTTCATGAAACAGGGGCAGCCAAAAGTCTCCTGGAGCCAGGGGGATATAAACACCTGAAGAATAGTGGCGAGCCGTGGTGAATCAACCTGTCAGTGAACCAATGTCCTCCTGCCATCTTACATGAGCGGTGTACAAATCTTACACCTTCAAATTGAATATTCATGCGAGATATTGAGTTGCGAATTTTGCACATTACGAGCCAAAGATAGGTCGTGTTTTATTTAAGAGGGAAACAAGGCAAGTTGCAGTTTTCTGTACCTTTTGGATCCTGTGAATTTAGTAGCTGAGAAGGCTTGCATAAAGTGCCTATATCATTGAAGACTGAGTCAACCCTCTGGGGGAGTGGTTTGTCTGGGGTGTGCACTGGTAATGGAGTGAGCCGCCACGTGGGAGTTGAGGTTGACGCTTGTTCTTGTGGAGGGAGGAAAGGTGGACAGGCAGGCATATGGAGCTTATGGTTAGCATAACCAGTTTCAGCAAATGAGATTAAGGTTGATAGCCCCAGGAACACCTCAACCCTGTCATGTGTGGATAATGGCTGTACATCTTTTAAAGATGGCATCAGTTTGGTTGCTGGTGTCATTACACGTGGGTGTCAATCCTTGGCATTTGCCTACAAGAGTTGGTGTAGGAGGTCAATGACTGACCTTTAGGCATATTTGAAGAAGAGGGAGGGTAGTAAAAGCCTTGAAACTTTGGTGGACTCCACATTTTAATGTGCGGTTTGGCAAGTGACATTTCACAGATTTCCCCAAGCTTACAATGATACAACCAGTATCTGGGCAAAAATGTGATGTTTCGCTAGAACAATGATCACGCCCGAACTCAATAACATCTTTGGTGTCTTCAACTATGGCCATATGTAAAAATGTACCCTACAACATGTGAGGCAAACATTCAGTGGGCAAGACTACGCTCCTTGGATCATCACACACAAAGAGTTCAAATGTCTTTCACGGTCTGAGACTCAGTTTAAGTATATGGGACCCCAAACGTTTGTCATCGGTGAAGCTGCACTCAAATGATGAGACTTGCACCCAAGACATGAGCATGTCTCTCATGGTGTGAATTCCCATTAAAGTCGTTGGGTTCGCAAGTCATACCATGCTCCATTACAGTTTCTAGGGCTCCTGAGACTCACCAAGAGCAAGACTTTGTTTCAAGGTTAGACTCCAACTAACAGACCAGTTGAGGCTGGCGAAGAGTGAAACCGCGCTTTCAGCTGCTAGAACTTCAATAAAGTCTATGGGCTTTAGGGTCTCTTTACCATGGGTGTGATTGGGCTCCTATGGGTCAGATATCCCAATAGCTTAAAATGGACTTCAGGGTGGAGCCTCCACCTAAGTTACAAATGCAAATTTATGGTCCTAAGGAACTTGACAAGAGTGGGACTGTGTTGGAAGGGGTTAGATTGTCAAAGTTAAAAGGCCTCTGCGACATTCCGAGAGGCCAAGTTCCCATGTGCTCATAGCTGCCAAGGTTTCAGATTTCCATGTGTGACATTTTAATAATTTCATTCTAATTGTGAGTGACATTTCAACGAATATGAGTGACACTTTTTCGCGAGCAAAAATCAAGCAATGAAACATATAAATATCAAAAATTACACCTATTTGAGCAACAAGAAACTCTAAGAAGTAATTAAAGTAAAGTGCACTAACGTAGGGTGAAAAAAGCGACGGCGAGCTGCTCTGCCAATCAACATGCTGTGTGGTGGCCTGAGTAAAAGCATCCATGAAAACTAAAAATAAGCCTAACTTATGCAATTGCTCGACTTACGATATGTGTACAGAGAAGAGCCAGTGTGAAACTCAGCATATTCAGGACAATGTCGGCAACTTATTCCATCCCTAATACAAACAAAGTTATCCTCCAAACAAAGAGATAGTCAGCAAACTCCTCGTAAACACAGGTGAAACAATCATTTTAAACATGCGGTGGAGTTAATCTAGAAACACATGACTGCAAGCTGAGCCAAGATATAAAAGAAATACGTGACTCTCTGCAGTTATACTCTGCTCATTCACCATGTTTACTGCGTGAAAATGCTAGACTCCATTACAGTCCAAGAGGCCCAGGAGACGTGTAACAAGTGAGACAGTGCTCTAGGGTGTTAGGTGTTTGATTCTGCCCAAGTCTATATGTCATTTGAGCAGTGCCCATCTACACTCATTTGTGGGAACTTAACTCACAAGTTTTTACCCAGAGTGAAAGTGAAAAACACAAGAGAGAAAGAAGGAAAAAGGGCAAGACGGAAAAAATGTGACAAAGTGAGACACAGGAAGCTGAAATACGGTGATAAAGGGGCTGGCAGTGTCTGGTGGTGCATCAAAGAAGCATAAGGTGAACTCGAGACCACTCAGGCTTGTTATTCGGCACGCCGACATACAATAGTCCAGGCCGCGGGCGTCTGAGCAAAAATATGGGCACCGGAACTTACTCTTCTACATATTAAGCACATGCCATTGTGTCTAGTTAAGAGTGAGACTGCTCTGAGGAAAACGCGTCCCCTTTTCCCTTGGCTCCTGTCCCTTCAACGCGTGTTTCACGTGCTCCGTCTCCAGGTCTTGCACGTTCTCTCGCCTCGGGCTACTGGGGACTTCATGAATATTACACGTTCAGCTGTCAGCTCCAGTCCCGGAGTCTGACGGTAATCCCGGCAGCGCGAGACTCGGCGCATCACATTCGATCATGGAGAGCGCGCGAAGCTGCGCCTGCGGACTCGGGCGCAGGCCGCGCGCAGACTCACGCGACCCAGAAAAGGCAACCTCGAGACCAACGAGCTGGAGGCTTCCCACGCAATCCGACCACTCACTCTCGCAGTGAGAGCAATGGATGCACTCAATGAAGCAAGCACACCCTCTTCTTAGTCGTAGGAATGACTTCTCAGATAAGAAGAATGGGTAATAAAACACACACCCTGAACACAGACAGAAATCGATGGACTCGCAACAACACAAACTTACAATAAGATGAGTGAGCGCATTCCAGCATACCGAGCGTCCTGCATCATTGGCACACAAACACCAAAAAGACGCACTGGCACAGTCAGAGAAAACAACGCTCTGATAAAAAACACGGACACTCAAAATCAGAAACCCAAAACTTTTGCAGCCCCTGATCTTGCTTTCCTGTCGCCCCTTCCCAGGCTTCGAGGCGGCATGGGGGCTGCATGTAAGACTTTACAGACAGCCAACATACCACTCAGAAGCACTTGCGTAATTGGACAAAATTCACGTCACTGGAAGAGAACCACGCAGAGGAGTTAGCACCAGTGTAAAACGAGCACACTCAGAAAACATTCGCACTCTCACAATCACAGAAACCAACATGATCTTAGAAACCATCTCACAATCTGAAACACAAACACAAATAGAAACAAAGGTACCCATATAATCATACCTGCGAGAAAACGTATGTAAAGAGAGGCGCTTACACAATCAGAGAAACAACCGCCATGGAAACACGCATTGGCAAAGGCAGGTTTGACCTATGTGAGATCTATTGGCTCTGTCAATGTGTTTTTTGGACAGGTTGCGCTGGTGTGCAACCTTGCTTAATGTCAAGAAGAAGAAGCGCTGTGACGTAGCCAACATTGACCACGTCATAGATCTTATTTTAAGCCACATTGCACGGCAGCAAACACTGCTGTGCAATGTGTTTTAAAAAAATTGCTATTGGGCAAGCCACACGGGGGAGGAGGAAGGGTCTTATCTTATCTTATCTTAAGGGGGTTTTATATAGCGCTCTGTCACCATAAGTTTCCTGGCGCTGATTGAGTGCTGAGAGGTGTAGGCATGGGGGTCTAGCCAGACTGTATAAAAAGGAAAGTTTTCAGGAGTTTCCTAAATTCCAGAAGAGAGTTGGAAGATTTGAACGGGAGGGGCAGTGGGTTCCAAAGGTTGGGGGCTAAGTGAGCGAATCTGCGGCCGCCAATTTTTTTTAGCTTAATTGGGGGGTAAGTAAGAGCTGGTGATGAGAGGACCGTAGATTACGTGCCGGACGATAGGGGGTGACCAGGGATTTGAGAAAGGCGGGAGAGGTCCCAGAGACAGCTTTGAATGCCAGGCAGCCGATCTTAAATGCAGCCCTCCGTTCAACCGGCAGCCAATGGAGTTTGCGAAGTAATGGCTTTTCGGACTGCCACTTCGGGGTTTTGTAGGCCAGTCTGGCCGCCTCGTTCTGTACTATTTGAAATCTATGAAGAAGGGATTTGGGGAGGCCATGGTACAGAGAGTTAGAAAAATCCAGGCGGGAAAGCACCAGGGCAATCAGGACTTGCATCAGAGCCTCAGGTGTGAGGAGGTGGGAGACTTTTCTGAGCTGGAACATGCATGATGACACAACAGCACCCACCTGGGGCTTGAGGGAAAGCTCTGTGTCGATAGTGACCCCAAGACTTTTTGCTGACTTGGCTGGATCAGGTGGGAGGCCAAGCTCCACAGGCCAGAACTGTGGACCCCAGTAGGTGGGGTTGTTGCTTGGGAGAATTAGCTCTGTTTTCCCTGTGTTCAGCTTGAGCTGGTTAAGGTTCATCCATTGCTGGATGTGTAGCATCACCGCTTGACAGTCAGTGGCTGCATTTGGAGTGTTGAGAGGGAAGATGATTTGCAGATCGTCTGCATAATTAAAGACGGTGATGTTCCACCTCTTCAGGGAGTGAATGAGTGGTTGGAGATAAAGATTAAAAAGCAGAGGGGACAGGGAAGATCCCTGAGGTACTCCGCAGGTAGATGGCACCTTGGCGGCCGTGAAAGGGCCTAAGCGGACCGCCTGGGTTCTGCCCGACAAGAAAGATTTGAGCCAGGCAGAGGCCAGGCCCTGGATGCCGGCCTGCTCGACACAGTGGAGAAGGATGTTATGGTCCACCGTGTCGAACGCCGCTGACAGATCTAATAGGACGAGCACTTGAGGTGCCCCTTTGTCAGCATTGCCCCTTAGAGAATCCATAACTGCCAGGATCACAGCCTCGGTGGAGTGGGCTGGTCTGAAACCAGCTTGGTTGGGTTCGAGGTAGTTGGAACACTCGATGAATTGAGAGAGGCAACTGGTGACGTGTGCCTCCAAAAGTTTGGATAGGTAGGGCAGAAGGGAGATAGGCCGATAGTTGGCAAGGTCCTCTGGGTCGGCACCAGTTTTTTTTAGCAAAGGCACCAGAACTGCCTCCTTGAAGGAATTGGGCACCGTGCCCGTCTCAAGGGAGGTGTTTAACAGGGGCAGGATGCAGTCCGGCAAAGCCAGGCAGATGTCGTGAAACACAGAGGGGGGACAACAATCGTTGGGCGAGCCCGATTTGAATCGAGCAACGAGTTTGGCTAAAATGTTAGAATCAAGGGTAGGAGGGGATAGTATTCTTAATTTTAGTGATCTTATCGATGAAGAAACTATTTAGGGCATTGCAGGACTCTTGGGTGGGGGGTCTGAGAAGGGAGGGTTCTAGCTTCGGACGTAAGCTCGCTCATAACTGTAAAGATCTCCTTGGACTTATTAGGGGCAGTGAGAATCCTTTCAGAGATATGTGAGGATTTTGCTGCTAAGATTGCACTTTTGTACTTTTTACGTGCAATAACGTATAGCTCTCTGTCGGTGGGCGAGTAGTTGCGTCTCCACCTACGTTCCATCTGGCGTAATTCAAGTTGCTGAGTTTTCAGGGTGGTATTAAACCACCTGTGTGATTTACTGTGCCTGGAGCGAGGGTATCTGGAGAGGGGGGCGAATTGGTCGCTGGCCTTGGTGATCCAACTGGAGAAGTCCTCCTCCAGTATGTGGACAGTCGCGGCGCTGCACGGCAGGGGGCGAGTATCGGCCAGGAACGAGAGAAAACCTTGAGAGTCAAGGGCGCTCCATTTGCGGGCAGCCCCACCTGTAAGTGGAGGGACCTTTATCCGACCCCTGACAGTGATCCCGGTGTCGATCATATAATGATCCGACCAGATACAGGGAGTGATCACGGGACAGGAGAGCGTGAGGTTGTGGGTCCAGATATGGTCTAGTATATGGCCCCTGATGTGGGTGGGAGAATTGACGAGTTGGGTCAAGTTAAGGCTGGAGAGAACTTCGAACAGCTCAGCCGCATGAGGGCCAGCGTCGCAATCGTTGTACCAGTAGTTGAAATTGCCAAGGACAGCGACTCGGGCAAAAGCAGTGATCAGGTTGCTGAAGGCAACGGGGAACAGAGGCATATAGTGGGGGGGGGGGGGGCGATAGAGAACGATAAGGGTAAGAGCTCCCTCTCCAGTTTCCAGGCTGATGATGAGGTTATCCACATCAGCGAGGATAAAAGAGGACGTGGAAATGAATTTGAACTCCTTTCGAATGACAGCTGCCACCCCTCCGCCAGCCCGACCAGAGGGTCGGTTCATGTTAAGCATGTAGTAGTCGGGGGGCAATGCTGCCAAGATATCAGGGAGGGAATCGTCAGTCAGCCAGGTCTCAGTGAGTAGGAGGATGTCAGGTCTTTCATCAGTGAGGATAAGAAAAAGGTCGGCCTGGTGTTTTACAAATGAACGTGTATTTAAATATAATACATGGATATGCGTCTCAGAAGTGCTGGGGCAGGCTGGGGGGGCTTGCAGCTGGGGTGGCAGAGCAACAGCGGCCAGTCGGTGGTGGGAAGCAACCCAAGGGAGGTGCAGGGGAGGAAGGTGGGAGCAGCAACAACTAGAGGGAGAAAAGTAACACAAGGGAAGTGAGGGGGGAGACGGAAGGAGCATCAGATGGGGCAGCAACATAGAGAAGTGTGGGAGGGAGGTGAAAGAAACACAAAGCATTGGGAGAGTCGGAGCAGGGAAGAAGAAATAGTACTCTAATCACAGCACAAGCAGTGAGCAGGCACTACTTATGTTGAATCCAAATGTGCTTGGTCCATGCTCCACAGAAATCAAAATAAGTAACACTTGGCATGGGCTGGCTAATTAGGAGTCAGCAAAGAAGAGTGATAACCAAGCTGGCAATTGGTAAGCAGTGTAAGGCTCTAACAGGCACATGCATCAATATTTCATTTTGCGATTCCTTAATTGCGAAAAATAAGGAAACGCAATTAAGGAATTGCAAACTGCAATGCATCAAGAAATCGCTATAAAAATAGCGATTTCATAAAATTCCTTAATTGCGATTCTCTAATTGAGGATCGCAATTAAGGAATACTTCCCCATTCATTCCTATGGGACTAGAGGCCCATAGGAATGAATGGAAAGACATTCTTAATTTGCAATTCACCATTGAAGATTCGCAAATTAAGAATGCAATTTCGAGGGTGCAGGGGTGTCCAAAGGACACCCTGTTGCACCCCTGAAATCTGCTTAGGAGTAAATTTTGCACACTCACATGCCCCAAGGGCATGTGTGTGTGTGAAATGGAACTTTGAAAAATGCATTTTAGTGCATTTTTCAAAGTTTTTGCAAATTACCATGAAGGTCAACTTCATGGTAATTTGCTCCTCTTAGTTGCGAATTCGCAAATTTTAAAAGTTTGATGCATTGCATTTAAGGAATCTCAATTTGAGATTCCTTAAATGCAATAGCAATTTAAGAAATCGCAATTTTGCGATTTCTTAAATTAGGAAAATTACTAAAATGTTAATGCATCCAAAAAATGGTAATTGCATTCGCAATGGCCGAATTTTGCGATCCGCTCCGTTTGTGAATGCAATTTCCTTTGATGCATGTGGCAGAAAGCCCTTTATTGTAAACAATACGTCTCGCAAACAAGAGAACATTCAGCACATGCGCTGCCACAGTCTTGACCTAAAAAGGCACTCAGGATGGAAGGATGGCCTCTTACGATGAAACCTAGTGTGGCTTTCTCTGAGCACTGGGGGACCCTCCGACTTCTACAGAGGGGACATGATCCCTCAAGCACATGCAGCGTGATGATTAACTTACCTGTAAGGGAATCTCTTGAGAAGCTACTATAACAAATGTGCCCCCTGTCAAAAGGTGCCCTTAGGGGGACATACAACTGTGCACCACTTCCCTAATGACACAAAGTGCATAACAGCAGGTTTATCCTTGTGTCTTCAACTGTAATATGGTGCTGGGGCAAGGGTCACACCCCCTGCAAATGATGGAAAGAACCCTTGGGATCATCAGGTATAAAATGTTGACCTGTACAACTGGTATTTCTGTAAAGGCCAAAAATCATCTACCGGCCCTTCTCAATCAATCAATCAAAGCGCGACTACTCACCCGTAAGGGTCTCAAGGCGCTAGGGGTGGGGGGTTGGGGGGGGTGCAGGTTCCATTCCATCAATGAGGGGGTCTGTCGAAGAGCCAGGTTTTGAGGTTTCTTGCGAAGATGGGGAGCGATGTTGTCTGTCTGAGGTGGCGCGCCCTTCTGTAATATAGAAGTGGACAGGGTGGAAGAAACAGATGCATGTGCCTATTGGCTGTAATGCGGTCCTGGTATTGGTTCGGTCCTAATATCGAACACTGAAAAGCTGCAGGGTTCACCTGGAGTTGTGCATGGACAGGTTTGGGCGGGGGTCTGGTGGGTGGGGGCTGTTTACCTCCCCTAGAATGGATCCTTGAGTTGAATGCTTCTTCCAGAACAGAGGAGGATCACCATATGTTGGGGTCAAGCGTTCTGTTCTCCTGCACTCACTGTAATGTCCTTGTAAGGAGGTGGGTAAATTGTGTGGTTCTCAGGCTCCCACTGGACTGAAAAGCCTACCTTTTCTCAGGAATGATTCTTCCAAAAGACAGTCATCCATGAGGTCTGGAGTGGCTGCCAAAGATTCTCTCGCTTGTTTCCTGGATTGAGGCCCACACGCAGCAGCCGGTTACATTCTGACGAATGCCCTGAGAGGACAGCCGGCAACCCGAAAAGCACATCACTGTAAGCTGTACTCCCTTTCTGACCTGCTTCCACCTCAGCAGAGGTCTGCTGCTGGGAGGGCTTGTAGCACTGTTCTTTTTTTTCTCAGACACCTGGAAGAATACCCTTTCTTTATCCATTTCCTGCTTTCTAGCACCCCCTCCGCCTCCATCTGTTGCTGGGCTCACACCTCCGACCATTCCTCATCACTTCTTTGTGGCTTTTATGGCCTGCCCCCAGTAACATCTTTGCCTCCGTTCCATTCCTTCAGACTCGTCAGGGATGTTCCTTTGCCAGGCAAGGGTGCTGGCCAGACCAGACTTCAGAATCACCCCACATCTCCATACAAATGCATCACCAGGATGGGGAGCCCTCTGCGAACACCCCAAATGTCCCAAACTCTGCAATCTACCTCAGGGTCACTTCACATGTCTATATAAGTTAATCATTAGGCTGGGGAACCCTGCACAAACCCCCCTCCCCATCTCTCCCAAGCGCTTCATTTGAGCCAGTGGTTGCAGATGGCAGTCATTTTTTGGAGACTTATTTTTCCGCTTCAGACATCAGCGAGAGGAAAAAACACACAAAACGGAAAGATGGAGGAAGAGAGAGACGGAAAAACAACCACAAAGGGAGAAAGCAAGAACCTGCAAGAGTGAGATAAAAAGGCAGGGAGTGTCTGGTGGCGGATTAAAGAGGCATGAGGTGGATTCAAGACTACGCAGCCTTATTCTTCAGTGTGCCGACATTTAGTTGCACTGGCCACGGGCTTCTGATCAGAAGTTTGGCCTCCGGCGCTCGTTCTTTTACAAATAAAGCACTGCCTCCCCTAAGTACTGTTTCTTTCTCTATAACTTGGGATATCCATCCTACACTAGGCCCAAGGTTTCCGAAAAAGAAAGGACTGACAGAAACTCCAGTTTGTTATTGAACACCTACACACTCACTGTTCCACTGTCAGATAATACACGCTGTCATCAAAACAGAGGATAGTGGCAAAACTCTCTTTTGGAAGGAGAGGCTCCCACCATGCACATCTTCCAAACAGACATGCGCATACACAGAGAAATTAAAGCATTTAAAGACAATCACACTCCCACGGTTAGATAATGAATATACTAATATAAAAGGGGCTCATAGACAATCATGTAAATGAATACGGTCATGGAAACGGACTCTATTTAATTCCCAGGATATAAACTGCAAAGTAGTAATATACTCGGGCACATGTGAGTAAATAGGCAGGCTCACGGAAAGAGAAACGCTCACAAGATAAAACATAACACACATTTATAGGTACATTCTAACAACTAGAAACAGACCTGAGATCAGCACAATAAACTCAATGAAACAGACACACACTTGCAGATTTGGAGAAGATAAACACACTCATCGAATCAGACATATTCTCCAATTAGGCTAAACCCTCACCAAAACAGACGCCCTCCTCATTAAGAACAAAACGAAATTATGGATTCGAGCACATAATCTGACATAACCTTTGCAAATATGCAGGTTGTTCACTGAATTGAGTGTCTTTGATTTCATGTCTGTAAACATAAATGTGTTGTCACTATTTAAATACAACCCAAATAGAAGATTCAATTAGTTCAAATGACTAACGAATGCCGCAAGCACATCTTGTTGTATTGTGGGCGGTGCCCTGAAGAGGGGGGGGGGGGGATAATCAGTGGGTATATGCCATGGAGGGCTTGGGGGTCCTGTCTCTTTGCCCCTTGGTCCTCTGGTGGCCGCCATGTTGAGATGCTGCTCCAATCCTATGCGTTTAGTGGAGTGCATTGGGAAAGTATAGATACTTCTTAACTTATTGGGGCAGAAATGCGAGTAGCATAGTTTATTTTGTTAATGCCTTCTTTTGGTTGTAGGAGGGTGGTAGTGTCCGTATTGCTCCACCTGGTTATTGATGGTTTCTAGAGAACCTTCCATCTCACCGCTTATCATAAGTAGGGCAAGCTTAAACATGTTTTTGCATCTCATGTGCCAGTCAGGGTTTTTTGTAAACCGGTTACCGATCTCTGGGTTGCCAAACGGGGAGGTGCAAGGGTCGTAAGGGGAGTCGGGTATGGGCAGGGGTGCATAGGGCCTGTGACTCTGGATCGAACCCACGCTCTGAGACCGCGAGAGCAGTTCACGCAAGTGCCTTGGTGCTGTCCAGCAATTAGGCATGGCCGTGAATAACCATAGGATTTAGTTGGTGCCTTGGGCAATGCTCTGCTTACATTTCTTAGAAACAATTTTGTCTGCAAATATGAAATCTGTCTGTTGAATTGATATTTAACAAATGATAATTGAGATTTGCACCTTTGAAAACTTTCTGGGAATCTCGAGTGGATTAGATTTTTATAAAGGCGGCACAGAAAATGTTATTATGAAAGCAAATATGGCCTATCCTTTGTGTAGAATGTCAATGCGGTGTGTGTGCTCTTCAAGGAGAGGCGCTTCCACAGTCTTGCCAGCTACAGCCTAGAACAAGCATCGACAATGCCAGTCGGTCTGCCCTATGAATGAAAGTGATGAATACAGGCACTCAATAAGTCATCAGACAAGCACTCTGCCTCTCATCTTTGCACTCAAGCATCCATTCATTCATCCATTGACTCATTCTTGCATTCACCCTTTGACACAACCATGACAAACCCACACAAATTCAACAGCATATCAAGATAAATAGAAGAATACAAGTGGAAAAAAGAACACATGTTGCTGTGTAAACACGGTGAGCATATGCTTGCAACAACAAAACTAAACAAAGCAGCAGGTGTTCTCTTGCAGAGGTATTGTAAAAAGTCTTTTGTTTTATAGTCCTAGTGTGGCCGTCACATTTAGAAACAACATGTTGGCCAACTTGGAAGAGTAAACCGATGTTAGATTATGGACAACGGAATTCCATAATGTTCTCCTGATTTAAAGTAAGAGACCACATGGGAGGTGGCGCACTGCAGATGAAATGTATGTCATGCGGCATGTTAGCACTTCCTAGAGAGCTGGAATATCCTCTTAAGAGCAATACGAATAAAAAGAGAAGAAGCAAATACATGAAAGGGCAACTATAAAAGGGGAACATTGAAAACTAAAGGACTGGCCGACCATCCCTTACACTAAAGCGCTTAGATGTTCAGGTGGATGAACATGGGATCAGAAAATGGTGTCATTCACAAGGCAAGAGAGCCAGCAATTGATGTGGACTGAAGCATTAGCCCATGTAATTCACTGTCATGGCTGGAAGCACAGTGTAGATGACACTCAGACCAATGGCAGAACAGAGATGACCCAAAGGCCACCTGTGTATGTAATGGATATAGATTTATATACATATGGATGTATGCATTATTTAATCAACTTTTATTACAAGATCCTGTCAGACAGCTTAAAAGAGATTCTAGTAAGAATTATTACAGTGCAACTCTTCCCCCAGGGTTTGTAATAGGCGGTAACAAATATCAAAATCCTTCCCTACAAAGGTTATCAGATATTTCATGAAACAAAATACCAATCGCTAAACTTTAATCAAGAGAAATAATAATCTGTCCTTAAACGCCTATTGACTTTAATATATGCTTTTCACAATCACTATGTCACGCCTACTGCGTTTGTCATAATTTTTCAGAATGGAAAGGTCAGGCCTATGGCATCATAAATATTTTTTTTACTAGTGAACTAATCAGGGCCTCGAGCTGTCATCATTGGCTTGTTACCATAACCAACTGAAGCGTCAATGTTGCAAAGTCATCCTGGGCCCTGTACAGCCCCCAACTTTTTGCTGACTGATACTGGTGGTAACTGACTCTGACTGACCCTGGGCTCTGCCTAACCAGGCCCAGGGTCAGTGCTACGCTGAAAGACACACATTTAGATTACAGTGAAAACACCTACATACACTAGGGTACACTATGGTATGGGGTACCCCTGTGATTGGCATGACCTACCCATAGGGCCCTAGTACATATTAGGGCAGGGGGATTTGAACTACCTATCAGTCCCTGGTATAAATAGGGCATGGCAGTTTAGAGGCCAGCAGACCTTTCTACACTTGCATGTGTGCACTGCTGAAGCCTGAGGTATTTTTAAAAGTGGCTCTGTGTGGCAGGACTGCTTTTAAAAAGCAAATTGTGCCCACACTCGACTTTTGTGTTTGGGGCACTTAAAATGGATAACCTACAATGTTTTGGCATTTTAGGACCCCCAGGGTCTCCCCTAGGTGTCCCATGGGCGGGGGGTCAGGTACTTATAAGGTAGACCCCTTATATAATGAGTGTTATATGCCCTGAGTTAAGTGAAATTTCACATTTCACTCCCCACATTGTGATAAAGTGTTGCCCAAATTAGACTTTGATGCTAGGAGCATTGTGGAGGGAGTATCTGCAATATTTTCACATATTCCGAACCCCTTGAGTCTCACCTAGGTGTTCCTGGGGTAGGGGTCCTGTAGAGATATGTAGTGTACTCATAAGATATGTTTTTACAAGCCCTGGTGCTGGAAAAATGTCAGTTCCCATTGCAAATCCCATGCCACATAGGTTAACATGGCAAGAGGTTATTAACTAATAACTCCTGATAGGAGAATGATAGAACTTCCATTCAAAGACTCCCCAGAATGGTAGTGATGAATCCAACAATATCATGTTGTTCAATTTCTCCTCAAATCTACAAACAAGAAGTTATAAGACTTTCTTGATTATACATCCAGGTTCAGCCTTCTAGTGGTCTGTCCTGATTGGTCAGAGGTAAGTGGATTAGTCAGGCTGCCTTGAAGAGGTGAAAAGACCCCCTGGGGTTAACCAGCTCTTCTAGGAGGGCAGTGTGCTGCTACATAGGAATGCCAGAGCAGGTGGGGGGGGGGGTCATAAACCACAGTCTTCAAAGAGAAGAGGACGGCCGCATTGTCATTTACAACTTCACTCTTTTGACCCAAAGCAAGGGCAAGGCTAATGGAAGGAATGCACAGATGCAGGGGGAGGGGCCTTGGAAACGAGCCATCCTAACAGTGTATTTAGCCAGCTCTTACCTCCCTGCTGGAAAATCAGCCATTATGAATTTGAAGGATTTGGTGCACTATGGGACAAAATAATGCCACACTCTACAGGATGTGCTCATATCCATGTTGCCCTTCTCTCATTGGTCAGGAGTGACCTCCTGCTTGACCCAGAGAACTTGGAATAAGTATCTGAGAGGGGCAGAGTCTCTCAGATCTGCTGCTTGAAACTTGAGAAAGCAAGACGTTGCCATGCTGAAAAGTTGGGGTGCAAAGTTCTAAGGCCTGCCCTCTGAAGACTGCACCAGCTGAAACTACAGCACTGTGGATTACCTTGCTGTAAAGGAACTAAAGAATGGACTCCCTACAAGCTACAGGTTAACATAGCTCACCTAGAACATCACCACCAAGGATCCTCAACCTGGAGAATGACCAGTGGATTTGTAAGGGTTTTGTCCAAGTGGATTGTGGGACCTGAAGTCCTCAACTTTCAAGGACCATCTTGGAGCTTGCAGAAACTTGGAGTGAGGTTGAGACACCTTTGGACCCCTTGTGGAACTTCAGGAAGATGTTCCAGAAGTTTGGAGAACTTTGGAACAACTTTGAAACAAAACTCTATAGGGGACCGACTCAACCTGGCCAGCAAGCCGCCTGCCTTCAACCGCGAGCCGGCCAAGCCATCCAGGTTCATTCCGCTAAAAGTTCTGGTGGTCCGACTCCCAGAGTTTGACCGGGAGTAGAAGAAATCCAAGGCCGGCGAATCCTCACCGAATCCAGCCTGGCGAAGAGCAATGAGGGACCCCACAAGAAAAAGCTCCAGAAAGGTTTCTAAGTCCGAAGGTAAAAACTGTTACCGGGACCTACCGTTAGTGGTAGCCGCTCAGGACTCTATAACGGTTGGCCTGAAACTTTGACTTCGAGACGGCCTATCGCACCAAGAAGTCCCAATAGGGTGCTATAAGTTTCTAAGTGCTATAAAGTGATAAATCTTTAAAAATGCATATCTCTGGTTCCCTACATTGGATTTTTGTCATTTTGGTGTCATTTTAAAGATGAAAATATCTCCTAGTCTTATAAATTGGTGTTGGATTTTTATTATGTGTTGTGTCTTAAATATCTACTGAATTGGTGTTTTTAAATATTTTACATACCTGTCTTTGAAGTTATGCCTGTCTGCTCACGTTACCGAGGGCGGAGCATAGGAATAATTTTCTAAGACCTATTCTGAGCCCCATACTGTGTTAGTGGCCTATTGCCAGTGACAGACCTACCTTTACCCCTACCAATAATCCACTTTCCAACAGTCATGTACTGACTGAGCTTAAACTTTCCCACAAAGCAACCATCAGGCATAGCCATGAAATTATACAGTATACAAAATTACAGCTGGCAAAGCAAAAGACTATCTCTCCTAAGAGGGCCTAACAAGGATTCTAACAGTTCAAATCTTCTATGCGCATGATTTGTTAGAGGGGCTGACCAGCACCAAAAACCTTGCATACCACGGTAATCGTTGAGATTCCATATAACAAAATACCTGTCTGTATGCCTTAATATAGAGTAATAACAAACCACACTTAAATTCTTATTGTCTTTAAAATATGCTTTGCACAATAAATATGTTGGGCTAAGTGCCTTTGTCATAACATTTCATAATAAAAAGCTCACTCTTATAGCCATAATCTTTGGCTTGTCACCCAAACCCACTGAGTCCTGCTTTATTGAGTTTACGCTTTGCTGCAAGCCAAAAAAGTGCAATACAAGCATTGTTTGCAGTGGAAACACACACATTTAGCCAAATCAAATCCTGTGTTTGGGGGGTAACTAAGACGTGAGTGTAGCGTAAGCTCCTCACTCAACACTACTGTGAATGCTCCTTTTTGTTGATCACATAACGTCTTGTGACAGATGCACTCCTGCGACTTAAAAATGCCTGTAAATTAGTGTAGAGCTGAAAATCCTGTAGCTGTATGGGATGCCCAGGACACAACAGTATGGGACACAACTGTAATCTGAAGTCTAAAGTTAAGGATGGAAGATGAAGGTGCTTGGACTGGAAAACAGCAATACATTACTCGTGACGCCATCCTCCCATCTTTGCTGCTACAGGATAACTTCATATATCTGTTTAGTTAAGAGACTTGCCAAATGAACAAGCTTCAATGTCTACACCCATGACTTTCCTCTAACACTGTACCTCATACATTCTCTCCTTCTCTGTACTGTCATCATCTCCCACCTTTTCCTATAACTTTATCCTCACTCCCCTCTGTTACTCATCTCTTTACTGTGCCATTCCACATGCTCCCTTTATTTTTTCCTTTTCTCTCCATCTTGCTAAAGACTCTCAAGGTGGTCCTTCCTCTCCTATCTCTATCTCTTCTGTCGCCACTCCTCCCTCTTCTTCTCTTTCTATCCTCATGTACTCTGGGGATTGTTTTTGTGCAGGAAGATGTCCATTCTTGCACAAAAACAACCCTGCCTGCAATGCAGGCACCCTTGCATTTAGACGTAAGGGTGGCTGTGCTGGCGTTAGACATCAAAAAGTGTACAGTACTGGAAAAGGACAGAAATGTGCTGCATTGTGGTAAATATGGCGCATTCCTGCCCTCTCCCTTTCACGCAGCGCAGTGCAGCAGGGTGGCTTGCTGCATTGCATTGTGTGCATTTTTGATAAATATGGCCCTAGATATATTGCCTCTGATTGTGAGTGGGTCAGTGTTTTCCAACCCCTGCATAAACTCCAGTTTGTGTAGTGGACAGAATTATCAGCTGGGTGGTATTTAACTTAAGTAATTACTGAATGAGTTGAATATCTCATCGTTCATTAAATTTCACAATTGTCAATCCTGCCGGAATTTAACAAGGGAAAATATTTTACAGCAACATGCAGAGGAAAAGTATTTACTGAACCATGTAGAGTTTTATGCACTAGGCATCAAAACCTCCATGTTAATGCCCAGAAACTTATTGTAGATGATATTTATGTGGCATGGCCGAACTAGCCGCAATGACGGACGTGCTTGCCTGAAGCTCCGAGTGCAAGCCCGACAATCGACAAGCATCTGCACACGTGGAGCCACAGAGAGGAGCTGCCAACTAGTGGGAGATCCACCGGACTGGGTCCCACCCTTGCTGTGAGCCAGGAGCAGTGAGGTGGAACAGAGAGCAGGTCCAGCAGCACACAACCGCAACCAGCAGAGCGCTGCCCTGTGAGCTTCTTGGCTGTGGGTCAATCAATCAATCAATCATAGACACCCCCCCCAAGGTGCTTGGGGGGGGGGGTGCTGCTACTGCTCGAACAGCTTCTTCCTGAAGGAGAGGTGGTCTTGGGTCAGGCGCAGGTCGGTCAGTGGTTCCCGGCATCCCGGCCTGTGGGGCACGGCCCCTGAGTTAGAACAGGGTCCCGTTGGTAAGCCAGTGAGAGGCGCTGGGCTCGACGGCGAGATCCCGCCTGATGTGAACGAACCCATTTGCAGAGCTGAACCAACACATTCTGTAGCACCCGGAACAGATGAAGGGTTGCAACCCAGCCTAACGACGAGGGCCCTGGCAGGCTGGGCACCCGGATCAGGGTGCAGTGTGGAACACTATCAGCAGCGCAGACGGTTGGTGAGGGTGGTGCAGTGACGGTATTGGGCTTGCATGCACGTACACGCACGCACCCCGAGGGTGGGCTCGCCCAAGGGGTTAAATAAAGGGGCGTAAGATCGCTCGGGGTCTTGGCCCAGTACCAGCAACTATGTATGTTTGTCCCATTACTGCTGCGTTGACATGCCAGAGACCTAGCCTCCGCACAGCGTGTGTCCAGCCAGGCTTGGACACCACAGGTGGCTGCCCTTCGCCCTCCCAACAGAGCATCATTTACCCGTAAGGCTCGAGACCAGTGTGGCCTGGGCCGTGTACCGGCACGGTGGTGAGCTGGGCATCTCGTCCCGACTCCCGCACTGGATCTACAATCCTGCATAGAAGCCTCTGCAGGAAACACCCCAAGCAGTGGATCAGAGGGGAGTCTGGTGGGGACTGCGACGGGCTCATGACACAGCTGGGCCCTCGCAGCGTCCTACGAGGTGAGCCCTAGAACCGTGCCCCACAGCCCGCACCATAACCGAGGTGGTGTAGAGGGACAGACTTCTGGGTGGCTCAGGCCAGGGTGCTGGGTTCGCATGAGGGGCTCCAGATCTGAGATCTCTCCTATTCCCCTAGTGCCCCATATCAGCACCACGCTAAGCAGCAGAACAGGCTTGCATACATCCCCCAAGCTCCAATTCAGCACCACCATTGAGACACAGAGCGAGGGTGGGAGGGTCCCACAGAGCAATACGGGCCTTGCAGTGCCCCAAAACCTGCTTGTTTCCTCTGGGCCCAACTTCCAGCATTAAAGCTGAGGCATTCTGTAGCCTTCCACAGAAAAAGAACAATGATGGTATTCACACCCTGAGATCGGCGCCACCACTGGGTCGCACCCTTTGAGAGAGTTCCCTTCAGGGGACCAGCCAATACTTACCAGCTACTTTTCCCCAGACTCTGCCTACAAGTAGGGGCCTAGTCACCTGCATCCCTCTGGCCTCCAAGTCAGCGCCATCATCGATGTCCGGAGTGGGGGACCCCCACAGAGCAACCTGGGCCTTGCAGCCCCCGACAATTGTTTAATTTCTCGTGCCTGGCTACCCATGGGAAGGGAAACGTATTAAAAAACTCTATGCATGGAACAGACATTAAAGGTATTTGAAACCTAAGTTCAATGGCAGAGCCGGGGAGCACCTGATAAGATGGCTTTCTGGCCCAGTCACCCTTGAACCTGCCTACATGTGGACCTCCAGTGCACCTACAAGGTGCAACCCCTCACGAAATATGCACCCCGACACACAAAGGGAGGCTGCCCACCCCACTGGTGGAGTGCCCTACGGCCGACATGGTCTCTGAGGGCCCAAGCACAGAAAATAGGGTATATCCAGCTGCAGAGGGGGGGACCCTGTAAGTTAACACTGAGGAGCACAGAAGAACCCCCCCAAAGCCATGGGTAGGATCCTCTCGAACGTCAGGTCTCAGGCATCACCTGCAACACAAAACCCCTCACCGGCCACCAATAACCAGCAAGTGGACATGGAGGCCATGCCCATCCTCTCTATGTCATACAATGGGACAACATTCTAGCTAACACAAGGAGATGATTGGCGGAGCCCTGAAACTTTTCAGACACTGACCCCAGTCACAGATCTTGGTTGAAACCATCATCATTCTTTAGCTCACTGCACCACCTCAGTTCAGACACAGCTATATGCAAATAAGTCTTGGCCCTGTGCCTCATGGGAACAGTCCAGCCCGAACTGCCAAGCCATGTCTTCCCTGGACTGGAAAAAAGCATCCTGGGACCATTTTCGGGTTAACAGTCCTCATCAGCCAGGCTAGCTTGAATCCAGTGGCAAAGTGAGCAAGGGACCATCGTCTGGGCATACCATGCCAACTTAGGGCAAACAAAGCAAACACGAGGAGATGGTGGACGGAGCACTGAAACTTTTCGGACACTCACCCCGAGTCACAGATCTGGGTTGAGTCCATCATCGTTCTTTAGCTCACTTCTCCACCTCAGTTCAGACACAGCTATATGCAAATCAGTTTTGAAGCTGTGCTTCATGGGAACAGTCCAACCCGATCTGCTAAGCCATGTCTTCCCTGGACCAAAAACAATCATCCTGGGACCGGTTTCAGGCTAACAGCCCTCATCAGCCAGGCTAGCTTGAATCCAGTGGCAAAGTGAGCAAGAGACCCAGTGGGCATAACTTGCCACCTTAGGGCAAACAATGCAAACACAAAGAGATGATGGAAGGAGAGCTGAAACTTTTCAAACACTCACCCCCAGTCACAGATCCAGGTTGAATCCATCATTGTTCTTTAGCTCACTTCGCCACCCCAGTTCAGACACAGCTATATGCAAATCAGTCTTGACCCTGTGCCTCATGGGAACAGTCCAGCTTGAACTGCCAAACCATGTTTTCCCTGGACAGGGAGCAAGCTTCCTGTGACTGCTTTTGGGCTAACAGCCCTCATCAGCCAGGCTAGCTTGAATTCAGTGGCAAAGTGAGCAAGGGGCCACGTCTGGGCATACCCTGCCAACTTAGGGCAAACAAAGCAAACACGAGGAGATGATGGACAGAGCGCTGAAACTTTTCAGACACTCACCCCCAGTCACAGATCTAGGTTGAATCCATCATCGTTCTTTAGCTCACTTCGCCACCCCAGTTCAGACAAAGCTATATGTAAATCAGTCTTGACCCTGTGCCTCATGGGAACAGTCTAGCCCGAACTGCCAAGCCATGTCTTCCATGGACCAGAAACAAGCATCTGGGACCGGTTTCAGGCTAACAGCCCACATCAGCCAGGCTAGCTTGAATCCAGTGGCAAAGTGAGCAAACGACCCACGTCTGGGCAAACCCTACCAACTTAGGGCAAATAAAGCAAACACAATGAGATGATGGACGGAGAGCTAAAACTTTTCAGACTCTCACCCCCAGTCACAGATCTGGGTTGAATCCATCATCGTTCTTTAGCTCACCTTGCCACCCCAGTTGAGACACAGCTATATGCAAATCAGTCTGAACCTGTGCCTCATAGGAACAGTCCAGCACGAACTGCCAAGCCATGTCTTCCCTAGATCAGAGACAAGCATCCTGGGACCGGTTTTGGGCTAACAGCCCTCATCAGCCATGCTAGCTTGAAACCAGTGGCAAAGTGAGCAAGGGACCCACGTCCGGGCATACCCTGCCAACTTAGGGCAAACAAAGCAAACACAAAGAGACGATGGATGGAGCACTGAAACTTTTCAGACACTCACCCCCAGTCACAGATCTGGGTTGAATCCATCATCGTTCTTTAGCTCACTTCACCACCGCAGTTCAGACACAGCTATATGCAAATCAGTCTTGACCCTGAACCAAAAACCTTGCATACCACGGTAATCGTTGAGATTCCATATAACAAAATACCTGTCTGTATGCCTTAATATAGAGTAATAACAAACCACACTTAAATTCTTATTGTCTTTAAAATATGCTTTGCACAATAAATATGTTGGGCTAAGTGCCTTTGTCATAACATTTCATAATAAAAAGCTCACTCTTATAGCCATAATCTTTGGCTTGTCACCCAAACCCACTGAGTCCTGCTTTATTGAGTTTACGCTTTGCTGCAAGCCAAAAAAGTGCAATACAAGCATTGTTTGCAGTGGAAACACACACATTTAGCCAAATCAAATCCTGTGTTTGGGGGGTAACTAAGACGTGAGTGTAGCGTAAGCTCCTCACTCAACACTACTGTGAATGCTCCTTTTTGTTGATCACATAACGTCTTGTGACAGATGCACTCCTGCGACTTAAAAATGCCTGTAAATTAGTGTAGAGCTGAAAATCCTGTAGCTGTATGGGATGCCCAGGACACAACAGTATGGGACACAACTGTAATCTGAAGTCTAAAGTTAAGGATGGAAGATGAAGGTGCTTGGACTGGAAAACAGCAATACATTACTCGTGACGCCATCCTCCCATCTTTGCTGCTACAGGATAACTTCATATATCTGTTTAGTTAAGAGACTTGCCAAATGAACAAGCTTCAATGTCTACACCCATGACTTTCCTCTAACACTGTACCTCATACATTCTCTCCTTCTCTGTACTGTCATCATCTCCCACCTTTTCCTATAACTTTATCCTCACTCCCCTCTGTTACTCATCTCTTTACTGTGCCATTCCACATGCTCCCTTTATTTTTTCCTTTTCTCTCCATCTTGCTAAAGACTCTCAAGGTGGTCCTTCCTCTCCTATCTCTATCTCTTCTGTCGCCACTCCTCCCTCTTCTTCTCTTTCTATCCTCATGTACTCTGGGGATTGTTTTTGTGCAGGAAGATGTCCATTCTTGCACAAAAACAACCCTGCCTGCAATGCAGGCACCCTTGCATTTAGACGTAAGGGTGGCTGTGCTGGCGTTAGACATCAAAAAGTGTACAGTACTGGAAAAGGACAGAAATGTGCTGCATTGTGGTAAATATGGCGCATTCCTGCCCTCTCCCTTTCACGCAGCGCAGTGCAGCAGGGTGGCTTGCTGCATTGCATTGTGTGCATTTTTGATAAATATGGCCCTAGATATATTGCCTCTGATTGTGAGTGGGTCAGTGTTTTCCAACCCCTGCATAAACTCCAGTTTGTGTAGTGGACAGAATTATCAGCTGGGTGGTATTTAACTTAAGTAATTACTGAATGAGTTGAATATCTCATCGTTCATTAAATTTCACAATTGTCAATCCTGCCGGAATTTAACAAGGGAAAATATTTTACAGCAACATGCAGAGGAAAAGTATTTACTGAACCATGTAGAGTTTTATGCACTAGGCATCAAAACCTCCATGTTAATGCCCAGAAACTTATTGTAGATGATATTTATGTGGCATGGCCGAACTAGCCGCAATGACGGACGTGCTTGCCTGAAGCTCCGAGTGCAAGCCCGACAATCGACAAGCATCTGCACACGTGGAGCCACAGAGAGGAGCTGCCAACTAGTGGGAGATCCACCGGACTGGGTCCCACCCTTGCTGTGAGCCAGGAGCAGTGAGGTGGAACAGAGAGCAGGTCCAGCAGCACACAACCGCAACCAGCAGAGCGCTGCCCTGTGAGCTTCTTGGCTGTGGGTCAATCAATCAATCAATCAATCATAGACACCCCCCCCAAGGTGCTTGGGGGGGGGGGTGCTGCTACTGCTCGAACAGCTTCTTCCTGAAGGAGAGGTGGTCTTGGGTCAGGCGCAGGTCGGTCAGTGGTTCCCGGCATCCCGGCCTGTGGGGCACGGCCCCTGAGTTAGAACAGGGTCCCGTTGGTAAGCCAGTGAGAGGCGCTGGGCTCGACGGCGAGATCCCGCCTGATGTGAACGAACCCATTTGCAGAGCTGAACCAACACATTCTGTAGCACCCGGAACAGATGAAGGGTTGCAACCCAGCCTAACGACGAGGGCCCTGGCAGGCTGGGCACCCGGATCAGGGTGCAGTGTGGAACACTATCAGCAGCGCAGACGGTTGGTGAGGGTGGTGCAGTGACGGTATTGGGCTTGCATGCACGTACACGCACGCACCCCGAGGGTGGGCTCGCCCAAGGGGTTAAATAAAGGGGCGTAAGATCGCTCGGGGTCTTGGCCCAGTACCAGCAACTATGTATGTTTGTCCCATTACTGCTGCGTTGACATGCCAGAGACCTAGCCTCCGCACAGCGTGTGTCCAGCCAGGCTTGGACACCACAGGTGGCTGCCCTTCGCCCTCCCAACAGAGCATCATTTACCCGTAAGGCTCGAGACCAGTGTGGCCTGGGCCGTGTACCGGCACGGTGGTGAGCTGGGCATCTCGTCCCGACTCCCGCACTGGATCTACAATCCTGCATAGAAGCCTCTGCAGGAAACACCCCAAGCAGTGGATCAGAGGGGAGTCTGGTGGGGACTGCGACGGGCTCATGACACAGCTGGGCCCTCGCAGCGTCCTACGAGGTGAGCCCTAGAACCGTGCCCCACAGCCCGCACCATAACCGAGGTGGTGTAGAGGGACAGACTTCTGGGTGGCTCAGGCCAGGGTGCTGGGTTCGCATGAGGGGCTCCAGATCTGAGATCTCTCCTATTCCCCTAGTGCCCCATATCAGCACCACGCTAAGCAGCAGAACAGGCTTGCATACATCCCCCAAGCTCCAATTCAGCACCACCATTGAGACACAGAGCGAGGGTGGGAGGGTCCCACAGAGCAATACGGGCCTTGCAGTGCCCCAAAACCTGCTTGTTTCCTCTGGGCCCAACTTCCAGCATTAAAGCTGAGGCATTCTGTAGCCTTCCACAGAAAAAGAACAATGATGGTATTCACACCCTGAGATCGGCGCCACCACTGGGTCGCACCCTTTGAGAGAGTTCCCTTCAGGGGACCAGCCAATACTTACCAGCTACTTTTCCCCAGACTCTGCCTACAAGTAGGGGCCTAGTCACCTGCATCCCTCTGGCCTCCAAGTCAGCGCCATCATCGATGTCCGGAGTGGGGGACCCCCACAGAGCAACCTGGGCCTTGCAGCCCCCGACAATTGTTTAATTTCTCGTGCCTGGCTACCCATGGGAAGGGAAACGTATTAAAAAACTCTATGCATGGAACAGACATTAAAGGTATTTGAAACCTAAGTTCAATGGCAGAGCCGGGGAGCACCTGATAAGATGGCTTTCTGGCCCAGTCACCCTTGAACCTGCCTACATGTGGACCTCCAGTGCACCTACAAGGTGCAACCCCTCACGAAATATGCACCCCGACACACAAAGGGAGGCTGCCCACCCCACTGGTGGAGTGCCCTACGGCCGACATGGTCTCTGAGGGCCCAAGCACAGAAAATAGGGTATATCCAGCTGCAGAGGGGGGGACCCTGTAAGTTAACACTGAGGAGCACAGAAGAACCCCCCCAAAGCCATGGGTAGGATCCTCTCGAACGTCAGGTCTCAGGCATCACCTGCAACACAAAACCCCTCACCGGCCACCAATAACCAGCAAGTGGACATGGAGGCCATGCCCATCCTCTCTATGTCATACAATGGGACAACATTCTAGCTAACACAAGGAGATGATTGGCGGAGCCCTGAAACTTTTCAGACACTGACCCCAGTCACAGATCTTGGTTGAAACCATCATCATTCTTTAGCTCACTGCACCACCTCAGTTCAGACACAGCTATATGCAAATAAGTCTTGGCCCTGTGCCTCATGGGAACAGTCCAGCCCGAACTGCCAAGCCATGTCTTCCCTGGACTGGAAAAAAGCATCCTGGGACCATTTTCGGGTTAACAGTCCTCATCAGCCAGGCTAGCTTGAATCCAGTGGCAAAGTGAGCAAGGGACCATCGTCTGGGCATACCATGCCAACTTAGGGCAAACAAAGCAAACACGAGGAGATGGTGGACGGAGCACTGAAACTTTTCGGACACTCACCCCGAGTCACAGATCTGGGTTGAGTCCATCATCGTTCTTTAGCTCACTTCTCCACCTCAGTTCAGACACAGCTATATGCAAATCAGTTTTGAAGCTGTGCTTCATGGGAACAGTCCAACCCGATCTGCTAAGCCATGTCTTCCCTGGACCAAAAACAATCATCCTGGGACCGGTTTCAGGCTAACAGCCCTCATCAGCCAGGCTAGCTTGAATCCAGTGGCAAAGTGAGCAAGAGACCCAGTGGGCATAACTTGCCACCTTAGGGCAAACAATGCAAACACAAAGAGATGATGGAAGGAGAGCTGAAACTTTTCAAACACTCACCCCCAGTCACAGATCCAGGTTGAATCCATCATTGTTCTTTAGCTCACTTCGCCACCCCAGTTCAGACACAGCTATATGCAAATCAGTCTTGACCCTGTGCCTCATGGGAACAGTCCAGCTTGAACTGCCAAACCATGTTTTCCCTGGACAGGGAGCAAGCTTCCTGTGACTGCTTTTGGGCTAACAGCCCTCATCAGCCAGGCTAGCTTGAATTCAGTGGCAAAGTGAGCAAGGGGCCACGTCTGGGCATACCCTGCCAACTTAGGGCAAACAAAGCAAACACGAGGAGATGATGGACAGAGCGCTGAAACTTTTCAGACACTCACCCCCAGTCACAGATCTAGGTTGAATCCATCATCGTTCTTTAGCTCACTTCGCCACCCCAGTTCAGACAAAGCTATATGTAAATCAGTCTTGACCCTGTGCCTCATGGGAACAGTCTAGCCCGAACTGCCAAGCCATGTCTTCCATGGACCAGAAACAAGCATCTGGGACCGGTTTCAGGCTAACAGCCCACATCAGCCAGGCTAGCTTGAATCCAGTGGCAAAGTGAGCAAACGACCCACGTCTGGGCAAACCCTACCAACTTAGGGCAAATAAAGCAAACACAATGAGATGATGGACGGAGAGCTAAAACTTTTCAGACTCTCACCCCCAGTCACAGATCTGGGTTGAATCCATCATCGTTCTTTAGCTCACCTTGCCACCCCAGTTGAGACACAGCTATATGCAAATCAGTCTGAACCTGTGCCTCATAGGAACAGTCCAGCACGAACTGCCAAGCCATGTCTTCCCTAGATCAGAGACAAGCATCCTGGGACCGGTTTTGGGCTAACAGCCCTCATCAGCCATGCTAGCTTGAAACCAGTGGCAAAGTGAGCAAGGGACCCACGTCCGGGCATACCCTGCCAACTTAGGGCAAACAAAGCAAACACAAAGAGACGATGGATGGAGCACTGAAACTTTTCAGACACTCACCCCCAGTCACAGATCTGGGTTGAATCCATCATCGTTCTTTAGCTCACTTCACCACCGCAGTTCAGACACAGCTATATGCAAATCAGTCTTGACCCTGAGCCTCATGGGAACAGTCTAGCCCGAACTGCCAAGCCATGTCTTCCCTGGACGGGAGAAAAACATCCAGGTACTGGATGCGGGCTGACAGCCCTCATCAGCCAGGCTAGCTTGAATCCAGTGGCAAAGTGAGCAAAGGATCCACGTCCAGGCATACCCTGCCAACTTAGGGCAAACAAAGCAAACACAAGGAGATGATGAATGGACCGCTGAAACTTTTCAGACAGTCACCCGCAGTCAGAGATCTGGGTTGAATCCATCTTCAGTCTTTAGCTCACTTCGCCACCCCAGTTCAGACACAGCTTTATGTAAATCATTCTTGAACCTGTGCCTCATGGGAACAGGCCAGCCCGAACTGCCAAGCCATGTCTTCCCTGGCCGGGAAAGCTGGACTGGAAAGCTTTTGTACACTCAACTCGAGGGGGCTTATTTACAAGCCCCTTGCGCCACCCATACGTCACTTTTCCCATGTTAGAAATAACGCAAAAGTGGCGCAAGGGGCTTTTAAATAAGCCCCCAGGTCTGGAGAGAGTAGCCGCCACAGTGTGTCACTGTGACTGTGTCTGGGGCCGGGCTGGGTGGCTAGGAGGAGTTGGGAGAAGCCGTAGGAGGAGTAGTAGGCGGGAACCCCTGACAGAGCCCTCCCAAGGGGCAGCAACATAATGAACATACTATGTCCTGTGAAAGATCATTCAGTAGGCAGGCAGGCTGTGGGAAATCTGAGCTTCAGCAGTAACAGCAGTGCTGGCAGCAGGCAGCCGCGAGTCCCACGACTCTCCTCTCGGTTGCTTACAGGGACCAACTTAACATAGGAGTTAGGTGGCCAAACACTACAAGTAGCACTGGGGGTGATCTTGAGATTCTGCAAGAGTTCCTCATCCCTAGAGGATCCTCGCACCTTCCCTTCCCTGCTACAGAGCCCTCCGTCTGCCAGGCTGGCACAAGTAAAAGGTGAGCTGAGCAGCAGCACACAGTAAACTCCGCACCGCCGGTCGTTTGCAGAGTTAACTTTTTTTGTCAAACTCCACATTCCAAGCGTAACACAGAGTTGGCAAAACTCTGCAAACTCTGCCAGCAGAGCGGAGTTCACTGCCCACCCTTATTAGGAATACCCTGTTCTCCTAGCCCTCGTAGGAACCCCTCCTGGGGCAAAAAAGCATTTTTGTAAAATTTTCAGCAGGAGCTGTCCTGGATCCATGGCACCTGCCCAAAAAATGTGAAAAAATAGAAGCATGGGCCCTCGCACTTCTCTAGTGTTTAGTCCCCAGGTGAGCCAGGACCCCAGGGCATTCGGGATTAATACAAGGAGTGGTGCACACAGTCCCCCTTCCTGTGACTCTTTAGAGCCTCGGGAACCACCACCTTCCCGGGGCCTATGTTTTAATAAGGGGGATCCCCTCGGACCTCCTGACCTCAGGGACCTTCACTCCACCTCACCTGGGCTACTTATTAAACATTAATGGGGGGTCTCAGTGACCCTCAGGATTCCAGGGGAATTAATACTTAAAACCTGCCAGCGGGCGCATTTGCACAGTGGTGAAGGGAGGGGGCGGGACTGATGTGACATATGTGTACGTATCCAATCACTCAGCCAAAACCCAAGCACTTATAAATTCACCATGCACTCTCCTTGTAGTTCCCTAATCATTCACTCAGTACCAATGCACTCATGCAATGACCCATGCACTAACTCATGCACCGCTACAATACTCTGAGCACTACCCATGCAGTCCAGCCTTTCCCTGTCAGTACCCATGCACTCCTTCAATCACCCAGCCATCACCATGTACTTATCCAATCACTCCACCAAAACCTAAGCACTTATAAAATCACCATGCACTCTCCTTGCAGTACTCTAATCTTCCAGTCAGTACCCATGTACTAATGGAATGGCAAAGGCACTGAAACATGCACTGCTACAATCCCTTAAGCACTTCCCATGCAGACCTCTAACCACCTACACACTACTGATTTACTCCTCTAATTACCCAGGTAGTACCCATGCACTTCAGAAATCCCTCTGTCACCACCCATGCACCCCTCCAATCACCCAGCAAGCACTATGTACTTATCCAATCACTCCACCAACACCCAAGCAGTTATAAAATCACCATGCACTCTTCTTGCAGCACTCTAATCATCCAGTCACTACCCATGTACTCATGCAACGACCCAGTCACTAACACATGCACTGCTGCAATCCATTGAGGACTACCTATGCAGTCCAGTAATCTCCCTGGTACTACCTATGCAGTCCTCCAATCTCCCAGCCAGTCCTATGTACTTATCCAATCACTGTGCCAAAACCCAAGCACTTATAAATTCACCATGCACTCTCCTCGCAGTACTCTAATCATCCAGTCACTACCCATGTAGTCATGCAATGATCCAGGCACTAACACAAGCACTGCTACAATCCCTGTGTACTACCCAGGCAGTCCTCTAACCACCTACACACTTCTCATTCACTCCTTCAATTCCCCTAGTAGTACCCATGAAGTCCAGCTATCACCCTGTCACTCCCCGTGCAGTCCTCCAGTCACCCAGCCACTACCATGTACTAATCCAAACACTCCGTCAATACCCAAACACTTATAAATTCACTCAGGCACTCTCCTTGCAGTATTCTAATCTTTCAGTCAGTAGCTATGTACTCATGCAATGATCCAGGTACTAACTGATCACTGTTACACTCTCATATGCCCTACCCATACAGTCCTTTACCCACTTACACACTCATTTGCTCCTTTAATTCCACTGGTACTACCTATGCGGTCCTCCAATCACCCAGCCAATCCATTGTGCTTATCCGATCACTGCACCAAAACCCAAGCACTTATAAAATCACCATGCACTCTCCTTGTAGCACTCTAATTATTAACCCTGGGCGAAGTACTACACTATGCTTGCATAGTTTGCGAAGTTTCTGCTACTTCGCACTTCGCGAATTGCACATAGCACAGTGCAAACACGTGTAGCGTAGCGGTTATTTTTTGCTTGCTCGCGGTCCTCAACGTCAAGTTGCTGAATGCTAGCGAGCAAAATGACTCAACAACATCAAATTGCCGAACGTGAGTGTGGAAAATAAGCCTCTTTGTGAGATTCTCAACGCGGGGAGGTCAAGTTTCTCATTCCGAGTGATCACGTATGCTCGCGACCGCTCACGATGAGAGACTACCAGTCCGCTTTGAGAAACCTGCCGCTTGAGTAGAAATCTACTCGAGCAGCAGAAAATGACCGCTTGCACTGTGCAAGATGCGATTTGCACTGATTGCACAGTGCGGACAAGCATCCAGCACTGTGCAATCAGTGCAAACACCTTTTTTGCACAGTGCACTACGCAGTTCGCGTAGCTACGCGTAGCTCGCGCATTGCGAATTGCACTTCGCGTAGCTACGCATAGCGCTACTAGCGAACTACGCCCAGGGTTACTGATTATCCAGCCACAACTAATGTACTCATGCAATGACCCAGGCATTAACTAATGACAAATACAGAGGAGGTTGTGCTAATCCCAGGGGTATCCCAAGGCATAGTGTTCCCTAGTGTATGTAGGTATTTTCACTGTATTCAAAGTGTCTTTTAGCATAGCACTTGCTCAAAGCTTGGTTAGTCAGAGTCAGTTACCACCAGTATCCATCAGCAAAAAGTTGGGGGTACAGGAGGACTTTCTGCTCCTCCTTTGGTTCTTTATGCACATCTCTTCTTCTTCCTGCACTTTTCTTCGTCTTTCTGGACTTCTGTTGTCTATCTCTGCATTTGTCTTGCTTCTTTCTGCGCTTTTCTTCCTCTTTCTTCACATGTCCTACCTTTGAAGGCATAGTTAGAAATTAGCATTCTAAAAAACCTTAGAAATTCACTGAAAAAACCATAGGGTTCAGGGGCATTATATTTAGAAACTAACATTTAAAAAACCTTTAAAATTAAACAGAAAAAAACATAGGTTTCAGGGACGTTATAGTTAGAAATTTTCATTTAATGTCACTGAGCATGTCATAAGTGATGTAATATGTGATGTCATCAGCAGTGCATTGCGGGTGCGTGAGATATAGTTAGGTCTATTAACTGTAACAGCAGAATTTCTATGGTATTGTACGAGTGAAATCGCCAACTAACTATAACGTCCCTGAAACCTATGGTTTTTTTCAGTGAATTTCTAAGGTTTTTTAAATAAAAATTTCTAACTATAGCGTCCCTGAAACCTATGTTTTTTTCAGTGAATATATATATATATATATATATATTTCCAAGAAGCATCAGCAGATGCATTCCCCAGTTACCGGAGCCCATGGTCCTTCAGGGTGGTCTCACGAAGGTGAGCACGGGGCAGCTCAACAAATTCCTTCCTCGGACAACAAACAAGTGAGACCCAATGCAGCAACAGAAGGCTTTATTCAAAATTACAGCGCCTGCTCCATGTGTCTAACGTTTCGGCGTATGTGCCTTGCTCACAGACTGGAACGCAAGTGCGCAGGTGCGCTAGAGTCTTATAAATGCGGTGCAGCACGTGACTGTGGGGATGTACTACAATGTCCAGAATGCATGGTGCGGGAGAAATCAGTAATCGGCAGCAGTTCCATTACAACGCACATGCAAGAAATATACTTGGTTTTGTAATTCAACAGTCACGTTAGTGCAAAGGTTACCGCTGCTCTTTTGTAAAAGCATTTGACTCCGAAGGGGCCAACGAAGCCGCAAGATCATGACAGGAAATCATCCTGTCTGAACCCCTTCCACGCGCCAACCTCTTTCCTCAATGGATCTTCAGTGGGTTTGGGAGGCGCGAGTGGACCAGTCTCCTCAATAAACATTTCCAAGAAGCATCGGCAGATGCATTCCCCAGTTACCGGAGTCCATGGTCCTTCAGGGTGGTCTCACGAAGGTGAGCATGGGGCAGCTCACCAAATTCCTTCCTCGGACAACAAACAAGTGAGACCCAATGCAGCAACAGAAGGCTTTATTCAAAATCACAGCGCCTGCTCCATGTGTCTAACGTTTCGGCGTATGTGCCTTGCTCACAGACTGGAACGCAAGCGCACAGGTGCGCTAGAGTCTTATAAATGCGGTGCAGCACGTGACTGTGGGGATGTACTACAATGTCCAGAATGCATGGTGCGGGAGAAATCAGTAATCGGCAACAGTTCCATTACAACGCACATGCAAGAAATATACTTAGTTTTATAATTCAACAGTCACGTTAGTGCAAAGGTTACCGCTGCTCTTTTGTAAAAGCATTTGACTCCGAAGGGGCCAACGAAGCCGCAAGATCATGACAGAAAATCATCCTGTCTGAACTCCTTCCACGGGCCAACCTCTTTCCTCAATGGATCCTCAGTGGGTTTGGGAGGCGCGAGTGGACCAGTCTCCTCAATAAACATTTCCAAGAAGCATCGGCAGATGCATTCCCCAGTTACCGGAGCCCATGGTCCTTCAGAGTGGTCTCACGAAGGTGAGCATATATATATATATTACCTACTGGCGGTCGCCAGTAGGTAGTTATAGTTAGGATTGGCTACCATAGGAAATTCAGAACATTCTATTGGGAATAACTTTGGCGTCAAGTGAGGGGTCTGCCTGTAATTTTCCCTAAAATGGTCTCGCTGTGCTCCGCTCCTTCCCTGAAAGTTTCGGAGGGATCCGTGAAGTGGGGGCTGAGAAAAATGGGTGGTCCCAAAACGTGTTTTCTCCATGTTAATTTCCATAGGACGGTCTGACAAATCTACAGCCCGTACCGCTGAACGGAAGTACGCCAAACTTGGCAAAATTGTAGGGAATGGTACGCAGATGTGCCCTTGGTATGTTTGTTGAAAATTGCTCCAGTGCTTTTTATGAAAATTAAGTTCAAAAACACATATATATCTATAGGCGCCCTGCAGGCGCTCACCGGTGCGCGTACCGGGGAGCGCACCCGGCGCACTACGGGAGTGCGCGAGCGAAAGCTGATTAGCTGTCGGGTGTCTGTCAACATTCTAAACAGTCCGGAGAGTCCGCCATCCTATGTCTCGGTAGAATCGAGACACAAGAGGTGAAAAAAGAAAGGGGGATATAATTAAAAGGGGGCAGAGTAGACACTCCCAGACCCCCTAGGTTTTCTGAGGGGGGCCCAGAAGGACCTTGAAGGGCTAAAAAACTTTTTTATTTTTTTAAAATTTTCACCGGTAAGCGCTGGCGGCGCTCCCCGGTACACTCTGCTGTACGCGCACCGTGAGTGCACAACAGGGAAAAACTGTGTAAAAAAAATAGATGAGTGTTTAGAGGAAAGTGATGCATTGCTGGAGTGTGTCATAAAAATGATGCAACTCCAGCAATGACGCAGGCCCTTTCACATGGGACTGGTCCCATGTGAAAGGGCCTGCGTCAGTCTTACAGCTGCTGTTAAGCAGGCACAAGATTTGGACGCAACAGCGTCATAAAAGTGACGCAGTGATATCTCTTAGATTTCACTGCGTCACCTCTACGACCCTTTCTTGCGTCAATACACCCCTTTTGTATACATTACACCTGACGTAGGTATAATGTGGCGCAGGGGTTTACAGAGTGACACATCTACCTAGATACGTCACTTTGTAAATATGACTGAATAAGGTGCATTTTTTACAGCACTGGTGCGTCACAAAAAGTGACGTACCGGTGGCGTAAAAGTGACGCATGCCCACATAAATGAGGCCTTCAGTCTTCTACTCATGCGTCATATTAAATATATGTGCGTAGTGCCGCCTACTCCGCATTTGGCGGAGCGGGCGTAGCCAGGCGGCACTACGCACGCTCCGCAGACGGAGCGTAGCTGGCCGCCACCCGCCTCCCTCCCGCCCTCCCTAAATACTTTAAATAAAAGAATCAAATAATTTAAAATGCACTTACCTTGCCCGCCGCTGCCCGCCGCGTCCCCGGGGCTCGCTATCTTCCGTCTTCCGTCTTCTTTACTAATGCGCATGCGCGGGCGGCCGCGCATGCGCATTTCTCACGAGAAAATGCGCATGCGCGGCCGCCCGCGCATGCGCATTAGTAAAGAAGACGGAAGATAGCGAGCCCCGGGGACGCGGCGGGCAGCGGCGGGCAAGGTAAGTGCATTTTAAATTATTTGACTCCTTTAATTTAAAGTATTTAGGGAGGGCGGGAGGGAGGCGGGTGGCGGGGCTGGTGGCCAGTGGTGTTTGCGGAGTGGGGCTACGCGGAGTGCGGAGGTGGGCGTAGTTTCTCGCCCACTTCGCATAGCTCCGCGAAGCCCCACTCCGCCAACTCCGCCCAGGGTTACTCTACGACCTTTTCTTGCGTCAATACACCCCTTTTGTATACATTACACCTGAGGTAGGTATAATGTGGCGCAGGGGTTTACAAAGTGACGCATCTACCTAGATGCGTCACTTTGTAAATATGAGTCAATAAGGTGCATTCTTTACAGCACTGGTGCGTCACAAAAAGTGACGTACCGGTGGCGTAAAGTGACGCATGGCCTCATAAATAAGGCCTTCAGTCTTCTACTCTTATTTTTTCTTTCACTTTCTCTGTTTCTTAACTGCCTTACTTACCTGGTCTCACATTTACTTGTCTTTATCCAGTCTGTATCTCCACTCTTTCCAAAACAACACTGCTATTTTCTTACCCTTCCACACCCCCGTTCCTTTACTACATATTCTTCGCATATCCACATTCCCCATGTTCACTCTCCTTCTCCTCACTCTCCTTCCCCACACTCACCTTCTTTCACTCCCCCTACTTCACTTGCCTTCTCCTCTCGTCCCTTTATGTGCTTTCTTACTCATTTTCCTCTCCTTTATCAATGCACTCCACTTCACTTACTCTTTTTCCTTTTTTTAAGAACACAGCTCTTTGATGAGAATTGGAGTTAGTTCTGAAAGGAACTTTTTTTTTTCTTCTTTTTTCCTTTTTCAGAACAGGAACAAAAACAGGGAATGGGAACTGCTCAACAGGAGCAAAAACAAAAAAAAAACAAATTTAGGGCTGGGAACGGCAGCGATGGTTCTCCAATGCTCGAACAATGAGCAGAACACTTTGTTCCCCATAGCAAAGTAGCTGATCACAGTTTCTGCATTTAAGGACTCCTTTGTTAAAAGCAGGCTGAATATTCGGAACCAGCTCTTGCGATCGCCCCCTCACCGATGTTGTTGGTCCTCCGGTTGATGTAGAGGCCCCATCCCTGGGAGCCTCTTGTGCTAGAGCCCTAACACTCTCCCGGGCATAGCTCTGGGGTTGCCTCCTTTCTAAGTGGCGAATCATAGTTGAATTACCAAAACTGTACTTCTTTCGGGGGTCTCCACGGGAAAGTACAATTTGGCAGATTTTGCATTCAACTTTTGATGCATTTACTTTTTTATGCCTGTCGGGTATAGAAATTTTTTTTCAGATGAAATGTTCTTTCACCTTCGGCTGAGGAGGATCTTCATCGATGAAATCATTTAAGTCCTCACTGCTGCTGAATGGTCTGGCAGCCATTCTCTACACAAATTCTTAGCACAGAAAAAAAGAGGTCTTGCTCTCACCAAAGTGAAAGAAGAAGTGAAGGAAAAGGGTGGGGTTTTCATTAGTTGTAAAAAAAAACTGTTAGCAACCAATGAAAAGAGTTATTTTAAGGTCACATGACTTGACGCGCTTACGCTGCGCGCACCGGAGCGCTTCCGGGGGGGCTTACGCGGCGCGAACGTAGGCGCTTCCGGGGTCGCTTACGGGGCGCGAACGTAGGTGCTTCCGGGGGCACTTACGCGGCACGCAAGAGTGACGTTTTGATAGCTTTACGAAAATGAAAAATTATCTTCATTTCGTAAATTATAAATATTGCTTTTATAAGTATGGTACTAAATGTCTTGCGTTATTCTTTACTTTTCATACATATTTTTTTAAACGAACGCAGAAATAGCGCTCTTGGTGCGCTCTCGGGAGAGCTAACCAGCGCGCGCACCCTGAGCGCCCCAGGAAAAAATGATTAAAAAAAAAAACCATTGGAAAAATATTAATAATTAATACTTACACAAAACAGCACATAAAAAAAACGTAGGTTACAAACTCGATATAGAAAGGAATTAGCTTTTAAAAAACCTTTGAAATTTAGTGAAAAAAACAGAGATTTCACAATCGTTATAGTTAGGAATTAGCATTTAAAAAACCATTGAAATTCACTAAAAAAAACATAGGTTTCACAATTGTTAGAGTTAGGAATTAGCATTTAAAAAACCTTTGAAATTCTCTGAAAAAACCATAGGTTTCACACTTGTTATAGCTAGGAATTAGCATTTAAAAAACCTTTGAAATTCACTGAAAAAACCATAGGTTTCACACCAGTTAGATATGCAATTTATAATATATATATATATATATATATATATATATATATATATATATATATATATATATATATATATATATATATATATATATATATATATATGTATGGTGCAGAGCAAGAATATCGACGGAGAAATTTCATGAGACCTAAATATTGCCACAAACATTTAATGGGTAAGAAATATAGACAAAATAAATATAGTTCAAGTTCGGGCATTTGTATAGCGCACTACTCACCCGTGGGGTTTCAAGGCGCTTGGGGAAGGGGTTCATTATTTGTCGAAGAGCCAGGTTTTAAGTTCTTTTCTGAAGGAGATGTGGTATTGAGTAAGGCGGAGGTGAGTGGGGAGTGAGTTCCAGGTCCTGGCAGCAAGGAAGGAGAAGGATCTGCCACCCATGGTGGATTTTCGGATGCGCAGGACTGCGGCGAGGGCTAGATTGGATGATCTTAGTTGGCGGGTGGGTTTGTAGAAGGACAGACGAGTGTTGAGGCATTCGGGTCCTAGATTGTAGAGGGCCTTGTGTGCGTGGGTGAGAAGGCGGAATGTAATTCTTTTGTTGACGGGAAGCCAGTGGAGGTCTTTTAGGTTTCCGGTGATGTGATCTTGGCGGGGGATGTCTAATATGAGTCTCGCTGATGCGTTTTGGATGCGTTGGAATTTTTTCTGTAATTTTGCTGTGATTCCGGCGTAAAGTGTGTTACCATAATCCAGTCGACTCGTGACTAGTGCGTGGGTGACAGTCTTTCTTGTCTCGAGGGGGATCCAGCGGAAGATCTTTTTGAGAGTGCGAAGTACGTTGAAGCAGGAGGATGAGACTGCGTTGACTTGTCTGGACATCGAGAGAGAGGAGTCTAGGATGAAGCCAAGGTTACGTGCAAGGTCTGTGGGTGTGGGTGCTGCACCCAGAGCGGAAGGCCACCAAGAGTCGTCCCAAGCAGAGGGGGAGGATCCTAGGATGAGCACCTCCGTTTTGTCTGAGTTGAGTTTTAGTCGGCTATGTTTCATCCATTCGGCTACTTCTTTCATGCCTGCGTGAAGATTGGTTTTGGCGATGTTAGGGTCTTTGGTGAGGGAGAGGATTAACTGGGTGTCGTCGGTGTAAGAGATGATGTTGAGGTTGTGTTGATGCGCGATGGAGGCGAGTGGACTCATGTAAACGTTGAAGAGGGTGGGACTGAGTGAAGATCCTTGTGGTACGCCACAGATGACTTCAGTGGCCTCTGAGTTGAATGGGGGAAGTCGAACTCTTTGAGTTCTCCCAGCGAGGAATGAGATGATCCAGTCCAAGGCTTTTCCTTGAATGCCGATGTTGCTGAGGGGTTGTATAAGGGTGCTGTGGCAGACTGTGTCGAAAGCGGCGGAGAGGTCGAGTAGAATGAGGGCTACAGTTTCTCCGTTGTCCAGTAGTGTTCGGATGTCGTCAGTCGCTGCAATGAGGGAGGTTTCGGTGCTGTGTTTGGCTCGAAATCCGGATTGAGATGGATCGAGGGAGTTGTTGGATTCAAGGAAGGCGGCGAGCTGGCAGTTGACGGCTTTCTCAATGACTTTGGCCAGGAATGGGAGGAGGGATATGGGTCGGTAGTTTTTAAGTTCAGAGGGGTCTGCTGTGGGTTTTTTCAGAAGGGCGCTGAGTTTGGCGTGTTTCCAGCTTTCTGGAAAGGTGGCAGAGTTGAACGAGCAGTTGATGACATCACGGAGATGGGGTGCGATGATGGAGTCAGCTTTGTTGAAGATGTGGTGGGGGCAGGGGTCGGTTGGCGAGTCAGAGTGGATGGAGTTCATTAGGCGGATGGTGTCTTCAGTGGTGATTGGGTTCCAGGCGCTAAGGTTGTTAATTGGCGGAGTAGGATCTGAGGGGGGTGGGGAGGGTTGATCGTTGGGAGTATTCTCGAAGCTGTTGTGGATGTCGGCAATTTTGTTGTAGAAGAAGGAGGATAACGCATCGCAGAGGTCTTGGGAGGGAGTGATGTCGTTAGATGCTGCGGTGGAGTTGGTGAAATCTTTGACGATGTTAAAAAGTTCCTTGCTGTTGTGGGTGTTGTTGTCGAGACGATCCTTGAATGCTGATTTCTTGGCGGAACGAATCAGTTGGTGGTGTTTGCGGGTGGCTTCCTTGAGGGTGGTCATGTTGTCGGTGGTTGGGTTTTTTCTCCATGTTTTCTCCAGGGTGCGGCACAGCTTCTTAGATTTCTTAAGGTCATCATTGAACCAGGGATCCTTTTTGCTGGCTGATTTGATCTGGTGCTTTTTCAGGGGTGCTAATTCGTCAGCACTGTGGGTGATCCATTGTTTGAGATTGGTGGCCGCTTGGTTTGGGTCCAATGAGAAGGTGGGAGGATTTTGGTTGAGTGATGTGAGGAGTTGGTCTAAGGTGATTTTGTTCCAGTTTCTCCGAGGAATGGGTTGTGGGCGGTTGTGGGTCAGGGTGATTTTGTAGCTGAAGTGAACACAGCTGTGGTCCGTCCAGTGGAGAGTTGTGGTGCGATCGAAGGAGATGAGCTTGCTGGAGGTGAAGATGGGGTTGAGCGTGTGTCCGGCTACATGGGTGGGGGAGTCAACAAGTTGTTTAAGTCCGAGATTGGCCAGGTTGTCCAAGAGTGTGGTGGAGTTTCTGTCGTATTTGTTTTCAAGGTGGTAGTTGAGGTCTCCTAAAAGAATGTAGTTCTCGGAGGCGAGGGCATGTGGGCTGACGAAGTCCGTGATGTCATCGCTGAATTGAGTGCGGGCACCTGGAGGCCTGTATATGAGGGTGCCTCTAAGTGTGGTCCTAGGGTCGGTGTGGATCTGAAAGTGGAGGTGTTCGGCGTTTGCAAGATTATCGTCGGAGCTGGTCAAGATTTTGATGGTGTTTTTATGGATGATGGCGATGCCTCCTCCTGTTTGATTGGTGCGGTCTTTTCGGATAATCTTGTATGCGTCCGGTATGGCTATGGCGATGTCGGGTGCTGATGATGTGTTCATCCATGTTTCTGTAAGGAAGGCGATGTCCGGTGACGCAGTGTCGAGTAGGTCCCAAAGTTCAATTGCGTGTTTGTGGACCGAGTGGGTGTTAAGCAGGATGCACTTCAGGCGGTTGGAGTCGGAGCTGTGTATGGAGGAGGTGGATTTGGTGAGGGTCCTGAAGCAGTTGAACTTGCAGGAGAGGCAGGCGAATGGGCCGTGGGTATATCCTAGGGTGGCTACGCAGCATTGTTGTGTGCGACCGGGGTTGAGGGCGAGGAGAGTAGCGGCATCATATGTGATTCTAGAGGGTTGGGTACTGCGGGGAACAGGGGGTCTGGCGCTGGGCGCGGTCCAGGCGCGGACGGGCGTAGATGGGCTTACCTTTGGAGCACCTTCGGCGCGAACGCTGCGCGTGAACGCTGCGCGGAAAGACATCAGTCATATAGGATAGTGGAGGGGGGAGGGGCGAGGGCGGAGCAGCTGGGAGGCGGGAGGCGGGGTCGCGGGCCGGCCTGAGAGGCACAACAAACTAACAATCAACAAGATGGCTGCAAGCCACGCTAGGGAACAGGACGAGATTGGGCACGATGTAGGAGGCAATCTACTGGGCAGCGCAATCAGGCAAACAAATCACAAAGCGAGTGACACAGCAATATCATAAGGCACAGAATAAAATTAAAAGACGGTCTGTTCAGCAAGCGCTGCGGCGACTTAGTGCGCTCAGTTCTGGCAAATTGCAAAGCGCGTCTCACAGCAATATTAAAGGCAAAATAAACAGAAAATACACTGCGCTCGGTTCTCGAAATGCTCTTAGCTATGGCAATGCTGTGTAGGCGCTACGATACCACGTGTGGGGTAGAGCAGGGAGCTGCGAGGGAGCGACCGCTTCAGAGAGCCTCTGGATGGTCACAGCGTTAAAGCAGCGCCGGTGGAGCCTATACTCTCTGTGGGAGGGCGGAGCAGCTGGGAGGCGGGAGGCGGGGTCGAGGGCCGGCCTGAGAGGCACAACAAACTAACAATCAACAAGATGGCTGCAAGCCACGCTAGGGAACAGGACGAGATTGGGCACGATGTAGGAGGCAATCTACTGGGCAGCGCAATCAGGCAAACAAATCACAAAGCGAGTGACACAGCAATATCATAAGGCACAGAATAAAATTAAAAGACGGTCTGTTCAGCAAGCGCTGTGGCAATTTAGTGCTCTCAGTTCTGGCAAATTGCAAAGTGCGTCTCACAGCAATATTAAAGGCACAATAAACAGAAAATACACTGCACTCGGTTCTCGAAATGCTCTTAGCTATGGCAATGCTGTGTAGGTGCTACAATACCACGTGTGGGGTAGAGCAGGGAGCTGCGAGGGAGCGACCGCTTCAGAGAGCCTCTGGATGGTCACAGCGTTAAAGCAGCGCCGGTGGAGCCTATACTCTCTGTGGGAGGGCGGAGCAGCTGGGAGGCGGGAGGCGGGGTCGAGGGCCGGCCTGAGAAGCACAACAAACTAACAATCAACAAGATGGCTGCAAGCCACGCTAGGGAACAGGACGAGATTGGGCACGATGTAGGAGGCAATCTACTGGGCAGCGCAATCAGGCAAACAAATCACAAAGCGAGTGACACAGCAATATCATAAGGCACAGAATAAAATTAAAAGACGGTCTGTTCAGCAAGCGCTGTGGCGATTTAGTGCGCTCAGTTCTGGCAAATTGCAAAGCGCGTCTCACAGCAATATTAAAGGCACAATAAACAGAAAATACACTGCGCTCGGTTCTCAAAATGCTCTTAGCTATGGCAATGCTGTGTAGGCGCTACGATACCACGCGTGGGGTAGAGCAGGGAGCTGCGAGGGAGCGACCGCTTCAGAGAGCCTCTGGATGGTCACAGCGTTAAAGCAGCGCCGGTGGAGCCTATACTCTCTGTGGGAGGGCGGAGCAGCTGGGAGGCGGGAGGCGGGGTCGAGGGCCGGCCAGAGAGGCACAACAAACTAACAATCAACAAGATGGCTGCAAGCCACGCTAGGGAACAGGACGAGATTGGGCCCGATGCAGGAGGCAATCTACTGGGCAGCGCAATCAGGCAAACAAATCACAAAGCGAGTGACACAGCAATATCATAAGGCACAGAATAAAATTAAAAGACGGTCTGTTCAGCAAGCGCTGCGGCGATTTAGTGCGCTCAGTTCTGGCAAATTGTAAAGCGCGTCTCAAAGCTATATTAAAAGCACAATAAACAGAAAATACACTGCGCTCGGTTCTCGAAATGCTCTTAGCTATGGCAATGCTGTGTAGGCGCTACGATACCACATGTGGGGTAGAGCAGGGAGCTGCGAGGGAGCGACCGCTTCAGAGAGCCTCTGGATGGTCATATAGTTGACAAGAATATCGACTGACAGGTAAGTAATATCGATTACAAAAATATATTTGCAAATAAATATCATTTACAAAAATATAGTTTACAAAAATATCGATTTTTTAATAATGTTATGTATTTTAGTTTTTTTAATGAGAATTGTTTGTCATTTTATTATATTTTTTAGAATGTTACTAGTTATTAATTTATTTTCAGTTTAATTCTGCCTTTTTAGTTCTGTAGCAGGGTGTCGGTTTATAGCTGAATAGGGTGGGAAGTAATTTAATTATATAACATTTATCGAATAATTAATGTGTTAATTGATTAATTAATAATAGTTTCATAATTAGCTGTTAATTAATTTCAATTAGTCAATTATTAATTAATTATATTAATTATTTCACAAATTTAGGTGTGTGTTGTGATGTATATATGTGTAAATGGTTTGAAGGGTGGTAAGTAATTACATTTTAATTCATTAATTATTATTTTTAAATTAATTACCAATAATTAATTAAAAATTATTAATTGCAATTGTGTAATTAATTTTAGGTGTGTATTGTGGTGTTTATATGTGTAAATGGCGTGAAAGGTAATTACTTTTTTATTAATAATAAATAATACATTAATTTGTAGTAATTAATGAGTAATTATTCAATCTATTTGTGTGATTAATTTTAGGTGTGTGTTGTGGATATTATAGTGTTGAATAATGTGTAATTAATTATGTTTTATTATCTTTGTTAATAGTAATAATGTATTTACATTTATATATTAATTATGTTAATATTGGAAATTAAATTTAATAAAAATGTTGATGGTTTTGTTTTTTATTGTTTTGTGATCCAGTGCTTTCTCTACTGTTGCACTCACTGGAGTGGGAATAGTAATTTTTACCACTCCTCTATCCAGCGCTTTCATTACTGTTGCACTCACTGGAGTGGGAATAGTACATTTTACCCCTCCACTATCCAGCGCTTTCCCTACTGTTGCACTCATTGGAGTGGGAAAAATAATTTTTACCCCTACGCTATCCAGCGCTTTCCCTACTGTTGCACTCACTAGAATGGAAAGAGTCGTTTTTACCCCCTTGCTAGCCAATGTTTTAACTACTAATGTTTTTATTTTCTTATTAACTGTATGTATTATTTTGTTTTAAATAGTTTAATGTGTTAATTAAATATAGAATATTGTATTTTCTGTGTTTATTTTATTTTTATACAATTAAAAAAGTTGTAAAATTCAATAAAAATGATAGTTAATAAAATGCATTTAAGTAAATATATGTAGGGAGGGGCGGGGCGTGTGGGGTGGGGGGGGGGGGGTAAAGAAGGGGGAGGACCCCTGGGCCTGATGTGGAAGTGTCTAAAATTATTGTTTTGAGAGTGGGATATCTCAGTAATGATATATACGGAACTGTGTCCGTGACCCAGGGATGGAACTATGGAAGGGTAAACTATGCTAACTTGTGAAATTTCAGTGTCCTGTCTCTGGCATCAGGGTAGAGAGCCTCTCCCTTGGGACAGAATGGCCATAGAAATCAGCAATCACAGCAGCAGGAGAGTCCAGAAACGGAAAGGGAGGTGGAAATTACTGAAAGGGACGCCCAGTTCTCATCCAATGTGGACGTATAACTCCTCATATTCATTCAGACCAAAAGGATTCTTGGAGTCGAGGCGGATTATGTACTGTGATTCCAGAATGCGTAGCTGTTTGACTCTATCGCCCCCTCTGGGGCTAGCTGGTACTCTGTCAATGCCAAAAAATGAAAAGCAGTTAACATCTTTTTTGTGGTAACGTAGCCAATGTCACGCTGTTGCATAGTTAACATCAATATTCTTGATTGCCCTCAAGTGTTCCAAGATGCATTTTTTGATAGGAAAAATGGTGCTGCCTACGTAGAACTTACCACATGGACACACAATCACATTGACACAGAAATCAGTGTTACAATTCATAAATTTGCTAATGGCTTCAGTTTTCCCCGTGACCTCACATTTTTGATAGTCCCACATGCCTTGCATTTCCCACATTTAAAAAAGCCTTCCGTTCATGTAACCATGTATGTTTCTTGGGAGCCCCAAGTAACTTCTGACTACCATATCTTTCAAGGAGCGCTCCTTTCTGTAGGTAATCTGTGGCTGTTTGCTAATTGTGCTTCCTATGATGGGGTCATTTTTCACAATGTGCCAATGTCGTTGAAGTGTTTTTCGAATTTGATCTGCTTCCACATTGAATGTGGTGATCATTCTGACACTGTTCGTTTTGTCATTCCCTGCCGATCTTCCTGGGTTTTTTTACTAGGAGAGCCCCTCTGTCTCTAGCTTCGGCTTTTTCTTTAGCGACCAGCAGTACCTGGTCAGAATATCCTCTTGCCTTGAATCTTTTTATCATGCATTCTTGTTCTTTTATGAAGGATTCCCAGGAGCTACAGTTACGTTTGGCTCTCAGAAATTCTCCAAATGGTATGCTATTCTTGAGGTTTGTCGGATGTTGACTCTTAGCGTGTAAAACGCTGTTCCCTGCCGCAGGTTTTCTATGCAGGCTTGTGTGTATTGTCCCACCCTCAATCCTGACGCTGACATCCAAGAAATCCATCACACCCTGATCTTGTTTGCTGGTGAATCTGAGGTAGACATCATTGTTATCTAAGGATTTCAGGAACCTAACTAGATCTGTCTTAGTCCCTCCCCAGATCATAAAGATATCGTCTCTGTATCTGGTGTGGAAAGCAATGTGTCGTGTGAGGTGTTCATTGGCATCTACCCATAGAACTTGCTCCACCCACCACCCCATCAACATACAAGCGTAACTAGGCATAACACAACTTCCTATCGCTGTCCCAACCTCCTGTTCGAACCACCTCCTCAAAAAAGTTATTCAGTAAACAAAATTCCAACATTTCCAATAGCATTTTTGTCTGTTTGTAGACGAAGATGGATCTGTCCCTCAAGAAATGTTTGCAGGCATTCATACCAACAGAGTGTTTGATGCATGTGTAGAGGGAAACTACATCTATGGTGACTAGCCAGGAATTGTCTTGCCAGGTGATCCCCTCAATCTTGTTGATGAAGTCCATGCTATCTCTGCAGTATGAGGGGAGGTTGAGAACATAGGGAAAAAGGAAAGTTTCTAGAAAAATCAAGGTATTCTCGAGGGGGCTGCCGTTCGCGGACACTATGGGCCTGCCAGGCGGGTCTTTGTCATCCTTATGCACCTTGGGCAACATATGAAAACAAGGTGACACAGAGTGTTTGGTGTGTAGGAACCTGTACTCAGCTTCTATTAGTAGGCCTCCCTCTTTCCATTCCTGTAGTTTCTCATGGTAGTTAACAATGCTGCCAGTGTACTCCTCCTTGCTGGACTTTCTGTAATTACCAGAGAGTACCAGTTGTTTGTGTGCCTCATGTTTGTACAGGTTGATGTCCCAGAGGACCACATTTCCCCCTTTGTCTGAGGGTTTTATGACATACCTCTGGTCTTTGTTGAAGGTGCATAAAACTGACCTCTGGGCGGGTGTCAGATTCTGGGCATGTTTGTTCTTGCTCTTCTCCCAAAGGTGTAGCAGGTCCCTGACTACAATCTCTTGGAAGGTATCCAGACTGCCATATGGGGTTATGGGGTTAAAAGTGGATTTGGGCCTAACATTGGTGGAGTCACTGCCCCCAAGTGTAAGTCCCATACTTTCAAACATCTCACAATCATCCAATCCTTCAATACGTTCACCACATAGTTCCATCGCACAAGCCATGCCTTCCACATCCTGTATCGTGAGCATATTGGGCACCTGTGTGCTCCAACCCACTACCACTGCCCTCTGAGCCAGAGCCCGTTTTTTCTCCAACATAAACATTTTCATGAGCTTCAATTTACATACAAAAAGGAAAACATCAATTCTAGTCTGGGTGTAATCCAAATTGGCCATGGGGCAAAAGGTCAGGCCCCGTTCAAATACCGATTTCTCAGCCAAAGTCAGATCATGAGAGGAAAGGTTCACAATTGTCAGATTAGGCTCACCCATCATTGTCGTTTGGTCTGTCGTGTTGTTCTCCCATGCGACATTGCTGTTTTGATGTTTCCTTCCTCCCCTCCTTGTGGCTTTCCTTTTGTGCTTGCGCCTCTTTCTCTTCCTCTTCCGTATGTCTGTTCTGGCGGCCTCTCTCTTAATGTCATTCCTGATTGTAAAAAATGGTACTCTTCCAGTGGTTTGAAAGTTAGAACATCTCTGCCAGTATGGTCTGCTAGTTCTTCCACATACGAGTAGTACTCTGATCCGGACTCCAAGATCGTGGTCTCTTGGTTCTGCCTGGTTGCTCCTAGCTTCTTGAATTGCTTGATTGCCCCATCGTATTTCTTCCCAAAGGTCAGGATCCTCCCACTGGCATAATCCTGTTTATCGCGTAGGAATTTGCGTTTCTTTTTCTGTTTTATTTCGTCCTCATATTTGTCCAGTCTGCGTTCCATATGTTCAAGTGCTCTTTTGATTTCTTCTTTGGCATCATGTTTGTCAAGGTCTTCCTTTAATTTTTCAATGTCCTTTATAACTTGCTCAAGCTCTATGGCTGCGTACTTTGACAAGAGACCCAAGATATGTTTGCAAGTTCCTGCCATCCGGCCAGACCAGTCTTCTAGGAGCTTAGGGTGGGGATTCTGATTGGTAGGTGTTATTAAAATCCTTAGTCCCCTTGGGACTCTGCCCACCTGGATGTCGTTTTCTAGAGATGTTACTTCCCACCAGCGATTAATTTCTTTTTTAAGGAGTTTCTCGTATTGGAACAGTATCTGTTTTAGGCTTCTGTCCAGAGGTGGTGTTGTGGTCACTGTCTCGGTGGTGACTGCGCTGTGTCTTCGGTTTCACAAAATAGGGACTTGGCTTCATCTGCCCTCCCTGCTCGGCGGTTTCTCTATTAACTGTATGTATTATTTTGTTTTAAATAGTTTAATGTGTTAATTAAATATAGAATATTTTATTTTAAATTATTTTACATCTGTGTTTATTTTATTTTTTTAATGAAAAAAGTGTTTAAATTAAATAAAGATGATAGTTAATACAATTTATTTAAGTAAATATATGTATATGTACATATTTTTTTAAGTTTATATTTAATATATTACGTTTTTTTGTTATACTTAGTTAAGATATATATTAAATGTAATTTATTTTGTTAATAATATTAATATTATTAAATTAATTTAATTTAAGTTGTTATTTTTTAAAGTCGATATTTTTTACATCTATATTTTTTACATCAATATTTTTGAGTCAATATTATTGTTCTTATCTGTTTAAATATAGGGAGTCGATATTTTTGTAATCGATATTTTTACATCAATATTTTTTCATCTATATTTTTTCAATTGATAGTTAAACATGGAACCTATATATACATATCCAAAAACAATGAGGTCAAGATGGCAGAGTGGTCAACAGCGGGTGCAGGCTGCAGGCCGGACCCAGGGCCAAAGGTTAATGTTTCTCCCAAATTTCAGCCGCATACAACAATCCTTTCGATTTCCAAGGTTTATTTCTCAAAACAGAGCTAGTCAGTCTGATGGAGCAAGGATTTGCACGTGAAGCGCCTTGCCCCGTACAAGAACCTCGCCAAATGTATAATATTACTAAAATCATTGTTGTCGTTCATTTACACGTTTTCCCAAACACGCGGGTGTCCCCGGATGCTTGCCTGTATGTCCTTTTTCATATTAACGAAGCTTGCACTAAGAAAAAACGGCTGCTTCGCTGAAATTCAGTTTGCGCATGCGTCGGTCATACCCATGTGATGTGACGCACTCGCATTCTGGAGGGAGTTCTGTGCACATGCGCATTGTTGCTAATATGGCCGCTTGACTCTCACCACGCTCTCTGCTATTGCTGCTGCTTTAGCCTATCTATCTTTTCGCACTAAACTTTAATGCTATAGTCATTATAAAGTAAGGGTTGGATAAGATTTTTCATGGTATACAGTGTGATCATTCTGGATGTGATATTAATTTGTTTTCGCTTACTTTTCATGTACCGCGTCTTTTGGGGGCTGGGAGTGCTTGAGCTACGCCATCTTTGACACTCCTCTGGGGTTTGCCATGTGACCTGGGAGAAACTCGACTGCGCAGAAGCTAAACCAAGCCAGCTGGCTCCTGAAGCAAAATGCGCCTGAGAACCCAGCACACAGTGTGGACAATCACCTTGAATTTAACAGACTTTGTTGCAACTGTCTTATGCGCTCATACTTTCTGTTGTACTCTATGGATGGGAACGTGAACCCAGGGGGCGGGTATGCAAACCTGAATATTAAATATGGGAAAGCTGAAATTTAGGAGGTGGTAATAATCGCACCACCTCTCCTGACCAATCAAAATATGGGAAACTGTCACTTGCAACATTAGTGGGTGGTCTGAGGGACCCCAGAACTGTATAATTGCCCTAGTTTAGCTTATGGAAATTGTCCGACTTGTCCGAGTAGCAGACCTGTCACTGACCCTACGATCTCAATAGGTGCTCAATCTGAAAGTGCTGCGGAGCACTTTGTCCATACTTTCCACAAGCTCCTAAGGGGTGGAAATTCCTAAGTGCTGGCGAAGCACTTTGCTGGGAGATTCGAAAATCCAATCGGGGTTTCTGGCGGATTACTTGCAGAAAGGGGTAACGCAGGCGTTGCTGTCCGAAGCTGTGGGTGTTGGTCGTTCCCTGGGAGGCCCAGTCCTTTGACCCGAACCTGAGGGGTATCCTGTCCTGATCTGTCCGTGGGTTGTACCTGTTCGCATTCTGGTGTGCCTTTTCTGAGGGTCCTTGTCCCCGTCTTCCCAACTGACCCGTGGCCAGGGTTGGTCTCAAATCTGAATTAGGTAAATATTGTCTGTGGGTTTGCGTATTCTCTGTATCTTGTTTTCTCTCTCTCTCTTCTCTCTTTCTTTAATCTATTAAAGCATTCTACCTGTGATATTGCTCTATTGCCATTGAAACATCCAGTATATGTGTCTGATTTAGTTTGGTTCCTTCTCTCCCCCCCTCCTTAGTAGCTCGTTGATCTTGTCATAAATGATAGCTTGTTCCCATTTTTCCCTTTCCTTTAGTGGATTGCAGTGAACTTAGTAAAGATAGTCTTAAGTGATAAGGATAAGTACATGTTTTAGATCCCTCCTCAACTCTTGTCTTAGTATAAAATTGCAGTGATTAGTTCTGTTCCAAAACCCTACCTCTGGTCTTCCCATATATCTTAATGGTCGTGATTTTCTTCGTGCAAAGTTACCTATTGGTGTTGATATTAATGTTTGACATAGTGTTCTGCATATCGCTTATTGTCTTGGCATCTTCTTTTTGAATTTTCATATAAAGTGTTAAATTTCATCAGGTGTCTGTGGTCATTTTACAGAAACGTGGGTAAATATATGGACGTAAAAGAAATGTTTTAAGGTCCTGTCTACTATTTTCCCTTTTAGCTCCAGGTCCATCGTAAGTTTGTGCCTGTGGTAAGTCAGGTGCATGGTAAGCAGAGGTAATTCTGAACCATTGATTACTCATAGTAGCGTGCAAGGATCTCACCCGGTTCACGAGAATCACTGATTGAAATCAAATGCACGCCGGGGCCCAGTGCGTGTAAGAAATTGGTGACCCGGGTGAACTGCGCGCTCTATCAGTAATTTTCTGGCAGCCAGAGGATGGTTTGGACTAGTTAGATTAGGTAGACAGGGAAAGTTAAGAAACAAACCGTGAAAATATAATGTGCTGCTGACTTTTACTATATTGTTTGAAATTTTTGAAATGTTTAAAGGGTTTATATGTAAATATATATGATTTTTACATTGCTGCTATAAATGTTGAATTAACCCAAAATTGTTTGTAAATGTTCAGTGTAGTCCGAATCCCCGGGGAAGTATTTTAGCTAACGGTGAGCAGAATCCGGTTAGCTGTTGAAGTCACTAGGGTCTGAATCATTAGTGCAGGGTTAAATGAATAACTGGAAGCACTAATTAGGATCTTTTGTTATATCTGAATAATTGATAGCTACGAGTCCGGTATAAAACTTTCATTGCGATATCACCTAGTAAGGGTCGCATACGGAAGGAGTAGTAGGGTCTCCGAGGCTTGTCTGGTAAGTAAAATAGTTCACTGGTGAAATCCCGGCTCAGTACATATCCCTGACGACAGTGGATGAGTCGGAAGAATAACGGGTTCTATATTACTCGAGTGTGAGGTTAGGCAAAGAAGTCTACCCAGAGTGAATGAGAAGTAGACAGAAGTGGTTTACTTGCAGTGAGAGGAAGTTTTTCTATCTTTTTAGAACACTCAGACATAGTGGCAGACGTTGTGTGTTAGTAACTAAGTTTTTCAATCGCACTTTAGGAAAAGTTAAAAGTTTCCGTTCCTTGTAAAGGAGGGAGTCAGTCGGAGAGCTGCTCTGACGTCACTCCGTGCCGCGCTGGTATTGGTCAAGACAGCGGGCGTGTAGTGAAGCTGAATTTGTGAAGGAGGGGTGAGTGCCGCAGAGTGAGACTCTGTCTCGCGAAAAGGCCGCGCACCCATTGGCTAAGAATTTTTGTATTCTCTGACCTGATTGGGTAGTGCGAAATAAAAGTCGCGCTAGCATTGGAAGCACAAAGGTAAACAAAATTAATCAAGCCGAGTTCGAAGAGAGTCCCGAAGATTATATGTGGTATCCAGATTTTATACCGAATCCAAAGTACCTAGGATTCTATAAGGATCAGCTTATGCGAGGTAGACCACACATGATGTACGGAATAAAGAGGAAATTGTCATTTTCTGACAAAATAAAGAATTTTTTCAAAGCCGACAAGCCCATTAGAACGAGGGAGGGTGTGCTCATTCCTCCGCCGAATACCCCTGCTTCTTTCATGATGTTTGATAAAGGGTATCACACTTGTGTCTGGTTAGAAAATTGGGCAAATTATACAGTAGATGACGGAGTTCTAGCATTCCCTGTTGAAGGTACTTTTAATGGTCGGATCCTGTTTAACTTAAGGACCCGCATGAATGAATTGCACCCTAGACCTAGGTTGACTCAGTACGAAGCTCTGGAGGAATGGGAGATTGAGGCTGCAGAGCGAGATAAACCCAGGATGGATAAGGGAGTGAGTAAATGGTATCCTAAGCTTCCAACGCCAACTAAAGAGCAGAAAATGAAACAGTGGAGGCAGTCTATGATAACTGAAGGGCTGTTCCCGATGATGGGGGTGGTTGAGGAAAGGAAAGGAAAATGCAAAGAAAAGACCCATCACCTAGCTCCTATGGGGGACTTGGATGATGACCACTTGGAAGATTTGCTAATGAAAAATCCACCTCCCTATGATGCAGATTCAGAACCTGTGCCCTCTCGAAATCCCTTTGCAAAGTATCCCAGGTGTAGGAGGGATAGTGATACAGATGGAACCGGGACAGACAGTAAAACCAGTGAAAGGGACGGGTTTTGCAGACCCAAACCCACAGTCCCGAATTATCAGCCATTCGGAGAAGATCCTCCGAGACTGGTCACTCCGACCGCTCCGAATATTTATCCGTCCTTAGTTATGTTATGTTATGTTATGTTAACTATTTTTTATATAGCGCACGGATGCCGCAGCCAAGAGGCGTCCCGGCGCTTGGAGATCTGTATAACACAACACGATTAAGAAAGCTGGACAAGAAACAGACTAAACTGTGGAGAAAAGAAAAGTCTTCAAGGTCTTTCGAAAAAGAAGCAGATCTGAAATTGAGCGGAGTGGAGCTGGAAGAGAATTCCAAAGAGCAGCCGCCAGCACTGAAAACGAGCGACCACCCACTCTAGCCCTTTTAAAACGAGGCACTATGGCAAGGTTAAGACTAGCAGAGCGAAGAGCTCTGGTAGGAGCATAGTGCAGAATAGTCTGTGCAAGGATCGGGGGAGAGGCTAGGTTGAGGATTTTAAAAGTTAAGCAGAGGGCTTTAAACTTAACTCTTTGCTCAATTGGAAGCCAATGAAGATTGCGGATGGTTTGGCGAGCTGAGACAAATTTCGGGAGGCCGACAAGCATCCTAGCCGCCGCGTTTTGAACCCTCTGGAGACGGAACAGTTCGGCCTGGTTTAAGCCCAAAAACAGAGAGTTGGCATAGTCCAGTCTGGTGAGAACCAGAGCCTGGACCATGATCTGTCTTGTCTCAGCATCGAAAAATTTAAAAATGGGTCTCAGACCATGCAAAGTACCAAAACATACGCCAGCCACGCGTTTGGTATGGGAAATAAATGAGAGCTTGTCGTCGAACCACACCCCAAGGTTTCTGACTTCACTCACAGGGGTAGGCACAGGGCCAAGATCAGTAGGCCACCATTGATCTCCCCATAGACCACTTTCCTTACCGAAAATAATGACCTCGGTCTTAGAGGCATTTAGTTGTAGTCGGTTGTCCGCCATCCAGCCAGCAACAGCTTTTAACGCTGACTGGAAGGTGGGGGCGTCCATGCTGGAGTCTCCATTCAGTGCCACCGCCAGCTGCGTGTCATCGGCGTATGACACTAAGGAAAGACCAAAACTATGGGCAACCTCCGCCAAAGGCTGAACATACAAATTAAATAAAGTGGGACTAAGAGCCGAGCCTTGGGGAACACCCTGAAGAATAGGACGTGATGCAGAAACAAAAGGGGGGGTGGACACTTTAAAGCCTCGATCCTTAAGAAAAGAGCGAAACCACTCGAGTGCCGTCTCTCCGACTCCAGCCTCCATCAGACGATGTAATAAAATCTGATGGGACACCGTGTCAAAAGCGGCACTAAGGTCCAAAAGGATCAGTGCCGCCGTCTGACCCTGATCCAACATCTTCCTTATGTGTTCCACCACCGCCAAGAGAGCTGTTTCGGTGCTATGGCCTGCACGGAATCCATTCTGGGAAATATCCAGTAGATTCGTTTCTTGCAGGTGAGCAGATAAAATGCGGTTAGCATGAGCTTCCGCTAGCTTGGCTGGCCAAGGAAGAAGGGAAATGGGCCGGTAGTGTTCTGGTTTAGTCGGATCGAGGGTAGGTTTCTTAAGGATCGGAATGACCATAGCCTGTTTCCAGGCCTTGGGAACGCTGCCGGAGCTGAAAGATATGTTGATGAGATCATGAAGGGCAGGATAGCAACATTCAGCAAGTTCCCGGAATTGAGCAGGTCGCAAAGGATCATCCGGAGAGCCGGATTTAACTTTTGTTGTCAGAGCTAAAAACTCATCCCTGGTCGGACTAGGGATGGTTAGCAATGATTTTGGGGCCATAGAAGTAGGCATTTCCTCCCTGATGGGAAGCTGAGAAAATGACCTGTAGATGGCCTCCACCTTTTCAACAAAAAACGAGGCTAGATCCTCGCAATGTGCCAAGGAGGGCTCAATAGTAACAGTGTCCGTCCTTTTGCTGGTAAGGTCCTTACATACCCTGAAGATGACCTTGGAGGGGTTTGTACTATTTTTTATTTCCTGAGCGTAAAAAGCAGCCCTGGTAGTGCAAATGGCCCGATGATACACTCTAGTGCAAGCCCTATAGGCCGCCTTGAGGTCAGTATCATACGCTTTACGCCAAGCGCGTTCTGCTTTTTTGCAGGAGACTTTAAGAGCTTTCAAAGATTCGTCGTACCAAGGGCTTGAAGGGCTCGATTTGGTCTTACACCACTTGGCCGGAATAAGTTTATCTAAAGATTGATTGAGCCATTCACAGAAAGTATCATAGCCCCGGGAGACTTCAGTAGGAGGTGAAGGATGGTATTTCATCAGTAGCTGATGGAAATGCTCTAGATTCAAATTTCTCCAGGGACGTCTGAAACTGGCTGGAATCTTCTTTTCCGGGAAAGAAGAAATAGTGGCAATAAGGATCTCAATCAAATGGTGATCAGTCCATGCCATTGGTCTAGGAGGCTGCACTGAAATGTTGGTTACCAGGTTCGCTATAACGGGATCTAGTATGTGGCCACCCGTATGGGTTGGTAGTTGGACCAGTTGAGTCATTTGGAGCGCTTCCAGATCCTCCAATAGGGTGTGTACCGAGTTGGAGAGTGGAACGTCCATATGGAGGTTAAGGTCACCTAGGATTGTAAAATTCGCCGATTTCAGAGCTAGGGAGGAGATCACCTCCGGGAGGCTTTGGCGGAAGGCACCATCGGGACCAGGGGGCCGATATATCAGAAGTCCCGTAAACGTAAAGTGGGGATTAACTGAGATGTTACAAAGGGCACTCTCACATCCTGGCAATGAGATGGGTTTCCAAATGCAGGGGTAGCATGATTTCACCGCAACTGCTATACCTCCACCTCTGGCGTTACGGGGAAGGGAGTGCATAGTATATCCCACAGGCAAGGCTAGGTTCATAACCGCCATAGACTGGTCATGCAGCCAAGTTTCCGTAAAGAAAAATATATCCGGAGCCTCATCCGTTATCAAGGTAAAAACTTCAAGGGCGTGGCAAGATAATGATCTGACGTTTAAATGAAAGATTTTGAGAGAGGATGGAGTAGACGAAACTACGCCAATGTCCCGTTTACAGACCGTTGCCGGCCTAGCTTGCAAACTCTTAATGGGCAACGGTAGAGGTAGTTTAAAAAGACAAGAGGGGCACTGATAAGGCCCACTAAGAGGATCCAGTGTGCCATGACGGCAGGGAATTACCTGACTCCGCAGTAGGCGGATATTCTCAGCAGAAATCATCGTGAACGGGCCAGAGTCCCCTGCCCTAGCCCTGCCTTAGCGCTGACGGGCGCAGACGGGCAGGACTCTGGCGAGACTCAGGCGTAGCGAAGGCGTGACCGCTACGCTAGACCGCTACGCTACGGGCGAGCATTATGTAGGCGACTGGCGGTAACAAGCGCTAGCGCGCTAACCCCCGATGTGAAGGAACCAGCCTTCCCAAGATGGCGGCGGCGTCACGTCAGAGACCACGTGATGCGGAACCCCAGGAGCCCGGACCCGCTAAGCAGCGGTGCTTGAATTTGTTATTATATGCGGTGAGGGGCCAGGGGGGGGTAGCGGCGATGGCAAGTTAAAAGGCAAAATGCAATTGAGGAAAAATAAAAAGCAAACAGGTTTTAAAAAGAGCAGCGCGATTCGCACCACAGCGCAAGTCAAAGTAACGCTCAGCGCTTCAGTAACGCGGTGGTCACCTTCTCCAGGCAGACCCCGTGTCCAGACTCACCTTATGTAGGCGACTGGCGGTAACAAGCGCTAGCGCGCTAACCCCCGATGTGAAGGAACCAGCCTTCCCAAGATGGCGGCGGCGTCACGTCAGAGACCACGTGATGCGGAACCCCAGGAGCCCGGACCCGCTAAGCAGCGGTGCTTGAATTTGTTATTATATGCGGTGAGGGGCCGGGGGGGGGTAGCGGCGATGGCAAGTTAAAAGGCAAAATGCAATTGAGGAAAAATAAAAAGCAAACAGGTTTTAAAAAGAGCAGCGCGATTCGCACCACAGCGCAAGTCAAAGTAACGCTCAGCGCTTCAGTAACGCGGTGGTCACCTTCTCCAGGCAGACCCCGTGTCCAGACTCACCTTATGTAGGCGACTGGCGGTAACAAGCGCTAGCGCGCTAACCCCCGATGTGAAGGAACCAGCCTTCCCAAGATGGCGGCGGCGTCACGTCAGAGACCACGTGATGCGGAACCCCAGGAGCCCGGACCCGCTAAGCAGCGGTGCTTGAATTTGTTGTTATATGCGGTGAGGGGCCAGGGGGGGGTAGCGGCGATGGCAAGTTAAAAGGCAAAATGCAATTGAGGAAAAATAAAAAGCAAACAGGTTTTAAAAAGAGCAGCCCCAGGTATTGCATGACAAATCTACTGGAAAGGTACTAGGAGAAAAAGAAAGAGAGGTCCTGACTAAACAGCGAGATGAATTAATTCGAACCATTACCCAAATGCAGCCCCATCCTGATTCCTTGACTATTCCAGTAACCATTGGTCCAGCTATTCCTCTGTATAGAAATGACATGACCAGTCCCCAGCCTCCTGTTCTCCCCTCGATGCTGCCTACTTCTAGCATCCTGACCTCGAAAAAGGAGATATTCATAGATGAAGATCAAGAGAGTGAGTGTGAATCTGGGAGTTTGATGGATCTGCCCATAAGGGAATCAAGGGCCAGTGTAATAGGGACTAGAAGTCAGCCCAGACCAAAGGAGGTGGGAATTGAAAGTGCAACAGGAGTTAGGAGTGCCACTTTAGTTTCCCCTGAAGAATTGGACAAATGGACAAAGGAGCTAGAGAAGGAGGCCACTCCCCAACCTAAAGCATTGGAAATATATAAATTGAGAATAGAAATAGAAGAAATGATGGCTGGAAACGTAGGAGTTGAACGCCTAAGCTCGTATAACGAAGAAGAGTTGCTGTTTATCAGTAAATATCTGACCCGGAACGCTAGGTCGCTCCATGAAAAGATAATGGATACAGCAGAAGAAATGGGAATAGATGTTAGTCGCTCCAAAATCCTTCAGAAACCTTACAGAGTGGATTTTTCAGACAAAGATTTAGAAAGCCTGAATGTAATGGGAAAACAGATCCAAGTAAAAGAATTGTTGAAACTACTGCAGAAGTGGGGCGAGGTGGGGAAGTGGAGAACCCGGTGGGCAAAGAAAAAGGAAAGCAGCAGGGCTGTATCAGTGACTTCGGAATTCTTATTAAAGGAAGTAACACCAGCCGAAAAATTGTGCCCCATGAGGGAGGTCCCGGGAGGAAAATATGTTCATGTCCCTTGGTCCTGACAGGATATTGTGTCATTTACCAATGACTTCCCGAAATTACGGGAGAAGCCAGTTGACTGGTACAGGCAGGTAGAACGCTTCATAAAAGTTCAGAAATGTCTGCTGAAAGACCTGGATGGGTTTTTCGACATTGTGGTCCCTGTAGATCTATGGACCGAATGTAAAATAGAAATTGATTGGCCTAATGATGAATATCCCAGAGATGAGAAAACCGGAGCTCCCTCACCTGATGTAATGAGGAAATATGACCAGGTCATACAGTACCTTAAGAAAAAGGTTCCCGCAAAGGAAACAGATTGGACCCGAATAGATAGAACCACCCAAGAACGTGATGAAACTGTTCACTCCTATTATGAAAGGCTACTGCAGGTGTTTAAAACATACAGCGGTATCGACAATGTGGACCTGAAAGACATGACACATTTCAGTTACAGATTTGTGCTAGGATTAAGGCCTGAAATTTCCCAATGGATTAGAGACAATAAAATCAGTTGGCAGGGAGAACCAATAGATGCTGTCCTGAAATATGCAAAATATTGTGAAGATGAAATCGAAAACAAAAGGAAGGCCCTCAAGGAGAAGGTAATGTGGGCACAGGTGAAATTAGCCGAACAGCAGGAAAAGCAGTTAAGTAGATTGACTTCTGATAATAATGCTCAGAATGCCACTGCTGGGGGAGGAGGGAAGCCCCGCACTAAAATGAGTAGAGAAGAAGCCATGAAGAAATTCCCGTGCCATGGGTGCGGCCAGATAGGGCATTGGAGAGACGAGTGTCCACACCTGCAGGCCGGTAATGCCCCTGTAAATGGTTTAAATCCACAGGTGTCGAAAGAGGGGACGAGAAAGAACCAGCAACAGGTAAAGCTACCCCCAGTGCCTCGCGCTCCTAGACAGAATTTTAAGAATCAGGGTCAGCAGAATGAAAGGGCGGAAGCATGGGAAGTCGAGAGTGAAAGAAACGCAGTCATTCCACAGTATTTGTTAAATGATACCTTCCTTTGTGAAGATCAAGATTGACGGGGCCTGAGAGGGGAGGATGAGGAGTGTGTGCTTGGCGCCTCCTTACCGGTAGACCAGACTGGACCATACATTGAAGGAAAGGTTGAAGGAAAAGATGTCACCTTTCTGTTGGACACTGGTGCTACCAGATCTACTGTAAGAACAGTGGATGTTCCTAACCTACCCCTCTCGGGAGAAGCAATCCAAGTAGTGGGAGTCTCAAATCAAATAATAAGTACTCCAGTAACCGAACCAATGGAAATTTCTATAGGAAATTTCAAGGAAATGCACAGATTTGTGGTCTGTGATTCCAGTCCCGTAAACCTGCTAGGACGTGATTTGTTGTGCAAGATGCGTTGTACCATCTACTGCACACCAAATGGTGTCGAAATTCAGACCCCCGATGAAGATGGCCTATACAAACTGATGTTAGTTAGACAAGATGCTGATATAAAGACATTGACAATTGAAGATTTACCTGAAGAGCTCCAATTAAGAGTAGTACCAGAAGTGTGGGATTTCACAGGAAAAGATGTAGGCCTGATGGCAAATGTGGACCCAGTTAAAATAACAATAAAAACGAATGCTGTATACCCCAAAACCAGACAGTATAAAATGAGTGCAGAAGTGAAAGCTGGAGTGGCGACTGAAATTACCCGGCTGCTCGAAGCAGAAATAATAGAAGAAGTGATGAGCAGCCCCTGTAACTCGCCTATCATTGGGATCAAAAAGCCTAGTGGGAAGTACAGGGTAGTGCAGGATCTGCGCAAGGTAAACCAAATTGTTGTACCTTGCTGCCCTATTGTACCCAACCCTGCAGTAATTCTCTATCAAGATTCCCTGGAATGCAGAATGGTTCACTGTCATTGATCTGTGCCACGCATTCTTTTCCATCCCATTACATCCAGAAAGCAAATTCCTTTTCAGTTTTGAATTCGACAGTCATATCTATGTCTGGAATCGTGTCCCCCAGGGGTACACCGAGAGTCCATCGATTTTCAACCAGATACTGAAAAAGTGCCTTGAATCCTTAGTGCTGCCAAGAGAGTCTGTTCTGGTGCAGTACATAGATGACCTGTTAGTGGCATCTAAAACCCAAACTGACTGTGTCACTGACACCATTGCCTTGCTGAATCACCTAGGAAAGGGAGGACATAAAGTGTCGCCTGACAAATTGCAGTTTTGTAAAAACTCAGTGAAGTATCTGGGGCACCAGATAGAAAAAGGAATCAGGAAAGTAACTACTGAAAGAGTCAAAATAATTAGAGCAATGGAACTGCCCAAAACTCAGAAAGAAGTGAGAATGTTTCTAGGAGTTGTGGGTTACTGTAGACAATGGATTGTAGGATTTGCTGCACTGGCCCGGCCCCTGATAAACATGACCAAGAAAGGAGTAGAAGACCCCGTCAGCTGGGACAGTGAAAGCATGAATGCGTGGGTAACATTGAGAAATTGCCTATGTACCGCTCCTGCATTAGGTATGCCGGACTACTCCAAATCTTTTGAACTATTCTGTGACACCAGAGAAAATTGTGCTCTTTCAGTTCTGACTCAGGAGCACGGATTAGTTAGACGCCCAGTGGCCTATTTTTCGGCCACCCTAGATCCGGTGGCTGCTGGATTACCGGGGTGTCTAAAGGCAGTTGCTGCTACTTGTGTCAGTCTGGAACAGAGTGAGAACATTGTCATGGGACATCACGTCACTGTCTATGTTCCTCATTCTGTTGTAATCCTGCTAACTAGAACTAAGACCCAGTACCTCACACCTAGTCGGCTGACTAAGTATGAAAGAATCCTGATTGGTGCTGAAAACGTCACCATCTCCCGGTGCAATGTCCTAAACCCAGCGACACTGTTACCTGTCCCCCTGGATGTAGAATCAGAAGAAGAAGGGGACCATAATTGCGTTGATCTGACTGAGTTCAGTACAAAGCCCCGTCCAGACATTCGTGAAATAGCGATACTTGATGGGGATGAGACAATGTTCATGGATGGCTCGTGTTTAAGACATGAGAATGGGGGCCTGAGTGCTGCCTATGCTGTGGTTACGTTGACGAAGACCATAGAGGCATCATACCTAAGCGAGGTGAAATCTGCACAAGTGGCAGAGCTCATCGCGTTAACCAGAGCCTGTAAGAGGGGAAAGAACAAAAGAATAACTGTATACACCGACAGCCAGTATTGTTACGGGGTTGTTCATGACTTCGGCCAGTTGTGGTTGCAAAGAGAATTCATGACTTCCTCCGGCACCCCTATCAGAAATGGAAAAGTGGTGCATAACTTACTGGAAGCTATCCAATTGCCCAAAGAATTGGCTGTGGTCAAGTGTGCGGCTCACAGATCAGGAAATGATGATGTGACCGCCGGTAATAGATACGCTGACCAAATTGCACAGTTTTGTGCCCGACATCACATGTCTCTCCAAATTGCATTGTGGAGTGGAAACAGCTGCCAACTTATGTTGTTTGAGAATGTGTCAACGTGGGAAGAACTAAAGGAGTTGCAACAGGCAACAGACAGGCAAGAGAAAGGCAGGTGGGCAGCAAATGAATGCAAGTTGAGAGAGGATGGTGTGGTGGTAAATCCGGCTGGGGTGCCTGTACTGCCTGATAGCTTGGTAGACCCCATGGTCAGAATGATACATGAACCAACACATATGGGAAGAGACGCTATGTGTCGGGTGTTTGAACAGGTGTTCTGTAACTCAAAGTTCAGGAACCAGGCGGAAAGGTTTTGCCAGAGGTGCCTAGTGTGTCAGCAATTTAATGCAGGAAAAAAGACTGTAGTAAAACAGAGTACAATTGGTAAGGCAGTAGGTCCCTTTGTAAGAATGCAGGCGGACTTTGTAACCATGCCAAATTGCAAGGGATATAGATATATCCTAGTCATAGTTTGTCTGTTCTCCAGGTGGGTGGAGGCTTACCCAGCAAAGAAAATTGATGCCCTAACTACAGCTAAGCTATTGCTCAGGGAATTGATACCTAGGTATGGAATCCCAGAGACTATCGAAACGGACCAAGGTGGGCATTTTGCCAACGATGTGCTAGAAGAACTCTGTAAAGCATTCAAAATGAAGAAAAGACTACATTGTGCCTACCATCCAGAGGCTTCTGGAGTAGTGGAACAAATAAACGGCACCCTGAAGTCCAGGTTGGGAAAAATGTGTGATTCCACAAAAATGAACTGGATAGAGGCTTTACCCCTTGTGCTGATGAGTTTGAGAAGTATCCCGAACCGAAAGACTGGCCTGAGTCCCCATGAAGTGTTGATGGGAAGAGTGATGCGGCAGGCATGGGTACCCGGACACAAACTGCTAAGCATTTCTGATGATATGGTGCTAGAATACTGCAAGCAGCTGGGTGACCAAGTGCGTTCTCTCTCTCAGCAGATTGGAGAGACAGAAGACGAGTGGCCAAAGACTCCAGCACACAACTTGCGACCAGGAGATTGGGTGGCGTTAAAGAAACACACCCGGAGCAGTTGCCTGAAACCCAGGTGGGGAAAGCCACGACAGGTGATCCTCGTCACTACCACTGCTGTAAAGTGTGCTGGTGTACCGAAGTGGATCCACGCCAGCCACACGAAGCGGGTAGCTGGAGAAGACGCGACTGTAGCTGAAGGCAGCTCAGCTGATGAGGCTTCCGATGAGGAGAGTCCAGAACTAGCTGACATCGAACTGCCGAGCACCAGTCGAGACGTTGAATGGTATCCCGCCGACGACCCGGTTCATGATCCAATACGAACCAGGAAGTATTCCTACTTAGACAGTGAGTGGGATAGTCCAGGTGAGCTAGAAATAGACGAAGCAGATCAGGTCTCCGAGAATCACGTCACACCTGATCAGGACGTAGGCCAAGTAGGGTCAGATCAAGGCATCGAGACTCCTCCTGGAACTCCGGAGTCTGGAAAGGGACAAATAGTAATTAGAGCTGACGTTCATGCAGAAGAAAACGAAGAGATCGAAGCGCATGAACAGGAACAGATAGAAATAGATCAATGTGCTCAGACATCAGAAATAAAACCAACTAAACAGAAAAAGAAAGTGCGGTTTGAATCTGAGCAGGGTCAGACTAGGGACCAGGCAGAAGAGATAGATGAAAGACCTGGAACTAGCCAGTCAGGTAGGGAAACAGAAGTGCCGCAACAAAAAGTAAAAAGAGTGCACGAAGAAGGGCAAGTTTCCTCAACTACTGGGAGGAAAGGAGGCAGAAGTGCACCTCGATACGTAAAAAGACTGAGGCTCAGACTAAAGACAGCCGCAGAAAACGACAAAGACCGAAAAAGGGCTCAAAGCGAAAGAAGGACAGCCCAAGGAAAATCGCTGAGAAAGAGCGACAGAATAAAGAAACAGAGCAAACGATATCGAAGCCCTGAGTGGACTTACTTTGTGTTGGAAGAAATAGACGAACCACACCACAGTGGCAATAGTGAAGACGAGTCCATTGCTGATCGGAGCTCTGACGAAGACCCTCCTTGAAAAAGCCCAGAAGTGAGCCTTTGGTGCAAAGAAACGAAGAGGGGCAGCGAAAGCCACCTGTAAGCTAAAATGTCTGATCCGAGTGTCTCTGGGAGATCCAGATGTGGGTGTCTAAAAACTTGCTGTAAAATATGCTTATGTAGCGTAGCTGTGCTAATAGTAATATGGATAGGACTAACAATCTTCTTACCGTTTATGATAAGTAAGAATCCTAACCTTTCCCCTACTGAACCTGAGGCAGTAGACGTAGGTGCTGACCCGACTGCAGAAACACCACGAAGCTTAGAAAGACGCGACAAACTAGTAGGCTTGACACACACACGACCTAACTTAGAAGCATCAGATGAGGATGGACTACATTTTCACAAAATGAGAAACAGGACACATCTAAATGTCTTTGCTAACTTGTTAGTGCATTATGTAGAAGCTATGGAAATAGAGGACTGTTATGTCTGCATGAAGCTACCTACCTCAGTAGCTGAAGGTGTGACATACCACCACCTACCGTTAACCTATGGAATTTCCTGTAGTATTTTAGCTAGCTTGTTCTATAGAAGCACCTTGCAATACTATTATTCAAATGATGACGTAGTTTTTTCTGAACTTCCTGTTAGAAAACACTTGAACCGTGTACATACTACAAGTGACGTGACCCGTTATATGGGAGAATATTTTCTGACTATAGGTAATATAGATTTAAATGAAGCAAGAGAATCTAATCTGACCTGTTCTCTGCAAGAGCAGGAAAAGATGTTCATAAAGATGGCAGACAGAAGGAGAGAAAAGTTTCAAAAGAAAGCAAATGACGAGAAGAATAGAGTCCCTAGATGGGCTGAACATATGGATAACACCTCGCAGGGTGAAGCTAATCCTGCCTTGTTGCTGGATTTTGAACGAAAGGGGAAACTTTGTATCCATAGGGAAAAGACAGAGTACTATAACAATGAATTCATCGGTTCCAGCGAGTGTGAACATAATTACAAGGTAATTGGAGGTTGGGGTTTCAAAAATGGGTCAGAACCTGTGTTTCCCGGAATATATTATATATGTGGGGACAAGGCTTATTTCAAATTGCCGGATCACTGGTATGGAAGCTGCTACTTTGGCATTGTTTTCCCGAAAATATACCATGTGAATAATGCAGCTGGAAGCGATGAAGAAACTAATGGCTTAGTGCGTAGTAAGCGCGAAAGTGTAGGTGAAGTTATAGGTGATATTTTCAGTGCACTGATACCTGGAATGGGGGTAGTTCTGAACACCCATAGAATCTGCAAATTGTCTACAGTAGTGGACCGGTTATCAACGGACACTGCTGCTGGATTCCTGCTGGTCAATACTGAAATGGTTGCGATCAGATCAATGGTTTTACAAAACCGTCTTGCCCTTGACACCCTATTAGCAAAAGAGGGCGGAGTCTGTAGAATGCTGAAGGCGCAACATTGTTGCACTTACATTCCAGATAAAAGTATCGAATTAAACCAATATGTGAAGAACATAACTAATTTGGAAAAGGAACTCAAACCATTGGAGGTTGACAGTGCCTGGACAAGACTGACTGGAGGTCTCTCCTCTATAGGTAGTTGGTTTGCTAACCTAGGTAGAAACCTGTTGTGGAAAATATTGATGCCAATAGTTGTGATAGGTATAATTATATTGATTATTTTTATCTGCTGCAAATGTCAGAAGTGCAAAAGGAAATACACAGTAAATCAGAGAGGGGTGAAAAGAAATATTGATGAACTGGAATTAGAAGAAGTAAAGAATACAATCTATAAAAAGGCGAAAAATCACCACTCTCATAGAGAAGCTGAAAGAAAACTGAACAATAAATTTATTGAAATTGAAATGAGTGATGTGGATGAATGAGAAAAAGTTGGCATCTGTTTCCATTATGTAGTGATGATAGTAAATATCATCAAAGAGGGGATTGATGGAGCAAGGATTTGCACGTGAAGCGCCTTGCCCCGTACAAGAACCTCGCCAAATGTATAATATTACTAAAATCATTGTTGTCGTTCATTTACACGTTTTCCCAAACACGCGGGTGTCCCCGGATGCTTGCCTGTATGTCCTTTTTCATATTAACGAAGCTTGCACTAAGAAAAAACGGCTGCTTCGCTGAAATTCAGTTTGCGCATGCGTCGGTCATACCCATGTGATGTGACGCACTCGCATTCTGGAGGGAGTTCTGTGCACATGCGCATTGTTGCTAATATGGCCGCTTGACTCTCACCACGCTCTCTGCTATTGCTGCTGCTTTAGCCTATCTATCTTTTCGCACTAAACTTTAATGCTATAGTCATTATAAAGTAAGGGTTGGATAAGATTTTTCATGGTATACAGTGTGATCATTCTGGATGTGATATTAATTTGTTTTCGCTTACTTTTCATGTACCGCGTCTTTTGGGGGCTGGGAGTGCTTGAGCTACGCCATCTTTGACACTCCTCTGGGGTTTGCCATGTGACCTGGGAGAAACTCGACTGCGCAGAAGCTAAACCAAGCCAGCTGGCTCCTGAAGCAAAATGCGCCTGAGAACCCAGCACACAGTGTGGACAATCACCTTGAATTTAACAGACTTTGTTGCAACTGTCTTATGCGCTCATACTTTCTGTTGTACTCTATGGATGGGAACGTGAACCCAGGGGGCGGGTATGCAAACCTGAATATTAAATATGGGAAAGCTGAAATTTAGGAGGTGGTAATAATCGCACCACCTCTCCTGACCAATCAAAATATGGGAAACTGTCACTTGCAACATTAGTGGGTGGTCTGAGGGACCCCAGAACTGTATAATTGCCCTAGTTTAGCTTATGGAAATTGTCCGACTTGTCCGAGTAGCAGACCTGTCACTGACCCTACGATCTCAATAGGTGCTCAATCTGAAAGTGCTGCGGAGCACTTTGTCCATACTTTCCACAAGCTCCTAAGGGGTGGAAATTCCTAAGTGCTGGCGAAGCACTTTGCTGGGAGATTCGAAAATCCAATCGGGGTTTCTGGCGGATTACTTGCAGAAAGGGGTAACGCAGGCGTTGCTGTCCGAAGCTGTGGGTGTTGGTCGTTCCCTGGGAGGCCCAGTCCTTTGACCCGAACCTGAGGGGTATCCTGTCCTGATCTGTCCGTGGGTTGTACCTGTTCGCATTCTGGTGTGCCTTTTCTGAGGGTCCTTGTCCCCGTCTTCCCAACTGACCCGTGGCCAGGGTTGGTCTCAAATCTGAATTAGGTAAATATTGTCTGTGGGTTTGCGTATTCTCTGTATCTTGTTTTCTCTCTCTCTCTTCTCTCTTTCTTTAATCTATTAAAGCATTCTACCTGTGATATTGCTCTATTGCCATTGAAACATCCAGTATATGTGTCTGATTTAGTTTGGTTCCTTCTCTCCCCCCCTCCTTAGGAGCTCGTTGATCTTGTCATAAATGATAGCTTGTTCCCATTTTTCCCTTTCCTTTAGTGGATTGCAGTGAACTTAGTAAAGATAGTCTTAAGTGATAAGGATAAGTACATGTTTTAGATCCCTCCTCAACTCTTGTCTTAGTATAAAATTGCAGTGATTAGTTCTGTTCCAAAACCCTACCTCTGGTCTTCCCATATATCTTAATGGTCGTGATTTTCTTCGTGCAAAGTTACCTATTGGTGTTGATATTAATGTTTGACATAGTGTTCTGCATATCGCTTATTGTCTTGGCATCTTCTTTTTGAATTTTCATATAAAGTGTTAAATTTCATCAGGTGTCTGTGGTCATTTTACAGAAAAGTGGGTAAATATATGGACGTAAAAGAAATGTTTTAAGGTCCTGTCTACTATTTTCCCTTTTAGCTCCAGGTCCATCGTAAGTTTGTGCCTGTGGTAAGTCAGGTGCATGGTAAGCAGAGGTAATTCTGAACCATTGATTACTCATAGTAGCGTGCAAGGATCTCACCCGGTTCACGAGAATCACTGATTGAAATCAAATGCACGCCGGGGCCCAGTGCGTGTAAGAAATTGGTGACCCGGGTGAACTGCGCGCTCTATCAAGTCAACCGACGCGTTTCTGCCTGATGGCCTTTGTCACGGTAGGGAGACACTACTCTCATCATCTAGTTTAAGCAATTCCTGTTAAAAACAACCACATTGCATTCTGGAAGTAGTAGTGATTTTTATCTCTCCCAAACGACAGACATTGCATTTTATGTTTCCACAAGGCATTGCATTGCATTTTACATTCAAGGCATGTTCTTATTTTGGTCTAGTACCATATGACTAATTGCTTACTGACATAACCAATAGTTTCAAACATTATGGGATTAGTATTCTTACATTCTATTCTGTTATTACGGAAAAGAGACCGCATAGGGTACAATTTTGTATTGTCTCTCGCAAACATTATATTCTACATGTTTTTTATTTTCTACACATTTTTTAATTCATTTCATACGTGCTAGTACACTGTTTTTTGTTTTTTTTGTGTCTGTCAAGTAGTCTGGTATTGGATTAGTATCCATTGACTGTCCATACGCCTCGTGCACATTTGGTCAGAGTGTTCAGAGATACAATTTTGTTTGCAGTAATTTCTTTTTCCGGTCTCGAAATCTTTCATTTCGTGCGATGCAGTCCAAACCAAAAAACTCTATTCTTCTCCAATCATTATTTTGGCACTTGGCAAGATGTTTCGATGTTGCGTAGTTGTGTCTTTGTTCTTGACTGCTCTTATGTGCTCCAATATATTTTTTGAGCACGCATGTTGTGCTTCCAACGTATCTTTTCCCACATTTACATTGTATCACATAGACTACAAACTGCGTGTTGCATTTGATTCTTTGATTTATTGTTATGATTTTATCTTCTGGATCTGTTATTTGATCCTTACTTGTGGCAAGCTTTGCAACTTGAGCACTTCCTAAAACCTTTTTGTTGTTGTGTCAGCCATGTTTCTTTCTTTGGGGTTTGGAAGTGGCTTTTAACTATGTTATCCTTCAATGACCTTGCCTTTCAGTATGTTACCAATGGTCCCTTCCCAATAGTTAAAAAAAAGGAAAATATATATATATATATATATGCACAATGATCCAATGGTACAAAAGTAAGGGAATTGTAAAGAACAATACCGTGAACTATATGAATGTATATGCAACATTTTACAGAATATGGATGACGGTTATAAGCTATGGAATAGGCAGTAGTATGTTGTTTATTTCTATAGGCCTGGGATCATGTGACTAGGACCTGTACTTTAAATTCACTAGGTGAGTTACGACCATGTCATGTGATCAAGGGCTCCAGGGCCCGAAACGCGTCATGGCGGACGAGAGGTTGCACGAAGAGTCAAATAAACACGCGTTAAAATACTTGTTTGGGTCTGGTTCGTTTCTTTTGCCTCCAGTCTCCTGGTGCAAGCAGCGAAGTTCCTGGAATATATATATATATATATATATATATTCCCCCTAGAAACGCCCGTGCATGAGGACGCGACTCAGCAGCAGCTTTTCAACTTGACTTTATTTTAGGCATGCCGGCATTTTACATCCAGGTGATTTCGAACGCCCAACGCGTTTCGGAGATGCCTATCTCCTTGTTCACGGGCTTGGAAACGGCTGCATTGCCGAACAGGGAACCTCCGACATTTTTATCCTTTTTGATAGCCCTCCAATGGGCTTCTTTTTCCGAGTTCAAGGTTCACTCCTGGTGCAGGCTGGTCTTTGTGGTTCCCTTAATAATGTTAACCCTCCAATGGGTTCGGAAATGCGCCGTGAATTTGTCCATATTTTTATTACCCTCCAGTGGGTTTCCAGGATGCTTGTGCCGGTAATTAAACGAGGAAACTGCTGCTCCGCATTAGAGACAGTGGATAGTCCGGTGTCTCAGCGGTCTCCTTTTCTGTTTTCTGGAATTGGTGCATCCTCCCGGCTCGGACCCACCGGTAAACATTCCCCCTAGAAACGCCCGTGCATGAGGACGCGACTCAGCAGCAGCTTTTCAACTTGACTTTATTTTAGGCATGCCGGCATTTTACATCCAGGTGATTTCGAACGCCCAACGCGTTTCGGAGATGCCTATCTCCTTGTTCACGGGCTTGGAAACGGCTGCATTGCCGAACAGGGAACCTCCGACATTTTTATCCTTTTTGATAGCCCTCCAATGGGCTTCTTTTTCCGAGTTCAAGGTTCACTCCTGGTGCAGGCTGGTCTTTGTGGTTCCCTTAATAATGTTAACCCTCCAATGGGTTCGGAAATGCGCCGTGAATTTGTCCATATTTTTATTACCCTCCAGTGGGTTTCCAGGATGCTTGTGCCGGTAATTAAACGAGGAAACTGCTGCTCCGCATTAGAGACAGTGGATAGTCCGGTGTCTCAGCGGTCTCCTTTTCTGTTTTCTGGAATTGGTGCATCCTCCCGGCTCGGACCCACCGGTAAACATTCCCCCTAGAAACGCCCGTGCATGAGGACGCGACTCAGCAGCAGCTTTTCAACTTGACTTTATTTTAGGCATGCCGGCATTTTACATCCAGGTGATTTCGAACGCCCAACGCGTTTCGGAGATGCCTATCTCCTTGTTCACGGGCTTGGAAACGGCTGCATTGCCGAACAGGGAACCTCCGACATTTTTATCCTTTTTGATAGCCCTCCAATGGGCTTCTTTTTCCGAGTTCAAGGTTCACTCCTGGTGCAGGCTGGTCTTTGTGGTTCCCTTAATAATGTTAACCCTCCAATGGGTTCGGAAATGCGCCGTGAATTTGTCCATATTTTTATTACCCTCCAGTGGGTTTCCAGGATGCTTGTGCCGGTAATTAAACGAGGAAACTGCTGCTCCGCATTAGAGACAGTGGATAGTCCGGTGTCTCAGCGGTCTCCTTTTCTGTTTTCTGGAATTGGTGCATCCTCCCGGCTCGGACCCACCGGTAAACATTCCCCCTAGAAACGCCCGTGCATGAGGACGCGACTCAGCAGCAGCTTTTCAACTTGACTTTATTTTAGGCATGCCGGCATTTTACATCCAGGTGATTTCGAACGCCCAACGCGTTTCGGAGATGCCTATCTCCTTGTTCACGGGCTTGGAAACGGCTGCATTGCCGAACAGGGAACCTCCGACATTTTTATCCTTTTTGATAGCCCTCCAATGGGCTTCTTTTTCCGAGTTCAAGGTTCACTCCTGGTGCAGGCTGGTCTTTGTGGTTCCCTTAATAATGTTAACCCTCCAATGGGTTCGGAAATGCGCCGTGAATTTGTCCATATTTTTATTACCCTCCAGTGGGTTTCCAGGATGCTTGTGCCGGTAATTAAACGAGGAAACTGCTGCTCCGCATTAGAGACAGTGGATAGTCCGGTGTCGCAGCGGTCTCCTTTTCTGTTTTCTGGAATTGGTGCATCCTCCCGGCTCGGACCCACCGGTAAACATTCCCCCTAGAAACGCCCGTGCATGAGGACGCGACTCAGCAGCAGCTTTTCAACTTGACTTTATTTTAGGCATGCCGGCATTTTACATCCAGGTGATTTCGAACGCCCAACGCGTTTCGGAGATGCCTATCTCCTTGTTCACGGGCTTGGAAACGGCTGCATTGCCGAACAGGGAACCTCCGACATTTTTATCCTTTTTGATAGCCCTCCAATGGGCTTCTTTTTCCGAGTTCAAGGTTCACTCCTGGTGCAGGCTGGTCTTTGTGGTTCCCTTAATAATGTTAACCCTCCAATGGGTTCGGAAATGCGCCGTGAATTTGTCCATATTTTTATTACCCTCCAGTGGGTTTCCAGGATGCTTGTGCCGGTAATTAAACGAGGAAACTGCTGCTCCGCATTAGAGACAGTGGATAGTCCGGTGTCTCAGCGGTCTCCTTTTCTGTTTTCTGGAATTGGTGCATCCTCCCGGCTCGGACCCACCGGTAAACATTCCCCCTAGAAACGCCCGTGCATGAGGACGCGACTCAGCAGCAGCTTTTCAACTTGACTTTATTTTAGGCATGCCGGCATTTTACATCCAGGTGATTTCGAACGCCCAACGCGTTTCGGAGATGCCTATCTCCTTGTTCACGGGCTTGGAAACGGCTGCATTGCCGAACAGGGAACCTCCGACATTTTTATCCTTTTTGATAGCCCTCCAATGGGCTTCTTTTTCCGAGTTCAAGGTTCACTCCTGGTGCAGGCTGGTCTTTGTGGTTCCCTTAATAATGTTAACCCTCCAATGGGTTCGGAAATGCGCCGTGAATTTGTCCATATTTTTATTACCCTCCAGTGGGTTTCCAGGATGCTTGTGCCGGTAATTAAACGAGGAAACTGCTGCTCCGCATTAGAGACAGTGGATAGTCCGGTGTCTCAGCGGTCTCCTTTTCTGTTTTCTGGAATTGGTGCATCCTCCCGGCTCGGACCCACCGGTAAACATTCCCCCTAGAAACGCCCGTGCATGAGGACGCGACTCAGCAGCAGCTTTTCAACTTGACTTTATTTTAGGCATGCCGGCATTTTACATCCAGGTGATTTCGAACGCCCAACGCGTTTCGGAGATGCCTATCTCCTTGTTCACGGGCTTGGAAACGGCTGCATTGCCGAACAGGGAACCTCCGACATTTTTATCCTTTTTGATAGCCCTCCAATGGGCTTCTTTTTCCGAGTTCAAGGTTCACTCCTGGTGCAGGCTGGTCTTTGTGGTTCCCTTAATAATGTTAACCCTCCAATGGGTTCGGAAATGCGCCGTGAATTTGTCCATATTTTTATTACCCTCCAGTGGGTTTCCAGGATGCTTGTGCCGGTAATTAAACGAGGAAACTGCTGCTCCGCATTAGAGACAGTGGATAGTCCGGTGTCTCAGCGGTCTCCTTTTCTGTTTTCTGGAATTGGTGCATCCTCCCGGCTCGGACCCACCGGTAAACATTCCCCCTAGAAACGCCCGTGCATGAGGACGCGACTCAGCAGCAGCTTTTCAACTTGACTTTATTTTAGGCATGCCGGCATTTTACATCCAGGTGATTTCGAACGCCCAACGCGTTTCGGAGATGCCTATCTCCTTGTTCACGGGCTTGGAAACGGCTGCATTGCCGAACAGGGAACCTCCGACATTTTTATCCTTTTTGATAGCCCTCCAATGGGCTTCTTTTTCCGAGTTCAAGGTTCACTCCTGGTGCAGGCTGGTCTTTGTGGTTCCCTTAATAATGTTAACCCTCCAATGGGTTCGGAAATGCGCCGTGAATTTGTCCATATTTTTATTACCCTCCAGTGGGTTTCCAGGATGCTTGTGCCGGTAATTAAACGAGGAAACTGCTGCTCCGCATTAGAGACAGTGGATAGTCCGGTGTCTCAGCGGTCTCCTTTTCTGTTTTCTGGAATTGGTGCATCCTCCCGGCTCGGACCCACCGGTAAACATTCCCCCTAGAAACGCCCGTGCATGAGGACGCGACTCAGCAGCAGCTTTTCAACTTGACTTTATTTTAGGCATGCCGGCATTTTACATCCAGGTGATTTCGAACGCCCAACGCGTTTCGGAGATGCCTATCTCCTTGTTCACGGGCTTGGAAACGGCTGCATTGCCGAACAGGGAACCTCCGACATTTTTATCCTTTTTGATAGCCCTCCAATGGGCTTCTTTTTCCGAGTTCAAGGTTCACTCCTGGTGCAGGCTGGTCTTTGTGGTTCCCTTAATAATGTTAACCCTCCAATGGGTTCGGAAATGCGCCGTGAATTTGTCCATATTTTTATTACCCTCCAGTGGGTTTCCAGGATGCTTGTGCCGGTAATTAAACGAGGAAACTGCTGCTCCGCATTAGAGACAGTGGATAGTCCGGTGTCTCAGCGGTCTCCTTTTCTGTTTTCTGGAATTGGTGCATCCTCCCGGCTCGGACCCACCGGTAAACATTCCCCCTAGAAACGCCCGTGCATGAGGACGCGACTCAGCAGCAGCTTTTCAACTTGACTTTATTTTAGGCATGCCGGCATTTTACATCCAGGTGATTTCGAACGCCCAACGCGTTTCGGAGATGCCTATCTCCTTGTTCACGGGCTTGGAAACGGCTGCATTGCCGAACAGGGAACCTCCGACATTTTTATCCTTTTTGATAGCCCTCCAATGGGCTTCTTTTTCCGAGTTCAAGGTTCACTCCTGGTGCAGGCTGGTCTTTGTGGTTCCCTTAATAATGTTAACCCTCCAATGGGTTCGGAAATGCGCCGTGAATTTGTCCATATTTTTATTACCCTCCAGTGGGTTTCCAGGATGCTTGTGCCGGTAATTAAACGAGGAAACTGCTGCTCCGCATTAGAGACAGTGGATAGTCCGGTGTCTCAGCGGTCTCCTTTTCTGTTTTCTGGAATTGGTGCATCCTCCCGGCTCGGACCCACCGGTAAACATTCCCCCTAGAAACGCCCGTGCATGAGGACGCGACTCAGCAGCAGCTTTTCAACTTGACTTTATTTTAGGCATGCCGGCATTTTACATCCAGGTGATTTCGAACGCCCAACGCGTTTCGGAGATGCCTATCTCCTTGTTCACGGGCTTGGAAACGGCTGCATTGCCGAACAGGGAACCTCCGACATTTTTATCCTTTTTGATAGCCCTCCAATGGGCTTCTTTTTCCGAGTTCAAGGTTCACTCCTGGTGCAGGCTGGTCTTTGTGGTTCCCTTAATAATGTTAACCCTCCAATGGGTTCGGAAATGCGCCGTGAATTTGTCCATATTTTTATTACCCTCCAGTGGGTTTCCAGGATGCTTGTGCCGGTAATTAAACGAGGAAACTGCTGCTCCGCATTAGAGACAGTGGATAGTCCGGTGTCGCAGCGGTCTCCTTTTCTGTTTTCTGGAATTGGTGCATCCTCCCGGCTCGGACCCACCGGTAAACATTCCCCCTAGAAACGCCCGTGCATGAGGACGCGACTCAGCAGCAGCTTTTCAACTTGACTTTATTTTAGGCATGCCGGCATTTTACATCCAGGTGATTTCGAACGCCCAACGCGTTTCGGAGATGCCTATCTCCTTGTTCACGGGCTTGGAAACGGCTGCATTGCCGAACAGGGAACCTCCGACATTTTTATCCTTTTTGATAGCCCTCCAATGGGCTTCTTTTTCCGAGTTCAAGGTTCACTCCTGGTGCAGGCTGGTCTTTGTGGTTCCCTTAATAATGTTAACCCTCCAATGGGTTCGGAAATGCGCCGTGAATTTGTCCATATTTTTATTACCCTCCAGTGGGTTTCCAGGATGCTTGTGCCGGTAATTAAACGAGGAAACTGCTGCTCCGCATTAGAGACAGTGGATAGTCCGGTGTCTCAGCGGTCTCCTTTTCTGTTTTCTGGAATTGGTGCATCCTCCCGGCTCGGACCCACCGGTAAACATTCCCCCTAGAAACGCCCGTGCATGAGGACGCGACTCAGCAGCAGCTTTTCAACTTGACTTTATTTTAGGCATGCCGGCATTTTACATCCAGGTGATTTCGAACGCCCAACGCGTTTCGGAGATGCCTATCTCCTTGTTCACGGGCTTGGAAACGGCTGCATTGCCGAACAGGGAACCTCCGACATTTTTATCCTTTTTGATAGCCCTCCAATGGGCTTCTTTTTCCGAGTTCAAGGTTCACTCCTGGTGCAGGCTGGTCTTTGTGGTTCCCTTAATAATGTTAACCCTCCAATGGGTTCGGAAATGCGCCGTGAATTTGTCCATATTTTTATTACCCTCCAGTGGGTTTCCAGGATGCTTGTGCCGGTAATTAAACGAGGAAACTGCTGCTCCGCATTAGAGACAGTGGATAGTCCGGTGTCTCAGCGGTCTCCTTTTCTGTTTTCTGGAATTGGTGCATCCTCCCGGCTCGGACCCACCGGTAAACATTCCCCCTAGAAACGCCCGTGCATGAGGACGCGACTCAGCAGCAGCTTTTCAACTTGACTTTATTTTAGGCATGCCGGCATTTTACATCCAGGTGATTTCGAACGCCCAACGCGTTTCGGAGATGCCTATCTCCTTGTTCACGGGCTTGGAAACGGCTGCATTGCCGAACAGGGAACCTCCGACATTTTTATCCTTTTTGATAGCCCTCCAATGGGCTTCTTTTTCCGAGTTCAAGGTTCACTCCTGGTGCAGGCTGGTCTTTGTGGTTCCCTTAATAATGTTAACCCTCCAATGGGTTCGGAAATGCGCCGTGAATTTGTCCATATTTTTATTACCCTCCAGTGGGTTTCCAGGATGCTTGTGCCGGTAATTAAACGAGGAAACTGCTGCTCCGCATTAGAGACAGTGGATAGTCCGGTGTCTCAGCGGTCTCCTTTTCTGTTTTCTGGAATTGGTGCATCCTCCCGGCTCGGACCCACCGGTAAACATTCCCCCTAGAAACGCCCGTGCATGAGGACGCGACTCAGCAGCAGCTTTTCAACTTGACTTTATTTTAGGCATGCCGGCATTTTACATCCAGGTGATTTCGAACGCCCAACGCGTTTCGGAGATGCCTATCTCCTTGTTCACGGGCTTGGAAACGGCTGCATTGCCGAACAGGGAACCTCCGACATTTTTATCCTTTTTGATAGCCCTCCAATGGGCTTCTTTTTCCGAGTTCAAGGTTCACTCCTGGTGCAGGCTGGTCTTTGTGGTTCCCTTAATAATGTTAACCCTCCAATGGGTTCGGAAATGCGCCGTGAATTTGTCCATATTTTTATTACCCTCCAGTGGGTTTCCAGGATGCTTGTGCCGGTAATTAAACGAGGAAACTGCTGCTCCGCATTAGAGACAGTGGATAGTCCGGTGTCTCAGCGGTCTCCTTTTCTGTTTTCTGGAATTGGTGCATCCTCCCGGCTCGGACCCACCGGTAAACATTCCCCCTAGAAACGCCCGTGCATGAGGACGCGACTCAGCAGCAGCTTTTCAACTTGACTTTATTTTAGGCATGCCGGCATTTTACATCCAGGTGATTTCGAACGCCCAACGCGTTTCGGAGATGCCTATCTCCTTGTTCACGGGCTTGGAAACGGCTGCATTGCCGAACAGGGAACCTCCGACATTTTTATCCTTTTTGATAGCCCTCCAATGGGCTTCTTTTTCCGAGTTCAAGGTTCACTCCTGGTGCAGGCTGGTCTTTGTGGTTCCCTTAATAATGTTAACCCTCCAATGGGTTCGGAAATGCGCCGTGAATTTGTCCATATTTTTATTACCCTCCAGTGGGTTTCCAGGATGCTTGTGCCGGTAATTAAACGAGGAAACTGCTGCTCCGCATTAGAGACAGTGGATAGTCCGGTGTCTCAGCGGTCTCCTTTTCTGTTTTCTGGAATTGGTGCATCCTCCCGGCTCGGACCCACCGGTAAACATTCCCCCTAGAAACGCCCGTGCATGAGGACGCGACTCAGCAGCAGCTTTTCAACTTGACTTTATTTTAGGCATGCCGGCATTTTACATCCAGGTGATTTCGAACGCCCAACGCGTTTCGGAGATGCCTATCTCCTTGTTCACGGGCTTGGAAACGGCTGCATTGCCGAACAGGGAACCTCCGACATTTTTATCCTTTTTGATAGCCCTCCAATGGGCTTCTTTTTCCGAGTTCAAGGTTCACTCCTGGTGCAGGCTGGTCTTTGTGGTTCCCTTAATAATGTTAACCCTCCAATGGGTTCGGAAATGCGCCGTGAATTTGTCCATATTTTTATTACCCTCCAGTGGGTTTCCAGGATGCTTGTGCCGGTAATTAAACGAGGAAACTGCTGCTCCGCATTAGAGACAGTGGATAGTCCGGTGTCTCAGCGGTCTCCTTTTCTGTTTTCTGGAATTGGTGCATCCTCCCGGCTCGGACCCACCGGTAAACATTCCCCCTAGAAACGCCCGTGCATGAGGACGCGACTCAGCAGCAGCTTTTCAACTTGACTTTATTTTAGGCATGCCGGCATTTTACATCCAGGTGATTTCGAACGCCCAACGCGTTTCGGAGATGCCTATCTCCTTGTTCACGGGCTTGGAAACGGCTGCATTGCCGAACAGGGAACCTCCGACATTTTTATCCTTTTTGATAGCCCTCCAATGGGCTTCTTTTTCCGAGTTCAAGGTTCACTCCTGGTGCAGGCTGGTCTTTGTGGTTCCCTTAATAATGTTAACCCTCCAATGGGTTCGGAAATGCGCCGTTGGAGGGCTATCAAAAAGGATAAAAATGTCGGAGGTTCCCTGTTCGGCAATGCAGCCGTTTCCAAGCCCGTGAACAAGGAGATAGGCATCTCCGAAACGCGTTGGGCGTTCGAAATCACCTGGATGTAAAATGCCGGCATGCCTAAAATAAAGTCAAGTTGAAAAGCTGCTGCTGAGTCGCGTCCTCATGCACGGGCGTTTCTAGGGGGAATGTTTACCGGTGGGTCCGAGCCGGGAGGATGCACCAATTCCAGAAAACAGAAAAGGAGACCGCTGAGACACCGGACTATCCACTGTCTCTAATGCGGAGCAGCAGTTTCCTCGTTTAATTACCGGCACAAGCATCCTGGAAACCCACTGGAGGGTAATAAAAATATGGACAAATTCACGGCGCATTTCCGAACCCATTGGAGGGTTAACATTATTAAGGGAACCACAAAGACCAGCCTGCACCAGGAGTGAACCTTGAACTCGGAAAAAGAAGCCCATTGGAGGGCTATCAAAAAGGATAAAAATGTCGGAGGTTCCCTGTTCGGCAATGCAGCCGTTTCCAAGCCCGTGAACAAGGAGATAGGCATCTCCGAAACGCGTTGGGTGTTCGAAATCACCTGGATGTAAAATGCCGGCATGCCTAAAATAAAGTCAAGTTGAAAAGCTGCTGCTGAGTCGCGTCCTCATGCACGGGCGTTTCTAGGGGGAATGTTTACCGGTGGGTCCGAGCCGGGAGGATGCACCAATTCCAGAAAACAGAAAAGGAGACCGCTGAGACACCGGACTATCCACTGTCTCTAATGCGGAGCAGCAGTTTCCTCGTTTAATTACCGGCACAAGCATCCTGGAAACCCACTGGAGGGTAATAAAAATATGGACAAATTCACGGCGCATTTCCGAACCCATTGGAGGGTTAACATTATTAAGGGAACCACAAAGACCAGCCTGCACCAGGAGTGAACCTTGAACTCGGAAAAAGAAGCCCATTGGAGGGCTATCAAAAAGGATAAAAATGTCGGAGGTTCCCTGTTCGGCAATGCAGCCGTTTCCAAGCCCGTGAACAAGGAGATAGGCATCTCCGAAACGCGTTGGGCGTTCGAAATCACCTGGATGTAAAATGCCGGCATGCCTAAAATAAAGTCAAGTTGAAAAGCTGCTGCTGAGTCGCGTCCTCATGCACGGGCGTTTCTAGGGGGAATGTTTACCGGTGGGTCCGAGCCGGGAGGATGCACCAATTCCAGAAAACAGAAAAGGAGACCGCTGAGACACCGGACTATCCACTGTCTCTAATGCGGAGCAGCAGTTTCCTCGTTTAATTACCGGCACAAGCATCCTGGAAACCCACTGGAGGGTAATAAAAATATGGACAAATTCACGGCGCATTTCCGAACCCATTGGAGGGTTAACATTATTAAGGGAACCACAAAGACCAGCCTGCACCAGGAGTGAACCTTGAACTCGGAAAAAGAAGCCCATTGGAGGGCTATCAAAAAGGATAAAAATGTCGGAGGTTCCCTGTTCGGCAATGCAGCCGTTTCCAAGCCCGTGAACAAGGAGATAGGCATCTCCGAAACGCGTTGGGCGTTCGAAATCACCTGGATGTAAAATGCCGGCATGCCTAAAATAAAGTCAAGTTGAAAAGCTGCTGCTGAGTCGCGTCCTCATGCACGGGCGTTTCTAGGGGGAATGTTTACCGGTGGGTCCGAGCCGGGAGGATGCACCAATTCCAGAAAACAGAAAAGGAGACCGCTGAGACACCGGACTATCCACTGTCTCTAATGCGGAGCAGCAGTTTCCTCGTTTAATTACCGGCACAAGCATCCTGGAAACCCACTGGAGGGTAATAAAAATATGGACAAATTCACGGCGCATTTCCGAACCCATTGGAGGGTTAACATTATTAAGGGAACCACAAAGACCAGCCTGCACCAGGAGTGAACCTTGAACTCGGAAAAAGAAGCCCATTGGAGGGCTATCAAAAAGGATAAAAATGTCGGAGGTTCCCTGTTCGGCAATGCAGCCGTTTCCAAGCCCGTGAACAAGGAGATAGGCATCTCCGAAACGCGTTGGGCGTTCGAAATCACCTGGATGTAAAATGCCGGCATGCCTAAAATAAAGTCAAGTTGAAAAGCTGCTGCTGAGTCGCGTCCTCATGCACGGGCGTTTCTAGGGGGAATGTTTACCGGTGGGTCCGAGCCGGGAGGATGCACCAATTCCAGAAAACAGAAAAGGAGACCGCTGAGACACCGGACTATCCACTGTCTCTAATGCGGAGCAGCAGTTTCCTCGTTTAATTACCGGCACAAGCATCCTGGAAACCCACTGGAGGGTAATAAAAATATGGACAAATTCACGGCGCATTTCCGAACCCATTGGAGGGTTAACATTATTAAGGGAACCACAAAGACCAGCCTGCACCAGGAGTGAACCTTGAACTCGGAAAAAGAAGCCCATTGGAGGGCTATCAAAAAGGATAAAAATGTCGGAGGTTCCCTGTTCGGCAATGCAGCCGTTTCCAAGCCCGTGAACAAGGAGATAGGCATCTCCGAAACGCGTTGGGCGTTCGAAATCACCTGGATGTAAAATGCCGGCATGCCTAAAATAAAGTCAAGTTGAAAAGCTGCTGCTGAGTCGCGTCCTCATGCACGGGCGTTTCTAGGGGGAATGTTTACCGGTGGGTCCGAGCCGGGAGGATGCACCAATTCCAGAAAACAGAAAAGGAGACCGCTGAGACACCGGACTATCCACTGTCTCTAATGCGGAGCAGCAGTTTCCTCGTTTAATTACCGGCACAAGCATCCTGGAAACCCACTGGAGGGTAATAAAAATATGGACAAATTCACGGCGCATTTCCGAACCCATTGGAGGGTTAACATTATTAAGGGAACCACAAAGACCAGCCTGCACCAGGAGTGAACCTTGAACTCGGAAAAAGAAGCCCATTGGAGGGCTATCAAAAAGGATAAAAATGTCGGAGGTTCCCTGTTCGGCAATGCAGCCGTTTCCAAGCCCGTGAACAAGGAGATAGGCATCTCCGAAACGCGTTGGGCGTTCGAAATCACCTGGATGTAAAATGCCGGCATGCCTAAAATAAAGTCAAGTTGAAAAGCTGCTGCTGAGTCGCGTCCTCATGCACGGGCGTTTCTAGGGGGAATGTTTACCGGTGGGTCCGAGCCGGGAGGATGCACCAATTCCAGAAAACAGAAAAGGAGACCGCTGAGACACCGGACTATCCACTGTCTCTAATGCGGAGCAGCAGTTTCCTCGTTTAATTACCGGCACAAGCATCCTGGAAACCCACTGGAGGGTAATAAAAATATGGACAAATTCACGGCGCATTTCCGAACCCATTGGAGGGTTAACATTATTAAGGGAACCACAAAGACCAGCCTGCACCAGGAGTGAACCTTGAACTCGGAAAAAGAAGCCCATTGGAGGGCTATCAAAAAGGATAAAAATGTCGGAGGTTCCCTGTTCGGCAATGCAGCCGTTTCCAAGCCCGTGAACAAGGAGATAGGCATCTCCGAAACGCGTTGGGCGTTCGAAATCACCTGGATGTAAAATGCCGGCATGCCTAAAATAACGTCAAGTTGAAAAGCTGCTGCTGAGTCGCGTCCTCATGCACGGGCGTTTCTAGGGGGAATGTTTACCGGTGGGTCCGAGCCGGGAGGATGCACCAATTCCAGAAAACAGAAAAGGAGACCGCTGAGACACCGGACTATCCACTGTCTCTAATGCGGAGCAGCAGTTTCCTCGTTTAATTACCGGCACAAGCATCCTGGAAACCCACTGGAGGGTAATAAAAATATGGACAAATTCACGGCGCATTTCCGAACCCATTGGAGGGTTAACATTATTAAGGGAACCACAAAGACCAGCCTGCACCAGGAGTGAACCTTGAACTCGGAAAAAGAAGCCCATTGGAGGGCTATCAAAAAGGATAAAAATGTCGGAGGTTCCCTGTTCGGCAATGCAGCCGTTTCCAAGCCCGTGAACAAGGAGATAGGCATCTCCGAAACGCGTTGGGCGTTCGAAATCACCTGGATGTAAAATGCCGGCATGCCTAAAATAAAGTCAAGTTGAAAAGCTGCTGCTGAGTCGCGTCCTCATGCACGGGCGTTTCTAGGGGGAATGTTTACCGGTGGGTCCGAGCCGGGAGGATGCACCAATTCCAGAAAACAGAAAAGGAGACCGCTGAGACACCGGACTATCCACTGTCTCTAATGCGGAGCAGCAGTTTCCTCGTTTAATTACCGGCACAAGCATCCTGGAAACCCACTGGAGGGTAATAAAAATATGGACAAATTCACGGCGCATTTCCGAACCCATTGGAGGGTTAACATTATTAAGGGAACCACAAAGACCAGCCTGCACCAGGAGTGAACCTTGAACTCGGAAAAAGAAGCCCATTGGAGGGCTATCAAAAAGGATAAAAATGTCGGAGGTTCCCTGTTCGGCAATGCAGCCGTTTCCAAGCCCGTGAACAAGGAGATAGGCATCTCCGAAACGCGTTGGGCGTTCGAAATCACCTGGATGTAAAATGCCGGCATGCCTAAAATAAAGTCAAGCTGAAAAGCTGCTGCTGAGTCGCGTCCTCATGCACGGGCGTTTCTAGGGGGAATGTTTACCGGTGGGTCCGAGCCGGGAGGATGCACCAATTCCAGAAAACAGAAAAGGAGACCGCTGAGACACCGGACTATCCACTGTCTCTAATGCGGAGCAGCAGTTTCCTCGTTTAATTACCAGCACAAGCATCCTGGAAACCCACTGGAGGGTAATAAAAATATGGACAAATTCACGGCGCATTTCCGAACCCATTGGAGGGTTAACATTATTAAGGGAACCACAAAGACCAGCCTGCACCAGGAGTGAACCTTGAACTCGGAAAAAGAAGCCCATTGGAGGGCTATCAAAAAGGATAAAAATGTCGGAGGTTCCCTGTTCGGCAATGCAGCCGTTTCCAAGCCCGTGAACAAGGAGATAGGCATCTCCGAAACGCGTTGGGCGTTCGAAATCACCTGGATGTAAAATGCCGGCATGCCTAAAATAAAGTCAAGTTGAAAAGCTGCTGCTGAGTCGCGTCCTCATGCACGGGCGTTTCTAGGGGGAATATATATATATATATATATATATATATATATATATATATATATATATATATATATATATATCCAATTACCACTCCGGTGCTAGTACCACCCAAAGGAGAAAAACACGGAAATGTCTTTGATCACTGCTGGCTACAGTGACTTTTGCCAGGTGCGAAATATTTTCAGTCAGGATGACGCGTTTCGGCTAACAAGTAGCCTTGCCCACATACCTGAGCTGCTCAAACAAGTGTGTTTAAATACATTGGTGCTTACAGTCATGTGTTAACAGAACAACACAAATAATGAAAAGTGAAAACATACTGCGTGCATGAAAACTACAAAACCAACATAATACTGGGCTTGTAAATTCAAACTATTTTTGTCCAAATAATAAAATAGCATTCATATATATTTAAATCATTCATGTACAAATACTAGGTGTAGTTTTCGAACTTGATGTGAAATTAATGCATCTTTTATAGAAAATGAATGCATATGGCACATAATGTCAATACGCAAATGTATAGGATATTTAAAATGTCCGTTTGATTATATGTACAAATACCTCAGTATACTTTTATGTGTAGGATTCAATTACTGCACCCTTTGGAAACAATAAATAAATGTATGAGTACATACTTGGGGAGAAATTGAGCATGCAACTAAAATTCATCCCATTGCAGTAAAGTTAATAGTAGACGGTCTATGATTGCACAAATACCCTCCCGCATGGTGGTGTAGGTTCTACCGTCTATTAATACTTCTATGATGGTAGAACTTATTGTTTTGTTTGGTTTGCACAAATGTGTGATGTTTTTCTAAGTCGAATCGCTTCTAATGGACTCTATTATACTGCCCTAAATCTCTTTTGAATATATATTTTTTGGCTCTCACCTCCCCTTTCTACTTCCAAAGGTTATGCAGGTTTCTGGAAAGGGGCGACCACTCGGTCCCCCCGAACGTATGGTGGAGTACCCCGATCCCCCCGGGAAGCCATTTTGGGCGGGAGGCGCGTCTCGGCTGGTATGCCCAAAGCGGCGTAGCCGGGGCGCGCTTTTTCCCGCCCAAGAGTGGGTAGTCCTAGACACTGAAGCCGTCAGCCACGCCCCTGGAGGCAGGAGGAGGCGGGTTTACGCCCGCCCAAAGAAGAATAAAAGGAGAGATAATCCAAGGAAGCATCCTCTTGTTCCTGTGCTCTGAAGCTGCACCTCCTCGCTGCACGTGAGCTCGAGACGGAACGAAGAGCCAATTTTGAAATTTGTAATTTCTCTCTTTTCTCTTCTAGCACTGCAAATCGCGTCCAGGACCTTTCACCTACGTGGGGAAAATGCCGGGCAAGAGAGTCGCAAAGAAGGTCAGCACCGACCAAATGCTCCGGATGTTGGTGAAAGACATGGCAGAGATGAAGAGAAAAATGGCGGCCAGGGACGGTGCGGGAAGGCCGAAAAGATCCAACCCGGCGGAGGTCCCGGCCGGAAGAAGGAAGAGGGCCAGGAATGGGGCAAATGAGGACGAGGTCCCAGTTCCGGAGGCTCCCCCGGCGAGCCCTCCTAGGCCAGCGGAGATTCCCGCGCCGGCTCCCGCCGAGGGCCAGCGGATCCCCATGGTGGTTACCCCAGTGAACGATGGGGACATGCCCCCGGAGTTGGCCGCCCAGCTGGCGGCATGGTTGGGTACTAGCAGCGGGGGTTCCGTGGCTCCGGGGGACACGGCCGAGGAGGCCAAGCAATTAATGAGGCAGTTGCGGCAGTCATGGGAGGCCGCAAAACCACCTTGTCCGTTTGTTTCCCCGCAGGCTCCAGTAGGTCAACCCGCAGCTGGCACGAGTTCGGCAGCAACGGCGGTTACAGCTTCTAGCTCAGGTAAGCAGCTAATGCCGATTGCGGGGAAGGGGTCTGTACCCTCGAGAAGGGAGAAATTGGCTCAGCATATCCCGATGGAAATCAAAGAACGGATATGGGCTGAGAAATATGTAAACATGTTTTCCTTGCTAACTGATCATTACGAGATTGAGCATGTGAAAGTCCAGAAAGAGCTTATGCATCCGAGTGTTTGGCGCGCCAAAATGGCCGCTTTTAGAGTCGATGAGACGATAGGTAATTGGGGCAGAGCATTTGGCATATTCACTTCAATTATGGGGGAACGGAGACCTGAACTGTTGGCCGAGTTACCTGTGTACCAGACACGTATTATGGAATTTTCTCAGACATATGCGGGCAATGAGTGGTTTTGCTATGATAATATTTTTCGCAAGGCCAAGGAGTTCGACACGTGCCTGACATGGGATTGTTACGACTCCATTTCTTGGCAAAAAATGGAGAACTCAGGCATGTTAAAGGCGCCATTGTTGGGGGGGGCGGGGGTGAGTTTTCCCGCCATTCATCTGAGGCGCCCTGTCGGGCGGGGGCAAGTAATGAGCATCACCCAAGGTCGAATGGCAATGCAGGTAAGAAAGGGGTATGCTGGAACTTTAACAGGGGAAAGTGTACGAGGCCCCAGGGGTCATGCAAGTTTAGGCACGACTGTGGGGGTGTGGACAGTCCTCGCATCCCGAGACCATGTGCAGAGCCAAAACGGGTGATAACGGAAGTAGGGGAAGCGCCAAACAGGTCTGACATAGTCCGAGGGGCGCCTTTACCTACACCAGTTGATACCATGGCAACGATTCCTTGGCTCAGTGAATACCCGGATCATGTCTCCGCTGGGGTGTTGCGAGACGGTTTTTCCTATGGTTTCCGCATCCCGGTGGGGAATTTTCAGGGTAAAGCGCACTGTAGGAACCAACTATCGGTCCTGCATAATACGGCGGTGGTGCAAGCGAAGATTGGGAAAGAGGTGGCCCGGGGTCGGGTTGCGGGACCATTCGACATGCCACCAGTTCCTAATTTTGTTTGTTCACCCTTGGGAGTGGTCCCCAAGAAGGACCCGGGTGAGTTTAGACTGATACATAATTTGTCAGCTCCGAGAGGTCTGTCAGTTAATGATGCGATAGACCCGGAGGTTTGTTCGGTGCGGTACGCATCCTTCGATGATGCAGTCGCCATGTTGAATCGCCTGGGGCCCGGAGCGCTGATGGCCAAATCAGACATCGAGTCAGCGTTCCGGTTGCTCCCGGTACACCCAGACGATCAGCGTCTCCTGGGCTTTATGTTTCAGGGGCGCTATTACATGGATAAATGTATGCCAATGGGCTGTTCCATATCTTGTGCTTATTTTGAGAAATTCAGTTGTTTCCTGCAATGGGCATTCACAAGAATGACGGGGTTTCAGCATGTTATGCATTACCTTGACGATTTTCTGTTCCTGGGGGCTGCCGGGGATACAGAATGTGCACAGGCTTTAAAAGAATTTTGTGATCTGATGAGGCAGTTTGGTGTGCCATTGGCGCCATGTAAGACTGTGGGGCCATCAACTTCGCTCGAGTTTCTTGGAATAGAGCTCAATTCCGAAGAAGGTTGCTTCCGGTTGCCAGAAGAAAAGGTGCGGAAATTCAGGGCCTCGCTTGAGGCATGCATTAGGGAAACTAAGGTGAACTTGCATCAATTGCAACAGACTATGGGTCAGTTGAATTTTGCCCTTAGGATAATGCCAATGGCCCGCCCTTTTTCCCACTCGATTGCACAAGCCATGGTCGGTCTTAAAGAGGGACACCACCGCACGAGGCTCTCGGCAGAGATTCGCCAGGACATGCGCATTTGGTTGGCATTCCTGGCGGATTTCAATGGTCGGGTTGTCTGGACCAAGCCGGCGGTGTCCTCCGAGGAGTTGGGGCTGTGGACAGATTCGGCGGGCAGTATAGGCTTTGGCGCCATATTTGGCAATCACTGGACGGCTCAAAGGTGGCCGCCATGGTGGCACAAGTGTGGGCTTACAAGTAACATTGCTTTTCTCGAACTGTTCCCTATTCTGGTGGCTTTGAAAACATGGCCTGAGGGGTTTAGGGATCACTCTGTGGTGTTCTGGTCTGATAACATGACCGTGGTTGAGTGTATCAATAGTCAGGCAGCACGATGTAAATGGATTCTGAGGTTGCTCAAAGAAATTGTTTTACTATGTATGCAATTGAACGTGCTCTTTAGAGCGAGGCATGTGCCAGGGGTGCTGAATCAGGCTGCTGATGCGCTTTCTCGTTTCCGTATGCAGGCCTTCTGGGGTTTTCTGCCCACAGCGGACCCGGTGGCGGCACCATTTCCCGAAGCTCTCTGGTCTCTCGGTGCCCTGAACTACAAAACCTCGTGGGAGAGAGTTTAGCACCCAGGACAAGGAAGGCATATGAAGGGGCGTTCCGTTCCTATTGGTCCTTTTTGGGTTCTGCTAGGAGGGAGCTTTGGGGCCAGGAAGAATTTGTCATAGAGTTTTTACTGTCATTACGCAGGACAGGCAAATCGGTGGCTACGGCCCAGAGGCATCGGGCCGCCATTTCCTTCATGGCGCGGGCCCATGGTATCCAGGATCCTACAGCGTCTTTCCTAGTACAGAAAGCGCTGCGTGGGTCGCAACGCCTTGAGGGTCGCAGAATAGATGAAAGGCACCCGATAGGTCTGGAGAGGTTGGCCCTGTTACTGTCCGTACTCCCTGCAACATGTTCATCCCAGTCGGAAACAGTGTTATTCCGGGCCGCTTTTGCATTAGCATTCCATGGGGCTATGCGGGTAAGCGAACTGGTGGCAAGAAACAAGCAGGATATGGGGGGTGGTTTGTGCCGAGAGCACATTCAAGTGAAAGGGGAGACGATGATTGTCTCGTTTGTCAGGTCCAAGACCGATCAGGGGGCGATCGGGGACAGTGTAGTAGTCCAGCGGATTCCCGGATCACCCATGTGCCCGGTTGCATGCGTTGAGGAGTATTTGGCGCAGAGGGCGGCATCATGGGGGGGGACATTGCTGAGGCACGCAGATGCCACCCTACTGACAAGGTTTCAGTTCCAGCGGGTGCTTGCAATGGCAATTTCGGCCGCGGGCTTGAACCCGGGCGAGTTTGGGACTCATTCCCTCCGGATAGGGGCTGCTACAGAGGCTACAGCCAGGGGTCTGAGTGTGGAAAAAGTGAAACAGTTGGGGCGTTGGTCCTCGAATTGTTACAAAAGGTATGTGCGGTTGCACATGTTGTGAAGCTGATATCATGTACTCACGCTTCTTGTCTTTGTTTGGTTACAGTTTCGCAAACCTACGAGGCGGGGCGGACTGTGCAGTCGACCCGACACCTGGGAACCAGCGGTCAGAGATCACCGGCTGAGGAAAGAGTGGTGTGGGTCGTGGGCCACCATACGTGAGGCGTGCCGCGGACGTATTCAAAGCAGGTGACATGATTCACACAGCTGGGGAATACGGGTACAGGGTGACCTTCTACGGAAGGGGCGGGCTCTGTATTGACCAGTTTCAACATTTTCTCGAGGGTTTGTTAGGGCGGACAAGGTCACCGCCATCTATACTCATAGTACATCTTGGGGGCAATGATTTGGTGACCACTGGTAGACGACTACTTCTCGAGGCGATACTATCCACAGTAGGTTGGTTGGCGAGAAGAGTTCCAGGGTGCACGATTGCATGGTCCCATATGATTCCACGAAAAGTGTGGCGGGGGGCTAATTCAGTGTCTGCATTAAATCATTCTGTGAAAAAGGTGAATAACAAGCTGGGTAGACTGTTCCGTACCAGTACATTGCATTCGATTCCTCATGGTTGTATCAGGGGGGACAATATGTATCTAGAAGATGGGGTCCATTTGTCCCGGGTGGGGAATTCCTTACTCATAGGAGACCTCGTAGCCTGGTTAAGGAGTTTACAGCATGACCTTTAGGTAGGAGTTTTGTGGGGGGTCCGGATAGCCGGTCAACTATCCGGCCTGTGGCGGTAAGGTCATGATCGGTGAGCAGTCATTGGAAGATCCCTAGGGGGGGGCGTCACCCATTACGGATGGGAGCGCCCGGGGGGAGGTGGCCATTGGCCCCTCAACGGGGAGGCGGTCCCTTCTAAAGGATGGGACGCCTAAAGGAAAGGGAAGGCGGTCAAGGCCCCTCCCTGGATAGGAGGGGCTACGGGCCCCTCCTGGGAATTTCCCGGGGCCAGGACATCTGCGACGGCAGATGTGGTAAGTTGTGTGGGGTGGGGAGGGGGGTCTACGCTACCTTCTAGACACCTCACACGAGTCCTCGGATGACCACGTAGATGGCGTCGAGTTAACAGGGGCCCCCGTCAAGACAATGGAAATTGGTATGGCACATGAGGTGCAGTCCTCTGTGCGGCCGCCCCTCACAAGTGAGGGGGGAGTTCTGGTTTAGGGATCTGACACCGGTTACGACCTTGCCGTTGGCCCTTAACGTTAGGATGTACAATTTCAATTTGAAATGCATTTTGTAAGGATGTTAGTATCGGCTAGGAGAACCTTTGTATTAGATATGTGTTAAGGTTAGCCAAACATCGTAATGTGGATATGAAATTGTACATGATATGAAACTGTTATTTTAATGTTTTTGATTTTGTTTCATATTTTAATAAATACGGCCGGGAGGGTAACTCCCTCCCGCCTTCCAAAAGTTCAGAACTGTTTCCGGTTTCCCAATTCTTGGGGATTGTGTTGAGAGGGGGTGGCGGGTATCTCAGCCATATGGAAAGGGGCGACCACTCGGTCCCCCCGAACGTATGGTGGAGTACCCCGATCCCCCCGGGAAGCCATTTTGGGCGGGAGGCGCGTCTCGGCTGGTATGCCCAAAGCGGCGTAGCCGGGCGCGCTTTTTCCCGCCCAAGAGTGGGTTGTCCTAGACACTGAAGCCGTCAGCCACGCCCCTGGAGGCAGGAGGAGGCGAGTTTACGCCCGCCCAAAGAAGAATAAAAGGAGCGACAATCCAAGGAAGCATCCTCTTGTTCCTGTGCTCTGAAGCTGCACCTCCTCGCTGCACGTGAGCTCGAGACGGAACGAAGAGCCAATTTTGAACCCACCCACCATCCCCTGAAGACAGCAAGTTGTTTTGGGATAAAGTCATTTTACGTAGTAGTTGTTGGCATCCCGCATAGAGGGTGCCCTTCTGAAGGTTACTGTTGGTTCCTCTGGTAATAAGGGTGCCACACTGATATCTGTTTTCAACAAGGGCCAGTGTTTTCTTAAAATCCCCCTTACTTTCCTTTCCTCACTGTTGAAAGTCGTGATCATATTGATTCTGTCAGGAGTTTCAGATTTTGGCTCTTGTCTAATACTGATGGCTCTAGTGGAATTCAGATATTCATCCCGGTTCAACTCATTCGCTCTCTGTAGAGCCTCTTTGAGGGCAGTTGTATGATAGCCTCTAGCAACAAATCTAAGGAATGCCTCATTCTGACATTTCTTCAAATCAGCCTCGGAACTACATATTCTACGTATGCGTAGAAATTCCCCATACGGAATACTTTTCACAAGGTGTCCTGGATGTGCACTATCGGCGTGCAAGATGGAATTGCCCGCCGTAGTCTATCTATGGAGTCTGGTATGCAGTTTCTCATCTTGGACATAGATCTCAACATCCAAGAATTGAATCATACTTTTACTGATCTGTGATGTAAGCCTAAGCTTTAATTGGTTATCATTGATGACTCTAACAAATTCAGCTGCTGATTCTTCCGAACCCCTCCAGATCATGCAAATATCATCAATGAAACGCCAAAAATGGGCAATCTTGTTGGGAAACAAACTGGCAAGTGACCCCATGAGGACATGTTCCTCCCACCACCCTACATGTAAGCATGCATAGGTGGGGGAGAAACATGCCCCCATGGCCACCCCTCTCAATTGCTGATAAATTTCTCTATCAAACAAAAAATAATTGTTGTTTAGACATAAATCCAACATCCTTAGAAGCATTATACTATGTTGACTGAAAGCAATATCACGCTTATCCAAGAAGTATTTAACAGCGTTCAGTCCATCACGATGTGCTATACTAGTATAAAGAGAGTCTATATCTAGAGCTATCAATACTGATTCATTGTCCCACACAATATCATTAATCTTAGACAAAAAATGTCCAGTGTCCTTGATGAACGAGGGCAATGCCTCCACATATTCATGTAGGAAATGATCAACGTATCGTGAGATAGACTCCAATAAGCTGCCCTAGGCCGAGATGATGGGCCGGCCAGGGACTGGGATGATCTGCTTGTGAATCTTCGGTATCAAATAGAAGAAGGGGGTCACTGGAAAATCATTTTTCAGGAAAGCATGTTCTTGCTTGCTTAACAAACCTTCACGTCTCCATTGATTGAGATCCTTGTGAACCTTATCTTTGAGACGCAGGATATCAATGAAGCTGCCTTTCTTGTAACAAGTTTGATTGCTCAAATGTTTATCAGCTTCAGCCATATACTGAATGCGAGGCCAGATGACGGTATTGCCTCCTTTGTCCGCTCTATTTATGATGAGATTAGAGTCACTTCTCAATTTCTTCATGAGTTTATTATATTGTTTCTCTACATATTTCATACGTTTATTTTTTCTAGACACAGTGTGTTGTAGTTTTTTCAAATCTTCCACAACTATATCCCCAAAAGCATCTATATTGTCTTTAGGCATTAAAGGGTAAAATGTGGAAGGAGGTTTAAATTTAGTGGCACAAGGAAGATTGGTTATAATGCCTGCATTTCTTAGATTTTGTTGGGTCATCCCTGCAACAAAATCCTCTTCCTGGACCAGTTCATGTGCAACTTTTAAAGCGCCAGTGTCAGAAATAGAGAACACTCTGGAAGGATGAGACTTTTCCACAATATCAGAAGCTTTCGAATGAGCATTTGATAGCTTGAAATGCTTTTTTAATTTCAGCTTCCGTATAAATTTGAATACGTCAACACGGGTTTGCACATAATTGAACGAGTTTTTAGGGCAATATGACAAACCCAAAGATAATAGTTGCAGTTCGGCTTTATCCAACACTATATCGGATAAATTAATGACTGTGTTAACCTCTGAGTTGATCGACATTTGCCCCACAATGTTGGTAGTAGAGTCTGCATCATCATTGTCACTTGGTATGGAATTAGTGTGCAAACCAGAGGTGGTTGATGGTTCAACTTCTGTGGTTACCATTTCTTTCCTTTTCCTCTCCCTCTCTTTGATGTTCCTCTGCCTCCTACATTTCCTCCTTGCGTTGCGTTTTTTGTTGGCTGCTGTTTGTTTAATTTTCCCTGCTGCCGGGTTTGAGGTCACAATGTTTTCAATCTGTCCTCGTCCATAAAACCCAATTCCTCTGAAGGAGTGTATTTAGTGGGCACTGGACATTGGTTGGAGCTACCTGCTATTGTATCCTCTGAGTCACTTCCACTATATATATATATATATATATATATATATATATATATATATATATATATATATATATATATATATACATATATATATATATATATACATATATATATATATATATATATATATATATATATATACATACATATATATATATATATATATATATATATATATATATATATATATATATATATATATATATATATATATATATATTTTTTTTTTTGTATCACAAAAGAGGCGGCACAACCGGATACTTTTCTGAAGCCTTTTAATTAGCGCTTCACCCCACCGACGGATTTCAGCCACACAAGGCTTTGGTCACGGTCAGTAAGTCCTTCCACCATTTCCATTTAAATACTAGCCCATATTAGCCCTAGGTGGTATTATGGGATACGTAGTTTGGAACAAAAATTGATTTAAAATTACATGAAAAGAAAAACTGGTGTGATTTTTACATTTACAATGTCTAGTACATTATGTCACATGTTAATCCACATGGGCAGGGTTTTTAGTTCATTGATTGGTACAGGATTAGTGCCATTTTACATTCGGTTTAAATGTCGGGTTTAGTACCCCTTTTGTTTAAACTTTTGCTGGTTTTTGTTAAGTCACTCTAGATGTATATGGAGGTCTTCTCCAAAGTTCATGCCTCTCGGGATTTTGGTTCGAAGTCGGATGATAAGGCGGGACTCTATTTGCCGTAGTTTGCGGACAGTGTCACCTCCTCTTTCCATTTTTGACAGCATTTTCAAACCATAAAATTCCATTGCTCTCCAGTCTCCATTCTGGCAGGCACTTATGTGTGTGGCAGTTGCATACAGCATGTTCTTGCTTTTCACTGCACGGATATGCTTAAGGATTCTCTTTTTCAACATGCACGTTGTGCTGCCTATGTATTTGACACCACATCTGCATTCAATTACATATACCACATTCTTCGAGGTGCAGGTAATTTACCCATTCTTAAAAAAACTAATGCTGACCCCACCATTCTAAGTAACTATCGCCCTATTTCCCTCCTTCCCTACTTGGGCAAAATTCTGGAGACCTATGTTACTCGCTGCTCGAGTACCTTTCTAGAGAATTCCTCCTTCCTGGATGCCCAACAAGCTGGCTTTAGACCCCTCCACTCCACCGAGGCGGTCATAGTAGCCGTCATGGATGCCCGGAGGAAAGGTGCCGACAACAACATCTCACAGGCCCTTGTCCTCTTGGACCTGTCGGCTGCATTTGACACGGTCGATTATACTATTCTGATCGACCGTGTCAACAACGCCGGCATCCAGGGGGTGGCCCTCGACTGGCTCAGATCTTTTCTGAGCCATCGGACGCAAGCAGTCCATCTATCTACCTTTTCTGCGCCCTACTCATCCCTTTCTTGCGGGGTCCCTCAGGGCTCTGCGCTCTCACCCTTATTGTTTAACTTGTACCTTCAGCCCCTTCTTGCTTCCCTCAGTAATATCCCGGTTACCATTTTCAACTACGCAGATGATCTTCAGTTAATTTTTCCCATTGACCCCCTTCCTTCCTCCCGTTCCAACTTTCAAGCCACTATGCTCAACATCGCTGAGTGGATGCTTCATAGTCAGTTAAAACTGAACCCCACAAAAACTGAGCTGGTACTTGTCGGGGGCTCCACTAATCCGTGGAATTCCACCTTTTGGCCCTCCTCTCTGGGGACTCCGCCCAGCCCAGTTAGCACCGTGAAGAGTCTGGGGGTGATCATTTCTGAGGACCTCTCCATGAGGCCTCAAGTCAACGCAGTCACCTCATCCTGTTTTTTCCACCTAAGGCGGATACGCAAAATCAGTAGGTTCCTCACCAGAGATGCTCTAATCTTAGTCATCCTAGCATTGATCACCTCCAGACTCGACTATGCTAACACGTTGTATGCCGGAATTCCATCAATCCACCTCCACCGGCTGCAACTAGTCCAGAACCAGGCAGCCCACCTGATTTTCCGCCAGCCAAAGTACCAGCATGTCACCCCTCTTCTGCGTAGCCTCCATGGGCTCCCCATCACTAAACGCTGCATCTTTAAACTTGGCTGTGTCATTGTCAAAGCCCTATCTGATCTGGCCCCTGCATTCATCTCTTCTTGTCTGACACGGTATGTTCCCCAGAGAGACCTCCGCTCTGCAACTCTCAATCTCCTGGTTACTCCTAAAACCAGACGGAAAAAGCATGGTGGCCTCAGTTTCTCTGCCATGGCCCCCTCCACCTGGAATTCCCTTCCTACTGCACTCCGCCTCTGTCCCAACTACGATCACTTCCGCAAACTGTTGAAGACTTTCCTGTTTCAGTCTACACTTGAGTAACTCCTTCCACCCCAGCTGCCGTTATGTCAAGAGCGCCATGAAACCGTTGGTGAACGTGCGCAGTACAAATATTTTTAACGTAACGTAACGTTGTTCAATTTGCATTATTTTACCATCCGGTTCTTCAATGCTCTTCATGCTTATTCCGATCTTACATGCTTTACAAGTTGTGCATGGTTGGAATCCTTTTCGTTGGTCTGTCAGCCAATTAGTTTGTGGTTTGGTTTGAAAGTGACTTTTCACAAGGAGATCTTGGAGAGAGATTTTCTTTCTATATGTTATTGAGGGTTGCTTGCCTACAGGTTCTCCTATATCAGGGTCTCCAGTATTTTTTCATTTTATTCGAGATGTTTCCACTCTCTTTACTGTAGGTAGTTACAAATCTTGGAGGGTCATTCTCCTTAGTTGTTTTAGGTTTTTCAATTCAAATTTCTGCTCTTGTCTTTTTGTCCGCCTTCTTTTTGCAATTCTTTAGAACACGGTCTTCGTATCCTCGTGATGCAAATCTAGCCTTACTTTCTCCAATTTTGATTTCAGCATCATCTGTTTTTGAACAGTTTCTCTTTAGTCTTATAAATTCTCCATACGGTATGCTTTTTAGTATGGCTTTGGGGTGGAAACTGATGCCATGAAGCACACTATTGGTGGATGTCTTTTTCCGAAAGAGAGTGGATTCAATTTTCCCTTCTGAGATGTAGATCTTATTGTCCAAAAAGTCAATTTGTTTTTTGCTTGTAGAGCATGTAAATTGCAGTCCAATGTCATTGTTGTTTAATCTGCAGAAATATTCTTGGAATTGCAGATCCAACCCATTCCAGATTATAAATAGATCGTCTATGTAGCGTACCCATAGAATTATTCGATCCAGGTCTGATTGGTTGTTGATGTTCCATGCAATTGTCTTTTCCCACCAACCCATGGTGATAATTGCATAGTTTGGGGAAAATGAAATCCCCATGGCAGTTCCGCATTCCTGTTTATAGAGTTCTTTATTGAAGAGAAAGACGATGATTGTCAAACATATGTTGATCATTTTTAGAAACATGTTTGTATGTTCCAATGTCGTAATGCTGCGTTGTTTTAAAAAATATTGGCAGGCTTCAATTCCTATATTGTGTCTTATAGATGTGTATAGCGATACTACATCTATCGTGACTAATAGATATTACGGGTTCCAAGTTACATCCACAAGGGTCCTCAGAAAATCTCCTGTGTCCTTAATGTAGGAGGGCATACTTTGAGCAATCGGAGCAAGAAATGTATCTGCATATTTTGAGACATTTTCATACAGGCAGCTGCATGAGGAGACAATAGGTCTGCCTGGCGGGTTGATTAGAGTCTTATGTATTTTGGGTAGGAAAGATATACAAGGCGTAGTTGGAAAATCAGTATTTAGGAATTTTGTCTCATCGTCATTTAGCAATCCTTTCGCATGCCAATCATTCAGATTTTCTTTCAATTCATTTAACATTCTAGTACTCGGATTGTTTTTGAGTTTAGAATAGTTCTGTTCCATGCTCAACTGTCTCATAGCTTCATTGATGTAATCAGTTTTTTCCATTATTACAATATTTCCCCCTTTGTCCGCGGGTTTTATTGTAATTTTTTCATTGTCCATGAGAGTTTTGATGGCTTTGCGTTCTTCTGATGTCAAGTTTTCCCTTGTATTATTTCTTACTTTTGTCAATTTATCCAACTTTTCACTCATTGCATCTGAGCAGAGATCGATCTTATTGCCAGGTGACAGGATTGGATAGTACCGGGACTTTCTTTTTAGTCCCTTGTCAAGTTTTTCGTTTTTTCTGATGTCCATTTGTTCTAGTATTTGTGTGTCTGACATGGTTGTGCCATCTTGATCAAATAGAGCTTCAAAAGTTCGTCTTAGATCAGGTAGTTGTTCAATAGTTGTGAACGTCTCACCATTTTCACTAGTATCATTTGTGCACATACCACTATGATTAGTTGACTTGTTGGCATGTATTTTTGCCAATTTCAGTTTCCTGACGAATTTATACAAGTCTATTTTTACTTGAGTGTAGTCAAAATGTGAGTCCGGGCAGAATGACAGGCCTTTATTCAGTACAATTTTTTCTTTTTCAGTTAGCTGGTAATTAGAAAGATTGACGATCAGGTTGGTTATTTCCTGTTGCGGAGGGGATATTGTCTTCTTACATTGTTTGGACCTGCGGGTTTTTCAGGTGCTGATGAGGGAGTTTGTTGGTTTTGTGTTACTTTTCCCCTCCCTCCGCTTTGGTATGGTCTCCTTCCCCTTCCTCCGCCTCTTGTGATGTTCTTCTCCAGATTCATCAATTTTACTTCCTCTAAAACAGACAAGATTTTTGTCTGATGTGCATCGCGTGTTGCTTCATTCTCACTCACATCTGATTCGCTCGCACTTGATGCCGGTTTGTACATTGGATAATTTTTCTTTAAGTTGTCATAGCGTCTTGCGAACGTAAAAATTCTGCCATGTAAATAGTCTTGCTCGTCGCGCTTAAATTTGCGTTCTTTTCGTTCTTCAATGTCCTTTTCATAGTGGTCCAATCTAGCTTCCATTTCTTGTCTAAGTTTGGTGATTTCCTCTTGATTTGTTTCCTTTTGTAATATTTCTTCTAGTTCTTTGATTTTTTTGGTTAACTCATCAATGTCAATCCTAGCATGTTTGATCAAGATGCGCATCATATTTAATGAACATACTGTGTTGTTTTCCATCCATTCATTCAATAGCTCCTCCTTCGTATCAGGATGTGTAGGCATGTTAAAAATCCTTAAACCTCGTGGGATGCGTTTTACCTCCACATAATTTTCGAGTGCTATTACTTCCCAGCTTTTGTTTATTTCTTTTTTGTACAATCGCTCAAGTGAATTGATTTGCTGTTTGAGCGTAACATTTTCAGTTTCTGATATTTTGGTTTTATGGCTTGTTTCAGCTATCACGGCCCCTGTTCTAAACATGGTTGACGCCTTGGAACCGTTTTTCTGCTTGCGCTTCCATTATGTTGTTATTATAAATTCTCTCACACCATTTACTCCAAGAGTGAGTTTTTTGGCGCTGTTGCTTTAAGGCTACTTTCTCCGTTCCGAGTTACAATTACAAGCCGCCCGTTTTGTTTACGTACGCGGCGTACTTCCCACAAGTGTAAACACAGCCACTTCGATCCTGCTAATTAAATACACAGTTCATTCATTTTCACTCACCTCGTCGCGGGTCTTTCTGCAGCAGCGCCTCGCGGCTCTTCTGCCCGACAATCTGGGGGTGATTAGTGTTTCAGGAAGTAGTCTCCTCCTATCGCAGTGAATCGGGCGCTTCTCTCTGCTTCAATATTTTGCCACAATGTGATCCTGCAGTCCACGAGTGCACTCAACAGTGTGTGCTCAGCCCAGGGGTCGGATCCTGACCCAAAATTAACTTAAGGACTTACTGACCGTGACCAAAGCCTTGTGTGGCTGAAACGCGTCGGTGGGGTGAAGCGCTAATTAAAAGGCTTCAGTAAAGTATCTGGTTGTGCCGCCTCTTTTGTGATACAAAATTAATTTTGGGTCAAGATCCGACCCCTGGGCTGAGCACACACTGTTGAGCGCACTCGTGGACTGCAGGATCACATTGTGCCAAAATATATATATACTGGCGTTGGGCAATAAAATAACTTCACCAAGATTTTGGGTCTCGCTTCTTCCTTCTGCACGGCAAGATAGGTTGTGTTCGGACGATTACATACTGTATATATATATATATATATATATATATATATATATATATATATATATATATATATATATATATATATATATATATATATATACACACTTAATACTTTCCTTTAATATTTGGCAAAATACTTACATATACATGTACTTTTTTTACTACGAATATGCTTTACCATTCATGCTTTCACAATTAAATTTGTTGCAAAGGCATCCTTAGTAAAGGCATACTTGTACAAAAATTAGTTGTCAAAAATTAAGTTGTAAAGATGTTGGCATGGTAATGCCTTTGTTGTTGTAAATGTATCTTGTTGTTTAGCCTACGTCTTTGCCTATGTTTCCTGTTCAGGAGCATACTTGTTAAAATATAATGTATACTAACGAAATAAAAACCACCATCACTTTCCATGTGGAAAGTATAGAGCAGATTTTATGAAATTATTGATTGTGGAAAAAAACTACAATAAGTTGTCAAGGGATTTAACCAGGGAGATGGTAGAAGAAGTAAAGTTACCAGTGAACACAGTACAAGAGAATGGTTGGATAGGGAGCAAGGAGGCCAAATTCCTCTATAGTTCAGTACCTTGAATCTCTTATCTGTACATTCTCCTTAAAGTACATAAGATGGCTGCCGTGTGGAAGGCTGTGTGAGCAGCTCGCTCCCTGGCTCCAGGCGTCCGGGAGAGAAGGAGAGAGGATAGACCCATTTCTTACGAGGAGAATTGCGAGAAAATCTGCCATGATAGCGCTTTTGTAACAAACACGGATTGATTGGTTTTGCACGGTCACCGACGGTTATTTACCTGCTTATATCGGCGCTCCTCTACCGCTGGACGCTGTAAGACGGAGCCGAGTGAGGCGTTGACCGTTTCCGGCTGGTTACCTGCATGTGCGCTGTAAAATCAGGTTTCTTCTGCAGCGCGGGGAAAAACATCGCGGAGAAGTGCCTAGAAAGTCAGCATACTGGCGTGGCGGATACGATACAAACTATCCCCTTGAAAGGAGTATACGAATGTTGCTGAATTTCTCTGAGCTCAGTCGGCGGTCTCCGCTGTGGCGTGCTACACTCTGTCTGCTCTGGGCTCAGAGCAGTGTCTTTCCTGGTAGAGGCGGAGGCGGAGGCGGCACACGAAAGGGGAAAAAAAAGACACCGCTACCCTCGTCCATCAGTACCCGCAGCAGTAGGAGAGACGACGAGGGTCAAGGGCAGAGAAGAGCGGGACCAGGCGGCGAGGGGCTCGCGATGGCTGAGGCTCCCGAGGCTGCACTTCCAACTCCTGCAAAAATCACAACAAAACAGGGTAAGAACACTAACAAGCCCTCTGTAAAACATAATGAAGTTGTAAGCGCTAAGAATACTACGTTACAAACTTTGCCTGATCTCTTTGAGAAACAAGTGGCCAGGAAAAAAATAATGGATGGTAATTTGCAAGGCATAGACGCGATGGAATCACAGTCTAAACAAGGTGCCACTACAGCTGAAAACGATAATAATCCGTTAAATAATCCTCTAAACTTGTTGCTGACTAACCCCTTAAAGAAGGTTATTATGGGAGATGTAGTCTCTGGTGGAGCCGGTATTAGTCGTTCTTGTTCTCTGCCCTCGTTATCGATATCAGTATCAGCAGAAAATGACCAACAGAAGACAACGGAAAACTCCACACAGCATATGAATATGGAGGCCTCGGAAAAGTTCTTTTCTTTGTCTGAACTCTCTTCGGATGAGGCAACAGGCATACACAGGGACTGGGCGGAGCTCAGTTGTGAGAGTTTATCTTCAGATGGCGAACTTAGTCCGAGCCCTGATACTAACACAGCTACTACGATAAAAAAAAAACTCTGGAAAAAGAGGTCATTACACGTGGGGAGTAAAGATGCTGCCTCTAATTCACCTGGAGGGGGTAATGTTCTACTGTCTAACTCAGTACCTGCTCCCATCACTGATACCACTGACACTGTGGCAGTCAACCCTAATTCCGCCTCCGATCCGGTCATGGTACAGGTACAGGACAATAGTGAAGGCAGTGAAGAGATTACCTTGAAAATGATCTTCGACACTATGATGAGCCACAGAGCTGAAAGTAAAGCCGAAAATCTACGCACGCAGATGACCTGTGCTAAGGTTAAAAACTCAGTTCGCCGCGCAATTAAGATGTGTTCAGAGACCACTGATAGAGTTGTGGAAGCAGAAGCCAGAATTGCAGTTTTGGAGGAAGAAAGCATGGCACAGAGACAGGAAGTCGGTGATTTTAAAGCTCTGAAAGAGGATTTGTCTGATAAGATTGCTAATTTGGAGAATCAGGCCCGCAGAAGTAATCTACGTTTTCTGGGAATTCCCGAAAATAAAGAGGGGTCGGACCCACGGAGGTTTATTATCAATCTTTTGAATGATGCTTTTCCTGAAATGGTAGAATGGGATTGGACACGAGAAGTACAACGCGCGCATAGGCACCCCTTCTCTGTGCGGAACCCACGACAAGGCCAAGAAAATTATCCTAGGGCTATTCTGGTCTCATTCAATAACTTTCTTGCCCGTGAAGCTATTTTTATGTCTGCGAGACCAGACAAGAAAGCGGATGGTCTGGGCTATCAGTTTTTTGTACGACCCGATTACTGTCAAGCTACAGTGGCCCAACGGTGGCGGCTGAGACAACTGATTCCTGACTTCCAAAAGAAAGAGGTTGCCGTTTTTCTTCAAGGCCCAGCAAAACTAAAGACGGTATTCAAGGGCACAGTAAAATACTTTATTTCAGAGGCCAAAGCTAAAGAATATTTGGACTCTATTTGAATAATATTTGAATAATATTTGGAAGTTAAGGTTTTCTAGATATATGGCTATTATATAATAGGGCTATAAGGGCTATTAGTCTTAGTACTTTTGTTGAAGCTTTAATTTTTCTTCTTTTCCTCTCTTCTTATTCTTCTGTAAGTAGGTTTGTCAAGCTTCTCTTTCTCCTTTTTTTTTTTTTTTTTTTCTCTCTTTCCTCTTATTTTTTTCTGTTTCCAATTGTTTCTTTCTTCTCCCTTTTTTCCTGTCAGGACGCTCTGGCCCAGGGACACGGCATCCATACGCTTTAGGAACTAGTAGTTCCTATGCCTCCTATAACGGGGAGGGTGGGGGGAGGGGTTCCGGGGCAATGGGTGGGGGGTGGTAGGGGTAAGGGTTGGTGGTGGGGGTGTAAGGCAGAGGTATTCATTGCAAGGATGTTTAATTGGTATTCAAACTGTAGTAGTGAGGATTACATATTGCTGATGTGTGTCAATATCTTTCAATCACTATTTCAATATGGAGAAAAAGGTTAAAATATGCACAATTAATATTAACGGTCTCAATGACTTTAAAAAGATTGGAATGTTTCGCTCAATGCTTCAGACTTTATCCATTGACTTATTATGCATACAGGAAACTCACATTGCATGGGATAAGCGTTCACTTTTGGATACACTGGGATTGGATGTGCTACTTGTTTCTAAGCAGATGGGTATAAAAAGAGGCATTGCTATCTGTATGCGAAAGGGAGTTGGGAAATGTTTGAAAACTCTAGCCGATAAATGGGGTAGATGGGGACTTGCTGAGCTAATCATTGGCGGGTGTAAATTTACTATATGTTGTTTGTATGGGCCAAACTTAGACGATGCCGAAGTTTTTAATACGATTAATGCAGAACTAGCTACGTGGACGCAACCAATTATAATATGTGGAGATCTGAATATTCATTTGCCAGCTGACTGGAATATTAAATCAGGAAGGAGATATACGGGTTATAAACCTAGAACTTATAGTGCCCTTAGGGAGTTGGTCTTGAATAATGGACTAGTGGATGTGTGGCATAAAATGTACTTTAAAGATCCTGGATACACTTTTTATTCCAGCCCACATCGGAAATTTGCCCGATTAGATTATTTTTTTACTTCTGCGCAGTTTGTGGAGACAATTAGTATTGAAATTCTACCCCAAGTCATATCAGACCATAACCCCATAATTGTTGAGATTCAGGTTCCTATAGAACGCCAGAACTTAAATAGATCTTGGTCCTTCCAGAGAAACTTGTTACTAGATGAAGAATATTTGCAATTTATGGCAACTATTATTAATGACTACTTTCTAACAAACAACGACACGGCCTCCCTACCAGTGGTTTGGGATGCTTTTAAATCAATCGTACGCGGAGAAACAATTAGCTTTGCAAACTTTAAGAGGAAAAAAATACAAACAGAATTCAAGGAGAGGCTAAATAAGATCAGGCTAGCTGAGATGGATCTTGCGACCGCATGTAAGAATAACATAGGTATAGAAGATGCGCAATTACGTCTAGTAATTGAACGCTCTGGTCTTCGGTCCCATATTGCTGATAAAGTAGCATTAGATTTTAAGCAATACAAAACTGAACGCTATGAGTATAGTGAGCGCACCGGTACAATCTTAGCACAACGTCTCCGTCAGAAATCTTCTTTTAATGAAATTCAGGGTGTTAATGACATGAATGGTCATTATCACGAACGTAGGGAAGGAATTTTAGAATCGTTTTTGGAGTTCTATAAAACATTGTATAATGACTTCAACAATGAAGTAGATAAGACTCTAAATCCTGCAAATTATCTTCTCAGTACTAATCAACCACTATTGGGGTCCGGAGAGATTGACTTATTTAGTCGTCCAATAAGCGGTGATGAGATTGAACATGCTATTCTGAGTCTCGCGGCAGGCAAAGCCATGGGATCTGATCAGATACCTCTCGAATTTTACCGGACATTCAGACATATGCTGAAACCAGAATTTGTAAAGATTTTTAATTCAGCATTTCAGGGGAAACCACCTGATTCCTGGTCCACCGCTATCATAGTAGTGTTTTTAAAGAAGAACAAGGACTCGAAAGATTTAGGTTCATATCGACCCATATCTCTCATTACAGCAGACAGTAAGATTTATTCTAAAATCCTTGCAAATAGACTAAATCAAGTAATGTCCAGTCTGGTCTCTCATATTCAACATGGCTTTATCAGAGGTAGAGACACTACTGATCACGTTAAACGTGTCATCACACTTTTAGATTGGGCACAGGCAAAGGAGTCCCCAGTCGGGGTTATTTTACTCGATGCTGAAAAAGCATTTGATAGAGTGGACTGGGGATTCCTTTGGACTGTGTTAGAAGCGAAAGGGTTTCCCCCACAATTCATTTTAGCGGTGCGCTCACTTTACTTTAAGGGTATAATTAGATTAAGTACTGACCAGTCGAGACCTTTCCCTATCACTAGAGGGACCAGACAAGGCTGCCCTTGTTCCCCGCTCTTATTTGCGTTATATCTAGAACCTTACTTGAGTAGACTTATTCTGGAACCTAATATTCCATCTGTCCGTCTCTTCGAAGTTGATCATAAAGTTTTAGCGTACGCAGATGACGTGGCTATTGTCACTTCTGATGTCTCCTCTGCGCTACCCACAATAATTGACCTTGCTAGTGAGTTCGGGAAAGTCTCTGGCTATAAGCTAAACATTACAAAAACCCAGATTATACATTCGGAAAAGGGTAAACCCACTTATATCCCATTAAATGCTACTGGTTCATATCTTGGTGTTACTCTATCTCCTAAGGTTGAGGATATTGTTGCATTAAACTTAGACCCCTTACTCATATCTGCTAACAGAACGCTAGAAAGATTTAATAATTTACACTTGTCATTATATGGACGAACTAACGTTATCAAGATTATGATTTTTCCAAAATTTTTGTATTTTTTTCGTACCATTCCTTTATTTTTTTCCATGTCCCTTTTCAATAGAATAGATAGAATGGTGTCTAGGTTCCTGTGGGGATACCACCGCGCTAGAAGATCCTTAAAATGGTGTACTCTTCCACTAGATTGTGGTGGTCTGGGGCTCCCAAACTTTAGAATGTATTACTGGGCTATCGCTTTGAAAACCTTTCGGGTATTGCTTTTTCATGATTATGTATCAGAACCAGCCATTGCACCCTCTATCTTTGAAATGCTTCTAGGTACCCATGCGCGGCAATGTCTGCTGAAAGTCATCGAACCTAGTTACTATAAAAAAACAAAGTTTAAGGTGGTCCTTGCTGCATTTTTAATTTGGAGGCAAATTAACAAAACTCTACGCATAATCCCAAAATTGAATTATTATACACCTTTGTCCGACAATAAGTTATTATCCGCAATCTTCCAAGATATGGTAATCTACCGATGGCATGTGAAACAGATTCATCTACTTGGTCAATTGTATCAAAATGGGTCCCTTATGTCTTTTTCTAAATTACAAGAGACATTTGGTTTATCTAAGAACGATTTTTTTAAATATCTACAGATTCGTAGCTTCCTGGAAAAAAAAATGTTCTACTTACCGATACTATGGAAACTATTGATATCTTAGAAAGCTCTAGGAAGAATAGCCGTATTGGTATTATTTACCAGCTAATGAACAATAGGGTGCAGAACGATCTTGATCATCATACCTTGAAATGGCAGAGAAAGCTTTGTATTGAAGGAATTGATTTGGTAAAAGTGTTCGAGATGAGTAATAAGACACTAATCAATAGCTCTCTTAAGAGTCAACACTTTATGTCCACCTTAGATCTGTACTATACACCTGCCAAACTCGTAAAATGGAAAGCTCTAAAAGGTACTAACTGTAGCCGTTGTGGAACCTTAGCAGCCGACTCAATTCACATGTTTTATAGCTGCTTTAAACTGGATGTATAGATAGACAAGATTGAAAAGTTTCTGACCAATGTGTTACATGTGCGGATTATGCTTCATCCTACTATTATTATTTTTGGTGTTTATTTTCCATCTCGGAATCTAACTATAGATCAAGAACATTTTATGTTTATGGGAATGTCTATTTATCGAGCTTGTATCACTTCTAGATGGCTGGATGTAGATCCACCAACTTTTGAGTTATGGTTGGGAAAGCTGCTAAATGTTTATAGATTGGATAAAGCAGTTTACAAACTGAAAGGACTCAAAAAGAAGACCTTTGGTCGGAAGCTATGGTCACCAATTGATAATTGGATTTAAAATGTACAATGGTTGTTTTCTGTAAAGAATTATGTTGGATTCCTCATTTCGTTATACCCTTGTATGTACTACCTCTGCCAGAAAAAAAAAATAAAAAAAAAAATAAATAAAGTACATAAGGGGGTTTTTCCTCCACCAGGGAGACCTACAGTATCAGGAATTGGTTCAGCTCTGGAACCGCTTTCATAGGTTTGTGATTGGTTCTTGAGACCAATTGTAGAGCAGACCTCAACCTACTTACAAGATACTAAGGAGCTTCTGCATATTTTATCTGATTTGAGATATGACCCTGACAAGGAATTATTAATCAGTGCGAACGTGGAAGCACTTGACAGCAGTATTCCACAGGAAAGAAACTTTGAAAATGGCGGACTTAATACTATAAAATCTCTCATGGGGTTTCATGACCCAAGAGAATTCCTAATGGACTGCGCTCACCCTGCATTGACAAGGGATTACTTTGAGTTTGAAGGGGTATTTTACTTACAGACCTAAGGGACATGCTTGCCTTAGCCTAGCATGTTTCTATGTTCATGATCTTGAATGCAAGGTGTTTTACTGTGACCATAATCCATTCAGGAAGATGATCATAGTATGGAAACGTTACTTAGATGGCGTCTTTATCAAATGGCTGGGCAATAGGAATGAAGCAGAAGATTTTGCCTCTTGGATAAATTGTGTGGACATCTTTTTGAAATGTACATTCAGCATAAATGAGAAAGCACTGAGGGACATATTAGCAAGAGCGCCCGATAAATATCGCAAATTGCGCTTAGCGCATATTTTTTTATCGCTGTCTATCGCTGGATCCTTACGCGGAGATAGCGCATTATTACCAACGTGTATCTCCAATAGCGGCGAAATCCACCAAATACCCAAGTGAAACAGCGATAAAACTTTTATCGCTAACATAAAGCTTGCTAATAAGCAGGGGGGATTCAGCCTTAGAATCCACCTCCCATTGAGGATAATGGCCAATTCAGGATTGTAGCAGGTGTGAAAATTCCTGCGATAACCCAGGTTAGCGCAACTTTTTTCATCGCTAACCGTAGCCGGGTCCTCATTGCTAATAGGCGTCAGGCCTGTTAGCGGCTGTTTCCGTGGTCTTTTGGTCGGGAACGTCGCTTTGCATGCCATTAGCAATAAATATCGCTGACATGCAAAGCGGCCCCCAAAACATTCGCTTTCGCCAGAAAACTGTCGCTAACAGCTGTTAGCGACAGCTTGCTGATAGGGCGATTAAATTATCGCTGCTTTAGCGGCAAAAAGTGCTGCTAAAGCGGCAAAGACGCCCTTGCTAATATGCCCCAGAATGTTTTAAATTTGAGAATCTTCGCTATGGATGGAGTCTTGGCACTGAGGTTTCACCGATGGAAATACACTGTTACCGTTGGAGAGTTTTCATCTACAGAGGCTCCATGAAAAGTAGATTATAATAAGGCTGCCAAAAAACTATCCAAAAAAAACTGTGAAAGAGAGTATCCCACGAAGAATAGCTCTAGGGCAGAAAAGAGAGCACGAATACAGACTGGAATGTACTACTGCAGGACAATATACGGGAACCTTGTTAAAAATGGATATGGGTATCCACTTATGATCCTTTGTCTAAGAAGGCAAAGAAAGTGACACATAAGCATTGGAGGTTTTTAAGTACTAGACCCCTAAACCTGGAACGACCATTGTTCACTTTTAGGAGAGTGAGAAGTGTTTGGGACTTAGTGGTGCACACAAGTCCACGGGGCAAGATGTATCATCGAGACAAAGGACCTTTTGGGACCTTCCAGCATTTACAGGACACGATTCATGCGGGCATTGTAAAGTATGCCACTTGACTGTGAAAACAAGAAGAATTGAGTTAGATTTTTCAACACCGTGAATTATTAAGCACCATTCTAACTTGAATACTAGCAATGTGCTCTACATAATCTGCAAGTGCGGGTTAAGATATATAGGGCTGATGACAAGGAAAGTTAGAATATGCATTATTAAACACCATAGCACGTTCAGATGCAAGAAAATACCCACTAAAATGATACGTCATTTTGTAGAAAGAGACCAACATTTAAACGATATTCAGTGGTTTCTTATAGAAAAATATGAACAACTAAGAAAAATGATATGATCAAGACACCACTAAGATTTCGGTCGGTCTGCAGACTTCATACAACTCGGAGGGTCGAAATTATGAAATAACCCTTGTCACAGATTTGTTAAATGGAAAGAATGATTTTAGAGTCAGGGTTACAATCAATATGGATAGTTTTACTTGGCATACTTTGATGCACCCGGTCTATATTGTGTTTTAAGCAGACCCTCCGGAAGACAAACTCCATTATCCTCTATAGAATAATAGACTAGAGAGAGATAAGGCTATAAGTATAATTGTAAAGCAACATGTCATGTTGTGTTATGTTCTGTGAATTTGTAAAGTGCAGCTAATCACCCGTGAGGGTATCCAGGCGCTGAGTAGGACAGGCCTGAGGGGGGAGGAGGAGATTATGCCTGTTTCGTATGAAAGAGCCATGTCTTGATGTTTCTTTGGAAGTCCGTGAGGGAGGGAGAGGTTTTGAGGTGTTTTGGGAGGTCACTCCAGATCTTGTCTTCAAGGTATGAGAAGGAGTGTCATCTGCTTCTAGTCTTCTTGATGCGAGGGAGGTGTGTTCTTGTCTGGGATGCAGTTGAAAGTGTCTGATGGGTTGATAGAAGTTGAGGTGGTGATTGAGGTAAGCTTGAATGGTGTTGTGGTGAGCTTTGTAGGAAGTGTGGCGAGATGTGGTTGTTTCGTGGTATGTTTACGATGAGTCTGGCTGTGACGTCTCGGTGGTTTGTAGTCGGCATAGGACATGGAATGGGATTCTGACATAGAGGGGATTTATAAAGTCTACTTCTGATAAGAGTCTGGGTGACCATTTATCTGGTGTTCAGTGGAACTCACTAGAAAATATTGTGTCGCTTTTGCAGGATGGTGGAAGATGAGGAGACGGCATTCATCTAGCTTGATAAGTGTGGCTCAAATCCACCCGAGTGACTTACCACACTCACCTATAGTTACTCAGTAAGAAGTCAGCCAGACAGTGGAGAAGAATAAACAAGGTAATTTTATTAGGCCACAAACTCCCATATGAGAAGGCGCTGTCAGACCTCACCCCTAAGAGTGTGCCGAGAGGACTCATATCATCACAGTAATACATTATAACATGATACAGCAAAGTAAAACACGCCCCTTCTGGAAAAGTACTGAACCCCAGAGAGGGGAACAATAGCCTCACACAAGAGGCATCTGCACCTGCAGGAGCAACATTTGTTTATCTCTGCCCAAGGCCACGGAGCCGGGCCTCAGCGTCTCCAGTGTATGAGAACATTACAGATAAGAAACTTGTTAGTTTCGGCCACAGTTAGCTAAGAAACGAAAAACTGCTGCATTATTGTTTTTCCTATTCCTACGGGAGGGGGGATGAGCGAGTGCGACTCGCAGACACAGAGAAATCCCCAAAATGGAGGCACACAAGCTAAGCTAAGGAAACTGAAAATTCAGTCGCTAGTCTATGAAGTTTCTGCACCGCTAAGTTAACAGTGGGGGCTGAATCAGGAATATATACGCAACAGGACGTCCCGATGACACGGCAGGCTCCACCCCTCTCAGCAAGGATGACGTCTAACACCATCCTATTTTGGATCGTAAATAATCTCATAGCCTGCATCTCGACAGACATATTAGCTGCAATGTCCGTCTCAGTGTTCACTACTTTTTCCATTACCCTCGATAATCTACGGATAGCCCTGCTGTAAAATAGTGGACCCCAGAACGGCAGTAAACCTTTAGAAAAATCTGTCCATTGTTGTAGAGATGTGTCTGTCTGATCTACATCCTCAACTTGGAGAGCCCTCCTTATGCGCTGCTCTGGCATAACAGCAAACCTACGTTGAGTCTTATGATAGTCTGAGGGTGCCACATAGGCAGGTGGAAACAGATAGGCCAGGAAGCAGACCCCACCCCAACCCTCAGGCAGCCACAGGTACCCATTGTCTCCACAGACAAAGTAAATATTTGGAGGGGTAACTAAAGAAGGACTAAGAGGCAGGCGGATCGATGCAGTCACATTGCAAGAACTGTTCCCAGCCTTTACGGGGCCCCTCCCTATGATACAAAAAAATGGTGAAGGCCCAACAACTGCTAAGGGCAACAAGGAGTGGCTGGTACCATTTGTCGCGGGGGGGGTGTCTGTAAGCCAGGGAAGAGTTCAACTGTAGGAAATTCTCCCGAACTTTGTCAGTATCATTTGGAGTCATGAATAGCCCTACTTTCTTTGAACATGTCTCCAAAAATGTTTGATGAAAACGTCCATCAGTAAACAGCTGTCCAAGAGAAGAAGTAGGCATAGGGCGTACTCGCATTGTCATGGTAGATCCTCTATTGGGTAGTCGGGGATGTAGAAAATCAGGTTGCTGGAAGTATTTCACCATACCAATCAATGTGTACCACCCCACACAACTATTTACAGGTGTCAAAGGGAGTGCAAAAAATCTATCCTTTTTATAAGCAGCAGAAGGTAGCAACCCACAAACCCAACAACCGGTCACATTATATACTGCATGAGCATGATGTAGAGTCTTAATAAAAACATTCTCTCGATAGCGCTTTCGTAGGCATTGTTCACAATAATCAGCAGTAATCTTATTGTGTTCAGGAATTGCAGAAGGTGTAGGAGCAAACGTATGTACGGGATAGGCTTTGTCCAGAAAGAACAATATTCCAAGGATCAGTATGAACGCAATAATCAGTATTATGACGGCCACAATTTTTCCTTTACATGGTAAAGCTAACCATGGGGAATCAGGCTCTGGTCTGCGAGGAGCTGCAAAAGGCTGCTCCTACTCTGGGATGGGACGGCCAAAGGGGTATATTTTCCCTAACAAAAATCAAAAAAAGAAAAACTAAACTAGAAATGAAGAAAGGAAAAAAAAAATAGTTCCAGTCACTCTGAAACCGGCCAGAGGGGTTCTTCAACCCTAAAAAGGGATCTTCTTCCCTGTGTCCGTTAAAGCCTCACAGGCAGACTTCTATTGTTCATTCCCTAATCCCTCAATGGAGTCGCACAACTGCAGCAACTCAGGAGCACTAAATCTGGGCCCAAGAACCGCTCTAATGTCTCGTAAAACAAAGTCTCGACCACGCACCAGGGCTCTTACCAGCAGTCGATCTCTAACTCTGAGCTATTCTGCAAACATTGTCCGCACCTGTTCCCTATCTCAGCCCTTCTTCCAGTGCTCAGTATTTCGTGTTTTTCTCCTTTCTGGGCCGCAGATTGTAACGAGTGCTCCCTCGCACTTCAGGATCTGTGAACAGAATGGGGAGGTCACTGGCAAAGGCTGTATCCCCTGATGCTTGCTCTCTGTAACCAGGGGAAACCTCAGTGCTTGCAATCGGATTCGGCCTCTTATTTCTCGTACTCAGCTCCTCACCCCCAATGAAGCATTGGAGAAAGGAGCGTATCTTGGGACGTCTCACACTCGTGATCAGCAAAGCCGCCTCTCACCCATTCATCATACGGCAGTGGTAACGGGACACGTTTGAAATGAGATGCATGCGTCCATGCCTTCCGACCGTCCACTCGAAGTGCGGTGCGGGTAGTAAGGAGCACTTGCCTCGGCTCTGACCACCTTGGCTCCAAACAGGACTTCCGTTGATACTTCTTCACGACAACCTAGTCCCCGGGTTGTATGGTATGTCCAGGCCCCTCCGGCAATGGCTTCAGGGTGTCTGCAAGTTTAAAACAGGACCCATCAACATACAGTTCCCCATCGGGATCGTCTAGGGGTGTGTCTGTCAAATCTATTCTTCCCTTCGTCTCTTCCTCGGTCCGAAACAAACAATTATGGACTTCATCGTCCTTTTTATCCGAAGGGATGGGTAGCAACGTGGCTGGGTTTAGAGTGGCACATCTTTTATTCGTAACATGGGGTGCAAACAATGTCATTCCATAACCGGTAAGACGAGCACTGGTTAAGTGCTGCATCTGCGTTCTGTTCAATAGGTTGTCTACAGCATGCGGTACCATTACTGTGAGGTCTGAACCCAACACGAGCCCTGCCGATTGTCTAATAGAGACCGCAGCAGCCGCTGTAGCCCTTAAACAGCTCAGCAGCGCTCTCGCCGCATTGTCAAGCATAGCAGAAAAGTAAGCGCAGGGTCTCTGTTTCCCACCAAAACATTGTGTTAAGACAGACAACGTGCAACCTTCCACTTCATGCACATAGAGTACAAAAGGCTTCTGGTAATCAGGAGTTCCCAGAACGGGTGCAGAACACAAAGCAGTTTTTAGTGACCAAAAGCTTCCTGACATGCTGGAGTCCAGGGTAGGGGTTCGCGCACCTCTTTAGTAGTCAGATACAGTAGGGGTTTTGTTAGTAAGGCATAATTGGGTATCCACTCGCGACAATACGAGGTTATGCCCAAAAACGCGCGTACCTCTTGCTGCGTGTTAGGTACAGCCATGTTATTTATCGCCTTTATGCGCTCCGGTGTCAACCTCCTCCCATCCTTCGATAGGAGATGACCTAAGTAGGTAACCTCATGTCGACAGTATTGACATTTAGGAAGAGACACTTTGTGTCCCTTGTGAGCCAAGTGATGCAACAATTTAACCGTCGCATCCCGACACCCATCCTCGGTGTCCGATGCAATGAGAATTTCATCCATATATTGTAATAAGACATTGCCATCAGGAAGTTCCAAATCATCCAACTGAGCTTTCAAAGCCTGACTGTAAATGCTGGGGCTCTCTGTATAGCCTTGAGGAATTCTACAAAATCTAAAACTTCGGCCAGCCAATGAGAATCCGAAGAGGTAACGGCTATCTTCGTGTACAGGAATACTGAAGAAAGCATTCTTCAGGTCCAGGACAGAAAAATATTTAGCCGATGGGGGAATCATTGTTAGAATTGTGGTAATATCGGAGACTACTGGGTACTGGGGCTCAACCACCTAGTTAATGTGGCGTAAATAAATCACGAATCTGTAAACATCAGGTGCATCATCACTGGCATCGGCTGACTGTCTTTTAAGAATCGGGAGAATAGGACTATTACACCTCTTAGAGTCCGTTTCTTCCACAACTCCTGAGCGTATCAAATCATGTATTATCTGCAACAGGGCCTTCTCACCATCTCTAGATATCTTGTACTGGGGTATTCTCGGCAGTCGGGCCCCTACCTTAAATTTGATGGACACAGGGGCAATATCCATTTTTCCCACATCAGTATCGCTACAGGCCCACAAGCTCTCTGGGATGTCACCAAATTCAGCTGGCAAAGGCTCATCTTTAGAAAAACACTGCTGTGCACGTGCAACAGTGGGACCCAATGTGAGGTAGACACCATCCGGAGAACAATAAATGGTGGCATGCAATCTTTTTAACAAATCTAAACCCAACAAATTCTCACCACAATTTGAAGTCAAAAGAAAAGGAGAGTCAATAGTAAAAAGACCAATCGTTAAAGCAAGAGGCTTGGAGATGGGGCTAACCACCGGAGTACCTGAGAACCCTACAGAGATATTATTCTTGCCAGACAGAGCCGCCCCAGGGACCTGAGAATGTGCCACCGAACTTCTCATAGCACCCGTATTCACAAAAAATTTCTGCGGGGGCCCGACAAATCTGCAGTCACATAGGGTCCTCGTTGATCAACATCCACAGAAACTGGTCCCTCGCTCTGTCCTACGCTGTCCTAGTTATAAGAGAATCCGGTCAAGTCGTCCATAGTATAGTCGTCATGGTCATACTGTCCATCTCCTCTTTGAAAGTGTTGCTGATCCCTATCTCCGTCGAAACAATTCCCTCCCAGTCTCCTACCTCCATCAGACTGCCTGTCATCCCTCTGAAAATCACCTCGACCTCGCCCTCTGCCTTGTCCAGCATTCGACTGGAACTCCGGACATTCTCTCCACCAGTGCCCCTCCTGTTTCCATTTTGCACAATGATTCGGTCCCAATCGCTCCCTCTTGAATTTGAATTTAAAATATTTATAGAGCGCAACATTCACCTGGCGGTTTCTTGGCGCTGTGATGGGAGGGTACCAGAGGAGAAAGATGACAACCACAAACTCAAGAAAGTGGAAGCAGTTTTACAGAGAGAAAGCCTGTTTAAAAAGAAAAGTCTTAAGGTCTTTCCGGAAGGGAAGATAATGCGTGGCTGATCTTAGATGGTCGGGGAGAGAGTTCCAGAAGGTGGGTGCCAAGGTAGAAAAATTGGCCCCTCCCCACTTTTGGCGCTTATAGCGAGGGACAAGCAGGAATGACTGTGACGAGGAGCACAGCTCTCTGGTGGGGGTGTACTCCCTGAACAAGGAAGAGATGAAGGCGGGAGCCGAGCCCCATCATGCCTGGAAGACCATACAACCTATTTTAAATAGGGCTCGCTCCCTAACAGGCAGCAATGCAGCGCCTTCAATAAAGGGGTTGAGTGGTGGGAACGTGATAGGCCATAAACTAATCGAGCCGCCTGGTTTTGGACCAGCTGGAGTTTCCGCAGACTGTACGCCGGAATGCCGTTGTAGAGGGCATTCGCGTAGTCGAGCCGGTGTAACACCAAGGCGGACATGATCAGCTTAAGTGCCAGAGGAGAAAAAAAACGGGAGACAGTGCGAATAGTACGAAGGGTGAGAAAGCAGGAAGAAACAACAGAACTAATCTGTGAGTGAAGGGTGAGATGATTATTAAGCTTGACACCTAAAGTCTTAACTGAGGAAGGAGTAACCACTTCCTCCTCGTCGTGCTACTGTAGGTGGGGCACCGCGTCCCCGACCCTTAGACACCTGCTGCAGCAACACCCTTGTCTTCAAGTCCTTGGCCTTCTTCTCCTGCCTATCTGTATTCTCATTCTCCCTATGCTCGTAGTACTGAGCCGTGCTTAAAATGCCAGAGGGGGTGGACGTCGTCCATGTACTCTCCGACGCCTGCAACGGATATTTCCGGTAACAAATTCATTAAGAACCTGTTAACGAAAAGTCATAACCCTCCATCCTGTGAAATATCCTGCCCACTGAAGTCCATAAAAGTCTCCTCGAACCGAGTGAAAAAAATCAGAGACAGCTTCGTCCTTTTTCTGTCTACATGCCGTCAATTTGTCCCTTCCACCTTCTTCGGGGGGAATGAGAGAATGCATATATTTAATAATTCGCCCCGGTAACGCTAAGATCTCAGCTTTCGGTTTCTCCCCTGGTTTTCAATCCTTGTCCCAATCCTGCAATTCCACCCAGGTACCACCCAGTTCCTCCTTATGATCAGTGCCCTTCACCTGTCTCCACACATCCACCGGAACTAGCAATCCAAAAAATAATTCAATGTCTGCTAAGGTCATAACTGTCGAGGAGGCTGCCTCTGTCAATTCTTTATAATAGGCAGTCGGATTTTTTCTGGAGTCGGGCAGCTGAGCTTTCAAAGCTAACACCTCACTTCTTTTCCATGGCGTATATACCCACTGCTCTTGGAAGTGGGCATCTACGAGCCCTAGTGATAGCATTTGTTACTGAATCTACCACTTCGGGCACTGGCGTATATACCCACTGCTCTTGGAAGTGGGCATCTACGAGCCCTAGTGATAGCATTTGTTACTGAATCTACCACTTCGGGCACTTCGGGGTGAAAAATAGGATGAACGTCACGCATTGGATGTATTCCAGGAAAATGGGGCGTACCTGCAGACGGTAATTCATTTCTATACTTCAACAAGGACCTTAAACTTCGCATCTCCTCCCGTACCCCAGTGTTAGCCCTATAGGCTCCATTCTTTATGTCATGAAGAATTGCGGGCGCCGCCTCTCCATACCCTTGTTCCCATAATGCTATCAGTGTCGTCGACATGTGCCATAAAGCGTGCTGTTGCATCAGAGGTTCATAATCTTTCATCGTGGACCAAATGTCTTCGAACGAGTAAATATTATTCCTGGCCCACTGGCAAGCTTGACTAGCCACCACCGTTTTTTCATCCAACCCAACTGTAGAGCGCGTAAGCAACTCTCGTACCTGAGTGAGCAACCCACTTCCCATACCTCGATTCGGGGTCGGTAGCCCACTGCGGGGAGTAGCACTAGCAGAAACAGCAGGAAGTGCAGAGGAAAACACAGAGGGAGTAGGTGAGCTCGCCGCAAGTAGAGAAACCAGGGGCGCAGGCAATGAAGAGGAGGCAGAAGGTAAAACCTGTCCAACATCTCCCAACAAAGAAGATGCTAAAATAGAAGAAGTGGCAGTGTCGGAAAAGTGGGGAGCACTCGTTTGTGGACCCAAAACCCCACCGGAAGAAGCCGAATCTGTCAACGTGGGGTACAATGACTGTGGGGCGTAAGGGGGAGGGGGCCGAGCACTCCATCTCATCCTGGTCTTCCTCCCTCACTACGTAACTTTTATTCTCCTGTAGCCTAAAAAGCCTATCTGCGCGCTCAATCCACTGCTCATTATCTTTCTTTGTGTGTTACCGCGCCTTCTGTGCCATCGTCTGCGCCTCTCTCTTCTGAGCTACCTTCTCCTCTCTCAACTGACGCTCCCTTACTTCCTTTTGCCACATCCTTAGTGAATCAAACATGCTCTGGCGACTATGCCTAGCAAACAATCTGTCTTGTAAATAGTCTATTTTCGCCACATCGAAAGAACCCGTCAATGGCCACTGCAAATCCACATTGCCCTTAGGGTACCTGTGCCATAAAGTATTAAACAAAATCGGGGTCAATCCATGTTTCACGTACATATCAAAATTAGGGGAACCTTCCACCGGCGCGGGCTGGCTCTCAGCCAATCTGGTGTCCGAGGCGCCGCAACAGCACCTGAGACACCGCAGCTTACTGAAACACGGCATCTTCACACACCCAATCGTACGCTAGCGCAAACTCTCATGTGCCCACTCACCAACTGCACAATCACTACTAAACACGCACCCAAATATATTCGTTCATCCTATGCGTCAAATTTTCACACCAAACACGTGTCTACAGAATGGGACAAGGCCCGTCGACCAAGTCCTGGGGAACCTGGACCTTACCGTAGACCGAACAGTACACTAACTGTTCTGAGGTTGGAGGACACATCCGCCACCCGGGCGGCACTACAGATTGCTGCGCACTTTACCACGGGAGACCCAGGACCAGCTCCCTACGAACCACACACGCTAGGGGTTCGGGTGAGTCCCTGAATCTACCCGCAATGAGCCACGCCTCCACCGCAGTACCACCCGGTCGGAGGATCACAAACAGACATCCGCTCAACCTGTCAAGTCTGTCAGAGCGCCACTCGCACCCTGAGTTCCCCGGAACACACTAGCCCCAGGAGCACACCGGCTCCTCCAACCACTAGAGACACAACGGTCTCTTGGAGCATCCCAGCTCCCTTAAACAACAGTCGGACCACTCACCTTCCGTATGCGGTACCGGCCTCTACCGTTCTCCACCTCCGGCTGTCAGGACCAACACGGTCAGCTCCAAAGTTCCGCCTTCCGGACCCCGGCACAGGATCCCGAACCGAGACCTCTCCCGATCAGCAGGGTGGGGCAGCACTGCGAGAACCAAGCTCGGCAAGAAGTGGGTACCCGGACCCACCGTGCCGACCAGAGGGTTCCCGGTCTTCTACTACCCACTTATAGGTGAGAAAGATCCTAATCGTGGGGTACCTCTTCGGGCGCCATCTGATAAGAGTGGCTCAAATCCACCAGAGTGACTTACCACACTCACCTATAGTTACTCAGTAAGAAGTCAGCCGGACAGTGGAGAAGAATAAACAAGGTAATTTTATTAGGCCACAAACTCCTATATGAGAGGACCCTGTCCGACCTCAACCCTAAGAGTGCGCCGAGAGGACTAACTCATATCATCACAGTAATACATTATAACAAGATACAGCAAAGTAAAACACGCCCCTTCTGGAAAAGTACTGAACCCCAGAGAGGGTAACAATGGCCTCACACAAGAGGCATCTGCACCTGCAGGAGCAACATTTGGTTATCTCTGCCCAAGGCCGCGGAGCCGGGCCTCAGCGTCTCCAGTGTATGAGAACATTACAGATAAGAAACTTGTTAGTTTCGGCCACAGTTAGCTAAGAAACGAAAAACTGCTGCATTAGGGTTTTTCCTATTCCTACGGGAGTGGGGATGAGCGAGTGCGACTCGCAGACACCGAGAAATACCCAAAATGGAGGCACACAAGCTAAGCTAAGAAAACTGAATATCACCACACCCATAAATGAATAACAATATGAAGAGTAAAATAAACGTAAAGGCACAAGTGAATACTTCATTAGTTAGACACATGATGCTAACTTGCATATGTAAATGTCAATGGGCGGGGCATCGGAAAATGAAACCTATCAATCTGTTCATGGAGAGGTTGGTGTTCAGGATGATCCAGAGGTTCTTGACATGGTCCACAGGGGTGAGTGGCGGTGGAAGTTAGGAGGGCTACCAAGAGGCATCCCAAGGGAAGTGGTTGCTGCCTAGGATTAGGACTTTGGTTTTTTCTGTGTTGAGCAGGAAGAAGTTGTTTTTCATCCAAGTAGCGGCGTTGCTTATGCAGTTAGTAAAGTTTGCTTTGCTGGTGCTGGTTGAGTCCGTAAGGGAGAGGATGCACTGTGTGTCATTGGCAGAGGATACTATGGGCATCTAACTGCCAGACTTGCGGTGGCACAGCAGTGGCGGTCCACCGTCTGCCGTATTACGACATCTAAAGTCGTTTCGGTGGTGGACCGTCGGCTGCGCCAGGGAGCGCCACAACGCAAAATGCTGAGAGGGGACTGGTGCAGTCCCGCTCAGCATAATATGAGTTCCCTGGACCACTAGCCTTTTCATGACGAAACGCCTCCATGAAAAGGCTGGTGGTGCATGAACAAAGAGGGCCCTAGCCCTATGGCCACCCCGCCACGGGGATTCATTCAGGGTTGCACAACATGTTACCACCATCAGTACCCCCACAAAGTCCCAGAATGGCATGGACGTCTACATCCATGCCGTACTGGAACTTTATTGCTGTTCTCATTGAGGTGCCTGTTTTCCATGCACTGCCATGGGAATAGCAAAGAACCACCGAGTGTATTACGAGTTGCACATTTGAAACTCGTAATACAGTCGTCGGTGCTAGGGTGGCTTTAGTACAGCAGAGGCGGCATTGCGCCGTTGCCGGTGCCCAAAAGTCGTAATCAGGCACTATGTCATTGCCTTGGGCTCTGACGATGCCCGCGAGGGGAGTTAAGTAAACTATGAAGAGTGTTGGACTGAGCGAAAAGTTCTGTCCGTGAGGCAGTAGGATATCCACTTGAGGTCCAGCCCGCACATACCCAAGTGCTGAAGCTTTCTGATGTGTGACTTGTGGGAGAACATATTGAAAGCTGCTAAGAGGTCGATGAGAATGAGTGCAGCTGTTTCTCCTCCATCGAGGATGCATCTGATGTCATCGGTGGCCACAATGAGGGCTGTCTCGGTGCTGTGGTTGGTGCGAGAGCCTGATTGAGAGCTGTCTAGGAGTTGATAGAGTTCTATGTGGTCTGCGATCTGAGATTTGATGGCTTTCTCAATAACTTTAGCTTGCAAAGGCAGGAGCATGGTGGGTCTGTAGCTGCTGCAGGAGTTGGGGTCTGCTGTTGGTTTCTTAAATAGGGTGGTGTCTCTGTAGCTGCTGAGGGAGTTGGGGTCCGCTGTTGGTTTCTTAAATAGGGTGGTGTCTTCTGCATTAATCCAGGAAGACGGGATGGTGGCGATGGTTATGGAGGTGTTGATGATAACGATGAGCACAGAGGAGATGATGGTTATTCCAAGGCTGTATATATAGTGGGAGCATGGATCTGAGAGCGCTCTCGAGTGATCATATTTATCAGGGTGGTGTTTTCTTCATTCGGGAGGGGCTATCAGTTGCTTAGCTGCTGTTTGGTGATGAAGAAGGTGTCCTGCCGGTGGGGGAGTTTGTACTCGTATGCTGTGTGTCAAAGTGCTGTAGATCGTAGCAATATTCTGTTCGAAGAAGTTTGAGAGGTTGTTGCAGAGTGCTTGGGATGGGATGATGTTGTTGCTGGCAGCTCCTGGGTTGGAGAACTCCTTGATGATGGAAAAGAGTTCTTTGCCATTGTTGGAGCTGGCTTCGAGTCTGACAGTTAGGGCGTTTTTCTTTGGGTCTTGTAGTTGTTGGTAGTAAAGATTGAGGGTGGCTTCATATGTGGATTTTAGGGTAGTGCTTTTGTCAAGTCTCCATTTTCTCTCAAGTTGTTTGTAGTGGTGTTTGGACAACCTGAGGTTGTTTGTGTACCAGCTAGGTCGTTTGTTATTTTAGTAGGTTTTTTAATGGTGGAAGCAGTGTGTGTGGTTGGACCAGCCAGCCAGCCATTTATTGAAGAGATTGGTGTTGACATCAAGGTCCCCGGTGTGGTTGTGTGGGTGTTCCTGTAGGGTTTTGGACCAGTTTTCTTATGATATTTTTTTTAATTCCAGTGCCTTGATGGTGCTTTGGGGTGGCTTGGTGGTTGGGCATCTTCAAATGTATGATGTAGTGGCCGACCATATGAGCAAGGTTATGTGGGTGGTGGCGATCCTAATGTTGAAGGAGAAAATAGGGTTGAGAGTGTGGCTTCTTCTTGGGTTGATCCTTGAATGAGCTAAGTGAGTCTGAGGTTGCTGAGGCGTGGAGTTAGGGACTGTGCTGTCTTCCAGGTTGAAATTGCGGGCCTGAGAAAGATGTAGTTGGTTGATCTGATGGAGAGGGGAGTGAGGAAGTCTGCAATGTTGTTGCACAATTCCGCCCAGGAGACCGTAGGTGAGGATTCCTTTAGGGGTGAAGTTGTAGTCCAATCGTATTTTGAAATGGCGGTGTTCCATTAGGATGGTGTCCTAGTCTGTGGAGGTTGTGCAGTCAATTGTGCTTTTTAAGATGAGTACGAGTCCTCTACCTGGCTTGTGGGTTTGGTCTAGTTGTATTATTTTGTAGGCGGGCGGGTAGGCTGCAGAGGTGCCCTGGTTGGAGGATGGTTTGAGCGACTTTTCAGTCAGAAAGAGAAGGTCAGGTGTGTTGCTATTGAGAATAGTCCCAGATGTCGGTGGAGTGTTTCCCGAGGTATCAAACGTTCAGGAGCATCGCAGGCAGTTGGTGAGGGTTGGTGGTGGTGGGGTGCATTGGTTGTTTGGAGGTAGTGGTGTCGGCATATGAGGTGTTTTAGGTGAAATTGTAATGGGTGCAGGAGAAAGTACCTACCTTGGGGCTTAGGGATGCATGGCAGCAGCGTGTTTGCTGGTGTTTGCTGTTGAGGTCATGGAGGATGGCGGAGTAGTAGTGGTGATGTTCATTGACTTCGGTGGCAGCTGTGGTTGTGGTGTTGCATTGCATGGTCATGAGGCCAGGGTTCCTGGTGCTGGGCGTGGTCCAGGTGCAGAAGGGCGCAGGCGGGCTTGCCTTTGGCCTGCCTTTGGCATACCAGATGTGGGAGTCAATTACGTTCTGTCGCTGTGGCCTGCATTAAGAAGGTCCCAGGGTGGGCAGTGCATCTGTTGGCAGGAAGAATGGTGAGTAGGTAAAACCTAAATGGGAAAACTCGGTTAGTAGTGGTGTCACTTGGTAAAAAGGCGCCAACTGGATCAGGCTGGACCAAGTAGGAACTGGAGGCCACTGGCAAGTGGCAAGCTAGGTGCCCAGGTGCCTACTCGTGGTAGATATAGTAGCCATGTAACATGGAAGAAGGAACATGTATAGCCTTGACTACCATTACACGGAGATCTAACATTTAGATAGATGAGGGAATGCTTGACAGAGGTCATACTTTTATGTAAAAAAAAGAACATTGGTGTGACACACATATAAGCACAGGGTTTGATTTAAATATTATGATTAACACGGTATAATGAGATTCTGATTGGCATCAGCATACATGATAATTAGAAAAATCATGGAAGCAAACTACATGTACTATGTTTCCCTACCAGTATGAAACCTACAGCTCTAATCAGTTTGGCGCTCCCTTTTTTCAGCAAGGGACAGGAGTCCTAATAAAAATACTGCAATTATCAAAAGACACTGTACTAGAGGACGATGGTGATGCTAGGATTTAGTTTGCACCGATCCGAGGAAATAGTGTGATAACCATGAATGGAAACTACGTCTCCCATGTCTCCCTATCACCCAGACACCGGGGGTAATGACTTGCCACTGTGCTCCCTCGGATAAAAATACCAGATGCTGATTGGCACGAGATCAGGAGAGGAAGTGCACTGGCGGCTGCTGTAGGTTACCAGCAGGAACCTATACCTTGACGGAGTATGACATGGCTGCGGGGAACAGGCTTGTGAAGGGGGCTCCGCTTTTTTGTATATGTTTATGCATCTAGCCAACACTTTAGCGCAACATGTGTGAGTGAGCGTGTGATATCAATGTGGAATTTAGCACACACTTCGTTCGAAGCAGTACGAGTCTCTGGACTACGCTGTGGACTGACATATGGTAGTGGTGCATATTAATGTCACACAGTGCGTCTGAGTCTATGCCTCATGTCTTATACAGGAGGGGCAATATTGGACTATCCTGCTATGGTTTATGGCTGTAATATGATCATGACAAAACAATACGATATGATTCTTATGAAGCCACATATGATTGAAAGTTAACAAACATGTGTGAAGATGGGTGACATGATACTGTGACCCCAAGAATTCAGATGTCATCAATCTGCCTGGGGCCATATAGTCAGGGGCGGACTGGCCGTAGCAGGCACCAGACTTTTCCCTGGTGGGCCAGAAGGTTGGGGGACGGATTTGTACCAGTGCGGCCCGGTTTTGTTACTGGGGCCTGCTTTTGCAGCACTGCATATAGCAAAGAAAAATTTACTAAGACCTGAATTTCTATCTACCACGTATGCTTGAGGAGAGTAAGCACCTTCCTTTTTCTTAAATAGAAAACTGTGCCCACTAAGGCTTGAGACTATAAAATTCAAGATAGATTTACAAGACTGGCGTAACCCACATCCATAAGAGATTTTGGACTCGCTTATGACACTAAATTAGCAAGACAAAGAAATTGTTTATGGCACTATAATAGCAAGAAAGGCAAAAAATGATGTCCCTAATCCCTTTTATGTTTGGCTGTGCTGACTTATGATCTATACCTCTTCTCTCATACAAGTGTGTGACTACAGGAATGGTTCCTCTCCAGCGTGACTGCTTGGTAAAAAGCCCGAAAATTTTAGGGTAAGTAAATGCATGAATCGTGCAAGTTCCCCAGGGTGTTCTCCACATGTGCTTAGCGTACTCTTACCTCTCGGGTGTACCACAATGTGTGCATTAATATGAGAACATTTATGAAATGTCTGCATGCAAAACGAAAAAGGAATTTTTTTAAACCAAATATAGTGACTATAAGAATAATCAGACTGTAATGATATCCATAATGGTGGAAGAGCAGGTAAGGCTTATTTTTTTAGCTGCATGCACATGATTGATGCAATAGGGACATACAGGAGGGGGACCTTTGACTGCCCTGACAAAGGCTCTAGTCCCTCTCACAAGAGAACCTATGGAGGCCGAAACATATTGGTAAGGATAAGATGATATGATGCTCGAGACATAGGTTCCCGGTGGTATCCTCATGTTTATTTTTTGATCCAGCAGAGTGTACCCAAGAATAAAGGAAATACCCTGGTTTACACTGAGGTTGTTTTAGACAAAGATCTGACCCCCCAGTTATGTCCAGAAAACAATTATTTTGATCTCACTCTCCAATGAGGTTGAGACCACCATGTTAGTATCATCTTAACATGGTGGTTCGGACTGGCCAATGATGAAGCATGACACAACGAAGTGGTTGAGGCCTTTCCTTCCAAATTTTTCCCTTTTTGTTTTATTTTCTTAATTTTGTACATGTAGTCCTGTTATTCCAGAAATGAGTATGGGAATACAGGTATTGCCGTACCTATTGTGAGTTATGTGTGGAGGATGTACTGCAAGGAGACCTCTAGCTCCCTCATTGTGCGATTCAGCACAATAATTTTATTAACATCACTTAGGATAGAATAATTTTGCCTGACCCTTTTTAGGTTGCAATATTCTGATTCCATACCTGAGGGTGTGCCCTATTATTCACGTTGCACCTGAAGGAATCTTTGATGGAGACCCCATTTTCAAGTTTTCTGCTGTTGGTGATGCCCTGAAGCTGCTGCCTTTCCTCCCATTACAGATGTGTTAGATGCTTACTACCACACTGCTGCCATTTGGTAGCATTGTAAACTATTTTAGTAGCACATGCCTAGCTCGCAGTAATACTTGTTTTACTTAGGAAGTACTTTTGTGTTGGGTCATTTTTCCGCTGGGTTCTCGAATACTTTAATGCTAACGATTAGGCAAAGTGCTTTTTTGTCTGGTGGATATTATCCTCTATTTGCAACTTGTTTTCTCAAGCATTCTCAGCCCATACGCTCATAATAACTACTGCATGCACCATTATTCAGAGAAGGAGAGCTAGGGAAAGAAAATTTGAGAAGTCACTTAACTAAATTGATGTATGAATTCTGAAATTGAATGCAGGGCGATTTGTTGCTTCTTACAAAGCAAAAACAGCAATCTTATTATGCCACCAATAACACACCAAGATCCTCATTTCTGTTATTTCCATCATTCTGATTTCGCAGCCACTTTTTGATTATGAGGTATTAAGGAGCATACTTGTTTAAATATAATGCATACTATGAAATTTAAAATCAACTATCTTCACTTTTCCAAATGCGGTTTTTCTGTGTATTTGGTTTTGGAAGAGGTTTATTTACAGAGTAATTAATCTGCCTAATATTCATGTAATTTTCTTTAATTTGGGTAGATGAAGGTAAAACTCTCCTAAATACTGCGATCTAGTACCAAGTGACACTCCCGGACACCCCAATGAAATCCTGACGTCTGTAATCCCTTCTCAAATGTATTTAACACCCCATACTGTTCTGTGTATAGTACCTCATGTCAGCCACCCTGGCTAGGTGAGTTAGCCCCCACTGTTGCGAACAGTGGCTGCCGTTATTTACAAGTGGTGGCGGGCGGGGCAGGGTATGGGACGGTTGTAAATGAAAGAAAAAAAAACACTTACCTTCAGCCCAGCTACCCAGCCCGCTGCCGCCTCTCGGTCTGCTCGCCGCCGCCTCCTCTCACTCCTCAAAGCAGGAACAGGAAGCATCCAGGCTCCTAACTTCCCTAACCAATCACAACGCTGCAATGCAGTGCTGTGATTGGTCTGAGCGCTGTGGATCGACGCTCAGGCAGGGCATGGGAGCCTGGGGCATGTTCTACAGCCAGCCTGTAATACAGCATTGTGGCAGAACATACAGAGTGTGCATGACGGTTTGGCCTGCCCGAGAGGGCCGGTCCAAGAGTCATTGCGTGCCTTGAATTGGACAAACCACTCCTCCCCTGCCCTGCTCTGGCAGTCCAGCCCCGCCCGTCCACACCAGGAACGGAACACTAAAATGATAATAACACCAGTTATTATCATTTTAGTTTCCTTTAACTAATGCTCACAGAGCAGTGGGGCAATGCTCCTCTGCCTTAGTGAAGGATCTGCCACTGGTTGCTATGTAATGTTAACTGCAGGTCACAAGCCGTGCACACTCATCCTTCCATTCATTTATGGTCAGTATACTGAATACCATCAGACGGAGTAACAATTGTAATTAACAGCTCTTAGAATCTGTAGAATTGTAGTTTAAGAATCTTTATGCTCTTCCATAGCCAATTCGTATGTCACAAGTAACCTGTTAACCTGCAGCTAACTTGAACTCTGTAACCCGCATGAGCAGATCCACCCGCATAGCAGCATAACCAACCTTGTTTCTGTCCATACATAGGGGCTTATTTACAAGCCCCTTGCACCGCTGGTGCATCACTTTTTGAGTGACGCACCAACGGCGCAACCTCCTGTTCTGCCCCTTTACATGCAACACTTTGCGTGAAAGGCGAGTACCAGGGATGTTGTTGTGGGTGTTCCCAAGCCACACACATGGCTTCTGCCACATTTTCGGATGTACGAGAAATGCGTCAGAATGCTACGACTCTCCAGGGGAGGCGTAGGGAGGTGCAGCAAGCCAAAATGTTTTCATTTCACCTCTTTTTCCTCTTTCTATGTGTGCTGCATTATGCAGCACACCTATGAAGAGGAAACCCCCTCTTGTGATTGTTTTTGTGCAGGAATGTGTTCCTTCCTACACAAAAAGAATCATCCCCCGATGCAGGCTCCCTTGCACCATGGTGCAAGGGGGCCTGCATCGGCACATGGCAGCTAATTTTGCAGCAGCGCAGGGGAGAGCAAAGGGATCTGTCATATTGTTGTAGACATGACGCATCCCTTTGCTTCCGAATTAAAGTAGTGCAGCGCAGCGCAGCCAAATGGCTTGCGGCACAGCTCTGCATGAAGTCTTTGTAAATAGGGCCCAGAGTGTCCAAAACCTGACCACCTGCACCTGCTCAGCAGTGACATCTTCTTTCCACATTCTACACCTCTGTCTCATTCACTCAACTCTTCTTCCCACTTTCCAAACAGCCACCATCATCACCCCTTTTACAGACTGGGCATTAAGAAGTCTAAACTGTCCACACTAAACTCTGCAGACATGCCAACTTACCAAAGAGGCCCAATCCCACTACTCCTTGCTACTTGCAAGTAGATTTAATGTCTACGAAGGAAGACAGTTTTACAACCACAAGCTGGCTCCGCAACAGCACAACCCAGTTGTCCCATCCAGAACCCTACTGTCACCCACAGTCCTAGCACCAGTCACCCACCAACTAAGAACACTACACACCCTCCCCTTTAAAACAAAACAAGTAATAATCCTAATACAAAACTAGTATAGTTTCAAGGAAATAAAAAAATCTAGAAATAAATAGACCGAAGAAAATATAGAACACTCTGGAAATGAGAAATATTACATATATAAACCATATGAACACATTTGCGTTGAACAAAATCTTTCAATTACATGTGAATGTTCTTTACTCATGTATTTTTCCAGGCCTCCACATTTTCCCATCTTTGATAGCCAAGTCATCCAAAAACTTCCATCCTTTGTCATACCAGTACTAGGAGTCATACCATGTGTGCTAGAAGTTTCACACCCTATCTCTTTTAAGTTCACCATCACTTGGTACCTCTGAGCCATTACTCATACCACTGGGATCTGCAACTTCCTCACCTGCATCACCAGACTCACCCAACCTACATTTCCTACCTAGTACAACCCTGTCACCATCCAAATTGTCAGAATCATCATACACACCAACATATGAATCACCACCCCAGTGCCATCCATCCCAGTGCCATCCATCCACCTCCTTTTGCTATAACACCTTTGCACCTCGAAATCCTTCTAAAATTCTATATTTTACCCACCCCCAAAAACTCTCAGTCTCAACTACCTAGCGCTAGGGGGGGAGTGGGGGGGCGAGCGGCGCTCGCATGCTCGTGACGGAGCCGCTCCATCACGAGCCGCGGTTGCGCTGTGCTCATGACAGAGCGGTCCCGTCATGGCCCCGCCCGCTTAATAGAACGCGCCGCGCAGGCGCGAAATCAGCGCCGTGCAGGCGCGGCGGCCGGGCCATGACGGAACCGCTCCGTCATGAGCGCAGCTCAGCCGATGCTCATGAAGGAGCGGCTCCGTCATGAGCATGGGAGGGGTTAACCTCCTATTGAACACACCACCCAGTTTCACCCTCACCATATCACCAACCTTCAACTTAGACCCCACAGACAAAGTCTTAGAACTTCCCTTATTTCCATCTGACAACTCTCCTCATTCTCCCTGACTTTAGCTAAATCAATCTCTGTATCATATGCATTTCTCACATTTAACCACCACAACATCAATTAATGCCCTGGCTTTCTACCCTGTAACATCTCAAACTAGGAAAACCCTGCAACCAAATTGGATGATGTTCTCTATGTCAATAAAGCAGGCCTCAAGGGCATTCCCCCATGGTAAACCGCTTGGCCAACTGAATCAACTCTTTAACTACCCTGTGAAAGCATTCTAATTGGCTATTGGCTTGGGAGTGATAGTTGGACACTCTTTTATGTAGAACACCACACCTCCTTAAGAAACTTTTCATTTATTTGCTTACAAATTGTGGGCCATTGTCGGACATACCCTTATGGCCTTCATGAGTCAAACTGAAAATGGATTCTCTTAATTTCTGAGGCATAACAATTTTGTCACCTCTAATGACTATACCCTCAGAAATTATTAATTCCGGTGGGGTTTAATCAACATAATTTTAAATTGTCGGAAAGAAGCTATGGAAATGGGCGGGAACATGGCGGCAAGCTAGCTAGCAGGTCGGGGGTCGCTTTCCCTCCGTCCTCTACCATGAGAATGTTATCGATATGAAGTGTCGGTGCTCGAGTGGCTCGAGAGTGTGTTTCTAAGCAGTGGCGTAGCGGAACTTGAGGGGGACGCCCTGCAAACTACATGGAGGGGGCCCCACTCCCATCCTCCGTGCCAGTCTAGAGCTTTCAGGCCAGCGTCCCGCCATACTGCAGGAGATGCGGGGCTATTGTTACACCACTGTAACTAATCCAGCCATTATAAGTAATACTGGATGGTGGAGTCAAAGGTTGGGCTTAGTCTGCCAGTAGGCTATCATAGGTGGTGGTCCATTCATTACAGGGTCCCTGCCATCAGTACGCCAGGGAAGTTTGCCCAATTTTAGGTGGGTTTCCTGATGCAGACTCTTGTCATGATATACAACGTCGGGCCCACTCATCGTTCAGTTTTGTCAAAAGTGCATCCACTGCTCCTTCTCGCTTCCATTTTAAAACATTAGACAAAGCGACAATGCAGTATTTCAAAAGCAGATGTAACTACAAAGAGCACATTTTGATAATAAATGTTTATTAGTAGACAATAGCAATCTTAAGAGGCATTGCATAGCTTCATACAGACTTTGACCCAAATCCCATCACAGTCTCTCTCTCTCTCTCTCTCTGTCAGTCAGTCAGTCTATCTCTCTCTCTGTCAGTCAGTCAGTCAGTCTATCTCTCTCTGTCATTCAGTCTCTCTTAGTCTCTCTCTCTCTGTCAGTCTCTCTATCTCTCTCTCTTTCTGTCAGTCAGTCAGTCTCTCTCTGTCAGTCACTCAGTGTCTCTCTGTCAGTCTCTCGCTGTTTTTTAGTTTCTCTCTCTCTCTCTCTATTACTCAGTCCCTGTCACTCAGTCTCTCTCTGTCAGTCTCTGTCTTTCTGTCAGTCAGTGTCTCCCTTTCTGCCAGTCAGTCTCTCAGACAGTTTCTCTCTGCCAGTCTCTCTCAGTCAGTCAGTCTCTCTCTCTCAATCAGCCAGTCTCTCTCTCGCAGTCTCTCTCTCTCTGTCAGTCAGTCTCCCTCTCTCTGTCAGTCAGTCTCCCTCTCTCTGTCAGTCAGTCTTCCTCTCTCTGTCAGTCAGTCTCCCTCTCTCAGTCTCTCTCTCTCAATTTCTCTCTGTAAGTCAGTCTCTCTCTCTCCCTGTCAGTCTCTCTCTCAGTCAATCTCTCTCCCTGTCAGTCCCTCTCTCTGTCAGTCTCTCTCTCAGTCTCTCTCTCTGTCAGTCTTCCAGACAGTCTCTCTCTCTCTCTCCTCTGTCAATCTCTCTTAGTCAGTCATTCTCTCTCTCAAAGTCATCCAGTATCTCTCAGTAAGTCTCTCTCTCTCTCTCTCTGTGTCTCTCTGTCAGTGACTCTCTCTGTCAGTCAGTCTCTCTTTCTCTAAGTCAGTCTCTCTCTATCTGTCGGCCAGTCTCTCTCTCTCTCTGTCCATCAGTCTCTCCTTCCCTGTCAGTCTCCCAGTCTCTCTCTCTGTCAGTCTCTCTCTGTCAGTCTCTCTCTCAGTCAGTCAGTCTCTCAGTCTCTCTCTCTCCTAGTCTCTCTCTCTGAGTCAGTCAGTCTTTCTCAGTCAGTCATTCCCTCTCTCTCAGTCAGTCTTCCAGACAGTCTCCCTCTGTCAGTCTCTCTCAGTCAGTCATTCTCTCTCTCTCGCAGTCAGCCCGTCTCAGTGAGTCTCTCTCTCAGTCAGTGACTCTCTCTGTCAGTCTCTCTCTCTGTCAGTCAGTCTCTCTCTGTCAGTCTCTCTCTCAGTCAGTGACTCTCTCTGTCAGTCTCTCTCTCTGTCAGTCAGTCTCTCTCTGTCAGTCAGTCTCTCTCTCAGTCAGTCTCTCTCTGTCGGTCAGTCTCTATCTGTCGGTCAGTCTGTCTCTGTCGGTCAGTCAGTAGGCTATCATAGGTGGTGGTCCATTCAGTACAGGGTCCCTGCCATCAGTACGCCAGGGAAGTTTGCCCAATTTTAGGTGGATTTCCTGATGCAGACTCTTGTCATGATATACAACGTCGGGCCCACTCATCGTTCAGTTTTGTCGAAAGTGCATCCACTGCTCCTTCTCGTTTCCATTTTTAAACATTAGACAAAGCGACAATGCAGTATTTCAAAAGCAGATTTAACTACAAAGAGCACATTTTGATAATAAATGTGTATTAGTAGACAATAGCAATCTTAAGAGGCATTGCATAGCTTCATACAGACTTTGACCCAAATCCCATCACAGTCTCTCTCTCTCTCTCTCTCTCTCTCTCTCTCTGTCAGTCAGTCAGTCTATCTCTCTCTCTGTCAGTCAGTCTATCTCTCTCTGTCATTCAGTCTCTCTTAGTCTCTCTCTCTCTGTCAGTCTCTCTATCTCTCTCTCTTTCTGTCAGTCAGTCAGTCTCTCTCTGTCAGTCAGTCAGTGTCTCTCTGTCAGTCTCTCTCTGTTTTTTAGTCTCTCTCTCTCTCTGTTAGTCAGTCTCTGTCACTCAGTCTCTCTCTGTCAGTCTCTGTCTTTCTGTCACTCAGTCTCTCCCTTTCTGTCAGTCAGTCTCTCAGACAGTTTCTCTCTGCCAGTCTCTCTCAGTCAGTCAGTCTCTCTCTCTCAATCAGCCAGTCTCTCTCTCTCGCAGTCTCTCTCTCTCTCTCTCAGTCAGTCTCCCTCTATCTGTCAGTCAGTCTCCCTCTCTCTGTCAGTCAGTCTCCCTCTCTCTGTCAGTCAGTCTCCCTCTCTCAGTCTCTCTCTCTCAATTTCTCTCTGTAAGTCAGTCTCTCTCTCTCCCTGTCAGTCTCTCTCTCAGTCAATCTCTCTCCCTGTCAGTCCCTCTCTCTGTCAGTCTCTCTCTCAGTCTCTCTCTCTGTCAGTCTTCCAGACAGTCTCTCTCTCTCTCTCTCCTCTGTCAATCTCTCTTAGTCAGTCATTCTCTCTCTCAAAGTCATCCAGTCTCTCTCAGTGAGTCACTCTCTCTCTCAGTGACTCTCTCTGTCAGTCAGTCTCTCTTTCTCTAAGTCAGTCTCTCTCTCTCTGTCGGCCAGTCTCTCTCTCTCTCTTCTGTCAGTCTCTCCTTCCCTGTCAGTCTCCCAGTCTCTCTCTCTCTGTCAGTCTCTCTCTCTGTCAGTCTCTCTCTCAGTCAGTCTCTCTCTCAGTCAGTCAGTCTCTCAGTCTCTCTCTCTCCTAGTCTCTCTCTCTGAGTCAGTCAGTATTTCTCAGTCAGTCATTCCCTCTCTCTAAGTCAGTCTTCCAGACAGTCTCTCTCTCTCTCCCTCTCTCAGTCTCTCTCAGCCAGTCATTCTCTCTCTCTCGCAGTCAGCCAGTCTCTCTCAGTGAGTCACTCTCTCAGTCAGTGACTCTCTCTGTCAGTCTCTCTCTCTGTCAGTCAGTCTCTCTCTGTCAGTCAGTCTCTCTCTCAGTCAGTGACTCTCTCTGTCGGTCAGTCTCTATCTGTCGGTCAGTCTCTCTCTGTCGGTCAGTATCTCTCTGTCGGTCAGTATCTCTTTCTCTGTCAGTCTCCCAGTCTCTCTGTCAGTTAGTCTCGCAGTCTCTCTCTCTCTGTCAGTCAGTCTCCGTCAGTCAGCCAGTCTCTCTCAGTCAGTCAGTCTCTCTCTCTCTCGCTCTCTCAGTCAGTCTCTCTCACAGTCAGTCTCTCTATCTCAGTCAGTCAGCCTCTGCCTCTCTCTGTCAGCCTCTCTCTCTCTCTCTTAGTCAGTCAGTCTCTCTCTCTCAGTCAGTATCTCTCTACCTCAGTCAGTCAGTCTCTCTCTCTCTCTCTCTCTCAGTCAGCCAGTCTCTCTCTCTCTCTCTCTCTCTCTCTCTGTCAGTCTCTCAGCCAGTCAGTCTCTCAGTCAGTCAGTATTCAGTCTCTGAGTCAGTCAGTCAATCTCTCTACTCTCTCTCCACTCTCTCTCCACCCTCTCTCTCCACTCTCTATCTCTCTACTGTGTCCTCTCTATCTCCACTGTCTCACTCTCTCTCCTCTGTCTCTCTCCACTTTCTCCACTCTCTCCACTCTCTCTCCACTGTCTCTCTCTTTCCACTCTCTCTCCCCAACCTCTCCACTGTCTCTCTCTCTTTCCAATCTCTCCCCAACCTCTCCACTCTCTCGCCACTCTCTCTCTCCACTTTCTCTCTCCACTCACTCCACTCTCTCTCCACTCTCTCTCTCTCCACTCTCTCTGTCCACTCTCTTTCTCCACTCTGTTGCCACTCTCTCTGTCTCCACTCTCTCTCCCTCCACTCGCTCTCTCCAATCTCTTCACTCTCTCTCCACTGTCTCTCTCCACTCTCTCCACTCTCTCTCCACTGTCTCCCTCTGTCCACTCTCTCTCCCCAACCTCTCCACTGTCTCTCTCTCTTTCCAATCTCTCCCCAACATCTCCACTCTCTCTCCGCTGTCTCTCCCTCCACTCTCACTATCCACTCTCTCTCCACTCTCTCTCTCTCTCTCTCTCCACTCTCTCGCTCTCCACTCTCTCTTTGCAATCTCTCTACTGTCTCCCTCCGTTCTCTCTCTCCGCTCTATCTCCATTCTCTCTCTCTGCTCTCTCTCCACTCTCTCTCTCCTCTCTCTCTCTCCACTTTCTCTCTCCACTCTCTCTCTCCACTCTCTCTCTCCACTCTGTCGCCACTCTCTCTGTCTCCACTCTCTCTCCCTCCACTCCCTCTCTCCAATCTCTTCACTCTCTCCCTCCACTCTCTCTCCACTCTCTCTCTCGACTCTGTCTCCACTCTTGCCACTCTCTTGCTCTCCACTCTCTCTCTCCACTCTCTCTCTCCACTCTCTCGCTCTCCACTCTCTCCACTCTCTTGCCCCTGTCTCCACTCTCTCTTTCCACTCTCTCTCCACTCACTCTCTCTCTCCACTCACTCTCTCTCTCTCCACTCTCTCTCCAATCTTTCCACTCTCTCTCTCTCCACTCTCTCTCTCCAATTTATTCACTCTCTCCACTCTCTTTCCACTCTTTGACCACTCTCTGTCTCCACTCTCTCTCTTTCCATTCACTCTCTCCACTCCCTCTCTCTTCACTCTCTCTCCACCCTCTCTCTCCACTCTCTATCTCTCTACTGTGTCCTCTCTATCGCCACTGTCTCACTCTCTCTCCTCTGTCTCTCTCTCCACTTTCTCCACTCTCTCCACTCTCTCTCCACTGTCTCTCTCTTTCCACTCTCTCTCCCCAACCTCTCCACTGTCTCTCTCTCTTTCCAATCTCTCCCCAACCTCTCCACTCTCTCTCCACTCTCTCTCTCCCCTCTCCACTTTCTCTCTCCACTCACTCCACTCTCTCTCCACTCTCTCTCTTTCCACTCTCCCTGTCCACTCTCTTTCTCCACTCTGTTGCCTCTCTCTCTATCTCCACTCTCTCTCCCTCCACTCCCTCTCTCCAATCTCTTCACTCTCTCTCCGCTGTCTCTCTCTCCACTCTCTCCACTCTCTCTCCACTGTCTCTCTCTGTCCACTCTCTCTCCCCAACCTATCCACTGTCTCTCTCTCTTTCCAATCTCTCCCCAACCTCTCCACTCTCTCTCCACTGTCTCTCCCTCCACTCTCTCTATCCACTCTCTCTCCACTCTCTCTCTCTCTCTCCACTCTCTCTCCACTCTCTCGCTCTCCACTCTCTCTTTGCAATCTCTCTACTGTCTCCCTCCGTTCTCTCTCTCCACTCTATCTCCATTCTCTCTCTCTGCTCTCTCTCCACTCTCTCTCTCCTCTCTCTCTCTCCACTTTCTCTCTCCACTCTCTCTCTCCACTCTCTCTCTCCACTCTCTCTCTCCACTCTCTCTCTCCACTCTCTCTCTCCACTCTCTCTCTCCACTCTGTCGCCACTCTCTCTGTCTCCACTCTCTCTCCCTCCACTCCCTCTCTCCAATCTCTTCTCTCTCTCCCTGCACTCTCTCTCCACTCTCTCTCCACTCTGTCTCCACTCTTGCCACTCCCTTGCTCTCCACTCTCTCTCTCCACTCTCTCTCTCCACTCTCTCGCTCTCCACTCTCTCCACTCTCTTGCCACTCTCTCTCCACTCTCTCTTTCCACTCTCTCTCCACTCACTCTCTCTCTCCACTCACTCTCTCTCTCCACTCTCTCTCTCCAATCTTTCCACTCTTTCCACTCTCTCTCTCTCCACTCTCTCTCCACTCCACTCTCTCTCTCCAATTTATTCACTCTCTCCACTCTCTTTCCACTCTTTGACCACTCTCTGTCTCCACTCTCTCTCTTTCCATTCACTTTCTCCACTCTCTCTCGCCAAGCTGTCCACTCTCTCTCTCTCCACTGTCTGTTGGGACAGCAAACAAGGTGTATTGCTCTACCGTGGCACATTACTTTTAATAAGTCCAAATAAGACGATCAAGACCCAAGACGTCTTCAACAAATATGGCGATTTTTGCCATAACACTCACTCAACTCTCTTTGCAGTGCAGCACCCTTTCCTTGTTATCGGTCCTTGTTGAGAGTTACTTGTGTCAACAAATATATAAGAAGGTGGGAACAAGCGCCCGACCCCAGGCATCCAGAACAGTCAGCCACCTTCGCACTATAATGTCCCCGCCTCTCATCTGCAACCAGAGCAACACAAACACAACTTGGCACACTGAGCTCAATTACTAAACACGCCTGACTAAGGGCAGACACAAAGTAGTGTGCCTTCTAACAAGTGTGCTCTTACCCGAGGGCACCATGTTGCTGCCTCGTCCCTTCTCCCTTCTCACATGAGCATTGCCCTGGAGAATGCTGTCTCTGCCCCTGCTCCCCCCCCCCCTCCGCGCCCCTACCCCCATCCTCTTTCCAGGCTCTGACTCTGACTGAAGAGGAACAATGTAAGTTGAAACATTGTTTTTCTTCAGTCCTGGGTCAGAGCGGAGGGGCTCAGAGCAGACTGCAGACAGCCTGCACCTGCTTCAGAGCCTCTCACTCACAGATCTGATCTCCACCAAGGAGCTGAGGGGCCCCCTTCACCTACTCAAGGCTGAGGGACCCCCTCGCACCGCATGGGCTGCGGGGGTGTTTGTTACGGCCCTGTTTCTATGAAACCCCTAAAAAACCTCTTTTCTGCAGGGGGGGGGGGTTACCTTCCGTCTGCCGTAGCTCATATCCCTGTTGTGATCATGCCCGCTTGCTCCGTTTGCTCTGCTTTGCCCTGGGAGGCTGCCGGGCGGACTTGAGGTCCAGAGGAGGATTTTCTGAATTTTTTTGCTTTCTGACGCTTCCCGCCTATTTGTTGCTGAGGTGGTGGCTGGTTCTCCAACCCTCTTCGTGATTCTTCGTGGCAGTGATTTCTGGCAGTGACTCTTGAAGCTCTAGGAGGCCAGGGAGCGGCTCAATTGCTGAATTGCTGTGGCTCCTGAGCTGTGTGACCAGCAGGAGGAGTCAGCAGTCAGGAAAGAAGCAAGGCTGTGGAGACGTGGAGGGGGTTGCAGTGCTGGACCTGGGTGCTGTTCACTGCTCTACCGCCACTGCCCATTACATTACGATTTTGCCTTGCTCAGCCAACATATGGTAGGAGTTAGAGGAGAAGAAGGGGGGATAATTGTTCCTAAATACCTGTTTTCATTGTTTTCTGCTTCCTGCCCTGAATGTCCCTGAATGTTTGGTGACTTACACTTCCCGTTTTTTAGGGCGGCAGGAACACTTGCTGTGCACCGACGTGCTTGGCTTCAGTGTGACTGGCAGACTAGTCATATTCTTAGTCCCTGCTTATTCCCCATATCGAACCAAAGTTGGGGGGGGCTCTTATCATTCTCAGTTGTATCTTGATGAATACAGAGATATTCAAGGAACAGATTATTCAGTCCAGTACCATTGCCATGTTCTACATCCGGAAGCACTAATCAAGGAAGCTGAGGTAAAGGAGACGAGGAATTAGAAAAGTGCTCTCCGCCCTATGGAGCTAGTGGTACAGCCATCAGGCCAGCCTGAAAATAGAGGGGGCCAGTCTCATTTAAATAAATTGGAGGTGTCTCTTGGTAAGAGATATAAACTAAGATCACATACCCTCTTAAGTGGGGGGCCTTTTGCTGAACAGCACGAGCAAGCCGGTCAAGTTTTAGCTACTCCAGCAGCGACAGCAGTAAGTCTTAAGCAAAAGAAGGCGCGCAACAAGGTAGGAAAATTCGGGAAACACACTCCGGTGAAGAGCAGGAAGAAAACAAAACAGCATTTAGTTAACGTGACCCCTTCTCTCCAGTCATATTTCATGGCTAATACTCAGGCCACTGGGAGTCTTGCTACTAAGGTATTGATGGATTCAGTGATGGCACTAGTGTCGGCTGGGAATCAGGATTTACTGGCTGCAGTTCTTGTTTCCAACCGATACGCTCCGTTAAGTGAGACCCCTATGGCTTCTTTGGCAGAAGGTGGCAGTCAGGTTGAAGTAGATGAACCATGTGACTCATCCTTGACCTCAGTAGTACAAAGCTCGGATTCGCTACACAGAATGCTAAGGCAGTTATCCATTGAGATCGGAGCGCGTTTTACTACTCCTGAATCAAATCAAAAGAAGATTCAAGATACTTGCACTAGCCTAAAGAAACATTTAACAGCATTGACGCATTGAATGGAGTCTCTTGAGAGCAGAGTGGAAGATTTGGGCCTAGAGGTTAAAGAAAACTCTAGGGAGGTGCGGAGACTGCAGGATAAAGAGCGGGATTTAACAGAGAGGTTGGAGAGGTTAGAAAATATCTTGAGGAGAAACAATATCAGGATCCTAGATCTAGAAGAAGGTTTAGAAGGGGATAATTTAAAGACCTATGTTATTGATCTTTTAGTTAGAGTCTTTCCTCAAATCGCCACAGCTAATATCTGTCAGGGTCTACTCCACGGAATCCAGTCGTAGTATAATATGGTCCACCTCCCAACGTCACAAACACTCTGATTGTATAGCACAGAGTATTTGAGCCATTAGGTGAGGGAAAAAAGGAAAGGGAAGGGTAGGAAAGGAAGGGGTAAGCAGGGAAGGGAATACCTGAAACAACAAAAGATAAGATCATAAAAAAAAATAAGCAACAACAGACTACTCTCATGATCTCGCTAGAAAGCCAATATACCTGCATAAACTAAGGGATCAGACCGCCTGTCGGTAACCTTCTTCTCACACCCCTCTCGTGACCGTGAGATGCCTATTAAAAAGCAGACAATGTTCAATGATGCATTCATTCCAATAACAGGTATAAGGAGGCATGTATGTGTGACCACCACCCCCTACACATACACTGAATCGGAGTGTGGGCGAGGAAAGATAGGAGTCTGTTGAACAAATCAATAAAGGATCCAATAACATAAACAGTATTATTATCCATTCTTTGGTAAATGAACGTGTGCCACCAGAGCCCTGGTATGGTGGTGTGTAGGATGCAAAAACCACAACACTCCGCTCTTAATAATTCTGACATAAGAGTACCTGAACTCTTGCAACTGATCAGATCCTGAGCACCAGAGAGTACGGCAACATGTAGTTAAGGTCGCTACCACGCTCCGCTTCCTTTGCTTAATGTTTGCCTTCACCCATATAGTATCACGGCAGCGCGTAGTTGAGACCACCACAGCGCTCCGCGAATACAGCCCACACTAGCACATGCAAAGTCAATAACAAATGTCCAATAGAAAATGAGTAAGGTCAAAAGCGTGAAGCATTAGCTAATTCCACAGTTATAACACGAATGAAGTCAAACACGGTAACACGTAGAAAACTGCTACTGTGCTCCGCTTCCAGGAAAAATGAAATGATATACGAAGAAGAACCCTCCAGCAACGTGGTAAGAAACAGCGCGCGCCTGGGGTCTCTAAGTTCGAATCCTTCGGTAGCATGGCGGAAGTCTACGCGCTCCGAAACTGCAACAGGGCAAAGACGTACCTTGGAACCACGTAGCACACGGTACTCCGTCCCAAGGCACCAGCTCAGAAAACGGTGTGCAGGGGACTATCTCCGTACGCCGAGAGGAACAACGAGAAACAAGCCATGAATAACACGCATCCGGCTGCGCGTAAGGCCGCCTGAAGTACTTCCTTCTACCAGGGGGGGCTCATGGGAATTGTAGTTCGTGGCCTCGTAGGCACAAACCAGGTGAATCCTGACAGTATGTCCTCTCGCCTAGCGCCTTCTAGGGCCAGGCCACAAGGGGAACTTACGGTGATAGGAGCCGATCGCCGCAGGAGCATGGATGTTACGGACAGGCTCCCAGGTGTCATCCTCGGCTGAGTACCCTTTCCAGGATACCAGATACCACAGCACACCCCTTCACACCTTGAATCCTTAATGCATTTAACCTCATACTCAGAACCCCCCTCACCTACCACAGGTGGGGGAGCCCGTCTTCTGGCTGAAAGAGCAGGTTTCAAAAGGCTGCAATGGAACACCGTATGAATCTTAAGAGTACCTGGCAATTTCAGTTTATAGGCCACAGGGTTGATTTTCTTCAGAATGACATATGGCCCTATATAGCGTGGATGGAAAATGCTACGTAACTTGAACCTGAAGTTACGGGTGGAAAGCCATACTCTGTCACCAACTTGATACACTAGCCCCGCCGTCCGATGCCAATCCTCCCACTGTTTATACTCCTGTTTAGCTTTCAAGAGATGTCCTCTAACCTTCCTTTGTATGGTGCGTATCTTCTGCATTATCCCCATAACAGTAGGCTGATTTACCACCTCCTCCGGGATACAAACAGGAAGTATACGAGCATCGAAACCATAGGTAGCACAAAAAGGGTAAACACCAGTTGAACTGTGCCACGCGTTCTTATACGCCACCTCTGCCATCCACAACAGCGATACCCATGAGTCCTGGGCATCCGTAGCATAACAAAGAAGGTACTTTTTTAGAGTTTGATTTAACCTTTCGGTTTGCCCATCAATCCGAGGGTGGAAGCTCGTGGAGAGCGAAGACTGAATATGTAATGCCTAACACCATCCTTTCCAAAACCTGGCTACAAATTGAGGGCCCCTGTCCGAAATTACCACTTCTGGTACTCCGTGCAAACGTATCACGTTGGTCAACAGCAATTGTGCCATTTGGCCTGCTGTGGGAAGGTTAACGCAAGGTATGAAATGCCCCAACTTGGTGAGACTGTCAATAACCACCAGAATGGCTGTTTTGCCCTGATCAGATTGTAAGCCGGTAACGAAATCCAAATTTATAGTCTGCAAAGGTCTTCTTGGTGAGTGCAAAGGTATTAACATGCCTTTCTTTTTCCGATCTCATTTTTTGCACGAGCACAGTCCTCACACTGCCCTATCCATTTGGAAACATCGATTTTCTCTGTTTCCCACCAGAAATGACGTTGTAAGAGCAGTAAGGTCTTTTTAGCCCCCTGATGACCGGCCAAATGGGAGTCATGGCACCAAGCAAAAGCTTTCTTCTGCAATGCTGAGGTGGGTAAATACAGTTTGTTATCATGAAACAGCAGTCCTTGCTTTAAAGTGCGACCGCTTCCCTTCGTAGCCCAAACCACCCAGGCATTCTGATCCTTTATCTTTCGTATAAGAACCAGAAAGGTATCTGCCTGAATCACACAGACCACCTTTCCTGGATCTACTATCGCCTCCATAGGTAGCTTGTTCTCTCCTGATTCACCTTGATCTTGCCTAGACAAAGAGTCAGCTTTCTTGTTGTCCGCACCCGGGCTCTAGGTGATACAGAAATCATATTCTGAAAAGAATAGCATCCACCGCATCTGTCTCTGAGTGAGATGTCTGGCTGTCTACATAAATTGAAGATTTTGGTGGTCGGTAAACACTGTGACCGGAAAAGCAGCCCCCCACAGATACTGTCGCCACTCCTGAAAAGCTCTTTTTATGGCCAGCAACTCTTTCTCGGCTATAGTGTAGTTCTTTTCCGACATGCTCAACTTTTTTTAGAGATATGCAACGGGGTGTAGTTGGCCTGTGTTCTTATCCCTTTGAGACAGTATTGCTCCCACTGCCTCATCTGAAGCATCAGCTTCCACTACGTAAGGGTATTCAGGTTTTGGATGTGCAAGTATCGGGCTGTGTTAAAAGCTTTCTTCAGGAACTCAAAAACTTCAGCAGCCTCGTTAGACCACTGGAATTTCACTCCTTTCCTAACTAGTCTTGACAAAGGTACTGCCACCTGTGAGAAATGCAGAATGAACCTGCGATAGTAATTAGCGAAGCCTAAAAAGCTTTGCACTTCTTTCACACAGGTGGGAGGGGGCCATGCTTGCACTGCCTGCACTTTCCTTTCTGACATTTGCAAACCCTCAGGACATAACATCACTCCCAGAAACTCCACTTCAGACACACTAAATTCTCTTTTACTTATTTTACAGAAGAGTTTATGTTCTCTCAATCTCTGTAACGCCTGCAGATCATGTGTCTTGTGTATCTCTGTGTCCTCTGAATAAATCAGAATATCATCAATGTAGACAACCAAACAGATATCCACAAACTCTTTCAGTTCGTTATTTAAAAAATACTGGAATGCCGCCGGTGCGTTGCACAGACTGAACAGCATTACAGTATATTCGTATAACCCGTACCGAGTTTTGAAAGCAGTCTTCCACTCGTCCCCTTCACGAACACGAACCAAATGGTACGCGCCCCTGAGGTCCAATATTGTATACACTTTGGCAAACCTCACCTGATCTAAAATAACTGAGATAAGGGGCAGTGGATATCGGTTTCTTATGGTGTTTCTATTCAACATGCGATAATCCACACAGGCTCTCAGATCTCCGTTATCCTTCTTGATAAAAAACAAAGGGGATGCAGCAGGGGATCTGGATGGCCTGATGAAACCTATGTCCACATAATGGTCCAAATACTCTTTCAAATGTTTCGTCTCGGGAATGGACAAAGCATACACTCGGCATGATGGAATGGTGGCCCCTTCCACTAAGTCGATGCAACAATCATACATCCTGTGTGGTGGTAGCTGCTCTGCCTTACTTTCGCTGAACGCATCTTTGCAACTTTGATACTAGGGGGCAAGCTAACCATCTTCTCTGCGGCAGTAGCCACAACCAATGGTATCACTAACGGAAAGGCTAATGAGGTCTTACGTACCTCCATGTTTTCCAGGCAGTCTTCAGAAAGGAACTGAACCGATTTCTTCTTCCAAATTCATCGTGAGGTTGTGGTGACTTAACCAGGGCATTCCCAAAATAATCTCGTACTGCGGGGCTTCTATGATGTTCAAGAACAGCTCTTCCCTATGTCTCCCTTTTTCCGTCTCTATGGTCAGTGCTATCACCTCTGTCTGTTCCGTGATGAGCCCTGAAGTTGAAGGCTTCCCATCTATGGCTAACACTTCTTCAGGCGTTTCTCTAGGGACTCTGCCTAAAGACAAGTTAGACACCAACCCACTGTCTATAAAATTACCGGTGGCTCCAGAGTCTATCATACCCTTAACTTGATGGACCTGTAGCTGGCTTTCTAGTCTCATAGGTAGTATGATGTGAGTCTCTGTGTCCAGTAAGGTGAGTACGGTCAAAGAAGGAACTTTCCATGGTTGCTCTCTGATCGTACTCTCCGGTGATCCCCCATCCTGATCATCCGCAGTGCTCATGGCTGATACCGCTATCCTTTTAGTTCTATTCCATCCCCCTGAGACCTTGGGTTTGGAAGGACATTCTTTTACGTAATGGCCCTTCTTGCCACAGTATAGGCATACTCCCAAAGCCCTATGGCTTTCCTTCTCCTCCTTGGTTAAGGGTGCTTGGACTGCTCCGATTTCCATGGGTTCTGTGCCTGAGTCCGAGGGGGGTAAGACCCTCCGAGGAGGCAATTCAGACCTAAAAGCTCCCCTGTCCCACCTTTTCCTGTCACCTCCCCTTTCAGCTAATCTGCCATCTAATCTGAGTGTCAAGTTAATCATGTCTGTGCAAGTGGCTGGTTGAGGGTCTATTTGCACTATAATATCCTTCACACTGTCTCGTAGGCCTTGATAAAAAAGCGACATCCTTTTTTCCTCGGGCCGTGAGGTTTCAGCCACCAACCTGTTGAAATTGGTGAGATATGTCACCAGATCACCTCTCCCTTGTCTGAGTTCCAGCAGCTCATTGTCGGCGCTAAATAATGTGGCTCGTCTATCAAACACCCTCTCGAACTCAGTGCGAAATGCTGACCAATCTGACAGTACAGCGTCATTGTTTCTTACCAATGGCACTGCCCAATTGGCGGCATCACCACTCAAGTATGATATGGCGAAAGCCACACGAGAGTGATTATTTGAGAATGACGCCGGTTCACAGGAGAAATGGAGCATGATTTGGGTTAAAAACACTTGTGTCTTAGAGGAGTCCCTAGAATATCTTTCGGGACTAGCCAGAGGTATATGATGGGGCACCGTAACCTGGATCTGGGGCGAGGGGGCATCAAACGGATTCCTAGTCATCTTATCAACCTTTTCTCCTAAGGCGGCTGTTTCCGCCTTAGAAGAGGATAACTCCTGCTGCACTAGTACTAATGCTTGTAATACATGCTCCATGGTGGCCATTATATATGTACGACTGGATCGGGTAGAGCAATATTCGTGGGCATGTTATTCTGTCTGGGTCTGCTCCACGGAATCCAGTCGTAGTATAATATGGTCCACCTCCCAACGTCACAAACACTCTGATTGTGTAACACAGAGTATTTGAGCCATTAGGTGAGGCAAAAAAGGAAAGGGAAGGGAAGGAAAGGAACGGGTCAGCAGGGAAGGGAATACCTGAAACAACAAAAGATAAGATCATAAACAAAAATAAAGCAACAACAGACTACTCTCTTATGATCTCGCTAGAAAGCCAATATACCTGCATAAACTAAGGGAACAGACCGCCTGTCGGTAACCTTCTTCTCACACCCCTCTCATGACCGTGAGATGCCTATTGAAAAGCAGACAATGTTCAATGATGCATTCATTCCAACAACAGGTATAAGGAGGCATGTATGTGTGACCACCACCCCCTACACATACCACTGAATCGAAGTGTTGGCGAGGAAAGATAGGAGTCTGTTGAACAAATCAATAAAGGATCCAATAACATGAACAGTATTATTATCCCTTCTTTGGTAAATGAACTTGTACCACCAGAGCCCTGGTAGCGAATCCAGATACGGTGGTGTGTAGGATGCAAAAACCACAACACTCCACTCTTATTAATTCTGACATAAGAGTACCTGAACTCTTGCAACTGATCAGATCCTGAGCACCAGAGAATACGGCAACGTGTAGTTAGGGTCACTACCACGCTCCGCTTCCTTTCCTTAATGTTTGCTTTCACCCATATAGTATCACGACAGCGCGTAGTTGAGATCACCACAGCGCTCCGCGAACACAGCCCACACTAGCACAGGCGAAGTCAATAACAAATGTCCAATAGAAAATGAGTAAGGTCAAAAGCGTGAAGCATTAGCTAATTCCACAGTTATAACACAAATGAAGTCAAATACGGTAACATGTAGAAAACTGCTACTGTGCTCCGCTTCCAGGAAAAAACGAAATGATATACGAAGAAGAACCCTCCAGCAACGCGGTAAGAAACAGCGCACGCCTGGGGTCTCTAAGTTCGAATCCTTCGGTAGCGCGGTGGAAGTCTATGTGCTCCGAAACTTGCAACAGGCCAAAGACGGCCCTTGGAACCACGTGGCACACGGTACTCCGCTCCCAAGGCACCAGCTCAGAAAACGGCGTGCAGGGGACCTTCTCCGTACGCCGAGGGGAACAACGAGAAACAAACCAGGAATAACAAGCATCCGGCTGCGCGTAAGGCCGTCTGAAGTACTTCCTTCTACCAGGGGGGGATGATGAGAATTGTAGTTTGTGGCCTCATAGGCGCAAACTTGGTGCTCCTGACAATATCTGGGAGTCTGAAATCCAGAGAATTCACAGGGATCTCTTCAAGTTAAACCCTGCTCGGAAAAAGCCCAGGAAAGTACTAATCTACATTCAATCTTATTTGCTAAAGGAGCAACTATTGGGGGCTGCCCTTAAACTTAAATCCATTCAGGTACAGGATGTTACCTTTAGGATTCGGTCTGATATTTCCCGGGTCACAGAGGATAGAAGGTGGGTGGGCAAGAGAATGGATGCATTGAGAGCCCAGGTACAGCTGCAATTCCGTTGCCTTTTTAAAAGTTCTTCTGGCTTACAAAATGTATAACTTCAGATTCCCAGAGGAAGTAGATAGCTTTCAGGCTCAGGCCAAACCCAGTTAACTTAAGCTTAAGGGGGGTCTCTGTCAGCAGTAGCTACCAGTTACTATTTATTATCATTCTCTATATTTCTTTTTCAGTTTTCTTTTTTTTTCTGTGGCTGGGGGGGCCGACTGGAATAGGCAATACTTTATTGCCAATGGGTAATCAGGAAGGGTTCCCGCGGGGGGAGTGGGGGTTCTGGGGTTGGTGGGGGAGGAAATGGTATTCCCGTTTGTTGGTGGGGAGCTTTGGGAAAAAAATTAAAAAAAGGGTAACAACAATCTCATGTGACTTAATAGCCTCAAGTAGCTTTAGCAGTTATAGTAGTGAGTGGAGACAAGACAGTGATGGAGGATAGGCCCACGGGGGGATGGAAGCAATATCTTGATTTACTAAGCTGGAATATAAATGGACTGAGGGTGAAAGGAAGACAGCGCTTGATCCTTCGGTACCTAAAAAATAGCTCAGCTAGTATTTTAATGATCCAGGAGACCCATCTTTTACAATCAGAATATAAGACACTATTTGGAAAATTGAGATGGGTGATAAGATTATAGCAACAGACCAGCAATGCTCTTTGAAAGGGGTTGGTGTTAGGAAAAGTATGTATTTTTAAGTTTGGTTTTAACTATTTATTCCATCTCACATTGGATAATTATTGTAATATGTGTATTCTTTTCATGTTTTGTATCTTTTAATAATGAAATGTTTGTTATGTAACTGTTGTGCTTTTATGGACATGTTTTTATGCTCCGAATAAAGCTCTATGAAATGAAATGGGTTGCAGTGATAACCAAACTAAATTCAGGAGTAGAGGTAATTAAGTCTCAAGTTGATGACGGAGGGCGATGGGTAATAGTGGCAATTAAGTGTCGGGAGTCAAAATATACACTAGTTAGCTATTATGGACCTAATGAGGATGATATTACTCCTCTGAATAACCTTTGTCTCGCACTAGCAGACTACGATTCAGCTCTGATCTTGTGTGGAGATTTTAACGTACTGCTAAACAATAAATTACAGAGATCCTCCCATAGATCCTAGGTAGCAGTCCTGCGTGTTAAAGCTTATCTCCTTACCATGCTGAAGTATCTTAATCTTTTTGATGTATGGCGGAAAAAATGGGTGAGAGAAGGGAATAGCAAGAAGAATGTTCATTATTTAAGAATAAATTATAGGTTTATGGAGCATCCCGATTTTGATCAAATCTGCTCAATAGAATACCTGCCCATACATCTATCTGATCATGGAGCCATACTCCTGAAACTATAACTCCCTCCAGAGTCATCTCTGAGGAGGTGGACTCTAAATAGAAGATTTATTTTGCAATACTCAACCCCTGGCTTTCTGAAGTCAGAAACTGCTTGCTTTTTCCAGGAGAACCTGGGTTCAGCCACCAGTGTGCATGTGGTCTGGGATACCTTTAAGGCCTGGTTGAGAGGGATATTAAACAGAGTGGTTGTGGGTTGTGATAGGGCAGAGAGGAAAGAACTAGCTGACTTAGAAGCACAGCTAGCGGGGACAGAGACAGAGTTAAAGGTAAGTGGTCCTTCTGGGGTAGATAACACAAATTTATACATAGAACCACTAGCTCAGAGCATAAGATTAAATCAGAAGATTGTCCCTTTTGAAATAAATGGGTTTGTATGAAAGTTAGCACTGTACGCGGATGATTTGATTCTTTTATCATCTAATGTTAACACTACACTCCCAGAGCTTGTAGCTGAAGCTCAAATGTTTGGAACTCTATCAAGCTATGAGATAAATAATGAGAAAACTGACATTATGGCCTGGAACACCGAGGATCAGGAGGGGAACTTTGCTTAAGAGCTTAGGGACATATTATCAAGACCGGCGTTAAAATTATTGCCGGTTTAGCGGCAGAAAATTGCAGCTAAAGCGGCGATAATGGGCTTGATAATATGCCCTGGAGAATTCCAATAGAAGCCCATGTTCACACCAGAACATGGACCTCTATTGGAATTCATAAGGGTATATTATCAAGCCCATTATCGCTGTTTTAGCAGCAGTTTTCTGCCGCTATACCAGCGATCATTTTTAACGCCGTTCTTGATAATATGCCCCTTAGATACTTAGGAGTTATAATAACTCAGGATCCCGCCAAAATCCCTGAAACCAATCTAGATAAAGTTTCAAAGGAGGTCGATGTCTTACTAAAAAGATGTCTAAGTATCCCATTGTCTCTCTATGGGCGAGTTAATCTGATGAAGATGTCTGGCCTTCCAAAATACACTTACCTTTTTAATAACGTCCCCTTAGAATTTAGAAAATCTGATATTCTCAAAATTCTGGGCAAAATATCCTCCTTTATCTGGGCAAGTAAAGCAATTTGGCTATCCTGGAAAAAACTTAGACGTAAACTCCAGCGAGGGGGGGTGGGCCTACCAGATTTTCAGCTGTACTGTTGGGCCTACCAATTAAAGAACTGTAGGATGTTATTGCTCTCTCCAGACAATTCACTGATAGGCTGTATGTTCAAAGCCATGCTAGCAGGGGAAGGTACAAGTTTGGCTCTCCTAAATTCTTCAAAAAAATCTGCTTAAAGACTTTACGATTGGCGCGTAAGTTGTGGTCGGACTGCCAAAACTGTTTAGGGATACCTTATTATAGGGAATGGGCTCCAGTTTGGGATTCTCCCGGTAAACCGGAGTGTCTTTTTGATACTCTTGCTTACCCATTAAAAGAGGCAGGAGTTACATATTGGAGAGACCTCGTACTGACCGATAAATGTCATTCCTGGGAATATGGCAGCCACATTACTAACTGTACTCTGTCCAGGTTCAAGTTCTATCAGCACTTTTCCTGGTGTAAAAGGTAATGCTGGCCACTCTTGGATAATAACAGGATGGAAATCTAATTACAAGACCTAGGGCCATATGTAGGAGGCCAAATACCGGTCGGTAACGGCCCATTTCAGCCGTTACCGACCGGTATTTGGAGTTTCAGATGTAGGGGGCCAAAATATTTCCGAATCTGTAAATTTACCGAATCGGTAATTTTACCGATTCTGTAAATTACCGAATTGGTAAATTTACAGATTCAGTAATATGGGATGTAGGTGGCACTGAAAACAGTGCCACAGGCCCTAAATAATTCGTTATTTACCATCAAATTCGATTTGATGGTAAATAACGAATTCCTGTGTACATGCACATCAGGGCATGTATGTGTGTCACATGGCACACAAGCCTGAATCCGGGGTGCAACAGGGTATCAAAGTGACACCCTGTCCTCCTTGTAAAATCGGTAATTTTACCGAATCGGTATTTACCGATTCAGTAATTGCCATTGGTTCTTATGGGCCTCAAGGCCCATATGAATCAATGGCAATTACCGAATCGGTAAATACTGATTCGGTAATTACCGAATGTTACCGATTCGGTAAGTATTTCGGTAAAAATACCTACATAGCATTTACCGATTTGTAAATACTGAATCTCCAGGGCCTTGGGTAGCATCGTGGAGGTAAGCCCATCTCTCATAATATTTGGTTTTGCTCCTGCACTGGGGGGAATAGCTGACCCGACAGGGCCCCAACAAAAACTGGTATTCTATTTGATATTATTGGCTAGGAGGGAGATCTGTAAATTATGGCGTCAGACAATACCTCCCACTTGGAATGCTTGTTATAGAGAAAAGTCAGATATGGGGCTGTTTTGGAATCTTTTGGATCATATGGCATCTGGTTAAGTTTAGGGACAGACGATGACCCAATGATTAAAACCTCTGGTCAGCTCAAGTTGTATGTTATAGGCATTCCCTGTTAAGAACATCAACTGAGAGTGGAACCACCAAGCTAATATGCATCAGTGGTGGTACAGGTCGAATGGGTGCTATAGCTACGGAGGTCATATAAGATGAGTCAAAAAGAAATCATGAACTCCTTCTTGACTTTGAATTATTTTTCCACCTCATCACTCAATTTCCTCTCCTCAGGCCAACCTTTACACATAGGTTTGAACCTCTTTTAAAAAACAGTCAACTTGAATGGCTTCCCTCCATCTCCCTTCAGATATGGTTTTTGTTGCATTCTCATTTCCACCAACTGTTAACTTCCTCCAGATTGTACCCATGTCACATGCCACATCTTTATTTAATTTTGCCCCATCTACGATCGGTAACCGTGGCATACTATCCGCATTTACATTAGCCTGCCCAGGGACCTATTCATTCACACATTGATATTCTTGCAGCTTGGCAGACAACTACGCTAGTTGAGTTGTTAACATCCTTCCACCCCCTCCACAGTCAACATATTGACCAACAGTTTGTGGTCAGTTCTCAAAACAAACTTCATCCCCCCCTAAGAACTGGCAAAAATGTTGTACTGCCAAGCACACACTAACAATTATTTCTCTATGGTGAAATAATTGCACTAGAAATTGTGCAACATCCTGGAGGCATATGATAGTAACTATTCACCCAATCTGTCTTTCTGTATAAGTACTGCTCCCAACCCTACACTACTAGCATCCACTGAAACTATGCATTATCTACCAAGCAAGTATGATTTTGAAATTGGTGCACCAACAATTTCCTCTTTTAATAGTTGAAAGCTTCTGTTGGCTTTTGCCCCACATATATTTAGCATTTTTCTTTAGCAATTGATGCAAAGGATGCACTTTAGTAGCATAGACCTATACAAATTTCCCATAATATTCTGTTAACCCCAAAAAGGACAATAGTTGCTTCTAGGATGCGCACGCTGGAGTATTCAAAATGCTTTCCACATGGTTGTGGTTTAGGTCTGAATTGAGATTTCATGCCACAAATACTCCACTTTATGTTGCCTGAATTTGCCCTTTGAGAATTTCAAATTAAGTCATTTATCTTGCAATGTTTTCAACATAAGCAATCCATTTTTATCATATTCATCTGTTTTCCCAAAACTCAAAATATCATCTTGGAAGGCAGTGCCCCCTGTATATCCTCTGAAACATTTTTCATAAGATGCTGGAACACAGAGTCTGCACATGCCAATCCAAAAGGCATACTACTGATATTGAAAGATACCCTACAGAGCGACAAAAGCAATTTAATGTTTGGAATTTTCATGTCATTTCAACTGGTGGTTGCTAAATCTTACATGGTCAATACTGAGGCACCCACCAACGTTGATGTTTGCTCATTAAATATTTGGAAGAGGGTGTTTGTCAACCCAAATCTCCTTATTCAAACTGCATAAATCCATGCAAAAGCAAGTCTCCGAACCCCTTAAGAGACAAAACAATGGAAGATACCCAAGGAGAAGGATTCCATGGGTTTGACTAGTCTCTTCTCAACCTAATCATTTAACATAACCTTAAGTTGTTCACTGTAGGCCAATGGCATATTCCTAAGCCTCACAGGTATTGCCTCCTCATTAAGTATGATCTTGTGTTTGAAATCAACATATTTCCCCAGACCCCCTTGAAAAAAGACCTGGAAATGTTGTCCTTGTTCCAGAGACATACTCATCTCTGTCAGGTGAGATTACATCCACCAGCTGACATGCATTGGGATCTAATTTTGTACCCATCTCTTGTTGATGGGACCAACCAAGTATAGCCTCACCCTTCACTGCCACATACACTTTACCCCTTGTTCTTCTCCACTTAAATTCCAGACCTGCCTAGAAATATCCTTACAGATACATGTTATGACCTGAGTAACCCCCTGGTTGAAGGTCAGGTGTAAGCAATTTCATGTCACCCCAAACATTATGAAATAAGGTTAAACCAATATAATTGTACCAAGCACACAAATCAATCATCATCATTATCGGCTTCCCATCAATTGTTAAAATGTATCTAGGAAACCTTTTACAATTAGTATCACCCACTCATATGTGGAATTGAAATCAACCCACTCATCATAGGTAATGCAATTAACTCTTTGACTCTACACACCTTACCAAAGGATCCTCTTTTTTTACACTTGATATACACTTTATCCCATCCTGGACATCACTTAAACTTCCCAACATGGTTCGAACTTCCACAACTGATACTACTTTGTTCCCAAAGTTTTCAGGTTCAGCATCTTTCTTAACAGGAGTCATCTGGCTTTTCCTGGAAATCGTCCTGAGATTTCACTGTGGAAACTTCAGCATTAGTATCTTGAAATGTATCGCTCTTGCCTCTGATCTCTTTTACGAACTTCTCAGACTGTTCGATTCCCTTTGCGATTATAATAACTGCATTGAAGAGGATTCCGTACCAGCCTATAAACTTTCCTGAATCGTTTTACTTTCGGTCTTTATAATGATCTGATCCCTCAACATCTGTTCATAGGTGATACTTTCAAACGCACAAGAAACTGCCAATGTCCATAAAACAGATACGTAATCCTCAATTGACTCCTCCTTCATTTCTGCACATTAATTACATTTACACCTTCTTATCACTGTATTGATTTTTCTTCCAAACCGTATATCCGATATTCCAAAGGAGGAAGAATATTAAAATCTTTTAAACCTGCTCCACCTAAACAATTCATTAATAAAGATAGTTTCCTCTTTGCCAAGCAATTTTCAACCTCTAATATAAGGTGGAGCTGTGATATTAGCCACTTTTATTATTAAATAGAAGAGACAAACCTACAATATTACTGGTGTGCAAAATCAGCAATACTACAGGTGTACCTGTCACCGAAAATGCAGGTGCTAAAGAACAGTAGCTGTACAACACAGGTATGCCTGTCACCATGGACACCGATGAATAAATACTATTAAAATGCCAAAATAGGGTTTGCCTGTCACCGTAAATACAGGCCTGTAGATAGAATGCTCTAAACAATAGTTGTAGCTGTTCAACTTCAGTGCAGGCACGGAGACGCTTTAAAACTCTGACATCAGGTGGGCAAAACACCAGTGTAATGAATCTGGACCTAAACTGTAGCCCGACCCAAAATTGCCACCATGGAATGTTATGGTGCTAGATGACGTTGCAGTCGACACGCGCAGTCTGACTCCACCTGTCACAAGCCCCAAGATGACGATGTACTCTGCATCGGCCTCCTCGATGCTAGCACCGCAACTAAGCTAAATCCCTGCCATGGATACTCACGACCTGCAACCACTCTGGAGATTCGCCTAAGCAGAGGAGCCAAAACTCCCCAACACAGTCGATGGCAATGCAGAACTCGCCAGACTCCATGCAGTACAAAGGTAAGTGCTGGCTTCCTTCTTCCCATCCTCCTTGCCAGTTTGGGTAGTGAAGAACCGTCTCTCACAATGTGGGGTAACACATGTAGATTTAATGTCTAACAAGGAAGGCAGCTTTACAACCACTACCTGGCTCTACAACAGTATAATCCAAACCCCCCCTCCAGAATCCTCCCGTCTCCCACATTCCCAGCACCAGCCAGCCACCAACTTCTACTGCTAAGAACACTACACTTACCTCCTAAGCCCCATTCCTAACTAAGTAGACCTAACCATTCTAACCTTGCAGCCCTTGGACTGCATCACCTTCCTAAAAAATACAGGCAGCAAGGCTCAAATGTAGAAAGCCCCCCCCCCCCCACGTCCCCAAAGAACCTATTGATCATATCATTTTGGTTCAGCCTGTGAAATTGTTTTTTTTCTTTTTTTTTATAAATAATGTTAGTGCACGTGCCCGGGCATTCTTACGTCAGGCTGATCACAGTATCTATGCATCCATGTTTTGTTTGTTGTATAATGTGCAGCCAATGCTTTGCTGGTGAAGAGGAGCAAGCAACCTCCTGCCCAAGGCCTATTCGCCTCACATCCATATGCACCTTCTCAGCGGACCTGCTGCTTTGTTACAATCGAGCGTTGCAGGCAGCACCGACTGCACAGCTCATTGACACTGGAGACCCATGCATGTTTCTATAGGGAATCTTCTCATAGAATAAAATTAAAACTGCAGAGTCATCATGGGATGACCAAAAGAATACAATTTCGGCACAACAGAGCACAGACGTAATAAACGTCACATTGCCTCACCATCCAAGCACTATCCAACTACTTGAATATTGATTCAGCCCCCTTCGATGCTAATATTATCCATAGATGGCAGAACAAACTAGTTATAAAACAACAATGACCTATTGTGAATGAAAGTAATATAGCAAGCAAGCTGAAGAAACCTTGAAAAAAGTTACATTACTGAGCCCATGCCTAAGCGTCTTCTTTGAAAACAGCAGAATTCGGAAATAAACAAACATGACTTGCAGCAGAAATAATAAATAATGAATGTGCAGAGTGAGACATCCGTTTTGAACAAGATGGTGTTGAGGCCTGGCTGAGTCCTACTTAACATAAGCCAAGAAAAATTACTTTAACAGGTTGTAGCAAAATAGTTTCCAAGGCAACAACATCAGATAAGTGTACACATGTAAATTAGAAAGTAGATCCATATTATGCACATTGTTAATTGTCAGCCTTTGCTTCACCAGTAAGATCTTGGTATATGGTTAGAATAGGGTTTTGTGAATAAAGCAATGTCTCTGGGATGTTCTGTTTCTTGTTCAGTTACTAGCTATTGTGGGCTCTGAATGTTTCCCTGGGAGGTTGGAGGGCTGGGCTGATTTATCACAGGCTAATATCACTCTCAGTCACCACCAAACTTTGAAGCAGAGGTAGGTAGCCAGTGGTTGCTTCAACACTGTAATGCTTCTCGTAAATCGACTTAATCTGCCGGGCTACAAAGATTTCTACAAGTGCACTATAGGGTAAGCATAGTCAGCTCAGACCAATATGAGGTCAGTAATGAAATGTGCATGCACAAATAGTTAACTGACAGATACATCGGCTGCATAGGCTCACCAACCTGTGCCTCCACTGACTAATATTTCAGGAGAGGTGGAAGAGGGGATCTGTTATCAAATGAAGACAGAGTTGGAGATGAAGTTGCCCTACCATTTGACTTCAATCAATTCTTCAAGATAGAACAACAAAAAGGTGAGCACTGGCTGCCCCAGCCCGTGCTGTACGTTTTACAGGAATGGGCAAAGGTCTCATTGATACTCCTAACCCCACCACTGTGAACTGAAGAAAAGCTGTATGAAGCCGCTTTCCAAACAGTAGTGCTGCTGGAATGTATTACAGGCTGCACGATAAAATAAGCAAGGCCCTGCAGATCCCAGTTAACTAAGAAAAAGTTTCATGAATGTCTTTCAGTATGTCTTGTTAGCTGGAGTTTCTGCATATGGGCCTAATTTTCACCTGACTTCATTCTGGGACACTTCTTTAAGGGACAAAATGTAAGGGCCTCATGAATGGCAAGTGTGGACAGGGTATCTGCCAAGTTTGTGGTGGAGTTAGTCCTTTAGGTGAGCGGTTATTTGATGTAGAATCCACCTTGTAAAAGCACATAACAACATTTCTGCTGCATTTTCATGCCACAAATTAAAAACTTCTCATTTTCTCCATGGTTTATGAGAAATGCAAACAACAGACAAAAATTACCAGGTTACACGAGGGACAGTTCAGAAGGTATTACATGGGACAACTACTTTTAGGCTCACACATGTAGTAGGGTAATGAGCTATAATATGTGAACTGAGCTACAATATGTGAAGTGACACAAGACTGTTAAAGAGTCCACCTGTATGGCTCTTGCATGAAACAGTCGCTGAAACATCACATTCTTGCGTAGAATTGTACCTTCAATACACTCCATTGAAAGAGCAACCTTTTAATCTCAGGCATATTAATTATGTTTACTTTTGAACTACGGAATTATGCGAAGGAGTGTTAATTAAAATTTGAGTCACCAGGGGGTCGTGGCATACCGCTGGGGCAAGATAGCAGCGTTCATGTGAAGCTCCGGATGGCAGCACTTGAGGTGAAGCCGTGACGGCGGCTTCCCAACCTTTAATTATCTCCTGATGCATGTAATACTGGTGCTCATGCTTTTTGAAATTTGGGAGGACACACATTTCATTATTTAAGAGGCTCACATTTTATCTGGAACGGCCTACATCTTGAATGTAGGGAGAGGCATTACTTAACAGATGACTGCCTGCTGCTGCTTCGTTAAAGACATACTCGTTATTTAAAGGTATACTCTTCTTCAAGGTATACTTCTCAATCTAGAGGCATTTTTCTCATTGTAAAGGCATTTTCCCATATTTCATGAAGACTTGTACATGTAGAAATAGTATTATGTCATCTCTATTTTGATTTTTAGAGTGTGTTTTTTCTTCTTGCTTCTTGCAATATCACTTGCTTTACACTGACTGCATCTTTCTTGAGAGTTTAGCGCATGGGCAGATCAAAAACTCCTAAGTATTTGTCTCCACTGGGCAATTCACGAAGGCGCATACTTTCCATTGCAATGATGAACTCTACCTCAAGCCTCTTCTTCTCCTACTTCAAACAGCATGACACCTCAATCTTCTACCAGTTAAGAGGCTTCAAAAAGACCCGCCTTCTCCTACTAAATCGATACCAGTTGTTTGCTTGATCTTTTGTTGGAGGAGATAAGAGCTTTGCACTCCTATATGGAAGACACTAATGTCAAGCTACAAACTCTCAGTGATAGATGGTCACTTATTGAGGAATGCCAGTCTTCAGCAGAACAACAACTCTATAATTTTAATGATGCATCTCTTGAAGTAAATTCTCTCCAGGAACAGGTTTCCTCCTTACTCAAGGACCTTGAAGACAGAAACCAGAGGAAGATTCTTTGTATTTATGGACTTCCTGAGGGCACAGAAGGGGTGGACTCCATTTCTTTAAAAAAAAATCTCTTTTGCTCCAGATTTGCAACTACCAAAAAGTCTGTTACTCAACATTCAGTGAGCTCGCAGACTGGGTCGTCCTCCTTCGAGTGCTTCACGTTCCAAGAGACCTAGAGGTGTCTTATTGTATTTTTTAGAATATACGGGGCTAATGCAGGTTATTTCTGGAGCTAGAGGTATCAAAAGAATTTCTTGGTCTGGCCACAATCTCCATTTTTCCTAGGATTACACTAAAAGCACTACAGACAGGCACAGGGACTTTTTGAATATGAGACCTTCTCTTTGAGCCATGGAGCCTGGTTCAGACTTTTTCATCCATGCCTTTTCAAAGTCATATACAATGATATAACAATGACTTACAAGTATCCGTCTAATTTGAAGAACTTCCTTGAACCTTCTAGAGCAGATGTTATGGACGTTGTTCCTTCAAATTCATCATCATAATATTATTATGCTGTTGAGTTTACCTGCTAATATCTCGTTATTAAGGGATTATACTATATTGTAGTGCTTCTTGTTTGCCCTCTTCATGCATATATATAATTCCTTACTTATTGTTGTTGCTGATTTGTCATTATGTACTTTTGTATTTTAGTGTATTTTCTTGGGCTTAACATTTATAGATTGTTCTCCTTTTTCTTGCAGGTGTTATGGTTGTCTTCGTTGCCCGTCTATGTTGCGATATACCTTCTGCGCCATGTCACCACTTGTGGATCGGACATGATGTCTTCTCCTTCTGGTCCCTTCCTCTATCTTCATCAAATTGTTGTTAGGCATGTTTCCCTTTTTGGTTGGTTGGTTGTTATGTTTTCTTCAAGCTAATACTGGATTTTCTTTTTTTGTATCTCATTGTCTCATTTTCTTTTTGGTCTTCATTCTTCTTTTCCCTATGTTCTTTATTCTTGTGGTTTTTTATATTTTTTCTTTTCTTTTCTAAACTGTTATTTCTTTTATTATTTGTATGGCTCTACTTTAGTATTTTTCCACTGAGGTCTGATTGTTATCTTCAATTTGCCTTTTGTAAATGGTTTTCGCAATGGTCTCCTGGAATGTCAGGGGTTTGAATTCTCCAATCAACAAGACACAAGTTCTTTCTCACCTGTCAAAGCTTGGTGCACACATAGCTTTCCTGCAGAAATCTCATTTATCTGACATTGAATCCATGAAACTGAGGGGAGGGAGGGGGGTAAGTTTTCTTCTCCCCTGTTTTGGGAAAAAACATAGGGGCATATTCACACGGAGCTATCGCCGAATTAATAGCCCTTTATCGCAGCCAAAGTCATGATAAATTTACCTCCCCGTTCACAAGCTGGTGTTAACAGCTCACAGCACCAGTTAACCCACAATAGCAGTGGCAAAAAACATCGCCACAGAGGACCTCTGCAACTATCTCTAATGAGATGCAGAGTAGGTGTCCCCATGCAAAAAGCCACAAAAACACGACACCTCAACATTCACAACGACCAGCCAGATCTGCGATAAGAACACAAAACAAGCGATAGGGGGCTTTAGCAGCAGAAAATTGGCAGCCTGCACCACAAAAGGGAGCCCAGCCCAGGAAGTCATCGGAATGGCAACAGATGCCATGGAGCCACTGATCATGCAGCCCGGACACCCAAGAGGGCCACAACACCCACCCGGCACCTCCCCCCCCGAGCACCACAAAGGCATTGCAGAAAAAGACAGCGGGCCCCCAAGGAAACGCACCTGCCTCACAGGCCCAACATCTGACAATGTCACTGTTCACTACAGACTGAAAGGGACACCCATCCTACGCATCCTGACCATCATCGCCTAACAGGCCAACGGCACCAACACAGCGGACAACCAACATCTCACCCCAGACCAAGCTGCTGGCTGTGCTGTACCTGTTGGCCCCTGGCACACCCCAACCAACAACCGCCAGAGTCGGTGGAGTCTCACAGCCAGCCACATCCAACTCCCCCACACCTGTCCTGGACATCACCATCTCCCTGGCACCCCAGTCCCCATACATCCAACATAATGCACAGAAACCGCTGGACACCAAGCAAGGACCAAACTCCATAGCCAGATGCAACCATGGTTTGGGGGCAATCCACTGCACACATGTCCCACCTGTGCCCCCTGGTGACACAGCACACAATCACTGCAACAGGAAGCACATCAATGTGCAGGCAACCTCAGAACACAGTGGGACCTTCACCAATGTCGCCACCAAATACACAGCCAGTGTGCATGATCTCTTCACCCTTTTTAGCAACCAGCGTTCCCAGGATGGCACCAAGGGAAATGCACATCCCCTTGGAAAGTTCCAAATTAACACCCCACTCACCTCAACTCCACAACCATGCAATCCACAACTCTGGCAATAAAGACGTCACAAAATCACAACCAACATGCACAACAACATGCCCACCCACCTGGCACAACAGAACAACTTACAATGGTAACCTCGGCAAGCCGTAAACAGGACCAATCAATGGCATGGCACCTCTGCCACACAATAGCCGAATGTGGGAAGAGGTGGCAACCAGGCATGTGTGAAGGATGCAGTAGAACCATGATTGGGAACGTACACAATGCCAAGAGTGGCGGCGAGGTGCTGGTCACACCGCAGTATGCAGAACACACCCATATCCATGGCGACATACACCTCTGGTGTATGGAGTGTAGTAGGCAGTGGACGCAACCATGTCACCCCAGCCAGTGGGCATCCTCGTGGAAATGTTGGCTGTTGCACCCCCCCCGTAAGCGTGAGCAGAGTGGGATGGCCAGGCGTATGCCAAGCCAGCGTAGGGGTGTGAATAAAAAGTACGTAGCCATGGGCATGGTACTGTTTCAGAAATCCCAACGTCTTGGCCAGGGCGGCACCTCCCACCCACCACAAGGCTGACGCTGTCCTCATTAGCGGAGTTGCCTGCGATCCTGTGCGCCTGCCTTACCACGGCCCGCTGGACCATGAACCCGTCAGGCCCGACCCTGCCCAGCCAGGCCACACTGATCTCCTGCCAACACCAGTGTGTGTCAAGGAGGGCCCACCACGTGCCTGTGTAAGCTCCAAGCCCAAGGCCCACGACCCTGTCAGCCTCTCAGACCATCGCTGGCCCCACGACATCACTCCTTCCTCATTTACATACTCCACCGGCATCCTCTGTGGCCCAGTAGGTCCCAAATGTGAAACTGTGTCCTGGCTCCTGAACAGCCGCGGCCGGCAGTGGGAGTACCTGCAGGGGGGTGACGTGGGGAGGGGGAGGGGCAGGGTGGGGGGTAGTAATGTATGGATTACGGAGCTTTCCAGGTAAGTAAACATTTAAATAAATAAAACGAATTTCATTGAGTGCACTGCATCCCCAAATGCGATGGAGTGCGTGCAACGAAATTTGTTTTATTTATTTAAATGTTTACTTACCTGTAAAACTCCGTATTCCATACTTACTACTTCCCACCCTGCCCCTCCCCCTCCCCAGGTCACCGACCTGCAGGTACTCCCACTGCCGGCCGTGGCTGCTCCTGAATGGCAGTGACCCCAAATCCGGGCCAACGGCCACAGCACCAGACCCCCCGATCCGTGAGGCATAGTTCCATATATGCATCTTGCGGCACGTGCTGGCACTAACCGTGTTCAACACCAGCCGGCGACACGTGCTGCCACAAACCCTGTTCAATGTCAGCCAGCGGCACGTGCTGCCACAAACCATGTTCAATGCCAGCCGATGACACGTGCTGCCACAAACCCTGTTCAATGTCAGCCGGCGACACATGGATGAGGGACCAGGACTACCATGTGGACCAGTAGGTCTAACATCCAGCACCTAGTCGCGAATCACGAATGGCAGAGTCCACACCAGTGGTCGCACGGAGAGGAGTAAGAGGAAGATGTGGCTCAGTCCGGACGAAAGCCGGGTTACAGTCACGGAGGTGACCAAAAACGAGGTGCAACTGTACCTGAACTACGCAGGCCAGTGGGGCCACCAACCTATGCTGGCAACAATCGGTGAATGGCCCGTGCTGACCGCTGCCTCCGGCCTACACTGCTCTCGGCCTAGGCTGCGCTCGAGTAGGTCGCAGATTTGAAACTGAACATGGAGTATGCAAAGGCAGATTACATATTTTTGCACGCAAGGAGAGGCATAAGAGGATGACGCGTTGTGTTGCATCTTGGCAGAGAGAAAAGGATCATCATTAAGGAGGTGATCGTACACTACTGACAGCTGCCCTGGTGTCACTAACTCTGTGCATTGTGAGCCAACGACACGTGGCTGTTCTAAACTTCAAATTAATAAGATCTCTACTGATAGCGTGGCTTCTTTTCTCCTCAAATCTGGTGCTGAATTCTATGGGGGTCAAAACAAATCTGAGAAGTTGCTAGCTAATTATCTCCTATCATCCTACAGTTTCAGAAATTTTAGCTCAATTTTAGCAATATTACGCTTTTCTTTATACTCTGGAAAGTCTCTCTTCAGACACTGAAATTTTAAGTTATTTATCCTCTGTGTCCAAACCTACTTTATCTCAAGTCTATTTCTCTTTTTCTGAGCCTGATGTCAGACAAACAAAATCTCAGCTTAAACTGATTTCCCTTAAAAAGGACAAAGCCCAAGTCCCAATGGTTTTACGTCTAAATTTGACATACATTTCTCCGCATTGCTTTGTCCCAAACTTTGGAGCATACAACGCTCCATCACTTTAGAAATACAGGGCTGTACCATATTTACAAGAATATGGTGCAGCCCTACGTTTCCTGCTGCTATGGTGCTAAATTTAGCTGCTTAGCGCCAACGCAGGCACTATAGTGCAAGGGTGCCTCATTTGAGGGGAGTGATTGTTTATGTGCAGGAAGGTGTCCCTTCCTGCACATAAAAAATCTGAAATAGCGATTTGAAAATTCTATGTGTGCTGAGATTTTAAACTTAGTGCAGCACTCATAGAAGTTTAAAATCTCGGCACACATAGAATTTTCAAATCGCTATTTCAGATTGTTTATGTGCAGGAAGGGACAACTTCCTGCACATAAACAATCAAAGGTGTTTTGCTGTTTCCATGTGTGCTGCACAATGCCCTTGAGAGATGCCCACTAAGAGAGTGGTGGCATGCTGTTTCGGTGTCCTGCGTGGGCTAAGGCCGGTGCTCAAATTTTTTGATGCTCCGACGAGACAGCTGGTCATCCAAGTGGCGATTATCTTCCGGCTGGACTATGCCAGCTCGCTCCTGCTGGGAGTTAACCAATCTGAGATTGTTCGCTTGCAGCGCGTACAGAACGCGGCTGCGAGAGCAGTGGTGGGTCTGCCGAGGTCCTGTCCCATTTCCAATACCCTGCGGTCCCTACATTGGTTACCAATCAAAAGCCGAATCCACTTTAAGGCCCTTAGCCTTGCCTTTAAAATTTTAAAAGGATCGGCACCTGAGATCCTCAATAATCTCTTATCCGCCTATGTCCCGACTCGCTCTCTCAGATCTCTTGGGCAATCCCTTGCGGTTACCCCGCATTTCAGGCTTAGCCGGATGGGCGGTCGTTCTTTTCGTGTGAGAGCTGCGGCTCTCTGGAATTCCCTCCCTTTGGAAATCCGCCTGTTAGAGGATCTATTAGCATTCCGTAGGGCCGTGAAAACTCACTTGTTTTAATTTTTTGTTTATATTGACTCCTGTACTTTTCTGTTTCCTTTTGCGTTGTGTTATGTTCACCTTTTCCCTGCGCCAGGACGCTCCTTAGCTGGAGCATCTGTGCGCAAAATAAATGATAATAACATAACATAACATAACATAACATAACATAACAAATATGGGGCAGCATAAAAATCAATGGGGGTTGCCGTGGAACACTCACAGCAACACCCATAGCCCTCCCCTTTCACGCTAAGTATAAATTGAAAGGGTGCCTTATTTACAAGGTGGTGTTAAGCCACATTACATGGCTTAACACCACCTTGTAAATAGGGCAAAGCCTGTATCGCCACCACAACGTCTTTAAAAGTGATGTTGTGGTGGCGATAGGGGCTTGTAACTATGCCCCTTTGTTTGTTAATTCAGGCTTTTGTTAACTTTGCTGCCTGCTCTGGTTCGTTTTCTGATGCTTATATATGCCTCATCCCGAAAGAACGCAAAGATCTGCAAGTTTGCAAAAAATTATTGACCTACATCTTTAGTTCACCTGGATTATAAGATTTCCTCTGAAGCATTAGCTCTGCGGCTCAAATCGTTTCTTCTGGATCTCCTGAGAAAAGAACAATCTGGTTTTGTAAAGGGTAGGTATCTTTTGGACAATACTCGCTTATTTTTTTACATTATTTCTAGGTCCACGGATTTGCCTGATTCTACGGCAGGAATTGCTTTGGATGCAGCGAAGGGGTTTGACCGTTTTGTAAGGTCATACCCAAAAATTGTGTCTTCAATCTCTCTTCTTTATACTTCTCCTAAGGCGGCCATTTGCGTTAATGGATTGATATCTTCTTATTTCAATCTACACAGAGGAGTTTGTCAGAGCTGCCCCCTCTCTCCATACCTTTTCAATTTGGCTTTTTTTTGTATCTGATACCTCAGAATGCTCACATACATGGCTTCATTCATGATTCTCAATAAATTAAATTAGCTGCGTATGCTGATGGCATCTTGGTATTTATCTCTCAACCTCAACCCTTCACTTCCTGCTTTTGCACTGGAAATTACTTCCTTTTCCTTTGTCTCAGGGTATAAATTGAACAATGATAAATGTGAAAATGTGCCCCTTGATAAATTCACCTTTAGGCAAGATTTCTCCTCATCTAATTTTAAATATCAATCCAAACAACTGAAATACTTCGGTCTTCAAATCAATTCATTTCATTCCTCTCCTCTTCCATTTCTATCAACATAGATACTTGCATTCAAAATATGTTCTCCCTAACTGGCAAATGGCCCCCTCTCTACTTATCTTGGTGGTGTTGTCTTGACACCATTAAGATGATGTTAGTTCCTATGATACTTTTTACCCTTTCTAATATACCATTACATGTTTCTCTTGCATTTTATAAGAGAATGCATTCAATATTATCTCTATATTTATTTGGAATAATACAAAACCTCATATGTCACTAATCAAGCTATAGGGACCTAAAGTTGGAGTGAAAGGTGGAGTGAATTTTCCTGATTACCCTAAATATCATACATCTTTTCTATTGAGACAATCCTCCCAATGGATAGTACCATCTTCGTTGTGGTAGTTTTGGAATTGGCAATGTTGTCTCCTTATTCATTTGTAGAATACTTACATTTCATGCAAAAACCTCAAAAATCTTCTACTCCTACTATTGAAAACACATGTAAATTATTAACTTCTATCCATCTCTATTCCCCCACAGATCTATCCTCGGTCTTCAACTCAATTCTTTGGCATACTGAATATACTCAAGCAAAGAATCATTCTATTTATTGGCATTCATGGATGTCTAAAGGACTGATCTGGGTTAATCAATTGTTTGATAAAGGCTCACTTCTTCCTTTTACACACGTTTGGAAGCTTTTCTGCCTTCTATCTACTTTTTGTACTACATTTCTTCTTTTATGAAACATTATTTCTCAACATTGCAACCATTTCAAATCCATTCTTACCTCTGGTATTTCTTTACCTCCGCCATTAGGTAGTCTATCTACTCACCTTAAGGTTTCCACTATCTATTCTTATTCATGAGTGGCCTCCAGAACTAGATCTAAATTTAAGACTGAACTTACTTGGGAGAATGACCTCCCTTAAAAATTAATCCATTTCTACCTGGAAACGAATATGAATCAAGATTCGAAAACAGGGACGTCTCTTCCATGTGGGCTGAGGAGCATCGCTCCACTACTTTCTCGCAGTGCGAGAAGCAGAAACAAAATATGGTATTATAAATACCATTTTATGTTTCTGCTTCTCGCACTGCAAGGAAGGGGAAGGGTTTGCTTGGGGGCTGGTGGATGGACAGTCCTTTCCAGGGCAGGGGAGGAGTGGCTTGCTCACTGTTGGGGCGCTAACTGTTTGGTCCGCCAATCATACGCACGTCCCCTTTTCTCCATGTAGGCTGAATGCAGCCTACATGGAGAAAATGGCCTCCCCATTGATGCCTGTGTGGTTGGCGTCCCATTGCAGTGTTGTGATTGGCTTTGAGGAGGGTATGGAGGCTGCCTGCGTCCTGCTAGGACTCGGAGAAGAGACGACACATTGTGGGACTAGTCCAGGCTGGCAAAGGTAAGTTTTTATTTTTTATTTAAAATTAACCTTCCTGTGCAACCCCCCTGCCCTCCCACCAGCGAGTCATGCCAGCCGTGACTGTTTGAATTCTTCCCCTGCAGCCAACAGTACACAAACACTTTTTTTAATATACAATAGACTCGTTCTGACACCAGACACTTTGCACAAGATCAATCAAGACATCCCTGACATTTGTTGGTCTTGCTCTGCACAACAAGCTGACTCGAAACACTTACTTTTCTATTGTCCTGATGTTTATACATTTGGTCTCAAGTTTGGCAGCAGATTAACGCAATTGTTTGGAGTAATGTTCCCTGTTCTATTTCTAATTTATTTTCTGGAAGTGTTGCTGATGTCTGGCCCACTGCATTCCAGCAAATAACTCACAATTGGAAAGATTTCACACAATTATCACCTAGAGTGTAGTGGTGAGCAGTTTGTCACAATCAGATTGGACACCAAATATATGATCCCCTTATCTCTTGTTTTAAAACAAAAAGACTTCTGGGCACCTGTTACTCAATATCTTGACTATTCTGCTAGCGCAACATTCGCTCCTCCAAATAACCTCCAGAAAGTTCCACAACCTCCCTGACTTCTTGAATCTGATAATTCGTTTTTTTCATATTACTTATTGTTTGTCACTTATTTGGTTATCTTTGCTGGGCAAATACTCTGACTGTAGTTTTTATTCACTGTATGCCTCTCTCCTTACTTTTCTTTTTTTCCCCCACCTCCATTTTGTTGTCTTGTATTATTTTACTGTATGCTATCTTATGCTTAATAAAAGTATTTTTCAAACTTAAAATATGGGTTCCCAGCCACATTGGCCTGAGGTGGGTCAAGTGCAAGATGTTTTCCTGAGGTGACATGATTTTCAGTGTTGGTGGAGTACAGAACATCTTACAAGACAGGATGTCTGAACTTGATGGTTTGGATCTGATGCACCATAATCAGTAACAATTTCATTGCTCCAACACTCACCTATTACGATACAGATGTGAGCTGTTCAACTCCATCGCCATCCTTTTATAATGATGTATAACTCTAAATCAGGCAGCACTGGGAGATTACTGCACACACAGCAAGGCAGAAAAGGTAAACAAAAGCCAGGAAAGTTACAAAATGGAGTGGGAAGCAGGGCTGCAGAATCTTTTTACATCATAGTAACTGAGAAAATGAGTCTATCTTTGGTCTTTGTCAGCACCAAAGACTATCCAAATCCTTGGTTCTGCCAAGACAGCCCCTTAGCTTGTTTTTTTCCAGCAGTGGGCTGTACAGTTACCAAGCAGAGATCGTAGGCCAGTGTCATTTTATTTTTTGAGTGCACAGGGTGATAAGACACCTTGCAGAAATAACTGTAGCTTTCCATGCTCTACTACTGTGGCCCAGGCAATGCGGAGAGGGCCTACACAATCTGCTGATTTAGGATGTTGATGTGCTGTTTAGCACTAAAACCTGAAAGACGTATGGGCCTTATGTTCAAAGCTTTTCTACTGTTGAAAAGGCTCCAATATGCAAAATCTGAGTCTTCGCGACAACAAAATAGCTTTTGGATGAGTTCAAACCCGGAATTGAGATTTGGTAACTTGTTACTAAGTTACAAAATAGGTTGGCGATCACATACCGAATCACAAATTGAAAGGGGGGTGTTTAGAGTGGCTCTTCCAATTTGCAATTTCTACTGGTATATTCCAATTGTTGGTAGGTTAGCGACACCTCAAAGAAGGTGGTTGATTATTCACAAATGGGAAGGGGCTAGGGACCCTTTCACCGTTGTAAATGTTGGGAAAAAAGCTTTTTTAGGAGTAGGCAGTGGTTTCTTGGCCAACTGCCAACTCATGAAAAATTGTATTTGAAACTTTTTTTAAACATATCCCATTTTCCTTTAAGAAAAACATACTGCATTTAAAAAAAATAGATTTCTTTATTTAAAAGCAATCATAGCTACGGTGATCTGCTGACCCAAGCATACCGCCATCCTTGTGATGGCAGCTATTTGCAGTGGGTTGCAAATTACGACCTACCTGGAGGCACCAATATTTTGTCACATGGGATTGGTTGTACTCGGGTGTCCTGGGAAAGATGACGTCTGACTAGATTCTCCTTTACCACGTCTTTCCTTACCTCCTCGACTGTATGGCAGAAGATGGGCGGGGATCTCATAGCCCTGGTTGGTGGTACTTTTCAGATGCTGGAATGCTGCAGACACTCGTGTTCCCTCAAAGAAAACCTTATCTCTATAGCCGCAGAGGAAGAGGGCGCAGCAACCTCAGGATGCGCTGCATGCTTGTAATCATTGTGGTGTTCCCGACCCAGCACAACAAGCACAGGCGGATTGCTGATCTGTTTTTTTGCAGAGGACTGCTGGCTCAGATGGCGGGCAGAGGTTCAAGGGGTCCGAAAACTAAGTCCTCAGCAACAACAGCAGCCGACTCATTCCCAACCGCTAGCTTCAAGACAGCAGCACATGTCAAGCCTCCCTGGTTGATCAGTGCAGAGAGAGGGGCAAGAAGAGAATAGCAGACTCAATTGGCCTAGTGGCAAGTCCTGCTCAGCATCCTGCTCGAAGGAACAGTTCAATTTTTCCTGCGGAGGAACAACCATCAATTTCCAAGCTGTTTCCACTCACTCAGAAGAAAAATACTGTTGCTTCACCATTAGAGACTTTAACCACTCCCTCCCAGGAGATTACTGCTGTTGTCTCGGAATTATGTCCCACCTAAGAGAAAAAAGTAAGTGACGTCCAGATTGCAAGTGGTGAGGATGATCTTGTATTAGGCTCAAATCAGGTCTCAGGGGAGATAATAGCTATCAAGCAATTGGCGGATAAAAATGCGAGTAGTGAGAAGTCTGATCTTCCAGATCAAGATAAAGTGATCTCCACCCCGTTACGCCACTGCCCTCTTTTGGCTTTCAACCTGATACTCTCCCCCGATCTCCTAGGGGGTGGTGTGAAATTCTTTTCATTAACTGATGACTCGGATTCCTCGATGCCTGGATTAAAATCTTCATCTCCCACCCTGTCCTGAGCAACAAGCAGTAGCTCCCTAGACGAATCTGTATTGCCTATCAGACAAAAAAGTTGGCAAAAAATAAATCGCAGAGTCTGCTTAAGAAACAGGCGAGTTGTAATAGCGCAGGCTCACATCAGGGATTTCCCCCCCTAAAGATGCTCTCAGGCTGAGATGGGATTACTCATCAATACAACTGTCAGACCAGCAGGAGGTGGAATGGAATGTCTAAATAATCGGGAACCGCCACATACAACAGAAGGCCCTGTATCCACTGGCTCAAGTGAACCCTCACCATTGCTCATCCTGGCTACCATCAAGCAGATGCAGGAGGAGGTCCGGAACGATAATCGCAGTGCTCGCCAAGATTCAAAGAAGCTGCAGGGTGCCATCAAAAAGATCAACAAAACCTGTTCTGAGATCTAAGAGAAAATGACAATGGTGGAGCCAAGCACAGAGACTCTCAAGTCCGAGGTTGCAGAACTGGAAGCGGAGCGCACTACTCAGGACTCTAGACTGTTAGACTTGGCTTGGAAGTTCAAGGAGCATGAGAATAGGCAAAGGAGAAACAACCTGAGAATATTGTATATCCCCGAAGGCGTCTAAGGAGCGGATCCTAGAGGCTATATAATTAAAGTACTGAAGGGTGCATTTCCTGAAACTTGTCGTTTGGGAGTGGGAGAAAGAAATCCAGAGGGCACATCGATTTGCCTTAACCCCTAAAAAAAACAACAGAGGGGTAACCATGTTTATCCACAGGTGGGTTTAGTGTTCTTTGGTAATTTTTTGCTGAGGCAGAGTATTTACGATCTGGCCCGCCCTAATTCAAAGAGAGAGTTTGAGGGAGTCTCTTTCTTTGCTCATCTTGATTTCGCCCACTGGACAGTTGAGAGGACATGGAGACTGAGACAATTGTTCTCTCCATTTCAGAAACATGGTGCCGAAGTGTATCTGCTGAATCCTGCTGAATTGAAAGTAGTGTTTAAAGGCTGCACTCAAAGTTTTTTTTTATCACAGATCCAGGTCCAGGAGTATTTAGATGAGATCTGGGGCGGGTCCTGAAGTCTTAGCTATAATTTTAGGCAATAATCTGCAACTTTGGGGAGTAGGTCAAAACTGAGATATATATATATATATATATATATATATATATATATATATATATATATATATATATATATATATATATATATATATATATATATATATATATATATATATATATATATATATATATATATATATATATATATATATATATATATATATATATATATCCAAAACAACAGGAACCCAATTTGAATGGAGGCTACAAGAAATATCATATGCTTCATGTATTCAGTTTTGGCAGCTTGCAAGCAGGTTCACAATCCCAGCACACAGCAAACAGTTAAGACGCCAAACGCGTTTAGGGAGTAATCCCTTCATCAGCAGCGTCCCTTCATGAAGCCGGAAAGGGCCATGTTCACGTACACCTAATAGTTATACCTCTGCCGATAGGCGTGGCCATCACCATGGCCTTGTGGGGTGTGTAGTGCGTGAATTGAATTCCGCAGTGCGCGCAGTCTCAGCAACAAAGTTCAACAATAAATCCCCAGTGGGTTGATGTATATATATATGCATATATATATATATATATATATATATATATATATATATACATATATTCCAAGCTCCAAGTTCAGCCGAAAAGACAGGACACTCGCGGGTGGGTGCAGTCTGTGGTGGCAGAACCTCTACATTGACATGTAGCTCACAATCCTCACGGTTACATTAGGAAAACAGCACTCGTGGGCAAGTTGGTATTAAATCTCCCGTTTTTAATTATTTCAGAGTCAACAAACGCGTTTCGGCTTCAAGCCTTCATCAGTGTTGATACTCGCGCGCGGAGCAGCAGTGTATTTAAATCCGTATCACATGATTAATGCATAACATAGAAAGGGGACTTCAGCATACATGCAAAGGGTCGTGCTATTTTGGAATGTACAATTCAAACCAGTTTGTTTACCTACAATGCATACATCATTTACATTGTACCTGGGCTTTGCACTACTGTTTTAAAAATAATGCTGTGTATCGGCTTGTCATCCCGAGTGTTGGTATCGCATCAAACGCTCTCAAATATTAACCATAAATATGAGATACTGATGATTCACAGTATATCCACATATGTGGGTCTCAATGTCTCGCCGTGGATCGGCAAGTAACCCCTGGGTTATCCATACACAGGGGTTTGGATATGATTTATCAACCAACCTATTGGGGATGTATTGTCCGGAGTATAATCATACTTCGGGTAGTGTCCCTCTTTTCTATTTTAACCATATCACAGATACAATATCATTATACATTTACAAAAACCAGCAGATGCTTATTGTCTTAGTTAGGTACATTTCATCACATTTTATTCACATATGTTTTCTGACCAAACCTTACTGAACAAAACCTGATAGACCGCAAACAAGAGCACATACATGCTGAGATAAGTGATATAGGATGTAACTCTACTTGCTTCCTTTTTCTTATTCATTTACAAGAGTCAGACAGTTGTTACTCTGCACGTCACATATCCCTATCCATTGGGGGATGGCTTTGTATGACAGGAAATATTAGTATATGAGTTATCAATTATCATGGAGCTTGCTCTTTCTAATCGATTCAATGACTGTTCTAACTGTTTACTTTCCCAAATGTACAGCAAGTTCTTCTCCACTATTAAGCCCTAATGGTGACTTGGTCATCAAATCGATAATGTATCTGGACTCCAAGCGTCTAAGTTGCTTCAACCTGTCGCCCCCCTCACATTCGCCGGAATGTAATCGAGTCCAAAGTACTGTAATTTGCTCCTGTCTCTGTTGTATATATCACCAAAGTGTCTTGCGACAGGGTAGGAGGGGTCTACTCTGTCAATCGCTCTTTGATGTTCCAGTATTCTGATTTTTAGTGGGTGAATCGTGCTGCCCACGTATCTAAGACCACATGGGCAGACAAGGCAGTATACAGCGAATGGTGTGCTGCATGTAAGGAATTTCTTAATGGGCTTTGTCATCTCTGCCCCAGGTACCCAGTATGTTAACATTCTTTTGCTCCCTGTGCAGGCCTTACATTTGCCGCAGGGAAAGAAGCCCTTCATTTCAGCCAATGTGTTTTTCTTCGGTTTCTTTTTTTCGAAGTGACTTCTTACCAGGGTGAGTTACAGAAGGTGAGCGACCCAAAAATACCCTTGAGGGCTTGGGTAGTTAAAATGAAAGGGTAAAGATGCCTTCAAGGGGATTTCTTTTATACGTATTTAGTAACTTAGATTCAATTTGCGAGGATGAATTAATAATCCTTTTTAAGAACCAATCAAATACTGTTGATTTGTAATTCAATATAAACACTCTGTTTTGAAAGGACACAACATACAAACAAAGACACAAGGTGTATTGAAAAAATATATAGTTTTATCAGAAAATCATTAGAGTGAATAACTTCATATACAGATGAGTGAACAAACAAAAATTAGGCCTGTGGGTACACACATAAGTAAATTAATACGTGACTCAACAGAACCTAAAGAGCACCTATCCCAGAGCACATTGAATAAAACAAGACTGGGATAAGATGTACGGTCGACGTTTCGGTTTCCTAAGAGTTAATTGTAGAAACCATCCTCAGGACTGCTGTCAATTATGATCTGTATAGAGATATTGTAATCTATTTGATGTATTTTGTACCTTCTTTACGTTAGGTACGTTTCGTAGGTTACACTGTGTTAAGGTAACTTACTGAATCTTCTCTTGATTAACTGTCAGTCATTCATGTCTTGAGTAAAGTCTTAACTCCAAATCAGGATTATTAATTCATCCTCGCAAATTGAATCTAAGTTACTAAATACGCATAAAACAAATCCCCTTGAAGGCATCTTTACCCTTTAATTCTTACCAGGGTGTCTCTGAGTGTTCTTGCCTTGCGAAAAGTTATTTGGGGTTTCGGAGGGATATCCTCCTTGATCACCGGATCAGTTAGAAGAACATGCCAATTCTTGGCAAATATTCTCCTGAGATTCCAAGATTGTGTGGAATAAGATGTAATCATCTGGAATTTACCCCCTGTATCTGATTCCTTCTTTTGCGTTTTTGGTTGTAATAGACTAGCCCTTGGTATCTTCCTTACTTTTGTCAATGTTTTGGTTAGGGAGTGAGTGTCATACCCTCTCACGGTAAATCTCTCAACACACTGTTTTGCTGCCACCTCAAAGTCCTCATCCCTACTGCTGTTTCTCTTCAATCTGAGTAATTCCCCATAGGGGATACTTTGTATAAGTCTGACGGGATGGTTGCTGTCTGCCCTTAGGATGGAGTTCCCTGCCGTGGGTTTACGGTATAGGGAGGTGTGTAGTTTACCCTGCTCGACAAACACTCTCAGGACCAGGTAGTCCGCTGCCACTGGACTAACTGTCCCCGAGAAGTGCAGGCCGCAGGTGTTGGTATTTAAACCTCGATATACTGATGAGCCGTCTCCATCGTCCCTTGTCACACGATGAAGAGGTCATCAATATACCGGCACCACCTCACTACTCTGCCTGCCTCCTGCCCGCTGGTCTCAAGTGCCATGGGCACCCGCTCCTCCCACCAGCCCACGAATAAATTCGCATAGCTGGGAGCAAAGCAGGTGCCCATCGCAGTCCCGGACACCTGTGTATACAGTTGGTCATCAAACAGGAAGATATTATTGGTCAGACAGAATTCAATGAACTCCAGTAGCATACAGTTGTGTAAAGCAAATCTTGCCGATCTCTTATTGAGAAAATGTTCAATGGCTGTTACCCCCAGTTCATGCTTGATGTTGGTATTTAAACTGGTTATGTCCAATACCATTATTAAGTATGTCGGATCCCAAACCAAATCCTCTAGTTTTGATAAGAAATCTTTTGTGTCTTTCACGTGGGATTTCAGTTGAATCACCAGGGGAAATAAAAAACTGTCAATGAATTTGGACATGTTTTCTGTGAGTCCGTTGATTGAGGAAACAATCGGCCTCCCTGGTGGTCCAGGGGCATTTTTATGCAGTTTAGGTAGATGGTAGAAAGTAGGTATTGTCGGGTTATTGCTACGTAAGAAGATGTTTTCCTCACTCCCAAGCATTGCTCTTTTGTACCATTTATTCACGAGTTCATCGTACTGTGATACACTCTCTTTATACTTTTCAGGACCTGTTTTTTGGAAAGGGGCGACCATTCGGTCCCCCCGAACGTATGGTGGAGTACCACGATCCCCCCGGGAAGCCATCTTGGGCGGGAGGCGAGTCTCGGCTGGTATGCCCGAAGCGGCGTAGCCGGGGCGCGCCTTTTTCCCGCCCTAGAGTGGGCTGGCCTAGACACCGACGCGGCCGGCCACGCCCTCGGAGGCAGGCGAGGGCGGGTTTACGCCCGCCCTGAAGACGGATAAAAGGAGCGGAAGCCAAGAAAGCATCCTCTTGTTCCTGTGCTCTGAAGCTGCACCTCCCCGCTGCACGTGAGCTCGAGACGGAACGAAGAGCCAATTTTGAGCGTTGTAATCTTTCTTTTGTCTTACAGATATCCCGTCTGAGAATGCCCAAGAAAGTCGGAAAGTGGGTCGGTACCGAGCAGATGCTCCGCAGGCTCATGAAGGAGATAGCCGATCTGAAGAAAAAGGTGGAGGCTAAGGACGGGGCGGGAGGACCGAAACGGCCTTTGCAGGGAGCAGTCCCCGGTGGAAAAAGCAAGAGGCCCAGAAGGGGAGCACTTGGGGGAGACACCCCGGTTCCCGATACCCCACGTGAGGAGCCAATCCCGGTGCCGAAAGAGGGGAATCCAATTCCTGTGGTGGTCACCCCCGTGAACAGGGAGGATATGCCCCCCGAGTTAGCGGCACAATTGGCAGCGTGGTTGGGAAAAGGCAGCGAGGGCGCCACGGCTGACGACGCCCGGGCAGTAATGAGGCAACTGCGGGAATCTAGGGAGGCTGCGAAGGCAACATCTTCTGTTCCCCCACAGGTTCCGGCGGCTGGAAGTACAGCAGGCCCAAGTTCGGCGACAAGCACGGGGTCTACTTCAGGTAAGCGGCCATTGCCGATTGCGGGGGAGGGGTCTGTACCTTCTCGAAGGGAGAAGATTGCCCAGCATGTCCCACTAGAAATTAAGGAATTGATTTGGGCGGATAAGTATGTAAACATGTTTTCATTGCTTACCGACCATTACGAGATAGAGCATGTGAAGAGCCAAAAGGAGCTCATGCATCCGAGTGTTTGGCGCGCAAAAATGGCCGCCTTTAAGGTTGACGAGAACATTGGTACTTGGGGCAGAGCGTGGGGCATATTTACCTCCATCATGGGCGAGCGCAGGCCCGAGTTGCTGACCGAGTTACCCATTTATCAGTCACGTATTATGGAGTATTTTGTGGCATATGGGGGCAATCAGTGGTTCTGCTATGACAATCTTTTTAGAAAAGCTAAGGAACACAACCCATTGTTGACTTGGGATTGTTACGACTCCGTGTCATGGCAAAAAATGGAGAGTACAAGAATGTTGAAGGTACCATTGGTAGGGAGTAACGGAGGAGAATCTTCCCGCCAAAACTCTGGGACGCCCTTTCGGACGGGTGCAGGTAATGAGTACCACTCGAAACCGAGTGGCAACACAGGGAAAAGGGGGACTGTTGGAATTTTAACAGAGGGAAATGTACGAGGCCCCAGGGGTCATGCAAATTCAGACATGAGTGTGGGGGGTGTGGGCAGCCATCCCATCCTGAGTCCTTGTGCAGAGCCAAAACGGGTGATAACGGTGGTAAGGGAGGCGCCAAACAGGTCTGATATAGTCCGAGGGGCGCCTTTACCTACCCCGATTGATACCATGGCAATGATTCCTTGGCTCAACGAATACCCGGATCATGCTTCCGCTGGGGTGTTGCGAAACGGGTTCTCATATGGTTTCCGCATCCCAGTGGGGGATATTCAGGGTGTAGCAAACTGTAAGAATCAACTGTCGGTCTTGCAGCACGCGGCGGTGGTACAGGTAAAGATTGGGAAGGAGGTGACTCGAGGTCGTGTTGCCGGTCCATTCGATTTGCCACCGGTTGTTAACTTTGTTTGTTCCCCTCTAGGGGTGGTCCCCAAGAAGGACCCGGGTGAGTTTCGGCTGATACATAACTTGTCAGCCCCACGTGGTCTTTCCGTGAATGACGCGATAGACCCGGAAGTGTGTTCAGTGCGGTATGCATCTTTCGATGAGGCCGTAGCCATGTTGAATCGCCTGGGGCCCGGGGCGCTGATGGCGAAATCAGACATCGAGTCAGCGTTCCGGTTGCTCCCGGTACACCCAGACGATCAGCGTCTTCTTGGTTTCATGTTTCAGGGTCGCTATTACATGGATAGATGTATGCCAATGGGGTGCTCGATTTCATGTGCCTATTTCGAGAAGTTCAGTTGTTTTCTGCAGTGGGTATTCACAAGGAAGACAGGTTTTCAACATGTTATGCACTATCTCGATGACTTTCTGTTTTTGGGGGCAGCCGGGGATCCTGAGTGTGGACAGGCTTTACAGGAATTTTGTCTCTTAATGAATCTATTTGGTGTGCCATTGGCGCCAGGTAAGACTGTGGGGCCCTCGACCTTGATCGAGTTTCTGGGGATCGAGCTCGACTCGGTAGAAGGTTGTTTTCGATTACCCAAGGAGAAGGTGTTGAAATTCAGGTTATCCCTTGAGACATGTATTTGTGCAACAAAAGTAAACCTGCATCAATTGCAACGGGTGGTGGGTCAGTTGAATTTTGCCCTAAGAGTGATACCAATGGCGCGCCCCTTTTCCCGCTCGATTGCACAAGCCATGGTTGGCCTGAAGGAAGGACATCACCGCACGAGACTCTCGGCAGAGGTTCGCCAGGACATGCGCATTTGGTTGGCATTTCTGGCGGATTTCAATGGTTGAATTGTCTGGAACAAACCAGCGGTGTCCTCCGAGGAGCTGGGCCTTTGGACAGATTCGGCGGGGAGTATAGGTTTTGGTGCCATATTTGGTACACAATGGTCGGCTCAAAAATGGCCGTCATGGTGGCATGAGTACGGGTTGACGAGTAACATTGCTTTTCTCGAACTTTTTCCTATTTTGGTGGCCCTGAAAACGTGGCCCGGGGGTTTCCGTGATCACTCTGTGGTGTTCTGGTCTGATAACATGACTGTGGTTGAGTGTATCAATAGTCAGGCAGCACGATGCAGATTGATTCTGAGACTGCTCAAGGAGATTGTGTTGTTATGCATGCAACTGAATGTACTGTTTAGGGCAAGACATGTGCCGGGGGTGATGAACCAAGCGGCTGATGCGCTTTCTCGTTTCCATATGCAGGCCTTCTGGGGTTTTCTGCCCACAGCGGACCCGGTGGCGGCACCCTTTCCCGAAGCTCTCTGGTCTCTCGGTGCCCCGAACTACAAAACCTCGTGGGAGAGAGTTTAGCACCCAGGACGAGGAAGGCATATGAAGGGGCGTTCCGTTCCTATTGGGCCTTTTTGGGTACTGCTAGGGGAGAGTTTTGGGGTCAGGAAGAGTTTGTAGTACAATTTCTGCTCTCTTTACATCAGGCAGGCAAATCAGTAGCTACGGCCCAGAGGCATCGGGCCGCCATTTCCTTTATGGCAAAGGCTCATGGGATCCAGGACCCGACAGCGTCTTTCGTTGTGCAGAAAGCGCTACGTGGGTGGCAACGCCTTGAGGGTCGCAGAGTGGATGAGAGGCACCCGATAGGTCTGGATAGGTTGGCCCTGTTATCCTCCGTACTCCCTGCAACATGTTCATCCCAGTATGAAACTGTGTTATTCCGAGCCGCATTTGCGCTAGCATTCCATGGGGCTATGCGGGTAAGCGAACTAGTGGCGAAGAACAAGAGGGATACGATGGGGGGATTGTGCCGGGAGCACATTCAGGTCAGGGGGGAGACGATGACGGTCTCATTTGTTAGGTCCAAATCCGATCAAGGTGCAATCGGGGACTGTGTAATCATTCAGAGGATCCCCGGGTCTTCCATGTGCCCTGTGGTATGCATAGAGGAATATTTGGCGCAGAGGGTTGCAGCATGGGGGGGGACCTTCTTGAGACACGCTGACGCCACCCCACTGACGAGGTTTCAGTTCCAGAGGGTGCTTGCGATGTCGATTTCGGCCGCGGGCTTGAACCCCGGCGAGTTCGGGACCCATTCCTTTCGGATAGGGGCTGCTACTGAGGCTACAGCCAGGGGTCTGAGTGTGGAACAAGTAAAACGTGTGGGGCGTTGGTCCTCGAACTGTTATAAAAGGTATGTGCGGTTGCACATGTTGTGAAGCTGTAATGATATACTCACGCTTCTTGTTTCTGTTTGATTTTCAGTTACGCAAGCTTACGAAGCGGGGCGGACTGTACAGTCGACCCGACTCCTGGGGATCAGCGGTCAGAAATCACCGTCTGCGAATAAGGAGGTGTGGGTCGTGGGCCACTCATATGTGAGGCGTGCCGCGGACGTATTCAAAGCAGGTGATATGATTCACGTGGCTGGGGAATACGGGTACAGGGTGTCCTTCTACGGAAAGGGCGGGCTCTGTATTGACCAGTTTCAATTCTTTTTTGAGGGTTTGTTAGAGCGGACAAGGTCACCGCCGTCTATAATCATAGTCCATCTTGGGGGTAACGATCTGGTGGCCACTGGTAGACGACTTCTTCTTGAGGCAATGCTTTCCACAGTAAGTTGGTTGGCAAGGAGAGTTCCAGGGTGCACAATTGCATGGTCCCATATGATCCCACGGAAAGTGTGGCGGGGGGCTATTTCGGTTACTGCATTAAATCATTCAGTAAGGAAGATAAATAACAAAGTGAGTAGATTGTTTCGTTCAAATACACTGCATTCTGTTTCGCATGGTTGTATCAAAGGGGACAGTATGTATTTGGGGGACGGTGTTCATTTGTCCCGGGTGGGGAACAAGTTACTCATAGGAGACTTCATAGCATTGGTAAGGAGTTTACAGCATGACCTTTAGGTAGGAGTGTTTTGTGGGGGGTCCGGATAGCCGGTCAACTATCCGGCCTGTGGCGGTAAGGTCATGATCGGTGAGCAGTAATTCGAAGATCCCTATGAGGGGGCGTCACCCATTACGGATGGGAGCACTCGGGGGAGGTGGCCAATTGGCCCCTCAACGGGGAGGCGGTCCTGTCTAAGGAGAGGCCGCCGGAAGGAAAGGAAAGGTGGTCAAGGCCCCTTCCTGGATAGGAGGGGCTACGGCCCCTCCTGGGGAATTTCCCGGGGCCAGGACATCTGCGACGGCAGATGGGTAAGTTGTGTGGGGTGCGGGAGGGGGTTTACGCTACCTTTTAGACACCTCACACGAGTCCTCGAACGACCGTTAAATGGCGTCGAGTTTATTGGGGCCCCCGTCAAGTACAAAGGGAAATTGGTAGATGCACTTGAGGTACGCCTCTGTGCGGTCGCTCCTCTCACAAGTGAGGGGGGTATTTCTGGTTTAGGGATCTGACACCGGTTACGACCTTGCCGTTGGCCCTTAACGTTAGGATGTACAATTTCAAGTCAAATGTTTTGTAGGATGTTAGTTCGGCTAGGAGAACCTTTGTATTAGAGATCTGTTAAGGTTAGCCAAACATCGTAATGTGGAAATGAAATTGTACATAATATGAAACTGTTATTTTAATGTTTTAATTTTGTTTCATATTTTAATAAATGCGGCCGGGAAGGGTAACTCCCTTCCCGCCTTCCAAAAGTTCAAGAACTGTTTCCGGTTTCCCAATTCTTGGGGATGATTGTGTTGAGAGGGGGTGGCGGGTATCTCAGCCATATGATAGTAGTTGGTGTCTGATAGTTGTCTTAGGGCTTCTTTGCGGTAATAGTCTCTAGTTAAAAGCACCACATTTCCACCCTTGTCAGAGGGTTTGATGATAATTTCCTCATCTTCCTGTAGGCTTTTTAGTGCATTCCTTTCTTGTACTGAGATATTGTCCTCCTATTTTAAAGTTCTTTGATACCCTCTCATATCCATCAGTTCTTTCAGAACTGTTTCAGAGAATGCATCAATTGCGTCCCATGGCATTGCCGGGCAGAAGGTGGAGGCTAGTCTAAATGCGCTTTCTTCCCTTTCTTGTGCTATATTATTCATCCTGGCTTTGTCGACCATATTACAAATGAATCACAGAAACCTGTGGTGTGGGGAGCACTATTCACTCGTACACGATTACGTGTTGGGTTTTTTCATTTGTTTTTTCTACATATCTTACATCAGTTTAAACCATTATAATCCAAAGAAATGAATCAACATAAACTGTTCACAAACTATGTCAACAATCATACAGATCGGACTGAGAACATAGGGAAACACCAAAATAAATTCTTCAAATAGTATTTTGTATTTCCTTTCTTCAAAATATTTTTATTCTTATTCTTCTGTTTCATCAAATGAAAGTCTGCGTTCCATCAAACATCTTATGAAGCCATGTCCCAATGCATTTCGGTATGCACCTTCTTCAGGGGAATGTGCTACAAATAACATAAAGGTCCATCACATGTGTGTCAAAGTAAATATTTACAGTTTTATACAACATCTTGTTCTCATGCACAGAAACCAGAGGATCTCATAAAGTGTAACTGCTTATCATATGTGATAAAAATCATGCTCAACAAAGTTCACCTGCCACCAGTTAACCATGGTGTGCAACCAATAATACCATCCCTTGCTTCTCGCTACATGCAAGTGTGAAAAAAAGAAGTGAACACCAAATAAACACCAAAAAAACAAAACCCTGTGTACCGCCTGCTACTCCGAACTCAGAAGGTATAGAGGCAGCAGAGTGGATGTTCATGTCTAAGTTCGAAGATGAACATATATTAAAACAAGAGAAATGGAAGGACCATCTGGCATTATACCTTAGGTATATCGATGATATACTGATAGTGTGGAAAGGTTCAGAAGACAACTTAAGAACACAACTCCAAGAGCTAAATAAATGTCATGCACGTATCAAGTTTACATATACTATTAGCAAAGAACAGATCAATTATCTTGACATCATGATCACAAGAAGAGGGAACATACTTGAAACAAGTGTATTTAAGAAGGCAACTGACAGAAACAATGCTTTACACTTTGAGAGTTTTCATTCACAATCGCTAAAGAGACATCTTCCATTGTCGCAATTTATCAGGGCAAGAAGAATCTGCTCAGATGAGGATCAAGGGTTAGAAACAATCAAGAGAATGCGTACAGAATACACAGCAAGGGGGTACCCGGACATAGTCCTTGATCAAGCTGAAAACAAAGTTAGAACAATGTCAAGATCCACTATGTTGGAAAGGAAAGAAAGAAGCAAAAACAGGAGAGAAGTTTTTGTATTAAAATTTTCCACAGCCTCACAGGCAATAAAGAAGTCTATCATGAAGAGATGGGAAATAATTGAGCAGGAACCTGATTTTAGACAGATATTTCCAGACAAACCGCTGTTCGCACATTCAAGATCAAGGAACATAAAAGAAATTTTGAAAGGTGGCAAGTTGGAAAAAGTGGATTTAGGACAGAAAGGCATGATGAAGTGCCACAACTGTGGCCATTGTGGTAATGTGTTGTTAGGTAATACCTTTGCGCACCCACATACAGGTAGAAAGATAACCCTGAAACACACATCAGATTGTAACTCAAGTGGTCTAATATATGCGATTAAGTGTCCATGTGGACTTGTTTATGTTGGACGCACTGCAAGGAAGGTGAAGGTTCGGATGACCGAACATAAGAGCATGATACGTACAAAAAATATGAAATCATGTTTGGCTGTACATTGGCATGAGAAGGGACATACGATACCTCAACTAAAATATACTGTGCTAGAAAGATTGGTGGATAAACCACATGTTGACACAATGAAATTGTTGGCGCAGAGAGAGACATACTGGATCAAGTCCCTTAGGACGCTGACCCCCTATGGGCTAAATGACAAGATTGAAATGATTTATTTCTTGTGAACTAACATTGCAATTTGATTATTGTTATTTGTATTTTGGCAAATGTAATTATTTTTCATATATCTGTTTTTATTATGCGTCATCCATGCTCAATAAATCTCACACATAATATCAGACCAGACATGCAACAGACACGTTTTTTAGGTTTGGATTATTTCATCACATCTCATGTCATTTAGGAAGAGAGTTACTTGTTTATCTCTGCCGAGCTAGAAACGTAACCGCCATTTTAGTTGAGGATGAAATAGCGCGTAGTCCGTTTTCTATGTTTAGCGTATTATGATGTCACACGCCAGGCACCGGCATTTTCAAGGCGGCTTCGGTCGAACAGAGAAGGATACGCAAAGGGATTCTAACGTTATGCAGCACACTCGCAGCGAGAGGTGAGGCAGCATTCATGATTTTTTAGAACAATCATGTTGAAATACTGAATTTAAGCATTTAGGAGTCCTCCTATTTTTATATTTTAGAGCAAGGACAAGAGTTTATTGAACATAGCCATAAGGATTAAGACGTGGGTTCCACAAGACTCGAGTGAGTACTGGTTGATTTTCGACAGCTTGATTATACATCTATGATCAGGGACAGTACAGTAAGGCTTGTGATGTTGTTGTTATCTCTTAGAGCAAAGATAGTTCGGAATTTCATTTTTGAAAGCAGTAAGTGAAGGTAAGAGTGCACGTTTGTGACACTTCTTGACTTTTGGATTTTTTGAGTTCGGAGTAGCAGGCGGTACACAGGGTTTTGTTTTTTTGGTGTTTATTTGGTGTTCACTTCTTTTTTTCACACTTGCATGTAGCGAGAAGCAAGGGATGGTATTATTGGTTGCACACCATGGTTAACTGGTGGCAGGTGAACTTTGTTGAGCATGATTTTTATCACATATGATAAGCAGTTACACTTTATGAGATCCTCTGGTTTCTGTGCATGAGAACAAGATGTTGTATAAAACTGTAAATATTTACTTTGACACACATGTGATGGACCTTTATGTTATTTGTAGCACATTCCCCTGAAGAAGGTGCATACCGAAATGCATTGGGACATGGCTTCATAAGATGTTTGATGGAACGCAGACTTTCATTTGATGAAACAGAAGAATAAGAATAAAAATATTTTGAAGAAAGGAAATACAAAATACTATTTGAAGAATTTATTTTGGTGTTTCCCTATGTTCTCAGTCCGATCTGTATGATTGTTGACATAGTTTGTGAACAGTTTATGTTGATTCATTTCTTTGGATTATAATGGTTTAAACTGATGTAAGATATGTAGAAAAAACAAATGAAAAAACCCAACACGTAATCGTGTACGAGTGAATAGTGCTCCCCACACCACAGGTTTCAGTGATTCATTTGTAATTTGTAACAACTTGACTAGGGGCTAGTCAAGATATGGGGTAGCACCATATATTATTTGACAAAATTTAGATTAAGGAGTTAAAATAAGGAGTGCTTATCACATAACATTGTTTGCATTTGTCGACCATATTGCCATCTTGGATGCCTTGTGTGTCATGTTCGAGTCTAAGATTTTCAAGATTTTCCACACTTCTTAGATATTCGCATGATAGTATATCAGTTGCTGTCATCCTCTTTAATGTTTATTTAGGACCTTTAGATGCTGATCTCAATTTGTTGTATTTATGGAGTTTAAGCTTCCTCACAAAGCCATGTAAGTCGATTCTTGTCTGAGTGTATTCAATTTTAATATTTGGGTAGAAGCTTAGCCCTAGACTTAAAACTTTTCTCTCTGCTTCAGTCAAATTTTTCTGTGTTAAGTTTACTACCGTTAGGTTGTCTTCCAACCTTAGCGCTTGTAGGTTTTCTTCTTGTTTTTCCATGTTTGCCCTCATCCTTCTCCGGCCGCCTCCTGCCCGGCGGGTCCTGCGTTTTGATTTTCTGGTGGCTTCAGCTTGCCCCCGCGGAGCCAGGCCTGGCGTATTACAGTGCATTCCTGGTGAAAAAGGGGAGGGGATGCAGTTTGGCCCCCTTTGGCTCTTCCCCCTCTTTTGTCGGTTTTCCGCCGCCTCGCTATCCGTTACGTCAGATTCGGATGTGACTTCAGGTGAAATTATCCCCAAAGCTTCCTTTCGAGACACCTCCTTTCTTGGTACGTCGTATTTCCTTGCAAAGGTTAACACTCTGCCTTGTAGATAATCATTCTCATCTCTCGTGTATTTCTCCTGTTTTCTGGTCTTGATCTTGTCTTCGTATTTGGTCAGTATGCTTTTCATTTGATCTTTCAATGTTGCTATTTTACCAGCATCTTCTTCCTTGGAAAGTTCTTCTTCTAACATTGTAATTTCCGCTAATGCCTTTTCCCGATCACTCCAGGCATATTTGACTAGTATGCGCAGAGTTCCTTCGCAGTAATTAGCTGTGTGTTCCGCCCAGTCAGGTAATAGCTGAGGGTCTGGGATCCACGGCGAGACATTGAGACCCACATATGTGGATATACTGTGAATCATCAGTATCTCATATTTATGGTTAATATTTGAGAGCGTTTGATGCGATACCAACACTCGGGATGACAAGCCGATATATGGCATTATTTTTAAAACAGCAGTGCAAAGCCCAGGCACAATGTAAATGATGTATGCATTGTAGGTAAACAAACTGGTTTGAATTGTACATTCCAAAATGGCGCGACCCTTTGCATGTATGCTGAAGTCCCCTTTCCATGTTATGCATTAATCATGTGATATGGATTTAAATACACTGCTGCTCCGCGCGCGAGTATCAACACTGACGAAGGCTTGCAGCCGAAACGCGTTTGCTGACTCTGAAATAATTAAAAACGGGAGATTTAATACCAACTTGCCCATGAGTGCTGTTTTCCTAACGTAACCGTGAGGATTGTGAGATACATATATATATATATATATATATATATATATATATATATATATATATATATATATATATATATATATATATATATATTCGAAGCTCTGCAACTCTGCGACCGGCAACCGGCAGCAGAAAGCAACAAGACGGCACTCACAGCAGATGTTAAACCACATACGGTTTATTTTGCGCAAAGAAAATCGTAACAGACGCGTTTCAGCACTTGCCTTCGTCAGTGTCAGATATATATATAGATATAGATATAGATATACATACATATATATATATATATATTTTATCAAAATTTTGTATATTTTTTAGCACTGTATTTTACACTGGGTGTTTTTAGCGATAATGAATTTTACATATTGTAGTTTTATCAAGTATCAAATGTTTTTACAGTATTTTATGAGATATATAGAAGGACAGGGCCCTATCTCTTACTGTTTGCATTTATGCAATGAATACACAGGATACTTTGCAATATGTGGATTTAGCACTTTATTCCCATTCCCCTTATTTCCCTATGCACTCTAATACACTCCACTTGACGCAGGTTTGGAACCAGTCTAAGTTGTATATATTGGCACTTTTAATAATCCTTAATTCCCCCAGTCACTGTCAATACATTATGTAGATATTTTATGGTTTTTTCCAAAAGGATTTATCCTGAAATCAATTGTGTGATACCATGTCTAACAACATTTGTGAAACTGCATTTTTTCCTTTTTCAAAATGTGACATTTCATTGTATTTATAGCGTTCGTTAAAATTCGAATCATATACTACTTGTAAAATATAGAAATGAAATGTTAAAAGGAAAAAATTGATATGCAGCACCACTCTCCTTAAGACAGGAGGAGTATGTCTTTCATGTTTATGCAAACCTAACAACACGTGACTGGGCGGGCTAATTGGGTGTGCACTGCATTATAAAATTAAAAAACTCAAACTGGCTCACTTGCATGTGAACAAGGGCTTTTCAAGCCCGAAACGCGTAGTGCCCTCTTGCCTACCGGCTTCTCTGCAAATAAAGATCCTGTGAAGCGCATCTGGTGGTCCGTCTCCTATGTTTCCTCGCCGGTCTGACTCCCGTTCGACTCGGAAGTGGTGTTTGGAGTTTCCGCGTATATATATATATATATATATATATATATATATATATATATATATATATATATATATATATATATATATAAAGCTACTTTCCACCAAAACTTGAGAACTACCCAGAGTTCTCGCCTTTTTTTTTATATATATATATATATATATATATATATATATATATATATATATATATATATATATATATATACATATACTGGAGTAAAAAAACACAAAGTCTATTTTTTGAAAAAAAATAAGTAGAGTATTGAGAAATGGATGGTGGTTTGAAAAAAAAGAGCAAGAAAATAATTCAGTTTTGCTTTTTTTCACGGTTGGTTGTGTGTCTGGCAATAGCTAGATTATGGAGTGAGGAGGTTGGGGAGGAGGGGAAGGCGGACTGGGGTTAAAGTTTCTATTTCCAGATGCCATTATGCAGGCTCAACCTGATTGCCTGTTGTTTGGGTGTGGGGCACAGGGAGGGGGGTGGGGATCAGAAGAATGTGGGTTGGGGATGGAGAAGGGTCACAAGAGGTGGGCCCCACTTGTGCAAGCGTAAACTTCTAAGAATGAGCAGCTAGATTAAAATTGAGAACAAGCCTCGATCTGGTGCAAGCTGCTGTCAGAACGCTAAACCTAAGAGTCAAGGAACTTTTTAAAATCAGGATATTGGGGCATAATCTGAAGATACGTATAGCCTCCATCAATATATGTTGGCTGAATGTTCTAAAAAAAAGAGCTACCGTTTAATTTGGTCTACAGGTCCTGAATGCAGATATTGGTGTCTGCAATAGACTCATATCGCAGCAGCACAGAGGAATTTATTAGACACAATAAGCCATAGGCTTTTAGGTGAGACTTCACAAGTCGCACGTATAAGGGGTTGCGGTTTTTGCACGAGGTAACAGGCTAAAATTCTCGCAAATAGGGGTTGACACTCAGGGTCACTGGGTTACGGTTGATTGCCACACTCCCAGTGGGGATAAATTCACGTTATGTACAATATATGGTCATATCCACGATGGCCCGCGGTATGCAATCAGATATCCTTTGAATTGACCAAGAGACCATTATCTGTGGTGCTCTGTGGGTATTTTAATATTAATCTCCCTGGTGAGAGGGACCTCAGAGGTCAGCAAAAAAACCTTGGCAGAAAGCCCAAAGTTTATCAAACATTAGTATGAATGTGTAAAGATCATGGTCTAATTGATGTCTGGGGAAGAGTGAATCCGACGGTGCATGGCTATACTTACTTTTCAGCTCCTCATTCTACACACGCCCGCTTGGATTTTTTTTTTTTTAAACCCTTTTATATCAACCTGTAAAATTGAACAATATGCATGGTATTTATCAGATCATAATCCATTGCCATTAGAAATTCGAGGCATGGGGAAAACTTGTGGTATGTGGAGCTTTGAGTATGCACTGCTTGCTAATGAAGAATATTACAGGCACATCAGTGAGTGGATCCCAATGTTTTTAGCAAAAACACTGGTAGCGCCAAGATAAACACGGTTTGGGATACATTTAGGGCCTGCCTGTAGGGAGAGACACTTAGGTTTTTTTCTAAAACAGGGGGAAAATGTGAGACACACCATCTTAGCCAAATAGGATAACTTAGCAACAGCAGAGGAAAATGTGATAAATGTTTTGCAGCAAGGAGGGGACGTAAAAGAAGCCCAACTTGGGATTTTTATAGCAAGGGCAGCAATTGATTCAATCTTTAGAAAAAGGGCAGCTGAAAAATATGCAGTCTGGAAAAAAAACACGTATGACTGTAGTGTGCAAGTTGGGCATCACCTTGCAGTGAGGGCAAGACAAAAAAGTATGAGTAATAAAATAAGAAAGGTCCGGGATCCAGTCCATGGGCAGGTATCAGATTCAAAAGAAAGCAGGGAAGTGTTTAAAAATTATTATCAAATTTTATATACTGAGGATATCAATGAAAATCCTATGCAGGCAGCAGAGTTTCCCAAACCAACAAGTGCAAACACATTATCAATTGATGAGCGAGATTCCCGAGATGGAGATTTATCGTAGGATGAGATTTACGCAGCAATTTCTAAACTTCCCTCAGGTAAAGCGGCGGGAGTGGACTCAATTCCCTCATAGTTTTACAAAATGTTTGCACCGCAATTGCAAACCCCATTAACCATGCTGTTTAATTACATTTTTAATGGAGCTCCCCCTCCGGGTTCATGGTCCATAGCAAAAATCATAGTATTCCGAATAAAGAATAAGCCTCCAGTGGAACTAGGATCTTATCGCCCATTAACTCTAATAAATGGGGATTCTAAAATATACTCTAAAGTATTGGCTCTACCACTTGCCCGGATAATCTCCAAATTGGTAATAAGGCAACAGCATGGGTTTATCAAGGTAAGGGATAATACTGATCGCATTAGAAGAGTAATTGCGTTGTTTGATGCAGTGCAAGTGTCAGGAGTCCCAATGGCCCTGATATTATTAGACACAGAAAAAGCCTTTGATAGGGTCTCCTGGAACTTTCCCAGCCGGCTAATGCAAGCAAAGGGCATGGGCCCAAGATATATCCAGGGAATTAAAGCTCTCTATTAGAAACCAATAGCTAATATCTGTGTTGCAGGGGGGGAGGGGTGTCTGGGCCAGTTTCGATTTCCAGCGGAACTCGTCAGGGGTGCCCATGCTTTCCAGTTTTATTCACAATGTATATCGACCCGCTTAATCGGAAATTGGTTCAAAATATCGGAATCCTTCCAATTATTTTGCAGGGCTTCGAAAACAAGATATTAGCTTATGCGGATGACCTTACAGTCGTGATCCCAAATCCAGAATCATCTCTTAGAGCAATTGAAGAGGAAGCCTTGTGTTTTGGAAGGTTCTCTGGCATTTCCTTAAGTAAAGAAAAAACCCAAATTATCACTAATGATAAGATCTCTCTTGTAGATAATTGTGTAGTCGATAAAGTGATATATCTGTAAAGCAAAAACTAGATCCTTTCCTATTAAAAACTAGTAATGAATTATCAAGGCTGAATAACCTCCATCTCACAATGATAGGTAGATGCAATTTGATCAAAATGACTTTTTTACCCAAAATATTGTATTTTTCAGATCTATCCCTTTAGACTTCCCTAATGAATTAATAAAAGCTTTTGACAGGATGTTTTCATGATTTCTGTAGGCATATTCTAAACCCAGGACAGCTCTTGGATATATTTCTCTTATGCATGAGAGGTTATATTGGGCCCTCCCGAATCTTACATTATATTATTGTTCCACTATGCTTCAATGCAGTCATATCTTATTTAGGGAAGCATGTCCGAGTGATTTTCCACAAATCACCCCTACTAAATTCGAATTCTTCATTGGAAAGGAGGCCTGGGGCTGTCTCTGGAGACAAATTGAACTAGGATATTATAACAAAAAAATTGTGGTGTAGGTGCCTTTTGGGAGCTTTTAGCGTATGGGCCGCCCTTCGGAAATCATTGGGCCTCGGTTGTTTGAATTTTTATACCTCTATTCAGAACAACCCGCTCCTTCCAATATTATTCAAGGATGGGTATATCCATTATTGGGTCCTCGCAGGGGTATGAATTTAGGCTCAATTCCTTCTTCTCTCCTTTGCGTTTTGTGTCCTATGACGATTTGAAGACAGAATTTGGTATTTACACACCAGAGATTACTTATAGCGTAAGGGGGTGGATCTATTGGTTTCAAGAAAAAAGAACTGATGGAAATATTAGCTCAGAATCATGTCCGTATATTATACAATTTATTAATGAAAGAAGAAAAAGATGATCTCAACAAAGTCTATCAAAAACGGCAAAAGAAACTCGAGATCTCCGAAACCGATTTTAAGAAAGCGCTTACACTATCTCAAACGGTTTTAATGTCGGTCTAAAGGTGCAGTTCTTCAAGGCTTTTTTATGTCATACTACACACCAGCTAGAATTGCTAAATGGAGCTCAGGCCTGTGGTAAATATTTTTGTAATTTACCTTGATCGGAATTTCTATAATATCAATAAGGTCAAGTATGAAGAGCATAGTCCGTGGTGGTTCGAATAAAGGGTCTTTATTCAGTAACTCGAGTTAAGGGAGAGCTCCGTCACCTGAGGAGGCTCGGAAGAATCTCTAACTTTCATCAAAGAGGACATGGTATTTATACACAGAAAAGAGGAAGGAGCTTCCCTTGAGCAAACAAAACTCGGATAGCTGGGTCTGCAACAATACAGAAGTCAGTAAAACTCGGATAGCTGTGTCACAATTTTACAGAAATCATAGTAGCGTTACTGTGTCAAAATCATACGGAGGTCATGACAGGAAGAAGCGTGACTGTGTCTTTAATCATGAGGAAGTCACGACAGAAGCAGAGCATTGAGAAATAATCCTAGGCTGGTTCCTTAGATAAGAGAGAGAGAGAGAGAGAAAAAGGAGAACTGGTCGTTGACAGGATGTCTGGTGTCGTGTCTTTCAGCAAACAGGGGCTCTTCTTCTCGGAATTGGTTGTCGTGGTTTAGCAAAATCGGGCCTATTTCTCGGAATCGGCCTAACCATAGGAATGTACAGTTTTAGTGAGGAAGCTGTTTCTCGGCATCGCCCTAACCATGAGAATGTACCTTTGAATTTTAGAGGAAGGAAAGTGCATGTGCAACTTTGTGTGCGCGTGATCGGGTTTACTCGTGTTCTCGTTTGCTTGTTTTCCGACGTGGTGGGTTCGGGGACGTGACTGAGAGGGTGTATGATGGGACATAAACTACGAAAAATAATCTTTTTCCACAGGCCAGGGAAATAAGTGTCTGCGCAGTTCCACTTCATGTGCTGATATAGTTAACATGTATGCCACTTGCACCTCCCTAAATTTTATTAAGAACAAAATTTAAGATTTTTTAAATAATAAATTAAATATTGACCCTAAAACTGACCATCTTAGGGATATTTGATGAAGACGGAATGCGAGATTTCGAGCACTTCATGGCAGTCACAATTGCTGTATTTAGATTGTTACATATATCAAAAACAGTTGGTGGATATGCTTTTTCGAATGAAAAGAAAAGGAGAGTACCCTGCCTCCAGATATACAGGCCCTAGTTAGAGGGTCCAGGAGATATACATAAAGGGGTGATTAACCTAGGGATTGACACTGAACATCACAATCACATGGTCAAATCAAATAGACTAAACAGTTCATATTGAAAAATATATATTTTTTATTTTTTGTTTTCTGATCACACAGATATAAAAAGTTTCTTTTTCTTTTAGTATATCAATAGTGCATATATATCATAGATAAAACAAACAAATATATAGAGACAAAAACATAGCGGAAATTTGTCCTACCCAGTAGCGGCCAAAACTTAACAAACACCATATCATTCACACTCAATCCTTCCTCACTATAACTAATCTAGTACCATACATCATTCATTCTACCAATCAATTTTTCTACTCCTTGCGAGTATAGCACAACGATGGTTCCTGTGCTGGATATGTCAAGGTGTTAATCCAGATAGGTGGTTTTCACTACGGGTCCTGATGTAGTGTGGACAATAACCGTATTCCTGGAGACATACAGTTTTAGTGAGGAAGCTGTTTCTCGGCATCGCCCTAACCATGAGAATGTACCTTTGAATTTTAGAGGAAGGAAAGTGCATGTGCAACTTTGTGTGCGCGTGATCGGGTTTACTCGTGTTCTCGTTTGCTTGTTTTCCGACGTGGTGGGTTCGGGGACGTGACTGAGAGGGTGTATGATGGGACATAAACTACGAAAAATAATCTTTTTCCACAGGCCAGGGAAATAAGTGTCTGCGCAGTTCCACTTCATGTGCTGATATAGTTCACATGTATGCCACTTGCACCTCCCTAAATTTTATTAAGAACAAAATTTAAGATTTTTTAAATAATAAATTAAATATTGACCCTAAAACTGACCATCTTAGGGATATTTGAGGAAGACGGAATGCGAGATTTCGAGCACTTCATGGCAGTCACAATTGCTGTATTTAGATTGTTACATATATCAAAAACAGTTGGTGGATATGCTTTTTCGACCTGCACATCAACAAGTATTCATTGATAGTATAAACCGCATCAAGTCAATATCGTTTCATTTTGTATTGTTTGCTCACATGGTGCCAAATACTCATCCACCTTGAGTATTGCACTACTAGATCTACAGATGTAGTCTCGATACAACTTTATATCATAAACACCAAAGCACACCAAAATGTAGTTACTGTATTCCATAGTGAGTTACATGCTGTCTACAAAAAAGTCCAAATTAATTAATCAAATTCCATGTATGCTGTCTGAAGTCCACAATAAATGATCCGCAGCTGAAGAAATGTTCTATTATCACTTTTTATTTCATACACAAACAGCAGTGTTTTGCCATCCTAGGCTTCCTCTAGGCTGCAAAATTACAGGTAAAAACATGGTTGTAACATTCCATTTTAATAAAGCTAAAACACAATAAAACACTTGACAACCAATATCTTACTGGACGTTATGACCTTAGGTATATACGCCAGTCCCAAAATCAAAATACTTTGGGATTAGTTATTTCACCATGGAAATATTATCACCCGTGCACTAAAGAAAGAAAAAAAAGAAAAAACACCTACTCTCAAGCCACCACGTGCCCTGTTTGTGATTCTCTATTCATATCCACTCCGCACCCTGCTTTCAAGTTTTATCAAAATAACACATAAAACAAATGAATGAATGTGTTTCTAACATTCATTGAGAGTTCGACTTGATCAATGTGTAATTAGAGCAAGATAAACAGAAAATGTCTATTAACAGGGCACACTACGAAGAAAACAAAGAAGAGCAGGAAAGTCAGATTTATCCCACCATATTCTTCTGTGAGTACTGAAGTGTATAACATTTTAAACAAACATTGGCACTTTAATAACAGATGATATTAGCCTACATGGAGCAGTGGGCATAAAACCAACAATCACACACGAAAGGGGCAGAACATTGAGATAATCACTTTGTCCAAGTTTTATACCAGCAACGTCAAACAAAACATGATTACCATCTGCTCCAAAAGGTTTCCATAATAGTGGAACATGCAGTGTGTGTTGCTTTGCTATGAACAAGATGATTACATTTAAGTATAATACTGAGATGGTGTACAGCGTTAACAAGTTCATCAACTTTAACACGAAGTTTGTAATCTACTGAATAAAATGTATCTGTAGGAAAATATGCATTGGAAGCACCGTGACACGTCTCAAAGAGAGGATCTAATACCTTATAAGAGCTATACCTAATAACAATGCTCAATACCCCTTGGCTATCCACCTTTAAACAGTACATAAGACAACGGAAATTCTGAATGTAGGATTCCATGGTATTGATGTGGTATGCCCAGGTTTGAAAGGTTTTTGTAAGAAATGACAGGAGTGTGACCCATAAACCACGTCGGGATTGGGGTAGAACTATAGGTAAAACAAACAGTATCTCAACAGGTATTCTTTTAAAGACAATTATGCATGTATGTTGAAAACATTACCGCAAGAGAAATAAGGAGACTTGATTCCAATTTTTGATATGATTGTTATTCATCAATTATTTAAACAGACATTAGTAGGGAGGGAAGAAAACAGTTAAAGCAGCACTGTTATAGGATGAATCAAAAACAACCCAAATTTGCAATGACCGGCTGGTTCACGTTCCAACCGCGAACATCGTAATTGGGAGGTCGGACTGTAAACCTACCAAGTCAATCAGAAGGGTTCCAATATGGTCACGAAGATTCCGACTGTCGGGCAGAGGCTTTCCGCCTGACATCGTAATGAGCCCCATAGAAGGCAAAAAAAATGGTCAAAAAAAATGAAGAGCACATTCTGAGCAGCAGATACAGATAATTAGAGTTCGAGCAGATGGTTTCCAGTGCTCGGCATCTGAACTTAATACAGCTGCCATTTGGCTGCGCTGTTTGTGTTTTTTTAAAGATGAACAGTTGTTTATTAGATCAATATACATTAAAAACGACCAATACTGCCACCCACACCATTCTTAAAGCTTTGGTCACCTTGAACAGTCTCAATTGTAACACTGAAGTAGTGGGATGGCTGGTAGTTCTGTAGGTACTGTCATTGTCAGCGCTGACAGTGGTAAAGGGTGTTGCAACTTGCAAGCTGTAGGTACCTCCTGACCAAGGCCCTGGCACTTTTTTTTAAACTAAGCATTGAAGGGGTTGAGAATCTTTGCAGTAAAGGGGGTGAGACATTGCTGAGGAAGAACATTCAAATACTCTATGAAAATGGCCTTTGCCACCTTCCAACAGTAGCTGGAGCCTTAGCTAACAGTTAATGCAGACACCACTGTCACAGAGAGAGATGCTGGGATGGTGATGGTGTCATCCCATAGTGCAGGTATGGCTGAACCATGCTGCTGCTCAGTCCCCTCTTCCTGCCCCTTTTCCTGTGTCCTTTTTTGCCCCTGGGTGCTTTTGTCTCCAGCCTGGCTCTTTCCTTCGCCCTTCTCTCTTTCTCTTCCCTCTTTGATCTTCCACCATAGCATAGGGAGGGAGGTGTCTAGAAGCAAGACATGGTCTGCCTGGTGAGGCCGGTGTCCAGGTGTAGGGTCTTCTTATTGTTCCTCCATTTTAGCAATGCTCATTGGTGTCCTCCCCTGGGTGGATCTGCCCCACTGTCTGAAATGCAGACCTAGACTGCCATAAAAGGATAGAACCCCTATGAATCGAAGGCGGTAGCATTGCTGTAGCAGTGGTGTCGCAGGGATTCCGTGCTCAGACAGAACTGTGCATAGAGGCTTGGAACCTCAGTGAATTAGGGTGTGCCAAAACTCACCTTAGTACCCAAAGATCCCCTACCAGACTAGCCTACAGTGTCTCATTGGTCATCATAAACTCCCAATGCTTAGACAAACCAGAACATGAACTTAGTACACCTCAGGTAACGTGGAACACATGAACACTCTTTCGTTATACAATCATTTCAATCCAGAACAAGGAGTAAAAGAGGACACGTGCATATTTGAAATGTTTATTCACTAATGCAGTGCTCTCATGCGCAGTATCTTAGCTAATACAAGCAAACATATTATAAGAAACAAAGTAATCAGCATAGTCACTAGTCCATAGAACACAAATGGTGCAAGCATAGTATTATGCTCAAATGAATAGGGTTTAACAAAACCTAATTCTCACCCTCCCAAGCTAGTATATTATATTATATCTATGAAGGTCTCTTTTGGGTTTTAGCAGAGCAGCCCCATACCTCGAGAACCTAGTGGTGAGGGATCACATCATCAGCAACCAGCTCTCTGCATGCGAAGCACCATCAAGTGTGTGTGTATGCTCTTGTGCAAAGCAATATAAAAACACGCCTAAAGCCAGAACTTGGCTGCAGCTGCATGTATGTTATGTCTAGGGATGTGCGAAGATCAGTGCTCATAACAACTACTGTGTTGAGATATCCTTGAAGGTTTCAGCACTCACTGTTCAGACACTGCTCGCCAAGCAAGGCTGATATCAGTGTAACAACATATTATTCTCATATGAACCGAAAACATTTTACTAGGCTCAAAGCTAAAGCAGCAGATGCGTGTAGTGTGCAAAAGTAGAAGAAAGGAAAAATGGCGTTTAAACTCACAAAAAGCTCATGCTAACTTAACACAGTAATCAGGCTAAATCTATCCATATATCAGTGGAGCTTAGCAGATGAAAGGATTAAGCAGACAAAGGCTCATGTATAGCTTTTAAAAATAATAGCATTTCATTATTTGTATTTATGTTGTTCTTTGGAAACATATGCAATTTGCAAACACTCTCGCCATCTCTAAAATATTAAAAAATATTGGAGAGGCCAGGCAGCCCAGGCACACTGGCCCTGGCATTAAAGTGCCTTCCTTTACCCAGGGTTGTACCAGTTGGGGAAGGGGGAGGAGGTGTGTGGGGTGGAGCATCCCTGAATACTTTTTGTGTGGGTTATGGCCCAGTGAAACAGTCTGATCCTGTCTTGACTGTCACATCACTGCTGGGAGTGTGCGACTGTTCACCCAAATGTGAATGTTTGATGATGTGTGTGCTTGCTGGACTGTGCCCAGAACTAGATGGGATTTAACATTGTGTGCCAGGCCAGCACACCAGGCCCCTCCCTCACTCACACTGCATACCAGGCTGGATGGCACCAGTAAATCGTAGGCATGCTAGAGCTGCTCACACCACACCAGGCAAGTCTTCGGAGTGGAACTCAGGTCAGGAGTCAAAACACATTCACCTAGCCAAAAGTAGGGTCTTCTAGTCCCATCCCATAACACCCACTTTCCTCTCCCATTCTCTTGTATGTTGCAGGGCATGTCAGAGCTGGGAGTCCATTAATTGATCTTAAATGGCACACGTATGGCACATTAAGGAATCATTCACCTTTAGAAAGTTTAAGTTGGGTGATGTATTTACTTGCTAAGTCCTGATAGCACGAGTCATTGAAGCACCACCCAGCTTTCAACTGGCTCTCCCTTGGCATTTCTGGGCCACCTATCCATTGATTCCGTGCATGGCAAGAGCCCTGGGTCTAGTGTGGTGCTCTCTGAGGGATGATAAAAAGATTTTGGTAATAGTATGCCGCAATGTGCAAGCACAAAGTAGACAATCTCTCTGAGTTTTCTGTTCACTTCTGTTGAGACTCAAGGCTCTATTTATATATTAATACTACTGCATAGGCTGAGCAGGCACCAAGTTTGATCTCCGTGGCAATGGGCGGAAAAAGGATCCTAGGCGACCCAGCCGAAACCTCTTTCTTCTAGAAGGTCGATTACGATGTCGTTAGAAAGGGCTTCGGATGGGATTCTGCATTGTCGAATCCGATTCGGAACCCTTGTTTCCTACCGAATCAGTCACTTTCCGGACGACCGAGTAAGATGCATGGAAGCCTTCCAGTCTGTCCGAATTGGTTCTGAATGGGATTCTGGCAGCCCGAGTCATTCAGAGCCGAATCATACAGACCAAGGCAGACTGTTTCCGAATGATCGAGTACGATGACCCGACTCAGTCAGCCGTTCCAAATCGGTTTGAGCGAGACAAAAACGGTTTTCAGTCTTTGGTGACCCGTTGCGGGCCCACCTTCCCCCGGAGGTGACCAGCCGTGTCCTGTGTGTGCACATAAGGGACCCCTTTTCTCAACCATGCACAATGTGGCAGGCACTATTGGGTGCCTGCCCCAGGGTACAATGTTTTCCCCAACCACCCCTTTTTCCAATGGGAGCCTGTGTTCTCGTTCAGCATACAGGTTCCCATTGAAGTCAATGGGAGTCTGATCAAACAAATAGTTTGGAAAGCATTCCTGACCCAATTCGGTGGGAATGCTTTCCTAACAACATCGTAATCAGCCCCTAAGATGTAGTACCTGTACCTATGATAAAAAAAATCCAAACTTTTTCCTCTAACCAGTGCTTTAATTGTACCAGTACTGTCTGGTACGGAGTACCAGCACTTTTTTCTTTTGAGACGGAGAGTACCAGCACTTCTTAAGAGAGACGTAATACTTTTAAATTGAGTGTACCGGTACTTTTCAGAAACATGCTATTTTCCCATTTCAAGCACTACTCCTAACCACACAGATTAACGCATCATCCCTCTCCCTACCGCCAGGCTTCCCCAGTCTGCTTATGTCCTTTTTAGCTGAGTTCATATTGTCGTCTGTTGGGGAATCTCAAACCTACATCTTCCGAACATTATTCACTAAATTATGCTCCTACCTTGTCAGGAGACTGTGCCCATGCAACTGGTCAGAATACCATCACTCGCCATGCTAGACAGCCAGTGGACGGAATGGGCAGACCCATTACCCCATGCTCTATGCTGTGGTGGGTGAAAGCTTACTTATGAATGACACTTGAACAGATCAATGGACAACAAGGGCTGATGAAAGCTCTGTATGTATGCATTTGTATTATGAGATTTTGGAACATGAGTTTGGCACATGTTAGACTCATCGAGCCAGGCACCGGGGTATGTGAAAATTGAGGTAAGTCAACCATCCTCCCGCGAAGAGACCCAGCAACAGATCAATAGGGCAACATACAAGTACGCTACGCTAGAATTTTCTATATCTATATGTATATATTTTCTATATCTGTGATTATATCTGCCGCTAAACCTCTCACGTTGTCAAAAATGAAATCTGATACACCTGCAGGGACAAACCCGTAGGTGCACACAGACCTGGAGTAAGCTATCGCTAAAGTGCTTGGATACATTTCATTACATGAAATGATCGTCCCCCCAGCTTCTCTATGTTTTTGAAAACTACCCCTTTGAGACTCTAGACTGATGCCTTTTTACACTGATATCCAATGCCTTAGCCTTTTGAAGTGAAGAGTGAAATGAAGAAAAGACTGGAAACATCCAATGCAGACAGGAGTTTATTTTCATAGAAAGATGTTCCCAACAGGCACTGCTCCATAGTCGCACAAGTATCCCTGATGACTGTCCTCGTTCAACTTTTAAGGTGCACTCCCAGGAGTTCCATGAATCATCTTAACAATTCTAAAGTAAAAGGGGTTGGCTGAGAGCATACCAACTATAGTTAATTAAAAAATAAAAATGAGAGAAATGGCAAAAGCTAAGGTAATATAAGAAAGGTGAGTTTATTACACCTTTATCTGGACAACTGAAATCCCTAACATAGCCTTGATAGGTGCACTTGTCAGCGTTTGAAGAAGCTGGTTATTATAGATATAAACAGAAAACATTGGGCAATCCAACTACCCTTTATACATGATTGGATTTTTGGTGATAGAGACGTCACAGCATTCCATAACAAACACATTCTATTGGACAGGAAGGCGGTACTGTCTCTCCTATGCGGCTCGGAGCCAGTGCTTCATTTGTAAAATAATGAGTGCTGGTGTCCCAACCCAATGCTCAGGAGCCATGACAGGGAATTTAAATATCAGCATGAATCCACCGCAGGCATCTTTAATCCCCTACCAGGCAGTGTCTTCCTTTTACCTCATGCTTACAGTTTCCTGTTTTTCTCTCAGTGAGTTTTCCCGACTTTCTCTTCTTCCTTCTTTCCCATTTGTGAGCTTTTGCTTCTCTTGCATTTCGGGAATGTCTGATGAGGAAACATAAGTACCGGTCCACCTGCAACCACCAGCTCAAATTAAGCACTACTTGGAGTTCCTCCAAGACCTCTTACCACATATGCTGACAGCAGTCAAGCGTTAGCATTGAGCCCGTCACTGGATATCTGGGGAGGGACAGTTACATTGCCAGAACCCCTATGCGAAGAGCCCTACTTGAAGCATGCATTGCGTTTGAGGGGCTTCCAACACTGGGGTGCCCATGGGATCTGTCTCCTGCGACCCGTATGGCCGAGCTAGGAATGGAATCCTTCTCTGCACTATTATTATTATTATTATTATTTATTTTTATAAAGCGCATAGTCACCCGGAAGTATCCCAGCGCTGAGGAACCTAAGAGACATGACTGAGGACTGAGTTAACGGGAGGAGCATAAGGGCTAGGGGAAAAGATGTGTTTTTAATCGTTTCCTGAAACGGAGGTAGTGGGGTTCCAGACGAAGATCTCGTGGGAGGGAGTTCCAAAGACGGGCCGCATGAACCGCGAACCGTCTTCCTCCTGATCGTGCTTTCCTAAACCTTGGGGCATTGATAAGGTTTTCTGCATTAGAGCGAAGGGTTCTTGTGGCTATGTAAGGGGTAATGAAGTTTCGGAGAATTGGAGGGCCTTGGTTATTCAGGGTTTTGTGCACCAAACACAGGGCTTTAAATTTAATTCTCTCCCTTATGGGGAGCCAATGCAGGAGTTTGAGGGCAGGCTTGGCCGAAGATCTGGCCGGGGTGTTGGTAATGATCCGAGCAGCGGTGTTCTGGATCCTCTGCAATTTAGTCAATGTTGCTTCCGGTGCACCCAAATAGATCGCATTACTATAGTCCAGTCTAGATATAATAAGACCCTGGACTAAAAGTTTTTGCGATTTCGGAGGAAGAAGGGGCAGGACTTTCCTCAAGGATTTAAGCAGACCGAAACAGGTCCCTACGACCTTTTTTGCTTGTGGGGCGAAAGAGAGCTCCGAGTCGATCCAGACACCCAAGCTTTTTACCTCTGTCTTTGGGTCTGGGGGGGGACCTAGACATGTTGGCCACATGTCCAACGGAAATGAGGTTCCTTTTGGGCCGAGTACAAGGACCTCGGTTTTTGCCCCGTTTAATTTTAGCGCTGATGTATTCATCCAGTGATGGACCTGCGTGAGGCAGTTAAGGAGATCGGCTTTCTGTTGTTGAGGGTGGGACAACGACACCACTAATTGGGTGTCATCAGCGTAGTTGATGACACTCACTCCGAAAGGGGTAATGACTTCCTCCAATGTGGACATATATATGTTAAATAATGTAGGGCTCAGGGAGGAGCCCTGAGGCACACCACATTGGAGGGGCATTTCGGAGGAGCGGGCGTCTTTCTCCCAGATCTGATAGGATCGTTGTGTCAAGAAGGATGAGAGCCAGGATATGGCTGTGCCTTCTAGACCAACTTTTGCCAGCCTTTCGATGAGGAGCTGGTGGTCCACGGTGTCGAACGCTGCACTAAGGTCGAGGAGGATCACTGCCACTGATCCTCCACCATCTAGCAGCGTTCTGGCTTCCTCTACCGCCGCCAGGAGGGCGATGTCCGTGCCCTGTCCTGGTCGAAAGCCCGTCTGGGAGTTTTTTAGCTTGTTGTTGGCTTCTAAATACTCTGAGAGTTTCTTATTGATGAGTTTTTCCGCAATTTTGCTTACTCCTGGGAGTAAGGAAATGGGCCGATAATTTGCCAGGTTATCAGGGTCCAGAGTGGGTTTCTTTAATAAGGCCTTTACCACTGCCTTCTTCCAACTCTGGGGCACAACTCCCTGTTGAAGTGACGTATTAATCAACTGGGTGAGGGCGGGGATGATGGAAGGGGCTACCTCTTTAAGCATCCGAAGAGGAGCAGGGTCTCTAGGGGAGCCACTTTTCATAGAGTTAAGCGTTGTTTGCACTTCATCTGAGGTGACCTGGCCCCATGTGGATAGGCCGGTGAGAGAAGTCGAATGAGGAGAAACGGTTTCTTCCCTCGGGTGCAAGGGGGGAATTGAATCCAGGATTAATTGTATTTTGTCCTGAAAAAAGTTAGCCAGTTGTTGGCATCTCTCTTGATCGGCTATAGGGTCAGAGGGGGGTCCATGATCTTGTACTGGTGGTTTTGAAAGTTCTTTCAGGATAGCGAATGATTCCTTCCCGGAGCCACCTGCTCTCTCTATTCTCTCCTGGAAGAACACGCTTTTGGTAATCCGGATAGCGGTTTTATAATTGAGAAGAGAAATGGAGTAGATTTTTTTATTCGCTCCTGTTTTCTCACGTCTCCATGAACGTTCGGTCTTTTTACATTCTTGCCGTAAGATTTTAAGTTCCGGAGTGTACCACGGAGCAGGGGATATCTTTTTTGGTTGCTTGAAAGTGGTGATTTTTGGAAGCAGAGTGTCCAGAGACGACGTAATCCAGTCACTGAATTGTTTATCTGCCAAATTTGGGTCCGAGGAAAGCTTAGGAGTGGACTCGGTCAGAGAACGGGCCCAAATATCCAGTGGCAATTTATGCCATTGGCGATCAGTAACCTGGGTTTTAGGCATAGAGTAATTAGACCTGGGGGTTTCCCAGAAAAAGGGGACGAGGAAATGGTCAGTCCATGGAAGGGTCACCGGAGGCTCGGTGGTCATCGTTGGAATATTGGAGAAGATAGGATCCAATAAATGGCCCTTCTCGTGGGTGGGCTCGTTGTTCATCAGACCTACCTCTAAGGCTGTGAGGTCATGTCTAATGTCCGCGGCCACACGATCCGTTGGGTCAAGGAAGTGGAAATTGAGATCACCTAATAACAGGAAGTTGGAAGTGGAGGAGGCTAGTTGAGAGATGGCTTCAACTAAGGAGTTGGGGAAATTGCCTGGGGCCCCCGGGGGGCGATAGGTCAAAAGTCCCGCTACAGTGAGGGCTGGAGTGATTTGAATGGAAAACTGGCCGCACTCACAATCTTCAATGTCAGCGTTCGTCATCCTGCAAACGTATCGTTGTCTGTGGATTATGGCTATCCCGCCTCCCCTCCCTTTAGGTCTATTTAACGTTTGGCAGAGATAGCCTGTGGGGAGAGTTGCGACAACATCCGGATCAGTGCAATCCGAGAGCCATGTCTCTGTGAGGAACATTAGGTCGTAGTCGTGGTCCTGGATTAGGAGGTTTATTTCGGTGGCGTGTTTCGGGAGGGAACGGCAGTTGAGGAGCCCGGCTTTCAGGGCCGGTGTAATGCTTTTGGGGGGAGGGACCGGATTGCAGTATGGACAGGTCAGAAAGATTTTACCTTCTGTAACCGTGTGGTGGCAGGGCAGGGTGGTTTTAGGACGCAGGGCTCGTAATGTGTCAGCTGTATACACCACTCGCTCCTGAAGGATGCCTGGCAGAGTAACGGGGCCAAGGGCCGTCCGGGTCCGGACGGGCCCAGACGGGCTTGCCTTTGGCGCGCCTTCGGCGCGCTGACGGCGCGCCCGCTGCGCCCGTCCGCTGCGCGTCCGGTGATTGCACATTGTTTTAAAGGGTTAAGGAGGGGGGTGGGCGTGGCCTCAGGTGGGCGTGGCCTTGCTTCCTCGCCGTAAATGGCGGCGGGAAATTGTTTGTCAGGGGTTTGCTCGTTGCAGCGAAGGAGTCGCTGTTTCAGCGTGTCTCTAGCCCGCTAAGCCTGTTTGCCGGGTGAGTGCGCTTTTTAAAAGGTACAATTTTAACGTGACACAGAAAATACAAAGGTGATTGTTTTTAAAATCAAGTTTTTCAGCGTGCTCCCGGCTTCCGCCTCAGGAGTGTTTCAGGTTATGGTCAGTTTTCCTTGCTACTCCCGGCTGTGCCTCAGGAGGGTTCAAAAGTTATCTAAGGCGCTAGTAGTCAGTGCTTCTTTTATAACTTTGAAGAGGGGGGGCGTGGCCTCAAAGTGGGCGAGTCCCAGTCAGGGAGAGGGGAATGAGGTTGGCGGGAAAACGGCGATTTTGCCCTTACCAGTGCTCGTTTTTCAGCAGGAAAGGGTGCCTGCACACTGCAGTGATGTGACAGGGAAGGTGAGTGATTTTAAAAGCAAAGTGAAAATTTTCAGTTTTAAAACAAAGTTATGCTCAGTTTTCCTTGCTACTCCCGGCTGTGCCTCAGGAGGGTTCAAAAGTTATCTAAGGCGCTAGTAGTCAGTGCTTCTTTTATAACTTTGAAGAGGGGGGGCGTGGCCTCAAAGTGGGCGTGTCCCAGTCAGGGAGAGGGGAATGAGGTTGGCGGGAAAACTGCGATTTTGCCCTTACCAGTGCTCGTTTTTCAGCAGGAAAGGGTGCCTGCACACTGCAGTGATGTGACAGGGAAGGTGAGTGATTTTAAAAGCAAAGTGAAATTTTTCTGTTTTAAAACAAAGTTATGCTCAGTTTTCCTTGCTACTCCCGGCTGTGCCTCAGGAGGGTTCAAGAGTTATCTAAGGCGCCAGTAGTCAGTGCTTCTTTTATAACTTTGAAGAGGGGGGGCGTGGCCTCAAAGTGGGCGTGTCCCAGTAAGGGAGAGGGGAATAAGGTTGGCGGGAAAACGGCGATTTTGCCCTTACCAGTGCTCGTTTTTCAGCAGGAAAGGGTGCCTGCACACTGCAGTGATGTGACAGGGAAGGTGAGTGATTTTAAAAGCAAAGTGAAAATTTTCAGTTTTAAAACAAAGTTATGCTCAGTTTTCCTTGCTACTCCCGGCTGTGCCTCAGGAGGGTTCAAAAGTTATCTAAGGCGCTAGTAGTCAGTGCTTCTTTTATAACTTTGAAGAGGGGGGGCGTGGCCTCAAAGTGGGCGAGTCCCAGTCAGGGAGAGGGGAATGAGGTTGGCGGGAAAACGGCGATTTTGCCCTTACCAGTGCTCGTTTTTCAGCAGGAAAGGGTGCCTGCACACTGCAGTGATGTGACAGGGAAGGTGAGTGATTTTAAAAGCAAAGTGAAAATTTTCAGTTTTAAAACAAAGTTATGCTCAGTTTTCCTTGCTACTCCCGGCTGTGCCTCAGGAGGGTTCAAAAGTTATCTAAGGCGCTAGTAGTCAGTGCTTCTTTTATAACTTTGAAGAGGGGGGGCGTGGCCTCAAAGTGGGCGTGTCCCAGTCAGGGAGAGGGGAATGAGGTTGGCGGGAAAACTGCGATTTTGCCCTTACCAGTGCTCGTTTTTCAGCAGGAAAGGGTGCCTGCACACTGCAGTGATGTGACAGGGAAGGTGAGTGATTTTAAAAGCAAAGTGAAATTTTTCTGTTTTAAAACAAAGTTATGCTCAGTTTTCCTTGCTACTCCCGGCTGTGCCTCAGGAGGGTTCAAGAGTTATCTAAGGCGCCAGTAGTCAGTGCTTCTTTTATAACTTTGAAGAGGGGGGGCGTGGCCTCAAAGTGGGCGTGTCCCAGTAAGGGAGAGGGGAATAAGGTTGGCGGGAAAACGGCGATTTTGCCCTTACCAGTGCTCGTTTTTCAGCAGGAAAGGGTGCCTGCACACTGCAGTGATGTGACAGGGAAGGTGAGTGATTTTAAAAGCAAAGTGAAAATTTTCAGTTTTAAAACAAAGTTATGCTCACTACAGGCCGGCATTAAAATGCATTTCTTTAGATAGCTTCACTGCATTGTGCATTGGATTCCAACTGCCCAAAGACAGTAAATATACCAGAATACAGTCACTGGCGGCGCAAATAACCCTGGGTAGAACTGACATGCGAGGCACCATGACAATATGCTAATATTAATAATAACTCACCATTCGAGCTTATGGCGCCGAGGGGAGAGGAACCTGGCGGGGTTGGGCACTGTTACTGCATTAAATAAGACATTGATAAAAACTGGAGATTGGAGGAAAGCCCGCCCATCCATGCCTGGTTCATGGATTGGTGTTCAAAGTCGGAACATGGAAGAACCCATACACGTTCCCGGAAGGAAAACAGGAGAATCTGGGGAGCACGGGGAACCTTTTTAACTCCTGTTTTTATAAAGACGATGGCACCAGTTCCAGGAAGAAGATTTATCCGCAGATGAAGCAGCTCACCAGAATGGGAGTGCACCGCAGTAAAACACACCGTGTCAACTCCCCAGCGACATTCCTTCAACTGACCAACGTTCAGCTGGCGTTCTAGAACACCAGCTGATTACATCACAATAGAGGTAAGTTTGCGAGGAGGGTACCGGGGCCTGGGAGGAAAGGGTAGGAGGGTCCTGTAACTCGCCAGTTCAATGGTTCGCCTGTGAATATTTTCAACGAAATATCAGGTTGGGCTAACTCTTGTCCTAACACATGAACAAATGTACTGTCCCACACCTCCTTATTAACAATTGTGTATGAGGATCTAGAATTGGCAACAATACCAATGTTGACACCCCCAATTATCATTTCACACATTGGTTTCTTTCTTTTTGCCTTATCACTTGTATCAATATCAAGCACTTGTACATCATTCACAATAAATGCACACATGTTTACGTCAAACTCCTCTGACGATTTAGAATTGTATTCTTCCACTTGACCCTTTTGCCTGGTTCTTTTGACAAACTTTCTGGAAATGCCCTACGATGCCACACCTAGAGCACTGTGCGAGCAGGGCACCATAGTCATTGGCCACATTTTTCATGCTTCCACAACTGTAGCACTTCCTTTGTGAACAACTCTTACTAATACTTTTCTGCTCTGACTCAAACATATCCTTGTTTCTATTGTGGAATGTAGTCTGTGGAAGTGATTTCTCACCACTGATTTTGGCCACTACTGCCGTTTCTTCATGCTTCGTTTTGTTTTCGGAAAGCACTGCTTTTGGCACATCTCCCCGTCAATTCAGCTCTTTTTACAATGTCACATCTTGTAAGTGATTTTCACCCTTTGCCCATGGAGAGTCCTGAATGGAGGGATTAGCTGTGCACATGGCAATCTGATCTCTTATGAGTTTGTTGTGCAGCTTGCCAAAGCGACACGTTAGTGCCAAATTCTTCAGGATTGCCACATAATCCTACATAGATACCCCCTTACCTTGTCTACGGTGGAAGAATTTGAATCTGTCCACTGCAACTCACACTGTAGGTTTGTAGTAACAGTCTAAATCCTCCAACGCATTAGTGTGCACATCTCCGTGCCTGCTGGCGCGGACCTTTTTATTAATATGATTATATACTTTAAGGCCAGCAGCTGCTAAGCAATGCAACATAATTTTCTTTTTCTTTTTAGGGGATGAGTCATCCTCTTCATCATCAAATGTGGATATGTAATTAGTGAAATATTCACGCCAAATCTCCTGTTTTAATGCGGCTCCCCTGCAGCTTGAAATAATGGTTGTGGAGGAGTTAGATTATACTCATTACCTGATGCCATGATGAAGGTGGAATAGTTGACACTAGAGAAGCACAAATTTAAATTGCTATGGCCTCGGATATGTGGAGTAGTAACAAATAGTATTTGTTGCTTAATAAAAAGAGCAGGTTCAGAGGGTGGAAAGTTTGAAAAAGAAAAGAAAAAAGATCTAGGGTTTTCCTGTAGCACCAAAAATGCACAAAAAACAAAGTTACTTTTGGGGTTTTGTTTTTCTGAGAATTACCATATAGCCCCTGGCTGTGGATAAGAGGTAGCACTCAAAATGTAAAAACAGGGCAAAGTTACCTTAAAAGGCTTAATATGTGGTGATTTGCCCGCTCGCTCCAAGCATGTGGCTAATATGTAGACCTCACTAGTCTCAAGCCTAATAGATGCATGCACAGTTAAAAATACACGGAAGTGTGTGCACAGTACTTGACAGTCGCAGAGTCAGGTAAACGAAAACTCCTCCTGTTTTATTTCATGGCCCAAATACGTCACCTGTTTCATAGCATTTTTTCAGTCGTAATTATAAACAAAATGACACCAGTTCCATGAAGAAGATTTATTTGCAGATGAAGCAGCAGACCAGAATGGGAGGACACCGCAAAAAAAAAACACTATATGTCAACTTCCCAACGACATTCCTTCAACTGACCAACGTTAAGCTGGCTTTCTATATTACCAGCTAATTACATAAAAATATATATTTTTTATTTAATGCGATTTTATATAGCACGAACTTTACCCGAAGGTGTCAGAGCGCTTTACATAAGAAGCAGTTTCAAAACATAAGGACTAAGGATTACATGCGTTACATAAAAGAAAAAAAGAAAAAAATTGCAAATGTACAAGATGTAAAGTCACAGAAAGAAGAGACTGGTGATTAGAGTTCTCTATATACATAGGGAAGGGCTACGACTGGATATACTCTAAGAGTCACATAGGAATGGTAGAGAGTACAAAGGTCTACTGCATATACTAGTGATTAGAGTTATCTCTATATACATAGGGAAGGAATACAAATGGATATACTCTAAGAGTCACATAGGAATTCTTATTTTTATTGTTATTGTTAACTACAGCTTATATAGCGCCAAATCACCTACAGGTCTCAAGGCGCTTTATGACAGAAGACAGCTAAGCTAAAACAACAGAAGCATAAAAACTATACCCCTAGGTGGAGATTAAAGCTTCTCGAACAGGGATTTTTTCAAGGATTTCCTGAAACGCAACAGGTTAGATTCTTTACGAAGAGATTCGGGAAGTTTGTTCCAAACCTGTGGGATGAACACCGAAAAAGATCTACCACCCTTTGTGGCTAGTTTATAGCGAGGGCAGGACAGTAGTTGGGTATCTGAAGACCTTAGTGATCGTGTCGGTTTATAGACTCCAAGGCGTTCTTTAATGTAAGCCGGAGATTGACCATAAATTGCCTTGTGGGCAATGCACAGACTTTTAAACTCCACCCGTTGTTTTATGGGAAGCCAATGCAGTTTACACAGCAATGGTGATGCATGAGTGCGTCTAGGTAGCCGAAAGATCCGCCTAGCTGCATCATTAAGGACCACCTGCAGTCTCTTTATCAGGGTTTGGGGAAGGCCCAATATAGGGCATTTTCATAGTCAAGTCTCGAAATGATTGTAGCCGAGACAATTGTCTGAAGTGCAGAGGGGGAAAGCAAAGGAACTAACTTTCGTAGCTGTCTAATTAAGTTAGTGCAGGTCCCAACCACTGAGGAGATCTAGCTGACCATTGACAGCTCATGGTCAATCTTAATGCCAAGACTTTTAACATTGGCGCAGGGTTTAGGGGTCGGGCCAAGATCTTGCGGCCAAAACAAATCACCCCAAGGGGATACTTCTGATGAAACCACCAGGACATCCGTTTTTTCGGGATTGATCTTCAGCGAATTTGCTGTCATCCAATTCACAGTATAGCTAAGTATTCTTTGAGCATGGGTCTGCACCGATGCAGTGTTATCGATACTAAATAACAGCTGAGTATCATCTGCGTAATTATAGGTTTTGCAGCCCATGCGTACTAAAGAGTCATTTAGGGGCTGCAGGTAAAGATTAAAAAGGAGTGGGGACAGGGCGGATCCCTGGGGTACCCCACATCTCAACGTACCCAGGTTTGATGTAAAATCCTCCAATTGAATCCTCTGAGATCTTTCAGAGAGGAAGGATTTGAGCCATTCATAGGCTACATCTTGTATCCCAAACGCAGCCAATCTGTCCAAGAGCAGGGTATGGCTGACAGTATCGAATGTCGCTGACAGATCTAATAATATCAGGGCACTCAGTTTTTTTCTGTCAGCCATACCTCTAAGCTCATCAAGCACAGAAAGCATCACTAATTCGGTGCTGTGATGCGCACGAAAACCAGCTTGACGTTCGTGGAGATGGTGTGACTCCAGAAAAGATGACAAAGACAACAAAACATGTTGTTCCAAAATCTTGGACAGAAAAGGAAGTTGAGATATCGGCCTGTAATTCTTTAGATTAGTAGGGTCAGCTCCCAGCTTCTTTATTAGGGGCCTGACTCGAGCTTCTTTAAAGCTAGATGGAAGCCGGCCGGAATCTAGTGAATTATTTAGTAAGGAAACAAAAAGACTTCCCAAAGTAGGAAGTGCCAGCTGAAAGATACTGGGAGGACAAGGATCTGCAGAAGAACCGGATTTTGTACGATTCATAAGCTGTTCCAAGATCTTAAGATCAATCGGGGGAAATTTAGAGATGGTATATGTTGATGGAGGGAGTGGGGAATGTGGAAGACAGGGGTAATTGCTCAAGGTATTCTGAATGTCAATCAGGATAGTTTGTACTTTATCAAGAAAGTAGTGTTGGAAAGTATTACAATCAATGGGAGACTCTGATCTATCTACTTTCTTACTCTACTCAGATAGGATTCTAAAGGTTTCTTTTTGAGCATTGTCCGCATTCTTAATTCGAGTTTCATAGTACTCCGCTTTAGTTGATTTAATGTAGTTCTTGTACAATTTGAGAAACGTTTTATAGTGGTCTTTATCGACGAGATCGTTTGATTTCCTCCAACGTCTCTCTAACAGGCGTAATTTGTTTTTATGTTCCCTCAAAGCGGAATTGAACCATGGGGCTCCCTTTAGTGCTCTGTTTATTTTTTGATTTCTTTCAGGTGCTATTTGATCAATAGCCTGACCAAGATTTTGCATAAGATAGAGGTATTCCTGATCGAGGTCCCCATGTGCATTGTGAAACTGTACATTTTTAAGAAGGGTATCTGACAGAGTTTCTGAGTCAATTTTTTTCCATTGTTTTGACTTTTTTAAATTTAAGAGATGAAGGTTGGGACGAAAAACCGTCCACTGGAATGTCACATTTGATCTGACCATATGCAGGGTATAATGTCCATCAGTGCTACGGTAGGGTCAGATGTCCAGACAAGATCCAGTGTGTGACCTTTGACATGAGTAGGAGTCTCTACTAGTTGTTAAAGTCCAAGTGAGGTCATAGTATTTTCCAACAGACGCGTTGCCCCATCTTTACATGGGTTGTCCCAGTGGACATTAAAATCTCCAGTTACAAGAACCCTTTGTCGGCAAGATTATGCCAAATTGCGTCGTAATCAGAAGGGAGTGAGGCAATAATGTCCGGTAAAGAATTAACGCCCAGCCATGTTTCTGTGAGAGTTAAGATATCAATATCATTGTCCTGCAGAAGAGTGAAGATTTCGAGATGATGTTTTTGGAGGGATCTGGTGTTTAAACTAGTTAACCTTAATCTGGGATGACACCCGTACTACTTTTATCAGTAGATAGTATATTGGACTCTTGTAATTTCGTTAAGATGGTTGGGGGTAATATCAGGGAGTTAGTACGCAACAGGTGTAACTCACCCGAGGAGTAGGTCAATCGATGAGCAGGGGAAAGAGCCCTAGAGCCCGGTCGTGCGCGGACGGGCGCAGACGGGCAGGACTCTGGCACGACTCCGTCGCAGGTCCGGCGCGTCCGCTGTACGCGTCCGCTGCACGGAGTCATAGTCCTCTCCTTTTAAGCGCTACTAGAGCGCGTCACCCACCCGGCCCACACCCAATATGGCCGTCAAAGCCCGGGAGACCGACCCTCGGCATCAATGCTCAGCCGAGAGCGGTCCGCGGGCAGAGGGAGGGGGGTAGGGAACACGGAACACAAGGGAGCAGCAGGAAGTCTCCAGGCTTCTTAAATCAAGCCTAAAAGATGTAAATTAAAATTTCGCTAATACTAAAAAAGATGCCCAAGATCGGCAGGAGAGACCTCCCGGCTTCCGCCTCAGGAGGGGAGAGTGCTTCTGTCCATAATGGTAGAGAGTACAAAGGTCTACTGCATATACTAGTGATTAGAGTTATCTCTATATACATAGGGAAGGGATACAAGTTGATATACTCTAAGAGCCACATAGGAATGGTAGAGAGTACACAAGTCTACTGCATATACTAGTGATTAGAGTTATCTCTATATACATAGGGAAGGGATACAAATGGATATACTCTAAGAGCCACATATTTATTTATTTATTTCTTGCTATTTGTAAAGCGCAGCATATACCCGTAGGCGTCTTGGCGCTAAATGTTTGCAGTAATCTAGGTGATGTTCAGTTCTCTACGATTAATCCTTGTTGAGTTATTGAGTAAATAGCCATGTTTTGAGTCTCCTACAAAATTGAAGCAGCGTTGGACAGGTTCTAATGTCCAGCGGAAGGGTGTTCCACAGTTTTGGTCCTGCGACTGTAAAGCGACGGTCGCCCCAAGATACTGTTTTCACGCGAGGAATCACTAAAAGATTGTTATTAGAGGACCTAAGTTGACGGGAAGGCTGATATGGTCTCAGTTGCTCTCTCAATGAGTGTGGGCCCTGTCCATTAAGTGTCTTATAGACAATGCATAATGACTTGAATTTGATCCGGTTCTGGATCGTCAGCCAGTGAAGTCGCGTTATTGCATCTGAAGTGGAAACATATTTGGGAATTCCGAAAACCAGGCGTGCTGCGGCATTTTGCACTGATTGTAATTTTCTCATGACTCTGGTTTGTGTATTCAGAAATAAACCATTGCAATAATCCAGTGACGAGCAGAATAGAATTATTGACAGTGGAAAAGAAGTATAAAATGCTGACTGTAATGAATGTATACATGCAGTGGGAGAATGGTGTAGAATATGAGAATGAGATGAAGCTGTTTAAAGAAGATGTAGATTCTGTTGTAGAAAAATATGTATTGGACACCGTGATAATAATGGGGGATTTCAATCATAAACTTAACCCAAAAAAGGCAGATATTTGGAACAGAAAAATGTTAGAGGTGTTTGGAATAAACCCAGCAAGGTTCCCAGCAGGGGAGATATCAAAACAGGAATCAGATCTGGTATATTTCCTAGGAGGCAGGGGTTTCCAATGCTTGAATGGAAGAATGAAGAACGACTGCCCAGCAGGGAAACCCTTTAAAGTAGGCTCTCAGAACTGCCCAATTGACTATATGTTTTTACATGCCTGGAACTTCCCCCAAGTACGGGAATTTAGGTTGGAACAAAAAGAGATTAGTGACCACAACCTTCTATATCTAACAATACAAGGGGGAAGAAGTTTACGCAGAGATAAAGTGATCCCCCAGGAGGTGGAGTACCCTAGACGTGTGACGACTCGACTCACGGAGGAATATCAGGCAAAACTGTTAGCTATGCAAATTAAAATAAAGCCGGAAAATCTAGAGAATAAAACCTTGAACTGGTTCATAGGAAAACTAGAGGAAGTTGTCTGTTGTTTAAGAATAGAACTGAAAAGGGTCAAAAATACTAGTGGAAAACCACCCAGTAGAGTAAAATGGTTTTCAGTGGAGTGTCAATCCAAAAAACGTGAGATCCGGGCAGCACAAAGAAAACAAAAAAAGAACTTCAGCCAGGAGAGACAGGACCAGGTAATCCGTTTAAAAAGAGAGTATAAAAAAATGGTAAATGACGCTAAAAGGACATTTAAAGAGAAATGCTGGTCAGATCTGCTGGAAGCGATTGAGGAAAAAAACCTAAGACAATTTTGGAAATTGGTAAAGGCAGCCCTTAGCCCTCCTGATGGGGAACTAAAATGTGTAGTTAGTGAGGCCGCATGGGAAAAGTATATTAGGGAATTGTATGGGACAAGAGCCCCTATAACCCAGGTAGTGACACATAAATGGCAGGAAATATCAGCAGACCTTAAAGCTAAATTTAACGTAAAACAAGTAGAAGATACAATAAGAGAGCTGAAACTATCCCGAGCAGCAGGTCCGGACAATCTCCCAGCAATAATTCTAAAGTCAGACATAAATTGGTGGGCAAGATTTTTTGCACAGATGTTTAGTACAATACTAACAGAAGGCAAAATGCCATCTAACTGGAAGGGTGCAATAATTAGGCCCATCCATAAGAAAGGTAGCATGGAGGCACCACAAAACTACCGCCTGATTAACCTCCTTGATATAGGAGAGAAAGTTTTCTCTAAAATTGTACTGAATCAACTCAACATATGTGTAAAAGAGCTCCAGATTGTCCCTATAGAGCAAGGAGGATTCAGGGAAGGACACTCAACTATAGACCATGGGTTTGCACTGTGGGCGATGGCGAAGAAGTCAACGGAACAAAATGGCAAGTTGTGCTGTTGTTTCGTTGACTTCCGAGCAGCATTTGACTCAGTTGATCGCGCATGCCTATGGGAAACACTACTTAAAGTAAATATCCCGAGTGACCTTCTGTTAATAATAAAGGAACTACACAATGAGAACTGGGCCCAAGTCATCAAGGATACGGAGGGCTCTTTAACGCAAAAAATACCCATCAGCAACGGCCTAAAACAGGGGTGTGTGTTAGCGCCGCAGTTATTCTCTATATTCCTGTCAGACCTCCCGGCCCATCTAGAGGTCGAGGGTAGTGCAAGTCCCAGAATGAACGGAAACAAGGTGCCCTGCCTATTATATGCAGATGATTTGGTTATAGTAGATCAGACAGAGATAGGCCTCCAGCGTAAGCTTAATGCCTTCAACGCATACTGTGTTAATAAATTTCTAAGTGTCAACCTGGATAAAACTAAAGTCCTTTGCTTTGGGAAAAAATTAACCAGATTCAATTGGTACCTAGGTGAGCTTAAACTGGAGACGGTGAATGAGTATCGCTACCTAGGTATATGGTTTGACAAAAGACTAAAATGGGATATGCATTGGGATACACAAAAAGCCAAGGCACACACATCGAGATGTCGCACAGACCAATGCTAAGGGCCTTTGAGGCAATGATACCCTCCCAAGTTCTGTATGGGGCAGAAATCCTTTATTAGAGCGGTAAAGGAGCCTGGGACTTGGTAGAGGGAAAATGCCTCAAAGGACTCCTCTCTCTCCCACAATCTGCTATGGTGCAAGCCATAAGAAGGGAAATAGGCACAAAGTCCTGGGAGACACTAACTCAAATGGCAATACTCAGACTTTGGAAACGACTAGAAGACCCTGAGGGACAAAAAGTAGCACAATGGTGCAAGAAGGAAATCCTATTGAGTAATCTAAAATGGGCAAAAATGTGTAGGGAAAGAGTTACGCAAATTTGTAAAAAATTAAAGGTAGAGTTAAACCAGGAAACACATCAACTCCTTTGTACTAGGAGTGAGTTGAAATTAAAGGGGAAGGAAATATCGAGCTTGACCGATATGGAATATTTAGCGAAAAAGAAATCAATAACACATATGATGGGCGCTTGGCTAAATGAAAACTGGTTCCCCTACCTAGACATCCTTCCCAACCGCGGCCTTAGGCAGGAGATCTTAAGGCTGAGGGTTAGTTTAAACCCATTGTTAACAAATAAAGATCTGAAAAATAAATTGTTAGATAAAAATGGATGTTGTAAGTGTAATTTGGGGTGCAAAGGAGACCTGGTACACATCCTTCTTGATTGCCTGTTATTACTGGAACAGCGGAAACTGTGGTTACGACCCGTGTTCCTAAAATATGCTTTAAGCTCTAGAGCGCAGGCAGCTAACTTATTAACTGAAATACCCACTATCGATATTACGATTGCTCTTGGGAAATACATAAAAGCAGCATTGAGTGATCTAAGAAACCGGGAATAACATGTATATTCTAAAGCATTTTAAAATAATGAAATTAGTCCAGCAGAAGGAAGTAGAATGGGTTTTATTCATAAATGCAGAATGCTAACTTATGGCTTATGGTTGTCGACAAAGGAAGAAGCGTGTGTAAGATTTTTAACTTATATTTGACGGATTTTATTGTTATAATGTTTTAAATGTTATGATATGATCGTTTTAACTTTTTGATACTCTCTTGCACCTGTTTAAATGACTAAGGTCATAATAAACATACCTTTTGACTTGACTTGACAGTGACGATAAGACCAGAGAACTAACTAAGGTTTTAATAGCCGCCACTGGAAGGTAAGGACTGATTTTTTTAATCATGCGAAGTTTATAGTGGGCTGTGGAAGCCACTTTATTTGCATGGTCCATGAAATTGAGGCCATCATCAAAGATGACACCCAAATTTCTAACCTTGGAGACTGGTTTGGGAATGGCTCCAAAACTGGCTGGCCACCATTCGGCTGACCAGCTCGGTGAAAGAGGGCCAAATATTACTAATTCAGTTTTTTCTGAATTAAGTTTTAAACAGTTAGTATTCATTCAATCTCCTATCTCCGTCATTCCCCTCTGGAGGCGTTTGGCCACTTCTGGTCCATCTCCCCTTATGGCCATGACCAATTGCGTGTCGTCCGCATATGAGGTAGGAGTGGTAGAGAGTAAAAGGTCTACTGCATATACTAGTGATTAGAGTTATCGCTATATAAAGAAAAGCAGAGTTCCATTAAGTGGAGTCGGAGGGGGAATGCAGTCACAGCACCAAGGGAGGGACAGTGAAGGGCAGGAAAGTGAGACAAACCAGAGAGGGAAGCAGATAGTAATGAGTAAGACAGCGAGGAGTGTGTCAGAGGCAGCAGGAGAGACAATAGAAAGGTCGCTAGGACAGAGGTCAGAGATCGCTAAAATGGCGGAGGAGAAAGGTAGAAGAAGAAGCGAGTCATAAAAAGAAAATGGCGGGGAACACAGAGGTCCAGGTCCAAAAGTCCAGGAAGAGGGCTGCCATAGCCAGCAAGTCCGGGGGGAGAAAGGCAGTCTGCAGCAAAGTCACAGCCTCATCGTCCATGAGGAGCGGGGACAGAGGAGTTCGATCCGGAGACCAGGGGTCAGGGAAGAAAGACCGCAGGCGCCAAGACAGCTGTTTGCAGAACGGGAGGCAGTCCCGGGAGGAGAGAAGAACGCACCACAAAGCAGTCCCACATCATCTGGGGCCAAATGGAGGAGCCTCATCAATGGCGACGCTGGATGGGCACAGGAGGAGGCACAGGAAGAGGGCACATGAGGAGAGCTCTTCAGGCAATGCTTTGGCAACAGCCGATCGCGAGCTTGAAAGTCTTTCCGGGGAGTCATTGGCACCGATGTCCCTAAGGCCCCACCATTTTGGGGTCAGGCAAGCCCCGGGGCAAGGCAGACTGGAGCGCATCTCTGAGGAGAGCAGCGAGAGCACCCCGTTAGTTGCGGTGGGGCCCAGCTCACCTCTAGTGCTGGTGTAAAATGGGAGGCCAAGGTCTTCAGGTGGCAACCTCCGCTGGTCCACAAGATCCGGTGAACAAAGCCGCCCGGCAGCCGCCATTTTGCCTCACAAGCATGAGATCCCGCCGATGTCGCGCCAGGGACGATCCTGCATCTCAAGAAGCATCAAAACATGCAAGTCGGGGTCTAATCAGCATAAAGTCAGATTTTTTTCTTTCATGTTTGTACTGCACAATACTGCTTTTGAGTTTTTTAAAGTATCAAGTGTGGGATCCCTTGAAGGACCAGCCCTTCTGCCCATCTTCGTCTGTGCCACTTCTGGTCATATCCTCTACCCCTTTGGACCCCTTCCTGCCACCAATTCCCTGTGCCTTCCCATTCACCCTTTGTATCCTCCACTGCCCCTCCTTTACACACTCAGTGCTCCCTACACTACTCCTTGCTGCCCTATACTCTGTGGACGCTAAACTGCACTTCCTCACCTTTGCTGCCCATATTCATTCTGACCTGTGATAAAATTTTGCTGTACAAACCATGAGCTACTCCACCCACCCCTTTGGACCTTTTGCAACACACCGTTTGTGACCCTGTGGAACTACACTCCGGACCCTGCACTGCTCCCCCAAACACTGCGCCTCTCCCCTTTCTCTGTGTAGTTTAATGCAGACTGTGCATAGCTCTCCAATAAGAATGGGCTAACAGCATAAGGGTTGATGTAAATTGATTTATTACTATTTAAATGTTTTCAAGCAGCAAAGAGTGGTGCCAGCTAACTCTCAGCACTACCCCTGCTCCAGGCCAACGTTCACATTCTATGCCCACATTCTGCTCACAAAACCATTCCATTCTTAATATCCCACACACCTTTACCCCAATAATGTAATGTAATGTATTTGAGCTTATATAGCGCACAGCTACCCACAAAGGGTTTCCCGGCGCTTGCTTAGGGAACCCGTCCTGGTATTCCCCTGTGAGATAATCCCGGCAGGGTATCCACAAGGTGAAAGCCAGGCATCCCGCCGCGAGGGGCCGTTGTGGAGATTAAGCAAGCTATTGCCCAGAGTCGCAGAGTGTGAACCCGTGAGTTGAGAAGGCACCGGAGGGAGAATTATCGAGTCCTTGGAATTTTTGAGCCCAAGACCCGCCGAGGCGGAGAATTGAACCCTGGTCCAGGGCCGATCTCAGCTTCCGGGTCTGCCGCCTCTAACCCCTGAGCCACACTTCTCCACAATAAAAATAACAAAAACAACAAAATATCATGAATTACATATAACATGCACATAAGTAAAGACACTTCATTCCATCATAACTCCTTAAGGCGACATGGTAATTTTCATCCCATTTTACACTTCTTGCACCTCACCCCCATCCTCAAAACAATCCTCAATCATCTCTAAGCATGGGCGAATTTTGTGAATCTGGCGTTCGCGAATTTGCGTATTTGCGAACTCACAATCCGCAAAATCCGCGAATTTGCGGATTTTTATTGTGTGTTCGCAAGGGTTTCTGCCAGTTCGCAAAGGTTTTGTACCAGTTCGCAATTGCGAACTTACTTGTCAGCTCGCAACGGTCGCGACTTTGTTGTTTCTACGTCTGGTTCATCATCACAGGTTCACAGCACCCTCTGTTTCACCACTGCCACCCTCTGATTCACCCATGCCACCCTCTGGTACATCACTGCCACCCTCTAATTCATCACTGTAGATTATGGGGGGGGAAAGCAAGCACACCTGCCCTGCTTCAACTGACATGAATTAATTTGGGGTTGATTAATGTGTCACTGAATTTAAACTTCCTGTCTGGCACCTGCTTCCTTATCTGTAATTTGCTTTCTTTTGCAGTGCAATTTTTTTCCCCAGGACCTTTGTGGCCTAATTGTAGCTATTCTATGAGCCTGCTGTGAGGGTCAGAGCAGGGTCATAGAATAGTTGCAAGTAGGCAACTGAACTCTGGAGGAGCCCCTCAGGAAGCACTACAGGGAATGGTTACTAATGATGAGTTTGAACTTTTGCACCTGCTGAGTGCTTTCAGTTTTGCAAAACTCGTTTTTCTGCAGAACAGCAACTGTAATGCCCCAAACAAATGTAGACAACTGAACTCTGGGGGGGGGGCCCTCAGGAAGCACTACAGGGAATGGTTACTAATGATGAGTGAACTTTTGCACCTGCTGAGTGCTTTCAGTTTTGCAAAACTCGTTTTTCTACAGAACAGCAACTGTAATGCCCCAAACAAACTTACTTGTGAAAGTTGATTTCTAATCCAAAAGTGATCGAAAGAAAGTCAAAAAGGCCTCAAATCCAAACAAGCATTTACAATGCAATGGTCTCGGCATTTTTAAAGGTAGAGCTATTGGCATTGCTCATGACTTTTTTTCATTTTTTGTTTTTTTAAAACATAAATAAATGGAATTGTCATTTACAATGGCAATAGGTGAGCATTAGAGAGTAGTAGAGAGTATTCGCGGACACAGAGCCACACACACAGACTGAGCCGTGCACACACACACAGACAGAGCCGCGCACACACACACAGACAGAGCCACGCACACACACACAGACAGAGCCGCGCACACACACAGACAGAGCCGCGCACACACACACAGACAGAGCCGTGCACACACACAGACAGAGCCCCGCACACACACAGACAGAGCCGCGCACACACACACGGGCAGAGCTACGCACACAGACAGAGCCACGCACACACACACAGACAGAGCCACACGCACACACAGACAGAGCCATGCACGCACACACACACAGACCGAGCCACACACACAGACAGAGCCACACACACAGACAGAGCCGCACACAGACAGGCAGAGCTGCGCACACACACACAAACAGAGCCGCGCACACACAAACAGAGCCGCGCACACACACACACAGAGCCATGCACACACACACACAGACAGAGCCACGCACACACCAGCATCACTACTGCAGAGTTCTCCTACGTTTTCTTCTCCCATTTCATCATCACAACATCTTCTTCCAAAACCTCCTCCATTCATTACCATTGCAGCTGCCCCCACGTAACACCACTGCATGGTTCCCCTACTACAACAGCCAACACTGCTCCTGCCATCAGCACACCTCCACAGTGGCAGTTCAGAAATAACCACCTGCATATATATTGACTCCGAATAATAGCTACAGAGGTAGCCATCCACACGGCAGTGAAAAAGAATATGAAGAAAGTTTTAGGAACTTTGTTCTAATAAACAAATCCAGGGACAAACTAGTGCATTTTGGCCCCCTCCGGTGCACACAGAGAGGGAGAAACTAGGGATAGTACCTGGCTAGGTTTGACCAACGATGTTTTGTTTGAGGTTGGAATGTGGGTTGGAATGTGCTTTTGAGTCTGTGCATCCCTACTGATTTGCATGGTTTAGGGGTTTTCACCAGCTCTTCTCTAATAGTTTCCAATACTGAGAACGGCTGGAAATGTACTCCTGACGAGAAGAAATAAATAGTCTTCCAGGGTTGTAAATGCTCAAAAGATTTTCACATTTCCCCAAGACATGCCCAATCTTATGCCAGAACCACTCCATGGCAAACTCGCGGCCCACTAAGGATCCTGCATATTCACTTTCACACAATCACAGATTCTCTGTGGCACCCGTGACCATTGGGGATCATCTCCGATATGTCCCGCACCCAAAAAAGCAAGTTACCTTCTAACGTCACCTGTTCACTTTTCTCTCATCCATGGAAGACCTGACCTACATGCGCAATTACTGACTGGCTAGTACCAATTCCAAAAAAAAACCCTCGCGTCCTGTTCCGAAGATTCTCCCCAGGTTAAACTATCTCCTCCTTATGTATAGTCAGCCTTATTTCCAATACGTAAGAAATCAGCAATGACCGGTGCCCCTTACCTGTGTAAACCAATATGGCCTACTAGGATTCGACCCCCTGCAAACAGGACCTGTGCCTTCTCCTTAACTCCTTCCTCAGTGATCTGCTGCCCAATCTTCGGCGATCTTATAGTTTTTTTTAAGGCCCCCCCGAGTTGCCCTGTATCCTTCGTGGTATTTATTTATTTATGCATGCATTTTTATAAAGCGCGGACTTTACCCGAAGGTGTCACAGCGCTGTACAATAGAACTCATGCAATACTTCGTATCCTAAACATCCTGCTGACCCCTCCAAGGACCCTCTTAAGCCCAAACCTATTCTCATCCAAGGGCATTCTCAGATCTGCTCTAGCCTCCTACAAGAACCATTTGTGATTCACTCGCATCCTCTGTCAGTAATACTGCATGCTTGCACCACTCTCCACTGGGATCCTCTGTGGCCTGCTCCCTTCTCAGGGACCATTCCCGACTATGCAGAAGAATAGCTAACATCGCTCACTATCCCGCTGAGTCGGTCCTCCCCCCTTACTTCTTTGCACCAGATAGCTGTACTCACCACACCAAATCGCCTTGTCCCAGACTTAGCCCCACCACCGTAGCAGCCATTTTACCGATCCTTGGTTCGCAGACTTAGCCCCGCCACCGTAGCAGCCATTTTAGCGATCCTTGGTCTGCATGAGACTAGCCACGCGTAGCATCTCTGGATCCGGAAGCCACGCCTCCTCACGTCCGCCAAACAGAACAGCGACGAAATCGAAATGAAAAAAGCCAAAAACAGATGACAGCAAAGTACAAGGAAATAGAGAAAGGACACGCATGGACTAACAAAGAGCTAGAGTGCTAACATTACTAATGATAGCACAGATCGATATTCTTAGGCGACATGAATTCTTTCTTTTTATATTTGTAAATAGCGCAAACAATACCCGATGTCGCCAAAACGCTTTACAGTCGAGCTATTTCCTTACATGGATAGTTACATAGAGTTCAAAAATTACCAATTTTTCGGAATTGTATATTTGAACAGTGCTTGCTCCCCGGATTCCACTTCCAGCGGGGGGCAGGAAAAAGACACGGCTGAAGAGTCGGTTCACGGAGCCACTGCACAAGTAGCGCCTTGACCCACAAAACATAAGAGGACAGCGAGGCTCACCTTCATTGAATGGCGGCCGGCAAGCTCCGTCTTTTCGGATTTGGGGGCGTGTTCGGTGGGCGTGGCTAAAAAGTGGAAAGAAGAACACCGAACACACCTCCAAATCCGAAAAGGACGGAGCCTATTCGGAGTAACGGCTCTCTCCTCCAATGGCTGGCCTCCATTTAGGAAGCCAGCCAATGGGAGAGAGCCAAAATTAGAGGCGGGATGAAGAGCCCCTCTAAGAAACATAAGATCTCGCTACTTCCGGTTCTGACGAACCGGATAGTACCTCGACCTAAAATGTGCAGGCAAATGTCAACCTGAGGAGTTATTCTGATAAAAATCAACATTTTCAGAAGGTTTATGCTGCTTGCTGGTGGATTTCTTGTGCAGAATTGCAAATTTTGTAATTTTGCGAGTGCGAGATTGTTGTTGCCCGCCGCATCTACAGGTTCGCAATTGCAAACTCTCGTGATGCGTCGCCAAACACCAGCGGGATCCCGCAGCAAGATCCAAAATGGCACAGCACTCGCAAAATATCGAGAAAAACAACTCGGCAAACGCTGAATGACGGTAAGTGAACGCCGCACGCCGCAATATTGTATCACCAAGCAAAAAATCCGCTGCGTGCGAATTTGCGGATTTTTGGTAAATTCGCGAGAGTTCGCGGATTGCGAATTTACCGAAAATCCGCAAAATCCGCGAGCGGAACGGATTTTCCGCCCATGCTTAATCATCTCACTTGCTCTGGAGTTGGGTTCAATCCTTGGACACACATCATTCCCCAACAAATATCCACTCACATCATTATGCACATCACACTTATATTCACTCCCAGTACTAGCGCCATTGCACAAACTCACATGACGCAAATTCCACACCTTTCCATCTTCAAGTTTGGCCACACCTCCAATTCTCACAATCCTCAATGATTCTGAGCAACGAGATGCACCATTCTCCACCACACTACGGGCATATTATCAAGGCAGGTGATACAATCATCGCAGTTTTAGCGGCAGAAAACTGCTGCTAAAACGGCGATAATTGGCTTGATAATATGCTCTATGGAATTCTAATTGAAACCCATGTTAAATGTGAAGAACATCTAACATGGGCTTCAATTGGAATTCCATAGAGCATATTATCAAGCCCATTATCGCCGTTTTAGTGGCAGTTTTCTGCCGCTACAACGGCAATAATTTTATCACCTTTCTTGATAATATGCCCCCAGGTTCCCTCACACACACATAATGACCAGCAGATATATCAGGCATCTTCTAAATGTTGTTAAATCTGTTTCTAACATGCGCCTGATAACCTTCCACTTTTTTTCTCATCTTGAGTTCAATCTCTGATCTGCCCTTTACTTCCTTCTGATTCCTCCACCACCATGGTACAAGTTTTGAGGAGGACTTACCCTTAACACTTCAAACGGCATTCTGCCAGTCACTGAATGAGGAGTAATCCTGCATGATACAATGTACTTGTAAGAGTATTCTTCCAGGGTAACACGGGCTTTAATGCCAATTGAATAGTCTCCTTGATGACTTTGTTGAAGGGCTCGACCTAGCCTTTTCCTTCAGGGTGGTATAAAGACACTCTCACATGATTGACAACACACATTATCAAAAACGACTGCATCTTACTTGATGTTAGCTGCACATCGTTAAATGAGTTAAATGAAACCAATGTTTCCAGAACCCCTTTCTTTAGCAAAGACCTCTTCCGGAAATCTATAACTACCTTTGTAGTGACATTTCGACCATACATACCTAAAGCCATTTGGAATAGTAATTAATAAGTACAATAGCATATGCCTTCTTAGAGGGAAATGTGACAAATTGCCCCATGAAATTAATAGCCAATTTCCACCATGGTTCATCTGGCAATTCGACAGTTTGTAACAGTACCACTACAGGCTTAACCACCTTTTCATTTAACCTGAAAGCTCTACATCCTCTCACCAATCTATCCACCATACCATCAAGACCTGGCCACCAAAGATTTTCTCTTATTTTTCTTCTTGTGCTCGACATCCCTCCGTGGCGTTCATGTCTCAACTTGACAATACTCTCACGTAACCCAAGAGCAGGTACCATCTTATCTCCTCACAAAATAGCATCATTGCAAATTGATCATTCCTCCTTCACTTTCCAAAACGTACTATGGCAATTGACGCTCCGATGACCATACTTGCAATTTCTTTTTTTATGGCCAACAATACCACATCTTTTGTTATCTTCTGCATCCATTTCACTTCAGACAACTTCAGACCCATTTCCAACCCCATGCACCTGCCACACATCACATCTTCATAAGTGAATGCAACATCACATTCACTCTCATCCATTTCACAACTATTGCCTGTTTCCATTGGTAAACATGACAGCCCATCTTCAACACAATTATCCTTGCCAGGAACATATACAATATCAGGATGGTATATTCGCAATTTTGAAGGCAAATGTGGTAACCGTGGCATGAGGTCTTCCCCTGGCTTCAAAATATTTGCCAAGGATTTATGGTCTGTACACATTTTATATTTTCATTCTTGATTTCAGCAAACTCCGCAATTTGTTTTTAACCCTAACAAAATGCACCATTTAAAAAAAAAATAATGACCATAGATTCGCTACCTTGGCATAAAATGTCCCAAGTATCCCATTTGCTGTTTTCCAAAATCGCATTTCTCTTTCTTTACACTTAAACCATTTTGCATAAGAACATATAACAGTTTTCTCAAGTTCTCATGATACGCATCTTTATCCTTCCAAAATAACAAAATGTCACACTGAAATACCTTTGCTCCTGCTATTCCCTGTAAGATTCTAGACATTTCCCTCTAGAAGACAGAAGAAGTGCTTGTTAGAGCAAATGGTATTCTTTTATACTAAAACATTCCCTCATGTGTTATGATTGCCGTGTAATGCCTTGAGTCAAAATCCAATTGAATTTGGTGATACGCACTGGCAAGATCAATTGTCGTAAACACTGTAGCCTCTCCAATGAATGATACAAATTCCTGCAGATTTGGTATTGGGAATGCATTCACCCAAATGGCCTCATTGAGACATCTTAGGTCCACTCATAGTCTCAAATCCTAATTAGATTTTAGTGAAATGACACCCGCAGATGACCAGTCTGAGCTCTCGATAGGTTCAATATCTTTCTCACATAGATCACGCAGAATGCTTCAATTTCATTCTATAATTTAAAGGCACACTTCTCAATTCCTGATTTACTGGCACAATATTCTTGCGCAAGATTGTCTTATGCTCAAAACTTTTTTGTGCTAATTGATTCCTAAAAAAATACACTAGGAAATTCTTCTTTCAGCCTTGCATGCTCCATGTTACTGGCATTGGATATATTTTGTTCATCGAAGATGGAATAAACAGGTGTATTTGCGCTAGGATCCAATTTGATATCAAGCTCAGTGATGTGAGGCCAACCCAGAATCATGGCATCTTTTAATTCCACATAAACGTCTCCAGAACATTCCCTGGTACCAAATTCCAATTCAGCTTGCGTTACCCCCACCATCAGAATTCTATGGCCAGGATAACTACTGGGCTTTACACTGGTAGCACCCAGTTTCCTTCCAGGCCACAACTTCTCAAATAAGTTCTTGCTCATTATGGTACAAAATGCACATTAATTTACCATGGCTTCAACCTACACACCATCAATATTTAGCAAACAACTGGGCAATCTTACTGTCCTCTTCTCACCATCCTCATACTTGATGCTTAAAACAACACCTTGCATACTAGGCTCATCGTCCCCAGCATCCCTGGCAATATAATTAACTTTCCTCACAATACTCTTACATACCCAACTAAAATGCCCTTTTTCTTACAAGTACTATACACCTTGCTTACTGGCATGTTTTAGAATTAGGCAGATGATTGCTCGACCCACACCTGTAGCATGGCATTCACTTAAAACTGCTATTCGATCAGCTAGCACACATGACATCCCAACTTCTCCCTTTCTCCATAATATTTTTTCACTACCAACAACATATGCAACTCCCTCACTCTTGTTCTCCCTCCTCACTACTTGTAGACATTTTTCAGTCACCTCAATACTTCTTGCAACTTCAACTACCTCCTTTAATGGCAACTCCCACGACAACCATAGTTTCTCCTGGATCATTTTGGATTTGGTTTTCATCAATAATTGATCTCTTAGCACTTGATAATGTATCATCCGCTCAAACGCACATGTCACAGCTAACATCATGTACTGGTCAATTGTTTTTCTTCTTTTTGTTCTCTGGAATAAAAAAATATATATTGTTCCATTACCACATTAATCTTCCTACCGTACCTCTCATGCAACTGCTTAACCGCAGATTAGTAAACATCTGCATCCCCTACATTTTCTAAAGGTGGTAAATTCTTAAACTCCCTAAATCCTATGGTGCCCAAATGTATTCCCTAGTAAAGACAATCATCTTTCTGGAGTACATTCAACATCTTCCAGAACCTCAGCATACACTGCAATCAAGCCACAACTCCCATTGTATGGGCGGTTCTCCAAGACCCACAAGAAAAAACTGTGGTGGTTGAAGGCTGGCCGTTTCTCCAAATTTCTAGCTCAGCAATGTAATTTACATTAGAATCACAATATCAGTAATATGTAAGTACAACAATATAACATTAAAGACCGACATCAAAACTTCTGAAAAGAAGTTCTTGAATGGAATGGTGTACCGACCACCGACACAGCACACTACTGGAATAAAGTAATTCCAATGTACCAGTATTATATATGAACATAAAAGTGCTGCTCCCAGTACTACGAATAAAATAATATTATTAATTGGTGCATGTTCTGATCACCAGACACCACTCTACATTTTCTTAAAAATTAATAATGATAATATATAATTTAAGCATCAAAAGAACAGTGCGCTGATCACTGGAGCCGCACAGGTCCTCTTGTCACGGCTTGCCTCACAGCGGCTGCCTGAATAACCTTCCCCCTTCAACGAATTAGGCATAGTGCCTGTTTGCCAGCTGATTAGCAACCTGAAAATGAATAATAATAATGTATAATTTATGCATCAAAAAACAGTGTGCTGATCACCAGAACTGCACCTTCCCAATTGTCAGGGCTTGCCTCCCATCGTCTGCCTGAGCAACCTGCTCCCCTCCAATGATTTAGGTAGAGTATCTGTTTACCAGCCAAAAAAAGCAACCAGACCACCATGATAGCAGTGTGCACAGCAATAATGACTGCGCACACAGCGGTCTCCTTCCAAGTCGCTGCATCTGAATACTGTGTCTGGTATCCGGTGTTTCTCCTCCCACATCACAACACACCGTGATGCAATGTGAATCCACTAGACCATGTTGTTACTTCCTGTTGCTGGGCAAAAATGCAGCAATCAATGGTCTCCATCTCTGCTCCTCAAATTGACAACGTCACAAGCATGATGCAGCTTCATACCGCTGGGCCATGTCCCGACTCTTTCTCCTCAGCCTCCGCGTCCGATTGTCTGCGCAAAGCGCGACAATCGGACCTCAAAAGCAATGTTATGTTATGTTATGTTAGATGTGCTTGTATAGAGCACGGCTGCCCCAGCCAAGGGGCGTCCCGGCGCTAGCTGCCTATGTCCAGGGGACAGCAAGATGGAATTGCAGGAGGTCCAGAGGTATACATAACATAACTAGTTAAAAAGGTGGGTTTTTTCCCTGAGTATACATGAAATTTCTGTATGCGTCAGCGGCCACCGTAGGATGCAGGGCCGCAAGCTGCATCTCGTAACAGTCTCAGTCGACCATTACTCACGCTGACAACGCTCTCGACCATCCTTGTCACCATTTTAAGAATGGGCTCACTGCATGTGGGTTGAAGTAAATTGATGTATTACCATTTAAATATGTTCAAGCGGTAAAGAGCAGTACCAGCTAGCTCTCAGCACCACTGCTGCTCCTGGTCAACTGTCATTGCCAGAATCCCCCGAATGTTCACATTCCATGCCCACATTCTGCCCCACAGAACCATTTAATTCCTAACATTCCTAATATCCCACACTCTCCTGGATCCTTTGTTGTTCACTGCACTTCTCCGCACTATTCGGATTGGCTGGATGGGCAAACGGCTGTTGCTCAATGGGCCTATGGCTCCGACTATCAGGTGAGCCGCTTTTTTTTTAAACTGTGGATATTTGTTTATTTATTTTATAGGTTTATATTGTGTGAACATGACCTTATCTGGTGACAGAGCAATTTACAGGAATAACAAAGAAGGTATGGTACAAAAATGGTAGTCAATGTACAAAAATATGTTATGGATCAGGGGTCTCAAATCGTTTCTGTAGTGAGAGCTACTTCTGATCAGTGAAAATCATTGTGAGATACTGAAAGCTAAGCAACTTGTGCATTGTTAACAGCCAATCCATAGAGCCTGATACCATGGTTTCAACAAAATACTTTCACTAGGGGCACTAAGAAAGGGATGCCATGTGCATCATTGAGAGAGTGGTCTTTAGGTATGTATGAACAAGAGTGCGTATATATGGGATATATGTGTATGGGTGACTGGGAGACTGTGTCATATGTGGCACAGGATATACCTTTCACCATATTTGGCACTGTTACATGTATAAACAAATCCAAGGAGGGAACTTTTTTACAAGTTCTACCAAGTCGCACAGCCATACACTCTGTATGAATCCAATTAATTCAATTCATCCATGTTTATCTTTTTTTTAACCATTTTACATTTTCTCAGTTTGATCCTTCCTCCTATTTAAACTATTAATTCAATTTGTTTTATCCATACGCTTTCTGCTTTAAGACTGCTCAAGCAAACGTCAGGGCACAGGTAGGCTCCACATATGATGTTTAAAAACAAAAACCCAATGCATTTCGAGATAAATCAATCCCTTAGTCAGGGGCATCTAAAAAGTGATACAGACAAAATAATTATATTAATGTTTAACCCAACATCATACATATTGTGCATTTCAATAATACACGTACATCTCATGTTATCCCGAGGTATTCAAAAGGATAAACAATGTATGCCACGTTACAATTTTCAGCATACGTCATTGCCACGGTTCTACTCACGTTGCTTAAGTAACTACTTATCCCAGCATGCGTCTTGCCGTATTCAACAAAAAGATGGATTATCTTAATTAAACATTCCCACTCCGAACTACTTAAAAATAACCGCATCGCCAATGGCAACTTCTCTTCAACTTTAAATTCCTCTAATTAATAAATCCGATGCGACTCTTGGTGAGTTAAAAAGGGGGTGGTGATGGACGGAGCATCTGAATCAATCAAACACTCACACCCAGTCAAAAGATCTGGGTTGAAACCATCACCGTTCTTTAGCCCACTCTGCCACCCCAGTTCAGACATGGCTATATGCAAATCAGTCTGACCCTGTGCCTCATGGGAACAGTCCAGCCTGAACTGCCAAGCCATGTCTTCCCTGGACCGGAAACAAGCTTCCGAGGACCGGTTTCTGGCATTCCAGCCGTCTTCAGCCCGGCTTGCTTGAATCCAGTGGCAAAGTGAGCAAGGGACTCACGTCTGAGCATACCCTGCCACTCTTATGGCGGCCAAAATCAGTACAAAAAGGGGGTGGTGATGGACGGAGCATCTGAATCAATCAAACACTCACACCCATTGAAAAGATCTGGGTTTAATCCATCACCGATCTTTAGCCCACTCTGCCACCCCAGTTCAGACATGGCTATATGCAAATCAGCCTGACCCTGTGCCGGGCTGAAGACGGCTGGAATGCCAGTAACAGGTCCTCAGAATCTTGTTTCCGGTCCAGAGAAGGCATGGCTTGGCAGTTCGGGCTGGACTCTTCCCGTGAGGCACAGGGTCAGACTGATTTTCATATAGCCATGTCTAAACTGGGGTGGCAGAGTGGGCTAAAGAACGGGGATGGATTAAACCCAGATCTTTTGACTGGGTGTGAGTGTTTGATTGGTTCAGATGCACCGTCCATTACCACCCCCTTTTGTACCGCTCTTGGTGAGTTAAAGCAATCATTTTACACAGCAGTTTTCGTGAGTGTTCCTTTAGCTCTCTTTCACGTGTTTTTCTTTACTGAACACGTTTACAATCCGACCAACCGATTATGATGTTTGCGGTCGGATTACAAACCACACAATCTTTCGGAATTGGTTCCGACTGGCTCTCAGAGCCTCCATGTCAGTCGGAACCGCATCGTACAGCTCTAGAGACAGTTTTTCAGATCGAGCGATCATGATGTCGGTTTCCAACAGCCATTCTGAGTTGACTGTTCTGACACGAAAAGGCTGTCAGAAAGTGGCTTTGGGGCCCCTAGCAGAGTTTTTACGCACACCGCTCATTTCCCGATAGGAGCCTGTGTTGTTGGGCGGAACACAGGCTCCCATAGGAATCAATGGGACTCAAACCGAACAGTGTTCGGTCGTATTGTAATCAGTTGGGCGGAACCGCCGACCGCGAGTCGGTCGGTTCCAAATCTGAGATGGTGTCGGGCAGAAAGTTTCCGCACAATATCTTAATCTGCCCCTTACTGTTCCGTAGAAAATATTTTCTTCACTTTAAATTTCTCCTATTTGAAAAAATGACTATTTTCAGTTATAAATATGACACTGTGTCTACTAGCCACTGGGAGTCAAGCCTGCTGCTTGTAAATGCGACACTTTGACATGGGAAAAAATTAAAATGAGGAGTTAATCATTAAGGTAACTTTTCATTTTAGCTTTTTACTATTTAAAAGCATTCATAAACTTCATTCTGTTCTTATACTCCAATATTGAGTCAACAAGGACTTTTCATTAAGAGTTAAATAGTTCAGTGCTTCAGTGCTTCACTTCTGTGACCCAGTCTGGCCCATAAATCTGACTGAGAACTGCTCATTTTCAGGTCATGCTATCTGCAGACTGAAGATAATAATGTAAAGTAAAAGCAGCTTCCCCTTAACATTAAAAGAACAAGCATTGGCAAAGCCAATTGGTGAGCTTTTGGCTTTGGCAATGGAGTGGGCGTGGCGAACTGGAGTAGGGAGGGAGAAGCAGAGATGGGGTGAGAGAAACAGGGACAAGGGGAGAGAAGAAACAGGGACAAGAGGGCCAATGGAAGGGGAAAGAAAGGGAGGGGTTGGAGATAAATTAAAAGCAAGTTTTGTGTGAGTTGTTCTGAATGTACTGTTTTGTGCTTTGTTTTGTGAATGTGATTGTTCTTAGTATTTAAGTTTCAAGTTTATTGTATTTGTTTTGGTTCTCCACTGAGAACCACAAATATTATGTACAATTTCAATTTAAACAGTTTAGTATAAAAAAATGTCATTCTAATACAAAGTTAAAAATGGTTTTAAAAATTTGTAAAAATTGTAACATACACATTCATTTGGCGGAGCTTTACATAAAATAATCAGTTCCTGTACTGAGTTAATTCTACATTTCAAATAGATGGGTTGAATAAACCTTTTCCTAGCTTTTACCACTATCGCATTTGGGCAGGTAAACAGTAAATGCTCCAAGTCCTGCTCTCCGCCATTACACAAGTTACATATAAGACTTTCTTTTAAGTACCACCTAGATGTAATGGTTTTTGCCTGAAGTATTCCAAATCGGAGCAAAACAATCGATCTCCTAGCTCCATGGTTTAGGTTCAAATTAATGTACTGTTGAGGTTTCTTATACTCTATAGATTCGGTGATATTTTTATATAAAGACAGTTTAAAACAGTGCTGAGAGTCAAGGTCAAAGCTGAGTCTTGAAGTAAAGTGCTTTAGAAAAAGTTTCAACTGGGCAGGAGTCCAAGAAAATAACAGCTTGATAGTAACCTCTGATAACTTTAAAGCAAATAGGATATTTCTTGAAAATACATTCTTTGATGCTTCACATTCAAATGTTTCTATTTTTAGTCGGGATCGGAGCGTTCCTTTTTCAGCATGGAGGAGATTGTACGCCCACCTGATGATATTGGCAATTGCTCGGGCATAGGAGCTGGTTAGTGAAAACTCAAGGCGGAGAGCTTGCACTGGTACCGCCTGGGACAACTTCATTAGTTTTCCTAGGATCTTTCCTTCTTTTAAGTCTAAAAAGCTCCATTGAGTTATTGGTGCATATTCAAGAGCGTATGACAGTACTGATGGAACCTTGGCACTGTATACCTTAAGCATAGCAGAAAAATGTATTTGTCCAGATGCAGCGTAAAACCGTGAAAGTGCTCCCACATGCACATCAGATTTCCGAGTCAAATTCAGGATATGGGGCCTATTTTGCAAAGACTTGGTGAAGATTCTTCCCAAGTAGGTATATTAATTTACCACTTCCACCGTTTTTCCCCTAGTGACCAGATGAATTGACTGCTCCTTTTCTTGCCAGAGAATGGTACTATTTTTGTTTTTGAGATGTTCGGTATTAGATAATTTTCCTCTGCATAGTTGTGTAGTGCCCGAAGGCTTCTTTGCAGACCAAATGGAGTTAGATCTAATATAATAACTTCATCTGCATACAGCAAAGTATGTATTTTGTGAGAAGAAATTTTTGGAGGAAAGTTGCAAATCTGCTGTAAACATTGAGGCAAGTCACTTAAATAAAGGGAAAACAATAGAGGAGCCAGAAGGCATCCCTGCCTAAGGCCATTTGGGGTCGGGATAGGATTAGTGAGACCCTTTTCCCTCCCCATTTGGACCTGGCACCAGGTATCTGTATGTAGTGATGATAGTATATGTAGTAAATTGTCCGGAATACCCATTTTGCTGAGTTTTCCCCAAAGTGTTGCTCTGTCCACTCTATCGAATGCGGTGGTAAAATCGATAAAGGCAGCATATACGACCTGAGATTTTATTGTGACATATTTATCTAAGATGGTTTGCAGGACAGCAATATTATCAGTGACTGAGTGCTTTGGTCTAAATCCGGCCTGGAATAGGGGAATTAGTCCAGATGAAAAGGCCCAGTCCTTAAGATGATCTAGTACTGTTGCTGTGAAGATCTTTCCTGTAGCGTCCAAAAGGGCTATCTGTCTATAATTGCCAGGATGCAGCCTTGTACCTTTTTTGTGTATAGGTATTATAATGCTCCCCTTCCAGGACTTGGGAATGTCCCCAGTAGTGAAAATATAGTTAAAAAGGGGGGATAACATTTTACTCCATTCCTTGGGGTTGCATTGAAGGACCTTGATCGGAATTTGGTCCGGACCTGTTGCTCCTGTAGATCTCGCCTTTCTTATATGTAACTCAATAGAAAACGGACTGGAAACTCCACTGTCCAAAGGTTTTATTTCTGGGTTCCTAGCAAAGTGATCACTTATTTCACCGTTAGTGTTTAGTTCATATAAATTGGCAAGATAGAGTTCCCATTCTGATGGAGGCACCGGGATAGCTTGTAATGTTTTTTTCGTACCCATTTCTTTAGCTATAATATTCCAATAGGAACGTTGGTTATTTTGTTTCGCTGCTATCTGCAGGTCTAACCAATTTTTATCTTGAGTTATTCTCTTGTTTTTTTCTTTTTCTCTCCTGCGTTGATTTTTCAATTTGTTGATTTCTAACTGTCTAGCTGGTAGTTTTTCTAAAAACTGTGCTCTTATCAGTTTATTTAGATAATTTGTATTAGTAGCTAACTTTGATTTTTTGTTTTGAATCTTTATTGGTTGCATCAACTTTTCGTGTAATTTTTGTATTAAATTTTTGATAATGATTTCAAAATGTGGTATCGGATTTGCTGAATGCATTACATGCAAAAGTTGCGTTGAATCTATTATGGTAATTATTTTAGTGAGAGTTGTTGAATTCCAGTAAATCCGTCTTTGGGTTGGGTTTGCCAGAACTGTACTGTGGCTGTACATAATTTGGTTTGACTGGGACAGTTGTGTTTTCCACTCTGTACTTAACTGTAGAATAGCATGATCACTACCGTAAACAGAATTAATTTTAAGTTGTAAAACTGATCCAAATAGATCGTAACTACAGATCATGTAGTCCAGTAGCGAAGGATTACAATTTCCATGTCTTGTGTTTGAGGCAGGGATGTCCCCTTCTACGTTGCCATTTATAATTATTCCATTTAACATGGGTAGTGATGCTATTAGGATCTTCCCTCTTTTATCCGCCTTACTTTCTTTAGGAAGAAGTGGAATAGAGATTCCCAGGGCCTCTTCTGAGATCCAATTTGCCCATTTAGATAGTACATTATTAGATATTTTTCCGTTGAGATCACCCATAATGAGAAGTGATGGATAACCATGATTTTCTATTGTTTGTTCAATGTCTTTTAGGGTTTCTATAAAGAGTGCATCCATTTTTACTCCAGGAGGGATATAGATGTTATAAATTAATAAATCTTTTAGAGGTTCTGAAGGGTTTATCTCACACTTGATCTTGATACATTGGTGATTCTTTGAGTTAGTTGGAATTATTTCTTGGGCCCATTTGTAATCTTCATTTAATAGGATCGCTATCCCACCTTTCGCGTGTCCTCGATCAGCCTTCTCTGCAGGGATATCGTATACCAAATATTTCTCCTGATTGAACTTTTGTGTAGACCAAGTTTCTTGGAGGGCCACTATTGCTGGAGAATTTTTTGTTATTTCAGCCATTTTTTCTTTAGTTTTCCCCGCTATGTTCCAGGAGGAGATCGTCAAGCCTGTGCTAAACTGAGAATTTGTTGTCCTTGATTTGTTTATTACTGTTTAGGGTTTCCGAGATCCAGGCCCAGGAATGATCTCTCTTTGTTATTTCCATGCGGGGGATATTTTTACTCCAAATTTCTCTTTCGCCATTCTTTATGGACACAAATAGATTTTCTGCAACTTGATGTAAGGGATTGATCATGGTGTTAGAGGATTGCTTCAATCGCTGCGTTTTGACGGGTAGTTCTGCTATATAACTCTCTTGAGGTTTGTTCTTTAGTACTGGGGTCAGATCATGACCATATTTGTGTAAAGTCTCACACTCCTGTAATATAATTCCTGGTATTACTGGAGACCAGAATTCAACAATCGCTGTAGTCGTGTTTGTTTTTTCTGGGAACATAACTAGTTTTATTTCATTTTGCGCTAAAGATTGTAACGGCTGAATCTTTTGTAGCAGACTAATAATTCGGTCACGATTAAGTGGAGCTTCATCGGAGGGGAATAAGTCTGTGATTTCCAGATAATTAGACCTGGTCTCCTCTATTTGTGGATCCTTTTTTTCAATAGAGAATGGTCTTTTTGGGATCTCTCTTAATGTCGGACTTGTCGGACCTTGTCCTGCTGGTAAGAAATGTGTTGCCTTTGGGTTTAATTTACTCAGTTGGTTAAGGATGTCACTTTGGGTTTTCACCGGCGATTTCAGCTCCTTTGTCTTATTGATCTGAGACATTTCTACACTTTCCTCTTTATCTAATAAAGGAGGAGGGTTATTCTGAAATCTTATTTTATGAGCTTTCTTTTTCTTAATTCTGCTTAGCGCCTATTCCTTTTTAGTCTAGTAATCTTTTGATTTCTTTTGTCATTTGCGTTTTCTGGGCCCTGTGTGTCATCATTAGATAAGTCAATCTCAACAGTTGGTTTAAGATGAGATATTACTGGACTGTTCAATGTAGAGTTTGATTTTCTTTTGAAGAAAATTGGATAGTAAGCTACAGGCTGTTGGGGAGACACTGGTTTGGTTTCCTCCTTGAAAAGGTTTCTGAGAGAGTATATCAGGTTAGGATCCTGTTTACCCTTAGGTTCCTTAGTTTAATTCCTTTCGGTTTGGGTTGCAGCTTCTTTTTTTTGAAGGAGAGGCGTTTTTATTGTTTCAACTTTTGAGTTAAAAAAGAATTCCCCATTACATTTATCACAAACTCCTGTTATTGTTGTTGACTTTATTTGCTCTTTCTTCCTTTTTTCCTCTACTAGAAATTTTAATATTCCTAGTTGGGTATCAAGTCTTTGATCTGAGTTTTCTAATATATTCCCTAGATGAATAAGAACTGCTTCCAGGATATTTTGCAGTGTAAATAGGGATTTGGATATTGGAGTGTAATCATTAGAGAGACCTGTATTTTTAAAGAGAGAGTGATCTGGTGATTTTTCAAGGAATCCCTCTAGGTCTGAGGATTTTTGAGGAGTACTGTTCTGAATATTCTGGGTTTCCTTTTGCGGTCCCGTGTGATATATTAAGTCTTTGATATTAATATCTGGGCAGGTAATGTTATATTCTTGAGATTGTTGTATTTTGGGTGATTCCAGTATTATTGGTCCTGATACATTAGAGGTCGGAATTATTTCCTCCAGATCGATTGGGGTACTTTTTTGAGGATCTTCAGGTGTCCTTTGATTTTGAATTTGAGTTTGATGTGTTCTGTCCTTTCCAATCTCTTCATTCCCTATTTTTTCATTAGCTATCTGAGCTTTTTGTACTTGCCCCTTTTCATCTGGGTTTAATTTTGCAAGATACTTTTTAATCCCAGGAATTACTACAGACTTTCCAGCCCTTGCCGTCTTGCCCGTACTCTTTCTAATTGCCTCTTCCGTTCCCATCCTTTTCATAAAGATGGTTCTCGACCTTAGTTTTTTATAGGTCATTGTAGTGTAGTAAATCCCTTAGTGTTGTTTTTAGTTGTAGTTTTAGTCAAACTGTTTGTACCGACAATATGATACCTGGTGGTTCTTGACCGCCGGTAAGGTTAATATGCTGTCCCCTACTGCCCACTATTTTGGATCCAGCATTAAAGTGAGTACTCTTACCGAGTTTCTAGTCGACACAGTCAGAGAGGTAAAGCTCCAAAGTGCCAGTACACAGGTGCACCGCTCATGCAACACCAAGACTAGCACCCAGTTCCCGCTCCCTGGCTCATTTTCTTATGAGGTTATCAACTTTTCATGCACATCAGAGATTAGTTACCAGGCATTCATTAGATGGTTCTTGTAATAATAGTACCTCTGGTGGCTCCTGCTGTGAGGAAATCCTCTTAGTATTAGTTTAGTTTAGGGCCTGTTTCCCAGTGAGGGTTTTAAGTTCAAATCCCAAACCGTATATTGAATATGGTTAGCCACTTAGATAAGTTTGCAAAACCAATGCGAGTAGTCCATTAAAGGTGGTTTATAGGGGAACCCCTTACAGTAATTTCACAAGGTTCATATTTTGCCGCATTCAAAAAGAAGGGATTGCAGCTCCACAAAAAGAGAAGGAGTCCTTGCGGAATCAGCCACGTACCTGTCACCTATCATGGGACTTGCCTCGTTCTAGGGACTTTTACGGCCAAAATTCAGCTCGCAGCTTCTTGCAGCTCCTCCTGCGTCCGGAGAGCCCTTATGGTTTAGCAGTTCACAGCTCCACACAGCTCCAGACAGCTCCTAGTGCATCCGGAGAGGCCTCGCGATTCAACCACACCCAGGACTCCACTCGCGACTACTGCCGCATCCGGGGGTCTCTCGCGGTCTCCAGCCGCACCCAGGGCACTTCTCTCAGTTCCAACAGATCTTCCAGGAGCCGGAAGCCAGAGTCTTGCCCACCGCTATAAACCACAGCAACAGTGGATGCTCCCCACCCAGGTGCACACAGTGGATTCCGTAGGGGCCGACAGACCTTCCAGGAACTAGAGTCCTGTCTGTTAAAGTAGAACACAGTCACAGGCACCGTTAAGATAAAACACAGTCACAGCTGTCGTTTCCTGGGGGCTCGAGCTAACGAGCTCGTAGCTCCGCACCCGGGGCACTGCACGGATTCCTGTTGTGCCCGGGATGCTTTCGATAAATGGACGGGCTAAGTCCAGCCTCTGTCCACGGCCGGGAGCTGCAGTCGGCGTCGGCGTCTTTCTCGTCTCCTCGCCTTGTTCCTCTACAGCTCTACAGCGCCATCTACAGCCTAGCTTTCAATAGTGCATTAAGCTTCTGCCTAATAGTTAGTTTATATGTTTTGCATGCACTGTAACTAGTTTCATGCATAAACCGTATATCAACATACTATGATTCTGGGAAAATCTCTTCATCTCTCTGTGCCTACCAAATGAAAGGCCCTGAGAGGATGTCCCTTTAGAGAAGCCTTTAAATGTGCTCACATCTGTCAGCATTCCAATCTGAAGCCATTATATCAATACTCTAGTCTTACCTTTATTGTTAAACATTACAAATATTTGCCAGTGATCCTAAACAGATATTTGATATCACAGAAAGCACACACATGCCTGTTTTCTCTTATTATTATACATTTGAAATAAATAATTGCTTGGGACTCAACCCCAACATTCTGTTGTTTTGCCTTTAAAGTGCTCCGAAGCGGCATGTTGTCAGCGGCAACTTTATACAAAGCCATTGTAGTCTACAACCTGTCCAGAACTGTGGTGAATGAGGACTGTAGTTCCCATTGTGCACCAGGCTTATAAATAAAGGTCCAGGAGAGGATGCCAATTGCCTATGCAACAGACTACAGCATATGTCCCAATGATATATTGTTATACATTGAGCAGCACGGCATCTGTGTTTAAAAAGATAGCAATCTGGGGGAGCGTCATATGGCTCCTGCGGCACTCAGCCTGGCACTAGCAAGGCTGCCTCCAACTCTGTAAACTAACCCTGCATGCGTTAATCGTTAAGCAGCTTTTATCTGAGGTCATCTCCTCTGGTGGGCTCCCTGCTCTAATGGACCAGAGAGCATCCCTTTGTCCTTGTGCAGCGGTCACTCTGAGCTTCTATTGTGGTCCGGGTTAAGAGTCAGACTGGGTCACACACACTTGGCTTTGTGTAATGTAACTGGTGCTCATGTAAAGAGTTTCAATACCTCCAAGTCGAGTTTGCACTATATAAAACTGCAAAAAAATGGGAATGGGTTAACTCAGCAGCGACTCAAGACATGAGCACTCGTATTAGTGCCACAAAACAATATACAGGATTGGAGCAGCTAAAAGCACAAGTACCTGTGTTACAGCCAGAAACCAATGAAAAAAAATATTGTGCCAAAAGTTACCCAAATGGCCAGGCGTGAAAATACTCTTTTATTACCTTTATTGTCAAACATTATAAATATTTGCCAATGAACATACAGAGAAATTACATATCACAGAAAGCACACGTGTATTTTTCTCTTATTATTATACATTTGAAATAAAAAATTGCTTTATACTGAACCCAAGCATTGCGTTTTTTTGCCTTTGAAGAGCTCTGAAATGGCATGTTGGCAGAGCCAACATTATACAAAGTCATTGTAGTCTAGAACTTGGGCCAAACTGAGGTGAATAAAAAGTACAGTTTCAGGAGAGGAACTGCTTGCCCCCAATGACAATCATCTATGCCACAGACTACAGCGTATGTTGCGATGATGCATTGTTACACATGGGCTGCAATTTATCGGAATAAGGCTTATCTAGCCCAGCTCAGAAAACATCGAACAGCAAGGCAACTGTGTTTAAAAAGATAAGCCTCCTGCAGGTGTGTCGTACGGCTCCTGCTGCTCTCAGGCTCGCACTAATCAGGCTGTCTCTGGGTCTGTAAACTGACCTCACATGATTTAGTTACTAAGCAGCTGTTAATGGAGGTAGTCTTCTCTGGTGGGCTCACTCATGTTATGGCCAAAAAACAATAAACAGGAACGGAGAAACTAAAAACATGAGCGCTTGTGTTAGGGCCAGAAACCAACAAAAGAAATTGTGCTCCGAAAGTAACATAAATGGCCAGAGTGAAATGAGGCATGTAACAGGGCCAGCGTCCATGGGAGGGAACAATACACCAAAAGGAAGGACAAATGGCAACGATTCACCACTGAAAAGCAATAATTCTTTGAAAGGCACACTAAGGAACAAATTAAAAGCAATGGGTGAGCTGAAAGCCCACAGAGTAGATACAGCATGTCTTGGAAAGACTGCACATGCACTGCCAAGGTCAGACCTGAAAATGTGACTCTGTGCTTATTTAAAAATGAACTCAAGACTTCAGGCAAGGGTATAGGTCATGAGTGCAGTATTTACAAGAGAGATAGGAGCACATGGTCAATCATCAGTACTGGTATGAGCAGAGTCCAATGGATGTCAGAACGGTGTGAAGATGTGATACAAAACGGTAAGCATTATACACTAAATATGGTATAAGTCATGGAGGCCAGTGTTTAAAAGAGAAAATGGTAAGAGGAGAAATAGGAACACATGGACAATCGTAGGTACTGGCTTGAGTCCGATGTGTGTCAGATTAGTGTGAATATGGCTGGGAAATGCTGGAAAACATTGTGGTTATCTGGGATAAGGCAAAGGTGTGAACAAAAAGCAACGAAAAGCCTGCAGGAGAGAGTTGCTCGTGAAGGGAGGGGGGTATGTTCTCAATGTGAGAGGAATCTTTTGGATAGTAGAATTGGTACTTCTTTCCTGAAGATGGTTGTGGATGGGTTGCATCGGATCTTGGGAGGGAGAGAGTTCCAGATTTCAGGGGTAATTCTGGAGAAGGATCTATTGTAAGTTTTATTTTTGTGATTGCTGGGTCAGATAAGGGGGTTATTGTGGTGCAGTGCTTTATGGGTCATGCATGCAATTTGTAGATGGATCCTAGCCTCATAGGGTAGCAATTTCAAAGCTTGGAGGTCAGGGATAATATGATCACTTTTTTTATCCGGTGATGAGCCTAGCAGTCACATTCAAAGTAGCCTTCTGTGGTGCAAGTGCGATTCTTTGGAGGCCTACTAGAGTATCTCTACCATAATCTAATTTCGATAACAAAAGAGCTTGACCCGCTGTTTTGAGGTCTGCCAAAGGGGAGGAAAGATTTTAGTTTTCTTAATGTGTGCACTTGAAGGTTGGCTTCTCTGGTGGTGGAACTGGTGTGCTTTTGCATGGAGAGGACATTGTTCAAGATTATACCTAGGGATTATGCATAGTCAATGATTAGTGGGGTACAGTTCTAGGCAGTCAGATGTGGAAGCCAGTTTTGATACTGGGGGAGATGGCGGGTGGTGAGACCAATTAGAATTCCGTTTTGAGGGCGTTGAGTTTGAGTTGGTTACGAGGCAACCAATGTTCCATTTTTGTCAAGGTGTTTTACTGAGGATGTTGAAGTGATCAGGAGAAGCGACTTTTATGTAAAGTTGAGTGTCATCTGCATACACATGATAGTAGATGTGGGTGAGTTTAAGGATTTCAGTTAAGGGTTCCATTTATAGGTTAAACAATGTCGTGGAAAGAGTTGAGCCTTGAGGTACGCCAAGCGACACTGGCGACTGATCGCAGAGGGCATGGCTGGTTAGGATGCACTGAGATTTATTGTGAAGGAAAGAAGAGAACCATTTTATTTTAGCACGGTACTGGAGAGGTCCATCCTGTTTTCAGGTAGGTTCAAAAGGGTATCATGATTGACCATATTAAACACCACTGACAAGTCAAGTAAGATTAATAGGCAAGACTAATTTTGATAAGGAGAGCGTAGGGCATCATCAACAATGTGGAGCAGTGCAGTTTCTGTGCTATTATATTAGTCAGGGAGTTGGAATTGCTCGATGTGATCGTGGACCTGTGAGTGCACAAATTTTTCTAAGAGTTTGGTTGAAGTTGGTATCTTGGAGACAGGTCAGCAGTTGTTGGGGTCGGACTGGTCGAAGTTGGATTTTTTAGGATAGGAGTAACCGTTGTAATAAAAGGAAGTCCTTACTCCAGGTGTAGATTAGTTAAGATGGTTTATTGTGTTGTTTCCATGAAGTGCCCCGCCATGAGCAGCCTTCCTGCTGCTCAGCCCATTCTCTAACTGACTCTCTCAAACAGCCAACATTCCACCGCATCACCGCACATCAATATTCCATACCCCAGTCACATTGGCTGTGCAGCAAGCATACCCCATCTCTTTTCTCTACAGGAGCAAGAATAACGTTGCTACTACCTCATGCATATCTCACAAATGCATAACAAGAGAAAAGAAATTTGACTCAAAATATCAGGTGGAAATGGTGCAAAGACAATACAGAAACCAGAGAACAAGCATTGTGTCATTTTAAATATAAGCATGGTACATGTCAACATTCAAAATGTAAGCAGAACATATGCTTGTAGCATGTTAACTGAAAAGATAATAAAAGAGACAGTGCATGCAAAACACAGTTTAAATGTAATCAGAAAACATGCGTGTAACTTATTAAATGTAAAGATGGTAAATGATCATGCTTGCAAATATCAAAAAAAATAAATAAATACAACATCACTCACATCTTCTTCCTTTCCATCAAACACAAGCAAAACACACACACTTTGCCACACCTCGCCTCGTCTACTGAACCCCTCATGCTACTAACATACCAGCTGGCTAGGCTGATTCAAAAGACAACATTCAGGAAAACAACCACCAAAGGAGCAGAAGAAACCAACACAAAGGTCCAAACTCAGCACAAATGGGATGATCACCACAATCACCACCACATAGTCATCCAACAACACACCTAAAGTTGGGCAACAAGAAGTCACCTCACAGTCACCTCACACACAACAGTCATCCCAACTGTAATACTCCACAATGAGTGACTTATCCACAAACAGTCATCTCAATCTCAAAAGTCCTCATAATTAGAATTCCTGCGAAATAAGTAACTTATCCATGAGCAGTAATCCAACGCAATGGTCATCCAAACCTTAATCTCTAGAAATAGTTCCTCAAACGCAATGGTCATCCAAACCATAAAATCCTGGAAATGAGTCCTCACACGCAACGTTCATCCAAACCGTAATCCCTAGAAATTAATCCTCAAACACAATGGTCATTCAAACCGTAATCCCTAGAAATGAGTGACTTATCCACACAGTCATCTCAAAACACAACAGTCATTCTAACTATAAAACCAAAGCAACGAGTGACTTTATCCATGCAGTCATCTCAAAGACACATCACAAATGGGATAATCATCACAATTGCCTCCCCTCTGTCATCGGACAACACACCTAAAGCTAGGCGAGTCATCTCAAACACATCGCCCACTCACACCCACACCAATCCTGCACAACAACAGAGATAGGTGACAAATAACCATACACCCCTCACATCATCGCGAACGGGCAACTCACCATAGCAGTCATCCCAATCTCAAGCAACACCCTACAACACTGAGGACGACTTACCCTCACTTGGTCCTCACAATTAAGAAGACGATTGCCTACCCAACACAACACCCTGAAATCGGTGAATAAAGTAAGCATTCTGTAAGACCACACTAAAACGTACAGATGAATAAGCACATACAGTTGATTCAAACGTAAAACGTTTGGAAGAACAGTAAACCATCATGACCAAATGGTACAAAGCACATAAAACAAAAGAAAACAAAAAGAAATCAATAAAAAATCTCAGAAGAGTGACTTCTCACCCGAATTACACCACTGTTCCTGTACCATAAAGGCATAACAAATAGTAATACAGCATAACTTCATAGAAGCCCTCCGAACATAAAATCTGATGTGAAGTGGAACATAAGTACCATGGGCCTCATTTATGAGGCTGTGCGTCACTTTTACGCCGCCGGTGCGTCACTTTCGGTGACGCACACCAGTGGCGTAAAAAATGCGCCTCGTTGCGCCATATTTACAAAGTGACGCATCTAGGTAGATGCTTCACTTTGTAAACCCCTGCGCCACATTACACCTGCGCCAGGTATAATGTATGCAAGGGGGGCGTATTGAAGCAAGGAAGGGTCGTAGAAGTGACGCAGTGGAATCTATGAGATTTCACTGCGTCACTTTTAGGAATTGCCCCATGTGAAAGGACGCATTGCTGGAGTTGCATCACTTTTGTGACAAACTCCAGCAATGCGTCACTTTTGCGCTTACAGATACGTCAGAAATACTGACGTATCTGTAACTCCTTGAGACATGATGCGTCATACATTAAATATGACGCATCAGGAATGTCGCAAGGAGTGCGCACTGAGAAGTGACGCATCGCTGCTTTCACGCAGCGATGCGTCATTTCTCATAAATGAGGCCCCATGTTATTTCACCACCACCGGAAGTCATTTCCAAAGCACACCGTAGAAAGAAACATTAATAGACTACCTTCAAGATCCGCCTTCAATATGAAGACCGGCGATGAACTGTGGTAACCTTGACCTCCTTGGAGTGTGTTCTATCCTCAAAGCAGGACGACACCATCAATAATTCAAGTTTGCTGGATGATCTCCTTCATTGGCAGTGTTGGACTCACACTCCTCACCATCCACCAACACTACAAGAGAGGCATTACAATAATAGAGTTCCATTCTTTCCCCAAAGTGGCCTACAGTGTAGCACCCTGAGAGGCAAAGAAACACTCCAAACCAAGATGGTGACACCCTAACATGAAAGGCGCCTGCTGGCTTCCAGTGCATACGTGCACCAAACATCGTGATCAGCAACACTGGGTCGTCACAGTTCCACCTGCGGCCCTCATCTCACACTGCTGGCTGATCAGCAGGTATAACAGTAACATGCCCACCTTTAAGGCAATCAGGAATGGAGCATTTATTGAGTGACTGAGGTATTAATTATCATAGTCTTTGATGGGAGTATGATATGAATGGCCTTGTTGAGGAGTTTCGTGGGAAGGTAATTGTTGAAGTGGTTGGAGTATTTTAGAGAGTTCAATAGTTTTAAGCTGTTGTTTTTGTTGAAGGTTTTAAAACTAGATCAGGCGGTGTTGTTTTTAGGAATGAGGAGAGGGTTTCTCGGGCATGCTTCCTGATCTAGTGGAGTAAGGTGCAGGGAGAGGTTCTCAAGGAAGGAGTTTCATGGCGTTCTGATTCTCAGTGGTGATCAGCATGGTTTTCTCAGCAAAGAAGGAGGCAAAGGTTTTGCAGGTAGGTAGTGTTTTCTTGTCTGAGGATGGGGGATCGCTTTTACGGTTCATCTGGTTTTTAACAATTTCAAACAGTTTTTTAGGTTGATTAATCGCCATGTTGAGTTGATTTTGGAAGAATGCTGCTTTGGAGCTCTTGGTTTGTTTATTGTTGAGGCTCCATCTTTGTCGTAGACGCTTGTGGTTGGACATAGACGGAGTGTGTCTCCATCCACTTTCTTTAAGTCTGAGTTATCAGCGTTCTTCGTTAAGGTTATTATTGAATCAAGGGTTGGAGCTTTTAAATGGGATTCTCTTTAATTGTCTGGGGGCAAGGGTGTCCATGATTTTTAGCATGGAATTGATGTAGTGTTTAGTGAGGTCATGAACGCCATGAATGGAGGAGGGCAGGAGTAGGATGTTGTTACTAAAAGAATGATGTGAGTGGGTTAATAGTGCAGATGTCTCTGTTCCAATGTTTGGATTTCACTGGTTGGCCCTTGGTAATAGTTGCCCTTTCTGAGATGAGGAAGGGGAGGCAATGGTGGTCAGTCCAGTCACAAGGTAGAATGAATTCAGTTTGTATGTTGTTCTCGCTTGCGATGATTTGATCTAGGGTGGACCCTTTATTATGGGTTGGGTTGTTGCAGGCTTGGATAAGGTTGAGGTCCTGAAGGAAGTGTTTAAAACTGTGCACAATAGGGTCACTGGAATTGGTCCAATAAATGTTGAAATCTGCAAGAAAAATCCTGTTTTTATGTTTTTCATTGGTAGAGAAGATAATCTCCATGATCTGTTCAATGAACCTATGGTTATCTCCGGGTGGGTGGTACAAAGTGTGAAGAGAGCATGTTGAGTTGTCATTGGTGGTGATGTTGATTTTAAGGTATTCGCAGGAGGGCAGTGAGAGAGTGTTTGATTATTTCAAACGTAATGTGGACCTGTGAATGCAAGCTAGTCCACCCCCTGAGCAGCCTGAGTGGTCTAGTCTAATGATGTCATGAGTGGGGGCGGACTAGTAAATCATGAATTGGCATGAGGATTTGTTCAACCAAGTTTCAGTGAGTTTAAGGATGTCAAGGTTAAGTATAAGATTGGCTATGTCTGACACATGTTTCACAGCAGATTAAGAGTCGATTAATGAGCCTTTAAGGTTTGTTTTGGAGGTATTTGTAGATGAATGGGAGATAGAATCTTGTTTGAGGTTAGCTTTATTTATTTACATAGAGCTGGGATAGGATGCCCTGAAAGGGTGAAGAGCTCAGGTCTGGCCAAGTGGACAGTCTGCTCATTGTCATGTGCAGAATGAGCAGCACAAGCAGGTGCCAATGGCCCCTTGCAGTACCTGAAGAGGGGTCACTGAGTATCCCATATCTCCATATATTCATCGGTTTTGGCGCAATGGTGGCTCTATGGAGCGCTGAGGACCTCTGAAGGGTTGGCCATGCAGCCTGCTCGACAGATGCTGCAGGCGGCTGCATTAGGCCCAGGACTTGTTCTAGATGGTGGGCTAGGCCTACCCAAGGGAGCCCATTGGCCCTTTGAAGGTCCATTCAGAAATCGAAGAGTGTACATTGTCTGCCCTGCCAAGTGCCATGCATGTGTTACTCTAACACATTTTGTAAAATTCATTGTATCCCAGCAAGCACCTGTGATGTTCAGTAGCATGTTCTTTCTCAATGTGCTTGCGCTAATGGTACCGATGCCTGCCCTGCCTCCTTTGATTTATTTCTCAGGGGCAATGCAATAGTATCAGTAGCACTTTTCAGGCTCGACAAAGGTGGTGATAGCCCTCATTGCCTGCAATTTGTTTATGCCCTTTTAGGTGGTGGATTGGGCCAGCCCCACATGCATTGCACAGCCTGCTTGGGACCTCAGAGTGAGTGGTGTAGCAATGGGGTGAGGGGGGATTGGGCTCTACAGTTTACAGAGTCAGAGCCAAGCGGTCCTGGACTAATCAGCCTAACTGCTCACTAACTGCAAGCTCGGCTAGGAGGACACCATTAAGATCTCCTCCAGCACATTAAAAGTGAAGAAAACATGTTCACAGTGGCTCCTTCATGGTTGGCAGCACTGGTATGCGAGTCTGAGAGTGTGTACTGCGCATTATTTACTATTACCAGTTTTCTGCTTTGCCCCTCCCATCCATCACTTGATCCTCTCTTCTTTTTATTATGTACCTCTGTCTATGTGTCTTGATCTCTTCCTATCCTTTCTTTCTTCCTACTCTCATCTTCCCCCATTTTACTCGCCTCTTTCTCCAGCTGTTTCATTGTGTTACTTACAACTAAAATCTTTTCCGCGTTGTTTCTCTCACAATCTTCCTTTCCCATTCTCTGTCTGTCCCCTTATGTTTTTCTCCCCACACCTTTGCTTCTGTTTCACTTTCCCCTCTATAGCTCCATGTCTCAAGGAGGATTAAGGTACTAATTCAAAAGGTGAGTTGCACCAGATCCCAGCCATGAGAAGGACCCACCACACTGCTGGGTTGGTTGTCTTTCATTAATCAACAGGCAAGAGAAGGAATCTTTATCCACTAATACAGTCTCACTTTATAGGCTCCGCCTTTTATCTCACTCTGTTTGTCACCCTCACTATCTGTTTGGCTGACTGCCCTCTCAGAAACCCTTTTTCTTTCTCCCTTCCCTTCTCTATTTCTTCCTCTTCTATATTTCCTCTCCACTTCCCCTCTGTTCCCTTTTGCTTAAATCCTTTTCCTTACAAGCCCTATATTCCCACCCCTCAGTCTGATTCAAGATCAGGTAGCAATACCTGGCTAAAGATTTGAGAAGTGGCAGTATTACAAGCAAAGCCTCGTAGTGGGGGCATATCCCCCCCTCCCCACCCTCTTTGAAGATGTAACATATAACTGCACTACCAACTGACACAAGAGCTGGCAGCACAGGACCTATTGGGGGTGGTTCACCTCTCTATCCATTCGGCCACAGCCTTACGCGCTTCGTTGTATAACTTCTTCAGAGGCATTTGGTCGAAAGAAGCATGCAGGGCCACACCCCCCATTTAAACCAAATCGTACGCTGACATTCAGCTGCTCGTTTAAGACTACGTAAAGTTTTGTGGGACGTGTAGTCTGTGTTAAAGTCCACAGATGGATTCTTCCAAAATCAATGTCATTAAAAGCACTTCATGAGCCCCCAGATACAGTGTCTGTTAAATCCCAAAGGGGCATTCCATTCCTGAGTCCCCGTGGCCCCCCTCCAGTTCGTGGGGTGGTGCTCGCTTAGTGGCTGGACGGCCACTTCGATAAATCAGGGCTCAATGGGGTATCCAATACAAGCGGCACTCGAACGCGACTCAGCTTTCCCCAAATAAAGCTTTTAATCGGTATACAGACACCTTCCCAGGTTATTCACACAAGGCATTCGGCCACAGCCTTACGCGTTTCGTTGTATAACTTCTTCAGAGACGTTTGGTCGAAAGAAGCATGCAGGGCCACACCCCCATTTAAACCAAATCGTACGCTGACATTCAGCTGCTCGTTTAAGACCGTACGTGAAGTTTTATGGGAAGTGTAGTCCATGTTAAAGTCCACAGATGGATGCTTCCAAAATCAATGCCATTAAAAGCTCTCCATGAGCCCCCAGATACAGTGTCTGTTAAATCCCAAAAGGGCATTCCACTCCTGAGTCCCCGTTAAGACTCCGTGGTGCCCCTCCAGTTCATATATGTATATATATTCACTGAAAAAACCATAGGTTTTAGCCCATATATAGTTAAGGATTAGCATTTACAAAACCTTAATTTACTCGCACAAAACCATAGAAATTCGCATATATAGTTAGATGCAATAACTATATATCGCGCACCCGCAATCCACTGCTGATCATGTCACATATTACATCATTCATGACATGGTCAGTGACATCACTGATGACATCACTGATGACATCTCAAATGACATCACTGATGACATCACTGATGACTTCTCTGATGACATCTCATTTGACATTACTGATCACATCACTGATGACATCATTCATGTGATAATACGATGAACCTCTTCAGACTCTAATATAACCTTAGATACACTCAATGTAAAGTGACACTCAAAGACTGTCACTCATCCATGGAGTTACTCACACACCTAGTCAGTCATGCAAAGAATCAATCACACCTCCATTTCCTCAACTATACAGTTATACACACCTTACTTATTCAAACATATACTAACACATATTTACTCTCTTATACAATTCCTGATACAAATTCACAATGATCCATACAGCCACTCACACATTCACTGGCTCTTATGCACAGTTATTTATATATGTCAACTCTCACATGTACTGTGTTTTACATATGTACTTACTTTGACATGTAGCACTGAGATATCCATTTACTCACCAATACACTCATGCACACAGTCAACCGCCCATACAGCTGTTTCCACATGCACTTTTGAACCCATACATCTAGTGAATCAACTGCTCACACATCTATGCACAGAGTCATACACCTCCCAGCCACCCACACACACACTCAGTCTCCCATACAAATACTTGGGCAACCAATCAATAACCCATATAGTTACTCATATAGCTACTGATCAACACATGCAGCAGTTTACAGAACAACAGACATAATGATGCACAAATTAAGACAGTTTAGTCACTAACCCATGCCCTCAGTGAGACACATTTAATCACTCACTCATACCTACTAAATCCTTCATCCAGACACTTATACATCCACTCATTCTTCAATATGTAAGACATATTTTAACTTTACAGAAACTTACAGTCACTGGATGTTGTCATCAGTGATGTCATCAGTGATGTCATTTGAGATGTCATCAGTGATGTCATCAGTGATGTCACTGACCATGTCATGAATGATGTAATATGTGACATGATCAGCAGTGGATTGCGGGTGCGCGATATATAGTTATTGCATCTAACTATATATGCGAATTTCTATGGTTTTGTGCGAGTAAATTAAGGTTTTGTAAATGCTAATCCCTAACTATATATGGGCTAAAACCTATGGTTTTTTCAGTGAATTTCAATGGTTTTTTAATAGCAAATATCAAAAGCTGTCAAATGTCAAGTACTGAAGGACTGGGTTCTTTGGACCCAGCGGTGCCAGGGCACAACACCTGAAACCTTCGTGGGTAACCTGCTCCGGCGTACAAGTCACAGAGACACGGGACACTTCCTTCGGCGTCAAAGAGTCAAGGTTTATTTACTGCAGGGAACACAGAAGTCACAGGAAGTACATCGAGTGTAGTTCGGGGAGACTGCTTCAAATTGTATTTGTGGATCGCTCCTTTTATACAGTTTTTACCCATAGGATAACATGATACACAATAGTTTACAACCTGGTTCCCACAAGTCGCTCTCAGAGGGGTCGCTTAGATCACTTTGAAACACACAAGATCCGGAACATAAGTGCGGAAACATTTGGCGGTTCCCAACTGTAAAAACCCATCTTCCCACCATTAGCAAATTCCAATCAGCAGTAAAGTAGATCGAAATAGGAACGAAGACAGGTGCAGAGGAAGACGGAGACAGTAGGGAGATCGGAAAGGGTGTAAAAGGGGAGTGTCGAGAAGCACGAGATACAGGCATCAAAGGGACGTGCCTAATGAGATGCACGGCTGAGACAATAAGCCCATGCGGCAAGATGAGCCTCGAGCGGCGCCATCTGCCTTACAGTAGCATCCCCCTCGTCATAAAGACACTTACAAAGAACATGCGTCTTCCGCCATATCTTGGGAGTCCCAGGGTCGCGAAGCGGACAGCGTCCGTTCGCTGGCTACTTGAGGGCAAGAGACAAAATGGATGCCGTATCTAAGATGGAACCCGTGGGTACAGATGACAAACCCACATAACAAACGAACGGTTTAAGTTAGCACAGCGAAACACCGCACACTTACAAAACTCGTCATTTGCGGTTCATAGATACTAGACTCGACCATATTCGTGCGAGTTAAAAACACCAATTACAATTGTCACGGAACCTCAGACGCTCCTTTTGCCCTCATGTAGGCAAGCACTAGTCGGAATCATACTCGATATTCATCAGACCATCAAGATGTCGCTGTAGCATAGCTCTGTCCAACCGAGTCCCCTTGGTAACAGATGGTTGTCTCATACACGTTGTAGCACAGAGGCCACATAAGGCAGGACCACACTGCACACAAAGGCAACACGTGAACAGGAACACTACCACAACCCCGATGATCGTCAGAATCTTCCAACCCCAAGTCGACACCAGGCCCCAAAACCAACCAAGTAGCGTCCAATCCCCTACATCCACGTGTATGGATTCGGAGATCTTGTGCAACTTCGAGATGGCTTGATAGACAGTAGGAGCATTATCTGGAATGAAAATGCAACAGCTCGAATGGATCACTTTACATACCCCACCGCGATCTGCTAAGACAACATCTAAAACCATACGGTTTTGTAATGTCATAAGTCTCTCCGCCTGAAGTTCTGTGGTGATATTACCAAGGGCACTGGCAGTAATGTTAGCTGTCGATTCTACCACTCGAGTCAAATGTCTCAGGTTCCTACTATTAACCATAGGTCCCCAAAACGGGAGGAAACCCTTGAAAAAGTCTCCTGCCTCTTGACCGGCAGTATCCTCTTCGCTAATTACGCCTCGTACAACTCTAGTCTTATGATAATCGGCATCTACAGTAAACGTCGGAGGCAACAGATTTGCAACAAAACATGAGCCCATGAAGTCTGCGGGCAACCATGTGTATGCACGATCATGACAGATGAAGTACGTACCCTTGGCAGCCAGAAACACAGGGATCGGGGACATTGACAGAACGTAACTTTCAGTGCAAGCACTTACTCCAAGTGAGGCTTGCGAGCCACGACCCACAAGACAAAGATTACCAGTGTGGGGTACGACCCATATTGGAGGCGAGCTTTTAAGCTGCTTTTCATTAGTGAACGTACTATATTCCCCTCTATCCGGTGCCCTATAGGCTTGTACCTCTGCCTTAGGGATGAGAAAAGCATCATAGATCTCATCTTCCAAATCCTGTATTATCATCGATACCACCCACTGCCACGAGGTAGGACCCGGTTTGGGGGAACGTTCTGGAGAGGGGTGGAAACCTAGTGCGCTTCGAAGCATTGTTTGGTATGCTCGAGCTGACCCCTGGGAACTATACGGTAACACCAGATATGGAATTCCCTTACCCGTAGTATGTGGCATCAACCCACACACCCAACAATTAGTAGTGTTAACCACTAACTGATGCTGATGGAGGAGCTGGATAAAGGAATTGTTGCGGAATTCTACACGTCTAGCCTGTTCGTGTTCTGGTAACATATGAAAGGAATGAGGAGAAGCAGTAGAAGTAATGTTAGGGTAAGGAGTAGGAGTAGGGGTAGGAAGTAAGAAGTAAGACATAGTATAATACACCCCACCCGCCAAAAATGCAGAAGCAGTTAAAAACAAAACAAACAACTGGGATACAAAACATTTCGTACGACTAAGTTTCTGCAGCTTGACTCTATATGCCTGAGCTCCTTCCAAATCATTCAGCTTCGAAAATGCCATTTCCCTACGACCGTCCGCAACGTTTCTTGACGCACTTCGTTCTGTGCAGCAATAGTCAATCCCCAGGAGTTCCTAGGAACCGACGGTCTTTAACCTAGTGTCAAGACCTACTGTCCAGAAGGAAGTACGCGCGCGGCCCTACGGCCCTCAATACACAATATGTATATATTAGCACAATATTTCTCAGCTGTGGACAAGGAAGAAGCTTGATATATATATATATACAAAACAATTTTCAATGATACGAATGTTCAAAGTTGATCATGGGAAACGAAGATATTGCAGTTATCAATTTCAGCAAAGCAAGCAAATTTTTTATTTGTCCTTAGTGTGAGATCGCAAAGAATATCGATGTTTCCCGGGACGTGTCTGCACGTCGAACAAAGGATCTGTCGAAGAGACAGCGTCCTGCTGATCAGTTCGTTGGTCTGGTCTTGAGTCTCTTGCTGACAAATGTTCAACAGTGGCTTTCTGCTGCGCTGAGGGTTCTCCAACAAGCTGTGCGTCGCTAAAAGGTACAAACGCCGGCAATGTTTCTGTTTCTGTTGACGCAATGCCTTTCCTTACCCACGGGTCTGCCGACAAAGGAATAGGGACTCGCTTACAATGGGTAGCATGTACCCAATTTTTCCGCCCCTCAAGACGAACGGCAGTCCTCGTGGCCAGGAGCACCTGGTAAGGTCCGGTGAAGCGAGGGTCCAGATTGTTTTTTCGTGAAAAATTTCGGGTAACCACCCAATCTCCGGGCTGGAGCTGGTGGCCTGGACCCTCCGTCTGCGTCGGCAAGGCGTCGTAAACCTGTTGATGAATTAACCTCAGTTTAGCAGTCAAGTCATGTAAGTAATCAATCAACATCGGAAACTCAAGATCAGAGAATATTCCTGGCCTAGGAACCCCCCACACATTCGCAGGACGGCCGAACACTATTTCATAGGGACTGAGCCCTATTCGGGAGTGTACAGTCGCCCTAGTTGACAGTAATGCTAGAGGCAAAGCATCAGGCCACGAAAGTCCAGTCGTAGCTTGAATCTTCGCTAATTTTAGTTTAAGGGTGCCATTGTACCCTTCAACCAATCCAGCTGACTGGGGATGATTGGCGCTATGGAATTTCTGATTTATTCCAAGGCCCTTACACACACTCTTCATCACACTTCCAACAAACTCACTTCCGTTATCTGACCACACGACTCTAGGCATTCCATACCGAGGAAAGTATTCCTTCAGTAGGATTTTCGCAGTAGACAAAGCAGTATTGTCTTTGAGGGGATAGGCCTCGATCCATCGGGAGAATGCGCAAACCACAACCAAAACGTATTTCAGGTTATTGCATCGCTCCATATGGACGAAGTCCAATTGGATCACCTCAAAGGGATACAAAGGAGGAGCAAAACTGCCAGGGGGAGTTGGGGTTCCTTTGCCAGGATTGTACATTATACACACCATACAATTCTTCACCAAACGTTCAGCACACTTAGTAATTCCATCATTCTTCCACACATCAGCCAACAACTTGCAAATACCTTTCGCGCTAATATGTGCTAACCCATGTGCCATTTGCACAACGGCCAGTACATACGCATCAGGCAACATCCATCTTTTCTGATCTGACAAATCAATCCAGCAACCATTCACATCCAACCTTCCCGTACTTTCTTTCCACTTCATCTTTTCAGTGTCGGTGGCCTCATTCTGAATTGCTTTCACACTCTCTATAGTATTCTCACACATACTTGATTCTGTAGGCCACCTAACCGAATTCGTCACATACATTCGAGTGCTAAGGTTCCGGGCAGTCTCCTTAGCAATCTCATCTGCAAACGCATTACCACGACCAACATCATCCGTCACTTTACGATGCGCACTACATTTAACAATTGCAACTTGAGCAGGCAAAGTCAATGCATCCAAAAGATCGTTCACAAGCTGGCCATGCTGTATTTTCGTGCCATGTGACGTCAAGAAACCACGTTCTCGCCATAATCGTCCGAAACTATGCGCTACACCGAAAGCATACTGACTATCGGTGTACACATTCACACGTTTACCTTTTGCTAATACACATGCTCTAGTAAGAGCGATCAGCTCTGCAGCTTGGGCAGAATTCTGATTCAATCTCGCAGTCTCAACAACAGTATTCAATGTCACCACAGCATAAGCAGTAGTCACATCACCATTCGGCAATTTAAAACATGACCCATCCACATACAGGATGCCATCCGGGTCTTCCAATGGGGTGTTTTTAAGGTCCACACGACCTTTTGTTTCCTCCTCTGTCCGCAAGTAACAGTCATGTTCTGTTACTGCATCTGACTCTGCACTAATTGGTAACAAAGTTGCCGGATTTAGGACATTACAACGTTTTATCTGAATGTGGCTTGCCAAGAGCGTCAATTCGTACCCAGATAACCTCGCACTCGTCAAGTGCTGAGTTTTCGTACGGTTCAAAAGAGTATCGACTGCATGCGGAACCATCACCGTAAGCATATTATCCATGACCAATCCTGCTGATTGTCGGATGGAGACCGCAGCTGCCGCAGTTGCTCTCAAACAACTCGGCAATGCTCTAGCTACTGGGTCTAAGGTCGAGGAAAAATATGCACATGGACGTTGCTTACCACCAAAAGGTTGCGTTAAGACGCTTAAAGCACAACCTTCCCTCTCGTGAACATATAACGTGAACGGTTTACTGTAATCAGGGGTACCTAACACAGGAGCCGAACACAATGAATCACGTAATTCAGAAAAACTTTTCTGACATTCTTCCGTCCATGGTAAAGGAGTCGAAACATCCTTGCACGTAAGAGCCACCAATGGTTTCGCTAGCAATGAAAAATTAGGAATCCACTGCCTGCAGTACGATGTGATACCTAGAAAGGCACGCACATCTCTTTGGGTTTGTGGCACAGCCATGCGCGCAATCGCTGCAATTCTCTCTGGGGTCAATCTCCTTCCCTCCTTTGACAATAAGTGACCTAGGTAGGTTACTTCTTGACAACAATATTGGAGTTTAGAAGGTGACACCTTGTGATTTAACTCACAGAGATGTTGCAGCAACGACACTGTAGCAATTTTGCAAATGTCCTGAGTATCAGCAGCCATCAATAAGTCGTCGACGTATTGGATTAAAGCCGCACCAACCGGCAACCTAAACGCATCTAGTTGACCCTTCAAAGCTTGACTGTAAATCGATGGACTTTCACAGTAGCCCTGAGGAGCGCGTTTGAACCGGAAGCTACGTCCACCAAGAGAGAAACCGAAAAGGTCCCTGCTCTCTTCGGCAATCGGGATGCTGAAAAACGCATTTTTCAAATCAATCACCGAAAACCATGAAGCTGTAGCTGGAATCAGAGTCAGTAGCGCCGTAATGTCAGGCACAACAGGGAATTGAGGAACCACAATTTTATTCACCTCCCGTAAATCGATAACAAAACGATAAACAGGCGGTTTGGTAGGATCAGTACGTTTAAGAATGGGCAGTACAGGACTATTGCACACGTTTCCCCGAGTTTCTTCAATGACTTCTTTCTCGATCAAATCATAGATGATCGCTAACAAAGCTCGTTCACCATCAAGGGAGATACGATATTGGGGAATACGTGGCAATCGCACATTCGATTTCAACTGAACAACATAAGGGGAGATATCAAGTAGGCCCACGTCATTTGGACCCGTCGCCCACAAAGATGCAGGAAGAGAACTCAATTCCGGTGGAAGCTTATCGAGGGACAAGTACATGGGAGAGACTACCCTCTCTCCTAACGTAAGCTTTACACCCGCAGGAGAACAATACAAAGTCGCATACAAGCGTTTAAGCAAATCCAGACCCAAAAGATTTTCGCCACAACCAGTAGACAAAATCAATGGAGCTACGAGCTCACGTGGCCCAATTTTAAGGGGCAAAGGGCGCGAAACTGGATTGCTAACGGGGGCGCCAGAGAATCCAACGGAAACATTTGTTAAGCCAGACAAAGGTGCGCCAGGGAGTTTCGAATGCATGATAGAACTTTTCGCTGCACCAGTGTCCAACAGAAAAGGCTCAACGACGCCCGATGTAGCAACTGCGACGTAAGGCCCTCTCTGATCAACCGGAACTGATACCACTCCCTCTCCTTGTCTTTGGCTGTCCTAGTAATTACTATCGTCAGGTCCCTGATCGACGTAATAATCGTCTACATTGTACTGCGCAGATCGTCCTTGCGATGATCCACGTTGATCGAAACAGTTATTAGAATTTGATGAATGGTCAGAGCGATCATTCTGAGCACCACGACCTCTACCACGTGATGCGTGCTGTGCACCACCACGACCTCCTCTAGACGAATTACCACCACTACGGTCATTTAAAACAGGACAATTGAATTTAATGTGTCCCTCCTGTCTACAATAAGCACATTGATTGTACCCTAATGAAGATCTCTGAAAAGATGAATCATTACGCGGCTGCGATCGATTCGATTGCGACTGCGATCTATTCTGCTGAGGCGCATTCTGATTAGAACGCGGCGGATATGCTTGTTGTAACAACACTTTAGTTTTCAGCTCTTTCGTCTTTTTATCGGCACGGTCATTTTCCTCTTTTTCTCTATTTTCGTAATATTGTGCCGTAGCCAATATCTGAGCTGAGGTAGAAACGGCCCATGAACTTTCTGAATTTTTCAATTTATGGCTCAAGTCGGGCAATAAGTTCGATACGAATTTATCCACAAACAACCTCTGTCCACCCTCAGTACCCATATCCTGCCCACTATGATCGACGAATGTTTCCTCGAACCTCGTAAAGAAGTCTGAAACACTCTCATCTTTCTTCTGCTTACAGGCTGACAACTTGTCCCAATTTACCCTCATAGCTGGCATAAGCGTTTTCATTAATGTAATGATTCGCTGGGGAAGAAGTTCAATCAACTGATCGGGTTTAGTAGCAGCCACTTGTCCAGCGTCTGCCGCTGTAATGGCAGCCCAATCACCACCTAATTCATTCGCGTGATCTTGGTGACGAATCTTGGCCCATACCGGTTGCGGTACGACATTGCCAAACAACATGTCGATATCGGCCAGATTCATTATCGTAGCGTCTACGAGCTGCGATAATTCTTTGTAATACCCCGCAGGATTTTTGCGAGGATCAGGCAAAGTTTGTTTCACCTGAAGCACTTCCGATCGTTTCCAAGGGAGGTGTATCCACACTCTCTGGAAATGTGCTGGTATTGGAGCATTAGCATTAGTATTATCAGCGGGTACCCAAACTGGCGGAACTTCACGCATAGGATATTGGCCAGACCCATCTCGTTGTTCAATGTCCTCAACGAACAATGCATGAGGAATAGGAGCGGGACGAAGAGATAGCAACCGCTCAATAGCACGTCGGACATTAGTGTCGACTATCAGTCCAGTTGCGAACTGAAGCCGGAGTTCAGACAGGGCGGTCAGCACCTCGTCAGGCGCATTGGCCGCTATCTGATCATGTAAGAACTTGCACATTTCATCAAACACATATCTCTGAGTAGGTATGTTGAATTGATCAAACGTTTCGAGGACAACACGAGGTGGATTTCTAACAGGGTTTATCATCCAACCCATCGCCATATTGTATAGCGCAACACGTTCTCTATTACCAGGAAGCTGGCTACGTCTCTGTGGACCATCAGAACCTGCAGACCCAAAAACAGGTCCGAGCGACTGAAAGAAGTTTGTCGCAAGGGGAGAATCACGATTACGAGTAGAGGGAGAAGAGTAAGACACAGGACTAACAAGAGAAGGAGTAGAGACGTTAGCAGCAACAGGGGTTAACAACACAGGAGCAGTAGCGTGAGCAGTAGCGGGAACAGGAGTATGTGGAAGCGGAGGAGCAGTAGGAATAGAAATAGGCAAAGGAGCAGGAACAGTCGGAAGAGCAGGTGCAGGTTGAGGAACTGGTGGAGGAATAACAGGTGGAAGAACAGGTACGGCAGGGACCACAGGAGCTGCGGTACCCTGTACGTACGGAGGTGGCGACTTCATAAGATAGGACATTAAAGAATCCTCAACTGCCTCTTCCTTCTTATCCGACTCCGTAGGCAAAACAGGATAGCATTTGTCTATGGACATACGCTGTAATCTCTCAAACACTTCCTTATCCTTATCCTCCTTATCACGCTGAAACTGCTCAGCTTTCTTCACTATAGTAGCAACAGTATCTCGCTGACTACGTTTATTTTGTCTGACCTCTTTCTGTCGGGCTTCTTTGCGCCAGAACCGAAAGGCATCAAACATGGCCGGCCTTGATTTACGTTCGAACAACTTTATTTCCAAATTATCTAAGATCGACGCTTCGAAGCTACCGTGAGGTGGCCAACGAAGATCGCCGTCTTTCTTTGTATATTTGATCCAATAATCGTTAAAAGCAATCGGGCCTAGCCCATGTTTGCTATATAAGTCATATGTAGGAGTTCCAACCGGAGGTATCGGACACGAGTCCTCCAGCAGGGAATCCGCATCACAAGGTCTAAAGCAACTGAACAAAGTACTGCGACCAGGCATCTTGCACACTAGCCGAGTTTCACAAACTTCAAGGGTTACGGGATTTCGGGATTTACCAAGTCCCAGCAAAGAACTAAACCCTCGGTCTTTGGCGGCTGCAGTCGTCAAACAAATACAACAACAACAAAGTACGCTAGCAAAGTGTCACCGACAAAAACACTCACACAGCGTGTACAACAAAGACACCCGCTAAAGTGTCTACAACAAAAACACTCGCTAAAGTGTTTACAACAAAGACACTCGCTAAAGTGCCTACAACCAAGAACTCTGGGAGCGACCCACAAATACTTAACTCAAAGATCAATGGCGTCCTCAGGAAGGCCCGTCAATCGTCTCGCTATACCAAGGTCTACGCCAGGCGCCAAAACAGGTCTACAGTCAGGGCAGCAGTCCGTCGCAGCCGTTAGGAGGCGGGAATCTTCGCGGGAAAAGTCTTCGGGCCACTTATTTCGACAACAGGATCGATGAAGCGGGGTGCACCTTCCCTCGGAGATTTCACACGAAGTTCCTCACGATCGTCGGGCTTGGACCGGTACCACTGATGCAGCCCCACGTTGGGCGCCAACTGAAGGACTGGGTTCTTTGGACCCAGCGGTGCCAGGGCACAACACCTGAAACCTTCGTGGGTAACCTGCTCCGGCGTACAAGTCACAGAGACACGGGACACTTCCTTCGGCGTCAAAGAGTCAAGGTTTATTTACTGCAGGGAACACAGAAGTCACAGGAAGTACATCGAGTGTAGTTCGGGGAGACTGCTTCAAATTGTATTTGTGGATCGCTCCTTTTATACAGTTTTTACCCATAGGATAACATGATACACAATAGTTTACAACCTGGTTCCCACAAGTCGCTCTCAGAGGGGTCGCTTAGATCACTTTGAAACACACAAGATCCGGAACATAAGTGCGGAAACATTTGGCGGTTCCCAACTGTAAAAACCCATCTTCCCACCATTAGCAAATTCCAATCAGCAGTAAAGTAGATCGAAATAGGAACGAAGACAGGTGCAGAGGAAGACGGAGACAGTAGGGAGATCGGAAAGGGTGTAAAAGGGGAGTGTCGAGAAGCACGAGATACAGGCATCAAAGGGACGTGCCTAATGAGATGCACGGCTGAGACAATAAGCCCATGCGGCAAGATGAGCCTCGAGCGGCGCCATCTGCCTTACAGTAGCATCCCCCTCGTCATAAAGACACTTACAAAGAACATGCGTCTTCCGCCATATCTTGGGAGTCCCAGGGTCGCGAAGCGGACAGCGTCCGTTCGCTGGCTACTTGAGGGCAAGAGACAAAATGGATGCCGTATCTAAGATGGAACCCGTGGGTACAGATGACAAACCCACATAACAAACGAACGGTTTAAGTTAGCACAGCGAAACACCGCACACTTACAAAACTCGTCATTTGCGGTTCATAGATACTAGACTCGACCATATTCGTGCGAGTTAAAAACACCAATTACAATTGTCACGGAACCTCAGTACGTGATAGGTAAAAACATTTTCGTATTTATACACGCTGATGTGCTTTGAACGCTGCCCCCCCCCTCTTTTCTCTTAGAAGTACTCTCTCTTTGCAGATAGTGAAGGGTAGTTAACGCAGGCCTTTGCCCCCGTTGTAATCCGTCGTGCCTGCTTGTCTCTCCATTTGATTGATTGTTATCCAAGCATTTACTATTTTAGAATTTATTCTCTTTGGTTCATTCTCTATTTACTAACAAGCACAAAGCCGCAATACTCTGTTTAGTCTTTGCAGATAGTGAAAAATCGTGTAAAAAAACAAATAAAATAATCGAGCAAAATCAGTAGGCCACTAATGGGATCTCTTTTTGACCTCGCTAAAATAGAAACATTAGGAACAACCCTTCATGAGAAATACGAAACTGGTGAGATGAACTGAGCTCCACACCATGATGGCTGCAAGACAGCTCGGCTCCGCCACCCACCCCACCCAAAATAACGATAAACTCTATGCAAATATTATAAATATATACAACACACCAGCAAAGTAACAGGGTAAAACATTTTATTAGATAACTATTTACATAACTATTTTATACTTTTTGTTGCCTGATCCGGCTAGCTCAATCGATCGAGCATGAAACTCATGCACTCTGATAGCAAGCGTTGCTGCTGATGCTATGCAAACAAAAACTGGTTTTCAGTTTGCACATTCTTCAAGATTTTTCATCCAAGGCTGGTTGAGAGTTTGTAGAACGATGGGTTCAGATTTTCAACATACGGTGTGGTGGCGCGGACTGGGAGGGTGCGCTTGACTCCTGCCCCCTCCCCAAGTCGTGTTGCCCTGGCGTGGCCTAAGATCGCCCCCGACATAGGCGGCCGGCTCCCGGGGTCCGGCGGAACTTTTTGCCTTTTGATGACTCTTCCATTATGGACCTTATCCCACAATCCGTTTGACCTGAAGACACGCTGTAGTGGGGCGCCCCTTTACCGTTTCAGTTGCCATTCCGCCCGCTTTTGCTACACTGTGCCTCTTCCGCCATTCAGCTGTTTACCGCCCGCTCTTGCGACTACAGCGTCTCGCTCACCATGTAGTTGAGTTGCTCCCGCTCTTGCGATGCAGCTATAGGCGGCTGCCACAGGACTCTCAAAATGGCGGCCGCCTCTTCAGATTTGGGCGTGGTCCACTAAAATGGCCATGGGACACCTTGGAACTCGGACGCTTGTCTGCTAGGGCTTGAGCCCCATTCTCGAAAGCGTCCACTGAGCCTTGAAGATTCTACAAAAGTCTGGGGGGCCCCCGACTCCCGCAGGCTTCTGGTGGGGAGCGGCTGCCATGATTGCTTGTGGAATGGCCACAACTGAGATACGAGATGGTGGTGCTCTCATGCTAACGCCAGCTTCAGTCTGAAACATCCAGAAACACTGTAGACTACTAAGCATGAGCGAATTTTGCGGATCTCGCGTTCGCGAATTTTGCGGATTTGCGGATTCGCAATCCGCAAAATCCGCGAATTCCCGCGAATTTGCGGATTTTTTTTTTTTTGTGTTCGCCCGTGTTTCTGCCAGTTCGCGAGGGTTTTGTACACTTTCGCAAATTGCGAACTTACCTGTCGGGTCGCAAGTTTCGCGAACTTGTTGTTTCTACGTGTCCAGCCTGTTTGGGACACTCTTCTTCATCACTGCCACTCTCTGTCACCACTGCCACTCTCTGACTACTCATGCCACCCTCTGGCCCACCCATGCCACCCTCTGTTTCATCACCACACCCTCTGGTTGTCCAGTGTACATTATTTTCGGCAAAGCAAAGCACACCTTCCCTGCCTCAAGTGACCTGAATTAATTTGGGGCTGATTCATGTGTCACAGAATATTTTTTTAGCTGGCACCTGCTTCCTTAGTGCGCCCTGATTAGTGATCTTTTGCACTTGCTAAGTGCTTTCATTGTTGCAAAATTAGTTACAACACCTGCCCTGCCCCAACTGACAATAATGAATTAGGGGCTGATTAATGGATTTTAACTTCCAGCCTGGCTCCTGCTTGTCTCCCTTAGCTGTAATTCAGGACCTTTGTGGCATATGTGTAACTATTCTGAGGTTCAGAGCAGGGTCACATACTAGTTTCAACTGGCAACTGAACTCTGGAGGGGCCCCTCAGGAAGCACTCCAGGAAATGGCTACTAATGATGAGCCTGAACTTTTGAACCTGGTAAGTAGTTACTTTCAGTTTTGCTAAAATCGTATTTCTGCAATTTTGCACTTATTCGCGGGGCGCGAACTCACGCGAACAGTGCGAACAGTGCGAGCAAAATCCGCTGCTCGCGGATTTGCGGATTTTGCGGGAAATTCGCAAATCTCGCGGATTGCGGATTTCCCGAAAATCCGCAAAATCCGCGAGCGGAACGGATTTTCCGCCCACGCCTAGTAGACTACCAATTCGATCAGTTCCGGTAGCGCCCCAACGTGACCCGGTAGGGAAGAACTTGCCCTCCCCTCTTTGACTGATGGTTCTTGTAATCATAACACTAAATTATACCTGGGGGTCAAAGAAGGTAAGTCATTCAACATGGATCACAAAACCAATATCATGCAGATAACACCAGTGAGAGAACACCATGCACACTAGTTTATGCTGGCCAAGTCAAGGCTCAAGAGCATATGGAGAAAAATATTCCCATCAGAAGCCACACTGTACCGCCCTCTTTCTCATCATTTGGGTTCTCCTTACCCAGGAGACAAAACGGCCGGTCTGATGTTACCGTGACCGATAGATGTGGCAAGTGGGTAGTATGTGTTGTTACAAAGAATGGCTACTGAAAAAAAGCAGTGTATAGTGATAGGAGTGAGATAGTGAGGGGTTGTACTAAAATTAGGTGAATCGGGTAGAAAAACAAATTTTATTAGTATCTCCCAATCCCTAAGGTTAAAAAACAAGTGTAAGTGCGGGTTTGAAATAATAACCGTACTTAATAGTGGTCAACATGTTTCTGCATCATTAGAAAAAAGTTTCAAATGCATTCTTCAGGACCTTATGATGTTAAAACTACTGCTTTATGTGAAAAGTAATAAAATGATATCACCTGAGGATTCCAGGTAATGTGTTCAACCATATACTGTTACCGCATCATACCAAACGGTATTGGATCCAAACAGAAAGACAAACAAACAAGAAAGAAAAAGGAACATGAATGTATCATATTCACGTGGTTTTTATCAATTAGAACCACAGTGCGATGGTTGCGCATTCACACATATCAGAAGGTGAATTCTAATATGGACACTCACCCATACGTAGTGGTTGAGAAGCTTCACCCCACCTGGCTGCGGCTCAGGTATGTGGAGCACCGCTCTAGAAAATGAGTCGTTTATTGAAAAGAGTTTAAGTAAAGGGAAAAACAATTATGGCTCAATTATGGCTCAATTACTCCATCAGATAGAAAGTGGATTGCTCAAAAGTAACCTTACTTATACCGATCCCCAGCAATCGGATGTGTAACTACGTTGCTCAATTTAAAACTCAATGTGCCTCGCAAACGTCCAAGCCAGGCCTGGAAAAATACTCATTACGGAGTTTAAAAGTGTCTATGAGAAGGACTACCTGCGCTGCCTGTCTCATGCGTTTATATTGGCGAATATCGTTAGACGCGTGCTAACTTGCATAACACAAGCTTGGCTCGACAAAATGATCAAAGGTGTCTATGAGAGTATGATGTTGCGCACTTTACAGCGTCAATCCGCAAGCCAGGCTTAGAGAAATACTCATTGCGGAGTTTGAAGATGTCTATGAGACTTACTGCCTGCACTGTCTGCCTCATGCGCCGAGTGACGAAAATTCGTCAAACGCGCGTTAGCTTGATGCAGGCACGTAGAAATCATATAGTCAGCTCACCTGACCGTCGGTGTCTCCTGACAGTCGTCCGAGCTGTCTGGGGGGGCACCGCTTGTTGCAACGAAGAGATGTTTATGCGTTCGCTCTCAGTCAATGGAATCACATGATCGGATGCGGTCATGTGATTCGCGGAGCCAGTTTGGCCAGTTTCTCAGGGTGCAAAGAAACTGTTCCAGCAAAGAGGCCTTTAAGATCCACTCACAGAATTTGGAAATACAATTGAGTGAGAAAAACTATCCAAAAAAGATTATCCGTCAGTCCAAAAAGAGGGCATCCAATAATAACAGAGAGTCTTTACTTGAGATACATCCTCCAAAAGAAAAAAACAATCGGATCGCCTTCGTGAACACATTTAACAGCAGATCGAACCAAGTGCAAAAGATCATTAAAAACACTGGTCGATTTTAAAATCTGGAGGCGATGATGTCCCTTTACCAATCTTTGCTTTCAAGAGAGGACAAAATCTCAAGGACCAGTTGGTCCACACACGTCCACGGAACAAAGAATCAAGACAAGTGGGCACATTGTGGGACTTGCCACCTGTCGTAGGTCATCATCCTTGTGGGGCTTGTACTGTATGTCCCCAAACTTGCAAATCCACCAGCATTGACATAGGGACAAACAGACCATGGACACAAACTAGGTTTACTAACTGCAATAGCAGCAACCTCATTTATCTGATAACATGCCCGTGCCGACTCCGATACGTTGGCATGACAACCAGAAAAATAAGGGCACGAATACAAGAACATAAGAGCACAGTACGATGTCGGAAACAGGCTACTCGCCTAACTGCACACTTCTTGGAGAAAGGACATGGCCCTGATGAATTTTGCTGGACAGTACTTGAACAACCACAAATTCCCGAGTTTTGCACTGACATCAGTCGTTTTCTATTCAAGATTGAACAGAAATGGGTCTACAGATTAAATAGTGACAAAGAGGGACTCAATGAGCCCATACCTTGGATGTCCCTCTAGATAAGCATCCCATTCTGTTCAGTATTCACAATTTGGTCTGCCTCAGTATAACATTCTTGCAGCTGGGTTATGTTATACACTAAAACACCGAATACATAACCTATGCTTAAGGCTTAGAATATTCAAATACGCACTCCTATAATCACATCAGTAAGAGTCCATTTCCTGTTAGTTAATACAGGTTTGTCTGGTCTGCCTTAGTATAACAATCTTGCAGCTGGGTTATGTTTTATACTAAAACACCGAATACATAACCTATGCTTAATACGCACTCCTATAAACAAGCACATCAGTAAGAGTTCATTTCCTGTCAGTCAATACAGGTTCCCCTAATAATAACATTTACAGTGTCTTATGGACGAACACAGGTCACTTAGTGCAATACCCTTTGTTTAAAATATTTTTTTTAAATATTGTTAATATCATCTTCCACTCTAAAACCAATGAGTACTCCCATCATGTTTTCCCATAACACATCCACAGCGTCTCATGGATGAATACGGTCCACTCAGCGCAATGTTATGTCTCCAAAGCATTGTTTCCAAAAACATCGACTCTGGAACTACATTTCCCAGCGCTCCGCGAATCACATGACCGCATCCGATCATGTGATTCCATTGACTGAGAGCGAACGCATAAACATCTCTTCGTTGCAACAAGCGGTGCCCCCCCAGACAGCTCGGACGACTGTCAGGAGACACCGACGGTCAGGTGAGCTGGCTATATGATTTCTACGTGCCTGCATCAAGCTAACGCGCGTTTGACGAATTTCCGTCACTCGGCGCATGAGGCAGACAGTGCAGGCAGTAAGTCTCATAGACATCTTTAAACTCCGCAATGAGTATTTCTTTAAGCCTGGCTTGCGGATTGACGCTGTAAAGTGCGCAACATCATACTCTCATAGACACCTTTGATCATTTTGTCGAGCCAAGCTTGTGTTATGCAAGTTAGCACGCGTCTAACGATATTCGCCAATATAAACGCATGAGACAGGCAGCGCAGGTAGTCCTTCTCATAGACACTTTTAAACTCCGCAATGAGTATTTTTCCAGGCCTGGCTTGGACGTTTGCGAGGCACATTGAGTTTTAAATTGAGCAACGTAGTTACACATCCGATTGTTGGGGATCGGTATAAGTAAGGTTACTTTTGAGCAATCCACTTTCTATCTGATGGAGTAATTGAGCCATAATTGAGCCATAATTGTTTTTCCCTTTACTTAAACTCTTTTCAATAAACGACTCATTTTCTAGAGCGGTGCTCCACATACCTGAGCCGCAGCCAGGTGGGGTGAAGCTTCTCAACCACTACGTATGGGTGAGTGTCCATATTAGAATTCACCTTCTGATATGTGTGAATGCGCAACCATCGCACTGTGGTTCTAATTGATAAAAACCACGTGAATATGATACATTCATGTTCCTTTTTCTTTCTTGTTTGTTTGTCTTTCTGTTTGGATCCAATACCGTTTGGTATGATGCGGTAACAGTATATGGTTGAACACATTACCTGGAATCCTCAGGTGATATCATTTTATTACTTTTCACATAAAGCAGTAGTTTTAACATCATAAGGTCCTGAAGAATGCATTTGAAACTTTTTTCTAATGATGCAGAAACATGTTGACCACTATTAAGTACGGTTATTATTTCAAACCCGCACTTACACTTGTTTTTTAACCTTAGGGATTGGGAGATACTAATAAAATTTGTTTTTCTACCCGATTCACCTAATTTTAGTACAACCCCTCACTATCTCACTCCTATCACTATACACTGCTTTTTTTCAGTAGCCATTCTTTGTAACAACACATACTACCCACTTGCCACATCTATTGGTCACGGTAACATCAGACCGGCCGTTTTGTCTCCTGGGTAAGGAGAACCCAAATGATGAGAAAGAGGGCGGTACAGTGTGGCTTCTGATGGGAATATTTTTCTCCATATGCTCTTGAGCCTTGACTTGGCCAGCATAAACTAGTGTGCATGGTGTTCTCTCACTGGTGTTATCTGCATGATATTGGTTTTGTGATCCATGTTGAATGACTTACCTTCTTTGACCCCCAGGTATAATTTAGTGTTATGATATTGTGTTTGGGGTATGTACCTGGTTGGTCGTTAAACCTGCCCTTAGACCCTCCTCTCATTGTTTGTTGTGTATGTGATGGTTCTTGTGGCCTGTCCCTTCTGTTGTCATTTAACAGAACTTTTTAGACTGCTGAAAGGGGTTGTGTTCCGACTGCTGGTTGGTGGAGACATTTTGACTATATTCTGGACCTACGTTGTCGCGTAATGCGTTATGTGACACGCCGCGTTAGCGCACCCGGAAGTACTCCAATGCGCGGAGCGCAGCTTCCCGGAAGGGATCCAGGGCGCGGCGCGCAGCGCGTAACGTAAGCATAACAGGTCATGTGACTTGTTAATAAAACTTTTCATTGGTTCATTTTACTTTTGTTATTCTAATGATGAAAGGCTTGGTCATATGACCTAAAAATTACGCTTTTTATTGCTTTCGAACATTATTTTTTCTTAAACATATATGTTATAATGTTCCAGGCTAATGTATTTTCCCGTAAAATTTACAACTGTCCTGCAAGTAAAATATATTCCTTTTTCTAGAAAAAGGGCGTTTCTTCGTCCCATGACGGAGCCGTTGAGCAAAAGATGCTCGGCCTGCTGTCTTAGTGGCCGATACGCCTGAATATCAGATTCTTATCGATCACTTTATGTTGCAGGAGTAAAAAACACAACAGCCCTTGACCATTTATCTTTACTGCGTTCCTGCGTATTATACCTTTTATCCGTCATGTAATTGGACTGCTTTATTTCACTTGCCTTTTACTGATTCGAAAACAGTGACTAAAATTAAAAACTTTACCAATGTAAATACTACTACCATGTTTTGTTTTAAAAACCTTTATTGTGAAAATGTCAGTATACAAATACGGGCCTATAACCACTTGGGCCGGCCACGGAGCAAACTGGAATTGTATATGATGAGGAGACATTTACACTGAAGAGGAACGCAACGAGCGGGCCATTAGGTTGCAAGAACTAAGGTGTCTAACAGTTGCGGAATCGGTGGACGTACATTTTGTAATTAAAATACGACAGGGCCACTTACAATAAAATTATCTAGATATACATTTGCGGGCAAGTACCATGGGTGACGTTAATTCGAACTTTCAATAGTACAGTAATCAATAACACATCAGAACTTAATATCAATAGGGATGTCGAAATATTCGATCAATTCTCGTTCCCGCACGCCATGTGCTTCAAAACTGCATACGTATCTCGTGATATCAAGGTTGTGCAACCAGTACACAACAAGGAGTTACGAGTCCCATTTATACCGGCGCCATTTTGGGCGAGGCCGGGCAGGTCCAGGATATAGTCAAAATGTCTCCACCAACCAGCGGTCGGACCAGAACCCCTTTCGGCAGTCAAAAAAGGTTCCGTTAAATGACAACAGAAGAGATAGGCAAAAAGAACCAACAGTCAAAAGAGAGGAGGGCAAGATCTGAAGCCATTGTTCTACAAACTCTCATCCAGCCTTGTATGGAAAAATCCTGAAGAATGTACAAACTGAAAACCAGTTTTTGTCTGTATAGCATCAGCAGCAACGCTTGAGTCAGCTTTGTGTGAAGCCGCCATTTTGATTCAATCAATAGCGTCCCCCTGCACACATTCAGGGACCTGGTCGTGTCTTCAGGTCAAACGGATTGTGGGACAAGATGCAAAAAGGAAAAGGAAAAAAGTTCCGCCGGACCTCGGGAGCCTGCCGCCTATGTCATGGGCGATCTTTGGCCACACCAGGGCAATAGTGAAGCTGCAGCAGGTGCAAATAAGCTTCAGACAGTGTTACAAGCGCTGCTCAGAACTCTCAACTCCGTGCCATCCGGATCTTGGCGCCTTGTGCTGGTTCCGACCTATTCACACATCGGTCCGCTACTGACACCACCTCATAGGCCAACGGGACACCCCACGCCGACTTTCGGCGCAGCATTGTAGGATGGCCACACCAGTGCGGCAACTTGCTAGACACCACCTCGGTGCCATCCAGATCTCGGCGCGTTGTGCTTCCTTCGGCCTACTGTAGCCGCAAGTGCAGACGCAACTCAGCTGGATAGCGAGTGAAACACCAAGGGGCGCCCCACTGCTGCCGAGGAGCCTCCATCTTGGGGGCGACGCACAGCATCACATTGCTTTCCAATGCAGTCAGATCCCCAAACAGCCCCCACTGACTGACGCGACCTCACAGGCCAACGGGGCGCCCCACGCCAACTTTCGGCGCAGCATTGTAAGATGGCCACACCAGTGCGGCAACTTGCTGGACACCACCTCGGTGCCATCCGGATCTTGGCGCGTTGTGCTGCCTTCGGCCTATTCGCACATCGTTCCGCTACTGACGCCGCCTCACGTGCCAACGGATTTTCTACGCTTTTTATAGCAGCGCGTAACGTAAGCATAACAGGTCATGTGACTTCTTTATAAAACTTTTCATTGGTTCATTTTACTTTTGGTTTCCTAATGATGGAAGGCTTCATCATATGACCTAAAAATAACACTTTTCATTGGATTAAAACATTTTTTTTTCCCAAACGATGAAAGCCCCACCTTGTTTCTAGATGTTTCAAACTGAAGCTGGCGTCAGCCTGAGAGCACCACCATCTCGTGGCTCCGTCGTGGTCATTCCGCGAGCAATCATGGCAGCCGCTCCCCACCGGAAGCCTGCAGGAGTCGGGAGCCCCCAAGACTTTTGTAAAATCTTCAAGGCTCAGGGGTCGTCCGAGTTCCAAGGTGTCCCTGGGCCATTTTAGTGGACCAGGCCCAAATCCGAAGAGCCGTCCGCCATTTTAAGAGTCCTGTGGCAGCCGCCTATCGCTGCACCGCAAGAGTGGGCGCAACTCAACTACATGGTGAGCGAGACGCTGTAGCCGTAAGAGCGGGCGATAAACAGCTGAATGGAGGATGAGGCACAGTGTAGCAAAAGCGGGTGGAATGGCAACTGAAACGGTAAAGGGGCGCCCCAGTACAGCAAACGAGCCTCCACCTGGGGAGGCCCGTTCACGCCGCCTCACCCCCCCTCCCCCCCCCAGGGCGCCCCACGCCGTTTTTCGGAGCAGCATTGTAGGATGCCAAAACCAGTGCGACAACTTACTGGACATCACCTGGGTGCCATCCACATCTCAGCGCGTTCTGCTGCCTTGGGACTATTCGCACAACAGACCGCTACTGACGAGGCCTCCCCGCGCACCCCCCGGGACGCCCCACGCCATTTTTCGGAGCTGCATTGTAGGATACCAAAAAACAGTGCGGCACCCAGGTAACATCACCTGGGTGCCGTCCAGAACTCAGCACGTTGTGCTGCCTTGGGACTATTCGCACAAAACACAGCTACTGACCATTGTTGCTTCTTTTTTCAAAAAAATGTTTAAATGTATTTACTGTTTTTGTTGCGTTCTATATATTTATAAGTTATTACAATGTGTTATAATCCTACTACTTTGTTGGAGTGCTATATATTTTTAATGTGACACATAATTGTAAAAACTTTGATGTACAAAGAGGCCTCCCTGCAATCTTCCGCTTCAGGCTCGGTCCCACACACCCTCACAGTGAGAATCCCCTCCCCAAGCACAATACAGGATGGTTATCAGATAGTAGGAACGCGTGTGGTGTGAAAGATCTCATCGGGTGGGGGCCTTGATCTACTGTAACTCCTTTGAAGAGGGGTGATTCTCTACAGCTGGGGCCATAAACTACATCTGCAGGGCTAGGTGATAGCCTAGGACCGGCCTGGACAATCGGACACAGAGGAAGAGGAGTGTCAGAGGGTGCGGTAGTGAATAGGGTGAAAAGGTGGTGTCGGGCGGGCACAGGGTGTGATTCTCAGGGAAGAGCAGCGCACATGGGAGGAGGTTTCTGGCCCATGCATGAGAGAGAGAGCGGGGGTGACCAGTGCGTGGGGGAGATGCTTGCGAGGGTGGGGAGCCATGCTGAGGATCGGCGGCGTGCAGAGAGTGGGTCTGGTCAAGGCATCTAAAATGGCTGCCGTGCTCAACAAAAGTGTGGCATTGCAAAAAAGACAAGATGGCGCAGACAATGTTTATCAATAAGGATTAATTTATAACAATTATTTTTAACAAAATATTTACTCGCAGTGACAAAATGGCGGTCAACAGTTCCTGATTTCCATCAAATCGAACGTTAACAGACGTCACGCAGCAAAAAAAAAAAACGCTCACGCACAGCCGCTGGAAGACATGTATCAACATATATGAGCCTCCTCAGCCACCCTCAGAAAACATAAGGGGTCAGGATACGTCTCCCATACCCCCTTATACCTAGTAATTTAATTAAATCGAAACACAAAATGGCGAATTCACGTTTCGCTACCAGTTTGCGACCCGGTTCGCGAACCGAGAAGCGCTTCTACCGCGAAAAATCAAATTTTTATTATTTGCCCCACGGGACCCTTTAATAACCCCAACATCATTCCTAGGGGGTCAAGAGGGGTCTACCTAGCCCCCTTTCATTAAATTCCCCCTTCGTTTTTCTCCTCCTCTTGTCTCTCGATCCTACCGAGAGACAAGATGGCGGCCGCACCGGACTGTTTAGAATGTTGACAGACACCGGAGAGCCAATCAGCTTCGCTACGCAAAGCTCCGTTACGCGAAAAGTACGCGATCTGGAGCGCTATCTGGGACGCTGTCACAGATATATCTGTTTTTTAAACGTTAATTTCTCAAAATCCACTGGAGCACATATATTGAGACCCAGCAAAGGCACATCGGGCTAACAGTCCCTATAATTTTGCCAAATTTCGTGCAAATCCATTCAGCCGTTAGTTTGCGACCCGGTTCGCGAACCGAGAAGCGCTTCTACCGCGAAAAATCAAATTTTTATTATTTGCCCCACGGGACCCTTTAATAACCCCAACATCATTCCTAGGGGGTCAAGAGGGGTCTACCTAGCCCCCTTTCATTAAATTCCCCCTTCGTTTTTCTCCTCCTCTTGTCTCTCGATCCTACCGAGAGACAAGATGGCGGCCGCACCGGACTGTTTAGAATGTTGACAGACACCAGAGAGCCAATCAGCTTCGCTACGCAAAGCTCCGTTACGCGAAAAGTACGCGATCTGGAGCGCTATCTGGGACGCTGTCACAGATATATCTGTTTTTTTTAACGTTAATTTCTCAAAATCCACTGGAGCACATATATTGAGACCCAGCAAAGGCACATCGGGCTAACAGTCCCTATAATTTTGCCAAGTTTCGTGCAAATCCATTCAGCCGTTCGAGCTAAAAGTGAGGCCAAAGGCCCTATGGAAAAATGAATGGGAAAAACGCGTTTTGGGACCCCCCTTTTTTCTCGGCTCCCCCTTGACGGAACCCCCCCAAATTTTCCTGAAAATTTCAGCCGATTCCGTCCACAAACACCAAAGTTATTAGACATAGAATTTTCAAAAGTTCCATAGAGAAAAAATCCTAACTATATATACCTACTGGCGACCGCCAGTAGGTAATATATATATATATATATATATATATATATATATATATATATAGATATATATATATACATATATATAAAGCTCCAAGACATCCTACAGGAAAGACTGTAATAGACAGCAGCACTCGTAGGGGTGGTTTCACAAAAGTTGTTTAATTGGAAACCTTCAGCACATCAACAAATGCTTAGCGGGGGTGTACCCGTTATTCATATAAAGCTCCAAGACATCCTACAGGAATAGCCTGTAACAGACAGCAGCACTCGTAGGGGTGGTTTCACAAAAGTTGTTTAATTGGGAACCTTCAGCACATCAACAACTGCTTAGCGGGGGTGTACCCGTTATTCATATAAAGCTCCAAGACATCCTACAGGAATAGCCTGTAATAGACAGCAGCACTCGTAGGGGTGGTTTCACAAAAGTTGTTTAACTGGGAACCTTAAGCACATCAACAACTGCTTAGCGGGTGTGTACCCGTTATTCATATAAAGCTCCAAGACATCCTACAGGAATAGCCTGTAATAGACAGCAGCACTCGTGTGTATATATATATATATATATATATATATATATGGTTTCAACAATAAATATTTACTGCTACCATTTAAAGGTTTGGCTGTACCTGGCCTCACTAAAGAAGCTAAAATAAATTGTTAGCCATGGGTAATCTCAACATGCTACAACTCAATGCTTTCCAATATGACATCAGTACAGTTCACAAACCACTTGTGAGTTGATGCTCTTGCCCATTTAATCAAGAAATGATTCCAAAAGCACAGTTTTGTATGCCTGGTCATGTACAGGGACATTTTAAATACCTTCTTCATTTCTATATTCGTTTTGAAGCTTGAGGAAACAATAAATTAGATGTTTTGGAAACTCTTTTATGTTATTGTAGAATCTACAGGAACCTGCGACGTTTGGGTTTATACACACACCTCTCATTGTTCCTCCTATGAGAAAAGCTCAAACCTTAATTCTTTAAACAAAATATATGAAGCAGGTTAACAAATATCTCTACAGCTTACTGCAGGAGAAGGTGATCTGCCGCAGCTCAGCATGTTTTCTTTCAACAACTAGTAAGTTCTACTCTGTATGATTTGTAATTTAGATGTTTTGTCAGTGTCCTTTTAAATACACCATGTGCCAATCTAATTAGTCATACCTCCTGTATAGCCAATGATAATAGTATGTGAGTATGAATGTAAACCATGTGAATAAGGGGGAAGTCCTTGAGCTGAGCAACTCCAACAAAAGCTGAGATTTTAATATAGCTGCGTGAATTTCTACTCTGGTGCCAAATCGGGGCAAAGCAGGATTCATTCCTAGAGTGTACTTGGTTAGACTGTTCTTATGAGGGGGAGTTAGGTAAACTGAATAATCCGAGCAAGCCACGTGGTTCCGTTCCCAACCTATTTGAAAGCTTCCCTAGGCACGTCTCTGCAACACTGGCCAAAGTGCACAGAATTATGGTCCTTGCTTCATCTAGGATTGGCTTTGTTGTTGGGACTGCAAGGTGAGTATATCGTGTTTGCAACACATATTTAGGAAGCAGCTTTCAGGTTTAGTAATGCTCGTTGATAATGATAGTAACCCTTTTCGTTGAACCAGACCAAGGCTGGTAATATCACAAATGCGTGAGTATTCATACATTACCACCCGAGGTTCAAAACATTTTTACCAAATAATAAAACATTTGTGTTTGTTGCTTTTCTGCTGTCTTGTTGTTTTCACTATACATGTGAAAGTCACTTAATTGGTGCAACAGGCCGATACGAATTCGGTTCAAAGTGATTATGTCAGCTGGGTACTGTAATGCTGATGTGAAGTACCACTGCTGCTTTGGGGATCAAGTTTATGATTGGCTACATAGAGGCTGAACAAGGGATGGGTGAGCACACCTCTTTGTTTCAACCGCCTATAAATATAGATCATAGAGGTTAAAACACAGGCACTGTTAAACTTTATTTGAACGGAGGTTCTACTGCATAGCTGCCAGATAGCTCGCAACAGTATGGAATTCCCCAGTTATTTAATGTATTCAACAATAAGTTCCTATCAACACCAACACATGTTTCAAAGGCGGCGAAGCAAGCATGCAGGAGTTCTCCAACATTAAAATATTTGCAACCCCAGGTAGTGTTAAAAGTTATCTGATGTACCATCAAGGAAGACTATTTAAGGAATGGCAAAAGATTTTGGTATGCAACCCAAGTTGTGTAGTTCATGTAACAACTTCAACATCAAGTAATATAATTAGTCAATAGTTTGATTGGTCTGTGTGGGAAGTTGTTTTATGTGGTTCACTGACACAATATCGCCACCCAAAATATCCTCATACCAAAATATGGTGTCCAAAATATTGATGTAAAAAATATCATCATCCTATACTTATCATAGTAAGTACAAAAAGATTAAAAATAAAATATCCATGTCATTAATATCAATGTATTAAAAATCGTTTTCTAAATATATTTACAATTAAATAATAAATATTAAATATATTAACTATCAACATTAATTAAAATAATAAAATAGGTTTGGGGCCTGATTTGGACGTCAGTTGGTAAGCCTATGACGGCTTTTCGGAGGCTTACTGACCGACATACTTGGTTTAAACTCCGACCTCCGTATTTCGATGATGCTGTCAGAGTCCACACCGGCCGGTCAATCAAACTGGCTTCAAACGGGCTCGAGTCAGTAATCTAACATAATCCTAGGACAGCGTTTCCGCCGTCTGGATTATGATGACAGTTTTCGACAGGCTTTCCGTGTTGTGCTTTCTGACATGGAAAGCCTGTTGGAAAGTGACTTTGGGGTCCCCTAGCAGAACTCTCTACTCCCCCGTGCAGGGCCGGACTGGCTACCAGGCAGTTGTGTGTGCTGCCGAGCTGGAGGCTAATTTCTCTGTGGTGTGGGATTATTTCGTTGATGGGGACGTGCGTGCGCTTTGAAATAAAAATAGCAAAACGAATTTAGTTTTGCACACACAGGTCCCCATCAACGAAATCATCCCCCTGCTTGGCAGGACAAACAACTGCCCGGTAGCCAGTCCGGCCCTGCCCCCGGGCCTTCGGTTGTGGGCCTGGAGGGGGCACCAATGGTGCCTTCCTGTAAATCCCTGCACCTTGTCCCACACAGTGCTGGGATTTAAAGAAACTCCCAATTCTCTATGGGAGCTTGTGCTGCGGCCGGTTTCAGACTGCCGCACAAGCTCTCATAGAGAAGTGGGTATTTGCGACTGCACGATGTGCAGTCACATTGCAATTGCAGATTCTGGACTGCCGACTGGAGGTCAGTCGATTCCACAACCACAGAGATGTTGTTCGGACGCAACTCCGACAGACATCATAATGAGTTCATTAATATCTATTTTAACAAATATTACAAATAAAATGAATTAATAAAAGGTAAGCACACATATATAATTATTAATATACATATTTCTTCCTAAAAAACAACTATCAAACAAATAATTTTAATTTTCATTATAATTTAAAAAAATTAAATAGCATACAAATATAACAAATATATATATAACTATATATACATATACAAATAAAATAACATCTTTAAAAAACATACCTTTCTAACTAAATTTAAAAAGTAAACAACATAAAATTCTTTAACTTCAGTCAAAATAATTTTACACATTAGAAATATTTATAATTTAAAATATTGCATTTTTTAAATAACCAAAAACATAATAATATAACTTATGAAATAAATTGTAAAATATCAAATGTAATACATATATTATTCCTACTGCAATTTATACAAAACTACACAAACCATTCTGATAAATATATAAAACAAATGTACTATTCCCAGTTCACGCAACACACAAAAAAACTGGGTAAAATTTGCAAATGACCCTCCCGTAAATTCAAAAGTAATGGAAGTGTTTGATTACAAATAGGTAATATTTACTATAACCATTCCAGCCAGTACAACAGTAGGGAAACTGTTGGAATGATGCAGAGGAGTAAAATTTACTATTCCCTCTCCAGTCAGTACAACATTAGTAAAAGTGTTTGATAGTGGAGGAGTAAAATTTACTATTCCCACTTGAGTCAATAAAACATTTGGGAAAGTGTTGGTTTGCAGAGGGGTTAAAATTAACTATTCCCACTCCAATGAGTGTAATAGAAGGGAAAGTGTTCTATTGCGGAGGTGTAAATGTACTATTCCCACTCCAGTCAGTAGAATAGTAGGAAAACTGTTGGATAGCGTAGTGGTAAAATTTACTATTCCCAGTCCAATAAGTGTAACAAAAGGGAAAGTTCTGGATTGCCAAGGGGGAAATTTACTATTCCAACTCTAGTCAGTACAACAGTAGGGAGAGTGTTGGATAGCGGGGGGTAACATTTACTAATTCCACTGCAGTCAGTAGTACAGTAGGGAAAGTGTTGGTAAGCGGAAGGGTACATTTTCCTATTCCCATGCTACTCAGCACAACAGTATGGTAAGTGCTGGATTGCGCGAGGGGTAAAATGTACTATTACCACTCCAGTCAATACAAACAGGAGGGAATGTGTTGGATTGCGGAAGGGTACAATTTACTATTCCCACTCCAATAAGTTAAACAGTAGGGAAAGTGATGGATAGCGAAGGGGGGAAATTTACTATTCTCCCTCTTGTAAGTGCAACAGTAGAGAAAGTATTGGATAGCAGAGGGAAAACATTTACTATTCCCACTCCACTGAGTACAATAGTAGGGAAAGTGTTGCATTGCAAAGAGGTAAAATGACCTATTTGGACTCCAGTCAATACAAGAGTAGGGAAAGTGTTGGATAACGGAAGGGTAAAATGTATTATTCCCACGACAGGCAGTGCAACATTAAAAACAATCAAATATCTTAATTTAAAAAACATAGTAAATATATAAATATGTTGAATAAAAAATAGAAACATATTTAATATAAAAAAATTAAAAAGTGTTACAATGTTAAATACACATCACAGATACCAACAAATGTTATTCTAAATAAAATACAAAAATTATTTTCTTACAAATTAAAATTTTTAGTTACAACTTATTAACAAAATATATTTATTACATACATTTAATTTAGTTACTTCCCACCCTGGAACCTCACAAAACCCACAACCTGCACCTAAAACGTTACTTTGAATTTTTTGTTATGTAAATATCCACCAACAAACCAATTATCATTAATTAAATATTAATTATTAATGAATTATGATTAATGTACTAATGTACTTCCCACTATATACCCTACAAAACACAGCACTTACTCAATTAACATAGTTAATTATAAAAATGAATAATTAATAGTAATTTAAAAATAATTATTAATTACTTAAAATTAATTTGCTTCCCACCCCATGCCACTACAAAACCCACAACCCACATCTAAAATCACACAAAAAAATTGCACAATTAACATAGTTAATTATCAATTAAACAAAAATGTAGAGCCTGATTATGAATTTGGTGCAGCGGCACCTGTTCAAGGCTAGCTCCGCTGAGCCAAACTCTTGCAAGGACCGCCAACAGTATAACGAGTTGAACTCATGTCACACAAGTTCAACGCGTGATATGGTCTGCAGTCCTTTGCCTTTTCCATAGCGGTGCCTGGAAAACAGGCACCAGAATGGGAACGGCAAAAAAGTTCCAGCACGGCATGGACGAGGACATCCATGCCGTGCTGGAACTTTGTGGGAATACAGACAGGGGGGTACATGTTGTGCCACCCAAAATGTACCTCTATAGTGGGGGGATGTGGGCCCTGTAGGGCCCTCTTTGTACCTTCACCGCCAGTCTTTTCATGGTGGGGCTCCCACCATGAAATGCTGGCGGTGGGCGAACTTGTAATATGCTGAGCAGAACTGCGCCAGTCCCCGCTTAGCATATTGCATTGTGGCTCAGCTGCGCGACCACAAGCGAACAACTGCTCCCTGGCAAAGCCAGCAGTCCACTGCCGATACGACTTTAACAGTCATAATACGATGGAGGGTGGACCCCTTGGGCAAGGCCCTAAATAATAATTCATTAAAATGTAATAACTTCTCACCCTTTACCCCTATAAACCCCACAACCTGCAACTAAAACTAAACTTAAAAACAAAATGCATTATGCAATTAAAATAATTAATCATCCATTAATAATTAATATTAATTAGCAACTAATTGTTAATTACTTCCCACCCTTTACCACATAACCCCATAACCTGCAGCTAAAAAACAAAAATTACACAATGAACATAATTCATTATCAATTAACTAATTAAATAATACTAATTAACAACTAACTGTTAATAAATGAAAAATCAAATTACTTCCCACCCTTCACCCCTATAAGCCCCAAAATCTACACATAAAATGTACATTAAAAGTTTATTATAGTACAATTAACATAATTAAATGCCAATTAAATGTATTATATTGATTAAAAAATTATCATTAATTTATTATCATTAAATTACTTCCCACCCTATACCCATATAAACCCACAACCCACTACGGAACTAAAAAACACAAAATGTAATTAAATTAAATTTCATACCTGCTAAAAGTTTACAAATGTATTCAAAAACATAAACAATAATTTAAATTACCTCATATACATTTCAAATATATACTAGCATACATAACAATAATTAAAAACACTATTTTAAACATCCAAGGGCCTGATTTGGATGTCGGGCAGAGAGCCTCTGGCCAGCGGTTGGAAACTCTCCGCCCGACATCCCGAGTTTTCCCTCCAACCTCCGTATTTTGATTATCGCAGTCGGAGGGAAAACCACAAGGGGATTCCGTTCTCTTCCGACGCGCTCTGTGAGCCGTCGGAGTGGGACTGGAATAGTAACCCCTTTAATGATGGAGCGGCCAGGCTTAGCTCCGCCGTCGGGATTACGATGTCAATTACCAACAGCTAATCCATGTCGGCCTTTCCATTCCAAGAAAATGGTGGCTGACGAAGCAAAGGATTGAGAGTGGGTTTCAGAGGTTTCCTTGTTAGTGATCAAGAGAAGGCTAAATAGTGCCTCCCACACACTACCCTAGTTCGCGCCCTCAGCCTGCAACTTTATTTAGAGATATTTGGCATTACTGGACGTAGTGCTCGTTCTTGCTGCACACTTTACCTTGCAGGCTGGTGCAGTCTGTGCAAGGTACTCATAGCTGCCTTGGACTCCTCTATGCTGTGGGGCATGCTTCATCACACCTTTCGTCACCAGCTGTGGTATCCAGGAGGAATAAAAGGAAGCACGGTAGCCAGGTAAGGGTGCAGCTTTCTTTATTTTCTATTTGTCTGGGTCAGAACACAACAGCACGTGTGCCTGTGACCTCCCTCCTCCTACCTCCCTTCTGGTCATCCCAACCACCTTCCTGGTGTCCCCCCTTTGGTCTACCCTTTTTTGCCACTTTCCCTGTGGGTGCTTCCTGCCCTGGGTCCTTATTTGGTGGTCAGCTGGAGAACTGACCTTTGCGTCACTTTAGACCTGCCAACTTCAACAAAAACTTTACCGTTTGAGTATGGGATGGGAGCTTGGAGGGGGTGAGGCTTCGTGCAGAGAAGTACCTAAGAGGCATTTTTGCCCCCAACCCGGCCCCAAGCCCTCTCCTCTAAAATAAAAGTTTGCTGAGACTTTTACTGATGTCCTGGAGTGTTTTCACACCCATTAATGGGTGTCAGCAGTCGAAAGCCCTCAAAGACGAGCTGAAAACCACTGTTTACAGTGGTTTTCAGCTCTTTTTCCCTGCCACCATGTGATTTCGGCTCCTCAAAGGGTGACCATGTGATGGGAGCTGATATTGTGTGTCACACTGTGGCACCATGTGAGCTGGCAGGTCTGCAACATTACAGTACTAAATGAAGGAATTAGTGTGGGATTAGTGGGTGAGATAGTAGTGTGGTAAACAGGGCACAACTAGAGGTTACTTACGGCTAAGCAACATCTACCCACTATTTTCACATGGTGGACACCCTCTACCCTCCCAAGAAGTTGGGCCCCACAGAAACAATCTAAACTTCCCAGCAGCATCGTGCAGGAGGAGAAGGGGCTTATCAGATGATGTTAAGGGGACATCAGGCCTCCCTTTGTTTGAGTATCCTGGCTTGCAGCTATCGGGAGCCTTAAACCCAGATGCACTGGAGGAGAAACAAAGGCTCACAGTTTATCACTTCACAAGTACTTAAGAGAGGCAGCTTTTGACTTTGTTCAGTCCCTGTATATAAGCAATATGCATGCACAGTAAGAACATCAGATGTGTTAGTCTGTCCCAGTATTTATAAAAATAACATTTTAAATACCACTATGTTGTTTTGCTTATTTTATAGCGGCTTTAGTACTACTCATCCCAAAGCAAGGTGTCAGAACACTTTACATCACATGTACACATTATAAATTGACAATAAATCTTATGTGTGTGAATCAATCTATAGATTGTGTTAAATAGCACAGTGAGGGTTAGAAGGTGTTGTAGCTACATGCCTCCTTCCTATCTCACTGTGCTGCTATATCAGAAGGATTACAGTTAATGAACTGCAAACAACAAAAGGGTCTCTGTGTTAAAAGCAGTAACCCACTCACCCATTGGCATACAATAATAGGAGAGGACAAGGTACTAATCCTCCCCCACAATGAACTGATGGCCTGTGATGTCTGTTTCAGCGCTCTGGGGCCTTCGGGTAGCCATACGCTATATATAAACTTTGGACTAGGCTAGTCCTCTGGTCTTAGCACTGCCTCCAGACACAGGAAGACATTCTGTTACTGGCTGCGGTAAGGCAATAAATTCAATCAATCATATGTATAGAGCAGAACTGTCACCTGCAGGGGTATCTGGGAGCTGAGGTTGCCATGTCTCCGTCGAAGAGCAAGGTCTTGAGTTCCTTGATAAAGTCCACTAGGGAGGGTGCTGTTCGCAGGTCAGGTTGTTCCAGGTCTAGGCAGCGATGTAGGAGAAGGAGCAGCCCCCGTTGTGACTGCGATGGATGCAGTGTTTGTGCGCGAGGGCAAGTGAGGCAGAGCGCAGGTGTCTTGCGGGCAGATAGAAGTTCCGCTGATGGTTGGATGGTCGATGGTCTTTGATTGTGTAGAGCTTTGTATGCACACATGAAGATCTTGAACTGGGATCTTTTCTGGATGGAGAGGCAGTGGAGGTTTCTGAGGTAGGAGGTGATCTGGAACCGTTTGGGGAGGTCCAGGATGAGTCTGGCTGCGGTGTTCTGCAGGAGCCAGGTGGAAATTCCAGCATAGAGAGCATAGACGTAGTCAAGGCAGCTAGTGACGAAGGCATGCATTTCTGGTGTTGATTGAGATCCATCTGAAGATTCTACAGAGCATGCGGTGGGCATGGAAGCAGGAGGATAAAACTGTGTTGACTTGTCTTTCATAGTCAGTTCAGTTGGCTGTCGAGGATGATGCCATGGTTGCATGCATGGTCTGTCGATGTGGGTGTTGGTCTGAGTTCTGCTGCGCACCAGCTGTGGTCCCATCCAGAGGTTTTATTCCTGAAGATCCATACTTCTATTATGTCAGAGTTGGGTTTGAAGCGGTTGTCTCTTATCCAATTGGCTACGCTGATCATGGCGTTGCAGAAGTTGGTTTTGGCGTTGGAGGGGTCCTCCGTGATTGATAGGATTCATTGAGTGTCTCCTGCGTATGAGATTTAAGTTGAGTCCATGGGATTTGAGGGCATCTGCGATGGGGTCACGCAGATGTTGAACAGGTTGGGACTGAGAGATGATCCTTGGGGTACGCCGCATATGATGTCTTTGAGTGCGGAGGTGAAGGGAGGCAGTTGAGCGCTCTGAGAGCATCCTGTAAGAAAAAAGGCAATCCACTTGAGAACGTTTTGCTGTCTGCCGATATGGTAGGGTCTGTCGATGAGGATGTGGTGGGTGACAGTGTCGAACACAGAAGAGAGGTCGAGGAGGATCAGGGCCACATTTTCTCTGTGGTCCAGGAGAGTTCTGATGTCATCTGTGGCAGCAATCAGTGCGACCTAGGTGCTGTGCTTGGCACAGAATCCTGATTGTGAGGCGTCGATAGGTGGTCTTTTTCCAGGTATTCTGTGAGCTGTTGGTTACTGACTTTTTTTAGTACCTTGGCTGGGTAGAGGATCCGGGAGGTTAGTTGGTAATTTGTGAGGTCGCTGGGTCGGAAGAGGATTTCTTTAGGAGGGGTCTGACCTCTGCATGTTTTCATGTGTCTGGGATTTCTGTGTGGATGGAGGTGTTGAGGATAATACTGGTGAGTTCTGTGCTGATTGGGTTGATTCAGAGGTTGAAGAGATGGTGGGGTCAGGGGTCGATGAGAGCCCATGAGTGTATGGATGACATGATGGCTGTGGTGGTCTGAATGGTGGTGATCATTTGGTTGGTGTTAGGTGGTTGTTTGAGGTTATTGAGGCTAAGAGTGGTGGGTTGGGGTTGAAGTTGTTGTAGATGGTGGCAATCTTGCTGTGGAAGTAGTCTGAGAGGGTGTTGCAGAGTTCTTGAGAGGGGTGGATGGTGCTTTCTGTGGCTGTCAGGTATAAGAATTCCTTGACTATTTTGAAGAGTCGTTTAGTTGGTCACAGGGTTGATGCAGTCAATGATGGCTGCTCTCTTGGCTTCCTTGATGCACAGGTGGCAGTTGCTAAGGGCAGCTTTGTGAGCGGCTCGGTCAAATCGCTTCTCAAGTCGGTAGCGCCTGGTGGTTCTTAGCACTGAGGTGTACCAGCTGATTTGTTTTGAGGTGTTGTTGTCTTTTGCTGGTTTCAGCAGGACGACTCTGTCAGCATATTTGGTGATCAAGATTGGAGAAGTTCGGGATGGCCTGGTCAAGGTCTGCTGAAGTTTTGGGTTGTGTAGTCCTGACTGCCTGTGTCCATTCGGTCTCTGTTACCTTGCCCCAGCTGACTTAAATGGCACTGTGGTGCTTGAAGATGCTGTGCTTGCCATCAGACAAAGTGAAGTGACTAGTTGGGTGAGGCCAATGTTGTTTAAGTTCTCCAGGAGGGTGATGGAACTGGCATTGTTGTGGTCATTGATGTGGAAATTGAGCTCGCAAGGTAAGAAGTAGTGGTAGGACTCAATGGCTGGGGGGATGAAGTTGGAGATGGCATCGCAGAAGGCTGGTAGGCGTCCCAGGGGTCTGTGACTGAGGGTGTTTCTTACCATGGTGACAGTATCGGTCTGCAGTCGGAAGTTGAGGTGCTCCATTAGAGGCGTTGGGTCATTGTTAACGACAGTGTATCTATTGGTTTCCTAGACGATGATGGCGATGCCTCCACCATGTTTGCTGGTGTGGTCTTGGTGTATCGTCTTGTGGTCATCTGGAATGGTGGTGGTTATGTTGGGGTTTCGAGGAGGGTTTGAGCCACGTTTAAGTGATGAAGGCCAAGTCAGGGGAGAGGGTAGTGATGATGTCTCAGATTTCCTTGGCATATTTGCAGAGGGAGCGGGCTTTGAGCAAGATGCATTGTAGTTGTTCCGAGTTGTTAGTGTTCTTCTGAGTTGAAGTAGCACTGGCTCCAGTGCAGACAAGTGGTCCTGTGTAGCAGAAGAAGCGACAGTGGTGGCAGGTGAAGAGTCCTTTTGGTTGATTGTGGGGTGGACGTGAAGCAGCTGTCATTGCGGCATCCAGGGTCCAGGACCAGGAACTCCTTGAAAATGTAGCAGCAGATGGTGGGAGGACCAAGGGGTCCAGGTGCGGATGGGCGCATATGGGCTTGCCTTTGGCACACCTTCAGTGCGCTGAAGGCACGGCAGCGCCGCATCCTCTATAAGAAGCCCTGGGAACTGTGAGAGGCTATCGAGGAGGCAGCAGGGTGGAGAGTGGGAACAGCAAAAGGGCATGCAAAACGATGGGAACAGGTAGGGTAAACAACGGGGCTATGGACCCAAAATGCCCACAACTAAAAGTTCCCAAACAAATAAAGAGACCTAAATTAACAGGCAACCAAAGCTCTAAATGGAGGTCTCAGTCAAGCGGACCTACGAGCAGTGGTTTCAAACTGACGGCAGTTGGGACTGGTGAAGGAAGTGACCTGATTAGGGCCACCCGGGTCACTCTCAACCTTCTCTTGCCTTCCAAGAAATGAAGAGTCGACGCATTAGAGAATACAAGCAAACTAGTTTATTCACAAAGTACACTGCAGTGAAGTCCAATCTGACCAGCCTCCTATGATGGCTGACGAGGGACTGACTCTAACAAGCATAAAGTTACATTATGTATGTTGCGGAGCCCACAAAGACCCACCCCTATTGAAAAACAATGGTAGCTGTTGTAATACAATGGGGTACAGAACAGAAGTTTCAATTTCACAGCCTGGCACAAGCTATCTACTGCCCAAGGTCGTCTGGCTTATCCTCCCCACTAGACAGGTGGGAGAAGGCCTCCATGTAATAGAAAAGGCATGCGTTAATGAGCAAGATTCAGCTTTTTAAAACTAAACTTACCAAGGACAATTTCTTGTAAATGATCAAGTAACAGTTTCGATTATAATAGAAAATGGCGTCTTCCAGTGGTAAAATGGTGGCACAGATGTCAACCTTACAAACGTAACATCTGCATTTACTAGTTACGTATGCATACAGTATGCATATATATTGAATTAGCTATATAAATGCTAACATTATATTGAGTAAAATACGAGTAATATGGCAATAATATGTTTCAATTCTAACATAGCCTCCTTTTAGCATTTATAAGCTAATACGGACACCTTTATTTTTGCTATCAGGTAAAGGTCTTTGCAATTGTAAAGGTAGGAAAAATATAGAAATACAGGTTTTCATATGTCAGGTATAATTGTATACATGTATTATATGTGCAATAAAACATACGGAAGAAAATTACACTAAACATTAGTCGTACAAGTAACATCAGGAACAGAACCTGCAAGAGAAGTAGTTGAACCAAAAACACCCTCATCAATTTGCAGAATTGTACCAAGCTCCTTTTGAAGCATTATTGTTGCATTTGTATCATGAACTGAAATCCTTTTGGGAGAGAGATAAGAAGCACAGTATGAGCAGAATATGGGAAGGCACTGAATCAAAACAAATCAACAAATTCAAAGGACAATGAAATATATCACCTTTTCTACAATCCAACCCAGCCACCAAATAAGGACCAGCTCCAATTACCACTCTCCATCCCTCGAACATTTACTAAAATGTCTAAAATATGTTGTGAAATATTCTTTTCCATATTCGTGAATCCAACCACAAACTGCTCTCAGATTATTGTGCATGCACCACTGCTTTTGGCTAAAATGAAATCGACCGCATATCTTGTTTGCTCAGAGTATATGCGCATACTTTCCTACTGGGTGGTGATGTCACGTAAAGCTGCCTCCGAGTGCCACCAAATGTGATAATAGAGGAAAGGATATATCCAAATGTAATACCGTTACTGTAATTGTTGTCTTCCAAGTCAGTAACTCCCCCTTCAAAATTCCTTGCTCAATGTTTTTTTTACCCATCTTGTATTTGGTTTACTATACTTGCAAGGTACCCCAAGAGGTAAAACCAATCCAAAGGACACATCCTCTGTGCCATTGTACATATTCGAATAGGTACCATTTGATAGAAAATAGAAACCTGGGTGGGCATAAAGTGGACCCTGATAAGACAATGGAGCATATCTAATATCTCTGCCCTCCATACTAGGGCCATCCTTTTTTCCTAAACGCAATATATTTTTGTACACTATTGATCCAGAAAAATTCAGATACAAATAAGCATCAGTACAATTTATTATTGGGCAGCATGCAGGATAAATACCTGCCTCTTGAGTGGCTGTCAGATCTTGATAATGGCAACCTGTCAGAGTGACATTTTGTTTATTAATATACAGGTTATCACAATACATTTCAGGCATGCAACCTAGGTACCCTGTCCCTCTGGGTTTTCTATAATACAAACAAGGGCCAGGATATCCCATAGCAAATTCGCCTTTTGCCACTACAAAATGGGGATGGTGAATATATATGTAACTCACGAATGATAATGGCTAAGCAGTCCATAAACCTGTAACAGAGTCAGTAGGATAGCAAGCTGTGTTATCTTCCAAAAACTTCCTGTGCGCATCTAAGAAAACATTACTTTGCATAGCCCTTTTACTAAGATCCGAGAAGACAATCCGATATAAAGCACATGATCGGGTATCACCTGAACACTCCAGGACCCAATACATCCCCCCTCCCACCAACAAGAACAGTAATATGAAAACAATACAGAACACCTTTTTGAGCAAACTGAGCTGCCCCGGTCGCAGGGCAACAAAAGGATGTTCATCTTCTACAATGGTACAACCAAACAGATACATTTTACTATATATTTACAAATAGAATCACCAGAGAAAAAGACGTCATGTAATGGAAACAATGATGGAAAGGATACAAAAAAGGAAAATAATGAAAAACGTTGAGAAGATCAGGATCTTTTACAAGCCTCCCTGGAAGGCTTCTATTTTATAATCCTCAGTGGTGCTATTGAGCACTTCACTGTGGAGCCACACTCTCCCTCCTTGGAAGATACCCTCAACTTATCCTGTCCTGCATCACAGACAGTGCACCAATCTTCTGATCTGTACTCTAATGGGGAAAAGCAGAAACAAGGGGCATTTTCACTAATCTTATCCACAAAGTCCATCCCTGCTACACTCACTTCTCTTTTGGTCCACTATCCTTCCGTCGAGGATGCAAACGTACCTTTCTACTCCAGGCACTGTCTCATCACAGAGAAGAAACTGAGATTTAGGGGGTGTTGAAGACCAAGACTTAGGCTCCTGTGGATCAGATGAATAAGAAACCTGGGCGGCCCTAATTTCTGGGGGAACTGCCGCTATCAGAACTGCCTGATTCCCTTCCTCCGTCTGCGCCCAAGTCAGTTGGACGTCAGAAAAGGGAACAAAATGTGGAACCTTCTCTGTTTCGTGTTCCCCCTATCCCCTCGCAAACCCACCAGTCATAGGGGAGGAGAAGTGGCACTCGCCGGCAGTGAGATGTATGGATCCAATGCTTCCTGCCATCCAGTCTCACTGCCCTCCTTGTCATGATGAGGACCAGATATGGTCCTTTCCAATTGTGTTCCAAGCTGTCTCACCTCTGGTAATTCTTAACGAATACGTAGTCTCCAGGCTGTACGGTATGCCCGGGCCCCTCCGGTGCTGGAGGCAAAGCTTCATGTATCTGTTGATGAATAGAATGTAAACCTTTAGTAAGATCATATAAATAATTGACTAACAGAGGATAATCAATTTCAGAAAACTTTCGGTCTAGGGAAGCCCCACACAATTGCGGGATGGCCAAAGACCACCTCGTATGGCGGTAATCCAGTTCTAGAATGGGCTGTCATTCTGGAGGACAGTAGAGCAAGGAGTAATGCATCTGGCCATTGCAACCCAGTACTTTCCTTAATCTTAGCCAATTTTAGCTTGAGATTACCATTGTACTACTCAACTAAGCCTGGTGACTGAGGTTGAGTTGCTGCATGGAATTTTCGCTTGATGTGCTGACCATTACACACCAATTGGATCACTTTTGCATTAAAGTTACTTCCGTTGTCACTCCAAATCAAACGGGGCAAACCGAAGAGGGGGAAGAACGCCTTAATAATAGCCTTCGCCGTCGCCATGGCTGTGCTTTATTTTGTTGGGTAAGGCTCAATCGATTTACTAAATGCACAAACAACCACTAGCAAACATTTCAAATTATCAACTAGTTGCATCTCAATTTATTCCATCTGGAGTACCTCGAAAGGAAGAGAAGGTAGTGCAAAATTACCAGAGGGTGTAGGGGTACCTTTTTCAGTATTGCGCTTCATTAAAATCATACAGTGTTTTACTAGGTGCGTAGCAACCTTTGGGATATTATCATTTTACCACACGGGATCCAAAACCCTACAGATTCCCCTTGCTCTAATATGAGCCGGACCAAGTGCCATTGTGACTACGGGAAATACATATGCATCAGGCAACATCCATCTCTGCTTCTCGGAGTTATCAGTCCAACACCCTTCGTCTTCTAAATGCCCTGTACTTTCCTGCCACACTGCCAACTGCTCAAATGTTGCCTCACTCTGTATCTCCCTAACACTCTCTCAGGAATTTTCAAACATGTTAACATCTGGTACCCATCTAGCAAGTCCTGCCACAAAATTTTTTGTCATTTTCGACCTAGCTGTCTCTTTTCCTATCTGATCTGCAAAAGCATTTTCCCTCCCCACATCATCAGTGATTTCTTTATGGGCAGTACACTACACTATTGCCAATCGTTTGGGAAGGGTCAGGACTGTCAAAAACCTATCTATCAGCAGACCATTCTGTACCTTGGTGTCCTGTGACAATGATTGGGGAACCGCCATTGTCGTTCGAAACCCTCCGGGTGGGGGATCTGAAAATGCAATATAACGGGGGAGTGATCTGAATAGGTCCTAGGAAGTGTCTCAACCAAAGAGCACCAGCCATAGATATCAGGTGAGATGAGCCAGAAGTCGATCCTTGTCCATGTGTTGCTTTGACCTGAGTAGTGTGTGTATTCTGTAGTGTTGGGGTTAAGTTTCCCCCCAAACATCCAATAGGGTGAACCGGTCACAGAGTTCTCGGAGTGCACGGTGGGCTCGGTGTTTAGCGTCCTGTGCCACAGAGGTATTGTCCATGTCAGGCTCGGGCAATAGATTGAAATCCCCACCGACTTTCAGCGTCTGCGGATCTAGCCTGTCAAGCTGCGATGAAAGAGCGTTAAAAGATTCTGGGGCGTCAGTATTGGGGGCGTATATGCACAATAGTGTAACATTCCTACCCAAGAGGGTCCCGGATACTGCAAGGTACCTCCTCTTGCTGTCTTGGTACAAGGAACTAAGTCAGAATGGAACCCTATTATGTATTAAAATGGCTGTCCCCCTTGCATAGTTGCTGTAGTTTGCAAAATATCTATTTGTGCCCCAGCTAGACCCAAAGTGTGCCTTGTCAGTCTTGGGGAGGTGTGTCTCCTGTAAATAGGCAATGTCTACTTTGTATCTTAATAAATAGTGGATCACCTGTCTATGTTTCTGAGTGTTATTCAAGCCCCGCACATTCCATGAGAGTAGGGTGAGGTTCAATGGACCCTCTACATTACCGAACCTGGCCATCCAGCTGGTGTGACATTTCCATCATAGCATTAAAGCGACTATGAACAACAATGGTCAATCTTGAATGTTTGAACAATATGGAAAAAACAGACTTACAATTGATATTACCCTCCCACCTCCCCACCCAGCCAACCCCCAACCCAGGGAAGGGCCAGACCCCAAATGATAGTGAACATGAAGTACCAAATTGCTTTACGCTGGAGTGACATTCCCAAAAAACAGTACCCCAAAGTGAACCAGACCATACACAAAGGATACACCATGGGGGGCAGCATGCCCCGGCAAGCCTCCAGCTTACTGCAATATAAAATTGTATAACGTGTTCCTGTCAAAGTTAAACATGAGTAAATGGAGTGTGAGGTAGTTCAATCATCCTGTGCCAGCACTTGAAAACAGTTCTGCGCTTGCATCAGAGCAGCTGTGGGGGGGGAGGGGAGGAGGGAGGTCGGGAAGAGCCGGATCCTGCTCTGACTGAAGAATTGTTCTTTTGTTTGTAGACACGACAGAACTCCTGTACCTCCGTCGGGTTATCAAAGATGCGGGCCCTGCCATGCCCATCCATTTTCAGCCTGGCCGGGTATAACATACCATAGCGCAGTCCCAGGTTTCTTAGGGTGGCTTTGACCCTGTTGAATTTACGTCTAGCCTCCTGAACCATGGCCGTAAAGTTTGGATAGAAGGACAGTTTGGGGCATCTCCCTTTTCCCTCGCCAGGCTGAGTGTTGTGTCTCTATCTCGGAAGTTCATGATGCGTGCCACAATGGGCCTGGGAGGGAGACCGGGGTTGGGGCGCTTTCTATGACAAAGGCTGGAGTGAATGCCTCTTTTCCAAACAATCCCAACAGCAGATTCTCAACAAATACATCCTTGCGGCCAGTGGGAGTCGTTATTTTGGTGATTGCGAGCCTCGAGGTCCTCGTTTTTAATGGCCACCTCCTTCAGAATGCGTTCTACGCACTCTAGACGTTTAGCGTATTGAGCAGTCCCATCTTCAATGTCTGAGATGCGCGACTCCACCACATCCAGCCTTCTGTCAAGAGCTTGAATTTTGGCACTGACACTGGAGATGGTTTCATCAAGAGAATCAAAGTGGCTGTCCAACACCTTAAAGCCTGCTTTCATCTATTGGAGTAGAGAGTGAGCCGGGTCAGAGGAGCTGTCTCCCTGGCTTAGGTTCTGCGCAGACTCTGCCAAGGTGGGATCTTGTGCTGGTGTGGTGTCCGTAAGCTTTTCAAATGGAAGAGTTCTCTGCTTAGGGTATTTGCGGCCCATGCAGCGCAGAGCAAAGTTGCCGTGACCTACTAGTCCTCAGCAGGTATTTATAGGGTGGGCGGTCTCTCCCGCCTCAATGCGTGATATGCCAGGTAGCAATAACAGGCCAAGCGGGGGTGAATCGAGGCCAGCCGGCCCGATGGCGGGGTGATGTGGGCAGGGACCGGGGGAAGAGGTGCCACTGCAGTAGTTTGCGCAAATAGAAAAATAGAGATCAACTCAATCCTGCTGTTTGTGGCCAGGCTGACGTAGCTGCTGGTTGAAGGCAGGCCCCATTCACATCAGGGGGGGCACATGCGCTGTAGAATGAAGCCGTTGAGGCAGGGATGAGGCTCAGGCCTGTGTACGCTGTGTAAAGGTGCAAGATCTAAGAGTCCACTTGGTAGCAGGATGGGGGCCCATAAAAGAGTTGACTCCCACTGGAAGGGAGAACGCAAAGTGTTGGCCTGCGGAGTAGGCTACAGTCTGCAAACCGGGCGGAAGGATTGTCGTATTCAAATCAATGCCGTCATTGGCATGAGCTCGTGGGGCACCCCACTCTTTATCCCTCCAAAGTCAGCTTCCCTGTTTGCCTCCATGTGCGCGTGTGCTGGCAGGAGCTGGCAGCGGAGAGGCCACGCATTGTTTCAGTACGCGCCCCTCCCCCGCAGGCCCCACGTGTGTAGCTGGATTTTTTGCGCGCTGCCGTTACCGATAAGTATCCCGTCAGCCGGCGGCAGTTGAGAGGGGCTGTGGGGAAGTAAGTATAGGGAGAAAATGCAGCGGGTCTCACCAGCAATGCAGGCGGTCGGGTCAGCTGTGGGCAGATCCGGCCTTGCACGCTGGAATGGGGGCAGGGTGATGAGCCCGCGGCCGAAAGGCAGCACTGCATGGCCCACTCGTCATTGTTGCGGCTGTTCCTGGGCACCCAGCTGATCTGTTCTCGAATCGGAGGGATCAGCTTCCCTTCTGATATCTTTCAATCAATCAATCAATCAGAGTACTTGTAAAGCGTGCTACTTACCCATGAGGGTCTCAATGCACTGAGGGGAAGGGGTGTTGCTACTACTCGAAGAGCCAGGTCTTGAGGAGTCTTCTGAAGGCGAGTAGGTCTTGGGTCTGTTGTAGGTGGGTAGGGAGGGTGTTCCAAGTCTTGGCGGCGAGGTAGGAGAAGGATCAGCTGCCGGAGGTTGTTCGTTGGATGAGCTTCCCTTCCGATATCTCTCACATCGCCCTCGCTTTGTGATGTCGGCGCTGGCCTCAGGAAAATACCTTAAAGCTGGAGAGCCGGACGGAGCTTCAGAGCCTGGCACTCACTTTAGTCGCCGGCTTGGCATTGCACCCAACGAACACCCCCTTCAACTTATAAATCCTGTCCACTGAAATACAAGAACACCCCTTCAAACGATTAAAGAAATCAGACACACTCTCCTCTTTCTTTTGACATGTCATCAGCTTATCCCAATCTACTCGTCTGGGTGGGATAAGAGAATGCATATAAGTGATGATACGACTTGGTCAAGCTAGAATCTAAGCCCTAGTTTTTTCAGTGAGCTTTCGCTCCTTATACCATACCTTAATCTCATCCCATGAGCCATTCAATTCCACCCTGTGGTCCTGTGTATGGACCTGCCTCCATATATCCACCGGCACCAACAGCCCGAAAAACATCTCAATATTTGCTAGGGTCATAACTGACAAGGAGACAGCCTCTGATAACTCTTAATAATACGCTGTAGGGTTTTTCCTAGGATCCGGTAACTTACTCTTAAAAGCTAGCACCTCACTTCTCTTCCACAGGGTATAGCCCCACAGTTCCTAAAAATTAGCCATCACCCGTTGTTGAACCACATCTCCCCTCTGGTTACGCTGCTCTGAAATCTAGGGTGAAAAATAGGATGCACCTCCCTCATCGGCAATTGGGGTACGGTGATGTAATCTTTCTCGATCACCAAGTATTGTCCCAACATTACTAAGAACTTCTGCAGGGGCCATACCAGCTGAATATACACGATCTGGAATATCAGAAATAATTTGATTAGCTGTGTCTCCAATACACTATTCCCACAAACCTATCAATGTAGCTGAAATATGCTGAAGAGCATTTTGTTGTACAAATGGATCAAAATCTTTCATTATGCTCCACATATCCTCCACACTATAAATCAGACTCAAGCCCATTGTGCTGCCTGATTTGCGACCATCCTTTTCTCCTCTTCACCCACATCAGATCGAATCAATACTCACTCCATTTGCTCCCATGTTACAGCCCAATTCCCTCCATCTGGCTCTCGCACCGGTATTCCAACACTACACAACACTGCGGATGAAATGTCTGCAGAGGACACAAGAGATACAGTCGCAGGTGACAGTGTCAACAATGGCTGTGTAGGAGGAGTAAGAGAAGGAGGAGAAACATGAGCAGAATAGCAGATACTGCCAGGGTGCCTGCAGTCACCACACTCGCAGGTTACAAAACTGGAGGGGAGACAAACAGGCCAAAGCTGTTGAGTCTGGTGAAAGACCAGAGGAAGACGGAGGAGCTACAGAAGACTAAGATGACTGAACAACATTCTCTGTGCGGCTTAGGGAGGTGGGGGCGAGATACCAGCAGATCCTCCACAAAAGGATCCTCATCCTCTCGAACAATATAAGACTTATTACATTGTAATTGAAACTTCCTATCTGCACACTCAATACCCTTCTAGGTTTGTTCTCTATCGTAAGCTAAGCTTTTTGAACCACTGTTTGCATTGCATTCTTACTAGACTCCTCAGCTCGAATACTTCTCTGCTTAGCTTCCTTCTGCCACACCAGCAAAGTATTAAACATTAACTGTCTACTTCTTCTAGTGAATAATTTGTCCTGTAAATAATTCAATTTCTGCTCATCAAAAGTGCCATCCAGTGGCCACTGAAGCTCAGCATTGTCCCTCGAATACCTGTGCCATAATGTACGAAAAATAATATGGCCAATATCATGCTTCACATACATCTCAAAACTCGGAGGGCCTTCCGGAGGTGCAGGCTGCCTTTCTTCCAGTTGATGCTCAACAGAGCAACAGCGACGCCCCAAACACCACACTTTACTCCAACAAGGCATCTTAGCATCAGACACATTCACTATCCACTCAATCAATACACACAATAAAAACACACACACACAAACAAAAGAGCTCTCAAAAGCAGTCCTCAGACTGCACCAAGACAAGTCAGTACTCAGACTGCACCAAGACAAGATAGACTCTAGCCCCAGGCCTTTTAAAGGGTAAGCCAAATTCAACAAGTGGCCTGGCAGAATGTTCAAAAACGCTCCATATCTCAAGTGTCCACAGACTCACCAAGTTAATCAAGAAGGCACCGCTCTTATCAGAAATCAAGATGAACTTACCTGGTGCACCCAGGTCAAACAAGATTATTCTCCACTGCGGACTCTTTGGACCAAACGGTCAGATCCAAGGGTTTCGCCTTTTCAAGACCCCAGCCGAGATGAACACTAGATGAGGAGCCGCCCGTTCAAACAGGCCGGGCAGCCAAAAGAACCAGGCTCTATCATATGGGGATCCCTGATCCGCCCATCCGACCGGATGCAACCCCGACCCCATAGCCAGACTCCGGGCGGGATGGGCCCCCCGGTGGAGCTCCTGTTCGGGCACCAACTGAAGGAAGTGACCCAATTAGGGCCACCCGGGTCTCTCTCGACCTCCTCTAGCCTTCCAAGAAATGAAGAGTCGATGACACATTAGAGAATACAAGCTAACTAGTTTATTCACAAAGTACACTGCAGTGGATTCCCATCTGACCAGCCTCCTATGATGGCTGGCGAGGGACTGACTCTAACACTCATAAAGTTATATTATGTATGTTGCGGAGCCCACAAAGACCCACCTCCTATGGAAAAACACTGGTAGCTGTTGTAATACAATGGTAGTACAGAACAGAAGTTTCAATTCTGCAGCAGGCACAAGCTATCTACTGCCCAAGGGCTTCTGGCTTATCCTCCCCACTAGACAGGTGGGAGAAGTCCTCCATTTAACAGAAAAGGCATGCGTTAATGAGCAAGATTCAACTTTGAAGAAACAAAACTTACCAAGGACCATTTCTTGTAAATGATCAAGCAACAGTTTCGATTATAATAGAAAATGGCGTCTTCGACACAGATGTCAACCTAGCAAACGTACCATCTGCATTTACTAGTTGCCTATGAATACAGTATGCATATATAATGAATTAGCTATATAAATTCTAACATAATATCAGGTAAAATATAAGTAATATGGCTATAATATGTTTCAATTCTAACACTGGGAGCGGTGTCCGGTTATCTTGGAGCTGGAAGCAGAGAGTGTGGTTCATTGGCCGAAGCGGTTAAGGGCTACTCATGGGACACAACGGAATATAACACTAAATGTAGTACAACAGGACATATTGGAGTTTGAAGCACAAGAAGAAAGCAGATTTAGAGAAAATGGTTAGTTTCAAAGACCAAAGAGAAAAAGAGTTAAAAGAGAAAGAAGAGAGAACTGAAATAAAACCTCAAGGAGAGATCAAAAATTAGAGAAGTAAATAAGGACATGAGAGAAAGAAATACAACTGAAAGAAGAGCGCAGATGGGGCAACAGAAAAGTGAAGGGGGTTGTTTTTCGAATGGACAAATAAAATCAGGAGCCTGTAAGAAAGGCAAATGAAAGAGGAGGTGAGGGAAATAGAGAGAATGAGGGAGAGTGAGGGAACGCAAGAGAGCGACCGGTATCTAAGAAGCGATTGAAAGGAGATACGGAGATGGGGAAAGAAAACCAGGTGTGATTGATGGACAGACAGACATCAACAAAGAAATAAAAAATTAGATAGAGAGATAGTTACACTGGGTGACAGTGTTAAAGAGGAGATGAAATGAGGGAACATTTGGAGGGGGGATAGACGTGTGCCAGAGAAAGAAGAGAAGGCCTGTACATGCTTGAAAGAGAACGAGAGGGCAAGGGCATGTTATCTGTGAGACGAATTGAAAGGCTCTGGTGGGAGTAATTTTCTGCAGCTTTTACAAATTCAGATCATGTCTCTGCCCACAATAAATAGCCATCAGGAATCACGCTGCTTGAAGTTGATGCCGCCAAAGACATCACATGCAGAGAGGCTCCTTAGTGACAATCAAAAGGGGAGCCTTGAAAGACTCTGATGAGTACACCCACAGATGCCTGCTGCAGCTCACCACGGAGTTTGGCAATCACCTAAGGGTGGACAGCAGCTTCAGAGGACCCAAAGGTGACCATGAGAGTCAGCGATCCAGGGTGAGCAGCAACTTCAGGAACATGACAGTACACAAAGAGAAGATTCAGTGACCAGAAAGAGCCTTCAGGGCCTAAGTTGGGGAGGAGCTTCAGGGGCCCATGCCTAGGAGCAGGAGGACTCAAGGGTGGTCAGAAGCCTCAGGGAACCAATAGTGAGCAGGATCTTTAGGGATGTGAGAGTGAGCAGAAGCCTTGGGACAAGCAGGAGCCTCAGGGAGCAAGATTCTCAGGCAACTGAGGGTAGACTAGAGCCTTGGGGATCTAAATTGAGCAACGCCCTTGAAGAGTCTGCCCGCCTTCATTGCTCCCTATGGGCATTAAGGGCAAACAGGAGCCTGAGCAGAGCACATGGGGAACAGAGGTGCAAATATAAGACATGGAGCATCTCACAATGAACCTAGCCATGTAGTGACTAGGGGCGATATTATCAAGAACAGGCGATAAAATTATCGCCGCTTTATCGGTAGGATGCTGCCGTTAAAGCAGCGATAAAGGGTTCGATAATATGTCCTTGTGAATTCCTATAGCAGCCCAGGTTCTGGTGTTAACATGGGCTGCTATGGGAATTCACAAGGGCATATTATCAAGCCCAAGGTGCTTTCAGGTAAGTGTGAGCAGGAGCTACAGGGACTGTGGGTGAACAGGGGAATCAGGTGGCCAGGAGGTGAGCTGGATTCCACGGGCAAATGAAAGTGGCCAGGATTCCAGGGTACGTGAGAGCAATACAGAGACTTTCAGGACTCATGTATGAGAAGCAGCTCCATATGAGCCAGAGCAGTAATCTAGAGACCCGAGAGTGTAAATGAGCTTAAAGCGCCCTGCTGGTGTGGGAGTGGCTTGAAGGTTCGCTGGCCTTAGGCAGCCCCCCCACCCATGATTCCTTGAGGGGGAACAGAAGCCTCCAGAGGTGAGGACCGCCATGATCATCTGAGGTCCTGTCACACAGTGGGAAGTGGGGATCCCTAAGTATGAACAGATGTCTCATGGCCTTGAGGCAGTCATGGGATTCACAAATCTCAGGGTGACCACAGGTTAAGGGATGTAAGGGTCACCAACAGAGGCATGGACCCAAAGGTGTAGGGGTGCACAGATGTGAAGTTGAGCATGAGGAGACCTATGGGTGAGTTGCAGTGGAATGATTGTGTTTCTAGGTTTGGCCAATACTACTGATTTTACAAGGCTTAAAAGCTTATTTTATCACAAGGTATTCCCAAAATCAGTCCCCTGATGCTATGCATGTACGTAAAATGTCATAGTCTACAAATGTGACCCAACTTTTCTTGGGGGTGTCCGGGCTTATTTGCGGTCCCAATCTGGCCCTTGCTCTGCATTATCTTTTGGTGGCGGCAGCCACTACTCTTTTTTTATACCCTTGATGCTTCTACGCCCCTCTAGTCCCTGCACTGCCCCTCTGCTCCTATGGTCTCCAGCACCGTTCACACATAGACACTCCGCTGCTCCTACGTAGATGCAGCTCTGCTCCCTCCCCTGACTGTGTTTTCCCTCCCCATTTGACCCTGCACTGCTCCCTGCCCCAAACCCTGTCCCAGACACTCCCTACTCAGGCCCTTGAATCTCTCCTGAACCATGAGCAGCTGAAACGTGATCATCTGCAGGTTATTCTCAACCCTGCCCTATGTCCCCACGCCATGCAGTGCTCCACCCCTTCTCGGACCCTTCTGCTCGCTCCATATTTGGCCCCTGAGCGTCTCAATCTCTGGATCATTTGCAACTTTCAGACGTCTACGCCCAGGTCACCCAAGCCCTGAACTTCACCCCCTTGAATCAGAAGAGCCTTCCCCAATCACGTGTACTGTGCGGAGCTCCCCTCAGTAACCCTGCAGCCCTCAAACCCTGCACTGCTCTCTCCGCTCGGAGCCTGCACCGGAGCCTCTATCTAACCCCTGTGACGCTCCCTACTCAGACCTAGAGCAGCACCCTATGCTTGGAAGCTGTTCTACTGCCCCCCCCCCCCCCATGCCTCGCACCGCCTTCCCACACTTGGACCGTATGTGGTTCCAGGGTCCACGAATCCGCACTGCTCCCTACACCTCCATTGACCTTTCGCTGCCCCCTTTATGCCTACTACTGCTCTTCTAGACCCTATGCTGCACGATTCACACTGCAATGCTTTGGTTCCTGATCCCTCCTAGGCGCTTTCTTGCTCTTCTTGCTCTAACTCCATTCCAGCTCCTATCTCCCACCATGAAAGAGCTGATTGTTATGTGCATAATGAAAAGGTGTTGACCAAGCTTAAAGATCAAGCAGTGCAGGTACAGTATGGGCAAGCTTCTCCATCTGTGGGAAATAGGCCTCTGCTGTGGCCACCCATGCAACGCCTCTCTCTGTACTACTCAAGATTGAAAACGTCTTTTAGTGATGTCAGCAGGGCAGGATTTCTCAATGGAAATGTGATCGATTAATAGGGGTTTACTGGAATCACAACCTACAGAGTGATGTCCAGTAACTCTTCTGTGCAAGCCCAGCGTGTAGGGCTTTGAGGCCCGACGTCCCAGTATGTAGGCTGTGAGAGTCCGGGCCCAGGGTATAGGACTCTGAGGCCCCACGTCCCAGAGTGAGACCCGATGTCAGTGTGTGGGCTGGGCAACCCACCCAGTGAGAGGTGCTCAGGGCCCAATGTGTAGACTGTGAGGTGAGAGCGTGGGGCCCAGTGTGTAGGGCTCTGAGGCCCAACGTCCCAGTATGTAGGATGTAAGAGCCCGGGGTCCAGTGTGTAGGATTGCTGTTGCTTGAGATCTCTGGTGTGGATTGGGGAGAGCACAGAGTGCGGGGCTGTATTCAAGTTTCAAGTTTATTGTATTTGATTTGGTTCTCCACCGAGAACCACAAATGTTAAATGTACAATTTCAATTTAAACAGTTTAGTATAAAAAATGTCATTCTAATACAAAGTTAAAAATGGTTTTAAAAATTTGTAAAAATTGTAACATACAAATTCATTTGACGGAGCTTTACATAAAACGATCAGTTCCTGTACTGAATTAATTCTACGTTTCAAATAGATTGGTTGAATAAACCTTTTCCTAGCTTTTACCACTATCGTATTTGGGCAGGTAAACAATGAATGTTCCAAGTCCTGCTCTCCGCCATTACACAAGTTACATATAAGACTTTCTTTTAAGTACCACCTAGATGTAATGGTTTTTACCGGAAGTATTCCAAATCGGAGCAAAACAATCGATCTCTTAGCTCCATGGTTTAGGTTAAAATTAATGTACTGTTGAGGTTTCTTGCACTCTATAGATTCGGTGATATTTTTTTATAAAGACAGTTTGAAACAGTGCTGAGAGTCAAGGTCAAAGCTGAGTCTTGAAGTAAAGTGCTTTAGAAAAAGTTTCAACTGGGCAGGAGTCCAAGAATGTAACAGCTTGATATTAACCTCTGATAACTTAAAATCAAATAGGATATTTCTTGAAAATACATTCTTTGATGCTTCACAGTCAAATGTTTCTATTTTTAGTAGGGATCGGAGCGTTCCTTTTTCAGCATGGAGGAGATTGTACGCCCACCTGATGATATTGGCGATTGCTCGGGCAAAGGAGCTGGTTAGTGAAAACTCAAGGCGGAGAGCTTGCACTGGTACCGCCTGGGACAACTTCATTAGTTTTCATAGGATCTTTTCTTCTTTTAAGTCTAAAAAGCTCCATTGACTTTTTGGTACATATTCAAGAGCGTATGACAGTACTGATGGAACCTTGGCACTGTATACCTTAAGCATAGCAGAAAAATGTCTTTGTCCAGATGCAGCGTAAAACCGTGAAAGTGCTCCCACATGCACATCAGATTTCCGAGTCAGATTCAGGATATGGGGCCTATTTTGCAAAGACTTGGTGAAGATTCTTCCCAAGTAGGTATATTCATTTACCACTTCCACCGTTTTTCCCCCTAGTGACCAGATGAATTGAGTGCTCCTTTTCTTGCCAGAAAATGGTACTATTTTTGTTTTCGAGATGTTCGGTATTAGATCATTTTCCTCTGCATAGTTGTGGAGTGCCCGAAGGCTTCTTTGCAGACCAAATGGAGTTAGATCTAATATAATAACATCATCTGCATACAGCAAAGTATGTCTAGGTGACCTAGCTTAGGACACCCCCCGCGCCGCACGGCCACCAGCTGCTGCGTGTGCCTCCCGCCACCCGCCTGCCTCGCTGACCCTGCCGCCGCCGTTTGACCATGCCCCCTACCACCGAGCGGCGTGGTCTCCTGCGGTCTAGTGCTGTGTTCGCTGCCACTGTAGGCTCCTGTGGCCCGTTTTCCTTGCTGTGTGCCCCATTGCCTGTCTGAGATTGTATTTTGTTTTGCTGTATATTTATCGCTTGTTCCCCTGATTTCGCTCCCCCCGGTTTCCCCCCTCCCCGCTCCCCGCTTCCCGCCTCCGTCGCTAACCACGCCCCCTTCTTCTGTGCCCTCCCCGCTCCCAGCTGCTCTGCCCTCCCTCACACTTGGCCATATATGGCGACCGTGCGATGCAGGTGAGTGTGACCTAGCTTAGGACACCCTCCGCGCCGCACGGCCACTAGCTGCTGCGTGTGCCTCCCGCCACCCGCCTGCCTCGCTGACCCTGCTGCCGCCGTGTGACCACGCCCCCTGCCACCGAGCGGCGTGGTCTCCTGCGGTCTAGTGCTGTGTTCGCTGCCACTGTAGGCTCCTGTGGCCCGTTTTCCTTGCTGTGTGCCCCATTGCCTGTCTGAGATTGTATTTTGCTTTGCTGTATATTTATCGCTTGTTCCCCTGTTTTCGCTCCCCCCGGTTTACCCCCTCCCCGCTCCCCGCTTCCCGCCTCCGTCGCTAACCACGCCCCCTTCTTCTGTGCCCTCCCCGCTCCCGCCTCCCAGCTGCTCCGCCCTCCCTCGCACTTCGCCATATATGGCGACCGTGCGAACGCGCAGCGGGAGCGCCGATTGTGCGCCGAAGGCGCGCCAAACGTTAGCCCGTCTGCGCCCGTCCGCGCCTGGACCGTGCCCAGTGCCAGAACCCCTGGCCCTCGAAGACCCAAGCCCACCCGCAGGACGTACGACGCCGCCACCCTCAACGCACTCAACACCGGCCGACTCCCGGACTGCCACTGAGCCACCCCACCTGAGATGCATCCTGCTCAACACCCACTCCGTCCACAGGCACGCCATCGAGATCTGGAACCTGCTCGACACCACAGCCCCAGACGTCGCCTTCTTCACGGAAACCTGGATGAACGCTTCCTCCGCGCCTGACATCGCCATCGCCATCCCAGACGGCTACAAGATCATCCGTAGGGACCGCATCAACCACACCGGAGGAGGCATCGCCATCGTCCACAGGAACACCATCCGCATCACGACCAACACCGATGACACCCTCTCTACCGCCGAGCACCTGCACTTCCAAGTCCACATCAACCCCAAGACCACCCTCAGAGGCACCCTCATCTACAGACCCCCTGGACAACGCACTCAATTCAGCGAAGACATCGCCGACTTCATCAGCCCGCACGCCCTCTGCTCCGCTGACTACATCCTCCTAGGGGACCTCAAATCCACCTGGAGAACAACAACGACCGCAACACCACCACCCTGCTGGACAACCTCGCCAACCTGGGACTCAAGCAACTGGTGACCACCCCCACCCACTACGCCGGACACACACTCGACCCCGTCTTCTCATCCAGCAAGGACATCGCCTTCAGCCACGCCACCGGACTCCACTGGACGGACCACAGCTGCGTCCACTTCAGCTTCGCAAGGACCACGATCCACCACCACCAGCAACAGGCAGCACGCAGGAACTGGAACAAGATCACAGCCGACCAGCTCACGTCCTCCCTGAGCACGAAACCAACCTCACGAAGTGGATCAACGACTGCGCAGACGAGATCGCCCCCTGAGGTCCTCGCCCAGCAGACCCGGCAGCAAGAAAGCCCCATGGTTCACCGACGAACTCAAGAGCTCCAAGAAGAACTGCCGAGCCCTCGAGAGAACCTGGCGCAGAGACCCAACACCGGACAACATGACTGCCCTCAAGCTCGCCACCCGGAAACACCACCAACTCATCCACGTTACCAAGAAAACTGCATTCAAGGAACGACTGGACAACAACGCACACAACAGCAAAGAACTCTTCAACATCATCACAGAGCTCTCCAACCCCAACGCCGGAAACAACGACATCACCCCTTCGCAAGACCTCTGCAACTCCCTCGCCTTCTACTTCCACAACAAGATCGCGGACATACACAACAGCTTCAGCACTCAACCGACGAGCACCACGACCGAACCACCGCCCCCCACCACCACCCTCAGCGCCTGGACTCCGATCAGCACTGAAGACACCATCCGCACAATGAACTCCATCCACTCCGGATCTCTGACCCACCCCTGCCCTCACCACGTCTTCAACAAGGCCGACGCTATCATCGCACCCCACCTGCGGGACATCATCAACACCTCCTTCGACACCGCTACCTTCCCGGAGAGCTGGAAGCACGCCGAACTCAGCGCTCTACTCAAGAAACCATCGGCCGACCCCACCGACCTCAAGAACTACCGCCCCATCTCGCTGCTCCCGTTTCCTGCAAAAGTCATCGAGAAGACCGTCAACAAGCAGCTGGCCGCCTTCCTCGAGACGAACGGATCCCTCGACCCTTCGCAGTCTGGTTTCCGGGCCAACCACAGCACCGAGACCGCCCTGATAGCAGTCACAGATGACATCCGAGCACTGCTCGACAACGGCGAAACAGCGGCCCTCATACTCCTCGACCTCTCCGCGGCCTTCGACACTGTTTGCCACCGTACCCTAGCACAACGCCTCAGCAACGTCGGAGTCCAGGAGAAGGCACTGGAGTGGATCATCTCCTTCCTCGCCGGAAGGACACAGAGAGTCCGCCTCCCCCCGTTCAGATCGGAAGCCACCGAAGTCATCTGCGGCGTCCCTCAAGGCTCCTCACTCAGTCCAACCCTCTTCAACATCTACATGAGCCCCCTCGCAGACATCCCACGCCAGCACAACCTCAACATCATCTCCTACGCCGACGACACCCAGCTGATCCTCTCCCTGACCAACGACCCCACCACCGCCAGAGCCAACCTCCACGAAGGGATGAAAGAGGTAGCCGAATGGATGAAGAACAGCCGCCTGAAACTGAACTCGGACAAGACGGAAGTCCTCATCCTTGGACCCTCGCCCTCCGCCTGGGACGACTCCTGGTGGCCCCCAGCCCTAGGCAGCGCACCCAAACCAACAGACCACGCACGCAACCTGGGCTTCATCCTGGACTCCTCCCTCTCCATGACCAGACAAGTCAACGCCGTCTCCTCGTCGTGCTTCAATATCCTGCGCATGCTACGTAAGATCTTCCGGTGGATCCCCACCGAGACCAGGAAGACGGTCACCCAGGCCCTCGTCACCAGCCGTCTGGACTACGGCAACACCCTCTACGCCGGAACCACCGCCAAACTCCAGAAGAGACTCCAGCGGATCCAGAACGCCTCAGCACGGCTCATCCTGGACATCCCCCGTCGCAGCCACATCTCCGGACACCTGAGAGATCTGCATTGGCTCCCGGTCAACAAGAGAATCACCTTCCGTCTCCTCACCCACGCACACAAAGCCCTACACAGCCAAGGCCCAGGATACCTCAACAGCCGCCTCAACTTCTACGCTCCCAAACGCCAGCTTCGTTCGACCAGCCACGCCCTCGCCGCCGTCCCCCGCATGCGCAGAGCCACCAGAGGGGGACGGTCCTTCTCCTACCTCGCCGCCGAGACATGGAACTCCCTCCCCACCCACCTCCGCCTGACCCAGGACCACCTCGCCTTCAGGAAGCAACTCAAGACCTGGTTGTTCGAGCAGTAGCGGACCCCCCCCCCCCCCAGCGCCCTGAGACCCTCTGGGTGAGTAGTGCGCTATATAAATACAATGATTGATTGATTGATTGTATTTTGTGGGAAGCAATTTTTGGAGGAAAGTTGCAAATCTGCTGAAAACATTGAGGCAAGTCGCTTAAATAAAGAGAAAAAATAGAGGAGCCAGAAGGCATCCCTGCCTAAGGCCATTTGGGGTCGGGATAGGATTAGTGAGACCCTTTTCCCTCCCCATTTGGACCTGGCACCAGGTATCTGTATGTAGTGATGATAGTATATGTAGTAAATTGTCCGGGATACCCATTTTGCTGAGTTTTCTCCAAAGTGTTGCTCTGTCCACTATATTGAATGCGGTGGTAAAATCGATAAAGGCAGCATATACGACCTGAGATTTTATTGTGAGACATTTATCTAAGATGGTTTGCAGGACAGCAATATTATCAGTGACTGAGTGCTTTGGTCTTAATCCGGCCTGGAATAGGGGAATTAGTCCAGATGAAAAGGCCCAGTCCTTAAGATGATCTAGTACTGTTGCTGTGAAGATCTTTCCTGTAGCGTTCAAAAGGGCTCTCTGTCTATAATTGCCAGGATGCAGCCTTGTACCTTTTTTGTGTATAGGTATTATAATGCTCCCCTTCCAGGACTTGGGAATGTCCCCAGTAGTGAAAATATAGTTAAAAAGGGGGGATAACATCTTACTCCATTCCTTGGGGTTGCATTGAAGGACCTTGATCGGAATTTTCAGCGGGGCTGTAAGAGGCAAGGGCACAGACTGAAGGCTGTGAGAGCCCAGTGTGTAAGGATGTTTGAGTGCAGGATGCAATGTTAAGGCTGTGAGATCCCAGGGCCCTGTGTGTGGGCTGTGAGGCCCAAGGGCCAAGTGTACAGGCTGTGAGAACCCCAGGTCCTGTGCATGGGCTGTGAGAGCCAGGGCCCAGAATTTTGAAAGTATGTGATGAAGAGACAAATCGTAAGCCTTTGTAAAGCCTCTACAGTAATGCTTTATTTCAGGCAGCCTTTCAATATGCTGCCCTTTAGCTTTCACCTAGATCTTAACTGCACACTATTTTGAAACACATTTCTGACGTAATTCAGTCTGTGTTCTACATGCTTATCTTAAAAAAACATACTACATTACAATACCACAGTATGTAGGTTGTAATAGGAAGCCAGGGCCCACTATACAGGGTGAGAGAACCACAACACATTTTAGAAGCTATGGAAGCCCAGCCTCTAGTTTGTGGGCAGTGGTATCCTGAGGCGCAGTTAGTAGGCTGTGAGACCGCAGGGGCCCGTGAATAGGCTGTGAGAGCCCAGGGCCCTCTGTGTAAGATGTGAGAACCCAGGAGCCCTTGTATAGCCTGTGAAAGTCCATGGTCGAATTGTTGGGCTGTTAGAGCCCAGGACCATCTGTATTGACTCTGAGAACCCAGGGCCCAGTGGTTAGTGTCTGAGAGCCCAGTGTGTCGCTGTTGGAGCCAAGACTCAGTGTGCAGGCCGTGATATCCAAGGTCCGCATGAATAGTCCATAGGAGCCCACCCCACATATGTAAGCTGTGAAAGTAAAGGGTCCCTTGTTTAGAGATGTGGTCACCACAAAAGTCCATGATGTCAGTGTGTGGGCTGCAGAACCCACAGCCCAGTGTGTAGGCTGTGAGAGCTCACAGCCCAATGTATAAGCGGTGAGAGCCCAGTAAAAGGTGCCCAGGGCCCAAAGTGTAGGCTGCAAGAGACCAGGCCCAGCGTGTAAACTGAGAGACCCCCGGCCCAGTGTATAGACTGTGAGAGCCCCGGGCCCAGTGTGTAGACTGAGCAAGCCTGGGCCCAGTGTGTAGACTGAGAGAGCCCGGATCCAGTGTGTAGACTGAGAGAGCCCAGATCCAGTGTGTAGACTGTGAGAGACCAGGCCCAGTGTGTAGACTGAGAGAGCCCGGGTCCAGTTTGTAGAGTGTGAGAGACCAGGCCCAGTGTGTAGACTGAGAGAGCCCGGGTCCAGTGTGTAGAGTGTGAGAGACCAGGCCCAGTGTGTAGACTGTGAGAGACCAGGCCCAGTGTGTAGACTGTGAGAGACCAGGCCCAGTGTGTAGACTGAGAGAGCCCGGGCCCAGTGTGTAGACTGTGAGAGACCAGGACCAGTGTATAGACTGAGAGACCCCCGGCCCAGTGTGTCGACTGTGAGAGCCCTAGGCCCAGTGTGTAGACTGAGCGAGCCTGGGCCCAGTCTGTAGACTGAGAGAGCCCGGATCCAGTGTGCAGACTGTGAGAGACCAGGCCCAGTGTGTAGACTGAGAGAGACCAGGCCCAGTGTGTAGACTGAGAGAGACCGGGTCCACTGTGTAGACTGTGAGAGACCAGGCCCAGTGTGTAGACTGAGAGAGACCGGGTCCAGTGTGTAGACTGTGAGAGACCAGGCCCAGTGTGTAGACTGAGAGAGCCCGGGTCCAATTTGTAGAGTGTGAGAGACCAGGCCCAGTGTGTAGACTGAGAGAGACCGGGTCCAGTGTGTAGACTGTGAGAGACCAGGCCTAGTGTGTAGACTGAGAGAGCCCGGGTCCAGTTTGTAGAGTGTGAGAGACCAGGCCCAGTGTGTAGACTGAGAGAGCCCGGGTCCAGTTTGTAGAGTGTGAGAGACCAGGCCCAGTGTGTGGACTGTGAGAGACCAGGCCCAGTGTGTAGACTGTGAGAGACCAGGCCCAGTGTGTAGACTGTGAGAGACCAGGCCCAGTGTGTAGACTGAGTGAGCCTGGGCCCAGTGTGTAGACTGTGAGAGACCAGGCCCAGTGTGTCGACTGAGAGAGACCAGGCCCAGTGTGCAGACTGTGAGAGACCAGGCCCAGTGTGTAAACTTAGAGAGCCCGGGTCTAGTGTGTAGAGTGTGAGAGACCAGGCCCAGTGTGTAGACTGTGAGAGACCAGGCCCAGTGTGTAGACTGAGAGAGCCCGGGCCCAGTGTGTAGACTGAGCGACCCAGAGCACAGTGTGTAGAGGGAGAGACCCTGGGCCCAGTGAGTAGACTGTGAGAGACCAGGCGCAGTGTGGAGACTGAGAGAGCCTGGGCCCAGTGTGTAGACTCTGAGAGACCAGGCCCAGTTGTAGACTGGGAGACCCCGAGCCCAGTGTGTAGACTGAGAGAGCATGGACCCATTGTGTACACTGTGAGAGACCAGGCCCAGTGTGTAGACTGAGAGAGCCTGGACCCAGTTGTAGACTGTGAGAGACCAGGCCCAGTGTGTAGACTGTGAGAGACCAGGCCCAGTGTGTAGACTGAGAGCACCCAGGTCCAGTGTGTAGACTGAGAGAGCCTGGGCCCAGTGTGTTTACTGTGAGAGACCAGGCCCAGTGTGTAGACTGAGAGAGCCTGGACCCCCGGTTGTAGACTGTGAGAGACCAGGCCCAGTGTGTAGACTGTGAGAGATCAGGGACAGTGTGTAGACTGTGAGAGCCCCGGGCCCAGTGTGTAGACTGTGAGAGACCAGACCCCGTGTAGAGACTGAGAGACCCAGAGCACAGTGTGTAGAGTGAGAGACCCTGGGCCCAGTGTGTAGACTGTGAGAGACCAGGCCCAGTGTGGAGACTGAGAAAGCCGGGCCCAGTGTGTAGACTGAGAGAGACCAGTCCCAGTTTGTAGACTGTGAGAGACCAGGCCCAGTGTGTAGACTGAGAGAGCCGGGCCCAGTGTGTAGACAGAGAGAGCCCGGGTCCAGTGTGTAGACTGAGAGAGACCAGGCCCAGTTTGTAGACTGTGAGAGACCAGGCCCAGTGTGTAGACTGAGAGAGCCGGGGCCCACTGTGTAGACTGAGAGAGCCCAGGTCTAGTGTGTAGACTGTGAGAGACCAGGCCCAGTGTGTAGACTGTGAGAGACCAGGCCCAGTGTTTAGACTGAGAGACCCTCTGCCCAGTGTATAGACTGTTAGAGCCTGGACCCAGTATGTAGACTGTGAGAGACCAGGCCCAGTGTGTAGACTGAGAGAGCCCGGGTCTAGGAGGCAGACTGTGAGAGACCAGGCCAAGTGTGTAGACTGTGAGAGACCAGGACCAGTGTGTAGACTGAGAGAGCCTGGGCCCAGTGTGTAGACTGAGAGAGTCTGGGCTAGTGCGTAGACTGTGAGAGACCAGGCCCTTAAGGGCCCTTACACCTAACCTTTTACATATTTTGTAGCTAGACTGAGAGACCCAGAGCCCAGTGTATGGACTGTTAGAGCCTGGACCCAGTGAGTAGACTGAGTGAGCCTGGGTCCAGTGTGTAGACTGTGAGAGACCAGGCCCAGTGTGTAGACTGAGAGAGCCTGGGCCCAGTGTGTAGACTGTGATAGACCAGGCCCAGTGTGTAGACTGAGAGAGCCTGGGCCCAGTGTGTACACTGAGAGAGCCCGGGCCCAGTGTGTAGACCGAGAGAGCCCAGCCCAAGTGTGTACACTGTGAGAGACCAGGCTCAGTGTGTAGGCTGAGAGACCCAGAGCCCAGTTTGTAGAGTGAGAGACCCTGAGCCCAGTGTGCAGACTGAGAGACCCCTGGCCCAGTGTGTAGACCGAGAGAGCCTGGGCCCAGTGTGTAGACTGAGAGAGACCAGGCCCAGTGTTTAGACTGAGAGACCCAGCCCCCAGTGTTTAGACTGTTAGAGCCTGGACCCAGTGTGTAGACTGAGAGAGCCTCGGCCCAGTGTGTAGACTGTGAGAGACCAGGCTCAGTGTGTAGACTGAGAGACCCAGAGCCCAGTTTGTAGAGTGAGAGACCCTGAGCCCAGTTTGCAGACTGAGAGACCCCCGGCCCAGTGTGTAGACCGAGAGAGCCTGGGCCCATTGTGTGGACTGTGAGAGACCAGGCCCAGTGTGTAGACTGAGAGAGACCAGGCCCAGTGTTTAGACTGAGAGACCCAGCCCTCAGTGTTTAGACTGTTAGAGCCTGGACCCAGTGTGTAGACTGAGAGAGCCTCGGCCCAGTGTGTAGACTGTGAGAGACCAGGCCCAGTGTGTAGACTGAGAGAGCCTGGGCTCAGTGTGTAGACTGAGAGAGCCCGGGTCCAGTGTGTAGACTGTGAGAGACCAGGCCCAGTGTGTAGACTGAGAGACCCCGGGCCCAGTGTGTAGACTGAGAGAGCCCGGGCCCAGTGTGTGGACTGAGAGAGCCTGGGCTGTGTGTAGACTGTGAGAGACCAGGCCCAGCGTGTAGACTGAGAGAGCCCGGGCCCAGTGTGTAGACTGAGAGAGCCCGGGTCCAGTGTGCACACTGAGAGAGTCTGGGCCCTTTGTGTAGACTGTGAGAGCTCATGGTCCCATGTTTAGACGATGAGAGACCAGGGCCCCACATGTAGGCTGGGGAAACCCAGGGCACCATGTGCTAGCTGGTAGAGCCACAGTACATTTGTGTATAGGCTGTGGGTACAAGCTGTGAGAGCCCATGGTCCACTTGTAGGCTGGTTTAGCCCAGGGCTCCATGTCCAGACTGTAAGAGGTTGTGAGTGCCTAGCGCCCAGTGGTTTTAGATCTCAGGTTCTGATGTATGAGGCTCTAAAACTACTAAACACCATTTCCTCACTCACCTGCTGCTCCTGCCAACCTGAAAGAAATATATTCCAACCAGCAAAAGTTCCTGGATTTGATTGGAGATTTATCTGTTCGCACTCCTCATCACATTACCTCAGGAATGTAGTATATGGTAGGGCACCACTATGGACGCACTGGCCTCTTCCTTTTCGTTCACCTTAGCAGAAATGGGTTTTTACCAACTTGTGTAAGGCCTTGCTCATTGTAAGGGTCGAACTATAGATGCCACCTTCACAAAAAACTCAGAAGTAGCTAAACAGAATATCCCCCCAATCTGCTCCAACCGCTCTTTGGTCTTCAAACAACTCCTAAACAGACTCCAGACCTTCCAGAATGCGCTGCACAACTCGTATTGATCTCCCACGCCAAGCCCACATCACACCGCACCTCAAGAAGCTTCACTGACTCCTCATTCACAAAAGCTGCCAATTCAAACTTCTAAAGCATACATACAAAACTCTAAACAACACAGGACCAGAATACCTGAACAGCTGCATATTCTTTCACCAACACACCAGACACCTACACTCTGCCTTGTTCTCACTCGCACACACTCCCCACATCCGCAAAGGCAAAACAGGTCACCCATACGGGCGTGGCTTAGCGGGCGAGCATGGCGGACGTGGCTGCCTAAGAGCTCCCGCCAGCCCGCCGCTTATCCTTGAATTATCCTGGCCCTGAACCCCAGAAAGTACACCACATCCCGGGTAGTGTTGGCGGAGGACACCGGGAGCAGTCCGGTGCCGGAGATAACGCGCCGGGACCGCCTACGGCAGTGGGGCAAGTGAGTGCGGCGAGCGGCCTGGTGCCCGCCGGACGAGCCGGGGCCTCGATTTTGGCGTCCCCGACCGGGGGACCTGACCCGGAGCCGGCGCAGCCGCTCCCAGACCACGATCCAGGGCTATCTACTGCCGGCGACTTACAGCGGAGTGCCCGGCCTGTCCTTGCATTGCCGGTGGCGGGGGCCCGGGCCGGTGGGGGGCCTCGGAGGGACTGCGGCCTACCTGGCCTTGTTGGAGCCGGGGCCTCGAGTTTGGCGACACCCGGAGACACTCACACTGGGGTCCGGACATCCTGCTACTGCTGTCCCCCACTGCTGGCAGACGCATTGCCCCCCCGCTGGGACTGGCGGCGGCTCCATTGCCGGTGAGAACTGTGTCCTCTATCCTTGTTGACCGGCGCAGTGGGGGCTGCTGCGAGGAGTTGTGCCAGAAAGGGTCGCGGCAAGCTTTGGACCCTGGACCAGTGATTATCCTCCCAGGGCTTGGCTGAACCTACCAGTGGGGTGGACGCGGCGAAGGGGCCGGAGCGGCAGAGGTGGCCTGGTGGCCCGGGCGCAGTTGGGACATTGATTTTTGCAGCCTGGGCTGGCCGCGATCCGGGGTCCCCTGCTCCTGACGACCTACAGTGGGATCATCGGCCCTTCCTCGCTGCGACTGGAGGAGTTGTTGGAAGCTCTGCGACTTGCCTGGCCTTGGTGCAGCCGGGACCTCTGGATCGGTGGTCCCCACCCGGAATCACCGGCCCGGATCCATTGGGCGCGAAGACGATTTCATACACCTTGGCGGAGCAGCGTTGCCTGGGGTGTAGCCCGATCGGTGGGCCGGAGGTGAGGAACTCTCGGGTGGCCTGGTGTATTCGAGACGCCTCGGCCGGGGCCTGGCTGGTGGACTACTGCGAGAAGCGGCCCTAGTACAGGTGCGTGTCACTGCTCACGGCCGTCATGACGAGGGGCTCGGCCGCCACTAAGACGGGACCCATTGACAAATTCACTGGCCATGGTGGAGGGGCCGGGGCGGCTGGTGGGAGTCATCCTGCTGGACCGGACAACGCGGCGTTGATGGCAGCCATTACACAGTCCCGTGACATGCTGGATGCGAAAATCGGCGCGGTGGGGGCCGATGTGATGCTGCTGCGTCAGGATCTTCGCAATGCAGTCGCCCGCATTACTGAAACTGAGACCAGGGTCACGACAGTGGAGGGTGATGTTGGTGCCCTTAAGAAGAAGATTGCCGACATGGAACAGATCCAACGGGGCCTGGCGACTCGTGTGGAGGATGCCGAGGGTCGGGCGAGGCGAAACAACCTGCGCTTCGTTGGCTTTCCGGAGGACTGCGAGAAGGGACCCATGGACGCTTTTCTGTCCCGGTGGCTGGAGAGCTGGCTACCTCCGGACTCCCTGTCGCAATGTTTCATAGTGGAACGTGCCCACCGCGCCCTGACACAGAAGCCGCCGGTCGGGGAGCGGCCTCGCCCGATCATCGCCAGGCTCCTCAACTTCCACAACAGGGACGTCATCCTCCGGGAGGCGCGGTTGAAGGACACCCTGCTGTATGACAATCATAAAATAATGATTTTCCCGGACTATACCAAACTGGTCCACCAACAGCGGCACTCGTTCCTGGATGCCAAGGCCAAGTTGCGTGGCCTGAAAATTCAATACTCGCTGCTCTACCCGGCCCGCCTCCGGGTGATCTTCAACTCCAAGACCCTCTTCTTTGATACACCGGAGGCCGTCTTCAACTGGACCGATGAAACAGTCAGGATCCGACCTCACGTCCAACCGGGGCTGCACTCTGGATCATCGCGTGGCTCGTCTCAGGACAGGAGCAACCCGTCTGGCAAAGGGAAACGTCATCGCAAGTCCCGCTCCCGGCGGAGGTCCCTGTCCCGGGACCCTCTCTTGGGGGACACACAGCCGGATGCGGACCAATCTGATGGAGGCTCTTGATCGCCCGTCATGGGGACTGTCTGCTGGCTGCCTTCTACATGTGACCATATCTGGCGGAGGCCGAGCTGTGGTCGATGGGACATACATTGGCTGGTGCAGTATGGCTTCCTACTTGGCGAATGCCGGGGCCTTCGTGGGCTGTAACTTTCTTGTGGTGCTCTGCTTATGACTTTACTGTGTGTTTATTGGGGTTCAGGGCACGTACTTTGGGCTGCCTCCTCCTGTTGGGACTGGGAGGTGGTTCTGGGTGTGTCTGATTAGTTAAGGGGGGGACTAGTTGGGATCCATTGGTATGGCTGGCTTTGGGTGCTGCGTTTTGGGCCTGAAGTACCGTATACCGCGACAGGTACTTCATTGTTCCTTGAAGTATGGGGGTGGGGGTGGGGGGAACCTGGGTGTTTGGTTGATTATGGGTTGGGTCGGGGTTGGAGGGGTAGTAGGGTTTGGGGCTTCGGGATTTGTGGGGTATGGGGTTCTGGTTCTGGGGGTGCACGTGGTCTTTGTGTATTTTGCAACTGTGGGGTCTGGGGTGTGGGCCGGGGGTCTGGGAGCGTGGGGCTGGGAGCATTGTGATCATGGCTGATGTTCCTCACTTGGCGCCCAATGGCGCGTCCATGCGTGTCCTTAGCTGGAATGTACGGGGACTATTGGACAAGATTAAACGGGGCGGTGCTTCGATGGGCTAAGAGGGACTTGGCAGATGTACTCCTTCTTCAAGAAACGCACATGCTAGGTACGAAAGCCCTGAGCTTGCAGCGCTTTGGCTTCCATCAAGTGTTCCATGCCGGATTCACCAGGGGGTCCAGAGGTGTAGCCATTCTTATTCATAGACGGCTGGCGTATGTACATGAGCGTCAGTGGCTTGACCCCCAGGGCCGTTTTGTCTTTGTACAGGGGAAAGTCGGGGTGGAGCCGGTTGTATTTGGCTGTGTGTATGCCCCCCCCCCTTGCAGTGGGCCTTAGCTGAACGGTTGTTTGTTGTGTGGGCTGAGCTCCCCCGCTCCATGGCTGTGATTGGCGGAGACTGGAACGATGTGATGGATGTGGCTTTGGACCGGCAGAGGAGGCCGGGAGTGGCACTTGTACCCTCCCCTACACGGTTGGGGGCTATGGTTGATGGTCTGGGCTGGGTGGATGTGTGGAGGCATCTGCATGCGGAGCGGCGAGAGTACACCTTTGTCTCGGCTGTCCATGGCTCCCTTTCACGCTTGGACTGTGTGTTTGTCCCGAGGGCTTTCCTGGACAGAGTGAAGGGGGCAGCGATTCGGCCTCGCGGGCTCTCTGATCATTCCCCAGTGGCGGTACAAATTGACCTGCGCAAAGCACGCTCCCCCTTCCGGTGGCGAATGTCCGCGTGGCATCTGCAGCGCCCTGATTATTCCCAACATTTGCGTAGCGCGATCGCCCGTTATTGGCAGGACAACCTTACTGAAGGGATGGATGCGGTGACTGTTTGGGAGGCTATGAAACCCACCCTGCGGGGCATAGATATTGCTTGGTGTGCATCTGTTCACCGGACTCGGCTGGGAGGCATTGCTGCGGCCGCGGAGCGGGTGGAGGAGCTCGAGGCTCGACACGGTGAGGCACCCGATGATTTGGCACTGCGGCTACTCCTGCAGGCGCAACAGTCTTATTCCTCGGTCCTATTGGATGAGGCTCGTCAGGCGTGGTTAGCCACTCGTAGTCGGGTCTACCAGTGGGGCGACAAGTCTTGCACCATGCTCCATAGGCTGTGCCAACAGAACCTACAGCCTCTTACGCTGCCGGGCCTTGTTGATGGTGCAGGAGTGGCTATCACAGATCCGGCAACTCTCGCAACGAGTTTTGCGCGCTATTATGGGCGCCAGTATGCCTCTCGGGAGACTCTCTCCCCTGCCATTATCGCTGATTATATTGCTTCGGTTCCCCCATCTGCTGTATCTGATGAAGTGCGCGGGGCCCTAGACCTTCCCCTGTCGGCCGAGGAGCTGGGTGATGCACTGGGTCAGTTAAATGTAGGCAAGGCGCCGGGGCCGAGCGGTTTCCCCAGCGAATTTTATAAGAAGTTCCATCTACAGCTCGGGCCGCATTATTTGCGGGCTCTGGAACAGGCACGCGAGCTTGGTCGCCTCCCATCGGACTGGCGTCATGCCGAAATAGTGGTGTTTTTGAAGCCAGGTAGGCCCCCCGATCGCCATGACTCTTATCGCCCCATATCCCTCATCAACTTCGAGGCCAAGCTCCTGGCAAAGGCGCTGGCGAACCGTTTACTTCCACACATTTCGGCCCTTGTCCACCCAGATCAGGCGGGTTTTATGCCGCGAAGAGCAACGAGACACAATATACGACGGGCGCAGGCCGCGATACAAGCGATTGAGTCTTCGGAGGACCCGGCGGCGCTCCTGCTGGCCGATATTGATAGTGCATTCGATTCGGTCAGCTGGACCTTTCTTTTTGCCCTGTTGCCGCTGCTGAATCTCGGCCCGGTGTTTCTCTCCTATATCAGGCTGCTCTACACCGAGATCACGGCCTCAGTGCGTATCTCGGGTACGACGTCTGCCCGTTTTCCGGTGTCCAGGGGCACGCGTCAGGGGTGTCCGCTCTCCCCTTACCTCTTCGCACTGGCCATGGAGCCGCTGGCCGCCAGGGTGCGCCGCGATGAGCTCTACCGTGGCTTCGTCTGGGGAGCAGATCACTCGGACCGCATAGCTTTATATGCGGATGATGTGCTATTTTTCATGACCGACCTGCAGCGTACGGGTCCTCGTGTTCTGGAGCTGATGCAGGAGTTTGGTCGGGCATCGGGGCTCTTCCTTAACCCGCGCAAATCGACCATGTGGGTGCTGGGGGGCGCCGCAGTGGACTGCCCATGGGCTGCATCCCTTCAGGTGGCAGTTGAGGGGGTGAAGTACCTGGGTGTCTTCCTCTCGGCCTCGCCTGCAGTGGCATGGGACCGGAACATTCTGCCTGTATGGGATCGGGTCCAACTGGACGTCAAGACATGGACGCGCATGCCGCTTAATATCTACGGCCGATCGGCCATCTTCAAGATGGTGGCTTTGCCCCGTCTGCTATACCAATTGCAGAATCATCCCTTCCAGGTTGACCCGCAGTGGTTCCGTACTGTTGATTCTGTGCTGGGCCGGTTTCTATGGGCTGGCGGTGCCGCCAGGGTGGCACTGCGCACATGCTTCCTCTCTACCTACTGCGGCGGCTTGGCGGCCGCGGATATTCTATCTTACTATCAGGCCTCCCATCTCCTTGTGCTCAACGAGTGGTGGTATGGCGACCGTAGTGACCCGGCCTATGCCCTTGAACATTCCCTGATGGGTGGCACCTCCCTTCATACCCTGTTGTACTCGGCTAGGCGGAGGCGACTGCTTCCGCAAGTCACTCAAGTGGTCTTCGCTGTCTGGCGGCGGGCCTTGCATCGGATGGGCTGGTGGGGTCGACTTACAGCTGAAACCCCGCTGTGGCGAAATGGTCTGTTACCGGCACTGGCGTCCCTGTCCGGTTTTGACGGCTGGGATGCGATTGGGATCTCCTCCCTAGGTCATGTCCTCTCTGGTACTACCATGAAGTCCTTTCAAGAGCTTAGCTCCGAATTTAGCATGCCCAAGACCCAGTTTTTCCGCTACCTTCAATTCCGCCACGCGCTTACTCCAAGTCTGGTGGGCATGGAACAGCTCCCTGATTTTAGTCCTATCGAAGCTAAACTGTTTATGGGAGACCTGGGGGACAAGAAGGTCTCGCAGATATATCGCTCTCTGGTCACTCACTGTTCCCCTTCACTCGCAGCGCTGCGGGCCTCCTGGGAGGCTGATGTAGGTCCACTGGACGATGACGACTGGCGTGAGGCCTTGGAATCTCCCCGAGGTGCTGCTATAGCCACCCGCCTTCGCTTCATCCAGTTCAAATACCTCCACCGGGCATATTTTACTAGACACCGTCTATGGCGGGCGGGCCTTGTCGCGTCTCCCGAATGCCTGAGGTGCGGTTCTGAAGAGGGCACCCTGTTCCATACTGTATGGTCCTGTGAGAGATTGATTCGATTCTGGGCTGGGGTTTGGGACTGCCTGTCAGAGGTGTTGGGCTGGGACCTGCCCCGTACCCCCAGGTTGGGTCTTCTTCATGTTCTAGAGAATGTTGGGGGCAATATTTACAAGCGCCATTTGCTGTTACTGGGGCTGGTGGTGGCGAAGAGGGATCTGGCGCAGGCCTGGAAGAGCGAGCGCGCCCCCCCCCCTCGGGGCTTGGAGGGCGGGACTGGACTTCCTCATGGGTCTGGAGCAGCCTGTTTTTGAAGCCCGGGGCTGTCCCCGCAAACATTATAAAATCTGGAAACGGTGGGCGGATTACCGGGGCCTGCTCCTTGACCCTCCCGTGGACATTGATGATGCATTACAGCTGGATGTGGATCCCGCACCTTAGGCCGCTGGCCGGCTCCACCTTTGCAGACTGTCTCAAGTTGCTGGACTGTGATTGCGTGCACTGGGTTAGGGTGGGATAAGGGGTGAGTAGTTGCGGGCGGGGCTGGTTGGTGTTTTTGGGGTTGGGTGGGAGGGGTGGTTCGACGCCATTTACTATATAACGATGGGTTCGATGCTGTGCTAATGATGTATCTCTTTTTGTCTGTCTTTGACAGTTCCCTCCTGACTGTGGAGGACTGTGTTGAGCTTTGCTTGAACTCATAATAAAATTGGTTATGAAAAAAAAAACAGGTCACCCATTCTCCTACATTGCCTACTCCTCTTCAGTTCTCGACTTCTGCAAGAAACTAAAGACCTGGGGGCAGATTTACAAGCTCCTTGCGTCTCATTTACGCCGCCGTTGTGTCACTTTTGTGACGCAGCAGCGGCGCAAATCCTGCTCCATCGTGCGGGGTACTTACAACGTGCTGCATCTGGGAGATGCGCCACGTTGTATTGCCCTGCGCCACATGTAGGCGTTCCTGTGCAGGGGGGTGTTCGGGTGCAGGAACGCCTCCTAAAAGTGACTGAGTGAAATCTACAAGATTTCACTCAGTCACTTTTAGGCCCATGCTGCGTCAAAACCCTGCGCCTGCCTGAAGCAGGCGTAAGGAATGAGGCAGCATTAACTAGATAGGGCCCCAGAGCATTGCTGGAGCTGTGTCACACTTGCGACGCAACTCCAGCAATGCGTCACTTTTACAGCACAGATGCGTCACGCATCTGTGCCGTTTTTGCACCATGGTGCGCTGAATTGTAAATGCTGCGCATCCATGATGGCGGAGTTGTGGCGCACAATAACTGGCGCATCCCTGCTGATTTGCAGGGATGCACCAGGTATTGTAAATATGCCCCCTGGCTCTTTGTGTAAGCTCCTTGGGGGGCACACACCTGCACAAGCACCTGTATACCACCTCGGGATATAATGTGCTATACAAATCGAAATAACATAACCTTTCTTGCTGCAGCCACTACCAATGCCTTAACTACTAGATAAAACAAACACTTCCATCATGAAGCCCTCTCACAATAGTTCTAAAGCTTTGATTATCGAACACATTTTCCCACAAGTAATCACATTGCACAGCTGTAAATCCATATTCACTCCACCAAACTATGGTTCAATCTGAAGCTGGAACAAATGAAACCAGCACATCTTAGAGTGGAAATTTGCTGGAGAAAACTCTGCCAACCAGCTGATAAAAACTTCTACTTCTACATAGTATGAGAACCTAAAGTTACAATTAAAGAAGTATAGAATTGCTCCTGGGCCCAGTCCAGGTTTACGTCAAACCAGCAACCTGCCCTCAGACATGGGAGGATGCTCACATCTACCCTATTCTAACCTTCTGCCTCTGGGCTCTGTCTTTGGCGGGTCTGGCAGGGGCAATGGGTGGTGCAAGCTGCAGTGGCCTCCAAACGAGGGACCTGGCACTTATTTTTTTTTTACAAATCAGCCACTCCTATGCATTGAACAGAGACTGCCCTTTTAACAGTATTAGATAGCTTAAGAGCACTCTTGGACAAACGTCACCATGCTTAGCTGGCATTATTGACCTCAGTGCTGCCTTTGACACAGTATCTTACAATATTCTGATGAAAAGGTTAAGAGCATTCAGGAGGAAGCAGTGTGATGGCTTCTAACCAAACCCATATGGTGAATATCATCTTTTACATCCAAAAGTAAATTGTTGTCTTTAGTGGCCCGTTCTACCAATTGTGCAGCATCTCTCTTGTACGACATGCCGACTGCATGCTCATTGCATAGTGTCCGATTCACAGGGTGCGACCCTTGGAGGTGGGGGTGTACCATTAGTAGTGCCTTATTCTACCGTGTGTGGCTCTGCTGAACTTGCACCTGTGTGTTTGTGATTTGACTGATCTGGTGCAACCTGTATCATTGTGCCCCGGACGTTGTACCTCATTTCCAGGGAGGTACGGAATTGCATCTCTTCGTGCTTGTGACCGGTATTGCCTGGTGCAACCCATCTCAACATGGACTGGTCATTGTGCCTCATTTCCAGGGAGGTATGGAATTTGCAACTCTTCATGTTTATAACCTGAAGTGTCTGGTGCGACCCATACCAATGCACACCAGACGCTGTGTCCGAAATTGACGAGGCTCCTCTGTTTTACTCTCCATTTATCAGTTGTTCCCTTGTGACCCTCATTGTAGTAGACCAACTGCCCTCTCCATACCTGGCCTCTCCCAAAGACATCTTAGGACCAGGTAGTAGGAAGAGATGGGTTGAAAGAACGCCTCTAAGACAGTTCAGAAGCGGTCAAGAGACTTCGGGACTTCTTTATGTTTTGATACCTGTGGATGAACTGTCTGAGTGACTGCTAGATTCCCCTTGTTTAGGTCTACCTCCTAATTAAAACTTGCTACATATCCCCACCTGCTTCCCGAGGACCCAGACTAAGTGTGACTTTGACCACGTCCAGCCTAGTATCTGGGAGGAAAGGCTAGTTATCTTCTATCCAGCGGGTATAGGACATTTGGGTTGAACTAGAGGGAGTCTCCAGGGTGTTATCCATTGACCTGCTGGGTACCAGTGGCACTGCATTAGGGTGCTGAGCTCATATGTGTGCAAGAGTGATCCATACAGACCGGCTGATACCTGTTGCACCGTATATTGGTACAGAGTGAGTGTTTGTTAGTGGGATTAAATGTAAATGTAAATGTATGAAGCTTATATAGTGCATGACTTACCCTGGGGCATCTCCGCGCTTGCTTAGGGAACCCGTCCTGGTATTCCCCTGTGAGATAACCCTGGCAGGGTATCCACAAGGTGAAAGCCAGGCATCCCACCGCGAGGGGCCGATGTGGAGATTAAGCAAGCTATTGCCCAGAGTCGCAGAGTGTGAACCCGTGAGTCGAGAAGGCACCGGAGCGAGAATTATCGAGTCCGTGAAATTATTGAGCCCAAGACCCGCCGAGGCGGGGAATTGAACCCTGGTCCCGGGCCGAACTCAAGCTTCAGGTCTGCCGCCTCTAACCCCTGAGCCACACTTCTCCACCATTAATCATCTGTGGACCACCTGTGATTCGCGACACTGGCCAGCAGTGCCACTTTATACGTTAATTTCATGCCAAAAGCACAATACATTTGACAGTGGGGTTACCCGCGTGGCTTCGACCCGTGATGCTGCTAAAAAGTATTCTATTTTTCTGTATGTACGTATCTTTGTGACCCAGAGTGTACCCTATAACTGTGTGGACTATAGTACTAGGGCTGCTGGGGTGGCATGGGGTGAACAGCATGTTGCACTGCATAAGGGTGCTTTTTCTATTGAGGGGGCTAAGATTAGGGATTGTCCACAGTGTTCATACTGTTTAAGCATGGGCGAATTTTGCGAATTCACGAATTCGCAATCCGCAAAATCAGCAAACTTTCGTGAATTTGCGGATTTTTTCTTTTTTTGTGTTTGCAAGGTTTTCTGCCAGTTCACTAGGGTTTTGTACCAGTTTGCAAACGCAAACTTACTTGTCGGGTCGCAACGGTCGCGACCATGTTGTTTCTACATCTGGTTCATCACAGCACCCTCTGTTTCACCACTGCCATCCTCTGGTTCACCCATGCCACCCTCTGGTACATCACTGCCACCCTCTGGTTCATCACTGTAGATTATGGGGGAAAAGCACACCTGCCCTGCTTCAACTGACAACTGTGTTTTTTGCAATTTTCACCCCGAGTGTGCTGGGTATACTCAGACGTGAGTCCCTGGCTCTCCACACCACTGGAGTCAAGCTATCCAGGCTGATGAAGGCTGATATCCAGAAACCGGTCCTTGGCTGCTTGATTCCGGTCTGGGAAAGACATGGCTTGGTAGTTCGGACTGGACTGTTCCCATGAGGCACAGGGTCAGAGCTGATTTGCATATAGCCAGTGTCTAACCCAGGGTGGTGTGGAGTGCAAATAAACGATGGATTTAGGCCCAGATCCTTGTACTTGGGTGAATGTATGACATTGTTCTACATTCTGTCCATCAACTGTGTTTATTGCAATTTTCACCCCGAGTGTGCTGGGTATACTCAGACGTGAGTCCCAGGCTCTCCACACCACTGGAGTCAAGCTATCCAGGCTGATGAAGGCTGATAGCCAGAAACCGGTCCTTGGATGCTTGATTCCGGTCTGGGAAAGACATGGCTTGGTAGTTCGGACTGGACTGTTCCCATGAGGCACAGGGTCAGAGCTGATTTGCATATAGCCAGTGTCTAACCCAGGGTGATGTGGAGTGCAAAAAAACAATGGATTTAGGCCCAGATCCTTGCACTCGGGTGAATGTATGACATTGTTCTACATACTGTCCATTAACTGTGTTTTTTGCAATTTTCACCCCGAGTGTGCTGGGTATACTCAGACGTGAGTCCCAGGCTCTCCACACCATTGGAGTCAAGCTATCCAGGCTGATGAAGGCTGATAGCCAGAAACCGGTCCTTGGATGCTTGTTTCCGGTCTGGAAAAGACATGGCTTGGTAGTTCAGACTGGACTGTTCCCATGAGGCACAGGGTCAGAGCTGATTTGTATATAGCCAGTGTCTAACCCAGGGTGGTGTGGAGTGCAAAAAAACGATGGATTTAGGCCCAGATCCTTGTACTGGGGTGAATGTATGACATTGTTCTACATTCTGTCCATCAACTGTGTTTTTTGCAATTTTCCCCCCGAGTGTGCTGGGTATACTCAGACGTGAGTCCCAGGCTCTCCACACCACTGGAGTCAAGCTATCCAGGCTGATGAAGGCTGATAGCCAGAAACCGGTCCTTGGATGCTTGATTCCGGTCTGGGAAAGACATGGCTTGGTAGTTCGGACTGGACTGTTCCCATGAGGCACAGGGTCAGAGCTGATTTGCATATAGCCAGTGTCTAACCCAGGGTGATGTGGAGTGCAAAAAAACGATGGATTTAGGCCCAGATCCTTGCACTCGGGTGAATGTATGACATTGTTCTACATACTGTCCATTAACTGTGTTTTTTGCAATTTTCACCCCGAGTGTGCTGGGTATACTCAGACGTGAGTCCCAGGCTCTCCACACCATTGGAGTCAAGCTATCCAGGCTGATGAAGGCTGATAGCCAGAAACCGGTCCTTGGATGCTTGTTTCCGGTCTGGGAAAGACATGGCTTGGTAGTTCAGACTGGACTGTTCCCATGAGGCACAGGGTCAGAGCTGATTTGTATATAGCCAGTGTCTAACCCAGGGTGGTGTGGAGTGCAAAAAAACGATGGATTTAGGCCCAGATCCTTGTACTGGGGTGAATGTATGACATTGTTCTACATTCTGTCCATCAACTGTGTTTTTTGCAATTTTCCCCCCGAGTGTGCTGGGTATACTCAGACGTGAGTCCCAGGCTCTCCACAACACTGGAGTCAAGCTATCCAGGCTGATGAAGGCTGATAGCCAGAAACCGGTCCTTGGATGCTTGATTCCGGTCTGGGAAAGACATGGCTTGGTAGTTCGGACTGGATTGTTCCCATGAGGCACAGGGTCAGAGCTGATTTTCATATAGCCAGTGTCTAACCCAGGGTGGTGTGGAGTGCAAAAAAACGATGGATTTAGGCCCAGATCCTTGTACTGGGGTGAATGTATGACATTGTTCTACATTCTGTCCATCAACTGTGTTTTTTGCAATTTTCACCCCGAGTGTGCTGGGTATACTCAGACGTGAGTCCCAGGCTCTCCACACCACTGGAGTCAAGCTATCCAGGCTGATGAAGCTGATAACCAGAAACCGGTCCTTGGATGCTTGATTCCGGTCTGGGAAAGACATGGCTTGGTAGTTCGGACTGGACTGTTCCCATGAGGCACAGGGTCAGAGCTGATTTGCATATAGCCAGTGTCTAACCCAGGGTGGTGTGGAGTGCTAAAAAAACGATGGATTTAGGCCCAGATCCTTGTACTGGGGTGAATGTATGACTTTGTTCTACATTCTGTCCATCAACTGTGTTTTTTGCAATGAATTAATTTGGGGCTGATTAATGTGTCACTGAATTTGAGCTGGCACCTGCTTCCTTAGCTGTAAGTGCTTCCTGATTAATGATAAACTTGAACTTTTGCACCTGCTAAGTGCTTTCAGTTTTGCAAAATTCGTTAGCACACCTGCCCTGCCTAAACTGACATGAATGAATTATGGGTTGATTAATGTGTCACTGAAATTGAACTTCCGGTCTGGCACCTGCTTCCTTATCTGTAATTACTTTCTGTTGGAGTGTAATTTTTTTAACAGGACCTTTGTGGCATACTTGTAGCTATTCTCTGAGTCTGCGTTGAGGGTCAGAGCAGGGTCATAGAATAGTTGCAAGTAGGCAACTGAACACTGGAGGGGGGGCTACAGAAAGCACTACAGGGAATGGTTACTAATGGTGAGCTTGAACTTCTGCACCTGCTGAGTGCTTTCAGTTTTGCAAAAATCGTTTTTCTGCAATTTCGCGGGATTCGCAGGGTGCGAATTTGCACGAGATCGAATTCGGAAGCCGCAAATTTGTGCGAATATGCGATTTGTTTTCTTGGGGCGTGTTAGTTTACGTGGTTTTTTGCGTTTTCGCAAGCCGCTGGTAGCACAACGACGCCTAGTTACCCTAGCGGTCGTACATGGGCGCGGCCATCTTGTTTGCGTGACATATTTCTGTTTCCGGGCGCTATGTGTAATCTCGCAAAGTGTGCGGCCCGCTAGTACAAGTTCACGTGTGATCGCGGGGGAAATCTTGCGCGAACTTACCCACGCGGTCGTAAACAGGCGCGGCCATCTTGTTTTTCATTCATTGCTATGGTTCTGGGCATGCTTTCTGTATCCTCTCTCAATCTCTGCCATCCTTTGCTTGTTTGAAGTTTTTTTTGATCTATTTTACTTATTATCTATCCCTCTATTATTCTAGCTCTATATTTTTGTGTTTTCTGCTACTTTTGGTTAATTTTAAACTACTTTTTAAACTCTTTTCTTTTCTTCTTCCCTATTCTATTTCTTATTTATTATTTACCTTCCTTTCTGCCCAGACCATGGTTAAGGGAGCCAGGAAGCAGCCCGAGAATGGGAAGGGTCCCGCACCCCGTGCCCGGCTCCCATGCGGGCGTTTGAGGGGGGCAGCGCCGGAAGCGGTGGGAGAAGGTGTGCCGGGCCATGTATTCTCACTCTCGGGTCCGGCGCACCTACAACCAGGCCACCCACCGTTGGACAGATCTCCTGGACCGGGAACGCGACTTGCTCGGCCTGCTCGGCATCGAGATCCCCGGGCTTGGTGAGTAGTAGTAGCTAATTCATTACTACTCTGTTTTCTCCTGCTCTGTGTGTTATTATTATACTGCAAATTTTTGTGTTTTAACAAGAGCAATAATGCTGCAGATTACATTGTAAGTAAATTATATTTCAAAATCTTCTGTGCATTTCAGGTGCACTGCTCTCCTTCTCAGTAGCATTGCTACTATGCTTATTTGTTTTCGATTTTGTGTTCATTTCATTGGCTTGAGAAATTATGTATGAGTGTAGTTTACAGAACTGCGTAATGCTAGACACTAAGGGGCAGATTTGCAATTACCGGCGCATCCCTGCAAAGTAGCAGGGATGCGCCAGTAATTGTGCGCCACGCCACCACCACCCATGGTGCGCCGTATTTACAATGCGGCGCACCATGGGCCCAAAACGTCACCGAAGCGTTTCGCATCTGTGCCGTAAAGGCGGCGCATTGCTGGAGTTGCGTCGCAACAATGGCGCAGCTCCAGCAATGCTTTGGGGTGCCCTATCTCCCCAATGCTGCGTCAAGCCGTACGTCTGCTTCAAGCAGGCGCAGGGTTTGAGTGACGCATCATTGTCCTAAAAGTGACTGATTGAAATCTTGTAGATTTCCCTCAGCCACTTTTAGGATGCGTTCCTGCGCAGGAACGCCCCCCCTTGCGCCGGAACGCCCCCTGATGGTGCAGGGCTTTACAACGTGATGCATCTCACATATGCGTCACGTTGTTAATATACGCTGCACCATGGCTCCTCTTTTGTTCTGCTGCTGCGTCACAAAAGTCATGCAACAACGGAGCAAAAGAGCCGCAAGGGGCTTGTAAATCTGCCCCTACATACTCAAGTCAAGTCCTTCCTTTTTACACCTGGCAATAAGAAGAAATAGTGGTGGTGGATTGATAGTTTGAGTATTTTAATGACTGGTTAATTTAGTAGGAAACTTTTTAGTGTTGTCACTGATCTACAATCACGATGGACTTTATCTGTCACTTTGCGTGCTGCGGACTGCTGCCTGCCAGTCCTAGGCGAACCTTTTTAGTAGTTTGTTTAGTGAGTTACATAACTTTCCAAGTCGACGGTCCGCCAATCAAGCAATACTACTATCTTAGTAGACCACATGAGATAGGTCAATATATCCCGTGGAATAGTTGTCTATTTGCAATTTCGCCAAAATATTTTGTTATTGTTCTTTTGAAATGTTTCATTTGGTTGACAACAATCAACCATGTTTTCGGGTCTTTCTTTCTTTCATGTTGTACATCAGCTCCCCCCAGGGGCAAGAGGACAGAGGAGGAGGCTGTTGCTGCTGTACAAGGCCAGGATTGGTCAGGCGAGGGCTCCTTTGCTGGCCCCGTTAAGTTATAATTTTAATATAGAGTACCTATTTTTTCCTAGCGTTCCTCATTCGATTTTTTCTAAATCGTCTTTGATATTCTTGTAGACTGTATCTAAATTCTTATCCTGCCTCTACTATGACTCCCTGTGGTATTACTAGATTATTCTTATTAGTCTGTCTGTGTAGCTAACTAAGATTGCACATTTGGCAAAAGGTGTTAAATGAAACTCCCATTCTAGTCAGCAATAGCTCTATGCACTGAGTGCAGTCCTCTGGGATTGTCCATAATGTATTTTCAAGTCTTCTAAATGTTTATGCTTTGACAATTACCAACAATAAAATGTGAATGACCACCAAGAAAGAATAAGATACTACTTTACTTTTGGTTTGGATAGGAGGACAATCCATACTACTACTGTTGCAGGGACAAATCTACACAAACAGAACTATGGACACTAAATAGTGCATTGTTTATCAATTATAATAGGCGCAGGTAGACTTTCCACATACCTCAGTGATATCAGACTTTGAAGAACCCCCAATCTCCTTACTGACTAGATAGTGTGGCAGAGTCATTTAGCTCCCGAAATCATCAATGATTGATCCCCAATGATGATTATCCAACGCAGGACAAGAGTACAGAGGCAGAGTCCAGAAGTGTCAGAGGCACGGACTCATGCTTGCAAATTGCAAAACCTTTTGCTCATTCACTCTTGACCAAAAACTACAGAGTCTATTTAAGTTTTAAAGCTTTATTAAAAGTAAAAATATTTATTAAAATCAAGCTTGTCATAAAACATAAACGGTTGATTAAAAATGGAAAAGTGCTTAGTGATTTATTTCACACATTTATTGTGGGCGAGCCGAGCCCTCACCTGGTTTGAACTTTAATTTTTCTTTTTGGTGCTGAATCGTTGGTCACTCCGTCCTAGTGATGATGATTTGAAGTGAAGCTTCTGTCTGTTATGAGAAAAAGGGTGCGTGTTAAAAAGCAAGCATTCATCAATTGTGCCAAAAAGTGCAGCAAGACAACACCCTTCCCTGGAAAAAGGGAAATTTTTACTTTAGAGTAGACAGTCACAAATTATTAGATTGGTTTCTGTATTCACATTTCTTCATTCCTAGACAAAATACTAGTGAGTGGTGTATGTCTATGACATCTAACATTCTTAAATGTACTTTGTAGGTGGAACATCTGGTGCTGGGCCCAGCGCGGAGGAGGAGGAGGAGGACACTTCTGGGGAGGAGGCAGTGTAAGTGCCGGAGGAAATTGCTGTGCGGGTTGCCACGGTAGTGGCGGGCAGTGGTAAGCTCTTACATTCCTTACTTATTGAGATTGCAGACTGCAGAGTGTGCTCTCTGCACGGGTGTAGTATATATGTTCTACAGTTAAGTTACTGTACTGTTAAGCAGACTTTCAAATTTAGAACAAAGTTTTTATCAACCAGGTAGTAGCCTCCTCTAAATTTACTTCAACTCAGCGGTGAATATTTTTTCGAGAATCCCAATCAGATCTGAGATGAACTTGATGGATGGGATGAACGAAAAGCGAAAGAAGGGTGTAAGTAAGTGTGGAAGGACGAGCAAGTTAAAAGTAATGATGACTGACAAAGAAGAATGATACGTGTTTGATTGGTGCCCAAGGTGGCTGGGAAGGAATATGATGCATGGTTGGGTGAAGGATGAAGCAAGGATGGGTGGAACAAGAACAGCCTGGGTGGATGAAACAGAAACTGTATGTGTGCGCAATATATGCTTTGGTTGAAATTCAAATGCAAGTCAAGCACGGATGTACGGCTTGCGGTTTCCGAAATAAAATGAAAAGGTTGTTTTCCCGTGAGAAAATGTAAGGTTTGTCCAGATGAGAGACATGAAGAAGAATGATTGACATATAGTTTGAATGGATGGATGCCTGGATCATGGTACTATCTGACTCTTAGATAGCATATGTGTATCTAGAGAGAGTAGACGGTCACTGGATGAACTAAGTGTTACTTTGAAGAGCATGTAACACCGCACCCGCACGTCCGTCCCAGTGTAGGAAGGGCAAGGAAAAGAAGTTGTAATTTTGTCCGAATACTACCATGAATAGTAGCAGAAGTTTGTATTGCAAGCACAGCATATATCCGGCTAATACGATGGCCACTCACTACCTCTGTTAATAAGTTTAGTAGAACTCGGTCATTCATGTGTGGATGTATCACTGTTCACTCAATAAAAAGCAAAGCACCTAAAGTCATCCCATATGTAAGCAAATACATACCATGTGCAGTGATAGATAATCAGATTCTTTATCTTCTTCATTTTCCTTTTCTAGTATTCATTGGCACTGTAGGGTGAAAGTTAAATTAATTTAGCAGTAGCCCTTGTAACAGAGTATTCTCTGTGCCACCCGTAATAGAAAAGTAAGAGCATCACCACCTGCATGTACTGGACTGGTACAGTAACGCAAGTCTGTCTCACTCATCATGGCGGGCGTCTGTTTTTCTCGGGTGCAAGTTGACTGCGCTGGCATTATGCCGGCTTGCAGAAGTTAACGTACCAATTTTGGTAAACAAGAGAGAAACATAAGAATAAGACTGGTGTACTGTCATAGTCGACTCTAATGGAGTGAGTCCATAGTGCTTGTAGAATTGATTACTTAAACTCCCAATAATGTTAGAGCAAGGATGAAGAAGTGGGAGGTTAGATAGATACTGGCCACAATAGTTATGTACTGCGCTTGCAAGTTGCTAGTTCTACTGTGACACAACTTTCTGCTGAATCATTTTGTGTTAATCTTAAAGAGCATTGGTTACAGACTATGTCTTTCTTTCTTCATATAGATGCTCCTTCCAAACCAACACGGAAGGAGCTGGCTAAAAGGGCCCGGCAACGGAGGCTGGAGGCAACTGTCGCCGAATATCGGCGGCTGGTGGCCCAGGAGGAGGGGGACACACAGTCGACCACAACATCTACCGGGACAGCTTCATCCTCCTCCGCGCTCCCTGGGTCAGCCAGTCAGCGCAGCAGGTCTCCAGCGGTACGGAGCCGGGGTACCGCAGCCACCGCCGAGCAGCAAACAAATCAGCTGCCCCCCACAGCAGTACCAAAAAAAGGATGCACCGCCTTTCACTTAGGGTGTCCTATCTTGAGCAGGAGCTCTTAAACACCAAAACCCTGCTCGAGACCCTCCGCAAGGAGCATGCCGGCCTGGCCCGAAAAGTGAACAGCAGCCAGCAGTAGGAGGAGACTGTCCTTTGCCCCTTTTTTAAAGACTTCTGGGGGTGGGAATTGGGAGTTGGGTTTATTGGACTTTTCATGGACATTCGTTGGGGTTTGGGATGGGGGGTGGGTTGGGTCTTGCGGGAGATTATTTATGTTAGGGATATAAATATACTTTAAACTTTATCCTCGCATACGTGTTTTTTACTGCTTTTGAGGCTGGTTTTCCTGAAATGTAAGTGGCATCTTGATTCAAGTTGTGTAAGTAATTACTAATTGCCCAAATGTTTTCAAAACTAAGTGCCTCTCACAGAGTAAGTGAATTCAATAGTCCTAGGACTTTACTTGTACTACCGTCAGTCTCTCGTCTCTCCTAATACTCCATTATACTACCTGCCCCCAAACGCTTATCTTACCTGTAATTTGTGTTTGGAAATAGGGCTAGGCACAGGGCTGGCTGCACGGGAAATGGCAATTAAGGTTGGCAATCCTGGGCGGATGAAATGTCATCATTGCGGTGGTACTAGTGGTGTTACACAGTGGCAGTTGCAGCATATGAAAAAAAAAGAAAATGAAACCTTGTTTGTCCTTACCTTAGCATTAGAACAGTACGATAGAGAATATAGCAGGTGACCGTACACTAGAACAGTGCCACAATGTAGCCTAACAAATGGTAAAGTATTGAAAGTATAACTAGTAATTCCGTTGAATTTCTTTGACATTGGCTACTACTACAAGAAATAGTACTGAAGGTGAAGGACACAGCAGCGTAATATTTTGCAACGTCTAGGAGCAGGATGTTCTTGATGACCAATCAAGTTGATGGCGCACATGAAAATCTGCTTTCATTTGCCAATAGTGACTCTGTGTCAAGCTGAGTAAGAATATATCCTCGTTTTCCTTCACCAGCCTGTTGCTATGACCTTATCCTCCCCAGCAAGTGTGTGGAATTATTGCTGTCATTTAGTCACACATCAATCAAAACCACACAGCCTGGGGAAAGAGGGTTAGGGTTTGGAAAATGGATGGGAATGGGGTTTTTTGGGAAAGTTTTGTTGAGAGAAGTAAAAAAAAGCACAGCATGGACAAACAATAATTGAAGATAAACAAATCTTTGGGTACAAAGCTATCCATAAATCTTTTAAGTGACATAAAGGAAGCGCATGCACTACTGCATGCATGGTTACTGAAAAGTAAGTAGTACTTTCGACAACCGTGAATGAAAGAATGTGACAGTACAGGGCTGCAGTAATAATTATGCGTTTTCACTTGCCTATCTCTGCACTCAGAGAACCACTTTGTACATTAAATTAGGTTTTAAAAATAGCAGAAGTAAAACCTATACAATGGCTGTAGGGATGAATTTAGAAGCAGAGATCAAAGAAATGCAGTCACACTCATAGAAGTTCACAGCAATAACATTACTTAAAAGATAATTAGAAAAGAAAGGATACTGTATCTGTATGTTGTTGTAGTTGTCCTGTTGAATTTGGTAAGTTGCATGCATCCAACCATTTCTCTTATTAGCGGGACTCCTCCATTCCATCTGACGCTCCTTCCATCAATGTTGGTGACCAGAAGACACCCTGTCCACTGCCTGCCTTTCGGATGCTGAATTGCGGCTCGCTAATGTCAAGCCTGACTTCATCCTTTTTTTCCCATTGCACAGGCTGAAACCCGGCCTGTAATTATTGATGGAAAAACATGAAGTGATATTGGAACACCACTGACAAATAAATATAAGGTATGTACGCTGTGTAGTGCAAAAAGTCACACTTTGAGTTTCCTAATAGACAGTACAATATTTTTGTAAGTGCGTACTCTGTCTGAGTCTCCTTTTGAAGGATAAATAAGTATGGGCAAATTAATTTAGCGGATCTTTCCCCTCAAGCTAGGTGTACTCTGTAAACTGTGTTTTAGAACATGATTAGACCTTCCCAGCAGTGCTCCCAGACCCTTACTAAACCCAGTCGCAAAAATGTAGAAGACCCCCAATCAGATCTCCAAAAACGAGGCCTAGTAGAAAATGGTGACAAAACGTACTTTGAAAGTAAAGTAGGCCCAAATCCCCCCTTACCCACCATGGATTGTATTCAAACCACTTGCAAGCAAAGAAAAGTATCCATACCCAGCATTGCTCCAAGACTCGCAAACACCCCCACAAACATCAGGAACCCCCACAAATAGCCCCCCGAAAACGGTAGAGTGAGCGAAATCGCAGAAAATGCAAAAACTTTTTCCACAGGGGTTGTCTCCAAAACACTTTCTTTCGGGTATTAGACCTTCCCAGCAATGGCCCCAGAATTGTCAACCCGGGCAAAAACAAGTTTAACACCCCCAACAAGCCAAAAGGCAAAACCCGGGAAAAGCCACACTTAGAAAACTTTGGGCCTACCTGGAATTCAGTCCAAATGCGCTCTGCAACTAGGCCCCAACTCCCCTTTTCCACCATGGATTTCCTGTAAAACAAATGCAATCAACATTAGACTGTGCCAGCAGTGCTCCCAGACCCCAAAACCCACCCACAAAAACCTGGAAGCCTAAAAACAGCACCCCAAAGACAGACAAGTGAGCAAAAACGCACAAACTTTTTCACCATGGATTTGGTCCAAAACACTTGATTCCGATATTAGACCTTCCGAGCTATGCCCCCAGACCCCTGCAGCCACTGGCAAAAAAGCAGAACACCCCCAAACAGGCAAAAAGCAAAAATGGGCCTACCTTCAATTCAGTCCAAATACGCTGTGCAGCGCCCTAACTCCCCGTTTCCACCATGGATTTCCTGAAAAACAAATGCAATCAACATTAGACTGTGCCAGCAGTGCTCCCAGACCCCAAAACTCACCCACAAAAACCTGGAAGCCCCCAAACAGCACCCCAAAGACAGACAAGTGAGCAAAAACGCAAAAACTTTTTCACCATGGATTTGGTCCAAAACACTTGATTCCGATATTAGACCTTCCGAGCTATGCCCCCAGACCCCTGCAGCCACCCGCAAAAAAGCAGAACACCCCCAAACAGGCAAAAAGCAAAAATGGGCCTACCTTCAATTCAGTCCAAATACCCTGTGCATCTAGGCCCTAACTCCCCTTTTCCACCATGTATTTCCTGAAAAACAAATGCAATCAACATTAGACTGTGCCAGCAATGCTCCCAGACCCCAAAATCCAGCCACAAAAACCTGGAAGCCCCCCAAACAGCACCCCAATGACAGACAAGTGAGCAAAAACGCAAAAACTTTTTCACCATGGATTTGGTCCAAAACACTTGATTCCGATATTAGACCTTCTGAGCTATGTTCCCAGACCCCTGCAGCCACCCGCAAAAAAGCAGAACACCCCCAAACAGGCAAAAAGCAAAAATGGGCCTACCTTCAATTCAGTCCAAATACGCTGTGCAGCGCCCTAACTCCCCTTTTCCACCATGGATTTCCTGAAAAACAAATGCAATCAACATTAGACTGTGCCAGCAGTGCTCCCAGACCCCAAAACTCACCCACAAAAACCTGGAAGCCCCCCAAACAGCACCCCAAAGACAGACAAGTGAGCAAAAACGCAAAAACTTTTTCACCATGGATTTGGTCCAAAACACTTGATTCCGATATTAGACCTTCCGAGCTATGCCCCCAGACCCCTGCAGCCACCCGCAAAAAAGCAGAACACCCCCAAACAGGCAAAAAGCAAAAATGGGCCTACCTTCAATTCAGTCCAAATACCCTGTGCATCTAGGCCCTAACTCCCCTTTTCCACCATGTATTTCCTGAAAAACAAATGCAATCAACATTAGACTGTGCCAGCAATGCTCCCAGACCCCAAAATCCAGCCACAAAAACCTGGAAGCCCCCCAAACAGCACCCCAATGACAGACAAGTGAGCAAAAACGCAAAAACTTTTTCACCATGGATTTGGTCCAAAACACTTGATTCCGATATTAGACCTTCTGAGCTATGTTCCCAGACCCCTGCAGCCACCCGCAAAAAAGCAGAACACCCCCAAACAGGCAAAAAGCAAAAATGGGCCTACCTTCAATTCAGTCCAAATACGCTGTGCAGCTAGGCCCTAACTCCCCTTTTCCACCATGGATTTCCTGAAAAACAAATGCAATCAACATTAGACTGTCCCAGCAGTGCTCCTAAACCCCAAAACCCACCCACAATAACCTGGAAGCCCCCCAAACAGCACCCCAAAGACAGGCAAGTGATCAAAAACGCAAAAACCTTTTCTGCTCCGATTTTCTCCAAACCACTTTTATCCGGTATTAGACCTTTCCAGCAATGCCCCAGACCCGTCAACTCACCCGCAAAGAAGTAGAACACCCCCACAAGTGCAGAGTCTTTCTTCATTGGGCGTAATCCAGCCATCTGCTTTGAGGGAAATAGGAGTCTGGAGGAGGAGGATAGAGGAGCAAGTTCTTGTGAACTTGTGAACCTGAGGAATGCAGACTGCGGCACCTTTAACTCAATAAGCAAATAATTGAAGACAGTTCTGCTGATGGGCTTGTTTTTGTGATTAGGTGATTAAAGTTTTGTTATGTAGATTTTGCAAAACAAAGAAAGACAGACACACAGGAATAAAAGTGAATAAGGACGAAAAAGAAAGTTAGTGTCATTGACTCATTTCAGGGCTCGGTGTCAGGGAAGAAGAGCTCGTCCTCAAACTCTGCGAATTCAGACGGGAGTAGGTCAGTTAACAGAGAAGAACTTCCCTCATCTAAGTTGGTGTCCTCCTCGTCTTCTTCCTGTGTGCATTCTCATATTTTGTAATCTGGTGGTATGAGGTGAACCGCTCCACATTTTTGGGCAAGAGGCGGGTCCTTTTGGAAGTTACAATGCCACCAGCAGCACTGAAAATACGGTCAGAAGACACGCTTGCGAGTGGGCAAGACAAGTAATTTATAGCCAGGTTGGTGATCTCTGGCCACACATCTATTTTCCCATGCCAATACGCCAATGGGTCATCATGAACATAGACCTCTGTTGAGTCATTCAGATAGTCCTGCACCATCGACTCAAGGTTCTGCAGGGTTCCTCCCCTTTGCTTACTTTTTTCTGGGACCTTTTGAGAAGCAAACCCAAGCTGAGTTAGCCAATCCTCTTCAACACACAATGTTACTTTTGTGTCTGGTGCAGATGATACGGTTGCTGGTGTCGTTAACGGTTGAGAGGGAAAATCACTCACTTCTGCCACAGCCACAGATGCAGAAGTGGATTTTTTTGACGGATAGCCTGCTGATGCTGATGTACTGCCTTTTCCTTCAATTTTCTGCTTTTCTCTTTCAAATCGACTGGCTGACACAGTTAGCCAATGTTTGTACTTTGTAACATCTGCGTCATCAAAAGGGAAGAATACTCTGCCTGCTACTGCCTTTTTGTACCGTGTACCTTTTTGTACCGTGGATCCAGAATAGTATGTGTGGATCTTTTGAAGACGTTCATCGCAAAGTAGGCGCTGTAATAACTTCTCCGCCAACTCAAATGCTTCTTGCTTTCCATCCTTTTGAAACGTAGAAGACACCGCCTTCAGTTGATGCTCTAGCATGCGCAACTATGGGATAGCTTTTCCCAAATTACAGTCCTCCCTGCTGACTGCACGTGTGAAGACATCAAAAGGACGAAGCATGTCTGTCACTCTTTTAACTAGCTGCCATTGCTCCACCTGTATCCTCAGGTCAATCATAGGTGTACCCAGTGTAAAGAAATACTGATCGACTACCGCATACTGCTCATACAGACGCTCAAGCATGTAGAAGGTTGAGTTCCAATGTGTTACCACCTCCTGGATGAGTGCTTTCACTGGCACTTTATGTTCATATTGCAGGCACCTCAGCTGCTTCCGGGCCTTAAAAGAATGGTTGAAATGTGTGCACATTCTTCGGCAGGTGGTCAGTAACTCGCACACTGGACTTTCTTTACTCAAGAATTTTTTAACAACCAGGTTTATACAGTGCGCCAAACATGGCACTCTGAAATAGTTACCCTTATCCATGGCCTTAACTACATTGGTGCCATTATCCGTGGAAACATAACCAATCATGCGTTTTCTTGGGGACAGCCATTGAAAGACCTTTGTGTTAAACTCATGCAAAATGTTTTCTCCTGTATGATTTTTCTCCATGTCAAACATGGCTAGCGTTGCATGTTTCCGAGCAGCTTTTGAAACTTTGTCTGTGTCAACACCTGCGTTTACCTTTGCTTTAACCCCTGAAAAAGAGACCCAGTGTGCAGTGATGCACATGTAATCAACGGCTTGGCAACTGGTCCACATGTCTGTTGTCAGATGTATAGTGTGAACAGCAGTCTTCTGTACAGCTGCCCCAATCACCTCCAGCACATCTTCATGTAGTGCTGGAACCGCAACTCTGGCAATATAGAACCGGCTAGGAACCTTCCATTTAGGGCAGAGCGTTGCCACTAATTCAAGAAAACCCACCCCTTCCACAAAAGAAAAAGGGAGAAGGTCCAGCGCTAGCATTTTAGCCAGCTTAGTGTTATACAGACGGGCCGTTGGGTGGTTGCGTTCAAATGGCGCATCTGAAAACAACATGCTTCTAATGGTGGGCTGGACCATTTTACGGGATGATGATGACTTCTTCGACCCAGTTACGCTCAGTGATGATGAACTTTTTCGCATTGGTGTCTCATTCTCTCCCACACTCTTAGTGTGGCTCATATATCTTGCAGGGGGTGTGCTGCTGACAGGGGTACTGGGTGTAAATGAAGAAATGTTTGATGCTTCTTCCTCCTCGTCATCATCAGATGAAACATCAACGGATACAATTTGTTGACTTGCAATTCGGGCTGCCTTGATCTCCTTTAGGTGCGCATGTCATTTGACAGTGTGCTGTCTCTCAAGATGACCTCTCTGGCCTCCGGTACCATAGTTGGTACCAAGCTTACCAAGATTAACTCGAACCTTACAAATGGTACAAATGGCTGTTTTCCCTTGTTGGGCTAACACTAAAGAAGTCCCAAACCGCTGACTTCAAATGTCTGTGGGGGGCGGAGGAATGCTGATGTCAGATGAAGTGGAGGATGTGTGTTGCCGAAATTTACTACGTTGTGCACTTACAGCACCACTAATTGAGGAAACGGAGGTCGAGGTGGATGGAGGTCCCTTCTGGCGAGAAAATATGGAAGCTGTAGGTGGTGGTGTACTAGTTAACTGCATTGGTGGTGGTCCCATTGACACGTCGCCAACATCACGCTCAGCAGCATTTCGGGATAGGGTAAAAATGTCTGTTTGCTGCATGCCCGCTGAGGCTGGGTTGACGTCTATGATGACTGCGTCGTCGCCTTGAGAGTCTTCATCAGCAGGAGTATACACCACTTCTTGTTCAGCGTCATCATCACACTCCATAACTATGAGACATTCGGGGACCTTCCTTTTATGCTTAGCTACCTTTGTTAGATCATGGTGTGCCTCACTCTCAGACAGCAGTGGTGGTTCCCAATTTTGATCCATATCATCAGAAGGAAGGGGGCTTGAAGACGATGTAGACACCATCCTTGATCTTTTCCTTGCTGGGGATCTGTAAGACAATGAATCATCAGGAGGAGTGGCTCCCTCAGATGATACCTCGGCTTGAATTTCGATTTCCTGATGTGCCCCTACTTCGGGAGGAACAACTATTGTGGGCACTTGTGCCGCTCCATGCACCTCTGCTTGCGCCTCTCCTTGTGCCGCCTCTCCTTCCACATATACTTGGGCTTGTACTTGCTGCACTTGTGGTTGTTGTTGCGGCTGTGGTTGTTGAACACTCGTCAGATGAGTTACAACAACCTGTGTTGATTGAGGGATGCTGCTACTTTCTTGAGATGAGCCAACTTCACTGGTCGATGGTGATTGAACAACTATACTGGCTGCCTCTGCAGCACTCAAGGGCTTGGACCTAAGTTGGCGTGGTGGTGGTGGCACTGAGCCCAATGGAGCGGAGGTGCTGCTCCCAGCTTGGTCCCCAGCAGACCCCGCTGCTGCTGCAGGAGTACTTTTTTTTTCCAAAAAAATGCGGCGGTCGGCACACCAGTCTCCTTGGTAAGTGGCGCCACTTGCTTCTTCTGCTCCTTACTGGCAACTTTCTTGCTAGAGGAGCTACGGGCAACTTTTTTTGGGGCTATCTTCTTCAGATGTCAGAACAGCAGGCCGCAGTTGCACAAGTTGCAGAGTTGTCTGTGGCCACACGTGACGTTTTGCTGCACACACCGCAGCAGGACTTGTTCCTGGCACTGATGAGGAACGATGAGGCCGATGATTCGTATTTCTGCACCTAAAAGCAACCGAAGCCAGAGGAACATCAGTTAAATGAATGTTGCATATGTAGCACTTCAATTAATAATTTGCAAGTAAGCATTTTTATTATACCCACCCACCGAAATGGAAAGACTAATAAAATGCACCACTGACAGAGTACCCCTGGGCATAATGGCAGACTGGGTGCAGGCCTATGGCACAACAAAGCACACTGCCTGGCTTCAAAATGGCCCCTAGACCCCCACCTACATGGCCAGGCCCTGCCTGGACCAGGCCTCATAATGGCCCCCACCCACATGGACAGGCCCCAACACCACCCTAAAAAATCGAAAAACACATAAAAATCACCACAATCCAATGCCATCCATGCCCTCAATGATGTTTACATTCAAGACACCCCACAGAAAGACTAGGCCCATGCACCACTGAGTAGCCCTGGACAAAAGGCCCCAACAACAGCCAAAAAATAAAAAAACACACAAAAATCACCACAGTCCAATGCCATCCATGCCCTCAATCATGTTGAAATTCAAGACACCCCTCAGAAAGACTCAGTCCATGCACCACTGAGTACCCCTGGGCATAATGGATGAAAGCCTGGCCCAACAAAGCACACTGCATGGCTTCAAAATGGCCCCTAGCCCCCCACCCACATGGCCATGCCCTGCCTGGACCAGGCTTCAAAATGGCCCCCACCCACATGGACAGGCCCCAACACCACACCAAAAAAACGAAAAACACATAAAAATCACCACAATCCAATGCCATCCATGTACTCAATGATGTTTACATTGAAGACACCCCACAGAAAGACTAGGCCCATGCACCACTGAGTACCCCTGGGCAAAAGGCCCCAACAACAGCCAAAAAATCGAAAAACACACAAAAATGACCACAATCCAATGCCATCCATGCCCTTAATCATGTTGAAATTCAAGACACCCCACAGAAAGACTCGGTCCATGCACCACTGAGTACCCCTGGGCATAATGGATGAAAGCATGGCAAACTGGGTGCAAGCCTATGGCACAACAAAGCACACTGACTGGCTTCAAAATGGCCCCTAGACCTCAACCCACATGGCCAGACCCTGCCTGGACCAGGCCTCAAAATGGCCCCCACCCACATGGACAGGCCCCAACACCACACCAAAAAAACTAAACACACATAAAAATCACCACAATCCAAAGCCATCGATGCCCTCAATGATGTTTACATTCAAGACACCCCACAGAAAGACTAGGCCCATGCACCACTGAGTACCCCTGGGGAAAAGGCCCCAACAACAGCCTAAAAATCGAAAAACACACAAGAATCACCACAATCCAATGCCATCCATGCCCTCCATGATGTTTACATTGAAGACACCCCACAGAAAGACTAGGCCCATGCACCACTGAGTACCCCTGGGCAAAAGGCCCCAACAGCCAAAAAATGGGCAAAACACACAAAAATCACCACAATCCAATGCCATCCATGCCCTCTGTGAGAAGTTGGCCTGATATATGATGCTCACTAGTTCTAGTGATCACCTTGTATCAGTCCAAACAACCCTTATGGTGATTGGTTGTAAAGTCAACCTTATAGACCAGCTATCCTAGTAGCGTGGACAAGAGCAGTCTTTAGGCTAAACTCTGAATGGCATGTGAAGCAAGCTGTTTTACCACATATAACCCCTTGAATACCAAATGAAAGGACACCACACAGGTTGTTATGAAAATAAACTGTTATTTATCAACTAACATACACCTCTGAACTCTTTATGAGGTCAGAGTGCTAAGCACATGACAATACTAAAAAGGAAATACGAGTTCGCACAATATTTACAAGTGCGCCTTAGGGGCACGACAAACCATATACTCAAAACAATGGAATGCGAGGAAAGAAAGTACTGTAAAGAGATCCAGAGGCTGGAGGATCGCTGGGACCACGCTACAAACTAGGTTAGTAAGGAGCAGGAGGCCCACGGGACTCACGTGCAGTGTGGAAACTCTCAAGCGCGATGCGTACCAATGTCTATGGATGCTACAGTTTAGAAAGTTACGGATTCCGGACGAACCCGGCTGGATGGAGGGAAAACAACAGTGGACCTGAACACTAGGATAGTGAACACAGACTTCAGCACCTAGAAGCTTTAGTTACCTAACCCACAGGCTGCGGGTGCATAGGGCTGAATTGGTGTCGGGTTTGCTGCGTTGATCCCGGTGATGCCTGAAAGAAGGAGTTGCTGGCAGGCAGCCAGATGGAGGAGTCCGGTGGTTCCAAGGATGGAACTGGGAAGAAGAAGTGCTGAAAGGGAAGGGGACAGAGTCTCGATCACTAGCCAGTGATGGTGCTGGAACCAGGAGGGAACCAGATGCTGTTGCCACGTTCAGGTGGAAGAAGGGTCGCTTCTCTCTGTGGCTGTGCGGACCAGGAGCTGTTCTTCATGACCAGGCTGGAGGCACGAGCTGTCCCACGTAGTCTGCTGCTGTCGGTGGTGTTGGATCGTCGATCTGGTCAACAGGCCTTGGCTAATGCAGGCCACGCAGTGGAACAAAGATGGCGTCTGGTGCGGACCAGGAGGGTCTGGGGTGCTCCTCCTTTACAAGGACGCAAGGTCCAGTCTGGGGGACCAGACGAGCAGTGGTGAAATCTTCGGATCGTCGTCTCAGAGGTCACAGGCCAGCCGGCAAGTGACCAGACAACAGGAGATGCAGCAACCAGGCAAAATTGCCCCACGCAGATCTCGTGGATGCTGGGGGGCTGGTCTTTGGTGCAGGAGCTACGTCGGTGTGGGGCTTCTCAAACCCCAGTGCACTCACTCGAGGATCCCTCGGCGGTCGTGCTGGAAGCGCTGTGTAGGTTTCTCAAGAGGGCCATCTCCACGTTGCTCGTCGCACCCACGGGTTCCAGCTGTGCTGTGGATGTGGGTAGAGGTCAGAGGAGTCTGGAGGTCCGGGTCTTGTGGAGCTGGGTTGTCGGATTCCGGGATGGAAGGTTTTGCAGCAAACCGCACAGGAGCTTGATGGTGCCTGCGAAGCAGGATGGGCACTCCCTGACCATAGGGGAGATTCTTCAGTCTTCTGATGGTTCAGGAGGGAGAAGGTCAAGAGTTCTTCGTGGAAGTTGTCAAGATTAATCTAACTGGAAATGGGACCAGCTCCTACCTTTATTCTGCTAAAGGAGGCTGCACTATGACTAGGTCCCTCCTCTGGGTGGGACCAGGAAGGGGGGTGGTTACACCCCCTTTCCTTTGTCCGGTCTTGCGCCAGCTCTGGGGCTGGAGTGCCCCAGGAACTGGTTTAGACCGGCGTATGCACAGGGACACCTTGTGTGCCCCAGGCATGTCTCATTCCTTTCAGCCCTGGCCTACCTAATACACAAAATCCTCTCTGGGGTGGTGCTAGCACCTCTCAAGGCAGGAAACCCTTTGTGCGAACCTCCCTCGCTGGAAGGACTCCCAGCAGCAGGAGGTCAGACTTGTGTCTGTGGTGGCAGCATCCATTTTGTGATGCTGAGGCTCGAGTTAACTTTAACCGGGGTTCACAGTTACATACATGTTGTGTGCTTCTAGAAGGGTGGAATGCTACCCCCATCGCCAGAATTGGCGAGGGGGTAGTACTCCAATTCGTATGACACCTTACTCGACATGTTTTGATAATGCTATACCAAAGTTAGCATTTGACCGCGAAGTTCATAATGCACTTAAGAGTATATGGTATAGCGTTATCATGGAACAGCTATTAGGACTTGGTTCCGCAAGCTGCAAACGGGCTCAGCTCATGCCAGAGCACCATCTCACATAATTCCAAGCACTCTGCCTTCAGGATTGATAAGGCCTGCCATAGGAGTGACTGATAGGAATATATGTGTCCATTTTAGGGTTAGATATAGAGATACTATACCTAAAGCAAAGGGTGATTACACCACCTTGCCCCAGCAGTCGTGCAGCCAGTTGTGTCTGTTTTAGATGGCCAGCCAGGGGTGGCATAATACATGCTTCAGCCCCTGGTAGGCCCTGGGTACACCTATGCCCTGGATACCTAAGGTATACCGTACAGGGACTGATAAGGTGGCCCAGTACCAATTAGATATGTACCTAGAGTACATGGAATCCATTTTACAGAGAGAGCAGTGGGCCTGGGGTCCTGAATAGCAGGGCCCCAGGTCAACTAAGTCGAAAAACCAGCAAAACACCAGGCAAAATGTTGGGAGCAACCATAGTCAGATATCCACCTTCCTACACCCACAATCATGTTGAAATTCAAGACACTCCACAGAAAGACTCGGTCCATGCACCATTGAGTACCCCTGTGCATAATGGATGAAAGCATGGCAGACTGGGTGCAGGCCTATGGCACAACAAAGCACACTGCCTGTCTTCAAAATAGACCCTAGACCCCCACCCACATGGCCAGGTGGCCAGGCCCTGCCTGGACCAGGCCTCAAAATGGCCCCCACCCACATGGACCACCCGAAAAAAATGAAAAACACATACAAATCACCACAATCCAATGCCATCCATGCCCTCAATGATGTTTACATTCAAGACACCCCACAGAAAGACTAGGCCCATGCACCACTGAGTACCCCTGGGCAAAAGGCCCCAACAACAGCCTAAAAATCAAAAAACACACATAAATCACCACAATCCAATGCCATCCATTCCCTCCATGATGTTTACATTGAAGACACCCCACAGAAAGACTAGGCCCATGCACCACTGAGTACCCCTGGGCAAAAGGCCCCAACAACAGCCAAAAAATCGAAAAACACACAAAAATCACCACAATCCAATGCCATCCATGCCCTCAATCATGTTGAAATTCAAGACACCCCACAGAAAGACTCGGTCCATGCACCATTGAGTACCCCTGTGCATGATGGATGAAAGCATGGCAGACTGGGTGCAGGCCTATGGCACAACAAAGCACACTGCCTGGCTTCAAAATGGACCCTAGACCCCCACCTACATGGCCAGACCCTGCCTGTACCAGGCCTCAAAATGGCCCCCACCCACATGGACAGGCCCCAACAACAGCCAAAAAAACGAAAAACACACAAAAATCACCACAATCCAATGCCATCCACGCCCTCCAGGATGTTTACATTAAAGGGACCCCACAGAAAGACTCAGTCCATGCACCACTAAGTACCCCTGGGCAAAAGGCCCCAACAACAGCCAAAAAATCGAAAAACACACAAAAATCACCACAATCCAATGCCATCCATGCCCTCCATGATGTTTACATTAAAGAGACCCCACAGAAAGACTCAGTCCATGCACGACTGAGTACCCCTGGGCAAAAGGCCCCAACAACAGCCAAAAAATCGAAAAACACACAAAAATCATCACAATCCAATGCCATCCATGCCCTCCATGATGCTTACATTAAAGAGACCCCACAGAAAGACTCAGTCCATGCACCACTGAGTACCCCTGGGCAAAAGGCCCCAACAACAGCCAAAAAATCGAAAAACACACAAAAATCACCACAATCCAATGCCATCCATGCCCTCAATCATGTAGAAATTCAAGACACCCCACAGAAAGACTCAGTCCATGCACCACTCCGTACTCCTGGGCAAATGGCCCCAACAACAGCCAAAAAATCGAAAAACACACAAAAATCACCCCAATCTAATGCCATCCATGCCCCCAAACAAACAACATCAACTTACTTGTGAAATTTCTATTCCAAAAGTGATCCAAAGAAAGTAAAAAAGGCCTCAAATCCAAATATCCAGCAGCATCCACAAAAAGTAATCCTTCCAGGTCAAGATCCAAATCAAAGTGACCAGGACATGAACAAAGCACTGGGAGGAGCCTGCTGGACAGGAACAGGAAGTTGGAGACTGTGGGGCACTTCCTTCCTCCCACCCCCCCACCCCCAAATGTACTCCTTGCAAAAAAAAGTGCAGGCAAATGTCAACCTGAGGAGTTATTCTGATAAAAATCATCATTTTCAGAAGGTTTATGCTACCTGCTGGTGGATTTCTTGTGCTGAATTGCAAATTTTGCAATTTCACGAGTGCGAGATTGTTGCTGCCCGCCGCATCTACGAGTTCGCAATTGTTTACTCCCGCGATACGTGATCACGAGCCTTTATGACGTACTCGCAATGACAAACTCTTGCTGTGCAAGGTGGCGAGCTGCGATAACGTAATCGGGGTCGACAAACTCCCGCGGGATCACGCAGCAAGATGCAAAATGGCGCAGCACACGCAAATATGGAGAAAAACAACTCTTGAAACGCTGAATGACGGTAAGTGAACGCCGCACGCCGCAATATTGTATTTGTCAAGCGCGACCAAGCAAAAAAATCTGCTGCACGTGAATTTGCGAATTGTCAGCAAATTTGCGAGAATTTGCGGATTGCAAATTTGCCGAAAATCCGCAAATTCCGCGAGCGGAACAGATTTTACGCCCATGCTTAATCATAACAGAATGGGTGGGCCAAGTACTGCTAGTTATATTTCCAAATGTGTTTTATGCTCAAAAGTATATGATGTTCATGTTATAATATTTGAATATGTGACTTGAATATTAACATAATTACATACATCCAGTGTGAAGTTTCTTCTGTCACGCTCATGTATTTATCACGATTGACTGCTGTGCCTTTGCTTTACACATTGCCTCTGAAGAAAGCCTGACTGCTCAGTGCCAAGCTACTCAAGGGTGAGCACAGACTATATGGCGTGTGTGATCACCCACCCTTGACGGGAGCGGTAGGTCCTGCCTGGCTGGGGCATCCCTTCAGCCAACCCGAAAGAGCAAATTCCAACAGGCTCTAATGGCTCAGGGCAATGTGTAAAGTGCTAAGAAAGCTGTGTGTGCAAGGCTGTGAAAGCTAGGGATGCCCAGTGTGAATGGGTTTGAGGATCAAGAACCGGGCAAAAGTGGGGGGTATGTGTGGGTAGATGGCATCCATCTACTATTTTCAGAGAGTGGACGCCATCCACCCTACCAAAAAGTTGGGCCCCACTGAAATATGATAAACTTGTCCCGGTGTAGGTTTCTGACACCGGGACACTTTCAGCAGCACCAGCACCATGTCTGTTTTCGTTCCAAGCAGCAAGGTGCAGGCCGCAAGGGGTCTTTGTTACTTTGAATTCCAGCTAGCCTTGAACAAAGACTGAAATTATGGGGCCTTCAGGCCTCCCCTTTTTGAGAATCCTGGCTGGGAGCTATTTGGAACCTTCCCTCTAAAGGCAATGGAGGGGAAACACAAGCACACAGCATATCACTTGGTAGGTACTTATGAGAGGCATGCTGTTGATTGTATTCAATTCCTGTATTAAGCCCAGGCGGTAACTATGCTCCGGCTGCGTAGTTTACGTCGTATTGCCTACAGCGCATTACATTGTGAACACAGAGTTCAGGCAAAACTATGACTCCGTGGCAGGACATAGTTAGCCGGCCCCTCCAACCTCCCAAAGAAATTAAAAAGGTATTTACCTGCTGTGGCTGCCTCCTCCTCGCAAAGGCCACTCTCCTTCCTCCTCCTCACCGTCCTTTCTTATGTTGTATGTCTTGCGGGTGCGCAAGTGCAAGACGTACAATGTAGGGGTTATCTAAGAAGAAGAACGGCAAGGAAGGAGAGTAGCCATGGTGAGGAGGAGGCAGCCACGGCAGGTGAGTGCCTTTTCAATTACTTTATAATCACTTTGGGAGAGAGGAGGGGGCGGAGCGAAGTTCCACTGAGTTGTTTTCCAACTCCATGGAACTTAGAGTAGAGGCACTATGCCTGCTCTGCCCAGGGTTACCCTCTATACAAGACATTTGCATGCACTGTAAGAATACTGTCCCAGTATTTACACAAATAACGATTTAAATACCACTAATTTGTTTTATTTCTTTTATAGTGCTTCTCATCCCAATGTAGGGTGTCAAAGAACTTTACATCTCACCAAATCTTATACATTGACCATAAATCATATGTGTGTAGGTCAATTTATGTTTCATAATACAGTGAGGGTTACAAGGTGAAGGAATCACATGTTCTTCATAGCTCACTGTGCTGTATTAGAAGGATTACAATTGATGAACTGTGGGGCATATTATCAAGACAGGCGATAAAATTATCACCTTTTACGCGGCAGAAAACTGCTGCTAAAACGGCTATAATGGGCTTGATAATATGCTCTATGGAATTCCAATCGAAGCACATGTTAGATGTCCTTCACATTTAACATGGGCTTCAATTGGAATTTCATAGAGCATATTATCAAGCCCATTATCGCCGTTTTAGCGGCAGTTTTCTGCCGCTAAAACTGCGATAATTTTATCGCCTGTCTTGATAATATGCCCCTCTTAAAGCAAATGGAATTGTGTGTTAAAAGCAGTAACCCACATACCTAGCTACACAAAATACAAATTTATGTTCTGCATGTTACATGATGTGCTTTGCACATTAACCCTATATGGCACCATTATTCTAAATTGGGGCTGGAAAAAACACAGATCCCTCCAGCAAATGTGTTAACCTCCAGAGTGATCATACCATTATTTTTATTCCCTAAGATTTACTGCTCACACAAAGATCTCTTCAGGAGGTGTTTTAGTTCTATAAGATATTTAAAAATGCAGATTTTGCAACCAATTAATCAGAACAGATTTACTTCCACATTTCTCCTTGCTGTCAATTTCTTTATTGCAGAGTTTAAAAAAAATAAATGTGCAAGCTGAGGCCCAGATTTTGTGTCGGAGTTGCGTACCTTTTTTGGCACAACCCTGATGCAAAATCTCACTTGTTAAATCTTGTAATGTCCTCAAAGGTACTCACAATAGAACTGCTAAGCATATGTCTTTGGCTGTTCTCGTATCTGCTCATAAGGACTGATGCACGTCACCACCATCAAAGGAATGTTTTGCCATCTGTACCTACTTTGAGATAAATTCTTGGAGTGCATTCAGTCATGTTATAAATTGATATAGAGATGCTTTTAGCTCATATGTCAAATTTTTGTATGGAATGAACTGAGGAAATTTTGTTTAAATACATCTCTGGGGTCTTGCCTGAGTAGACCTTTGCCCTATTGGTATTAACTTATCAAGGTCATATATTTGTAATCCAAACTTTAGGAGTGCCGGGGTTCATTTTGTTTCATGTCTAAGGTGTTAGGATCTGATGTCACTTCTTGTGATGTAACTTCCTGTGAGGTCAGGGGTTGTGAGTTCACTTCCTGTGATGCCATGTGCGATGCCACATGCCATGATGTAATTCGCCATAATGTCACTTACATACTGCCTAACTTGGTTAGCACCCACACATCTGTTTTTAGGCCGTGTGCCCTGAGTCAGCTCCGGTATAAAGGGCAGCAAGGGTCCAATGTGCCGGGCTGTGAAAGCCCAGTGCCCAGTGTGAAGAATTGTGAGAGCAGAGGGGTCCATTGTAAAAAGCCACTGGGGGAGAAGGTTCCTGCGCGAAGCCCATAGCTGATGTGCAGGGCTGTGAGAGATCCGGTGTGCCCAGTGTGTGGGGCTGTGAGAGCGTCAGGCACAGAGTAAAGCATAGTGAGGGATCAGTGTGCAGGGCATTGACAGCCCAGTGCCTTGTACAAAGAGATGCGTGAACCAGCACTGTGCCCATGCACTCTCCGGGCACAGTGCATGGGGCATTGAACTCCCACAAGCACACCCTGTCTCAGGAGGAAACAACCACCCTGATCTATTTCCTTTGGAAGAGCACCAGCATGGAGGAGACAGTTATGGAAGCCTTTGCCTGACATAATAATGATAGGAGAATAAATTGCCTTGCTGCTGCACCTGCTAGACTTGGAGAAAGCAGAAACATAACATTTAATATCAAAACCTGCAGAACCTCATAAAATTTTATAAAGCAGTTTATTGGTCCGACCAGTTGGCAGCTCTCCCATAGGCCCAGGTCTGTCTGAAAACATCTATCCCCACAAGAGATTTGTCATCAAAACAGGCCCGTCCTGAAGCGGTGTTGCAGCAGATCCAGCCCAATACCTCTCGTGCCTGATTTTATGTGTGAACTTCAGAGTTCTCAGGGCTTCTCTGCACTATCAAGAGTGTCACCAAACTGTCATTGTCAGTATATCAATTCCTCTCTGCCAGGGCCAAACTGCCTCATGTTGCAAGTGAGAAATACCCCATATCTAGTGAGCGGATTGAGCCTTATTTCATTAATATACAACTTAAGTGAACTGCACTCTTGAATCATGCTATGCATAGGCTCTCTCCGATACTCTGATAGTGCCTAAAAAGAGCATGTGGTCATATACATTGCACTGTTGTAGACTCCTGCCTTCACATCTGCATCTGTGGAGCAACTGACTGGTTTTGATGTCCTTACAATGTAGCTACTTCTTTTTGTAAGTGCTCTTGCTCACTGGTGGCTTGGTCCACGCTACACAAAACCATGTAAATAAAATCACTAGGTGCAAAGCAATATGCAGGCTGCTCTGTCCAATCACTTAGTAAGATGGAGGGCACTAACTGTCAATAAGGACATGGTTTTGCGAGCTCCAAACATTGTGATCTAGTCATGTTCTATTGATAGAGCCTGCAGGTCACCCGACTAACTTTTGTTACCACATATGCACACTAGGGCCCATAAACCAAATTTCCTGTTCTACTTTAGTCTGGTAACCCACACACTACTATCAGCAGTTCGGTTCTTTTCTATTTACTACCGTGTACCTGACTTACCAATCCTTATCCAGGTACCTGAGACCACAATGGGTCGAGGAGCTAGCTGTGGAGAAGGTAGACAACACAAATACCATATACCATTTCAATTTTGTTATACTCTTTATAATAACCACAAACGCAGGAAGTTTCAAAAACCTTTACCTAGTTATCGTTTTCTTCAGTTTCAATGAGCCACAGGTTAACACAAATCAAACTATCTATCGCTAAGATTAAGAAAATAGTATAACAATGAATTAATGTGAGAAACATTTAGAAATTTGGGAACATAATGGGAAGGGAAAATAAGGAACAAGCTATATTTAGATCAACAGATTTTCGTAACTCCACTAAAGGCGGGTAAGAAAAGGGAACATACTAGTCAGAGCAGACTTTCAGTTATCACTAACAGTCTATGAGAAACGAAACTTATGCAATTTGATTTAACCAGATGTGCTTATTCTCTAAAGGGAGGGTAAGAATGGGTCAAACTACATATGCATATGATTCTGAATTCGACTAAGGGTAGGGAGAAAATGGAACATGCTAATACACCGATTTATACGTGAAACTTATTTGTAGAGAGAAACAGGGTAAAGGACAAATAGGTAATTTGCTTTATTCGGGAAAGGGAAAAGAAACTTAGATAGACAAACACCCACGCAACTTTATATTTACCTAGGACAGAATGAAGACCAACCCTGGCCACGGGTCGGTTGGGAAAGGCGGGAAAGGACCCTCAAGGACTTAGGTTGCCAGTAGGCGAGCAGGTACAGCTCATGGACAGTCAGGACAGGATAACCTCAGGATTAGGATCAGGACTGGGCTCACCAAAGGGCACGACCAACACCTGCAGCTTCGGATGCAATGCCTGCGCTACCCCCTCTCTGCAAGGAATCTGCCAATAACCTCGATTGGGTTCTCAAATCTCCTAGCAAAGTGCTTCGCCAGCACTTAAGGTTTCCAAACTCCGACTGAGTTTGTGGAAATTACGGACAGAGTGCTCCGCAGCTCTCTGTATCAATCACCTATAGAGTTCGTTGGGTCAGTGACAGGTCAGCTATTCGGACGAGTCGGACAATTACTCTAGCTCAACCTAGGCAAATTATACTGTTTTCGGGACAATGTACCACCCACAAATGTTGCAAGTGAAAAGTTCCCTAATTTCTGATTGGGCAAGAGAGGAGGTTAGGTCATGGTACCTCCTAAATTTCAGACTTTCTCAGACTTAATACTCATTTTTCGAACCCACCCCTTACATTCCAGTTCCCATGGCAAGAAAGGTTTTAGCAGACAATGGGGTACACACAACCAAATCCAATTGTTGCAATTGCAGGTCACTGTTCGGCTTCTTCAGCTAGGTCAGAGAGCAGGTCAGAGAGCAGGTTCCCATGAGCATCTTGGCTTTGGCTGCCAGCTGGCTGGGTTCCACTGCTGCGTGACTTTCTTTTCCCCCGTCAAATGACTGGACTTCATGATGGAGTAGCGGTGCTTCCCAGACCCCCCCCCCCCCCCGAGGATGGTACATGAAAAGTTAGCGAAAACAATTTAGAAACACAGGATAAAAATGAATACACTGTATACCGTGAATGGCTGTACTACATCCCTTACTATATAATAACTATAGCGTTAGGAGTTAAGCAGAAAAAACGGCTTTGCCAAAGCAGCAGTGCAACCACGGATCATGTGAGAAACAAAGCGGCCATGTTTAGCAATACTGCGCATGAACGACAAGTTCCCTCCAGAACTACGAGTGCGTCACATCACGTGAGTATGACCAACGCATGCGCAGACTAGATTGCCGCAAAGCAGCAACCATATTATTAGCAAGCTTCATTATTATGATTAGACACATAGGCAAGCGTCACTGGGACACCCCCGTGTAGTGTAAAAATGCAATATTAGAAAGACAAAACTTGTTGAATTAGTTTCATTAATGTTATTCGAGGTTCTTGATACAAGCAAGTAACGTCACATGCGAATACCTGCTCTATCAATCCCCTCTTTGATGATATTTACTATCATCACTATAAATGGAACCAGGTGCCAACTTGTCACATGTCTTGCATCTCAATCTCCTCAATCATTCGATTCATTTTTTCTTTCGCTTCTTTATTAGGGTGAGACTTTTTCATCTTTTTATAAATTTTATTATTCAGTTCTTCCAGTTCCAATTCATCCACATTCCTCTTCACTCCTCTCTTATTCACAGTGTACTTTTTCTGATGTTTGCGACATTTACAGCAAATGAATATAAGAAACACTACTATACTAATGCCCATGATTGGCAATAATATTTTACTCAACAAACTTTTCCCTAGGTTAGTAAACCAATGACCTACAGAGGAAAGACCATCTGTTAGTCTCTTCCAGGCACTGTCAACTTCCAGTGGTTTGAGCTCTTTTTCCAAATTTGTAATATTTCTCACATACCTTTCGATTCCTACACTTTTATCAGGTATGTAAGTGCAACAATGTTGCGCTTTCAACATTCTACAGACTCCGCCCTCTTTTGCTAATAAGGTGTCAAGAGCAAGCCTGTTTTGTAAAACCATAGATCTGATCGCAGCCATCTCGGTAGTGACCATCAGGAAACCTCCAGCAGTGTCAGTAGATAACCGATCCACTACCGTTGACAATTTGCAAATTCTGTGTGTATTCAGAGACACTCCCACTGCAGGTATCAATGCGCTAAAAATATCACCCACTATTTCTCCAGCACTCTCTCTCTTTGTGTGTGCTAAATTGTTAGTCTTTTCAATGCTTCCAGTGTTTTTCCCCACATGGTATATCTTCGGAAAGACAATACCAAAGTAACAACTTCCGTACCAATGGTCCGGCAATTTGAAGTAAGCCTTGTTTCCGCATATAAAATAAATTCCAGGAAACACGGGCTCTGACCCATCTTTGAATCCCCAACCCCCAATTACCTTGTAATTATGTCCGCACTCACTGGAACCAATGAATATGCTATTATAATAACTAGTCATTTCTCTATGAAGACAAAGCTTCCCCTTCTTTTCGAAATCCAGCAACAAGGCAGCATTCTCTCTACCATTTGAGGTACTTTCTATATTTTCTGCCAATTTAGGAACTTTCTGAGTTTTATCTTTGGCCTTCTTTTGGAACCTTTCTCTTCTTTTCTCTACCATATCTAAAAATTCTTTCTCCTTTTCATGTAGAGAACAAGTCCGGTTATTCTTGTGTGCGTCATCTATGTTAATTTTCCCTACGGTTAGAAAATAATCACCCATGTATTTAGCTACATCTCTGGTCGTATGTACAGGATTCAGAGTCCTTCTAACAGGAAGTTCAGAAAAAATCACGTCAACGTTTGAGTAGTAATACTGTAACGGTCCTCGTCTGTAACATAGGCTAGTCAATATACTACAGGAAATTCCATAGGTCAAGGGTAAGTGTTGGTAAGTCACACCTTCAGCTACTGAAGTAGATAGTTTTATGCAAACATAACAGTCATCTATCTCCATTGTCTCTACATAATGCACTAATAGATTCACAAAAACATTTAAATGAGCTTTGTTCCGGATTTTATTGAAGTGTAAGTCTTCCTCATCTGGGGCTTCTAAGTCTACTTGTCTCTGTTTCAAGCTAAGTGGTCTGTCTAATACATCTATACTTTTTGGAGTGTTTCTAGTGTGTGATTCTACAGTGTCATCCGGTAAATTATTATTGGGGTACAGACTTGGGTTTTCACTCATCATAGAGGGAATGGTTATGATAAGTCCTATCCAAGTATTATAATTAGTTCTACACTACATACACATATTTGACAACACGTTTTACACCAATTATGCCTAGGTCTTCCATTTACACTGGAATCAGACATCTTGGCCTTAAGAGAGGTTTTCAACCCCTCTTTGTAACTTTATCCAAATTCTTACACCGAGCAACTTCAGGTCGGTTCTTCTTCTTCGGTGCTCTGAATGGCAATCACCTCTTCTTTACTTTCGTCACTTATATCAAGATCTTCGAACTCCTCTAGTACCAGAAAAGTCCATTCAGGATCCTGATATTTACTGTTGTGTTTCCTTAGTCGGGCCCTTTTTCTCTTAGGCTTAGTTCCAGATTTCTCCTTTTCTCTAGCAGCCTGTTTCCTGTCCTCAAGCTTTTCCTCTACAGTTTTTAGTCTTAGTCTCAGTCTTTTGATGAACCTTGGTTCACTTTTCTTTTTCTTGAATCTTTTAACTGGCACTGTTACTGGGCTTTCGTCTACTGATCTTTTATTTTCATTCACTTGTGGTACATCTGCTTCAATGGTTTCTTGTTCCCTACCTATCTGACTAGTTCCAGGTCTTAATTCTTCTTCTTCTGCCTGGTCACTAAGCTATAAAAGGGTAATTGTGCCGTCAAGGGTTTTGTTGAACTGTAGAGTATTCAAAATTATATATTATTTTGTGGTCCTAAGCATTTGACACCACTGATGCACAATTTGTGTCAGACAAAGTTTTTAAACAAATAGAGCTAATACCAAACGGTAATAAAAAGAGAGAGCAATAGCAGGGTGTATGGAAAAGTTCTGTTTGTTTTAATTATTCACAAAACAAAAATAAAATATACATGGGTATACCATTTGTTGTAAAAGCTACAATAGGAAAAAATATCAGTAAAACAACCTATTTGCAGCAATTGTTGTAGCTTATCCACCTATTTACAAGTTATATCATTAAAAGCAGTGGAATAAGCGCAGTCGACGTTTCGGTCTCTAGACTTGCGTTATGGAGACCATCCTCAGGACAGACAAATCAAATCATGAATACCCTTTCTTATAGATAAATGAAGCTCATGGAGTTTTAATGGGCCTCAAATTCAAGTAGATGGTAGCGATGAGTACAATCATCTGTATTTAAGCGATTTGTTGGCCCTCAATCACTTTTAAATGAAATTCACTTAAAACGGCGGTCCTGGTTAAACAAAGGTCGAAGGCGATCCTCGCAGTTCAACAGGCATCAGCAATTCTGCCTGCAAATCGCTTAAATACACAGAAAACTGAAGTATAGACTATCTGTGCGTTTTCATCAGCAGCGCCACTTCCAAAGTCACACAGGGAGATATAAAATCAGCCGATTCCTGTCTTTACAGATGATTGTACTCATTGCTACCATCTACATCTACCCATGTATATTTTATTTTTGTTTTGTGAATAATTAAAACAAACAGAACTTTTCCATACACCCTGCTATTGCTCTCTCTTTTTATTACCGTTTGGTATTAGCTCTATTTGTTTAAAAACTTTGTCTGACACAAATTGTGCATCAGTGGTGTCAAATGCTTAGGACCACAAAATAATATATAATTTTGAATACTCTACAGTTCAACAAAACCCTTGACGGCACAATTAGCCTTTTATACCTACCGCCCAAGCCCTCAAGGGTATATTGGGTTGCTCATTCTTAATTGACATGGTCACTAAGCTGGCCTTGTTCAGGTGTATGTCTGATTTGGCTTTGTTTTGTTTAAATTTTTTCTTCCTGAACACTTTTATCTATTTCTATCTGATCCTGTGCAAGCACTTCGAACCCTTGATTTGTTTCCGCTTGAACATTTGCTCTACTTCCTAATTGTCCCTTTTCAATCTCTGGAGTTCTTGGAGGTGTGTCGATAGCCTGGTTTGTCCCTGTCTGTCCTTTTTCGTTGTCTTATCTGACATGAATCTCGATAATCTGGTTATCCTTTTCTATTCCTGTCTCGTCCTCACTATTCCACTCTCTATCTACATAGGTGTATCTGCTGGTTCTTATGGGATAGAATGTCAGGTCGATTACTGGGACCCACTCGTCTTGACTGGTGCTTGGTTGCTCATCATCAGCTACTTCAGGACCAACGTCAGGAGACCCCTCAGCTGCACAACCTTCAGCCTCAGTTTCTTTGTTTTCAGTCACTCTTTTTGTATGACTGGCGTGGATCCACTTCGGCACACCTGCACACTTCACCGCTGTCGTGGTAACAAGAATCACTTGTCTCGGTTTTCCCCACTTCGGTGCAAGACAACTCGATCGGGTGTGTTTCTTTAGCACAACCCAATCCCCTGGGTTCAGATTATGGGCTGGAGTTGTTGGCCTGGCGACGGCGTCTTCCCCAATCTGGTGAGAGATAGAACGCACTTGGTCACCCAGTTGCTTGCAGTACTCTAGCACCAAATCATCAGAAATGCTTAGCAGTTTGTGTCCTGGCACCCATGCTTGTCGCATTACTCTTCCCATCAGTATCTCATGGGGGCTCAGGCCTGCCTTCCGATCTGGAATACTTCTGATTCCCATCAGGACAAGGGGCAAGGCGTCTATCCAATTCATTCCTGTGGAATCACACATCTTTCCTAATCTTGATTTGATAGTGCCATTCAGTTGTTCTACCACTCCAGAAACCTCTGGGCGATATGCACAGTGCAATTTTTGGGTAATTTTGAATGCTGCACAAAGCTGTTCTATTATCTCATTGTGAAAATGCCCACCTCTGTCTGATTCAATTGTAACTGGAAAACCGAACCTAGGTATCAGTTCCCTCAGTAACAATTTGGCTACAGTAATGCCATCATTCCTTTTGTCAGGATAAGCTTATACCAATTTTGAAAATAAGCAGACAAAGACAAGGACGTACTTCATTCCTTTGCAGAGGGGCAGCTGTATAAAGTCAATTTGTAATCTGACAAAGGGACCTTCTGCTTTTCCGATCGTACCTGCTGTAACTACTGTTTACATCCCTGGATTAAACTGCTGACAAGTCAAGCACCTCTGGCAAAGTGCCTCTGCAATGTTCCTGAATTTCAAATTGTACCATGTCTGGTTAAAGACACGAACCATAGCGTCCCTGCCTATATGTGCATCTCCATGTACTAGCCGGGCCATAGAAGCAAGCAAGCAGTCAGGCAATACAGGCATACCATCAGTGTAAACCATGACACCATCCTCACTCCTTTTCCGACAACCAGTCTTTTTCGACCTTTTCTTTTCCTTTGGTCCTGCTACATTTTGCAAATCTTTCAGTTCTTCCCATGATTGCACATCTTCAAACACCATAATGTGGCAGCTGTTTCCATGTCCCCCCAACTTGATGTTGACTGACATTCGATAACGAGCACAGTGTTGGCTAGTTGGTCAGCATATCGATTACCTGCTGTCACATCGTCATTGCCAGATTTGTGAGCAGCACACTTGACCACTGCCAATTCTTTTGGTAACTGGATTGCCTCCAGTAATTCTTTTACAACCTTCCCATTCCTGATCGGAGTACCTGAAGAGGTCAGGAACTCTCTTTGCAGCCACAATTGGCCAAAATCATGCAAAACCCCATAGCCATACTGGCTGTCCGTATATATGGTTGTTCTCTTATTCTTCCCAGCTTTACAGGCTCTGGTTAATACAATCAATTCGGCCACTTGTGCAGACTTGACTCCAAACAAACAGGATGCTTCTACTGCACGTTCTAATGTGCATACTGCATAAGCAGCGCTTAAGCCTCCATCCTCATGTCTTAGACATGAGCCATCCACAAACAGTTGGTAATCTTCAATAGGTAAGGGCATTTCCTTAATGTCTGGGCGTGGTTTTGTACTGAACTCAGTTAGGTCTATGCAATCATGCTCGACCTCTCCCTTTGCTTCTGCAATGAGGGAATCAGGTAATAGGGTAGCTGGATTCAATAAGTTACATCGAGTAATGGTTACATTTGCTGCACCTACCAGAATCCTTTCGTACTTAGTCAGCCGACTAGGAGTGAGATACTGGTTTTTAGTTCGGGTCATTAAGATTACAACTGCATGTGGAACATACACAGTTACAGGATGTCCCATGACGATGGATTCACTTTGCTCAAGACTCATGCAAGTTGCAGCTACTGCTTTCAGACATCCAGGTAATCCAGCAGCCACTGGATCCAAAGTGGCAGAAAAATATGCCACAGGACGCCTAGTCAAACCATGCGCTTGGGTCAGAACTGACAATGCACAATTGTCACGTGTGTCACAAAACAGTGCAAACTCTTTCGAGTAATCAGGCATTCCCAATGCAGGAGCAGTACACAGACAGTCTCGTAATTTTGTAAAAGCTGACATGCTTTCTTCATCCCACTCTACTGGGTCCTTTGCTCCTTTCTTGGTAATTTTTATCAATGGTTTTGCTAAAACTGCAAATCCCACAATCCACTGTCTACAGTATCCTACCACCCCAAGGAACATTCTTATCTCTTTCTGAGCACGGGGTAGATGCATGTTTTTAATTATCCTGATTCTTTCTGTTGTTACTTTCCTGATACCTTTCTCTATCTGGTGCCCCAGATATTTCACTGCAGAGGTACAGAACTGTAATTTGTCTGGAGATACTTTATGCCCTCCTTCCCCTAAATGGTTCAGTAGGGCAGTGGTGTCAACAACACAGTCATTCTGACTTTTAGACGCCACAAAGAGGTCGTCTATGTATTGTACCAGCACTGATTTTCTAGGTAGGACCAAAGATTCAAGACACTTTTTCAGAATCTGATTAAAGATTGAAGGGCTTTCTATGTACCCCTGAGGGACACGATTCCAGACATAGACATGACTGCCGAATTCAAATGAGAAAAAAAATTTGCTATCTGGATGCAATGGGATAGAAAAGAATGCGTGACATAAGTCAATGACGGTAATGACTCCTCGTATGCCCCACCCCCCTCCAACATGGCGATCGGCAATTCCGGTGAACACACCAGCCGGCGTTCAACTCAGCGTTCCTGGTGTTTCTGAGAACCTGCGAGTTTCGGAGCTTTATGTTCCAGCTTTTTTTTTCTTTTTTGGCGATTGCAAGTCATGCGAGGCTGGTTTTGGAGTCCCGGGCATCGTGACTGAAGTGGTCTGTGTGGAGTCTCACCCTCGGGAAAGCCCACGGACGGGAGTTTACCGGTGGATTGGCTTCTCTCACCTGTGCTTGTGAGGGAGGAGAGGGAGCACTTTCTGCAGCTAAAAGAGGCGAGGACAGCACTCATCAAGGTGAGGAGGGGGTGCGTGCCTTCCAAGTGACGGTCAGGATTTCTGAAAAGGGTGAAGGAAAAGATAACGTGTCCCTGAAATATGAAGTGAAGTATCAAGGAGGCACTTTTGGCATTTTTTGGCTATTTATCTTCTGAGGTGATAAAAGAAAAAGAGGATTTATAAGGATTTGCAATATCAGTTATTTGTGGGTGTTTCCTTGCATCACGGCTGGGCTTAGCTCCGCCCCCCGCCCTCACCGACCGGCCGGGCTTTGCTCCGCCGGTCTAGCGCCACAGACCACTTGCCAGACTGCAAGCCCCAGGAGCCACAGTGGCTCATTGCGCATTTCCCACATGCCAGGAGGCGCATAAAGACTCGCCTGCAGCAGAGTCCATCGGTGTTCGTGTTTGTGGGTGTTTCCTTGCATCGTGGCCGGGCTTAGCTCCGCCGCCCGCCCTCACCGACCGGGCTTTGTTCCGCCGGTCTAGCGCCACAGACCACGTGCCAGACTGCAAGCCCCAGGAGCCACAGGGGCTCATTGCGCATTTCCCACGCGCCAGGAGGCGCATAAAGACTCGCCTGAACCCTTGTCCCGCGAGGACGGGATGCGCCGGGATAAGCCCGGGCAAAGGGCGGGCCCTCTGTGGCCCTCGGAGGCCTGAGGAGGACGGGACGGGCCACCCCCCTTGGTTCCTCAACAAGATGTAAATGCAAATGTGTTTCGATTTATATAGCGCACTTTAACCCAGGGGCCTCAAGGCGCTTGCTTAGGGAACCCATCCTGGTATTCCCCTGTGAGATACCCCGGCCGGGTATCCACAAGGTGAAAGCCAGGCATCCCGCCGCGAGGGGCCGTAGTGGAGATTAAGCAAGCTATTGCCCATAGTCGCAGAGTGTGACCCCATGAGTCGAGTAGGCACCAGAGCGAGAATTGTCGACTCCGTGGAATTTTTGAGCCCGAGACCCGCCAAGGCGGGGAATCGAACCCTGGTCCACGGCCGATCTCAGCTTCTGGGTCTGCCGCCTCTAACCACTGAGCCACGCTTCTCCACGAGAGGAGGTACATCGATTTGAACTATACATTGACACTCTATGGACAGTTTATTTTCCCCTTAAAGCCATCATCATCGTTTATATAGTACCACACTGCATTATGACACGCAAGGGAACCAATAAGAAATCTCCTTCACAGCGCGACCCAGGTCAGGGGACCTTAAATTTTACTGTGACCAGTAGAACATTGTCCACCTCTAGCGAAGCTGAGAATGACCTGTGCCAATCCATAGATACTAGGCCATCTCCCCCACTGATCCCTGATAGTCCGCAGAACTTGCCTTTTTGGGGGGGAAATAAATGCTTTGTGTGGCACTAAGTATGCCCCAGTGGTATCACCATCCCCCGTAAAAGGCATCAGCACCATTACCCCAATTAGGAAACCTTGTGACTCATCTTTACCATCTCAAAAAGACAATACCCAAGGTATTGCATTGTTTCAGGGCCCAACCGCTAAAAGGAAGCATGACGGGACTAATGGCAGCGGGAATCATCCGAAAATACTAAAACTGTGCGCTGGTCCTACATCGGCAGTCACTAACCCCACCTTAACTACGGTAGAGGCTGGAAAATGTGACGACCAAGTATCTTCTCCCCGTTTCTCTTTATTGTCTCAGTTAGAGCTATTGTTAAATTCTATCGTATCACCATTGGTAGAAAAAATTAACGCCCTGGGTGATAGACTAACAGGTATTGAGAAAATCATTCAAGCCAACTCTCCACCAACCACTAAAGATCTATCTAGTGGGGGAAGAGCCCCTTCGCCAACTACCATAAGAAAAGAGAAAACCACTAAAATCAACTCTCCGTCCACTTCTAACAAGGTAATACCCAACGGTTCTGACTTATTTATTGCCCCCAATGCTCCTTTGCCTATTAACATAAGTAAATATGCCCAAACCCCTCCACAATCTCCTAACAAAACCGCTACAACTGCCCCTAAAGTCACCCCTAAATCTGGGTTTACTAAGTATACTGCTGCCAGAGTGGACCCAAACAGAGCAGCATCCATACACTTACCCCCAGAAGCCGCCCCATTTGTCCTCGTTCTATCAGGAATACCGGCACCCTCCCACGGGAAACCCGAAAGACGCCAGGAACTTTTAAATAAGGTCATATTCTGGCTAACTAAAAACAGACCACTCACACCCAATCACGACGGTGGAATTCTGTGTGTTAGAAGGGTGGGCTGGCTAGGGTCTTTAACCAAAGACATCAGCGGGGACCTGGTTCTAGTGAAATTTAGAAATAGGAACAGTGTCCCCTATCTACGATCCAACCCGCCCAAAAAAGGAGACAGCCCCATATCTGTGTGGGACTTACATGATTTCTACCCAATTTCCCCATATATCCCGCCAATAAGATCAAAGGCAGACCTTACCTATCTGCTGGGAAGGGGTCCTCATGCTCTCAGTGGTAGTAACTTTTTTGCATCTAAGAGACTTGATTCGCGGTATAATAACTGTAACTGCTGATGAAATTGTATAAAGGGACAGCCTCATGTATTAGCTTAGTTGGTAATCCCAATTTTAAACACAGCACGTTTTTAAATTTGGATAGTACTTCAAAAGTCTGGGCACATGTTTTTTTTATTAACTTGTAGTTATTTTAACCTGTAGATATTTGACTGCATTGTATCACTGTCTGTATGTTTGCTGCCTTTAATTATGATTGTCTTTATTTGTACGCTTTTATGATTTTTGAAACAAAATCGAATAAAGCATTATCTGATCTGATCAATGACGGTAAACCATTCAGCATTCCATGGAATTTGGTACAAGATCACGGCAGGATTTGGTACAATAGGACAGCAAGGAACCACAATTTTGTTTACTTTGCGCAGGCCCTGCACTACCCTGTACTTACCACTCGGTTTCTTGATTCCAATTATAGGTGAATTACAAGGACTGCTCATTACTTCCTGCATGATGTTTGCTTCCAATAATCTTTTTACTTCGATGGCAACCCCTGCTTTTACTTCTGCACTAATTTTGTATGGTTTGGTATTTGGGTAAACTGCATCTTCTCATATGGCTATTTTAATTGGGTCAACATTTGCCATTAATCCTACATCTTTACCAGTAAAATCCCACACCTCGGGTTTCACTGTCTGCCGGAGGTCTTCAGGTAAGTCTTGTATTGTCAGTCTTTGAATATCTGAGTCAGGCCTTATTAACATTAGTTTGTAAATTCCATCTTCATCTGGGGTCTGAATTTCAACGCCTTTTGGTGTGCAAAAGATGGTGCAATTCATTTTGCACAGCAAATCACGTCCTAACAGGTTCACTGGGCTGGAGTCACAGACTACAAATCTGTCCATCTCCTTGAAATTCCCTATTGTGATTTCTATGGGCTCCGTTACTGGGGTAATAATTATCTGATTAGAAACACCCACTACTTGGATTGCTTCTCCCGAGAGGGGTAGGTTTGGGACATCTGCTGTTCTCACAGTAGAACGGGTAGCGCCAGTGTCCAACAGAAAGGTGACGTCATTCCCTTCAACCTTTCCTTGAATGTATGGCCCTGTCTGGTCTACCGGCAAGGAGGCGCCAAGCCTGCACTCCTCGTCCTCCCCCCTCAGGCACCGTCAGTAAGGTTCATCACAGAGGAATGTATCATTCAACAGGAATTGTGAAGTTGCTGCATTTCTATCTATCCTCCCTTCCTTCCCAAACCTCTGCTTCCTCACTCTGCTGTGCTCTATTCCTATAGTTTGGCCCAGGTGCGCGAGGCAGCTGTGGCTTCTTTACCTGTTGCTGAGTCTTTCGTGGCCCTTCTTTCTGTACCTGTGGATTCAAATCATTATTGGGCATGTTACCATTCTGTATCGCTGGACACTCGTCTCTCCAGTGCCCTATCTGGCCGCACCCGTGACAGGGGAACTTCTTCTTAGCTTCCTCTCGGCTCATTTTAACTCTGGGCTTCCCTCCACCCCCTGGGCTTTGATTCTGGGTATTATTATTCATTTTACTTAACTGCTTTTCTTGTTGCTCTGCCAGTTTCACTTGTGCCCACATGACTTTCTCTTTTAATGCTTTCCTTTTATTTTCCATCTCATCTTCACAATACTTGGCGTATTTCAGGACCTCATCTATAGGTTTAGCTTGCCAACACATTTTATTGTCTTTAATCCACTGTGAAATTTCAGGTCTCAACCCTACCACGAATCGATAGATAAAATGGGTCATGTCCTTCGTCTCAACGTTATCTAGTCCACTGTACGTTTTGAACACCTGTAACAGTCGTTCATAATATGAATGTAAAGTTTCATCACGATTTTGGGTAGTTCTATCTATGCGGGTCCAATCAGTTTCTTTAGCAGGCACCTTGCCTTTCAAATGCAGTATTACCTGGTCATACTTTCTCAACACCTCTGCTGAGGGGGCTCCTGTCCTAGGGTCTCTGGGATACTCCTCACTGGGCCAATCAACAGCAATTTTGCATTCTTCCCACAAATCTACGGGAACTACAATGTCAAAGAATCCATCTAGATCTTTCAGGAGACCTTTTTGAACCTTAATAAACTTCTCAACCTGCCTGTACCATTCTACAGGTTTCTCTCGTAATTTTGGGAAATCATTTGTGAATGACACAATATCCTGTCGGGACCATGGAACTTGTACATATTTTCCACCTGGTACTTCTCTCATGGGATACAATGGTTCAGCTTTATCTGTTTCCTTTAGGACATACTCAGGGGACACGTGTCGGGACCTATTGTCTTCTTTTTTCTTTGCCCACCTTGCTTTCCATTTTTCTAGGTCTCCCCATTTCTGTAACAGGTGTAATAATTCTCTTATTTGCACCTTTTTCCCTGACACGTTCATGTTTTCCAATTCTTTGTCAGAAACTTCTGCTCTGTATGGTTTCTGCAATACCTTAGATCTGCTGACATCTATTTCCATATTAGCTGCAGTGTCCATTAGTCTCTCATGGAACGCTCTGGTATTTCTTGTAATGCTCTTACATATGAACAACAGCTCTTCTTCATTAAGAGTATTTAGCCTGTCTAGTCCCACGTTCCCAGCCATCAGTTCTTCCAATTCTATTCTTAATTTGTAAATATCTAATGGTTTTGGCTGAGGAGTTCCCTTTTCTAATTCTCGAGTCCATCGATCTATCTCCTCCGGAGTCACTACCGTGGCACTTCTAGTACCTGAAGCTGTTTCTATCAGGACTTCTCGTGCACTATTCTGAGTATTTTTTCTTGGTGCGCTAACTTCTAGTTCTCTTATGGGCAAGTCCATTAAGGAAATTATAGACTCACATTCACTAGTCTGGTCATCAACAATTAGGGGCTCTTTTCTTGGCGGCGCTACAACTGGAGAAATAACTGGAGTTTTCGGATTCGCCTGTCTACCCCGTAAAGAGGAACAACTGGTCCAATAGTTACTGGAATTGTCAAAGCTTCGGGACTTGAATTTAACTGGGATATTTTCTGTATTAATTCAGTTCTCTGTTTAATCAAGGCCTCTCTCTCCCTGTCCTGTAGGACCTTTTCTGTGGAGGTGTCATGTACTATTTGTGAATTAATGGAGGGTAAAGATTCGGGGCAGTTGGAACGGTAGTACTTGGTCCCTCACTACAGGACGGTCTATAACATGGTACAGTTGTATCGGGCATGCAAAATCCCTCTTTGCTACTAGGCCTATAACCTGTACCTGCTGTATCAGTTGCGCTGGCCCTCATATTACTGTGTGGCCTAATGAATGGGTTCTTTGAGCTCAAGGACCTAGACTCCTCATCATATGGAGGTGGATTTTTCATTAATAAATCCTCCAAATATTCATCTTCCGAATAACCCGCAGCCATTAAGTGTCGGGTTTTCTCTGTCCTTTTCCCTCCCGTGGGTTCATCTACGCCTCGTACTGGGAATAGTCCTTCTACCATCATATTCTGTCTCCATTGCTTCAATTTTTTCTCTCGAGTTTCTCTCTGATTTTTCGGATAAAATTTTGCTAACCCTTTATCCATTCTGGGTCTGTCTCTCTCAAAGGCCTCAATCTCCCATTCTTCTAGGGCCTCATATTGCGTCAGTCTTGGTCTGGGGTGTAAGTCATTCATTCGGGTTCTCAAATTAAACAAAATTCTACCATTAAAGGTACCATCTAATGGAAAAGCTAAAACTCCATCCTCCTTAGCATATTCCACCCAATTTTCCAACCATACACAGGTATGATACCCTTTGTCAAACATCATAAATGATGCTGGAGTATTAGGTGGTGGAATGATTACACCTTCTCTAGTTTTTATTGGTTTGTCTTTCTTGAAATAATTCTTGACCTTGTCTGCGAAAGTCATATTTCTCCTGCTCCAGTACATTCCGTTTATTTTACGACCCTTCCACTGATCTTTTGCAAACCCTAAGTACCTAGGATCAGGTCGAGTCTCGGGATTAAGCGAATACCACATATACCTCGTAAATCTGACTCAGGCTTAAAGTACGTACTTTTGTTTACAAACGTTCTTCCAATACTAGCGTGCTTTGTAAATTCCAACAACCAAACAACACTGTGATTGCAAACAACTTCAACCAATGGGTGCGCGACCTTTTCGTGAGACGCAGTCTCACGCTCCGGCTCTCGCCCCTCCTTTATAATTCCAGCTCCGCTACACACCCGCTGTTTCGACCAATACCAGCGCGGCACAGAGTGACGTCAGCGCAGCTCTGCAACTGACTCCCTTCTTCACAAGGTAACGGAAACTTGATTTCTTTCTTAAAGTGCAAGTGCTCTGTTTAGTTTACAACGTATAACATTTGCCACTGTACTCGAGTGTCTAGACAGAAAGATTGGTTTCACTGCAAGTAAACTTCTCCTGTCTACTTTTCATGCACTACGGATAGACCCTCCTGCCTACCCTTCACACAAGCATTAGAGAACCTGCTACTTCTTTGACTCATCCACTCTTTCCGGGATATATACTAAGTCCAAAGTTTCACTAGCGAACTCCTTTGCTATCACTCAAGCTCCGACTAACCTACTACTCCTTCCTCATGTGACCCTTTACTAGGTAATATCACAACTGAAGTTTCAATGGCGAACTCGTTGCTATCATTTATTCAACTACTCATTCAGAAAACCCTAATTAGCGCTTCCAGTTCTACCTAACCATGCACTAATTTTCCTCAAGCCAATGACCGCACTGCAAGGTGGATTCTCCTCACCATCCACTATTCTGCCCCCGGGGATTCCAGACAACATATAACAATCACTAACAATTTGTTAATACATTAATCATATAGCAGCATTTTATCACAACCTGAAAAGAAACATTTCATAACATTTCAAACAATATTTTTTACAGTTGATCGATCAAGGAAAAAAACAATTTTAGCAGCACATTTATATTTTTCACGGTTTATCTACAAATAACCTATCTTCCTGTCTCAACTAGTCCTAACCATCCTCTGCTTACCAGAAAACTACTGATAGAGCGCGCAGGTCACCCGACTAACCTTTGTTACCAAATATGCACACTAGGACCCATAAACCAAATTTCCTGTTCTACTTTAGTCTGGTAACCCACACACTTCTATCAGCAGTTCGGTTCTTTTCTATTTACCACTGTGTACCTGACTTACCAATCCTTATCCAGGTACCTAAGACCACAATGGGTCGAGGAGCTAGCTGTGGAGAAGGTAGACAACACGAATACCATATACCATTTCAATTTCGTTATACTCTTTATAATAACCACAAACGCAGGAAGTTTCAAAAACCTTTATCTAGTTATCGTTTTCTTCATTTTCAATGAGCCACAGGTTAACACAAATCAAACTATCTATCACTAAGATTAAGAAAATAGTATAACAATGAATTAATGTGAGAAACATTTAGAAATTTTGGAAAATAATGGGAAGGGAAAATAAGGAACAAGCTATACTTAGATCAACAGATTTTCGTAACTCCACTCAAGGCGGGTAAGAAAAGGGAACATACTAGTCAGAGCAGACTTTCAGTTATCACTAACAGTCTATGAGAAACGAAACTTATGCAATTTGATTTAACCAGATGTGCTTATTCTCTAAAGGGAGGATAACAATGGGTCAAACTACATATGCATATGATTCTGAATTTGACTAAGGGTAGGGAGGAAATGGAACATGCTAATACACCGATTTATACGTGAAACTTATTTGTAGAGAGAAACAGGGTAAAGGACAAATAGGTAATTTGCTTTATTCGGGAAAGAGAAAAGAAACTTAGATAGACAAACACCCACGCAACTTTATATTTACCTAGGATAGAATGAAGACCAACCCTGGCCACGGGTCGGTTGGGAAAGGCGGGAAAGGACCCTCAAGGACTTAGGTTGCCAGTAGGCGGGCAGGTACAGCTCATGGACAGTCAGGACAGGATAACCTCAGGATTAGGATCAGGACTGGGCTCACCAAAGGGTAGGACCAACACCTGCAGCTTCGGATGCAACGCCTGCGCTACCCCCTCTCTGCAAGGAATCTGCCAATAACCCCGATTGGGTTCTTGAATCGCCTAGCAAAGTGCTTCGCCAGCACTTAAGGTTTCCCAAACTCCGACTGAGTCTGAGGAAATTACGGACAGAGTGCTCTGCAGCTCTCTGTATCAATCACCTATAGAGTTCGCTGGGTCAGTGACAGGTCAGCTATTCGTACAAGTCGGACAATTTCTCTAGCTAAACCTAGGCAAATTATACTGTTTTCGGGACAATGTACCACCCACAAATGTTGCAAATGAAAGGTTCCCTAATTTCTGATTGGGCAAGAGAGGAGGTTAGGTCATGGTACCTCCTAAATTTCAGACTTTCTCAGACTTAATATTCATTTTTCGAACCCACCCCTTACATTCCAGTTCCCATGGCAAGAGAGGTTTTAGCAGACAATGGGGTACACACAACTAAATACAATTGTTGCAATTGCAGGTAACTGTTCGGCTTCTCAGCTAGGTCAGAGAGCAGGTTCACATGAGCATCTTGGCTTTGGCTGCCAGCTGGCTGGGTTCTACTGCTGCGTGACTTTCTTTTCCCCCGTCACATGACTGGTTCTATTCGGACTTCATGATGGAGTAGCGGTGCTTCCCAGACCCCCCTGAGGATGGTACATGAAAAGTAAGCGAAAACAATTTAGAAACACAGGAAAAAAATGAATACACTGTATACCGTGAATGGCTATACTACATCCCTTACTTTATAATAACTATAGCGTTAGGAGTTAAGCAGAAAAAACGGCTTTGCCAAAGCAGCAGTGCAAGCACGGAGCATGTGAGAAACAAAAGCGGCCATGTTTAGCATTATTGCGCATGAGTGACAAGTTCCCTCCAGAACTGCGAGTGCGTCACATAACGTGAGTATGACCGACGCATGCGCAGACTAGATTCCCGCAAAGCAGCAACCATATTATTAGCAAGCGTCATTATTATGATTAGACACATAGGCAAGCGTCACTAGGACACCCCCGTGTAGTGTAAAAATGCAATATTAGAAAGACAAAACTTGTTGAATTAGTTTCATTAATGTTATTCGAGGTTCTTGATACAAGCAAGTCGCGTCACATGCGAATACTTGCTCTATCTCTATCACCCAATCAGAATGTCACTTACTCAGCTTTGCTTAGCTCCTCCTGAAGTCTAATAATGAGTTGGAATGATACCCAAGTAATTGTCAGTTGTTAGACAAATTGCAAGCATTCCCTTATCACCTTTTGTGTGTTTCATGTACCACCCTAAGGGATCAATAGGATGGTGGATGGACTTTGTCCGTCTGTCATCCTGTTGTGGGCAGGGACCGTCCGCAATAAGGGCGGAGGTCTCGTGCCTCAAATTAGGATTCACCCGCCACAGTGGCGGGTGCATCCCGCATTTTTAACATTGCGGCGGGCGGTTAAGGTAATATGAATTTTATGGTCAATTGTGTCCCCTAACGTGAACCCCACCGTCTCCATGTACGAGCTTAAAGTGCATGTAACTTCCCTCCTCGACCTGCTATGAAGACGCAAATACATTTGCGTCCACCTTCAACATGTCCTCTTTCAGATCCACCATGAATGGATCGATAATTCAGTTCCTAAGTATGCCTTGCCAACGTCTTTTCATGGTGCACTTTCACGTTTTCCTAGCCCCGCAGAGCTAGGCCCTGATTTCTGCCATCGAGCCCTTTCTGTTCTCTGCCTCCTGAAAGCTGCAACGTGGGATACATCCCTGACCTCTGTCCTACTCCCTGCGTGGCGAGCGGTGCCCGGCTCGGCCTGCTGCCTGCCAAAGACAGTATTTTGCCTTCAAGTTATCAGTATAGCCGAGTTCAGCTCCTCGAAAACACATTCCAGTCTAGCAGAATAGATAAACATTTCCCCGGCTGCAGAGCAAAGGGCCCGGCCTCTCTGTCTCCATGCAAGTAATTCATTGCTCTCGTTACCATGGTAGGCCCATGGCCCCTCGCATTACACGCAGACACGTAGTCACATATACACGCATTAATAGTCAGTATAGAGTAGCCTCTGCCCAAGAGACCTTTCCTTCTAGATAATATAGTTCCCCAAACACAAGATATCAGATATGATTTAGGAACGAGTCGATCTGACATGCCAGACTTCTGTCTCTTTCCTCTAGTGCTAAATGTCAAGTCCCCTGCACCCTCCAGCCTCACGTCAGACACACGTCATGCTGCTGCGCGCGCATCCTTGCTACAGATTTCTGCTGACACTGCAAGATTCCACTATGTATCCACCCACTTGTGACACTTTCATGTGACGTTTCTAGCACACACCTCTGTGTACGCCCTCGTGCACGCCTTTCTGTTACGCACATGTGTTCTTATCTCGTTTCTCTCAGCTGCTACGCCTTCTGTATCCATCACCATTATATGCATTTACTATATATATTGTATTCTGTTAATAAAGTATTGTCTATCCCTTCCTGATCCTTGATGGTGAAAGGAACATGATACCCTGGTTCGAACCATTCCATTTTATGGAATAAAACCCTTATAAACTCAGATATCACGGATTCTGCCTCTTATTTCCGATTGAGTTATTTTTTTGAACTTTACTGCATAGAAATTCCGACGGTAAATATTTATTTACCACATTAATTTGGCGCCCGAACAGGGACCCCTCCCCCACCTTACGCGCCGGCGGTGCGTTGCAGGCCTAGCCCCCTGCCACAGCCGTGACGGACAATTACGCGTACCCGCAGGATTTCCTGTATCTCCCTCAGGCCAACGGAGGTGACTGAGACTGCGATCGACACCCAGACGAGGCGGTGAGGAGTACGGAGGATGCCGACCAGAGCCCAGCCAAGAGAGCAAGATCCGAGATGTCTAGAGGCCCACCAGTTCCGACGTGCCTGTGACGTCACGAGTCGAAGTCGAGTCGAGTCCAGTCCGGTCCAGTCCAGACGAGTTTTCCGAGGCCTTCCGTTCCGTGCTTCCCGGTGAGTACCGTTGCTGGGGACGCATCTAGACGGGTGCATTACTATGTATCCGGTCAAGACGGGTTTGGGTACACAGACCCGGTCTGCACTGTTTTAGCAGTGTATCTGTACTGTTTAGCAGTATATCAAGTAATTCGTGTCTTCAACGGTTCGATTTTTGTTTTCGTTATAGAATCTCAAGCATAGTCAATATGTGTTCAAAATGTTTCTATTTCATTAATGTCGTGGTGTGAGTGACTGTTTGATATACATTACCGTGTTTCTGTGTAAAAAGTGTGTTCAAGTTCGAGTAAGTGTCAAGTACCAAATATCAAGATGCCATTGTTTTCCAAATTAAGACAAATAGGAACTAGGAAAGGGATACTAGAGGAAGCGATTCCTGTCCCACCTAGGGATACTCCCGGAAATTTCATGTACCATAAGCATGGCTTAGATGCCATATTATATCTAGATTTATGGGCCGATTATACTAAGAATCTAGACGAGAAATATAGATGGCCCGTTACAGGGACATGGGATGCAGATTGCATCATGAGAGTAGAAGAAGCGCTATGGAAAAAGAAGGCCAGACAATCTCAGAAAGACGCCATAGAATTGTGGCGTAAAGAATCGCATAGACGTACAGAGAAAGAATTCAGAAAAGCAGAGAAACATAGAGAAGATTCAGATAAAGCCCGAGAAAACGTACTAGTTGAAGAAGGAATACGAGTTAAAGCAGAGCAAGTAGACCGACAACGAAACACCCTTGTGAATGGTATGTATCCTCTTTTGGCCGAGGGTTTACCTAAGGCCATTCCAGAAATACCAAAAGATCTGCCCCCTCCATTGGTTCTGACTAAATTACGTCACAAGACTGCAGCAGACATTTTTATTTCTTCCTATTTAGACGATGTAGCTCCTACATATACTACTGCACATGCCCATGTACCCGCACCACCTGCACCTGCTGACGGCCTCCTACCCCATGATCATCCGCCCCCAGGTCCGCAACACCAGATCCCTCCAGTTCCGCTACCCGCACCCGTTCCCGTTGTCCCCCCTGGTATCCAACAATTGCATCCATTAAATCCTTTTGGGACTGGCGTGGTCCAGGACCCAACCCAGCTACAGCAGGTACCGACTCTACAGCCAGGTTATGCTCAAGCCTCCGGTTCAGGAGGTGCTACAGATACACCGAGTTACAATGAGAGATTTAGCAAAGGCTCGGACACCGAAAGGCGTTTCAGCCGAACTACTTAGAAGAGAACTTACAGACTGCAGATATGACTCAGTGCCTGGTACGTCAGGACCCATGTTGTTAGCGTCCATACGTTTGAGACGCGTTACAGATTATTTGATGCTACTACCCGAAATGCCAGAACATCTAGACAAATTGTATTTTTTTATCAGAACAGGAGAAGGACCGGAGTCTGTTGCTGACGCCATGTCACATCAGAAAGTTGAGACTAAAGGTTTAATAATGCGATTTTTGGTTAATTGTTTAATAAGAGAACAAGATCAGGCAGGCTTTCCGCAAAGTGAGATGAATAGACTGATTAGATGGAGCCAGAATATGTCGGAGGGTAAACATGATAAGGAGAACAGTATACATACTATGGTTAGAAAGATCCGTAAAGAAATAATAGAAATACATGCCCAGCGAGCACCTGAAGAAGAACTTGAATTAGACGATCCACCTTCCTCGCAAGAGGAGGAGGAAACAGAGGATCTAGCAGAAACCTTGCAACAGTCAGACAAAGGGACAATAGCATATGTAGGTAAGGGAAAATACCTTAAGAAAAAAATACGTCCAGAAAGTAAAAGACTTTTTCTCTCTGCTATATCAAATCTGAGTACTCCTGAACATATGTTTCAGGTTACCGATAAAATACTTCAAGATCGAATGGGGTACCATGTACTCAATTCCATGGATGAACAAGAACTAGCCCGGTCCGCAGTACAATGGGCTAACAATTCCAGTACATATAATGATGATGCAGTAGCACAGACGTTTTTGAACCTTTCCCCTGATGAACAAAAATTAGCTGGTATATACATGATTCAACATCTCATTACGTTGTTTAAAAGCCAACATTCTGATCCAGGTCCCTTACCGGACATATTAGTAGAACTGCTCTCTAATAGATTGAGAGGCCTAGGTACTGACTTAATTAAAGAAATTCTAGAACATAGACACAAGTATATTGCTTTCCTGAAACCACAGTTTATGTCAGCTCCACCACCCCCAGAAAGAAAAATGTTTTACTTTGACAGACAGAATCCCTTACGGGAAGTACATCCGGTCAGAAAAGACGATAACACACTAGAACGTGTATTCGTATATACACCCATCACTAAAATGGAATTATTGGAAATGAAGAAAATAGTGCCCAGTCATGATAAAGACCCTGCAGGTTTTCACCGAGAGATTAAAGATATGTTACTCATGGGCGATTACACGTATACAGATATTATGAAAATGTTAAAAGTACTGTTGCCTGCTGGAATTTACGAGAAACTAAAGGAGAAAGAATGGGAGGTGGGAGACACAAAGATTGATTGGGCTGCATTAGAAGTTGAAGAAAATGGACGTACCGCAGGTTTAGGCCTTGGGGATAAAGCTAAAGCATTACCAGGTTTATTAGTACAGGTTCTGCCTAGACTGTTAACAACTAAAAAGGAAGACTGGGACGCAATCTCAGCCTGTAAACAGAAACACGATGAAGACACTAGTGATTTTTATTCTAGATTCGAGAAATGTTTTATTATTAACAGTGGCCTGAAAACAAGTAGCGAGTCATACCCACACCTCTTTGTATCAAAATTAGTCGAGAATTCCCTGCCTCAAGTTAAGAACCGTGTTTTTAAAGTAGAAAGTACATGGCAAGCAAATACGCCGTCCCAAATGTTACAAATGTTACAGTACCACCAGAATAGAATTAGGGAAGAACAAGATCACGAGCAGAGACGTATGAAAGATACGAAAATGAAAATGTTAGTTGCTCAGTCAGTTCCAGCTGACGGTCAGAAAAAGGGTATGACACAGTCAAATAATACGGCGGCTCCCGTTAAAGGGACATGCAACTATTGTAAACAGCCAGGTCACTATGTGAATGAATGTACGGTTCTGAAATACAATATAGCAACAGGAAAAACTAAAGAGAGACCACGTCAGCCTAGACAGGACCAGGTCCAACACCAAGTTCAGCAACATATCCCACAAAACGTACAGCCAATGCCTGCTCCACAACAGACAGGACAGACAGTAGCGGTACCACATCCACAGCCCATTGCCGCGACACAGCAAGTTTCACAGCAGATGTACCAGTATGCACAATCTGATTACCCCGATTATCAGGGATACTCATGAAACAGCCTAGAGAGGGAGGTTGGCTTGCCTCTCATTGAAGTTCCTGTAGATCAAGAGGGTCCTTATGTACATAGTCAAGTATTAGGAAAAGATAGAAAGTTTTTGATTGACACAGGGGCAAGTCGAACAACAATAAGTCACGACGAGGTTCCAGGGGCACCCCTCTCAGGCTCACAGAATGTTTCCCTTGGATTTTCAGGACAGCCTATTGTTAATGAAGTATCGAAACCTGTTCCCCTAGCAGTTGGTCCATTATCACGTACTACAGACTTATTGCTCACGAAGTCATGTCCAGAAAACTTGTTAGGTATCAAGACACTGAAAGCTCTAGGAGCTGTAATATGTTGTTCCCCGGAAGGAGTGAGACTGTTTTTGCGTGACTTTAAGGGTCACTATGTATTACGAGATTTTGATGTCAGATTGAAAAATGTACCAGAACATTTGTGGGCGCAAGGCCCAACGGATGTAGGTTGTATGCACATTACACCATACCAAGTTACACTCAAGCCAGGAGTTGTACTGCCCCGAATCCGACAATACAAGTTACCACCCGATGCTGTAGTGGCTTTACTGGAAATCATTGAAGAGCTCATTGCACAGGGAGTGGTTGTAGAAACCGACTCCAATCTATGTAATTCCCCTATCATTCCGATTCTTAAACGTACTGACCCGAATGCACCTCCAGTATATCGGTTGGTGATTGATCTACGAGAATTAAATAAATGCATTGTACCACAGTACCCTGTGGTCCCCGACATCTCATCATTATTGACTGCTATTGATTCAGAGGCAACGTTCTTTACTGTAATTGACCTCAAGAACGCCTTCTTCAGTGTCCCCATTGATCCGGAGAGCCAATACCTTTTCGGATTCTGTTTAAATGGCCGTAGCTTCAAATTTGCACGCGCACCTCAAGGATTCACAGAAAGCCCCAGCATCTACAGCCAAGCATTAAAAAGACAACTTGACAGTATTCACATGCCAGTTAACACTGCCCTACTCCAGTACGTCGATGATCTGTTGATCACCGCCCGTAGCGAACCTGAATGTGAACATGCATCACTGACGGTTTTGCATTTCTTGGCTGACAAGGGACACAAGGTGTCCCCTTCAAAGTTACAATTCTGTGTTCAGCAAGTGGTGTACCTTGGGCACTTGCTGTCCAAGAGGGGGAGACAGCTAACACCTGACCGCATTGAGTTAATTGCACACTTACCGCAACCCAAGACATAAAAGGAAGTGCGGGCCTTCATTGGCCTCACCTCTTACTGCAGGCAATGGATTCCCCAGTACGCATTTCTAGCCAAACCACTTATACAGTTGACAACACAGGAGGCAGCGACTTCGACTGTCCTCCCTTGGACTCAGGAACACACACAGGCTTTTGATGAATTAAAGAAAGCATTATGTCAAGCACCAGTTTTAGCAACACCATGTTACAGCAAACCTTTTACACTTTTTGTTACAGAACGTGATGGCACGGCATTATCTGTCCTCACACAAGACCAAGCAGGTTCACATAAGCCGTGTGCTTATTTTTCGAGTACATTAGACCCAGTAGCCCAGGCCCTGCCTGCGTGCTTAAAATCAGTTGCAGCGACAGCCTTAGCAATCCGACAAAGTGATTCCATAGTGTTAGGACATCCCCTGACAGTACAAGTTCCACACTCTGTGGAAGTTCTTTTAAACAGAACACAGACTCAACACTTGACTATAGCACGACTGACAGGTTATGAATTAACATTGTTCCAGCCACACATAAAAATCAGACGCTGTAATATACTCAATCCTGCCACATTGTTATCTTCGAACATAACAGATCCAGCTCCACATGACTGTATAGAGATCATTAATGCAGTAACAAAGCCCCGACGAGACTTGACAGATGTTGCACTGACTAATCCAGACCTGACACTTTACGTGGATGGTTCATGTATGAGAACAAGCACAGGAGAATTAGTGGCCGCATATGCAGTGATCACTGAAACTGAAGTCAAAGAAACACACCGTATTGATACACTGTCTGCTCAAGCTGCAGAGCTCATTGCTCTGACTCGAGCCTGTATAGTAGCCAAGAACAGGAATGTTAACATATACACAGATTCACGGTATGCATTTGGAGTCGTACACGACTTCGGTGTACTCTGGCAGGAAAGAGGTTTCTTGACCTCTCACGGAGCCAAGATCCAACATGGTCCCCTCATTCAAGAATTATTGGAAGCAATACATTTGCCATCAGCCATAGCTATCATGAAGTGCAAGGCACATACTAAAGTTACAGATACTATTTCCCAGGCTAACGACCTGGCCGATCGAACCGCGAAACACACAGCTCTGACTCATACACATGCAGCTGATATGACAAAGACAATAGTTCCGACACCGACACATTGCATGACAGTTAAGGATCCCGTACTAGATGTAATTGACATACAGACACATGCTACTCCAGACTAAATAAAGAAATGGACTGAACTAGGAGGGATTCAGACAGACCAGGGATGGATGACGAAGGGAAAAGCCACATGGTTTCTCCCCGACTCTATGGTTGAAGTTATGATCAACACCGCACACAGTCCAGCACACTTGGGAGAAAAAGCCATGTTAGACAGTTTACAGAATCTCTGGTACAATAAACATTTACGAGCAGCAGCAAAACAGAAAGTGCGTACTTGCATGATCTGTTGTCAGTTCAACCCCGGTAAAAGCATTCCCGTAGAGCAAGGTGGATTCAATCCTCCCGATCACCCTTTTGAAGTCCTCCAGATGGATTATATCCAGATGGAACGATGTCGAGGATTCAAATATGTCCTCGTAGTTGTATGTGCACTTTCCCGATGGACAGAAGCATATCCAGTCCCAGATTACACTGCTCCGACCACTGCCAAACAGTTGGTTCGTGAATTCTTCCCACGGTACGGTTTGCCTCGTGTCGTGTATTCAGATAATGGCCAGCCATTCTCGTCCGAGCTAATGAAGCAGGTATCACTCCTGCTAGGATATCAGTGGAAATTCCACTGCGTCCGACATCCCGAGGCAGCAGGCCTCGTGGAACGCCACAATCAGACACTGAAAACACGTCTTGCTAAGATTCGTGCCGAGAAAGGGGTAGACTGGATAGTCGCCTTGCCAGTTGCATTGTTTTACATGAGAATGGTTGCACACTCTAGAACAGGGCTATCCCCGTACGAGGTGGTCTTTGGTAGGCCACCGAATATGTGGGGGACGCCTCTGCCTCGTAAGATCACAGATGTTGACTGTAATATGCTGACAGATTACCTTGCCTCCTTGATGTCTGCACTACAATCTTGTCGTTCACAGGTGGCTGCAGCCTTTCCCGACAACACCGAGGTGAAGCCACACGAGATTGTTCCGGGGGACCACGTCTTTGTTAGGAACTTTGACAGGAGGAGTCCGCTGGAGCCCCGCTGGCAGGAGCCGAAGCTTGTTTTATTAACTACAAGGACAGCAGTGAAGGTGGAGGGCCGCAAGGGCTGGCTCCACTCAAGTCATATAAAAAAATATCATGGACTACCGCCAGAGTCAGACTCCGAGCCCGGCCCCATTCCAGAGACTGATACTAAACTCCCACTGGTAGAGAAAACTCCTCAGCAGGAGTACCGCCTAAAGTTGAGGTCTAGCAAGTCAGACAGTTTAATTGTTTAAGTCCTCCCCTAGGTGAAGCGGTTAGACAGGTTCCTGACATGTACAAGTTAGACCCCAATAGAGAGAGAGATAGACAGAAACAGCTCAAGAAACGAGAATATTGTAAATCTCTTCGTAGTCACTGCATCGTGACATTACTGGTTATGTTTTTTCTGAGTCTTACGATTATTGCTGCAAGTTTATTGCTACACATGTATTTTCCTATTTCCATACATGCACATTTCTTTCCAAATAGCACTGTCGAGCATACTTTCAGTGAATTACCCCCGCACGAGTTATCTTACCGGCTTGCGCTGCGCAACAATACTTTTATCAGTATGTTATATCATTCCCATCAGACCAGCAATGCTACCAATTGTTGGATATGTGGCCGACTTCCTCCCTATCAGAAATACAAGGGAGTCCTGCCCCTCTTCCCGTATCCGTTCACACATAATGGTTCCTGTGGTGCCTGGTTTAGTTTAATAAATTCTTTAGACTCTGATACTATAGTCTACCAAGGCAGTTGGGTATGGGGAAATCTGAACACAGTTCTGCATAAAGCATGTTACCCTAACAAGGAGGGTCTTCAATGAAGGACAGGGACCGATCTAGAAAATGAAGTATATGGATTAGGTAATTATACACTTAACCTCATGATTCTGAATGTCCAGTCTGATACCGGACCAGACTTACCCTCTATGTCAGTGTTACCAGTCAAAGGCGAATTATGTGTCAGAAAGAATGGTTCGGTACCTCTAGGTCATAGTAAATGTACTACTGTGATCGAATTCAGTGATAAAGGCAAGTTTACATTCAAAGCTACCCGCTATTCCTATTTCATTTGTGGTCATACAGCCTATATACGTTTGCCACTAGATTGGGATGGGACATGTTACATTGCATTCCTTCTGCCACCTGTTTTTCTAGCTCCACCTGATTATCATAAGAACTCCCGGCTAGTACCTAATAGACCCAAGAGAGACCTCCCGATTGTCGACTATACTGAAACGGCATGGGAACAATATACAGATTTCAATAAAGGTTTCTTTCCCTATTTAGGAGCTATCTTCAATAGCAAATCAATACGTCACTTGACCAGAACCCTTGAAGCAGTGGTAAATGAAACTACTTCCGCCGTAGGCAACCTAACAGAGGAACAGTCTGCTATGAGACTTGTTGTCCTTCAAAATCGTCTTGTTCTTGACGTCATCCTGGCCGATAGGGGCGGAGCCTGTAGAGTCATCGGATCAAGTTGCTGTGTTTTCATTCCAGAAAACGCACGGTCAGTATATAAAGCCATAACGCGTCTCCATAAGATTGCAAGTCAGATACACCAGAATCCAGGCACCTGGACTTGGTCCGGTTGGTTCTGGAGCGTGTTATCAGCCTGGGGTTGGAAAGTCCTATCCTTCCTCGGAATAGCCCTTCTCATAGTATTCAGTTGTTGCCTATGTATACAATGTGGGCCAGCGATTTGCGGCTTGTGCGCCACATCATGTTTTCCTCATCCAAGTCCACGTTCTAAATCCCGCCTGAAAAAGGAAGAGCAAATGATGTTATATGAACAAATAGATGGACTAATGAAGATTGATATATCATGAAGGGTCCGTAGGGGACAAGGAGGGAATGAGGTAATATGAATTTTATGGTCAATTGTGTCCCCTAACGTGAACCCCGCCGTCTCCATGTACGAGCTTAAAGTGCATGTAACTTCCCTCCTCGACCTGCTATGAAGACGCAAATACATTTGCGTCCACCTTCAACATGTCCTCTTTCAGATCCACCATGAATAGATCGATAATTCAGTTCCTAAGTATGCCTTGCCAACGTCTTTTCATGGTGCACTTTCACGTTTTCCTAGCCCCGCAGAGCTAGGCCCTGATTTCTGCCATCGAGCCCTTTCTGTTCTCTGCCTCCTGAAAGCTGCAACGTGGGATACATCCCTGACCTCTGTCCTACTCCCTGCGTGGCGAGCGGTGCCCGGCTCGGCCTGCTGCCTGCCAAAGACAGTATTTTGCCTTCAAGTTATCAGTATAGCCGAGTTCAGCTCCTCGAAAACACATTCCAGTCTAGCAGAATAGATAAACATTTCCCCGGCTGCAGAGCAAAGGGCCCGGCCTCTCTGTCTCCATGCAAGTAATTCATTGCTCCCGTTACCATGGTAGGCCCATGGCCCCTCGCATTACACGCAGACACGTAGTCACATATACACGCATTAATAGTCAGTATAGAGTAGCCTCTGCCCAAGAGACCTTTCCTTCTAGATAATATAGTTCCCCAAACACAAGATATCAGATATGATTTAGGAACGAGTCGATCTGACATGCCAGACTTCTGTCTCTTTCCTCTAGTGCTAAATGTCAAGTCCCCTGCACCCTCCAGCCTCACGTCAGACACACGTCATGCTGCTGCGCGCGCATCCTTGCTACAGATTTCTGCTGACACTGCAAGATTCCACTATGTATCCACCCACTTGTGACACTTTCATGTGACGTTTCTAGCACACACCTCTGTGTACGCCCTCGTGCACGCCTTTCTGTTACGCACATGTGTTCTTATCTCGTTTCTCTCAGCTGCTACGCCTTCTGTATCCATCACCATTATATGCATTTACTATATATATTGTATTCTGTTAATAAAGTATTGTCTATCCCTTCCTGATCCTTGATGGTGAAAGGAACATGATACCCTGGTTCGAACCATTCCATTTTATGGAATAAAACCCTTATAAACTCAGATATCACGGATTCTGCCTCTTATTTCTGATTGAGTTATTTTTTTGAACTTTACTGCATAGAAATTCCGACGGTAAATATTTATTTACCACACGGTGCTGAAAGCACCGTCCGCCGCAATGCCAAAAATGCATGTTGTGCATTTCAAAGCACAACATGACAGGCACCGCGCGGTGCCTACCATGCTGTACTTTGAAAAGCAGGTGGGTACCATAGGTACCCCCCATGTGCACCCCCTACCCCTCCCTTCACCAAGGGGCCCTCAACGGGCCCCCAAAGCAAAGACTGTATGCCTTTCCATGGCGGCATTGCCGCCACGGAAAGGCATTCCCCAAAACACATCCTAATGTGGCAGGCGGTGTCTGATAGATACCGCCACCATATTAGCCCTGAAGCGGCGGGCGGTCTTCCCGTCCGCCGCGGACCCCCCAGCATCCTAATGTGGTGGGGGGTAATTTCTGTGAGGATGGTGAACGGATTGCCCCCGCCGGGCCGGCGGGGGCAATCCGTCCGCCATCCTAATCGACCCCTAAGTTGCATGGGTATACCTAGACATAGGTAGGTCACTTCCCCACCGCTGCTGCTCCACCTGCCAGTCTTCTGCCTCCTGCTCCCCCCTCCAGATCGGCGCTCTCCTACCCTGCTCAAGTGCCGCCTGGACTGCCTGCGCTTGGACTGAGTGCCCCCGTGTGCCTGCCTGCCCCATTCTCTTATTCTGTACCCCTGCCTGAGTGCCCATGTGCCTGCCTGCCCCATTCTTTATTTTTTTACCCCCGTGTGCGTTGCTTCGCCCGCCGTGCTCCTCAGCCCCGTTTTCCCGCTGCTGCCTCCCGTGCGGACCCGCCCCCCCACACCCATTGGTTTCTTCCCCCCGCCTCCCAGCTGACTCCTACTCCCCATCTCCCCTCTTAAGGTGTCCGGCAGCACGGCAGAGACAGTGACCCTAACCCTCGGGTTGGTCACTTCCCCACCGCTGCTGCTCCGCCTGCCAGTCTTCTGCCTCCTGCTCCGCCCTCCAGATCGGCACTCTCCTACCCTTCCCGAGCGCCGCCTGGACTGCCTGCGCCTGGACTGAGTGCCCCCGTGTGCCTGCCTGCCCCATTCTCTTATTCTGTACCCCTGCCTGAGTGCCCGTGTGCCTGCCTGCCCCATTCTTTATTTTTTTACCCCTGTGTGCGTTGCTTTGCCCGCCTGGCTCCTCAGCCCCGTTTTCCCGCCACTGCCTCCTGTGCGGACCCGCCCCCCCACACCCATTGGTTTCTTCCCCCCGCCTCCCAGCTGACCCCTCCTCCCCTCCTCCCCTCTTATGACGCCCCCGGGGCGACCGCGCAGCGGGCGCGCCGATTATGCCCTGAAGGCGCGCCAAAGGCCAGCCCATCTGCGCCCGTCCGCTACTGGACCGCACCCAGCGCCAGGACCCCTGGCTCCCGAGAACGCCAGCCCACACGTCGGACTTACGACCCCACCACCCTCAACGCACTCAATGCCGGCCGGAACCCTGACTGCTATCGAGCCACCCCGAAACGCACTCACGGACCCTTCACCTGCCAAACCTGCCGATTCACCTGCCTCCAGACCTGCACCACCCCCGTCAAGTCGAGCACAAGCAGCAACCACCTGAAGTGCATCCTGCTGAACACCCGCTCCGTCCACAGGCACGCCGTGGAACTCTGGGACCTGCTCGACGCGACAGCACCGGACGTCGCCTTCCTCACCGAAACCTGGATGAACGCCTCCTCAGGGCCCGACATCGCCACAGCCATCCCGGACGGATACAAGATCACCCGGAACGACCGCATCAACCAGACGGGAGGAGGCATCGCCATCATACACAAGAACACCATCCGCATCTCGACTAACTCCGACGATACCTTCATCGCCGCTGAACACCTGCACTTCCAGATACACACTGACCCCAAGACCACCCTCCGAGGCACCCTCATCTACAGACCCCCGGGACCACGCACACAATTCAGCGAAAACATCGCAGACTTCATCAGACCGCACGCCCTGCCCTCCGCTGACTACATCCTCCTAGGGGACCTCAACTTCCACCTGGAGAACAACAACGACAGAAACACCACCGCCCTGCTGGACAACCTCGCCAACCTCGGACTCAAGCAACTGGTGAACACTCCCACCCATTACGCCGGCCACATGCTTGACCCTGTCTTCTCATCCAGGAAACACATCTCCTTCAGCCACGCCACCGGACTCCACTGGACCGACCACAGCTGCGTCCACTTCAGCTTCAGAAAAACTACAACTCACCACTACCCGCAACAGGTTCCCCGCCGGAGCTGAAGCAAGATCACCGCCGAGCAGCTCACTGCCTCCCTCAGCCACAACACTCCCACCAACACAACGGACCCCAACGAAGCAGCCAGCAACCTCACCAAGTAGCTGACCGCCTGCGCCGACAGCCTCGCACCACTAAAGAACCCTCCCAGCAGACCCGGCAGCAAGAAAACCCCCCGGTTCACCGACGAACTCAAGGAATCCAAGAAGAACTGCCACACCCTCGAGAAAGCCTGGCGGCTCGACCAGACCACAGACAACAGGACCGCCCTCAAACACGCCACCCGCAAACACCATCAGCTGATCCGCGCCACCAAGAAGTCGGCACTCAAAGAACGACTGGACAACAACACCCACGACAGCAAGGAACTCTTCAGCATCGTCAAAGAGTTCTCCAACCCCAGCGCCGGTAACAACGACATCACTCCCTCGCAAGACCTCTGCAACTCACTCGCCGCGTTCTTCCACCGCAAGATCGCCGACATACACAACAGCTTCGACGCACAGACCATGCACCCCATCACCGAACCAACGCCCGCCACCACCACCCTCTGCAACTGGACCCCGATCAGCACCGAAGACACCGCCCGCACGATGAACTCCATCCACTCCGGATCACCAACCGACCCCTGCCCACACCACATCTTCAACAAAGCCAACGCCATCATCGCAAACCATCTCCGGGACATCATCAACTCCTCCTTCCACACCGCCACCTTCCCGGAGAGCTGGAAGCACGCCGAGATTACCGCCCTCCTGAAGAAACCAACGGCGGACCCCACCGACCTCAAGAACTACCGTCCCATCTCGCGCCTCCCTTTTCCTGCCAAAGTCATCGAGAAGACCGTCAACAGACAGCTTGCCGCCTTCCTCGAGACGAACGGATCCCTCGACCCCTCGCAGTCCGGGTTTCGGGCCAACCACAACACCGAGACCGCCCTAATCGCAGCCACCGACGACATCAGAACCCTGGTCGACAATGGGGAAACAGCGGCCCTCATCCACTTGGACCTCTCTGCAGCGTTCGACACCGTCTCCCATTGCACCCTAGTGAAGCGCCTCAGCAACATCGAAATCCGAGAGAAAGCTCTGGAGTGGATCATCTCGTTCCTCGCCGTAAGAACCCAGAGAGTCCGCCTCCCCCCCGTTCAGATCCGAGGACACCGAAGTCATCTACGGCTTACCACAAGGATCTTCACTCAGTCCAACCCTCTTCAACGTCTACATGAGCCCCCTCGCAGCCATCGCACGCCAACACGACCTCAACATCATCTCCTACGCTAACGACACCCAGCTGATCCTCTCCCTCACCAACGACCCCACCTCCGCCAGAGCCAACCTGCACGAAGAGATGAAAGACGTCGCCGACTGGATGAGGAACAGCCGCCTTAAACTGAACTCAGACAAGACGGAAGTCCTCATCCTGGGATCATCACCCTCCGCCTGGGACGACTCCTGGTGGCCCCCGGCCCTGGGCACCGCTCCCAAGCCAACAGACAACGCACACAACCTGGGCTTCATACTGGACTCCTCCCTGTCGATGACCAGACAAGCCAATGCCGTCTCATCTTCATGCTTCAACACCCTGCGCATGCTCCGCAAGATCTTCAGATGGATCCCCACTGAAACCAGGAAGACCGTTACCCAGGCACTCGTCACCAGCCGACTGGACTAGGGGAACACCCTCTACGCCGGAACCACAGCCAAACTTCAAAAAAGACTCCAGCACATCCAGAACGCCTCCGAACGACTCATTCTGGACATCCCCCGACACAGCCACACCACCGGACACCTGAGAGACCTGCACAGGCTCCCCGTCAATAAGAGAATCACGTTCAGACTCCTCACCCACGCACACAAGGCTCTCCACGACCTGGGCCCCAAGTACCTCAACGACCGCATGACCTTCTACACGCCCACTCGCCAGCTACGATCGACCAACCACGCCCTCGCCACCGTACCATGCATCTGCAGAGCCACCACCGGAGGAAGATCCTTCTCCTACCTGGCAGCAAAGACCTGGAACTCTCTTCCCACCCACCTTCGGGAAACCCAGGACCATCTCTCCTTCAGAAAGCAGCTCAAGACCTGGCTATTCGAGCAGTAACATACCTCCTCCCCCAGCGCCTTGAGACCCTCAAGGGTGAGTAGCGCGCTTTATATATGCCTTGATTGATTGATTGATTGATTGATAGACATAGGTACACTGCTCAGTGTGCCACTGCAACAAGGTGCACCTGACCGTTGAGCCCCAATTAGAGTGAAAGCAGTCTTGGGTTGCTTGTGTTCCAGTTCACAGAGGGCCTGGTCTAACAGTTCGGGCTTGCTATTAGAGATGGGTCATGAATAATTTAAATATGGTTGGCTTCAAACTGAGGTGGCATGGTGGGCAACGTTTCTTAGTTGCATGAAGCAAGCATGGTCGGATTGCATCCACGAACCTCCTAAGGGGTTATCGTCATTGCGATATGTGTCCTTCACCCTCACCTTAGGTTGGGAATGCTTTACTTGCCTTAATCATCAGAGGAAAGGAATCTTGTGTCACTGCATGAAGCAGTATGTAACCGACAGCCGGATTCCTGTTTGCTAAAAGTGGGAAAACTAGATAAGGCACCGACAGAAATTAAGTAATGATATTGTCCTCAGTTACTAAAAACAGTGGGCTATAGGAATTTATCTCATAGGGAATTAAAAGACAGAGAAGGGATATAGTAAATTGACGACATATAGTAGAGTGAATATTAAATCATTCTACTCCATCTGAAAATGTTTTATGATGACCTGTGTTAATAGATATGTGAGAGTGTCTGGTACACAAAGGTGCATTTCCAGATTACATATGAATATCAAAATATATATGGTCCTGATGTAGGAGAATGGTAAATGAGAAAGAGTATTGAAGCATTAACATTTCCTGAGGGGGGCGGGCTTACAATCTAACTCTATGACACAATTTGCTCCCTATGCTCTCATGCCCAACACCTGTGGGCCTAACTGTGGAACTTTGCAGAGTTCTAATAAGCTTCCAGAACTTCTGTTATGTGCACATACTGAGTTCCAGACTTTTCAACACTATTCTGAAATTCAAATTCATTCTAGATCCATGCCTGGTTTGGCGGACGGCAGTCTGCTTTTCTTGGTAAAAACACCAATACCTAGAAATCCCTGCTCACTACTTCATCTCTGCCCCAGCAGGCCAAGGATTGGTGGAGGAATTCAGCACACCTGAGGCTGTCAGTAGCCTGCTCACACTCGAAGGCATGTGATCATAATGCTCTCTTTCAAGCCTCAGTTTTCTTCAGTTCTGCATTGGTCATTTTAGCAGTATTGCTGTTTAACTGATCCATGTTTCTAAGTTCCTGAGCTTGCTTAACTTGTTTCCAGAAGATTCGTGAGCCTTAGTTTATCCTTGGTCTTTGAACTAGCATTCTGTGCAGTGCTTCCTTGATTCCTGATTCCTGGGCTAACACTATTTTAGAGCATCCTTCATTCTTGAACATCCACTCACTCTGGATACCATTTACCCAGTCACTGCCTTTCTTTCCCCTTCCCTTAGTTCCAGTTTCAAGTTTGCTACATTCTTTTCCCTACAGCCTTAGCGCCCAGTTTCCAGGTGCGGTTGTTTACTTGCTTTCTCCCTAGCTTTCCATTTGTTTTCTCTTTCTTTCTCTTAAACATGCCTCCCTTCCAGCTCCTTGTCTGTTGTTGCTGTGAATTTAGTTCTTCACCCTTGCTGATACTGCCTTGTGTGTTCCTGTATGTCTGCCATGATTCGTGGGCATAGCTGACAACCTCGGTTTTGTTTCCCGTCCACTGAGAGTATTGTCCTTATGTTACTTATATAATGTCACCATGCTTATCAGCTCCCCTGACCCTGGCTTTGCATGTATAGCCTATATGTTGTTATTTGCAGCCAGTATCTGTAATAGCAATTGTGGGTGAGGAACTTACTGAACGTTGGTCTTACTATGTGGCACTCTTGAGTGCTGTACCCACATTTCCTTTATTGCTAATGTTGCTATATGTATGTCTTGCACGTCCTGGGTGTTAGATATTCTGAATATGCCAAATTGCTTATTGAGTGTCTGTTCTTTCCGACCTTTGGCTTCTTCCCTTGTGTAGAACTGTGCCATTGGATACTTTTCCTCTGAAGACTCCCTGTACCTTTGCCTACTCTACTACCAGTCGTTGCCAGAGTCCCTGACATTGTGATTGCCCTGACATTGTGATTTCTAGAAGTGGTTTGTAAAACAAATTATGAGATAATAGTATATATACACAAGCATAATGTCCATTCTCAGATGTTTTATTACTGTCAAATCATTGACGGTTATGAAATGTATAATTACAGCCATAATATAAAAGAATGCGCACCTAATAAATTTAGGCAGAGAATTCATGGTCAATAACTGTAAAATTATAGGAGAATAAAAGATTTTGGGGATTACTCCTCTAAGTATGATATCAGTTAATGATATATTTAGAGGTATATTGTTTTTAATTGTATGAACGATAGATGTTTTATAAGTTTAGTGTACCCACAACTATATAGAGTACAACTATTCAAGTTATGAATCCATAAGCTCTATAAGTTATGTTATGATTGGCCTCTGTCCCTAATGCTGTATGCTAATGATCCTCTTCCCTCTGCCACCTCTTCTGCACCACTCAATTCAATTCAATTCAAATGCTTCATTCGGTATATAATATATATACAATGTAGCAAACAGACAAAGTAAAAATAACTTTTTTACATTTTTAAAACTTTAAAAACACAGTTACCACACTAAACAAGAGTGTAAACATATGTCTCCTCAAAAGGGTAAATGTAAACATATTTTGAAAGTGCGAATTTGCATCATTTAATCAGGACATCTTAGCAGATAAGTTAATAAATTGGTTCTATAGAACATTAAAATGGTGTCAGAATACGTAAACCCAATTTAAAATGTAAAATTATGAAGACACCCATAAGTAGTAATAGTACAGATTTCATATTGGGTATATAGTTGCTAAATTCTTTTTTTAAAATGTAGGAAAAATAACAATATTAAAACCAATACAGACAGTACAGCATACAAATTTGTTAAAATTGCATGGGAATCGTAATTATTCTGGATCATATAATAATCGATTTCCTACTGGAAATACATCTTAAAATGTAAGTAGCTACATAAAAACATATATCCGTACTATTTAGTTCACACATTGGCCGCAAAGCATCTGTAGTAGTTCTTTTGTTATATTTTAAGAACATAGGCTTTAAATATAATTTCCTTAAGGAAATATAAAACTTACAGAAAAGCTTAAAATGGCAGCTACTCTGTTTAGATGTTCCGTCGCATGGGCAGGGCAAAACACTATTCCTTCCAGTATGGGGAAAAGACACAAGGTGGTGCACAGTACCTAATCTCAGCCGTGTCAATACAAAGCGATGGGAACTTCTGGTAACAGTTGTCAGGTATTGTTGGAGGCCTACTTTATCATTATGTTCATTATAGAATGCGTATGTGCTTTGGCTTACATATCTTGCGGCCCTATGGCGGCCATATTGGGGGTACTCAGGGACGCCTGCCGGCGCCATTTTGGAGGTCTGACGCTCTAGTCATCATAAGGACGCTAGACGTCTTTAAAAGGGGGTCATGCTGACGCGCAGCTGTTACGCGCAGTGGGAACGCGGGTTTCCGCCGGAGTTACGCCTGAGTTCGGCCCGTCTGAGCCCGTCCGCGCTGAGGACGGGCTGGACACAGGGGACTTCAACCATACCCTAAAGGTAACAGGTGTCTACTCTTTTCAGGAGATGTTGGCTCTTAAGCCATCTTTTTTAGCCTGTTATCATAGTTTTTCTCCGGAGGGCATACTTCGCTCCTCCCTTTGCCACACCTGTAAGTTGGTCCCTCTGCCCTTCACTTCCTCTAAGAGGAGACCTCAGACCTTGTCGGCATTACAGAGCACCACTCAACCTAGAAAGGGCTTTCTAGTTAACGCTAGGGCACTTATTAAAAACAATATCACATGAGTTTGTGACTGATAGACAACCCGATTGGGTGTTTGTGACGGAAACGTGGGCCTCGGACTCGTCAGGTCATGATTTACTGTTGGCAATTCCTGATGGCTTTGCGTTGTATAGACAGGATAGAATCAGACGTAGAGAGGGGGGCTGGCAATTCTTTGTAAAGCTTCTCTGTCCTGCACTATAAAAGCTCTGTCTGAGGCCTCGACCCCTTTGAGGCACTGTACTTTTCTATTCTCTGCTCTCCTTCGGTTTCCTTTAAAGGCATCCTCATTATAGACCGCCGGGTCCTAGAGTCAGTTTCAGCTGTGAGCTCTTAAGAATTTTAGAACCCTATTTTGGTAAACCCCACCTTACCATTCTAGGGGATCTTAATTTTCATTTGGATGATCTGGGGGCTAAAGACACTTCCACGCTGGTTGACTCATTGGAAGCATGTGAGTTTATCCAATTGGTGAACAGCCCAACCCATCGGGCTGGCCACATCTTGGATGGTGTGTTCACCAATGACCCTAGACTCTCAGCCGGTCCCCCTGTGCCCTTGGTCTGGTTGGACCACTTGGCAGTGCCCCTTGAATTAGCATCCTCCCCTGCAGGACGCCTATGCCGGGTGTTACTAATAGAGGTCCCAAAAGGAGCTACTGGAATATTACTAACAAAGCCCTTGCTCCCTATATAAGACTTAGCGGGTACTCCTCTTCGAGAGAAGCTGGTGAGGCGGCCATAGAGCTTGCTAACTCCATCATTAAAGCTGTTGATGAGCTAGCCCCCGCATCTCTGCGATATTCGGCACGGGCGTAAACCTTCAGCTCCCTGGTTCACGGAGCCGCTAAGGCTTCTGAGACAGAGCTGCAGGAGACAGGAGAGAAGATGGCAAAAATCCTGGGACCCCACCGAAAGAGAGGCACATAAACGCCTGCTGCGAGAATATAAGGCCAGAGTAATTAAGGAGAAATAGGAGTTCTTCTCTAATCTCACTACATCCCTTACCTCGCCTAGGGAACTCTTTAAGATTGTGGACTCTCTATGTTCCCTTCAAGTGCCTGATCCAGGTGTGGGCTCACAGGAGCTGTGCAACAAAATCTCAGAGTTTTTCCATAAAAAAATCGAGGACATCTATCTTGCTCTGGAAACTCAGAGGAGCACTTTGGGGGATCATTCCTCCCTAGCCCTTGCCAATTTAGAGTCCTGGTCGAGAGATCCCACCAAGACCCTTACTCATTTCCCCGCGCTCTCCCTGGAGGGTCTTGATCTCCTGTTAGACAGGACAAAGTCGGCTTCCCCTCTGGACCCCTGTCCTTTGAAAGTTTTGAAGGTATGTAGGGACACCCTTCTGCCGCCTCTTCTCGAAGTGATGAACGGTGCCATGGCTCAGGGTACTGTTCCTTCGGCCTGGAAAAAGGCGATAGTGAAGCCCCTTCTTAATAAGCCCACCCTGGACCCTGGACAGCTTAAAAACTTTAGACCCATATCTCTGCTACCTGCTCCGGCAAAAATGCTTGAATCACACCTGAACTCTCATCTATCCACTTTCCTGGATTTTTCAGGGTTCTTGGATAGCTCCCAGCATGGATTCAGGAAATCCCATAGTACTGAATCGGCACTTACTATGGTGGTGAATAACATTCGCCTGAAGGTGGATCTGGGTCAAACCACTGTGTTGGTCTTACTTGACCTTACAGCAGCGTTCGATACCCTGTCTCCCTCGACTTTAATATCTCATCTGAGGGAGGCAGGGATAGCGGGGCCGGCCTTGAGCCTTCTGGACTCTTCTTTACATCTAAGAGAGCATGGTCATGCTTTGAGAGTTCCTCTCCCCTGCTAAATCCTTGCAACATGGGGTGCCACAGGGGTCGGCCTTGAGTCCGACCCTATTCAGCATATATGTGGCCCCTCTTGCTAGGTTAGTAAAATCGCAGGGGATGGAGGTGGTGTCATACGCCGATGACACCCAGATCATGGTGTCCCTGGCTCACTCTGCTACTACATCCGCGGTCAACTTTAGGACATGCATGCAGACAGTCGCGGAGTGGATGATCCAAAACTCCCTAAAGTTGAACGGCGATAAAACAGAGGTCCTGGTCTTTGGCAAAGACCAGGATATTTGGTCTAGCGAGTGGTGGCCTTCTTCCCTAGGAACCTGCCCCACTCCCTCCCAATCGGCCAGGAATCTCGGCGTTATATTTGACACCTCGCTGTCCATGACTCTCCAGGTCAACAGAACGGTGGCCACTCGCTGGGGGGTCATCAAGATCCTTAAAAGAATCCTTCACTATCTGTCCCCCCAGGCACGTAAGCAGACTGTGGTTGCATTGGTGGGTTCCAGGCTGGACTACTGAAATGCACTTTATGCAGATTCTAACAAGGGCCTCATCCAGCGCCTTCAGGTTCTGCAGAACGCGGCCACGAGATTCGTTCTGGCACTACCTAATGCATCCTCTGCTACAATGGCCAGGAAGAGCCTGCATTGGCTTCCCATACAACAGAGGATTTCATTTAAGCTCCTGTGCCTGGCCTACAGAGCTCTCTCGGCTGGTCCCCTGGATCCCCTGGTTTCCCATCTAACCCGCCATGTCCCTAGTAGGGCTCTTCGATCCTCTGAGATGAATCTGCTTGTAGTTCTCCGTGCGAGGAAGCTCAGATGGGGTAGTAGAGCATTTTCCATCGTTGCCCCTCGGTTATGGAATGCCCTCCCCTTGGAGATTAAGGCCCAACCTTCTCTGGCCCTCTTTAACCCCTCCCATGCTCATGACGGAGCCGCCCCGTCATGAGCATCGGCTGAGCTGTGCTCATGACGGAGCGGTTCCATCATGGCCCTGCTGCCGGGCCTGCGCGGCGCGTTCTATTATGCGGGCGGGGCCATGACGGAACCGCTCCGTCATGAGCACAGCGCAACCGCGGCTCGTGACGGAGCGGCTCCGTCACGAGCATGCGGGCGCCGCTCGGGCCCCCCCCCTAGCGCTGCAGCGGAATTGCCGCCGCAGCGAAGGGGCTAAAAAAGCACTCAAAACTTGGTGCTTTATCAAGGCCTACCAGTAAGGATTCATATTTGTTCCATCTAGCATTCTTTTTTGGTTAGGCGCCTTGAAGCCCGTTGGGCTTAGTAGCGCGCTACAAATCGGATTTCATTCATTCATTCATAGTCTTCTCTGCATTTTCCAAAAACAGATCTTTTGACTCCTTTTTAGAGAAAGGTACACCTAATTCCGGATTATGGAAAGGGTCAAAATCAAAAACTGATTTGAACCAAAACCGGATGTGTCTAAACCAGGGAATACGCATATGATGTTCCAGTTTTAAACAGTCCCTAATTACAGTTTGGGTGAATTATGTTTGGCGAGCACCTCAATCCTGCCCCCTGCCTGAAATGCGACAAGAATTTAAAACGAATGCAACGCAGGGTGACACCTAAATCGTGCCCCTGCAGATGATTAATTAAAGTTTTCAATTCTGGTAGAGTGCAGCAACACACGTACCCTCTCTTAGTAGGTCCAGTGCCCGGCTCTCTCCTGCGTTATGTAGGGAGGAGACGGCAGGAAGACGAGATCGCTCCCCCCGCTTCTGCCGGAAGTGAGTAAAAAAGAGAAAGTAAGACCTCCCTCCACACCACGAGCACGGCTCGGGGAGGAACGGGGAGTGGGAGTACACAAAAATACAGTGACAGTGTCACAAATTATTTCCACAAGGATTTTAAAAAAGCACGCAGTGCAGGCGCCTGGTGAAGTGCCCCCCTGCCCTCTCACAACAGCGTGCACCCCAGGACGCCCACAATGGTAAGGATGCCTGGCCTTCACCCTAGGGGTGCCCAGGAGTGGACTCCTCACAGGGAAAGCCAGGACGGGTTCCCCAGCGGTATTCGTACAAGCGCCTTGAGACCCTTGCGAGTGAGTAGTGCGCTATACAAGTATCAATTTACTTTTTTTTTTAGCTAGCAATGCTCAGAGAACAATTAAAAGGTCAATGGGTCACAGTGCGAGCACCTCAATCGTGCCCCCTGCCTGAAATGCGACAAGAATTTAAAACGAATGCATCGCAGGGTGACACCTAAATCATGCCCCTGCAGATGATTAATTAAAGTTTTCAATTCTGGTAGAGTGCAGCAACACACGTACCCTCTCTTAGTAGGTCCCCGTACAGTGTAGAAGACAGACATCTCAAAATGTATATATGGATCATTTCTTTTATTCTCCGGTTCCCCAGTTTGGTTGCAAATCTAAAGATGCAATTGGTGTTCCTGGACATTTTTAGCTGTACACATTCCTGTTCGCTGTTCCAGCCCCCGTCTCCGGAAAAGGTTATCCCTAAGTAGCAGAATTTCGTAACAGGTTCTAGCCTGACTTTATCTAAAAAGAAAGTCCTATTTTGTTTGGTTTTTTTCCCGCATGCCATTGTAAACGTTTTACTTTTGTTAATTACCAGTTTACGTTTGACTATGAATATAGAAAAGTTATCAATGAGATGTTGCAGACCATTTTGCGTACGCGATAAAAGAACCGCGTCGTCTGCATATAGCAGAATTGGAATGGGCTTACCATCAATTATTGGCGAATCAGCCGCGGATGTTCTAAGTGTCACATCTATCTCATTTATAAACAGGGAGACAAGAGTGGTGCTAGGATGCATCCTTGTCTTATTCCTCTTTTAACTTTAAAGTAAGGAGTAAACTCGCCGGCCATCCCATAGCGTACTTTACAAGTTAATGTATCATATAGTCTAGCAAGGAAATATATGATCTCTTTGGGTGCTCCCATGTCTAATAAAATGGGCCATAATAATGAATGTTCAACCAAATCAAAAGCAGAACTAAGGTCGGCGAAACATAAAAAAAAGGCTTCCATCTTTGACTGTTGCATATTTATTAATGATGAGGTCGAGGTTAATGCATTGCTCCATCGTGCCAATCCCTCTCCTAAATCCATATTGTACTGGTGATAAAATAGATTCCTCTTCTGCCCATGTTTCCAGTCTTTCTAAGAGAACTCTACTTAGTACTTTTATCGATCAATCAAGGAGAGAGATGGGTCGATAGTTGCATGCCTCTGATCTCGAGCCCTTCTTAAAGAGTGGTACAATAATTGATTGCCCCCAGGACATGGGAAGTTCAAATTCAATTGCTGCATTGAAGAAGCATGTCAGAATGGGTGACCACAAATCCACCTCGTGTTTGTACAGGTCTATGGGCACGCCATCCGGGCCGGGAGCTTTGCCGCCATTGCTCTTCTCAAGTCCTGCCTGAACCTCAGTTAGTGTAATGGATAGAGAAATGATTGGCCACAGGCCGGAGGTATCTGTAGACAAAACGTCTGAATTAAAGACTTTGGAGAAGTGTTCTATCCATGCTTTACAGTTGACATTAGAAGTTACTGCGGGTATAGAACTGTTCTTTAAAAATGGACAATTGATAATTTCCCACAATAATTTACTATTTTTAGTGGCCGCGACCATATCTAGGTTTTGCCGTGCCTCATCTTGTAGCTGTGTTTCCTTAATGCTAACATTGCTTTATAATGATGTTGCTTTTCCTTAATTATTTCCGGCTCCCTTGGTTTTATTAGTAGGGCATGTTTTAGTGAAGACAAGGCTTCAGTACAATCTTTATTGAACCAGCCCAGTTGTTTTGCTACAGGTTTGTGATTCTTGCCAGTCAAAAGACCCTCTATTATTGCATTAATCCTATTGATCATTTGTAGCATGATTTCAGGGTTGATCACGTTTTTAAGACAATAGCTTATTTCAACTTCGCATTTGGCATTTACCTCTGCTAAAATTTTATTAGGATTGACCTTTGCCCACTTGATTCTAGGTTCGTTTGGTCTACAGGCCATGATGTCCTGTATCGATTTACTGTGGATTTTGGTCTTTGGGCCCCAGCCTAGTAATGTGAGTGAGATACTATTGTGATCACTCACTGCTTGTTCCTCTATCCATAAATCGGGGTAGGCAGTGCCGTTCGAGGCTAGTATGTTGTCAATATTGGAATTAGAGTTCCTACCTTTGAAAGTTGGGCATCTAATGTTGCCCCTCTTTTTAGAACAATCCAAGAGTTCTAAGTCTAGTTTGGCAGCTAGGCTATTTAGTGCCAGCTCATATGTATCATGTGGGAAATGATTATATATTATGGCGCTTCTCTCCTCCTGATCATAGATGGTGCTGCAGATCCCCTTGTGGGCATCTGCACAGACTTGCAAATTAAAATCTCCTACCCAGAGTATTACTGGGCAAACCTTATATTCAGCAAGTAATTTCTCTATTGCTGCATCTATATCATGTACCACAATATCTCTGCTGGCGTTGAAAATATTATTGTAAAAATTGATAATCATTAGACCATTAGTTTTTTGGTGCTCAAGGCAGGTTATAAGTGCATAAGGGCCGACATCAATGCGTTTGCCCAGTTTAAATTCTGTAAGCCTAGTTGAACCCTTGGCCCTACCGTCAGTGGAATCTACAGCATTTATATTGAAGGATATATATCCTTCAACGCTAAACTGCTCCCTGTGCCATGTCTCTTGTAGACATATTATGTCATGACCTTGGGTAATAAAGTTGTTCCAAAAGGGGGTGTTAAATTTGTTGTTTATACCAGCTATATTCCAGGTTATGAGATTTAGTCCATCTCCAGCTTCGCATACTGGTTGGTATAGGACTAGTTATATGAGCATGCTCAATTTCGGGCATAATATTATATGTTGATGATGATACATTTACCTCTGTAGCAATGATTGTTTCCTATCTACTTTGGATTCTGTCCTGGTTAGTAGCGGAAACTTCATTATAAATTATGTCTATAGTGATGTTGTTTCTCCTGTTGTCTGCTTCTCCCTCAGTGATATACTGAAATGGCATGTCCACACCCTGCTTTGCTTCATAGCCTTCTTTTTGCCCAGCTTCGTGACCATCATTTAAAACTTGGGGCTCTTTAGATGTTTCCAGAAGCGCTCCAAGTTTTATATCCCTTCTAGTGATATTAGTATTAGGCTCAGAAGCTTCGGGGGTTTCACTATTGTATGGCAGTCAGTCTACCCCCTCTAAGTTTGAAACAAGTTCAAATCGATTTGATAGGGGTAGTTGGAACATAGCCCTTGTGAAGGGATTAACTGCATATGGCTCCCTTCTGTATACTTGTCGCGGGGGGAAGATGGACCGAGTTTTACACCAGGATAAAAATAATGTATGTCTATAGTTTGGATGTTCCCCTCTCTCCCATACCTAGGTTCCCTACGAATAAAGTCAACCAACAATGGGTCTTTGAAACTTACGATGATACAGTCTCCCTCTAGGTCTTTAGCAGTATTCCCTATCCAGTTTACCCTCCTAACATGTAGTATTTCCGTACTAGAGAAGGGAGGAAGTGTTCTATTGGCATTGAGCCAGTGTATAACTTTGTTCTTAAGGTCCCTGTGTGTTTCCTGTTTCTCAGTTCCGATCCCGCGAACTCTCACCATGATAATTGTGTAAGGAATTGATTCAGGGGGGAGATTTATACAGGGAACTCGTTGAGAAGTGTGCTTACTATTATTAGGGCCCTGATCTTTAGACTGGTTTTCCGCTGTTCGGGCATTACGTTCAGGTTGTTTCTTAGTAGTGGCACCTGCCCTCGCAGTTTTGTTACTAGCAGCCCCTGTTAAATTAGTGTTTGATGTACTTTTGTTAGTGGTGGTTGTAGCAGGTTGAAAGACAAAAGATGCTGTGGTGTTAGTTTGCAGTGTGGTGCTATTACTACTGGGGACAATAGTTGGTGGGGCAGGAGTAGGTAGTAAGCCTTTTGAACTCTTTAGGACAGTTGTTATAGTGTCTAATCCGGTTATATTTCCAGAAATTAAATTTTCCAAGTGGTCTATTTTGGAGTTTAGTTGTTTTGTCCTTTCAAGTAGTGGCAGCACTAGAGATCTGACCAGTTTTCCATTTTTTCTAGGAGCCTTTCTTCACTACAGCCTTGGGTGACTGGTTGGGGTTTATCAATGACTACTAAAGGTGAAATAGGGGGCTGTTCAGTCTGTCGAGGCGCCCTTTGTACTTTTTTGCGCCTCTTTGCTATGACTTTCTTTTGTGGACTTGCTCCTCTTTTTCTTTTGCATGGTGGATCAATAGTACTAATGTTAGTAGTTTCTGATGTCACGGTATTAACAAGTGCTAAAGTCACAGATGCAGGTGACAACAGTGCTTGAATGGGTGATAGGGGTGGTGAGACGCTTGAAGCACGAGAAACCAATCTAGATAGTGTTGAATCAGGTAGTGAGCGTACCTCAGCGTTATCCATTTCTTCATGTGTTGTACTGGATGCTGGGCTCAAGATGACTAGTGGTGTGTTATTTAAGACTGGTTCTGGTGTAGCAGACGAGCCAATCTTGCCAAGGGAGGAGCGTTTCCCCGTCAGCAAATCTAACGACAGGCGCTTCTTAACTAGCGCTATCTCTTTCTCAATAACCACTTTGGCCCGTGTCAGAAATTGGTCGATAGTACCAGTTGCCATCCCCCCAGTAGATTCGATGGTGACCTTTCGGTCCTTCCTAGTTGTTCATACCATAGTGTAGCCATAGGAAGTAAGCACACGTTATACAAGTATGGGAACAAAGTATAAGTACCTAATTGGTATTATCTGTGTCCTACACGTAAGAGGGGAGGCCCAGCCCGGCCTCCTATGGCCTTTGATGGCCACAGATGGTCCCGCCCCTGTCCCGGGCTTCTCCCGGCAACGCCCGCGCGTGTCCTGCGATGCGGGAATACTCGCTGTCTTTTGTGCGCCACTGGGTGCGTGGTGAAGTGGGCGTGTACCTCTGGGCTGATGGGAAGTGTAGTTTCCCCCGCTCGGCGGCCGCTCGCATGGTCCAACAGCGGCGGCGGCAGGGGGAAACCTAGCAGCAGTCCGTGGTAACCAGCAGGGTTTCAGGGAGAGTCCAGGTGAGTCTTTACTTGGAAAGCAACAGCCAAAAAGAAGCCCGCTCTGCCGCAGTACTCGTGGTCTTTTGTGCGCCACTGGGCGCGTGGTGAAGTGGGCGTGTACCTCTGGGCTGATGGGAAGTGTAGTTTCCCCCCCTCGGCGGCCACTCGCAGGGTCCAACAGCGGCGGGGGGAAACCTAGCAGCATTCCGTGGTAACCAGCAGGGTTTCAGGGAGAGTCCAGGTGAGTCTTTACTTGGAAAGCAACAGCCAAAAAGAAGCCACATTGTAAACACTATTTGTGTATAACACCCCATTGCTGTATATCTTTTTTCACTCTATATCAGTCAGATGCCTACATTAAGGCATACAATTTTCAAATACATTTATTAAAATCCATAGGTTCTACATGCAGTTTCAAAGGCGGTCACACTCATGAAATATTTTAATATTTATGGTGTATCAAGTAATCCCAATACTTCAGAGTGTTACGAAGAGATGGGTGCGACAAAAAACCTTAAGCAAAGGGTGACAAAGCGATAGATTGTTATGTATAATTTCACAATAAAGTTGTAGAAAAGACATAGGTTTTGAGGGCAATTCACATATTCACTGTGTGGAATTTGTGGTGACGTTCCATCATTTTTCAAGAAGTATAGAGCATTTTTCTTCATTTCTAGCTTCTGCTTCCTTTCACTTTTACATCCTTGTCAACTAAATTCTCAATCATACATAACAGCTGAGAATTTCCTCAGAAAGGACAAGGTGTGGAAAATGATAAATAATGTCAAAAAAGCTACTTCAATATGGATGATGAAATGCTTCCACATGAGTAATGAAATAACAACCGCAGGAACAAGTGCCCTCTGGCATCAAGGATATAATAATATTCCCAATAAGGGTCCTTGATGTGGCATGAATTGTCATTCTAACATCAAATTTAAATATATTATGGAAATGCAATCATTTTTCCTCAAACATCAGTTTGCTGTTTTCTTCATGAATACCCATTTGGCCTCCAGTTATACTAGCTTTTGTTTCTGCTAAATTAACTTGTATTCTTCAAACAACAAATTGCCATTTTCTGAAAATACAGACTTTTTGCTCCCAGATACCAGCTTTTCATTTTGAGTAAAATGATCAATCATCAAAAACAAAAGATTTTACTTGTCTGTAAATATCTCCAGTTGTACCCAAACTGCAAACTCTATCTTTGTAGAATATAGGCATTTTGTCTCCAAAGATCAGCTTGTCAATTCAATTTCAAAGCTTTATTCGATTATTAAAAACAATCACAAAAGCATACAGTAAAAGATACACAAAATACACATTATATTGGAAACGACAAAAGAACTCATCAGTATAGGGGTTTAAAAAAGATATTAAAACACCAAACTTTTCCTATGCGAAACAGCTTTGAGTAGAAAGGTGGCAGTAAAAAAACAAGTATCAACAGAGTCAAGTGCAAATAACAATTTCAGGGCTTGGGCTGTAGTATACACAGAGTGTTTTCTAAAAACGGGTCTAAGATAATAGCGGCAAAGGTGCAGATAAAGAGGGCAAATGAGCATAAAGTGCAAGGTGCTTTGCCTAGACTGGCCATCACAGGGGCAGGGGGATTGACTATGAAGTTTCATCACTGGGAAGGCCACTAGATTATGTACAATACCAAGTCTTAGCCTCGTGAGAACAAACAAATGCGATTGCTTGGTAATAAATTTAAGGTACATAGGCATGCCCTTGTCCTCCAACAAGTTAGAATAATAGAATGCATAGGTTGACATGGTGCTACATTTCGCCCTGCGTAGGTTAGAGTTGGTCCCAATAAAGACATTTTTAAGTTCCTTTTTGGAAAGAGTAACAGCACTATGGGGATCATTAACAATGTCAAGGTTGTCATTTTTATCAAGCACTCCCATATACATGATTGTTACACATGGCCATGCTAGGAATAACCATGTACAAGGGTAGTAACCAGATGTCATGAATGCCCAATGTATGCCAAGAACTTCCATTACAAGGAGCGGATAAGCATTAAATTCTAGGGGATGCCACCAGTCGTAGCTTTTAAGCAAGAACTTTTGAGCGGCGTCCTGCCACCAATGAGCCTCGAAACAGTGCCCTGCTTGCACTGAAGGGCAGCCTGCTTGTCACTGCCAGACATAGACAATACAATACAATACATTCGTAAAGCGCACAGCTACCTAAAAAGGTATCCCGGCGCCAGCAGCAGTATTTCCACCTTGTCCAAGGCAAAAGCAGGCTTAAGAACTTGCTATCATGCATAATGAAGCCCAGGGCCCTCCAGTTGAAGCCAGGTGAGGAGAGGAAGGGAATGGGCAGGAACCAAGAGCCCTCCAGTGTAAGTCAGGTGAAGAGGGTGGATGGGCAGGATCCCAGAGCCCTCCAGTGTAAGTCAGGTGAAGAGTGTACAGGATCCCAGAGCCCTCCAGTTGAAGTCAGGTGAAGAGTGTACAGGATCCCAGAGCCCTCCAGTTGAAGTCAGGTGAGGAGGAGGGAATGGGCAGGAGCCCATAGCCTTCCAGTTGTAGTCAGGTGAGGAGGGAGGGGTGGACAGTAACCAGAGCCCTCCAGTTGAAGTCAGGTGAGGAGGGTAAGTCGAGACGCGAAAAAAGCATACTTCACCCAGCGAATCTATGACAGCAACAATTCCGCAAAAGAATTGTTCAAAATAGTGAAGGAACTCAACAATCCGTCCAGCACATCACAAACCCTCACCCCCTCAACCGAGGCCTGTGAGCGCATCAGCACTTTTTTGCGGAAAAAATTGACAAAATCTACTCCACTTTCGCCCTCCCCAATACCCCCACCTTACCAGACAACCCCGACAAGCATCCCCCAACAACGGATAAATGCAATGCCCAACCAGACGACGGCAAATCTCCGCGTCTAACTAGTTTTCAACCCTTTACCGACGATGAAGTACTATCGGCATTGAAGACAATCAAATCTGGCTCTCCCGCGGATCCGTGCCCCCATTTTGTGTTCTCAAAAATTGCACCAACGCTCTGCCCTTTTATTACCAAGCTTTTTAATCAATCACTCACCACTGCGTCCTTTCCGGAAGCCTGGAAACACGCATCTGTAACCCCCCTCCTGAAAAAAGCCGGATCCGACATCTCCAATCCGGAGAACTACAGGCCAATTTCCCAACTCCCCTACCTTTCCAAGGCTCTGGATAAATTGGTTAACACACAATTGTCCCGATACTTGGAAGACAATTCACTCCTGGACCCCTCCCAGACCGGCTTTAGAGCCAACAATAGCACCGAGGCAACGTTGCTGGCAGTATCGGACAGTGTCAGATGCATCACAGATCAAGGGGGATCTGTGGCTCTGATACTGCTTGACCTGTCAGCGGCGTTTGACACGGTAGCACACGAGTGCCTGCTAAACACCCTCCGGAGCTAAGGAGTGCAATCCACAGCCCTGAGATGGATTAAATCATTCCTCAGCAAGCGCACCCAAGCAGTGCACATGGGCCAATACCACTCAAAGCCCTACCCCACCAGCTGTGGAGTACCACAGGGGGCTTCACTGAGCCCCACTCTCTTTAATGTCTATGTCTCATCTCTGGCTGACATTGGAAGAAAGTGGGGCATCGGCATATGTTCTTATGCCGACGACACACAGCTGATGGTGACAATGGGCGAAGAGGCGGAGACAACAAAGAAAAAACTACATAGCTGTCTCTCCGAAATGGCAGATTGGATGCGAAACCACTGCTTAAAATTAAACGCTGGAAAGTCAGAGATCCTACTATTCGGAGAAGCCAAACTCACATGGAATGCCACTTGGTGGCCACCATCATTGGGGTCAGCCCCCACCCCAAAACAGCATGCCAGAAATCTGGGTATCATTATGGATGATACACTATCCATGAAGGACCACATCCGATCACTCTGGGGCAAAGGTTTCGCAATTCTCAAACTCCTGGCAAAAATCTTTCCCTGGATACCTCTGGACTGCCGACGCACAGTCACCCAGGCCCTACTGGTCAGCCGCCTGGATTATGGCAATGCCCTGTTCGAAGGGATGAACGAACAACTGTTCTCCCGACTACAGGTCTTACAAAATCAGGCAGCTAAACTGGTTTTCAACAAAGGCAAGCGAGACTCAGCATTCGCATGCCTCAGGAAACTCCACTGGTTACCAATACGCCAGAGGGCTACCTTCAAAATACTCTGCCACGCGCACAGAGCTCTTAACAAAACTGGCCCCACTATCCTCCAAGGAAAAATCGAATTCTATACCCCCAACAGGAATTTAAGATCGAACCAATTGGCCCTGGCTAAACCCAAGCGCATTTACAAAGCAAGGACCGGCGGACGCGCCTTCTCTTATCTAGCCGCAAAAAGGTGGAATGAGTTACCTGTAGAACTCAGACACACCACAAACTACCTTCAATTCAGGAAACAATTAAAAACTCACCTGTTCCCTAAAAAATAACTCTCAGCACAGTCCTCAGCAGTCTCTTCTGTTTACAGCGCCGTGATATCCCCTGGGATGAGTGTCGCGCTTTATAAATACCAGAAATAAATAAATAAATAAAGTGAGGAGGGGAGGGGGCAGGAACCTAGAGCCCTCCAGTGGAAGTTAGGTGAGGCGAGGGGGGAATAGGAAGGAATCCAGAGCCCTCCAGTTGTAGTCAGGTGAGAAGGGGAGGAATATGCAGAAACACAGAGCCTTCCAGTTGAAGTCAGGTGAGGAGGGAGGGGTGGGCAGTAACCAGAGCCCTCCAGTGGAAGTCAGGTGAGGAGGGAGGGGTGGACAGTAACCCAGAGCCCTCCAGTTGAAGTCAGGTGAGGAGGGAGAGGTGGGCAGTAACCCAGGGCCCTCCAATTGAAGTCAGGTGAGGAGGGTGGGGTGGGCTGTAACCCAGAGCCCTCCAGTTGAAGTCAGGTGAGGAGGGGAGGAATGTGCAGGAACCCAGAGCCCTCCAGTTGACGTCAGGTGAGGAGGGGAGGGGGTAGTAACCCAGAGCCCTCCAGTTGAAGTCAGGTGGGGAGGGGTGGGCAGTAACCCAGAGCCCTCCAGTTGAAGTCAGGTGAAGAGGGGAGGAATGTGCAGGAACCCAGAGCCCTCCAGTCGAAGTCAGGTGAGGAGAGGGGGGATATGCATGAACTCAAAGCCCTCCAGTTGAAGTCAGGTGAGGAGGAAGGGGTGGGCATGAACACAGAGCTCTCCAGTTGAAGTCATTTGAGGGGGGGGGGCAGGTACCCAGAACCCTTCAGTGGAAGTCAAGTGAGGAGGGGGTGATGGGCAGGAACCCAGAGCCCCCAAGTTGAAGTCGGGTGAGGAGGGGGGAGGGCATGAACCTAGAGCCCTCCAGTGGAAGTTAGGTAAGGAGAGGGGGGAATGGGAAGTAATCCAGAGCCCTCCAGTTGAAGTCAGGTGAGGAGCGGGGAGAGACAGTGCTGTGGATTTGTAAGAACAATCCATCTCCAGATTGCTGTGTAAGTGCACAGCAGCTTGGAGATAGATGTATGGTCGCACACTTGGACAGCTTAATTCAGCTGCGCTCTCACACATAGGCTCAATCCATCTAATTTAGCTGATGTACTGCGCATGTCTCAGGCACCACAGTACAACTGCTAAAATGGGGATGGCAGAACCTTTACCCACCTGGATGCCACACCGAAGTGCAGGGGAGCGTTCCTAAGCCTTCTTTCAGGACCTTATAGTGCTGGTATAGTAAGCCCTATCAGGAGCTGGAAGGGGGCTTAAATCACTTTGACCCCTCACCTCCAATGCTGCTCAATCAGGCTTCCTATTTGCAACCACGAAGGTGTTGACCTGCCGGATTCGTTGGGCAGCCTGCCATGCAGAAAGGTTGGAAACGCTTCCGACCGTAAGAAGAAGAAAATTCAAGGCAAGTGAAATAGAGAATGGTATTAATATTGGTGTGTGCATGCATAGCTATAAGTGTTCTTTGTTGTTCTGGATAAAAGTCTACTGAAGGGAAAAAAAGTGCTGGTCTCCAAAAATGAGTGCCTGTCAATGCCACATGCAACCACCGGCTTAAATTAAGCACTGGAGTGGTGTGGCTCACTGGTTAGAGGCGGCAGACCCAGGAGCAGAGGACGGCCCGGGACCAGGGTTCAATTCCCAACGCGGCAGGGTCGTGGACCAGGGTCAGTGGACTCGATAATTCTCACCTCGGTGCCTACTCTAACCAGGGATCACACTCGGCAACTCTGGGCATTAGCTTGCCTCATCTCCACAACGGCCCCCCACATACGCCGGGATGCCTGGTTTCACCTTGCAGATACCCAGTAGGGACCATCTCATAGGGAAAGCCAGGACGGGTACCACAGCGGTCTACTGCGCAGAGATACTCCTTCGGGAGTCGATTCTAATTAATTAACTGTTGTTAACACATCCCATACTGATATGGGCAGGATTATGTTAGGCATTTCTTAGCACTTCAGCTAACACTGTAATGCACATGAATTAGAATAAGATTTTGCTCCATAAACATGGCGCACAATGCATGGCGAACGTGAGTATCATAGTTAATGTCTGGTTGATCTTGATCTTTTTTTCTTTCACAATAAAGCCTTCAAATCCATTAAAAACTGTTATTGGAATACCGCTCTACATTTAGCGTATTTTAGTGTGTGTAACAACTTTGTTAATAAGTACTGGAAAATGTTCATGTGTGTGCGTGTGCAAAATAAAGACACCAGTAGGGGGGGCATTCTGCTCGCGGAATTGACACAATTTTGGTCACTCCATGTTACACTTTTACCCTATTTTCTGGCCAAATTCCGCCAAAGTCACATGGTGGAATTTTGCATCCTGTTCAAGCAACACGATGACACCGGAAACAACACAAGGGGCCTCATTTATGAAAAGTGACGCATCGCTGCGTGAAAACAGCGATGCGTCACTTTTCACTGCACCCTCCTTGCAACACCAATGATGCGTCATATTTACAGTATGATGCATCATTGCGCAAGGAGTTACAGATACGTCAGTATTTCTGACGTATCTGTATGGCGTAAAAGTGACGCATTGCTGGAGTGTGTCAGAAAAGTGATGCAACTCCAGCAATATATCCTTTCACATGGGGCAAGCCCCATGTGAAAGGGCCTGCGTCAGTCTTACGCCTGCTGTGAGGCAGGCGTAAGAAATTTACGCATTTGTGTCCTAGAAGTGGCGCAGTGAAATCTCATAGATTTCACTGCGTCACTTCCATGACCCTTTGTTGCGTCAATACGCCCCCCTTGCATATATTATACCTGGCTCAGGTATAATGTGGCGCAGGGGTTTACAAAGTGACGCATCTACCTAGATACGTCACTATGTAACAAGGCGCATTTTTTACGCCACTGGTGCGTCACAAAAAGTGACGCACAGCCTCATAAATGAGGCCCATAATTCCAGCAAGCGTACACATTTGCAGTCCCCTTGCGCAATTTCCAGTCACTAGGAAGCCGTCCATGGGAGGTCTCGTTCAGAGAGCTGCTTCTCAAGTAGATTTTCGGCTTGAGAAGCAGCAAAATCTCCGTGAAATTGGATTTTTGAGAAACCATATTACTCAAAAGGACAGTTCAGGTAGTTTTTTAGCACAATACATATTTTTTTATTTAACTTTTTTTTATATATATATATTTTTATTATTTTTAAACATTGAAAGTCACATAATTTGGTTAGTCTACAATACTGCCATCTGCCAAGCATGTTCATAACATCAAAAGAATATACAAAATTCAGTCACAGTATTTACAAAGATTGAGCCATATTTTGTTGCAGTTCCATTTCCACAGTTGGGGAAATACACAGGTACCCCGATACTCATTTCACTTGCCCCATTTTTTATCCCATTTCTTTGGGCACCCTCTTGATTTATAAACCTCCTTCTCTGCTATGTTTCACTTGTCTAATTCCTTTGCCCATATCCGGTGAGATGGTCTTTGCGACAGTCCCCACTTTTTGGCAATTTCACATTTCACTAGAGTATAGCCCAATGTGTTCAGTTGTTGTTCCACTTCCGTGAGGTCAGTATCTTCCTATATATTAAGTAGGCCAAGTTGTGGTGTAAGGGTGAGTGTCTTCCCAAATGCGTCTTGGATGTGTGTTGTGGGGGGTTTACTGGCAGCACACTCACCGTCTGGACAGCACGCCACACGCAGCCTTTGCCCCTGGGTATGGAACGCTGTAGGTCTCGCCGCCATCACCATTCTAACGCGGCTGGAGACTACAGCTCCCAGCGGGCTTTGCGTGGACTTCCTGTTTCCCGCTGTCTTCGCGCCCGGAGGCGCTACAAAGGCGGGACAACCCCTCGGTGGAGCGGGGGTTTACTGGCAGCACACTCACCGTCTGGACAGCACGCCACACGCAGCCTTTGCCCCTGGGTCTGGAACGCTGTCGGTCTCGCCGCCATCACCAGTCTAACGCGGCTGGAGACTACAGCTCCCAGCGGGCTTTGCGTGGACTTCCTGTTTCCCGCTGTCTTCGCGCCCGGAGGTGCTACAAAGGCGGGACAACCCCTCCGCGTCGCGGGACGCGCGGGCGGAGCCCGGGCAGAGGGCGGGCCGTCTGTGGCCGTCAGTGGTCAGCAGTGGTCGGGCGGGCCACCCCTCTAACATCGTTTACCCGCTGGCGGTGAGTCTACTCTCCTCCCCTCTCCCAGTATGGAATCTGCCAATGTTGGTGCTACACAGGATGATTTCCCTTTTCCCCCTGCCACATTTGAATCCCTACTTGAAAATGCATTGAACCTGGTATCAAATGAAATAGCTGACACCAAAAGAAGAATGTCCATGAGCCGTACTAACAACATCACACAGCCGATACCATTGTCAAATATTCCTGGTATCCCACTTTCACCAGCTGTTGTTATCACTAAACAGGCACTAGTATTAACACCCCCCGTATCCCTGTTGTCTGAAACTGCTCCTATTATTACAATAGCGTCCCAGGATGATGCTACTATCCCGGGACCTTTGGACACGAGTAACAAACAGGGAGGGGAAAAACGCAAAAGAGGCATTGCCAAGCCAAGTGCCAACAAAAGAAAACAACCTTTAACTAGTAAGAACCAGCCCACGCCTCAGAGCTTGTGGAATAGACAAAAATCAACTGGGCCACAAATTGTTCATGTTGTGGACAAAGATTCTGCGGTTGTGGACGATGATATTTCAGCCGGAACCACTACTGATTCAATTGGGATTTCAAACACGATATGGACCCAAACAACATTAATGGGAGATAACTACCATCTCTCGAAACAAAATGGGAACCTTATCGAAACCATAGTTGACACTATTTTTAATCGACTAGAGAAGAAAATGATCAACCAGTTTAATAACGTTTTTAAAAGACTTGATAGACTAGATAACCTGGTTAAAAATGAAGAAGTAAAAAGGAAGGGGTCTGTTATCCTGGATCAAATCAGAGCCGACCGTCTCTTAAAAGAACTTGAATCCCTAAGCAACACTCTGACACTAAAGGAACAGGAAGCTCGTACCGTATTGGGTGGGGGCACGAGTAACCCTGGAGTATCACCACCGTCTATTATACAACCTACAATTCAACCCCGATCTGCTAATGTAGGGGTGAAGTTGGCAAAACCCAATTCAACTTCCAAACCTACTCCAACACCTGCACCTAGAAAAACTGCCCCTCCGGCTACTACTAACACAAATGTTACCAACCACAATAATGGCTCTACCCAACCCACAACAGCAACAATATCAACTGCTGCTAACAATAAAGGTACTGGTCAAGCAGGGTTAAGCAGGCCTTTTAAACATCAAGGGCCTGCTTTACATTTGCCACCGGATGCCTGTCCTACTGTCTTGGTCCTTGCAGGAGTACCACCGTTGAGGGAAGATCAGGGGGAGTCATGGGTGCAACTGCGAAACAAATGTATAGACTGGCTAACTAAGCACAAGGGCGTCGGATACGACATCTCAAGAGAAATCATATCGGCTCGCAGGGTGTCTTGGGTTGGACCATTACTCAAAGACAAGGATGGTGACTGGATAGTTCTCAATTTTAAAAACCCTGGAACTGTAAGACATCTGCTTAATAGAAATAGTAACTGTTCCGCTATTTCTACGGTTGCAACCATGCTACATTTGAGTTACTTTTACAGACAACTTCCAATGCAATTTCGACCACCCTTAATGCAATTTCAACCACCACCCATGCATTTTCAGCCACCTCCTACGCAATTCCAGCCAGCTACATTCCCACTTAATACATTCAATAGATTTGCACCTTTGTCAGATTTGGACATGTTAGATTGACCCTCTTCGATTAATCCAGATGACCCATCACTGTCTTCGATTAATCCAGATGATCCATCACTGACTTTAATCACTGAAACTCGGGAAGTTCTACAACCCCTAACAGGGATTGCAGTAAGAGGTAAATCCACGAACAAAAGTCCACTGCCTCTGGACTCTGAACTATCTCTTGTAAGTTGGAACATAGCGGGTCTTAACTCTAAACTGAAAATTAAAGAATGGTCAGACTGGGTCAATAACAACTGTGACATATTGTTGCTTCAAGAGACTTGGTGCACAACCACTCCCATAATGGAGGGTTTCTGCTGCTATAATTTAAAGGCTTCTCCTTCACCTATGGGTTGCCCCAGTGGGGGTTTATCCATTTGGACTAAGATAAAATCCGGGGTACAAACCAAACAGATCCCTACACCAGGCAAATGTTTTATGGCTATGAAGTACATTAACAGGATGAATTTATGTATAATTAACTTTTATAATAATGATTTTGTTACCCGTCCCAATGAAAATTTTTTGCTATTGTTTAATTTTATTGATGATATCGTGGAGGGGCAAAAGTATGGGTCCTTTGATGGCATTTGCATCGGAGGGGATTTTAATGCTCATATGTACCGCACTAGTGCCCCATGTAGAAACGGTGAAGAATTGAAAAACCATCTAGCCTCCCGTGACCTAGTAAATGCTATGGAAATTGGTGGTTCCAGTGCAAACAATATATCTACACCTACTTATATAGGTCAGGGCTGTGCTTCCACGATAAATTATATATTTCTTTGTTCGTCCTTGTGTGATATAATTCGAAAAGCAGAAGTTATCTGCTCCGCATATAGTGACCATTATCCGCTTAGAATATACTTAGATAATCCACAGACCACGAAGGCTGCACTGAGAGTAGAAACTGGGGCACAAAATCTGGCATTATCCACTGATAGACTAAGATTAATATGGAAAGGGGTGGACAATAAGGATATCCTAGCCAGAGTAATCAAAAAACATCCTTTGTTAGTAGAGACTTGTCTGTCGCTCAATAGCCCTGGCAATGAAGTGGTTGTTGCATTTGGTAATATTTGCGGCACCATTAAAAGTGAATCTTCCAAACCAGCCAGGCCCAATATAGACCATGGCCCCCGCTGGTTTGACTCCGCCTGCTCTAAGGCCAATAGGGAACTGAGGGCGGCCTTAAAATTAAATCCAAGGGACACTCACCTCGTGAGAGAATTAAGATCAAAATATAAATCTGCCCTACGGACTAGATCTGAAGCTCTAGTGATTAATCATTGGGAATCTCTCACGCGTACTGCCTCATTAAAAGACACGCCAGGTTTTTGGAGAGAAGTCAAGTCACTCAGATCCCTTGGTTCTAACATCCAACAAATCACTTGTAATATAACTGGCGAGGCGTGGGTGGAGCATTTTTCCAAAATTTATGCTATAGCAGCCATTTCTTTAGATTCTGCCCCCTCATTAAATAATGCTGAACAACTGAACTTTTCATTATCTGAGGTGGAGGATGCTATATTGGAGAGCGCTAGTAATAAAGCTCCTGGCCCGGATGGCCTATCTATTGACCAGATTAAATCGGAAATTAATTTTTGGGCCCCTTTATTATGTAATTTATTTAACAATTTGACTGACAGCTCAATCCCCGAATCCTGGTCGAACAGTGTCATCGTACCGATATTCAAGAAAGGTTACAGGTCGGACCCTGCCTGCTACCGCCCGATCTCACTGATCGACAATACGCTAAAAGTCCTTGGTAGGGTAATCTTTAAAAGGATAAGGAATTGGGCTGAGGATAATAATGTGCTACACTGCAGTCAACTGGGATTTAGAAGCCATGTGGGCACTGTTGAACAGTGTCTTAATTTGAATCTGATTATGGCCAAATACATTATCGTCAAAAAGTCCCCTCTTTATTTAGGTTTCATGGATCTGAGTTCCGCTTTTGATTTTGTTAATCGTTCTAGGTTATGGTCACTTTTGCTTGATTATGGTTTGGATGACTCACTGGTTTATTTCCTTTCATATTTACATAGGGATCTTAAGGCAAGAGTACGAATTAACAATGATGGCGAATTATCCGATGATATTTTTATTAGCAGAGGAGTTAGACAGGGCTGCGTACTCGCCCCACTGCTTTTTATTCTATATATTAATGGGTTGAGCTCCACCTCGAGCAAGAACAATAAGGATGTACCAATTATAAATGGTTCCCCCATTACTACCCTACTTTATGCAGATGACGCAGTACTAATGGGGCACACCCCAAATGCACTACGTTCGTTAATCACAGGGTTTGTTGCTTTCATGTCTGATCTGGGTTTAAATACCAATTTTAAAAAATCTATTATCATGAACTGTGGACCTAAAAGGTACAACACTACCTCAATTAAATCTGGTGACAATGTATTACAATGCACTAGCACTTTCCCTTATCTAGGGTTACTATTCTCTAACACTGGCTCATGGCAGCCTCATGCTGCCTACGTGAGAAATAAAATTGGCAAATCAATCAACTCAATTTTATCTCTCCGTCAACCGAAACTGGCCGATGTTACTACCCTCCTGCTCAATATTTATCGCACCCAATGTCAACCAACTGGGACATATGGAGCAGAAGTGTGGGGATACTGTAACAGCACGTCCCTGCAGTTGGAGGAAAATAGATTTTGTAGGAAGGTGCTGGGGGGAATTTCCTGTGCGCCCACATTCATTTGTCACCATGAACTCAGGTTGCCTTACATAGCTGATTTCATTAGGTCAAGGCCCGCGCTTTTCTGGATAAAAATATGGACAAATCCAGCGGCATCCTTAACGCACAGTATAATTTCAGATTGTCTATTACACGAAAGATTCCACCATATACCTTGGCTAAATGCTGTCAAGAATAGCCTGTTGAGCGTGGGACATGGCTCTTTGTTCAGCTCTCCAAATACCATTGTCCCCGCCCACAAGAACAGTGTAAAACGGGCATTGTTTGACAAATATAAGGAGGAACGATGTTTGATGTTTGATGTTTGTTGGTTTTTGTATAGCGCACGTACACTCCATGGAGCATCTTGGCGCTGCTGATTTCACTGCAAAGATGAAATATTTGGGGATGGTAGCTGACCTTTAGATGTCCTTAGATTAGAGTTTTACATTTTGCATCAGATAATCCGTAGATCCATGTTTTTAGAAGTTTTTTATAGATTTTTTCTGATGGTGATGCTCTAAGTTTAGCTGGAAGGGCATTCCAGGCCTTGGCGCCTAGTACTGCTAGGGATTTGCCACCCTTGGTTTTCAGTCGAAACTTGGGTATAGTCATTAGATTAGCAGTGGCTGATCTAAGTTCCCTATTTGGGAGGTATCTGTGAAATACTGGTTGACAGATATTTGGGTCCGCATTTATGAAAGCCTCTGTATGTGATCAGAAGGACTTTGAATAGTATTCGTTTTTGGATGGGGAGCCAGTGCAACGCATTCAGAGCAGCTGATGCGGATGATCTCCTAGGCCATCTTAAGACAAGCCGGGCCGCCGCATTTTGAATCATTTGCAGTTTGTGCAGGGTAGTTTTAGCTGCTCCTGCATACAAACTGTTGCAGTAATCGATTCTCGATGTTATGAGAGCGATTGCAACCGTACGGCGGGCGGCCAGTGGGAGGTAATCAAAAAATGTTCTGAGGCCCTTGATTATGTTGAAACAGATACCGGCCACTTCTTTGGATTGCTGTTTAAAGGACAGCATATCGTCAAATTTTATACCTAAGTTGCGTGTGGCACTGATGGTATTAGGAGGGGCTTCTGCGTCTGATGGCCAGCATGTGAGAGGGGAAAAGATGTTATTTTTCCCGAAGGGCAGGATCTCTGTTTTCGCAGAGTTGCACTTTAGATGGTTATTGTGCATCCATCCAAAAGTCGCAGTTAGGCAGTCTTTCAGTATCTGTTCAGCCTTTCCTGTATCTTCATCTAAGACCAGGACCAATTGGGTATCGTCTGCATATGCAACCGTGGTTACATTATGCGTGGCGATTAGGTTGATCAGGGGTGCCATGTACAGATTGAACAGGGTTGGGCTCAAGCTAGAGCCCTGGGGCACCCCTGACCTAACCTCCTTCTCCTCTGAGTAGAAGTGTCCCAATTTGGTTATTTGTTTTCTGTGGAGCAGATAATTTGTGAACCATTTCAACACGGTGCCCCCAATGCCTGCCTCAGCTAGGCGATGTAGTAATATGGTGTGGGACACCGTGTCGAATGCTGCAGATAAATCCAGGAGAATCAGGACTGCCTTCTTCCCCTGGTCAAGAGCCGCTCTAATGGTTTCTGTCGTTGACAGGAGTGCTGTTTCTGTATAGTGATTGGCTCTGAAACCTGCCTGGTTTGGGTGTAGTATATTGTTTGTTTCCAGAAATGATGTGAGTTGTTTATTTACCAGGGTTTCGGCACATTTACATAGCGCGGGGAGTTGTGAGATGGGTCTCAGATTGGTTAAGACGGATGGATCGTGTAGTGGTTTTTTTTGTAGGGGTTTTACTATCGCCGTCTTCCATGAATGAGATCTGAATTGACGAAACCAGCTATTATTAAATATTTTCCACTAACTGATTCAGGTAATAATAACCCAAACAAGCCCTGTAGATACCTGTCAATCCCAATAGGAAGATGGAACAGGAGCCTTTTGTTCAGGTTCCGGGATGGAAGTATTGTCAATTTACTAAGTTTCCCCCTCGGCTATAACAAAAATTTAGAAGAGCTGGATTGCCCCTGCTCTGAAGGAGGGAAACAAAGTTTGTTGCATTATTTTATTTTCTGTGGCCACTATAAATTGTATATCCGTCAATATCTTTTGCCGATTTTCAGAAAATATAACCTAAGGGACTTTAATCTGGCACTGAGATTTTTACAAATGCTACCAACAGACGATGTTATATACACTGTAAGTTGCTTTATAAAAACCTGTGTGAGATCAAGGGCAAGTATGGAACATGTATAATGGCCACTGAATGCACATTGCACTTTAACATCCTGATATAAATTGTACAGAGAATCAACTATATGTATGTCTAGATCCATATGACTATTGGGATTGGATAAACTGAAACCTACGACTACATTGTTAATAGATTAATGTCTTCCTATTTTGTATCATGCACTTTATGTCATATATGCTGCTCATAACCAACTGGTATCTTGTTTTTAATTTTTATACATGTTTTTATGTGTTGTACTTTTATGGATGTATCAAAATCCGAATAAAGATCATTTGAAATTGAAATTGTGTGTTGTGGCCCCTTCCCATACGGGTCGTATAATCGTGCAGTTCCAAATAATATGAGGTTGCTTCTTGGTGGCAGCCACAAAGGCATAGCGTGTCCGATCTCGAACCTATTTTTGCTAGTTAAGCCCGGTGAGATAGGATCTGTGCAAGATTTTTTGTTGGATCAGGCAGAAACGGAGAGTAATAGCCGCCTCCCTCTGGGATATCAGCGCCGCCTGCCAGTTCTTATCATCAATGGGCCCTAAGTCTGTCTGCCATTTTCCTCGGAGTATGTGGAATGGGTCTGGTACGTTATTACACAATTTCCTGTATGTTAATGAGATGGCTTTATTTAAAATGGGTTCATCCAGCAGCCGATCCTCCAAAGGGGGCGACTCCGGTATCCTACTCATGTCCGGGAGTGTTGTAGAAAAGGGCATGTCGGATCTGCAAGTATCGGAAAATCTCCCCTTGAGCTAGTTCATACTTCTCCCTCAATTCTCCGAATTTAAGGATTTTGCCCTTTTTCACCAGGTCCCCTATGGTGGAAATTCCAATGGTGTCCCACTTATCAACCCCAGGCTGATTACATAGTAGTCCTAATTGCTGGGTGAACCATAATGGTGTGGCTTGGGTCATCACATTCGTCCATCCAAGGCGGTTAGTCGCCTGGTGCCATATCGCTACTATATGGGTCGTTGGGCAGATGTATCTTCCTTTTCAGGCTTTCGTATATAGCGCCCCCATACATCCCTCTCTGCCCATCTGATATCTATCCAGCATGTAGGCTAGATACATTGCGGAACGATATACCCAGTGGTTTACCACCACCAGCTGTGAGGCCCAGTAGTAGAGTCTCACATCAGGGACGGCGATCCCCCCATCGTACCATCCCTTAGTCAACTTTCACATCGCTATAGGAGGCGATATTTAACTTTTTTTAAACAGGAAGGAAGTACCACAGAGACTCCAACTTCCTCTTCCTGTCCAGAGGACTACTCCCAGTGCTTTGTCAATGCCTTGTTCACTTTTCATTTGGATTTTGAGGGGAAAGGATCCCTCTCTCTATTGTCTGCAATCTTTGCTGCATATATCATTGGATTTCAAAGATTTATTTTGAGGAATCAAGTAAATTGAAGAACTTTTGAATAAGTTTGTTGTTTGATGGAAGGCATGCATCTGGATTTTTTTGCCTTTTTTGTTTGTTCTTCCATTGTAAAATGTGATTGTGAGTGGCCAGAAGTAGCAGTAGGTACCTATTTTGCATTAACGTTTCTAGTTTTTCCAAGGGGATATGTTTGCACAGGGTTTGGAGGGCTGGGGTGCTGGTTTTAAAACATTTTAAATACTTTTTCTCCATGTTCTTTTGTGTTGGACGGGAATTTTGCACTATTTTCCTCATATTAATGTGGGGTCTACACTGCCCACTCCACTGGCCACAGCCAACCAGATATTATTACTAAGCTTTGTGTATATATCTTGATCACGTGATTTTATATATATATATTCAAAAGAGTATATGTTTCACCCTTGTTTAGCGTGTCATGCCCTGAATGGGCTTGTCACGCGACGGACTCTTAATTCAGAGTATATCATATTGAAAAGTGCCTCATAGTATCCTCTGTGTTTGCTACTATTCTGCCCTGGATGGGCTTTCTCATCTTAATCATTTACAGAAACAAAGAGGAAAGTAGGACAGTCTTGGGGAGGAAACAGCATTAATCACTTGTCAGTGGTGGAAAAGGAGAAGAGGAAAGGGGGGGTGGTGGTGGAGCGGGAAGAATTTGGGAAAAGTCAACTCTCTATTCAGTGTTCTCTGCTCTGGTTATGTGGGTTAATGTAAATGTGTCCACATTTCCTCTTCGTTGTTCAGACCTACCGGGTTTTTAGTTTGGAGCATGATGATATAGCGAGACTCCAACATTCTTAGCTTCTTGACCCAGTCTCCTCCTCTCTCTGTTCTAACCAATTGGTCTAATATGAAGAAGGACAGCAGATTGTTATTGCTTTGGTGTTCCTTCTCATAATGTCGGGCCACTGAATAGGTTTGATCTTTCAAATTAATGGCCCTCATATGCTCGAGGATTCTTAGTTTGGTCTGTTTGATGGTACTGCCCACATACTTCTTACCACATGGACATACCAAGCAGTATACTGTAAACTCTGAGTTACAGTTCAGTAGTTTAGAGATTTCTCTTTTTTGTCCCCTTTCTGGTACCTCATACTCCTTAACCTTTTCCACCACTGACAAGTGATTAATGCTGTTTCCTCCCCAAGACTGTCCTACTTTCCTCTTTGTTTCCGTAAATGATTAAGATGAGAAAGCCCATCCAGGGCAGAATAGTAGCAAACACAGAGGATACTATGAGGCACTTTTCAATATGATGTACTCTGAATTAAGAGTCCGTCGCGTGACAAGCCCATTCAGGGCATGACACGCTAAACAAGGGTGAAACATATACTCATTTGAATGAAACAAAATGAACTGAAGTCATTGCCATGTAACAGTAAGAGTAATAATGTATATTGAATTATGAAATTGCGGAGAGAAAAAAGCCCATTTAGGGTTGCACAAGACAATGATGGATTTTTATGACATGAATTATTCACTCCGTGTACAATTTTGTCTAAAATGATGCAATGAACTTAAGCCAAACGTTATATCAGAGAGTGATGATACCGATCTGAAACACTTTAAGATGGCTGCCAAAAGTGAATGAACTAGTGTGCCTCTTTTATGTTTACTTTTTAACATGTGATGTGTTGTTGATTGCAAACTTTATTTAAATTAAAAAATTTCTCTGTCAGCCAGCCAGCACTGACGAAGGCGGCAACGCCGAAACGCGTTTGTTTGTTGACTGAGTGTGCGCGCCAAAATAAACTAAGCGCAGAGACAAAGAAAATGGGCTGGACTGTCCTTACTTGTTGAACAGCTCGGGGATTTGAGCTGCGTGTTTGGAGACATTTTACGCATTCCACCGTGCGTTAAGGAGGCACCCGGGAAAACGAGGAGCGGCAGATGGTGGATGTGAGTTGCGGATATATATATATATATATATATATTAGTCCAATCCTGACTTGGCTTCCAAAAGAACAGGCACTGACTCCGTGGATGAAGATCAAAGGTTTTTATTAACCAATATAAACGATCAGACGCGTTTCGGCGGACAAATCCACCTTGTTCACTACATCTGCTTGCACCATGTTAGTGAGCCTTATTTATACTAGTGCATAATTGATGTTATGATAAATGTGGTAGAACCACCATGTGACATAGGAAACCATGTGACATTAAACATAGAAGAGTTGGTAGCGCTCAAAATTGCAAGTCATTGTGGCACATAAGGCGAAGAAATCATGTTCAAACAATGTAATTACATCATTACAATTTGTAAATAATAATCGTGTATACACTGATGGCTGCTGCCTGGTTGCATGCTGGTTTGGACATAGAAGAGTTCCTTCACAGCAGGTATAAGCTCCCAGCAGCTCTGTAATCTGTAACCTCGTTGAGCCCAAGCGGGACATATCGTGAGTCCATTGCATCCCTTATTGAGTGTGTTTGTAGGTAAGTGCTGTGCGGTTGATCTAGAGGCGGCCGTGTTTCATGGATTAGTAACAGCACGCTTAGAGAGAAACTTTGTATGGGTAAGGCTGTCTACGAGATTGAAAAGCGCAGTGTTTATCGCTAATCATTGTTTGATGGAGAAATGCGAGGCCTGCTAAGTCTGGCAATTGTAGGAATGGTGGGAATGGTGACAGCACGCTTTGAGAAAAACCTCGTGTTTCTCCGAGATAAAAAACGCAGATTTAGCGCTTATCTTTATTTTGTGGAGAAATAAGGGGCCTGTTTGATCTGGCAAGTAATCATGTGATCAAGACACCATGAGTGTCGAAACGCGTCATGGCTGCTGAGGTTTTTGCAGGAGCAAAATAACATTTTGAAACTGCTACAGCTGGGTCCGTGCTTTACTTTCCTGGCAAAATCAGCGAGATTAAGGTGGAGTGTGACGCGTGTATATATATATATATATATATATATATATATATATATATATATAAATATATATATATATATTCACGGGAAAAAAACATCGGTTTCCGAGACGTTATAGTTAGTTGGACATTTCACTCATACAACACCATAGAAATTCGGCTGTTATAGTTAGTTCAGCGAATTATAATTGCGCCCCCGCAATGCCCTGCTGATGACGTCACATATTACATCATTCATGACATGGTCAGTGACATCACTGATGACATCACTGATGACATCAGTGATGACATCATCCAGGGACTGTGTTTCTGTAAAGTTTAAATAGGTAAAGTTTAAAATATGTTTTATATATACATATATATGCCAAGGTGTATTGAAGAATGAGTGGGTGTATACGTGTTTGAATGGATGATTTAGTAAGTGTGGACTATCTGTATAAGTGAGTAATTAAATGTGTCTTAGTGAATGCATGGGTTAGTCATCAAACTATGTAAATTTTTTTTGTTTTTTTTTTAAATTTTTTAAAATCTTTATTCAAAAACAGTGCACACAGCTATTCAGCCTAACATCCCGGAGGCAAGGCAGCATTTCAAGTCAGGATAACAATAGTGCAAGAATTAGTACAGCAGAACGATGAAGGTTGATTTTACTTTTTATAAGAAAACACAGAGAAGATAATAGAAGAGAAAGAAGCGCCAAACCCGGCGCAAAGACATAGGCAATGGAGTGTGAAAAAACAGTGAGGCGTTGTGAGGGGGTCGGGAGGGTATAATGAGCACAAGTATGACCAACGGAAAAAGAGCAATGAGTGGGGAGGGAGGAAAACACAGGATAGCATATATACAGCGTTGCAGTTGGTGTCTAAGGCTACGGCGACAGGTGTTCCTCCAGCGGAGCGGATTCTGGGGGTATGCAGATGTCCCCCCTGTATGCATTCCAAGCCCCCCACAGTTTCTGCCACTTTTTAGGTTTACCCCTGGCAACATACACGGTCTTCTCCCGAAACATACACCAATCCATATTGGCTTTCCATTGTACAACCTTAGGAGCTGCCGTATCCCCCCACTTCTGCGCGATGTCACGTTTAGCCACCATGTTGCCAAGGGTTACCCATAGAGTCTGGGCCACGTTGTGGTCCGTCGGATCCCAGATGTTAAGGAGGCATCTCCTGGCTTCCGCATGCACCGCTACCCCAGTCACCTCATTCATGATCGAGTGCACCCGTCGCCAGTAGGAGGCTATCGCGGGACATTCCCACAGGATGTGCATGAAAGTGGCAAGAGCACCGCAGCCACGACGACAGAGCCCATCGAGGGAGTAGCCCATGTGCACGAGTCTGGGACCAGTAACATAAACCCTGTGCAGGATTTTGAGCTGCACTAATCTGAGACGGGAAGAGATGGCAACCTCCTTGGGGGAGGATACCGCACTCTGCCAGTCCTCATCATCAATTTCTAACCCATCACGTGTCCACTGGTCCCTCACACCCAGGAGGAGATCGGTACAGACATTTATGAGTTTTTTATAGGACAGTGAGATGGCGCTGTCCGGCATATGGCCATCCAGCACCCTATCCTCCAATTGGGAGCTGTCAGGGATCGCCCCTTTCTCCTGTTTAGCGGACAGCAATGCATCCCTTAACTGGGCATACCGGAAGAATTCTGTTTCACCCAATTGGAATTCTGCCTGTAGCTGGGCGAAAGTCTTAATCTCGCCTCGCGACAACATGTCCTCCACCCTGGAAATGCCTATCAAATCCCACTTGTCAAAACCCTTGGTATGCCAAAGTGTGCCCAGGATGTCCGAATCATACAATGGGGTCAACTTAGTCAGTCTATCTTTCCATCCCTGAGCCTTGCTAATTGCCCTCCAAATATGGACCGCGGTTTTCGTTGGACCAGACATCCGCCTGTCGAGAGACCTCGAGTAGAGCGCCCTGTAGTAGTTCCCGCCGCCCAGAAGCCACCTATCCATAGCATATCCTGGGTTGTTCTCCGGACCGTACAGACCGTGGTTGATAGTCACTAGCTGGGAGGCCCAATACTATCTTCGCACGTCAGGTAGCGCAATCCCCCCATCGTACCACGGTAGCGTGAGCTTCGTGATGGCGATGCGGGGTCGGCCATCCCAGAGTAGGGCACGTTGCAGGCTCTCGATCTCCCGAAAGTATCGGGCTGGGACCGGATCCTGGGTGTTTTGCAGGGCGTAGAGGAACCTGGGCAAGGACAATCCCGCACGCCCAAGCAAGGAGAGCGGGAGTTTGCGCCATCCCTCCACGTCCCGCCGAAGGCGGAGAAGAGGGGAAAGCAGATTGTGCTCGTAGCGCGCCTTCGCGTTACTAGAGATATAAATCCCCAAATACTTGAAGCCCTGGCTCGCCACCTGGATGCCGCAACCCCTAGGGAGGCGCGGTGTTCCCCCTTTCAGGACGTACAGGTGCGATTTGGTCCAGTTGATAACTAGGCCAGAGTATCGACCAAAGAGCCGCAGCACATCACAGGCTACAATAAGGGATCTGCAGGGGGAGGTGAGGTAATGCAGAATATCGTCTGCGTATAGAGAGACTCTGTCCTCGAAACCAGGGGCCCACCTGATACCATGCAGGTCAGGATGGGTCCGCAACAGGGCCGCAAGTGGTTCAAGCGCGAGTGCGAACAGGAGGGGCGACAAAGGACAGCCCTGCCTGGTGCCCCTGCAAAGAGCAAAAGTCGCTGAAACTCGGCCATTAACGGCGACGTTAGCCAGCGGTTCTGCATATAGGAGTTTAACCCATTCCACGAATACCGGGCCAAAACCGAGCTTCGCCAACACTGCCCACAGGTAGCTCCACTCGAGGGAGTCAAAAGCCATCGTGGCGTCCAGGGACGCCAGGACAGCTGGCTCCTCAAGCGTATGGGCCCTAGCCAGAGCACCGTGAAGTCGACGCAAGTTAAGAGCAGTGTTGCGGTGTGGAATAAAGCCCGACTGGTCCGGATGCACTAAGTCGCCGATAACGCCAATCAAACGGTTGGCGAGCATCTTGGCGAGAATCTTAGGCTCTGCGTTTAAGAGAGAGATAGGACGGTACGACCGGCACAAATCCCTCGGCTTCCCTTCCTTATGGATGACCACAATGGTGGCCAACCTCTGGTCAAGGGGAAGTAGGCCATTCTCCCGCGCCTCCAGGAACATATTGCGCAAATGTGGGGACACCACATCCGGTCTAATCTTGTACAGTTTGACCGGAATACCGTTGGGACCAGGCGCCTTGCCAGACCTCAAAGAGCGAATCGCAAGTGCGACCTCATCCACGGAAACGTCCCTGTCCAAATCATCTCGATCCGCGTCCGACAAGCACGGAAGATCGATGTCAGAAAGGAAAGCAATCGAATCGGCCTCAGACCGGTCCGAGACAGAGGCATAAACACCCCGAAAGTAATCTGAAAAGGACTCTGCAATGGCGCTCGGGTCAGTGACTACCACTCCGTCCTCTCCCAGTATCTCAGGGACGACGCGGCTGGCCCTCTCCTTCTTATCCAGCCAGGCCAGCAACTTCCCGGCCTTGTCGCCAACGTCGTAAATCCGACCCTGCTGTTCCCTACCCAGGACGAGAGCAGCATTAGTAGCGAGGTCACGGTACTCCGATTGCTTAAGGGAGAGGCTGTGCAGCAGGGCAGGCTCAGGACCCGCCTCTAACCGGGAGTCCAGCTCCGTGATCTCCGCCTCGACACGCACCATGTCGGCATCTCTGATACTACAGGCCTCCGCTATGAGAGTAAAGGCCTCACCCCTCAAGACAGTTTTAAAGGCTTCCCACAGAGTGGCGGCCGACGTAACCGACCCCATGTTTTCGATAAAGTAGAGGTCGATGGCTTTAGCCAGGAGACCACGAGTCTTGGGGTTCCGGAAGTACCATGGGTTAACCACCACAGGTCGTTCCGACATAACGATATTAAAATCGAATGAGACCCATAGCGGGGAATGGTCGGAAATGCCCCGCTCCAAAAAACGGGCCTCGGAGACCGCCAGCGCGTGAGCCGCCAGGGTGAGGACGTAGTCGATTTTGGAAAGGCTACCGTGAGCGCCAGAATGGAAGGAATATTGGCTCTGGGTGGGGTGCAGAAGTCGCCAACTATCGACCAGCCCCAGTGTCTCAAGAAAGGTGGGCAACCATAGTTGGGTGTTACGGAGGTCTCTAGGCGGGTGTCGGTCCAAGGATCCGGAGCAAACCGAGTTAAAATCACCCCCCACAATCAACAACCCAGCGGGCAAATTAAAAATGGCGCCACCAAGGTCCTGGAAGGTACTAGTCTGCAAACCCGGAGGAACATAAACTGAAACTAATGTCAGGGCACGCCCCTCCCATCGCCCCGCAACAGCGGCGTACCGCCCCCTCTCATCAATCACAGTAGAGTCAATCTCAAATGGAAGGGACGTACGCACCAGAACACCCGCCCCCCGAGATCCCGAAGAGAACCCCAAATGGGCCACCATCTTAAACCCTTTACGATTGAGCGCTCTACACGTGTTTCCAACCAGATGCGTCTCCTGCAAGAGAACAATATCCGGCATATGTCTTTTAAGCAACTGCCGTACCACCCCTCTCTTAATACGGTCACCCAAGCCATTGACATTCCAACAAAGAACTTGCAGTTTCCTACCCCCCATCATCATGTCCCAAGTCCCACCCAACCCCAAAAAGCCTCAACGACAAGTGAAACATAGCAGAGCATTCAACCCATTGCCTGAGAGATAGAAGAAGAGAACAAAGAAAACACACATAACCATCCCCACCACCACCCACCACCCTGCACCCCTGCAGCAGACTAGAAAGCCCCCCGAACCAGCAGTGTGCCTGTCGCCCCATAAACTAACTACAAACAAGACCCTAGAGGAGTAAGGAATCCCCGCGGTCCCACCCTGCCACCCTCCATGGAAAAATAGGAGAAGCAAAAGTACAAAAGCTTTGGCATCAGCAGTCACAGTCAATGGGAACACCAACCGCTAGAGATAGCACGACAAGCACTATTCTTGAAGATCAGGGCCACCAGAGGCGCCTTCGGAGTGTTCCTCATGCTCTTCTCGGCGTTGTGGCAAAGTGTCCAGCCAGTCGCTCGTGGACTCAGGCATATCGAAGAACAGGGCTCGGCCATCACTCTCAACCCGCAGTTTAGCGGGGAACAGCATAGAATACTTGAGCCCCATGTCCCTGAGGCACCGTTTCACCCCCGCAAAGCTCTGACGCTATCTCTGAACGGCCCTGGTGAAGTCCGGGTAGAAGTTCACATCTGCATTCTGAAATTTAAGCGGCCCACGTCGCCTCGAAGCTTGAAGAATCACATCAAGGTCCCTGAAATTAAAGAGTCGGGCGATGATGGGTCTCGGTGTGACACCCGTCTTCGGAGGGCCGCCAGGTATTCTGTGGGCCCGTTCAACCGAGAAAAAATGGCTGAGTCCGGCTGGTGCGAGATGGGTCTTCACCAAGTCCTCCACAAAGAGATCAACAGCCGCTTCCTCCGCTCCCTCCGGTATTCCGATGATGCGGACATTCTGCCATCTGGCACGCCCTTCGAAGTCCTCCAACCGTCTGGAGAACTGGTCATTAACCAACCTCAGGGTGCGGACCTCCGCTTGCAAGTCCGAGACATCGGTCGTTAGGCTGGAGGTCTTGATGTCGAGGGATTTCACCCGATCATTAGTTTTGCCCAAGTAGGCCCTGATCAGGTTGAGATCGATGGCCAGGGTGTCCACCTTATGTGCCAGGACCTCGTGCTGTTTATGCATCTCAGTCCTGATGCTTGTAATGGCCCCCATGATGTCCCTTAATGTGGGCTCGATCCTTCGGGCGAGCCCGTATGCAAGGAGTCCTTGGATTGAGCCACTACAGAAGGCGAGGTCCTTTGCTGGGCATATCGGTCGATCTTATTTGCCTGTGGCTGGGTCGTCCTTTTGCCGCCCCGGTTCGCCGTCCTGTCGGGGTCACCCCTGTCGGCCATGATGGGTTCGGAGAGAACAAAGGGCTACACAGCGAGAACAAGGCAGGCACTTGTGTAGGCACGAGGTGTAGCTACCACGAAGGCCAAGCCAGCATCAGGCGACTCCGCAGCTACGCACACTCCGCCAGCAGAAACCGGAGGTTTTCGCTTCGCATATCAATCATGCTTCGCGTCGTCTCGATCACCAGCCGCCCACGGGACAATGGCGCATGCCTGGCACAAAGTTCAACACGACGTAACTTTGTCTAGAAACGTCGGATTTGGAAGCGGAAAGTGGTTCCCGCGTCTGCGACCATTCACCAATTGGAATCCACAGCTGTGGAACAGGATAGCCTCCAGGATATTTGCGGAGGGTCAGAGGGTCCGCGGAGCTCCGAGCTTACGCGGCCATCTTGCTTGCCCGTGAAGCTCCTCCCCCAAACTATGTAAATGTTTGTTTCAGTCTGTCAGTTGGTGTGTAAGCGGTTGCATGGGTTGGTGAGTAGCTAAATGAGTGTCTATATGGGTATTGATTGGTTGTCTGAGTATCTGTATGGGTGCCTGAGTGTCTGTGTGGGTGGGTGGGGGGTGTGTGACTCCATGCATGGATATGTGAGTGGGTGATTCATTGCTTGTATGGGTTCAAGATCTGTGAAGGGCTGTATGGGTGGGTGAGTACGTGTATGGGTGTGTTGGTGAGTGAATGGATGTCTCAGTGGTACATGTGTGAGTAACTACATATGTGAAAGGCAGTGCATGTGAGTGTCGGAGTATATAAATTAACTATATGTGAGAGTGAGTGATTGTGAGAGTGGCTGTATGGATGAGTGTGTGGTTGTATCAGTGATTTTACTCTTAATAATATTGTGCTTTTTGTGCTTTGCTGCTCGGTCCCGCCCCGGTCCGCCACGTCCATTGTGGGCGTTTGCGCGGAGGGTGAGGAGTCCACCACTTCCTGTCTCCTCGGCGCTAGGGTTAGCGCTCCAGCATTCCCCTGATTGAGGTTACTTAGGGCGGAAGGAGGGAGCCCTCGTTCGTGGATGCCAAACTGTCAGTGGCAGTGACAGTTACCCTTCACTGGACCAACAAAAAGATCATTACTGTGTGGGGATACGAAGGGGAGGTGCACGCCGTTATTTGCGACCTTATTTTAATGAATTAAGAAGTTGCTGGTTACTACTCTGTGCCCAAATTGTAGGACCTATTTTTAAAAATTACAAATACCGTGTGTTTTGCTCTTAATAATATTGTGCTTTTTGTGCTTTGCAGCTCGGTCCCGCCTGGTCCGCCGCGTCCATTGTGGGCGTTTGCGCGGAGGGTGAGGAGTCCACCACTTCCTGTCTCCTCGGCGCTAGGGTTAGCGCTCTAGCATTCCGTCTCGCTTCCTATATTATGACGGCAAGCCAACGACCGCGCAGCGGGCGCGCCGAGTGCGCGCCAAAGGCGCGCACAAGGCAAGCCCGTCTGCGCCCGTCCGTGCCCAAACGCGGCCAGTGGTCATACCCCCTGCTCCTGCTCTGACTGAGACGGCAGTAACTAAAAGCTATACTAGAGATCAGTTGCTCTACTTTCGTTCTACACTTAACACCGTATGCACTCACAGCGTGTTACCTGAGGATGTGGCACAGAAATGTAGTTTATGTAAGTTGGATCCCTCATCACACCGGACAAGCTTTCCATTTTTTTAGTGAACTGTCGCTCATTCAAGAAACACAGTTTAGACATTTATGATGTTCTTACCGAACTCCAGCCTGACTTGCTGTTTCTTACAGAGACATGGTTGGATGAGGCTTCGGCGCCGGACATTCTTGAAGCCCTTCCTCCAGCCTACAGCCTACTGAGAATTGACAGGGTGACCCAAAGAGGGGGGGGTTGCTATGGTGTATAACACTAAGCTTGTGTGCTCATTATAGCAAGTAAAAATGAATAATTGTGAAGCCGGCCTTTTTTCTATCAAGGTATACCCTGAATGCAAAATTATGGGTTATCTCCTATACCGCCCCCCGGGAGCATCAAGCAGTTTGTGGAAAGCCTATTGGTATCGGTAGTTCAAACGGCCTTACGCTATAAGAAATTCCTGATATTAGGCGACCTCAATATACATTTTGAGGATGTTAATTGTGCTGTGGCACAATCTTTGATTGTCTCTTTAAAATCACTGATGCTTACGCTTTTAGGTGAGATGTCAACTCACCAGGCGGGTCATCTTTTAGATCCCATATTTGCTAATTGGACTGGGGTAAGGGTGTTAACTCCCATTAGGATCTTGTGGTCGGATCATTACCTGGTCCCATTTATAATAACAGATGGGTCAGTAGGAACAACTTGCATAAAATCTATCCATTCTAAACGTAGGAATTGGAACAAATTTACCCAAAAGGCTTTTGAATATATGCTATTGCAGGATAAGCCCCCACTTAGTAACACCTTTAAAAAGACATGAATGGAGTTTGAACAATGGATATCGAAGGCACTAGATAAGGTGGCCCCTTGGACCTCAAAAGCCCCTGTACGTAAGACCAGGTCGGCCCCGTGGTATACCGATGAATTGCGCATGGTCAAGGCCAGATGTAAAAGATTTGAACGTCTGTGGCGCAAGGATTACGATCCAGCCCGGAAAGAGGTATATAGGTTGAGTATGAAGGAGTACCACGGAGGGATCACCAAGGCCAAGAGAGTGTTTGTTTCCAAGGGAGAATAGATTCCTCAGTAAATTCTTCCAAAGAGCTCTTTTTAATTTATAAGTAGCTCACGGTGCCTACACGGGTAGAGACCAAAGATCTTTATTCCATGGAGATATGCGAATCTATCGCAGATCATTTTGTGAATAAAGTGGAACAGATTTATAAGTCCTTTCAGCAGGATCCAGTTGATGAAACCCTTATGGGGGATATTGGCCAGACATCCACTAAGAAAGCTCATCTTAAGGAATTCACGGTCCCCCCAAGGGAGGAACTGATAAACCTCATCATGAGTATCCAGTCATCTCCTCTGGATGTGGCTCAGCCTAAAATCCTTAGTGAGCAGGTTCATTTCCTGTGGAACTACATTGGCAATTTGGCATCCCTCTCATTTCAAGAAAGACAAGTGCCTGAGGAATGGAAACTGGCACAAGTAGTTCCCATTAAAAAAAGGCTAATTTGAACATCTCCCAATTGGATAACCTCCGGCCCATTTCTCTTCTTCCTTTCTGTGCCAAGGTGGTGGAAAAATTGGTGAATAACCAGCTGGTCAAATTTGTGGAGGAAAATCATCTCCTGCATGCTTACCAGTTCGGTTTCAGGGCTAAGCATTCAACTGAGACTGCCCTCCTTTCCTCAACAGAGTTGCTTCGTCAGAAAGTTGATGAAGGACAAACTGCCGCTCTGATATTGCTGGATTTAAGTGTGGCATTTGATACCGTGTTGCATTCTAAACTCCTGACTAGTTTTAGTGAATTGGGGGTTGAGGGGCCTGCCTATGAATGGATGGTCTCTTTCCTGGCGGACAGAAAATTCCAAATACACTGTCCCCCCTTTAGATCCACGTCCCGTACTCTAAAACAAGGGGTCCCGCAGGGCTCAATTTTGAGCCCCACGTTATTCAATCTTTATATGGAACCCCTGGCTAGGATGGTGGAGTCCTATGGGGTGGACATTGTATCTTATGCGGATGATACGCAACTGGTGGTTACTTTATCTCACAACCCAGTTGAGATGGCGGATAACTTCTCCGCATGTCTGGCATCTCTGGCAGTCTGGATGAAGGACAATTGCCTTCGCCTTAATGGCAATAAGACTGAACTATTGGTGATTGGTTCATCTCCATCCATTTGGTCATCCGCGTGGTGGCCCATGGAATTGGGCCCAACACCTGTCCCCTCTAAAACAGTGAAGAACCTGGGTGTTCTGTTGGACACCAAGCTTTCATACTCCCAACACATTGCCAAGATAGCAGGGAAATGCGATGGCGTATTGAAGATCCTACGTAAGATCCTGGACCTTTTACCTATTACAGCTAGGAAAACACTAGTGCATGCCTTGGTCACGTCCCATCTTGATTATGGGAATTCCCTGCTGTGTGTCCTCAGTAATAAGGGTCTGAACCAGTTGCAATGTGTGCAAAATGCGGCGGCTAGGCTGGTTTTAAAGCTGCCTAGGAAGTCCTCGGGGAAAGGTGTGTTACAGATTTTGCACTGGCTCCCCGTGAGAGAACGTATTAGGTTTAAGACCATGTGCATAAGTCATCGGATTGCACATGGCAAGGGTCCGACACACTTGCATAGGTTACTTAACATATATCGCCCGAATCGCCTTTTGAGATCTATGGGCAGTATGCAGTTCCTGGTCCCCCACATACATAAATCACGGATGGGTGGGCGCTCTTTCAGGTTCTTGGCAAGTAAGCAGTGGAATGATCTTCCTATGGAGCTCCGAATGGAACCGTCGGAAACGAGGTTCCGTCAGAAACTTAAAACCTATCTGTTCCCTGTACTGTAACATCTTCTTAGTATTTCCCCCCCTCTTTGTTCTTTCGTTTCCCTGGGCAGCTGATGATCTTGCCTTTTATTCTAGTAGGAATGCATCCTAGCGCGGAGATGCACTGTTGTAGTGTATTCAGGTGCTTAATAAATGTTTTTATTAGTATTATTATTATTATTGTATAAGAGAGTAAGTATGTGTTAGTGTCTGTATGAATAAGTGAGCTTGTTTTTGTCTAACTGTATAGGTGAGTGAATGGAAGTGTGATTGGTTTTTTACATGACTGACTAGGTGTGTGAGTAACGCTATGGATGAGTGGTGGAGTGTGAGTGTCTGTATAGGTGTATGAGTGCATATGATAGTCCTGTACTGATGAGTGACTGCATGTATGAGTGACTGTATGGTGAATGAGTGGATGTGCGTGTAGACCTAGGAATCAGTGAGTGGCTATGTAGTAACTGGTATTGGTGTTGCTATGGTTTCGAAAATGGTAGTCCGTATTTTAGAGTAGGTGTATCAAAGGTTATATTAGGGTGTGATGAGGTGTATCAGATTATCACGTGGGTGATGTCATCAGTGATGTTATCAGTGATGTCATTTGAGATGTCATCAGTGATGTCACTGACCATGTCATGAATGATGTGATATGTGATGGCATCAGCAGTGCATTGCGGGGGTGCAAGTTATAGTTAGCTGAACTAACTATAATAGCTGGATTTCACCACAAAAGGGAGGCCAGCCCAGAGCCACACCTGAAACACAAAAGATGCTATGGAGACACTGAACATGCAGCCCGGACACCCAAGAGGGCCACAACACCCACCGCCACCACCCCCAGGACCACCTCCCCGGACCCTCACTGCCCCCCCTGACCAACACCGAGGCAGCGCAGACAAAGACAGCGACCCTCTGAAAATGCACCAAGCTCACTGACCCAACACCAGAGAATGTCATTGCCCACCACAGGCACAAAAAAGGACAACCATCCTCCGGATCCTGACCACTATTGGACACAGGCTGACGGTACCAACACAGCGTCAACCAACATCCCACCTCACACCAAGCTGCTGGCTGTGATGCACCTGTTGGCCACTGGTACACTCCAACCAACTTCAGCATGAGTCAGAGGAGTCACACTGCCAGCCCCATCCAAGTACAACACAACAGTCATGGATAGCACCAGCTTGGTGCCCCACTATCTATACTTTCCACACACTGCACAGGAACAGCCGGAGACCAAGCAAGCTGTCTACGCCAAAGGTGGCTTCCCGCATGTGTCAGGGGGCAATTGACTGCACACATGTCCTACTTTTTCCCCTTTGGCAACACTGCACACAATAAGCACAACAGAAAGCGCATGTATCCCACCAATGTCCAGGCAATATTGGACCACCGAGGAATCCCCACCAACGTCGCCTTCAACACCCCAGGCAGTGTGCATGAGCCCTACACCGTCCGACAGTCCATTATCAACCTGCGATACCAGGATGGCACCCATGGAAATGCATTGCTCATTGGCCAATACCGAATGAACATACCACACACTTCAACTCCACAATCATGCAACTCACAACTCTGGAGAAGCATACGTCACAAGCTCACATGGAACATGCCAAACAACATGCACACCCACCAGACACGACAGTGCAACTTACTGTGGGAACCTGGGCCAGCCATGTACATTAGCCATCAACGGCATGACACCTCAGCCGCACAATAGCAGGATGTGGGAAGATTTGGGGACCAGACATGTGCGAAGGAGGCAAGTGACAATTGAATATGAATGTACACAATGCTAAGTATGACGTGGTTGTGCTGGACAGACTGCAATATGCAGACCACACACATATCCATGGCGACAGACCCCACTGGTGTATGGAGTGCAGTGGACAGTGAATGCAACCATGTCACCCCAGCCAGTGGGGGAGATTAAGGAAAAGTAGCTTGTTAAGTTTCCCCCGTAAGTGGGAGCGGAGTGGGCTGGCCCGGTGTACGCCAGGCCAGCGTAGGGGTGTGAATAAAAGGCACATAACTGGGCGTGGTCCTCTTCCGGAATGCACAATGTCTCTGCCAGGGCAGCACCTCTCACCCCACCACGAGGCCGACGCCAACACCGTGAGCGGAGTTGCCTGCGATCCTGTGCGACTGCTCCACCCTGGGAAGCTGGTCCCCTAACCAGTCCTGCCCACGCTCCCAGGCCTCAATGCTCACCTGCCGACACCTGTGTGTATCGAAGAGGGCTCACCACGTGCCAGTGCATTCACCAAGCCAGAGGGCCACTACCTTGGCAGCCTTTTCAGACCATCACAGCCTCCGCGAGCAAGGTCAGTAGTACTCCTTTCACATTAACGTACTCTACCGGCAGACACAGCGGACAAGTAGGTCACACACTTGGAACTGAGTCTTGATTACACCATGGCAGAGCACATTTATAATGGATGAGTTCATGTCACTATACTCCCTTCGATGTGGTGCACCAAGTCTGTGTATAGCATCACAACCACACTTGCATGTGGGCCCATGAGGACTACTGCCCTCGGTCTATGCTGTGCACGAGTAGGTAACACATTTGGAACTGATTCTTGATATCCTGATGGGTGAGTTCATATGTACATGGGACGTTTGATGTCACTATATTCCCTTCGATGTGGTGCCACCAAGTCTGTGCATAGCATTACAACCACACGTGTCTGTGGGCCCACACAGACTACTGTCCCCGGGCCACACTAAGCTCGAGTAGGTCACACATTTGGAACTGAGTCTTGATCATGCAATCATGTACACATGGCAATGGAGACTTTAATTCTTTCCGTGCTAATGACGGAACCGCTCCGTCATCAGCTGCGGTGGCGCTGTGCTGATGACGGAGCGGTTCCGTCATGGCCCGCTCGCCGCGCCTGCGTGGTGCAGATTCCTTGCCTGCGCTGGGCGTTCCATTGAGCGGGCGGGGCTATGATGGAACCGCTCCGTCATGAGCACAGCTCAACCGCGGCTGGTTACGGAGCGGTTCCGTCACCAGCATGTGCGCACCACGCCCCCACGCCCCCTTAGTGCTGCGGCGGAATAGCCGCCGCAGCGAAGGTGTTAAACCACTATACTCCCTTTGATGTGGTGACACCAAGTCTATGTATAGCATCACAACCACATGTTTCTGTGGCCCCTTACTGGAAACGCCTACACTGCGGTCGAGTTGATTGCACAATTGGAACTGAGCATCGATTTTTTCAATGGCAAGGAGAGGTGTAAGAGGATGACGTGTTGTAGTCAGGAGCAAAAAAGGATCATCGTTACGGAGGTGATCGAACACTACCGACAACTGTCCTGGTGTACATCGTGAGCCAATGACACGAGGCTGTGGGCCACTGCTGACCGCTGCCTCCAGCTTACACTGTGGTCCAGTAGGTCACAGAGTCTTGATTTAGCAATGGCGGAGTTCATATCAGTGTACCAGCATCATCGCAGACTGCATCCCCTGTCATCCCCGGTGCAACATTCATGGACACTGAATGGTTGTACATTGGTGGCATCTGAGTCTATGGACTAGGGGGTAGTGCTCATTCTCATGTAGCTGATACAGAATTGGTTCTGGCAACGAGGCTATAATTTTCCACTCCACCATTTACTGGTTCCGGATAACATCAGACCTTCCGCATCATGCCCTGGAGGACACCTTCCACTGCCCCCGCAACCCTCCACCACATTCACCTTCGACATCGATGAGGACCCACTCAGTCCGCCTGGCCCTATCTCAGTGCACCGCAAGTCACAGTCCCGTGGCAGGGTGCCTGTGCCGGCCACTGTGCATCTGGGGCCACTAACTCTGTGCTGGTCTGGTCCGGGACCCCTTCTTCTGAGATATTGGATGGCCTCTGAGGTGATGGCCTTGGGGTCATCAACGCCATGTGTCCGTGGCCCTGCGCTGTCTGCTGCCTCCGGCCTTAACTGTGGCCTACCAGGGCTCACACATCATATCGAGTCCTGACCGGCCCGGACGTCGCATCACCGCAGGAGGCACATGCCACCACCGCCAGGACCAACTCCAACCGCCAACTGCCAGGATCCAAACAGTTGTACTGGCAGACTGACGAAGTTGCTCGCACCTGTCATGGATTCCATCTTCTGCCTGATCCCCTGCTCAGCACTCCAGGTGCCACTGACTCAGTGCACCACAACCCATGGACCTTTACTGATTGAGTTTTGTGGTGTGGAGAAGTTGCCATCAATGTCACCTCAAGCATTGTGGGAGACCTGGGACGTTGATGATGAAGATGATGCAAGTCTAACACAACCCACTGCATCTGCATCAGGAATATCTCGAAGGGACACAATCCTAGACATTTTCTTCACATGAGCGCACTCGGTTCTAGTGCCCCAAACTCAGTGCACTGCAACTCACGGACACTTCTGTTTGCATTTTAGGTGACCTCTGGACTTGCTCCGGCTCCCTCCATGTTGCTCAGCAGTTTACTCTGTTATGCAGGTGTTTTCAGTTTCAGTTGCACTGGTGTCCACTGTCCAGGTTGTTGCCAGCACCAAGTACTCCGTGCGGGCTGGCTTACACTCACACCACACACGTCCAGCACATACGTCACTGTACATGTGGCCCTGCCAATAAAGTGGCTGGGCACACGTGCCCGTAGACAGTTCAACATAATATCTGTGTGTGTCCCTGTGGTCTTGTTGTATGCATGAGGGCCCTGGGTCCTACAACATTACATTGTGCTGTGTACAGCGGCGCAGACATGTCACCGCAGGCAGTGGCTTGGAGCTTGGACATGTAGCTTTTTTCGTCACCCACTAAATTCATAAGGGGAGTAGACTGGGCCGTCGTACGCAAAGCCGCCGTGGGTGTGTGACTGCTATTTGCGTGCCCCTGGGCGTGGTTCTGTACTGTGAATGGCATCTGCATGTGTCTCTATGGCAGTGTGGGTCTCCTTTGTGAGGTGTAGGTGGTCCCTTAAGGATATCAGACACCAACTTATGAGATCTAGTTCGTCTTCCATGGGTTCAGACCCCACCCGCACCTGTTCGGCCACCTCCTTTTGGCATTCTGATACCTGGCATTGGGGTGCCATGTGTGGGTGGGTGAATTGTTGTGAGCCAGCTGTGCTTGCGGGTGCTTCCTGCTGTGTGGTCTGTTGCAGGGTCTGTGTTCTCCTTTAAGTTGCTTGGCTGCCCGGGTCCTGGTGGTGGGTTGCGTGGGATGTCCATGTGCTGTTGCAGGGCGTCAGTGTCGAAGGCGTGGTGGTCCTCTCGGGCATCACAGTTGTGTTGTCTTCTGTGCTCTGCTGGAGGTGTTGTGTGCCACTGTGCAATGTGAAGGGGAGATGTGGCTCAATGGTTAGAGCGGCAGATCCTGATGCAGAGGTCTAGCCCGGGACCAGGGTTCAATTCCCCGCCTCGGCGGGTCTTGGGCTCAAAAATTCCATGGACCTGATAATTCTCGCCTCGGTGCCTATTCCAATCATGGAGTCCCACTCTGCAACTCTGGGCAATAGCTTGCTTAATCTCCACAACGCTAAGAATGCCTGGTCTCCACCTTGGGGGTGCCCAGGAGTGGATGCCTCACAGGGAAAGCCAGGATGGGTTCCACAGCGATATTCGTACAAGCGCCTTGAGACCCTTGCGGGTGAGTAGTGTGCTATACAAGTATCAATTTACAATTTACATGCATGTTGACATTGTGTTGACATGTATATTGTCACATTGTTCTTTTTCACATGCAGACTGTATGACAATGTACATTGTGACTTTAGGAGGTGCAGGATTTAGAAGCGTCACTGTGTAGATTTGGACTACATGACGGATGTGAGGTCGTACGCGTACATTTCCATTTCACAGTTTCCAGCTCTGTCAGATGTAGTAGGCATGTTTCTGCACATCTGCGGAGCCAGTTGTGTCCTCTGATCTGCATTGTCGGTTTTATGCATTGTACCACGTTGTCGTCAATGTGGGTGTGCTTTTCTTGCTGTGTGAGTGCTGCAGTGTGCCACGGGGATCAGGGACATGATCTAGGGTCATTGTGGGTGTGCAGTGTGCTACACTTCATTGTGCATGTGTGCCATTGCGCCCATCTCCCCGTCTCCCCAGTCCCTGGTCGTTACTCACCCTGTTGATGTTGTGTGAGGTCCTCTCAAGCTGTGTCCGTACTCCCTACTCCCTGCACTGTCTCCACACTGATGACTGTGGCATTGGTTTCCTCCAGCTTCTCCTCCCCACCTCCTGTCGCCTTTGCAGCCTTCCTGTTGGCAGTGGGTTTGTGCCTGTTTTAGGTTGTCACTTCATGCCAGCGCCTCTTGGCCTCCTCGATTGGCCTCCTTGACACTCCAACTGCATTCCAGGTAGTTTACTTGTGGGTCAGTTGATGGTAGTGTTCTGTCACCTCCATGACGCTGATCTGGTTTTGCTGCGGACTGCACCCCGTCTTCCCCTCCCTCTTCTCCTTGGCCGTCTCCGTCCTGTTGTTCCTTGCTGGTGGTCTGTGTGGGTTGTGGGGTTTGCGTTGGCCTCTGCGCTCGGTCAGGGTGCATCCATGTTGCTACGCACTTTGGATTGTTCTTGGTGTGTTGTTTCTGTAGTTTTTATGGTGCATTTACCCGCCTAACGTGTGGGATTTGCAGGCCTGTCGCTGGTTTCTGCTGCTTTTTGTACCGTGATTGGCCTCATCGCAAGATTTTTTGTGCTCGCGGGTCGTATTTTTGCAGCGTAGCATTGATTTTGACGCAGACATTTGACGCATTATCTGGAGACTATCGCATGGTCCTGCCATGTTGAGAATGCTTGGTTAACACGGCGTAATTTTCCAGTGATAGACTGCGGTGTTGGACGTTTTTTCTTTTTTTTCCTGATGTGAGTTTAATGTACTGGAGGATTATTGTAGTATGTATGTATGTACAGTGTACTTTTGAGCACTTTTTCCATTTTCCCATGCACCTTCTTGCCTCCCATAGCATTTCTCCTAGTCCCTATGATTTTTTCCCTGCACCCCTTTGCACAAGCCCAGGGACCCAGACCAACTTAGGGGCAGATTTACAATAAGTGGCGCATCCCTGCATATCAGCAGGGATACGCCACTTATTGTGCGCCAAACCTCCGCCACCATGGATGTGCCTCATTTACAATGCGGCGCAGCATGTGGCAAAAACGGCACAGATGCGTGACGCATCTGTGCTGTAAAAGTGGCGCATTACTGGAGTTGCGTCGCAAGCGCGACGCAGCTCCAGCAATGCTCTAGGGGGGCCTATTCTCACAATGCTGCGTCATTCTTATGCCTGCTTCAACCAGGCGCAGGGTTTTGACGCAGCATGGGCCCCAAAGTGACTGAGTGTCATCTTGTAGATTTCACTCAGCCACTTTTGGGAGGCGTTCCTTCTGAAGCAGGGCTTTACAACGTGACGCATCTCCCAGATGCGTCACGTTGTAAATATCCCGCACCATGGCGCATCTTTTGCACCGCCGCTGCATCAGAAAAGTGACGCAACAGCGGCGTAAAAGAGGTGCAAGGGGCTTGTAAATCTGCCCCTAGGTTTCTCTGCGGAGCAGGACCCTTGCTGCTTGTGTAACTAAAGGTCTACCCCATGAACTCCTGAGGTCCTCAGTGATGTATTGTGTCTCTCTAATAGGGATGGAGAAAAGAATGAAGTAAAAGATAAATTTATATTTTTGCTACCGTCTAAGAAGCAACTATCTGCCCTTATTTATAAAAGCAGGATAGGGGCTTCCCCTCCTGCTGTATCCAGGGAGGACTATTTCTCTTCTAAAGCAAGTCCAGGACCTTTATGGCCTACCTAGGACTGAGACATGTTGGCATTAGGGTCATAGGACCATAATACTCCCATTTGACCCTTTTTACCCAAGTTTTTAATATTCCTGACAGATCCACTAATAAAGGGATACTGGGATCTGTTTGAGGATTTTTAATTTTAAATCTCCCTGGCCATGTCTTATCAAGAGCTCCCTGGAACACGGTCAAGCCCACCCTGACTTCTAGCGATCAGGGTGACCCGATGATAAAGCATGACACCACTAGGGTGTGTGAGGGTAAAATTCCTCCCCACTCCCCAGTGGATACCCATTCATGACTTCACATAGTATCTTCCCACACCTAACCTACCAGGGTTAATGTTAGACACTCGTTGACCCTGTTAACATGCTCATTGGGTACTTTTTGTGGTTTGGCTTTAAAACACAGAAGGTCGTACTTCCATTAGAGGTTTCCTCTCTGCCCTTACGACACTAGGGAATTTTGTTCCCTATGTACCATAGTTTTTTCATTCCACAGTCTCACACCAGTAATATTTTTTAAGGATTATTCTATTTTCCCCTAGACTGCCCTGCACTCGCCGCCTGTCATATTCTATAGATGCTCACCAAAAATATTTTTTTTTAAGGATTATTCCATTTTCCCCATGCCTGGTCTAGCCTGCACCTGCCACATGCTCTAGGCCATATGAGTTCACCATCAATAATGTTCTCAAGGATTATTCAATTTTCCCCTGGCCTGACCTGCCCCCACCACCTGCTATAGGCCATAGGCACATACCAGCTATAATTTGTTTATTGATAACTCCATTTTCCTCCTGCATCCCCTGCTTGCCAGATGCATCTCATAGCCCTTAGAGGCACATAAAGCAAACTTTTCAATCTGTATGTTATGGAAATATTATGGTATTATGGTATGGAATGGATACACGGTTGTTAATTATGTTGTGATGTGACCTCAGTAAATTATATTGTCTGTAGATTCAACTGCAAATGCCACATTTCACTGTTTTCTTTCCTTGTTTGTTTGCTGTTATGTGCACAAGAGACATCATCACACACACATTAGAGCTAGACAGAAGTCCGGCAGGTATGCACACCAATTGAGTCCTCCTCTGGTTCCCCTTGTGCAGCTAAGTGGCAACTGCTAGATCTAAGAAAGAAGATTGTCTGTGAGAAAGGGCCTTCTTTTGAGATGATTAGCCCCCAATTTTTGCCTGGAAAATGATGTTGTTTTGATTGAAAGTTCAGAGGGTCCATGCCACACAGGTCTCCCGTGCCAGAGCTCCTTCCCTAAAACTGTACAACAATTGGTACTTCAGACCACCCTGTAAGCCCCTAGTAAGTGGTACCCTGTTACCTAGGGTATTGGAACTGAAGAGCATGCCCTAGGGACCCCTCACCAAGGCAATGCAAACTGCCATTGCAGCCTGCATGCCTTGCCACAGAGGAAAACAACAAAGTTGACATGGCACAGTGCCTGTGAGCAACGCAAAGCAACACTTCCTAAGGTATAGGTATGTCACCCCTCTAGCAGGCCTTTCAAGCCCTAAGGCAGGGTGCGCTCTATCTCAGGTGTGGACATATCTGCATGAGTAGATATGCCCCTACAATATTTAAGTCTATTCCTAATATTGTAAGTTTCAGGGAAGCCACAGAGTGTACATGGGCTGGAAACTCAACAACTCAAGTGCTCAGGCACAATGATAGCTATACAGGCACATGAGTTTTTGGTCAAAACAACTCTCAATAAACCCACTCTGATGCCAGTGTAGGATTTATTGAAACATGTACCCATAGGTGTCCTCTGAAAACCTACAAACCCTGATGTGGTCTCGAGCTAGCTTTAGGCAGCCTGCCACCACCAGACATGTTTCTTGACCCCTGGGTGGTGAACCCATTCTTTCTGAGGCCTGAAACAAAGCACATTCTGGTCAAAGGTGACACACCTCCTCCCCCAGGATGAGCGCAGTGCTCAAGAGGGGAGCTTCAAAGGCCTTGAATGTCTCTGTAATGCGACCCCGAACTCTGCTGCTAGGAGCAGATAGCAGCCCCCGGTAAGCCCCCCACTTTTGGAAGGAGAACCGGCAGGAAAACTTTTTAAGAATAGAAGGTGTGTCCCCCTTCGCCAACTCAACCGGTCAGGTGTAGGAGGTGAAAGAAGAACATATTTCAGTGCCCACCATCCTGATGATTGTGGGACCTATCCAATCAGGGCTAGGGCTATGCCTCCTCCCACAGGAGGATGGCATAATAGTGGGTGTAGACCCCCCAGGTAAGAGGCCTATTAGTTCCTACCAGTTACTCCCCTTAACACCCCTAAATCTAGTATTTAGATGCCTCCCCCAGACACTGAAATCAGATTGTGATGACCTAGGAAGAAGAGGACAAAGAAGAGCTGTGCAGCGGCAAAGACTGAAGAAGCCTACTCACTTAGCCCCAGCCCTACCGGCCTGTCTGCAGCCCTCAAAGATCCTGCTGAAGAAGAACGACACAGCAACCCAGCAACCCAGCAGCCCACTTCTGCTCCCGATGCCCACGACCCGAGTCCATAATGGCTCTGTGAAGGTGCCCCAGTGCTTTGAGCAAGAGTCCACCTTGCCAGACTCCAAGTCAATGCCTGCAGCCTCAACTCGAAGACCCCCCCCTGACCGTGACCTGCCTGGTAAGCTGTTTCCAGATACCAAAGGACATCACTGCACCCACAGCCCTTGGGCCTTGGGGATCCTGACTGACTCTGTCCCTATGTTGCCTAGCATTTCTATTTAAACTGGACAGCTGTAGGGTTTTTTTGTCCCACCTCCTGACCTGAGCCTGCAGCCTTTCTTCAAGACTGATTTCCCCCATTGAACTGCATGGGCGCCTGACGCTGTGCTGGCTGTCTGCACCCGGCCGCCCCATACTGCAGAGGGAGGAGATTTGGTGCTACCTTGTGCCCCCCTGTACTTACCTTAACTCCAAGAGATCGACCCCTGACACTGCTTTACTCACCTGTGAGCAGCACATCTTTGAGCACCCCCGTCTCCATAGGTTAACACTGGGTACCCGACCCCAGATCTGACCTATGCACCCGGCTGCCCTTGGTCAATGGTGGTGCAGTTTTGATTCCAATCTGAGCCTTGCCGGGTGTTCACCTGAAACCCCGAAGACTAGACCTGTAAGTCATATACTGACCTGAAAAACTACATTCTTGTTTTCCTCCGTAGGATAACATTGCAAGGCATGAAATTTGCACTGTGTCCACTTTTTAAAGTGTAAAGTATTTTTCCTGAAAAACATACTTACCTTTTTGTGTACATATTGATCTTAAATAAAAACTTGAAAGAAATGCATTTTTCTAAAATTGGTGTGGATCTCCTTTTTGGGTTGTGTGTAATTTATTAATCACTGTGTGCATAACAAATGTCTTACACTCCTCTGTATTAGGCCTGAGGCTGTTCAACCACACGACCACAAATTGTGCACTTTGGATTTACATAGAGCCCTGTACACTTCTGGGGGAAACACTCGCATCTGTGCACAGTATAAACACTTAGTGGTATACCGTATGCAGATCCAGCTTCCTGCATTGCTCTAAAGAAGGGTGTTCAAGAAAGTGAGCAGTGAGGAGGAGAAGAAGAGTATATTGCCAGCACTGGCGTGCCAGCCTCCACCATTTTCAAGAAATGTGGCGTACCTGCTGTACCCTCTTGTGGGCACCTGAGGCTGGGAGCAGCACTCCTGCATCATCAACAACACCCCTCCAACCTAAGGCTAAGCCTAATCCCATGTCTCTCAGGGATGCTGCCACTGTAGTCATTGTGATGGGCAGGGAGTCTGACATGGATTTGTTTCAGCCACAAACTAGTACCCAATCGTCGCAGAGAAGTGACAACCAAAGTTACAGCCAGCAATAGTTCTTCCAGAAGTAGGAGCAAAGAAGGGGTTTGAGCTTCCTGCTGAGCAAGACAATGTTCTTCAATCACTGGCTTCACAATCTCCAGCAAGAAAGGAAAGTGTACTCTATCATCTTCTCCAAGCCCCCGTCTGATGAGCTGGACATGGATTGCACCCCAGCCAAGCCAGAGACCCAACTCACAAGAGACATGGGAATAGGTAGTTCTTGAAAGCCTTACAAGTATGATAAGTGAGACTGATGAGGACAAGCCAGTGATTATTCAATGGAGGGCAGCTCAGAGGACAGAGAGATGACCTCTCCTATTCAACCTGCTCAAAGGGATATGGAACCACAACCACCATCATCTGCTTCCATATTTGTAAGACCCCTGTCAAGACCTGCATCCACCACTACCACAGTCAAAGTACGCCCAACAGAGATGCAGACGGCACAGCCACCTACCCATTACCTTGAGGGTGGTAAGGAGTGGTGAACTTGTAAGTTATACCACACTCCTCCCACAGAGACTTCATATACTGAGATATGAAGTTGGTACCCCGGTCAGAAACCCCCTCCTTGGGGAAACCCACGTGGTAAAATATCCACATCAATGCCCAGCCCACCACGGGTGACATCACTGTCCTCAGAGGTGTAATCTCCGTGTACCGGGTGGCATGTTCCACTAAAACCAGGATGTATCTGTTGCCCATGGCTGTCTTGGGGTCCAGAGGCCCCACAATATTGATGCCCACCAACTCAAAAGTGATACTCACGACAGGGAAATGTTGGAGTGGAACCTTGTATCTTCCGCCACTTTTGCCACTTGCCTGGCAAATTTAGAAAGACCTGCAATGGTTATCAGATTGCCTTCACATCTGGGGCCACCAGAAGTGGGTGACAAGCTGTTCAAAAGACTTGTTCTGCCCCAAATGTCCTGTCAAAGGCACATCAGGAGCCAGACTCAGTAGGAATTCTCTGAAGCTCTGGGGTGCCACCAGCACACAGGCTGACCCAGGCTCAGCACTCTTAGGCTCACTATACTGGAGCCCAGTAGATCCAGTGTGATCCAGACTCCTAGTGAGCTGCCTGGTCTGCAGTCTGCTGTCATGTACCCACAAGAGGAGGACATTCCTTCTGCTCCCTGTAGAATTCCTCCCTGGTGGGACCCCCTTCTTGCTGCCAATAGCTCAGCTCAGGCAAGTCCCCCAGTTCAAAGCAAAGACAAGGAGATGTTGGACGGAGCACTGAAACCTTTCAGACACTCACCCCCAGTCACAGATCTAGGTTGAATCAATCATCATTGTTTAGCTCACTTCGCCATCCCAGTTCAGACACAGCTATATGTAACTCAGTTTAGACCCTGTGTCTCATGAGAACAGTCCAGCCCTAACTGCCAAGCCAGGTCTTCCCTGGAAAAGAAACAAGCATCTTGTGACTGGTTTTGGGATAATTCCCTCAGTTCAGCCACTTGTTCTCCTCTAGGTTCTGGGGTGTCCCCCTCAGGGTCAGCATCCTCCTGCTGCAGCTCTGGAACATTACTATTAGACTAGTGCTCCCATGCAATCAATCCTAAAGTGGAGAAGTGTGGCTCAGGGGTTAGAGGCGGCAGACCTGGAGCTTGAGTTCGGCCCGGGACCAGGGTTCAATTCCCCGCCTCGGCGGGTCTTGGGCTCAAAAATTCCACGGACTCGTTAATTCTCGCTCCGGTGCCTTCTCGACTCACAGGTTCACACTCTGCGACTCTGGGCAATAGCTTGCTTAATCTCCACAATGGCCCCTCGTGGTGGGATGCCTGACTTTCACCTTGTGGATACCCTGCCAGGGTTATCTCACAGGGGAATACCAGGACGGGTTCCCTAAGCAAGCGCTGAGATGCCCCAGGGTAAGTCGTGCGCTATATAAGTCTCATTCATTTCATTTTCATTTCATTTCATTTGATAATCAGTTACCTGGCTGCCCTTCACCCAATCACCCAATGCTCTGCAGAAGGAAGCAACATACTCAACCTATGTTTCTGACTCAAGTGTCTTAAAGGCACTGAACTTCTGCCTGTACCTTTCTGGGGTCAAGCCATACCTACTGACCAGGCTCTCTTTAATGAGGGGATACTCCATCTGATCCCCCAGGGTGCCCCTCCCATCTGATGTGAAGTGGTTCCACAACCCTCTCCAATCTCTCTTAGGGACCTTGTGGGACCTCATTGCTACCTCATAGCCCCTAAACCACTGATCAATGTCATTCCCCACTATGAAATCTTTCACCACCTCCATAGGCATATGTACTCTCCATTCTGAGTGCATTGAAATCATGCTGCCTCTACTTGAACTGGACTTGGCCTTCAAATCCAACTCCTTTGAGCTCACCCCCTGCGCTAAGGTCATCTTTTTCTCCTCCATATTGTTTCTAGCAAGCTCCAACTGGAAATGCCTCTCTTCCTGTCTGCCCTTCAGCTCCTCTGGGGACAGAGTCTTAGCGGAATCACTGCTGCTTGCTCTGGAAGGTACCCTATTCTCATGCAGGGCCTGATCCACAGCATCCACTTGCAAGTTTTGCTCCTCCACTCCCATATCATCATTATCCTCCTCTGGGTGACACCAGCCTTTCTAGCTGCCAACCAGGCTTTCAGTGCCTTTCGCAGCTCTTCCTTTCTTTTGAAACCTCTAATGGAACACTTGAAAGCCTTGCAAATACGTTTACGTTAAGGCACTGTGTAGGACTCCAGCCTCTCCTCCTCAAACTCGAAATCTGCAGGTAAAGCTGATGGCTCCCCAGAGAGAGACATGGTCTGTAGACTAATGAACTCAGGATTTGAAAAAGAGAAAAGTCAAAAATTGTATGTGGTTGCGTAATAGTCTGCACTCAGTAGTAGTGTACACCAATCACTGTAGGTCAAGTACAAGTGCAAGTCCTATTCTCGTCCTGACCACCAATGTTAAAAACTGATGTTTTTAGTTGGCATGTTTGTACCCTGTCCAAGTAGGGGCTCTTCCTTCTAGTCAGGATAAGGGCAGGGCCAGACTGAGAACCGAAACCGAGCCTGGCAAACTGCTCGGCTGGCCCCCCGGAGGGAGAAGGGTGCAGCCGAGCAGAGTCCTGCCCTTATCCTGACTAGAAGGAAGAGCCCCTACTTTGTTACAGGGGGCCGGTATTGCCGACCCCCGGTAACAAAAACTGCCCCGAGGGTCCCAAAACCAACCCCCACCCTGGCCGCCCAATGGGGAAATGCCTGTGCCCGCTACGGCCAGTCCGGCACTGGATAAGGGAGTTACACACCTAAAATAACCCCTGCTCACCCCTTTGGTAGCTTGGAATGAGCAGTCAGGCTCATCTCAGAAACAGTGTGTAAAGCATTTGTATATGAAACACAGTAATGCTTTGAAAACACTACAAATGGCCACTGCACCACTTTAGTAAAATAGAGTATCTTTATCTAAACAAAACGATACAAAAATGACAAAAATCCAACATACAGGTCTCAAGATATGACTTTTAAAAGGTAAAAACAGTTCTGTTCATAGAAAACTATGGATGCATCACTGTTAGCACAAAGTACCTTAGATGCATCAAAATTACAGGACAAAAACAGGTGCAGATAAGATGATGCATCAGTTCTGTACTTGCAAGTAAGGTGATGCGCTGGTTCCTTGATTTGTCGGCTCCTCACTGCTACGCAGTTGAGGTAATGCCTCAGCTCCTTACTGGAGAGGAGGTGATGCATCAGTTTGTTACTGCAAGGGGAAGTGATGCATTGGTTTCTTACTGAAAGCCCAGCATTGATGCAGATTTGGCACACAACTGTGCTGCATGAAAATCTGGATTGTGCTGGAGATCCATGTGGAGGCGGAAAACAAGCACTGCATCGGTTTCTTCAGCCGCTTTGCCACAATGTGTTGATCTTGACAGTAGGACAGCAGGACCTGCTTCAGTGCAGTGATTTCAGACCTTGGAGACGGTGCACTGAACTCGGCGTACAGCGTTTTTTTGAGCTGCGGACAGGTGCCACATCAATTTCTTCAGCCGCACGCCGGCGGTGTATGGAAATTTCTCCCACACTGCGGTGATGCATCAGAAAAACAGGCTCTGGAAGGGCGATGTGTAGATTTTGATGGTTTTCAGTAGCAAAACAACCTCAAAGGGCCCAAAGCTGGAAATAATACCTTTAGGAAGGTCAGAACTCCCAGCAGTGGAGTTCAGGGATACTGCAAATGAAGTCTTTGTGTCCCTTAGCTTTCTTAACAGGGGCAAGCTCTATATCAATCCCTCAATATCTTCATAAGCAGGATGCCAAAGCAAAGTCCAGTCCTATCCACTGCCCACAGACAGAAGCAGATATTGCAGGCAAACCAAGCAAGGCAACACACAGCAAAGGTGCAGTACTCCTCCTGGAAGCTCTTCTTCTTGGCAGGGTCCTCTTAATCCAGAAGTGTTCTAAAGTTCTGGGGTCTGTGCCAAACTTGTTATATTACTCTCAGCCTTTGAAGTGTGTAGGTTTCAAAGAAAGTCTCTTTTGCTTACTAGAACTAGTTCTGTCCTCCCTCATCCAGCCACACTACAGGAGGTGGGGACGGCATTGCGAAAGACAGGCACAGCCCTATTAAGGTATAAGTGACAACTTCTCCCACCACGTTATCTCAGAAAGTATCATCAGGATATGCAGAGCAGACCTCAGCTCCCTTTATGTGAGTGTCTGGAGTCAAGCAGCCCCTATCAGTCTAAACCAGACTTTGATTCCACAAGCAGGCATAGACAGATAGAATGATAAAGCAAGAAAATGCCCACTTTCTAAAAGTGGCATATTCAAACACTCAGTTTAGAAACCATCTTCACTAAAAGATGTATTTTTAAATTTCAAGTTAAGAGAACCTAAACTCTAAATTTCTAGTTGTTTCCAATCGAAAGTTATACTTGTAAAATGTTACAAGGCAGCTCCAATGATAGCCCATAGGAGAGCTAGTCCTTGCACTAGGGAAAAACGAAATTTACAGTATTTCACTAGGAGGACATATAAATCACACCAGTACATGTCCTACGTTTCACATGTTCTGCACCCAGCCCAAGGGGGTACGTTGGGCCTACCTTAGGGGTGCCTTGCATGCAGTAAAAGGGAAGGTGGGGCCTGGCAAGTGGGTGCACTTGCCAGGTCGACATGGCACGTTAAAACTGCACTCACAGACACTGCAATGGCAGACCTGAGACAAGTTTACAGGACTAGTTATGTGTGTAACACAACCAGTGCTGCAGGCCCACTAGTAGCATTTGATTTACATGCCCTGGGCACATATAGTGCATTTTACTAGGGGCTTACCAGTAAATCAAATATGCCAATCATGGATAACCAATCATAATAACAATTTACAAACGGAGCACTTGCACTTTAGCACTGATCAGCAGTGATAAAATGCCCATAGTACCTAAACCAACAAAAACGAAGCCCAGCACTCTGTCAAAAATACAGGAGGTAGAAACAAAAACCCTGGGGAAACCACGCCAAGGATTCCAGGTCTAACACTGTGTTTAACTTGTATATAGGTCACTGCATAAATAAGTACATTTTTATCATAACTATTTATCTACAATTGCTTTTCTATTGAATTATTGAATTGAAAATGAAAAAAGAATTTGCAAGTCTGAATTTATTAAATACAACCTAAATCTGGATATAATACCTTCATTATACATATATACCTTCCATCTACTTTTGTATCTTTATATTTATTTCTTCACTCAATTCATAATTCAACATCTCCAATGCACTACCCTATATCTCACCCAATACCTCTCTCACTATATCCTCTACCTCCACTCTTTGATTCATCCCAAACCTCATTTTACTACTCTCTCCAAAGCACTACCCTATGTATCACCCCATACATCTCTCAATATATCCTCTACTTCCACTCTCTGACTCATCCCAAAACCCATTCTACTACTATGATCCCCAAAATAACCCTTTCTAGACTCTTCCCTCCTCTACTGCTCTTGCATCATTTAAATCCTTTTTTACTATTCAATCTTCCAAACAAGCCTTTCTAAACCCTGCCCTCATGTACCTCATGTATCCCTCCCGAGACACATCTAATACCTCATCCTTCTCCCTAACCCACTTCTAGAGACTCTTCTCTCCTACATCTCTCCTCTAATCATACCAAACCTCCCCCTACTGCTATGATCTCCAAATAAACACTTTCTAGATCCTTCCCTCATCTATCCATCCACTATCCTTTTAATCCAGTTTTACAGAGTCACGTGTCCACCGTTCAATTTAATTTCATATTTCCCTATACTAAAACACCACTAATCCTTTTTGGATTCCGGAGTAGCGTGCTCCTCTCCAAAAAGCACTTGACGGCTTGTCAGGGGCAGTAAGCGCAATATAAATGCAATTACAATTTCACATAGGCTTAGCCAATGATAGAAGGAGTTGTAGCTTTCTAGTTTACTGCAATGCCCATAAGGGGCTTGCTGTAGAAAGGGGTTTCTGTTCCTTAAGCATACTTTTCTGACCCTACTGCTGCTTTAGCACGGCTGCCGGCCGCTTTGGCACTACTGCTGCCGCTTTTGTTACTGGGGGACCAAATTGTAGCACTGCTGCAACACCACCCCCCAGTAACAAAACCAGCCCCCACAGCTCGAAAACCATCCCCACCCTTCTTGCCCACTGGGAAAACGCCTGTTGCCCGCTACGGCCAGTCCGACTCTGGATGTAATAGAGAGAAATGGTGAAGAGCGAATGAAAGAAAGGGAGAAACATGTGAGAGAGAGAGTTGTGATAAAGAGACAAATTAGAAAGGCAGCTGAGAGGTGTGGAGATATAAGCAGGTGAAAATGACAGCTGAAAGAAGGGAGACAATTAAGAAAGTGGTGATAAAGTGACAGAGCTGAGTGGGAGACAGCGAGCTTGAATAGATAAGAGCGTGAGAAAAAAAAGTGGTGATGAGAAGACAGATACAGGTTAGAAAAATACAGCTGAAGGAGAGTTTGGGAGGAATATTGAGGAGATATTAAGATAGACAGGTGTGAAAGAATCAGACGACGGAATATAAGAGAGGTGGGAGACAGGTAAAAGAGAAGTGAAAAAGATCGAACAAGTGTGATTCACGTGAGAGAGGTAAGGACATGAACCAGTATAAAAAGATCAGTGAGCAAAACACATTTGAGATAGAGATGGGAAGTAGCGGTCTTGAAAGAGACAGCAAACGGTGAGAGAGAGGTCATTAAAAAGACAGTTGAGGAACACACAGCCGAGGAGAGGGTGGCAGCAAGTCAAAAGTCATATGTCACTTCCTGTTCTGTCATTGGGGTCAGATAACATGTAACGCCACTTCTGCTGCCCCAAGCATTTTGGTGAAATGGCATTCATGCATCCTTCCTCTCAATGACCTCCTCCAAAGACTCGTGCAGGGTTCTCACACTGGGAGCACTCTTCGGGCCACACCACATCTTCTGGTCAAGCTACTCACACAACTAGGTCACAAATAAATACCGAAGAGTGGTGATTTTCCTGTGTGCTGAGATGCTTACTCATAATGCGATTTGTGTTTTGCATGCAGCTTAACAAAATCGCATTTGGTAAGGGTCTAATATTTATATTAAGTAATTTGTTACATTGCTTATTTCACCCACAATGTCTGTAGATGAAGGCTTGAATGTAAATGGGCTGATAGATGTAATTCTATCAGACAAGGACTGAACACGTTGAAGAAATTGAGGAAATGTATTTCTTTAACGAACTAAACTGTGTGACTTCTGCCATATAGAACCTTCCGTTCTCAAAGAAAGGATCTTAAATGTCAGTACAATGCCATTATGATGCTCAAAATCCTTACGTATACATAATGTGATTGGTAATTGTGTATCATCCATCAGTGTGCCAAAAAAACGTTTATTTCAGTGTCCTTTTATCATTAATGTCTTTTTTCGTATAATTGTAAAATATAGGCATATATGTAATATTCCGCCAAGTACATTACGCGAGGGACTGTTAAACTCATATTCTTTACTATACACCCTTGAGAACCCACAATAGGGAAATTGTCCACGAAAATTTTTTTATTCCTCTATTTCTTTCTTTCTTCAAAATGGCGCATAAACACTGTGGGGCACATGCATCAAAATTGTAACTTGCAAATACATAATTGCGAATTCCTGAGAATCACAACTCATTACAATTTACAATGCATGAAACTCAAAGAGTTTCAGATTGCAATTCCTGGGGGTTTCAAATCGCTCACCTCATTAATATGAATGATGTAGATCGCACTTTTGCAACCCCCTGAGAATGCCAAAAAACACGGGGATGATTGCTTTTAAATAAGCCAATCGTTTTTTGTAAAGTAGCCCGTTTCCTTAAAAGAAAACGAGATGCTTTACAAAAAGTAAAATGAAAAGTTTTCTTTTCATTTTTAAGACCAGGCATCGGTCTTTTACAACCATTCACAAAGGGGAAGGGGTTCGTACTACATAGGCCTCATCAGCAGATTACTGTTCCCAAACACACATAAAAAAGGTACTTCATAGATATCAGCAGTGGAAAACGTGTCCAGATGTGCAGAACCAATAGCACAATGCATCAGTATTGCAAGGTTCTCTCTTGCATACAGTGCAGATATAATGCAGTCATCAGAAGTGAATGCTTACCACAAACAAACACAAAGAGAAAAGGCACCACACAGGCATCTGCAGTAGAACCTACTCCCACAAACCCTGAGCAGAGCAGAGGGGCAACTCTTCAGAGTGGTTGTAAAGACCCTGTTAGCAGGGAAGATTCATTCTTGCAGCACTTATGCTGTCCTGGACACAACTGGACTATGGTTGCAGCTGGCAAAGCAGGTGAAAGGCTATCTAGGTTGAGAAGGCTCAGAGGTCGATCCAAACCTTGCATTTACACGGGACAGCAGTGACACATATAGGGGGGCATGGGCGTGAGCAGCAAGCAGCTGTGTTGAGGTACAATGGTATGGGTGGGCATAAGTGCCTTAGGAACAGAAATACTCCTGAGGAAGGAACAGCTTTGGTGTTTCTCAGTCAGTCATACTATGGAATCTGTTGTCAGGTGTAATCCAGTGCAAATGAGCCTTACTTGATGAACTAAGGGCGGATGTATCACTGTACTGGTTACAGAAACTGTTTGCAACATGAGACCATTATTTTTCCAGCCAGTATTTTAGTGACCGGTATTACATTTTATAAACCGATCTACGTACTAATAAAGCAGTTTGTAAAATTCTGATTCAAATTGGGTCTAAATTAGATCTACCTAATTAATAATCATCAGGTAGGTTGCAAATGTTGACTCGCTCTGATTATGTACAGTCCCAGGGATGGTGTCCTGCAAGAGTCAGAAAACTACCATGTCTGTAATTGTATTTAAATAAACTTTTTTTTAAAACAGCCAGATTTTGTAAATGAAATGGGACTGCTTAAAAAAAAGCTTTTTAAATGATTTTCTGAAAGTTGGCAGCCTATTTCTCTGGAAATATTTTCAACATTTCACAAAACGGAAGGGGTCCAAAACGGACCCCTTTCCTTTTGCGATTAAATTATCATTCTAACTTGGGGGTCGATAACTTGTCAATGGGTTTTGACTGGAGTTCCAGCCTCAAACCATTGATACACTTGGTATTTGGAAGGGATGCCCAAAACATGCCTCTACAGAATATCAAATTGGTACCCGGTCACTAATCCATTTTAGGAGTCAGTAAATCTTTAGGAACTCCTAAAATGAATTGGGTATTTGGCAAAACACTGTGTTTGCATTTGTAGATTCCAATTCCGAGTGTTTTCTGACCACAAAAGTGGTTTGTTCATATGGCCTCAAGTGCTCACAAGCACTAAATACTGATTATGATCATATGGATCAGCATGTCTCTTAAATCCTCAGACTAGGAGCTAGCCCAATGAGACTAACAGACATTGACAGTCACCCAGTAAAAAAATCCTGTTTCCAGCTACACAACCAATGAACAACTGGTAAGGGTGTCCCGAGGCAATCCCAAGAAGAGTTTTCCAAGTCCTTCAAGACAAAATAGAAAGTTTCCATGTTCTCAAGTGGTTTACGTGGCCCTGCTGCCCTAATCTCATTACAAAATGACAGCAGTGTCTTCAGTTTCTCACCACTATGACTAACACATACTTACAATGAAGTTTGCATTTGCACATATACTGATCCATCTACCTTGTTTACAGCAATAAGAAGTAATCTTTTGGCTCTGTGATGCATCCGGCTGCCTTCTCGCATGCAATAATTTTTTTTAAAAGCAGGCACTCTAACAGTTTGGATGCAGGACTGTAAGAAATTGGGTTACCGGTTGAGGGGGTAAGTCCATACTGAAGTACACCACAATCTTTGTCAGTTTGAAGTCACAAGCAAACACTAAATTAACCTGTGCTCAATCATTAGCTAGCTTGGCACTAAGCAGTCAGGCTTAACTCAGAGACAATGCATGAAGTATTTGTGCAACACTTCAGACGGTGAAACCAGTGACAACACATCATTAAAAATATCCCACACTATTTTAGAAGACTATAGTCAATTCTAATAAATAAATCAAGACCAAAATGACAAGAATCCAATCAGTGAAACCGGAGATATGCAGGTTTAAAGTTTGCAGTAAAAAATAGCACCCAAAAGCACAAAGCATCAACTATGCATATCTGGTCGTGCCAGACCGGGACAAAGTCACAAGTTCAGGTCGACTGCGATGGAGCCCTGGCTAGCTACAGGGTCCCAATGAGACCTGCTGCACAAAGTTCCTCAAATCCTTCTACGTGGAGCATTGAGAGGGTCCACGTTGAAGATGCGTTGCACTGCTGAAGTGATCCATCGGTTCCAAGATGCGACAAGGCTGCTGTGTGAGGTCCTACATCATCATCGAGGATCACATTGATGAAGTCTTGAGATGCAAAGTCCAGTGTCTAGGTTGTGCCATGCAATCGGGCGATGCAAGGGTTCTGAGGAGTCAAAGGACTATAAAATAAAAAATAAGGTCAAGATAATTAAAATACTTGATCATTGTTTAAAATAGTGTGGACTTAATCATTATCAGCAAAGGTGACTATTGTTGTTACAACTTTCTAAAAGTGGCATTTTCAAGATTGTAATTTTAAATCTAACATTACCTGAAAATGGGATTTCTCATTACAATTCCAAAGACTCCAAACATGAACTGGTTACCTGTGACCATTTGGGGACTGCAGATTATTAAATGTAATAAGGTAACTCCAATGTTATCCAATGGGAGAGGTAGGCCTTGTAGTAGTGAAAAACAAATGTAAGAGTTTTTCACTACCAGGACAGGGAAAACTTAAAAGTACATATCCAACTCTATAAAATAATTGCACCCTGCCCTTTGAGCTGTTTAGGGCCTACCGGAGGGGTGACATATGTATTAACTAGGAAGGTTTTGGCCTGGTAAAAGATTTACTTTGTCTGGTTGGAAAAGCAGTAGGGCTACTGAAGTGGAATGCACAATCAAAGCTGCAGACCCACTGGTAGCATTTAACCCCTTCGCAAGAGGCGGCAATTCCGCCGCAGCGCTGGGGGGGTCGGGCCGAGCGGCGCTCGGCTGCTCGTGACGGAGCCGCTCCGTCAAGAGCCGCGGTTGCGCTGTGCTCATGACGGAGCGGTTCCGTCATGGCCCCGCCCGCATAATAAAACGCGCCGCGCAGGCGCGAAATCAGCGCCGCGCAGGCACGGCAGCAGGGCCATGACGGAACCGCTCCGTCATGAGCACAGCTCAGCCGATGCTCATGACGGAGCGGCTCCGTCATGAGCATGGGAGGGGGTTAATTTACAGTCCCTGGGTACATGCAGTAACACTTCACCAGGGATTTAGAAGTAAATTAAATGTTCCAATTAGATATAAGCCAATCTTTCCATGTTTAGAGGAGAGAGAGCACAAGCACTTTAGCACTGGTTAGCAGTGGTAAAGGGCACAGAGTCCTAAGTCCAACAAAAACGAATTCAGCCAAAAATAGGAGGGGTGGAGGCAAAACATTTGGGGGTGACCCTGCAGAAAGAGCCAGGTCCAACAAAAACACTACATGGTGACACACTGCAGGGAAACTGCAGCATCTGCAGTGTCAAATGTTTTCTTTTGCAGAAGATTTTTAAAGCAATCTGCTATGGTGTTTGCTGGCCTGCGATATGGCCTACATTCATCAAGGGCTTGGGGAAGACACAATCTAACTTCTAGGTGGGGATGTGTGGTTCCACATACAGCAAGAGCTTGTGAGTTCATCTGCCCCATATTGTTTCGCTGAGAAAATCTTGCTTGAAACCTGTTAGCAGTGGCACAAAAAGGCAGATTTATCTCAGAGGAAAGGGTCCCAGCACTACCCAAAATGTCCCCTGAGTGAAGAAACCATTTGGTAAAATTCTCAGACAAGTTCATTAAAGTGCATTTGAATTTTATATTTAACATATGACAAAAAAGACAAAAATAGGATAGGTCTGTAAAACTGCATTTTATTAAATTAAATGTCAAAAAGTACACAAGCATGATGTTATCAAAGTCAATTGAGCTCTTTGTGTTCTGTGCAATCCCAAAAGTGACCACCGGAAGCCTTTTTTCCTTCCAAATGCAAAGCAACGGTTAATAGCCCACGCTACTGCATGCACTTTCACAATGGTCAGCAAAGCAAATTAAGGGGCGAAAGGGTTCTTTTGAAGATTCCCAGGCAGGCATCTATGCAGGGTAGAATTTTCTGTTCTTCTACTTCTATGTCACAGCCAAAACAAAAGCCTCCACTTTTCCAAGAGTTGGGTTCAATACTAGAGCTCTCAGACTTCCCAGAGAGGGCTTCTAGGATGCCAGACACACACAGTGAGTGGAAGTTAGGATGAACTCCTCACAGTTTTCTCTTTAGTCCCAGTTGGTCAACTGATAATTTCACAGAAATGCTCTTTCTTGCTAAAACCTTCAAGATTTCCATGAGATTCTCACTGGAGACTAGAGCGTAGTGAGTGCCAGACAGTTTCAAACCACTCGTATTTTCCATGTTAGGGCTTCTTTTTCCTTTTCAGTCACAAAAGCAGTACGATGCCAGCAATTCATATGCCTTTGAGAGTCTCGTTCACTCCTTGTTTCCAGCTAGCTTCTGCCATAATAGCTGACCAGCGGTTCCACTCTCCTGTTACTCTACTCCTAGTGTTGTTCTGCACCCCGTCTCGACGATATCTGAACTTGTCTTGTTCATGTTCTGTCTCCCAGATGTTAGGAGAGCTAGATTATGATACTGTTGCTAGTGATGGCTGACTTAAGCCTGTATCCACCATCTGTTCAGTTGTTTTCATAATTTATGGTGAAAACTCTTTTGAATGGTAATTCCTGGGAATTTTCAGGATGGCATAAATCTTCGGTCTCCCAAAGGAACTCCACTCCTTTTAACCTAGGTGGGTCTGTTTGCTAGCCACACCTCCCACAGCAGACCTTCTTGGATCCTACAGACACTAGTTTAAAACCTCCTGTCGCGTGCCTCCCAGAAGAAGGTATTCACCCTATGTCTCTTGTATGATATCGGGGTATCTCCTTGGTGCTCCTCTGAAGTGCCTGTCTTCTCATCCTGACATCCTTAATCCTTGAGATTACTTCCCTTCATACCTTCCAGAGATGTCCCAGAAAGTCCTCCTTCATTCCCTTTGGATTATCATAGGCCTAATTAAGGGTCATTATGATGTAATCTCCTTCGGCTTTGGATCAAGGTAAGCCCACCCTCCTACAACTATTAAAGCACTATAGAAAAAGGTACATTTTATTCTTGCAGATGCAATGCATAGAATGAAAGATGCACATCAAATTATGATTGCCACAAATAATCAGTAAGCCATTCACCATGTCAAATGAAGTTTATCATTGACAAGGGCCAACTGCTGAAGGCCACCACCATGAAAGGTCTTCAGGATATACCTAAAGCCAGTCTTCTAAAGTAAGCCCCATGGATGGTGCATGTTTGCACTGAGGTCCACATGTAACATTTGACTTTACACCAATAAGATGGCCTTTCTGAACATTTGTATATACCATATCTAGTCTTCCTTCATTTTTAAGGGATGAGACAGAGCACATGCACTGAGAGGAACATCAACAAACTCCAAGTGGAGCTCAGTTGAATGCCGAGAACAGTCATGAAGGTAAAGGAGGGCGACATAACTTTATTCTCATAGGTGATGTGTATCTATTACATCTATTTTGACAGAGAAAAATGGGGCTGATTTAGTGTTTGAGGGCAGACTGCCGACATCAGAGTGGTAGAAAACATTACATCTGCCACTGTGAAGAACTACCTCCAGCCAAATGTAGAGATCACCATTGGCATATTGATGAGCTCTGTACCTTCAGAGGAACCACCCTCACCATGGTTCCGTTAAAGGTACCAAATCTTTGGTGGGCAAATGAAGTCAGTTTTGGAACTAACGACTAAACCTTTTGTTTTTCAAAACCAAATGTCTAAAGTGAGAGTTTGTTATCGAAAAGAAAATAACTAATGACTGCCACACCCAGAGAGTTTTTTTTGCCAGGGTGTTGAGGGTCATTACTTGTATTTTTCTGTTCATCAATGCTGGTAGTGACAAACAGAACAAGCATTAAGTTTCGCCTATGTGGCTATGTGATTTATAATAAGCTGTGTTTTTGTTGTATGTTGTAGCTTGCTTAGTAGTTTTAATTTAAGTTATGGAAAGTCTGTCAAAGTGTTATGATTAGTTTATGTGCAAAAACGCAATAAATTGTGCTGCTACCAGTGATATAGTGTGGGTAAGTAATAGCAAGGTTTTGAATTATTTCATGTAATAGCAATATTATGTGCTTTGAGGAGTTCTGACAACTTTTGGGTCTGTTGTCACTGCACCTGCTGCACCACTCAAATCATGACCCTCTTGTCTGCAAGGTAACTGCACTTGTGACTGCCTGTTTATTAGTAAAATATAGCTATTGTAGGTGTTTGGTAGGGTGCCTAGAGATTTTGATCCTTATGTCACTGCACCTGCTGTACCAATTAAATGATCCTGTCTGCAAGGTAACTGCCTATTTAGTTTTACATTTGAGCAATAATCTGGGTTTAGCGGGGTCCCTAGAGATTTGGCCCTAGTGCAACTGCCCCTGCTGCACCATTCAAATCAAGTCCCTTTTAACTGCAAAGTAACTGTAATTGTGACTGCCTGCTTATTAGTCAAATATAGCAATATTACGTGTTTAGGCGAATACTGACAACCTTTGGGTCCAGTACTACTGCACCTGCTGCACCATTCAAATCATGACTCTGTTGTCTTCAAGGTAACTGCACTTGTGACTGTCTGTTTAGTAGTAAAATATAGCATAGCACTTATATATTAACTTTATTTTTAATGAGCAATCCCCCAGATTCATCAAGCCCAGATTCTGCGAATTCTAATTTGCGAAAAATACCGAATCGCAAATTAGAAATCGCAGAATGGGATGCATCAATAAAAGCTAACCAAAAATGCAATTCGCAGTCTGCCGCAATCGCCGATTGCGAATTTTGCTAAATCCTACAAAAATCGCAGAATCGCCTGTTTCCCATGTTGAAATTGCGATTTCACAATTACCGAAATCGCAAATTGCAATCTTGCTAACTGCGAGATCGCAAAAACGGGAAGGCGCATTTCGAGCACAATGATGACATCACAACAAGGAAATAGGCAGTTCCCTCACTCATTCTGAACACAGAGCTTGAGAGTGGAAGAAGCACAGCACAGAGCTCCATCAGACACACCCTGCAGCCCCACAACAGGACAAACATCCAAAACCAGAATATCCCAGGAAGCAGCAGGAAGCAGTGCACCTGGCAGAAAAAGAAAAATTAAATTTTCAGAACAGGAGCTGGAGTTCCTCATCGATTGTGTAAGCAGGGACCATGATAGGCTTTTTGGGAAGCAATCCCGGAAGGTGCCTGAAGCAGACAAGAGGCGCATTTGGCAGCGTATCAGGGCTAAGGTAAACTCTGTTGGAGTGACCCAGCGCTCTATTGATGAGCTAAAGAAGAGGTGGTACGACCTCAGAGGCCGTGCCAAAGAGCGCATTGCAGAGAGGCTGGCGGAGCAACATCCCACGGGAGGAGGAGACCCCACAGAAGTGCCCAACACACCACTTGAAGACCTTGTGGAGGACACCATCAACCCTGCAGCCTGCGTGGCGGTCACACAGCTGGACACCTCCCGACCCACCCAACAATCCCAAGGTAAGAGCCATGCTACTGTGACCCCGTCCCCTAACAATGCCCATGCCCCCAGAGCCAGCCATTTGATAATCACAGTAATGCAGGCCATGCACATCAGAAATGCCATATTGCATTGTGGGACCTGTAGTGTGAAAATAGTTCCCTGATAGCCACACACAGCCAGACCTGTCAAGTGAAACATGTCCCTAAAGCCAGTCAGGGAATGCAAGCCTGCATGCATGTCACAGCATCCCATGTGCAAGATTCATATCATTAATCATGCACCCATTCATATCACAGGTTCTGCAGAACCACAGAGCACAGACAGCGAGGCACTCCAAATTGAGGAGAACACAGAGGACACTGAGGGAGAGAGCCATCCTGCGCCACGACCTGGACCTTCAAACACACCTGCACCAGTACCACCACCTTCCCATGTGAACAGGGCCACCCCTGCAGCCGCAGGAGGGGAGCAACCACCCCATGCGTCACACATGGCAGTGGAACAGGCCACACCACCACCCAGGAGGCAGACACGGCGCACAGCCACTGTGCGGTCACAGTCGAATGGCCGGATGAGGCAGCAGCGCACTGTGGCAACACGGGCTGACTGGGGGCAACATGATCAAGATACAGGGCTTGGCATCGAACGCCGGATGCTAGCTGTCCATCAAAAGCAGGCATGGCACATGGCAGCCATGCAGCTGCAGCTTTACAAGACAGCGCGCAACGTGAGCCAGCTCACCGAAAGCGTGCAGGTGTTAACGGCTGCAGTGAGGGAGAACAGCCAAATCTTGGTGTCACAGCAGGACATCAGCCACCGCCGCCACCGCCAGCTGCTGACCCGGCACTCAGCATACACCAGGTCAAACCACCTGATCTGGAATGCTACCTCACAACTGTCACGGCGCTCCGTGGCAATGCAAATCCAGATGGTGCAATGCTTCCAGGATGTTGCTAGGGCGTTGGAACAGGTCACAACCGCTGTCCAAAACCAGCAGGTGTGTGGCCATGCCCATGCAAGGGGGGGGGGGGGTTGATGATGCCAGTGAGGGCACATCCAGTCTGAGCAGCCTGTCCCTGTCGGTGGTACAAGAACGACGCCGCAGTACCAGGCCCACTGCAGCATCAAGGGCCGATACTGGTGAGGTGGATGTGGAGAGGCGACAGGACGCGTCCGGCCGGAGGCGCTAGAGATTGACTATTAGCAGCAGTGCCATGCTAAAGTACCAAGCAGGCCTGCTTCGCAATCATGGGGCTGTATGATGTAATACAGTTTTCATGTCTTCTGAACACAAAAAGTAAATGAAAGATCCTGTTTACATAATAATAAGAATCTATTTCAAACGCAAATCCGACTCATGTCATTATTTTATTTGGCATGCATGAGCGCAGTGTTGTGTGAGGGGTATGGGAGCACTAGAAATAATTCAGTGTGATGTTGTTGCGACGCCTGTGTCCTTCAGCAGGATTCTCCCTGCGTGCATGAAGCACATGTGCAGGTGGGCGGTTGTGCCCCTCCGACTCACTGCCAGAGATCTCCACAGGTATCCTCCGCTTGATAGCAATATTGTGGAGTATGGCACACACGGCCACTATGCGGCAGCAGACCTCAGGCTGGTATTTGAGGGCCCCACCAGTCTTATGTAGGATGTGCAATCGGCTCTTTAACATCCCAAATGTCCGTTTAATGACAATCCTGGTGCGAATGTGCGCAGCATTGTAACACCGTTCCTGTAGTGAGGCAGGGTTGAAGTATGGGGTGAGGAGGTACTCACGGAGGCCATAGGCGGTGTCACCTGAAGGAAAGGTGCAGACGGTCAGTGCCTACATGGCCTTAATGTACTGTGTGTGGGCATGTGTACTTACCTAGGAGGTGTCCTTCGCCAAAGTCACCCCTGGCCAAGCGGGTGTGCATGCCGCTGTGTCTGAATATGAAAGAATCATGCATGCTCCCCGGGTATTGGGCCACTATGTCGGTGATGATTGTCTTTGCATTGCAGACGATCTGGATGTTGAGTGAGTGGTAGGACTTGCGGTTCCGGTACATGTATTCTGTCTCAGCGGGTGGGCAGATATAGATGTGGGTACAGTCAATGCATCCAATTACATGGGGGAATTGCACAATGTTGTAGAATTGAAGCTTTGTTTGATTTAAGTCCTGTTGGGTGGTTGGGAAGGTTATGTAATGGTGTATCCGGGTCAGCATTGCATCAAGGAAACTCTGTATGCAGTGGGACAGTGTGCTCTGGGAGATCCCCCCTGCAACTGCTACTATCCCCTGGAAGCTTCCGGAGGCCAGGAGGTGCAGGCAGCACAGGACCTGGACATGGGTGGGCACGGCATTGGTCCTCCTTGTTGGATGCTGCATCAGGGGGTCAAGGTCTCAGATGAGCTTGGTTATCATTGCCCCATTTACCCTGTATTTTGAGTAGATCTCCTCTTAAGTCTGGCCCAGGAGTGTGATCCGCAGCCAGAAGATGCGCTCCTGGATCCTGCGTCGGTTCCTGGCTGCAGCCTGGAGCCTTTGTCGCCTTACCACGATGTAGAGTCCTGGCATTGTGAATGTCCTCATGCTCCTACTGTGTCTCCTTAAGTGTTTTGTTTTTCCCCGCACATGTATCTTGTTAGAAAATTATTTTTTTTTTTCCAATTGCACTTTATGGTTACCACATGGTTTGACTTCTCCTTAAATAGTGCCTCGCTAATAGCGATTTTGGGGTTTTTCGCAAATAGCGATTATTGATGAATTTGCTTTGCGAATATTTTGCGAGTTCGCAAATGATTTTGCAGAATCAGTGGAACATTGCTATTACAGAATCGCAAAGGGGGTTCCACGTTGATTCTGCGAATTTCATTGCGAACTCGCAAAATATATTTTGCAAATTCGCAATTTGGTTGTTTTTTCTATCATGAATTGCAGGATCAGTAATTGCGATTGCAATAGCTGTTTCGCAACTTTTGCGATAGCAATTTTGGTTGCTGAATCTATGCCAATGTCTATTACATTTAGAATTTGATCTAAATGACCAAATGGATTAAATTGAAAAAATCAATCCGATAATGCCTAGACAGTGCAAAGAAAGGTACTGAGGAATGAATAGGAAATGCCACAAATGTTCTAAGACTAAAGCATCTGCTTTACACAACTAAGTAATTAAATGCAAGCATTCTAGCAAACTGGTAGAAGCTATCTGCCTTTTCCTTGGGAAGAGATCTTATCTTGGCAGTGTATGGGCCTTAAACAGTGTGAACAGCTTTAATGAAAGTATCATAAATACGTGCAGCCAGTGGAAGTTAAAAATAAAATCCACTTAAAAGCAAATTAATACAGTCATTTGGTTATGGGAACTGACAGGAGCCCCTTTTTAAGCTATATTAAATTCAAGAGATTTCACAGGCAAAGCGCAAGCGCAGTGCAGGAAAAACCTAAAAAGGCCATACGTCCATGAGCCCAAAATAGTGCCAATATAGTCTAATCAGACCCTCCAGGATTTCGTGGTTTGCCACAAAATAGGCACTCTTGTAAAAATGCAGCGATCAACAGGGCCCGCGAAATCGGCACTTTTGTAAAAATGCAGCGATTTTTACATAAGTGCCTGTGAAAATTATATATATGTATTGGTGCAATGATTTGTGAAATATGCTGATGGGTTAGAAGGTTTGGAGACTGCTGTTGTAGGGGGAAGTGCATATAGAGCCCAGAAGCCATAAGTGATGGAATGTAGGAAATGCTGATTACAAATAGTAGAGCAAGCAAGATTAGGGTGCTAGGGAAAGGATTGGCTTCGAAAAGGGTGGTCATGCTCTTCTCCATGCACATTGATCAGTGGTCATTACATGTGAGATGCTGTATATTGTCATCTTGGGCAACAGATTTGAATACCAAAATGAAGCTCTCATTCATTGATATAAATTGTACAAAAGTTAAGTCTATGCTTTTTTGTTTCATATTCTGTGTCATAATAAAGTGATACACTTTGTTGGGCATTTTGTCCAGTTGATTAGTCCTGTGACATTAAATATATGTCCCTTTTTTGGGGGAAAGGATGGGGTGAGTTAATTTCCACTGGTGCTTCCGCAGTTAGAAATTATGAAGAAGCCGCTCTGCATCAGCTTCCGTCATGTAGCACAGTAGGAAGTCTGCAGGATCCTCAGTCCTCAATCCAAGCTCCTTGAGAGAGAGAGAGAATGAGAGAAGGTGTCTGGCCCTGTATGTCTGTTGCACTTGTCGTCTATCCTGGATGAGTACTTATAATCTTTCTTGTATCCATATTCGCTGCCAGCTTCTAGTCTTTCTTCTATGACTAGCCAGTCCTGGTGGGTCATTGTAGGGATAAATAGCTATTTAAACACTCTATGTGAAATGAAAGACTCAGGTTTTTTACCATGTGAGACAATATAAATGTTAAAAACATATGTAAAACTATTTGAGTGTTGCACTTGTCAATCTCTGTAAAAATGTTAATCATGTTAGACTTGGTTTAGAAAACGGCAACTGGATTCTTTCCATGAGGCTGGCATTTTGGTGCCTATTGACTAAAGATGACGCCTGACCTAAAATGGACACCAATATTCCTCCTCACTCTCTATCGCATATGTTCTAGCTTCTGTTCTTGATTATTCTTTTCCTCCCTCTTTAGCACGCACAAGCTGTGACAGTGACAGCACGCTATTGCTGTTGATACTGTCACGTGACACCTTAACAGAAACAGTGCCCCAGAGTTTGGTACGTTATTGTATGGATGATTTTAGATGTTCTGAGTGGCAGAGTGAGAGACGTTATATTAGGACAGTGTGGCAGCAACAGGGCTCAAGAGTTATATATATGCTATTACCTACTGTGCAATAGTGACTGCACCAGATTCACCAACAGGGTGATAGTGTGACAGATAATGTGTTACATTTACTGACTAAATCACAAGCAGTGCTTCGCTATTATGTGCACAGACTGAGGTACAGTGAAGGAGATAGCACGTTAGATAAACTCAGGGTCATTGGAATGATCATATAATGGAGGGATAGACTACGCATCTGGTTTGACTACAAAACATCCAGGCAGTGATAAGATCAGAGGCGGCTCCTCCGCTATGGTGGAGGAGCGTAGCCTTCCACCCCAGAAAATGGCAGGAAAGGAAAATGAAACAATAATAAACACTCATTTCATTTTTCCTTTCCTGACGAGTCTTGGGGGCGGTTTCTGGGTGGTGACAGGCACTGAGGGTAGTGATAGTGTACTCCCTTCACGGTGCGTGACGGTTTGGGTAGTGCAAAATGTGCCATGCCAAGCCACTGGTGACATTTGGTACTTGCAATTAAGAAACAAAGCACATTTCCTTCACTCAGTGTTCAGAATTACAAGCTGCCCTGGTGGTCCCAATGAGGACTTGTTTGAAGCTTCACGCCCAGTCACAGGTCCAGGAAGCGGGATACAGTCTTTCAAATGTCTCCCTCTCTCACTCGGTGTGTCGATTACAAGAATGGGCTAAGCAAATGGAGGATTGCATTTCCAAGGGAGAGCAGCCTTCACCTGTGGGCTGCTTCCACGGTTCCATATCCCACGATGCCTATTTCAAAATGGAATACTCTGCTAAAACAGTTTCCATTGTTGTAAAGCTGAAAATGGATGATTATGAGTAAAATAAAGTGCCGCTAAATTTCCATATTTGTGTCTGATGCCCTTACCCCAGCAGACATCACTCCACTGTGCCATCGGAGTAAGCTTTTCATCGATGGAGCCAAGAGGTGCACGGCTGACGAAAAGCTCTCAGTCTGCCCAACTGCAAATAGGCCGGGCAGACCGTGTACTTCTTCAAAATTGTGATGGAGTACCCTGTCCACCAAACTCTAAATCAGACCCATAGTTGTTTCATCCAATAGTGGCCATATGGCACCCATCACAGGAACCAGCTGTTGCTAGGAAGCAACTCCACTATCATCCAAATCCCAGACTGGCTAAACCTGCTGCCCTCTGCTGGCCGCAGTCTGAAATTCAGGTCCATCAGAGAGCATAGGCATAGGGAGAGGCAGTAAATCAGTTACTATGAAGTCAAGTGTAAAATTATGCAGTTGCAAAGCTATTACTATAAGATGATAATATTCTTGGTATTAGCTGTAGTGAGCTTGCGTATTAGGAAAACGGGACTTACTAAAAGAGCTTTTTTGGCAATGTGGCGGGGGTGGTGCTCGACAGAGCCAGTGTGGCTAAGGCGAACTTGAGCAAATACACCCAAATCTGCTCCTTTTGGTTTCTGTACCCCCTCACAGAGGTCCCCCAGGGGTGCATGTTCGCCTGCTAGCCTCGCCCCGGGAGCCAATCACGGCCATCCAGCCTCTGCTCGGATTGGCCAGTCGTCAGGCGCCGTAATAAACACGCCGCTGTATTTCATCTGTAATTCCTTCCTCTTGTCTCTTCCAACCCTCACAACCGGTTAATTGTTCCCTCGCGCTCCGTGGCCTGTGTGCGCACCAAGCGAGGCCCTTGTCATTATTAAATATTTACTCCCGCTCCGCGCCTTTACCTCCGTCCTATTAATTTCCTGCACACCGTCGATTCTGTTAATTATTTGGAAAATTAAAAAGTCTCCGGAGCCCTCTCTCGCATCTTGTGGGAACATTTCATATTTCCTTCTGAGAAGGAAAGCAAGAGGCTGAGGCATATAAATCACACAGACAAACGGTAAAAAAAAGCGTTACCCGAGCAGTAATCTGCTGCTCGCCCACTTCCCCTGCGCCGCCTGCGTGGCTCTCCCCGGCCTACCCTCACTGCCTCTCTCTTTCCCCCTCTCAATTTACCTTGAATCTGTTTGCTTCTTCCTCACATCTGTACTCAGCTTTTATTCTATGTATTTCTGAGTCTCTTTTCTTTCCTTTACCCTTTTCCCTTTCTCTCTCTTTTCTTTTCTCTTCTTTCTTCTTTTCTCATGTCTTTCTGTTGCTTCCTCCTCTATGTTTACCTCGATCTTTTCTCTCTGTCTGGATTTCCGGTCAATCGTCTCATTAATCACTCTCCTATCTCCCCTCTCTTTTACACTGCCTTTTCCTTTCAATTTCCCCTTCTCCTTTCATGACTCTTTTCTCTGGTTTCTCTTCCCTCGTATCTTTCCATCTTTCCCTCTTCGTTAATCTCTTCTCATTTTCTCTCTTGTCTCTCCTCTTCGTCCTTCTTCCCTGATGTCTCTCTTTCTCTCATACACTCACTCCTCGAAATTCCACTTTCCACTTCTGAATCCTTCTTATTTTTCCTCCATGGGATCTGTTGTCCACAACTTTCATTCCTTCTAGCCCTCTTTTGCTTACCTCTCTTTTTCCTACCCCTATTATTTCCATATTCCTCATTATTTCCCCTATCGCTTTGCATTTTCATCCTACTTTTCCATTCTAAGCGGCCTATTTACAAACTCAGGGGCATATTAACAAGATGTGTGTTAATAAAAGCACATCGCACATTTCCATATCGCCGGATTTAATCGCCGTGATAGCGCGTAATTATCAATGCGCAACGCGTAGGTGAAATTAAATCCGGCGATAGTCGGCAATAGGGAACATTAGCGCATGAAAACAAGCATTGTTTTCACGCGCTAATGTGTGCCTTGATAATATGGGGGGGTGGATTCAGCTTTATGATCCACACCCCCATGTTATCAATGCCTAACACCTGATCAAAGCAGTCGTTGGGAGAAGGAGACCTGCGATAAACTCAGTCTTCTTCTCCCAACGCCTGCCTTGATAATAGGGTGTTAACACCTCCAACCACATTTTACATGTGGTTGGACGTGGGATCGCCCACCCTGCATCCCATTAGCGTTATCTATCGCCCCCAGCGCGGGGCGATAGATGACATCAAGAATACGTCTCTAACTCGGGTTAGAGACGTATTGGGAATAGTGCGATAAAAAAATGCGTGAGCGCACCCACAAATAGTAATCCCATTGCTATTCAGCCACAAAGGGACTGAAAATCAGTAGTAAATTACTCCAGCTCAGAGCTAAAGTAAGGCCAGCAGCACACATGCCCAATTACTGGTACTGCAACACTCTCCTAAACAACATAATGTAGGTAGGCATTTTCAAAAATCTAGGAAATAAAGTTAAATTAAATTATTTAAAATAGTTAAAAAAAAAGAAATCACTATAATGTAAGGTTTCAGAATATATGCAAATAAAGCATATTTATTATTATATTTGTTAACAAATTAATGTAAGAATACATATTAATAAAATATAAATACGTTTCTTTGAATTAATCCTAAACATCACTTTTAACAATAATGAATACTGTACGAAAATGCGGAAAATGCTCAAAATGTGATGTACACTATTGTCTCTTTCTATGAAGTTAATAAAAAGTAAAAAAAGAACAATAATGAATACTGTGTGTGTATATATATATATATATATATATATATATATATATATATATATATTCCCGGTGCAGGCTGGTCTTACGGACAAATTCACGGCGCATTTTCGAACCCATTGGAGGGTTAAAATTACTAAGGGAACCACAAAGACCAGCCTGCACCGGGAGTGAACCTTGAACTCTTAAAAATGAAGCCCATTAATGTTTTCCGGCGGGTCCGAGCCGGGAGGATGCACCATCTCCAAAAAACAGAAAAGGAGACCGCAGAGACACCGGACTGTCCACTGTCTCTAATGCGGAGCAGCAGTTTCCTCGTTAAATATCCGGCACAAGCATCCTGGAAACCCACTGGAGGGTAATAAATATACGGACAAATTCACGGCGCATTTTCGAACCCATTGGAGGGTTAAAATTACTAAGGGAACCACAAAGACCAGCCTGCACCGGGAGTGAACCTTGAACTCTTAAAAATGAAGCCCATTGGAGGGCTATCAAAAAGGATAAAATGTCGGAGGTTCCCTGCTCGACAATGCAGCCGCTTCCAAGCCCGTGAACAAGGGGATAGGCATCTCCGAAACGCGTTGGGCGCTTGAAATTACCTGGATGTAAAATGCCGGCATGCCTAAAATAAATTCAAGTTTTGAACAAACTGCTGCTGAGTGGCGTCCTCATGCACGGGCGTTTCTAGGAGGAATGTTTTCCGGCGGGTCCGAGCCGGGAGGATGCACCATCTCCAAAAAACAGAAAAGGAGACCGCAGAGACACCGGACTGTCCACTGTCTCTAATGCGGAGCAGCAGTTTCCTCGTTAAATATCCGGCACAAGCATCCTGGAAACCCACTGGAGGGTAATAAATATACGGACAAATTCACGGCGCATTTTCGAACCCATTGGAGGGTTAAAATTACTAAGGGAACCACAAAGACCAGCCTGCACCGGGAGTGAACCTTGAACTCTTAAAAATGAAGCCCATTGGAGGGCTATCAAAAAGGATAAAATGTCGGAGGTTCCCTGCTCGACAATGCAGCCGCTTCCAAGCCCGTGAACAAGGGGATAGGCATCTCCGAAACGCGTTGGGCGCTTGAAATTACCTGGATGTAAAATGCCGGCATGCCTAAAATAAATTCAAGTTTTGAACAAACTGCTGCTGAGTGGCGTCCTCATGCACGGGCGTTTCTAGGAGGAATGTTTTCCGGCGGGTCCGAGCCGGGAGGATGCACCATCTCCAAAAAACAGAAAAGGAGACCGCAGAGACACCGGACTGTCCACTGTCTCTAATGCGGAGCAGCAGTTTCCTCGTTAAATATCCGGCACAAGCATCCTGGAAACCCACTGGAGGGTAATAAATATACGGACAAATTCACGGCGCATTTTCGAACCCATTGGAGGGTTAAAATTACTAAGGGAACCACAAAGACCAGCCTGCACCGGGAGTGAACCTTGAACTCTTAAAAATGAAGCCCATTGGAGGGCTATCAAAAAGGATAAAATGTCGGAGGTTCCCTGCTCGACAATGCAGCCGCTTCCAAGCCCGTGAACAAGGGGATAGGCATCTCCGAAACGCGTTGGGCGCTTGAAATTACCTGGATGTAAAATGCCGGCATGCCTAAAATAAATTCAAGTTTTGAACAAACTGCTGCTGAGTGGCGTCCTCATGCACGGGCGTTTCTAGGAGGAATATATATATATATATATATATATATATATATATATATATATATATATATATATATATATATATATATATAAAAGAAGGAGAGAACTCTGGGTAGTTCCCAAGTTTAGGTGGAAGGCCGCTCCTGTATAGAGCACCCTCAACACCAGCGACACTCTAAAGTTGCTCACCTCAAATGTCTGCTTTACTATCAAAGTTTTTAAGCGTAGGATTACCACAGTGCTATCCACGCCGCCGTTATAGAAATGGACAAAGTCTTTTGCCATTTGTGCAGCAAAATCTTTAAGCATAGGATTAGAACAGTGCTATCCACGAGCTGTAATATGACAAAAGCCCTTTACCACTCCAGGTACAGTATTACAGCTTTGGATTGGTAAAATACCATAAAAGCCAACCTGAAATGAATAAAAGTAACCCCTGACAGGTGTTTCGCTGTCATTACAGCTCTTCAGAGAGGTTTAGCTTTGTCGGAACACATGGAAGCACCCAGTATAAGTCAAAACAATTCCCTTGCAGGCATAGAGTGACGCATAAATTATGCAAAAAAGAAGGAGAGAACTCTGGGTAGTTCCCAAGTTTAGGTGAAAGACAGCTCCTGTATAGAGCACCCTCAACACCAGCGACACTCTAAAGTTGCTCACCTCAAATGTCTGCTTTTCTATTGATGGAGCGAGTTTCAGAAATTATTTTATTCTGGCTCGCGAAATTAATTCTCTGTAGCATGAACTAATTTATTAATGAATTGTTGCATGATTTATTGTATTAATCAACCTAGATTAAAAGTTTTACTTCACATCACACGCAGGATTAATATTAATGTGCTCATGTTGTATTTGCGAGTCTGTTTTGTAACACATAACTAATATTGTTTTGTTCAACCTATTGTCTTTGTCAACATTAATGCGGCTGATCATCTGGTGGCATGTGCTTTTATTATGTGTGCTTAAGTGTTTGTCTATGTTGTGACTGTTTATCCATGTTGTGTTCGTCTATCTTTTTACTCTTTCAGATATATGAAGTATCCAGCTGGACTTTATGAAGAATGGTAGATATTAAATGTGCTGCTTTATTTGTGCGCTTCTGCTAGGTGACATATATGCTTTAGCTGCAGTTTTCTGCCGCTAAACTGGCGATAATTTTAACACCGTTCTTGATAATATGTCCCCCCTGTTACCAGTGCTGTCACATCTTTTCATTTGCTCTACATTTAAAATAAAAGTATAATATATAATAATATTTAACGTAAAAATAGCTTTACTAACTTTTTTGAGTTAAATAATCCTTTTTACTTTATTACTTTTCCCTGGAGTTCACCATAGGGAGTTTCCGCAGTAGGGGCTGAGACCTCCGTATGGTAAAGTATAGGGAAAACTAAAATATTTTTGTCCAGTTACTGAAAAATGGAAGAGTAAATTAATTACACCTGAAAATTATTCATAAGCGTATGTTACCTTTGTGAATAGGCATGTCTGTCTTTCTGTACCCCATCGCGTTTTTCCTTCTATGTTCGCCACTCTCCATTTATGCCCTTGTATCCTGCATCTGTTTAACTTCCCCTCATCACTATATTTTCTCCAGCTTCCTCTGCACCTGCAGTGTGTCACTGCCACCGACTTACTGCAAGAGAGAGAGAATTAGTCTGCCTGTGTTTGAATGCAACACCGAGAATTCGTCTACTTGGTTTATTGCGTGTGTTTACATTTTACCTGGGCATCCCCGATCCTATGAACTACCAAGATGCTAGAAAACTAGATGTACGGGCGTGGACTACGTATGGTGCACACAACCGGGAAAGAGGTTTGGAAATGCTGTAAATGTACAACTTTCGGGACCAGTATTGGAAAGGGGAAATAACCACTTCAGGAACCCATTAATTAGAATTTAAGGAGTGACAGCAGAATCTGGGAGGTGTCACGAGGAGAGGAGTCTTAAAAAGCAAAGTCTGACAGTCAACCTATACATTTATGTTTTTTAAACTCTGCAAAGAAATTGTCAACAAGGACATATGTGACAGTAAATATGCTAACGTACTTAACAGCCTGTATTTTAAAATAAGCTAGAGGGGTTAAGGCACCTGCTGCAGAGATCTTTGTGTGCCTAACAAGTTTCAGGGGATGATAAAAATAGTGAGGTAATTCTGGTGGTCAATGCGCTTGCTGGAGAGATCTGTATTTGGTCTAGTCGCAGTTTTGACCAGTAATAGAGTAGTATACACAGTTAAAGTGCTTCCTGCAAAACAAAGCGTGTAACATGCAGAGCACACATTTATATTTTGTGAGGATGGTTCAGTGAGTTACTGCTTTTGTCACAGATTCATTTCTGAATTGTATAATTCTAGCCAGTCGCGGCCAGCATTAATCACAGGCGGGGGGTTGCGGGGGGAAGGGGTCCTGCATTTTCTCGGCGCCTGCTTCTGCTCTCCTGCCTCCAGTAGGAACAGGAAGCAGGCGGCCTCCCTCCCCTAAGCCAGTCACAATGCTGCAATGGCAGTGTTGTGATTGGTCAGGACCACGCCCAGCCAGGCGCCCATGGGGAGGCCATTTTCTCCATGTAGGCTGCATTGCAGCCTGCATGGAGAAAGGGCAGAATGCGCATGACTGGAGGGCCGACCAAACCAGTCATGCTCACTCAGGAGTGGGCACACCACTCATCTCCTGCCCAGCCCTGATCGTAGAGCAGACCTGCTCACCCGCTAGTCCGCAACCAAACACTTCTGCTTTCTCCCACTGCGAGAAGCAGAAACATAAAATGGTAGTTTTACCATTTTATGTTTCTGCTTCTCGCACTGTGATAAAGCAGTAGGGCGATGCTCCTCCACCCTAGTGGAGGAGCCGCCCCTGGTTCCAGCATTTTATTTTTTATTTTTTTTATTTTATTTAATGCATTTTTATAAAGCACGGACTTTAACCGAAGGTGTCGGAGCACTGTACAATAGAACCAGTTACGTTATATGAGAGAAATGTTGCAGGAATAGAACAAACAAAAATAGCATGAACAGACTGTACAAGCAAAAGTAAGAATAAATATGACACATTTTACAATGACTAAAGAACTTCCTGGCGAACAATAGCAGGCCATAGAATCAAAACAGTGCAGGCAAAAGGAAAACAATTTCAAACACAGCAAGCACAGGATGTACAGCAAATGTAAATGTAAATGTACTGGAACTTATATAGCGCAAATCATCGAGCGGTTTCTAAGCGCTTGCTTAGGGAACCCGTCCTGGTATTCCCCTGTGAGATAACCCCGGCAGGGTATCCACAAGGTGAAAGCCAGGAATCCCGCCGCGAGGGGCCGTTGTGGAGATTAAGCAAGCTATTGCCCAGAGTCGCAGAGTGTGAACCCGTGAGTTGAGTAGGCACCGGAGCGAGAATTGTCGAGTCCATGGACATTTTAGGACTCAAGACCCCGCCGAGCCAGAAATATAAACATATGTGACAAATTTACAAAGACTAAAGAACTTCCTGGCAGGGTCTGAGAAGGAGGGAATTAGTTCTGAAAGTGTCTTTGGAATAAAAGGGATTTGATGTCCGCTTTGAAGATCTGGATGGAGGTGATGGCACGAAGCGAAGGAGGAAGCGAGTTCCAGATTCTCACCACATTACCTGAGAACGATTGTGCCAACAGTTTTTCTCTTTTGAAGGAGGGGGGTTCAAGAAGGAATTTTCCGCATTCCGAGAAGGTCTTGAGCCTCCATATTGACCTTTGGACTGGCATGAAGGAACTGCAAACACACCGCAAGGCATAGGTTTAGAACATTATTGTTTCTTCCCAATTTTCCTTATTCTAAAATTGCTAAACAAGGTTTCTTTGGGCAGTGATAAACTCTTATTAGTACAGATCACTCCAACCACTGCATTATGTTTCAATCTAGACTTTGTGTGTCTGCAGACCACGCACTCTTTAAAAAAAAAAAAAATGTATTTGTCAAATAGCACATATAACGCAGAGCACTGTAACCCAGAAACCTCTGCATACGAAATGTACATAATTCTGACTTTGACAGTTTTGATGAGCAAATAGGACAAGTGAAGAGCAATTAATTATCAACAAAACAGAAAAAAACTATAACCCCACGAACCCAACCCGCAACGTGCTAGCACCTACTCCAGAACAACACTAGGAAAGTAACAGCATTGTCCATACAAGCATGATCCATCATCGCCCAAGAGGCAGTGTCTTATGCCAACTAAATTGAGTGTGAAGTCGGGTCAAGGGACCTGGCCATTGAGACGGGTTCCAACTCCGAGCCGCAATAACCCGCCCATCGCTTCCAAATTTTAAAGTGTTTAAGCGGGTACCTCCTGGTCATAAAGATGGGAATCTCCAAGCCCATTCAAAAATCCGTGCCATTCTTCCACGCCGACACCAAGGGCGCCATTGGTGCCTTTCAGGCACTGGCGATATCCCTCTTAGCCAAGGTAAACCCTAGTAGCATAAGATGGCATTTTTACATATTGCCCCCAATTCCGTCCATAACATGCAGGAGTACCAGCTTCGACGAGCACAGACCACGCACCCTTAACATAGAATACCTACCTGTTTGCATTGACTGCCTAGTGCAACTCATCATCATATGTAACATTTCCTGTTCATTGACTTACACACTTGTATGAGTCATTGTCTCTGCATGATATATGTGTGAGTAATGTAACGCGCTTTGACGCCCCAAATTGTGATGAGTAGTGCCTTAAAATAAATTAAATAAAATAGTGTAATTTAAAACATTATTAGTGCAATTACTCATACAGATATATCTGACATTCTTACAGTGCATGCATAACTCCCTTTTACACACCGATGCTGAACTAAGTCAAAAACCTTCTCCTGTTCCTAGTGTTTCTTAAGCACTTGTGAAAGTTGTGGGCCTTTGTTTCTCTCCATTGCATTGGCATCTAGGTATTAGGGTCTAGATAGCCCCTAGCGAGGATGAGACTTCAACAGAGGTTGACTGATTGATGTGTGGCTTTTTTTTGCTGGAAGCGAAAATAAGAAATGCCCCTCTCCACCTGCATGCTGCTGCTCCAAATGAAGCAGACAAGGTGGAGGCGCTGCAGAATGTCACCCGCTATTGATTTAGCATCATTCATTGAGTCGCCCAGATGCTGGATCCGTCAAAAACATCTGCGGGCTCAGGGATCTGGCTGCACTGGTAGAGACACGTTTTTGGACTCATACACTGCTTGTTAAGTACACTGTTTGTGCAAACAAGCACATTTGTTTTACCTCTTTTTTTAACTTATGTTGGGTAAGCTATTCATGCAGGGACACCCAACTACATGACTCAGGACTTACCTAGCTGCTTCCAAGTGAATGGTGTGCTGTGCCCATGAAGGTGAACAGGGCCGGCTCTAGGCTCATGGTGGCCCTGGGCAGGGAGCGTAGGTAGGGGGCCCGGAAGAGGGGCCCATGCGGGGCCGAGCGCGGAGACCAGTGAAGAGGGGGGGGGGGGAGGGTCAGGGAGTTTAGAAGTGGAACAGAGCCGGAGGCCGCCAAATCCCTGCCAGGGGCCACCACGCAAATATGTATCCATCCTCAGAGGATTAATATATTAAGGATATATATTGGCATGGTGGCCCCTGGGGTTTGGTGGCCCTGTGCAGGTGCACAGCTTGCACATGCCTAGAGCCGGCCCTGAGGTGAATGCTGCAGTGTCTTTGGGTGGAGGCAAGGTTCCACGTGCTTACTCTTGTACTCTGTAATATAATATATTTAAAAAAAATTAAAGCATTCCAAATGGGATAGGGTGTAGTTGCACTCTATACTTTCTAGAGTGTGACAGGACAATGCCTAATGTTGTAATACGTTTATCTTCACCGGATATTGTTCCGGGCTATTAGAAAGTCAAAATATGTGCTGAATTCTGTGCCCTTTGTGTCTCCATCTCATACTCCCAGCACATAATGCATGTAGCTTATTATTAGGTGAAGATCTAGTGATCGGGGTCTGGGTTTCTGGCATTAAAACCCGGCAGAAAAATGTTGACTATCCGTATGTGATAGGTATGGTCATAGCATTTCCTGCTTTTGGGTTTAAACTTGTGGGATTGGGAGAAATATTACAAAATAAACCCACCAGTATGCAATTTCAATATAAACAGAAGATCACGTATTTCTTTGCACACACAGAACTACTCACAAGACAAATATCTCATGTAGGTGTTGGGACGGGAATGATGTACAGTGTGCCCATGCCCTGTGTGCCCACATTGAATACACCCGTGATCCTGATTTTTTATCTTTGGTCATGCCACACACTAATCGCCCATGCGCGCATTGGCCCAGGCCCGGTCTTTGACGATGATAGACTCTGGACCTTGTCCTGCCCCGAAGGGTCGCACCGAGCACACACTCATAGTGACAGAAGACTGCCATCCCTGTCGCTGGGTTTATACAAGGAGTGCAGTGGGAACAACCTACCATAGCTGGTGAATTATAGCGACAGGTCTTTTTACCTGTGAGATATGAAAACACACTCACAGACCCATTCATCTAAAGAGCCACTGCTCACGATGAACCCAGCATTCTGTGCGTTGTGCATGTGTGCTTGAATGGACGGTGTGGAATGCACAAGTGATATAAGCCTGGGCTTTCCATTTTGTAAACCCACAACCTGGACCAGAGTATAAGATGGAGGAGAGGTTGCTTTCCCCGGACAGCATATGTTTTTTGCTTGCACCCCCTAGTTGGGAGTGGAGAACAGTCTTCAGAAGTGCTAGGGCCCTTCCTGATACATCGGCTGTACTGCTGTTAGGTAAATGGCAGGGGGTACGGGGTGAGGCCTGCAGAACCTGCTGTTAGCCCTTTGAAAATGTGCAGAATCTTACGCAATCTTAAAGAGAAGAGTGTAACACACTGTACTGTATACAAGATCTGCCAAATGTATATTCCACTTATATTTTTTTCAATAAAAAAACCTTTTTAAATAAAAAAAAGAAAATGTGCAGAATCTTGTCTCTCTTCCTGATATCTGTGTGAAGGGCAGTAAGTAGATGAGTTCAGCCTGCTCACACATCTTTGTATTCCTGAGATGGACACTCCATCTTGAGACTGTGCTGCTGGGCAGAGCAGTGTTGAAGACTAAGCCCAGGTCTGGAAGACATCCTTGACAGGACACGTGACAGGGGAACCAACCCAGACCGGTTCCAAGGAAGCCTGCCCTGGAATACCCATCCTCAGTCTGTGAAACCGGTATAACAATGGGAGCCCAAGACCCATCCTTGTTTGTTGTTCTTGGTCTGTTCAACCAAGGTGGGGGTACTACGCAGATTACTCCGGGACTACTAAGAAGCCAATGGTTGGTGTTGTGTTGACAGCCAACTCCCCAGAGGTGGGGCAACATAGGCTGGAGTAAGGAAAGAAGGAAGAAATACTGGACTGTCCTGGGTGCCAAGAAATCCTGCCTGTGATCAAGGGAAGGCAGCTCCAACCCTGCAGGAGGAACTGATCATGAATGGAGCTTCTGTAATTGACTCTGGCGTAGGATCTGTTCGACAGAGACGCGCCAATCAGGAACACCAAAGGAATCACAGCACTGCCAGACTTGGCAGTGCGATCTTTGTCACTTATCCCCATTGTAACTGCCAAGGCACCTGGAGGTGAGGGCCCGAGTGGTAGGCAGGACTGAAGCCGGGATACGTGCTGTTGGCCCACGAGTGGACTGCATGACTACGCCACTGCCCAATACTTGTCCGGATAGAGTTACCATATACACTTCTTTGGCTAGTCCACATATATCTAAGTAGACTTTGGAGACTAAACACTACATTTCAGACTAAACTATAGATTCTCTACTCATGGTGATACCACCAACATTCAAATGAACTGACCAATGGTGCCTCAGAAAACTGAATTATAGAGGAGGACAAAAAGCACAGCACTACTCTTGGTGAATCTTTAGTTCCCAAAACGTGAAGGTAAGGCCCACAGACACCAACATTCTGTGGCTTCTGTTCCAGGGAGAATCTGCTTCAGATCCAAATAGAACCACACAGGACCAACACTTTGAACATGGCAGCAAGTAAAGTTGGTGGAAACGTACTCACAAAGGCGAGTCCTTTGCATAATTGTCTTCAGGCGCCTGCTTCAGATGTATCTGAAGCATGAAATTCTACCTGAGCGTACTGGTTCAGCAATACTGTGTCCTGACATCTATTAGAATGGTCCTCCTGAAAAAGGTGCATGGCTGTCAGCAGGGGCTAAAGAGAACCATTGATCAAGGCCTTCTTCAAAGTAAGCAGTTGAAAAAAGAAAAGAATCAATCGGAAGCAGACTCACGACACCACTCACCTGACAAAATGCAGACGGATGCGAAAAGTGAAAATCACTCAAGAGCTCTTGCAAAAAATCCTAATAGAAATCAGGCTCTAGGTAAGCACTATCAGAGCTAACTTCAAATCTTGCTTTAAGGAGTTAAAAAGAGATACTGCTTTGCTTAGAATACAAGTGAACAACCTTGAGAAAACGGTAGACAAGTGTGGCATCTAGCAACAAGTGTCTGTGATGCGGATATAGTATATCAGCCATGTAAGTATGAAGGCTGGCATACTTAAAGGTGTAAAGGAGATTACAACATATCTCCCTTACCAAAATAATATAACAAAAATATAACAAAAGAAAGGAAGCCTTTAGGAAAACAATAATCAACAACCGATAAAATAAAGAGATACACATTATTGCATAAATTAGTCATCAAATCTTACAGGAACTCTTCAGGGTCTTAATGAAAAAGGTTTACACAACACATCCTTAGAGTCAACCCCTAAAGAACAGTCACCACACTACACTGTGTCATCACTAGGCTTGAACGTGCTTGCCGTTCTCAGGCAAGGTCCGCCCCCCCACCGCGCCTGCGTTCCCTGCTGGTGCTCTGCCTGCTGCCCTCGCCGCTGCTGCTGTTGGAAGTTCGAGGCCCTCCTCCACCTGCAGGCTCCCGCCTGTGCCTCATCCCTGGTGGTCCAGTGGTGGGCGGTAAGTATCAAGTCTGACCTCTTCCTCTGTCCGTCTCTCTCTCTCCCGATTTCCCTCCTCCTGCTTGTCTGCTGCCCTTAATTGTATTTTGCCTTTAGCCTCTGCTCGTGTTATTTTTCATAAGCCTTTCTGCCTTTAGCCTGCTTGTTTTTCCTCTTAACTGTATTCTGCCTTTAGCCTCTGCTCATTTTATTTTTCATAAGCCTTTCTGCCTTTAGCCTGCCTGTTTTTCTCTCACTCTCTGTTGTTCACTGTTGTTTGTTTATTTTTCAGTGCCCTTCTCCCCCCACCCGCCCCCGCTCTCCTTTCCCGCCGCAGCCTTCCCTGCGGCCCGCCCCCATCCTCTCCCGTTTGCCACCCGCCTCCCAGCTGCTGCTCCTCCCTCCCTCCACCCTTCTTAATGCAGGCCGCTTGTCAGAACCTGAAAAAACTCTGTTATACTTTGCTGCACAGGAACAGAGATGCCTATTCCCGAATCCACCCCCAACAACAACCCAGAGCTCTATTTTCACGAGTCTCTAAATCGTTATCCCAGGGGGAAGGGGGATATTGGATAAAATAATAAACTGAGAGAGAGAGAAGAGACTGTCTGGGCTAACTCCCTTCAACCTGTCCGGCCTGCAGACTTTTAGCTGGTGGCTGAAACCTAATGGAAAGAAAAATATTAATACCTGTTATGTTCCTACTCTATCTTCCTAATTACTTATTTTCTTATTGTTACACCTACCAGTGTACTACCAAGATCTAGCCCCTCTTCTGCGCTGTTTGGTCGAAGTCTGAAAGCTACTCTATTCCTTTTTATCTCTTCAGGTATTCTGGCTGTCAGTTATCTTCCTATTTTCTCTCTCTTCTTAGTGTGAACACTCCTGTATATTTAATCATAGAAATGTTAATAGCTGTCTGGTTTTCCTTTTCTTAACGCTAACTTCTACTATGTTTACTAGATTCTATACTTACTATTTAGCTATCTGTATGTGGTTTTTATCTTCTTCAAATAGTTATTTCCTGCCAACTGTTAACTCTGTTGCTATGACTTCTCCTCGAATATCCTTAACTAACTTCTTATTCTTTTCTTTACTCTGTAGATTTGATGCGAGGTCTGGATTTCAGGTAAACGATCTTTTTCAACTATTCTAAAACTGTACAATGTCTTTTAGTAAGTTGAAAGTCGTGCACATTTCTAATTGTCACTTATCTCTGCTTTTCTGTATTTCTCCTCCTCAGGTGCTCGGCCAACGGCGGCGGTGTACGAATTCCTCTTCGAACTCGCCGTCTCCTACGCGGCTTTTCCTGGAATCGCTTCTGTGCTGCCGAAGTTGAGCCCGGAAAAGGTAAACTCACTAGACTAATGATTAAACTATACTCTATGGCCCAAACTCTCTTTTCTTCGAATTATCTCTCTCCTCACGTAACCCGCGACTGCTCCGGCTGAATAACTCAGTGAAGTGCGCAGATCGTTATCAGCACGCGCCTCACCTGAGCTGCAGCGACAACGGGATGGAAAGATAGAACGCTGAACTGCACGCGCAATCGGCAGCCATCTTAGAATGCCGAATTTGCATCAGCTCAGCCCAGGAAACCCTCCTTGGCGTTATTCTCTTCCTCCAAATCCTCTGGTGCATTACTGTGGACACTTGAGGTGTTGAGGTCCTGACACCGCTGCACGGCCGCGCAGCGGACGCACGCAGCGGGCGCGCCACTGGCGCAGGTAAGCCCGTCTGCGCCTGTCCGCGCCTGGACCGCGCCCAGCGCCAGGATCCCTGGCCCCTGACGATGCCAGCCCACACGACGGACTTACGATGCCGCCACCCTCAATGCACTCAAACCCGGCCGGAACCCCGCCTGCTACCGAGCCAACCCGAAACGCACCCACGGACCCTTCACCTGCCAAGCCTGCAATTTCACCTGCCTCCGGACCTGCACCGCACCTGAAAGGCCAGGCACCAGCAACAACCACCTCAAGTGCATCCTGCTCAACACCCGCTCCGTCCACAGACACGCCGTCGAACTCTGGAACCTGCTCGACACAACATCATCGCTTTCCTCATGAAAACCTGGATGAACGCCTCCTCAGCCCCCGACATGGCCATAGCCATTCCGGACGGATACAAGATCACCCGGAGGGATCGCGTCAACCAGACCGGAGGAGGCATCGCCATCGTCCAAAGGAACACCATCCGCATCATGACCAACTCCAACGACACCCTCACCGCCGCCGAGCACCTCCACTTCCAGATATACACTGACCCCAAGACCACCCTCAGAGGCACTCTCATCTACAGACCCCCGGGACCATGCACACAATTCAGTGAAGCCATCGCAGACTTCATCAGCCCGCACGCCCTCACCTCCTCTGACTACATCCTCCTAGGGGACCTCAACTTCCACTTGGAAAACAACAATGACAGCAACACCACCACCCTGCTGGACAACCTCGCCAACCTCGGACTCAAGCAACTGGTGAACACCCCCACCCACTACGCCGGCCACACGCTTGACCCCGTCTTCTCCTCCAGCAAGCACATCTCTTTCAGCCACTCCACCAGACTTCATTGGACTGATCACAACTGCGTCCACTTCAACTTCAGGAGAACCACGACCCACCACCCGCAACAGGCTCCCCACAGGAGCTGGAACAAGATCACCGCCGACCAGCTCACCACCTCCCTCAGCCAGAACCCTCCCGCCAGCGGAACGGACCCCAACAAAGCTGCCCTCAACTTTACACAGTGGCTCACCAACTGCGCTACGACCTCGCACCTCTGAAGAACCCACCCAGCAGACCCGGCAGCAAGAAAGCCTCGTGGTTCACCAACGAACTCAAGACATCCAAGAAAAACTTCTGCACCCTCGAAAAAGCCTGGCGCCGCGACCAGACTACAGAAAACATGAGAGCCCTCAAGAACGCCACCCGCATACACCACCAGCTGATCCGCACCACCAAAAGAACAACATTCAAAGAACGACTGGACAACAACACCCACAACAGCAAGGAACTCTTCAGCATCGTCAAAGAGCTCTCCAATCTCAGCGCCGGAAACAACGACATCACACCCTCGCAAGACCTCTGTGACTCACTCGCCTCATTCTTCCACAGCAAGATCGCTGACATACACAACAGCTTCGGCGCACAGACCACGCACCCAACCACCGAACCAACGCCCCCCACCACCATCCTCTGCAACTGGACCCCGGTCAACACCGAAGCCACCACCCGCACGATGAACACCATCCACTCTGGATCCCCTACAGACCCCTGCCCCCACCACGTCTTCAACAAGGCCGACTCCATCATCGCACCCCAACTCCGGGACATCATCAACATCTCCTTCACCACCGCCACCTTCCCAGAGAGCTGGAAGCATGCCGAGCTCAGCGCCCTCCTGAAAGAACCGACAGCGGACCCCACCGACCTCAAGAACTTCCGCCCCATCTCGCTCCTCCCTTTTCCTGCCAAAGTCATCGAGAAGACCGTCAACAAACAGCTCGCCGCCTTCCTTGAGACGAACCGATCCCTCGACCCCTCACAGTCCGGTTTCTGAGCCAACCACAGCACCGAGACCGCCCTCATCGCAGCCACTGACGACATCAGATCCCTGCTCGACAACGGGGAAACAGATGCCCTCATCCTCCTGGACCTCTCTGCAGCGTTCGACACAGTTTACCACCGCACACTAATACAGCGCCTCAGCAACACCGGAATCCAAGAGAAGGCACTGGAGTGGATCATCTTGTTCCTCGCCGGAAGAACCCAGAGAGTCCGCCTCCCCCCGTTCCGATCCGCAGCCACCCGAGTCATCTGCGGCGTACCTCAAGGATCCTCGCTCAGCCCCACCCTCTTCAAAGTCTACATGAGCCCCCTCACGGCCATCGCACGCCAACACAACCTTAACATCATTTTCTACGCCGATGACACCCAGCTGATCCTCTCCCTCACCAACGACCCTGCCATCGCCAGAGCCAGCCTACACGAAGGAATGAAAGATGTCGCCGAGTGGATGAAGAACAGCCGCCTGAAACTGAACTCAGACAAGATGGAAGTCCTCATCCTGGGATCATCCCCCTCCGCCTGGGACGACTCCTGGTGGCCCCCTGCCCTGGGCACCACCCCCAAGCCAACGGACTCCGCACTAAACCTGGGCTTCATCCTGGAATCCTCCCTCTCGATGACCAAATAGTCAACGCCGTCTCGTCCTCCTGTTTCAACACCCTGCGCATGCTCCGAAAGATCTTTCGATGGATCCCCACCGAAACCAGGAAGACGGTCACCCAGGCACTTGTCGCCAGCCGAATGGACTACGGGAACACCCTCTACGCAGGAATCACAGCCAAACTACAGAAAAGACTCCAGCGCATACAGAACGCCTCCGCATGACTCGTCCTGGACATCCCCCGCCACAACCACATCTCCGCCCACCTCAGAGACCTGCACTGGCTCCCCGTCAGCAAGAGGGTCACGTTCAGACTCCTCGCCCACACACACAAGGCTCTCCACAACCTGGGCCCCAAGTACCTCAACAACCGCCTCACTTTCTACACGCCCACCCGCCAGCTGCGATCGTCCAGCCTCGCCCTCGCCACCGTACCACGCATTCGCAGAGCCACCGCCGGAGGAAGATCCTTCTCCTACCTGGCGGCCAAGACATGGAACTCCCTCCCCATCCACCTACGGCTGACCCAGGACCATCTGTCCTTCAGGAAGCAACTCAAGACCTGGCTTTTCTAGCAGTAACGGACCCCTCCCCCCCCAGCGCCTTGAGACCCTAGCGGGTGAGTAGCGCGCTATATAAATTGACTGATTGATTGATTGATTGTGTGTCACTGTGTACTTGACAAGTCTTTACATACTCTGCTACTACCAGCGTTCACCATCACTACATTCTTTATAGCAGTAATAAAGAAAGGGCCCATGAATCCAGACACATCCTTCCTTTCTTGCCTCTGCTTCTTCACCCAAACTTGATCCCCCCATTCCATTTCTTAACTCTGACCAACTTCTTGACATCATACATTCTGTATATTTTTGTTGATAGGCCCTCCTCACATCAATGTCAACATCACCCTCTCTTTTGAGAGGCAACCATACTGAATTCAACTTGGAATTAGCTATTCTACCTCTTAATACCTCCAAGGGGGACCTCTGAGTGACAAGATTAGGAGCAGTACAATGCACCCACCATGTCTCCCTCAACACACTTTTAAAAGAAACCCTGATTTCCAACGCCCTTTGTGCACAACTCTTGACCACTCTATTCATCCTCTCTGTCAAACCATTGGGCACGCATAAAGAGCCATTCTCTGGTGTACAATACCCAGTTCATTAAAGAATTCTAGCATCTCCTGTGACACAAATTGCCGGTCAGTCGCTAGTTATTTAGGAACACCCTCACTCATAAAAACATCCTTAAGAAATTCAAGCACAGTCCGGGTATTGACAGCATTCACACATTTAGTCTCCACCCATTTAGAAGTGTAGTCCACTAAAAGAAGCACAAATCTATCAGCTGAAGGCATCAATTCGGAGGGGCAATGATATCTAGACCCAGCTTGAACTAAACTTCTTCCGGTACAGGACCCTTACGGGTGAATAGTCGCGCTTAACAAATACCTGATTGACTGATTGATTGATTTATAGCAGCTGAAGATAAAGGAGCACAATTAGTTACATGAGTTTTGTCATTAGCCCCACAGAGATGACATTCCTAAACAACCCCTTCGACCATCTAGTCCATATCTGGCCACCAGTATCTTTCCCTCACACAAGCTTTAGTGAGGCTTCTCCCAAGGTGTCATTTCTGACTAAGATTAATTACCTTGCCTCTCAGACCACAAGGAGGAACACTCCTGTCCCTTCTCATAAGATTCCAGTAACATAATGTTAATTCATTCCTTACCGACTTTTGGGTCTTTATCTAATGACTTATACTCTAGCCAACCCTTCACCACAAATGAGCTGACAATAGAGAACAAAGCATCCTCAGCCACATCCTTAGACCACTCCTCCACCAACAGAGTCGGCTCCATAACCCAATTCACCCTCTCAGCATCCACATCATCCTGTTTGTATTCTAACGGCTGCCGTGGTAAGCAGTCTTCTGACTTTTTCACTGACCCTGGAAGATATTGTACACAAAAATTGAGCTCTTCAAGACCTTCACTCCAACGTTTGAGCCTTGGAGTCAGATGATCGCTGCAATGACATGAAAAGGCTTGCATCAGGAGCTGATGATCTCTCCTTACTAGGAAAGGAATTTTCCATAAGTAAAACTTGAAATGTCTCACAGCCAAACATATGATCAAAGCCTCCCTCTCAATACACGAGTAATGCTCTTCCGCACCTCTGAGTGTACCAGAGTGGAAAGCAACCACTCTTTCTTCTCCTTCAACTATCTGTGAAAGTACAGCACCCAGGCCACTGATGCTGGCATCAGTGGTCAAGATTGTTTTAAGTTGTCATCAAAGTGCCCCAAGGTGGGCATCCTTCCAATTTCTGACTTAATCATTTTAAAGCCTCCTCACACTCCTCAGACCAGTCAAAATGCTTACCCTTCTTCAGTAACTGCCCGATGGGTTCAATCACACTCCCAAACCCTTTCACAAATTTTGAATAGAACACTACAAGCCCTATAAATTACCTAACTTGCTCTTTACCACTAGGAGTCGAGGCTTTTACTATACTCTGTGCCAGTTCAAGTTTGGGTTGGGTGCCCTCACCTGAAATCACATGTCCCAGGTAAGTAACTGACGTCACACCAATCCAGCATTTCTGCCTCTTCACGTTGAGCCTCTTTCACCCAACCTTCTCAACACTTTCCCCAACACATTCTCATGCTCACTCTCATTCTTACCATAAAAGAGGACATTAGTTAGGTCACCCAGTACAAGTTTCATGATCCTTTGGAAACAGGCTGCTGTCCAGGCCAATCCAAATGGCATCCTTATAAGGCAGTAAGCACCCAAAGGAGTTACAAAAGAAGTCATGTGTCTTGAATCTCGTTGCAATTTTACCTAGTGATAAGCCGATGAGAGAACCAAGACACTGAACATTTTAGCTCCCTTCAACATACTGATAAATTTGAAGATATTTGGAAGTGGTTTAAGTTCCACCAAATCCACTCATTCAGACAGCACATCCTGATGGTTTTACCACCATCCTTGGGTGCCAGAACCACTGGCGCCAACCACTCGGAGACCTCAATCTCCTCAATGACTCCCATATCCAACAGCCTTTTCAATTCAACTCTCAACGGTTAAACCATCATGTTCGAAACTTTACACACTTTATGCACACACGGTTTGGCTCCCTTTTTTAAAATGATACGATGTTCGAAGCCCTTCGGAAGGCCCATCCCATCATTGAATACATCAGGAAAGTCTCAGAAAAACCATTCACCATTCCCTGAGTTGTCATAAGCATCACTTGATATCTTGGATTACCAGTGCTGGAATTCAAAATAATTCCAAAATCACGTTGGTGCCTCCACCCCAAGATATTGTCACCTCTCTCTGCCACGTATACCTGGTTTGCGTATCTTTAAATTCAGTTTTAGTCACTATATAACCCAGCACTTGAATGCAGTTTAATGCTAGACCTACCATAGCTAATTTAATTAATATCCGGAGGAAATAATTTCACATTCTCCTTAGCACATTTCTCATCCCACTGCTTGTTTCCATTCACGGTGAATGGTGAACCAGAGTCTTCCAGCACCACATAAGTTTTTCCACCAACCTCAAATTCCCACTCTGGCATTGTCATCTTACCAGAATCAACCTCTCCATTCTCATCAATTACACTCAAAACTACAGTGCGCACATCGTCAGGCGTACTCTTCATCGCTTTCACTTTCTCTGTGGATCTACACACACCCACACACACACATGCATAATGCCCTCTGATGCCACACTTCTTGCACACCAAACCTCTAAGATACCAATTTGGACTATTTGAATAATGCGCAAAACTGCCACATGTAAAATATTTGATTTTCTGCACATCCGCATGTCCATGAGCATGTGTCTCGTGCTTAACATTCATCCACCTCACACCAAAATAAATTTTTAGGACATTTTCTCCTCCAGCCTGAAGTGCTGCTTCTTTTGTGACTCGATGAATACTACTCTGTGTAGAGTGTGTCAGAAGCTACAGTGTTTTTCCTCATCTCCTTCACCCAACTTGATGTGTTCTCCATCCCTTCTACAATGGCCACAGCTTCTACGAGAGATGGATTCTTGGAGAATAATTTTGTTTGCACCCTCTTGCTATTGGTGCATCTCACCAATTGACCTTTAAAAAGAGAATCAGACAACTCTCCAAACCCACATGGGTGAGCCAAAGTCTTTAAGGACACAACATAGTTTTCTACCTTTTCACTGGGTTCCTGTACCCAAGTAAAAAATCAGTGATGTTCTAATACCACATTGATATGTGGGCCAAAGTATCATTACAGAATTTTCATGGATATTTACTAAACATCCAAAGGATTTCCATCACCATTACCAATTGGCAGTTCGTCAATGCCATCATAAATATTGTGTCCCTCAGTGCCAAGATTATGCAGCAATTTGGCTTGCTTCTTATAAGCTGAGAATTTCTCCCCCCTATAGCCACAATATTGGACTCATTTAGAGGTCCCTTATGGTACATTAAGACAACGCACCCAACAACTTTCTTTTTCTCCTACAGGCCCACAGAAATGATGCGACCGAGAAGCAAACATAGGGATTAGGTAGGGACTTTAAAAAAACAGTGCCACCTAGCATTGTTTAAAATTATGGCGCCTTAAAATAGGAAGGATAAACGCTTCTCTTTCACTTTGGTAAAACTTACAAAACAGTCCCAGGTGTGACTCAGACTTGGGCGAGAAATTGTCACAGGGATATAGAGTTATATCAGCAGGCTTGCACTTCCTCTCTGGAAACCCCAGCATCAATGAGATGAAGTTCAAACGAAAACGTAGCAAAATAAATCTATGCTGGGCTATAATGATACGTGAGAGGTAAGAATAGGCTTTCCCAGATCTTGGCGGATTGAGGGAGAAGGCAATAAACGCTTTTAGCTGACAGTTCCTATCCTTTCGAGCATATCTGGCCCACTGGATATATCGCTTGATTATTTTCTGGTATTTTCTTTGAGTCCAGATGGAAGTGAGGGTGTTTTGCTCCTCTGGCGACTCCAGCTATGATGACAAAGGATTTGGGTTCATTAATTCTAAGATCTAGGGAGGCCATAAATGAGGCATATGCTGTTATGAGATTCTGGAGGGCTACCCCGTCCTAGCAATTAACACTGCATCATCAGCGTAAGCTAGTATTGGAAGGGGGATGTTGACAAATATAGGCACATCTGGAGTTGAGCCAGACAGGGCTGCCTCCACCCCGTTAGTATAGATGGAAAAAAGAAACAGGGCAAGGACATATCCCTGCCTGACCCCTTTCTCGATTTTAAACGAGCGTGTGCACTCCCCATTTACGCCATACCTCACACAAGCGGTGGCATTAGCGTGCAGCTGACGAATAAAGCAGATGACCAGGGGATCGATCCCCATTTCATCCCTCATCAGCCATAACTTCTGGTGGGACACACAGTCGAAGACAGCTGACAAGTCCATAAAGGCCATGTATAACTTCCCTCCTTTGGCCTTTGTATATTTATCTATGCAGAGTAAGAGGTTGAGACATTGGTCCACTGTCCCCTTCCCCTTCCCCTTCTGGAAACCGTATTGTGCCTGCAAAAAAATATTTAGTACCTGTGCCCAGTTCTACAGCCTGGCTAATAACAGCCGGCCCATTCATTTGGCAGTTGTGTCCAGATGGGAGATAGGTCTATAGTTCTTCGGACTGCCCCTGTCTCCCTTCTTGAAGATTGGGACTATGACATATTTTTCCAGGATGGGGGGAGGGGGCCCTCTACCACACTGCTGTTGAAGACATTTTTTAATAGGGGGACCCACATATCATAATTGGCCTGAAACAGATCAATGGGAATCCCATCGGGTCCCGGGGCCTTTCCCGGGAGACAATCTTCCAACCCTAATCTGACTTTATGTAATGGGAATGTCAGGATTCTGGGGGGAGGGGGCGATAAAATAAGTTGAGGGGGCTCCATAATGGATTTTGGCCCAAAGATACACTCTATCCATGCCTCTTCCTCTTCGTGCGTGTCCAGCGACAGCTCTTTTGTATCTTTAAAATAAGGGGCATTTATAACTTTCCAGAACTCCTAACTATTTCCTGACTCGAATTACTTTCTCCATCTCTTCCAAAGAGATTCACCTTTCTCTGAGAGAAAAGTAGGGGGTTGTGATATACTAGTGGTCATCATATTGGAAGGCAACAATGAAAAGTATGCTCCATACTGAATCTCAATAATTTGGGGAAGAAGAGACACAAACAAACAAAAAATCTCACCAAGGGCTCACTGCTGGATTCAGCGCAAAAATCAGAGGATGCTGAACCAAGTCAAAACCACAAACCAAACAGCGATGCAATGCGGTGTTACAAGAAGCACTCTGCTTCACACCCACAATGGCGGCACGTCGCTATGTGCATTACATCATCACGTCATGCGCGTACACCATCGCATTGTACAGCCGCTACCATGAGGATCAGGAAACCTGCAGCCATTGGCAAACGCTGAACTCGAGAATGCGATGTCCTCGCTCTCACTAAGCAGTCCAGCACACATCCGGCCAGCACACGCTGAGTATATAAGGGAGCTTGAGAGTACAATGCTACTAGTGCTTAATTTGAGCCGGAGCGTTCAGGTGCTGAGCACCTGCACTCAATTAGTGTCCGGTGCTCGGCACTGGCCCCTAATTGTCAACACTACACTTAGGGCAGTCTGCCACAAGGTGGCGCTGCTCATGTAATTTAGAGATGAGCCGGGATCATCGAAAGGGTGCGCAGCCCAACCCCCTGGGTGTCACCCATCGTCCATGCGAAGAAACCAAAGCAACCTGATGCTGTCTGCATCTGCGTGGAAATGAGAGTCCCCAATATGGACAGCAAGCGCCACTTGACCCCAACGGTGGATGACATAATTGGAGAATTGTCAGGTTCAAAATGGTTCTCAAAAATGGACCTCTACTCAGCATACCACCAAATCCCGATCCATCCGGACTCTCGCCCCATCACGACATTCTCCACCCCCACAGGACTGTGGCGCTACACCTGTCTCAACTTTGGAATCTCCAGTGCTGCGGAGGTGTTCCAGAACATAGTCAAGACCGTCCTCCAGGGGCTGGACGGTGTCCTAAACGTCAGCGACGACATTCTCGTGCACGCACCCATCCCGGAAGAACACCTCCAATGCCTCCACGCTGTGTTCACCCAGCTCCGAGACAGTGGACTCACCCTCCAGGGATTGGCCCAATCCGGACAAAGTCAAGGACATCCAAAATGCTCCTGCGCCAACATCAGTGTCCGGAGTCCGTAGTTTCCTAGGCATGGTTACATATTGCGGAAGCTTCATCAAAAACCTGTCGGACCTGAGTGGTCCCCTGCGAGACTTCACCAAGACCACCAGCCACTGGGTCTGGGGAACAGAACAGGAAGAGTCATTCCAGAAGACCAAGGCCGCCCTTTCAGCCAACACAACTTTAGCGTACTTTGACCCCAGGGATGAGTTTCAGCTGGTGGTAGACGGTAGCCCCACAGGTCTCGGAGTGGTGCTGGCCCAACAGCAAGCATGTGGAGAGTGGGCCCCCATCGCCTACGCCAGCAGGACTCTTACACCCACGGAGCAGCGCTATTCCCAAATTGAGAAAGAGGCTATTTCAATCTTATGGGGTTGTCGCCACTTCCATATCTACCTGTATGGACACCCGTTAGTGGTAATAACTGACCACAAACCCTTACTTCCACTCTTCCAAAGATCTTCATCACGACCCCCTCCGAGAATAGAGAAGTGGGTATTACAGCTTCAAGAATTCCAGTTCACGGTGGAGTACAGACCAGGTACCTGCAACACGCCCGGCCAGTCACGGGGTTGGAAGTGGTGGAGGCCGCGGCCACTGAAGAGTACGTACGGATGATCATGGAACAGTCCAGGCCCCTCCCGATCTCGCTAGAAGAAGTAAGACAGGCCACTAAGGTCGACTAATGTCTCCAGATCGCCATCCAAGCACTCTCCTCAGGAGAATGGAAGCTCCTCCAAAATCGCACGTCATTTCGCACCACCGAAGCGCAGACTACTCTAAAAGCCCTATACCAGGTGCGCAACAAGCTGTCTTTTTTTGGCCGATGGCTGTCTCCTAAGAGGCCCCTGCCTTGTCCTGCCCGGACGCCTGACTTACCAAGCATCCCTGCTCATACATGGAGCACACCAAGGGATAGTAAAATCCATGAACCGCCTTAGGAGCAAAGTCTGGTTTCCGGGCCTAGACCAACAAGTGGAAGCCATCATTCAGCGCTGTCCAGTGTGCCTCGCAACCGGCCTTCCCAGCCATCCAGCACCCATAATCACTGAAGCGGGCCCAACCTCCCCTTGTGAAAAGGCCAGTGCGGATTTCAACAGCCTCCCGGGAGGAAAATACATGTTAGTAGTTGTAGACGACTTCTCATGATACCCTGAAGTAGAGATTCTTTCCTCCACAGCCGCTGGAGACGTCATTCCCAAACTAGAAAAGATGATGGCAACTCACGGCCTGATGGGAGAACTCCAGACGAACAACGGCCCACCTTTTACCAGCAGTGAACTTTCAGAATATCTCTAGTCCTACAGAATCAAGCATCGCCGGGTGACCCCCAGGTGGCCCCAGGCAAATGGAGAAGTTGAGAGGCTGATGCGGACGCTGAACAAAACAATCCAAATAGCTTTATCCGACGGCCACGTCCTTGAACAAGCCATATACCAATTCCTTCGAGAGTATCACCTCAAACCCCACTGCACCACCGGAATCTCCCTGAACCGCCTCTGTTTTGGCCGAGTGGTGAACGACACCATCCCACACCACCCGGTGTGGACGGGGTCCCCGAACCCTCCGAATTGGTCAATGGCCGGGCGAGAAAAGACCACCCAAGATGCATCCCGGAGGAGGTGGGCGGAAGACAGTCTCATTGTTGTCGGTGATCGTGTACTGGTGCGAGACCGCCATCCAAGTGGGAAGTTCAGAATGCCATTCGAAATAGACCCATGGACTGTGACAGAAGTCAAGGGCACAATGAGCCTCTCGAGGGAACGAAAAGGTAACCAGGAATGTATCGTTTTTCAAGAGGATTCCCGCTGAAGAGTTTGAAGAGTTCATACCGCCCGACGAGCTAGCCCTCGCAGAACCAGACAACCTGCACATGCCAGGGGAAGATGGCCGAACCACCCTGGTTGCGGAGGAGTCACAAAATCAGGAGCGCCTAAGTGACCAGCCAGCGCCCGAGACTGAAGACTCGTCGGAGGCGCCTCTGGCCCCTCCAGACAGAAACAGCCAGAGACGGAACTGCCTGCGGCCCCATCTGAGGCGGTCCCAGAAGTATTGAGACTTTGTGGCCCACTGTCAACCGCTGTAAGCCAGAAATAGAAGAACCCCGGCAAACCAAGTAAGACTGTTCCTTGAGTGTCTTATGTGCCAGAGACTGATGACTACTGCTTAAACGTTTATGTTGTTTACTCGCTATGTTTGATTGTTCTTTGGGCAAAGGAGGAATATAATGTTGTCAGGCAAGACCAGCCCACCTCGCAATAACCAGAGGGGGTGGTCTCTGCAGGCCCCGACTACGACCCTAAACTGGGCCGGCCCGGCGCGTGCACGGCCGGCACGCAAAGTAATTAATAAATAGCCCAGGGAGCTGGACGTGGCTCAGTTTGGTTCTGGCCACCACCTAACGAGCGTGTGTGTGTCCCTGTTTACGTGCAGCCAGACCCCTAAGCGACAGCGCTACAGTCGCCAGCACAGCTCAGGACTCCAACTCAGGACTCCAACTGTCTCTGTATGGAATCACTACCAGGGAGTCCCACAACATTCCTGGCATGCTCTGGCATCCTTAAAGGTGTAAAGGAGATTACAAAAGGGGGTTGAGACAATGTGGTACTGGGGTTTGAATACGAGAAGGAAGTTAGGGAACTGAACATGTGGCAGTTGGATGGCTGGGGTGTTTCTCTTTACAATAAACATAGAAACCTCACTCTCAGCAGATGTTTTTGGACTGGAAACAATAAATCAATGAGTTGCTTGTGCAATAACCCATAAAAAAAGAATAAAGGAGAGTTAAAGCCTGAACATGAAGGTGAGCTGCCGTGTGGGGAAGGGTTGGCAAGCAATTCTTAGTCCTTTCAACAGCACTATTCTGACATGGCAGTGTACCACTGGACTGGGGGCCTATGCATTGACTTGCCTTGTGCATGTGTTCCAATAAGTAAGACGTTGACGGTGGATCTACTTGGGATACGCCTTGGGATACGCCTTACTTTAAAAGTGAAATCTTCCTGGTGCACACGCAACCGCCTCCTGACAATGGAGTCAGTATGGAGCAGGTGTCTCCAATGAGTAGCTACCTGTGAGTAGCTCTCCTGTGTACAGCACAGCCTATGACTATCAAAGCTTTTGCTTGGTTGAATTATTATATAATAAAACATATATTCAAGACAAAAATGTGAGTATTTTCACAACTCATACGCTGAAGTCTGTAGAAAAAAAGTTGAATTTTCAAATGTGCTTAAAGCTGTTATTTGAGTTGGAGAGATGTATTACTTATATTTATACCTGGGTACCAGTGGGATAGCAGCTATGGTTTGTCTGTACTACCCATTAAATATTTTAGTTCAAATTGTCAAAGCCTTTTTTACATTACTACTGGAAAGCCTGCCTAATGCATCAATTTTATCACTGCTGAAACTCTTGGACTGGGTGTTCACTCTTACATCACGGTATTGGTAGTGCAGGATGATTTTCATTGAACATAAGTAGCTCTTGTTACAAAAAAGGTTGGAGACCTCTGGTATGGAGTATTGTGTGTGTGACATCTGATTATCAAAGAAATACAGCCTTGTGTGTAGGGCACTCTGAACATCTAGTGGCTGTCATAATGACATTTAGGCAGGCAATAGGAAGAATGATGAAGTGCAAGAAGACAGCGGGTTCTGAATATTGAATGAGCGTTTTTAATGACATTTAGCCACACAGTTGAAAGAGCGACAAGGCGCATATGGAAATCAGAGTGTGAGAAGAACATTTGAGGTAGTACAGTAAGGTCATTGCAAATTTAAAAGCAAGGACCTGTGACTACAAAGATGAACTGCTTCGTTTAAGAGCACTTCTTGTCTTTGGTGACTAAGGAGAACATAAGACTATGCTGGCATATCCCTAAATGTAAATGGAATGTCCCACTACATTAAGAGAAAAAATGTCCTCACTTACCTAGCCACAGAATCTCCTACTACTCCTCTTTCACAACAGCCACATCTCCCACACCCGGAGTAGAAAATGGAGTTGGTGGGTAGAGTGGTAAGTAGCAGCCACACCAATGGACATGACGGACCCCCACACCAACATCACATCCGACGGCCCCCTCAAAAAATTGTGGAGTAGCCATTCTTTTCCATCACTCTGCAGTATAAGTAAAGAAAACATGGACAGACTAAGCAGATATCCAACAATAGATATGATGATTGCAGTGGGGTTAATCTATGCTCCCAACTCTTAATGGGTAACATGTTCCATGGCTCAATCAAGAGTTGTGACTGAGTTTGGTAACATCAAAGTGGTGACAGTGACGTAATGCATACCCTTAGGGAGTTGTGTGATCGTATGCCGAAGAATAAAGACGTCTGTTACAGAGCTCCGTCACCATCAGAACTGGGGTTATGCAGTGAGCTAAATAACGGTGATGGATTCAGCCCTGATCTCTTGACTGGGTAAGAGTGGTCTGCTTAATTCAGACACTCTGTTCATCACCACCCCCTTTTCTGAATCGTTTTTGGCCACTATAGGTGTGGCAGGGTATACTCAGACATGAGTCCCTTGCTCACTGCACCACCAGGATTCAAGCAAGCCGGGCCGACGACGACTGAAATGCCAGAAACCGGTCCCCGGAAGCTTGTCTCCTTTCCAGTGAAGAATTGGCTTGGTAGTTTGGTCTGCCCTGTTCCCATGAGGCACGAGGTCAGACTAATTTGGATATAGCCAGGTTTTGAACTGGGGTGATGCAGTGAGCTAAATAACGGTGATGGATTCAGCCCTGATCTCTTGACTGGGTAAGAGTGGTCTGCTTAATTCAGACACTCTGTTCATCACCACTTCCTTTTCTGAATCGTTTTTGGCCACTATAGGTGTGGCAGGGTATACTCAGACATGAGTCCCTTGCTCACTGCACCACCAGGATTCAAGCAAGCCGGGCCGACGACGGCTGAAATGCCAGAAACCGGTCCCCGGAAGCTTGTCTCCTTTCCAGTGAAGAATTGGCTTGGTAGTTTGGTCTGCCCTGTTCCCATGAGGCACGAGGTCAGACTAATTTGCATATAGCCAGGTTCTGAACTGGGGTGATGCAGTGAGCTAAATAACGGTGATGGATTCAGCTCTGATCTCTTGACTGGGTTAGAGTGGTCTGCTTAATTCAGACACTCTGTTTATCACCACCCCCCTTTTCTGAATCGTAATGGAAGCAGGAACAGCCCCACATGAATTGGCCCTGAACGTGAAAAGCAAGAACCAGCTAAAACAAGATGCAAGCAAGTCGACATCTTTAAAAAAATTAAAATTACACTTCGGACGTGGGTTTTTATTTTTCGAGGAAGGTCAATGTCTACATATGGGACAGAAGTTTAAAGGTTGCAGGAAAGAAAAACACTTCATAACAGTCTGCAGAGCAAAAGAACATTTAAATGCATCATGAGGGAAGAACAAAATGGGCTCCGGAACATGCCAGAAGCATGCTCTTCACACCAACTAAACCAAAGAGCAACATTAGCTACGACAAATGGCAAGAAGACCAGACCAATCGTCATCAAGCTCATCATGCAGAGGATCTTTGGCATCACTATCAACGCTCAACCGTCCTATCGATGCTCAACCGGTCCTATGCCATTGGTTTCGCCCACAGTGGGAGTGCCAAAGAAAAGACAATGGATGTGCCGTGCGTATTTGCGTTGATATGCGTCAGACCAATAAAGCAATCGAGAGAGAAAGTTATCCTAATCCTCACATAGCGGCTATGATCATGCAATTGAATGGAGCCAAAGTCTCCTCCCTTCTCAATTTATTTGAGAAGTTTTATGTAGCACTGGCCTGACCCGAGGGTATCGGAGCGCTTTACAGCAGATACATTGCAGAGATTTACAACAAACAAAACAAACAAGAAAAACACATTAACAGTGCAGGACGATGGTTGGGAGATCTGTTTCGCAGTCTTGGGGAGAAGGAGTCGGAGCAGTGCGAGGTGTCTGCTTCCCCGCTCCGATTGATCCTATCGGATCCCTAGGGAGAGGTCGAGGAAGAGGATTTTGAGTTGGCTTTTGAATTTTCCAAAGAGGAAATGTTTCTGATGTAAGGGGGAATAGGGTTCCAGATTTTAGGCGCGCTCCCGGCGAAGGATCATGTCGCAGTTTTTTGTTTTCGAGTTTTTAGCGGGATGAGTATGAGGGAGTTTGAGCTTCTGAGGTTCCTGGCCTGACCAGCTTTTTTGAGTTTGGTCGCCAAATATTCGGGTTTGCCGGTGTGTAGGGCTTTATGAGTGAGGCAGACTGTTCTGAAGCTAACCCGCATTTCGACTGGGAGCCACTTACGTTCTCTGAGTGCAGGAGAAATATGGTCGAATTTCTTGATTCCGGTGACCATTCTGGCTGCCACATTCAGAGTTGTTTTGATGGGAGCCAGATGTGATTTTGCTATTCCTGTGAGGACTGTGTTTCCCATAGTCCAGTCTTGATAGAACCAGTGCTTGAGTGGCCTGTTTAAGATCACTGGGCGGAATGAAAGGTTTTATTTTGTTCAATAGTTTTAGGTTAAGGAAAGTGCTCTTTGCCGAATTCTTGATGTGTCTGGTCATGTCCAGTTTCGGGTCTAGCGTGATGCCTAGTGATTTGACAGAGTCTGCTAGGGTGAGACTCCCGTTGAGCGCATCAACGACTTTTAGCCATTCAGCAATTTGGGGGTTCTCCTCTTTGTTCGAGATGAGGAGTATCTCGGTCTTGTCGGGGTTTAATTTAAGGTGATTACATGACAGCCAGGGCTGAACATCTCTCAGTACGTCATTGAGTCTTTAAATGTCTCTGAAAGAGATGGTTTCCAAATATATCTGAGTATCGTCAGAATAAAGATGGAAGCAGATGTTGGCTTTTTTGAGTAGTTCTGTGCGAGGTTTCATGTAGATGTTAAAGAGTTGTGGGGAGAGCACTGAGCCTTGAGGGACTCCCTTGTTGACCGGGTGAAGGTCGGAAGCAAAGTTTTTTATTCTTACTTTTTGAGTGCGATTGTGCAGGAAGGAAGAAAACCATTGGAGGACCACCTCGCCAAGACCGGCTCTTTCTTGGAGAGCCCTAATGAGGAGTTTGTGGTCTACCGTATCGAATGCTGCCGATAGGTCGAGGAGAATGAGGAGGCAGCATTTGTTAGAGTCTAGTGATTTGTGGATATCGTCGATGATGTTGAGGATCACGGTTTCGGTGCTGCAGCATTTTCTAAGGCCAGACTGATGGAAGTCCAGGAGGTTGATGTTGTCCAAGTGTTGGGTTCGTTGTTGGAGTGCGCATCTTTCTAGGATTTTGGACTAAACGGGAAGGTTAGATACAGGTCTAAATTTATTCAAATCCAATCTGTCAAGGCCGGGGTTTTTCAGCAAAGGTGTGACTTGTCCCACTTTAAGGCAGTCTGGAACGACTCCATTTTTCATGGAGCTGTTTATGATCATGCACCAAAGCGGTGCTAGGGAGCACGTCAGCTTGTTTGGTCAGTAGGGGTGGAATGGGGTCTAGGACTGAGATGAGGGTTTGGTGGTGGAGATCAAACTGATCTCCAAAGGTTTCCTGAATGGGGCGGAAGCTTAGCCAAGATTTGGAAGAGGGACAAAGAGCGATATCATACGCCCCGGACATGCTGCTCTTTGTGGGGCGAGTATTGATAGTGTCCAATGAGAATTCAGTCTTAGTAATCTTGTCATTAAAGAAGTTGGCGAAGTTGGCGCAGAGTTCTTTGGACGCCTGTATTTGTATTATGTGACTGTTGTACTTCCTACGAGCTGTTTTGAGTTGTTCGCGGAGGGTGGAAGTAGGGTTGTTCCTCCAGCTTCTTTCTTTGGCTCTTAATTGTCTCCTTTCGGAATTGATGTCAGTGTTGAACCATGACCTGGACGGAATGGCTCAGCTTTTTTTTTAGCTTTAGAGGAGCTAGTTGGTCTAGCATAGCCACCAAGTTTGAGTTGTAAAGCGAGGTGAGTTCTCTTGTGGAGAGGTGATCGTTGGTGCAGGGAAGAAACAAGCTTATCCTTTCTTCTAGGGCTACCATGGGAATCTGGGTGAGGTTTCTGGCCCATTTGGGGGGACTTGCATAGGTGATTGAGAGAATATTTTTTAGTTGATATGAAATAAGATCAAGTGATGGTCTGACCAGTCCATGGGGAGTATGTGGTTGATCGTAATTGTGTCTCGATGAGCATTAATGGCATCCAAGGTAGCTCCTTTGTGGTGCGTTTCCTCTGTGCAGTTTTGGGCTAAATTGTTGTCACAGAGAAGATTGGATAGCGTTTGACTTAGCGAGTTGCTTGTTTCATTCCACCAGAGGTTTAGATCACCAAGAATTAGGTTGTTGGCGCCTCCGAGTGCACAGTGAGCAATCAGGTAAGATAAATGTTCCCCTAATGCAGAGGTGTTGCCTGGTGGGTGATAGAGAAGGTGGCAGAGTAGTGCTCCATTATCTTTAGTGTTTATGTTGGCGGTAAGACATTCAAAGGTGAGTCTATTTCCCTGAATGATGGCTACCCCTCCCCCTCGTTGGTCTTTTCTGTCTTTGTTAATAATGGAAAAACCTTGGGGCACAAGCATGTCTTAGCATGGTGAGGAGAGCTCATTGAGCCAAGTGTCCGTGATGAACGCAACGTCAACGTCCTGTGAGAGGATGGCTTCTGCTAGTTTGGTTGCATGCACAGAAGCCGATCTGCAGTTGATGAGCATGCAGTTGTGGAAAGCTCTTTTTTGCTGGGGTTCCTTCCCCTGGGCACCCTAGGTAAGGTGGTGAGGAATGGTGTTCTAAGGCATTTCGTGAAAGGATGGTCTCTTTGGAAACCTGTGATCACTTGGATCTTGGATTTTGGGGAGTCAGTGGTAGGTGTGTTGTATGAAGAGGCTAGATCGTCTGCTTCTTCATACGACATTGTGGCTTCGGTCCTAGTGGGTCTTGAATTCATGGGCTCAATGTCGGTATTTATGTATCCTAGGAAAAAGGGCTGTGTTTCCTAGGGTTTTCTCTGACAGGGCCTCAACGTCCGTTGTTGAGGGTCTCTGTAACTGTGTCGCAGGGTTGCTACGGCCTTGTAGGGTGCTTAGGGTGGTTGGAGCTGGATGGAGAGGGCACCTTGAGAGGGGATTACTGGGGCATTCGGGCCTTGTCGAGGTTGGAGAGGATTTCATTCAAGCCCCGGGATATTGTTACTAGCTGGCTTTCTAGTGAAGCGAGACGCTGCACCATGATGTCGTGGTCAGGGGTGAGGGGATCTTGTGAAGGGTCGCCCTGTGCAGTGTAGGTCGTGTTTAGGTTATGTTGCCTATTAGTACTTGTGTAGAACATGTTGTCTCCTTTTGGGACCCTGGGAGTGGGGTGCATTGGGTCATGACATGATTTTGACCTCCTGAGGTCTGCGCAAGTTCTAGTGTGATTAAAGTTCGATGTCGGCAGGGCGGGGTCGTGGTGTTGAGTTGGGTGAATTAAATGAGGAAGTTGTTTGAAGTTTCTCTGGGAGTTGGAGAACACGATTTGTGGAGGCGCTGGAGTGGGAGGTGACTCAGGGGAGGCGGTAGGAGGAGACGTAGGGCGAGGTGGTGATTGTGTGTTTTTCCTGGTGAGGCCGGTTATCTGTTGGTGGGAGCTGCGTCAGGAAGGGTCGAGACAGGTGGACAAAAGCGGTTCGGAGTGTGGGGAAGAGGGAGTCGTAAGCCTCTAGATTCTCATTGTTTGCCTGTATCAGGACAGTGCCATTAGTGTAGATGATCACAGACGTATTTCCACCCCTTGACGAGCGATTAGGGAGCGAGTTTGTTAGTTTGCAACTATGCGAGGTAGTTGTGGTTTTAGAGATGCAGAGTTGAGTTCTGAAAGTGGTGTTCCATTCCTCTGGTCTTTCAGTGTGAAAGATTAAGTCCATCTTAATCTGTCCTTTGGAGGAGCAGTGATATGTGTCCATAAATAGAGTTTCTTTGTGCTGTCTAATAAGTCTCTGCTTGAAATTTCTTCTTGCTCTAAGAGAAAGGTTGGGGGGTTGTCGATTTGAACATGGGATACCATCAACTCAAGCTGGAAGAGAATTGCAGGTACATTACTACTTTTTCAATTCATGATGGTTTGCTCAGATAAAAAAAGTTGAACTTTTGGAATATATTCCTCTGCAGAAATATTTCAAGATGTTATACGCCGAATAATTCAAGCTGTTACACATGCTTTCAATTACAATGATGACATATTGCTATTTGCTATAACAGAAAAGGAACACAACAAAGCTCTTACACAAGTGTGCCAGTTATTTGATGATACAGATCTTACTCTGAATGCAGCAAAGTGTGAGTTTTTCAAGAACAAACTCAAGTTCTTTGGGCACATATTCTTGAAGGGAGGATAGACTCCCTGACTCAGATAAGTTGCAAACGTTCTCATCTAATTGGACCCCCCACAAGATATAACCATGCTCTGAACCTTTTAGGGCATGGCCAGTTATTGCTCAAGGTATATTTTGTGACTTTGCTACTGCGAGTGCCCCATTGAGAGACTTGGCAAAGCGAAATGTCCCATTCAAGTGGACCCAAGAATGTGATCAAAGTTTCAAAAGAATAAAATATGCAATTGAAAATGCAACAGTGATTGCCTTCTTTGACCCCAAATTAAATACTGAGATCACAGTAGATGCAAGTCCAGTGGGGCTAGGAGCTATTCCTGCTCAACACAATGGTCCTACGAATGCTCAGATACACATTGTAGCTTATGCCAGTCGACGTCTGTCTGAAATTGAACATGCCTATTCTTAGCTTGAGAAGGAGAGTCTGGCTGTGCTGTGGGCCTGCAAACATTTTCATGTGTTTCTGTATGATAAACACTTCACCATCATCACAGATCATCAGGCGTTGCTCACCATCTTTCCAAACCCGAAGGCAAAAATGCATCCTCGCATTGAGAGGTGGGGATTGCGACTATAAGAATATGATTACTAAATTGTACACAAGCTGGGTAAAGATCATATCCCTGCTGATTACTTTCCACAAGTGCTGCTACCGTGCCACAGTTCGACATCCGAAGTGGCTGAAGAGTATGTTAACTTTATTGTGAGATCTAGTAAACCAGCAGCTCCATCACTTGAACAGATTATTGCTGCTACAAACACACAAAAGCATACTCACCGCTCATTGGGCAATAGCAGATCTATGTGCTTCTTTTTTCCCTAACCCAGTCCCTTCTTTGCAGATGTGGACTGTCCCCACAAATCATAGTGGAGAGCACTTATACTGCATGCAGGATAAGCGTTTTTGGAAAATTAGCCATTACCTTTAATTGGGCAAGTGTCATTGGCTTTAATCACCTAGTGGGCATAAGTAGATTAACGCGTTTATACCCTCCCTAACCTAGTCCCTTCATTGCAGATGTGGCGATTCTCATTGGAAAGTCTGTAGACCGCACATAAGAGAAGCAGGTAAGCTATGTGGTCACTTATCTTTACCAATTCTTCAGGCTCATATATGCACAACCATTGACACCCCCCCTTTCTTGCCCCGTAGGTATGTAACTGTGTAGCCACACCGTTACTCAGGTTGCCCCCATGTCCTGAGGAAGACCCGCAGGCCGAGGCCCCAAACTCCCCTTGAGCCCACAAGACGGGTCGACACGTCGACGCCCACGCGAAGTGCAGGCACCGCCCCCCGTATGGCGAAGGCCCTTGGTTTGTTATATTTGTTCTGGTCACTACAATGTTATGGTGTGGTCTGGTGGGGTTCCGGACCCAGACCGTGTATTGGGAATGTTGGGGGGTGGGTTGGTCACTTTCTTAATGTAGCTACATGTATATTTGCTCTATCACGAATAATGTTAACACCCTTAGGGATTTACAGATTACAACAATGCATGTGTTGGATAAATATACAATATTTACTTGGAATGTGCGAGGCATGGGCACCACTCACAAAATGCAAAGCGCAGATAGCTTATCTACAAGAGTCGCATATGGTGGACTGTGAAGTAGTAAAACTTAGAAAGAAATGGAGAGGACAAGTTTTCTCCACCTCTTACTCAGGATACGCTAGGGGTTCCACGATCTGGGTGAGACATAGGGTACCCTTTGTAGCGCATGACCAGAAAATCGACAAATGGGGCAGATATGTATTTGTGAGGGGGACGCTGGACGGACAATTGGTGGTGCTGGGATCCATTTACGCCCCTAATTTCGACCAGGACAAATACTGGGACATGATTAGTGGAGCGCTCGCAGGGTGGGATACATGCCCCTGGATAATTGGGGGAGATTGTAATGCGGTGATGGATGTGTCCTTAGATAGATCATATCCGCCATTACGTGGTGCAGGGGTGTTAAAAAAAACTGAGGCACTGGTATGATGGATAACGGAGTGGAGACTGTGTGATGTTTGGAGGATGCGACACCCCGACCACCGGGAATACTCCTTCTATTCGGCAGTACATGCCTTGCACACTAGAATAGATAGGATTCTATGCTCTGAGGGTATAGCAATGCAGGTACTCCACTCTACATACTTACCCAAGACCTTCTCCGATCACAATCCACAGGAGATCAGTATCACATGGGGCAGGGTGCCTTCCCCGATCCCCACATGGTGCTTATGGGCACAGTTATTGGAAGACTCAGTGTTTCGTACAGATCTGTTGCACACCATAGACCGCTACTTTACAGAGAATAGCAACACATCGACAAGTAGATTGATTGAGTGGGATGCATTCAAGGCAGTTATACGAGGCAAGGCAATCAGCGCGACGGTCGGTGCGCGACAAGAACTCCATAGGTCTCTGGTGGACACTGAAACACAAATGGGCAGATTAGAGCAGATGGCGGCGACTGACGACACTCACTCAGGTGCCCTCCAGGAAGTGAGGATTAAACATGCTGACCTGTTGGAATCCCTTAGAGTCTTAGATTACCAGGAATACACCCGAAGAACACATGTAGAAGCGGATAAGGCAGGCACTTTACTAGCTAGATTGCTCCGGGATACCCCTCCCACAATAGTGATTAATGAACTTAGGAAAGAAGATAACACGAGAGCTTGTACCTAGGGAGAGATTAATGAGGCATTTAAGACATACTATGCTTCCTTATATAGCGCACCTGACGGGATACCCGACGGCCAGGCGGATGCCTTTCTGTCCGCCCTGCACTTTCCCACCATGACGCCTTCGGCCCAAAAGGTCCAAGCGGGGCCCATAACCTCACAAGAAATCAGAACTGCTATGAAGGGACTTCCTCATAATAAGACTCCTGGCATGGATGGTCTCCCCATCGAATTTTACGCTACATATGCAGAATCACTGGTGCCCAAATTAACAGACTTGTATAAGGCGATCTGGGAGGAGGGCTTCCTACCTCTCACTACCGCACAGGCGCTGGTTATATCATTGCCTAAGCCCGGCAGAGACCATACGGAAATGGCCAATTACCGCCCGCTGTCGCTTTTACCCACTGAGTAAAAAATACTAAGCAAAGTACTGGCCAATAGATTACAGACGTTCCTGACGCATCTGGTCCACGTGGACCAGACAGGGTTCCTGCCGGCGCGTAGTACTTCCCTGAACATTAGGAAATTGCACCATCTGATGTTGGAAGCGCCGAAGCAGTTTCCCCACGCGGGCTGTCTCTCTTTGGACCTAAGGCAGGTGTTCAACTGGATCCACTGGGAATATATGTTTTGGGCGCTGCCACGCTTTGGGATACCAGAGGGGTTCATGACCTGGCTGCGACTGCTATACAAAGCTCTGACAGCGCTACAAGCACGGGTAGGCACATCTCGGGCGAATACATGATACACAGAGGAACACGTCAGGGCTGTCCGTTTTCTTTTAAAAGCCTTTTTATTGAAAGAATAAAATTAAATTTAAAAAAAACAGCTCCATAACATTGCACATCAGTTAGCAGCAGAAAATCATTGACGATCATTGATGAAAGCAAGCACAATCATAGCAAGACAATCAACAGGATAAAGCTCACAAGTTAAGATAACAAAGGAAAAAGAAGTGTGCACTGTATCTTTCATAATGTCTATCACAAAGAAATCTGCTCTAACTACAAGTTGCACCTACGACATAAAATCGGCAAATTGTCTTTAAATCGATATATGTCCACACATGAACTTGACATCTAAGAAACGAAGAAAAGTTTGCGAAGTGAATATTTGGTGCTTATTAAGCTGATGGACATGAAGATCATGCATATAACGCTTGGAAAGAAATCATGTATCGTGGTTACAATGTTTTAACATCAATTTACATGTTACCAGTTATGTTATATAATACATGCTTGTTTTCTTGACGAATCGTCAGAGGGTAATTTCTGTGCTAAGATTTACAACAGAAGGGTGGGCGGGGTATTCTAAATGTTTGGGAATTTGAAGGATTGGGGAACAGTGAGATGTATTACATTCAGTGGCTTACAGGCTGAATGTGGTGCATCATGGGACTTGGTGTCATTCGAGAGTACATAGCGAGGCAGTGGGAGATGATTGGCTAGCCACTAGAGGCGGGGTGACAACACCTGAGTTTAAATGCAGTGGAAGAGGAGAATGGGTGGGAACACCATTTTTTTCTCCTGCACCGTTGGAGATGGGATACATGAAGGAAACAGTAATGAAGGTATGTGAACTGACAGGAGTTAGAAGGGGGTTAAGTGTTTATGTAAGGATTCTGGAGAAGAGAGGGTCATTATTCAGAGTTGTGAGGGAGTAAGGATGTGGCAAAAAAGCAGGAGGGTTGAGAGCTGTGGACATGGTTATTACGAGGGATACTTCAGATTTGTTTATTAAGAGGGAAAGCGCAGACACGGGGTCAATCTAAAACCTGGTGTGGGTTCGTTGGTAATAACAGTGAATAGCGTAAATCAGAACAGCCTATAGCCATAGATTAATCACTTTGTTCTTTCTTTTGTAGCAAACCCCTGAAGAAGGGCTATATAAAGCCCGAAATGCATTGGGTAATCCATAAATTGCATCTGAGGATGTTTCACGTTTTCGCACTTGCCCAGAAAAAGGCTCGGATGGGCATATCTGAGGCATTTGAAGCTGTTTAAGCTGTAATTGGTTCATGTGTGTAAATCTAAGAACTAAGCAAATAAATGAAGCTAAATTAACGTTTTGGATTACATTCTTCAATTGCGTCTTAATTTGGAAAAGTGGATGATTAAGATGATGCAAGATACACACGGTAAGCTGGGCGCCTGAAGAAGGAGTTGAACTATGCTCCGGTTGTTGTTTTCATAATTATCTCTTCGCCATGTGGGCACTCCCTGACAAATTCAGGTGGCCAGTCTTGTTCAGCTAGAAGAATGTCATAGCCCTTAGAGAGCTTCTCCCAAGAGAGTGCTCTTTTTCTAGTTATGTCCCCCTCCATCCGGAGTGTTACTTCATATAACTTGTGGGGTACACTAACCATGGTGTCGGAAGTTTCAACCTGAATACATTCATTCAAGTCCACTGTGAGATGATCCTTCAGGATCCTGCGAACTATGGTGACTTCTGCTGCGCTGTCTACCATTGTTTGAACCCACTCCCCGTTCCTGAGTTGTGTCCTCAAGATCCTCGGCATGTCTGATCTTTATGCTTGCTACCTTCTTTTTAGGAAATTGAGCTTTTTTACTTCGGTGAACAGGTTCTTTGTCTTTGGACTTGACGCATTCTTGCTTGTGTTCTGACCGTCCTCTTCTTTCCGATTTCTTGAGGAAGTCTGAAAAGATCGAGAGGGACGTATATCATTATCTTGATATCTATCAGGTTTTTTCTAATTATTCCTATTCCTAAGGTTATACCTTTTTTCAGAGGGCTCCCGTTGGGAAGACTTACCTCCCCTTTGGGGAGATCTTCCTCTGGACTGAGAACGTTTCTCTCTAGGAAGAGTCTGGTTAGTGTTTTCCCACTTCTTTTTAGTAGTAGTGAGATTATTTTTAATAAACATCTTTTCAGGATTTTCTGTTAATTCGGGTTTTACTGATTTCCCACCCAAACTATCTCTTCCTAATTCTTCATAAGATTTTCAATAATTCTAGCAAGCTCATATGGTTGATCTCTTATATCGGTTTCTTTTAACTTTTGGCGGATCGCCACGGATGCTGCTTCACCTTTAATGTTAGCTGATAATATAGCTGAGACCTGTTTGAAATCTTTCAGTAACTTCATACCTAGATTTAAGGCCGGTTCTGGACCGTATTCATTTTGAATCTGCCTCAGAACGTCTGGTATTACTGCCATAGACGGTACACCGTGTTTTTTTTGTGTAGATTGAAGCAAAGACTGTACCCCAAGTTTCACAGTCCTCCACATGTGGTGCGATCCCCATTGGTAGACAGATTGTCAGAATTCTGTGTTTCTCATGAGGTGTACTATCAGGGAATACTGCCTCTATCTGAGTATTTTTTTTAGCTAACCAGAACGGAATTTGTTCCCTCTTTGCGGGTAATTTACCAATGACTGATTGTATAGTCTGTGGTGTTATTTTATTTGTGTTCCCCTAATGAGGGGTGTGCTGTGGAATTTTTATAGCTGGTTGGACTGTTAAAGTCCGCATGACATATTGAACCAATTGTCTGTATATTTTAATTAATTGTTTCAGCTGAGCTAACAGTTCTGGACCTGTCATTCCGTTAATGTCAGGATGTGGTGTATAGCTCGCTAGTACCGGCCATGTAGCTCCTGGTCTACCTAGTGCACCGAGCCTGGTAATGTGATTTTGATGTTGTAGGGCGCTTTTAACTCAGAGCTGATGCTCCTGGTAAGTTAATGGAATTTCAACGTCCTCCAAATGAATGTATTCCGCTGAAGGTTCCTCTAATTTGTAGTAGTGGAACTCGTGTGTTAATGCATTTGCTGCAGGAAACATAATCCATGAATAGAATACCTCTGTTTGCCGATATTCATGTGCCTCTATAACAAAGATTACTTTACCACCTCTTGATGATACTCCATTTTCTATAAGTTTTATAGTTATGGTTTTTCTTACTTTGCCGGGATGATTATTGCATCTGCGTCATTTTGTAGGAGACTTGTGTCATCTAAGACTGCTTAAGTTGCTATTCTAGCTCTCTCCCTTTCATTGTCACTCTCCGACATTTTGTCGACTGAATGTTTTTGCAGAGCAAAGTTTAAAGGAAACAAAGATTAGGTGCACAATATTTTGGAACACTGTATCCTTCAACGTTGAATAAACCAAAATCTAATGCATAGAATTTTCGTCATTCTCAGTTTTGGCGGATATTATCCTTTTACCCACTCCAGACGTCTATTGGAGTATTTTACGGGAAAAAGGGGACTGTGTGAAAAGCACAACTGAGTTACTCTAGTATCTAGCGTTAAATTATCGCCTTACCAAACGTTGGGCGCCATGCAGTGTAGTTCCTATATTCCCAATAGGCTCTGTGCATTGGAATAATATATACTGTAGTTTAGACGTAGGACTGAGGTCTACTAGGTCTCTACCGAATATATTAAACTTAATAGTGAGTGCCAGCTAGCTCAGAGGTCACTAGAAACTTTCTCGAATTCACAAGAAGGGATTAGTTTCTGACAACCGTATAAACATGACAACTTTGTTTCCCAAGAATAAGAAATCAAATCTCTAGAGTCGCGGAAACAATAGATAACTATTTTACTCAGTCAATCGTGCATGCTTCGTTTCACCAGAGTTGCAGAGAAATAGAGAGACAGGCGTTTTCAATAAAAGTATTTATTGAACAGTCTTCTTTCTCAAGCATTGGAAATGAACTGCTACAATCGTAATACTGGTTATAAAGTACAGGGCATATAATACAAACAGTATTATAAAGTAGTACTGTAAAAGCATGATATGGTTTCTAAGCCATAAACGTGCATAAAATGTATAAAATACATACAGTAATAAATAATTAATTACTAAAAGTACTCAACTGGTGCTTCTAAAATACGCCTACCCCGGTGTACCTAACCTAAGTCTAGTACTAGGGAGGAAGTAAGTGAGGAGTAGCCTAAGTTTAGTAGTTCTCTGCCAGGAATCTATTCCAAGAATTCGCTAAGAGGTCTAATCATCTCCGTACCTTGGTTTTAAAATGAAGGAGGTCTTGTATCTCTCTCTCAGGACACAAGGGTAAGCCGGAAACACTGGAGCTGGATTGCTCGGCAAGAGAAAAGACAGCGTCTCTCTCAGTGCGTCAGTTGGAGGGTCGGCTTCCTTCGGCACTTGCTGCTGCAGGGCGTCGGGCAAGTAGATAGTCGATCTGCTCCAAACCACTGTGTGTTTGTCTGGGCAAACCTAGGCATATTTATACTTTGAAGGTGCCGAGTTTGACGCATGTTTGGACTTAATAACGTCACTCAAAGTCTACATTCTTGGAAAATGCCAGGAGTTCTTGGAGAACTTAATATTCAAGCAGGGGGAAGTCCCTAGCTGCTGAAGGCAGGTTTTTCCAAGAAATCGTTGTTGATTCTCGGAACTTAGTGGAAGTAGCCATGCCGTATTTGGGCTGCAAGGCTCAGGCCAAATATGGTACTGATTTCTATGCCTATATAAGGATATGATAAAGTATACCTATATAAGGGCATGAATCTGGAAAATTTACACTAGGGTCCTAGATTCATTTACAACAAAAAGACTTCAAACAGGAATTACGTAAGCTGCTGGAGGTATTAAGGTGTGGTTATTAAAATCATGATGTAATGTGTACCGCTAGGAAGTTGTGTGATTGTAATAGCAGACAAGTAGGGACTGCGAGGAAAATATGTGACCCTCCAATGCTGACACTGGACAAGCTGGTGCTGCCCCTGTGCATCCCCCCTTGGAGGCCAGAGAGTACACCCTCACCCCCTCCACGCCCCTCTCTTTCTCCCTCTATCTCTCTCTTTCTTGTTATTTGCCCCGATGTTTTTGCCAGGGGTGGATGCACAGTACATTGGTATCAGGACATGAGTACTTGCAATTCGGACACTGGACAAACTTCATAATGTATGCTATGGGATAATTCAAGTTGATAATTGTACCTTAAGCTCTGTCCCAATGGAAGTGGTTGCTATCAATGTACTATGCTGTTGTCTGTTTTCATTGAAAAACCCAATAAATGGAAATAAAAAATAAATAAAAGTGTGTGTGATTGCTGAAGAATAAAGACGTCTGTTAGAGAGCTCCATGGGTGGCGTGTTTTATTTATCAAGATGTTTATACGAGCCATCCCAGACTTCCAGTGTAAACACTAATAGGCCTCCCAAATAGATAGACCTTTACATTACACTCACTTAGGGAAAAGTAAATGCCCCTCGACCTGTGTGCAGAGCGGCAAGCCGTTCTTGCCCTTTTGGAGAGGAATAACGCCACTTACTTGAGAGGTTGGTTTTACCCACTTTGGGGTCTTCTAGGGATGGAGAAAGTTTCTGCAGGGCTAGAACAAAAGTCATTGACGTTCGAGACACTGAGCCCCTTCCCTATCATGCCTGTCTACCAAATTCAGAGAACTAACCTAAACTGGGTGTTACAGGGTTCTACAGATAGTATCTATTTTCTTAGCGTTCTCAGTTGCACCAAGTTACTGCAACAAGTCTGAAGAATTAATAGGAGTGGAAGCATTATGGTTTAGCCCAAACATACCGGTTAAAATCCATTACGTTATTTTCTGTTCCCATTCCTTCATGTAACCGATGGATTGTGAGAGTTGGATGTGGATGCTCATTGGCTTGTTTTACATTTTCTTTCAAGTTTAGTATTGTTTTTTGCCTCTTTCTTCACTTGCCAAACTAGGCGATGGTTTATGTGTCTCTTTGAAAACAATAAAAGGATTAGAGGCATAAAACCAGGTGTTAAGTACACATTAGCACACTCAGAGAGTTAACCGAGGAAGAGACAGGTGGCTTAAAGCAGGGGTGTGTACTCGCACCCCTATTGCTTGGCATATTTTATGTGATATTCAGTCTCACTTTGCAAGATTAGGCGTTTTCCTTCAAAAGTTTTTTATTATGCTGTTTGTTTTCTCCTGTGTTCTGATGACTTGTTTGTGCTGGACCGTTCCCCCTTTGGTCTCCAAAGACAGCTGAGTGTTCTTTCTTCCGAGTGTAAAGGAAATAAATTGAGGATTAAATATAAAAAGCACTAGGTTTGTTTTTTACAAGGAACAAGGAGGCAGGTCACCTTCAAACCATGGATATCCAATTCTTCGATTTTGAAACCTGATGGGTAGAAATGCTTAAGAAAATAGTTTACCACTCCCTGATTTGGAATGCACATGGAGAGACGGTGTAGCAGAACACAACCAGCTTCGTCCAATCTAATTTGGTTTCATCTACTTTAGGGTGGTCTAGTTGGATCCCTTAAAATCGGCTTGCATTGTTAAAATTGTTCCGACAGCCATATGTAAAGGCCCTATATTTGCTCTGCTGGTCATTGCATGTCATTACATGTTCTCACGCCACTTGTCATTACAAGTTATTACATGTTTCTCTTTGGGGAGACAAGTATTGGAAATGTGCTTGAGTTGCCTAAGTGCATGATAGTGTAAGCTCTGCGACAGGTAATGGTCTCATATCTCTCAGGATCCAGAAGAGAGAGTGACTCTGAACTTCATTGGCAAGTTCTGGGAGGCAGGACCGCTGCATTGGGTGGGAGCCCCCATAGGCAAACTATGCAGCTGTGAATCATCTTGGGCTACTCTTCTCCATGAATGTATGTCACGTTTAAAGAGGAGCTATGGTAGGCTATATGACACTGGCAAGCTGGACTGGACTGAATGCATCCCAAAGGAAAATGTATTTCTTGTCTGCTTTCTGAAAACATGGAGTACTCACTATGCAACTGAGAGTGCACAAGACAGAGTCAGATCTTTCCCAATGTATACCAATGGAACCTGAACCATGTCTGTGAACAGCGGTATTGTTTGATTATGAGGTTAGGACTGCCTCTAGTCTAGCAGAATGTCATGCTCACTCCAGGTACTCTCATAGTAAGGAAAACCATGCGGCTTCTGTAAAGTTTCTAATGATGTTGTACTAACTAAAGAAGTCCAAATGTAGGGAGAGTGGTATGTTCCAAGATGTAATTTATTATATCCGGTTCAAGGTAAGCAGAAATAAGGTAAGTAGTAGTTAAGATGGTAATCAGTAGTAGCCCTAACAGGAGCAGCCTCCCTGCCGCTCAGCCTCTCATCTTCAAATGACACTCTAACCAAAACGACATACCAACATTCTGTGACATCATCATACATTCTACAGTCATACAGGCCGAACAAAGGGAGAGTATTGGTGCAAAGAAAGAAGAGGAGAAATCACGCTACAACGTTCCTCTTTCTTTACATCAACAAAAGAAATATACTGAAGAAAGGAACAAAGAATGAAAAAAAACAAAGAAGAAAATTCAACAATTGAAAGAAAATGAAACAGGGTTAAAGATAGCAAGAGGTACTATCTTAAACACAATAATACAGTGGCAAGAAATTGCAATAATACAATGGCAAGAAAATGCAATACAATAATAAAACGGCATGAAAATGCAACAATACAATAGTAAGAAATTTGAGTAATGCAAGAAATAGCAGTAATACAATGGCACGCACACCATCCCCTTTTCTCACAGAGGAAAGGTTCAACCCAAAAACAAAATATATGCCATGAAATACGCACACCTGAAGGGACCAACAGTCTCAGGCAAAACAAGAAGGGAACCACAAGTAGAACATAAGGTTGCGCTGAAAAGCACAGAACACGTACAACACTCATACGCCTGACGCCTCAGGCAGCCCTACAATCAGTGGACCCCATCACCGGCAGCACAGAAAGATGTAGGCAAGGATGAGCCAAGAAGAAAACTGCGAACCAGCACTGAAAACCTGACAGGACCAAATCACGGAACATAGAAAAGTACATATGTAGCAAATAGAAAGTAGGTAACCCAATAACGCAAACAAGCTGCGCTGTCTCAAGCATACACAGTAAGCAACAAGCCAAAATGTACTAAGTAAAGAAGTCCAAATGTAGGCAGAGTGGTATGTTCCAAGATGTAATTCATTATATTCGATTCCAGGTTAGTAGAAATTAGGTAAGTAGTAGATAAGATGGAAATCAGTAGTAGCCCCACCAGGAGCAGCCTCCCTGCTGCTCAGCCTCTCATCTTCAACTGACACTCTAACCAAGACCACACACCAACATTCCGTGACATCATCCTACATTCTACAGTCATACAGGCTGAACAGAAGGGAGAGTATTGGTGCAAAGAAAGAAGAGGAGAGATCAAGCTACAACAGATTTCTACGTTTATTTAGTACGCCCGCACCTGAGATTGCGATTCCCTAGGCATAATTTATGTTTGCAGTATAAAAGCACGAAAAGCTGTAAAACGTTATACATTTTGTTATTATCTGGTTGGATATTAATAATGTTTATATTGACTGTGTAGCCAAATAGAAACGTTGCCTTTTATTTAAAAAAATATTAGCATTAGGAAAGGTTTACACTACTGGGATTTTTGTATCTTCTACTTTATTGTGCCTCTTTATTCCTTTTTAATGCGCAGAATAAAACTCACTAATCATGACCTGATTTGCAGTTTTATCACTTGACACGTTTTGCATGAGTTAAGTCTGCCTTTAGTGTTCGCAAAGCTTCTTAACATTAAGCAAATACGGCATAAGGAACAAAGAAAAAGCCTTACAATGTTAAAATGGAGAAAATTTGGACTATGGGAACGTTTTCAGACCTCCGAGAGCAATCACTGCTAATTGGGCTCATACTCTAATAATGATAGGCTTTTACTACTGGCGCACTGGGGCCTTGACTACCCGTTGGACCCAAAACTGAGCACCAAGTATACCACTTTAGTATCTGACCCTTAGGGTGGTGAAGGTGAGTGGTGCAAGGATTAGTATGGGAGGTGGTGTGGGATAGAAACCTAGAACTTAGTCAAGCAAATAACAATATCTAAAAAGTCATTGAACCACCAGATATTTTACTTGAAAAGAAAAATTACATTAATCATGGCACACAACTAAATAGCTGGCCAAACACACTCTCACTCAAGTAAAGTGTTACCTATATCGCGCAGAAAAGCCACAAACCAAGGAACTCAAAACCAAAGAACAAAACACTACGCGTGATAAGTGGTAAGGATCCACCCTTCACACAGTCTGGATAACCATCAACTTCTCGTAGTGATCAATATTATCATTTGGTCAACCAGCTAACGGAATGATGTATCTCTTGATCATAGAGAACCCCATACCAAAGGTAATGGGCTGGATCATACCCACGTTCACTCTGGGAAACGTAGTGAACAACTGCTTATTTGACCACCAAGAAGATAAAAAGCAGTGCAAAACACAAAGAATGTGAGGTGGTGAATTAAAATAGGGTAGTGTGCCCCAGAATAAAGAACCTTTTATTGAAGTGCGGGCACAGTCCCTAACTAAAAACAGAACAGTGCAATGTGCAATTTAAACAAATAACTGCCAAAAAGGGCCGACATGTTTCTACCAGACGGGCTAAAAGTCCTTAGGCTTTCTTCAGGGGACTGGACCTCACCTCACCTGGACTATGCTCAGGTGAGGTGAGGTCCAGTCCCCGGTCAAGCTGGATGCCATCTGTATTCCTTGATGCGGAGGATATGATCACTACTGGTTGTATTTACTCCAAGCTTTTCACGTTATTACATTCATGAATAACAGCAAGTATTTAGTTTAATGTATATTATATTTTCACTTATTATCACCTGTGTATGCAGTAGCAAATTTTGAGAGCAGAGGCCCTGAAGAAAGCGCCACTCCTGCCCCTGTGCACGTTTACATGTTTTTCTGAAAGCAGAAGAGCTTGACTCTGCTCCGGCCTGGTGCCTCCTGCATCGCCCAAACTGAATTTCTTCGCCAAAGAAACGGCCCATCCCAGATGATTTTTCTGATGTGAGTGAAAACTTCTTTATAGCACTAAGCAGTGAATATCTAACTTCATCTACAGGGGACACCTTCCTGCACATAAACAATCTCCCCCCCTCCCCCCCCCCCCTCCCCGGCAATGCAGGCACCCTTGCTCTGTGGAGCAAGGGTGTCTGCATTGGCACTAGGCGGCTAAATTAGCACCAGTGCAGTGGAAAATGAATGGCTACAACATATCCTTGTAAATACGGTGCAGCCCTGCGTTTTAGGTGTAGCGGAAAGCGGCGTTAAGCCAAGGAGGCTAATGCTGGGCTCTGCCACTTCCACATAAATATGACTTGGGAATCTCCCTGAAAACGCAGCTGATCATACTAGTAGTGAGGCCCCTGTTGTAAAATGTGTAAATATGTGTGCTACACTACTGCCTGAGACCACTACCTCATACTGTTAATCTATCTATGTCAAGTAGACTTGTATGTTGTATCTGTCACTCTCCATTAGGGACGTAGCTATCAACAGTGCAGCAGGAGCAATGGCACCGGGGCCTACGGGGTGAGGAGCACACATCACCTCAATCATTGTTTTTCTCTACCAAACCAAGTGATGGGGGCCATTTCCTTGCTCTCATGGTTCCCCCGATACGCCACTGCTCTCCCTGTGTCCAGTTGCGAATGTGGTGCCAGTGTGTGCGAATCACTTTCGGTGCTTGTGTAAAGAAGGCCTTTCTTCGTGTGAGGAAAGGTGTGTCTTGCGTGCCGCCCTCGGGCCCCACACCCAAGATGGCATTCTCGATGGGCCAGAGAGGAAGGTTCCAGGAAGTAACAGCACACGCGAGCTGCTCCTGTGCACAGGACATGCCGGGGCTTGCACGCACAGAGCCAGTGGAAGCGGCAGCACTGCGCTCAGTCTGGGATGCAGGCGCGGTGAGTAAAGGATGGAGGCATGGCGTGCACAGTGTATCGACCTATCTTTTGTTTATTTATTTATTTATTTTAAACATTTATAAAGCGCAGCATATACCCGTGGGTGTCTTGGCGCTGTGACTTAAGCTAGCAGCCTCTGGTTAACCAAGGTATCTACCTTATCTGAGGAGATTTCAAAACATACTACCGTTAATTTGTTTCATACTAAATAGTAAAACATCTTTTAAATAGAGTTTATAGACTGTAAAAACTAAACCGCAGTACAAAGCCTTTTTATAACAGGCAAGGCCCTTGGCAGTATCATTGAAGCTGTGACTTGTGTAATATTACTTTAATGGGAATCGCCGATAACGCAGCCTGTGTGTGATATGTGGGACCGGTCGGGACAAAATTGTGACCTCTGTATTCTGTGCCTACACATGGGCCCCCAGTATTGCCCTAGTATTGTGTCGGATTCTAGATCTGAGAAGCAAGGTCTCCTGTAAATGAAATGACCCTTGTGCCCAGGGAACCCCAATAGAGCCGCTTACGTGTACATTTTGCATCTGGAGAAGGGGATTCTGTGGCCTGCGTGTTTTTGCGGCTGAATGTGAACCCTAACAATGTCTCTTTTTTGTATTCTAGTTCTGAAAGTGATGGGTAAATATTTTGCCCTGTTACTTATGGGTCTGTTAGGATATTAAAGGGAGGAGCTGCGTAGTCTGTCTTGGTGGCGGGGGAGGGGGGGGGGGGGGGTTCAAGGGGGTTACAACTACGTGAACTTGTATTTTGTGTCCGGGGAGGGGATGATTGAGACCAGTCAGCGTCTGAATAGAAATCCCCCAGTGATGCGATCTTGTTATGAGAGTGGATGTGGGGGCCCAATAGTGGGACCTGCCGTTTCTGAACCTAAGGCTGAAAACTGTGGCCAATCTATTATGGATCTGAGGACTGCATTGTGACCAGTGCATTCTGGGTCTTAGAGGGCAATATATATTGACCTATATATTCTGATTCTGGACATCTGTTGTACAAGTGTATCCTGGATGTGATGGGCTGTTCTGTATGACATATGTATTGTGGATCTGAGGTAATACACTGTGATCAGTGAATCCTGGATCTGAGTTTGCTATACAATGACCTCTGCACTCTTCGCCTGAGAGGGTGGGCAGGTTTGACCTGTACACGGTAGGTCTGAGTGATTATACCATGAGATGTGTATTTTGGGTCTGCGTTTAGTGTTCTGGGGTCATGGCATTGGCACTTTGGGTCTATGTGGCTGAAATGGGACTGGAACTGTCTCTGTCCGAGGTGCTGGGCTGTACCTGATTCTTCATGGTATCAGACAGTGTTTACTTTGCAAAATAATGAGTGCCGGTACCCAAAACTGTGCACAGATGCCACTATTAAAGAGTCTTGATTCCCCCTCCCACCATGCCCCTAGTCCCTGAATCTCACTCTTGCAATGTTCTTTTTCATTACTTCTTTCTCGCTTTGTTTCTATTTTTTTGTCTTTCTCTTCATCCTTCTTTTGCCATTTTTAGGTCCACTGTCTGGTCATATTTGGGAAATGCTTATGAAAAGCTTACCTTCCACCCATTGCTTACCATTGGCTTTACCACCTCTCTGATAAGCTTCTATATTTCTTCCAATAGTACTTACTTTGAGGAACTTTTTTTTCTTTTCCATGAAGCACTCCATCAGAGTGCCAATTGTATCTAAATGTCTCCCTTTTATGCTTCTTTCCTCCCATCCATGTCGCTGCCAAGCACAGTGCACTTCTTCTGTGTCACCGACACGTTCCGTTAGTGCTTCACTTTGGTTCCGCCATCTCGCCCACTCAGTGGTGCTGAAACAATTTTCAGAATGGGGATACTAACATTAAGGTAACTATTCTAAAGTCACCATGATTGTGAAAATTCACACAGAGAACAAGTTATAGCAAATGAGCCACGTCCATTCAGCAGGAAAGTGCAAAGTGTACAGTATGTCGCTAGAAGTGCCTTTTGAAGCACACTGTTGTAAATATTTTACTAAAGCATGGTGTGGTAGTGATAGAGCGCGCAGGTCACCCGACTAACTTTTATTACCAAATAGTGCACACTTGGGCCCATAAAAATATAATAATAATTTCACTCTACTGTAATCAGGTAACCTACACACTATTATCAGTAATTCAGTTTCACTTCTTTCTATTTCCGTGTACCTGACTTACCAATCCTTCAAACAGGTACCTATGATCTCAATGGATCAAGGAGCTAGCTGTGGGAGTAAGTAGACAGAACAAAAATACCATGAAACATTGAAATAACGGTTTGTACTTTTTATAATGACCACAGACGCAAGATGTTTTGAACACCTTTATCTACATCATTTTCGTCATATGCCATGAGCCACAGGTTTACACAGAATCAAACTGTCTATAACTAGAATTAGAAATATCGTATAGCTATGAATGAGAATAAGAAACATTTAGAAATCGGAAAATAAAGGAAAGGGAGAAATAAGGTACACGCTATTTTTAGCTTGGCAGACTTTCACAACTTCACTAAAGGCGGGTAAAGAAAGGGAACATACTAATCAAAGCAGACTTTCGAAATTCACTAACGGTTCATAAGAAACGAAACTTATGCAATTTGATTTATCCAGGTGTGCTTATTCTCTAAAGGGAGGGTAAGAATGGAACAAACTATATATGCAAACGATTCTTCATTTGACTAAAGGTAGGTAGAAAGTGGAACAAGCTAATAGACAAAATGCACGAAAAATCTAATTTATAGAACATTAGGAGGAAAAAGAACATATGCAAGTATATTTTATTCGGGACGTTAGGAAAGAGGTCTAGAAAAGACAAACACCCACATAAATTATATTTACCTAGGACAGATCAAAGACTAACCCTGGCCACGGGTCAGTTGGAAAAGGCGGGAAAGGACCCTCAAGGACTTAGGTTGCGCTAGCCCCTCTCTGCAAGGAATCTGTCAATAACCCCGATTGGGTTCTCAAATCTCCCAGCAAAGTGCTTCGCCAGCACTTAAGGTTTCCCAAACCCCGACTGAGTCTGTGGAAATTACGGACAGAGTGCTCCGCAGCTCTCTGTATCAATCACCTATAGAGTTCGTTGGGTCAGTGACAGGTCAGCTATTCGGACAAGTCGGATAATTTCTCTGGCTAAACCTAGGCTAGTTATACTGTTTTCGGGTCAGTGTACCACTCCCCAATGTTGCAAGTGAAAGAATTCCCAAGTCCTGATTGGTCAAAGGAGGAGGTTAGGTCATCACACCACCTAGATTTTAGACTTTCTCAGGCTTAATATTCAATTTTCGTACTCACCCTTTAATTTCTAGCTTCCCATGACATATGATTTGCAGTGAACAATAGAGTATACATAAGTTAATACAATTGTATCAAATGTAGGTACAAGTCAGCTTCGTCTTGCTGGGTAACAGGTCGATTCCCAGGAGCATCTTTGCTTTGGCTCCCAGCTGGCTGGGTTCCACTGCTGCAAGGTTCATTTCCCTCATCACATGACAAGTACCATACGGGCTCTTCAAGATGGAGTAGCAAGCGCCTCCCAGGCTCAAAGAATACGATACATGAAAAGCAAGCAAAAACAATTTAGAAACACAGAAAAAATGAATACACTGTATACAATGATTGGCTATACTATACCCCTTACTTTATAATAACTATAGCATTAGGATAAGTGCAGAACAGACAGCTGTGCAAAAGCGGCAATGGAAGCTTGGAGCATATGAGAAAACAAAGCGGCCATCTTAGGTGCATTGCGAATGCGCAACAAATTCCCTCAAGAACTGCGAGTGCGTCACATGACATGGGTATGACCGACGCATGCGCAGTCTAAATTCCCGCAAGCAGCGGCCATTTTAGAGGCAAGCGTATTAATGATAGTAAACACATAAGCAAGCTTCACTGGGACACCCCGTGTAGTGTAAAATGTGCATATTAGTAAGACAAAACGGATTGATTACAAAGTTAAGTTTTTTTGAGGTTCTTGAATACAAGCAAGTCGCGTAACGTGCGAATACTTGCTCCATCAATCCCCTCTTTGATGATATTTACTATCATCACTATTAATGGAACCAGATGCCAACTTTTCACATTTCACCCAATTCAATTTCTTCAAACTTTTTGTTCAGCCTTTTCCCTGTATCCTTATTAGGATGGAAATTCTTTGCTCTTTTGTACATTTGATTATTCAGTTCTTCTAATTCGAGTTCATCAACATTCCGTTTCATTCCTCTCTTATTCACATCATCCTTCTTTTTGTGTTCTCGACATTTACAGCAAATTATTATGATCAGCACAATTAAACTTATTCCTGCTATTGGCATCAGTATTTTACTCACAAAACTTTTACTTAGGTTAGAAAACCAACTACCTATAGAGGAGAGACCATCAGTTAGTCTCTTCCAGGCACTGTCAACCTCCAGTGGTTTGAGCTCCTTTTCCAAATTAGTTATGTTTCTCACATATTTCTTAATTTCAACACTTTTGTCAGGAATGTAAGTGCAACAATGTTGCGCTTTCAACATTCTACAGACTCCGCCCTCTTTTGCGAATAAAGTGTCAAGAACAAGTCTATTTTGTAAAACCATAGATCTGATCGCAACCATCTCGGTATTGACCATCAGGAAACCTGCAGCAGTGTCAGTTGATAACCGATCTACTACTGTAGACAATTTGCTAATTCTGTGTGTTTTCAGAGTCACTCCCACTGCAGGTATCAATGCACTTAATATATCACCCATTATTTCTGTTACACTTTCTCTTTTACTACGCACTAATCTATTAGTATTTTCATTGCTTCCAGTGACTTCATTCACATGGTATATTTTTGGGAAGACAATTCCAAAATAACTGCTTCCATATCAGTGATCCGGCAATTTGAAATAGGCCTTGTTTCCACATATATAATAAACTCCGGGAAACACAGGTTCTGACCCATTTTTGAAACCCCAACCTAGAATTACCTTGTAATTGTGTTCGCATTCACTGGAACCAATGAATATGTTATTATAATAACTAGTCTTTTCTCTGTGAAGACAAAGTTTCCCTTTCCTTTCGAAATCCATCAACAAAGCAGGATTAGCTCCACCATTTGAGGTGCTCCCCATGTTTTCAGCCCACTTAGGAGTTTTCTGTCTTTTATCATTCGCTTTCCTTTGAAAACTTTCTCTTCTTTTCTCTGCCATATTTAGAAACATTTTCTCTTGTTCATGTAATGAACATGTCAAGTTATCTCTATGTGCTTCACCTAAATCTATTGTACCTATGGTTAGAAAATATTCTCCCATATAACGTGTTACATCACGTTTAGTACGTACAGGATTCAAATTCCCACGTATAGGAAGTTCAGAAAAAATCACGTCTGAGTTAGAGTAATAATACTGTAACGGTCCTCTTTTATAGAACAAACTAGCTAAAATACTACAGGAAATTCCATATGTTAGTGGTAAATGATGATAGGTCACACCTTCAGCTACTGAAGTAGGTAGCTTCATACAAACGTAACAGTCCTCTATTTCCATTGCTTCTACGTAGTGTACTAACAGGTTTGCAAATACATTTAAATGAGTTCTATTCTTAATTCTGTGATAGTGTAGTCCTTCCTCATCTGATGCATATAAGTCCATTCTAGTTTGTCTAAGGCTAAGTGTTTTCCCAGGTCTTTCTACACTTTGTGGGGTCTCTTTCGTTTGCAGCTCTTCTATGTCTTTTGTCACTAGTTTAGTAGGATACAAATTAGTATCTTTACTCATCATGTAAGGAATAGTAATTGTTAGTCCTATCCATAATATCAGTACTAATTCTATACTACACAAACATACTTTGCAGCATGTTTTACAACAATTACCTCTAGGCCTTCCATTCACATTGGAATCAGACATTTTGGCTCAAAATAAGTTTTTCAACCCATCTTTGTATCTTTCCACAGGTTGCTTAAACAGGGCAACGTTCAGGTTGGTTCCTCCTCTTCGGAAGCCTGGTCAGCAATCAGTTCTTCATCACTTTCATCACTTATATCAAGATTTTCAAATTCCTCCAATACCAGATAAGTCCATTCAGGACTCGGATATTTATTGTTCAGTCTCTTTATTCGGGCACTTCTTCTCTTGGGCTTTGCTCCAGACTGTTCAGTTTCGCTGTAGTCTCGATTCTCTTGCTCAAGTTTTTCCTTTACAGTCTTTAGTCTTAGTCTTTTGACAAATCTTGGTTCTCTATTCTTCTTCTTGAATCTTTTAACTGGCACTGTAATTTGGCTTTCTTCAAATGCTTTTTTATTCTCGTTTAGTTGTGGCACATCTGCTTCAACATCTTCTTCTTCCCTTTCTGTCTGACTAGTCCCAGGTCTTATTTCGGTTTCTTCTGCCTGGTTACTAAACTGGCCTTGTTCAGGTGTATGCTGATTTTGACTTTTGGTTGTTTCAACTTCTATTTCCTGAACACATTCGTCTAGCTCTATCTGATCCTGTTCAAGCACTTCAAACTTTTGATCTTCTTCCACTTGAACTTCCGCCCTATTTTCTATCTGTCCCTTTTCAATCTCAGGAGTTCTTGGAGGTGTGTCGATAACCTGTTCTGTCCCTATCTGACCTTCCTCCTCGCCTGCTTTGACATGGATTTCGATGAGCTGATTATCTCCTTCTATTCCTGTCTCACCCTCACTATCCCACTCTATCTAAGTAGGTTTGTCTTCTGGTTCTTATTGGGTCGAGTGTCAGGTCAATTACTGGGACCCATTCATCTTGACTGGTGCTCGGGTGTTCGTCATCAGCTACTTCAGGACCAACTTCAGGAGACCCCTCAGCTGCACAACCTTCCGCCTCAGATTCTTCGTCTTCTGTCACCCTTTTCGTATGGCTGGCATGGATCCACTTTGGCACACCGGCACACTTTAACGCTGTTGTGGTAACAAGAATCACTTGTCTTGGTTTTCCCCACTTCGGTGCAAGGCAACTCGGCTGGGTGTGTTTCTTTAGTACAACCCAATCACCCGGGTTCAGATTATGGGCTGGAGTTGCTGGCCTGGCGACGGCGTCTTCCCCAATCTGGTGAGAGATAGAACGCACTTGGTCACCCAGTTGCTTGCATTACTCTAGCACCAAATCATCAGAAATGTTTATCAGTTTGTGTCCTGGTACCCATGCTTGTCGCATTACTCTTCCCATCAGTATCTCATGGGGGCTCAGGCCTGTTTTCCGATCTGGAATACTTCTGATTCCCATCAGGACAAGGGGCAAAGCGTCAATCCAATTCATTCCCGTAGATTCACACATTTTTCCCAATCTTGACTTGATAGTGCCATTCAGTTGTTCTACCACTCCAGAAGCCTCTGGTCGATATGCACTGTGCAGTTTTTGGGTAATTTTGAATGCTTCACAGATTAGGCCTATTATTTAATTCTGAAAATGCCTACCTCTGTCTGATTCAATTGTGACTGGAAAACCGTACCTAGGTATTAGTTCCCTCAGTAACAATTTGGCTACAGTAATGCTGTCATTTTTCTTTGCAGGATAAGCTTCTACCCATTTTGAAAATAGAGAAACAATGACAAGGACGTACTTCATTCCTTTACAGGGGGGTAACTGAATAAAGTCAATTTGTAATCTGATAAAAGGACCTTCTGCTTTTCCAATTGTACCTGGTAGAACTAGGATTGTATTGTTGATAGGTCAAGCACCTCTGGCAGAGTGCCTCTGCCATGTTTCTGAATTTCGAATTGAACCATGTCTGTCTAAAAACACGAACCATTGCATCTCTGCCTATATGTGCATCTCCATGAATTAGCCGGGCCATAGGAGCAAGCAAGCTGTCAGGCAATACAGGCATACCATCAGTGTAAACCATGACACCATCCTCATTCCTTTTCTGACAACCAAACTTTATCAACCTTCTCTTTTCCTTTGGTCCTGCTGCATTTTGCAAATCTCTTAGTTCTTCCCATGTTTGTACATCTTCAAACACCATAAGTTGGCAGCTGTTTCCAATTCCCCCCAACTTGATATTAACTGACATTCTATGTCTTGTACAATGTTGGGCCAGTTGGTCAGCATATCGATTACCTGCTGTCACATTGTCATTGCCAGATTTGTGAGCAGCACACTTGACCACTGCCAATTCTTTTGGGAACTGGATTGCTTCCAGTAGCTCCTGTACAACTTTCCCATTTCTGATAGGAGTACCTGAAGAAGTCAGGAACTCTCTTTGCAGCCACAATTGGCCGAAGTCATGCACAACCCCATAACCATACTGGCTATCCGTGTATATGGTTATTCTTTTATTTTTCCCAATTTTACAGGCTCTTGCCAATGCAACCAATTCGGCTACTTGTGCAGACTTGACTCCAAACAAATAGGACGTTTCTACTGCCCGTTCTAATGTACACACAGCGTAGGCAGCACTTAGGCCTCCATCCTCATGTCTCAGACATGAGCCATCTACAAACAGCTCGAAATCTTCTACAGTCAGGGGCATTTCTTTGATGTCTGGGCGTGGTTTTGTACTAAACTCAGTCAGATCGATGCAATTATGCTCGACCTCTCCCTTTGCTTCTGCAATAAGTGAATTTGGTAATAGGGTAGCTGGATTCAGTATGTTACATCGAGTAATGGTTACAATTGCTGCACACACTAGAATTCTCTCATACTTAGTCAGCCGACTAGGTGTGAGATACTGTGTTTTGGTTCTGGTCAGTAAGATTACAACTACATGTGGAACATACACAGTTACAGGATGTCCCATAATGATGGATTCACTTTGTTCAAGACTCATGCAAGTTGCAGCCACTGCTTTCAGGCATCCAAGTAATCCAGCAGCCACTGGATCCAAAGTAGCAGAAAAATATGCCAACGGATGTCTAGTCAAGCCATGCATTTGAGTTAGGACTGAAAGTGCACAATTGTCTCGCGTGTCACAAAACAGTGCAAAGTCTTCCGAGTAATCAGGCATTCCCAATGCGGGAGCTGTGCACAGACATTCTCGTGACTTTGTAAAAGCTGACATGCTTTCATCATCCCACTCCATTGGGTCTTTTGCTCCTTTCCTTGTCATTTTTATCAATGGTTTTGCTAGGACTGCAAATCCCACAATCCACTGTCTACAGTACCCCACAACTTCAAGGAACATTCTGATTTCTTTCTGAGTATTTGGTAGTTCCATGTTTCGAATTTTTCTCATTCTTTCTGTGGTAACCTTCCTGATACCTCTCTCTATCTGGTGTCCCAGATATTTCACTGAGGAGGTACAGAACTGTAATTTATCTGGTGATACTTTGTGTCCTCCTTCACCTAAATGGTTCAGTAATGCAATGGTGTCAACAACACAGTCTTTCCGACTTTTAGACGCCACCAAGAGGTCGTCTATGTATTGCAATAGGACTGATTCTCCAGGTAATACCAAAGATTCAAGGCATTTTTTCAGAATTTAATTGAAAATCGAAGGACTCTCTGTGTACCCCTGAGGGACACGATTCCAGACGTAAACATGACTGTCGAATTCAAATGAGAAAAGAAATTTGCTGTCTGGATGCAATGGAATTGAAAAGAATGCGTGACATGGGTCAATGACGGTAAACCATCCAGCATTCCATGGAATTTGGTACAAAATCACTGCAGGGTTTGGAACAATAGGACAACAAGGAACGAAAATGTTGTTAACCTTGCGCACGTCCTGCACTACCCTGTACTTCCCACTAGGTTTCTTGATTCCAATTATGGGCGTATTACAAGGACTACTCATCACGTCTTGTATAATGTTTGCTTCTAAAAATCTTTTTATTTCAATGGCAACCCCTGCTTTTACTTCTGCACTCATTTTATACTATTTAGTATTCGGGTAAACTGCATCTTCTTTTATGATAATTTTAATTGGACCAACATTTGCCATTAGTCCGACATCTTGCCCAGTGACATCCCATACTTCTGGTTTCACTGTCTGTTGGAGTTCTGCGGGTAAGTCTTGTATTGTCAGTCTTTTAATTTCTGAGTCAGGTCTTATTAACATTAATTTGTAAATTCCGTCTTCATCTGGGGTCTGAATTTCAACTCCTTTTGGTGTGCAAAAGATGGCGCAGTTCAATTTGCACAGCATATCTCGTCCTAGTAAATTCACAGGACTTGAGTCACAGACAACGAATCTATGCATTTCTTTAAAATTCTCTAATGTAATATCCATGGGTTCAGTAACTGGGGTACTAATCAATTGATTAGAAACACCCACTACTTGGATTGCTTCTCCCGAGAGGGGTAGGTTTGGAACATCTACTGTTCTCACAGTAGAACGGGTAGCACCAGTGTCCAACAGAAAGGTGACGTCATTTCCTTCAACCTTTCCTTCAATGTATGGCCCTGACTGGTCCACCGGCAAGGAGGTGCCAAGCACGCACTCCTCGTCCTCCCCCTCAGGCACCGTCAGTAAGGTTCATCACAGAGGAATGTATCATTCAACAGGAATTGCGAAGTTGCTGCATTTCTATCCTCCCTTCCTTCCCAAACCTCTGCTTCCTCACCCTGTTGTGCTTTGCTCCTATAGTTTGGCCTAGGTACACAAGGCAACTGTTGCTGTTTTACCTGTTGCTGTGTCTTTCGTGGTCCCTCATTCTGCACCTGCGGATTTAAATCATTGATTTGCACATTATCATTCTGCACAGCCTTACACTCGTCCCTCCAGTGCCCTATCTTTCCGCACCTGTGACAGGGAAACTTCTTTCGTGCCTCTTCTTGGCTCATTTTTACTCTGGGCTTTCCTCCACCCCCAGGGCCTTGGGTCTGGGTATTATTCATTTTACTTAACTGTTGTTCTTGGTGTTCTGCTAATTTTACTTGTGCCCACATAACTTTTTCTTTTAATTCTTTTCGTTTATTTTCAAGCCCATCTTCACAATATTTAGCATACTTCAGGACTTCGTCAATAGGTTTAGCTTTCCAACAGATTTTGTCTTTGATCCACTGAGAAATCTCAGGTCTTAACCCTAATACGAATTGATAAATGAAGTGGGTCATGTCCTTCATTTCAATGTTATCTAGCCCACTGTACGTTTTGAACACTTGTAACAAACGTTCATAATATGAATGCACAGTTTCATCTCGATTTTGGGTAGTTCTATCTATGCGGGTCCAATCAGTTTCTTTAGCAGGCACCTTTCCTTTCCTGGTTGTATTTCCTCATTACTTCTCCCGAAGGAGCTCCTGTCTTTGGGTCTCTGGGATATTCTTCACTTGGCCAATCAACAGCAATTTTACATTTTACATTCTGTCCATAAATCTACGGGAACTACAATGTCAAAGAACCCATCTAAATCTTTCAGGAGATATTTTTTGAACCTTAATAAATCTCTCAACCTGTCTGTACCATTCTACGGGTTTTTCTCGTAATTTTGGGAAATCTTTTGTGAATGACCATGGAACATGTACATATCCTCCACCTGGCACTTCTCTCATAGGATACAATGTTTCTGCCTTGTCAGCTTCTTTTAGGACATATTCAGAAGTTACTTGTCTGGATCTACTGTCTTCCTTTTTCTTTGCCCACCTGGTTTTCCATTTTTCTAGATCTCCCTATTTCTGTAATAGATTCAACAATTCTCTTATCTGCACCTTGTTCCCTGACACGTTCATGTTTTCTAAATCTTTGTCAGAAAATTCTGCTCTGTAGGGTTTTTGCAACACTTTAGATCTGCTGACGTCTATTCTCATGCTAGCTGCTGTGTCCATTAGTTTCTCATGGAACACTCTGGTGTTTCTGGTAATACTTTTGCAAATGAATAATAATTCTTCCTCACTAAGGGTGTTCAGCCTGTCTATTCCCACGTTCCCAGCCATCAATTCTTCCAATTCTATTCTTAACTTGTAAATATCTAATGGTTTTGGCTGAGGATTTATCTTCTCTAATTCTCGGGTCCATCGATCTATTTCTTCCGGAGTCACTACCGTGGCACTTCGAGTACCTGTAGATGACTCTATCAGGACTTCTCTTGCACTAGTCTGAGTGTTCTTTCTCTGTGAACTACCTTCCGGTTCCCTTATGGGCAAATCCATTAGGTAATTTACAGACTCGCATTCACTTGCCTGGTCATCAACTATTAAGGGCTGGAGTAATAACTGGAGTCTTTGGACTAGCCTGCTTCTTATCCCCATAAAGAGGAACAACTGGGCCAATAGTTACTGGAATTGTCAGAGCTTCAGGACTTGAATTTAACTGGGATGTTTTTTAATAAGTTCCGTTCTCTGTTTATCTAGAGCTTCTCTTCCTCGTTCCTGTAAAACCTTTTCCATGGAGGTTTCATGTATTACTTGTGGAATTAAAGGAGGGTAAAGATTTGGTGCAGTTGGAATTGTCATACTTGGTTCTTCACCACAAGACGGCCTATAATATGGAACAGTCGGATCAGGCATGCTCATTACCCTCATTACCACTAGGCAGGCCTATAACCTGGACCTGTCGGATCAGATGCACTTGCCCTTCTATTACTGGGAGGTCTGAAGAATGGATTTTTCGTACTCACTGACCTAGACTCCTCATCATATGGCGGTGGATTTTTCATTAATAATTCCTCCAGGTATTCATCTTCTGAATCACCCGCAGTCATTAAGTGTCTGGTTTTCTCTGTACTTTTTCCTCCTACGGGTTCGTCTACAGTACGTACTGGGAATAGTCCTTCTATCATCATGTTCTGTCTCCACTGCTTCATCTTTTTCTCTTTTGCTTCCCCATGCATTTTCAGATACCATTTGCTTATTCCTTTGTTAAATCTAGGTCTATCTCGATCAAAGGCCTCAATCTCCCATTCTTCTAAAGCTTCATATTGCGTCAATCTTGGTCTGGGATGTAAATCATTCATTCGGGTCCTTAAATTAAACAAGATTCTACCATTAAAGGTACCATCTAAAGGAAATGCTAAAACTCTGTCATCTTTGGTATATTCCACCCAATTTTCCAACCATACACAGGTATGATACCCTTTGTCAAATAACATGAATGATGCGGGAGTATTAGGTGGTGGAATGATTATACCCTCTCTAGTTTTGATTGGTTTATCCTTCTTGAAATAATTTTTAACTTTGTCTACGAAAGTCATTTTTCTCTTGCTTCCGTACATATTATAAGGTCTGCCTCTTAACATCTGTTCCTTACCAAAACCTAAGTATTTCGGATCAGGTAAAAATTCGGGATAACACATATACTTCGTAAAACCTAGTTCGTGCGTGAATTACGTACTCCTGTTTGCTATTTTTCTTCCAATACTAGCGCGTCTTCTAAATTTCAACAACCAATCAACACTGTGGTTTCAAATAATTTCGACCAATGGGTGCGCGGCCTTTTCGCGAGACGCGGTCTCACGCTCTGGCGCTCACCCCTCCTTTACAATACCAGCTTCGTTACACACCCACTATTTTAACCAATCCCAGCGCGGCACAGAGTAACGTCAGCGCAGCTCCGCGACTGACTTCCTCCTTCACAAGGTAACGGAAACTAGATTTCTTTCTTAAAGTGCAAGTGCTCTATTTAATTTACAACGTATAACATTTGCCACCATACTGGAGTGTCTAGAAAAGAAAGATTTGTTTCACTGCAAGTAAACCTCTTCGGTCTACTTTTCATATACTGCGGACAGATCCCTTCTGTCTATCCTTCACACAAGCATTAGAGAACCTGCTACTTCTTTGACTCATCCACTCTTTTCGGGATATAAACTAAGTCTAAAGTTTCACTAGCGAACTCTTTTGCTATCACTCAAGCTCCAACGAACCTACTACTCCTTCCGTGTGACCCTTACTAGGTTATATCACAATTGAAGTTTTGTTAGCGAACTCGTTGCTATCATTAATTCAACTATTCATACAGAAAACCCTACTTAGCGCTTCCAGCTCTGCCTAACCATGCACTAATTTTCCTCGAGCCACTGACCTCACTGCGAGGTGGATTCTCCTCACCACCCGCTATTCTGCCTCCGGAGATTCCAGACAAACATATAACAATCATTAACGAGTTATTAATACATATATCAATATAGCAGCATTTCATCAAAACATTTCAAAAACCTTTCAAAGCAATTTTATATTTGATTGATCAATACTTTTAGCAGCAATAACATTTTAGCAGCAATTTTTATTTTTCACAGTTTATCAACAAGTAACCTATCAACCTATCTTAACTAGTCCCTAACCATACTACTGCTACCAGAAAATTACTGATAAAGCGCGCAGGTCACCGACTAACTTTTATTACCAAATAGTGCACACTTGGACCCATAAAAATATAATAATAATTTCACTCTACTGTAATCAGGTAACCTACACACTATTATCAGTTATTCAGTTTCACTTCTTTCTATTTCTGTGTACCTGGCTTACCAATCCTTGAAACAGGTACCTATGATCTCAATGGATCAAGGAGCTAGCTGTGAGAGTAAGTAGACAGCACCAAAAATACCATGAAACATTGAAATAACGGTTTGTACTTTTTATAATGACCACAGACGCAAAAAGTTTTGAACACCTTTATCTAATCATCATTTTCGTCATATGCCATGAGCCACAGGTTTACACAGATCAAACTGTCTATAACTAGAATTAGAAATATCGTATAGCTATGAATGAGAGTAAGAAACATTTAGAAATTGGAAAATAAAGGAAAGGGAGAAATAAGGAACACGCTATTTTTAGCTTGGCAGACTTTCACAACTTCACTAAAGGCGGGTAAAGAAAGGGAACATACTAATCAAAGCAGACTTTCGAAATTCACTAATGGTTCATAAGAAACGAAACTTATGCAATTTGATTTATCCAGATGTGCTTATTCTATAAAGGGAGGGTAAGAATGGAACAAACTATATATGCAAACGATTTTGCATTTGACTAAAGGTAGGTAGAAAGTGGAACAAGCTAATAGGCAAAATGCAAGGAAAATCTCATTTATAGAACATTGGGAGGAAAAAGAACGTATGCAAGTATATTTTATTCGGGACGTTAGGAAAGAGTTCTAGAAAAGACAAACACCCACATAAATTATATTTACCCAGGACAGATTGAAGACTAACCCTGGCCACGGGTCAGTTGGAAAAGGCGGGAAAGGACTCTCAAGGACATAGGTTGCCAGTAGGCGAGCAGATACAGCTCATGGACAGTCAGGACAGGATAACCCCAGGATTCAGGTCAGGACTGGGCTCACCAAAGGAACGACCAACACCTGCAGCTTCGGATGCAACGCCTGCGCTACACCCTCTCTGCAAGGAATCTATCAATCACCCCGATTGGGTTCTCGAATCTCCCAGCAACGTGCTTCGCCAGCACTTAAGGTTTCCCAAACCCCGACTGAGTCTGTGGAAATTACGGACAGAGTGCTCCGCAGCTCTCTGTATCAATCACCTATAGAGTTCGTTGGGTCAGTGACAGGTCAGCTATTCGGACAAGTCAGACAATCTCTCTAGCTAAACCTAGGCTAGTTATACAGTTTTCGGGTCAGTGTACCACCCCCCAATTTTGCAAGTGAAAGAATCCCCACGTTCTGATTGGTCAAAGGAGGGCGTTAAGTCATCACACCACCTAGATTTTAGACTTTCTCAGGCTTGATATTCAATTTTCGTACCCACCCCTTAATTTCTAGCTTCCCATGACATATGATTTACAGTGAACAATAGAGTATGCATAAGTTAATACAATTGTATCAAATTTAGGTACAAGTCAGCTTCGTCTTGCTGGGTAACAGGTCGATTCCCAGGAGCATCTTTGCTTTGGCTGCCAGCTGGCTGGGTTCCACTGCTGCAAGGTTAATTTCCCTCATCACATGACAAGTACCATACGGGCTCTTCAAGATGGAGTAGCAAGCGCCTCCCAGGCCCAAAGAATAAGATACATGAAAAGCAAGCGAAAACAATTTAGAAACACAGAAAAAATGAATACACTGTATACCATGATTGGCTATACTATACCCCTTACTTTATAATAACTATAGCATTAGGATAAGTGCAGAACAGACAGCTGTGCAAAAGCGGCAATGCAAGCTTGGAGCATATGAGAAAACAAAGCGGCCATCTTAGGTGCATTGCGCATGAGCAACAAATTCCCTCCAGAACTGCGAGTGTGTCACATCACATGGGTATGAGCAACGCATGCGCAGTCTAAATTCCCGCAAAGCAGCAGCCATTTTAGAGGCAAGCGTATTAATGTTAGTAAACACATAAGCAAGCTTCACTGGGACACCCCGTGTAGTGTAAAATGTGCAATATTAGTAAGACAAACGGATTGATTACAAAGTTAAGGTTATTTGATGTTCTTGAATACAAGCAAGTTGCGTAACGTGCGAATACTTGCTCCATCAGTAGCACACTGTCATTTATAGATAGCACATTTTCTATTGAATTGGCACCTAAATTTGCACAGTCATGCAGTTTTAATCATAAAACTATCAGCGTCCGCTGCTCACCCTGCCACCACCGGCAAATTAAATGATAATAAAACAGGTTAGTAAACCCATTTTATTATCGTTTTATTTTAATTCCCTGGACCCGCCCCATGACTCTGACGAGTCTTGGGAGCTGGTCTAGGGGATGACACTGCTGTTGGAGGAGTGGTGGGCACTCCCTTCAATGTGCAAGAGTGTTTAACCAGCCGTCTCAGGACGACCAAACCCTTATGCGCAGTGAAGCTCTCTCTGTAGCCACAGCTGCATTGCTGAGGCTGGAGAGAGCAGGCAGAGGCTCCCAGTCTAACTGAGAGCACAGGTTGCCGGGCGCTCAGGCCATTCCAGACGCTGCTTTCATGCAGTATCACGATTGGCCATGGTGCAGTCTGGGAGCCTATGCCCAGATGCAGGAAGAAGGCGATGCAGCAGTAGACGGCGGCGGCGTTAAGGTAAGTTTCTTATTAAGTTAATTTTTTTTGCCCCAGACAACCACTCTGTACGAAGGGTCCCCCCGACCGCGAACAGAACCAGCTGAGAAAACCAGACACTAAAAGGCACCCCTGCATCCTCCACCCCAGACTTTAGGGAGCCTAGCTGATGGTGCCCAGGTGTCCCCAGCTATACAACATACCCAACCAGCCATTGGTCGCTTTCATTCAGCCTTCCGGTCCAAGCCTGCAGCCTCTTTCCGAAACCGACGACCTTCACTGGAAAGCATTGGGCGCCCAACTCTGATTTGCACCCTGCACCCAGCTGACCCTGTGCTGCTGGTGGTGTAGCTTTGGTACTGTTTTGTTGCCCCCCTGTGCTCACCTCAACCCCCAGGGCATTTGCCCTAAGATCACAGGTACCTACCTGCAAACCGTGCCTCTTTGAGGTACCCCCAAGCTCCATTGGTTAATATTAAGCCCAGTGACTTCTGCACCCAGCTGCCCGAGTGCCACTGGTGGTGCAGGACCCACCTGGTCTTGAACCTTGCCCTGTGTTATCCTTAACCCCTGAAGCTTGGGGAAGTAAGTCGAGCACTTACTTGCAAACTGTTTAACATTGCTTTCCTCCATAGGATTGCATTGTAGTTCTATCCATTGCATTGAAATGTCTAACCTTATCACTGCAAAAGCATACAACTGTACTCGATTGACCATTTCAGAAAACATTTTTAAATCTGTGAAGTATATAACTGCATTTACAAAGCATTACTGCATTCTTGAACAGTGCTGCTACTTTTAAAACACTGAAACTTACCTGCACTAAATGATTCTTGGTTCTAGTAATAAAACAACAAAGTAACAACTTTTTGTACAATCCATTGGTCTGAATTCAGTCTTTGAGTGTGTGACATAATTTCTTGCCTGAGTGTGTACAATAAACGCTTAACACCACCCTCTGATAAGCCTAACTGCTTAGTCCAGCTACCACTACATTGAGAGTAAGGTATTACCTACTTTAACCTCTGCCCTACCTTTGGGGACTCACTGGACTCTGTGCACACTATACCTCCTTTTAGTAAAGTATATACAGAGCCAGTTTCTTACAATATGAATACAGGACACCTGAAAGTGTTTTCCAAGGAGTACATATGAGAATGAGGATCTAAGCACTGGCTTTAAGGAGAAATTGAGTAGTTGCTGCACTACACAAACTGAAGCGCTTCAACCAGACACATACTTTGTATGCACAGAAAGAGGTAGAATACATATGAAACTGAGGATACAGGTTTTAATGAGGAATGGATTAACTGCAGCACTGCCCAAAATTGAGGCCATTTTAAATACCACATTCTTTGTGTTTGCAAAGGCACAGATGTGTCCAAAATCTTTTTGTTTAGTAGCAGCCCAGACTTAAGCTTGTGACTGCACTATTTGTCTGGATTGATGCTGGGAGTCTGGTTTCAGACTAAAGTATGCTTTAAATAGACATTTAGGGGCAGATCTACAAGAAGGTGCAGCAGCATGGCACCACACGCCCTTTGGCTGTGCCACACAGCAGGATTTTCACAACACAGGAATATCTACAATGATATGTCGCATTCCTGTGCTTTCCCCTGCGCTGGCGCTGAAACAGCTGCAATGCGCAGGCGCAGGCACCCTTGCACCATGGTGCAAGGATGCCTGCGCCATAGAGAGATTGTTTTTGTGCAGGAAGGGGCACCTTTCTGCATAAAAACAATTGCTAAAGGCATTTTGCTCTTTCAATGTGTGCTGTAGAATGCAGCACACATTGAAAGAGGGAGAAATAGAAAAAATAAAAGCATTTCTCCTAGTTGCGCCTCGCTACACCTCCCCTGGGGAGGTGTAGCATTGACATGCATTTCCAGATTTACGATGCCTCGTAAATCTGGAAATGTGGCTCATTCCATGGGTGTTGCGTGGGAACACCACAGCAACACCCATGGAACGCCCCTTCCACGCAAAGTGCTACATGTGAAGGGGCCATATTTAGAAGGAGAGGAAAAGTGACGCAGGGTGGCTTTTCCTCTCCTTGTAAATATGGAGAAGTGATATCCACCTCCAGTACGTCACAAAAAATGACGTACTGGTGGCACAGGGGGTTGTAAATCTGCCCCTTAGTTTGTATGTGCAGAGAAGAGTTGAAGCCCACAAGCACATGCAGTCACGTGGATTTCTTCACTATTCCGTACTATTTATTTGGTGCATAGAATTGTAAAACTGTAAAAGGAATTACTGAATTCCAAAATAAGTTAAGACAACAACAAACATACCTATAGGATGGAAGTTAGAAGTAACTCAAAAGTGGGGCATGAAAGCGGAAAAAATGGTTAGAAAAATGAAAAAAGTACCCAGAATCACAGCACGAGCAGCGGAAGGACACTAATCAAATGAAATCAGTTAGTACTTGGTCCATGCTCTGGAGAAATAAAAGTGACATGAGGCATATGATGGCCAATTAAGAGGCAGCTAAAAAGAATGACAATCAAGCCAGCAAATGGTAAGTAATGGACATGCTCTAAGCCCTTGACGGTATAGAATAACCCTTTCCCTGCAATAACAGCACATGCACCCTGTTTGGCGATACCTAAAACTGTGTCTCGTGTGCCTTCCTAATGGGTGATGTATTTTTACATATTTGTGCAGTTTATTTACATGTATTGAAATGTTGTATGTTATGATAAATTTGACAAATTACTGCCTTTCCTTGCAAACTTCCTGTCCCCCAGTAAGACGATCACATAGTTAACAAACTCTCTCACTTTGTGGTCATAGAAAGAAAACACCACTCTCTCTTCATTAAAAGAATAGGCAGTAATTTATCAGAAGACATAGCCTGACATTTGACCACTGTGTCTGAGCACACCTCAAATGGTAGAAGACCCCTTTATTGAGCATTCATCTTCTGAACTCCAGCATGGTTATTTTGTGGGTGCTGCAGCAACCCCATCACCCCTACTTCCAGCCCCTATGAGCATGCACCTGTATTGCTCTCTCTCGCATAGTTCTGTTTTTTTGGTTTTTTTTTTTTTTGCATAGTGGGAACTCTGCCCTAGAGACATAGGGGTGCTTTACATTGAGCACCGGTTACATTGCACATGTTCACATTAATTTCCTATGTTTGGGAAGAATACGTGGTATGCCTAGAATCACAGGATGTTGAGCCAAAGCCGGAACTCAAAACTGGTTCTCCAGGTCCAAAGCCTGCAACCCTGGCAACAAGGTCACTTGCTCTTCCCCACATTGCTCTCCATATTCTTGATCTCCACCTTGTGCTTCTCCCTGCCTTCCATGTCCTTAAGCCGAGAACTGTTGACTTTCGCAACGCTTGTCGTACTTTTGCTGAAAGGGAGTTGCCAGGGAATGAAGTGTATCTCATGCGACTGAATGTATCTGGAGCTGGTATATCAGGTTTGGATGGCATTTGTCCTTTGTTGATGTTCCTATTCCAATACTTTGAATAGTGCCCACACCGCCATGCGCTCCCCCCGCTTGTACAATACACAATTACAATTCCCACTCAAAAGGAAAGAAATTCAGGAGACATATTTTGGGAAAGAACTGCTGCAGGTTTATTTCATACAACACAGGTATGATGTTATGGTGGGTCATCTTACGGGCGATCCAAAGCAGGCAGCACCTCGCTGTCCCGCATGCCTAAGGAGCCATCTTGCACGGCGAGTCGATGCTCTGACGGTGCAGCACATTACCATTTCGTTATACTCCCGCCCCCCCTGTCAGGGCGGAGCGATGTGGCACACCCCCAGTCGGTTCAGGCCCCCCGACCGCCCGAAGGACTAACGGGGCGCCGTCGCGGTTTCCCGGAACCTCCTTTGGCTCCTGGTCCTTGGCTCAGGCACCTTTACTGTGCCAGGCAGAGGTACCCTTACTGTACCCTTCTGCCGCAGAGGTACCCTTACTGTCCATCTGCTTCCAGATCGCCCTGTAATCCGCCACAGCTCTGGAGGAGGCCCCCGTCGATGAAAGAGCCCCTCCACCTACCATGCTACTTACAACCCGCCGCTGTCAGAGCCTCTTGTATGTGTAGGAGGAAAACATCCATACCCAACCCAGACAAGTGCACTCTGTCTTTTTCGTAATGCCCTTCGGTTCTGTCTTGTATGAGTGCATGCCTAATAAACCCCAGGCCCCTCTTTTCCATGAACTTCTGCATGGACCTGTTGACCCGCCTGCGGGACTGCTCTATTGCAACTAGCGATCTAGCGCCCCTCCACACTTTGCGAGGGACAATTTCAGACCAGAATAACTTGGTGGCCCCTAGCCTGTTGGTTACCGCTGCCACATCCTTCTGCATGGCCTGAATCAGGGCCCTCCTCCCCAACGTGACCAGATCATTCCCTCCCAGGTGAATAATGAGGATATTGGGGGGACCAACCCGTCCAACCAAGCATTGTTCAAGCTTGTACTTCAGGTGACCCCATTTCATCCCAGGAACATCCAACCACAGAATTTTTGTCCTCGTGAAAGCCAAGTTCCATTTCTTGGATGTCGCCCATTGTTCCAGCCTGGGAACATAGGAATGGCCCATCACCCACACGCAACAGTCAGCTGTAAAGAAACAAGACAATGTTCAAACGACACTAAAAAGAGGGAGAGGACTAGACACCGTCACGTTAACACTTTGTTTATTAGTACACACTGCAAACTTCACCCGAAAGACGTGATGACACATAAATACAGCGACCTGCTCCCATGAGCGTAGCATTTGATTACATATGATACAGATATAACCACTTCGTACAGTATAACACTCGAGCAACCCTCCTAAGGGCGGATGTAGCGCTGGTAGCAAGAGGATGACCACCTTCCTACCTTCTTGACTCCTTCCTCACCCAACCAGGCTCTGAATGCAGCTGTGGCTGCCCCAATCCTGAACGAGTGGCTGGAGAATTTTTGACCTGCCCCTGACAAACCTGCCTTGGGCAAGGCTGCGCCCATCACACGTTCAAGCTGAAACCTGGTTAGGGGCGTGCCATCCGCATGTATGAGGAAGTGCCCTCCCAAAAGTGGCCTGATCCTCAAGTACTCTCTAACCGTGGCAACCGGGCAATACCTTGATGTCCTCCAACGCCTGTAATACTATTGTTACTCCCTTCCCGGCCTGGTCCGTCTTGGATTTTTGAACCCTCAGTGCCAGGGTGTCCCTTGCCCAAACATCCATCATATCTAAAGCTCTCCCAGATCTATCTGACTTGGATTTGGCAACTAACTCGCTTGCTCTAAAGGCGCCAAAGAACGCCAAGCAGAAGGCTGTCGCAAAAAGCTGGGCTTCGAAGGCTGAATTGGTCACTAATGGCAAAATGTCCATCATGCGCTGCAATGCGGGAAAGTCGATCCCTACCCTCTTGTCGGGGGACCTGAGGCCGCGCTACGGCGCTGCAGCGTTAAGTATTGAGGGGGCGCCCCTCCTCCCCGGGTGAGCCCTCCCCTTGGCCCCTGATAGGTGGACCAAGGGAGGGGCGCCTTTAGGTTGCTCGCTAGCCGGGTGGGACTGAGGCGCTGCCCCGCCGATGCTCCCCTGCGGGGCCCGCGGACAGCGGCAGGTGTTTTCGTAGCCTGATGCAGTTAAAACTCCTTTATTAAATTCAACACAATTAACAACTCTGGTGTAGTTTTAGGAGTTCTCCTTGTCTCTCTGTCCCATTAATAGTGGCCGGCTGATGTCTTCAAGGAGTACCTTTTCAGAAGGTGCCCGATCTAATTACCGTTCCCACACATTTTTGTGCTTTTTATTCGTGTGTGGAGGTGTGAGCGCTTTGTGGAGTCATTTATTAGGTCGAGCATCAGCGCGCATGCGCTATCTGCAAGACCTGTGGTATTCAATAAAACCAATTTCTTCCTGCCTGCCACTTACCATTGGCTTCCTCCTCCGTCGCTCTTCTTTCCTGCCTCCTAAGTCGTTCACACAGTGATACAAGACTTCCGGTAAAGGCTAAGGAGCACCGGCCAAGCATGGCCTCCTTACACTTAGTTTCTTCATCTCTTTTCTTACAGCACTTTTTTTTTTACGTTGCTTTAGGACCCTTGCTGCTTCCGCCGTCTGACGCACATGGGCCTGGATGGAGGAGTAATGGCCATCTGCTAGTCAGGCAAACACAATAGTCTGGAGTAGCAATGAAACACTATTAATTCATGTATTGCGCAAGTGTGAATTCATTTGTAATCATCAGAGGTGTCTGCCCTGGAGCCCGGCAGGGGGTAGGCCACCAGCAGCAGCAGACGGATCGCCCACATTTCCATCAGTCCATCCTACCCAGCGGCCTCCCACTGCCCCGTGGACCGGATAAAACCAGGAGGGTGGGTAGGGTCAGACTCCCCAAAAAAATGCTTATTTCTGCACCTCAAGCTCTCCATATTCCGTGCACTTCCTCCTCCGCTCCAGGCTCGGGCTGTGCCACCTGAACTAAGTGTGGTGCTGCCATGCACTGTCATTCACTGGTAGTCACCTAGCCCTCCCCGCCTCCTTCCTTGCAAGTGTAAAAGAAACACCTTTCTTGCACATTTGAGGAGAAGGAGCTGGCCTCGCGGCCTTCTGCTCTAGGACAATCTTTCACCAGTGCATTCTGGAAAATGGTGTGCGGCCATGTGCCTGCACCCCGCATTCTTTTTTATAGCTTCTCCACATTTAAATTTATAGGAAAAGTGTTTTAAAAGAATGGTCACTTCTAGGGAAATAACAGTTGCAATTTCCCATCTCTTCCACTACATAACAAAAAGTGGATCATTTTCAGATCACTTGTTTTACAGAAGGTCAAGGCTTTTAAGCACGTGTAAATACCTCCAGCATATGCTTTGCATCTATGCTGAAAAACATATCTCCTGTGTACTTCCTACAGGGCGCCCGCCTTTTCCTTGGACAATACGCAATGGTTCAGGTACGTATTTGCAATAATCTCTTTATTACTGTGGAAAACAGCAGAACAGTGTAATATTTGAACATACACAAGTACTTCTTTTAGGAGTACATATGAGAATGAGGATCTAAGCACTGGCTTTAAGGAGAAATTGAGTAGTTGCTGCACTGCACAAAACTGAAGCGCTTCAACCAGACACATACTTTGTATGCACAGAGAAGAGGTAGAATACATATGAAACTGAGGATACAGGTTTTAAGGAGGAATGGATTAACTGCAGCACTGCCCAAAATTGAGGCCATTTTTACCACATTCTTTGTGTTTGCAAAGGCACAGATGTGTCCAAAATGTTTTTGTTTAGTAGCAGCCCAGACTTAAGCTTGTGACTGCACTACTTGTCTGGATTGATGCTGGGAGTCTGATTTCAGACTAAAGTATGCTTTAAATAGACATTTAGGGACAGATCTACAAGCAGGTGCCGCAGCATGGCACCACACGCCCTTTGGCTGTGCCACACAGCAGGATTTTCACAGCAAAGGAATATCTACAATGATATGTCGCATTCCTGTGCTTTCCCCTGCGCTGGCGCTTAAACAGCTGCAATGCGCAGGCGCAGGCACCCTCGCACCATGGTGCAAGGATGCCTGCGCCATAGAGAGATTGTTTTTGTGCAGGAAGGGGCACCTTTCTGCATAAAACAATTGCTAAAGGCATTTTGCTCTTTCAATGTGTGCTGTAGAATGCAGCACACATTGAAAGAGGGAGACATAGAAAAAATAAAAACATTTCTCCTAGTTGCGCCTCGCTAGGCCTCCCCTGGGGAGGTGTAGCATTGACATGCATTTCCAGATTTACGATTCCTCGTAAATCTGGAAATGTGGCTCATTCCATGGGTGTTGCGTGGGAACACCACAGCAACACCCATGGAACGCCCCTTCCACGTAAAGTGCTACATGTGAAGGGCCATATTTAGAAGGAGAGGAAAGTGACGCAGGGTGGCTTTTCCTCTCCTTGTAAATATGGAGAAGTGATATCCACCTCCAGTACGTCACAAAAAATGACGTACGGGTGGCACAGGGGGTTGTAAATCTGCCCCTTAGTTTGTATGTGCAGAGAAGAGTCGAAGCCCACAAGCACATGCAGTCACGTGGATTTCTTCACTATTCCGTACTATTTATTTGGTGCATAGAATTGTAAAACTGTAAAAGGAATTACTGAATTCCAAAATAAGTTAAGACAACAACAAACATACCTATAGAATGGAAGTTAGAAGTAACTCAAAAGTGTGGCATGAAAGTGGAAAAAATGGTTAGAAAAATGAAAAAAGTACCCAGAATCACAGCACGAGCAGCGGAAGGACACTAATCAAATGAAATCAGTTAGTACTTGGTCCATGCTCTGGAGAAATAAAAGTGACATGAGGCATATGATGGCCAATTAAGAGGCAGCTAAAAAGAATGACAATCAAGCCAGCAAATGGTAAGTAATGGACATGCTCTAAGCCCTTGACGGTATAGAATAACCCTTTCCCTGCAATAACAGCACATGCACCCTGTTTGGCGATACCTAAAACTGTGTCTCGTGTGCCTTCCTAATGGGTGATGTATTTTTACATATTTGTGCAGTTTATTTACATGTATTGAAATGTTGTATGTTATGATAAATTTGACAAATTACTGCCTTTCCTTGCAAACTTCCTGTCCCCCAGTAAGACGATCACATAGTTAACAAACTCTCTCACTTTGTGGTCATAGAAAGAAAACACCACTCTCTCTTCATTAAAAGAATAGGCAGTAATTTATCAGAAGACATAGCCTGACAGTTGACCACGGTGTCTGAGCACACCTCAAATGGTAGAAGACCCCTTTATTGAGCATTTATCTTCTGAACTCCAGCATGGTTATTTTGTGGGTGCTGCAGCAACCCCATCACCCCTACTTCCAGCCCCTATGAGCATGCACCTGTATTGCTCTCTCTCGCATAGTTCTGTTTTTTTTTTTTTTGCATAGTGGGAACTCTGCCCTAGAGACATAGGGGTGCTTTACATTGAGCACCGGTTACATTGCACATGTTCACATTAATTTCCTATGTTTGGGAAGAATACGTGGTATGCCTAGAATCACAGGATGTTGAGCCAAAGCCGGAACTCAAAACTGGTTCTCCAGGTCCAAAGCCCGCAGCCCTGGCCACAAGGTCACTTGCTCTTCCCCACATTGCTCTCCATATTCTTGATCTCCACCTTGTGCTTCTCCCTGCCTTCCGTGTCCTTAAGCCGAGAACTGTTGACTTTGCCAATGCTTGTCGTACTTTTGCTGAAAGGGAGTTGCCAGGGAATGAAGTGTATCTCATGTTACTGAATGTATCTGGAGCTGGTGTATCGGGTTTGGATGGCATTTGTGCTTTGTTGATGTTCCTATTCCAATACTTTGAATATGTTTTCGTAGCCTGATGCAGTTAAAACTCCTTTATTAAATTCAACACAATTAACAACTCTGGTGTAGTTTTAGGAGTTCTCCTTGTCTCTCTGTCCCATTAATAGTGGCCAGCTGATGTCTTCAAGCAGTACCTTTTCAGAAGGTGCCCGATCTAATTACCGTTCCCACACATGTTTGTGCTTTTTATTCGTGTGTGGAGGTGTGAGCGCTTTGTGGAGTCATTTATTAGGTCGAGCATCAGCGCGCATGCGCTATCTGCAAGACCTGTGGTATTCAATAAAACCAATTTCTTCCCGCCTGCCACTTACCATTGGCTTCCTCCTCCGTCGCTCTTCTTTCCTGCCTCCTAAGTCGTTCACACAGTGATACAAGACTTCCGGTAAAGGCTAAGGAGCACTGGCCAAGCACGGCCTCCTTACACTTAGTTTCTTCATCTCTTTTCTTACAGAACTTTTTTTAACGTTGCTTTAGGACCCTTGCTGCTTCCGCCGTCTGACGCACATGGGCCTGGAAGGAGGAGTAATGGCATCTGCTAGTCAGGCAAACACAATAGTCTGGAGTAGCAATGAAACACTATTAATTCATGTATTTCGCAAGTGTGAATTCATTTGTAATCATCAGAGGTGTCTGCCCTGGAGCCCGGCAGGGGGTAGGCCACCAGCAGCAGCAGACGGATCGCCCACATTTCCATCAGTCCATCCTACCCAGCGGCCTCCCACTGCCCCGTGGACCAGATAAAACCAGGAGGGTGGGTAGGGTCAGACTCCCCAAAAAAATGCTTAATTCTGCACCTCAAGCTCTCCATATTCCGTGCACTTCCTCCCCAGCTCCAGGCTCGGGCTGTGCCACCTGAACTAAGTGTGGTGCTGCCATGCACTGTCTTTCACCGGTAGTCACCTAGCCCTCCCCGCCTCCTTCCTTGCAAGTGTAAAAGAAACACCTTTCTTGCACGTTTGAGGAGAAGGAGCTGGCCTCGCGGCCTTCTGCTCTAGCACAATCTTTCACCAGTGCATTCTGGAAAATGGTGTGCGGCCATGTGCCTGCACCCCGCATTCTTTTTTATAGCTTCTCCACATTTAAATTTATAGGAAAAGTGTTTTAAAAGAATGGTCACTTCTAGGGAAATAATAGTTGCAATTTCCCATCTCTTCCACTACATAACAAAAAGTGGATCATTTTCAGATCACTTGTTTTACAGAAGGTCAAGGCTTTTAAGCACGTGTAAATACCTCCAGCATATGCTTTGCATCTATGCTGAAAAACATATCTCCTGTGTACTTCCTACAGGGCGCCCGCCTTTTCCTTGGACAATACGCAATGGTTCAGGTACGTATTTGCAATAATCTCATTATTACTGTGGAAAACAGCAGAACAGTTTAATATTTGAACATACACAAGTACTTCTTTTATGTTTCTTTAAAGTCCAGTTCATTTGGAGCTTAGTGTGGGAGGACACTTATACGTCATGCTCGTGCAGTGCCTAAGCCTTGGTCTATAGGCCCCGTGTCATGCTCTGACCTGCCTCAGCCATGGTCGGCAGGCCCTGTGGCATGCTTTGCATGCTCTACAACGCTTGGCACATCCTTAATCGTGCTCTGCATCCCTTGTGCCATCTGTGAACGCCTACACCTTGGTCTGCAGGTCCTGTGTCATGCTGTGTGTCCCTGTGGCAGCTGTGCACTGCCTAAGCCTTGGTCTGCATACCCTGCATACTGCTGTGCATCCCTGTGCCAGATGTGCATCACCTGCCCTAAGTGTTGTTCTGAAGGCCCTGTGTCATCCTTAGTAACTGCCTGTGGACCTACGCCCTTTCCTTTCTTCGTAGATTCTATTTAAAAACGTATGCTACCGCGGTGCTATTATTTTACAAGAAAAACATTATCATTTACAACAACAAGGCCCAGATGGATCAAGAATGTGTTTTGCAAATCTGTAATTGCGATTCGCAATTGCAGATTCGCAAAACGCGATGTATGAACGATTTTGCGTTTTTCTTGAGATTTCCTAAAAATCGCGAAACATTCCCGGAATTTATTGCGATTTCTTAAATTTCGAAATTTGCAAATTAAGAAATCGCAAAAATCGGGAATCTGCAATGCAGGAACTGGTTGATGACATCACAGTCAGGAAGTGGGAGTGATTACCTGCACCTACTTGCCTGAGCCACACCCAGTGGCAGTTGGAAGACTGTTTGGAGGCTGAACAGACCTGTTTGAGCTGAGATGGAGTCCCAAGAAACACAGGAGGGAATGGCTGGAGAGAAAAGAAAGAGGAAGCATAAGTTTTCCGAAAAAGAACAAGAAATACTCATTGAAGAGATGGCTTGCAGCCATGAGTTGCTTTTCTGTTAAAAAGCACTAAAAGTGCCAGAAGCAAGAAAAAGAAAAATCTGGATGGACATACAGCACAAAGTAAATTCTGTGGGAGTGACAAACCGTACCATCGAGGAATTGCGCAAAAGATGGTACGACATGCGCCAGAGGCCGAAAGAAAGGGTTGTAGAAAGACTAAAGGAGGCTAACGAGACTGGGGGTGGTACTTCGACTGCAGTGCAACCTACCCCACACGAGGAACTGGTGGAGGCCACTCTCTTGCCTGAGAGTGTGAGTGGTGTGGCTGATATAGACAGCTCTGACCCTACACAAAGTGCACAAGGGAAGAGGCATGATTTCATGTCTTTAAATTACTGTGTAAAGCATGTGCATTGCTCTAGTACAAGTACACAGAGGTAGCAAAGTTTAAGTACTGGTACACTGTTTCACATACAGACAGCAATGCATCATGGGTGTTGTAGTTTACCTTTCACATTTTGATTTTGTCATCAATTACCACACAGACCCACATAGTACTTTTCAAAAGAAGATTGAAAACTACTCTTCGTGATGTTTATTTTTTAAATTGAAAAACTTTCTTGTGTTTATAAAGTTCATCAAACAAGAAACTTATATATCTCACTCTACATCCACAGCACAGTCAAGGCTTTCACGAGATGAAACTGAGGGCAATGATTCACATGTCCAAGATGTTTCTGCTGCAGAAGACATCAGCAGTGATGAGACAGTCTCCACTCCCATTGTGCATAGGACGCGCAGACATGTTGCCCCTCTGCCTCCTTTAGATAATGACTTCAATAATGAAGATGTTACAAGAGACACTGATCTGGACACAGTGGTCCCGCGTGGACTAAGCCCAAAATCCTAGAAGGTCACAAATCTATAGTTTGCAAGCATCAAGGAGCAGCAGTGGGCATGTTGAAACTCCAACATTATTTGCAGGGTTAGAGCAGGATATGTTGAATGTGCAGCGCCTGCAACATAAGGCCCTGAGGTCTATTAATAGGCAACTGTTAAAATTAAACAACAACCAAAAAAACATGGGGGATGGAATGAAAACAATGGCTTGCATCCATAGACAGACTGTGTGTGACTCTAGAACGCACTGAAAATTCACGCAACAGGGCAGCACACTGTGCGCATGGCTGAATGCATGGCTACACTAAAGCCATTAACAGATTATGTTCTGTCACATGCAAATTTACAAGGCGCAGCATTAACATGCAAAGAGAAATTTGTGACTGTACACCAAACATAGCTAAAGGCCTGGAGATGGTCACATCTGCTGTGGAAATTGTTCAAACATCTAACTCTGGCGCAAGTGCACTTTTGGCAGCAGCAGACAGTGAGGACACTTCCAGCAAACGTAGTAGCAATCCCACTCCTACTTCACAGCTGACGCAGCGCAGAAGTGGCAGAAATTCTGGATATGCAGCATCTATGGAGAGCATAGAATGTCAGCAGCGCTCTGCGCAAAGCCGCCATCGTAGAAAATGACATTGTGCATTTAAATATTAGACATTGAACATTAGCAACATTTAGGATATTTTTGTTGTCAACTTAACAAAAAATATGACTGTGCAGTAACCTGTCATATGAACAAACAATACTAAGCTTATTGTAACGAAAATAAAAACATTCATTTTCAAAAGAAAAACATGTTTTCAAATACCTTGTGTCACTTAAAAGTAGTTTCATGTTATCTCAGCCCGTCTTTGGCGGCCTGCCGCAGCTCCTACTCCTGCTGTAGCCCTTCTAGGTGGAGGTATGTCATCATCATCAGATGAGTCTGAGTCACTCACTTCAATTTCTGTACCTTTTCTCATAGCCATGTTATGTAGCTTTGCACAGCTAGTTACAATTTTACAGCATGTTTTCGGATGGTGAACAGCCATGACAACGCAGGGATTACCCCGCACTGCCGTTGTAACGACTTTCGTTGTAATTCCTGCGTTGTAATGGCACGCTTGGTAATACCACGCGCTGTCATGTCATACAACCTTCAGGATTGTACTGTAATGCACCTCCACTTTTGTGTATGCGACGAAAACGGCTTTTTAAAATTCCAAATGTGCGTTCAATGACACCCCGTGTTGACCGATGTGCCCTATTATATTTTCTTTCACTTGCATTTGTTGGATTCAAATACGGCGTAAGAATGAAATCGCGCACTGCGTAGGCACTGTCACCTGCATGATGGAGAAAAAAGAGTGAGTGTGCGTTACATCAATGAGTAATTGTTGTGTGAATGACTGTATGTTTGAGGTTCATTTACCTAGTAGATATCCCTCTCCAAACTGTCCAGCACTCAGACGTCTATGAATTCCACTATGTCTGAAAATGAAGGAATCATGTGTGCTGCCTGGGTACTTTGCGACAATGTCATTGATGATATATTTTGCATTGCGCACCATCTAGATGTTCAGTGAATGGTAACTTTTTCTATTTCTATATACATATTCTGTGGCTGCTGGTGGCGTGATGGCAATATGGGTGCCATCAATACAACCAATTACATGTGGGAAATGCGCAATTTGATAAAAATCCAGTTTAGTCTCTTGCAAGGCTTGTTGGTAGTTTGATAAGTAGATGTGATGTTGAAGCCTACTCATCATTGTATCCAGAAAGGCATGAAAAAAGCGTGACAGAGCACTCTGGGACACCCCACCAACCTCTGCAATGACGCTTTGAAAAGAACCAGAAGCCAAAAGGTGCAGTGAGCACAATACCTGCACATGAGTAGGAATTGATTGTGTCCTGCATGTTTGATGATCCAAAAAAGGTTTCAATTCATCAATGAGATCCAAAATAGTATGAGGTTGAAGTCTATATTTGTCATAGATGTCCTCTTCAGTTTGTTGGAACAGCGTAATGTGCAGTCTAAATATTCTTTCCTGTCTCTGTCTCCTCTGTGCAAGGGCTTGGATGTGCAGCCTCCTGGCTATCAGGTAAAGTCCCGCCATTTTGTAAGTTGACAATGCATTGTGGGTTTCTTTTTATACTTTGGAAATGGTTACCACCTGCATGTAGTTGTGTTAATAGCGATTTCTTATTTTGCGATTTTCATGTTTTCACAATTTGTGATTTGTTTAATACATCTCTTAGCGATATCTTAATTTGCGAATTCTAGATTGCGAAATTCGCAAATGTAGAACCATGCAAAATAAGGAATCGCAATAAAAATCTCAGAAAATGTGTTTTCGCAAAATAAGTAATTGCAAATATAGCGATTACTTATTTTGCTATGCAAATTACTACATACATACAATTTTCCTATTTTTTTAGTCGCAAACGCTGTTTTTTAGCGATTCACAGCATTTGCGACTAAAAAAACCTTTGATACATCTTGCCCCAATAGGTCTAAATTTTAATAATGCGAGACCTATTGCATTGCAAATGCTTGTTTTGTGTGCAGGTGAGTTTTACAAGCACTTTGCTCCTTTAAGTGCAAAAGCATAAGTCGCTTTGTTGGTTTCACAAGTGAATACTTTTCAGACACCCCCTTGGTTAATGTATCCTCTTTCTGAAGCTCTCACAACATTGCCTCCACCCTCGGCCTTCAAGCCAGGCTCTTGCTTCAAAGCAGCAGAAACATTTGGGGGATAAAGAATGATGTTTTGGTCGTCCTTACACATTTTTCTTGTTTCCTTAACTCTAAATGTATGTACACATATATTGGCGAGAGTGGAGGGGCTGTACTAAACAATCAAGTGGACTACACAACCACCAAAATGCGCCACACCCCACCAAAGCCTTAAACTGCATGCCCATCAGGACTCACAGAGTACCTGCAGCAGGGTCCAGACGCTCTGCACACAATACAGCCTGCAGGAGAGCCAGTGGAAGAGGCACATGTTTCCACACAACAACTGCAGCAGACGTGGCACATTTGTCAGCATTATAAAACAATTCCCTTGAGACAAAATCACATGTATGAACACCGTGTAAAACAAAAGCTAATGACTATTACAAGGAAATATTGGGTAATTAAAACTGGCAAAATTTATTGTATACACAAAAAATTATTAAAAAAGCAGGAACAAAATGTACTGCTCAACACAGGTTAAAATAATTATAGCAATAAAATAGCAAACATTCATTCAATATTGACCAGCAATATTGCTAGGGGCAGACAGAAAAACAGTAAGACATGCAATTTGTGCAATACAGGATGTGTGTTCTGGTCTCTTTTTATAACACCGATGTTGTGCACTCTTAAAACTTGATGTGTCAACATCAGTGTCTGAGTTATGAATCACACTGTACAGACTCTTCTGTTTGCTATTTTATTGCTATAATTGTTTTAACCTGTGTTGAGCAGTACATTTTGTTCCTGCTTTTTTAATAATTTTTTGTGTATACAATAAATTTTGCCAGTTTTAATTACCATACATGTGATTTTGTCTCAAGGGAATTGTTTTATATTGGTTGGTTGACCCTATCTCCCTTGACCTGAGTTAAGGGGTACCTCTCCTTTTTCCCTCACATTTGTCAGCATTGCACCATCATCAGAGACGGTACACTTTTACAGACAACATATTGAGCAGAGGTGGTTCATTTACTGCACAGCACCTAGGGGGCCTGTGGTACACTGTGCTAATAAACCTGTGTTCAGCGAATTGCATAAGAGGATGCACCGAAGTACCCTGGCAGAGGTGGTACATCTGGTCACACAGCTGCCGCAGCAGAAGTGGTACACCTGCCCACACATTTCACTGCATGGCTACATACTTCACATCTGGAACACCCATAGCATAAGTTGTACTTAAAGCAGTGGAAACACTCGTGCCCTCACAGCACCTGTAGCAATGGCAGAAATGGTGCATCTGTTCATACAGCCCTGAAAGCAGAGGTGGTATACCTGTCCAAATAGCAGATACAACCGAGGTGGTACACCTCTCCACACATCATCTACAGAAGAAGCGGTACACCTGTTCCTAATCATTTGTGGCAGAGGTGTTACACTTGTCCACACAGCACCCACAATAGAAGTGTTACCCCTGTCCACACATCCTCTATGCCAGAGGAGGTTCACCTGTCCAAACAGCAACTACACCAGAGGTGGTACTTCTGCTCATACAGCCCCTACAGCAGAGGTGGTAAATGTGCCCACACATTCTCTATGGCAAAAGTAGTACACCTGTCCACACATCATCTACAACAGAAGTGGTACACCTGTCCACACATCATCTACAACAGAGGTGGTACACCTGTCCACACATCATCTACAACAGAAGTGGTACACCTGTCCACACATCATCTACAACAGAGGTGGTACACCTGTCCACACATCATCTACAACAGAAGTGGTACACCTGTCCACACATCATCTACAACAGAGGTGGTACACCTGTCCACACATCATCTACAACAGAAGTGGTACACCTGTCCACACATCATCTACAACAGAGGTGGTACACCTGTCCACACATCATCTACAACAGAGGTGGTACACCTGTCCACACATCATCTACAACAGAAGTGGTACAACTGTCCACACATCATCTACAACAGAGGTGGCAGGCTTGTTCGCACAGCACCTACAACAGAAGTGGTACACCTGTCCACACATCATCTACAACAGAGATGGTAGGCTTGTTCGCAGGGCACCTACACCAGGATTGGTACACCTGTCCACACATCATCTACAACAGAGGTGGTAGGCTTGTTCACACAGCACCTACAACAGGAGTGGTAAACCTGTCTACACATCATCTACAACAGAAGTGGTACCCCTGTGCGCACATCCCCCATGGCAGGGGTGGGACTCCTGCCCACACAGCACTTGCAACAGAAATGGTACACCTGTCCACACATCCCCTATGGCAGAGGTGGTACATCTGCTCACAAATCCCCTACAGCACAGGTGGTATATCTGTTCTCTCAGCACCTACAACAGACGAGAGACATCTACTTGCACATACCCTACAACCAGCAGCGACTCCTCCACGAGAGCAAAGGAGCGTCCGCGAGCGCAGAAGGCAAACACACAAATATAAAAATGGCATAATAATGGCATTTTATTTTGCCACCAGCTCAAGCTGTGTACAGCGCAAGCTTGAGGCAGGGGGCGGGGCTGAATGCTGCTAATGCAGGATTACTGCTACCCCTTTCAGTGTGCATATTGGGTTGGCCAGCCTGACATGCGCACTGCAGACTCAACAATCCCCCGGCTGGGAAACCGCCGAGGGATTGCTGGCACAAGCCCTTAGTCTCAAAATGAGTGCTGGGTTAGCCTGGTCTCACCAATCATAGAGTTGCTCTCACGCTGATGAGAACAGCTCCAGGATTGGTTGGATTGCAATTCACTGAGCAGGAAGGAAGTCCTTTCATTCCTTCTCGTGGAACGCCAGAGAGAAGTTCGGCATATATGGTGAGGTTGGAGCGATCGGGACTCACTAGGGGGCACATTATCAAGAAACAGTGTAAACATTATTGCCGCTTTAGTGTCAGAAAACTGCAGCTAAAGTGGCGATAATGGGCTTGATAATACGCCCTTGTGAATTCTCTACGGCGTATTATCAAGCCCATTATCGCCGCTTTAGCTGCAGTTTTCGGCCGCTAAAGCGGCGATAATGTTAACGCCGTGCTTGATATTATGCCCCTATATTTTTTAAATGGTAGCCGCCACTGCCTACAACATAGGTGGTACACCTTCCCACACAGCTTCTGCAGCAGTTTAACAATCTTCTTATATTTACTAAAACAACCAGCGCAGAAAGTGAAAAGGAGAAGTGAAACTTCTACACTAAAAAGGATATTTTGCAAAATTCCACCGTAGGCTTAATTTTGTTTGAACTTTAAACCTCATAAATAGGGTATTCTTTTTCCTTTCAGCCAATCTCCACTCAAGGGAAGGGCCGAATATTCCCTGCTTGAATGCAACTCCGAGCTCTTACAGGTTCACTTTATTCCTACTGGAACAGTTCAGATGTGCAAGTGCGTGCATAGACTTCTATGTAAAAGAAAGAAACCTGCAACAAGGAACACTGCTGATCCTTTTTACTTTAAAGACAATAATGTAGCAGCTGAAAAAACAGAGACTGGGTATTGTAAGCTGAATATATATAAGACAATATTCTCACATCCCAGAACCTGCACCTTCCATGTTTCTCCTTTGATTCCCCTGCTCCTCCTTGTCCTGCTGATCTTTTTAATTGTTTAAAATAACAAATTAAACCCCCTTCCCAAGCTCCTTCGTTTCATCCTCTGCAGCGTTGATCCATTCCCTCCACCCCGATCCTTTTTTACTCTTCATCCCTCCCTGTGGAATTTTTTTTTCTCCTAACTTTCTTTCTTTTTCAGAGGGCATGGCAGTTGCAACCTACTACAGGGCCCTTGCAGATAATGTGCATGGTTCACCTTTTTTTAGATTGAGAATTCGAGACCTCTTGTACATACTTTAGTATATACTTATATGTGTAAGTACTTTGTGGGCTCTGGAGATCAGCCCTAGGACTTGTGTGCTTCCGCATAGGGACTTTTTTTCTGTTCAACTGCCTCTATTTAAGTGTCTTGATAGAAAACGACCAGAAGAGGTCTGTAAAATACCAGAATTGCTTTTGGCTGAGGTACTTTATTTAAAAACAAATATTGCAACTGCCACTAATGAACTTTCTTGATAGAAAACGACCAGCATAGGTCAGTAAAATACCAGTATTACTTTAGCATTCTCTAGATTCCAGTCCATAGAAATTGTCTTCTACAAGCAACCGTAGACAATAATATTTTTGTCAAATCTTGTATTTTAAGTGATATGACCACTGAAGGCCCTGCTTTTATATTAAAAACAGAGCTTTGGACTATATAATTTTCCACTGAAAGGCAATATTTCTCTCCATGTGTTCCCATACCTGGTGTGTCACGCATTTAGGTGCTTACTTTTTCTCCATGTTAATAACAGTAGATGTTTCAGCACCCAGCCTAATGTGCTGCATAGCTAAATACATATAAGTTCCCAAAGGCGAGACCGATTGCATTGCAAAGGTTTGTTTATTTAACTAATCAATATGGATGTGCTCAGTCATGTAACAGTAAATTAAAAATACCAACAAAAATGTGCGATGCAGCATGACGTTTGTGCATGCATGCATGGCAATGCATGTGCATCTAGACGCAGTACTCATTTCGGCGTTTTTTGCCAGGCTGTTCAGCATCTGCAGCATGATGTTTTTATTTATACCGACGATGAACAGCATTGGCAATAAGAATTACAAAGCCAAAAGGTTTGCTAATTCCTTTTCAAGCCAAGACTTAAAAGTTTGCCAACGCTTGTCTGTTTTCTCTCTCTTGCTCTGGGTCAAAGTCCGTAGAGAAAATTAAAAATGCCCATCCCCAAAAATAAGCGCCGGTGTATCCAACCTGCAAACACCACCTCAAATTTAACACTGGCCTCAAGGCATATAAATTGACCCGTGTAATCTGGATCTCAGTGGCTTGTGTATTCTTACTTTAGACCTGAGGGGCTTAGTCGCCCGAAGGGAGACTACCATGTCCTATTTAATCTTAATCTAAAGAGCTATACTGTGACCTGTGAATTCTTGATCAGAATGTCTATTCTTCGATCTTAGAAGTTTTCATCTGAGTGTGACCAGTGTAGTTGGCGTATGCAGGACTATATTGTAATTTCTAGGTCGAGCCTAGAGCAGCACATGCGCTGCTTGCTCTACTTTTAGTAATGGGCTTTCTGAAAGCTCGACCTCTGTGCACTGTTGCTAGTGTGATTTACTTTACTCTGAACTCAAAAAACACTTTTTGACTTTTAAACACAATATAATTGAGCAAACTGTCTAAATAATCTTCCACTTCATCAATATTAGAAATTACAAAAATAGTACTCATAAACAGTAAAGCTTCAACTCCAGCTTCATCTTTGAATTACAAATGATCATATCAGCATTTGCCACATTTTAACCCCTTCCTTGCTGCTGTCGGCCATTAGCCGGAGGCAGCACTACCTCCCCAGTGCTGCCGTCGGCCAATGGCCGACGCGGCCCCGCCCGTTTTGCGGAAGTGCTGCACTGCGGGAAAATTGGGGTCGCAGTAAACGGGTTAAACAATAGACTTTAAACAGTAAACAAACAATATTATTGACATATTTTGTTGATTCCAATGAATGCCCAATGCATTTTGAGCCCGATGGGCTCTTCTTCAGGGGCCTGAAAACTAAAGAAATATAAAACTTTATTGACAATGAACATTCAATCTATATGAACTGAATTTTTCACATATCTTTCACTGTTAAGCATTTAATCAGCCATGGGTCACAACGTTTATTACGTGTTGTCCTGCCTGTAATTCGCACCGTTTGACATAAAAACGAAAATAAAAATAATCAAAGTAAAGGTGAACTGCAACACTTAGAAACACAGGAACCGAGGGGTCTCAATGAGAAAATTGATTATAAATGTTTTCTGTGATGGGCATTAATGGCGACTGCGAACCCACGGCAAATTTAGAGGGAAGTTCCTGCTTTGCAAGGGGGTTGAGCCTGTAAGGCTTTCGTGTGTTTGTGAGGCAGCCTTCAAGACTGATTGTTTTACCATATTCCTTCCAAAGTCGGGTGGGGGCACTTCACTACCACAGTTACAGACCTCTAGCTCCTGGCCGTGCACCTCACTTTTAGTGCATGTAATACGTCCTGCACAGGATAGAATCATGCCTTTTGATCAGCTTGTCACACACATACAGATGTTCTTGGCAACTGGCAACAAACCTTGCATTTATTTGGCCATCTCCCACTCGAAACGATTCTGTGACTCATAAACGTTTCTCCTTTGGTTTTGCAACATTCACGCATCGTGCGTACATGTGCAGTTGTTCTGTTCTCAGTGTCTGGCGGCCAGGGCACCTTTGGTTTCTTTTTCCCTCGTCTTTCCTTGTTGTCTATCACTCGCAGACACCAAGTTTAGCTGCAACTAAAATACAAATGAAACAAAGACAGAGGTGGATTAACAGCTTGTGGTGACTCTGAGATGACAAAGGCACCCCACCCCGCCCTGCACAGGCCCGGCTCCTTCCCAGGGAGACACACACACATTCTTGCCCTTGTATTAGGGTTTTTTACAGTTTTTTACCTGGCCCATTGCGTCCAGTAGATTCGAAAACAACTCCAGACTGACCTGCTGGTTTATGGCACAGTTGGCAGTCAACTTCAGCTTGTCTCGGCGCAAGCATGGCTGAGCTGGCCGGAGGATCCGCGGAGCCTCCTTCAGTCTCCCATAACTTGCAAAATAATCATACAGTGTGTCATTACTAGTTTTTAGCTGTCTAGCTTGCTGGGGCCACTTTTATTTTGGTGCCTGGATTTATTTTTTGTCCCAGACCGACCCTGACAGAACAACACCATGTTAAAACAAGCATTGGCATAGCCAATAGGCCTCGCCTTTGGGACCCTATAACTGTTTAGTTATCCAGCACAATATCCTTGGTGCAACAACATGAAGTGTTGCATGGCTAAACACTTATAAGGTCCCAAAGGCGAGACCTATTGGCTATGCCAAGGCTTGTTGTGTGATGTTTCTAGTTTGTAGCTGGCCCTTTCTTGTACTTTTCGAACACTTTAATACTATTTTAATTACCACTGTCCTGCAGAGCCTAGCGGCAGCTGTACATTAAGGGCAGCAAGGTGGTCATTCATTGTAAGGCAGCACTTGGTCATCACCAGCCCCTGCACTTTGTTTAAGGGGCTGTAGTGATCTTTGTATTCTTGATTTGACATATGCATAGTTGTAGTCTAAGGGCCTATTATGTGCAGGAGATATGCTTTGACCTTTGTATTCTAGGTCTCAGGTGCTACACTGTAACCTATGTTCTGTGTCTGTGTTTTTTAGGGACTACTGTGATCCTTGTGTAATGTTTCTTGTACTTCGCATTTTCCTGTGCCTTTTGCACACTTTAGTACTGCTTGTGATGCCAATTGAACGTAAAGTCAGATGCAGCAACCATAGGAAAATAATGACAGCATGGTGTTTATTTACAGGCAGCCACTTGTTCGTTACCACGTTCCTGGCACTCAAGGTCTTCTTCAACCTAGAAGTTTATTGCACCATCTAAATAAAGCAATGTCCTCGAAGGAACCATCAGGTGAGAGAATAGAAGTAATAGAAGGCATTTGGAATATTCCACCCGGTGCAAAAACCCGTTTGTGCTTTTACCTTCCGGCGGGCAGGGGAGGGAGCTGGCACTACAAAATAGCAATACATTCCTCAAGACTGTTAACCTCCCATCTGTGCTGCTGCCAGATACCAGAGAGAAATAATCACTATATATATATATATATATATATATATATATATATATATATATATATATATATATATATATATAAAGTGGCTCTCTATACTGTCCATCATAAATTCCAGGCCAACAGCAGAGCTGATAGACAACATGGGGAGTTAAATAAATGGATGAGATTTCCTTAAATAGAGGCATATGTTAACATATTTTTGTGTAAAATGTTAATATTTACCTTTGGGTGGAGTGTTTGGTTATATTTGGTTGCTTCAAGGTTTGAGTGCTTATTTTTCAAGGAAGCATACCATTTTACGACTCCATTTATCCTCAAACATACAAAATAAATATAGCTAGATATCAATAAGATGCCCAAAAATAAATATGGATGAATATACATGAAAATATAAAAGAAAATACAAAAAAAGTGGGAGCCCTTATTATATACTCATCTAAGATGTTACCTCAGAATAACAGTGCCATGTGCGTGTACCCAAAAGGTCAAGGAAGCTTCTGCTGCTTGCTCAGGTAACTAGATAACAAAATAATTACAGCTGCATGGAGGAAAAGCATTTTTGTGGACACACACAACTTCTGCCAAATCAAGACATGGTCTCCTGTCTACCAACATTTGGGTTGAGACAAAGACCCTCTCTGTAGTACTCCTGAAAACTCTTTTTGAGGTTGATCACATAAGGTTAGGAGACCACTGGGCTGTCAAGCTAGACCTATAAACTAATGGAGGGTTGAGGCTTAATCTTGGTATCTTTCAGGGAGGGTGAGGAGCACAGCTTTAAAATACAGTATTCATAGTCCCAGGCCAAATGTAGTGCATAGCTGAACTAGGTCGGTGCAGGATGTGGTGAGAGGACCTGCAATGATGTTCATGTTGTGATGTATATAAAACTCGGACACTGCTTTACTCGGTATAAAGATTTGTTAATGCAGAGGTAAAACCCCACACCGCAGTAATGCCAGGTAGAGCTGGGCTCAACTGCTAGATCGATCCATACAACCACATTAGATCATTTTAGAACACATGTACATCATAATGGATTGCAACCCCCGCGTCTACCTGGGACTGACTAAGTGCATTATCAGAAATCCCCCAACTTACCCAACATAAAGACCTGAAACAACACCGGCATAGTGTTACATATACAAGATGAGTGGAGGAATGACAAACAAAATGAACACACGGAAAGGAACAGACACACAATTGAACCACATATAAGACAGCATGAGTGAAACATTTTAAACACTACCACCAGTCACTTTGCTAAAGGAAAACAAAAGAGTGAATGATGTTATTCACAAACATAATCATCCATAATAGGCAGGAGGTCTTCTGGCCCTTGCTTCCCTCCTGACTTGTGATGTACTCATGGACTCATCTCCTCTTCTTAAAACAAACCCATCTCCAATGTGGCCTTCTGAAATCTAGCATCACCTTGACCACTTCTAAAATCCCTGTCACTCTTCAATAGCCAAGGTAAACCTGAACTGCCTACACCATCCTTTTCCAAAGACTTTTTATCAACATGACCTTTCCTCTGGTATAGAGCAACGCGCCTGAGATTCCATGTCTGGCCATTTTCTAATTTGACCCAATTGCCTCCCACTGCCTTTACTCTGAAAGGTCCCATGAATTTACTTAAAATTTCACCACCACCTACAGGCTTCACTTTCATCCAAACTCCAGTATTAATTAAAGTTTCTCCTCAATTGCATCAGTACTTCCATTTATCAAACCGTTGTATGACACTTCCTGTATCAATGAAGGTACCAATTTTGTTCCAGGTGATCTACCCTGCATCATTTCAAAGGGAGTTTTTCCTGTATTGCTATTCGTGGTGGTGCGATACGCCCACAACATATCTTTGACAGCAGTTTTCACAGGCAAACCTGAATTATATGCTATTTGCATTGTGCCCTTCACCAATCAGTTAATCCTTTCAACTAACCCATTACCATGTGGGTTATACAATGAGAAACATATGTGTCTCACACCTACAGTGTCTAGGAAAGTCTTCATCTCTTGTGAAGGCAGTTGGGTGCCATTGGCCGTCAGTAGTACTGGAGAAACCCCCAACCTCCTAAATATTTCACTTAACACTTGAATGGTGGCAGATGTGGTGACCACTTTCATAAATACAACCTCCACCCATTTTGACTTGGCATCAACTAAAACAGCTGCAAATTTCTCTTGTTCTGGAAGATACCCAAATTGTCCGATAAAATCAAGGCACACCTTCTCCTAGACATTCCTTACTTCTGACACATGTTTTTCCGAGTCCTTACATGCTTCACACCACTCTACCCAATCTTTGACTTGACTGTCCATGAGGGGCCACCAATAACTCTCTCTCTCTCAATCTTTTGATGGTCAACGTTTGCCCCAAGTGTCCCTCATGTGCTAAATTAATTAATCTTGTGCGAAGTGTAGTGGGTGGCACAAACCTTTCATTTCTCACAATACGATTATCATCAATCACAGATAGCTCATTAACAATCTTGAGGAAAGGCCTCACTCCCACTGATAGGTTGCTCTCTCTCCTTACATCACCTCTGACTAACTCCACAACTTGTTTTAGCATTGCATTCTGTTTCATTGCCTCAACCCAATCCCTCTTCAGAATGGAATTCCCAAATTCCTCTGTGGCACTGTCAACACTGGCCACCACTTCCTCTGTGGTAAATTCATTGGCCTCTGGATTACAGCCCCAGCCTAGCTGGGACTGCCTAAGTGCATTACCACAGTCCAGTGTAGAGCCTAACACAGATGAAGTGAAGATCCACGGCCATCGGTCAGTCACGCAGCTATTTTGCACAGGTGACAAGGCAAGCTTCCACCAACATTTGTGCTGACAGATTACTGTGGAATCAACATCAGAGCTAGACAGGCCTTTTATTCAGCTAGACATTTCCCAGATGGGCTGGAGCCCTTGGAAACCAGCTTTGAAAATCCAGGGCCCCTACTTGTCAATGTCCTCAACACCCTGAGGTTAATTGCAGGCAGCAGGCAGGAAGAGGCTTCAAGAAACAGAAAAGAGAGGAAGGGAGAGGAAAGGTAGAGAGAAAGAGATCAGAGAGGGAGAAGAGAGAGGAAAGAGAAATAGAATGAATAGCACAAGAGAGTGCAAGGAGACTAAGGCAGCAGGGGCCTGTGCCCGGAATTTCAAAAGGCGGCTAGGCCTGAGGGCATCAGACTCCAGCAGAGGACGTCTAAGCGATCATGACAGGTCCAGTCTAACAAGTTGGACAGGTATATGATGCCCAAGGGCCCCCCATTGATTTGAAACAGGCGTCGCAGGCCGGGGGTGACCCCTTGGGCCCTTCATCAGAGCCGACGTTGCTTGATATCATGGCGGCGATTGATGGGGTTAAGTCGTCGCTGGGGTAGAAGATGGATTCACTTGACAATAAACTGGACACAGTTACCATCGAGGTCAATCTCATCCGTGCGGACCTCACTAAAGTTAATGAGAAGGTCAAGTCGCTGGACATTAAAACTGTCAGTCTGACCGACGATGTGGCACTACTCCAGCTGGAGGTGAGGGACCTCAGGGCGTCTCACGAGCTGACCGAGCGGAAACTGGATGACTATGAAGGAAGGGCCCGGCGGAACAACGTTCGAATCCTGGGGGTGCCCGAGAAATCCAAGGGTCTGGCCCCGGATTTATTTGTGGAAGAGCTTATACTCACGCACCTCAAACCCAAGGGATTGAGTAATTTCTTTAAAATCGAGCGTGCCCACAGAGTCCCAGGGGGGCACCCTAGACCTGGTGCACCCCCGCGCCCCATGATCGCCAGGGTGTTAAATTTCCGAGACAGAGATGCTAGCCTGCAGGCCGCCCGTCTGGGGCCCCCTCTACGGTACGAGAACCCCACCCTCACTTTCTTCCCCGACTTCATGCAGCTCGTGCAGAAACAACGCCAGAGCTTCCTTGCCATGAAGAAAAAATTAAGGGACAAGGGACTGAAATATGCCATGATGTTCCCGGCCCGCTTGAGGGTGGAGTTGGACTGGAAGGTCTGGTTTTTTGACAACCCGGAGGTGGCCTCAAACTGGATCGATAGTCGTCTCCCCGTCAACCCCGGCGAACAAGAGATTGGCGGAGAGGACGCATTGCAGGACCAGGAATCAGGGCGGAAACGTGACATATCTGACTTGTGTATACTGCCAGGTATTGGGATTGTGGCCCGGGCCTGGGAGTCGGCCAGACCATAGAGACATTAACGATTTGATTTGGTGATGAAGGCTTTGGTGGAACTTCTAACCTGGGCTGGGGGGAGTGACGGGGCACCTGCCTCATTCCTCATTACTACCTTCAGTTAACCACTAGGTTTAGAATGTGGAGAGAAAGACACACTGCTAGTTGGGGATGGGCGTACGTCTTGTACAGGGGTGCAGGGAGGGGGGGAGGGATCCGGGATTAGTGGGGTTCTTGTTTCCGGGGATCTCATTGTTTGTGGGATTGTTTGTAGTTTATGTTTTTGTTCGCAAATCAGGAGACATCAGGGTGCCAGTGACTTATCTGTACCGGTTTAATGTCGACACCTAGACGGGGATCGGGGATAAGTGTGCTCAGCTGGAATGTGAACGGCTTGAGTGACAAAATAAAGAGGGGGATGGTCAGCAAGTTTATTAGACGACACTCTCCAGATGTGGTGCTCTTACAAGAGACACATCTCATAGGAAACAGGTGCATGGCCCTACATAAGGGGGTTACAAGCTAGTGGCGCACGCAGGATTCACTACAAGGTCGAGGGGAGTCGGCATACTGGTGAAAAACACATTTCCCCTGATAATTCAAGCCACATGGTCCGACCAGAGGAGTAGATATGTTGGAATATCAGGTCAGTGGGAGGGGAAGACTGCCACCTTTGTTTCTATATATGTCCCGTCCGGCTTACAGTCGGATACATTTCATGACCTGGGCTCCATTTTTCTGACTCTGCCCGTGGGCCTTCTGGCGCTGGGAGGTGACTTTAACACGGTGGTGGACGGTGCATTGGACAGACACCCTGCCCGAACGCTGAGACCGGCGCAGAGGTGGCTCCCGGATTATATGAATACAATAGGCTTGGTAGATAGCTGGCGGCTGCGGAACCCGGTCTGTGTGCAGTATGCGCACGTGTCCTATGCGCACCAAAGCCTTTCCAGAATGGACTATATTCTTGTTCCGGCCACTTTGGGAGGTGCGGCATCTTGGCAGGGGCATTTCAGACCACTGCCCATTCTGGCTCTGGATGGAGTTCGACCAGGTCGCTGCGGGTAGGATACCTCCCATCAACCCATGGCACTTGAGAGACTCTCACACAAAGAAAGGAATAGTTATGGCCACAGACAGGTATGTTCAGGAGAACCAGGGCACGGTAGACTCGGCGCTGACTCTGTGGGAGGCATATAAAATAGTGTTTGGGATGAAGCTGTATCTCTAATCACGGGGAAAAAGAAGGAACAGCAGGCAGACTTGGGAAAAGCGGAGGAGGAAGTGATAAGACTTGAAATGGAGGTTTCTAAAACAGTGGCACCTGAGGGTCTTCACCGTCTACGTCTGGGCCAGGCTGAGTTTGTTGATCTTACCAGAGACAGATCTAAGGCAGAGAGAGAGATCCAGAGCAGGGTATATGAACATGGAGACAAGGTGGGAAAGCTCATAGCGTGACTAGAAAGGATGGAGTGGGCATAGCGGCTGGTCCCGGAGCTGCAGGGGGTGACTGCCTCTGTCACGAACCCGCAGGCCATTGCCACAGCGTTTGCGGACTACTACGGTCAGGTGTATAGTTCGACGGGTGTATATACGGAAACAGATAATATAGGGATGATCAGAGATATCCAACTGCCCAGGCTCTCAGACGAAAGTCGGGAATACTTAGACGCCCCACTCACAGATGACGAAGTGGTGCAAGCGAACAGGGGAGTGCGCCCCGGGAAGGCCGCAGGCCCGAACGACATTCCTGTGGAGCTTTATAAACTAAACTCTAACAAGGTTGCTTCAGGGGTCAACTCCCATATGATCAGCGGGTAGCTAATATAGTAGTCATATACAAGGAGGGCAAGCCTAAGACAAGCTGTTCGTCTTATAGTCCCATCTCGCTGCTTAACGTGGAGCCTAAGGTACTGGCAAAACTGCTGGCGACGAGACTGGCCAAAGTCATTACCACCATGATACATCCAGATCAATCGGGCTTTATGCCACACCGGAATACGGCCCTCAATCTGCGGCGGTTGCACAAGGTCCTCGGAAGGGCCCGACGATTCAGGAACCGGTGGCACTTGTATCCTTAGATGCCACCATGGCATTTGACATGGTTGAGTGGCCATACCTTTTTGCGGTACTGGACAGGCTGGGGTTCGGCCCAGAATTCATGGGTTGGTTATGCCTGCTATATTCGGCTCCGATTGCCCGAGTCGTAGTGAACAACTGCAACTTTCTGTTGAGTAGGGGCACCAGACAGGGATGTCCCCTGTCTCTGCTCCTCTTCGCCCTGACCTTGGAGCCATTGGCGGTGTGGGTCCGACAGGACCGCTCGATACGTGGCATGAGATGGACACTCGAATGGGAGGATAAAATCTCACTCTATGCCGATGATATTCTGCTTTACCTAACTAACGCGAGGGGCTCTCAAATTTATTTTTTGGATGTGCTGGCTGTTTTTGGGAGGTATTCGGCATTCATGATTAACTGGTCCAAATCGGTGCTCTATGTCCTTAGTGTCGTGCCGGACACTTGACCAATACAGGTGGCTCCTGTAGGAATCAGATACCTTGGCATTTATATTACGCTAGACCCGCAGGTCCGATTTGCCAATAAAATGGGCCCCCTCTGATGCGCCTCAGAGAAGATGTGACGCAATGGAAGGCTCTCCTGCTTTCCCTTTTGGGCAGGGCAGTGCTTTTTAAAATGTTGGCTCTGCCCCGGTTTATGTACGCACTACAGAACGCTATGGATCTGGTTCCTGCGTCCTATTTCAGGGAAATAGAGTCTCTCCAGAGGCAGCTACTTTGGGAGGGAAAGCTCCGTATAGCGTTCTCTAAATTCACCCTTTCTTGGTATGACGGGGGAATCGGACTGCCGGACCTAAGGAAATATTATTTGGCCTCCCAATTGGCGGTGGTAAACCATGGGATCTACGGACCCCCAAATGATCCCGGATACGCAGATTCCTGCTCACAGGGCCTACGGCACATGCCGTTCAGGTGTGGCATCCTGCGAACAGGCACCTCAAATGGGAGGGGAGGCTCACACTTGCCACCCCGCTTTGGAACTCGGAGAGGCCGGGGAGTCTATGGAAATCCAAGGGTTTCGATAAATGGGACATGATAGGTATCACACACATGAAAGACATATGGGGGAGGGGACGGTACACACATTCAATTCCCTTAAGCAGCAGTACCAATTGAATGATGGTGAATACTTCCGATACCTCCAGGTCCGACATGCGCTGCTCGCACACATCCCCGGGGGTACGATGCTTCCGGAGGCCTCTCCCCTTGAAGATAGAGTATTAGATGGGCATCTTCCCGAGAAAACTATCTCTCTGATCTATAAGAAGCTCATCAATAACATGGATGATCCATTAGTCACGGAGCTACAGTACTGGAATGACGATGGTCTTGAGCTAGATGAAGAGGATTTGTGAGAAGCAGTTTCCTCCCCGCGGGTGGTGGCAATTCAGATGAGGTTGAGACTGGTGCAGCTCAAGATAATGCACAGGTCATGCGTTACTGGACAAGTCTTGGTACATATGGGCCACTCGGAAAGTGGAGAGTGCAGGAGGGGCTGTGGGGAACTAGGGACTTTCACGCATATATTGTGGCACTGTCGAGAGATACAAGCCTACAGGCGGGAGGTACTCCGTACGCTGCGGCAGGTCCTGGGGACGGGCCTGTGACCAGAGGCCCGCAGATGTATCCTAAACGTTTGGGAACCCAGAGACAAAAAGCAGTGGGAAACGTTAAAGTTTAAGATAGCGAAGCGCAATATTGCTCAACTGTGGGGAGCCAGTCAGCCGCCCCAGATTGAGAAATGGAAAGAGGATTTAGACTGGTGTATGTTTAGAGAGAGGTCTGTTTATTCTGCTAGGGGGTGCCCAGGGAAATGGGGTAAGGTGTGGGGAGCATTGAATCACTATAGGGGGGTGTCTGCGCGGCACCAGTGGGCATGAGGATGCAGAGACGAACTAGCCCCCTTGATCCGCTACCTGTCATCACTGTATAATATTTTGGATGTCTGGAAAGTCACAAAGTAATTTGAAAGATCTATGAGTAAGTTACCTGATGTGTCTTTTTGTTGATTTTTGTTAATAAAAATAATTTTTTTTAAAGAAATAAATAATAAAAGACTCACCGCGAAGGTAGAAGTGGTCCAGCGGCAGGGCGACCGTCTGAGGATGTGCCCGCTCATGGGGTAATAAATGTGATACCATCAAGAGTCCGGGGGCAGGCCCGAATGAGCCAGGTGCACGGTCTGCCCAAAAGTGAAAGCGCACAAAGCCTGCAACAGATGGAAAGCCTCTGAGGCGGAGGGGAAAGAAAGCAACACTGCCACCTAGTGGCCAGCAGGGGATATTGTGCCCAGCAGTCGAATAAGCAGTACAAAGTGTGCAATAATGTAAAGGACACTGAGGCACCAATATGAGGTACAAAGTGAGGCAGATCCAGGCTGCTTAAGAGAAGGCAAACCAAAGAAAAGACCAGAGGGCCAGGTGAAATGTGCAGCAGTTCTGGAACAACTGTCAAACAGTAAAGCTGATGGGAAAATATGTGCAACCCACAACCACTGGTAAGGCAGTACACAAGCTCTGAATACTGGGACAAGCAAATCCGGAAGCAGAGCAAGATGAAGATACGCAAGAGATAGCGCACGAGGAGCAAGCTCATGGCGTCAAGAGAACCCTGAAGAGCGTCCAAGGTGAAAGGGAGCTCAGGAACAGGAGCTGCAGAACTAACCGACAGCGAGAAGGGTATTGACTATAAGGGAGTCCTGAACATAGCAAAGACAGAAAATGCAGCGGTGCCTGGTGGCCACAGGTCATCGCTGCAGCAGCAGGAAAAGGGCAGGAGCACCACCAGACAGACAAGGGCGATTCAGGAACCCAGCACAAAGCAACTGCACAGCAGCGCAGGAACAGCATCTAAAGCTCCAAGAATGCAAGGACTGAAGAGAATGCGCAGTAATGCATCCAACGCAGCAACCAGAGGGTGCAGTCAGAAGCATGCCGAAGCAATGCGACCGCAGAGAAGACGAGGACGTGGTTGCACGGACCACCAGAAGCACGAAGACCCGCAAGGAAGAAGCCAACTAGCCAGAGGGTCGCGAGGAAGAAGCCGACCAGCCAGAGGGTCAAGGAGGAAGAAGCCGACCAGCCAGACGGTTGCAAGGAGAAGAAGCCGACCCGTCAGTTGGTCGCAAAGGGAAGAAGCCGCCCTGCCAGATGGTCGCAAGGAGGAAGAAGCTGACCAGCCAGATGTTCGCAAGGAGAAGAAGCTGACCTGCCAGTTGGTCGCAACGGGAAGAAGCCAACCTGCCAGATGGTCGCAAGGAGGAAGAAGCCAACCAGCCAGATGGTCGCAAAAAGAAGAAGCCGACCCGCCAGTTGGTCGCAACGGGAAGAAACCGACCTGCCAGATGGTTGCAAGGAGGACGAAGACTTACAAGAGGTCAGAGCGAGAGAGAAGAGATCTGACAAGATGTCCGACAAGGACGGAGAAGACATCCATGAAGAGAACGACTGAGATGTCCATGAAGAGGACCCAGGTGAGGTCCGCAAAGAGGACCAGGAAGAGACGGGCGAGAAGTCTCACAACAGTAACTAGAAGTCAGAAGTAATCAAGCGAGAGAAGGTCACGATGACAGGTCCAGTCACAGAGCAAAGTGAAGACTGTCCTAGTGCTAGGACAAGATCAGGGGGAAATGCGTGGAGTGCACACTACACAGAGAAGCCTGGTTAGAGCGAACAGGCATGAGAGAAGACCAGACCGCGTCGCGAAAGAAAGAAAGCGAAGACAGAACTTGAGTGGCAAGACGCCATGGTGAAAGATGAAAATGAGAGGAGAAGAGTAAAGAGGTGTGCGTGACAGATCAACATACACACCAGAAGGGGAACACCTGAAGAAGAAAGTGCAAAGGTGCAAGAACATCGGCACACAGTGCCTGGGAAACATCAGTATCACTGGCAGTACACATCTACTTGTGAATCCCAAGATCACCCGGTGACGACAGAGGCGAGCAAGCCGGTCCATTGGTAACAACCTCCTCTGGGATGGAACGGACACAGGGCCGTGGAAATCCATGGGGCAGAGGCCTCTGGGACACCGGTGGCAGCGGGTCCCAACACGAGAGACGGACTGTTGAAGCTCGCTCTGGAAATCCGGGGAGAACAAAGGTAGCATGCAAAGGAACAAGTGCCAATAACACCCTTTTCAGGTGGAGCTTCGGACATGGATAGAGGACCCGTAGCGACTCCTCCAACGCGGTTGGAGCAACAAGGCGGCAGCCCACCGGTCCAGTGGAAGCCTGGCAGCAAAGGGCCTCCGGGTTATCCAGTGACAGGAGACACCCATGAGAGAGGGGCATCCGTGAGAGGGACGTCCTGCAAATACCGTTGGATGAAGAGAATTACCAGATGGAGAAAGTACTTCACCTAGGACTGTACAGTGGAAATAGCACATAACTGATCCACCATCATTCCATCTGTGCTTTCACTGGATGTGGAACAGGAAGAGAGAGACTGTAGATCCCACGTCCAGGTTTCAAGTCCAAGAAAAGACTACATCCACGCAGCACCCTGACATCGTGCCAAGGAGAACTAGTGGTCCTGGAGGCAAGGACACCATCGTCAGTGGTTGACCAGCAGTGAAAGAGACTACGTGGGAGTCGTCATTATTATGTTATGGTTTTGTTTGCAAATTGTATTCTCTCCCACAGGTTTGGACGTCATTTGTTTGGACCTTCATTAAAGTTTGGGAGGGATGTAGTATCCGGCTGGATACATTCTAGTGTTTTTGCCTGTTGAGTCACACTGAACACCCACCCACCACAGGCGTCACCAGTCAGGTGACCCTGACAATAAAAGGGCTGAGCGCACGTGCTCGTGGCCAGTTATCTACCCCAACTATATGTGTCTGTGTGTTTCTTCTATGAGTATGTGGGCCTAGTGCACGCCAAACTCTACAGGTTCTACCTCTGCCTCTATACATACAAATATTTATGCAGGGGTTCCAGAGTTATTTTCATCCTGGTCATTATTTTTCTGCCGTTTGTTTCTGAGTTCCCAACTTTTTACAAGAAATCTTCCCATTGGCTTAGTTGTTTCTCTGAGCAATCGCTCATCACCATCCAGTTTTCCCTGTCAATCAAGCTTTTGAAAGTGCAGCCTCCGACCCTTGTATAAAATGTAAAGTTCAGCAGGAAGTGGCTCAGGTCTCCTGTTTATCCGCATAAACAGGTGTTGGAGTTTACTTGCTAGAGCAAAAAGGCTCCTTTCGATTCACAGGGTTGTTAGAAAAGGCTGAACAGATGGGTCAAAGGGGGCCAGTTTGTCCTAATAGCCGAAAGGACTTGAGAGCTTTCAGTTTCCCTTCTAGTCCTAGTGTGGTAATTGTTTTATTGATTTTCTTCTTTAATGTTTTATTGATATTATTTGCTGTCCCAGATTTGCTCCAGAGATATCTAGGCCTAGTGTCTTGCTTTATTTAATCCAACATATTGCACAGTTTGATTTATTGCTGAGTTTAAAATGTTCTCTCCATGCTTTGTCAACAGCTGTTTCGTGCCACTGTTAGCATCTTCGTCCCATATTTTATTGGTGCAGTTTCCCATCTTCTCTGAATTCAGGAGAAACTGACTTTCCTCGCGGGTTCCCATTTGTTCTATTAGTTTGGCCAGTCCCCATAATTCCGCACATTAGTTTCTTGGTTATTTTACGAATAGCACTTAAAGAGGGCTACTGATTTGTTCATGGCTGTCTTGATGTGTATATTCCATTAATGTTGTCAGAAATCTACAGTCCTAGGTATGTGAATATTTTTACTTCTTGCAGTCATGTGTAATTGATTTTGAAGACATCATCAGAATTTCTGTTGTTTCTGGAGATCTTTACATTGTATTTGCTTTGCTTATTTTTAATTCATTTTCTTAGCAGCACTTCTCTAGAAGAGCTGTGCTTGGAGGCCCTTTGGTGTCTTTCCTCGTCGCCAGAGTATGAAGGGGCAGGGACTTGAAAGCCTTCCCTTTCTGGAAAGTCAATGTTTGAGTTTCAGTACAGTTTCAGTGCCCTAAGGGCATGTCTGTCTGCCACATGGCACAGTTGAAAATGCACAGTTTTGCATTTTCAAAGGTATTCCTTATTTACCACCAACTTATAGTTGGTGGTAAATAACGAATCCTAAAATGGGAAAATCACTCATTTGAGTGCTCCCTACATTAAATTCGGTAATTTACCGATTCGGTATTTTAAGGAATCAGTAATTTACCGATTCCTTAAAATACCGAATCGGTACATTACCAAATTTGCAATTTAGGCCACCTACATACCAAATGCCCAATACCGGTCGGTAACTGCTGAAATTCGGTAATTTCGGCCGTTACCGACCGGTATTGGGCCACCTACATCTGGCCCTTAGACAAGTAATTGATTAGCTCAGGCATCCATAGATACTTTTCTTTTGTGAGACAAATTTTTATTATAAAACCTCTTGCAGTCGCCTTAAAGCAATACCAAATCATTGCAAAAGAAGTCAGGTGTAGTGTTGACAGCAAAAAGTTCAGAAGCCAAAGCTTCAAATGGACTGTGAATTTGGATTCCAAAAGTGAAGAGTTATTAAAGTGCCATCTGCCTGCATGCGGTGAGAAGGATATACATTCAAGATCCATATATATATTGGTGGATGATCCAATATTAAAATTGATCCTATGTCAGACCGGAGGGCTTGTTGGGCTGAAGGTTTACAAAGAAAAAGATCATCTGTGCAGGATTATGAGTGGTGTGGAGCTAAGTAAAAAATGGATTCCTGGAGATCCGGGGGACACAAGCACCAAATTTCAACGAATGATTTACGTTTTATTGTGGATGCAAGTTGTGAGTGCATTGTAGTATGGACAAACTTGACTATCGAATGCCTGTACAGAATGGGATCATGATTTTGATTGCAGTCACCACCAAATATAATATATTCCTCATCACATAAAAGCAATTTTGCAGAAATGCTGATCCACAAAATATTATCAATAGATACTGGACCTCAGACATTAAAAATAATTGAAGGTATGTTATCAACAAGGAGCTTAACAATAAACCATCGAGCTTCAGAATCATATTCTTGGTTAACAACTGTAATATGTAACTTTTTATGGCAAAGAATCAGTACTCCGTTTTTCTTCCCTAAAGCTGGAGAAGCGAACACATTACCTACCCACCATCTTTTAACTTGGTAGCCTCAAGATCAGAAAGATGCAATTCTTGAAGTGACGAAATATATGTTTTTAATTTAGCTAAATGAGATAACATCCTTTGTCTTTTAATAGGGTTACCTAAACCTTTATTATAGCATGTTACCTAACCCTCTAATATTGCATGTGATAACTCAGAATATAATGTTAAAACAGTAAAATGAGCAATTAATATGTCTACAGTAGCAAGTTTAGGAACAAAATGGATCTAATATTGGAAGAAATAAGAATAAGACTTTTGCTTATTAAGGTGGGGAAAGGAAAGAAGGATGGCAGGAGAAAGGATTGGAAATATGAAAAGAGAGAGTAGAGCCATATAAAGTAACATTAGAGAGAAGGTAATAAAACAGTAAACAAAAACACAGCACAAGTCATACAAATGATGACTGAAACACATACCTACAAAACGTAAAAACAAAAAGGAGGGTGGCAACACCATGAGACGATGGCAACAGTACTCCAACTTCACAGGACAGTAGAACAGCCTTGATTTGAATGAAGTGTAACTGCAACAAATGATGGACGGAATGCTGACTGCCTCAAACATTCTCCCCCAGTCAAGAGATCTGGGTTAAATCAATTGTTTTTTGCCCACTACGCCACCCCAGTTTGGACCCAGCCATATGCAAATCAGTCTTGACCCTGTGCCTCATTTTAACAGTCCAGACCGAACTGCCAAGCCAGGTCCTCCCTGGACCAGAAACAAGCATCCTTGGACAGGATTTGGGGTATTTCATCCTTCATCAGCCAGGCTAGCTTGAATGCAGAGGCCGAGTGAGCAAGGGACCAACGTCTGGGCATACCCGTCCCACTTAGGGCAAAAAGTGTAACTGCAACAAATGATGGACGGAATGCTGAATTATTCAAACATTCTTCCCCAGTCAAGAGATCTGTGTTAAATCCATTGTTCTTTTGCCCACTACTTTACCCCAGTTTGGACCCAGCCATATGCAAATCAGTCTTCACTGTGTGCCTCATGGGAACAGTCCAGACCAAACTGCCAAGCCAGGTCCTCCCTGTACCGAAAACAAGCATCCATATCTTAGCTCAAGGCGGTACAGAATATGACCTTAAGCTGGTTGAAGTACCGACTGTACCTGCTGCAGTTATTGACAGTCAGCAATTATTAGTTGTTTATTTCATTAGACCACCAATCCGGAGCTAAAAAAATCCTCTCTTTAATTGCTCCTGCCGAATCATTCAAAACATCCTCCCCATGACCTTTGCAAGTGATGGTGGGCTTTTGTGTACTTAGAAAAAGCTGACCACATTTTTTAAGTTAGATCATGTATCCCTTAGGTACCATCACACTGAAAGCAAGGCTGTGCATTGAGGATCCTTGGTCCAGTAAATGTGTCTAGTTCAGTTCAGTTCAGTTCAACTGCTTTATTTCGATTGTTACGTCATAAAAGCAAGACATAGGAAATACAGCATGGATACATTTAGAAACTATTTACATGCATTATAAATTTCATCCAAAAAGTTAAGAAGAAATACAGATTTAAAATGGCCTGATTCCATAGAATAAAAACAAGTCCTAACAATCTTTAAAAGGAATAACCATTTATCAATCGGTCGAAATATTAAAACTCTGACAATTAAACAACAATTAATAGCCGTTTAGTCCTGATGGAGCATGCCCATGATAAAAATTTTGCAAGGCCAAAAACATACATGGGCAGAGTATCTGATATTAAGATTCGAAGTGCCACGGAAGAGTGCCTAGTACCCAGTGTTCTACTGACTCCGTGATGGTGCCACAGAAGGGACAGAATGCAGTTGACTGGTACGGTGGTTTCCAGTGGGCTGTTAGGGCACGTACAGGAAGAGACCCCGCTCTGAATCTAAAATACAGGGCCCTATCATAAGGTTTCCAGACCATATCCAAATAGAGCTCTCGGTAGGGTATGTCCTTGTGTATTAGAAATTCCTCTGAAAGCCTACCAAGAGATGGGTCCGTAGTGATTCTTCTACTGACCCAGTTCCAATACATAGTTTTTAGCACAGCTTTCGGCGGGGAGGACCGACTTTCCCAAGCTTTACTGAGTCCCATTTTATCGAGCAAAGCCTTAACATCAGTTAGCCTTCTTATCCTATGCCACCCCGCCAATGACATCACCTCCGTTAGGCCTATGGCATATTTGGCAAGTTCGGGAACACGCCACAGCCTAGCCCATAAAAGTAATGGCAATAGTCTTGCCACATCGCTAATTTGTTGACATCCAAGGTCCAGCAGGAGGGGTAGCGTAGGTGTGCTCTGTGGGAGGGACATAATACCTTTTAAAAACGTATTCTCAGACCTAGTTAGGAGATCGGTGTTAAAGATGCCCCAAAGTTCTGCGCCATACAAGGCGGAGCTAACACCCTTTGCCTTGTAAATGTCCATAACAGGGGCAATAGGTTTAGTTGAAGTTGATCACTGTTCTTTAGCGAGTGCCCCTGTGACCCTTTTATGATTGAGCAACATTTTCAGCAGATGGGGGGTCCACTGCATAGTATCCGTGATCCGGATACCTAGATAGTTAAAAACCGTGACCCTTTCCAGAGGCGTTTTATTTAGTACAGGGGGACAACCTAGTTTTTTGGGGGGATTTAAAACCAAATACTTCGTTTTGTCCATATTTATTACTAGGCCCCGTTGGTCACAAAAGGTCTGGAAGTTGACTAAGAGGCCCTGGAGGCCAGCCGGAGTTTTTTAAATTAATAGCGTATCGTTTGCAAAGAGAAGAGTGGGGATTTTCTCCCCTGCCAGGGATGGTGCATCTGAAGGATGTTTAGTTAGTGCTCCACAACCCCATTCACATAAAGTGAAAAAAAGGGTTGGAGCAAGAACACATCCCTGTCGTACCCCTTTCCCCACCGGTATCCTGCTAGTTTTCTGCCCATCAGTGCCCCATCGAACTTGCCAAAATTACCATCTGCCTATAACCACTACCTTCCAATATAGTAATAGGAGCCTAAAGGCCTGCTCTATCGTACCAGTGCCAGCCCTAAAGCCAGCCTGATAGTCCGAGAGGATCTCTTTATCATTTGCCCATTGGAGGATTCTCTCCAGCACCACCTTACCCACGACCTTCTGGGTTGAATCCAGTAAACTTATTGGACGATAGTTGGCAGGGTCTTCCCTTCGGCCTTTTTTAAAAATAGGGACGACCTCTGCCCCCTTCCAAGAGTGGGGATGGCTCAACCTTTGTCAATCGCAGTAAGTTAAATGTGGATAAGCTTCCCCCATTTCTGCAGATTGGAACGAAGCAGATCCCACGGAATTCCGTCGGGACCTGCTGCCTTCTGGGGCACAATACAGCTAATAGCATATTCTACCTCATTGATTGTAAATGGGAAGGTCGTTTCGTCTCCCGTGGGTACTGGAGATCTATAAGGCGCAAGGGAGGCAGGAGCCCTTGGTTGGTATGAGTACAGGTTAGAAAAATACTCAAACCAAGTCTGCCCAGTTATGTTACAGGTTATACGTTCACTGTCAGGCCTGTTCCTAGCCCTTATGGTGCTCCAAAAGTGGGCTGCATCCCGCCCAGCGCTTGCCTCTCTTAAAGTTTGCCAATAGGCATCCTCCCATTCCTTTTTAGCACATTCGATCACTCGTTTATATTCTGCTCTGGCTTGCAGAACAGGGGGCTGTGACTTTGCCTTAACAGCTTTAATGAGGCTCGCTTTCTTCTCTCTACATTTAGGTGTATACCACCCCTGCTTTGCTTTTGGTTTCTGGTGTCCAGCTGGCCTACCTCCTTGCATTTGTACCATAAACAGGTTACCTATCGAGTTTATGGTCTCCTGGAATAATGGCGTGATTCTGGATGTGCCAGGATGTTCTAAGGAAAATGTTGCCATCTTACTCAGTGAGACTTCCAGGAGTTGGTCTATGGCCTGAAGTTTTGATTCGTCTAGGGCCACTTTCCGCCACTTAAGTCGCCTACCACAGTTAGACAGGGTAGTACTCGATGTTGTCATATTTACAATCGATAAAGTTGGAGTACTTAGCCATAGATGCTTTAGGGTCAGCGAGAGGAAGTTGTGGTCACTATCTGTGGTAGGTGTTACAACCATGTCCATGACATGCTGCCAGAGATTTAGATCGAGGAGGATATAATCAATCCTGGAGGTGTGATTTACCCTGTTGTATGTATGGGTGCCCAAGGGGTCAGTTCTTCAATTTACCGCTCGCAGGCCATATTCCAGGGTCATGGCGTTTATTTGGATCGCCCTCTGAGACCATCTCTTTATTGGCTCAACAGCCAGGATTGGTATACCCCTCCTCAGGTCATCCTCAGAAACACCCAAAATATCCTCTGTCGCAAGGGGTTCAAACGTGCAGTTAAAATCCCCTGCAATCATAACTTGTACACCCTCGCCACAATCATCTAAGGCTCTCTCAAGCAGGGCTACAGTGGGGGAGAGGGAGCTACCTCTAGTGCCTCTAGCATATACATTCAGGATCTCAAGCGGCCACCTGCTACCTGGGCCTTTCAGTGAGATTCTGAGGATATCCATTGAGTCACTATGCTTCTGGGTAATGCTACACCCCAGGGAAATGTCCACCCATATAAGGAGTCCACCCGAGGGCCGGCCCCTCCCCGAGGGTGACAGCAGAGCGGGCAAGAAATATGTAGAATAACCAGGTTTATAAACGGGTTCAAGACTCCAAGTTTCCTGGAAGATGCAAATGGAATGCTGTTCTACTTGCAAGTGCCATTCGAGAAGACCTAAGTTCCTAGCTATGCCCGCTATGTTCCAACTCATGACCCCCAGAACAGGCCCATTAACCACAGCTGCGTCCCCAGGTTGAATAGGGTAGTTTGCGCAATGTGATGGATAAAGTACCTGCCCCGTGTCTGATGTTAGAGATGTTGTCATTGGGACATGTGTGAAAGGGAGCAAACGAACCTGGGCTGATGGGATTACCAGAAAAATGGCAGCCCTAGGTGGAATATTTGGCATATTGTTACAGGAAAGAGATCCTTCTCCAGATTGGCAGATCGTGCCACATTCTTCCTGAGTAATCAAATGCTTGTTGATCTTCTCCTTCTGTGGTGATTGCAAAACCAACCTCCCCCCATTAGCTCCCTCTGCTGGTTCTTGAATTTGGGATTGGGTTAAGATATAGTGGGGGGAAGTTGGGGGCCTACATTCATTGGGCTGTCTACAGTCATCGGGAACCAAAGGCAGAGTTGAAAGAAGATGGTTGCCGCGTCTATACCCATAGTTGTTTCGATAAAAATTGTCCCCTCTTGCGGGCTGGTAATCTGGGTAAAAGCTAAAATGATCATTAAAGCCTTCACCATATCTATCGCCTCTATCAGTCACATAGTTCATATAAGGATTGTGGTGGAATATGGGTTGCCCATGGAATGCATATAGCCTGGGTGAAAATTTCGATAATCAATTTGGCCCCCATACGGGTTATCAGTTCTGTCGGTGGCAGGTATATCATAGGGATTAAAATTACTGGTTTGCCATCCCCGTGAAGGAATGCCTTGGGCCTGCCTCTGCCACCAGCTGGAATGCTGTGAGTAGAAATACCCCAGATCAAGAGATCTGATGCCATCATCGGCACCCATGTCCTGCTGACTACAAATGTACCTAGCCACTCTAATATCCTTAAAGTTGACTATAAAGCAATCTCCTTCGATATCCTTTGGTCTTTTGCCCAGCCAACCAACTCGTCTTACTCGAATGATCTGGCCGTCTAGATCCCTTGGAAGGGGTCTATTACTTGCTAGCCAGAATAAAATTTTATTTCTGAGTTCGACGTAAGACTCTGACTTCCCGTGCTTAAGGCAGGGGACTCCTGCCAAAGCAACAACATAAGGCATAGAGGCTGGGGGCAGATTGATACAAGGGGGGTTTTCTTCCTTTTTGTAAGCTAATTCGGGAGTTAGTGGGAGTTTTTTACTATTTCCCTCTAAAATGCCGGGGTTAAGCCTGCCTTTCTGGGCCTGTGTTGGTGTAGAGACGGAGCCCCCCTTATCTTCGACAGATGGAGAATGAACTGGTGGCTTACTTGCCTTTTTATTTGGAGCGGCTACCACAGGAGTTTTAAGCGTTGGTGCCGTTCTTAACACGGTATTTGCAGCTCTGGAGGTCCCTTATTCAGGGGTGAAGGTTTAGTATGTTTAGTGGGAGGTACGGATGGTATCTCTTTCTGGGAAACTACTACAGGGCTAATCTTGGATTGTGTCTTTATAAGAGTCTTCACAGAAAAGAAGTTATCCAGAGTTCCCTGCTCAAAACGATCCAGCCTTGCTGATAGCTCTTTGAGCCTCTCTATTACTGGTAGAATAAGGGACCTTAAAATATGCTCGATGCTATTAGTTAAGAGCATATCACCTTCAAGGCTGGGGGGAATCGATATTCTTGGATCAGAGTTATGGGCTGGATTTACACCTCCGCTGCCAGGATCGTTAATTTCCTGAATAGCAGGAGCTTCAGCTAACAAGATCCCTTGCCTCTCTAGGGAGCGTAGATCAAGGGGTAGAGCCGAATCCTCGTTAATAATAGGGGCATTCCCAGCTACATTGGTCTGAGTGTTCTTCCCTTTAACTGTGCAATGCCTGACAGGCACTTTTCTTTGCTTTGAGCATTCAGCTAATCTAGTCCCACTTCTAGGTGTTAAGTAATCCTTATCAGCATTTTTCAGCTGTCGCCTAGCCAGCTGCCCTCTAGTTTTTACGCTAGGGCTAGGAGTCGCGCTCTTTATAGTTGTCTCAAGTTTAAGGTCAGTGTCAGAAAGAGAGATATTGGCACTGGCAGAGTCGGTTAACAAAATATCATCATTACCCGCATCATGTGGAATCTTGCAGACAGAGATCTGGGAGCTAAAAATGCGGGGGTCATTGACAGCCTAGGAGTGATGCTTTGGTTAGGGTCATTGAGCGAGAGTACTATGTCCATCAGGGGTAGTGGGGGTCCTCCACGAGGGAGGGCAACAAATGATGGTGCGAGTATCGAGTCTTGTGAATTAATGGACAGGATAGTCATATAAGAAGATGGTAAGGGAGGAATGGAGCCCGCTGGGAGCGAGAGGCGACGCTCGGTATTTTCTATGGCGTTGGCCACAACTCCAATTGTCTTTTGGAGCATGCGGTCAATAGCCGTAAGTGTAGGGAACTGGGCTTTTGTGGCCTCAGGGGCAGGAGCCAGGGTCCCGGTGTTTCGCTTCCCCATAGTTGGTTCCTACAATCCCCAAACAAAGCACAAATACCGGGATTATATTAGAATAAATGCTATATAGTAGAGTAAAACTCCCAATATGATTACCGAAAGATACTGGCCCCACACACAAGTCACAGGGGGGCCAAGAGGGGTGGCCCAGCCCGGCCTCTACTGGCCACGAACGGCCAACAACGGTCCCGCCCTTGTCCCGGGATTCTACCGCGCGCTCCCGCGCCGCGGGAGACTAAGATCCTTAAATTACGCCTCAGGCTGGGGGCGTGCCGATGGTCTGGGCCAGGTGTGTAGGATCAGAGGGAGTCTTGGGACTCGTAGTCCCCCGGAAACAACAGCAAGGATGTAAGTAGCGCCTCTCTCACTTAGGGCGCAGGGCGCAGAAGGTGACACTCCTGTCGGAGCTCAGAAGCTCTTTTCCCCTTGATTTAGAAAAGTTCGCCAGTGGATGCAGCACACACCGCAGAATCAAAACGCTACCAGCAACAGCGCTGCAACAGTGGCTTTTCTTCTATGGACCTTTCTACATGTATTCATGATTTCCAAAAAAGCACTTTAAGGATTTTGAAGCGAATATGCTTCAGAATGCTCGATTGTGGCATGGAAGCCATTTTAATGTTCCCACCATAATCTGAACTACAAATGCAAGTGCAGGTTTGATATGTGTTCTGTGGCAAGCAGTAAACCTACACTCCAGTGGGGGTATGCAGGAGATATGAGTGTCCTGTTTAAAGTGGCATAAAGGAATTGTGTGTGTCCATGTTCATTGGTGTTTTTTAAATTATGATCTTAACTGATTATTCCGACATAGAGTAGCAGCATGCCCCCTGGCTCTTTCCAAAATCCCCATTATGGTTTTTTTAAGCTCATATGCAGATGTTACTTGATTGCCAGACACACTTGAGTTTCTTTTCCCATCGTACTGTGGTTCAAAATTTTTGGGGTGCTTTATTAAACATAATTTATTGATGGGATGAAGATAATTATGACAGATATGATTTTAATTGGAATACTATTTTAGATTTTGTCTTAATTTTAGTTCAAGAGAGTAGATGTTAAGCTGACTATGGCTTTTACTTTTTTGCTTTTTTGCTTTAAATAAAGAATGCACAGGGTTTAATTTCATTTTCTAAAGTTCAGGTTGACAAAATAAGCACCATTAGCAACGCTAATTTACACATTTTATTGAAGACCAACATCAAACCAGTTTTCCAAATATTTTGACAAGTAACTTAATTTCTTCATATACTCCCTGCAACGCTGGTTGGGTCCTGCAGATTTACCTGAGTTGCTTTGAGACATTTCCTGGGTATATTGGACCGTTTAACATGACACTATTATACAAATTAATTATAATGGTTCACAGATAGATTGATTAATGCACTGACGACCGCAGATTTTCATGTCAAATGTGATATTGACAAAATAAAATTCTGGTTATATTTCTTCTTACAACCTGTGAAGGAGGAGCATATCTCAGTAACCTTTGCACGTATTGCCATTCCATTAGACTCCTTTTTTGTACATGAGTCGCATGGTCCGCAATAGGATTTTATAGGAGTTTAACATTGTGGCAGTAGACAAGTGTATAAAGTAAAATGTGCACTCCTTTTTTAGGTCAAGCCTGGGGAGCGCATGTGCTGCTCTGCGAGGCATGTTGTATTGAGGTGGGGGCAGGAGCTCCGCCCACTCTGGCCCACTTTTTTCAACGGCTTGTGTCATTGTCCACTTTAAACTATGGCTGTTCATTAGTCAAAAGGCTCAGTAGCTCCTCCTTTGTACCGCCTTGTTTCAGTTTGTAACCTCCGATGGCGACACTTTTATATGTGCTGTTGCTCGCTAGGCTTTAATAACAGCTTCTGAGCACTACTACAGCAGGCAGGACACACTGTCTCCTAACGCTTTTTAAAAATTTTAATAGTGCACATTTGCAATGCAATTAGTCTTGCATTTGCGAGAGTTTAAGCTATTGGCAATATAAATGACAAGGCCTTTCATTTATTTGTTTATAAAACAACACATAAATAAAAGGCATTGTCATTTACAATGCCAATAGCTCAAACTCTCATAAATACGAGACAAATTGCATTGCAAATGCTTGTTCTTTATGTAAGTACCATTTACCCAATTTGCTGTTGAAATCTCCACAGATACAATGAATGGTTTTGAGTTAGCAGGTTTCAGTCATGCTTTGCTGATACAAGTGAGCAGGTGTGTAAAGTCCTCCAGTTTCTGTTATGGCGCATAAAATTTGAGTAAACTCGGAATGGACTTATCTAATAACATAATATCACACATCTGTATGTTCTCATGCAGATTGCCCCCTGATTTAAATGCTACACCACAATTGTTGCTTCTACAGTATATTTAGAAGCCTCTGCTGTTTTTTACGACTTGAAAGTGTTTCGCGCATTTTGGACTGTTTATTTACCTCAGAATTTCCCATTTTGAAATTATCCAAGTTTCATGTAGCGCTAGAATTTCATGTCTTGTTAAGAATTTTATAAAATCGATATCCCTCAATATGTTTAAACATTCCATGAATACAGTTTTGTTTTTTCAAATTTCCACAGTGTAGTTTCTGTTTTGCAGGTGTCCAGATCTAGTATATCTTGTGTTGATACATTTAGGTTCATGGGTACTGAGCAGGAATCATTTTTGATGTGCACAGCTTCCTCCTATTGTGTTCCCTGTTGGTTACTGGATTTGAGCGATGAAGATTTCCTCAAGTATTTGTAGTAAGAGACTTGATCTTTCTTTATAGATATTCCTATTGTGATTTGCCATGAAGATGCTTCCAGCACCTCAGGGCTTTTCTTTCTCCTTCTTGGCAATCCTACATCCATATTTAGTCGGTGTATCATTCAAGAGAGACACAGAGAGTTCTGTGAATTTCAACTCTGGAATTGGACGCAAGCTGTAGGAAACAGACTTTGTCACCATATCTTCCTCCTGTACACCTTAGTTAAGCGCACATGTTCTATATAATTTGCATGGGCATACCACACATCTCACCCTCCCGCGTGAATGTGAGGAATACTCCCATATTCTTTTTGTTATTCTTTGAAAACATTTTCCTGTTTGGTATCTGTGCTAAGAGCCTGATTGAGAATTTGGTGGCCGGTACTCCAGTCCGTATGTAACAATACACTTTTAATAAGGCGGAGTGGATTTGCAGAATGCCCGTCTTGCAAACTTTAAATCAGGCCCTAAGATATTATTCATTTCAATACAAACCTGTATTAAACATTTTATTTTGTTTATGTGATTTCCTCGGTGAGTGTTTTTTAGGTCTCAGCCTGCATTGGCTGTGCATACATGCGCAGTCTCGCTGGCGAGATTTAATGAGATAGAGAGAACATCACTGCGAGGTTAAGCCCCGCCCCTCTTCTCCATTGGCTGGCCTCCTAAACGGTGGCGAGACATTGGAGAAGAGGTCCTAGTGACGTTCTTCTTTCTCTTTAAGCCCCGTCCTTTAAAGATTGGGTTCCTTGACTTACTGCTGAAGTAAAAGGTTTCTTATCTTCTTTATGGGTCCAGATGGCCCCATAAAGAAGATAAGGAACCTTTTATGCCAGCAGGAAGTCTGGGCGCCCAGTCTGAAAAGGACGGGCCTTAGAGACAAATGGCGAGTACTTGTTGTCCTGTATTAGACAGTTTTGCGACTGCTTAGTAAAGATATGAGCGTTGGCATCTTATCCATTGTTCTGGTCTGTATGCACACTAATACATCCCAAAGCAACTGAGTAAAAGTGTCCCAGTAGTTTTCATTTGCCTCCGGGGTCACAAAAAAGCATTGATTTAAAGGGTTGGGTGGAACCTACAGCGGAATATGAATGTTTGTGAATGCAACATTTCATGGCTTCCGGCATTGAGGTTAGTACTGTTGTGCGGGGTCACCTGCTGGTCTTATCAGCCCTTTGACATCCTCCCTCTATCTCTCCCATCCCCTACCCCCCTCATTGCGGACATGCCTTCTCGTATCCTCTTGTCCAGTGGTTCTCCAGAATTTCGTGGCCTCTCCCTCAGTGTTGGGCAGCAGACCTGGTGGTCGGACAGGTTCTCCGACCCCCTCTTTACACGTCCAGCTGGAGAGAGGAGGGGCTGCGAGATCAAGAGCAGGGTTGCCTTGTATGAGAACCCGGCAGCGTCCTGCACGTCTCCGCGGCCCTTGCTGCCAGGCCCGGCCCGGATCCCTGGGAGATTCTGAGTGTGCAGTCCTCGAGTGCCTTTCTCACCCGTGTGCACCCAGCTCTTCCAAATGACCCCTCTGGCGCCTGCCCTGCTCCTCCACTCCTCTTAGACTCTGCCCTGCGCCTTCAGAAGTATGGATCCCGGGCAGAATCTTCAAATCGGAAGGGGCATTCTTGGGGATGTAGAGTATAATGAACTAGCCATCTCTCGCACCCATTCAATATCCGAAGGAACAACCTCGGTGATGTACAGTACGAACCAGCCCCTCATCGCCCACCTCATACACATACATCACTTTTCCAGGGCTGTAGTCGGCCTTAAGAGTCCAAAACAGGCTTTTACGGCCTGGTGGTTGTAGACAATGGGATGTGTGCCTACAAACTGAATGAAACCCGTAAAACCTAAAAAGGCTTTTATAGCGAGAAACGTGGATATAGCAGCATGTGTCCTCACCCAGAATGGTTGGGGAAGGGAAGTGCGAGTCTTAGCTCCCCCTGGACAAGCCAGCTGACGCACCTGATATTGGAGTGCTGCACAGTTACCACGAGGTGGCACTGTTTGCAGTGTTTGGAGGTGGAAGCTCTAAAAACTCTGCACCTGAAATGTGTAGTCATTCGACTTCATCAGAAGTTATAATTGTTGATGTTTGAAAAGCCAAATACACGGCTGCCTTGTATGACTGTGACTGCCTTAGCAAATAAGAAGAGACTCCCGAGAGATGTGTGTGGTGCCAGACAAGAATCTCCTGCATTTAAAGTCCCAGAGTAGAGCGACAGGCAGAGCAGCAGCGAGTGGGTGGGAGTGGTGGAGGAGACTCGGGCAGCGACTGGGTTATAAAACAACTCGAATAATTGTCCCACTTGCACTGTTTTCTCTAAATATTCAATTCCAGCGTGCTCTAGGGTGCACCCTCCGTGCTGGAGTGCGTCCAAATCAAAATTCAACAGCGTGTCCCATCTGGGAGACGTCCCCTAGTCACAGCTCTTTCGCCCCGAAGGGGTATTCCAATTGATAATAAGTTCCAATTAATCACAACGTTATTTGATTCACATTCGTTTATTTTTTCTTATTTTCAAGGATTCCTTCATTCTCTTAAATGTATCTCATTTTCAAAATCCAAACGAATTATGTTCAATCACATCCTTATAGCATATACATCCTCCAATGCATTTCAGCTGCTAATGAGCCTTCATCAGGGATATATGTCTACAATCAAAAGAGTATAACACATGAGGTAACAGAAATTATTCGTCCCACATTTTATAAATTTACCAAAGGAGAAAAATAAGATAGTGAAAAGGCCAACGCCCCCAGAAATAGATTTCCAGATAAACTAAACCTAACTAACCAAAAATAAGTCAAATCACCCGTGGCATTTTAAAAAAACAGTAAATGAATGAATTCATACAAATTGAATATATTCACGTATTCCTATACTATAAATAACCGTTAGGTAGCATGGAGTATAATGGCAACTTAGAATGTCATCAAATTCAAGTATTTTAATTACGCGCTCGTCATATGCCCATGTGGTAACTTAAGAAAGTTGATTACGCGCTATGGCTGTTGCCACACGACTTTGAGAAACCATAAAGCAATTTAAAGTAGCGTACACAATATAAATGGAACATAATGTTCCTACAATCCTAGTGTTAAGTTCCTGATCGTAAAACTTACATAAGTAAGAAGCAATGAAGCTTCGAGTATCCGCTCAATATACTGCTCGCGTCTAAAGTCAGTTGGTGTTTCTACTCATGATAAGATGTTACCCATAAACATAAAGAGAGGACTAACATTCTAACTAAAAGAATGAGTGCCATATTGGAACGATGTTTAAAGCCTAAGAAAACGTTCCCAGTATAGGAATAAGTTTAAACAAACAACAGATATATCATCAAAGCAACCATGAATCGTAATCATATTAAAATAAAAGTGAAAACATTGCAATAGAAAACAGTCTGATCATGGTTAATCAGTGGCAGGCATAGCAAGTACTTTGTCAATAAAGTTAATTGAGAGTTCTGACTCTATAAGTAACAACTAAATTCGACCCTGTCATCCATCCCATTGGGCTTTAAAGTGTCTAATTTATAAATCCAAAAGTTTTCACGTTTCAAAAGTAGTTTGTTATTACCAACTCCTTCTTGTTTTGAAACTATCTCCAAAATCAAAAACCTCAATTGACTGATATTATGTGCAGCTTCCTGAAAATGGATAGCAACTGTGGATTTTGTGGATTTATTGCGAATGTTTGATTTGTGCTCATTCAAGCGAACCTTCATTTTGCGCTCTGTTTTACCCACATATCCTTGTCCACAGGGACATTTCAGAAGATAGATAATGTTAGAACTGTCGCAGGTAGCAGTGACTCTCAACTTGATGTTATATCCTTTGCTTGGATGTGTCGTAATGTTTCCTTTTATTATACAGTTGCAGTGACTGCAATTATAGCAGGGCAATGTTCCTCTGAAATTCTGAATTTCACTAGATTTCTTAGCCTTAATTAAACTTCCTAAATTAGGAGCTCGTTGGTAGGCAAAAAGTGGTAGTTCATTGAATATATTGTTAAAATCTGGTTCTTGGGATAACAGTATCCAATGTTTTTTAACAATTTTTTTGAAGATGTTACTCTTGGTGGTGTATTTCGACACCACTACCATCCTGGTGGTTTCTTTTCTCTTGTGGGTTTTTTGTAGAAGTTCTGTCCTACTTTTTGCTGCCCAACGTGTTCGAGCTTCCTCCAAAACTTTAATGGGATATTCTCTCTCTTTAAATCTCGTTTCCATTTCTTGAATTCTTATTTCAGATTTGTCCACAGAGGAAACAATTCGCTTAACTCTAAGCATTTGCGAGTACGGCAGGTGTTTTTTAAGAGAATCTTGGTGAAAACTCTTATGATGAAGGAGGTTATTGCAATCAGTAGCTTTTCTGTACATATCAGTTTCAAACTCAGAATTTGTTCTAGAAATCTGCACGCCTAAAAATGTGATTTTCTCTCGGTTTACATCCGAGGTAAACCGAATTTGTTCATCTCTGGAATTAAGAATAGTAATGGCTTCTAGTAATCTCTCTTCTGAGCCAGTCCAAATGATGTACATATCATCAATGTATCGTAATATCAGTCTGGCTTGTGATTTCCATGGTTCTTGGTTCAAGATATGTTCTTCCTCAAAAGATTTCATAAAAATGTTAGCGTACCCTGGGGCTGCCGAATTTCCCATAGCAGTTCCTGTCTGTTGGAGATAGAATTGGTTCTTCCAGCGAAAATAGCTGTGGTACAGGGTAAAATAAAGAAGTTCCATAAGAAACACTTTAAATTGTTCTTCTTGTTCGGTTCCCAAGAGGGCACGTTCAATGGCTTTTATGCCTTTTTGGTGGGGTATGGACGTGTACAAGGATTTGACATCCATACTACACATCACTATTTGTTCTTCAGAAGTAATGCTCACTTGCTCAAGGATTTTAAGAAATTGGGTCGTGTCTCTGACATAAGTCCTCATTCCTATCACACAGGGCTGCAGATACCTGTCTAAAAGTTGTCCGATAGGTTGGTGGATGCTGCCCACAGTTGAGACGATCGTTCGGAAAGGTGGTTTTTCTAAGGACTTATGAATTTTTGGCAACATGTATATTGTCGGGCTTCTCGGGTTGCAGGTGATCAAAAACTTTTTAGTTCTCTCGTTTATTACCCCATTTTCATAGGCTTGGTTAATCAATGTTTTCAGATGTTTAGAAAACAGTTCAATGGGATTGTTATCCAACGGTAGATAAATAGCTTTGTCATTTAAGTGAGCTTTAACTTCTTGTTCATAATGTGAGGTTTTCATTATTACAATAGCTCCACCTTTGTCTGCCTTCTGGCAGATTAGCTCCGGATTATTTGCAATGTTTTTGAGGGCGTCTTTTTGCTTGTTAGTTAGATTATGTTTCCTGCTTTTCTTACTGAAACCCAATTTGGATATTTCAAGTGTAACCAAGTTTTCAAAAGTATCTAAGGTTTTATGTGAAATTTGAGCAATGTATGTGCTATGGGGTGATAAACCCAGCAGTTGAACTTCTTTTTCTTCCTTTTTATCAGTAACCACATTATAAAAAAAGTGACGCAGGCGAAGTTTTCTTATCAGCTTATAGAAGCTCACTTGCATTTCAAGTTTATCAGCCTCAGTAGTTGGAAGAAATGATAATCCTTTCTGTAAGGCTTCAATAGTGAATTTATCCAAGGGTATATCCGAAATGTTAATCACTAAGTTTGTCTCCATTAGGTTTTCTTTGGTTTGTCCTTCTTCTTGTCGGTGTAGTTGGGGCCCCCTTTTCTTTCTCCTTTCCTTTTGCTCCTCCTGGTTCGTCTCTTTCTGAGTGGCCCTTCTCTAAAAAAGACTCCCCGTTTCTTTGTTGTTGTTATCGTTCTGTGCTAGAGCTAGATGTTGTGGCTTGTTGGTCTGATGGTACTAATATTTGTTCAGTGACAGGTTGCTGTCTTAGTTTTCCTGTGGTTCTCTGCCGAGAATGTTGGTCACTATCAGAAGAAGATGTGTCTGTACTTTGTGTGTAGGGTTTCTGCTGTCGGCGGCGGGCATACACCTCTGCCCAGGTGTACACATCCCCGAGTTTGTAATCCATTGTATCCCTACGTAGCTTTCTAATTTTGCGGTCATTTATTTCTTGAGAGTGTTTTGCCAACTGTATGTTAATGTCCTCTAGGGTCTTAGCCCAATCTTCAGTTGGCATGCTTTTGCTAATTTCCTCTGTGATTGATTCTATTTCTTTATACTCCATGCCACCTAACGGTTATTTATAGTATAGGAATATGTGAATATATTCGATTTGTATGAATTCATTCATTTACTGTTTTTTTAAAATGCCACGGGTGATTTGACTTACTTTTGGTTAGTTAGGTTAAGTTTATCTCGAAATCTATTTCTGGGGGCGTTGGCCTTTTCACTATCTTATTTTTCTCCTTTGGTAAATTTATAAAATGTGGGACGAATAGTTTCTGTTACCTCATGTGTTATACTCTTTTGATTGTAGACATATATCCCTGATGAAGGCTCATTAGCAGCCGAAATGCATTGGAGGATGGATATGCTATAAGAATGTGATTGAACATAATTCGTTTGGATTTGAAAATGAGATACATTTAAGAGAATGAAAAAATTCTTGAAAATAAGAAAAAGTAAACGAATGTGAATCAAATAACGTTGTGATTAATTGGAACTCATTATCAATTGGAATACCCCTTGGGGGCGAAAGAGCTGTGACTAGGGGACGTCTCCCAGATGGGACACGCTGTTGAATTATAAATAAACTCCCCAGTAGCTAGTGGTAAACTCTTTCTGAGGCTTTAAGTTGCATCTAGGGGAGTCTTGGACTTGCCGTCCTTTATATTTTTTACCATTTTTATTTGCTAGAATTCAAAGCATCCTAATAGGAATTTGAAGCATCCTAATACGGCTTAACCGAAGAACGGATGTTCCCTCGCGTGCATTAATTTCGGCTGCAGAGAGCAGTGTGTGCACTCTGCTTGACCCATTGAAGTGCCTCACTGAATGCTCACGCGAGCTGTGTGCTAATGCACACGATGACAAACCAAAGCATGCATTTGCATGATCCAAGACGCTGATATTGGTCCCTGTGGCAGTGTCACATTGGCTGGAATACACACGTGCTAGAGTTCCTGCTTTACCTGGTGGGTAGAGACTAGTTACTAATGAGATGCACAGAAAACACTGTGTGCAAGGTACTAAATTCACTCATGGCTTCTCTGTCATAATAAACCGGTGACTGCGTGCCCCGAGTATTTAAAGTAAACCGTCTCCTTGTAGTTGTGATCCACCAGAATGAAGCTTGCACACATAGTATTTTGTTGTCGGTACACAGATCACACTGTATTTGTTGTCTTACTCCCCTGTCCGCCTGTGCAAAAGTTAGAGCTATTGGCATTGTAAATGACAAAATTTGTATTTATGTGTTGGTTTTGAAAAAAGATAAATAAATGGCATGGTCATTTAAAATGCCAATAGCTCTAACTTTTGCAAAGGCGAGACCGTTGCATTGTAAATGCTTGTTTTATGCTTTGTTAGTCACTCAATAGGTGTCTCATTGTTCACTGGATTATATTGGTAGACTGTGTACTTTGTGTAGATCATGGTGCACAATGATTTCTCTCTGAAGATGCTTTGTTTATTTTGTTGGCCTCTGATTTGTAGTGTCACTCTTCATGAACCTGTGTTGGGTTGTTCAGATAAAACATAATTCATGTAGACTAGGTCAGTGCCTTCTTAGAGTTGACTGGTAAATTATAGGGATTTACTCCCCAAGTACGCTGTGCTGTGATGCTGCGTGCAAAGGCACAGTAGAATGAGGGAGCCCATGTGTGTTGCAGGCAGATTGAGGGTGAATTGACTGTGCCCTGGTGTTAAGGCAGCAATTTCATGACTACTTTGTGATGTGTGGTGTATGCAGCCATGAATGAAGACTCTTTTCTTGGGTGCTCTGGGACACGTTGACTCTACCCTATGACATGGGAGGATTAAATGCTCTGGAGGCTTACTACAGGGTTGCGCAGTGTATGTTTTCCCACTATTGACTGCATGGTCCAATGGACCTGCTGTGTCCCATGCTGGAGCGGAATGCTGCCTCGCAACTATCTTTACACCATACACTGTCACCAAACACTGTTTTTTATTTGTTGAACACAGCTGCTTACTCCTGGCAGCAGCTTATAGAGCACCAGGTTGGATCATTGCTTTAGTCACCGCGCGTGCAGATGGGCTGGTGTTTGTGGTTCTTCTTGGGGAAATGTGAGAAAGTGCAACCTTTCTTGCATGGTATGCCCCCACTTTTTGCTGAATGGCTGATGTACTTTGACTGAGTGCGCCCTGGGTTCCTGCTAACCAGGTACCCAGGGCCCGTGTTCCTTCCCTAAAACTGTGTAGAAACCTAAACCCAATTGGCATCTCTGGCCACAGGTCAGCCCCTGGTAAATGGTACCCTAGGTACCCAGGGCACTGTGACATGAGAATACCCTAAGGGCTGCAGCACTTATTGTGCCACCTTTAGGGGCCCTGTACCTTGACACACACACACTGCCTTTGCAGGCTGAGTGACATGGTACAGAATTAAACAGAGAGTCAACATGGCACACATCCCTGTATGCCATGCCCACAAACCCACTGCCCTGGCATACCTCAGCCACCCCTCTAGCTGGGTGCACTATGCCAGGGGTATGGGCAAAGGGGCATGAGCCCTGTGGCCCTACAGTACCCAGGGCCATTTCTGGGCACTGTAAGTGCAGTGATGCCATTAAGAGTATATGGTGCTGGGAGATTGTCATTACGAACTCCACAGCACCATAATGGCCACACTGAAGACTGACAAGTTTGATATCAAACTTCTCAGCACATTAAACCCACACTGATGCCAGTGTGGGATTTAATGTAAAATGCACTACAGAGGGCCTCTTAGAGATGCCCCCTGAAACCTAACCTACAATCCACGTCTTGTCTGAGAGGCTGCCTAGGCTGCCACACAGCAGATAAGTTGCTGGACCCCTGGGTGGAGGGCCCACCGCTCTCCTGGGCCTGCAACAATCCACATCCTGGGTGAGGTGCTAGGTCTCCTCCCCCAGGATGGGCAGGGGGAAGCTTCAAAGGCATGCCACCTTTGTGAACTTCTCCAGGCCGCTTGCTGTACTCAGCAACTGGCCCCCACCGGTTCTGACACTCACTCTGGCGGGAAGAGTGGCGGGAAACCCTGTGCCAACTCCACCCCTCGGCGGGTGAGGTGAAGCACAACTCCAGGCTCTGGCCATCCTGAGGATGGGGAGCCCTGCCCAATCAGAGAGAAGCTCCTGTCCCACTCCCACATGAAAGGAGCAGGATAGAGGGTGTACTCACCCCAGGACAGGGACCTATTGGTTCCTGCCCTTCCCCTACCTGTAACGCCCCTAAATGTTGTATTTAGGGGCACCCTGAACCTTTCTTCCTCAGATCCTTATTTCAAAAACAAGAAAGAAGATCAAGAAGAAGAAGACCTGCTGTGCAGCTGCTAACAAGAGGACAACACCAACTGACTTGTCTCCAGCCCTACAGGCCTGTTGATACCTGAACCTGCTCCAGCGAAATCCCAGGGTCTCCTACGGACAGCAACCTTGTAAACCACAGAGGACCTGCTTGCCTTGAACCTCTAAAAAGACTGGGACTCCCTGGAGCAGTGGTTCTGCTCAAACAGCAATACCCCTGGTGCCAGCCAGGAACCGCAAATCCAGCACACTCTGCACCTGCTGAACCCCGCCAGTGCCAGAGTGGAAAAACACCCTGAGGACGTCCCCCGTGGCAATTGTGACCTGGAATCCAGTGCCCAAGCACCCTCCTAGACGACCCAGGCGACGCCTGACTCACAGCAAGGGACCCTTCCAACCGCGACCAGGAGAGGGTAAGATTTCCCAACGTCAAAAGACACCTCTGCACCCGGCGCCCCAAGGCCCCCTGTGCCCTGCTCCCTGGTGTCTACCTATCCTCCAAGATCCCAACTTACCCCTCGAAGTGTTGGTCGCTACTGAAGGATCCCCGCCCGACTCTGCAGCCTTTGTTCACCTTCCAAGTTCTCCATTGAATAACATTGAGCGCCCGACAGCTCAAAAAAAGCTCCCTGCACCCAGCCGCCCGAGTGCCCCTGGCAGTGCAACCTTGGTCCTAACGTACTTCCCCTTTTGCCCTGAGCAAGTGATCAGGAGCCCAGATCCCACACCCACATGGCCTGCTTGCCAGCAGCCACCAACCGAAGGCCCCCTGCCTCTCACTGGATAACATTGGGCCTAACTACCTCTGCACCCGGCTGCCCTTGTTCCGCTGAGGGTGTGCCAACTGTACCAACCTGACCCTAGGAGACCCCTGAGTCTATGCCCAGAACCTTAACTCTGCCAGTCGATAACTCACTTTTCTTCCATAGAGTAACATTGACTGGTTTCACTTGAAAAAAATTTTTAGTGTGGAGTTTTGAAACTTTAAAATATTCATCTAAAATCAGCTGAACAACGAATTCCGATTTACTCACCAGGTATCAGGAGAAAACCCAGTGCTGCATCTTTTAGCCCAGCACTGACCCTGAAACGAAATTTTAACCGTACTTACTAGTAACTTGAATTTCCTTCCATAGGAATCCATTGTCTGCTTTTCATCAGAAAAGTTTCTGTGTCTATTTTCACAAACTACAAATATTCCTTAAAAATCGTCAGTATGACTTAAACGCATTATTTCAACTGTTACAGGAGATGCACCAGTGCTGGATCCAGGATCCAATACTGAGTAAGAAAAAGTAACGATAACACTACTTACCTGCTAAGTGAATTTCCTCCCATAGGATAACATTGGTGATTCTATGGGAAAACGTTTTTGTCAACTTTTAAAATACAATAATATTCCTTAAAAATCACTACTGTAACAAAACGCTGTTTACAGGAAATGTCCCAGGACTGAATCTAGGATCCGGTCCTGTGGTTAGAAAAGTAATCTACAAAGTAACTAATTGCATTTAACTAGAAATTCCCATTGAGCTCAATGTTGCATTGTGTTTGAAATTGTATTGCCTATTGCAACAACTGTAACTACTGTAATCAAAAAGTCTATTGCCTATTTGAAAAGTATTTAACTAAAGTAACTCATTCTGAGAAAGTATATTTTGATGCCTTGTTTGTTCTAAAATAAAACAACTATATATTTTGATACAAAACAATTGGTCTAGAGTTCAGTTCTTCAGTGTGTCAGACCATTTGCAGACAGTGTGTACAACAAATGCTTTGCGCTGTCCTCTGATACTGCCTTACTGCTCGACCAAGCTACCACTTTAGAGAGTAAGGTTATATCTAACTTTAGTCTCTGCCAAACCTCTGGGAACTGTGGACTCTGTACACACTGTACCTTACTTTAGTCCAGCATATACAGACCAACTTTCGTATAGGAAGAAGCAGGGAGTGGCGAGTGCACTACGGGGGTTGTGTCTGAGGAATGTGGGGGACTTCTTTGAAGATGGGATTATGTCCAGTTGGGAGCAATCCAGTGCGCAGAGTGAAAGGCCTACTGTCATGGCTCAGTTTCACTATTACAGGGCTCATCTAATGATGCAAGACCTTCTGTGGGAGAACCTGCTGGAACCCCATGAATAACTGCCTCCAATGCAACTGTTACAAACGGCTACACCGTATTATTGTGAAAATGTATGCGCTTTTACAAGAGGCACGCCGGCTGGGAATCACAAAGGTTCTGGTGGATTGGCAGAGGGATGTGGGCGTAACTGTCAGCGACAAACAGTGGATCTATTGTTGCTCAGTTGTGAAGTCCGTTTGTCTCAACAGAGTGTATTATACACCGGACCATATGTTCCAGTGTAATGTATGTGACAATTTTTGTTGCCTCCGATGTTTCGTTGGGTAGGCAGGGTTTGCTCATGTAGTTTGGTTTTGCCAGGAAGTGCTGCAGTTTTGGGAGGCAAGGCTATAAGAACAAACTGCAGCCATGCGCTGGCACCTTTACACCATGGTGCAAAGATGTCTACGTCGTGGGGAGATTGTTTTTGAGCAGGAAGGGGCACCTTCCTGCACAAAAACAATCACTACAAGCATTTCCCTCTTTCAATGCGTGCTGTAGAATGCAGCACACATTGAAAGAGGAAAAACAAGGAGAAACTAAAACATTTCTCCTCGATGCGCCTCGCTACGCCACCTCTAGGGTGGCGTAGCACTCAGATGCATCTCCAGATTTACGATTTCTTGTAAATCTGGAGGTGTCTTGTTGAAAGGGTGTTGCGTGGGAACACCCACAGCAACACTCATGGAACTCCCCTTCAATGCAAAGTGCTGCATGTGAAGGGGTTGTATTTACAAGGAGAGGAAAAGTAATGCTGGGTGGCTTTTCCTTTCCTTGTAAATACGATGGAGCCCCCTGTGCCGAAAAGTGACGTACGGGTGGCGCAGGGGGCTTGTAAATCTGCCCCTTTGTGTCTCTACTGTCAGTGTATTTTTTCTGTTGAATGGTTTAATACTTGGTTTGGTCTGCAGCTTGTGTGAGAGGGCTAGCTCCCAGTGTGAGGAGGGTACAAAATAAAGTAGTTTGTGCTATGTGCTTGGGATTATAGACTCTTGTCAATGTAACAGACCATGGGGCATATTAGCAACAACCTCGTTAAAATGATCGCTGTTTTAGCGGCAGGAAACTGACGCTAAAATGGCGATAATGGGCTTGCTAACATGCGTTATAGAATTTCAATAGAAACCCAGGTTATATGTCCTGCACATCTAACCTTGGCTTCTATTGGAATTCTCTAACGCATATTAGCAAGCCCATTTTCGCCGTTTTAGCGGCAGTTTCCTGCCGCTAAAAAGGCAATAATTTTAACGAGGTTCTTGCTAATGTGCCCCATGTTCTTGTACACTTCTCTATCCCAACAGCCTGTCTAATATGCCACACATTGCCTGTACAGCTTAAATTCCTGAAATTCTGTATGTAGTTCACATTCCTCAGACCATGTCTTTATCACTCTCATTCCCCACATCCTGCCCTGACCACTCACGCTCCCACATCCTTTAAGAGCTAATCACATCCCTACACAGTTTTTTCCCCTCACATTCCATACATCCTGCCTACAACTCAAACGTTTCCCACACCGTGCCTCTCAAATTCCCCATGTGCTGCCTGCCCGGGACACGTTTCTACACTCTCAGCACCCACCACCCACTGACATTCCCCTCATCGTGCCTCAGATTCCAAACTCATTGCCTGCATTCCTCACATTCCACATAACCAGAACCGTCTCACTCACTCCTCATTACCTAGTGGAATTATATTTGTTATATTTTTCCAGCAGACAAGAGCAGCTCTTTCCAGGGTGCAGATCCCTCCCAGACACTACATGGAGACAACACAGCTGACTCCACACTCACTGACTGCCAGGAAGAACTGGAGGGTACCTGTGTCCTGGATCTCACCCCTGTGTGCGAGGACCTCTTGCTAAGGATCACCAGCTTCTCCAGCTGTAAGTTGGATACCTCATTGTTATACCTTACCTCATACTACATCTGATCTAGATAGTCCTCATTTCATCTCTGTGTTGTGTTCCATCCCCTGGTCCTTCCCCAGCTACAGAGAGCCTGGAGTGTCGACAGCCAGAAGAGCATTGGGATGGAGACTCAGCGGATGAGCCGAGCTCTTATCCGCTACACAGGAGCACCGCAACGGCCACGGCTTCCTTTCAGAAGGACTGTGGCCACCCCTTCTATCACTCTCCAAACCTCTTCTCAGACAAGGAGAGCACTGATCCATCCATCCAGAACTCCGAGCCCCCAACTACCAGCCAAGAGGAGAAAGTTGGGGATCACAGCTCAGTCGAAACCATCAGTAACACACACTCCACTTCAACGGCCATCTACTTCTCTGGCGTTCCTTGTATCAACCAGGTCAGCTGCCTACCAGGTGGTGAAAAGAAGGAATGGATCAGAGCGGTAGAAAAGAGACCCATCAAAAGCCAGGAAAAGAAATGCACAGAGCGTGGGAATGCTGAGATTACTGACAAAACACTAGAAGCCCTTGGCTCTTTTTGGAGCCCCGCTATAGATGAGAACAGTTCATTAACACATGGCCTAGGGAAGGAACTGAAAATTGAGCTGCAGAAGGAGGCCTGCTCCAGACAAAATGATGCAAGCCAGGATTATGCCCCAAGTAAAACCAACTGTAGCAGTAACATTACCACCCATGAAGCCCTTGTCTCTAAAGGCTGCTCCTTTATAGAAGTCGGCAGCTCCCTGCCATGTAGTGAAAGCAAGAACTTGGCAAGAGCAAAGCCGACTGGGGGCTTCACAAATATGGTCAAGCTAGGGAATGATGACTCAAGTAGATTAAATGTTCATATTGTGAGTACCCAAAACCACATTACCCCATCTCTCAATGAAGCCAATGCATACCTGCTAAAGAACAACAGAGAAGCACATGTCCTTACCACCAACCATCCGTTGCATTGTCTGAGCTTTACTGAAGATATTGAGGAGCCCATGTCCAAAGCGTACTCAAACAGGGAACGGATGCATGATGCCAACAAAGAAAGTGGATCCCATAATACGAGCGCCAGACTGGCGAACCCTAGATTGCCTTCAGCCGCACACCTGAAGGACAACAGCATTCAGGGAGCTGGAAGCTTCCATGATTCAGTCCGTGGCCAAGGCAAGGAACTGAGAAAATTAACATGTAATGTACAGACACAAACTTGGCATCCCAAATACTGTACCTGCAGTCAGGCTTCTTTTTTGGGCCCAATGACCATGTACTGTTGTGACTCTAATCGTGATACTACTGAACAAAAGAAGGAAACAGGAGAAGCCATAGGGAGCATGGCACTGAATGCCAGGACCTCCCTAGAAGACTTCACCTCCCATAGGGGTTCCCTTAAGAATGATAGAGAAGACTGCAAATCTGACCCACAATCTCTACCTGTTGGCCAAGGGAACTTGTTCGGGAGAGAAACAAGAAGAGAGAGGGAGTCTCTAGCCGACACTGTTGGCTCTCTGGACTTTTCAGGGGCTAGCAGCGTCAGGGCCTTTGCTTGCCTACTACCTGCTCAAGGCCAGGCATGTAGGGAGACTAAGGTTAAAGTGGTTTCGACTGAGACCTCAGCCCTGGAAGATATTGGCATGGAAGAAGCACCCAGGACTAGAAGCGTCAACAGGCTTGCATCCCTAGATCCATGTTTAGTTAGTGAATGTAGAAAGGCCATTAGTAGTTGTGACCCAGCAACGATAACCTCCCCAGGTGTAACCAGCTTTACTGGAACATCTTGTGCTAATGAAACTACTAGCAATTCCCAAGACTGCAAGCCCCTAATGCTTGAACAACTGGAGGGATGGAAGGCATTGATTAGAGAAGAGAGAAGAACATTTACCAGTAAAACATCCATAGAGACACTGAACTCTATGAAAGCTTCCTACATTGCTAGAGACACTAGCACGCCCAATCGAGAGGTGTGCATGACTGAGAACCAGGAAGTGAGGGGGTATTTGTCTATCAAAAACTTCCGAGAGGCCAAGGGTTCTACTGAAGCTTCCTGCACTGAAGGAGACCATAGTAGACCTAGTGACTCAAAATCCCTAACACCTGGACAACACGAGGCGTGCAGGACAGAAATCACTGAAGGGGTAGGGGCTCCGACTAGTGGGACCATTCAGAAAGCCATTAGTAATTCTGGATCATTTTGTATGGATAAAACCATAAGCAGCTCCCCAGACTCAATGCCCCTACCCCCCAACGAACATGGGGTATGGACGGCAGAAGCCAGTGGAGGGAAAGGGGCCGTCCTGGAGTTCATTGGTTCTTTTGACTCTTCCTGCATTGGTAGAGACCCTAGCATCAGCAGTGACTGCACGTCCCTAGCCCCAGGACAGGGAGAGGCATCGAGGACAGAGATGAGTGAAGGGATAGGAGCTCTAACTAGCAGTCCAAATTGTATTGAAGCTTTCAGCTTCAGTAGAGGCCCTAGCATTCCTAATGACTTGACTTTCTTAAACCCCAGCCAAATGGAGGTTTGTAGGACCGAAATATGTGAACAACAATTGTCTTTGACCACCTGGCCCTCCCACCAGACTGGCAGAGGTCGTTTGTATGCTCATCTGTCTCCATCAGCAAGTGTTTGCTCAGGAAGCATGCTGGCCTCTTTTCATATTCACAGGCCTCACAAACGCCACTTGGAGCAAGCGGAAGACCACGGAGATGCCGACACATCCCCCGCCCCTAAGAAGCCCATGGCCACTCTCAATTCACTTCAGGGGGAGGCAGTGCAGGAGAGGATGCACTACACATCTTCACACAGAACAGGGCAATGGAGTGTCCTTCCCCTGAACAGACCCCGGATGCGGTGCAGATCATCTGGTGTCGCAGGAACTAGAGAGGTGTATCTCTATCCCCTAGCATCAGGTCATCCCGCTCTTGCAGCAGCAGAGCCGCGGAGGAGTGCACCCCGAAACCTGGAGCTCTTGCTACTGAGGAACTCCAAAGGAAATATGCAGGTAAGGCAGTGGGAAAAAGTTGTTGGGAGTATGTTTGAGAGGGTGATTCTACAGCACCATCACACAGGACAAGGAACTGTGGATGTCAGTATCCTAGTAAGCGTATTTATGCATTTTATATACACAGCACTATTGTGAAAACTGAGGACTGCAGTGTGTGCATAAGATAATAAGGGATGTACGTTGTTACAACCCATGCTTTTACCATGCATGCCTTTACAATGCAGGTTTTTCAACGCAAGTCGTTACAACGACTTGCGTTGGAGGGTGCTGGATAGTGAATAGTTTTATTTACTATTCCAACTCCAGTCCCCGTGGATAGTAGGGAAGGTGTTGGATAGTAAATAAAACTATTACCTATCCTTCAGCGACCCCCAGCGCAATTCGTTGTAATGACTTGCTTTGAAAAACCTGCGTTGTAAAGGCACTGCGTGGTAAAATTTGCGTCGTAAAGGATGTTTCCCGATAATAAGTATTACTTTGAATCAAATAGTGAGAAATACAATTAGTTCAAATCAATTAGTTATACAAGCAACTTTTTGAAAAACAAAGTTGACTGAATTGGCAAGGCATTTGAAAAAAACATTTAAAATAGGATTCCTTTTACCTCAGCAAGTGACTTTAAAGAAAAGTAGGGTGGGTGTTGGAAGCCTTGATAAAAGGATAGGTTAGGGGTAAGAAAATGGAAGTAGGTAGTGGAAGGTACGAAAAATAACCCTGTTGCACCAAGATCAGGAATGCAAACAATATACAATTTCAAACTACTTAATTCAAGCATATTGCCCTTTCAATGCAACGAAAGCACTGCAAACTAATTGCTTTTAAACAACTGACTCAAACAACCTGTTCGACAAAGTGATTTCAACTATTACTATAGAATTGTACTTTTGCACACCCCTGCTTTACATTTTACTGCCCTTACAGTACATTGCACAGTATGAACATCTCCCAAAATGCTGATCCAGGACTAGGGGCATATTACCAACAACTAGCGATAATTTTTGTCTCTAACTTGTTTAGAGACAAAAATTATCGCCGCACATCGGCGATTTTTATCGCAAATAAACCTTGGTATTACCAAGGTTTAACGCAAATGCGGTAAAAATCGCCGCAAAGCATGAATATCGCTGAAAAGTCCGCGATATTCATGCATTAGCGAGCTAATGCTCTTAGCCATGTTATCCACCTCCCATTGGATAACATGGCTGAGAACTGCTCAGGGCAGGTGTTAGCTTTTGGAGATATTCCCGCTTAGCGCGAATATCTCCAAAAGTTGGTAATAGGAGATAGCGATGTTAGAGACTGTTTTCAGTCGCTAACATCTTGGCACGCCCACTTTGCATCTCATTAGTGATAAATATCACTGACATGCAAAGTGGGGCCCAAGATGGTTGCTATCTCCTACTAGCTGTCGCTAACTGGTGTTAGCGGCAGCTAGGTAATAGGGAGATAATTTTATCTCCGCTTTCTTAGCTTTTAAAGCCAAAAAAGCGGAGATAAACCCCCTTGATAATATGCCCCCAGATTCGCCCAGCACAGCAAGCAGAGAACGTGCATCCCATGCAGCGCATGCACGCAGGGTTCTTTTCTGGGATTGCAAATCCTGGCGCGAAAGGAGGATCCTTTCTGAGAACCATATAAGCTCCCTCTTTTGAGGGTTCAAAGAAATGGCCGCAGGATATCTCTGCGCACAAGATAGAAGCTTCATGATGCTAATAGCTCCTTTCCTCACCATCTGCCATGACACCTCTGCCAAAGGAACTCCCACTGTGTTTCTGTGTCTGCAAGGAAATACTAGTATGGGGTAGACCCCAATAAGGCCCTTAGAGTTGAACTCAATCAATTCAACTACTCAAATACCACCACTGGCCATAAATGTATCACAAATGCTTTAGCTCTCGAACACATTGAGTGTATTCAGTGTGCTGGACCCTGTTACTTATTAGTCATACTCATTCTATGTTACGGCAGTGTACTGATTTACATAATGTTTGCACATACTAGCTTAACACAAAAAATGACACATATAAAATACATTAACACACACATTTATATAACAATTTTTGACAATCCATCCTAATAATCCCATGAAAAATGTTTTTGCAATTAGTACTCTCATACACAATGTTTTAGAGAGACAATTAATGTTGTCCCTGATGATGCCCAAAACATTTTTTGTAGGGGTAAATCAACAAACAGTTCACTAGGGATTTTTAGGCAATTTTTTGGTTCATTCAGTTTCACAGTGCTCCTCGTGAATAACGTGCCAACATGTTTTGACTTCCTTTTACCAGGCCCGCTAAATTACAGAGGAGGAGGCCATTTTTAGGGAACGCACAAAGTAGAGGCACGGGAAAAGGATGGCAGAATCAAGGTAGCAAATAAATATGAACCCGGAGACGAACATACTGCTGGGAAATCTAGATGTAACTTCAATTCATACCTTGTCTGAAAGAGTACTAAATCTCCATGAGACAAAGGTACTTAAGAAAGGATTATCATTTGTTCCAACCACATGAACAGGCTTCAGTCAAGTGTGGATGGGAGTAGGCAATTCTTTCGAAAGATATTATTAAGAGCTTATTTCTCTGATTCAGATGGAACATATGATCAGGATTACACTTGTTTAAGAAGACTATCCAGACTTTGCCCACCCTCACCAAAGATTAGGAGATATTGCGTTTTGGGAAAAACATAATGATGGACCTGGATAACATTGAGGCTAAAGATAGATATATGTAAGACCTAATTTATGCAAAGCGGAATTTGAGGCACTAAGCAGACTATAAGATGCAGAAGACCTCATACTTAAACCTGCAGGTAGGTTGGAGCCCCATTGGTTCAAGATAGACACAAGTTAATCTAATCAAGAAGGGATTTGTTTATAATTTTGGAAGGCAAGGATGGGAAAGACGTAGAATACTTCGACCATCTGTATGCAAGAGCTCGGGTATGTTATACCCTCCCGAAAATTCACAAGGATGAACCAAACCTCTCAGGAAAACCAATAGTGTCAAAGGTTAGCTCAATTTAGCAACCACTATCAAAATATGTCGACATTTTTTAAAACCATTTATCTTATCCGTACCGTTCTAAGTGAGCGACATTATGGACATTATTAACCAGATTGATGGCTTAACATATGACAATCAGGAGGAAAAGTTACTGACTTTGGATGTAGAGAGTCTACAGACAAACATTTCCCAGAAAGCAGTGGTGGAAATCCTAGAACGGTGTGTAGAAACAAGACCTAGAACCCACATGGTCCTCAGAGAGTTTATCATCAAACTACTCAAGATATGTCTTACAAAAAAGTCTTTAAATTAAATAAGGAGTTCTATATACAAATTAAAAAGACTACAATGGGAAATCTCTTTGCAGCAGTAATGGCCGTGGTATTTATGGTAAAAGAGATGGATTTACACAAACAGTCCATTCAGAAATAACATATAGTTGTGGAAAAGGTACAACAACGATACACTGATGATCTAGAAAGGGAGTACAGAAGACCTAAACCACTTTACAACTGGATCAACACTAGTTGTCCAGACATCAAGTTTTTGGCCAACCGAAGGCGGAAGAAAAATAAAGAATTGGATGTACTGATTAGGCATTCTAGGGAATGTATCCACAATATGTATGGTGAACAGACTAACAAGAATTGATTCTTACACTACTCCAGTTTTCAACTAGTGAAACCATGGGGACTACGTCCCTCTTGTCCAATACTTAGGGAATCAAAGAAACTGCTATAGAAGGAGGATTGTATCAAGAAACCTCGGACACTTCTTGTGAAATTAAGGGATTATAACTATCCTTACAAACTGCTTACAAGATCACTCAGTGGGTCTGATATACCTCGAGAGAATGCCTACTTATGCTCAATTTGCATGAGGTTAATAACCAAGTACTTTGCTTCATCCATTTCAACAGTGACCCCAGCAACATCATGAATGCAATCTGAATAAACTGGCAACTCTCATCTGGCCTGTAATCATTATGAAATAATCTGATCTTTACTTAAATAGAAACAGAAATCCCCGTACTAAATAGTCAACTGAAACGAAGATCTGGTAATCCCCATTTCTGATTAAACTTGGGGGTACATTTAGGCACAAGCAGCAAAATCTTCTATTTGTGTACAACATAAATAAAATATATTGATAATTCTAACACACTGATATTTCACACCTGCTCTTCTCAGAGCTATACATGGGGGTTCAGAGTTGGGTTGAAAGACCTGTGGAGAGCGGGGAGATATGATCCACATGCTATGGTCTTGCCCAAGGTCCGGGAATATTGGCAAATGATTGCAACAAACATCCAAGAAACCACCGGGATTGGCCTTATTTTAGATCCAATAGTACTGGTCCTGGGAGCTCCTGGGTAAAATTATATATACAAACTCACCATTGAAAGGGCATACTCCTCGCACACCTCCTACTAGCAACCAGGTTATCATTCGCACAGTTCTGCAAAAAAGCAATGACTCCCCCAGTCCATGTTTGGTGGTCGAAAATATGGGCTGTCTGTGAATGAAAAGTTGATTGCACTGATCCTTGAAAATGTGTCTAACTTTTAGAAAACATGCAACCCTTTTGTTATGTAAAGGAAAAAGGGGGGAAAGTACAGAGGAGCTCTAATAGGACAACCAAATATTCTCCAGTGTTCAGGCATTGATGGAATGGGATCACCTCCTTGCTTTCCTTTTTCCTTTTACCTTTTACACTGTGCCGCTCCTACATATGCCATCGTATATGGTCCTAGAACTTGACATCCATGCATTTCATGTTTCCCACGCAATATATACATGTGCTATACTTTGACTTCTGTTAAAAAAATTAAAGGGGCAGATTTACAATGAACTGACGCATCCGCATAGATGCGTCAGTTTCCTTGCACCAGCGTCAAATGTCCTTGCGCCACCAGTGAAGCGCTGTATTTACAATACAGTGCGATACAAAAGGGGATGATGGACGGAGCGTTTGAGCTAATCAAACACTCACCCCCAGTCAACTGATCTGGGTTTAATCCATCACCATTCTTTAGCTCACTCAGCCACCCCAGTTCAGACATGGCCATATGCAAATCAGTCTGACCCTGTGCCTCATGGGAACAGTCCAGCCCGAACTGCCAAGCCATGTCTTCCCTGGACCGGAAACAAGCATCCTGGGACCGGTTTCGGATTCATAATCCTCATCAGCCAGGCTATCTTGAATCCAGTGGCCAAGTGAGCAAGGGACTCACGTCTGAGCATACCCTGCCAACTTAGGGCGAACAAAGCGATACAAAGGGGGATGATGGATGGAGCGTTTGAGCCAATCAACAATACAGTGCTCCACGGCACAAGGATTAACAGATGTGTCAAAAATTCTGACGCATCTGTTGGCCCAAAAGTCACGCACTGCTGGAGTTGTGTTGCAAGCACGACCCAACTACAGCAATGTATTTTGCGGCCTATACTTACTGTACTGCATCACTCCTTGGCATAATGTTTTGACGCAGTGGCATCCTAAAAGTGGTGTAGTGAAATCTTGTAGATTTCACTTTGTCACTTTTCCGAGGCCTTCCTGCGTGGGAACACCCACCCTGTATACATTATACCTGATGCAGGTATAATCTGATGTGGGGCTTTACAAAGTGACGCATCTCCCTAGATGCGTCACGTAAATAGGCCGCATTGTTTGCGCCGCTGTTGCGTTAAAAAGAGACGCAATGGCGACGCAAGGAGGCGCAAGGGACTTGTAAATCTGCCCCAAACTGTTTAAAAAAAGAAACACATTTTTTTACAACAACTTGTTGCCTGTAACGCCAGAACCAAAGAAACAGAACAATCCCTGAGAATTATGCTCAAACTACAGCCAGTGATGGAACATCATAAATGCAGCAATTGCACTACAACTTAAGTACAAAAGGGTGCTGAAATTACATACAATGACATCAAGATAAAGGATCGTGTTTTTACAAACTATAACACCCAGAATGTTTTGTACATTATTTGATGTCCATGTGACAAAGCACATATTGGAAAGACATATCAAGGAATCAAAAAAGAGGATCATCCAACACAAATTGAGGCTAAAAGGCAAAATTCAAAATGCTCCCCTAGTACATCATATTATGGCTAAACAACAGATGGAACAACAGCTCAGGTGGAGCGTACTGAAACAATACTACCAAAACAAGATGGTATATAGAAAAGGCCAGTCGTGACTGGCATGATTCGCGTGTGAAGGGGGGTAGGCGGGTGATTGGGGATTTGCGTAGGGGGGTAATTAAAAAAATATATAAACTTACTGTTGGACTTGGCCCTTTTTGCAGGGTATTCCCTAAACTTTTTGCTTTTCTGCTAACCATTTTGCTGACTTGGTGTTGGTGGTTTTAGGACTCTGGGCACTTTAGCACTAGTTAGCAGTGCAGAGTGCGTTTGCTCTCTGCCCTCCATAGGCTAACATCGGGAACTCCCCCCTTATGGGAAAATTCTTAAATAAAACAAAATAAGTATGGCATGTTTTTTGGTATGTGTGGAATGGAAATGATAAATGCTGTGCAATGGTGCGCGCAGATTTACTTTTACTATTTTAGGAATGCCACTTTTAGAAGTTGGCATTTCTGTGTGCTGTGTGCCTGCCTGCATGTCTGTTTCTAGAAGTGACCGGGGCTGGTGAGGAGTGGGTGGCTCCAGGGAGGTAGGTTCAGGCTGAGTGGAATGTCTGCAACTAGAATAGTGGGCGGAGAGATCCCCTGTCCCTGACTAGGTCAGTGCCTGCCCTGTACAAGGTTAGCTCCGCCCCCTAATAACACCCCACCCAGTGCCAGTTATTATTATTATTATTATTCTGAGTTTTGTATAGCGCCTTGTTACCCGTAGGCATCCCAGCGCTCAGTTGGGACTGGAACTTCCAAGACCCTTCCAGAAGCCCCTACCCCCAGACCCTTCCAGAAGCTTCTACCTCCTTCCAGACGCAGGGCAGAGAGGTGTATAAATACAGGGGCTGTGAGCCCATGTGGGTGTGCTTGTGCTGATGTGGAGGGGACACTCTGCCGTGGGACCCTGCGTGCTGGCCCTGTGCCCCATTTTTCCCCTCTGCCTTTCTACTGGACCCAGGAAGAGAGTCTGCTAGAGCAGGGTCTGCTGTATTTCAGGATAGCCATCCCTGCTGTGTCTGACTACTGCCGGGATTGCTATACTGTTGGGGAAGAGTTGCCCTGAGGTCTGCTGATCTCTGCCCAACCCTGACTGCTTCCTGGACACTAGCGCCTCATGAGCGCTATATGTGGATTGCCAGAGAAGAGGAGCACTACCTTCTAACTGCCCCTCAAGGAAAAGAGAAATCCACATTTCCAGCAGGGCTCCCATGTGCCTGGGGGAGCCCCGCTCTGCCACGGAGAGCGGGTGCACACCCTGCAACTGTTTTCATTTGAATATGTCACCCCGCCACGCTGGGAGTCACTGCCGCCACCTGGAAGTCAGGCTGCCATGCCAGATTGGGGGTGTGCCTGCCTCCGAGCCGGAAGGAGAATCCAGGCGGGAGCCCACCTGCACTGGACGGTGCAGGAGGAAGCCGGTAGTCCAGCGGGGCTCCAGTGAGCTGGTGGGAGCCCCGCGCCTGACACCCAAGAAGCAGTCCGGAGCCTCCCAGGTTTCCCTCCAAAGTCCTGGGTCCCAGGAGGGGCACGGGTGAAGTCAGGGGAAACCTGGAGGTGGCATGCTGGTGTGCGGGGCTCCTGAACAGAGCCCCATGCGTGTGCGGCAAAGAAGTGGTGCTGGCCCCAAGGAAGCCCAAGGTGAGTGGGGGCTTCAAGAATGTGCAGTGTTGGTGCTCGCAAGCGGCACCGAAGATGAGCGCGAGACCAGCTGTGACCTCACCGGCCCAGCCCCCAAGGAGTGGTGAGTGGGGCTGGACTCTGGGTTGGTGAGGCGGGAAAGGGAGTGGGCAGCTCCGACGTGGGGGCCAAATCTGCTCCAAGAGTCCCGGAGTGGGGCTCCTACGCGAACCTTGGTGCCAGTGACTATTTTGGCTACACAGCGGCGCCGCAGTTGCGGGCCGCTGCAACAGTTTGGGCACTTTTTGTACTTTCAAGCCCCAGAGGGGGGCTCCAACTGGTAAGTGCTGCGTTACCCTTCACCAGCTGTACCGCAGTTGCGGCAGCTGCAACGGTTGGGCATTCCTATTAATTTCAGAGTCCCGGAGTGGGGCTCCAACGTGCACAGTAGTGCCAGTGAGTCCTCTGCTTTTGTGGGCCTTATTCTGCCTCAGCTGTTCCGCCGGGACGGACAGCTGCAACGTCGGGGGCAATTATTTTGTTTGTTACTATGGGTGCATTCCAGAATATGTTTGATGCCCATGCCCAGATGATTGAACCTCCTGTTTTTAGACTGATGGTGATGCCTAATGTCCTACCAGAATGCTTAGATGGTTCCTAAAGCATATGGTTATGCCTAATGAGATGCCCCATATTATGCCTAATGAACTGCCTCATATGATTATGCCCAATACTAAGATGGTTATGCCTAATGCTATGCATAATGTGGTTTATGCCTATTGGAGGGTATGCCCAATGCTAACCTGATTTATGCCTAATGTGGTACACACTGATTGCAATGTTGTTACCTTCATTATTTTACCTGTAGGGACTGTTTTTTTTTACATTTACTGTTTATGCCTTACAATGTTGCATTTATGATAGGGGATGTCTGACGTCAGGTCATTAGGTGCATGCCTGATCTAATGTGATTTTACCTCATGTTTATGATCTTGCCAGTAGGTACTTGGTGTTCTATATTGATTACTTGAACTTTTGCAATGGTTCTGGAAGCGACCCTATTGGCACTGCCATGTACGTAGTCCCCTGTAAATAATGTCCTGGTGCCTGTAGGCACAGTGTATATGTCTGTGATTCTAATGTGTTTTTATAATACAAATGCTATATTTATATAACCTTGTGTGGAGTCTCTTTTTTAGTGTGCCTAGTGTGTCGCCGCTGTGTGTGTGTGTTGCGCAAACACTTTACACATTGCCTCTGGGATAGGCCTGACTGCTCGTGCCAAGCTACCTAGGGGGTGAGCAGGGGTTATCCTCAGGGTGTACTTCCTTCGCCCTGACTAGACCGGGGGTTTCTGCCTGGCTCTGGCGTGTGCCCTAGCTTACCGGAACCCCTGTTTCTAACATTTACATTCCTGGGTCTGCTCCGTTTAAGCTCCTGGCCGGGTCACACGGAACAGGAAGCAGGGAGCCTCCCTGCCCTCCCCTAAGCCAATCACAACACTGCAATGGCAGTGTTGTGATTGGTCGGGACGGCGCCCAGCCAGGCGCCTATGGGGAAGCCATTTTCTCCATGTAGGCTGCATGCAACCTGCATGGACAAAAGGGAGACTGCGCATGACTGGTTTGGTCGGCCGCAGAGCCTGGCCAAACAGTCAGGGCCCGCAGCATTGAGCAAGCCACTCCTCCCCTGGTCTCAAGCAGACCCGCCCGCCCCCAACCAAACACTCCTGCTTTCCCGCAGTGCGAGAAGCAGAAACATAAAATGGTAATTTTACCATTTTATGTTTCTGTTTCTCGCACTGCGAGAAAGCAGTGGGGAGGAGTCCCCCCAGGAATCCACCCAGCTTAACCAAAAAGTAAGAGTGATTTTAAGATTGAGGATGGTAGAAAATAGGCTAAATGAACTATCAGAAATTAATCATAACATATGAACCGACACCCATTGGATGAATTGCTATTAAACAGACCATACCTCTCGTGAGCGATGCTGAATTAAGAAGCCAGTCATGTAGAAACCAGATGGCAGTAGCTCTGCTTCTAGCAATAGCAAAAATCCCAAACCACAGTCCCCGGGACTGAAGGAGGCCTGAACTGCTTACATTTCAACCCAAGCCCTAAATAGATTGCACCAATAATATGACAACTAAAGGTTATGGTCCCTGCTTCACCAAGATTGATGTTTATTTACGAACTAAATCCCCCATGATACCAGGGTATTGAAGCCATGCACAGTAGACTCCGTTAAGATGGTTATCGGTATGAATTGTATTTGTCTTTAAAAAATCCTTACAAGTACTGATGCAGAGAGATATTCACTGTGTGATCCTGTATTTAGCGACCTGAATAAGAAACATCAAATTAACCTTGAGGAGACCTCTTTGAACACTGACCCTATCATCAGAGATTGAATTACACAGTTTGGGGACACTTTATGTGTGGATTGCTCGGAGGTGCATGGCAAGAGTCCTTCAGCTCCCTAGGCATACACTTCCCTATTCCCAGGCCATGCCATCCCAGGGTCTACCTGGCCCATTGGGGTATTTACTCCTGACCAGTTCGCAACCTGTCATGGTATGGTGGAGAATTTGTTCCAAGGCAGTATTTACTACAGTATGACCAGTTATGTCAGGATTATAACATTCCGCAGAATAAGTTTATTCTACACAGATAGTTATTGTGAGTCCTTAGGTTGCTGTGGGGTGAGACTGACGTTGAGCCATCTACCCAGGCAGTAATACATAACTTGCATACCATGGTAGAAGGATGGCAATTAAAGAACATATTGGGGTCTCACTAATGGAACTGAGGCAGGAATGGGAGGTGGATCTGGGGCACCCCTTGCACGATGTGGAATGGATATAGGCTCTTGAATCGTCTCAGGTCATCTCCAGAAACGCATGATTTAAAAATATTCAATTAATGATACTTCATAGGGCCTACCTCACACCATCCCATTTGAACTGTGTGTTCCCAATGGCAAATCTTAGCAGCACCAGGTGTCAAGCCCATTTAGCAGACTTTAAACACAAGCTTTGGTCATGTTTTAATATAACGGCATTCTGGAATTCGATACACACTGTATTGGCAACTGTCATGGAGTTCACATCACTCAATTTATGGGAAGCAACTACAATGGGAATATATCCCAGAAGGAAGAGCCATAGGGTGAGAGTGTGCTTTACGAATTTAGCTCTTCTTTTGGAAAAGCGCCTGTTGACCATGCATTGGCGGGCTTAGCGGCCCGGTCTTTCACAAGGTGGTGCAGGGATTTGCAACGCTGGGGTGAAGCGGAGAGTTCTACGCTACAATGGGAAGAAACCCATAGAATTTGCAAATATCCCATTGCAACAGTCTTTTCGGTGAGTGGCCAGTTGCAGGCTCCCCCCACCCAACATACCCATCTCATCTACTTATCTGCCTACTCATGTAAAATGCTTGTGCCCTCCACTTTGTACTTCCCCTTCAAGTTGACATGTCCTACGTTTATAAAAAAACAAAAACTATGGGTCCCATTAGTATGGCGGGCGGATTGCCCTGGCCGGGCCGGCGGGGGGAAATCGCGCGCCATCCCTGTAGAAAAGACCCCCGCCATATTGTAATGGCTGGGGGGTCCGCTGCTGACGGAAAGACACCGCCAGCCATATTACTATGTGCATTTGTGAATGCCTAAGGCATGCAGATTCTGCTTGAGGGGCCCGTTGCAGGCCCCATGGACTCCCATGGACTCCGCGGGGTTGGGGGGTGCACATGGGGGGTACCTATGGTGCCCCCCTGCCATTCAAAGAACAACGTGGCAGGCACCGCGCGGTGCCTGTCACGTTGTGCTTTGGAAAGCACAACATGTATTTTTAGCATTGCGGCGGGCGGTGCTGCCCGACACTGTGGTGGCGCATCCTAATTGCCCCCATGGGCCCCCCGCCCTTATGGCGGGCGGTCCCTTTTACTGTGAGGATGGCGGGCGGATTTTGTCCGCCCGTTATCCTAATGATGCCCTATGTGTCTAATCTTACTTAGATAGCTGAGATAATGTGAACCTGGCTTAACAAAATATATGAGACTAACAGCCACATGCATCAAGCGATTTTGGAGTCGCAAACGGTTCGAATCGCAAAATTCGGCCGTTTGCGATTCCAAAATCACTTTTTTGGATGCATTAAACAATTTTTTAGAAATCGCAATTTTTTGCGATTTCTAAAAATGCGATTGCATTTAAGGAATCGCATTTTTGCGATTCCTTAAATGCAATGCATGAATGTTTAAAAAAATGCGAATTCGCAAATAGGGGGAGAAAATTAACATGAGGTTGAACCTCGTGTTAATTTGCGAAATCTTTCAAAAATGCTCATAAATGCATTTTTGAAAGTGTCATGTTACACACACACATGGGGGGGGGGGTCCTTTGGACCCCTCTCAGCACCCTTGAAATGCAAGGTTCGCAAAATGAAAATCGCAAAATGTTAATGCCTTCCCATTGATTCCTATGGGCCTTTTGGCCCATAGGAATCAATGGGAAGGTTTTCCTTAATTGCAATTCGCAAAATGTGAATCGCAATTAAGGAAAATTGAGAAATCGCAAAAATATTTTCGAATTATTCATGCACTGCCGTTTGCGATTTCTAAATTGCGATTCCTTAATTTTCGCAATTTAGGAATCGCAAACGGGTGCAATGATGCATGTGGCCGTAAAAGATTTAGGATAATAGAGACTCACTAAAATCAACCTATTTACCTGTGTTTAATTACATTATATGAAGTGATGCTTAATGGATTGAATAACTGTAATGCAACATTGATTAATTGAAAATAATAATAAAAGAATGTTGAACAATCAGAGGTCGAAATGCATTTGCATGTTATTCATGAGGTGCATGTCATTCTGAATGCACATTAAAATTGCCACAAATGTCAATAGTAGACTGTTTATCACTTTACCCCTAGAAAAAAAACTTTTTTTAAATTCTCTTCATAAAACATTGAGCACAGGAGCACCTATTGTAAAAACAATTTCAGGACATTATTCAGATGGTTAGTCAATAATTGTTTTAAGTTTGAAGTTTATTATATAATAATAATCAAATAAGAATAACATGTAGAAAAAATATTATACATCAACATTGTCTATATAATCATAAAGTGAAAAGGGATAAAAGCAAAATACTCTTATTATCACAAACTTATTGTATGGAACTAAAAAGGGGGGTTGAAGAAAGGGACAAGGGGGAGAAAGGGAGTTAGGAGAAAGGGAAAACTAATGACTAAAATTTATATCACTAAAAACAGAGAGAAAATAGAAATTGCAAATGATTCACTTAATGCTAACAATTAAGATATATAGAAACCTTTTGTGATGGAATACAACGCAAAGGGGTAATATGATAAAATAAAATAATGAGAGAACAGAAAGACAATATAACTCCTTAGGGAGGTTTGCAGACTTCATCTGCAGTGTTAACTGGAGTGACAGTGGAGGGGGTAATCTGAGTTAAGTAAGAAGTTAATGGGAGCCACAAAAGGTCTTTTTTAATGGATAAAGAGATAGGAGTAATGTAGTTGGTATCTAGTCTGTGGAAAGCAGACGGTGTTCCACCAAGCTCTAAAAGTGACTTTATCTGCCTGCTTCCAATTGGACGTTATTAAATGAAGGGCTACTGCTAGTAGTAAATCTATTAATTTAAAATTCAATGGGGTTTGGGGCCACAAGGGAGACAGGGAGACTAAGAAAACTGTAGAAAGAGTGAACGGGACATTCGTTTTAAAGATTTTGTTAATTTGAAACCAATCTAATTGCCAAAAATGCGAGCAAAAGGGATAATCAAAAAGCATATCTTTCAGGTCAGCATGAGTGCAAGGGCAAGACCAGCAAGAAGGTTGAGAATCTGAAGAAATAGAAGCCAATTTAGCAGGGGTAAATAAAAGGTGTTGATAAACAAAATAAAGGGTTTAAGAAGTATTAGCAGCTCGGGAAGTTTTATGTATTTTGAGCCACAATTTATCCCAAAAGAGGGTTGACTAGCATTCTGCTAGATCTTTCTCCCAAGCCAATTCAGCCTTTGTTTTGTCCCTACTTGAAGAAAGAAAGAAACATTTATACAAGGAGGAAGCTGAGGGAGAAGAGGATAATAAGGGAAAAAGAGTGGAACATCTAGTAGGCAAGTCAGGAGTGGGTGCTACAGAGTTAAGATATTCAGTGAGCGAAGGTAATAAAAGGGAATGTTGTGTTTTGAAAGATGAAGGAAGTTATAATTTCTGTTGGAGATCAGAAAAGGACAAGGGAACATTGTCCTGTAACAGTTGATATATCCAAAACAATCCCTTGAGTCTCCAGTATTTCCTGTAAATGGTACGATTTTTTATACGTAATAAAGTATTATGCCAAATGGGTTGTTGATCTAGGGAGGAAGAAGAAGGATATGAGGCTGGTAATAGAGGAGTAATAAGTTTACGCATATGGGCGATAACTGGAGGACGGAAAGAGGCAATATTGTTAGTAAAAGCAAGAGACTCCTTGAAATCAAAAGGAGAAATTAGAATTTTTTCTATAGACAGCCAAATAGGAGGAGGAATATCCTGATCAGCGGAGAGCCAGCGAGATGAATGTTTTAAAGAAAATGTGTAGTGATAGGATTTGAAGTCAGGAAATGTAAGACCACCAGAGGACTTATCAGCCTTCAAAGAGAATAGGGCAATATGAGGTGATTTACCTTTCCAGAAAAATTTTGTTAGCAGAGAATCAATTTTCTTCAAATATAAACCAGGAATATGAACAGTGATCATGGAAAGGATGTACAAAATCAGAGGCGAAAGCTTCATTTTGATGGATATGCCCCACCAGGAGAGAAAGAGTGGGTGCCAACGCTCTATAGTAGTAGATAAAGTTTTGGTAACATGATCAAAGTTCAATTTCAAAGTTTTAGAGATACTGGAGGAGAACCATTGGTCAAAGTATTTTATTTTAGACGATTGCCAAGAGAAACCGGTAAGTATAAAATGATGTTTAAGGCATGTCACATTAAGGGGAAGGATCTTGCATTTGTCTGATTTAAGACTCTATCCAGATAATTGGGAAAAAGAGTCTACCTGACTAAGAAAGGAAGGAATAGAAATGGCCCTTTTGGAGCAATATTAAAGAAAGTCATCTGCGGGCGGAGCTAGCCGGAGAGCAAGATGGCCGCTGACTAAGTGAGCTCCTCGCATACACCCAATATATATTTCAGAACCATCCTTCACTTCAACCTTAAGACATTTGGAGAAGGCAAGGGGGCCGGGAAAGGTGACGTGCCAGTAAATAATGCTGCAACTACACTGGTGCCCCGAATCGAAGTGCAGACACCTGAGGCCCTGAAGAAAGAAAGCGAAAGTGAAGCCGCAGGGCGACACCGACCCGAGACGTAGGGCACACAGCGTGGTTGATGTAGTAGCGCAGACCCGCCTGCTTGCATCCTGGAGCCTCGGAATGCTGACCAGAGCCCGCGACCTCCGAGGGCTGAATACGTCATCCCCGAGCTACGAGCGCTGTGGCGGTGAGCTGGGAGAAATAAAAAACACACCGGGAGGTTTGAACGGGGACCTAATGAATGCGGTCCGAGTTTGCGACCAGCTCCTGTTCTTGGAATCCTTGCCCCCCGTGGTGCCGGCGCTGGGACCCTGAGGCCCTGGAGAATAATTGGCGAGAGCATTGAAAACCATATTAAATGACCCCTGAGAGAATCTACGGCTGGGGAAGCGGTGACCAGCTATACCGTGCGTGAGTGCTGAGGCAGCACGGGCTGGATATCGGAGGAGTCTGAGCCCCCCCCTTGTGGACATGCTGATGTGGAATGGAGCCTTAAAGGGGGATTTATGAACTGGGCAGGTTACAATAGGAGACGCTTGAGGCAGCAGCCTTCTCAGAGGAAGCTCCTACTACCGGTAAGCCTACACACCATCTGGGACATTCTGTGACTGTCGGGGAGACCCACTGGGGACATGTTCCATCAGCAGCAAATTCATCAGTGGCTGCATCCCACGCCACCCCCTACATTGCTGTGCGCTGACCAGGGTGCGGGTTGGGGTAGTGTTTTGGGACGGAAGCGCCCAAGCACCCGACTAGTGCCCATATATAAGGTCATGGTGGCCGAACACCCAAGGTTGCACTGTGCACCCAAGGGCAAGCACATTGGCAGTGCCAAGGAAGAACCAAGAGGATAACAGGACGACCGCGCTATGGCGCACCCCCACCAGAGGATACACTAGAAATGCACCTGTGCGCGTGACCTGAAGACATTGCGGAGGTACATTGGTAGGAATCATGTGAACTGGGTTGGTTTTCACAACATACTGATCCTTTGCAGTGCTGACCTTCTGGGGTGTTCTGACCTGCTGCACCGAGCAATCAGAGACACAGTCCTAGCTGAAGCTTCAAGTCGGTCGACTATATCTTCGAAATGGTGCAGAGCGAGAATATCGACGGAAAAATATTGTGTGACATAAATATCCCCGCAGAAATATCGAAAAGAAGAAATATCGACAACAAAAGTATAGTCTGACCAGAATATCGGCTGACAGGTAAGTAATATCGATAACAATAATATCGTTGTAATATCGTTTACAAAAATATAGTTTACAAAAATATCGATTTTCTAATAATGATATGTATTTTAGTGTTTTTAATGAGAATTGTTTGTCATTTTATTATATGTTGTAGAATTTTATTAGTTATTAATGTATTTTATATTGAATTTTGTGTTATTAGTTCCGTAGCGGGTTGTGGGTTTATAGGGGAATAGGGTGGGAAGTAATTTAAATATATAAAAATAATTGATTAATTAATGTGTTAATTTAATATTAATTGTTTAATAATTATTTGTTAATTAATTTCAATTAGTCAATTATTAATTAATTATGTTAATTAATTATGTTAATTGTTTAATTAATTTTAGGTGTGTGTAGTGGAGTTTATATGTGAAAATGGTGTGAAGTAATGACATTTTTATTGAATAATTATTAAATACTTTATAAATTAACTATCATTAACTATTAATTGTAGAAGAGTAAATAATTTTAGGTTTGTGTTGTGGTGTTTATAAGTGTATATGGTGTGAAAGCTGTCTATTAATTAATTAATTAATTAAATTAAAAAATACATTAATTGTCATTAATTTAATAATAAATATTAAATGTAATTGAGTAAATAATTTTAGGTGTGTAGGTCTTTGTTATTAATAATATATTTAAATGTATATATTAATTATGTTTATATTTTAAATTAAATTTAATAAAAAATGTGATAGTTTGTTTTTTTATGGTTTTGAGTTCCAGCGCTTTCCCTACTGTTGTACCCTGTGGAGTGGGAATAGTAATTTTTACCCCTACGTGATCCAACGCTTTCCCTACTGTTGCACTCTGTGGAGTGGGAATAGTAATTTTTACCCCTACGCTACCCAACGCTTTCCCTACTGTTGCACCCTTTGGAGTGGGAATAGTAATTTTTAACCCTACGCTATCCAATGCTGTCCCTACTGCTGCACCCTCTGGAGTGGGAATAGTTATTTTTACCCCTACACTATCCAACGCTTTCCCTACTGTTGCACCCTCTGGAGTGTGAATAGTAATTTTTACCCCTACGCTATCCAGCGCTTTCCCTACTGTTGCACCCTTTGGAGTGGGAATAGTAATTTTTACCCCTACGCTATCCAGCGCTTTCCCTACTGTTGCACTCACTGGAGTGGGAATAGTAATTTTTACCCCTTCGCTATCACATGTTTTAACTACTAATGTTTTATATTGTTATTAAATGTATGTATTATTATTTTTATATACTTTTATGTGTTAAATATATATGTGTACACATGTATTAAGTTTATATTGATTAAATTAGGTTCATTTGTTATAAATAGTTAAAATATAAAAGTAATGTAATTTATTTTGTTAATATTATTAATATTATCTAATTTTACCTTTTCTGGAGCACTTATTTATAGGCCGCCAGGAGCCGCATCTAAATGGCTACCTAACCTTGTTGAACTCATTGGACCTCTAGTTATGAAAATGGCTAGCTTTACCATTCTAGGGGATACGAATTTACATTTGGAGAAAGAAGATTGCTCAATAGCTAATGATTTTAAAACGGACTTAGCATCCCTTAATTTGATCTTAAAGAATTCCGGCCCCAAACATAGAGCCGGTCATTTGTTGGATCCCATCTTTTCCAACTTAAATGACATATCCACACACACTGCCATTCCAGTGCCTTGGTCAGACCATTTTCTGATTAAATTTTCCCTTCTTGTAAAATTTTCTAACAAGGATAAAACATCAGGACCTACACAACTAATCAGGAAATGGAAAAAGCTTGACATAGAAAACCTCAATTCCTTTCTTGAAGGCCATCTTCCCTGTACAAAATCAACAGTACAAGAGTTTTCAACATCGGTCCAAACTTGGCTTGTAAAAGCTATTGATTCCGTTCTGCCTAAAACTAAATTAAAACAAAATTCCCACAGCCCCCCTGCTCCTTGGTTCACTGAGACCTTGAAACACGAAAAAAGCACCTGCAAAACTGCAGAACGGCAATGGAAGAAAACCTACTGTCCAGACGCCAAACTAGCCTACAAAAATAAACTTTCAAATTACCAGAGGCTATGTGCTAAAGCCAAAGCTGAACATGCCTGCACAAAAATTACTGAAGCCCTATGCCAGTCCAAAACACTTTTTAGAACTGTGAGAGAACTAGCTGGTTCCCTCACCTTACAATCTCCCCCAGACCTTAATAAATCACAATGCGACTCCCTTGCAGCCTTCTTCGTAGAAAAAGTGGATAAGATATATCAGGGTATAGAACAAACCACAATTGACATGGCCAAGACTCATGTGATTTTGCCTTCCACTGATACCAGTTTTGAAAACCAATACTTCAGCCCCCATTATCCCTGCTGAAACAGCTCTGTCCTCCTGCACACACCCCTATGACGTAACACCTTCAGCCATTCTAAACAACTGGCCGAAACTTGACCTAGAACTGGTTCGCAAATGATTAAATTCTATCAAATCAGGCTCACCTAATGATCCACTACCTTGTTCGGTCCTGAAAAAACGTAATAACGGGGCCCTGGAAACAATCACTAATCTTCTTAATAAATCCTTACAGGAAGAAACCGTACCGAAGGAGTGGAAACATGCGATGATTCATCCATTGCTGAAAAAAGCAGGAGCAGATCCCAATTTGCCATCCAACTTTAGACCTATTTCCCTGTTACCAACCTTTGCGAAAATACTAGAAAAACACGTTCACAGGGTCCTTACTGATTTTATTACTACTCATGATTTATTACCCCTTCACCAATCAGGATTCCGCACAGGCTTCTCCACAGAGACGACCTTGTTAGGCGTCACTGAGAACATCCGACTAATGCTGGACCGTGGAGAAACGGTAGCTTTGCTGTTACTCGACCTCAGTGCAGCATTTGATACTGTGTCACATACTGTACTTGAACAAACACTCCATTCCATTGGTATCAGGGGCGCAGCTTGTAATTGGATTAAATCCCTACTGGAACAGCGCACTTTCCAAGTTTTCACCCAATCCGCCTGCTCAGACAATATGACCCTTAAACATGGAGTACCTCAGGGCTCCATACTGAGCCCACTGCTTTTTAATATTTACATGAGCCCGCTGGCCAAAATGATAGAAGAGACTGGATTACTAATGTTCTCCTATGCTGACGATTCTCAGCTTATATTCTCTCTATCATCCACCGAATCTAATAACACCTCGTCATTAAAACTCGGTCTAACCAATATCGCGGAGTGGATGAGAAAAAAATTTCTCAAACTCAATGGCGATAAGACCGAGTTACTTGTTCTGGGTAAGAACAAAGAGCTCTGGGGACCCCAACACTGGCCAGACGTGATGGGTACCCCCCCGGTCCCAGTCAAATCAGCCCGTAACCTCGGGGTCATCATAGATGAATCACTTAAACACAATCAACAAGCTGCGAAGACGTCAGCTACATGCTTTGCGATTTTAAAGTGGTTGAAAAAAATCTGTTGGATGCTGCCCAAAAATACCCAGAAAACTGTCATCAACGCTCTAATAACCTCCAGACTGGATTATGCCAACGTGCTATACTTGGGGGCCAATAAGGCCACTACCCGACGATTACAGACAGTGCAAAATGCCGCCGCGAGATTACTGTGGAAAATTCCCATCTCCACACCCACCACCAAGTACATCCGCGAATTGCACTGGCTGAAAATCGAGAATCGGGTGAAATTTAAATCTTTATGCTTTATGCATAGGATCTCAACCAATAATGCACCCAAGTATCTAAAAAATCGAATACATCCCTACCGCCCATCTCGAACCCTTCGTTCAGCCACAGCCAACCACTTTGTGATTCCTAAAATCAGGCTGGCGCGAATGGGTGGAAAATCCTTTTCATATCTCGGACCCTCACTTTGGAACACTCTTCCGGTGACACTTAGGCAGGAAACCAACTATATGAAATTCAGGAAGGCCTTAAAAACCTGGTTGTTTAACATCTAGAACCTGAACCAATCAAAGCACTGGATCACTAGCGCCGGGAAACCCTTTGTTGGGCAGCTGTTTGCGCTATATAAATGAAATAAAATAAAATAATTATTTAATTTAAGTTATAATATTTATTAAAGTCGATATTTTTTACATCTATATTTTTGAGTCGATATTTATGTACTTACCTGTTTAAGTATAGGGAGTCGATATTTTTGTAATCAATATTTTTACATCTATATTTTTGTAAACTATATTTTTGTTTTCGATATTTAAACATGGAACGCTTCGAAATATGGGAAAGACGGACCGCACCCAACTGAAAATAAACTTTGACCAAGCTAACAAACAGCAAGAACAAAGTGCTGACGAACAACCTGTGTCTCAAAACACGCCGGGAGCTACAGGTGGGGATAACAAATGAAGATGTTCAATACATGTTTAATACAATCCAAGCAGCACTGACCAATATCGATGGGAAGATAGACTCATTGACGTACAGGGTGGACAGGATGTCCGAACGACTTGATAAACACACAGAACGGATTGATATGGTAGAGTGGAGAATATCTAAAGTGGAAGAATACCAGGTGCAACTGGAGTCAAAACAGACGAGGACAGAGAGACAATTGGCTCACTACGCCACTGGAGTCAAGCTATCCTGGCTGAAGACGGCTGGTAGCCAGAAACCAGTCCTAGGATGCTTAATTCCGGTCCAGGGAAGACATGGCTCGGCAGTTCGGTCTTGACTGTTCCCATGAGGCACAGGGTCCAGACTGATTTGCATATGGCCATGTCTGAACTGGGGTGGCTTGGTGAGCAAAATAACGATGGATTAAACCCAGACACTTGACTGGGAGTGAGTGTTTTGCCATTGTGCAACATTCCGTCCATCATCTTGTGTGTTTTGCTGTTCACTCTATGTGGGAAGGGTATACCCAGACGTGGGTCCCGTGCTCACTACGCCACTGGAGTCAAGCTATCCTGGCTGAAGACGGCTGATAGCCAGAAACCGGTCCTAGGATTCTTGATTCCAGTCCAGGGAAGACATGGCTTGGCAGTTCGGTCTGGACTGTTCCCATGAGGCACAGGGTCAAGACTGATTTGCATATTGCCATGTCTGAACTGGGGTGGCTTGGTGAGCAAAATAACGATGGATTAAACCCAGACTCTTGACTGGGGGTGAGTGTTTTGCCATTGTGCAACATTCCGTCCATCATCTTGTGTGTTTTGCTGTTCACTCTATGTGGGAAGGGTATACCCAGACGTGGGTCCCGTGCTCACTACGCCACTGGAGTCAAGCTATCCTGGCTGAAGACGGCTGATAGCCAGAAACCGGTCCTAGGATGCTTGATTCCAGTCCAGGGAAGACATGGCTTGGCAGTTCGGTCTGGACTGTTCCCATGAGGCACAGGGTCAAGACTGATTTGCATATTGCCATGTCTGAACTGGGGTGGCTTGGTGAGCAAAATAACGATGGATTAAACCCAGACTCTTGACTGGGAGTGAGTGTTTTGCCATTGTGCAACATTCCGTCCATCATCTTGTGTGTTTTGCTGTTCACTCTATGTGGGAAGGGTATACCCAGACGTGGGTCCCGTGCTCACTACGCCACTGGAGTCAAGTTATCCTGGCTGAAGACGGCTGATAGCCAGAAACCGGTCCTAGGATTCTTGATTCCAGTTCAGGGAAGACATGGCTTGGCAGTTCGGTCTGGACTGTTCCCATGAGGCACAGGGTCAAGACAGATTTGCATATTGCCATGTCTGAACTGGGGTGGCTTGGTGAGCAAAATAAAAATGGATTAAACCCAGATCTGTGACTGGGGATGAGTGTTTTGCCATTGTGCAACATTCTGTCCATCATCTTGTGTGTTTTGCTGTTCACCCAATGTGTGAAGGGTATACCCAGAAGTGGGTCCCATGCTCACTACGCCACTGGAGTCAAGCTATCCTGGCTGAAGACGGCTGATAGCCAGAAAATGGTCCTTGGATGCTTGATTCTGGTCCTGGGAAGACATGGCTTGGCAGTTCGGTCTGGACTGTTCCCATGTGACACAGGGTCAAGACTGATTTGCATATGGCCATGTCTGAACTGGGGTGGCTTGGTGAGCAAAATAACAATGGATTAAACCCAGATCTGTGACTGGGGTTGAGTGTTTTGCCATTGTGCAACATTCCGTCCATCATCTTGTGTGTTTTGCAGAGAGACAATTGGCCGCATTGACGGCAAAGATGGAAGATTTAGAAGCCCGGTCGAGGGGGAATAAAATCCGCTTGATGAGAATTTCGGAATCGACGAACACAGGCCCAATAGAACAATACGTTGAGAAGCTGATGATATCCATGCTAGGAAGACACACCTTCTCGGAGGTGTTTATTGTTGAAAGAGCCCATAGATTACTGGTGCCAAAACCACCGGCTGGATCCAGACCGCGACCGATTATTGCCAAGATACTGAATTACAGATATTGGGACGCAGCACTTCGAAAGGCCAGAGAACTGGGAAATCTATCTCATGAAGGAATGGACATATCCCTGTATCCAGATTTTACCTCTGCTGTGCAAGAAGTGCGGAGGAAATGTAACACTGCCAAGCAGAAACTAAGGGAATTGAATATTCCATATGCCATGCTATACCCAGCCAGACTCAAAATCACCGTAGAAGGTAAAACGCAGAAGCACAGAAGTTTCTACAGCAAAAAGGCAAGGTGGGCGCACGGAGGAGATCGCTGAGAGGAGACCATGGGGAACAGTCCACAATGTCGGATGTTCAGGGCCGGACTGAGAACCCAAACCGGCCCTGGCAAAGTGCTCTGTCGGCCCCCTGGGGGTGCGACCGAGCTCTTTGTCGCGCCGGTTTTCGGCCGATTTGTTATAGGGCCACTTTTGCAGCTATGCTGCAAAAACGGCCCTGTAACAAAACCGGCGCCCTGGGCCCAAAACCGGCCCCCACCCTTCTGGCGCACCGCGGGATTGCCCGGTGCCCGCAATGGCCAGTCCGGGCCTGCTGATGTTGAATGACTTGCATTTAACGGACACATATAGGACATTGTGGCGATTTCACAACATGCCTTGGAGAGCACCCGTAACAAGAAGACGAGGAACAACTGGGACTCGAATACAGAAAAAACCCTTGATATACACTGTCAGATACGTTGGCAGTTAAAATGAACATATTCTATTTTCACTGTGATGGAATATTTAACATGGGCAGTGTGCGATGTAAAATGGGCCGTCGCCCGCCACTGCCTAAATGGTTCCTTATATGCTGAATAGTAATGATGTTAGTTGTTGAAGTGTTGTTATGAATGGAAGGGTGTTGTCCCATGTAGCTTAGGCTGCAAGCAACGGGAGGGCAGCTCTGGCCCCTGCGCGTGAACCGCACTGATTGTTATATTTCCTCTTTCTTTGTTGTTTTTCTTTTGAGGGGACATGTTTATTGTAGTTGAAGGGTGTGTGTCCACTAGATTGGGGGCAATGGAGTGGGAGGGGGGTAAGGGGTAAGCAGAAAATTCTGACCAGCAGCACAACAGCAAAGGTACTCGCAACAGACATTAGAAGACACTATAGACACATGTATGGGACAGATGACAACGGAATAACAAATAGCTGACACCCTAACACAAAGTAGAACACTAACGCTCCTCTCATGGATCGTGAGGGGCCTGCATAACCCATAGAAAATACGTAAAGTACTGGCGTACTTAGATAGACACAAGATAGACGTGGCTTGCCTGCAGGAGACACACTTCACTGTACCTGGAGAAAAGCAAATTGGAGCGCGATGGGCCTCCTTCAGACTGGCATCGCCCTACTTCTCCTACGTTAGGGGCGTCCTTATATGGGTGAAGCACATAGTTCAATTCACGCTGATAACATCTGTGTGTGATGATCAGGGGCGCTATGTGATACTGCAGGGAAACTATGGGGGCACGGTATTAACCATAGTAAATGTATACGGCCCAAATACCGATGATCCCTCTTTTTATGCTAGACTCTGGACGCAATTGAATGACCTCCAACCTGGCACCATCCTCTGGGGAGGAGATTTTAATACTTGTGTAGACCCCACAATGGACAGATCAACAGGACTAGATAGATATGGAAAGCATTCGGCAAAGGGTATATGGGACGGGATGGAGGATTGGAACTTAGAGGACCTTAGAGAGACAGATGCCTGCCTGAGGTGCAAAGCCCCTGGCGCGGACTTCTTACATGTATCATGATCATGTCCACAATTGCAGATATACTGGGGCGAAGTCACTGCCGCACTAACTGATATGTTATCGGAACAAATCCCTAACACCCCCTTGATATGCATATTAGGAGCCAAGAAGCTCAAACACGCTAGGCGCCGGAAGTTCTTAGCTGTAGCTCTACTACTTGCAAAAAAGGTGCGTAGCAATAAAGTGGGGAAGCAAAAGACCACCCAGATTTAAAGACTGGATCGAAGACATGACCTATTGTAAAGAAACATTTGAGACTTACGCAGAAAACATCCCACAAGCTTCCAGACCCAGAGACTTCTGGGAACCACTTATGCTCTACTTGCAAGGACTTACAGAATTAGAAACATGATTTGACAAATACTAATGATGTTGATACTGCAATACTCGGATGGGTGACTCACACAGGGGCTAGGCGGAGTGTGTTGAGTGCAGTACTGCCACGGGAAAGGGTTATGCTGCCACATAGATACACTTTACTGTCCATTGAAACTGACAAGGACAGAGTGTCACAGATTATGTGTATAAAATTATATTGTAATCATAAGATGTCATATGTGCCAACAAATCTGATAAATATGAAGTGCTGATTGTTTGTGTAACTGCTGGTCGGAAGGAAAAATAAAATACTAAAAAAAAAAAGAATGTCATCTGCATATGCAGACAGTTTGACATGAACCGTGTCTAGTTGAAAAACAGAGATCTGAGGATCTTGTCTAATCTTAGTTAAAAAGGGTTCTAATGTAATTATAAACAAGAGAGGAGATAGTGGACAACCGTGCCGAAATCCCCTGGAGAGTGGAAAATATTCTGAAATCTTGCCGTTTACAAAAATAGATGCTTTAGGGCCAGAATATAATAGGGAAATAAGGGAGATTCATTTTGGGGGTAATCCTATCCAATCCAAAGCTTTAAACAAAGTATTTGTATTTGTATTTGTATATTAGATTTCTATAGCGCCTTATCACCCAGGGGTCTCTAAGCGCTTTGCAGAGAGTGAGCACCATGCTAGAGGTAAGAGAGCTAGGCAGTACCCCAAGCCTCCTGAAACAACACTGTTTTTAGCTTTTTTCTGAAAGATAAAAGATTTGTTTCTTTGCGCAGGCTCTCTGGCAGTTTGTTCCATGCACTGGGGATTGTATGGGAGAAAGTTCGCCCTCCAAAGGAGGAAAGTTTGAAGCGCGGACAAATCAGTAAAGCATTGTCTGCTGATCGTAAATTCCTGCTTGGGGCGTATGGAACTATACGTTTCTTGATATATTTTGGGGCTTGTCCGTACAGTGCTTTATGCGTAATGCATAGGCCCTTGAATTTGGCCCGTTGTTTCACCGGCAGCCAATGGAGTTTATGGAGGAGGGGAGTAGCCTGAGTCCTCCTAGGTTTATTGAAGATCAGTCTGGCGGCATCGTTCATGACTATCTGATGTCTACTCGACAATTTTTGAGAGATATTGTCATACAGAACGTTGCCATAATCCAGACGTGCCAGGATCAGTGCTGATACTGCTCTTCTAAGCGTGTCTACCATCAGGATCGGGGATAGTTTGCGCAATTGCCTCATTAGCCCCACACAAGTACCCACTACGGCTGAGACTTGGGCAGACATGGTGAGGTTTGCATCAATGATCAGGCCCAAGCTTTTCACTGCTTCAGCTGGTATTGGGGATGGCCCTAATTCGGTAGGCCAGAGGAGATTGTTCCAGGGGCTGGATGCCGTTGTGATCGCCAACACCTCGATCTTATCGGGATTTATTTTTAATGAGTTGGTCGTCATCCAGTTCACAGTGAATTTTAGGATGTTCTGCATTCTCTGGTATGCCATTGGACAGTTGTCAATTTGAATAATAATCTGCGTATCGTCGGCATAGTTGTATATACTGCAGTCCATCTGATTTAATGTTGAGATGAGAGGTTGCAGGTAGGCATTGAACAATAAAGGTGATAACGCCGAGCCCTGAGGGACTCCGCATGTGATACCTACTGCCTCCGATACCAGGTTAGCCAATTGCACTCTCTGGACCCGTGACTCCAGGAAGGATGTCAGCCAGGCATGGGCGGTGCCCTGAATACCGAGATCCCACATCCGCGACAACAATAGGTCATGCCTGACCGTATCGAATGCCGCGGAGAGGTCTAACAGCACCAGGGCACATGGGTCCTTCCTGTCCGCTTTAAGTCTCAGGTCGTCCAGCACGGAAAGCATGACCAATTCCGTGCTATGGTGGGCCCTGAAACCAGCCTGGTTGGGCTCTAGTAGAGAGTTATTTTCTAGATGTTGAGAGAGAGTGGGCAATACGTGTTGTTCCAAGATTTTTGCTAGGAACGGTAGCTGTGAAATGGGCCTGTAGTTTTTCAGGATCTTAGTATCAGCCCCTGCCTTTTTCAGGAGGGGGATCAGGCGAGCCTTCTTGAAGTTGGATGGAACCTGTCCAGTAATGAGTGAGCTATTCAGGAGTGATAGTATGTCGTCCTCTAGCCCTAACCATGCTTGTGTAAAGACCCTTGGGGGACACGGGTCCGCCGGTGAGCCTGATTTAACTCGGCCCATCACTGTTCTGATAGTTTCCTTAGTGAGTAAGGGTATTGAGGTAAGGGGCTGAGTGACTGTTGGGGTCGTTTTGGTCGGAGTATCGGGACAGTCCAGTCTGGGGGTCATCTTAATTCCCATCCAAAGTCCCATCCAATCCTCTCAAAAGCTTTTTCTGCATTCAAAGCTATGGCTGCAATAGGATAATCAAGAGACGCGGCTTTACCAAGGATATTAAAAAAGACTCTGGCATTATCGGAGGACAACCGACCTTTTAAAAAACCTGATTGCTCATTACCAATGAGATAGGGTAAGATAGGATCTATAAAAGGGCAAGAATTTTTGCAAATATCTTATAATCAAGATTGACTAAGGAAATCAGACGATAATTCTTGCAAAGGGAAGGATCTTTATTATCTTTAGGTGTTAGACAAATCAATGCTTCCTGAAAAGATCCAGAAGAAGAACTAGTTGCAATGATTGAGTTAAAAAGATTAAAAAGATTAGGAAGAATTAAATTGGCAAAAAAGCATAGAATTCAATAGTAAATCCGTCGGGACCAGGAGCTTTCCCTCTTTTTAATATTGAGACTGATTGGGCCTCTACATTTAAGAGGGAGATCGGGCAATAGAAGGCATGCTGTTCTGGGGAACGACCCGGCTTGTGAAAGACCACTACTTCTGCATGCCTCCAGTCTGGGGGGAGTCTGCCCCGCTCCCTGGCCTCCTCCAATGCCGCCTGAAAGTGAGAAGCCAGCTGTAAATTATATTTCTTGAAGAACTCGCTGGGGAATCCATTCGGACCTGGGGCTTTCGCCGAGTTGAGTTCACCCAGGGCCGTACCCAGTTCCTCATCTGTCAGGAGAAGCTCCAATCGCTCCCGCACCTCGTCCGACACAGCCTTGGGAGGCAAGTCGGCTATGAATTTATCCACCATGTATACCCGCAGGCATTCCCTCGGGGCATATAGGTCAGCATAATATACAGCGAAGCTCTGCGCGAGTTCCCGGGGATCTGTGAGTGGGGAACCTGTTCCATCAAGTATCCCAGGTAGAGTCTGCGCATGAAAGGCCCCTTGACAGAGCCGATGCAGCATTTTGCCGGACTTATCCCCCCACTGACATATTCTGCTGCGTGTTGCATGCCAGATCTGCTGAGCCTCATCTAACTGGAGGGCTGCATACGCCTTTTACGCCAGGAGGAGCTGACCTACACCCCGGCTCCCGTCCGATACCCGACACCGATGTTCTAGTTCCTCAATCTCCACCTCTGCTCACATCAAATCTGCTCTACGCTGCTTTCTAGCCACCACACACCAAGCTATATCTACCCTCGTAGCGTGGGTTTCAGTGCTTCCCATAACACACCAGCGCTAGAGTCGGAGCCAACATTCCTGGCCAAGTAATCAGCTATTGCCTCACTCATATGCCTCCCATATTCTTCCTGCTGCAAGTGCCACACTGACAGGCGCCAACGAAATGGATACCTGCCCCTGCCCATTCGGAGGTCTACGGAAATAGGTGAATGATCTGAGAGGCCTCGTGGGAGGATCGCAGCCGACTCAACCCTTCCTGCCACTTCCCTAGGAACAAAAATGTAGGCCAGTCTAGAAAAGGATTTGTGTACGGCAGAAAGGAATGTATACTCTCGTCTGTCCCCTTGTATGCGCCGCCATGTGTCCACCCAATCCAACCCAGCCACCATGTCTCCCAGCCTCGTGGAATGGCTTACACTCTGGCTCCCCCCTCCCGGTGTGAACCTATCTTTGGCATGGTCCAATACATCGTTCCAGTCTTCCCCAATTGCCGACAACGCGTCCGGAATGTCAGCCCAGATCGCGAACAGTTTCTCGGCCAGCGACCACTGTAGCAGGGGTGGGGCATAGACGCAACCCAGCACCAAAGGGTCCTCCCTGACCATGCCCCTAATGAAATATCGCCCCTGTGTGTCAGCCCATTGTTTGGAATGAATGTAGGGAACTCTGTGGTGCACTGGGATAGCTACTCCCCTGGAACCCCTAGCACACTCAGCGTGAAAGACCTGCTGAAAGCCATAGCGCTGCAGGCACAAGGCCTTAGTACCCAGAAGGTGAGTTTCTTGTAACATAAGTATGTCATCCTCCGCTCTCTTCGCCTGGCGCAGTACTGCTCCCCTCTTGATTTTATCTAACAGTCCCTGCACATTCCAGCTGAGGATCCGAAGAGTGCCTTTGGACCCCGAGACCTTATCCGCATGAGTCGCCATCAGGAAACAGCCGGGATCGGCGCATGGACATCAAGCCATGCGGGTGTGCACAGAACAAGTATATGAAACCCCTCTTGGTATTGCGACTCCTGCCCAACCAGAACGAACCGCCCCTCAAAAACTGACCCCCCACCCGCCCCGCCCCATACCTCAAAACCGTTGAAGTACCTGTCGGTGGCAACGTTGGCCCCCGACCCCCAACGTGGACCTGGAGTCTGCTCTGTGGGCCCACTCAATCACAAAGCACCGGGACATAACGTCAGGGGGGAGCCAGCTTTCCAGCCACGTGGTTAGGAAGTTCTCCATGTTGCCCTTCTCACAGCCCTCCGGAAAACCGACAAAGCATAGATTGTTCCGCCGCGCCTGCCCTTCGGCATCCTCGGCCGCAACACCAGGCCCTTCTAAGTGCTGGCCATGCTGGCCACCTGGTGCTTCAGGGCCGCTACGTCGTCTTCCCCCCCAGAGATCCGGGTCTCCGCCTCCGTAATGCGGGTCACGGCGTTCCTCAAGTCCTGGCGCAATAGTATAACATCGGAACCCACCGCACCAATCTCGGCGTGTAGCATGTCGTGGGACTGGGTGATCGCCACCATCAATGCCGCATTATCTGGACCGGGCTCCTGCTGACCTCCCGCCGCTCCATTCCCGCCGCCAGGACCAGGGAATTTACCTATGGGCCCATGTTTTGTGGCTCCACTGTTTCATTTGTCCCTCGTCATTTCACCAGCGTCTGACCCCGCACCCACACAACTCAATTCACCAGAAACTGCACTCCCACGCACAAGGCTGACCGTTCTCTCTAGGAAAGCAGCCTTGAGCAAGGGCCCGCAATCCACCCAGTATCCGCCAGCAGTGCCAATGTCTCCGCCAGTCACCCTCCTTGCGTCCGACACGCCCCCAAAATGTCACCAATTCCGGGTCGGGGCCACGGGTCACAGCAACAAGCCCCACCCCGACTACGCTCCTCGCATGCACCGCCCGTCCTCTCTGCTCCCGGGCTCCCTCTGGACCTACGTCACCAACAGGGCACCCTCACGACCACCACCAGGCCCTGGGTCACTATCCAGATGTCTCTCAGCCCAGCTGTCACCAGCTAACCAGGGAGGCCGCAATCTTAAATATCGCCAAGGCCACCAGGCCCCGCCACTTAGCCTCCAAAGTCCTCCACAGCGGGCGGCGCCAGGCCCAGCCAGCAGCCCAGCCAGCAGATGTCGTGGTTACCGCTCCGCGCGGCGTGATCTCGCCGTCAATCTGTGGGGAGTCACAGAGCCAGAAAAGGGTAACTTCTATCCCCCCGAGGAGGCCACCAACTGTTCAAGGCCCATGGCCCCTCCTTCGCCTCCTGATTTCCCTCTGGGAGCACAATAGGTCCCCAAGCCTGCCCCAGGCCCCTCCGCTCTGGCCGCACCACCGGATATCCAGGGGGGGAGTGTGGGGGGGCCCCAGATATTACTCGGGCCCTCTAACACCAAGCCTGCTGCACCAGAGACCTACCGGGCTAGGCCGGACCAGGGGCCGCTGGACCACCACAGGCCCGGGAAGCTCCAAAGTCCGCTCCCCGGCTCCATTGAGGTGCACCAGGCCCTGCCACGCACTGTGTTCACTATGGCGCCCAGCGCCGAGGGAGACCTTGTGTCCCGCAACGGGTGCACCACTGCTTCCCCCGAGGTTCCGTGGGGGAGCCGTTTGAAGACCAAGGCTGCCACTGTGCAGGGATTCGTAGCGGGCGGCTGCGCTCACAGTCTCGGCCCCTGAACTCCGCGCCTGCCGACCGCTCTTTCTCGGATGGCCGGACCCAGCGCAGCCTCTCCCTTGGGTCTCCGCCTCACCGATATCGCCGTCCGAGACTTTCCCTGAGGGTCGATGTGCCCCCGACTTTCTGCCACTAGACTGGCCAACACGGGGACCGACTATCCAGAGTGTCGCCCCCGATCCGCCAGTCCTGCGCTGCCGCTAGGATCGCCCAACTCCAGACCCCGGCTCCACTGCCGCCACAAGGCCGCACCACGCAGGAGACCCCAGCTCCAGCGCCCGGGCCCAGCAGAGAACACAGATCGCCGAGAAAAAGATGCCGCAGGCCACTGGAAGGCAGATGTCATCCCCACGGCCACCAAGGTAGGGAGGAAGTCAGGATAGCTGAAGGATACATTTTGGGCTGGACGGAGCTCAGCTAAAGCACATCTGCCATGCTGGCCCGTCTAGCCACGCCCCCTGAGTTGTTTAATCTTCTTATTATTATTATTATTATTATGAAATGGTAAGGGAGTAAATCAAAGTCAACATGAACTGGGGCATGATCTGAAATCAAAATAGAACCAATTTTGGAGTTTATAGTATGCTGAGATATGGATTTACTAAGAAAAGGTTGTCAATTTGGGATTGAGAGTGGTGAGGAGGAGAATAGAAGGTACATTTTTTAAGGTCAGGGTTGCAAAGTCACCATATGTCAACTAATGATTTACAACGAATGGCAGAGGAAAATTGTGCATGCATCTTAGAATTAACAAATCTCACTGAGGAATGTCGATCTAATATGGGATCCAGAACTTGGTTACAATCTCCACCAAAAACAATATATTCATCATTAAATAAAAGAGGTTTTTCAGAAATATGAGTCCAGAATACATTGTCAACGTTAACTGGTGCATATACATTAAAAAGAACGATAGGAATCTGATTAATGAGTAATTTAAGAACTACCCAGTGACCTTCTGAGTCGGACTCTTGATGAATTACTGAAATGTAAAACTTCTTGTGACACAGAATAGAAACTCCATTCTTCTTACCTAGGGCTAGGGAGGAAAAAACATTGCCCCCTCAACATCTTTTCAACTTAGAAGCTTCAGTATCAGACAAATGAGTTTCTTGAATTAATGCAATATTTGCTTTCAACTTGGCTAAACGGGTTAACACCTGTTGTCTTTTTATAGGATTATTTACCCCCCCGTTGTCTTTTTATAGGATTATTTATCCCTTTAACGTTCCAAGTAATAACTATAAAACCAACTAGTAATTTTTACATGAAAATCTGCTAAGCAAACAGTGAAAATCATAAAAAATACTTTTATGAAAAGGAAAAAAGATAAAGGAATAAAGATGTGAATATAAAGACAAGGCTGAAACACAAGAGAAGATAGTGATATAAGAAAAGCCATTAAGTTTGAATAAAAGGAGGAGAGAGGGAAAGGTAGGAGTACAATGAAGGGGAGAGGATAGAGCGAGATACAGGAAACAAATAAATTGAGTAAAATAAAAAGACATACCAACAAGAAAACAATGAGAGCGGGGAGGGTGAGGCCACATGAGGAGGGCAGCACACCGGACGGAAGACTCCCGAAAGAGACATGGACGGGGAAAATCCTCCAGGGCAGTGAAGGAGACATTAATCAAATGACCACAAAACTGCATCTAATAAAAAGAAAAGAGAAAACTATTAACGGAAGACAATATGACAAAACACAGTACATCAGGAATGAGGATGAAAAACAACTAATATCCAAAAACAATTTGACAATATCAAAGAGATTATGGCCGAGGAATGTCCATGGTGTCCTCTCTACAAGTGTTCACAAAATGCTGAAGGAGAGTTGGATCTTCATAGTTTATTGTTGTTATAGGTCACCTTGAACAAACACTGATGAAATAAACCATATCTAGCATTGAGGGAATGGAGGGCAGGTCTCATATCAAGGCATTTCTTTCGATGATCAGCAGTTGCCTTAGCAAAGTCCTGTGCAAAGAAAAGATTTGAGCCATTCCAGGATATTTTCCCCTTTTTATTTGGCAGTGTGGAGAACTGTAAGTAGGTCAGTATATTCTAGTAAGTACAAGATAACACCTCTAGGTTTTGTAGAGGAGGTAGATGTTGAAGAGAAACGAGGACTCTGGCCCAGGCGATGCGCTTGTTGAATATTCAATGTAGGATGATTAGGAAAACCAAGTAAAGTTGGCAGAAAGATTTGAAAAAAATTACAGTGGATCTGAACCTTCAAGTCCTTCTGCAAGGCCATAAATGCGTAAATTGTTGCGCCTGTTATAATTTTCCAAGTTTTTGACTTGTTGCTTAAGTTGTTGTATTTCCCTATGCGTGCATGGGACTTGATCAGTGACTGCCTGAACAGAATCGGCACGTTGTTCAAGATCCACGACCTTTTGTTCGGTATTCAACCAATTATCTTCAAGACTTTGAAGGCAAGAGTTCATTTCTACCATGTATGGTTTGAGGGAGCGTATTCCATCTAAGATTTCATTGAGATTGAAGTAGAGGAATTCGGAGGTGGAGGAGAGTTTACCTTTAAACGTTTGCCAGAGGTAGTAGAAGCGGAGGGTATCTTAGAGCTCGACTTGGAACTTGAGTGGGAAATGTTAGAAGACGCACCACACGGTGAAGCAGGAACACCAACTGCCTCCTCCATATTATGCTGTAAGCCACTAAAAGGATTGTGATCTTCTACTGACGTACACTCGGTCTGCTGGGTGTTGTTGTGGTTGAAGCGAGGCATTTCCATGTAAAAGTAAATAAGTCCAAGCTAGAAGCACAAAAATTTGTAAATATGCCCACAATATACGTAAAATATTAAACCAGTAGTGATGTGATACTATAGTGCAGGCAGTCTAGGTGAGAGCTTCATTCAAATCAAATGTCAAGTATAGGCATAAAGGAGTTGAGGGAAATTAAGACAGAAAGCAGGTTGAACCTTTAATTGAAGTAGAAAGTGAACTGGGCATACTACTTGTGAGGAAAAACTTATCGATTTTTAAGAGAGGCGGGAAACAGGAAGAACGACTAAAAAACAAAATGGCGGCTGCGACTCCTCATTGATCCGCAAGCGGCGCAAAAATGCATAAAAAGCATATCAAACGCTCACCCCATCTGGCCACCTCAAAAGATGCAGGAGACGTTACGACATATGATGCTGTCTTCAATTAGTCTGGAAGACGAAAATGGCAGCCCGGAGGAGATTCAGTACCCTATGTCGGCACGAAGCTCCCGCGACCAGCAGCCATTCTCCTCGGCGCTCAAGCCACGACCCCGTTAGTCAATAATTGTTACATAAAAACCTATTGTGCCTGTTAATGTATTTTGTGAGTACCATTTTTGGTTAAGCTTGTGTCTGCAAACATTGTGTAAACCACTACATTGCCATTTATCACACTTATGAGGGTGCTACTCAATGACAATTGAAGAATAAGTTACTGTAATAAGTAACATGATGCAGCACATTGAATATGGTCCATGTGTTGGCGAGCTGAAGCAATTGTGGTGAATTTATGGCCCGGGCACACACATTTAGGTATCTATGGACTGATATACCAAATAGCAATTCACAAAAATTGGTTGTAAATTTGCGACTGGTTTTCTGGGAAAGGGACAGAATTTTGCAAAAAAATAGATGGGTTCACCAAGTTTCAAATCGTGGTGGTTCCCAATACTACCTACTACATCAATATTCATGAGATGGTTGCGCACGGGCAAACCCTCCTCCAGCTGGAGGCCATCACAGGTATGGCCTCCAATCGGAGTTGCTGCTATGATCAGCAGACCACGATGTCTCAGATTAACACACATTAAAGATGTTTTTTTAAATGCAGTCCAGTTTCTTTAAAAAAACAGGGTTGTCTTTTGAAAAAAAAATCCTTTTTCAAGGAGCGACAGCCTACTCCTAAACAAACATATTTTTAAGATTCACAAGAGTGAAAGGGATCCCAAAGGGACACCTTGGGTTTTACGGATGCACTACCACCCCAACTCAGGAGTCAGGAACTCTTCAGTGTTTTGTGACTGGTATTACAGTCACAATACATTTACCAATCTCATACCAACTCGCAGTTTGGAAGGGACGCCTACAACATTCCCTTTCCAAATTGTAAATCTGTATCCTTTCACTATGCCATTTTAGGAGTCAGTAAACGTTTTGTAGCTCCTAAAAATGGGATTGGGTTACAGCGAATCACAAAGGAGGGACTGAGGACTTTTTAGAGGGGTCCAGCATACATGCCATAACAATAATGAACATATAATAGGTATGCTATTCCTAATTTGGAGACAAGAGGAAACAGATTTTGTGTGATCATGAAGTGTAGGAGGATGAGGATTCCTCCTCTTGGAATATAGGGCCCTCACACACCCTGCAAGGTGTCATGCTTCATCATACGGGCTGCTCCTCGTCAGGTCAGCGCTGCAATACCTGACGGGCTCCCTATGAGGGGCTCTTTTGTGGAGATCTTTTATTCCAAATGCCGTTTGGTGCCATGGGGTTCAGGGGCCTAATCAGTGTAGATGACGGTGTGGAGGTGTATAACTTAAAAAAATTATTAAAACATTTTAGGGAGTACCAGCGAAAACTATTTTAATCAATGGGTCTCCCACCCCGATTACAAGAAGCAAAGGTGCATGTCTGAGATTATGTCTCAGGTAGAGCGCTCTATTGAGCAGTTAACATGTTTCTCGCCTGGTAGTAAATCAATCAACCGTCAGGTATTGCAGCGCCGACCTGACGAGGAGCAGCCCATATGATGAAGCATGACACAGGTGTGTGAGGACCCTATATTCCAAGAGGAGGAATCCTCATCTTCCTACACTTCATGACCACACAAAACTAGTTTCCTCTTGTCTCAAAATTAGGAACAGCATAGCTTTTGTATCTTCATTGTGTTATAGCACCCAGCGCCCATATTCTCTTAAAGGGGACAGTACAGCGCTATACAAATACTGACTGATTGATAGTAAAAACCTATTTCGCTGTCACAAATGCACCTATTTTGCTAATCACAGATTTTACTACCACAGAATAGGTATGTACACTAGGTCCTTAGTAATTAAGTTCTGTGCAGCTCAATTCGGCACTGTCTGCACTTTCTGGATTTTATAATGAATGGTAAATATTCACTATTTTTTACATTCTGTTGTGTCACATGAGCACCCGGGCGAAACATTACTAAAAATACCCCTTTGAGACTGTGTATTTAATAATTCTTGATAACACTGCAGGATTCGATGGGGAGAGGTCTACAAGAGTAGAATGTCCAGGTCTGGAGTGAGGGCGGGAAGCTTTGGTGACAGGCCTTGAAGTGACATTCAGAGAAACACAAGAAGGAGTGAGGTGGGGTAGGCATAGGACTAAGAGAAGAGGCCACCTTCAGATGGGCAAGAATGACTCAAGGAGGACAGGCCTGGGACCGGTCTGGAGACAGCTTCATTGGGACAAGAACGACTCGGGAAACAGCAGACTCTGGGGAGTGAAGGTTCAGGACCAAAGCTGAGAAGACTCACAGTTTTGGGCCTCTGGGATTTTGGTGCAAACTAAGAGCCAGCGGCTATTTCCCAAGGACACCCAGCTTTAGCTGGACAAAATTCAATGTTGTGCCTTAGATCATTCTTTGCAGCTCAAAGCAGGATTCAGTGTTACATGTGGAGGTTACATATATAACATCAAAGAAACTGATGGTTTTGTTGTGCAGATTGACATGTTGCAATATTCTTTTTGACCTCTGTCTCTGGCCATACCAGGCTGCACCCATCACCTTCTGCGGGGGACTGATTACTGGTGAATCTCAGGTGGAATAAATCCACACAATCCCAGGTGTGTTTGGCATCATGTCACTAGACTAGCATCAGAGGAACAGAAGGGTCTGTGGCGGAGACTGCCTTGGATGGTACCAGAATGTAAGGGAGAGCCAGGTCAGTCAGACATGGAGACCACCTTCAAGGGTTCCAGGAGAGGATAAGTTTTGCATTACGGGTGACAACATTTTTGGGAGATGAGTGGATGCAGGTTTACGGAAGGACCTGCTTGAGCTACATGTGGAGGCAACATCCAATGGGGCAGGAGGAGTATCCTTTGAGGGACAGTATCCTTTGAGGGAAGGAGGGGGTTGGGAACAGGTTTTGAGAACATCTTCAGAGGGGTAGAGACAGTGGTGGAAAATCACTTTTCAGGACTCCTAGCAAAGTGCTCCTCTGCAGGTGCCCAGAAACACTCATTCATTCTTATTTTGAACACTTTGAAAGTATTTTTAGGCAGTGTGCGGATGTACCACCCAACATGAGTCCCTCTTGTGTCTCCTCTCTCCACCCTATGTAGGTGCACCGCGACGAGACTCCCTTCAGATACACCTACCCTGCACCCAGCAGGGCCCTGCAGGACACAGCACTTGGAATCAGGTATGCACTTACAGAATATGGATTATACAAAGTGAACAGTTTTTATCCTGTGGGCACTTGCAGCATGTGTGCGCATGTATATGTGTGCACGCTCACACAACATGGGAAGGTGAAGCCCCTTCAAACTTCAGTTGAGGGGCATGGGCCCGCTAGGGCTGGATGCCTTTTAGTGCAGAAGCTAGTATCAAGAGCCAGTAGGGTTGCCATCTGTTAGGGGCCGACCAACACAGGACAGGCCGGGAATCAAAGGCAATATTTTACATGCATAATGTATCTAGCATTAGCATCTGAGAAAGTGGCAGCCCTGTACTTAGGACTCACAGGACATAGAAACTGTCTTCCCAGCTGCTTTCCAAGAAAGAGGGGTGTTTGGCATTCTACAGCCCTTTCCCAAGGGGTCACAGTTTTTCTCTGTATATTTTACAGGTGTCCTCATTCTATGATCCGCTGGGCCCTGCAATACCTCAACACATCAGGAGGAGACGCCGCACGCCGGGCGCCAGTCGCCACCAAGGAACTCCTAGAGACCTCGGCCTCCCACGCTGGAAATGGCACACGTCACAGAAAGAACAAATGATGTCACCCACGCCCGCCTTTATCACCCCACCATAGACAGACCTGAGGCCTTCATGACAAATAAGAAAATCCTCAGCACCCCCTCAGAACCACACGCCTTCTGTGCGAGAGTGGCCAAGTCCTGTTCCACCCCAAAACTATGGTTCTTCAATGACGACAACCTCCCGCTCTCACTCTCACCCCAACTCGTTGCCCTCTTAAATCTGGGAGCACCCACTTTTATGCGAGTAGTTAGTCACATTTCTATCTCACAGGTATACGTAAACCAAAACTCCAAAGGATTTATAATTTTACCAGTATTTGGTAATCAACAACAAGTTACAGGGTAGAACGGCACGTGGCTGCTGTCAACATGCTGCTTACTCGTCTAGCTCCGTTTCACCAACGTGTGGCAAATTACCTTTCAGCTACCGCCTCTTAGAAGGTTTTGTTGGGGCGACATTGCTACCTTGTGGAAAGTAGTAGTATTGCCACCGCGCATGTAGAGGTATGGTTTGTATATACAGAACAGAGGCTTCTACAACAAGCATTTGCAATGCAATAGGTCTCGCATTATTTAAGTTTGAGCTATTAGCATTGTAAATGGCAATTGTTTTTTGCTTTGTGCTATAGTTATTTTTTTACATAAAAAGCTATATATAAAATATGTTTTATTAAAGTTATTTATGCAGTATCTAAATTTTGTTTGCATAAAAGAGTACAATAATATCTTAGTAAAAAAGTCAAATATTTTAATGGTAATTCACCAAATGTTCATTTATGTGTTGGTTTTGAAAATAGCTAAATTAATAGCTTTGTCATTTACAATGCCAATAGTTATAACTTTCGCAAATGTGACACCTATAGCATTTGTAATGCAACATTTGTATTTACGTGACTTAGATGTATTGATATTACAAATAACAATGGCTTTTAATTTTTTTTAATACTTAATAAAAGTGATTGTAATTTTTAATGGCAATAGCTTAAACTTTTGTAAATAACTTTTGTGAAGATTATGTTCAGTGTATTTTATTGTAACGAAATCCAAGAACAGAAGTGAAATATTAACATCTTTTTGTGACATTTGTAATAAAGCTTGAAACATTGAGAGAACATATTTGTGCTGTGGTGGTGCTGAGTGATGCTGTGGTGCTGCTGAATGGGGCTGTGGTGGTGCTGAATGGGGCTGTGGTGATGCTGAGTGATGCTGTGGTGGTGCTGAGTGGTGCTATGGTGGTGCTGTGGTGGTGCTGTGGTGGTGCTGAGTGATGCTGTGGTGGTGCTGAGTGGTGCTGTGGTGGTTCTGAGTGGTGCTGTGGTGGTTCTGAGTGATAATGTGGTGGTGCTGAGTGACTGTACTCACTGTCACTCTGCACTCACTGTCACTCTGCACTCACTGTCACTCTGCACTCACTGTCACTCTGCACGCACTCTGCACTCACTGTCACTCTGCACGCACTCTGCACTCACTGTCACTGCACGCACTCTGCACTCACTGTCACTCTGCACTCACTGTCACTCTGCACGCACTCTGCACTCTGCACGCACTCTGCACTCACTGTTTATGCACGCACTCTGCACTCACTGTCACTCTGCACTCACTGTCACTCTGCACTCACTGTCACTCTGCACTCACTGTCACTCTGCACTCACTGTCACTCTGCACTCACTGTCACTCCGCACTCACTGTCACTCCGCACTCACTGTCACTCTGCACTCACTCTGCACTCACTCTGCACTCACTGTCACTCTGCACTCACTGTCACTCTGCACTCACTGTCACTCCGCACTCACTGTCACTCCGCACTCACTGTCACTCTGCACTCACTCTGCACTCACTGTCACTCTGCACGCACTCTGCACTCACTGTCACTCTGCACGCACTCTGCACTCACTGTCACTCTGCACACACTCTGCACTCACTGTCACTCTGCACGCACTCTGCACTCACTGTCACTCTGCACTCACTGTCACTCTGCACGCACTGTCACTCTGCACGCACTGTCACTCCGCACTCACTGTCACTCTGCACGCACTCTGCACTAACTGTCACTCTGCACACACTGTCACTCCGCACTCACTGTCACTCTGCACGCACTCTGCACTCACTGTCACTCTGCACGCACTCTGCACTCACTGTCACTCTGCACTCACTGTCACTCTGCACTCACTGTCACTCTGCACTCACTGTCACTCTGCACGCACTGTCACTCTGCACTCACTGTCACTCTGCACTCACTGTCACTCTGCACGCACTCTGCACTCACTGTCACTCTGCACGCACTCTGCACTCACTGTCACCCTGCACGCACTCTGCACTCACTGTCACTCTGCACACACTGTCACTCCGCACTCACCCTGCACTCACTGTCACTCTGCACGCACTCTGCACTCACTGTCACTCTGCACGCACTCTGCACTCACTGTCACTCTGCACGCACTCTGCACTCACTGTCACTCTGCACGCACTCTGCACTCACTGTTTCTGCACGCACTCTGCACTCACTGTCACTCTGCACTCACTGTCACTCTGCACTCACTGTCACTCTGCACTCACTGTCACTCTGCACTCACCCTGCACTCACTGTCACTCTGCACGCACCCTGCACTCACTGTCACTCTGCACGCACTCTGCACTCACTGTTTCTGCACGCACTCTGCACTCACTGTCACTCTGCACTCACTGTCACTCTGCACTCACTGTCACTCTGCACTCACTGTCACTCTGCACTCACTGTCACTGCACTCACTCTGCACTCACTGTCACTCTGCACTCACTCTGCATTCACTGTCACTCTGCACGCACTCTGCACTCACCCTGCACTCACTGTCACTCTGCACGCACTCTGCACTCACTGTCACTCTGCACGCACTCTGCACTCACTGTTTCTGAACGCACTCTGCACTCACTGTCACTCTGCACTCACTGTCACTCTGCACTCACTGTCACTCTGCACTCACTGTCACTCTGCACTCACTGTCACTCTGCACGCACTCTGCACTCTGCACACACTCTGCACTCACTGTTTCTGCACGCACTCTGCACTCACTGTCACTCTGCACTCACTGTCACTCTGCACTCACTGTCACTCTGCACTCACTGTCACTCCGCACTCACTGTCACTCCGCACTCACTGTCACTCCGCACTCACTGTCACTCTGCACTCACTCTGCACTCACTCTGCACTCACTGTTACTCTGCACGCACTCTGCACTCACTGTCACTCTGCACGCACTCTGCACTCACACATGCAACAGTAATGTAAAGCTCTCAATGGACCTTAATCGGAGCGCGTTTCTGATTTAAAAGGCTGGCATGAAATAAATTAAGCGCATGTAAATTAGAAAGGAAAAAAAACGAAAAAGCTATTAATATTGGGATAGAGTTTACGACATGCAGAAACCACACAGATTAAAGATGCAATCTGGCTGGGGACAAATGCCCACAGGCAAGACAGCAAACTAGAGAGCGCTAGAGTAAGAGTCTTCAAGGAACAAGAGCGGACGCACCGTAATCTCTTGGTGCTCACAGCTGCTTGGAAACTGTAATCAACGAACACGGGGAAATTCTCCGCATCACTGCCTGTAATTCTCTCCCAGCCTTCCACCAGCCCATCCTCTATGCACGTATGCTCATGTTACGCTTAATAAAATATTGACCTTCTATTCAATAAAAAGTGGTGCTATGTCCTTTATACAGCCACTCCATGTAGGCTCTGCGTCCCCACGCTCCAAGAGAAGCAAGGCACAAAATGTGCACTGCATTCAGAAATAATTTTTTTTTAAACATGCCCTAGCTGCGTAGTTGAGGTTCATTTCCGTCATAATGAAAACAAAAAACCCAACATGAAGATAAATCCTTCAGAAAGAATAACCTTAGCAATTGTGTGCAAATGGTGTGTGATAATTAATAGGAAATGTAATATAATATTAGGAGTGTGCGATATTTGCGTAAATTCTTTTGCAAAAAATACATGGAATTCTTCAATAAGTACACGAAATAACAAAAAAACATCGGTCCAGCATTTGGCAGCTGTTTTGCCATGTACATCCTCGCATTCATTCTTGGATACAAGGACATATTTTGCACTAAGAAAAAGTCGCAAAATCACGCGTGCACGAACAGCATCTGCACACGTTCTCTTTGCAAACCTTGTTTCCTGTGTTTATGCCATGGGATATTGACCCGAACAGAAGCTTCTTTACTTGATCTGGTCACGGTGTAATCACGTAATTGCCATGATTTCATCACAAATGTAAAGCAAATGCCAGAAATTAACTGAGATTACACTGTGTAACAGAAATTTCACCAGGACATACATAAAACCACAGAATTAGCGATAGCATCATAAGCGTGTCCTTTCACTGCAATTGCTTAATCCTCTGCATGTACACGGAAATCATTTGTCAAATATCAGGAAATGTAATCAAATAATGGAACAAAACAATTAAATGGAAAGGATAGCAAGGGTTATGAAAACATGTTCTTTGCTCACATAGATTGATTATGCACTCAGCTGTCTGTTGTACGTGCACCACAATATGCTTACAACGTGTGCAGTCTCCGAAGCTGTACGTCGTTACCGAAAGCACAGTGACAGTCCAGTATGCAAATAAACACAGTGCTAGGTGCTTGTGTGCTGACAAAATGGCCGTCTCTTCATCGCGGGCGCACTCTGGAAGTCAGGCAGCCTTTGTTTGGACGTGGGCGGGGCTCGTCAAAGAAACAGGAAGTAACTGCCGAGGAGGACGTCCGAAACATGCAGGCTTCACGCTGAAGTCCCGGGGCGCTTCAGAGAGACCGGGCGAAAGAGCGAGGGCAGACTGCATGGTAACAGAGGCAACACGGGGCTCCCGAGTGGTGAGGAGACCCCTGCGGCGTGCCAAAAGACGGCCCAGGAACCTGCACACCGAGCCGGTAAGTGAGAGCTTGCAGGCGGGGCGGGGCGGGGGGATTGTCTGTGCGTGTACTCTCGTGTGTGGGCGGCGGCGGCTGGGGGGGCGGGGGCGGCGGCGGCTGGGGGGCGGCGGCGGCGGCGGGCGGGGGGGGGGGCCGCCTGGGGAGGTGTAGTGTGTGTCTGTATGTGTGCGCTAGTGTCTGCCTGCGTGTGCATGTGTTGTGAACAGCCTGCTCTGTGTGTGTGTGTGTAGGTGCGGCGGCGGCGGCGAAGGGGGGGGGAGGGAGGAGGTGTGGCTGTGACTGTGATGTGCGCGGCTGTGATGTGCGCATGCGTGAATGTTGACGCGCGTGCACGCAGCTCAATCCACGCTCGTCACAGTTTTGTGTCCCTCATTCCCCGGTGTCAGGCAGCTATAAGTCTCCGACCCTGGACGCATCCTTCGGATGCGAATTCCAGGGCGAGACCTAATAAAATTTCTATTTAGCTCAAAGGAAAAGCTCCAACTAAAGGGACCCGCAGAGACGGGCACTAGTGGAATGCAGAGCTAAAGGACTCAGCACATCCTCCCTCGACAACAATGTAAACATGAAACAAAGTCAAGAACACAATTTGTGGTAATCAATAAGTGCAGAAATAATTAAACCAATAGCATTGATAACATAGACCTGTTTTTTTTTTTTTGCCAGAATTGAAGATAAATAAATATTGCAAAGCGCAAACCAACTAATAAAATGTAGAACATTATTATAATTCTGCAAATCCATTTTGGAAAAAAATTACATTTGCAGAAGTACAAGTTGTATCGTATTTTATATAACAATCAGATCCCCCAGGATATTGGGACATAAATTTGCAAATTTTGCAGCACAAAAATTGAAATTTAGCGGCACAAAAATGAAAATTTAGCAGCATTATTGCGGCACTTTATTTTACTCGTAATCATTCCTTTTCAGCCCTAAATCAATGGAGCCTGTTTTAGCATAGTATTCCTCTTTGACATAAGCATGTTTAAAGTTTCTGCAGCTCTACGGAAGTACAACTCCAATCTCCTAACTTACTAACCTTGTGGGAGGGGGCTGTATTTCTCCTGGGATGTTCTAGTGCCCGAGTGCACCCCTTGCCGGGGCACCACTTTCACCCTTCCCTGGGTTCAATCACACAGCCCCCCCTTCACTCCATGGGTGCAGTCACACAGCCCCCCTTCGCTCCCTGGGTGCAGTCACACAGCCCCCCTTCGCTCCCTGGGTGCAGTCACACAGCCCCCCTTTGCTCCCTGGATGCAGTCACACAGCCTCCTCTTTTGTCGCGTGCACTGAATCCCTTTTATGGGTAGTGCTAACAAGACTGACATCTCGTAAAAATCATTCTTCAGAACCAGGTTCCCTAGTTCCAAATTCGGCAGCTCTGACCATGGTGTCACATCCCCACTAAACATTATACTGCCCCACTGAGAGAAACTTGCTCTGCCCTCAACTATAACCCAATTGTGCCCTGCTACAAACACCTGGATGAAGCTCAATTTAAATTACGCACTAGACAAGAGCAATATGCTGCCTACAAAAAAAAGTAACATCATCCTGGAAAAAGCAAACACTCCTAGGGAATGTAAAATTAAGTAAAGCATGTGAAATGTAAGCAGGAACAACATGGTTACTTTAACGCTTTTACACTCACTATTCAGAAATCAGTGAGTGCTTTTTCCTGAAAAGTTAAGAAAATGACTACAGGGCACGGATTGGATCCATTTTAATGTCCATTGCTTATATCCTTACAGAATGTAAGCAGTACAGCAAAAAGACAAATTCCCTGAACACTGAGCTGCAGTACACATTTTGTTTTCCAATCCACGTGTTGCAGTGCCTCCAGGATTGGTGCACTAGCTCCCACGTCCTACCACATGTAAAATGTGGTTGGAGGTGTTAACACCCTATTATCAAGGCAGGCATTGGGAGAAGGAGACCTGCGATAAACTCGTTTATCGCAGGTCTCCCAACGCCTGCTTTGATCAGGTGTTAGGCATTGATAACATGGGGGTGAGGATCATAAAGCTGAATCCACCCCCCTCCACCCATGTTATCATGGCACACATTAACGTGTGAAAACAACGCTTGTTATCATGCGCTAATGTTCCCTATTGCTGACTATCGCCGGATTTAATTTCGCCTACATGTTGCGCATTGATAATTACGCGCTATCACGGCGATTAAATCCGGCGATAGCCGGCGATATGGAAATGAGCGATGTGCTTTTATTAACGCACATCTTGTTAATATGCCCCAGAGTCCTTTTCCTTCTCGGCGCGCCCCGCCCGTCCCCGTGCTGGGATCCTAATTTTTTACATTCTTTCCAGTCAGCCTGCAAGCTGGAGAGCAGAGAAGCAATACTTTCCTTTTCTCGTTTCTCTTTCATAACTATTAGTAATCGAGGAAACAGGCAGCTAATACGGCTGTACAACGCTGTTTCACAGGATGACGTATGCACGTGTAGCCAATTAAATGGCTTCATTTTTTTATGTCTACCAGGATATTTTTTTTCACGGCTGGTTTGTTAAATATCGTGGCCGTCGCGCTTGCCAGCTGATTTCGTGATTTTTTTGTGAAGCGCGAAATCGCGAAATGCTGTAGGGACTGAACAATACCAGGCCGGTGCCTTTCTGGTCTGCAGATTTGTAAATGAACAATGCAAAGTCTCAGCCTTGGGCATCTGAAGGGTGAAAACGTGACACAGTCAAGAACTACAAGACACCCTGGGAGCTTTATGTTTTTCTGCATCTTCCACACATTTCCATCAGTCAGTTCCACCACCTGACTACCCACTCTGATGTTTACATGGATTCTGAAAGTGTGGAGGGTCCTGGCCTTGATATTATGTGTGATGCTCCCTCATGCCCAATACCACTTCCTCAGATTAGAGTGCGATAGAAGGAGCTGTATCTAACTTTAAACCGTGGACCAATAGGAACTTCTCTTTGAGCTGCGGGTTGTTTTTTCCATGAACCAGCTGGTCACGTATCATTTGACCGTGAAAGCACTGAGCCGCATATTTACAAGGGAAGTTGTGGAGTGAGGCGTTAGCCTTCCTGGCCGATTCAGAAACGCAGGGCTGCATCATATTTGTTAGAATATGGTGCAGCCCAGCATTTCCCCCTGCACTGACGCTACACCTTGCAGCCTAGCAGCAATGCCGGCACTCTTGCACCATTGTACAAGGGTGTCTGCATGCAGGGGAAGATTATTTATGTGCAGGAAGGTCCCTCTTCCTGCATATAGGCAATCTTTAAATGCCGTTTTGCAACCTCTATGTGTGCTGAATTAAACAGGACCTGCCTGTAAATGAACAATCATTGGCCTTTTGCTGTTTTCATATGTGCTGCACAATGCAGTACACATGAAAACAGCAAAAACGAGGAGAAATGAAACCTTTCTCCTCATTGCGCCAGGGTAAGACCAGGTTTTCCCTGTTCCTAATTCTGGCACTGCCTCCTATTTACGCCTCTCTTATAAATAGAGGGCAGTGTCAGAATTAATGGGTGTTGCGGTGGAACACCCACATTAACACCCATTGCCCGTCCCGTTCACGCTAAGTGTAGTGTGAAAGGGGGCCTTATTTAGAAGGCAACGTTAAGCCATGGTAAACGGCTTAACGCTGCTTTGTAAACAATGCAAAACACTTATCACCACAGGAACGCCGTAAAAAGTGACGTTCCCATGGTGATAGGGGCTTGTAAATATGCCCCTTAGTATTATACTTTGCAGCTAAAACTCTTATTTCATTTACATACTAATCTACTGTCTCTATAGGCAATTGCCCTTACATAAAAAAATATGCCTAGCAATCACCTCATTAATGTTTTAAAAAAAATTCAGTTCCATATGCTTATGCACACTTTAATTCTTCTCTAATAGCAAAGTCAGTAAATGTTTTAAAATCCTACTACCGAGGCACTCAAACAATGTTCTAACAAAGCTAATTTCCATTCATCTGTATAAATATCCCCTCCTGCAGCCTCAGCGTAAGCCTCAATATTTCCCATCCATTTAGACCTATCCAAGCTAGGCTCACCTGGAATCCGCAGAAAGAGCCAGCGCTCCTTCCATAGTTTCACCATTGTTTTCAGTGCTTAATTTGTAAAATATTAAAGTGCCAGGGCCCTGACCAGGAGGTCACTGCAGCTTGCACTTCCCATTGCCACTGTTATCACTGCCAAAATAACTACTAATCATTTCTCTTACCTGCAAGTACGACAGTTCAGATTATTCCAGGTCCCCAAAGCTAAAGAAATGACTAGGTATTAGTAATTTTTTATGTATATTGTTTTAATAAACAACCGTAATTCTGCTTATCTCTAAATTAAGTGAGCAGCTCCACCATGTGGCAGACTATCATAAGTGCAGAGTTGACAATAAAGTGCCAGTGCGGAGCACAGGAAACCAATTAGGTGCCAGTGCTGAGCACTGGAAACCACCGGCTCAAATTAAGCACTGTATTTACTCTATGTACGTTTAGAGCGCATCACTGGTAATATGTGTTAGAATAATGAAGCTGTCACGAAAAGAAGTGAAGAGATACATCTTTCTTGCACCCCATGCTGGTAACTTTCCTTTCCACCATTCTACCCAACCACAAATACTAAGGTCCTTTCAAGGGGTACCACGCAGAAGCCTGGCGCGAGGACACCAGGGAATGAGTACGAGGGAAAGTTGGACACAAGGACCACACAGGAAACATACGGGCACAGGAAACAATACAGGGACCTGAGAAGGCAATACAAGGAACTTTTACAGGTAAAACATAGACAGGGGTGTCAATGAGGTCACTACATTATAATGCAACATTTTCATATTTTCATTTAAAACCAGACTACAACAATATGCACACACTAAATGGAAAGTTTGTGCATCACAGTTTTGCATCGCCGTTCAGATGCATTCTGTTGTTGGTTCCACTGAGGTAAAACTTCAGACAAATATTTATGCAGTGTCCATCAATTAATCACTTTAATTCGGTTCAAAGAACCATAAGGGTACAGTAAAAACAGTAAAATCATGTATCACATACAAAGGTGAGAACACTGGTGTATTGCAGTTACTACCATGATCAAGTCAAAACCATAATACTTATCCTTTGGAAACAGATACAGTATGGTATACGTCCATGCTCCCTCTAGTATCAAACAACAACAGCCTCAATAGGAGTGCAAGAAGTGGGCTCAAGAGTGGGCCTCGATTCCATCTGGATGAATGTTGTAAAACTTCAAGGTTCAAAAATAATAAAGTGCCTAGTGCATGAAACCCTTAAAAAGGCACATGAAAGTAAGGGGAGCGCCCTTGTGGCGATGAATTCTCGCTAACACAGTCGCCCTCATGTTCCAGATTAAGAACCTTGAGATTGAGTACACAATACTGCTCCTATTGTCTGACTTGCAGACTCTTAGTGTATGTCGTCTGTCTCTGAGCTCGAGCAGCCGACAGAGAGGGATAATCCAGCGAGCGTGCTGCTTGAAATAGGCGCTGCATGAAAATAATAAATGCAAGTCATTCTCTTCGACATTGCAGCCCACAGGGCACAAGGTGGAAGAGGTGGAACCTTTAGACCAAGAACCAGTAAAGGAGGATATTGGCAAGACCCCTAGCCTGAATTTCGTAAAAAAAGGTTCGCGAGAACAGGGCATAAATGTAATCCATAAATTCCTCAAATTCTGGGGCGCATTTTAAAGACAAATCAGAATCTGTTAGACTTCCAGAAACACCAGTTGAAAGTTTGGAGCAGTAAATGCTCTAGTGAGCATGTGTCCCTGACAATTTTCATTTTTTTTAAATAAATCCCTATGCAGGCTAAGGGCTGCCCAAGTGCCAGCCCTGGACTGCAATGTCTGGGGACCTGAAGAGACCTCCAAGTCATGACAACATCAGCGTCATATTTAGAAGCAGTCCCGGGAGTCTAGGGCATAAGCCCTGTGTCCCCGGGACTGTCTGTCAATCACTGTTATGTTATGTTATTGGTGGTTTTGTAGCGCGCTCAATTACTCAGGAGTATCCAGGCGCGTAAAGATGCAGATAGGCAACAGAAGAGCTAGAGAAGTTAAGGTGTCATTTTAAAGAGGTGAGTTTTGAGTGCTTTTTTAAAAAGATTGAAATTCTGAATGGCGCGTAGCAACGGAGGAAGGGTGTTTCAAGCGACATCCGCTTTCATGGTGAGTGACCACCAAGACGAGTGCGTTTGAAGCGCGGAACAGCCAGCAGGTGTTGGGTGGCTGAAGGTAGGGAACGGTTGGGTATGTACCGGGAAAAGCGTTGCCTTAGGTACATCGGCCCCTGATCATGGATGGCTCTACGGGCAATAGTGAGGGACTTAAAGAAAACCTGTTGAGCGACAGGGAGCCAATGCAAGCTGCGCAGATGTTGCTGGACGCTGGACTTCCGTGAGATGTCGAAGAGGAGTCTGGCCGCTGCGTTCTGTATGATCTGTAGGCGGTTGATTAGGTAAGCCGGAATGCCAATGAACAGGGCGTTAGCGTAGTCGAGGCAGGAAAGAATGAGGGCCCTTGCCACTGTTTCTTTGGACGTCCTCGGAAGCAGGGGAAAAAATCTCCGGAGAGCTTTAAGGGTACCAAAGCAGCCGCAAGTACGTTTTTTGATATGCTCATCAAATTTTAAGTTTTTCCCGAACCATACCCCCAGGTTTTTTGCTGGTTTGCCAACAGAACTAGGGTATGGTACATCAGGTGGCCATTAAGATTCTCTGAAGTTGAAAGGGAACTGCCCGTAGAGTAGTATTTCCGATTTATCTTCTTTGCATTTTAACTGGGCAAGAGTGAGCCAGTTGAAGACTGAGGAGAGGCAGGTCTGGACCGATGAAGTGTCCAGATCTGTACCCGGCCAAGTGAACAGCAGCTGTGTGTCATCTGCGTAGGCAATTATTTTAGCGCCTAGTTCTTTGGCCAAGAAGATCAGGGGGTCAGGTAGATGTTAAACAGCAGTGGGCTTAATGTGGACCCCTGTGGCACCCCGGTGGAAAGAAGCTTAGCCGAGGAAGAATAGGAGGCATCCACACCTGCTGAGTCCGGTTGTCCAAAAAAGAAGTTAGCCACTCCAAGGCAGATCCAGTGATGCCAATGGACGCCAGCCGGGTGAGCAGAAGCTGATGAGGTACCGCGCTGAAAGCGGCAGAGAGGTCTAACATTATCAGAGCCGCTCTGCCGCCGGCGTCCAGGCACTCCCTGATGGCTTCAGACATTTCAACCAGGGCTGACTCGGTGCTGTACGCAGCACGGAACCCAGATTGAGCAGGGTGGAGAGCGTCGGAAGCTTCAACAAAAACATCCACTGTGCATCCTGAAGTAACATATTTAAAAGTGCTCTAGTCTCTTGTATGCTTTTAACGTGCAGGAATATTTCACTTAAGTCCATCAGTTTATTTTATATCACTATATTTGTGGAAGTAGATTATTAATAATCTATTGGTGCAGGGTCACCTTTCGTCCACCGGTTCTTAATACGTAAGGAGGAATCTACACTTGAGCAAAGTTCAAACCATAGGTCATTTAATTAGCATTCTTGAATGGGGCCTTACCCGACAAGCACCGTAGAGATACTCAAGAAGAAAGCTTACCGAACAATGGTTTCATGGGTTTTTAAAGCAAAAGATCACAAACAAGAGACACCCAGAGGTAAATAGAACTTTGGGAAAAACACACAAAGGAGGTCAGAATCGACTGCCTTGGTGCCTTGTGCAACTGTTGCGTCCTGAAGCTGCACAACAAGTTAACTTTACTTAAAGCTTTACCATTGTCTGAAAACCCTCGAGCAGATGCCAGCTGTTCTTTTGCGCTGATTCTGCATGTTTGCACAGCCTTCAATGTCCCAATCTAGATATAAAGATGCAGTGTCAAGGATAGAGCAGCGCTGGAATCAGGGCAGATGTGAAAAATGGATGAGGCATAGCTTAATTAAAAAACGAGAGAATCAGAATTGACATTTTAACGGTTCTTCCTTTTCAGCCTATGCTGAATCTATTTTAAAAGTACATGTATTAATCTTTGATATCAATATTCATAAATCATTTCTCAATTCAATTCATGAACATTGACTGGGGAAGGTTTAATACTACTGCAAGTATTTATACAAGTGGTACATTGAATGCAGCAGCAGCAGGTGAGAAAGATGGCTCCTATAATTACTATTCCCATTACTATTCCCATTAATAATTTCCAATCCCAAGTGAAAATACGTCCCTGTAACCATTTGGACCACAACCACGTTCCTTGGTCTTGATGTATCTCTGCAGCTATTTTATGTAATGGGACCATCATAGCACTTTTACCTATCAAGTTGATCCCCTTTGGGCCTCTCTGACAGAGCTTGCCTCCGAGTCGGTGGGGCATCTGTAAGGCAATTACTATGGACTCCCATGCCCTCGCTGCCTCTACCGCCTTCTCAGTATTATCCCGTATAGCCTGTTGTAATCTGACTATTCTCTCACTCTGAGCCCCTTTGAGTAACTCCGACTTCTACCTCTCTACCCTGGGCCCTCGTCTTGTCTTCCATTGAGTCGTGATCTCTCTTTTAGCTAGTATGAGGCCTAGATCCATAAACTTACTCGTGATTCTTGTTTTAGGAGTGTGCGGAAACCAATGCAATAAACAGGTGCAATGTCAGCCTCTATGTGGTGCTCCGTAACTTCACAAAACAAATCGACTACCTCCTCCCAGTATGTTCCTAACTGCCACAGCTCCACATCATGTGGTGTAACTGTGCCCCCCCATAAATTACAGCGTGGGCATTGGGCAGTACCTGTGTGAAAATATTGATTAATCTTAGCTGGGGTTAAATAAGCCCTATGTAATATAAAGAAGTGTATTAATTTAAACCTAGCATTTCTTGTACTTTTCCAAGCCCTTCGAACCAGCTGCACCCATGTCTTTTCTGGTATTTCCTTCCCGAGATCCGCTTCCCACTTTCTTTGTAAGTCCTAAAATGGTTACATGCCGTCTGTGATCAACCGCCTGTAGATACAAGTTACAGCCTTAAACGTCCCTGCAGCCATTACCACGTATTGACACACCATAGTGGTCCGCGGTTCAGACAGCCCTTCCCTCCAATGACTTGGTATCGCAGAGAACAGAACTGTATGCAACAAGTAGTCTCCTCGTGGAAGATCATACCTGTCTCTCAGCGTCTGAAATGGTAATAATACCCCGTCCTCGTACAAATCTCCCATCACTTGGATACCCATCGACTCCCAATCTGCCAGCACCGTCCAGTCCCCCCCATGCCTGAGAGCAGGACACATGCTCAAAGGAATCTCCAGGGCGTACAGGTGAATAATCCCAGCTCTACGCTGGCTCCGGTTCCAACATTGTCGCAACGTCCTTTCCTCATCGGTGAGTGAGCCTAGACGCAAGGGTTGCTGAAGTATGATAAATGACAGCACATGGAGCGGGAGCCACCTTCACTCTGGGCCAACCAGGCCCCTAAACTCTTGAGCCACCGCCTGAGTGAGCTACTGCAATTGAGCAGCCAAGTAATAATGTTCGAAATCTGGCATGCCAGACCCCATCCGCTCTCGGTCGCATCATTGTAGTCAAGGCTACCCGCCTCCTACCGGTCCCCCATAAAAAAAACACTAGCCATGTAACGAAGCTGCCGAAAGACTGCCCCCAGTATCCAAATCAGCAGCATCCTAAAATAATATAGCAGACGGGGGAGCGCCACCATCTTTAGGAGGGTCACCCTGCCGGCTACCGAGAGTGGTAGAGCACTCCAAAAAGCCAGGCTACCTCTCAAGCCTCTTAAAGCCCTGCCTACATTTCCCTCCAGCAAATCGGCAGGTGAGGGATAGATATTCGTTCCAAGATAGGGCAAGCAATCGGGTTCCCACCGAATTCCCGCCACCTGTACTGTGGCTGCTGCCGATGGAATCACTGGGAAAAGATAAGTCTTCCCCCAATTCACCCCCAACCCTGAAATCCTGCAAACACCCGGAGCAGGTCCATCGCCCCCTCCAGTGCCTCCTCTATATTGGCCAGGAAAATAGGTAGATTATCGGCATATAAAGATATATGCTGCATGTCTCCATGCAACGCTAGTCCCTAATAATGTTGCCCCAGCCTAGCGTGGGCGGCCAACGGCTCAATGTCCAATGCAAATAGCAGTGGAGACAGTGGCCATCCCTGTTGTGTTTCCCGACCTACTGAGCGGGGGGGGCGAACCACCATCCCTGTCCATACCTGTGCTGTCGCTGCGCTATAAAGCAACCCTGTCCATCACATAAACGCCTCCTCAAGGTCGAACACACACATAACTCAAAACAGGTAAGGCTCCTCCAGGCTATCAAATGCCTTCTCTATGTCCACCGAGAGTACCGCAGCAGTGGGAGTATCCCCATGATCCTCATCCAGTATGCGGAGGAGGCGTTGTATATTAATTTCTGTATTCCGGGACGGGATAAAACCCGCCTGACCCCGGTGAATCAATTGTGCCATATAGGGTAGGAGCCTAGTCAGCAGAATTTTGCTTAATATTTTGTAGTCAGATGTCAGCATAGACAACGGGCGGTAGACCGTCCTGTCTAAAGGATCTTTTCCAGGCTTCTGAAGTGGTGATGATGATAGCCTCCCATGTGGAGGCTGGAAGCTTCCCCATTGTCTGCACCTCCTTATAGACCGTCAACCGTTAAGGAGCTAGCAAATCGATATAGCTGGCGTAAAACTCTATAGGTAGGCCGTCTGTGCCCGGTGTTCTATTACGTGCCATGTGTTTATGGCACCCCGTATTTCCCACAAAGTAATCTCTTGCCCCAATAAATCTGCTCGTTCCTCCTCCAACTGGGGTAACTTTATATCAGCCAAAAAGTCCTCTAAGGCATCGTCAGTATGCCCCAACCTGCTCCTCTATAAATCACCATAATAGTCTAAAAACAATCCATTGATCCCTCGCTGAGTATAAAACGGAATACCCAATGAAGAATTCAACGCTAATATAGGCGTACCTCGAGGGGTTGGGTTGGCTAACCACGCCAGCAACCTGCCTGCCTTGTCCCATTCCGCATGCGCCTTTGCCAGGTAGCCTCTATGATCATAGCGACGCAACCTCTCTACCTGGATCGCCACCCCCTCTCTGGCCTCAGACATTTCCTCCTGCATCCCTGGGTTCTCAGGTCGAGCCCTCTCCGCTCTCCTCGGTCATTGTTCTGCTGAGTCTACTTCCTGCAGCAGTGTCTTCTGCTCACCCACCATCTTGGTAATGCACATTCCCCTCACCGCTACCGTAAAAGCGTCCCATTCCAGCGCTAAGGTAGATGCTGTCCCCTCATTTTCAGCAAAGTATTGTGTAATTCCGGTTTCTATTTCTGTGCGGAAAACAGCGTCCTCTAGTGCCTCAGGTTGCAGACGCCACATCGGTATCGCAGGTCTCTCTTGTGCCCACCGATCATCAGCAATAACGGATTATGATCTGATATCGTCAAGTATTCACTATGTGTTACTTTCGCATGTACATCCGGTGAGCACAATATGGCATCCAAACGCACATGTAGGTCATGAAATGCTGAGAAGAAAGAGTAGTCCCGTTCTTCTGAATGCAGCATTCTCCACGCGTCGATTAACCCCCACCTATCCTGCCAGTCCCTTCTAAATTTAGATATTCTGTGTATTGGGGCTTCGGGCAGCAGCGGATGCGACCTATTCATGTTAATATCAGTGATCGAATTGAAGTCTCTGCCCATTATCACAGGGCCATTCAGGTAAGGTGCCAATTTACCCGACAAATGACTGAAAAAGGCCGCCTGATCTACATTAGGGGCATATATGCTACACAATGTAACGTCCAATCCATTCAGCCACCCCCACCACCACAAACCTCCCATCCGGGTCAGCTAACTGACGGGTCATCTAAAAGGGGATCCCAGCTCTAATCCACAGTAATGTTCCCCTAGCAAAAGCGGAATACGTTGTATAATACACCCGATCCCGCCATCTGCGCTGCAGTCCACTGCCCTCCGTTCCCGTAATATGGGTTTCCTGCAGGAAGGCTAGGTGTACCCCATAAGCACCAAGTAAGCATGTACCCTGTGGCACTACCCCTTTGTGTGCATCCCCCTAAAATTCCATGTTATACATTTAAAATCAAAAAACAATATTTGAACAAATTCAATTACAGACCACAATGAGTACTATAAGTTTGATTCCGATGTCCAGCCGGACATGGAATATTTTTTTCATAAATGTAGATGATTTTGGAAATTAGAAAACACACAATAAAGGGAGCACAGTCCTGTACCCAGTATGAGGGAAAGAAAAAATCAAGAGAAAGGTAGAAAACAAATTAGATTTTCAGGCAATAACTTTTTGGAGCAGAACGTGGTTTGTATCTTAATATATAGTACTGCAAGCTCAAAACGTCAGTGGTAGCAATATAATAACACAATGGTACAATTGCGACACTGTATGTGAAAGACTTTCACATACAGTGTCGCAATTGTACCACTGTGACCTCTTTATTGTGTGTTTTCTAATTCCAAAAATCTTCTACATTTATTAAATAAATATTCCATGTCCGACTGGACATCGGAATCGAACTTATAGTACTCATTGTGGTCTATAATTGAATTTGTTTGAATATTGTTTTTTAAGCTTAGGACCACTGTTCCTCATAAAAATTAGTTACCCGCGGTCCAAAGCGATCTTATCGGGTCCCCTTGTTTTGTTTAATTGATACATTTAAAAACAAGCATTGTCCCCATATTAGTCGTCTTCCCCTTGGAACCTCTGTACTATCTCCATGGACACACCGGTGGCCCCTATTTCCCCAAACAAAACTCGCCAAATTCCACAACAACCCCACCCCAGAACAGGTCCTAACAATCCAGCATCCATCCAAACACTCAACTAAACTGCCTCCCGGTAGCTACCAGGGAGCCCTGGATACAACAGTAGGGAAGATGCCTAAGGGCCTAGTGAATCCGAATTTGAGTATCTCAACCATCTCGTGCCATACCCCACTCCAAGTAAGGCCACAGCCATTGCTGTAGCACTACAGTCTAGGGGAGCCCCACCCTAAGGTCACCACCCCAGCCCATACGCACCCCGCTAACATCATCTCACTTTCCACCACAATAATGAAAGGGAACATTATTAAGCAAGAGCACCCTCCAGTCCTCGGAAAAGTTTTACAGTACTACGCATCTGCGATCTCATCAGCTGTTCCAGGTGTAACATGAGGCATTGTGCCACTCGCCAAATCTGAATCCTCAGTGACCGTTCCCACTGATCCCTTTTCAGAGTCCGTTGCCCCCCTCGTTCTGATCCCCATTCTTGAGAGATCTCCGTCACTACCTGTAGTGCCATCGACCTTTCCTTCTCCGTCTGTGACACCGTTTTGCTTCTGGGAGCCGAAGCGACGTCTTCTGGGAGCCGAAGCGACGTTTTCCAGGACGCCGCGGCCGAGGAGGGCGCTGCGCTTTTCCGGCAGGCTCCTGGCCACGACCAGCCTCTCCCTGGTCCGCTCTGTAGGATTCCACCAAGTCCCGTGCATCCTCAGGGGTATTATAAAAGAAGGTGTTACCGTCCATGGCCACCCTCAATCGTGCCGGGAACATCAGAGAGTACTGTAATCCTTCTGTACGGAGTGCTTTCTTGACTTCCAAGAAGGAGGCCCGCTGCACTTCGAATGTATAGTCAGGGAACAACGTCATGCTACTATTATTCACCTTGAAGGGGCCCACGGGTCTCTGTCTTTGTAGTGGAGCAGGCGTGCTACCACAGGTCTGGGAGGTTGCCCAGGTGTCAGCGGACGTGCCGGCACCCTGTGTGCTCTCTCTAGGGTGCAGAAAGGAGATGGCAAATTCTGCCCTCAGCCAGGCCTCCAAATAGTCCACCATACTGGATCCTTCCACTCCTTCAGGGAGCCCTACCTTGTGCCCATTGTTTCTCCTGTTCCACCCTTCAGCATCCTCCGCCCTCTTCTCTAGTGCTTGTAATCGATGTTGCACGTCTCCCATCTATGCCTCGAGCACCTTCTGTGCCAGGTCCAGAACTTCCAGAGCGGCCTCCGTTTGTTTCACTCGGTCCGCCAGTTTCGCATGGTCTGCGGGAAGGAGACCGAACCCCATCAACACCTGTGCTATATCCTATTGGAGGGCGTCTCTGGTATCCGTGATGGCCTTTAGTATCACCTCCACTTGCTGCTGCATCAATCCCCTCCGTTTGTAACTCTGGTGCCTCCTGCTTCCGGTGATACACCGCTTCGTCTTCTTGCTTTGGGGGTGCTCCCCCCTGCTTGCCCCCTGGCTTCCCCATTGTCGTCCGCTCCGCAGGTCGTTCGTCTCCTCCGGTGTGCTGACATTTCTCTCCTTGTCCTCCGTGCTCATCAAAGAGGCCATGCAATGGTCACTGTTGCGGGGTATCCTCTCCTCTACTCCGAGTGCGGGTTGACCACCACCCAATTCGCAGTCCATGTAAGGCACTCTCCTAGCGCCTCATCGGTATCCGTTGCCCTGGTCCTTGGTGCACTCGTCCACTCCCCTTGTTCGGCAAGTGCCTGCACCCTCTGGTCCCCACTGCTATATGCAGGTACCGGAGCCGATGGTCGCGGTGGCCCCACCCCAACTCTAACGCTCCAGGCTCAGGGCCTTATCTGCTTACACAGCACTGTCCAGCTGCACAGAATTTACTGGGCTCCCAGCCCCCGCTCGCCGACCATATCCTCTTACAGACTGAAGCCTCTGCTTTCCACCTTAAGTACCACACTGGTGCCAGTAGAAGGAGGTCTTTACCACAATGCCAGCCGGGTGTGGGAAGGGGGGTTGGGGTCCATCTACGCTCTTCTGCCGCAGTTATTTTGCCCAGGTAAAATGACCAACCATCCTCCTCATTGCCCCATGATCTCTGCTCTTGCCGCTCCTCCGCATCCACCTCTACTCGGCAATGGCAGTGTTCTCAGGTATTCCCACGTCCTCCTGCATCTATGTCCCGGGGTCTCTTCCTATTCCGCCACCATCAAGGTCAATCCTTTTCTAGCCCTGCAAATCAGGGCTCCTCAGCAGCATTCTTTGCCTCTAGTACCAGCTAGCGAGAGCTTGAAGAGTCCTACTGTCCCCAATCGCACTATGCGTGCATGTCACAAAATGGCGGCTCTTTCCACCAGAAAAGCCGTTTGCCGTCCCCGTCCTTTATTCATTGCAGGCAAGGCTCCGATCAGCAACTCCCAGTCCCGGTCTGCGAGGCGAGTTTGCGATCGCTGCTCCACTCCTCCGTCTCCACGACTGCTGCCCCAGTATCGCTACTCGCTGCGGGGGTCGGGTCTCAGACTGCTTCTTCAGCACCCGCCGCTCCTAGGAACGCTGCTCTCACCCACATCACAGATCCGTGCCAGAAACCACGCCGCTGGTCTTCCAGGGCGCGGCTGCACGGTATTCCGATCTGCCATTCTGCCGCTGCACTTTCGAGGACCACTGCAATTCAAATATGTGGGTCCACACTCAGCGCCATTTTACCACCGCTCCAGTCACACTCTGCTCAGTCTTGATCTCCGGATCCAAGCAGCATCTGTATTCCAGCCGAGGGCCTACACGGGCATCCCCGGAACAGCGCAGACCGGCCCCAGGTGATTTTTAGGAGCAATACAGGCTCCCTAAACAGGAGAAATGCCAGGGTCGGCATGGAGCTCTCAGCTCACGCGACCGTCCACATCAGCTCCTAAGTCACGCCCCCAAACAGTTACTACGGATGATGTGACATGCTCCACCACGATTGGCGAGTACTACATCAAACACCATTCTGTTTTGCTAAGTTACAATCCTTGTAATTTGGAGCTCTTCTGTGATATTACCAAGAGCCATTGCTGTTTGATTAGTTACTGCTTCTATCACTCTGTCAGATGTCTAATCTTCCTACTATTTAGGGCTGCTGTAATGCTGCATCAGTTTGATCTACTTCATCATTATTTAGAGTTCTTTTAAGTCTATTCAAAGAAATGTCATTAAACAGTTTCTGGTCTTTGTGATAAGATGCAGGTGCTAAGAACACAGGGGGAAGCAAAAAGGACACATAACAGATGCCGGACCAACTGACTGGTAAATGATAATAACCTTTGTTCCCACAAATGAAGTAAGTGTTATGTGAAGATAGGAATCTACTATTGTTCGTTCTTGTGATATTTAATACCATAGTACAGTCACTTTTTCCCACTGGGATGCTGCCAATGCTGCTCACACAAAAATCAGCTCGGGCTCTGGTAACAGCGATAACAGGAGGTCCATCACCTTTGGCTGTTCGAGTATTAGAAAAAACAAAGAGAGTAAATGAGGCTTGCAACGCTCAATTCAATAATGGTGATCTGGGTGATGATCTGTGGCGTGCTGGGGAGGTGTCGCTGTCTGACCCTTACAGCGTTTGTAGTCACAAAGTCTACTACAAAGCTGCCCCAACAAGGGGGAAGACTCCTCCAAGCACTGCAAGAAAGACTGAATGCGTCTTATTCAATTGAACTAATTTAATAAAGTTTTTGAACACAGATGATTTACTGTGTATTTTTTCGTTGTTTCGATGTCAACACATTGTTTTCATGGTTGCCAAAAATCTCAAACATATTGTCCAATACATGTATCAAAGTCTACGTATCCCAATGCATTTCGGGCTATCCTTCAGCCCTTCATCAGGGAATTACTCTACAAGAAGAAAAAGGAAATGGCTGACAGCCTGAACGTGGTATAATGATAATGTTATATATGCAGGGTGAACATCATTCACGGGGTGGCTAAACACACGTGATTGCAAGACAGGCTATAATATCTGTGGACTTTCATGCGTATGTAAAGTGAAAATGGGTGAGAAAAAGGGATTGTGAAAAAAATGAAAATGAAAATAAACTGCATGCTGGTACGGGTTACAAATATGCGTGTGACGAGTATTTAGAAAATATATCCTAACAATAGTGACCAAGAACGCGGTGATTAGATTAGCAGAAAAACAGGTGAAGTGGAAACCGTATGTCCCAAAGATAGTGACAAAGAACGTGGTGATTAGATTAGCAGACAAGCGGGTGAAACAGAAACCATAATCCCTTGTGTTTAGCAGGCGTGTTTATAACAACATTGGTAACTCACTGGTACGTAGCCAATGCGAGTCAGATAACCTGTAAGTACACAAAAATGCACGCGAGCGGTTAGCGCTCGGTGATAAAAACTGGAAAGTACATTAAAGAGGTCCTCGAAGCGAGGTACTTACAAAAGTGTGGTACGACTCCGCGTGGTTTTGTTAGACGATATCCCTCTGGTGAGCTAACGTGTGGAACCCATTCGGGAGGGCAACGCTATGCCGGTGTGACGGCTAATATAAACACTATGGATGGACTAAACCCACAGTAATGGGCGCCATCTTGGAATGGTGAATGTGTTGGTTAGAGTAACAAGATAGAAAGAATCGAGAGGAACGCTAGTGAATGAGTTACAAAACCTGGAGGGAACCAGTAATTGGCAATGGTGATAAGAAATACATATATAGTTAAAAAGAATTGGTTAATGCATATAAGAAAACATATAGAAAATGAATATCTAGAATCATATCTGATACTACTATATTAATGTCCAACAGTTAAATGATAAGTCATAGATAGCATAGGAATTCCATCCTATCATTTAACCCATACGGTTGCATCGTTGCCATATAGCGGATCCAGTAGTTCTCACGTTTCAGAAATGTATTTTTGTTATGTCTAGTAGGTTTGATCTGGTCAAAAATCAAGAATTTCAGTTGAGCTACTGTGTGATTTTTCTCAAAGAAGTGTGCTGCTACTGTAGACTTGATGTTTTTTGTGCGAATGTTACTTTTGTGCTCCAGGATACGAGTTCGAATCTTTCTCTCTGTATGGCCTATGTAGCAGGAGCCACAGGGGCACTTCAGCATGTAAATGACGTTTGAAGAGTTACATGTGGCATTGACTTTAAGTTTCACTTGATGTCCTTTCATGGGATGGTTGGTAAAGTTCCCTGGTATGACGTTGTTGCAGTTACTGCAGTTATAGCATTGCAAGAGTCCCTTATATGTTGGAGTTTCTGTGTAATCACTTGGTCTCGTGAGGATTTCTTTGAGGTTGCGTCCTCTGGTGTAAACGAAAATAGGTGTTTGTGCAAAGATGTTATGGAAATCTGGTTCTGTGCTTAGAAGTGGCCAATGTTTTAAAATGATTTTGCGGAACTGATTGCTGGTGACAGTGTATTTGGACACTACTACCATGCGTGTATTCTCCACTTTGGGTTTGATGCGCAGCAGATCACTGCGATTGGCCTTCTTACAACGGACTTCATCATCAGAAGGAGACACTAGAACCCAGGCAAAACAGAAGACAACCCGTCCTGAACAGCAACAACAATCAGCCGGTCCATCTAACCCTGTGGTTCATTTTTTGGAGCAAGGCAAAGGACAACAATCTGACTCAGGCGGGCCAAAACCTGCAGAGGTGGAAAAAACACCAGTCGAACCAGATAAAAAGAAAGGTCAACGCAGGAAATAATGGATCAGAACAATCTTGGCATTAACATCTCTTCACATCAGCTTACTCTTGAGGAGACTCTCACCTTACAGAAAGGTCAATCATTTGTGCCCACCACACGCACTAATACATTGGAAGTAGAAGTAAGTGCTTTCAAATTGATACGTAACATACGTTTGAAGGACTGGGTTCTTTTGGACCCAGCGGTGCCAGGGCACAACACCTGAAACCTTCGTGGGTAACCTGCTCCGGCGTACAAGTCACAGAGACACGGGACACTTCCTCTGACGTCAAAGATTCAAGGTTTATTTGCTGCAGGGAAAACAGAAGTCACAGGAAGTACATCGAGTGTAGTTCGGGGAGACTGCTTCAAATTGGTTCTGTGGATCGCTCCTTTTATACAGTTTTTACCCATAAGACAACATGGTACACAAGAGTTTACAACCCGGTTCCCACCATCATCCCCCAGAGGGGTCGCTTTGGTCGCTTTCAAACACATGAGGTCCGGATCACAAGTGCGGAAACATTTGGCGGTTCCCAACTGTAAAAACCCATCTTCCCACCATTAGCAAATTCCAATCAGCAGTAAAGTAGATTGAAAATAGAAACAAAGACAGGTGCAAAGGAAGACGGAGACAGTGGGGAGATCGGAAAGGGTGTAAAAAGGGGAGGTGTCGGAAAGCACGAGATACAGGCATCAAAGGGACGTGCCTAATGAGATGCACGGCTGAGACAATAAGCCTGTGAGGCAAGATGAGCCTCGAGCGGCGCCACCTGCCTTACAGTAGCATCCCCCTCGTCATAAAGACACTTACAAAGAACATGTGTCTTCCGCAAATATCTTGGGAGTCCCAGGGTCGCGAAGCGGACAGCGTCCGTTCGCTGACTACTTGAGGGCAAGAGACAAAATGGATGCCGTATCTAAGATGGAACCCGTGGGTACAGATGAAAAACCCACATAACAAACGAACGGTTTAAGTTAGCACAGCGAAACTGCGCATACTTACCAAACTCGTCATTTGCGGTTCATAGATACCAGACTCGACCATATTCGTGCGAGTCGAAAACACCACTTACAATTGTCACGGAACCTCAGACGCTCCTTTTGCCCTCATGTAGGCAAGCACTAGTCGGAATCATATTCGATTTCATCAGACCATCGAGATGTTGTTGTAGCATAGCTCTGTCCAATCGAGTCCCCTTGGTAACAGATGGTTGTCTCATACACGTTGTAGCACAGAGGCCACATAAGGCAGGACCACACTGCACACAAAGGCAACACGTGAACAGGAACACTACCACAACTCCGATGATCATCAGAATCTTCCAACCCCAAGTCGACATCAGGCCCCAAAACCACCCAAGTAGCGTCCAATCCCCTACATCCACGTGTATGGATTCGGAGATCTTATGCAACTTCGAGATGGCTTGATAGACAGTAGGAGCATTATCTGGGATGAAAATGCAGCAGCTCGAATGGATCACCTTACATACCCCACCGCGATCCGCTAAGACGACATCTAAAACCATACGGTTTTGTAACGTCATAAGCCTCTCCGCCTGAAGTTCCATGGTGATATTACCAAGGGCACTGGCAGTAACATTAGCTGTCGATTCCACCACTCGAGTCAACTGTCTCAGGTTCCTACTATTAACCATAGGTCCCCAAAACGGGAGGAAACCCTTGAAAAAGTCTCCTGCCTCTTGACCGGCAGTATCTTCTTCGCTAATTATGCCTCGTACAACTCTAGTCTTATGATAATCGGCATCTACAGTAAACGTCGGAGGCAACAAATTTGCAATGAAACATGTACCCATAAAGTCTGTGGGCAACCATGTGTATGCACGATCATGACAGATAAAGTAAGTACCCTTGGCAGCCAGAAACACAGGGGACGGGGTCATTGGCACAACGTAGGTTTCAGTGCAAGCACTGTCTCCAAATCGGGCTTGCGGACTTTGGCCACGACCCATGAGACACAAATTACCAGTGTGGGGTACGACCCATATTGGAGGCGAGCTTTTAAGCTGCTTTTCACTAGTGAACATACTGTATTCCCCTCTACTGAGGACCCTATAAGCTCGTACCTCTTCTTCAGGGATAAGAAAAGGATCATGGATCTCATCTTCCATATCCTCTATTGCCATTGATAGCAGCTTCTGATACGAGGTAGGACCAGAGTTGGGGGAACGTGGTTCTCGATTGGGGTGGAAACCCAGTGCGCTTCGAAACATTGTTTGGAATGCTCGAGCTGACCCTTGGGAACTATACGGTAACACCAGATACGGAATTCCCTTACCCGTAGTATGTGGCATCAACCCACACACCCAACAATTAGTAGTGTTAACCACTAACTGATGCTGATGGAGGAGCTGAATAAAGGAATTGTTGCGGAATTCTACACGTCTAGCCTGCTCGTGTTCCGGTAACATGTGAAAGGAATGAGGAGAAGCAGTAGTGGTAAGATTAGGGTGAGGAGTAGGAGTAGGGGTAGCAGATAAGAAGTAGGACATAGTGCAATACACCCCACCCGTCAAAAATGCAGAAGCAGTCAAAAACAACATAAACAGTTGGAATATAAAACATTTAGTACGACTGAGTTGCTGCAGCTTGAATCTGTATGCCTGAGCTCCTTCCAAATCATTTAGCTTCGAAAATGCCATTCCCTACGACCGTCCGCAACGTTTCTTGACGCACTTCGTTCTGTGCAGCAATAGTCAATCCCCAGGAGTTCCTAGGAACCGACGGCCTTTAACCTAACGTCAAGACCTACTGTCCAGAAGGAAGTACGCGCGCGGCCCTACGGCCCTCAATACACAATATGTATATATATTAGCACAATATTTCTCAGCTGTGGAAGGAAAAAGATACAAGGAAAAAGCTCGACATATGTACAAAAAATTTCAATGATATGAATGTTCAAAATTGATCATGGGAAACGAGGATATTGCAGTTGTCAATTTACAGCAACGCAAGAAAATTTTATTTGTCCTTAGTGTGAGATCGCAAAGAATATCGATGTTTCCCAGGACGTGTCTGCTCGTCGAACAAAGGATCTGTTGAAGAGACAGCGTCCTGCTGATCAGTTCGTTGTTCTGGTCTTGCGTCTTTTGCTGACAAATGTTCAACAGTGGCTTTCTGCTGCGCTGAGTGTTCTCCAACAAGCTGTGCGTCGCTAAAAGGTACAAACGCCGGCAATGTTTCTGTTTCTGTTGACGCAATGCCTTTCCTTACCCACGGGTCTGCCGGCAAAGGAATAGGGACTCGCTTACAATGGGTAGCATGTACCCAATTTTTCCGCCCCTCGAGACGAACGGCAGTCCTCGTGGCCAGGAGTACCTGGTACGGTCCGGTGAATCGGGGGTCCAGATTATTCTTGCGTGAGAAGTTGCGGGTAACCACCCAATCCCCGGGCTGGAGCTGGTGGCCTGGACCCTCCGTCTGCGTTGGCAAGGCGTCGTAAACCTGTTGGTGAATTAACCTCAGTTTAGCAGTCAAGTCATGCAAATAATCAATCAACATCGGATACTCAAGATCAGAGAATATTCCTGGCCTAGGAACCCCCCACACATTCGCAGGACGGCCGAACACTATCTCATAGGGACTAAGCCCTATTCGGGAGTGTACAGTCGCCCTAGTTGACAGTAATGCTAGAGGCAAAGCGTCAGGCCACGAAAGACCAGTCGTAGCCTGAATCTTCGCTAACTTTAGTTTAAGGGTGCCATTGTACCCCTCAACCAATCCAGCTGACTGGGGATGATTGGCGCTATGGAATTTCTGATTAATTCCAAGGCCCTTACACACGCTCTTCATCACACTTCCAACGAACTCACTTCCATTATCTGACCACACAACTCTAGGCATTCCATACCGAGGAAAGTATTCCTTCAGTAGGATTTTCGCAGTAGACAAAGCAGTATTATCCTTGAGGGGATAGGCCTCGATCCATCGGGAGAATGCGCAAACCACAACCAAAACGTATTTCAGGTTATTGCATCGCTCCATATGGATGAAGTCCAATTGGATCACCTCAAAGGGATACGAAGGAGGAGCAAAACTGCCAGGGGGAGTTGGGGTTCCTTTGCCAGGGTTGTACATTAGACACACCATACAATTCTTCACCAGACGTTCAGCACACTTTGTAATGCCATCATTCTTCCACACATCGGCCAACAACTTGCAAATGCCTTTCGCGCTAATATGTGCTAACCCATGTGCCATTGTCACAACGGCCAGCACATACGCATCAGGCAACATCCATCTTTTCTGATCCGACAAATCAATCCAACAACCATTCGCATCCAACTTTCCCGTACTTTCTTTCCACTTCATCTTTTCAGTCTCAGTGGCCTCATTCTGAATTGCTTTCACACTCTCAAAAGTATCTACACACATACTTGATTCTGTAGGTCACATACATTCGAGTACTAAGGTTCCGGGCAGTCTCCTTAGCAATCTCATCTGCAAACGCGTTACCACGACCAACATCATCCGTCACTTTACGATGCGCACTACATTTAACAATCGCAACTTGTGCAGGCAACGTCAATGCATCCAAAAGATCGTTCACAAGCTGGCCATGCTGTATTTTCGTGCCATGCGACGTCAAGAAACCACGCTCTCGCCACAATCGTCCAAAACTATGCGCTACACCGAAGGCATACTGGCTATCGGTGTACACATTCACACGTTTCCCTTTTGCTAACACACATGCTCTAGTAAGCGCAATCAGCTCTGCAGCTTGGGCAGAATTCTGACTCAATCTTGCAGTCTCAACAACAGTGTTCAATGTTACAACAGCATAAGCAGTAGTCACATCGCCATTCGGCAACTTAAAACATGACCCATCCACATACAAAGTGCCGTCCGGATTTTCCAATGGGGTGTTTTTAAGGTCCACTCGACCCTTTGTTTCCTCTTCCGTCCGCAAGTAACAGTCATGTTCTGTTACTTCATCTGACTCTGCACTAATTGGTAATAAAGTTGCCGGATTTAGGACATTACAACGTTTTATCTGAATGTGGCTTGCCAGAAGCGTCAATTCGTACCCAGATAACCTCGCACTCGTCAAGTGCTGAGTTTTCGTACGATTCAACAGAGTATCGACTGCATGCGGAACCATCACCGTAAGCATATTATCCATGACCAATCCTGCTGATTGTCGGATGGAGACCGCAGCTGCCGCAGTTGCTCTCAAACAACTCGGCAATGCTCTAGCTACTGGGTCTAAGGTCGAGGAAAAATATGCACATGGACGTTGCTTACCACCAAAAGGTTGCGTTAAGACACTCAAAGCACAACCTTCCCTCTCGTGAACATATAACGTAAACGGCTTACTGTAGTCAGGGGTACCTAACACAGGAGCCGAACACAATGAATCACGCAGATCAGAAAAACTTTTCTGACATTCTTCCGTCCATGGTAAAGGAGTTGGAACATCCTTGCACGTAAGAGCCACCAATGGTTTCGCTAGCAATGAAAAATTAGGAATCCACTGCCTGCAATATGACGTGATACCTAGAAAGGCACGCACATCTCTTTGGGTTTTTGGCACAGCCATTCGCGCAATCGCTGCAATTCTCTCTGGGGTCAATCTCCTTCCCTCCTTTGACAATAAGTGACCTAGATAGGTTACTTCTTGACAACAATATTGGAGTTTAGAAGGTGACACCTTATGATTTAACTCACAGAGATGTTGCAGCAACGACACCGTAGCAATTTTGCAAATGTCCTGAGTATCAGCAGCCACCAATAAGTCGTCGACGTATTGGATTAAGGCCGCACCAACCGGCAACCTAAACGCATCCAGTTGTCCCTTCAAGGCTTGACTGTAAATAGACGGACTTTCACAGTAGCCCTGAGGAGCGCGTTTGAACCGGAAGCTACGCCCACCGAGAGAGAAACCGAAAAGGTCCCTGCTCTCTTCGGCAATCGGGATGCTGAAAAACGCATTTTTCAAATCAATCACCGAAAACCATGATGCAGTAGCTGGAATCAGAGTCAGTAGCGCCGTGATGTCAGGCACAACAGGAAATTGAGGAACCACAATTTTATTTACCTCCCGTAAATCGATAACAAAACGATAAACAGGCGGTTTTGTAGGATCAGTACGTTTAAGAATGGGTAGTACAGGGCTGTTGCACACGTTTCCCCGAGTCTCCTCAACAACATCTTTCTCGATCAAATCATAAATGATCACTAACAGTGCTCGTTCACCATCAAGGGAGATACGATATTGGGGAATACGTGGCAGCCGCACATTAGCTTTCAACTGAACAACATAAGGGGAAATATCAAGTAGGCCCACATCATTTGGACCCGTCGCCCACAAAGACACAGGAAGAGAATTCAATTCCGGTGGGAGCTTATCGAGAGACAGATACATAGGAGAGACAACCCTCTCTCCTAACGTAAGCTTTACACCCGCAGGAGAACAATACAATGTCGCATACAAACGTTTAAGCAAATCCAGACCCAAAAGATTTTCGCCACAACCAGTGGTCAAAATCAACGGAGCTTCGAGCTCACGCGTCCCAATTTGAAGGGGCAAAGGGCGTGAAACTGGATTGCTAACGGGGGCGCCAGAGAATCCAACGGAAACATTTGTTAAGCCAGACAAAGGTGCGCCAGGGAGTTTCGAATGCATAATAGAACTTTTCGCTGCACCAGTGTCCAACAGAAAAGGCTCAACGACGCCCGATGTAGCAACTGCGACGTAAGGCCCTCTCTGATCAACCGGAACTGATACCACTCCCTCCTTTTGTCTTTGGCTGTCCTAGTAATTACTGTCGTCAGTTCCCTGATCGACGTAATAATCATCTACATTGTACTGCGCAGATCGTCCTTGCGATGATCCACGTTGATCAAAACAATTGTTAGAACTAGATGAATTGTCTGAGCGATCATTTTGAGCACCACGACCTCTACCACGTGATGCCTGCTGTGCACCACCACGGCCTCCTTTGGACGAATTACCACTATTACGTTCATTCAGAGCAGGACAATTGAATTTGATGTGTCCCTCTTGTCTACAATAAGCACATTGATTATACCCTAACGAGGATCTTTGGAGAGAGGAATCGTTACGCGACTGCGATCTATTCGATTGAGACTGCGACCTATTCTGTTGAGGCGCATTCTGATTGGAACGCGGTGGATACGCTTGTTGCAACAACACTTTAGTCTTCAGCTCTTTTGTCTTTTTGTCAGCACGGTCATTCTCTTCTTTCTCCCTATTTTCGTAATATTGTGCCGTAGCCAATATCTGAGCTGAAGTAGAAACGGCCCATGCACTTTCCGAATTCTTTAATTTATAGCTCAAATCGGGCAACAAGTTCGACACAAATTTATCCACGAACAACCTCTGTCCACCCTCAGTACCCATATCCTGTCCACTATGATCAATGAATGCTTCTTCAAACCTCGTAAAGAAGTCGGAAACACTCTCATCTTTCTTTTGTTTACAAGCTGACAACTTGTCCCAATTTACCCTCGTAGCTGGCATAAGCGTTTTCATTAACGTAATAATTCTTTGAGGGAGAGCAGTAATCAATTGATCGGGCTTAGTAGCAGCCACATGTCCAGCATCTGCTGCCGTAATGGCAGCCCAATCACCACCTAATACATTTGCGTGATCTTGGTGACGGATCTTAGCCCATACCGGCTGCGGTACGACGTTGCCAAACAACATGTCGATATCGGCAAGATTCATCACCGTAGCATCCACGAGCTGCGATAATTCCTTATAATACCCTGTAGGATTTTTACGAGGATCGGGCAAAGATTGCTTCACCTGAAGCACTTCCGATCGTTTCCATGGAAGGTGTATCCATACTCTCTCAAAATGTGCCGGTACTGGATGGGCAGCATTAGTATTATCAGCTGGTACCCAAACCGGTGGAACTTCGCGCATGGGATATTGGCCAGACTCGTCTTGTTTTTCAATATCCTCAACAAACAGTGCATGAGGAATGGGAGTGGGACGAAGGGATAGCAACTGCTCAATAGCTCGTCGGACATTAGTATCTACTATCAGTCCGGTTGCGAACTGAAGCCGGAGGTTAGACAGGGCGGTCAGCACCTCGTCAGGCGCATTAGCCGCTATCTGATCATGTAGTAACTTACACATTTCGTCAAACACATATCTCTGAGTTGGTATGTTGAATTGACTAAACGTTTCAAGAACAACTCGGGGTGGATTTCTCTGCGGATTGTCCATCCAACCCATCGCCATATTATATAGCGCAGCGCGTTCCCTGTTACCAGGAAGCTGGCTACGTCTCTGAGGACCATCAGAACCAGCAGACCCAAAAACAGGTCCAAGCGACTGAAAAAAACTTGGTGCAATAGGAGAATTGCGGCTACGAGTAGAGGGAGAGAGATAAGACACAGGACTAACAAGAGAAGGAGTGGAAACAGTAGCAACAACGGGGGTTAACAACACAGGAGCAGTAGCGGGAGCAGGAGTATGTGGAAGCGGAGGAGCAGTAGGAATAGAAACAGACGAAGGAGCAGGAACAGTCGGAGGAACGGGTGCAGGTTGAGGAACTGGTGGAGGAACAATAGGTGGAAGAACAGGTACGGCAGGGACCACGGGAACTGCGGTACCCTGTACGTACGGAGGTGGCGACTTCATAAGATAGGACATTAAAGGATCCTCAACTGCCTCTTCCTTCTTATCCGACTCCATAGGTAAAGCAGGATAACATTTATCTATGGTCATACGCTGTAATCTCTCAAACACTTCCTTATCCTTATCCTCCTTATCACGCTGAAACTGCTCAGCTTTCTTTACAATGGTAGCAACATTATCTCGCTGACTACGTTTATTTTGTCTGATTTCTTTCTGTCGGGCTTCTTTGCGCCACAACCGAAAGGCATCAAACATGGCCGGCCTTGATTTACGTTCGAACAACTTCATCTCTAGGTTATCTAAGATCGACGCCTCGAAGCTACCGTGAGGTGGCCAACGAAGATCGCCGTCCTTCTTTGTATATTTAATCCAATAACCGTTAAAAGCAATCGGGCCTAGCCCATGTTTGCTATATAAGTCATAAGTAGGAGTTCCAACTGGAGGTATCGGACACGAGTCCTCCAGCAGGGAATCCGCACCACAAAGTCTGAAACAACTAAACAAAGTACTGCGACCAGGCATCTTGCACACTAGCCGAGTTTCACAAACTTCAAGGGTTACGGGATTTACCAAGTCCCAGCAAAGAACAAAACCCTCGGTTTTTGGCGGCTGCAGTCGTCAAACAAATACAACATCAAAGTACGCTAGCAAAGTGTCACCGACAAAAACACTCACACAGCGTGTACAACAAAGACACTCGCTAAAGTGTCAACAACCAAGGACTATGGGAGCGACCCACAAATACTTAACTCAAAGATCGATGGCGTCACCAGGAAGGCCCGTCTATCGTCTCGCTCTACCAAGGTCTACGCCAGGCGCCAAAACAGGTCTACAGTCAGGGCAGCAGTCCGTCGCAGCCGTCAGGAGGCGGGAATCTTCGCGGGAAAAGTCTTCGGGCCACTTATTTCGACAACAGGATCGATGAAGCGGGGTGCACCTTCCCTCGGAGATTTCACACGAAGTTCCTCACGATCGTCGGGCTTGGACCGGTACCACTGATGCAGCCCCACGTTGGGCGCCAACTGAAGGACTGGGTTCTTTTGGACCCAGCGGTGCCAGGGCACAACACCTGAAACCTTCGTGGGTAACCTGCTCCGGCGTACAAGTCACAGAGACACGGGACACTTCCTCTGACGTCAAAGATTCAAGGTTTATTTGCTGCAGGGAAAACAGAAGTCACAGGAAGTACATCGAGTGTAGTTCGGGGAGACTGCTTCAAATTGGTTCTGTGGATCGCTCCTTTTATACAGTTTTTACCCATAAGACAACATGGTACACAAGAGTTTACAACCCGGTTCCCACCATCATCCCCCAGAGGGGTCGCTTTGGTCGCTTTCAAACACATGAGGTCCGGATCACAAGTGCGGAAACATTTGGCGGTTCCCAACTGTAAAAACCCATCTTCCCACCATTAGCAAATTCCAATCAGCAGTAAAGTAGATTGAAAATAGAAACAAAGACAGGTGCAAAGGAAGACGGAGACAGTGGGGAGATCGGAAAGGGTGTAAAAAGGGGAGGTGTCGGAAAGCACGAGATACAGGCATCAAAGGGACGTGCCTAATGAGATGCACGGCTGAGACAATAAGCCTGTGAGGCAAGATGAGCCTCGAGCGGCGCCACCTGCCTTACAGTAGCATCCCCCTCGTCATAAAGACACTTACAAAGAACATGTGTCTTCCGCAAATATCTTGGGAGTCCCAGGGTCGCGAAGCGGACAGCGTCCGTTCGCTGACTACTTGAGGGCAAGAGACAAAATGGATGCCGTATCTAAGATGGAACCCGTGGGTACAGATGAAAAACCCACATAACAAACGAACGGTTTAAGTTAGCACAGCGAAACTGCGCATACTTACCAAACTCGTCATTTGCGGTTCATAGATACCAGACTCGACCATATTCGTGCGAGTCGAAAACACCACTTACAATTGTCACGGAACCTCACGTTTACGGCATTATTTTCACAACACTGTGCCTACAACCACACAAGAAGATGACATACTGAGAGGGCTTCGCCCCCACAGCACTTTTTTGGCTCCCCAAAGCCACAAGATCATAGACACGTTTGAAAACCTGATGAAGCACGAGATAACAACCCTTCCATTTCAGTCTTCCAATAAACTAAGCAATCTCTCCAAAAGAGAAATTAATATTTTGCAAAAATTGGCCAACAACACGTCAATAGTTTGTCAAACGGCCGACAAAGGAGGAGCGTTAGTAATTATGGATGCCACATACTATCATGAACAAATTGCTGAACATACATCAGACATCAACACTTACGCTCCACTCCAAACGGATCCGACTGGTGAGTACGCTGATATTTTAAATCACATCATCCAACAAGCATTCGACAATGTTACCATCAATGACAAAGTAAGATGATACTTGGTTCCTAATAATCCTACAGCACCCATCATGTACATGGTGCCAAAAATACATAAGCACCCTACCAAGCCTCCATTCCGACCCATAGTGTCGACGAAAGGGAGTATACACGAGACCATCAGTAAATTTCTTGATAAATATCTCTAACCTTTTGTACTTGATACAGGATCATACATCCGAGATACCACTGACTTTTTGGTAAAATTGAATATCTGCACTGACCAGCTGGAGGAACAGGAATTGCTACTATGCATAGTAGATGTACGTTCATTGTACACTTCCATACCTCATGACCTGGGCATAGAGGCTGTGGAAAAAGTTCTTACAAGATCCTCACTGGACGCTGATCTTCAAGTGTTTCTCATGGAACTCCTTGTATTCACGCTTTATCACCGCTATTTTACAGTTGATGGCAACTGGTTCCACCAACTATGCGGCACTTCCATGGGCAATTGTGCAGCTCCATCTTACGCGAACACATTTATGAAGGTATTCGAAGAGACTTACATCTTAGACAGCCATGCTTAGAAAACGCATGGCAAGTTATATCTCAGGTTCATTGATGATATATTTATTCTTTGGGCAGGCACCCACACCAGTCTTGTAGATTTCTTAGAGAATTGGAATCGCATCAACGACCGCATCCAATTCACAGACATGAGGGCAAAATCTCAACCACAATTTTCCGAAAACCTACGGATCGCAACTCTATATTGCATTTCAGGAGCTTTCATCGTCCTGGCCTCAAACTCAACCTGCCATACTCCCAACTATTGAGAGTTAAACGTATTGTGTCCTCCAACACGGAGAGTGAAAATCAACAAAGGCTCATGTTGGAAAGATTTAAAGCATGAGGTTACCCTCAGGAGATACTAAAAAAGGCAGCAGCCCGTTGTAAGAAGGCCAATCGCAGTGATCTGCTGCGCATCAAACCCAAAGTGGAGAATACACGCATGGTAGTAGTGTCCAAATACACTGTCACCAGCAATCAGTTCCGCAAAATCATTTTAAAACATTGGCCACTTCTAAGCACAGAACCAGATTTCCATAACATCTTTGCACAAACAACTATTTTCGCTTACACCAGAGGACGCAACTTCAAAGAAATCCTCACGAGACCAAGTGATCCGACAGAAACTCCAACATATAAGGGACTCTTGCCAAGCTATAACTGCAGTAACTGCAACAACATTATACCAGGGAACGTTACCAACCATCCAATGAAAGGACATCAAGTGAAACTGAAAGTCAATGCCATATGTAACTCTTCAAACGTCATTTACATGCTGAAGTGCCCCTGTGGCTCCTGCTACATAGGCCATACAGAGAGAACGATTCGAACTCGTATCCTGGAGCACAAAAGTAACATTCGCACAAAAAACGTCAAGTCTACACTAGCAGCACACTTCCTTGAGAAAAATCACTCAGTAGCTCAACTGAAATTCTTGATTTTGGAACAGATCAAACCTACTAGACATAACAAAAATACACTTCTGAAACGTGAGAACTACTGGATCCGCTATATGGCGACGATGCAACCGCATGGGTTAAATGATAGGATGGAATTCCTATGCTATCTATGACTTATCATTGAACTGTTGGACATTCATATAGTAGTATCAGATATGATTCTATATATTCATTTTTTATATGTTTTCTTATACGCATTAACCGATTCTTTTTAACTATATATGTATTTCTTATCACCATTGCCAATTACTGGTTCCCTCCAGGTTTTGTAACTCATTCACTAGCGTTCCTCTCGATTCTTTCTATCTTGTTACTCTAACCAACACATTCACCATTCCAAGATTGCGCCCATTACTGTGGGTTTAGTCATCCATAGTGTTTATATCAGCCGTCACGCCGGCATAGCGTTGCACTCCCGAATGGGTTCCACACGTTAGCTCACCAGAGGGATATCGTCTAACAAAACCACGCGGAGTCGTACCACACTTTTGTAAGTACTTCGCTTCGAGGACCTCTTTAATGTACTTTCCAGTTTTTATCACCGAGCGCTAACCGCTCGCGTGCCTTTTTGTGTACTTACAGGTTATCGGACTCGCATTGGCTACGTACCAGTGAGTTACCAACGTTGTTATAAACACGCTGTCGGGCGATCAACAGGCTCCAGGCAGAAACCAGCTCCTCAGAAGTGTAGACAGTGACCCCCTCTGTTCCCACGACACTACGCACTCTACTGTTATAGAATACACACAGAGCGAGCAGTGACGCCAGAAAAGAGAGAGACCTAAAAACCCTTAGGTCTCCTATTTTGAAGACAGGGTCCACAGAAGTTTTTATGCGAATAAGAAGTCGCAGTCTGCAGGGGAGAGAAGAAAACAAACATAAAACAGGTTACTAGGAGTCTATACAAACGGGGATGAGAAATAACTAACCTATGTGTTCTGTGCTGAGTGTGCTGCAAGGCTCTTACCTGCCCAACGTTTGTATCGCACCCAAAAGGTATCCACAACGTAAACATAAAATACGAACCAAAAATAGAAGGGTAGATGCGTAAGTCTCTCTTGCCAAAGGAAAGATTCCACGGAAGAAAAGAAAGTTCCGAACACAGTCTCAAACACTTCTCCACTCGAAGAGTTCAAAGGAAAGTGTTTTGCAGGATCGTGATGCTTCTCACCAAACCAGCAAGGCAAACACAACAAAGTTCACTCAATTGAATCCGTTCCCATGGCTTTTTTCACCAAGGAGCAGCAGCAGCAGCTGGACGATTACATTCGACGTCCTTTAACTCAAATAAAGAAAACTTTCTCGGCCGTTGTCTCGTCAGAGAACCGGCACGCCGAGAAACCACCGAATCCGGTAAGCGGGAGCAGGGGCACAGCGAATATCCACAGGACAGGGTAACGGCACACCTGTGATCCGCTAGCAGCGGGAAAAAATGGAGCGGTCCGATTCTTGAGTTCACCGCGGCGGGGGTTCTTTCACTCTGCCTCTTGGAGAAAGGATGACCAGGTAAATCTCAAGAGCCCGCGCAGCCGCGCAAGGCTCTGAAGCATGGAGGAGGAACAAACACGAACCAGTTCACGGGAGCAGGGATAGTATCAGTGATACAAGGGGCGGGACCCAGGCAGGAATCCACAAAAGAAAACCAAGCACCGCCGGTATGAGGAAGGAGGCATAAGAACCACCCAGACGGCCTCTGATTGGTGCATGAAGAACATGGTCGTTTGCAGAACGCCTCAAGGCATTCTGGGACATGTAGTCCTGGTTAGGCGAAATACACCCTACAACACACTCAGAACATGCCCTAAGAGCTCCGGGTCCTAACAGTACCCCCCCCTAATGGTCTTCTCACAGGTCTAGGTTTGGAGGGATTGAGCGCATGGAATCTACGCACCAGTCTAGGGGCATGAATGTGTTCGGCAGGTTCCCAAGTTCTGTCCTCTGGCGGGTAACCCACCCAATCAATGAGATACTGGAGTTTACCTCTGTGTCTACGTGAGTCTAGCACTCGTCGTACTTCATATTCACTTTCGCCTTCAATCATAACAGGGGGGGGAGGAGGTTCAGGGAGTATTGGGGCCACATAGGGTTTAAGAAGGGAAGTATGAAAAACAGGATGTATCTGCATCTCGGGGGGCAGCACCAGTTTGAGGGCAACAGGAGAGATAACTTTCAGTACTTCAAAAGGCCCAAGGTAGCTGGGTTGTAACTTACGGGGCCCTTCTATTCTTAGGTTTTTTGACGATAACCAAACCCTATCTCCCACTGCATAAACGGGAGCAGGTCTTCGATGTTGGTCCGCTTGGGCCTTCATGAGCTCTTTAGCCTGAGTTAGTTCTTTTGTCGCCTGCTCCCATATCTGTAACAGTGTTTGGTGATGGTCAAGAACCGCAGGATTTAATGTATCTGAAGGGAGTACTTCAAGAGGAAGTATTTTGGGATGATAACCAGTGGTAAAAAAGAAAGGAGAGATCTTGGAGGCTGAGTGGGTAGAATTGTTGTATGCAAATTCTGCAAGAGGTAGAGCTTGTACCCAATCCTGACATTTAGTAGTTATAAGACACCTGAGGTACTGCTCTAAGGTTTGGTTTGTCCTTTCGGTTTGACCATCGGTCTGGGGATGGTAGGAGGAAGATAACCTATGATCAATGTAGAGGGATTTGCACAACCCTTGCCAAAACCTGGAGATAAACTGGGGATCTCGATCTGATACTATGACAGAGGGTAATCCATGTAACCTGACAATTTCTTTTATGAATACTTCTGCTAGATCCATGGCGGAGGGGATCTTTTTCAGGGGAACAAAATGGGCCATCTTGGATAACAGATCGACAACAACCAGGATTGTGGTGTACCCCTGAACATTAGGCAAATCAGTGATGAAATCCATACTAATGGTAGTCCAGGGGCTGTTGGGCACGGGAAGAGGTTGTAATAACCCTGCAGGAACAGAATGTGAGGCCTTCTGGCGAGCACAGGTAGAGCAAGCCTTGACGTGTTGCTTAACATCATGTGATAGTTGGGGCCACCAAAACCATCGTTGGCAAAGGCTTTTAGTCTTGTTTTCTCCTGGATGACCAGCTAAGGGCATGTTATGACACCATTGTAGAACAAGGTGTTGTAGTTCTTCATTAGGTAAATAGAGTTTATTGTCATGATACCACAGATGGTCCACAATGGTGTTATTTGGATCCTGTAACCAAGTGACCGAATCTAGAGGTGCATAAGCCTGTTCTAATTGGTCCATGAAGGTATGAGAATCAGGGATGTTGTCTCCTAATGCTACTATTCTACTCTCTGGGATAAGAGGCAGGGGTTTTTCCTGAACCCACTTGTTCTCCTCTCCTAGTCTAGATAGAGCATCTGCCTTTCCTTGTCGTATTCCTGGTCTGAAGTGGATTAAAAAATCATATTCCCCAAAAAAGGCGACCCAACGTAGCTGTCTGGGTGTAAGGGCTTTGGCTGTGCGAAAGTATTGCAGGTTCTGATGATCAGAATAGACAGTGATCACATGGGGAGATCCTAACAGGTAGTGACGCCACTCTTGGAAGGCCCGTTTGATCGCAAGGAGTTCCCTCTCTCCGATGGTATAGTTTTGCTCTGATTGGGACAGGGTTTTGGAGAAATACGCCACAGGATGGAGAGTGCCTTTAAGGCCATCACGTTGTGATAACACACCTCCCACCGCGTATTGAGAAGCGTCCACTTCTAGAAAGTAGGGTTGTGTTTCGTCTGCATGTTTCATGATGGGCGCAGAAGTAAAACGGGCTTTAAGGGCCTGAAAGGCTTTTTCCGCTTCCACATCCCAGATGAACTCAACCCCCTTTTTGAGCAAGCGAGTGATGGGTGCTACTAGGTCAGAAAAGTGGTCCACAAACCTTCTATAGAAGTTTGCAAATCCTAAGAAGGATTGGATTTCCTTCACCGACTTTGGACTTGCCCATTCTAAGATAGCAGATATTTTGGCAGGATCCATATGTATTCCCTTAGGGGAGATGATGAACCCTAAGAAGGCTACACTATGCGTATGGAAGATACACTTATCGAGTTTAGCAAATAGGTGATGTTCCTGTAGTTTACTCAATATGGCTTGTACATGAGACACATGTTCAGATTCATTAGAGGAGTATATCAATATATCATCGATATACACGATGACAAAAAGGTCCAAATATTCCCGCAGTATCTCATTTATGAAAAATTGGAATGCTGCGGGAGCATTACACAGCCCAAAGGGCATGACGTTATACTCATAAAGCCCGAATTTAGTCCTAAATGCTGTTTTCCATTCGTCCCCTCTTTTGACTCTGATAAGGTGGTAGGCCCCTCTTAAGTCGAGTTTAGTAAAAATGGTGGCCTTCCTAACCTGATCGAGCAGTGTGGAAATGAGGGGAAGCGGGTATTTGTTCTTTATGGTTGCTTTGTTTAACACCCTGTAGTCCAGGCAGGCCCGCAGTCCCCCTTCCCGTTTGGGTATAAAAAAAATGGGGGAAGACACTGGAGAGGAGGAATGACTGATAAATCCCTTTGCCAACATATCCTGCAGGTACTCTTGTAGGTATTTGGTCTCTGTCTCTGTGAGCGCATAAATGCGGCTAACAGGTAAATCGGCGCCAGGTATGAGATCTATCCTACAATCGTAGGGGCGATGTGGCGGTAATGCTACGGCTTTCACATCATCGAAAACGTCAGAATATTGTAGGTATTCAGAAGGTAACTTGGCGCCATCAATCGTGGTTGCAGAGCAATACACCGGAGTATGCCAGTGGTTGATGTCTCTGTAACAATGGATAAGACAATGAGCAGAGCGTAGGGTAACAGTTCTGGCGACCCAATCTATGTGGGGGTTATGGGTCTGTAGCCAGGGTACTCCTAATATTGCCCCGAAGTTGGGTGTATCAATCAGGTCGAATGATATGCATTCGCTATGACCATTATCACACAACACAATGATTTCAGGGGTGTGGTATTTCAGCATTCCCGAGGACAGAGCAGACCCATCTACAGCTCTGACATTTTCAGGTATATCTTTCTTAAGGAACTGGATGCCCAAAGATTTAGCTAGGGTGATATCCAAGAAATTTCCTGTGGCTCCTGAATCCAAAAGAATAGCCATAGAATGTCGTCCTTGTGAAGGTAACACCAACACAACCGAGATGGTAAAGGGTTTGGGGATGGTGGAATAGACGTTGGCCACATGTTTAGAGGTCAGGGACAGAGAAGGACTTGGAAGAGGGACCTCAGTACTCCCCAAGTCACTTAGTTTCCCGACGGCATAGATTTAGTGTATGTAGGTATCCCTTCTCGCAAGGAATTTTTCGGTTTTACCGGACATTCTCGGGCAAAATGGCCAGCCTTTCCGCAATATAAACAAAGGTTCAACTTACGTCGTTTTTCTTTTTACAGGTTTAGTTATCAGGAATTTAGGGAGATCACCACGAGTTTTTTCACCCTTTCTCTCAGCCAGTCTATGATCTAATTTGACCACTAGGTCAATGAACTAAGAACAATTTTCAGGGGGATCTACTATCTGCGATAAGATGTCTTTGAGTTCGTCTTTCAGCCCCCTGTAAAACAATGAAGTTCTCTTATCGTCGGGCCAGTGTGTCTCAGTTACCAAGCGGTTGAAGGCGGTGATATAGGTCAACAAATCTTTTGAGCCCTGTCGCAAATTAAGGAGCTCATTGTCACTTGCCTGCATATACGTATGCCTAGAAAAAAGGCTTCTCATTCGCTCCTTAAATAGGGTGAGATTGTATAAAACAGGATCGTCATTCTCAACCAATGCTACCGCCCATGAAGCAGCGTTCCCACTTAAATAGGAAATAATAAAAGCAATCTTTGCCGCGTCATCAGGAAAAGAGGAAGCTTTACACAAAAACATCAGGTGACATTGATTCATGAATACCTTGAATTTCTGACTATCTCCGCTAAATCTTTCCGGCATTGCTAATGGTGTTTGAGGTGGGGTGACTACGGTAACTTGAACTGGAGATGTGGATGGGGCTGATGTGGAAGAGACCCCAGGGGTACTAGCACTAGCCGCTTGAAAGTGAGAAGGCTGTATATAGCTCCTTCTAGGTCTATCTTGTACCTCGGGAGTTGTACTTGCTTCTCTCAACCTAGTGTTTTCTTCCATTAATCTCTGGTTTTCGTTCCTCATCAATTTTAGTTCGGTTTGTAAATTCACCACTGTGGTAGCTAAGTCCCTTAGGGTTATCTCATCAGTCTCTCCCTGCATGCCTATGTCGTTCATGACTGTCTACACTCGGGAGGAGAGATAAACGTAGGCTTGGTTTTCTGTCGGGCGATCAACAGGCTCCAGGCAGAAACCAGCTCCTCAGAAGTGTAGACAGTGACCCCCTCTGTTCCCACGACACTACGCACTCTACTGTTATAGAATACACACAGAGCGAGCAGTGACGCCAGAAAAGAGAGAGACCTAAAAACCCTTAGGTCTCCTATTTTGAAGACAGGGTCCACAGAAGTTTTTATGCGAATAAGAAGTCGCAGTCTGCAGGGGAGAGAAGAAAACAAACATAAAACAGGTTACTAGGAGTCTATACAAACGGGGATGAGAAATAACTAACCTATGTGTTCTGTGCTGAGTGTGCTGCAAGGCTCTTACCTGCCCAACGTTTGTATCGCACCCAAAAGGTATCCACAACGTAAACATAAAATACGAACCAAAAATAGAAGGGTAGATGCGTAAGTCTCTCTTGCCAAAGGAAAGATTCCACGGAAGAAAAGAAAGTTCCGAACACAGTCTCAAACACTTCTCCACTCGAAGAGTTCAAAGGAAAGTGTTTTGCAGGATCGTGATGCTTCTCACCAAACCAGCAAGGCAAACAAAACAAAGTTCACTCAATTGAATCCGTTCCCCGGCTTTTTTCACCAAGGAGCAGCAGCAGCAGCTGGACGATTACATTCGACGTCCTTTAACTCAAATAAAGAAAACTTTCTCGGCCGTTGTCTCGTCAGAGAACCGGCACGCCGAGAAACCACCGAATCCGGTAAGCGGGAGCAGGGGCACAGCGAATATCCACAGGACAGGGTAACGGCACACCTGTGATCCGCTAGCAGCGGGAAAAAATGGAGCGGGTCCGATTCTTGAGTTCACCGCGGCGGGGGTTCTTTCACTCTGCCTCTTGGAGAAAGGATGACCAGGTAAATCTCAAGAGCCCGCGCGGCCGCGCAAGGCTCTGAAGCATGGAGGAGGAACAAACACGAACCAGTTCACGGGAGCAGGGATAGTATCAGTGATACAAGGGGCGGGACCCAGGCAGGAATCCACAAAAGAAAACCAAGCACCGCCGGTATGAGGAAGGAGGCATAAGAACCACCCAGACGGCCTCTGATTGGTGCATGAGGAACATGGTCGTTTGCAGAACGCCTCAAGGCATTCTGGGACATGTAGTCCTGGTTAGGCGAAATACACCCTACAACACACTCAGAACATGCCCTAAGAGCTCCGGGTCCTAACACACGCCTGCTAAACACAAGGGATTATGGTTTCTGTTTCACCCGCTTGTCTGCTAATCTAATCACCATATTCTTTGTCACTATCCTTGGGACATACGGTTTCCACTTCACCCGCTTTTCTGCTAATCTAATCACCGAGTTCTTGGTCACTATCGTTAGGATATATTTTCTAAATACTCGTCACACGCATATTTGTAACCCGTACCAGCATGCAGTTTATTTTCATTTTTTTCACACTCCTGTTTTCTCACCCATTTTCACTTTACATACGCATGAAAGTCAGTCCACAGATATTATAGCCTTTCTTGCAATCACGTGTTTTTAGCCACCCCGTGCAGGATGTTCATCCTGCATATATAACATTATCATTATACCACGTTCAGGCTGACAGCCATTTCCTTTTTCTTCTTGTAGAGTAATTCCCTGATGAAGGGCTGAAGGATAGCCCGAAATGCATTGGGATATGTAAACTTTGTTACATGTATTGGACAATATGTTTGAGATTTTTGGCAACCATGAAAACAATATGTTGACATCGAAACAACGAAAAAAATCATCTGTGTTCAAAAACTTTATTAACACCTTCGCTGCTAAGGCAATTCCCGTCCTGTGCTGGAAATTGCTATTTTTCATTGTTTTATGACGAGCTGGGCTCGTCATCAGCACACGACCACTGTGCACCATGACGAGCCCAGCTCGTCATCAGCATCGAAAGGGTTAAATTAGTTCAAGTGAATAAGACGCATTCAGTCTTTCTTGCAGTGCTTGGAGGAGTCTTCCCCCTTGTTGGGGCGGCTTTGTAATAGACTTTGCGAGTATTAGGAAAAACATATCTTGTGGAGGAATTTCCTCTGCGATACTCCTCCTTTTCCCATACAGTTGCTTTGGCCTGTGGAAGACCTTCATCATCAGGGTAACAGACCTTGTTTACTGGGCATTGAGTCTTCCAACATCAGCTAGAGCAATATTACTAATTTCAGAGCCCCACATAAGCGCGAACCAGGCCCTACAAGAGCCATTATGTAACAATGGCAGGGGAATGAGAGACGTTCCTCTTTTTTTCTGATGGGCTAGCATCATTCCACATACCCAGCAGTTGGTAGTGTTCGTACCATTATGAGTATGATGTAACATCTGGATGAAAGTGTTACTGAGGTACGACATCCGGTGTTTTTTCTCATGATAGGGAAGAGTGAAGTAATAATGTTCCTTGGGGACAGTAGTAGTAGCGGGCAATAGGTTTCGAGCCGGAATCACTTTCTCCATTGTCCAAAAAACTGCTGCCAAAATTATCAATAATATGATCAAAGTCACCATACACAGAGTCTTGTCATTACTTTGCAGCTTGGATCCCAATCTCTGCATTTCTCCTTCTCAGTATCAGTACAACCACAGGTCTGAGAGAGACCCAGGCTCCACTGAACATGTATCACAACACACTCTGAACCTAGTTTAGCCGATTCTGTGATCCTACTGTATCACAGCCGAACCGTTCCACTAATTACTACTGGTGCTCTGGTATCTCTATCTGCTCCTTCTCTTCCTTGGTCAAAAAGTGTACCTTGTTGCTGAAGGCGTAGTCTGATCAGGAAACAAAGTGTCTTCGTTCAGAGGAGCAACACTTTTCTGTAAGATGTCTTTCGGATAGTTTCTGCCTTCTGGCTGGAGAACAGTTGCTGGGATTCGTTTGCAGTGGGCTACATTGATCCAATTGCATCTGTTGGTGACACGGACAGCAGTTTGAGTCGCAAGCAGGATCTGCTCCAGATTCTTCCAGCAAGGCTCCAAGTTCTTAGAGCATTGAAAAGTTTTCACCAACACAAATTCGCCTGGTTGGAGACCATGGGCCGGACCCTCTGATTTGTCTGGTATAGCTTCATGCACCTGCTGATGAATCAGAAACAGTTTTTCAGTCACGTTTTTTAGGTACTCACTTAAAACAGGGTACTGTATGTTTTTAATTACATTTGGCCTTGAGGGTCCCCATACATTCATAGGCCTTCCGAAGACTATCTCATAGGGAGAAAATCCAATCTTACTATGTGGGATGGCAGGAACATGTAACAAGGCTCAGGGCAGGGCATCTGGCCAACTAAGGCCCGTGTTGCTTGTATATTTGCTACTGTCAAATTCAATATGGCATTGTACTTTTCTACCAGATCCGCTGCCTGGGGATAATTAGCGGCATGAAACTTCTGTTTTACCCATAAACCCTTCATTAGGTACTCTATTATCTGGCCAGTAAAGTGGGGGCCATTGTCAATTCATAGGACTCTACAAACCGCAAAACGGGGGGAAAACGCCTTTAACAGAATTTTAGCTGTTGTCAAGGCTGTGTTGTCTTTATTGGGATAAGCTTCTACCCACATACCAAAGGAACAAACCACTACTAGTACATACTTTAAATTGTTATAGCGCTCTAATTGAATGTAGTCCATTTGGAGTGCTTTGAAGGGAACCTGAGGTGGGGAAAATCCACCAGTAGGGGTTGATACTCCCTTCCCAGGATTGAGCAGTAGACATATCATGCAATGTTTAACCAAATGTTCAGCTGTTTTTCGAATGGGCTTATTATGCCAAGCCTGTTCTAGTTGGGAGATGGTGTTTTTAGCACAGACTTTAGCAGGTCCATGAGCCATAGTCACAAGAGATAATAAATAAGCATAGGGCAACTTCCATTTCGACATATCTTTTGACCTCCAACATCCCTCATCATCTACTCTCCTTCCTTTTGCCATTCTGCCCTTTCTTGTTCAGTAGCTGACTGCTGTATTTCCTTAATTTCTGTATACATGTTTTCCCATCTTTCAGCTTGAATTCGTAGTGCATATATTTTACTTCTGAGTGCATTTGCAGCATCTCGTGCAACTTCATCAGCAAAAGCATTTCCTGTCCCACCATGCCTGTAATTTTCTTGTGGGCACTACATTTGATAATGGCTACACTCTTTGGCAATGTCAAGGCAGTAAGGAGACTATTGACCAATTCGCCATGTTGTATTTTAGAACCATGGAAGATTAGGAATCCCTGTTCCTTCCAAAGCTTGCCAAAATTGTGTGCCACACCAAATGCATACTGCCTGTCCATATAAATGTTCCCTGATAATCCCTGACTGAGTTTGCAAGCCCTCAAAAGTGCAATGAGTTCAGCTGCTTGGGCAGATTTTTGTGGAATTCGAGCTGTTTCTACCACAGTTTGTAATGTGGTTATGGCATAGGATGCAGAGGTGGTGGTGCCATCGGGTAGTCTTATACAAGAGCCATCCACCCATAGTTCTCCCTCAGGATCTAAAAAAGGTGTATCTTTAAGATTTATTCTTCCTTTAGTTTGATCTTCTGTTAGGAAAATACAGTCATGCAAATCATGAGTTTTTTCATCTGGCAAGGGTAACAATGTAGCTGGGTTCAATGTAAAACATCTCTTGAGTGTGATATGAGGTGCCAAAAGTGTAAGCTTGTATCCTGTGAGTCTAGCGCTAGTCAGGTGTTGTGTCTTGGTCTGATTAAGGAGTGCATCTACGGAATGTGGTACCATAAGCTTGTTACTCAACACTAGCCCTTCAGATTGTCGTATAAAAAATGGCTGTGGCAGCAACCGCTCTAAGACAGCCTGGAAGTCCTCTGGCCATTGGGTCCAATACAGCCAAAAAATAAGCACATGGACGATGTTTACTACCATATGGTTGTGTTAAAACTGACAGTGCACTTCCTTCTCTCTCATATACATATAATATAAAAGGCTTAGCATAGTCTGGAGTGCCTGGAGCAGAGCAAAGGGATGCACGTAGCTGCTGATATACTTCCTGACATTCAAATGTCCATGGTAGAGGAGAGGGAGTGTCTTTAGTAACATGGGACAAAAAAGGTTTGATGATAAGGCAGAAGTTGGGGGTCCACTGTCTACAGTTGGAAGTTATACAAATAAGTGCCCTGACTTCTTTTTGAGTACTTGAAATGGAAATTTTTAGGATAGTTTGAATCCTTTCTTTAGTCAGAGTGCGGCATTCCTTAGACAGGAGGAGACCTAAATAAGTGACCTCAGATTGACAATATTGCAACTTATTCTTAGAGACTTTATGTCCTTTTGTAGCAAGATGATGCAATAGGGCGAGAGTAGCCTCTTTACAATGTTCAACTGTGTCCGCAGCTTGCAAAATGTCAACGACATATTGCACAAGTGTAACTCCTGATGGCAAAAGAAGTTCATCTAACTGTCATTTGAGTGCCTGACTGTAAATGCTGGGACTTTCTGTATAGCATGGTGGAACCCTACAAAATCTAAATGAGCGGCCCCTAAATGAAAATCCGAATAGATATCTACTGTTCTCATGTATAGGAATAGAGAAAAAGGCATTTTTGAGGTCAATAACAGAAAATACAGTGGCTGTAGGTGGGATTAATGTCAACAAGGTTATAATATCAACAACAACAGGATATTGAGGAATCACTATTTGATTTACTTCTCTTAAATCAATTACGAATCGGTAACTCTTGTCCCCTGTTCCATCGCCCCATTTTAAGATGGGGAGAATGGGGCTATTACATACATTAAAGGAAACTTCCTCAACAACTCCTGTACGTATCATGTCGTCAATGATGGATATCAATGCATCCTCACCTTCTTTTGATATTTTATATTGCGGGATCCTTGGTAAGGAAGCATCCTCCCGAACCTGTATATGTACTGGGGAAACGTCCATTCTTCCTTCATCTGTGTCAGCAGTACCCCAACCACATGAAGAAACAGAATCAAGATCCGAACATAAAAAAAATTATATTATTGAGGCAATGTCTTTTCCCAAAAAATGACACGTACTCCAGATGGGGAACAATATATAGTAGCATGGGGCGTGTGGGGGGGCCAGGGGAGTAAAAAGGGGGCTGTAGCAATAAAATTCTCAACCTGCAAAGGCAATTTTTGGGACACAGGGCTAGGAGTTGGTGTTCCATCAAATCCTATCGATGTAATCACTTGGCCAGACAAGGGTGTCCCAGGGACCAGTTTCTGAGATATCGCACTGCGTGTCGCCCCTGTAGCCACTAAAAATTTCGGTACCTGCCCAAGTATGGGGGATGTTATATAGGGTCCTGAATGGTCTACAGGTATCTCAACTGGTCCTCCTTGTCCTACACTGTGCTAGGCAAAATGTGTTCCCACAGTTTCCTCTGATTCCCAATCCTCCATAGAATATTGATTATTCCGTTGATCAAAATAGTTTCCTGACCTATTTCTCTCTGGAGCTTGGACCTGCGGTGGCTGCTGTCGGGGAGCAGAAGTTCCTTGATTACCATTCACTTGTCCCCTTCCACTCCCACCAGCAGCTAAAACAGGACATTCAGAACGCCAATGGCCTTTCTCCTCACAATAAGCACATTGATCTGGCCCTAGTGGAGTTTATCCATGCGGTGGCCCTACTGGAGGTATTTGTCTAAAGTTCTGACCTTATGTTTGACCACCAGCTTGACCTTGGGGTCCATAGGCCTGGATCATCATTACCTTAGTTTTCATTTCTTTTTGCTTTCCTTCTTTCCGTTCTTGCTCAGTGGTCACCTGATTCTGATAATTCTGAGCCATATCTAATATAGCTTTCGGGGTTACTGAAGCCCATGTACTCTCAGAATTCTTTAAGCAAACAGATATCTTACCCTAAGCACTGCCGAACACCTGCACTTCCAGATCCACATCGATTCTAACAGCTCGTCTCGACCCCCACCCACTCCGCTGGACACACGCTCGACCCCATCTTTTCCACCAGCAACAACATCGCCTTCAGCCATACCACCAAACTCCACTGGACCGACCACCGCTGCATCCACTTCACCTTAGAAAAAACCACCACACATCACCACCCTCAATGGACCCCCCACCACAACTGGATCAAGGTCACCGAACACCAGCTAATCACCAGCCCCGCCCGAAACTCCACCGACACTGCTACCCGCAACCTCAGGCAATGGATCAGCGATTGCGCCAACACGTTTGCCCTGATGAAGAAACCCTCCAACAGACGCACTGACAGAAAAGCCCCCTGGCTCACCGCCGACCTCCAGGCATCCAAACAAACCTGCCAAAGACTCGAGAAGAAGTGGCACCACAAACAAACACCAGATAACAACACAGCCCACAAGAACGCCATCCGCAGGCACCATCAACTCATCCGTGAAGTAGTGTGGCTCACTGGTTAGAGGCGGCAGACCAGAGCAGAGGACGGCCCGGGACCAGGGTTCGATTCCCGGCGCGGTAATTCTCTCGCCTCGGTGCCCACTCTGATCAGCGATCACACTCGGCAACTCTGGGCATTAGCTTGCCTCATCTTCACTAACGGCCCCACCAGACCGCCGGGGATGCCTGGTCTCACCCTGGAGATACCCATTAAGGGACCATCTCTCAGGGAAGCCAGGAAGGGTTTCGCAGCGGTCGAAGCGCCTTGGGACCCTCCGGGTAAGTAGTGCGCTATATAAATGCCTATACATTTACATTTGCATTTACATCCGACTCGCCAAAAGGACCTCCTTCAAGGAGCACATCGACAACAACACAAACAGCAGCAAAGAGCTCTTCAACATCATGAAGGAACTTTCCAACACCAGCTTCAACTCCAACGACATCCCGCCTTCGAAAGACCTCTGCAACTCCATTTTCACCTTCTTCCACCGCAAGATCCGTAGATATCCAGGACAGCTTCAACAACCAGACCCCCACCCCCTCGACAGCCACCGACACCTCAGAATCATCGCCCCTGAGCCACACCGGCCACACTGACCTCCTGCTCTCCTGGACCCACATCAACGACGTCGACACCATCAGAACCATGAGCCCCATCCACTTCAGCTCACTGTCTGACCCCTGCCCACACCACATCTTCAGCAAAGCAAGCACCACCATCACACCCCACCTCCGGAACATCATCAACACCTCCTTCGAGACTGCCACCTTCCCAGAGAGCTGGAAACATGCTGAGATCAACGCCTTACTCAAGAAACCCAAGGCTGACCCTAAGGACCTCAAGAACTTCAGGCCCATATCCTCGCTCACTTTCCCGGCGAAAGTCATTGAGAAAACTGTCAAAAAGTAACTGACACGGGGGCGTGGCCAACTGCCGAGCATGGCGGCAGTTTGAAGCGGGAGCTCCGCAAGGCATACCGGCCCGCGCAAACATCCGTACATTTATCCGCACTCTTGCCCGCCCGAAGGAGTGACATCGGCTTGGGGACGCAAGCGGCGCTCAATGATCCACTCCCGGCGAAAATCCGAAGTCAGGAAGTGTTCCGTTCAGCAGCGGCATATTGGGGCCTCTACCTGCCCGGCAGCACCGGCCTAGCGTAACTGGCGGACCCGACCGAAAGTCCGCCCTACACGGCTGGGGGGCGCTGACTCCACCCGGCGCCTGCAATCCTTCAGGAAAAGAAATGCTCCGGCGCTTCAGGTAACTGGCGCGAGCACCAGCAGAAACGGAAACGGCTGCCACCCCCGGGACTGGCTGAGCACATCTCCCAAACACGGAGTGCACACCCTCACAAGCGGAGACGTCCCTGACCCTCGGCGACGCCATTTTTGGGGTGCACAGATGACCGGGCATACCGCTCCCACTGCGAGGTAAGGCGGAGTGAGCCAGAGATCCAACGGCACACCCGCACTTCCATGAATCGGACTTTCTCCCGAGACTGCTGAGGGGGCAGACGTTGCTCCTTGTCTCGTGGCGCCTGCATATAATCCTGCTGCGGCGTCCATAGTGAATCCGACACACAGGGAGGAACAGTGCATAAGTGGGAAATTCAGCCCTGGCACAGCAGCTCTGAAACACAGCAAGAAACAAACGCTGACTGCAGGGGGCTCCCTGCCCGGGGACCGCCGACGACACAACACAGCGTCGCAGCGAGGCATACTACAACGGCCGCGAAGGGACGGTGTGCACACGTGGTGGGCCGCATGGCGAACGCTCAGAGATTGGCCTCCTGGCAGTAACGGACCCCGATCGAGATATACGGGGCCACTGTGAGTTGCAGTTCGAACTCCTGCTCTCAATAGGACCAACGCCCGAACACACACAGCCTGGCGGCCGGAGAACCGTGAGGCCCATGGGAAGTTGATACTATACCTACTACGAAGACCGGGCACTACAGTGGCAAGCACGATGCTATGGCAGGCAAAGGCACGAGGAGTGCGGCGACGCAAGCGAAACTTGATAAATTTGCGTATACTCAACATGGACACTCACAGGGGAGCGGGCGCCACTCCAATGGTGCAACTACAGACACGAACGGGGCAGGGAAAGTTACCCTGGAAGACATTATGAAAACCCTCACTGAGGTCCAAGCGACAGTGGGCACTATTTCCTCCGAAGTCAACTTGCTAAGAGCGGACTTTAAGAAGATGTCAGAAAGGGTGTCTCAAGTGGAGGTGGTTACAAAATCGCTCATCGAGGACACGTCGGATCTGCAAGTAGCGATGGAGCGAATGGAAAAAGTCACTAAGCAATTGCAGGAAAAGCTGGATGATCAGGAGGGGCGCTCCCGAAGAAACAACGTCCGCATCCTAGGCCTTCCGGAATCGGAAGGGAAGGGCGCCATGGACCTGTACATCGAGGACCTTATCAAAAACAAGCTGCAACCTAAAGGCCTGTCAAACTTATTCTCTGTTGAAAGGGCGCACCGGGTCCCTGGAGGTGCGGCCAAACCGGGAGCCACGCCGCGGCCGGTGCTGGCTAGACTATTTAACTTTAGAGACAGGGACGCCATTCTGCAAGCGGCAAGGGTCGCACCACCTGTAAAAATTCAGAACTCGACTCTGGCCTTCTTTCCGGACTATACGGCTGAGGTGGCCAGACGCCGGAAGTCCTTCACTGAAGTGAAAAAGACGCTACGCGACAAGGGCTTGCCTTATTCGATGCTTTTCCCCGCCAAATTGCGGATTGTGGCCGAAGGAAAGACGTGGTTTTTTGACACGCCTGAGGTGGCGCGAGAATGGCTGGATGGATGGAGACAGGTGGGCCAACCCCAGCGCCCGCACAGGGACCGCCAGAACCAACGCAACGGAAAGACGACGGAACCCCAGTCCAATAGCCCAACAACTGAAGAAGGCGCCGCGGGACTAGACTCTGATCTTGAGAGGGACCCTTTTGACTCCGGACAACCTGTGAGGAGTTGATTGACTGTGCTGCATAAGGGACGACACGATGGCACGATTGCAGCCCTTGGGACTTCGAGGCTGATGGAGCTGAGTAGGGCGGGCATTGGCCGGTGCCTGTAGGGGACTCACCAACCCCACGAGCAAGTAAGAATAGATAGGGAGGGAACTAAGCACTCTGCCAAGTTGGGGATGCGGGCGGGACTTCGTCCGTGGAGCAGGGGAGCAGGGAGGGGGTGGGGGGGAAGAGTTGTAAAGTTATGGTTATGGTTATTGGTCATCACTACGTACATAAGAAACACAGTTGCGTTGCGAACCGTCCGCACCCGGTACCCCGGCACGCATCATAGCATAAAGGTTACGCCACACTGCTACATATTGGCAACATGGGTCATGAGTCCAGATGGCACAACGAGAGCAAATTGCACCCACTGAGGGCGCCCCTGTGACGACAATGGTACCCCCACTGAAATTGCTTACATGGAACGCCAGAGGGCTGGGGGATAAAATTAAAAGAGGTTTGGTACTGCAGACCATCAAACGCCATAGGCCTGAGCTGGTATTGCTTCAAGAAACACACCTGGTGGGGACTACATGCAAAGCACTAGATAGACGTGGGTATACCATGGCAGTGCACGCTGAATTCACTACGGGTTCCAGGGGCACTGGGATACTCCTTAAGAAAAACTCATCCTTCCTGGTTAATAGCCACAGGACGGACGATCAGGGACGTTTTGCGGCGCTCTCTGGCCAGTGGGAGGGCAGGACCCTCAATGTGGTGTCCGTATACATCCCCCCGGCGCTACACTCTACTGCACTACCGGCACTTGGGCAGTTTCTCATTGATCTCCCGGAGGGTGATATAATCGTTGGGGGGGACTTCAATGCTATAACAGACCCCTTGCTGGATACCTTCCCCATACGAGATCGCCCGAGAGGGGCTGCCACACTTCCTGGTTTCCTGAGCGCACTGGGCCTCACGGATGTTTGGCGTCAGCTGAACCCCACGGCAACACAGTACACGCACTACTCCTCCACACACAACAGCCTTTCGCGTATTGATTTCTTCTTCTTTTTAGGGGTGGGACTGGGCTCCATAGACAAGCTGGAAATTCTACCAAGGGGCATTTCTGATCACTCCCCAGTGTCCCTTCACCTTACCACCAAAGAAAAGAAGCACGCCAGAGTATATCCGATATATCCCAATTATTTGCAGATCCCTGGAGTCAGGAAAAAACTTAAACTGGCTACAACACACTACTTTAACGAAAATGTGGGAACGGTCTCCTCACCCTCGGTGCTCTGGGAGGCGTACAAAACGGTCCTACGCGGCGCAGCCATAGCGGCGATCACTGGGCATAAAAGAGAATCCAGAACTGAACTTGCACATTTAGAATTGGCACTCCACACAGCGAACACTGCCCACATGTCGGACCCCACCCCTGAAACCACACATACATTGCACCTCCGACAGCAGCAACATCAAGCGCACCTCACCACGATCACTAAGGGGCACCTAGCCAACACCGCACACCGAATATACGATGTGGGAGACAAGGCTGGGAGGATGCTGGCGTGGTTGGACAAACGGGGCGGTAGTAACAGGGGGATACAACGCCTGTATGATCATGAGGGCCAGCTGCAGACTCACCCAGACCAAATAGTACGCACCCTAGCACACCACTTTCAGGAAATATACACGCCGGCGCGGTCCGTCTCGGAACAGGAGGCAATGGCCTCGCTCGGGAACATCACTATCCCTGTGCTTTCACAAGATGCGCAGCAAGAACTAGACACGGACTTGACGGAGGGCGAGATCCAATTGGCGATACAAGCATTACAATCCGGCAAAGCACTGGGACCCAACGGGATACCTGTAGAATGGTATAAGGCGACAGCCTCGGTGCTGGCCAAACCCCTCCTGGATATGTACACTGAAAGTGTAGAAAAGGCGCTGCTCCCACTCGACCAGCGCACAGCCACCATCGTGGCCATTCCCAAACCAGCCAAACCGCCAACTGACTGCGCCTCATACCGGCCCATTTCCTTGCTCAACACTGAAGCGAAGATTCTGGCGAAACTCCTAGCCAGTCGTCTGACCCAGCACCTACACACCCTGATACATCCCGATCAATCGGGCTTCATGCCCCACAGGAGCACAGCGCTGAACTTACGGAGGGTGCATGGGGTGCTGGCGCGGGCGCATCTTCTTTCGGACCAAGCTGTGATACTATCCCTAGACGCCAAAATGGCGTTCGACCTGGTGGAGTGGGAGTACCTGTTCGCTGTCCTGACCTGAATGGGATTCGGCCCAAAGTATCTTGCGTGGGTGCGGTTACTTTACACATCACCGGTTGCGCAGGTGGTTGCAAATGGTCACATTTCGTCATCTTTCCCACTGGGGCGGGGAACTAGACAAGGGTGCCCGCTATCGCCCCTTCTATTTGCATTAGTGTTGGAACCGTTGGCAATCCTGCTCAGAGCAACGCCACTGTTCCGAGGCATCACCTGGGAGGAAGGGTGGGAGGACAAAGTCTCCTTATATGCAGATGATATGCTGATCTACATGGTCAATCCCAACGAGGGGGTCCCTGCCCTATTGGCTATATGCGATGAACACGGCAAGGCATCAGGTTATACCCTGAATTGGTCCAAATCCATACTGTATGTGCTCAAGGGCCCGGACCCAATGCTGCAGGCCGAATGTCCCCTAAAGATAACAACCGCCTCCTTTAAGTATCTGGGAATCTTTATTACTGCTGATGCTGCGGAGTTTTATACAGAGAACTTGCTGCCACCTTTGGCACGCCTACGTGCAGACGTCAAATACTGGGCTACACTGCCGCTGACCCTCCTTGGGCGGGCAGCGCTCTTTAAGATGATGGCTCTCCCAAGGTTTCTCTATGTGCTTGAAAACTCCCCTTATATGGTGAGCCCGCGATACTTCAAACAAGTCGCTGCATTAATATCCAGCCTGCTGTGGAGCAATGGCCCAGCGCGAATAGCGCACGATAAATTGGTGAAGGGCTGGTATGAGGGAGGGATTGCCCTGCCCAATCTCCAATTATATTATTGGGCGTCCCAACTTAAAATAGTTAATCACTGGATCCACATCCCGCGGGGGGACCCCGCGTACAAGGCGGATTGGTCACAATTAGGGACAGACGGCATGCTTTCAGTGTTGTATAATTACTCGCAAGTAAAGACCCTACTAGGTCCAACGTTTCATACGGCGGCATTATGGCATACAGCACAATCACGTCTGGGATGGAAGGGGAAAATCCCCAGGTTAACGCCGCTGTGGGACACTAAAGCGCTGGGAAACTTGAGGTCATGTAAGGGATTCGCACAATGGGATAACTTAGGGATCTCGGTGGTGGGAGACCTTTGGGACAAGGGCACGGTTCTTGCATTTTCACAACTCCAACAGCAATATGGTTTGGGCACCACTGAAACATTCAGATATGTGCAGATCCGACACGCTCTGCTACGGGCGATTCCACCTGACACCACACTCCCAGACTCGTCGCCACTGGAGGACAGGCTACTGACGGAATTTATGGAAGAAAAGGCAACCTCTCTCACGTATAAAAAACTGGTTAACAACCTGCCGGACCCCACACAGAAACTTAGAGAGAAATGGGTTGAAGAACTAGGTGAGATGGATGATACAGAGTGGAACGAGGCGCTTGCTTCACCACGAGAGGTAGGCATATCGGCCAGGTTCCGCTTAGTGCAGCTCAAGATTTTACATCGCACTTACTACACCCGAACACTACTTCATAGAATACAGAGGGCGCCACACCCATACTGCCTCAGGGGGTGCGGGGAAGAGGGGACTCTGCTCCACACGTTGTGGGATTGCCCTCAAGTCCAGGACGTCTGGAAACAGATTATGCGCACAGTCTCCCAGGCCATCGAAGTATCAGTCCTGCCTGAACCCCGTAAGTGCCTGTTGAACATTTGGGATCCTACTGACCGGGACAGGTATGGACAACTATGGGTCACGCTGGCGGTGACAGTGGCCAAACGAGACATTGCGCAAAGGTGGGGTGTTCCGGAGTTGCCTACGGTAGCGGGGTGGATCAGGAATATGGACCTCCTAATGGTAAAAGAGAGGGCAGTCTATGTGCTACGGGCTTGCCCCCGCAAATGGAATAAGGTGTGGATGCCGTGGAACAAATATAGGGGAGAACCATGTGAACCCCTGCCGGAAGGCGAGGACTCGGACTCAGAGGAAGATGAGGACTAGACGAAATGGGTTTGCGTGCGGAGTGCTGGTGGGTGCCGGGAGGGTGCGGGAATGCCACATTGCCTTGGACATAGTGCTGAACATGTGTAATGGCCGAAGACTGATTGTGGATGGAAACAATCCATTGCCAAGTGATGACCTTAGTTGGGTTTTATTGTTTTTGCTTTTTCTAAAAGTTGACTTTGTTAGAAACGGATAACTGTACCAGGAATGAGCTGTCAAGGAATGACATATGGATATGATGCGAAGATGTGCCAAAGTCAGTGTATATTGGTTACTCCTATCTGCTCCATGCCGTGATCATGGTAACGAATGATATTTGTAGAAACACGATCTGTTTTATTACTTTTCCTGATTACACATCCTAGTGATATGCAAATGCGATCTACGTGTGTTATTGTGAATATATCTTTTGCCTTCCTGACAATAAAGATTTTAAAAAAATAAAAAAAAGTAACTGACACACTTCCTTGTAGAGAACAATGCTCTGAACCCGTCCCAATCAGGATTCCGCAGCAACCACAGCACCAAAATCACCCTCATCGCCGCCACTGACGACATCAGGACCCTGCTACACAATGGCGAAACCGCTGCACTCATCCTCCTGCACCTGTCAGTTGCCTTCAACACCGTCTGCCACCACACCCTACGCACATGCCTCCAAAATGCAGGGATCCGCAACAAAGCACTGGACTGGTCCCACTCCTTCCTCACCGTTAGAACACAGAGTGCCTGACTCCCCCACCTTCTGTTCGGAAGCCACCAAGATCATCTGCGGCGTACCCCAGGGATCATCACTCAGCCTGACACTCTTCAACGTCTACATGGCACCGCTCTCCAACATCGTCCGATCACACGACCTCAACATCATCTCATACACCGACGACACCCAGCTGATCCTCTCAATCACCAAGGAACCCCCACCACCAAAACCAACCTCCATGAAAGAATGAAGGATGTCGCCAAATGGATGAAGAACAGTCGCCTGAAGCTGAGCTCGAACAAGATGGAGGTCCTCATCTTCGGACCCACCCCCTCAGCCTTGGACGACTCCTGGTGGCCGGCCACTCTGGGAGCCGCACCCACACCCACCAACCATGCACGCAACCTGGGATTCATCCTAGACTCATGGCTATCAATGACCCAGAAAGTCAACGCCGTCTCATCCTCTTGCTTCAACACCCTCCGCATGCTCCACAAGATTTACAGATGGATCCCCACAGAAACCAGAAGGACAGTTACCCAGGCCATCATCAGCAGCAGACTGGACTAAGGCAACGCCCTCTACGTGTGAACCACGGCCAAACTCCAGAAGAAGCAACTCCAACGCATACAGAACGCCTCTGCACGCCTCTTCCTCGACATCCCTCACCACAGCCACATCACAGAACACCTGAGAGTCCTGCACTGGCTTCCTGTCAACAAGAGGATCACCTTCAAGCTCCTCACCCACACTCACAAAGCACTCCACAACACCGGATCAGCATTCCTCAACACACAACTCACCTTCTACACCCTGAACCGCCAGCTCCTCTCCGCTGACCTCACCCTCGTCACCATCTCACGTATCCGAAGAACGACCGCTGGCAGCAGATCATTCTCCCACTTCGCCGCCAAGACCTGGAACACCCTCTCCATCGACCTATAGCAGACCCAGGACCTACTGACCTTCAGGAGACTCCTCAAGACCTGGTTGTTCGAACAGTAGCAACGCCCCCCCCCCCCACCACCACCACCACCCCTCAGTGCTGTGATACCCTCACGGGTGAACAGTGCACTTTATAAATGCTTGATTGATTGATTGATATCTCAGGAAGCAGATTTCCTACAAATCTATCTACAAATAAATGTGCACCCGTAGGCGTAGATGTATCTTGCCCACTAAAATCTTGGAACGGCCTCTCCCTGTTTTTGTTTACAAGCAGTAAGAAGTGCCCAATCTATTTTCCTTGCCAGTACCATCATTTTTTTAATGTAAGTAAGTATGTTACCAGGCAGATCCAGTATGAGCTGACTAGGTTTCTGACCAGGTTTCCTATCGCTATCGACTGCTATTATGGCAGCCGAGTCTCCTTCCAAATGAACCGCATGATCCTGTTTCCAGGTAAGTCTCCACATATCTGGTGGCAGGATCATACCAAAAAACATATCAATATCTGCTAAGGTCATAACACCGGTATCAATGGCTGCCTGTACATCATCATAAAATCCTCTAGGATTTTTCCATATGTCTGGTAAGGAGGCTTTTAAAGTGAGTACATCCGTCATTTTCCAAGGCGTATATATCCAATTGTATAAAAAATGGGCTCTAGCTTTGGGATCACTAGGGTCATCGTTATCTGCATTCAATCTACCAGATTGAACTGTGGCGCGGCTTCCCTCATATGTCTTATTCGGGGAGAGGGAGAAAGTTTATTAGGATATCTAATTATTGTTGCTATGACAGTGTTAACTCTACTTACAGGGAAGGCTCCTATCTGACACTGTTGATTAATAGCTCTAACATTGTCAGGGCCATTCTGTCCTGGAGTCATCTCCCCTTGGACCATAAGTTGATGAGAAAGCTTATTTATGAGACAAAGAAGCTCACCCTCAGAAAAATCCTGTATTTGATCTATCATTTCTCCTTCCTCTATTTCTAGATCACTCAACCAATTTAATACCATCAACCTTATCGCATCCTGATTGGGACACAGTAGAATGAAGAATTTGAGGGGTCAGGAAAGATACAGAATGTAAAGGATCATTAGTCATTTCCGGTGCAGTGGCCTGGGATGGAGGCGCAAGGGCCTGAGATGGGGGTGCAGTGGCCTGGGATGGGGGCGCAGTGGCCTGGGATGGAGGGAGTAAGGGATGTACCAGTACTGGTTGGAAAATAGGAGCTGGACAACCAGAGGTGCAGGGGGAACAACATTCGGTGGTCCAGGGGGAAGAGGTGTCAAAGGTACATATGGGGGTGGGGGTCATTCAATCAATAATCTGTCATGGTTTTAATCCACATCTTCTTGGTGGATTTGTGCTGTTATTGTCGGTCTGACTACATATTCCTTAGATATTAGTAATCTATGCTCTCTATTTGAACATTCCTTTTTCTCCTCAACTTCCTTATCCTTCAATTCCTTATACTTCTGATACTCTGTCTTCCTTTCTTGCTTCCTTTGTATCTTCTCTGCCTTGAGCTGCTGCTCCTTTACTTCCTTCCTTCACATACGCAAACCGTCAAACAAAGCTGGCCTAACTTTCCAAAATACTCTGCTTATCGCAGCACCAAAACTTCCAAATCATACTAAGTACAGGCATGTATATAACATATAAAAAACTTATAAACAGAAAGAAATAAAAAATATTCTCACATTACCTGTAAGGAAAAAAATGTTTAGTCAAAACAAAAAGCAAGTTTCAAAACAGATTCTAAATTCCAAAACAAATTCCAAGCAAATTCCAAACGGATACCAAACAAATACCAAGCAAATTTCAAACAAAGTCCAAGCAGATTCCTAACAAATTCTAACCAAATGAACCAGTTCAATAAAGATTTACCTTGTGTGTAGTCTTCAACTCCCACCTGTCGATCCTCCCTGATCCAAAAAAATGACCGTTTGAATGCCCCAGTCAAGGCCAGCAGCCGCCAGGAAGATCAGAGAGCTGAAAAAATCACCTTGGACCAAGAGAAACACTATTCTCTTCAGGTGGTGCGCCCCTCAGCGAAGTTTATCTTACCGACACAATCTCCACCCCTGGTCCGACTGCATGCACTTGATGGGGCCCAACATTGGGCGCCAATTTGTGGAAGTAGACCCGCTCTTAACAAGTAAGGAGAAATCAACACTGGACCGAAGTACAAACCATAGGTCATTTATTTAGCATTCATGAATGGGGCCTTATCCGACAAGCACCGTAGAGATACTCAAGGAGAAAGCACACCGAACAATGGTTACACGGGTTTTTATAGCAAAAGATCACAAAAAAGGGATGCCTAGAGCTTTGGTAAAAACACACAAAGGAGGTAACGATAAGAATCGACATCTTGGTGTCTTGGGCAATTGTTGCATCTTGAAGCTGCACAATAAGATATGCTATCTGGGTTAACTTTACTTAAAGCTTTACCATTGTCTGAAAACCCTTGAGCAGACACCAGCTGTTCTTTTGCGCTGACTCTGCATGTTTACACAGCCTACAATGCCCCAATCTAGATTCTTTAAACATGTTTATACAGATGTGGTATCAAGGATAGAGCCGGGCTGGAAGCAGGGCAGAGGTGAAAAATGGATGAGGCATAGCTTAATTAAAAAACAAGAGAATCAGATTTTACATTTTAACATATTGAGAGCCATTTATTAACAACTATAATAAATGCATCCGAATGTAGTATGTACTAAAGTGAAACACTCTGTAATGTTAAAAGCTTACAAGAAAGCGCTTTCAAATGTGTGAGTTCAGGGTGTGTGCAACACAAACTCATATATTTAAAAGTGCCCTGGTATCTTGTATGCATTTAACATGTAGGAGCGTTTCACTTTAGTACATCTGTTAATATCACTATATTGAGAGGCATTTATTAACATTTTTAATAAATGCCTCTCATCATAGTCATATAAACGAATGTACTAAAGTGAAACGCTCCTGCATGTTAAAAGCATTCCAAGAGGTGCCTCACCCCTTTCAAGTTCCACCAGTCGCCACTGGTTTTACATGAAGTTGCTTGCTATAGATGTTTTGGATATTATTAACGATATTTATGGTCCGATAACTACCTGGGACTTGTTGGGCTCCCTTTTTATAAATAGGTTACATTTCTGCCCCTCTCCAGAAGTAAGGTATTGGAGCACCTGCTGCTTGAGAATTGGAGCCCCAGATCTAGGGTTCAGAGCGATATTAATCAGCTGGGATTCTGTCCAGACCGGGAGCCTTCCCTGCTTTTTGAGCCTCAATTTCATTCAGAGGGGGGGGGGCATATGTACAAACCCCTATCACCACAACACAACTTTAGCCGACTTTGTGGTGGCGATAGGGGATGAGCCTTATATACAAGGCAACGTTAAGTGGCTCAACGCTGCCTTGTAAATAAGGCCCCCTTACACTCTATGGTTAGAGTGAAAGGGGTGGGCAGTGGGTGTTGCATTGGGTGTTCCGCTGCAAGAAACAAATTGTATTTGATGCTGCCTCCTATGCACAAGGGTGGCGTATATAGGAGGCAGCTCCAAAATTAAGACCAGGAAAACCCTGGTCTTAAGTTGGCGAAACGGGGAGAAATGCATTATTTCGCCTCGATTTAGCATTTTTCCATGTGTGTTGGCTTGTGCAACACACATGGAAAAAGCAAAATGCCATGGATTGTTTATGTACAGGGAGGTCGACCTTCCGGTACATAAACAATCTTTTTTTTAAAAAGCAATTTTTTTACTTTCATGTATGCTGCATGAAGCAGCACACATGAAAGTGACAACATTGCATTTCAGGACTGTTTATGTGCAGGGAGGGACACCTTCCTACCCATAGATAATATCCCCAGCACGCAGACACCCTTGCACTATGGTGTAAGGGTGCCTGCGTTGGCGCTACACTGCTAAGTGTAGCGCCAGCGCAGGGGGAAACACAAGGCTGCACCATATCCTTGTAAATATGGTGCAGCTTATGTTTCAGAAGTGGCAGAGTGAGGGGTTAAGCCAGAAAGGCTAACGCCTCTCTCCTCCACTTCATTGTGCAGATGGCCCAGTGTTTTTTCCAGTCTAGATACTAAATGGGCACCTTTGGTGCCTTAAAAGTTGGAGAGACTCCTAGAGCTATTATGCCTCCCCATGTATGACGAGTCTGCATAAAGAGCAGATAAATGTTTAACCCACTCTGTTGCAGGTATGTGGCATTACGTGAGCATAATCCCTGCGTCTGTCATGTGTGACCAGATGCCAGAACCAACTGGTATCCTCTTTTGCTGCTTCCAGTGGGTCATCCCAGAACTGACCTTCCCACTGGGGTTTAGGTGAGCCCATGACCTTAGCTTGTATGATGCCCTTTGGTGTACGTATAATCACCGATACTATATTATGTTGCTCAAACCATGGGCCTCATTTATGAGGCTGTGCGTCACTTTTACGCCGCCGGTGCACCTCTTTTTGTGATGCACCAGTGGTGTAAAAAATGCGCCTTGCTGCACCATATTTACAAAGTGACGCATCTAGGTAGATGCGTCACTTTGTAAACCCCTGCGCCACATTATACCTGCGCCAGGTATCATGGGCCTCATTTATGAGGCTGTGCGTCACTTTTACGCCGCTGGTGCACCTCTTTTTGTGATGCACCAGTGGTGTAAAAAATGTGCCTTGCTGCACCATATTTACAAAGTGACGCATCTAGGTAGATGCGTCACTTTGTAAACCCCTGCGCCACATTATACCTGCGCCAGGTATAATGTATGCAAGGGGGGCGTATTGACGCAAGGAAGGGTCGTAGAAGTGACGCAGTGAAATCTATGAGATTTCACTGCGTCACTTTTAGGACGCTGTTGCGTCAAAATCTTGCACCTGCCTCACAGCAGGCATAAAACTGACGCAGGCCCTTTCACATGGGGCTTGCCCCATGTGAAAGGACGCATAGCTGGAGTTGCGTCACTTTTGTGACACACTCCAGCAATGCGTCACTTTTGCGCTTACAGATACGTCAGAAATATTGACGTATCTGTAACTCCTTGCGACATGATGCGTCATACATTAAATATGACGCATCAGGAATGTCATAAGGAGTGCGCACTGAGAAGTGACACATCGCTGCTTTCACACAGCGATGCGTCATTTCTCATAAATGAGGCCCCATGATTTTGCTGTACCAGGAACCAGCGGCTGGTGACGTAGTTGAGAGAACCTGAGGATTCCTCTCAATGGCCGCAAGCCGGCACCCGATGAAGTAGAACTGGCCCGGGGTCCGCTATGGAACAACTCGTCGACAGTACTACAATCTCACAGGTAGGGTTTGGAGACAGACTTGTGTAACTCAAAGGAAACTGCACGGCAGCCTGAGGGGATCCGCAGCTACTGGCTCTAGTGGAATACGGAGCGTAAACGGAAATATTCATCGCCATCTTTCCTCTAAAGCCACAAGTAGACACTGTGCCATAGAAACATGGAGTTACGTTGTAATCTCTTTGAAGGTGCTAATTGTTCGTCTCCCAACAGTTATGTGGAAAATAGAGCAAGGTGAGGCCCTTCTTGGGGGTACTGGGGGAGCATTGGGTATGGAGCAGTAGTGTGTAAGGGCACTATTTTTTAATTTCACCCTAACTATAAACTAAGTTTGTGCACTTGACTCTTTAGACAGCAACAATGAGCAGCCAAGGCGTACTTAAGACTTAGAAACTCAGACTCTGTATGACCCAGTAAATATAGTTATTAACACCAATGTCCAGCCTGGAATAGAACCACAAATATGGTGCACTTTCCACAGACTGGAAGATCAATGGTCCCGTTAAACATGCAACACAGATAAAAACTAGATGGTGCTAGCATCTTCTTAGAACGGGATAAACCCAAATGTATCTCTTGTTCCTTAGTGCTATGCCCTGCTATCCAGGTGTATCCGCATCATCTTAGTCACCTTCGCAAAACTCCACCTTATACACCACCTTTTCCTTGTAAGGATTCTGTTATTCCTTAGTGATTCTGGCAGTGGTGATTCTGACAATGTCCTAGTGCTGGTCCTGTCTCTGGTACTAGAGGGGACAAATCAATTGGCGAAAGCCTCATCTGTGGCGTTTTCAGCACCTAAAAATGTTAAGCCCAAATATCCCTTGTCCCAAAAACTTACCATCCAAATGCCAAGGGGCCCACCCATAAAGTAACTGGTGCATTTGACGGCTCCTACCGAATTTTGGGTTAAAGTCCTTGGCAATTGGGTTTCTCATCACCAGTGTTGTCAATGATGACTGGGGATTTTGTCTCCTGTGCCTATTCCTGACAGGGCCCAGTGGAGTTAAAAAAATCCAAGTGGTTATAAGACTCGAAGAGGGCAGATGCAATGGAAGACTGGCATCCACTATGCATTCCCCTGAGGGCACCCACCTTCGGAAACTCCATCTCAAAAACTGGCAGTGGTGATCAACATTTCTGAAGGAAGGGAGTGCTTCCCAGGCCAAAGCATCCTTTGAACACCAATCCTCTGTCACTTCCCATTTGAAACTGGTCTATAGTTTTAGTGCTCAACCACAACCTTAAAATACAGGAACTGCTAGGTTTCTAAAAGGAAATAAATGGTCCCACATTCTGGGAAACCTTCCCCTGCCAACAGAGTGGGGTCCTAAGTGGTGTTTAAAGGCAGGGGACCTCTTGGTCCCTATGGAACTAAGAAAGGAGGAAGTCAGACACCCGAAGGGAACAGATGACGATTGTACAGGCTCAGCGACCTCCGCTCCTCTCCACAGGGGGAAACAGAGTTTACAACACTGTCGGTACAACGTGGTACCTTTACAACACGGACAGTACAACGACCGTGTTGTTACTACGCATACCATTACAACGCAAGTCATTACAACAACTTCATGTAGGGGGCTTTAGATGTTGGATTTGCAAACCAACATTTTCCCTACTGTTGCGCAGACTGGAGTTGGAATAGTAAATTATACTATTCCAAACTCCAGCACCACCTACAGCAAGTTGTTGTACTGACCGCATTGTAAAGGCATGCGTTGTAAACGAATGCGTTGCAAAGTCATATATTCCTCCACAGGTGATGTAGATCTTTGGACTTTTTTTCTGCTGGCCAGCTGCTTTGGAAATCGTGTGGCCTTAGGGCGATCACAATTCTTTTGAGTCATGCTGTATACTATGGGACTTATTTACAAGATTTTGCTGTGGGGCTGTGCAGCAGGCCTTCCTGCTGCACTGCCCTACAGCAAAAGAAAAGGGCAGTAATGCAGCGTATCTATCAGACATGGGCATGACTGTCCTTTTCCCCTACGCTGGTGCCCATTGGGCAGTGCATGAGTTCAGTGCATCCTCTGTGGTTCAACTGCTTTTCAATGATAAAGGAAACAAGTCCCACTGTGGAGGATGCACAGCAGACCAATCAAGTGCTGCCTCACTGTAGTACAGCCCAGTGAAAGTCAGGTAGACAATAACACGAATCACCCAATTAAGCAGGGTCTTCGACCAAGGCACTCAGTGGAATGGGGATTTTATTAACTCAACATAACAATAATGCACATGCCAGTAACAGAAAGCACATCATCTCCAGACAAGGTAACCTCACCAGCAATCTACCAGCGCTGTTGTGCTTGCGTCTTTAATTTTAAAACCTCCGGTTTCTTATTTGTTTTAATTTATTTTCTATTTTCCCGGTTTTTAACTGTGTGCTCGCGCTCCCCCCCGCCCACTCACCTGCATTCTAATTCTGGTGAATCACCGCCATTTGAGAGGGTCCGGTTCCGGGGATCTTCATTTTCGCTCGCCATCTTGGGAGCGAAGGGGTCATTCTTGGGGGCCATTTTCGAGCGTTCTAGCGCTCTTGCGAAGCGTGAAACGCCTACTTAAGGCGTCTGCACTTGAGGGTTCTGCCCTGACAAGGTAACCTCACCAGCAAACTACCAGCGCTGTTGTGCTTGCGTCTTTAATTTTAAAACCTCCCGTTTTTTATTTGTTTTAATTTATTTTCTATTTTCCCTGTTTTTAACCCCTTCGACGCTGATGACGAGCTGGGCTCGTCATGGCGTAGCCCGCTCGCACGCTGATGACGAGCCCAGCTCGTCACGTAACATGCGTTTTCGCAAAACCCAGCGTGCGAGCGGGATTCCGCTAGCGCGCATGCGGCTAACTGTGTGCTCGCGCTCCCCCCCGCCCACTCACCTGCATTATAATTCTGGTGAATCACCGCCGTTTGAGCGGGTCCGGTTCCGGGGATCTTCATTTTCGCTCGCCATCTTGGGAGCGAAGGGGTCATTCTTGGGGGCCATTTTCGAGCGTTCTAGCGCTCTTGCGAAGCGTGATACGCCTACTTAAGGCGTCTGCACTTGAGGGTTCTGCCCTGACAAGATAACCTCACCAGCAATCTACCAGCGCTGTTGTGCTTGCGTCTTTAATTTTAAAACCTCCTGTTTCTTATTTGTTTTAATTTATTTTCTATTTTCCCTGTTTTTAACTGTGTGCTCGCGCTCCCCCCGCCCACTCACCTGCATTATAATTCTGGTGAATCACCGCCGTTTGAGCGGGTCCGGTTCCGGGGATCTTCATTTTCGCTCGCCATCTTGGGAGCGAAGGGGTCATTCTTGGGGGCCATTTTCGAGCGTTCTAGTGCTCTTGCGAAGCGTGATACGCCTACTTAAGGTGCACTACTCAGAGCGCAGCAGTGACGCGCAGCGGGCGCGCCTTCCCTGCGCCTGAGTCACGCCAGAGTCCAGCCCGACTGCACCTGTCAGCGTCCCGGAGGCGAACGGTGCAACGGGTTGGGCTGGTCTATTTTGATATCTACTCCAGCCGATATTATGTTTCGATATACGGCGGTGGAGCTCCTGTCCCTGCAAAAGGTAGCGTGCTCCTGTCACAAGGTCTTTCCTGGTAGGTTTAAGGGTAAGAGGCGGTGTCCTGGCTGTGGGTGGTTGCCTGGCAATACTCCGGCCACTATATCTGACAGGGAGGCAGACAGGGTGAAGCATCTATGTCTGCTCCTAAATACAAGATCATTGAGCAGACATGCTTTGGATATTCACGATCTCCTGGTCACGGAAAAGCCTTTATGTCTGATGTTGACAGAAACGTGGTTAGGGGAGTCTTCAAATCCCGATATTGTCACAGCTATTCCCCCTGACTATTATATCTTCAGGCAGGATAGATTGAAGGGGAGGGGCGGCGGTGTGGCACTTGTGGTGAGTAAATAGGCCACATGCTCCACTATTCCTATGGATGTAATCACTGGATGTGAATCTTTGGCCTTTTCCATAGCAATATCGCCTCACCAATCTTTTAAAGGGCTCCTAGTCTACAGGCCCCCTGGATCGGTAGGCTCTTTTTTTGAAGAGCTCCAGTCGGTAATCTCAGCATTGGTGTTGAGATCCGAGCACTGTGTATTGGCGGGGGACTTTAATCTCCATATGGATGATAGACTGGACGCAGACACGATTAAAATGATTGATGTTACGGCTCCTTTAGGCCTCTCTCCTTATCTCTTTGGACCGACGCATGAAAAAGGCCATACCCTGGATCAGGTCTTTTCCACTACCCTTATTGAGATGTCGGCACCTTTGCCTGTGCTCTGGTCGGATCACCAGCTGGTCAACTTTCATGTGCTGGGTACAAATAAACCATCTAGTGCTGCTCTTCGGCAGCTGTGTCAAGCTCCTAGGGCATTTCATCGGGTGACTCCGGAAATGCTGGCACAGGCATGTCTGGATCATCCCTGTCCTATGTCAGGAGACTTGGAAAGGGATTTAGAGTCTCTGCAAGCATGGCTGACGGTCAGGCTGGACGACCTTGCCCCTGTGATGGCCCCCCAAAAAACAGCTAAACGGGTCTCTGCCCCTTGTTTTACTGAAGCACTGGCTGCATCGCGACGGCAGTACAAGGTGGCAGAGGGGGCTTGGCGCTCACAGTATGATTCCGCGACCAAGCTTGCTTACAGGACCTCTGTCAAAGCTTACCACCGTGACATCCTCCTCGAAAAAAAAGGTTATTTTGCTAAGAGGATTGAGACTGCCTCCAGCTCGTGCAAAGAGATTTTTACTATTGTGAGGGAATTTACGGCCCCACGCACGAATTCGACCCAGTCAGCACCTTCGGAGCCGTGGGTAAATGCCCTTGCCAACTTTTTTACTACCAAGATAAAATTGATCTAGGACTCTTTCCCCCTGAGGGTGGCTGGAATATCTCCTAGCACTGAGGGCGGGTCAGATTTAATAGCTGGTTCGGATCCGGTTTTGGCAGAATTTCCGCCACTTTCAGTTTCCTCGTCCTTGGAACTTATGGCCAAACTAAAATCCGGATCGCCTCTTGACCCGTGCCCTGCCAAATTTTTGGCGAAAGTGGCGGAGGTCATTAATCCGCTGGTGAATCCCATTCTGAAACTTTCCTTGGGTGAGGGGGTGGTCCCGCAGGCTTGGAAGCAGGCGATGATCATTCCTCTACTCAAGAAGCCTAGTTTAGATCCTGGGGTTCTCGCCAACTACAGGCCCATCTCTCTCCTGCCTGCTTTTGCTAAGATCTTGGAGAAGCATGGGCACACTGTGCTCTCCAATTTTCTAGAATCCCACAATTTGCTGCATTCCACCCAATCCGGATTCCGTACCAACTTAAGCACCGAAACGGCGCTTTTGGAAGTGTCGGGGGCAATCAAGGAGGTACTGGATTCAGGAGGCAAAACTATGCTTGTGATGCTTGATTTGTCGGCGGCATTTGACACCGTCCCCCATGAGGGTCTCCTCGACAGACTTTATGAGATCGGTCTGAGGGGGACGGTGCTCAGCTGGTTTAGATCTTTTTTGGCTGGCCGCCGACAAACGGTCTGGGCCTCCCCTTGCTCTGCCGTGATGCCGCCATTGGGAGTCGGAGTCTCGCAGGGCTCAGTGTTGAGCCAGACTCTCTTCAACATCTTTATGACCCCTCTGGCGGCACTGGCGGAGTCCTTTGGGGCCCAGATCGTATCCTATGCCGATGATACCCAGCTCCTCTGTACATGTGGGAGGGGAGCAGATTTTGACGGAGAGAGTATCCGCGGGCGCCTTGGGGCTGTTTTTAACTGGTTCAAGTTTAACAGCCTCAAGTGCAACTCAGATAAATCTGAGGTACTCTTCTTCGGTTGTTGGTCTGATCCAGATTGGCAGGAATGGTGTCCTGTCAACATGTTTCCTCCAGCAGGCTCTTTCCAGCTAGCCAAGAATCTGGGGGTCAAGATCGATAACGGTCTGACATTGAGATCACAGATCCTGGGCCTAACAGGTACATGCTTTGGCCTCCTCAGGATGCTCCGCATGTTTCTTCCTCTGCTCCCGGAAGATCATAGGAAGATCACGGTTCAGGCCTTAATTGGTTCGAGATTGGACTATTCCAATGTCCTTTACCTCGGCTTGCCGGAGTATCTCTTGCAACGGCTGCAGGTGGTCCAGAACTCAGCAGCACGGGCCATCTTTGGCCTCTACGGGCGAGCCAGAACCTCCGGCCTCCTGCAGTCACTTCATTGGCTGCCTATCCGGAAGCAGATAGTTTTTAAGGCCTTGACCTTGGCTCACAAGGCTCTTCACGCTTCTGAAGTGAAATATCTTCAAAAGAGGCTAGCCTTCTACCATCCTGTCCGATCCCTGAGATCCGAGTCTTTGTTCCTTGCTGTGGTTCCTCTGGTAAAAAGGGCACGCATTGGGGGCCGGTCTTTCAGGCTGTTGGCACCACAGCTATGGAACACTCTGCCCGTGTCACTGCGTAGCACCTCCAACCTGTTAGCTTTTAGGAAGGGCCTTAAAACTTGGTTTTTTGCTCTTTAGATATGCTCTTTTATGATTTCTGGTCCCTTTTTATTTTCCCTGCTGTGTTCTCTGCTACGGGTTAACAATAAAAGCGCCGGGACACTCCTTGGAGTAGCCGAGCGCTATAGAAGATATAGATAACATAACATAACATAACATAACATGCTGCAACCTGCAGTAGATGCTTTTAGACCTGGTACGATTGCAGACAGATCAGCTAGCCATGGTAAGATAATGTCACTTTCAAGCTGACTTGAACCGCTTCCAGAACCAACATACGTACTTCCAAGAAGAGCAGAGTTGCACCCAGAATTGGTGGAGTGACTTCTAGAACTTATTCAGAGGCCTCCCAGCCAGTTAGGGTTGATCCTACAATATATCTTAAGGGGAGTGTCCTTGAGCCCATCGGATCCATGTGACCAAGCTTATAAGGACTCAAGCCTTGAAGCAATAGAGAACCTGCCCTTCATTCTGGTGGGTCATTCTAAACTATAGGCAACATTCTATTTTTGGCTTAATAAGGATCAATCTAAGCTATGATACAACAAATGCTTTAGTAGCGCTAACTTGTATACGGCCAACAGGAGATTCACTAACCCACTTGGAAGGGAGGTTTATCTTAAGGAGCTCTGACTACCTCACAAACAGAATACATGCATGGAGAGTGTGGGGGTCAGAGTGAAGTCGATATGTTGGTGTCTTTGTGAGCTGTAGACTTACTTAGACATTCTTGGGAATAATGTTGTTCATAATAGGCAAGTGGACAACAACCAGGGAGATATTATGACGCAGTATCCAGTTCACAAGATTAGGTTTCGATCAGGCAGCAAAAGTAGGCAGGCTCAGTTTTATCCTGCTCATTCAAGAATGGCATGGCAGAGGTATTGTCAGCATACAACAGAACCCTGGTGCTGCTGCGAACGCCAGCATGTTATTGTAGAGCAGGACTTCTTTCCTCGACTCTCTCCCATGAGTATTCACTATCTTTAAACAGGCCTTTAAATCTTGTTCTTATCATGCCTCATTTGCTGTGCATTCAAAGACAGAGGTAAAATGTCAGGCTTTGTATTCCAAGGGAATTAGGTGTTTACTTTTCTTTCACTGAATTCAAAATGAGAGAATTTTATGTGACAATCCATCCTGCTGAGTACCCATGTGAGAGGACAGGCTGTTGGATATTATCTTTTCTAGCACACAACAAAAATGAACTGTCAGAATACATGAGAATGAGAAAGGTAGAAATGAAGCACATTTTTTTTATTCTCGAGTGTGGTGGAAACAAATATTTTAATTCGATCAAAACAAATCAATACACTTGGTAATGAGATTTCCACACATTATCATTTGTGCGCAGTAGAACTGTATGTCTGTGCAAATTTGATGGCAATTTTCAACAATTAGAAATGTGTTGTCCATAATGGCAGTGTGCTATCACACAATGCACAATCCACACTAGACGACTCCACTTTGCACTACTCCTCTCTACAACACTCTTCACCACTTCACTCTAAGACACCCTGCTCCCCTCTATACACATTCACTCTATGCCATGTCACTCCACACCATGCCACTCCACGACACTCCACTCTAAGACACTCACCAACACAGCTTGCCACTGCACTCCACACCCCTCTACGCACCTCAACTCCATTCTGCCCACTCCATTTTACCCTGCTCTACTCCAAGCTAACCCAACACAATCTACCCCACTGTACTCAAATCTACCATATTTAAATCCACACAATCTACTCCACCCCAATGTACCCCACTCCACCCTAATTTACCTCAATGCTACTTCACTCCAGTCTACTCCACTCCACTCCACCCTACTCTGCTGTACTCCAATCTCCCCCACTCCACTCTACCATACTCCAATCCACCCGTTCTACCCCAATCTACCCACTCCACTCATTCGACCCCTATCTACCCACACTACTCTACCCTATTCCAAACCACGCGATCCAGCCTGCTCTAATCAACTCCAACCTAGCCCACTACACTCAATCGACCACTCTCCAATCTATGCCAATGTACCCCTCTCTACTTCATTTCAATGTATCCCATTCCAATCAACTGCACCCCAATCTAGCCCACTCGACCTCAATCTACCCCACTCCAGTCTAGCCTTATCTTTTCCAATACAATGTGCTGCACTCCACAGTACCCCGCTCCAAACAACCCTAATCCATCCCACTCCAATCTAGCACACTTCACACTACCCCACTTTAATCTACCCTAAACTATCCCCCTCCATTCTACTTCAATCTACCTTATTTCATTCCAATACACCCTACTCTAATCCACCAAACCTTCCCCATTCCAAGGATCCTGTTCCACTCTAATCTACCCCACTCCACTCTGCCCCACTCCATTCCAATCTGCCCCACTCCATCCCACTCCAATCTACCCCAATCCACTCAACTCCACTCTTCCCCAATCCACCCCAATATACCTCACTACACTCTACCCCATTCTGCCACAATCTACCGAACGCTTATCTACCGCAGTCCACCAAAATCTACTCCTACCCTAAGTCTACCCCACTCCACTACAATCTACCCCGCCCACTACAATCTACCCTACTTCACTCCAATCTTCCCCACTCTTCTCCATTCAATCTACCCCACTCTCCACCACTACAATCGACTTTAATCTACCTCACTTCAGTCTACCTCACTCCACTCTAAACCAATGTACCCCACACTACGCTACTCCAATCTACCCCCTTGCCACTCTACCTCAATCAACCCCACTCCAGTCTAGCCCACCCCACACCAGTAACGTTTAGCCCTGCTGACCAGCAGCCACACTGGTGTACAACATGACTAAACACATTGCCAAAGCCAATAGCTTTCGTATAGGCGGGAGTTATTGGCTTTGCCAGTGCTTGTTCGAACCATTTGAGGCATAACATATTTTGGCTTAGTTCACAGAGAAACTCTGGGAGCTCAGAAAAAACATAAGCTTAGAACTGAGAACAAGCAAAGCAGTCTAGGAGGCACTGATCAGCTATTCAGCTAATTAAGCAGAAGCATTCAGTTCCTGGACATGTAGGAATGCTGCAAGGGCTGAAGCCCCCTGGCAGACATCCTTGTCCTGCTTTCATGCTGCATGTGATTGCTCTGTATGGATAATACTGGCTCCAGCCTCACAATGAACTTCACAGGTGATGTGGAAGGACACATCCTGGAGCCTGAGAGACAAGGTCTCCTTCATGCTTGCGGAAAAGGATCAAGTCTGGGAAAAACTCCTTTAATTGAAAGAAGCAGGGGCGGGTTAAGCCTGTAGACTGGTACGGAATAGTCATTAGAGGGTGTGAAAATGAGCATGGAAACTGAAACAATACATGTCAGTCACTAAGCATTTATTAATTCGATTTTATGAAGGAAGGAGACTGGAAACTTCTACCACCTGACCACCACAATCAGCCAAAGTAATCTGCTTCACAGGACCAAACACTGTACTTAACAGCTCGGGCTATTATTGTGATCTATTGTAAAGAGCAATGTGCTGGACAGATAAGGCAAAGAGCAACTAACGAAGGACACACTAAGGTCCAATACGTGCCAAGGATATCTACTAGGGCTGTTCTTCAGAATAGTTATCCAGCACATCAACCTACTATCACCTAAGCCCCAAAATTCCTTCCCACAAAGGTCATTCAGCACCAAGATCTGCCTCCTGCCGAAGCTCCTGTAAACCTGTCCGTTCATAGGCCCAACAGCCTGTTCCACTTTTGCTGTGCACTACCTCCTCAACCAATATATATTTCTGATGAAGATGTCTAACCAAAGAGGCCTCACCTTGTGAATATTCCCCCAGGCTTCAGACTGGATCTGGAAACTCAAAAGCAATACTCATTTATGCCGGTAGGTGCACTGTGCAGCTCAGCACTAGCATCGCTCCACTCCGGAAGTGATGATCGTGGCTGCGTATAAGCACCACCCAGGCACACTGACATCACTTCCTTTTGTGCCACGCTGGCAAAGGCAGATACAGAGCTCTACTTTTATCTTTGACAAGAATTTTTCTGCAAAATTCTCTCTTTTACTAGTGTGCAAGGCAAATATGTCACCTCATAGAGCAACAGAATGTAAACCTTTAGGGGCAGTCACAAACAAATGTCTATGACAGACCCCCCAAAAAATATTCCTGCGGTGCCCGGAGTCAGAGCTTTACTTCAGGATCTGAGATAACTGGGCCTGAAGGCCATACAGGGCAATGCACCATGACCGGTTGAAATGGAAAGGAAGGCTCCATTCCTGTTCCGAATGTCGTTCTTGTGGCCGATCCTCATCTTGGGGAAGTGTTTGGGTAAGTTAAAGAAGAAACATAAAAAGTCCAAGTTAAACCTGCCCTTGCCGGCCATTCTTGAACTCCAGAGAGGCCGCAAAGGTGTTAGTCTGCTTTCTTATCATGCTCCAAAACTCCTGAAGAGCCAATTTCGAGTTTTGTCCAGGTGCAACCCAAATTTCCAGGTCCGTCAGCAACATTGCAGCAAGTGGAGGCCTTTAAGGAGGCCATGCTGCACATATTTGGCATGCTTCAGGTCTCTCTGGCACACCTTTGGGCCCGAGGATCCACAAAGACCCCCAGTTGGAGTCCCACTGGCGGATTCACCATCGGTGCTCTCTGTGTCCCTTCAACTCCCTTTAGGTTTTGCTCCAGCTTCGGTTCTGGCACCACTCACTGTGCTGCTTCCCTTCACGTTGATGCCGCCAGTTCCGCAAGAGTATCTGCTACCTGTGATAGTTTCTGACTCTTCTAACTCCAATACATTGCCTTTACCATGCAGCAGAGCTCATACTTTATATAAATTCTGATAACAAGAGATGATGAGGGGGCAAATTCATCTCACAATAGGACTAGGGCAATTAGTATGCAGAGTTACAGACGTCTAGACACTTCTCAGGACATTGGACTTGTCTCTTGCTCTGTTCCTGCCGAAGAGGAGAGGGCTTCTTTTGACATGGTTATAAGATGAGCTGTGGAGGCCCATACCATGGAGGCCAAAATTAATATCCTGACAGATTTTCATCTGTCCGGCCAGATGCCTACTGAACTTCTCCAGTCATTTAATGAAGCCCTAACGGATACCCTTTTGACCGCTTGGGCAAAGCAATGCTCTGGGCCCCTAATAAACAGGCAGGAATTTAGCTGCCACTGATCCGGACTGTATTGAGTTTCAATGGGGTATACCCTAAGAACTCTCTGACCTGGGTCAGTAAAGGTAGATACAGAAACAATGGTCAGAGTCTATCGGTTCGCTGTAACATCAAATGTAATACATGCGTTTAATTGTGTATGAATCAAAAATGTTACATCCATAGTGTGCTTATATTTTTATTCATTATTTTAGCACATTGTTAGCTAGGTACTAAATATTAATCAATGAGTACCAAGGTTTTTGAATTACCCATTATTCAAACACAAAGGTACGTAACTCAATTACTTCATCGAATCACATAAATGCCTGAGAACACAGGTCTCATGCGAATACATAAATATACAACTTCATATGTAGAAAACATCACAAATAATATCCGTATAGTAACATTTCAACGCGCTCAAAGTGATTGAAAGAGGAAGCAGTTAGGTGTGATGGGAAGATAGTGAGGACTGGGTAAAGGTTGTTGTGACCATGAAACAATCACAGTGATAAAGAATACGCCCTTTACAGTCTATATTTTGATCTGTAGTTCCAATTCACTCTTTTGCATAGGATCTGTTTTACTCCGTTAATTAGTCCTATGTTTAGAGAATAGGTATGCTGTGGTCTACGTTTCGACCCCCTGGTTAAAGGGTAGGTTGAATCCTCATGCTGGGGTCTTCTTCAGGACAAGGGGGAGACAGGAGCGCCTATGAATAATAATTTAAAATGAGTGTATCATGTTTTAAACACGCTCAAAATTGCACATGGATGGGACATGTGAGTTAGAAAATTCTTACTTTGTAAGAGGCCGTTCGGTGGCCATAGTGGTAGGACCGTCGTTGGTTCCTTTCTTTCAAGAGATAATCCCTGCATTCATCAAAAAGGAGTTTGTATTACTGTCGGGTACCATGGGCACCATACAAACGCTTGTATTATCAAGGTATTCTAAAGGGGTACTTACTAGGACATAGGGCTTTCCAATCCGATCATTAGTAGTTCTGGTTGTTGGTCCCACAAGGACCGACGTTGGTGCGGGAAAGAATCGCGCAACCCATGGGGTTCTGGAGGATAAAAGGAAAATGGCCTGGTGTCAATGGCGGGTGCATTACTAAATAGGGTCGTTAGATACATAATTGTCTATAGTTGTATAGAGGACCGTAATTGGAAAAATTCTTATCAATTACTTAGTCATGCAAGGGAGATGTCAATCAAACCAGGGGGAGAGCCCCAGATGTTAGTTTAAATTTTATATTGAATAAGGGTTCATGTAAATTGGTAAATGCCGACAATCGGCGCTAATCACATACTGGTTGATTTAGAGAAACGCGGGGAAATCGCGTTCTTGTCACCATGAATTGCGTGAATCTATCCGCATCTCGGTGTTCTATGGTGTAGCGGGGAAGCTTCCCTGCAAAATCTGGATTGTCAAATCTCTCACCGTAAGATTTCGCTCCACGGCGTGTTACTGCATCCTCGCTAGGCAAGCCGTGAGTGATCGGCCGCGAGGTGCAGCCGCTTGATACTTCCTGGAGGCTCGCCGCGCCCTAGCCAACCAGAAGGGAATGTGGCTAGGGGGGCGTGTGGAAACCTCCTAACCGAACTGGAAGCGGTGGGGACTGTCGGAGATGATTACTACATAATGCTTTAATGTGAATCGCTCGAGACAGATCGGACTGAGGTCGGACAATCTTGATTGCCTGCAAATTCTTGAACTCCAGAGAGGCCGCAAAGGCGTTAGTCTGCTTTCTTATCATGCTCCAAAACTCCTGAAGAGCCAATTTCGAGTTTTGTCCAGTTGCAACCCAAATTTCCAGGTCCGTCAGCAACATTGCAGCAAGTGGAGGCCTTTAAGGAGGCTGGAGTTCTGGACTTTTTGGTTCCGTCCAGAGGTGTCAGGGAACAACACCCAAAGACCCCGGAGTTCCACCTGCCTTGGTGCGCAAATGAACAGAAACACGGGCTTCTCGATGGTGGCGTCAAAGACCAAAGGTTTATTACTGCAGGGACACAGAAGTCACAGAAACTACGCATGGGCAGTAACTAGGAGCCTGTTCAATTTGTACAAAGAGGGTTGCTCCTTATATACTAGTTTTTGGCCTTCAGGCGAATTCTTCACATGTTAGTACATTCCCAAAACCTTTGTGTCACAGACAATAAATATTTGGCGTACACAGGAACCATTGATAAAATCTGATACAAAAACATCTACGGAGAGGGGTTCCTACTAGTTCATCACAATCCCTTGTCAATATTGCATTCAAGAGCCGGACCGCCTCATCGTAAATTTCGTTACCTCCCCCTAATAAAGGCCCAGAAGGAAAGGAGCAGAGCCAGGTGCAGAAGATAGGAAAGCGGGATAAGAGATGTTTGTGGGTTGTAAATGGGCAAGGCTACCGGCTTCGGCCGCCTAATCATGATCGGGACAATGGACACGAGAACCAGTTCAGGTGGGCTGGCCTCGGGCAGAGGAGGCAGCCTTTGTCGAGTCATGTAACTACAGCGTGCTCTGTTTTAAGGTGCACGTGTCATGAAAGAGGTGAATCTCCGGCTAAGGCTACGTGTCCTTAATCAAAATGAAGTGATCAGAGGTTATTGCATATGTGAGGGCAAGAAACACAAAATGGCGGCCATGATCTAAGATGGATGCCGTGGGTAGATCAGAAATGTGTTCATAAAAGGAGTGCTCTTGCTCGTAGTATAGCGAAAACACCAGGATATGCTAAATGGATCATTTGCGGTTCGCTGATACCAATATTATGTATTTCCGACAATATTGAAAACACGGGTTCAAATCATCACGGAACCTCAGACCCTCCTTTTGCCCTTACATAGGCAATTACTCAGTCTATGTCAGAGTCTAGTTCTATACTCATCAGGTCAGTGACATGCTGTTGTATCATCATCCTTTCTCGCGCCTTTTCTCCAACTGCAGGTGGTTTCCTAAAACAGGTTGTAGCACAAAGGCTACACAGAGCTGGACCACACTGGATAATCAGGCAGCATGAGAATAGGAATACTAAGATGACACCGATGACCATTAGAACCTTCCATCCCCACGCTGAGATCAGAGTCCAAAACCACTCCATAAAGGACCAGTTTCCCTCGTCTACGTGTATAGAGTCGGAAATCTTGTGTAGCTTAGAGATCGCCTCATAGACTGTTGGAGCATTATTAGGAATAAAGACACAGCAGCTCGATTGGATCATTCTACATACCCCACCTCGGTCTGCAAGGATAACGTCTAGAACCATACGATTCTGCAACGTCATGAGTCTATCCGCCTGAAGCTCAGCTGTCAGATTACTAAGGGCACCAGCAGTTTCGGTAATAGTAGATTCAACTACCCGTGTTAGCTGACGTATATTTCTACTATTGGCCATAGGCCCCCAGAACGGAAGGAAGCCTTTGAAGAAGTCTCCAGCTTCCTGACCAGCAGTATCTTCCTTGCTGAAGACACCTCTCGCTACTCTGGTTCTGTGGTAATCAGATGAAGCAGTGTATGTTGGAGGCAACAATCGAGCAATATAGCATGAACCTGAAAAGTCGGCAGGTAACCATGTATATGCCCGGTCTCGACAAATGAAGTAGGTACCCCTAGCAGTAAGGAAGGCAGGGGAAGAGTTAGCCGGAAACACATAAGTTTCAACGCACTCGCTCCTCCCTAGCTGAGCTCTTGGATTTCTCCCATTACCTTGCAAACAGACCTGACCTCGGTGTGGTACGACCCAGATTGGAGTTGAGCTTTTACGCTTGCTTTCTCCTAAACTAAGGCGATACTCTGAAGTATTCCAACTTAAATACACTCGCAGTTCGTCTCTAGGGTATGATGGAGTATTATTGACATTCTTGATCATGTCAATAATTCCCTGGACTAAAGCTTTGTTGGCAGAGTTATATTTAGTGGAACGTGGTGGACGTGGAGGATAGGTTTCAAGGGCATAAGCAAAGATGGTTTGAAGGGCCTGAAATGATCCATTGTAGCTGAAAGGCAAAACTAGATAGGGAATACCTTTATCCATAGTGTGGGGTATCAAGCCACACACCCAGCAGTCTGTAGTGTTAACTACCAGTTGGTGTTGGTGCAAGAGCTGTACAAAAGTGTTGTTAATGAATTCTGAGCGTCGAGCTTGCTCATGTTCGGGAAACGAGTGAAAAGAGTGTATAGAGGAAACAGTAGTAATAGCAGGATCAAGGGGAGGTACTGTGGTTACTGGCACAAAAATCAAATTTATACTGAAGACAATTCCACCCACCAACGTTATCAAAACAATTAGAAATGTAATGGCACATTGCGTCAAAAAGCATTTGCTATGAAGAACTCTGTAAAGTCTGTTTCTGCGAACGTAATTCACATTTTCTTGTTGCAGCGCAGGAAGCTCCATCTTCTACAATCCGCTCGCGACCACTGATGATGTGTACGTAGATGAAAATGCCTCTATCAGCCCTGGGAGTTCCCAGAACCAACAGAAAGATCGACCTTGTGTCAGACCCCTGCAAATCCAACTAGGCACACAGCCACGACCCTACGGCTACCCAGACGGCAAGGCAATTTTTAAAACAATAAAACAATAGCAAACTTCCTGGCTGAGGGCAAAAGTTCAATATTTCAAAAACATCACAGTATGCAGTTGCCTGCTTTATTTGTCCATATTACGGCTTCGTAAGTTATATCTCTGCTTCGCAGGTACTGTCTGATCGGCAAATAGCGTTTCACTGGTAGTTGTTGCAGTGTTCAAGTTCGCAGATGGCAGAGTTTCTTCTGATGCAGGAGACAAATGTTCAGTGTTCAAAGGAGTCTTTTCAGGAGGAGAGTCAGAGCTTGGAGTGTCAGTGATCAATTCGGCATCGCTGAAAGGGATAAACTTTGGAGTTCTTTCAAATTCGGAGGAACCAATTCCCTTCTTCACCCAGTCGTCGTAAGGAAGCGGCAAAGGGACACGCTTAACATGGGACGCGTGCACCCAGTGCTTGCGTCCAGCTACACGAACTGCTGTCCTCGTTGTAAGAAGGACCTGGAAAGGACCGACGTAGCGGGGCTGAAGATTCTTTGTCCTCGCGAAGTTCCTGATAACCACGTGTTCTCCTGGTGTCAGCTGATGCCCTGGACTCTCCGGAGGCTTTGGTAAAGCATCGAAAACCTGTTGATGAATAAGACTCAATTTAGCAGTCAGGTCGTAAAGATAGTCTATCAACATAGGATATTCTAAAGAACTGAACTCTTTAGGCCTTGGCACACCCCAGATATTTGCCGGGCGGCCAAAAACGATTTCATAAGGGCTAAGCCCTACTCTAGAATGTACAGTTGCTCTCGTTGATAACAAGGCCAAAGGAAGTGCGTCTGGCCAGGCTAAACCTGTGGATGCTTGTATTTTAGCTAATTTCAGCTTGAGGGTACCATTGTAACCCTCCACTAAACCAGCTGACTGGGGATGGTTTGCACTGTGGAACTTCTGTTTCAAACCTAGGCCGGCACACACACTCTGCATAACTTTCCCTATAAACTCACTTCCGTTATCTGACCATACAATCCGTGGCATTCCAAACCTAGGGAAATATTCCTTGAGAAGAATTTTGGCAGTTGATAGGGCAGTATTGTCCTTTAGTGGGTATGCTTCTATCCACCTGGAAAAAGCACAAACCACCACTAGGACATATTTTAAATTATTACAGCGGTCCATGTGAATAAAATCTAACTGAATTACTTCAAAGGGGCAGGAAGGAGGAGCGAAATGACCAGCAGGAGTTGGAGTTCCCTTGCCAGGATTATGCATCAGGCATACCATACAATTTTTCACCACTCTCTCTGCACACTTACTGATTCCCTCATTTTTCCAGACTGGAGCCAACATCTTACAAATCCCTTTAGAACTTATATGCGCTACTCCATGCGCCATTGTCACCACTGCAAGCACATACGCATCAGGCAACATCCAACGCTGCTGTTCTGTCAAATCAATCCAACATCCATTCGAGTCCAACTTGCCCGTACTTTCTCTCCATACTCGTTTCTCTTCCTCAGTTGCTTCCTTCTGAATTTCTTTCACACTTTCCATAGTATCCTCACACATTCCAGATTCAGCGATCCATCTTGCAGACGTTGCAACATACATTCTACTCATCATGTCTCTAGCTGTCTGTTTAGCAATTTCATCAGCAAAAGCATTCCCACGACCAACATCGTCCGTGATTGCTTTATGAGCACTGCACTTCACAATCGCAACTTCAGTCGGCAAGGTTAGAGATTCCAACAAGTCGTTAACTAGCTGACCATGTTGAATCTTAGTCCCATGGGACGTAATGAAACCTCTTTCTCTCCACAAACGACCAAAACTATGGGCCACGCCAAATGCGTACTGACTATCTGTAAAGACATTCACTCTCTTTCCCTTAGCTAAAACACACGCTCTGGTTAAGGCTATTAATTCTGCAGCCTGGGCAGAATTCTGACTCACTCTTGCAGTCTCCACAATCGTTTTCAAAGTCGTTACTGCGTAGGCAGCAGTCACATCACCATTTTCCAATTTAAAACATGATCCGTCCACATACAGCGTACCATCTGGATCTGATAATGGAGTATCCCTCAAGTCAATACGTCCTTTTGTCTCTTCCTCCGTTTTAAAACAACAATCATGTGGCTCGGAATCACTCGACTCTTGATTAGCCGGCAACAGTGTTGCTGGATTCAATACATTACATCTTTTGATCTGAATATGACTCGCTAGTAATGTCAGCTCGTAACCAGATAGTCTCGCACTAGTAAGGTGTTGTGTCTTCGTTCGGTTCATGAGTGTGTCCACTGCATGAGGGACCATGACCACTAGCATGTTGCTCATCACCAAACCAGCAGATTGTCGAATGGAAGCCGCAGCTGCCGCTGTAGCTCTCAAACAACTGGGTAACGCTCTAGCTACCGGATCTAATGTTGATGAAAAATACGCACAAGGGCGTTGTTTATCACCAAATTTCTGTGTCAGAACACTCAACGCGCAACCTTCTCTCTCGTGAACATAGAGCGTGAATGGCTTACTGTAATCAGGTGTACCCAATACAGGAGCTGAACACAATGCTTTTCGTAATTCAGAAAAACTCTCTTGACATTCATCAGACCATGGCACCGGACTCGGAACATTTTTCCCAGTCAAAACTACCAACGGCTTCGCTAAAAGAGAAAAATTCGGAATCCACTGCCTACAGTAAGAGGTAATACCTAAAAAGGCACATACTTCTCTCTGTGTGCGTGGAACACTCATTTGCGTAATTGCTTTTATTCTCTCTGGGGTCAACTTTCTTCCCTCCTTTGACAAGAGATGACCTAGGTAGGTCACTTCTTGGCAGCAGTATTGCATCTTGGAAGGTGATACCTTGTGATTCAAATTGGACAAGTGATGTAATAACGAAACTGTAGCTGCTTTGCAAGTTTCCTTGTCATCGGCAGCCACTAGAAGATCATCTACGTACTGTACTAGGGCAGAACCTGGAGGAAGGACAAAGGAATCTAACTGGCTTTTTAACGCTTGACTATAAATAGATGGGCTCTCACAGTAGCCCTGTGGAGCGCGTTTAAATCTGAAACTGCGACCTCCTAGACAGAAGCCAAAAATATCTCTGCTTTCCTCGGCTATCGGAATGCTGAAAAAGGCATTCTTCAAGTCGATGACTGAGAACCAAGTGGCTGTAGCAGGTATCAATGTTAACAAGGCAGTAATGTCGGGAACCACAGGAAACTGCGGAACCACAATCTTATTAACTTCTCTAAGGTCTATGACAAACCTGTACACTGGAGGTTTTGTAGGATCAGTTCGTTTCAAAATCGGTAATACAGGACTATTACAAACATTTCCTCTAGTTTCTTCAACCACACCTTTCTTAATCAAATCTTGCACAATCAATAAAAGTGCACGCTCTCCTTCACTAGATATTTTGTATTGAGGAATTCTTGGAAATTTTACATTTGCTTTCAAAGTGACTACATATGGTGGTATTTCTAAAAGGCCTACATCATTAGGACCAGTCGCCCAAAGAGAATCAGGGAGTGAACGCAGCTCTGGTGGAAGTGCATCCATTGACAAGTACATCGGAGAGGTGATTCTTTTACCCAATGTAAGCTGTACCCCTTCCGGAGAACAGTACAATGTCGCATATAGTCGTTTTAACAAGTCTAAACCAAGCAGGTTTTCATTACAACCCGTCGTCAAAATCAAGGGTGCTTTCAATTGACATGGTCCAACAGAAATAGACAAAGGGCCAGATATGGGGTTGTAAACAGGGGCGCCTGAAAAACCTACAGAAACATTCGTTGAGCCAGACAAAGGTGCGCCAGGGAGTTTCGCATGAATGATAGAACTTTTTGCGGCACCAGTATCCAACAGAAACGGTTCGACTACACCTGATGTTGCTACTGCGACATAAGGCCCACTCTGATCTACTGGAACTGATACTACTCCCTCTCTTTGTCCATGGCTGTCCTAGTACCCATTTTGCTGAAATCCCTCATCCACTTCACAATAGTCTTCAACAAGATATTGCTGAGATCTATTTTGCTGGGCAGGCTGTCCATTTCGCTGATCAAAGTGATTGGAAGGGCGATCATTTGTCTGTGGAGGCATAGCACCTCGCCCTCGACCTCTAGAATTCTGTACAAAACCACCACGACCTCTCTGAGCTGCTGCCGCATTATTTTGCGCTAAGATCGGACATTCATTCTTGTAGTGACCCTCTTTCTTACAATAGGCACACTGGTTCCACTGATATTGAGGCCTCGTTGAACTATAATCTGTCCTCTGATAGGAACCCTGTTGCATATTAGACTGATTCGTGCGAGGCGGATACGCCTGTTGCAAAAGAACCTTAGTCTTTAAATCTTTCGTTTTCTTTTCTGATTTCTCCTTTTCCTCTTTATCCCTATTTTCATAATATTGTGCAGTCGCAAGTATTTGCGCAGTTGTAGAAACAGCCCACGCACTCTCTGAATCCTTTAATTTATTACATAATTCAGGTAACAAATTATGCACAGATTTATCGACAAACAGTCTCTGTCCTCCTTCTGTGCTCATATCCTGACCACTATGATCTACAAAAGTCTCTTTGAACCTCGTGAAGAAGTCGGAGACACTTTCGTCTTTCTTTTGCTTGCATGCGGATAACTTGTCCCAATTAACACGCAATGCGGGCATCAGAGTCTTCATTAAGTCGATTATCCTACCCGGAAGATTAGCAATTAGGGGTTCAGGTTTTGCACCACCTATTTGCTGACCATCCGCTGCAGTGATGGCTGCCCAATCACCACCTAAGGCTACTTGATGATCTTCCCTACGAATTTTAGCCCAGACTGGTTGAGGAACTACATTCCCAAATAACATATCAATGTCTGCTAAGTTCATTATACAAGCCTCAACTGTCTGTGTTAATTCCTTGTAATATCCAGCAGGATTCTTACGTGGATCTGGTAAGGCCTGTTTCACTGCTAGCACTTCAGCTCGCTTCCACGGAATGTGTATCCACACTCTCTGGAACTGTGCTGGAACAGCTGCAATACCAGCATTATTATCAGCTGCCACTGCTTCGCGCCAAATTGGAGGAACTTCCCTCATTGGATATTGGCGACTCAGTTTCGTCTTACCTTTCTCTAAATCTCTCGGTGAACGAAGAGATGGATCATTCCTAAAACTTAAGATCAGTTCCATCGCTTCTTCTATATTTTCACCCACTATCATACCAGCAGCAAACTCTTTCTGAACCTTAATTAAGTCTTCTAAATTCGATTCAATATCATCTTCCTCTATTTCCTCACGTAACAACGAGCACATCTCGTCAAAGACGTACCGCTGCGTTGGTTTCTTCCACTGCATAAATGTTTCTAGTACATCTCTCGTACTATATCTCCTACTCTTCGAAATCCATCTGAGAGCCGTGGAATCTAAAATTCCCCATTCCTCAGTACTTGGATGCTGACTCCGTCTCTGAACAGAGTCAGAAGTAGGAGTCTTGATTAAAGTTTTATAGAAAGGAGACAGCATGTTAGTAACAGAATCAGTGATTCTTCGACGTACAGAAAGTGGAGTTAACACACTCGCAGACGTAGAAAACACAGTAGAGGTAGGAACAGATAGCGTGGCAGTAGGAGTATCGAGAAAAATAGTTTGTGAAGTAGTAGGTGTAAGCGAGACAGATACAGGTATAGAAGCCGGCAATCCAGGAAGAGGAGGAGCCGTAGGAACATTCACATTAACCACAGGAGGTACAGGAACTTGATTCTGAGGAGCAGGAGCAGGAATACCAGGTTGTCCAGCAACCGGCAATTGAACATTTGGTACAAGTGGAGCCGTAGCACCTTGTGCATACGGTGGAGGTGACCGTAACAGATAAGACAACAGAGGATCGTTTTCCGAATCCTCTAGTATCTTAGCCGTTTTCGATGGCAAGGCAGGGTAGCACTTGTCGATCGCCAAATTATGCTCTCTAATGGCCACCTCTATAGCCTTCTCGCACTCGCTTTCTTGCAGCTGTTTAGTTGCTTGCTCTAGAGTTAACTCTTCTTTCTCTTTCTGTTCTTTCTTAAATTTTTTCATTTCTCTCTGTTTGGATTCTTTTCGCCAGTAACGGAAAGAATCAAACATTGCCGGCCGGGCTTTCTTCCTAAACAATTTCGCTTCTAAATTATCAAGAATTTCGGGTTCAAAACTACCATGCAGTGGCCAACTAAGGACACCGTCTTTCTTGGTGTAGCGGACCCACACCTCATTATAGGATATAGGACCCACTCCATGTTTACAATATAAGTCATAAAGGGGAGTCCCAATCGGAGGAACCAGACATGAGTCCTCCAATCGTGAGTCACTGTTGCAACCGAAGCACGACAACATACAATTTCTCCGACTTACCATTTTCAGTCCGGAACACAAAACAAACAAAACACAAAACAAATATGTGCACTTGAACCAAGAACTTAGGCCTACCAAAACCAAACTAATGTATCGATACCCAAACTGAACCAAATAGATTATCGTGACCAGAACAACCAATGATAATCCTACGAAACCAAACCAAACTAAGAACCAATCAAGGATTAACAACCCTTACGAAGTGACCAACTAGCAACCACTAAATACTTAACTGAGGCACTGAAGACGTCACCAAGGAGAAACCCGTCACGTTTCGCTGTACTAAGGACTGCACCTCGAGCCCCACGTTGGGCGCCAATTGGAGTTCTGGACTTTTTGGTTCCGTCCAGAGGTGTCAGGGAACAACACCCAAAGACCCCGGAGTTCCACCTGCCTTGGTGCGCAAATGAACAGAAACACGGGCTTCTCGATGGTGGCGTCAAAGACCAAAGGTTTATTACTGCAGGGACACAGAAGTCACAGAAACTACGCATGGGCAGTAACTAGGAGCCTGTTCAATTTGTACAAAGAGGGTTGCTCCTTATATACTAGTTTTTGGCCTTCAGGCGAATTCTTCACATGTTAGTACATTCCCAAAACCTTTGTGTCACAGACAATAAATATTTGGCGTACACAGGAACCATTGATAAAATCTGATACAAAAACATCTACGGAGAGGGGTTCCTACTAGTTCATCACAATCCCTTGTCAATATTGCATTCAAGAGCCGGACCGCCTCATCGTAAATTTCGTTACCTCCCCCTAATAAAGGCCCAGAAGGAAAGGAGCAGAGCCAGGTGCAGAAGATAGGAAAGCGGGATAAGAGATGTTTGTGGGTTGTAAATGGGCAAGGCTACCGGCTTCGGCCGCCTAATCATGATCGGGACAATGGACACGAGAACCAGTTCAGGTGGGCTGGCCTCGGGCAGAGGAGGCAGCCTTTGTCGAGTCATGTAACTACAGCGTGCTCTGTTTTAAGGTGCACGTGTCATGAAAGAGGTGAATCTCCGGCTAAGGCTACGTGTCCTTAATCAAAATGAAGTGATCAGAGGTTATTGCATATGTGAGGGCAAGAAACACAAAATGGCGGCCATGATCTAAGATGGATGCCGTGGGTAGATCAGAAATGTGTTCATAAAAGGAGTGCTCTTGCTCGTAGTATAGCGAAAACACCAGGATATGCTAAATGGATCATTTGCGGTTCGCTGATACCAATATTATGTATTTCCGACAATATTGAAAACACGGGTTCAAATCATCACGGAACCTCAGACCCTCCTTTTGCCCTTACATAGGCAATTACTCAGTCTATGTCAGAGTCTAGTTCTATACTCATCAGGTCAGTGACATGCTGTTGTATCATCATCCTTTCTCGCGCCTTTTCTCCAACTGCAGGTGGTTTCCTAAAACAGGTTGTAGCACAAAGGCTACACAGAGCTGGACCACACTGGATAATCAGGCAGCATGAGAATAGGAATACTAAGATGACACCGATGACCATTAGAACCTTCCATCCCCACGCTGAGATCAGAGTCCAAAACCACTCCATAAAGGACCAGTTTCCCTCGTCTACGTGTATAGAGTCGGAAATCTTGTGTAGCTTAGAGATCGCCTCATAGACTGTTGGAGCATTATTAGGAATAAAGACACAGCAGCTCGATTGGATCATTCTACATACCCCACCTCGGTCTGCAAGGATAACGTCTAGAACCATACGATTCTGCAACGTCATGAGTCTATCCGCCTGAAGCTCAGCTGTCAGATTACTAAGGGCACCAGCAGTTTCGGTAATAGTAGATTCAACTACCCGTGTTAGCTGACGTATATTTCTACTATTGGCCATAGGCCCCCAGAACGGAAGGAAGCCTTTGAAGAAGTCTCCAGCTTCCTGACCAGCAGTATCTTCCTTGCTGAAGACACCTCTCGCTACTCTGGTTCTGTGGTAATCAGATGAAGCAGTGTATGTTGGAGGCAACAATCGAGCAATATAGCATGAACCTGAAAAGTCGGCAGGTAACCATGTATATGCCCGGTCTCGACAAATGAAGTAGGTACCCCTAGCAGTAAGGAAGGCAGGGGAAGAGTTAGCCGGAAACACATAAGTTTCAACGCACTCGCTCCTCCCTAGCTGAGCTCTTGGATTTCTCCCATTACCTTGCAAACAGACCTGACCTCGGTGTGGTACGACCCAGATTGGAGTTGAGCTTTTACGCTTGCTTTCTCCTAAACTAAGGCGATACTCTGAAGTATTCCAACTTAAATACACTCGCAGTTCGTCTCTAGGGTATGATGGAGTATTATTGACATTCTTGATCATGTCAATAATTCCCTGGACTAAAGCTTTGTTGGCAGAGTTATATTTAGTGGAACGTGGTGGACGTGGAGGATAGGTTTCAAGGGCATAAGCAAAGATGGTTTGAAGGGCCTGAAATGATCCATTGTAGCTGAAAGGCAAAACTAGATAGGGAATACCTTTATCCATAGTGTGGGGTATCAAGCCACACACCCAGCAGTCTGTAGTGTTAACTACCAGTTGGTGTTGGTGCAAGAGCTGTACAAAAGTGTTGTTAATGAATTCTGAGCGTCGAGCTTGCTCATGTTCGGGAAACGAGTGAAAAGAGTGTATAGAGGAAACAGTAGTAATAGCAGGATCAAGGGGAGGTACTGTGGTTACTGGCACAAAAATCAAATTTATACTGAAGACAATTCCACCCACCAACGTTATCAAAACAATTAGAAATGTAATGGCACATTGCGTCAAAAAGCATTTGCTATGAAGAACTCTGTAAAGTCTGTTTCTGCGAACGTAATTCACATTTTCTTGTTGCAGCGCAGGAAGCTCCATCTTCTACAATCCGCTCGCGACCACTGATGATGTGTACGTAGATGAAAATGCCTCTATCAGCCCTGGGAGTTCCCAGAACCAACAGAAAGATCGACCTTGTGTCAGACCCCTGCAAATCCAACTAGGCACACAGCCACGACCCTACGGCTACCCAGACGGCAAGGCAATTTTTAAAACAATAAAACAATAGCAAACTTCCTGGCTGAGGGCAAAAGTTCAATATTTCAAAAACATCACAGTATGCAGTTGCCTGCTTTATTTGTCCATATTACGGCTTCGTAAGTTATATCTCTGCTTCGCAGGTACTGTCTGATCGGCAAATAGCGTTTCACTGGTAGTTGTTGCAGTGTTCAAGTTCGCAGATGGCAGAGTTTCTTCTGATGCAGGAGACAAATGTTCAGTGTTCAAAGGAGTCTTTTCAGGAGGAGAGTCAGAGCTTGGAGTGTCAGTGATCAATTCGGCATCGCTGAAAGGGATAAACTTTGGAGTTCTTTCAAATTCGGAGGAACCAATTCCCTTCTTCACCCAGTCGTCGTAAGGAAGCGGCAAAGGGACACGCTTAACATGGGACGCGTGCACCCAGTGCTTGCGTCCAGCTACACGAACTGCTGTCCTCGTTGTAAGAAGGACCTGGAAAGGACCGACGTAGCGGGGCTGAAGATTCTTTGTCCTCGCGAAGTTCCTGATAACCACGTGTTCTCCTGGTGTCAGCTGATGCCCTGGACTCTCCGGAGGCTTTGGTAAAGCATCGAAAACCTGTTGATGAATAAGACTCAATTTAGCAGTCAGGTCGTAAAGATAGTCTATCAACATAGGATATTCTAAAGAACTGAACTCTTTAGGCCTTGGCACACCCCAGATATTTGCCGGGCGGCCAAAAACGATTTCATAAGGGCTAAGCCCTACTCTAGAATGTACAGTTGCTCTCGTTGATAACAAGGCCAAAGGAAGTGCGTCTGGCCAGGCTAAACCTGTGGATGCTTGTATTTTAGCTAATTTCAGCTTGAGGGTACCATTGTAACCCTCCACTAAACCAGCTGACTGGGGATGGTTTGCACTGTGGAACTTCTGTTTCAAACCTAGGCCGGCACACACACTCTGCATAACTTTCCCTATAAACTCACTTCCGTTATCTGACCATACAATCCGTGGCATTCCAAACCTAGGGAAATATTCCTTGAGAAGAATTTTGGCAGTTGATAGGGCAGTATTGTCCTTTAGTGGGTATGCTTCTATCCACCTGGAAAAAGCACAAACCACCACTAGGACATATTTTAAATTATTACAGCGGTCCATGTGAATAAAATCTAACTGAATTACTTCAAAGGGGCAGGAAGGAGGAGCGAAATGACCAGCAGGAGTTGGAGTTCCCTTGCCAGGATTATGCATCAGGCATACCATACAATTTTTCACCACTCTCTCTGCACACTTACTGATTCCCTCATTTTTCCAGACTGGAGCCAACATCTTACAAATCCCTTTAGAACTTATATGCGCTACTCCATGCGCCATTGTCACCACTGCAAGCACATACGCATCAGGCAACATCCAACGCTGCTGTTCTGTCAAATCAATCCAACATCCATTCGAGTCCAACTTGCCCGTACTTTCTCTCCATACTCGTTTCTCTTCCTCAGTTGCTTCCTTCTGAATTTCTTTCACACTTTCCATAGTATCCTCACACATTCCAGATTCAGCGATCCATCTTGCAGACGTTGCAACATACATTCTACTCATCATGTCTCTAGCTGTCTGTTTAGCAATTTCATCAGCAAAAGCATTCCCACGACCAACATCGTCCGTGATTGCTTTATGAGCACTGCACTTCACAATCGCAACTTCAGTCGGCAAGGTTAGAGATTCCAACAAGTCGTTAACTAGCTGACCATGTTGAATCTTAGTCCCATGGGACGTAATGAAACCTCTTTCTCTCCACAAACGACCAAAACTATGGGCCACGCCAAATGCGTACTGACTATCTGTAAAGACATTCACTCTCTTTCCCTTAGCTAAAACACACGCTCTGGTTAAGGCTATTAATTCTGCAGCCTGGGCAGAATTCTGACTCACTCTTGCAGTCTCCACAATCGTTTTCAAAGTCGTTACTGCGTAGGCAGCAGTCACATCACCATTTTCCAATTTAAAACATGATCCGTCCACATACAGCGTACCATCTGGATCTGATAATGGAGTATCCCTCAAGTCAATACGTCCTTTTGTCTCTTCCTCCGTTTTAAAACAACAATCATGTGGCTCGGAATCACTCGACTCTTGATTAGCCGGCAACAGTGTTGCTGGATTCAATACATTACATCTTTTGATCTGAATATGACTCGCTAGTAATGTCAGCTCGTAACCAGATAGTCTCGCACTAGTAAGGTGTTGTGTCTTCGTTCGGTTCATGAGTGTGTCCACTGCATGAGGGACCATGACCACTAGCATGTTGCTCATCACCAAACCAGCAGATTGTCGAATGGAAGCCGCAGCTGCCGCTGTAGCTCTCAAACAACTGGGTAACGCTCTAGCTACCGGATCTAATGTTGATGAAAAATACGCACAAGGGCGTTGTTTATCACCAAATTTCTGTGTCAGAACACTCAACGCGCAACCTTCTCTCTCGTGAACATAGAGCGTGAATGGCTTACTGTAATCAGGTGTACCCAATACAGGAGCTGAACACAATGCTTTTCGTAATTCAGAAAAACTCTCTTGACATTCATCAGACCATGGCACCGGACTCGGAACATTTTTCCCAGTCAAAACTACCAACGGCTTCGCTAAAAGAGAAAAATTCGGAATCCACTGCCTACAGTAAGAGGTAATACCTAAAAAGGCACATACTTCTCTCTGTGTGCGTGGAACACTCATTTGCGTAATTGCTTTTATTCTCTCTGGGGTCAACTTTCTTCCCTCCTTTGACAAGAGATGACCTAGGTAGGTCACTTCTTGGCAGCAGTATTGCATCTTGGAAGGTGATACCTTGTGATTCAAATTGGACAAGTGATGTAATAACGAAACTGTAGCTGCTTTGCAAGTTTCCTTGTCATCGGCAGCCACTAGAAGATCATCTACGTACTGTACTAGGGCAGAACCTGGAGGAAGGACAAAGGAATCTAACTGGCTTTTTAACGCTTGACTATAAATAGATGGGCTCTCACAGTAGCCCTGTGGAGCGCGTTTAAATCTGAAACTGCGACCTCCTAGACAGAAGCCAAAAATATCTCTGCTTTCCTCGGCTATCGGAATGCTGAAAAAGGCATTCTTCAAGTCGATGACTGAGAACCAAGTGGCTGTAGCAGGTATCAATGTTAACAAGGCAGTAATGTCGGGAACCACAGGAAACTGCGGAACCACAATCTTATTAACTTCTCTAAGGTCTATGACAAACCTGTACACTGGAGGTTTTGTAGGATCAGTTCGTTTCAAAATCGGTAATACAGGACTATTACAAACATTTCCTCTAGTTTCTTCAACCACACCTTTCTTAATCAAATCTTGCACAATCAATAAAAGTGCACGCTCTCCTTCACTAGATATTTTGTATTGAGGAATTCTTGGAAATTTTACATTTGCTTTCAAAGTGACTACATATGGTGGTATTTCTAAAAGGCCTACATCATTAGGACCAGTCGCCCAAAGAGAATCAGGGAGTGAACGCAGCTCTGGTGGAAGTGCATCCATTGACAAGTACATCGGAGAGGTGATTCTTTTACCCAATGTAAGCTGTACCCCTTCCGGAGAACAGTACAATGTCGCATATAGTCGTTTTAACAAGTCTAAACCAAGCAGGTTTTCATTACAACCCGTCGTCAAAATCAAGGGTGCTTTCAATTGACATGGTCCAACAGAAATAGACAAAGGGCCAGATATGGGGTTGTAAACAGGGGCGCCTGAAAAACCTACAGAAACATTCGTTGAGCCAGACAAAGGTGCGCCAGGGAGTTTCGCATGAATGATAGAACTTTTTGCGGCACCAGTATCCAACAGAAACGGTTCGACTACACCTGATGTTGCTACTGCGACATAAGGCCCACTCTGATCTACTGGAACTGATACTACTCCCTCTCTTTGTCCATGGCTGTCCTAGTACCCATTTTGCTGAAATCCCTCATCCACTTCACAATAGTCTTCAACAAGATATTGCTGAGATCTATTTTGCTGGGCAGGCTGTCCATTTCGCTGATCAAAGTGATTGGAAGGGCGATCATTTGTCTGTGGAGGCATAGCACCTCGCCCTCGACCTCTAGAATTCTGTACAAAACCACCACGACCTCTCTGAGCTGCTGCCGCATTATTTTGCGCTAAGATCGGACATTCATTCTTGTAGTGACCCTCTTTCTTACAATAGGCACACTGGTTCCACTGATATTGAGGCCTCGTTGAACTATAATCTGTCCTCTGATAGGAACCCTGTTGCATATTAGACTGATTCGTGCGAGGCGGATACGCCTGTTGCAAAAGAACCTTAGTCTTTAAATCTTTCGTTTTCTTTTCTGATTTCTCCTTTTCCTCTTTATCCCTATTTTCATAATATTGTGCAGTCGCAAGTATTTGCGCAGTTGTAGAAACAGCCCACGCACTCTCTGAATCCTTTAATTTATTACATAATTCAGGTAACAAATTATGCACAGATTTATCGACAAACAGTCTCTGTCCTCCTTCTGTGCTCATATCCTGACCACTATGATCTACAAAAGTCTCTTTGAACCTCGTGAAGAAGTCGGAGACACTTTCGTCTTTCTTTTGCTTGCATGCGGATAACTTGTCCCAATTAACACGCAATGCGGGCATCAGAGTCTTCATTAAGTCGATTATCCTACCCGGAAGATTAGCAATTAGGGGTTCAGGTTTTGCACCACCTATTTGCTGACCATCCGCTGCAGTGATGGCTGCCCAATCACCACCTAAGGCTACTTGATGATCTTCCCTACGAATTTTAGCCCAGACTGGTTGAGGAACTACATTCCCAAATAACATATCAATGTCTGCTAAGTTCATTATACAAGCCTCAACTGTCTGTGTTAATTCCTTGTAATATCCAGCAGGATTCTTACGTGGATCTGGTAAGGCCTGTTTCACTGCTAGCACTTCAGCTCGCTTCCACGGAATGTGTATCCACACTCTCTGGAACTGTGCTGGAACAGCTGCAATACCAGCATTATTATCAGCTGCCACTGCTTCGCGCCAAATTGGAGGAACTTCCCTCATTGGATATTGGCGACTCAGTTTCGTCTTACCTTTCTCTAAATCTCTCGGTGAACGAAGAGATGGATCATTCCTAAAACTTAAGATCAGTTCCATCGCTTCTTCTATATTTTCACCCACTATCATACCAGCAGCAAACTCTTTCTGAACCTTAATTAAGTCTTCTAAATTCGATTCAATATCATCTTCCTCTATTTCCTCACGTAACAACGAGCACATCTCGTCAAAGACGTACCGCTGCGTTGGTTTCTTCCACTGCATAAATGTTTCTAGTACATCTCTCGTACTATATCTCCTACTCTTCGAAATCCATCTGAGAGCCGTGGAATCTAAAATTCCCCATTCCTCAGTACTTGGATGCTGACTCCGTCTCTGAACAGAGTCAGAAGTAGGAGTCTTGATTAAAGTTTTATAGAAAGGAGACAGCATGTTAGTAACAGAATCAGTGATTCTTCGACGTACAGAAAGTGGAGTTAACACACTCGCAGACGTAGAAAACACAGTAGAGGTAGGAACAGATAGCGTGGCAGTAGGAGTATCGAGAAAAATAGTTTGTGAAGTAGTAGGTGTAAGCGAGACAGATACAGGTATAGAAGCCGGCAATCCAGGAAGAGGAGGAGCCGTAGGAACATTCACATTAACCACAGGAGGTACAGGAACTTGATTCTGAGGAGCAGGAGCAGGAATACCAGGTTGTCCAGCAACCGGCAATTGAACATTTGGTACAAGTGGAGCCGTAGCACCTTGTGCATACGGTGGAGGTGACCGTAACAGATAAGACAACAGAGGATCGTTTTCCGAATCCTCTAGTATCTTAGCCGTTTTCGATGGCAAGGCAGGGTAGCACTTGTCGATCGCCAAATTATGCTCTCTAATGGCCACCTCTATAGCCTTCTCGCACTCGCTTTCTTGCAGCTGTTTAGTTGCTTGCTCTAGAGTTAACTCTTCTTTCTCTTTCTGTTCTTTCTTAAATTTTTTCATTTCTCTCTGTTTGGATTCTTTTCGCCAGTAACGGAAAGAATCAAACATTGCCGGCCGGGCTTTCTTCCTAAACAATTTCGCTTCTAAATTATCAAGAATTTCGGGTTCAAAACTACCATGCAGTGGCCAACTAAGGACACCGTCTTTCTTGGTGTAGCGGACCCACACCTCATTATAGGATATAGGACCCACTCCATGTTTACAATATAAGTCATAAAGGGGAGTCCCAATCGGAGGAACCAGACATGAGTCCTCCAATCGTGAGTCACTGTTGCAACCGAAGCACGACAACATACAATTTCTCCGACTTACCATTTTCAGTCCGGAACACAAAACAAACAAAACACAAAACAAATATGTGCACTTGAACCAAGAACTTAGGCCTACCAAAACCAAACTAATGTATCGATACCCAAACTGAACCAAATAGATTATCGTGACCAGAACAACCAATGATAATCCTACGAAACCAAACCAAACTAAGAACCAATCAAGGATTAACAACCCTTACGAAGTGACCAACTAGCAACCACTAAATACTTAACTGAGGCACTGAAGACGTCACCAAGGAGAAACCCGTCACGTTTCGCTGTACTAAGGACTGCACCTCGAGCCCCACGTTGGGCGCCAATTGGAGTTCTGGACTTTTTGGTTCCGTCCAGAGGTGTCAGGGAACAACACCCAAAGACCCCGGAGTTCCACCTGCCTTGGTGCGCAAATGAACAGAAACACGGGCTTCTCGATGGTGGCGTCAAAGACCAAAGGTTTATTACTGCAGGGACACAGAAGTCACAGAAACTACGCATGGGCAGTAACTAGGAGCCTGTTCAATTTGTACAAAGAGGGTTGCTCCTTATATACTAGTTTTTGGCCTTCAGGCGAATTCTTCACATGTTAGTACATTCCCAAAACCTTTGTGTCACAGACAATAAATATTTGGCGTACACAGGAACCATTGATAAAATCTGATACAAAAACATCTACGGAGAGGGGTTCCTACTAGTTCATCACAATCCCTTGTCAATATTGCATTCAAGAGCCGGACCGCCTCATCGTAAATTTCGTTACCTCCCCCTAATAAAGGCCCAGAAGGAAAGGAGCAGAGCCAGGTGCAGAAGATAGGAAAGCGGGATAAGAGATGTTTGTGGGTTGTAAATGGGCAAGGCTACCGGCTTCGGCCGCCTAATCATGATCGGGACAATGGACACGAGAACCAGTTCAGGTGGGCTGGCCTCGGGCAGAGGAGGCAGCCTTTGTCGAGTCATGTAACTACAGCGTGCTCTGTTTTAAGGTGCACGTGTCATGAAAGAGGTGAATCTCCGGCTAAGGCTACATGTCCTTAATCGAAATGAAGTGATCAGAGGTTATTGCATATGTGAGGGCAAGAAACACAAAATGGCGGCCATGATCTAAGATGGATGCCGTGGGTAGATCAGAAATGTGTTCATAAAAGGAGTGCTCTTGCTCGTAGTATAGCGAAAACACCAGGATATGCTAAATGGATCATTTGCGGTTCGCTGATACCAATATTATGTATTTCCGACAATATTGAAAACACGGGTTCAAATCATCACGGAACCTCAAGGCCATGCTGCATATATTTGGCATGCTTCGAGGTCTCTCTGGCACACCTTTGGGCCCGAGGATTCACAAAGACCCCCAGTTGGAGTCCCACTGGCGGGTTCACCATCGGTGCTCTCTGTGTCCCTTCAACTCCCTTTAGGTTTTGCTCCAGCTTCGGTTCTGGCACCACTCACTGTGCTGCTTCCCTTCACGTTGATGCCGCCAGTTCCGCAAGAGTATCTGCTACCTGTGATGGTTTCTGACTCTTCTAACTCCAATACATTGCCTTTACCATGCAGCAGAGCTCATACTTTATATAAATTCTGATAACAAGAGATGATGAGGGGGCAAATTCATCTCACAATAGGACTAGGGCAATTAGTATGCAGAGTTACAGACGTCTAGACACTTCTCAGGACATTGGACTTGTCTCTTGCTCTGTTCCTGCCGAAGAGGAGAGGGCTTCTTTTGACATGATTATAAGATGAGCTGTGGAGGCCCATACCATGGAGGCCAAAATTAATATCCTGACATATTTTCATCTGTCCGGCCAGATGCCTACTGAACTCCTCGATCATTTAATGAAGCCCTTACGGATACCCTTTTGACCGCTTGGGCAAAGCAATGCTCTGGGCCCCTAATAAACAGGCAGGAATTTAGCTGCCACTGATCCGGACTGGGCAATACTGGCTTCTTGATTCAAACCTGATGCTAGAGAGTATGATGGACCTGGCATTCAGTGGCTTCTCCTAACTTTGAGTCCAAACACATGGACAACTTTGCCAATCGCATGTTCTCTCTTCTGTCAGCCTTGCTTTACACTCAGAGATTGCCCAATGCCTCCTGGGCCACTACAGCCATGCTTAATGGGATGCAGGTGGTCAAATCCTGCCAGGTGTGTCAGAAGAACTTTGGGCATCTTTTGCCCAAACCATACAGGACGGCTGGGTAGCAGCAAAATTTGTTATCCTGTCTGGCCATGATTGATTGCTTGGCTGGGCAATGGACACAAGTAGATTAGATCTGCTGGCTTCTCCAGAGATATCTAGGCATTAACGGACTTGTCATTAATGGCATTTTCCTCAGGGCAGAAACAACCCATCTCTAGGTGGATAGTCCTCTGCATAAAAACCTGCTTCACACACCTGAAGGATAACCAGCTCATTCCACTCGAGCCATGGCTGCTACTACTGGATGTATGGAATGGCTGTCCTGGATATCTGTCAAGCTGCTACATGCTACCATTGCATCCGTTCACAAACCACTATTACCTTGACAGTCAGGTCCGTCGAGATGGGCATTTTGCATGTTCAGACCTGCATGAATTTCTGGGCTGAGCCATTCCACAGACCCACGGCCCGGGAAAGTACTGCTTTGGTATCTAGTCACAAGCAGAGGGTTCTGCTGCAAGAAGTTGCATTCAGAAGAAAAAGTAACTTAGCTCCGTAATGCAATTTATGGTGGATACTCGCTCTAACCGCAGATTCCTCAACAACCTTCCAAACACCCTAATCTGTGGAAAGGACATCTAAAAAGGTCCCAAACTAGAGATTAGCACACTAGTTGAAACCAATTTGTTGATGCCTTCTGCGTCTGAGGATGTGGATAAGTCTTCGACAGCAACTGACATCAGTGCACCTGGTTGGCGCATATAAGCGGCCCGCTCGTCACATTTAGGGCCAGATGTATCAACATTCCTTTTGCGATTCCTAAATAGCGATTTTTAAGGATTTGCTATTTAGAAATCGCAAATTGGTATGTATGTAGAAATTCGCTTTTTTTAGCGATTTCTTAAAATTCCTTAATTGCGATTAGCAAATTACTAATCGCAATTAAGGAATAATTTCGCATTCATTTCTATGGGCCAGGAGGCCCATAGGAATGAATGTGAAATGATCTGAATAATCGCAAATTGAGAATAATTTCAAGGAGGCAGGGGTGTCTCAAGAATACCCTGCTGCACCCCTGACAATGACATGTGTGCGCATATGGCGCAAATACATGCCCTAAGGGCATGTATGAGCGTCACATGGCACCTTTACAAATTGCATAAAGTGCATTTGTAAAAGAAATCGCAAATTACCACTAACTACAAGTTGGTGGTAACTTGCGATTCCTTAAGGGCATTTTGGATTTTTTTTTTTTGCTTCATACATTGCATTTAAGGAAACGCAAAATTTGCGATTCCTTAAATACAATCGCAAAATAAGGAATGGTAAATTTTAAGATTCCTTATTTTGCACCCAAATTCTTTCATACATACCATTTTGCAAAAATGGGTTCGCAAACGCCGAAATTCTGCGAATTTCGGCGTTTGCGAACCCATTTGGCCTAGAGACATATGGCCCTTAGAGCGAAATTATGTTGGAGTAGAGATGCACAACCCATCTAGTGGCAGGCAGGTTTCCAGTTGGTTGTTGGTTTCCAGTTCGAGTTTACTACCGGGGGAAATATTCACAAAGTGAGGAATCTACGATTAGATAGAGTGTCCATCGGAAAGAGCACTGTCAAAGGTGAGTAACTTGTTCATCACACCCCTTCTCTGTGAATCGGGGTCTCTCCTTCCAGTCTTCCACAATAACGCCCAGTCTTGGTGACCCCCGCCCTCCACGCAGCCAGGTCTTCATGTTCACCCAAGCATCTGCAGACTCTGGCTTCTATTGCTGCTGAGCTCCTCACATCTCACAAACACGTCCGTCACAGACCTGGAGCTTGCGCATCACCTCACCATCCAAAACGCACACCCAGACTCTCCCACACCAGATCTTTGCCAACAACGCCCTAATCCCAAGCTGCACCATGTCCGAGTCTCAACGGGCTTCACTGGTGTTTGCAGTAAATGAACGCAAAACATTCATCCAATTCGCACGCACCAAGGTGTCCTAAAATAATGAAATAAAAACCTCTTAGTCTGGTATCACTTTTGCTGAAATTCAGACATATGTATCCCCAACAATTGTAGCAGAGTGAGTTGATGCCACGAACCACACATGATGCAACAAAGAAAACCCCCAAAACTAGCCCCTCTAGTGCTCCCAAGAACTCCAGATGCGGTCCAACCAACTGATAATCCAGACAAAACCCTCCCCCCTCTACAACTCCACAGCTCAGTCAAGAATTGAAGAATTAACTATGCACTATGACCCGTTACGGCTCCAACCCCATGTGTCTGCTATCATACAGGCACAACTACCTTACTTCACAACCAATATTATCAACATCTGGGGATAAACCGAGTGCACAGTTCACCTCAACTTCCAATACTGCCCACACTTATAGATTACTGCTAACCCCCTGATAAACACCAACACGAGGCCATCGCCTTAGCTGGAGACCTTCAGAATGTCCACTGGCACCAGGATTGAAAAAGCAGAGCATAGGATACTCCAGACCAGCGTGAGGATGCAACCCAACTTCTATCTACTTTGTATCTGCTTCGTTTGTTCCAGCATCTTCAGTGGAGGTCTGGACGCGACAAGGGTACGCACCCGTCTCAAGGGCTGCAGTGCTTACTTATTTAATATATGTTCTACCTGGGCCTTCAAAAACTTTACATTTATTATGTGTCTCATTTAATATACATACCTTATTACTTCATTTGTGAGACTATTGTGTATTTCATACTACAGGGAAACTTTACATCCACTTCCTGCAGTGGTGTTTATTTCTGTTCGAAATTGCTTTGAGGTGCCACTCATCGCACGCCATAACCAGAATATATATGTGTTCCTGAGTTTTATATTCGGATAAGATATGCATCATAATGTATTATTCGCAGAGTCCAAATCATGCCTTTTCATGTCTTCTAAGATAGGCGGATGGTGCTTTGAAAATTGCTGGTTGATCTACATTTCTTATAATGGATTGCATGTCTTTTTTTTTGTGCTAAGTTTTTATCTTTGTGTCTTGCTTTTATGGCCAAATAAAGTCTTCTTCGATGATATATTTGTTCCATTTTGTTTTGCAGCCATCAGTGTTTTTCTGTCAGCAAAAAGTAATGTTCACAATTCACCTACAACTGCCATAACATTCATTGATTACTGCTTTAATATAGCACTGACGCAGCAAAATAATGAAGCGAATTGCCTCTTACAATTATGTAATATGTCTTTATTGCAATTAACACACACCAAAAATTTGTACCATCACGCCAGTTTATATATCCAGCAACCAGGAAGTTGTGAAAAACCTCAAGAGGCAGTGAGAAAGAGAAGAAATGTAAATACCTGTAAAAGTACTTGTTATAAAAGTTTCATTGCTCACGACAAATGCATTCAAGGTAGTTTAACCACCATGACGCCAACTGTATCTTAGCTCCAACTGTCAGGAGATGGAATGTTGGCATCTTAACCACTGGGTAATTTGTAAAAAAAAAAAAAAACGTGCCGGGCCTCTTGTCAGGAAACACCTTGCACCAGCCCATTTCTCCTGTTAGCACTGCCTAAAACAGAACCAACTTTTAGCCATGAAAGGCGTAATGGCCAGAGCTGCTGACGTTGGCTCTGGGTAACCAGGTTCGATTCTCGGCAGTGCTTCAAACGTGCAGGTACCATGTTCTGCTGAGGACCTGCACTTCTTTAATTTGAGACGGAAATTACAAGCACTTCTCAGCAGTGCTGCAATGCATTTATTGGTGGAGTACCAGCACTTGTCAGGAGCAAGAAGGTACTCTAAATAGTGAATACCTGCACTTCTATACTTCCATTTAAAGCACTAATGGGCACATGCATCAAAGTTAAAAATTGTGATTCCTTATTTGCGATTTTTAAGGAATCGCAAATAAGGAATCGCAATTTGCTATGCATCAAATTTTTCGCAATTTTATTGCGATTCGGTAAAAATCGCAATTTTTACCAAATCGCAAGATTTTTGCCAATTCTTAATTGCGAATTCGCATTTTGCGAATTCGCAAATTGCGAAAAAAGCACACATGATGAATCTCATTAAATTAACAGCCAGGAAGCCAGTAGAGTAATCACATACAGCTGCTCCCTGGTTTCAGTTGGAGGTTTGGCAGTTGGTGTGTGGAGCTTTGGCTGGAGGAGGTGCTGCAGTCTGGGTGTTTGAATCCTTTGGAGAAATGGCAGAGGAAAATGCTGTTGAAGAGGGCCAAGCCAGGAAAAGAACAAGAAAATTCAGTGACCAGGAGTTGGAAATTCTTATTGAGGAGGTCACTGAGAGGCAGGAACAACTTTTTGGCAAACAATCTTTGAGGGTTCCTGAAGCAGTTAAAAGGAATCTCTGGCTTGCAATTCAAGCAAAGGTCAATGCTGTGGGTGTTGCACATCGTGACATAAACAACTTACAAAAACGCTGGTATGACCTGCGCAGTCGTGCCAAAGAAAAAATTGCAACCAGGATAAAAACAGCAAAAAGAACCGGCGGTGGCCTCCCCAGGGATAGGCCCAATACCCCCCTGGAAGACATGGTGGAAGTCACACTTTTGACTGAGGCTGTAGTTGGAGTGATTGATATTGATACATCAGAGCTTCCTACCCCTTCTGAAGGTAAGTATTTTCTACATTTTATTTTACATTCTAAAATGCGCAATGAGAGTGCATGTGAGCTATAAATGTTGTTGAACATGCTGAAATATCATTTCAGTATTGTAGTAGTTCAATTTCGTTTTTCTAAACCTGGTTATGAACAGTTGAAAGTCAGAAAGCAGTGCATCATGGGAGATGTAGTTCACACAAATGAAAATCAGTAAATCACACAGGTACTCACTGAGAAATAATGTCAGTAATTTCTGAGCCCAAAGTAGGCAGACAACAGGTGATTTTATTTTTTTTTTTAAACTGTATTAAAGACATTTTTCAGCAGTGCAAATTTAAAAGTAACACACTGTTTGCACTTTCTTACTCATAGAAAGACTACAAGAAATAATAGAACAAGACTTGAGAGATTACAACAATCAAGATGATCAACACTCAGAAGATGCAAATGTTGCTGCCACATCTACATCCCTTTTCCAAAGAAGGCAAAGACACAGAGTGCGCCAACTGCAGTACTCAGATTCTGATGAAGTTCAAAATGAAAATGTCTCTGACATGCAGACTGTTCAAACTGCAGCAACCACTAACACAAGGCAAAGTAGGCGAAGGAGACTCCAGCAATTTTATAGGCGCAGGTCACAACCATCAGATGTTGGCAGAGCTGCAGAGGGTAGCAGCACCGGTAGTGTTGTGGAGGATAAAATCCTCAAAGTACAGCGCCTACAAGGCAAGGACATGAGAATTATAAAGGGAAAACATGGGAATATCAGTAAAGAGATTCGTGCCATGCACAACAGCATTAAGAAAATTGCAAATGTCATTGAGAAAGGGCATCACACAACCTCTGAAAATCTAGACCACATTGCAACTTCTTTAGAGACATTGTGCACAGTGGTACAGACCCAGCAACTGAGAAGTGGTGAAAGGCACCTTAGAGCAATGACCTGCATGCAGGGTCATACGAGGGGAATGTATCGCCTGTCCAACTGTACTGCGCAACTCTACAAGCAGACAGTTTCCATGCAATTTGATATGAAGCAAATTTGAACATAGATTGCCAGGGGAATGGGAACACTACATGATGCTGTAGGCAAAATACGCATTGATACTGCACCTGACATGCAGACAGAAAAGGAGGGTAGTGAATTTGCCAGTAGTGTCAGTGGCATACTTGACCATGGCTTACCTGGGGCACGACGTAGCAGCAAGAAACAAAGTAATTCTTGCAAAATGCCCATGGGTAATTTGATTACTACGGGGAAGGCATTGGGTGTGCGTGGGCGTAAGAAAGAATTTTTTATTTGAATTTTCATTTTTGTTACCATTTTGACCACATCATTTCATTATCATTGACTTAATTGCTGTCATGAATGCATAAACATTGACAAGTACACCCAAAACCTTTCAGAATGCATGATTGAAATGCATTTCAGTTTACTTTGTGAAATAAATAATTTTCATTCAAGCAGCAGGTTGTTTTGTCTAATTCTTACCTTTTTCAGAAGTAATGTTGTGTTATCTCTTCCCTTCTCCTTCGTCCCTCTGCTGCTTCTGGTCCATGCATTCTTGGTTGGGGTTGTTGTGGCTGATTGTCATTTTGAGGTAGCACATCTTCTTCTTCACGTTCTATGCCTCTCTCAGTTGCTAAGTTGTGCAACATTGCACATGCAGCTACTATTTTGCAGTAAATTTCTGGGCGATATTGCAATGCTCCACCTGTCTTATGAAGTATGCGAAAACGGGATTTCATCACCCCGAAAGTTCTTTCTATCACATTGCGGGTTGTAATGTGAGCATGGTTATACTGCTGCTCTTTCCTGGTTGCTGGATTGAGATATGGTGGTCAATATATCAGACTTCACTGCATAGGCACTATCACCTAGGAGAAATGGAAATGACAGTTGAAATGCATAAATGACATGTGCCTACATTACAGAAGGATGTTTTTTGAATTTAAAATGTAAGTTTACCTATCAAATATCCATCTCCAAATTCACCAGCAAGCAGTTGTGCATGGATGGCACTGTCTAAAAATGTAGGAGTCATGGGCACTGCCAGGGTAACTTGCCACTAGGTCTGTGATGATAGTCTTTGCATTACAAATGGCTTGAATGTTAAGGGAATGGAAGCATTTCCTGTTGCGAAAAATATATTCATTTTCAGAGGGTGGGCAAATGGGTACATGTGTGCCATCTACACAGCCAATCACATGTGGGAACTGAGCCATGTTATAGAAATCTAACTTGGTCTTCACCAAATCCTGCTGTGTAGTGGGAAACTTGATGTGATGCCTTATTCTTTGTAACATGGCATTTAGAAAGGCATTAAAACATCTGGAAAGTGAGCTCTGGGAGACACTACCAGCAATAGCTATTGCACTCTGAAATGACCCAGAAGCTAGGCGGTGCAGTGAGCACAATACCTGGACATGGGTTGGTATAGCTTGAGTCCTGCATGTTTGCCTCTGCAATATTGGGTCCAGTTCATCTATTAAATCTAATATTAAGTGAGCATTCAGCCTATACCTATCATATATTTCAGGGTCAGTCTGCCCTAGCAAAGTAATGCGCACTCTGAATATTCTCTCCTGTATCAGCCTTCTCCTCCATCCTGCTGCTGCTCTCAACCTCTGCCTGAGTGCCAAGAAGAAAAGTGCTGCCATTGTGGAAAAGATTGGGATGCTTTCTGGGGCCCCTTTTATGCAGTCCCGATGAGTGTCACCTGTTTTGGACAAAGTTAGCAAAATTACCACCAGGTTTGACTTCTTCTAATTTTAAGAATTCCAAATTAGGATTTCTTAAGAAATCGCAAATTACGAATTTTCATGCATAGCATTTTTTCGCAAAAATATGCGATTTGCAAATTTTGCGAGAAATTTAAGGAATCGCAAAAGCATTTGCGATTCCTAAAATTGCGAAAATACACTTCCCACTTGATACATCCCAAACCATTGAATTGCATTCGCAAACGGACGAATTTTGCGATTCGCACCGTTTGCGAATGCAATTCAGTTTGATGCATGTGGGCATCAGTCTCGGTTTCAGCGCAACATCCTGTGATTCTGGGTATATCACTCAATCTTCCCGTAAATTAATGAGTCCTTAACTGGTGCTCATGAAAAGCACCAGGGTTGATGATTAACTGCCGGTGATGCACCATCAGGATTCAAGCAAGCCGGGCCGAAGACGGCTGAAATGCCAGAAACCGGTCCCCGGTAGCTTGTTTCCTTCCCAGTATAAGAATTGGCTTGGTAGTTTGGTCTGCCCTGTTCCCATGATGCACTGAGCCAGGGTCAGACTAATTTGCATATAGCCAAGTTCTGAGCTGGGATGGTGCAGTGAGCTAAAAAACGGTGATGGATCAAGCCCTGATCTTTGGACTGGGTAAGAGTGGTCTGCTTAATTCAGACACTCTGTTCATCACCACCCCCTTTTCTGAATCATAACTGCCGGTGATGAGCACCAGAAACCACCAGCTCAAATTAAGCACTGATCTTAACGTTAGAAGCTTTGGGGCCCTAATTACGAGTTGAGGCGTCATTTATTGCTCCTGATAAATAAAGATACCACGGGGTGCATTATTTATCGGGTGCAATAAAAAACACCCACTAAGAGTATATGTGGAATAACATATAGATTTTGGTGTTTAACCCACCAAAATCCGCATGCTACAGTAAATACCATATGTTTTCCCCGGTTGAATTTAGGCAGGTTTGACATGACGAAATTAAACAAATGTTGGGTTATTTAATGCATCCAATTATTGATGTATACCTTAAATAAAATCAAACTCATAATTCCGATCCGTGGGTACACACAGGTTGGAGTACAACGACCAACTTCTAAGCAGCGCCTTAAGAGGTATCCAGGGAGCAGAACTGTAAGGAAGGGTTCCGAGAACATGAGATCATTTAACAACCAGGGCCGAACTGGCAGTAGCAGGCATCGGGCGTTTCCCAGTACTGCAATATCAGCCCCCAGTAACAAAAGCAGAGGTGCTATGGGCGGTTTAGATAAGCAGCAGCGCTTCACACTAGCACCATCACCCCCACTCGTTCCCCAGACCGGTACGATAGAACTGCCAGGGCTGCTTTGTGTTCTCAGCCCTGTCTGATCACAGCACAACTTTAGCATTTGTAGGATCGTTTTAAAGGTTGGAAAAAATGTGGACGTCAGAGAATGTTGCTTGCAATAAGACGGCTGGTGATACTGATCACGACCTCAGAATGGCTGCCCACATCACGGAAGTATGCGAATAAAGATATGTACTTTCAAGTCAATGCACACATGTTTTTGTGAACTTTTATACAATATTCTAAAACTAATTATTAAATGGCAGGTGTGCATTGAAAGAGGAGGGGTGGGCAAAGTTATCGAACTTTGTCCATATTCACCATGAAAAGTTTATTTTTTTAGCTTTGCAAACATCAGGAAATTAGGATGTTGGCAAAGTTTTAAAACAAATTGCAGAGGTAAGCCTTAAATACTGGAGCACTGAATTACATTTTAAGCACGTGGGGGCAGATTTACAAGCCCCTTGCGCCTCTTTTACGCCGCTGTTGCGTCACTTTTGTGACGCAGCGGCGGCGCAAAACCAGCGCCATGCTGCGGGGTATTTACAACGTGACCCATCTGGGAGATGTGTCACGTTGTAAAGCCCTGCACCACATGTAGGCGTTCCAGCGGAGGGAGGGGGCGTTCCGGCGTAGGAACGCCTCCTAAAAGTGGCTGAGTGACATCTACAAGATTTCACCTAGTCACTTTTAAGGCCATGCTGCGTCAAAACCCTGCGCCTGCTTGAAGCAGGCGTAAGGATTGACGCAGCATGTTAGGGATAGGGCACCCTCGAGCCTTGCTGGACCTGCATCGCGCTTTGATGCAACTCCAGCAGTGCGCCACCTTTCCGAAGAGGGATGCGACACGCATCTGCCCATCCGTGTGCCGCATCGTAAATGCAGTACAAAAGGGGGTGGTAATGGACGGAACATCTGAACCAATCAAACACTCACACCAAGGCAAAAGATCTGGGTTTAATCCATCACAGTTCTTTACCCCACTCTGCCACCCCAGTTCAGACATGGCTATATGCAAATCAGTCTGACCCTGTCCCTCATGGGAACAGTCCAGCCCGAACTGCCAAGCCATGCCTTCCCTGGACCGGAAACAGGCTTCCGAGGACCGGTTTCTGGCATTCCAGCCGTCTTCAGCCCGGCTTGCTTGAATCCAGTGGCAAAGTGAGCAAGAGACTCACGTCTAAGCATACCCTGCCACACTTATGGTGGCCAAAAGCGGTACAAAAGGGGGTGGTAATGGACGGAGCATCTGAACCAATCAAACACTCACACCCAGTCAAAAGATCTGGGTTTAATCCATCACCGTTCTTTAGCCCACTCTGCCACCCCAGTTCAGACATGGCTATATGCAAATCAGTCTGACCCTGTGCCTCATGGGAACAGTCCAGCCCGAACTGCCAAGCAATGCCTTCCCTGGACCGGAAACAAGCTTCAGAGGACCGGTTTCTGGCATTCCAGCCGTCTTCAGCCCAGCTTGCTTGAAACCAGTTGCAAAGTGAGCAAGGGACTCACGTCTGAGCATACCCTGCCACACTTATGGCGGCCAAAAGCGGTACAAAAGTGGGTGGTAATGGACAGAGCATCTGAACCAATCAAACCCTCACACCCATTCAAAAGATCTGAGTTTAATCCATCACCGTTCTTTAGCCCACTCTGCCACCCGAGTTCAGACATGGCTATATGCAAATCAGTCTGACCCTGTGCCTCATGCAAACAGTCCAGCCCGAACTGCCAAGCCATGCCGTCCTTGGACCGGAAACAAGCTTCCGAGGACCAGTTTCTGGCATTCCAGCCGTCTTCAGCCCGGCTTGCTTGAATCCAGTGGCAAAGTGAGTAAGGGACTCAAGTCTGAGCATACCCTGCCACACTTATGGCGGCCAACAGCGGTACAAAAGGGGGTGGTAATGGACGGAGCATCTGAACCAATCAAACACTCACACCCAGTCAAAAGATCTGGGTTTAATCCATCACCGTTCTTTATCCCACTCTGTCACCCCAGTTCAGACATGGCTATATGCAAATCAGTCTGACCCTGTGCCTCATGGGAACAGTCCAGCACCAACTGCCAAGCCATGCCTTCCCTGGACTGGAAACAAGCTTCCGAGGACCGGTTTCTGGCATTCCAGTCGTCTTCAGCCCGGCTTGCTTGAATCCAGTGGCAAAGTGAGCAAGGGACTCACGTCTGAGCATACCCTGCCACACTTATGGCGGCCAAAAGCAGTACAAAAGGGGGTGATAATGGACGGAGCATCTGAACCAATCAAACACTCACACCCAGTCAAAAGATCTGGGTTTAATCCATCACCGTTCTTTAGCCCACTCTGCCACCCCAGTTCAGACATGGCTATATGCAAATCAGTCTGACCCTGTGCCTCATGGGAACAGTCCAGCCCGAACTGCCAAGCCATGCCTTCCCTGGACCGGAAACAAGCTTCCGAGGACCGGTTTCTGGCATTCCAGCCGTCTTCAGCCCGGCTTGCTTGAATCCAGTGGCAAAGTGAGCAAGGGACTCACGTCTGAGCATACCCTGCCACACTTATGGCTGCCAAAAGCGGTACAAAAGGGGGTGGTAATGGACGGAGCATCTGAACCAATCAAACACTCACACCCAGTCAAAAGATCTGGGTTTAATCCATCACCGTTCTTTAGCCCACTCTGCCACCCAGTGCATCAGTGGTGGCGCACGGGTGGGCAGATGAGTGGCAACTCTTCTGGCGCATCCCTGCTGATTAGCAGAGATGCGCCAGAAGTAGTAAATCTGCCCCTACATGTCTCTGTAGCATTATCCCTCCCCTCACGTGTCTCCCAGAAGCCATTATGTCCAAAACCACTGGCCACAATATCACCACTGTTTTAGTAGGCATGGTAGGAGAAGCAAGAAATACAATTCTAAGTCTGGACCTATGGGCTAAACAAATGCAATGACACCATTGTTTTTTTGTTTTATATTTTATAGCAGCAGCACACAGTACTCCAATGTTAGCTGTGGTTCTAGAAATACCAAAACAGCATTCGCAATGTGACTGAGATCAATCAGAAATAACAGTCATTAACTCAAGATCAGTTCAAGTATGGGTCCATTTTAGAACAGAGACTGTACATGTAATTAGTCAGTATCCATCTTGGAGATACAGCCCAAGTTTGCTGTGATTAGGTTGGTCAGATCCACCCATTTTAAAACTGTTTGTGTCCATGACCATTCAGAGTAATAGACCTCTAGTACATCATACGCCCATTCTCCTTTAATTGGTATACTAAGATGAACCTTGCTCAGAATAATAACACCTTACTGTTATCCCCTTAAGGAAGCTCGGGGCATATTACCAAGGGCCATTATCGCCGCTTTAGCGGGAATTTTTCCCGCTACAGGGGCGATAATTTGATCGCCCCATTACCAAGCTGTAGCTAACACCAGTTAGCGACAGCTAGTAGGAGATAGCGATCATCTTGGGGCCCGATTTGCATGTCAGCAACAATTATCGCTAATGACATGCAAAGTGGGCGTGCCAAGATGCTAGCGAATGGAAACAGTCGCTAATATCGCTATCTCCTATTACCAACAATGGCTTAGTTTTGGAAATATTTGCTCTACGCACAAATATCTCCAAAAGTTAACGCATGCCCTGACCAGTTCTTAGCCATGTTATCCAATGAGAGGTGGATAACATGGCTAAGAGCATTGTCACGGTAATGCCTGAATATCGCTGTATTGACAGCAATATTTACGCATTTTGCCCGTTTTTTATCGCTTCTGAGATAAACCTTGATAATAGCAAGGTATCTCAGCGATAAAAACAGGTGAAGGGCGGCGATACAAATATTCCCGCTAAGCCAACATAGCGATAATTATCGCTAGTTGTTGGTAATATGCTCCCTCTTCTTTAAGGAAGAAAGCAAAAGGTGATGGGTAGAAAGCTTGAATCAATCACAGCCACTGGTAGTTACTTAGGTCGCAACCCAGTCTCTCGCTCTTTTCCTCAGACAGGATTAAGCAAACACAAAGCAGTCTTGGTCCTGCTCTGGTACGAACAGTTCAGCTCGATCTCCCAGGATGCTTTATCAGAGACTTACGGTTAATTCTCGTAAGTTTGTTGCGAAGGCATGCTTTTGGATTAGCCGACGAAGGACACCTTGACATGGTCAAAACTAAGGAGGATTAAGGTTAGACATTTGGTGGCCAGAGGTGAATTTGGAGTCAGCAAAATAAGTTAGGGAGTGTCATAATTATGCCAAAAGTGATAAGGTGTTGAAAACATCCACAGAAGTTTGGGAGGACCCTTGTCAGATTAGGAAGTGTTCCTGTAAGTATTTGTATTGGTGGATCTTTACTTGCTTCAACCAAAAATATGGTGGGTGCATGATATCACCTTTAGTGCTGTGAAAAGTTTCCTGCAAGAGGCTTTCCGCAGAGAAGGATACCCCAGGATTATACTTACCGATAATGGTGTATAATTCTGTTCAAGGGAAATGGATAAGTTGTTTAAAAAAAAAGAGGAATAGAGCCTAAAAAAAGGGCATTTTACCACCCTGAATTTAATGGTATGGTGAAAGTTGTACACTAATGAAAGGCACTCAGTTAACTAGGATGCTGGGTATAGAATGGAAAGAAGAACTACTCAGAAGGGTAGAGGCATATAATGTGTCTCTCCATCAAAGCTCCCTTTGTATTGTTCAGGGGTTGGATGGACCGAGGAAAAGTATGTGTTAATTGTCTGCGGAGGAAATGGGGGAGAGTGTGAGAAGTTGCTAGAAAAACATGAGATGAACTTTGATCGGAATAAGGCCAGCAGGCATGTAGAGATGAGTGTGGGCGATTGGTGCAAATCGAGGTGCCAGTGGGTGTGAAAAATTCTTGAAGTTTACTAAGCCTCGTAGAGTGGAAAAATTGTTTACAAATGCTCTGAAAATCCCTAATGGAGGGGTTTGGAATATAAAAAAGTTTCTAAGTGTGCAGATGGCGCAGTTTATCTAAATTTATCTTTCAGATTTGTTACAAGAGGGTATGGATCCCAGGATCTCAGCACAGGAAAGAGTGGTGAGAGAGTGCCCTGGAAAGACGGTTTCCAGGAGAATTGGCTATCTTAAAGTTTTTTGTTTAGAAAACATGTTAACTGTACTTCAGTTTTGCAATGTGTTTAGGGTGCTTGTACATCTCTGGTCACATGTTGTGAACTCCTTTGTGATGTGAGTTGTTTTGTTGTTTCCATGGAAATATGTGTGGTATAGTTGTTGTTTGCTATTATATAAAATCTTGCAATTGTACAGACATTTATGTTTCTGCCTTAATACTTACTCAGCTGTGTCAGAAATAGTCTATTCCAGAATGCATTGCTGGGGAAGGGATGGAAAACCCACCAGAGTCTGTTGCTTGGTGGAGGACTGTGACTGAGGTTCTGTCCATTAAACCGCCCTATCTTACCTTAGTGGGCAGTTATTATTAAGTCTGGGGGTGAACTCCTCTTCGCTCGCGGAGTTTGCAGAGTTTTCCGCATTCCACGTTACAGGGAGCTCACTGAGTTCTGACAAACTCCGCTCTACATAGCAGAGAGAATTATTTTTCTTGCTCGCAAACTCTGCCCAGGTTTAGATATTACTGCTCCATCTTACACCTACATTTATGCATTTCTGTGATAAAAAGTGTTATTGTTAACTGGGACTTATAGAGCGCATGTTCACCGACATGCCTCTTAGCGCTATGAAAGAGAGCCTAAACCTCACCAAATCAGCATGTACATGCACCAGACTTGGCCTAGGTTGTGCCCCAGGCTTCAGCAAATGCAGCGTCTTAAGTTTTTTCCTAAATGAAAGGAGGGTGGGTTCCTATGAAGGTTTTCCGGAAGCCTGTTCCAGAGTTGCAGGATCACTACAGAAAAGGTTCTGCCCCCTTTGGAGGGTGAATTGAAGCGGGGCAGGCCAATAGGCCTGCTTCAGACAATCAAAGGGTACGACCTGGCACATAGTTTGTGAGCCGCTCCTTAAAGTAGGCTGGGGCCCGGCCATGGATGGCTTAGTGGGTTATGCAGAGACCTTTAAACCTGGCTCTCTGTTTGATCGGGAGCCAGTGCAGCCGCTGCAGTATGGGAGTGGCATGTGCCCACCTTGGGAGCCTGAAGATTAGTCTTGCTGTGTCGTTCATGGCCACTTGGAGTTTTGTTAACAACTTCTCAGGGAGGCCAATTTACAGAGAGTTGCCATAATCCAACCTTGACATGATCATTGCCGACACGGCCATCCGTAGTGCAGTAAATGAGAGAATGGGTATAAGATTCCGAAGCTGTCTCAGTAAGCCCACACACATCCCTGCAACGGTGGATACCTGGTTCGACATGGAAATTTTGGTATCTATTTTTATGCCAAGACTTTTTACGACCGGGGCTCGCGTGGCGGTGGTACATAACTCTCGTGGCAAAAAAGGTCACTCCATGGGTTGCTTCCAGTGATAATGGCCAGTACCTCAGTTTTGTTGGGATTAATTTTGAGTGAGTTGGCTGTGTACCTAAGAATGTTTTTCATGCATGCTTGGGCCAAGGGGGAGTTGTCAATCTGGATGATAATTTGCGTGTCATTGGCGTAATTGAAAACTTGGCGCTCCATGCGGGCCAAAGCAGTCACCAGAGGCTGTAGGTAGATGATGAAAAGGAGGGGGGACCGCGCTGATCCCTGAGGGACTCCACACGTTAGTGCGCCAATGTTGGACACCCGATCAGCCAACTGGATCCGTTGGGATCGGCCTGAGAGGAAGGACGAAATTCATTGATGTGCTAGCCCCCAGATGCCCAGCTCTAAAACCCGTAATAGTAGTTGGTCATGATTAACTGTATCAAATGCCGCAGATAGGTCTAGTAGGACCAGGGTGTATGCTTCCTGCTGTCGGCCGTAAGTCTGAGTTCGTCCATCACTGCCAGCATTACCAGCTCTGTGCTGTGGTGAGCCCTGAAACCTGCCTGTTTCATCTGGAGCAACTGTTGTTCCTCGATGAAGTTTGCTAGGGTTTTCAACACATTTTGATCCAATATTTTTGCCAAAAAGGGAAGTTGGGAAATCTGCCTATAATTCTTGAGGTTGGCTACATCCGCCATGTTTTTTCAGCAGGGGGGTCACCCTAGCGTCCTTAAAGTTTGCCGGGACGTAACCCGTTTCCATTGACAGGTTGAGCAGGTTGAGGACCTCGCTCGCTACCCCGGGTAGGGCTATTCCAAACACCTTTGGAGGACAGGGGTCTGCTGGTGACCTTGATTTGACGCGGCCCATTAGAAGGCTTAGAGGGTTATGGTTGAGCCTTAGAAAGATGGTGATGGGCTTGCCATAGGCAAGTGGTGTAGGGTCCACAACCAGGGGGCACTGGTCGACGGGCGTGTTGTGAATGTCCATTAGGAGGTCACTGACTTTGTGGAGGAAGAAGGACTGGCATTATTACAGTCTTCAGGGCTGGCAGGGGGTTTCTGTTCTTGTATCTGCCTAAGTTCTTTTAAAATTCGGAAGGTCTCTTTCTGCTTTTTATCAGCAACCAGGATCCTAGATTCATAGTATTCAGCCTTCCTGGCTATAATGACTTTTTTTTTAAGTTGCAAACATGACTTTATATGCAATGAGAGCCCCAGCGTCATACGATTTCTGCCAGGCCCTCTTATATTTGCACAGTGTTTGTGTCTTCCCCCTCAGGTCCTCGTTAAACCCGGGGGCCCCCTTACTTTTGTTCCTAACTCTCTCCCTACGTGCAGGTGCTACCTTGTCTATGGCTTCACTTGGCCTGCCTATGAGGGACTCGCTTTCCTGGTCAAGGTTTCCCAATATGTGCCTTTTAGGTGACGTTTTACGCAGAGTCCCCCCTAGGTCACTTTCCTTTATTTTGTTCCACCCTCCCAGCTCTTTCCACTCTGGGGATGGATGTGCCAGTCGACCAGCGAGTGGGACCAGGCACCTGATCAGGTAGTGGTCCGACCAGCCGCAAGGACTGATATCCGTCAGGCTGGCTGGTGGCTGGGTGGTCCAGACCAGGTCGAGGGTGTGTCCCTTATTATGGGTGGGGGAGTTTACAAGCTGTTGAATTCCCATGGTGGTCTAAGCCTCCTCCCGCTGTTTAGCGTGTGAGTCTCTGGGCACCTGATCCCAGCGATAGTTAAAATCCCCCATCACCAAGAGGCACTGATACCGGGAGAGGAGATCACTGATTAACTCATTGAATAGCTCGGTCAACCGGGGGGATTGCCCGAGAGGGCGGTATACCACCAGTAAGATTAGGCAGGCAGCGTGGGAGCAAAGCTGCCTCATGGATTCTGTGCATCCAGGTTACGTTTCAAAACATTCCTCAGTTTTTCAAGTGTTGGGTCCCTGAAAGTATATCTTTTCATTAAGAAACAATCACCCCAGATTAATGCAATGCATTTCATTTTAGGTATGTATCTGACAGGGAGAAAGGTTTCAATTCAAGCTACCAAAACCTTAAAGAGCTGTTTGGGATTCCTATACACTCAATACGATGGCATCTTGAAATAACAGTTGCTTTGAGAGCAATCCTGAATTACTGTGAACAGTGAAGCAAAAGCATTTTATGCCACAGAAGAAATTATTCTGTCCAATATGTTTGAATAACATTTTAAGTTGTTATGGTTGTTCTTTTTGTTGTTTTCTTCTGCAGACAAAAAAAACACTACAAATCCATCAATTTGGGACTTTTGCACCTTCTAGGCAATTCTTTCACCTCGTCAAATGGTTGTGAGTCAGAATATTGTTAACATAAATACTGCCTGGCATAATCATAGTCTCCTAAATGTCATTTACCAATACTGTACCAGTGGGTGTAGGATGTAGGGTTTCTATCATTAACTTCAATAGTATAGGATATTGTTGTAAACGACATGTAAGACACAATATTTTTGTCAGACGATCTTTAGTCAACGTTATTGTGTCCCGCACCCTTCAAATGCTGCATAAAACAATTGACCGCTGAAAGGGGATCAGTCATCTTTGAAAGGTGTTAGGCATGGTATTGCACCATATGCAACATTGATTACTCTTAATATGATAAAGAATTCATTTTTTTGTTAAAATAAGGTTCACAGTTTAAGGTGCTCTACGTGATTCATCGCAGTAGAGCAGGAGAACAGCTACTACCGCACACTGCCGCCAAGTCCCAGATCTGGAGTATGGGCTTGAGCTAGGCTTGAGCTAGGTGAGCTAGGGGCTGGGCTCCTGCAGACCTTAGACTTGAGCTAGGTGAGCTAGGGGCTGGGCTCCTGCAGACCTTAGGCTTGAGCTAGGTGAGCTAGGGGCTGGGCTCCTGCAGACCTCAGGCTTGAGCTAGGTGAGCTAGGGGCTGGGCTCCTGCAGACCTTAGGCTTGAGCTAGGTGAGCTAGGGGCTGGGCTCCTGCAGACCTTAGGCTTGAGCTAGGTGAGCTAGGGGCTGGGGTCCTGCAGACCTCAGACTTGAGCTAGGTGAGCTAGGGGCTGGGCTCCTGCAGACCTTAGGCTTGAGCTAGGTGAGCTAGGGGCTGGGCTCCTGCAGACCTTAGGCTTGAGCTAGGTGAGCTAGGGGCTGGGCTCCTGCAGACCTCAAGCTTGAGCTAGGTGAGCTAGGGGCTGGGCTCCTGCAGACCTCAGGCTTGAGGTAGGTGAGCTAGGGGCTGGGCTCCTGCAGACCTTAGGCTTGAGCTAGGTGAGCTAGGGACTGGGCTCCTGCAGACCTTAGGCTTGAGCTAGGTGAGCTAGGGGCTGGGCTCCTGCAGACCTCAGGCTTGAGCTAGGTGAGCTAGGGGCTGGGCTCCTGCAGACCTTAGGCTTGAGCTAGGTGAGCTAGGGGCTGGGCTCCTGCAGACTTTAGGCTTGAGCTAGGTGAGCTAGGGGCTGGGCTCCTGCAGACCTCAGGCTTGAGCTAGGTGAGCTAGGGGCTGGGCTCCTGCAGACCTCAGGCTTGAGCTAGGTGAGCTAGGGGCTGGGCTCCTGCAGACCTCAGGCTTGATCTAGGTGAGCTAGGCACCTGCAGACCTTAGGCTTGAGCTAGGTGAGCTAGGGGCTGGGCTCCTGCAGACCTTAGGCTTGAGCTAGGTGAGCTAGGGGCTGGTCTCCTGCAGACCTCAGGCTTGAGCTAGGTGAGCTAGGGGCTGGGCTCCTGCAGACCTCAGGCTTGAGCTAGGTGAGCTAAGGGCTGGGCTCCTGCAGACCTTAGGCTTGAGCTAGGGGATGGCCTCCTGCAGACCTCAGGCTTGAGCTAGGTGAGCTAGGGGCTGGGCTCCTGCAGACCTCAGGCTTGAGCTAGGTGAGCTAGGGGCTGGGCTCCTGCAGACCTCAGGCTTGAGCTAGGTGAGCTAGGGGCTGGGCTCCTGCAGACCTTAGGCTTCAGCTAGGTGAGCTAGGGGCTGGGCTCCTGCAGACCTTAGGCTTGAGCTAGGTGAGCTAGGGGCTGGGCTCCTGCAGACCTTAGGCTTGAGCTAGGTGAGCTAGGGGCTGGGCTCCTGCAGACCTTAGGCTTGAGCTACATGATCTAGGGCCTGGGCTCCTGCAGACCTTAGGCTTGAGGTAGGTGAGCTAGGGGCTGGGCTCCTGCAGACCTCAGGCTTGAGCTAGGTGAGCTAGGGGCTGGGCTCCTACAGACCTTAGGCTTGAGCTAGGTGAGCTAGGGGCTGGGCTCCTGCAGACCTTAGGCTTGAGCTAGGTGAGCTAGGGGCTGGGCTCCTGCAGACCTCAGGCTTGAGCTAGGTGAGCTAGGGGCTGGGCTCCTGCAGACCTTAGGCTTGAGCTAGGGGCTGGGCTCCTGCAGACCTCAGGCTTGAGCTAGGTGAGCTAGGGGCTGGGCTCCTGCAGACCTCAGGCTTGAGCTAGGTGAGCTAGGGGCTGGGCTCCTGCAGACCTCAGGCTTGAGCTAGGTGAGCTAGGGGCTGGGCTCCTGCAGACCTCAGGCTTGAGCTAGGTGAGCTAGGGGATGGGCTCCTGCAGACCTCAGGCTTGAGCTAGGTGAGCTAGGGGCTGGGCTCCTGCAGACCTTAGGCTTGAGCTAGGTGAGCTAGGGGCTGGGCTCCTGCAGACCTAAGGCTTGAGCTAGGTGAGCTAGGGGCTGGGCTCCTGCAGACCTTAGGCTTTAGCTAGGTGAGCTAGGGGCTGGGCTCCTGCAGACCTTCCGCTACTTGGCCTCCCACCTGCAGCACCGGCCCCGCAGTAAGACCGCAGGCTGAAGCAGGTGCCAGGGCGAGTGTGGCTGCAGACAGTCGTCAGCCACGGAGTGTATGCCACAGGCAGCCTGCGAAGGTGGCCTGTTTAGTACTAGGTGTGGCCTGCAGGTTTGCTTGGAAGGCCCCACTCGCTCCTAGATGCACCTTGAAGCACCTGGATGCAGAAACTTATAGGGGCACACACTATTTTACGCTGAACACATGCACCACTGCACCAGCACAGCGAATTGGGCAGACACCAGTAGCCGCAGGGGCCAGATACCGCCATCTGTATAATGGGTATGAAGAAAGAGGAACAGAATCCAGCTAGCTCATCTGGCTAAATTCAAAAGGGACCCACACCAGGACCAGCTGAACGGCCGCCTAAGAGGGAGCGGGAAAGTGGACTGGACCGCTGAAATAGGTGCTGGTGAGTTGGGCAGCCTGGGACCCGGGAGGGCCACGAACGTGACACAAAGTGGAAGACCCAGTTGCAGTACTCCTGTCCAGCGACACCCTCCCCCACTCCCTCCATTCGTGGCTAGCACCTAAAAGCCTACGGTGCAGTCAAGCTGAGGCAAGAGACAAAGTCACACGCACCCCCAAGTCAGCACTTTTGCAGCCAGCTGGTGTGGCCCGCGCCACAAAGAACAGTGCCTCGCCCACTGTGCCCCACATAACACATTAGTACTTTCAACACTAAGATGACCAAAAGGATGCCAGTCACCAGGTAAAGGTCAGCTACTGACTCAAACGAAGGTGCAGGTCTATCAGGGCCACTATCCAGAACTTCCGGCGCAACGCTCACGATCGCTCAGGGGACAGACCAGCTTCTAGGGCCACTAAAGACAGAGAGCAACCGAAACACCTCTGCTGCTGGCCTGACCACTAAATACCTGCTCCGCATACCCTCAAATGGCACCTTAACCTCAGGCAGTGCAGATCTCTCAAGCAGCAACACAGGCAGCAACAACTAATATGACTAAAAGGATGCCAGTCTCCAGGTAAAGGTCAGCTGCTGACTCAAACGAAGGTGCAGGTCTATCAGGGCCACTATCCAGAGCTCCCGGCGCACCGCTCACGATCGCCCAGGGGAAAGACCAGTTTCTAGGGTCACTCAAGACACAGAGCAACCGAAACACCTCTGCTGCTGGCCTGACCACTAAATACTTGCTCCGCATACCCTTAAATGGCACCTTAACCTCAGGCAGTGCAGATCTCTCAAGCAGCAACCCAGGCAGCAAATACAAGGTCTCCCACACAACACGCTTCCAGGGCAGAGGCCCTATAGTGATGAAACGTTGATCCCCTCCTGCCCAAGCATGGAGGGTGCCAATAGCTCCAACCAATTGCACCTTGGGCCAGATATTGCTCTGCTCTAATGACTCTTCACTCATCTTTCACTGACATCCCCAAGTAAATATCATGTACGTCTAGAAAACCAATAAAAATCAAGGCCCAAGTACACCAACCTCACTCACCTTCCTAGCAGAAGCTTGTACTGGCCACTGCATCAGTCTCGCTGAAGTCAGGCAAACACAAGAGCCATCATCGTTCCTACAACAATTAAAAACAAATATTGACAAACTCTGGAGCAGACTCCGCAGCTGTGCAGATCCTTCAGCGGAGCAAACAACTTGAAAAATGGACGCTTCTCACCTCGCAAACAAACTGCTCCTGCTCTTGTGCACCAATCATTGATCAGTGAGCAACCCTCCTAGCACTCCTGACAACTCTTGTAGACTCAATTCGGGTCAATAGGGGCCCACCCTCATCCCCATCACAATCAAACCCAACCAGTTTTGAACTGGTCATTAAATTGGGCATTTGTAACTGGGCATTTGTAAAGCGCACTACATACCCGTGAGGGTCTCAAGGTGCTGGGGGGAGGGAAATGCTGCTACTGCTCGAATAGCCAAGTCTTGAGAAGTCTTCTGAAGGTCAGCAGGTCTTGGGTCTGCATTAGGTGGTTGGGGAGGGTGTTCCAGGTCTTTGCGGCGAGGTGGGAGAACAATCTGCTGTCGGAGGTTGCTCTTCGGATGCGGGGGATTGTGGCGAGGGCGAGGCCGGCGGAGCGTAGCTGGCGGGTGGGGCCGTAGAAGCTAAGTTGTCCGTTGAGGTACGCTGGTCCAATGTTGTGGAGTGCCTTCAGTGGGTGGGTGAGGAGCTTGAAGGTTATCCTCTTGCTGACGGGGAGCCAGTGCAGGTCTCTCAGGTGGGGTGTGATGTGGCAAGGGATGTAGAAGATCAGGCATGCAGAGGCGTTCTGGATGCGTTAAAGCCTTTTCAGGAGTTCTGCCGAGGCTCCTGCGTAGAGTGCGTTTCCGTAGTCCAACCTGCTGCTGACGAGGGCCTGGGTGACCGTTCTTCTCGTTTTAGTGGGAATCCACTTGTAGATCTTGCGGAGCATGCGGAGGGTGTTGAAGCAGGAGGAAGAGACGGCATTAACCTGCTTAGTTATGGAGAGGGTGGTGTTGGGAATGATCCTTAGGTTGCGTGCCTGGTCGGTGGGTGTTGGAGCTGTTCCCAGTGCGGTCGGCCACCAGGAGTCATCCCATGCCGAAGGGGTGGATCTAAGGATGAGGACCTCCGTCTTGTCCGAGTTCAGCTTCAGTCAACTGTTCCTCATCCATTCGGCAAAGGCCTTCATTCCTTCATGGAGGTTGGTTTTGGCGGTATGGGGGTCTTTGGTGAGGCAGAGGATCAGTTGGGTGTCATTGGCGTAGGAGATGATGTTGAGGTCGTGTAGTCGGGCGACGTGGGCAAGCGGTGCCATGTAGATTTTGAACAGCGTTGGGCTGAGTGATGAGCCCTGGGGTACGCCGCAGATGATCTCGGTGGCTTCTGAGCGGAAAAGAGGGAGGCGGACGCTCTGTGTTCTGCTGGAGAGGAAGGAGGTGGTCCAGTCCAGGGCCTTCTCTTGGATCCCGGCGTCAGGGAGGTGCGTTCGTAGTGTGCGGTGGCAGACCGTGTCGTAGGCGGCTGACAGGTCCAGGAGGATGAGGGCCGTGGTTTCTCCATTGTCTAGCAGGGTTCTGATGTCATCGGTGGCGGTGAGGAGGGCAGTTTTGGTGCTGTGGTTGCTGCGGAACCCGGTCTGGGACGGGTCCAGTATGTTGTTCTCCTCGAGGTAGTGGGTCAGTTGTTTGTTGACGGTCTTCTTGATGACCTTTGCCAGGAATGGGAGCAGGGAGATGGTCTGGAAGTTCTTGAGGTCCTTGGGGTCCGCCTTGGGTTTCTTGAGTAAGGCGTTGATATCGGCGTGCTTCCAGCTCTTCGGGAAGGTTGCTGTCTTGAAGGAGATGTTGATGACTTTCCGGAGATGGGGTGCGATGGCGGTGCTGGCTTTGTTGAAGATGTGGTGTGGGCAAGGGTCTGACGGAGATTCGGAGTGGATGGTTTTCATGATCTTGATGGTGTCATCATCATTGATGTTGGTCCATGAGAGCAGGCGGTTCGTGCGGGTGGTAGTCGTGGGGGCGGGTGTCTCTGTGGTGGTTGAGGCGGTTGTGGCATTGAAGCTGTCGTGGATGTCTGCGATCTTGTGATGGAAGAAGGTGGCAAGCGAGTCGCACAGGTCTTGCGAAGGTGGGATGTCGTTGGTGTTGGAGCTGGGGTTGGAGAGTTCCTTCACGATGTTGAAGAGCTCTTTGCTGTTGTGTGCGTTGTTGTCTAGGCGGTCTTTGAAGGAGACCCTTTTGGCAGATCTGATGAGGTGATGGTGTCTGCGGGTGGCGTTCTTGGAGGCCTGGAGGTCTTCAGTGAACCAGCAGGCTTTCTTGCTGGTGTGGCTTTTAGAGGGTTTTTTGAGCGGGGCGAGGGTGTTGGCGCAGTCGTCGATCCACTGTCTGAGGTTGCTGGCGGTGGTGTCGGGGTCGGTGGGGTCGGCAGGTGGGCTCTGAGAGACAGTGGTGGTTAGCTGGTCTTCGGTGACTTTGCTCCAGCAGCGGCGGGGCATCTGTTGGGTGTGGTGGTGCGTGGGGGGATTCCGGAAGAGGAAGTGGATGCAGCAATGGTCGGTCCAGTGGAGTTCGGTGGTGTGGCTGAAGGTGACGTGGGAGCTTGTGGAGAAGATGGGGTCAAGTGTGTGGCCGTCGGAGTGGGTGGATGTTGTGATGAGTTGTCTGAGTCCGAGGTTGGCGAGTTTGGTGATCAGGGTGGTGGAGTCTCTCAGACACTCGTTCTTCTCTGCATTCGCACACAATGCAACAATACAATTTAGCTTAACAAACTGTTCAGAAATTTTCCGGAAGGTAAACAAACAGCCCATATTATTTTTACTGAGAAAAATAGACAAACCTCCACTTTATACCCCATGACATTAAAGCCTTAGTATGCACAACTTGTCCAAATCCAAGCCACCTAATTTAGCCCTACCAAGTACCACGCATCTGTCATTAGACTACACATTTCAGTGTGGTGATCCGCATCACCGCACTGAAATGCAAAATCACGCATAACAATCGATGCTGGTGTAGTATTATTTCCATGTTGTGGTTGTCTTTTTTCTGGTGCTTCCCCTGTCTCCTAAACGCGATGCGGTAAATTTCGGTATGCGGTACGGCTGCCTGTGTGGTAGTCCTGTAATGAATGTCCCTTGTCTATGCCCACAACATTTTGCCGTATTTCCGTAGTGTGTCCATAAAGTTAGGTCTCGCAAGGATTTGTTGCCGGCACGCGGGCTATGCACCAAAGCCCTACGATGTCAGCCGCTTCGAGTGCGACATCTGCAAGGACTGGTTCCTGATGGGAGCTTTGGGCTTGAGAAGGGCACCGAAGCTCTGGGGTGGGTGATGTGACCCAGGACAACCTCCGCCACCCGCGGGGAGTTATGAGCAAAAACGGCCGCTCTGCAGGGAGGAGCCAGGACCTAAGATTCCAACACAATGACACCACAGCGCTGAAGGTCCCAATTTCATTGCTGTTTTGTTGTTGGAGGAACGGAAATAACGATGAGTAAGAACTAAAGGAATAACATGCAGGAGTCCGTTTCCAGGCTGATCCCTACTTGTTTTCTTCGAAACTTTCACATGGCGGTAATAGCTACTTTCAGCAGCAGACATACTGGAATGAAAAACAAAAATGTTAATTGTGAAGGTCCCGTAACTCCTGTTGATGGAGCTGGGATTCGCGTGCAAGCACCCTACTCTCATGCAAAACCCTTGTCTAAATTGCATAATCGTATTAACACTATTGTTCGTCATTTATAAAGTGTTTTTCCCAACACGCGGGTGTCCCCAGGATGCTTGCTTGTATGTCTTTTCTCGTACTAACGAAGCTTGCACTAAAAGCGGCTGCTTCGCTGAAATTCAGTCTGCGCATGCGTCGGTCATACCCATGTGATGTGACGCACTCGCATTCTGGAGGGAGTTTTGTGCTCATGCGCACTGTTGCAAATATGGCTGCTTGACTCTCACCACGCTCTCCGCTTGTTGCTGCTGCTTTTGCTTATCTGTCCTTTCGCACTAAACAATAATGCTATAGTCATTATAAAGTAAGGGTTGGTTAATATCTCATCATGGTATACAGTGTGATCATTTTATATATGATTTTAATTTGTTCTCGCTTACTTTTCATGTACCGCGTCTTTGTGGGCTGGGGCATACGTGAGCAACGCCATACTGAGGCTCCTCTGAACCCTGTCAGCTGACCAGGGAAAGTCCTAACTGCGCAGAAGCTAAAACTAGCCAGCTGGCTCCTGAAGCCCGATGCGCCTGGGAACCCATCCCGAAGATGCAAGATTGTACCTTGAACTGTCATACACTGTTGCTATATACTGTACTCTTGTATTGTATTCTGTATTCCTATGCCTGGGAAAGTGAACCCGAGGGGCGGGTGTGGAAAATTGAATATTTAGTATGGGAAAGCTGAATTTAGGAGGTGGTAATGATCGCACCACCTCTCTTGACCAATCATAATATGAGAAGCTGTCACTTGCAACATTAGTGGGTGGTCTGAGGGTCCCCAAAACTGTATAATTGCCCTAGTTTAGCTTAGGAAAATTGTCCGACTTGTCCGAGTAGCAGACCTGTCACTGACCCTACGAACTCTATAGGTGCTCAATCTGAAGTGCTGCGGAGCACTCTGTCCATACTTTCCACAAACTCCTAAGGGGTGGAAAATCCTAAGTGCTGGCGAAGCACTTTGCTGGGAAATTCGAAACCCAAATCGGGGTTACTGGCGGATTACTTGCAGAGAGGGGTAACGCTGGCGTTGCTTCTAAAGCTGTGGGAGTTGGTCGTACCTTGGTGAGCCCAGTCCTGATCCCAAAGCCTGAGGGGTATCCTGTCCTTACTGTCCGTGAGCTGTACCTGCTCGCATTCTGGCATTCCTTCCTGAGGGTCCTTGTCCCCGTCTTCCCATCTGACCCGTGGCCAGGGTTAGACTTCAATCTGAACTTAGGTAATTATTAGACCGAGGGTTTGCATCTCTCTCTCTCTCTCACTCTCTCTCTCTCTCTCTTAAAATTCTTTCGGTAAAGCATTACTTGCCAATGATATTGCTCTATTCTCTTGTATGCGAACTATATGTGATTGTTTAATAGGCTTGTTCCACTTCTCTCCCCACCCTTAGCAAATTGTCAATCCGTTATATTAATAGTATGTTCCCGTTTTTCCCTTACCTTTTGTTGGTTGCAGTGAATTTAGTAAGAATAGTTTGAGGATAAGTACATGTTTTAGGTCCCAACCTTAAACTCGTGTCCTAGTATAAAGTTGCAGTGATTAGTTCTGTTCTAAAAATTCCTACCCTTAGTCTTCCCATATATTCTAATGGTTATAATTCTAATATAAAGTTACATATTGGTGTTGATGTTGATGTTTGATATATTATTCTGCATATCGCTTATTGTCTTGGCATCTTCTCTTTGAATCTTTATATAAAGTTTTAAACTTCATCAGGTGTCTGTGGTCATTTTACAGAAATTGTGGATAAGTATGGTAATAATGGTAGAGAGTATTTGATCTAGACCTGTCTGCTCTTTTCCCTGCTAAGCTCCAGATCTGTCGTAGGAATTGTGCCTGTGGTAAGTCAGGTACATGGTAAGCAGAGGTGAAACCAACCTTAATTACTCATAAGAGCGTGTAGCAGAAGCCAATCACCCAGTTCACCCCAAAAAGAAAATGGTGTATTAGATCTTGTGCACGCCGGGGCCCAGTGCGTGTAAGAAATAAGGTGAACTCGGTGACCCGGGTGAACTGCGCGCTCTATCACTGTGACCTAGGTGTATTGGTAACTCTTACCTGTATCAGAGCATTGATTTCTCCAGATGCAAGATAGATATATAGCTGCACTGATTAGAGGTATTACGTTGAGTAATTGCTAAATGTTTGACAATGGTTTCCGAAGGCGTTACTGTACCCAGGTGACATTGTATTGATACGCACATTACACTCAGAGTGCAAAGACATAGCCTCAGAATTATTGCTCCTCAGAGGGTTAGCGCCTCCAGTCATCTCTCGTAGTTCCACCTGCTACTGCAGTAACTGTGGTAACCAGGTAGGTCGCTCCCCCTCCGCACAGCACCGCCTGTGTGTCCCTGCCCCAGCTGCCGCTGCCGAGGAAGTTCGAGGCCCTCCACCACCCGCAGACTACCACCTGCGCCTCATCCCTGGTGGCCAGTGGAAGGCCGTAGGTAGGTTTGTTCATCCTCCGCTTCATTGCTTTTATTGTATTGCCTGTATTTTCATTGTTGTGTCTGTGACTGCTGTTGTCTGTTTTCCCCCGCTGCTGTACGTGGTCCATGCCCATTTTTCTTCCCTCTGTTCCCCTCGCTGTCCCTGTGCTCTCTCTGCCCGGTCTTTCCTTCTGTACCCCTCGCTGCCCCCGTGTCCCTGCCCGGTTTTCCCTTCTTTTCCCCTCGCTGCCCCCGTGCCTCTCTGCCCGTTCTGCCTTCTGTTCTTAGCTGCCCCTGTATTTCTGTATTCTGTATTGTGCCTCTGTGCCACCTGTTTTTCCGGTATTCTGTGCCTTTTTTGCCTTCTGTGACACTCGTTTTTCCCTCATTTTTGAGCCTTTTTTGCCTTCTGTTCCACTCGTTTCTTGTGCCCTTCTGCCCTCTGTGCCACGCGTTTTTTCCTCGTTTTTTTGTGCCCTTCTACCTTCTGTTCCACTCGTTTCTTGGCCCTTCTGCCCTCTGTTCCACTCGTTTTTTTGTGCCCTTCTGCTATCTGTGCCACTCGTTTTTCCCTTGTTTGTGTGCCCCTTTTGCCTTCTGTTCCACTCCTTTTTTGTGCCCTCTGTTCCACTCGTTTTTTTGTGCCCTTCTGCCCTCTGTGCCACTTGTTTTCCCTCGATTTTTGTGTCCTTCTGTCTTCTGTTCCACTAATTTTTTGTGCCCTTCTGCCCTCTATTCCACAAATTCTTTTGTGCCCTTCTGCCCTCTGTGCCACTCGTTTTTCCCTCGTTTCTGTGCCCCTTTTTCCTTCTGTTACCTTTGTTGTCCCTCACCGCCCTCGCCACTGCGTCCCCTGCGACCCGTTCCCCTGACTGCCCACTGCCCATTCGCTGCCCCCACCTCCCAGCTGCTCCTCCCTCCCACCTCCCCATATATGCCGGCCGCTGCATGGCCGCGCACAGAGGGCGCGCCGCTGGCGCGCTGAAGGTGTGCCTAAGGCAAGCCCGTCTGCGTCCGTCCACGCCTGGACCGCGCCCAGCACCAGAACCCCTGGCCCCCGCACCCGCCACTACGATGCCAGCACTCTGCTTGCTCTCAACTCCGGACGGAGCAACACCTGCTTCAAGGTCGCTCCGAAACGCACACATGGCCCCTTCACCTGCCGGAACTGCAGCTACACCAGCTTCAGAGCTGATGAACCACCCGCTAACAAAGACTCCAACCACTGATGTATACTATTGAACACCCGCTCTGCATGTAAGCATGCCGTCGAGCTCTGGCACCTGCTGGACACGACATCCCTGGATGTCGCCTTCCTGACAGAGACCTGGTTTAATGGCTCCTCCGCACCCGAAATCGCCATAGCCATGCCAGACGGCTACAAGATCACCCGCAGAGACCGCACCAACGGAGTCAGATGAGGAATCGCCATTGTCCACAAGAACAGCATCAGGGTCTCGACTAGCACCAACGACGCGCTCAGCACCGCTGAACACATGCATTTCCAGATCCACACAGACCCTAACTCCACCCTCAGAGGCACCCTCGTCTACCGACCCCCCGGACCCTGCTCCCAGTTCAGCGACTCCATCGCCGACTTGATCAGCACGCACGCCCTGCCCTTCACCGACTACATCCTCCTTGGAGACCTGAACTTTCACCTTGAGAACAACAACGACAACAACGCCACAACCCTGATCGATAACCTCGCCAACCTCGGACTGAAGCAACTCGTCACAACGCCCACCCACTCCACCGGCCAAACACTCGACCCAGTCTTCTCCTCAAGCCTGCACATCTCCGTCAGCCACACCATGAACTCCTCTGGACTGACCACCGCTACATCCACTTCGCCTTCCAGAAACCCACCACACAGCACCGCACCCAATAGATCCCCCACCGCTGCTGGAGCAAAATCACCGAAGACCAACTACACGCAAACCTCGCTCTCAGACCACCCACCAAACCCTCCAACACCGATGACGCTGCCCACAGCCTCAGATGCTGGATCGAGGGTGCCCTGCTGAAGAAACCCTCACAGAGAGACCAGCAAGAGGGCCAGCTGGTTCACCCCAGAACTCCTAGCCTCCAAGCAAGCCTGCCGGAAACTAGAGAAGAAATGGTACAGTGAACAAACTCCGGACAGCCACGCAGCACACAAGGACGCCATCCACAACCACCACCACCACCACCACCACCACCTCATCAGGGCGGCCAAGAGGACCTCCTTCAAAGACCACCTCAACAACAACGCACACAATAGTGTTAAAATCTAGTTTGCGACATCAACATTATCGGCGCCATCTTGCCCCCCCTTTTTGGCCCATTCTTGCGCGTAAGTGGCAGCCATTTTGTATGCCATGGCCCCTCTGCCCACTGCCGATAGCCAGCGCGTCTCTCTCTCTCCCTCCTAACCTCGCGAACATCCCCCGCATGCTGACAGCCCCCGTTCTCGCACGTTTGGGCCATAAACCCCTCTTCAGCGCAACTTTGCCTCGGAGCCCCATCCTGTTCCTGGCTCCACACCCCCCTCCATTCCTTTCATGATCCTGTATCCTTTGATAAAACTTCCCCTTTGTCCTATGTGCCCGATTGTCCTACTCGCTCCCAGGCCACCACCTGGCCCTGCGGATGCTATTTATTGCCCCCCCCATACCGTAGGAAGCCTCCCCAATCAAAGGATCCACAACTGATCAATGCCCCCACCCCCCCCCTGAGATCCGATCATTCTGGGAATCGGCGGAATACCCAGCTGCGTGACAATCATCACCTATTTTGACCAGGGGTCGGGGACGTTTACTGTAAATGGGTGTGGGAACAGGCATGAAGCGGGGATTCCGGGGATGTCCTTTCATACTTCAAAGTGTTTTTAGGAATACGCCGCATGTAATAAATTGTAATAAAGATCATAAACCTATGTATAAAAGGCCAGGCCTCAGAGATGTGGTTAGAGCACCTCGAGAAGATACCCTGTTGTCTGAGTTGACGTGTTCTGCTCCGTCAGAATAAAACTTCTGTTTCCTGCCTTCCCGTCTCCAGCGCCTGCCTCTTTGTTTGAAAGCTTCGAGTGGTATGAGAGGCGGTTAGCGCCGGGCAACACCGAAAAAGGTTCTCGACCAGCATCAGCCCTACCTTTTTCCTCAATTGGCGTCCCAAGCGTGGGGCCCATCAGCGACGCGTGGATCCAGTGGGAGAGGTCCTGACGACAGAGTGAACGACTGCAACGATCGGGAGAGCTCCTGTCCGATAGACCCTCGTCTGACAGCCGATCATCCGAACTTCACTGATTCCGAACAGACCTCTCTCGAGTGATCTACGGTCCTGACTGGGAACCATCAGGAGTGCCGCGGCAGTCACAGAGAATAGAGGACGATCGGGCGCTGGATTCGGAAGACAAGAAACTGTCCATGCGGTCCGGGTAAGGTCGTGTGACACGACAAAATTGCGAATTGATTGTTTGATTGTTTGGAAAATACTAGTATTACTCTTCGAATTGTTGGTTCTCTTTGGAGATTCTCTGTCTGCAAACGGAGAAGAACAGAATAGGTTCTCTCTTCCTTTGCAGGTAGAGAAGGGTAGGTAACGCAGACTTTTGTCCCCGTTGTAACCCGTCGTGCCTACTTTTCTCCCCCACTGATTGATTGCTTGCCCGAACATTGTTTGTTCGAGGATTGTTCTCTTGAGATTCTCTCTGTCTACAAACGAGGAAGAATAGAAAGGTTCTCTTCCTTTGCAGATAGTGAGGGGTAGGTAGCGCAGACTTTTGTCCCGGTTGTAATCCGTCGCGCCTATTTTTATCTCCCCACTGATTGATTGATTGTCCGAACATTGACTGTTCGATATTGGTTCTTTGGAGGTATTCTCTGCTTACAAATAACGTGGAATAGAGATATTCTGTCTAGTCTTTGCAAGCAGTGAAAAGATAGGTAGTGCAGACCTTTGTCCCCGTTGTAACCCGTCATGCCTATCTTCTCCCCACTGGTTAGTAGTTGGTTCAGCCCGGACCGCTTATTAGAGATGAACCATCCAGCCCCACTGGAAGGCACCCCAAATAAGGACATTTTCATGAAGCATGGATTAATCGTCATAGCATATAGCAAGCTCTGGCATAAATATACCAAAAAGGATCAGAAAAGTCAGTGGCCACTGATAGGATCCTTCGATGAAGATAAAATAAGCGCGCTAGAAACAGCCCTCCGCAACAATAAGACAACGCCCACAATGCTTGATAGTCTCGGCATGTGGCGCAAAGAAACGGAACAACGTAAAAAGAGAAACGAAATTAGATTAGAGAAGGAGCTACGAAAGGCAGCCCACCTAACTGCTAGAAAATTAGAAGAAGAGATAAAGGAGAGAGAGGAAGCTAAGCGGAAACAAGAAACCGAAACATCGAGTCAATGTCCTTTTAGAACACCCTCTACGCTCTACCCTGAATTACCCTCGAAAAAACGAGCCCACGATGATCTCTTATTAGGTCCTCCGATCATCTACATGCCCCCTCCATATGCCCCCTCTCAACCCTCAGCACAGCACCCACCGCCCCCAAGCACAGGCGAGAATAGTACCAGGACCTCGGTCCCCATGGCCTCCGCGCCGGCCGAACCCCTTGTACTAGATGCAGCACAAGCGACAATGTCGGATGACCTTGAGACCCGAAAGACAGATCCCGCGAGAGCGAACAGGTTGAGCAAGGATGAGCGAGCAGGGATTGACAAGGTAGTCAGGACACTAATGGAACGAAAGGAGAGTGAAGGGCACATCATGGATATGTTCAATTCATATGCGGGAAGCCACAGACGACACTTTGTCGTACGATTATGTTATCATACCCTAAATACTTATGAAGACCGATATCGGGACAAAGGTCCCGAGAGCCTAACGACCCTGTATAGAAAGGTGGATATCGGGGATGAGGGCGAGTGTGAGGTGACGGACCTCCTCGCGCGTACGCTTGAGGTTTTCCGCCACCTCACTGAACAAGAGTTGGAAACTAAACCCACAACGCCGGTAGTAACCGAACCCTGAACAGAACAAGCTAGCACCATGATGCCAATAAGAGAGGCTGCCCCCTACTGGGTTCCCCCACGAGGTCAGGGAACACACGATGATGTTAACCATCAAGATGCAAGGGGGAGGGTAGTGTATAACTGGGTCTACCAACCATGGGATCGGCAGGATATTCTGACATTTCGGAAATCTCTGCCCGATTTACGTAAAAACCCCACTGTCTTCTATACTGAACTAGGTACAGCCCTAGGATCAACGATTATGACCCTAGCTGACATCGATTTGTTTTTCGGGTTATGTCTGCCAGCTGATGTGTGGAAGAAAATCCGGAAAGTCGACCACCTTGAGCTGTTCGGACATACCTGGTCACAACTCGATGACATAGACAGACAACGGGAGCCTGGGCAGAAGCCTTTGAAACCCATTTTAGAACTCCCAGACAAAATCGTGCAGAAACTGAAAACCCTGATCCCAGAAAAGAAAGTAGACTGGTCGATAGTAACGGCCTGTCGTCAGAAACCCCAGGAAGACGTATCAGAATACTTCTCCCGGTTTGAAACTGTGTTCTCCAATTACAGTGGCCAGGACATGACCACTGCAACCGGACACCACCTGTTTGTCCAGAATTATGTCAAAGGTTTGTCGCAGGAGGTCTCTCAGAAACTGCAGGCCAGCGAGAGTAGTTGGGCGGCCTCCAAGCCCGCGGCCATCCTCCAGATGGCCCAGTATTATGAGCATCAGAAAAATGAAAATGATAGAGCGACCGAGAAAAAGAAAAAGGACTTGAAGGAGAGGGTGATGATTGCACAGTTGCAAGGGGTGACTATAGGACGAGAGCAGTGCAAGGGAAATTACCAAACAAATGCCCCTAGGAACCCACCCTCTAAAGACCGTGCTCCCGCACCACATATTGGACGTAGAGACATTAGCGAGGACCAGTGTGCATTCTGCAAAGGATTCGGCCATTGGAAATCCCAGTGTCCGGTCCTGTTGGAGATGAAGAAGAATAAGGACCCCAAAGACGCAGCAAGCGGACCGAGAAATAGAGGACAGGGACGAGGGCCCACGAACGATGTGAATAACTACAGATCAGGCAGACCGAATACATTTGACCGTCCCCGACAGAACCAGTACCAACAGTCTGACTGCGACGACGCCCACGACTTCACATAGGACTGCCAAGGACAAGGGAGGGATCCAGTCGAGCTCTATGTTGACCAGCAAGGTCCTTATGTCACCGCTAAGGTTCTGGGTACGAAGTCTCCATTTCTGGTAGACACTGGCGCGACACGTAGTACGTTATCTAAACAACTGATTCCAAGGGCACCCTTGTCTGGCTCACTTGTAACATCTATAGGTTTCGATGGGACGCCCTCCACTAACCCCTTGTCCACACCGATCACCTTTGACTTAGAAAATAACATCACTGACACGACATTTTTGCTTTCCTCAAATACCCCTGACGCCATTATGGGACTTGACTTGTTGAAACATTTCCGGGCCACTATTAGGTGTTCACAAGATGGAGTTCGGGTCTTCCTGTACGACAACCCGGCTCTGCTCAGACTTTGTCCTTCCCGACGCATGCTTTCCACCAATGACGCTGACTCGTCCCTGCTTGACACTCTGCCCCTGTATCTATGGGCCAAGACTGACTCAGACGCATGATGATCGACCCAGTGCACATAACTGTTCGACAGGACGCAATACTCCCAAAACTTCCACAATGCCGGATATCGCCCGAGGGCGAGAAGGCATTGGTAAAGATTATTCAGTCCCTGATAGACGCAGGAGTGGTAGAGGAAGTAGTTAGCAATGTTTGTAACAGCCCCATCCTACCCATCATAAAGAAACAAGGAGAGGGAGATGAGAAAGCGTACCGCTTCATCATCGACCTACGAGAGGTCAACAAAGTGGTTGTACCTCAGTATCCCGTAGTCTCAGACATTACCACTATCCTGACTCTGATTCCTTCCACGGCCACCACCTTCACTGTCATTGATCTGAAAAACGCCTTCTTCTCTATCCCCATCCACCCAGATAGCTGATACCTCTTCGGCTTCACCCTAAAAGCCCGCTCATATAGATTCTGTCGAGCACCTAAAGGCTACACTGAAAGCCCCAGCATCTACAGTCAGGCCCTAAAGAGACAACTGGACGCAGTCCAGTTACCAGATGGAGTGGTACTGATACAATATGTTGACGACATCCTTTTGGCAGCCGACAGCACTCCACTTGCGGTCACGGCCACCATCCAACTCCTGCACTTCCTCGTGGAAAATGGCCACAAGGACTCCAAAAAGAAGCTGCAATTCTGCCAACCCCAGGTCACTTACCTAGGCCATCTTTTGTCCAAAGACGGAAGGAAGCTTACCCCCGACCGAATCCAGACCATCCTAGAGACCCCTGTCCCTAAGACCCAGAAACAGGTTCGCTCACTATTAGGCCTCACTTCCTTCTGCCGACAGTGGCTGCCCAATTTCAGCCTCATTGTGAAACCGCTGCTTTCTCTGTTAGCTAAAGATATCCCTTTCCCACTCCCTTGGACCCCTGAATGCCAATCCTCCTTCATAGACCTAAGAAATGCCCTCTGCTCAGCCCCTGTCCTAGGAACCCCCGACTACACGAAGCCCTTCTCCCTCTACACTCACGAAAGGGAGGGATGTGCTTTGTCTGTCTTGACCCAGTCCATTGGCCCAAAGCAACGACCATGCGCTTACTTCTCTGCCACTCTTGACCCCGTAGTCAGAGCTTTGCCTGCCTGCCTTCGAGCCGTAGCCGCCGCTGCTATCTCCATCCGACAAAGTGAGGGGATCGTGCTCTCGAACTCCCTTACGGTGCTAGTACCCCATGCAGTTGACACCCTCCTGAACCAGACTAAGACACAACACCTGACAAGTGCACCACTGACTGGATACGAATTGACTCTGCTTGCACCCCACATCACCCTGAGGAGATGCACCACACTTAACCCAGCGACTTTGTTAACCCCTTCCAGAGAACGACCCCAATGTGTCCCCTGTACATGACTGTGTGACCCTCACGGACAAACAGACTAGAAGTAGGGTCGACCTTAGAGACACAGCTTTCCCTGACCCTGACGGGGAGCTGTGGGTGGACGGTTCTTGCATCAAACTCCCCGATGGCACCACCTCAGCTGCTTATGAAGCCACCGCAGCCCGAACTGTAGTACAGACAGCCCGCATCACGCAACGATCCGCACAGGCAGCAGAACTTATTGCCCTCACACGAGCATGTATCCTGGCAGCAGGAACCACAGCAAACATTTACACCGACAGTCAGTACGCCTTCGGGGTGGTTCACCATTTTGGGCTCCTTTGGAAGGAAAGGGGATTCCTGACCTCACATGGGACCCCCATCCTACACGGAGATCTAGTCTCCGCCTTAATTGAAGCAGTCCTCCTTCCCAAACGACTAGCAGTAATAAAATGCCAAGCACACAAGAAGGTGACAGACATCATTGGACAGGGGAATGCACTGGCCGACACCACTGCCCGAACCACAGCTGAGAATAGGACAACGACACGCATGTACGTGACCAGGTCACAAGCAGAGAAATGGACAGACACTAGGGACACTATTAGGGATATCCAAATGGCCAGCTCACAACACGAATCGACTGAATGGGCACAGGTGTGACTGAAGGACGATGAAGGCTGCTGGCGGACAAAAGACACAAACAAATGGCTGTTACCCGATTCCTACCTGATCCCCATACTGACCATGGCACACTCCCCTGCACACATAGGGTCAGCCCCCATGATCGAGCTTGTCTCCAGTGTATGGCACAATGACAAAATCGCAGACTCTGCCCGACGGCTGGTCCAACAATGCCTGATATGCTTGCAACACAACCCCGGGAAAGGAACTGTAGTCCCCCGGGGAGGGTTTGGGGTTCCCAATCATCCGTTCGAAGTCCTGCAGATGGACTACATCCAGCTGGAAAGATGCCGAGGCCTGAAGTATGTACTTGTTGTGGTGTGCGTATTTAGCAAGTGGGTGGAAGCCTATCCAACCCGTGACAACACTGCCATGGCCACTGCAAAGGTGCTGCTAAAGGAATTCTTCCCTCGCTACCGCCTTTGCTGAATTTTGTGGAGCGACAATGGCCCCCACTTCGTAGCCGAAGTTATCCAACTCATCTTGAAGGGGTTGGGTGTAAAACAGAAGTTCCACGCAGTCTTCCACCCCCAATCTGCCGGACTAGTTGAACGACATAATGCCACACTAAAACTTAAATTGGCCAAAATAGTAGCTACCACAGGACTGAAATAGCCAGACGCCCTCCCACTAGCTTTGCTCTCAATGCGTTCCACCCCCACCAAGCATCACTTGACACCTTACGAGGTCGTTTTCGGCCGGCCCATGAACGTCTGGTCAACACCAAAACTGACTTCCATTCATGACGTCTCAGACGTCCTAATGTCTGATTATCTGTACCAATTGACTAAAACACTGTCTGTTATCCACCAACAGGTGCTGCATGCCATTCCCGATGCTTCCAGGGGTCCCGGGCACACCATCCAACCCGGGGACTTCGTGCTGATCCGGAACTTCCAGCGTGTGAAGAGTCTGGAACCCCGGTGGAAGGGCCCCTGGCAAGTCTTGATCACCACCGAACAGCTCTTCGAGTGGAAGGGAAGCGCAGCTGGGTGCATGCACACCATTGTAAGAAGGTCTCCTCGACCCTGACGACGACCGAAGACGTGGCCACCCAAGAAGAGCTCCTGAACAAAGATCGACCATCCCTGAACTGTTACCCTGATAAAGAGACTCTCAAACTGACAGAATTTTCCAATCCCACTGTGCCATCCAGAGAAGGGTATAACCTGCGACGAAAGGAGGGAGCTTCGGCTAAGCAGACCACTGACTGAGTCATAATTCTCAGAGCGGTAGCCCGACACTATTAAGGCTGCCAGGAGAGAAGCCAGACGGAGTTTGTGGTTCTGCCCGCTACCGAGCCCCTTGAAAGTGATGGAAGCGCCCGACAAGAAGATGATGGAAGCCCCTGACACGAAGATGATGGAAGCAACCGGACAACCGAAGACCCGCTAAAGAAACCCAAAGACTGACAAAATCCACAGTCCAAAGACTATTGCACTTTTCATCGCCCTTCTCTTTTGCCTCCTCCTCATGACCACCCTCTGGATTGTGGAGGAGAGCACACCAGCTCGTGAAATATTTCTGCCCACTGCCCAGCCTACCACAATGAAAGACCACTACCTGATCTCTCTTTCACCACAACTCCGAGAGAGATACAAGGAGTTTTGGAACAACTCTTTCGTGCAACTGCTGCACCAGCACAATCTTGCTACCAATGCCACCAACTGCTGGATCTGTGGGTTGCTACCCCACGCCACTGGACATTCTATACCCTTCATCCCTTCACCCTTCTCAGTTCACGGCTCCTGCCTTGCTTGGCTGATCCTCCTACAAGAAAGCTATAGGGATAATGCCGCCTCCAGCAGAACTATGACTTTTCTTTCATGAGGTTTGGCAGAACAAAACACACTTCTGCCCGCAGACCTCCAACGACTCTATCCACATGGACATCCCCGTCAAGGAACGGATTGAGATGCAGGTGTTTAACAATCCGACCAGACCCACTTTCTCCTACCTCCGGAAACGAACAGCTGCCACCCCGACTGTGGCCCTATCCGTCATCAACATCACCGGCCTTATGTGCATCGAGGGGCTCGGAACACAGCTGGTAGGCCACAGCACTTGCCGCATCACCAGAACTCTGGATTCCACTGATCCACCCCCTTTTGTCTCCTCTCCGAGCATGTACTTTGTTTGTGGTACCAAGGCATACACCTGGCTCCCCAAAGGCTGGGGGGGCACCTGTTACATTGCCTTTATCCTTCCTCCGACCTATGTGGCTCCAGCGGATCATCATAGACAGAAACGAGACAAGGACATTGAGCAGGCCGATTCCACCGGAGCACAGTTCCTCGACGCAATGAAGGGACTTGTTCCACTCTGGGGCCCGATGGCAAATAGCCGTGCCATCCGACATTTGACCCAGGCAGTCAAAACCACGATGAACATTACAGCTGGGATCCTCACTAATAATACAGCCGAGCTTCAAGCGGTCCGGCTGGTGGCACTCCAGAACCGCCTTGTTCTAGATGTGGTTCTAGCGGATCGCAGGGGGGCGTGCCGCATCATTGGGTCCAGCTGTTGCACATATATACCAGACAGTTCACCCTCAGTATACAAGGCCATTGAACATCTCCACAGACTTTCCTCGGAAGTTCACCAAGCGCAAGAAGAATGGTCGCTTGTTGGTTGGTTCTGGGATACTGTAAAGAACTGGGGGTGGAGGTTATTTATGATTATACTGATTCCTGTTGTTGTGATATGTGGGTTCTGCCTAGGGATCCAATGCCTGCCGCCTCTGTGTTCGCTATGTGCAAACTGTATCTGCCCTAAGACTTTGGACATCGAAAAGGAACGCATGAGAGCATTGTACGACGTTGAGGTTAGGAACTTGATGAAGATTGACATTGATTAGACAAGCTGGCTAGATATGTTGAAAAGGGAGGACTGTTAAAATCTAGTGTGCAACATCAACATTATCGGCGCCATTTTGCCCCCCCTTTTTGGCCCATTCTTGCGCGTAAGTGGCAGCCATTTTGTATGCCATGGCCCCTCTGCCCACCGCCGATAGCCAGCGCGTCTCTCTCTCTCCCTCCTAACCTCGCGAACATCCCCCGCATGCTGACAGCCCCCGTTCTCGCACGTTTGGGCCATAAACCCCTCTTCAGCGCAACTCTGCCTCGGAGCCCCATCCTGTTCCTGGCTCCACACCCCCCTCCATTCCTTTCATGATCCTGTATCCGTTGATAAAACTTCCCCTTTGTCCTCTGTGCCCGATAGTCCTACTCGCTCCCATGCCACCACCTGGCCCTGCGGATGCTATTTATTGCCCCCCCATACCGTAGGAAGCCTCCCCAATCAAAGGATCCACAACTAATCAATGCCCCCACCGCCCCCCTGAGATCCGATCATTCTGGGAATCGGCGGAATACCCAGCTGCGTGACAATCATCACCTATTGTGACCAGGGGCGGGGACATCTACTGTAAATGGGTGTGGGAACAGGCATGAAGCGGGGATTCCGGGGATGTCCTTTCATACTTCAAAGTGTTTTTAGGAATACGCCGCATGTAATAAATTGTAATAAAGATCATAAACCTATGTATAAAAGGCCAGGCCTCAGAGTTGCGGTTAAAGCACCTCGAGAATATACCCTGTTGTCTGAGTTGACGTGTTCTGCTCTGTCGGAAAAAAACTTCTGTTTCCTGCCTTCCCGTCTCTAGCGCCTGCCTCTTTGTTTGAAAGCTTCGAGTGGTATGAGAGGCGGTTAGCGCCGGGCAACACCGAAAAAGGTTCTCGACCAGCATCAGCCCTACCTTTTTCCTCAATAGCAAGGAGCTCTTCAACATTGTGAAGGGACTCTCCAACCCCAACACCAACGACATCCCGCCGTCGCAAGCCCTGTGCAACTCCCTTGCCACCTTCTTCCACTGCAAGATAGCAGACATCCACAACAGCTTCAACACCCAGACAGCCCCAAAAGACAGCAACACAACAGACCCTCCGCACACCATTGACCATGACCCCCTGCTAGCCTGGGCCAGTGTGAGCATCGATGACACCATCAAGACCATGCTCACAATCCACTCCGGCTCTCCGTCAGACCCATTCCTGCACCATGTCTTCAACAGAGCAAGCAGCTCCATCGCACCCCACCTGCACAATGTCATCAATCTCTCCCTCAAGACTGCAACCTTCCCAGACATCTGGAAACACGCCGAGATCAACGCCCTACTCAAAAAACCTAAGGCAGACCCAAGAGACCTCAAGAACTTCCGGCCCATCGTTCTGCTCCCCTTCCCGGCCAAGATCATCGAGAAAACCGTCAACAGACAGCTAACCCGATACCTCAAAGAAAACAGAATCCTGGACCCTTCCCAGTCAGGGTTCTGCAGCTACCACAGCATCGAGACTGCCCTCATCGCTGCCACCGATGTCATCAGGACCCTGCTGGACAACGGTGAGACCGCAGCACTCATCCTCCTAGGCCTCTTTGCCGCCTTTGACACTGACTGCCACTGCACACTACACGCATGCCTCCACGCCGCAGGGATCCGAGACAAGGCTCTGGATTGGCTCGCTCCTCTCTCCACTCCTCTCTGGCAGAACCCAGAGAGTCCGCCTCCCCCATTCCGTTCCAAAGCCTCCGAGATCATCTGCGGCGAACCCCAGGGATCCTCCCTCACCCTGACGCTGTTCAACATTTACATGGCCCCGCTCGCACACATAGCCCGACAGCACAACCTCAACATAATCTCCTACGCCGACGACACTCAGCTGATCCTCTCTCTCACCAAGGACCCCATCATCGCCAAAGCCAACCTCTACAAAGGAATGAAGGCCGTCGCCGACTGGATGAAGACCAGCCGTCTGAAGCTGAACTCGAACAAGACAGAGGTCCTCATCCTCGGCTCCAACCCTTCAGCCTGGGACGACTCCTGGTGCCCGACGGCACTGGGGGCAGCCCTGACACCCACCGACCACGCACGCAACCTGGGAATCATCCTCGACTCAACGCTCTCAATGACCAAGCAAGTCAACGCCATCTCCTCCTCCTGCCTGAACACCATCCGCATGCTCTGCAAGATCTACAGATGGATCCCGACAGATACACCCAGGCCCTCGTCAGCAGCAGACTCAACTACGGAAACGCCCTGGGGGGCGCTAGGTGGCACCAGACCAAGATGGCCGCACTGGCGTGAGGCTCCTGCCAGATCGAGCACACTTTCCCCTCCTTCAGCTATCCTGACCGGAGATATTCGAGAAAACATCATCCCATGGTGTCGGGGACGCCGAGCTGCATCTAGCGACACCTTGCTTGCCATGGTGACACGTCCGGAGACGAAGATATTTGCCATAGACTCCGCGGCGCCGCTGCTGCCTGGATGCGCCTGACACCCTGCGGCGGCCTAAACCACTAGGAGAGCCCGGGGATCTGAGGCCTACCCGAGGCGGGCATGTGCGACCTGCTTCCCCTCCGGCGACACGGGGACTCCTGGCGAGACGGAGACGGGACCGACGCTGGACCAGCCTTGATCCTATCAGCAGTGAGCGGCGCCGGGGAGAGAGGACTCCTGGGGACCGGGGGCGGCCTGACTACATGTGCGCTCCCCGAGTGCGGGCACTGGGCGCGCTCTGAGGCCGGGGGCCGGGCCGATTAAGCTGCGAGGTGTGCTGGCTGGACACCCGCGCCTGCTGCCTGCCTATGCGGCGCCTGGGTGGTCCGCTCGTCTGCTGAGAGTGCCGCATCCCCGCTATACACTGCTGGGGCCCCGGACTACAGGCGGGACCCCCCCCACCCCTCCACCCCCTGCGCCGCCGCAGGTATATACGACCTGCAGAGGCCTGGCTCCACTAATTGTGACACCGGACGCCAGCGACAGGCTGCTTACCCTCCTCCCCATGCATTGCGGCCATGGGCCCTACACTGACATATGCAGAACCCTGCTGGCACCATTCGGAGTGAACCGGTGACTGCCACTGCCCTCTTACTTCCTAGCGGCGGATCATCGGAGTAACTCTTACCTCCCGTTGGAGCACTACGGCGGTTGGTCTGGACCTTCCCCCCCACTCCTGCTAGGACGACTGGACACTCCTGTTCCCCCACACGGCCTACAATAGCACGAAGCCTGCGCTGCTCGCGGCCATTGCGTGGGACATCGGTCCGCAATGTGACCGCTTACCGCGCTTTTGCTCCTTTGCCACATAGTGCTGACTTTGGGAGTGAAGAACGCCTGAACATAAATTTGTCCGCGTGGGGATCGCTTGACCTTCCCTCCCCGCTCCAGTCGGCTGGAGGAACGCTGGAGGTCTTGTCCACGACGACCTACACCCTCGCCCTACCCAAGAAACCGACTGGAACTCAGGGCACCTTTCCTTCTGCGGCCTTCGTCTCTTTGCATATACGACCCACATGGTAGGGACCCGCGCAGACTGTTGAAGATTCAATACCGGTAAACAGACAGCAAGCGGCACCTATTTGCCACACTAGTAGTGACCTCTTGGCCCTAAGCCCCCCCTGCCCGATTGAAACTGGGCACACGCGACGACATCAGACCTGGGCCCTGCTCTCCTGCCTGGTGGTCGGCGCCGACCTACCCCCCATCTGCCTGATCCTCCCGAGAGCTGGCGGCCACTCCTTCCACTGCGTCGCGGACGCCAAGGAGGGACATGGGCTGTAGCGATGCAAGGCAGTCGAAAATTCCGTTTGAAGCCAGAAAATCGTCAAAAACGACGCAGGAGGACGGGGGCAGCCCTACCACGTTGGCCCCACAAGAGGAAGACTGGAAAACCCTCTTGCTAGGTATGGAGCAGAGCCTCTCGACAATAGACTCCAAGATTGACACCATTAACACACGCATGGACAGTGTGGTGGCTCAGTTGGAACATCATGACACGCGCATTAAAGAGGCCGAAGACCGGATTTCAACAGTGGAAGACGGGGCTACATCTTCCACCAAACAGTTCACTCAAATGGACAGGCTGCTAAAAAGAATAGCGGACAAGAACGAAGATTTGGAGGCGCGGTCTCGCCGCATTACCGTTCGTATTTTAGGCCTTGCAGAATCAACCAACACCGGGAAAATGGAGCCCTTTGTTGAAAACCTTGTCGTGGAACTGTTTGGGAAGGACTCATTCTCCCCCCACCTCATAGTGGAGAGAGCCCATAGATCCCTAGCAGCCCGGCCCCCTCCCGGGTCCCAACCTAGACCCATCATCGCGCGCTTCTTGAACTACAGAGACCGTGACGCAGTGTTGCGGCGCGCGAGGGAGCTAGGGACTGTAAATCATGGCAACACAATACTGTCCTTTTTCCCTGACTTTACTCCTTCAGTCCAAGAAGCTAGCCGCAAATTTGCCGGAGTAAAAAAGAAGCTACAAGCACAGAAAATCCTGTATGCCATACTATATCCTGCAAAATTGAAAGTCTCCTATCAAGGCAAGCAACATCTGTTTCAAAACACGCAGCAGGTGGAGGACTTCCTAAAACAATGCAAGAAAGACCAGCGCAGAGAGGAATCGGCTCACCAACGCTCCAGATCACAGTCACCTCTGTCACAACAAGACTAGCCTAATGTACTGATCTGTTGGGCCCCGAAATTGCGTGGCCTCTGCTTACTGGGTATGTACACTATGCCTCCTGCATATTCAGGGTGAGATTCCCGGGCTATTTTGAATATTTTGAATTTTACTGGTCTAAAATATCAATGAGTGCTCGATCACCCACCTCCGTCCCACATGGCCCGACCGGGGTAAGCCTGGTTGCACGTGGGTGAAAAAAGGGAGGTGGTTGGCAGGTCTGGTGCCCCTAGTTCTGACCCCCAATGGGTGAACCCCTACATTTCCCCTCCCCCGAGGGTAGGGATATGCGAATTGTTTCTATTTCTTGCGAGATGTTGTTTCTTAATGTTCTTTTGGGTAGGGGTGGGTGGGTGGGTGCTAATTCCCCGGCGGGTTGGGGTAGCCGGCGTGGGTGGGTGGGAATCCGACATTTAATGCTCACAATCACAATGACTCTGATGAGGGTCTGGGTCGAGAGAGCTGGACTGGGATATTGGGTCCCCGGGTACACTGTTGCTTTTGTGTCTAGTACGAACTGTAATGTTTTGCTTTTATGTTGCACATTTCTGTATCAATTGGGATGGGTGACGTAACAGACAAACAATCAATCCAACAGCTGCAACTAATTTCATGGAATGTATGGGGTCTTAACAACCCGAGGAAAAAGAGACAGGTATTAGGCTACTTAGATAGGCAGGGAGTTTCATCGCAATGCTTCAGGAAACACATTTAATGTCAGGTAGTTCCCCACTGTTTGCATCCCGCTGGGCATCCAGCAGAGTATTCTCGTCATATTCCAACTATGCTAGGGGGGTCGCAATCCTGGTTAAACGTGGTGTACAGTTCAGCCCCGCTAGTACTGAGACGGATGCGGTAGGCAGATATTGCATGGTATGGGGTAGGCTCTACTCCCACACAATCCTATTTGCATGCTATTATGGGCTGAACTCGGATGACCCTACACCACTCCTCACGCTATGGGGTAAGATCCAATCGCTGGGAGTCGCGCACGTCATCCTGGGTGGAGATTTCAACACGGCACTGCGGCCAACTATGGACAGATCTCACCCTCAAGCTGTGCATTACACACGTACTCAACGCACCCTGTCGGACATCGTAGAGCAACATCGCTTAATTGACACTTAGAGACATATACACCCCACACACGTGCAGGGCACACACCACTCAGCAGTGCACTCCACCTGGGCACGTTTGGACTACATACTTTGCACCACCGGACTTTCCCCTTGGCTGGTTAAGGCATCCCACCTCGCACAAACCTTCTCTGACCATTCCTCAGTATTGGTAACTCTGCGCATTCCCCTCGATGCTTCCCCCTACTTAAATGGGCGACTTAACCCGGCTCATTTAACGGACTCGGCCTTCAAGGCAGAACTCGAACAGGACATAAAAGATTTTTTTGAACGCAACATATCCTAGGTGTCCAGTTTGACCACCATTTGGGAGGCCTTTAAGGTCATAGTAAGGGGCTGGTGCATTGCTAAAGGGGGCGGAGTCCTCAGGTCCTTGCGTGATGAGTTGCGTACACTTGAACTTGAACTAAAACATCTGGAACGGGATGTCGATGATCCTATACAAGGCCACTCGGTTAAAGCTAAACTCCGAGAGAAACTTAAGGACTATGCAGAACTTTCAGCAAAGGAATGCTGCACGCATATACGGGGAGGGGATAGGCCGGGCAGAGCACTAGCATCCGCTGATAACCCCCCTAGATATCAAAACTACATCACTACCCTACTGGATGAACACAATGTTCCACAAAGGAACCTGCCAGGCCAGCTTAAGGTCCTCACTGAACACTACTCTACACTATACACCTCCCAAAGATCCACTCCAATAAACCTAAACACTTATTTGGATGATACTGCGCTCGCATGGTTGGGTCCATCCCAACAAAAATTTCTTCACCATGTAATTGAGCTGGAAGAAATAACTGATGCCATAATATCTAAGAAGTCGGGTAAATCGCCGGGATCAGACGCGTTGCCAATTGATTTTTACAAAACATACATGCATATCTTAGCCCCAATCCTGCAACAAGTGTATTATACGGCTCTGGAGGAAAGTATCTTCCCAACCACTATGCGGGAGGCCCTAATAACGTCACTGCTAAAACCAGGCAAGCCGCCGGAATCTTGTGATTCATATCGACCCCTCTCCCTATTAAACTCTGACATTAAAATACTGGCTAAAGTCCTGGCGTCACGCCTTAACCTGCTGATGGAGAGGTTGGTGTTGCCAGATCAGGCGGGCTTTGTCCCGAATCATGCGACGTCCTATAATCTGCGTACCCTTCAAGCTGTGATACAAGACATAGCTCCCACCTGCGAGGCGGCCGCTATTTTTCTCGATGCCACGAAGGCTTTCGATTCGCTAGAATGGGACTACCTGCTGGCGTTACTAGAAAGAATGGGTTTCCCCTTCAGTTTCCTTGACTGGATTCGACTATTATACCGGCAACCCCAGGCCTCAGTGGTGCTAAATGGATCACGCTCAGCCCCCTTTGAGATCCACCGCGGCACATGACAGGGTTGCCCATTGTCCCCAGTCCTATTCGCCATAGTGATCGAACCATTAGCAGCCAAACTGCGCCAACACCACAACCATCGCTCTCTCATTTACCCGGAACAACAGTTACTTATAGCATTATATGCTGACGACATGACCCTCTACGTGCATAAACCTCAGGAGAACTTAAACCCCCTGCTGATTGAAATTACCAAATTCGGAGGGATCTCTGGCATACAAATCAATTGGTCGAAATCAGCCCTATTCCCACTGACAGCCAAAACCACGCAGTTTCCCCTGTATTACCCCCTAGTCTGGGAGGCAGAGGAGATTAAATATTTAGGTATAACTGTGACTAGAAAGCGAGACACGCTCATTAGGGCCAATTACGGGACGGTTATGGACAAACTGACGGACAATGTCACCAGATGGATACATATTCCACTATCAATGGCGGGACGCATCTCACTGATTAAAATGGTAGTGCTACCAAAACTACTGTATCTCTTCACTAATATACCATATAATCCAGGTGCGCACTTTTTCCGCACACTAAACTCGCAAATGTTGCGACTCATTTGGGGTGGGAAACAGGCCCGGATCGGCTTGAAGACACTGATGCTTCCCTACCACCAGGGCGGATTCGATGTACCTAACTTCCGACGCTACTACGACTGTGCACAAGGCCACTTTGCCGCATACTGGCTTCACCCCCCCTTTATGGCACATCTGGCGGTCGAAGACGGCTACATGAGGCCGATGCAACCATCGGGCTACCTCTACTCCGAGGCCAAACTTGCTGACCGAGACCCAACCACAGTCGACTGCACGATACTGGCCTGGAGACGCTTGGCGGAAGCCATGGGGACGCCATTCCTATACTTGCCGCTTATGACCCTGGGGCACGACCCACGACTTAGCATAACCTGTGAGGAAATCGGCCGTAAACTGCTCACAAGATTGGCACTCCATACGTGGGGGGACCTATACCTACAGGGCAGCTTCCGCACATCAGCGCAATTCTTCGGTGATGAATCCCCCTCCGTCATGGATACATTCCTATATGTACGACTGAGGCAAGGAGTGAGGGCGGTCACCCCAGCCTTTCCGGATGAACCGGATACAGTCCAGCCCCTCCATTCTCTACTCCAAGCCGAAACCCCTAAGCACGTAGTCTCCATGTTCTATAAACACATGCAGGCAACCCCATCTCCTCCTAACCTTAGGGCAAGACGAGACTGGGACGACGACCTAGAAGCCCCCATGTCCGATGAACAATGGGAGGACAGTTGCGCGCACACTACTGTAGTGACGGGTAACACACGACTCAGGCTGGTACATTATAAATTTCTGCACAGACTTTATTACACTCCGGCCAAACTGCATCGTTTTCGACTCCGGGATGATGACCGGTGTCTGCGCTGCAAGGCCGAGGGCGCGGATTTTCTTCACCTTGCATGGACGTGCCGAGCAGTGGCAACTTTTTGGGATGAAGTATTCAAAGCCATGTCTGACATGGTTGTAGTGACTGTGTCACCCTGCCCGAAGATTGCGCTACTTGGCCAATCTTGCCCCGAGTTGACCGCGCACCGTAAATTTTTTGCGCTAGGCCTTCTCCTGGCAAAGCGACATGTGGCATGCCGTTGGGGGTGAGGACGAGCACCTAAGTTCAAAGACTGGCTAACCACAATGGCCACATGGCAAGACCAACTGCACAATTACACGGAGCTACTTCCCCACAAATCAAGATCCAAGGACATATGGGGTCCACTTACCGCGTACCTTCTATGACTGCAAGCTGACTCTCAGTCAGACGAAGACGAGGCACGACAAGAGATCGCCCCTTCGACTTTAGACACAGCATCTCATGCCCGATATATCACACTCGTTGCTGTCTTCCCCAATACACTTGCCATGCCTCTCATGTAAAATTCTGCCTGCACCATCGCACACTGAAACTCCTGTCTTATACTCATAGCCACACGCGGTTCATCCACGGGGTTCGGAACCTACATTCCACTTTCAACCTGCGGGTCGGACGCATGGGGCAATTCTCATATCCCTTGCTGCTCAGCTGGCTCACTGCGTACCCTGTGACCCAATTGATGTACATGTAACATGAAGCAATGACAGTTGCATCTACCCTGATTCCACGTCTACTCGACAGTCACATCCCCCCCCTTTTTCCCTCCTCCCCTCCCCATCGTACTTCGAATTGCCCCCCCCCCCTTCTCCTTCCTTTTTCATACAACTGATGCGGGGGTGCACGGGAGGCAGAGCAGGCAGCGATAGGCCCATCAGTTTGTCTGAATTTTTTTTTATTTTTTTTTTTTGGTTAAGCTTAAGTTGATTTAATTAACACAAAATAAAAAGGAAAAAAGTTGTGAAACCTCAAGCATTCTATATCCTATATTCATCGTTATCTATAGTATTTCGTAATGCTTTCTCATACAGCTCTCAATAGCCTTTAACGCGGCCGGCCCTGATGGGTTGTAGGCGGCTTGCTGTGTCAGACTAGTATCCCCTCAGTGTGAAATATATTTCAAAGCGGAATCGAAGCTGCCGGCCTGACTGTACAGGTTGTAGGCGACAAAGCTGTGCAACCTATACTTGCCATAGTAAAGGTTTTAAAAAAAAAGAAAAAAACTACGGAAACGCCCTCTGAGCGGGAGCCCCGACCAAGCTCATCAAATGACTACAATGCATCCAAAACTCCTCGGCACGACTGATCCTTGACGTACCACGCCACGGCCACATCAACCCCCACCTGAGAAACCTGCACTGGCTCCCTGTCAACAAGAGGATATCCTTCAAGCTCCTCACCCAAGCACATAAGGCACTCCACAAGACCGGCCCAGCCTACCTCAACAGACGGCTCTCCTTCTACATGCCCAACTGCCAGCTACGCTCCGCCAACCTCTCACTCGCCACCGTCCCGCGCATCCGAAGAACAACCACTGGTGGGAGATCCTTCTCCCATCTCGCCGCCAAGACATGGAACACTCGCCCACTGAGCCTACGACAGACCCAAGACCTGCTGGCCTTCAGGAGGATACTCAAAACCTGGCTGTTTAATTAATAGCGCCCCTCCCCCAGCGCCTTGAGACCCTCGCGGGTATGTAGTGAGCTTTACAAATGATTGATTGGTCACTCACATCAGAGCCATCCAATGCCTGTTGGCCCTTCCTGTGGTCCTCAATGCTCCTTGTTTGATTAGAGTCCATCAAGAGGCATGCTCTAACAGTCTACTATATTGCCTCATCCATCTTCTCACGTACAGACCTCTGCCATGCTGGTCACAGGCCCATGAGGCCCAATTTACACACACACAGAAGAGGCCTCAGGCCCCCCCATCCAGAAGGTGTTGCATTAATGCACCTACAGACCTTGCTCCGCAGACTAGCTGATTGAGCCGAGGGTCTAGGTGCCTACCGTGGCGCAGGGAACATTTTAAAAAAACTTTGCAGCATTTCTACGCAGAGTAACCAGACATTATTGGAGGCCTGATTGGACCTTGAATGAACTGCCACCTTTAAAGTGCTGGGGTAACTGTAACCTGGCATAGGCAAACCTCAGATTTCTGCAGAGAACATCCTATGTATTGATTGTGTAGGGTTACATTAACATGTAGCTGATGGAAAATGGATTGGCACTTGCAAATTTGCAAAGACACCTGGCTGTGTGGTCACCACGAGGGTGCAGAGGACTACACCTCAGTTAGAGCACATTTTCACACTGATTCACTCAGATGCCAAGGTTTCAGATTGGTAAGTATGATGTTTTCATAATTTAACTGTAATAATGGGTGACATCCACACAGTCTGACTCTGCTCAGTTTTGAGTAACCTGCTGTTAGCGCACTTTAGTTCAGTGACTTTCTTAAAGTTTTCAGTAGCTCAAATGGGTGTGATTTCTGATATTTATATGTGTCCCTCCTCTTCATTGGTTGATTTTTCTCATGAGAAAGTGTCATTCATAGTTGTTGAAATGTCACTCATAATTACACTGGAATTATGAATATGTCACACATAGCAATCTGAAACCTTGGCAGCTATGCTAATTCTACCACACACTGCACATTTGAACATCTCATAATTCCATGCCACACAATTCAACTATAAATAATTTAACCCTACAATATTCCATACCACATAATTACAATCCTAAAAATCAAAAAACACATATTTCCACTTCACTCCATACCACATAATGCCCCATCACATAACTTTCCACACAACTTAATACCACTCCAAACCACATAAATACACTCCACACAACACAATTCAACTACACATAATTCCACTTCAACCTATATAATTATACTTCACACAACATATTTACACTCAACTGCAAAGCACATAATTACCCTCCACAAAATACAACTCTGCAACATGCCAAATAATTCCACACATCTGAAGTGCAGAAAGGGGGCGGGCCTCCAGCGAGTAGCTGGCTTTCGTTTTTTTTTATTCTAGTTTTTAGGAATGGGGGCCATTTGGCCTCCCTTCCCTGGGCCATTTTGGGCGCAGAGAGACACAATCCCCCGGGGCCTGCCATTTAAAAGGGAGGGGTGTCACGCTGCCCACCTCCCGGGCCGATTTCAGCCCCGGGGCCCCCATCTCCGAGGGCCTGGCCTGGAGTGTGGGTGGTCCGGTCCCACCCAGGGTACTCATTTTTAAATCGTGGAAGCCTGCGTTGCTTTGAGATCCAGGGAGCTGCTACTATGCAGCCCACTAAATCCCAAAGCAATGTGCCTGTTTCCCTGCTCGCTTCACCGTGGGCACAGAAAAAGACATATGTTCTGCTTTCAGCAATCAAGAGCATTAGGGGGCATATTATCAAGGGGGTTTATCTCCGCTTTTTTGGCTTTAAAAGCCAAGAAAGCGGAGATAAAATTATCTCCCTATTACCTAGCTGTGGCTAACACCAGTTAACGACAGCTAGTAGGAGATAGCGACCATCTTGGGCCCCGCTTTGCATGTCAGTGATATTATCACTAATGACATGCAAAGTGGGCGTGCCAAGATGTTAGAGACTGAAAACAGTCGCTAACATCGCTATCTCCTAATACCAACTTTTGGAGATATTCGCGCTAAGCGCGAATATCTCCAAAAGCTAACACCTGCCCTGAGCAGTTCTGAGCCATGTTATCCAATGGGAGGTGGATAACATGGCTAAGAGCATTAGCTCGGTAATGCATAAATATCGCTGAATTTTCAACGATATTCATGCATTGCGGCGATTTTTATCGCATTTGCGATAAACCTTGGTAATACCAAGGTTTATTTGCGGTAAAAATCGCCGCAGCTCAGCGGTAAATTTTTATCTCTAACCAAGCAATAGCGATAATTATCGCTATTGCTTGGTAATATGCCCCTATGTTCTCTTGCTTGCTGAAAGCAGAGCACTCATTTGCTATGGCTTGGCAAACTGCAATGTCCCGGGGGTGGGAAACCCAGGACATTGCTGGAACTGGCCCCGTTGTGCGGCAGTCCCCAGAGCCATGAAGGGCTTCACAAGGGGGCTGCATGGCCCGCTCCTTTGTTAAGTAAGGCTCCAGGGAGTTGGTAGTCCCCGGAGCCTGGGTTCCACAACTGACCACTTTCATTACTGAATTTGTGCCCTGGGGGGGTTGCAGTCCTCTGGGATGTGTGGTGGGATCGGAACCACCATTCATTTTATTTTCCCCCAGGGAGGTGACTGTCCCTTGGGCTGCAGAGGAGCATGTACGGCCTGCGTTGTTAAAAAAAATAATTAATTAATGTTTGTACCCCGGGGAGGTGGTGGTCCCTGGGACAGCGGGGGGCGGGGGTAGCAGACCTCCCTGCATTTGTATACAACAGTACCCCGGGGAGGTGGAGGTCCCTGGGGATGCATGGGGGGTCAGAGCCCCTCCATGCATTATAATTTAATTAAGCCCTGAGGAGGTGGTGGTCCCCAGGGCTGCAACAGAGGCCATAAGGGCCACCCCTCTTCTCTTTCTCTAGCTTTGCCCCGGGGAGGTGGCGGTCCCTGGTGCGGGATTGGGCCATAAGGGCCTCCCCGCTTCGCTTTCATTATGTTTGCCCCAGGGAGGTTTGCCCCTGGGGTGGGGGGGCTGCTGCATAGGCACCCCCTGCATTACTATATACCTGTGCCCCCGGGGCCTGGCCCACCCAGGGGCCTATAGTTGACAAAGTGCGCAAGACTGCGCTTTGTTTTTTCAAAAGTTTGCAGTGGATTCGCGGAACAACCCGCGAGTCTGCAGCTAAAACTTTTTTTAAAAAGCATTAAACCCCCAGCGTGGGCCCTGTGAGACCATCAATCCCCCCCCCCCCCCACCCAGCCATATCTGGGATTCACACCAAAATCACACAAAAAAACACTTTCTGGACCAACATCTTATTTTTTGCCAAATTTGCTGTAATGCTGTTCAGCTCCTTGGGCTGTAGTCGTGTTCAAAAAAGGAAAAACCCTTATAGACATTACATGAGGAAAACAAGTTTTGGAACCCCTCTTTTTTCACGGCCCGCTTGATGGATCACCCCAAAATTTTCAACACAGCAGCTGAACCAAAAAAAAGGACGTTTTGTAAAAAAAAATTGGAATTCGTCAAACGGTGCCAAAGTTTTGGGGAAAAACAAAAACTGCATTTCCTATGGAAACTATGGTCCTGACTACCTACTGGCGACCGATATATATATATATGGATGGGAGGGTAGGTGGGGAATCTGTGGGTAAAGTCTATACCAGAAAGAGGGTTACAGAAGGAAAGTAACTTGTTCTTCTGATAAAGAACTGGCCCGGCCGGTTCTGAATTTCTTGTGAACTCAGGGCAGGAATTGTTTCGGGGAAAAGGCATACAGAGGTCCTGAGTTCCTCTCAAGGTGTGAAAGTGTCTCTGAGCGAGAGACACTTAGGAAACTCCAACGTGTAGAATGATGGATATTGCGCATTCTCAGTGGTGGCGAATAGATCAAGCCAAGGTTCTCCCCATTTGTGAAAGAGACCTTGCTTCACCTCCAGATGTAACTGCCACTCATGACCCACTAGATGCTTATGGCTGAGCTGGTCTGTCCTCTCATTCAACGATCCTGCCAGGTGGTTCACCACCAGAAAAATTCCTTGGTAGTCTGGCCATCTCCAGGAATGCGAGGCCTCCTGGCACAGGGTCTGTGATACCATCTAGTCCTGAGAGGAGTCTGCTTTGTCCCCCAGACAGGCAAGTCCTGTCAAATGGCATGTCCATGAGGGATGACTGGACATTACCTGAAAAACCAGTGGACCGCAGCCAAGTGTGATGAATGGTGAAACTGGTGCCACCCAGGATTCCTAGAATGTGAAAATAGCACCCCAACAGGCAGCTGGCATCCACTGACCTGAGTGCCAAGCTGGTTGAAGAATAGGTTCTCTTCCGGAGTCTCTTCACCCATTTCGATGTGTTGGAAAGGAGTTAGGATTGATTTCAAGCTTTCAGGTGAGGAGTGCTGAGATAAAAATGAACAGCGCCATTGCCCTGGCCTGCCCTAGGAGACCCTCCAATTTGGTGGCTGACTAGGGGGCCAGAGCAAGACTTGGCCATGCCCGAAACAAGGCATCCGTAAGAGTCTTGTTAAATGGAAAGAGAGGCTGAGAAGATGTCTGTCCCTGCTGGAGAACCTCCATAAGTACATTGGTCTTGACCTTTAAGGTGGGGAGATGGAGGTCAAGAACTTTGGTTGCCAATGCAGAACCATGACAGAGGCAACACTCTCCTTAGAAGCAGACACAGGGTGTAGAGTCAGGACTCTGGGGAGGTTTCAAGGCCACTAGACTCCTGCAGGTCATCATACTAATTTTCTTCATGATAAGGTTGCCACTCTAATCATCAGAATCCATGGTAAACAAGGAATACAGGAAGTGCTGTTGTTGATGTGAAATCAAGTGCAGGAAGCACAGCCTCAACGGCGGCTGGGTGCAAGTTTGATTGAGGTCGATATCAGAGAGGACAATCAGGTCCTTGTCTTCTGGAGGTGACAGAGTTGGCATTAGCATTGATGTCTGCTTTATGTGAGCTTGTCAATTAGATCTCAGGCTTTTGGTTCAGCAACTGAGGGAGAAGGTAATTACCCTCTTCCCTCCAGAGAATGCAATGGCAACCCTCTTCCAAAATTGATGCCTCCAACAAATCTATATACAGATTCTGAACCTTCTTTAAAATTTCAGAAACCAAATCTTGGACATGATAACATTAGTGATGAATTAACTACGGTTGAAAATCAAATACAACTCCAGCACTGGGGGGGCGCTAGAGGGCGCCGAGCAAGATGGCCGCACGTATGTGAGGCTCTGCCGGGACCGTCCAAACTTTGCTATAAAATCCTGATTATTCTGCTGCTTTCTCCCCCCGACTCGATGGCAAAACTCACCTGAAGTGCCTGGGACTCGATTGAGGTGCTCTCCCTTGGCTGAGAGGGTCGTTTGGCCCGAGATATCGGACTCGCCGTCGGCTGGCTGTCGGACGTCCGGAGGTGCGCGGGCTGGTGGCGTGGCCCGCCCACCGGCTGGGAGCTAGAGATCCGCTCCGACTCTACTACCACATCGGCTGGCCTCCTGTGATCTGGGTCCCGGGTGTGGAAGCAGCTTGTTAACGGCGGACTGGAGCCCGGAGATCGAGCGGCTTTAGTCCCTGCCCCGCTGGTGGTGGTGAGTGGGGCGCTGGCCTACGCGAGACAGGGGCTGTGGAGGCGGCACTAGGCCTCGCGGGGCCTCGCCGAGCGAGCTACGCCAAGCTGGGGTATGCGACGGTGTTGAGACACAGCGGCTGCTAGTTGGAGGTGTGCTCCAGTCCTGCGGGCTTGGACGACCCTTTCAGCTGCAGATCTGCGCATTCGGAAGTATTACTGGAACGCCTGCGACTGCCGGAGCGAAGATCGACTAGGCCCGCGACCACGTGGGTTGCTGCCCCTAGACCCGGTGGAGCATTGCTGCAGCGCCATGGGTAGGCCGGAGCGCAATCAGCCCAAGATCAACTTTGAGGCAAAAAGAACGGCGACCTCCTCTTCGCAATCGCAGCCGGACGCTGAATCTTCGGGGGCAGTTGGCGGCGCCCCGAATCTGGAGAACACGTTGGTGGCGATGCAGAAAACGCTGCAATCCATTGAATGCACCATGGAGGCGGTCAATCACAGGCTCGACCATATGGCGACGCAGTTCGACCGACAGAACGAGTGAATGGGCGAGGTGAAACAGAGGGTGTCCGCTGCGGAGGATGGGCTGGCCATGGTGACCACTAAGGTGTTCAACATGGAGAGGGTGCTGGTGGTTATCCAGGCGAAGAACGAGGACTTGGAAGGGAGGTCCAGGCGAAACAACATCCGCGTCACGGGCCTTCCGGAGTCCACCAATGTGGGTCGGATGGAGGACTTCATGTAAAGGATGTTGGTGGACATCTTTGGCTCGGATAAGTTCTCGAAGGTCTTCATTGTGGAGCGGGCACACCGGACTCTGGCGAAGCGGCCTGTGCCTGGAGCCAACCCGCGCCCTGTTGTTGCTCGTATACTCAACTACAGGGACCGAGATGTTATCCTTCGGCTTGCCAGGGAGAAGGGCACCATTGAGTACCAAGGGAATAAGCTGGAGTTCTTCCCTGACTTTACTGTTGCGGTACAGACAGCGCGCAAGGAGTTCGCCCCAGTGAAGCAACTACTACGAGACGAGAACATTCCATACGCCATGTTGTATCCGGCGCGCCTTCGTATAGGACCTCCGTCGGACAACAAAATCTTTGCTACCCCTAAGGCTGCCATGGACTACGCGAAAAAGCAGAAGAAACGTAAAAGGGACTCTAATGTGCAGCAGGACGGGGAGGGTGACCTCATGGAGGATGTGGAATAGGCGTTTTTCAACTGGCGAAGCTGGCCCTGCTGGATATGATGCAACTTGGTACAGTGGTCTTTCCAAACTTATTGTGCACCTCACCTGTTTTCTTTGACAAACCTACACTATGGTAGGTCGTCTGTGGTGCTCCTCCTGATATTCTACTGCGAATTATCTCTGGGGCTGCTGTGAACTGGCCTGTAATTCCTATGTTTAACTTGACTTTTGGATTGTGCCCCACTGTGGCTCTGCATAGGGCGATATAAAGCTAGTATGTGGTAACTAGGGAGACCATTGATAGTTGCTGGTTGGGGTTATTTTCAGCTTGATATGATCCTGCTGGGAGGGCCAATTGCATTGTTGGCATTGCTGGGTGGACATGATTTGCAGGGGTACTTGAAGCTCTGGTGTTTGGGGGGGGGGCGGGAATGTTATTATTGCTTGTACGGTCCGCTCTCTCGTCAGATTTCTGGCGGGAGCTGTGCGCCACTACGTCCCCGCGTATGGGAGATCCCCACACATTTATGAACATACAGTTGGGGTTGTTGAGGGAGGGGGTATGGGGTCAGCTTTGGCAGGTTGGGGATGCTGAAGTGGGTGGTGGGGGATTGGGGGGCTTGTTTTTCACCTGGGTATGGTCACAGTGTTTTATTGAGTGTGATGGGAGGTGTGTATGGTCTGGGCCGGGGTTGGGAGCTGGCAGGGTCTGGTGTTCTCTAACGAGGAATGCTCTTCTCACTTATCTTTGGGGGTCGTTGGGCTCTATGCGAAGTGCTCCTTATGGACAAGGGGGGTGGTCCTGCGGTTTTAGGGATACGTATCAACTTTGGGTGGATGGCCGGGGGGGGTAAAATTGCATGTGTTACCTGGAATGTCCGGGGGTTGAACCGCCCTCAAAAGACTAGACAAATGTTGGCGTTTCTAAACAGGCATGGTGCGCATATCGCTTTCTTACAGGAGACACATCTATGGGGCAAAGCTGCAGAAACTGTGGGTCGGAGATGGGCGGGAGTTAGACTGGCATCAAACTACTCCTCATATGCGCGTGGTGTGATGATATTGGTTAAAAAATCTGTGCCGTTTGTTACGACACATGAAGACATTGACAAGGAAGGGCGCTATATTATTGTGCATGGTACGTTATGCGGCTCACCTGTCACGCTTGTTAATGTGTATGGACCTAATGTGGATGACCCCGATTTCTATGTTGCACTCTGGAATAAGGTATACATGTTGCCACAGTCTGCTGTAATTTGCGGTGGGGATTTTAATGTGATCTTGGATGGAGATATGGACAGGAAACAGGACAAGCCCTGGGTGCGGAAGAAAGCGACTGCTGAGGTTCATGAGGGTATGCAAGGACTGGGATTGGTTGATGTATGGCGTATGAGGCACCCTGGGAGGAGGGAGGGTACTTGCTATACTTCAGCTCATGACACCTGGTCGCGATTGGATTACTGGCTGGTGACCCGGGATGTGAGTGGATGGGTGTTGGAGGTTGACCACTTGCCGCGCACGCTTTCTGACCATGCGCCGGTTCGCTTACTGCTGCAGGTGCCGTCGTGTACGCCTGCTCCGTTCACTTGGCGCTTATCGCCGGGAACCTTGACTGATCTGGTGCTCCGCGAGCGGCTCAGAACTATTATTGTGGAGTTCTTTGAGAAAAATGTTGGCACGGTTGATAATATGTGTACGGTGTGGGAGGCCTTCAAGGTGATTATTCGCGGGGCGTGTATTGGCCTTCACTCCGGAGTCCTGACGTCGCTGAGAGACTCCATGTCTAGGTTGGAAAGGGAGCTGTTGGTGTTGGAACGGCAGTTGGAGGACTGCCCTGGGGAGGCTCTGTTAGCCGACATTAGATCGAAGGTGACTGAGTATAACGAATTGGCTGATCAGGAGGTGAAGTTCTTGTCCAAACACACCAGGGCGCGCTATTACGGTGAGGGAGGCAGACCGGGAAAAGGACTAGCGGAACGCTTAAGACAGCCGTGGGCCAAGCATTGTGCGGTACAGGAGATTGTGGATGGGGGGGGGAGGTCATTACTGACACACCTGGCATCCTGAATTGCTTTGCAAGATATTACGTGGGTATGTATGAGTATACTGAGACAGCGACGGAGGCAGAGATTGCTGAGTACTTTGATGATATAGCTTATGTTTGGCTTTCGAGAGGTCAGCAAGAATTTCTAATGCACCACATCACTGAGGAGGAGTTTCGGGAAGCGATTGCGGCTCTTCCTAATGGGAAAGCTGCTGGCACGGACGGCTTGCCGGCTGAATTCTATAAAGAGTATATTGATATTTTGCTCCCGCACTTAGCGATGGTCCTGGAGGAGTCTGTGGAACGGGGCCGGTTCCCGACCACGATGAGAGAGGCACTGCTGGTTGCGTTGCCGAAGCCCGGGAAGCCTCCGGACCACTGTGAGTCGTATCGCCCCCTCTCACTGATGAACACTGACGTTAAACTTATAGCTAAGGTGCTGGCTACCCGGTTGCGGCTGCTACTCCCGGTGATGGTGCTGCCGGACCAGTCGGGGTTCGTACCGCTTCGGTCTACCACCCACAATCTCAGGGCTCTTTTCGCTGTGTTACATTTACTCAAACCAGAACTGGCTGCAGTGGCTGTTATGCTAGATGCTGCTAAAGCATTTGACTCGGTGGCATGGAGGTATATGATAGCTATTTTACATCGTATGGGGGTGCCCTTCTTTTTTACGTCGTTGGTGACTCTTCTTTATACTGACCCTGTGGCTCGTGTGCGGGTCAACGGCCATGTCTCGAACTCATTCCCGGTGCGGAGGGGCACTCGGCAGGGTTGCCCTCTCTCGCCTTTATTGTTCGCTATAGTGATGGAGCCCCTGGCCTGTGTTCTGAGGCAAAGGTATGCTGACGCGGCTCTGAAATTCCCCCTTCGTTCGTTGGCTGTGTCCATGTATGCCGACGACATGGTGCTTTATGTGCGTGAGCCCGCCCTCCATCTTGCATCTATACTTCGGGAGTTTATTCGGTTTGGCCGACATTCTGGTTTGACTATCAACTGGGATAAGTCTGTTATGCTGCCCCTCACTGATGTCACCGTTCCTTTCCCTCTGGAATTCCCACTGGAATGGGCTGAGGACTCGGTGCGCCACCTCGGGATCCAGATTCATCGGGATTGTCAGGAGGTTATTAGAGCCAATTATGGTGTGGCTATATCCAAACTGGAGGATCAGGTGGCACGTTGGATTAAACTTCCTCTCACCCTGGCTGATCGTGTGTCTTTGATCAAAATGGTTGTTCTCCCGAAATTTCTGTATCTTTTTGTAAACATACCCCTTCGACTGACCGCTCACTTCTTTTCACGGCTGCGCTCTTTGCTGATCACATTGACCTGGGCCGGTAAGAAGCCACGTGTGACGTGGGAGGTGCTGACCAAGCCCTATGCTCTGGGTGGTTTCGCTGTGCCGGATATGAAGTTGTACTACTTATGTGCACAGGCGCACTTTGCTGCTTATTGGGTATCTGCGCCCCCGTATTCCCCTCACGTGGTACTTGAGGCCAGTGCCGTTTTGCCGTACCCGTTGAGAGCCATGGTGGGTAATACTCACTCGGTGTTTGACAAGTGTGAGGTGGATACGGTCCGTTCCACGGCGAATGCCTGGCACGAGCTTGGTAGGAGAGCTGGCAGGTTACCGCTCTATGCTCCCGCCATGCCGCTGTTGTATCATTCGGATATATCGGTATCAAGTGAAATAGGTGGTTTGCAGGTCCTTCAGGGTGCTGGTCTCCACACTATGGGGGATCTCTTCCCAGGGGCCAGGTTCCTCCCATTGCAAACAATAACAGACCACTCCACGAATGCAGTCATGGCTACCTTCATTTATGTTAGACTCCGTGCGGCCATACACTCCTTATATCCTACATACCCAGACGAACCCCTGGCACTGAGCGCTTTGCAATTAATCTACACTGCGACAGACAGAGTCAAGATGCTCTCCAGACTATACCGTGCTGCTCAGGAAGACGAAGGGGGGGGGGCACTGCTAGCTAAGGCCAGATGGGATAGGGATTTGCCTGAGCCTTTGACGGATGAGGAATGGACTGAATGCTGCTCCATGACTGGGGGCTATGTGGCTAACGGCAATTTCCGCCTACTTCATTTTAAATTTCTACATCAATGGTATTACACACCAAAACAACTGGTCCGATATGGTCTTCGGGAAGCTGCGAAGTGTGTCCGGTGTGGAGAGGATGATGCAGATTTCGTGCATTTGGCGTGGGGGTGTGCCAAGGTGTATGGCTTCTGGCTGGCTGTGACTGAAACCCTCACTAAGATGGCGGCCACGGAGGTGGCGATGGATATACGGTTATGTTTGCTAGGGCTTGCCTCTGGAGTGCCATGTAAGGAGCGGAAATTGATTGTACTGGCGTTGCAGCTTGCTAGACGGAGGGTGGCCGTGGTGTGGGGTGGCAGGCGGGCACCTGATGTGCAATTGTGGTTAAAGGACCTGGCCTACTGTAGGGATCAGTTGACTTGCTATGCTGAAACTCTGCCGGAGAAGTCACGTCCACGGGACATTTGGGCTCCATACACTGCTTACATGCTTGGATTGGAGGAGGACGACAGTTCTGTTAGCGAGGGCGGGGATTGAGTGCCTGGTGTCGATATGCCTGAGGGTTTGCCTGAATGAATGGTTGGGATGCGTGGTTGTCGCCCATGGGTTGGTTTTGTCTGCTGTGAGTGTGGCTCCTGGGGGGCTGTCCTGGATTTAATTCTCCCTGTTCTTGCACAACGACTGGTGGCACATGCTGACTTGTATACTTGGGATAGCACCGCCTCTACGACTGTTGGCAGTACCTTGCGTACCTTCTACACTGTTTTCACATTCAGAATTCATACTATGCACTTTACTGTGACCTGGGACCGGGTTTGTTGGGCTGGGGGGGGGTGGGGTTTGTTACTGTTCTGTATAACTACTGCAAAATAAGACCTGTAGGTGTTGAGCGGGGAATTCATGTGGAGGTTGATATCTAATTGGACTATGAACACTTGTCGCCCTCTACGGTCTTGGACTGTCCCTGCCTGATATCCTTGATATATGCTTACAGATACCCACTGTTGATTTGATAGCAGCCGGCCCTGTATAGGGTTGTAGGCATACTGCTGTGTATGTGAGCATATTTACAATAAAGGTCTTGCAAAAAAAAAAAAAATACAACTCCAGCACTGAAAAACATTACCCGACTCCTGCGTAAGGTTGCGATGGCCACCCTCTGGAGAATTCCATTTGAAGCAAGTAATTTCTCAGCTTATGTACCTTCTTCACAATTTACAGTCACAAAACCCAGCCTGCGATAACTTCAAGGATTCAATAATAATCTGCAGAATAAGATGAAATACCTGCTTTACTGGCAGTGCCCATTTTCTGCCAGAGAATACAATCGCTACACACCTTTGTGATCTGGTTCTGAACAACCATTCTATTAAAAACCTGCTATTCACTGCCACCAGACATTGCATGCAATAACATTGTAGATTTAATTATTGTCGTCAGAAATCAAACTGCAATTCCATCACACAGGATGCAATGGCAACCTTCCTTTGAGAATGTGATTCAAACACATAAAGTACTGCACAAATACTGCACACCGGAACACCTTTCATTTAATCATTGTCGCTAGAACAATTTGGCTATTTGTTGTATACCAATGCACAAATACCTAACTGTTTCTATAATAATCAATGGAAATTCAATATAATATTCAGCCATTCATGCATTCACACTCTCCACTAGAGGGTGTTGTGGCAACTCTTTGAAAGTCAAATTTGAGCATACCATTTAAAAGAACCAGTTTTACCCTTATAGCAATTACTGCATCCCGTAGCTCTGGGAGTTCAACAAAGTCCTTGGGAACAAATTACAATTACAGTAACAACAGCATTACCAGATTCCTTCATGAAGATGCAATGGCTATCCTCCTTTTACAGTCATGATCACAAATAACCTTTGCAATAGTAAAATTCCCGCCACCTAACTCCAGAGGCACCCCTTGTAGGAAAGTGCCCCCTTTTTGCATGGTTGCCCCCTAATTTTTGCCTAATGTTGATGCACATTGACTAACTGTGCCCTGGATTCCTGCCCACCAGGCAAGCAGGGCCTATGTTCTTTCTCTAAACTGTACTGTTGCAAACCCCAATTGACAACTCTCTGGCCACAGGTACCTTTCTTGTAAAAGGTACCATAGGTACCAAGGGCACTGTGACCAGGGAAGGTCTCCAAAGGCTGCAGCACTTTTTGTGCCACCCTTAGAGGCCCTGTACCTTTACATACACACACTGCCATTACTGGCTGTGTGTTTTGGTGCAGAACAAAGTGAAGAGTCAACATGGCACACATCCCTGTTTACCATGCCTACAAACCACTGCCCTGGCATAGGTAAGCCACCCCTTTAGCTGGGTGCACTATACCAGTGGTGAGATCACAGGTGCATGAGCCCTGTACCCCTACAGTGTCTATAAGTGTAGTGAAGCCATAAAGAGTATATTGTCTGGGAGTTTGTCACTACGAACTCCACAGCACCATAATGGCTGTACTGGAAACTGGGAAGTTTGACATCAAACTTCTCAGCACATTAAACCCGCACATGCCAGTGTGGGATTTAATGAAAAAAACACTCAGAGGGCATCTTAGAGATGCTCCCTGAAAAACAACCTAACTCTAGTGTCCTGGCTGAGCGGCTGCTTGCCAGCTGCCACCACAAGACATGTTTCTGGACCTCTGGGTCGAGAGCCTGCCACTCTCAGGGTCCTAAAACAAAGCTCATCCTAGGTCGAGGTGCCAAGCCTCGTCCACCAGGATGGACAGGGTCCATGAAGGGGAAGATTCAAAGTATTGCTGCCTTTGCAAGCTGCCCCAGCCATTTGCTGCTCACAGCAACTGACCGCACCGGTTCTGCCTCCCACTCTGGGCAGGAGAATCAGCGGGGAAACCAAGTTAGAAGGAGAGGTGAGCCCACCTTTAGCAACCCCTCCACTCAGTTGGGGGAGGGTGGTTAAAGCACATCTCTCAGTCCCCGCCATCTTCAAGATGGGGGACTCAGGCAACTCAAGTGAGGCTTATGCTTCCCTCCAACTGGAGGATGGCTTAATAGAGGGTTTTCCCCCCCTCAACGAAGGGACCCATTGGTCCCAACCTGAACCTACCTGTAACACCCCTAAATGTAGTATTTGGGGGCAACCCTGAACCTTGCTTCCTCAGACAAGAAGATAAAAGAAGAAGGACCGAAAAGGCCGTGCTGAATTAACAAGTAGGAGGACACCAACTGACTTGGCCCCAGCCCTGCTGGCCGATCCCGACCTCGACCTGCTCGATCAAAATCCTGGTGTGTCCCGCAGCCAGCAGCCCCCAAAACCCAGAGGACCTGCCCTAACTTCCCAGACCGGATTTGCCCAACCACAGATTCTGACTCCAGCCAAATCCAGGAGTCTGCACCTCTCTGCACCCGATGCCCACTGCCCGCGTTTGATTGGCCCAACACCACGAGGTCTCCCTGGTGATCCTGACCTGGGATGTTGTGATCGCTAACCTACCTCAAGTCTCCAGCCAACGCCTGCTGCCCCTTTCTGGAGGATTCCCCCCGTCCGCGACAGGAGGTGGTAAAAAGTATCCGACACCAAAAGACACCCCTGCACCTGATGCCCCACGGCCTTTGGTGGCCCAACCAACGGTGTCCCAGCATCCCAAGACATCCCTACATACCCCTCCGACCGGTGGTTGCCTCCAAAAGATCTTCGTCGCCGAGCCTGCAGTGTTTGTATCAACCGGAGAATCCCTATTGAAAACAACAGGGCATCCAATGCCAAGACAGCACCCTGCACCGGGCTGCCCCTATGATGCTGTGGGTTCAGCTTGAGTGCTAAATCGGATCCCCCTTTGCCCTGAGCTTAAGTCCAGGAGCTTTGCTCTCACAACCTTGTGGCCTGCTCGTGAGCTGCCACCAACCGGAGACCCCCATCATCCATTGGATAACATTGGGCCTCAGCACTCTGCACACAGCCGCTCTAGTGCCGCTGAGGGTTCTTTGATAGTGCATCCTTGACCATGGGGGAACCCTTGATCTAACCACAAAAACCCAACTCCCTGAACAAAGTACTTACCTTGAAAGCGATAACTTCATTTCATCCCATAGGACTACATTGACTTTTTTTTCTGTTAAAAGCTCTGTGTGGAGTTGCAAGTTCTATGATAAAGCACATAAGCAGGAGGAGCTACGACAGCAAGCAAGATGGCCGCGTAGTCTCCCGGATCCGCTGACCTCCGTATTTCGCTCGAAGATCCTGTCATTTATCCTGATATTCCGCCCCATATCCGTGTCTATGAACTAATCTGCATTCCGATGGAGCAATCCCGAGACTTTTCCGACATTGTGGAGTGGAGTAATGTCGTAGTTTGACTTGAGGCCTAACCCAGTCTGGAAGCCGGGGTCTCGAGTGCTGGTCCAGCCGGGTCCTAGTTGAACAACAGAGGACCGGTGAGGGCGGCAGGGTCCGGTCCATGGAACTTTCGACATCTTTTGGATTGCTTTGCTGCCGATCTGCTGCCTGGTCTCGTATCGAAGCTGAGGAGACGAGTTACGCCCGAGGCGGTGTGGCGGGGGTCCCTGACCCGGAGGCCTAGCGTTTGCATCGCCGGTGCCTTTGGGTTGGAGACTTGGCGCGCACGAACGCATGTTGACGATCTGTCCCTCACGGTTCATTCCTGCTCCGACTAATCTTCCCCCGGGGAGGGCGACTCTCCGAGGGGATCACTATGCTTGATCTTATGCGAAACCCGGCGGAGCGGGCTAAGTGCAGCCCGTCATTGCGGTTAGTGCTGGCAGCCCTCGAGGCACTTTAGGTTACTATGGAGGCCCAGATCTGGAATCTGATGTCTGCATTGGATGGAATTAGAAGATCTGGACCGGACCCTGACTCGTTGCCCGGGATCCGGCGGCCAGCTCAAAGCTCGACAGACACCCCAGCGGTGCATTCAGACCTGGTGCATGGAGCTGTGCCTGCCCCTACAGAAGTGGAACTGATCGAACATGCTGAGATCTGTGTATCAACTGTATGGTCGGAATCTTTGGTTTCGCAACCAGCGGAACATTTAACTGCTGTTCCCAATCTGGAAACTTTTGGTCGGAACTGTGAACTGTGTTGGATTGTGTCGCACCCCCTTCCCAGCTGGTCCATCAAGATGGCGGAGGGTGTCTGGCCTCGGAGTCGAGGAGGGGCATCGTTGGAACCGGCCATCTACTTTGGGATTTGCTATCCTTTCTCCATCTAACAGTCTATATTTCGGCAACTTGTGTATATTTTGACAATTTGACGATGGGGCTCTACTTATCGGAGGGAATCAGCAAATTTGATCGGCGGGGCCAAGGCTGACACTGTTGTTTTGGGTTTCACACTATGGTTTCATCTGTAACAGGATTGCTTTACTAGGTTAACGGAGACCGGGCGGGGTTTATAGTTTCCTCCGGTGTCATTTTCTATTGTATTCTGCTCGATTGTGTCAGCTTTGTGGGGTATTCTTTGTTAAGGCGGTGGGAGAGACCGGGAATGCATACGATAAAGCCTTCCTCCATTTCTACTTTTAGTGTAGGTGTTTAGTTTTTCTTTATTTCTCTTTGTTTTTTCTATATTTCGGGTTTCAGTTATTTGGGGCGACAGGCACGCTGCTAGGGGGTAGGCCGTAGTCAACTGCAGGGGTGCAGGGTGGAGGGAGGGGAATTTTCGTTTTGCCATTTTTGTTTCTATGGCCTTTTTTCTCTTTGGTATCCTTCCTTTAGCCTTTTCTTTTGCTTCTTCCTTTTTCGGGTCAGCGTAGTGGGTCCACTCTTCTGTCAATTATCGATTTTTCTTATCTGTGCCTATACTTCTCACAATATTTCAGTATCATTGGAAGGGCGCTTAACTGGTGCGAACTGTGATTGTATGCTTGTTTATCCTGAATTGTATGCCTTAGCGCCACGGTCTTAAATGTGATCGACCTACTGTGGAAATGCTACTATTTTGCCCGCCCTTTATGCGACTCTGTCATATTGTATGGCGCCTGATCCTTCTATTTTTATATTTTAAAATGGAGCCTTCAGAATCCTGTCATTCGCATGATATGCTTAATAGCCAGTTTTAATTGAATTTGTGGTACATTCGCTTCCCGGGCTGCCGAGTCGTGTCCTAACTGACTTGCTGTGATGAAACTGTTTAGCGGCGACCCTGGTGGTTGTAGGCCCATATTTGTAACTGGTTGAAATACCAATAAAGGTTTCCCCCCCCCCCCCAAAAAAAGCACATAAGCGTGTTGTGATAGCAAATTTCATTACTTACCTTTATACAGGAAATGTCACAGTGTGGTATCTAGGTATACCACACTGAGTAAGAAAAGTATTCTGAAAAGTAACTAAAACAGTAATCCCACTATGACTGTAAAGCAATTATAATAGTAACTGAAGAGTAATGTTTACTGTTGACTCACCTGTAAACAAACCAATTTCATTCTACTGCATTTTAAGTGTATTCAACTGCATTATTCATGTAAAGTATTATTTCACTTACCTGCACCAGGCCTGGCTTTGTTCTAGAAATTAAATGCTACTAACTGAAATCAAATAAATTGGTCCTAGTTCAGGCTTTGAGTGTGTGACATAATTTCTTGCCTGAGTGTGTACAATACATGCTTAACACTACACTCTGATAAAGCTTTACTGCTCGCCCACGCTACCACAAATAGAGAGTAAGGTATTATCTACTTTAACCTCTGCCTACCTTTGGGAATCCACTGGCTCTGTGCACACAATACCTTACTATAGCCTTATAGCCCGCCACAGCAGGATATACCGGCTATTAAAGGCCCGCTCCAGCGTTAAAAGGCTCGAGCCGAAAGCGGGGCACTTTAACAAGGGAGCGGGACTTTAATAGCCGGTATAGCCCAGCTATGAAGGCCATAAGGCTATTAGAACATTCTGCCACTAGAGGGCAGAATGTTCCAACAAATAAAACAAAGGCCTCTCAGAGTTCAAGGGGTTTAAATTCCCTCGGGCTCGGAGAGACCTTTGAAAGCAACATTGTAATGTTGCTTTGCGGGCCTTTACCAGACCGTAAAAGCATGAAGCACTCCATTGTCATCAATGGACCTCCCAACATTCCAATGTTCTAATTTGTATAGTATATACAGAACCAGCTTCCTTCACCCCTTGAAAAGCAGCTATGGCAAACCCTATTCCACCGGTTGAGTGAATACATATAGTCCCAAATTTGAGCCCTTTGCACTATAACCTCTTCGCCGCTAATGACAAGGGTAACTCGTCATGGAGTTTCCATTGATTTCAATGGAAATTACATTGAAGTTCCAGCAGAAGCATAGCATCCAAGTGGTTAACCAAGTTAGGAATTGGGGGGGGGGAGTCTGCCTTATAGGCCTATAAGCATTAATCAACTGAAAACTGTTTTAACAGCAGTTCTTCAAACTGGCAATTACTGACCCCCTACCAGTTCTCAATCTTTTGATAATCACCGGTTATTTCTGCCACTACCCTTAAGAAGTTATACTGTTTGATATGCATTCTCTAGCAGTCCTAAACGGTGCCATGTATTTTTCCTAATTACCTAGGTGTTAAAGTTGGTGGCTGAGCAAGGATTTTGCTTTTAATTTGGCAACCTAGCGGTTCACGGTGCTTCCTGGAAGCACAATCACTCTTATGTATAACTTGCTTCCTAGCGCTACAAGTGCAGGTTTGATCAGTCGTCATTTCACAAGGTAAATCAAAACATCCTAGGCCTTGTCGCAATAAAATCCGTTGAAAATCCCAGGCATTCTGTCTGTGTTGGAGCTTTTGATCAATGAAAAAGTAACACCTGTCAATCAATCAATAAATCCTTTATTTGGCCTGAATTGGCCATAAAAGCACATAAAAAAATAGAAAACATCCACAAATCATCTCGTATCAGGATTACACTCATGGACAGATCTAAATTAAAATACAGGAAATTTTTAAAGTGCAGCCTTAGAGAAGTTGCAAATACATTACTAAAATGACACCTACGGGAAAAAATATCTTAATAAATACTGTATAAAAGGGCTTCAGAGATTATCCTAATGAAAGTTAACAAACAAAAACCTCCATATAAGGGTCCCATATGTAAGTAAAAATCTGATCAAATTTTAACTAATTTACATTTATAAAATAGCACACTGTCACAATTAATTTCTCAAGTTAGCAAAATACACCCCTGCTAAAAACTGGGATAAAAACCAACAGGTTTTCGTCAAATCCAGAAGTTGCAAGTAAAGTAAGGCTGGTCTTGCTTCGTAAAAATCCAGAGGAGCAAAAAGTGACAAATATACTTTCGTCTTAAGGCTGACCAGTTGGGGTAAAGAAAAATAATATGCAATGTGCGAATCATGTCACTTAAACCATAAAATGCTTATAACTATCTTTGAATTAGCCCGAATTTTCAATTACAGGGACAGGGACATCATCCTGCAAACAGCACATCAGGGGTGGCCTTAGGCATGTGCAAGCTGTGCACCTGCACAGGGCCACCAAACTCCAGGGGCCACCACGCCAATATATATACCTAATATAATATTCCTCTGAGGATGGATACATATTTGCATGGTGTCCCCTGGCAGGGACTTGGCGGCCTCCGGCTCTGTTCCACTTCCAAACACCCTGACCTCACCCCCCGTATCCCCCCCCTTCACTGTCCTCCGCGCTCCGCCCCATCCCGACCTCCTCTTCCGGGGCCCCCTACCTACGCTCCCTGCCCAGGGCCGCCATGAGCCTAGAGCCGCCCCTGCAGCACATAGTGCCCCACCGGTCAAATGGGATAACAACACTGTCACGTTTTTCCCGGCCTTTACCACCAGAGTGCTGAAGCTGAGGTGCTCATTCCTGGAAGTGAAGAAGGCTTTGAGAGAAAGGATTTTAAATATGCAATGTTATTTTCAGCCAGGTTAAGGGTAGTGGCCGACAACAAGACTTGGTTCTTCAAGACCCCAGAGAAAGATTGGGACTGGTTGGGGGGATGGGTCACAGTCGGCGGGGCTAGAGACCAAAGTGGAAGAAATAGGGAGAAGTCCGAGATACAGCATGGCCGGCCCCGAGAGCAGAATGATGTAGAAAAAGCGGCTGCCACCTAAACGATCGCATTTGAGGCGCAATTGTAAATAATTGCCAGCGGGTGAAGCTACAGCCGAACATTTACATCTAAGAAGGGTCGCCTGGAGGCGGTAAACATAGGGTCCTATGAGCATGGTGAGGTGCAAGGACATTTTAGAGGCTCTGTGGTTGCCGCACGTTTATGGACAGATTAATTGAGATGAACTTAGGGTGGGTGAAACTAACCCTGAATACGCAGAGGCCCTATGAAATAGGAAAGAAATTATCTTGCCCTAAATCAGCTCAGCAACACTAGGTACTATGTTACCCCAAGTATGAAAAAAAGATTCAAGATACTCACCTGGAATGTGAATGGGTTAGGCGATAAAATAAAGAGAGGAGTAGCCCTGCAGTGCTTAAAGAGACATGCACCAGACACAGTCCTCTTTCAGGGGACACATGTCCAAGGAACACCCTCTGGAGCACTTCATAGATGAGGCTTTAGGCTGGTGGTGCACTCGGGTTATACCAGGGACTCCAGGGGGGTGGGTATTCTAATGCACACTTCCTTCCCCTTTACAACTCAGAATTTTATGAATGATCCGCAGGGACGGCTTGTGGCAGTCTCCGGCTGCTGGGAGGGCCAGCCCTTCAATATAATTTCTATTTATATCCCTCCCAGACAGCAGTCCTTGGTGTTGCCGGAGTTGGGATTGCTGCTTCCTAAGGCAGGGGGTAAGTGGGGGGGGGACTGTAATGTGGCCATGTCTCCAACGACAGGCCGACTGCCCCCAAGCCAACATGACCAGAAGAGCACTGTCTTAAAAGATTTTCAGTTGGCAATGGGTTTTTGAGATATTTGGAGGGGCCTCAATCCCACTCTACAGCAATACACATACGTCTCTCTGGTAGGCATGGACACATTTTTTACTCTGGCCCACCAACTACCCCGCTTCAGTGATGCCCAGCATCTAGCCCGAGGAGTCTCCAACCACTCTCCAGTGTGTGTCTCTTATGAACTGGACGAGGCGCATCAATCGAATATGAAGGGGATAGGCTCTTGGTATTTCCAGATACCCCATTTTAAGTCTACAATCCAAGAAACAACAAGCCAATATATCTCCGAGAACGACGGGACGGTAGACTCAGTCTGTACTCTTTAGGAAGATAACATTTCACTATACTGCATATATTCAATCTATTCTGCACAGTGGTGTAATAAACACCCCCGCAGCCCCCAGTCTTCAGTATGTAAAGGGGGCCCCCTCAGCTCATCTGTAGAGAGTTGTGAGAGGCTTGCTCTAAAGCAGTCTGCTCTGAGCTCCTCCAGCTGACCCAGGACTGACAAAAAACAATTTAACAAGTTACATTGTTTCTCTTCAGTCAGAGCCAGGCCCGGAAAAATGATGGGGTGGGAGCCCTCTGAGAGAGCATTCTCCACAGGGCACTGCTCCTCTGAGAAGGGACGAGGCAGCACAATACTGACTGGGGCAGGAGAATGTTTGCAGCTCCAGGAGCAGAATCTGCTGGGACACTTTGGAAGTTAAACAAACATTTGCAATGCAATTGGCCTCGCATTTGTGAGACTTAGAGCTATTGATGCTGTAAAGGACAATGTATTTTACCTATGCATTTTCTGTTTAGGAGTGGAATGATTGTGTATGGTGAGAAGTGGACATATATGGTTTGGATTGGAATTGTGTTGTGTGGATTGGATCTGTGTAGTGAAATATTGTCGCATGGTGTGCAATTGAATTATGTGGATAGTAATTGTGTGGTATCGAGTGTTCTGGAATTATGGGGAGTGGGATTGTGTGTCTTGGAGTGAGATTGATAAGCGTGGCTCAAAACCACCTGAGCAAACTTACCTTACTCAGACATCATTCCATAAAATAAGCCAGACTGACAGTGGAGAAGAATTAGAAAACATTTATTAGGCCATTAGTTTCTCTATAGAGAGGCCCCGTCAGGACTGCACCCCAAGGAGTGCACCGAGAGGTCTGACGGTTCTCAAGACGACAATACATTATATCACGTTATAGTAACATTAGTCATGCCCCTAATGGAAAAGTACAGGACTGGAGAAATGGTGAATAATGAGCGCACACATGAAGCCTCTGCACATGCGGGAAGATGGCTCTGTTATCACCACCAAGGCCACAGAGCCGAGACTCCGCTCCTCCCGGGCATTGGGACATTACTGATAGCAAAGAAACATATTTCGTTGTTAGTTTTCTGCAAATACCAACTCAAGGCAAGAAATGCTGAGACCAGGAATTTTCTGCTCATAAGGGAGGGGGAATTGCAGTCTGGCCGCGGAGACATGTTCCCAAGATGGCGGCACAGAAGCTAAGCTAAGAAATTACTAACTGAAACACAAAAATAACCAATTAGTCCTAAATACATATGCAACCAGTGGCGGCTGGTGACATTTGAAAGTGGTGGGGCGTAAAATGGTAATCATACGGCACCGTAGCGAGCGAGCGTAGCGAGCGAGGCCGAACCCCCTAAGGAGGGTTCGGGGGGAATTCCCCCCGAGAAAATTTTGAAAAAATCGTGGAAAAATTGTGCATTTTCAAGCAAATTTGAGAAAGCAGGAAGGTTAATAAAGCAATTGTGAAAGTGCAGGTATTACATTATTAAAGAGATGTCATATAACATAGGTAGCTGCTTATTCAGTATAACCACAGAGCTTCATAACAGGTAATAGTGCTGGAAAATTCAAATGCTTTAGACCAGGGGTCTCCAACCTTTTGTGTAGTGAGAGCTACTTCTGGTCAGTGAAAATCGTTGTGAGCTACTAAACCCTAAGCAACTTGCGCATTTTACAGAGAGGCCTCTCCCGCCCAGTTTCAATGACGTTAAGCCTATTTCTTCAGAGCCCATACTGTGGTTTGAACACAATAACACTGAAAGAAAAGACTGGGCATGTGTGCGGTTTAAGACCTTTCAATTAATAATAGCTTCAAAATCAGGACCGTAAGGTGTCAGAACACTTTACATGACACAGATTTACACAGAGACAATCAGTGAAATGTTACATAAGACAGGGGAAAGGAAGGTATAGGAGTGACAAGTCATCCATACTGGTAGGCAGGATAGTTTAAAAGTGCTTGGTCAGGAGAGACAGAAAACTAGTTTTTTTTTTTTAACCTAACTCCTAACAACATGGTTGGGGGATTCTAATAGGAATTGATTTCTACCCAAATGAACCTATTTTACAACAACTGGGAGAAATCATAATGGTCCACCAGCCCAGGCCAGCCAGCCTCTACTTTGCAGTTTTCATGCAGCTCTTTGATAAGTTACTTGTCTACATTAGGATTTTAGCTCAAAGAGCTAGCTAGCAACAATATGCACCTTCTTTGCAGCAGGCATGTTGACTCTCTGTGCTACTTTACTGCGAGTAAAAACTTCCTTTGTATTGTAAGTTTACAAATTATACAAAGATCTCTCTCTCTCTGTTTCCAAGAAGTACATTCATCACCAAGTTTGGCATAGGTCACGCCACCATAGCTGCAGTACAGTACATGCAAGGTCTTTTAATTTGAATGTCAGCTGCCGCTGTGCTTTATCACTGGTAAGGCAAATGTTAAAGCACGGTGGCAGCCGATGTTAAAATCAAAGGTCCTTGCATGCTCTGAACTGCTTTCACAGTCATGTAAAGACAAATATATAGCGCAGTGTAGTAATCAATGAAATCCTTTCAGTGATTACTTCACTGCGCTATATATTTGCCTTTGCATGACTGTGAAAGCAGTTCAGTGCAGGCAAGCACCTTGGATTTTTTGTTTTGGCTGCCACCGAGGATTTAAAGAGCGGTAGCAGCACAGTGCATGCAAGGACTTTGAATTTCAACGTCGGTGCCACTGTGCTTCATTACTGTGGGTTAAGGCAAATGTAAGCATGGTGGCAGCCGATGTTAAATCAAAGGTCCGTGCATGCTAACCAGGCCTGCTAACAGCTGTCACAGTCATAAAAAGGCAAATAAATAGCGCGGTGTAGTAATCAGTGAAAGCCTTTCACTGATTACTACACTGCGCTATATATTTGCATGAATTTTAAGGTGTTCAGTGCAGGCGAGAACTTAAGTTGGCTGCCACAGTGGTAGAGTGCCTGCAAGGACCTTTGATGTTAACTTTGGCTGCCACCGCACTTTATTCCTAATGCATATGTAAAGCACAGTGGCAGCCGATGTTTAAATCAAAGGTACTTGCATGCACTTTCACAGAATAATCCGCTTTCACTGACTACTACGCGAAGGCGCAAGTGTGGTAAAGTCAGTGAAAGCAGATTAGTGCAGACAAGAATCTTAGACTTTTAACATCGACTCCCACCGCAATATCGGCCCAGTGCCTGAAAGGACTTTTAATTTTAACGATATCTGCCACTGCGCTTTATTACCTAAGGAGGCACATCTAATTCTAAAGTGCAGTGGCAGACAACGCTAAAATCATATACCTTGCAAGCACTGAGTGCTTTTTAGCCGGCGACTCGGCTCATTCAGGGTCAGTGTCTCCTCTTACCTCAGAGCTGCTCCGGGAGGCCCAAGAGAGTGGAAGATGGTCCGAACTCGGAACCAGCCTGGAAAAGGCAGGTGGCGCGTGACTACTAGGCAGAAAGACGTCACGTTCTTCAGCCCGCCCCGCAACAGCTAAGCTCGCTAAAGCCAATCAGAGCAGCTGGTTTGTGTGAGGGTGGGCACGGGCGGAAGAGTTGTGAAAAAGGGCTGATAGTTCTTAAAGAAAATGACGGGATACAAAATAAAATTGTAAATGACGTCGCAATAATTAAATAGCAGCGCGAGCTACTATCAGAGGGTCGGCAAGCTACCGGTAGCTCGCGATCGACCTGTTGGAGACCCCTGCTTTAGACGGTGGACCAAAACATTGTTTATAGGATGTGGCCTTGCCCTCAAAATGGACCACACAATTACTACTGACATATAAACATAACTATAACAATTAACACTGCAGGCAAATTTAAATATTGCAAATCCAAATGTGTTTCCACAATACAGTTGATGCGCATTCAAATTCCACTGACCAAAAGTAACTGTTTACTAGACCTTAAGAAGTCTTGGTCATAACAAATTTTAATAATCAGAATTTTGTAGTGTAGAAAACAGTTGCTTTCTGCGCACCTTAAATGACATAGAAAGCATTGTAAATGATAAAAGCTGAAAAATGTGCTGCTGCTGGCTAGTACTGTTTTTCTGATTTGAAAGTGCGTCATGGCTCGAAGTACCCATCCCTGGGCAGTGCAGTGGGGCACCTCGAGGCGAATTCAGCCTGTTATCACTCCGCATGAGATAGCCTCCCTACCTATCCTCCCCAATCCCCTCCACTGAGATAGAGGACAGATACGGCAAAGCCTTCTGAGACACCAACAGGCCACATAAATACTCTATGATGCTAATAAATGAAGTGCCCCCTTTATTAGAACATTCACGAGATGTTTATCATGGCAGACTTCTCACAAGAAACGAACGTAATAGCATTACATTCTCAGCCTTAAGTCCACAACTGAGAAAATCGGACATTTAATTCGCTTGTGCCAGCAACAAGAACGCATGTCACCCATACAGCAAAATGAATGAGAATTCAATCCACTGAACCCAATAAAGGAATGGGTCAGACTAGACTTTTGGACTGCCAAGGAATGACCACAGAACAGCGAGAATCCTAAGCATAATGTTAGAGAGGAATCTAAAACCCTGCTTTACTGTACATACTAATGTACCGGCCTCCAGTGAATACTCTCATCATAGGAAATATACCAAAGATTAGACACTATTGCATAAATAATGCACACTTAACATACCAGGAGTAATTGAATCAACACAATAAATGGAGGGCAGCCACTGGTAACAGTTAGTGATCTAAAATTGGTGGGTTGGTTGTATATGGCACTCCACTCACGACTCACCTACTCATAGAGCTTAAAATAATTGTTACAGAAGTTAGGATGCCCTTTTTTGCCGTTTTACACAGAGCGAACTCGACCAGCAGGTATCAGACTCAGAGAGCTTTACATGAGCACCAGTTGCATTACAGACGGACAGGTTCATATTTTTTTTTTAGGTAGAGGGAGATTAAGTGATTTGCCCAGAATCACAAAAATTATTTGAGCCTGTTGACAGACTCGAAGATGGTTCGCCAGCTGCCAAGTCGGCCGCTCTAGCCCTTAAACCACATGATTGCAAGGCAGTAGTGGCAGCACACTGGGGCAAAGGGTGACGACACGTCACATGGCTAGAAGTCAGCAGTGGTTGAGATTAGAACATACATCGAGCACAGACCTCCCTGGGCCGAGAAGTGCTGAGGAAGTGGTTAGTGAATCACTAAGTGAAAGCACCCAAGGATGCCAGTGTTTCGCACGTACAATGAGACCTGGTTGTGCAAACAGCTTAACTGGCAGTGTTTGCACCTTGATTAATGGAAGTGTCTGCGTTCCTAAATGGGAAACCAATGAAAAAGAAGCATTGGCAAAATCATTAGATGTGGCTTTCACTGCAGCTTCCACCCATCAAGACATTCATCCGCCCATCCATGTACTTAATCACTAATGATCCATACACTCAGTCACTCTCATGCATCTATTCATCCTCCGGACTCATTCTTGCATTCACTCACTCACCCATCCACAATAAATGCAGAAATTCACAATTCATTCAAGAGTGCCTTGATGCTGTGCTGCTACTTTGTGAGGACTGGTTAGAGTGCTGTTGAGAGTGTCGCGTGGTAATCTGTGAGGGGCGTGAGAGGGCTCCCAGAAGTTTGAGAGGGCAGCCGGTAGTGTGTGACTGACTGCCAGTCTCTGGGGATTGTGACTGTTTTTCCATTATTGTGCTACAGCAAGTCTGGGAGTGCGAGAACACTACTCTGAACAGCGGTAGAGTGTGGTTGGTAATCTGAGACTTGTCATTCAAGGACAGCGTTGCTATCAGAAACTAGCGTGTGTTTTGATGTAAATTTGCATGTAGAAATATGCAGACAACGCTAGTAGATTAGGAGAGGGTTTATTGTAAATTGAGTGGATGCATAAATGACCCCACCAGGAGAAGAAGTAGTTAGATGCTCAGCCCCGGTCTTTCAGACTCACCCGCCCTCCAGGGAACCCACATTATTGGGTAACTTGACTAGCAGGCTACCACCTAGCCTAGGGCTACTCCTTGCACCCTAACCTCCTGTGCTTCTCAGCATGTGCCTACCCCACTCTCTGCTATGATGACCAACCAACACCCACCCACCAGGAGATGGTCAGAGAGCGGGAACCCCTGGAAAGCCTGACAGCAGTTCCTACACAACATCGCAGGAGCGGCAGCTCCCCTTGTGATGTTTTAGGATCCTCCTGTGGCAGCTGTGATTCCCGCTGCACCTTTCACAACACTCCCAAACCTTGGCAGCCATTTTGTGGATCACCAGTAAAAATGCCACACCCTCCCAGCCACAGCACGAACCAATGAAGACCCAGAGACCGGTAGTGAGGAGCAGCACGACAGTGCCCCCACCCCCCCCCCCAACAAAACCACCAGGAGATGAGTGTTTCTGTGCAGTGGCAAAATGCAAAATTATTCCCTCAGCAGAATGCAGGGTCCACTGAGACTCCTATGTCTGTAAGATATGCTTAGGCCTTGGGATGATCTATTTCTTCCTGAAGGGGATTCCTGCACAGCAGAGTCTGCAGGGCGGCCTGTGTTTTGCCTCTGTTTCCATGTGATGGTGGGTGCAAATTAGTGTATATCCTATTCCTTGGTGAGTCGTGAGGGTCTGGGACAAAAGACGGCACCCTATTGAGAGTGCACTGCATCAGCTTAGTAGGATGCTCTTATCTGAGACACTCTGAACAAGTGTACAAGCACAGTGGAGGGGGTACCTGTACACAGCATCATTGCCACTTATTGCTAAGTGGCCCGAGTCCAGTGTGCTACTTATATATAACTTTATTAACTAAGTCTGAGAACACAGGGCTTTACTTGTAAATTTAAACATTTTCCTGGCCAAACGACTTTTATGCTGCAGGTGACAGTCACTATGCTCAAGTAAACAAGCACCTGATCATAAAAAGACATCAATACATCAGAGATGCGTCATGATCTGTTTAGGGTCCTACAAACGAACTCATGAGAATGATAAGAGGCCATCTTTGAAGAATTCCTACAAACTAAAGCCTCCAAGATCGACATTCATTATAATAGACTTGACTAAACACATCCGGTATGGCTTCGGGTGAAAAAAACAACCACCACAAGCAAACATCACTCCTCGACCTTGAGATCCCTAGACAGCCTGAATTACATTCATGCGATTTATTGACTGCAATGACCCAGAACCTCTAAGCAGCATTTGTTTTGGTCCCGATCTTCCATGATACATGGGGCTGATATAGTTCCCTTTTGCATTAGATTTGATTTATTTTCTCATATGTAAGCTAGCAGCTTTCTATCACTACAAACATCACTGCTGTATTTACAAAGGCATATATACGCACCTTTTATTAATACAAATAAGTTAGTAATCTTGTTTTTAAATGTTTGAGTCTCCTACATGCTATGGATGGCAATGGCAAATATACTTCCGATTGCTGAATATATCAGCACAAGACAGGCATCGGCAGGTTTATGCTTTACAGTGCTGGAAGTTTAAATGCCAACGATACTAGTACGTGGCAAAAGATGGAGTGCTGAAACGTTTCGCCCCTCGACCCCAGTTAAGAGATCTGAGTTTAATCGTTCTTTTACTCACCACAGCACCAGGGGCTTGAATCCAATGTGGCACAGTGAGCATGAGCAACTAGACAGCTGCATCGTAGCCACCTCCATAATTAGAAAGTACAGCAGCATTGGGCACCTCAGGGTATTATCAGAGGTTAATATACAGTACACAGACGGAGCAGGCTAGCAGCTACCTCCATGATTGAGGCCTGTTCAGTTGCAGCCATCGGATATTCATTAGCCGGAGTCAGACCGTCAGGAGCTTGTGAGAGTTTTATCACTAGATAGAAGGGAGTCCATTTGGAATTGGAACGTGTACTTCAAAGACAGGCTTGTCGACACTAACCAGAACGACGGCGACCATTTCCCTCTCAGTCCTGCCACCGAGGGAGAGCACCGGTCCGGAACTACAGAAAAGAGTTAGGGCCAGGGGTCAGAGAAAAGATGCCGCTGCAGCCTGCAAGTACTGTCAGATCTCCCACCGCAAGCGAAGCAAGGCGTGCTGAGGCCGGGGCAAGGGGTCAGGGTCAAAAGAACAACCAGTATTGCTGGGCAGCCAACTGCCTATTTATCAACGATATTTTCCCACTAAATAAAGAATCTAAAAGAGAAGCATAAAATTAGCATACCCAGGCAGGCCAGTGCAATATAATTCCGTCCGTCTGTAGGCACACTGGCCAGGCACAACAAGTCACGACGAGTCACTGGAGTCACGCGCTTTCTGACTGACTCCACTACTTTCACTATCACTTTTTTTTGTTGTTGCAGTGGCAGGGTTCGCCACGCGCGGTGACGTGACTGCAGCTTACAGAACTGGCCAATCACCTCGACATGGCTTGATATAGCCATATGTGATTGGCCATACTGAGCTGAGCAGCCAACACCCACGCGCGGCACCATCCCTGCTGTACCAGTGTGTCAGTCACCCAATCCTGGCGCAGCCTTAACAGCGCCACTGCGCCAGGATTGGCCTCGTGCAGGATAAAATCTGCCCATAATGAGACCGGGGCTCGGGTCCCTGCCTGTGTCTCAGTGCAATGGGGGGGTGTGGGGGGGAAGGTCTTACACATGTACGCATGCGCAGGCAAGTCTAAAATCTGATGACTCCTGGCTGTCACATGCGCAGCCAGTGTCACCCCGCTGCAGCTGCTAGTGCTTTCGCTACGGCTATACTCAGTGCTCTGGCTGCCGCCTGTGCTGTGTGCTGTCAATCACTCTGCTGCAGCCCCGCCCCCTACGGCCCACTTCCTAAGCAATGCCCGATGCTCTCGGGCTTGTCCCGGGCCGGGAGCGCCGAGTCAGTGCGCTGTGATTTATTTAAAAAAAGTATTTAAAAATGTACTTGTTATAATGCATGTCACAGTGACGGTCGTCCATGGCTAGTGGGGCAACGCCCCAACGCCCCCCATGGACGCACCGCCACTGTATGCAACACATTATTCAGTTAGACACACTATGCTAAATTATACGTCATCATGTTGAGTGAACTGAGGGGTGGGAAATGCAAAACCTATCAGACCCTCCTTTTAGCAATGTGTGGCTAACATGGGCGCAGCCTTTATTGGTCAAAGGAGTGCCTTTACAATAACTATGGGAAAAGCAACTGGCTAATAATTATCCTCAATCCTCAAAGATGCTCTCATCAATAGCCATAAGTGATTGAATCTCTTTGTGTATCACATTATTCAAAACTGGATATTGTCGAGATTGAGATTTTGAGGAGGTCATAGTACTGGCACAAAGCGAGCAACAAGGAGGGAGGTAATAAACGCAAAAACAGCAGATCAAAATAAACTCCCACTACCCCCATCAAAATCTTCCAACCCCAGGAAGTGAAAACACCCCAGAGCCACCCACTCAATGACCAGGTGCCAGTGTCCTGATGTAACTCAGCAGCCAATCAATGGAGTTTTTGTACAGCCAAATAGACAGTGGGAGCGGAATCAGGTATATAAACACAATGGGAGGTCCCAATGACGCGACAGGCTCCCCCCCCTATCAGCCAGGATGACGTCAAGAACCATGCGATTTTGTAAAGGAAAAGTCTCATAGCCTGTATCTCAACGGTCATGTTAGTCACAATGTCAGCTTTTGAATTGACCACCTTCTCCATAACCCTAAATAGTCTCCTAATTGCCCTACTATTGAACATGGGACCCCAAAATGGTAACAACCCCCGGGTAATGTCCGTCCATTGTTGTAAAGAAGTATCATCTGGTCAACGTCATCTGCTTGAAGTTATCTCCTTTTCCTCTGTCCGGGAACCACTGGGGACCAACGATGGGTCTTATGATAATTAGAAGGAGCCAAATAAACTGGGGGTAGAAGATACGCTAAATGGCAGACACCCCCCCACCCCTCAGGTAACCAGAGGTATCCATTCTCACCGCAGACAAAATAGATATTCGGTGGAAGGACTAAAGAGGGGCTGACAGGCAATCGGATTGAAGAGGTCACATTACATGAACTGTTACCAACCTTTATAGGTCCCCTTCCTAGAATGCAGAATGGAGACTGAGGACCCACCACAGCAATAGGGACTAAGGGAAGTCTGCTGCTATTCCCCGGGGGAGGACGTCGGAAAATCAAAGAAGAGTTCAACTGCCGAAAACTCCCTCTAACGAGATCTGTGTGATTCAGTGCAGTATACCGTCTAACCTTTCTGTAACATGTGTCTACAAAAGTCTGGTCAAAACGTCCGTCATTAAGAAACGGTCCAAAAGGGGATTGGTGTATAGGGCGTACTCGCATTGTCAGGGTGGATCTATTATTAGTGAGTCGGGGCTGCAAAAAATCAGGTTGCTGGAAGAATTTCACCAAGCTGATCAGGGTGTACCATCCCACACAACTATTCACATAAGATAATGAAAATGCCAGCAACCTATCCTTTTTGTGTACCGCTGAAGGCAATAACCCACAAACCCAACAGTCAGTAACATTGTATACAGCATGAGTATGATGTAATGTCTTAATGAAAACATTATCCTGGTAGCCCTTATGCAATGATTCTTCTCGATAATATAAAGTAACCACATTATGTTCAGGTGTCGGGGTAGTGGTAGACATGAATTGGTGAACCGGGTACTTCTCATCAAGGAAAAATAAAATCCCAAGAACTATTATGAATACAATGATAATCACCACTATAACTACAATTTTTGCGTTCCTGGATAATGATGACCAGGATGAATCAGGTTCAGCTCTGCGAGGAGCCGCAAAGGGCTGCTCCTCCTTGGGAATTGGGCGGCCAAAAGGGTACATATTCACCTAGCTATAAGTCCAATAATAAACTAAAAGAGAGGATCAGTTCACACTGAGGCCAACCAGAGGGGATCTTCTCCCTGTGTCCGTTAGAGCCTCACAGGCAGGCTCCTATTGTTCATGCCCTAATTCCCACGTCGGAGTTGCACAGCTTCACAACTCAGAGGAGCACTCAATCTGGGTCCAGACACGACCTAATGTTCTCGTAACATTGTCTCGGCCAGTGCACCAGGGCTCAATCTGTAGTCCTTCCCTACTTCTCTCACTTTAGTCCTTCCCTATTTCCCTCACTCAGCCCCTCTTCGAGTGCACTGTTCTGCTTTTTTGGGCCGCAGATTGTAGTGAGTGCTCCCTCGCACCTCTGGATCTGTGAAAAAAATGGGGGGTTAACGGCAAGGGACTTATCCACTGATGTCGAATCAATTCGATCTCGAGAGGCTTCGTCTATCTCAACTGAGGTCAGCCTCTCTTCGTTCTCAGCTAGCTCCTCTCCCCTCAACTGAGCATCATAGTAGGCAACATACCGAGGAACTGTTTCACTTTCCTGATCATCGACGCCCTCCCTCACCCATGCATCATAGGGCAATGGAAGTGGAACCTTCTTCACGTGACTGACATGCGTCCACGACTTGTGGCCTTGGATCCTGAGTGCGGTACACGTTGCCAACAACACCAAACGAGGCTCGCTCCACCTCTGCTCCAAGCAGGATTTCCGTTGATATCGACGAACCAATACCCAATCACTGGGTTGGATGGAATGTCCAGGCCCCTCCGGTTGCGGATTCAGCGTGTTTGCTACCTGCTGGTGAAGGGAATGGAGATCTTTAGTCAAAGCATGCAAGTAGTCTGTCAACAGAGGATATTCAATATCAGCAAAACATTTGGGCCTCGGGACACCCCAAACATTAGCTGGGCGACCAAAGACCACCTCATACGGGTAGATACATGTAGTGGAGTTCATTGTCACCCGAGTAGAAAGCAGAGCTAAAGGGAGTGCGTCTGGCCATCGCAGCCCTGTACTCTCTTGGATCTTAGCCAACTTTAACTTAAAAGTCCCATTATATCTCTCTACCAAGCCTGCAGATTGGGGATGTCGTGCTGCATGGCATTTCTGCTGAATTTGCAGTCCCTTACATATCAATTTCATTAATCTGGCATTAAAGTGTGTCCCGTTGTCACTCCAGATCACCTGAGGCAATCCATATCTAGAAAAATATTCCTTAATCAACACCTTAGCTGTTGCCACAGCTGTGTATTCTTTCGTTGCGAAAGCCTCCATCCATCTACTAAAAGAACACACCACCACCAAGACATACTTGAGATTATAGACCCTCTCCATCTCAATATAATCCATCTGGATCACCTTGAAAGGGAAAGAAGGGGGTGCAAAATTACCAGGAAGAACAGGTGTCCTCCCAGGATTATATCGCAAACAGACCATGCAATGTTGTACTAAATGTGTCGCTATTCTAGAGATATTTTCATTATGCCATACTGGGTCCAGTAATTTACAAATCCCCTTTACTAACATGTGCCGGTCCATGAGCCATTGTGACCACAGGGAGAACATATGTGTCAGGGAGCAACTACCTTCGTTTGTCTGATAAGTCTGTCCAACAACCATCCGAGTCCAGTCGCCCCACACTCTCCCTCCATATCTTCAACTCGTCCTCTGTTGCCCCCGTCTGAATATCCCGTACACTGTCCACAGTACTCATAAACATGTCATTGTCTGGTACCCACCTAGCCGGTCCTGCCACAAACATATGTGGGAGTTTTTATCTTAGCAGTTTCCTTAGCTGTCTGATCTGCAAATGCATTACCCCGGCACACATCGTCCACCACTGCTTTGTGTCTACTACATTTGATTACAGCCAGTCTTCTGGGGAGTGTTAATGCTGTTAACAATCGTAGTATCAATGGGCCATGCTGTATCTTCTGCCCATGCGATGTCAAAAAAAAACCTTTCTGCCCACAGTCGCCCATAACTATGAGCCACGCCGAAGGCGTATTGGCTGTCAGTATAAATATTCACATCCAGTCCCTCACTCAATTTACACGCTTGAAACAAGGCTACCAACTCCGCAGCTTGTGCTGACTGATAAGGGACCCTAGATGTCTCCACGACCTTCTGCAATGTTGTTATGGCATAGGCCGCAGTCATAGTGCCATCTGAAAGTTTAAAACACGAGCCATCGACATACAATTCCCCTTGGGGTTCAATTAGGGGATTGTCTGTCAAATCTATCCGTCCCTTCGTTTCTTCCTCAGCCCGAAACAAACAATCATGGACATCATTGTCCTTTTCGTCCGAAGGGAGGGGTAGTAACGTGGCTGGATTCAGAGTGGCACTTCTTTTAATTGTAATATCAGGGGCAAAAAACGTCAACTCATAACCAGTGAGACGAGCACTAGTTAAATGCTGTGTCTGTGTCTTATTCAATAGAGTGCGGTACCATCACTGTGAGATCAGTGCCAAGGACGAGCCCCGCCGATTGTCTAATCGACACCGCAGCAGCCGCTGTGGCTCTAAGACAGCTCGGCAACGCTCTTGCCATATTGTCAAGTGTAGCAGAAATATACGCACAGGGTCTCTGCTTCCCCCCAAAACACTGGGTTAACACCGAAAGCGCGTAACCGTCCGCCTCATGCACATAAAGTACAAAAGGCTTCTGGTAATCAGGGGTGCCAAGTACAGGTGCAGAACACAGAGCATTTTTCAACAACTCAAAAGCTTCCTGGCATGCAGGGGTCCATGACAAGGGCTCATGCACCTCCTTGGTGGTCAAATGAAGAAGGGGCTTGGTTAGTAAAGCAACGTTAGGTATCCACTGGCGACAATACAATGTTATGCCCAAGAACGCGCGCACCTCTCGTTGGGTCTTAGGAACAGACATATTAGTTATCGCCATGACATGCTCCATCGTCAACCTCCTCCCCTCCTTCGATAGGAGATGACCTAGGTAGCTAACCTCCTGTCAACAATTCCGAAACTTAGAGAGTGACACCTTATGCCCATTACGTGCCAAATGATGCAAAAGTCGGACCGTGGCCTCCTTACAACCTTCCGCCGTGTCACACGTAATCAACAAGTCATCTACATATTGCAACAACACATTACCCGCAGGGAGTTCCAAATCATCCAATTGTGTTTTCACTGCTTGACTGTAAATGCTAGGGCTCTCAGTATAGCCCTGGGGAACTATACAAAATCTGAAACTACGGCCAGATAACGAGAATCCGAAGAGATGGCGGCTATCAGGATGAAGAGGGATACTGAAAAATGCATTCGTGAAGTCCAAAACGGAAAAATATTTGGTCGTCGGAGGAATCATTGTCAAAATTGTAGTTAAATCAGAAACTACCAGATATTGGGGCTCAACTAATTTATTAATCTGCTGTAGATCAATTAAAAATCGATAAACATCTTGTTGATCACAACTAGCATCAGCAGAAGGCTTCTTAAGAATCGGAAGAATAGGACTATTGCACACATTGGATGCCGTCTCCTCCACCACTAAAGATTGTATCAAATCGTGAATGATCTGTAAGAGAGACTTTTCACCCTCCTGTGAAATCTTATACTGGGGAATACGCGGTAAACGAGCTCCCTGCTTGACCTTAATGGAGCCGGGTGCAATATCCAATTTACCCACATCAGTGTCACAACTCGCCCACAAAGCTTCTGGCACCTCTTCAAGCTCCGGTGGGAGAGGTTCGTCCTTAGAAAAGCATTGCTGAGCCCGTGCAACAAATCTAGACCTAAAAGATTTTCACCACAATGGGACGTGAGAAGGAACGGAGAATCAACAGTAAAAGGACCAATCGTAAGAGTGGCTGGTTTAGAAATGGGGCTAATCACCGGTGTACCTGAAAACCCAACGGAGATGTTATTATGGCCAGACAGAGCCGCCCCAGAGACCAGGGAATGTTCCACGGAGCTCTTCATGGCTCCCTTATCCACTAAAAACTTCTTGGTGGACCCCAGCAAGTCCGCAGTGACATTGGGCCCTCGCTGATCTACCTGCAATGACACTGGTCCCTTACTCTGCCCTACGCTGTCCTAATTGTGAGAAAAACCTGTCACTTTGTCTACATCATTGTCATCTTGGTAATACTGTCTGTCCCGCTCCCCGTCACAATCTCCTCGGTAATGCTGTCTGTCCTTGTCACCATGAAAGTAGTTCCCAACTGTCCGCCGACATTCATTAGGTTGCCAGTCATCCCTACGTACTTCCCCGCGACCTCTACCTCTGCCCCTCCCTCTGTATACATCCCGCAGCTCCGGACACTCCCGCCACCAGTGACCCTCCTTTTTACAATTACCACACTGATTTTTCCCTAATCCCACACTCTGCCTTCCTCCACGTCCATATCCTACTACTCCTGGCCCGGCCGCAGTGGGCGGGGCCCCACGTCCCCGTCCGCTGGCTACTTGCTGCAACAACACTCTCGATTTCAGGTCTTTTTGCTTTCTTCTCTGCTTTATCTTTACTCTCATTCTCCCTATGCTCATAGTACTGAGCCATACTCAAAATGCCAGAAGGGGTGGACGTCGTCCACGTACTCTCAGAAGCCTGCAACCGGGCCGATATTTCCGGTAACAAATTATGCACGAATCTGTTCACAAAAAGCCACACCCCGCCATCCTGTGACAAATCCTGACCACTGAAATCCAGGAATGCCTCCTCAAAGCGAGTAAAGAAGTCAGACAAACCCTCCTACTTCTTCTGACGACATGCAGTCAACTTATCCCAATCCACTTTCTACGGTGGGAGAAGGAAATGCATGTACTTAGTGATACGTCCAGGCAGGGCTAAAATCTCCTGTCTCGGTTTATCCCCCGGCTTCCTCTCTTTATCCCAATACTTAAACTCCTGCCATGTGCCCCCCAGCTCGTCTGCATGATCAGTACCACTCACCTGTCTCCATACATCCACTGGAACCAATAATCCAAAAAATAACTCTATGTCTGCAAATGTCATGACCGTTGAAGTAGCCGCCTCAGTCAATTCCTTTTAATAGGCAGTTGGATTCTTTCAAGAGTCAGGTAACTATCCCTTCAGTGCCAACACCTCACTCCTCTTCCAGGGGACATAAACCCATTGCTCTTGAAAGCGAACCTCTACCCGTGCCCTTGTCACTGCATTTGTCACTGGATCCACCAATTCAGGTATTTCAGGGTGAAAGACGGGATGAACCTCACGCATGGGGTGTGCCCCAAACGTAGAAGGACCCGTAGAATGTAATTCATTTCTGTAGCCAACCAATGTACGCATATTTCCATAAACCTCTCCCAAACTATTATTGGCCCTGTAAGCTCTGTCTCTAATATCATAGATAATCTGGGGCACCAAGTCCCTGTGGCACTGCTCCCACAACCCTATCAACGTCGCTGACATATGCCACAAAGCATGCTGCTGTATCAAAGGTTCATAATCTTTCATCATAGACCAAATATCCTCCATTGTATAAATGGCATTCCGAGCCCATTGACATGCTTGATTGGCCACAACCTGTTTCTCTTCCATACCCACATTAGAACGCTTAAGTAAATTACGTACATGGTCAAATATCGTACGCCCATTCAACCCCTTTCGACCCGGAGTCGGAGTCTCAGGTATAGTCTGAGGGGTAACACTCGCTGAAGCTGTAGGTATCGCAGATGCAGATAGCGGCGTAGCCACATGGGGGGCAGACGGAACCGAAGTTCCCGACGACAATAGACAAAAGAGGGGCGAGGTTACAGAAGTCAATGCAGCTTCAACACCTTTCAAAACACTGGAAGTAGAGGCTAGTATAGTGGAAGGGTCAGAGGAAGAGGGTGCCTGTGAAGAGTCAGAAGCAGACAGAACAGTCGGAGAAGTAGATAGCGCGGGATATATCGATTGCGGTGCATAAGGGGGCAGGGGCGGGCATCCAAAAGGTCCTCTATCTCATCCTTCTTCTCTGCTCTTACCACATAACTCTTATCTGTTTGCAACCTATGAAGCCTGTCTGCGCGCTCAATCCCCGCCTCTGTCTCCGCTTTATTATAGGCTCTCACTTTCTGTACCATCGACTGGGTACCTTTCTTCTGGGCTATCTTCTCATCTCTCATCTGTCTTTGCCGAACCGCTTTTTGCCACAACCTTAGGGAACCGAACATGCTCTGTCGACTACGTCTAGCAAACAATCTCTCCTGCAAGTAATCTATCTTAGCTGCATCGAATGAACCGGTCAACGGCCATTGCAAATCCACATTACTCTTGGTATACCGATGCCACAAAGTATTAAACACAATCGGGGTAAGTCCATATTTCACATACATCTCAAAGTTGAGAGAGCCTTCTACAGGAGCAGGCTGACTCTCAGCCAATCTAACATAAGTTGAACGACAACAACACCCAAAACATCGCAACTTTCTGAAACACGGCATCTTACTCACACAATCAGACACCGCCAAAGAACTCACATACACCCAGACACAGAAAAGACCAAACAGCTATCCCCACAAACAACTACTCATGTCCTTACACACAGATATTTCCTATGGACATACATCGAGTCACCATACCAAACACATATTACCACAATGGGACAAGGCCCATCGACCAAGTCCTGGGGAACCAGACCCTACCGCAGACTTAATAAACACTGAACAGTGCAGTGACTGTTCCGGAGGCCGGAGGACAGATCAGCCACACGGGCGGTAATACGGACCACTGCACGGACTCACCCTGGGAGACCTGGGACCCTTCCAGCAAACCCCCGTTCCAGGTTAGGCTTTGGTCCTTTCCCAGTGTTCCACCAAGATTAACCGCGACTCCATCCGAGCACCATCTGGCCAGATGCTCTGTATAATAGGAACATCAGGCGTCCCCCCCAAACCTCTACCGAACCACAAACAGTCTGTCAGAGCGTCTCATGCACTCTGAGTTCCCGCCCAGGCACCCTAGCCCCTCTGAGCACACTAGCTCCTCCAATCACCAAAAGCATGCCTAGGGACACACTAGCCCCTCGGAGCACACTAGCTCCTTCAATCATCAGTCGGACCACTCACCTCCTGTTCGCGGAACCCGACATCCACTGTTCTCCACCACCGGCTGCTTAGACCAACATGGTCAGCTCCCAAAGGTCCACCTTCTGGACCCCGGCGCAGGATCATAAGCCGGGACCTCTCCCGATCAGCGGGGTGGGGCAGCGCTGCGAGAACCAAGCCCGGCATCAAATGGGTACCCAGACCCACCGTGCCGACCAGACGGTCCCCGGCCTTCTACAACCCACCCAGGGCGAGAAAGATCCTTATCGGGGGGTCCCTGTTCGGGCGCCATCTGATAAGCGTGGCTCAAAACCACCTGAGCAAACTTACCTTACTCAGACATCATTCCATAAAATAAGCCAGCCAGACAGAGGAGAAGAATTAAAAAACATTTATTAGGCCATTAGTTTCTCTATAGAGAGGCCCCGTCAGGGCTGCACCCCAAGGAGTGCACCGAGAGGACTGACAGTTCTCAAGACAACAATACATTATATCACGTTATAGTAACATTAGTCACGCCCCTAATGGAAAAGTACAGGACTGGAGAAATGGTGAACACTGAGCGCACACATGAAGCCTCTGCACTTGCGGGAGGATGGCTCTGTTATCACCCCAAGGCCGCGGAGCCGAGACTCCGTTCCTCCCGGGCATGGGAACATTACTGATAGCAAAGAAACATATTTCGTTGTTAGTTTTCTGCAAATACCAACTCAAGGCAAGAAATGCTGAGACCAGGGATTTTCTGCTCATAAGGGAGGGGGCATTGCAGTCTGGCCACGGAGACATGTTTCCAAGATGGCGGCACAGGAGCTAAGCTAAGAAATTACTAACTGAAACACGAAAATAACCAATTAGTCCTAAATACATATGCAACACATTATTTGATTAGACACACTATGCTAACTTATACGTCATCATGTTGAGTGAATTGAGGGACGGGAAATGCAAAACCTATCAGAGATTATCTAGAATGGTATTTTGTGTTGTGGAGTGGTATGTAGAGTAGTTTACTTATGTGGTGTACTGTAAAATATTGTAGCATGATGTGAAATGTTGTGGTGTAGATTGGATGTATGTGGTTTGTTGTGTAATTGTGTTATTAGTTTGAATTATGTAGTTTGTTGTTGAATTATGTGGTGTGGAATGGAAATGTGTAGAGGTGAATATGTGTGTTGTAGAAGTGTGCGCTGTTGAGTGGAAATTGTGTTGAGTGGCATTATGAGGCATGGTGTAAAGTGTAGTTATGTGGAATATTGTTTTGTGGCATAGACTGGATTTATGTGGAGTGTATTTATGCAATATGGAGTACAGCATAATTATGTGGAGGTAAATTATGTGGTGCTGAGTGGTATTATGTGGAGCGTAATTATGTTGTGTGATGAATTGTGTTGGGATGAATTGTGTGACGTGTGGAATTAACTGGCATGGTGTGGTGTATAATTGTGCGGAGTGGAATTATGCAGCATGTTGCAGAGTTGTATTTTGTTGAGGGTAATTATGTGTTTTGGAGTTGAGTGTAAATATGTTGTGTGACGTATAATTATATAGGTTGAAGTGGAATTAGCATAGCTGCCAAGGTTTCAGATTGCTATGTGTGGCATTTTCATAATTTCAGTGTAATTATGAGTGACATTTCAACAACTATGAGTGGCACTTTCTAGTGAGCAAAATCAACCAATGAAGAGGAAGGAAACATATACATTTCAGAAATTACACCCATTTGAGCAACTAGACACTTTAAGAAACTCACTGAACTAAAGTGCACTAACAGCAGGCTACTCAAAACTGAGCAGAGTCAGACTGCGTGAATGTCACCCATTATTACAGTTAAATTATGAAAACGTCACATTTACCAATTTGAAACCTTGGCATCTAGGAGTGAATCAGTATGAAAATGTGCTCTAATTGAGGTGTAATTCCTCTACACTCTCGTGGTGACCACCCTGCCAGGTGTCTTTGCAAATTTGCAAGCACCAAGCAGTTTTCCATCAGCTACATGTTAATGTAACTCTACAAAATAAATATGTAGGATGTTCTCTTCAAAAATGAGAGGTTTGCCTACGCCAGATTACATTTACTCCAGCACTTGAAAAGTGCCAGCTCATACAAGGTCCAATCAGGACTCCCATAATGTCTGGTTACTCTGAGTAGAAATGCTGCCAAGTTTTTTTTAAATGCTAATCTGCGGTCAGATTAAACCTTCCAAAAAGACCTGCTTTCATCTATGAGTAATCAGTCCGTTTCTGGGATGCTAAAATCACAGTAAGTGACCTACTCTCTAGTGCCTCCTCAGTGATCTTCTGTCTGAGGTAGGGTGCAACTGGGATCTAACATGTTTTAGGACTATATGGTCTAGACTGCCCTGGACTTTGTCCATTTAGCCAGGAGTGTGAAAGGAGGAGAGATCCGAGCCTGAAGCTGTGTGTGCAGTGGCGCCTGTGATGCTCCCAGACTAGGCTTAGGTCCTAGCTCCCTGAGACACAGTATGCACCTAGACCCTTGGCGCAATCAGCTTGTCTGCATTGCAAGGCCTATAGGTGCATTAATATAACACCTGCTGGACATAGGGGACCTGGGCCTCTTCTGTGTGTGTGTAAATTGGGCCTCATGGGCCTGCGACCAGCAGACAGAGGCCCGAACTTGAGAGGCTGGATGAGGAAATATAGTAGACTGTTAGAGCATGCCTCTTGATGGACTCTCGTCAAAAGAGGAGCATTGAGGACCGCGGGAGGGCCAACAGGCGTTGGATGGCTGCGAGGTGACTGACCACAGTAACAAGCCGAACTACGAGAGATGACTGGAGGTGCTAACCCTCTGAGAAGCAATAATACATGACAGTAAGGGGAGGGGAGGTTATGTCTGCACTCCAAGAGTGTAATGTGTGGTATCAATACAATGTCACATGGGTACAGTAAAGCTTTCGGAAACCATTGTCACGCATTTAGCAATTACTCAATGTAACACCTCTAATCAGTGCAGCTATATTTCTATCTTGCATCTGAAGAAATCAACGCTCTGACAAACAATACACCTAGGTCACAGGAGTTATGGGACCTTCACAATCAACATTTTTTGTTTTTCATTCCGGTATGTCTGCTGCTGAAAGTAGCTATTACCGCCATGTGAAAGTTTCGAAGAAAACAAGTAGGAATCAGCCTGGAAACATACTCCTGCATGTTAATCCTTTAATACTTACTCATCGTTATTTCCGTTCCCCCAACATCAAAACAGCAATGAAATTTGGCACTTCAGCGCTGTGGTGTCATCCTGTTGGAATCTTAGATCCCGGCTCCTCCCTGCAGTGCGGCAGTTTTTGCACATCGCTCCCTGCAGGGAGGCGGAGGTTATCCCGGGTCACATCACCCACTCCAGAGCTCCCTTCTCAAGCCCATAGTTCCCGTCAGGAAACAGTACTTGCAGATGTCGCACTCGAAGCGGCTGACAACTTAGGGCTGCTGGTGCATGGCGGGTGCGGGCGTGCGCGCGCGCCGGCAAGAAATCCACTTGAGACCTAACTTTATGGACACACTACGGAAATACAACAAAATGTTGTGGGAATAGAGAAGGGACATTCAATACAGGACTACCACACAGGCAGCCGTACTGCATAACGAAATTTAGCACATCGCATATAGGAGACAGGTGAAGCACCAGAAAACCGACGGCGACCACATGGAAATAATACTACACCGCATTGATTAGCAGCAATGGTACATAACGAGGCGTGATACCTGTTAGGCATCATTTTGCATTTCACACTAAAATGCGTTAGTCTAACGCCAGATGAATTGTACTTGGCATGCCTGAATTAGGTGGCATGGATTTGGACAAACTGTGCATGCTAAGGCTTTTATGTCATGGGGTATATAGTGGACGCTTGTCTATCTTTCTCTCTAAAAATAATATAGGCTGTTTCTTTACCTTCCGGTACATTTCTGAACAATTTGTTAAGCCAAATTGTATTGTTGAATTGTGTGCGCATTCAGAGAAGAACGAGTGTCTGGCACACATGCAAAAAATCATCCTACGTCTCAGTATTAACTTCCACACTTCTAAGCAGTAATTCCAATCCTAGAATGAGTTACCTGCTTGATTTACAGTTAGTAAAACAAGTAAGTGCTTTGCGAGCCTGTATCAGAAGCAAAGGTTTTAAAGGGACTTGTTTTCGTGCAAGGTACTGCTTTCCCAGTTCACAGAAGGGATAAAAAAACATCTCCAGATAATAATAGGGTTGTGCGATAGCAGAATATTGATACATGTGGATCTGGTGAGGACTGCGGGCAGCAAGTGCTTGATATGCTATTTGCATTAGAAAATACTATATAATTTTTTTCATTATCCTCCATTAATTATTAGTAAAAGTTCACTGATAGCATTCAGTTAGTCTTAGGGAGACAAAGAATGATGTGATAGATGCCGCTCAGAAGTCATAGGTATGTGTATCGGGAGCTGCAAATGAAAGGAAGTGGAAATGCGCTTTAGATGTTGCCGGTATTGATGGCTACTCTTCGGTTGAGAATTCCCTGGGCTGACAGTGGGTGGGGAATTGCTACGTTGTCACTGTAGGTTTAATTACATGAATCGCACATTCTCTCTGGTGTTTGTCCTTCGGGTACTTGCTCACTGGTGATACATAAGGGATCAGGTTTGCCTTTGACAGGAGGTATGGTTACTGGGGTACATAGTGTAAATAATGCTGGTGTGAGGAAACAAAAATCGGACCCTTTGTACATTCAATATTATTGTGTGTATCATGCAGAGGATGAAAAGTAGCAGGAACAATGTTGATGCTGTAGAGGCTAGCAGGAAGAACTGTTTTGGGGTGGTTGGTTGAAGAGATTGTTTAACTATATTTTAAACTACTACAGTGGCATTGGGGAGGGCAGTAGCTGAAAGGCTCTGTCTTTACTGGTAGGCAGTGGTTAGATGGGGACCGGCCATCAGTCTTTCTGTCAGTGGAGGAGAGGGGAGCAGTGGGAGGCACTTACGTATTCACAGTGACATCCAAGGGTTGGGTTTAAAGGCGGACAGAAAAGCTTAACTTCAGGTTTCGAAGGGGTGGGAGTAGAGTGTAATGGATGCATTAGTAGCAGCCATGAAGGCAGTGGTCTGTGTTTTGAGGTGGTCAACTGAGCGGGCTTCACTTGCAAGTGGGTCATCAAGTAGGAGGATGTGTTTGGTGGGCTGGCTGGAGGCAGTTTTATGTAACTTTGAAGGAGGGACAGCACCAGTATTTACTGATGTTTGTAAATTGCCAGATGAAAGGGCGGATGTGACCAATGGAGAAACCAGAATCCTTTTTTTATGGCTGGCTGATCCCCTGTGGTATGGCGGGTCGCTGGCCTGGGAGCTCGACTGACATGCAGAATGGGGGGCCCCCTCCCTGTACTTTACAGGGGGCCCCCCTCAAGTTTTGTTACGCCACTGATTCCGTAAATATTCAGGCTATACTATCAACTGTGAGAAATGGTTGATATACGTCCTAGTGGGAGACCCAACCAAACTCCCTAGATGATGTATGATCGGTATAGACGCAAACTGGTTCTGGTACCTAAGGATATACATTACTAGAGACCCTATGGTTTTTTATGAGCAAAATGTGGTACCCTCACCCCACCACCCCCCATTGGATAGTTAAAAAGGGATATCCAGCACTGGGGGTCACTGTCGCTGTCCTTCCTGGGTAGAGCCGCATTCTTCAAAATGATGGCATTGCCCAGATTTTTGTATGTTCTCCATAATATGCCCTACTTAGTCCCCCCACCCTATGTTCAGCAGATAGACTCCGCGGTGCGACAACTATTATAGGATGGTGGGGCGTCCTGAATCTCCCTAGAAAAATTGACAAGGGGATAGAATGATGGGGTATAGCACTTCCCTCTCCAAAGATACTACTGGGCGGCCCAACTTACTCTGATCAATCACTTGGTGCATAGACCCGATGATGATCCGGCTCACAGAATGGATCGTCACAATATGAGGCCTGGTGGATACCTTGGGGCGATCTATGGGGAGGGGGGGAGATAGTGTTGTTTCCCAGAACCACCTCCACCACACTCCAGGCCTGGCATGAGGGATCGAGAGCACTGGGCTGGGACAATAAAATCACCCTAATGTCTCTGCTGTGGGACTCCAAGAGACTGGGCTTAATGGCACAGCAGAAAGGATTTGATAAATGGGACATGATAGGAATATCTAGGGTGGGCGATCTCTGGGAGGAAGTAGAGGTTAAACCCTGTGCAACCCTGCAGAAAGACTACTAGATGTCGCAATCGGAGACCTTTAGATACTTTCAGATTACCCATGCACTGAAAGCAGCAATACCAAAGGAGACAGTAATGGCTGCAGCCTCCCCATTCGAGGATAGACTGCTATATGACTACTTAGACAAAAAAGCGATCTCCCTAGTATACCGTAAGATTATGAACAATGCCCCAGACCTCATAGGGGTGCTCTGTACCCCATCGGAGGGGGATCTGGGGACCCTTGAAGATGAGGAATGGCTGGAGGTAACAGCGTCCCATAAAGAGATGGCCATTCGCTTGCTGTTCAGGTTGGTGCAACTTAAGATTTTGCTCAGAGCCTATTACGCATGCACCACGCCGGTGAATATGGGGATGGTAGCCTCGTCGCTCTGCCATAGGGGATGTGGTCAGGATGGCACTTTCTTCCATATAATATGGGGTTGCCCGCTCATCCAGGAGTATTGGGAGACAATACTGACAAATATGAGGAAGGTATACAAGGTTGAGGGGACCATATCTCTGAAATGGTGTCTGCTGAATGTGTGGGGGGACTTTGACCTCACTAACAGAGAGCGTCTCTGGGTAACACTGGGGTTTATGGTTGCAAAGCACAATATTGTGCAAAAGTGGAGAATAATACCAATGATGAATGAGTGGAAGGACAATATGGACTAGTGTATGCTTGCAGAGAGAACGATTTACAAGGGTAGAGGATGCCCACAAAAATGGACCAAAATATGGGGAAAGTGGAATGAATACAGAGGGATGATATGTAGGCCGGTTGAGAGATTGAGTCAAGGAAAAGAAGTAGTATTCTGAGATGAATGATTCAGATGAGAGGAGATGGACAGTGGCAACCTGGGGCTGTGTGGGAAGGGTATGTTGTCATCAATTGTACTGAATTGTCCACATATTGTTTTGGGTTTAAATACTTTACCATGACTGGCGAAGTTACTGTTTTTATAAAAAGAGTTAAAAAAATAAAAATAACTATCTTTGGATCGAGGTACTTGTATCCTAGCTTTGCGAGTACATAATCTAAAAGCCTCTTTCACCCAATCTATGTATGATTTACTGATCAGCTCTGGGGTACTGAACAACTGAGGTTTAGCCAACACCCCCAGGATTATTTTAACGTAACTTAACCGTGGTATGCGATGATTTAGTTCCAAATTCATGCAGTCAACTACAATCCTTCTGTTACATTCCAATTCACTCTTAAGCCATATTGAGAGCCAAAGAAGTATTGGGCGAAGTCTGATAAAATCAGTTATAAAATTTGTTCCCATTTTTACTTGAACAATTTCCTCTCGGACACTCTGGAAAATTCTTAATAGCTTTCTAAAAATGTGTTTTTCAGCAACTTTAATTGTACGGCAAGGCTTGTATCTCCAGATGTGCACATCGAACACTACTGTGGGAATACACTTCGCATTGTAAAGATGTAAAACAGATTTAATATGACTGTGTCCTAATTGCCTACTAAAGGAATCTAACCCATGAGCTACCCTATTAAGGTATATGTGCTTTAATCCGTGGTCCACAAGTCAGTTGGTTGTCCAACAGGATATTAAGGTAACAACACTCATCCCCTTTTCCTAAACAGTGATCCTTGATATGGTGTGCTTTTAATTTCTTATTCTTTGTCGGGCCAACTGTCATAGTATAGGACTTAAGATAATTCATTGTAAGTTCCAAGTCCTCCATAAATTCATAAATGAGATTTAATAATAACTGTAGGCCATTTGATGTCCGTGCAATTAAAACTGAGTCATGTGCATACAATAATGCTGGGAACATTCTGGTTCCCACCATTGGTACATCCTAGCAACGCGCCTTTAAAAACTGGTCCAGCCTATTGATATACATTTGAAATAGCTTTGGGGCCAAAATACAGCCCTGACGGACCACCGGCCCTAACTGAAAGTGCATAGTGCATTCTCCCTAAGGGCCATATCTCTCAAAGGCTTCCAGGCCGTGTGCAAATGAGACAAAAAAGATACAAGCGGCTCATCCACCCCCATGTGCCTCAGCACAGCCACTGTGTCCAAGACTGTTCTGAGGTCCATGAAGGCTAGATGTACATTTCCCCTTTTAACAGATGTATATTTGTTAATTACCAAGCATAGGTTAAGATTCGGTTCAATTGTCCCCCATCCTGGCCTGAAACAGTACTGGATATCTGCTATCAGACCAGTCCACCAGTCTTTTTAGGAGAATCCCGCCCATAACCTTAATCTCAGAATCTAATAAAGATATGGGCTGGTAGCACACTGGATCATCTTGTTTGCCCTTTTTAAAGACTGGTACGAGGATTGATTGTTTCCAGGAAGTGAGGATATGACTGCGAGCTACAGAATTCACAATCTTTAGCTGGGATCATTTGCCTCATATCTTGTGGGATTAGTTCGTTAAAAAGAGGGCAGTTGCCAAATGGTAAACCCACCATGGGCCTATACAAAAGTTTGCAGTTGACTTCAAAGGTGTACTAATGCACTAATCCCGGGGTCAGATACATTGTGAATGTAATCACCGAAATTGCACGAAACGGTGTCTTTACTTTCTGATTATCTAACGAGAGTGATGACACCCACTGAGTCATTTGCATGTACTATGACTGCTTATGCTGCATTGTTTGATATTTTTTCAATAAAAAAAGAATTTGACAAAAACAAGAGGGCGGTTCACAATCCTCCAGAAGGCTGAATTATTTTTCTCCTCGCATGCTTCCTTTAATTCCTCCCATGCCATTTTTACAAGTTGGCTCTTCCTATTCTTTTGGGCTTTCCCATAATTCCTTCTGGCAGTTTCCTATTCCTAGGCTTTAGTTTGGGGGCCTGCTTTAGATCCTTTGGGCCTTCGAACAAAGCTTATCAAACCATTTACGTCCTGCCCCCTTTGCTTTCAATTTGAGGCTAAGGTGCTCTTTTTGTACCTCTTTGCATATGTTGACATAGGTATCCAGAATAGCCTGATCTTGGGAGCTGGGATTTAGGCAGAACTCGAAGTCACAAATACAGCCTATGATCCGCTTCCTTAAAGAATCCTCAGGGACTATGCTGCCCCAACCTATTCGCATACCCTGTTCTTTTGGTATAAGAAGATTGCTGTACCTGTTCTGGGCATCCCCCCCCCTAAACCTTTCCAGCTAAATACTCCAAAAAGTCCTAAACCCCTCTACTAATAAGTACAAGTCTGCTGAGACAAAAATAAAATCCATGGTGGAAGTCGCACCCCTGCCCATAAAAGTGGGTACTATTCTATGTGACCTATATTCTTCAGAACTTGACGAATTAATAAGATTACGTTCTGAGAGGAGGAGATTGATCAAAGCCCCTTGATGTGAGTGACTAAAGTGAACCTCGCCACTATACCATACAAATGGAGCTCGAAGAAATCCACCGATAAGAGACTCCCATGGTACACCCCTAAAATAAGAGAGACCAAGCAAAAATGCACAAGAATGGAAAGGGCATGGAGGAGGGACTACAACCCAGAGAAAAAACAAATACAAAGAGTCCATAAAAATATACCAAACAGAAATCAAACAAGTCCAGGCACAATACTATGAGGAGAAAATTAACCTGCCATCCAACAAACCAAAGGAAATCGCCAGAATAGCAAAAATACTATCTCTATGCCCCCAGCTAGAGAGACCCTCAGAATCAGCCCCACTGCGATGTAGGGAATTGACAGAGTTTTTTAACACCAAAATTCTTAACATCTACAACGCCTTCCCTCAAGCGCAGCAAACGGAAAACTCTAGAACCAAAATGGAAAGTAACACGAAAACAGCGAACTCTCTGAGCGACCTTCCAACACTTAATATGACCACCCTCTCTACATTCTTCATGAAAGTGAAATCCCGATCCCCTTGTGACCCAGCTCCAGCACACCTGCTGCATAAGGTAAAGGAATCCATACTCCCTACACTATTGGAAGTCCTCAACCTGTCCCGAAGTACCGCAACAGTACCATCAAGCTGGAAACATGCCATGGTCAAAACACTCCTGAAGCATGGAGCAACTACCGTCCAGTATCGCTGCTCCCCCTGGTCAGTAAGATTCTGGAAATACACATAAACACCTCCCTCTCAAACTACCTTGAAGTCCATAAAATTTTAGACACCTCCCAGACAGGGTTCCGTCCCAAACATCGCACAGAGACAGCTCTGATAACAGTGACTGAGGAATCAAGGAAAGTCCTAAACTTGGGGGAACGGTGGCACTCATCCTATTGGATCTGAGTGGTGCATTTGACACAGTACATCATGACACTTTACTAGACAGACTCAAGGAGGTGGGGGTGACAGGAAATTCTTTTTCCTGGATAAAGTTCTTCCTAACCGACAGAACATTCAAAGTGTATGAAGGCATTCATACCTCAAGGAAGATCCCACTCACCTGTGGGGTGCCTCAGGGGTCCTCACTGAGCCCCACCCTATTTAATGTGTACTTGAGACCCCTTGCGGATCTAGTCATCCCATTTGGAGCCCAGATAGTAACATACGCCAACAACACCCAACTAGTGGTAGCCCTCAACCACCATGATGGCAGCACAATTGACTTGGAAGAGTGTCTGACTAAGGTGGCTATCTGGATGGACCAGTCTTACCTGAAGCTTAACGGGTATAAGACTGAACTCATAATCCTCTGTAATACAGCTAGTAGCTCCACAGACTTAAGATGGCCAGCATGCCTGGGACCAATCCCCAAACCCAAGGATAGAATAAAGAGCCTTGGAATCTGGCTGGATAAGTCACTTAAACTAGACCATCAAGCGGTACAAGTGGCAGCCACATGCTTTGGCATCCTAAGGCAACTTAGGAAAATACTACCACTTCTCCCAGATACCGCACACTGAATAATGGTACAAGCCCTCATACTCCCCCGGTTGGACTATTGCAATGCACTTTACCTGGGCACCCCTAACTCCATAATAAGAAAACTCCAAGTGGTACAGAATTGCGCAGCCAGACTATTATACAACATCCCCAGAAAACAATCAGCTAAGTCAGCACTGAGAACACTGCACTGGCTCCCCAATTCAGAGCGTGTTAGGTTTAAATCACTTTGCATTGTACACAGGACCCTCTGGGACACAGGCCCAAAAAGTCATTCCACCCTTGTCTCCTTCCACCGCCCCTGCGAAATCTGTGATCTGCCAATCTGTTCCTAGCTAAAGTCTTGAAGATTGGGAGGGTAAGAACGGGGGGCGAATGTTTTCGTACAACGCAGCCATGCTGTTGAACACACTTCCCCTACAACTTACATCCACATCACAGCACCTCTCTTTCAGGAAACAACTAAAAGCATGGCTTTTCCAGAAGCTGCAGTAAAACAGGAACGTGTTGGTGCCGTCGCAACCAGCGCTGGGATGCCTGTAGCGATTTCAGCCAGCAAACGCCGGTGCAAGGTAGTGCGAGGTATACACTGTTGCTGCACTACGTTTTCCAGAACGCCCTGGGTCATAGCGGTCCGGAACTCACAGCCAGATGCAGAGATATAAGCCCCTCCCAGGCTGTGCTGGGTGCTTGTCAATCATTCCTTAAACTTTGGTTAAGCCTGACTTGTTTGTGAGCTCCCGCCGCTGGGTTCCGCGGACGCTTTCGTTCCCGCTTCGTAGGTAGGATCTCGAACCACCGCACGGCCGTGCTGGTTATACTGTCTATTGCTAAGCAATTACATTGTATCATTCCTCACGTACTATGAACTCTTGTTTACGTCTACCTTCACTCTTTTTCTTTTAACACCCAGTTCTCACCACGTCCGAAGTGACTGTAACTACCCCGTATTCTACTACGCATCTCCACATTGCCTTCCGTTCGTTTTGGGCTGTGAATGAACAGCTGCAGAACTCAAGAGTAGCCTTACCCACTCCTAATTATACAGCAGAGTCTGAACAGGACATTACCGAGTGGGCAATCCTGTGAGTATTCCTTGTGTTTTCCTAATTGAGATAGGTTAGGTGAGCTTACAGTCCTCTATAATCAGCTTTCCTTTTTGTCATTATAGCAATGTTGTGCCCAGAAGACCTCCCTACAATAGACCAGACCAAGAGGGGTACCTTCTCAAACAACTTCTTTCTTATTTTGTCCCCTTCCCTTTTCCCCGTAGTGCGACCTGTCCTAAGTGTGTGTCTCACATTAGGAGAGTTGGCGCTTGCGGGAACTGGGAGGCCTCTCTTCGAGCTGTGGTCCCTGCTGGCTAGAAACCTAAAGGTTAGTGGCATGTGTGTTATCTTTTTGGGCTACTTAACATCTGCTAAACTTGACAATGCCTAAGGGTAGGCATGTGCTACACCAAGAATCGATTTAATAATAATAATAAACTGGTCGTAATCTATGTCAGAGTCTGCTCCTTTATAATTAGAAAACCAGTCCGTACATGGATGCAAGTTAAAATCCCCCAGTAACACCATTAAAGGAGGAATCTGCCAGCCACTCGAGGCCTTTTTCCAAAAATCGCTTTAACTCACTTTCTAGAGCTGCCTCTGAGGAGGGGATATTATAAACATTAACAATCAAAACCTTCACCTTGCGAGGGAATCATACCATGACTCCCAATATAAGTTCAGAGTTGAAAGTTATCTGCTCTGCCTCACAAGCCAATCTCAGGCCTACAAAGGTTGCTAAGCCTCCCTTAGCCCTTCCATGGACTGAGGCCACCGCATTCACTCTAAAGGTATCATAACCATCTAGAAATAACTGAACTCCCACTCCCCGGGTCTCCTGGAAGCATAACATATAATAAAAGCAGTGTACACATATGTTGTACCTTGCCATCTGCCAAAAAAGAGCTTAACCCAGCTATATTCCAGCTAATTGCGCTCAATGAATCCTTTGGGATTTCTGGAGTGTCCCACCTTCTCTTAACCTATCTGTGGTTCTTATTACTTTCAGGCACTCTCCTCCCCAATGGGTAACCTGATGATACTTTAATTCAGCCCTGGCAAGTCAGTCAATATCTGATAATACATCAAAGCAGCAACAGTACCGCTTTCTTTAATTAGTGTGGGGGGTGGTGGGGGGTGGGGGGGTGTTCAATACTGCCACCTTCTGGATGGCAAATGATGAGGCTGCTACACCCAGTCAAATAAATCTGCCACCAGCATATGTAGTCCAAGAAAACATGGTAGGTCGAACCGATGTTTCGCCCAGTATAAATCCTACAATGCTACCAATTGATCGCTCGGACATTCGTCAGCTCTAAATACATTCTCTCCCGGTATCCTTTAACTTTTTGACATTCTGTTCTTGATGCTCGATGGTCTTGTGTAACCTCTTCTCACCTGTACAGAGAAAAATTCGTGATCCAGATCCACGTTGGAAGTCATAGCACTGTGCTAGCCTACAGACACCCCCAGGACATTGCCTAATCTGAGTAACTGCCCCTCACTATCCTCAATCCTTCGACTTCCTCCATCAGGCACAGAGGCAAAACAGAGAGGGGAGCCTGTCCGCTTTGAATGTCTAGGTCGAAAGCTTCATACTTTAAAAAAGATAAAGCAGGTGTCATAGTCTAGTAATCATGCTCAGACCGGCCTTGCAGTGTAAGGGTGCATTGCATATCGACCTTGAAGCACTGCCTGATACCCGTAACGAGTGTGGGGTGCACTTGTCGGAAGAAGAGTACGCACAGCAGGGGCCTTAGACCCTTAGTCAACAAAGAGGGTGGAGTGCAGGCTTTCCGTCTTCGGGCATGCGCGCAGCCATGCTGAACGCTAGGCCTCTTCATAAGAACGTGTGAAATATTTTCGATCTATTTCGTCGACAGTTAGACTTATTATTTTTAACAGAGACCTGGACTCATAGCTGCCAAGGTTTATGGCTGCTTATGTGTGGCATTTCTGTTTGTGCCGAGCTAATGTGTGACACTTCCATCTCTTATGTGTGACACTTTGTGTGAAATTTGATGGAAACAAACCATGACGCGCTAGTAGACCTCTTGCCATAGTGTGTAAGATCTGACAAGTACAAGCAAAGCAACTGGGCCCAATAGAAGCAGAAATTGTGAATTACTCTAACTTCAGAAGCTGAAAGGACACATGATTTCGTCATTCGTGGATGCAGGATTCCTCTACCAACACTTTCCTCTGGCGCACCAGCATTCGAGACTGCCTTCAGTCCATCCCTCTAGCTTCCAGCAGTGACTATTTTCCTTTAAAACACCTCTATCAATTCTCTCCCTCCACACCCCACCAATTGTCACTCCTTCTGCAGCACTCCCCCACTTACAACTCTGCTTTGAGGATCTTGAATTTTCTACGAGTCCCTCCATCCAGATTCTAGCAGCATCCTCTCCCTCAGTGGCATGGGCGTCCGCATGGGGGGTGGGGCAGGGGAGGAACTTGCCCCCCCTGGATCACCAGTGCGTCCGGTATGGGCCTAGTCAAGGCCGGCCCTAGTCCATCATGCTTTTGAAATGGTGCCATCGTTCCAGGTGGCAACCCCCTCCATTGGATGGGAAGGGTTCAAGGGGGTGGCCAAGAAGGGTGCAAGGCAGAGCGGAGGAGGGTGCAAGGCAGAGAGGAGAAGGGTGCAAGACGGAGGGGAGAAGGGTGCAAGGCAGAGGGGAGAAGGGTGCAAGGTAGAGAAGGATGCAAGGCAGAGAGGAGAAGGGTGCAAGGTAGAGAAGGATGCAAGGCAGAGAGGAGAAGGGTGCAAGGTAGAGAAGGGTGCTAGGCAGAGGGGAGAAGGGTGCAAATCAGAGGGGAGAAGGGTGCAAGACGAAGGAAGAAGGGTGCAAGGCAGAGGGGAAAAGGGTCAAAGGCGGAAGGGAGAAGGGTGCAAGGTGGAAGGGTGCAAGGCAGAGGGGAGAAGGGTGCAAGTCGGAGGGGGAGAAGGGAGCAAGGCGGAGGGGAAAAGGGTGCAAGGCAGAGGGAAGAAGGGTGCAAGGAAGAGAAGGGTGCAAGGCGGAGGGGGAGAAGGGTGCAAGGCAGAGGGGTAGAAGGGTTCAAGGCAGAAGAGTAGAAGGGTAGAAGGGTGCAAGGCAGAGGGGGAGTAGGGTGGAAGGCTGAGGGGAGTAGGGTGCAAGGCGGAGGGAAGAAGGGTGCAAGGTAGAGGGAAGAAGGGTGCAAGGCAGAGGGAAGAAGGGTACAAGGCAGAGCGGAGGAGGGTGCAAGGCAGAGAGGAGAAGGGTGCAAGACGGAGGGGAGAACGGTGCAAGGCAGAGGGGAGAAGGGTGCAAGGTAGAGAAGGATGCAAGGCAGAGAGGAGAAGGGTGCAAGGTAGAGAAGGATGCAAGGCAGAGAGGAGAAGGGTGCAAGGTAGAGAAGGGTGCTAGGCAGAGGGGAGAAGGGTGCAAATCAGAGGGGAGAAGGGTGCAAGACGAAGGAAGAAGGGTGCAAGGCAGAGGGGAAAAGGGTCAAAGGCGGAAGGGAGAAGGGTGCAAGGTGGAAGGGTGCAAGGCAGAGGGGAGAAGGGTGCAAGTCGGAGGGGGAGAAGGGAGCAAGGCGGAGGGGAAAAGGGTGCAAGGCAGAGGGAAGAAGGGTGCAAGGAAAAGAAGGGTGCAAGGCGGAGGGGGAGAAGGGTGCAAGGCAGAGGGGTAGAAGGGTTCAAGGCAGAAGAGTAGAAGGGTAGAAGGGTGCAAGGCAGAGGGGGAGTAGGGTGGAAGGCTGAGGGGAGTAGGGTGCAAGGCGGAGGGAAGAAGGGTGCAAGGTAGAGGGAAGAAGGGTGCAAGGCAGAGGGAAGAAGGGTACAAGGCAGAGGGGGATGGGTGCAAGGCAGGGGGGAGAAGGGTGCAAGGCAGAGAGGAGAAGGGTGCAAGGCAGAGAGGAGAAGGGTACAAGGCAGAGAGGACAAGGGTGCAAAGCAGAGGGGTGAAGGGTGCAAGGCAGAGAGGAGAAGGGTGCAAGGTAGAAAAGGGTGCAAGGCGGAGGGGAGAAGGGTGCGAGACAGAGAGGAGAAGGGTGCAAGGCAGAGGGGTGAAGGGTGCAAGGGTGCAAGGCTGAGAGGAGAAGGGTGCAAGGTAGACAGGAGAAGGGTGCAAGGCAGAGGGGTGAAGGGTGCAAGGCAGAGGGATGAAGGGTGCAAGGCAGAGTGGAGAAGGGTGCAAGGTAGAGAAGGGTGCAAGGTGGAAGGGGAGAAGAGTGCAAGGCAGAGAGCAGAAGGGTGCAAGGCGGAGAGGAGAAGGGTGCAAGGCAGAGGGAAGAAGGGTGCAAGGCAGAGGAAAGAAGGGTGCAAGGCAGAGGAAAGAAGGGTGCAAGGCAGAGAGGAGAAGGGTGCAAGGCAAAGAGGAGAAGGGTGCAAGGCAGAGCGGTGAAGGGTGCAAGGCAGAGAGGAGAAGGGTGCAAGGTAGAGCGAAGGGTGCAAGGCAGAGGGGAAACTGGTGCAATGGGGAGGGGGAGGGGGAGAAGGGTGCAAGGCGAAGGGGAGAAGGGTGCAAGGCAGAGGGGAGAAGGGTGCAAGGCAGAGAGGAGAAGGGTGCAAGGCAGAGAGGAGAAGGGTGCAAGGCAGAGGGGTGAAGGATGCAAGGCAGAGAGGAGAAGGGTGCAAGGTAGAAAAGGGTGCAAGGTGGAGGGGAGAAGGGTGCAAGACAGAGAGGAGAAGGGTGCAAGTCAGAGGGGTGAAGGGTGCAAGGCAGAAAGGAGAAGGGTGCAAGGTAGACAGGAGAAGGGTGCAAGGCAGATTGGTGAAGGGTGCAAGGCAGAGGGGTTAACGGTGCAAGGCAGAGCGGAGAAGGGTGGAAGGTAGAGAAGGGTGCAGGGCGGAGGGGGAGAAGAGTTCAAGGAAGAGGGGAGAAGGTTGCAAGGCTGAGGGGTGAACGGTGCAAGGCAGAGAGGAGAAGGGTGCAAGGCAGAGAGGAGAAGGGTGCAGGGCAGAGGGAAGAAGGGTGCAAGGCAGAGGGAAGAAGGGTGCAAGGTAGAGAGGAGAAGGGTGCAAGGCAGAGAGGGGAAGGGTGCAAGGCAGAGAGGAGAAGGGTGCAAGGCAGAGCGGTGAAGGGTGCAAGGCAGAGCGGTGAAGGGTGCAAGGCAGAGAGGAGAAGGGTGCAAGGTAGAGAAGGGTGCAAGGCGGAGGGGCGAAGGGTGCAAGGCAGAGGGGAGACTGGTGCAATGGGTAGAGGGCGAAGGGTGCAAGGCGAAGGGGAGAAGGGTGCAAGGCAGAGGGGAGAAGGGTGCAAGGCAGATGGGAGAAGGTTTATTGTGTATAAAAATTAGATACAACTATCCATTCTAGAGGAACGTAGCACTCCTGAGTTGGAAATATTAATTTTTAAGATTGAAACTTCATGTAGAATGAGTCGGAAAGGGGCACTAGTCTATCGCCCCCCTGGCTCATGTGCCAAATTCTCCACCACATTGCTGGAAGCGCTGGCCAGCCATGTTAATCTGGGAAGTAATTTTTTACTCCTTGGCGATTTTAATGTCCACAGTGAAATTATAGAATGTGTCGAGGTGCAATCCCTGCTGTCTGACTTGGCACTATTGGGTCTTACACAGATTAACAGTGGACCAACACATTTGACAGGGCATACCCTGGACCTTATCTTTTCGACTACACCAAATGCCATTAACTGTCCCCCCACCCCATACAAGTGAGCTGGACAGATCACTACATTATGGAATTCCATACCTCTAGGCCAGAGAAACCCCAAAAACAAATAGTGACATTACCCAACACACGGAGACCATGGCATAAGATCCACCCGGATACCTTCCAGGAAGGGTTCATTGAGCCCTCTGTATGCTCCACGGATGGAGTGGACAGTGCCCTAGCCAAATTTGACCAAGCTATGCAGATAGCAGTGGATAAAATTGCCCCCATGAAAACCTTCAAAACTCGCCCAGCTCAGAAGCAGGAAGTGTGGTTTTCGGAGCATTTACATTCTTTAAAACGGGCAGCCAGGAAACTGGAAAAAGTATGGAGAACATCCCATAGAGAAGATGACAGGAATCTCTATCGGTCGGCCCTTTCCATTTACCATAAAGCTATTCGATTGGCACGCAAGACTCACATTGCGTCCCTCCTATCATCTGCAGGAAATGCCCCTAGAGTGCTGTACCAAGTTCTGCAGTCCTTTGTTAAGCCAGCAGCCTGTGAAAGTCTTGAGCTGACATCCCAGCAATTATGTGACGAAGTAGCACAGTTCTTCACCAGTAAGATTGACAGGATCTATGATAACATCACCAAGGCTAATCTATCCGCCACAGGAGGTGTGGAAATGTCACACATCCCAACTAAATCCTCCTCAAGCTCCCTTAGTACATTCCCTCCAATTTCTTTAGATGAGGTAGATGGCTACACTAATCAAATTAAAAGTGGAAGCCCACTGGACATTATTCCAGCAAGAATAATGCCAATTGTTGGGAATATACTGGGTCCTGGCATCCAGAGAATGGTGAATCTTTCACTGACAAATGGTCAGGTGCCTAGAGAATGGAAGAGAGCATCGATCAGACCGATCAGGAAAAACTCTACCATTCCATGGACAGATCTGTCTAATCTAAGACGGATATCTTTACTCCCTTTTATGGGAAAATTAGCTGAAAAACACGTAAATAGGCACTTACCTAATTTTCTGGAGCAGACCAATTGCTTGGATCATTCCCAGTTTGGCTTCAGGCCCAAACATGGCACGGAGACCGCGTTACTATCAGTAACAGATGATCTTCATAGATATCAAGATAGAGGCTTCTCTGTTGTTCTGGTGCTGCTAGATCTGCCAGCAGCGTTCGATACTGTTTCTCACAGTATCTTACTCGAACGATCTGCTGACATTGGGCTGAAGAACACAGCCTTAGCCTGGCTAAAAGGCTATCTATCCAACCGGACCCAGACGGTTAGCATGGGTACATTTCGTTCAGCTGAAATGAAGATTACCAAGGGGGTGCCACAGGGCTCATGTTTGAGCCCGACTCTTTTTAACATCTACGTGGCCCCCCTGGCAAATATCCTGAGAGAGTTTGGTTTCATCCCCGTATCTTACGCGGATGATACCCAGCTACTGTACCCTTTCAGGCATCTCACGAACGAAATGAAGGTCTCTTTCTCCAATGGCATGAAGGCAGTAGCCAAATGGATGTCATCAAACTACCTTCAATGCAATGTGGGGAAGACTGAGGTCCTGCTGCTTGGAGAAGCTAAGATCTTATGGACCCCAGATTGGTGGCCGCAGGATCTTGGGCCAGTACCTGAACCCAAACTGGTCGTGAAAAACTTGGGGGTGCGCCTGGATCGAGATCTCTCCCTGAAGCAACATGCCAACTCAGTGGTGGGCACTTGTTTTCATGTGATCGGCCTTCTACGTAAAGTTTTTCCCTTATTACCGGATGCCACCAGAAAAACTTTGGTGCAGGCCCTGATCCTTAGTCGTTTAGACTATTGTAATGGGCTCCTGCTGTCAGCTAACGAGGGAGTCAAAGCTAAACTCCAGGTTGTGCAGAACACAGCAGCAAGGCTGGTTCTAAATGCCCCTCCAAGAACGCCATTTAAACCACTCTTGGCTAAACTACATTGGTTCCCCGTCCGGAAAAGGGTGATATTTAAGATCTGTTGCCTTATCCACAAGAGCTTAAATGAATTAGGGCCAACACATTGGGCAGACAAATTTGTAGCGTACACTCCGGTGCGATCTCTCAGATCCAGTAACCAGCTGCTTCTAACAGTGCCAGCAGTTAAAAAAGTAAGGCAGGGTGGAAGGGCTCTGTCCGTAGCCGGTCCCACCTTGTGGAATGGATTACACCTGGCACTTAGGAAATGTATAGAACACCTAAGTTTCAGGAAACAACTTAAGACCTTTTTGTTTCAATCATAAATCATAAATCATTTCCTCTGGACTCGCAGAAAACGCTATCTAGGTCATAGGCGCAGAGATACTCCTCCGGGAGTCGATTCCTAGCGCGGTACAAACCTGTAAAAAAAAAAAAAAGGCAGGGAGGAGAAGAGTGCAAGGCAGAGGGGAGAAGTGTGCAAGGATGTGAGGAGAAGGGTGAAAGGTAGAGAGGAGAAGGGTGCAAGGTAGAAAAGGGTGCTAGGCAGAGGGGGAGAAGGGTGCAAGGCAGAGAGGAGAAGGGTGCAAGGCAGAGAGGAGAAGGGTGCAAGGCAGGGGGGAGAAGGGTGCAAGGCAGGGGGGAGAAGGGTGCAAGGCAGAGGGGAGAAGGGTGCAAGGCAGAGGGGGGAGAAGTGTGCAAGGCAGAGGGGAGAAGGGTTCAAGGCAGAGGGGAGAAGGGTGCAAGGCAGAGGGGAGAAGGCTGTAAGGTAGAGAAGGGTACAAGGCAGAGGGGAGAAGGGTGCAAAGCAGAGAGGAGAAGGGTGCAAGGTATAGAAGGGTGCAAGGCAGAGGGGGAGAAGGGCGCAAGGCAGAGAGGAGAAGGGTCAAGGTAGAGAAGGGTGCAAGGCGGAGGGGGAGAAGATTGCAAGGCAGAGGGGAGAAGGGTGCAAGTCAGAGGGGAGAAGGGTGCAAGGTGGAGGGGGAGAAGGGTGCAAGGCAGAGAGGAGAAGGGTGCGATGTGGAGGGGGAGAAGGGTGCAAGGCAGAGAGGAGAAGGGTGCGAGGTAGAGAAGGGTGCAAGGTAGAGGCGGAGAAGTGTGCAAGGCAGAGGGGAGAAGGGTGCAAGGCAGAGGGGAGAAGGGCGCTAGGCAGAGGGGAGAAGGGAGCTAGGGAGAAGGGTGCCAGGCAGAGAGGAGAAGGGTGCTAGGTAGAGAAGGGTGCAAGGCGGAGGGGTAGAAGGGTGCAAGGGGGAGGGGGAGAAGTGTGCAAGTGGGAGGGAAGAAGGGTGCAAGGCAGAAGAGAGAGGGGTGCAAGGTCGAGGGGAGAAGGGTGCAAGGCAGAGAGGAGAAGGGTGCAAGGCAGAGGGGAGAAGGGTGCAAGGCAGAGGGGAGAAGGGTGCAAGGCGGAGGAGGCGAAGGGTGCAAGGCAGAGGGGGAGAAGGGTCCAAGGCAGAGGGGGAGAAGGGTGCAAGGCGGAGAAAGGTGCAAGGTAGAAGGGGAGAAGGGTGCAAGGCGGAGGGGGAGAAGGGTGCAGCGCAGGGTGAGAAGGGTGCAAGGTGTAGTGGGAGAAGGCTGCAAGGCAGAGAGAAGAAGGGTGCAAGGTTGAGAAGGGCGCAAGGCGGAGGGGAGTAGGGTACAAGGGGGAGCGGGAGAAGGGTGCAAAAGGAGGGCGAGAAGGGTGCAAGGCAGAGGGGAGAAGGGTGCATGGTGGATGGTGATGAAGTTCAAAATTTGCCCCCCCCTCCCTGGAAACATTTCTGCAGACGCCGTAGCTAGAGGGGGTGGGGGGTGGTCTGCTTCGGGCGGCAAATGTTTTTGGGGAGGCAGCCTCCCCTTGCTATCACTTGCCGTCTCAGAGCGGCAAGAGGAAGCGGATGCTTGCCAGCAAACCCCCCCCACACACTCTTCACTGACTGCAACCGCCGCGGGCAGCAAATGCAGAGATCGCCACGGGCGCCCATAGGGCTAGCTACGTGGCGCCCATAGGGCTAGCTAAGTCACTGCTCTACCTCCACTGCATCAGTCCTCCACACATGCTCCTGTAGAATTCTATCCGGCATGCCCACACTCCAAATTGTGGGCCAGTACCATAGACTTCATTTTGGAATATGTAGCATCACTTTACTTAAGTACCAATTCATTAAGCTTCTAAAGCACTCCTTCCCTTTGGGTGTCTTCAGCACTTTCTCAACTCAGATTCCTGTAACTGTTGCTTTGGGCATCTCCGCTACCTCTCCATTTAAGTACACAAAGGACCAGTTACTTACCTTGCGTAACGCTTTATCTGGTGGAGACATGATCTAGCCGCAAATTCCTTACCTTTGAATTTCCCAGCCACCAGGTTGGATCTGGCAGACGTTTCTTCGAGCAATACCCTTGTGTAGCAGTAGGTGGCATCGGTCAGCTCATCACGTCATTGGTGTTGTCCGTGCCGGAGGTGAAGTTAGCGTCACATATGTCAATGCCACTTCGGCACGCTAACTTCAGTTACTTTTCACGACTGTCCACACCAAGAGCGTAGAGCCATCAAGTGCACCGACAGAGGTGTGTTTAGAACAACTAGGTCCCTGAAAGGGATCAACCCTGACCCTAAAAACCTGTCTGCAGTGTGGGGAGGATGGGTGGGTTGGTAAGGAATAGATCAAGGGCTAGATGTAGGTGGAATAGATTTACCGATTTTTAATTACCGAATTTTACCGATTCGGTAATAAAAAATCGGTAAAACTAAGGGGTGGGTATGTAGGTATTCCAGATGTGCTGGAATACCGAATCGGAAGAATTCGGTATTTACCGATTCGGTAAATACCAAATCGGTAATGCCCATTCATTCCTATGGGCTTTGAAGCCCATAGGAATGAATGGGCATTACCGATTCGGTATTTACCGAATCGGTAAATACCGAATTTCACAAGGGTGCAGGGGGTGTCACTTTGACACCCTCTGGCACCCCAAAAATAGGCATGTGCGCCATGTGGCACACAGACATGCCCTAAGGGCATGTCTGTCTGTCACATGGCTAGGTGTGCATGCACACATGTGCATGCACACCTGAATTCGGTATTTTAACACCCAATTGGATTGGGTGGTAAAATACCGAATTTGTAGGGCCTTTGGGACTCAGAAGAGTCCCACCTACATCTGGGAATTACCGAATAGGTAAAAATACCGATTCGGTATTTTACAGATTCTGTAAATTTACTGATTCTGTAAGTTTACAGAATCTGTAAAATCTGGCCTCCTACATCTCAAGATGCCAAATGCCGGTCGGAAACGGTCGAATTCGGCCGTTTCCGACCGGTATTTGCCACCTATATCGGGCCCCAAGTCTCTGCCAAATAAGGACCTACCAAAGGTAAGTAACTTGTCCATCTGATAGACACATCTAGCCTCAGTTAACTTACCTTTGAATAGATACTCAAGCAATACCATCCTCGGAGGTTGACCAGGAAGTCCTGCAGGACAGAGTGGCCAAAAAGTCCATCCCTTCTAACTTGACTGTCCAGGCACTAGAGTTTGGTGAACATGTGCAGGGATGCCCACGTTGCTGCCTGGCAAATGTCAAGAACTGGAACTCCATATTGCCTTAGCTCTGGTGGAATGACCTGTTACGCTTTCAAGAAGCTGTTTCTTGGCCAGAGCGTAGCAAATTTTGATGCAGAAGATGTCCCATCACAGGAAATTCCTCTTCTGCACCTCACAACCTTTCTTGGATCCAACGTACCTCACACAGAGTTGGTTGTCCACCAGGAACTCCCTACTGAGGTTATGGTGGAATGACAATGCTCTTTTTGGGTCCAAACGGAGTCGCTCCTCCTCCTTAGAGGGGTGCGGAGGAGCTTAGAAAGTGGGCAAGGTAACGGATTGCCCCATATGGAATGGTGTTACCCCTTTTGGTATGAAAGAGGCCCTAGTACGAAGCACCAACTTATCAGGGAAGATGGTCAGGTAAGGAGGCTTGGATGACAGAGCCTGCAATTCGCTCACCCTCCTTGCAGAATTGATTGCCACTGAGAAGGCTGTTTTGATGGTGAGCAGTTGAAGAGAGCAGTTGTGCGACGGGAGTACCCATCAGGAAAGTAAGAACCAGATTAAGGTCCCACTGACACATGATGAATGGGGCAGGTGGGAACATATGTACAAGCCCCTTAAGAAATCGATTTACAATAGGGGATTTAAATAAAGAGGGTTGGTCTGGCAACCTCAAGAAGGCAGACAAGGCTGAAAGGCATCCTATGAGAGTGCCTAGAGCAAAGCCCTGCTGGGAAAGGGCCAAAATAAACAACAAGACTTGAGAGAGGGGACCAGAAAGAGGATCAATAGATCTTTCTGTACAATATTTTACAGATTTGTTCCACCAACAGGAGTATGCTGTCTTGGTAGAGGGACGCCTGGTTGCCAAAATAACATTTCAGACTTCAGGAGGAAGATTGAATGCTATCAACTGCCGCCACTCAATCTCCATGCAAGAAGGCGTAGAGTTGACAGGTTGGGTGGAGGAGCCTCCCCTGCTGCTGGGACATTAGATCCTCCTGAGGGGCAGCCTGTTAGGAGGATCGATGCTCAATTGCAGACGCTCACGATACCAAACTCTCCATGCACAGTTCGGAGCCACAAGAATGACTTGGGCTCAGTCACTCCTGATCTTCTTGAGCACTCTGGGAAAGAGTGGTATGGGCTTAAAGGCATATAGCAGGCCTGAGCTCCACTCGAGACGAAGAGAGTCTCCGAGCAACAGCTGACCTGAAAACTCCAATGTGCAAAACTGCTGACATTGCGCATTTTTGGTGGAAGTGAACAGATCTCACATGGGCTCTCTCCACCACTGAAAGAGACCTTGTGCCCCCTCTGGATGGAGACGTCAATTGTGATCCGCTAGGCATTAATGGCTGAGTTTGTCCACCCTGGTGTTCAGGGACCCTGCCAGGCGCTGAACCAGCAGGGATATGCCCTGCTGTTCCAGCCATGTCCAGAGAGACATAGGGCCTCTTGACAGGGTCCACCTGCCCCGTTTTTTGCAGTGCACATGGCAGTGTTGTCCATGAACACATGTACCAGCTTTCCCTTGGTGGAAGGCAAAAAGCTTTCAATGCCAAGCAAATCGCTCGGACCACCAGCAAGTTGAGGTGGACTCCGGAGACCAGAGAACTCTGATCTCCACCTCTCCCAGATGACCACCTGTAGGAAGGTGGCTCTGTATATACTATACCAAAGTAAGATACAGTGGGCGCAGAGTCCAGTGAATCCCTAGAGCCTTACAGAGGCTCAAGTAGATAATACTAAATGCTCTATTTGTTGTAGTGTGGTCGAGCAATTAGGCTTATCAGAGGGCAGTGTTAAGCATTTATTGTACACACTCAGGCAAGAAATGGTTGCACACAAAGACTGAATCCAGACCAATTGTTTTGTATACAATGTTATTACTTTGTTACTTTAGTTTTAGACCTAAGAGGAACTGAGTTGCAGGTAAGTAATAGTTTAAAAGTAGCAATACTTTTCAAATGCAGTTTGGAATTGTTTTGCAAGCAGTAGAACATGCTTTACAGTATTTGAAATACCTTGTAAAATCAGTTTAGCATAATAAAACTTTGCAGTAGAAAACAGACATACTTTTGTATGGAATAGGTTTGTAATGCAATGCAATCCTACGGAAGGAAACAGTGTTAAGCATCAGCAGATAAGTAATCGACTTACAGTTCTAGTCTTCAGGGGTTTGGACTCACGCTGGGCAAGGGTCGGTTGAAGGGAGGTACTGCATGCACCACCAGCGGCAATGGGGCAGCCGGGTGCAGAGGTCACTGGGCCCAATGTTAGTCAATGGAGAATGGGGGTACCTCGAAGAGGCATGGTTTGCAGGTTAAGTACCCGTAGTTTCAGGGTTCAGGCCCCAGGGGTTTAAGATCAGCGCAGAGTGGGCCATAAGGCAGCACCAAAGCTACAGCACCAGCAGCACAGGCAGACCGGGTGCAGGGTGCAAATTCAGTGTTGGACGCCCAATCCGTTTCAATGTGGAATCTCGGTTGCACAAAGATGCTGCAGGCTTGGGCCAGGAGGCTGGTTGAAGGTGACCACCGGCAGGAAAGTTGGAGAGTTGAGGGACACCTGGGTACCTTTGGCTGGGCTCCCAAAAGTCGGGGGCTTAGTATGCAATGGTGCCTTTTGGTGTCTGATTTACGTTACCGGGAGCTGCTCGGGGTCGGGGGACCCTTCAGGTTGAGGCTGCAGGCAACTTCGTGGGGTCCAGGAGAGGTCAGCCACCAATGGAGACGAGGTCAGGATCACTGGGGGAAACTTCACAGGACATTTAAGCCACTCGAACTTGTGCCGTGTGTAGGAGAGTGGGGTCTTCAATCCTATGGTCACCCCTGATTTTTGCTTTTTGGTTCCCTGGCTGTGGGCCTGCTAATCAGACCCACAGCCTAGCTGTTCTCTCTCTAAATTGTCTCACATGTACCTTAGGTGCATTTACCAATTGGTACTGGGCCACCTTATCAGTCCCTGTACAACATACCTTAGGTATCCAGGGCATAGGTGTACCCAGGGCCTACCAGGGGCTGCAGCATGTATTATGCCACCCCTGGCTGGCCATCCAAATCTGACACAACTGGCTGCACGACAGCTGGGGCAAGGTGGTGTAATCACCCTTTGCTTTAGATATAGTATCCCTATATCTAACCCTAAAATGGACACATATATTCCTATCAGTCACTCCTATGGCAGGCCTTAACAATCCTGAAGGCAGAGTGCTTGGAATTATGTGAGATGGTGCTCTGGCATGAGCTGAGCCCGTTTGCAGCTTGCGGAACCAAGTCCTAATAGCTGTTCCATGATAACGCGTACCATATACTCTTAAGTGCATTATAATCCTTGCGGTTATTTGCCAACTCTGGTATCGCTTTATCAAAACATGTCGAGTAAGGTGTCATACGAATTGGAATACTAACCCCTCGCCAATTTTGGCGACGGGGTTAGCATTCTACCCTTCTAGAGGGACACGACATGAATGTAACTGTGAACCCCGGTTAAAGTTAACTCGAGCCTCAGCATCACAAAATGGATGCTGCCACCACAGACACAAGTCTGACCTCCTGCTGCTGGGAGTCTTTCCAGCGAGGAGAGCTCGGACAAAGGGTTTCCTGTCAGGGGCGGTGCTAGCACCATCCCAGACAGGGTTTTGTGTATCCCAGGTAGGCAGGGCTGAGAGGAAGGTAACTGCAAGTGAAACCCCGGTGCTCACTGTGCATATGCCGGCTCAAACCAGTTCCAGGGGCACCCCAGCCCCTGAGCTGGGGAAAGTCCAGACAAGGGAGAGGGGTGTAACCACCCCCCTCCTGGTCCCACCCATGGGCAGGACCTAGTCGCGTGCCATCCCCTTTTCTTAGAATAAAGGTAGGAGCGGGCCCCCTTCCCAAATTAGATCATCCTGATTCTTGAACGACTTTCTATGAAAGGAACTCTTGACTTTCTTTGAGGACTCTCCCTTGTGGCTAAGGAGTAGCCACCCTGCACCCGCAGGCACCACCTAAGCATCGCGGTTTGCTGCATGTCCATCCTCCGGATCAAGACTGACCAGGTCGACGAGACCCGGATTCCCTGGCATCTCTGACCTCTACCTGCATCATCAGCCGAGCTGAGATTCGTGGGTGTGACGAGACCTGAGGGACCGGCCATCTTCTGAAACTGCACGATGCTTAACCAGCACGACCGCTGAGGGATCCTCAAGTGAGTGCACTGGGGTTTGAGAAGCCCCAACCCTGAGCAGCTCCAGCACCGAAGTCCAACCCCCCAGCATCCACGAGATCTGCGTGGGGCCCTTCTGCTCTTTGCTGCTCACCTCGTTGTCCGGTCACTGGCCCGTTGGCTAGTGACCCTCCTGATGATGTACCACGACGATTTCACTGCTGGTCTGGTTGCTCCAGACTGGCCCTTGCTCCCCTCCAAAAGAGGAGCTCCCCGGACCCTCCTGGTCCACTCCAGACGCCATCTTGACTTCACCGCGTGGGCTTGCCTTTGCCAAGGTTTGTTGCCCCCATCTTGTGTCCAGCATCGCCGACAGCAGACACCTGCGTGGGACAGCTCGCACCTCTAGCCTGGTCGCCGACAACGCCTCCTAGCCCGTGTGACTGCAGAGTCCAGCGTCGCCCACTCACCTGGTCGAGGTGACTTCATCCGATGCCATCCTGGTGCCCACACAATCACTGGCTAGTGATTAAGAACTGAGTCCCCTCTGCTTTCAGGTCGTCTCCATCACCGATCCAGGCTTGGATCACATCGAACATCTTCACTGGTCGCCTGCCAGCAACAACTTCTTTCAGGCTCCATAGACTACAACGAGGATTCCTGACGTCTTTTGAACCCTATGCAGCTGCAGCCCCTGGGCTAGGTAATTCGAGCATTTCGGTGCTCCAACGCAGGTTCACTATCTTAGTGTCCAGATCCTTTTTCGTTTTAAGTCTACCTAGTCGGATTCGTCCGAAAACAGTGACTTTAGAAATACTAGCCTCCATAGACTTTGTCCCGCATCCCGCGTGAGAGTGCACACTCTGCACCCGATCTCCCTAGGCCTCCTGCTCCTAACCTTAGTGTTTAGTAGTGTAGTCCTAGCGATCCTGAAGCCTCTGGATCTTGTTACTTACCTGCTAGTATTTCGCATTCCACTTTTAGTGTATATGGTTTGTCGTGCCCCTCGGGCATTTGTGTAAATTGTGCAACTTGAAGTATTTTCGTAAGAGTTTTGTATTGTGCTTAGCTCCCTGACTCATAAAGAGTTCAGGGTAGACTTGTTATAAATAAATATCCTTTATTTTTCATAACAACTTGTGTGGTGTCCTTTCACTTGGTGTTCAAGGGGTATATGTGACGGTGAAACAGCTGGCTTAACACGCCCTCTAGAGTTTAGCCTAAAGACTGCTTTTGTCCACGCTACTAGGATAGCTGGTCTACAAGGTTGACTTACAACCAATCATCAATAAGGGTCGTTTGGTATGATACGCAGTGATCACTAGAATAGTGAGCACTATATATCAGGCCAACTTCTCACATTGGTGAGCAGCGGTTGGGATTTGAGCTTGCTGTTGTTTTACCTCGCACATATCCTAAGAATATCATTTGAAAGATCACATAAGTACCCAGGTACATATAACTTAGCTTAGAATACTCTGAGTTCTACTGAACCAGCTGTTGTAGTGTAACAGGGCTTAGAACACCCTGACTACAACTCCTAGCAAGGGATCAGTAGGCAAACAAATAGTGTAGGTAAGTGCACCACTTACACCTTACTAGAAAGCATGTCTGACCAAGGAGAGTCTTCACAGACTCCCCTAGTGGTCATTGACCCTCCACAGGCCATGTCAAGATATGCAGATATGCAGCTCTTAGCTTCCACGAGATGAGACAACTGTGTACCTCCAGGAAGCTGAAACAGGGTTCTAACCCTACCATCCCATTTCTGATAGGTCTCTTAGAGACTTATGATGCCAGAAGGGCTTCTAACACAGGCCCCTCTAATCCAGATGGGAGTATGCCCCCCTTAGAGGGAACCCTTAGGGACCCTGACCTCAACCTCAATGGAACAGGAAGTGAAGAGGAGGAAGAGGACCAGGAGTTGTCAGGGGATGAGGCAGACAAAGGTCAGGTAGTAGTCAGTAGGCTCACCAGGACCAACTTAAGCATACATGAGAATGGAACTGGGGGACACCCAGGCCCACTCTCAGGCAGGCTTAACATTGGGAATAGACGAGTTAGATCTCATTCCAGAGGCTCTAACAGATCTATTCATACCAATGGCTCTCAGGCATCTTCTCACAGAGGGATGACATTCCCTCAGAGAAGAGAGCATGAAGCTAAGATGAGGGAAGTCAATCTGAGGATTGAGAGGGAAGAACTTGCCCTTGCCAAAGAGAGACTTGCCTTTGCCAGAGAGCAGAAATTGAGTGGGGCAGCATTATCCCTAGAGATAAGGACAGGAGTTTTGATACTAGACACCTGAGTAAAATAGTGCCCCCCTTTAAACAAGGGGATGACATCCACAAATGGATGACTGCTTTGGAGAGGGCCTGCACTGTCCAGTGCATCCCCCAGAGTCAGTGGGCAGCTATTCTGTGGCTCTCCTTTGAAGGCAAAGGTAGAGATAAGCTCCTCACTACTAGAGCTGAGGATGCTAACAATTACCAAGTCCTGAAGAATACACTGATTGATGGGTTTGGCCTAACAACTGAGCAGTACAGGTTGCTGTTCAGAGATACGTAGAAAATTCAGTCTCAGGATTGGGCTGACTTTGTAGATTGTGCCACTAAGGCTTTTGAAGGCTGGTTACTGGGAAGTAAAGTTACTGATTATACAGGATTGTATAACCTAATTATGAGAGAACAAATCTTAAGTAATTGTCAAAATCAGTTGTTGCATCAGCACCCTATTGACTCAGATCTGACCTCTCCCCAAGAATTGGGAAAGAAGGCAGACAGATGGGTCAGGACAAGGGTCAAGCAGCAGAACCAGAACCAGAACCAGGGTGGTGGCCAGAAGAAAGCAGACCAGAAGGGTAATGAGAGTAAACAAAATGACCAGAAGTCTTCAACAGGGCCCCAACAATCTAAGGAGGGTGGGTCCCAGAACTCCCAGAAAAAGAAGAACAATGGTCAGAAGAAACCATGGTGCCAATACTGTAAAAGTAATACTCACTGGTTTAGTGAGTGCACCAAGAAAGGCCCAGCTCCTACCACTACTGCCCCTAAGGCACCTGCAACCCCTAGTTCAGTTATTAGTGGTAGTGTTCCCCCTAAGACTTTAGTGGGTTTGACACTGGTATCTGAGGCAGGCTTTGACCTAGTCAGAGTACCTACCCAGGCTGTTCTTGTTTGTACTGGGGACATGGATTTGACCCCTACAATAAGTCCCAGTACTCTGGGCAAGTATAGACAGACACCTTTGATCAATGGAAAATTGGCTCAGGCCTACAGGGACACTTGTGCCAGTGTCACTATGGTGACACCAAACTTAGTGGACCCTGATCAGGTAATACTAGGTTCAGACTACCTAGTGACCAACGCTAGCAATGTCACTACCACCCATAGTATTGCACTTGTTAATTTCTCCTGGGGAGGGGTAAATGGCCTCAAAAGGGTTGTTGTTAGTTCAGACCTCCCAGTGGACTGTCTTTTGGGCAATGATTTGGAATCCTCCGTATGGTCAGATGTGGAGTATAGGACTCATGTGGAAATGTTAGGTTTGTCAGCACATGTCCTTGCTGTGATGAGGTCACAGGCCAAGAAATGCCCAGCTGAACTAGTGCTGGATCCTGGAACAATGGACCAGACACTCACCAAGAGAAAGAACAGTAGGGTCAAGGCAGTGCCTTCCCCCTTGCCTCAAGGAGAGGATCAGCTCTCACAGGAGACTGACCCAAAGACCCCAGAAGGAACTGTCCTAGAAGAACTTGAGCCTGAGCAGGTTGAGTTTCTTGGGACAGGGGGACCTTCCAGGGCAGACTTGAGACAAGCACAATTAGACTGTTCCTCTCTGGAATCCCTCAGACAGCAAGCTGCTGCTGAGGCTGCAGGGAATGCCACAGGTGCCCATAAAGTGTATTGGGAAGATGGACTCCTTTACTCTGAGGCAAGAGACCCCAAGCCTGGTGCTACCAGGAGGCTGGTCATCCCCTTGTCTCTGAGAGGTTTCCTCCTCACCTTAGCCCATGAAATTCCCCTTGCAGGTCACTTAGGCCAGAACAAGACTTGGGACAGGCTTGCCCCACACCTTCACTGGCCTCATATGTCTGACGACCCTAAAGAGTTTTGTCGCTCATGTGTCCCCTGTCAGGCCAGTGGCAAATCAGGTGGCACAACAAAGGCCCCCCTTATACCACTACCTGTGGTGGGGGTACCCTTTGAAAGAGTGAAGATTGACATTGTTGGACCAATATACCCCCCAACAGCATCTGGGCACAGATTTATACTGGTGGTAGTGGATCATGCCACCAGGTATCCAGAAGCTATTCCCCTTAGGACCACTACAGCTACTGTTGTGGCCAGGGCCCTACTTGGAGTTTTCTCCAGAGTGGGGTTTCCTAAGGAGGTTGTCTCTGACAGAGGTGCAAACTTCATGTCAGGATACTTGACTGCTATGTGGAAGGAGTGTGGTGTCAACTACAAGTTCACCCCCCCCTATCATCCACAATGCAATGGGCTTGTTGAAAGGTTCAACAAGACCCTAAAAGGGATGATAAAAGAGTTACCTGAAAAGCTTAGGCGAAGATGGGACATCTTTTACCCTGCCTTCTGTTTGCTTACAGAGAGGTCCCACAGAAGGGGGTTGGCTACAGCCCTTTTGAACTTCTCTTTGGGCATCCTGTAAGAGGACCCCTGTGTCTTGTGAAGGAAGGATGGGAGTTACCTCTCAAAAAGCCTAAACAGGACATAGTGGACTATGTACTTGGTCTCCGCTCCAGGATGGCAGAGTACATGGAGAAGGCATCTAAAAACCTTGAGGCCAGCCAAGAACTCCAAAAAGCTTGGCATGGCCAAAAGGCTGACCTGACTGTGTATCACCCAGGACAGAAGATGTGGGTGTTGGAGCCAGTGGCCCCAGCAGCTCTCCAAGACAAGTGGTCTGGACCCCATACCATTATTGAGCGGAAGGGAGAGGTCACCTACCTGGTGGACCTTGGAACTCCCAGGAGCCCTCACAGAGTACTTCATGTGAACAGGCTCAAGGCATTTGTCAACAAGGAAGACATGGGCTTGCTCATGGCTACAGATGAGGGACAGGAGGAAGAGAGTGACCCTCTCCCAGACCTGCTCACTCAGAACCCTGATGATGGGTCAGTAGATGGTGTAGTCTTTTCTGACAGCCTCTCTGAGCATCATCAAGAGGATTGTAAACAGGTTCTTCAATCCTTTAGACAAATGTTCTCTCTGACACCCAGTCAGACAAACTGGTGCACCCATGAGGTGGACACTGGTGACAGTCTGCCTATAAAGAGTAAAATCTACAGGCAACCTGACCACGTCAGGGACTGTATCAAACAAGAAGTACAGAACATGTTGGAATTGGGAGTCATTGAACCCTCAGAGAGCCCTTGGGCTGGTCCTGTATTTCTAGTGCCTAAACCTCACACCCAAGATGGTAAGAGAGAGATGAGGTTTTGCGTAGACTACAGGGATCTCAATGCTGTCACTAAGACAGATGCCCATCCAATACCAAGAGCAGATGAGCTCATTGACAGATTGGCTTCTGCCAAGTTCTTGAGCACATTTGACCTGACAGCTGGCTATTGGCAAATCAGGTTAGCTGAGGATGCCAAGGCCAAGACAGCATTTTCTACCCCAGGAGGTCATTACCAGTTTGTGGTGATGCCCTTTGGTTTGAAAAATGCACCTGCCACTTTTCAAAGGTTGGTGAACCAAGTTCTCTCTGGGCTGGATGACTTCTGTGCAGCATATCTAGATGATATTGCTGTCTTTAGCTCCACCTGGGAGGATCACCTGATCCACCTGAGGAAAGTTTTAGAGGCCCTGCAAAAGGCAGGCCTCACTATCAAGGCTACCAAGTGCCAGATAGGGCAGAGTCAAGTTGCATACTTGGGCCACCTTGTAGGTGGAGGCCAGGTTCAACCTTTGGAGAGCAAGATGCAGGCCATAAAGGACTGGGCTCCTCCAACCACCCAGACACAGGTCAGAGCTTTCTTGGGCCTGTCTGGTTACTATAGTAAATTTGTCAGAAATGATGGACCATTGTGACTCCACTTAATGACCTGACAAGTAAAAAAATGCCAAAGAAAGTTCAGTGGACAGTTAGATGTCAGGAGGCATTCGATGACCTAAAGCAGGCCATGTGCACTGCGCCTATTCTCAAGAGTCCAGACTACTCCAAGCCATTCATTGTCCAAACAGATGCTTCTGAGTTGGGTGTGGGAGCTGTTCTTTCTCAACTGAATATTGATGGTCATGACCAGCCCATTGCTTTTATAAGTAGAAGGCTGACCCCTAGAGAGAAACGTTGGTTAGCTATAGAGAGGGAGGCCTTTGCTGTGGTTTGGGCCCTGAAGAAGTTGAGGCCATACTTGTTTGGCACTCACTTCAAGATTAAGACCGACCATAAGCCCCTCTTATGGCTAAATCAAATGAAGGGTGAAAATCCCAAACTTCTTAGGTGGTCCATTTCCCTACAGGGGATGGACTTTACAGTGGAGCACCGCCCAGGGACTGACCATGGTAATACAGATGGTCTCTCCCGGTACTTCCACTTAGAACAAGAAGACTCACCTGGTCAAGGTTAGTTTAATGTCCCTAAGTTTGTGGGGGGGTTATGTAGGAGATTGGGGTCTGCATTCCTATGGTCACCCCCGATTTTTGCTTTTTGCTTCACTGGTTTACAACTTTCCCTGGCTGTGGGCCTGCTAATCAGACCCACAGCCTAGCTGTTCTCTCTCTAAATTGTCTCACATGTACCTTAGGTGCATTTACCAATTGGTACTGGGCCACCTTATCAGTCTCTGTACAGCATACCTTAGGTATCCAGGGCATAGGTGTACCCAGGGCCTACCAGGGGCTGCAGCATGTATTATGCCACCCCTGGCTGGCCATCCAAATCTGACAACTGGCTGCACGACAGCTGGGGCAAGGTGGTGTAATCCCCCTTTGCTTTAGATATAGTATCCCTATATCTAACCCTAAAATGGACACATATATTCCTATCAGTCACTCCTATGGCAGGCCTTAACAATCCTGAAGTCAGAGTGCTTGGAATTATGTGAGATGGTGCTCTGGCATGAGCTGAGCCCGTTTGCAGCTTGCGGAACCAAGTCCTACTAGCTGTTCCATGATAACGCGTACCATATACTCTTAAGTGCATTATAATCCTCACAGTTATTTGCCAACTCTGGTATCGCTTTATCAAAACATGTCGAGTAAGGTGTCATACGAATTGGAATACTAACCCCTCGTCAATTCTGGCGACGGGGTTAGCATTCCACCCTTCTAGAGGGACACGACATGTATGTAACTGTGAACCCCGGTTAAAGTTAACTCGAGCCTCAGCATCACAAAATGGATGCTGCCACCACAGACACAAGTCTGACCTCCTGCTGCTGGGAGTCCTTCCAGTGAGGAGAGCTCAGACAAAGGGTTTCCTGTCAGGGGCGGTGCACCATCCCAGACAGGGTTTTGTGTATCCCAGGAAGGCAGGGCTGAGAGGAAGGTGACTGCAAGTGGCACCCCGGTGCTCACTGTGCATATGCCGGCTCAAACCAGTTCCAAGGGGCACCCTAGCCCTGAGCTGGGGAAAGTCCGGACAAGGGAGAGGGGTGTAACCACCCCCCTCCTGGTCCCACCCATGGGCAGGACCTAGTCGCGTGCCAGCCACTTTTCTTAGAATAAAGGTAGGAGCGGGCCCCCTTCCCAAATTAGATCATCCTGAATCTTGAACCACATTCTACGAAAGGAACTCTTGACTTTCTTTGAGGACTCTCCCTTGTGGCTAAGGAGTAGCCACCCTGCACCCGCAGGCACCACCTAAGCATCGTGGTTTGCTGCACGTCCATCCTCCGGATCAAGACTGACCAGCTCGACGAGACCCGGATTCCCTGGCATCTCTGACCTCTACCTGCATCATCAGCCCAGCTGAGATTCGTGGGCGTGACGAGACCTGAGGGACCGGCCATCTTCTGAAACTGCACGACGCTTAACCAGCACGACCGCCGAGGGATCCTCGAGTGAGTGCACTGGGGTTTGATAAGCCCCAACCCTGAGCAGCTCCAGCACCGAAGTCCAGCCCCCCAGCATCCACGAGATCTGCGTGGGGCCCTTCTGCTCTTTGCTGCTCACCGCATTGTCCGGTCACTGGCCCATTGGCTAGTGACCCTCCTGACGATGTACCACGACGATTTCACCGCTGGTCTGGTTGCTCCAGACTGGCCCTTGCTCCCCTCCAAAAGAGGAGCACCCCGGACCCTCCTGGTCCACTCCAGACGCCATCTTGACTTCACTGCGTGGGCTTGCCTTTGCCAAGGTTTGTTGCCCCCATCTTGGGTCCAGCATTGCCGACAGTAGACACCTGCGTGGGACAGCTCGCACCTCCAGCCTGGTTGCCGACAACGCCTCCTAACCCGTGTGACTGCAGAGCCCAGCGTCGCCCACTCACCTGGTCGAGGTGACTTCATCCGGTGCCATCCTGGTGCCCACACAATCACTGGCTAGTGATTAAGAACTGAGTCCCCTCTGCTTTCAGGTCGTCTCCATCACCGATCCAGGCTTGGATCGCATCGAACATCTTCACTGGTCGCCTGCCAGCAACTTCTTCTTTCAGGCTCCATAGACTACAACAAGGATGTCCGGATCTGCTCCACGGAACTCGATTGTAGCTTACAAGGGTCCACCTCCAAACGTCACAAGACCTCTAGTTTAATCACACAGAGGCCTTGAGCCATTAGGCGAGGGATAAATGAACCAGGAAGGGAAAGGGAGGGGACAGCTGGGAAAGGGATATACCTGTAACGACAAGAACATATACACTGCTATTAATACTTCATCAATCAGTCTACTCTCATTAAGTCTCGCTAATATGGGCCATAGGTACCTTATAAATCAGAAGAAACCAGCCGTGGTACAACACCGCAACCTCTCTTGGCACCCTATGTACCTACAGGGACACATAAACGTAGGTCAATGAGCAGTTACACCCATGAGACTCCATTACAGTAGGACTCAACCCCCTTACATCTAACATACCATAAAACGAATGCCAGAGAGTGGTAACTTGGAATCTGATAGGTAAGGTAATTCAGAAAAGAATATACACAACGATCCGTAGCCAAAACAGGAAATCCTCTCCTCCTTATTTGTAGAATCGGCAGTGCGTGGGAAGCAAGAACCACAGCACTCCGCTCTACTGTGCATAAGGTCGGCTTTAACACAAAGAAAGTTTGTAGTGAAACCATCCTGGAGTTACTTGTAAAGCTGCAACAGGAGCAAGTCAATGATTAGAGAAAACGATCCGTAGACAAAACAATAAACAGGCTCCTTAAGACGGGTGCAGAGAAGCGTGTGGTTGTCCTTCACCACTGCGCTCCGCGAACCCTGCACCCAAGGAAAACAAGAAATAAACTCCTCGTAGTTTAAAGCACTAAGTGTTGGAGACAAACGGCCACGCGTGGCAACCTACCACCACGCTCCGCTTTCTCTGAAGTGAGGCGAGCAAAATGCGGCAAGGGTCGCTCGCAAGGTCTGGACCCCCACGAACGGCAGCTAATCCCACTCCTACCTCGATTGAAGGTCTTTGGGCAAGGTCCGATGCTGCTGTGAAAACGCCAACCCGCTACCTGCAGGATCCGTCTCTGTGCAGCGTCAGTGGAACGGCGTCTCTGGCCACCTGTGGGATAGTGCACACCTACCTTAGGGCTGTGAGACCTACTAGAGGGGTTACTTACCTATGCCACAGGCAGTGGATGGGGGCATGGCACACAAATGTATGCCATGTCGAGACTCAAGTTTTGTGTGCACTAAAACGCACAGTCTGCAATGGCAGTGCGTATTTGTTTGGTGAGAGGTCTCAGAGGGTGGCGCAATACATGCTGCTGCCCTTAGAGGCCCACTCTGGTCACAGGGCCCTTTGTACCACAGGTTCCTTTTACAAGGGACTTGAATGTGAGCCAGATGTGTGCCAATTGTGAAAACAAAGGACACAAGCCCTGGGAACATGATTGGCAGGGACACAGTGCACACTCAAAGTCAGATATCAGGCAAAAAATGAGCGGTAACCATGCAAAAAGGGGCAATTTCTTACATGGTCCTATCCCAGTATTGATGCATCTGCCACTACGTGTGATCTGTTTGAGGAGAGGGGATTGCCACCACTGCAGGTCCTGTGTGGTTCCCTCCGAGATCTGGATCATGTAGGAAAGATTCCCACCATGCTGCGGCCACTCGAACTTCAGGTCCCTCTGCAGAGCCAACATGTAACATCTGGCATGTGTTACTAGCAGGAGGCAGGAGGCCATGAGGCCCAGCAACCTCAGGGTCAGTCTCACTGAAATCACGAATAAAGGCTGAAACATCGGTATCATAGCCTGGATATCCTGGACTCGCTGCTTGAGAGGATAGGGCCGAAACTGCAGTGTGTCCACAACAACTCAGACTGAGAGGGAGTCAGGTGTGACTTTGACCCATTGATAGTGAACCCCAGCTTAAACAGGAGGTTCATCGTAGTCTGGAGGTGGGAGAGGACAGCCTGGGGTGACCTCGCCTTCAACAGCAAGTCGTTGAGATACGGGAAGACTGGCACCCCTAATCTGCGCAGATGAGTTGCAACCACCAGCATCACCTTGGTGAGCACCTTTGGGGTGCTGGTAAGGCCAAGTGGAGCACCTTGAACTGAACGTGCTTGCGATCTACCATTAACCACATGGCCCTTGTCCATTGTCAGGATGAGAAAGTAGCAGGAATAGCAACCACAGTCTACTTCTGGCTCCGAAACCCTCTCTATGGCTCCCTTAGCCAAGAGAGTCCTGACTTCCTCATGAAGCAAGTTCAGGTGGTCCTCCGTCAGCCGGTTGGAAGTTGGAGACATGGAGGGAGGATTAGTCTCAAAGGGGAGGGTGTAGCCTCTTCGGACTATCTGAAGAACCCACCTGTACAACGTGATGTTTTTCCAGTGGTGGAGGTGATGGCTGATCCTGACAGCATCTGGCTGCCCATTATCTTAAAGGCTTAGACTAGAAAGGCTTGGAGGCTGCAGGGAGAGGAGTATACTGACCCATCCTCTGGCCGCCCAACCCACGGGTCGAAAGAAGCCATGCCCATGGCCGCGCCGAAGTAGCTGAACTTGTGCGGTCTTGTGTGGTTGGCATAACACAGGGGGGGACAGGTGGCCACTGAGAGGCCCAAGAACTTGGCTGTAGCCCATGAGTCCTTACAGTGCTCTAGGACCATGCCTGCCTTCTCTCCAAAGAGACGGGTGCCATCAAAGGGCATGTCCATAAGAGAAACCTGGACATCCCCAAAAAAGCCACAAGTTCGAACAGCTGCTGTTGATGACATCGCTCTGCCGAGTGAGTCGGTTGTGTCAGGCCCACAATGAATGAATAACTTTGCTGCATCTATGCTGTCTTATACTGCTTAGGAGAGAATGGCCCAGGCCTCCTCCAGGACCTGTGGCAACACTGCACAACCGTTTCCCACAAGGAGTGGGAGTAACGGCCCAATAGGCATATGGTGTTCCACCAACAGCAATGCACAGCTGGTGGAAGAAAACATTTTCTTGCCCCAACCATCCAGTCTCTTAGATTCCCTGTCGGGGGTGCGGAAGGGAACGCGCCTTATGAGGTAGAGGCTTGGACCACTAACCTCTCAGGGGCAGGGTGATTGGTGATGAATGTTGGGTCACTCAGTGCAGGGCGATGGCAGCAGGCGATTTTCCTATTCACCGGAGCCCCCGTACTAGGCTTGGAGAAGTTTCCCAGAAGGACATCAGTCAAGGCCTTCTTGAAATGCAGGAGGGGTTCCGAGACCTCAGTCACAGTGTTGTTCTTGACTTCCATCGAAGAGAACTGAAGGTCCAGGACCTCAGCTGCCCTTTTAACCACCATAGCACATGAAGCTCCCTCCTCCATAGCCACAGTAAAGGGAGAAAGCAATCAAGAATCTGGCGAGATATCAAGTCCACTGGCCTCACCCAATGTCTTATACCAGTCCATTTCGTGCTCAGGCTGGCCTTGTAAAGGGTCCAGCGAGCTGTGTCGTCTTTGATTCCTAGCACTTCAGAACAAGGCTAAGGAACCAACCTAGGACCCAAGGGTGCCGTTGGAGCCGGAATCGGCGTCGGTAGGTGCCAATCCGGCTCATTGTTGCTAAGAATGGGCCGTGCGACGCTGGGAGTCTCGGAGTGGTGGCTAGCCGGTGCTGGTGAAGGTCACAGTGGCACAACCGGCACCGGTCTGGAGCCACAACCGGATTTATTGGGGGGCATCGGGGCCAGGACTGGGTCAAGTCGCCCAAATATGAGGCATATGGCGCCAAAATTCTTTAAGTGGGCTGGGGTTGATCCAGCTCCCGGAAAGGCAGAGAAGCGGGGAGCCGACCTAGGCACAAGGTTCCGCAAAACAAGGTATAGAGCTTTGAGACTCCTCCATCTAGTTGGCCCAAGGAAGAGGAGGAGTTGAAGCATGCTTAAACTTCTTGTGTTTCATACCTGGCTAACCAGACAACTTCGAGTGGCAGGGCGAGGACTTAGGACTCTCACAGCGGTGCCCAGACCTTCCTCTCAACCAAGAAGGAGACCTCTGGGGCAAACGGTATGCCAGAGTGCTGGGCTGCTAGCAGCTTTAGAGATCACTCACTTAAAGTTTACAGAGCCATGGCCTGGTAGTCTAAGCATGACTTAGAGTCGTGGTCACGCTTCAGGCACCAGAGATAAAATCCAGTGTGGATCCATCACCGACATGGTGCAATGGCAGGCGCCACTCGCTTTGAATCCAGAAGTCTTCTTCGACATGTTTGGAAAAACATACACACCAAAAATCATCAACAAGACATTGAGAAAAGGCTGTCAAAAGTGACAAAGGGTAGCTCTCTTCATAAATCTGCTCTAGCTGGCACGGAAAGAACGAACATCAGCGTGCAGCGGTGGTGCCTATATAGGTGATGTGGATGTCACTTTTGGCACAGACACTGCTGCCGCCATCACAGGGAGCTGACCGACGCCACCTACCAGCGTGTAAGGGTATTGCTCGAGGAAAAGTCTTCCAGATCCAGCCTGACACCTGTGAAATTCAAAGGTAAGGAATCTGTAGCTAGATGTCTCTCTCAGATACACTATTACTCTCGTTCTCCAAACTCTGTGCTCCCAAGGCCTTCTCTCAGAGCAGTATATTGGAATAACTGGCAAGTGGTTGAATGTCAAGTGTGGCAACTAATGCCAGTTCTCTCTATTTACAAATACTTTCCATTCTGGGACTTGTAGTTTAATTTTTGTAGTGATTATATAGGTGCATACAATCTTAAAAGGCAAAGTTCTTTTAGGTAAATAGCACACACTGACTGAATGCGCACTTTAGCTTATAATGCAGATTACCCCATTGTTCCTTCAATGCTAATGTCAAGAGCACTAGCTCCTGAAACTTCAGGAGTACACTGAAGCATGCAACAGACATGCTAATTTATAACTGTGCACAGCTGGACAATTCATATTTAAGAAAAGAGTATTAGTGTAGTTATGTATTGTCTTTCCTAAGTTACTTTAATGTCCATGTGCACTTATCTTCATTAAGAACTGTGTGACACCTCCCTCATTTACCTTTCAGGAGCCTCCTCCCCACACTGTAATTAACCTTAGAAACAAAACAGAATTCCTTTCTCACCTGTATCTGCGGGTTTCCGCTGGAGTTGATGGCTCAAGTCAATGTATTTTTCTAGTTATGTCTCTGGAGCTTTGGTCAGCTAGGATACTGATGGTCATTCAAGTGGAGGGTGGGGGGAGGTGAAGGGAGAAGGGGCGGGATAGGGCCATTCGAAATCTCATTTTTTTCCTTGAAGCCTAGAGGTGACATCTTATCTTTTGTAGGTGACATCAGTCACCCAGGCCACCAAGGCCACATACAGCTGCAGGAGAAACACTTTCTGCACGTTCACAACTGCTTGTGTAGAAATGCCCAGCTCACATGGCGTGCTCCAAAGCAGTGTGTGAACAGCAATGCCAGTAGAGAGATCCATCTGTGAGACTAAGCATTACCTAAAAGCGGGGGGTGCATTAAGCCCCTAGACTGGACCAATATGTAGGCAGACAGGCTTTGGCTCTTTAATCAGATGCTCTCCAAATGTAAAGACTTTTCCCTGCTTATGGAGCTTGTTTCAATCCTGTGTGCAAGAGCACAAAGCCTCTTGAGGACATGAACTTGGTTAAAATCAGCTTCTAGGTGGATCTCTCTGCAGCAGTCACAGCAGGGCCAGAGTGACTCTTGCTGTACTGGGACAGTCGCTCTCCATAAAGCACATTCAGTAAAGTGAAACATTCAAGTAGCAGACACCACAGTGTCCATCTGCGCTGTAACCACTCTGAGCTACTTATGCCCGCTCCTTATATCACGCTGGCAGTACCTTAATGCATTCTGTCATGCATTCAAAGCTCAGTGGCAACAAATGCATTGCACGTTTCAGACAGTTGGCACATCGTGAGCACCTTTATTGCTCCGGTCATAGAGCCCTGAAATGCGCAACAATAAGTGTCAAGTGCAGGAATGCAATAATGACTAATTTGCGTTAGTCTAACCCCAGATGAGTGACACTAGGCAGAGCTGTAAAATGATTCATTGGCCCAAATATATATTTATTTATATTAGCTCTTCCCACTGAATATTCCATTGTACTTGTAGATAGAGTGGTTGGCAGAGATGGTGGCTTAACTCGACCACCCAATGTTTAAGAACAGCTTTAAGTGTGCAACATGTTCTCTTCACCTCTTAAAAGGGGCGGAGAGCTTAGAGTTTTGTATTTCCATTTCAGCACAATTTCCCTTAGCGGGGGCGTTGGTAAATAGGCTCCCTGCTTATCCAGGCTATTTTTTTTTTATTAACTTGGATGATGAGATTGCTAATTATTCAGTGCAGTATTAAAATGTTGCTCTTCCTGGGGATTTGAATATATATATATTATATATATATATATATATATATATATATATATATATATCAGCAGTGTCACGGACACTCAATCGACTGCCCTTGTGGTAAAACTAAATTGCCTTAATTTGAATCAAAATGTGAACAGCCAGACCCATCAGGCAGGCCATATATTAGACTTAATTTTGTTTCAAAAGAGGTAGTGGGAATACAAAAGGTTTTAGCTATTCCTTGGAGCATGGATTCGACATCTAAGGAGAGACAAGTTCGCACTTCTCGCAGCTAGTATCAAGGTTGAGCAAAGGCTAAAGCGCCAGACATGGGATCGCTGTTAGCAAGTTCCACTCCGAGATGCAGAAGCCGACACCCAAGGCTCTGGGAAGTGGCAAACAAGGTGACTAGAAAAAAGGTGTTGTGGTCAACTGAGACTTCTCTCATCTGCCCCTTGGTTCACCACTGAGTTATCTGATGCTAGAAAATGGTGGAAAGATTTGGAAAGGCAATGAAGACAACACTATTCTCTGAAGGGCAGGGAGATATATGGCAAACACTGAATCAGTATCGTGGGTTGATTAGACAGGCTCATACCACCTATTTTTCGGAGCAAATATCATTAGCAGGAAATAATTCTCTATCTATCTTTAATACTGTTAAGCCTTTTCTCCAATCTGCATCCCTCGTAGAGCCTATCACAGGACTGGCAACTTTGTGCAAGGATCTCTCATAGAGTCTTAAAATTGTGCCTAATTTGGAATCAAACCCAGTGTCTTTCAACGCAGAGGTTATGCCAACAGACTACAGGTGGGTAGGCACAAATAAGTTCTGTGAATTTGCATGGATTTCACTAGTGGAGTCGAAACAAGCTGTTTTGCTACATAAGTCGGGTTCACCTGGGGGCGTGGCTTGGACGCCGATCGGGATGGCGGCGTGAGCTCGCAGCTCCGCGCGGAATCCCGCTAATTCTTCTGATTCCTGCACCCCGGGCGACCCGTGGTCGATGATACTGCCTTACGAAGTGTAGGGGACCGACTGGGCATCGGTGGAAGGTTGCTGTGGGACCGCTGGCCCAGAGGAGACCTCGATGAACGACGGCCGAGGTGTCGCTGAGAGTGAGAATAAAATGGCGGCGGAGCGGGCCGATGGCTCGGGACCTCGACATTGAGTGGCCTTGGTGCCGACTGGTGGGGGGCCCCGCTACTGTGAGATCGATGCTGTGGGGGCTGTGGCGACAGTCCTGAAGATCGGGGGACTGGGAACCCGGCACTGCTTGGACATCGGGGACGATTGCTGGCCGCTACCCCTCCTCCTTCCCTTCCTTCCCCCGACCCTGGAGGGGGCAAGTCGGACGGTGCTAACCCGCTTGGCCCATTTGGTCCTTGGAGTTGCGGGACCTGGCAGTGGCACTTGATCCTGTACATTATTGGGAAGCTTGCCCCGTCCCACGAGTGCAGGGACCTGGCGAGTTTCCTAGCCTGTGACGCAGTTCCCTAAGATGGCGGCTACGGGAGGGCCGGCGGCCATGGAGCACGGACAAGGGGACCTAGACGCGCTGTCCCAGGTGGGCGAGACCCCCCCGCCGATATTGGACCAGGAGCAACGACTGAATCGGCGCCTGGACGCCATACTGGAAGCTATCACCTCGACCAAGGAGGCGTTGCAGCAGGACATTGCACAAGTCGCCACGGGGCTGGGGCTATTGCGAGCGGACCATGGGAAGCTGGCGGATAAGGTCAAGGACCATGATCAACTGCTATTGGACCTGAAACCGTCGGTGGTTACCGTGGAACATAAGGTCACAGATATCCTGGCCCGGTTGGACTCACTGGAGCGACGTGCAGAGGATGCCGAAAGCCGCAATAGGAGAAACAACGTACGGGTCGTAGGCCTGCCGGAACGAATTGAGGGGGAGGATGCGGTGGCCTACATGGAGGACTGGTTTCGAACTGTGGTGGCACCAGAGGGTCTTACTCCTTTCTTTACCCTGGAACGAGCCCACAGGGTGCCGGCTCGCCCGCCAGGGCTTGGCCGCCCTCCCCGACCGATGGTGGTGCGGCTCCTCCATTATAAGGACCGGGACCTCCTCATCCAGAGGGCTCGGGCATCGGGCCCGTATGAGGTGGAGAACAGCAGGGTTACAATCTTCCCGGACTACACCCAGGCGGTCCAGAAGAATAGGGCATCGTTTCTGGCGGTGAAGAAGGAACTGCGAGAGGAGGGCATCCAATACTCCTTGCTCTTCCCGGCCAAGCTGCGGGTCATACTGGATGAGGCCACGCACTTCTTTCAGACCCCGGACGAAGCATGGCAGTGGCTGGAGTCATACAGAGCGGGGACGGATAGGTCTCACAAAAGTAGACGAGATCGGCCTAAACCACCTCAGGTCAGACAGTCACAACGAATCCGGTCCCGCAATAGGCGCCAGCGGGAGAAACGGGAGTCCCAAATGGCTGCGGACAAGAGGGATGCGCTTGCAGCGACGGCGGCCATTACGAGGTCGCAGCAGGGAAGTGAACTGGCGGAGACGGACTCTGGCGGCGAAGGCAGCAGAACGGGAGAGGACCTTTCAGAGGCGGAGAGTTCGAAGGGGCCGGTGGTGACCCCTCAGACATCTGATGGGATTTTTCACGGTTGAGGCTGCGTTGGGACTTGGACTCGATCTTTTGGTAGGGTGGTATCCTGCTGGAGATGGGTGGGTCGCCGGGTAGGGTGCCGCATTGGCAGGATGGGATGGGGAGCGCGGGGCGTGGGCTCCGCTAGCTGGGGTCGGCGATAACTCACCCCCCCCAGGGCCCTCAAGGCCTTCTGTTGTGGCGACCACAGGTTAGAGGGATGCGTGTTTGGTTTGAGGTTTGGATCGGGGCTGACACTGGGTTTGTAGGCTCTGTCCTGGGGAGTGGGGTTTGGGGTGTTTTCCTTTTCAGAGTTTGTTTCGGGGGGGGCAACTGCTGTGGTGGGGGTACGAACTGGCAATGGTTGACTTGGATTGTTCACTGCTGGTATGGGGACGTTACCTAACTTAAAATGCCTGAAGTGGAATGTCCGGGGGTTGCGCACCATGGTCAAGCGCCACAAGGTACGTGCGTATTTGGTGAGAAGGGGGGTCCGGATCGCCATGCTACAGGAGACCCATTTGACAAAAAAGGAATGTGCTGCATTGCAAAAAAGATGGCGGGGTCAGGTGTTTGGTACCACTTATTCAGCGTATGCTAGGGGGGTATTGATATGGGTGAGAGCGGGGATACCGTTTCAGGTGCTGAATCAGGTAGTGGATCCTGAGGGCAGGTTTGTGGCGGTGGAGGGGCGGTTGTATGGTCGGGATGTGGTTCTCTGCTGTGTGTATGCGCCAAATGCTGATCAGGCCTGATTCTTCGATGGCCTTTCCGGGTCCTTGGCCTCTTTCCTAGCGGGCCCGGTGATCCTGGGGGGGGGTTTTAACTCGATTACGGATGTGGTCTTGGACAGGTCTCACCCTCCCCTGGTTGATTCCCCGGTACGCAAGTTAGCCATGCATAGGAAGGATTGGCAGGACAGGTGGGGGTTGCTGGATATGTGGCGGGAACAGCACAGGGATACCAGGGATTATTCCTTTTACTCAGCCCTCCATGCACTACACGTGAGGATTGACTCGGTGCTTTGTGGCGGGTCTCTGGCCCCATTGATCTCTCACACGGAATACTTGGCCAGAACCATATCCGATCACAATCCCCTGTTGGTACATATCCAGTGGCAGCGGGAGCGCTCGGCGATTCCAACATGGCGGCTCCGGCCAGACACGTTGGAGGATTCAGTGTTCAGTGATGCGGTCCAGCAGGGCATCGATCATTATTTCAGTGAGAACGAGGGTACTGCTGCGTGTAGGTCCACTGAGTGGGATGCGATGAAAGTGGTGGTGAGAGGGGTATGCCTGGGCCGGTATTCCAATGCTCGTACGACTGTGTTGAATGCACTTGCGACTGCGGAAGAGAAACTGAGAGATCTGGAGCGGCGCAGGCCGGATAGGCCGGACCTGCAGGCCCGGTTGCTGGAAGCGAAGGAGGTGGTCGCTACCGAAACGGAGCGGTTGAGGGGCTACGACTATAGGCAGTACGCCATCAGAGCGCATGCTGAACGGGATAAGGTGGGCACGCTCCTGACCAGACTCGCTAATCCTGAAATTAGGGGCTGCCCGGTCCTTAGCATCAACAACGCACTGGGGGAAACGGTGTATTCTCAGGCAGCGGTGTTGGAGTGCTTTCGAGCGTATTATGAGGAATTGTACCACAGTCAGTTGGGTGTGGAGGCTCAGGAAATTGCGGAGTACCTAGAGGCGAGGCAGCTTCCGGTCCTTGGCGATGAGGACGCGAAAGAGTTGGGCGGTCCGATCACGCTAGCTGAAATATGGGCGGCCATTAAAAATATGGCGCGGAATAAAACACCCGGTGTGGATGGGTTGCCGATAGAGTTCTACCAGCACTTTATAGATAGCTTGGCACCCAGACTGCTGGTGGTGTACGCGGAGGCTTATGAGTCGGGGGGCTTGCCCGGATCTATGAGGGAAGCATTGATAGTACCACTACTCAAACCCGGTAGGGACGCGACGGATGTGAGGTCCTATCGCCCGCTGTCCATGCTGACGGTGGATTATAAGATACTGAGCCGGATCCTGGCCACCAGGCTGGCTCCACATATGACTGGCCTGGTGCACAGGGATCAGGCGGGGTTCATCCCCACGAGGAGTACGGCGTTGAATATCCGTCGACTGGTTGGGATAATGGATGCTGTATTGGGTGAGCACGGAACCCAGGCGGTCCTGTCAGTGGACATTGAGAAGGCTTTCGATATCTTGGAGTGGGTTTTTCTAGATGGAGTGTTGGAGAGGTTTGGTGTTGGCGAGGGGTTCCGTAAATGGACGAAGGTGCTGTATTCCTCGGCGACGGCGCGAGTACGTTTGGGTGGCTTGGTGTCTGCGGCATATCCGGTCGGTCGAGGCACACGGCAGGGGTGCTCCCTCTCCCCCCTCCTGTTCTCCCTGGCGATGGAACCCTTGGCGGTCCATGCTAGGTCGGGTGACAGATATTCGGGGATAGACAGTGGCGGGCGGCTACATCACATTTCGCTGTATGCGGATGATCTGTTGCTGTATTTGGACGACACAGAGCGGGCTTTGGAAGGGGCGATGGACCTGTTGTCGGAGTTTGGCCAGTTATCGGGCCTCAAGGTCAATTGGGCGAAGACCTGTGTGTTTCCGCTGAGAGCGGAGTCGCCCTGCCCTGCTCGTGACCTGGGGGTGGTCTGGGAGCCATCTTGCTTCACTTATTTGGGAGTCCGTATCTACCACGTGACCGCGGACCTGTTAGAGGGCAATATTGGACGGTGTGTACGGGCGCTGAGAGGTGGTATGTCCTTTTGGTCAACCCTTCCGCTGACGGTACTGGGTAGGATTGCTCTCTTGAAAATGGTGGCGCTCCCCCGGCTCCTGTACTACTTTCGGACGCTGCCCATTTGGATTCCTCAGAGGGTCTTTAGGGACCTGAGGACGATGGTAATCGGTTTCCTGTGGGGACATGGCCGCCGCAGAGTGGTGTTGAGCACGTTGCTACGCCCCAAGATTGAGGGGGGGATGGCCGTCCCCAACTTTGAACTGTATTACTTGGCGGCGCAACTCCAGGTTCTTACGCAGCATGTGGCTCGGGTGTTTAGGGGACCGGAGTGTGATCGAGAATTGGGGATACAGCGCCACGTGCTGGCCTATATCGTTATGCAGCAGAAACTGGAGTTGCGGGCCTCACTATGGAGGAACGGACGCTCCGGTTATGCTGGCAGAGGAGTCTCAGGAGGGCGAAGGCAACCCGACCGTATGCGCCGGAGATACCGATTGGCATGCTGACAGCCCTACCACATGGAGGCGATTGGTCCCCATTGCTGGAATGGGAAGAGGCGGGACTTCAGGTGGTGGGAGACCTGTATGTCGATGGGACTTTGGTGCCCTTCAGGGTACTCCAGGACCAGTTCGGGCTGCCTGACGGGAGTTTCCTCTTACATGCGGCGGTGATAGCGGCTATACAGAAGCATTGGAAGGGTGGGCTCATTGAACCGGACACGACTATGGCGTGCCAGTATGTGGTGATGGCAGCGGGCACTTTTAAGGCGGTGACCTGCCTCCATAACAGGATGTTGAATGAGGGACTGGAACCGCTCCTGGGGCTCAAGGCGAAATGGGAGGAGAGCGTGGGTAGGCCCATTCCGGACACGGCATGGGGCCATATTCTACGACGTACGTGGAAAGGCACGAGGAATGCACGTTTCCAGCAGGTGCACTTCTTTGTGCTACATAGGGCCTATCTGACTCCGTAAAAAATAAGGCGGTACTTCCAGGTACAGGACGCACGGTGCCCGAGGTGCTTGTCACCGGAGGCGGACATGGATCACTTGTTTTGGGGTTGCCCGCATTTGGCGACCTATTGGGCAGAGGTGGGGGACCTTCTAAACGAAGTGACTGACAGGGAGGTGGACTTCGACATGGCGGCATGCCTGTTGCTCTGGTTCCCGCACACCAAGCACACTAAGGTGACAAGCAAATTCATCGACCTGGGATTGATACTGGTACAGAGAGAGATTTCGTGGCATTGGAAGTCCAGGGGAGGACCGTCAGTGAGGAGGTGGAAGAATGACTTGCTGCGGTGGTCTGAATGTGAGAGTGTGCTCTGGATGAGGCAGGCTATCAAGCTTGGTAATGAGAAAGCCTTGGATACAGCGCATGCGTGGGAATTGGTGGTGCAGGCCTTACGTGATTCGTTGGTAGAGGATGAGGACTGAGTGGATGGGACCTGAGGACTCCGCAAGGCGTACTACTTCAGAGTTATCATTGACACTGTAGCGGGACCCATACTGCAATTAGGAACATGACACACACCATTAGCGGTTGCCGGGGATGGGACACTGGGGGGTTGTTCAGAGGGTGTTCAGGGTGGGTTGGGAGCCAAAGGGTTGACTGACCGCGGTGGCGATCCTGGGACTGAGAAGGTTTGTGGGGCGTAGGTGGCTGACGGGAGGTAGCAGAGGGGTACGGGATGGGTATGGAGGGCCCCACAGAGCGCGGGGGGCATGGTAGCGGCTTGTGGCACTGACCTGCATATGTAGGATGACTGATGTTGTTCCTTGTTGTGGGTGGGGGGGTAAAATGCAGATACGTAAAATGTTCTTGGCGACCGTTGTCCCGAGGGACACTCCCCATGGTGTCTTCCTGTTATTTAGGACATAACGCCGCCCGGCCTCCGGGATGCGGGCTGAATGGCTGTGTATGGTACACGCTCTTACGATTGACGCGGGGGGACTCCATGAGTGGACTGGTTGAACAATTGTAAGCTGTGGTTTCTAATTCTGCAATAAAAACAAATTAAAAAAATAAAATAAAAAAAAAGTCGGGTTCACCTGATGGCCCTTGCCCTCTGCAGATTTTGTGTTTTGTAGTTACGTTTATCAATCCCACCTTTATCTATTCATTTAATCGATCAATTCAATCGGCCAGGGTCCTGTCCTGCTGGAATGAGGCCATTCTGATTCCTCTGTTAAAACAACCGTCGGCGTACAGCACTCAACTACCCAATGTTAGGCCTCGAGAGGGAAGGGTGGGGGAAGGAGCAAACCACAAACTCGGAGCTGTGTGTGAAAGGCTGCTTTATTGAAACAGGTGCGCACCACATTAAAAATTCCTCGGCAAACGCCTTACAAAATTAAACCTCATTAAACAACCATGTACCTGAGCCTCGGCTCCCGCCCCTAAAATTTCCTTGAACTCTCCCCCACCCGTACATTACATTACAACAATATAGATCAATGCATCAAAATATATAAACCCCATAAATTCAACCCATCTGTTAAAAACTTCCCCTGCCTGCTTCTTTACCACCGTCAAACCCTGAACATTCGTAACCTAACTATAACTTAACATGCCTACTCTTTCCATGACGATAACCAAAATCCAACAACAACCCAAAAACCTCTGTCAACCCTGCAAACTTCCAATAACCCCCGCACAGCACCTGTTCCAAGCCGCAATACAAAGCTACAGCCCTGCAGATCTGTCCCAACCAAAAGCTGCCTTCCCTGTGATAAGAAAAAACTAAAGCCCAACCAGAAGGAAAAAACAGGGAGGGAGGGAGGGCAAAAACTATAAACACCTAAGCTCCTAGCCACCAGGTCACCAAACCTAAAACAGTGTCTGGGAGCAGGAGCCCAACCAATTTATGGTTGGGCTCTATTTGTGCTACAAAACTAGGGAGCCCAAAATTAGATGGCCGGCTTGAAGCCTGCCTCCCCCCACTCCCCGCCGCTCCCAAACTGCCAGGGGGGGATATACCTGCGGTCGGCTACTCCCCCCAAACCTCCCTTGGGAGGGAGGGGTGGGGGGAGGGAGTAGACCACAAACTCGGAGCTGTGTGTAAAAGGCCGCTTTATTGAAACAGGTGGATGCATCACATTATCAGTCAGTCATAAGCTTTTATTCGATATGCAAAATATCTTATAAGCACACGTACAATACAGTCATTTACAAATGTACAAAAGCATTACATAAGAAATATTAAATCTCATTTAAAAAAGATAAAAGGACATGAAATGCCCAGAATAATTTAGCTAAAAAAGAATTAAACCGCTACTGACAGTCTCTTGCAACGAATAAGCCAAAACTGCTTAAAAATTTTTGCTATTCCACATACAATTGGGGGGGATGTGTCCGTCATTAGGATGCGCAAAGCTACTAGATAGGTACGTGTACCCATGTTTCGGCAAAGAGGTTTAAGCCAAAAGCTCCTGGGCTTTGCATAGTCCGGGCATTCAAACAGGATATGCGTGATGGACTCTATCCTACTCGGACAACAAGCACAGTTGGGGGACGTATGAGCAGCTGAATTCCAATTTGATACCACAGCCCCAAGCGGAAGCGAACCAACTCTAAATTTAAAATATAGTGCTCGGTCAAAAGGGAGAGTGATGAGGTCCAAATAAGGCTCAAATACCACAACATATTTTACTAGTAAAAAGGCAGCAGTGGACTTGCAATGGTTCGGGTTTGTAGCTAGATGCTCCGCAGCCCATTTCCAATAAAGACTCTTCACGACCTCTTTTGGTGGGGCTGAACGTGATGACCAACAGTCCCCCAATCCGATTTTCTCCAGAAGCTTTTTAGTGTCTCTCAGCCATCTTATTTTTGCCCAGCCGCCCAAGCTCATTATTTCCGCCAGTCCATCAGCATATGATTTTAGCTCTTCACCCCTCCAGATTCGTGTCCATAAAAGGAGGGGGCGAAGTTGGGCTTGGTCTTTGATGTTTTTGCAGCCTGTGTCCAACAACACAGGTACAGTTAGGGTGCTCGGAGGGATGGCGATAAAGGATTTTAATAGCTTACTCTCCGCTGTAGCCAGGGCATCCAGATGGCAGTGACCCCACAGTTCTGCCCCGTACAAGGCTGATGTTACTACCTTGGCCTTGTAGATATCAATTACTGGGGTAAGCGATCTCCTAGGTGAAGCCCGGAATTCCCTCAACAGGGCTCCTCCTACTCTCTTATGATTAAGGACCATCTTATCGATGTGGGGTGCCCAGGACATTCTATCCGTTATCCGAATTCCAAGGTAGTCGAATTCGGATACTTTCTCCAAGGCAACAGAGTTGAGCATAGGTGGACGGCCCAGTTTCCTTGGGGGATTTAGGATTAGATATTTAGTTTTGTCCACGTTAATTACTAGACCCTTTGCAGTGCAAAAGTCCTGGAAGCGGGTTAGCAGTTTCTGGAGGCCTTGCGGAGTCTTGGAGATCAAAAGCGTGTCGTCCGCAAATAGGAGGGTGGGGATCCGCACTCCTCCGAGACAGGGGGCGTCGGCTGGTTCTAGTTGGAGATGTTCTACTACCCCATTCACATACAATGAGAATAGGGTGGGCACCAGAACGCAACCCTGTCTCACGCCCCATGTACACCGGTATTTTCTCAGTGAGCTCTCCGCTTTTACCCCAGCAGACCTGAGCGAAGGTATGGGCATGGAGGCTAATGAGGAGGGACAGGATGTAAGGGGGCAATCCCAGCTCATAAAGCACCCTCCATAGCTCTTCCCGGGGGACTAGGTCAAAGGCAGTCTTTAGGTCTATAAAAGCCAGATATAGACTGCCCTTGCCTAGCTCCACCACCTTCCACCCCAGAAGTGCCAACCTGAACACCTGCTCTATTGTCCCCATTCCTGCCCGGAAACCTGCCTGAAAGTCCGATAGTATTTTATTCTCCTCCACCCATTGAAGAATCCTCCCAAGTATGGCTTTGCCTGCTATCTTTTGGGTGGAGTCTATCAGGCTTATGGGGCGGTAGTTCCCCGGGGTTTCTCTACACCCTTTTTTGTAAATCGGGACCACCACCGCCCCTTTCCACGATTCTGGCACTGGCCCTCCCATCATGATGTCATTAAGGAGAGCAGCAATGACCCTTCCCCACTCCACTGGGTATGCCCTCATAAGATCCCCCGGGAGGCCATCTGGACCAGCTGCCTTGCGGGGGGCTACCCACCCTATTACTTTTTCAATCTCTAAAGGGGTAAAGAGATCATAGGCGTGCGGTTCAATTACTAGTGGGGAGTTCGCCCTAACGTTCGATTCAACCGTGTGCCGGGAGGTATAAAGCCCCAAAATGTTTTACCCAGCTTTGTGGCGGGATGTTACAGGGTCTCATAGCTGCCTCGGGCCTATTCCGTGAGCCTATAAGATTCCAAAAAGCCCTTGAGTCCCTACATTTACTAGCTTGGAGCAGGTCTTCCCAGAATTTATCTTCCCACTCCCTCCTAGCACTTTTGAGGGATCTATTGTAGGCCTTCCTTGCTACCTGTATATCGCTGTGGGATTTGTGCTTTACAGCTTCAACAAGCCTTGCCTTGTGTATCCTACATGATTGAGTATACCAGCCATCTTCTAGTTTTTTGCTTCTCTTGTTACCCAACTTACTAGAGTGGATGGTAAACACATTAGTCAAGGCCTCTACTAAGGAGACAAAAACGCCACTCGCCCTGCCCACCCCATCTAGGGGGGACCCCAGGGTTGTCACTGCATGATTTAAGAGGGATGAAATTTCTCCGACCCTCGCCTCAGATAGGACCAGTTTAGCCTATTTTATTTGTCTACCACAGAGCGAGACTTCAGACTCATCGGAGGGCACTACTACAGGGTTATCATGACCCTTTATTACAGGTCGCCACCACTGATCCATGGTTAAGGAAAGCGGGTTGTGGTCGCTTTCAGTCGTAGGGACCACCAGCATGTACCTCACATGATTCCATAGATACACGTCTACTAGTATGTAATCTATCCTGGAGGTGTGTCCTGGTCTATTGTACGTATGGGCACCCCCCCTATCCGAGATTGTCCTCCCGTTAACTGCCCTTAGATTTAATTCCAGGCTCAGGGAGTATAACTGTAGCGCCACTTCTGACCACCTTCTGATGGATGGGATTTCCAATACAGGGATCCCCGACCTAATGTCCTCCTCATCTTGGTCAAGGGCAACGTCCGAGCCCAGAGGCTCGAACGTACAGTTCATGTCGCCCGCGACCAGTGTACGCAACTTGTGTGGGGTTTTATTTAGGAGGGTCTCAAGAAGGGATATTACAGGTGACTTTCTCCCACCCTTAGTCCCTCTGGCATAAACATTATAAACATTTAAAACCAGTCTTCCCCTTTGATCTGTTAAGGTAATGTTTTGGATGTCCGGGCAACCTGTGTGAAGCTCCTCTACTCTACAATCTAGGGAGGCTGCTACCCAAATGAGCAGGCCGCCCGAAGGTCGCCCTCTCCCGGATCCCGAGGATAGTGCAGGGACAGAGTAGGAAGAGAATCCCACCCTGTGTACCGGCACTAAGCTCCAGGTCTCTTGGAAGATACACAAAGAGTGTTCATCAACCCATGCAGTGAAGTCGGGTAGAGCCAACTTTCTTGCGATCCCTGCGACATTCCAGCTGAAAACCTTAAATACTAGGTCCGTCACAGCTGAAATGTCGCTAGTTGCAAGAGTACGCCTGTCTGTGGCCCTCATCAAGGATACTTGAAGGGAGCAAGGATCTTGCGGGATGTCTTTTAAAGCTACCTTCCCGCTAGTATCTCCAATTGAGGGAGAGTCAATTTGGGAGGGTGATACTACCATTGGATCTAGTCTACTCACAGGTTCTTTGTCTGAGTCTGCATTCGTGCATACCCTGGGGTCATCCTCCTCCAGTCAGTGGGACCCTGGCGCCCACAGTGGGTTCATCCCTCTACCCCCAGGTGCCCCAGGCCAAAGTGTCTCCCAATTTTGACAAAGATCGGGGGGCTTAGGCTTCCTCCAGTTAGGTTAACAATTTGCCTGGGGTAGAAGTAGGATAGGTCTACTACTTTAACCCCTGGGGCCCCCATGTTTTTTATTGGAGTGCAGATGGAGGGCACTACTCTGGGGTCTTGGAAATTTATTATTATGCAGTCCCCCTCCTAAGTTTTTTTACCCTGCCCTACCCACCCTACTCTACGGACACTTAGAATAATCCCATCCACACCCAACGGAATTGGCTTATTTGACTTTAGCCAGTGGATGCACTTATTCTTGAGGGATTGGTGATTTTCCGACTGGCCTTCCTTTAGTGGGGGAACATTTACCAGAACTGCGACAAAAGGTTGGCAGTCTGGCGGGAGGTTTACTGGAGGGGTCCGACGTACTGGATTTCTAGGAGCCAATGAAGTGGTAGTTGGAGCTATAGGTTGGGGGGCAGATCTGGTGACTTTCCCTGTTACTAGTCCCTGGACTTTATCACGTGAGCCTGTTGTTTGAATATCTTTCACTTTGCCACTGGCTGTCAGGGGCTGTTTTTGTGGAAGTGACTTAGGCTTAGTTGTAGCAGCCTCTAAATGCGCTGGTGGCCCCTTGGGTTTCGGCCCTATAATAAGAGGGGAGAAGTTTTGGAAACTGAGGTTTGTGCTCTATTAGTATCAACCTTATTTAGGCTTTTTGGGGGCTTGGGATCTCTCTGTGATGGTAAGGAAACTGCTGGGTGCTCGCTCCCCTTTGGGCCCGTGTCCGGGTTTTCATTCACTCTGGCTAGTTGTTTAAATGTACTTTTGAGCGAGTAGAACCCGTCGAGGGTTGATTGCTCTAATTTATCTATTCTCGCCCCCAGACTCTTGACCTGTGTTAGCAGGGGCATCAAGAGTCTATTTACCCTCTCTAAGATATTTTCCATAGTTACGGGGTCAGGGAGCTTGGAGACATTAACGGTGTTATCATTAGTGAGTGGGCCCTTGGGGGAGAACATAACATCCCCTTCTGCCTCGGCTTTATTCTCTGTAGTCAGGCCCCTTACATTTTTCACACCAAGACCAGAGGGATTTCTTGTTTTTTGGTAAAGTGCAGCCTGTCTCACCAGCCTACCCTTTTTACGATGTCCTGCCTTTTTACTTATGATCCTCTTATCCTGCCTAGTTTTGGGAGTTTGAATACTTGAAGGCACCCCATCTGACACCCCACCTGTTATTATAATGATGGGGGTGGACGGTTTTGGCAATAAAGGCTGGCTAGTGGCTTCGTTTAGGGGTTTAGATGATACAGGTGGAGATGATATACTAAGACCACCCTCTTCCTCAATACCACTAGGAAGAAGCGCGGCCAGATGTTCCAACCGGTCTATGTTTTGCCCTATTTCAAGCAGTTGAGGAGGGTCTGTAGAATCACCAAGAACTCCTACAGTGGGGGCAGATTGGACCCGCTCACATGCCGGAGTGAGCGCCTGTGCAGCGGCCCCCAATGATGAGCGTCTTGAAGGGAGGTGTACCTCAGATAGGCGCCGCTCTGACATAGCAATCTCCTTTTCTATTACAGCCGCCACCCTGGTGATAAAGCGGTCCATAGTTCCAATTACGGGGCTCCCGGCAATAACTCCCCTTTCGCCTTCACTCCTAAGAGGTCTTCCTGAGCGGGTAGACATGGTTGCAGGGGACAACAAAGGGCCTCACACGGCCGTATGTGGACACTGCTGTTGAAGTGGAAAGGGACGTGGCCCAGCCCAGCCTTGACAGCCCCTGACTGCCACAGACTGCCCGCCCTTGTCCCGGGCTTCTCCCGGTCGCTCCCGCGCGCGACTCGCGGGGCGAGAGGGGGTGTCAGCCTTTTACAGGCGCCTCCGGGCGCTCCTCGGTCGTCACCGGCGTGCTCCCGCCCCAGGGGCTGCTGGGGAGTGTAGTCCGCTGGTCGCGCTGCCTCGCGCTGCCTCCCGGCGTTCTGCTGCGCGTTCTGCTGCGTCGCCGTTCCCCTTCACGGCTCTGGGAGTTTCTGGTGCCGGTTTGTTACTCGTCCACCTATCTTCTTTCATGATTCTTAAGCTTCTAGGCTGGATGCCTTGGTAGTATCACAAACAACGTTCATCACTTTCTAAAGCCGATCGCAGGAGAAAAGATCTTCTTCCCAGCTTTGTGTGGGTGAAGACCTCACCTCGCCCGGCAACCGCTCGGGAAATAGAGGCCCCGCTCTATCCGTCGGTGCCCAAAGCTACACTTCGAGCGGAAGGGGAGGCATCACATTATAAATTCCTCTGCAAATGCCTTACAAAATGAAACCTCACTAAGCAACCATGTACCTGACCTTTGGCTCCCACCCTGCCCCTAACATTTCCTTGAATCCACCCCACTGTGCATTACAACATTACAACAATATACATCAATGCATCAAAATATATAAACGCCATAAATTCAACCCATCCGTTAAACAACTTCCCTTGAATGCTTCTTTACCACCATCAAAGCCCGAGCATGCGTAACCTAACTATAACTTAACTTGCCAACCCTTTCCATGATGATAACCCAAATCCAACAATAACCAAAAAACCTCTGTCAACCCTGGCAAACTTCCAATAACCCCCGCCACACAGAAAGCAGGGGTGGAGAAAAACTACCCCCCTTTCTGCCACCGCAAATAGGCCAGCTGCTTACCTTCCTAATCAGAATGCGCCTGAACTTTAAAACATCTTGCCAACACTCCCCTAATCACCAGTAAGTAGAGGTCCATGCCAAGCCTTGATAAATGTACCCCGTCATCTCTGAAAAATTCCACTGCCTGAATACACAGCTCTTTATGTGTAACTCTTCGGAAACCAAGATGACGACAAAACCGAAACATTACCAAATTCCCCTTCCTCCGTGCCCTGTCAATGGCCCTCGAGTTCAAAGCACCCCTCCACACTCTGCAGGGAACCAACTCTGTCCACAAAACGTGGCACCCATCCCATTGCTCCTTTAATCTCGACAAGTCCTTCTTCATGGCCCTCATCAATTCCACACCCATCACCTTGCACAAATCGATCTCCCCCAGGTGAATCAGCAAAACGTATGGGCACCACCTCTGCACCATCCATTTATTAAGGCACAGAAACAATTCTTTCCACCGCATCCCTCCTTTACCTTTCCAAACATTGTTAAACAGATGTTCATTAAAACCCAACATTGCACCAAAGTAACACCGGCATGCTGGACCTGTGCACATTTGATAAAAGAATGTCCCACAATCCAAATGGTCAGGTCCTTCGAATGGGACCCAGCCACCGAACCTGTAACGAGAAAAATGGAGTGAGATTCAAACAAAAGAGGGTGACACATGCGCCTCCTCTGCATTCTGCCATACGTAGCGATGATAACAGTCGGAAGACCAGCGCCCCAGCCTCATTATGTCCCCTCGCGTCCAGCCCCTGTTAGGGGCTTCCGTTGCAGCCCCAATCCTGATAGAATGTGTCCCATATTCCGCCCCATCCACCCCAATGCTGCACAAAGCCTTCCGCAAAACCATGCGCAGCTGGTAATCTGTTACCTTCCTCCCATTAGCGTGCTGGAAAACTGCCTCTGGCCTCAAGCCTCTTGACAAAGCTTGCCAATGTAGTGCATACCTAAGGGGGCACGTCATGGCTGGCACTGCCGCTTCCAACCTGACTCCTTTCCCTAGTCCCCTCTGGTCTGCTTTGGAAAAGGCCAACCAAATATGTATTCCTTCATCCCTGATGGCTATATCCTCCCACTGCACGCCATTTCTGACCTTGTTACCCAGAAGCTCTTAGACCCAAAAAACATCCATACCATAAGGGTTGAGAATAAACAGGACTCAAAGTCATCCCAGCAGTCTGCCGGTGACGCTTCCAATATATGCGCCAGCTTCTACCAGGAAAGGGTGCTACACGCCGCACTCTCTCCCCCCCTCGCCCTGGCCCAACCCTCCAACATCCTCCATCCCACCTCTCCCGCAGTCGGAGTGTATCCCCACAGGAGTTTCCCCATGAAAGCAATGCCTGCCAACTTTCCAGCAATGGTAACTTTCGTGAGGCCCTTGTCAATAAGTACCAAAATAAACTGGATTACATCCTCCGACCAACGCCAGACTTCAGATCGTTTACAGGCCCCAGATGCCAAGAAATCCCTCCAGGCTAGTTTATATGCTGCCCATGTAGAAGCCGACAGAGAGCCTACCACCAGTTGTAGCACCCTACGTTGCCTATATACCAAAGATGATCCGGCATTGGGATCAGTGTCCTGTCCGCCTCCTTGGCCAGCCCACGGAATCTCCCCCACTGTGAAAGAGACAAAGCCATAGCTATGTCATTGTCCACACCTAGTATATGCAATGCCCTGAAATCAATGTCATGTCTGAGGCAGCCAAGCACAAAAAACTGCAGCAACTTCAGAATTTGCTCATCTCTTGCGGACTGTCTGGTAATGACCTCCACCACAGCCATGTTGGCTACCTGAAACAACACTTTCCTGTGTGCCTACTCTTCGTCTCACAGTGTCAATGGTACCAGCAACAGGAAAAACTCCAGGGAAAGCTCTGCTCCTCCCACCATCCTTCCACTACAGTGGCCACTGTTCAGCGTGCCACCTGCCCTGCCAATAAATGCCAAATCCTTTGCCGCCTGCTGCATCAGAAAATATCTGCACGTCCCACTGGACGTCCTCCTCCCTAGTCAATGACAGGCCTTTAAAAGACTGCAGAAAAACTGTCCACATGCGCAAATCCCCCTTTACCCCTGCTGATATGCGAACATGGTGGTGAGGTTAATGCCTTCCTGCCAACGCCAGCCCCAACCTCCTGCAAAGAGTCCTCCCTGCTCGGACCACCCTGCATGCAAAATTAAGATGACCGAGGAGCACCTGTATGTCCTTCACAGTCACTTTCTGCTTGGCCTGCATTGCTTCCAACAATTGCAACATTTTAACTTTCTTGTCATCTGGCAAGTGAGCCCACATTGCCACAGAATCAATTCAATCCCTAAGAAGGACATAGCCGTAGAAGAACCCATTTACTTCTCGGGCGCCAACGACACCCCCAGGTCACCCATGAGCTCATGGAGGGTGTCCAGAGCATCCTGGCACTCCGTAGAGCCCGGTGAACCGACAAAGAAGAAATCATCCAAGTAGTGCGTCACCAATGTGTGACCTGTGTGCCGCGTGTAGTACCACTGCAAAAAAGTGCTAAAACATTCAAAAAAAGCACATGACATAGAACAAACCATTGGTAACGCTTTGTCCACGTACCATTTTATACCGAAATGGATACCCAGAAGATCGCAATCATCTGGATGAACTGGAAGCAACCGAAAAGCCAATTTTATGTCACGCTTTGCCATCTATGCAGTCGTGCCCGCGGTCACAACTAGTGACATGGCCACGTAAACTGAGGAATACGAAACTGAGGCCGCCTCCTTGTCAATGAAATCGTTACAGATGACCCCTCAAGCCATGAGAGGTGCTGTATCAACATGTATTGTCCTTCTTCCTTTTTGGGCACAACCCCGATCGGTGATATGATCAAGTTCTCTGTTGGCCAATCATCAAAGGGGCCTGCCATTCTCTCTTCGTGCACCTCCTTGTTCAATTTCTTTTGCACTATCACCCTGTGTTCTGCCGCTGATTTCAAATTACCTACCCACCGTCTCTGTCGCGGCCCCCAGAATCCCAAATGAAACCCCCACTGGAACCCTGCAGTCAATACCTGTTTCGCCCCCATGTCCCCATACCCCTGCAGACCCTCTATCAGTTTTGCCAGTCTAACTGGCGTAGGAGCCTTTGGGCCCAGTACCCTGCAGACCTTTGCCCCCCTCTATTGCTCTGGGATTGCTGTGTGGGGCCAGGGGTGCTGTTACCTGACTGCTGCCATTGCTGGTTTCCCTGTGGTTTAACGCCCCAACAGTTAACCAGGGGATGTCGCTTTCCACACTTTGAACACTCATGCCGAAACTTGCAGTATTCCCTTGTGCATAGGCCTTTATTTAAGTCCCAGCACGCTCCTATCCCAGTTTGTGTTGTTGCTGCGCTTCCCACCCCTCCCCGGGTGGGCTTCCCTTGAAAGGGCAGATACACTAGTGGCGAATCTATAGCAGTAAACACGGTCTTACCGCCCGTTGCAGACACCATGGCGTGCTGCCACAAATCTGTTTTTAGTTCCCCCCACTTTGCCTCTGGGTCCCATGCCATACGGGCCCGGAACTCCTCATACTGGGCCCAAGCGTATCCACCCCCTGTGATCTGTGCCTTTCTAGTTATGTCCATGTACTTATAATAATAATAATAATAAAGGAATTTATAAAGCACCTGGTTACGCCATCTCGGCGGGTCCCCATGCTGGGTGAGAGGAAGAGCAGTGGTGCAAAAAGCCAGCAGATCGAAAACTAGGCAGTGAACAGGTATGTTTTAAGTAGTTTCCTAAAATTAGGTTCCGACCTTTTTAGCCTAAGAGATAAACGAAGTTTGTTCCAGTTCTGTGCTGCTTGAAAGCGAAAAGAGCGACCACCCATTCTCGCCTTCTTTATCTTAGGAATTACCAGCTGCCCGGTCCCACAGGATCTAAGGGACCTTCCTGGTACATACCTGGTGACCAAATTCCCCAGATATGCCGGGGCCACATTCTGAAGGATACGATGACAAGTAAGTAGTATTTGGAAATACTTAAACAGCGCTCGGGGGATCTTTTCGCAGAAAACACTTGCGTTAATTAAAAATGCAGCCGTCCAATTCTCTATTGTCACCGGCACCTTAGGCCTTTTGGCCAGCTCATATTCCTCCTCCTTAGAACCCTCTTTAGACCTTACCTCCCTGTGTAAGAGCTTCAGCAGTTCCACGTACTCCCCTTTCCAAATACCCTTCTTGGTTGCTAGCATTAAGATAGCCCCAAGGGCTTCGTCACTCCCATATATGGCAGCTTCTTCATATTCATCTCTTTACTCGCCAACAGCTCCTTGCCCCCCTCCAGCCGTCTCTGTATTGGACCCACTTTCTACTTTCGTGCCCTGCAGTACACCTCCGTCATCCTTCCCCACCCCGTGTTCTTGACATATTTACCTCTGTGTAGTCTGCCATCAATCACCCTCCACCCCCTCGCCCCCTGTCACCACAGACAACATTTTTGGTTTGGCCTGTGGTCCATTAATCTCACCTGGCTCTAAGGAGGGTGCCCGGATGGGCGCTGACCACCAGGCCCCCGACTCCATGTGATCCATTGTCCGAGGAGGCCCCACCGAGGGGCCGTGCTCTCTCCTGGATCCGTCCATCACCACCCCCTTTTGTACCGCTTTTTTCGCCATAAGTTGGCAGGGTATGCTCAGACGTGAGTCCCTTGCTCACTTTGCCACTGGATTCAAGCAAGCCGGGCTGAAGACGGCTGAAATGAAAAAAAAAAGCTTGGCAGTTCGGGCTGGACTGTTCCCATGAGGCACAGGGTCAGACTGATTTGCATATTGCCATGTCTGAACTGGGGTGGCAGAGTAGGCTAAAGAATGGTGATGGATTAAACCCAGATCTGTTGACTGGGTGTGAGTGTTTGATTGGTTCAGATGCTCCGTCCATCACCACCCCCTTAGTAGTTGCATCGGTACACCTCGCCCTCCCACAACTGTCACCGCCCAAATGATACACAGACAAGTAAGTTGGGAATAAGAAGTTGCAGGTTTATTTGTGATACAAATAACAGAGCGGGTTAACTGACAGGCGACCCCCCTAAGCCCCGCCACCCCTCGTGGCAGGGCGCCTGAAGTTGAGCCAATGATGCGGACACAGTGGCCCTGGCCAGGTGTCGATCCTGGGAGGCACCAGCCTCCCACCGGTGGACCTATCGTCCACCTGCCCCACCCTCCGGACAAGGGAGAGTCAACTCACACCTTGCCCATCCAGGCGGGGCGTTATTAGCAAACCCCCGGTTGTTCAGGCTTACAACCGCCCTAAGGACTAACGGGGTGCCGTTGAACCAAGTCCCCGAGAAGGGCCCCTCGGCTTATATATGACTCATCGCTGTGCATTTGCACGTAGGCTTCAGGTCCTGTTCCTGCGCCTGTCCTGCATGGGGGATCGCCCTGTAACTCCTCCTGCAACCTGAAAGAAACATAAACAATATTAATAAACCCCCCTCACCACTTCCCCCCTTTCAGCGGGTGAGCGGTAGGGAGGGGAGCTGAAATTGCGGGCCTCGCGTCCGGGTCATGGGGTGAGGGAAAGGGCCTAGGAGGGGCTAACGGGCCAAAGGCTGGCGAGGGACAGCCTTGCGACCACAATGGTGGAGGGGCAGCAGCAAAGAGGCCGCCGTGAAGCAGGAGCTCACCTAATAACCTCCCAAGGAAGAGAAGGGGTGGCCTGAACTAGCGTGACCCCGCCTCCCCGCCCCCTCCCACCCAAGGGCTGGCCTCGGTTTCCTGCGCCCTACTACGGGGTTTGCCCTCCCATGGGGTCCCTTGCAGGGACATCGGGCAACCTTCATAGTAGTTGCATCGGTACACCTCGCCCTCCCACAACTGTCACCGCCCAAATGATACACAGACAAGTAAGTTGGGAATAAGAAGTTGCAGGTTTATTTGTGATACAAATAACAGAGCGGGTTAACTGACAGGCGACCCCCCTAAGCCCCGCCACCCCTCGTGGCAGGGCGCCTGAAGTTGAGCCAATGATGCGGACACAGTGGCCCTGGCCAGGTGTCGATCCTGGGAGGCACCAGCCTCCCACCGGTGGACCTATCGTCCACCTGCCCCACCCTCCGGACAAGGGAGAGTCAACTCACACCTTGCCCATCCAGGCGGGGCGTTATTAGCAAACCCCCGGTTGTTCAGGCTTACAACCGCCCTAAGGACTAACGGGGTGCCGTTGAACCAAGTCCCCGAGAAGGGCCCCTCGGCTTATATATGACTCATCGCTGTGCATTTGCACGTGGGCTTCAGGTCCTGTTCCTGCGCCTGTCCTGCCTGGGGTTGCCTTACCACCTTTTCCACAGCCTTGGGCGTGGCACCCGCTGCGCCCAGGGCCCCCACTACCTAGCCTTAGTCCTACTCTATCTACACCCCGCTTTTTCTAGCGCTTCACCCAGGTCTAATAGGAAGATCGCCATGCCCACTTTGGATAGGTGCACCCCATCACATTCCCAACACCCAATGGATTTGGCGTGCAGCAAGCCATGCCTAATGAAACCTACCCCTCTTTGTTCGCTGAATTTCCGCATTGCTGCGTTGACTCGCCTGCGAGTGACTTCCAATGCCCCTTGTGATACTGCCCCATGCCAAATAGGTCTGGGGGGTATTTCTGGCCAGTGTATGCTGCACTGTCCTAATTCGCCGCTCAAGGTGCTCAAGTCCTTCCTCATCCCTCTGTGCTAGGAGCCCTCATAAATTAGATATCAAAGACATCCACTAGTTCCCCTGTGTTGCAGCTATTCTTCGAAACGCGGCTCAACCGCCTACATCAATGGAGAACTCCAAGATCAATGCAAACCGTTTTATTTCCTTAAACTGGCCAGCGGCTGTGGACACCCTGGGCCTATGGTATGGACCATACGCCGTGGGCTGGGAGTATTGACTGCTATATTCCGGGCTTGCTTCTAAAGCACCTATCTATTCCGAACCTATCCCGAAGCTCTCATAATGAGGAGTCCTTCAGGTGTGCCCATCTGCTTCCAAGCGGAGGTCCATAGCCAATCACCCGGGAGCTCCGGAGAGGATGGGCTTTCAACCTCCTATAGCTTTTCACCGGTTTAATTGTTACCTGAGCATTTAGAAAGAGCTCATGTAGGTTGCTGGTAGGTGCCCCCATTATGAGTTGGGCAGTTTGGTTTTTTGTAATACATTCATTGTGGAAAGCTTTTATAGGTGGCAAAATGTTTTTGATATCACACAGTATTTTATAAATGGGGTAGCATTAGGAAAACGCTGCCTGCAATGAATTTATGCTTTGCTCATGATCATTCAAAAGGTCCGGATGGGCACAATTTGAACATTAGAAATTAGGAAGTGGCATGTACACTCAGCGTGTGGGCTCGAATAAAATTGGATAATAAGAGTTTTTACATGGATTAATAGTTATTACGGTGAACTAATAAACAATTAATTGCCTAGCAGGCACAATTAGCTGTGCGATTGTTTTGGGGCGAGATGATGCCCCACTACAGAGACGTTTATTATACCAGTGCCAATTTGGCATGGCACTTGACACAATCTGCACGCGCTTTTTAGATAAAAGTAGACAAGTTTGACGGTTAGAAACACGAGGCTGGCTGTGAAACCCATAAATGACTTTGCTGTGAAACCCATCATTTATTTTGAGCTGAAGGTAATTCACCCCCACCTAATATACAGCACTGCATTTCCCCAAAATGGTACCTTTTTTATTGTACAGAAGCTATCTGGGGATGCTGGTATGGCTCGATGTGGGCTGGGGGATATGCTTTTTATTCTATTATGGAAGTGTATGTGGCGAAGGCAATGTGCTGATCTATTGTTCTGTAATTCTTGGCCACACAGGTGCATCGCGTTACTTTTACTAGTTTATTTGCCCTGGCGTGGTGTAACTGTTCTGCGTCCGTCCTGTTTTGCAGTGAACAAATAATTACGGTGTGACCGGTGCATATCCTGCCTCTAAGATTTTGGATAAAATCTGATAATATAATAAATCTATTATACGGTCAGTAAGCTAAGTGATAAGTCCTTTCCGGTTGACATTAGTAAAGAAAACTGAATCTGTTGTTGCTTTTGTGTTGCTCTAGCTTTAACGGGGGTTTACCCCCAAATTAATATAGATGTCTTCTGTTCTGTATTATTTCAGATCAGGGCACCGTAAGGTGTGCCTATAAATTTTATCCTGATGCTGGGACGATTGTGGGCTGTTAATACTGCGTTGCTCTTTGTAACAGAAGCAATACCAGATTCCTTGAACTTTGTACATGATAAACCCAAAAGATCCTTTTCCTATCTTTCCATTTCCAGACATCAACGTTAAAATTGCCTTAATTTCTTCAAGGATCCAGCCACTTGGGTCTGCCTACTTGTGGAGCTGTCTTCATCCATTCTTACAATGGAGCTATAATGTAGTTTCATGTCAGGGTAACCTGCGGGCTCAGCAGCCCTCACCTTACCGGAATTGACCATTTCCAAGCAGCGATGAGACGCTGCCCTGGCATTGGGGTGGGGATTTCAAATGCTGGGTGCTCAGTAGGAACTACCTACTAATCCACTGTTGTGCTAGGGCTGAGCGCCGTGGTTCGGTGCTCGGACGCGCAGTGGGAGCCTGGGTATGTTCTCCACCCGGGCTACACTGCAGACCGGTGGAGAACATGTAGTGCTCATGAATGATTGGTCCGCTGTTGGTCCTCTGAGGACACGTCTAATCTACTGTGATAAAATGTGCGTTCATTCTAATCTGTAATGAGATTCCATCTTGTCCATGGGCGGGATGTGCGGGTATAGTTAAATACAATCTTTATAGCTAGCAGCGACCAGTGTGAATTCACACTCTGACGGGCCTAATTAAAAGTTTTTTGTTTTGAGGGGCTCGTTCCAAAACGTCTCCCTCGGCAAACATGAATGGCAGCACCAGTCGAACCCTTGACATGTGTTGACTGAGTAACTGTTCGGCTTAAAAGAGAATACAGTTGCAACTGCACTTTCTTTGCATAAACAAATGCAACTGCGCTTGATGTTTGGAGGATAATTTGAATAGATCATGGAGTCTTTTTAAGGTTAACCAGGGGTTGCACTAGCTACCCCTATCTGCTGAAGTCAATTTGGCTGCCTGCTCTGCACTTGATGTTTGGAGGATAATTTGAATAGATCATTGAGTCTTTTTAAGGTTAACCAGGGGTTGCACTAGCTACCCCTATCTGCTGAAGTCAATTTGGCTGCCTGCTCTCTGGTGCTACCTGCACCGCTCTTGATATCCGTGGTCTCAGGGCTAATGGAAATGTGCTAGGACGAGAAATATAGAGAGCTCATGGGACCCTTTTACTATCCGTCCTGTGTGCTCCATACTCTTCTGTGGTAAATAGGATACAGGTGAGCGGGATAGGGTATGCAAGAGCTCAGCCATGCGATGTGTTTAGTGAGCAACAGGCGTGTAGCTTCAAGTCCATTGCCTTTGGTATTTGTTAAAAGATGTCCACTCTCTGGAATGTATATCTTCCTTTCCCATCGAGTCTGAGAAAACCCGCTGAGCTGAGGGCCTTATTTTAACGGTCTGAATGTTACCCTTGCATTAAATGCTTTCTACATTCTCTGGCTACTGTCAAGGAAAGGTTATGCCTCGGCACTGCTAATGGAAGATACAAAACGAGACTTTTAATTTTAAAATCATTACTTAGCCAATGAATACCATCCTGCATCTCAGCACCAAAGGAAGTAAAGGTCATGCGCAGGACACGGCGTGTAGTGTTTACTCTGGACCGAGCATATATTGTGTCGAGCATGAGAGCCTTTGTGGTCAGCCCATACGTTTATCTATTTGTTTAGATTAACCCTTAATAAACTGGTCTGTACAATCTCATGTCTGTCGTGCAAGAACTCTAGCCCTTTGTGCACTGTGCGGCCGTGCCCCTATCTATTGCGCAATTAGAGGAAATTCATTGTATGTTTTGGGATATGCATCGCCCCGCCTCAACCCCCCTTTAGACTTCATGCACTTCGACGGCTACAGTTGTTGGTACCAACGATTCCCCCTCAAGTTCTCACAGTCTGGTACTGGTTAACTAAACGCCAAATTGAGGCATGTATCGTAACGGCGACTGGCGGGTGGAGCAGTTGGAGAAAGGCAGTGTAAATTCATTGGTTATTTATTAACAACCCAGTAAAATCTTACGAAGTGCTCCTCCAGTGACAGCTTAAATACACTATTTAGGATTTACCTAAAACCCCCGCTTAGAAATTATAACCTTAGAAGAGGCCAGCGCAGGCCCATTCTCGCATCTGTTCTGATTATTACTTTGTTAAAAAGTTAGGCAAAGGGAAAGCGCGCCAAGGCCTTAAGTTGGAATGGTATGTAGCCCGAGGTGGTGCTTGGTTCCAACACACAAGCTTGCATTAATTGTATCACTGTCCTATTTGCAGTTCCTGCGCTTCCACTTGCATGTGTGATTGCAAGCTCCTTCTCGGGTCAAGGAAGCATCGTGCTGTGAGCGAGGGGGGGGGGCTGTGCTTGGGCACTTCTGTTCTGGGTCCTACCCTGCCTCCTCGCTGGCCCGCACCGAATTGCCTGCGTCCTTTCCACATACAATTTGGATGCCTTTGTATTGAAGAAACAGATGCCTTCGCCGAGGATCGAACTCAGGACCTTCAGATTATGCCACTGACGCGCTGCCTGTTGCGCTAAGAAGCTGCGCACTCTCCGCTAAATGCATGTATTTGTTTAGGTGTGCAAACAGAATGGTACAAATATACAAAAAAAATAAAATAAATAAATAACTCTGGAAAGCCAGGGGATGTGCACAATCCAAAGCATCTGCTCTAAGTAAATACCTATCCTTGGACCTATTTGAGTGCCAATGTTTTCATCAATTTGTTGCTATTGCGATGAGCAACAATTGGTCTTAAAATCTAAAAAGCCACATTTAGCAGCTGGCTATATTAAATTTTGGTTGTTGTACGCGACTAAGACCAATTTTAATTTTGACTAGAGTTCAGTGTTCATTTAGTTTGTAGACTTGTATCACCCGCATTGGCTTTACCTTACTGACTGGGTGTGTAGTTGAAATCCAATTGTAACCAAGCAAGGGATATGGAGCCTTTGAAGTAGAGATAGCAGATAATTTGAATGAATAAACAATGTTCTGCTCGTGCTGTACATTCTTGGCTCAGGTGCAGAAAAGCCTCTCGTGGTGCTGCTGTGAGGGGATGCCGATACACATATTTAGGTGCGAGAGGCTTCCGCTGATGGCGGTATTGACTTACGAAAGGAGGTATGTGGCTCAGCGGCCCGGTGCCTCGCATCGGAGCGGCTTGACATCCACCGCAGCCAATGGATCGACTTTATTTTTGTGCATTTCCCAGCATGCTGTAGCAAATCCCAGGACTTATCCTCGGATTCCGTGGCATTTGCTGCCAGCTCTAATGGACGAAGATGGTAATTTCACAGCGATTCACGAATTGCAGCAAAGTAACTGTGTTAGGCGAGATTCTTGCAAGGCCTGTTCTTATTCACCGCTTCTGCTAAAGCATCATGGTCTTTTCAGCCAATCAGAAGATCGACAGGTGTTTGTACCTTTCTGATTCAGACTCGCAGTGGGCAGCCCACGCCTCCATGAACTACATGTTGTCTTTGGAAAGCGGGCAGCCTGATGGAAGGTGATTTTCTGTTTTCAGGCTAGCGTGGAATCAGGCGGGGTCAAGGAGCTTGGGGGCCGGGGCAAAGGCATTGCTGAAAAGTATTACTCAACTATTGTGTTGGAACCAGTGTGGGCACATGTGCAAACCCGATTAGTGCCTGGAGACTTCACACGTGCAACCCGGATCAGTGACTGGAGGCTTCTAATTTGCTCACATTGAACCTTACTTGATGCTAGAGTAGCAAACGGGCCTCGAACAGCCATAACGCAAGTGCTAGGTGAGAGCGGTACTGCTGGGCTATCTATGCTGTACCCAGGGCGGACGCTGCAATGCTGAGCGACCTCCCCCAGCTATGCCCCCTTACGAAGTGTCGCATCCCACCAATGATCTGTGATGCCGACGCCTCGCCTGCTCGTGGAAGCCGACAGGAACATGAGCCGCCAGCTCTCCATTTCCCCGGGCGCATGCCACCTCCCCCACACGCACCGAAACAAATGGCCATACACCGGGCGCATGCCACCTCCCCCACACGCACCGAAACAAATGGCCATACACCGCTAATAACAAAGTGGGGGAGGGGGGGGGGTGAAAGGCGATTTAAGATTCGAGCCCACGCTGCAATGGGCCCTCCATTTATCTCTTTATGTATCTTGGTGTTTACACAGCGCCGAAGCAGGGAAAAAAAAACACCGCCTAAGCGCTTTCTCTGAAGGCAACATATATAATCTGCCAAACATAGCCGATGGAATGGAGATACCTGACTGACGAAACATTAATATCGAAGAATTATTAGAGTTCTCCAACGCATAATATTTACGAATGTGGATTAAAAACCAAGTGGAAACGTCTGACTGTAAATCTGACAAAATATGATTTTTTAACGAAATGGAAAAATGTTTCCCATTGGAGAATCCCTTTAAAGTAACGCCTATACATCTGCACCACTGAAATGCACTTACTCCTACTTTTGACAATTTCTATGTGCTGTCAGGGTGGAAATCTACCAACACGAGGTCGCTTTCCATTCACGGCATATGGACACAAAAGGAATGTGTCCTCTACTTCTATAGGTGAGCAGGGGTATGCTAGGCAGAGAGGAATTTGTGTTCGTGTAACCGACAGGAACATGAGCCGCCAGCTCTCCCTTTCCCCAAGCGCATGCCGCCTCCCCCACACGCACCGAAACAAATGGCCATACACCGCTAATAACAAAGTGTGTCAGTGCATCACAGACGCTCTCAAACAAAGGCGAGAGCCATTCACATCTCCAGCAGTTTAGTGACGAAAGCAGCGCTCTTTGTCTTAACTTCGGGTAGCACTTCAGAGTGCCGCGGACTTCCTTCTCTCCCCTCCCGTGGGGCAACTGCATCACTGGCATGCACGAACTTCCCGGGGCGCAGGCCGCCTCCCCCACGCGGACCGAAACACACGGACAGACCATGTGCCTCAATGAAGGTGGGGGACACCCACGAGCGAAATTCCCGCAGCTCTGCCGCCCACGCCTAATGTGACCCAGTGCCTGCTTAATTGCACGCTCCATAGTGCCGCGCGCCTATAACCTTCTGGAGGTGGGGTCGTATAGTATGCTAACTGTTCCACGTATCAGAGTTTCCCCTTGGCCGTGGAGCGATACACCGGGTGTCGGACCCCAGTGCTGTGCGGGCTCCTGTTATCAGTCGGCCCCGCACCTCCCCGCTCTTACTGCCGCCCCCCCCTCGCGTGACCAACGCACACGGACCCCGTGCCTCCCCGTGATCCTAGCCACTGGGCCCCTGTACAACTTGGGTTTCGCCCAAGGACGGGGGCCAGGGGGAGGCAAAAGAGCGTCCGCTTACCTTGCTCACGACGCTTAACCGGGATGAAAAGGGGAGCTGAAATTGCGGGCCTCGCGTCCGGGTCATGGGGTGAGGGAAAGGGCCTAGGAGGGGCTAACGGGCCTAAGGCTGGCGAGGGACAGCCTTGCGACCACAATGGTGGAGGGGCAGCAGCAAAGAGGCCGCCGTGAAGCAGGAGCTCACCTAATAACCTCCCAAGGAAGAGAAGGGGTGGCCTGAACTAGCGTGACCCCGCCTCCCCGCCCCCTCCCACCCAAGGGCTGGCCTCGGTTTCCTGCGCCCTACTACGGGGTTTGCCCTCCCATGGGGTCCCTTGCAGGGACATCGGGCAACCTTCATTTGTACCGCTCTCCTGGATACAGACGCTGCTGCTTTTTTGCCCGGCGCCACTTGCGGTGCCTTAAAATACTATGAAACACATAAGAAGATCCCCCCTTTTTCTCTCTCATTTCCCCTTCCTCTGGGCAGTCCTCATCGTAATCAAGCACAATAGGGTCCTCCACCTGAAGAGCCCCGTTAGCAAAATCCACACCACGGGCCTTACCGAGCCCAACTTGCCCTACGCCGGCCTTAACGGGCCCCTCCTGTCCTCCATGAGGGGGAGCCGACTGTACGCACCGATACTCCCCATGCGTTAACCTCTCTGAAAATCCATCTCCTCTGACATGGCCGACCACTTTGTGCGGCTTGTAGTTGGGGCCAGCAATGTCGTGCTGGACCTCCTTGCGCTGGCCGCGATGGGGCTCTACCTTCCTTCTCCTCTGTGTATTTGAGCCGCACCCACTCTACCGAGTCCGCAGCACTGCAACGCTCCCTGACCTGCAAAGAAAAAGTTTGGACTGATGTGCTGGGCCCCTCACTCCTGCCTGTTACCCCCTCTCTCGCGAGCCCAGCGAACACTCCCAGGCTCACCTGCCCCTGGCCTGCCCTGTCTGCCCTGACCATACCATACTTACCACTGGGGGGGAATCACCCTTCCTCCTCCCCACTCCACTCCAACATAGCCTGCAGCACCGCCGCAGAGGGGCCCCAATCCTTGCCCACCCTGCCCCCCAACTGCCTCTTCAAACCCCACATGCGCCCCCCCAGATCCCTCTACGACATATGGCCTTCTGGTTCCCCTAGAGCCCACTCCGTGCCCCGAGGGGGAAGTTCCGCCAATCCCCCCCCCCCCCCAGGCCCAAGAAGGAAAATATCCAAACACAGTTCACACTTCACAGTGTGGTTTCACACCATGACATAGTAGAGAGACTGCCTTGATAGAAGTGGCAGATTCAATTAAATTGGCATTGGATCACGGCATACCCTTGTCCTGCTGGATATACTGGCTGGTTGTGATAGCGTGTTTCATACTATTCTGTTACAGCGCATAGAGAACATAGGTGTCACCAACTCTGCCATGACATGGCTCTGTTGGGGTTTTTTTTCAGGGAGAATTGTAGTTTAGCAGTCTCGTTAGTGCCTCATTATTCCGATTCTAAAGTACTCAAGTTTGGAGTGCCACTGGGCTCGGCGTTGAGCCTAACCCTTTTTAATATCTATATGGCCTCCCTAGCCCTTCTGGTGGAATCTTTCAGGGTCAGGAGTAGGTCATATGCGGATACCCAGCTTTTCTTTGCTATCAATAAGAAAATCCCTGAGGTACATGTAGCCTTTAGAAATTGTTCGGAGGCCATTTTTAAATGGATGTGGGCCAGCAATTTCCAGTGCTTCTCAGTATAAATGGGAATTCTGGTATTTGGGTCTACATCACCAAGTTTGGGCCCAGATTGCTCGTCAGAGGAGCTGAATACCAACACCCACCCACTACCTTGGCACAGAACTTAGGGGTTAAGATTGAGTCTAAACTATTGATACACGTGCAGATCTCTGCAGTAGTGGGCTCATGTTTTGCAGTACTGAGATCACTGGAATATATCTGCAGCCCTGTGTTTTTACGCCGTTGTAGCTCTGAAGGTTGTAAACTTTCTCGCCATGTTCTCTAACCTTATGAGGGACACATTGACCGTTGCTGCACGTGGCCCTCTTTTCTTTGTGTTAGTATTGGACATCGAGATTAGTGTCCCAGAGTACATGGGCGGGGCACCCATATAAAAGGGAGCCTCGCCTGGTCACTGGCGCACATTATTCTGGAGCAGTCCCTTCGGAGAGCAGAGCGGTTGAGCGACATCGTTCCGGAGTGTTTCACGGGCGTGTCTTCTGTGGCAAAGAGTTGCAGAGCAGTCCGATCCAACAGCCAGGGAAGGAGCACCATTGGACTCCTATGCTTGAGAGCGTTGCTGCATGCCACAAAGCGAATTCAAAGGAACAAAACAATGTCGCAGCCCCAGCGTCGCTCACGAAAAGAAGTGTACGCTCGCTAATCTTTATTATTCTGATACAGAACATTTTGGGAATAACAGAATGTTTGGAAAAGTAGGCACATTTCAGTAGCCTTTTTGATGTACCGAAGTGCTAATCTCACAGAATTAGAGACCTAAAGACTGCGGGCCCGATTCACAAAAGTAATCTGAGACAAAATCAGAAAACTTTACGATTTTCAGTATTCACAAAGTGCATTTAGGAGTAGTAAAGTTAGGAATCCTAACTTTACTACTCCTAAATACCCGTTGTGAATACCGAAAGTCGTAAAGTTAGGATTTTGTCTCAGTTAAATTTAAGTTTTGGTCTTAAATTAAACCTACTACCTATTTACTATTCCTCAATGCACTTTGTGAATTCCGAAAGTCGTAAAGTTAGGATTTCACCTGAGATTATTTTTGTGAATCGGGCCCGCACGTTTGCAAAACTGAGTGTTGAGTGATATTAACACTGGTTCCAAGCAAGGCGCATGCATAGATTAGCAAGGTTGGTGCAATAACCAACGCTAACATGAGCGGCCCTTACTAATTTCACTGCAGCAAAGCTACACTCTTGCTAAAGAAAGTCTCACCTGCCAAGGAGGAAATTGGCAAGAGACAGACCCGAAAGCAAAGATCCTATGAGAAGTTGGAAACAGTTGAATTGAGTAGTATGTATATTTTCCATGCATGAATAAGGGCCTATTTTTTGAAAAAACACGTGGCCAGAGTCAATTACAACATCTTATAGGCACTAATCACAATATTTCGACTTATATCTAACATATATCTCAATATATCCACAACAAGACAACCTTGTATCACAAAATATAATTTTTACTTTTCTTTTCTTTTCTTTAAATATTTGAATTCAGATACTCATATTTTCTTATATACATATTATATATCTCAATTCATTTATTAAAAAAACAGTAGATGCACATTTCTTCAAATTCTTCATTTTTCAAATTTCATTTATAAAAATACATCTGTTCAAATACATGTTCATTTTGTTTCCTCTTAGGTTAGCAAAATTTAACAATTTATGTTGGTGGATAATCCAAAATGAACATGTATTTGAACAGATGTATTTTTATAAATTAAATTTAAAAAATGTTTTAGGCAACCTATGTACCCTAAAATCTGCATCCAAAGATAACCAGCTAAGTTGAAGCACTTGAAGAGAAATGTTAATGAACAGAACAGATATCTGCCTGAAGAAATGTGCATCTACTGTTTTTTTTTATAAATGAATTGAGATATATAATATGTATATAAGAAAATAAGAGTATCTGAATTCAAATATTTAAAAAAAAGAAAAGAAAAAGAAAAAATATATTTTGTGATGCACGGTTGTCTTTTTGTGTTTATATTGAGATATAAGTTAGATATAAGTCGAAACATTGTGATTAGTGCCTATAAGATGTTGTAATTGACTCTGGCCAAGTGTTTTTCAAAAAATTGGATTTCCCTGTCCTGGCTAGCTAACCGAGATTCAGGGGCCCCTTTCTTTTCAAATTTGAATAAGGGCCTATACCAGCAGTTGAATGTATGCCAGAATGTGCTAATGCGGTCTTCTCTTGTTACAGCTGCCACCAGTTCAGATTACACCTCGGAAAGAAACCTGAAGAAACCACTTTGGATAGGGGAACGTCCCATACGGGTAAATATAGTGTAAGTGCAAGTGTCTGAATATTGTTAGGTGCTGAACATTGTAAGTATAAGGAAAGTAACATGTTCTTACCCTCTGTTACAGGTCTCCTTCTCAGCTGTTCCCATTCGCAACCCCTTTCCCTCACTTGATCACTCCAAGCTTCTGTGCGATTACGGCAAACTGAACTGGAGCTGTCGAGAGGTGAACTCTTGAGCATCGCACTGATCCAAAGGAGCCTCCAAATGGCACCTCTCACAGTGTTGATTACCTCACCCCCCACACCACCACCTGAAGGCTCTCCACTGGATACCCGCCAATGGAGAATTCAGTTTAAGACCTTGACTTGACTATGGCACATAGTGCGAACTATGCTTTAAAAAGCTCTATCTCTTTGACAGACTACAGAATTATTTGCAGAGTAGATATCTTCGGTCATGGGAAGCTAGATTGTCTAAGGAGCAGTTACAAGGGGGATACCATGAGCCTGGTGAGGACAATATTGAGATTTCAGACTGGGGCAGTTAACACCCTAGGTGGGATGACATTTAAGGCCCTCCATGAAGGCCTTAACAAGGAGGATTCAGTATCTTGTACGTAGGCATGAGAGGGTTTATGTTTCAGTGTATAGTAGTTGACAAAGCGTTTCCACTTATCAGCATAGCAGGTGCATGTGGTAGTCTGTTGAGTCCTTGCACTCTAGGTAACTAAACTCCAGGACCTCAGAAGCCATATGGCTAGGATGAGCTGCCTGGTATCCGGGTGCCTAACCCTTCCTTGATTTTGCTTTAGAAGGACTGGCCTGATGGAGAGCTTCTGTGTGGGGTGATGGACATCTATTAAAGGGACTAAAACCATGGCTTTCCGGCCCAAATGGGGCCCATGAGGGTGATAGATGTTTGTACCGTTTTCTCACCACATACGGTATAAGTGGGAGAGGAAGAAAAATATATGCAAAGATGCCTGATCAGTTCATCCGCAGGGCATTGCCCACGCACTGGGCAACCTGAAGGCAAAGTTTTGGCATTTTGTGTTTTCACACACGGGGAAAAAAGAGGATGTGCATGAAAAGCACTAAAGACTTGTGGGTGGAACTCTCACTTGTGGACTTTTTGCTGCGTTCTTCAGAGCCATTTTGCCAAGTCAGCATCCACCCCAGGAGATACTCTGCCAGAAGTTGAGCTTGGTGGTGGATTGTTCAATGCCAAATTTGCTGTGAGAACTGAGGAGAACCACTATGCCATGAAGGTCTTGGAGTAAAGCATTGACTGCTAGGTGAATGGCAAAAAGTTACAGATGGCTGATGTGGAGACCCCGTTGATGAGGTGGCCACAGACCCTGGAATTTCATTTTGTTGAAATGCACCTCCTCACCCGAGTGATGCATTCGTAGTGATGGTCACCTGCGGAACTGGATCCGCAAATGGCCTGCCCCGAAACAAACTGGTGCTGTTGTTCCACCACTGCAGCGCACAATGGGTGCTGGCCCTTGTCAGTACTAGATCCACCCAGTGACCTTCTACACTCTTGGAGCAAGCACTTATGGAGCCTTGCATGAGGGATTACAGCTATTCATGAGGCCAATATAACCAAGTGTCACTTTGTTCAAAATGTGGGAGGACAAAATGGCTGGAAAAAAGTGGCAGAAGCTGCTCAAATTCCACCGCCCTTTGGTGGCTCAGGTCCGCTTTGCCCAAGATTGGCCTGAAGGAGCAGTCCTTACTGGGGAAGAAGAAATATACAGTATATGCTTTTGGCCCCGTGTTGAGAGTGTACTGACTACTTTGCCCCTTTGAGAAGGTGCATCTGAACCTCCTCTTGCATTATGGCCAAGTGTTCTGGGCGGAGAATGTTTGCTTGGGGTGGGATGTTTAGTGGGGTTGAAATGAGCCAGAGACAGCAGCCATGCTTGAGAATGGATAGAATCTAGAGGTCTGTGTTGATCTCATGCCAGTGGGAAAGAAATACCCTAAGTATATACCCCTCCCACCCCCCTGACAGGTGTAGGGTGATTGGGGCAGGGCCTTAAGGGGGGAAGGTGAATGCAAGGCTAGTCAGTTTTTAGAAGAAGAGGCTTCCTTGGCAGAAGGTCCTCCACCCAGACTTTTGGAGTGGCACCCTCTGACGAAGCCCAGCGTGTAACCTCTACCAACCCTGTTGATGTTAACCCTATCGCTGTCACTGATAGGACTGGGTTGGTTCTAGGGAAGAGGCTTTGGACCCACTTCTTGTTTGTTGGTTTTGAAAGGAGCCCCTGGCAGAGGGAACCTGAAGGGCACCCATGTCCTTAGCAGTGTCAGTGTCTTCATTTATTTTTTTCCACCATCTGATCCACCTGTGGGCTGAACAAGTGGTCCCTGTCAAAAAATAAGTTGAATAGATGCTTTTTTATGGCTGGCTTGAAGACACGCATGCAGCCCGGAGTGGTGATAGAGGATCACAGACCTATTCACTCCGCTGGCAGATGTACCAGCTAAATCCAAGGCACATCTGATGGTGGTGTTGAAAATAGCCATCCCTTCCTCTGTTTCCTCCCCCTTTTGAGGTATTAGTTGGGGATGTTGGATTGGGGCTGCCATCTCTTCCAACTGTGCCCTGTTGTAACAGACAGGAAGCCTACTGAACTGACGATGTGCCAGAATGTAGTGGCACCAACTACTACCCTCTTGCAAGTGGTATAAAAACTTACTCTCCTTGTCAAGGTGAGGAACATCGCTTGTGGCCTGGACTGATCCTTTCTTTTAGGCAGTGGAAATAACCAGGGAGCTCAGCAAGGTTTTACCATCTCATTGAGCCTGGGCAAATACTGGAGAGAGCGCTTAACTCTGGAGAGTATCTCCACTAGCAAGTCATTATCCCTGAGGTGATGTATGCATCCACCTTATGGTAGGTGGTAGCACGTTGGCTAATGCTATTGAATGTTGTGGTGTTGTTTCTAGGAGAAGCCCCAATAGGGACAGGATCAGTGTCCTTCAGAGGATCCATGTCATAGTACTCCAAAAGATTGTCACTGGGGCGCTAAAGTCCTCAGCTGCAGAGTAGGGGTTTGGGCTACTTGTGTCTGAGTTTAACTCTGGTGACCCCCTAATTGAAGTGAGGGAGGTGGAGGTAGAGGAGCCAGAGTAGGAGCAGGGCCAGCAGTGTTGTGCATAGGCCTTTAAGGGGCAGTGGTGGCAGTAGAGTGTCGAAAGATTTAATAGTCGAGGTAGGTCTGAGTTTTTTAGGTAAAGACGTTTCTGAAGTGGAGATCTTGCCTGTGCGTGGGTGGCTTTTAGAGGTTAGGCCTTTCCTTGGAGTCTGCTGTTGAGAGGCTCTGAGCCGATAGTGTTTTCGGTGTAGACGCTGGCCTCGACAGAGGCGTCAGCTTCAAGACTTCGGTACCTACACTTGGTCAGAGATTAGTGAGTCACTGGACAACAAGGTCTTGGCTGGATCCCGTTTTGACTCAGACACCTTGCTTCGGTGCGTCTAGAGCCCGAGGGTGGTGGGGTAACTGAGAGCAGTGGTGGCTTATGCTGAGGGAGGTGCTCTGCTTCGACATGTCACTGCTTATGCATCTTAGAAGAGGTGTGGATGTCGACCATACTTTTGTATCTTGGAGTGGTCTTTAGACAAGGTCCAGGGTCGAAAGAGGCTGAGATGGTATCTCCTAGTGCACCTCTCCCTCCTTTTGAACATCTTTTTCCTTTTTGCTCCTGAAGACCGAGCAAGAGCTGTAGCAGGTCTCATCGTGCTCTGGAGATAGGCACGCATTAGTCTGTGTGGAGGTCAGCCCAAGGGTAATTTGAATAGCACTGAGGACATCTTTTGAAAGGCATCCGCTTTATTACTTTTCATGTCCCCACATTTTCCGGTATTGGTAAGGAAGTCTGAACGGAAAAAGTCAAAGGAAACATAAGCATGTCAGTCTTTTCTGTGATGGGAAGAAAAGGCAACAAGCTCTGCAATGGTCAGCGTCAAACACGTCGAGAGTGGTAGAAACATTGACACACATCTGAACCACATAGTGGAAGAAAACAGTCAGTACCCATGCACATTGACGACTAGAGGTACCATATACTAGGTCCCTAGTAATGGTACAAGGGGTACCCAGGATTATTAAGTTAAAATGTTACTAGTAGACCTCAGTACTTAATTGTACCACCATTACAGTGACAAGGTGAAAACATGGCTGTAGAGCTTTGTTAGATATGACAGCCTTAGGGTGGTCTTCTCCCCCAAGTTTTGCATACCTCCTCCACTTTTCTGACCTTCATTTTTGCCGGCTTTAGGACTCTGTGCAATTTATCACTGCTAACCAGTGCTAAAGTGCTTGTACTCTCTCCCCTGAACATTGTAACTTGGTTCATCGCCAATTGGCATATATAATTTAGTTATAAGTCCCTAGTAAAGTGGTACCTCCTACACTCATGGCCTGTAAATTAAATGCTACTGGTGGGTCTGCAGCCCTGATCATGCCACCCACTGAAATAGCCTATAAGAAGAAGAAACACCTACAACAAACACATCAGAGTCTCAGCAGCAAATTTCTTTAAAGTTCAGCTAAATAAGGCTAGAAATCAACCAAGGAAACTTTTCGAAATTATCAGGCAACAATCAGCTCAACAAGCCAACGCTTCCACATTAGGTCCAAACCTCCAACCAAACTATAGCATATGTACATCCCTCTTCCTTGAAAATTTAAAAATATAGAAAACGAACTCCAAACAGCAAATGAACACCTCAAAAAACATACCTCTTCCTACCCCCCACTCACTCCTGCCTGTAGAAACCTCTAACCAAAACACACTCACCCTCAAAAACAAAGTGTCATGGAACACTTTCAAAACTCTTAACAAAAATGACATTCTCAAGATCTGAACATTACTTAAACCATCTTATGACTTCTGCAACCCCTTCCAGCCAATATCTTCAGTGAGATCAAAACCTCTCTTATTCCCCTCTGGGCAAAGATAGTGAATGCCTCCCTATTGCAAGGAACCCTTCCGAGCTGCCTAAAAACAGGTCAGGTAACCCCCATTCTAAAAAAAACCCACAGCTGACCACACAATCCCAGATAACTACCGTCCAATTTCCACTTTCCTACCCTAGCAAAACTACTAGTGAAATGCGTCCATTCCCAACTATGCAGCCACATAGCTCAATTCCACCTCATTGACCAGTTCCAATCAGGCTTCTGTCAGGATCATATCACGGAAACAGCCATAACACACAGCCGCTTAACAACCTGAATTCTGCCTCCTAATCCTCCTAGACCTAGCCTCAGCCTTCGATATGGTCAAACACAATAGTCTCCTAGACTCAATTGAACACAGAATGGGGATATCTGGGAATGTCCTAAAATGGGTCGCCTCCTTCTTAGACAGCCGAACGGAAGGAATCAAGCTCGAATCAATCGATGTCCACCACCACAGTGGTCCCTCTAGGAGTCCCTCAAGGTTCCTCTCTATTACCTACCCTCTTCTATCTATTCATAGAGCCCTTAACCAAAATTCTGAAAGTCTCTAATGTTCACTTCCACATATAAGCGGATGACACCCAACTATACCCAAAAGAATCATCACCTGATATCCGCTCATTCAATAAAACTTTGCAAAAAACACACAACTGGCTAACCAGAAACCACCTCAAACTCATCACGCTCAAAACCGAAATCCTCCTAATTACTCCTCCGCAAGGACACGTCAACATTGAAGACTGGATGAAACACTTAACAGCCTTCAACTGCAAACCACACATCATAGACTCCGCAAAACCTGAAAGAATAACAATCAACAAAAATCTTAACATGCAGGAACACATCAGTTCCCACACCAGAGGAGCAAACATTCATATGAACATTATTCGATAACTAAAACCCTTCCTTCCTATTGACGACCTCAAATCCACAGTGCAATCCCTAGTGATAACCAGATTAGACTATGGGAATACAACCATATGTGGTCAGCCGAGATCCAGTCTGGCTCCACTAAAAGCCTTGCTCAACGCGGCCGTAAGACTGGTCACCGGCTCCAAAAGGAACAACCACATCACCCCTTATCTAAAGGCACAGAACTGGCTCCCTTTTGAGGGAAGATGACAGCTAAAAATCGTCCGTATGACACACAAAGCCTTGCACTTCAGCACACCAAAGTATTCAGCCGATAAACTGGAACTATCAGGCGGTGGCAGAATATCGAGAAGCACCAGCACCTGGCTACTGAAACCCCAAAAATTCCGGGAAAAAAAAACATACAACCGTACTTTCCTTGGTCTAGCATCAAGAATCTGAAATGCCCAGTCCCTGGAAATTAGAATGAGCCCTTCTAGCACCTCCTTCAAAATTGAAGTCAAACTGCTTTTAATGAACAAATTCCTACCGACCCAAACACTTAACCTGCTCTCCAAACAGAACTTACACTTGATTTTCAAGACCAATGACTATCACACTCTTGAGTACCCCTGGACCCACTACGAATATTTGACATCAAATATGCCCTTCCTACTTTCTACTCTCATTTTGTACCTATTGTATTAAGCGATGTGATGTAACCTTTGTAAAGCGCTTGGATACCATTCTACGGTCTAGTCCATGCTATATAACACTTTACTAATAAAACAATCCATACTAATATAATAAAGAGAGAGCCTAAACTTTTGAGGCGGGTAATCTCAGGAACCACAGCACCAATCACAACACCCAATACAGCGTTGGAAAGGGCAGTTGCAGCAGAAGGACATAGGCTATGCAGACGCCCACCATTTACATTTAAAAGGTAAAAGAACCGTGCCAGCAAAGTAGTCCCTTGTGGGCGTGTCTGCGTTGTGCTGTGGGCGTGTGCTGGGGGGGCGTTACCAAATGCTGGGGGCGTTCATGCATGTCATGTGCTAATCCCACCCTGCTCCCTTTAAATACCCCTGCATCCCATAATCATAACCCACCCCTACTCCTTAAAATACCCCAACACACTTAAACACTAACCCATCTTAACCCTATAAATATACCCTGTACCCCAAAACTCAAACCTATCCCATAACCCTAATAAGACCCCTGTATCCCAAAACCCAAACCTAGCCCTGAACCCTTAAAATACCCCTGTACCCCAAAACCCAAACCTACCCCTGAACCCTAAAATACCACTGTACCCCAAAACCCAAACCTAGCCCTGAACCCTAAAAATACCCCTGTACCCCAAAACCCAAACCTAGCCCAGAGCCCTTAAAATACCCCTGTACCCCAAAACCCAAACCTAGCCCTTAACCCTACAAATACCCCTATACTCGAAAACCCATACCTATCCCTAAACCCTAAAACTACCCCTGTACCCCATAACCCAAAACTATATCTGAACCCTTAAAATACCCAAACACCCCAAAACATATACCTCAGTACCCCAAAACATATACCCCTATACCCATACTTACCTTATCCAAACATTTTTAAAAAAACATGCTTTTACCATTCAGCATGTACAACGAATTTCGTTGTAAATGTATGCATGGTAAAAGCATATAAAATGTAAAATGCGTTATAATGGCATTGTGGAGTCATGGTACTTTCGTAATGAAAGTATGCAGAGTGATGGTATGCGGAAAGAAAGTTGCGGAATAATGGGTGTTCACCCTCCCCCGGTAAGTACATTGGTGGCACGGCGGCCCACATCTCCAGCACCATACTCATATTTTTTCACCACCCATTTGAAAAATGCACAGGTCTTCCTCATTGATGGCCAGCACTGACATACACTTTTAGATACACCTCCCAACACAAGTTCTAGAATTGCGAACTTTAGAGCTGAGGAGCTCTGTTCGAATCTCAGCATCAGCTCAACATCCTGTGATTCCAGGCAAATCGCTTGGTCTCCCTGTGCCTACCACAAATGAATGTGTTCTTCTGTAATGTAAATTGTGCTCATGCCATGTTGTGGAGTTCGCGCTATATAATATTGCAAGGAAAAATAAAGTAGGGAAACTCGAGTTCACACACTACTGAACGCGCACTCTTAAGTGCATCAGCAGTGCACTGTGAATCGGAGTGTTTCACAGGCCTGTCACAGATAAGAAATGCTATCCAAACGAAATCCTACAAAACAATATACTACTGGCTGGCAGCAATTCATACCCGGACAACGTCGGGACGGGCTGCTAGTATATATATAAAGTCACTCCTCAGGAAGTCCTGGACAACCCAGAGGGCTGGGCACAATGTATTTAAAAGGCAGGACATGTACTTTTAAGTTTTACATGTCCTGGTAGTGAAAAACTCCTAAAGTTGTTTTTCAAGTGTAACTTCCAATTGGGAAGAGATAAGACTCCCAAGTCTGGTGTCTCTGGAATCCTAATTTAAAATCCTAACTTATGGCAAAGTCGAATTTTAAATTGCAATCGGGAAAAATGCAATTTTTTTAAAGTTGCCATTTTCTTACTTTATATTTAATCGACAAGAGAGAGAGAGGGAAAATGCCATTCTTGGTCTCCCCAATAGTAAGTATATAAACAACAAAAGAGTGAAGCCAAAGATTCGAGAGTCCGTAAGGGAAGTCACTCTAATTTTATAAAAGAACCTTCACTCACCAACCTAGTTGGTGACATGCTTCATCATAGGGTTCCCACCAGAGAGGCTGAATGCCCCTCTGGTTTTCTACAACCCCTGGTTAGAGCGGAACAGGTTTTTTCACAAATGTTAAAAAGTAATGGTGCAAAAAGGTTGTGTTTTAAAATTACCTTTTATTCGCCCAACAGAAATTTAATAATGGAGGAATAAGGTAAGATATAAAAACAGTGTGGTGGATGTTGTGGACTGGATAAATTGACCAGTTAGTAGTTACATCCTGTGGTATAAAAAAAACCAATGGTCTACATGTTTCAGCCTCCTTGTGCCAATCGCGAGGCTTTCGTCAGGACCAACTGCCACGGCGGTATGCACAGGCTAAGGCACACCCTAACCTGAGGCAGGAACACAGAGGGACCGCACGACTGACGAGTCTTGTTGTACCTTCAGAACATTATTAGAAGGCGGATCAATCTGTAAGACAAAACAAACAGAGAAACAGACAAAACATATGGACGTTATGAACAATTCTATAACCACATATGTTGTCAGAAAAGTGACAAGGCTCATGCTGATGGTAGTGCTCTTGAAAAGTGTAGCTATGTCGAACCACAGCTCACAACTAATCACGATAGTTGTGAATGGCTGCTGTAACTCAGTCATTTAATGCCAAAATAAGTGAACTGAGTAATTCCCAAATAGGTGATTAATAGTATCAATAGTTTGTGGCGTTAGTGCCCTTTTGATTTTGCACACTGGCTCTGGCATTGCCAGTCGCTATATATATTTCTATTCAGGAGGTGAACTTGAATAATTAAAAAACACAAGCGGTGGTGAGGCTTATGATAACTAAAATAAAACTGGCAGACTTCATACAAGATGAAGAATGAGCTTACTTTAAGTGTAGGAAAACCGTACACCATGGGTCCAGACGGGGTTGGGGGGTGGCTTATAGTCATCTGCTAAGAACAAAAAGAATGAATAAGATCACGTTAATATAGGTATAGCTGTCGTATTACCTGCGGTAGCTGGGATAAATACTCAAGTACTCATTCCGTCAAAGCCAGATGCCCGGTTGGCATCTAGAGACTCCCGTGACCATAGCTGCCAAGGTTTCAAATTCCTATGTGCGACATTTTAATATTTTCAGTGTAATTATGAGTGACATTTCAATGATTATGAGTGACACTTTTTCACGAGCGAAATCAAGCAATGAAGATGAGGGACACATATAAATATCAGAAATTACACCCATTTGAGCAACAAAAAACTCCAGGAACATCTTAAAACTCCTGCAAAGCACCAGAAATGTTCTCTGTCGACGTGGGACCTGGCCCAACAGGAAAGATGTGTGAGGCCTCAACATGAACAAGTTACACACAGAGGCATCTCAGCTGGATAAGTGCCACACTCTCAGCTGATTCACGCGCAGACAGGCTGACGAGCACCATTTTGCATTGTCCAGTCACAGGCTGAGGTTTGCGCAGTAATCTCCAATACAACATAGCCGACACCTTATTACTGTCAGAAACCTGCTTTAAATTACCCCCGGCGGTTTTGAGAAATAAACCGCAAACGTAAAGGAGGAGACAGAAACACACACCTGGTCACAGCTCTAACCACGGCCGTCAGCCAGTTGCCCATTAGCTATTCTCATTCTTTTAGCATTACATTTACAACGACAGTGACATTGCAGACTATACTGTCCTGTTTTGAACATGCTGTAGATTACAGGCTGTTCATTAAGACATCACATGCCATTAACTGCAGACTACACATGTATACATTTGTAAAAGGTGGAGGGAGAGGGATAAAAAGAAAGAAGAAAATAGGAGGCGGTAGAAGAGAGGGAAGGAGGGAGACAATGGGAGTAGGGAGAGGGGGAGGAGGTAGATAAAAGGAGGAGAGAGTTGATAGAGGGAAAGAGATAGAAAAAGAAAGGGTATAGGTGATGTTGGAGGAGCGAGAGAGATGGGCAAAAATCTGAAATGGAAGTGGAAAAGCAAATGTGAGGCATTTGACATGGCTATTGCAGAAAGTAAATATAGCCAGAGGTGCGCTGGCCTGCTTGGTTAATTTATCGATACGATCTCGGTTATGGGATGGAAAACGAATGTGCTGCTCTGCTGTGAATAACTATACTGTTGCCTGGAAGCTGGACGAGCACCCTGCACCTTCCGATAAGTAGTGTGTGTGGACCCCCAAATGTGGGTCATACAAAAAGTGTTCCATCTTTGCTGAAGGGACCCTTGCTTTATGGGCTCTACAGGTTCCGCTGTGCATCCTAAAGTAAATGAGCATTGAGGTTGCCAGGGAGTGGTGAGCAGAAATGGTTCAAGTGGAACAAGTAATCCTTTATATGTTTGCTTTGTGCTGTACATTTAAAGAGACAGTTGCAGTGAGTTTTCTCTCCTCCGAGCCGGTGGAAATTGCTCTAGCACTGAGCTCATTCCCAGCTTCTGACTGAAAGATCCAGGGTTACCAGACCATAGACAGAATGTCGATTTTTTCGGAAAGCAGGCTGCATGCATTAAACAAAATTCCTTCGCAGCTCTGTGGGGGTCAGTCAGGGTGAAGGGGTAGTAGCTGGATGACAGGTAGCGATGTGCAGGCACCAGTGGGCACACCGCCCATGGCAGACTTCTCACCCTCAGACTGCACCCCGAGTCTGTTTCTCCGATTATTATATTTTTGAGCGTGAGGCGGAGGGGCCGGCTGAGAGCTTCCTTCTGTTCTAGGCCTGTGACTGTGAGAGGCAGCTGTAGATATATTGTCCACGAAGCAGTAGGTTCCAAAGTAGTATTTATTCAGGAAAGGAAAACAGCTTAACATCCACATCTGGGAACAGGGTAATAACGGACCGCTCCCTTCAGAAACCCCTGACACGTCCACCCCACATTCTACATTCTACATGACCTCACAGAATCCAAAGCACGTAGCCATGACATAGGAATGGAATACCACACACCTCCCCCTTTAAATAAAGAAGAAGCAAAGATCTCCAGAACTCTTAAGTGACAAAACAATCGGAGAAACCCACGGGGAAGATTCAATGGGCTCAATAATTCTTTTTAAAACTAGATAATCCAAAATTTCTCTAAGTTTGCTCCTGTAGGCTAAAGGAACATTCCTAACTTTATGTCTAACAGAGACAGCATTGTCATTAAGAATTATCTTATGTTTAAAATCAGAATATTTTCCAAGAGAGTCTTTGAAAACATCAGGAAAGTTCATCTTGAGGTCATTTACAAAAACAGAATTCTCAGAAACCTCAATAGAATTAGTTTCAGACACTGAATGTACATTCAAATCTATGAAGCAAACAGGAGAAATCGCGTTGATGTGGCCATCCAAGAATAGCCACACCTTTAGTAGCGACATACACTTTTCCTTTGGTGACTCGATCTCTGACTTGAATGGTAGCCCAAAAGAAACCCTCCAAATTTATCTTTTTCCCAGTGTAACCTCCAGGATAAATATCGGGGGATAACAAATCCCTATCCTTCCATAAACTATTAAATAACGACAAACCAATGATAGTATACCATGAACAGGAATCTATCATTAAATCAATAGAATGGTTGTCAATTAAAATGGGACAAGAAGGGAATTCTTTATGTTCCATTTTATCAACAGAGATGATGCAATTAAAACTATGAAGAACTTCTTCTTCTTCTTGAGAAATGTAATTAATCTTTTGAACAGAACGACAAACATTACCAAAATGTCCTTTTCTCTTGCATTTCACGCACACTCTATCCCAAGCAGGACACCCTCTGTAATTACCAAGATGATTAGGACTTCCACACCGATAACAAGCAAAATTTCTTTTGGGAAAAGTTTTGTTATCAGAAAAGTTCTTGTTATCAACGAACTTCTTATCAAGATCTTTTTTAAATACACCTTTAGGATTTGAGGACATCTGGTTTTTAACTAAGGAAACTTCAGGTTCAGAAATCTGTGGTTTAGATGTAGACGTGGTACCATGGATTTCAGACACAAATAACTCAGATTGCTCAATTCCCTTTGCAATATTAATTACTGCACTAAGGGAAGGTTCTGTGCCCAACCAAAGTCTCTCTTGAATTTTCTTGCTCTTTGTACGCATCATAATCTGGTCTCTAAGAACCTGTTCATAAGAAATGGTTTCAAAAGCACAAGAGCAGGCTAAGGAACGCAAAGCAGAAACATAATCTTCAATAGACTCATCTTGTTTCTGTACACGAGAGTAGAATTTGAACCTCTCCATGACAGTATTAATTTTCCTGCCAAAACGAATTTTCATTTGTCTGGTAGCCTTCTCAAAGACATCAATATCTCCAGCATCATCAATGGGAGGAAGATTGTCAAACTCCTTGATGCCTACGTCTCCTAAGCAGTGTCTTAAAAGGGCTAATTTACGTTTGGCAGAGCAACCATCCTTTTCCAGAACATCAACGTATGCCAAAAACATTGGGAACCATAAGTCCCATTCAATGCTAGGATCACCAGCAATTTGTAAAAAATGAGGAGGAGCTGCAATGTTGGACATGTCTATTTTTTATGAAGAAGAAAAATAAATTTGAAATATGTAAATAAGTCTTGTAAATTGAAGAAATACCTTGTAATATATAAACAAGTCTTGCGCCAAGAAAATAAGGTGTATAACAGGTTCCAAGCAGATCTAAGGCGAAAAAACGAGTTCCAGAAAGAAAATACGAAAGAAAAAAAATAATCCAAGATGGAGGCACGTAAATGACGTCAGCGCGTCATGAAAGGTGAGAGTTGAATCCCACGATGCTTCGCGATGTCCCACAAGGCTTTGCGGTCTTCAGCCGTCAGATTGGGACGTCGCGAGGAAGGAACACGGAGATGCGATTGAAAAATGCACCCGGCAACGGCAAAGCAGGTAAAGAAATACACAAAGAAATAAAAATTGTTACCAATGATGTTGCCGGTTGCCGGGTTGTCTGAAGTAATGAGACAAACAGGAATCAAGTAGTGACGAGGGTTAAATTCAAATTCAACTCCGGTTGAATGTCGAGAAAAAAAAATAGTGAACGTTGTTTTCCAATCCTTAGAGGAACAAACTCCCGATCGTCGCCAAGAAATATGTAGAAATATTGTCCACGAAGCAGTAGGTTCCAAAGTAGTATTTATTCAGGAAAGGAAAACAGCTTAACATCCACAGCTGGGAACAGGGTAATAACGGACCGCTCCCTTCAGAAGACACGTCCATCCCACATTCTACATGACCTCACAGAATCCAAAGCACGTAGCCATGACATAGGAATGGAATACCACAGCAGCCCCTGGACCATAGTGCAGCGTGATCGGCTCTATGCCTACGGAGCAAAACTGCAGGGGATCACGCCATCACGGGGATGGGTCAGAAGGTACAGGTCAGCTCAGAGTCATGGGACTGAAGGTTAGTAATTAGGGAAAGTCTCAGGGAGGAAGAAAGCGAGCAGGTACAGGTCAGCTCAGTGAGCCTCCCCCTGGGCATGGCAGTTTTAGTAATTAGGGAAAGTCTTCAGGGGAGTATCCAGCTGGGCCGGTATGAATGGACGTGTGACGGAGCAGAGTAAAATTATATTATTTATATAATAAAGGGTGTCGATCGACATTAGATCATGCAGCCACGCCAGGACACTACAGATCTTCTGAGCCGCTGACTGCAGGCAGCTGCTGATCGCGCGCTGCCTGAAGGAATTGTTCAATCGCACATACCGTATTTTAGCTGCATTTCACCACTTTCTCACGTACTTTTCTGCCAGTAATTCTTGCAGCGACTCTGATCTGCGCGGTAGGCTCAGGCGACAGGCCTCGAGCCACCATGCAATTACCGTTTGCCGCCCTGCTTACTCAGTCCTCCGAGCCAGGCCATTCAGGTCCTCCAGTGACAGTCCTGATCACTGCTGCAGCTGCTGCAACGGTCACTCCTGTATGTCTCTCTTTGCGGACGGCGCGGCTGAGGCTCAAATATTTACTGCAGCTTTCTGACTGAGAAGCTGAGCCACGCGGCGGCCGACGGTGCCCACAGACAGCGCTGCTGCGCCATGACGTTTAGACGCAAAGTAATCCAGCCTCCTCCCTCCCTCAAGTTAACTCTCAATCAGCAGGGCATGACCCCCGTCCTCAATGCACACAAGTAAATGTTTGACCACAGTGCAGGTGATGTTGATGGTCCTGATGTCTAACGATTCCTGTAATCCTTCCTTTTCTCCATTTTAACTGCTTTCAACCTCTCCATTTCAATCTGCATCCTGTGCACCTCTTCAAATGCATGGGATCTGAGAAGAATATTGACAAAGGCAGTAAGGTTGAGACTGCATTGTTGTGCTTCAGGCTTCAAACCAGCCAGCAGCAGCAAAGAAGAATATCTCATTGCCAATCCATGGCAGTATCCCCGAGCTGCGGGCCATAGCACTGATGGTCTGTTTTGTGACCATCATCCCCCTCTGAGAACTCAATAAAGTCCTCTCTCTGGGATGCTTGTCAGGGAATCTATGTTGGGTGTCAGACACATTGTGAAATATCTTCTCAGCAGAGTAGTAACAATTGCGGGTTTCATTGAGGTAGGTGTTGTACCACACACGGAGTTTTACAGAATCCAGATGCCTGCTTTCCTTGCCTCGAGGTGATTTCAACCAGGGTAAAAATGCATGATGTTTGTTGCTACACTCAGTAAGAGAGCACCTGTGGGAGGTCCTGTTTAGGAGGTAGTTGAAATTCTTTATTTGTATAGTTAATAAAAACCATTACAAAAGATAAAATGCCATAATATTAAGAACAGGGAATAATAAAACTAAACTGGAGATACATACAAAATTAGAAGCTAAAATCAAGAATAAAAGGTAACATTTGAAGTTCAGAAGACAGAGGAAATAGTTACACAGGAATTGTACGTTCATGGTCTGGATTGGATCTTTGCCAAAGTTCCTCTCTTTTCCTCAAGGATGGTGATGAATTTAACTGCTCTGCAGATCAACTGAGGGTCCGCGGAGCACATGACTGGTATGATCGCGGAACGACAAGTGCGAATACCATATTGTATGAACTTTAGCCTGTTCCTGCGTTCCTGGTCCAGTGCAGGACAAATGCAGATCAAGTGAATGAAATCTTGTTTTGCTGCACCACATAGGTTGCACTCCTTGATGACTGGGGTCCTCCATTTGGGTTGATCGGCATTGGTCGGCAGATGCCCCAACCTTAGACAAAGGTATTTGTGTTTAATATGTGATGAGAATGCAAGTTCCAGGTAGGCTGCCGGCATGGACTTTTTATATGATTGTATGGTCATCCAGGCATTTGAGCGATGGCTCAGGGCTAATTTGTCACTGAGCAATGAGTACCTGTTGGCTGCCTTCTTTACTGCCTGTTTGAATGTGGGTACTGGAAGCTTGGTTTCCCAGAGCGCTACTAGTTCAGTGGTTTCGAGGGATTGTCGTAGGTATTTGGCATACTGGCAATTCGGGCTATTATGAATTGCTTCCCACATTGCACGGTAGACCTTGTTTTCTTGGTTCATCCAGATGCCATACCAGAATTTAACAGACTCATATTTTTTCAGCAGTACTTGAGACTGAAGGCCGAATTCGAGTCGCACTTGCGCGGGTGATGCGTTGTGTGGTAGGCCAAATACGCGCTTGTAGACTTTTGTGTGAATTTTGTCTATTAGCTGTGTGCTCTTTCCGTGATGTAACACGCTTCCGTACGCTATGGTTGAAAGTAGCTTGGCTTTCATTGCGGTTAATAGAAGGTTAAATAGAGGGCCTTTAAGTTTGATGGCTAAGGTACTAAAGGCGTGCAACAGGGCGGTGCCCTTCTTTTCGATGGCATTGAGATGTGTAGAGAAATTGAAGCGCTCGTCCAGTGGGATCCCCAAATACTTATAGCTTTCCACTACTTCTAGTTTGTTGTTATCTATTTCCAGGATTGGTGGGGGCTTGCGGCGTCTTGTTTTTACCATGATCTTCGTTTTCTTGTTGTTAATTTCTAGCAGGTTCTGTTTTGTGTATCCGGTCAATTCATGTAGGAGACGCTGTAGACCTATTTTCGTCTGGCTGAGTAGGACCACATCTTCTGCATAGGATAAGTGTGTTAAACGTAAGTTTCCTAGCCGCGGTGGGTTAGCATTGATCTTGTCTAGCCTTGATGTCATGTCGGCCATAAATAAATTGAAGAGATGTGGGGCCAAAACGCAGCCTTGTTTGAGACCATCATAAGTGCTGATCTTCCGAGTTAGCCGCTTTCCGTTGTCAATCTTTACCTGCTTCCAGGTGTTGGTGTACAGATCCATTATTGATGTTAGGATTGAGTCCGGCAGGCCCTGCTGCTTCAGTTTGGGCCAGAGTAGTTGCCTACTGACCCGGTCGAACGCCGCTGTTTAGGAGGTATGTATTTCTTTAAAAGGCAGGGAAGGGCTGCCTTTGTTGATGCTTGAGCTACGAAACGGTCCATGGCTGGATCCAGATCAAAGGCAAGCATAGGACTAGATGCACACTTCTGAGGAAGTATTTCAAACAGGCATGGTAAGGTTCAGGTTAGCCACATCTCTATGATTTCTTGGAAGGTGTTAATATCTTTGAGAGAAACTCTAGCTGGAGGGGAGTCAAATACAGTTGGTATCTCCCAGTGGAGGATAATGAAAAGCAAAAAATTCTAGACAGCGATCCAGGATTTGAGCACTATCATCTACTGGGATCAACAGTTTAATCTAGAAATACATGATCTCCTATGGGAAGGTCTCCCCGACAGTGACAAGAGGAGCACAAGACCTTGTTGGTGAAGGGGCCATAGGATCTTAGTGAGCTGGAAGAGGGAGCAGAACATGAATAACTATTCTAAGAATATACCTCGGGGCTGTGGAGGAATCAGGTCCTGTGGAATTAGAAATGAGTTAGTGTGAAACTTCCCCCCCCCACCCTTAGAAGAGTTGAAGCATGCCCTAATGGTCTTCATTAGTAGTGTTGGCACTGATGGGCGGATATGCAGCAAGTACATATAATCTTTATTTTTCTTTCTTCATGGAGGCTTTTTTTTTTTAACTGAGCACCATCCTTTTCAAGGAGGTTTTACTTACTCCGTCTGGACGCATTTGCAATCAGCTGCAAAGAAGGAAGACGCAAAATGTTACTTATCCTGTAACTATTGTCTTATAGTTTGCAGTGCTGTAGATTCATGGGTTCAGCAGAAGGTTGCCAGTTTTTTTTCTTTTAAGTATGAGTTCCAGTTTCAAGGTAACTCATGACCCCCATCCAAACAAGCATTGGCATAGCCAATAGGTCTCACCTTTGGGACCTTATAAGTGCTTTGCCATGTAACAGTTAATGTTGTTGCACCAAAGATATTGTGCTGCATAACTAAACACTTCTAAGGTCCCAAAAGGGAGACCTATTGCTATGCCAATGCTTGTTTTGTAAGGTTAGGTAGGTATTTGATAGAATAGGTGTTCATGCCATGGGGCACAGGTGTGCTCTCAGTGGAATGATGCCATGGGGCACAGATGTTTATATAGGTACATTGATGCCATGGAGCACAAATGTGTACTTAGTGGATGTGCTGCCATTGGGCCCAGATGTACATTTAGTGGCTGTGATGCCATGGGGCACAGACGTACATTTAGTGGCTGTAATGCCATGGGCACAGATATGCACTTAGTCGCTATGATGCCATGGGCACAGATGTGTACTTAGTGGCTATGCCAGTATTAGCAATATTACAGAGAGATACATTCCTTGGCCTGGTACTTTACAGTTCCATTAACTCTTAGGACCTCGGCCACTGGCAGGGAGGGGGGAGAAGGGTTGTTGTCAGAAGGGACCAAGGAGGGATAAAGAATATTTTTATGTCTCCTCAAAGAACCCGCGCAGAAAGCTGGGACTTTCTTCTTGACAGCTCAGACTTGAGAAGCAGGGGCGACGGAGACCCTTTGTAGTTGCGGGAGTGAAAGTAAACCCTCTCTGGTCTGCGTTGTGAGAAGTTGGCCTGGCATATGATGTCCACTATTCTAGTGGGCACCTTGCACCAGTCCAAACGACCCTTATTGATGGTAGGTTTAGACAACCTTTATAGAAAGCTATTCTAGTGGTGGCTGTGGCGAGCAACCTTCAGGCTAAATCTTGAAGGAATGTAAAGCAGCTCGTTTTACCAGTCTATAATCTCTTGAATGATCAAATGAAAGTACACCCACAAGGTATATATATAAAATATATGTATTTTTTCTAAACACACCCCCTCTAGTCTCTTTATGAGGCTAGAGGATAAAGTACAATACAAAAACTTAATTAGCACACAGTAAATTAGCACGGAATACATTTTGCCCTAGGGGCCTCACAAACCATATACTAAGAAAGGAGTATAAGTACCTCCGTAAGTATAGAGACAAGGCCTAAGGCCCGTAGAACCGCTGTGGCAACCAGGAACCACCCAAGGTAGGGATGCAGGAGACCCACAGGGGACGCGTGCAGTGTCTAAACACAGCCGCAAATCACCATTGACTTCTAAGGTGAAAGTTAAAGTTACAAAGATAAAGATTTTGAACATTTCGGAGTGGAATGCGAGGGAACCCCTTCAGTACTAGACACTTCGAGAGTCAAGACCCACGGGAGCACCGAAGAACTGGTGTTACCTCACCCAGGGAAGCCGGGTGCATAGGTGTCTTTTCGTGTTGGGTTTCGTCGTCGATTCGTATGGAGAGCTACAAAGAATTGGTGCAGGCCACCAGGAGAAAAGTGTCCGGTTGGATCCAAGGGTGGATCGGAGCTCAGAAGAACCTGAAAGCAGAGGGCACAGAGTCTGAGTTACTAGCCAGTAACCAGGATGGCGACAAGAAGATGCCAGCCGATGTTGGTGCTTTCAAGTGATGCAGGTGAAGCTTGACTCTTCAGCCACAAGGTCCAGGAGGCGTCGACGACGACCAGGAGCTGGTTTAAATTGTCTCACGAAGGATGTCGAGTGCTGCAGTGTCGGAATCCGGATTGGACCCAACAAACCTTGGCAACAGCAACCCACGCAAGATGACAAGATTGGCTTTGGTGCAGACCAGCAAGGTCTGAGGGACTCACCCTTTGGAGGAGAGTCAGGGCACTTTTGGAGCAACCAGTGAAGCCCAAGAAAAAGGATTGTCCTTCGCTGGGACCCACTAGCCAACGGACTGGAGATTCCGAAGGAGCCTCAAGAGAGAATGCAAGAAGCGGGCCACGGAACACTTGTGGAGTGTAGGCCTCTAAGCTTCGGTGCAAAAGGTGCTCGGGCAGGGGCTTCAAATACCCCAATGCACAACTTCGGGAAGTAGGTGCAGTTGCAAACTTGCAGGATGTCCAGGAGTTCTGGTCCCACGTCTTTCATGATAGCTACTGGTCTCAGCTCTGCTGGGGACTCGTGTCACCCTCGGAGAAGTCTTGAAGTCCGTGTCCTGTGTCGCAGATTCTTCGGGATCCGTCGGGAGCCTTAAAAATGCAGACCGGCAAGATGCTTCTTCGGTGCCTGTTTGAACATGAGGTCACTCCTTGACCTCAAGGTAAGTAAGTAAAAAGTTTATTGTTTCTGATTAAGTAAAACCATTACAAAAATGCATTAGAATGCACATTTCATAAAAAAATAAATTAAAAGACAAAAAAGAAATCTTAATTATTAAGAAAAAACAGTAGTTCTAAAATGAGAGCTTGAGAGGTGTCCATAATTCATTATTTTTCCAAACCACCAACATCTTTGTTGGATAGTTTGAGCACCACTGATTTAAACATTTTTACCAACATCCTATTTAGTAGCGGAAGTCTTGGATCAAAGCATGCAAGGACTGCTTGTCCCCGTGTGCGTATTCTTTATTCGTTAAAGGTTGTTTTTAAGAGAGCTACTCTTTCCTCTTTTAGCTTCGAACAGGAGCATAGCAAATGTTCAATGTCTTCTTTCCCTGCACCGCATAACCTACATAGTGTCCCGCAGTTCCTTCTCATAGTTGTTTTAGTCCTGTTTACAGCCAGTGACTGCTCTAAATATTTTTTTGCCGGTACGATGGAGCTGCTATACAGATCTTGCCAAAGCTGGTGGTTCAGTGTGTTCTCAGGTGAATTCTTGACCTCAAGGGAGATTTCTTCCATCTTGCAGTCGAAATGGAATGTCGAAGGTCCAAGATTTCTGTATCAGTGTTCCGTCCAAGGTAATGTAAAGTCCTAGGGACTGGGTTCCTATACTTATAATAAGTTTAGGGGTTGGACAAACTCTAGGGTTCCACCTTTGGGTGGACCTGGGGAGGGGGTGGTTACACCCCTTCCCCCTTGTCCAGTTTCGCGCCTGGGCTGGGGCTGAGTGCCCCAGCAACCAGTTTGAACTGGGAAATACATGGAGCACCTTGTGTGCCCCAGGCAGTGTCTGAAAAGCATTCACTGAATGCAACCCACCCTGCCCCAATACACTAAAGCCTGTCTGGGGAGGTGCTGGCACCTCCCTGGACAGGAAACCTATTGTCCAGGCCTCCCCTGACGGAGTTTCGTCCAGCAGCAGGTCAGACTCGTGTCTGTGGCAACAGCATCCATTTTGTGATGCTGAGGCTCTTTAAAACATTTACCGGGTGTACCAGTGTGTCTTCTCCCTCTAGAAGGGTGGAATTCTACCCCCGTTGCCAGAACTGGCAGGGGGGGGGGTAGAATTCCTAAGTGTTTGACACCTAACACGACAGGTTTTGATAAAGTCAAACCAAAGTTAGCATTTACTGCGAGGGTATAATGCACTTAAGAGTATATGGTAGGGCTATATCATAGAACAGCTATAAGGAAGGGTTTGCGAAAGCTGCAGAAGGGCTCAGCTCATGCTAGGGCACCCTCTCACACAAAACCAAGCACTCTGCCTTCAGGATTGTTAAGGACTGCATAGGAGTGACTTATAGGTGAATATGTGTCTCTCTCTCTCTGTGTCTCTCTCTCTCTCTCTCTCTCTCTCTCTCTCTCTCTCTCTCTCTCTCTATCTCTATCTATATATATATATATATATATATATATATATATATATATATACTATACCTCAGTAAGGAGGTGCTTACACCACCTTACCCAGGCTGCCAGGGCAGCCCTGTGGTGCCATTTTGGAAGGCTTCCCATGGCTGGCCTAATCCAAGCTTCAGCCCCTGGTAGGCCTCTGGGGGTACTTATGCCCTTGGTACCATATACTTGGGGCTCACAAGGTGACCCAGTAACCAATCTGCAGACCCTCCAGCTTATCGCGATTTGTAAAAAATCACGAAATCGGCCGATCCGTGCATATGCTGCGATATTTACACAAACGCCCGCGAAATCCGCTGTTTCAGTGAGCCGCCAATCAATGGAAAGGAGGAGGGTGTGTCCGACTCCCCCGCTTCTTAAACTCCGCTTCTTAAATGCCCATTCACACAATCCAGCAGCGGCGAGGGGCGACGAGAGGAGAGGAACAACAAGCAGGAGACCAGCAGGAGAGCGGAGAGCAGGAAGGAGACCAGGGGGAGAGAGAAGCGGCAGCGTACACGAGGAGAGCGGAGAGCAGGATGGAGACCAGACACGACGACTCTTCTCCAGCCCCCAGCCCCGGAACATGGAAGCGGAAGCGGGAGCGGCACCCCGGCATGCAGGAGACAGCCGGCGAACAGCGAACAGGTACGTCCTTCACGCCGTACTTAATAAAAGTATTTTTTCCTTTTGTAGGGACACGTGGCGGGCCCCGGGGGGCCAAAAATCATTTTCTTTACTTTCCGGTGGGGGCCCGCCGCACACGGGGCACGCGGCGGGCCCTGGGGGGCCAAAAATCCTTTTCTTTTTTTTCCGGTGGGGTCCCGCCGCACCCTGGGCACGCGGCGGGCCCCAGGGGGCCAAAAATATTTGTCTTTCCTTTCCGGTGGGTCCCAACGCACACGGGGCACGCGGCGGGCCCCGGGGGCCCAAAATGCAATTTTTGTACTTTGCTGTGGGGGCCCGCCGCACACGGGGCACGCAACGGGTCCCCAGGGGCCAAAGATCCTTTTCTTTCCTTCCCGGTGGGGGCCCGCCGCACGCGGGGCTCGCGCCAAGCCCTGGGGTCCCAAATCCAGGTTTTTAACTTTGTTGTGGGTGCCTGCTGCACACAGGGGCACGCAGCATGCCCCGGGGGGGCCCAAATCCATCTTTTTTAACTTTGTTTTCCGGGCATTATTATTTTTACATTATAACCAGCAGCACAATACTGGTCTAGATTTTGAGTGCTCAGAAGAACTGAACGTACATGGCCAAGATTAACATGCCTTTTAACCAAAACAAATGGGCTGAATTGTAAATAAACCAAATGTACATAGCTCCATGTTGGCAAATAACTCAAACAGTAAGATATGTATTTGTTGTCGAAAAAAAACCAAAATAAAATGCCACTAAATGCCGCTAAAATTTCATTTTTGTGCCGCTAAATTTTCATTTTTGTGCCGCTAAATTTGCCACTCCATGCCGCTATATCCTGGGGGGTCTGAATCTGGAATGTACCTAATGTACATGTAATGAATTTAGAGAGAGAACAGCTAGGCTGTGGTCCTGATTAGCAGGGCTATAGCCAGTCTAAAGTCGATAAACCAGTGAAACAAAGCAAAAAGTGGGGGTAACCACAGGAAGCAGATCCTACTCTCCTACATGTGTAATGACGCGTGTGAGGGGCGGGGCTGCAAGATGATGGAAAGGACAAAGGAAGGAAAAGAGGGAGAGGTGAAGAAAGGTAGCACACAGGGAGGGTGATGAGGAAAGAAGAGCCCATTAAAGGGAAAGAGAGATGAAGGGGGTTTGGAATAATGGAAGGAAGCTGAAAGTGTAGGAAGTTATGAGGCAAAATGAGAGTGGTATGATGAGCCAAAGAAGGAAAGACAGGAATTTAGGAAGGAATAAGAAGAAAACAAAGACAGAAGGACGTCTGCAGACAGTGGCTGGGAGGGAGGGAGGCATTGTTCTTGAAACCAGGAGGGAGTACTGTGGAAAGAGAATGAATGGAGGGCGTGTGGGGGAGGAAGCACGAGGGGGATGCATTAACGGAGGGTATGAAGAGTGGAAGAAAAAGATAGATCAAACAAGATAGAAACAACAAGCATTGGCAGCGCAACCCGGCAGCGCACACCCAAAAATGTAATGAAAAATTAAAAAACGCAAGTGGTGATGCGAGTGGTGGGCGCGACGTGAAAATGTGCTGTGCACGTTGCGCGCGCCTGTGCGCGTTCTAGAACGCGGGTGGCCGGCTTGGAGCACTTTTCAAAGCAGCTACTAAATTTCTCGCAAGAGCAGCGCATGCGAGACCTAAAACCCAAAATGCACCAGACAAAAACTTAAACTCAAACTGTGCTTTCCACCCAGTGGGTGAGCTAAGTAGAATAAAGTGGAGCAAAACAGTGTGATGTAAAGGTGCACTATGAATGAAAGTATAATGTACTAGCAGCCCGTCCCGACGTTGTCCGGGTAGGAATTGCTCCTGGCCAGTAGTATATTGTTTTGTGGGATTTCGTTTTGATAGCATTTCTTATCTATGACAGGCCTGTGAAACGCTCAGATTCACAGTGCACTGCTGATCCACTTAAGAGTGCGCGTTCAGTAGTGTGTAAACTCGAGTTTCCCTACTTTATTTTTCCTTGCAATATTATATAGTGCAAACTCGACAACATGGCATGAGCACAATTTACATTACAGAAGAGCACATTAATTTGTGGTAGGCACGGGGAGACAAAGCGATTTGCCTGGAATCACAGGATGTTGAGCTGATGCCGAGATTCGAACGTAGCTCCCCAGCTCTAAAGATCGCAATTCTAGAACTTGTGGCAGGAGGTGTGTCTAAAAGTGTATGTCGGTGCTGGCCATCAATGAAAGAGACCTGTGCATTTTTCAAATCGGTGGTAAAAAAATAGGAGTATGTTGCTAGAGATGTGGGCCACCGTGCCACCAATGTACTTACCGGGGGAGGGTAAACACCCATTATTCCGCAACTTTCTTTCCGCATACCATCACTCCGCATACTTTCATTACAAAAGTACCATGACTCTGCAATGCCATTATAACGCATGGCATTACATTTTATATGCTTTTACCATGCATACATTTACAACGAAATTCGTTGTAAATGCATGAATGGTAAAAGCATGTTTTTTTTAATGTTTGGATAAGGTAAGTATGGGTATAGGGGTATATGTTTTAGGGTACTAAGGTATATGTTTTGCGGTGTTTGGGTATTTTAAGGGTTCAGATATAGTTTTGGGTTATGGGGTACAGGGGTAGTTTTAGGGTTTAGGGATAGGTATGGGTTTTGGGGTACAGGGGTATTTTTAGGGTTCAGGGATAAGTTTGGGTTTTGGGGTATAGGTGTATTTTTAGGGTTCAGGGGTAGGTTTGGGTTTTGGGGTACAGGGGTATTTTAAGGGTTCTGGGCTAGGTTTGGGTTTTGGGGCACAGGGGTATTTTTAGGGTTCAGGGCTAAGTTTGGGTTTTGGGGTACAGGGGTATTTTATAGCTCAGGGGTAGGTTTGGGTTGTGCAGTACAGGGTTATTTTTATGGTTCAGGGCTAGGTTTGGGTTTTGGGGCACAGGGGTATTTTTAGGGTTCAGGGGTAGGTTTGGGTTTTGGGGTACATGGGTATTGTAGGGTTCAGGGGTAGGTTTGGGTTTTGAGTTACTGGGGTATTTATAGGGTTCAGGGCTAGGTTTGGGTTTTGGGGTACAGGGGTATTTTTAGTGTTTAGGGATAGGTTTGGGTTTTGGGGTACAGGGTATATTTAGAGGGTTAAGATGGGTTAGTGTTTAAGGGTGTCTGGGTATTTTAAGGAGTAAGGGTGGGTTATGATTATGGGGTGCAGGGGTATTTAAAGGGCGCAGGGTGGACACCTGGAGCTCGAATGTACAGAACCTGGGAAGAAAAAGCAATGAAATATTGGGCACAACTCTCGCTTTTTTCCCCGTAATCCTGCGCCCCGCACACGCCCCCGCCCCATAACACGATATGAGACATGGCATGAAGGGCTGAACGTACCACAAGCCCCCAGCGTTTGTCACTCCCCCAGCACACGCCCACAGCACAACGCAGACACGCCCACAAGGGACTACTTTGCTGGCACGGTTCCTTTACCTTTTAAATGTATATGGGGGGCGTCTGCATAGCCTATATCCTTCTGCTGCAACTGCCCTTTCCAACGCTGTATTGGGTGTTGTGATTGGTGCTGTGGTTCCTGAGATTACGCGCCTCAAAGGTTTGGGCTCTCTATTATATTGATATAGATGTAATGTTTTCACATCCGAAGCATGAGCTTGCATCCAAAGAAGGTGCACATGAATCTACAGCATACAAGCCATAAACCGATAGCTAAAGGGTAACATATTCTGTTCGTAGAATACTCTACTACAGATCAAATACTCTCCATAAACTATATAGTAGTGTACACCCCTGAAAGCAGTGGTTATTAATCAAATGAGGCAGCTGTTTTGAATAAAGTTCTACATCTACTTCCCCACCTTGTGCTTCAGGACGACAAGGTCAATTGGTCACTGTTTCAAGGCTGGATGCCTAACTTCCTCAGAAGCAGAGCTCACAGAATGCGGATCGAGTTACAAATGTCTTTGATGCAGCATTTGTCCTTAGTGCAGGTCTCTCTGGGGATCCCTGAAGCAGCTACTTGATCAACATTGTAATTATCTGAGGTTTCGGAACTCTGTCCATTTAACCTGCCAGAAATCCTGACTAGCCTTCAACTTCACAGTAAGTCCATTCAAGGTCTTCAGATATGAAAAGCAGTGTTGAGTGCAATGCTGCATTTTATAAAGCACCCACCAATGCTCTTTACTATAGCAGCTAGTTTACTTATTTCTAAAGCCCTGGCAGGCGGAACAGGTTGACTCCTTGAGGTAAGTGGAGATGGCAAACTCTGTGATAGCCCAACCAGGGAACTTAGAATTGCGTTATGGGCAACATTGGAATGGCATGTTCTCTACATCCCCTCCAGAGTGACTCTATGACCTGGCGCCTAGAGAAACACTCAGGTTCCAGTTAAATTAAAGCATTGTGAAAAGTGGGTACTAAAGATGGCGATTCCAATCACTGTGGTTGAGCAGATGTTGATTATAGATAGACTGTTCCAAAGCTTGAGAAGTGCATTCAAACCAATGGTGCGAGAAAAAAATTCTAAGGTTGAGTGTTTGTCCTAAAGCATTGTGGGTTTGGGGGAGGAATAGAAATGGTTACTTACCAGTAGTAGTAGTTTTGCATCTAGAAGTTTTTTTCTGGATTCACATGCTGTGCACTATTCCATCTAGTGGTTGGGTCCGTAATTGTCAGTTTCTCTTTTTTTCACAGGCGTCGACCACTATTTGGTGCTAGATCCTTTCCTTGTGTGGCATTAGATGGCACCACGGAAGTTCCTGTGCGTGGTAGCCACCTCAGATTTGTTTCTATATCTTTACTTTTCTATTTTTTAGTTCCTTCTCTCCCTTTTATGTGATTTTTCTCACACCAGTTTGCTGTCCTCCTCTCTGGAGAGGTGGGTGGGTAGCAACTGCGGGGAATGAGATTTTGATACCTTTTCTGATTACTTAGATACCTATCTCATTCATTTAATTTTGGATCGATTATTATCTGTCATTGAGTAAAAGGCAACCCCCACATAAGTTAAATCAACCCCATAGACTGACACAACTCTGAAAAACCACTTACGACTGATAAAGTTTTACATTTTAATATAAAATCAGAATCAATTGCATATACAATCCTCTCAGGATAAGATTCAACAAGTGTACAGGAACTAAAAGGAACATAAATTCCCTAAAGAATCTTAGTCTACAAAAGAAAAAAATTAAAATCAATTCCAGAATCAGCAGATTAAAAAAGCATAGACACAAAGTGGATCTGTTGCGTCATCTATAAAAAGAGAATAAACAAGTTAAATCTGTCCCTACTCTATGCTAGGTGACATCCCTACTAGCAAGTCCTTTTACCTAAAAAGGTGTCGGCTAGTTTGACTTCCAAAAGAAGTTCAAACTCTCTTAGTCTCTGATGGAAACCTATGTCGAGAAGCAGTACCCTCTCTGCCTACCCATCCGCTCTCTAAGGGTCTTCGGCCTACTGCTCCCTTGCGCTCTGCTCTCTGATCTTCTGTTCTGCGCTATGTCTTCAGGCCATCTGCTCTGAGCTGTCCTCTCCCCGGGGTGCTGTCCCTAAATACACAATCACAGTATAGGTGGAACGCCCCTTTGACGCCCACCACGTACACATTTCACATGATCTCATTCTAGTTCTTTCCATAGCTTCGTCTCTTCGCGTCGTCCATTAAGTTGACCTTGCTTCTTAGGCGCCACCTTCATCTTCGTGCTGGTAACCTCATGACATTCCAGTTGACACTTTCAGAGCAAAGTCTATCACCTCAACAGAACTCTATTCATTACAGTTGTGATTATAACCTCGTTTGGTCCTGTGAACAGTCACTTCTAAACAAGACCCCAAATTCCAAGCGTCTCTTATCTCATTGGGCCATAAACTTCGTCCAGCATTGTCACTTTAAATTTAACAAGACCTTTGACTCTTGGCTCGCACGTTCAGATCAAAGCTATCCCCTATTCCTGTGAGCCCACTAAATTACATGGAGCGGACTACACTCTTGCGAACCCTTGGTCAGTTAGGTTAAAATCACACATGACCACACTATTCTAACATTCCTACAAACTCTTCTACACAGTATAACTTTTAACACACATATATATAATCGAATTAGCAAATCATTTGATTATAATCGAATACATGTTACATAAAATACAACGTTATACTCTTATTCTTACGCAGTGCTATACGTTCTGCACATTTCTTCACTTTACATTTCATCTTCTTTCTCCGCTTTATAATTACATACGTACATTCTCTGTTTAGCACGTTCTACTGTTCTTAAGCCTTTAAACACATGTCTATATTAGCCCAACCTATATATACGGGCCTTTCTAATACTAATGTATTCTAGTGTAAATACAAGTACATTTCCTATTAAATTGGTTACATCGTGTAATTTTACGCTACAAGTTCTACTTCACGTTACAAGTTCTAACTTTATGCGATATGCTTGTAAATATGGTACAGATATACTTTTCATTCAAATTGCGCTCTCTCAGTTCCCCCCTTTGATGACCTCTAGGGGTCATCACTAACACCTCAATTTGAATGACACCTTACACAGAACTAGTTACAAGGCTCCCTCTTTTTATCGTCCCGAGAGCTCTTAAACTTTTATACTGTTGATCTTGTAAAGCAGCTAATCTCCTTTCTTGCTCTCTCATGGACCTTTGTAACCGGTTCGTCCTATACCATTTGTACAGTTTCACTAACCCCAACAATATGATTATGCAAATCAATATTATTAAGACAGGTTTCAATATGTACCACACAACGCTTTTACCAAGGTTGGCAAACCAACTTCCAACTTTTCCCACTCCATGACCTACTTTTTCCCAAACATTTACTTTTGTTAAATCTTCGATTTCTTGATGTATCTCTGTAATGTTCTGTATGTCTTTCTCAAGTGGTTTTGAATTGTCTGGAATGTAAGTACAACATTCCTGGACCTTCAAAGCCTTGCAGACTCCGCCCTCTTTTGCTAGCAGAACATCTAAAGCAAGACGGTTCTGAAGAACCATTGCTCTAATCGACTGCATCTCTCCTTCTACTAGCATCAATGATCTTGCAGTACTTGCAGACAATCTATCCACAACTGTAGCTAGTCTCCTGATCTTAACATCGTTAAGTACCAAACCTAAAAGTGGAAACATTGCTCCAAATATGTCTCCAACTACTTCAGCATCTCCTACTTCCCTTTTCGCTCTTATCGAAGCCTTTCCTTCTATAATCTCTAAATCCTTTGCATGATATATTTTGGGGAAGACAATTGCCAAGTAACACGAACCATACCAATTGTCAGGTAATTTTACATAGGCATTTCTTCCACATACAAAATATACATCAGGAATCGCTTGCATCCCTTTCATAAAATCTTTCGTATAGTACTCTAACCTAAAAGCATGTTCGCAATTAACTTCACCTACAAATACACTCTCATAATATGTCTTGCTTCGAGTTAAACATAACTTTCCTTTCTGCGTTCTATCCAAAGCTATTGGACCATTGCTACCCTTCTTCTTGTGTGCTTTTTCTTCTTCGGTCCAATCAGTTTTCCACTGTCCTGACATCTTTAGAATCTTCTGCCTCCTGTATCTGTCATCTACTTGTCCAATGAATTTCTTCTCTATCTCTGACACTTTGCAAGTCAGATTATTTCTACGTGCATATGAAGTATCTAATGTATCCCAAGGAAGAAAGAATTTTGCTAGTCTATCCTCCTTTTTGTGATAGTCCCACTTATTCATTTGTTTATAATTCGGGACTTCAGGCAGTACCGAATCATAATTTGAAAAGTAGTACTCGAACCCTTCTCTACCATAAAATATACTGAGCAATAAACTACATGTTATCCCATATGTCAGTGGGAGATGATGATATCTGATACCTTCATCTACAGAAGCCGGCAATTGCATACAAACATAACAATCTTTGGCCTCCAAGGCATCGATATACTCATACAATAGTTTGGCATATGCATTTGATTTAAAATTTCCCTGTGACTCGTCTACGTGTAACCTACGAGCTTCATCTGCCAGTAACGCCTTTTCACGGATCACATTGCTCTCCTCCTTCTTCTCAACAAGAGCAGGTTTCAAAGTCGTTATAGGCTTTACATCTGTTGTCTCCTTTACGCTTGTATGTCCTACTATGTATGATATGGTAACTACTGTAAAAATGAGAAAAATTACTACTGCTATTAGTGTACCTATTATGCATTTGGCTTTTCGGTTTGGGTTGCCATTCTCCATGTTATCAAACAATGTAGCTCTTTCCTTCTCGTGGAAAAGTTTTCTTTTTCAAGTCTTTATTTGTTTTATTTTTTCTTTCTCAGTCTGTGAAGCGCTCTTAATCAACAAAAAGTCTCTTTTTCACAACAATGTCTTTTTTTCTTTAGTAACAGACAACCCTAACCCTTCTCCGTCCTCTAAATGTAATCCCTAATTTTATTCTTCTTTCCACTCGGCGCTAGGTCATCTTCTTCTTTATAGCTTAAACACAAAAGTCTTTATGCATCTACAATTATTCTCGTGCCTGCAGCTCTAATAACATATTCCAATAGTTCTAAACGAATGACTTTTTCTTCTTGTGCTGGTATTGGATGACCAAAAGTCGGAAACTCTAATCGATTCAGCACCAGGTCTTTGATCCGACTTAGGAAAAGGGGAATGGGAAGTGTGAAGGTCAGTAACCCCTCAGTCTCGATTCCAGGCGTCAACATCCATATCTCCACCGCCACAATCGGATTGAGATTGAACACCTGTACTTCTCTCACTCTCCCAGATCTCTGTCCCCAAGACATCTGCTAGATAAGTCCACTCTGGGGTGGCGTATCTTCTGCAGGACACACGTACCCTCCTTGATCTTCTCGGACTCTCAGAGCCTGAGTCCGTAGCTTCTTCGTCTAGATCTGAATCTTCAGAGATCGGGACAAGGGTGCTCTCTGGATTTGCTCTCAAGGTCGACCTTCTCCTTCTTTCCGGCCAACTAGCTTCTCCATTCCTTGTCCTCCTGCTCCTTGTTCTTGGACTCGTCTCTTGATCACTTATAGCTTGTTCGGTGTCTGACTCGAATTCCCAACTACTTTCCTCTTCTGAGACAACTTCGGTCTCACTGGTGTCTTGACCGTCATCAGCCTCTTCAATCACCTCTACAGCTTGACTTTCCCTCTCTGTGGCTTCTCCGCTTTCAGCTGGATTTTCATCCGAGAGAGGAGCTGTTTCTTCCAGAGGTGCTGGAACTCGGGTGTGTGAGGCGTGTATCCAGTTGGGCAAGCCTCCACACTTTACTGCAGTGTTCGTAACTAGTATGACTTGGAATGGTCCACGCCAGCGCACGTCTAGACAATTCTTCCTGACATGCTTCTTCACCAGGACCCAGTCCCCTGGACACAGGTCATGGCACAGGTCTTGAGCTGATGGAACCTCTGCAGCCTGGACCTGGAGGGACACAGAATGAATGGCATCAGATAGTCCCTTGCAGTAGTCCAAGATCAAATCGTCTGTGATGTTCAACAATGCTGCAGTCGGAACCGTTGGCAGTCTCATAGCTCTCCCCATTAGCACTTCGTGTGGAGAGAGTCCTGTTCTTCTATCTGGTGTGCTACGTATGCTCATAAGAACCAATGGAAGTGCATCAGGCCAACTTAGGGATGTCGATGAACAAACTTTGGCAAGTCTGGACTTTATTGTGCTGTTGATTTGTTCTACAATCCCCGAGGCTTCTGGTCGATAACTACAATGGAGCTTCTGGTCTATACTCAAAGCTGAACATAGCATCTTCACTATTTCGCTGTTGAAATGAGTTCCTCTGTCCGATTCCAAAGAGGCTGGCACCCCAAACCTCGGTATTAACTCTCTAAGCAACAATTTTGCTACTGTGAGTGTATCGCACCTACGTGTAGGATAAGCTTCAACCCATCTGGAAAATATACAGACAATCACTAAGACGTATCTGAGTCGATTGCACTTAGGCATTTCAATAAAATCCAGCTGCATCCTATTGAAAGGCCCCCCAGACCTCCCTATGTGACTTAATGTGACTGGTGTTCTTTTCCCTACGTTTAGTTGCTGACAGATCGCACAACGCTGACATACTGCTTCTGCCGCTACTCTAAACTTCGGATTATACCACGTTTGTCTGAATACTCTCACCATAGCATCTCTACCTATGTGTGCTGGTCCATGCAATCTCCTTGCCATTGGACTAACAAGTTCGTTTGGTAAAACTGCTCTCCCATCTGCAGAAATCCAAAAATTCATTTCACTTTTGGTACATCCAGCTGTTTCCCATGCTTTTTTCTCCACATCTGGTGCATTTTCCTGGACACTCTTCAATTCATCCCACGTATCTACAGTGTCTAACAACATAGTCAACTCAGTTCTTTCTTGTATTCCCCCCACTTCTACATTGGTGTGAGAATACCCCTGTTCCGCACAATAACGTGCAACTTCATCTGCATATCGGTTTCCTTGCGACACAAAATCTGTATTCTTTGTGTGCGCGGCGCACTTGACAACCGCTATAGCTGTTGGTCCTTGTAATGCTTCCAACAATAATCTCACGAATTCTCCATTCCTAATAGGAGAACCCGAGGAGGTCATGTAACCTCTTTGAGACCACAACTGCCCGTAGTCGTGAACTACCCCGAAACCATACTGGCTATCGGTGTATATGGTGACTCGAATTTTGTTGCCTGCCAAACAAGCACGGGTCAAAGCAATGATTTCAGCTACCTGAGCGGAATGTACTCCTTCCAGGCAGGCGGCTTCCACTACTCCGGTAATTGTACAAACTGCATATGCTGCTCTCAGCTGACCGATATCGTCTCTTACGCATGAACCATCAACAAAGAAAATTTCATCGGGGTCAGTCAATGGCTCATCTACGATATCTGGTCTCGGTTTGGTGCATAGTTCAGTCACATCAAGGCAGTCATGATCTGTACAAATTTCATCATCAATATCATTTGGAAGTGGCATCAAAGTAGCAGGATTCTAAACAGAGCATCTCTTTAGGGTCACATTCTCAGCAGCCAATATGACTTGCTCGTAGCGTGTGAGCCTGCTATTCGTCAGATGCTGAGTCTTGGTCCTGGTCATTAACAATTCCACAGAATGCGGTACGTACACCACTAACTGATGTCCCATAACCACATTTTCACATCTTTCAATGCTGACACCCGTTGCAGCTACGGATTTGAGACATCCGGGCAACGCTGCGGCTACTGGATCTAATGTAGCCGAAAAATACGCAACTGGTCTACGCGCATTTCCGTGTATCTGGGCCAAAACTGCTAAAGCGCAACCTTCCCTTTCACAGCAGTAAAGCAAGAATGGTTTCTCGTAGTCAGGCATTCCCAAAGCCGGGGTACGACACAAGTCCTCCCTCAGCTGCAAAAATGCCATCAAACAATCTTTGTCCCATGGTACCGGATCACTCACCCCCTTGTGCGTCAGTTTTTGTAAAGGTTTTGCCTTCAGTGAAAAGTTGGCTATCCACTGCCGACAATAACCGACCATGCCTAGAAACATCCTGACTTCTCTTTGTGTTTTAGGCGCATTCATTTTCATGATCGCCTCTATTCTGTCTGGAGACACCTTCCGTTTTCCCTTTTCAATCCTATGGCCCAAGTATTGCACTTTGGTCAGACAATACTGCAATTTACTTGGAGACACCTTGTGTCCGTTTTCGGCCAAGTGATTTAATAAGGTGATGGTGTCTGTTTTGCAAGCTTCCTCAGTTTCTGACGCCACAAGTAGGTCGTCTATGTACTGGACCAGAACCGAGTTCATAGGCAGTACTAGACTTTCAAGATTTTTCTTCAGCAGCTGGTTAAAAATCGATGGGCTTTCTGTATACCCCTGGGGAATACGACACCATGTTAAAACGCGATTTTCCAGCTTAAAAGCGAACAGATACTGGCTCTCCTCATCTAAAGGGATTGAAAAGAAAGCCTGGCACAAGTCTATCACTGTGAACCATTCAGCTTGGAACGGTATCTGAAACAATATCACTGATGGATTTGGTACCACTGGACAACATGAAACAACGATATTATTAATCTTTCGAAGGTCCTGCACTATTCTGTATTTTCCACTAGGCTTCTGTAAACCCATAATCGGGGAGTTACATGGACTTCCCACGATTTCCTTCAGTATTCCCTGTTTAATCATGGATTCGATCGCAGGCTTTATTCCTGCAATTGTCTCCGGTGTCAACTTATATTGTGGTGTTCTTGGGTACTCGGCATTGGGCTTTACCATGATCTTTACCGGTTCTACTCCTTTGATCAGTCCTATTTCTTCTCCAGTAAAATCCCACACCTCAGCTGACACCGTCTCCTTCAAGTCCTGTGGAAGCTCCTCCACCGTTAAGGTAGGGTATAGTTCAACGCATCCCTGCGAGTTTACAACCTTAAAGTCGGCATCATCATCGTTAGTCTGCACTTCTACTCCTTCAGGTGTGCAATATATTGTGCAGTTTACTTTACACAACAGATCTCTTCCTAGCAGACACACAGGGCTAGAATCACAAATCACAAACTGATGTTCATCACTGTAATTCCCTATCTTCACTGACACTGGTTCTGTCAGAGGATTCGTCATTCTCCTATTTGCGACTCCTACCACCTGAATCGTCTCTCCAGACATTGGCAGACCTGGGACTACCGCCGATCTCAAAGTGGATCGAGTGGCCCCCGTATCCACCAAAAAGGTCGTAGGACATCCAGCTACTTCAGCCTCTACGTATGGTCCTCTCTGATCTACCTCCAGGGCTTCTCCTAGAGTACAGTCTTCTCTATTCACTCGTTGTCCCGTAAGAGGATCAACGTAGTAGCATTCTTCTCCTCCTACGAACAGTGGCAGTTGTCTATAGGTTTTTCCTCCATTTGCAATGCGAGGCGGTTGAGGGAACTGGGCTCGAGGAGTCTGAGTCCCCCCTTTGATAAACTTCCCCTTCGGAACCACTGTTCCCTTTACCATGCTGTCCTGAACCTCATCCTCCTCCCGTTCTAATTCCCCCGTCTCGACATCATAGGGACACTCGCGTCTCCAATGTCCCACCTCGTTACACTGATGGCACCTCGTTCTCTTTTTCAGTGTCGCGATATCTACTCTCGGTCTCGGTCTTTCCTCCTCATCTCTGCCTTGATTATTCTGTTTCTTTCCTAGGGTTCCTGTTCCCTGTTGCCGCTGTCCACCCTTTCCAGCTGATTGCATCTGCACCAGCATCAGCTTCTCCTTAAGTTTCTTTGCTTTCGAATCTATTTCATCGCTACAGTACCTCGCATACCTCAGAATCTCATCTAAAGGTTTGTTTTGCCAACAGATCAAATGCTGTTGAATCATCAGGCTTATATCTGGTCGCAATCCTAGGACAAACTTCGACACAAACTGTCCTATGTCCTTAGGATCCATCACGTCCAATCCACTGTACTGTTTGAACGCTTTCAGCAATCTCTCATAGAACTTGTGAACGGTCTCTTTAGGTTCCTGAGTGGTTCGATCTATCTTAACCCAGTCTATGTCCTGCAACGGCACCCTCTCTTTTAACCATGCAATTACCCTCTCGTACTTTTCCATGACTCTCTCTGATGGACCATTCGTCCGGGCATCCCTATCGGGTTCACAAATGGGCCATTCGACACTAAGTTTGCATGCCGTCCACAAATCTCCGGGTACTACAATGTCAAACAGGGTGTTCAAGTCGACCCACAGCACCTTAGAGATCTTCACGAACCTCTCTACCTGTTTGTACCACTCGACGGGATTCTCCCTTAGCTTTGGAAAGGAATTGGTAAATGCCGCTAAATCCCCCCTACTCCAGGGTACATGCACGTAGCTTCCGTTCGCGATTTCTCGCAAAGGGAAAGCTTCCATTCGCATTAGCTCTCCATCCGGGGACCTCGTAAGTGTACTCCTTCTGACGGATCCCCTCTTGGACCATCTTTCCTCCCATTTATCCAAATTCCTCCACAATCTGATACTCAGGATCAGTTCCTTTATGTGTATTTTCAGCCCAATCGTCCTACGCTCATCTAGATCCTGATCCGTGCAATTTAGCCTATGGTTACCCTGTAAAGCTTTAGTTCGTGATAGGTCTATCATATACCTGTCTGCCAACTCAGATAATTTTTCATGAACTGACCTCGCTTTCCGAGTAACATCCTTAGACATAAACAGTATTTCATCCTGTTCATACAGATCGATCCTTTCCATTGGCAATGTGCCGTCTATTATTTCCTCCAAGTCTGATTTTAAACTCATTACATCAAGCCGTTTCGCTTTTATCTCAGCTCTCAGTACCTCACTCCTAGGTGGTTCCTTTACATCCCTCTCACCCCCACTACGAGTCCTACGTCTAGGCACAGGTGAGTTATGAGGAGTCCTTCTTGCTTCTCTTTGTTCCCACCTCTCTAAATCCCAAGCTTTCCCATCTTCCCTTGGGGTATGGTGGAACAATGATCTATTCCCCATCACTGCATCCTGTCTTTTCGGTTCTGTCTCTTTAGATGCGAGATAGGATCCTCCGTTCTGTTCTATATCACTGCAACTCCCTTGCTGTCTGGTGTCGCTCAATAAACGATAAGGTCCTTCACGGTCCTCCATGTTCCCGCGATCTCGTCCGTGATCATCGGATGCATGGCGAGACCCTTCGCGACTCCCTATATTCTTGTGACTCCAATGTCGCACATTTTCGCCCGGGGCATGGTGAGTGCACCTGAAACTATCTCGGTACTCCTGCGTCTTTCGTTCTCCCTCACTAAGGATGAGGCGAGGCACTCCCCCACACCCTGTACTCTTGTCTTCACACATTTGTCTATTGCCACTGATGGTATGGCAAGTATCTCCTTTGCTTCCTTGACTCCCTCCCTCCCACTCCGGGCTGCTTTCACCAGCTCCGCAGTGAGAGAGGATCCTGTTATCCTGATCTCTCCATTCTGCTTCTGTTTCTATTCTTTTATTCTGAGTCTCTTCAGCAGCATCCCATTCTTTCAAATACTCCCTTAATTCCTTAAAGGTTTTCGGTTTCGGTCCCCTCAGATCCATCTGTCCTCTCTGACCCCCCTGTTCTATCCAGGGACCCGTTGCTGAATCCAATGGGGTACTCCGACTCTTTGGTCCTAGCAACTGCCTTTGGGAATTGATCGTATTATTCCTACTTTCCATCTCTGCCCTCTCCCTGTCCCATCGTGCCTGTTCCTCCTGCTGGGCTCCCTCTGGGTTGTAGATTGACACTATAGGACCTATGGTAACAGGTACTTGTAGGGCATCCGGCAATTGATACGACCTTGCATGCTGCGTTTCTGGCACCTTCTGGACCACAAACCTTCCTACTACTCTCTGTACGGGACTAGATTGAGGTACTTCCTCACCTTTCTTGGGGTCCCACTCTGATGTGGGGAGCGGTTTATATTCCCCCCACCTAGCCCCGTCCCCTTGCTGTAGTTCGGGACTTTCGGCTTCTCTGTTGTACGGAGGTGGTCTATCTAATAATAGCCTCTCTATCAGATCCTCATCCGGCTCGCTATCCTCATCTTCTTCTAGAGGTTTCTTTTCTCCCGTAGCCTCTAGCATTGGGTACAGTTTGTCTGCTTCTATCTTTTGCACCCTCCACTTTTTAGCTTCATCGTCCCATTTAGCATCCTGCACTGCTTTTACCGATCGTCTCACTCTTTCTTGGCGCCTATTCAAGCTCCTATCGTGTGCCGCTCTAAACCATGCACTAAGGGCTTCGAACTATGTTGGCCTCGGTAGAGGTCTCGTTGCGAGCATTACCGCTTTCAGTTGGTTCAATGCTTCTACCCTAAACGTCCCGTATCTCGGGAACGTCAGTTCCTCATTTCCTTCTGTTAGCTTACTCCACTCGGAGATCCATAGTATTGAGTGTAAGCCTACATTCACAGCCATATAATAAGCTGGTGTGCCTTCTGGTGGGGCTTCTTCCCCTGCATACAAGTTTCCTCTATCTCTCTTAAAGATCGCCCTTAAACGCTTAAAACACTTCATTTTCAAGAATCTACGATTTTCCTTAATTGCTCTTCCTTATTTACTTCCCGATGACAAACCACCAATCCCTGCGCGGTTCTACGCTGACCGGCCAATCCCAGCGCGGCTCTACGCTGACGTCACTTGTCCCCTCTGCAGCAGTTCCCCTCCTTTCTCAGCTCGTCTCGCGGTCTTGCATGCGTCTCATTCATACACCGAAAAATGACTACTTCCGTCCAAGCGATCACTTTTCTTGACTGTACGTCCACAGTCTAACTGTAATTGTCACCTCAACTGGCGAGACGTCTTCCTCTCACTTCAGACGCTCGCCTTAACTGATGGGTTACTTACACACAGTAAACGTCCGACCAGCGTCCGTTACTCATACACTCACTCTGACACTCCCCCTATCAATGGTACCTCATGACCCCCTTTATAATGGTAGACAATTACTCTGGGTGTTCGATACACCCGAACCACTTAAGCCCTTCTCTGGACTTAAGATTTTATCCGGTTGCGCGCGCTCACAACCTTCCCTCAATCACACTACAGGCATTCAACTCCGCTTGACATTACAACACAGGTACAACATAAAACACCGCAATCTGGCAACGCATGACCCTTATACTCACTCTCGACCGACTCTGCTGCTTTTCTCTCGCACCGTCAGCACCTTCTTCGGCAGGGATTCTTCTTCTGGTCGTCGATGACTAGGGACCTTGGGGTAATCTAAACCTGACCTAGGTTGCCTTCCTCAAGAAGAAAACCATCTTTCTCTGCTACCAACTGCGGGGAATGAGATTTTGATACCTTTTCTGATTACTTAGATACCTATCTCATTCATTTAATTTCGGATCGATTATTATCTGTCATTGAGTAAAAGGCAACCCCCACATAAGTTAAATCAACCCCATAGACTGACACAACTCTGAAAAACCACTTACGACTGATAAAGTTTTAAATTTTAATATAAAATCAGAATCAATTGCATATACAATCCTCTCAGGATAAGATTCAACAAGTGTACAGGAACTAAAAGGAACATAAATTCCCTAAAGAATCTTAGTCTACAAAAGAAAACAATTAAAATCAATTCCAGAATCAGCAGATTAAAAAAGCATAGACACAAAGTGGATCTGTTGCGTCATCTATAAAAAGAGAATAAACAAGTTAAATCTGTCCCTACTCTATGCTAGGTGACATCCCTACTAGCAAGTCCTTTTACCTAAAAAGGTGTCAGCTAGTTTGACTTCCAAAAGAAGTTCAAACTCTCTTAGTCTCTGATGGAAACCTATGTCGAGAAGCAGTACCCTCTCTGCCTACCCATCCGCTCTCTAAGGGTCTTCGGCATACTGCTCCCTTGTGCTCTGCTCTCTGATCTTCTGTTCTGCGCTATGTCTTCAGGCCATCTGCTCTGAGCTGTCCTCTCCCCGGGGTGCTGTCCCTAAATACACAATCACAGTATAGGTGGAACGCCCCTTTGACGCCCACCACGTACACATTTCACATGATCTCATTCTAGTTCTTTCCATAGCTTCGTCTCTTCGTGTCGTCCATTAAGTTGACCTTGCTTCTTAGGCGCCATCTTCATCTTCGTGCTGGTAACCTCATGACATTCCAGTTGACACTTTCAGAGCAAAGTCTATCACCTCAACAGAACTCTATTCATTACAGTTGTGATTATAACCTCGTTTGGTCCTGTGAACAGTCACTTCTAAACAAGACCCCAAATTCCAAGCGTCTCTTATCTCATTGGGCCATAAACTTCGTCCAGCATTGTCACTTTAAATTTAACAAGACCTTTGACTCTTGGCTCGCACGTTCAGATCAAAGCTATCCCCTATTCCTGTGAGCCCACTAAATTACATGGAGCGGACTACACTCTTGCGAACCCTTGGTCAGTTAGGTTAAAATCACACATGACCACACTATTCTAACATTCCTACAAACTCTTCTACACAGTATAACTTTTAACACACATATATATAATCGAATTAGCAAATCATTTGATTATAATCGAATCCATGTTACATAAAATACAACGTTATACTCTTATTCTTACGCAGTGCTATACGTTCTGCACATTTCTTCACTTTACATTTCATCTTCTTTCTCCGCTTTATAATTACATACGTACATTCTCTGTTTAGCACGTTCTACTGTTCTTAAGCCTTTAAACACATGTCTATATTAGCCCAACCTATATATACGGGCCTTTCTAATACTAATGTATTCTAGTGTAAATACAAGTACATTTCCTATTACATTGGTTACATCGGCTAATTTTACGCTACAAGTTCTACTTCACGTTACAAGTTCTAACTTTATGCGATATGCTTGTAAATATGGTACAGGTATACTTTTCATTCAAATTGCGCTCTCTCAATTTGAATACAGAAATCTCTTTAACCTGCAAAACTACTACTACTGGTAAGTAACCATTTAGTTTTGCAGCATGAATCCTTTTCTGAATTCACATGCTGTGCATTAGATTGTGTGACGGTTTCCTCTTCTTTGGGATGGTTGCGGCGACATGTGGAAGAATATGCAAACAGGCGTTGAAGTGCTTTTTTTCTCACTTGTGCTTCCTTTGCCATTTGTATATCCACATAATAATTCTTGGTAAAGGTGTGCATCGATGCCCATGTAGGGGCTGCACATATAGTGTCTATTGGCATAAAGGCTAGGGTTGCCCCCTTTTTCCTTGTTGAATGGGCTCTTGGCTAAGCGTGGGCGGAAAATCCGTTCCGCTCGCGGATTTTGCGGATTTTCGGGAAATCCGCAATCCGCGAGATTTGCTGATTTCCCGCAAAATCCGCAAATTCGCACAGAGCGGATTTTTTTGGCGGCGCGCGGCGTTGGTGATACAATTTATGCGGCGCGCGGCGTTTCTCATCGTTTGCCGAGTTGTTTTTCTCGATATTTTGCGAGTGCTGCGCCATTTTGGATCTTGCTGTGTGATCCCGCGGGAATTTGGCGAGCGCGATTACGTCATCGCGGCTTGCCAACTTGCACAGCGAGAGTTTGTCAACGCGAGTACGGCGAGATCACGTCTCGCGGTACTTCGCAATTGCGAGATTTGAGATGCGGCGAGCGAAAATATAAATTTGCAATTCTGCACAAGAAATCCACCAGCAAGCAGCATAAACCTTCTAGAAATGATGATTTTTATGTGAATAACTCCTTATTTTGACATTTGCCTGCACTTTTTTAGCGAGGAGTCCATTTTGGGGAGGGGGCAGGGGGGTGGGAGGAAGGAAGTGCCCCATAGTCTTCAACTTCCTGTTCCTGTTCAGCAGGCTCCTCCCAGTGCTTTGTCCATCTCCTGGTCACTTTTCATTTGGATGTGGACCTGGAAGGATTACTTTTTGTGGATGCTGCTGGATCTTTGGATTTGAGGCCTTTTTGACTTTGTTTGGATCACTGTTGGATTAGAAATTTTACAAGTAAGTTTGTTTGGGGCATTACAGTTGCTGCAACTAAAATTTTGGGATTTTCGATTTTTGGGCTGTTTTGGGGCCTTTTGCCCAGGGCCCAGGGTACTCAGTGGTGGGTGGACTGATTCTTTCTGTGGGTTGTCTTGAACTTAAACATCATGGAGGCCATAGATGAATTGGGATTGTGCTGATTTTTCTGTGTTTTTCGATTTTTTTTTTTTGTAAAATTTTGTGTTTTTCGATTTTTGACCTGTTGTTGGGGCCTTGACCAGGGGTAGTGAGTGGTGCATGGGCCTAGTCTTTCTGTGGGCTGTCTTGAATTTAAACATCATGGAGGCCATGGATGGAATGGGATTGTGCTGATTTTGCAGTGTTTTTCGATTTTTGGGCCTGTACTTGTGGCCTTTTCACCAGGAGTATTTGAGTCTAGCATGGGCCTAGTCTTTCTGTGGGTTGTCTTGAATTTAAACATCATGGAGGCCATGGATTGAATGGGATTGTGCTGATTTTGCAGTGTTTTTCGATTTTTGGGGGTGTTCATGGGGAGGGACATGCCATGTGGCTGGTGGCCATTTTGAGTGCAGCTACAGGCACTGGCCATGTGCTGGCAGGCAAGTGGCCATTTTGAATGCAGGCTTTGTTGTTAGGCCTCCAACCATTTTGCCTACTTTTCAACCTTTATTTATGCCCAGGGATAGTGAGTCTTGCATGGGCCTAGTCTTTCTGTGGGTTGTCTTGAATTTAAACATCATGGAGGCCATGGATTGAATGGGATTGTGCTGATTTTGCAGTGTTTTTCGATTTTTGGGCCTGTACTTGTGGCCTTTTCACCAGGGGTATTTGAGTCTAGCATGGGCCTAGTCTTTCTGTGGGCTGTCTTGAATTTAAACATCATGGAGGCCATGGATGGAATAGGATTGTGCTGATTTTGCAGTGTTTTTCGATTTTTGGGCCTGTACTTGTGGCCTTTTCACCAGGGGTATTTGAGTCTAGCATGGGCCTAGTCTTTCTGTGGGTTGTCTTGAATTTAAACATCATGGAGGCCATGGATTGAATGGGATTGTGCTGATTTTGCAGTGTTTTTCGATTTTTGGGGGTGTTCATGGGGAGGGACATGCCATGTGGCTGGTGGCCATTTTGAGTGCAGCTACAGGCACTGGCCATGTGCTGGCAGGCAAGTGGCCATTTTGAATGCAGGCTTTGTTGTTAGGCCTCCAACCATTTTGCCTACTTTTCAACCTTTATTTATGCCCAGGGGTAGTGAGTCTTGCATGGGCCTAGTCTTTCTGTGGGTTGTCTTGAATTTAAACATCATGGAGGCCATGGATTGAATGGGATTGTGCTGATTTTGCAGTGTTTTTCGATTTTTGGGCCTGTACTTGTGGCCTTTTCACCAGGGGTATTTGAGTCTAGCATGGGCCTAGTCTTTCTGTGGGCTGTCTTGAATTTAAACATCATGGAGGCCATGGATGGAATAGGATTGTGCTGATTTTGCAGTGTTTTTCGATTTTTGGGCCTGTACTTGTGGCCTTTTCACCAGGGGTATTTGAGTCTAGCATGGGCCTAGTCTTTCTGTGGGTTATCTTGAATTTAAACATCATGGAGGCCATGGATTGAATGGGATTGTGCTGATTTTGCAGTGTTTTTCGATTTTTGGGGGTGTTCATGGGGAGGGACATGCCATGTGGCTGGTGGCCATTTTGAGTGCAGCTACAGGCACTGGCCATGTGCTGGCAGGCAAGTGGCCATTTTGAATGCAGGCTTTGTTGTTAGGCCTCCAACCATTTTGCCTACTTTTCAACCTTTATTTATGCCCAGGGGTAGTGAGTCTTGCATGGGCCTAGTATTTCTGTGGGTTGTCTTGAATTTAAACATCATGGAGGCCATGGATTGAATGGGATTGTGCTGATTTTGCAGTGTTTTTCGATTTTTGGGCCTGTACTTGTGGCCTTTTCACCAGGGGTATTTGAGTCTAGCATGGGCCTAGTCTTTCTGTGGGCTGTCTTGAATTTAAACATCATGGAGGCCATGGATGGAATAGGATTGTGCTGATTTTGCAGTGTTTTTCGATTTTTGGGCCTGTACTTGTGGCCTTTTCACCAGGGGTATTTGAGTCTAGCATGGGCCTAGTCTTTCTGTGGGTTGTCTTGAATTTAAACATCATGGAGGCCATGGATTGAATGGGATTGTGCTGATTTTGCAGTGTTTTTCGATTTTTGGGGGTGTTCATGGGGAGGGACATGCCATGTGGCTGGTGGCCATTTTGAGTGCAGCTACAGGCACTGGCCATGTGCTGGCAGGCAAGTGGCCATTTTGAATGCAGGCTTTGTTGTTAGGCCTCCAACCATTTTGCCTACTTTTCAACCTTTATTTATGCCCAGGGGTAGTGAGTCTTGCATGGGCCTAGTATTTCTGTGGGTTGTCTTGAATTTAAACATCATGGAGGCCATGGATTGAATGGGATTGTGCTGATTTTGCAGTGTTTTTCGATTTTTGGGCCTGTACTTGTGGCCTTTTCACCAGGGGTATTTGAGTCTAGCATGGGCCTAGTCTTTCTGTGGGCTGTCTTGAATTTAAACATCATGGAGGCCATGGATGGAATAGGATTGTGCTGATTTTGCAGTGTTTTTCGATTTTTGGGCCTGTACTTGTGGCCTTTTCACCAGGGGTATTTGAGTCTAGCATGGGCCTAGTCTTTCTGTGGGTTGTCTTGAATTTAAACATCATGGAGGCCATGGATTGAATGGGATTGTGCTGATTTTGCAGTGTTTTTCGATTTTTGGGGGTGTTCATGGGGAGGGACATGCCATGTGGCTGGTGGCCATTTTGAGTGCAGCTACAGGCACTGGCCATGTGCTGGCAGGCAAGTGGCCATTTTGAATGCAGGCTTTGTTGTTAGGCCTCCAACCATTTTGCCTACTTTTCAACCTTTATTTATGCCCAGGGGTAGTGAGTCTTGCATGGGCCTAGTATTTCTGTGGGTTGTCTTGAATTTAAACATCATGGAGGCCATGGATTGAATGGGATTGTGCTGATTTTGCAGTGTTTTTCGATTTTTGGGCCTGTACTTGTGGCCTTTTCACCAGGGGTATTTGAGTCTAGCATGGGCCTAGTCTTTCTGTGGGCTGTCTTGAATTTAAACATCATGGAGGCCATGGATGGAATAGGATTGTGCTGATTTTGCAGTGTTTTTCGATTTTTGGGCCTGTACTTGTGGCCTTTTCACCAGGGGTATTTGAGTCTAGCATGGGCCTAGTCTTTCTGTGGGTTGTCTTGAATTTAAACATCATGGAGGCCATGGATTGAATGGGATTGTGCTGATTTTGCAGTGTTTTTCGATTTTTGGGGGTGTTCATGGGGAGGGACATGCCATGTGGCTGGTGGCCATTTTGAGTGCAGCTACAGGCACTGGCCATGTGCTGGCAGGCAAGTGGCCATTTTGAATGCAGGCTTTGTTGTTAGGCCTCCAACCATTTTGCCTACTTTTCAACCTTTATTTATGCCCAGGGGTAGTGAGTCTTGCATGGGCCTAGTCTTTCTGTGGGTTGTCTTGAATTTAAACATTATGGAGGGCATGGATGGATTGGGATTGTGCTGATTTTGCAGTGTTTTTCGATTTTTTTGTGCTCTATAACTGAACTGATGTTCCTCTGTCTTCCATTGTTTTTAGGTGCACAAGACTCAAGAGAACCACCAGTGCCAGGAAGAAGTCCTGCAGCGGTGCGTGTGTGTGTGCAGCATAACGTCACGCGACGTCACGTCTGGCCTCAGACAACTCTACAATTCGTGCAACTGCGGCCTGCTGTCTGACCTGCTCTGAAGAAGATGGCCCCGCCCCCAAAGAAAGTTCTCCGTAGCTCCTCTAGCAAGAAAGTTGCTAGTAAGCAGCAGAAGAAGCAAGTTACCAAGGAGGCTGGTGTGCCACCCGCCACTTTTTTTGGGAGCAAAAAAAAAAAGTACGCCTGCAGCAGCAGGATCTGCTGGGGACCAACCTGAGAGCAGCACCCCTGCTCCATTGGGTTCAGTGCCTCCACCACCAAGGCAACTTAAGTCAAAGCCCTTGAGTGCTTCAGAGGCAGTCAGTGTACTTCTCCAATCACCATCGACCAGTGATGTTGGCTCATCGCAAGAAAGTAGCAGCAATGTCCCTGAATCAACACAGGTTGTTGTAACTCATCTGACAAGTGTTGAACAACCACAGCCGCAACAACACCATGTGCAAGTACACGCCCAAGTACATGTGGAAGGAGAGGCAGCAAAAGGAGATGCGCAAGCAAAGGTGCATGGAGGTTCACAAGTGCCCACAATAGTTGTTCCTCCCGAAGTAGGGGCACATTTGGAAATCGACATTGAAGCTGAGGTATCATTGGAAGCCACTCCTCCTGATGATCATTCATTGTCTTCCACATCCCTAGCAAGGAAAAGATCAAGGGGGGTGTCTACATCTTCTTCAAGCCCACCTCGTTCTGGTGCAAGTGATCTGTCTTGGGAACCACAACAACTGCGGTCTGACAGTGAGGCAGAGGCACACCATGATCTGACACCGGCACCTAAGCGTAAAAGGAAGGTCGTCCAAAAACTCAAACCTATGGAGTGTGATGAGGCTCAACAAGAAGTGACAGATACTGCTGGTGATGAAGCCTCTCACGATGACGACGAGCCAGTCATCACAAAGGTCACTGCAGCCCCACCGGGCATGCAGCAAAGAGACATTTTGACCCTATCCCGAGAAGCTGCTGAGCGTGATGATGATGTCGGCGAGGAGGCAATGGAAATGGAATCATTAGATTTGGAGTTAAGTAGTACACCAAAACCTACCGCTTCCATATTTCTTCGCAAGAAGGTACCCACCTCGTCCTCGACCTCAATTCGTGGTGGTGAAAGTGCAAAACGTACTGAAGTTCGGCAATCCACATCCTCCACTTCATCTGTCATTAGCAGCAGGACCACCACCACCAGTATCGCCGCCTCCTCCGGCCCCCGAAGACATTTCAAGTCTCCAGTTTGGGACTTCTTTAGTGTTTGCCCAAAAAAGGAAAACGTAGCCATTTGTAGCCTTTGTAAGCTTCGATTTAGTCGTGGTAAGCTTGGTTCTAACTATGGTACCGGAGGCCAGAGAGGTCATCTTGAGAGAAGGCACGCTGTCGAATGGTTTCCGCACCTAGAGGCGGTCAAGAAAGCCGGAATTGCACGTAATGAAAACGTTGATTTGTCATCTGCTGATGACGAGGAGGTAGAAGAAGACGATTCAAACACTTCACTTACACCCAGTTCCCATGTCAGCAGCACACCCCATGGGAGCCACACTAAGAGTGTGGGAGAGAGTGAGACATCAATGCGGAAAAGTTCATCAGCGAGCGTAACTGGGTCGAAGAGATCATCATCATCCCGTAAATCATTGGTCCAGGGCAACATTAAAAAGATGTTGTTTACAGAAGCGCAATATGAACGCAACCACCCAATGACCCGTCTGTATAACACTAAGCTGGCTAAAATGCTAGCTCTGGACCTTCTCCCTTTTTCTTTTGTAGAAGGGGTTGGTTTTCTAGAATTAGTGGCAGTGCTCTGCCCTAAATGGAAGGTTCCTAGCCGGTTCTATTTTGCCCGAGTTGCGGTTCCAGCACTACATGAAGATGTTCTGAAGGTGATTGGGGCAGCTTTGCAGAAGAGTGCTGTTCACACTATACATCTGACAACAGACATGTGGACCAGTGGCGCAGGCGCTGATTACATGTGCATCACTGCACACTGGGTCTCTTTTTCAGGGGCTAAAGCAAAGCTAAACTCAGGTGTTGACACTAACATTGTTTTTAAAGGTGCTCGGAAACATGCAACACTAGCCATGTTTGGTTTGGAGAAACGTCACACAGCAGAAAACATTTTGGATGTCTTTAACACAAAGGTCCTTAACTGTCTGTCCCCACTAAAACGCAAGGTTGGTTATGTTTCCACGGACAATGGCTCCAATATAGTTAAGGCCATGAGGGACGGTTACTATTTCAGAGTGCCGTGTTTGGCGCACTGTATAAACCTGGTTGTCCAAAAATTCTTGGGTAATAAACGCAGTGCAGCGTACAGTGTATTGGAGAACTGCCGAAAAATTTGCAAGCATTTCAGGCATTCTTTTAAGGCCCGCAAGCAGCTGAGGAGCATGCTATATCAATGTCAAATGCCAGTGAAAGCACTCATCCAGGAGGTGGTAACACATTGGAACTCAACCTTCTACATGCTTGAGCGTCTGTATGAGCAGTATACGCAACTCGATCAATATTTCTTGAAAGAGGGTATAGAGGAGCTGAGGATGGGTGGGCCGCAATGGAACATAGTTGAAAGCCTAACACGCATGCTTCGTCCTTTTGAGGTCTTCACGCGTGCAGTCAGCAAGGAGGACTCTAATTTGGGAAAAGCTATCCCATTGTTGTACATGCTGGAGGACCAACTGAAGGAGGTGTGTTCTGTGTTTCGAAAAGATGACAAAAAGAAAGACTCTTCTTTGCTTCTGGCTGAGCAATTATTAGAGCTCCTACAAGGTGATGAACGTCTTAAAAAGATCCACTCAGAACAGCATTACATTTGTGCTACTATTCTGGATCCACGCTACAAAAAGGCGCTGGCAGGCAGAGCATTCTTTCCTTTTGCTGATGAAGATGTTACAAAGTACAAACGTTGGCTAGCCTTGTCAGCCAAGAAGTTTGAAACAGAACGGCTGGAAATTGAAGGAAATGGCAGTACATCAGCAGGCCATCCCCAGTCAAAACAATCCACTTCTGCACCTGTGGCTGTGGCACAAGTGACCTCTCAGCCGTTAAAGACACCGGCAACCGGATCATCTGCACGAAAGACAACAGAAACATTGGAGGCTGAAGAGGATTGGCTAGCTCTGCGTGGGTTTGGTTCTCAAAAGGTCAGAGGCACAGCAAGAGCTACGCAAAGTGGAGGAACCTTGGAGGAGGACCTTGAGTCGATGGTGAAGGACTATCTGAATGACTCCACAGAGGTCTATGTTAATTCTGACCCATTGGCGTATTGGCATGGGAAAAAAGAATTGTGGCCACAGCTCACCAACCTGGCTTTAAACTACTTGTCTTGCCCACTCGCAAGCGTGTCTTCTGAACGGGTTTTCAGTGCGGCTGGTGGGATTGTAACTCCCAAACGGAGCCGCCTCTCGCCCAAAAATGTGGAGAGGTTAACAATGATCAAGATGAATCAGCACCTCATACCACCAGATATAAGAGTACGAGAGAGCGTGCCGGATGAAGAGGAGGTGGCCAGCACCATAGATGAGGGAATTTCTACTCTGTCAGGTGGCACTGACCTCACCCTGGCTGAATTCGCAGAGTATGATGACGAAGCCTTATTCTTATTCCTGGACCGTGATACCGACTTCGAGCCCTGAAAATGAGACAACGAATCAATAACTTTCTTTTTCATCCTTATTCACTTTTATTCCTGTGTGTCTGTCTTTCTTTGTTGTGCACAGTTAATATAATTCAAACTTTAATCAGATAATCACAAAAACAAGCCCATCAGCAGAACTGTCTTCACTTGTTTGCTAATTTATTTGAAGGTGCCGCAGTCTGCATTCCTCAGGTTCACAAGTTCAGAAGAACATGCTCCTCTATCCTCCTCCTCCAGACTCCTATTTCCATCAAAGCAGAGGGCTGGTTTACGCCCAATGAAGAAAGACTCAGCACTTGTGGGGGTGTTGTTCTACCTCTTTGCAGGTGAGTTGACGGGTCTGGGGCCATTGCTGGGAAGCACTAAAAGTGGTTTGTGCCAAATCCGAGGCGGAAAATTTTTTGTGTTTTTGATGACTTGCTTGCCTTTGAGGTGCTCTTAGGGGGGGTTCCGTCTGTTTGTGGGTGAGTTTCGTGGTCTGAGAGCATTGCTGGGACACTCTAATCTTGATTGCATTTGCTTTTCAGGAAATCCGTCGTGCCAACCCCGACTTATGGCCTAGCTACGCAGCGCGTTTGGACCGAAGGCCCAGAAATATTGCAAGTATGAGATTTTGCTTTTGGCCTGTTTGGGGGTGTTATGCTTCTTGGCGGGTGGGTTGCCGGGTCTTGGGGCATTCCTGGGAAGGTCTAATACCGGGTAGAAGTGGTTGGGACAAAATCTGCGCGGAAAAGCCTTTAGTTTTGGCACTTTTTGTAACTTAGGGTTCGTTAGGGTTAGCCCTAGCAGCAGGATTGCATGTGTTTCGGGGTGTTCTAGATTTTTCAAACTGAGTTCTGGGGTCTTAGAGCACTCGTGAGAATGTGTAATTTTGGTTGCAAGTCATTTGAAGAAAATCCATGGTGGGAAAGGGGGGATTTGGCATAGTTAAAGAAAGCCTTTGCCACTATTCTTAACTTAGGGTTCGTTAGGGTTAGCAGTATTTCTATTGCATGTGTTTGAGTGGGGGGGATTTCGAGTCTTGGAGCGATGCTGGCTATGGCTACTTTTGCTTGGTTGCTTGCAAGTGGTTTGAATGCAATCCACGCCGCGGTGGGTAATGGGTAATTAGGGTACTTCGGCCTACTTTTACTTTCAAAGTAAGTTTTGTCACCAGTTTTCTGCTAGGCCTCGTTTTTTGAGATTTGATTGGGGGTCTTCTACATTTTTGCGACTGGCTTTAGTAAGGGTCTGGGTGGGAGCACTGCTAGGAAGATCTAATTTTGTTCTAAAACACAGTTTACAGCCTACATACCTTATATTTATTTATCAGTGGTGTTGTAATATTATATCACTTCCTGTTTTTCGTTGAATAATTACAGGCCGGGTTTCAGTCTCTGCAATGGGGAAAAAAGGATGGAGTCAGGCTTCACAGTAGCGAGCCACAATTCAGCATCAGGCAGGCAGTGGACAGGGTGTCTTCTGGTGACCAACATCGATGGACGAAGCGTCGGCTGCAATGGAGGAGTGCCGCTAATAGGAGGATTTTTTTTCTGCGGGCAACTTACTTACCACTTCCAACAGGACCACTACAACCACATAGATACAGTATCCCTTGCCTTTTTCTCTGACTGTGACTGCATTTCTTGGCTCTCTCTCTGCTTCTACATTGATCCCTTAACACATCACTTAGTCCACTCCACTATCACATCTGCACCACACATAGTCATTTGTAAGTGCTCCTACGTAATTCGCAAGTCGCAGCACGCCCCAGGCCGTAGAGGACTGGGATGGCCCCAATGATGAAGCATGTCACCAAGGGGCAACCCTGGTGAGTGAGGGGACACCTAGAAAAAAAGCAATTTCTCCTTTTCTATCTACTATACCTTCTGTCAGGTTACGCAGCCCCTAAGCGCCTACCGTACTATGAAACTACATTTCCCATGAGTAGGCGGGAGACTTGCAGACTATTTAGTGAGACTATATGAGAGTACCCTTGTATGTTAGGACAGCACTTCACTGATGCCTGTCTTGTCTTCTGTTACAGGTATCCTTTCCCTGCTGACCCTACCTTTACCCATCCCACATTTTTTATTTTAGTTTGTTATTTTTCTCCCCCGCCTAATGCCTCGAACACCCTGTGTTTACACTTCTGGGTGTTGGTGACATTTGGAGGTGGAACCATATTTGCATCGACTGGATCACGGGGAGTAAACCTGACACCTTCCAGACCAACCCCATTGAGTGTTGTTGTGAATGGATTTATAGTGACCAGCAAGGCTCTCAGGTATCTGGCTACAGAGACCTTATGTTGAATATAGTTATCAATATTTCCACCCACGCCCTGTACTGTCGCATTCTTTCTTCCACAGTTGTCGAAAGTACTAATTACTTTTAACTGACATGCATGCAGTTACAGTAGTGTATGCACTTTCAAAGATTGATGGATAGGTTTGTACCCAAAGATTTGTTTATGTTCACAATTGTTCGTCCATGCTGTGCTACTTTTTCTTGTCTCCCAAAACCTTTCCCAAAAACCCCCGTACCCATCCATTTTTCAAACCCTAACCCTCTTCCCCCGGGCTGTGTGGTTTTGATTGATGTGTGACTAAATTACAGCAATAAATCCACACACTTGCTGGGGAGGATAAGGTGATAGCAACAGGCTGGTGAAGAAATCCCAGGATATATTCTTACTCTGCTTGACAAAGACCCATGGCTAATGTCAAAGAACTTCAACCGAATTAGTTATACTTTAACATTTGTTAGGCTACAACGTGGCACTGTTCTAGTGTACTTCTGTCACCTGCTATATTCTGTATTGTACCTTTGTATTGCTCAGGAGGACAAACCAGATTTCATTTTCTTTTTTTCATAGGCAAGCAACTGCCACTGTGTCACACCACTAGTACCACCGCTATGAGGAAATTTTATCCGCCCAGGATTGCCAACCTTATTTGCTGTTTCCCGTGGAGCCAGCCCTGGGCCTAGCCCTACTTGCAAACAGAAATTACAGGTAAGATAGGCGTTTGGTTGGAGGTAGTATAATGGAGTATTAGGAGAGACGAGAGATTTGATTGACGGTAGTACTACTAAAGTCCTAGGACTATTCAGGAAAACAAACTTACTGTTATGTTAAACCCCCACCCACCAGACTCAAAAGCAGTAAAAAACAGGTATGGTCAGATAAAGTTTCAAAAAGTATATTTTTATAGCCCTAACAAAAGAATCTCCCGCAAGACCCTCCCTAACCCCAACGATTGTCCTTCAAAAGTCCCCAAAAATCCCAACTCCCAATTCCCACCCCCCAAAAGTCTCTAAAAAAGGGGCAAGGGACACTATGGCAGGGTGCTGTTGGAATTAGCAGCCAGGGCATCATGCTCCTTGCGGAGGGTGGCAAGTTCGAAGCGGAGGCCCTCCACCACGTTCTTATAATTATGGACCTCCTGCTCCAGGTAGGACAGTCTGAGGGATAAGCGGCGCCGGTGTGCCTTGCAAATCCTGTGAGGGGCAGCTGCTTTCTTTGCTGCTGGGCGGTGGCGTTTGGCTTTGGTAGCCCGGCTCCGTACCGCTGGAGCACTGCGCTGGCTGGCAGCCCGCACGGAGGAGGAGGCAGCTGTCCCAGTGGACGTTGTTGTTGTTCCAGACTGCGTCTCCTCCTCCAGGGACACCAGCCGCCGATATTCAGCAACAGTGGCATCCAGCCTCCGTTGCCGGGCCATTCGAGCCTGCTCCTTCCTCCTTGATGGTGTCTTGGATTTGGAAGGAGCAACTACATGAAAAAAGAAAGACATAGTCTGTAACCAATGCTCCTTAAGATTAACACAAAATGATTGAGCAGAAAGTTGTCACAGTACAAGTAGCAAATTGAAAGCACAGTGCATAACTATTGAGGACAGTATCTATGTAACCTCCGACTTCTTCATCCTTGCTCTAACATTAGTGGGAGTTTAAGGAACAAATTCTACGAGCACTATGGACTTCTATTACAGTCGACTATGACAGTACACCACTCTTATTCTTCTTCTTCTCTCTTGTTTAGGAAAATTGGTACGTTATCTTATGCAAGCCGGCATAATGCCAGCGCAGTGAACTTGCACCCGAGAAAAACAGACGCACACCATGGTGAGTGAGACAGACTTGCGTTACTGTACCGGTCCAGTACATGCAGGTGGTGAAGCTCTTACTTTTCTATTACGGGTGGCACTGAGAATACTCTGTTAAAAGGGCTACTGCTTAATTAATTTAGCTTTCACCCTACAGTGCAAATGAGTATTAGAAAAGGAAAATGAAGAAGCTAAATTATCTGATTATCTATCACTTCACATGGGATGTATTTGATGACATATGGGATGACTTTAGGTGCTTTGCTTATTATTGAGTGAACAGTGATACCCCCACACATGAATGACGTACTACTACTAAACTAAAGTTATTAAGGGAGGTAGGGAGTGCCCACCGTAATAACTGGATATATGCTGTGCTTGCAGTTGCAATACAAACTACTGCTACTATTCATGGTAGTCTTTGGACAACGTTACAACTTCTTTTCCTTGCCTTTCCTACACTGGAACGGACGTGCGGGTGCGGTGTTACATGCTCTTCAAAGTAACACTTAGTTCATCCAGTGACCGTCTACTCTCTCTAGATTCACATATGCTATCTAAGAGTCAGATAGTACCATGAATGATCCAGGCATCCATCCATCCATTCAAAGTATATTGCACACATACAGTTTCTGTCTCACCCACCCAGGCTGTTCTCCTTCCACCCATCCTTGCTTCATCATTCACCCAGCCATGCACCATACCATTTTCTTACCTTCCCAGCCACCTCGGGGACCAAGCAAACACATATTCTTCTTTGCCAGTCATCATTACATTTCTCGTGCTTCCACACTTACTTACACCCTTCTTTCGCTTTTCGTTCATCCCATCCATCAAGTTCACCTCAGATCTGATTGGGATTCTTCTCGCCAAAAACTTCACAGCTAAGTCGAAGTACATTTAGACTAAGGAGGCTACTACCTGCTTTTTTTATAATACACCCGTGCAGAAAGCACACTCTGCAGTCTTCAATCTCAATGACTAAGGAATGTATAGCTTACCTCTGCCCGCCACCACCGTGTGAACCCTCACAGGCATGTCCTTTTCCGGCACTTGCACCGCCTCCTCCCCAGAGTTGTCCTCCTCGTCCAATGCCACCACCTCCGCGCTGGCCCCGTCTCCAGATGTTCCACCTACAAAGTACATTTAATAATGTTAGAATACACCACTCACTACTATATAATATTTGGTCTAGGAGGAAGAAAGAAATGTGAAAAAAGTGTACAATTTAATAATTTTTGACTGTGTACTCTAGAGTAAAAATGTCCCTTTTTCCAGGGAAGGCTGTTGTCTTGCTGCACTTTTTGGCACAACTGATGAATGTTTGCTTTTTACTTTTTAACACGCACCACTTTTTCTCCTAACAGACAGAACCTTGACTTCTAAGAACACGAGCAGGATCAAGTTCAAACCAGGTGAGAGCTCGGCTCGACCACAAGAAATGTGTCCAATTAATCGTCAGCACTAAGCACTTTTCCATTTTCAGTTACACGTTCACTTTTATGACAAACTTGAATTTAATAAATGTGTTTACTTTTAATAAAGCTTTTAAACTTAAATAGACTCTGTGGTTTTTGGTCCTCCAGACTAGAGTGGATGAGCTAAAGGTTTTCGAATTTTTGCAAGCATGAGTCCGTGCCTCTGCCATCGGTGACTTTGGGAGCTAAATGACTCTGCCACACTATCTAGTCAGTAAGGAGATTGGGGGTTCAACTACAAAGTCTGTTATCACTGAGGTATGTGGAAAGTCTAACAGTTACAGCACCTATTATAATTGATAAGCTAAGCGATGCATTATTTAGTGTCCATAGTTCTGTTTGTGCAGATTTGTCCCTGCAACAGTAGTAGAATGGATTGTCCTATCCAAACCAAAAGTAAAGTAGTATCTTATTATTTCTTGGTGGTGGTCATTCACCTTTTTATTGTTGGCAATGGTCAAAGCATAAACATTTAGAATACTTGAAAAGACATTATGGACAATCCCAGAGGACTACACTCAGTGCATAGAGCTATTGCTGACTAGAATGGGAGTCCAATGGAAATGCCAAATGTGCAATCTTAGTTAGCTACACAGACAGACTAATAAGAATAATCTAGTAATACCACACGGAGTCATAGGGATAAGAATTTAGATCCTGTCTACAAGAAGATCAAAGACGATTTAGAAAAAATCGAATGAGGAACGCTAGGAAAAAATAAGTACTCTATATTACAATTAAAACTTACTGGGGCCAGCAAAGGAGCCCTCGACTGCCCGGTCCTGGCCTGCATCGACAACAGCACCCTCCTCCTCCTCCTGTGTCCTCCTCTTGCCCCTGGGGGAAGCTGATGTACAACATGAAAGAAAGAAAAACAGAAAACATGGATGATATTTATTTCTCAACCAAATCAAACATTTAAAAAAGAACTAACAAAGTAACAAAATATTTTTGCGAAATAGCAAATAGGGAACGACTCCACGGGATATATTATTGACCAATCTCATGTGGTCGACTACGTCATTACTTTAGTATTGCTTGATTTGCGGACCGTCGAATTGGAAACTACCCTATGTAACTCACTAAACAAAGTACTAAAAAGGTTTGCCTAGGATTGGCAGGCAGCAGTCCGCAGCACGCAAAGTGACAGCCAAAGTCCATCGTGATTGAAGATCAGCGACAACACTAAAGTTTCCTACTACATTCACCAGGCATTAAAATACTCAAACTATTAATCCACCACCACTATTTCTTCTTATCGCCATGTGTACAAAGGAAGGACTGGACTTGAGTATGTAGGGGCTGATTTATAAGGCCCTTGCGGCTCTTTTGCTCCATTGTTGCGTGACTTTTGTGACGCAGCGACAGCACAAAAGAGGCGCAATGGTGCGGCGTATATTAACAACGTGACGCATCTGGGAGATGCATCACGTTGTAAAGCCCTGCGCCAATAGGGGTGTTCCGGCGCAAGGGAGGGCGTTCCTGCGCAGGAACGCATCCTAAAAGTGGCTGAGGGAAATCTACAAGATTTCAATCAGTCACTTTGAGGACAATGATGCGTGACTCAAACCCTGCGCCTGCTTGAAGCAGACGTACGGCTTGACGCAGCATTGGGGAGATAGGGCACCCCAGAGAATTGATGGAGCTGCACCATCGTTGCGACGCAACTCCAGCAATGCGCCACCTTTACGGCACAGATGCGTAACGCTTTGGTGACGTTTTGGGCCCATGACGCGCCGCATTGTAATACGGCGCACCATGGGTGATGGTGGCGTGACGCACAATTACTGGCGCATCCCTGCAACTTTGCAGGGATGCGCCGGTAATTAAAAATCTGAACCTTAGTGTGTAGCATTGCGCAGTTCTTTCAACTACACTCATACATAATTTCACAGGCCAATGAAATGAACACAAAATCTAAAAAAAATAAGCATAGTAGCAACACTACTGAGAAGGAGAGCAGTGTACCTGAAATGCACAGAAGATTTTGAAATAAAATGTACCTACAATGTAATGAGCAGCATTATTGCTCTTGGTAAAAAACAAAAATTTGCAATATAATAACACAGCAGGAGAAAACATAGTAGTAAAGACATAGCTACTACTACTCACCAAGCCCGGGGATCTCAAGGCCAAGGAGGTCGAGCAGATCTCGCTCACGGGTCAGGACATCCGTCCAGCGGTGGGTGGCCTGGTTGTAGGTGCGCCAGACCCGAGAGTGGTGGTAAATGGCCTGGCACACCTTCTCCCACCGCTTCCGGCGCTCCCGGGCCCCGTACCCGGCACTGATCTTGCCGCCTCCCATGATGGTCCTGGGGAGGCGGCGCTGAACATAAAAAATGAGTTGGGCCACCTCCTCCGGGGTAAAGATCTCCCGTGGCATCACTAGCTCCCCCCTCAAACGCCCGCACGGGAGCCGGACACGGGGTGCGGGACCCTTCCCCTTCTCGGGATGCTTCCCGGCTCCCTTCACCATGGTCTGGGCGGAAAGGAATAAAGAAAATAGAATAGGGAAGAGAAGAAAAGAAAAGAGTTTACAAAAGTAGTTTAAAATTAACCAAAAGTAGCAGTAAACACAAAAATATAGGGCTAGAAAAATAGAGGGATAGATAATAAGTAAAATAGATAAAAAAAAACTTCAAACAAGCAAAGGATGGCAGAGATTGACAGAGGATACAAAGACCATGCCCAGAACCATAGCAATGAATGAGAAACAAGATGGCCGCGCCCGTTCACGACCGCGCGGGTAAGTTTGCGCGAGATTTTCCTTGCGAACACGCGCGAGACTGTACTGGCAAACCGCGGACTTTGCGAGATTACACTTCGCGCCCGGAAACGGAAATACGTCAGGCAAACAAGATGGCTGCGCCCTTGAACGACCGCGAGGGTAACTTCGCGTCTTGCGCTACGAGCGGCTCGCAAAAACGCACAAAACCTTGCCAACTAACACGCCGCAAAAAAAACAAATTGCATATTCGCACGAATTTGCGGCTTCCGAATCCGATCTTGCGCGTGTTCGCACCCCGCGAACCCCGCGAAATTGCAGAAAAACGAGTTTTTCAAAAGTGAAAGCACTCGGCAGGGGCAAGAGTTCAAACTCATCATTAGTAACAATTCCCGGTAGTGCTTCCTGACTGGGGCCCCTCAGAATTCAGTTGCTAGTTGCAACAATTGTATGACCCTGCTCTGACCCTCACAGCAGGCTCATACAATAGCTACAAGTAGGCCACAAAGAAGGTCCTGGGGAAAAAAAATGCACTGCAACAGAAAGCAAAATTACAGATAAGGAAGCAGGTGCCAGACTGGAATTTTAAAACAGTGACACATTAATAAACTAACCCCAAATTAATTCATCTGAGTTGAAGCAGGGATGGTGTGCTTGCTTTTCCCCCCCATAATCTACAGTAATGATGAACCAGAGGGTGGCATTGATGTAACAGAGGGTTGCAGTGGTGAAACAGAGGGTGCTGGGAACCTGTGATGATGAACCAGACGTAGAAACAACATAATTCGCGACCGTTGCGCGACGAAATGTAAGTTCGCAATTGCGAACTGGTACGAAACCCTCGCGAACTGGCAGAAATCCTTGCGAACACAAAAAAAAAAAAAAATCCGCAAATTCGCAAGAATTCGCGGATTTTGCGGATTGCGAGTTCGCAAATCCGCGAACGCGAGATCCGCAAAATTCGCTCATGCTTACTCTTGGCTGGGAATATGATGTTTTTACAGCTGAATAGCATACCTGAATTGCTTCTATAATCCAACGTGCAATTGTCCACTTTGTAATAGGTGCCCACTTGTTTGACTCTTAGAGTAAGAGACGAACAATTAATTCCCCTTACGGAATTGTCTTGTCTCCTGCTGATAGTATTATAAGGATCTTCTTATATCCAGGGTAAGAAGGCTTCTTTCTAGGCATGTTTGAGGGTGTTTGAAGAAAACTGCTAACTGTATGCTTTGGTTCATTTGGAATTTGCTTACTACCTTCTGTAGGAACTGAGGATTGGTCCTTAAGACAATTTTGTCCTTGTGTATTTGCATGTATGGTTCCTCAATAGTTAATGATTGTAGTTCACTTGCTCTCTGTAATGATGTTATTGCAATTAAGAATGAAGTCTTTATTATGATACAGAGTTCTGCTTTGTGCATGAGGTTGAAGAACAAGTTACTTACCTTTGGGAACAATGTATCTGTACAAGACATAGGTTAGTTGTAGACTCCTTACATTAAGATTTTCCCCAAGTGTCAGACTGGATACGGACATTTTTGTTTACCATTACCCCTGCACGTCAGTAGATGGCGTTGGTCAATTCAATTCAATATTTAATTCAATAATACTTTATTCGGTTACACAAATATATAACCATAAAAGCACATACAAAGTCTTTTTACATTGTAATTAAAATACATATAATAAAACCTTCATAAGAGGACACGTGAATACATATATAAACTTAATTTCATTATACTTTTTATCACATTATAATCGTTTTTCTCGATCTAAAAATATTTTTTTAAAGGCTGTTACAGAGGCTACAACAAAAACGGTCTCTAATTGTTGAAGTGCCACAAAAGCTCGGCGACAAGACCTCATACCTAATTCTTTTAAAACAGGGACAATCCATATTTTTCTCTGTATGGTATACAATTTACAGAAGAAGGACATGTGTATTGTAGACTGATCAGAAGTGTCATCACAAGGGCATTTACAGAGCTGTTTTGACAAATCATTAGCAGCTGGGAAGCTTATTAATCTATATAGAGTACCCAGGCAGAAACGCATAGGTAGGAATCGGTCGCAATCACTCATAGACAGGCGGAAATATGGCTGAAGACTGAAAGTTGTTAATATGAGATTGTGTGCCTGAACCGAAGTTTTATTCAGTTCAGTACACAGTCTCCGTTCCGTCCAAAAATTCAAACAAATGTTCTTTAGATCTTTCCTGCTCATCCCAACCATAGCGAGCGGATTATCATATAATTCATAAAATCCTACATTATATAAAAATGATTTGACGTATAGCAACCATCCAATCCTTATCACCCCGTCCAAGCCCCTACAGTCTTCTAAAATTCCTGTTAAAATGTGTCTCCTCTGTTATCCATATCCTATGCCACAATAGGACTGGTTGAATCTTTATGATATCTTCCAAATATGTCAGACCTAATTCAGTGTGGCACACAAACTGGGAAGTGCTGCTAGGGACCATCAATAAAAATGTTATGAACATGTTTTCAGCTACCTGGAGTGAACCCACGTCCGCATACCCCATATGCCGGCTTCATACGTAGCAACGCTAACGCATTTCGCTTTATAGATATGTAATAGTTCCACCATGGGACGTCTGCCCAGTTTCCCGCTAAAGTTAGATAGAACAGATAAGGTCTTAATGTATAATAATCTCCTTGCTTTAACAGCCTGCACTTATGACCCCGTACGATCAAACAGAATTCTAAGATAGGAAAATATCTTTGTGGTTTCTATCCGTTTATTATCGATAAAAATGGATTTTGTCTTTATACATCCTGTCCCACAATTCATTATAAAAGTTTTAGAAGAATTAATGGTGAGACCTCTATCTGACATAAAATTTGCAAAGCTGGAAACCACCCTTTGCAATCCCAGCGGGGTGCGGGCCATTAAGACAGCATTGTCCACGTATAATAATGCGGGAATAGGGAACTTACCAGCCTCAGGTAGGTCTTTACATTCTTGAACTAAAACCTTTAAAAAAATTGTTTATGTACAGGGTAAAAAGAAACGGTGCAAGGACGCACTCTTGCCTAACACCTCGTTTCACTTTAAAGTGTCCCGTGCGGGGGCATGGTCAAGATGGCGGCCGGAGCAGACGCTTGCTGGCGAGGCTCCCCGTCCCAGGCCACTGTTGAGACCCATCACGCAGCACTCGAGCCCCGGAATCTGCAGCATTTTACCGTGGATGGTGTGAGGAGCCAGAGCCAGTCCTCCAGAGACCTGTAGCAGATAGGGTGGCCTCCCGGAGAAGAGCTTCACCCGAGTACACGGAGCCGAGGGTCATGGCGGCCGGGGGAGCTCGGTAGTCCACGGCGCCTCTCTCCCACTTGGGGGCTACCAGACCGGCTGCCGAGGGCCGGTGATCGGGCGGCGGAGCGGCCGCAGGAGCAACGAAGTTGCGGCACCCGGGGACTGGCGCACGTACCGGCAAAGAAGAGAGGTGGAGGTGAGGACCCCTGTGCCGGCCGGCGCGAAACTCGACCCCCGGGATATGCGGCCTGCGTCTGGAGGTGAGGGGCGGCCCCATGAGTCCACGACCAAAGAAGGAAGAGGTTGCGGCTACCAGACCCCAGCAGAGCATTCACGAGGGCTTGGAAGTCTCAGACCGCGACGGGCATTGGTGGAGGCAGTGTAGCAGCACCACAGAGAATGCGAGGTGAGAGGCTGCAGTGGTGCCACAGGAGACGCAAAACTCGAGCCCCGAAGCTTGGGGCCTACAGCGGAGGTGCCGGTGTGCTGCGGGAACTGGGCAGAGGAGCATCCCCCGGCCCGCTGGATGCAGCGGAGCACAGAGTGGCCCCGGTAGGAGCGGATGTGGCTGGTGGGGGGGGGAATCGAGGACAGCCCTACGCCCCAGCGCTACAACACAGTACCCCCTTTGTTGTGGCCCAAGGGAGAGACATGTGCCGGGCCTAGGGGAGTAAGCGAGCAGCAGCTGAAGCACCCCCAGAGGCCCGAAAATTGAGTCCTGAGGCCTGGGGACTAGCGCAAGGCGATTGACGCGCTGAGTGAGCCGGGGAAGCAGCACACCCCCCACATCAGAGGGGCATCTAAAGGTGGCAAGTGACCCCCCCGGGGACAGAAGAGAACACCAACCGAGCCTGAAGGCGACTGAGCCATAACAAGGTTTTGCCCCACCCAGAACATTGCCAGAATAGAATCGTTGTGGATCCCTCTGGCCATAGCGGCACCCACCACACCAAGGGAACAAGACACCCGGGCGTACCGAGATCCCGGGGTGCGAGAGGGCCTTCGAGACCTTGCCAAGGAGGTGGTCAGCGGGGGCCCGCGAGACGCGGACAGGGCGAAGGGACGGGGATCTAAACACTACCCTTGCTAGATCGTGCGAACGAGTAGTATTGAGGAGAGGAAGACGGTAAATCATGGCCAATACCGGCCGCAGGGGGGGACGCACTATCCCCGAAATGTTGGCCAAGGTCAACCCTAAAGGGGAGAAGAGCCCTCCACACACTCCACAAGGGGGCAGAAGGAGACCTCGGGCCAGGAGAAGGGGAGACGCCCATCACGAAAACATTCCTAGAGACCTTATTCAATTCATTGCGTGAGGATTTCTAAACGTTAAAACAGGAAATGGCCGGGTAACACCGTGAGCTGCGGCGGGATGTCGATGGTCTTGGTGAACGAGTTGCGGCAGTGGAGGAATCGACGCAGGCCCGGAGCGAGGAGATTGATCTGCTACAGCAGGAATTTATCCACCTGAAGGACCAACAAGTAGATCTCCAAGCGTACATGGAGGACCTCGAGAGCCGCTCTCGGAGGAACAACATCAGGGTCTGAGGCGTTCCGCACAAAGTGGAAGGGGGCAATGTCACACGCTTCTTACAGGAGATGTTCAGGGACATTCTGGGTGAGACCATTGATTTTCCCATCCGCATAGACAGAACGCACAGGGTGGGCATTGTGTACTGGGCCCCTGCCCCACCGCCTGACATCTTGGCCTTCCTCCCGGACTACCCTCTGAAGGAGAGGATTCTCCAGAAAGCACGACGGAAAGAGCCCATAAGCTACCAGGGGAACCAGGTGGCATTGTATCAAGACCTCTCCGCCATCACCCTACATAAGAGGAAGGCTTTTCAAGTTGCCACATCGTTTCTCAGAGATAAGGGAGTTCCCTACTCATAGGGCCACCCCTTCCGACTAGTCTTCAAATGGCAGGGGTCCATACATCAACTTAGGTCATTAAGCGGCACGTGTGCCCTGCTGGGTAATGACTCCCCAGAGGAGCCCCAACCGCCAGAGGACACTTTGCGATCCTCCCAGGATGGGTGGCAGCGAGTGGGCTGCTATCGTTCATCCAAAGTCACCTTGAAACCGGACCCTGCCGCGGTGGCGCTGGGGCAAGCATCGGCTATTCAGGAAGTGTCCAAGGACACAGCTACATGCCACTGATCAAGTAGAGACAGGGGCTCTCCTTGCATTTTGTTTCAGCGGGTCTGACGGGGGTGCGGGCGGGGGGCGATTGGGTCACCACAACCTGGTACTCTTTCATGGGTTGTTACCACAGGCCAGAACTGGGAGTTAGCCGGCCTGGGACTATGGACCGATTGCGGGAGTTCTTTGTTGGGGTTAGGGAGGGACAAGGAAGGGGGGACAGAGAGAGGGGTCAAGGGGTCAGGGGGAGGGAGGGGAGTTCTGGGGGTAGTTGGGGTAGGGGGGTTAGGGTGTCCAGTGCTCGATGTTCAGACTCTATTCCCGGTTGCTAGGGCGATGGGTTCCCTGCGCGCCAACCTATCACATGCGACTGCCCCCGGCCATGTCAGGCTCCACACATTAGCGCTACTGGATCTTCTATAGGTTATGCCTCCCACCACTTGTAATGTACTGACCCTAAATGTGCGGGGTCTCAACAACCCCGTCAAACGACGAGCTATTTTGTCCAGCCTAGAAAATGCACAAGCAGACATATGCCTATTGCAAGAGACTCATTTATTAGCACAAGACTGCCACCGGCTGCGCTCCCGCAAATTCCCTGCACAGTTCTTCTCCTCTGGTCCGACCAAACCTGCGGGGGGGGGGCGATCCTGGTGGCACAGCACTTCAAGGGGGATGTATTACATAAGAGCGCGAATATTAAAGGGCGGGTGCTTGCATATCGCTTTACCTTGCGGGGGTCTCACGTTCACGGTGGGATCAGTGTATGCCCCTAACGAGTGCCAAGAACAATTCCTTCACACATCCATCACCGACATCACAGCCACACCAGACAGACACATTATACTAGGGGGCGACTTAAACTTGTATTTGACAACGTACTGGACAGGTCGAGCCAACGCACTCACCAAGTAGGAGTGCTCTCACCTGGAGGCGCTGAACGGTTGAAGGAACTGGACCTCGACGATCTCTGGCGCACACACCACCCCGAGATATAGAATACTCTTACTATTCTAACGCTCACAAAACTTATGCCAGATTAGACTACCTTATCACCTCAGGGCCAACATGCGCACTAACGACCTCGACAGAGATAGGAGGGCTTTCACTCTCAGACCATACGCCAGTCACCGCCATGCTCACTCTGCCACCTACATCCTACCCCCCGAGAGTGTGGCGCCTCCGGGATTCGTTATTACACAGGAAAGATACGATAAAGCACATTCAAGACACAATCAGGGATTACCTTTCCCATAATGCCAACCCAGATACGTCTTTAGCGACGCAGTGGGCAGCGTTGAAGGCCGTCCTCCGCGGGGAATTTATAGCCCTATCCTCAGCCGACAACAGGGACAGACAACGTAAGCGCGACGAGCTCATGCAGCGCGTGCATGAATTAGAACAAATGCACCAGAGGACAGGGGCCCCGAGAATTTGGAAACAACTGAAGGCCATGAGACAACAGCTGTCAGCCCTGGACATGGACCGTGCAGAATTTGTGGTGCTGAGGCTGCGGCATGCATATTATACAGGAGGGGACAGGTATGACCACCTGTTAGCTAATCGGTTGCGGGTTACACGTCAACACCAAAAGATTAAACAGATTATCCGACCCGATGGGGTTAGTGTCTCGGAGGACGCAGACATTGCAGATGCCATCTGCAAGTTCTGTGCTTCCCTCTATACAGGAGATCCGCCCAGCGGTCCGGAGGCTAAGGACTACCTAGACTCGGTCCCACTCCCCTCACTGACGACACCTCAAGCAGAACACCTCGAGAGGGATATTCTGGTGGAGGAGGTGATCGCCGCTATCTCCAGGCTCAAATTCGGGAAGGCACCGGGGCCGGATGGCTTTCCAGCCCTTTTTTATAAGAAATTTTGCACCACCCTAGCACTGCTCCTCGCTCGCCTATTCAACACGTTTGCCGAACCCAGTGCGATACCGCCTGACCTCCTTCGGGCGTCTAGAATGGTCATCCCCAAACCAGGGTAGGACCCGACCAGATGCGGGGCCTACCGACCGATATCACTGCTAAATGTAGACCTCAAACTCTACACGGGGATTCTGGCGGCCTACCTAGCGCTCCATCAACCAGGTCTAATAGACCCAGACCAGGCCGGCTTTATTCCGGAGCGTCAGACGGTGGATAACGCGAAGCGCATCACGCACCTGATAGAAAAAGCAACCTGCATTCCGGGAGAGAGACTGATGCTGGCGGTGGACGCCGAAAAGGCGTTTGACCGAGTCCATTGGTCCTATCTAGACATAGTTTTAGCAAAGGTAGGGATTAGGGAGAAATTCTGCAACCTCATTTTTTACTGTTACAGATTCCCCACTGCAGTGGTCCGGGTAAATGTATATAGCTCGGCCAGTGTTCGCATTGAGAGGGGCACGAGGCAGGGGTGCCCGCTCTCGCCCATCTTATTCGCCCTGTACATGGAGCCTTTCACCCAACGCGTGTGTCAAAATCGAGAGATCACAGGGATAACGTTCGGTGGATTTACGCATGCCTTTTAGCCTATACACCGACAATATATTGCTCTCCTTAGACAATCCGCGAACTGCTTTACCAGCCTGTATGGCGGAACTGGACGCATTCGCCGAAGTGGCGGGCTTCAAAATGAAGCCAGGCAAGTCGCTTGCACTAGACTTGTCGCTATCCCCCTCCACGAGAACTTATCTACAGGGCTTATTTCCCATCCAGTGGGCATCGGGCACAGTCTCTTACCTGGGGATCCAATTGGCCCCCTCACTTACCACTATGGCGGTGGCGAACTACACAGCGCTCCGGGAAAAAATACGGGAGGAACTGGGACGCTGGCGACACTTCCCACTCTCCTGGTTGGGTAGGATTGCAGCAGTTAAAATGACCATCTTACCCCAAATTCTCTACCTCTTTCGGGCTCTACCCATGCGACCGCCGGCCAATTGGATACGGCAAACGCAAACTGAACTTGCCGAATTCATCTGGCAGGGGCGGAAACCACGAACACGGAGAGCACTGGTCACTCTGGCCCCAGATTCCAGAGGCCTGGGAATGCTCTTCCAGGACCAGGCGGTAGCAGGCCGGCCATTGCAGGAAATCCCCTTTCTTCGGAGGGGCCACAGGCCTTCTAATTTGTATGCCTCACTTATCACATGCATCCCTATGGAGGTGTGGGACTCCACTAGCCTCACACACGGCCTCACAACTTTCCCGTCCCCGCTCACACCGCTGGTAGATAATCCAGACTTTACACCAGGCATGGAGAAATCGGCCTTTGCGCATTGGAGACCAGAGGGTTGCCGCTTTTTATACCACATCTACAGCCCGGAGGGAGTGCTTCCATTTACCCACTTTAAACATGAGTATACCTTGCCAGAGCCAGACCGGATGCAGAACTTTCAAGTCAGGTACTGGGCACTTCAGCCACAGGTGTGGGCAGACGCAGACAGGCGATTTTTACCGTATGAACGATGGCTCTTATCCCGCACCTCAAATGCTAAACTCATATCTGATCTATACAAAATGCTGCAGACACCACAGACACACATTTACAACCCCGGCAGGGAGCGATGGGAGAGGGAACTGGGCAGGGCTCTTAGTCACATAGAGTGGGAGAAGATTTCCTTCAGGGCACAACACTCCGCATACCACATAGGCCGTACAGAGACACTTACGAAACTAACAACATATTGGTATTACACTCCGGAACGCTTGCACGAGATGGACCGTAACAAAGAGAACCTCTGCTGGCGAGGCTGTGGCCAGGTTGGCAAGCTGGTCCACCTGTTGTGAGAATGCAGTTATCTTCAAGCGTACTGGACACAGGTACTAGACAAGGTAGACAAACACTTCCAAACAGAGCTCCAGCGCTTCCCAGCATATGTACTGTTAGGGCTGCCTAACCCCCTCACATATCCCTTACGATCCCGTAGAGGCCGCCAAAGGGCCATTGCACTAGGCTCAGCGGTGCAAAACATCCTTGCACATTGGCCCACCGACACAGTTCCTTCCATCACCAGCAGGCTGCATAGGTTGTGGCACGTGCTGGGCATGGAAAAACTGTCACTCACCATGGCGGGGGAGGGAGATCAATATGAGGAGCTTTGGCAACCATTTCGTTCACTCTTGGTCACGGAATTCAGGGAACTCACCTGCCCCAAGTACCTCTGGCTGTTGAGGCTCATGGAGCCGCGGGACGCAGATCCCTGAGAGCAGAAATGGAGGGAAAGGACCAGCGGAGCAGAGAGAACAGACACATGAGAACTGTTGTGAGCACTGGACGGGGAGGGAAAGGGGTGGGAAGGGGTGGGAAGGGGAGCGGAGTGGGGCGGAAGTTCTTCTTTTGTTACTATCACCAAGCTAGACATCTCAGCGGCTGGGGGTTTCCTAGACGACACTTTGGAGACCGCAACGTTCCTGCATTAAACCCCATTCGCTTTTATGTCATTGTGCCTTCATATGATACGAAGGTGATTGTTGTACTTATTGCTTTTCCTTTTGATTACATTTTCAATAAAAAAAGAGCTAAACCATAAAGTGTCCCGTGCATTCTCGACCCGTCCCAAACCGTACCCGTGCCCTTGCCCTTAAATAAAACTCTTATAAAAGAGATTAAAACTGATTTGACGCCCAATTCCTCTGAAATAAGCCACAATTTATTGTGACTCACACAGTCAAATCCAGATGATAAGTAGATGAAGGCCAAATACAGGCCCCTTTTTTGCCTTAATATACTTATTCAATAAAATGTTTAAGTTTAGGCCCTGCTCAATTGTGCCTAGCTTTTTACGAAAAAGACTAGAAAAAATGGTTAGGAGTTCTGCCCACCTCACCCTCCCGTACCTGAGCAGGAGACATCCAAGGATGAAAAAGTAGAGAGAAATGGTACTGAAGGGAACAATCCACTTTTAATTATCAAACAAGAAACAATTAATTATCTTGTGATTAACAAATTAAATCAAGGAAGAATATATATGAGTTCATATACACATATATGGGCGGACAGCCAGAGAGGCACAACAGAAAACAGTTTATATACAACACATCGCATGTACATTCTATACAAATATACAAAACATATACAATATCAAAAACACTTCTTTGTACCCTCATGACAAACAATATATACAATTATATATATATACACACACCAATTTACATATGTACCTCCTCTTAAAGTAGAGTGGAGTATACAACTAAAAGGTAGTCCCAAACGAAAAGCATCAGGGGGTTAACACATATACCCAGCCTATATTTGTGTTGGTGCATCTATGAGAAAATCAAAACTTTCTTGAATTTAACTAGGGGACTCCGTTCAAAGCCAGAGGTGTCGACGCAGTCGCGGTCGCATTTCAGCCAGATGATATAGGCTTCATCAGGACATGGGTACTCTAATAACAACAAATACATCTATTATTTTTATCCTCTTTCTTACCAACACAAGGAAACACATTACCTTACAGCTGCAAAAAATAAAGATTGAAAAATCTCTCACCCACATGTGTGGAAATGCAGTGTCACTAGGTGATTCTATCAAGAAAGGTAGGACAAGAAAAATAGACAAGACTAAATCAGAGATAGCTCCAAGACCAGAAATATTATTAAAATAAAAAAACAAAGTAAAAGAGACTAAAAGCAAGGAACCACACCCACACCTTTAAGGGTGCAAAGCACAACCATGACAAGATCAAACACATTAGGCACAACTGGTTAATTTCCTTTATATCCCAGGGTGTATAAGTACATGTACATGCCAAGAGGTACATCACACATCTAATATCTATACTACTATAATAAAGTAAGAACTTTCAGGCTTTGAGGCGGGTAAACTCGGGAACCACAGCGCCAATCCACACACCCGATACACCGTTGAAATTGTCAGGGTGTGTAGATGGTTATAGGCTATATAAATTAAAAAAATAAACGTTATTTACAATATTTATATTTTTTTAAAAAGTAGTCCCCCCAAAGTAGCGCCGGCCGCGATGTGCGTGCTCACGTCAGGAGCACGGGGAGGAGCGGCGTACGAGGAGCGGCAGACATGGCGCAGGGGAGGAGCGGTGACGTGAGGAGCAGCGGACAGGCCAGAAGCGGTGCGAGGAGCGGAGAGGCGGACATGGCGTGGGGGAGGAGCGGCGGCGGCGGACAGGCGGTGAGGAACAGAGCGGTGAGGACCGGTGAACTGAGGAGCGGCGGCTGAGGTAAGGCTCCGGGGACAATGTCGGGGCTGGCGGGTGTCGGGCCAGGCGGGGGACGGGGAGTATCCCTGCAGTCTCGAACTGAGGAGTAAAACGTATTAGAAAGGAGAGGCAGACTTGAGGTATGTTTGAAGGGCTGGTGGCGGGCCAAAGGTGGACTGGAGTTAGACTGGAAGCGGGAGGTGACTGAAGGTGGGCTACAGGCTGCTGTGGGCAAGGCTATTCGCCAGTGAACGCTGTCGGACACGCAGAAGTAAGCGCACTTGAGGAGAAAGACGATTCCTCTCATCAGCATGGTAACGAGGCAGGTCACGCTGAGGGGAAATAAACGCGCGCAAACCAGCGGTCGGCTTTACTAAAGCTGGAAAGGTATTTGAAAGTAGGTGCTGGGCAGAAAGGAATAGACCTCCGGGGACAATGTCGGGGCAGGCGGGGGACGGGGTGGCCGGGGGCCCAGGCTGCTGGGCAATGTCGGGGCAGGCGGGGGTCGGGGAAACCTGATTGCTCCCGGACAAGGTCGGGACGGGCTGCTAGTCAGATATAAATACCTAGTCTTCAAGGCCCTGGCCCAATCTAGGGCAAATCTTATCGGCCAACCCACACTACCACCCAAGAGGGTGGGGTAGGTGCCACCGTCTAGGCTCAAGTCTCGAGAAATCTGCACGAAACAAACATGTAAAAAGGCAAATCAATCACAGATGCAGATCCATTGCCACGGATGTGTTCACTCTCAACAGATTATTAAACAACAGTACTGGTAGTCATACCTTAATATCTTCACTGTGTCCGCCCAGAAAGATGTATTGAATGAATATAGTATGTGTCTCGGAAGTGGCTCAAGTCACACGATCTTCCTACCAACATTTCGAGTCCATGGGAGGGAAGAAGAAAAGAATACCCCGTCACAAGTCATTCGAACCTCTTTCCTAATCAGACAATCACTCATGTCCACAAGGCACATAGTAAAGGTACACCGAAGAAAGACTACGTACATCCAAGGTCTATCCTCCAAGTGTCTCCCCACCAACACTCACAAAGCCAGAGGGATGACTGTTCATATATAGGAGGTCGGCTACTTCCAAACAGATCTAGTTAAATACGGGGGAGAAGTAGTGGTTCTGGAAATCACTCGCACCGCCGACACTCGGTGATTGGCACTTTCAAAGGTCAAAAACGGGTAATAGTACAGCCTCCCACTCGGACCTCAAGGGAAACTCAAACGGGCCGTGCTAGCTTCTCCTCCCGCTTTCATCTCAAACCGACTCCTCCAGAATCAACTGAAGAGAACACGGGCTCAGGCTAGCTTGCCGACGCGGTGTGTACACACGACTTGCAAAGGAAGGGGGATGGAGTAACTTAATTATCCAGCAGCATCAGCAACGCGAAGATCCGACGTTTGCTGCAGCGTCTCTCTTAGTGAATACACCCGCAAGAGAGCGGGCGGCCAGGTAACGCACAAACAAAAGGGGCGTGTCAACGTCGGACGAAGCATCAAACCCGTCGACGACACAGAAAAGGGACGAAAGATCCCGAATGGATCGGGAGGTTTGATAATTCGAAATAGGAGCTCATCTACCGGCGTAAGAAAATCACACGCACGGTATAATTATCGACATCAGGCCAATCTCGTACCAATGTGCCAAAGGCACCGCCAAAAAGGATGTGAAATCAAAGAAACAGAAATAGAGGATAAATAAATAGTCAATGAAAGAACAAATAAACACAGAAAAAGCCTCTAGTGACATCCACAAGTTGTGTGTAATCCATTACAACATCTGCATTTCCACTGCTGGGTTCCCATTCTAACGAAGACACCATGACCATACATCCCAGAAGCAAACAAGTATCAAAAACAGAGTCAAAAACAACAATGAATAAATAAATGCCACTCATATTCAATCTGTGGCAGCGTGCAAAAAGTACATATTAGATACATAGTAAAATCACATCAAGATCAAGTATATGTATAAATATATGTATCTAACAGATACGAAAGCCAAACATTAAGTCACTTATCACCGACCGTTCTTCTGCCCAGTCCTGAAGCCCATTCAATATAACCAGAGCTACAATTTTCACTGTTGAATCTAACAACGATATTGGTCGATTCCTATCCCCTTTTTTAAATATTGGGACAAGGATGGACTCATACCATGTTGAAATTAAACCAGTTGAACTAGATGCATTAAATACTTGTGTCAATGAAGTGCCCCATAGAGCAATATTAGCTTTAAAAATATCGACAGGGACACGACCCGGCCCCGCTGCCTTCCCTCACGAACAAAATTAATAATATATTATGCTCTCCTCGGTGCCCACGTATCATATGGCTGTGGGGTTGTTACATCATACAAAAGCGAGATGTGCTCTAACCATCTATGCTCTGAGAAAGCCACCTTAATAGTGGATACCGCCTTATCTACAAAGAAAGGTGCATTAACTGCCTTCCAGAATGCACAAGAATTTTTAGCAGTTGATGCTTCACGAAGGGCTATCCAGGCCTCTGCTTTCAGGCTATCTCTTCTGCCTTTTAGGGCCAGCTTATACTCATTCCATGCCTCTCTGATTTTATCCCCGTCTTTAACTTCTTTATGTAGGGCATGCTTAAGGTTTCTATAGGCCCGGGTATAATATGGATCAAACCACCCTTTTCTCCCTTTGCAGTTGTTCCTACGCTTTATGGTAATATTGAGTGCCTTTTTACTGTAATCTGTGATTATAGTAAAACTATCAATAATATCCTTAGGTGCACTATTTTCGTCCAAACATACCCTGATCACCTCGTAACAATTAGTTACCACCCCAACCATAAAGTATGGGGGTACCACTTTCTCCCAACTCGGGGTATAACCATTTTGTCTAGTTAAAGCAATATTTTCTAAGATAATATTTGGGCTGTTGACTTTGCCTGCATTTTGTCTAAATAGCAATATACCCACGCTCTCAGCAAAGTGGTCACTCAATGCAATCTGATGTTGGGAGAAATCCTCGACGATTGAGCCATAACGATTAGAAACCAGGATGAAATCTATTGTAGAGAAAGATCCATGCCCATTAAATGTAGGGTTGAGAGGCACAGGGGGACTACTTACTATATTTGCAATACCCAAGTCAAACTCTAATACGAATTCATTTAAACATTCACCATACATTGTATGTGGGAAATGTGGGAGAAAAGTCTCCTTATCATATGTAAATTGACAGTTCCCATTATTCAAGTGTTGGCAAAGGGCAGTATTAAAATCTACCCCCCATAACATAATAAACTCTTTGCTCCCTAACTCCTGCAGCTTATACAGGTGTCCAAGTATGGTTTTCACAACCCCTTCTAATGAATCATGGGGAATATTATTATAATAATTCACAAGTATTAGTAAACAAATTGTATCTACCTTTAATCTAATCATTTGGTAAAAAAGACCAGATCTATTTTTTCAAAATTAGCTAAGTTCGAGATATACGTACACAGCCCCCCTTTTGTTGTACCATGTTTGGAGGCTATAGCATTGGTATGAAAGGTTCTGTAACCATTAATATGAATAGGTTCTGTCACCCAGGTTTCCTGTAAACTGAAAACGTCAAATTGTTGGATGAATTCACACCACAGTACATTATTCACTTTAGATTTTAAGCCTGCTATATTCCAAAACAAAGTTACATCTACCCATTCCACTAGGGGCTATATCAGAGATCAGGCTTTCTACTATGCTAGACCCCGGGTTGGTATCCATCATTGTCGTAGACACATCATCAGTAGTAACAGGATTCCCAGATTTAACAATCAATGTTAAATCGCCTTCTGGTATATTCTGATGTGCTACAGTTTCATAAGTTCCCATAGAAGCCAAGCCCCCCATGCCAACATCAACCCTACAATTCATTGGCCCTCTATCCCTGCTAGATACACTAGATGTCTAAGGTACTCCATTCATACAAACATTATCAGACCATTTTGTCAATCCACTTCTTCCAGACTCGGTAACATATTAAAGCGGTTAAAAGTGGGTATTCCATAACTTGTACTGTGAGTGGTCAATGGAGCGACTTTTCTCTGCGATATAACCAAAGTGGCTGTGTTTATAGAAGTATCCTAATGGCACAATATTAATCTGATCTTCCAGATTTGGACTATTAAGCACCCTGCCCAAAAATGTCTCAATTAAGTACGGGGTTTTAAAGATCAAAATCACATAGTCTCCATCCAGGTCTTTTTGTCCCCTTCATATCCAGCTCACCCTTCTAGCCATTTTAAACTCGTTGAATAGTCTTTCTGTTAAACCTGTTCTGCCCCCCAACCAGGATAACGATTTATTTCTCAGTCCTTTTGCGCAGCCTAGGTACATTGATTAGTACCACAGTGTACGGAGTTACTGCCGGGGGTAGATCTATATATGGCACTTGTTTCTCAAACTCTAGGCCTTTCATTAAATTAGACTTTCTGCTCACACTTGGCACCTCTAGCTAATTAGTATTACGTCCGTTATGTAGTTAATCTGGAACTGTTCCCCACATTTCCGGTTCCACTTCCAATTATTGGTTGTGAACTTTGATTATGAATTTGTGTAAATGTGTACCAGGATCTAAAAAAGTATCCTCATTTTTTGCATATTGTGTGATCTTGGGATCCGATAAAAGCTCACCTTTATTGTGGGCTTTGGTCAGCACATCTTCTATCACTCCCGATCTTCCACTCATTTTTTTTAAAGATATCCCTAAGGTAAGTATCAAGGTCTTCCAATTTATTTTTCACTTTTAAAACTTCGTTCTGTGTCCGTACATCAGAACTGGCTAAGGATTTCTCCCACCCACCCATTTTATTATGTGCCGGTGTCCTGCCCTTTTTTACTACTTTTGTTTGTTTTGAATTTATTGTTGCCATACCCTTTAAGCTACTTTCCATATTCTGCTTTTGAGGTTTATCAGGATTTCGGGGTTGTTTCAGGGGTGGCTGAGGGTCACTCTCTGAATCAGTGTCGACAATATGGTCTGAGATGTTTACCACGCAAACATTTCTAACTTCTGTACCATCTAGACTGCGTGGCTTTTCCATTTGGGGGTCAATTGTTTTGTTGGTATTATTTCTGACAGTGGTAGATACAATAGGGGCCTCTGTACTATTAGATTGATCTGAGATCATAGCCTCTTCCACATTTGATATTTGCTTTGCAATAGCACCCATTGCACCAGTCAGATAATTAAATAAAGATAGACACGGCCCTTCCCCCATTTTAGTCTGCTTCTTCTTGGGCGGAGCAGTTGATCTTTTTCGTTTCCCCATGCTGGATTGATTATACAAAGGCAAGTTCTAGCAGTTAATACCACCACTTAGACCCACACAAGTCCAGATCCGGCACAGGCAAAAAGCCCTTCAGTAAGATCACCCTTCAAGCGTGGTAATCATATTCACAGTACCTTCAAAAGTTGTTATCAAGGATGAACAGCCAGGAGCCGTGGCCCAGTCCAGCCTCTTCCGGCCGATGACTGGCCCGCCCTTGGCCCGGGCTGAGCCTGCGCGCGTCCCGCACCCGCGGGAGCCCTGTCCGAGCTTTATGTGCCGGCTTGGTGAGCTGGTGATGCTGTTGGCTGTGCCCTGCTAAGCCCTCTGGGACTTAGAGTCCTAGGGCGTTCCGCAGAGGTCATGGCAGTGTTGGCTGCCCAAACGATAGTGCAGTAATGGTGCAAGAGGTAGTGGCAGCCCAGTTATCAAGGCAGCAGGTTCAAATGACAGGGCGTCAGTGGTCGACTCAGTGTCTGTAATCGTGATAGTCCAGATGCATCGCGGTGTCAACTTAGACGGCATCCCTGCTCGCGAACATCAGTTCTGACACGAATTTCTACGTCAAAAGCGCAGAGCCATGAAAGAGACTGGCCACTGGTACACCACAACTAGGGCCCTGTAAGGGAGTCCCCATCCCTAGAAGTCAGTTCACAGAACGGGGAGGATGGATGGGGTTGTAAGGAATCTACAACTAACCTATTTCTCTCACAGGTACATCGTTACCAAAGCAAGTAACTTATTCATCTGAAAGAGACTGTTGTAGATAATTTTCCTCAGAATAGATACCCCAGCAATACCATCCCCAGAAGACGGTCTGCGAACCAAATTGAGACTGGCAACACTTGACTGTCCATGCAGTAATGTCTGGTGAGCGTGTGCAGAGATGCCCACATTGCCGCCTGGCAGATATCAAGGAGTGGGACTCCATGTGCCAATGCAATGGTTGCTGCCATAGCCCTAGTGGAATGAGCACGCAGCCCCACTGGAGGATCCTTCTTCGCTAAAGCGTAGCAGATCTTTATGCAAAGAACAACCCATTGAGAGAGTTGATACACCACCAAGAAATCTTCGGTTCAGTCAAGGTAGAATGACAGGGCAAGTTTAGGGTCCAGATGGTGGAGTCTCTCCTCCTTAGAAGGGTGCGGAGGTGGGAAAAAGGTGGGCAAGGTGATAGATTGCCCTACATGAAATGGTGTAACCCCTTTAGGAAAGAACAAATGCCTCGTTCTAAGACCCACTTTGTCCGGATACACAGAGAAGAAAGGGGGCTTGGAAGACTAAGCTTGCAGCTCACTCGCTCTAGCCGCAAGGAAGGCAGTTTTCAGTGTAAGGAGCCTAAGAGGAAAGTTATGAAAGGCTTAAAGGGAGCGCACATAAGATTTGTAAGAACAAGATTCAAGTCTCAATGGGGCATTATGAAAGGAGTTGGAGGAAATAGATGAGTAATGCCCTTAAAGAATCTATTTACAATAGGAGACTTGAATAAGGATGGCTGATCTGGCAGCCGATGAAAAGCAGAGATAGCAGCCAGGGAGCCTTTGAGAGTGTCCAGAGCAGAACCCTGCTAGGCCAAAGAAAGTATGTACAAGATGAAAGAGGGGCAAAAAGGGGATCCACAGCTTTTGCTGTACACCATGCCACAAACTTGTTCCATTTACAAGCATATACCTATTTAGTGGCGGGGCGCCTGCCTGCCAGCCAAGATGACATTACAGACTTTGGGCGGTAGTCGAAAGCTGTTGCCGCTCAATCTCCACCCAAGGAGGTGGACACTGGTCAGGTTCAGATGAAGAACCACCACCTGCTGCTGCAAAAGAAGATCCTCCCAAAGGGGAAGTCAGATCGGAGGATCGAAGGCCATGCTCAGGAGCTCAGAGTACCAGACTCTTTGTGCCCAGTCCGGAGCCACAAGAATAACTTGGGCCCAGTCACGCTTGATCTTCCTGAGCACTCTGGGCAGGGGAGGCGGAAAGGAGTACAGGAGGCCACAGTTCCACTTTCGACAAAAAGCGTTGCAGATGGAGTGCCACCTTGGAAACTCCAACACGCAATACTGCTGACACTGCGCGTTCTCTTCGATGGCGAACAGATCTAACCAAGGCTCTCCCCACCGCTGTAAGAGACCTTGTACCACCTCCAAATGAAGACGCCATTCGTGATCGACCAAGCACCAACAGCTGAGTTCGTCCACCGTGGCATTCAGAGAACCCGCCAGGTGTTGAACCACCAGGGTCATGCCCTGATGTTCCAGCCATGTCCAGAGGCGAAGAGCTTCTTGACATAGGGTCCACAACCCCACCCCGCCCTGTTTGTTGCAGTACCACATGGCAGTGGTGTTGTCTGTGAACACCTGCACCACTTTCCCTTTGAGAGAGGGAGGGAACACCTTCTGTGCCAGTCCGACGGCCAGGAGCTCCAGCAGGTTGATATGTAGCCAGACTCTTGAAGGGACCAGACAACTGTCTGCCCCATCCCAGGCATGAAGCATCTGCCAACACTGTTAGATCTGGTTGGGGTTGGGAGAGGGATCGGCCTCTGACCCAAGCTTAGTTTGTTATCCACCACTTCAATTGCTGTGCAGTTCTCTATGAGATCTGAACGTAGTCGGAAAGGATCCCCGGATGCTGCGGCCACTGGAACTTCAGGTCCCAGTGAAGAGCCTGCACATGCCATCTGGCATGATCCACCAGCAGGATCCAGGAGGCCATGAGACCCAGCAGCCTCAGCCATTCTCACCGAAATCCTGGTTAGAGGCTGAAACATCTGTATCATAGCCTGAATATCTCAGAGTCGCTGCTCTGGAGGATAGGCCTGAAACGTATAGTTCTTACATGTCGGGGTAGTTTTGCAGCTTGAAGACTTTCTTGATTCTTTATGCTGTGCATTATTCCACCATCTAGTGGTTGGGTCCGGAATTGTAGTCTTTTTTTCGTGGCCCAGGTGAGCGTTGACATCCCACCATTTGGTGACCTTCGTGAAGTCGACGCGCTTCCGGCGGAAGCTCCCACCTTTGGTAGCCATCTTCGGATTCTTTATCTTTTCACGTGTTATTCTTGTTTTTCCTCTTAATTCTTAAGTCTTGTTCATCCTTAATCCCCTTCCTCCTTTTTCATCTTTCTGGCTGAGGGGGGTGGGTTCGCTAGTGAATCCAGAAAGTCTTCAAGCTGCAAAACTACACCGACAGGTAAGAAACTATATGTTTTGCAGTGTGAATCTTTCTGGATTCACAATGGTGTGCTTATACTTTGTAGCAGTTTGTCCTTATTGTGGTGGCTAGGTGGAAGATGAGCTCTGGTTACTGAATATTTTTTTGAAAGACCTTCTGTCCCACTTGCGCTTCCTTGTTCATTTGGATATCTACACAGTAGTGCTTAGTGAACGTGTGCATTGAAGACCATGTCTGTGTTTATGGTTGGTTTTTGGAAAAAACTAGGTACTTGGATTGTTTGGTTGATGTGGAACCGAGACACCACCTTTGGCATGAAGTGTGGGTCTGTTCTCATAACAATCATATCACTGTGTATCTGCAGTCAGGGCTCTTGAAGTGTTAGCGCCTGCAACTCACTTACTCTCCGTAGTGATGTGATAGCTACCAAGAAGGCCGTCTTTAGTGTGAGCATGTGCAGTGTAACTGTGCATGGGCTCGAATGGTGCTTTCATCAATTGGGTCAGCATTACATTGAGATTCCATGCTGGTGCTGGCATCCTGTTGGAGGTGCGATTCTCTTCGCCCATTCTAGACATCTCTTGACGACTAGGGGGGTGAAGAAGCTTTTCCCCGTTTCTCCTCTAGTGTAAGCCACAATCTCCGCTAAGTGTACCCTTGGGGACGTGTAGCTTGGTTTAATTTGCAGTCGATGTGTTAAGTATTTTAGTACAGTTGACTCCCTTGTGATCTCTTTGCAGTTTCTCTCTAATGCACCATTCTGAGAATCTTTTCCACTTTGTTACATAGCATTTTCTTGTGGTAGGCCTTCTTGCCTCCCTGAGCACTGCCATTGTGCTCGCCGGTAGCTTGAGATGTGCAAACTAGGTCTACAGGAGCCATGCTGCCAGGATGAGGCTCTCTGGCTCTGGGGGTAGCACCCTTCCGTTCTACATTGTTAGCAGGTCCCTTCTCTTTGTGAATTTGTGTGCTGGTGACTGTGCCTGCGCCATCGCCACAATTTGCGATAACCATGACTGGCGCAGTGAGGTGCTATTAGTATCAGTGACATGTTGCTGATCTTGCATTTGCTGAGTATCCTGTGCATTAGTGGGATCGGGGGGAAAAGCGAATGCAAATGTCTTTGACCAACTTATCCATAGAGCATTCCCTTGTGACCGGTGGTCTGGTTGTCTGGATGCGAAGTGTTGGCATTTTGGTGTGTTGCAAACAGGTCTATTTGCGGTGTACCCCAATTCTGGAATACCTTCTGTAATTCCTGTTGGTTGATCTCCAATTCGTGTGATGTCAACGCCTGCCTGCTGAGTCTGTCTGCCTCCACATTGTCCTTCCCTGGGAGATGTATTACTAATAGGTCTATCTTCAGCGGGATGGCCCATGTCCATATTTCCTGAGCTAGCTTTGATTACGCTACTGACTGTGTTCTTCCCTGCTTGTTGATATAGAACATTTTTGTGGTGTTGGCTGTCTGGATCAACATCCTGTTTCTGTACAGATACTTCTGAAAAGCTTTCAGGGCTAGGAACAGAGTTTTTAGTTCCAGGTAATTGATGTGCTTGACCGCATCCTGTTGCGACGACAGGCCTCTCACCTTGAGCTTGTGCACATGCACCCCCCACCCCAGCTGGATGAGTCCGTTGTGATGGTCTCTGTTGGAGTTGGTTGTGTGAATGGTCTCTCTTGTGATATGTTCTGTTTGTTCCACCACGCTATATACTGATGCACTGCTTGTGTGACAACCACTAAATCTTCCCAACTCCTGGTTGCCTGTGAACATTCCTGTTGTACCATTCCTGAAATGACCATGTGTAGTCGAATATTTTGGACTAGGTGAATGTAAGATGCCATCATTCCCATTAGCTTGCTCACCCTCCTCACTGTCAGAACTTGCCCCTTGCGGTAATGAAGTGTTTCCTTCCATAAAGCCAAAGTTCTCTTCCTGCTGGGGAACACTTTGGCTTGTACAGTGTCTATCTTTGCCCGCAGGAATATCTCGATTTGCTCTGGCTTCGTTGACGATTTCTCCCAATGAATCGAGAAACCCAGTCCTGTCAAGTGTTAGTATGACCTGCTGGATGTGTAGTTTGCATTGATGGTACAAACTTACCTTTACGAACCAGTCGTCGAGATGGGGGTATGTACATGTATCCCTTGCCTTCGTAGGTGTGCTGCGACCTCTGCTACATTTTGTAAACACACTGGATGCAGATTTTAGGCCGAATGCCAGTACAGTGAACTGGTAGTGGCTTTGGTTGATCCCAAACCGTAGCAGTCGTTTGTGTTTGTGGTTGATGGGGATGTGTAAGTTGGGGTCCTTTCAAATCTATGGTCGCCATGAAGTCTCTGTATTTGTTGTATTACCTCTTGTAGGGAGGTCATCTTGAATCGGAGTCCTTACTAATTTGTTCAGGAACCTTAGATATAGGATAGGTCTAAGTGTTTCGTCCACCTTTGGCACCAGGAAGTAGGTTGAGTAAACCCCCTTGTTCCTTTGGTTTTGCGGTACCACTGCTATTGCCTCCTTGCTGAGCAATTCATGTGCCTCTAGTTGCAAGAGCTCCTTTACTGAGTGTGCCTTTCTTCTTGGTCTTCTGTTTGGAGGTGGTCTTTCCAACTCAATACAGTATCCATATTGTATGATGTTTAGTATCCATCTGTCCGATGTGACCTTCCTCTATTCCTGGTTGAAGTCTCTTATTCTTCCCCCTACCGGTGTTGAATGTTCGAGGGACTGTTTGTCGTTGAACGTTTGGATGCATTTGGTCTTTTTGTCCTTTCGCCCACCCAGAGGTGTTGCTAGGGTGGGGGCCTGATGCATGGCGGAGTCACTTGGTTGAGGGCTGTTGTCGTCCCCTTCGTGTTTGTCCTCGTCTCTTTTCGTGCCCTCGAAAGGATTCTCCCCGGGGTTGGTACTGCCAGTGTTGCTGCTGCTGACCCTGCTCCTGCTGGCCTTGATTGTTCCCTTGGTAGCCTTGCTGGTACGTTTGATGCGATGTGGTAGGCACTTTGCCTCCACTTCTATCACCTGGCTTCCTTGTGGGTGTGCCTCTTCTCATCCCCCTGAACTCTAACGCTCCCATGGACCTTTCTGTTTCGTTGTCCTTCTTCGAATACCCTGTTTCGTTGTCCTTCTTGAGCTGCGTCAACTGGTTGTCCACTGGTGTGCCGAAGAGTTGCTCTCCATTAAAGGGTGTAGTCAAGATGTTACTCTGCACCTCTGGCTTGAGACCCAAAATTCTCAACCATGCAGGTCTTCTCTCAGTTACTCCTATCATCAATAGCCTGCTGGATGTCTCTGTAGCATCCAGTGCGGATTTTAGGCATGTGTTCGCCAAGTTCTTTCCTTCCTCTGCCAGGTGAGCAGCTCCTTGTTGGTACTCATCTGGTAGGCGCTTCAGGAGCTGTCCCACTACATCCGAGTGTTGGTATGCGTGCCTGTTGAGCAGGGCATTGGAATTTGCAATGTGCCACTGTAGAGCTATATTTCTCTCCACCTTTCTCCCTGTGAGATCCATCCTCCTACTCTGCTGGTCTGGAGGTGGTCCGGCGTTTGTGGGAACATTAGCCCTTTTCCTAGCTATTGCTGCAATTATGGAGTCGGCTGGCACTGACCCCAGAATGTATGCAGGGTCTTTTGAGGAATGTTTGTACTTCTAGGTTCTAGGTGTCACAGATTTGCAAACTACTGGCTCCCTAAAGGCCTCTCTTCCGTGGTCCAGCACACTAGGAAGCATGGGCAGAAATTGACTCCTGGTCTGTTGAGGCAGTAGAGTTTCCAGTAGGAAACATGCCTTGGGCTTCTCCTCCTCCATTTTCACTCCATAAGTCTGTGCAGCCCTCTGCACAACCATGTTGAAGATCCCTATGTCATCTGGCGGCGAAGGCCTCGAAGGGTAAGTGTCTACGCCCTCTTCCGGCGATTTGGCGTCGAGATCTTACAATTCCACGTCTTGTGCCTCCGAAGACGTCAAGTTCCGGTAGGACTGCAGATCTTCGTCGCCTTCTCCCTCAAATTAGTAGTCCTCTTCTGCCAGTTCGACTGGTTCGGGCGTTTTCGGCGGTTCCGCTTCTTTGTCGTCCCTTTCGACCGCGGGTTTCGGCGGGATGGTGTATCAACTCAATTTCTTGTCGAAGTCCTTCTTCCGCTGTAGGATGCTCGCCCTTTCGGCCTCGAGCCTCCTCTTATTCCTCTCCATCTCGGCGGCATGTTCGGCGTCAACGGTTGGAGCGCTTCTCTTCGAGGATGTCGACCCTTCTTTCCTCGGCGCCGAGGTGTCCTTTTCGAGGGCAACCTTCGACGTCTTTGAGGATCTTTGCCGATTGGGAGTCCTTTTCAAAGGATCCGCTCGGCTGACTGTCCCTGAAGGCTGTTGCTTTTGTCAAATGTCTCGGCGGCAGAGCTCCTTTTGAGGACTTCGCTTCACTTCTACGAGTGTCACTTAGGGCTTTTGCTTCACTCTTTCGAGTGTCGCTTGGATGTTTAGGGGTCGATACTCCTACCTACTTCAACGTCTTGTTATGGACCTCGACGACCGCGCAGTCCTCCGGTCCTTCGGCGATGTAGTCCTCTTCTCCACTGGAGAGGCCCAAGTCTTGTAGCGATGGAGGTGGCCCTTGACCCTGCATGTTGTGGTTCGCCCTTCTCTGCCTCTCCCTCACTATGAGGGTCTTGGGTTTAAATACAAATCAGGCGTTGCAGCCATCGCTTCTGTGGCCGGCAGGCAGGCATAGGTTGCAGACTGGATGATGATACTTCCGGGCGTACTTGTGGTGGCAATTGGTGCAAAACTTGAACAGAGTTTTGTCCATCCCCGTGCTCAAGGAGCCCCGAGAGCGCATTCTCTGTCGAGGTTTCATTCGTTAAACTTCTCCCTCGTCGCTACGGGTACCTGACTTGTAGTCTGGTGTACTTGAAAACTTGATTCTTCATCAAATATCTTAGATTTTGCTTGAATTCCTCTTCCAAACTCTGCAACTCCTCTGCAACGATCCAGACCCAACGGCGGAAAAAAGAACCTGAAGATGGCTACCAAAGGTGGGAGCTTCCACGGAAGCGTGTCGAAGTCATGAAGGACACCAAATGGTGGGATGTTGATGCCCACCGGAGTCACGGAAAAAAAAGAGAAAAAGAATACAAGTCTGGACCTACCAACTAGATGGCGGAATAATGCACAGCATAGTGAATCCAGAAAGATTCATGCTGCAAAACTTCATTGTGTTGTGTCCAGAACAGCTCTGATGAAAGGGAGCATCTGAGAGGGAGTCAGGTGTGACTTCGGCACATTTGTAGTGAACCCCAGCGAATGCAAGAGGTCCACTGTAGTCTGGAGGTGGGAGACGACAGCCTGGGGTGAACTCGCTTTCAACAGCCAGTCATCAAGATAGCAGAAGACTGGAACCCCTAATCTGTGCAGATGAGCTGCGACCACCGCCATCACTTTCGTGAACACCCAAGGGGCACAGGTAAGGCCAAAGGGGAGCACAGTGAACTGAAAGTGCTCGCGGCCCACTGTGAATGGTAGCTAGCGTCTGTGAGCTGGCAAGACGAGTATATGGAAATAGGCACCCTGCAAGTCCAACGCCACTATCCAGTCTCCGCCGTCGAGGGCAGCAGGACCTGAGCCGTGTGCATTTTTAACTTCTCCTTCTGGAGGAAGCGGTTGCAGGCCTTGAGGTCTAGAAAAGGGCGCAGGCCTTTGTCTTTCTTGGGCACCAGAAAGTAGCTGGAATAGCAACCACAACCTACTTCTGGTGTAGGGACCGCTCTATAGCTCCCTTGGCCAAGAGAGCTAAACACTTCCTGGCGGAGAACTACATGATCCTCCGACATGCGATCAAAAGACGGTTGGATGGAGTGAGGGGTAGTCTTGAAGGGCAGTAGCCCCTTGGGACTATTTGCAAAACCCACCTGTCTGACTTAATGGATTGCCAGTGGAGGAGGTGATGGCGAACCCTGCATCCTACTGGCCGTTGATGGGTCTGAAATAACAGACTAGGAAGGTTTGGAGATGCGGGGTGAAGATGGACTAGCCCACCAGCTCTCAGACCCATGAGGTTTGGGTCCCACATCCGCGGCCACGCAGAGGCTGGGCAGCTTGCACGAGCCGGTGGCTAGACGTATATGGTTGCTCTTTCTGTAGCTACTTAAGTGACGAGCAGTAGACTGAAGTGGGCGACAAGACACGGCGAGGCCCAAAGAACTAGCCGTAGACCAAAAATCTTTAGTGTTCCAGCGCCGAATCTACTTTGTTGCCAAAAAGACGATAGCCATCAAAGGGCATTTCCATCAAGGTTGACTGGACATCCCCCGAAAAGCCAGATGTCCACAACCAGGCATAGCGCTTAAGGGCTAATGAGGTGGCAATCGTTCTACAGAAGTGTCCAGACCACTACCAACACCCAGGTCCTCTTGCTAGTCTGGTTCTTCCAGCTGGTCAGTTAAAGGGTCCAGCGACCCCTCCCAGTCCTCCTCACCACCCTCTGGTCAATAGGGAACAACAGAGATGAACAGGGGGAACAAAAGTACCCTCTGGCGTCGGCCTCGCTCCAACTCGGGGATGGGGATGCGTCGGTCAGGGGCACAACCAACGCAGTGGGTGTCCTCGTCTGGATCGGCACTCGGGAAGGTCGAGTGAGATCGACCGGCGTCAATCCAGATCTGGATCCACGGGGGTCTCCCAGTGCCGGAGCTACCGGCATCTACTGCCCAGGACCCCCAAGCTGCTCCGCAGGGCCCGAAGGCGCGGAGTCGGGATGCCGAAAGACGAGGTGCAAGGACTCCTTAAACTGTCAAAGTTCGGCTAGGGATGCTCCAGCTCCCCGCTCCCGGAAATGGGTGGGGAGTGGCGTGGGGGGGCAGAGAAGGGGGGGGGGGGGTTGCGCAGAGTCGTCTCATAATCAGGGGAGAAGGTGTTATGTTAATTGTAGCTTAAGTCTATTAGAACTTGTAGAGAAAGCTCAGGTAGCCACAAAAGTCCACAAAAGTCCAGGAACATGCAGGCCAGTAAATTATACTGTAGCCAGATCTTTCCTAAACAAATCAGTCTTAAGACTTTTCCTAAAGGAAAGGAGGGCAGAGTCCTTCCGAAGGTTCTCCGGTTATTCATTTCAGATTCGAGGAATTAAAACAGAGAATGCTCGGCCACCTTTCGATGTCAATTTAACTCTTGGAAGGACCAGAAACCCTGCTGTGGATGATCGCAATGTGAGTTCCGGAACATAATTCAACAGACGCTCCTTAATATAGCCCGGAGCTTGGCCAAAAATGGCTTTATGGGCGATACAGAGGCCCTTAAACTAGGCTCTCTGTTTAGCAGGGAGCCAATGTAACCTGTGCAGCAAAAGGGTGGCATGAGCCCATTTAGGTAGCCTAAAAATCAGCCTGGCTGCATAGTTCATGATCACCTGCATCTTGCGGATTAATTTCTGAGGGAGACCAATGTACAAAGCATAGCCATAGTCCAATCTGGACACGATTGTGGCAGACACAATAATTTTTAGAGTGGTAGGTGAAAGCAGGAGGGCCAACTTCCACAACGGTTGTATTAAGATCCAGGCAGGTGCCAGCCACCAAGGACACTTGATTGGCCAGAAAGAGGTTGGCATCTATCTTAATGCCCAGACTTTTTAAGGACATGCGCTGGCCTCGGGGCAATGCCAAGCTCCTGCAGCCAAAAAAGGTCTTTCCAGGGGTTCCCCTTAGGGGAGATTACAAGGATCTCAGTCTTGTCCGGGTTAACCTTTAGTGAATTGGCTGTCATACAATTCACTGTGTATCTGAGGATGTTCTGGGCGCTAGACTGAGCTTGCTGGGAGTTATTAATTTTTAGAATACGTTGCGTGTCACCTGCATAATTAAATACTTGACAGTCCATAGCGGCTAGTGCTGCCACTAGTGGTTGCAGATACACATTGAAGAGAAGCGGAGAGAGAGCTGAGCCCTAAGGGACTCCACAGGTAAGCTCACCCCCTTTTGATATTTGGTCGCCCAGTTGGATCCTTTGGGGCCTTCCTGACAGAAAGGACTTGATTGACTGATGAGCCAGCCCGCCGATGCCTAAATGAGCAATTCTCAAGTGTTGTGCATAATTGACCGTGTGGAACGCATCCAACATGTCTAACAAAATCAGCGCGCTTGTGTGTTTATTATCAGCTCCAATTCTGATCTGATCGACCATGCCCACCATCACAAGTTCAGTGCTGTGATGGGCCCTGAAGCCAGCCTGCCTCCCTTGGAGTAGAGTATGTTCCTCAATAAAAGATGACAATATTGTGAAGACATGTTGCTCCATAATCTTTGCCAGAAAGGGAAGCTGGGAGATGGGCCTATAGTTTTTGAGGTTGGCCACATCCGCCCCAGGCTTTTTCAATAGAGGGCTGACTCTGGCTTCCTTCACACTAATGGGCAAATAGCCGGTCTCAAAGGAGTGGTTGAGTAACAAAAGAATCAACCTTTCTTCGCCTTATTCTTGTGTTTGGACTTACCCAATGTCCTAGATGACTTGGAGTGCGACGAGCCGTGGGGGCTCTGCTAACGACCTCGAGACCTTCCTCTCAAATCAGACTGGGAACAATGTGGAGCCAACTGAGGGCCCTCCAACAACTTTCGGGACTGCTCACGCAAAGCCATTGGATGCATGGCCCGGCAGTCGGAGCATGACTTTAGGTCGTGGTCGAACTCCAGACACTACAAGCACACGTGGTGCAGCTCTGTCACCAACATCATATTGTGACTGGCAAGGCTTGAAATACGTCTGATGTTGGGACATCCCTTGTGCACCAGGAGTTGATAGATTCGAAAAAAAGTCAACAAAACGTTGCTAAAAGGCTAGCCAAAAAGTGGCTAAGGGGTAACTCTCCGGATCAGCACCAGGCTGGTGTGGAAAAAGACAGAACTGACGTCACGTGCAGGGGCGGCATCTAAGTAGGCATCGGGTTAGCATCCCAGCGATCACGATGCAGATGGATGTGGAGTCGACAAACACCACCAACTGATGCGCAGGGGGTACTGCTAAAGAAAAATGTCTATATCCAGTCTGACGCCTCGGGGAAATTGTTGGGTAAGGAATCTACACCGGTCTCTTTCAGATAGGTTCTGTCACAAGAGGTGTTAGAAATGTGTTTACGCGCCACATATGGCTAGGAGCCTTCCCTGGGGGTGCAATCCATTTGTAACCTTCTAGAAACCTTTTGAGTGGTGATTTGAAAACTTTTACATGATGCTCCCCGGGTGTAAGCTACAATGGCTGCCAAATGCACCTCGAGGCTTGAAGTTTATTTTACTGTCTAGCAAGCGGGTAAGATATATTAACACGGTTTCCTGTGCAGATATTAAACTTAGGGTATTGGTTATCCATACACCAAAAGGTACCTTTTCCACTTAGCTGCATAGCATTGTCTTGTGGTTGTTCTTTTTGCCTCTTTTACTATCTCCATTGTTCTTTGTGGTAAGTTCAAATGTCCAAACTATGTACTTACGCGCTCGTTCTGGGTGGAATACTTGACCCCTGTGAGGTGGTCCTTTTCTGCCTTGAATTTGATAATCTGTCCCTTGGACACTTAGAGTAGGCTGGAGTACCAGGAGGCGAAGAAGAAAACAAGTTACTTACCTGCAACATCAATTATCCAGTATTGGTATCTTTCATAGAGTCACATGCCTTAATCCTTCCCCGTCGCCGAGGCGGGAGTCCCATGGTATATAAAAAAGCAGTGCCAAAGGTAAATTACAGTAGTAGGCCTAAGAGAAAGGCCTGGGGCCTAAACTCTAGTAGCCTATCTACCTCATTATGCCAAAAGGACCAAAGACTTTGTCCCAACCAATCAGCTTACAGCACCCTCTAGAACACTCTCTGCAGAGCCAGTTCTGCTCAGATTTTCGTTAGCACAAGTGGGAAATGAGTATTCCAAAATAGAGAACTGACTCTCCGGGGAGGAGGGTGGGTGCATGTGAATCTTTGAAAGATACCAATACTGGGTAACTGAAGTTACAGGTAAGTAACTTATTTTCTTATCCAGTATTGGGGTATCTTTCATAGGCTCACATGCCTGAATCAGAGTAGCAAGCAGTATGCCAGGTAAGAGTCGGTTGCGGATGGTGGGGGACTTATACTGATACACTCCCAGGTACACCATATTGAACAACCAACAAGTGTGAAGTAAGTACATTTTCAAAGTTAAAACATGACTAGATTCAAAAGGAATTGTTATAGAGTATCAACCAGGAAGAGTAATATCACACATAAGTAGGCAAATTGAAATATGTCTATATACACATAATACACAGTTCATCTATAAATACATTTGTACCTATATATATATATATATATATATATATATATATATATATATATATATATTCACTGAAAAAACCATAGGTTTTAGGCCATATATAGTTAGGGGTTAGCATTTACAAAACCTTAATTTACTCGCACAAAACCATAGAAATTCGCATATATAGTTAGATGCAATAACTATATATCGCGCACCCGCAATCCACTGCTGATGATGTCACATATTACATCATTAATGACATGGTCAGTGACATCACTGATGACATCTCAAATGACATCACTGATGACATCTCAAATGACAACATCCAGTGACTGTAGGTTTCTGAAAAGTCAAAATATGTCTTACATATTGAAGAATGAGTGGATGTATAAGTGTCTGGATGAAGGATTTAGTAGGTGCATGACTGACTGTATGAGAGAGTGATTAAATGTGTCTCACTGAGTGCATGGGTTAGTGACTAAACTGTCTTAATTTGTGCATCATTATATCTGTTGTTCTATGAAGTGCTGCATGTGTTAATCAGTAGCTATATGAGTAACTATATGAGTTATTGATTGGTTGCCTAAGTATTTCTATGGGAGAGTAAGTGTGTGTGTGGGGGTGGCTGGGAGGTGTGTGACTGTGTATACATGTGTGAACAGTTGATTCACTCGATCTATGGGTTCAAAACTCCATGTTGAAACAGCTGTATGGGTGGTTGACTGTGTACGAGTGTATTGGTGAGTGAATGGATATCTCAGTGCTACATGTCAAAGTAAGTAAATATGTAAAACACAGTACATGTGAGAGTTCACATACATAAATTACTGTGTATAAGAGCCAGTGAATGTGTGAGTGGCTGAATGGATCATTGAGAACTTGTATCAGGAATTGTATAAGAGAGTAAATATGTGTTAGTATATGTTTGAATAAGTAAGGTGTGTATAACTGTATAGTTGATGAAATGGAGGTGTGATTGATTCAGTGCATGACTGACTAGGTGTGTGAGTAACTCCATGGATGAGTGACAGTCTGTGAGTGTCTGTTTACTCTGAGTGTATCTAAGGTTATATTAGAGTCTGAAGAGGTTGATCGTATTATCACATGATTGATGTCATCAGTGATGTTGTCAGTGATGTCATCAGTGATGTCACTGACCATGTCATTAATGATGTAATATGTGACATCATCAGCAGTGGATTGCGGGTGCGCGATATATAGTTATTGCATCTAACTATATATGCGAATTTCTATGGTTTTGTGCGAGTAAATTAAGGTTTTGTAAATGCTAACCCCTAACTATATATGGCCTAAAACCTATGGTTTTTTCAGTGAATTTCAATGGTTTTTTAATAGCAAATATCAAAAGCTGTCAAATGTGAAGTACGTGATAGGTACAAACATTTTCGTATTTATGCACGCTGATGTACTTTGAACGCTGCCCCCCCCTCTTTTCTCTTAGCAGTACTCTCTCTTTGCAGATAGTGAAGGGTAGTTAACGCAGGCCTTTGCCTCTGTTCTAATCCGTCGTGTCTGCTTCTCTCTCCATTTGATTGATTGTTATCCAAGCATTTACTGTTTTAGAATTGGTTCTCTTTGGTTCATTCTCTATTTACAAACAAGCACAGAGTCGCAATACTCTGTTTAGTCTTTGCAGATAGTGAAAAAGCGTTTTAAAAAACAAAAGGAATCGAGCAAAATCAGTAGGCCACTAATGGGATCTCTTTTTGACCTAGCTAAAATAGAAACATTAAAAACAACCCCTCATGAGAAATACGAAACTAGTGAGATGAACTGAGCTCCACACGATGATGGCTGCAAGACAGCTCGGCTCCGCCACCCAACCCACCCAAAATAACGACTAACCCTATGCAAATATTATAAATATATACAACACACCAGCAAAGTAACAAGGTAAAACATTTTATTAAATAACTATTTACATAACTATTTTATACTTTTAGTTGCCCGATCCAGCTAGCTCAATCGATCGAGCATGAGACTCATGCACACTGATCTCCTCTGCCTCAGTCAAGCATCAATAGTAAAATTGAGTGTTCGTTCATGGTTTTGGTCCCTGAGTTGCTTCGATGTCACTGCCTTGCACAAATGGCATAAGTCCTGGATGTTGGGTGCCATAGTTCAGAGTTCTGAGCAGCGCTTGTAACACTGTCTAAAGCTTATTTGCACCTGCTGCAGCTTCACTATTCTCAAAGTAAGTGGGGGCCGTTTGTGGACTTGACTGCATTTGAAAACAATGTGATACGGTACCTCCCTAAACCGCTTGACGGAGGCCCCCGAGGGGCGGTGTCATGGCACGGACTCGGAGAAGACGCTTGGCTCCGACCCCCTCCCCAAGTCTTATAGCCCTGGTGTAGCCTGAGATCGCACCCGACATAGGCGGCCGGCTCCCGGGGTCAAGCTGTCTTTGACGTTTTGTAGCCTTTCGAATTCTATCCTTAGACGGCATTGTCTAATTCCCAAATAATCTGCAGTTGAATCTGTGGTGAAATATAATAAAAAATGTTATTAACCACTATTACCAAACAGTAAATCAATAACAGTAAGAACTAGATTCGACAATGCTATAAAAAAAAAAAAAAAGTATGCACAAGGGTGCAGGGGGTATCACTTTGACACCCTCTGACACCCTCAAAACAGGCACAGGTGCCATGTGGCAAGCAAACCAGCCCTAAGGGCAGGTCTGCCTTTCACATGACATAGGTGTGCGAGCACACATGTGCATGCACACCGGAATCGGTATTTTACCATGAAGTTTGATTTCATGCTAAAATACCGATTTGTTAAGGTCTTTGGGACTCAGAAGACTTCCCCCCTACATAACAAATTAACAGAATCGGTAAAATTACCGATTCGGTATTTTACCGAACAAATAATTTTTCCGATTCTATAAATGTAGATTTACCTACACGTGGCCTTGGATTTAAGCCCCTACATACCGATTTGCCATTTAAAGATCGGAAACGGCCGAAAACGGCCGTAACCGGTCGGTAAATGGCCTGAAACGACCACCTACATCTGACACTAAGTGTGCATGCATTTGATTTCAAACAAAGTTTTAAAACATTTTATGTAAAACAATAATACACCTAGTGCTAGATGTAGGTAAATCACATTTACCGATTTTGAAATACCGAATATTACCGATTCGGTATTTCAAAATCGGTAAATGGGATGTAAGTACCAACATCTGATTTATTACCAATTCCTTAAAAATTCGGTATTTACCGATTCGGTAAATACCGAATCGATATTTGCTATTGAATCCTATGGGCCTTGAAGCCCATAGGATTCAATTCAAATACCGATTCAGTATTTACCGAATCGGTAAATACCGAATTTGTCAAGGGTGGAGGGGGTATCACTTTGACACCATCTAGCACCCCCAAAACGGGCATGTGTGCAATGTGGCACACAGACATGCCCTAAGGACACGTCTGTCTGTCACATGGCATATGTGTACATGCACAGATGTGCATGTACACAGGAATCGGTATTTTACCATGGATTTGTATTCCATGGTAAAATACCGATTCTGAAAGCCATGTGCCACTGGAAAATTGGCTACCCACATTTCAATCTTGCATTTTCGGTAAAATTACTGAATCAATAAAATTACCGATTCGATAAAATTACAGAAAAAGCAACATTTAAGGGCAAATCAATTAATTTTACACATGGGGGCGTATTTACAAGGGCCTTACACTACAAGGAAAATGACTTCAAATGACCAGACACACATGGGGACGTATTTACAAGGCCCTTGAACCCGGGGGAAGTGACTTGAAATTGCTAAGCACACATAGGAGAGTATCTACAATGCCCGTGCAACACTTATGCATCATTTTTTACATGTACACCGTAACATTAACAACACAATTACATCATATATCTGTTCCGCAAAAGCGACACATTGCAGGAGTCACATCATTTTACCATCAAAAACAATTTCACCTTTTGGTGACTCTTCCATTCTGAACATTGTCCCACAATCCATTTGACCTGAAACGATTACACAAATAAAACATTTGTGACTTTTAAATTTCCGGAGAAGTATAATTCACCAATACCTTAAGAAACATGGAAGTGGTGAAAAAAGCCAAGCTTGACGTTACGGCAGCCACGAGGTAGCTAGGCTCCGCCACCCCCCCAATGCTCCAAGCATGTCTGTCCCACCGCCCGCCACGCCCATTAACGGTAACATGAAATAGATACAAATCAGCAGATACCTACCCCCATTCCGGAAACTCCCGAAGTGCAACAGGGCCACGGTTACGCCCATCCGGAAGATGAGGCCTCGACACGTGCAGGGCAGCCGTGGGGTGGATGGCCCGAAATGTACTGGTCTCCCGATTCCCTTCTTCTGCCGCCTTGCAGGCCACAGGGGGGATGTCTTGCCTCTGCCTCCGACCCCCCCCCCTCTTATCGCCTGGTCCGGACATCACGAATATCAACGCCAGGTATCGGCGTGGGGTGCGCTGGGAGGGAGAGGCGGCGCGAACGAGCCTCTCCCACCCCCACAGGTGGGGGCCCCTCAGCTGCACCCCCAACGCTCCACTCACCCAACAAAAGGGTCGTCGCATAAGGTGGACCAGGAGAGGAGCCGAGGTCGACGGTATCTTCTTCTTTTTTCAATAATGGCTGGGACCACACTGGGGGGGATGTCTTGCACATGCCACCGACCCCCCCCTCCTCTCCCCTCGTATCTCCTGGTCTGGCCCCGGCTTGATATGAGCTCCCCGTTCGGTCCTGAAGCGGCGCCCTGCAGGCCACGGGGGGGGGATGTCTTGCCTCTGCCTCCGAACCCCCCCCCCCCTCTTATCGCCTGGTCCGGACATCACGGATATCAACGCCAGGTGTCGGCGTGGGGTGCGCTGGGAGGGAGAGGCGGCGCGAACGAGCCTCTCCCACCCCCACAGGTGGGGACCCCTCAGCTGCACCCCCAATGCTCCACTCACCCAACAAAAGGGTTCCTCCACTCTTGCGATGCAGCGGCGCTGCACTCACCCGACAAAAGGTCTCGTCCACTATTGCAAGGCAATGATGCTCCGCTCACCCAGCGGGGGTCTCGTCTACTGTTGCGGTGCAACGACGCTTCTAGTTTCCTGCATCCAGAAACGTTCTCCTCAACTTTGAAGATTCTATAAGAGCCACGGGGGCCCCCGATGGGGAATGACTGCCATGATCACCCACGGAACGACCACGACGTAGCCGCTAAACGTCGGCACGCTCATGCCGGCGCCGGCCTCAGTCTTGAAATCACCAAAATCCTGCAAGACTACCAACTTGATCAGTTCCGGTGGGACACCAGTATGACACGGTAGGAGAGATTGTTTCCTCCCACCCCACTTTCACTGATGGTTCATTTCACCAGTCCCCTCTGCTACCCTTCAACGAAAACTTTTGGACTGCCAAATGAGGTCCCGGTCCAACCACGAGTTGGTGGAGACATTTTGACTATACTTAAACCTTCCTGACCTCACCCAAAATGGCGCCGGTACAAATGAAACTCTCAACTCCTTGTTGTGCCCCGATTGCTCAGCCTTGATATCATGAGATATGTATGCAGTATTTAACACATGAATTGATATGGGATAAGACTGATTATATGTTCGGACAATGAATTCATCCAGGATGGGTATTGATTATACTTTCGAACAATTAATTGACATGGGACGGGTACTGATTACACTTTCGAACAATGAATTGATATTAACTTCTAATGCATCATTGATTACTGTATTTATTATTGAAGGTTCGAATTGTCGACACTTTTGGTACTTGCTCACAATGAATTATCGATATGATTTTGTTGCACTTGACGCACTTTTTACTATGAAATCAACAACCACTTACTCTGTTATGTTTTCCACAAATAAATACCCCCCCCCCCCCCACCCCTCCCATTTTCAGTTCCAGCCTGCTCCGTGGCCGGCCCACGGGGTTATAAACCCGTATTTGGGCACCAACATTTTTATTAAAGGTTTTTGAAAAAGCAAACGTAGTTGTAACGCGTAGATTGGTAAGTTTCGAAGAAATGGCCACTGTTTCCGAGTTTTTTTTTTTTTTTAAAAAGCAGGTGAAATGAAGCAGCTCAATTAGTTAAGGGTTCAAAAGTATAGTACGCAGAAACATTGAAAATATGAATGGTCCAGGTTTGTTGTGTGTTTTTCATTTTTCTACAGCATAAAGCAATCGATAAAGATCCTGGTATTTAGCCTCTACTTTATATGCTACCTGTATCAGGGAAGTTGTTTTAAATGCCCCTAAGCCACCCCGAACGAATGTAACCTGGCCCCCCTAGTACGAACGAAAACGACCCCGTACCACTGTAGGTTATCTCTCTTCCTCAAAAATGACAAAAATTACTTTCTAGAACGTTTTGGACATTGATGATTTTCATATGATCTATTTATTAAAGTAATACTCATCTCTCCGCATGAAATTAATTTTCCACATGCTACACAAGTCAATCTCATCTGCCTAAAGTTCTTTTACAGATTTGGGACCGTTTCCCTTGCCTCTGACTCACTTATTGCTAAGTCATTGGTGGATGTTTTTGCCGGTCGGGGATTATCCACCAAATCTCGAAGTTGTGCATTAGAATTATTAAGAGAGTGCCACCTCTCCATGTGCCGATGCATGGTATGATTACCATAGCTATATTTTTTTTCGGTCCCTCTCGAGAGTTTTTTTTTTTACAGATGAGGCAGGTAACGAACCTGGCATTAACTTTCTTTTCATGAGAAGGAAAAGAAAAAAATTGCCAGATAAAATTCACTTTCACATGGGACGTTCTTGGCATTTCTTTCAGAAACTTTTACATCACTGTGTCATTTCTTTGTCTATCCTGGTTAAAGCAATGTCATGTAAATAGTTGTTTAAAAAGTTTTTTTAACGTGTTTACTTTGTTGGAGCGTTGTATATATTTATAAGTTATTAAAGTGTTATAATCCTACAACTTTGTTGGAGTGCTATATATTTTTAATGTGACACATAATTGTGAAGACTTTGATGTACAAAAAGGCATACCTGGAATCTTCCGCTTCAGGCTAGGACCCACACACCCTCACAGTGAGAATCCCCTCCCCAAGCACAATACAGGATGGTTATCAGATAGTAGGAACGCGTGTGGTGTGACGGATCTCATCGGGTGGGGGCCTTGATCTACTGTAACTCCTTTGAAGAGGGGTGATTCTTTACAGCTGGGGCCATAAACTACATCTGCAGGGCTAGGTGATAGCCTGGGACCGGCCTGGACAATCGGACACAGAGGAAGAGGAGTGTCAGAGGGTGCGGTAGTGAATAGGGTGAAAGGGAGGTGTCGGGCGGGCACAGAGTGTGATTCTCAGGGAAGAGCAGCGCAAATGGGGGGAGGTTTATGGCCCATGCATGAGAGAGAGAGCGGGGGTGACCAGTGCGTGGGGGAGATGCTTGCAAGGGTGGGGAGCCATGCTGAGGATCGGCGGCGTTCAGAGAGTGGGTCTGGTCAAGGCATCTAAAATGGCTGCCGTGCACGACAAAAGTGTGGCATTGCAAAAAAGGCAAGATGGCGCAGACAATGTTTATCAATAAGGATTAATTTATAACAATTATTTTTAACAAAATATTTACTCGCAGTGACAAAATGGCGGTCAACAGCTCCTGATTTCCATCGAATCGAACGTTAACAGAAGTCAAGCGGCAAAAAAAAAAAACGCTCACGCACAGCCGCTGGAAGACATGTATCAACATATATGAGCCTCCTCATCCACCCTCAGAAAACATAAGGGGTCAGGATACGTCTCCCGTACCCCCTTATACCTAGTAATTTAATTAAATCGAAACACAAAATGGCGAATTCACGTTTCGCTACCAGTTCGCGACCCGGTTCGCGAACCGAGAAGCGCTTCTACCGCGAAAAATCTAATTTTAATTATTTGCCCCACGGGACCCTTTAATAACCCCAACATCATTCCTAGGGGGTCAAGAAGGATCTACCTTGCCCCCTTTCATTAAATTCCCCCTTCGTTTTTCTCCTCCTCTTGTCTCTCGATCCTACCGAGAGACAAGATGGCGGCCGCACCGGACTGTTTAGAATGTTGACAGACACCGGAGAGCCAATCAGCTTCGCTACGCAAAGCTCCGTAACGCGAAAAGTACGCGATCTGGTGCGCTATCTAGGACGCTGTCACAGATATATCTGTTTTTTTAAACGTTAATTTCTCAAAATCCACTGGAGCACATATATTGAGACCCAGCAAAGGTACATCGGGCTAACAGTCCCTATAATTTTGCCAAGTTTCGTGAAAATCCATTCAGCCGTTCGAGCTAAAAGTGAGGCCAAAGGCCCTATGGAAAAATGAATGGGAAAAACGCGTTTTTGGACCCCCCTTTTTTCTCGGCCCCCCCTTGACGGAACCCCCCCAAATTTTCAGGGGCTGCTCAGAAACAAAATGTGCCATTTTCCTGAAAATTTCAGCCGATTCCGTCCACAATCGCCAAAGTTATTAGACATAGAATTTTCAAAAGTTCCATAGAGAAAAAATCCTAACTATATATACCTACTGGCGACCGCCAGTAGGTAATATATATATATATATATAAATAAACAAAAGTAGGTCTGTTTGTCCTTTATGCATTACTACACCATTCATCCGATCGGCAAGAAACTTTGGGAAGTTGTCGAGTACACTCCCGCAAAGGTTTCTGGCAAAAAAATAAAACTTGTGAAATATCGGCCCCCAGGGCCCTCATAATGTTTCCAATACTGAACGTTTAGGGCTCCATTATGATGTCGGGCGGATCGCCACCGCCATGGTGGCGGTGGCGATCCGCCCAACAGAAATGCCCGCCCGCCACCCTTTTCCCCCGCCACATTACAATGGCGGGGGGACCGCAGCGGTGGCAAACACCGCCCGCCACTTTTCCGCCCCGGTCGCCTTGCGGCCGGGGCGGAAAAGGTTTCATATGGTGGCGGTGTCTATCAGACACCGCCAGCCATATTTGCATGTGTGGCCATAGGTGCCTTTCCGCGGCGGCAATCCCGCCACGGAAAGGCAGGCGGTCGTTGCCGTTGGGGGCCCCTGCGGGCCCCCATGTTGAAGGCCGAGGTGGGGGTGCACAGGGGGTACCTATGGTACCCCCCTTCATTTGCATATACAAATGTGAAAATGCATGTTTTGCATTGTGGCGGGTGGCGGGTGGCGGGTGGCCGTGTGTGCGTGTGCGTGTGCGTGTGTGTATATATACCACAATATGAAGGAACACAGGTTACCTGAAGTTGTTCCTATGGAAATAGAGGACGTAAGACTGCTTGACCAACTGCTGCATCTCCTTGACTTGTCGATTGCAGGAGGTAATGTCTTGTAAATGTGTGGACATTCTTCCATGTCGCAGCACAGCAAATATTTTCCAACATCACTCCTGCAAATAACGCTGCTACAGCTCTTGTAGAATGAGACCTGGCATTTCTCCGTAGTGGTCTGTTAGATTTGATATGGCAGAAATGGATTGCGGAGGCTATCCACCTGGAAATTGTGGCTTTAGTGACCGCTTTCCACAGTGTAGTTTGGCCATAAGCCACCAATAATTGATCTGATTTTCTGAAGGTTTTTGTCTTTTGTAGGTAAAACTTCAAACATCGCTTGCCGTCCAAAGAATGCAGTGTTCTTTCCGCCGGTGTAGTAGGATTTGGAAAGAAAGCTCTTAACTTCACGGGTTCATTTGGGTATACATTTTGGTTTTGTTCGGAGAGTGACATAATCCTGTGAGAAATGCAGGAAGGGTTCTTTTATAGTGAATGCTTGAATTTCACTTACTCTTCTGGCAGATGTTAGGGCTAGAAGTTAGGCGACCTTCCATGTGAGATACTGGAGGTCGGCTTTGTGAATAGGTTCGAATGGGTGCCTCATCAGTTGCGAGAGAACCGTATTGAGTTCCCATTCTGGTGGGGAAAGCCTAACCGGATGATAAGCTCGGAAAAGACCTCTCATGAACTGTTTTATTTAAGATGAAGAACACAGTGAGGGAATGTTAGCCACCTTCCTGAACCTGGATAGAGCCGCTAGAAGGACCTTTATTGATGAAAAGGAAAGACCAGAGTGAGCCAAATGTAATAGATAAGGAAGAATTTTTCTGCAAGAGCTTTAATCGGGTGTAAAGTGTTTGAGATACACCAAGAGCATAATCGCTTCCATTTAAGAGAATAAGTCTTCAATGTGCTTTGGGCTCGCGCCTTTCTTAAAATGTCATAGCAATCCTGAGGAATATGAAGGTCTTGAAATTCTAAGAAGTCAGGAGCCATGTATGTAAATTTAGAGATAGAGGATCTGGGTGAAGTATCTGTCCCTTGTTGCGCGATAGCAGTGTTGGAGTCGGAAGAAGACGGATTGGAGGCTCCTTGTACAGTAACATGAGCTCCTGGAACCAATACTGGTGCGGCAACCTGGGGGCAATCAGGATGAGACGGCAGCTCTCAACTTCACCTTGCGCAACACCCTTGGAATCAACAGGATCGGAGGAAAAGTGTAAGCATAAATTCCTGACCATCGCACGGACAGGGAATTCCCTCTTGATCCCTTTTGAGGGTATCTGCTGGCGTAATACCGGCATTTTTTGTTCTGCTGTGTTGCAAACAAGTCCAACGTTGGTTTGCCCCAAGCCTGGAACACTTGTTCCTCCTTGCTTGTTCACATAAAACATGCTGGTGGTATTGTCTGTGCGGATCAGATCTGAAGATCCTGCGATTCTGGGAAGGAACGCCTGCAAGGATAGAAAGATGGCTCTCAATTCCAGACTGTTGATGTGACATTGTCTGTATTTCGGAGACCATTTGCCTTGTACTTGTAGATGACCTCCCCATCCTACCATGGACGCATCCTTTGTCAGAACGAAGTCCGGAGGAATCTGCATGAATGTGGGCCCTTGCTTCAGATTGTGCAGTTGCGACCACCATTGAAGAGCATCCACCATGCGTGGGGTGACTTTGATGATGTTGTCGAAGGAGCCTGTCGCTTGTTCCCATTGAAGATTTAGTTCTTCCTGTAAAGGCCGCATTTTCAGACGCGCTAGTGGGATGAGATTTATGGTTGAGGAACACATTCCCAGGAGTGAAGCGAATAGGCGAACAGAAAGTGACTTTCTTTTTGACACTGGAATTGCTCATTTCTGCAGGCGGAGTTGTCTTTCTTGAGACAAGAATGCTTTGCATTGCATTGTGTCTAGTCGAGCACCTAAGAAAGGAAGGATCCTTTTCAGAAGTAATTGGGATTTGCTTGTGTTCACAGTGAGACCCAGGGATGCAAAGAGATTGCTACACGTTGTCATGTCGTTCTGTACACTGTTCTTTGAAGGACCTTTGATTAGCCAATCGCCCAAGTACGGGAAGACCTGGATTCCCCAAGAATGTAACGTCGCCGCTACCGGAGCCAGACACTTTGTGAAAATCCTTGGAGCCGATTTGAGGCCAAATGGGAGCACTTTGAATTGATAGTGGGCGCCAGCCACAGTAAATCGGAGGTACTTTCGATGTTTTGTATGGATTGGGATGTGAAAGTATGCGTCTTCCATGTCCAAGGAAGCCATAAAATCTCCCTCGTTCAGGCAGCTTAGAATCTCTGAAAGGGTGACCATGCGAAAACTCTGTTTCTTGAGATACCTGTTGAGGTTGGGCAGGTCCAGAATTGGTCGCCATTCCCCTGATTTCTTCTTTATGAGGAAAAAATGGGAATAGAAGCCTGTCCGCCTCTGATGAGTTGGGACTTTTTCTATAGCATTCTTGAGGAACATTGAATAAACCTCCTTGAACAATAAGTGAAGACGAGGGGGAGGGGGTCCCTTGGGCGGAGTAGTTGGTGGTTTGGTGACAAACTCTAGGGTGTGTCCATGTTGAACGAGGTCTAGCACCCATTGGTCAGAGGTAATCTGTTGCCACTGGTGTAGGAAACAAGACATTTTCGCACACACGGGGGGGGGGGGGGGGGGAGGAAATATGGATGGCGCCCGGCTGATCTCACTGCTTTCTGTGAGCATCTAGCCCTTGATTGTTGTAGCGTTTTCAGCCTCCTTGGCGAGAGAAACCAGCTGTATTAGATTGACGGTATGAAGATTGATTATTTTGCCGGTATTGAGGCTGATATTGTCTGTTTTGCTGATGGTAACTTCCTCTAGAGGAGTAGCCACGCCCTCTAGCACCTCTAAAAAGACCCTCGCTTGTACTGCAGGGAACCCAAAGACCTTACGGTATCAGTGTCCGTCTTGATTGCCTGGAGGGCTTCATCTATATGTTTTCCAAACAAAGACTCGCCATCGTAGGCCATATCCAGAATCTTTAGTTTAACCTCAGCCCTGAAGGTGTTAGCCTTCAACCAGCCCCGACGCCTGAGAACTGCAGCCCCAGCTATTTGCCTAAAATTTGTCTTCACAATATCAAAGGCGCAGTCAATAGTTTCTGCAGCTGTGCGCTCTCCCTCCATCAAGATCTTCCGAGCCTCTGGACGTTTATCCTCTGGGATTAGGTCAATCAGACCAGCCATGTCTGACCACATTTGGCGATCATAACGTCCTATGATCGCCAAAACATTCGCTGCCCTGATGGAGGCGGCAGCCATGGTAGAGAATTTCTTACCAATAAGGTCCAGACTACGTCCTTTTTTATCTGGTGGCGTAGTGATGGGAGTGGCTGGGTTTTTTGATCTTTGTTGCGCAGCCTGTGAAATGACCAAATTTGGCTGCGGGTGACCAATAAGGCAGGAGGAGCTATTGATGTGAGCACGATACTTTTTATAAATCCGTGGAAGCACGGCAGGCACAGAAGCAGGATTTTTTATTATTTTGATGCCCTCCTTCCATATGTAGTCTATTATTGGAATGGCTCTGGAAACCTTTCTAGTTTCCTCTTTGAAATCGTGTAGAAAACACTATGATTGTTCCACTGTTACTGACAGTTGAAACCTATCCGCAGCTCGTTGCATAAGGTTATGAAACCCACCTATGTCTTCTGGTGGTGAGTCCGATTGTTGTGGAGTTGGTGGAGACGGCATGGGGAGAACATAAGAATCCCACGGATCCAAAGGAGGATTTTCTGGTAATTCGCTTTCTTCTACTTCGTCATCAGAAGATGTATCAGGAGTTTGAGTAGGCAAAGCAGGCTGTTGAGTTTCCGTGACCGGGGACATAGGTGCTGGAATCTCAGGTTGAGGAATAGGGTCTGGAACTGTCGCAGGCGGAGGTGGTGAAATTACCTGCTGTGGTGGAAAACGTTGCCTATAATCTGCCAACATGGCCTGTAAGTCCTGGATGATGTTCGGGGGCAGATGGCTGCACTCTGAAGCCCAAGACTGCCTCTGGTATCCTGAACGATGAGGAACAACAATGTCCTCCTGATAGTAATGTTCAGGGTAATCTTCATCCTCATCATCATCTTGAAACAATGTTTAATTCTGAAGGATGGTGAGCTATTACAAAAGCTCCTTCGTTGTTGTCATCATCATAGTCATCCTCCTCTTCATGAGCATAAATGTCGAGGAGGTGAGATGGCGTAAGTGGTGAGATGTAAGAACATTCTTGTCATTGGAAAGATCTTAGTTGAAAAGCCTTCGAGGAGACAGGCGTAAAAAATTTTGTAATGCTTTGTAGAAGCAGTATCTACTGCCGTAGATGGTATGGTAGATAATTGAGGCAGTGGAGACAGAGTTGCTGCTAAAGGGCTCTTGATTGTAGTCGTCGCTGTCATAGTCGACGGAATCATCGTCGACGGACTCAACGTCGACGGGACTGTCGTCGACTAACTCTTCGTCGACTGAACCATCGTCGACAGCCTTGACTTCTTCGTCGACTGCACCGTAGATGTCTTCGTCGACAGTACCTTCATTGACAAGTGTTTTGACTTCGACAATGAGACACTCGTCGACGATGGTTTTCTTCGTCACAATGGAAATCCAAGATGACAGGAGAGGTGATAGATGAAGTAGAAATTGTCGCTGTCGACGAAGGAGCTGAAGACGTGACGGAGATGGTCGTCTTAGGTAAAGCTGAAGAGTTAGAGCAGCTTTTACTCACTGTTTTATGCTCCTTAGAGTCCTTGAGAGCTGAAGCTTCTGAGGATGATGGCGATCTCTGAGAAGGATCAGAAGTAGAGTGGGAGGTTTTGAGATGTTTTCTCCCCTCACTTGACAAACTATCCTGAGATCTTGCTCGAGGTCAAATCTCTGTCATCATCTTCAGCAGAAGAAGATTTGAGCCATAAAAGGACTCTGGCCTCCCTATCCCATAAGGATTTAGAAGGGAAGGTGCGGCAGATCTTACAATTCTTTGCCTCATGCTTTGGGTAGAGGCAATAAATACAGTCCTTGTGTTGATCATCAACATGGACTCTTTTTGTCGCATGTTCTGCAAGGTCTAAACAAGGCCTTCTTGTCAGACATCCTGAAGGAAACAAAACTGAGTAGGAACTCAGGGAGACTCCCTTCCACACAACGTGCAGTGAAAATCTGAGAACTGGCTCTGCAGAGAGTGTTCTAGAGGGTGCTGCAAGATGATTGGTTGGACAAAGTCTTTGGTCCTTTTGGCATAATGAGGTAGATAGGCTACTAGAGTTTAGGCCTCAGGCCTTTCTCTTAGGCATATTACTGTAATTTACCTTTGGCACTGCTTTTTTATTTACCGTGGGACTCCCGCCTTGGCGACGGGGAATGATTCAGGCATGTGAATCTATGGAAGATACCCCAATACTGGATAACAAATAGTTTCTTACCTGTTGGTGTAGTTTTGTAGCTTGAAGATCTTTCTGGATTCAGGATTCACTATGCTGTACATTATTCCGCGGTCTAGTGGTTGGGTTCGGAATCGTAGTCTTTTCTCTATTTTTTTTTTTTCGTAGCCAAGGTGGGCGTCAACGTCCCACCTTTTGGTGTCCTGCGGAAGCTCCCACCCTTGGACGCCATCTTCGGATTCTTTTTCTCGTTTTGTGTTCTGTTTGCGAATCCTTAGCAATGTTCAAGTAAGTGTTTTACCCGCTCAGTCCTTCAAGGTGTCTGTTTTCAGTATTGTCCTGGTTTTTCCACCTGCTTCTCAAGCCTCATCTTTCTGGCGGAGGTGGGTGGGTTCGCTAGTGAATCCAGAAAGATCTTCAAGCTGCAAAACTACACAGACAGGTAAGAAACTATTCGTTTTGCAGCGTGAATCTTTCTGGAGTCACTATGCTGTGCACAGACATTTTATAGCGGTTTGTTATGTTTGTGACGGCTGGGTGGAAGATGAGCGTTGGTTGTTGAATATAGGTTGGAGCACTTTCTGTCCTACTTGAGTTTCCTTGTTCATTTGTATATCCACACAGTATAGTGCTTAGTGAACGTGTGCACTGAAGCCCATGTTGCAGTCAGGCATATTTCTTGAATGGGTGTGTTAGCCAGGAAGGCTATTGTTGCTCCCTCTTTCCTAGTCGAATGGGCCCGTGCCCCCTCCGCTAGTTCTTGGTCTGCTTGTTCGTGGCAGAATTGTATTGTCTGTGTGATCCATCGTGCAATGGTTCCCTTTGTTACTGGTCTACCCAGAAATCTGCTTGCGAAGGACACAAAGAACTGCTTTGTCTTCCTTGGTTCTTTCTATGTAGTACATTACTGCCTTTCTAGCGCCCAGAGTGTGCAGCGCCCTCTCTGCGCTTGTGGTTGGTTTCTGAAAGAAACTTGGTATTTGCACTGTCTGGTTGATGTGGAACCTCAACACCACCTTTGGCATAAAGTGTGGGTCTGTTCTCATTACCACTCTATCATTGTGTATCTGGATGTAGGGTTCTTGTAGTGTTAGCGCCTGTAGTTCGCTCACCCTGCACAGTGAGGGGATTGCCACCAAGAAAGCGATCTTCATTGTTAGCATTTGTAGAGAGGCCTTATGGATGGGTTCAAAAGGGGCTTTTTTGAGCTCTGTTAGGACTTAATTAAGGTTCCATGCCTGTGGCGGCATCCTCTCTGGAGGTGCGATTCTTTTCGCCCCTTACAGGAATCTCTTTACTATCTGTGATGTAAAGAAACTCTTCCCCGTTTCACCTCTTGTGTAGGCCACTATTGCTGCCAGGTGTACTCTCAGCGAGGACTAGCTTAGTCTTTCCTTCAGCAGGTGCGAGGGATACTTTAGCATCGTTGATTCTCTTGTCATCTTTTTGTGTAGCTTCTTCCTGCTGCACCATAGTGGGAACCTTTTCCACTTCGCCACATAGCACCTTTGTGTGCTAGGTCTCCTTGCCTCTCGTAGTACCCGCAGGGTGCTCTCAGGTAACCTCAGGTGCGCGAACTCTAAGTCTTCAGGAGCAATGCCGCCAGGCTGAGGCTTTCCGGCTCTGGGTGCAATACTTCTCCGTTTTGCATGGAGAGTAGGTCCTTTCTTTTACCGAATTTGTGAGGGGCACCGTGTGCCATTTCCATTATCTGTGAGTAACAGGTCTGCCTTGCCCACTGTGGTGCCACCAGGATCAGAGTCATGCTGCTGGTTCTTCACTTGCCGAGTACTCTGTATCAGTGGTACCGGGGGAAAAGCGTAGGCAAATGTTTCGGACCAACTTATCCATAAGGCATTCCCCAGGGATCCTGCCTCTGGTTGCCTGGACGCGAAGCTTTGGCATTTTGCATTCAGGTGTGTTGCAAATAGTTCTATTGACGGCGTACCCCACCTTTTGTGTTTCCTGCATATTGAGCTCCCACTCGTGGGATGCCGATGTGGGTCTGCTGAGCCAGTCCGCTTCCACATTTCCTTCCCTGGTAGGTGTATGGCTAACAGGTCTATTTTCAGTGGTATGGCCCATCTCCATATCTCCTGTGCTAGGTTTGATAGTGGAGCTGATTATGTTCCTCCCTGTTTGTTGATATAGAACATTGTCGTTGTGTTGTCTGTTTGGATCAACACTCTTTGGTTGTAAAGTTTCGTCTGGAAGGCTTTGAGGGCGAGGAACACGGTCTTTAGTTCCAGGTAGTTGATGTGCTTGACCGCATCCGCTGGAGTCCACAGACCCCTCACCCTGAGCTTGCTCATGTGCTCTCCCCATCCCTTCTGGAATGCGTCTGTTGTGATGGTCACAGTTGGAGTCGGTGGTGTTAGAGGCTTCCCTTCTGTCATGTTCTTCTTGCTCCACCACGACATCTCCTCCTGCACACGTTACAACCACTAGATCTTCCCAACTTCCTGTAGCTTGTGACCATTGGTCTTGCAGCCATTCTTGGAATGGTCTAATGTGGAGGCGTACGTTTGGTATCAAATGTATGCACGAAGCCATCATGCCCATGACCTTGCTCGCTGTCCTCACTGTCAGAGCTCGCCCCTTCTGGTAGAGGTGAGTCTCCTTCAGTAGTGCCACTGTCCTCTTGTCGCTGGGAAACACCTTACTCTGTATGGTGTGGATCTGTGCTCCCAGGAAGATTTTTACTTGCTCTGGTTCCATGGAGGATTTTCCCCAGTGGATGGAGAATCCCAGGTCCATCAGCGTATTTGTCACTCGTTGGGCGTGTTCCTTGCATGTTCTGTGGGAGCTTGCCTTTATTAGCCAGTCATCCAGGTAAGGGTATACATGGATCCCTTCCCGTCTTATTTATTTATTTATTTATTTGTTGACATTTCTAAAGCGCAACATATACCCGTGGGCGTCTTGGCGCTAAACTGCAATTATTTGTCATTGGGAAAGCTAAATATCGTGGTGGGAAGGCTACTGCTCAAAGAGCCAAGTTTTTAGTTGTTTACGAAACTGAAAAAGGGAAGGGCTTTGCCTGATATGTCGGGGGAGAGTATTCCACAGTTTCGGGGCAGCCACCAAAAAGCGGCGCTCGCCCCAGGAAACTGTTCTGGCCCGTGGAACGATTAACTGCTGGAGGGTGGCTGATCGGAGCGGTCTGCCTGGTTTATAGAGTTGGAGTTGCTCTTTTAGGAAGTATGGACCTTGATCATTCAAAGCCTTATATACTATGCATAAGGATTTGAAGTGTATTCTGTTCCTGATTGTGAGCCAGTGATATTCCTTTATAACTTTTGATGTGGGCTCAAACTTTGTTTTCCTCGCGAGTAGGCGAGCTGCCGCATTTTGAATGGATTGAAGTTTCCCTATGACTCTGGATTGTGCGTTAAGGAATAATCCGTTGCAGTAGTCCAAAGTGGACAGGACTAATGAGCTAACCAAAGTTTTGATGGCTGTTTCTGGGAGAAAAGGACGAATCTTCCTAATCATCTTCAATTTAAAATGGGCTGTGGATGCTGTTTTGTTAGCGTGGTCCATAAAATTTAGTCCATCATCGAAGATGATGCCCAAGTTCCTCACCTTGGCTGTTGGGGTTGGGGGGATGCCAAAAGTTTCTGGCCACCAATTTGATGGCCAACTTGGGAGAAGGGGTCCAAAGATGACCACCTCAGTTTTATCTGAGTTCAGTCTTAAACAATTACTAGCCATCCATTCTCCTATATCTAGCAGTCCTTTATTAAATTTCTTTGCTATTTGAGGTCCATCGCCTTTAATAGCTAGCACCAACTGAGTGTCGTCAGCATAGGAGGTTAGGCTCATCCCATGTGCTTTGATGACATTAGCAAGGTCCGACACATAGATATTAAAAAGTGTCGGACTGAGGGATGAGCCTTGAGGAACTCCACATGGTGACGATTGTGGTGTCGATTGATAGGGTCCTAAGGTGACTGCTTGGGTTCTATTGGCTAGAAAAGATGCCAGCAAGTCTCTGGCAAAGTGACAGAGGCCAATCTTTTCGACACGGTCGACCAAGATAGTATGGTCGACCGTGTCGAAGGCTGCAGACAAATCCAGCATTACCAGGATCGCTGTTCCCCCCTGATCCCTAATTGCCCGTATGTTATCAGCAGCCTTTATCAAGGCTGTTTCTGTCCCATGGTGTTTCCGAAAACCGAATTGTGTGTCATCTAGTATATGATGTTTTTCAATGTATTCGGATAGCTGGGCGTTCATGGCCTTTTCTACTACTTTGGCCACGAAGGGGAGACTCGCAATGGGCCTGTAGTTTTTCAAATCTTGTTTATCAAGGGAGGGTTTTTTTAGTAGGGGTTTTAATAAAGTGTTTTTTAGCGAGTCTGGATATGTGCCTGGAAGCATATTTGAGTTACAGACTTGGGTAAGTGCTGGAATAATGGACTCTATTACAGGCGGTAGAATTGAGAAAGGGCAAGGATCTAAGGCCGAGCCTGTTTTTATTGTTGACACAATTGTTCTTATGTGATCTTTTGTTACAGTTTGGAAACTTGAGAACATGTTTTCTGTCCGAGGCGTGAGGGAGCTGCCTGTCCCTAGAAATGGTTTGGCAGCAAAAGTTTGATAGATATCGTCAACCTTGGTGTAGAAATAAGTAGCCAGGGAATCACAGAATGCTTGTGATGGGGGAGGGGTAAGATCTGGAGTGTTACCTGACAGAAGTTTAGTGATTTGGTACAGTCGTCTGCTTGAGTTTTTTGTCTTAGGTGCGCTGCCACTGCTACAAGGCACCTGGTGAAGACCCTAGGGCGGGTTTTAGTCCGAACGTTAGATCTGTGAACTTGTAGTGGTCTTTCTTTATTTAGAATCTCAGTAGGTGTTTGTGCTGCCTGTTCATTGGGATGTGCAGGTAAGCATCCTTTAGGTCTATGGTGGCCATGAAATCTCGGTCCCTTATCTGAGGAATGACCTCCTGTAAGGATGTCATCTTGAATTTCTATGTCTTTATGAACTTGTTCAGGAACCTTAGGTCTAGAATGGGCCTCATTGTTTCATCCACCTTTGGCATGAGGAAGTATGTGGAGTACACTCCCTTGTTCCTTTCTCGGTATGGTACTGGCTCGATGGCCTCCTTTTCCAGGAGGTCCGTCGCTTTCCTTTGAAGTAGCTCTAGCTCTTTTCCTGACTGCGCCCTTCTTTTTGGCTTTGTTTGGCGGTGTCTTTTCCAGTTCTATGCAGTATCCGAACTGTATGATGTTGAGTATCCATTTGTCTGTGGTTATCTTCTTCCACTCCTGGAAGAAACGATTTAACCTGCCTCCTACTGGTGTTACATGTTCTGCAATGTGTGTTCCGTGTAACCCTGCTTCGGTCTTTTTGTGCTCCCCCCTGGGAGGCTTTGCGTGGGTGGGCACTGATCTCATGACTGAGTCACCTAGAGGCGGGTTGTTGGCCCCCTCTGGTTTTGTCCTTGTCCGTTCCCTCTCCTTGCTGTCTTTGGTTGTCGCCATGCTGTGACTGTTGGAATGCCTGGTGCGACGTTCCCGGCTGGTTACCCGGCTTCCGTTTGGTCTCCGTAACTGGGTACCTCTCTTTGTTGCTTGAATTGCAAGGCCCCCATGGACCTTGCAGTTTCGTTTTCCTTTTTTAGCTGTGTGAATTTTTCATCCACTGGTGCGCCAAAAAGTGTCTCCCCGTTGAAAGGGGGTGCTAAGAATGTTGTGCTGTACCTCTGGCTTGAAGCCCGAAATCCTGAGCCAAGCCTGTCTTCTCTCAGTGACTCCCAACATCAGCCTGCTGGACGTGTCTGCCACATTCTTTCCTTCCTCCACCAGGTGTAGCAGCTATCCGATCTCATCCATGATCTGGTATTGGTGCCTGTTCAGCAGGGCGTTTGAGTTTGCCATGCGCCAGTGCATTGCAGCGTTCCTTTCTATCTTTCTCCCAGTCAGGTCCATCCTCTTACTTTCTTTGTCTGGAGGTGGCCCTGAGGTCGTCGAGACATTAGCCCTTTTCCTGGCTGTCGCCGCAATAATGGAGTCCGCTGTAACAGATCCTCTGATGTATGGAGGGTCCTTGGCGGAGTGTTTATATTTCTTTTCCGTCCTAGGCGTGACGTACCTGCATGTCGCTGGTTCCTTGATTGCCTCCTTCCCCTGGGCCATGACACTCAAGCATAGGGAGATACTGGCTCTTATAGTCTGCGTGGGGAGCAGGGTCTCGAGGAGGAAGTCACCTTTCAGCTTTTCCACATCTAGTTTTATTCCAAAGTCTGTTGCCACGTTCTTGATGACCATATTGTACACCCCAATGTCATCTGGCGGGGAAGGCCTCGAAGGGTACGTGTCTGCGGCCTCTTTTGGGCTCTCAGTGTCGAGGTCCTGCCACTCCAGGTCCTGTGTCCCCGAGGATGCTGATCAGAGGGTCGTCCGCTGATCGTCTTCCGCCTCCACATCATAGTATGAGGCTTCTTCATCCAGGTGTTCCTGGGCCTCTGGACTTTTCGGTGGCTCCTCAGCCTCGAAGTCCTCCTCCTCTTCTATTTCCACGACCACAGTACTTTGCTTCGACGGGATGTTGAATCTCTTCATTTCATCGTCAAACTCCTTCTTTCGTTGAAGGATGGCATCAATCTCTGCCTCGAGCCGTCTTTTCTTCCTCTCCATTTCGGCGGCCTGTTCGGCGTCGAAAGGTTTGGCTGCTCTCTTCGTTGTAAATCTCGACGTCGAGATGGGCTTTGGGTCTTTTGTCGTCGCCGAAGCCATCTTCGGGCCCTCTTTCGAAGTCGAACTTTCCTTTTCGGGGACGTGCTACGACGACCTTGGCTTTTCGCCGGTCTTCGCCGCCTGGGAGTTCTTTTCGAAGGATCCGCTGGGCATTTTGTCCTTGGATGCAGCTGTGGCCGTCGAGATTCTCGGCGCCAGGGCTCCCCTCGAGGACTTAGACTATGTTTTTCGAGAGTGGCCTGCATGTTGTAGTTGTTCGGTCTCTTTTGCTCTCCAACCCGGAGAGTCTTCGGTGTGAAGTCGGAGCAGGTGTTGCAGTCCTTGCTCTTGTGGTCGACCGGTAGGCAGAGGTTGCAAACCGGGTGCTGATCCTTCTGCGCGTATTTGTGGTGGCAGTTACAGCAGAATTTAAAAGGTGTGTTGTCCATGTCGCGCGTTCAGGGGGCCCCCTGCGCGCATTCTCCGTCGGACGTTGAAGTTCTTCGAAGTTCTCCTTCTCCTTCGTCCTCCCGGTTCGAAGTGGTTATCCTTCGTCGTCTTTTCAGGCTTTTCCTTGCAAAAGCGGCTTATCTGTGTCTTCTTTCCCTCCAAAACTCTGGAGCCACTCGTGGAATGATCCAGACCCAACAGTGGAAAAAAGAATCTGAAGATGGCGCCCAAGGGTGGGAGCTTCCGCTGGAAGCGTGCCGACATCACGAGAAGGACACCAAATGGTGGGACGTAGACGCCCACCTGGGCTACGAATCCCCCCCCCCAATAAAAACAGAGAAAAGACTAAGATTCCGGACCCAACCAATAGACCGCGGAATAATACACAGCAGTGAATCCAGAAAGATTCAAGCTGCAAAACTGTCATTTGTTGTTCTCCACGGTTTCAAATAGGTCTATCACCGGTGTCTTGCAGAGTCTGAAAACCTTTTGCAGACTCCATTGCTTTATTTCCTCATCGTGTGAGCTGAGGTTGTGCTTGCTAATCTGCTTCTGTGTTGTCCTTCCCTAGCAGGTGAATTGTTTGCAGGTTGATTCTCCTAGGTAGAGCCCATTGCAATATCTCCTGAGCTAGCTTGCTTACGGTAAATTATTTTGTCCCTCCCGGTTTGTCCAGGTTAAACATTGTTGAAGTATTGTCCATTTGGATTAATACTGCTTTGCCTGCAATGTGGGCCCAGAATGCTTTTAGTGCCAGAAACACAGTCTTCATCTCTAGGAAGCTGATATTTTTTATAGCATCTGAATTATTCCATTGACCCCGTATCTTTAGGTTTCCTGAATGTGCTCCACATCTCTTTCAAGACACATCTGTTGTGATGATCACAGAGGGAGTTGATTTGAATGGTCTGCCTAGTGTTATGTTCTTGGATGCCAACCACTGTATCTCATTCTATACCCTCCATGTTACAACCACTAGATCCTCCTAACTCCCTGTGGTTTGTGACCAAATGTTGCAGCCATTCTTGTAAAGGGCGCATGGGTAGACGTGCATGGGTAATGAGTGGGAGTCATGATGCCATCATGCCCATTAGTTTTATAACTGTCCTCACTGTCAGACAGTCTCTTCTGGTAGAGGCGAGTTTGCTCCTTGACTGCTTGTATCCTCTATTTAGTCTGCTATGCCCGTGCCATCTTGCAGTTCAATCTTGCTCCTAGGAAGAACTTTTCCTGTTCCGGTTTTGATGAGGACTTTGGTGTTTACGGAAAAAACTAATCCTTGTAGCGTTGCAATCACCTGTTAAATGTGTGTAACAACTTTGAATTTGTTGTCACCACCCAGTGATCTAGATAGGGATATATGTGGATTCCATTCCCTCTTAGGAGTGCTGCTACTGCTGCAAATCACTTTGTGAATACTCTTGGGGCTGATTTAATTCCACAGAGCAAGATCTTGAATTGGTAGCATGTATCCTTGTGGCTGAATTGGAGGTATTGTTTGTGTGCTCAATTCATGGGGATGTGTAGGTAGGAGTCTTTTGAGTCTATAATGGTCATGTGGGGTCCCCTTTTGTAGCTGTGTGACTACCTCTTGTAGGGTTGCCATCTTAAAATATATGCAAATGAATTTGTGATCTAGGATTGGTCTTAACATGAGACATTGCTTTGGTTCAAAGAAATAAGGTGTATAATAATAATAATAATTATTTCCTTTGTTGTGCTCCCTTGTTGGTACTTTCTCTATTGCCTGCTTTTGTAGAAGTGCCTTTATTTCCTCCGATTTTAAAAGTTACTTTCTTAGGAATTATTTCTTCTTTGGTGGAGGCTTTCTGGTTAGTTCTCTACAATAGCCATGGCATACCACGTTTAAAATTCAATTGTCTGTGGTTATATTTCGCCATTGTTGTTAATGCACTATTATGCCTCCCACAAGTGTTGTATGGGTGTCCTTTCTTGTGGGCAACTCACTTGGAATTTGCTCCTCCCCATCTTGACTGCTGCCCCTGGCTCTTCCTCTGCCACAAAAGAACTGCTTGGGTTGATGCTGCCCGGATTGGTATTGACTGTTGGCTAGACTGCTGTCCGCTGCCTTGCACCTGTTGTGGTTGCAACGTTGAAAATGCACCCATTCCTGTGGGTCTTCTGAGGTTCGGTCCTCCCCTTTTGAAGGAGCCCCTGTATTGCAATGCTCCCATTAGATTTAGCGGTTTCATTGTCCTTTATTTACTGTAGGGACTCATCAACTTCACTTCCAAACAAGGTTTCTCGCGAGAAGGACTTCTTGATGATGGATGTTTGTACTTCCGGTTTGAAGTCTGTGATTCTCAGCCAGGCGTGCCTTCTTAGGGTGTACGAGTACACATCTTTCTGCTGGCTGTGTCTGGTGCTGACTTTAGCCAGGTGTTTGCTATATTTTCCCCTCCTGTATTATTGATTTTGCGGTTATATTTTTCAGAGAGTTTGCTCATTATGTCCTCGATTCCGTCCCATTGGTGACCATACCTATTGAGGAGGGCATTAGAATTAGCAATTTTCCATTACCTTGCTGCCTCCCTTTCCATCTTCCTACCCACCATGTCCATTCTCTTACCCTTTGCTGGGGCAGGCTCCTTGAGAGCCTCCTTGCCCGGATCAAGAATGCCTGGCTGCATTGGACACTTTCCTGGATAGTCAATGTTTACAGGAGGAAACAGGAGTCTCCTTTCTCCTCCTCCAAGGGGACCCCAAAAGTAATAGCTGCTTTTTGATGAGGCTGTTGTAAAAGGCTATGTCGTCAGGTGGCAAAGCATTCAGGGGATAGTTAGACTTCTTCAGGGCTCTGTGTCAAGGTCTATCCACTCTTCCTTGAAAGTTCCTCTAGCTTCATCCTTCTCCAGATCGAGTTCGACACTCTTCATGAGGTTCGAGGGTTTCTGGAGTTTCAAGGGTCTTATCTTCTTCCTTGGCCTCAGGTAGTGGAAGATTTTGAAATAATTCTGTATTCCTTTAGTGCCTTGTTGAACTCCTTCCAGTAAAGGAGTGCCGCTATTTCTGCCTCTAGGCAAGGGTCTTCTCTTTTTCTCTACCTCGAGTCTCCTCTGCATCAAAAGCCGGGGAGATACTCTTCTTTGGTGTCGTGGTTTCTGCCTCCAAAAGGTATTGTCTTCTCCTTTGAGGCCTCTCATCTGACACTATTCTTCGTTGATTTTGACATTTTTCCCTTGTTGGTATCCCTGCCTAGAGATCAGTGGGATTCTTTAGGCCGAGGCTGACCATTGGTTGTCGCCTTTTTCAACACCTGCGTTGCCTTTTGCGCCTTCTTTTCGAGGTCCTTGGTACCCGATGGGTGAGGGGCTATAGTTACCTGCTCTTTCTTTTCGACGTCCTTGGGAATATTTTTCACAGTATGCCTCTTCCCGGCATACTCCGTGAGGATCTCGACGTCCTATTCTCCGTGTTCTGCAGTCGCCTCCTGTTAGTCTTCATAAGCTGAGAGGCCCAAGTCCTTCAGTGATACCTGCTGTTTCTGGTGCTTCTCCCTCTTTCTCCAGGCCTTGAGAGTTTGCAAGAATACAGAGCATACCTCACAGTCCATATGGAGTAGTTTCTGTCCTGTAACTCCAGTTCTGTAGTAGGGGTATCTCTGTTATAGTCATAATCTAGTGAATAGTCCCGCCCATGTGCATGGACCCCGGCAATCAAAAATAATCTCTTAAGTTGTCAAATCATGCAGACCCTGCAAGACACTTAAGAGAGAATTTAAAGACAAATAATGCAGCCTATATCCACAGGCTACACTGTCCAGTACTTCAGCTAGAAATTCCACCAAACAACACCACACACAACCCAGCCTGCAGTTTCTACCATAGAGAAACTTGCCTCCACCAGTAAAAGACTCTGGAATGATAGAGAGGAAGGCATGGACAGATAAGCCCCATAGGCTGCCATTATGTGGCTTAAATAGGATACTGTGCCTTTAAGAGAACTTTCCAGAACTTTCTCCCAGTATCCCAGAATGCATAGCAGGTCCCTCTTACTTTCAGTTCTTTTTAAAGGCATAGCACGCCAGACCTGTAGCATTCCTTACATGAAGAATTATCTCCACCGGGGAGGAGGGCTTGCGCTTATGACTATAACAGAGATACCCCTACTGTGGTAAATAAAATAATTACCCTGTCGGAATTTCTATACATTAACAAGGATCATGCATATAATGAGAGGCAGAGTCCGTGGTGTCCGATTCAGAAGGGCTTTATTCAGTAACTCGAGTTAAGGGAGAATCGGGTTCCATCACCACTAGGGATCAGGAAGGATCGTCATCTGAACTTTATTCACAGAGTTCATTATTTATACTTAAAACATACATTAACTTGCATAGAAAAGGCGGAGCGCTCCAGGCGGAGCATGCGAAGGTGAGAGATAAGAGCACAAGGGCGTGTAAGAAGGCGTACACGTGGGTGTTCACTTGATGAGTCATAGGTGGGTGGATACATGGAGGGGGTCTGAATGGTCAGCTGGAATCTTTACCCTACTTGTGTGCGCGACTTGGTCATGACGTGGAATTGACGTATAGCTGGAGGGAGCTGACTTTCGTGCTAGTAGAGAAACCTTGGATGTCAGGACGACCTGCACTTCTGGTATTATCTGATATCTTGAGTTTGGAGGATGTATTATCTGACTTAAAGGTCGCTCGAGCAAAAGCTGCTCATCACTAAATGTTAGTGTGTGCATATATTTCTTCGTGCATTGCGTGGGGCCATGGGCCTTCCATGGATGCGGGTTCTGTAAATCACTTGAATGGAGACAGAAAGGCTAGGCCCTATCTTCTGCAGGCGGAATATGTTTACCTTTTTCATTAAGCAGGAATGTGTTTCTGTGGAACAGGACAGATAACTGTAAGCGAAATACTGTCTTGGCAGGCCGGGCTAGGCACCTCTCGGCTGAGCAGGAAGTATGTGAGAGGTCAGGGATACATAGCTAAACTAAACTGCAGTTTTCAGAGTGTCAGGAAGCATGGAGCCTGAATTTGGGTCCTGGCGCGGCTGAGCCACAAAACGTGCTCATTTCGACTTTTAAACGTGCACCATGCAAATACATTGGCAACATAGGCCTCAGTGCAGAATTAACGTTTCTTTCATGGAGGGCCTGGTGACTGACATGCTAACATTGGACGGAAATGCGGAGGCATTATAATACAGGCAGAAGAGGGGAAGTGCATTGTGACAGACATACATGGGGTACATGTAGGGGACACACTGGCCACGTAAAATTTCTGTTTCCTCACTACTACAGAACTGGAGTTACAGGACAGAAACTACTCCTTCTGTAGTAGGGGGATCTCTGTGTATAGTCATAATCTAGTGAATAGAATGGCAAGCCCATCCCCACACCAAAGCAGCGGTGGAGAAAGAAATTAACACCACTATTGTGCGAACAAATTCCGCAGCGAAGCCTGTCCAACCTGAGCATCTGCCCTGGCATCAGAGTCCAGACAGTAATGCTTAGCAAAGGTATGAACCGACTTCCAAGTGGCTGCTTTGCAGATTTCAGCAATCGGCACGTTACGGAGCAAGGCTGTCGTGGCAGCTTTGCCCTTGGTGGAATGAGCCTTAGGCTTACCTCCTACGGTCTTGTTAGCTTTTTGGTAACACAATTGTATGCAGGACACAATCCACCTAGAAATGGACTGCTTAGAGGTAGCAAGACCCGTCCTGACTGATCCATAATTAATAAACAACTGGTCAGACCTACGAATATCTTTGGTTTTATCCAGATAAAATTTCAACACCCTCCTAACATCCAGGGAATGGAGACCTTTCCGCTGGAGAAGAAGGATTCTGAAAAAACGTAGGCAAAGTTATGGTCTGGTTGACATGAAAATCAGAAATAACCTTGGGAAGAAATTTAGGGTGAGTACGCATAACAACCTTAGCAGCATGAAATACAGTATAAGGTTCTTGGCAACACAACGCCTGAATTTCACTCACCCTGCGGGCCGATGCAATGGCCACGAGGAACACCGCCTTCCAGGACAGGTGCTGCAACGAAGCCTTATGAATAGGTTCAAAAGGCTCCTTCATCAACCTGGACAGCACCATATTCAGTTTCCATGAAGGCGAAGGAAGCCTGACAGGAAGGAATACTTTCTTCAATCCTTCCAGAAAATCTTTGATCACAGGGATCTGGAAAAAGGAAGTCTGTGAAGGGCATTTCCTGTAGGCAGTCAATGCAGCGAGATGAACCTTAAAGGAATGAACATTAAGTCCAGACTGCGCCAAATGTAGATGGTAAGGAAGGATGACATCTTCCTTACACGTCGTCTGGTCATGGTTCTTAGACTGGCACCAGATACAGAACCTCTTCCACTTGTAAGCATAGGAAGTCCGAGTGGAAGGTCTCTTAGACTCCTTCAGTATGTCCATGCAATCCTCGGGCAGATTCAAATGGCCATATTGCACTATCTCAGGAGCCATGCCGCCAAACTCAAAGACGAGAGGTTGGGGTGTAAAACCCGTCCCCGAACTTCGTGAGAAGGTCCGGCCTGCACGGCAGCCGAATGTGAGGAAGGAGAGACCGGTGAAGCAGGTCCGTGAACCAAAACTGACTGGGCCATTCTGGGGCAATGAGTATCATCCGAGCCCTGGACCGGGCCAGCTTGAGGAGCACCGCCGGAATCAGGGGAATGGGAGGAAAAGCGTAAAGAAGGCTGTTCCACCAGTTGATCCATAACGCATTCCCCAGCGTTCCCTGCTGGTAGTACCTGGAGGCGAAGTCTCGGCATTTGCTGTTTTCGGCGGTGGCGAACAGATCTACGTCTGGAGTTCCCCACCTTGCGAAGACTTCTCCTAGGACTTGGTCGTTTATGACCCATTCGTGGTTTTCCTGAACCAGTCTGCTCAGTGCGTCTGCCTGAACATTCTGCACACCTGGCAGATGGGTAGCCGTTATCGTCAGTCCTCTGGCTAGGAGCCAGTGCCAGATCGCCTGCGCCTCCTGCGACAGAGTGCGTGATCTCGAGCCCCCCTGCTTGTTGAGGTAATACATCGTGGTGGTATTGTCCATCTGTACAAGCAGAGAGTTGGTCTGGAAGGACGGGAGAAAGGCCTTCAGTGCCAAGTGAACAGCTCCGAGTTCCCGGAAATTGATGCGATACGTGGCCTCCATCGGTGACCACATTCCTTGAATCTGTAGGTTCCCGGAGTGCGCTCCCCACCCCAGGAGAGAAGCATCCGTCACGACAGTCTGCGAGGGAATGTTCTTGTGGAAGGGAACCCCTCTGAGGAGATTTTCCGCTGAACACCACCACTTCAGAGACTGAAGAGCATGCAGAGACAGTCGTATCTGGTCGTCCCAAGATCCTTTCCTCTGATCCCACTGGTCTTCCAAGCACTCCTGCAGCGGTCTCATGTGCAGCCGTGCGTGTGGCGTCAGGAAGATACAAGAGGCCATCGATCACAGTAGAGAAGACACCGTCCTCACTGTTGTAGATGGAGTTGTCATAAGAGCCTGAGCCTTCCTTAGGAGAGAGAATCGTCGCTCTTCCGAAGGAGACACGCTTGCTGACAGCATATTGATGGAGGCTCCCAAGTACTGTATGCATTGGACCGGAGTCGGGACAGACTTGGACATGTTGATGTGCAACCCCAGCTAGTTCAAGAGAACGCACGTCTTCTGGAAGTGTGCTTGCGCTTCCGAGAAGGAGGATGCCTTGATCAACCAATCGTCCAGGTACGGGTAGACAAACACCTTGTTCTTCCGTAGGTGTGCTGCTACCACCGCCATGCACTTCGAGAATGTTCTCGGCGCAGACTTTAGTCCGAATGCCAGTACTGTGTACTGATAATGATTGGCGCCAACTTGGAAACGCAGGAACTTCCTGTGTTTGTGTGCAATGGGCACATGGAAGTACGCATCCTGTAGGTTTATAGCACATAGCCAGTCTCCCTGTTGCAACTGAGGATAAATCTGATGCAACGACAGCATGCAAAACTTTTCCCTGCGAATCCATTTGTTTGCCTGTCGTAAGTCCAGAATGGGCCTGAACTCGTTCTTGTCCTTCTTGCGAACCAGGAAGAACCGGGAGTACAGACCCTGTTAAGGAAAAGGGCGATAGAAGACGTACCTCTGAGACAGAGGTACGTCTTCTATCGCCCTTTCCCTTAACAGGATATCCGCTTCCGCCTGAAGCTCGCGCAGCTTAAACTGCGAGCTGACCGGTGGAATTGCTGGAGGCGGGCCGGTGAACCGAAGACTGTATCCATTGCAAACAATATTCAGCACCCACTTGTCCTGAGTAATTTTTCTCCACTCTGCCATAAAAAATGTAATGCTTCCCCCTACCGGAGTGGGTAACAGATCCGTGGGAAGTAAGTGCTCAGGGCCTAGACCCGGCCGGGCCTTTGGTCGCTGGAGCAGATTGTTGGCCTCCTCTGCCCTTCTGGCGTTTCTGGAACGGCTTACAGAACTGTTGATGTTGCTGTGACTGTCCCGAAGGTTGGCCACGTCCTCTGCCCTGCCCACCGAACCGCCGTTGGAATGGGCGGTACGATTTCTTCACTTCTTTGGGCTTTTCCAGGCCCACAGCCGTGAGCGTTTCGGCCTCCGCCTTCATGCGGGCCATTTCGTCATCCGTATGTTTCCCAAAGAGGGTCTCGCCAGAGAATGGAAGGTTGGCTCCTCTGCTGTGCGTCCGGTTTCAGTGACGTAAGGCGGAGCAGGGGTGAGGAAAAGGGCCATGGCCAATTCCTCCTGGCCCGGCACCAGAGGCAGGTGTGGACGAGACAGGTGTTTCTGGTGCAATGTCTCGAAAATGACTGATGTCTTAGGTGTAGGCACCGTCAAAGATATGCCCAACTTTGCAGCGCCTCTCAAAAGAACATCATGGAACGCCACCAGGTCATCAATCGGAGACACCCTCGTGTCCGGTGATCCCAAAAAGGTCGGAGAGTAGTCCCTGGTCCCTGAGGACCTCGTGTGAGAGCGAGATCTGTGCCTCCTATGGCGGTGTCTCGACAGCGTGGACGATCTGTGGCGCGATCGCTCCCTCCTCCTAGAGTGAGAGCGTGATCTGCCAGCCCGTGGCCGCTCCACAGGTTTCCGTGGGGGAGTCTTCCTCGGTTCCTCCTGGGGTCTAGGTTTCGGTGTCCCCTTAGGAGGTGTCGGCAGAGGAGGTAATGACGTAGACCTCAGCGGAGGGACCGGAGGTATCACCGACCAAGGGGCAGGCCCATGCAGTGGAAGCGGTGGTAGTGGTCGGCCTGGCGGAAGTGGAGCGTTGGTGGGAGGGTCCTCCTTAGGTACAGGCGGAGGTGGAGACCTAGGCCGAGATGGTGTGTATACCACAGAGTACACCGAGCCCGGTGACCCCTTCGGCGAAGGGGGCTGAGATCCAGCCCCTTCAGCAGGCGATCGCTTCCTCTTGCACCCTCCACGAAATCCAGTCTGACTTCTGGCGCCAGAACGCCTCTTGCGCCACTTAGGAGAGGTGGAGCGACTCCTAGACGCCGATCTCTTCCTTCTCGACGCAGAGCGTCGCAACTCCGGCGTCAACGCCGCCTCCGCGACGTCGACCTCTTCTTTCTTGACGCCGTACGCCGCCTCCGCGACATCGAACGTTCCGTTCTCGACGACGAGGGTCGATTCCTCCTTCTGGAGGTCCTCAATGTTGCTTGTCGCTCCGTCTTCGGCGTCGATAAGTCGACTCCGACGTAGACGATGACGTCGACTGGTTTCGACGGCGGCCTCTCCAGGCCCTTCGACGTCGAGTCGTCACGCCGTCTCGACCCGGGGAGACGGGGAACACACCGTCGTCATCCCTCTCGTCGTCGATGCAATTGACGCCGGCGGAGACCGGGACCGTTTGCTGGCCTTCCTGCCCCCGAGGCCTCAGCAGAGGCAGAGGGAACCTTCCCAGCCTGCCCAGACCCACCTGCAGCCGTCTCTCTTCAAGGCCTTGAAGCCTAATCTTCAGCCTGTCCCTCAGGGTCCTTGCTGAAAACTGCTGGCAGATGTCACAGTCTTCAGGGACATATTCTTCAGGGAGACAGACGATGCAGACGTCGTGTGGCTCACTCTTGGCCTTCTTCCTTCCACATGCTGGGCACTTGTCAAAAAGACCAGGCATTTTAGAGCCCTAAAACGCCTGAACCAACACACAGGAGAGAAGAAAAGCACCAAGAAAGCTAAACTCAAACACTTTTATACACAAAAGTGACAAAAATCCAATAAACCCTTGAAACAATGGAGAGCTCAATGCCAGGGTCCTGTTAGCAGGAGCCGGAAAAAAGAACTGAAAGTAAGAGGGACCTGCTATGCATTCTGGGATACTGGGAGAAAGTTCTGGAAAGTTCTCTTAAAGGCACAGTATCCTATTGAAGCCACATAATGGCAGCCTATGGGGCTTGTCTGTCCATGCCTTCCTCTCTATCATTCCAGAGTCTTTTACTTGCGGAGGCAAGTTTCTCTATGGTAGAAACTGCAGGCTGGGTTGTGTGTGGTGTTTGGTGGAATTTCTAGTTGAAGTACTGGACAGTGTAGCCTGTGGATATAGGCTGCATTATTTGTCTTCAAATTCTCTCTTAAGTGTCTTGCAGGGTCTGCATGATTTGACAACTTAAGAGATTATTTTTGATTGCCGGGTCCATGCACATGGGCGGGACTATTCACTAGATTATGACTATACACAGAGATCCCCTACTACAGAACCTTGTAATCCCCAGGCAGGCGGAGGATACAGACAGTGTGGATTGCTATGTGCGAATTCGGGGTGACAATGTGGGCGAAACTTGAAAGGGGTATTTCCCATGGCCCCTACTTTGCCTCATTTCAGTTCATCTGCGTAGTTGCTGCTCTGACAGGGTACCCCGATGGGAAAGGTGGCCTGAGGTCTCTGCTTCTCCGGTGCTGTCTTGATCGATGTAGAAATTGTTTTCACCAACAATCCAAACACTTCGGGAATTTCATCCCAAAATTCTGAGGTTCTTTTGCTTCTAGAACAAACGACGGAATAAATAATCTGAAGATGGCTACCAAGCACAGGAACTTCCAGGGCAATATCTGCCATCACACAAGGGATGGACCTAACACCAATATGTAGTCAACAACGCATACAAAAAAAAAAAAAGAATTCCAGTCCAGCATGTTAATCCAGAAAAGGATTCATGCTGCAAAAGGATTATGTTACTTAGCCAGTAAGCATCTGTTCTTGGCATGTAGAGCTGTAGATTCACATGCTTTGCATACTTCTGCCATCTAGTGTTGGGTACAGATGCTTGCAATTGTTCAATGTTTTACTTTGAAGAAAAGCAACTTGCAAACGTCTGCATTCAACCCTCAACGGCAGGAAGGTGCTGGCAAGTTTATTTACTGCAGCACATGCTACATAGTACTTAGTTTTGGCAACAGGAGCTAAATCATGTCTTTCGTTTCGCGAGAGCCAACTATCTAAAAGGAATATGCTACTTACCAGTATGCATCTGTTCTTGACATGTAGGGTTGCTGACAAGTTTAGGTAACCAAACTCTATGACTTCAGGAGCCAGATCGCAAGTTTCAACTGTTGCGGATCTGGGTGCTGAATGTCTCCATGGCTCAGCGTTAAAAGAATGGGTGTTAGTCGCAGCCTTTGATGAAGCACCACGGAAAGTTCTAGGAACGTGGTGTACCACGGTTGCCTCGCCCACGTTGGAGCAACTAGGATGAGTGTCATTGAGTGTTGTCGTAGTTTGCGTGCCACTAGTGGTATGAGCGAGGCTGGGGAAAAACGTACGCAAACCTGCCTAACCTGCCAGACCAGTTCATCCATATCACATTGCCCTGAGACTGCGGATGTTGAAACCTGGTGGTGAAGCTTCGGCACTGCGTTTTCCCTTGTGGCGAACAGGTCAATCTCTGGGTGACCCCACTGCTGGAAGTACGGTTGTAGCACTGAGGGATGTATCTCCCACTCGTGCATCTGGTGGCTGTGTCTGCTGAGCAGATCCGCCATCTGGTTGTCCCTGCCTGGGAGGTGTTCCGCCATGAGGATTAGGTTTCTCTGAATGGCACACTTTCACATGCTTTGCGCTAGATGTGACAACTGTGGAGAGTGTGTCCCTCCCTGCTTCTGTATATAGTACATGGCAGTCATGTTGTCTGTCCGGATCAACACGACTGTTGCACGAATGTACTTTGAACGCCTTCATTGCCATAAAGATTGCCATCAGGTTGATGTGCATCTTTTGCTGTGTCGTCCATAGTCCCTGCACTGTGTAATGGAGGACATGCGTTCCCCATCCCAGGAGAGATGCGTCCATCATAAGCACTATTTATGGTACAGGCTCTTGGAACGGTCGTCCCCTGCAAAGGTTTTGTGGGTTCCAGCAATGCAGAGAGTTGTATGCGCGACCGGTCACCAACACTAGGTCTTTTAATTGTCCTTGAGCCTGGTTCCACTGCCGTGATAAGCACTCCTGAAGCGGACGCATGTGTAGTCGCGCGTGAGGGACTATGAAGATGCAGGAGGCCATCATGCCTATCAACTGCATAAACACCCGTGCTGGGAGCGAGTGTTGAGGTCTGAATTTCTGAATCAGTAATTGAATGCTGTTGATTCTTGCTGAGTTTGGCTGTGCCTTTGCTGCCAGAGTGTCTATTGTCGCTCCCAGGTACTGTCGTACGTGGGCGGGTTGAAGATGAGACTTTGGGTAGTTTAATGAGAATCCGAGGCTGTGTAGGAGGTGAATAGTGCGGGACATGTGGCTGGCACATTGCTGAGCTGACTTTGCTTGGATAAGCCAGTCGTCCAGAAATGGGTAGACGTGAATATGCGGTCTCCGTAGGTGCGCAGCTAGCCACTTGGTAAACACCCGGGGGGCTGTTGTCACCCCAAAAGGCAGGACCTTTAACTGGTAGTGCTGATTCTGTATGGTAAATATGAGATATTTCCTGTGTGCCGGATGTATCGGTTTGTGGAAATATGCGTCTTTTAGTTCCAGTGTTGCGAGGAAATCTACTGAGTAATGGTAGAACCTGCTGAAATGTGAGCATGTGAAAATGTTCTGACAAGATGTATTGGTTTTGGGGCCTGAGAACCAGTATTGGCCTGAGAGACCCGTCTTTTTTGGGAATTAAGAAGTACAGCGAGTATACCCGCTGGAGAAGTGTGGCTCACTGGTTAGAGCAGACAGACCCTGAAGCAGAGGTCAGACCCGGGACCAGGGTTCAATTCCCGACGCGGCAGGGTCTTGAGCTCTAATGTCCACGGACTCGATAATTCTCGCTTCGGTGCCTGACCTAATCATGGGTTCACACTCTGCAACTCTGGGCATTAAGCTTGCTTAATCTCCACAACGCCCCCCCCCCCCCCGCGGCGGGATGCCTGGCTTTCACCTTGGAGATGCCCTGTAGGGGCTATCTCACAGGGAAAAGCCAGGACGGGTTCCCAAGGCAAGCGCTTAGAGACCCCTGGGTGATAAGCGCTATATAAATCCAACATACAATACCCCTGTACCCTGTTGTTCTATAGGTACGAGTTCTATGGCCCCTTTTTGCAGCATGCTGATGACCTCTTGCTGCAATAAGTGTATGTGCTCTGCGGACATAGGACGGTGTCTTGGGGGTATGTTGGGTTGAGTGGAGGTTAGCTCTAGACAATAGCCGTACTGGATAAGTTGTCTCACCCACCTGTCTGTGGTAATGCTTTCCCAGACTGGCAGGAACTGCTGTAATCGTCCCCCGACCTGTGTTACATAGTCTGGGGGCAGTGACAAGACGTCACTGTTTAGTATTGGCGGAGGATCTGGTGTTGTTATTCCCTCGTCCTCTGCCTTTGTTGATGTTGCCACGGTATCCACCTCTATTGTTTTTATTATAGGTGGTTTGCGTGCTCCCTTTATTGTATGGAGTCTGCGGAGATGCCTGGCCTCGTGTAGCTCCTCTGTTACCGGAGCGACGAAAGGAGCCTCCTCTGAATTGTTGTGACTGCAAGGCCCCCATAGACTTGGCTGTCTGTGTCCTTCTTAATCTTTTCTAATATTGTGTCCACATCAGGACCAAATAAATAATCAGGGTTCATGGGTTGATTTAATAATGTGGTTTGAATCTCAGGTTTGAACCCAGAGATGCGTAACCACGCATGTCTCCTGAGCACGACACTTGTATTGATGGCCCTGGCTGCGGTGTCTGCTGCGTCTAGCGCACATTTAATGGATGCGTTAGATATGAGTTTTCCCTCTTGTATCAGTGTTTCTGCGCCCTCCTTGTAGACATCAGGCAAATGTTGTAGCAGTTGCTCTAGTGTGTCATAATGAGCGCTATCTTATCTGGCTAATAGGGCTTGTGTTTTAGAAATTTTCCATAAATTAGCTGCTTGAGCAGCCACCCTTTTTCCAGAAGCTTCTAGACAGACTGACCTTCTTCGGGGCCGGCGTCGTTATTGGTCCGACCGATTTTGTCTTTTCGCCAATATGTTTTTGGCCTTGCGTCTACTTAGGCGCCTGTTGCGTTGGAGGCTTGCTCTTCTGCCTAGACTCTACGTGCTCCTTCGAGCCGCTCTTGGACTTCGGCTCGAGGCCTTTGACGAACTGTGGCCTTCGTTGCTTCGGATCGAGAACCTTCCGAGACTAGAGTCCCTTATTTGTGTCGCTGCCAGTCGACGTCGACCTCGTCTGTTCGACGTGCTTGACTTTAGTCATGGACTTCAGCGTACCGATCTTCGGTTCAACACCCCTTATTTGTGACCCCGCAGGGTCGTCAACACTTTTCTTCTTTGTCGAATCCGATGGATTCGAACTCTTCGATCCGAAGACTGTCTCCAGCAGTTTCGGTTTAGTTTTCGACTCCATGGCTTTCGATTTAACTAGTGACTGGTAATGTTCGACCGATGGCTCGTGTGATATATTCTTAGCCGGGCCAAGACGTGGGGCTATAGAATGTTAGTCATGATCTTGGTTAAGGCTTTCTGGCGATGCCTCGACCTGAGCCCTTGGAAGTCTTTCAGTGTCTGTTCCGGGCCCCGTACTCACGGTTGGGCCTGGTTCATCGCTCGAGTCGTCATCGACGGCTCCGATGGCTGATGCGTCGTCTCTTACCTCGACGACGTTTTCATCCTCAACGTTTTCCTCGTCGTCTTCATAATAGTTGGAGTCATGCTCCAAACCGGGATCAGACTGCTGTTCTGGATCCTCAGTGTCGACGACCTCATAGTCTTCATCGAAGATATTCACTGGGCCGGGCGCTGGCTTCTGCCTCGCTGCGCGTCGAAGTCTAAGCGTCTTCTTCGACTTGAATTGAGCACAAGCTAGACAGTTGGCCTCATTGTGCTCCGGAGATAGGCACTTGTTGCACACCGGGTGTACATCGATGTGTGGGTACTTAGAATTACAAAGGGGGCATCGTTTGAATGGGCTCCGTTCCATCGACGATCGAGCCTCTGGTGTAGAAAAGGCCATGCGGCTCTTTTCGACGTCCTGCTCGGAAAGAACTGGAACAAAGTACTCGGCACCAATCGAAATAACAATACAGACGACCCGAAGGCCTTTTGGCCTTTAAAAAAGTTTCCGAACTTGAGTAAAAGTACATCCGAACCCAATGGCGGAAAAAAACAATCTGAGGATGGAGAGGATGCCCATGCACACTGTAGTCCGGGGGAGGAGCCACCTATCTCGTGATACTTCGAAGACTCTTTCAGGACAACAATGTGTAATCATCCGGATCCAAAACTAGGCGGCGATCTATGCACAGATATGAATTCAGCAGCCCACATGCCTCAAACACACATTTCTGTAGTGGGCAACAAACTCCACAGGCAGGGGATAAAACTAGGCCTCCGTTTTTATTTCTTCTGGAAAGGACACATTTACAAAAAATTACAAGTTACACAGTTTCAACCTGACATTCCCCAGTACTAAACTCATGATCACAGTGGAATTGGAAATTTTACCATTAAAGGCCCTCAGCTCAACCCCATTTTACTGGGGGTGTGGATGCAACGCTGTAAGTTAGATAAGCAGAGTGTAGTTATAAACCACCAAACATCTTGTTGGAAGTATAAAATCTGGACCAACAGCCCGAGCCCCCGCCACCTTTTTTCTTCCTGGCAAAACACACATGTTGACATTTCAGATAATTTTCCATTTTGTTTAAAAACTATGCATATAAAGAGCAGGGGAGCTCTGTTCAAAGTAAACCAATCCACACATGGCCTTGGAGGTCCTCAGAGCACCTTTGTGCACAACGCATTAGGATTTATGGATAAGAGGCCCAGACAAGTCCTTATGGAGAAGTGTGTGTGGTTGAGGACAGTAACCTGGGACCAGAAGCGGAGTTGTTTCAACCACAGTTCTGCAAACCAAGAACTGCCATGTGAAACGTAGCGGACCGCAAATAGTAATATGGTAAATTACAATGTAGACATTACAGTACTTTTCACGAGTCAGTTGTGTGTTATGAAAAAAGAAAAAAAATTACTAAGTCTTGCACTCCAACGTGCACATATCCTGTGGGGAGCAATGGCGGCCAAGAGATTGTCCGGTGAGCCAGCTGCAGGGTCCTTGTACATCTCCAACAGCCTCTGAACAAAACCAGGATCAGCTGTGAGCTGCTTGGAATCCTTTACATCCCTTTATTCCCACTCTCCCAAACCCCTTCAAGTGTCCGGGCTAGAAAGCTTAACGCCTGCCTCCTCTGTCGCGGACAGGTGTGCTGCGACTACGGCTCCGGCGTTTTGAGTCCCGGGGACGCTCACGCCCACCACGGTCCCTGCTAGGCTCTTGCCTCTTCTCACGCTCTGGCTCACGAGTGCGTTCAGCCTCCCGTTCCTTTTCACGCTCTTTAAGACGCTCCTTCCGCTCCTCCTCTTCTTGCTCCTTGCGAAGTTTCTCACGCTCTTTCACACGCTCTGCCCGGTCCTCAATCTTTTTCACAACCTACAGAGATATAAAAGACACGTCAGAACAATGGCAAATAAGCTTCACGTGCATCACACTGAAAAATAGTGTTTACCTGTAATTAGTTACATAGAATTGTTACCAGTCATCGATGCACATTTCCTCAAAATATTCTACATCAAAATGCAGAGAATCCAATGTACAGCAAAATCTTTGTAAATGCACACACTTTAGCAGCTGAACATCTTAATCTTTTTATCTCCTTCAACTAAGCCAGTGAATGACTAGGCCATAAGGAGAGCTCCACAAGAGTCAGATTCTTATTTAATTTTGCCTATTAAGTGACAGATCCATTTGAGTAAACTAATTCTAGGAGAGATGAGAAAGCTGGAGAACTTAACATTGGAACATTTTTCTACAGCAGAACAAATTTCTCAGAGGGCCAATTAACATTTGGCAGTCAAGGATACAAACAAATATGTTTGAGGGCAGGCCGTCTACATTATACACATGTGTATAAGGTACAGCATGAAAGGCTCTGCATTAAAATAGCTTTAGAATAGGCTTGTCAAATTTGGAAGGAATACCAACAGCTTTATAATGGGGAAGAGGATGAGTACTAAGATTACAGGTAACTTTTAAGACTACAATAGCAAGCCCAACAAAAAATCTGGGACTGCAGGTAAGTAGAACAGAACAAATTAATACGCAAGCAGATTGAAAAGGGAAGCCTACCCTATAGCTCATACTAGGGTATCTTGGCCTGGAGACTGTATACCTTAAATGGCTGGAATAGTTTAATTTCTTATAAAATAGCAGTTGCTCATCTTTGGATGCTGGAGCTGCCTTTACCAGGTAAACCCTGGGCTCACTTAACAAGACAGTCTCCTACTCACCGGATGTGAATTAACAAAAATATCTATTTTGTCCCATCTGCGCTGATGCAATGTAGGTGACAAAGCTGAAATTAGTAAAAATACTCATAGGAATGTTCACAGCCATCACCAGTACATGAAGGTGTCAGCTGACCTGACACTGTGTTGTCTTTTCTTCAGCTCCTGGCGTAGTTCGCGACTACTAGGCAGTATCCTAAGCAGATGATCATTTACTACTCGTGCTGCTTGGTCATGATACACTGCTAAAACAACTACACAGCCAAGTTCTCTCTATAGTCACTGGACACTTAAAGTAGTGATAGTGAGCAGATAAAGCTTTGTCCAGGAGGTGGTTAAAAATTCACATTCAATGAGGTACAAAAAACACTGAACACCTTCAATGTATAATCTAATTCTAAAGAAAATGTAAATCAACTTTATTAAGAGCTAAGCAGAACAGTAAGTTCGAACTAAGACAGAGGAAATCAGACTATGCTAGCAATCTCTCAGGCCAAGATGAGTCCCCAAACGTTTTTGCAGCTCATTAGCGCTACCTGGTAACAATGGCTCCAAGGCTAATGCTATCCTATGGGGCTCCGTTCAAAATTACTTTCGGAATTTTAGGCCAGTTAAGCTTAGCTGTCAAATACTTCCTGGAAGACAAACTTGCAAAGGACACAGATAAGGATACTTTAAAACAAACTGTTCCTTGGATTCCAAGAGGGTGGAAACAGTTGGGCACTCAAATATAGTCAAGGGGAAAATTAACGACTTCACTCGAACAGCCCAAACCCTCACTAACTAATTGACTAGAATGGCACCAAGCAAATTCTTAGACCTCCTAGGGACTATGTCCGGTTTACCCAGTGTCCATATATCACAAGTTAGGGACAACATCCACAGTTAAACATGCACTATGGGCATGGTGCAGTGTTACCTAGTTAATAGTAGAAGACATCTGCAATTAACACGGGCACATATGTATCTACAGCACTACATGCTCAGATGCTCATGGCGTAAAGCAACATTTCACATTTGTAGTTTGTGTGATTGTAGATACACATGGTATGCCTAGACTGAGAAGCAGTACTCGCATAGATCAGTAGTTAGCATGTTTTCGATGTGAATGTCAGAAATAAAAGTCCTTAAGACTGTCTAACCAACGATTTCTTGTTGTTGGGCAAGAATATCTATACAATAGTGTTGAGTAAACGTGTGAGGTGGACCAGGTAGATGTGAGTTAATGGTAAGTTGCCTATGAAAACAAAATGGTTAGTTACCAGCAGGAGCGCTTTTGCAGCTTGAAGAGTTTTCTGGATTTAACCCCTTCGCTGCTGATGACGAGCTCAGCTCGTCATCAGCCACGGGTGGCTTGTGCTGATGACGAGCTGAGCTCGTCATGTAACGCGGCTTTTAGAAAAAAGCCGCACAGCGCAAAATTCGCCGCAGCAGCGATGCGGTTAAACACTGCATTATTCCGCTATCTAATGGATGGGTCCGAAATGGTCTGTTTTTTCCTGTCAGCGACGTTAGACAGCATTCTGGAAGTACCTGTGCGCGATAGTTGTCTTCGGATTCTTTTTTCCATTTCTTCTGGGGATTAAGGGTATTTATTTACTTTTTCTGTTTTAAGTTTCTTTCCTCCCTTTTATGTGACCATCTTCCCATCGGTTCGCTTTCCTCATCTCTCGGGAGGTGGGTGGGTCGCATGTGAATCCAGAAAACTCATCAAGATGTAATGTAATCTGTAATGTAATCTTTTGTATAGCGCGGGTTACCCTCCATGGAGCATCTTGGCGCTTTTGAAAAAGGAGAACAGGTGTTATTGTTCGTGTGGGAGAGCTTACCAGGTGAATTATATACGTTTTTACAGTGTGTATCGGGTAGGGTGTATATCAAAGTTAAGGGTCTTTCTGAAGAGAATTTCGGTGGGAATATGTCGGAAGGGGGGTGGTAATGTGTTCCAGGCCCTAGACCCCAAGACTGCTAGGGCTTTTCCTCCTTTGGTTTTAAGTCAGAACTTGGGTATGGTGAGGAGGTTGTCACCTTGGGATCTCAGGCAGCGTGTACGGATGTAGTTTTTAAACATGTTTTCAATGCATTTTGGTCCAGTTTTATTGAAAACCCTGAAAGTAATTAACAGGATCTTAAAAAGCACCCTTTTAAGAATAGGGAGCCAGTGCAGGGTGTTCATTGCTATCGTGGCCGAGGTCCTTCTTTTCCATCCTAGGACTAGTCTGGCTGCTGCATGCTGCACCACTTGTAGTTTGTGGCAGACTGTTCTGTTGGTTCCTGCGTACAGACTGTTGCAGTAGTCAAGACGGGAGGCGACGAGGGCCACTGCTACCGTCTTCCTAACTGAGAGGGGGATAAGGTCGAAAAATGTCCTAAGCTTTTTTATTATGCCGAAGCAGTTCCCCGCCACGGCTACTGCTTGTTGTTGAAAGTTCATGGAGGGGTCGAATTTTATCCCTAGGTTTCTAACGCACAAGTTACTACTTGTGTAACGATATATCTGTAAGAGACATTAGTTAGTGATAGATTCCTTTCCTTAGAATATCCCCAGGCGTCAGACTGGATCCGGAAAATTTTGCGTAGCAATACCCCTGCGCGTCGGTAGGCGTTGTCTGCGGCTTCGCGCCCGTCGTCGTGAGCGCCGGAATGACGTCGGAGTACTTAGACGCCGCCCATGCGCGCTGACGTCAGTTCTGATACACAGCTTTTCCGCGCCAGATACGCAGACCCATGATAGAACCAACACTGGTGCCATGAAACTAGGGCCCTGAAAGGGGATGACCTTAACCCTAGATATCGGTTCGCAGAACGGGGAGGATGGGTGGGTCGGTAAGGAATCTATCACTAACTAATGTCTCTTACAGACCTATCGTTACACAGGTAGTAACTTGTGCATCTGAAAGGGACACGTTAGTGATAGATTCCTTACCTTAGAATAGATACCCCAGCAATACCAACCCCGGTGGTGGGTCTGCAAACCAATATCACACCAGAAAGTCCTGGAGGACGGAACGGCCAAAGAAGCCATCCCTCCGGACTGGACTGTCCAGGCAGTAGTGTCTTGCGAACGTGTGCAGCGAGGCCCACGTTGCTGCCTGGCAAATGTCCGGTAAAGGGACTCCTCGGCCCAGGGCAGTTGTAGTTGCCGTGGCACGAGTGGAATGAGCTCGCAATCCAGCAGGGGGCTCCTTTTTCGCCATGGAGTAACATGCCTGAATACACAAGATGATCCACCGCGAAATGGTCCTCTTGTGTACTGCCTTTCCCTTCTTCGCGCCCACGTAACCAACAAAGAGTTGGCCATCCACCCGGAATTGGCGTGTGCGGTCTATGTAATAGGAGAGCGCACGTTTAGGATCCAGACGGTGGAGCCTCTCCATCTTTCGAGGGATGCGGAGGCGGAAAGAAGGTGGGCAAAGTAATGGACTGCCCGATGTGGAAGGCCGTAACAACCTTGGGCAGAAAGGAAGGTCGTGTACGCAACACCACCTTGTCAGGATGAACAGATAGGAAAGGTGGAATACAAGAGAGAGCCTGGAGCTCACTCACTCTCCTGGCAGAGGTGATGGCGACCAGGAAAGCAGTCTTCAATGTGAGAAGACGGAGAGGACAGTTATGTAGCGGCTCAAAGGGAGCACACATCAGATAAGTGAGAACAAGATTCAAATCACACTGGGGCATCACAAAGGGAACAGGAGGAAACATGTGTATGATGCCCTTTGTGAGAAGTTGGCCTGATATGCAGTACTCACTATTCTAGTGATCACTATGTATCATTCCAAACGACCCTTATTGATGATTGGTTGTAAGTCAACCTTATAGACCAGCTATCCTAGTAGCATGGACAAGAGCAGTCTTTAGGATAAACTCTAGAGGGTGTGTTAAGCCAGCTGTTATACCATCACATATACCCCTTGAACACCAAGTGAAAGGACACCACACAAGTTGTTATGAAAATAAAAGGATATTTATTTATAACAAGTCTACCCTGATCTCTATGAGTCAGGGAGCTAAGCACATAACAAAACTCTTAAGAAAATACTTTAAGTTGCACAATTTACACAAATGCCCGAGGGGCACGAAAAACCATATACTACAAAAGTGGAATGCGAAATACTAGCAGGTAAGTAACTGGATCCAGAGGCTTTAGGATCGCTAGGACTACACTACAGAACCTTCAGGTTAGGAGCAGGAGGCCTAGGGAGATCGGGTGCAGTGTGTGCACTCTCACGCAGGACAAAGTCTATGGAGGCTAGATTTCGTAAAGTTAGTGTTATCGGACGAATCAGACTAGTTAGGCTGAAAACGAAAAAGAATCTGGACACTTAGATAGTGAAACTACGTTGGAGCACCGAAATGCTCGAGTTACCTAGCCCAGGGGCTGCGGCTGCATAGGGTTCATAAGACGTCGGGAATCCTTGTTGATACTCAGGAGCCTGAAGGAAGTAGTTGCTGGCAGGCGACCAGTGAAGATGTTCCGGGCTGATCCAAGGATGGATCAGTGAAGGATACCTGTAAGCAGAGGGGACCAAGTTCTGAATCACTAGCCAGTGATTAGGTGGGCACCAGGATGGCACCGGACGAGGTCATTCAGCCAGGTGAAGAAGTGACACTGGATTCTGCTGCTGCACGGACCAGGGCGCTAATGTCGACCAGGCTGGAGGTCTGCGAGCTGTCCCACGTCGGATGTCTGCTGCTGGCGATGCTGGATCCGTTGAAGGAGGCAACAAGCCTTGGCTAAGGCAAGCCCACGTGGCGACACAAAATGGCATCTGGAGTGGACCAGGAGGGTCCGAGGAAGTTCCCCTTCAAGAGGAGACCAGGGCCAGTCTAGAGGAGCTAGACCAGCGGTCAAACAAACGTAGGACGTCGTCTGGAGGGTCACTAGCCAACGGGCAAGTGACCGGACAACGTGGCAAGCAACACAGAAGCAAAAGGGCCCCACGCAGATCTGGTGGATGCTGGGGGGCTGGACTTCGGTGCTCGTGCTGCTTGGGGTTGGGGCTTCTCTTACCCCAGTGCACCCACTCGAGGGTCCCTCGGCGGTCGTGCTGGATCAGTGTTGTGCAGGTTCTGATGATAGCCGGTTCCTCTGGTCTTGTCGCACCCACGGTTCTCAGCTGTGCTGTAGAGGCAGGTAGAGGTCAGAGATGGCAGGGAGTCCGGGTCTAGTCGTGCTGGTCGGTCTGGTTCCGGAGGAAGGACGTGCAGCAAACCGCAAGATACTTAGTTGGTGCCTGCTGATGCAGGGTGACTACTCCTTAGTCACAAGGGAGAAATCTTGAGAAGTCGAGAGTTCCTTTCGTGAAAAGTAGTTTCAGGATTCAGAATTATCTAATTTGGGAAGGGGGCCCGCTCCTATCTTTATACTAAGGAAAGGGGCTGGCACGCGACTAGGTCCTGCCCATGGGTGGGACCAGGAAGGGGGGTGGTTATACCCCTCTCCCCTGTCCGGACTTTCCCCAGCTCAGGGGCTGGTGTGCCCCTGGAACTGGTTCAAGCCGGCATATGCACAGTGAGCACCGGGGTGCCACTTGCAGTCACCTTCCTCTCAGCCCTGCCTACCTGGGATACACAAAACCCTGTCTGGGATGGTGCTAGCACCGCCCCTGACAGGAAACCCTTTGTCCAAGCTCTCCTCGCTGGAAGGACTCCCAGCAGCAGGAGGTCAGACTTGTGTCTGTGGTGGCAGCATCCATTTTGTGATGCTGAGGCTCGAGTTAACTTTAACCGGGGTTCACAGTTACATACATGTCGTGTCCCTCTAGAAGGGTGGAATGCTAACCCCGTCGCCAGAATTGGCGAGGGGTTAGTATTCCAATTCGTATGACACCTTACTCGACATGTTTTGATAAAGCGATACCAAAGTTGGCAAATAACCGCGAGGATTATAATTAGGGCTCCCGGTTTTATGGTATTTATTTTTTACCATTTCCGTCTGTATTTATCCATATTTATTTTTATGCCATTTTATCTGTATATATCTGTATTTATTTTAGTCGCAAGCAAAAAAAGACGTTGCAGCTAGTATTTTTCCACATTTATTTAAATAGACAGTGTACACGGTTGTTATAGGTTTAGCTATATGTATATATGCGCCAAATTAAGTAAATACAATACAGTCCTACCAACAGTCAAGAGCGGTCTGCTTGGGTTTTCAAGGCACTGACATGGGTTCGTCTGATGAGTGCCTCTGCCCCAGTCCTACCAACAGTCAAGAGCTGTCTGCTTGGGTTTTCGAGGCGCTGATGTGTGCTCCTCTGATGAGTGACCCTGCCCCAGCTCTACCAACAGCTAAGAGCATCCGTCCTGTCTGACTGGGTCATACGAGGCTGCGCTGCCCCTGTATGGTGTTTCTCAGTGCACATCATCGGGGCTATGGTGGGCAGGTCAGAGGTCAATGCAAGACACTCCCTGGTAGGAATTTCCCGCGCCTGCCAGAGATTAATGGCCCAGCAGGTGTTAATGTGGCCAGGAAAACACCGCAATCAGGAAGAGGGGCATGGCAGGCAACTCTGGGCTGAAGCACAGATTTTGTGTGATTGACTCTTCCCCTGGCCCACCTGTGTGAACAGAGGCACTGGTCTGTGTTTATCGAAAAGTTACTGACTGCATCCGAGTTCAGGGAAGTTTCAAAGGTTTGTCTGGCATGTGATAACCGCTGTGCTAGAGTTTTAAAGACACTGATGTGTATTCATCTGATGAGTGACTCTACCCCAACTCTTACGACAGCTAAAGCTCTCTGATGTGCTAGCGTTTTAAAGACACTAGCGTGTGTTCGTCTGATGAGTGCCTCTGCCCCAGTCTACCAACAGTCAAGAGCTGTCTGAATGGGTTTTCAAGGCACTGACGTGGGTTCGTCTGACGAGTGCCTCTGCCCCAGCCCTACCAACAGTCAAGAGCTGTCTGCTTGGGTTTTCGAGGCGCTGATGTGTGCTCCTCTGATGAGTGACCCTGCCCCAGCTCTACCAACAGCTAAGATCATCTGTCCTGTCTGACTGGGTCATACGAGGCTGCGCCGCCCTTGTGAGGTGTTTCTTAGTTAAAGTGTACGTCATCGGGGCTATGGTGGGCAGGTCAGAGGTCAATGCAAGACACTACATGGAAGGAATTTCCCGCGCCTGCCAGAGATTAATGGCCCAGCAGGTGTTAAAGCCGCCAGGAAACAACCACAATCAGGAAGAGTGGCATGGCAGACAGCACAGATTTCCGAACAATCCTCAGAATCAGAGAATCCAATTTGGCTGTATTTTTCCGCATTTATTTATAAATACAGACGGAAGAAAATATTTTTCTGTCTGTATTTATATGTAAAAATCCGTTTAAACGGAAAACCGGGAGCCCTAATTATAATGCACTTAAGAGTATATGGTACGCGTTATCATGGAACAGCTATTAGGACTTGGTTCCGCAAGCTGCAAACGGGCTCAGCTCATGCCAGAGCACCATCTCACATAATTCCAAGCACTCTGCCTTCAGGATTGTTAAGGCCTGCCATAGGAGTGACTGATATGAATACATGTGTCCATTTTAGGGTTAGATATAGGTATACTATATCTAAAGCAAAGGGTGAATACACCACCTTGCCCCAGCTGTCGTGCAGCCAGTTGTGTCAGATTTAGATGGCCAGCCAGGGGTGGCATAATACATGCTGCAGCCCCTGGTAGGCCCTGGGTACACCTATGCCCTGGGTACCTAAGGTACACTGTACAGGGACTGATAAGGTGACTCAGTATCCAATTAGATATATACCTAAGGTATATGGAATCCATTTTACAGAGAGAGCAGTAGGCCTGGGGCCCTGAATAGCAGGGTCCCAGGTCAACTAAGTCAGAAAACCAGCAAAACACCAGGCAAAAAAGTTGAGGGCAACCATAGTCAGGTATCCACCCTCCTACACCCTTCAGAAATCTACTTACAATGGGGGACTTGAATAAAGAAGGCGGATCAGGTAGCCTTAAGAAGGCAGAATGAGCAGACAGGTACCCTTTAAGAGTGCCCAGAGCAGAGCCCTGCTGGGCAAGTGAAAGAAGAAAGAGCAGTACTTCCGAAAGGGGTGCAGAGAGGATCCACAGCCTTTGCTGTGCACCATGCCACAAATCTGTTCCACCTGCAGGCGTATACCGACTTTGTGGAGGGACGCCTGGCTGCCAGAATGATATCACAGACTTCAGGAGGCAAGTCAAATGGCCTCAACTGTCGCCGCTCAATCTCCAAGCATGGAGGTGGAGACAGGACAGGTTCGGGTGGAGGACCGTCCCCTGCTGCTGCGACAGAAGGTCCTCCCGAAGAGGCAGACGAATCGGGGGATCGACTGACATGCTGAGTAGCTCGGGATACCAGTATCTTCCTGCCCAGTCTGGAGCCACAAGGATAACCTGGGCCCGGTCGCGCCTGATCTTCTTCAGCACTCTGGGCAGAAGTGGTATAGGCGGAAAGGCGTACAACAGACTGCAGCTCCACTCGCGACGAAAAGCGTCGCCGAGCGAGTGCCGCCTTGGAAATTCCAACGAGCAGAACTGATGACATTGCGCGTTCTCTTCTGTGGCGAATAGATCTAACCAAGGCTCTCCCCATTGCTGAAAGAGACCTTGCGCCACGTCCGAGTTCAGACGCCATTCGTGATCCATCATGCACCGACGGCTGAGTTCGTCCGCCCTGGCATTGAGAGAGCCTGCCAGGTGTTGAACCGCCAGGGTCACGCCCTGATGTTCCAGCCATTGCCATAGGCGCAGAGCCTCCTGGCACAGGGCCCACGACCCCACTCCGCCTTGTTTGTTGCAGTACCACATGGCGGTGGTGTTGTCGGGGAACACTTGCGCTTCACTCCCCCGAACAGAGGGGAGTAATGCCTTCAGTGCTAGACGAATCGCCCGCAGCTCCAACATGTTGATATGGAGCCAGGACTCCGCCGGAGACCAGAGGCCTCTGATCTCCGCCTCTCCAATATGGCCTCCCCAGCCCTGGAGAGACGCGTCCATTACCACCACGTGCTCCGGGTGGGGTAGGGAGAGGAATCTGCCACTGACCCAGTCGCGGTCGTGAGCCACCACTGCAGTTGTCTCGCAGTGCCCTCCAAGATCAAGACATGATCGGACAGGTTGCCCTGATGCTGAGCCCACTGAAACTTCAGGTCCCACTGCAGAGCCCGCATCCGCCACCTGGCGTGATGCACCAGAAGGATGCAGGAGGCCATCAGCCCCAGAAGCCGTAGCGTCAACCTGACCGAGACTCGGGATAACGGCTGTGTGAGAAGTTGGCCTGATATGCAGTGCTCACTATTCTAGTGATCACTATGTATCAGTCCAAACAACCCTTATTGATGATTGGTTGTAAGTCAACCGATAGACCAGCTATACTAGTAGCATGGACAAGAGCAGTCTTTAGGCTAGACTCTAGAGGGCGTGTTAAGCCAGCTGTTGTACCATCACATATACCCCTTGAACACCAAGTGAAAGGACACCACACAAGTCAAGTCAAGTCAAAAAGTGCTTTATTCGAGTATTACTCATAAAAGCATAGTAAACAAAGAATTTTAAAAACAGATTACATTTTTTCTGTCGAACACAGTGACACAGCACTTTAAGATACATACAGGAATACATTGAATTAAAAAGATTTTTCCATTACAGAAATTGATAAATGGTTGGAAAAGGATTAATACCGTAAAAAAAAAAAAAAAAAAACTTTTCAAGATATAGAACGCCGGTGAGCTAAAATCGGTAATACAAATACAAAAAACACACTTATAGCAGACAGAGAATAGTTAACATACTAGCAGTCTGTCTTAATGCAAAATCATTTATAGTTAAAAAGCAGTGATTACAAATACAAGGGGACCATTTTTTCAGACAGAAAATTGTTATTTAGCTAGCTGTCTCTGCCTGATTGCCCACGCCCAACCGAGATATTTTGCTGTAGCTATCATAATCCAGGTAACTGGGCTCGTACATATAATTCGCATAGCTACCAAGCTACATGTTGTCCCAAGGTTCCTGCACATAGGTGCTAACCAGACACGTCTTGGCACAGTATAGACCGTACAAGAAAGCAGTAAGTGGCCCAATGACTCCTTCCCCGTCCCACAAGCTGGGTAGATGTTGCTACCTCCATGACCCCATTTTGCAGTCAAAGTTCTTATAGGAAGTCACCAGCTCTTAATTGAAATAAAAGCTTCCCATCACCTGGCTTCGAGATGGTGTCCCAATATCTTTCCAAGGCTGGATACATTTTAGCCTCAAGGTAGTACATAGACATGGACCCAATGCTAGGAGTACTTAGGACTTTGTTGGCAGCATTTTCCCAAAAAATGTTTTTTAAGACTAGCTTTGAGGGGAATAATGCGCCAGCAGGGTCCAACCATAAAGAACTCAACCCAAGCTCAAATAATATGGCTTTCAATGAATTAAGCCAACTTATTTTATGGAAGCCATCAGCCTTGATGATGTCCAAAAAACCTGTGGCGTAATGTGAGAGCTCGGGAGTAGTCCAGAGTCTGCGCCAATACAAAATTGGGCGTAGTCTGGCTGAATCCTTGATTTGTTTTCTTCCGAGGTCATATCGCAGGGGTAACAGCGGAGTACTTTTAGGTGTACCAGTCAATGCCCGTAGAAATTTGTTTTCTGAGGCTTGCAAAGCATTAAGATTTTCGAAGCCCCACATTTCTGCACCGTACAATGCAGACCCAATAGCCTTTGCTTCGTAGCCTAATAGGTCTGGTTTAACAGGTTTAGTTAAGGATTTCCTGTGCTCTGAATTGATGGCACCCGCTATTTGCTTATGCCGCAATGTAGCAATATTTAAGTGCTGGCTCCACCTGTTATCAGAAATTTGGATACCCAGATATGTGAATGAGTTGACTAACTCTAGAGGCCGACCGCTCATCATGATTTTAGATTTGAAGCTGCGGTGCGGCTTAAAAACCACGAGTTTAGTTTTGGTGGTATTCACCTCAAGTCCATGTTCCCCACAAAAATTCTTAAAAATCAACAGAGCACGCTGCAAGCCACTAGGGGTTGTTGATAAAACTAGCGTGTCATCCGCAAACATTAGTATGGGGATTTTTAGGCCTGAGAGGGAAGGAGCGTCAACAGTTGCGGGTACCAATCTGGAGACAACACCATTTATAAACAATGTAAACAAAGTAGGGGCCATTGAACACCCTTGTCTGACTCCTCGTTCGACACGGAAATCAGCTGTAACCATCCCGTGGCCGCCCCATTGGATTTTAGCGAAATTAGATTTGTGGAGACGCATTATCATTGTTAGTAATTCTTTCGGGACCCCCAAACTATGCAAGACTTGCCACAGTTTGGCCCGGGGGAGCAGGTCGAAGGCAGCCCGCAGATCGACAAATGCCACATACAGGCTGCCCCCCCCCCCCCCTAGCACCACGGTCTTCCACTGTAGCAATTGGAAGCGGAACACTTGGTCAACCGTACTGGTTGCCCTTCTAAATCCTGCTTGGAAAGGAGATAGAATGTTATTATCTTCTGCCCAATCAAGAAGCCTATTAACCACCACGCGCCCGACAATTTTTTGAACAGTGTCAATAAGGCTAATAGGCATATAGTTACAAGGCTGGGAACGGTCCCCCTTTTTGTACACTGGGATGATCACTGCACCTCTCCATGAATCGGGGACATCCGCTCCCTGAGCAATAGAATTAATAAGCAAATAAATATAGTTGCACCAGCGTTCTCTATCATTTAAATAGATGTCAGCGGGTACTCCATCTGAACCGGGGGCTCGCCCTCGCTTTACTGCGCTAATAGCAGACATAATCTCTTTAAGAGTGAAGAGACAGTCTTCAGAAAACGTCATGGTGAAACAATCCTCATCTGCGCCTAAGGTGTTAAGAGTATATTGTGAGCTAAAGAATTCTACCCATTCCTCTTGTGATACATTGTTGTTTGGAGACTCTTCAGCTTTCTCAGAACCCCATTTTACAATATTCCAAAATGCTCTGAGTCCTTCCTGTCGCTGGCCTTCTTCAATTTGCACCAGTGCTGCTCATCCCACTCCCTCTTGGCTTTAGCTATACATGCTTTATATTCCTTTCTTGCAAGACTAATAAGTACACAATCTCTCCTCTTAATTGCCTGTCCGAGGGCGAGCCTTGCCTTCCTACAGTCAGTATTGTACCATCTTGCATCCTTACAGGCCTTAGCCCCCTTTCTCTTGTCAGGTTTAAGAAAGTGCTCCTTGATCTTGGCGAAAAGTGTATCGTGAATTTTAACCACGTCCCCCAAGCCAGAAGCAGAGGCACTAATCAGTTCCATGGCCAGTATGGCTTGGTCAGTTTCTTTGTTGATAGTATCTATAGCCTGTTGATTGTGAACTAGAGTATCCCATCTTAACCTGCGCATGTTATTCTCAGGGATGATCAGCGGTGGAACATGGTCATTCGTACAGGTAGAATTTGTCTCTGCAGACCACCATTTATGAGTCACACTTAGGGGGTTGTGGTCACTCTCTGGTCTCATGGTAACCTCCATGTCGCAGAGGGTAGGCCACAAAGGCAGACTACAGATTACATAATCAATTCTACTTTTATGCCTCCCATTGTCAAAAGTTAGAGCCATTTTTATCCCTCCTTGTTCTTCCATTCACGGCTCTCAGACCCTTTTCAAGGCACATTGCGTTAATAGCTATTATGTCCTCAGTCCAGCGAGAAACTGGTTTCAGTTGTAGTTCTGGGATACCCCAAAGAGAGTCCTCTTCAGCTCCAGTATAGGCCTCTCCCACGACCAAGGGCTCAAACATCCGGTTAAGGTCACCTGCTATAACAATGTTGTTCTCGTGGGAGTGTTCATCGAGGAAGTTTTCCAAGGCTGTTAGAACTTCGGATCGACCACCTTTAGCACTCCTAACATATATGTTATAAATATCAAGTGCCCCAAGAGTGTCCGTGGTTAGCCTAATCAACTGTATATCGCTGTGGCTAATAGCTATATTTTTGACTGAGAGGTTTAGCGCCTGTCGAACCCAGATAGTAAGCCCCCCCATAGGTCTGCCTTTCGCACCCTTTACAGCTGGCACCGAAAAATTCAAATAACCTAGTAAAAAAAAACAGGTTCGCATGCCCAAGTCTCCTGAAATATGCAGATATCATATTGAGTGACAAAACCAAGCCAGTCCCCACAATCTAGCTTTGAAGTCAAACCAGCTAAATTCCAGGAGATTAAATTAGCAGACCTGGGCACATGTCCCTCTAGTACATCGGGTGGAAGATTCTTTATACAGTTCTCACCTACTACTGGGACAACTAAGTTGTTCAACAAATCGTTATTAAGGCAGCTATCATCCTGGGGAGGCAAACTAGATATGATTTGTTCCACACTGGTCGGGGGTGCAACATTGTTACCCTTGGGGAGTCAGTCACAATCATTTAGATTGGAAAGAGCTGAGTACCTGTTTTCCAGATTTAGACCCCACTCTGTCGGCTGCACTTCCCTCCGCCCTTTCGTTGAGACTACATTCCACTTCGTCTTTAGCATAGTTTTATTAGAAACCCTCCCACTTCGCGGATAGAAGAAATCTAAGGTGAGTGGAATAATTTCGGTAGATCTTCGCTGTGGGGGTAAGAGGTTGGGCAAGATATTTGTCAGAACCTCAGGGTCAGAGAAATGTAAAATATCACAATCACCCCGAAACCTCTTAACAACACTATTTCCTATCCACTTCACTCTCCTGGCCTTTACTAGTTCTTCGGCCAGCTGATGCTTACCCCAGGGAGTTATTAACATATTATTGGTCAACCAATATAGGGCTTTAGACAACAGGGATGAGGTAGATTCTTCCTGCCCAGGCGCCAGGAGAGGAACGTTGGCTAGAACCAAAACCAAGGGAGAAGCCTCAACTATCAACTCCACCGAGTCGTTTGCAGGTTCTGAAGCAGGGGGTACAATGGGAGGAACATCATTCACCTGCACACCGTTCGATGTGGATACCTGGGGAGCCACCAAATAATCGGTAGATGGGGGAGCCCCACCACCCACCGGAATGGAGGAGGACCTCTTTTGCTCAACACTGCTGATAATTGCTTCAGGTAATTTACCAACTTCAGCTAAGGTGTGGTTCAATAGATCCCCTAGACGATTGACCTCTTTAGTTAGTTTCTCTATTTTGCCAATCAACGGCTTGACAATTCCCTGCACCGTGATATCTATCATGTCCAACAGTGTCATAAGTTGTCCACTAGATATAGACTTACAGGCGTCATCTAGAGATCCATCTTCCTCCACCAAGGTTTTATTAGGAGGGGATGTGATCTTTTTCCGACTTGATCTTAGCCCACCACGCTTAGGCTGGGTCCTTCTAGCTCCTCTAGTAGTGCGAGGTGCAGGCACTGGAGTAGGTGCTTTGTCCTGAACTAGGTGTTGATCGACCTCCTCCTCATTTTCGCTGTCTGACTCAACATAGACTGATTGAGTAATTGTAGTATTGTCCGCGTGGTCAGAAACAGCAACAGGAGCACTACAGGAGCTATGTGGCTCTGGGGATTGGGCAGGGGTTGGTATCGGCGATGTTGGTGTGATTGGGTTAGGTGATGTGCACAGGCCAAGTGAAGATCTCCTATCGTTGTTAATTTTTGCAACTACCTGGAGGAGATAGTTGTCCATAGTATTCTTAGCAGGAGATGGCTTTTTTCCTGACATGGCGCAACGTAGAGCGGTAAACAAAACCCTCACAGAAGCGAGAAGTATGAAGCAATATTCTTAAAGCCGCAGAGCAACTCAGCCGCACCAGGTCAAGTGCAATAACACTAGATAGCGCAAGTTAACCCCAAGCTATAACAGTTGCTCACCTCCAGAGCTGGAAACGGGCAGAGTTCCTGGCCCAGCCCAGACTCTGCCTGTCTCGGACTGACTTAGACTGTCCGCCCTTAGTCCGGCCTTCGTCCCGGGCCTCGTTCCGCACGCGTTCCGCTACACGTAGGGCCCTAGTTTGTACTTGTAGACCTCGGTGATTGAGGGGGCGTGGCCGCTGCGGGAAGAGGCTACAGCTGTTCCCAAGCCTCACCGTCCTGCAGCGGTGGGTCAACAATCAGCGTCTTGGTGCACTCTGGGAAAGTGAGTGCAGCGCTAGTAATGGCCCAAGAAAAGCCCCAGTCACGGCAATCCAGACAAGCTCCTGCTCGCCTACAGCTCCCAAACAGCAGGTATCAGCACGGCGCGGTCGTTGAGTGGCACCTCCTTACTTGATTTTAGTACAGGATTGGCATCGGGAGATCCAGGCAGCAGAACGACCAAATATATTGTCAATGGCTGCTTCTTAGTCCAGGGGAAGTTCAATTGGAAAAGGAAGCACTCCGTTTCCCAGGGAGTACAAAAAACAGGTTCAGGAGGAAAAAGCCACTCACTAGGCATAAAAAACCCCCTAGAGTAAGTTTCTTAAATTAAATAAAGGGACCAGGAACGACCAGAGACTCCAAACACGGCGTCTGACATCGACCGTGCTCCTCGGTATCCTCAGCGCGTCGATAACGACCAAGCAGCAGACAATGACGTGGACCGGCAACACAAGATGCAGAAAGAAGGTAGACACTGGACGAAAGTTCAATAACCTCCAGTCCACCCCCGGGGCTTGACTGCTAACGGCAACGCTGGTGGCAACGCTTGCTCACAGCTGCAGGCGTTCTCCACGCACAACACGGCCTCACCACACAAGTGTTATGAAAATAAACAGTATATTTATTTAGATCACAACAGCCCTGTACTCTTTATGAGGACAGGGTACTAAGCACACAACAAAACTCTTACGAAAATACTTCAAGTTGCACAATTTACACAAATGCCCGAGGGGCACGGAAAACCATATACTACAAAAGTGGAATGCGAAATTACTAGCAGGTAAGTACTGGACTAATAGGCTTTGGAATCGCTAGGACTACGTTACTGAACCTTCAGATTACTAGTAGGAGGCCTAGGGGACTCGGGTGCAGAGTGTGCACTCTCACGCGGGATGCGAGACAAAGTCTATGGAGGCAAGTAAAAGCAAAGTTAAGGATATCGGACGAATCCGACTTGTTAGGCTGAAAACGAAAAAGGATCTGGACCCTTGGATAGTGAGGCTATGCTGGGGCACCAAAATGCCGAATTGGCGAGGGGTTAGTATTCCAATTCGTATGACACCTTACTCGACATGTTTTGATAAAGCGATACCAAAGATAGCATTAACCGCAAGGATTATAATGCACTTAAGAGTATATGGTATGCGTTATCATGGAACAGCTATTAGGACTTAGTTCCGCAAGCTGCAAACGGGCTCAGCTCATGCCAGAGCACCATCTCACACGATTCCAAGCACTCTGCCTTCAGGATTGTCAAGGCCTGCCATAGGAGTGACTGATAGGAATCTGTGTCCCCATTTTAGGGTTAGATATAGGTATACTATATCTAAAGCAAAGGGTGATTACACCACCTTGCCCCAGCTGTCGTGCAGCCAGTTGTGTCAGATTTAGATGGCCAGCCAGGGGTGGCATAATACATGCTTCAGCCCCTGGTAGGCCCTGGGTACAACTATGCCCTGAGTTGCAGGGTCTGATAAGGTGGCCCAGTACCAATTGGTAAATGCACCTAGGGTACACGTTGTAATTTAGTGAGAACAGCTAGGCTGTGGGTCTGATTAGCAGGCCCACAGCCAGAGAAAGTCGTAAACCAGTGAAACAAAAGCAAAAAATCTGGGGTGATCATAGGATTGCAGACCCTACTCTCCTACAACACTCAAACAAGGAGCCCTAAGTTGCATAAAAGAAAGGAAACCCTACAATGTGGACTGGTCAATGTTAGGTCGATGGGCAAGCATGCCCAACACATCTTTGACCTAATCTCAGAAAAAGAGCTTGAACAACCAGTCGTCATCAGAACTGCACGACTTCTATCCAGCACGACCGCCGAGGGATCCTTGTGTGAGTGCTTTGGGGTCCGAGAAGCCCCAACCCTGAGTAGCTCCAGCACCCCAGCATCCACCAGATCTGCGTGGGGCCCTTCTGCTTTTTGCTGCTCACCGCATTGTCTGGCTACTAGCCCGCTGGCTTGTGGCCCTCCCGACGACCGACGACATCACCACTGCTAGTCTGGTTGCCCCAGACTGGCCCTTGCTCCCTCCCAAAAGAGGAGCACCCCGGACCCTCCTGGTCCACTCCAGACGCCATTTTAGGTCCACCGCGTGGGCTTGAATTTGCCAAGACTTGTTGCCCCAATCCTGGGTCCGGCGACGTCGACGGCAGCAACAATCGTGGGACAGCTCGCACCTCCATCCTGGTCGCCGACAATGCCTCCTGGTCCGTGAGACTGCAGAGCCCAGCGTCGCCCACTCACCTGGTCGAGGTGACTCCATCCGGTGCCATCCTGGTGCCCATCTAATCACTGGCTAGTGATTCAGAACTTGGTCCCCTCTGCTTACAGGTGTCTTCCATCTTCGATACAGGCTTGGATCCACCGAAGAATCTTCACTGGTCGCCTGCCAGCAACAACTTCTTTCAGGCTCCATAGACTGCAACGAGGATTCCAGACGTCTTTTCAGACCTATGCAGCCGCAGCCCCTGGGCTAGGTAACTTCGTCATTTCGGTGCCCCAGCATAGCCTCACTATCCAAGGGTCCAGATACTTTTTCGTTTTCAGCCTAACTAGTCGGATTCGTCCGATATCCTTAACTTTGCTTTTACTAGCCTCCATAGACTTTGTCCCGCATCCCGCGTGAGAGTGCACACTCTGCACCCGAGTCCCCTAGGCCTCCTGCTAGTAATCTGAAGGTTCAGTAGTCAAGTCCTAGCGAGTCCAAAGCCTATTAGTCCAGTACTTACCTGCTAGTAATTTCGCATTCCACTTTTGTAGTATATGGTTTTTCGTGCCCCTCTGGCATTTCTGTAAATTGTGCAACTTAAAGTATTTTCGTAAGAGTTTTGTTGTGTGCTTAGTACCCTGTCCTCATAAAGAGTACAGGGCTGTTGTGATCTAAATAAATACACTGTTTATTTTCATAACACTCGTGTGGTGTCCTTTCACTTGGTGTTCAAGGGGTATATGTGATGGTATAACAGCTGGCTTAACACGCCCTCTAGAGTCTAGCCTAAAGACTGCTCTTGTCCATGCTACTAGGATAGCTGGTCTATCGGTTGACTTATAACCAATCATCAATAAGGGTTGTTTGGACTGATACATAGTGATCACTAGAATAGTGAGCACTGCATATCAGGGCAACTTCTCACATTGGTGAGCAGCGGTTGGGATTTGAGCTTGCTGTTTTACCACACGTATCCTAAGAATATCCTTGTGAAAGATCACATAAGTATAAGGTACATATAACTTAGCTTAGAATACTCTGAGTTCTACTGAACCAGCTGTTGTAGTTTACCAGGGCCTAGCACACCCTGACTACAACTCTTAGCAAGGGATCAGTAGGCAAACAAATAGTGTAGGTAGGTGCATCACTTACACCACACTAGAAGCATGTCTAACCACGGAGAGTCTTCAGAGACCCCTCTTGTGGTTGTGGACCCTCCACAGGTCCCTTCCAGATATGCTGCTCTTAGCTTCCAGGAGATGAGACAAATCTGTACATCCAGGAAGCTAAAACAGGGTTCAAACCCTACCATTCCTTTTCTGATTGGTCTCTTAGAGACTTATGATGCCAGGAGGTCTGCCAACACAGATCCTCCTCATCCAGATGGGAATCTGCCCCCCTTAGAGGGACCCTTTACTAACCCTGACCACCCCCTCCAGGCAGCAGATGATGCTGAGGAGGAGGAGGAAGAGGATTTATCAGAGGATGAGGCAGACAAAGGTCAGGTAGAAGTCAGTAGACTCACTAGGACCAACTTAAGTAGGCACGAGAATGGATTTGGGGGACCCCCAGGGCCACTCTCAGGCAGACTTAACATTGGGAATGGACGAGTTAGGTCTCTATCTAGAGGCTCTAACAGATCCATTCAAACCAATGGCTCTCAGACCTCTTCTCATAGAGGGATGTCATCCCCTAAGAGAAGGGAGCATGAAGCTAAGATGAGGGAAGCCAATCTGAGGATTGAAAGGGAAGAACTTGTCCTGGCCAAAGAGAGGCTTGCCTTTGCTAGAGAGCAAAAGTTAAGTGGGTTAGATCTCACTGGTGGCAGCATTCTCCCAAGAGAAAAAAAGACAGGAGTTTAGACACTAGACACCTGAGTAAGATAGTGCCCCCCTTTAAACAAGGGGATGATATCCACAAATGGATGACTGCTTTTGAGAGGGCTTGCACTGTACAGTGTGTCCCCTAGAGTCAGTGGGCAGCTATCTTGTGGCTCTCCTTTGAAGGTAAAGGTAGAGACAAGCTCCTCACTACTAGAGCTGAGGATGCTAACAATTACCAAGTCCTGAAAAGTACACTGATAGATGGATTTGGCCTAACCACTGAGCAGTACAGGTTGCTGTTCAGGGATACCCAGAAAACTCAGTCTCAGGATTGGTCTGACTTTGTGGATTGTGCCACTAAGGCTTTGGAGGGCTGATCGCTGGGCAGTAAGGTTACTGATTATACAGGATTGTACAATCTGATCATGAGGGAACAGATTTTAAACAATTGTCAGAACCAGTTGTTGCATCAGCACCTTGTGGACTCAGATCTGACCTCTCCCCAAGAATTGGGAAAGAAGGCAGACAGATGGGTCAGAACAAGGGTTAAGCAGAACCAGGGCCAGAACCAGGGTGGTCAGAAGAAAGCAGACCAGAAGGGTAAAGACACTAAAGGTGAACAAAATGGCCAGAAGTCTTCAACAGGTCCCCAACAACCCAAAGAGGTGGGGGTCAGGCTTCCCAGAAGAAGAAGAATCAAGAAGGCCAGTCTAAAAGGTGGTGCCAATACTGTAAAAGTAAAACTCACTGGTTTAGTGAGTGCACCAAGAAACGAGGGCAAACTCCTGCCACTGCAGCCCCTAAGGCAACTGCACCCCCTAGTACAGCAAGCAGTGGTAGTGCACCTCCCAAGGGATTAGTTGGGTTAACCTTGGGTTGTGAGGGGTATGACAACTTAGTTGGCACACTCACTCAGGCTGTCCTTGTCCGTACAGGGGGTGTGGATATATCCCCTGATGTCAGTCCCAATACTTTGGGCAAATACAGGCAGACACCTTTGACAAATGGCAAATAGGCTCAGGCCTATAGGGACACTTGTGCCAGTGTCACCATGGTGACACCTAACTTTGTGGACCCTGGACAGATCATGCCAGGTACAGATTTCCTGGTGACCAATGCCAGCAACGTCACTACCAGTCATAGTATGGCGATTGTTGCTTTCTCCTGGGGAGGGGTAAATGGCCAAAAGAAGGTTGTAGTTAGTTCAGACCTCCCAGTGGATTGTTTGTTGGGCAATGATTTGGAGTCATCACAATGGTCAGAAGTGGAGCAGAGGACTCACATGGAGATGTTAGGCTTGCCAGCACATGTGCTTGCTGTGACTAGGCCACAGGCCAGAAGATGCCCCACTGAACAGGTTCTGGATCCTGGAACAATGGACCAGACACCTTCCAAGAAGAAGAGCAGTAGGGTTAAGGCATTGCCTTCCCCCTTGCCCCAGGTTGAGGATCAAGTCTCAGAGGAGGCTGACCTCAAAGAGCTGAGGGAAACTGAGCCTAAAGAGCTTGAACCTGATCAGGTTGAGTTTCTGGGTTCAGGGGGCCCCTCCAGAGAAGACCTGGGGAAGGAACAGTTAGCCTGCCCTTCTCTTGAACCCCTCAGACAGCAAGCTGCTGCTGAGGCTGCAGGGAACGCCACAGGTGCCCACAAGGTATACTGGGAAGATGGACTCCTGTACTCTGAGTCAAGAGACCCCAAGCCTGGTGCAACCAGGAGGCTGGTCATCCCCTTGTCTCTGAGAGGTTTCCTTCTCACCTTGGCCCATGAGATTCCCCTTGCAGGTCACGTAGGCCAGAACAAGACTTGACAGAATTGTCTCACACTTTCACTGGCCTCATATGAATGAAGACGAGTTTTGTCGCTCCTGTGTCACTTGCCAAGCCAGTGGTAAGTCAGGTGGCACAACAAAGGCCCCCCTTATACCAATGCCTGTGGTGGGGGTGCCCTTTGAAAGAGTGGGGATTGACATTGTTGGTCCAATGGAACCCCAGACAGCATCAGGGCACAAGTTTATACTGGTGGTGGTGGACCATGCCACCAGGTATCCTGAAGCTATTCCCCTTAGGACCACTACAGCACCTGTTGTGACAAGAGCCCTAGATGGAGTGTTCTCCAGAGTGGGCTTCCCTAAGGAGGTTGTCTCCGACAGAGGTGCAAACTTCATGTCAAGCTACTTAACTGCTATGTGGAAGGATTGTGGTGTCAACTACAAGTTCACTACACCCTATCATCCACAATGCAATGGGCTTGTTGAAAGGTTCAACAGGACCCTAAAAGGGATGATTCATGGACTACCTGAAAAGCTCAGGCGTAGATGGGATGTCCTGATTCCCTGCCTTTTGTTTGCTTACAGAGAGGTCCCACAGAAGGGGGTTGGCTTCAGCCCTTTTGAACTTCTGTATGGGCATCCTGTGAGAGGACCCCTGTGTTTGGTGAAGGAAGGATGGGAGAGACCTCTCAAAAAGCCTGCAACCAACATAGTGGACTATGTACTTGGTCTCCGCTCCAGGATGGCTGAGTATATGGAAAAGGCTTCTAAAAACCTTGAGGCAAGCCAAGAACTCCAAAAAGCTTGGCATGACCAAAAGGCTGTCCTGACTGTGTACAAGCCTGGACAGAAGGTGTGGGTGTTGGAGCCAGTGGCCCCAGCAGCACTCAAAGACAAATGGTCTGGGCCCCCCCACAATCCTTGAGCAAAAGGGAGAGGTCACCTACCTGGTGGACCTTGGAACTCCCAGAAGCCCCCACAGGGTGCTTCATGTGAACAGGCTCAAAGCATATGTTAACAGGAAGGACATGAGTTTGCTCATGGCCACAGATGAGGGACAGGAGGAGGAGAGTGACCCTCTTCCAGACCTGCTCATTCAGAATCCTGATGATGGATCAGTAGATGGTGTTGTCTTTTGTGGCAGCCTCTCTGACCATCAACAGAAGGATTGTAAACAGGTTCTTCAATCCTTCAGACATATGTTCTCTCTGCCACCCAGTCAAACCAATTGGTGTACCCATGAGGTTGACACTGGTGACAGCCTGCCAGTCAAGAGTAAAATCTACAGGCAGCCTGATCATGTTAGAGACTGCATCAAGACAGAGGTGCAGAAAATGTTGGAGTTGGGAGTCATTGAGCCCTCAGATAGCCCTTGGGCTAGTCCACTAGTTCTAGTGCCAAAGCCTCACACCCAGGGTGGTAAGAAAGAGATGAGGTTGTGCGTAGACTACAGAGGCCTCAATGCAGTCACTAAGACTGATGCCCACCCAATACCAAGGGCAGATGAGCTTATAGATAGATTGGCTTCTGCCAACTACTTAAGTACATTTGACCTGACAGCTGGGTATTGGCAAATCAGGTTGTAGGAAGGTACATCCTGACTATGGTTGCCCCCAACTTTTTGCCCTGTGTTTTAGCTGGTTTTGGACATAGTCGACCTGGGACCCTGCCAATCAGGACCCCAGGCCTACTGCTCTCTCTTTAAAATGGATTCCATGTACCCTAGGTACATTTCCAATTGGTACTGGGCCACCCTATCAGACCCTGTAACTCAGGGCATAGGTGTACCCAGGGCTGCCAGGGGCTGCAGCATGTATTATGCCACCCCTGGCTGGCCTCCTAAATTTGACACAACTGGCTGCATGACAGCTGGGGCAAAGTCGTGTAATCACCCTTTGCTGTAGGTGTAGTATACCTATACCTAACCCTAAAATGGACACACAGATTCCTATCAGTCACTCCTATGGCAGGCCTTGACAATCCTGAAGGCAGAGTGCTTGGAATCGTGTGAGATGGTGCTCTGGCACGAGCTGAGCCTGTCTGCAGCTTGCGGAATCAAGTCCTAATAGCTGTTCCATGATATCGCATACCATATACTCTTAAGTGCATTATAATCCTCGCGGTTAAATGCTATCTTTGGTATTGCTTTATCAAAACATGTCGAGTAAGGTGTCATACGAATTGGAATACTAACCCCTCGCCAATTCTGGCGACGGGGTTAGCATTCCACCCTTCTAGAGGGACACGACATGTATGTAACTGTGAACCCCGGTTAAAGTTAACTGAAGCCTCAGCTCCACAAAATGGATGCTGCCACCACAGACACGAGTCTGACCCCCTGCAGCTGGGAGTCCTTCCAGTGAGGGGAGCCTGGACAAAGGGTTTCCTGTCAGGGGCGGTGCTAGCACCGTCCCAGACATGGTTTTGTGTATCCTGGGTAGGCAGGGCTTTACAGGAAGGTGACTGCTGAGTGGCACCCCGGTGCTCACTACGCATAGGCCGGTCTGAACCAGTTCCAGGGGCACACCAGCCCCTGGCCTGGGGAAGTCCGGCATGGCTGAGGGGTGTAACCACCCCCCACCTAGTCCCACCCATAGGCAGGACCTAGTCACCGGGTCAGCCCCCTTTTTTAGTATAAAGATGGGAGCGGGCCCCCTGTTAAAATTAGATCATCTTTGGAATCAAGATACCACTTTCTTCGAAAGGACTTCACGATTTCTTCTTCAAGATTCTCCCTTGTGGCTAAGGAGTAGTCACCCTGCATCCGCAGGCACCATCCTAAAGAACACTGCGGTCTGCTGCAAGTCCTTCATCACGAATCCGACGACCCAGCTCGACGAGACCCGGCTTCCCTGGCACCTCTGACCTCTACTCACCTCTACAGCCCAGCTGAGAACCGTGAGTGCGACGAGACCTCAAGGGACCGACGATCGCCAAGACTGCACGACATCTTTACTGCAAGCCCACCGTGTCCTCCACTGGTGAGTGCTTTGGGGTCCGAGAAGCCCCGACCCTGCGCAGCTCCAGCACCCAAGATCAGCCCCCCTGCATCTCCACGATCTGCGTGGGGCCCTTCTGCTGTTTGCTGTGCACCGCGTTGTTTGGCTACTAGCCGGCTGGCTTGTGGCCCTCTGAACGACGCCCAAACGACTTCACGACTGCTGGTCTGGTTGCTCCAGGCTGGCCTTTGCTTCCTTCTTCAAGAGAGGCACCCCGGACCCTCCTGGTCCACTCCAGACGCCATTTTAGGTCCACCGCGTGGGCTTGAATTTGCCAAGGCTTTGTTGCCCAATCCTGGGTCCAGCGACGCCGACAGCTTCTATCTTCGTGGGACAGCTCGATCCTCCATCCTGGTCGCCGACAACGCCTCCTGGTCCGTGAGATCTTCGAGTCAAGCGTCACCCACTCACCTAGTCGAGGTGGCTACCATCCGGTGCCCTCCTGGTGCCCACTGACTACTGGCTAGTAGTCTCGAACTTGGTCCCCTCTGCTTTCAGGTGTCATCTATCTTCAAGATCCAGGCTTGGATCCGACTGAACTTTCTTCACTGGTCACCGGCCAGCATCTTTTCTTCCGGCTCCTGGTCCGTCTACGAGGATTCCCGACGTCTTTTCAGACCTATGCAGCTACAGCCCCTGGGCTAGGTAACTTCGGCATTTCGGTGCCCCAGCATAGCCTCACTATCCAAGGGTCAGAATCTACTTTCGTTTTCTCCCTACCAGGTCGGGTTCGCCCGAGAACACTAACTTTCTAATTCCTAGCTACCATAGACTTTTGTCCCGCATCTCGCGTGAGAGTGCACACACTGCACCCGAGTCCCCTAGGCCTCCTAGACATAATCTAACGATTCCCTAGTCAAGTCCTAGCGATTCCAAAAGCTATTAGTACTGTACTTACCTGCTAGGAATTTCGCATTCCACTTTCAGAGTATATGGTTTTCCGTGCCCCTCGGGCATTTGTATATACTGTGCTAACTTAAGTATTTTTGTAAGAGTTTTGGTTTGTGCTTAGTACCCTGTCCTCATAAAGAGTACAGGGCTGTTGTGATCTTTAAATAAATAACTGTTTATTTTCATAACACTTGTGTGGTGTCCTTTCACTTGGTATTCAAGGGGTATATGTGTGGTAAACAGCTGGCTTAACGCGCCCTCTCGAGTCTTTAGCCTTAGACTGCTCGTATCCACGCTACTAGGATAGCTGGTCTATAAGGTTGACTTACAACCAATCATCAATAAGGGTTGCTGGACTGATACATAGTGTTCACTAGAATAGTGAGCACTGCATATCAGGCCACCTTCTCACATTGGTGAGCAGCGGTTGGGATTTGAGCTTGCTGTTGTTTTACCACACGTATCCTAAGAATATCTTGTTGAAAGATCACATAAGTACTGTTAGGTACATATAACTAAAGCTTAGAATACTCTGAGTTCTACTGAACCAGCTGTTGTAGCTCCTCAAGGCTTAGCACACCTTGGCTACAACTCTAGCAAGGGACCAGTAGGTAACACATAGTGTAGGTAGGTGCATCACTTACACCACACTAGAAGCAGTATGTCGGTCACAGGAGGAAACACTGAGTCTCCCCTCGTGTCAGTTGACCCTCCACAGGTCATCCCTTCAAAATATACTGCTCTTAGCTTCCATGAGATGAGACAAGTGTGTACTCTCAGGAAACTAAAACAGGGGTCTAACCCCACCACTTCCTTTCTGATTGGTCTCTTAGAGGCTTATGATGCCAGTAGGGCTGGTAACCCAGACCCTTCTAATCCAGATGGAAGTTTGCCCTCCTTACAGGGTCCCTTTGATATCCATCCCCTCATTGAGGCAGATGATGCTGAGGAGGAGAATGAGTTGTCTGGGGATGAGGCAGATAAGGGACAGCTAGAAGTCAGTAGACTAAGCAGGTCCAACTTAAGCAGACATGAGCTTGGTACTGGGGGACCCCTGGGCCCACTCTCAGGTCAGCTTAACATTGGGAATGGACGAGTTAGGTCTCTCTCAAGAGGCTCTAGCAGATCCTTTCGAACCAATGGCTCTCTCAACTCTTCTCACAGAGGAATGTCTTCCCCTAAGAGGAGAGTGTATGAAGCTGAAGAAAGGGCAGTCAAACTGAGGATTGAAAGGGAAGAACTTGCCCTGGCCAAAGAGAGACTTGCCCTTGCTAGAGAGCAAGAATTATGTGGGCTAGTTCCCACTGGTGGCAGCAATAAACCTAGCAATAGGGAAAGGAGTTTTGATAAAAAGCACCTGAATAAGATAGTGCCCCCCTTTAGGGAAGGGGATGACATCCACAAATGGATTACTGCTTTGGAGAGAGCCTGCACTGTGCAGGGTGTTCCCCAAAGTCAGTGGGCAGCTATCTTGTGGCTCTCCTTTGATGGTAAAGGTAGAGATAAGCTCCTCACCACAAGGGTGGAGGATGCTAACAATTACCAAGTCTTGAAAAATGTACTGGTTGATGGGTTTGGTTTAACCACTGAACAATACAGGATGCTGTTCAGAGACACCCAGAAAACTCAGTCTCAAGATTGGACTGACTTTGTTGATTGTGCCACTAAGGCTTTTGAAGGCTGGCTACTGGGTAGTAAGGTTACTGATTTTAAAGGATTGTATAATCTAATTATGAGGGAGCAAATCTTAAATAATTGTCAGAACCAGCTATTACATCAGCACCTGGTAGACTCTGAGTTGACCTCTCCACAGGAATTGGGTAAGAGGGCAGACAAATGGGTCAGAACCAGGGTTAGGCCTAAAAACCAGGGTGGTGACCAGAAAAAGGAATCAACCAAGCCTCAAGAGAAGGGTGGGGATAAATCCACAGAGAAGACTTCCCAAGGGCCCCAAAACTCCAACAAGGGTGGTGGGTCCCAGAACACTCCTTCAGAACAGAAGAAACCTTATTGCCATACCTGTAAACAGGTGGGCCATTACAAAAGTGATGCCAAGTGCCCTAAAAATAGCAATAAGGAAAATATACCCCCAAGTAACACTCCCAGACCTCCTGTTACCACTAGTGGTAATCCCCCAGGTGGTGGGAGTGCCCCCAAGAATGTGGTGGGCATTACTTTGGGCAATCAGGAGGACTATGGCCTAGCCAGGTTCCCTGACCACACTCTTGTCTGTGAGACTGGCATGGGGTTTGCCAACTTCACTACTGGACCCCACATTTTGGGAAAGTATAGACAAGAAGTTTTAGTAAATGGTCAGAAAGTTGAGGCATTCAGAGACACAGGGGCCAGCCTCACCATGGTGAGTGACCATCTGGTCCCCTCTGCTCAACTGACCCCTGGTTTTACTTATCAGGTGACAGACATTCGTGGAGTGAAGAGAAGGCATCCCATGGCAGTAGTCAAGCTCAGTTGGGGTAATGTCACAGGGCCCATGAGAGTGGCAGTGACAGATAACCTACCTGTAGATTGCTTACTGGGGAATGACCTGGAACTCTCAGCATGGGCTGAGGTGGAGCAAGAAACTCACTCCAGGATGATAGGCCTATCCAGACAGGTTAGTGGGGCAGTACTAGCTACAGCCCCAGTCCAAGCACCAGTCCTCCCTGAAAAGGTTGGAAGGGCAGTGGTAGCCACTGCCCAGGCTCAGACAGACTTTCCAGAACAGGATAGGAGGGCTGTGACAGTCACAGCCCAAACACAAACTGAGTGCCCTCCTGAAAAGGTTGGCAAGGTTGAAATGGTCTCAGCCTCTACTCAAACAGATAGTGAGGGTGTGAAGCCTGAAACAATGGATCACTCCACTCAAACAGAGAGCATTGAGGAGGAAGAAAAGTCTTCCCCCTCCCAGACACTAGGTGAGAGCCAGCCTCCTCAGGGAACTGACTCTACCCCTGTTGAAGGAACTGCCCCAGAGGTAGTCAGGCCTAGCCTGGCAGAGCCCCTGATGGCAGTGGAACCTTCCCAGGTGGGACCCAGTCTGGAGCAGGTAACCTGCACCTCTCTACCCTGTCTCAGTCAGCCCAGGGCTGAAGAGATCAGGGAGGCCAGTGGTGGACCCCAAAGGGCCTCCTGTCCAAAAGAACCCCTTAATCAGCAGATTAGGATCACTGAAGCTGGTAAACCTAGCCAAGTGAAAACAGAACAGACTCCTGAGGGATCCCCCTTAAAAGTAGTTAGGGAACTCCCACAGCTGGACACTGTTGGGCACAGCCAAACATGGGGCCTAAAAACCCCAGACCTGACCTGTCCCTCCAGTAAGCCAAACAGAGGGACTCAGCCTCCAGCTTTAGGTAGCCAGAGGCTGACCCTGAGAGCTCAGTGCATCTCAGCTAAAGAAAGAAAGGCACACATGATGAATGGTGATTGGAGGAAGTTGAGCCCAAAGGTAGAGGAGCCTCACTTCAGTACTCCATCCCAGCATCAGCCTTCTTCTTTCCCAAGACACACCAGAGACAGAGATTCCCTATGGTGGAGACCCTCAGATACCCTTAGGGTGAGGGGTTGCCTAGTGGACCATGACACAGGGGGAAACCAAGCCAGAGCTGGTCCTTCCTTATATGGCCACTTAGGTAATAGAGGCTTACCTGGACAAGGATAGCCTTATCTCCTTTCGTTTGGGGGGGGGTTGTGTAGGAAGGTACATCCTGACTATGGTTGCCCCCAACTTTTTGCCCTGTGTTTTAGCTGGTTTTGGACATAGTCGACCTGGGACCCTGCCAATCAGGACCCCAGGCCTACTGCTCTCTCTTTAAAATGGATTCCATGTACCCTAGGTACATTTCCAATTGGTACTGGGCCACCCTATCAGACCCTGTAACTCAGGGCATAGGTGTACCCAGGGCTGCCAGGGGCTGCAGCATGTATTATGCCACCCCTGGCTGGCCTCCTAAATTTGACACAACTGGCTGCATGACAGCTGGGGCAAAGTCGTGTAATCACCCTTTGCTGTAGGTGTAGTATACCTATACCTAACCCTAAAATGGACACACAGATTCCTATCAGTCACTCCTATGGCAGGCCTTGACAATCCTGAAGGCAGAGTGCTTGGAATCGTGTGAGATGGTGCTCTGGCACGAGCTGAGCCTGTCTGCAGCTTGCGGAATCAAGTCCTAATAGCTGTTCCATGATATCGCATACCATATACTCTTAAGTGCATTATAATCCTCGCGGTTAAATGCTATCTTTGGTATTGCTTTATCAAAACATGTCGAGTAAGGTGTCATACGAATTGGAATACTAACCCCTCGCCAATTCTGGCGACGGGGTTAGCATTCCACCCTTCTAGAGGGACACGACATGTATGTAACTGTGAACCCCGGTTAAAGTTAACTGAAGCCTCAGCTCCACAAAATGGATGCTGCCACCACAGACACGAGTCTGACCCCCTGCAGCTGGGAGTCCTTCCAGTGAGGGGAGCCTGGACAAAGGGTTTCCTGTCAGGGGCGGTGCTAGCACCGTCCCAGACATGGTTTTGTGTATCCTGGGTAGGCAGGGCTTTACAGGAAGGTGACTGCTGAGTGGCACCCCGGTGCTCACTACGCATAGGCCGGTCTGAACCAGTTCCAGGGGCACACCAGCCCCTGGCCTGGGGAAGTCCGGCATGGCTGAGGGGTGTAACCACCCCCCACCTAGTCCCACCCATAGGCAGGACCTAGTCACCGGGTCAGCCCCCTTTTTTAGTATAAAGATGGGAGCGGGCCCCCTGTTAAAATTAGATCATCTTTGGAATCAAGATACCACTTTCTTCGAAAGGACTTCACGATTTCTTCTTCAAGATTCTCCCTTGTGGCTAAGGAGTAGTCACCCTGCATCCGCAGGCACCATCCTAAAGAACACTGCGGTCTGCTGCAAGTCCTTCATCACGAATCCGACGACCCAGCTCGACGAGACCCGGCTTCCCTGGCACCTCTGACCTCTACTCACCTCTACAGCCCAGCTGAGAACCGTGAGTGCGACGAGACCTCAAGGGACCGACGATCGCCAAGACTGCACGACATCTTTACTGCAAGCCCACCGTGTCCTCCACTGGTGAGTGCTTTGGGGTCCGAGAAGCCCCGACCCTGCGCAGCTCCAGCACCCAAGATCAGCCCCCCTGCATCTCCACGATCTGCGTGGGGCCCTTCTGCTGTTTGCTGTGCACCGCGTTGTTTGGCTACTAGCCGGCTGGCTTGTGGCCCTCTGAACGACGCCCAAACGACTTCACGACTGCTGGTCTGGTTGCTCCAGGCTGGCCTTTGCTTCCTTCTTCAAGAGAGGCACCCCGGACCCTCCTGGTCCACTCCAGACGCCATTTTAGGTCCACCGCGTGGGCTTGAATTTGCCAAGGCTTTGTTGCCCAATCCTGGGTCCAGCGACGCCGACAGCTTCTATCTTCGTGGGACAGCTCGATCCTCCATCCTGGTCGCCGACAACGCCTCCTGGTCCGTGAGATCTTCGAGTCAAGCGTCACCCACTCACCTAGTCGAGGTGGCTACCATCCGGTGCCCTCCTGGTGCCCACTGACTACTGGCTAGTAGTCTCGAACTTGGTCCCCTCTGCTTTCAGGTGTCATCTATCTTCAAGATCCAGGCTTGGATCCGACTGAACTTTCTTCACTGGTCACCGGCCAGCATCTTTTCTTCCGGCTCCTGGTCCGTCTACGAGGATTCCCGACGTCTTTTCAGACCTATGCAGCTACAGCCCCTGGGCTAGGTAACTTCGGCATTTCGGTGCCCCAGCATAGCCTCACTATCCAAGGGTCAGAATCTACTTTCGTTTTCTCCCTACCAGGTCGGGTTCGCCCGAGAACACTAACTTTCTAATTCCTAGCTACCATAGACTTTTGTCCCGCATCTCGCGTGAGAGTGCACACACTGCACCCGAGTCCCCTAGGCCTCCTAGACATAATCTAACGATTCCCTAGTCAAGTCCTAGCGATTCCAAAAGCTATTAGTACTGTACTTACCTGCTAGGAATTTCGCATTCCACTTTCAGAGTATATGGTTTTCCGTGCCCCTCGGGCATTTGTATATACTGTGCTAACTTAAGTATTTTTGTAAGAGTTTTGGTTTGTGCTTAGTACCCTGTCCTCATAAAGAGTACAGGGCTGTTGTGATCTTTAAATAAATAACTGTTTATTTTCATAACACTTGTGTGGTGTCCTTTCACTTGGTATTCAAGGGGTATATGTGTGGTAAACAGCTGGCTTAACGCGCCCTCTCGAGTCTTTAGCCTTAGACTGCTCGTATCCACGCTACTAGGATAGCTGGTCTATAAGGTTGACTTACAACCAATCATCAATAAGGGTTGCTGGACTGATACATAGTGTTCACTAGAATAGTGAGCACTGCATATCAGGCCACCTTCTCACACAGGTTAGCTGAGGATGCCAAGCCCAAGACATCATTTTCAACCCCTGGTGGACATTATCAATTTGTGGTAATGCCCTTTGGTCTGAAAAATGCACCTGCCACCTTCCAAAGGCTGGTGAATCAAGTTCTCACTGGGCTGGATGACTTCTGTGCAGCATATCTTGATGATATAGCTGTCTTTAGTTCCACCTGGGAGGATCACCTGGTCCACCTGAGGAAAGTGTTAGAGGCTCTGCAGAAAGCAGGTCTCACTATCAAGGCCACAAAGTGCCAGATAGGGCAGACACAGGTTGTATACTTAGGCCACCTTGTAGGTGGAGGCCAAGTTCAGCCACTGGAGAGCAAGATACAATCCATCAGGGATTGGGCTCCTCCAACCACCCAGACTCAGGTTCGAGCTTTCTTGGGCCTGACTGGTTACTACAGAAAGTTTGTCAGAAATTATGGATCAATTGTGACTCCACTTAATGAACTGACAAGTAAAAAGATGCCAAAGAAAATTCAGTGGACAGCAGGCTGTCAAAAAGCATTCGATGACCTAAAGCAGGCCATGTGCACAGCACCTATCCTAAAGAGTCCAGACTACTCCAAACCATTCATTGTCCAAACAGATGCTTCTGAGTTGGGTGTGGGAGCTGGTATATCTCAACTGAATTTTGATGGTCATGACCAGCCCATTGCTTTTATAAGCAGAAGGCTGACCCCCCGAGAGAAAAATTGGTCAGCTATTGAGAGGGAGGCCTTTGCTGTGGTTTGGGCCCTGAAGAAACTGAGGCCATACTTGTTTGGCACTCATTTCAAGATTCAGACCGACCATAAGCCCCTCTTGTGGCTATATCAGATGAAGGGTGAAAACCCCAAACTGCTTAGGTGGTCCATTTCCCTACAGGGGATGGAATTTACAGTGGAGCATAGACCTGGCACTGATCATGGCAATGCAGATGGGCTCTCCAGGTATTTCCACTTAGAGCAAGAAGACTCACCTGGTCAAGGTTAGTTTATTGTCCCAAGGTTTGGGGGAGGGGGGTCATGTAGGAGAGTAGGGTCTGCAATCCTATGATCACCCCAGATTTTTGCTTTTTGCTTCACTGGTTTACGACTTCTCTGGCTGTGGGCCTGCTAATCAGACCCACAGCCTTGCTGTTCTCTCACTAAATCGACACATGTACCTTAGGTGCATTATCCAATTGGTACTGGGCCACCTTATCAGACCCTGTAGCTCAGGGCATAGGTGTACCCAGGGCCTACCAGGGGCTGCAGCATGTATTATGCCACCCCTGGCTAGCCATCTAAATCTGACACAACTGGCTGCACGACAGCTGGGGCAAGGTGGTGTAATCCCCCTTTGCTTTAGATATAGTATATCTATATCTAACCCTAAAATGGACACACAGATTCCTATCAGTCACTCCTATGGCAGGCCTTGACAATCCTGAAGGCAGAGTGCTTGGAATCGTGTGAGATGGTGCTTTGGCATGAGCTGAGCCCGTTTGCAGCTTGCGGAACCAAGTCCTAATAGCTGTTCCATGATAACGCATACCATATACTCTTAAGTGCATTATAATCCTTGCGGTTAAATGCTATCTTTGGTATCGCTTTATCAAAACATGTCGAATAAGGTGTCATACGAATTGGAATACTAACCCCTCGCCAATTCAGGCGACGGGGTTAGCATTCCACCCTTCTAGAGGGACACAACATGTATGTAACTGTGAACCCCGGTTAAAGTTAACTCAAGCCTCAGCATCACAAAATGGATGCTGCCACCACAGACACAAGTCTGACCCCCTGCAGCTGGGAGTCCTTCCAGCAAGGGGAGCTTGGACAAAGGGTTTCCTGTCAGGGGCGGTGCTAGCACCATCCCAGACAGGGTTTTGTGTATCCTGGGTAGGCAGGGCTTTACAGGAAGGTGACTGCTAAGTGGCACCCCGGTGCTCACTATGCATCTGCCGGCTAGAACCAGTTCCAGGGGCACACCAGCCCCTGAGCTGGGGAAAGTCCGGCATGAGAGAGGGGTGTAACCACCCCCCTTCCTGGTCCCACCCCTAGGGCAGGACCTAGTCGCGTACCCACCCCTTTCTTTAGGATAAAGGCAGGAGCGGGGACCCTTCCAAATCCGATCATCTTTGAATCAAGAAACTACTTTCTACGAAAGGAACTCTCGACGACTTCTTAAGATTTCTCCCTTGTGACTAAGGAGTAGTCACCCTGCATCCGCAGGCACCACCTAAGAACTCTGCGGTTTGCTGCACGTCCTTCCTCCGGAATCCGACCGACCAGCACGACGAGACCCGGCTTCCCTGGCACCTCTAACCTCTACCGACCTCTACAGAGAAGCTGAGAACCGTAGGTGCGACGAGACCGAGGGACCGGCCATCATCAGAACTGCACGACTTCTATCCAGCACGACCGCCGAGGGATCCTCTGGTGAGTGCTTTGGGGTCCGAGAAGCCCCGACCCTGAGCAGCTCCAGCACCGAAGTCCAGCCCCCCAGCATCCACGAGATCTGCGTGGGGCCCTTCTGCTTTTTGGCTGCTCACCGCGTTGTCTGGCTACTAGCCCGCTGGCTTGTGGCCTTCCCGACGACGACCGACGACAACACTGCTGGTCTGGTTGCTCCAGACTGGCCCTTGCTCCCTTCCAAAAGAGGAGCGCCCCGGACCCTCCTGGTCCACTCCAGACGCCATTTTAGGTCCACCGCGTGGGCTTGAATTTGCCAAGACTTGTTGCCCCAATCCTGGGTCCAGCGACATCGACAGAATCAACCATCGTGGGACAGCTCGCACCTCCATCCTGGTCGCCGACAACGCCTCCTAGTCCGTGAGACTGCAGAGCCCAGGGTCGCCCACTCACCCGGTCGAGGTGACTACCATCCGGTGCCATCCTGGTGCCCATCTGATCACTGGCTAGTGATTAAGAACTTGGTCCCCTCTGCTTACAGGTGTCTTCCATCTTCGATCCAGGCTTGGATCCACCGAACAATCTTCACTGGTCGCCTGCCAGCAACTCCTTCTTTCAGGCTCCTGGTTCGTCAACGAGGATTCCAGACGTCTTTTCAGACCTATGCAGCTGCAGCCCCTGGGCTAGGTAACTTCGGCAGTTCGGTGCCCCAGCATAGCCTCACTATCCAAGGGTCCAGATCCACTTTCGTTTTCAACCTACCTTATCGGGTTCGCCCGAGAACACCAACTTTGCTTTTACTAGCCTCCATAGACTTTGTCCCGCATCCCGCGTGAGAGTGCACACTCTGCACCCGAGTCCCCTAGGCCTCCTACTAGTAATCTGAAGGTTCAGTAACGTAGTCCTAGCGATTCCAAAGCCTATTAGTCCAGTACTTACCTGCTAGTAATTTCGCATTCCACTTTCATAGTATATGGTTTTCCGTGCCCCTCGGGCATTTGTGTAAATTGTGCAACTTAAAGTATTTTCGTAAGAGTTTTGTTGTGTGCTTAGTACCCTGTCCTCAAAGAGTACAGGGCTGTTGTGATCTAAATAAATACACTGTTTATTTTCATAACACTTGTGTGGTGTCCTTTCACTTGGTGATTAAGGGGTATATGTGATGGTATAACAGCTGGCTTAACACGCCCTTTAGAGTCTAGCCTAAAGATTGCTCTTGTCCATGCTACTAGGATAGCTGGTCTATCGGTTGACTTACAACCAATCAATAAGGGTTGTTTGGACTGATACATAGTGATCACTAGAATAGTGAGCACTGCATATCAGGCCAACTTCTCACAACTCTTCCTCTGCCCTTGATGTTTCCACGATATCCACCCCTGCTTTTATTGTAGGTGGATTGTGTACCTCCTTTATTGTACTGTCTGCTGTGTGGATTGGCCTCTTGAAGGTCCTCTAGTATTGGAGCGACGAAACGAGCCACCCCGAAACTGCTGGGACTGCAGAGCCCCCATAGACTTTGCAGTCTCGGTGTCTTTTTTAATTTTTTTCAAGGGTGGTGTCAACCTCAGGTCCAAATAAGTAGTCCGGGTTAACTGGCTAATTGAGGATAGAAGTTTGTATTTCTGGTTTGAATCCCGAGATTCTTAACCAGGCATGTCTCCTTAACATGACGCTAGTGTTAATGGCCCTGGCTGCAGTGTCAGCTGCGTCTAGCGCGCACTTGATGGAAGCTTTGGTTATAAGCTTTCCTTCTTGGATTAGTAGTTCTGCACCGTCCTTGTACTGATTTGGTAGGTGTTGCAACAGTGTCTCAAGGGTATCATAATGGGACCTGTCATATCTGGCTAAGTGTGCCTGAGTGTTGGCAATGCGCCAGATGTTAGCTGCCTGCGCTGCCACCCTTTTTCCTTAAGTTTCCAGTACTTTCGACTCTTTGTCAGGAGGAGGAGCATCACCTGTAGTCTGGGAGTTTGCTCTCTTACGTGCATTAGAAACAACTAATGAGTCCAATGGCAACTGTCCTCTTATATAAGTAGGGTCCACAGGTGCCGGTCTATATTTCTTTTCAATTCTGGCCCTGGTGGTTTCCTTAAAAATGTCACCAGCATGATTAAGGACCCCTTTTAGCATGGGCAGGGTCTTGACTGTTCTTTCTGAAGTGGAAAAGGTGTCGACCAGAAAGTCTTCCTCCACAGGGTCAGCATGTAGTTGCACGTCATGGTTACTTGCCGCTCATTCAATAAGGGCGTTAAAGGCAGTAGTGTCCTCAGTGGGAGAGGTTTTTACACTGTATACATGTGTGTCAGGGGCAGTCTGCGGATCTTTTGGGTCAGCTGGGTCTGCCCATGGTTGGTTTTGATCATCGGGATCAGTGTCCACATGATAAGTGTCATCCTCATTTTCGTCATCCCCTGCATCCACATCGGAGTATGTGGGTGAAAAAGTCTGAGGTTCTTGTCCATAGGATTGGAGAGGTTCCACAAGAACTGGCGATGTTATTGAATCCCTCTTCTTTTTTAAGGGAATCCTATAAGACTCCATGGGTGTTTCTGGTATGATCCTCCTTTTATATATGGACAGTCTACCAGTTTCCGAGTCGATGAACTGCCTCGACTCCTGTTCTTCAGGCTCCTCTGTAGCCTCCACTTCCAGCGACACTTTTTTAATGGCTCCGATACCTTTCTTTGGTTCGAACATCTTCGGACACACCGTCGGTAGCAACCCGAATGTGATTGGTGTCGATGCGGTCTGAACGTTTCAGACCAGCTTCGGTGTTGGGGCCTTCTTCAGCCCGACCACTGTCACCTTATCTTTGATGCGTTGGAGTGACTCCGACACCTCTTTGGCTATGAATGGGCTCGGCTGCGTCGACTCAACAGGGTCCTTGGAGCCAGTCTTTGTCTTGTCCGCAGGCCTCGACCGAGGATCGAACCCTTCTTTTGGTTCGGGCCTTTTGTGTGTGTAGACTCCCTTCGGTGTCGGCTTCGTCGGTTCGACAGCCTTGACTTTGGTCTTCGGTGCCCCAACCTTTGGTTCGATGGCCTTCTTGAGCTTCTCGGTATCGACGGCCTTTTTCTGTTTCTTCGGCTCCGAGGGGTTTGAGGCCTTGGAGCCGACCAGAGTTAGCTGCACTTTTGGTTTCGGTTTTGGCAGTGATGCTTTCGGTTTTGATGTCTTTGGATCGACCGATGGCGGTTTCGATACCGATGGCTCTTTATATATGTTCGAAGCCGGGCCTTAATGCGGGGCTGTTGAACGAATCTGTAGATCTCGGGTAAGGCCTTGTGGCGATCCCTCGACCTGAGCCTTAGTGAGTGCTTCATCGTCGGCCCCATATAGCCGGTTGGGCCTAGCTCCTCGCCTGAGCTATCTTCTACGGTGTAGGAAGGTACCTCCTGACTATGGTTGCCCCCAACTTTTTGCCCTGTGTTTTAGCTGGTTTTTGACATAGTCGACCTGGGATCCTGCCAATCAGGACCCCAGGCCTACTGCTCTCTCTGTAAAATGGATTCCATGTACCTTAGGTACATTTCCAATTGGTACTGGGCCACCTTATCAGACCCTGTAACTCAGGGCATAGGTGTACCCAGGGCCTACCAGGGGCTGAAGCATGTATTATGCCACCCCTGGCTGGCCTCCTAAATTTGACACAACTGGCTGCATGACAGCTGGGGCAAAGTCGTGTAATCACCCTTTGCTGTAGATATGGTATACCTATATCTAACCCTAAAAATGGACACACAGACTCCTATCAGTCACTCCTATGGCAGGCCTTGACAATCCTGAAGGCAGAGTGCTTGGAATCGTGTGAGATGGTGCTCTGGCATGAGCTGAGCCTGTCTGCAGCTTGCGGAACCAAGTCCTAATAGCTGTTCCATGATATCGCATACCATATACTCTTAAGTGCATTATAATCCTCGCGGTTAAATGCTATCTTTGGTATTGCTTTATCAAAACATGTCGAGTAAGGTGTCATACGAATTGGAATACTAACCCCTCGCCAATTCTGGCGACGGGGTTAGCATTCCACCCTTCTAGAGGGACACGACATGTATGTAACTGTGAACCCCGGTTAAAGTTAAACGAAGCCTCAGCTCCACAAAATGGATGCTGCCACCACAGACACAAGTCTGACCCCCTGCAGCTGGGAGTCCTTCCAGCGAGGGGAGCCTGGACAAAGGGTTTCCTGTCGAGGGCGGTGCTAGCACCGTCCCAGACAGGGTTTTGTGTATCCTGGGTAGGCAGGGCTTTACAGGAAGGTGACTGCTGAGTGGCACCCCGGTGCTCACTACGCATAGGCCGGTCAGAACCAGTTCCAGGGGCACACCAGCCCCTGGCCTGGGGAAAGTCCGGCATGGGAGAGGGGTGTAACCACCCCCCTCCTAGTCCCACCCATAGGCAGGACCGAGTCACCGGGTCAGCCCCCTTTTTTAGTATAAAGATAGGAGCGGGCCCCCTGTTCAAATTAGATCATCTTTGGAATCAAGACACGACTTTCTGCGAAAGGACATCAAGATTTCCTTCTTCATGATTCTCCCTTGTGGCTAAGGAGTAGTCACCCTGCATCCGCAGGCACCATCCTAAGAACACTGCGGTCTGCTGCAAGTCCTTCCTCCGGAATCCGACTGCCCAGCTCGACGAGACCCGGCTTCCCTGGCACCTCTGACCTCTACTCACCTCTACAGCCAAGCTGAGAACTGTGAGTGCGACGAGACCTCGAGGGACCGACGATCGCCAAGACTGCACGACTTCTTTGTAACAAGCCCACCGTGTGCTCCACTGGTGAGTGCTTTGGGGTCCGAGAAGCCCCAACCCTGAGCAGCTCCAGCACCGAAGATCAGCCCTCCAGCATCTCCACGATCTGCGTGGGGCCCTTCTGCTTTTGCGTGCTCACCGCGCTGTGTGGCTACTAGCCGGCTGGCTTGTGGCCTTCACGACGCCCGACGACATCACTGCTGCTGGTCTGGTTGCTCCAGACTGGCCCTTGCTTCCTTGCAACAGAGAAGCACCCCGGACCCTCCTGGTCCACTCCAGACGCCATTTTGAGTCCACCGCGTGGGCTTGAATTTGCCAAGGCTTTGTTGCCCAATCCTGGGTCCAGCGACGCCGACAGCTTCATCCATCGTGGGACAGCTCGCTCCTCCATCCTGGTCGCCGCCAACGCCTCCTGGTCCGTGAGATCTGCGAGCACAGCGTCACCCACTCACCTAGTCGAGGTGACTACCATCCGGTGCCCTCCTGGTGCCACCTGACTACTGGCTAGTAGTCTCGAACTTGGTCCCCTCTGCTTTCAGGTGTCATCTTCCTTCGATCCAGGCTTGGATCCATCGAACTTTCTTCACTGGTCGCCTGCCAGCAACTTCTTTCTTCCAGGCTCCTGGTCCGTCTACGAGGATTCCCAACGTCTTTTGAGACCTATGCAGCTGCAGCCCCTGGGCTAGGTAACTTCGGCATTTCGGTGCCCCAGCATAGCCTCACTATCCAAGGGTCAGAATCCACTTTCGTTTTCCTCCTACCAGGTCGGGTTCGCCCGAGAACACTAACTTTGTCATTACTAGCTACCATAGACTTTGTCCCGCATCACGCGTGAGAGTGTACACTCTGCACCCGAGTCCCCTAGGCCTCCTAGAAGTAATCTGAAGATTCTATAGTCAAGACCTAGCGATTCCAAAGCCTATTAGTACTGTACTTACCTGCTAGTAATTTCGCATTCCACTTTCAGAGTATATGGTTTTCCGTGCCCCTCGGGCATTTGTATATACTGTGCTAACTTAAGTATTTTCGTAAGAGTTTTGTTTTGTGCTTAGTACCCTGTCTTCATAAAGAGTACAGGGCTGTTGTGAATCTTAATAAATAACTTGTTTATTTTCATAACACTTGTGTGGTGTCCTTTCACTTGGTGTTCAAGGGGTATATGTGTGGTAAACAGCTGGCTTAACACGCCCTCTCGAGTCTTTAGCCTTAGACTGCTCGTATCCACGCTACTAGGATAGCTGGTCTATAAGGTTGACTTACAACCAATCATCAATAAGGGTTGCTGGACTGATACATAGTGTTCACTAGAATAGTGAGCACTGCATATCAGGCCACCTTCTCACATACGGCCCCAAGCGTCTTCTCCTACCTCTTCGACGACGTTTTCGTCTTCTTCTAATACTATTTCCTCTTCGGCGTCATACTCTGAGTCATGGCCCGAAACCGGATCTGAGTGTTCTTCCCGATCCTCCAGATCAACGACCTCTTCGTCTACGGTACCGAAGATGTTTTCTGGAACAGGCGCTGATCTCTGCGACTCCAATCGAGCCGCGCGTCGAATTGCAAATGCTACTTACCAGTATGCATCTGTTCTTGGCATGTAGGGCTGCTGACATTCATATCTGTGCATAGATCGCCACCTAGTGTTGGGTCCGGATGATTGCACATTGTTGTCCTGGAAGAGTCTTCGAAGTATCACGAGATAGGTGGCTCCTCCCCTGGACTACAGTGCGCATGGGCATCGCCTCCATCCCCAGATTGTTTTTAGCCACTGGCAGAGATGGAGTGAAGAATGTGAATGATGACCATGCTATGAGCGTATGTGTATATATGAATGAATACTGCAGCTGCTACAGGCGCCGGGGAGGAGGGTGGGCGATATGAATGTCAGCAGCCCTACATGCCAAGAACAGATGCATACTGGTAAGTAGCATTTGCAGTTCGAGGCATGTGGGCTGCTGAATTCATATCTGTGCATAGAATACATAGCAGTCCCTCCATTAACGGCGGCCGCCCGTGCCAGCTGCAGAAGTCTGAAAAAGCGTTTTTAGAACAGCCTGACCAACAGCTGCCTGCTGTTTGGAATGCACGTCTACACAGTAGTGTTTAGTGAAAGTGTGTGTGGTAGACCATGTGGCTGCTCTACAGATATCTTCTAAGGGAATGTTACCTAGGAAAGCCATAGAGGCCCCTAACTTCCTGGTGGAGTGGGCCCTCGGTGGGATAGTGAGAGTGCGCTTAGCTTTAGCGTAACAGATCTGAATGCACTTTACTATCCATCTAGCAATCCCTGCTTTGGAGATAGCGTTTCCCTTGTGGTGTGTGGCAAAAGCAAAAAAAAGTTGTTTGGTTTTGCGGAAATCTTTTGTCCTGTCTACATAGTACATTAAAGCCCTTTTCACATCAAGGGTGTGGAGCATGCGCTCCGCCAGCGTCTCCGGGTTTTGGAAAAACACCGGCAATTCAATTGTTTGATTTATGTGGAATTGTGATACCACTTTGGGTAGGAATTTAGGGTTAGTGCGGAGCACCACCCTGTTAGCATGCACTTGGAAGAAAGGTTCTTGGATGGTGAGCGCCTGCAGTTCGCTAACCCTCCGTAGCGATGTAATGGCTACTAAGAACGCAACCTTCCAAGTTAGAAACTGAAGCTCACAAGAGTGCAGTGGCTCAAAGGGAGGACCCATCAGCCTCGTAAGAACCACGTTGAGGTTCCATTCTGGAGCTGGTGGGGTCCTTGGCGGAATGACCCTTTTGAGTCCTTCCAGAAAGGCTTTGATAGCAGGAACCTTAAAGAGTGACAGGTGCTGCCTATTTTGGAGGTATGCTGCAATAGCAGATAGGTGAATGCGGATGGAAGAGTACGCTAGATTGCATCGATACAGGTGAAAAAGGTAACAGATGATGTTTTGAATGGAAGCATCTAGCGGGTCAATATTGTGCTGAGCACAGTGGATGACAAACCTCTTCCATTTAGCCGCATAGCAAGCTCTAGTAGTGGGCTTCCTTGCTTCCCGAATGATGTCCATACAATCGGGAGGAAGATTGAGGTAGCCAAACTCTAGGACTTCAGGAGCCAGATCGCCAGGTTGAGCTGTTGCGGATCTGGGTGCTGAATGTCGCCATGGCTCTGCGTCAGAAGGCTGGGAGTGAGATGAAGCCTTTGATGCGGTACCACGGAAAGTTCCAGAAACGTGGTGTACCATGGTTGGCGAGCCCACGTTGGAGCAACCAGGATGAGCGTCATTGAGTGCTGCCTGAGCTTGCGTGCCACCAGCGGTATCAGAGGTGCTGGGGGAAAAGCGTACGCAAATCTGCCTGACCAGTTCATCCACATCGCATTGCCCTGTGATTGCGGGTGTGGGAACCTGGCGGCGAAGCTTTGGCATTTTGCGTTCTCCTTTGTGGCGAATAGGTCTATCTCTGGATGACCCCACCTTTGGAAGTACGGTTGGAGTACTGATGGATGTATCTCCCACTCGTGCATCTGATGGCTGTGCCTGCTGAGCAGGTCCGCCATTTGATTGTCCTTGCCCGGGAGATGCTCCGCCATGAGGAAGATGTTCCTCTGAATGGCCCACTTCCACATGCTCTGAGCCAGATGAGACAGCTGTGGAGAGTGCGTGCCTCCCTGCTTCTGGATGTAGTACATGGCTGTCATGTTGTCCGTCCGGATCAACACGACTTTGTTGCACAGATGTACTTTGAACGCCTTCAAGGCCATGAAGATTGCCATCAACTCCAACACATTGATGTGCATCTTCCGTTGCTGTAGTGTCCATAGTCCCTGCACAGTGTAATGGAGTACATGCGCTCCCCATCCCTGGAGAGAGGCGTCCGTCGTCAGGATAATCTGTGGGACAGGCTCTTGGAATGGTCGGCCCTTGCAAAGGTTTTGTGGATTCCACCAATGCAGAGAGTTGTAAGCCCGACCGCTCACCAACACTAGGTCTGTCAGTTGCCCATGAGCCTGAGTCCACTGACGTGCCAGGCACTCCTGAAGCGGACGCATATGTAGTCTCGCGTGCGGGACAATGGAGATGCAGGAGGCCATCATGCCTATCAACTGCATAAACACCCTCGCTGGAAGCGAGTGTTGGGGTCTGAATCGTTGGATCAGCGCCTGGATACTGGCGATTCTCACTGAATTTGGCTGCGCAGTGGCTGCCAGAGTGTTGATTGTCGCGCCCAGATACTGTCGCTCGTGGGCGGGCTGGAGATGGGACTTGGGGTAGTTCAGAGAGAATCCCAGATCGTGCAGGAGATGAATGGTGCGTGACACGTGGTCGACGCACTGCTGTTCTGTCCTTGCCTGAATGAGCCAGTCGTCCAGGTAGGGAAAGACGTGGACGTGCTGGCGACGGAGATGAGCCGCCACGGTCGCCAGGCACTTTGTAAACACCCTCGGTGCTGTGGTGACCCCGAACGGCAGAACCTTGAACTGGTAATGCTGGTTTAAGATTGTGAATCTGAGATACTTCCTGTGTGAAGGATGCAGGGGGATATGAAAATAGGCATCCTTCAGATCCAGCGTAGCCAGGAAGTCCCCCTGTTGAAGCAGGGGAAGCACCTGCTGTAACGTGAGCATATGGAAGTGCTCCGAGAGGATGTACCAGTTCAGGGGCCTGAGGTCCAGGATCGGTCTGAGGGACCCGTCCTTTTTGGGGATGAGAAAATACAGGGAGTAAACCCCTGTTCCCCGTTCTTGCAATGGAACGAGCTCTATTGCCCCTTTTTGCAGCATAACTAGGACTTCTTGCTGCAACAAGGTCAAGTGCTCGCCGGACATAGGACGGCTTCTTGGCGGTATGTCCGGTGGAATGGACTTAAGCTCCAGACAGTACCCGTACTGGATAAGAGACCTCACCCACCTGTCCGTGGTGATGGACTCCCATGCTGGCAGGAACTGCTGGAGTCTCCCCCCGACTGGTGTTGTGTGGTCGGGGGGCAGTGACAAGACGTCACTGCTTGGTGGTGGTGGTGGACCTGGAGCCATTGTTTCCACGTCCCCTGCCCTTGACATTATTGCCTCTGTAACCACCTCTGCCCTTGTTGTTATACGAGGCTTGGGTGTTACCCTTGTAATATTGTGTGGATTGGGATGCCTGTCCTCTTGAGGTGCCTTTTGAATTTGAGCGGCGAAAGGAGCCACTTCGAAACTGCTGACTTTGTAAAGCCCCCATTGACTTGGCAGTTTCTGTGTCTTTTTTCATTTTTTCCAGGGAGGCATCCACCTCCGGGCCAAACAGATGGTCAGGATTTACGGTTTGATTTAGTATAGTAGTCTGGATGTCGGGTTTGAACCCCGAAATCCGAAGCCAGGCATGGCGTCTAAGTAACACGCTTGTATTGATAGCTCTGGAGGCCGTGTCTGCCACATCCAGTGCACATTTGATGGATGCGTTAGTAATGAGTTTACCCTCTTGAATAAGCATCTCCCCTGCCTCTTTGTATTGGTCAGGCAAGTGTTGTAGGATGGCCTCAAGTGTGTCATAATGGGCCCTATCATAACGTGCAAGCAGGGCTTGGGTGTTAGATATCTTCCAGATGTTAGCTGCCTGTGCAGCGATCCGTTTGCCTGAGGCTTCAAAGATTTTCGACTCCTTATCTGGGGGAGGAGCGTCACCAGTCGTTTGAGAGTTTGCCCTCTTCCGAGCGTTGGAAACAACCAAGGAGTCCAATGGCAAGTGTCCCTTGATATATGTTGGATCTGTGGGAGCGGCCCTATATTTCCTGTCGATTCGAGGGTTGACCACACGCGCCCGTGTGGGTTCCTTGAAAACATCTGCGGCATGTTTAAGCACCCCCTTAAGCATCGGCAGCGTTTTGACCGACTTTCCAGCCACCGAGAAGGTGTCGAACAGGAAGTCCACATCCACAGGGTCTGAGTGTAGTTCGACGTCGTGGTTGGCCGCAGCTCTCTCTATTAGCGCATTGAAGGCCGCCGAGTCTTCTGTAGGGGACGTCTTGGCGGCGAAAAGCTGAGTGTCCTGACCCGACTGCGGGTCCTCTGTGTCGGCTCCGGTTGTCCAGGGCACAGGCTCCTCCTCCGGATCCGAGTACGCCGGATAGTTGTACTCGGCATCCTCCACGTCCGCATCGACTGCGACTGAATGCGTCGGAGAGTGCCCTCGGGCCTGGGGGGACACAGGTCCCACCATAGCCGAAGATCCCGCAGAGTCCTTCTTGTTCTTAAGAGGGATCTTAAAGGGTTCCAGCGCCGGCTCTGTTGTGATCTTCCTGTTGAGGAGCGACAGTTTTCCGGTGTTGGCGTCGATGAATACCTCACGACGTTCCTCGACTGCAAGTGGCTGGAGTCGAGGTTTTGGCACCGCTGAGGCAGCTTTTGGCGTCGATGGCTCCTTAGCGGATCCGCCCAGCTTCGGCGCGAAGGCCTTCGGCGCCGACTTGGGTGGGAGAGTGAAACGGATAGACGCGTGGCCCGCAGTAGGCTTAGGCGCTACAGTGTCCTGAGCGGGATTCACACCGGCTTTTCGAATCCGCTGCAAGGATTCCGTCACCTTCTTTGTGAAGGCTGGAGAGGGCTTGACCGGCTCGAGCGATTCCTCATCCTCGAGATCCACAATGTCAGAGGGCACCTTCTTCGGTGCCGGCGGCCCATGCCTATTGGCGTCGTCGCCCTGACGCTTCTTCGGAGCCGTCTTCGGGTCCACGACCCCTTTCGGCGCCGACGCGGCCGCATCGGAGGACTTCGCCTTAGGCGCCGACCCAGAGGCCTTCGGGTCGGCCATTTTGGCGCGACGCTTCTGGTCGGCCATTTTGGATGTCTTTGTAGTTGACGCCTCCAGAACCTTCATCACCTGCGCCACTTTCGGTTTCGGTTTCGGATCCGATGGTGCGTGACCAGTTGGCTTCACTTTCTGTTGTATAAACTGAAGTGATGGTTCTGAAATGTCCGTGACCGGGCCCGGAGGCGGGGACGTAGGACTCATAGTTAGATCTTGGGTAAGGCCCGAAGGCGATCCCTCGACCTGGGCCGTATGAAGGGGTATAACCCCTGAGTCTGGTTGGGGATGCTCCTCCTCCGAGCTATCCCCCATCGTGGCACAAGCCTGATCGTCGTCCCCTACCTCGTCGGAGACTTCGTCAAAGTCCTCCTCACCCGCGTCGTAGGTCTCCTCGTCGCACGCGGGACCAGAGTCCGAGTCTCGCGCGTCGTCTTCTACCTCGACAGATTCCTGGAAAATGTCTTCTGGAGGGGGCGCCGCAGCCGATAGTTGAGCTTGGAGCCGATTGGCCCGGCGAATCTTCAAGGTCTTCTTGCTCCGGAATTTCGAACACGCCATGCAGGTGTCCTCGCGGTGATCCGGTGACAAGCAGGTATTGCACACAGGGTGCACGTCGAGGTGTGAGTATTTGGAGTGACACAGCGGACACTTTTTAAATGGAGTCCGCTCCATAGCTAGAGGTGTAGTGTAGGCCCGTCCGCGCCGAAGGCACGTGGAAGGGCAGCAAGAGATCGGAGCTGAGAGTCAGAAAGAAACCCGTACGCAACTATACCGACGCCCAGCCTAAAGACCTTTTGGTCTCGAGTAGAAGTTAAACAACTGTCGGTTCCGACCGAGGGAACCGAAACACATCCGAACCCAATGGCGGAAAAAAACAATCTGGGGATGGAGGCGATGCCCATGCGCACTGTAGTCCAGGGGAGGAGCCACCTATCTCGTGATACTTCGAAGACTCTTCCAGGACAACAATGTGCAATCATCCGGACCCAACACTAGGTGGCGATCTATGCACAGATATGAATTCAGCAGCCCACATGCCTCGAACCCGAAGTTTTCTTCGCCCTCAACCAGGCACAGGACATACAGTTGGCTTCGTTGTGATCCGGGGACAGGCACTTGTTGCACACCGGGTGGACATCGATGTGAGGGTATTTTGCATTACAAAGTGGACACCTTTTGAATGGGCTTCTTTCCATCGTAGAACGAAGATCGGGTCGAATGTGGAAGAAAAAACGTCTGATTCCTCAATGTCCTCTCGAAGCAAAGTTATCGGTACCGAACGAAACAATACAGACGCTGTCAAAAGCCTTTTGGCTTCGTAGAAAGTTTTCCTAACTTGAGCTAAGATAGTAACATCCGAACCCAATGGCGGAAAAACACAATCTGAGGATGGAGAGGATGCCCATGCGCACTGAAGACTCTTCCAGGACAACAATGTGCAATCATCCGGACCCAACACTAGGCGGCGATCTATGCACAGATATGAATTCAGCAGCCCACATGCCTCGAACCATATGAGTGTTAACAGATTCTTGAAGGGCATCAATCGGGGACTTTAACGAAGAAGGCTGATCAGGTAGCCTTAAGAAGGCGTAAAGGGCAGAAAGGTATACCTTGATAGTGCCCAGAGCAGAGCCCTGCTGGGCAAGAGATAGAAGGAAGAGGAGAACCTCAGAAAGAGGGACATTGAGAGGATCCACAGCCATTGCTGTGCCCCATGCCACAAATCTGTTCCACCTGCAGGCGTATACCGACTTTGTGGAGGGACGCCTGGCTGCCAGAATCACAGTACAGACTTCAGGAGGCAAGTCAAATGGCCTCAACTGTCGCCGCTCAATCTCCAAGCATGGAGGTGGAGACTGAACAGGTTCGGGTGAAGGACCGTCCCCTCTGCTGCGACAGAAGGTCCTCCTGAAGAGGCAGACGAATCGGGGGATCGACTGACATACTGAGTAGCTCGGGATACTAGTACCTTCGCGCCCAGTCCGGAGCCACAAGGATGACTTGGGCCCAGTCGCGCATGGTTTTCTTCAGCATTCTGGGCAGAAGTGTTTTCAGTGTAAAGGCGTACAACAGACCGCAACTCCACTCGCGACGAAAAGTGTCCCCGAGCGAGTGCCGCCTAGGAAATTCCAACGCGCAGAACTGATGACATTGCGCGTTCTCTTCTGTGGCGAATAGATCTAACCAAGGCTCCCCCCACTGCAGAAAGAGGCCTTGCGCCACGTCAGAGTTCAGACGCCAATCGTGATCCATCATGCACCTTCGGCTGAGCTCGTCCCCCCTGGCGTTCAGAGAACCTGCAAGGTGTTGAACCACCAGGGTCACGCCCTGATGTTCCAGCCACTGCCAGAGGCGCAGAGCCTCCTGGCAGAGGGTCCACGACCCCACCCAGTTTGTTGCAGTACCATATGGCGGTAATGTTGTCCGTGAACACCTGCACTACGCTCCCCCGGACAGAGGGGAGGAATGCCTTCAGTGCTAGAGGAATCGCCCGCAGCTCCAGAAGGTTGATATGGAGCCGGGACTCCGCCGGAGACCAGAGGCCTCTGATCTCCGCCTCTCTCATGTGGCCTCCCCAGCCCTGGAGGGACGTGTCCGTCTCAACTACGTTCTCCGGATGGGGAAGGTAGAGGGATCTGCCGCTGACCCGATCGCGGTCCGTGAGCCACAACTGCAGCTGTCTCGCAGTGCCCTCCAAGATCATGACATGATCAGACAGGTTGCCCTGATGCTGGGCCCAGTGAAACTTCAGGTCCCACTGCAGAGCCCGCATCCGCCACCTGGCGTGATGAAGGATGCAGGAGGCCATCAGCCCCAGCGTCAACCTGACCGAGACCCGGGATAAAGGCTGAAAGATCGGAATCAGAGCATGAATATACCGGACCCGCTGTTCGGGAGGATAAACCCGCTCCGATGAAGAGGAGCTTCTGAGAGGGGTACAGGTGTGACTTCAGCACATTGATGGAAAACCCCAGCTGGTGCAGGAGGTCCGCCGTTATCTGGAGGTGACAGACTACTTTCTGGGGCGAGCCCGCTTTCAACAACCAGTCTTCTAGGTAGGGGAAGACCGAAACCTCTAACCTGAGCAGATGAGCTGCGACCACCACCATCACTTTCGTGAACGCCGGTAGGGCGCTGGTAAGGCTGAAAGGGAGCACGGTAAACTGAAAGTGCTCATGGCCTACCGTGAACTACAGGTAGCGCCGGTGGGCCGGCAGGACGGGGATGTGGAAATAAGCGTCCTGCAAGTTCAACGCTACCATCCAGTCTCCTGGGTCCAGGGCAGCTAGGACCTGAGCCAATGTCAGCATTTTGAACTTCCCCTTCCGGAGGAAGTCGTTGACGTTCCGTAACAACCACACCCTACTTCCGGCCCAGGATCGCGCTCAATGGCCCCCTTGGCCAAGATTGCCGTAACTTCCTCTTGCAGAAGTTGCAAGTGATCCCATGACACGCGGTGGTATTGCGGTGGCATGGCTGGAGGGGTCACCTCGAAGGGGAGGGAGTAGCCCCTTCGGACGATTTGCAGCACCCACATGTCCGACGTGACAGTGAGCTAGTGGTAGTGGTGATGGCGAACCCTGCCCCCCACTGGCGTCACATGGGCCTGAAAGCACAGACTAGAAGAGTTTTGAGGCGGATGCTGCAGGGGAAGGGGTTGACTGGCCTCGCCGTTGCCCCGACCGCCCGCCACGGCGGTTTCCCAGGCCGCCAAGCGCTGTGTATTAGTCTGCGGTGCGTGACTGACAGCACGTGTTGAGCGCCCCTTCCTTGGCCACAAAAGGAGCGAAAGGCACCAGTTTGCTGGCGTGGGGCCGAGAGGCCCAAGGACTTGGCAGTAGCCCTGGAGTCCTTAAAACATTCAAGCACATGGTCTGCCTTGTCGCCAAAGAGGCGACTGCCATCAAAGGGCATGTCCAGAAGGGTGGCCTGGACATCAGCCGAAAAGTTGGCGGTCCTCAACCAGGCGTGGCGTCGAACCGCCACCGTTGTTGCCATCGCTCTGCCTAGTGAGTCCATGGTATCCAGCCCACACCGGATGGAATAGCGTGCTGCCTCTCGATCCTCTGCAAGGGCTTGGGCGAGTTTAGTCCGGGCTTCCTCCGGACATTGTGGCAGCACGTCCGCGACCGTGTGCCACAGAGTGTGGGTGTAGCGGTCCAAGAGGCATGCGGTATTGATTGACCGCAGTCCCAAACTCAGGGACGAGAACACCTTACCGAATTGCTCGTACCTCTTGGATTCCCGATCGGGCGGAGCTGTTGGGAATGCGGTCTGGGAAGTAGAGGCCTGGATAACCAGGCTCTCATGGGTGGGGTGGGTGGACAAGAAGCAAGGGTCGCTCTGAGCCGGGCGGTAGCGTCTGGCCACGCCTATCTACCGGCTGACCTGTAGCACGCTTGGACCAAGTACCCAAAAGAACGTCACACAAGGCCTCATTAAACGGCAGCAGAGGCTCAGCCGAGCTTGCCTGCGGTTTAAGGACCTCAGTGAGGAGGTTAGTCCTCACGGCCGCGACGGGGAGCTCTATGCCCAATGCCTTGGCCGCCCGCGTCAACACTACACTGTAGGCAGCCCCCTCCTCCGTAGCCAGGGTTGGAGGGGAGACAAAACCAGTGTCTGGCGAAGTGTCCAGTCCACTGGCATCCCCAAGCTCACATGTCCAGTCCTGTTGAGACTGGCACTCCTGTGCCAGAGGGTCCACAGACCCCTCTTAATCTCCCTCGTCACCCATCACCTGAAATTCAGGTTCAAAGGATGGGGCCGGTTCCTGGAAATTAAAGTCTCCATACGACGCCGGAACCGAATCGAGGGCAGGATCGGGGACAACGTCGCCGGGGGCGACACCCTAGGGGCTGACGTCGGTGAGGTCGACCGGCGACAACCCGAAACCGGATCCAGTGGGGGCCTGCGCGCCGGGAGAGGCGGCGCCGGGGCCGAAGCACCCGGCGTCGGAGCCGAAGCACCCGGCGGCGTCGGAGCCGAAGCACCCGACCCGCTAGGCCCCCCAGCCGGGACAGCTGGGCCTGAAGGCGCCACGGAGCCCGGCGGAGGAGGGGGAGACCACATGGCCATGAGGTACCGCTCGATCTCCTCTGGCGTTGCATCGTGCCCAGGGACAGGAAGGTATGGGGCAGGTTGCGACGCCTGTGACTCCGTGGGAGCCGCGTGGGTGGTGTCACCCGAACCCCTGGCCGCGCAGCGCAAGCGTCGGGGTGGGTCGGAAAAGCGATGACGCCTTTCCGACCTCTCAAGCCTCTTACCTGAGGATCTTGATCCCGAAGATCGATTCAGACTCTCAGAACTACGAGGGCTCCTACCCCACGACCTGTCCCTCGACCTCCTGTGGGACAGGGACCTTGGAACGGTGCGGGCCGACTACCGGAGCTCAAGCCGCTTGCGGGACCGCTCCCGCCTAGCCTTAGACGTCAGGGCCCGGCAATCGGAGCAGGTTCGGTCGTCGTGGTAGAGGCCTAGACACTGAAGACACCGGCGATGGGGGTCGGTAACCGACATCAGTCGGCTACACTTGAAGCAGGGTTTGAACCCAGGCATCCCTACCGGCACCGTAGGAGTCGAACGACTCGAGAAAAACAGATCAAAAGATCAAAAAAGTTTAGTCAAAAAGTGACTAAGGGGTAGAGCTTCTCCAGATCTGCACTAGCTGGCGTGGAAAAAAGAAGAACTGACGTCTGCGCGTGAGGGTGAAGTCGACGTTGTAGGAAGGTACCTCCTGACTATGGTTGCCCCCAACTTTTTGCCCTGTGTTTTAGCTGGTTTTTGACATAGTCGACCTGGGCCCCTGCCAATCAGGACCCCAGGCCTACTGCTCTCTCTGTAAAATGGATTCCATGTACCTTAGGTACATTTCCAATTGGTACTGGGCCCCCCTATCAGACCCTGTAACTCAGGGCATGGGTGTACCCAGGGCTGCCAGGGGCTGCAGCATGTATTATGCCACCCCTGGCTGGCCTCCTAAATTTGACACAACTGGCTGCATGACAGCTGGGGCAAAGTCGTGTAATCACCCTTTGCTGTAGATATAGTATACCTATACCTAACCCTAAAAATGGACACACAGATTCCTATCAGTCACTCCTATGGCAGGCCTTGACAATCCTGAAGGCAGAGTGCTTGGAATCGTGTGAGATGGTGCTCTGGCATGAGCTGAGCCTGTCTGCAGCTTGCGGAACCAAGTCCTAATAGCTGTTCCAGGATAACGCATACCATATACTCTTAAGTGCATTATAATCCTCGCAGTTAATTGCTATCTTTGGTATTGCTTTATCAAAACATGTCGAGTAAGGTGTCATACGAATTGGAATACTAACCCCTCGCCAATTCTGGCGACTGGGTTAGCATTCCACCCTTCTAGAGGGACACGACATGTATGTAACTGTGAACCCCGGTTAAAGTTAAGCAAAGCCTCAGCTCCACAAAATGGATGCTGCCACCACAGACACGAGTCTGACCCCCTGCAGCTGGGAGTCCTTCCAGCGAGGGGAGCCTGGACAAAGGGTTTGCTAGCACCGTCCCAGACAGGGTTTTGTGTATCCTGGGTAGGCAGGGCTTTACAGGAAGGTGACTGCTGAGTGGCACCCCGGTGCTCACTACGCATAGGCCGGTCAGAACCAGTTCCAGGGGCACACCAGCCCCTGGCCTGGGGAAAGTCCAGCATGGGAGAGGGGTGTAACCACCCCCTCCTAGTCCCACCTATAGGCAGGACCTAGTCACCGGGTCAGCCCCTTTTTTAGTATAAAGATAGGAGCGGGCCCCCTGTTCAAATTAGATCATCTTTGGAATCAAGACACGACTTTCTGCGAAAGGACATCAAGATTTCTTCTTCAAGATTCTCCCTTGTGGCTAAGGAGTAGTCACCCTGCACCCGCAGGCACCATCCTAAGAACACTGCGGTCTGCTGCAAGTCCTTCCTCAGGAATCCGACGACACAGCTCGACGAGACCCGGCTTCCCTGGCACCTCTGACCTCTACAGCCAAGCTGAGAACCGTGAGTGCGACGAGACCGAGGGACCGACGATCGCCAAGACTGCACGACTTCTTTGCAACAAGCCCACCGAGTCTTCCACTGGTGAGTGCTTTGGGGTCCGAGAAGCCCCAACCCTGAGCAGCTCCAGCACCGAAGATCAGCCCTCCAGCATCTCCACGATCTGCGTGGGGCCCTTCTGCTTTTTGCTGCTCACCGCGTTGTTTGGCTACTAGCCGTCTGGCTTGTGGCCTTCTTAACGACGCCCGACGACATCACTGCTGCTGGTCTGGTTGCTCCAGACTGGCCCTTGCTTCCTTCCACGAGAGAAGCACCCCGGACCCTCCTGGTCCACTCCAGACGCCATTTTGAGTCCACCGCGTGGGCTTGAATTTGCCAAGGCTTTGTTGCCCAATCCTGGGTCCAGCGACGCAGACAGCTTCATCCATCGTGGGACAGCTCGCTCCTCCATCCTGGTCGCCGACAACGCCTCCTGGTCCGTGAGATCTGCCGAGCACAGCGTCACCCACTCACCTAGTCGAGGTGACTACCATCCGGTGCCCTCCTGGTGCCACCTGACTACTGGCTAGTAGTCACGAACTTGGTCCCCTCTGCTTTCAGGTGTCATCCATCTTCAAGATCCAGGCTTGGATCACTTTGAACTCTCTTCACTGGTCGCCTGCCAGCATCTTTCTTCCAGGCTCCTGGTCCGTCTACGAGGATTTCCGACGTCTTTTGAGACATATGCAGCTGCAGCCCCTGGGCTAGGTAACTTCGGCATTTCGGTGCCCCAGCATAGCCTCACTATCCAAGGGTCAGGATCCACTTTCGTTTTTCTCCTACCAGGTCGGGTTCGCCCGAGAACACTAACTTTCTGAAATCTAGCTACCATAGACTTTGTCCCGCATCCCGCGTGAGAGTGCACACTCTGCACCAGAGTCCCCTAGGCCTCCTAGAAGTAATCTGAAGATTCTGTAGTCAAGACCTAGCGATTCCAAAGCCTATTAGTACTGTACTTACCTGCTAGTAATTTCGCATTCCACTTTCAGAGTATATGGTTTTCCGTGCCCCTCGGGCATTTGTATATACTGTGCTAACTTAAGTATTTTCGTAAGAGTTTTGTGCTTAGTACCCTGTCCTCATAAAGAGTACAGGGCTGTAGTGATTTTAATAAATACACTGTTTATTTTCATAACACTTGTGTGGTGTCCTTTCAATTGGTGTTCAAGGGGTATATGTGTGGTAAACAGCTGGCTTAACACGCCCTCTAGAGTCTTTAGCCTTAGACTGCTCGTATCCATGCTACTAGGATAGCTGGTCTATAAGGTTGACTTACAACCAATCATCAATAAGGGTTGTTTGGACTGATACAAAGTGCTCACTAGAATAGTGAACATTATATATCAGGCCAACTTCTCACAGACGTCATTCCGGCGCTAACGACGCGGACGACGGACGCGGAGCCGCGGACAACACCTTTTGACATGCAGGGGTATTGCTACGTAAAAGTTTCCGGATCCAGTCTGACGCTTGGGGATATTCTAAGGTAAGGAATCTATCACCAACGTGTCTCTTTCAGATCCTGGATGTATTCTCCAATCTTTTTCAGTAGATTTCAGTCTTTTCCTAATTCTTTTCTCCAAAAACTCTGGAACCTCTAGAATCTGAAGATGGCACCCAAAGGTGGGAGCTTCCGCAGGAAGCATGCCAACATCATAGGAAAGACACCAAAAGGTGGGAATTAGACGCCCACCTTGGCTACGAAAAAAAAGAAAAGACTAAGATTCCGGACCCAACCATAGACAGAGGAATAATGCACAGCATAGTGAATCCAGAAAGACTCACGCTGCAAAACTTAGCACCACACCCGGGATATTTTTTAAATGGAGTTCATTCCATGAACTACTGGCGTGGGTAGGCCTCACAGCCCTCGTCGAAGCTACTGATCGAAGTTGCTGGATTTTACAATGCGCGTAGAATGGGAAATTGCCATTGAAAACAATACCGTCGAGTGGTAAGGATTGCGCGTTGAAAGGATTCGAAGACTTTACCAAACCGGAGCGCAGCAATACACATCCGAACGCGATGGCGGAAAAAAACTATCTGGTAATGGAGTCGATGCTCATGCACACTATCACCGTAAGGAGGAGTCCCCTACCTCGTGACTACAAACACTACTTCGAAGAAAAACAAAAGTGCAAACATCCGAGCCCAACACCAGATGGCAATCTATGCTAAAACATATGATCTACAGCTAATATGTCTGAACACACTGTTTTCATCTAAAGGAGCTCCTCTTGTGTTCAGGAGTTGTAATCCACACTACTGCAAATTGTTGTGTTGATAGGAGGAACACAATGACGACGCATACCACCAAAGGGTAGTTGAGGGTTTTCATCCTGAAAACATTTCATCTTCAGAAATTTCTTTACCTTCAACAATGTTGGACAGTACCATTTCTCAATGAGTGACAAATGTCATGACAGTGTACAGACCCAGGTATCTTTCTTGTGGCTTTGTAAGGGTCTTCAATACTTACAATGTGCATCCAATACCATTTACAACCATTAGAAGGATACTATCATGGTGGGCTTGCTTACACTGAGAAAGAAGGAGGGGGAAGTTTTCCTTGAAAAGCGGATGAATATGTTTAAGAAAAAGGAATGAGTGGTGGATAGCTTGAGGCCCAAGAATTAGTTACAAAAATGAGCGACTGGAGGAAAAAATGAGAAAAAAACAACAAGCTTGCTGTATTTCATTGGTATAGAAAAATAGGCTGCTCTGACAATGGTCTCTGTTCTTGGACAATGTCAGAGGTTCAAACGTTGATTTTATTTACTCAAATCAGGTTTATTTAAAAAAAACTAAAAAAACACCTGAAAATGCTCCTTTGGATAGGTATGAGGTACATTTCCATATTATAGTCTTCTGGGATCCAGGACTTTGGTGACTATAATCTGTTATAGATTTTGCTAAACTCAATGGAGCACTTCCAGCATTTAAATGCTCACCTGCTCTGGGGTAAGTGGTAGCCAGTATATGCAGGGAGCAGCTTTGGTCTTGCGGAAGAGGTCATCCAGAAGTTTTGCAGGAGGTTCTTCTTGGGTTTTCTCTGCTGGTAGGGTAGGAGAATAAAGACCTGACATTAGTAATGCGATAAACTAAGCCTATGTCCAAGCAATTCTACATACACTCAACCCTCACAATCCCTTCATCAGAAGTAAGAAGTATTTTTAAACTACCATTAACCCCTTAAGTGCTGCTGACGGCCAATGGTCGTCAGCAGCGCTACCTCCCCAGTGCTGCGCACGACCATTGAACGTCCATTCAGCACTAGTTCTAATGGACAGCGCAGCACTGGGGAGAAATGTTTACACACAGCTAAGGTGTTAACGATCATAACAGTTTCTCATTACCGGCATAGTCCTAAATTGTCAATTGCGCCACTTTGAAGGGGAAAGGTGGCAAATACCAGTTTGTTAAAGTACAGCTGATAACTGCATGTGTACACCCAACAGATTATCTACTACCATATAAAAAAAAAAAAGTTATTAGGAAGAGGCTACTTAGTCTTATAACTGGTCTGCAGCTTGCAATGTAGTAACTCCAGCTGCTGCTCAAGCTTCATGTTCTATACTACTGGGGTTTGGAATAATGCAGCTTATTTTACTTACAAGTTTTTTTTCCTGTTTAAAGAGTTCATAGAATGACTAGTCCACTGGCCAAAATCTGCAATGCAGCAGGACAGCCTCCCTTATACATGTCTCCTCCTCATCTGCCATAATAAACTGTTAATAACCATTCTATTTTCCTATCAGTGGGGAGTCGGGAGGTCACATGTAAATCTAGGACACGTATACAAATTTTAACAGATAATTAAAGTTTCGCTGTTTGCAGTGTGTTGTAGTAGATCACATGCTATGCATGTACCATCACAGCCCAGTCAGAGGCCGATTTTTAGCTGGTCAGTAAAATCCAAGCAATAAATAAAGATGCCTTTAAATTCTGTGTATATATGAGGTGCTTCAAAGACAGGTCAAACGTCAGGCTATGGCTTCTGATAAATTGCTGCTTATTCTTTTAACATGAGGAATGTATTTTACTTTCCCTGCTCTGACTGCAAAGAAGAGCCTTAAAAGTGAATTGTGACAATGTTGCTGGGGCACAGAGTGTGAAAGGCTGCAGGATGTTCTTTGCAACACAACAAAATGTAAATACCTGTAAATAAACTGTATGGATTCAGCAATTAGGAAGGCAAAAATACTGCACATTTTATTGCAACTTTGCAGTATGCCGGAAACAGATTTCAATGGGATATAAAAATGTTTTTACTTGGTGATGCACAAATGATAACAATTTCCACACATCATTTGGGTCCAAGTCTGTGCAAATGTAATGGTCATTTCAATGGAAATTGTGCAGTCTGTTAATGACAATGTACTAACACAATGCTTTGGTCACAGTAAACAAAATTGCTAGAGCTATCCCTAGTACCTCACGAGAAGCTACCAACTATCGAAACCTTCTCACTCATAGCAGGGGCAGGGCGAGACATCCCTTTATACAGCAGGTCAATCTTGCAATCTGGGGCATGAGGTCATAGAGATTGGATACTGTAGTATGGCCGTTAGGGTCATTGTCGACTTTGCTAAGTTAACATAAGCTCAGTTGCCATGATGCTGCTTTTGCGCACGTTACTACATGACTATTTTGCAAGACTGTTTGTGCCTTTCATTTGAGAACTGTTTGCTTCCTGCGTTCTCTGCCTGTTCCTAGAGTTTAGTCTAAACACACTGTGCAAGGTCGATAAACAATGCCCCTTGTTATTCTCTTCTGGTCAGACCCTAGCACTTAGACAAAACATGCTACACAGCTACAGATGCTGGAAACCTGTGCTTTAATATTATGGGATTGCATGTTGGTTTAAGACACACTTGGAGAGGGACCTTTCCAGGGAGAAGAGCTTTGCTGTTCCTATGATGTAAAACTACCATCTAGGCACTAAGGTATGGGGTCCGCAGACATAACCCAGAGATCTTCCTTTATATAATAAAACTTCTTCTAGTCAAGGGAAGGGTGGTTAGGTCTTATAGTCCTTTATCCACTGTCTATATATAATGAATTCCCTTTCATAGCCTATGGACTTGCTACAATGCTAACTGTTTTAGGTTTATGCGTATTGCTGTTGGTAGTGGCTTGTATGCTGCATTATAGAGCACGATAGTTAAAATAAACATTGTTAACTATCAGTGACGGACTATTCTTATTGTGGACAAGTAAGAGTGAGTGAGCGAAAGGGTACATTTTTTTACCGCGATTCCTGAGAGTCGGGAGTGTTGTGGGTTGTCCAATCATTTGTAGCTTAGTGATTATGAAGGAGAACGAATGAGACACTATAGCTTGTCTGTTCTGGGATTTTGGGTACTGAGGCAGTAGGAAGGCTTAGACCCTACCCACTGTTTGTGTGCAGAATCCCCGCAACAATACCTAAATCTATCAAGCAATCAGTACGAGGGTCATCGAAATCTGAGGTTCCTAACCACATATGGAATGAGTGTGAGGAGGAAAAAGCGTAAGCAAATATCCTTGACCAATTCATTCACTAAGCGTTTCCTTTGGATAACGGGTGTGGGTATCTGGATGGGAAGCTTTGGCAGAGTTTTTAGCAGGTGGCATACAAGTCCAGTGTGAGAGTTCCCCACCGGTTGCAGCATTGTTGAAAGACTGGAGTGTGTATTTTCCACTCGTGAACTTGCTGCTGTGTCCTGCTGAGCAGGTCCGCTATTGAATTTTCCTGCCTGGTTATGTATTGAATTGTGTTTGCCCACTTCCATATGGTCTGCGCTAGATGTGATAGTTGTATGAAATGGGTCACTTGTTTTACAATGTAATAGACTGTGTAGGGCGGGAGGTCGCTCCTTCCGGGTTTTGGCTGCAAAACTGTGGAATTCTCTTCCGCCCCACATTCGTGAAATAGATGAGCTGCTGAAGTTCAGGAGGGCTATCAAAACGCATCTGTTCCCCCATAGTTCTTAGTATCCAGATCTGTGCGCTTCCGCTCTTGTACTGCTGTGTTGTGTCTGGGTACCCTTTCTGAAGCGCTGGGACGCCCCTTGGCTGGGGCAGCTGTGCGCTATAGAAGTGTTATTAACATAACATAACTGCAGTCACATTGTCTGTTCAGAGAAGGAATTTTATTCCCTGTAAAGTCTGTTAGGAACGCTTTGAGAGCCATATAGATGGCTATAAGCTCCAGCATATTGATGCATTGTTTGTTGTTGTTAGGTACAGTGTCCTTGAACCACAATGTCCTTCATATAAGCACCCCACCCCCATGAGTGATGTATTGCTTGTGATTGTCACCTATGGGATTGGGTCCTTGAAGGCTCTTCCCTTCAGTATGTTTGAGCTGTTCCACCACTGTAGTGCTTGATGGACCTTGGGTGAAACCAACACTAGATCTTTCATGTTCTGCCCCACCCGCATCACCACACTTTTAGTCATTGTGATGCTAAAAACTCTTGGAGCAGTCTTATGTGCAGTTGTGCATGTGGCACTATCACTATGTATGGTGCCATCATCTAGTAGGTGCTTGACTGTTTTGACTGGTAGGTGACGATGTGCCTGAAAAAGACTGCTGATTCTGGAGATTGAGAACCCTTTGCCGAATGCGGTAAGCTGTTCCCGATACTGAAATGCTTATCGCTCCTAGGTATATTTGTACCTGGAGTAGTTGGAAATGTGATTTTGCTGCACCGACAGCGAAGCCCAATTGTAAAGTAAGTTGATTTGGTTTTGAGTGTCTATTAGACACTTGATGTTGTTTGGACTCAATCATCAAATTGTCTAGAAAAGGAAAGACAGGTTTGTTTTACCTTCATAATTTTGCTGCTACTACCGCTAAGCATTTTGGGAACACCCTTGCAGTTATCCCCCAAATGGTAGCACCGTGAATTGATAATGACGTCCACTTGACACAAACCGTAGGTATTCGCAGTGCGCTGGGTGGATTGGCATGTGGAAGTAAGCATGCTTCAGGCCTAATTTAGTCATGAAGTTGCTCTCTTGTAGTAGTGGTATTCTATCTTGCAATATGACCATATGGAAGTGTTCGGATAGTACATAGCAACCGAGTGGTAACACGTCCAGAATAGGCCGTAGTGAACAGTCTTTCTTTGGTATGAGGAAATAAAGGGAGTAGACTCCTTTGCTTTGATGTTTGAGTGGGATTAGGTCTATGGCCCCTTTTAGTTGTAAACTACTTCTTCCTTTAGCAGATGTAGATGTTGCTAATTTAACCTCTGGATATTTGCTCGTTGTTGAGTTAGTTCTAGGCAATATCCCTGCCTGATTATTTGTAGTACCAATTGGTCTGATGAGATGTTTTGCCACAACTGGTGGAATTGGTGTAACCTTCCCCCAGCTTGGTGGAATGAAGGTGGCCTTGTTGGGGTACTCCAACCTCGGCCCACTTTGTAGCCTCCACAATAGAATCCACGCCTTTTGCTGTACCTCACCCTGGTACCACCAAAAGGTCTGTTGCTTTCGAGTTATTGTCTGTAAGGCACCCATGGATTTATTTTGTTGTGTCGGTATAAACTTTATTTTCTCTAGCTGTGTACACAGCAGGCCCAAAGAGGTTTTCCCTATCAAATGGGACATTAAGAATGTACTGCTGCACCTCAGGTTTAAACCCGACTATACGAAGCATGATTAATATATTGGTGCCCCTTGCAGCAGTGTCCGCTCCTTCCAATACACATCTGATTATTGCATTTGATCAGCATTCTCATCTACCAGGCCTTCCCTTCGTTTTCTATATTGACCTGGGCGAGGAGGCATCAGACCTTGCATCTCATCCCAGGTAACTATTGTATCAGGAGAGTAGGACAACTGAATTTAAGATCTTCCAGTGGTTTGCATGCTCTGCCGCTACTCTTGTAAATCAAATGGGAGAGAGGAAAGGGTTGCTGTAGGGGCTAGTTCACTTCCCCTAAATAGTACAATGGATATCAAGAAGAACTATCCCATACTTTAGAAGCTAGAGGCCCATGTGTGGGAAAACCATTAGTTTTTTATGAAAACCCACACCCACCAACCTTGTTTGTGGCATGCTTCATCATCGGGTCCCACCCAAGGTGCAGAGTGCACCTCAGGTGTGCTTCAACGCCCGATTTACAGCGGAGCTGGTTTTTAGTGTGGTAGGTGCAGAGTGGTGCTGTAGTGGTGAAGTTTAAAAACTGTCCATTGGGTCCCTTTTGACTAAAGGTCATATTTTAATTGTGGGCCCTATGGCAGTATTAAAACAAAAGGGGCGGATATGTGTAGAGATTAAATTAAGTCTCTGATATCCTATAATTAGGCTGTTCGGTTTTAGGTTTAACCCTATAACAACTGATAAAACCCCACCAAAAGGAAAATAGCCCTCCCCAGTGTAAATATATAAATACTGAAAAAACACCTTCACAACCACAGACTAACTGCCATTCAAAGAAAGGAAATGGTGAGTGAAAGAGTAATTGTATTTTTTCTTGAAGGGGTCAATACAATGTAACTTTGTTACATAAGGCAGAAGTAAGAAAGACTGAGCTAACATTCTGCTTGAGTTTTGTTGTTTAGGGGTGTCACTGAAGCACAAGTTACTACTTGTGTAACAATATATCTGTAAGAGACATGAGTAAGTGATAGATTCCTTACCTTAGAATATCCCAAGGCGTCAGACTGGATCCGGAAATTTTTGCGTAGCAGTACCCTTGCGCGTCGGTAGGCGTCATCTGCGGCGCCATGATGACGTCGGAGTACTTAGACGCCGCCTCCGTGTGCTGACGTCAGTTCTTAGACACAGCTTTTCAGCGCCAGAAACGCAGAGCTATGCTAAAAATCAACACTGGTGCCTTGAAACTAGGGCCCTGAAAGGGGATGACCCTAACCCTAGATATCGGTTCGCAGAACGGGGAGGATGGGTGGGTCGGTAAGGAATCTATCACTAACTAATGTCTCTTACAGATATATCGTTACACAAGTAGTAACCTGTGCATCTGAAAGACACGTTCGTGATAGATTCCTTACCTTAACCACATGGCTGCTAGGCGTTTTCCCGTCCTGCGCTGGGAATTGCTGTTTTACTTTATTTCATGACGAGCTGGCCTTGTCATCCGCGCACGGCAGGTAAGCGCCATGACGAGCCCAGCTCGTCATTAGCCTCGAAGGGGTTAGAATAGATACCACAGCAATACCAACCCCGGTGGTGGGTCTGCAAACCAATAATCACACCAGAAAGTCCTGGAGGACGGAACGGCCAAAGAAGCCATCCCTCCGGACTTGGCTGTCCAGGCAATAATGTCTTGCAAACGTGTGCAGCGTGGCCCACGTAGCCGCCTGGCAAATGTCCTGCAAGGGCACTCCTCGGCCCACGGCAGTACTAGTAGCCGTGGCTCGAGTGGAATGAGCCCTCAGCCCAACAGGGGGTTCCTTCTTAGCCAAGGAGTAACACGCCTGGATACACAAGATGATCCAGCGCGAGATTGTCCGCTTGTGCACCGCTTTCCCCTTCTTAGCGCCCACGTAACCAACAAAGAGTTGGCCATCCACCCGGAACTGGCGTGTGCGATCCAGATAGAACGAGAGCGCACGTTTCGGGTCCAGACGGTGGAGTCTCTCTTACTCTCTCGAGGGATGCGGAGGCGGAAAGAAGGTGGGCAAGGTGATAGATTGCCCAATGTGAAAAGCCGTGAGTACTTTGGGTAGAAAAGAGGGCCGTGTTCGCTACACAACCTTGTCCGGATGGACCGAAAGGAAAGGAGGTTTACAGGATAGAGCCTGGAGCTCACTCACTCTCCTGGCAGAGGTAATGGCTACCAGGAAGACAGTCTTCAAAGTGAGAAGGCGAAGAGGACAGTTGTGAAGTGGCTCAAAGGGAGCACACATCAGAAAAGTAAGAATCAAGTTCAAGTCCCACTGAGGCATCACAAAGGGCACAGGAGGGAACGTATGTGTGATGCCTTTCAAGAATCGGTTAACAATAGGGGACTTGAACAAAGAAGGTTGATCAGGCAGCCTCAGAAAGGCTGAAAGGGCAGAAAGGTAGCCATTGATAGTGCCCAGAGCAGAGCCCTGCTGGGCAAGAGAAAGAAGAAAGAGAAGAACTTCAGAAAGAGGGGCAGAGAGTATCCACAGCCTTTGCTGTGCACCATGCCACAAATCTGTTCCACCTGCAGGCGTATACCGACTTTGTGGAGGGACGCCTGGCTACCAGAATGATGTTACAGACTTCAGGAGGCAAGTCAAATGGCCTCAACTGTCGCCGCTCAATCTCCAAGCATGGAGGTGGAGACAGGACAGGTTCGGGTGGAGGACCGTCCCCTGCTGCTGCGACAGAAGGTCCTCCTGAAGAGGCAGACGAACCGGGGGATCGACTGACATACTGAGTAGCTCGGGATACCAGTACCTTCGTGCCCAGTCCGGAGCCACAAGGATGACTTGTGCCCGGTCGCGCCTGATCTTCCGCACTCTGGGCAGAAGTGGTATAGGCGGAAAGGCGTACAACAGACCGCAACTCCACTCGCGACGAAAAGCGTCTCAGAGCAAGTGCCGCCTTGGAAATTCCAACACGCAGAACTGATGACATTGCGCATTCTCTTCGGTGGTGAATAGATCTAACCAAGGCTCTCCCCACTGCTGAAAGAGGCCTTGCGCCATGTCCAAGTTTAGACGCCATTCGTGATCCATCATGCACCGGCGGCTGAGTTCGTCCGTCCTGGCGTTCAGAGAACCTGCCAGGTGTTGAACCACCAGGGTCACGCCCTGATGTTCCAGCCATTGCCAGAGGCGCAGAGCCTCCTGGCAGAGGGTCCACGACCCCTCCCCGCCCTGTTTAATGCAGTACCACATGGCGGCGGTGTTGTCCGTGAGCACCAGCACTACACTCCCCCGGACAGAGGGGAGGAATGCCTTCAGTGCTAGACGAATCGCCCGCAGCTCCAAAAGGTTGATATGGAGCCGGGACTCCGCCGGAGACCAGAGCCCTCTGATCTCCGTCTCTCCCATGTGGCCTCCCCAGCCATGGAGAGACGCGTCCATCACAACTATATGCTCCGGTTGGGGAAGGGAGAGGGATCTGCCGCTGACCCAATCACAGTCCGTGAGCCACCACTGCAGCTGTCTTGCAGTGCCCTCCGAGATCAGGACATGGTCGGACAGGTTGCCCTGATGCTGGGCCCACTGAAACTTCAGGTCCCACTACAGAGACCGCATCCGCCACATGGCGTGATGCACCAGAAGGATGCAGGAGGCCATCAGCCCCAGAAGCCGCAGCGTCAACCTGACCGAAACTCGGGATAAAGGCTGGAATACTGGAATCAGAGCCTGTCTATCCCGAACCCGCGCCGAGTCGAGAACCGCTCCGATGAAAAGGAACTTCTGAGAGGGGCACAGGTGTGACTTCGGCACATTGATGGAGAACCCCAGCTGGTGTAAGAGGTCTGCCGTCGTCTGGAGGTGGCTGACTACCGTCTGGGGCGAGCCCACCTTCAACAACAAGTCGTCGAGGTAGGGGGAAGACTGAAACCCCTAACCTGCGCAGATGAGCTGCGACCACCACCATCACCTTCGTGAACACCCGTGGGGCGCTGGTAAGGCCGAAGGGGAGCACGGTAAACTGAAAATGCTCGTGGCCTACCGTGAAACACAGGTAGCGCCGGTGGGCCGGCAGGAGGGGGATGTGGAAATAGGCGTCCTGCAAGTCCAACGCTACCATCCAGTCTCCTGGGACCAGGGCAGCCAAGACCTTAGCCAGAGTCAGCATTTTGAACTCCTCCTTCCGGAGGAAGCCGTTGACGTTCCGTAGGTCCAAGATAGGGAGTAGGCCTCTTTTGCCCTTCTTGGGTACCAGAAAGTAGTGGGAGTAACAACCACGTCCTACTTCTGGCCCAGGAACGCGCTCGATGGCCCCCTTGGCCAAGAGGGCCGAAACTTCCTCCTGGAGAAGCCGCAAATGATCCCCAGATACTCGGTGGTGTGGCTTGAGGAGTCTTCTCGAAGGGGAGGGAGTAGCCCCTTCGGACGATCTGCAGCACCCACTGTCCGAAGTGACAGTGCGCCAGTGAGAGTGGTGATGGCGAACCCTACCCCCCACTGCCGTCACATGGGCCAAAAAGCATGGACTAGGAGGGTTTAGAGGCAGATGCTGCGGGGGAGGGTGTGGACTGGCCTCGCTGTTGTCCCCGACCGCCTCCACGGCGATATCCACGGCCGCCACCGTGCTGGATGGTAGTCTGCGGCGTGTGGCTGGCAGCACGTGTGGGGGGCGCCCCTTCCTTGGTCACGAAACGAGCGAAAGGCACCCGTGTGCTGGCGCGGGGCCGAGAGGCCCAAGGACTTGGCCGTAGCCCTGGAGTCCTTAAAGCGATCAAGCGCATGGTCTGCCTTGTCGACAAAAACGCGACGGCCATCAAACGGCATGTCCATCAGTGTGTTTTGGACATCGGCCGAAATGTTGGCGGACCTCAACCAGGCGTGGACTCTAAACGCCACCGTCGTTGCCATCGCTCTACCTAGTGAGTCGGTGGTATCCAGCCCACACCGGATAGAATATTTGGCTGCATCTCGGCCTTCCACAAGGGCTTGGCCGAGTTTGGCCCGTACCTCCAACGGACACTCTGGCAGCACTTCCGCAACCGTCTCCCACAGAGAGTGGGTGTAGCGGCCCAGGAGGCATGCGGTGTTGGAAGACTGCAGTCCCAGAATAAGGGAGGAGAAGATCTTTTTTCCGTACTGCTCGTACCTCTTGGATTCCCTGTTCGGCGGAGCCAACGGGAATACGGTCTCAGAATTGGATCACCAGGCTCTCGGGGGTGGGGAGGGTGGACAGGAAACATGGGTCGCCCGGAGCCAGCGTCTGGCCACGTTCCTATCTACGGGCGAACCCGTAGCGGGCCTGGACCAAGTGCCCAAAAGAACATCGGTCAAGGCCTCATTAAAGGGCAGCAGAGGCTCGACCGAGCTTGACTGAGGGTTAAGGACCTCAGTGAGGGGGTTAGTCCTCATGGCCGCGACGGGGAGCTCAAGGCCTTGGCAGCCCTCATCAACACCACACTATAGGTTGCCCCCTCCTCCGAAGCCACAGTAGGATGAGAGACAAAACCAGTGTCTGGAGAGGTGTCCAGACCACTGGCCTCCCCAAGTTCCCCTGCCCAGTCCTCCTGAGACTGACACTCTCGGGTCAGAGGGTCCTCAGACCCCCCCCCCCCCCCCCCCCACCCCCCCCCCCATCTTCCTCATCACCCATCTCCTGATACTCAGGGTTTTCAATTAATGGGGCCGGTTCATTGAAGTAAAACTCCAAGCGCTGTCGAAAGCGGCGCCGTTCCGATGTCAGAACCGGAGCGGAGGAGGCATCGGGGACGGCTGCGCCGGAGCAGACACCTGGCGGACCAACACCGGGGGGGAGGGGGGTTGTAAGGTCCACCGGCGACGACCCAGATCCCAAAGCGGGTCCAGTGGGGTCCTGCGAGCCCGGGCCCGAAGGCGTCGGAACCGTTGGGGCCTGCGGCGCCGGCGTCTGGGCCGAAGCCCCCGACCCGCTAGGGGCCCCAGACGGGTCCGCTGGGCACGAAGGCGCCGCAGAACCCGTCGGGGAATAGAGGTTCCTCATGAGGAAGCGCTCGATCTTCCCCGGAGTCGCGTCGTGCCCAGGGACCGGAGGGTGTGAAGCAGGCTGCGACGCCTGTGACTCCGGCGGAGCCGCGTGGGAGGTGTCACCCGAACCCCCGGCCACGTCACATGAGCGTCGGGGGGAGCCAGAAGAGCGATGACGCCTCTTCGACTTCTTGTGTTTCTTACCGGACCACGACTTCGACCCGGAGAAGTGGTGCAGACTCCCGGAGCTGTGGTGGCTCCGTCCCCGCGACCTGTCCCTCGATCTCCCGTGGGACCGGGACCTCTCGCGGCGCGGGCCGACTGCCTGAGTTAGAGTCGCCTGCGCTCCCGCCTGGCTTTCGAAGAGAGGGCCCGGCAGTCGGAGCAGGCCTTGTCGTCGTGGTCGACGCCTAGACAAGTTAGGCACAGGCGGTGAGGATTCGTGACCGACATCGTGCGGTCGCAATCCTCGCAGTGCTTGAATCTGGGCATCCCTACGGCACCGATAGGAGTCGTAAGACTTTGAGAAATGATCAAAAGTGATCCAAAAAGTTAGTCAAAAATTGACTAAGGGTTACTGCTTTTTCCAGATCTGCGCTTGCTGGCGGGGAAAAAAGAAGAACTGACGTCAGCACGCGGAGGCGGCTTCTAAGTACTCAGACAACGTCATCACGGCGCCCACGACGCCGACGACGGACGCGGAGCCGCAGACGTCTCCTACCGACACGCAAGGGTACTGCTATGCAAAAATTTCCGGATCCAGTCTGACGCCTGGGGATATTCTAATCTAAGGTAAGGAATCTATCACTAACGTGTCTCTTTCAGATATATTGTTTCTTCCACCATTAGTGTTTTTTCAGTTGTGTGCTCTTAGGTCTAAAGATGCAGGGTTTAGAAGCATGTTTTAGGTCTTATTTGATTTGATAAACTTTAGAACCCAGGAAATACATTTGATTCTTTCACTGATAGGTAACATGGCCGGTTTCATACGAATCTTTCCCAATATGTACCATCACATTTACCCACAGAAAAAGAATGGATACATTCTTACATTATTGATACATCAACCCCCTTTTCTAGCGAGTCATTATGGATCATAAATACATCAGACCCCTTTTCTAGCGAGCCATTATTGATAGTAGGCGAATTACCAAACTCCCTAGGCTTTAAACATTCAATGCAAGGTGTAGTGACAGGTATATGTGAAAAGAGTGCTGTCACCAAACATCTGTGATTGTTGGGAAAACATGACACCAGATGCTTGGAAAATATGGAACGCAGTGTCACTTGGAATACTGCTGCTAAAAGTTCTTTGATTGGCCTGACAATGTTTGTATTTGCAGTGATTCAGCTGTGTACATGAAAAAGTTATGTGATGACCTGTCAAAATCAATACCTGAGCTGAAGTGCCTCCCTGTAAAAGACCTTGACATTTGCAAGATGGTATGCTGAAAGCATCTTTACAATCTTCAGAGTTAATGAAAAATGCTATTGACTTTATAGTCCATTCTGGTTTCATTATGCACGGGAACTAAAAAACAAATATTTCTAATCCTCTGCTTTGTGTGGCATCAATAAAAGAGTAATTCCAATTGTTTAATTTAGCCAGCAATTCTCTATCCTTGAGGCCATGAATGCTATATTATTCATGTGGCAACCGTTTATAGAATTTGTGCTTAGTGATGATGCCAAAAGCAAGAAATGTGAGGATCTTTGGGCGCAAATTTAAACTGATGCAAAAAGAAGTACACTACTGCATTCTTAGATTTTTACAGGAAAACATGTTTGCTGTAGTGAACATAATAAAAAAACTAGAGTCTGAAAACACCCTCGTCTACCACGTGTTCAGCGTGGTGTAGCTGTGAAATATCTCCTTGTGAGTTGGGCAGGCGACACTTTTAGTGACTTTGGCACTGCAACATGTTCCATGTTAGAATTCTTGCCACTTAGTAAACAAAGAAATGTTGAGGAGAAATTCAGGAAATTTCATTTTACAGTGCATGAGAAATGGCTGGCAATGATGAATAGAAATGTCCCTTCACCAACCACGGCATTTGAAGTCAATGAAGGCTCACTGAGGGCCTCTGTACAAGTTCTACATCTTTTCTGTAAATGGGAATTTTCTCTGGACTTTGTAAAGAACTGATTCACTTTTGACTGCTTCAATAACATAAGGCCCAGTTCAACTTATATCTTGCAGAACCTGTTCCAGAGAATCGCAATCTTCAGGTGCATCAGTATTGGCATGGAAAGCTATGTCAGTAGCCAGAGTTCGCACTTGTGTACTGGCTGTTTTGGCATTGCCTGTCTCAAATGTCAATGTTGAGAGGGCCTTTTCACAGATAAATGTTTACATGGGAAGGAAAGAGCGAGCGTGCATGACCAAAGACCCACTAAAGAGGTGTTTTAAGGTGCACTACAATAAGTTTGATTTTTTAAAGTGTTTTTGAACCTCATACATCCTGTATCCACATTGTCTATACACATGCACTATTAGTGCAGAAAGCAAGCAGTATTAAAACCAAAATGTTCCATAAACACCGGAAAAACACTGTTTTTGTTGTTATTAATGGCGCGAAAATTTTTAACCACTGATGAACATAGTTTTTTACGGTATTGAAAACATTAAAAAAAACACCACCAGAATTTACCAAAAATAGAAACTGAAAACAGGAAAGCCTGCCTATAATAGAAGGTCAGCTCTACATGTTTCAACCAGGCAGAAACCTTTGCTGGCTTTGTTCAGGACCTAATGTGCTAGTATTTAAGTGAATTGACGTGATGTGATGGTCAGGTGTGGTTTTTGTGACCAATGGTGATGCAGCACAAGCTAAGGTGCGGGGATGAGCGAGGTTGTGTCCTCCTAAGGTTGCTTAAAACCTGTTAGAGAGAAAGAAACAGACAAAACGTACATACACATGAACATATAGTAAAAGTTGCTTCTGGTATCCGCACAAAATTGTTGTCACATTTTAGGCGCAGTGTCCTGTATTTCTCCTTCTTCCTCCTCTTGTGGAGAGGGCAAGGGTGTTTGTGGTGACTGGGGGTGCTGAAAGTCTTTGGGCTTATGGCCCTGTGTTCTTGTGGCACTATTTTTGGTGGAGGCTGTGGCAAAGATTGATTCTGAGCCGGTCTCTTGGGATTTTCTTTACACGTTTATCCTGCATAAATTGTTGCAGTTCTTCAAAGACAATGTCTTGCTCTTTGCGTGCAAGTCTTTAGTTACTTAGGAGCCAGTGGTGTGTACTTTGAGTGGTTTTGGAACCCCAGGAAGTTGGACTTTTCTTCTGGTCAGAAGATTGCCCATGTTTTTTAGTCCTCAGAACCAAGGACTTTTGATACCTAGGCGGTGGAGCTCGAGCGTTTCTTCAGACCGGATGATTTACTTGGGGTCCCCTCGAATATTTTTTTCCTTTGAGCGGCAATGAAGTTTCTCTGTGCACTACAGCCAAGGGCATGGGCACCCACACCTCCCTCATGTTGCTTGCCCACCTGCGCTCATCCTGAAGATATATATATACAATTTTAAATTAAGTTAAGTTATTTTTTCCTATTTAGGGGAGACCCCCCCCCCCTCCTACACACCCCATTTTTTAATATTTCCCTCTGTTATGCCCCCTCCAACCCCCTGTCTGCCACAAAAGCATTACACAAAGCCGAATAGCACTCGCATACCAAAGAACTATTTGGATTTGTCAATGCTTTTATTTATTTTTAGCTATACTGCATAGCCGCATGAACAACATGGCTTAAAGAGGAAACAAATCGCTATGACGTGGTCAACGCTAGCTGTGTCATAGCATTTCATTTTTCTTTGCAGAAAACCTGTGCTGCTTTGCAGCATATCTAATAAAACAATGACAAAGCCAACAGATCTTGCGTAGACAAAACCTACTGGCTTTGCCAATGTTTGTTACCATAGCCATGCGCAAACGGCAACAACAACAAAAAAACGCCTGTAAGAGCAGCCCGATGGCCCCATAAACCACTGAACCTGTGTATCCCTGCAGCCAGTAAACATATTAATGCACTTAACACTTCAAGTCCTTCAAGCAAAAGGGCTTGTAAAGTGTAAAGCATTAGCATATTTACTTAAATAGCTGCCTTGTCACATTGCCCCCCCCCCCGAGGGGTCCCATCAGAATACTGATGGGACCCCAGAAGGATATAATTTCAACTGGATCCATTCCCCTTTTGCAGCATGCACACAAAGAGAAAACTTTCTGCATTCTTTTTAAATGAGCACCTGGGGAAGTCTTTCTCTCCGTGCCGTATTCTGCTGTGCGCTCCTGAGAGGTGCTGGGCGCTGTGAAAGTGTAAGGTGCGCACACCTTACAGGGAACATAGGTCACAGCCTACTTGGCATTCTCTGGGCCTGATGTGTCTGCCAGTGAAGCCTTATGCTTCGGTGCCGGAGGTTTGGTTGGTGCAGACTGGGGTAGTGCCAGAGCAGTTACTGTGCCCTTGCTGCTCGATTGGGATCGGGAACGTTCTCACCCCTTTTCGGGTTCGAGGCATACTCACAGTATTAGCCTTAGCCCAAGGGTTGTGGTGTGGCGGAGTTGAGTGCAAGATATTCTTTAAACGGGGTCGAAAGTACTCACGGCAGGTAGCGTCACCTTGGTCCACGACCCTGATACAAGGATCAGCCTCAGCAGCGTATGCCCCTCTTCATGCAATGGAGCGTGTTCTACCCAGAGGATGAATGTGGGCTGGTGTTGACCACCCCAACTCTTACTAGAGCTCTTGCTTCGATTTCCATGTTGCGTGGAAATTCCGCTTCAGTCGCCAGTTTCATGGTGTGTGCTAGGCATCGATTCCTATAGATCTGAAGTGGATTTGTTTTCGAACAATGCGTATGCCGTGCCCTCGTCCTCTTTGTACCATGGAGATAGGCACAAATGACACTTCCTGTGTGTCAGAGTATGCGTATTGGTCCTGCACCAAACCTCATTTCGAAACCAACTCAAGATGGCAAAAGTGCGAAGAATGTGATTCACAGTATGATACACTGCAAGCATGACAGGACCAGTCCAGGATACTGCAAACTAACCAGTGATTGCCAAGGACACCATCATTGTTTCACAAAGGGCAATACCGCTCTATTCAGAAAAAACTGAGCTGCACCTTTAAACCTCCTCATAGCAGAGTGCACAGCGCGGGCAGTTCTTTTTCCACTATGGTGCTACACACCCCAAAACATGGCCTTGGTCCTCATTTCCACATTTGTAACATCGCTCTAAGCTTCAACTTATACTACAACTCCTCAACTTCTGTGGTTCAGCACTTCAGAGCATTTTTGTTTTAATTCACAGATCATTAGGCCTTTTTGCTTTTTACTGGATGATAGAGTAAATCTCATACAGATAAAAAAATGCATGCATATCGCACATTAATTTGGAACATTTCGTTAGCAAACAGCTAAAACCGACAAACCACTCAAGCTAGAGTGGCAGGCATGAAGGTCAACTCACCTTTTTCTTTCTTCTCGCTCTTCTTCTCCTTGGACTTGGCGCGTTCCTTTCGACGACGGTCACGGGAGCGAGACCTTGAGCGAGGGGGTGCCTCTCTGACTTTGTCACGGTCCCACTCCCGTTCAGCCCTGGTGCGCTCACGCCTTTCCATCTCTCGCTCCCTCTCAGCCCACTGCTCACGTGCAGACCGCTCTGGCTCTCGATAATCCACACGGTGCATAAGTGCTGGTGGCGGTAACATCCGAGGGTGAGCCTGAGGTTTTGGTTTCGGCGGCTCTTCCACTTTTGGTGGCTGAGGACGGTCTACCAAAAGGCCCCTGTGATAGTCCAGCTGGGCAACCCAAAGAGGCAAGGAAAAAAGTCACACTCAGTCATAGAAAACTGTGGTCAGTCAAGAAGTGTAAAGCAAATACAAACGGAAGTGGAGCCAGAGGGTGAAGGAGAAGTGAGTGTGACAAAGCGCATAAGAGGGTAAGCAACTAACCTAATTAACGAGTTAAGAGGAATGTGACTATGGGGGCTTAAGTATAGAGCCAATAAGGAAGAGTAGTAGCCCAAGTTGTAAAGGTTAAAAGGAAGCAAGCACAGTTTTGTAGTGTAGTTTTTAAGGCAGATGAACATTTTAAGTGACATCTTAAAATATGAGAAAAAAAACTAATTCTATTTGAGAAACACCTCTCATTCCCATACCTCACTCTGCTCTGCATAGTCCGCATAAAGGAATTTTGGGTTGGATTGCGGCCACTTCACTCCATGAAGAGAGTTTCTTGTTGCTATAGCTTCCTCCAATGTTGAGTACTGGTTGGTGGTAAAAAAAAAAAAAGGATGGTAATTAAAGAAGAACAAGAAAGCATCTGGAACACAACTCCATAGAGGTATGCCTAGGCAGCTTTCTGATCACAGTATCTGGAACAGCAAACATGCAGGACAGGAAGGTCTATGTAGTGGGTGTGTATGTCTGCTCAACACCGGAAAGGGAAAGTCCTGAAGCACAGGATTCCACTTGAAGCTGGGGGCACATGTATGTAAGAAATATTTTTCCTATCTGTAACTCCAGTTCTCCAGTGTTGGTATATTTGATAGAGTCAGATACTTTAATAATTCCCCGTCTGGCTGGAAATACTCACATTTTTAAATGGCAATAGTATAGTATAGGCCTAGTAGCACATCCATCTCCTTTAATGCAATACAAGCTTCAGCCAATGAGGTGGATGTGCTGAGCGCTGTACTCCCAACTAGAGGCTACTAAGGATCTGATTTCAGAGCACATGTAAAGAATAAGCATAATGGTAGTGAGCCTCTGACCATGAGAGAGGAAGAATCTATTAAAGATACCAACACTGGAGTCATATATAATTAGATAATTTCTTCTCCAGAATTGGATCATTCGCAGAGTTATATGCTTGAATCAGAGTAGCAAGCAGTCACAGACTTAATCAATACGCGAAAAGCAGCCTGATCTGCAATTAAACATTGCCCACTGAAGAAACTGCTGCTATGTCCAAGTCCTTGCAGTAGTGTTTGGTGAATGTGAGCCTGTTCTTCTATGCTATAGCTGCGACAGGCACCGGGGAGGAGGGTGGGCGATATGAATGTCAGCAGCCCTACATGCCAAGAACAGATGCATACTGGTAAGTAGCATATTCCGTTCGAGGCATGTGGGCTGCTGATTTCATAGAATGTATAGCAGTCTCTCCCTTAGCGGTGGCTACCTGTGCCAGCTGCAGCAGTTTGAAAAAGAGTTTTTCGAACAGCCTGTCCTACAGCAGCTTGCTGTTTGGAATGAACATCTACACAGTAGTGTTTTGTGAAGGTATGTATGGTAGACCATGTGGCTGCTCTACATATTTCCTCAGAGGAATGTTTACCAGGAAAGCCATAGATGTTTCTAGTTTGCGAGTAGAATGCGCTCTTGGGGGAACTGTTAAGGTGCGTTTTGCTTTTTGATAACATATTTGAATGCACTTAACGATCCATCTGGCTAACCCGGATTTTGAAATTGGGTTGCCTTTGTGTTGTGGTGAAAAGGCAACAAACAATTGTTTAGTTTTCCAAAAATCCTTAGTTCTGTCAATGTAGTAAAGAAGAGCTCTTTTGACATCTAGTGTATGTAGTGCTCTTTCAGGTACTGACTGTGGATTTGTAAAGAACACTGGCAGTTCTATTGTTTGATTGATATGAAAGTTGGATACCACCTTTGGCATGAATTTAGGGTTTTTTCTAAGCACCACCCTATTTGCATGTATTTGGATAAATGGCTCTTGAATAGTTAGGGCTTGCAGTTCGCCAACTCTTCTAAGAGAAGTAATCGCTACCAGAAAAGCCACCTTCCATGTTAGAAATTGTAATTCACATGAATGTAACGGCTCAAATGGTGGTCCCATCAGTCTGGTTAAAACAATGTTCAGGTTCCAGACTGGTGAAGGTGAGTGTTTTGGAGGAATGATTTGTAGTCCCTCCATGAATGCTTTAATTGCTGGCACTCGAAACAGCGAAAGATGCTGTCTGTTTTGAAGATAAGCTGCTATGGCAGCTAAGTGTATTCGTATAGATGAATAAGCTAAATTGCAACGATGTAAGTGCAAAAGATAGCAAATTATGTTTTGTGTTGAAGTATCTAATGGGTTTGTCATTATTGTTACAATAAATGACAAAACGCTTCCACTTTGAAGCGTAACATGCTCTAGTAGCAGGTTTTCTTGCCTCTTTGATATTATTCATGCAGTCTGGAGGCAAGTTTAGGTACCCAAACTCTAAGACTTCAGGAGCCAGATTGCAAGGTTCAGCTGTTGCGGATCTGGGTGCTGTATGTGTCCATGGCTCTGCGTTAGAAGAGCGGGTGTTAGATGCAGTCTTTGATGAGGTACCACGGAGAGTTCTAGAAATGTTGTGTACCACGGTTGCCTCGCCCATGTTGGAGCAACTAGGATTAGTGTCATTGGATGCTGGTGTAGTTTGCGTGCCACCAGCGGTATTAGTGGTGCTGGGGGAAAAGCGTATGCAAATTTGCCTGACCAGTTAATCCATATCGCATTCCCCTGCGACTGCGGGAAACTGACGGCAAAGTACGGGCATTTTGCGTTTTCCGTTGTGGCGAACAGGTCTATGTCTGGTTGTCCCCACTGTTGGAAGTATGGTTGTAGCACTTTGGGATGAATCTCCCACTCATGCATCTGGTGGCTGTGTCTGCTGAGCAGATCCGCTATTTGATTGTCCTTGCCTGGGAGGTGTTCCGCCATGAGAAAAATGTTTCTTTGAATGGCCCACTTCCACATGCTTTGAGCTAGGTGTGACAGTTGTGGAGAGTGTGTTCCTCCCTGCTTCTGTATGCAATACATTGCCGTCATGTTGTCCGTCCGGATCAACACAGTCTTGTTGCACAAATGTATTTTGAATACTTTCAGTGCAAGAAAAACTGCCATCAGTTCTAGTAAGTTGATGTGCATTTTTTGTTGTGTTCTCCATAGGCCTTGCACTGTGTACTGAAAGACATGGGCTCCCCATCCTAACAGGGATGTGTCCGCCGTCATGACTATCTGTGGTACAGGCTCATGGAACAGTCGACCTTTGCAAATGTTTTGTGGTTTCCACCAATGCAGAGATTTGTATGCACGACTGGTTACCAACACTAGGTCTTTCAATTGTCCTTGAGCCTGGTTCCATTTAGGTGCTAGGCACTGTTGTAGCGGACGCATGTGTAGTCGTGCGTGAGGGACTATGTATATGCACGAAGCCATCATGCCTATGAATTGCATAAACACTCGTGCAGAGAGCGAGTGTTGTGGCTTGAACTTTTGGATGAGCAGTTGCATATTGTTGATCCTTGCTGTGCTTGGGTATGCTTTTGCTGCTAGAGTATCTACTGTTGCTCCAAGGTATTGTTGTACATGGGACGGCTGCAGGTGAGATTTTGGGTAGTTCAGCAAGAAGCCTAGACTGTGTAGGAGATGAATGGTCTGAGACATGTGGCTGGCACATTGCTGGGCCGACTTTGCTTGTATTAGCCAGTCATCCAGGTACGGGTAGATATGAATATGCTGTCTTCTTAGATGTGCAGCTACTGTTGCTAGGCATTTTGTGAACACCCGTGGGGCTGTTGTCACACCAAAAGGAAGGACTTTGAATTGGTAGTGATGACCTTGTATTGTAAACCCGAGATACTTCCTGTGAGCCGGGTGTATAGGTATATGGAAGTATGCATCTTTGAGGTCTAAAGTTGCGAGGAAGTCTCCTTGCTGCAGCAGTGGTAAGAACTGTTGTAGAGTGAGCATATGGAAATGCTCTGATAGAATGTATTGATTTAGGGGCCTGAGGTCCAATATTGGTCTGAGAGACCCGTCTTTTTTGGGGATTAGGAAGTATAGAGAGTGTACCCTGATGTTGTATTGGTACTGGTTCTATGGCTCCTTTTTACAGCATACTGATAACTTCTTGCTGCAATAGGTTAAGATGTTCTGTGGACATAGAACGGTGTACGGGTGGTGACCATTGCTGTTGCAGCCACTCCTGTAGTGGTCTCATCTTTAGCCGAACATTGGGGACCAGGTGGATGCATGATGCCATCATCCCCCAGATCTTGCTCACCGTCCTCACTGTCAGAACTTGCCCCTTCTGGTAGTGACGTTTCTCCCTCAGCAGGCTGAGTGTTCTCTTCTCGCTGGGTGTCACTCTGCATTCGACCGTGTTGATCAGGGCTCCCAGGAAGATTTTCACTTGTTCTGGGTCCATGGAGCACTTTCTCCAGTGGATGGAGAAGCCCAGGTTTGTGAGCGTTCTTGTGACCTGTTCTGCGTGAGCTTTGCATCTCGTGTAAGAGCTTGCTTTCACGAGCCAGTCGTCCAGGTAGGGGTACACGTGTATACCCTCCCTTCGTAGGTGTGCGGCCACCGCCGCGAGGCATTTGGTAAAGACCCTTGGCGCTGACTTGAGCCCGAAAGCCAGGGTTGTGAACTGGTAGTGGTCTTCGTTCACCTTGAATCTTAACATGTGTTTGTGTTTCCTGTTCATGGGGATGTGCAGGTATGCGTCTTTCAGGTCTATCGTGGACAAGTAGTCCCCGGGCCTTATTTGTGGGATGACCTCTTGCAGGGAAGTCATCTTGAACTTTTGAGTTTTTACATAGGTGTTCAAGAACCGTAGGTCCAAGATGGGTCTTAGGCTTTCGTCCGCCTTTGGTACTAGGAAGTAGTTCGAGTACACCCCCTTGTTCCGTTCTCTGTGCGGGACTTGTTCTATGGCCTCTTTGAGGAGCAGTTCTTGAGCTTCCTCTTGGAGCAACTGCAGTTCTTTGCCCTTGTGACCCCTTCTCTTTGGCTTTCTGCTTGGTGGATATTTTTCCAACTCTATGCAGTATCCGTGCTGTATAATGTTTAGTATCCACTTGTCTGTGGTTATTTTTCTCCATTCGTGTAGAAAAAATCTCAACCTTCCCCCTACTGGTGTTGTGTGTTCTCTTGAGCCGTGTCCGTGTGAGCCTCCCCTTAGCTGTTGGTGCTCTCCCCCCTGAGGCTTTGGGTGGGTGAGCGCCTCCTTCACGGAGTCACTTTTGGGGGGGTTGATCACCACCTCTCCGTCTCTGGCCCCGTCCATTTCCTCTCCCTCGAAAGGACTGGCCCCTATTCTGGGAGTTCCAATTCTGCCTCTGTTGACCCTGGTGCCATTGGTTATCACTCTGTTGACCATGGTGGTGCGACTGTTGCAAATGTGATTGCTGGTTTCCCCCTCTACCATTTGGTCTCCTTGTGGGGGTGCCTCGCCGCATCCCCCTGAATTGTAGGGCTCCCATCGATTTGGCTGTCTCATTGTCCTTCTTCAGCTGAGCCAGTTTGTCATCTACTGATGCCCCGAACAGCGTCTCCCCGTTGAAGGGAGTGTTCAGGATGTTATTTTGCACTTCTGCCTTGAAGCCTGATATTCTGAGCCAGGCTTGCCTTCTCTCAGTGATGCCTATGGCCATCAGCCTGCTAGATGTTTCTGCCCCATCTAGGGCTGTCTTCAGGCATGCGCTTGCTATGTCCTTTCCCCCTCCACGAGGTGGGCTGCCCTCTGCCTGTACTCCTCAGGGATGTGTTTCAGCAACTGGCTCATCTCATCCCAGTGCTGATATTGGTGTCTATTCAGGAGTGCATTGGAGTTTGCCATCCTCCAATGCATAGCGGCATTTCTTTCAATTTTCCTTCCAGTGAGGTCCATCCTCCTGCTTTCCTTATCAGGTGGTGGCCCAGATGTGGTTGGCACGTTGGCCCTTCTTCTGGCCGTTGCCGCGATTATGGAGTCAGCTGCCACGGTGCCCTGGATATAAGGGGGGTCCTCGGAGGAGAACTTGTATTTCTTCTCCGTCCTCGGGGTCACTGACCTGCATGTGGCCGGTTCCTTGAAGGCTTCAGTCCCTTGGGCTGTGAGGCTCTTCAGCATGGGCAGGAAGCTGCTTTTCGTCTGTGAGGGGAGCAAAGTCTCTAGCAGGAAGTCAGCCTTTGTCTGTTCCTCCTCCAACTTCACATTGTAGACTGCTGCAGCCTTAACGACCTCATAGTAAGCCCCGATGTCGTCTGGCGGCGAAGGTCTCGAAGGGTATGTCTCCACAGGTTCCTCTGGGTTATCGGCCTCGAGATCCTGCCATTCTTCCTCTAGCGACGCCGAGGATTCTGAGTAGTAGCTCTCGCGGAGGTAATCTCCTTCCGAGCGGTAGAAATCCTCCTCTTCTCCCTCATCTGTGGGGTTTGGAGTTTTCGGCAGCTCTTCGGCTTCGAAGTCCTCCTGCACCTCCACCTCTTCGGCGGTCGCAGCGGTCTTCGAGGGAGTCGAGTAGGTCTTCGAGGGAATCGTATAGTTCTTCATTGTTTCCTCGAAGGCTCTCTTCCTCTGGAGCGATACTCTCCATTTCGGCCTCAAGCCTTCTTCTCTTTTTCTCCATCTCTGCCGCTTGCTCGGCGTCGAGCTTTTCGGCAGGTCTCTTAGACGGTACCTTCGACGTCGAGGCCGTTCTGAGCGCTCGAGGGTCCCTTCTCGAGGGCCTGCTTCGACGACCTTTGCTTTTCGCTGGTCTTTGCCATCTGGGAGTCCTTTTCGAAGGAGCCGCTGGGCCTTTCGGAGGATGCGGCTTCGGACGTCGAAACTTTCGTCGCCGGCGCTGCTTTCGAGGACTTAGCCTCTGCTTTTCGGGGTTCTCCCTCAGGCTTTCTCGGCCCTGTCTGGGTTTTCGGGGTCGTAGACTCTCCTACCTTTTTTGAAGGTCTCACATCGGTCTCTACGACCGTGAAGTCATCTGGTCCCTCGGCGATGTTCTCCTCTTCGTCGGAGGAGGCACCCAGCTGGTAGAGGCTCGGCGTGGTCCCTTTCCCTTGCATCGTGTGGTGGGCCACCCTCTGTCTCTCTCGAACTCTCAGAGTCTTCGGCGTGAAGATTGAACAGGCGTTGCAATCCTCGCTGGAGTGGTCGATCGGCAGGCAGAGGTTGCAGACCGGATGCTGGTCCTTCTGCGCGTACTTGTGGTGGCAATTACGGCAGAACTTGAATGGGGTGTTGTCCACGTGCTCGCTCAGGGGGCCCCCTGCGCGCGCTTTCTCCTTGGCCGTCGAGTATCACGAGGTTTTCGCCTCTTTCTTCGTTCTGGCTCTAGGAGGTCTTCTCCGACTTTCCTCGGTCCTTTTTCCTCAAAAACTTGGTGTATTTCCTTCTTTTCTCCTGAAACTTCTCCGGAGCTTCATGCGACGATCCAGACCCAACGGCGGAAAAAAGAATCTGAAGATGGCGCCCAAGGGTGGGAGCTTCCGCAGGAAGCGTGCCAACGTCACGAAGGTGCACCAAATGGTGGGACGTCGACGCCCACCTGGGCTACAAAAAAAAAAAAAAAAAAGAGAAAAAAAAGACTACGAATCCGGACCCAACCACCAGATCGCGGAATAATGCACAGCATAGTGAATCCAGAAAGATTCACGCTGCAAAATTTGTATTACCCACCTGTCCGTGGTGATGTTTTGCCAGGCAGGTAGGAACTGCTGTAGTCGTCCCCCGACCGGTGCTCTATGGTCTGGAGGTAGCGACAAGAAGTCACTGCTTGGTGTTGGTAGAGGATCTGGTGGTATTACCTCCTCTCCCTCTGCCCTTGCTGCTATTGCCTCGGTAACCACCTCTATTATTGTTTTTGTTGTAGGTGGTTTGCGTGTTCCTCTTGTAGTTTGAGCTGTGCTGTGACAAGGTACCTCTTGCAGCTCCTCTGTAAGTGGAGCAACGAAAGGAGCCCCTATGTTGTTGGGATTGCAAGGCTCCCATCGACTTAGTCTCAGTGTTCTTCATTTTGTCCAGAATGTTGTCTACAGCTGGACCAAACAAGAAATCTGGATTTACTGGCTGATTTAATACAGTGGATTGAACTTCATTTTTGAAACCTGAGATGCGAAGCCACGCATGTTTTCTGAGCATGACACTTGTGTTAATTGACCTGGCTGCTGTGTCTGCAACGTCTAAGGCACATTAAATGGAGGCATTAGTTATTAGCTTTCCCTCCTGTACTAGTTCCTCAGCCTGTTCCTTGTAAGGTTCAGGTAAATGCCGGAGGAGTGTCTCTAAGGTGTCATAGTGTGCCCTGTCGTACCTAGCTAGCAGGGCTTGCGTATTTGCCGCTTGGGCAGCTACCCTTTTGCCTGAAGACTCAAGAATTTTCGACTCTTTGTCTGGAGGAGGAGCTTCTCCTGTTTGGGAGTTTGCACGTTTACATGCATTGGATACCACCAATCAATCTAGAGGCAGTTGCCCCTTAATATATGTGGGGTCTAATGGTGCTGGCCTGTATTTTTTCTCTATTTTAGGGTTAACTACCCTTGCCCTAGTGGTTTCCTTAAATATGTCTCCTGCATGTTTAAGTACCCCTTTCAACATAGGTAATGTTTTTACAGACCTTTCTGATGTAGCAAAAGTGTCAAAGAGGAAATCCTCCTCAATGGGGTCTGCATGCATCTCTACATTGTGATTGAGGGCTGCTCTGTCTATTAGAGCATTAAATACAGCCGTTTCCTCTGTAGGGAAGGCTTAGTAGGGTATGCAGGTGTATCTGGAATGGGTGTAGAGCTATAAGGGTCCACTGAGTCCGCCCATGGTTGTGGCTGGGTGTCTGGGTCAGGGTCTACTGGGTAAATGTAATCCTCATTATCTTCATCAATCACCTCTTCCTCTGAGTGTTTGGGTGAATTTGTGTAAGGCATAGCTGGATGGATAGGCTCAAATAGAATAGGGGAAGTAGCACAGTCCCTTTTCTTCTTTAGTGGGATAGTATAGGAGTCTTTACTGGATACTGGTCTGACTTTCCTTTTGTAGAGAGTAACTTTGCCAGTATTAGGGTCAATGTAGAGTTTTGACTGTTCTTCTGCTGAGGGGTCTGGGTATAAGATGATCTCTTCAGCAGTTTTTGACTTTGTTTCGGTCCGACACTGCTTTTCGGGTCGACCAGTTTGGACGTTCCAAGAGTTTTTTGCTTTTGTCAAGGGGAGTTGGAAGTCGAAATGTAATTGGTCCCAAAGGTTTAGGCAGTCCAACTGTGTTTTTTGGCTGTGCTGATTTCTTTGGAGCGGATGTTATGATCGGTTCGACGTTTCTAGTCGGCTCGATCGACCCCTTTTGAACTTGAGGCGTCTTCGAAAGCTGTTGTTTCGGAACGATGCCTTGATTTTTGGGCTCGATGCCCTTCTGTGGATTGTATGGCTTCGGCTCGATAGTTTGATGGAAATACTTTTGGCTTGTCGACTTTGTTTCGTTTCGACGACCCTTTTGGGATCGAGGCCTTCTTGAAGAACCCCTTTTGTTTTTGCAGTCTTAGTCGATTTTATCAGGTCGACGGCCTTCAGAGTTTGTATAGGCACGTTGGCCTTCGGCTCGGCGCCCTTTTTGTTTGACTCAGATGGGTCTACGTAGTTCGGTTCGAAGACTGTATTGTCTATCAGTTTCGGTTTTGGTTCCACTGTTTTTGGTTTTGATATCAATTTTTGATGATGCTTATGAGATGGCTCTTTTTGAATATTCTTAGCCGAGCTGGAGTGCGGGGCTATAGAATCTGTATCGAGATCTTGGCCAAGGCCTTCCGGCGATGCCGAGACCTGAGCCTTTGGAACCGACGTAATGTGTTTGCGGGGCGGTGTACTCACGATTCGGCCCGCTTCGTCACTAGAGTCGTCCTCGACAGCCCCAATCCCTTGATAGTCGTCTCCTACCTCGACAATGTCTTCTTCGTCGTCGTCGACGTAGTAATTGGAGTCATGCTCGGAGTCTTGATCGGACTGTTCCTCCGATTCTTCAGCTTCGACAAAGTCTTCCTCGTCGAAGATATTTTCTGGCTCCGGCGCTGATTGCTGCATTATTAACCTTGCGGCCCGTCGATTCCGGATTGTCTTTTTGGATCGAAACTGAGCAAAGGCTAGGCAGTCTTAGTTATGATCTGGGGATAGACATCTGTTACATACAGGGTGTTTGTCTTTATGTGGGAAATTTTGCGTTACATTGAGGGCATTTTTAAAAAAGGAGTCCGTTCCATCGACGACCGGTCCACGTGGCGTCGAGAGCTGGATAACTCTAAACAAAGTTTCTCTAGACCTATCAAAAAAATACCGACGAACTCGAAGGCCTTTTGGCTTTTTATAATAACTGTTTTCGGTTCCGAACTTCGGGTAAAGGAAAGTACATCCGAACCCAATGGCGGAAAAAAACAGTCTGAGGATGCCCACTGTAGTCCGAGGGAGGAACCACCTATCTCGTGATGCTTCGAAAACTCTTCCAGGACAACAATGTGCAATCATCCGGACCCAACACTAGGCGGCGATCTATGCACAGATATGAATTCAGAAGCCCACATGCCTCGAACGTGTCACTTTATCAAAACTGGTGTGGTTATGCCAATCAGTATCCGTGCAAAACCAAAGAGGATCCGTGAGCAGACCTTCCTCCACACCCTGGCAATGAGGGTAAATGGTAGAAAGGCACAAGTAAAGATGTTCAATCATGTAATCAAGAAATCTTTGCAGATTAAACCCAGTTGCCAATATCTGCATTCGTATTTAAATCAAAATGCTGTTCTACAGGGCAGCAAACTGATGTATAGTGGGAAGGCCCTATTTTCTGACAATCCTACATAGATAATCTCAATGGAGCTTACATTAGTACAATGCTCGTCCTGAACCAGTCAGGTGTTTCAGGGAAATGCCAAATCTGTTAACTCCCAGTCTCATAGGAGTAGCAACTACTCCAGAGTGCGATGCTTAGGAATTGTGTTTGTTAATGAAGTTCATGGAGATCGTTCTTTCAGACAGCATGACTGCCAAATGTGGCAGGATCACTTGAGGCCAAGTGGATGACCCACTGCTTCAAGATGTGTGTGTGTGTTTGTGAAGTGAGCAATATCAGACTGAAAGGGAAGGCTGTGAACTGGCAGTTATTCTGGAGGAATTCTTGAAGGGCAACCATTTTCCGGAGGTCCACAGTCAGTTTAATTTTCCTGTTTTCTTCTTCACATGGAAGAAGGACGACAAGCCTGATACCTTTGTCTCCCTTGAGAAGAATTTCCTACTGTGTTTTCGTAGATGCGGGTGGTGTTCCTTCCGGAGTGGGTGATGGTGAAGTTTCTGTAAGAAATCCAGGGAGAGCTCCAACTACACAATATGCAGTACTTAACTGTGAATGGTGATGTAAAGCAATAGAAGAGATCATTCGTCCCCGGCCTGCATGAGGGCAGTATCAGATAGTTTGGGGACCTTATGGTCGAGAACGCAATTGAAATTCCCCTTCTTGTCGAACCCACTCGGATAGGTTTGGCAGATTTAAGATGTTTGAAGAATAACTAAGATCGGGTGCCTGTATCGATCGATCGTATAGATTGCCTTGTCCTGCTTACTGGTGTAGGTGCCTCAGTATGCTTGGTGCTGCTTAGAAGGACATCTAGGAAGCGAGCAGTAATCTGTCTGTATTGATGATGCGCAGAGCATCATTTACATGCTTTACAAACAGTCTGCCCATCAAAGTGCATGTCCAGTATGAAAACAAGTTACTTACCTGTAACTTCAGTTATCCAGTATTGGTATCTTTCATAGATTCACATGCCTGAATCATTCCCCGTCACCGAGGCGGGAGTCCCACGGTAAATAAAAAAGCAGTACCAAAGGTACATAACAGTAGTAGGCCCAAAAGAAAGGCCTGAGGCCTAGATCTTAGTAGCCTATCTACATCATTATGCTAAAAGAACCAAGAATTTGGTCACAACCAATCAGCTATCAGCACCCTCTAGAACCCTCTCTGCAGAGCCAGCTCTCCTCAGATTTTCGTAGCACAAGTGTGAACAAGTATCCCGAACTTAGAGAGCGGACTCTCCGGGGAGGAGGGTGGGTGCATGTGAATCTATGAAAGATATCAATACTGGATAACTGAAGTTACAGGTAAGTAACTTGTTTTCTTATCCAGTATTGGGGTATCTTTTATAGATTCACATGCCTGAATCAGAATAGCAAGCAGTATACCAAGTATACAGTCGGTTGAGGATGGTGGGAGACTTGTGCTGATAAACTCCCAGTTGCATCCATGATTTGTTACCAGATGCTTAATAATGCAAACCTTCAAAGTTAAAACATGAGTTATAAGAACTAAAGAGACATGCATAGTAAAGTCCAAACATGGATATGTAAATCTCATACACATCCAATATATCTACTAAAGTACATATAAATATAACATGTTAAAATCGCATAACCTCATGCATATCATGAATAAAGGCAAGCATAGATAATATTTAAAAAGCCAAAGGGCAACAGAAACTGGTATTAACGAAAAAAGGTAGCGTAGGACCACCTGTCCAAGTGCCGAACCCTCTTGACATGTAGACTAAAGGCAGTAATGTCTCGTGAACGCGTGGATATTTTTCTACGTCACAGCTCCACATATCTTCTGGAATAACTCCAGCCTACAAAGCTGTGAATGTTGATACTGTTCTAGTTGGAAAGAGCTTTGACTTTCCTCTGCAAAGGTTTGTTAGCCATGTCATGGCAGAAAAGATGCTAATCACCTGGCTATTCTTGCCTTTGTCACAGCCGTTGTAAGAGTTGCTTGACCATAAGCCACGAACAGCTGGCTGGATCATCTGATATCATAGTTTTCTGTAGTTAGAATCTTAAACAGCGTTAAACATCCAGCGAGTGTATTACACTTTCAGCTGGAGCAGATGGATCCGGAAAGAATGTCTTTAATCTTACCGGTTCGTTAGAGTGAAATTGTGTTGGTACCCTAGGAATGGACCTGGGATTTGTCCAAAGGGTTACATAGTTCCGAGGAAAATGTAAATATGAGGGGTTCCTTTATAGTGAAAACTGTGTTCTTACGAACCCTTTATTCCGAGGTAAGAGCCAATAAATGGGTCACCTTCCAGGCGAGGAATTTGAGAACTGGTTTATGGATCTGCTCAAATGTACACTACATTAACTGCGCTAGCAATGCTGAGTTCCCACTCTGGGAGGGTGCTCGCACTGGAGAGAAGGCTCGGAAAAGCCCTTTCATTAACTGTTTGGCAAGTGCCGAAGAGCAGAAAAAAATTCTTTAAATTTTTTTTTAACATTTCCTAAATTTCGGAAAGAGCGGCAAGACGAATTTTGTTCGATGAAAAACTAAGCCCAGACTTGGCTAGAAGAGCAGATAATGGAGAACTTGTTCTGCAGTAACTGTAATTGAGTGAATGGCATTCACCTCACTCCAACCGCAAAATCGCTTCCATTTGAGGCGATAAGCCTTGATTGTGCCTTGGGCACGAGATCTGTCCAAAATTTCACAACAGTTCTTTGAAACGTTGATGCCCTATAACTCTAACAAATGATAAGCTGTGCGTGCAAGTGTAATGACTGTGGGTCCGGACGAACCACTTGGCCTCCGTCCCCTGACATCATAGGCTCAGGCCGTAGCCGAATGGGCTTGCCTATAAACAATAGCAGAAGTTCTGAGAACCAACATTGGCCAACGGGGTGCAATCGGAATCAGATGGTAACCTTCCAGCTTCATCTTGCAGAACAGCTTCGGAACCAATGGTATTGGGGGAAAAGCGTACGCACAAACCCCTGACCATTGCATGGACAGGGCATTCCCTCTTGATCCCGGTTAAGGAAACCTGCTGGCATAATATTGGCCTTCCTTGTTCTCTCTGAATGCAAATAGATCCCGTGCCGGCTTAACCCAAACTTGGAACACTGGGTTCACCTGTCCCTTTTCCGGCTTCCACTCGTGACAGTCCGACTGAGACATGCTCAGAGCATTGTGGAGAGCCCTGACGTGTTCAGCACTCATGACATCTTGTGAAATGAGACACCTCACAATTCCTGAACCTCTTGCGAGAGTGTAGCTGATTTAGTTCCTCCTTGTTTATTGATATAATACATGCTGATGGTATTGTCAGTCTGGACTAGCACAGAGGAACCCTCAATCCTCAGGAGGAATGCTTGGGGGGACAGAACAGCGTTGCTGAGCTCAAGCCTGTTGATTTGCAGTTGTCTTTGAGACCATTTTCCTTGAATTCTGCAAATCCTGCCGATGACCTCCTTTATGGAGGCATCAGTCGTAAAAACTAACCCTGGAATGGTTTGCACCCATTGTTTATTGTTCTTGAAACTGTAGTTCTTCCTGAAAAGGTCTCATTTTGAGCCATGCTAAGGGTATGAGATGAATTGCTGAAGAGCACATCTTCAGGAACGAAGCAAACATTTGAACTAAACTGACCTTTTGAAGTTAACCTTGCCAATTTTGAAAACGCAACTGGCGGTCGTGTGACAAGAATGCATTATTCTGGATTGTGTCTAATCCTGCTCCGAGAAAATACATTTACTTGGAGAGGACCTACTGCAATTTGCGGTCGTTGAGAATCTGCCCCAGAGAAAAGAAGAGATGGGTACATCTACTGTGGCAATCTTGGTTTCGTGTTCTGAAGGACCTTTGAGCAGCCAGTCGTCTAGACAGGGGAATACTTGCCTTCCTCAAGATCTCAATGCTGCTGCCACTGGTACCAAGTACTTCATGAAAGGCTCTTGGTGACGATCGCAGCCCAAAAGGGAGCACTTTGCACCTATAATGGGCGTCAGCCATGTGAAAGCAAAAATATTCGTGCTGTTTGGGGTGGACAGGTATGTAGAAATTCACATCCTCTTTATCCAGAGAAGCCATAAAATATCCTTCGTTTAAATAACTTAATTGTTGTGAAAACGAGGGGGAGGGGGACCCCCTGTGCGGAGTAATATATGGCTGTTTGAAGAATTCCAGGGAGTGGCCATTGGTTACTAGGTTTAGAACCCATTGGTCTGACATAGTTCCTCGTCACTTGTAAACAAAAACCTGAAATCTTCGGGCCCACAAGAGAAAAGGGTCAAATGATTGGAGCCCTGTGGGGATCATGGCTTCCTGTTTGTCTCAGCCTTGATACTTAAATCTCTTTCGACCACCCTGACGGGAGAAACTAGACAGACTATCTACGGCAAGATGCCTGGCTGCAAGGCTGTACTGAGATTGATACTGCGTATTTGGTTGGTTTTGGTATCCTCCTCTTGATGAAAAACTCCTTCATCTCGCTCCTCTGAAAGATCCGCGCCCATATTGAAGGGTGCTTAATGATCGTGCAGTATCAGTGCCAGGTTTTATAACTAAGAAGGCTTCATTAAAATGTTTACCAAACCAAAAAACTCTTCATCATAGGCCATGCCTAGAATCTTTGCTCAGGGCTGAAGGCAGCAGCTTTAAACCATTCCTGGCGCCTAAGCCCTGCCTCCAATGCTAAGTGACGGAGGTTGGTGTTCCCGATGTTCAAGGCGCAATCTAAAGTTTTGATGCGGCATGTTCACCTTCCAACAGAATCTTTCCTGCATCCCGCCTTCGGTCCTCAGTAATGAGGTCATTGAAACTCGCTATGTCCAACCACATTTGACGGTCATAACAACCGATCATGGATAAAGGATTGCCAGCTCTACTAGAGGCCGCAGCCAAAGTAGAGAATTTTACCCCATAAGGTCCAGACGACATCCTTCTTTGTCAGGCGGTGTGGCGATAGGCATTGCAGGATTTTAGATTGCTGTTGAGCGGTCTGTGAAATTACTGAATCTGGTCGAACGGTGGCCTATCAGACAGGATGGGCTGCTAGTAGGTACACATCATTTCTGTTCTCTGTTGCAGTAACACTGTTGGAATAGACAGTCTACTAAAGGTACCACTCTTGTGATCTTCCTGCATACCTCCTCGAAACCATGAAGGAGACATTCTGTTTGCTCGCCTGTAGCTGGCAGTCAAAATCAAACGGCTGCCCACTACATTAAAAATATATATGATGCGGTTACCGCTGAAGCCATCGCAGCCAATTTCATCATAGACTGTCGTAGACATGGTTATGTAGGCAAGGTTATTGCAGACTAGAACGACGTCATAGATAACAGTCCTGAGCAACCATCCTAGACGAAGCTGTCCTAGACGACAGCCATATACAATGCCATTGAAGATGAGGCCATAATCAGTGAGGGCATCCGTAGATGAGGGTAACATAAATCGAATATGCTACTTACCAGTATGCATCTGTTCTTGGCATGTAGGGCTGCTGACATTCATATCTGTGCATAGATCGCCGCCTAGTGTTGGGTCCGGATGATTGCACATTGTTGTCCTGGAAGAGTCTTCGAAGTATCACGAGATAGGTGGCTCCTCCCCTGGACTACAGTGCGCATGGGCATCGACTCCATCCTCAGATTGTTTTTAGCCATTGTGGCCAAGATGGAGTGAAACTAAGTGAATGATGACCATGCTAGAAGTATATGTGAATTCTGCAGCTGCTACAGGCGCTGGGGAGGAGGGCGGGCGATATGAATGTCTGCAGCCCTACATAGCAAGAACTGATGCATACTGGTAAGTAGCATATTCGGTTCGAGGCATGTGGGCTGCTGAATTCATATCTGTGCATAGAATACATAGCAGTCCCTCCATTAGCGGCGGTCGCCTGTGCCAGCTGCAGCAGTTTGAAAAAGTGTTTTAGAACAGCCTGCCCTACAGCTGACTGCTGTTTGGAGTGCACATCTACGCAGTAGTGTTTTGTAAATGTGTGTGTGGTAGACCATGTGGCTGCTCTACATAGGTCTTCCAAAGGAATATTTCCAAGGAAAGCCATGGAGGCCCCCAACTTTCTGGTAGAGTGGGCCCGCGGTGGAATGGTGAGAGTACGCTTGGCTTACAGATAGCAGATCTGAATACATTTAACGATCCACCTGGCTATACCAGCTTTGGAAATGGGGTTACCTTTGTGTTGTGGCGCAAAGGCAACAAAGTTGTTTAGTTTTCTTAAAATCCTTGGTCCTATCAATGTAATACATAAGGGCCCTTTTGACGTCAAGGGTGTGGAGCATTCTCTCCGCCAATGACTCAGGATTTTGGAAGAACACAGGTAATTCAATAGTCTGGTTAATATGGAATTGAGACACTACCGTAGGAAGGAATTTAGGGTCAGTGCGAAGCACCACCCTGTTAGAATGAATTTGAATAAATGGCTCTTGGATAGTTAGTGCCTGGAGCTCACTAACTCGTCGCAGCGATGTAATCGCTATAAGGAAAGCCACTTTCCATGTCAAGAATTGAATCTCGTAGGAATGCAGTGGTTCAAAGGGAGGACCCATCAGCCGGGTGAGGACCGCATTGAGGTTCCACTCTAGGAGCTGGTGGAGTCCGCGGAGGAATGACTCGTTTGAGTCCTTCCAGAAAGGCTTTAATGGCAGGCACCCTGAAGAGTGAGAGGTGCTGCCTGTTCTGGAGATAAGCAGCCATTGCGGATAAATGTATGCGAATGGAAGCATAGGCCAGATTACATTTGTACAGATGTAAAAGATAACAAATGATGTTCTGAATAGATGCATCTAGCGGGTTAATGTCATGGTCTGCACAATAAATGACAAACCGCTTCCACTTTGCCGCATAGCATGCTCTTGTGGTGGGCTTCCTTGCCTCTCGGATGATGTACATACAGTCAGGAGGTAAGTTGAGGTAGCCAAACTCTAAGACCTCAGGAGCCAGATCGCCAGGTTGAGCTGTTGCGGATCTGGATGCTGAATGTCACCATGGCTCTGCGTCAGAAGGTTGGGTGTGAGGCGTAGCCTCTGATGCGGTACCACTGACAGGTCTAGAAAGGTGGTGTACCATGGTTGGCGAGCCCACGTCTGAGCAACCAGGATGAGAGTCATCGAGTGCTGCCTGAGCTTGCGTGCCACCAGCGGTATCAGAGGTGCTGGGGGAAAAGCGTACGCAAATTTGCCTGACCAGTTCATCCATATCGCATTGCCTTGCGACTGAGGGTGTGGAAACCTGGCGGCGAAGCTTTGGCATTTTGCGTTCTCCCTTGTCGCGAACAGGTCTATCTCTGGATGACCCCACTTTTGGAAGTACGGGTGGAGTACTGATGGATGTATCTCCCACTCGTGCATTTGGTGGCTGTACCTGCTGAGCAGGTCCGCCATCTGATTGTCCTTGCCTGGGAGGTGTTCTGCCATGAGGAAGATGTTTCTCTGAATGGCCCACTTCCACATGCTCTGAGCCAGATGAGACAGCTGTGGAGAGTGTGTTCCTCCCTGCTTCTGAATGTAGTACATGGCCGTCATGTTGTCCGTCCGGATCAACAAGACCTTGTTGCACAGATGTACTTTGAAGGCCTTTAGTGCCATGAAGATTGCCATCAGTTCCAGAACATTGATGTGCATCTTCCGTTGCTGTTGTGTCCATAGTCCCTGCACAGTGTAAGGGAGTACATGAGCTCCCCATCCCTGGAGAGAAGCGTCCGTCGTCCGGATGATCTGTGGCACAGGCTCTTGGAACAGTCGTCCCTTGCAAAGGTTTTGTGGATTCCACCAATGCAGAGAGTTGTATGCCCGACCGCTCACCAAAACTAGGTCTTTCAACTGCCCGTAAGCCTGAGTCCACTGACATGCTAAGCACTCCTGAAGCGGACGCATGTGTAGTCTCGCGTGCGGGACTATGGAGATGCAAGAGGCCATCATGCCTATCAACTGCATGAACACTCGCGCTGTAAGCGAGTGTTGGGGTTTGAATCGTATCAGCGATTGAATGCTGTTGACCCTCACTGAATTTGGCTGTGCTGTGGCTGCCAGAGTGTTTATCGTCGCACCCAGATACTGCCGTATGTGGGCGGGTTGGATGTGGGACTTTGGGTAATTCAGTGAGAATCCCAGATCGTGAAGGAGGTGAATGGTGTGGGACACGTGAGCGGCACACTGCTGGGCTGACTTCGCCTGGATGAGCCAGTCGTCCAGATAAGGGTAGACATGAATGTTCCTTCTCCTTAGGTGCGCAGCCACTGTCGCCAGGCACTTTGTAAACACCCTGGGTGCCGTGGTGACTCCGAAAGGCAAAACCTTGAACTGGTAATGTTGGTTTTGGATGGTGAACCGGAGGTATTTTCTGTGTGATGGGTGCAGCGGAATGTGAAAATACGCATCCTTTAGGTCTAAAGTTGCGAGAAAATCCCCCTGACTGAGCACGGGAGTACTTGCTGCAGGGTCAGCATATGAAAGTGCTCCGATAGAATGTACTGGTTGAGGGGTCTGAGGTCCAGTATGGGTCTGAGGGACCCGTCCTTTTTTGGTATGAGGAAGTACAGTGAGTAAACTCCTGTGCCTCTTTCTTTCACAGGCACGAGCTCTATTGCCCCTTTTTGCAGCATGGCGAGGACCTCCTGCTGCAATAAGTGCAAATGCTCGGCGGACATAGGACGGTGTCTTGGGGGTAGGTTGGGTGGAGTGGATGTTAACTCCAGACAATAACCGTACTGTATAAGCTGTGTGACCCACCTGTCTGTGGGGATGGTTTTCCAGACCGGCAGGAACTGCTAAAGTCTCCCCCCGGTGTTGTGTGGTCAGGGGGCAGTGACAAGGTGTCACTGTTTGCTGGTGGCAGAGGATCTGGAGTTGTTGTTTCCACGACCCCTGCCCATGGCGCTGTTACCACAATATCCACCTCCACTTTGTTTGGTGTATGTGGACTGCGTGTTGCCTTTGTAGTACTGCGTGGTTTGGGAGAGCTGGCCTCTGGAAACGCCTCTAGTGCTTGAGCGATGAAAAGACCCACCCCTGAATTGCTGGGACTGTAAGGCACCCATGGACTTAGCAGTGTCAGTGTCCTTCTTAATCTTTTCTAAGGTGGTGTCAACCTCTGGGCCAAACAGGTGATCTGGATTTACTGTTGGATTAAGAATGGTGGTCTGTATCTCTGGCTTAAACCCCGAGATTCTCAGCCAGGCATGTCGTCTCAGCATGACACTAGTGTTGATAGCCCTGGCTGCGGTGTCAGCCGCGTCTAGTGCACATTTAATTGAAGCGTTAGAGATTAGCTTCCCCTCTTGAATAATCATCTCAGCTGCCTCCTTGTATTCGTCTGGCAGGTGCTGCAACAGGGTCTCCAGTGTGTCATAGTGTGCCCTGTCGTACCTCGCTAGAAGCGCTTGTGTATTGGAAATGCGCCAGATATCGGCCGCTTGTGCTGCCACCCTTTTCCCGGATGCCTCAAACACCTTAGATTCTTTGTCTGGGGGAGGAGCATCACCCGGTGTCTGAGAATTAGCCCTCTTCCGGGCATTCGAAACGACAAGAAAGTCCAAGGGCAACTGCCCTTTAATGTAAGAAGGATCAGTAGGCGCTGGTTTATACTCCTTCTCAATCCTAGGGTTTATCACCCTGGCTCTGGTAGGCTCCTTAAAGATCTCCCCGGCATGTTTTAAGACACCCTTTAGCATAGGCAGAGTCTTGACAGTTCTCTCTGAGACTGAAAAGGTATCAAAAAGAAAATCCACGTCAATGGGGTCAGCATGGAGCTGGACGTCGTGGTTTTTAGCCGCCCGTTCAATGAGGGCATTTAACGCCGCTGAATCTTCTGTAGGTGATGTCTTTACAGAATAAAGTTGAGTGTCTGGGGCAGAATGAGGATCACCTGGGTCAGCACCAGCAGCCCAGGGTTCATTGGTATCATCAGGGTCTATGTAGACAGGATAGCTGTACTCGTCCTCATCATCGCCCTCCCCAGCGTCCACGTCAGAGTAAGTGGGCGAGACATTATGGGCCTGTGGAGAAAGTGGTTCCACAAGGACAGGAGTCGAAGCAGAGTCCTTTTTCTTTAGAGGAATCTTGTAGGACTCCATCGGTTGTTCCGGGGCAATTTTTCGCTTGTGGAGGGAAAGTCTGCCCGTTTCGGCATCAATAAAATGTTCTTCTTGCTCTTCTACTGAAGATTGCCGATGCTTCAAGGTGGGAACCACCGTCGACGACTTCGGCACCGAGGACACCTTCTCGGGCAGTTTAGCGACCACTCTAGGGGTGAAAGCCTTCGGGGGCAACATGAAGTGAATGGGCGTTGACGCCTTGTGAGGTTTCTCAACCGGCTTCGAAGGTGGAGGATCTCTTGGTCCTACAGCCGAGGCCTTCTCCTTGATGCGCTGTAGGGAGTCCGTCACTTGCTTGGTGAAAGTGGTGGACGGCCGCGCCGAGTCGACGGGATCCTTCGAGGCACCACTAGGCTTGGACTCTCAGGGTGCGCCACTCTTGGCCTTGTCTTGTTGACGCGGAGTCTCGAGAACCTTCGGATCACGGAGTCCTTTGTTGGTGTCGACTGCCTTCGGCGTCGATTTACTCGGCTCGACCACCTTGACTTCAGTCTTCGGCGCGGCAGACTTCGTCTCGACGCCCTTGACTTGAGCCTTCGTATCAACAACACCCTTCTGCTTCTTCGGCGCCGAGGGCTCCGAGGCCTTGGATCCGACCAAAGTAATGCGCACTTTCAGTTTCGAGGTGGGCACCAGTGCTGTTGCTTGTGTCAAGACCGTTGGTTTCACTTTCGGTTTCGATTTTGCAGGGTGCGGCTCAATAGTAATGTCCGTGGCCGAGCCCGAAGGCGGGGCCGTAGAACCCATTGTAAGATCTTGGGTAAGGCCTAGTGGCGATCCCTCGACCTGAGCCTTATGAATCGGTACGGCCCCAGTGTCAGTGCGAGGTAGCTCATCGTCCGAGCTATCCTCCATGGCCCCAAAGGCCCCGTCGTCCCCTACCTCGTCGACGACTTCTTCAGCTTCGAACATTTCGGCGTCCACGTCGTAGTTGTAGTCGACGTCTGACGCGGGATTCGACAGGTTGTCACCAATGTCCCGGTTAGCTTCCTCTTCGACATCCCCGGCATCGAAAATGTCCGCAGGCGCCGGTGCAGTGTGCTGGGCCTCCAGGCGCGCCGGTGCTTAAGCGTCTTCTTGGACCTGAAACGGGAACAAGCCATGCAACTGGCTTATCATGGTCCGGCGACAGACACTTGTTGCACACCGGGTGGACGTCGATGTGGGGATACTTAGAGTTGCAGACGGGACATCTCTTGAACGGACTTCGGTCCATGCTGAACAGTCGATAGAGTCCGAGGCGTCGACTGGGCCCTCCGCGCCGAAAGCACGCGGGAGTATGGATTCCAGCTCGGAACCGAGCTGGAAGAGTTAGGCACCGAACGCAAGACTATACCGACGAAGAAAACTAAAAGACCTTTTGGTCTCAAGAAAGTTATCGATTCAGACTAGAGGGAACCAATATACATCCGAACCCAATGGCGGAAAAAAACAAGCTGAGGATGGAGTCGATGCCCATGTGCACTGTAGTCCAGGGGAGGAGCCACCTATCTCGTGATACTTCGAAGACTCATCCAGGACAACAATGTGCAATCATGCGGACCCAACACTAGGCTGCGATCTATGCACAGATATGAATTCAGTAGCCCACATGCCTCGAACGAGGCCATTCTCCCTTCATAGATCGGGTCATCGGTAGACGAGGCCATCGGTAGACGACCATTGGCAGACGACCATTGGCAGACGAGGCCATCGGCAGACGAGGCCATCGGCAGACGAGGCCATCGGCAGACGAGGCCATCCGTAGACGAGGCCATCCGTAGATGAGGCACTCTTAGATGAGGCAATCGAATGATGGCCAGCCATAGATGATGCCATTCATAGATGGTGCTATGTGTAGTGTAGGCCATTCACAAATAAGGCCATATGTATATGAGATTACCTTGATAAGGCTGTCATAGACGACCGTCGTAGCTAGGCATTGCCATTGTAGATGGCACTATCAAAGATCAGGCAGCCATAGACGATCACCTTAGATGAGGCCATCGTCAATGACCGTCCTTCGTTGACGACTGTCGTAGACGAATGAGGCCGTCAACGACGACCGTCGCAGACTAGGTCATCAACGGCGACCGTCGTAGACTAGGCCAGTCGTCGACGAGGCCCGTCGTCGACGACCGCCGTAGACGAGGCCATCATAGCCGACCGTCGTAGATGAGGCGGTCGTCGACGACCATCGTAGATGAGGCCATCGTCAACGACCCTCGTAGAAGAGGCCATAGTCGACGACCATCGAAGAGGAGGCCGTCGTCGACGATCGTAGATGAGGATTATAAAGGTGAGGCAGTAGTAGTAGACATGGAGTTATGTTATATACTCCTAATGTCAGGTCAAGAGGACTTCCCTGATGCAGTGTCAGGGATGAAAAAGGAGTTGTATCCACTGCGAGAAGTGCCTATAAAGACTCAAGGTGAATCCTATGGCTTTTATGCGCACCGTCAGTAGGCTCCTGGCGCGACTTCTCCCTTTGACCTCTCCTCATCAGAAGTGGCAGGTTGAAGTCTCTGACCCATAATAGCCTCATCTCTCAGAACGTTAGAGTTATTGAGGAAAAGGTTAGACATAAATCATAGTCTATTACCTTGTTTACTGCCATTCTGCCATATTACTGCCTTAATAGGATCAGAGAAATGAAGCATGATCTTGTAATCCAAAAAGAAGTAAAGCTGAAGAAAAAACTGAGCAGAGCTCAGGGAGACTCCCTTCACCCACGACGTGCGGTGAAAATCTGAGGAGAACTGTCTCTGCAGAGAGGGTGCTAGAGGGTGCTGATAGCTGATTGGTTGTGACCAAATTCTTGGTTCTTTTAGCATAATGATGTAGAGAGGCTACTAAGATCTAGGCCTCAGGCCTTTCTTTTGAGCCTACTACTGTTATGTACCTTTGGTACTGCTGTTTTATTTACCGTGGGACTCCAGCCTCGGTGACGGGGAATGATTCAGGCATGTGAATCTATGAAAGATACCCAATACTGGATAACTTAGCCTGTACCTCTGGGCCAAAAGAGATAGATTTGAGCTAGCCTCCTCTCCTAAGGACTGCAGTTCCAGACAGTTGAATAAAGCACACATTTGATATATCCATGGCAGTACTGATAATGGCTGTAGAGGTGTTGGTTTCTTTTGCTGCCATGGCTTTCACTCTACACCTCTACCAATTTATCCTGCCTCAACTCTCTCACAACAAACCATTTCTGTTACTATGATCTTCAAAATAACCCTCCTCCACGCCTCCTGGTTAAACCTCAAACATCAGTTTGCTATGATCTCCACAAATCCCTACTACATTTTCCATCATGTTTTCTCTCCTTTAATTCATCCCAACCCTCATTTTCTACTCTGATTCTCTTTCTCCCTGTGAGAAGTGTAACACACGAAACACAGGGGGTCTAACAGCCAAATTGAGAGGCTACACTGTCGATACTGAGTCAACAAGATCTCAAAATATCTTTATCGCACACACATAGCGTATTAATAAGGATAGAGAAGGAAAAAAGGCTAACACTACATGCATAGAGGAGACCGCTACATCATCGATTATTCGCAAAATGGCTGATTAATCCACAACAGATTGTAAAGGGTTTCCATCAAATTAGACTCAATGATCAGTCCTATCATTTGGCCAAACCCATGTGCAAATGAGGCTGGTCCCCTGATCAGTGGGACACTCAGCTCCGCACCTTATTGTTGTATCAGGATTTGGTCCACCAAATACACAAACCGTCCATGATGACTGATCTTTTGATGGTAAAGTAAGAAGAAATAGTGCAACGAACAAGAAAGTGATTTAAAATAGGATGGAATGTCCTTCTAAATACTTTATTCTGCGGACTGGACACGCCTGTAGGAGAGTAGGGTCTGCAATCCTATGATCACCCCAGATTTTTGCTTTTTGCTTCACTGGTTTACGACTTCTCTGGCTGTGGGCCTGCTAATCAGACCCACAGCCTTGCTGTTCTCTCACTAAATTGACACGTGTACCTTACGTGCATTATCCAATTGGTACTGGGCCACCTTATCAGACCCTGTAACTCAGGGCATAGGTGTACCCAGGGCTGCCAGGGGCTGCAGCATGTATTATGCCACCCCTGGCTGGCCTCCTAAATTTGACACAACTGGCTGCATGACAGCTGGGGCAAAGTCGTGTAACCACCCTTTGCTGTAGGTGTAGTATACCTATACCTAACCCCAAAATGGACACACAGATTCCTATCAGTCACTCCTATGGCAGGCCTTGACAATCCTGAAGGCAGAGTGCTTGGAATCGTGTGAGATGGTGCTCTGGCATGAGCTGAGCCTGTCTGCAGCTTGCGGAACCAAGTCCTAATAGCTGTTCCATGATATCGCATACCATATACTCTTAAGTGCATTATAATCCTCGCGGTTAAATGCTAACTTTGGTATTGCTTTATCAAAACATGTCGAGTAAGGTGTCATACGAATTGGAATACTAACCCCTCGCCAATTCTGGCGACGGGGTTAGCATTCCACCCTTCTAGAGGGACACGACATGTATGTAACTGTGAACCCCGGTTAAAGTTAACTGAAGCCTCAGCTCCACAAAATGGATGCTGCCACCACAGACACGAGTCTGACCTCCTGCTGCTGGGAGTCCTTCCAGCGAGGGAGGCCTGGACAAAGGGTTTCCTGTCCGGGGCGGTGCTAGCACCGTCCCAGACATGGTTTTGTGTATCCTGGGTAGGCAGGGCTTTTCAGGAAGGTGACTGCTGAGTGGCACCCCGGTGCTCACTACGCATAGGCCAGTCAGAACCAGTTCCAGGGGCACACCAGCCCCTGGCCTGGGGAAGTCTGGCAGGGGAGAGGGGTGTAACCACCCCCCTCCTGGTCCCACCCATAGGCAGGACCTAGTCACCGGGTCAGCCCCCTTTTTTTAGTATAAAGATAGGAGCGGGCCCCCTGTTCAAATTAGATCATCTTTGGAATCAAGATACCACTTTCTTCGAAAGGACTTCACGATTTCTTCTTCAAGATTCTCCCTTGTGGCTAAGGAGTAGTCACCCTGCATCCGCAGGCACCATCCTAAAGAACACTGCGGTCTGCTGCAAGTCCTTCATCACGAATCCGACGACCCAGCTCGACGAGACCCGGCTTCCCTGGCACCTCTGACCTCTACTCACCTCTACAGCCAAGCTGAGAACCGTGAGTGCGACGAGACCTCGAGGGACCGACGATCGCCAAGACTGCACGACATCTTTACTGCAAGCCCACCGTGTCCTCCACTGGTGAGTGCTTTGGGGTCCGAGAAGCCCCGACCCTGCGCAGCTCCAGCACCCAAGGTCAGCCTCCCTGCATCTCCACGATCGGCGTGGGGCCCTTCTGCTGTTTGCTGTGCACCGCGTTGTTTGGCTACTAGCCGGCTGGCTTGTGGCCTTCTGAACGACGCCCGACGACGACTTTTCTGCTGGTCTGGTTGCTCCAGGCTGGCCCTTGCTTCCTTCTTCAAGAGAGGCACCCCGGACCCTCCTGGTCCACTCCAGACGCCATTTTAGGTCCACCGCGTGGGCTTGAATTTGCCAAGGCTTTGTTGCCCAATCCTGGGTCCAGCGACGCCGACAGCTTCTATCTTCGTGGGACAGCTCGATCCTCCATCCTGGTCGCCGACAACGCCTCCTGGTCCGTGAGATCTTCGAGTCAAGCGTCACCCACTCACCTTGTCGAGGTGGCTACCATCCGGTGCCCTCCTGGTGCCCACTGACTACTGGCTAGTAGTCTCGAACTTGGTCCCCTCTGCTTTCAGGTGTCATCTATCTTCGAGATCCAGGCTTGGATCCAACTGAACTTTCTTCACTGGTCACCGGCCAGCATCTTTTCTTCCGGCTCCTGGTCCGTCTACGAGGATTCCCGACGTCTTTTCAGACCTATGCAGCTGCAGCCCCTGGGCTAGGTAACTTCGGCATTTCGGTGCCCCAGCATAGCCTCACTATCCAAGGGTCAGAATCTACTTTCGTTTTCTCCCTACCAGGTCGGGTACGCCCGAGAACACTAACTTTCTATTTCCTAGCTACCATAGACTTTTGTCCGCATCTCGCGTGAGAGTGCACACACTGCACCCGAGTCCCCTAGGCCTCCTAGTCGTAATCTAACGATTCCCTAGTCAAGTCCTAGCGATTCCAAAAGCTATTAGTACTGTACTTACCTGCTAGGAATTTCACATTCCACTTTTAGAGTATATGGTTTTCCGTGCCCCTCGGGCATTTGTATATACTGTGCTAACTTAAGTATTTTTTTAAGAGTTTTGGTTTGTGCTTAGTACCCTGTCCTCATAAAGAGTACAGGGCTGTTGTGATCTTTAATAAATAACTGTTTATTTTCATAACACTTGTGTGGTGTCCTTTCACTGGGTATTCAAGGGGTATATGTGTGGTAAACAGCTGGCTTAACACGCCCTCTCGAGTCTTTAGCCTTAGACTGCTCGTATCCATGCTACTAGGATAGCTGGTCGATAAGGTTGACTTACAACCAATCATCAATAAGGGTTGCTGGACTGATACATAGTGGGCACTAGAATAGTGACCACTGCATATCAGGCCACCTTCTCACATTGGTGAGCAGCGGTTGGGATTTGAGCTTGCTGTTGTTTTACCACACGTATCCTAAGAATATCTTGTTGAAAGATCACATAAGTACTGTTAGGTACATATAACTAAAGCTTAGAATACTCTGAGTTCTACTGAACCAGCTGTTGTAGCTCCTCAAGGCTTAGCACACCTTGGCTGCAACTCTAGCAAGGGATCAGTAGATAACACAGTGTAGGTAGGTGCATCACTTACACCACACTAGAATCAGCATGTCAGACAAAGGAGGAAACACTGAGTCTCCCCTTGTGTCAGTTGACCCTCCACAGGTCATACCTTCAAGATATGCTGTGCTTAGCTTCCAGGAGTTACGACAAGTATGTACCTCTAGGAAGATTAAGCAGGGGTCTAACCCCACAACTGCTTTTCTGATTGGTCTCTTAGAGACTCATGATGCCAGAAGGGCTGGTAACCCAGACCCTTCTACTTCAGAAGGCAACATGCCCTCCCTACAGGGTCCCTTTGATAGCCAAGACCATCCCCTTCAGGAAGCAGATGATGCTGATGATGAGGATGATGACTTGGAGTCTAGGGGTGAGGCAGACCAGGGACAGGTAGAAGTCGTTAGACTAACCCGGACCAACTTAAGCAGACATGAGAGGGACTCTAGGGGAGCCCTGGGGCCACTCTCAGGTCAGCTTAACATTGGGAATGGACGAGTTAGGTCTCTATCTAGAGGCTCTAACAGATCCCTTCATACCAATGGCTCTCAACGTTCCTCTCAAAGGGGAATGACATCTCCCCAGAGGAGAGTGTATGAGGCTAAGGAAAAGGCAGCCAATCTGAGGATTGAAAGGGAAGAACTTGCCCTGGCCAAAGAAAGGCTTGCCTTTGCTAGAGAGCAACAATTGAGTGGGGCAGTCCCCACTGGTGGCAGCATTGTACCTAGCAATAGGGAAAGGAGTTTTGATACAAAACACCTTGGTAAGATAGTGCCCCCCTTTAAACAAGGGGATGACATCCACAAATGGATTACTGCTTTGGAGAGGGCCTGCACTGTGCAAGGTGTTCCCCCAAGTCAGTGGGCAGCTATCTTGTGGCTCTCCTTTGAGGGTAAAGGAAGAGACAAGCTCCTCACCACAAGGGTAGAGGATGCTAATGATTACCAAGTCTTGAAGAATGCACTGGTTGAAGGGTTTGGCCTAACCACTGAGCAGTACAGGGTGCTGTTCAGGGATACCCAGAAAACTCAGTCTCAAGATTGGGCTGACTTTGTAGATTGTGCCACTAAGGCTTTTGAGGGCTGGTTGCTGGGCAGTAAGGTTACTGATTATAAGGGATTGTACAATTTGATGATGAGAGAACAAATTTTAAACAATTGTCAGAACCAGTTGTTGCATCAGCATCTTGTTGACTCAGATCTGACCTCTCCCCAAGAATTGGGAAAGAAGGCAGACAGATGGGTTAGAACAAGAGTTAAACAGAACCAGGGCCAAAATCAAGGTGGTCAGAAGAAAGCAGACCAGAAGGGTAAGGATTCTAAAGGGGAACAAAATGACCAGAAGTCTTCGACAGGTCCCCAACAACCCAAAGAGGGTGGGGGTCAGGCTCCCCAAAAGAAGAAAGAAGGCCAATCTAAAAGGTGGTGCCAATACTGCAAAAGTAAAACTCACTGGTTTAGTGAGTGCACCAAGAAAGGAGGAGGGCAGACTCCTGCCACTGCAGCCCCTAAGGCACCTGTGCCCCCTAGTACAGCCAGCAGTGGTAGTGCACCTCCCAAGGGTTTAGTAGGGTTAACCCTGGGTTCTGAGGGGAGTGACAACTTAGTTGGCACCCTTACTCAAGCTGTCCTTGTCAGTACAGGGGATATGGATATATCCCCTGACATCAGTCCCAATACTTTGGGCAAATACAGACAGACACCTTTTATCAATGGAAAAATGGCTCAGGCCTATAGGGACACTTGTGCCAGTGTCACAATGGTGACACCTAGCTTTGTGGACCCTGGACAGATCATGCCAGGTACAGAATTCCTGGTGACCAATGCAAGCAATGTCACTACCAATCATAGTATGGCAATTGTAGCTTTCTCCTGGGGAGGGGTAACTGGCCAAAAGAAGGTTGTAGTTAGTTCAGACCTCCCAGTGGATTGTTTGTTGGGCAATGATTTGGAGTCATCACAATGGTCAGAAGTGGAGCAGAGGACTCATCTGGAAATGTTAGGCTTGCCAGCACATGTGTTTGCTGTGACCAGGTCACAGGCCAGAAGATGCCCCACTGAACAGGTGCTGGATCCTGGAACAATGGACCAGACACCTTCCAAGAAAAAGAGCAGTAGGGTTAAGGCTGTGCCTTCCCCCTTGCCCCAGGTTGTGGATCAGGTCTCAGAGGAGGCTGACCTACAGGAATTGAGGGAAACTGAGCCTAGGGAGTTTGAACTTGATCAAGTTGAATTCTTGGGCTCAGGGGGACCCTCAAGGGAAGACCTGGGGAAGGACCAGTTAGACTGCCCTTCTCTTGAACCCCTCAGACAGCAGGCTGCTGCTGAGGCTGCTGGGAACGCCACAGGTACCCACAAGGTATACTGGGAAGATGGACTCCTGTACACTGAGTCAAGAGACCCCAAGCCTGGCATGACCAGGAGGCTGGTTGTACCCTTGTCTCAGAGAGGTTTCCTACTTACCTTGGCCCATGAGATTCCCTTAGCAGGTCACTTAGGCCAGACAAAGACTTGGGACAGACTTGTCTCACACTTTCACTGGCCTCACATGAATGAGGATACCAAGGAGTTTTGTCGCTCCTGTGTCACTTGCCAAGCCAGTGGTAAGTCAGGTGGCACAACAAAGGCCCCCCTTATACCAATGCCTGTGGTGGGGGTGCCCTTTGAAAGAGTGGGGATTGACATTGTTGGTCCAATGGAACCCCAGACAGCATCAGGGCACAAGTTTATACTGGTGGTAGTGGATCATGCCACCAGGTATCCTGAAGCTATTCCACTTAGGACCACCACAGCACCTGTGGTGGCAAGGGCCCTAGTTGGAGTGTTCTCCAGAGTGGGCTTCCCTAAGGAGGTTGTCTCTGACAGAGGTGCAAACTTCATGTCAAGCTACTTAACTGCTATGTGGAAGGAGTGTGGTGTCAATTACAAATTCACTACACCCTATCACCCACAATGCAATGGGCTTGTTGAAAGGTTCAACAGGACCCTAAAAGGGATGATTCATGGACTACCTGAAACCCTCAGGCGTAGATGGGATGTCCTGATGCCCTGCCTTCTGTTTGCTTACAGAGAGGTCCCACAAAAGGGGGTTGGCTACAGCCCTTTTGAACTTTTGTATGGGCATCCTGTGAGAGGCCCCTTGTGTTTGGTGAAGGAAGGATGGGAGAGACCTCTCAAAAAGCCTGCAACCAACATAATGGACTATGTACTTGGTCTCCGCTCCAGGATGGCTGAGTATATGGAGAAGGCATCTGAAAACCTTAAGGCCAGTCAAGAACTTCAAAAAGCTTGGCATGACCAAAAGGCTGTCCTGACTGTCTACCAGCCTGGACAGAAGGTGTGGGTGTTGGAGCCAGTGGCCCCAGCAGCACTCAAAGACAAATGGTCTGGGCCCCACACAATTCTTGAGCAAAAGGGAGAGGTCACCTACCTGGTGGACCTTGGAACTCCCAGGAGTCCCCACAGGGTACTCCATGTCAACAGGCTCAAAGCATATGTCGACAGGAAGGACATGAGCTTGCTCATGGCCATAGATGAGGGACAGGAGGAGGAGAGTGACCCTCTCCCAGACCTGCTCACTCAGAATCCTGATGATGGGTCAGTAGATGGTGTTGTCTTTTGTGGCAGCCTCTCTGAACATCAGCAGAAAGACTGTAAACAGGTTCTTCAGTCTTTCAGACGTATGTTCTCTCTGACACCCAGTCAGACCAATTGGTGCACCCATGAGGTTGACACTGGTGACAGCCTACCTGTCAAGAGTAAAATCTACAGGCAGCCTGATCATGTTAGAGACTGCATAAAAACTGAAGTGCAGAAAATGTTGGAGTTGGGAGTCATTGAACCCTCAGATAGCCCCTGGGCTAGTCCAGTAGTTCTAGTGCCAAAGCCTCACACCCAAGATGGTAAGAGAGAGATGAGGTTTTGCGTAGACTACAGGGGTCTCAATGCAGTCACTAAGACTGATGCCCACCCAATACCAAGGGCAGATGAACTTATAGATAGATTGGCTTCTGCCAACTACTTAAGTACATTTGACTTAACAGCTGGGTATTGGCAAATCAGGTTAGCTGAGGATGCCAAGCCCAAGACAGCATTTTCAACCCCTGGTGGGCATTATCAGTTTGTGGTAATGCCCTTTGGTCTGAAAAATGCACCTGCCACCTTCCAAAGGTTGGTGAATCAAGTCCTTACTGGGCTGGATGACTTCTGTGCAGCATATCTAGATGATATTGCTGTCTTTAGCTCCACCTGGGAGGATCACCTGGTCCACCTGAGGAAAGTGTTAGAGGCTCTGCAAGCAGCAGGCCTCACTATCAAGGCCACCAAGTGCCAGATAGGGCAGACACAGGTTGTATACCTGGGCCACCTTGTAGGTGGAGGCCAGGTTCAGCCACTGGAGAGCAAAATACAGTCAATCAGGGACTGGGCTCCTCCAACCACCCAGACTCAGGTTCGAGCTTTCTTGGGCCTGACTGGATACTACAGAAAGTTTGTCAGGAACTATGGTTCCATTGTGACACCATTAAATGAACTGACAAGTAAGAAAATGCCAAAAAAGGTTCAGTGGACAGCAGGCTGTCAAAAAGCATTCGATGACCTAAAGCAGGCCATGTGCACAGCACCTATCCTTAAGAGTCCAGACTACTCCAAACCATTCATTGTCCAAACAGATGCTTCTGAGTTGGGTGTGGGAGCTGTTCTTTCTCAACTGAATTTTGATGGTCAGGATCAGCCCATTGCTTTTATAAGCAGAAGGCTGACCCCCAGAGAGAAGAATTGGTCAGCTATTGAGAGGGAGGCCTTTGCTGTGGTTTGGGCCCTGAAGAAGCTGAGGCCATACTTGTTTGGCACTCACTTCAAGATTCAGACCGACCATAAGCCCCTCTTGTGGCTAAATCAGATGAAGGGTGAAAACCCCAAACTGCTTAGGTGGTCCATTTCCCTACAGGGGATGGACTTTACAGTGGAACATAGACCTGGTACTGATCATGGCAATGCCGATGGGCTCTCCAGATATTTCCACTTAGAACAAGAAGACTCACCTGGTCAAGGTTAGCTTATTGTCCCAAAGTTTGGGGGGGGGTCATGTAGGAGAGTAGGGTCTGCAATCCTATGATCACCCAGATTTTTTGCTTTTGTTTCACTGGTTTACGACTTTCTCTGGCTGTGGGCCTGCCAATCAGACCCACAGCCTGGCTGTTCTCTTTCTAAATTACCTCATGTACCCTAGGTGCATCTACCAATTGGTACTGGGCCACCTTATCAGACCCTGTAACTCAGGGCATAGGTGTACCCAGGGCTGCCAGGGGCTGCAGCATGTATTATGCCACCCCTGGCTGGCCTCCTAAATTTGACACAACTGGCTGCATGACAGCTGGGGCAAAGTCGTGTAACCACCCTTTGCTGTAGGTGTAGTATACCTATACCTAACCCCAAAATGGACACACAGATTCCTATCAGTCACTCCTATGGCAGGCCTTGACAATCCTGAAGGCAGAGTGCTTGGAATCGTGTGAGATGGTGCTCTGGCATGAGCTGAGCCTGTCTGCAGCTTGCGGAACCAAGTCCTAATAGCTGTTCCATGATATCGCATACCATATACTCTTAAGTGCATTATAATCCTCGCGGTTAAATGCTAACTTTGGTATTGCTTTATCAAAACATGTCGAGTAAGGTGTCATACGAATTGGAATACTAACCCCTCGCCAATTCTGGCGACGGGGTTAGCATTCCACCCTTCTAGAGGGACACGACATGTATGTAACTGTGAACCCCGGTTAAAGTTAACTGAAGCCTCAGCTCCACAAAATGGATGCTGCCACCACAGACACGAGTCTGACCTCCTGCTGCTGGGAGTCCTTCGAGCGAGGGAGGCCTGGACAAAGGGTTTCCTGTCCGGGGCGGTGCTAGCACCGTCCCAGACATGGTTTTGTGTATCCTGGGTAGGCAGGGCTTTTCAGGAAGGTGACTGCTGAGTGGCACCCCGGTGCTCACTACGCATAGGCCAGTCAGAACCAGTTCCAGGGGCACACCAGCCCCTGGCCTGGGGAAGTCTGGCAGGGGAGAGGGGTGTAACCACCCCCCTCCTGGTCCCACCCATAGGCAGGACCTAGTCACCGGGTCAGCCCCCTTTTTTAGTATAAAGATAGGAGCGGGCCCCCTGTTCAAATTAGATCATCTTTGGAATCAAGATACCACTTTCTTCGAAAGGACTTCACGATTTCTTCTTCAAGATTCTCCCTTGTGGCTAAGGAGTAGTCACCCTGCATCCGCAGGCACCATCCTAAAGAACACTGCGGTCTGCTGCAAGTCCTTCATCACGAATCCGACGACCCAGCTCGACGAGACCCGGCTTCCCTGGCACCTCTGACCTCTACTCACCTCTACAGCCAAGCTGAGAACCGTGAGTGCGACGAGACCTCGAGGGACCGACGATCGCCAAGACTGCACGACATCTTTACTGCAAGCCCACCGTGTCCTCCACTGGTGAGTGCTTTGGGGTCCGAGAAGCCCCGACCCTGCGCAGCTCCAGCACCCAAGGTCAGCCTCCCTGCATCTCCACGATCGGCGTGGGGCCCTTCTGCTGTTTGCTGTGCACCGCGTTGTTTGGCTACTAGCCGGCTGGCTTGTGGCCTTCTGAACGACGCCCGACGACGACTTTTCTGCTGGTCTGGTTGCTCCAGGCTGGCCCTTGCTTCCTTCTTCAAGAGAGGCACCCCGGACCCTCCTGGTCCACTCCAGACGCCATTTTAGGTCCACCGCGTGGGCTTGAATTTGCCAAGGCTTTGTTGCCCAATCCTGGGTCCAGCGACGCCGACAGCTTCTATCTTCGTGGGACAGCTCGATCCTCCATCCTGGTCGCCGACAACGCCTCCTGGTCCGTGAGATCTTCGAGTCAAGCGTCACCCACTCACCTTGTCGAGGTGGCTACCATCCGGTGCCCTCCTGGTGCCCACTGACTACTGGCTAGTAGTCTCGAACTTGGTCCCCTCTGCTTTCAGGTGTCATCTATCTTCGAGATCCAGGCTTGGATCCAACTGAACTTTCTTCACTGGTCACCGGCCAGCATCTTTTCTTCCGGCTCCTGGTCCGTCTACGAGGATTCCCGACGTCTTTTCAGACCTATGCAGCTGCAGCCCCTGGGCTAGGTAACTTCGGCATTTCGGTGCCCCAGCATAGCCTCACTATCCAAGGGTCAGAATCTACTTTCGTTTTCTCCCTACCAGGTCGGGTACGCCCGAGAACACTAACTTTCTATTTCCTAGCTACCATAGACTTTTGTCCGCATCTCGCGTGAGAGTGCACACACTGCACCCGAGTCCCCTAGGCCTCCTAGTCGTAATCTAACGATTCCCTAGTCAAGTCCTAGCGATTCCAAAAGCTATTAGTACTGTACTTACCTGCTAGGAATTTCACATTCCACTTTTAGAGTATATGGTTTTCCGTGCCCCTCGGGCATTTGTATATACTGTGCTAACTTAAGTATTTTTTTAAGAGTTTTGGTTTGTGCTTAGTACCCTGTCCTCATAAAGAGTACAGGGCTGTTGTGATCTTTAATAAATAACTGTTTATTTTCATAACACTTGTGTGGTGTCCTTTCACTGGGTATTCAAGGGGTATATGTGTGGTAAACAGCTGGCTTAACACGCCCTCTCGAGTCTTTAGCCTTAGACTGCTCGTATCCATGCTACTAGGATAGCTGGTCTATAAGGTTGACTTACAACCAATCATCAATAAGGGTTGCTGGACTGATACATAGTGGGCACTAGAATAGTGACCACTGCATATCAGGCCACCTTCTCACAGGGGAGACTAGGTGAAGCTTGGCTGAATGGCTTCGGCCAATTTGAAGATGGGGAGCTCTGCCCTATCACAGCTAGGCTCCTGCCCCCCTCTCATAGGAGAGGAGCAGGCTAGGGGGTGTACCCACCTCAGGGCAGGGACCCAATGGTCCATGACCTTGCCCTACCTGTAAAGCCCTTCATTCAGTATTTAGGGGCTCCCTGAACCTTCCTTCCTCAGATCTCAATACGAAAAGAAGACAGAAGATCAAGAATAAGACGACCCGCCGTGCAGCAGCTAACAGGACGACAACAACTGACTTGGGCCCCAGCCCTACAGGCCTGTCGATTCTGGAACCTGCTCCTGTTTAATTCCGGCAACTCCTGCGGACAGCAACCTTGGGACACCCGGAGGACCTGCCTGCCTTGACCCTCTTGAAGGCTGGGACTCCCATCAGCACAGGCTCTGCTGCAACAACCCACCTGGTACCAGCCAGCCAGGAAGCTCCGGACCAGCCCACTCTGCACGCGCCGGGCCAGGCCAGGCCCAACCGAACAAAGACCACAAGGACGTCCCCCCGGCGACTTGGACCCGAAGTCCAGTCCCCAAAGACCCTCCTCAACTAACCAGCCGACGCCTGCAGACTCAGAACCAGGGGCCACCCCAACCGCGACCAGCCGAGGGCAAGCTTTTCCGACACCCAAAGACACCCCTGCACCCGGCGCCCTACAGCCCCCTGTGCCTCCCTTTGGGGTACCTACCTGTGCTCCAAGATCCCAACTTACCTCTCGAAGTGCTGGTCGCCCCTGGAGAGTCTCTGTCCCCCGAGCCTGCAGCCTTTGTTCCTTTTTGACCTTTCCCATTGGATAACATTGAGCGCCCGACAGCTCAAAAGCACCCTGCACCCAGCCGCCCGAGTGCCGCTGGCTGTGACTCCTGTGTCCTATCCTACTCCCCCACCCCTTGCCCTGAGCAAGTGACCAGGAGCCCAGCTCCCACAGCCGCGTGGCCTGCTAGCCAGCAGTCACCAACTGAAGCCCCCCCTTTCCTCATTGGATATCATTGGGCCTACCTACCTCTGCACCCAGCTGCCCTGTGATGCTGGGAGTGAACTAACTGTACTTACTTGACCCTGCGGGACCCCTGAGTCTATGCCTAGAACCTTAACTTCACCAACCAAGTACTCACCTGGAAACCGGTAATTTACTTACCTGCCATTGGATAACATTGACTCATTTTGACTCGAAAAGTGTGAAGTTTTTAAATCTGAAAATATTCACATAAAATCAGCCAAAGTCCAAATTCCGAAGTACTCGCCTGTGATCACGGGAGAAGCCAGTGCTGTACCTTTCAGCCCAGTACTGAACCGCAAAAGTAATCCCTAGCAGGGTTACTAGTGATCTGTATTTTCTCCATAGGAACCCATTGTTTGCTTTTCTATTAAATTTCTTCCAAGCGTCTACTTTTAAAAACTTGAAATATTCTTTAAAAATCACACGAAATACTGAAACGCAATTAGCTACCTGTTTTGAGTTAAGACCCCAGTGCTGGCCCTAGGAGACCAGTGCAGGGTTCCAAAAGTAACGCGACCGTACTTTACCTGCATCCTGAATTTTCTCCATTTGAATAACCTTGTCAGATTCTTTGAAACGTTTTTAAGTGTGAACTTTTAAAACCGCTTTATATTCATGAACATTCACTACAGTAACTAAAACGTTTTTTCTAACCTGGTTTCAGCTTAGACCCAAGGACTGAATCTAAAATCTAGTCCTGGGACTACTAAGGTAATCTATATAGTAATCAACTGTACTTACATGTGGAAAACCCATTGAGCTCAATGCTATAGTGTGTTTTAGGATTGTGTTCCTTACGGTCAATACTGTATTAATTGTGTGCACAAACGCTGTTGCTCCTTTGCAAAGTAATTACATGAGAGAACTCATAACAAGAAAAGTATATTTTTATAACTGTTGGTTCTAAAAATAAAACACCTATATCTGTGGATATAAAAACAATTGGCCTGGAGTTCAGTCTTTGAGTGTTTGAAACCTTTTGCTGACTGAGTGTGCACAACAAATGCTTTACAATGTCCTCTGGAACTGCCTTACTGCTCGACCAAGCTACCACTTTGGAGAGTATGGTCAATTCAGACTTTAACCTCTGTTATACCTCTGGGGTTGGTGGACTCTATACACACTGTACTTCATTTTAGTCCAGTATATATAGAGCCACTTTCTCACACTCCCTAATCCCTTTCTACAGGCTCTTCCTCCCATCTCTCCTATACTCATCCCAGACCTCAACTTACTACTACTCCCAATTAACACTTCTATGTTTCTTCCCTCTTCTATCCCTCCATTACTCTATTCAATCCAGTAAACAGGCTCACATGTCCTCCTCTCAAATTAACTCGTATCGCCCTATAATAATACTAAGGATTACGCTACTCACCCAGTAAGCATCTGTTCTTGGCATGCAGAGCTGTAGATTCACAAGTTTTGCATACTCCTGCCATCTTGTATTGGGTCCAGATGTTTGCAAGTTGTTTTTCTTCTAAGTCTTTCCTAGTCACGAGGTAAGGTGACGACTCCTTTTTGTGATAGTGCGCATGGGCGTCGATTCCATTATTACATTGTTTTCCACCAAGAGAGTGAGAATGGAGTAAGTGTAGTACGGAGATATCCATGCGTATGTTAAATGTAAATAATGCAAAGCTAGATCTTTGAATACCTCATCTGCATGCTTAACATACCCTTGAGCATAGGTAGTATGTGTGTAGTTTTTTGTGATGCACTTAGTGTCACAAATAGGAAATCTTCCTCAACCCCATGATATTGTGCAGCTCTAGTAAGCAATTCTGTAAACCCCACATTAGCTGGAGGAAAAGGCCTAGATGGGTATAGATCTGGATCTTTGTCGTTAGTAGAAGCCATGTTATGATCTACCCAGGGTCTGGAGCATAATCTTGTGGTACATCCCTGTGTGCGTCATCTAGATCCCCATCCACACCATCCTGTTTAGGTGGAGATTGTGGCTGAGGGGAATTTGTGGGTGTTATGAGGGGGTTACGGTCAATAGGTGGTGAAGGTGAGGAAGGGAAAAGAGGTGAAGGAGCAGTATTAGTCCTCATTCTTTCTCTTTAGAGGAATATGTTAAGATTTCCTCAAATTCTGGTTTCCTTTTCTAGAGCAGCTTTGCAGAAAGGTGTCCTGTTTTTGGGTTAATAACCAGTTCTGTTTGTTTGGGGTAAGTGTTAGCAGGCGGAACGTCCAAACTAAGCTCCTTGGGTGGTGGAGGAGGAACAGACACTTCTTTTAGGGCCATAATTTGACGTCGAAGATTTTGGTGTCGAAGTTTTCAGAGCGGAGGATTTTGGTGCAGAGGATTTCAGATCTGATTTTGGATCAGAGGTGTGTTTAGGTGCCGAAGTTTTGGAGGGAATAGTTGGCTTATGTTTCGGTTCCGAAGTCTTGGATTCGGGCCTTGAAGAAGGTCCCCTAAGCTTTGGGCAGGTGGTGACACCGAACCCTCGGCAGATTCGAGGGACCAGCGAGGGTAGTCAGAAGAGCAATGTCGCCTCTTCAACTTCTTGCCAGGCCTCGACTAACCTGAGTGCGAGGACTTGGAACCAGACGAGTGGTGATGGCTTGTGGCTCCTCGACCGGGACCTCAAGCGGCGCAGAGCCGACTGCCGGAGCTCGAAAAGCTTAGGGGACCGCACCCGCCTAGCTTTCGAAGTCGAGGTCAGACAGTCTGGGCACGACTTGTCGTCGTGGTCGGCCCCTAAACAGTAGACAGCCCTGCGGTGGGGGTCGGTAACAGACAGTCGGTGACAGGCGTCACACGGCTTGAAACCAGGCATCCCTACTGGCACCAGGAGTCGAAGTCGACTCGAAAAAGATAGTCAAAAAGACCGAAAAGTTAGTTTAAAAAATGACTAAGGGTACGTGCTCTTCTCGGATCTGCGCTTGCTGGCGCGGAAGAACTGACGTTAGCGCACGAGGGCGGCGTCGAAGTACTCCGACGTCATACCAGCGGTCACAACCCCGATATAGGATGCGGAGCCGCAGACTATGCCTACCAACGTGCAGGGATACTGCTGACGAAAGACTTTCCGGATCCAGTCTGACGCCTGGGGATATTCTAAGGTAAGGAATAGCTAGGAGGGAATGTTGAGGTTGAAATGTTGTTATGACAGCTTGCATGCTGGCTATCCTGACTGGTTTGGGATATGCAAGGGCTTTTGAGGTATCTATTGTGGCACCTAGACACTGAAGTAGGTGGGATGGTTGAAGGTGTGACTTGGGTAGATTTATTGTGAATCCCAAGTCGAGGAGCAGCTGGTTTGTTTTGTGTGTATTGTGTACACAGTGTTTGTGTGACTTGGATTTTATGAGCCAGTCGTTGATGTAAGTAAACATTTGAATGCGTTGTCTCCGCAAATGAGCTGCGACCACCGTGAGACATTTTGTGAAGACTAAAGGTGCTGTAGTCACTCCGAATGGGAGGACTTTGAATTGATAGTGCTGGCTGTCCACTACAAACCGTAGATATTTTCTGTGAGGGGGTGAATGAGAATATGAAAGTAGGCGTCCTTGAGATCTAGAGTGGCAAGGAAATCGCCCTGTTGGAGAAGTGGGAGGACCTGTTGGAGAGTGATCATGTGGAAGTGGTCCGACTGTATGTAGAGATTTAACGGTCAGAGGTCTAGTATAGGCCTGAGAGTACTGTCCTTTGGGATTAGAAAGTTAAGGGAGTAAACCCCTGTTCCTTGATGAGGTATGGGCCCCGGTTCTATTGCGGGTTTTTGTAATAAAGAGAGAACCTCTTGTTTTAACAGTCAGATGTTCTGTCAATATTGGAACTTGTTTGGGGGTATGAATGGGGGAGTTGAAGTGAGTGCCAGGCATTAACAATACAGGATAATTTGTCTTACCCATTTGTCTGTGGGGATGGAATTCGAGACAGGTAGGAACTGTGATAGTCTTCCCCCGACTTGAGTGGAATTTTTTGGGAAAGTGGAGGGAAGTCATTGTTTTGTAGTAGGAGAGGTGCGGGTGTTATTACTGCGGCCTCTACCCATGCTGTTGTTGCCTCTATAACCTCCTCTGAAATAACCTCTGCTAGGAGAGGTTTAAATGGTGTTTTGTAGGAGGAGGAGGTCTTTTCCGTCCCAATAGTTTTAGAGGTGCCCCTATAAAAGGAGCGACAAAAAGAACCTCTAGAGGTTGTTGCCTGTAGGGCTCCCATGAACACTTTCATTTTTTTCCAAAGATGTGTCTACAGTAGGTAGTGTTCTTTATCAAAGTGTTGATTAATTGTGGACTGCACATCCGGTTTAAACCCAGATATGCGTAGCCATGCGTGTCTGTGTAGTAAAACGCGTGTGTTAACTGCACGATACGCTGTGTCGGCTATATCAACGCACACTTTATAGAAGTGTTTGCAATTAATTTTCCCTCTTGTATGAGGTCATTAGTCTTACCGTATACTGATCGGGAAGATGCTGTATGAGCTTTGAGCTCATCTTAATGAGCCCTATCATAACTGGCTAGTAAAGCTTGGGTATTGGCAATGCGCAACTGATTCGCGGTTTGTGAGGCAATGCGTTTGCTAGATGCGTCTAGTAATTTAGATTCTTTATCTGGAGGTGGAGTTTCTCCTGATGTTTGGGAATTTGCTTGTTTACGTGCACTAGACACAACCAAGGCATCTAGAGGGAGCTGCGCTTCAATATAAGCTGGATCGTTGGGAGCTGGTTTCTATTTTTTCTCGATCCTGGGGTTGAGAACTCTAGCCCTGACAGGATCTTTAAAAACGTCAGGTGCATGTTTGAGGATACATTTAAACATAGATAGAATGCTAGTTGATTTTTGCGACTGTGTGAAAGTCTCTAACAAAAAAATCTTCCTCCTGTGTAATTCTACCCCATGATATTGAGCAGCTCTATTTATGAGTTCGGCAAAACCGATGTTGCCTAGATGGGCAGGAGTCTGGATCAGGAAGATCTGGGACATCTGGTGGATTATCAAAATCCTCCCAAGGATCAGGTGGTGAGAGAGTAGTGTCATCATTATCGTCTTGTGGGTTTTCATCCCCAACCCCACCCCCAAGGTGATCATCCTCATCTTGTGGTGTAGGTGAATATGGAAGCATTGGAGAGTGTGCTGGAGCAAGTGGTGGTGTAGGGATATTTGGAGAATAGAAGTATCTGGCTAGAGAAGTCCCCATGTCTCTTTTTTTAAGGGTACCATGGGTTCTTCGAAGGAGTCCAAAGGTCTCTTTTTAGATGGAATGGTCTTCATATGCCCAGTTTTAGGGTCAGTGTGAAGGTTTTTTTTGTTTATGATCCGCTGGAGCTTGTTGAAATAGGTCCTATAATCCAGTATCCTTGTCCAGCAACGATGATTTTGGTTGTTTTGGTTTAGATTCCGAAGTTTTAGGAAGGGTCTTCGTGTCCTTTTGATTTGGAGGAGCTGTGGAGTCAGAGGACTTTTTCGTCTGAGGATTTATGGTCTGTTTTTGGTTCCAAACATTTGCTCTTTTTCGGCTCTGAAGATTTTTGGTCTAGTTTCAGCTCCGAGGGTTTATCCTGATGGTGTTTCGGTGCCAAATGTTTGGGTTTCGATACTGGGGAAGGTAGCTCGGTACCGATGCGGGGCTGGCTTGGTCATGAGTTGCCTGAAGGCTCGTCTTTGGACTTCGGATCCGAGCCCGAGGGCGGGGCGTCTAAAGTTTTGTCATAGTGTAGACCTGAGCCGGAAGGCAAAGGTGTTACCGGTGCCTTATGTTTTTGAGAAGGGGTAAGGGTTTTGATGTTGGCACACGAAGTTCGTTGACCTGGAGTAATCGTCTGATCTTCAGCCTCAGAGACGCTGATGTCTTCACTGTCTGGTTCTTGTTCCTAGGGAGCATCGGGCCTGCATCGAAGATGTTATTCGGTACCGAGCTAGTGGATCGAGACATCCGGTGACGTCGAGCCCGGCGATCACGTATTGTTTTTTTCTATCAAAATGAAGGGCAGGCCGGGCAATCTTTGTCCTCGTGTTCAGGAGAGAGGCAAAGGTTACAGACCTCGTGGAAATAAGTGTGTGGGAATTTGGCACCACACAGGGGGCATTTTTTGAATGGGTTCTTTCCATTAGCTGTAGGGCCTGATGGCTCGGATAGACTCAATGGCCCGCATCGACAACCGGAATCGAAGGTGTTGAGATTTTTGTTAGATGCGCGTCGAGAAGCGCGATCGAAAACAATACTGTAGAGCAGTGAAGGCCTGCGCGTTAAAGGGGAATCGAATACGATACCGAACCGCAGCAGTTTACAAACAAACCCAATGACGGAAAAAAACAATCTAACAATGGAGTTGATGCCCATGCGCACTATAACCATAAGGAGTCACCACCTATCTTGTCACTACAAAGGCTTCTTCCACAAAAACAAAGTGCAAACATCCGAGCCCAACACCAGATGGCGATCTATGCTTAAGTATACAATCACAAGCTCATATGCCCCCAGGGTCAAGGACTCGCAAAACACCCTCAGCGGCACTAGGGCGGCCGGGTGCAGAGGCCCAATGTTATCTAATGGGGTATAGGGGGCTTCCGGTTGGTGGAAGCTCACAAGCATGCCATATGGCTGTGGGAGCAAAGCTCCTGGGGTTTAGTTCAGGCCAAAGGGGAATCCATTTTAGCACCCAAAGCTCACAAAGGCGTCAAGCCTTTGAAGCTTCCCCTTTGTGAACCCTGCCTTTACTAGGGGAGGCGGCTTGGCACCTCGTCCCAGGATGTGCATTGTTTCAGACCCCCCCTCCCCCAATAGCAGCAGGCTCTCGACCCAGGGGTCCAGAAACATGTCTGGTGGCGGCAGCTGGCGAGCAGCCACTTAGCCTGCACGCTAGTGGTAGGTCGTTTTTCAGGGGGCATCTCTAAGATCCCCTCTGTGTGCATTTTTCATTAAATCCCACAATGGCATCAGTGTGGGTTTAATGTGCTGAGAAGTTTGATACTTAACTTCCCAGTTTTCATTAAACCCATTATGGTACTGTGGAGTTCGTAATGACAAACTCCCAGCACCATATACTGTTAATGGACTTATTGCACTTACAATGTCTAAGAATTGGCTTAGACGCTGTAAGGGTACAGGGCTCATGCACCTGTACCCTCTCCACTGGTATACTGCACCCAGCGAGGGCTCTCTATGCCAGGACAGTGGGTTGTAGGCATAGCACAAAGGGATGTGTGCCATGTCGACTCTTCACTTTGTTCTGCACCAAAAAACGCAGCCTGCAAAGGCAGTGTGTGGGTGTAAAGGTACAGGGCCTCTAAGGGTGACACAATAAGTGCTGCAGCTCTTAGAGGGCTTCCCTGGCGACAGTGCCCTTCGTACCCGTGGTACCATTTACAAGGGACTGAACTGTGGCCAAAGAGTACCAATTGGGTTTTGTTTTCAATGCAGTTTAGGGAAAGAACATAGGCCCTGGGTAGTTGTTTGGCAGGAACCCAGGGCACACTCATTCAAAGCACATGAGCAGTTTAGAAAAAAAGTGGGGGCAACCATGAAACAAAGAGGGCACTTTCTTACAGGTGTCTAAATTTATATGAAAATACAGTCTATTTTTATAAATTGGTGTCGTATTTGTTGCGTCATGTTGATTTCTTTGATTGTTTTGGTGCAGTTTACACTTGTTCCTCTGTATAAGCCTTGATGCTCACTGCCACAGCTACCCACGTTTGAGCTGAGGAGTTGACAGACAAAACCTACTGGACCGTAAAGGGTAGGTAAGTATTACATGGTGAGGTTGCACAAACACTCCATCTCCACACAATTCACATTCTGACAAAAAGGAATGATTCCACCAAGTGAATATGAAAGATCCCAGGACAGAGAACTGAAGTAAACCTAACCAAACGGCAGGCGGGGGAGGGCTTGTGTGTATGGACTGAATGAAAATGGAGACTATATTCACCTCTCACTTTGACCAAGGGAGAGCTAGAAGTCAAACTGTGTTTTGATGGAAAATACACAATACACCAATCTTTTCCCTCCAACACACCAAAAGGAAGGTCTGTCCAGAGTTTAGATGCATTGGCGATGGCAGGAAAGTGATGGGCACGAAGATCAACAATTTTAAAATAAAGAAGACTGTGCATAAATTCAAAGTGCAGTAGACAACCCATGCTTACCGTTACATAACAATGTGATTTGATTTTGTCAATCCAGAATCCTTCCTCAATAAATGCACCTGTCCTGCCAAGAAGCTCCTTCAGTTGGCCGAGAGTAAAAGGTCGCACCTGTACAAAGAAACTAGCATCAATAAATTATCTTGTCTGGAGAACACGGACACTAGCTGACCCTCAAAATAATGCAGGACTGCTAGCCTACCAACATAAGATTGTTCATCAACAATGTAAGTACTCAATATCAACAACTATGTACTTAGCCACTAAAAACAACTTGGGAATATATGGAGACAAACATTCATCAACGAGAAACATTTACTTGTAAGTACAGTTCTCATTCATTGGCTTCTTTTATAGATTCAACTGTCCTTACACTGCAATACCCCAGAACATTTGTGCACAATGCAGGAACACTCAGGGCCTTATGGTACCTTATGGCCAAATTAAAGCTAGTTTACTCTAATTTCTCTAGGCCAAATTTAAATGCCTTTAATTTCATGGCGGATTACAGATTTTCAGGCAATGAAGAAGTTGTGCAAGACAAAAAAGTCCTAGTATCTAACTTGATATGACAGGTCTGCTATCTGCTCTAGTGACATTTGCTCTGGATCTAATGCAGGTTATTTGAGTTTGGTTAGCAGCAATAACGGTGGGGAAATTATGCGTATAACCGCCCACTGTTCCGCCCACGCATGATCCAGTAATTGTTACAAAATACATATATAATGAAAACTTTTCAATTTGGAGGAGAAAATTAAAAAAAAAAAGCAAATAAAATCTAATCTTCTGACCGCTTAATGTAGGCTGTATTGGCCACATCTCATTAAGGATAATGTTACTTACCCAGTAAGCATCTGCTCTTGGCATGTAGAGCTGTAGATTCACATGCTTTGCATACGCCTGCATCTATTGTTGGGTTTGGATTTTTGCATTTGTTTTTCTTCGAAGACGTCTTTCCAGTCACAAAGTAAGGGGACTCCTCCTTTTGGTGATAGGGTGCGCATGGGCATCAACTCCATTGTTAAGATGGTTTTCCCGCACAGGGTGAGAATTGAGTTAGTAAGTGTAGAACAGAGATGTCCATGCGTATGTATGTAAATTGAGAACTGCAACAACTACAGGTGACCGGGTAGGCCCATATGAATCTACAGCTCTACATGCCAAGAACAGATGCTTACTGCGAAAGTAGCATTATCGGATCGAGGCATGTGAGCTGATTATCACATGCTTTGCATAGACTATACAGAAGTATGTTCCCAGAGCGGTGGCTAACCTGTAGTTGACTGAATCAGTGTTTTGAGAACTGCCTTGCCTACATTAGCTTGTTGCCTCGCTAACACATCTACACAATGTTTGGTGAATGTGTGTGGTGTAGACAGCGTTGCTGTCTTACAGATGTCCGCTAGGGGAATATTCCCAAAGAAGGCCATAGTAGCCCCTATTTTACGAGTGGCATGCACTCCAAAGGGTATTATCAAAGTTCTCTTTGCTTTCGTATAACATGTCTGGATACATTTTACAATCCATCTTGCAATGCCTGATTTAGATATGGGATTGCCTTTGTGTGGTAGAGCAAAAGCAACAAAGAATTGCTTTGACTAGCAAAAATTATTTTTTTCTTTCAACGTCATATATAGTAAAGCTCTTTTAACATCAAGGGTGTGTAAAGCTCGTTCTGCTACAGAATCAGGTTGAGGAAAGAACACAGGTAACTCAACGGATTGGTTGATATGAAAGGAAGAAACTACTTTAGGGAGAAACTTAGGGTTGGTGCGTAATACCACTCTTTCTCTGAAGTTGAAAGAAGGGCTCTTGTATAGTTAATGCCTTGAGTTCACCAACTCTTCTCAGTAAAGTTATTGCAATGAGGAAAGCAACCTTCCATGAGAGGAATTGTAATTGACAGGCACCTATGCATTGTTCGAATGGTGGACCAATTAACCTTGTTAGGACTATATTTAGGTTCCACACTGGTGCAGGTGGGGCTCTTGGTGGTATCACTCTTTTTAACCCTTCCATAAAGGCTTTAATCACTGGTACTCTGAATAAAAATAAGTGTCTGTTTTTTAAGTATGCAGCTACTGCTGCCAGATGTAAGCGAATGGATGTGTAGGCTAGTCCAGATTGCTGTAAATGCAACAGGTAACAGGTGATGTTCTGTATGGAAGCATCGAGAGGACGGATATTGTTACAATGGATACATCGCTTCCATTTTGCTACATAACATACCCTGGTAGTAGGCTTTCTAGCCTCTTAAGATATTCATATAGTCTGGTGGTAGGTGTAAATAACCAAACTATGACTTCAGGAGCCAGATCGCCAGGTTGAGTTCCTTGGGATTTGGATGCCTTATTTCTCCATGGCTCTGAATGAGGAGACTGTAGGTGAGATGCAGCTTTGGTGTGAAACTTTTGACGGCTCCAGTAGAGTGGTGAACCAGGGTTGAGGGGCCTATGTGGGAGCTATGAGAATTAGTGTGAGGGATGTTTGTCTGAGCTTCTGAACCACCAGTGGAATGAGTGGGAGAGGCGGAAAAACGTAGGCAAATATCCCTGACCAGTTCATCCATTGCTTGCCTTTGGAGAGCAGGTGTGGGAGGAAATCACCATTCCTGAAAGAACGGGAGGAGAAGCTGAGGATGAAGTTCCCACTTGTGGATTTTCTGCCTCCGTCTGCTAAGAAGGTCGGCAAACTGATGGTTTACTCCCGGGAGAAACATTATGTAGTGAATGGCCCATTTCCAAACGGCTTGTGCTAGGCGTGACGGGTGTCCCCCCCGTTTTTGTATATAGTACATAGCAGTCATGTTGACTGTGCGGACTAGGACACCTTTGCCTACAAGGTCAGTTTTAATGGCTTTGAGCGCTAGAAATGCTGCTAGCAGCTCTAGGTGATTTATATGGGGGGTAGTTTCCTGGAGCTTTGGCAAACGCCGTGAGGGAAACTGTACCAGCAGTATTGAAGCTCCTCACCGCCGGGCCATACTCGAAACGCCATGAGGGCAACGGCTGTAGCAGACTACACTACCCAGCAGCCCCAGCGAGGTCGCAGGCCAGTGATGCTCCCAACACGCCTGGAGGCGCCATAAGATCACCGAACGCCTCCCACCCCGCAGGACGCGCGCGGGCAAAGGGCGGGCAGTCCGGGGCTGAACGAGGCTGGATCGGGGCTGAACGAGGCTGGATCGGGCCTCATCCCTTGGCTGTTGCAGAAGAGGCGAACTACGGACCAAAGTGAGACATTTGATTATACTGAACCCCTTGACCGTTTTTAATCAATTAAGGTTGATTTACTTGCTGGCTTAATCTTACCAGCATTTAAAATTCATGATAGCTTTTTGTTATTAATTTTGTTTTAATTTACATGTTTTGTGGGTTTTCTTCTTGCGTTAAGTTTTATAATGTCTAAACAGAAGGCTACTAAAACCCCCCCAGTGTTGGCCACTATGGACAATTATTTGGTGAAAGTGGTTAGTAAAATCAATAAGGAGCGAAGGATGTCGCTAGGTAAGGAGAGCTCCCCAACCAAATGTCCAACACTGCCCAATTCACATGCTGTTTTACAAATAGATGACAATCCTGAACCCGATAACCCTGATATCTCGACGGAATTAAATGTCTAATCAGTAGATACTCAGGATGCTTCTGATGTACCAAGTGTGTCCCTGTCCAGTGCTCGCCGGCACCTAGAGCGCTGAGAGCATGTAGAAAAGCACCAATTAATCGGGGGAAAAATCGTACCCGCAACAAAAGGAGAGCAGAAACTTTACAGTACAGTAGGGGACGTGGAGTCAACAGCCAAGAATGGTACAACAATAATGAATACAGAACAATTTGATCTTTTAATCAGTATTATAGATGCTAAGGTTGATAAGATGATTATCAAACCCCTTGTGGCAAAAGTAGACCACATCTCAACCGAAGTAATCAGATTAGGTGGTCTCCTTGATACCCATATTGACCTGGTTGAAAAGTAAAGGCCTGTAGATAAGGGTTTAATACCCACCAAAGCAGTTCCTAAGCAACCAATAGGGGGGAGATTAGTAAAAGATGCTGTTACATCCGCCCCCCACCTTCTGACCCATCGCTCACCATCTGTCAGAATAAGCAAGTTGCTACAGTAGTGGTACCACCGAATTCAGCTGGAGCTATTGAAACAAGGAGAAAACGCCCTATTAATCTCCCACCAGATTGTGCACCATATGTGGTCGTTCTAACTAATGTTCCACCTTTTGAGAAAGATCCTATCCGGCCCCAGCGGGAATCTCATGATTCTTTAAAAAATAAAACTTTCATGGCTGCATAATCACTGCGGATTTCCAACTACCTACTCTGATCAAATTTTAACTACCAGAAGGGTAGACTGGATTAGTACTTCTAGTAAGACGTGCAGGGGTGATTGTGTAATTATTAATTTTAAACACCCCCAGCATGCGGCAACAGTTTTGTTAAGGGCAGCTTCTTTAATCCCCAGCGAAGATAGCATATGCGTTCGCCCACTTGGCTTTTTCTATAGCCACTTAGCTAAAATGCCCCCGGATAATAATGGAAACAGAAATTCCCCACCCACTCATTACCCGGTGTTTGGGGTCTCTACGCAAAATAGATTCCAAGCCTTAAACTCTTTGGACTCTAATGACTGACTCGCCCAGGTAGGTGAACCCGCTCTATGCGTGCCCGCAATTGCCCAGGTATTTAATCATAGTGAAATGTATTCTAACTCTGATAAGATCATGGTGGAGGGCCAACACCTGACCAGTGGCACTAGTTTAACAACAGCTGGGAATTCTAATAAAAGGGATGATGTAGTTGGTACTATTCCCCCGAATACTTTAAATGTCAGGGCACATAATGTTAATATCGATTGTCAGCTGGAACGTCGCCGGACTAAAATCTAAGGGGGATGCCCTGGGCTGGAAGGATTTTATTAACACCCACGACATACTCTGTTTCCAGGAAACATGGAGTAGGGAGGAGCTCAATTTTGAGGAGTTTGTATCTTATAATTTGCTGGGACTAAGTTATACATCGGGGTGAGCCAAAGGGGGCCTTCTGATCTTGGTCTCTATCAATAGGCGGATCAAGGTTCTAAAATACCCGACTGTGGGGTCACATGTACAGATTCTATGGCTTCTTAATGACCAAGCCGAAATGTTCTCCTAATTAATTACTACAACATTTTTGATGATAGTAGGACGTCTGTAGTTAAAAACCTAGCTAGCAATATTGATAATTTAATTGACCAATGTAATGTTTTCTTTGATTATATCTGGGTGGGTTATTTTAATATTTAATTATGTGAATTGTCATTTCAGAAAGCTTGTGGGGTTGTGAATAATGCTGGAAGTGAAGATCTCCATTTTAGGCACAACAGCTATGGATAAATGCTGTATAAATGTATTAGCAGCAATGACCTGGAAATCCTGGATTTTGCTAAAGATGTAAAAGGGCAGACCATTCCCACTTTTAAAAACTGGAGGACTAGCTCAGTAATCGATCATGTAATTGTTTCCTCCAGCATCAGTTCTTATTGTGTAGCCCCTAGGATCAAAGTTACATCTTTGAGCGACCACAATTATATCATCCTAGAATGTTCTCTATGGAGTGAGTCCCGTAGCTGTGGGTCATACGGTCACTAATGTGGCACCTCACAGACCAAACGGAGTTAGAGTCAGATGGATAGGGGAAAGAGCTAATGAATTAATAGGCTCTATTGTCACTGAATGTCTGTTAGATATTACGCTTATCCTTGAAAATAATACTGATGGTGAACATAAATTATCTATTGATGCCAGGTTTACTAGACCAAAAAGAGACAAGTGCAGAAATGGATTAGGTTGGTTTGACCATACGTGTACCAACTTACTAACAGAGCTGAAACATGCACTTGCCATAAAACCTAGGGATACTAATTTAATAACTAAATTAAGAGCAGAATATAAGTATGCCTTGAAAAAGAGGAGGGGTGACTTACAGCAGGAAGCATGGGACTCTCTTAACCAAGCTGCAGAGTTACATAATAATACATTATTCTGGGCTACGGTTAATTCCCCCCTTCTTAAAAAGGATAACATACTGGAATTAACCTCTAATGTCCCTAGTGATTGCTGGGTTACACATTTTTCAAATATTTTTGGTTCTGAATGTGGCCCAGTTACTACCCCATGCAGTTGGCCCGTACTACCTCTGGATTTCACTGTCGCCGAGGTCGAGCTTGGAATTCGTGCTAGCAAGGGGGGGAAAGCCCAGGGACCCGATGGGGTCCCTACTGAGGTTTATAAAGCTGTCCCGGAGATCTGGAGTCCTCTCTTTGCTAATGTTTTCAACGCAGCTGCATGTCTGGATGCTCCAAAAACTTGGGGGGAATCTATTATTATCCCGATTTTCAAGCAAGGTAGTAGGTCAGATGTAAAAAACTATCGCCCCATCTCCCTCCTTGACTCCTCTATAAAGATCATGAGCCGAGTCATGCTGGCTAGGCTTGAAGAGTGGGTTGATGAAAAGGGCATTCTGGCTGATAGCCAGTATGGATTTAGGAAGGGACGGGGTACACTAGACCAGTGTCTAAATCTTGACCGTATAATTGGTAAATACGTTGAAGCGAAAGGCGGTGTATTATATCTATGTTTTGCTGATCTAAGCAGTGCCTTTGATATGGTTGACCACGCCATTTTATGGCCTATCTTGTAACGGATGGGAGCCCCTGAGGGTAGAATTTTCTTCCTTGCCAGGCTGTACCAAAAGCTGCAAACCTGTGTGCGCTATGGAACCAGGGGAGAATGTACCCCCAAATTTATCGTTCGACGCGCCATTAGACAAGGCTGTGTTTTAGCACCGTTATTGTTTATTTTATTTAGAAATGAAATTGATGAAATTTTAAAGAGTGTCCAAGCTGATGCCCCTAGGTTAAAAGGCGTATCCTTGCCGGTGTTATTATATGCTGATGACGCCGTGCTTCTTTCCAGAACCCATTTGGGTCTCCAACGCTTGATGGAAAGATTTTCTTTGTTTATTAAGGATAGGAAACTGCTCATCAATAAGGAAAAAACGCATACTATGACTTATGGGGCCAACAATAAATATAATGCCTTTTTTATTGATGGTAACAAGGTGCAACCTGTTGATTCATTTTGTTATCTCGGAATTACTTTCTCTAATGACAGAAAATGGACCAATGAATTTAACAATATTAGCAATAACATGGCAAAAAGCGCCCATGGTATTTTCAGATTTGCAGCAAAAATTGGGGACAGGCGAACCAGGGACATGTTGCATATTTATCATGCTAGATGCACTACTATTGCACTGTATGGGGCGGCTATTTAGGGTTACAGCTGTGACCATAAATTACAGTTGGAGGAAAATTCCTTCTTAAAAAAGCTCCTGTGTTTACCCACCACTGTAATCAGGAATAAGACATCAACTTTCTGATTGATCTATTATCTTTAAGACCACTTATGTTATGGCGCTCTATATGGCTCTAGGACGAAAAGTCCCTTAATAGATCTATAACTGAGGATTGTCTTTCATCGGACATGTACAGGAAAATCCCTTGGATAAAATATGTCGCTGATTGTTTTGTGCAAATATTTAATCTTAATGTTCTGATTGACCCTAAGGCTGCTTCGACGATACCAAAAGCCGAGCTGAAAACAAAAATTCTGGATAATTTGGCAAGGGAGAGAGCTTTTGCCAGTGGATCCATGTTAACTGTCACATTTTTCAGTAGATATTTCCTCTCTGAAGGTTTTCCACCTTACCTAGCCTTGGTGACTAGGCAATCCCACAGGTTTGTCCTAACCAGACTAAGGTTTGGAATAGTATATCACCTGGTGGCTCTACCTAACCTTAAGCAACATCCTAAAGGTCCATGTTTGTGTGACGGCATATCTAAACAGAGCACCTTGCACTTTCTACTAATATGCAAACTGTACATGAACCTTCGTATTACGTATTTAAAACCTATGTTTGTTAAATATGGTGTACGTACAGTTGATGAGGCAATGAGTCTTATTTTTAACATGAAATCGGCTGATATCTGTTTTTATACTGCTGTGTTTTTAAACAAGTCTGTCAGTGTGCGAAAAGGCATGATATTTTAATGTATTTGGTCTTTATTCCAGGATATTCTTTTTATAAACTGTTGATTCATGTATTTTTTTAATATGTGCTTTTATGGTCATTTTAAATGTTCCGAATAAAGCTTCATGAATTGAATTGATTTATAAGGAGATTTTCATTGTTTTGACTCCACAAACTTATTGTGTGATCCTGTAAGTGAGCACCCCAACCAGTGAACGCTGGGTCACCCGTTAGCACTGTCTGTGGAACAGGGTCGATGAAGGGCCCCCCTTTGGATAAATATTGTGGGTTCCACCACTGCTGAGAGCGAGGAGTGCGTCCGTCTATCAACACTAGATCGGTTAATCGACCCTGCAACGGTTTTCTTGCTAAGCATTCTTGAAGGGGGCGCATGTGAAGTCTTGCATGGGGGACGATTATGGTGCAAGACGCCATAATTCCCAGCAGTTGCATGAAGACTGGCTGGTAATGAGGGTTTGGGCTTAAACTTAGTGAGGAGAGACTGAATACTGGGAATTCTGGCTGCAATGAGAGGCTAGAGCTTTTTGTGTGCCAATGGTGGCTCCCAGATAAGGCTGTGAGTTTGAAGGCTGCTGAAGGCTGCTGATGGGATTTCAAAGCCTTCACTGTAAACCCAAGTTCATGTAGTAGGTGAATTGTGGATTGAGTGTGTTGGAAACACTTATGTTACGTACCTGAAGGTATGCGGCGACTTCCATGTTGCCGCTCTGCAGATATCAAGAACTGGCACACCTGCAAATAGTGCCTCAGAAGTGGACACAACTCTTGTAGAGTGAGCTCTGACTTTTGCTGGCAATGGCCGTCCAGCTCTGTCATGACAAAAGGCAATTGCCGAAGATATCCATCTTGAAATACTTTGTTTTGAAAGTGGCATACCCTTCCGTGGTCTACTGAAGGCTATGAATAGCGGAGTTGATTTCCTGAAATTGTTAGTTTTGTCAATATAAAATTTCAGACACCTCCTAAGGTCCAATGAGTGCAGAGATCTTTAGGCTGCAGTGCTGGGATTTGGGAAAAATGACCTAAGGATCACTGGCTCATTTAAGTGGAAGTCCGACGGGACTTTAGGAATGAACCGAGGATTAGTTCTGAGAACCACTCTGTCACCCTTAAACTGCATGAAGGGGTCTTGAATTGAAAGAGCCTGCAATTCACTGACCCTCCTTGCTGAGGTAAGCACAAGTAGAAGGGCTGTCTTCCCCGAAAGATATTGGATATCCGCCCTATGGATGGGTTCAAAAGGGTGTTTTATCAATTGGTTAAGGACCACATTGAGATGCCATGTTGGAGGAATTATTCGTGGCCGAGGAAAGGATCTGTAAAGTCCCTTGAGGAACTGTTTTATCAATCTATTAGACCAGAGGGAGGGTCCTTTCAATGTTCTTTTAAATCTTGAAATTGCAACCAGATGAACTCTAATGGATGCATGGGCCAAGCCCGACTGCGCCAGATGTAGCAGATAGGGTAATATTTGTTCCGGAGAGGTGCGGAAGGGACGTAGACCACTGTCCGCACACCATATACAAAAGTGTTTCCACTTCAGGGAATAGGTCTTGTTAGTACTGTCCGCTCTTGCCTTGGCTAGGACATCTTTACACTCCTGCGGAATGCTCAGTTTACTGAACTCCCGGTACTCAGGAGCCAAGCCGATAACCTGAGAGATTTCAGATCCGGATGTTGAACCTGCTTGTTGCTCATCGTGAGCAGAGATGGAGGCTGATGCAGACGGATTGGCGGTTGCAGTGAGAGGCGATGAAGGTCTGTGAACCAGTGCTGTCTCGGCCAGAATGGGGCAATCAGAATCAGAGTGCAAGGCTCCGCCTTCATTTTCCTGAGGATCATTGGAAATGGCGGAAATGCGTACGCAAATACGTTGCGCCATGCAATGGAAAATGCATTTCCGAGGGACCTTGACTGGGGATGCCAACTTGCGTAGTTTTGGCATTTGGCGTTCTCTCTGGTCGCAAACAGGTCGATCTGCGGTGTTCCCCACACCGAAAAGATGTAAGCTACCATTTCCATGTCGAGTTCCCATTCGTGGGATAGAGACCTCTGCCTGCTCAGTGCATTTGATATGACATTGTCCTTGCCTGGGACGTACTCCGCTTTTAATGAGATGTTGTGTAGAACAAGCCAATTCCAGATCTTCTGCGATTCGCGAGATAGTGTGAGCGAACGCGTTCCCCACTGTTTGTTCAAGTAGTGCATCGTCGTGGTGTTGTCGGTCCTGACGAGCACTGGGGAGTTCTTGATCCGTGGTATGAAAGCCTGCAGGGCTAGGAAAACCGCTCACAGCTCCAGGAGGTTGATATGAAGCTGTTTTTCCTGGTTCTTCCACTTGCCACTGATCTGTAATTCCTGAAGGACTGCTCCCCAACCCTCCAGAGAAGCATCCGTTGCTGTGTGATCGCAATGCGGTCCTCGAAGGATCCCGAGCATTGAGTCCACTGTTTGGACAGAGCCTCTTGCAGCAGACGCATCCTGAGACAACAGTGCGGTATAAGCAGGATGCACGAGGACATCATCCCTAAGAGTGAGGAGACCCTTAAGCATTGGTAGGGTCCCTGAAGATTTTTGTGCAGCAGGTAGTGTTTCTAAAAAGAAATCTTCTATCTGAGGTTCCGCATGTAAATCTACCTTGGGGTATTTTGCTGCCCCATTAATCAATTGTGCAAAACCCGAATTTTCATCAGGGGGAGAGGGTTTTGAGGGATAAAGGTCAGGGTCATTATCTGGCACTGCATCATAATCTTCCCATGGGTCTGTCTCTTCTGGGATAGTATTGTTATCATCCCTAGGAATGTCCCTATCCCCTGTGTCACTTTCTATATCTGTTTGAGGTGTAGATGGGCGTGGTGTAAAAGGTCGAGGGATAGCTGGCAGAGTATGAGGAAGAGGAGAAGAGGGTGTGTCCATAGGCTGTGGAGAAAGGGGAGGAGTTGCATTTGTCCCCATTGTCCTCTTCTATGAGAAGGAGCTTTCCCCTCCAACGGTTGAGTCTTCCTCTTTTTATGTGGATTTGTCCCAGTTAGTGGATCAAAGAACAAAGTCTTTTGTTTTGGATCTGTCTCTTGCTCCTGTGTCGGTACCGAAGCCTTTGGGTCCAATAGGTGCTTTTGCTTCTGTGTCTCGGTGTTATGTGTTTTCGGCACCAAGAGTTTGCTCGAGTTTGATTTTTTCGGTATCAAGGGAGTCTTCGACGTCGAAGCAGGTTTCGGTTTCGCCACGGAATGTTTCAACTTCAAGCTCTCTTTGGTATGGAGCTTCGGTGTTGCTGTCGATGTAGACCGTTTATCGGATCCGACATGGTGGGAGACCGAGTGTTTCGGTTTCGTTGCCGAGCCAAAAGGCGGGGCGTCAGAAACTTTTTTGGGTTGTCTGACCGGGCACGAAGGCGGGGTCGACACTTCGGGGTCGGTTTTTTGGCAAGGGGACGTCGTCACTCACGGTTTGATGAACGTCGACTTCGACATCAGACTCATCTGCTTCTGACCCCGACCCGTCCTCTTCTTCTTCCTCCTCCTCGGAGTGTTCGACCTCGAACAGTTCTGGGATTGCATCTGACTCCATCCTCGACATCTCGTGTCTTCGGGCTCGACTGTTTCTAATAGTCAACTTGCAGGCTTCACAATCCCTGGATTCGTGGTCAGGTGACAAACAGAGGTTGCACACCTCGTGTAGTTTCTTGTGTGGGAATTTAGCACCACACGTTGGACATTTCTTGAATGGAGTCCTTTCCATGGACTCCGGGCTGGACTACGTCGAAATAGGTCCCATCGACGTAGAGTTGGAAATCTAGGTGTTGACGTCGAAGCGCGTCGAAATGGGAATGAACTCGCGCTCGATAAACAATACAGTCGAATTGGAAAGGGAATACGCGCCGAAATATAACTTTTTCTCGAAGTCGATCCGGAGCGCTTCGATCCTCATCCGAACCCGATGACGGAAAAAAACAATCTAAGGATGGAGCCGATGCCCATGAGCACTATCACCCAAGGGAGGAGTCACCAGCCTCATGACTACAAAAGACTTCTCCAAGAGAAAAACAAGTGCAATCATCCGAGCCCAACACCAAATAGCGATCTATTCATAATGTACCATCTGCAGCCCATACGCCTCGAACACATGTATTGCCTGACTCTTTAGGTGTGCTGCTAGGCATTTTGTAGATACCCATAGTACTGATTTGAGCCCGAATGGGAGCACTGTGAACTGGTAGAGAGTGTTACTGATAATTTGTGTCCTCTGTTGATGGGGAAGTGTAAGTAAGCGTCCTTTAAATCTATAGTTGCCATGTAATCCCCTTTCTGTACCTGGGGTATTACTTCTTTCAGAGATGTCATTTTGAATCTTTGTGTCCTAATGAAATTGTTTAACCACCTTAGGTCCAAGATAGGCCTTAGTGTTTCGTCTACCTTTGGTACGAGGAAGTAGTTGAAATAAACATCCTAGTTTCTTTTCCTGTACGGTACTATCTCTATTGCCTCCTTGTTGAGAAGTTCATGTGCCTCTAGTAGCAAGAGTGGATATTCTTTTGCAGAGTGGGACTTGATGCTTGACTTCCTCTTTGGGGGTTGTTTTATTAGTTCTATACAGTATCCGTATTGTATGATGTTTAGTATTAATTTGTCCGTTGTGCCCTTCTTCCAGTTTTGGAGGAAGTCCCTTATTCTTCCTCCGTGAGAAAGTGCACTCTTTCTTGCATGGTATGCCCCCACTTTTTGCTGAATTGCTGATGTGCTTTGACTGAGTGAGCCCTTGGCTCCTGCCAATCAGGTACCCAGGGCCTGTGTTCCTTCCCTAAAACTGCACTGAAGACTAAACCCAATTGGCATCTCTGGCCACATGTCAGCCCCTGGTAAATGGTACCCTGGGTACCCAGGGCACTGTGACCAGAGAAGGCCCCAAAGGGCTGCAGCACTTATTGTGCCACCCTAGGAGGCCCTGTGCCCTAACACACACACACACTGCCTTGGCAGGCTGCATGTCTTGGTGCAGAACAAAACAGAGTCAACATGGCACACATCCCTGTGTACCATGCCCACAAAACACTGCCCTGGCATGCATCAGTCACCACTCTAGCTGGGTGCCCTATGCCAGTGGTGAGGGTACAGGTGCATGAGCCCTGTACCCCTATAGTACCCAGGTCCATCCCTGGGCACTGTAAGTGCAGTGCTGCCATTAAGAGTATATGGTGCTGGGAGGTTGTCATTATGAACTCCACAGCACCATAATGGCTACACTGAAGCCTGAGAAGTTTGGTATTAAACTTCTCAGCACATTTAACCCACACTGATGCCAGAGTGGGATTTAATGTAAAATGCACGACAGAGGGCATCTTAGAGATGCCCCTTGAAACTCGACCAACTCCCAGTGACCTGACTGAGTGGGTGCAGAGGCTGCCACCCCAGACATGTTTCTGGACCCTGGGTCGAGAGCTTGCCACGCTCTGGGCCTGAAACAACGCACATCCTGGGACGAGGTGCCAAGCCTACTCCCCCGGGATGGGCAGGGTTCACGAAAGAAAAGCTTCAAGGGCGTACTGCCTTTGGGAGCCTCTCCAGACCACTTGCTGTACTCAGAAACTGGTCCCCACTGGTTCTACCCCACACTTTGGGCGGGAGACCTAGAGGGAAAAAAAAAGTGAGGAAGAGAGGTGTGCCCAACTCTACCCCTAGGGTGGGGGAGGCGAGGTGAAGCACAACCTCGAGTACTCGCCATCTTGAGGATAGTGGACCCAGCCAACCAGGAACAGGCTCCTGCCCCCCTCCCACTGGAGAGTGGCAGAATAGGGTGTGAACCCACCCCAGGGAAAGGTCCCTGACCTTTACCTACCTGTAACGCCCCTAAATGTAGTATTTAGGGGCACCTGAACCTTCCTTTCTCAGATCCAGCAACAAGAAAAGAAGGACGAGAAGCCGTGCAGAGCTAACAAGAGGTCAACGCACACTGACTTGGCCCCAGCCCTAGAGGGCTGTCTCCCCTCAAACCTGCCCACTCGAGTCCCCCGTATTCCCCAATGGCTAACATTGGGCCTCAACACTCTGCACCCGGTCGCCCGAGTGCCGCTGAGGGTGCAATAGTAGTGCATCACTGACCCTGGGAGACCCCCCTCCCCCGAGTCTAACCCCAGAACCCCAACTCAAAAGACCGATTACTTATCTTGAAACCGAGAACTAATTTTTCCTAATTCTAAGTGTCAATTTTTGAAAACTGCAAACATTCCTTAAAAATCAGCTGAATAACCAAAACGCAATTGAATGTACTATACCTGCAATGTGTTGCTAACTACTTTCTTAAAACTGTAACCGAAACCAGTACAAGTTACACTGCTATTTTGAACTGTGTTCATACAAGGAATTTACTACTGAAAGTTATTTTTTTGCTTACCTGCACCATGCTTGCTTGGTTCTAGAAATAAAACAGTATATTTTTATACAAAACAATTGGTCTAGATTTCAGTTCTTGAGCGTGTGAGACCATTTGCTGACTGAGTGTGTACATCAAATGGTTTACACTGTCCTCTGATACTGCCTTACTGCTCGACCAAGCTACCACTTTAGAGAGGAAGGTTCTATCTAACTTTAGCCTCTGCCAAACTTCTGGAGACCCTTGGACTCTATACACACTGTGCTTCACTTTGGTGCAGTATATATAGAGCCAGTTTCTTACAGCCTCCTACTGGTGTTATATGTTCGGGGAACTGTTTGTCTTGTGAAACGGGTTCTTTTTCATTTAGGGTGCCCTTCTAAAGGTGTTATTTGGGTGGGCGTCTGCCTTTTGGCGAAGTCACTTGGAGGCGGGTAGTTGCCCTCCTCTCCGAGCCTGTCCTCGTCCTTTTGAGCGACCTCGTGGCTGGTACTGCCAGTTCTGCTGCTGCTGTCCATGGCCATTTCCCTGATAACCTTGTTGGAAGGTTTGGAGCGAAGTACTTGGTTGGTTGCCTCCCCTACCATTTGTCCTTCTTGAGGGCGTACCCCTTCCCATTCCTCTAAACTGCAGTGCTTCCATGGGCCTTGCAGTTTTGTTGCCTTTGAGTGGAGTTAACTTTTCGTCAACCGGTGTCCCAAAAAGTTGTTCTCCGTTGAAGGGCGTGTTCAGGATGTTATTCTGTACCTCTGGATTGAAGCCCGAAATCCTAAGTTATGCGTGCCTTCTCTGTCACCCAGATCATCATCTGCCAGCTGGACATGTCCGCCGCGTAAAAGGCAGACTTTAAACATGTGTTTGCCATGTTTTTCCCCTCCTAAACCAGTTGGGTTGCCCTTTGCTGGTACTGTTCCAGTAGGTGCTTCACGAGTTGCCCTACTTCTTCCCAGTGCTGGTATGCATGTCTGTTGATTAGGGCGTTTGAGTTGGCGATGCACCATTGGAATGACGACCTCCGTTCTGCTTTCCTCCCTGTGAGGTTCATTCTCCTGCTCTCCTTGTCAGGAGGTGGTCCTGCACTTGTGGGCACACTGGCTCTTTTCTTAGTCGTTGCAGTAATTATTGAATTGGCTGGCACTGATCCTTGAATGTATGCAGGGTCCTTTGAAGAGTGCTTTTACTTCTTCTCTTTTCCTCGGGGTCACAGATTTATATAGCTGGCTCGGGGTAACTGATTTACATATAGCTGGCTCCCTGAAAGCCTCTCTGCCCAGGTCCAGCACGTTAGGGAGCATGGGCAGGAATTGACTTCTTGTTTGTGTGAGTGAGAGTCTCCAGAAGAAAGCCTTGGGTTTCTCCTCCTCCAATTTTACCCCCACATGTCTGTGCAGCATTCTTGACCACCATGTTGTAGATCCCGATATCGTCTGGTGGTGAAGTCTTCAAAGGGTATGTGTCTAGCCCTTCTTCTGGCATTTCGGCGTCAAGGTCATGCCACTCCAAGTCTTGCGCCTCCGAGGACATTGAAGCCCTGGTAGGTTTGCTGTTCATCCGCGCCTTCTCCCTCGAATACATAAAGGGACACTTTCTCCTGTTCTTCAACTGGTTCACGCGTTTTCAGCGGTTCATAGTCTTCGAAGTCACTTTCGATCTCTGCCGCGGGGTTCGGCGGGATGGTGTACTGAACCATTTTGTCGAAGTCCTTCTTCCGCTGCAGGATACTCGCCATTTCGGCCTCGAGCCGCCTTTTCTTACTTCCCATCTCAACAGCCTGTAGGAGTCGAGGGCTTAAGCGCTTCGCAGTCAACGTTGTCGTCGAAGCAGTTGTCGACCATTCCTTACTCTGCTTTGAGGAGTCCTTTTCGGGGGCTTCTTTCGAAGACCTTGATTTTTCGTGGTTCTTCGCCGTCCGGGAGTCCTTTTCGAAGGATTCGCTGAGCTCTTTGTCCTTGGGTGCAGTTGCTTTTTTCTACGGCACTGTTCCCTTTGAGGACTTTGTCTCACTCTTTCGAGTGTCAGTCAAGTGTTTGTGAGTCGTCGACTTCTAACCTCCTTCGAAGTTTTCTTACGGACTACGATGACCGAGCAGTCCTCTGGTCCTTCGGCGAAGTTGTCCTCCTCTCCACTGGAGAGGACCAGGTCTCGGAGCGATGGATGTGGGCCCTGTCCCATCATGGTGTGGTTCGCCCTTCTCTGCCTCTCTTACCCCGAGGGTTTTGGGTGTGAACGCCGAGCACGCGTTGCAGTCCAATTGTAACAAAACTTGAAGGGGGTTTTTGTCCATTCCTGCGTTCAGGGAGCCCACTGTGTGCGCATTCTCGTGTGAACGCAGAGTGCTCTCGAAATTTTCTTCTCCTTAGTAGACCAGGCTACCTGGCCTGACGTCGGGTGCGATGATAATCTTAAATTTTTCCCGTGGATTACTCTTCCAAAACTCTGGAACTCCTCGACAATGATACAGACCCAACGGTGGAAAAAAAGAATCTGAAGATGTCGGCCAAAGGTGGAAGCTTCCAGAGGAAGCGCGTCGATGTCACGAAGGACACCAAATGGTGGTATGTCGACGCCCACCTGGGCCACGGGGGGAAAAAAAAAAAAGGAAAAAAGACTACAAGTCCAGACCTAACCACTAGATGGCGGAATAATGCACAGCAAAGTGAATCCAGAAAGATTCACACTGCAAAACTATTTCTTCTGATGGTTATTTCTAACTGCAGAAACGTCACCTGTAGACTGGGTGCCAAAGCAGTATAGCTGCTAAGTTGGTGGGTCAGTAGAATCACTCAGACCAAAAAGACCTGAAGGACCAAAAGTGAAATGCTCTTCCAATCAGACCTAGTTGTCAAATAAGCAGCGCCTTATACCCGTGTGCACAGAAACCCACATTACTGCCTGACAGACAGCTAGGATAGGCACTCTGCGTGCAAATACAGTGGTAGCGGCCTTGGTGTGAGGAAAGGTCTCTTTTTGTATTGTCAACACCCAAGTTTTTGGGGGAGGAGCTTCACGCGCAACCAAGATGGCCGCGTGAGCACAGGGCTCCTCGCAACCTCCAGCATCTATCCTGAAAATTATCCTGACCACATTGACTGGTTATCGAAGACAAGCCATAGCTGAGGCGGACACAGTTGTCCAAATTTGAATCGGACTTCGGGAACCGGAACAACAACGATTTGAATATTGCAGCCTGCCCCTTGGAGATGCCCGGAGCTCGAGTTGATATGGCGCCCGGACAGAAGTTGAACAACAGCGGCCTGGGGAGACACTGACTTGAACTTTCACTTTCGTTTGAGGCTCCAGTCTGATCCTAACAGAGAGAACCTACTACTAGCAGAAGCTATTTGACGGCTTAGCGATCATAACGTGATGTCCTGACTGCGTATACTGGGCCTGGACTGACTGTGCCCTCTGGTCGCCGCTGATGATTTGATCGCAGCTCCCGATGCGGCCACTTTCTCTCGTGATCCGCCACTTTTGAAGGCCTCCTTGTCCGTGATGGCGACCAAACCCGATGGCGACAAGCATAAGTCCAAGACCACTCGGCGAGGTGGCTACAACCAAGCAAACAATATGGATCGATATGCCCAATCTAAAGGATCCCCTGGTGGACCTAGCAGATCACTGGATGGTACTAAGGAGGGCCCGGCCTCATCGGCAGAATTGACTTTACAATACGTCATGGGCGCCCTTGATGGGTTGGGCGCCCTTGATGGGATGAAGGCATCCATCGGCCAACAATTTGAGACTCTCGCCCACAAGCTGGACACCGTTTCGATCGATGTTAATTTGATTTGTACGGATTTATCAAAAAACAATGAAGGTCAAATCTTTAGATCTGAAAACTTCCAGCCTAACGGGTGATGTGTCCGACTTGCATGACTGAGGTCCGCAACCTGCGGACCTCTAATGATCTTTTTGCACGCCGGTTGGAGGACTTTGAAGTAGGGCCCGGCGTAACAACGTACGCATTATTGGGGTCCCGGAAAAGTCAGAGGATCCGGCAGCTGATCTGTTTGTGGAAGATCTTATCACCAAACACCTCGCTCCTAGGAGTCTGAGCAAGTTCTTCGCGGTTGAACGAGCTCACAGAGTACCGGGTGGTAAACCGAAGTTGGGTGCCCCGCCCAGACCTCTCATCGCCAGAATCTTTAACTTCCGGGATAGGGACGCTATCCTGCAGGCCTCACGGATGAGTGAACCCACGAAATACGAAAATACCACCGTAAGTTTCTACCCGGACTTTACACAGCAGTCCAAAAGTAAAGACTTGGATTTCTGGGCGTAAAACGACGACTGAGGGAGATGGAATTGAAATACGCAATGCTTTTACCAGCCAGGCTGCGCGTTGAATTCAAGGAACGAACATATTTTTTGGATCGTCCGGAGATGGCGGGAGACTGGCTCGACACTTTGCCACACCAATGTGGCCGGGAGGAACATTCTGGAGGAGCGGAAGGAGGTCCGATTGAGCAGGAATAGGAGCATGGTTTCCGGCCCCTGAATTTTACTGATAACCCTGACTATGGTTCAATGACTTTTAATGTATGATTTGATGTGTCATACCCGGGAGCGGCGGGGCGATTGGTGGACTCTTTCCTTCTCTGGGGTTTCTTTTTGTAGACTAGTTGGATATCAGGGCGACAGGCACACTGCAAGTTGGGGTGGGGATTTAGTCTTATGGAGGGGTGCAGGGTGGGGGGGATTTGTAACGGGTGGGGGGGTTAAAGTTTTTTTTTATCTAAAATAAATAAAAATTAAAAACATCAAGTTTTTGGACTGATGCTGTGGTTGTCCTACTCAGGATTCACTGAGCGCCCTGGCTCTAAAGTGTATGTCGAATTGGCTGTACCCAACTGTAAATGGCTAGCTTTCCTGTAAGTCCCTGGTATATGGTACCCAGGGCATGTAAGTTAGAGGGGTACCATAGGGATTGTAGCATTGGTTGTGCCAACCTGGAGGTCCCCCAGGTAAAACGAGTCTGCCATTCCTCCACTGAGGACTAGTAGAGCAGTTTTGTACTGCTGGCCCGACTTTGCCACTGAAAGCAGTGGCAAAGCCTCCACTTCCCCTGTGAACCTGTGGATGAAACACCTCTGGCAGGCCGACCGAGTCCTAAGTCAGGGTGTAACATATAACACCAATTGGACAGGTACTTTACATGTTCTTACACAAAAAAGCAAGACTGCCATTCTTACCCTGGAAGGGCTTGTTCACCCGAATGGCAGGTGCAGGGGGGTTTATCGTTGACCCTCAGTCATGCTAACTACTAGGCAGAATGACCAAAGTGGGCACTCCAAGGTAACAAACAACTCAATACATTAGGCTTGACTTGATTCTCAAATCGAAATTAATGTAGCTTGCTGCAGTGTGCAGCTTTTGTAAAGCTACAACTTAGTTGCATTTAAAAACTCCAGTGCCTTTTCGGGCAGACATCGATCTTGTACCACGAGACAGCTTTCTGCCCTCCGGGGAAGACGTGGAAACAACTCTCAGGAAAGGGGTCAATGAGGAATTGCAGGACAGCGAGGTTTTGCATCACTCCTGCAGTAAACCAGATGGGTGTTAGCCCCAAAAGGCAGATTTCAAAGGGAAGCCGCTTTTGAAGGTCAAATAATTAGCTCTAGGGTGCTGGGCCACTCTACAGTTTTAGGAAGACAGGTTGGCACGGGGAGCAGAGAGGGGAGCCAGTGGCCAAATTTGTTTACCCAGGGGCATCTAGCCTTGAGGTAGCCACACCACAAAGTTGGGCTAGTGAGGTTCAAACAACAAGAAAAGGGTCTCACCATCTTGAGAGTGGGCACAATAGTGTATCCTGGGATGGCCAAGTGCCACAGGGAGTTTTTGCAAGGTGGGAGGGGAATCCCATTGGCTTCCAACCGTATCCTGCCCTAGGGGCCTTTTCTGAACATAAAGAGGGTACCCAGACCTCAACTGACGTGGAAGGAGGACCAAAGGAGGTCTACCCTGCTGCACCGAGGGACCAGTAAAGAAAGACTGCACCTGCTACACCAGGTGACTAGCAAAGAGAGAGACTGTGCCTAGGCTGGCTAGAACACTGTAGTATACAAAGGAGCTCATTTTTTATAGATAATTGAGTTTTTCATACTGTTCAAATGTTTAAGGGGGGAGATTGGTAACTCATGTTAACTATTGGTTTACATAACATTTACAGCTGCATAAGAAATTTAAATATAGTTAAGAAAATGTCTTCAGTTGCCAGGAGTATGCCCGAGCACAGACGTATAAGATTAACACTGGCCAAAATGTAAATATTACAAAACATGTAGCAGATGAATAGCATAAAACATTTATGGTCCTATCACAGTCACAGAAGGGTCCAATGTCTAATCTGCTATACTGTTGCTTTTACTTACATGTAAATAAGAGTACTAGTCTTTTTACTATACAGCACTGCCTTGAGAAGATGTTGGACATCCGCAATGTCATGATGTATTACGCTTTTTAAGACATACTATTACAGTAAAGCCTTGACTGCTAGACTCAGCTGCTGCTTCTGAATAGAGTGCTATTGATGACCCTGGCAAAATCACTGGCCCCCACAAGCAATATTCCACAGAAACCCCATACACCACAGAAGAGCCCTGGCAAATTCTGCATCCTCAAAGGTCAACAATAAAATATGTATAGGCAGATCTGAATATTGCTAAACAAAATGCGCACTTCAAGGTCTTGTTACCAATCTTGGTACAGATACAGGAACAAGACTCCATACAAATGCATCAATTCAAGACATTTAATCTTTAGAACCTCAACTAAACTGAAGCAGGCTTTAACTTACCAGATTGGAAATATGAACAATGGTGCTGACTTTGAAGCGTGGTGGAGAGGGGACGTGAGAGGTACGCACTGGGTCATCTATAGTGATGGAGACTCCAGTCTTCTGTTGACTAATGGACCGCCGGATCAGAGTATCTGTAAGGGTCACTAAACAAAAAACAGCGATAATCGCATTAGAATTTTGAATAGGCTTGTTTGAACAGGTCTGAACTCCTGTGTGTAGTAGTTGCCTCAGAGTGATCATCTTAGAACCTGCCTAGGTCATCCTTAGCAGTTATATATTACACTTAAGCTGAAGGAAGAGGGTCATATATCAAGGTGAGCTCTTGCCCACACTGTGCTGCACAGGGTCATTGTGCAATGTGCTCTATGTTGCCAACACATACACGATGAGGCATGATCAAAACTATAACAATGATGTGCACATCTACCTATCCGAATAGCACAGTAGATGAATTTGTCTCTTTAGAAATGACGATGGTTTTGGAAGATGCGAGAGTGTTCTGATGTACACCCATCCTCGTCATTAAATAATAATTCACTATTTTACTCCGAAAATGGCTTGTGCTAAATTACAAAAATTAGATTTCACACCAGTGAGGTGTGCACATCAATCAATAACATGAACTTTAATAGGCATTTTCTAGCAACTACACAATTTTTAATGTATACCTCCTTCAATGGGAATTTTCAGTTAAATGCAATTAGTTACTTTGTAGATTACTTTTCTAACCACAGGACTGGATCCTAGATTCAGTCCAGGGACATGAGCTGTAAACAGTTAAGTAAAAATGTTTTGGTTACAGTAGTGATTAAGGAATATTATTGTAGTGATTAAGGAATATTATTGTATTTTAAAAGTGGACAACTTTTTCACTTGAAATTACCAATGTTATCCTATGGAAGGAAACTCAATTTGCAGGTAAAGTATGTTCACATTACTTTTGTAATCCAGTGCTTGACTCCTAGCTTCAGCAAAGGGACCTCTATCTAAAACAAGTAAGTAATTACGTTTTTATTGTTGGCACGATCTTTAGAGAATATTTATATCAAAAATCGACACTTAGGATATCATTGCCTGTTTTTTACTGAAAAAGTTTCTAAGGAAGGAAATGCAAGTTACTGGTAAGTACGGTTAAAATAACTTTTCAGGGTCAGTACTGGGCTCAAAGATGCAGCACTGAGGTCTCTCCTGATAACAGGCGAGTACATCGGAATTTGTAGTTCAGCTGATTTTAGATGATTTTAAAGTTCCAAAACTCCACAGTGAAACCAGTCAATGTTAGCCTATGGAAGAAAAGGGAGTTATCGGCTTTTAGGTAAGTACTCGACTGGCAGAGTTAAGGTTCTGGGCATAGACTCAGTGCTCTCCCAGGGTCAGTTAGGTACAGTTGGTACACCCTCAGCGGCACAGGGGCAGCCGGGTGCAGAGGTAATTAGGCCCAAAGTTATCCAATGAGAGGCAGGGGGCCTTCGGTTGGTGGCTGCTGGCTAGCAGGCCACGCGGCTGTGGGAGCTGGGCTCCTGGTCACTTGCTCAGGGCAAATGAGGAAGTAGGATAGGACAAAGGTTGCACTGCCAGGGGCACTCTGGCAGCTGAGTGCAGGGTGCTTTTGAGCCGTCGGGCGCTCAATGTTATTCAATGGAGATCTTGAAAAGGAAACAAAGGCTGCAGGCTCGGGGACGGAGGATCTTCTGGAGCGACCAACACTTCGAGGGTAGGTGGGCACCCCGGAGTTGGGCACAGGAGACCGGGGGGCGCTGGGGTGTCTTTGGACGTCGGGAAACGAATATGCTACTTACCAGTATGCATCTGTTCTTGGCATGTAGGGCTGCTGACATTCATATCTGTGCATAGATCGCCGCCTAGTGTTGGGTCCGGATGATCGCACATTGTTGTCCTGGAAGAGTCTTCGAAGTATCACGAGATAGGTGCCTCCTCCCCTGGACTACAGTGCGCATGGGAATCGACTCCATCCTCAGATTGTTTTTAGCCATTGTGGCAAAGATGGAGTGAAACTCTAAATGATGACCATTCTAGAAGTATTTGTGAGTGCTGCAGCCGCTACAGGCGCCGGGGAGGAGGGCGGGCGATATGAATGTCAGCAGCCCTACATGCCGAGAACCGATGCATACTGGTAAGTAGCATATTCGGTTCAAGGCATGTGGGCTGCTGAATTCATATCTGTGCATAGAATACATAGCAGTCCCTCCATTAGCGGCGGCCACCTGTGCAGCTTCAGCAGTTTGGAAAAGTGTTTTTAGAACAGCCTGCCCTACAGCTGCCTGCTGTCTGGAGTGCACATCCACACAGTAGTGTTTTGTAAATGTGTGTGTGGTAGACCATGTGGCTGCTCTACATATGTCTTCTAAAGGAATATTTCCAAGGAAGGCCATGGAGGCCCCCAACTTCCGGGTGGAGTGGGCCCGCTGCGGAATCGTTTGAGTGCGCTTGGCTTTCTGATAGCAGATCTGAATACACTTAACGATCCACCTGGCTATACCAGCCTTGGAAATGGGTTTGCGTTTGTGTTGTGGCGAAAAGGCAACAAATACTTGTTTCGTCTTCCGAAAATCTTTGGTCCTTTCAATGTAGTACATCAAGGCTCTTTTGACGTCAAGCGTGTGGAGCATTCTCTCCGCAACTGACTCGGGATTTTGGAAGAACACAGGTGGTTCTATAGTCTGGTTGATATGGAACTATGAAACCACCTTAGGAAGGAACTTAGGGTTAGTGCAAAGCACCACCCTGTTGGAATGAATCTGTATGAATGGCTCTTGGATAGTTAGTACCTGGAGTTCACTAATGCGTCGTAGCGACGTAATTGCTATCAGGAAAGCCAATTTCCATGTTAAGGAACTGAATCTCGCATGAATGCAGTGGCTCAAAAGGTGGACCCATCAGTCTTGTGAGGACCACATTTAGGTTCCATTCAGGAGCTGGTGGGGTCCGGGGAGGGAGGACTCGTTTGAGTCCCTCCAGAAAAGCTTTGATGGCAGGCACTCTGAAAAGGGAGAGATGTTTCCTGTTTGAGATAAGCAGCCATTGCGGATAAATGTATACGAATGGAAGCATAGGCCAGATTACATTTGTATAGATGTAACAGATAACAAATGATGTTTTGAGTAGATGCGTCCAGCGGGTTGATGTTGTGGTCTGCACAATAAATGACATACCGCTTCCATTTCGCCGCATAGCATGCTCTGGTGGTGGGCTTCCTTGCTTCCCTGATTATGTCCATACAGTCAGGAGGCAAGTTGAGGTAGCCAAACTCTAAGACCTTCGGAGCCAGATCGCCAGGTTGAGCTGTTGCGGATCTGGATGCTGAATGTCGCCATGGCTCTGCGTCAAAAGCCTGGGTGTGAGGCGCAGCCTTTGATGCGGTACCACGGATAGTTCTAGAAACGTGGTGTACCATGGTTGGCGTGCCCACGTCTGAGCAACCAGGATGAGAGTCATCGAGTGTTGCTTCAGCTTGCGTGCCACCAGTGGTATTAGAGGTGCTGGGGGAAAAGCGTACGCACATTTGCCTGACCAGTTCATCCATATCGCTTTGCCTTGCGACTGTGGGTGTGGGAACCTGGCGGCAAAGCTTCGGCATTTGGGTTTTCCTTTGTGGCGAACAGGTCTACCTCTGGATGACCCCACCTTTGAAAGTACGGGTGGAGTACTGATGGATGTATCTCCCACTTGTGCATTTGGTGGCTGTACCTGCTGAGCAGGTCCACCATCTGATTGTCCTTGCCCAGGAGGTGTTCCGCCATGAGGAAGATGTTCCTTTGAATGGCCCACTTCCACATGCTCTGAGCCAGATGAGACAACTGTGGAGTGTGTACCTCCCTGCTTCTGAATGTAGTACATGGCAGTCATGTTGTCCGTCCGGATCAACACGACCTTGTTGCACAGATGTACTTTGAATGCTTTCATCGCCATGAAGATAGCCATCAGTTCTAGAACGTTGATGTGCATCTTCTGCACCGTGTAGTGGAGAGCATGAGCTCCCCAACCCTGGAGAGATGCGTCAGTCGTCAGAATGATCTGTGGCACAGGCTCCTGGAACGGTCGTCCCCTGCAAAGGTTTTGTGGATTCCACCAATGCAGAGAGTTGTATGCACGACCGGTTACCAACACTAGGTCTTTCAACTGTCCGTGAGCCTGATACCACTGACGTGCTAAGCACTCCTGAAGCGGACGCATATGTAGTCTCGCGTGCGGGACTATGAAAATTTGGCTGTGCTTTGGCTGCCAAAGTGTCGATGCTCGCACCCAGATACTGCCGTATGTGGGTGGGTTGCAGGTGGGACTTTGGGTAATTCAGTGAGAATCCCAGATTGTGAAGGTGAATGGTGTGGGACATGTGGGGGGCACACTGCTTGGCCGACTTTGCCTGGATAAGCCAGTCGTCCAGATACGGGTAGACGTGAATGTTCCGTCTCCGTAAGTGTGCTGCTACCGTCGCCAGGCACTTCGTAAACACCCTGGGTGCCGTGGTGACTCCGAAAGGTAGGACCTTGAACTGGTAATGTTGATTTTGGATGGTGAACCTGAGGTATTTTCTGTGAGACGGGTGCAGTGGAATATGAAAATACGCATCCTTCAGATCTAATGTTGCAAGAAAATCTCCCTGACTGAGCAACGGTAGGACTTGCTGCAGTGTTAGCATGTGAAAGTGCTCTGATAGAATGTACTGATTGAGGCGTCTGAGGGGACTCAACCCAGGCTGCAACAACAACTGCAAGCTAGCATCACCAGCCGACACTAATGGACCCTTCAACTGTCACCGCTGGCGGCACACCTCCAGCACCGCCAAGAACACTGATCCAGCACAACCCGCCCACAAGAACACAACCGAACCGAAGACCCTGCAATGCATACTCCTCAACGTCCGATCCCTCCACAAACACGCCACAGAAATCTGGGACCTCCTCGACAGCAAAACCCCAGACATAGCATTCTTCACCGAAACCTGGACCAACGCCACCTCAGGACCGGACATCGCCATCGCCATCCCCCAAGGATACAAGATCTACAGGAAGGACCGCCCCACCCACCCAGGAGGAGGAATCGCCATCGTCCACAAATCCAGCCTCCGCCTGAACACACTCCCTGACGAGTCCACAGAACTTATGGAACACCTTCATTTCAAGATACTGGCCAGCCCCACTGCCGCCCTCCGAGGAACGCTCATCTACCGACCCCCTGGACCCCGCGGACCCTTCGCCAATTCCATCACGGACATCATCTCCCCGCAAGCCATCGCATCCACCAACTACACCCTGCTGGGAGACCTCAACTTCCACCTCGACAATCAACTGTAACCCCAACACCACATGCCTCCTGGACAACCTCCACAACATTGGACTCTGCCAGATCGTGACCGAGCCCACGCACTCAGCAGGACACACCCTCGACCCCCTCTTCACTACAGGAAACTCCATCACCTTCAGCCACACCACCGAACTCCCATGGACTGACCATCGTTGCGTCCACTTCACCTTCAGAACACCCACCATCCACAGACACCTGCAGCTGCTTCCACAAAGAAACTGGACTAAAATCACTGATGACCAGCTCATCTCCTCACTCAACAACTCCGCCCCAACCATCGCGGAAAACGACGACCCCAACACCGCAGCCCGAACCCTGCATAGATGGATCTCAGACAGCACCAACACCATAGCCCCCCTCAAGAAAAACAACAATACCGGTGCCAAGAAAGCCAGATGGTTTACCACCGAACTTCGAGAGTCCAGGCGCACATGCCGCCGCCTCGAAAAGGCCTGGAGAAACACCAAATCCACAGAAGCCCACAACTTCAGAGCCGCCACCAACGCTCACCATCAACTCATCAGAGAAACGAGGAAAAAAGCGATTGAAAACAATCTCCACCCACGCACACAACAGCAAGGAACTCTTCAGCATCATCAAGGAGTTCGCCCAACCCACCAGCGAGTCTACCGACATCCCTCCCTCACAAGACCTCTGCGACAAACTCAGCACCTTTTTCCACCACAAAATCAAGAGCATCTACGACAACTTCGCCGAAGACAACCAACACACTGAACCCTCACCAACCACCCCCGGCACCCGGAAACCAGCGATTGATGATTGGACAGCCCTCACCAGCAAAGACACACTGAAGACAATGAAGTCAATCCACTCAGGGGGCCCCACGGACACCTGCCCCCACCACATCTTTAACAGAGCCGCTGACACCATCGCACCCATGCTCTGCCACACCATCAACCGCTCCCTGGCGACCGCCTCGTTCCCCGACTGGAAACACGCCGAGGTCAACCCCCTCCTGAAGAAACCCTCAGGGGACCCCACCGACCTCAAAAACTGCAGACCCATCTCCCTGCTCCCTTTCCCAGCGAAAGTCATCGAGAAAGCCATCAACAGCCAACTCGCCACATTCATTGAAGAACACAACATCCTAGACTCCTCCCAATCCGGCTTCAGAAAAAACCACAGTACGGAAACCGCCCTCCTCGCCGCAACAGACGACATCCGCACCCTACTGGACAAAGGAGAAACAGTAGCCCTCATCCTCCTAGACCCATCAGCGGCGTTCGACACAGTCTCCCACCGCACCCTAATACGCAGTCTCTACGACGCAGGAATCCAGGAAAAGGCACTCGACTGGATCTGCTCCTTCCCCTCAGGAAGGACGCAACGGGTCAGACTCCCCCCCTTTCCTCTCAGACCCCACACCTACCACCTGCGTAGTCCCCAAAGGCTCCTCCCTCAGCCCAACACTCTTCAAAGTCTACATGGCTCCACTTGCCCCCATAGTCAGAACCTACGGACTCAACATCGTGTCATACGCAGACGACACCCAGCTCATCCTCTCCCTATCCAACGAGCCCAACACCGCCAGACGCAACTTTCGAGAAGGCATGGAAGCCGTCGCCAAATGGATGAAAAACAGCTGCCTACAACTAAACACCAACAAAACAGAAGTACTCGTCATGGGCCCAAACCCAGACGCCTGGAGCGACACCTGGTGGCCCACCGCCCTCGGAAACCCGCCAACCCCCACAGACAACGCACGCAACCTGGGAATCATCTTGGACTCCGAGCTCAAAATGGACAGCCAGATCAACTCGGTCTCATCTTCCTGCTTCCACACCCTCCGCCTCCTTCGTAAGACCTTCAAATGGATCCCCCTCGAACACCGAAAGACAGGCACTCACGCCCTGGTCAGCAGACTCGACTACGGCAACGCACTTTAAGCCGGAACAAACAAAAACGTCATCCGCAAGCTACAGAACATCCAGAACGCCGCCACAAGACTGGTCCTCAACCTGCCAAAACACTGCCACCATCTCCCAGCACCTGCGCACACTCCACTGGCTCCCCGTCGAGGCGAGAATCACCTTTAAGATGCTCACCCACGCACACAAGGCCCTCCACGGCACCGGACCAGCATACCTGAACAGCCGGCTCAAATTCCACGCACCCCAAAGGACCCTACGATCAGCCCAGCTCTCCTACGCCAAGGTCCCCCGCACCAGAAAGACCAGATCGGGAGGCCGCTCCTCCTTCCTCACGGCCAAAGCATGGAACGCCCTTCCGCTCCACCTCAGACAGACAACATCGCTCCCCATCTTCGCAAGAAACCTCAAAACCTGGCTCTTCGACAGACCCCCTCCTTGATGGAATGGAACCTGCAACCCCCCCCCCCCCACCACCCCTAGCGCCATGAGACCCTTACGTGTGAGTAGTTGCGCTTTAACAAACTCCTGATTGATTGATTGAGGTCCAGTATGGTGGGTCTGAGGGACCCGTCCTTTTTTGGTATCATGAAGTACAGTGAGTAAACTCCTGTGCCTCTTTCTTCCGCAGGCACGAGCTCGATTGCTCCTTTTTGCAGCATGACGAGTACCTCCTGCTGCAATAAGTGCAAATGCTCTGTGGACATAGGACGGTGTCTTGGGGGTATGTTGGGTGGAGTGGATGTTAACTCCAGACAATAACCGTACTGGATAAGCTTTGTGACCCACCTGTCTGTGGGGATGGACTTCCAGACTGGCAGGAACTGTTGAAGTCTCCCCCCGACAGGTGTTGTATGGTCGGGGGGCAGTGACAAGGCGTCACTGTTTGTTAGTGGTGGAGGACCTGGAGCTCTTTCCACGACCTCTGCCCTTGGCGCTGTTTCCACAATAACCACCTCTACTTTGTTTGGTGTATGTGGTTTGCGCGCCACCTTTATGTACTGTGTTTGCTGGGACAGCTGGCCTCTGGAAACACCTCTATTGCCTGAGCGACGAAAAGAACCACCCCTGAACTGCTGCGACTGTAGAGCCCCCATAGACTTTGAAGTCTCAGTGTCTTTCTTGATTTTCTTCAAGGTGGTGTCCACCTCTGGGCCAAATAGATGATCATGGGGTTAATGGCTGATTCAGCATGGTGGTCTGTATCTCTGGCTTGAACCCGGAGATTCTGAGCCAGGCATGTCGACTCAACATGACACTAGTGTTAACGGCTCTGGCCTCGGTGTCTGCTGCGTCCAGTGCACATTTGATAGAAGCATTTGATATGAGCTTTCCTTCCTGTATGAGCATCTCAGCTGCCTCCTTATATTCATCTGGCAGGTGCTGTAACAGGGTCTCCAGTGAGTCGTAATGGGCCCGTCATACCTAGCTAAGAGTGCCTGAGTGTTTGAAATGCGCCAGATATTGGGCCAATTGAGCTGCCACACTTTTCCCTGATGCCTCTAGCACCTTAGATTCTTTATCTGGGGGAGGAGCATCACCCGTTGTTTGTGAATTAGCCCTCTTCCGGGCATTAGAAACAACAAGAGAGTCCAACGGCAACTGTCCCTTAATGTAGGTAGGGTCCCCATGCGCCGGTTTGTACTTCTTTTCAATCCTGGGGTTTATCACCCTGCCCTTAAATATTTCCCCAGCATGTTTTAAGACACCCTTCAACATAGGCAGAGTCTTGACAGTCCTCTCTGAGGTGGAAAAGGTGTCGAACAGAAAGTCCACTTCAATAGGGTCAGCATGGAGCTGGACGTCAGGATTCTTGGCTGCCCTTTCAATGAGAGCATTAAACGCCGCCGAATCCTCAGTAGGCAACGTTTTTACAGCATACACATGTGTGTCTGGAGCAGTGTGTGGATCTCCAGGGTCAGCAGCATCTGCCCAAGGTTCATTAGTATCATCTGGATCAGTGTCCACAGGATAGCTGTATTAGTCATTATCACCTTCCCCAGTTTCCACATCTGAGTAATTGGGCGAGACATCATGGCCACGTGGAGATACAGGTTCTACAAGAACAGGTGTTGTAGTAGAATCCTTCTTTTTTAGTGGGATTTTATAGGACTCCATTGGCTGTTCCAGGGCGATCTTTCGTTTATAAATAGAAAGTCTGCCTGTCTCGGCATCGATAAACTGTTCCTGTTGCTCTTCAAGCGAGGACTGTCGATGCTTTTTGGCCGGGACCACAGTTGTTGGCTTCGGCACCGTGGACCCCTTCTTGGGCACGTCGACGGCCATTTTAGGAACGAAAGCCTTCGGCACCACTTTCGGTGGCAGCGTGAAGTGGATGGGCGCCGACGTCTTTTGAGGCTTATCGGCAGGCTTCGAAGGTGGAGGATCCTTAGGCCCGACAGCGGAAGCCTGGTCCTTTATGCGCTTCAGGGATTCTACCACCTGCTTTGAGAAGGAGGCGGACGGCTGCGTCGACTCGACGGAATCCTTCGAGGCACCACCAGGCGTGGACTCGGGGGTTGTACCGCTTTTGGCCTTGTCTGGCCGACGCGGAGGCTCGAGAACCTTCTGATCACTGAGTCCTTTGTCTGTGTCGACTGTCTTCGGTGCAGATTTGTTCGGGTCAACGGTCTTGACCTTTGCCTTCGGCATGCCAGATTTTGGCTCGACACCCTTTAGCGGCCTCTTCGGGTCGATAACGCTCTTCTGCTTCGCCGGTGCCGATAGATCCGAGGACTTAGAGCCGACCAAAGCAATATGCACTTTCGGTTTCGATTTAGCCTCGAGTGCTCTTTGTTGCGTCGACACCAGAGCTTTCACTTTCGGTTTTGATTTCGCAACTTGCGGCTCCTTAGGCATGTCCGAAGCCGAGCCCGAAGGCGGGGCCGTAGAACTTATTGGAAGACCTTGGGTAAGGCCTTGTGGCGATCCCTCGACCTGAGCCTTATGAAGTGTTTTGGCCCCAGTATCAGTTTGTGGGCCTGGCTCCTCGCTCGAGCTATCTTCTATGGCCCCAAAGGCCCCATCGTCGTCTCCTACCTCGGCGACAACGTCTTCCGCATCGAGCATCTCAACATCAGCGTCGTAGCTGGAGTCGACCTCCGATGCGGGATCAGACAGGTCTTCTCAAACCTCCCGCTCTGCTCCTTCATCATCCCCGGCATCGAAGATGTCTACCGGTTCAGGTGCCGTCTGCTGAGCTTCCTTGCGCGCAGCGTGCCGATGCAGAAGTGTCTTCTTGGATCGAAAACGGGAACAAGCCATACAGCTGGCTTCATCATGATCCGGCGAAAGGCACTTGTTGCACACCGGGTTGACGTCGATGTGGAGATATTTTGAGTTGCACACGGGACATCTCTTGAACGGGCTCCGTTCCATGATGGTTCGTCCATAAGGCCTTTGGCGTCGACCGGGCCTTCAGCGTCGAAAAGCATGCGGCTCTTCTGGATATCCGGCTCGGGAACTGAGCTCGAACAGAACTGGGCACTGATCGCAAGACAATACCGACGAAAACACTAAAGGCCTTTTGGCCTAAAGAAACTTAATCGATTCCGACTTGAGTGAACCAATATGCATCCGAACCCAATGGCGGAAAAAAACAATCTGAGGATGGAGTCGATGCCCATGTGCACTGTAGTCCAGGGGAGGAGCCACCTATCTCGTGATACTTCGAAGACTCTTCCAGGGCAACAATGTGCGATCATCCGGACCCAACACTATGCACAGATATAAATTCAGCAGCCCACATGCCTCGCACATAAAATTCAGGGAACACACACGCATGTTACTAGACATGGTGAAATGCTGTTAACAGAACAATATCTTTTTATTTAATGGTGAACTATTCAGACAGGTCAGTGGCTCGGCCATGGGCTCTTATTTTTCGCCAAGTTTTGCTTATTTGTTTCTTGGAAAATTGGCGAAGGATATTCGATCTGATACCACTCTACAACAGGAATTCAAGAAGGTATCGATGTGGCTTAGGTACATCGTTGACCTTTTTATTGTATGGAAGGGTACAGTGGAGGAGGCGGACATTTGTATTGGTAAATTGAACCAGAATGTTTTGAGATTGAGAACAATAAAGGTCCATACCGCACTCTTTCGCAAGGCAACTGCAGGGAACAGTATCCAGCATACCCTCAGCAGTCATCCCGATAATCTCAAATGGAATATTCCATTTGGGGAACTTCTGAGGGCCAAACGAAATTGCAATACTTGCAGTGCCTACACTGAAGAAAGTGAAACTATCTTGAATAGATTCAGAGAAAGGGGTTACCCGAACTGGGTACTTAAGAAGGCCAAAGAAAAAGCTAATACAATAGAAAGGGCTGATACCATCATTGATAAGAGCAAAGGTGAGGAGGGAGAAGAGGTTACAAGTCTTATCCTTACCTACAGTACAGATTCCCAAGCTATCAAGAAAATAATAACAAAGAATTGGGATGTATTGAAAAGAGACAATGTCATAGGCAAGGTTGCCTGTCAGACCCAGAATCACATACAGACGTGGCAAAAGCATCCGTGATATGTTAGTCCGCAGTGATATTACAGCTTATCCGCCGACTAACATACATGGCCTTAATGGCTTTTTTCCATGTGGGCACTGTAAAGCCTGTGCTAACAGCAAATCATGTAAAGAAATTACTCACAACGGAGTCAACAAGAAGATCACGCCCTTCCTCACATGCAGCTCCACGTTTGTTGTATATGCAATTGTGTGCGCATGCAACAAATGGTACATTGGCAGCACCACATGTATGGCGAAAAAACGGATATTAGAACACACAAGAGCCATCACAAATTTTGACCCCAAATACCCGGTGGCACGACATTTCAGGGAACAGCATTACTCCAGTGTCAAGGACCTGAGTTTTATTATTTTGGAACAGATAGTGAAGAACCCGAGGGGTGGGAACAGAGTTCTAAAATTACGTCAGAGGGAGTCTAGACTAATTATTGACTTCCAGACTAAGGCCCCTGGGGGATTGAATCAGGATGAAGAGTTATCCATGCACTTAAAGAATTAAAATATCAGACTATATAGCCATGTATACGCTTTTCTGCAACCTTCCATTCCTTTGTAATGTTTTTAGTCCTATGTTTGAAATATAGAGATGAGTGTATTTTGACATTTGATATCTTTTAATCATGCTGTGTATTCGTTTTAGGAGTAGGAGAGGGGGCCCACATCACCATCACTTCACGGGACTTCTCCCCTTCTGTCTCCTCGTCACATGGGCACCAATATTCTTGGGAACTTAGCTGTAACGTGGATGGTAAATGTAATATTGATCATGGACATTTGCAATATATTTTGGCACTTGCCAGTACCAGCCCTCCTCCCCTTGTTTTGTTTTGTTACTGGCCCGTGACATTTAAGCCATTATATACAATGATATCGGGCATAATGAGTCTCAAGCATTCTGTGTGAGAGTGGGTGGAGTCAAGTCTTATTGTGAGGCACAGACTCCTTAATGGAGTTTATAAAAAAAATAGGGCCCCTGTTATTTACAGTAGACTACTATTGAGCTCTTATCTTAGGACAGATGGCCATCACATTTATTGAGAGTGCAGCATGTTGTACGTGAAATTTAAACGAGCATGTATGTTGTTGCGCGCACACAAGTATTTATTAATTTATAAGAGGAGTGTATTGTCGCATTGTAGGTTTTATGAACTTATGGTGCATGAGAGCAAATGATTGTCGGAGTAACTCCGCCGACGCACACGCCACCTTTCTCAGGTCGCGGAGATCTAGAAGGGGTAACTTTATTTGTGGAGATTATAAAACAGCAACAATCCTCCAAACAACCAATTCAGGAAAAATGAAAGAGGCGGACCACAAGGAACCAGGCAGGAAGGTATTTAATGTTTTCCCGTTCTGCTGTGCCGCGTTTCGAGCACAGCCGTGCTCTTGCTCACACAAAATTTTTAGCAGCAATGTGGTATTTTTAAATTCTTACAAACTGCCCGCCCACAGTGCACATGATCATGTGATGTATTTAAGCATAGACATAATAGACATACTAGTGCAATTTGCCTCGTTTTCTCAGTGCAGTGAATCAAATTGTTGTTGTTCAGTCTTCATACATTGATATAAATATGTAAACATAGACTCTCATAATCATAATATATATCTCAATCAAAACACCCTTTCAGGCATAGAGTGACGCATAAATTATGCAAATGTATATATATTTTTTTCATATATAACTTTTTATTTATTCCGGGGTCCCCGCACATGGGCGGCAATATTCAGTGCTTATGACTATTGATGAGGATCTCCTGGAAGAAAAGAATCCTTTCCATCACATGAACATTCTTGGATGTACTGCGCCCCGAACGGTTAAGACTGTCAACTGTGCAACAGAATCGAAGAGGTAAACGGTGGTTAAGTCTGACAAATAGGTGAGATTGAAGAGTTAATCAGCAGGAAATGGATCCGAGGGCCCAGGGAGACCACCGTAGGAAGCTGGCTCTGTATATAATATGCCAAAGTAAGGTATAGTGTGCACAGAGTCCAGTTGATCCCCAAAGGCTTATAGAGGTAAAATCAGAGAATACCTTACTCTTTATTTGTGTTAGTGTGAGCGAGCAGTAAGGCTTTATCACAGGGTAGTGTTTAGCATTTATTGCAAACACTCACTCTAGAAATGATGTCGCACACTTAAATACTGCACTCAGACCAATTGTTTGTGTAGAAAATATTTCTTTAGTTGCATTTCATTTTTTGAACCAAGTAGGACTTGGTACAGGTAAGTAGAATTGTACTTTTAAAAACAGCTTGTTCAAAATAAGCAAACTCGATAAAATTGCCCTTGTATGAGGTAAACAATAGGAATTTGCAATTGCTTTGTAATTACTTTTCACATTACTCGAGAATACTTTTTACTTTACTTTTTCTACGCCGTGTGATATGCCTAGATATCACACTGGGACATTTCCTAGATAAAAGGTAAGTAAAACAGTTTTGCATTAAAGCAGAGTTGCTTAGGTTTCCATTCAAACACCACTGAACACGAGAACTTTTTCAGAGGAAAACAATCAATGCAATCCTATGGAGAAAAATTAGATCAGTTTGCAGGTAAGCATTCGGTAATTAGGGTTGAGTTTCTGGAGGTAGAACAGGGGCTCCAGGGACAAGGATGGAATAAAAACAAGCATTTACAATGCAATGGTTTCGCCTTTGGAAAAGTTAGAGCTATTGGCATTGTAAATGACAAAATGTGTATTTATGTGTTGGTTTTGAAAACAGATAAATAAATGGCATTGCCATTTACATTGTCATTAGCTTAATCTCTGCAGTCACTCTGCACTCCCTAGTCACTCTGCACTCCCTAGTCACTCTGCACTCCCTAGTCACTCTGCACTCCCTAGTCACTCTGCACTCCCTAGTCACTCTGCACTCCCTAGTCACTCTGCACTCCCTAGTCACTCTGCACTCACAGTCTTAGCCATCGCGCCCATATACAGCGTCTTCTGCATCCCTGAAGAAACATATAGTTATCACAGTACCAATAACTACACAAATTAAGGTGGGTGAATGACATTTAGCGAAAGGACTACGCAGCCATTTGTTGAAAGGAAACACGGATGCTTCTGCCATGGCGCAGGGACGGACTTTCGCACAAAGCGTATATGATTTTGAGGATGACCGTGATAAACTGCAGGTCAGATACACCAACCAGGTTTATACTGGTCAAAGATTTTACTGTCCGACAAACTCTGAAGACACAATCCACCACAGAAGTGCACTTCTAAAGGAACCAGCAGAACTTCATGGGAGGGATGCACAGCCTCACAGGGAGTTAGACAGAGGCCAACAGCAGGGCCCAGTTTCCACTGATCAGCTGTTTCCCTGTAGATAGCTAAATGTCTCTAGGAGGCCACTTCTTTCTCAGAGGTATAAGAGGGAGCAGGTCCAGGGGGGGCGTGGCTTGGGCGCCGATGGCGATGGTCGCCTGAGAGCTCGGCTCCGGGACTAAGCCCGAAATTATCCTGAACATCGGTGGCTGAGGGGCACCCCAGACCCCGAATTCGGTTGAGCGAGGCGACGACACCCTGCCGAGGGCCCTGGTGGAGTTTGGACGGGGGTGGCTTTGAAGAAATGCCGAAGTTTGCGGAGTGGCGGAGGACGACCCAATATGGCGCCCGGACCCCTTTGTCCCCTTGAACGGACCTACGGAGTTGAGGAGGTCTCGCGGATGTCGCCCGGCACCCGGCTTCACCAGCCTCAGTGGCTTTAGGCATTGGACATTGGTTGGTTCGGACCCTCCACAGCGGGACCATGCTCGATTGGACGACCGGGCGGGTGCCCACGCGTTAGAGGGCGCCGGGCACGGGTGCCCTCAGGTCCAGGCGGTGGTCTGCACCGCGACTCCGCAACTAGCTGCGAGTTCCTGGCCACCCCGACTACATGGATGGCGCGACACTCGGGCGCCTCAGGACAACCGGGGGAGTTGGTGGCCCTTGCCCCAGAGCTGTAGTGGGTGAACAGGCCTGCCCGACTCGGAGACGGGTGTCTCCGCCCCCTTATCGGTGCCCTCGGACGCCGTGGCGGTGGCGTGAGCCGAAACGGCGGAGTCTCCACAGGCTCTGGAGAAGGAGGTCGCCCATTCCGGACTGGAGGGCGAAATCCCGGGAAAGTCGTGCTGGACACTTGCACACGGAGACGCCTACTCCGGGTCCTTTGCGGAGAGCCCCTGGCAGCATGGGGAAACCTAAAGGAGCCAAGGGATCCAGCCAGGCCACCTCGGACTCTGAGGCCCAGGACAAGGAAGAGCATGGAGATCCTAAACGACCTGGTGGCGCACCACTCCAGCAACAATTCGACCGTGTACTGGAAGCCATAGAGGCAACTCGGTCGGCTCTACAACAGGACATTGCCCAGGTGGCGACTGGCCTGGGCCTCCTTAGGGCAGACCATGGTAAACTCTCAGACCGGGTCAAGGAGGTGGAGAGCACGGTGAAGACTATCGAACCGGCGCAGAGGACCCTGGCTGCGACGATCAAGGATGCCATGTCCCGAATCGAGACGGAGGGCGGAGGATGCGGAAGGCCGAAACAGGAGGAATAACATTCGGGTAGTGGGCCTGCCGGAAAAGATCGAGGAAGGCGATATGGTGCGCTACTTGGAGACCTGGCTCCGAGACACGGTGGTCCCGGAGGGCCTGTCCTCCTTTTACACTCTAGAACGGGCCCACAGAGTTCCAGCGCGGCCCCCACAGCTGGGACGAGCCCCGAGGCCGGTGGTGGCGCGGTTGCTCCATTTCCGGGACAGAGATCTGATCCTAAATGCCGCCAGACACAATGGCCCGCTCCAGGTTGCAAACAGTCAGGTGAATATCTTCCCTGACTATACCTACGAGACGCAGCGCAAGCGGTTCTCCTTCCTGGCGGTTAAGCGTGAACTCAGGAGTGAGGGCATCCAATATTCACTCCTATTTCCCGCGAGGCTCCGAGTCATTGTCGACGACAAAACCCAGTTCTTCGACACCCCGGAGGAGGTCTGTGACTGGCTCGAACTGTACCGAACGGGGAAGGATGGTTATAATGCCTCGACCCATCAGGCGGAGGAGCCGGAACAAAGGAGGCGCTCTAAAAGGGTCAGGAACCGCCGCGGCCGCACGGGAGGGCCCTCGACAGCGGAGACATCATCTGAGCGGAGGGGAGTGTTGGAAGTTCTGTCGGAACTGTCGGGAGCGAGGGGCGAAGACATCGAAGAGGAGGAAGACAACCCGGGTGCTCAGGGGGCACCATCGGACTCGGAAGACTCAGTGGCAGACAGTACCCACACACCGGTGATCACACCGAAATCGGTGGAGGACCTTTTGGACGGACAAGGGTAATGGGATAGGTTGCCTTGTTTTGGGTGGGGGCCCGGCAGGGGGGAGGCGGCTGCCGTTCTTTATTGCTGACAATGGGAGAGGGAGGGTTGGGAGGCTTATGCTCTTGCCCCGAAAGATTTTGACACAGGGGGGGGCTTATTATAGTCCTGGTGGCCTGGGCGACGAGGGCCCTCTGCCTCCGCTCAGCCCGCACCTGGCCCATAAGGCCTTCCTACGGTGGCGACCGTGGGACTAGTGGGGTTTTTGGGGTTGTTCTTCATAGAAGTTTGGATGGGATCTAGATGGCGCAGTTTGGGTCCTGTTCTGGGGTGGTTGGGAGGGGGTTTTGTTGGTTTTTGGGGGGTTTGGATCTGGTTGGGGAAAATGGCCGCCGTCAGCGCTGGGAGAATTGATGTCCTTTTTTTGTGGGGACCCGGACGGGGAGACTGTGCAAGAACACTCTGGGACAATGGCTGATGTTGCTAACTTGAAATGTATTACTTGGAACGTGAGGGGGCTTCACACTATGTCCAGGCGTCACAGGGTCCACGCTTATTTAGTGCGTAGGGGAGTGCAAATGGCGCTGCTGCAGGAGACGCATCTGAACAAGGCGGAAGGGGCGGCGCTTCAGCGTAGGTGGCGAGGGCAGGTCTTTTCCACGGCGTACTCTGCTTATGCCAGGGGGGCGCTAATATGGATCAGGGCAGGAGTCCCCTTCCAGGTCACGAGGACAGTGTTGGACCCAGAGGGGCGTTTCGTGGCCATATCAGGCACGCTGGGAGGGAGGGACTTGAATGTTTGTTGTGTGTATGCCCCTAATGTGGACCAGACTGCCTTCCTTTCCAGGTTATCGGGCTCGTTGGCTCACTTTTTCGCCGGTCCCCTCCTGCTGGGGGGAGACTAACTCCGTGGTAGATGTAGACTTAGACCGCTCGCATCCCCCGCTCCCCGATTCCCCGGTCCGGCGGACGGCTAAGGGCCGTCAAGATTGGCAGACCCGCTGGGGTTTGACGGACATCTGGAGGGCGCATCACCCCGCGTCTAGAGATTATTCGTACTTTTCGAGCCTTCATGAGCTGCATGTCAGACTGGATGGCTTTCTTGGTTCGTCCGAATTAGTCTCGGCAGCGGCCCGATCGGAGTATTTATCGCGGACCATCTCGGACCATAACCCCCTCCTGCTGGACATTCGCTGGTTCCCTGGGACGCCGGCGGTACCCACCTGGAAGATGCGCCCCGAGATCCTCGAGGACAGTGTCTTCAAGGCAGACCTAGGGGAGAAAATCACGGATTATTTTGCATCCAACGGTGGCTCCGCGAGTACTAGGGCGTTCGAATGGGACGCTTTCAAGGTGGTGGTGAGGGGGTACTGTATCTCTAAGAAGGTGGGCATGCGGCGAGTTATCCTGGCTGATCTAGACGCAGCGGACCGAACGCTCCGCGAGCTCGAAATTGGCCGACCCGGACACCCGGAATTGCAAACACAAACGGTAGAGGCGAGGGAGAAGGTGGCGGTGGAGGTCGAACGGCTCCGCTGTTTCGATTATAAGGCCTACACGGTCCGATCTATAGCGGAGGGCGACAGATCGAGCGCGTTACTGGCGTGGTTGGCCAACCCTGCGCGCCAGTCCCAAACGACGACTGGGATGCGTAGGGCGGATGGGACTGAGGTGTGCACCCAACCGGAGATTCTTGATTGCTTCCGGCATTATTACGAATGCTTATACCGCAGTCGCTCCGCGCGTGACCCAGACCGGCTTGATAACTATCTTAGCCCGCTGGAACTCCGCACAGTGGAACAAGAAGTGGCAGACGCCCTGGGATCTGACATCGGCTTGGAGGAGATCCGCGGGGCCATCAAACGGATGGCGAGGAACAAGACCCCGGGCCTAGATGGCCTGCCGGTGGAGTTCTATGCAGCTTATGCTGACCTCCTGGCCCCTCGTTTACTGGTGGTCTACAGGGAGGCGAAGAGGCTGGGTCGCCTCCCCGGCTCGATGTGTGAGGCGTTGGTGGTTCCTCTCCTCAAGCCAGGCCGAGACTCGTCTGACCCGGGGTCCTACCGTCCCCTCTCAATGCTGACGGTGGACTACAAAATATTGAGCAGCATCTTGGCCTCGAGGCTGTTAGGTCATATGAGCTCCCTAGTACACGAGGACCAGGCCGGTTTCATCCCACGGCGAAATACGACCATGAACATCCGAAGGTTGTTTCGCTTGCTTGGGGAACCATTCGTGGATGCCCCGTCCCCGGTAGTTTTGTCGGTGGACCTGGAGAAGGCTTTTGATAGCCTGGAGTGGGACTACTTAAGCGCGGTATTGCGGAAATTCGGCCTCGGGGAAGGATTTATCAAATGGACAGCAGTTCTCTACGCTTCCGCTTCAGCCAGGGTTAGATCGGGCCCTTTGATTTCATCGCGATATCCGGTGGAGCGTGGCACGCGGCAAGGGTGCTCCTTATCCCCGCTTCTCTTTGCACTAGCGGTGGAGCCACTAGCAATGCATCTTCGCTCGGGAGCCCACTATACGGGCTTACGGACAGCGGCGGGCCCGCATTACGTCTCGCTCTATGCGGACGACCTGTTGCTCTTCCTGGAGGATCCGTTCGACGCATTACGGGGAGCGGAATTAGCGCTTACGGAGTTCGGAGACGTCTCAGGCCTACGTGTGAACTGGTCTAAGACCTGCCTCTTCCCGATGCGTAGGGGTGTCCCCACTCCGGCGCTAAGTAAGGAGATCAGATGGGAACCCGACTGCTTTAAATACCTTGGGGTATTTGTGTACCACGACCAGCCCGACCTCCTAGACGGAAACATTGCCCGTTGCATACGAGCACTCCGAGGCAGCATGGACTTTTGGGCCACGCTGCCGCTCTCCGTGGCAGGACGCGTCGCCCTGCTCAAAATGGTGGCGCTCCCCCGATTATTGTATTACTTTCGGACTTTGCCGATCTGGGTCCCGCCGGCTACGTTTCGCCGCTTGCGTTCCATGGTGGTCGGGTTCCTTTGGGGCACGGGCCGGCGGCGGGTGGCCCTCAATACCCTGATGAGGCCGAAGGACGAGGGGGGGCTCGCTGTGCCGGACTTCGAGAAGTATTACCTAGCGGCGCAGCTCCAGACATACACCCAGGAGATAGCCAGGGAGTTCAGAGGCCCGGAATACGGTAGAGGGACGGGTATGGCCAGGCACGTCATCTCCTTTATCGCACTGCGACAGCGTTTGGTCCTTCGGGACCTGTCGATGGAGGAGCGGACTATCCGACTCTGTTGGAATCGGGCTCATAACAGAGGTCACCTGCGGACCCCATATGCACCTGAAATTCCATTGGGGATGCTGACGGCCCTCCCCCACGGAGGAGACTGGTCACGACTGGCGGACTGGGAGGATTCGGGTTTACAGCTCGTCGGGGACCTGTATGAGAACGGAGTGCTCCTGTCCTTTCAGGATCTCATTGACCGCTTTGGGATCTCCCGGGGCGACTTTTTGCTGCACTCGGCCATTGTGCGAGTGATCCAGGCGCACTGGCAAAACGGACTAGAGGAACCTCAATTGTCCCAGGTGTGCCAGTATGTAATGATGTCGGCGGGCACAGTGAAGGCGGTCACTTGCCTTTACGGCAGGCTGATTACCGAGGGGTTGGTCCCTCTCGCCACACTGAAGTCTCGCTGGGAAGAGGACATCGGTAGGGAGATCCCGGAGACGACCTGGTCCCAGCTGGTGAGGCGAGCATGGAAGGGTACACGTAGCGCCCGTTTCCAACTGGTCCACTATTATGTTCTCCATAGGGCGTACCTGACCCCGGTTAAGATCAGGCGTTATTTTGCCACGGCTTCGGCGGAATGCCCTAGGTGCCCGGCTCAGGAGGCGGACCTCCTACACATGTTATGGGCCTGTCCAGGATGGACGTCCTACTGGCAGGAGGTGGCGGCGACTTTGGAAGAGGTGACGGGGAGGCACTTATCGTTCGATGCGGCGGTGGGGCTATTGCACTGGTTCCCCCATACCCCCCGGAATAAAATCACCAGTAAATTTATCGACCTGGGGCTCCTACTTGCTAAACGAGAGGTGACCAGGAACTGGAAGGCACGTGCTGGTCCTGCGGGCGGCAGATGGCATGGTGAACTTTTGAAATGGGCGGCGGGGGAGAGCGCGCTGCGATATCAGTTGGCTTGGAGGCAAAGCAATGAGAAGGCGCAGGAGGCCGCGTTAGAATGGGAAACGCTGGTGCAGGCCCTCAGGGATTATTGTGCCCCCAGCGACTCCGAAAGCGAAGAAGCAACTAGACCCGAGTCCCGTTAGACACTAGCATTAACTGCACTATTACCTTCCCCGTGGGTCAAGCAGTGGATCCTAAAGTGATAAGCTCCCTGGCGCTGATGGTGGGGGGGGGGGGGGAAGAGGGGGGACTTTCACAATGACTGGAAGTTTGAGGGGGGGGTACCTTTTGGGGGTTGGGGTTTGTTTAGAAAAGCAGAGGACGGACAGTGTATTATCCGGACCAGCTCCCGCATCCTACTGACCCCAGCTACATTCGCCGCCCAACCCCAGGGATATGGGCTGCTTGGCTGTATAGCAATGCTATGGAAGGGGGTCGGTGGGCTATGTCTGGTAAAAGTTGGCTATAATATGATGCTGGTCGTTACTGTATTGTTGTACTGATTCCTGCAATAAAAATATATTTAAAAAAAAAAAAAAAAAAAAAAAAAAAAAAAAAAGAGGGAGCAGGTCCAGTCCTCATGGCTCTTCTCAGGTCACAAAGCAAACACAAGGGGATGGACGGAGTGCCGAAACTTTTCAAACACTCACCCACAGTCATGACCCTGTGCCTCATGGGAACAGTGAGGACAGGATCCAAATTCACCATTGCAATAGATTTCAATACTAATTAAAAACAGAGGTTTCATTATTTCTCTAGCTGGTCCCTTTTCCTAGATACAGGTTAGATAATTAACATCGCTTCCCGGTGTTTCTCTATGAGCCAGTCAGCCATCCTACTGTGAAAATAGCTTTTGGGGTTTAGTGACTGTAAAGACATACTTAAGATTTCTACATGTCCTGCTACTAAATATCATGCACCCTGTCTTTTAAGCAAGAAGGCCGAAATTAATATTTAAAAGGAAGGTTATTGCCGGTAAAAAGGGGTTAACTTTGACAAGTTGCTGTGTATGTTTTGCACTGTTACAGTTAGGTTACAATGGTATGCCTGAAGGCATACCACTACGATGGATGGAATAATAGGTGCTACAATCCACTAGTGGCATTTAACCTCCTGGGCACATTGTGTACCATATACTAAGGACTAATAGACAAGTTAAATATACCAAGTAGGAGGATTATACCAATCTTACACTGTTAGCAGGGGGACACAGGAGCTTTACTACTGATTAGCTGGGAATAACGCGCACAGAGTTCCAAATCAAGCAATATTAAAGGTTCTGGTAAGAGGTGAAAAATCTGGAGCAAGTTTCCTAAAGAATACCTAGCCACCAATGATAGCATAAATGTAGGTTCAAGTGCTAAGGCACTATTATCACATATTTCTGCCACAGAATGTGCTAATACAAACTGTTCTTTCATCCATATCTTGGTTTTCAAATACTCTTTATTCACACGTTCTTTTTTTCTAAATTGAAGTACTCACTGGACATTGATGTTATTGAGTGTTATTTACTGGACAGCACTGTACCTAAGCTTCAAACTATTTCCAGCTTCTAGTGGTAAGCTTTGACTGCTAGCCACTGGGTTAACTTCATATGTGCATCCCATTCTTGAGTAACAAGCAAAAACCCCAGGGGGTGATTGTATCCGTTTTAATGACCCTGGTATTATTTTAGAATGCAAGTCATTCTTGACAACCCTTCCTCTATGTCCCGTCTTATCTTTTCCAGTCTTACTGACCTGCCAATTGAATCAAAAGCAGATTTAAAATAGTACAAAAACAATCTGAACCAGGATTCATGATCGTTTGGTTTATTGGGGGCAAATTGACCGAGTTCAGGCATTGGCCTTTGACTTAAAATCCTTTACAAAAACATGCATGTCCCTATGGCAAAACACTTGCTGTAACCTGCAAGTTCAACTTGGGAAGCAACATTACTGGAAAGACCTTACTTGGGTGGAATCAAGCAGATTTTGGTGTCACTCTGCCCAATCTATTGAATCTTCATATTTTTTTGGTGGGGGGGGGACATGGGGACTGTAATACTCTATTCAAGAAACTGGTTTGGCATGGGACTCGTCCATGGTACAGTATCTTGAGCAAAAAGCCCCTTCTCATAATTCAGGAATCCGTTTCCGAATTCCCTCTGCTAATCAAACTAGACCCCCAGAATGTGTTGACCAATTGACAATGTTTTCCAACATACCATACCCTTATTTACTGATAAGTGTGGACTGAAATGCTTGCAAAAATCAACTTCTGGTTTTATTACCACCCTCATCCATTAAGTATTCGATACATAAGCCCCCAAGATGGATATTTAATGCAAGATTCAACACACGGTTTTTGGAGTTATTTGAAAGCCTGATAGTAAAGAAGCTATTGATAGAGTTGCAAGGTGGTATTTGAAAAAGACAATTCATTGTCAACAGAAAAAAGTAATTACACAATACACAGCTAAAGCTGCATGTAGAAGAGACCTTGAAAATAAGTAGAGCACATAACAGGGGACTTGTGTGAAATTAATATTGAGTGCCAGGACACTTAAACAGTCAGAAGTGTGGATCTAAGAGGTACATAACTAATACAAGAAACCTTTCACAGCTACAGTGCAACACAACAAACATGGGTTTTTGCTAGGATTGTCACAAGATCTCACTACCTCAAGGACAATGGTTAACCTACCAACCACTATACCTCAACTTACTTTGGCCACGAACGACCATTTGAATGTTATGTACTACAGAGACCCACCATAGGATACCAAGAACAGTACTAAAGAATCTAGGTATCCGAAAAGTAATTAACATACTCCCAACCATTTTATGGAAACACAAAAAGGGAAAGACGAATAAATGCTGGGTTTCTGGAAAGATCTAACAAATCTCTGATGGGCTCAATAAAATGGAGCCGTATGAAACCAGCCCACAAGCAATACAACTTCACGCGTAGACATATTAGGGAGACCAAAACGTAAAAACTAAAAGTGGTACTGGCCATAAGAACTTTATCTGAACAAAGACCCCACCGAGCACTAACACTATAGGAGAAGGAGGTCCTGGTACCAACTAACATGCAATTTGTTAAACAGACAGATTGAATGTTCCAGAATAAATAATGTTTTTGAAATGTAGATTGTATAAAAACATGTCTCGCACGACATGTAGGGGTAACACAGTTGTTTTCTTTGATTGATATTCCTATAGATTAATGTAAAGTAAGATGCATCGACTCCTAAAATAGAAATAGTTCTGGAGGCAGTTTTAATCTGCATTCCTATTTTATCTACCATACACCATTGCCCTCCCCAACACCATCAAGATTTTCATTTATCAGCACCAATCCTATAAAATCGCAAACAGCGACTCCCACCTATACCATCAGACAGCGCACTACAATAAAGATTATATCTATCTCCTTTCCAATCAGCATCCACACCACCAGCGGTTCACTCTCTTAGCGATAAAGTTGTCTATTTAACCCCAAAAAACACTCTACCCGGTTACGCTTGTATTATACCAATCTCTCCATTACCGCCACTTAACCGCATGCGCGCTAGCGGAATTCCGCTCGCACACTGGGTTTTTAAAAAACGCACTTTGCGTGACGAGCTGGGCTCGTCATCAGCGTGCGGGGAGGCTACGCGATGACGAGCCCAGCTCGTCATCAGCATCGAAGGGGTTAATATCGCAAGGCCCTCCCTCAAACCAGAAAGCGTCTGTTAAAAAAACACCTCAAATACCCTCCCGTTTCGCCAATCGTTAATCTCAGAGTCACCCGACTTCAGACCAGGAGCCTTCCCCGTGCTCTGGACGACTCTCACCCGCGACCGGTGACTGATGGCTCGGATATTAGGCAGATGGAGTGGGTAACCCTTAAACTCGACCTCAGCACAGTTTAGAGAGCGCGCCAGAGGCGAGGCCTAGTGGGTAGGATTTCACCCAGAACGATTACCGAGATTGGAGCAGGGTGCCGGGTCGCAATCAGGCGCGTACCCGGGCAGGGTCAGAAGGCGAAACGTTCTTCCGTCCTGTTCCGAAAAGACCACAAACAGCGACACCGGAGGGAGAACACACCGCATCCGGGACAACCTCAGTACTTACAATGGACCACCAGCCGCGGTTAAAAGACACAAACGAAGGACTCAGGACGGCGCTACAGCAAACCATAGAGACAGAAGAAAGACACATTAAAACAGATGCATTGCTAGATTAGCTGGAAAAAACCTAATAAGCGATCTGGGCACATTAACTTTCTAGACAAATGAAATAAAAGTAGCAAAAACGTACACACTGACAGCGGGAAAGGGGCGGGAATGGACAGCGCATCTGACCCGAGCTCCAGAAACAAATCACTTTCAGTGAAAGGGGAGGGACCTGGCACACGGGGAGGGGGGCGGAACGGACACACGGGGAGGGGGGAGGTGGGGGGGGGCGGGAAGGCAAGATTTAAAAACAAGCACTCACCGGGGCTTCCTCCGGCGGCCGTGGTCGGCATGGAGTGACAACAACAAACCCAGAAGAAAAAAAAAACGAAACTCCGCCCACCGCCCAATGACGATGCAAAAAGGGTGAAGAGGGAAAAAAATGCAGGAACGCCCACGAATCTGGTCCGGCCATGACGGACAGATCTCTGTTCCAATGGCTAGCCTCCATTTATGGAGCTAGCCAATGGAACAGAGGGCGGATTCAAGTCCCCCATACTGAAAACTAAAGATTTCTCCCGGGAGCGGAGCTAGAAGCTCCGTGCCCCAGGCGAAACCTAAAAAGCACCCTCAGCAGCACTCGGGCGGCCAGGTGCTGAGGCCCAATGTTAGCCTATGGCGCTAGGGGGCCGTCGGTTCGTGGCTGATCTTGAGTAAGCCACTGGGTTAAGGGAGGAAAGCGCCTAAGGTTAAGCTCAGAGCAAAGGGGGATTCAAGTTAGCACACAAGGTGCACCCACAGCAGCACAGGGGCAGCCGGGTGCAGGGTTGGCATTGGGTTCCCTATTTTCAATGGGAGATGTCTGGTTGGAACAAACACTGCAGGTTCGGGCAGGGAGGCTTTCTGGAGAAGACCACTGGTTGTAGAGGTAAGTGAGGATGCCGAAGTTTGCATGGACACCGTCGCTTGGGCTACCCAAGGCCATGGGGAGTTTGGTGCATGGGTGTCGTTAGGCATTGGGTTTCCTTACTAGCTCCGGTCGTGGGGCAATCTCCAGATAGAGGCTACAGGCGTTGTTGGGAGGCTTGAGGTAGGTCAGGGATTACCAGATCCCAAGTCCAAATCGCTGGGGTGACCTTATAATATTGGGCCACTTGAACTTGGGCCGTCGGGTGCATAGTGGTGTAGACTCGCGGATTCAGCGAGAGCCAGAGACTTGGTGCTTTTCTGTCCTCCTTGCTTGTCTGAGAAGGCAAGGTTCGGAGTTGCCCCTAAATACTAAATTTGGGGGCGTTTCAGGTAGGTACAGTTTTGAACCCGAGCGAGAGTGAGCGCGAGCATCATAACTTTTACAAGGGACTTACATGTGGCCATAGAGGTGCCAGTTGGGGGTGCAAAGGTACCGTTTTAGGGAAAGAACATAGGTCCTGGGTAACTGATAGCAGAAACCGAGGGCACACTTGGTCAAAGAGCGTCAAAAAATCGGGGGGGGGGGCGCAACCATGCAAAAAGGGACACTTTCCTACAACCACCACCTGAGCATGAAACTTCTTTCCAGATGTTTGAGTGTGGACATGCCTAAAAAGGATCTTGGGAGGATTGTTAGTTCTTCAGCATTAGTCCACCCAAGTGGCAGGAAAAGAAAAAGAAATAGGGAGTGTAACATTACCTTGCTCTACATGGTCCTTGGGGGTTTCTATTTTGCGCCCCTAGTAGGCAAACTAGAACCAGCACGCTGGTGTCCTTCCTCCTGATCCTTGGGATTCGAGTGAGCAATCACCGGTTAATTTTCATAAATTTGTATATACATTGCTAATTTACACTGCTTCAAAGTCAACGATCCATATTATTAGATCTACTTCCCCTTAACAGTTGATTCAATCTGATAAAACCAGATACTTCACTTTATCTTAGCCAAAAGGCATAAAAGGGATGTCTCAAAACATGCATGAATTATCGCTGCACTAAGCTGCACATGCCACGGACATTATTTTTGACAATTTCAGAAATGCTGAGAAATTTCATAGACAACTTCATTAGGGTTGGGATGAACAAGACGGTCTAAAAGCTTTAGCATCTAAAGGCATACTTCTAAAACAAGAGGTGACCGCACAGAAAAAACTGCAACATCAATTACAAGAGGGAAAAGGCTGCTGCAGCAGCAACATCACCACCCCAGTCACAAGAACATCTCTGCAGCTACACTATACATTTCATAGAAAGAAGACAACCTTGTAAGCCCTAGAGCACCATTTAGAAGCAGGACTACTCAACGAGGAGCACTGCCAATCATGGCACATGGAAGAAAACGGGCAAACAGATCAATGCACATTTAGGCTGAGGTTTGAGTATAATTTTTGTAACAAATTAAGAACCAGAGCTGCAATGTGGCAAATACATGCAACCAAATCCAGTTCATCCTTCTCATACCAATGCTGCTCTCACCTTTCTGAATTTCTGGCTCCACGGGGGGAGGGTCCTCACTCGCCATGGGCACCTCTGGCGGCGGCGGTGGTCGAGGTCTGGGCTCTTCCTCAGGTTCCTTTTCCTCCTCAATGCCCTGGCCATTCTCTTGGGATTCTGGCTGCACAACCTACCACAAATGGGAAGAAAGCAGACAGAGAAAGGTTGAAGCTATGTAGATATTACTTCTGTGCTTATACAGATCACCAACTTTGCCATTTATCAAATCCAGATGCTTTTAACTATTCCTCAACAGACTGGTAATCCTTGGTACATTAACTATACAGCATGTTTTGAATAAAATGTAAGACAGTAACCTTATCAGATCGATGAGTGGCTAGAACAGAAGCTCCATTGCTGGACGCCATTTCAAACACTAAAGCACTACGTGATAATCACAGACTCAGCAGAAAGAGTGGGCTTAATGAAAGGTAACACAGGGGAGCTGTCATTTTAAGGTGAATCTACGGGAAAACTCAGTCGCACAAAGAGACTGCAGGCTCGGTTCAGGAGGCTGGATGAAGGTGACTAGCAGCTGGACAGTTAAGTTGTGATGTCGAAGGAAGGCTGGGCACCGTCGACTGGGCGCCCAAAAGTCAGGGGTGGAGGTTGAAGGGGTGCCTTTTGGAGTCAGATTTTCTTTACCGGAGCCAGTCGAGGCCAGAGGGACCCTTGACGATGAGGCTGCAGGCATCTTCGTGGTGTCTTGGAGAGGTCAGTCATCGATGGAGTCAAATTCTAGATTGCTGGGGAGACATCATTAGACAGGTAAGCCACTCAGACTTGGGTGCAGAGTGGGCAGGAGCCACATATCCACCTAGATCCAGACTTCTTTAGTTGAGGTTTTCTGGACAGGACCGCAGTCTTTGTTTTAGGAAGTCCGTGACCACATGTAAGTAGGACTGGGGCCAAGTCAGTCATTGTCTTCTTCGAGCTTTGCTGCACGGAGTCTTCTTCATAGGTTGCAAGAATCGGAGGATCAAGGTTCCCCATAATACTGAATTTAGGGGTGTTACAGGTAGTAGCCAATTGGCTACTGTGTCTTTATGGTGACTACACCCTTTTTATGTTCCTCCCTTTGGGGGAAGAGGCATCCTCTAACCCGATTGGCTGGAATCCTTCCATTCTAGATGGAGGATTTTCTAAGGAGGGGGTCACCTTAGTCTGGCCACCTTAGGGGTGGTCTTGGAAGGGGGAGGGGCACCTCCTTCCTAATTTTTCCCACCGCTCTTGCCACCAAAAGTGGGGCTTGGTCAGGGATGCTGAAAAGGCCCTGGCTAGCATATCAAAAAGCGGGTCTTTGAGGCTCACCTCCCCGAATGCTGTTCCTGCTTAGGGGTAGTTGTGAGCACCTCACCCCAAGCAGCCTTTGTCCCTGACCCACCTCAGAGAAACATGTCCATGTGGCAGACTGGTGCAGATCAGTCCGCTGGACATCAGTGAGTTGGTGGTTTTTCAGATGGCATCTCTAAGATGGCCTCCGAGTGCATTTTGCAATAAATCAAATACTGGCATCAGCACTTACAATGTCTAATAACAAACTTGAACAATGTAGGGGCACATTGTTCATGCAACTATGCCCTCACCTATGACATAGCACACCCTACCTTAGTGCTGCGAGAGGAGATATGCCTATGCCACAGGCAGCGATAGTGAAGCATAGCACAGGGAAGTCTGCCATATCGACTTGATTTTAGCTGCACCAAAATACAGTCTGAAATGGCAGTGTGTATGTGCTAGGTGAGGGGTCTCTGAGGGTGGCACAATACATGATGTGGCCCTTAGAGACCCTCTCTGGTCACAAGACCCTTGATACCACTGATACCCTTTGCAAGGGACTTGTATGTGGGCTAGATGTGTGCCAAATGTGTAAACAACTGTACCGTTTTGGGAAACATGAGAGAAGCATGGGAAACCGATTGGCAGGGTCTCAAGGCAAATTCAATCAAAGTACATCAGATATCAGGCAAAAGGAGCATTTTCCCCACACACACTTATTCCAGTGATAGATTTATTAATATATGCACCCAGAGGGCATCTTAGAGGTCCCCCTGAAAATCTACAGACTACTAGTGTGCCGAGTGGCGCAGATCAGCCTGCCACCACAGACTGGTTTCTGACCCCCTGCAGGCGAGAGCCTTCACTCTGAGGACTGAACCAATGCCTGCTCTAGCCAGAGGTGTTGTCACCTTCACAAAGCATGATGGCTAAGTGATCAGCATATCAAGGCAGGAGGCTTCAAAGGCCTCTGCTACCTTTGATATGTGACCTAAGGTATCCCATGACAATGACAGTGCCACCCCATGTCCTGGGCACATTTGACACCAGGACAGGCTTGTTGAGATGGAAGTCAGACAGGACTTTTGGAATAAATTTTGGATTTGTCTGTAAAATTACTGTCCTGCTTGAATTGCAGAAAGGGTTCCTGTATCGAGAAGGCTTGGAGCTCACTCACCCGCCTTGCGGAGGTCAGTGCAAGCAGGAGGGCTGTCTTCCAAGGGGTATTTCAGGTCAGCCCTGTGTACCGACTCAAAGGGATGCTTCATGAGCTGATTAAGGACAGTGTTAAGGTGCCAGGTAGGCGGCAACATTGTCACAGGGGGAAAGTCCTGTGGAGTCCTTTCAAAAACGGTTTGATCAATCTGTGAGACCAAAGAGAAGGGCCCGTTGGAGATCTTCTGTAACGGGATATCACAGCCAAGTGGACCCTGACGGAAGCATGAGCAAGGCCAGAGTTTGCCAGATGAAGATAAGGCAATACTTGCTCCGGAGAGGAAGAGAAAGGATGTATCCCTTGAGCCTTACACCAGACGCAAAACCTCTTCCATTTTAAAGAGTATGTTTTGTTGGTACTATCCGCTCGTGCCAGGATGGCTCTACAGTCTGGCGAAATATTCAAATTCTGAAGTTATCTGAACTCCAGAGCCAAGCGGCTAATTTGAGTGAAGCCAGATTCGGATGCTGGACTTGCTGGTTGTTCATCGTGAGTAGGGACGGAAACTGTTTCAAGCGTATAGGCGGCTCCCGAGAGAGACGGTGGAGTTCTGTGAACCAATGTTGGCGTGGCCAAGTTGGGGCTATCAAAATGAGTGTACAAGGCTCCGCTTTTAATTTCCTGAGGACTCTGGCAATCATTGGAAATGGCGGAAAGGCGTACGCAAAAACGTTGCACCATGCAATCGAAAATGCATTCCCTAGAAAGCCTTTCTGGGGATGCCAACTTGCGAAGTGTGGGCATCTGGCGTTGGATCTTGTGGCGAACAGGTTGATCCGTGGAGTGCCCCATCGTGAGAAGACTTGGCTGAGGATCCCTTGATCCAGTTCCCACTCTTGAGACGTTGTCCTCTGTCTGCTTTAAGAGTCTGTATGGACGAACACCAGGGAATTTTTGATCCTTGGAAGAAAGGCTTGAAGGGCAAGGAAGACTGCCCGTAGTTCGAGGAGATTAATATGGAGCCCTTTTTCGAAGGGGGACCACTTTCCACTTATCTGTAGCTCCTGGAGAAAAGCTCCCCAACCTTCCAAGGAAGCGTCTGTTGTGATGATATGTGGTGCAGTCAGAAGCAGGAATGGTAAGCATTGCAGGGCCATGACCATCTGAGTCACTCTGTGCATTGGACCCATTGTTTTGAGAGTTCCTCCTGGAGGGGGCGCATCCAAAGATGGCAGTGAGGTACTAAGAGGATACATGATGACATCATTCCCAGAAGGGGTTTGAAAAGGCGGACCGTTAAGGTCCTCTTTGAAGCCACGAGAATAGCCAGTGCCAAAAGCTTGTCCTTCCTCTCTTGAGATGGGAAGGCTTTCCCTCAGTTGCGTGTCGAGAGTTGCACCTAGGAAGTTAATGCGCTGAGAAGGTAGAAGGACTGATTTCTCCCGAATGAGCGGGAGTCCTAAACACTTGAAAAGCTGCAGACAGGCGCTGGAAGACCTGGACGCTTCTTCGAAGGATGGAGTCTTGATCAGCCAGTCGTCCAGATATGGAAAGATTTGATCGTGATGCGGTCTAAGATATGCAGCTACTGGGGAGAGACACTTTGTAAAGATGCGAGGTGCAGACTTGAGTCCGAAGGGCAGGACGCAAAATTGATAGTGTCTGCCTGCCACTGCAAATCTTAAATATTTTTTGTGATTTCTGTGAATTGGTATGTGGAAGTAAGCGTCCTGAAGGTCCAGGGACGCCATGTAATCTCCCCCCTCCAGGAGTTGCAAGACCTCCTGGATTGTTACCATGTGAAACGACAGCTTCAAGAATTTGTTGAGGGCTCCACTTCTTTTCTTTTTTCTGAATTAAAAAGTAGCAGGAATAAAATCCTTTCCCTCGCTGAGACAGAGGGACCTTCTCTATCGCCCCTTTCTGGAGCATAAGAGACTTCTCAGAGAATCTGACGTCGATTTTTGTGAAGCATAGAGCGGGGAGGTGTCTGGGGAGGTAAATGCATAAATTCCAAAGAATTGGCGAACTGAACTAATTGTGGAACCCAATGGTCCGTGGTAATCTGCTTCCAATTTTCATGAAATGGGATATCTTTCCTCCAACTTTTAATGATGGAAATGAATTTGAGGCTGGCTGAAGTGAAAGGTCATTGCCTACGACCATTGTTTTTTTGTTGGCATTTACCGCGAAAGGACGTCTTGCCATAAGAGGATTGTTGGCCTTGTTGCTGGCGCTGCTGATACTGGGATCGATTCTGGCCTGAAGAATATGAAGACCGGTACGGTTAGTCCCCTCTATAAGAGGACTGTCCTCTACCTCTAGACCCACGAAAGGACTGACTTTTGTACTGGAGAGTGCCCAATGCTCTAGCAGGGTCAGTGTCCTTTTTTATACTCTGCAGCGCTTCATCAATCTTTGAGCCGAAAAGAAATTGGCCATCATAGGGCATATCCGTTATTTTTGTTTGTATCTCGGTACGAAAGGATATTTCCCTTTGCCAACCTTGTCGCCACAAGACTGCCGCCCCAGCCAGCTGACGAAATCCTGTAGTTGCGATATCCATCGCACAGTCTATTATCTCTGAAGCAGAGGCTTCACCCTCTAGTAATATCTTCTTCGCATCTTTTGACTCGTTAGGTAACTCCGATAGATATGGGGCTATATCAGCCCATAGCTGTCTATTGTAGCGCCCCAAAAGCGCCAAGGCATTGGTCGCCTTCACTGTTACTGCAGATATTGACGAGAACCACTTCTTAATGTTGTCTAATCTTCGGCCTTCCTTATCCGAAGGGGCTGATAACGGGGCAGAAGGATTTCTGGACTTCTTCTGTGCAGCCGGTGTAACAACCGAATCTGGCTTGGGGTGTCCTATTATGGTGCAGTATCAAGCGCCCTATACTCATTATCTAAGCGAGGTACTACCGGAGGTACAGAGTTAGGGTTCTGCATGACCTTAATACCCTGCTCCCATAGGTATTCAATAATGGGTATTGATCTTACTGATTTTTTAGGAGGCTCCTTAAAATCATATAATAAGCAGTCTTGCTGTTGAGTGACCATTGGAATTTTGAAGCGTCGAGCGGCCCTCTCAACCACATTATGGAACCCTCCAATGTCGTCGGGTGGTGAATCTGTGGGCGCAGGTACTGGAAATGCGGGAAACGGAATGACAGTCATCCCAGTCATCGTGGTTACATGGAGTATCTTGTAGTTCTCCCTCTTCCTGTTCTTCCTCCTCCTCATCAGTAGATGGAGGATGCGGTAGATCAATCTGCTCCGGCTGTTCACTCAAAGGTGGAGGCTGTGGTCTTGGTGAGGGAGATACTGCAGAAGGTTGAGGAGACTCTGGAAACCTCTGTTTATAGTCCTGTATGAGGTACTGCAAGTCTGAAACCAAAGAGGCTGGAAGGCAAAATATTGGAGATGGAGGTGGATGATATTCCTCCTCCTGATACTCTTCGTCTGAACTCTGACATTTGACATGGAGTTCCGAAGGGCTTGTCCCGTCTGAAACATGTCCCCTTCATCTGAATCCTCCTCCTGAAGAAGACATGCTGGAGGCAGTGGCTGGACTCTGCTTGGCGATGTTAAAGCTGGTGTCAGCGCCTTTTTTGTGATCTTTGGATGCACATATGTGCTGTGCAGACCTGAATCCATCATAGTCGACGAGCCCGTCGACAGGGTGGTCGTCAACGGCAGAGCGTCGATGGATGTCGTAGCCGGAGGATTTATCATCGACGAGGCCATCGTCGACAGTGGAGACATCACTGGAGACTTAGTCGACGATGTCTTTGTCGACGTTACCTTTGTTGTCGACGGTGTTGACGATGACTTCGCCGTCGAGGTCATCGGCGATTTAGTCGTCGGCGAGTGCAGCGTCGATAGGTGCTTTGACGTCAAGGGTGTCTTCTTGATGCTTATCGCAGACGATACAGTTTTATCTGCCATCGATGATGGGGTCGTAGTAGTCGACGAGGACAATGTCGTCGAGGCCGTCGACGTAGAAACAGTTGTCGATGTTGATCCATACGATGCAGTAGACACAGCTCTCCTCGACGAAGACATCATCGACTATACTGTCGACGGAGTCGAAACAGGATTTTTGAAGGTGGAAACTTCCTGAGAGGAAACCTTCACAGAAGTAGCCTTGGAGAGAGCCTCTGAAGACTTTTTTTATGTCTTTTTTGAGGAGGTACCGTAGGAGAAGCCACCCTTGGTCTCTTTAGTGAAGATTTGGAAGAGACTGAAGAACCTTCACTTTCCTCAGAAGACTCCAGGTTGTCCCTGTCTTTTAGCCCCTGGAGCCAGATTAAGAGGCGTCCCTCACGGTCTTTGAGGGTTTTAGTGGAAAAGGTAGGACATACCTTGCAGTCCTTGGAAGAATGGTCTGGATACAAGCAATACAGACAGTCTTGATGTTGGTCATCTATATGCAGCCTTTTCTTTCAACAGGAACCACAGGACCTAAAAAGACCCCTTTTTGGAGTGTCAGCCATGATGATATCAGCAATCACGATGGAACAGAATAAAAATATCACAGAACACTGGAAACCAGTTGTGAAGAAAAAACCTGAGCAGAGCTCAGAGGAGACTCCCTTAGCACAACGAGCGGATATAAAATCTAAAGGGACTGAGGCTCCTTCCAGGAGGGTTCTAGAGGGAGGTGACAGCTGATATGATTCAGGCATGTGAATCAATGAAAGACACTCCTAATACTGGATAATATAAAATGTTTCTAAATCATGCTCAGATTTATTCTTGAGTGTCTCTCAATTATTGCCTCGGTGTATCAACAAATGCTTAGCAATACCCTCTGATAAGCCTAAAAGCTCACCCACACTACCACAAGAGAGCATTTGGGTTATCATTTGTGCCTTAATACAGTTTACCTCTTTTTCGTCCACATAAAAAGACTTGTACTCTCCACCAGAATGCAAGAAAGAGACCACAGTTAAGGACTGGGCAGCCCTTTAATGGTAGGAAATAACTCTACAGGGGTAGAGGTAAGACATTCTGTGGCTCTGGTCTACCAGCACCAGTCCGAGTTAAAAGCGAAGAAGTCAATTTCACACCAAGTCTTGAGGGCTTTACAGAATAGGGTTTTAAAGATTGAACATCTTGTGTGTTTGCAACTTAAAACTGCAACAGTTCATCTCTGTCATATAGAGATGTGCTGCTTACATTGGTTATGCAAATGTGAGGTGTCCTGGTGTGATCATGAGTGCCTTAGCAATATAAGAAAGGCCCTATCAAACGGGACTCCTGCCAAGTGATCTGCAAAATGAAATCATTTCAGTGATCTTAAAGCCAGGGACTGACTAATTCTCATCAGACGATATCCTTGATCAACTAGAGGCAAATATAATAATAGCCAAGAACCTGGTCAACAGACTTGATGCACCAAGGCCAGAATGGATTCATGCCGGGTTGCAGGATCAATCATTGCCTCAGATGACTATATTTAGCACATGTGCGCTTTGAGAACTCTGACGAGTTCTTGTTTTATTAGCTATTGAAAATGCCCTGTAGATTGGCCCTTCATGTTTAATTTGTTTGCGCGACTGAACTTCAGCCCTCTCCTTGGGAGATATGTACAGATTGTATATGCAGGCCCCTGGGCGAGTGTCAGGATGAACTAGGCCCTCTCTCCTCCAATATACAACGGGAAAGGGAAAGAAGGCAGGGACATCCCCTCTCCCCCCTCTTCTTTGGCATGACAATTAGGCCTCTTGCAGAGTGGATCTTGGGGCACGCACTGCTTAGAGGATTTAATTTGAGCAACACTGCAGTAAGACAGAATACGGTTATAGGCAGGTGACATTTTAATCTATGATCGGGCCCAGTGTCCTCCACACTTAGATTAATGCAGATGCTGCAGATTTACCGTGTGGCCTCTGCTCTAACTATTATGTGGAATTAATAGATATATGTATGTAAAAGGCAACAAATCAGTTCAAATACCTCAACATGCTGGTTGCACAGAACAGTCAGAAGGCTCTGAACTTTATAATAGTGCCTTTATTGTTTAGAGTTCAACAAGACATGAAGGCATGGCGCGCTCTCATCCTCAACATTGTTTGGTAGAGATGCTCTGTTCAAAATAATCTCCCTCCAAGCTGCTATATTTGCTCAACATTTTCCGTAATGGTATACCGCCTCCCTCCTTTTAATCATTCCAGTCCGCAATTACAACACTTTATATGCCAAAAAGCAACCCAAATTTCAGACATTACATTTTCCTAATTGAGCTAACCAACTGGTGCCCATTAAAGACTTCCTCATTCTGGACACAGACGACCCAAGTGTCATCTCCGAATTGTAATGCATAGAAAGATTAGGCGTACCTGATTAGCTTTACAGTCTACTTAAATGCATGGCTATGCCCCAGCGACGACACTACTCTGAGACTCAAGTCAACACTTCACTGAATAAGATGGGAGGGATGCAGGACTGCTGAATCCCACTTCGGGTGTGCTACTTGACTTACACACAGTGAAGTTCAAGGGTTTCTGTCCCCAGGACCATATAGGCCAGGAATTCCTATAGCCCAACGCCCAGGACATATTGTATGGGGTCAAGGGCAACAAGTTTTAATGTGTGTTTTGTCCTTGGGACAAGTAGGCCCAACCCCCCTGCAGCACAAACGTTTTGGCTGCCAGTTTGCAGTACCACATTAAGGGTCAGGGAAGGGCAATGCCTGTAGTTAAGGTAATATTTGTGTGCATATGTTAATGCTGTTCAAATTTGTATTTACAGTTCATTAATTTAAAGCCTTCATTATTAGGCTGAGCGCATTAAGTAAATGTAAATTCTGACTACACTACTGACAGTGGTTCCAGTATAAAAAGGTGTACACCAGGTTTCGAAGTTTAGCAATATGAGGCTATGCATAATGCTCCCAGAATGCTCTGTGATTAGATGCAAATATTTGCAGAAGCTTGAAAGCAAGATTAATGATTCTTAGCTTTCAATATAAAATGTACTTAAAAAAATGAAAGTAGGGAAAAAAAACATTTTGCTAAACTACTGTAAAATTTCAGGTACCATTTATTTGCAGCATCATTTAGTAACATGTGTTGACGCATGCTAGCATTTCCCAAAGATATTCATATTAGAAAAATCAGTGTAACCCGTTTCAATAAGATGATGGGAAAAATAAAAAAGAAACAAGCATTGGCAAAGCCAGTAGGTCTGAAATTGGTGGTCAGCTTTTTAGTTTTGGCAATGCGTGACTTGTTTTGGCATGGTTTTTGTAAAACCTTATTACTGTGAGAGCTGCCGGGCCCTCACCATTATAACAAACATTGGCAAAAGCAAAAATAGTTTTTGGTCTCTAAAAGCACACACTGCCACATTAGTTATTGGCACTGAACAAAACTACGTTGTGTGCGTATATGCTCCTTGTGAAAGAGCAAAATGCGGTCACTCACAGTGAAGCCAGACGATACAGCGAGAGAGAACTTTAATAAACCCAAAAGGTCATGGTTAAGGCCAGACAAAATATGGGGCCCAATTATTTAAAAAAAGTCTCAAAAGTGCACCCTTGGTGTATGTCCTTGCATCAAGTTTAGCTATATGGTTTTCTTGAATTCACAAGAATGTACAGAAGTAAAGTAAGAAATTGTACTCCTAGAAAATATTAGTGAACTGCGTTTTAGCATGAGCAAATATGCATGTGTAGATTTGCTCATGCGAAAACCTGAATGTTTGCAAGTTCATTTTCCCTCCAACCACTTTTTCCCAACTCTGGAAGAAGGTTTACGTCTGCCATTATCAGGAGTACATTTCCAACATTTCTCAGTATGGGAAAAGATTATATAAGAGTTGTTGAAAACCCTTAAAACATGCAGGTTAGTAGGTTTGCACAGACTCAAAAGGGCATTCCAACCCTGGGACTATTTCTTACCACTACCTTCTGTCCCGGTATGTAAATCTGCTGAACCGTGGGAACATGAGATTTCTGCCATAATTTGGCGCCGCACTACATGGCACCAAAGGGACAAGTGGATTTTGTTACAGGACAAGTAGATTTATGAAGCAACCTGCCCCATAGACAAGTAGATATTTTAATAAATTACACACCCCTGATAGGCACATCCAAATTAGGAGACATCTAGTTGCGCAATCATATCTGACCACTTACACATCTTATGGAAACGGATGTCATGCCAAACGCACAAATCTACAGTTACAGCAACTAAACTACGCCATGCCATAGAACCCCATGCAGCAGATCTAGCTGATCTTCCCAATTATAACCCTTTAGAATCTAAGATAATAGCAGGTCTTGATGCGAACAATATCTCTAAATTATATCAGACACTGTTGGCCAATACCCAAGACGCCCTCACACTTCGGAATAGAGGAGTGGAACCTTGGCAGATGCCTATTGGGCTGAAGTAAAGATGACCTCTAGGATCCTCGCAGTGTCCATACGATTAAAGCTTACTCAGCTGAAATATCTTCAACTTGGATCCTATAGCATCACTTGACTAAGCTGAAAGAAGGGAGGGGGAGACCCTCATTGATAGAGGTATTGGATGGAGCTAGGTACTCAGATTGTGGGCAGGCCCATTATAACGGACCCCAAGATGGCACCCCTGGGACTGATGGGTGAGTGGAGATGTGACGTACCATAAATGCTGGACAATGTTTCACATTGGTTAAATTAAAAAGCAAAATAATTCATGAAGGTGGAGTAAAGTTAGGCATTCAAAGAGTTTACACCTGCAAGTAACATGAATACTAATTGAATGTTCAGGTAATTCATTGTTTTAAGGAAAGAACTTTATAAAAATGCTTTTATTTTTTTTAAAAACAAGTAAAATATCCTGCACACAGAGCTAGAAACCATAAGTGCCTATCCCTTCTGTACCCAGAAAACTAAAAACCAAATCGTTTTGTAGCTCTTTAGTGAGATATTTTAGTTCAACACAGAGCCTGAAGTTAAATGTTGTCCTATGAGGTTAAGAGGTAGTGGAGGAAGGAAGCGAAGGGCCGGTATGTTTGTGGAGGGTTTAAATGTACTCAGTAATCAAGTACAAGTCCAGTAGCTACTGAGCTATTTGGTGGTGACAGTGCCTGCCAGGCTATTCTACTTCACGATGTGTGCCTTAGGGTGGGCATCTCAGAAGTCGCTGGTTGCACTAGGTTGTAGTGTAGTGAGAGGAATGCCTGGAACATGCAGCAACCACAACGTGCTACTGGAAACTAGACTAGGGCATTACTAGCTGAGGTAGCAAATGAGAGTCCAAGCAGCAGTATCCCTGGTACCATAAGGGTCATGAGATGATTTCAATTGCTTTAGAATCAGGACAGCACCCTCCAAACAGCATGAAACCCAATGCCAAGGGACCAAGACAAGATACTTATTTACTTCCCTAGTTCAAGAAATAGGTTAAGGCACGCTGGGGCAAGATGATCGAGCGAGTCAAGAGCAGGCTCACGTTTCTCAAAGTATGAAATAAAGACCCAGATTAGATTGTGCTTTGTTTTGTTTCTGAGGCAGGGATGGTGTGACAATCTCTCTGGGAAGGCTCACTTCATGTTCTGTTCATGTAAAAAAAAAAAAAAAAAAAAAAAAAAAAAAAAATGCTGCCTCTCCAGAGTCCAGTTTATGTTTGCTCAGGGAAGCGCTTAGGAAATGCAGAACCGAAAAGGAAAGGGCAGCAGGTTTCATCAAGTGATTCAGTTCGACAGGAGAACTGCAGGTAATACAAAGAGCTGTCGAGCTTCCTTTACCCACCAGATACAACTGGTTTCGAAAACAGATTGTGTACTTGCAGGATCTTACGTCAGAGATGAACATTAGACGGTTTGCATAAAAGTGAACATTTCCTTGAAGAGCACACACATGCACAGGACATGAAGAACATCAGTTACGAGAGACTGGAAAAACTCCATATGAAGGAAGCCACAGCACCACCCCTCCAAAGCTGTACAGTTTACAGGACTGGTACATTAGCTATGGATCATTTTGCACGACTGCCTGTCTCCCACAGCCTGGGTAAAAGGGACAGTTACCCTCAAAGTGGGACACTTTTGGGTGACCCCTCCGTCGACATCAGAATGAAAATTCCCTTAACACGTAAAAGAAAGATAAAGGTTCCCCACAGGAACCAAAATAAACAATAACAAGTTTTAGTATTAATTAGTAGGCTACGATAAACATGAATTCAGGGGTGGGGGTTGTTAGGGGCGCAGATCTGGCCTCCACAGGCAGGCTTCATGGTCAGCCTCACTTTTTACATGCACTTTAATAAAGTCACAACAATTAACATACAATGTGATTAACGTACCCTTCCACAGCCACGTTTCTAGCGTGTGGGTATTACTGCTCTGTGGACAACCATTTTCAGGAGACACCTTAAGCCTGAGACAGGAACAGTGGGTTGGAATCCTACCCGCTCACTTCCCAAAACAAGCATTTACAATGCAATGGTCTCGGCATCATTAAAGGTGGAAACTATTGGCAGGCATTGCTCATGACGCTTCTTTTTTTTCTTTAAATCATAAATAAATGGCATTGTCATTTACATTGCCAATACACAGCACTCTGCATTCTGCCCTCACTGCTCTGCATTCCGCCCTCACTGCTCTGCATTCCGCCCTCGCACTCACTACTTCGCACGCACTACTTCGCACGCACTACTTCGCACGCACTCTGCGCATTCTGCGCACTCTGCACTCACACTCTGCTCACTCTGCACTCACTACTTCACACTCTGCACTCTGCACACTCTGAACTGTGCACACTCTGCACTCACACTATAATAATCCTTATGCAGAATTCCTCCAATGTATAAGCAGCTTGGGTTTTTCCTATAAGTGCCAAAGAGTCAATGATAGGAAAAGAGGGCAGAGAGTGCTAACCCCATCTCCCCACCCACAGACAACCAAAAATTATCTTCTGCGTTGCTTTGTTCTAATAAATCATGAATAAGGAATTTAAAGTATATGTATGGGCGAGTGGAAGGTGATCCATCGTATTCAATATATTTTAACAAAATTGGTGTTCATGGTTACCTTTACAAACGTGAGATGAAGATGATGCTCAGTTTTTAGTTATATAAGGATATTTTGTCGAGTACATTCAAGTTCAACCCACTGGCTGTAAGCAACAAGCTGAGGATCAACGGGCGCGAAACAGCGTGGTGGGCGCGCACGAGACGCAGCGTGGGCGTGCACATCACCTGAAGATCGCCGGAGAAGACACCGAGTCTGCCTGCTGCCATGACTGACCCGCTGCGAGGGAAAGAGCCCGGTGAGTGGGGGTCGAGGGGGGGGGCGGCAGAGAGGGAGTGGGCAGAGAGGGAGGGTGTGTGTGTGTGTGTGTGTGTTTGTGTGTGTCTGTCTGTCTGAGTGTGTGTCTGTGTGTGCAAGGCTCGTGACTGCCTGCCTGTGTGTGTGTGTGCGCGCGTCCACAGACCCTGGTCCGCTCGTGCACCATTCTATCTCCCTTGAGGAGCAACTCAAAGACAATAGGTCTCGATGCCGAGACCTAAAAAGGTTGCCTCTTGTGAAAACAGTGATGTGGGGCCGCAAAAGTCAACTCATTGATGAACTGTGCAAGAATACTGCTCAACGGAGGATAGGAAGGATGAGGTGACAGGAACCTTAGATTTGTTTTCCAACAAGGACAGATGCAAACATGGCCATACAAATTTACCTTGACATCTAAAATTGTAAACACGAACATGAGTCTTGTTCTATAGTATGAATTGAGTTATTTGACATCTTTTGTTATAGCGCTCTACCTGGGTGACGGTTCGGCAGATTTTCAGACCCTTGTCTTGGGAGTTCTCCTCTCCACTGCGCTCATTTTCATCTTCAGATATATGCACATCATCTGCATGGAGATCCAGCACTACATCCTGTCCGACTGCAGGCTTGATATCTGGAATGAGGTTCTGCAACAAACAGAGGGATGGCTGTTTTCATACACACATGTAGACTTGTGTTTACAAATGAAGTACGATCAAAATTTCTAAGCACTTTATAAAGACCAACCACCTCTGAATGCTTCTCGTGCCTTGATCTACATATAGCATACAATAATCAGAGAGGAATTCCCAATATAAAGAGATAACCACTCTACCATAACTATGATGAGACCATCAATCATCCTAATTCATCCATGAAGAGGGCAACCCCCTGTGCACCTACCGATAATCCCTCCACTGTAGCAAGCATTATAGACCAGGTCTATACAAAAACCAGAAACATGTATTTCGATTACAAATCAACTACAAGAAGGACCAGCATTCTATGAACACAAGAGAAACAATCATGTCACTGAACAAAGAATTCTCACACTCGACAAAACCCAGTAATATACCACCATGTCATAATACGTCATCAATTAACACAGTCAACAATGAGCAATTATCAACAGATACCACCGGTAAAACAATATACATCCTACACTGAAGCCTTAAAATCAGCAAGGAAGAATCATCCTAAATATTGTTAGCCACTAACCTCAATATATTTGTCCAGTGTGAATCTCACCAATGCATGATATGCTGTCAGCTTTAAGTCTACAAACCTTAAGTGATTCTGTGGTAATGCTGATGGAAGGCTTCTTTTGCGTGGCTGCAGTGCTGGCACCCCAGCGACGTTTCCTGGTAGGCACGGCTGTTTCAGTCTCGCCATTTCCAGCACCTGGAGGGGGCGGCGGCTGTGTGGACACCTTAGCAGCTGTGTGAAGATGATGGATCAATAAAAAAGTAGAAATAGCACTCAAAATGAAACGCCTTCTGACAGAAAGTTAACGAACCCTTCACTTAAAGGATCCCCAATCATGATATTGTAAATCCTTGGTCAAAATATGCAAGTGTATTGGTTCACAACCACACATGCAATACACATTCATGCTGCGAAAGTGCAACCTCCAAAACGTACAAGGGCAAAGATCTATGTTGTCATGTGTCTGTTGAAGCAAATTTTGGCAAGTTTCTCACCACAGCCCCCTATCCCAATCCAACTTCTGCACTTATCTGGCATTCTTCCTCACAAGAAAGGTAACCCTGTACATGCATTGGCAGGCACAATAATTATGAAGCTGAAGCAGTCAGCCGAATCTTGAGGAAAAGTATCTATTCAATAAAACAAAGGATTCTAAGTTGAGCAACTTGTAGTTCTACTTCCTACCTCCATTCACTGATGGTAAGGAGGTAGCAGAAGACAGAAAAGTGAGACTCAGAAAACTGAGCGTCTGATTCAAGAGTTTGTGGCAAATGCAAAGAAATCACAAACGGTCAGAAGCACAATCCACAGGTCAACTTGCAACTACATCAAAGGGAAAAGAAGGCATTGAAAAGCAACAGATGCCATTTTTACTTTCAGTCCATGCAAAGGTATGGATTTAGAAGGATCAAGACTGCTGACATATGGCATGGAAGAATACAGAGCAGCAAACACTGAGCTATTGATACTGTCAAAAGATCACTCCATGGCTGTGGTTCAAATGTGCCTCCAGGCCATTGTACCATTCTAGACTGATCAGACCCAGAAAAGAAGACCCGTTCACACAATACTTTGTGGTTCTCGGAGGAGAGTCTGAATACTCCTTCCTGCTGTGCAGCCTGATCAGTGACTATGCCTGGTCCTTAGCACTTCACCACCTCCCTCCCACTCCTGTAGCGTGCAGGGGGTGCATGTAAAAAACACAGACCAGGCTACTGTGTTTTCCAAGTATTTTTGTCCATGGTTATTCAGCATAGTTTATATTGCATGGTTTTTCACTCATTCAAAATCAGTTTCACAAGCAGCAAAGGATTCAGTCTATGGCCACATAACTCAAAGATGTACGCAAGGGGCAGTGACTTACAAATTCTTGTTGGTACTCATGGTCGTATTGGAAAAATATAAAATGGGTTTCTGGCTAGAAAATGACACTGAAAAAAGTTAAAAGCATAGCTGTGCTGCATAAACGTTCCACAAAGCAATAATAATAAGTAAATCTATAAAGCTCCTGGTTACACTAGGCTAGTGTGTCCCCGCGCTACGGTACAGACCTAGCAGAACACCCCAATGCCAACATTTCACACACCCCCCAGATACACAGCCCCGGCCTAGACTATAGGAAAGAGATACGTTTTCAACTCTTTGTGGAACGCCACCTCTGAAGTCTCCGGCTGGAGCCTCGAAGGGAGTCTGTTCCACTGTTGTGCTGCCAGAAAGCAGAAGGAGCACCCTCCCATCCTCGCTCTTCTGATGTTAGGGACGTTAAAACCAGCCACCTCCCGCTAGATCTCAATTGTCGGGTCGGGTTGTATAAGGTTAGCAGGTTGTGCAGATAGATGGGCCCTTTCCCCTGTGTTATCCGGTGGCTGATACAGAGGGCTTTAAACAGCACCCTTTCCCTAATCGACAGCCAATGCAAAGTGCCCAGGGCCTTCTTAGAAGAGGCTCTCTCAGGCAGCATCACAACCAAGTGTGCAGCTGCATTCTGTATACGTTGCAGCCTCTTGATGCACCCAGCATTTGCTCCCAGATAAAGGACATTATCATAGCCAGTCTCGATGTTAATAAGGCATGGACCATGGTTTTCCTTTCTGTGGTTGGTAGCAGGTCCAGGGTCTTCCTGAGACCCCGAAATTACAAAACATGTGCCTGCAACTCGTTGTGTGGTGCTCAAACGAGATCTTAGTATCGAGCCATACCCCCAAGTTCCTAACTTGTTCAATAGTTGAGGGTAGAGGGCCCAGCGTCAAATGCCACCAGGCCGATGTCCACACTGACAGAGCCTTCCCTATGATCAGCACCTCCGTTTTTGTTTCCGTTCAGTTTGAGGCAGTTATTGGCCATCCAAACCGCCAATTCTTGCACCAGGCCGATGTCCACACTGACAGAGCCTTCCCTATGATCAGCACCTCCGTTTTTGTTTCCGTTCAGTTTGAGGCAGTTATTGGCCATCCAAACCGCCAATTCTTGCAGACATGTAGAAAAATTACTGGCTGCCTTCTCATCTGGTTGGATCAAAGACACAACCAGTTGAGTGTTGTCTGCATAGGACATGACTTCCACCCCAAATTTATCCGTGATCTCAGCCACAGGCGCTACATAAAGATTAAATAGAGTCGGGCTGAGACTGGACCCTTGTGGCACCCCACGTTTCAGCCTGATATGTTTTGATCGATATGGTCCCTGTGTCACCTGAAAACTACGGTCTTGCAGAAAGGACTCCAGCCATTCCCAAGCCTTACCAACCACCACTCCCCTTTTGAGACACTGCAGCAGCGTATGATGCACTACAGTGTCAAATGCGGCACTTAAATCTTGTAGAATGAATGCAGCCTTCTGTCCCTCATCCACATTTTTCCGTATAGTCTCCGTTGACAAAAGCAAAGCTGACTCAGTCGAATGGGACACAAGGAAGCCTGATTGGGTAGGATAAAGCGAAATGGGGTGCAAGTTGTCCAATTGCTCCATACTGACATGCTTTTTTTATTCAAAAAGAGGGAAAACAAATAAAATAAAAAGTGAACTGAGGCAGCAGAGTAAAAGCAGTATTTTTTTTTTCTTTAAAGAAGAATTTCAAGTCATTGCATTTACTTAAATTTAAAAAAAAACATGATTCCAACAGCAAGATTCCTAAATGCAGGGTATGGACATGGGCATGACAGAGCCTATGCCTATGCATGCGAAATAACTGAAGTACCTTTACCGTGGCTTCTCAGAGTGGGGTCCTGTGCATACAGCCTCACGGTCTGCACTAGAGCATCCCACACACAGTTGAAGACAATACTCTATGTGCAAAGTTTAGGCTGCGTCAAAAGACTGAACTTAGCAGGCCCTAGAGGAAGGAGAACGGGGAGTAGGGATGGCCAAAGACCAGGTCTTATGCCCAAAACTGCTCAATATGGATGAAAATCTGCGCCCACCTGTTTCTAGGGGCAGGTGTGATGCCGGTTCTATGGATGCCATGAAATCACTTATTACTAGGCAGCGTTGGTAGTGATTACTGTTTACTAAAGGTGCTTTAGAACTATCAGTTAGGGCTCACTCAAATTTGATATTCAGGGGCCAAATGTATACCCTGCAATTCACTAAATCACAGGGTTTGCAACTGCTAAACTGCTTTTACAACTGTATTAAACTAATTTTGAGATTCGGTGATTGAAAATGTGTTTAACAAAATTTGAGATTTGCAAGGGATTCTGGGTAACAGAACCTGGTGAGAGCCAGTCAAGTCGCCATATCCTGGATTCCCCTGGGTGTCTAGTTTTAAAAAAATGTTCACGTTTGCTAGGTTTCCCTATGTGCCGGCAGAACTAGGGTTAAAAATCTACAGCTAGACACATTGCAAAAAAAGGGTCCTTTTCACTGTGCAAATGTGGCGTGTTTACTTTGCGTTTGGGCAGTTTCCTGTCATGGGCACTAGGCCTGCCCACATAAGTGAAGTACCATTTTTATCAGGAGACTTAGGGTAACACAGAATTGTAGAGCAACTTATTACCTATTGACTTTCGATGCATTTCTGCCAAATGAAAGACTAGGTATAAAAAAATAAGTCCTATAATTCTGATGCTAGTTTTGGTACTCACAATTTCCGAAATGTGCAAATATCTACTGTTTCTAAACTCTATATTTTGTTCCAATTTCAGAAATACATAGGTGTCTTTGAAGGGGAGGGGAGTGCAGGAGGACTGTGGCATTTTTTGGGGAGATGTGAGCATTGGCATGCCCATTCTGGGATGACCTCACCCCTGAATTGAAGAAAAAAAACGATCTTGAGGCCTAGTGGGCTTTCTGCTCCCCATGGGCTTATAGGGGGCTAGGCTATTGTCCCAATTTGCCTCCGGGGAGGGGCAGAAAGACTGTGGTAATTGTTTTCGGGGTGGGGGCTGCCCAGAATGGTTTCTAGTGGGCTTTCTGGCCCCTTTTTGGGCAGCCCCCACCCAGTAAAAAAAAAAAACCCTGGTTCTTAGTGGGCTTTCTGCTCCCTCCAATAAAAAAATAAATAAATAAATAAAAAGAAGGATCCCTGATGTCTAGTGGACTTTTGCCATGGGAAAGGGGGGGTGGGGGCTCACAGACTTGTGTCCAAAAGAACACGGGGGAGCAAAGGCCCTTGCCGAAGGTGCCTCTACCCCCTCCCTGGTGCTAGTGGGTGGGTGGATCCACTAGAGAAGGGTACCATTGGAAAGGGGAGATTCGCCCCTTTCCAACAATACCTCTCCCATCTTTTTCGGTGCTCGGGGCTGAGATAGCCCCACAAGCACAGAAACTGAGAAACTGAAAATACAAAAATAGGCCTGGGGAGGTTGGGGAAGCTCTTCCCCACCTCCCCAGGCAAACATTTTTTAAAAAGGGAAATCCCTCTGCTGTCTGCAGCAGAGGGATTTCCTGAGCATGTGCTCATGACGGAATTGTTCCGTCATGAGCACACTAGAACTTGTGCTCGCCGGAACCATTCCGTCATGAGCATGGAAGGGGTAAATAAAACGCAAGCCAACCACAAAGTTAACAAAACAGTGGAGGGGGAAGTGCATGAACAGACGCCCTTGAAATGCGTCTGTTGAGTAGGAAACCAAGAAAGTTTGTTAGGAAGCAGCAGCCATTACTGAAGCTGGCGTCCTGCGAGTGCTGTGCACATTAAGGGGTCGATTCCGATTCAGGGAAAAAACAGTCGGTACGATTTGTATCCGGAGCCCTCTCCGTACGAATCGTACCAGTCTGTCCGAGTCGCATAGTACGATCCGTATTCCGTGAATCCGTCCGAATCGTCGCGATCCGTACGTATTACAAGGATGAAACCGTGAACCGTACGACTCGTACACATGCCGTACGACCAGACGAGTACGATCTGGACCGGGGTATGAGGACGCGATTCGTACGGTCCACGTCAGGTAAGGGCGAGTCGTACGGAAAAGCACACAAACACATACACACTGTACAGTCCGTACACCCCATGCTCGCAGGGGTACGGTGCGTACCCCATGTACGATGGGTGTACGAGCCGTACCCCATGTACGATGGGTGTACGAGCCGTACCCCATGTACGATGGGTGTACGAGCCGTACCCCATGTACGATGGGTGTACGAGCGGTACCCCATGTACGATGGGTGTACGAGCCGTACCCCATGTACGATGGGTACACCCATCGTACATGGGGTATGGCTCGTACACCCCATGATGGCAGGGGTGCACAGGGGGCGTTCCGTACCCGTTTCAGCGCGAACTCTGCTTTTATGGCTGTTTTCAGCTCCCATAGAAAAAGGGTCGTACGTTGTGTACCAGACACGTATCGTATTTGCTGGGTCGTAAAAACCAGCCTCGAACCGTACAGATGTCGCGTACAGCGGGTTCCGAGGGAGAATCGTACAGAGATTAGAGTCGTAAGGTCTCTGTACGACTCGTACAGAGTACGGCTCCTGGTACGAATCGTACTTCGTACGTACGGGGGACATTGCAGGGTACGATTCGTACGGGAAAAACTCTCCGAACGGCTATTCGGAGCGGTTTCACCCGAATCGGAATCGGCCCCCAAGTAAATAGTTCTTCAAACTGCAAATGAAAGCGCCTGTGTAAGGACGCCAGTAGGAGGGCCAGTCCTCAAGGGCGGTAACAGAAGACAGGGAGGTACAAAGGAGGGACCAATACGTCAATTAAACCGGAAGACAACATTTACAAAGGGCAATTGCACAAGCCAATGACAAATATGGTCAGAGTGTTGGAGATTCAAGTCCATACCTGAATACAGCATGTCTCGAAGAGACCGTGCATACACTTTAGAGGGGAGGCCTAAAAAGTAATGCAGACCAAAGCTGCAGTGATAGACTTATAATGGTTAAAAAGTGCCACACCATTACCTAATCGACTTTATGACATGTATGTTTTCAACTAACTGGTTCGACAATCGACTCAGTGGACGTGAGGTACTCTAGGATTCGGAAAACTCCTAAAATAAGTCTTAACTGCTCGACTTAATAATGGACAATAGAGTGCCTACAGAAAACACTTAACGAACTGGAGTATAATTGTAACTTGGAGCTCTATGGCACCAGTGGAAAACAAAAGTACCAATAAGGATACGTTTAAACTAACTTTCTCCAGGACCCAAAGATCAGCCAAGACTGAAGAAGCTAAACAAAACTGTTTAGAGTTCGATTTGAAGTAAAAATGGAACAAGAATGTATGGATTTCTCAGCGTTTAAAAATAACCAAGACAAAAAATACTGCATTTGGGGAACCGGGAGACGCCTAGATATCTTAAGTGCTAGCATTTTTCTAGTAGGAGTTTTCCTTGAGGTGAACAAGATTTTGGAACTGAATTCCTTAGGGGATGTGGTTGAGTGGGCATGTTACTGTATACTATTTGGGGGAACCCGTGATTCAAGGTTGTAAGGAAACTGGCGATTTACAAGTTGAACACCCCCCCTCAACTTTTGCACCCATTCGAACAACTAGGTACTGGTGTAATGGCCGTGAAGTGCCCTGAGCCCTGCAAAATAGGACTCGGTGCATGCGCTCTGAAGAAAATGGTACATGTTTAATTGGCTTGTTCTCAATTGATATAGCCCCACTTACTTGTAAGTCCCTACTATATGGTACCTAGGGCCTGTAGGTTGAGGTGTCTCTCGTGGACTGCAGCACTAGTTGTGCCACCACGAGCATGACCAGGTAAAACATGGCTCCCAGTTTGCCACTGCAGACTGGAAAGGCCGTTTTAAATTGCATATTGGACTTAGCCATTTAAGGCAATGGCAAAGCCCAAACCTCCCTTTTTAGGTCGAATCTAGGCAGCGCATTCGTTGCTCTGCGAGGCATTCTGTATCTAGAATAGAGGCTTCAAAGCACCTCCCATTGGCTCCTGTTTCTGCTCTTCATAAATGCCTGCTCTTATTTGGCCAGTATGCTTTTGTGTTCTAGCATTTTAGGCAGACTGCCCATTAAATGTCAACCTACTCTTTATTTTAGGTTTCTCTGGACCCACTCATTTATTATTTGCCTCAGCTCGTGTATCAGCACAGCGCCCTCATCTTTCGACATTTTTTTAAATTTGTTAAAATGTGGGCTAGAAGCTTCCAGTGTGGCACGGAACACTTTTGAGGCTCTTGCAGTGCCCATTTCACAAGCGCCACGCTTGAACTATTTGTTTTTCATTTAAATATCACACATATACCTTAACGAGACAGGCACAATTACTTTTTATTTTTAAAGTTGTGCAATTTGGAACACACAACTTTTTCAAACGGAACAGTAAAGCACCTTATTCAGACCCTTTCTGACACGGTGCATCCATAGTTTCCTTGCTGTCTATCGGGCAGGGAGGCATTCTTTCAGTAGAGCACACAGCCATTAAGCAGCTAGCCCTGACCCCAAGCATCGCCACGGAAGATGGATGCCAGCCATGGGCCTGGTGTTTCCGTCGGAGGCGCACTTTAACACAGTTCCAGTTCACTTAATCTTGTCGTGCATCCCCGCCCTCCCCCACACCTTCTGCGGCTGCTTTTTTGGGGAGGTTTAACAAAGTGCGCTGAATTATATCTTATTGTATTTGTGGCGTTTACTCTGATCCATTTTATGTAATTGATAAACTGAGCTTTGTTCTATGTATACTATTTTACGTGCGCCGCTTATATAGTGTGCACTTTTGCTTAATGGGCAAACGTGCTTATGCAACCGCATCTTGGTTAAATGTAGCCCTCACTCCAGTTTACTGTGTATTAGACTAGTCTGGCCTCTAACCAAAGTTTGAAACAATAGTATTTTTATTGTGTCTCTTATTTGAGACATGTCTGTTTCACGCCTGGGTGTTTGTCGCTATTCAGTGTCTATGCTATGTGCATGCTCCCGTCCGCTAATTAGCTCAAGGGCAAAACAAACCCAAGAATTTTTGCGATTACTTATTGCAACCATTTACATTGTAGGTTGTTTCATCAATGGCACAAAAAGAACCTGATCCAGGAAAAGGAGAAGAGTCGGGTGATGCTCCCAGTGGCAAGCCCTGGTCATATTATAAATGGCGGCTGCATCATGTGACACAGAGGGAGGTGCACCAAGCGTGGAATTCCCCCAACACATAGGAATCGCTGCAGGATTGAGGTAGAGCCAGCTGGGGTACAGAAACGAGGCACCCAGCAGTCAGAGGAATAGAGGGTTGAAGGGGAAATTGTGATGCATGCATTGACACATCATACAGCCTCAGTTTGGAACAGCCGTGCATGAAAATGGATGACTCCCAATTCTGCCTCAGTTGCTCATGCAGTAATCAAGATTTGTGTCTGAACCCACCCCTCTAGACAAGAAGTCTTCAAACCCTTTTAGTCATTCGCTTAATATGCCCCCTTCATTAACCTTTCAAATGGCTCTAATCTCATTGTATTGGAGACCTCCTGATATCCATTTACTAAAATTGACCCCCTCAAAACCCCCAAACACTCAAACCCTCTATTTTCCCTGCACTGGATACCATCCTCTCCAGTCTGTCCCAATCTTTCAGTCCCCTGGTACCCTTCGGGAACTCAAAATGTTGACCTAATGGCTACCCCAAAAAATTAAATAGGTCAAAACTTTGAGTACAGACAGCCACACCACCAATCCCTAGGGAATGCTCGGTCAATAGACTGGTCGGAGATATTTGCATATGCCCCGGCACACATCCCCCGCATCCGTCAGAGCCGCAGCATAAGTTGTCCCTTTTCCTACCTTGCCACCAAATCCTGGAACAACGCCACCCTCCACCCGCAAACCGATCCTTTGCTTGCTCACTCCAGGGAGGTGCTCAAGACATGGCTCTTTGATGAAGGCATTCAGAACCTCAGCGTCTGGATACCCCCCAGGGTGATAAACAAGGCTTTACTAGTACCTCCCAATTCATAAATCTAATACAAATTCCAAGCTTTTTTTTCAAAAGCCAAAGACTCAAGCAGAGAGCAAGTTGCACATGCTGGACAAGAAGTAATGTACTATATTGAGAAGACAAAAGCAAACAGGAAAACAAAGCAACGATTTGTTTCCTTTGCAGACAACAATGTGGGAAACAGTAACTAAGAGCACATTTGACAGATGGATTGTGCATATCAATGAACTGTGCCACACAAGTGCGGGGATAAAACTAATCTCTGCCCTCAAAAGCGCACTCAACAAGGAAGAAAGGAGCAACCATTGCATTTCTAGCAAATATACCCTTTCCGGACATCTGTATAGCAGCTACGTGGCCACGAGTACACACATTCACAAAACATTACGGTTTAGACATTCAAATAAACAAGGAAGCTCAAGTGAGACAGAAGGTGTTAAAACATCTTTTTACAAATCTATGTTCATCTTCAACCCATCCACTCCAAAAAACTGCTACTAAATCTATGACCAGCATGTGAATCCAGAAAAGATTCACGCTGCAAAACAAAATAGTTTCTTATCTGTAGGTGTAGTTTTGCAAGTTTGAAGAAATTTCTGGATTCACAAGCGACCCACCCACCTCCACCTAGAATATGGGAGCAGAAAAAAATTCATAGATGACTAAGAATGGGAGCTTCTGGGGGAGACGTCACAGGAATCACCAAATGGGGAAACCATCGACACCCAATGATACAAAACAAAAATACAAGAACATTTGAGAATTCTAGCCCCAACCACTACATGGCAGAATGCACAGCATGTAAATCCAGAACATTCTTCAAGCTTAAAACTACACCTACAGGTAAGGAACTATTTTGTTTTACGTATCCACAGTAAATACCCTAAAATGTCCTTTTTAGGTCTCTTAGTGAATGCAGCGGAGCTGCTTCGCTACCGAGACTCTATTGCTACAGCTTTTGTGCGCGAAAGGAGACAGGAGGTGGCATGCGCGGACAGGCGATGTGCACGCGCATGGTTTGTCTCCTCTCTGCCTCCCATCGCGCGCTTGTCTTCTGAGGGAATGCCTTCCTCCTCCTGTCCACCGCCACAGAGGCCCGGGCGTTGTCAAAGGTTTATGACTCAAGTGAAACCGAGCCAAACTCAGCTATTCCTAAAATTTTCAGAGGAAACAAGCAGAAAGTAAAGTGTCTCGCGTATGTCCACTCTCGTCTTTGTTACTCAGTCCTCTTCACCCCCACCCTGAAGTCTCCCCTCTCACTCATGCTCCCTTAAGTATACTTTCTTTTCATGGTGTTTGTGGACGTTCCTGCTTTTTTTTTTTTACATGCCTCATTCAATCGGTTTTCCTGTCTAGGAAAGAATCCATTTGCTACCAATCTTTCCCTCCCTTCTGTTTTTTAGGTCTAGCCTGTCGATGCGCATGCGCATCGAGCTTGCGAGACTATGGGGGCTTAAACACTCTTTAACCAACTTGCAAGGAATCGTGGCGATTCCTTGCAGTGTCCGTGAAATTTAAGCTCAATGCGCATGCGCATTGAGCTTAAAAGCGCGTGCACATGCCCCCAGCCGCCTGCCTTGCCCACTCTCTCTCTCACAGCCTCCCCCAGCTCCGCCCCCTCACTTCTTGGTTGCACGGCCGCTAGGCCGTGCCTCCCCTACTCTACTCCCCCTCCTCCTCCTACTCTCCTCCCCCTCCTCCTACTCTCCTCCCCTGCCTGCCGTGTCGCACCTCTCCCCCCTCCGCCCCCTCCCCTGCCCGCCGTGTCGCATTTCTCCTCCCCCCTCCCCTTCTCTACCTTCCCTCCGTCTTGTCTCTTTTGGCCAATTAAATCGCCATAAAACAGGAGTAAGGCTTTTTCAGCCCGTTGATCTATTAACCTACGACCATTAGGTTACGCCTGATATGTTAACCTATGACCTTCTGGCTAGAGAAAGGTCTATTCCGTATTAACCCGTCATCCGTCATTCTCCCAGTTTCAAAAGACGAGGCCCAATCATGTCCTAGGGCATATACCCAGGGCCCTCTAACTCCCAAAGCTCGAAGTTTACGGGTCGGCTGAAAATTACGTCATCCGTCAGCCGCCATCTTTGTTTAAAGACACAGCAGGTCTGGCGGTTCAACGCATTAATGACTTACTACAGGGGCTCCCAGGGTGAGCCATAGGCCTCATATTGCAGAATTATCCATTTCAAAGCCAATGCTCGCCACCTGAGCTCAACGCCTATATCGTTTATGCTGCTCTGCCAGCTGTGGCCTCAAATCTACATTTCAGCATGCTCTTTGCAAGCGGAGGGAACAAAATACTGACATGTTTCTAGCACACTTTCAGGCGCCCACCTACATACATGGTACAATGAGTCAATTTCAAACTTGCGCATGGGGTATTTTGTAGGCACGCATACTTATTTTAAAAAGATCTAAGATGTACATGTTATGCGATTTGGTTTTCTGGAGCAAAGACAATAGTTTTTGCGGTAAATGCGTTCATCCCCACAACCCCTCTCTACCTTCTCGCGAGATTTGCCTGTACGGAGATGAAGTCACAGACACCTTACTCCTTTCTCTTGAGATCCACAGCAACCCGAGACGAGGAATCTCTCTTAACTCATATTTACAACCAAGTGAAAGCCCTGTCCCCCAGCTCCGCCCCCTCACTTCTTGGTTGCACGGCCGCTAGGCCGTGCCTCCCCTACTCTCCTCCCCCCTCCTCCTCCTACTCTCCTCCCCCCTCCTCCTCCTACTCTCCTCCCCTGCCTGCCGTGTTGCACCTCTCCCCGCTCCGCCCCCTCCCCTGCCCGCCGTGACGCATTGCTCCTCCCCCCTCCCCTTCTCTACCTTCCCTCCGTCTTGTCTCTTTTGGCCAATTAAATCGCCATAAAACAGGAGTAAGGCTATTTCAGCCCGTTGATCTATTAACCTACGACCATTAGGTTACGCCTGATATGTTAACCTAGGACCTTCTGGCTAGAGAAAGGTCTATTCCGCATTAACCCGTCATCCGTCATTCTCCCAGTTTCAAAAGACGAGGCCCAATCATGTCCTAGGGCATATACCCACAGCAACCCGAGACGAGGAATCTCTCTTAACCACTCATATTTACAACCAAGTGAAAGCCCTGGTGACAGCTGCTTACCCAACCGGCTCTCTGATGCCCTGCGGCTTCAAGCCACAATTAACCAAAAGACAATTTAAAGGATTTTACATGAAAAAAAACATAACTGTAGTAAAGAAGAGCACTTCTGCCATGAAACCGTGGGTTTCGTACTTAAAGTATTTGTAATATAACATTAATAAAACTATTGACATTGTAACTGACAAAGCTATTAATTTTGCTACTTTCAAAACCAACACATAAATAAAAAAGTGTCATTTACAATATCAATAGCTCAAACTTTCCTAATGCGAGACCTATTGCATTTCCAATGCTTGTTAAAATAGTGCACTCTGGTGTTGATATTATTCGAGCAAACACTCCTTTAGGACTACTGACCCAGGACGGCGGCGTTTGCAAGAGGCGCACAGCAATCTATTTGCTGAAGAAAACCAGACTAGCTTTGTCTGTGGAAACCAATTTATGAAGAGTTGCACGACTGAAAAATGCTACTCTGACAACTATTGTTAGGAAAAAAAGAGGAAGCTTACTTTGTATCGCTTTCCAGCAACAGCAATGCGTTAAACTGTTCGCCGCACAGCCATTGCGCAATGCAGGCATTTTTCATGTCAAAAACATTAAAGTAAAGTGTTATTATGGAAGTCAGAACATGTAAGCCTTGAATTGTTATACTTCAAAGAGGCCATCCAGTGAAGAGAAAAAAATCAATTCTCTGAAGCCAGTACAACACACGAACAAACATCAGCAGCAAGCATTCCAGAATATTATTTTGTATGACGAGGTTTGCATGGGTTTAGACATATTGAAACATCATTCATCATATGGCTATTTTAAATAAAGTGCAATTCACAGCTTATATGTGCATTAGACCCCAGTAAGATTATATCCAAGCCATTCTCGTGTGAGCAAGACAGCAGAGCTTCTTCAACTTAACATCACAGACGTTATGAGCTGTCGCTCATTTACTCTACTTTTAAATGCATAAATTAATTTATATTATGCAAGTATCTGTTGAAAAAGTGAACATCCAAAACAAAGGTAGGCTACAGGAACACCAAGGCACAGTTTCACTTCGAGGCGGGCGAACCAACAATTTAAAAGGGAGAGCTGACCCAGAGCAGAGCCCAAGTGTTTCGCGCAGATCTTAGAGCCATGCCCCTGCCGAGCTATAAAATTATGGGTTATTTAAATCATACGAAAACCACGTAAAATATGTTAAAGTCTCTTTAAAGTTGGTACTGTAACGTATCAAAAGAATCAGTACATTAAATGAGATTTAGCTGAACCGAATTTAATGTCACTGGTGGGCAAAGTGCAACTTGAGAAGTTGCCACTTTAGTTGCTCAAAGTTTCCAGTGCCTAATTAGCGTTGTATTCTGGTTCTGTCCTGCAGAATAGCAGTCTGCTCTCTTGGGTAAACATGCCAACAACTCCCAGGAAAGTTAACAATAGAAAGCTGTGCAGGAAAGTGCCTCATTTTTACATGGTCAGCCCCACGTTTTGCCCTAGTACTGAAAATGAAAGTGGACTGGTTCCCTGCAGTGCTAACCAGGACACAGTGCCAGGGCTCTAACCCCAAGGCAAATATCCAATTGTACCACAATTTGCAAGGCCTTTAACACCTGATAACAGGGGCTTGGGCACTGAAGAGGGCCCGGAGGACTGCAGCATATATTATGCTACACTTCGATCCACACAGAAATTGCATGCAGACTGCCATTGCAGGCTGCATGAAAATGATGCAAATCATTTTCAAAAGAGGACTTGGCACACTCATTGTGTGCCGTGCCCATGCACACTGCATAGACTATATGCAAGTCACCCCTAGAAGGGCCTTAGAGCCCTAAAGCAGGGAGCATTACATTATGCCCGAGCAGACATGTTCCTGTGATGTCTGGTTTCATTACCACGGTACTGCAAGTGTTTAGGAAGCCATCTTAAACATACGTACTGGGCACTGGTCATTACAAGTTCTCTCGCTACATTATGGTTTCACTGAAAATAATGGTGTTTGGTATCAAACACCTTGTCTGAAATTAATGTGTAATGTTGCCAGTCCCAGAACTATTTGTGACATGCACCCTGAGGTGCCAGGTGAATCACTTTCAGTCTAGTCAGGAGGGCTACCTGTAGTGAACTAAACAAGGGTTCCACCAACTTGTTCTCAGTGGAAATAGAAACTCTGGGTCAGGTTCATGCCCGCTCACCACAGGAAGTGGTCATATAGAGAGTAGGCACCCCAGGAGTAGGTAGCCCATTTGCTACTATCTTACACTACTCTTCAGGCCCTAAATTCAGTAGTTAGGTGGCCCCCTGACATCAGGAACTCAAATTTGACTACTGGGAACCGAGGAAGGATGAAAAAAAAAAAAAAGTTTTGCAAGAACAGAGCACCTGCACCAAAGACTGCCAGGCTGCTTGCCCCTCAAACGCGGGGACTGACATCCCCAAAAGCTGGACATCCTCCCCAAACCCTTGGACAACTGTCCAATATTTCAACAACCACCAAAGATCTCCCTTGGGGTGGAGTGGCCACACCGCTGCATCAGAGGCACAGACCCAGTTCACCCTTTTGCTGCCCCCCTATGTCCACGAGGGAGCAACTCGCCAGGAGATCACCGAGTGTCCAGGTTATTTATATTATTACCAGAACGAGGTACACCGTGCAGAGAATCCAGGCAACCCATATTGGTTTACAGAGGCAAAAATAATACTAAATTCACTCTTTTGTGGTAGTGTGGGCAAGCAGTTTAGACTTCGAGGGTAGTGCTAAACATTTTTTGTACTCACAAAGGCAATAAATGAGACCTACTCAAGAATAAATCCGAAAGCAATTTAGAACAAGCATTGGCATAGCAAATAGGTCTCGCTGTTTGGAACCTATAAGTATTTCGTTATGCAGCAGAATATCCTTGGTGCAACACCAAATGTTGCATGGCTAAACACTTATAAAGGTCCCAAATGCGAGTCCTATTGGCTATGCCATTGCTTGTTTGAAATTGTGTTATGTGCAGTCTTATGTTTATATTGGCTGTTTAAGTTCATGGCGTGGCACAAGTGTCTGGAGACAGGTTTAACTTCATTAGTATCAGTGCAAGACCCGAATAGAACAAGAAACTGACATTTGACCAGTTCGAACCTTGTGAAAGGCCTTCCAGTCCAACACATGTTGCATTTTTGGTATCTTTTGAGGTAGAAACAGGTTTTGTTAACATATGCAGGTGTTGCCACAGATGGTGGATTATCTGGCAAATCTGTCATTGTGCGGGGAGCATTGTTGGCAGAATTCCAGTGGCCCCGATTTACAGAAATGCTGGCACTAAAGTCACGTAGGTGTAACGCTCTCTATATACAACGACTTCCATGAAAGAATGTATGCCAACAATCCGGATGTATACAGAAGACACCAAATTATTTTCAGCCAAAAATAATGATTTTTTCTCCAGATTATAACTTTCACCACACCAAAATACAGGCATGGGGAAATTGTACTCCAAGGTAATCCCAAATGTTGCCATTTTTCAGGTCTTAGTCTCTCAAAATGTTGACTGACCCTCTTTATACACATTTCCTTTCTCTCTCCCTTTTCCCGCATCCGCACTACCCATAACTTACTCCCCTTTCTCTACTGCAATACTTGTGAGATGTAGGGTGTGCAGCAGTGGTTCTTCTGGTGTGATGGAAGACTAGGTTCTGAGGGCTTGTGTTAGAACATTACACAGACTCAGGGCAGCAGCCTCTGGATGTTTTAGGATCCACAGTTGCACAATATGCACTATATATGACCCCATACCATAAGACACTGCCCTCTAAACTTTCACTCATACATATACCCGCCCATAAAGAACAAGACCCGTAGAAACAGAAATATAACATGTAATAGCGCAGCTCACAATAACTTGTGCAAATGGCACCACCTCCTACAACATCATTAAGATGCATACTGACAAGCGTGTCACAAAAAGAACTGTACTCGTGACTGATGTGAGCTGCCGTGACCTGGGGCTAGCTAGCTGTACCGTGCATCTAATATCGAGGTCGTCACCCTCTTATGGGCTTCCTCTTTGGCATCACTTCAGCTCCCTTTCACTGCACATGCTCTACTTCTCACCTGCACTCAGGGTACAGATCCCCCTCTTCATCTCGACATTTTGTTGTCCAGAAGGGACCACCAAAGGTTGCACGATCTTTTCTAGGAGTCAATGAAACTCATCACCTATTCCGACCCCCGACCCCCACCGACACCCCGTTGCTCTGCCCTTTCGTGACTCGCCACCTGTGCTATCCCATGGCCTCACAGTCGCCTCCTCTTCGTCCCCATTGCATTTATTCTGTTCTCGCCACTGCTCCACCTGCCCCACGAATACCAAGTGCACCCATCTACCGGCACCTTCCACCATCTCCATTCTCGTGGGGGACCCACGGTCCCTCTTCAGTGGTGCATTTCCTCCGTGCTCCAATCTGCTCTTACCGGTCTGGTGGTCGAGTGTCACAACGAAGACGGCCATGATCTGGTCGTGCTCGTCCGAGAGCGCAGCAGGAAGCGCTCCAGCGTCCTCAGGCCGGCGAGGTATGGGGATAGGTGCACCCACAGCGGTAACCTTAGCCCAATCCAGCAGCGGAGCCTCGTCCACCATTCCTGCTGTGGAGGTGTTTCACCAGTACCTGAAACCATGCCCCCTGCCACCTCGTGGGGGGAACATTGTACACGGAACCATAGGAAAAAGGGCAGTCTTTGGAAGAACAGAAGGGACCCAGAGCTCATTCACTTTGAAGTTGTGTAAAATCCAGTTAACAGCTCATCCCTCGTGCATGCTCCTCGGCTCAGCCGCTTCTCTGTCCCTGAGAACCTCTGGGATGGAGGCCCTAGAATTGTGCGCTAATGGAGCATCACATTTTGAGTCAGAACTAATTACATCTTCATTTATGAGCTCCTGGATTGCCAATGATTTTTGCTGATGCTGTGCAGTATGGGCAAACAAATGCTTTTTCACCCGATGCTGTGCAGCATCAGAAAACAAGCGCTCGCCAGGCAGCCACGCTTTACTTTTAACATTTTAAAAGTAAAGCGCGGGTGCCGCGATTATACTAAAAGGAAAGAAATAGATGTTTTTTATGTTTCTTTACTTTTGGTATCATCGCGGCACCCGTGCTTTACTTTTAAAATGTTATAAGTAAAGCGCGGGTGCCGCGATGATATTTTGGTATAATCGCAGCACCCGTGCTTTGCGTTCGCCATGACATACACTTTTCCCACAGCCAAGCCTGCTTTCCTTCGGCTGAAAAAGGTTTATTTTCTTTATGAGGCCATCTGTTTGGCCACCCATGAAGATAAAAAACCTTTTGCAGCAGAAGGAAAGCAGGCCAGTCCGTACGAGTGGGACGGACGAAAAAGAGAAAAGTATGTCACCACAAGCTCATTCCCAATGGCTGGCCACTGTTTAGCATAAACGGTGACGCCTGCCAATGGGAAAGAGGGGCGGGGCTTAAAGCCTGCTAGTGAATCTCCCTCTAAACCATTAAAGCTCGACCTTAAAACAAGTAATTTAATGTAAATTCCGATACGATGAACTTTATCAAGTACGTACTTTTTAAAAGTAAAATGTTCACTTAAATGAGTCTTAACTCAGCAATGCTTTCCTATGGGGAAAAAAGGCACATGTTGCATACAGTTATTTACGGTCAGTTTCTGGGGGTCTCCCTCTGGACTTAGGAGACCATGGTCCAAAGTACAACCAGCAGTTACTCACTACGTACCCTGGGGTATCCGGGTGCAGAAGGGCTGGTCGCTTTGCACGCTATGCGGGTGGAAGGGGGGAGGGTCTAAAAAGGCTTTAAAGGGGGACTTGAGGAAAAGTCCGGTAGCTCCCAGCAGAAGGTGGGGGGAGGGGTGTGAGGGAGTTATAAGGGGGCACAAGCTGTTTTAAGGTAACTGGGCTGGGACGCTCAGGTAGATAGCTCGACTGGTCTCGGTGCATCCAAGGCCTGTGCTGTTGTTGGTCCCACCAGGTATGGGGGCAGAAATCAGGACAGGTGTCCACTTTAGATGTAGGAGTCTGCAGTGCTGACATCCCTAGACAGCTGCACTCCCCTAGTGGCTGTGCATTGGGCTGCCGGGGCGCTGCAACACAGTAAACCAGAGTCTGCTTCTTCAGTGCCTGCAGATGAGTAGCTCCTCTACTCTAAGGGAGATTGCTAGCAATTTGCGAAGGGCTAGTCTAATAAGGTTCTTGGCAGATTTCAGTTGCAGGACGAGTCACTTGGTCATGATTGTTGAGACTGCTATAAGCAGGCAGGGTTTGGCACCAAAAGTCCACAGCAGTCTTCCGTTCTCGTTTTCTTGAAGCGATTTGTCCTCTTCTGGATCCATCCAAGTTCCTGGCATCAGGGGTGCCACCTAAATATTCAATTTAGGGTCAGTAAGTGGGGTGACTGGTAGTAGCCAATAGGCTACTTACCTTTAATGTGACTATACCCCCTACAGGACCACTTCCTGTAGAAAGCGGGCATAGCTCTGGACCAATGAGCCTAATTACCCCAAAAACCAAGATGGTAGAATTCTAGTTTTCGTGTTCACCTCCTTGAGGTTGAAACTAGCCTGATTGGGGACAAGACTCCAATATAATTTTTCTGCCTGTCCTGGTGCCAAATGGGGGCGATACCTCCCAAGTCTGGGGGAAGCCAGTGTTGCATATCGAAGGCGGTACAGGCCTTTGAAGCCTCCTGCCTGGATATGCTGATTACTTAACCATTCTGCTTGAAGGAGATGACAACACCTCTGACTGGAGCAGGCATTGTTTGCGCCACAGAGGGTGTGGGCTCACCTGAAAGGGAGGGCTGGGGAAGGGGGGGTCAGAAACCGCTCTGTGGTGGCAGGCTGGTCTACACCGGTCAGCCAGCACACAAGAAGTTGATAGATTTTCAAGGGGCACCCCCAATGTGCCCTCTGGTTGCATGTATTAATAAATCCATCAGTGGAATCTATGTGTGTATTAATAAGAGATGTTTAATATCAAACATCTTTAATTTCAGTGAAGTCATCATGTAGCTGGAGAACTCGTAATCACAAGTGCCCAGTACATATACTCAAGATGGCTTCCCTGTTCACTGGCAATGTCCAAGAATCGACATGCAGATATGTCCTACCATGTAGTCTAGTGCACCATGTCTTAGGTCTGTAAAGCTTGCTCTAGGGGTGGCTTCCCTATACTGCATGCCGTGTCTACAGGCATGGCACACAGGAGGTTTGCCATGTAGTATCTTCACTTTTCTTAGCACTGTGTCACGCAGCCTGCAATGGCAGTTTGCATGAGTATGGTGAAGGGTCCTTAGGGTGGCACAATACATGCTGCTGCCTCTAGGAACCTTCTTAAGTCTCCCTGAACTAGGACCAGGGGCACCATTTACTAGGGACTAACAGGGGGTGCTAAAAATATTACCAGTTGGGGGAACAATTTGTACAATTTTAGGGAACGATATCTGGCACTGGGGACCTGGATAGCAGGAACCCAGTGCACTGTCAAAGTTGCATTAAATACCAGGCAACAGTGGGGGTGACCATATCAATAAGCATTTGCAATGCAATCGGTCTCGGATTTGTGAGCGTTAGCGCTATTGGTGTTGTAAATGACAATGTCATTTACCCATGGGCAGCATTAATATTACAAGACACCTGCTTGAAGCAAACCTCCTGAGACTGACCTTTGAACCTTCAGAGCAGCAACCAACCATGCTCCTACCCTGGCCCAGAGGCAGGGCCAACCGTTTAAGTGGTATAGAGTCAGACCAGTTGAAGAGGGGTAACTGGTCCCTTCAATCTAGGCTCTATAGGTAAATAATACCTTTGCCGTTCCACCAATGGCTACAAGCCAGACAAACGGATCCTCCTATCTGCAGAACGAAGATACCTCATTGCGATTGGCTAGAATACTCTTCATAGTGGCACCCCTTCAGATGTTGTCTTTTCCAAAGAATCGCACCGGTAGCCACGCACACAGAAGCAGGGCGTAAGTTACTTCCACCCAAACTGTCCTGTAGTGACAGCGAGCAGAGGCAGAGCGTGTATCCAAAGTGCACGCTACCACTGCTCCAGGGGGATACAAGGAGAGAAGTGACCTGAAGGTACCCAGAGCATCCACCACTGACCAGATGCTCATTGGCCTTGGAGGCCGCCCTAGTGACGTCAGCATGTCTCTGCGAGATACTGCCCAAAGCTCCACGCAGACCAAACACAGTCGTTTCACGCATAACACCTCATCACATGACTGGACAGCATCATAATACTATGGATAACCCAAGGGCAGTGACCCAACATGTCAGTTATCCATCTGACATACATTTTACAAATAACACTAAAGGATAGTGGGGAGTAAGGCTAGAAACCAAAATTAAAACAAAATAAAACCACAAATACTGTCAAAATTGTTCTGTTACTAACTTTGTTGTATAACACTGTAGAGAATGCATTCAGAAATTATACATATATATATATATATATATATATATATATATATATATATATATATATATGTTAACTTTTATTTGAAACCTTGTTGAGAATTCATTCAACAGAACCATTTTGATAGTATTTGTGTTTTGTTGTTTGGACTGCGGTTTTCTCTTCTTACTCCCCACTAACCTTTAGTGTAAAATGACTGTACTGCTATAGAGTACGGAAAGCGCTTGGGACAGCTGTCCCGAAGAGGCCCTTAATGACAGACATGTGCCTTGCAGCACGACGACCCCTCACCATCAAGTTACGGTCGGCGCCTTCCACAGACCAGTACACTGTAACCATCCTTGGAATCCAAGCATTTACTGACCACCTGCACAGATGTGATCAGGTACTCACCACAGGGTGCCACTGGCTCAACTGCACAATGTATCACCAGGAAACGCAGTGTTCAAATCCCAGCTTCTTCACTGGACCAAATTGTGTGATCATCCACAAATCACATTATTTCACTTTACCGCGTGTTAGTGTACAATCAAATCTGGGAATAGTGAAGAAAATTCATTCAGGATGCGTGCTAAACACTTAACCGGTCTATGGTTTAACAGACGGTGTTACTCCAAATAAAACGATACTGGCCTCATATAAAGGGCACATAACATAGATATCTTGGTTCACTTATGTCCAGGCCCTGAGGTCACTGGAGGAGGGTAAAGTTCATATCTACAAGCTATTACTTTTAGGGGAAGTGAAAAACAAGCCTTTAAGAAATCACCAATTTTTCACTTAAGTCTGTATCACATGTTCACAGAACAGTTGCTGTAACCTTTCGATAACTGCTGGATTGCTTTAGTAACCAACCGCGAACCCGACTCTAGCTCAGCTCCTCCCATGTATTCCCCTCCCCCCAACAATTCACACGTGCATCACCTCTGCTTGCACTGCCGTCGCACCAGACCTCAGTCTACCACAGGGGCCACTGCTCCAGAGCGCCCCCTTCTGTCCTCAGGCCAGAGCTCCTGGCTCCCCTCTTGGCCGCTAGGCCACGAGCACAACGTGTGAGCACAACGCCTGCCAAGGTGGACTTCCCAAAACTGAACTGCTTCCACATACATGCCTCCAGCAGTTGTGTGCGAGCATCCACATGTCTGTAATGGTTGTGTGCGAGCTCACACCAAGTTTGTAACAGTTGCGTGCAAGCTCCCAATATAGGGGTAATGGTTGTGTGCGAGGTCCCACTAGTGCTCTAACAGTTGTGTGTGAGCTTCCGCCAAGGCTGTAACAGTTGTGTGCATGCTCCCACCAGGGCTCTAACAGTTATGTGTGCGCGCTCCATTAGGAGACGCACAGTGCTTGAAATTAACCACCTGCAAAGATTACTACTCAAAACGAAAGCAGGACTGGGAATTTGCTATGTTACTAGGTGTGCCTTTGTGTAAATTGTATTGTAAAGCGCTTTGAATATAAACTGCGTCCTTCACCGATGTTGTTGACTCACCAGCGTCTTCTGCGTAGGAGCAGGAGAAATGCATTTATTTCTGTTTTGCATTTTGCCAGACTGGTAAAAGACCAACTTTGGCTAGGGGAGACCACACACATTGCGGTGTGCCTGTGCAAGTATAAAATAAAGTAAAAAGGAAAAAATGTGCAGTAATTTATTCAGCGATTAGCCGTGCGCGTCCTCGGGGTGCGGGCTCCAGCAGGACAAGGGAAGGCATTTTTGTGCTTGAGCAGCGCAGCCTGTCTGTGAAGACTTTCTAACCCAGTTTATGCGCTCGAAAGGATAATTGGTGATTAAAACATTAATACCTAATTTACACGCCTGCGTATCAACAGAACCACCACACATCAGTGCAGAGACACACCCTGCTCCGTACGTCCAAAATATAATTCTTTTTTTCCGTAGTTTTTTCTGAACCTGATTTCTCTCATCCGCATAAAAAGTTTCCGAGATGCAAAGGATCTTTTAACAAGATGTTGCAAGAGACGCCTAGTGGGGTCGGACAGCCTTGTCCGCCTGGCAACAGCCTTCTAGAAGTGTAAACTCGATCTGTGCTTTAAAAACAAGGCTGGCCAAACAACCAGTGCGTGCCTGCGGCTACAAGACGGACTCATAACTTAGTCCCTTCCGGTTGCTGAGAACTGTTGTGTCTCTCAGCACAGGAATGCAGTAATGGCATCAAAACCGCACCCTTCAGGGACACAGCAGAGTGTAGCTGAAGTCTGAGCCTTACTTACAAATGTCTCCATGCCACTTGATTTATGCGACCGGCAGACTTGGCACGCATGCGCACAATGTATAACATTGCAGGCATGTGCGAGGGACAGGTCAGGCAAAAGAAAGTGTGAATGCAGGCAGCCAATGATATGAAGAAAAAAAGCATACACAAATGCAATAGGATTCGCATTTAAGCAAGTCCTATTGCATTGTACACAAAAATTCAGGCTCCGAAGAAGGCAGGAACGGGAGTGGTTGGTGGTGGCCAGAGAAGTCATGGACTGCGGTAGGGAATAGGGGGGAGGCAGGGGAACAAATGAGTTGCTGTGAGGAGGCGGGACTAATATGTCAGCAACCAATCAGGATGCAGCATTTCAGAGTTGAGCCAATCAAAAGCATGAACAGAAAGTGGGCGGTGCTTCCCCCACAATACTGTATATATTATCCCTTGACGATACAGCGCATGCGCTGCCTAGCCGAGAACTAAAAAGTGGCACTTTCCTACATTCAGACCTGTCGCTTCTTCAAGTCTCTAGACACTGAGCCTTCCCTGAGCCTCTGCACCAATTCCAGGGATACTTGCAAACATCGATGCTTGTTGTGTGTCTAGTCTGGACACAGACGCCAACCCGGACCTGCAGACAAGAGAGGTCAGGATCTCCAGTACCATCACTGAGAGTGGCCCTGCAGTCTTCTTTTCCTCTCCTCTCCATGTCTTCAACACAAAGGGAGAGACTCTAACAGCAGTGACCCCCCAGACATTAACACCACGTAAACCAAGGGTGCCCCTCTGCGCCAGATACCCTCAAGAGCAAAATCCTCCTTTGGGTTCAGCAGGAATTGTCCCCAAGTCCCTGCTTGCAGCCTTTCTTACCACAAGTACTCCTCCGTAGACTGTAACAGGTAGTGTTTGAGGCTACCATTGGAACCAGACCTCTGCATCCGGAAACACCTGGGTAGGTAAATCTGAACTGCTGGTAATTCTTTGAACCTTGGCCCCTAAGCACCTTAAGTCCAGGAGAATAACCATGAGAATAGTCTGTAAGTCTACCTATGCACTCAATGTTTCTCCCAAAAGGCTAACATTACTGCGTTGGAGGCTCATACCTCATATGACAGCTGTGATTTTCTACAGAATTACCTGTAAAAATCTATAACTTCAAAAGTATTTACACCCAATTACAATGAGATTTGGGTCTATAATTAGATAAAAACGTGTGTTTTACAAATTGAGCTCACATTTCTTCTCGAGTATCTCATTATTGACTAAATAAATGCTTCCTTTCCACACTACCACAAATAGAGCACTTCGGATTATTAATTTATGCTCTGTAAACCAACAAGGGTCATCTGGACTTTCTGCATAGTGCAGATTGGTGCATCCCGAGATGCCCAGATGAAATACTTCACAGGAAGTGCTCATCAGGAGTGAAGGAGGCTCTTAGTCCATTGGCTAACAACAGACACCGACCCAGAGGGTATTTTCTTTACATAAATAGGGCACCCCAAGCATCTAAAACTCAGATCTCGACTGGAAAGACAAAGGAAGGACTGCCCTGCTGCACACCACGGAACAAGCAAAGAGAGGCTGCACTGTTGTGGACTGCACCTGCCAGCTCTCCAGGGCCAGGCGACTGGCTTCCTGTTCGCAGCACAGGGGCACCACAGCTGAAGTAGTCCGCTAGGGCAAGTTGCCAGCTCAAGAATTTAACCCGCTGACAACCACCACCAGGCAGCATCAGGGACGAGGACCAGATGCACAAAGTTTAACCAGAGTTAGCTAAAACCTGTGTGTGTCGTCTGAGTGCAGCTAGGACCTCCAGAGGACAGGTTATTAACCCAGGAAGGATTGGTCTGTGACAGCAATACTGTGTAACAGTCTAGTGGTGGCTGGACTTCTGCCAGTACCCAGAGGAGTTTGTGGGATGTCGACCATTTAACCAGGACCACCTCACCCCCATTGTGGAGTGTGGGGTAGTTGTGGCAAGACTAGTCTACTGCAATGTATTTACAGCATCCTTGGAGCATTCTTCATCCCTTGCATTAAGACCACTTCTATACGAAAGCCCTGCAAAGGATAAAAGTGCCTAGAACTGACTGAAGACTGCTTCACTTGCTGGGTTAACTGTTTCTGAGGATTTTGCTGGTCCACCCGACTGGTTCCCTGCTGGAGCTGATCGCCTAAAGTGACTAAGTGACCGCATTACAACTAGGCCAAGCTTTTTAGTGAAAACGTTTCTGAATGTCAAATTAGTTGAATTTACCAAAGCTTGTGCACAGTTAAGTAAAATGCTTTGATTTACTATACCTTGCAAATTCTTTATCTCCAAATCCTCTGGTGGATTTTTTTTCCTTGTGGTCTATAAAAATTCATAAAAATACATTCTATTTTTTAAATACATCAATGTCAGATTTCTTTGGCGTCTTGTCGATTTCTTCATGAATTATTTTGATGCTCCAGCGCATTCAGAACGCCTCAGCACGACTCATCCTGGACATCCCTCGCCACAGCCACATCTCGGCCCACCTGAAAGACCTGCACTGGCTCCCCGTCAACAAGAGGATCACGTTCAGACTCCTCACTAACGCACACAAGGCTCTCCACGACACGGGCCCGAAGTACCTCAACAGCTGACTCACATTCTACACACCCACCCGCCAGCTCAGTTCCGCCAGCCTCGCCCTCGCCTCCGTCCCACGAATCCGCAAATCCACCAGAGGAAGATCCTTCTCCTACCTGGCAGCAAGACATGGAACTCCCTCCCCACTCACCTACGGCTGACCCGGGACCATCTCTCCTTCAGGAAACAACTCAAGACCTGGCTGTTCGAGCAGTAGCGACCCCCCCCTCCCCCCATCGAGTGCCTTGAGACCCTAACGGGTGAGTATTGCGCTATACAAATTCTATTGATTGATTCTGTTTAAATGCTTTACAATTGTTTCTTTGTGTAAGCCTTGCTGCTAAGAGTCACAGCTACCCAGGGTTGGGCTGAAGGTTTGACAAACTAAGCCGAAGAGTCCGAAAGGGGTTGGTAAGAACGGTAAAGATACATTGCACAACTACACCATATTATACACCCCAGTTCCTCAAAAATGCATATTGGGTGAAGGTTATAAAGTGCCTCTCCCAGGTTTCACCCCTCTGGTTGCCCTCCAGGGAGGAACCATTGTATATTATTTAGATGTGGAGAGGAGACTACAAGATATCAATGACCATTCTGCTAACAAGTCATGGTGGTGGAAAAGCATACCATAGCGAGGCCGAATAGGGTAAGGGCCCTGTATTCACTGTTTCAACGTTGGTACAAAGACATGCATTGGTCTATGAGGGGAGGTCTGCCCCCCACAAAACAAAATATGAAGCACAAAGTCAGCCTATCAGGGTCACTCCCAAGTTCTCCAGAGCATAGGAGATCATGGTTTTCTATTTTTTTATACAATAGGAACATTATTCTTAATAGGTTAGCCAAAAAGATGCAGGCTAATAGATATTCCAAGTGGGTCAACCATAAACATTCCACGATGGAGAATCAAGATTTAGGTTTTGATTACGTTTGCCACTCTCACCCCAGCACACTATCTTGCACGCCAGACAGACGCCTTTGGGCCATTGTCGAAAGACATCGCTGCACCTCTTAGTAGGGTCAGGGCCAACTTGGATATACTTACACACAACAGAAATTTTCCGGTTGAAAACCTTCGGGGCAGCAGTCTAGAGGAGAGAAGGGGTGGGAAAAACAATAAAAAGGAAGACCCCGCAGAGAGGGGAGAGACATTAATAACCATGAAGTGGCAAACAAACAAACGTTAACAAAATGGAAACAGGAAAATGGCAAATCAAAAGAATACGGTCTATCATTGTAATGACATTCTTTATTCTGCGGGACGGTTACTTCTCCCGATAACCCAGCTAGGGAAAGTGGGCCCAGAAATGGCGTCAATGGCACAGTGTGAAAGAAAACTGTCAAGGCTTCTGGCAGAGTTCCAGATGAGAGAACGGAGAGCAGAAACAGTAAGCTGAACTTGTGCAGGCAAAACATAAATCTACATTTTGTATGAGAATTAAATTGAATGGAAAAAGCGAGGAAGCCCTGGTAGAACAATTTTCCATTTTCTACACTAGATGATACAGAACCAGACTGATGAAATTAGAAGTGAACACAGGTATTCCAATATTAGGATTACATTGTGTTAGGAAGACCTTAATTTTGATTGGGTTGAACTTCAGAATATTAGGCGACATCCAACACAGGACTGCTCTGAAACATTGGCTGGTGTTTGCTGACACAACAGCAGCTTCTTTCTTTAAAATGAAGACGAGTGGTGTGCCATCAACATACATAGTTAATTTTACTCCTCATAAATTCAGTAAAGCTACAAAGAGGTGTTAAATAGCAGGTCAGAGATTGATTGTCTTTTAGAAACAAAACAAAAAGTGAGAAGAAAACTGAAGAAAGCCATAGATAATGTTTGGAGGAGTAGAAGAGATTCCACGCAATGTAATGTGAAACTTTTCATACAATCCTTTCAGAGATTGAGAGAGGATGGCCAACAGCACAGAATACAGCAAACGGGAGAGCCATAAAAAAAAGTTGAAATTACAATTAAAAAATAGCAGTCCTCACGTCAGAGCATTAACATCTTGAAAGGGGGCAAATATTTTCAATTTCTACCGAAGTCTAGAGTTGGCTCATTTGTGGCAGCAAACAGAGGCATTTGGGATGAGATGCCAATTTATAGAACTGCGAGATTAATTTTATAGGCTGGATTTGCGGATTCAAGTGCTCTACATGTTAGCAGAAACAGCACAGCAGGATTTGGTCTGTATGTCTGATGTGATGCGGCACAGGTCTATAAAGGAAAATGGAGGGATGTAGTGAGATGTGGTGTTCTATACGCCGCTGAACGTGAACAGTGCAGTGTGTGAATTGGTGGTCCATGCTTAATGGTGTAGCCTGAAATGCGGTATTCTCTAGGTTGGATATGAAGCGTAGAAGAATCACATATTTGTGGTGTAGTGCAGGTGGGATGATTTGCTGGTTAGCGGTGAAGTGCAGAGGGAGGTGGAGTTGGTAGGTTGGTGAAGCACAAAGATACAGCATAGAATGCAGCTCAGCGTGATTTTCTTATTCAATAAACATGAGTGCTGCTTTTGACAAGGATTATTTTGACTTGCCAAATGTAAGTTACAGAATAAGACCTCTCAGCCTTTTCTTAACACAGCAAAGGCGTCTGCTGGTAACAATTGTATCCTCATCCCTAGGCCTTTCTCTGCAGTTTTCTAAACAGCCTTTGTGTTCAGCTTTAAAAAGGTTGAACATTTCAATTACTACTTGCCCATAAACCTTAGGCATTGGCAGACTGTTGTCCATCAGATGTACCAAAGATTCTATCATATGGCTTCTTTATATATGGGGTGTTCTTATTAATATGGAGGTCTGCCTACATCTGCCTATTCTGTGGTTGTTCGTGCCTCACCAAGGAAATATTTGAGTGCTTCAGAAGGATTTTGGGCTAATAGTTTAGATGAAGGGTTGTTCGATTCTCTTTTTACCACATGACTATTCCTGTTAGAAGCATTTTCTTACAAAAAGTCAACTAAAATGGTGTTTATAATTTCATCGCAGGTTGTTGACAGAGGCTATTAGTGTTGTGTAAAATGAGGTGATTGCTGATGGTAGTTGGCTATGAAGTGTGACCCATACACTGGTTAACCGCATGCGCGCTAGCGGGTTTTCCCGCTGCGCGCTGAAATTTGAAAATCGAGGGTTACGTGAAAGCCAGCTCGTCATGCGCGCAGCGCAGGTAACGCCCATGACGAGCTTGCTTTGTCACCAGCATCGATGGGGTTAAAGCAGGACGCTGTGTTGTATAGCATGCAAGAGGATCTGGTCTGCACGGTTGATGGGAAATATGCAGTGTGGAAGGACTTCCTCCAAAAAGGTCAGTAGGCACTGGTCGCTATTGCATTCCAAAACTCAGTACAGAATTGTATTACCAATACTGCTAGACACAGCATGGTTACTAATTTACCACCTCTGAGATAGAACCCATACACATATCAGTGCCCACAATAAGATAATTCTATGTAATCTTTTACAATAAAGTGCATTATATCCGACATGTTTTCAGCAGTGTACAGCAATGCTCCAAAAGCTCTACAGTTCTTCCATTTGACCCCAAACTGAAGTATATGGCCCATAATGCAGTGCACTAATTTTCCCATCTCCAAAATGCTGATATTCCTGCCTACCGTATACCTTTCAGTCCTACTTCAAAACTACTGCTTTCACCCCTATTTCTACTTGAACACATTTATCTTTGCTGGGTAACATTAAGCCATTAAAAAAAAACATTCTTACATTATGCCTGAATGAGTTCTCAACTATCCATAAAATGTACACAAAAAGCAAGTGAAAGCATGGGATTTTCTGGAGCAAACAGGGCGACCAAGATGTTGACATCCTGAGCTTCTGGCATACGACAGCACCTGGAGTTCATCAACCAACTTGCAATGACAGCACCCAAAGTAGAGCTTGAAGTATGAAGAGTCCACTGCTACACCTATCGTAATTCAAAGTTCTTGCACAATGAAAGCAAAAGAGCCATGATTAGTACAGTACAACGTTCTGGCCCTATCAAGATGCTTCAAGATTATGTTAAGCCACTTGAAAAGATGACACTTCGAAGTTGTTGAAGACTTTTTCGCAGCTATAGTTAGACTGTACTTTATTTGGGGTATTTGTGTGAGGTCATGACGTTCTCTGGTGTGATTACTCCAACTATTGTGGAGGCAGGTCAAGACCGTGGTGAAATGCTTCCAGAAGAAAGTAGTTATGCCGTTGCAGCTTTTGAAAGTGCCTGCCTCCATCTTCTCACTGGTTTGCAGGCTCTTTACTGTGTTCGAGACACACTGAAGTTCCTTAATCTGAAGGAATCACAACGTCTGAAGGTTAAACGATCCTTGATGTTCTTGTTCTAGCATAAAACACCTCAAAATTGTACTGCTGTTGCCAAGGAGTATTGGAATTGTCTGGCATCTTTAAATAGTTTTCACCCTCCATCTAAAGTCCTGAGATTCATGTGTGCAGGACCCCTTATCGCCTGTGTAAACATTCATTAGTCACAAGTTTGACTTTAACATGGGGGTGAGGGGTCAATGCATTATGGTGCAGTGTACAAGCCATCTCAATGTTGTTCTTTCTTCTTCACTCCCATCATCTGTGAGCCTCCAGAAATTCCTCATGCAATCACAGCTTCATCATGCACATTTTTGGCTACTGAATGTCATGTACTCTCTAGTAACAGAATAAACTAATTTCAGTAATGCATTATTTTGCTGGCCCCTTATAAAGAAACATTTTTAATCTTTCCATGCCTAAAATGTTCCTCCAGTGAGCCGTTGAGGTCAGGCTCTATTCAGCCTGAACATTCTCGGGACATGTCCTGTAGAGCTACATTGGCACTGCGATGACTTGGCTTTTAAAGTACCAATGGAGCAAAAACACTTAAAAACTAGGACAATACATTTTTTGCCCATTGGCATAGCTTTAAAAAAATGTAAATCAACAAGGGATTAGGCTTTTACCACACAACTGAGTACTCCAATGAAACAAAGATTACCTGGCTGTAAAAGATTTTTTAAATGCTTATTTTGTGTTCTTTATAAAAAAGTCAATGAAAAACCGATTTGTAAAGGCCTATATTGTGTACTTAAAAAACAATCGAGAGGGAGAAAAAAAAATACAGTAAAAGGCTTTAGCAGGCACCAGTTGGATGCTCCAAAATTCGACTCGACTACTCACTGAAGGAACACAGGAACCAACAGCTAAACACACTTGCAATTAATACTGCTTATATACTCCATGATATTCCACTTAATTGTCTGTGTGCGCAAATTAAACTCTCTTAAACAGAAAAAAAATGAAATAAGGTTTAAAAAGTACAAGAAAACATGACAAAGGTTCCAAGGTACCCTGTCTCACACCTGATCTTCAAAGGTCAAAGGCTGGCATTTCCCCCACTCACACCTCAGCGTGTGTGCTGTATCTAGGCAACCAGCTGGTCCAATCAGAAAGAGCCCTCACTGCTAGGTGGAGATGTGCGCTTTTGGACGATCTTTTTTCCTAATACTTTTTTGGCGACAATATTCGTCAAGGGTCACATGCTCACGTCAGCGGTGGTTGGGTGTGCATGTGCACTGATGGGGGGAGGGGTGGGAATAGTTCTTGCTTTCAATTTTCTTTGCCCAAGATGGCTTTATTGAAGGATCAAGTCCAGAACCTGCGTAGGATGGAAAAACCAGGACCAGATAGGCAGCAGTGACTTCAACAGCAGCTGCCCTAGTAGTTGTGATACATTTTCTTTCAGGTTCATGAAATGGTTTTTCTTGGATGACAAGTGACATTTTAATAGGCCAAGACTGGTGATTTCCCATCAAAAAGACTTATCTAGTTTGTGTTTCCGCAGCTATCTTGAAATTTTTTTTACTGTTCTTGCAGGACTAATACCATCACAGAGGTTAACCTGTTCTGACCCACAGAGCAAAACGTAGATCTAGACAGTCACCACTGTAAACTCCAAAGTCACAAACAGAAGCCTAATTTTGTTTTACTTCATGTAATTGCATTGAGAAACATCAGCAAACGGCAGAGGATGTTGCAGTCTCCCATTCATGTTCGATGAGACGAGCACACAAACTTGAGATTAACAGAGCTGGTTGGTCTTGGTGGACTGCCTACTGAACAGCGTGTAACTATAGAGCACTGATTTAATGTCCAAATGACGTTCACAAGCCTTATTCAAACTGTCTTTATGAATGCAGAAGAGATGCCAACCACGATGAATCAGGATTCACAGGTTTCGCAGAGAGCATGTGAAATAAAACTGCAGTAAATGTTGAAAAGCCACAGACTGAGAAGTCAAAAGGAAAAAAGCTACTTTGATCAAATACATTCTGAGAAGAGGGTCAGAGCAGGATTAAAGGAAAAGTTCATCTTGAAAGAGCCTGTGACCCAAGGTGTGCTCCATGGACCAGGGCAGGCAGCAGATCTTTAACAAATTCGCCAATTGTCTGATTTTTATTTTGGTTCGTATCTTGCTTCCCATGAACGTGCCCCACACTATGTTTCACAGTGCATTATTTCTCCGAGTCAGGATCAAAGTCTTTCATAACAATGCGACATGCAACAGCCTTTGCCTGTCTGGACAGTCTCATTTGACTTCAAGTTTTGTTTGAAAGTACCTTCTGTTTTTAATTGTGAAATTAGCGCAATCTCATTGATGGTGGCGCTGGAAGGACGAGGCACTTTCTTGATTTTGAGAGTTCATGTGCCAGGCCAGCATTCTCTTGCTCACGATTTACTTTTTTCCTCTGAGTATAAATTTAAGGCCGTCAAGACCACCCTCGGACCTTTGCAGTAAACTTGGCTCTGATTGGGCAGCTTGGACGAGTCAAGGCGGCTGGCAATCCGTGGTGCTGGGATGTTTTACGGACCTCTAACAACAGGAGGAATATTACACACACATTGCTTGGGGACAAGGTGGATTTGGGGTTATGAGAAAGGGAGGGATATAAGGATGTGCACGCACAACACAACAAATCACACCACTCCTGGAATAAAAGATAATACAGGCAAAGCTCTGCATAGTCACAAGTCTTCTGGTTCACAATCCCAAGCCTAGTCCTGCAAACTTATTGTGGCCTTTTGTATAATGTGGCTTAGAACAGTTTTAATATGCTATTACCAAAATTAAAACACCAATGAACCAGTAAGGTACTGTGTTGGTTGAGTAAAAAACAAGCAACGTGACTTCTTGCAAAAACTCTACATAACTCAACTAACAGTCAGATAAATGTGTCTGCAACTACCTGCAGTCTACGTTTTTGTGCTTTGGGCCTCATGCCCTCAGCTGCACAGCAGGTCAAACACTATGTAAAGTATTTCAAAATTAGTATTTCTCGAAGCAAAAAATCACCCAGTTTAACCATCAATCATAAATCTTCGTTCCATCAAGGAGGTCTCAAACCAGCTCTCCCTCTACAGTAAGACTGTACCATAAAGGAGGTATTTACTAACCACAGGCTACTTCGGCCCATAACAAAACCATTAACCTAATGACAAGGATGCTAAGAGAAAATTTGCTGGCATCACAGAGCAGGACGATCATGGGCACTTGGGACTTGAAGGGTATGCAGAGACTGCTTCCTCAATACGTCAGACTGTCTGAGAATTTTAGGCAGCAGCAAAATGCCCATGCCCAGAACATTGCAGTCAAAAGAAGCAGAATGCGCACTTTTACAATGAATGTACACATCCCATTAACTAGAGACAAGGCCAAAGGCCACTTAAATTAAAGGTGAAAATGTTAATAAAAAAAATAAATAAATAAATAACTTGCACTATTGGCAGTAGTATATGAGCGATCGTGAATGTTCATGTGAAAGGCCGTAGTTACCGATGTCCAAAAAGCAGTAAGAATAAACCACAACTTAACCACCGGCATATGGGCACAATCGGACACCTGCCTCTTTTGCTATCAGCAGAAACACTGTCTAAGCAATCAGCAGACGTCCGATAAAAAGTGCTCATCAGGCACACAAAAATTCACGCTCTCAGTGAATCCTGTTGGAAAGGCAAGCTATGCTCCTAAAATGAGTGAACAAAAGCAGGACTTGATAACACCGATTTCGCGAATCCGTTTCTGTGCTTAGTCCCAGTTTGTGAAATCCTTCAAATACTGTTCACAACAAGATGGGGCAAAACAGACCATGGAAAGATCAATTGGCCCACGCCCCACTGGTAGATAGCAATGATACCATGAGTGAGGGGAAAAAGGCTCCATTCTTTGAAAGAATCGGCAGCGTTAAAAAGGCCACAATATGCCTGCAGGATAAAGCGAACTTGCTACTCTAATCGATCCATATCCAACGTACTTCTCAATCACTCACCAGGTTTGCCATCAACCAACGCTCGTCTCTCTCCAACTCAGCAAACCCTTCCACTACTACTTCTGGAGGGGACAGAGGTGGTTGGGAATGAAAGTGCTGGGAAGAATTTCTACTGTATTCCAGACTCACGTTTACTGCACAACCTCCCATAGATCAAACACATCCATGCAAACCTCAGAAGAGAGACACAATGTGGTAGTCAACCACCCTCTGTTTAACTACTGTGTAAAACCACCATTGCTAAAGAATTCAGTCCATACCAGCACTGCATGATGGGAGAGAAGCAGGGAATCAGTGCAGAGGCTGGTTAAGACGGTAGGGACAGGCTGGAGATGGCAAAAAAGATGCTGCTGAGCTTGAAATTTAAAAATGTTTACCAGTTTTAATAAGCAAGTAGACTATGATGAGGGCGAGAGCAGTTATACTAAGCAAGGAACAGAGGGGTAGGGCATTGGCTATCCACACTCACTGGGGCACAGTAGAGGAGTGTGGCCCAGAACACAGTTTTGAAGATCAGGTTTTTAGGACTATCTTTGCCCCAAATATAATACAATAACGGAGATTGAATACATCATTAACTGATGATTGTGTCAATGAGGGGAGTGCAATATATGGCCCAGGGACGTCAAGCGAGATGGAAATACTAGGAGCAACTACCCTGTCATTTGTAGTGCGACCTTTGGGGAGTAGTAGCGTCTTCCCTCCCTATTAGTTCAGAATAAAAAGGCAACAAAAGTCCTCTGAAGGGAACAGTCTACTGTAGTGCATGGTACTATAACTGCCCTAATCTCGAGGCAAATGTTATTGACACTTTCTAACTGTGGGATGCCTCTCCGAAAAGCCTGCAGTTGCTATCATCCACGTACTGTCCCCATCAACGTTCATACTAACAATACATAAAACATTCAAACTACATCTCTCACACAGAATAGGGTGGGGTGGGAGGCAGAATTAACTCACCAGCAGGCAAGGAATGGTGTTGGTAGGGTGGGGAGGAATGAAGGGGGCAGGCTTTCGCTTGACCCACTCTGGATATGGCCTTGGTGCCCCTGGCAGGGGCCGCCGCCGCTTGCGCTCTTACCTCTTTCTTCTCCTCGTCATCTGAACGGCAGCTGTTCTCCAAGGCTTCCTCACTGCCAGGAGTTGTGTCAATGGCTGCGAGTACAGCCGCTTCTTCCCCATCTGTCTCCGCCCTGCCTTCGGCTGTGTCCTGGGCCGTTTCCTTCTCACTACAAAAGAAGGAGGCAGACCGCTTGAATATATGCACAAAAAAAAGGCATTTCTATTTAAATATTCTATACCCAATAAAGTTCATACCACAGTAATGCACTTTTCTAAACGAAAATATCCATTTGAGGTTAGGTTTTTAAATTAATACCACTAATGTGCAGGCATTCGTGGGATCCAGCCATTTTTGCGAGATCATCTTGTGTATAGGAAAGTGTCCCTTTTGACATGGTCACCCCCACAGGTATTCCATGCAATTTAGACTCAAAGTGCACTGGGTTCCTGCTGGCCAGGTCCCCAGTGCCAGATACCTTTAGCACCCTCTGTAAGTCCCTAGTAAATGGTACCCCTGGTGCCTAGGGCACGAGGTACTACAGAGGGTCCCCTATTGGATGCAGCATGCATTGTGCCAACCGAGTGGATCCTCACCAAACCCATGCAGACTGGCATTGCAGAGTGCGTTTTTTAGTGCAAACAAAAGTGAAAACACAACATGGCACTTGTGTGCCACACCTGCAGACACTGTATGCAGTTAAGTCACCCCTACAGCAGACCTTACAGCCCTAAAGCAGGGTGCATTATACTACATGTGTAGGCCTAGCTGCAGGAGCAGAAATGCCCCTTTGCTGGTGTAGGAAGCTGGCTCTGTAAATACTATACTAAGGTAAGGTATAGCGTGCACAGAGTCCAGCAGATCCCCAAAGGTAGATAATACCTTACTCTATTTGTGGTAGTGTGGGCGAGCAGTAAGGCTTTATCAGAGAGTAGTGTTAAGTATTTATTGTACAAACTCAGGAAAGAAATGAAATCACACTCAAAGACTGAACACAGACCAATTGTTAAAATTAAAAATATTTCTTTCGGTTGTATTTTATTTTTAGAACCAACCAAGCAGGACTTGGTACAGGAAACTAGAATAGTACTTTTCCAGACAGAATGATCAACAAGCAAGCTGGATGAGAAAGACTAGTAACAGGCTTGTAAAATATTTAAAATACAAATGACATTATTTTTGATTAATTTTATCGTACTTTTTGGATTACTGTTTCTGCTCAGTGTGATATGCCTAGATATCACACTGGGACATTTCCTAGACAAAAGGTAAGTAAAACAGTTTTTACAAAACCACAGTTTGTGTTTCCATACAAACACCCTTAACACGTATCGGTCTTCTTCTGAAAAGCTTTTAACAGTCAATGTAATCCTATGGAGAAAAATGAGGTAATCGGTTCCCAAGGGTTCTGGAGGTCACTGGCTGCAGGACAAAGCAACTTTTTGGCGCAAGATCTCTGGAAACTGCAGACAAGCCGGTAGGGTTGGAGCCAAGTCAGTTCTCTGCAGTCTCCTCTGCTGGGCGTCTTCTTTCATCCTTCTTCATAGGTTGCGGGAATCTGTCTTCTGGGTTCAGGGCTGCCTCTAAACACTATTTAGGAGGTGTTTTAGAGGTCTCAAGGTCAGTAGCCAATGGGCCACTGAGCTTAAGAGGACTACACTAGCCTCCCCAGCCCATGGTCCCCTGCTTTCTGGCCTGCTCCCCTTGGTCCTACCCCCCCCCCTTCCACTAAAGCAAAAACCCTGGGTATCCTAGTCAGCCAAGACCTGACATTGCGCCATCAGATCAGCACCGTGGTCTCGCCCTGCTTTTTATCCCTACTCATCATTCGAAAAATGTCCCGCTTTTTTTCTGCTGAGGCCCTCAAGCTCATTGTCGTGGCCATGATCGTCTCTCGCCTGGACTATAGCAATGGACTTTATGTAGGGATCCCGGCGTACGAGCTCCGGCGCCTTCAGCTCATTCAGAACCAGATATACAAGCTTCCCAAATATCATCGTGTCACCCCTCTCCTTAAATCCCTCCACTAGCTCCCCATCTCTCAGCGTTCCCCTTTCAAGCTGGGCTGCCTTACCTTCATGGCCCTTGCAGGCACTGCTCCTGGGTTTGTCAATTCAAAAATCCGTCCCTATCTTCCCAACAGATGCCTTCGTTCTTCCACCAAAGCTCTTTTGGTGGTCTCTCGTTTTAAGAGAAAAAAACATGGTGGCCTTCTCTTTTCCATTCTTGCCCCTACCTTCTGGAACGCCCTCCCTTTCTCCATCCGGTCTTTGCCTAGCTATACGGACTTTCGTAAAGCCCTTAAAACTCACCTTTTTTCCTTAGCTTTCCCTCCACAATAATTGCCCTATTTTTTTCCTCTAATCTCACCCTCCCTCTCTAAGTCTAGTTACAGCACCATGAAACCGCCTGGTGTTAGCGCGCTCTATAAATGTTTTTAACTTCAACTAAGAAACAATTTAAGATTCATTGGAGGCAATGTGTTAAGATAGCTTAAGGGACTATGAGTATAATTTAATATAGGCGCGCACATTGCACTTTATTACCGCTTGTAAATGAAAAACAGCAAAAAATGTGTATTTGTAATTCCAACTGTTAACATAAGTCACTTTTGGTAAATGCTGCTATAATAGTTCTTGGTGCAAATTATAAGGCATTTTAGAAAGTTTTATGTATTTTAATTATCGTGTATTGTTTTAATGTTTTTATGGACTGGTCATCTATTATCGCATTATTGGTGGATCATTTTAAGATGTTAATAACGGTCTAGTATATGCTTGTTTTTCTTTGAAAACTACACCCGTCAGGTCTTCGGTGTCATGTATGGAGGTGCAAAGTTAGTGTGAGATGTATGTGGCCACAGACTAGGATCCATTTTGTATCTGGTATCCACAGGGGAAAGAGGACATTGCTAAGATCTTTTGTGGGCACCCACTCTTGATGCCTGCTATCGGTGCCCATCTCTGACGCGGCTGGTTGTTGGCTACTTCAGCACCCCGTTCGCCCAGCATTGATTCTTGGGCTAAACAAATTGAGACTCCAACCCTCATATTATGGTTCTTTATTAGTTTGTGACATAAATAGTACACTTTTAAGTCCAATATATCGGTCTTGTTTGCCTGAGGAGACTGTCACATTTGCCTTACTACCCATAACTATGAGTGTCAATGGAAGTGTAATTATAATTTTGGATACCAATACATTATATCAAATTTCAATTCTATGACTGTTTTCATAGTTAATTCTTGACACAGAGGGACCAATGTTTCCCAAGAAAACCCACAACACACTACAATCGCCGGGCTGTAGAGAACCATCAGCGGTGGGAGTAATACGGGTTACAGTGGCAAGCCAAGTCTTTTCACCTGTCCTTGCTTAGTGCAGTCACCTACTGGCATCTATCACCTCTTTAAATTTGTCTGCAAGTTCCCTGCAACGGCGTCCCTCACCAGTCAATGCCGGACATAGATCTCATATGTGGACTGGACATTTCTAGTAAGATATTTACTCCCGGGGGAATGACATTCCCCAATGGCAGAAGGGTAAAGACAAGCTTTAGGTCACTGGCATTCAAAGTACGGCCAGGGAGCCGCATACGGCCCTCCCGACATTTACGTTTGCCCCCCTAGTCAACAGCAGCACTAAGCTTCGGTCTACTAGGCTAAGAACTAACATCAAAGAGAGATTAAATAAACCAGCAAGTATTTATTTAAAGGTTAAGTTAAGTTAAAGAAAGACAGTAACTAGGGTGTCCTGCACCTCTAACTTTACCACTCATGTTTAGTTTGAGCATTCGAGACCTCTTGTATATAGTTTAGTATATACTTGTATGTGCATGTACTTTGTGGGTTCTGAAGATCAGCCCCAGGACTCATCTGCTTCCACTTGGGGACTTTTTTTTTTCTACTCAACTGCCTCTATTTAGTGGTTTTGATAGAAAACGACCAGTAGAGGTCAGTAAAATACCAGAATTGCTTTCTGCTGAGAGACTTGCTTTTAATTTTTCAAACAATTGCCTCCATTTAACTTTCTTGATGGAAGACGACTAGCAGAGGTCCGTAAAATACCATAATCACGTTTGCATTTTCTAGATTCCAAGTCCATACAAATGGTCTTCCACAAGCACCCGTAGACAATATTGTTTTGAAGTCTTGTACTTTCGGTGATAAAACCACCAAAGGTCCTGATTTTATATTAAAAACAGAGCTTTGGGCTAGATCATTTCCTGCTGGAAGGCAATATTTCTCTCCATGTGTTCCCATACCAGGTGTGTCATGCAGTTTGCTGCTTACTTTTCCTCAGCAACCAGGCTACTGTGTTCCATACCTAAATACATATAAGGTCCCAAAGGCGAGACTGATTGCATTGCAAATGCTTGTTAAACATCTTGCAACAAAAGTGTAGACATTTTATTAAGTCTTTTCCAAACTAAACAAGCATTGGCATAGCCAATAGGTCCCGCTTTTGGGACCTTATAAGTATTTAGTTATGTAGCACAATATCCTTGGTGCATCAACATCAACTGTTGCATGACTAAACAATTATAAGGTCCAAAAGGCAAGATCTATTGGCTATGCCAATGCTTGTTTTTCCTGGCGGCCAACCGAAGCCTAAGGAGGGGGGGGGAAACTAGACATGTAAGTATCAACCCGAACCGACAATGGAAACTTTCTAGTACTGGCCCAACCTCAAAAGGAGAGAAGGGGGAGGGGTGAAGAATCTGCAGAAGATAGATTATGCACCATAAAAAGGGTTATCGGACACAGGGGATACTTTTTCCCCAGATACCGAATCTTAAGAAATTGTCTCAAAGCAGTACCCAACAGGCGGCACGAAGAAGTGCCAATCAAACAAGAAAATCATGCAAAACTGGCCAGGCAAATGAGTTACTGCTCCTCTCCTGAGAAGCCGGATAGTTGTCCTTAGGAAACACATGCCCCGCAGTTCCTGAGTCAGCCTTGACATGTTTAGCTGTTCCAATGTTCGTTGTCTTTTTACCAAGTGAGCAGAACATAAAGACCGGCCAAGGGGCATTGCAGGGAGAGCTTTGACACTGTCTGTGGCAAGTTTGTAAGGAAAATGGGTCGTTGTCCTGGGTGATTAGCTCCATTTGGGGACAAGTTGCCTACACTATTCACAGCAGGCTGCCAGAAACTGATGCGAAAAGTTTTATTGTCCTTAAAGTAAAAATATTTCCAATCTGACTTTCTGGATGTAAATCTTACAATAGTCTTAACACCTTAAATAAAGATATCAAATTTTTCTTGCGTCGTTCAAACAGTACTTGATAGGGAAGAAAAGGCAAGAGTTTTGGGGTGGGCGGAGAAAACAGAAACGGAGGAAGACTAGCGTGTGTGCTTTAGACAGACTGCCACAGTGAGCAAAAAAGAGACATGGGGAGAGGATACAGAGATGGAGAGTGAAAGTGCGAGATAAAGAAAGGATGAGAACATGAGAAAGAGGAGAGGACTAGAGTGAGGGACAGAGGCAGTGAAGGAAGGGAGAGAGAGAGGGGAAAACGAGAGATGGAATGCGTGCAAGAGAGCGTAATCCTAGGGTGATGAAGAGTCTCTTTGCTGCACTGTTTCAAGTCCATGATTGTACACAGTGGTCGAAGTGGGGGAGGGGGGTGGGGAGTAGGAACTGTGGGCGTATACTCCAACGGTGGGGATAACCCAAGGATTGGATCAGTGGGAGGAGTCAGGTGTGGCCAAGATGTGCCAAACATCCCAATTTTTTGTATTTGTTTGGCATCTCACCGACCAGTTACAGTTTGTATCATTTAATTCAACCAATGGATACACTTTATTATTTATGGTTTAATAGGAGTAATTGGCATTTAAATACAGTCAAAAAGTGGAATATATTTCCAATCACACAATGTCCCAAATACACTTAAGAGTGGAATCACAAGCCATATGTCTCCAAGCCATGTAGTTTCTCTCATTAGCACTTCTCCTCCCTTCTTCCGTGAGAACAGTTCAAACATGAATGGATAAATATCCTAGTTCGCAAATGTTTTCTATATAATTATGGCTCTGCCATATTGGTCACATAATACATCATCCACTGCATAATCTTGCAGTTTTAACTCATCATTTTGTAGCTAAAAAAAGTGACTTGAGTTGCTGCAAAGTGGACGACCCTTTGCAAAGGTTGACTGATCACCTTTTTCACTACTGCATTTGTATGTTATACTGATACGAATGAGGCAAATTTGAAGAGACTTAACATCTGTAAAAATGTCTAAATAAGAAAATATACTGCATTGGACTGCAGCTTTTTTTGTAGCATAATTTAGTCAACAGTACAGCACCATTTTACCCCCCATTGCTGAATAATTCCAGTGGCTCCAGAGCAGGTAGCATATGTTAAAAGTGCTTGTGCATGAAGCAGAGTGTGTGAAGTTTGCAAACTTTTTGGTGTGTGTGCAAATCCTACATTGCCGATCCTTGGTGAGTTGCAGCTACTACTGCTGAAACAAGGCCAATGGAGGAACCACTGGGTGAGGCAGACTGGCCTTGATGGCAGGGCCGGCTTAGTGGAGAAGTGTGGGTCAGGGGTTAGAGGCGGCAGACCCGGAAGCTGAGATCGGCCCTGGACCAGGGTTCAATTCCCCGCCTCGGCAGGTCTTGGGCTCAAAAATTCCACAGACTCGATAATTCTCGCTCTGGTGCCTTCTCGACTCACGGGTTCACACTCTGCGACTCTGGGCAATAGCTTGCTTAATCTCCACAACGGCCCCTCGCGGCGGGATGCCTGGCTTTTACCTTGTGGATACCCTGCCGGGGTTATCTCACAGGGGAATACCAGGACGGGTTCCCTAAGCAAGCGCCGGGAAACCCTTTGTGGGTAGCTGTGCGCTATATAAGCTCAAATACATTTACATTTACATTTAGTGCTGGTTTCGCTCTGTGAAACAATATTTGTTGGTGCCCCCAAAGATCACCTTCGCCTTTGACACTACACAGAGACAATCATTTATACGTGTGTAAATCACTGTATAGGAAGTGTTACATAAGACAAAGGACTACAAGGTGTATAAGCCACATGACAACCATACTAGTGGACAGTATAGTTTAATACCTCACTGTTCTGTTAGGATTGCACGTTGTGATCTGCATGGTACATGTTCTTTGCAGCAGGCACATTAACCCTCTGTGCCACCTTTCCAGGAGTCAACCCTTCCACTAGACAAAATTCCGATATCTCTAGGAAGAACATTAATCACCAAAGTTATCATGACATTTTTATTGTTGCTGAAAGTTGCTGGAGGCCAGGAAGAAGGCAGCAAGGTACCCAGTGCGGTCACACCTTTTGCACCGCCCTAACCTGCTCAAGGTTCATGTGACCCCAGAGACAGAGTCCCAGTGACTGGATCAGGGCTCGAAAAATCAAAAAAATCCACTCTAGTAACCTACAAAATCTCCTCGACCTAAGTGAAATGCACTTGACCTCTGACTCTGAAAGCTGAGCAAATGTGACAAGTTAAGATTTTAAAGCATTTTTTTTGCTCATTTACTTTGTGAGCAATAAAAATGCCTTTAACTTTAAGTCTTGCTATTTTGTCACATTGCCTCTGCTTTAAAAGGCAGAGTTCAAATGTCAGTTTATCTTCCTACTCGCCAGAAAGAGCGAGTAGGACCTAAAAATAGCCTGTCCTGAATTAATCTAACTCGCAAATGCGAACGGTCGAGTCCTGTGGATCACTGATGCTCTAGGGTATGCTACTACGTAGGCCTGCCCGCAAGGCTGGAGGTGAACTTCAGTATGGATTGTGGTGGACAGGCCTTCATGGTTAACCCACACTTGCCACTGCAAAGGTCCACCTGCTGGTGCTAAGACACCTGGGCTTCTACGGTCTAGCATGGGAATGTGCTCCCTCAGGAGAGTGGTCAGGGGGACTGGTCATGGACGCTGAACCCGGCTCCAAATTCGACAGCTCTGGCCATAGTGCCACATTCTCTCCCCCACTGAACACCATACTGCCCCACTGAGAAAAACTCACACTGCCTTCAGCTACAACACAATTGTGCCCAGCTTTAAACACCAGGATGCGACTTAATTCAAATTATGCATTTGATAAGAGTAATAAGAGTAATATGCTGCCTGAAAAAAAAGTAAAAGCAAAACACTCATGGGGAGTGCAATATTAAGTAAAGCACTTGAAATGTAAGCAGAAACAACATGGTTACCTTAACGATCTCTCACTCACTATTCAGAAATCAGCAAGTGGTTTTAGCTGAAAACTTAAGGACATGACTACAGGGCCCTGAAGAGAACCGGTTCAATGTCCATTGTTTATATCCTTAGTACATGTAAACAGTATGGTTTAAAAAGGCCACATCCATAAACAGAGAGGTACACATTTTGTTTTCCAATCCACCCATCAACCAGGTATTGCAATACATCCAGGAATGGTGCACTTCACCACTTGGGGACAACAATGCTGTTCAAAGAAAGACTAATAAATAAAAGTAGCGCTTCACTGCTAAGTCTGTAAAGTGAGGCTGATGTGCTTGGATGTGAATAAAACCAATCTGGCCACTTTGCAACCACTCTGTCTTGCTTTATTTAGTTATATATTCATTTTTCATATTTAGAACCTTTTATTTCTCTCCATCCAGAGGCTGCACTTTCGAATAGAAAAATTTCAGAAAAAGGGCATTTCCCGCAAGAGTTTTTCTATTTTGGATCCATTTCACAGGGAAGCAACTAAATGAAAGGAGGAAAGAGGTTGTGATTGGTTTCTTCAAGCCATGGTTTTCAGTAAGTGAGGAGCAAGAAAGAAAGCGAGGGAATAATAGGAGGGGGCAGCTGCCAGCACAGAAAAGAAAAGGACATTGTCCGTGTATTCTCTGGGCAGTAAGGAAGAGACAGAGTCCTTTTCCTTCTCCGTCCGTCCACAAAAGCAACCATGCTCACACATGTTGCCCCCTGCCACCTTCAGAAGTATTCGAGCCTCATTGCGTTAAAACCCTAAGAAAAGAGGAAGAAGGAGAGGCATAACGAGCATCGGAGAGGCGGAGCGAGGCGCGCACGCTTCTGCGCGTAACCGCAAGCTCTAGGCCGCCACAAGCAAAAGCATGTGGTAGCATTTTCTGGAGCCACACTAAATGTCTCGCAGCGCATGCGCTGGCTCAGCAAGACTTAAAAAGCATACTTCATTAACATGCCAGGCCACGAAAAATCCACTCGCAATGTTATTCGATTTAATTTTATCAGACATGTTATTTTTAGCATTTACTCGTCTGTGCTGGTGATTTAACTTAAACTGGAAGGAACAGGTGTGCTGGTCATTCAGAAAGTTGATGAGCAATAAAGACACCATTAAATTTTGTTTTTGTTTCGACACATTTGCTGTCTGTTCAAGGACCGAGGTCCAATGTAAGTTTGTCTATTTACTAAGTGTTGCTTATCTGTTGCTTGAAAATGTTTTTTACTTTTCTTTCTCTTATTATAGTTGGTGCTTTTTGTCAAGTGAGTTATCTGAAAATAATTGTGAAACAAAGGGCTGTAAAATGTCAGTTTGTTTTCTAACATTTAAACAGCTTGTAAAATTAATAGTACAATTATTTTAAAATACATCAGGAATTATGAAATAACTTTTTTTGCAATTCAGAAGTGAGATGTAAACACAGATTCACATAGGTACAAAACAAATCAGAACACTTTACTTGGTGATGTGCAAATGACATTTGCAGAAACTCTATTTCCAGACATTGAACACTATATAGTTTTAAAACCACGTCAGTGGGAAATTCCGTGGACATTTTAATGTAAAATCTGCTGATTGCAAATGAGAATGTGCTGCTACTTTATGCTTTATGTATTTATTAAAAATTAGTTTTTAAACGCGAGTTGAGAAACATTCCTGTCCCCATACTGATGACTATGCGGTTAATGAACTGAGGCAAGTCAGCGGTCAGGTCTATCCTATATGTGGTAAATATTTGATTTACCGTCCTAATTTCTATGCAGGTAAGTACTTAATCAATAATAACTCAATCGGAAAGAAAGAGACAGAGTCCGTGGTGTTAGAGTTCTTAGGAGTTTTATTCCTTAAAAAGGAATGGTTCTTGAACCGGATATCATATTCCTGCCACCACAGGGGTGCAGGAAGGGATAGAGCAATATTTTATTGACAATACATAGCTTTTATACTTAAATCGTATTATAGGAACCAATACAGTAGGCGTAACAGCTGAGAGAGACAAGATAAGACACACACGTGGTAGTGATACGTAATTAGAAGGCGTGAACATAGAGGTGTGTGCTAGAAACGTCACATGTAAGTGTCATAAGTGGGTGGCAACAAAAGCAGAATCTTGCAATGTCAGCAGAAATCTGAGGCCTGGATGCGCGCGCAGCTGCATGACGTGTGCATGACGTGAAGCTGGAGGGTGCAGGGGACTTGACATTTACACTAACGGAAAGAGACAGAAGTCTGGCATGTCAGATCAACTTGTACCATTATCATATCTGATATCTGATGTTTAGGAACCATATTATCTGGACGGAAAAGGTCTCTGGGGCAGAAGCTATTCTATACTGACTGTGAGTGCGTGTATAAGCGCCTAAGTGTCTGCATGAGGAGCGTGGGGCATGGGCCTTCCAGGGTAACAGAGGCTAATTACTTGCACGGAGACAGTGAAGCCGAGCCCTTTGCTCTGCAGCTGGGGGAATGTTTACTTAAACTAGTAGGCAGGAATGTATTTTCGAGGAGCGGAACAGATAATTCGAAGGTTGAATACAGTCTTGGTAGGCAGTAGGCTGAGCTAAGCGCGGTGAGCCGCGCAGGGTGTAAGGCAGAGGTCACGGGTACAGAGACAGCCCAGGCTGAGGCGTTCGGAGTCAGGAGACAGGAAAAGGCTCGATGGCAGAATTCGGGGCCTGCTTCGCCAGAGCTGAAAAACGTGTAAAGTATACCACAAAAAGACGTTGGCATAGCATACTTAGGAACTGAATATTGAACCCGTTCATGGCGGGTCTGAGAGAGGACATGTTAACGTTAGACGCAAATGTATTTGCGTCTTGATAACTGGCACAGGAGGGAAGTTACATGCACTTTAAACTCGTACATGGAGACGGTGGGGTACACGTTAGGGAACATAACTTGACCAAAAATTTATATTTCCTCATATAAGGGGCTAAATTTGTATTCTATATGGAGCTTGGTTAGTCTATTAAACCAAACAAGAGTTTTCTGTACAGCCGACGTGCTGAACTTGTGTATTTGAAGGTGCTCTCATATGTGATAAAGAAGAAAATGGTGTCTCAGTGAATTAAAATACTTGCCCAGAATCACACAATTTGAAATCAGTTTATGGGTCAAGAGCATTATAATTAGGGCTCTGTTTTCCTGATTTTTACAGATAAATAGACAGAAAACCACTTCTTTTCCAGGCTGTATTTGTTTTTATATGTGGATAAAAACAGAAATGGGATTCTTTTTTAAGTGATTCTAAATGCTGTCAAACATGACTGCCAAGCAGTAGTGCAGATTGACAGGTAAGGGATTAAAAAAATAAATGAAATTTTGTAAAGAGGTGTAAACAGTAGTATATGTGCACAGCCTTAATAATAAAATGTTAATGTTTTCATATTAATGTATTGATTTATCATTTGTAGGTTTTCATTTCAGTGAAACTTGGCAGGTGCTCAAGCTTGAATGTACATTTATCAGTTAAATAAATGTGGAAATATATTAATTTCAACTTCAGTTATTCACAAAACGCAAAATAAATCTGGATAAATGCAGATAACTTTAGCACAAAATAAATATGGAAAATACAGACGGAAATGTCAAAAAAATAAATACCATAAACACAGAGAGCCCTAATTATAATGAAGTTGAGTAGATTATTTAAGCCACCAGACCTGCAGGTCGAGTAACATTTTTAGGATTTTTCGATTCCTGAATGCAGAACTGTTTCTCCTTATTACATCAGATTATATCAGTGTGTCGAATAGTATTTTGTTTTAAGTGATTGTTTCAAACAAATTAAAAAAACATTAATTCTTCCCTCCACCCTGACAACAATGGCAATATTAAACTTAGTGTTAATTCTGTGATGTACATCCTCGAGTGGATTGGGTTTCTATTATAAATGAACATTAGAATTTATCAATAAACACAGGGGAGCATTTTTTAACTGCTTAACCCTTGAGCCACGGGCGGAGTCTGCTCATGAAGGCGTGGAGCTGTCATGCAACTGCAGCCCGGCCAGGCTCCGCGGGACTAATTCCACCGCCAGTGCGGGCAAATTAGCGAGGTCATGAAGGCTCCTCACCGTCATGAGCACATGCCGCCCTATAGTCATGATGGCGTGGAGCAGTCATGAGTATGGGAGCGCCACGCCCACCCCTAGCCGAATTTGCATTGCGGCGAAAAGGTAGCCCGCGGCGAAAAGGTGAACCGCATCGGTTTTATTGAGCAGACAGGGCTGCGTCGGCCAACGGAAGTGCGCAGCACTACGGAGGTAGTGCTTGCGGTGGCCGTTGGCCGACAGGCGCATCGAAAGGGCTAAAGCGCATATCCTGAAGTCATATTTTGAGGTCCTCCTATATGCGATCTTGAAGAAAAAGGATGGAAAGTATAAACAGTTGCCTAGGACCACACAATTTGGTAAAGATGGGGTCCTGGATTATTCCCAGGTTTTCTGGTTTCACACTGCAGTGAGTGAGCGTGTGTGTATAAACATCGTCCAAACAACTGCCCTGATGTAAGGACGCATAATTGTTTTGAAACTCTCAGAACCCATCAAAGGGAAAGAAGTGTGTGTGGCGCACACTACTAATACCAGTATGCATTGTGAACTTACCCATCAGAGAAGCCCACCGGAGGGCAATTAACTAATGCTTAAATCACCGCAGTGAATTCCAAAAGCAGTGCCTTTGAAAAAGCAGCTTGGATGCTTCGAAACACATCGGCAAAGAATCTTTGGAATGCATTTTGCCAGTTTCAAAATAAAGGATTCTGTGAGTCATCATCCTGTGTGAGTGTTTCCTTACAATATATATTTCTGCTTTCCCTATACACACCGTACCTATTGGTGAGACTATTGTCGTCGGTTTGGTGCGCGAAGTGAAACAAACCATGTGCGCTCCCGGACAGGCAATATGCACGTGCATGGGGTCTCCTCTCTGGCTCCCACCGCGCGCTCACATGCTCTGCCCGCGCTCTTGTTTAGGAGACATGCCCGCGCCTGGCGCACGGCATGATCACATGTCCACCTCGCTTGTTAATGTATGCAAAGAATCATGCCATAGAAGAGCAATGAGTGCCTCTTCTATTCCTAAATGCTTCTGGTTCAGAAACGAGGCAGTACAAAATGGCTGGGCTGAGAGAGGGCAAATGGCTGCCAGTGGGTTCAAATGTTGCACAAATGTTGCTAAAAATGCTGCTCGAGACCGACAGAGGCAAGCAGATCTAAAGAACCATAAGGGAGGGGATACGGACACTATTCAGGCAATCCATGCAGCACAATAACGAAAGGACAACTAAAAGCAACCAAGTCTGCTTAGTGTGACGTAGTGCAGCCATGTCAGGAAGAGAGCATAGAGCCAAATCGCCAGCCTCGCCCCCACCCCCAACTCAAGGACCCCATGCGCGGGCGAGTCAACAGAAGCAGCACTCATGCCTCGTAGAGTATGGCCTGCTGAATCCTAAGCAACAGGGTCCACCCCACACAGTGTGGTATAGAAGAGGCCGGTCTGAGAGCACCTGGACCTCATAGAGGGCAGTATGCAGATGGCCGTCATGGATGGCAATACGCGCAGTGGAGAACAAGACTCCCCAAGCGTGGTGAAACAGGGAGGCCACGAGTCCCAATGAGGTATATGTTGGGGAAAGGGATTGGACATACCTCTTAGCATTTGCCCTCTGACCCGGAGGCCCCAGTGCATCAAGTGCAGCCCGACCAGCCTTCACTGCACAATGGGAATCAGGTAGCAGATAAGGGGGCTGGCAGCCTCCCACTGTCGCACAACACCAGGGGGCAGTTCAAGGAGCCGTTGAGGGGGCTAGCAGCTTCCCACTGTTGCACTAGGTCGCAATCACCTAAGTGATCAATAAGACCTCCGCATCTAACTGCAGTGCAACCCACCTCCACAGGGCATCCGGAGGCTTCAGTAGATGCAAGAGCCAGCAGTCCTCTGCTATCGAGAGAGATCCCGGGTAGCACAGTTGCTGTGATAATACACAGGTGCAGGCAGCCCGGGTCATCATCACAGTTAGGTCCTCAGCAAGCAGGTTCGGACATCCGGAAAGGTAGTCTGGCTTGAAAAATCTTCATTACGGTACAATTACTGCGCTGCAGACGGCATAGGGCATAGAGGGATATGCCCCGATGGTGATGCCATCCCTCCGCTCACAAAAGCACTCCTGCACAATCGGCCATTTTGGAATGTCTGTGAATCATTGGGGCCCAGAGGAATTGTGGAAAATATAGAGCTAACCATTTGCATTGTTGCAAACTGTCCAGTTTTGCAGGGACAGTCTGACAAGTTGGAGACTGTGCCAGGTACTTTTGTTGCAGAAACTGTTCCTCTTTATTACACACATATATGCAAACAAGAACTTTCTTTCTGCTGCAGGCCTGTGCAGCAAAATGTCCCAGGATGTTTTTTTCAAATGTTGGAAACTATGCATGTGTGGCTCGTGTCACCATTATACATTTCTGGGAGCCACAGCAGTCTTGGTATATGCCAATAGAAGCACAACATGCAAACATCCTGCCACTTTTCTTAGTGAATCCGAATTATGATTTGATCTGTGCCTATACATCCTTGCCATCAAGTGCACAGTCTGCACAGGTGACACTAAGAGAGCAAGCATTTACAATGCAATAGGTCTTGCATTTACGCATATCTCGTAAATGCGAGACCTATTGCATTGCAAATGCTTGTTTTCATAGCTGGTACTCCAGAGTCATGAATAAATGCAATGTTAAAATGTTCCCATAGATCATCCATACACTCATCTATCGGAACCAGCAATCTGGACAGGCAAACCGCCACAACATTCGCTCTGCCAGGCACAAATTAATTTGTACATATACTCTTTCATCCCCATTGACATTCTTGCCAACCTGGCTGACGCTCCAACCACTTCCCTCCATAGTCAGAATTTTCACCAAGGGTCGATCAGTCCGAATGATGACGCACGTGTTTCTGCAATAGACCACCCTCCCCCCCCAGCACATTGTCACTCGCATCAGCCGTCAAATAACATTCTAACTTGGGGTAAAAGAAAAAAAACGCAACCACCTTTTCTAAATCTGATTTGACTCGACAAAACTCTGTTGCACACTCAGCAGTCCACTCAAATTTTTTTATTCTTTTTAAATATCGAACGTTTGCTATATACTTTACTAGCAAAATTTGGGATGAATTTTGCACAATACTCAGCCATACCCAAAAATGGCCTTAGTTAATCTTTATTAGCTGGAGCAGTCAAACCCACAACAGAATTAACCAATGATGGTTTGGGTTTTACACCTTCTTCACTTATTACATGTCCCAAATAAGACACGCTCTTCTGTGCACACTTGCACTTACTAAGCTCCACAGTCAAACCAACCTCTTGCAACTCATCCAAAACTTCCTTCAACTTGCAATCATGTTCTTCCTTGCACCTGGCACAGACTAAAATATAGTCCTGAGAGAAACGTATTCCACTCATTTTCCCAAATAGTCTATGCATCAAAAGCATAAACACTGCAGCCGTAGATGCAAGGCCTAAAGGCATACGTTTAAATTGAAAACAACAGAGTTATAAATGCTGCAAGTTTCCCATGACTCAGGCGTAAGTATCACTTGGTGATATGCCGCCGAAAGATCAATGATGGAGAACCAAGTTGCTCCCTTAAGAGATGACACCATCTCATTGATCTTAGGCAACAGGAATCTTTTGATGACGATATTGTTATTCAGTGGCCCAAGTCGATGCATAAACACATTTTTTCATTGCTCTTGCGTGCTACCACCTACGGAGAAATCCATTCAGAACTTTCCACTTTTCAATCAAGCCTTCTAACTTTTCCACGTCATCTCTTATTAACATGGGAATTGCTTTTACTTTGTGCACTTTGGGTTCTGCATCCTTTTTTAGTACAATAGTATACTCGATCCCATTAAGAGCTCCTAATTTTTTCCCAAAAACCTGAGGATTTTTTTTTTTAAATCATAACGTCTTCCAGTCTACTACTATCATCCACAATAAGTACCTTCTCCTCGCTATTAGGGTCTAAAATAATGTGCAAATTCTTCTGATCCATCCAACCTTGTTTAGCTATGTAAAGCTTTCCTCTTGCTGACCGCCCTTTGAATGAGAATGTCAACCACCTGAATCCTAGCATATTGATTTTCTCACCAGTGAAACTCAAATGGTTATTATCAGTGGAAAACAATTGCTGTCCAATTTTCTTTATGAACTTTTCTTTCCAAATGTCTTCACTTATTATAGTATACGGTGACCCCGAGTCCGCAAACATCTTAACAGATACACCCCCTAAAGTTAGGTCACACACAGGCTTCCCTTTCACAGTGTTATCAGACATATTTAGCACAAAACTCGCTTGTAAGCTCTTCACACATTCCCAGTTAGAATTCTCCTTCTCAATTGTCCAATTAATCCACAAATACGGCATTTTTTGACCTCAGCACAATATTTGCTGAACGCCAAATGTTCTTTCTAACAACAATAACACCTTCTTTCCTCTGGTTTCTTCTCCTTCCAGGTGCTTCTCTGCAGTTGACTTTGACCAAGGGCCATGATCTGTTAATTTTGACCTCTGCCCAGGCTTTGTACTTTGAAAACTCCCCCTGTATCCTTGTCAGACTTTTGCCTGACATTTCCGCCTTGCTTACAATATATAATACTCCAATGGTGCATCCCGATTGATCCATAAACGCTCTTAGATCGTCCAATTATTACTGTGCATGACTAAGTGATCGCACATAAAGTCATCGTGTAATACCACCAAATTTGCAACTGATAGCTAATTTTTAAAGATCATCAATATACTCATCCACAAGTTCTCCTTTGTTCTGTTTCCTTTGAAATAATTTGTAACGTACAACACCAATGCAAACTATTGGTGCAAAGTATTTATCTAGGTCTTTCAATGCTGCTTCAGACACATGTACTGCTTCATTAGCGGTCATCTTGGGCATGCGAATATATGTCTTTAACCCCACAGAACATAATAAAAGGGGTTTCATTTGATCTGCCTTCATCTAACCAGCCTGATCCATAGCCTTGATGTAATTTACAAAATAATCCTTCCAATGTAACCATTTAATCTCTGCTTGTGGTCCTGCTGCCCAAAATGCATGTGGATGGCCAGATAATAAAACTCTGCTGAGCCATGACTTTCTCAACCTCTTAATCCTTGTTCCATGCAATGCCTTGAAAAATAAGGACTTTTTTTCAACTGCTCTCCTGAAATAACATTGCGCAAGGATTATTCAATACGCTCCCATGAAGATAGGTACTTGCAACCCCGAAATCTGTACTTGCACCAGTCTATGCAGAACTGTGATAGTCCTACTTGGCATGAATATCGTAAAATAGACAAAAAGAAAAGAAAAAATAACTGCCCTGACTTTCTCACCTGTTACAAGTCTTGACCAGCACTGGACTTTAATCTAATAAATTACCACAGGGCTGACCTTGCGTGATTGTGTAATATTCTCCACTCTACCCTGCAATCATCAGCTCGCCACTAAATGGATGTACCTCATGCAGGGCTGAGAGCAGTGCTGCTGCTCGAAAGACGCATCCGATGACAGTTGCCCAACGGCTTCACGAATCCTCTGGTAAGCCTTTCTTGCTGTACCTCTTTACTGCAATCTATTGCAATCGCGTAGCTAAAGTCAACGGCTTCACGAATCCTCTAGTAAGCCATCCTTACTGTACCTCTTTACTGCAATCGATAGCAATCGCGTAGCTAAAGTCGATGATGAGTCATGTAATCTTAGTAGACTCATGCAGAATTCCAATTCGTCCGAATACAATAAAGTGAAAAGAAAAAAAAAAAGTAATTCTCTCCCAATTCTTCTTCTTACTTACCGCGTGAACTCCACCCACTCAGGATCTCAGTAAGACCCGTGCCCACACCATGTATTCAACAAAGCAGACGCGGCCATCGCACCTCAACTACGGAAGGTCATCAACATCTCCTATGAAACAGCGACATACCAGGAAAGCTGGAAACACGCCGAAATCAATGCCCTCCTCAAGAAGCCCATGGCGGACCCCAAGAACTTCAGGCCCATCTCCCTGCTCCCGTTCCCGGCAAAGGTCATCGAGAAAATAGTCAACATGCAACTGGCCCGCCACCTGGAAGACAACAACATCTTGGACCCGTCCCAGTCCGGGTTCAGACGAAAACACAGCACCGAGACAGCCCTCATCGCCGTCACAGACGGCGAAACATCAGCCCTCATCCTCCTGGACCAGTCAGCCACCTTCGACATGGTCTGCCATCGCACTCTAAAGACGCCTCCTAGAAGCTGGAATCCAAGAGAATGCCCTTGACTGGAGCACGTCCTTCCTCTCCGGCAGAACCCAGAGCGTCCGCCCCCCGCGCTTCCGATCCGAAGCCACCAACATCATCTGTGGCTTCCCCCAGGGCTCATTCCTCAGTCAGACGCTGGTTAACATCTACATGCCCCCCCCCCTCGCACAAGTGGCCCGCCAACACGACCTCAACATCATCTCCTACGCCGACGACACCCAGCTCATCCTCTCCCTCACCAAGGACCCGCACACCGCCAAAACCAACCTCCATGAGGGAATGAAGACCGTTGCCGACCTGATGAAGAACAGCCGACTGAAGCTGAACTCGGAAAAGACGGAGGTTCTCATCCTCGGCCCCACCCCCTCAGCCTGGGACGACTCCTGGTGGGCGACCACACTGGGAACTGCACCAACGCCCACAGACCATGCACGCAACCTCCGATTCATCCTTGACACCTTCCTCTCCATGTCTAAACAGGTCAACGCCGTCTACTCCTCCTGCTACAACACCCGTCGAATGCTCCGCAGGACCTACAAGTGAATCCTGACCGAAACAAGAAGAACGGCGACTCAGGCCCTAGTCAGCAACAGACGGGACTACGGCAACGCACTCTACGCAGGAATCCCAGCCAAACACAGACGACGACTACAACGCACCCAAAACGCCTCCGCCCGACTGATCGTCAATGTTCCCCGCCATATCACCCCCCACTTGAGAGACCTACACTGACTCCCTGTCAACAAGTGGATCACCTTCAAGCTCCTCACCCACGCACACAAGGCACTCCACAACACCGGACCAGCCTACCTGAACAGCAGACTCACCTTCTACTCCCCCACCGACAGCTTCGCTCCACCAGCCTCGCCATTGCCGCTGTCCCCCGAATCCAACGTACGACCTCCGGCGGCAGATCCTTCTCCTACCTCGCCAAGACCCGAAATACCCTCCCTACCCACCTATGGCAGACCCAAGAACTGCTCGCCTTCAGAAGACTCCTCAAGACCTGGCTCTTCAAGCAGTAGCGGCTCCCCCTCTCCCAGCGCCTTGACACCATCACGGGTGAGTAGCGCGCTTTACAAGTACTCTGATTGATTTACCCGTGAGGGTCTCAAGGCGCTGGGAGGAAAAGGGGAGGGAGGGGGGCACTACTGGTCGAACAGCCAGGTCTGGAGTAGCCTCCTGAAGGTCAGCAGGTCTTGGGTCAGTCGTAGGCTCAGTGGGAGGGTGTTTCAGATCTTGGCAGCGAGGTGGGAGAAGGATCTGCGGCTGTTCCCGAAGAAACTGGGAAGTGACAGGTTATGGCTATCTTTTTCCTCGTAGACCTATTGTGAATTGCTATTTATGAGATTTTTTTCATGGAAACGTTTATTTTGGTTAAAAGTTATTGGGGGAGGAGAATGCAAAAAAAGAAGGCATAATGTACCACTCTATGTCCTTTCTAGAATTGAAAACGTTCAGACTCGAAAGCAGGGTAAGTTTACATTCCATTCACATACCACCTATGGATGCCAACTACCCTGTACTTTTATATGGAGGTCGGTAAAATTAATTGGACGAAAGCGAAATCGGGTATTTATGACTTATGAAACACAAAATTAAAACACAAATACAGCTATTTAAAAGTGTTCGTGGGCTGTTTAAATGGTTTCAGAACGATTAAAAGCAAATCGAGGGATAATTGACATGCAACAAAAGAAGCCTTAGAACTTTCCTCAAATTTGGTTTCATGTTCTCGCTAACTGAACAGCAAAACGTAAACAAGCAGCCATACCTCCAAAAAGACTTTTTTTTTTATAAGAACTATACATTGGGCGTAAACTTGCCATGCAAATCCTACATAAATTCTGACACGTACTAGTCTTAGACAAAACTTTCAAAATAAATAAAAATGGAATACATATAACACAGAACGACCGTTCATTTTTTTTTCATTCCACCAGTGACCCTCTTGTTGTCGGTCAGCCAGGGGTCCCACCCCGCTAACACTACCCGGTAAACAACTAGATCATACTTCTAGTATGTACCTCCTTGGCTTCAACTGTTAAACGTTTCCCATTCGCTCTTACCTGTCTTTGTTTTCACACAACATCCTGCCCAGCCGAGGAGGGTCGGAGACGAGGAATGGGGCAAAGGCCTAACTCCTGGCGGTTTTGATAACGTCACTGATACTCCTGCGTACGAAGTAACAAGAAGTGGGCACAGGGATCTTCGAAAAGAGACTAAGCCAGCAGTCGTTGAAGTTATTGGGCCTCGATGTGCGGTCTCCACTATCGTTTTGATTCTTTTAAAGACCTAATTTTACGACAGGTCTCTACGGAACAACTTCTTCGAAACAGGCAATGACTCCAGAAGTTATATATACGGACGATGCCCGAATAAAATGAGTTGAAAAGTGAAACACTCCGCAAGACTGTATAAAGCGAGGGTTTCGCTATTCTGAGACGGTATTAGGCCCACGCACAGTCAGTCGCCATCTTAGAGGAGGACTCACCATCTACCCACAAAGCACCGCGGGAGCAACGAGAAATGGAGGCAAGAAAGTAGGCGAAACTGGCCTAGATCAGGCCGCACCCACATTTTGCAACCAAATCACTGCACCAATGAAAAGCATCTCCTAAACAGATGGCCGATCGAGCCCCAGGCCACAACTGCGATAGGTCGTCACATCTATTGTCGCACATTGTTGACATGGCAAGAGACGACTGGAAGACACACAAAGTCTTCGGCGATAGCCACGCCCCCTACATCTAAACGTTCTCTCCGGCCATAGGCAGAACACCAGGATCTGACTCACGCATTTAAACTACGCACATTTTTGCGACTCGGCACGAGAGTGAGGGGCGCGCTTTGAAAGCGCTTCTCCTAAGGTGCACTATACTCGTGGAGAGCCTGAAGCAAGTCCAAATCACAAGCCGCCCCCCCCCGGCCCCCCATGCACTCTATTCTCCGTTTTTTTTTTTATTGATACTGGTAGGTATTTATTGTTTAATCGGAGTGTAATTAGGCATCTCATCCAAGAAGTCCTTGAAACGAACCGGACCATGAACCGCCTAGAAGTAATAAAAAAAATGCTAGCATTTGTGACAATAATTGTCAATTCTATTAAGGACACAGAGGTGAGGATTAGGCTTCTCTTTCTCTAATGATTTTTTTTTCAGCAGCCAATAAAGTACAAACTTTATTAAACATTACATTTCCCATGATTACACTATTGTCACACGACTAACCATAGATCTTCAGCCCTCTATAACCTTTTCAAGCCCTACAGCTAGGGTGACCAGACGTCCCGGATTTCCCAGGACAATCACAGTTTTCGGAAGACTCCCGGCGTCCGAGACTTCACTTAATTTTAAATAAATGTCACGGTTTTCGGGGCAAGTGTCAACTCATCCTGCAAATCATATGCTTAGCGCCTCTGAGGAGTGAAGTTACTCACATAATTTTTGTTTCCGGCAGAACAGGAGCGGGTCAGCTGCATACACCCAGCAGAGAGGAGACCGAGAAGGAGGGGGGAGAGGAGGTGCTCAAGGGGAAGGTCCTGCCATGACTATTGTTTTATAAACATAGCCCTGTATATGTGTGCCTATTCCTCTACATATATACACACACATTTACAAGACTACATTTACTTCTGGCCTCCTCTGCCTGAAAGATATGCTCACATTTACAAGACTACATTTACTTCTGGCCTCCTTCTTCTCTGTCTGAAAGAAACAGGATACATTATACTAGTTTCAAGACTTCAGATACACAAAATCGGGACAGTTCAGAGACACTATGATCATTGACAGCATTTAGTCCTAGTATTTCTGGCCTGTCCCGATTTTTGCTTCTCAAAATCGGGTCACCCTACCTACAGCTTCCTCTTTCTTAGCTGAAGTCCAATGCAAAAGTTAAACAGTCAGAGACCGTGAGCGCCGGATCTGCAGCCTCCATCCGCCCGTGTGGCCCTACCGCAGTGTGTGGATGAGGGCCCGTTGCCACAGCGGACGGGCAGGACAGGTTACATGACCGGGAGGATTTTAATTACAGCGCTCACCCCCTACATATGACGAAGCCGCTAACGCCCCCCTGGGATAGACATAGCTTTTTGTCAAGCATGAAAGCTGGGTGGAGACCTGGGGATTTGTTTTAACACCCCTCCAGCTAATGACACGGGTGGACTGTGGTGCCCAGTACAGGAGCATCAGAGCATTTAGACCAGGGTTCATGTGTGTGCAGCAGTGGTGAAAGGAGGTGCAAATACTGAAGATGCTCCTCCTTTTGACTGACTGGCTCCTTTTCCCCTCGTGTTCTTCCTCTGTTGGGTCGGCTCCCTGGTTTTCTTTGGACTTGGCCCTCGTAACTTTTGGACTGGAACTCGTGTGCGCCCTGCCATTTTAGGACCCTCTCATGTTGTCGCTCTTGCCCTGGGTGCCTCTTGCCATGTTGAGATGGTTTCCATCGATGCCCACGACCCGGGTCCGTCATTTTGTTGATTCTTGTCCTTTCATTTGGTCCCTTGGATTCCATCCTGCTGACCTTCAGATATTTCACTTACGCTGGACTGCTTTATCTCTTTCTCCCCCTCAGGTCCCCTTCTCACCAATCTCAGCTTTCAACTCTTCTCCCCCACATACCACTCTACCCCTTTTTATTTTTTTATTATTTCTCTTTTCAATGTGTAAATATGTGATAAATACTTGTCCAAGCCAAATCGCTGGTAAAATGGAATCCTGAGAAAATCTACTATTTGTATATATATGTATATAAAGATAACTCTAACCACTAGTATATGTAGTAGACCTTTGTACTCACTACCATTCCTGTGTGATTCTTAGAGTTTATCCATTTGTATCTCTTTCTTGAGTGACTTTACAACTTGTACATTTGCAATTTTTCTATTTGTATCTCTTCCCTGTGTGACTTTACAACTTGTAGATTTGCAATTATTTTTTTCCTGTTTGCATCTTTTATGTACTCATGTAATCCTAAATCCTTATGTATCGCAACTGGTTCTTTTGTAAAGCGCTCTGACACCTTCGGGTAATGTTCGCGCTATAGAAAATCGCATAAAATAAAAATGAACTGGCAAAAATTGACCATCAGCCTCAACAGGAGCCCAACTCAACAAATTCGGTTCTCAGGACCTGAAAGATCTGCAACAGTGGGGAGAAGATCATCCTCTGATGGAGTCTGGAAACAGTGAGGCACATTCCAAAACTTCCAGAATGCAGTCGAAAGACGAATCACCTGTTCTCATTGCCTAAAAAGGGAGTAAAAACACCAAACCCATATACAACGGTCCGTAATGGACATATTAGAATAAATACACGTCATTTGAGGGGTGGGGGGACATCAATACATATGAAACAATCAAATACACATGTAGGCACAAATGTATGCAAGTGAATTCGTGGGATAATCCTCACCGCCATCTCCTTAATAGAATTGAAAATTCTTATTGCATATACTAAATTATTTTTATTCTATGTCACGACCGGAGGCTCTGATTATGCTTCTTTAAAGCTGAGCTACCACCACAGAAGCAACATCCACAATAGGCTTATAATAAAATGATTTAAACAGAGATTCAGACGACCAACCTGCCGCCCTTAGAATATCATCTAAGCGAAAAACCAAAGCAAAAGATTTGGAAGCTATTGCCCCTCTAGCAGAGTGGGAGCCAAACATAGAGGTATCTATGCCAGCTTCACTAAGAAAAACAGAACAAATAGCCAGTCAGGTTTACTTTGTAGTGATTTAGGAGGCACCCAGTCAGTCTGTACTGAGTCTTTCACAGATTTGTTTGAAGAACATTTTTATTTTATTTTATTCAAATTTTCATTAACTTCTTAGTATGTCTTCAAAGGCACATTTATCAAAACAATCAAGTAAACAGTCAGACAATAATGTGCGCAATATATACAAGTGTTAGATCTGTACACAATAAATACTCAACATTCAGTGACACCAAAAACAAGAATATATACAAATCAATTGGAACATAAGAGACATTTAACACAAGCACCAGTCCTTCAAATTATATACCAAAAGACAGGCGGACCAAGAGATTCAATGATACTACCTGCCTGTCTCAATAAGCCTGTGGTTAGGTGTTTTGAGGATTGAACAACTAGGGGGAGTGAAAATGGTGTTATTTATTCCCTGAGCTTCCCGACCTGGAGGTGAACAGAAGAAAGTCGGAGCTGCTGGTTGAGGTGAGATACAAAAAGGTCCAACAAGCGAGAACCCCAAAGACGTTGAAAGACATGGAATACCTTCGGATGAAGTCTCCAATCGCTGAAGACCCGTAGATGGTGGAACTGCCAGTCTGCCACAGTATTGCTCTCGCCAGGGAGGTACTACATCTTACCCCACCACCACAGATATCCAAGTGGCAAAAATCTTTGGCTATCTCCGCAAGAAGATGTGATATCATCCCACCCAACTTATTCACACATCCCACTGCAGAGATGATGTCCATACAAAGAAGCATGCAGCAATTGGACTTCTCCGGGGAGAGCCCCTGAATTGCAAATTAACTCGCAAGGAGCTCTAAGCAGCTGATGTGGAGATCCAGCTCTGCTTTGGACCAACGACACCCCATGGATATCAGGTCGCAGTTGGCTTCCCAACCACACTGGCTGGCATCAGACCTATTATTATCTCCGGGTTTGACCAAAAACTTGCCTGGCCATTCCAGGTCTCCATGTGGTCCAAACACCAAGACATTTCTGTCTTCGCCTACTCTGGAAGAGGAATCTGCTCAGAGTAACTTCAGAGATGCTCAATTTTGAGTCTCTGATGGTCACAATAGTGGAGAGGACTGGGGTATATGTCCTGGATCGATGAGGCCACCACCAGGACCACAATGCGGGCTATTGACCACAAGGATACAGATTGCTCGCTCAACGTTGCTCTCAATTCTTTATTTTCGGACTTTCTGGGGAGGCAGTACTAGCTAGGACAGAAGAAAGTCTACCCAGAAACCCAAAAACTCCAACTGTTGGTAGGGAGTCAGAATCGACCACTGAGCGTTTATGACGAAACCTAGACCCTGAAGAAGGAGAATCGTCCTCTCCAAATGGGTTAGGGCCAATTAAGGAAACTGGCCATGATGATGATGTTGTCTAAATATATAATCAGTGCTCTCGGGAACTCCACCACCGGCCACAAGATCTTTGTGAGGGCAGATGATAGGCCGAAAGGGAGAACTTTGTACTCGAAAGCAACATCCTTGCCAGAGGAACTGAAGAAAGTGCAGTTGAGGTGGAAAATCTCTTTACTGAAGGATGACCCTTCAGAGATGGATACTCTCTATCTTCAAATGATGCTAAATGATCCACCCATTGAAGTCCCTCAGATTCAGCACCAAACAAGACCTGCCTCCAGTCTTTTCTACTAAGACTATGCAACTGAAAAACCTGTCTGAGTGAGCAAAGGACACCTCTATAGCTCAATTCTGCAGCAGAGCTTGAACCTCTGAAGAGATGAAATGCTGCTCTTGTTGGGGAAAAAACATTGTGTTGGGGGAGTGTCTGAACTGGTGAGTTGTAAAACTCCAGCTTCTAACACTGCACAGCCCTGGGAATCCAAGGACATTGTGTCACCCTTTGTCAGTTCTGTAGAAATAACCAGGTCCTGCCTCCCAGTAACACCTCTGAAACTAGAATTGTACTCACCTACGCAACCAGACTCCTGGAAAGAGCCTTGCGACCCTCTGTGTCGTCCCTTCCGGAAAGGGTTCCTTTTTGCTCGGGCGGGAGGGGTAGAAAGTAGGATTTTAGGTGGAATCTTGATTTCCCCCTCTATCCTGCTGATAGAATCCTAGTTGTGGACCTTGGTTATAACCATGGCAGAACGCTTGCCCCCTAAAGCGTCCGGCCTTGCAAAAAAGGGGACAGAAGACTTTCTTAAGAGACCCACTGCGTCTTATCCAAGTTGCTGTAAGTCGCCACAAACTTTAACAATCCTTCAAAAAGGGGTTTCCAAATAAAAGTCTTTGCGCTGTGGGGCCTAATTCCGATGACGCAAGCTCTGTGAGCTTTCGGTCGAATTTGAGGAGAATGGACTGGAGCAGTTCGCTGGATATGGCAGAGTGGCATTCCCTAAATGGAAAATGGCTCTTTGGGCCCAGTCAACGAGGACGTCAGGTTCAATGGGAATCGCTGATTCTTTAGTGTGATAACCTAATTCGAGAATTTTAGTTAGTGGGCCTAATACGTTCAGTAACTTATCTTGGCATCCATGCCAAGCCTGATGAATTCCTTTCTTCGGATCTTTAGAAAATATTTACAGAGATGTCACTAAGTTGGGGTCTTCTTCTGGGGTGTCCATGACCGTGCCTGAAAAGTCCGGGATGGGGCACTCTGACTTCAGCCAAGCCCTGATCGAATCCCTTGTCCTTGTCTAATTCTGCTTGAATCCCTGCCAGATATGTGCCTGTACATAATCCACTACTTCTTGAGGTGGAAGCCATACCGTGCATCGCAGGTGGATGATCTCACTAGGTTCAAAGGTAAGTACCTTTCTTTGGTTGCTGCGCTACGTTAGCATGGCGTGTCTTTCATTTGTGCTTGCTAGGGGTCAGGGCATCTTCCTGATCTGAGCTCTGCGAGGAAATAGAGCTTGTGTCATCTTGCCTCTGACCAATAGTCGTGGGCCAGGTTGAGCGCTACAGTTGTGATCCTTCACCAGTGACTCAGCTAACCTATCAAAGTCTGGAGCGTGGGGGCCCTTAGGGGTCTTTGCGCTGGGCCTGGCTTCGGTAGCTGACTGGCCATCCCCAATTCAGAATGGGGGGTTGGAATCCAACTCCGCTGTTCTGCATACCCACACAGGTGTCATTTCAGGGGTTCAATGGCCCTCACAATTGCTTTATTCACTGAATGCGCACCCCACGTCAAGTGCATCTACAAGGCCCTGCTTCAAAGACCCTGCAGAGTCATCATAGAAACAGCTCTTCATATTATTTTCATAGAACTCAGACATTTTTTACTGGCTGCCCCGCAGGGGTTCAATCGCTTCAGGAGGGAAGAAAGCCACCAATGGACAGGAGGAGGACAAAGGCCGAAGCCCCCCACAGCAGCAAATTAGGGGGGACGGAACATATAATACCCTAAGGCAGGTCAAGTCTAGCCACATGTTGTAGCTAAATCCAAGAAACACGTGGAGGGCGGACCTGCTGACACTCCAAGCAGAGCCCATGCACAATTTCTAACTCTGGGAGAAGTAGACCATTCCCCATGGGCATAAACTGGGAAGCAAGATGAAGGGCTGAAGCAAAAGACAGAGGCAAGTCTCACCACGTCTATAGTTCTGCCTGTAAGTGCCAGAATCTGCACGTTGGCTTCACGCATGAGATTGGGTGCCCAATCATCAAAAATAAAAAGAGGTCACCACACCTATCTGGTGTGATTCCTAGCTCCACTTTCTCTCTCTCCACAGATTCAGAGAAGCTGAGGCGGTGAGCCGCCCCGCTGGGAAGTTTAACTCTCCCCAGTCACAAGCGCAGCTCCCGCGCTTCACACCTGAAAGGGAAATATGCACCCCATCAGCAATGGACATGGGGAGAACGCAGTGTAAAAAAGAAAAAAAAAATTATAATTTCAGTAGAATGTTAAATCACATAGGGTTATAAAGCACCATACCCAATCAAAACCCCAATTATCATGTAGATTCCTTAGATAATGGAGTGCACTTAACTCAATGTGAACCTGCAAAGAAAGAGGAAGCTGTACGGCTGTGATAAGGTTATATAGGGCTGGGGATCTATAGTTGGTCATGTGACAATGGTGTGGTCGTTGGAAATGTAGTATTTATTAACATTTTTACTTGATTGCTGAAAAATAAACAGTACAGAATGAGAAGCATAATCGGTGCCTCCGGTCCTGACACAGAATTCTACTGTTCTTCCATATTCCACTCTAGCTAACGCTAGAATATGTACCAAAATACCTGATTGAGGCGGGAGACTACACATTTTTTAAGCCAAAATTTGCTTTATTTTAGGTGACTCTCTCCGAAAAATTTTCCCCTTGCCTGTTTAAAATGTTGGCATTTATGCACCAGTGTTGTGCTTTCCCGACCAAATTTGTTTCCTGTTCATGTTCAAGCACCTATAGTGACGATATTTGTTGAATTTGAGTCAACGGAAATGATAGACAACTCTACCTAATTTATAGCTCTATGTTGTTTAGACCTCGCTCTGTTGTTTAGACCTCGATTGTGGCATTATTTATTGCACCCTAAAACAAGTATTGGCACAGCCAATAGGTCTCCCTTGTAGACCTGTTTGTCCCATCAGCAGCCTGGCGAACACAATGCTAGGCGTTTGCAGCCTACGCTGTCAAGTGCTGCAGTAAAATAAACTCACACTCTGTATCTATTTGTGTAATGGCCTTGAGCGACCACTTTCCCATGTATTTTTGCCTTCGGACCGAGCCCGGCCCTCAGGGTGCATGCAGTTACAATGTATGGTAGAGGCCGGGACTTATACTGGGATTACCCCTAGATCCTCAGCCACTCATACAGGACACACATAGTCTTTCAGCCACTGACTGGGTGCAGGGTTGGGGCGAAGATCATACCTCTGATTTTAGGTCCCTTCTTCACTCCTGCTGGCCACAATGGAATTACCTTGGCTACCTCGAATGAGGGTATTGGCTTGCGGACTGATTACTGCATGCAGCGTATCTCGGCCTCCCAGAGGGGTGTTGGTATCATGGGGCCATACAGGAAAGTCCTGCCCCAGCGAGCTCTGCACAGACTACCCATCCCAATTGGCCTCATCTCAGCCTCCAGACTCACCATTGGGTTCTCTTATGGGGTTGGCCACCCTTTTGAACAAATACACATTTCTCGCAACAGTATTGCATCCCCGCTGGACAGAGATCATTGTCGCACAGATTTTCACCACCTGCCAGGTCTCAGCCTCAAACTGGGTACAGAACTTCTGTACGATTCTGTGTGTCGATCCTGCATTATGACGTGCTCTCCAACTTGTAGCTGAGGGACTATTGCTCCTCTATCCAGACTTGCCCGGATGTTGGTAGCCTTTTTCTTTGCTTGTGTGGCCTGTACGTCCAGGATGACAGGCTGCCATTCCGGGACAGCTAGGATGCTGTCCCTGGTGGGCCTCTGGAACAGGAGATCTATCAGTACGCCGTTCGTAGTGCACAGGGACAGCAGACATCCCACCATCCCAAGACCTCTGCAAAAACCTCAGCGCCTTTTTCCTCCACAAGATTAAGGAGATCTATGACAGCTTCAACAAACTTGATACCCAAGACCCTCTCACCCCACTCGCAATCATTGGACCCAACAACACAGACCCCAGTAGAGTCAGTTGGACTCCCCTGACCACTGATGACACTCTCAAGATAATGAAGATTAACCACTCAGGCTCACCCTCGGCCCCTGCCTGCACCATATCTTCAACAGAGCTGGCAACTCCATTGCCCCTGAACTCTGCCGCACCATTAACTGCTCCATCAACTCGGCCACATTCCCGGAAGGCTGGAAACACACAAAAATCAACCCCTTGCCGAAGAAACCCTCTGCCGACCCGAAGGACCTCAAGAATTTCAGCCCCATCTCTCTGCTCCCCTTTCCAGCCAAGATCATCTAGAACGCAATCAACGCCCAACTTTATGAGTTCATTGAGGGGAACCACATCCTGGACCACTTGCAATCCGGCTTCCGAAGTAATCACAGTACGGAGATCGCCCTAATCGCCACCACAGACTACGTCCACACCCTCCTCGACCAAGAGGGAACTGCAGCCCTCATCCTTCTGAACCTCTCAGCTGCCTTCTACACGTCTCCCACCACACCCTATGCGCAAGAATCCACAACGCCAGCATCCGCGAAAATGCCCTGAAATGGATCCATTCCTTCCTCACCAGCTGAACACAGAGAGTCAGGCTACCACCGTTCCTCTCGAAACCCACAGAAATCTGTTGCGGCGTGCTTCAGGGCTCCTCCCTGAGCCCCACTCTCTTCAACATCGACATGGCTCTACTCGCAGCCATCGTCAGGAAGCACGGACTCAACATTGTCTCCTACACCAACGACACCCAGCTGATCCTCTTCCTCACCAATGAACCCACAGTCGCCAAGAGAAACTTCCACGACCGGATGAAGGCGGTCACCACCTGGATGAAGGACAGCTGCCAAAAGTTAAACTCAGAGAAGACAGAATTCCTCATCTTGGGCTCCACAACCTTCTGATTTGAACGAATCTTGGTGGCCTGCAGATCTTGGACCTCCGCCCACACCCACAGACCACACAAGAAATCTTGGCATAATTTTGGACTCCTCGCTCACCATGAACTGCGAGATCAACGCCATCTCATCATCTTGATTCCACATGCTATGCATGCTCCAAAAGATCTTAAAGTGGATTCCAGCAGCAGACTCTACTACGGCAACGCACTCTATGCCAACATCAGCCAAAAACTCCTCAAGAAACTGCAAAGCATCGAGAATGGCTTTGCCAGACTCATCCTCAACATCCCCCGCCACATCACCACCCACCTGAGAGACCTCCACTGGTTCCCAGTCAACAAAAGGATCACCCTCAAGCTACTCACAAACACCTAAAAGCCCCTTGTTGTGAGGCTGCAGGCGTCGCCTGGGTCGTCGAGGAGGGTCCTTGGGCACTGGATTCCAGGTCACAATCACCAGGGGAATGTCCTCAGGGTCTTTTTCCACTCAGGCACAGGCCGGGCTCGGCAGGTGCAGAGTGTGCTGGATTCGCGGTTCCTGGCTGGCACAAGGGTTATTGCTGTTTGAGCAGAACCACTGCTCGTGGGAGGCCCATTCTTGGTAGAGTCACAAGGCAGTCAGGTCCTCCGGGGTTTTTGAGGTTGTGGACCACAGAAGGAGCTGGGGTTTTGCAGGAGCAGGTTCGAGGGTCGACAGGCCTGTAGGGTTGGGGCCAAGTCAATTGGCGTCGTCCTCTTCTTAGCAGCTGCACGGCAAGTCTTCTTGTTTCTTGATCTTCTTGCTTGTTTTGGTATCGGGATCTGAGAAAGGAAGGTTCAGGGTGCCCCTAAATACTACATTTAGGAGTGTTACAGGTAGGGGAAGGGCAGGGACCAATAGGACCCTGTCCTGGAGTGAGTACACCCTCTATCCTGCTCCTCTCCTGTGGGAGGGGGGCAGGAGCCTATCTCTGATTGGGCAGGGCTCCCCATCCTCAAGATGGCCGGAGCCCGGAGTTGTGCTTCTCCTCGCCTCTCCCACCTGAGGGGTGGAGTTGGCACAGGCTGGCATACCCCCTTTCCTCACGTAGGGTTTCCCGCCAGTCTTTCCGCCAGAGTGGGGGTCAGAACCGGTGGGGGCCAGTTGCTGAGTACAGCAAGTGGCTTGGAGAAGCTCACAAAGGCGGCATGCCTTTGAAGCTTCCACCTGCCCATCCTGGGGGAGGAGACCTAGCACCTCGCTCAGGATGTGCATTGTTGCAGGCCCAGGAGAGTGGGGAGCTCTCCACCCAGGGGTCCAGCAACATGTCTGCTGTGTGGCAGCCTAGGCAGCCTCTCAGACAAGACGTGGATTGTAGGTTAGGTTTCAGGGAGCATCTCTAAGATGCCCTCTGTAGTGCATTTTACATTAAATCCCACACTGGCATCAGTGTGGGTTCCATGTGCTGAGAAGTTTGATATCAAACTTGTCACTCTTCAGTGTAGCCATTATGGTGCTGTGGAGTTCGTAATGACAACCTCTCAGCACCATATACTCTTAATGGCAGCACTGCACTTACAGTCCCCAGGAATAGCCCTTGGTGCTGTAGGGGCACAGGGCTCATGCACCTGTGCCCACACCACTGGCATAGGGCACACAGCTAGAGGGGTGGCTGATGTATGCCAGGGCAGTGGGTTTGTGGGCATGGCACACATGGATGTGTGCCATGTCGACTCTTTGTTTAGTTCTGCACCAAGACACTCAGCCTGCAAAGGCAGTGTGTGTGTGTCATGGCACAGGGCTCTTAAGGGTGGCACAATAAGTGCTGCAGCCCTTAGGGGTCTTCTCTGGTCAAAATGCCCTGGGTACCTAGAGTACCATTTACCAGGGGCTGACATGTGGCCAGAGATGCCAATTGGGATTAGGTTTTAGTACAGTTTTTAGGGAATGAACACAGGCCCTGGGTACCTTATTGGCAGGGACCCAGGGCACACCAAGGAAAAGTGCATCAGGTATCAGGCAAAAAGTGTGTGTGTGGGGGGGGGGGGGGGGGGGGGGGGGTTACAGCAACAGAAACCCACTTCCTTACACACGAGACCTGCATACTTCAACCAACGCCCCTCATTCAACGCACCCACCAGAGACCTCTGCTCTACTCAAAAGGCCCTAGCCACCATCCCTCGAACCCGAAAGACCATGGCTGGGGAAGATCCTTTCTCTCCCCTCAAGGCAATAACAGTCACTGCCCCAATTCAGGAAGGACCTCAAGACGTGGCTCTTTGACTGAACCACAGTGCCTTGTGACAGATCTGAAGACATCCACCCCTCCTAACCCCTCCCCCAGTGCCTAGAGACCCTTACGGGTGAGTAGTGTTCACGCTCCCCCTTTACTTGGGACCAATAAGGCGTTTCCTTTCTATGCTGGATGGCAAGGGAAGCCAAATACTCTTTAAATTCCTGCTCCTGAAATTATGCCATTTGTGTGTTTTTAGCTCTTTGGGGAGGACAACCAGGGCTAACATCACCCAAACTGGTTTAACTATTGAAAACGCAGTCTGTGATATCAATTCAACCATCAGTAATTTGGCCTGGGAGTCAATTAGCACAGCTGAGAGATGGGCATCTTGGAAATTCCCAAAGTCCATACTAACTTTCACCCATGGCTTCAGGCTGGGTTCTTTTGTGATCACAGGGTCCTGAGGTTAGTCCCCACTGGTGATGGCACAAGAGTGGCAGTAGCGCACCTTCTCCTTTACTTGGGTATCCATCCCGCGTAACAACACCTTGTCTTGCAACCTCACCTTAGATTTCACCACTCCGTGGTGGCCTTGGTGGGCCAGAACGACCACTCGGGTCCATAGGCTTCATGGTACCACAATTTGCTTGTCTCGGAGCAACAAACCTTCTTCACTGGTACTCAATTCGCCCTTTTCTGGCGAGAGTTGATTTCTTGTCATCTGTTCTGGATGCACTAGGTATTTGGATCCGTACAGGACAGATGTCTCCAAACAGTCAATCGCAACCTACCAGTAGCTCATAGAAGCCTTCAGAGTAGCTCCCAGCCTTTAGTTAATATTTAACTGAGAAGTGTAATAAATGTTTAAATTTCCTTTTAAAGTTAAGTAAAGGCTTTGTTTATTTTACATTATCAGGCGGAAGATAGCAGAGCATGATAATGAGCAGTGCTCCACTCAGATTTATGACCCATCTGGGTCACAGAGATTCAGAACTGAAGCACTGAGGCATTTAACTCTTCAATGAAAGTTGTTCGCAACTCAATATTGGAGAGTGAGAAAAAAATGATCTCTGAATTCTTTTAAATGAGACAAAATTAAAATGACCAAATTAACTCTTCATTTAAACTTTTTCCCTTTTCAAAGTGGGACTCACTTGTTTAAAGGCATCTAGAACCTGGTGTCTGGCTGCGTCAAATCTCTTGTTAATTTTTGATATATAGTGACTTTGGTATGTGGAATATTGTCGCTAGTGCACTCTGGTTTGCAGTATTATGAAAGGATCCTAAACAATTCATTAGGATATTTAGCCTTGGAGGTTCGTTAGGATAAATTGTATATTTTTTGCTGATTGATTGATGATTTGTAGATCCTGTTGCATCGTTAGAAGTATGTGGAGGTGGAAGTGGAGGAGTGTGGCTCAATGGTTAGAGCGGCAGACCCTGATGCAGAGTTCTGGCCAGGGACCAGGGCTCGATTCCCGCCTTGGCGGGGTCTCGGGCTCAATTTCCACGGACCTGTTAATTCTCGCCTCGGTGCCTATTCTAATCAAGGGCCCCACGCTGCAACTCTGGGCAATAGCTTGCTTAGCCTCCACACCGGCCCCAACAGCGCTAAGGAGGCCTGGCTTCACCCTGGGGGTGCCCAGGAGTGGACACTTCACAGGGAAAGCCAGGAGGGGTTCCACAGCGGTATGAGTATCAGCGCCAGGAAGCCGTATAGGCGACACCGCAGGGTGACGTCTGGTGACAGTGCGCTCTATAAGTACCATGACATTTACATTTCCACTATTTTAGTTGCTTTATTTCTACCACAGGTGTTGTAAATATCAAATTTTTGTCTTAAGTTTATTTATCTCTTCATTGAGCCATGAGATTGCAAGAAAGGTGTACCCAGAGTAAAATGACCCAATGACAGCTCAGCACAGTTAGATGGACTGCATAATATTCCTACACTGTAAAATACTGTAGAGATGCAGTGATACGTGAAAAAGAAAAAACATTTTTATATAACTACAGTATACTTGGTTAAGTATTTTCTGAACAGGCAAAGTAACAGAAATTGCAGAGGTCAAATTACTGTCAAGTACAGAACAGTAAGACTGAATAAAACCTAAAAGAATATAAAAGGCATACAAAGAATCACATCTGTAAAAGGCCTAGTACTGGGATGGGAATGTCTCCTACATTTTGTCATGTTCCCCTACCATCATAGCCTCAGACTTATCTAGTATGTGCGTGTAGGCCTATGCCAGTACCATGAGATGAGTGAGGTCCAGTGATCGGGAGGGGAGCACCATGTATGCCTTCATTTTGACTGGTAGTGGGCCTCTGCCCATGTCATGCCTTTAGGATGTAGAGCAGTGGTGAGCACTGACAGTGTTTTGTGAATCAGTAGTTCTGACCAGACCTTTTTATCTGTTTCACTGGAGTAGAGGCCTTCTGGCCCACTCGTGTAAAGTTCTGCTTCTGTGTGCTAACCCAGATCATTGCGCTAACTTCACATACGTGTGTTATACGAGTGGCATTTTAATGCATAGAGTGTGTGTTGAAGTGAACCAGAGTAAAATGGAGCCCTGAAGGTTCAGTTTTGGAAGCCACTGGACTGTTCGTGTGCACAAGATGGAGATGAGGTTTTTTCCTCAGACAGTGGAAGTGTATTGCCGACATTCATGATGCTAGAGTGAGGAGACTTAGGGCCATATGTAGGAAGCCAAATTGCGATTGCAAACGCTGAAATTCGCAGAATTTCAGCGTTTGAGATTGCAAATTGAGATTGCAAATTGGGAATCGCAAATTAAGAATGTCTTCCCATTCATTCCTACGGGCCTCCTAGCCCATAGGAATGGATGGGAAGGTATTCCTTATTTGCGAATCTCAACTTGCGATTCGCAAATAAGGAATATGTAGGATTCGCAAAATATTTAGCAAATCCTACATACATTGCGTTTTACGATTCTCTAATTTCGATTCCCTAAAAATCGCAAATTGAGAGTAGCAAAATGCATTTTTCCGACATATGGCCCTTAGACACTGAAGTAGGGAAAGAGGGCTCCTCTCTTTGTGCATCTGTAGTGGGTACACTAAGCTGGAGACTACCCTTCTGTGAGAGGCATCACTCATCACAAAGGTTGTGCCTGGAGAACAGAGTGGAGAGGACAGATAAAAAGAGAACCAACCCAAACTGGTTCTGAAAGTGCAGAAAGAGAATCTATATATCCTTTTACTACCTGTATACAAGTGGGAGCCACTGACCCACTTGTTGTCCCAAAGAGAACCAACCCAAACTGGTTCTGAAAGTGCAGAAAGAGAATCTATATATCCTTTTACTACCTGTATACAAGTGGGAGCCACTGACCCACTTGTTGTCCCAATTCCAAGTTCTTTTCAATAAAGAGAGAGTACTCTGAGGACTACTACACAACCAGAACTGCTGTGTGCCTGACAGCTAGTTTTCCAGAGGAGAAGGTACTTTACCAGGAGTCTGGTCTTGCTGGAAGAAGCGGGAGGGAAAGGCGGACGTAGACTTCACCACTGCCATGAAGAAGTTTATGCTTGAGATGTAGTGTGTCACTAAGAAGTTTGTACCTGTGGTGAATTATTCCACTAAGAAGTTTGTGCCTGATGTAGAGTGCGCTGCTATTCAGAAGTGGTACCATCCAATCCCATAGGTGTGCTATGCCGCTGTAAAAGACCCAGCTGCAACTGCCCTCGTGTCGCTAAGAGGACGTCAGATGGCGGCTCACACTGTCATTCTGCTGCCACCCTCCCATATTCCCCTATGATTGATGGTCGTGCCTCCTACTGGCATGTCTTCTCCCAGAAGTGGTAGTGCATCGTGCTGCGGCTCCCCACAAGATGCTGGAAAACAGACTCTGAGACCTAAAATGTGGTGAGACTGTACAATAGCAGAGACTTGCTTGAGAACATAGTGCCGGCACTGCACCTCAGCCTTGATACATGCCCAAGGGATACTCAAACCTGAAGTGGAGGTTTACCTAGCGCTACCAAACGGGGGGAGGAAGGGATAGGTTAATGACAGAAACTTGAGAGAGTGGTGAGATGGGGCAGAATGCAAGATGTGGTACCCCACTTTGCTTTTACTTTGGTCTTCAAAAATCATTAACATGTTACTAGACCTGCAGGTCTAGAGGCTTTAATAATCTATGTGACCTAACTGTAATGCACTTGACCCATAAACTGTGCAGTTCATAAATTATAATTGTATGTAATCTAGGTTACAAATGTATTTTTTTGTTTGTCCCAGTCTTTCATTATCCTAATTTTGCTACAAAAGGGTTTGTTTGGGTAGAAATAAATTCTTATCAATAAAGTCAACCCTAACCACTGTGTTGTGTTTTGAATCCTGAGTATGTGCTTCCCTATTCTAAACACTCTTAAACATGTCTACCAGAATGCAACACATGTGAATTCTACAACTTGTAGTCCTCTTTGTCTTATGTAACATTTTCTTTATACTTATTTACAGATGTGTGATTCATTGTCTCTGTATGTGTTTGTGATGTAAAAGGCTCCACCACTTTACACTTGTATGAGAAGTGTTATAAAACAAATGAAATACATGTGAGAGAGGAGCTATGGGGAGATGGAAAAGTAACTTTCCTTCTGTAACGATGTATCTGGTAGAGACATAGTCTAGCAGCAGATTCCTTAACTTGTGAATTCTCCCCAGGCGTCAGACTGGATCTGGATATTTTTCAGCAGCACCTCTGCCCGCTGGGGGACGGCGGCATACAGCTCCCTGAGGAAGTCGATTCTGGTTGTGACGTCAATGGAGCCATATAAGTATCCTCCAGCGTGCGGATGTTAGTTTCTTTTGTGAAACCGTCCGCACAAGAACGCAGAGCCACTATATAAAATGGCGGTGGAGACACCATGCCAAAAATAAAAAATATTTGAAACAAGAATTACTAAGTCGCAATAAGTGGTATGTCAACACCAGCCAAGGACTTGAAGGAATCAATGAATGAATCAATCAGGGGGTTTGTAAAGCGAGCTGCTCACCTGTGAGGGTCTCAAGGCGCTGGGGCTGGGGGGAGGGGGGAGGGCAGCGGGGGGAGCAGCTCTGGATCAGTGAAGAGCCAGGTCTTGAGGTCCTTCCTGAACATGCGCAGGGTCGAAGAACGTCTGATGTTGAAAGGGAGCTTGTTCCAGGTCTTGACTGCGATGTAGGAGAAGGCTCTCCTGCCTGTTCTGTTTCTGCGGATGCAGGGACCTCTGCCAGGGCGAGGTCGGCAGAGCGGAGGTTCCTGCTTGGGTACGTGGAAGGATATTCTCTTGTTGAGGTATTTGGGTCTCATGTTGTTGAGGAATTTGTAGGCGCGGGTGAGGAGTTTGAAAGGGAACGTCTTTTCGAAGGGGAGCCAGTGGAGGTCTTGTATGTGATGGGTCATGTGTTCGTGACGCCGTGTCCCGAGGATGAGTCTGGCTTCTGCGTTCTGGATGTTTTGGAGTTTGTGTAGAAGGGTTCGGTTGATCCCGGCATAGAGTGCGTTGCCATAGTCCAGTCTGTTGGTTATGAGTGCATGAGTGACGGTCCTTCTGCAGTCGGGGGGGATCCACTTGAAGGTCTTGCGGAGGATGCGCAGGCAGTTGAAACTGGTGGAGGCAACGGCGTTGATCTGGCAGTTCATGGAGCGGGAGGAGTCGAGGATGATGCTGAGGTTTCTGTAGGGGTGGGTGGATTCTCGAGGGTGGCGGGCCACCAGGTGTTGTCCCAGGCCGAGGTGCAGGGTCTGAGGATGAGGACTTCGGTCTTCTCTGAGTTGAGTTTCAAACAGCTGTCCTTCATCCAGGCTGCCACGTTCTTCATTCCTTCCTGGAAACAGAGTCTGGTGTCTACGGGATTCTTTGTGAGCAAGAGGATGAGCTCGGAGTCGTCGGCGTAGGATACAATGCTGAACCCATGCTGTCTGACGATGTTGGCGAGGAGGGCCATGTAGATGATGAAGAGCGTGGGGCTGAGCGATGATCCTTGGGGTACTCCGCAGTTGATATCGGTGGGCTCGGAGAGGAAGTGAGGAGTTTGATCCTCTGGGTTCAGCCGGAGAGAAAGGTTTGGATCGAGTCAAGGGCGGCTCCTTGTATCCCTGCGTCATGAAGTCTGGCTGCGAGCGTGCAGTGTGAAATGGTGTAGAAGGCTGCGGAGAGGTCTAGAAGGAAGAGGGCCGCAGTGTGTCCCTGGTCGAGTAGCATGCGGATGTCATCAGTGGCTGAGAAGAGGGCGGTCTCGGTGCTATGGTTGCAGCGGAATCCAGACTGGGAGGCGTCCAGGATGGAGTTCTCTTTGATGAAGGCGGTCAGTTGGGCGTTTACGAGTCTCTCGGTGACTTTGGTCGTGAAGGGGAGGATAGAGATGGGCCGGTAGTTGTATAGGGATGTTGGGTCTGCCGTTGGTTTCTTGAGGAGGGGTTTAACCTCCGCCCGCTTCCAGTCATCTGCGAAGATGCTGGACAAGAAGGAGGCATTGATGGTCTGTCCTAGTTCGGGTGAGCTGGCGGTGGTGGCCCTGTGGAATATGCGCGGTGGGTAGGGGTCCGTGGGGGATCCTGAGCGGGTTTTTTTCATGGTCGCAGTGATGTGTTAGACGGTGGCTGGGTTACAGGTCATGACAGATGGCTTACCAGCGGCGAGTGGGGTGGTGTCCGGAGTTTGTTCGCTGAAGTTGTCATAGAGGACCTTGATCTTCAGGTTTCCACCTGAAGATCAAGAGAGAAAGAGAGCCAGAGAGAAGGACAATAAAGAAAGAAGAACGTAACATTCAAGATACAAAATCTTTTAAATAGCTTGGCATTCTAACATTCCTAGAAGAGATGTGTGGAGAACCAGAAACAGTACCAGCATCTTTACAAATTACAGATTGATCACCACATTCTTTTCCCCCTTTATACAAACATACTCTGTTTAAATTCCAAACACTATGGTCTTGAGGTCTGACAGCATTTTTTAACACCTTTATAACTCGTATGGGCTTGGAAAACTTGACCTTGGTACCAGGTTGCTTGATGACAACCAAATCACCAACCAAGACCTTGGTTTCTTTAGTGGATTTCTTAAAGTCAAAGTATGACTTTCCGGATAAGCATTTAGCTTCTTCTCTTTTGCCCCAGTCAGGGATGACTTTCTCAGATGAAGTAGGTGCTGAGCTTGTCGCAGAGTTCCTGGGAAGGTGTGATGTCAGTGGCTTCGCTGGGGGATGTTGTGTATTGCTGTATGACGTTGAACAGTTCCTTGGCGTTAGTCATCTTGGTATGGATCTTGTCTCTTATGAAGGTTCGTTTGGTGTCTCTTATGCATTGGTGGTATTCCTTCAGGGCGCTCCTGTGGTTGTTCCATGCTTCCGTGGTTTTCTGGTTTCACCAGGTTTTCTATAGGCGTCTGCAGGAGCTCCTGGCTTCTTGTAGTTCTGAGGTGAACCAGGCGCTTCAGAGGGCGTTGTTTGGCGGGGTGGCGGAGGGGTGCACGCTTGTCGCCGCAGCAGGAGAACCAGGGTGAAATTCTATAGCTGCGGAGTTGGTGTCGGTAGTGGTGCTGGGGGGGTCTTGGAGGAGGGTGGTGTTGATGTGTTCCTATGTGACCTTGCTCCAGTTTCTTCGTGGCGGGCACGGGGCAGGCTTAGGTGTGGTGGTGCTGCTGAAGGTGAAGTGGACGCAGTGGTGGTCAGTCCACGGGGGCTGGGTGGTGTGGCTGAAGCGGATGTTTGTTCCTCCCACGAAGATTGGGTAGAGGGTGTGTTCGGCTTTGTGGGTGGGTGTGTTGACCAGCTGCTTCAGACCAGGTTGTCAAGGAGAGTGGTGGAGTCGGGGTCGTCGATGTTGTCGAGGTGGAGGTTCAGGTCCCCAAGTAGGATGTAGTCCATGGAGGTGTTGGAGTAGGGTGCGGCGAGCTCGGTGATGGTAGTTGCGGAGTGGGTGCGGGGTCCCGGCGGTCTGTAGATGAGGGTGCCGTGTAGTGTGGTCCTGGGGCTTTTTTGGATCTGGAAGTAGAGGTGTTCTGTATTGGAGTGGGGATCGCTCATGCTGGATGTGTCCTCCTCCTGGGCGGTGGGGGCGGTCCTTCCTCTGGATCTTGTAGCCGTCAGGGATGACCGTGGCGATGTCGGGGCCAGAGGTGGCGTTGGTCCAGGTTTCAGTGAAGAAGGCGACGTCGGGCGAGAGGGTGTCGATCAGGTCCCATATCTCTGTGGCGTGTCGGTGCAGGGAGTGCACGTTGAGGAGAATGCATGTCAGTGTTTCAGCGGTGCATGCATCTTGTGGGCCGTCGGCTGTAGTGGTGGTTTGGACGATGGTGAAGGATCTGTGGCAGAGTCTGAACCAGAACAGTCCATGGGTGGTGTTGGGCGAGGATCTTTCGCAGTCAATGTGTCTTCTGGGGTTGAGTGCGTGGAGTGCGGCGGCGTTAGAATAGAGGGGTCCCAGGGATCCAGGGTTCCTGGCGCTGGCTGTGGTCGGGTCGCGGATGGGTGCAGACGGGCCAAATAAATCACCGAAGCAAAAGCTACATGCAACTCTGCGCACTTGTTTATAATCCAGCCTTGCAAAAGAAAACACCTCTCACTCTACCAGTCACTTCCAAATGGAAATTAATGGTATGGTAATACTAGACCAAGAAATATGAGGAAAGACTACGTGGTTTGTTAGGTCATACCACTACACGAAACAGTGATCACTGGAGTATAAAATCAGTATGGAAAAAAGGGAATAAACCCTACATCATATGTCATTTGCAGAGCGGGGAGGGTGGGCAGGGTGTTTAGGAATCTGCGGCTAGACTATGTCTCTACCAGATACATTGTTACAGAAGGTAAGTCAATTTTCCATATGATAGAGACATCTAGCCACAGATTCCTTAACTTGTGAATTAAATATCATAGTTATAACCACTCGGAGAGTCTGAAAACAAATCCTACGAAAGTTCTCAAAGAGAACCAACTTGCCAAAATTAACCACAGACCAGACATACGTAGGAATTAGATAAAAAAGAGCATTGCTCCTTATAAAAACCATGAAAATGACCAGAGGCAATGTAAATAAGAAACTACCCCGCAGGCACAGACAAACCAAAGCCTCAAGGTAAACAGGAACAAAACCCTGTCAGAATACATATAACATAAGTCAGACAATAGTATTCAATCCCCAACAGGTAAAACAAACTTAGACTAGAAGGACCAGCCAGTCTAACCTAAAAAGGGACCCGATACATGAAGAACAGACTATTTATTTGAAACGGAGCAAGGGCCATAGGTAAGTCAAGTGAAATCTCCTGTAGGCACAGCCAAATGTGATTCAGGAAAAGGAGAATAAACTTCATCCATACACAACCATCAGTCATACTAACAAGTACTTGACCCCAAGAATGAAGTGAAACCATGGATAGTAAGGTTGAAGGTGAAACAAACGCCAATCCAATGTAAGGCTCTCAATTGCAAGACAGTGAGAACTAGGGACTCACAACGAACCGCTGATCTAGAGGAAAATCAGTAGGAACAGGATGAACAGAGTGGAAGACGCCACATTAATTCATTGTTGTTGTTTTAAAAAAAAATTAAATAATGTTGTCTGCCACAGAAATGTACATAAAGTACCCTCTTAATCACAACTTAAGATAGATATTCATATTTTGTCATTTGTAACAACCACTAACGGAAAATACGGCACATGAGTCTGAGACCCCCAAACCTGGAATTTATAAACAAGATTATAGCGGAACATTGATAAAGAAGTATCCATGGATATGTCTGACAGAAAAAAATAAGAACCAGGAATGCCAAAATCAAGTGCTAGTCTTACATAAAGAAAATTACAGCCACAGTAAACTGTGAGTCTCACCTAGCATGTAAGCCTACAGAGGTGGAAAGGAAGAACAACAGTATATATACATATGCTGCAAGCTAGAAAAGACACATGTAAAATCCAGCACCAACTGTATCCCAATATAAAAGTAACAATTATACAGACATATATCTGCCATAAATATGTGTATCCACATATATACAAACACCTATGCAGATCTGCATATTCATTACCTGATTAATGTGTACATCAATATATGGAACCCATACATATAAGGACCAGTGAAGAAGACACTCACTGTCTCCTTACCAGAGAGAAGCAAAAATATTGCTACATATTCTGCACCCTTACAGAGAGCAGAATTAGTTCTAAAATATACAACCAGAAAACCTGCCTGTATATAATAGCAATACGCACTCCTAAAAGAGAAAAGAGTTGGAGCTCCACAACATGACATAGTAACAGAACACTGAAGGGAGACACCGAAAAGAGTTCTTCCTTCAAATGACTAGATGACTTTATCCCACCAGTAAATCAGATGAGGATCGCTCAAAGAAGGAAGAGAAAACCGCCACCTACAAAAAACTGTAATTAGCAGTACCTCCCAACCTAGCATTTTAAACATAACAGTGACAAATGTAACAGGTTCTCAAAGGAAGAAAACTAGAAAAGAGGTTACTTGTAAAAGAAAACCACCAAAATAAAACACAAACAACGTAGGAGTAAGAGATACCAAATATCCACCTAGATGGATACACCCTTTATCCTATGGAGGAGCATGGCAAACCTGCAGGAATAAGAATACCTTGATGCCATACAAACAGAAGGCATTAAGAATAAATAAGTCGCAATCTGCAACAATTTAAGAAAACACCCCGGATACAAACGGAGGAAAAACACTCCAAAATGAGGGAACTAAAAGCTGTGTACCATCACCTCTAAGGGATACAACGTGCTGAAATAAGGCAAGAGGTTACCGAAAGAAAACCGTGATCCAAGAAATGGAAATTCCAATGAAATAACAGGTCAGGTCCTGCACCAACAGAGGCCCACACTTAGTGAAAAGAAAAGGCAATAAGCCTATTGCAAATGCTTCTACAAGCAGGCAAAACAAGTATTCTATTTCACATGAGAAAGAAACCATAGATCTAAATCTCTTGAGTTAGAATCTCCCCAGCAGAGATAACCAAGAAACCTATCTACGGGTAGGAAAAAACCCATGTAGGGCCTCAATGAAAAACAACCTATTCTCAACAGCAAAAATTCCATTAGAAATAAGGCCTGCAAAGGCAGGACACCACATCTGGTGACATTGCACTGTATAAAGCATACAATAATGCAGTTTTGACCCAAATTATAAACTAAGAGGAGCCTTTTGCACAGAAACATCTTCCTTAAATTACAGCAAAAGTTAAAAGAAGGTAACAGGGCTAAAGGTTTGAGCCACCCTGACTGTCCCTAAACCTACGCAAAGTGGTATCTGCATGCGCACCAAACAAATGAACACCATCAAATGGCATGCCAATTAAAGCTGACTGGACTGCCTCTGACAATCCAGTAGAACGAAGCCAAGCTCGTCCGCTAACGCCACAGTAGATGCCATGGCTCGACCAATCGAATCAGTGGTGTATATATTCTACATCTAATGATTAACCAAGCCGCCTGTTGCCCATCCGAAATCAACTGATTTAGTTAGTTCCTATTAGCCTCTGGAAACAATAGCAATTACTGCCACGACGATTCCAATAAGGCGTGAGAAAAACACCCAAGGATGCAAGTTGTGTTAACGGAAAGTAACACTGCACTGGTGGAAGAGAATATACATTATCCATAAGAGTCTTGCTTTTGGGAATCTTTGTCAATTGGAGTATGAGGAAGACTATCCACGTCAGGGGAAGCTGAAGCGGCCTAAACCACAAAAATGTGGTTTGTCGTCGACGAAGAAGGCAAGCAGGATCATTGGAAGCAGGGTGGTGCTTCTGGGCAATAGTACAGTCCACAGGCCTCCAGTCTCAGGTCTAGCCCATGCTCCCAGTAAAATATCATGTAATGCCTCACAAAAGGGTAGCACTGGCTCAATCCCTGACTGACACAGATAAAGAACTTCAATGAGGGGGTCTGTAGATTTCTTCACTGAAAGCAGAGTCAAATGTAGAACATCAGCAACCCTTTGTTAACAAATCTGCCAAGGTAGAACTGGCTTCCAAAGTAAGGCCATTGGGAGATAGAAGGCCAGAAGCAGAAGCCGGGGCTGATTCTAACCCGTTTGCCTTGCCTAACTCAAAAATCCAGCTAACCACCATAGGAGGATCTGTAGGTACTGGATGCATGAAGAAAAAACCTTCTTCATTTCCTTCCACAAACTGTTCGTGTGAATCCACAGAACCATGAACTATTGCCTCTGTAAACGACGCAGATTGACTCCAACCTGGTGCCGTATCAATTTGGAATGAGAAAGTGAAAGGGTGTCGGACGGCGACGCCTTCAAAACAAGTTGAGAGGATGGCGACACCTCAAAACTCTCAGCGGGGTCGTGCACCAACTCTGGTTTTAATTATTTCGGCTCCATAAAAAAATGTCCAGAAGGAACAACCGCCATCGCTCCTGAGTCAGTCGGCGCCACAGTTGTGAACCCTGAAGGGATGTGCACCGGCGTCACTGTGTCCAAGGGTCTAACTGCAGCAGACGATGTAGTCACTGCACCCATCATCTCCTTGGGGCTCGGAGGCACTCTAGGGAAAGGTGGGGACCCAAATATGATATGAAGAGCATCATAATACTCTTTCATCTGGGCCCGAGTCGCCCCAGCTCCCGGACAGACAGGGAAGCACAGGATCGACTCTTGGTCAGAGTCTTCAGTACGAGGTCCTGAGGAGCAGCTTGAAACCACATCAGAGGGTGCTGTGATGAACCAGACGTAGAAACAACATGGTCGCGACCGTTGCTGATCGACCGCGGGTCAGTTTCACCACGACCTTAGGCTTGATGCGCATTCAATCATCCGGCCGGATGATTGAATGCGCATCGAGCCTAAGGTCGGATAATCGAATGCGCATCGAGCCTAAGGTCGCGGTGAAACTGACCCGCGGTCGATCAGCAAGAGGATGCGATCATACGACGCGTTCGTTTCTGTGAGGTTGCTGGTATGCAGCAGTAACGCAACCGGAAGGTCCTGGTATAAATTCCATTTGAAAACAATAATTTGGATCCCTAGCCCTGACGAAGTTGCTTCAAACTTATCATAGCAACGAAACATCTTGGCTAGTTTTTCTTAATTGTTGACTTGACACGAGTCAATTTTAACGTGGAAAGGCTTACAGCAAGGAATAAAGATTATGGTTGGCAAGTAAGCTTTACCAATTTTTACTGGTGAGAATTATCTCTTTGGTTCTCACGGGATCCTTGAACACATGCACGATTCCTGCACACATAGGAAGTATACTCACATTTAGGTTGTTACTTCTTAGTTCTGTTTTTTGTTTTCACTGGGTTGTGGACTTGTTGCACTACACATGCACATTTTCCCACTGGAAAGAAGGTAACTGATGATGAGAAGTGTGTCACTGGCGAGTGCCAGTCAGTGTTTTCCCCCCTTGGTGTTGCTACCGTGAGGTGCCTTCTTTCCTTCTCACAATTTTTTGTGATGAAAGGTGTGTGGATGGTGGTCTATTTCTTTCTTTTTAGAAATAGGATACACAGCGGCCTAATGACCAACTGATTTCATTGGTCTATATAAAATGATGTCGTAAATTGATTTGACACTTTTTGGACTGCTAATTGAAAAACTTTTTATAGTGTATCCCAGTAGGGACAGCTAATTGTTGATATTGATTCATTGAGAAACCCTTGCGAACACAAAAAAAATCTGCAAATTTGCGAAAGTTCGCGAATTGCGAATTCGTGAATACGCAAATTCGCAAAATTCGCCCATACTTACAATATAGCCTTAGGTCCTATAGTGCCAGCCCGCCTTCTGCCAATTTACGCCGCAAATTCTTCCAGGACATAAGTGCTCCCATATCCACCAAAACAAAGCTACCCAATGTGCCCTGTATTTTATCAATCAGGTCTTTTGGGAAGGTAAGGGGTATGCAATTAATAAGAAATGTCAACTTAGGCAGTAACACAATTTTAATTCGATTTACCCTTCCATATATTGTTAATGGGAGGTTCTTCCATCTAGTTAGTGATTTCTCGATATCATCTGCAACCCTCTCTATATTATGCTGGGGGATATCCTGCAATGAATTGACAAAGCTAATTCGCAAATACCTAATCTCTCTCTGGATACTCCCCTTCCAATCTGGGATAGCCCAACATATAATCCTGGTTATCTCCTTATTCACTGAATATCCTGAAAAGGCCCCGTATTCTTCCGCTAACAGCTCTACCCTTGGAATTGTAACGGCTGGTTCTGCTGTATAGATTATGAGGTCATCCGCAGATAGGGCGATTTTCTTTTCAAATGCTCCTGTACAGAAAGCCATAACCTGTTCATCTCGATGAACCATCTGGGAAAATGGTTCAATATATATATTGAACAGTAAAGGGGAAATGGGACAACCCTGTCTCATCGCTCTAAGGATCATAAAACTCCTAGTAAGAGCACAATTAAGGAAAATACTAGCTGTGAAGCAATGGTATAGGGCTTTTAGTGTAGTTATAAAATAAATCCCAAACCCCATGATCTCCATTACTGCCCATAAATACTCCCAGCAAACGCGATTAAAAGCCTTGGCGGCGTCCAATGTGACTGCCGCAAAGGGGACTGACCTTGATGTAGCTATGTTGATGCACCCTATTAGCTGCTGGGTCAATTTGTGCATTTTGTCTCCCAGAAATAAACCCTGTTGGTCTTCATGTATAAGCTGAGTAGGAACTCTGGACAACCTCCATGCTAAAATCCTGACAAAGATCTTATAATCTGCATTTAGCAGGGATATAGGCCGAAACGATTCTGCTTTTGCTGGGTCCTTGGCAGGTTTTAATATCAGGACTATAGAGGCCTCCCTCCACGATTCTGGGACCTGCGCCTCATCCATATTTATCATATTAAACAGACTTTCCCAATCAGGCAATACTTCCTCTATTACCATTTTATAAACTTCTGAGGGAACAGCAACTAATCCTGCAGCCTTCCCATTCTTAGATCGTTTAATTGCTCCCCTGATCTCTTCTTGCGTTATTGTGGCTTCCATCATTTCCCCGTTCCTCATTCATTACAGGGAGGCCAAGCGAGTTAAGCCAGCTTCTTAACTTTTGGGGATCAGGAACGGTATCTTCCTTGTAGAGCTGCGAAAAAAAGTGCCACTATATGTTAGGCATAATTTCCCAACTGTCCCGCTTCTCCCCTGATTTACTCCTCAACTCCTTTATCTCGTTTCTAGATCTTTCTACTCTGGCTTTCCAGGCTAACAATGCTCCTGCTTTCTCTCCATACTCGAATTCCTACATATTCGCTGCCAGCCATCTTGCCTTATACTTTAGTTCTAGCCTGATTTTAAATTTTACTTCGACCTCTTCTAACCTCCTTTCCATCCTCTCCTTTTCCTCCCCCGCACTTATGGTATGCAAAGCCTCCTCGAGAATCCCAACTTCCTTTTCCATGTTCATTAGTTCTGCCCTATCTTCTCGATTTTTTGCACAGGTATGGATTTTCAGGTCCGCTCGCATATTTGCCTTAAAGGCATCCCATACTATTCCTGGGGAGGCAGTATATTTATTATTAACAAAGTATTCCGCTGCCGCTTTTTTCAAAGTTGTCTCAACCCCCCCTTCTAAAAGCAGGGCACGCTCTAGGGTCCATCTCTTAGGAGGCTGCGGTCCCAAAGCTTGCAAGGTTATCATATCATCTGAATGGTCCGAAATATGAGCTGGGAGATGCTCAATCTTTTTAATATTGGTTGCAAGGCGTCTATTGACTAAAAAATAATCTAATCTAGAAAAGCTATGGTTCTTTTTGCTATAATACGTATACCCCCTCATCTTCCCTCTCAAGTGTCTCCACACATCTTATAAATCAAGATCCTGAATCATACTTTACAACAAATTCCTCATTCTGGGGACATAAGCACTCTTCCTCCTCGTTGAGCGGTCCAATACAGGATCCATCAGTACATAAACGTCCCCATCCACGATTGCCGGAGCTGAAATTTCCGCCAGCCTCAATTCTAAATCTATGATATACTGTGGCTCATCCTCGTTAGGTCCATAAAACACAACACACTTAAAATCACTATCCGACTATTTTAAATGGGCTAAAGCCCATCTACCCGAACTATCCGTGCTCGATGCCTTGAGTTCTATCCCGCTTCCACTCCAAATTAGGATTACGACTCCCTTACAACATTGTGCCTGATCACAAGCGATGAAATTTTGGAAGCATCCGCACCTACCAAACAGCTCCTCGCTTTCATTTGCTAATAAATGTGTCTCCTGTAAAATCATAATTTGTGCATGTCTATTTTTTAAATATTCCATCACTTTCCTCTGTCAAGGTTTAGACCTGAGACTATTTGCATTCAATGTGAGAATATCAATACTCAGAATTTTAGCCATGATGCTTCCTAAAATATTCTATTCCTTGCTTCGTTACTGCATTGTTGAATTTCCCTGCATAAAAGGTTCTGAGGACTTTTTTAGTTTTTTTTTATCCCACTGCTCCCCTTTCTGAAAACTGATTTACCTTGTGGGTTGGGGTGAATCTGCCAACTCTCTGCTGTGTTACTGTAGATTTTTCTAAGCTCGAGTACAATCCACACCTCCTCCATTCTTCCTGTGCTGTTGTTGTTTACTTAGCAATGGGGACCTATGCGGACTGTCTTACTCGAATTCACAAACTTTCCTTTACCATTTCAATCCTGAGACCTTCAATTCAGGAGGCTGGAAAACCCAGACACAAAGAAAGGATGGACTTCCCTGGGATTGAGGGAAGTGTTTGAACTTTGAAAAGGGCAGCCTCAGGTTCACTTTGCCTTACCGGTTTGGTCTCCAGGAGGAACAGTGCCGCTGGCCCCACTAAGCCGGTACTTTATATATCTTTGACTTTCGCAGACTTTCTCCACTAGTGAAAGCATGTTGCCAGTATTCTGGGTTGCTGTTCTCCTTCTAATAATAATGAGTGCAGTTTCACTCTGGTTCCAGGAAGATTGTCCCAGGCCTCCCCAGTGGATGTTGCTACACGCAGCCAGTCTTTTTCTTGCTGTAGATAGTTTCTGCTTTAATGTTCAAGAGCAGCTTCATAGATTGAACATTGTTTCATAGATTCAGTAAACTTCTGAAGGGTAAGTCATGGTGGTAACATTCAATTAAAATTATATATTTGAAAAAACAAAAACACAAATATATTTTTTGATGTTCCTGGCATCCGCTACCATGTCTTTGCTGGCACTGCTATATTGGTAGAAACGCGTGCAGTATCTTATGTGGCCAAGAGAGGTCCCAATGGACACCTAGTGACAGCCTGAGGTACTGCACTACTTTCCCTGCTTCGTGCACATTAGAACAGTAAATGTTCCTGTACCCACAATAATATGCTGAATAGGTAAATACATATAAGGTACCAAAGGCAGGACCGATTGCATTGCAAATGCTTGTTTAGCCACTTACCGTCCAGTATTTCTTGGTATAATGTCTGGGTCTGCAGCTGGGAGGTGCTCACATTGCACTTCTGGTAACATGCCATCACATTCTTGCCCAGCCTCTTCAGATGCCACCTCAGCATGGTTCCCCTGTTCAAAGACAAAACAGAGCAGGTCACATTACTAGAGGGACACTAGTCGAGGATGCCTGTGTCACCTCCGACCATGTCCCAAAAGAGGCCCTGGCACAATGAAGGGGGCTGCTTACACTCCCATGGCTATTCCAAAAGTGTGCCTGTGCCAACACAGGAACATGGGAAACCTTGCTTTAGATCAGATGGAGGTACCTAAAAATCTAGAGCCACATTGGCACAGGGGAAATCTCCTAAAATTAAATAAGCCTAGGAGCACGGAACCCTTTCCCAAAACAGGGCATAAACCAATGCAAGGAGACCCAAACACTCTCAACATTGGACTTAGACCAATGCAGGGAGACAACAACTCTGGAAGGTTTGAGAAGGATGTTTGAGAGTTCATAGTAGTCAGAAAGGTTTGGGATGAGTCAAAGGTTTAACCCCTTGCATGCTTCGGACGGCCCCTCTGCCATCATACGTCACGGTGGTCATGTGCGGAGGACGGCCGGGGCCGTCCGAATCCCGCCCACTATTTAAAACGGCCACAGAGCGCGAAAATCCGTGCAGCATGCAAGGGGTTAAAGGAGAATTTTTTCTATTAAAAAAATTACATTAATTTATACATAAGAATATGAACATGACACTTGGTATTGTTGTATTAGCTGGAGAAACCCTGTCTTATAAATACCCATTTGTGCACATAAACAGTAATATTTACATGGTCTGCAGTGTGAAATTATCTTGTGGAGAGGTATGCAAATGTTTTCATGAAATGTTCTAGGATTTTAGTAGCAGGCATGACCTCTTTTATATATGCACCTGTATGTACATAGCAACAGCAATTATGACATTGTCTGATATACACATTTCTTGTGTTGTAATATACTTTTTTCTCTTTACATGAATTTATCTGCTTATAACAGAAAGCATAGTTCAATGTACAATGGTACACACACATACATATATAAAAACATATATACACCCACAAAGAGGTGCTGCCCTCATCATCCTTAGCTCTTTTTTATCACATAGAGAGCAGGCTGTTGCCACTGGGGAATTCTTATCTGATTTTTTTCTTCCATGTGGGGGGTGCCACAGGGTTCATCTTTATCCCGCCCACACACTTCAACATCTATGCTACCCCTCGATTGAAACTTATTAGATTGCACAGTTTCTTAGTAGTTTCGTACATAGATGACACACAGATATTGGTGTCAAATCAAATCAAGCTTTATTCGGTACATACAAAATGTCCATGAAAGCATACTATAATATAAGATAAAAGTACATTTGTATACAATTGTTTCAAGAATTATTTTTTTGTGTTTAAAAATAAAGGCCCTAGCCTCTTATACAATACAAGGAAATCTTCTATCAAATACAATTTAATCTATTTCATAATTCAGATTTTCCAGATGTACAAGATCCTTCCATTGTTTAATGGCCACTAATATAAAACAAATTACTGCATTACAGATTAATACGTTCTCCAATTTTCGAATATAATTAAAAGCAGCTTTGAAGGAATACAGACTATTTACTCTAAAAATAGGATGAAAAAAAGTTTTTCTAATACCTTTATAAAAATTACAGAAAAGTAAAAGGTGAAGGGTACTCTGTAAAGACCTACCATCACATGGGTGTTTTGGTAAGTTAGCGCACCACTTACCACTCTTGGGGAATGCAAAAAGGTATTGGAGCGTATTCATCCATAATCTAGTTAAGTAGAACCTGTGCTGAACGTCAGTTATAAAAATAAGATATGGCTGAATACCCGTTGATATTGGCCCTTCAAGATAAAAAGATATGCTTGGTTTAGCGCTCGAGGCAGCATCCCTTAACAAAGCCCTGATATTGAGGAGCCTCTTTTTTAGTTTAGTTTTAGAGGTTTTTTTATATCTTCAGGGCTCTTCAAATTTACAGCCAAATTACATTTGTTTTAAAGACCGCAAATATAGCTTAGCCATGTTATTTTCTTACAGTGGTCTTGGGACAGACAATCCAAAATAATATCCCTCGTAAAATGTGTCTCTTCCTTAGTCCAAAACAAGGCCACAGAGTTAAGGGGGCTAAGCTAATCAGATCATGAATATATAATGTATCAGTCTCCCTATGTAATATGATAGTGGCTGAAGAGGCCGGTAAGGCTAACAATCTTCTTAAAAAATTATTTTCCAGGGTTTGTAACGGGGAGGTATCTGCCGAGCCCCAAAGGGCTCCCCCGTAGCAACTCCCGGTAATGCACTTTGCCCCATATAATGTTAGGTTTTCCCACACTGGTTTTGTACCGATTTTTTGGGAAAATCTAAAAATGGCCTCGACCGATTTCCCGAATTTCAATTTACATAAATTTATGTGCAAGTTCCATGTACCCTTGCTGTTAAAAAGAATCCCCAAATACAAAAAAGAAAAAGTCCTCTATTAGTATGCCATCAATGTAATGTGATTTATTCTTAGTATTCCTTTTCCCACATGACATAACTAAGGTTTTACTCAAATTAATTTTTAGGTGCTTTTCCATCATAAAATTTGTAAAATTATCCATCAATAATTGTAGGCCGTTTGCTGTCCTAGAAATTAGGACAGCGTCATCGGCATACAATAATAGTGGGATGACCCACTTACCGACCTTAGGGGCATCTACTCTTAAGTTCTGTAGTAATGAGTCAATCCCATTGATGTAAAGTGAGAATAGAAGAGGCGCAAGAGTGCAGCCCTGTCTTATCCCACGTGTGATACTAAAGAGCTTAGTGCATTCCCCAAAGTGTATCTTCGAGGTCAAACATGCATAGATTTGTGATAAAAAACAAATAATATCCTGTGGGTCATCCCTTCAAGTGTTGAATGATTTACCAAATCAAAGGCGCTTGACAAATCTACAAAGCAAAGATGAAGGGAGCCATCCCTTGCAAGGGTATATTTTCCTATTAGCAGCTCAAGGTTCAGACACTGCTCAATCGTTCCGATGCCCCTTCTGAAACCATACTGCACTACAGATAAGATGTCTTTTACTTTTACCCAGTGTTCCAGTCTGGCCAACACCATTCTGCCCATTATCTTAGACATTGAATCGAGGAGAGATATTGGGCGGTAACAACCCGCGCTGCTCCTATCACCCTTTTTTAAAATGGGGACTATCACACTCGCAGCCCAGGTTGCAGGTATCTCCCCATTAATTGTAGCATTAAAAAATTTGTGTAGGATGGGCACCCAAAAATCCATAATAAATTTAAAAACATCGATTGGGACCCCGTCTGGGCCTGCAGCTTTCCCATTAGCACTATTCATAAGAGCTGTTTCGATCTCCTCATAACTTATACTTTCTAGTTTGATATAGTTTAATGCGATAGTACTATTTTTCTCAACTGTTGTAGTGCACTGGTGTGTTGCATTAAAAATTGCTTCAAAATGGGTTATCCACTCTTCCGGAGTCACTACTGTATCAACTTTAACAGACTGGACATCCTTAAAGAGTGGCTGATCCAAGGTTTTCAAAAAAAGTGTTGAGTCTTTGGTCTCGGCAGCTTCAATCAAATTATTCCACGCGTTATCTCTAATCTCCATTTTCCTTTGATCAAAAGCTTGTTTGTATAGTTTCCTCAGAGCACTATTATCTTCCCTATTCCGGGGAGAAGCTTTTAAAGCTAACTTTAAATCCCTGTTTGCATTTCAAATCATCGGCAAGTGCAGCCGAGATATTTAAAAAGGCCATAACTATGTCAGTGCTACTTGAAGAGTTATCTAAACAGGTTACCATAGGATGCTTATTTTTTTGGACTATCCTTTCTGAAAAAACATTTGGATCAACTCCCGCCCATTTAATAGAAGTCCCATCTTCACCCTGTATCTTGACATCAGCGGCATAGATACACGGTTCGGCTATTTTAAAAAGTGGAGATTTCAATGTTAACACCAAAGGGTGATGTTCACTTAGTAAGCTGGGGTGTACACTACATTTATATACAAGATGCCTACAATTCCGTGAAATAATAAAGTGATCAATACATGAGGATGTCCTAGCTCCCTCAAATGTATAGGTAATGCACCTTCCTTCTTGGACGCTCTCATGTGCGTCCTTCTCCGTTATTTCCAAGTAATACTTGCACATAACATAATTTATAATTTCCCCATAATAATTATGTAGGGAATGTGAAGGGTTATCACCTATTTCATCCTCGTAACCGCATTGAATCCCTGATATAAGTTTACAGAGTTCTATATTGAAGTCTCCTGCCCAAATTAAAATACAATCGGTCCCTGCACTCTTTGTAGGATTGATCAACTCTTCATCTAATAGTGCAATGATCTCATGTCTCGAACCATTAAAATATTTTTATAAAAATGAATCACTATAATATTCCTTTAACTGAAAAAAGTAAAAACTGAAAATGTTGTGCTTTAATATATGTTTTTCTTTAATATCAAGGTAGAGGATACTGATGTTAATACTGCCAAACCTCCACTTGCTCTACCTGCCCTTGAAGGAATTGCATTGGTGGAGATTGTCTTAAACCCATTAATGAAAAAAAGTTCTGTAAGCCATGTTTCTTGTATTAATACCAGGTCACACTTTTGTATACTTTTGAGCCAAGAGATGTCACAAACTTTACTCCTCACCCCTGCAACATTCCATGTCATGATATGTAGTGATTCCTGCAGTGTCTAGCTCTGAGAGTTAAAGTCAGCCACACTAATAGGCGGGGTAATTTCATTTCTAAAACCTTGCGTCTCAGTTTCTGCGAAAGTTGCATTTTCACAAGTATTGCTGGTGATGTTAACAATCCCTTCAAGCATTTGTGCCTGGTCGGTATTGACTGTTTCTTTCGAGATAATAACATGGGCTCTTACAACATTAACATCTTGTACAACGGCTTTTTGGCATACATTATTTTGTTCTAGTCAGTCCACCTCACTGCACCTCGTAAGTGGTTCAAACCTATTTGGCATAGATGGTATCATATAATGTGCTTGATTACTGGTGCTAGCTTGGGCTCGACCGAAGGGTGAATCTATTCTGTAAAAATATCCCAGGGGTAAGGCGACAATATTTTCTTCTTTATGATTAAATTGCCGGTCCTGGTTGGCTGTGACCTCTTCTAATAATGAGCCCACCACACAGGGCCGACGAAAATTTACAATTACACAATCCCCCTCACACGTTTTTACAGATTTGCCTCCCAGTTAACTCTTCTACCATGATGATTTCATGTGAAAGACACCCAATACTACAAGTCGTATTCACGGTAAACCAATGAATCACCCTATTTTTCAAGGAGTCCCAAGTTTCAATAGAGTTTTCAGACATTTAGGTACATTTTTTAGGACAATCACATATGGAGTAGCCTCTGGGGGTAAATTTAAAGTGACGTCCCGTTGCCTTCCAATTTGGTCATGGCCTTCGTTCTTTCTGTTACCATTCCCTATAGCACCCCCAGGATTTTGTGTGGGTAAAACATGTATTCCCTTCCCATATGTATCGATAGGTGGCATGGCAGTAACCCTTTCTTGATTATTCATACTGTTCGTATTTTTTTGACCAACATATGCATCACTCCTATTATATAATTTTATATTCTGTGGTGTGTTTGATACAGGAGGCACCTGAAGGGCAGTAACCAATTCAATAACTTTGCACAGTTTTTATTTCAGTCAAGACCCGCCTCTCGATGGTATTAATCTTTCCATGCAATTTTTTAAAAAGAATGTCTATAGCATGTTTATCGTTATATGAAACTACGGGCTTTAATACTTGTCCGGTGACCGCTGTTTTTGTAGATTTTCCCTTTATAGGTCTCGGCATCGAGACCTAGTCGCCGAGTTCGCTCTCAAAGGAGACAGAGCGGTGCACGAGCCGACCAGGGTCTGTGGACGCGCACGCACACACACAGGCACACACACACACGCGCAGACACACACACACGCAGACACACACTCTTACACGCGCAGACAGACACACAGACACATACACGCGCAGACACACACACACACGTGCCAAGCCCCCCAAGCCCCACTTACCGCATCTGCCACCACTCCTGACTTCTGCTGCCACCGCTCCTCTGGGCCATCCACTCCGTGGGTGCGGCCTTCTCGCAAAGACGGAAGTCCCGTCCCACGACAGCCGTGAGCGTACACATCCCGAAACCGGAAGTTCGGGAGCGTGCACGGTCACGGCTTGTTTGATTGGCTTTTATTTCTGTGTTTCAGCCACTGCTACTTGTGCTCTGACAGGTACCATCTGATAATTAATAGGCGCGATCCCCTCGGAAGTGCGTCCGTGGTAGGCGGGCACTTCCTGCGCGTGCCATGGGCAGGGGACAAGTCAGGGTCTGCAGTTTACACAGGGCAAGATTTATCTAACGGAATCTGCAAACTCTTGGAGCAAGAGATTCATCTGAGAATTAATGAGCGCGCTTGCTTCTTGTTTAAAGTCTAACTCTCGGAGGGGGCAGAGAGTCCGCGGGCGGGATTTAAACCCCTGCAGCCGAAGGCGGCCCTTGCTTCCAGAAGCCGTGAACCCCGGCCATGCCACACTGCGTGTTGAAACCTCTGGCTTGCCCAACCCCTGCGGTGTGCCCTGCAGCGGCCCGTTCCAGCACTATTTACCATTTTAGAAGCCTTCGTCTCCGGGCGCCTCAGATCTTCCGAGACTTTAGATGTGTGTCGGCGTGGGATGGAGGCAGCGGCTTTGGGCTGAGAGGGTGACCTCGGCGGGCTGAGGGGGTGACCTCGGCGGGTGCGGACTGCTCCGAAGGCCACGGCCGACTTCACCCCCGGTGCCTGGGCGTGTGAGAGCAGAGCGGGCCGATGGGAGGCTGTAAGTATGGCTGGCACCTCGCAGCACTGTGTGTCCGTCACTAGGCTGCTGACATGCTTGTGCTCACAGAGGACTTGTGTGCTCGGTGGTGCTGTGTGCTACTGCATCGAAAGGTTTGGTTTGTTTGTTTTTCAATAGGAACTCATATTATAAATGTAGTAAGTTATTTTTCTGTAATGTAAATGCCGATATTTGTTTCTCGGTTGGCTTTACAAACAACAAATCATTGTGCCAAAAACGAGGAAGTGTGGGAACAGGAGGGGAGGTCAGTAAAATGCAAACGTCGTCTTGAAATATGTTTGGTAAAGCCTGGTGTGTGCTGTGGTGATTCTACACATGTTTCCCTGGAGTGATGGGGCCACCAGAAGCAGAGGGCGTGGTTTAAGTCATGTCGTGGTAATATTATCCGTTGATTTGAAGCATTAGAAAACAAGCATTGGAAATGCAATAGGTCTCAGATTTATTCGAGTTTGAGCTAATGGCATTGTAAATGGCAACGTCTTTTAGCCATGTGTTATGGAGTGTATGCATGTGGTGTGTAGTGGAATTATGTGGGTTGGATTGGAATTGTAGCAATAGTGGCATGCTGCGCTTTAGATGAATATGTTTAAAAGTAAAGTGCACCATACTGCGATTGCTACAATAGTTAATTGTGGATCCGTTAACAATTGATGTGTGCACTGATCGCTGGCGGTGTGTGTGCCTGGTGGAAGCATGCACTGCCGGCTGGAGGTGTGTGTGCCTGTTGGAAGCGTGCACTGACGGCTGGTGGTGTGTGTACCTGGTAAAAGCGTGCACTGGTGGCTGGTGGTGTGTGTGTCTAGTTAAAGTGTGCACTGACGGCTGGTGGTGTGTGTGCCTGGTGAAAGCGTGCACTGACGGCTGGTGGTGTGTGTGTGCCTGGTGAAAGCGTGCACTGACGTCTGGTGGTGTGTGCCTGGTGGAAGCCTGCACAGATGACTTATGGTGTCTGTGTCTGGTGAAAGTTTGCACTGACGGTGTGGTTGTGTGTGTGTGTGTGCTTGCATGTGTGGTTGTGTGTGGTGGTGAGTGTGTGTACTGGTGGTGAGGACTGCATAATTTCAGTGGAGTTGTGTGTGGTGGTGGGTGTGTGGTGGTGAGTGTGTGTACTGGTGGTGAGGACTGCATAATTTCAGTGGAGGTGTGTGTGTGTGTGCGTGTGTGTGTGTGTGTGTGTGTGTGTGTGTGTGTGTGTGTGTGTGTGTGTGTGTGAATGTGTGTGTGTGTGTGTGTCAAAAGTCCTGACCCTCCAAATCCGAGAAGGGATTACTCACAGGCACAGCCCACTACAGAATTCTCTTCAAAAAGCTATGCAAGCTGAAGTGGCATCCCTCTACAAATCTCCTACTTGTTTTTTATAAATAATAGCAACACCACCCCCTCTCCCCTCTCCCCTCCGGGCAATCAGCTCTAGAAAACGTATAGCCCACTGGTGTGGCAAAAGTTACAATCGGATCTGAAGAGGTATCCAGCCAGGTTTCAGTCAAAAATAGCAGGTCAAGTGAGTTGTCCTCTAGAAGGTCGAAGACATCTGCATGATGTTTCCTAAGAGAACGAGCATTAATCATGGCTGTCCGAATAGGAGGCGCCCTAGACAGCTGGCCAGGGGGATTACCGTTGTTATCTACAGGAGCAAGCCCCAGGCACAGCTTAAACCCGCAGGATTGACAAGCATGTTTTGGTACTCCAGCCATATCCCAGCTCCCAGAATGGCAATGAGCAGTAGAGTGATGAGCCCATAAAGCGGCCGCAGTATAACTCCGTCTAATATCAAGGGACTCACAGGCAGCATGGCTGGCGCTGTCCGCTTCCGGGATGCTGACAAGCGCAGACAGGCTTGCCTTAGGCGCGCCAGCTGCACGCGTCCACGCAGTGCGCCTTGAAAAAGCCCTGTGTGCCTGAAGAACTAGAAAGCCAACTCCCTAAGATGGTGGTTCTTCGCGGCACCACAGGTGACGAGGAAGTGTGCAACAGCAGCAGCAGCTTCTATTCAAATTGGCCAGGAGCAAGGTAAAATGTGTGCAAACAAACTTTTAAAATGCGGGTATGAGGACAGAAGGTTAAAAAATCCGTGCAAACTCCACACCATAGCAGTATTCAGGTCAATAAAGTGCATAATGGAGAGCGGAGAACCCATAAGCCGCTCACCTCCGCGCAGCGCGCATTGAAATAGCCCTGTGTGCCTGAAGAACGAGAAAGCCAACTCCCCCAGATGGCACTTCTTCGTGGCACCACGGGTGACAAGGAAGTGTGCAACATCAGCAACAGTTTCCATTCAAATCGTCCAGGAGCAAAGTAAAATATGTCCAAACACGCTTTAAAATTTTTTAAATGCGGGTATGAGGACAGAAGGTTAAAAGAAAGTGCAAACTCCACACAATAGCAGCATTCAGTTCAACAAAGTGCGTAATGGAGAGCAGAGAACCCCAAAGGCGTTGACACTGGACTATTGGTTGCCCAGTATTGCGGTAACAAGGTACCCCTTCCTGGGTTGATAACTCATCCACAAGACTACTTGGTTAAACAAATTTGGTTGTAACTTTGTGATTTGGGACATGGTCTTGGTGCTGCACGATGGGGGTTGGCAGCGGATTGAAGATTTTGGGTTACCAACTTGCCCCAGCAGGCTACTCAACTGTTGTGTCCCTGTGCTGCGAAAAGGAGTCTAGCTCACTGACCCTTGGAGTCTCTTGACTTTGGCTGGGCTCTAGAGACAACTTCTCCTCCAGCAGGACACAGCAGTCACCGTTCCTCTCCTTGGCTAGCAACCAGGTTCAGAAAGTGCAGTCCACGCCAGTGTAGCCTCTTTTTGCTGGTTCCACGGAGCAGCAGGACAGTCCTTCTTCAAGTCCAGTCAAGATCTGAGTTTGGGTCCCAGGTGTGCCCCAGTTATTCTCAGAAAAGGCTCCCAGGGCAGGATGCGGTTGGTAACCAGTGGGCTACTATTTTCCCTCCCACCTGATGACCACTCCCTGCGAAGTGTGGCATCTGGGCCTCCCAGGATGCATGATTCTTCCCATTTCCAATATGGCAGGACTCTACCGGCGTGTGACGCTCCTTAGTCCAACCCAGAGGTGTGGCTACCAAAGGAGCTAAACACTCCTGGAAAACTGATTTAGCAACTGGTTTCCTCTCTCCTGTCCCAAGTGCCAGCCTGTCTGCCTGAATAGTGGAACAATTCCTCTTCCAAGTATTACCCATTTTCCCATTTGCTTCTCCTTTTGAGCTTGCCTTTTGGGCCAACACCTTTGTGGCTTCCTGCAGGAGGGAGATGACACCAGCTTCCAAAGTTGGCCTCTATTGTATTCTTTCCTAGGAGGTGTTAGGAAATCTCCCCAGGAGGGCAGATGGATGTCTCAGCAACAGGACTCTGTGTGCAGCCAGTATGGACACATGGAACTAAAGACAACATAGTGACAAATTTGCTAAAGTTGCACACTGCAGCTTGTTACATTAATTGTACACAGAAAATAAAATTAGGCTTAATGTAAAAAGTTGTTTGATACCTTGGAGGGCCCACTTTGGTTGCACTGTTCCAGAGTTAGTTGGGCCAGCAGCTAAAACTGCTTTTCCAGCCTGCAAATGGCAGGCTGTGGGCCTAGTTTTACTTGGGTCAGAACCAGGATGACACAACTAGTGCTACAGGCCCAGGAGTGACCCTCTAACTAACATGCCCTGGGTACATTAGGTACCATTTACTACAAACAAGTTAGTCTACCCAATTGGGTACAAGTGAATTCGACATACCAGTTTGAGGCTAAAGGCACAGGCACTGAGGCCTTGTTAGCAGGCCTCAGTGTACTCTCAGAGTCGACAATCCAGCAGCACCAATACAAATACTTGGGGGTGACCATACAAAAGGAGGCATTTCCTGACAAGTCACGGGAAGGCCAAGTAACGACCACCGCTTACAAAATAATTCCATCTTCATATACAAGAAGAGAGGGACAACTCCTGCTTTCAGCCATCTAGTGGCTCATCCACAAAAACATCACTTCAGCATTGTGCCAACCGCAAATGATAACCTGCCAATGACATGAATGGCTTTCCAACTGAAGGCCCTCACATGGAGGACGGAAACGGGTCTGCAGGCAGAAACTAACCAAAAGGACAGAAGCACAAATAGTGGTAAGAGATGTTTGAAACAATGGAGAACCACCAAACAACCTTCAAGGACTGAAGGTGCGCAATACTTGCAGAACAAAACTGAACAGGAGCACTCAGACACCAGAAGATTTAAGACACAGTCACAAAACCCCCCAAACAAGGAACAGATCATTATCAGTAAGAGAAAGATACAGGAAAAAGACACTAGGAAGCCTTCCTTAGATGGCGGTAAACAACAACATTCACCCCTGATGGGAATACTGAAACATATAACAGGCCAACGTCTGGGTGGAAAACACACATAAGGTGTAGCTGCTCAAGATCTGCAACAGCAATCTTCGAAATTAGTCCAAGAAGATGGATGGCCCATCGACAAGAGAAACCACCTAGAAAACTGCCCAAGTACACACATAGAGTAAGTAGGCTATCAGGGCCGCTAGATACAACCAAGTGTCAACCAATAGCAAACAAGGCTCACAGCCATAGAGCGTTTTCCTCAGGCTTCCAGAACAATGCGTCACTTATCCCACAAACCAATGTATAACCATAGCTCGAGAATACAGCCTAGATATTATCGGAATCCTAGATAAAGGTAAGGCAGGAGGGGGGAGGTGAAAACCTGAATGTAAAACCTCAGGGTGACCATCTATGGGTAAATCATATATAAGGTCAATGAAACCAGAACCATTGAACTATGTGGAAGCTGCCCATTCCACATGTGCCAGCCCATTGACATGAAATAGAAACATCAAAGAGTGTCAGCAAAAAAAAAGACCCCACAAAAGAGGAATCAAAGTACAAGCTTTGGAAGAGCATTTGTACCACACTCTGGAATACAATATATTAAAGGCAAAAAGAACTATAAGAGCAGACAAAAAGCATCCCACAGGCAAGATACTGAACCATAGGACAGAAAGGAACCATCTGAAACAAGTAACCTTAACGATGGAACTTCAGGGAGTGATGAATGACCATTCGTGAACCAGAGCACAACTGCCAAACACATCCTTCCAAGCAAAACACAATGGTCCAGATCAGGATATATGCCGAGGGACATGGTCCAGAAACCGGAAGGATTATAACAACTTGAAATCAACTTGTTTATCACAGAAAGCCCTCTTTGTCCGTTAAGATAGATTGATTTGACAGGATGAAGACCAGTGGGACAGGGCTAAGAGGCCGTCAAACCAAAAATGCCCTTCACCGTCAATGGGGAGATCAGAAGAATGTTGGGCAGAACTGAAAGACCAGCATCCTCTATAAGGCCTAGACACTGAGCAGCCTCCAGGAACTCTGTAGCCCTCCTGAAATATGAGCACAGGGGGAGCCAAACTCTGGTAATGGAGGAGGGCATGTTTGCATTTCAGTCTCTCCAAGGTAAACTTAGTTTTCATGTGGAAAAGGCAAGAGCCATTAAAAGGCATGTCCCGCAAATATCGACCTCTCAAAATAGATAAGTCCAGATTGCAAAATTTGCTTAGAGGATTCAAACACATAATATATCTCTTCCACAGAGTGGTCACTCACATGACCTGGAAGAGGTGGGACTACCATCTACTCTATCTCCCAGGGGGCAAACGAGTATAATTCCAGGACGCTTATAGCATTACAAGGATGAAGAACCAGGCACCCCTACAAAAAACATTTTCTTCTGAATTGCATCAATCTATTGCCACACAACATCTGATGTAGTAGAGGAAGAAGAAACAGAGCTCGTTCCCAGCCTGAAACCTGAGAAACCCATAATACAGAGCCATCAAATAATGGCTTGTAAGACAAAAGCTTACACCCGTCAGGGGCTGGGGGGTGGCACCATGCAACCTGACCACTGGTAAGTGGAATAGATGCACTTTACCTTATTAGGACCCAGGAGCTCCTCATTGAAAGGCAACAAGGGTGCTGCTTAGGAGGAGCTAGGTCTTCATGGGCCAGAAGTACAAAGGACAAAATACACCTCGCAAATTGTGAGTCTTTTGCGACTCGCAATTTGTGGGGCGCTATTTTGGATGCACAACAGTGTGTAACGCACTGTTAGCGATTCCCAATGGGGTTGCAAATAGAAAGGCTCATGAATATTAATGAGACTCTCGCAATTTGCGACCCCACTGGGAATGGCAGGCCCTCCCAGGTATGGTGTTATGATTGATTGATTGATTGGTGGCCTGCTGGGCTCCGCAGGCCACCATGTCTGGGACTGCTTTTAAATAAACCAGTTTCTTTTTTTTTAATGCAGCCCGTTTTCCTTAAAGGAAAACGGGATGCATTTCAAAATAAAAAATATTTTCCCCTGCATTTGCAAAGGGGAAGGGGTCCCCTGGGGACCCCTTCCCTTTTGTGACATCATTACCACGCTCTTGAAGAGGGTGGTAATTTGCGAATGTTTTGTGCCCGCAATTGCGGACACAAAACATTCCTACATAGGGTTGCGCGTGCTATTAGGAAGGCAACACCCTTTCCTAATAGCAAGTCGCAAAACCCTATTTTGCGAGTCACAAAAAATTGTGACTCGCAAAATAGGGTTTGTACATTCCCCATGCTGTTTTTCCATGCGCAAACGGGTTCGCAAACCCGTTTGCGCATGCAAATATGGTCATACATCTGGCCCATAATCTCCAATAACAAGTTTGTTTTAGTGTATGCCACATACAAAGGAAACTCCATGACCTCAACTGCCTTGAGTAAGACAGCATGGAAATAAAGAATATCTTCTGAGGGGAGGCCAGAAGACCAATCAAGGTTGACTTAAGGCTCTGATTTAAAATCATTGACTTTATGAATGTAAAAATAGAAATCTCCCTCCACAAGCTTGGAAAGGCAGAAAGTTCCGTAGATTTGTTGGTCTCCACCCAACCATGGGAAATCCAATCTGGCATTAAAAGAAAGTCCAAGGAAGACCCAAGAGAGTCCTCCAGGCACAAACTATTGTGTGCTCTGAGTGGTGACACAGGGATGGAGACCACCAGCATGGACACGGCCTAAGAACCTGAAGACACCCAGGGGCCCGAATGGTCACCAGAGAATGCCAGAGGTTGATACCTGACCAGCACAGCTTGGGTGAACACCGGCACGTGAACAGTAAAAGTTAGAAGCTGATCCGGCAGCAGCAGGCACAGACCCGCCACAGAGCTGAGCACTGGGCATAAAGAGAGAGGTGTCAAATCCGATAAAGAAGATGAGGGCCATCCCCCTGCGGAGAGCAACAACAGCTATGAAGGAATCCCAGTGTCAGATTGATGTTCAAGAATTGAGGGGAGGCAACCTGGATGAAGAATCCCTCTGATTAAGCCCCCCACTGGATATGGCTCTAGATTGGAACTGGAATCAACTTCTGCCTCATCAAAAACAGAGACCTTAAGCCAATAAAGACTCATCCTCCTCAATGTGCGCTCAAAGCACAGACACGACGTAGAGATCTGGAACCTCCTTAACACCCTCTCACCAGACGTTGCCTTCTTCACAGAAACCTGGACCAATGCTTCCTTCGCCACCGCCATTGCCATCCAGACGCATACAAGATCCAGCGGAAAGACCACCCCAACCTCCCAGGAGGACTCGCCATTGCGCACTAAAACTCCCTCCGCCTCACCACCTCAAGCGACGCCTTCTCCACCACTGAACACCTACACTTCCATGTCCAGACCAGTCCGTACTCCACACTCTGCAGCACCCTCACCTAGAGACGCCCCGGCCCCCGCGCCGCCTTCACCTCCACCATCACCAACCTCAACGCACCCCATGCAATCGCCTCCTAGGACTACATACCCATTGTAGACCTGAAATTCCACCTCGACAACCCCAGCAACCACAACTCCACCACCCTCCTTGACAACCTCACCAACATCGGACTGAAATAACTCGTCACCACACCCACCCACAAGGCAGGACACACCCTCGACCCCATCTTCGCAAGGGGAAACAGAACCCACTTCAGCCACACCACACAACCCCCATGGACCGACCACCACTGCGTACACTTCCTCGTCGACAAGCCCAAGCCACCCAAAAACGCTCTGCACCCTCTGCGAAGAAACTGGAGGAGAGTCACCGAAAAGCAGCTCAACTCCACCCTCAACCACAACACCCCCGCTGCCACGACCCCAACCTCACAGCCAAGGAACTTCACACTTGGATCTCCAGCTGCATGGACAAACTTGCCCGCTACGTAACACAGAAAAGCCACTGCTGACACCCATGAAGCCAGACGCACCTGCAGACACCTCGAAAAGAACTGGCGAAACAAGATGCCCAAAAACCACACCACCTACATAAACGCCATGACAGACTACCACCAACACATCAGAACCACCAAAAGAACCTTCATTCACAACAGAATTATCGCAAACGCCAGCAAATCCAAGGAGCTTTTCAGCGTCATCCAAGATTCACCAAGCCCCCCAGCGAGACAACGGACATCACCCCCTCTGAGGACCTCTGCGACAAGCTTGGATAGTACTTTCATCTTAAAATCAAGAACCTGCACGACAACTTCAACGAACACACACCTGACTCTGCAACCATCACACCCCCCAGTAACACCAGCCAGCCCACCATCGCCTCCTGGACACCGGTCACGACCGAAGAGACCGCCTTGACCATGAAAGGCATCCACTCAGGGGCCCCCACGGACCCCTGCCCACCACACATCCACCACAGAGCCACCATTGCACCAGTCTTACGATGAACCATGGCCGGCACCTTCCCCGACGACTGGAAATGCGCAGAAGTCAGACCCCTGCTCAAGAAACCCTCAGCAGACCCCACAAACCTCAAGAACTACCGGCCCATCTCTCTCCTCCCCTTCATGGCAAAAGTCCCTGAGAAAACCATCAACACACATCTAACAAAGTTCATCGAAGACAACCCCATCCTCGACCCCTCCCAATCCGGATTCCGCAGCAACCACAGCACCAAGACCGCCCTACTCTCCTCCACAGACAACATCTGCACCCCCCTCGACCAAGGTCACACTGCAGCCCTGATCTTGTTTGGCCTGTCAGCAGCTTTCGACACCGTCCACTGCACAATCGCCGCCAGACTACACGACGCCGGCTTACAAGGAACTGCCCTTAACTGGATCCGCTCGTTCCTCACCAGCAGAAGCCAAAGAATCAAACTACCACCCTTCCACTCCAAACCCACGGAAATCAACCACAGCGTACCTCAGGGATCATCTCTCAGCCCAACCCTTTTCAACATCTACATGGGCCCCCTCGCCGCCATTGTCAGACAGCAACGCCTCAGCATAGTATCCTACACCGACGACACCCAGCTCATCCTCTCCCTCACCAAGGACCCCACCACCACCAGACTCAACTTCCAATAGGGAATGCAGGACATTGCATCCTGGATAAGCAACAGCTGCCTGAAGTTCAAGTCAGAGAAGACAGAAGAGTCCTCATACTCGGAACCACACCATCAACATGGAACAACTCCTGATGGCCCACCACACTCGGCAGCCCTCCGACCCTGACGAACCACACCAGAAACGCTGGCGTCGTACTCGACTCCTCCCTCTCCATGAATAAGCCGGTTAACGCTGTCAACACCCTCCATATCCTCCCAAAGACCTTCAAATGGATCCCCTCCACCCCCGAGTCATGGAAGACAGTCACCCACGCACTCATAACCAGCAGACTGGCCTACGGAAACGTCCTCTACGCCAGCATCAAGTCTCTACTCCGCAAGCTCCAAACGATACAGAACACAGCAGCCAGACTCGTCCTAGGCATCCTCCGACATGAGTACATCAGTCAACACCTATGGAACCTCCACTGGACAGCCTCCCAACCCCCCAGCGCCATGAGACCCTCGCAGGTGAGTAGTGTGCTTAAAACCCCCTGATTGATCCTTTGATCCTCCTGCTTACAGGAAATTCTCAAGAGGAAAGGGCAACTACTGGGCAAGGTCTCAAGCTACGGAGGGAATTCTTCAGGGTGGGGTTGTTGATTAGTGCTTTATGTGATATGAATGCTGTACACAGCTTTCTACTCTTGTGTCAAATTAGGCGTATGGAGTTTATGAAGTAATGGAGAGAGAGAGAGAGGAAGAAGAGAGAGAAAGCGAGAAAGAGCGAGAGAGAACTAAGAGTCAGAGCCAGGAAGTTCATACGCCAGGAACAGATTTTTGTTCAGCTTCAGACACATAGGGCCAGATGTATCGAGCGTTTGCGAAGGGGTAAAAGCCTTTTGGGATGTATCATCCCAAAAGGCATTCGCAAAATAGGGAATCACAATGTTTGCAATAACCTATTTTGTGAATGCATTTAGGGAATCGTAATTTGCGCTTCCTTAAATGTAATGCAGGCAGCAAGAAAAAATTGCGACCTGGCTTTAAAGAATCGCAAATTACCACCAACTTCAATTACCACCAACTTCTAGTTGGTGGTAATTTGCTAATTTCTTTAAAAATGCACTTTTTAGCATTTTGCTAAGTGCCATTTAGCGCACATACATGCCGTTAGGGCATGTATGTGTGCCACATGTGCACACATGCATATTTCAGGGGTGCAACAGGGTGTCCTTTTGGCACCATTGCAATTGCATGCGCACATTGCGACTGTAGGAAGGTGGACATCTGACTATGGTTACCTCCAAACTTTTTGCCTGGTGTTTAGCTGGTTTTTGACATAGTTGGCCTGGGATCCTGCTATTCAGGGCCCCAGGCTAATTGCTCTCTCCTTAAAATGGACTCCATGTACCTTAGGTGCATACACAATTGGAACTGGTTCACCTTATAGGCCCCTGTAACAGTGTACCATAGGTACCCAGGGCATAGGTGTAGCCAAGGCCTACCAGGGGCTGCAGCATGTATTGTGCCACCCCTGGCCTGGCCTCCATATTTGACACAACAGGCTGATCACTCAGCTGGGGTAAGTTGTTGTAATCACCTCTTACTTAGATATAGTATCCCTATATCTAACCTTAACTGGACGCATGTTAACCTATAAGCCACTCCTATGGAAAGCCTCTGCAATCCTGGAGGCAGATTGCGTGGTTTCATGTGAGATGGTGCTCTAGCATGAGCTGAGCCTGTCTGCAGCTGTCGGGAACAACTCCCTTAGCTGTTCTGGGATACTGCCATACCATATACTCTTAAGTGCATTATAATCCTCGCGGTTATATGCTAACTTTGGTTTGGCTTTATCAAAACATGTCGAGTAAGGTGTCATACGATTTGGAATACTATCCCCTCGACAGTTCTGTCGACCGGGATAGCATTCCACCCTTCTAGAGGGACACGGCATGTACATAACCTGAACACCGGTTAAAGTTAACCAGAGCCTCAGCATCACAAAATGGATGCTGCCACCACAGACATAAGTCTGACCTCCTGCTGCTGGGAGTCCTTCCAGCGAGGGAGGCTTGGACAAAGGGTTTCCTGCCTTGGGAGGTGCGAGCACCACCCCAGACATGATTTTGTGTATTGGGTAGGACAGGGCTGAATAGAATCAGACATGCCCGGGGCACACAAGGTGTCCTCGTGCATAAGCCAGTCCAAACCGGTCCTGGGGCTTTCCAGCCCCAGTCCTGGCGCGGAGCTGGACAAAGGAAAGGGGGTGTAACCGCCCCCCTTCCTGGTCCCACCCAGGGGAGGGACCTAGCAGGTGATCCACCCCTCAGATTGGGAATAAGAGTGGGAGCAGTGCAGTAGCACCTCAGATCATCCTGAATCAACTTGAAACTAAGAAGACGACTGGACTTCGACATTCTGCTGCACAGAAGACTGAAGAGCATCTCCCTTGTGGCCTAGGAGTGGCCACCCTGTGAACACAGGCACCATCTAGCAACTCGACGTCTGCTTTGCCGCCGCCTCCTGCCGGAGCCCGAGCCCAGAGCCTGACGAGACCCAGACTCCCAGACTTCTCACAGCCCGATCCACAGTCCCTGCAAAGAAGGGACCCGTGGAGGCACCGAGAGACGTGGGACCGGACATCTCGAAAGACCCCCGAGAAGCTGACTGCGCAGTACCCGAGGCACCCTCGACGCCGTGCTTTGGGGTTTGAGAAGCCCTACAACCGAGCAGCCCTTGCACCGAAGATCATCCCCCCAGCATCTCCACGATCTGCGTGGGACCCTTTTGCATCGTGCCACTCGACGCGCCATCCGGCCACTTGCCTTGTGGTCAGCAGCCATCTTGGCGACGAAACCTACAATTTACACTGCGGGTCTGATTGCTCCAGACTTGCCCTCGCTCCTGTGAAAAGGAGCACCCGCACTGACCTTGCTGGTCCGAGTGATAAGCTTTTTCCACTTCCTACGTGGCTTGCATTAGCCAAGGCCTGTTTGCTCCAATCAAGTTGCAGACACCGCCATCAGCTAGAGCCTTCGTGGGACAGCTCGTGATCGACTCCTGGACGTCCTCGACCTCTTCGTGTCCACGTGGCTGAGGAGACAAGCTGCACCTCACCGCCTGTTTGCACCCGACATCGCCTGGTTCCATCCTGGTTCCACGGTAGTCACTGGCTAGTGACTTTGAACATTGTCCCCTCTGCTTTCAGGTCTTCACCACTTCAGATCCACCCTTGGATCCACCGGAACTCTTCTCGTCTCGACACCTGCAGAATCTTCAGCTCCAAGCACCATCGACCTGCGTGACGAAACCCGACACTACTTCGCACCTGTGCACCCGCTTCCTGTGGGTGAGGTAACTCAGCAACGCCGGTGTTCCTACACTGGGTCACACCTCTAGTGCCTAGGTCTAAAGTTTTGTCCTTCTAGGTCAGCCGGAAGGTTCCTTAAACACTAACTTTGTAACTTTTACGCACCATTGACATTACATTGGTATATGCGTGCACTTTCCACACTGCACCCGAGTCCCGCGGGCCTTTGCCGACTTCTTCACTGTTAGTCCCGAACAGCTCCAGCGATTCCCAAGGCCCTAGGCCTACTTCCTTTCAGCTAGGTGGTTCTTATACCACTATTTTAGTATATGGTTTAGGTGGCCCCTAGGGCTCATCCATATTGTGCAACTTTTGTGTATTTAAACTGTGTTTTGTTTTAACGCATTTGCTTCTGTGCTCATAAAGAGTATAGGGGATATTTGTAGTAAATAAATATATATATATTTTCAATATATATCTGTGTGGTATCCTTTCATTTGGTATTCAAGGGGGTTGTGTATGGTAAAACAGCTTGCTTCACATGCCTTTACAGAGTTTAGCCTAAGATTGCTTTGTCCATGCTACTAGGATAGCTGGTCTATAAGGTTGACTTACAACCAATCATCATAAGGGTTGCTTGGCATGGTACAAGGTGATCACTAGAACTAGTGAGCATCATATACCAGGCCAACTTCTCACAGCGACTACCTATTTGGTACTCGCAAATTGTGAATGCAATCAATAGGAATGAATGGGAAGGTATTCCTTAACAGCAAATAGCACTTTGTGATTCGCTATTAAACAATATGTAGGATTCACAAGTTTTTTTGCAAATCCTACATACATTGCATTTTGCGATTCTTAAATAGCAAATCGGTAAAATTCGCTATTTAGGAATCGCAAAAGCAATTCTTGACACATTTGGCCCATAATCCCCAGGTTAACAGTTACTTTAATACAATATCCCGGGCCATTAAAAATATTAGCCTGTGAAAGGTTCAAGGACACTGAAAACATGACCAATTAAGGTGGTACCAATCCTTCCTGCAGTGCCTTACTGAAAGTGGGAGGTGGACTCTTCAAGTCAAAGGAATGTGAGTGAGCCATCAGTATCCCAGTGAAGCGCCACTGAAGGTAAGTTATTCTTTGACGCTAGAAGATGCCAGCAGGTAGGTAGGGTATCGCTGCAACAGGAGAGGAAGTACATAAAGCCCCATCACATGCAAATTAAGGGTTTCTTCTTGTCCTCAGGCAGAGAACACTGAACTACTGTTGGGACTTTGGTATAGATCCCACATAGAATAAATGGTGTAGGTTCAGGAAAGGTCAAGGTAGACAAGCTTTAGTGATACTGTCTCATCTGGTGAAAAGATATTGAAATATTCAGTTAGGTGAACAGTCCATAAAGCACAAAGATAAAGAAGTACAAACTTGCTTGTTCTACCTTATGAGATTCACAGTAAGACCTCCTGGAGAATTAAGTGAGGTCTTGCCACAGAAGATCTTTCCATATAAGACCGGTTTTTACAACAGAACTGTGAAAGTTGAACTTGAATACATATTTCAGTCATCAGTAATACCTGTATAGTGGACAGAATGCTGCAGCTTCCACATTAGAATTTTTGATTTAGATTTCAACAGGGCCAAATATATAAATGTCTTTCGGTTAACACCTGTGATGTTGGTTTTGACTTTGTGAAGTATAAAAACGTAATATGTTATTTCAGGACTCACAACACAGGAATGTTTTGCATGTAGAGGAGTAATATTTTATTTATCAATGTACACGCATCTGCTATCAACTAAGGATTAGACCGATAAATACCTAATTTCAGTGGTTATGTAACATTCCTCAATATGGGGAGCAATGTAACTACTTAAACATAGGTCATTCGGCGATGTCACCATTGCTTCTCATTTTGAGCACCAAATCGTATGGAAAACAGAGTGCAGGCACTATGATTTTGAAGAGTTCTGACTCCCAAATGACAAAATATGTATTTCTATACATTCTCTATACCCATGGAATCAGATGGCATTTAGTACTGCTGCAGGCTTGTTGGAAAGCCCAGCGAGTGATCCCAACTCTCCATGATGCATCATTACAGTGTAGAGAAGGGAGGAGACCCAGGCTTTGTCCTAAATTGATAGAGTGGACAAAACAATGACACAAACTAAAAAAAGCCACAGCAGCAATTGGTTAGTAACATTACCCGGAAAGACATTGTGTACATTGTTGTGAGCCTCTCACATGACTCCATGTGCTGGTTAAAGGGTGTTGCCCTTTGCTTCTGATTTTGAGGAGTCCAGGATCTAAGCTGAATCAAGTATGGATGGACAGAGAAACAGATGAATATGCACTGGGCGAGTCTATGGCCCAAATTCTGAAAAGGCAGATTTTGTGCAGAGATACAGAGCGGCTGAATTAACAATTCTGGACGAAAATATGTCTACTGAAATCCTACTAGTACAATTGAATCCCACAGAACAGGGAATAACTAGACAGACTCACGTGCAGAACAACAGGTGGAGGAGACGGGTACATCCTAAAGTTCCCAGTCTCGTGTTCTATACAGCCTGTCCAGTGCTCGGCAGACGCACCACGTGCCATTGCTTGAGAACGGTAAGAGAGTTGTAATGCAAGTTGTGTCGCGGCATATGTTGCTATAAGGGGTAAGTGAGCACAGACGGACACCTTCATTTCGTAAGCAGCTAGCAGTACATCTGGGCAAATAATAAGGCGGCATGAACAATACATAAATTGATCAATTCAAAGGATGAACGAGTGCATGTTTAGCAGAGAAGTGAGAAAGTGTTAGTTTGCTGGGAGTACACAATTGTAATGCTACAAAATAACGGGTTCACGCACTGAACCAGCCACAGCCAGACACAGTACTCACAATTTATGATGCTCTTCTTAACTTCTTGCTGTACAAGATAAAAAAAAAACTTTGCATGGAAGTTTAGTTAGAACAACTCGTTTTAACTAGGTGAATCGTTAGTCCACCTAGTTCGCGTTTGTACAATTTGACGAATACCTAACGTGATGCTCTAGAAAAGTAATGTTCCTCTTCCAGCAGCCAGTGTAAATCTGTGAGCATTTCCCAAGGTTGTCCAGTATCCATGCGGAGCGGAGCGCCTTGTTCACCTCCTTGGAAACTACTGCACCAGCGGCATCTAGTTCGACCGCCTTTCTCCTCCGCAAAGGCATCTCTTCTACTCCACCACCCACTGTTCTGTGCTGAGGACAATCAGGATAGCGAGGAATTCATCCTGCCACCCTCCTGAAGCCAGTGGCCGCAGGGATGATGCTATCATATAAACTGTTGGGGTCCGGCGCCGATATGATTTGGGAGCCTCTGCTTAGAAAGACTTGTAACTTTGTATACATTTTCAGCTAATTTAAGCCTTTGTGATCCCAAACAGTATTGAATTACACTTAAAACTTCCAGGAGCTGGGACACACAAAACCTGCTAAAGTTTCAAGCTGCCCAGTGTTGATTAGCCAAATAGTTCCAGAAGAAAACTTTAGCAAGCATTGGTAAGGCCATTTCTTTTTTTGCTTGATTGAGATAGTTTATCATAATGAAATATTTTACATTGAATTCAGTGTCTAACCAGCCTGTTCCGCCACTAGCAAGCTGTTGGTGTCCTAATGAATCGTCCATACTAATATAATAAAGAGAGAGCCCAAGCCTTTGAGGCGGGTAATCTCAGGAACCACAGCACCACTCACAACACCCAATACAGCGTTGGAAAGGGCAGTTGCAGCAGAAGGACATAGGCTATGCAGACGCCCACCATATACATTTAAAAGGTGAAAGAACCGTGCCAGCAAAGTAGTCCCTTGTGGGCGTGTTTGCGTTGTGCTGTGGGCATGTGCTGGGGGCGTGACAAACGCTGGGGGCGTGTGGTACTTTCCGCCCTTCATGCCATGTCTCATATTGTGTGCTAATCCCACCCTGCTCCCTTTAAATACCCCTGCACCCCATAATCATAACCCACCCTTACTCCTTAAAATACCCCAACACCCTTAAAAACTAACCCATTTTAACCCTATAAATATACCTTGTACCCCAAAACCCAAACCTATCCCTGAACCCTAAAAATACCCCTGTACCCCAAAACCCAAACCTAGCCCTGAACCCTAAAAATACCCCTATACCCCAAAACCCAAACCTAGCCCTGAACCCTAAAAATACCCCTGTACCCCAAAACCCATACCTATCCTTAAACCCTAAAACTACCCCTGTACCCCATAACCCAAAACTATTTCTGAACCCTTAAAATACCCAAACACCCCAAAACATATACCCCTATACCCATACTTACCTTATCCAAACATTAAAAAAACATGCTTTTACCATTTATGCATTTACAACGAATTTCGTTGTAAGTGTATGTGTGGTAAAAGCATATCAAATGTAATGCCATGCGTTATAATGGCATTGCGGAGTCATAGTACTTTCGTAATGAAAGTATGCGGAGTGATGGTATGCGGAAAGAAAGTTGCGGAATAATGGGTGCTTACCCTACCCCGGTAAGTACATTGGTGGCACGTCGGCCCACATCTTCAGCAACATACTCATATTTTTTCACCACCCATTTGAAAAATGCACAGGTCTCTCTCATTGATGGCCAGCACCGACATACACTTTTAGACACACCTCCCGCAACAAGTTCTAGAATTGTGAACTTTAGAGCTGGGGAGCTACGTTCAGATCTCGGCATCAGCTCATCATCCTGTGATTCCAGGCAAATCGCTTTGTCTACCCGTGCCTACCACAAATGAATGTGTTCTTCTGTAATGTAAATTGTGCTCATGCCATGTTGTCGATTTCGCGCTATATAATATTGCAAGATAAAATATAGTAGGGAAACTCGAGTTCACACACTACTGATCGCGCACTCTTAAGTGCATCAGCAGTGCACTGTGAATCGTAGCGTTTCACAGGCCTGTCACAGATAAGAAATGCTATCAAAACGAAATCCTACAAAACAATATACTACTGGCCGGCAGCAATTTATACCCGGACAACGTCGGGACGGGCTGCTAGTATTAAATAAAGACATGTAGATAGCGCCTAAAGTTGTAGCTTTCTCTTCTCTGAGTGTTTTCCTCACAATTTTTCACGAAGAATGTGGGCAGGGCTGTCTCCCCATAAACGTTCAGGGTAAAAGCTGTTTCAGTTTGACTCGGATTCTCTTGAAAAGCCTGAGGTCATACCGCATAACACGGATGATAGCAGTGAGGCCACACGCTTTCTACCTCTGTCCAATCCGACACAACCAATCATCTGACCGTAAGTAATGTGAGTGGCCTTGACACATCCCTGTTTCCAGAGATGGAGTTTCTTGTTAGCCCCCTCTTCCGGAAGTGGTTTTCTTTCATACTTTTATCTGAAAAAGCGGCAGAGGTCCTTGAACTACCTCTTCCTACTGTGAAGATGAAGTCTAACCTCTTCACTGAAGTTCTGCATCCAGCGCAGCAATCTTCCAAGCTGTTGTTTCTGGTTAATTAAGTCCTTCTAGATCCAGTCTTGATGGCCTGGGATAGACCGACCTCTGCGCCGGCTGTGAGTAGGCTTTTATCTAGAAGGTAAAGGACATTCCCAGAGAATCCGCTATTCCTTTAGGTGTACCTGAGAGCCTAGAGTTTCAGACTCCTTGCTACACACATTAAATTTCATCAGCCTTTCCTGGATCACCTGCTTATATGGAGTCAAAAAAGATAGAGGCAGTTGGGACGAAAATCTTCTCAGCCAGTAGCCTTGTACTCAAATCCCTTAAAGTGACATCCCTTCTTTGAAGGTACACCCATGCTTTGTGGGGCATGGCTAACCTGTTGCTTTCTCACCTTCCAGATCATTTAAAAGAAAAGAAGTATGGTGAAAAATTTACAAGATGCTTCGAGGCACATTATCAAGGCTGCACTTGATATGGATGATTCCGTTGCACGGGCAAAGCACACATTGGCATGGCTAAGGTCCTCAGGCTTCTCCAGCAATGTCCAAGATACCCTGATGGACCTTCCATTTAAAGGAGCCAAACTGTTTGAAGACCAGGATGATTAATAACTAAAAATCATTAAGGGCTACGGCTCGTTCACTTGCATTGTAGTTTCCTCACAAAGACTATCTGCAGTTCCGGATATTTCAGAGTTCAGCAAGAATCACAAAACACACTGTTTAAACAATACAGGAGAAGAGGCAAGGGCAATGATCAATTCACGCAGCAGGTGGACTCCTCTTCCTTCACCCTGGGAAATCACCTCTAGTTTACCCTTGTCAGAGCATCCAAGGCGCGTGGGAGTACAGGTGTCCTTTCCCAAGACGTAGAAGGCAATAACCTGAGACTAGAGCGTCCTTCAGATTGTAGAAAGGGGATATGCCCCTCCCTTCCAAGAGGCCCCAGCCCGGATCACTCCCCAGCAGTCCCCCAGAGAATGGTATGAGACATCTTTGCCCTGTGGGGGCATGCTTCAGGTGGATCATGTTGCCACTGTTGCAAATGCCCATTGTACACAGTTCTGCGCCTGCTGGAATTTGTTGCAGGGAGCCTTGGGGGACCTGTTTCGGTTGAAGTGTAACTATTCCTCCCATACTCTTATTTCCTAACGTTTTTAGGAAGATTTGCCAACACTACGCACAAATAGTCCCCAGGGTCCCAAATGAGGCGAGTGCAATATGCAGACCTTTTGCCCTTCTCCTCGTGACCCCTAATGCGCCTACCTCTCAGGCAGACTTCGTCTGCCAGTCGGATGGGCAACTGCATCAGCCCAACCTCCAAATACTCTATCTTCACTCCTGGAGATTAAGCAGGGACATTTAAGCTAATTTCATCTGCCACTGGAGGTAGTGGATGTCATCTACATGCAATAATTCCACAAAAACAGTGTATTCCGGAAAGTTAAACAGATTTGTTTCTTGGTGCACTGTTAATGTGAATCCCTTGCGGTCTCACCTGTCGGCAATCCTCAAGTCTGCGCTATTGCAAGCCCAACAGGGTAGTGCTGTAGGTATAGGTAAGGAATACCAGGCAGCCTTGCCTCCATGTATCAGCAGTCCCTGTTTAAGTGGCCCCTTTTTGTCAGATTTCTAACTAATTTATTTTCAACTACCTCCTTCGTAATGTGCTATAGGATCTAAATGTATTATTGCCTTTTTTAATGGGTTTTCTATTTCAGCCACTAATAGTTGCCCGTTTTTTTCTGGAAGCAACACCCTTAGCAAGACTTATAAGTGAGTTGCAAGCACAGAGTGTCCGATTCCTGTTTCAGTGCTTCTTTCTCGACAAGTTGGTTCTGTGAACCCGAGCTGCTTTTCTGTCAAAGGTGATGACCCTAATTCCATTTGTGTCAATCCATCTCCCTCCCTCCCTTCTTTTTCTTTCCCACCACATCCCCCCCAAAGAGGAAGGCAGGATTTACAGTCAGTCACATATTACACTGACAGTACCAAGGAGAATGGGCCTGATGACCTGCTCTTCATAGTGTATACAAACAACAGAAAAGGTAAAGCAGCACAGAGACCACTATCAAAATGGATGGAATGCGTATCAAAATGTGCTATGCCCTTGCACATAAGGAACCACCGGAGGACATTATCCACCCATTCCACCAGGACAAAATCCTTAACTTCAGCATTAGCAAGGGGGCGCTAGAGGGCGCAAAGCAAAATGGCCGCTCTTTAGAGCTGCTACGCCGGCCGAGATATTAATCCGATATTTAACCTCGGCATTCCGTCCCGTACCCTGCTGAAACTGCCAGTTACATTAACTGCAGAAACTTCCGACTGACCTGGTTGGGCGCTGTGGGCCTGAACTTTGCTTCAACAACGATTACAGGTTGAGGGGCTCTGGGCCGGCCCCTGGCAATGTGGCGGCTCGGGACGAACTCGGATCGAGCAAGTAAGGTAGGCCGCGGCTGGTTCTGGCAGAGGGCTGCGAGTGCCGGGGGGTGTGCTTGGCTCCTCGGGCCTGGTGCTTGGTGGGTGGTGCAGCGCGACCCAGGGGGCTGGTGGCTGCTTTCCGATTACTCATTGGTAGTGATTGGGGGCCGCACTGCCTCCGGGTCTCCATCGGTGTGGCCTGTGGGCAGCGGTCTCGCGTAGGGGGCCCGCTATCGTCCTCTGGCACTGGGGCAGGCTGACAGGCTGGTGCGGGCCTGACTGCTGGAGATCGGGCTGCGTTTCCAGGTGCGTCCGTGATTGCTGTTTCCCGATAAACCGCCTGGCCAGCTGTATCCTTGTGGAGACAGGGGCTCCTTAACACCTGAGGGGGCCTCCTTGTGGAGCATCATCCAGCGAACCTGCTTGGGGCTGAGATCCTTGCCTTTGTGCTGCGCTGCTCTGACTTGCACTACCGGTGGGCCCCCCGCCCTCCAGCTACCATTTAACGGTCGTCACTCAAGCATCTCGTGCCTGGAGGCAGTGTGCGGCTTGGGCACTAACCAGCATATGTGATTCCAACTGTGGGGAGGTGGGGGGCGACGAGGATATCAGTCTGCTCCTGCCACCCTTGTGCTCTGGGTTGCCCTCACAGCGTCCTCTATTGTTGTGTGCCTTCTGGTGCTATTCTGGGCCTGCTCTTCACCTTCGCCTTGGACTGTCAAAAGTGAGTGCCTCACTGGTGACGTACCACCCTAGCCTTCTACGTACTGGCGATCTTTCCCTCACCACGTGCGACGATATCCTCGCCGTGCAGAATCACGGGTGATGGAGTGTGCCTGATGGGCCCTCTGGGTGACCTATATTGACTCATGCGCTGACGTATGGAGTGAGCCCTATACTGCGAGGCTGTTCTTGCAATCTGGGCCTTGATTGCACTTTGGCTAGGTTGGCTTAGCAGTCACCGTGGTGATCATCATTGTAGAGACACCTTATTTTTGCTGAGAGGTGGGCTGCTTTCAGATTGCGGCACCGAGGGGCCTGTGTTGTGTTGTTACCCCTGTGCACAGGATCACTCTGGTCTGTGTCACAGGCATGGGGAAAAGTGAGCGTGGCCAACCGCGTCTCACTTTCGAGCCCCGGAAAACTGGTAGAGCTACGAAGCATGCAGCATCGGACTCTGAGACTGACCTGCCCAATGATCACCTTACCAATATAGATAAAACCCTTCTTGCCTCACAGGCTAGCTTGCAGTCCATCGATGGAAAAATGGATCACCTTAATCTACGAATGGACCACATGTCATCTAAACTAGACAAGCATGCTCAGTGGTTAGGGGAGGGCAGAGAACCGCATTTCAGACGCAGAGGATGGATTGCAGCAGGTCACGAACAAGGCGTCCTCCATGGAGAAGGTCCTGACTGTCATACAGGCCTGTAATGAAGATTTAGAAGCCAGATCGCGACGTAACAATGTGCACATTACGGGTCTCCCAGAATCAAAAACACAGGCCGCCTTGAGACCTTTGTTGAGAAACTCCTGCGAGACATCTTTGGAGCAGAGCAATTGACCCAGGTTCTCATTGTGGAGCGGGCACATCGTTCCTTGGCTGCACGTCCTCCTCAGGGCGCCCCACCTTCCCCCATAATTGCTCACCTTTTAAACGAGAGAGACCGAGATGCAATGCTCCGCTTGGTGAGGGAGAAAGGTACCATGGTTCATGAAGGGAATACGCTTGCCTTTTACCCGGACTTCACCATGGCAGTGCAGGAGGCTCGCAGGGAGTATCAGCCTGCCAAGAAATTGCTACTGGCCACGCACATACCATATGCCATGCTCTACCCGGCGAGGATGCGTGTGGAGGGCAATAGAAAATACACATTTTTCATTGCCAGAAATCAGCTTTGGATTTCGCCAAATCTGTTTCCGGCCGGAACCATTCCCCCATGCACGCAGACAGTGACGAAGTTACTGAACATGGTGAATTGGCGAGTGGCCCAGGTTGACTCTGTTTCAGATCTGACTGGGTTGAGAGGGCGCCTGGGATAGGACATGAGTACTATCATTACTTGCCGGTCCTCTGATTATTTGGCTTCATGATTTCACACAATGTATTATTTTGCTCAATATTGGGGAGATTCCCCTCCTGTGTTCCTATGCTATATGTGATTGCAGGCATTGTACGATGGCTCGGCCACCTCCTAACTTCATCAGAAGGGAGTTTGTGCTCTGGCGTCCCCCCTCATGGATGTTCCCCGCAATTGGTTATTTTCTTGGTGCTATACCTGGGATTTGTTTCTGGGAGTTTGGGATGGCTTTGGCGTGTTGGGGTTGCTAAAGTGGGTAGAGGGTGATGGGGTGGAGGGTATTGCTCTGGGGTTTGTTTATGTGGCTATATATTGTTGCTATCCGGCTGGATATTGCCCACACATTTTTGTTCACATATTGGACACAGTAGATTCCTTTTCCCACATACGTTGCTCTTGGAATGCACAGTAATGCTTTGACAATTTCTTGTCTCACATGGAATGTGCAGGGGCTCAACTATCCCAAAATAATTCGACAGGTGATAGCTCATTTAGAACGCCATAGAATTAGTATCGCCCTCCTACAAGAAACACATCTAACAAAACATACAGACACATTGGTTGGGGCACGCTGGGCTAGCTACCGCCTGGCCTCCTCCTATTCCTCCGATAGCCAGGGGGTTCCCACATTAGTGAAGAAAGGCCTTCCTTTTACAGTACATTACACTCATGTCGACCCTGCAGGTTGGTATGCCATGGTACACAGGACGTTGGCAGGCAAACTGATCATCGTTGTGAATTCATATGGTCCTAGCGTAGATGACCCTGGCCTATTCAAGAGCCTTCTTGCGGTACTGCGCGATTGGCCAGATGCTGCGATCCTCTGGAGGTTGGGGGGGGGGGGGGGGGGGTGGCGATTGTAACACTAATTTGGACTCCAGCAAAAATAAATCTAGTGGTAGAGAGGGGGCACTCTCCAGGTGCAGCTTGCGTGATCGGCGTCGGGATGGCGGAATTTGGATATTTGGATTTCTCGATATATGGCGACATAGCCATGCAGAGACACTTGACGGCACATACATTTCCAAAGCACATGGCAGCTGGTCTCGTCTTGATTACTGGTTGGTAGGCGAGGAAGTGGCGGGTTGGGTGGTGGGGGTGGAGCACCTGCAGCGCACACTTTCAGATGATTGTCCTGTTCGGCTCACTGTTAGCATTCCTCAACAGATTCCCCGGGCCTTCACATGGCGCCTCCGAACTGAGGCACTGTTGGCACCCCTCTATTTGAAAACTATTTGCGAAGCCATTGTCCAATACTTTGCTCAAAATAGGAGGTCTGTCAATCGCGCGGGGGTATTATGGGAGAGGTTTAAAGCTACCATTCGGGGTGCCTGTATCAGTACATAAGCTTGCATTTTAAAGGACTTACGGGGCCAAATAGCCAAAGTGGAATCCACACTGTCCGACCTTGAAAGTGACTATGAGCGTGCACCATGTGAGGCGACCTTAGCATCCATTAAGGAAGCTATACTTGAACACGCTAGGCAAGCGGACGAAGAGCTCAGATACATATTGAAGAGTGCTGTGGCTCGCTCGTATGGAGAGTGTGGGAGACCAGGGGATCACTTGGCCACAAAGATTAAACACTGCATACATCAAAACGCCATTACGAAGATCACGGATGAGACTGGACATGACCATTTCAGCGTCACAGACATACTGAAGCAGTTCAGACAAACGTACACGAAGCTGTACACTTCGCAGTGAGTGAGTGAGTGAGGGGAAACTTGTACCGCGCAACTTAGCCCAAGGGCATCAAGGCGCAAAACAGCAACAAAATGTCTTCAAATCACCGAGACCACATCTACGAATAGACCTCAAGAAAGAACCAGGTTTTCAGTTCTTTGCGAAAGCGTGCCAGAGAGGGTAGTCCCACCAATTCAGGCGGGAGAGAGTTCCAGAGCTTAGGAACCACAGTAGAAAAGGCGTTTCCTTCCCATCTTGCTTTGGAAAATCTAGGGACTGATAAAAGATTTTTGGAAGATGAATGAATGAAATGAGTTTTATCATGCGCAAACTTTGCCCAATAGGCGTCAAGGCGCCTAATTCAAATAATACAGCTCGCAAATTAAACCAGCATTCTCTCATTGGTAGGCTTTGGTAAAGTACCATGTCTTAAGGGCCTTTTTGAACAGCTCAATTGAGGGGAGGGTTTTGACCTCAATTGGGAGAGAGTTCCAGAGCTTAGGAGCGGCGACAGAAAAAGCTCTCGCTCCCCATCTGGTTAGCCTTGTACGGGGCACTACCAGTTGAAATAACCCAGCAGATCGAAGAGATCTGGTTGGGATATAGCGGGTAAGCAGGGACCAAAGTGCATCGTCCGTGCCAGCCGCAAGAGCTCTGTATGTAAGACATAGAATCTTAAAAAAGACTCTATGCTGAACAGGGAGCCAATGTAGATCTCTCCTGGCAGTCGTGGCTGAAGATGCCAAAGGAAGGGCCACAACAAAACGCGCTGCAGCATTCTGCACGATTTGCAGTCGATGGATAAGGCCCTTGTTGGACTCCACATACAGGGAGTTGCAATAGTCGAGCCTGGAGCCAACAAGAGCGACTGCAATCTGCTTACGAGCCTGAAGAGAAAGATAGTTACTGATCCTATTTAGAATCCTGATAACACCCCAGCATGTGGCCACGGTCCTATTTACTTGGAGCGTCATAGAAAGTGAGGTGTCAAAAACCACGCCGAGATTTCTGGCTGATTGGGAGGGAGTGGGGCAGGTGCCAAGAGATGAAGGCCACCACTCGCTCAACCAAACAGCTTGGTCTTTCCCAAAGACCAAGACCTCTGTCTTGTCGCCATTTAGCTTTAGGGAATATATGATCATCCAATCTGCCACATGCTGCATGCATGACCTAAAGCTAATGGCGGATGTATGGACAGAGGAATGAGCCAGTGACACCATGATCTGGGTGTCGTCGGCGTAGGACACCACCTCCATCCCCTGCGATCTTACTAGTCTAGCAAGGGGGGCCACATATATGTTAAACAGGGTCGGACTAAGGGCCGACCCCTGTGGCACCCCACATTGCAATGACTTGGCAGGGGAGAGGAAATTTCCAAGCTTTACTCTCTGTTCTCTACCAAGGAGAAAGGAGTTAAGAAGATTCAAGGCCGGCCCAGTGACCCCTGCCTCCCTAAGCCGAGATGTTAAAATGGCGGGAGACAGGGTGCCGAACGCGGCTGTGAGATCTAATAGGACCAGTATTGTAGTTTGGCCACTATCCACTTTGCGTCGGATGTTGTCTACTACAACAGTGAGTGCGGATTCGGTACTATGGTACTTTCTGAATCCGTGCTGTGTGTTATCAAGATACTCTCAAGAAAAGTGGAGAGGTGAGAGTTGAGGTGTGCCTCCAATATTTTTGCAGGGGCCGGGAGCAGAGAGATTGGCCTGAAGTTTTTAAGAAGGCCAGGATCCAAAGACGGTTTTTTGAGGAGAGGCTTCACAATAGCCTTCTTCCACACTGGTGGAAAGGAACCCTGGACAATAGCCCTATTTATGAATTCCAACATGGGCGGAAGAATGCTGTTTCTGCACTCCTTAAGTATTTTTAGCGGTAAGGGATCCATTGGGGAGGAAGATTTAGTCCTATCGAGTAGGAGGTTCAGTCCTTCCAAAGACAATAAGGGAAATTGCATGAATAGTTTGGAAGGGCCTTCACCCAAAGAGTCCAGACTGGCTATAGCTGAAGGAATATCCTTATCCAAGGAGTGGCATTGGGCTTCTAAAGCGATGTGAATGTCCGAGATTTTGCTGTGAAAGAAGTCGGAGATGTTATTACAAAGATCCTGAGAACTAACTACAGGATCAGGGAGTTGGAGAGAGCATAGTGAATCAGCAATTTTAAAAAATTCCCTGGATGAAGTTAGGGAACCGGTAAGATTGGAAAAGTACGGGGGGGCGTGGCCTAGCGGGTGATCATGGCGGACGTGGCTTCTTAGAGCTCCCGCCGGCCCAGCGATTATCCTACCTATTCTCCTGGCCCCCGGACCCGAACAGCATATCAGAGTTGGGGCACAGGTAGCGGACGACTTGGGGTGCATTCCGGTGCCGGGACTGGCGAGCCGAGACCCTTCCTGGTGGTGTGGTGAGCTGGAGCGGCGGGCGGCCTGGAGCAGGTCGGACAAGCCGGGGCCTTGAGTTTGGCGCACCCGGACCGAAGGCCTCGTCCGGGGGTCCGTGGCGCCGCTTTCCTGCCACGATCCGGCGCAGCCTGCAGCGGGCGGACCATCACGGGCTCCCCTGCCCCCTTACACACAGCAAGCGAGGTGAACTGGTGCTGAGGAGCGCAACGGCGACATTGCGGCCTACCTGGCCTTGGAGAACCGGGGCCTCGAGTTTGGCGACCCCTGCCTGAAATCGCCTACACAGATCCTTGGCCCGGAGGTGCGGGCGCCTGGGAGCCCCGGGGACCGAGGGGCCGGTGGCGAGCCCTGCCCGGTCTGCTGTCCTTCCCATTCCGGGGATCGCCGGAGCGGTGGGGCCCGGGGGCCTGGACTGCAGTGGCCCGTGCCGCATTGGGGGTGCCCGGCGTGGACCTGGTGCCGACCCGCAGCAAGACCGGACGAACAGTGAGTGTTGCCCCCCCCCCCCACAAATGGTGATGTGGTGACTGCTGAGGGACGCTGTGCCCGGGGGGGGTCATTGGGGGCCTGGCCCAGACTACCGGACCTGGGGGATTCCTTGGCAGCTGCGGGGACACACGAGGTACACCGAAGCAAGCAGGCATAGAGGGGAAGGTGCCCCGGGAGAGGCTTGCGCGCGCTGGGACCTGGCCTGCGAGGGTCGGCGGAGTCGCGTCTGGAGGCCACCCCCCCACTTAATACCTGGAGTGTACGGCAGCCGGGGGCGTGAGGAGGCCATCGCTTGTGAGGGTGCCCTGTCCTTGATTGCTGTTGGGGTGAAGGTTGCCCCGCCGTCAGCAGCCGCCGGCGCATTTGGGGACAACTTGGCCGGACTCAGCCTTGGCCATGACCAGAGGGGGAGGAGGGCCCGCTAAGCAGGGGCCCATTGACAAATTCACGGAGCCGCATGGCGGCCCCGGAGCGCAGGGCGGCCAGGGACCGGGGCCGGACAACGCGGCGCTGATGGCAGCTATCACCCAGTCGAGAGACATGCTGGATGCTAAGATTGGGGCGGTTGGGGCAGATGTGACACTCCTAAGGCAGGACCTGCGCAACGCAGTGGCGCGCATAACTGAGGCAGAGTCCAGGGTCTCAGTAGTGGAGGACGATGTCGGGACCCTGAAGAAGAGAATGGCGGCGATGGAGAGTATCCAGAAGGGTCTAGCACTTAGGGTGGAAGACGCCGAAGGGCGGGCGCGCAGGAACAACCTTCGCTTTGTGGGTTTTCCGGAGGATTGTGAGAGGGGGGACATGGGACGCTTCCTTTCCCGATGGCTGGAGAGCTGGCTCCCTCCGGATACCCTGTCCAGCTGTTTCGTGGTCGAACGCGCGCACCGGGCCCTGGCGCAGAAACCGCCGACAGGTGAACGACCAAGGCCGGTGATCGCCAGGATTCTGAACTTTCACGATCGAGACGTTATCTTGCGAGAGGCGAGGGCCAAGGACTCTCTTTCATTTGAATCCCACAAGATCATGATCTTCCCCGACTACACCAAGATGGTGCAGCAACAGAGACAATCCTTCCTGGCCGCCAAGGCTAAACTTCGGGGCCTAAAGATACAGTACTCCTTACTCTATCCGGCCCGCTTGCGGGTGGTCTTCCAGTCTAAAACTCACTTCTTTGAAACGCCGGAAGATGTTTTCAGGTGGACGGATGAGACCGTGAGGGTCAGGCCGCATCCCCAACCGGGCCTCGATCCCGGCCACACGAGTGATTCATCGCAAACCCAAAGTGACCACCAGGACCGTAGCCGGAAGAGTAGGAAGTCCAGGTCCAGGCGCCGCAACGCCTCCAACACTGGGCGCAGTACCGCTGAGCCAGCTGATCCGGACAATCCGGGGGGCAGTGGATGAGGTGCAATGGGTGGTCCTGACCGCCTGCGGATACCAGCCGCTCCAGCGAGGGAAGTGGCTCCACCGGGGCATTGCATACCTGAAGATTGCATCATGTGCTAACTGTTACGTTTTCTAACTGTCCCACAACAGGTTCGGACTTTGGGACGGGTTCGGGGTGCCCCGATACAGGGGCTGCTAGCCTCCTGCATAGTTGGGAGTGGATAGGGGGAGGGGGGAAGCGTTAGAGTAAGTGGGTGTTCGGGATCCATTGGTATGGTAGGCTTTGGGCGCTCTGTTTTGGGCCCGAAGCCGCCCATATCGCGACAGGTACTTCAATGTTTGGTGAGGTATAGGGGGGGGGGAGGGGGGCAGTTGGGGAGATTGGTTGGGGGACAGGTTGGGGTTGGGGTAGTTGGGGGGGTAGGGAAGGGTGACACTGTGTCTGCATTCCTTAGGCTACTTTCTTGTGTGTGTGTGTGGCTCCGAGAGCCCGGGTCCTTACATCTCCTCCCCATTGACAATGGTTGATCACCAAAGGTCGGGCCTGCCAAGGGCAAAATTGCGAGTGGTGAGCTGGAATGTCCGGGGGATGCTGGATAAAATTAAGCGAGGGGCGGTGCTACAGCTGGGAAAGAGGGAGGGGGCGGATGTCCTCCTCCTCCAGGAGACGCACCTTCAGGGCACCAAGACCCTTAGTTTACAGAGATATGGATATCAACAGGTGTTTCATGCCGGGTTTGCAAGGGGGTCCCGGGGGGTGGCGGTCCTGATACACCGAAGGCTCTCATATGTCCACGAAACACATTGGGTCGATCCGCATGGTAGGTACATATTTGTTAAAGGAATGGTTGGGAATGAGCCGGTGGTCTTTGGTAGTGTGTATGCCCCGCCCCCGCTGCAAGATGCCCTTATTGAGAAGTTGTTCGAAGTATGGATAGATATCCCGGATGTATTGGCGATTGTGGGAGGAGACTGGAATGATGTGATGGATGGGCGGATGGATCGCTACAGGCCCGGTAGGGAACCCCAGACAGTGGCGCCGACGAGGCTTCATGGCCTAGCACAGGGCATGGGTTGGACCGATACATGGCGCTACCAGCATGCCTTAAGCCGAGAATACTCCTATGTGTCGGCTGTGCACAAGTCCTTCTCTAGGCTAGACTACCTGTTCGTACCGACTCCTTGGCTGCCGAGGGTCGCTGCCACGGCCGTTCTCCCCCGTGGCGTCTCAGACCACTCCCCCGTGTCCCTTGACCTGCTGCTGGACAAGAGGCGACAGCCCTTTCGCTGGCGCCAGTCCGCGTGGCACCTACAGCAGGATGGATACCGCACGCACCTGCGCGAGTCTATCTCGGATTATTGGACAGAGAATGGCGGGCCGGAGGTCGACGCCGCCACCCAGTGGGAGGCGATGAAGTCGGTGCTCAGGGGGGTGGACATTGCCTGGTGTGCGGAGGCCCGAAGGACCCATTTGCGAGAGGTGGATGAGGCGGCGGGGCGGGTTCGGGACCTGGAGAGGGACTGTACCGTGAGAGACACGGACGAGGCGGTGGGGCCGCTCCTACAGGCACAGCAGTTGTACTCCTCCCTGCTACACAATGAGGCGCGCCAGCTTTGGCTGGCCACTCAGAGCAGGATCTATCAATGGGGGGATAAATCCAGTACCATGCTATATAGACTTTGCCAGCACACCTTCCGGCCCCAGGCTCTGCCGGGCATTTGGGATGACCAAGGTGTCCAATTGGCGGCCCCTGAAGCCATAGCTGCCAGCTTCGCGAGGTATTATGCCGATCTTTACGCCCCCCGTGAGGTCCTCCCTGCGGAAGATATAGTCAAATTCTTGACCGATATCCCACCGCGCGCACTCCCTGAGGAGGCCAGGGACCGGCTGGACCTTCCCCTTTCTTTGGAGGAACTGGGCACGGCGCTTGGGGAATTGAACACCGGCAAAGCCCCGGGACCGAACGGATTTCCGTGCGAGTTTATGAAGACCTTTCACATCCAGCTGGAGGGGCGCTACCAGTTGGCACTGGAGGCGGCCAGGGAGAGTGGACACCTACCAGCGGATTGGCGACACGCAGAAATTGTTGTTTTCTGTAAGCCTGGGAGGCCCCCGGAACAGCATTCTTCGTACAGGCCGATTTCCCTCTTAAATTTCGAGGCGAAAATATTGGCCAAGGCCTTGGCCAACCGCCTTCTCCCGTACATCACTGACTTAGTACACCCTGATCAGGCGGGGTTTATGCCCCATAGAGCGACTCGGCACAACATTCGCCGGGCGCAGGTGGTGGTGGAGACAGCCCGGGCCGCCGGGATCCCAACGGCGCTCCTCCTGGCAGATATCGACCGAGCTTTTGACTCTCTCAGCTGGGTGTACCTTAGGGCGCTACTGTCCCGCCTTAATCTCGGGCCGGTCTTCCTCTCGTACTTGAGCTTGCTCTATACAGACCTGACCGCGTCGGTGCGGGTGGCGGGAGCGGCGTCCGCGTCCTTCCCCATCGGACGGGGCACCAGGCAGGGATGCCCCCTCTCCCCCTACCTATTCGCCCTGGCCATGGAGCCTCTAGCGGCGTGGGTGAGGATGGATGCGCAACTCCGGGGACTGGAGTGGGACATGGGCCCATCCGACCGTATTGCGCTCTATGCCGACGATGTCCTGTTCTTCCTCACGGACCTCAATAGGTCCGGTCCCAGGGTCCTGGAGATAATGAAAATCTTCGGGGAGATTTCAGGATTGCATCTGAATGTGCGGAAGTCCAAGCTGTGGGTTCTGGGCGGTGGGGAGGGGCCGGGTGATTGGGCCTTGACACTGCAGAGCGCGGCGGGTGGCCTCAAGTACCTGGGTGTCTTTCTTACAGATGTCCCGGCCTTGGCGTGGGAGCGCAATGTGGGACCTGTGTGGGACAGGGTGCGTTCGGACATGAAAACCTGGTCCAGAATGCCGCTGAACATATATGGCCGGTCGGCGATATTTAAAATGGTGGCCCTGCCGCGCCTTCTGTACCAGCTGCAGAACCACCCATACCCCATTGCGCCGCAGTGGTTTCGCCAAGTGAACGCCGCTCTAAGTCAGTTCCTTTGGGCTGGGGGTGTGGCGAGAGTGGCTCTCCGCACCTGCTTTCTTTCTACGTACTGCGGGGGCCTGGCCACCTCAGACATTTTATCTTACTACCAAGCGGCGCACCTGCTGGTGCTCAACGAATGGTGGTATGGGGATCGGGGTGACCCGACTTATGCCCTGGAGCGGTACTTGATGGACCCAGACACGGTCCACACCATTCTTTACTCGGCGGCTATCAGGAAACGACTCCCCATGGTCACTCAGGTGGTCTTCCGGGTGTGGCGCGCTGCCCTGCGCCGTATGGGATGGTGGAACAGATTGACGAGGGAGACCCCGCTGTGGCAGAACGGCCGTCTCCCGGCGCTGGCGTCCCTACAGGGATTCAGGGGCTGGGACGATATCGGTATCTCCTCGCTCGGTAGCGTCATGAGGGGCACCACCCTTAAGTCTTTCCAGATGTTGAGGGAGGAATATGACATGCCCAAAACTCAATTCTTTAAATATTTGCAATTGCGTCATGCACTATCTCCCTCCCTGGTGGGCTTGGAATCTCTGCCCGAGTTCAGCCCCCTGGAGGCCAAGGTGTTCATGGGGGAACTAGAGGAGAAAAAGATCTCCAATCTATACCATACTCTGGTCACGCACTGCTCCTCCTCTCTTGATGGATTGCGTACTGCATGGGAGAGAGATCTTGGTGTGTTTGAAGAGGAGGACTGGAGAGAGGCCCTGGAGGCCCCTAAGGGGGCGGCCATTGCTGTGCGCCTCCGCTTTATTCAGTTTAAATACTTACATAGGGCCTACTTCACCAGAGAGCGGTTGTGGAAAGCTGGTCTCATTGCCTCCCCCGAATGCTTGCGATGTGGCCGGGAGATTGGAACATTTGTCCATACTGTGTGGTCGTGTGCGAACTTGGCCAGGTACTGGGTGGGGGTCTGGGACTGTTTGGCTGAGGTTCTGGGCTGGGACCTTCCCCGATCACCGCAACTTGGCTTGCTTCATGTTATGGAACGGGTGGGAGGCAACGTGTACAAGCGTCATCTACTGGTCCTAGGCCTTACTGTAGCCAAGCGGGATATAGCCAGGGCCTGGAAGGACCCCAGGGCCCCTTTGTTGGAGGTTTGGAGACGGGGATTGGACTTCTGCATGGGACTTGAGCGCCCGATCTTTGAGGCCAGGGGATGCCCCCGGAAGCACTTTAAGATATGGAAAAGATGGGCGGACTACAGGGGACTGTGGCTGGAACCACCGATGGCCCAGGACACTGGGGAAGACCTTTAACTACTGTACCCTGGGCGACAGGGAGTACGCACACTGGCTATTGTTATACTCTATGCCTTGAGATTAGCAGACACTGGGTGGGGGGCGGGGTTGGGTCAGGGGAGTTAGGGAGTTGGGGGTTGGGGGGTTGGGGGTTTAATGCAATACGGCTTGTACTGAATGCATACCCTTTTTTCTATCTGCTTATGCTCATTGGTCCTGCGTTGTGATGCGGGACGATGTCCTTATGCTCTGTGTAATGCCAGTACTTGAAAATAAAAGTTTGTTCTGAAAAAAAGATTGGAAAAGTACTCCTGCTTTTCCACTACAACTCTCTGTTTGTAGTCCCGTAGAGCGGACTTATGAACCTCTCGATCTTTCGGATCCCAGGATTTCCTCCAGCTTCTCTCGCTGCTCCTACACCCTTGCCTTAAGAGTCTCAGATGTTCAGAGAACCAGGGTGCAGTGGGTTTCTGCCGAGCTACATATTGAAGGGATTCAGAAAAGGGGGTGGTGATGAACAAAGTGTCTGAATTAAGCAGACCACTCTTACCCAGTCCAAAGATCAGGGCTTGATCCATCACCGTTATTTATCTCACTGCACCATCCCAGCTCAGAACCTGGCTATATGCAAATCAGTCTGTCCCTGGCCCAGTGCATCATGGGAACAGCGTTCTGTTTAATTCAGATACTCTGTCCATCACCACCCCCTTTTCTGAATCGTTTTGTCCACCATAAGCGTGGAAGGGTATACTCAGATGTGAGTCCCTTGCTCATTGCACCATCAGGATTCAAGCAAGCCGGGCCGAAGGCGGCTGTAATGCCAGAAACCGGTCCCCGGAAGATTGTTTCCTTCCCAGTATAAGAATTGGCTTGGTAGTTTGGTCTGCCCTGTTCCCATGATGCACTGGGCCAGGGACAGACTGATTTGCATATAGCCAGGTTCTGAGCGGGGATGGTGCAGTGAGCTAAAAAACGGTGATGGATCAAGCCCTGATCTGCTGACTGGGTATGAGTGTTCTGTTTAATTCAGATACTCTGTCCATCACCACCCCCTTTTCTGAATCGTTTTGTCCACCATAAGCGTGGAAGGGTATACTCAGATGTGAGTCCCTTGCTCATTGCACCATCAGGATTCAAGCAAGCCGGGCCGAAGACGGCTGTAATGCCAGAAACCGGTCCCCGGAAGCTTGTTTCCTTCCCAGTATAAGAATTGGCTTGGTAGTTTGGTCTGCCCTGTTCCCATGATGCACTGGGCCAGGGACAGACTATTTTGCATAAAGCCAGGTTCTGAGCTGGGTTGGTGCAGTGAGCTAAAAAACGGTGATGGATCAAGCCCTGATCTGTTGACTGGGTATGAGTGTTCTGTTTAATTCAGATACTCTGTCCATCACCACCCCCTTTTCTGAATCGTTTTGTCCACCATAAGCGTGGAAGGGTATACTCAGATGTGAGTCCCTTGCTCATTGCACCATCAGGATTCAAGCAAGCCGGGCCGAAGGCGGCTGTAATGCCAGAAACCGGTCCCTGGAAGCTTGTTTCCTTCCCAGTATAAGAATTGGCTTGGTATTTTGGTCTGCCCTGTTCCCATGATGCACTGGGCCAGGGACAGACTAATTTGCATATAGCCAGGTTCTGAGCTGGGATGGTGCAGTGAGCTAAAAAAACGGTGATGGATCAAGCCCTGATCTGTTGACTGGGTATGAGTGTTCTGTTTAATTCAGATACTCTGTCCATCAGCACCCCCTTTTCTGAATCGTTTTGTCCACCATAAGCGTGGAAGAGTATACTCAGATGTGAGTCCCTTGCTCATTGCACCATCAGGATTCAAGCAAGCCGGGCCGAAGGCGGCTGTAATGCCAGAAACCGGTCCCCGGAAGCTTGTTTCCTTCCCAGTATAAGAATTGGCTTGGTAGTTTGGTCTGCCCTGTTCCCATGATGCACTGGGCCAGGGACAGACTAATTTGCATATAGCCAGGTTCTGAGCTGGGATGGTGCAGTGAGCTAAAACAACGGTGATGGATCAAGCCCTGATCTGCTGACTGGGTATGAGTGTTCTGTTTAATTCAGATACTCTGTCCATCACCACCCCCTTTTCTGAATCGTTTTGTCCACCATAAGCGTGGAAGGGTATACTCAGATGTGAGTCCCTTGCTCATTGCACCATCAGGATTCAAGCAAGCCGGGCCGAAGACGGCTGTAATGCCAGAAACCGGTCCCCGGAAGCTTGTTTCCTTCCCAGTATAAGAATTGGCTTGGTAGTTTGGTCTGCCCTGTTCCCATGATGCACTGGGCCAGGGACAGACTAATTTGCATATAGCCAGGTTCTGAGCTGGGATGGTGCAGTGAGCTAAAAAACGGTGATGGATCAAGCCCTGATCTGTTGACTGGGTATGAGTGTTCTGTTTAATTCAGATACTCTGTCCATCAGCACCCCCTTTTCTGAATCGTTTTGTCCACCATAAGCGTGGAAGGGTATACTCAGATGTGAGTCCCTTGCTCATTGCACCATCAGGATTCAAGCAAGCCGGGCCGAAGGCGGCTGTAATGCCAGAAACCGGTCCCCGGAAGATTGTTTCCTTCCCAGTATAAGAATTGGCTTGGTAGTTTGGTCTGCCCTGTTCCCATGATGCACTGGGCCAGGGACAGACTGATTTGCATATAGCCAGGTTCTGAGCGGGGATGGTGCAGTGAGCTAAAAAACGGTGATGGATCAAGCCCTGATCTGCTGACTGGGTATGAGTGTTCTGTTTAATTCAGATACTCTGTCCATCACCACCCCCTTTTCTGAATCGTTTTGTCCACCATAAGCGTGGAAGGGTATACTCAGATGTGAGTCCCTTGCTCATTGCACCATCAGGATTCAAGCAAGCCGGGCCGAAGACGGCTGTAATGCCAGAAACCGGTCCCCGGAAGCTTGTTTCCTTCCCAGTATAAGAATTGGCTTGGTAGTTTGGTCTGCCCTGTTCCCATGATGCACTGGGCCAGGGACAGACTATTTTGCATAAAGCCAGGTTCTGAGCTGGGTTGGTGCAGTGAGCTAAAAAACGGTGATGGATCAAGCCCTGATCTGTTGACTGGGTATGAGTGTTCTGTTTAATTCAGATACTCTGTCCATCACCACCCCCTTTTCTGAATCGTTTTGTCCACCATAAGCGTGGAAGGGTATACTCAGATGTGAGTCCCTTGCTCATTGCACCATCAGGATTCAAGCAAGCCGGGCCGAAGACGGCTGTAATGCCAGAAACCGGTCCCTGGAAGCTTGTTTCCTTCCCAGTATAAGAATTGGCTTGGTATTTTGGTCTGCCCTGTTCCCATGATGCACTGGGCCAGGGACAGACTAATTTGCATATAGCCAGGTTCTGAGCTGGGATGGTGCAGTGAGCTAAAAAAACGGTGATGGATCAAGCCCTGATCTGTTGACTGGGTATGAGTGTTCTGTTTAATTCAGATACTCTGTCCATCAGCACCCCCTTTTCTGAATCGTTTTGTCCACCATAAGCGTGGAAGGGTATACTCAGATGTGAGTCCCTTGCTCATTGCACCATCAGGATTCAAGCAAGCCGGGCCGAAGGCGGCTGTAATGCCAGAAACCGGTCCCCGGAAGCTTGTTTCCTTCCCAGTATAAGAATTGGCTTGGTAGTTTGGTCTGCCCTGTTCCCATGATGCACTGGGCCAGGGACAGACTAATTTGCATATAGCCAGGTTCTGAGCTGGGATGGTGCAGTGAGCTAAAACAACGGTGATGGATCAAGCCCTGATCTGCTGACTGGGTATGAGTGTTCTGTTTAATTCAGATACTCTGTCCATCACCACCCCCTTTTCTGAATCGTTTTGTCCACCATAAGCGTGGAAGGGTATACTCAGATGTGAGTCCCTTGCTCATTGCACCATCAGGATTCAAGCAAGCCGGGCCGAAGACGGCTGTAATGCCAGAAACCGGTCCCCGGAAGCTTGTTTCCTTCCCAGTATAAGAATTGGCTTGGTAGTTTGGTCTGCCCTGTTCCCATGATGCACTGGGCCAGGGACAGACTAATTTGCATATAGCCAGGTTCTGAGCTGGGATGGTGCAGTGAGCTAAAAAACGGTGATGGATCAAGCCCTGATCTGTTGACTGGGTATGAGTGTTCTGTTTAATTCAGATACTCTGTCCATCACCACCCCCTTTTCTGAATCGTTTTGTCCACCATAAGCGTGGAAGGGTATACTCAGATGTGAGTCCCTTGCTCATTGCACCATCAGGATTCAAGCAAGCCGGGCCGAAGACGGCTGTAATGCCAGAAACCGGTCCCCGGAAGCTTGTTTCCTTCCCAGTATAAGAATTGGCTTGGTAGTTTGGTCTGCCCTGTTCCCATGATGCACTGGGCCAAGGACAGACTAATTTGCATATAGCCAGGTTCTGAGCTGGGATGGTGCAGTGAGCTAAAAAACGGTGATGGATCAAGCCCTGATCTGTTGACTGGGTATGAGTGTTCTGTTTAATTCAGATACTCTGTCCATCACCACCCCCTTTTCTGAATCGTTTTGTCCACCATAAGCGTGGAAGGGTATACTCAGATGTGAGTCCCTTGCTCATTGCACCATCAGGATTCAAGCAAGCCGGGCCGAAGACGGCTGTAATGCCAGAAACCGGTCCCCGGAAGCTTGTTTCCTTCCCAGTATAAGAATTGGCTTGGTAGTTTGGTCTGCCCTGTTCCCATGATGCACTGGGCCAGGGACAGACTAATTTGCATATAGCCAGGTTCTGAGCTGGGATGGTGCAGTGAGCTAAAAAACGGTGATGGATCAAGCCCTGATCTGTTGACTGGGTATGAGTGTTCTGTTTAATTCAGATACTCTGTCCATCACCACCCCCTTTTCTGAATCGTTTTGTCCACCATAAGCGTGGAAGGGTATACTCAGATGTGAGTCCCTTGCTCATTGCACCATCAGGATTCAAGCAAGCCGGGCCGAAGACGGCTGTAATGCCAGAAACCGGTCCCCGGGAGCTTGTTTCCTTCCCAGTATAAGAATTGGCTTGGTAGTTTGGTCTGCCCTGTTCCCATGATGCACTGGGCCAGGGACAGACTTATTTGCATATAGCCAGGTTCTGAGCTGGGATGGTGCAGTGAGCTAAAAAACGGTGATGGATCAAGCCCTGATCTGTTGACTGGGTATGAGTGTTCTGTTTAATTCAGATACTCTGTCCATCACCACCCCCTTTTCTGAATCGTTTTGTCCACCATAAGCGTGGAAGGGTATACTCAGATGTGAGTCCCTTGCTCATTGCACCATCAGGATTCAAGCAAGCCGGGCCGAAGACGGCTGTAATGCCAGAAACCGGTCCCCGGAAGCTTGTTTCCTTCCCAGTATAAGAATTGGCTTGGTAGTTTGGTCTGCCCTGTTCCCATGATGCACTGGGCCAGGGACAGACTATTTTGCATATAGCCAGGTTCTGAGCTGGGATGGTGCAGTGAGCCAAAAAACGGTGATGGATCAAGCCCTGATCTGTTGACTGGGTATGAGTGTTCTGTTTAATTCAGATACTCTGTCCATCACCACCCCCTTTTCTGAATCGTTTTGTCCACCATAAGCGTGGAAGGGTATACTCAGATGTGAGTCCCTTGCTCATTGCACCATCAGGATTCAAGCAAGCCGGGCCGAAGACGGCTGTAATGCCAGAAACCGGTCCCCGGAAGCTTGTTTCCTTCCCAGTATAAGAATTGGCTTGGTAGTTTGGTCTGCCCTGTTCCCATGATGCACTGGGCCAGGGACAGACTAATTTGCATATAGCCAGGTTCTGAGCTGGGATGGTGCAGTGAGCTAAAAAACGGTGATGGATCAAGCCCTGATCTGTTGACTGGGTATGAGTGTTCTGTTTAATTCAGATACTCTGTCCATCACCACCCCCTTTTCTGAATCGTTTTGTCCACCATAAGCGTGGAAGGGTATACTCAGATGTGAGTCCCTTGCTCATTGCACCATCAGGATTCAAGCAAGCCGGGCCGAAGACGGCTGTAATGCCAGAAACCGGTCCCCGGAAGCTTGTTTCCTTCCCAGTATAAGAATTGGCTTGGTAGTTTGGTCTGCCCTGTTCCCATGATGCACTGGGCCAGGGACAGACTAATTTGCATATAGCCAGGTTCTGAGCTGGGATGGTGCAGTGAGCTAAAAAACGGTGATGGATCAAGCCCTGATCTGTTGACTGGGTATGAGTGTTCTGTTTAATTCAGATACTCTGTCCATCACCACCCCCTTTTCTGAATCGTTTTGTCCACCATAAGCGTGGTAGGGTATACTCAGATGTGAGTCCCTTGCTCATTGCACCATCAGGATTCAAGCAAGCCGGGCCGAAGACGGCTGTAATGCCAGAAACCGGTCCCCGGAAGCTTGTTTCCTTCCCAGTATAAGAATTGGCTTGGTAGTTTGGTCTGCCCTGTTCCCATGATGCACTGGGCCAGGGACAGACTAATTTGCATATAGCCAGGTTCTGAGCTGGGATGGTGCAGTGAGCTAAAAAACGGTGATGGATCAAGCCCTGATCTGTTGACTGGGTATGAGTGTTCTGTTTAATTCAGATACTCTGTCCATCACCACCCCCTTTTCTGAATCGTTTTGTCCACCATAAGCGTGGAAGGGTATACTCAGATGTGAGTCCCTTGCTCATTGCACCATCAGGATTCAAGCAAGCCGGGCCGAAGACGGCTGTAATGCCAGAAACCGGTCCCCGGAAGCTTGTTTCCTTCCCAGTATAAGAATTGGCTTCGTAGTTTGGTCTGCCCTGTTCCCATGATGCACTGGGCCAGGGACAGACTAATTTGCATATAGCCAGGTTCTGAGCTGGGATGGTGCAGTGAGCTAAAAAACGGTGATGGATCAAGCCCTGATCTGTTGACTGGGTATGAGTGTTCTGTTTAATTCAGATACTCTGTCCATCACCACCCCCTTTTCTGAAACATATTGAAGGGAGGCGGGGCAAGCTTTTCCACGGTATTAGTAATAGGGTCCATAAGTTCTTGAGCTGCCTCATCCGCATTCTTCAGGGAGAGAGACTCCGAGATCCGAATATGAGAAGCAATAGAGTAATCAGTAATATTTCTAAAGTTTCTCCTAAGTGTAAATGAAGTAGCGACATGATTAGCTACGGGCAGGGTAGGAAGAGCAAATTCAAGCGGTACTGCAAAATTATCTGTCCAGACCAACGGCAAAGGCGGGCCAGTAGATAGCCTAGAATCACTAGAAAATACCCCATCGAGGATATGGCCAGCCTTGTGTGTTGGGCTGCTAACCAACTGAACGAGGTCACAAGCTCGGAGTGACTCAATTAATGTCAGAGTATCCTTTGAGTTGATTTCATCAAGATGGAAATTGAAATCACCCAAGATGGAAAGATAGGATTTTCCAAAATAGGGTTCTAGGATTCTAAGTATATCTGAAGAAAAACTAGCCCTAGAGCCAGGTGGCCTGTATATGAGTATCCCAGTGAAAGAGACAGATGGCGCACACAAAATGCAAAAATAGAGTGCCTCAAAGCGATCTCCAGGCATTGATAGAGATTTAACAGTACAAGGAAAAGAAGATTTAAAAAGAACGGCAATTCCTCCACCTCTACGCAGTGGTCTATCCTGCCTATGGAGAGAATAGCCATCAGGAATGGCCAAGAGTAGATCGTGACCGGAGGAATCCGAGTCCCAGGTCTCCGTGATAAAGACCCAGTCCGGCTGTCTTTCTTCCACAAATTAGAGGAAGGTAACATTATGCTTGATCAGCGATCGCGCATTAATTAGGAAACCAGTTTTAGGCAGGGAGGCAGAAAGGCATCCCGAGCGCGAATGGGATCTAATAGGACTGGTAGCGGGGCAGCAAAAGGAAGCCTTACATGTCATGCATCGCTGGGAATGTAGAATTCCTTCAGGAGAGAGGCGGTGAGAGCATCGCTGCTCTGATGGTCTAAAGATGAGCGGAGGGCTCTACTGGGGGAGTAAGGAAGAAGGAGGGACCTGATGCCCTCTGATCCCGAGCCATAGATAGCCCCGTGGACGAGGCAAAGAAGCTTGAAAGAGATCCTAGACTGGACCGGAAGCCAAGGAAGGGTTTTCCTGGCCAGGGTTGCGGAAGAGAGCCTGGGGAGGTTGAGGACCATCCTGGCTGCAGCGTTTTGTACCATCTGTAAGTGATGGACAAGGCTCTTGTTCATGCCCACATACAGGGTATTACAATAGTCCAATCTCGAGGAGACGAGAGCCACTGTGGCCTGCTTCCGAGCCTCCGGGGAGAGGTAGCATGCGATCTTTCTGAGGATCCTGATAATGCCACCACAGGTGGACACAGTCCTGCTGATCTGACGATCAAAGGAAAGAGTGGTATCAATCAGGACCCCCAGGTTCTCAGCAAGATGGGAGGGAAGGGGACAGTCCCCAAGGGAGTCCGGCCATCAGTCTTTAGACCAAATGTCTTGACTACCCCCGAAGATCAAGACCTCTGTCTTCTCTCCATTAAGCTTTTAGGAAGTTCTGGATCATCCAAAACGTGCCTCCATGCACGTTCTAAAATTCTGGGCAGAGTCGCTCACAGACTGTGCCCAGGAGACCATGATTTGAGTGTTGTCGGCATACGACAGCACCTCAAACCCATAGGCACTCATTACCCTGGCAAGTGGGGCCACATAAATATTAAAAAGGGTAGGGCTTAGAGAAGATCACTGAGGGACCCCATATTGCACAGGTTTAGAAGGGGACAGAAAGTTACCCAGCTTCACTCTTTGTTCCCTTTGATGTAAAAAGGAGGTGAGAAGACTAAGGGCTGGGCCTCCAACTCCTATCTCCCTGAGCCTGGCAACCAGGACCGAGGGAGACAGGGTATCGAAGGCTGCCGTAAGGTCGAGTAGGACCAGAAGGGTGATCTGGCCCCTATCGACCCTCGAACGGATGTTATTGGTAACCACCGTAAGGGCAGATTCAGTACTGTGGGCTCTTCGAAAGCCGTGTTGCGAGAGGTCCAGCAGGCTCGAATCATCCAAAAAGGTAGAAAGGTGGCGGTTGAGATGAGCCTCAAGTATTTTGGCAGGGGCCGTAACAAAGAAATCAGTCTGAAATTTTTCAGGACCCCTGGGTCGAGAGAGGGCTTCTTCAAGAGGGGTTTGACAACAGCCAATTTCCAAGAGAGGGGAAAGGTTCCCTCAGTAATGGCACGGTTCATCACATATAGAAGGGGGGAATAACTACGTCCCTACAGGCCTTTAAGATTTTGAGCGGGTAGGGGTCCAGAGGGGAACCCGACTTGGTATTGTCAAGAAGGCGGTTGATCTCATCAAGGGTGAGAGACGGGAAGACAAGCAGACTGGGCTCAGGTTCAGGAGCCAAAGGCCCTGCTGCGGAAGAGGGGAGAGGAGAAAGGGGGTCCAATTGTCTTTTGAGGCATTCTAGAGTATTATGGATATCGGCAATTTTAGAATGGAAAAAGGTTGAGATTTTGTCACAGAGCTCCTGCGTTTCTATTATGGGAATCCGCGGTCTGGGGGGCGGAGAGGAAGTCAATGATCTTAAACAGGTCTCTGGAAGATTTCAAAGAGGAGGTCAAATTGCCATAGTAAGCTTTTTTTGCCTCAATAACTGTCAGTTTATATTCTTTAAAAAGATATTTATGTTGTAAAGCTACTGAGGAATTAGATGACTATTTATCACAGGTAGCTATTGCATGGTTGTCGGATAGGCAAAGAGAGCATCTCAGTAAACCTATCACAGTGGAAGACATTCATTTGGCAATAGCCTCTCTCCCTAATAAAAAAGCACCCGGCCCGGACGGATTTCCACCTAAGTTTTATAAGGCATATCCTGAGAAGCTCACCCCCTTCCTGATAAAAATGTATGCAGAGGCATTCGACTCAGGCATACTCCCACCTTCCCTTCGTGAGGTTCTCCTCATTACCCTATTAAAAAGAGATAAACTGCCCGATCATTGCGATTCATATTGCCCTTTGTCGCTCATTAACACCGACGTAAACATTTTGTCGAAGATACTAGCTACCCGCCTTCAACCGCTCATTCAAAATCTGGGTCTACCAGATCAGTCTGGGTTCATACCTACGTGCCCCACCTCTGACAACCTCTGCACATTATTTGCTCTCTTCCACACTCTTTCTCCTGATTTGATTCTGTTTTTTATACTTTAGCGGATGGGATTCTCCTCCTTTTTTGTCAAATGGGTGCGACTCCTGTATGCACACCCCTCGGCGTGGGTCCAGGTTGGGGGGCACACCTGGGAACCCTTTTTTATTACCAGAGGAACCAGCCAGGTGTGCCTACTTTCGCCCCTACTGTTTGCCTTGACGCTGGAACCGTTGGCCTGCCTCGTCAGGCAGTGTCACAAACACGCGGCTCTTAACTTGCATCACCGTCCACTCATCATCTCACTGTATGGGGATGATATGTTGCTTTTTATTGGAGAGCCCCATACTTATCTAGCATCAGTTCTGTGAGAGCACATTTGGTTTGCCAGATTCTCCGGGCTACACATCAACTGGTCTAAGTCGGTGGTGCTACCACTGACCGTATCCACACACCCGCATGAGCTAGAATTTCCTCTTGAGTGAGCAATGGATTTGGTTAAATATCTGGGGATCTGGGTGCACGTTGATTCCGAAAGAGTCCTTTGTGAGAATTAAGGCACTGCTGTCAGATTGTTAGAGCAACACATTGACCGGTGGGTCTGTCTTCCGCTTTCCCTCGCCGATCGTATTGCATTAATAACAAGCACTGGCATAGACAATAGGTCTTGCATTTGGGACCTTATAAGTGTTTAGCCATGCAACAGTTGATGTTGTTGCACAAAGGATATAGTGCTGGATAACTAAACACTTATAAGGTCCCAAATGTGAGACCTATTGGCTATGCCAATGCTTGTCATTGGTTGGGGTTGTCCTCTGCTTGCGAAGGAGAACTGCATGCATTTTTATTTTTAAAGCCCAAATTGGTGGGATGATCCTTGGCTGAGAGTGAGGGGCTGCTAGGGTGAAAGAACAAAAAAGAAAGTATAAGCCAAATAATGTTCTCAGTGTGTTGTTAAATTGTTCTACAGATGTGACTTTCAGCATTCATGAGAGGTTACTGTGTATCTAATTGAGAGCTGATGGTAGGGTGCTCGGTGAGTGTGCTTCTTTAACTCAGGTCTAGAGTGAGAGCTATAGGGTGGGTCGGATGAAGACTGACATGTATATGATGGCATCGTCAGAGGGAGATGGGCTACTGGTAGGTGATGAGTGAGTGAGTGTACTGGACAGCACGATGATGTCAAGTGGATTGCAGTGCAAGTCCGTCGACTAAAAGGAACCTCATTAATACTGGCCAAACTCACATTTTTAAACTCTTATGACCGTTTTCTCACCGATTATTTTTAACATGCCGCTGAATTTAAGAAAGAAAGAATAAAGTAATCCAAAGTACTTGTAATCGTAGCTCTCCATGAATGGCCTCGTTACAGAATTCATAAACAAAGGACAAAGAGAAAGGTTTCTTTGTTGGACAGTGGTAAATAAAGATCTGTATGCAATCATAGGACTCCAAACTAAGCTGTTTCGGAGCTGCTGTGCCCTGTAGAATAGCAAGGGCCAGCCAGAAGTCAAACGTTGATAGGGTTTGTTCTCTAATCTTGCAGACGAATGCCTGCTATTTTTTCATGTTGCTTTATTAAAAAGGCAGAAATGCAAATTAAAGACTGGCGTTGTCAGAGAGCTTTTTAATTTGACTCTTTTTAGCAAAACGTGCCCACCAATATACCCATTCATAAGTGTAAGTAATAAAGCCATGTTTTTTTCCTGAAAAGGAATAAAAAGGGTTCCACAACCAGCTTGTGGATGAACCCATTAGAAATTATTTAATAAGAGCAAACATGTAACGGGATAGCGGATGGGAGTGGAGAAGCTGTGCAAAACATGGAGGGTGAGAGGTGGGGGTGAAGTGCATGTAGGAGAAATACCACAGTAGCAAACAGGCAAGAGAGAGCAACACGTAGTGTGGGGTGGGAAAGAGTAGCACACTGATTGGAAAGCATTGCAGGGGGAATAAGCACACAGGGAAGAGAGAGCGGTATAAGGTGTTGGATGGGGTGAGACTCAAACTGATGAGAGAGAGTAACACGGAGCAGATCTTGGTAAGCTGACAATAGGTCTTTTGCAAACAGACATTTTGCACTGTCTAGTAGGCTCGACAAAGAAACTAAAGTCACTCAAATATTCTGTGGATGGATACAAGAAACAAATCCTCCAAACACTGAGACCTAAACGCGGACAACCAGAAGGATAGTGAGGAAAAAACATTGAATCAAGAGATAGACAGGTACAGTTTCTTTAACCGAGACCTGACCAGACAGCAACTAAGAAAGCAGAATGTTTTAGAATTTATTAGAGGAAGGGGAGGGGCAGAGAAAGAAGGGCATAGGGCAAGAGAGTGATGGATGGCAAGAAAGCTGGGAAAAAAGGAAAGGAAGGACGAGAGCATGAGGGAGGGAGTAAGGTAACAGGCACATTTCCCGGTTAAGGAAAACACATCCCCTTTTCCTTTTAAAAGAAATATCTAAATATCCACCTAAAAATACCACAAACAGCGTGGGTAGTAAGCGGCTCCTCACTACTGCCTGAACACTTTAACTGTAACAGATCTGGCCCCACCCCTGGCAATGAATCCCCAGGAGTGACCTTTTGCCACTGACAGTGATGGATTCTCTTTAGCTTGCGATATGGAATGATCCCTGCCTGTGTGATTTATCAGCAGTGATAATCTTTAGCCAAACATAAAATGCATTTTTTGTTAAACCAAGGCGGGGCTGATGGGTGGAAAGTCGGCGTCAATTTTCTTCTCTCTGTGTTGGATACGAAAAGGATAACACTAAAGGTGAATACCATCAACACGTTATCACAACGCTTTGAATCGTAGTATGCCACGAAACAGACTGAAATACTTTATGAACAACCAGGAACATGTTAGCTCAATGCTTTGAATCATAGTTTTTCCTATGAACAGCTCAGTATTGAAAACTACTTGAAGCCACAGTGTAGATTAAGACGCCCCTGGGTGACTTGGACATTCTGCGCACGGCAAGAAGCAATGAAAGGCAGATAAAAAGTTAGACAAAGGTCAAACAATGAAAGGCAGATAAAAAGTTAGACAAAACTCGAAAAAGGGTTCTTGCCATAAAACAGACTGGAATACCTTATGAACAAGCCCAGGAGTTGTGTGCGTGCGCTCGTGACGCGGCCATCAAAGTGAAAGTGATCGCGATCGCTGGCTGGAAGGAGGGCCCACGAGCGATGCACTTAATGAGCCATGATGGAAGCGCATGCCCGCGCGCATAACCGCAAGCTCTAAACCAAAGTGGTAGCATTTTCAAAAGCCCTTACTAAAAGTCTCGTCAGGGCAGCGCATGCGCTAGCTCAAGCAAGACCTAAAAATGGTGGTGCTGCCTAAATTTTTATATTTTTTTAATAGCACACCGGTCCCTCTCTCCCAACATTTTTTTAAAACAATGCGTTCCCTGCTTCTCCGTCTGATTTGGGGTGGAAAGCAGGCCCGAGTAAGTTGGTGCACCCTACCCCTAGATTATAAACATGGGGGATTTGGTGTGCCGAATATTTATGTGTATTATTTGTGCACACACGTGCAATACATGCATTTTTGGTTCATTGCTCACAATTTCATCCCACATTTGGCAGTGGAACACTGGGATGCCCATCCCATCCCGTAAAGTTCCATTTTAACACACAGGAGCAGACTCACGCCCGCACCACTTTCAACACAATTAACATGACGATCACAGCCTGGCAAGCACTGGGCAGACTGGCTGGGAAACTACCATTGTACTCTCCACTACTACCTATTGCCTATCACGAGAACCTGTTGGTGACACATGAGATGGGAGCTATGTGCGTACTGGCTCAGGCAGGCATTGACAAAATGCAGGATCTATACACCAATGCCACATTCTGGACATCTGCTGACACAGAATATATTCAACATCAGACTTTGCTTTTCAAGTTCTCGTTACACAGAGTTAAGAAAGCAGCACACGCGTATTATCCAACGTTCCCTGCGGAGCCTCCAGAATACCTTGCATTACATGCCTTACTTAGTAGTCCCGCTCGACACAAACTTCTCACTAAATTATATCGCACCGCCAGAGAAAATAGGGCCCTCCCTGATGATAAGAGTCTGGAAAAATAGACGAATATTTGGACCCTCCGATCTCTCAAGATGACTGGGTACTCTGTTGTACCCTGACTGGGCACCTCACGTCCAATGGGAATTTGCGCATTATACACTTTAAATTTCTTCATCAGGTTTATCATACGCCTCACAGACTTTTTAAGTTCCGTCTACGCGACACAGACACATGCACACGATGTGGCGCATCGAGTGCAGACTTCTGGCACCTGTCGTGGGCCTGCAGGCGGGTGAGGGCGCAGTGCGCTGCAGTGATTACTAAACTGTCAAAAATCCTTGGGGTAGAGGTGCCTTGCTCACCACAGGTGTGTTTGTTGGGTCTACTCCCTTTTCTGAAAGGTGCAAGGGGTAAGCTGGCAAGTATGGCACTACTTATTGCTAAGCGGCGAGTGGCGATGATGTGGAACAGCAGAAGGAGCCCTACACCTGAACTGTGGATCAGGGACCTGATATACTGCAGGAAGAACTTAGTCCTATACGCTGAGGAGTTGCCGGTGACCTCCTGTCCGAATGATATTTGGGAGCCTATTCTGATTTTTTTATGCACCGATGTATCACCTCCTACCCCAGATACTATGACTACGTAAACAACGTTCAGAGTTAATGCATGTGATGTATGACAATTGTAACTATACTGTCAAAGATATGGAATCTACCCCTATATTTGTAAGATATGGCCACTGGGTTATTGTTTGTGATGTATTTGTTTTTTATTTTGACATTGACATAATTGTTCTTTGTATCAGATGTGAAGTGTATGAAACTTTATGAAAAGCCACCCAAAAAAAAAATCAGCATTAGCAAGGCGAGTCCTGTGGCTGAAATCTGTAAGGTAGAAAATGGGTGTACCTTCACACCTGCGCTAAGCATTACTGTTTTGATTCTGAGGTGAGGTGTAATGGCCATTTTCCACGCTGAGTCCTCCAGGATTTCCTTGTCTGATCATTCCTTCAAAGCCTCCACTAGGTTGGATACTGCTTAGTAATCTATTTGAAAGGTAAAGAATCTGCAGGTAGAAATATCTATGAGGAAAAAGTTTCTTGTCTTTGGTAACAATCGTTCTGGTGGATCCTGTAACTATTAGCAGTTTACTCTCCGATCCCATCCACCTCTGCACTCTGAAGGCTGCAATCAGACCTTTGAATTGTTTTAAACCAAAAAAATTGTTACAAGTTACAATTCTTACCTGCACCTGTTTCAAATTGATGTCTGTCGCTCCCTAAACAAACGCCTTGCAGGGCGCAGAATAAATAGATGGGAAACTGAAATCAGGTCACTGGGGTGGGGACTTTATGGCTCCAGTGACATCAAAATGGCATTGTTTCCGGCATAGATGAAGAGTCAGTACCCCCTTGCCAGTAAGGAAGAGCTATTGAAGCGTTACCAGATCCAGTCTGGTACCTACGATATTCAAAAGGTGAAGAATCTGCAGATATTTGTAGATGTTAACAAATGTCAGAGTGCAAATGGAGGATGACGCAATTTTACTCTGGGCCACGTTCTTATTTTTGTTCTTTTTCTCTAAAGCCTCACCGATTTGTGATGTGTTCTCACTAAGCTTATGGGCAGACTGAAATATTCATTAAAAATTACCTCTCGCCCTTCACAACATTTCACGATGGCTAATGAAGCTCCACTTTCGGTCGGAGCCTCGTTTTCAGGTACTAAGCCCAAGAGACCCAAAAATTATCCTCCCTCTCCCATTTTATCTTCTCAAAAACCTGTTCTTGATATCAGCTTAGATGAGGTGATGGAGTTGAAGTCTTTTGTGTCCACAACTAACGAGAAGCTTCAGCAAATAGAAGATCGATGGATTAATATGTAAGCTAAGGGGCTGGATATGGAGCAACGCATTAGTGACCTACATGATGTATCTGCTAAAATTCCGGCTTTGGAGCAGGAAATTCATCGTCTCAAACTTCACACTGAAGACCTTGAAAATCGTAATGGACACAATAGTTTACGTCTTTATGGATTGCCAGAAAATCTTGAAGGTCCGGATATGCTTCTTTTCCTAAAGAAATTCCTGTCAGAACTTTTAGATCTTCCTTCAGAACCTTCATTAAATATCCTACGTACACATCGACTTGGACGTCTTCAACTTCATGCTTCCAGAATAAGAGGAATTATTATGTTGTTTTTGGAATTTACTGATTTAATGTGTGTCCTCTCTGCAGCTAAAACAAAACGTCACCTCAAATGGTCTGGACACACCATCTTCCTATCACAAGAGCTCTCTAACGCGACTATTGCAAGGAGAAAATAATTCTTGGCTTTCGTCCTCAAATGAGACAATTGAATATTCGATATGGTAATCTTCATCCTTGTCTCTGTAAAATTACTCATGAAGGCTCCACACCTTCTTTTGATGATCCTACTAAATTGAGGTATTTTCTCCAGAACCTTTCAACGAATTCTGCAACTGGTTCTTCTCCTCATTCTTAAGTTTCTTGTATCTTTTCTACATGTTATTCACCATGGCTGTTTATAACTCTACACTTTTTATCTTCCTCTCTGTCGTTACATCTCTCGTCGGTGCTGTTGTGCCCTATGCCACAGTCATTACTGTTTCCTCTTAGATCTGGATCTCTTTCCTTGATCTATCTTCTTTTTCTTCTACTCATGTTCCCTTTTTTCTTTTTTTTATGTTTGTTCCTTCTATTCGACGTTGTTCAATTTGTTACATGTGTCCATTAGTGCTGTCTGTTGTTATATGAAGTACTTTTTCTCTTCATCTCATATGTGGTGTTTTCCTCATTCCAGTTGTTTCCCTGAAGTGTATCACCTCCCTACATGTGTTACCCCTCCATCCCTTCATCATGTGTAATATTGTCACGTGGAATGTTCGTGGTCTTGGAAACCCAGTCAAAAGACAAAAGGTACTCTCTCATTTGTCAAAATTACATTCTCAGGTCTCCTTTATTCAAGAAAAACAATGTAATGAAGTAGAATCGCTTAAGTAAACACGCATTTGCAATGCAATAGGTCTCGCAGCATTTAAGTTTGAGTTACTGGCATTGTAAATGACAATGCTTTGCATAATTTTTGTTTTTTGGTGTCCGTGTGTGCATGGCAGTGGTGGTGTCTGTGTGTGCATGGCAGTGGTGGTGTCTGCGTGTGCATGCCAGTGGTGGTGTCTGCGTGTGCATGCCAGTGGTGGTGTCTGCGTGTGCATGCCAGTGGTGGTGTCTGCGTGTGCATGGCAGGGGTGGTGTCCGTGTGTGTATGGGAGGGGTGGTGTCCGTGTGTGTATGGGAGGGGTGGTGTCTGTGTGTACATGGCAAAGGTGGTGTCCGTGTGTGTGTATGGCAATGGTGGTGTCCGTGCGTGCATGGCAGTGGTGGTTTCCCTGTGTGTATGGCAGTGGTGGTGTCCGTGTGTGCATGGCAGTGGTGGTGTCTGTGTGTGTATGGCAGTGGTGGTTTCACTGTGTGTATGGCAGTGGTGGTGTCCCTATGTGCATGGCAGTGATGTGTCCGTGTGTGCATGGCAGTGATGGTGTCCGTGTGTGTATGGCAGTGGTGCTACGTATATAAGTGTGCTTGGCCTGTGGCCATAGATTAGACTAAGGGTGTGATCAGAGTCTGTGAGTCTTTTGTTTGAGGGGGCAAGTGTGCGTTTCTGTGAGTAGAAAGTGAAGTACGCAGTTGTATGTGTTTGTTAGTGTAAATGGGTGTAAATATTCCACGCACTTACATAGTGGCAATCCAGAACCGTCCCACAACACAGCGGATGAGGGGAAAAATCTTGCAGATGCGCACCTGAGCCAACAGAGATTACGTGGGCGTATGTGAGGAAATGAGAATCGGTACCAATTTGTGTATCTTTGCTTCGGGAGGTTGGATATGTGGCGATGTGTCCATAAGTCCCATGGAGAGACGGGAAAAAGAACGAGAGAGAGACCCAGCGAGCACAACCTGCAGCGTCGCGGACAGCCTGCCGGCTCCAGCTCTCTTCTGCCTCCGCCTCCCGCACTCCCAGTCAGCCTCTTTATCTTCAGAACTGGTCTTTTCAACCGATGACTGCGTTGGGAACCTGGGGACAGTGAGGACAGGAGGCGAGCCTTCACAGATGTGGAATGGAGGAGTTGGTGACGAGCCACAACAAAGCCAGTCACTCTGCGGGTTACTTGCTATCAGAGCTAAACGCAGGCAGCCCAGTGAGTGTGAACACGTGCTATGATTGTCACCAGCCTTCTTATACGCGCCAGAGTTCAACACTGCCAATGCGGTACCGGGGTTACAGGGCAGCATGAGGAGATAAAACTGCTGCAATAAGTACAAAGTCCACGTGGGGGCACCCTAACAAACTGTAGGCATCGGTTAGAGCAAGTGAGCACATTTGTAGGTTTTTAGCTGCTACACCATGCAAGCTCAAGGCCCTGGACAGGCTCCCGTACTTTACAACAACATGGAAACCGCTTGGTTGCAGTGCCATGCTTTGCCAATATGCCCCCCTTGCCTTTCTCATGCTTGGCCTTGTTGTCCTTGGTCTCAGAGAGCCCCTCTTGTTGGCGAAATAGAGTTGCGGCTCCCGAGAGTGGGGGTGTGGCTGCTGTAACGGGGGATGAGCCGGCTCCTGAGACTGATGTGGCTGCAGCTGCCAGGAATATGAACCGGCAGGCATGAACTAAACTACTGCCAAGACGGTGATGGGTAGTCCGGCCAGCGCTGTAAGGACGGGACTATGCGGTTCTGCCATTTTGGGCTCCTATGATGTATTCTATTGTGGGGGAGGAGCTTGTCACAACCTACTGCCAGGCAAAGCCTGTGACCGATAGTAAGATTCCCCCATGAGACATGTCGGCGGGACAGCAGAAGCAGGGCGCTGCGGCTGCACTGCGGAGGCGGCTGCGTCATTTCAAATCAAAGTAGCGAGTCAAAACACGAAAGCTTAACAAAAATGCATCGCGCTCAAATGTAATGAAAGCAACATAGAACACCTTATTGCCGGACAAAGCCCATGTTCAGCTGTACCATTCACCCATGAGATATGTCAGTGGGGCACAGTCGCTATACTGTGGAGCCAGCGGTGGCATTTCAAATCAAACTAGCTAGTCAAAACACAAAAGCTTAAAAAGCTTTGGAGGCTGACATGATTCAAGCGCTGGTAGGCGTCAGACTGGGTCAGAAAATAAACTCAGCAAAAAGCGGATCCCGTTTGTGGTTTAGATGAAAAACAGCGAGAGACAGCCAGAGATCTATAGCAGCGGCGGAAAGCAGCGAAACCGAAACTTACCAGCCGCGCACCCCTTGTAGTACAGATGCATTCTAACTGGGCCTGATTTCAACAGGAAAGTTTTCAAGATCTCACTTAGACCTGTGGAATGAAAACAAATAAATAAACCATTACGAGTTACCAGGAACAGTGCAAGGGGTTTCACGGCTCAAATGGCAGTCTGCGTCGTCCGGCGGCGTCGGAGGAGGGGGCGGGGAGGGGTGCTGTGACGTCAGCCTCGTTCTCGGAGTCCATTGGCCCCAGCCTCGGATCTTCCACGCGCTGGAAGGCGGACATAATTCACAGTGACGCGGGGCTCTCCCTCGGGCGGAGCCCCGCGGAGAACACCGGACTGGCGGTAAGTGGGACGGGGGCGGTGCGCTTGTGTGTGCGAGCGTGTGTGTGACGGGGGAGCGTGTGTGTGTGTGTGCACGCGCGCGACGGGGGTCTCTGTATGTGTGCGTGCGTGTATGTGCGCTCCTGTGTGTGCGCATGCGTGCAGGGGGAAGTGTGCCTGTGTATGTATGCGCTTCCCAGGAGACAGACACGGCGAGCACGTTCGCGCGCGCGTGGCCTGCGCCGATCGCCTTTTGAGAGATGCGTGCGGCCAGGTGCTGTCTCCTGGGAAGCAGAGTCAGTAACAATAGATCTCGGCGAGTACAGTGCTTACGCACTGTATCGCTACGAGACCTAAAAAGACAATGGGAGGGTCAGGTTGTTTATTCTCCTGCCTTTAGTTAGAAAGGGGGTGTTGTTCCATTGTTCCATAAGTCATTATCTGTACAAATGTTATCTACACAATGTCAATCAATCAATCAATCATTGCATTTGTAAAGCGCACTACTTACCCGTGAGGGTCTCAAGGCGCTGGGGGGAAGGGAATGCTGCTACTGCTTGAAAAGCCAGGACTTGTGGAGTCTTCTGAAGGTCGGCAGGTCTTGGGCCTGCCGTAGGTGGATGGGGAGGGTGTTCCAGGTCTTTGCGGCGAGGTGGGAGAATGATCTGCTGCCAGAGGTTGCTCTTTGGATGAGGGGGACTGTGGCGAGGGTGAAGTCGGGCGGAACGTAGCTGGCGGGTGGGGGTAGAGAAACAGAGTCGTCCGTTGAGATACGCTGGTCCGGTGTTGTGAAGTGCCTTGTGTGCGTGGGTGAGGAGCTTGAAGGTTACCCTCTTGCTGACGGGGAGCCAGTGCAGGTCTCTTAGGTGGTGTGTGATGTGGCTGCGGCAAGGGATGTCGAGGATCAGGCATGCAGAGGCATTCTGGATGCATAGAAGCCTTTTCAGGAGTTTTGCCGAGGCTCCTGCGTAGAGTGCATTTCCGTAGTCCAACCTGCTGCTGACGAGGGTCTGGGTGACCGTTCTTCTCGTTTCGGTGGGGATCCACTTGTAGATCTTGTGGAGCATGCAGAGGGTGTTGAAGCAGGAGGAAGAGACGGCGTTGACCTGCTTAGTCATGGAGAGGGTGGAGTTGAGGATGATCCCTAGGTTGCGTGCGTGGTCGGTGGGTGTTGGAGCTATTCCCAGTGCCGTCGGCCAACAGGAGTCGTCCCAGGCCAAAGGGGAGGGTCCGAGGATGAGGTCCTCTGTCTTGTCCGAGTTCAGCTTCTGTCGGCTGTTCCTCATCCATTCGACGACGGCCTTCATACCTTCATGGAGGTTGGTTTTGGCGGTGTGGGGGTCTATGGTGGGGGGGAGGATCAGTTGGGTGTCATCGGTGTAGGAGAAGATGTGGAGGTCGTGTAGTCGGCCGACGTGGGCGAGTGGTGCCATGTAGATTTTGAACAGCTTTGGGCTGAGGGATGAGCCCTGGGGTAAGCCGCAGATGATCTCGGTGGCTTCGGAGCGGAAGTGGGGGAGGCGGACGCTCTGTGTTCTGCCGGAGAGGAAGGAGGTGGTCCAGTCCAGGGCCTTCTCTTGGATCCCGGCGTTGTGGAAGCGTGTTCGTAGTGTGCGGTGGCAGGCCATGTCGCAGGAGGCTGAAAGTCCAGGAGGATGAGGGCCACGGTTTCTCCGTTGTCTATCAGGGTTCTGATGTCATCGGTGGCGGCGATGAGGGCAGTTTCGGTGCTGTGGTTGCTGCGGAATCTGGACAGGGACGGGTCCAGTTTGTTTCTCCTCGAGGTAGCGGGTCAGTTGTTTGTTGACTGTCTTTTTACATGACCTTTGCCGGGTGCAGGGAGATGGGTCAGAAGTTCTTGGGGTCCTTGGGGTCCGCATTGGTTTTGTTGAGTAAGGATTTGATCTTGGCATGCTTACAGCTCTCCGGAAAGGTTGCTGTCTCGAAGGAGATGTTGATGGCTTGATGGGGTGAGATGGCGGTGCTGGCTTTGTTAAAGATGTGGTGTGGGCAAGGGTCTGACGGAGATCCTGAGTGGATGGTGTTCATGATCTTGATGGTGTCGTCATTGTTGATTTTGGTCCAGGAGAGCAGGCGGTTGGTGCCGGTGTGTCGCGTTCTAATCTAGGACCCCGATCAATACTGTCACTTTATGGCCCTATACGGCTATAATCCATTTATTCCCCTATAATGGCATATACGATCAAGAGCGATATTTCAGAAACTCGTCTCTGGCATAACACGATCAGAGCCACATTTCAGAATCTCTTCCTCTGCAGCTGATTAGAGCAAATGACACAGCAGAAGCCACTATCTAAGATTCCTAGATTACACTCCGAGTTCTTCAACAAGATAAAACTCAGCAACCTGGGAAAGCCCCGCTTGCTATGTTTTGATTAGTAATAGAACTCTAATGAGCATTGAGAGACGATCACTTCCTAGTGGCATCTTTATTGACGTCTTATGTCGAAAAACTTACGTCAAACCAGGCACCTTTCAGGTATAAATATTGCCAACGTTGCCTTAAGCAAACGCTGCCTCAACGACATCGATGATAGCAATGGTGTGGTGAATACAGGAGCAGAACAGCTGTCCCCTGCAGAGCCCAGCAGATGCAAGCTGCCCACGGACGCTGCCCCTCCTCCTCCTCGACGGGCTGAGAGAGACGCTGTCTTTTCTCTTGCCGAGAAAATCCAACTCTGGCGTTTCCAGCCTACTCTTGCGAGTGGCTGGGATATCGAGTCCTGGAAGGAGATACAAGACCTTCAACATTCTATTCCAGAGGTATGGTGTTGACTAAACCCTTAGAGAGAATTCTTGAAGCAAACCTTGGTAAAACCAACTTAACTAAAACTGCTACTTACTTACTCCCTCCCAAGTATTAGGCTTAGGTCAGGTAGACTAGGGTAGGCGTAGTTAGAAGCACCAGTTGAGTATGTTAGCTAAATGTATATATGAATGTATATATTTTATTCATTTTAACCATTGTATGGCTAAGAAACCATATCAATGCTTTTACAGTATTATTTCGCAATCCTCATTTTACTGTACGCACTTTTTATAATAACTAGTCTTGCAATTGTGGCAATTCATTTCTCTTGCATGAGAAGAAAGACTGTTCAATAAATAATACCTTTTTATTGAAAACGCCTGTCTCTCTATTCTCTGCATCTTGGTGAAAGTAATCTGCACAACTGACTGAGTAAAATAACTGTCTATTGTTTCACACGACTTTAGAGATTGACTCTTATTCCAAGGAGCAAAGTTGTCATGTTTATGCGGTTGTTGGAAAACTGAATCCCTTCTTGTCTGTACCAGGGAAGCTGATCACTTCCTATTCAGTCAAGAAAGTTTCCAGTGACCTCTGAGCTAGTTGGTAACAAACCCAATTAAGTTTAGCATAGTCAGTAGAGACCTGGAAGACCGCACTTCTACATCCATACTATTGTTTATGTTATTCCAATGCGCAGGGCCTATTGGGAAAATAGGAACTACACTACAGGTGGTGGTCGTGGGGGAGGGTGTCTCCGTGGTAGTCAGGGGGGTTGTGGCATTGAAACTGTTGTGGATGTCTGTGATCTTGTGATGGAAGAAGGTGGCAAGCGAGTCGCACAGGTCTTGCGAAGGTGGGATGTCGTTGGTGTTGGAGCTGGGGTTGGAGAGTTCCTTCACAATGTTGAAGAGCTCTTTGCTGTTGTGTGCGTTGTTGTCTAGGCGATCTTTGAAGGAGGCCCTTGGCGGATCTGTTGAGGTGATGGTGTCTGCAGGTGGCGTTCTTGAGGGCTGCGTAGCTGTCCGGTGCTCATTCACTGAGCCAGATCTTCTCTAGATTTCGGCAGGTTTCCTTGGAGGCCTGGAGGTCTTCAGTGAACCAGCTGGCTTTCTTGCTGGTGTGGCTTTTGGAGGGTTTCTTGAGCGGGGCGAGGGTGTTGGCGCAGTCGTCGATCCACTGTCTGGTTGCGTGCGGCGGTGTCGGGGTCGGTGGGTGGGCTCTAGGCGAGGGTGGTGGTTAGCTGGTCTTCGGTGACTTTGCCCCAACAGAGGGGGGGCATCTGTTGGGTGCAGTGGTCCGCGGTGGGTTTCCGGAAGGTGAAGTGGATGCAGTGATGGTTGGTCCAGTGGAGTTCGGTGGTGTGGCTGAAGGTGACGTGGGAGCTTACAGAGAAAATGGGGTCAAGCGTGGGGCCAGAGGAGTGGGTGGGTGTTGTGACGAGTTGTCTGCCGTCCGAGGTTGGCGAGGTTGTCGATCAGGGTGGTGGCGTTGGTGTTGTTGTTGTTCTTGAGGTGGAAGTTCAGATCCCCGAGGAGGTTGTAGTCCGTGAAGGCGAGGGCGTGTGCGCTGACACAGTCAGCGATGGAGTCGCTGAACTGGGGTCGAGGTCTGCTGGTCTGTAGACGAGGATTCCTCTGAGGGTGGTGTTGGGGTCGGTGTGGATCTGGAGGTGCAGGAGTTCGGCAGTGCTGAGGGTGTTGGTCGATACTCAGAGTGTTCCTGTGGACGATGGCGATTCCTACTCCTATTCCGTTGGTGTGGTCCCTGTGGGTGATCTTGTAGCCGTCCGGGATAGCGATGTTGGGTGCCGAGGAGGGGTTCATCCAGGTCCTCAGTTAGGAAGGGGACATCTGGGGAGGTTTAGTCGAGTAGGTCCTAGAGTTCAACAGTGTGTTTGCGGGCAGAGCAGGTGTTGAGAAGGAAGCAGCTGAGGTGGTTGGGTTCTTTCCTGGTCGATGGGCTGTTGGGCTGGATGCTGGTGAAGCTGCAGTTCCGGCAGGAGAAGGCCCTTGGGTGCGCTTCGGGGTGGCAAGGTAGCAGATGCGTGCTCGTCCGGTGTTGAGTGCGTGGAGGGAGCTGCTGGATTCGTAGCGGAGAAGGGCGCCTTGGCGGGAGCCAGGGGTTCTGGCGCTTGACGCGTTCCAGGCTATGACGGGCGCAGACGGACTTGCCTTAGACGCGCCCCCGGCGCCCCCGCTGCGCGCATCCGCTGCGGTCGCATTTGAAGGGGAGGGGGTAGGGACAATGAGCTGGGAGGCAGGAGCTGGGCGGGAGGTGAGGGGTCAGGGATAGCGGCGATAACAGCAGGAAAATATGAGGGGGAGCAGAATGGAAACACAAAAGAAGAAAATTACAGTAGCAGTCAGGGTGATTGAATTAAGAATAAAATAAAACCAGAACCGGAACAGAAGCAAAATAGCAGGAACAGAGGGTGGGCAGGCTCGAACCCTGCACAGGAGAGCTGGCTGGGTGCGAGGCGGCGTAGAGCCCCGCTGAGCTGCTGGGGAGCTGGAGGGAGGAGTGAGATCCTTGGACCAAGGTCTGAGGACTCACGTGCGCTCCCCCACAGCTGTTGCCATTTGAAGGGGAGGGGGAGGGACGATGCAGGTGATCTTGTAGCCATCTGGGGTGGCAACGTAGGGTGCCAAGGAGGGTTCATCCAGGTCGCTGTCAGGAAATCGACGTCTGGGGAGGTTGAGTCGAGTAGGTCCCAGAGTTCAACAGCGTGTTTGCGGGCAGCGTGGGTGTTGAGAAGGATGCAGCTGAGGTGGTTGGGTTCTTTCCTCGTCGATGGGTTGTTGGGCCGGATGCTGGTGAAGCTGCAGTTCCGGCAGGAGAAGGGCCCTTGGGTGCGCTTCGGGCGGCCAGGTAGCAGATGCGTGCTCGTCCGGTGTTGAGTGCGTGGAGGGTGCTGGAGTCGTAGAAGAGACCGGCGCCGTGGCGGTTGCTGGGGCCAGGGGTTCTGACGCTTAGTGCAGTCCAGGCGGGGACGGGCGTAGACGGACTTGCCTTAAGTCCGCTGCGGTCGCCATTTGAAGGGGAGGGGGAAGGGAGGATGAGCTGGGAGGCAGGAGTTGGGCGGGACGGAAGGGCAGGGGTCAGGGATAGCGGTGATAACGGCGGGAAAATGTGAGGGGGAGCAGAATGGGAACACAAAAGAAGAAAATTACAGTGGCAGTCAGGGAGATTGAATTAGGAATAAAATAAAACCAGAACTGGAACAGAAGCAAAATAGCAGGAACAGAGGGCGGGCGGACTCGAACCCTGCACAGGAGGGCTGGCTGGGCGCGAGGCGGCGCAGAGCCCTATTGAGCTGCTGGGGAGCTTGAGGGAGGAGTGAGATGGATGATGGGTAATGGCTGAGGTTGTTATACAAACTAAAGAACTAGTTTTATTGAATATCTATGGCTCAGTTAGACCAGATCCAGAAGTTTGGAATGACATTAAGATTTTACTCTCTTCCATTTAATGTCCGAATATTATTGTTGCTGGTGATTTTAACCAATGGATTCACCCCTTTTCTGACAAACAATCTAAGTGTAAATTTAATCAAGATAAATCCCACAAAACTTTTCAATCTGCCATTGCCTCTCGTTCATTATATGATGTTTGGAAGACTTGTAACCCTGATTCTCTTGAGTTTACTTTTTTCTCCAATGTTCATCAAACACGGTCTAGACTTGATTATATTTTGGTTAGTAAATCCCTACACCCATCTATTCAATCCTCGGAGATTGGTTCTATTTTTATCTCCGATCATACACCTGTCCTCACTGTTTTGGACCTTTCCCTAAGTTCCCCAAAATTTAGCCATTGGAAGCTTCATAATTTTTATTATAAGATTCTACTTTTATTGCAGAAGCCACTGCTTTTATTAATGAATTTTTCAAGTTTTCAAGAGAAATGAGGTAGTGAGAATGATGTGAGGTAGAGAAAGAAATGAGGAACAGAAAGGTGCGGTAGAGAGAGGTGAAGTAGAGAGTGGTGAGGTAGCGCAAGGGCTGAGAGAGGTAGAAAGAGATAGGGAGAGAGGAAGATAAGTAAAGTAAAGACAGGTGAATTCGGGATCAGTGAAGTATATGAACGAAAGAGGCGAGAGGGAAAAGCAGTGACGTACAGTGAGAGGGATAAGGTACAGCAAGATGGAGTAGTGAGAGTTGGTAGAGGTTTAGAGGTAGGCACAGAGTAGCAGTGAGAGAGTTCTAGAAAGAGGAGGAGTAAAGGTGTACTGGGAGACAGGTGAGGTACACAAAGATGCGATAGAGAGAGTGAAGAGAAATGTAAAGAGAGGAGATAGGTAGAAGTGTTGACGAGCATTGAAAAATGAAGAAAGAGGCAAGACATATGTTATTAATTTACTTGTCACAAACTGTCTGAGAGAGTGAGAGCATGAGGTTTAAGGTGAAGCAGGTCAAGCATTCCCAAAAGTCAAATTAATAAACAATCTGGGTTTCTGTATACGGGTATCATTTTACCAGAGTGCCCCCTGAAAGTTGGGGACACATGGGATTTCCCACAGGAAGTGGCAGGTGCCATGCTCTCACTCTCAGCTTTTTCAGCCAATTTTACATGTAGCCGCTATTTTCTGTACTTATTAGGATTCAACTATTTGTCTCTATTTGTTGTCTTACTTATAGGACATCCTTCTCCTCTCTCTTTCAAACTAGCTGTCCAGTTCTCGCTACTCTGAAGATAGAGTACTATGTCTTATTCGTTTGTGCCCGGTGACTGGGCCTACAACGCTCACAGACTGGGCAGCTGTTTTCTAGGCAACCGTTCACAACCTACTGTCCCCTCTATTGTTCCTATTTGCAACTTGTGCACTCCATATTCCATGCAAATGTTCCCGCTCTCCCTTATTTTCCCCAAGGGTTTTACTTTAAACAGATTCTGCTCTCCTTATTTGTCAAGTCAGTCTTTTAGTCTCATGTTCCTGTTCTCACAATTGGTCAATAATTGCAGTCTCCACTTTCACAGTGTATACGGCGCCTCTCTTACCCGACAGGTGTATTCCCACCTCAAACAGCCCGAACCTAAGGGTACCAGGTGAGTCCAAGTCCAGCTTTTCATTCAAAAAATCACAGTGATCTAGACATTTAGTTGAGTTACCGAACATGATGTATCTGATGAAACAGTAACCGGGTAACTTTAAACTAGTCGCTTCACTGACTTCTAAGCCCCTCACTCCTTTGGTGTCTGACCTGTGATCTCTTACCTCTGACTCCCTTCCCCTTACCCTGAACCAGACTTATTACCAATTGTATTCTTCCCAGACCTAGGTTTCCAAGATATCTAACCTTGGATCCCCACACCTCCATCTTGAACCCAGGCTCCCCTCCCTCCTTTAAAGGTTCCCTGGCCCTACTTTCGGCCCTGGATCCCATAAGCTTTGGATCAGACAGCTGATACCTACCTCGTCGTTGTATGCCCAGGCTGGGGGCTCGTCAGTGAAACACCGCTTCTTCCTAGCTGGCATAGAAATGGTCATCTTCTTGGCATCCTCTGGCAACTCAGCCTCGTGCAAACGATTGGGAGATCTGTTAGGTACAAGGTTGATCTTGGGGCCATCTTCTGCGCCAGGGTTGAACACCAAGGAACCGGTGTGCATACTTTCCTGCTCCTTCTGCAGATCAAGCTCCTCAAAAATGTTGTCCTTGAGACTTTGGTGAACCTGGGAGCAAAGTTGTTGGAAAAATAAAAAGGAGGACAGATTAGTGTCAAACAGTGAGCTTCGCTGTGCAATGAGATGACTGCCAGTAATAACAGCAGGGTAAGTGGGACAGAGGTATCTCTGGTCACTAGTGGCAACAGAGAGAAAAATCAGCAATTTGAGGAAGGATTGGGTGATCACGTCTTTAAGGCAAACAGTGAATAACACAAGGTATTTGTGGATGGAGAGGGCTCATGTCTGTAATGAGGGAATATTTACAGTGATTAATAAGAGTATGGTATGGCCGTGAGGGCAGTATGTATGGAAGGGAGCTTAAGTTTGTAATGAAGTAGATATACAGTAGAAAACAGCAGGTCTGTGGTGACCATGAGCGTTCAATTCTAGAATTGCAATCCAATTCAGTATGAGTGCTGTCTGTAACAGTGAGGAGAACAAGAATGAAGTGTGTCAGTTTAAGTATAAACACAAACAACATATGGAGTAAGTGTAGAGAAACCACTGACCGTGACTCTCATAGGCTGACGTGAGGGATGTAATTACTGGCCAACGCACACTTCATTTCTCCCTAGACAAAGACCTTTACTTTTATACAAACTCTCTAAGAAGAGGTACAGGTAAACCCTTTTTAGGTCGAAAATTTGAGACCTCTTGTATATACTTTAGTATATACTTATATGTGAATGTACTTTGTGGGCTCTGGAGACCAGCCCTAGGACTTACTTGTCTGCTTCTGCTTGGGACATTTTTTCGGTTCAACTGCCTCTATTTAACTGTCTTGATAGAAAACGACCAGTAGAGTTCAGTAAAATACCAGAATTGCTTTCTGCTGAGGGACTTTCTTTTTTAATGTTTCTGGCAACTGTCTCTATTTAACTTTCTTGCTAGAAAACGACCAGCAGAGGTCAGTAAAATACAAGAATCACATTAGCATTCTCTAGATTCCAGTCCATAGAAATTGTCTTCCACGAGCACCCATAGACAAAAAAAAATGTTTAATCTTCAAAATTTTAAATCAATGTATCACATTGGATGAACCTGTCCCAGCTCAAGCTCAATGGTGATAAAACAGAGATCATGTTACTGGGCAACCCCCTCAGTTTCAATCCCAGTCTCATGTGACCATCCTGTATGGGTCCTCCCCCAGCCCCCAAGACCGAGATTAAGAGTCTGTGTATTTGGCTGGACAAGGAGCTGAACTTCAGGACGAAGCCAGAAGAACCACTGCAACCTGTTTTGGCCTTCTTAAAACGGAACGCAAAATCTTTCCTCTTCTTCCTCCCCTGGCCAAAAAAGTTCTGATTCAATCTCTCATACTCTCGAGGCTGGACTACGGGAACGTACTTTACCTAGGTTCCCCAGCCTTAGTTATTTCTAAACTCCAATTAGTCCAGAACAGTGCAGCAAGACTGCTGACAGGACTACCTAACAGACAATCTGCAAAACCAACTATACGGTCCCTGCACTGGCTTCCAATTCAGGAACGAATATAATTCAAGGCCCTGTGCATCACCCATAAAACTATGCAAGGGACCGGCCCTCCTATCAATTCGGCTTTGCTCTGCACCTATAAAGCCAAGAGGGAACTCCGCTCAGACAAACTGTATTTTGCAGACGTCCCCAGAATAAAAAAAGCCAGATGTGGGGGGTGACTTTTTTCCTATAACGCAAACAAACTTTGGAACTCGCTTCAACTACACCTACGTCCTATCCCCAGTCACCAGCTCTTCCGAAAACAACTTAAGACTTTTCTGTTCCCCTGAGCTTTCTGCCCCCTTCTGTGTTGGTCTTAGCACTGGGGCGCTTCCAGCTAGCCATGCGCCCTATAAATGTCTTTTCACTTCATTTCATTTGTATTTCCAGTGATATGACCACCAAATGCCCTGATTACAAAAAAAAGCTTTGGACTACACCATTTCCCACACAAACGCAGTTTGGTGCTTCCTTTCCTTCCATGTTAAAGAACAGTAGGTGTTTCAACACCCAGGCTAATGTGCTGCATAGCTAAATACACACAAGGTCCCAAAGGCGAGACCAATTGCATTGCAAATGTTTGTTGATATTACCAGGGTTCCATGCCAGTTGCCTTCCCTTCTAAATGCCCCGCTCCTTCGTATGTGTTTCATGCATTTTGGCGATGGTTTGTTTTTATTACGCACTTGGGTGTCAGTGTTGGGACAAAAGTAGAGGAGATTGATATCCTGCCACTATTCTTTAATTTTCTCTTTGCTCTGCCTTCACACTAGGGTTGCACAGAATTGATTAATGATGGTCACTCCAGTGCCAGTTCTTGTATTCACTTTGGACACACAGAGGTGTGAACCATAGCTCAAAGAGGATGTCCTTCCAGGACTCTGCATGTTGCTGTTTGTCCCCTAAAAGGAAAAAACCAAGTCTAGGCCCGGAAGAGCCCTTCTGCAGTGCGTCACTGGGAACGCTAGAGCTGGTGCTGGACTGGCTATTAAAAACTGCCCATCTCAGACAGCAACAACAAGGCCTAGCAGGACTCAAGTCTGCCTAAAAAAACAGCTTGAGTTGAACAGCATGCCTTGGAACCTCTTGATTTGGTAGTCGAGCTAATATAAAAAGCACCAACTGTATCATCATTGAGTTGATAGGCCGTTGGTGAGCCTGTACTCTGCCCTGAACCACTTGAAATTTGTGGGTATCAGTGTCGTTAATTTTCAAGCCCCAGACAGAAACACAGGGTTTTGCCTTCGCCCATGGGCTGGATCTTCATGGCTGACGTCCGTTCTCCACATATCAAAATCAGCAGAAGTATGTCTATCTGAACTACTGTTTCTTGGATACTGAGGTTTAAAGGTACGATGGAAATATGTGTGCCCCTGCCACTGAAAAATTCCACTCTTGATCAGTTTCCTGTGTGATACCGGCCTCTGAAGTGTGCAGCCCACAGAACATCTACCTTGGGTATTAACTAAAATTTCAGCACCAGTTGGAACACGGATTTGGAGACATAAATAGTTTAATTCTTAACGGTGCCTGGGGCTCTCTCACTAACCACCAGTGGTTCCTTATATGGGTATTAGAACTTTGACTTTGGAGCTAGTTTATATTGCTATCAACTTTGTGGGGGTGGCAGCCCCACTGCATGTTTGGATGGTAGGCCTGTGTTTCATTTTAGATTGTTGGCACATACATATTTACCTCTATTCAAAGCCACTGAGTTATCCCTCACTCCACCCAGGGCCACTGAGAAACTAGGAAAAGGGGAAACCACATTTAAGCACATGGATACACTTGTAACTGTCTGGCAACTTTAGTAAATGAAAACCATTTTACCAAAGACATTTAAGTCTGTTCTTTGGGATGCCCAGAGGATCTGTAATAGGTGTATGGTCCGAGTTGTCACGTGTCCACAACACTCCAGATGGTCCAGGTAACATGATAATAGTTAAAAGTATCTAAGCTCATATTTTGGGAATCATCTCTCAGTAGGTAGTAGGGCTGAGGAGTCAAGGTAGACTCAACAAGGTGGCAGTGGGTAAGGACTATGAAACAGAATAAATGTGAATATCTAGCTTTCCATAGTCTTTACTAATAATAGAAATATAACTATAAGAAGATTAGTAGGGAAAATATTATGCACCCACACTACTAATCCCAAGTGCCCAAAACTTTCAGGCTTATTAAAATGTTAACCGCCCCTCTGTACATATAATTCCCAATGGCACAAATTAAACAATTTTAGCACAAAATACTCCAATATCACAATTAAACCTTAACTATTAGCGGAAGAGATTAAAATTTAGAAATCTACATATTTTAACAGGGATTGTAAATGTTCAATATTGATATCAACTTTAACTGGCAAAGTCAAGGAATCAAGGGGCGGGCATGGATATTCCAACAACCCATTATCGCATCCCCAGCTCTTATCTTAAATCAATTGCCATGGCTAACTCACAGGTGTTTCCAAATACCCACTGCAGTCAAACCTTCTATCCAGAGCGAAAATAGCAACCCAGTCCAATGTTAGTCATTGGGGCTAATCTTTTCACTCTGCCAGTTGGACTGATGGGTTATTAATTCTTCAAAAGTTCATAACTTAGAACTGGGCAGTCACAATAAAGATTATTGGGGGTGGTCTACCCAAAGATGACTTGTAGAAACACAAAAAGATGATTGACGGAATGCTGAACACCTTCCAGCATTCACCCACAGTACAAAAATCTGGGCCTGAATCCATTGTTTTTGTACTCACCTTGCCATTTAAGTTTGGACCCAGTTATATGCAAATCAGTCTTGACCCTGCTCCCCATGAGAACAGTCCAGCGTGAACTGCTAGGCCAGGTCCTCCTGGAGCAGAAACAAGCATCCTGTGACCGGTTTTGGGGTATCACCCCTGATCAGGCAGGCTAGCTTGAATACAATGGCATAGTGAGCATGGGACTCACATCTGGGCATACCCTTCCCACTTAGGGCGACCATAGCAACACAAAAAGATGATGCACTGAATGCTGAACATTGTCAAACATCACCCAAAGTACGGATATCTGGGCCTAAATTCATCATTTTTTGCTCACCATGCCATTCCAATTTGGAAATAAATATTAAGCCCTAGTTGGAGATATAAGGGGATTTTTGCATCTAGACCACACATTCAGCCTTTCTAATTGTCTCTTTCCCAGGCATTTCCCCAAGTAAATACATATTTGACTAGTTGATCAAACTAGTTAAATATGTGTTTGACCTATGCAACACTTTGTTGTCCAATCTAGCAGCCTAGCAGAAACTGCCTTTCGTCATTCAGGCCATAAAAAAAGAGTCGTGGGGGCGTGGCCTGAGGCGTCAAGATGGCGGTCGCACTCTAAGAGTGCTCCGGACCCCCCATCCATCATCAGCCCTGCATCCGTCCTCAGCAGCTGCCATCGGTGCGCAGCCCCTGTGTTGCCGGACTCCCTTGGCTGCCCTGCACTCCCCGGTACCGCGGGGTGTCTCTCGGGGGCTGGGGAACGCCTCCACTGACCAGATCCTTCCTGGCAGCGAGGCTCACAAAATGGCGGCCCCCATCTGAACCAGCGAGGCGGCCCGGCACTGAGATCCCCGGCCAGCGACTCCCTGCTGCCTGAGCGGCTCCCCGCCCCCGCCGGGCGGGTGGAGCTGCTGGCGCAACCGGCTCCCTGCTGAGCCCACCCCCCCGGACGACCAAGACCTCCCCAGGGCCGCTGCACCTAGCCGGCACTGGCCGTGCGGCGCGGCGCCTGTGGCCTGCGACGCCTAAGACGGCCCCCCTCCAACATTCTGCTCCGGCCAACGGGGCAGTGGGTAGCTCCTGCGGGCCGGCTCTGAACTGCCGCGGCTCCATTGCATCCATGGATCCCACCCTCGCGGCCTGAAGTAACCGGGGGCTGCTGCGCGCCTTAAGAGGTGAGGAGAGGCTTGGGACTGGGCGGAGGGCTCCCCCCTGGCCTCGCCCGTGTGCTGCTTGAGCGGGCTGGGAGGCCTGGGGAGCCCGAGATGAACTGACGCCAGAGACTGCCTTCCTGCCTGGCCGCCACCCCACCGGCGTCCTGCCCCTGTGCACTTGGGGTCCTGCAGAGGCGTCTGGCCAACGGACACATCTGGCCAACCGGCGCCTGTCCCCCGGACCTGCCCCCCACGTGTTTGGAGGCCCTCGGGGCGCTGCACCCTCCCCCTCTGTTACTGTGACTCCTATCCCGCATCTGGGCATTGGCGGTGTGGGGGGCTTTGGTTGACACCGCGGTGCGTGGAGAACGTCGGAGGGGCCCTGCTTTGTTCCACTGGGGGGCCAGCAGAGACTGCTGACAGCCATTGCCCCATCCTGCAAGACCGCTGGGGGCTCCCTCGCTTGATTTGGCCCTAGATGAACAGGCGGCGGCACCTCCCCCCTGCCTCCCTGCTCCTTGGATCTTGCTGCCTGCGCCGGGGAGAGACCTGGAGGACCGCGGCCCGCGGTGGGACTACCGCGCTACTACCGGATCCCGGGGACGCGGGCCCCCTTTGAGAAGCCGGGAGGCTCGACCCTCTGGACTGGGTCCTCGGGACGGGACCATCCCCTAAGTGCCGACATCCGGCTCGCTGCGGCCATGGGCAGGGGTAAAACCACGCAGACTCCGGTCCCCCGACCCAGATGCGGATGGACCAGTTCACCAAACCGAACTAGGAATACAGCGCCGGCCCCCCACCTGCGCAAGGGGCTGATGGGGGGGATCTGTCCACAATCCTCCAGGCGATAAGTACATCCCAGGCCTCCGTGGAAAACAAGATTGGGGAGGTGAGGGTGGATGTGGCCCTCATCCAGCAGGACCTTCGAAACGCCACAGCGCGGATCACTACAGGGGAATCCCGTATCTCCACGGTGGAGGATGACCTGACCACCCTCAAAACCCAAGTGGCCCGTCTTCAGACGCTGACGTCAGAGCTCCATGGCAGCACGGAGGATGCCGAAAATCAGGCACGCAGAAACAACTTGCACCTCCTGGGATTTCCGGAGGTAGTGGAGAAGGGGTCCACTGCTTTTTTCCTCGAAACCTGGATCAGTTCCTGGATGCCTGCAGAGAAACTTTCCCCCTGGTTTGCGGTAGAACGGACCCACCGCTCTGTTGTGCCCAAGCCGCCTCCTGGGGCCCCGGCACGGCCCATCATTCTTCGCATATTCGATTTCCGCGACAGGGACGCCATCTTGGAGACCGCCAGGGACCTGGGCCCACTGCTCTTTCAAAACTCTAAGATGATGATCTTCCCAGACTACTCTAGAGAGGTCCAATCCCAGAGTAGGTCTTATGACGAGGTCAAGCAAAAGCTCAGGGCTCTGGGACTGCGGTATGGTCTCCTCTTCCCAGCTCGACTTAAGGTCCTTTTGCAGGACAAGACCTTTTTCTTTGACAGCCCACAGGCAGCATGGACTTGGCTTACGGAGGAGCGCCCCATCTTGCCTGGGCGGGCTCCATCCCCTTTCCGGAGGCCTACGACCCAGCTAAACCTCGAGATGCCCATGACACGGCGGCGCCGAACCGGATCCCGCAGGCGAGGCTGCTGTCAAGAGGAGGCCTCTCACTCGCCGGGGGGGGGGCGGGGAGTCGCAGTGGCCCCCATCTCCGCTCCCGGACCAGGGTGACCCCTTCTCCGCTTTGTCCCCCTCCTTGATTGTCATGGATGGGGCCCCTGAGTCGGGCGCGCCTGTGGAAAGCAAAATCGGACTCAGACTTGTCCGGCAGCCCTATGATCTGTGGTTCGGACGATGTGGAGGTCTGAACCAACGTCAACTGCTGACTGGTCTTCGCTGGCCGGGTCCGTTCTGTCCAGCCACCTGAGCCTCGCTCACTGCCTGGAGGGATGCCCGTCCATGGCGACCTCCCGTGGGGGGAATGCCCCGAACTGTATATGTTCTCCTAGTCTGTGCTCCTGCCCTTTATTCCTCTTTCTCTCTACACCCCATCCTTTCTGTCTTTTGCAAAACTGTCACTGTTACCTTGTCTCACACTCGTCTTTGAAGCTCTTTTGTCTAAAGCTGTTGGCATTTATCCTATAATCTGGAGGGGGTCCTCCTTAGCAAACTCTTGACTAGAGTTATTGCTCCCTATTAACCGTTTTAGTTTAGTACCTTTCCCCTAGCGGGGTCTTTGTTTGATTTGAATTTGGGGCAACAGATGCTTCCTGTTTCGAAGTGTAGGGTCGGGGGAGTTGGGGGGTACGGGTGGGTGTAGAGTCCGTTGACTCCCATTGGTTTGTTGTTTTCAGCCGCCAACGGGCCACCTTCTGGCTCAGCTCTGTTCGGCCACTCCTCGGCCACTGTTGGTGCTACCTACGGGTGGCTGGTTGCAGCTCTCCTTTTTGGCAAAATGTGGTGGGTGGGTCCACCCCTGACACGCAGCTCCTGTAGTCCAATACTTCGTTTTTTGGACCGCCAGGGGGGCGGCTGCGGGCGGTCGCTCGCCCCCTTCTTTCCCCTCGGGCCTCCAGTGCTCCTGTTTCATTAACTGCCCTTAATCGGCTCCTCCTACCTCCGCGCGGCACCGCTGGCCCTCTCTCCGATCCCCGGCGATCCTCCGTCCCCCCACATCTTCTCCTCCCCTGATGGCGTACACGCTGATTAGATTCCTCCACATTCTCTCCTGGAACGTCAATGGTCTCCTGGACCGTATTAAACACACGGCCATCCTCCGGGCGGCCCACCGCCACACGGCAGATGTCTCCAAGAGACTCACCTCTTAGGCACGCAATGCTACTTCCTGGCCCGGTATGGTTTTGCGACAGTCTGGCACTCTGGGTTTACACAGGGGTCCCAAGGGGTGGCAATACTGCTCAGAAGAGGCGTCCCCTTTACCCTGACCAGGGCCGACACTGACCCACAGGGGCGTTATGTGGCGATATCGGGCATGGTGGAGGGTTGCCCACTAAATATCCTGAATCTCTACATCCTGCCCGCCCTCCTGCTCCTGACATGTCGATGCCTTACACGGGTTCTCTCCTCCCTCCCACAGGGCCTCACGGTGGTTGGGGGTGACTTTAACGCCGTCATGCAGCCTCAACGCAACATGACCGGGACTCCATCCGCGGTCCGAATTTCCTCTGCTGCTGCTCTATCGGGCTTTGCCTCGGCTCTGGGGCTCTGCGACGTGTGGCAGGTCTGGAATCCCCGCAAGGTGCAATATACCCACACATCGGCCTCCCACCATACCCATTCCCGTATCGACCTTCTCCTGCTTCTGGCCACTGACTGCCACCTGGGCTCTGGAGCTGCCATTCTGCCCTGGGGACTGTCCGACCATTCCTCCTTCTCCTTCCGACTTGGCTCTTCCCCGATGGGCCCGCGGGTCGTCTGACGTCTCAACGCTTGGTTCCTACACACTGGTGGATTCGCTGGGACAGGAGCTAGGCCATTATTTCTCCACCAACGAGGGTTCAGTTCCCTCGCCGGGGACCCTATGGGAAGCTGGCAAAGCTGTGATTCGCGGGGTGGCAAGGGGGCTTGTACATGCCAAATGTGCGGACCAAATGGCCCGGCTTGCAGAGCTGGAGTCCCGGGCTACGGGGTTGGAGGCAGAGCAGTCTCTTGCTGGGCGTGCAGACCCCACCCGGCAGTTGTCGTTGGTTCGAGAGGAAATCCGCCAGATTTCGTTGGACTCGGCCCAAATGCTGTGCCGATCGTCGGTGGCGCAGGTGTACGGCTGTGGGACAAAAACGACAAACTCCTCCATAACTTGGTCTCGTATCCCAAAGTTCATCGCATTATTCCAGAGGTCCGTGCACAAGACGGTACCCTCCAGGTGACCACCGCAGCCATAGCTGGAACCTTTGCACACTTCTATACGCATTTCTAGGAAAAGGGAGTGGTCCACAGGAAATACCAAGTCTATACCGGTTTTCACTTTTCATGTATTGAGGAAAACACACTAAAAAAACTCTGGACCGCTTGAGTTTTATAAAAAGTAAGTCTTTGAAGGGGATGATGAGTGCGTTTGGTCAAATTGTGAATGTCCTTAGGCCAAATCCTTGCTTTTTTAATCAGAATCAGGAGTCCAAGTGATATAGAAAGAATACTTTTATTAAATACGGTTTAAAACATGAACAGCCGACACGTGTTTCGCCCCCTGTGGCGATTTGCGCCGGGGCTTTTTCAAGGCTATTTACAGTATCATATATTCATTAATACAAATCTTCAAAGAGTTAACTTTGTTTTCAGAATGTCTTATTATATGTCAAGTTTCAATTTCTCCGGGTTTAATCCTCGGTTCTTGTCTTCTTACTCTGCTCGCAAACGGCCGCTTTCGCTGTTTTAAACCGTATTTAATAAAAGTATTCTTTCTATATCACTTGGACTCCTGATTCTGATTAAAAAAGCAAGGATTTGGCCTAAGGACATTCACAATTTGACCAAACGCACTCATCATCCCCTTCAAAGACACTTCTATACGCGCCTCTATGCGGCGCGACCAGCAGATGCGCCCCTGACCACCCTGTTGGACGGGGCTAGTGCCCAGCTCCCCTCTCTCACGCGTGACTCCGCGGAAGCCTTGGATCGCCCCTTTACCTTGGACGAAGTTCTGGAGGCCATTCCCCTCCTACACCCTGGCAAGACGCCTGGCCCTGACGGGTATCCACAGGGGTACTACGCTGCCTTCCGGAATATCCTGGTTCCCTGACTATTGGTCCTCTTCCAGCATGTGGCGGAGACCGGCTCTTTCCCCCCTGAGTCGGACCTGGCTACGATAGTGGTCATCTCCAAGACTCAGCCACACTCCATGAGCTGTGCGGACTACCGCCCAATCTCGCTTATCAACACTGAGATCAAGCTCTTTGCCACGATACTGGCCCAGAGGCTAAAGCCTCTCCTGCAAGATCTGGTCCATCCCGACCAGTGCGGGTTCATGCCGGCCAGGGGCACCCGTCATTGCATCCGTCGCCTCCACCTGGCCCTGGCCCACCGTGCCCGCCTGTCCCCGTACCTGGCCCTTCTCTTCCTCTACTTCGAGAAGGCCGATGACACAGTGAACTGGGACTACCTGCAGGATGTGCTGGAGGCGATGGGCTTTGACCCTTTGTTTTGCCGCCTCATCAGGGTCCTCTATGGCAACCCTAGGGCCCGAGTGCTTGTCAATGGGGAGCTCTCCGAGGCATTTCCGATCTGTAGAGGTACGCGCCAGGGATGCCCCCTCTCACCACTCCTGTTTGCGCTAGCAATGGAGCCCCTGGCGACGCTCATCCGGCGGGACCACCTTGTCCAGGGGTGGGCCTGGAATGAGAGCCACGTAGATAAAATAGCCCTTTACGCTGATGACGTGCTTCTATATCTGGCGGACCCAGCGAGTTCGGGCCCCAGTTGCTTACGGATCCTTGCGGCCTTCGAAAGGGTCTCCGGACTCCGACTCTATGCGGCCAAATCCACATTGGTCCCGCTGCATCCCTCCAGGGAGTGCTATGACTGGCAGACGACTATTCCCCTCAGGCACCACTCGGTTAAGTACCTTGGGATATGGGTGGCCCTCCTGCCGGAACGCGAGTGGGCGTTGAATATTACGCCCCTGGTTGTCCGGATGAAGGCTAATCTTAAAAAATAACAAACCCATCCCCTCACCCCCTAGGGAGAAGCGCACTTTTTAAAATGATAGTCCTCCCCTGCTTCCTTTACATTCTACAAAACATCTCCATCCCCTTCTCCCGCACTTGGTTCCGCGAACTTGATGGGACCCAGTCCCGATTCCTCTGGGGAGGCGGACGCCCACGTATATCCCTGGCGCACAGCCGCATCCCCCCCTTCGATGGGGGCTTAGGGGTGACCCACCTCTACCTCTACTACCTTGCCACTAAACTAATAGTCATCCATGACTGGTATGCGGGCGGCTGGTCCGACCTAGCATACCGTGTAGCGCTTGAGGCTGCGGACTTTCCACAGATCCAAGCGTTCCTATACGGCAGCCCCGTGCCACAGACCATAGCGCCAATCACTAGAACGGTCCTCCTGGCATTGGCGTGCCGCCCTGCGCCACGTGGGGTGGAACCGTAAACTCACTCGTCAAACACCACTTTGGTACGGCACCTGGCTCCGGGAGTTTTCGTCCCTGAATGGATTCCGCCGTTGGGATCTGATTGGCATCTCAGTCCTCGGAGATGTCTGGGTGGGGGACCATATCCGTGCCTTTGCAGACCTACAGCAGCGCCATGCCCTTCCCCATGCCCAACACTTCCGATATCTGCAGCTGCGCCATGCCATTCACGCACATCTCCCCTCGCCGGTCTCCCTTCCAGAGTTCAGCCTACTGGAGGCCCAGGTGGTGATGGGGAACCTGGGCAGGGGAGGAGTGTCCTGCATCTATCGCTCCCTAGTGAATAATGGCCCTGCGTCTTTAGATAAATTACTCGCTCGATGGGAGGACTGGGTGGGCCCCCTGGAGGAGGCAGATTGGAGAGATGCCCTTATGGCGCCCAGAACCCTGACCACGTCCTCCAGGCTACGCCTGGTGCAGATATACTACCTACACGCGGTTTACCTCACCCTGGAGCGACTTTTCCGTGCCCGCTTGCGACCCTCCCCAGCCTGCCCGAAATGCGGCTCAACCCCGCTGATTTTTACCACATGGTGTGGCTTTGCCCGGTGATAGTGAGGTTCTTGAAGGGGGTGGAGCGGGAACTCACACAAGCCCTGGGATGGGAGGGTCCCCATGATCCACTGCGGATGCTGCTGGGGGTCTTTGACGGCCTGGATGGTTCCAGGATGGACAAGCGCCTATTGGGACGGCGGTTGCTGTGGCCAAAAGAGACATAGCGATGCACTGGTCGCGTACCGCAGCACCCACTGTGAGGGGGTGGAGGAGCGGGGTTGATTGGTGCGGCACCCAGTAGGAGGCCCTGTCCGAAGCCCGAGGCTCTTCAGAATTATTCCACAAAATATGGGGGAAATGGTTCAACATGATTCCGCCATGATTCTTGATGTATCGAATGTTTTATGTTCCGCTGTTATTGTAATGCAGGATGAGCTGCTGGACAGGTATGGACTGACCCTGCCTATATGTCTTATTGATTCAGATCCGCTGTATATGTTGATTCATGAGCTGCAACCAATGAATTTCTTTTGCTGTTTTATATACTCAATAAAGTTGATTATAAAAAAAAAAAAGAAGAGTCGCTCATCTTACTAGAACCAACATAAACCAGATCTTTCAGATGCAATAGGAGTTTATTGTGTCTTTCTTTAGACTGCTCTGCTTTTTTCTGAAGCAGGAAAATACAACATGAGAAATCCCATGAACCCAGTTGACAACCGGGTAATGTAGTAACAAACAACGTCTCAACAGGTAATATTTGAAAGACAATGAATAAAATGTAAACGAATACAGGAATGAGACACACAGGGCGAGACATGTCAGAATTGTCCCACTAGTGGGTGGGATTACTGAGGGGGGCCCCATTAGTAAAGTTTGTGATGACTCTGTTGTTCCCCTGGGTATTCATAGTGGTAAATTGCCTGTGGTCTTCTCCAGCCACGTCTGCGGCCTCCCCTAAAAAACAATGGGGAGGATTAGTGGTGGTGGTGGTGGTCTACCTTGATTTCGATCTGAGATGGTGCATTCACCAGGATTAGACTCTTTAGCAGAGGTATTGAAGGAGTCGGAAAAGGTAAATACTTGGTTGTGTTTGTATCTGCCAATCTGCCCAAGTTGCATCTTCTTATGGGTTGGTAGGGGGTATTATAAAAATTATCCTGTAGACATGGGTAGGTTCTCTCTATGCTATCATTTTTTGTCTGTCTGAATCTTATTGATTTTCTTATTGTGTTCAAATGTGTCCAAGGTGGTATGGTAGTGTTTAGTTTATCAAGTAGATTCTTGGCATCAGTCAGGCTGCTATCCACAAGTATGAGAATCTCCTCCAACACTTTCTTGCTGTGTTCTATGGCTGTGTCTACGCAGAGGACCATCTAATGTCTGGAGCTGATGGTTGCAAGTGGAACTTAGGATCTTGTGTAAAGATGGCAGGTGTATTGTGTATTTGGAGTCCGAATGGAATAACACCTGTGAGCATGCGCGCATATAGACCTGTTTGTATCGGTTTCTTCCTCAATTTTTCCAATCTATCAATCAAAAATTGTCAAGTGTTGGTGGCAGGAATGGAGGGGGCAGTGGATGGAGAAGAGAGAGGGACCACTAAGGATTTGGTTGATGTAGTCAGAGTAGTTGGGTGTTTCACTGTGTCGGCAAATTACACTTTACTCTCCCATAATTGGGGTTGTAACCGAAAGTCCACAAGGGACACACACTCATAGCACAGCGGCTGCTCAATGTAACAGGAAAATGTAGCAGGAGAAATCCTGTAAACCCAGTTGAGTAATGTAGTAACAAACTCTTCATTGTTGCAGAATCCCCCCTAGGGACCTCCGCTTAGACTCATGACCCCGCTACTAACCTTTGAAAGTCTAGATGACCTCTTCCGGGCGTGCTCATGCAGCAGATAGTTTTTTTCCCCTCGGCCTTAGCTACCTCTCCACTTTTCCTCCCAGGTACCACCTCCCCCGATTCCCTTTCCTTTCTCCTTTTTCTGCAGCAGTCTCAAATACACTGGTAATCTCGTCTTGATGATGACCTGAAATCGATCAAGTCGAAAACACTATCGACAAAGTACAGTGTTCTCACAGGTTCCTTTTCTCATAACATGTTTCAAACTAATTGTACTCTCATTGCTCATGTTACGTACCAATTTTAATTATGCTGTTGTACCTGTCACCATATCACATGCCTCTCTTGCACCGTTCATCCTTTCATGAGCACTAAGTGTGCACTTGTTTGATTACACTCATATTGAAGCACAGTATCGCTGTCTGAAATGAATAACTTTCCGCTACAATAACAAATAGGGATCGTGATATTAAATCAAGGTGTCTCTCCCTATAATAAGGAAAATGGCAGTGGACCCAGAAAATAGCCGCACCTAAACCGCTATCTCCCCAAATATTTGTCTGTGGTTCAAACAATGCACCTTCCACTGTGTGCCCTCCTTGTAAGCAACCTCTGCCAAAAAGTGCCACCCTATGCTAGGGAGAATCAATAAACATGAAAAACAGAGGTGCACCACATTTGCAACAAATCACAAAAATCTATAAATACTTTCAAAGAATTAACTACATCTCCTACATTTCTTAATCTAAAGTCCGTGTGTAACACATTTTTCAAATAGATGGAAGAAATAGGGCAGGTCCGCCCATCATGAAGCACTACATTTGGTGGCAAGCAGAAACCCGATAAACACTCCTCTCCGTCCCGGTGGCAGGAAAAATTAGGGATATTTCCATTTGATTCATTGTCTTTGAAATATTACCTGTTGAGACATTGTTGTTTGTTACTTCTTTTTCTGAAGGGCATTCGGGATGTCCAATGGCAGGACAATATCTATGTGTAGCATGAGATTAAAAAGCATCTATCTCCTCTGCCTTTGCACTTGATTTAGGGATGCTGGATTATTTAGGGCATAAATGTTGGCGAGGCTGATAATGTATGAGCTGTTTAGTGAGAGTTAATAGGTAGCTGAATGCTTGTGGCATTTGTAAGCGAGACATCCAAATTTAGAAGTGATCTGTGATGTAATGGAAAGCAGGTGGATGCTTTAATGAAGTAGAGTGGGAGCCGATTCTTGCAGAGGCTGAACATGAGTATGGCTGCTGTTTCTGTGTTGTTGTTTTGTTTTTACAGCCTGTTCCTTTGGTAGTCAGGCAGGCCAGAGTAGAGGTCATTGGAAAAAGGAGTTTCAATTGTACTCAAGCATCTCAGGGCTATGTTCAGTTGACAATTTTCAGTTGGCATTAATTTGTTTGCTCATTCGTTCTAGGAGTTTAATTTGGTGAAAGGTGGATTTGATAACTGCTCCTATTTGCTAAATGAGGCTGAAGTCTGTGTTCCAGATTACACATGTTTCTCAACTTGATGGGGACAGCATGTCAAAAAAAAAAGTGTTGGGCAGAAGAGATGACAAAGGGAGTCCATTCTTTTTAGCACGCATGCAAGCCCAGAATCTGGATTTCTGTTTTCATCCCTTACATTTTCCAGCTGCGTTTCACTCTTCCAGGTTTATACTGTACTTTAGTAATGGTTAGATTGTTCTTTTGTCTTCTGCTTGTCCGAGAAGGATCTTCATATGATGCATTATAAGAAATGAGTGAATTACCTGTAACTATGGTATTGCAGCTCGAAGATATTTTAGTGCCTGCTTCCGTTATCTAGTGGTCGGGTCTGGAAGTGCTAAGTTATTAACCTTTTTCCTAAATTTGGGGGGCGCTGACATAGGCAGAGCTTATAGAAGACCTTGATCATAAGGCCACATAAGTCACATTAAATTCAGGTTCTTTTTTCCCCTTCCTCCACTACACTCCTTCATCTGGGAAGTTGGAGGGTCATGTGTAGATCTAGAAGATCTAGATTGATCTTAAAGCTGCAAAACAATAATTACAGATAAGTAACTTGTTTCGTTTGCAGCATTACGTCTTTTCTAGATTGAAATGCTGAACAAAGATTATGTAGGACTATTATCTCTCCTGTTTGGGGGGGTAAAGAGGGAGAGGATAAAAACAAATGATTGATTGCCCAACTGCTACTTCTTTGCGAGTACTGATGTCCACACATAAGTGTTTTATGAAAATGTGTTCTGATGACCATATAGCTGCTTTGCATATGTTTTGTAGAGATATATTGTATATAAAAGCAGCCACAGCCCCTTTCTTTCTGGAGGAAAAGTGTTTTAGTTTTACATATAATGTTTTGTTGGGCATTTTACAACAATGTTGAATTGCTTGTACTACCCATCTGGAAATGGTGCTCTTGGTTACCACTGTACCCAATGCTTGTGTTGACTGTGCTACAAAAATTTGTGTGATGGGCTGATAGTTTTCTGCATACAGTACATCACTGTTTTCCTTACAACTAATCTACGTAGTTCCTTTTCTGCTGTGTTGCAGGGAATCTGAAAGAAGGCTGGTAGTGTTGTGGGCTACTTGATGCAAAAAGTGGCTCTACTTTGGGTAAAAACCTGGAGTGTGTTATGATAATAAAAACCTTGAGTGTGTTATTATAAACTTATCTTTGTAAATAGCTATGTATGGTTCTTGTGCAATGAGTGCATGTATCTCGTGCTTTTTGACGGACGTGATAGCTACAAGGAAGGCGGTTTTCAAGGTAAGACACTTAAGTGAAGTTCTGTGCATAGGCTAAAAGGGTACTTTCAGTAGCCCTGCTAGTACTAAATTGAGAGTCCACTGCTATGCTTGAAGAGATGCATGACAATTTGCAATACACCATGTTTGTGAATTATCTATCACTGTGAATGGAAAATGTTACTTACCAGTAAGCATCTGTTAGTATCATGAAGTGCTGTAGATACACATGATGTGCATAATTCTGCCATCTAGAGATGGGTTCAGATGTGTGCAAGTTTTTCTTCGAGGAAAGCCATTCGAGTCACTAGGTATTGTGATTCCTCCTCTTGCTGGTAATGCATATGGTCATCGACCCCATTGTTAGATTGTAATTGTGCATGGTGGGTTAGGATGAAATGTGGAGCAAAGCCTAGTATAGGGAGAAGTCCATGCAAAGAGAAAAGTAAGACATTTTAAATTGACCTCAACTAGCACTGGCTTCTGGGGGGCAGGGTGGGCACGTGTGACTCTACAGCACCACATGCCACAAACAGATGCTTACTGGGTGTTGGACTTGGCCCTTTTTGAAGGGTCATCCCTAAACTTTTTGCCTTCCTCCTGTATTTGTTTCTGACCTGTTGTTGGCTGTTTGATTTTTACTTTCCCACTGCTGATCAGTGCTAAAGTGCATATGCTCTCCCTACTGTAAAGTATTGTATTGGATTGGATTAGTGACTCCATGATTGTCTGGTTTGGTGTACTTGTCAGACCCTGGTGCAGTGCACTGCGTGTGCCTGGGGCTTGTAAATTAAATGTTCCTGGTGGGCTTGCAGCACTGGTTGTGTCACCCACAGAGGCAGCCTGTAAAGTGTGTCTCAGGCCTGCCATTGCAAAGCCTGTGTGCAGTCTGGTACTGCCATGTTGACCGGGCAAGTGCACCCACTTGCCAGTCCCTAAACCTTCCCTTTTCTGCATATTAGTCACCCCTATGGTAGGCCTAAGGGCAGGGTGCATTGTAAGTAAAAGGTAGGACATGCCCTGATGTGTGTGGCATGTCCTAATAGTGAATTACAGCCATTTTAGGTTTTCACTATTGCAAGGCTATCTATTCCCCATAGGCCAGAATGGGCAGTTTGATTACAACATCTTATACATCTTTTAGTAAAGTTGGTTTTAACATTCTGTGTTTGAAAATACCACTTCTAGAAAGTGGGTATTTTCTTGCCTAACTGTCCAAGCCTGCCTCTGCTAGGTTGTGTGTTCCTGGTCTGTTTTTTGAGTGACAGGGGCTGGGGGGCTCCAGGAGACAGGGTGAGTCAGCACAGGGCTGAATAGAGCTATCTTCATGTAGTGTGGTGGGAGGAGTTGCACCTGGGACCTGAATAGGGCTGGGCCTGCCTTCCACAATTCTGGCTCCACCTCCTGTGGTGTGTCGATGTCCCTGGCCCACACTGTCAAAGAAAAGAAGGAGTCTTGTCAACAAAGTGCTCCAGGACAGCACAGAACTGGTTTGGAATGGGTACAGGGCCCTCTGCCTTCAGAGGACACAGGATTTGCTAGTATAAATATGGGGTCCAGACCCAAGAACTTTAAATCACTTTTGGGAAACAAGAAGAACCTTTGCTGAGGAGAGGAACCAGAGAGAAACTGAAGGAAGAGACTATACCCAAGCTGAATGCTGTTTGGGGGATTGGCCTGCGGTGTGGTCTGACTGCCAAATATAGGAGAAAGGAACTTTGTGCTACTTTCATCAACTTGTAAAGGATCTCCAAGGGCTTGGAAATTGAGCTTGCCTCCTGCTGAAGTCTCAGGGATAACAGACTTCACCAACCAGCTCCCCTGAGTTATTTTGAAGTCCTGTGGTGCTGGACCTTCTGAGGGACTGCGTGTTGCAAGGAGCTGGAAGCGCGACTCACGAAGAAGAAACGTGTCCCCGCCCAGCCACTGTCAATCATCACTGAAGAAGGGTGTCGCCGCTGCTGCTGTCGTATCGCATCACCGAAGCGCTTTGCATCACTGGAGAAGAGTGTCGCCGTCGCAGAAGACCCCGTAGCATCACCAGAGAAGCGTGTCGCAGGGCCTGTCACGGCTCAGAAGATTAGTTGAGTCGTTGCACGGCCGTCGGGCGTGCACGCATCGTTGTCACATCAAGAAGACGACGACATTTTGTTTCATTGCATCGGATCTTCATGGCATCACGGCATTGCAGGTCGCATAACTGTCCTGACTTCATCTTCTTGATTAGGTTGAAGCAGAGGAATGAGTGTCTGGAAGGAATGTATCCGAGCATGCTTTGGATAGGCTATGCACATCACTGAATTGAGGATTGACCCTAGATAAGGGGTTGGAGATGAGATTTTAAAGCTTTGATGTTATTGCCTAGTTCGTGAAGTAGGTTGATGGTGACCTGAGTGTTTTGGTGACATTTTAGATGAGTAGCACTCTTGATGAGCCAATTGTCCAGATAGGGAAAGACATGGATGCACTGTTTGCTTAGGTGAATGGCCACCACAGCGAGGCACTTGGTAAGACCCTAGGTGTGTTAGTGATTCTGAAACGGAGAACTTTGAATTGGTAAGGTCATCTGCTTACTGCAAAGCTGAGGTATCGGCGATGTGCCGGATGAACTGGAATGTGGAAATAGGCATCATTGAGGTCGATTGCAGCAATTAAGTCGCCTTGTTGTAGTAGTGGGTTGAAGAGTGACCATGTGAAAGTGCTCTGAGAGAATATTTGTTTCGGAGCCTGAAATCTAAAATTGGCCTAAGACTGTCCTTTTTGTGGATAAGGAAGTATAGCAAGTAAACTCCTGTATCCTGTTGAGGGTGAGGGGCAGGTTCTATGTCTCCTTTTTATTTGAGGAGTGCTTGGACCTCTTCCCTGAGTAACCTTTGGTGTTGTGAGGAGAGTTTATTTGTGCGAGGTGGAATGTTGGGAGGTGTGGAAGAGAGCTCCAGACAATAAACATTTTGGATAATAGCCAACACCCACTGGTTGGAGGTGACGTTCCGCCAAGCAGGAAAGTGCCCTTGGAGACTACCACAGATTGGTGCTATGTGATTCGGGGAAATGAGAGATAATTCAGGGCTTACTGTTGGTGACAGATCCTTTGGGGTGATCTACCTTTACCTCTGCCTTTTATATTGTTTACTCTGTAGAAGTCTCGAAAATAACCCCTGGGAGAGGTTTTATGAGCCTGTGGTCCTTGGCATGATGTGGAGGTTTTGGGGGAAGTGGTTTTGGAACCTTCATGGTAGGATAAGCAGCAAAAGGACCCGCAATGTGAAGGGGTTCAAAGGGCACCCACTGCTTTTGCTGTTTCATTGTCCTTTTTTATTTTTTTCTAATAAAGTATCTACTTGCGGGCCAAAATGATGTTCTCCATCGAAAGGAAGATTAAGTAGGTTTTGCTGGACTTTCGGTTTTAAATTACAGACCCGGAGCCATGAATGCCTACATAGAAGGACACGAGAGTTAACCCCCCCTGGCAGCAGTATTAGCATCAAGGGCACAGCATATGGTGGTGTTTGAGATCTGCTTCACTTCAGAGATGATCTCATAGCCTCTCTTCTTGTGTTCATCTGGGAGATGTTGGAGGAGTAATGGGATTAGCAAACCGCCAATTGTTGCCCGATTGCACAGCTACCCTCTTGCCTGCAGCATCTATTCTCTTACACTCTTTAGCTGGTGTAGGGACATCACCAGAGCTCTGAGAGTAGGCCACTTTGCGTGCAGTAGCTACCACCAAAGAGCCATGTGGAAGTTGGCCCTGGATGTAGGGTGGGTCAGTTGGGGTAGCCTTGTATTTCTTATCTACCCTTGTTGTAATGACCCCAGATTGAACTAGGTTGTGGAAGATATCTGGGATGTGAAGGAGCATGCCTTTAAGCATGGGCAGGTACTGAGCGGGAGTTGTCTGGAGGAAAAGGTTTGAAAAAGGAAATCATCCTCCAATGGCTCAGTATGCAGATCCACTTTATGAGATGGTGGCAGCCCTACCAATGAGGTTATGGTAGGAAGCGATGATATCAGGAGGGGAGGGTTTTGAAGCGTTTTGCAGGGTATCGGTCAGGATCTGTATCCGCTGGTGGATTAGTAGCTTAAGTGTCCTAGGGATCATCCTGTGGTGGGATATCAAAGGTATCCCCATGGCCCTGTCGCCCTCTTTCTGAATGAGCTGACCCTTGAGGTGTGTATGATATTGGGTCAGCTGGAGAAGCAGGAGGTGAGGGTGAGTATTGTGAAGCAGGTAGGGATGGTGTAGTAGTGAAATGCAAAGGGCTTGTAGTCTTGTCCAGGAGGAATGTCTAAGGCTTCTTTAAAGGACCGCTGCAGTTTAGATGGTTGAGCAGCAGATCCAAGAGGTCGGGTGATTATCTGGCCTGTATGTAGATGGATAATCAGGTGTTTATGGTGGGTGGGTGTCCATTTCTTCCTGTAGTTTGTGAAGAATCAGTTCAATAGTCCCCGATCCAAGGCCAAACTTGCTGCTGAGCGCTGATGTTCTCGGCTCCGATGGTTTCGGCTTCGACGACAATGGTCTCAGCTCCGACAACAGTTTCTGTTTCGATGACGAAGTTGTGGGCTTAGAAGGCCGGCTTGACTCTGAGGCGGGAGCAACCTGTGCCGAAGTAGTCGGCCTCAATGTTTCTTTCGGCCCTGAGCTGAGTGTCATGTCCAATGTTGTCAGTTGCTGCTGACTAAGGCCCAAAGGCAGTAGTGACCTGGCAGTCTGTCTCTGGTGCTCCACAGTAACTGTTCGACCTTTGAGAAGGCCTGTTCTGTGTGGGGTCAGTGGAGAAGGAGAACAGTACTCACAGCCAGAGCTGTCATCAGGGGGAAGGTCTCTTCATCCGCAGCTGACGCTTGCACATGGTGTTCTCCCTTGATGTCCTGGGTGCCAAAAAGTTATGTTGGTTGTCTACGTGCCTCCATGACATTTTGAGTCATCAAGCCTGATGGTCACAAAGAGTTTTCTTCGAACGGAAAGAGCGACAAGTGTTGCAATCAACCTAGTTTTGCTCAGGGCAGAGACACAGATTGCAGATCTGATAGAGATCGGGCCAAGGGTATAACAACCAGTAGATCCTCACATTTTCCAAATGTTATGATTACTGGCTATTGAGGCATTCCTTAATTGGTCTCATGTACAATATCATGTTTGGGAATGTGTGTCTCCAGAAGTGGGTAGCTACCATCATCTCAATCTGTATATATACTGTCAGTGTATATTGTATGCCAAAGGGTAACAATTTTAACTGGTAATGATCTTACCTTATCACAAACTGTTAGGTATTTTCTGTGTGACGGCCGAATCAGGATAGGTGCCCTTTAAATCTATGGTCACCATGTAATCCTCTTCTAACAGGGGTCTGGCCTCCTAGAGTGTTATTATCTGGAATCTCTGGGTTTTGAATAATTTGTTGACAAACCACAGATCCAGTATTGTCTGATGGGTTAAGTCCTGTTTTGAAACCAGGAAATACGCTTTGTGGACCACTGTGATTTGCTCCTTTGATTACATCCTTTGCTATCAATTCTACTACTTTCATTTGCAGTATTCCTTCCTGCGCTTTCCTGTGTTTCTGTGGTTGTGGTGGCATTCCAGGTACTGTTCTTATAAGCTGTATGCAATACCCATGTATTATTATGCTTAGCACCAACCTGTTTGAAGCAACAGATTCTTAGGTGCTTAGAAAGTCCTTTTTCCTACCCCAACTGGTGTCTCTTGGAGAATTGTAAGGCAGCTCCATTGGAAATGGCACCTCTAAGCATCCCTCTGCCTCGGAAAAAGGTCTTGAACTGCTGGGGAACCTTCCACTGTGCTGGTTGGCTAAACCGGCTCCCTGATGGCTGACTTATGGATGCTAAAAGGTACAGTGTTCTCCCTTGATTCTTCTGTATGAAATGCCTCCACTTTTGAATACTGGCTTAAATGACTGCAAGGCACCCATAGCTTTGGGTGTCTCATTTGCATTTTTCATGGCTTCCAGTTTCAGGTCCACTTGTGAGCCGAAAAGATGAGTGACAGTAAGAGGCTTGTCAACAACATTGGTCTATATCTCAGTTGTGAGCAAAGATGCACAACCACTCATGCTTTCTCAGTACAGTACTTGTGGCCTGTTGTCTGCTATATGTGTTGGCTGCATCTAGGGCAGGTGTAAGGCAGTAATTAGCAATATTTTTACCTCTTTTATGACTGTCTTAGTTATCTTTTTGTATTCCTCGAGAAGGTGTGACCTTAGGTTTTCCATGTCTTCCAAATTTTGGCATTTATATGGGGTGGATCCAAAGCTGTAACTATTAGAGATTTGGCTTACAAATGGGCCTGTGCGTATTTATTATTTGGAGTGGGTGCCCTACACGTATTCTATATTCTAGGGGTAACATCTTTGCAGGTTCCTTGAAAAACAACCTCCCTATTGTAAAATGCTAGTCAGCACAGATGGAAATTGTTTTTTCTATGTACAGGGCCTGGGGTTTCTTATAAGAAACATGTGTCTTCCTTCCTTTTCCATCTCCATCCGTACCCTAAATTCATCTGCAGTGCTCTTAATTACCCCATGATACATAGATATGTCCTCTGGGGGAGAGGGTCTTGAAACATAAATATCCACCTCCTCCTGTCGTGAGTCTGCCTCAATGTCCTTCTAGAGTGTTTCTTCCTCAACATGTTCCTCACATTCTGAATCCTCTGCATCAGGTGTGTACATCAACTCTTCCTCCCCCAAATCTGGATCTACTTCTACCTCTTGTGGTGTTTCTGGATGAATTCTTATATTTTTCTAATTCCTGGCTAGATCTTTTAATGCATGTGGGAACAGGGAAATCATGGTATTCCATGAATTCCTCGAAGGCCCTCTTCTAGCTAATTAGCCAATCTATTTCTGCCTCCAATGCTATTTTCTTTTGTTTGATGTTGTCAACATTAGAGGGCTTCATGTCTTTGTGGGACATCTCCTTCCAAGTGTCTTGTTCTTCAATCCCTCTTTGCACTTGATCCTTCTTTGAAATCCTGCCAACTCTTTGCTGCATTTTCTTACCAGTGGCTTCTTCTTTAGGCCTTGTAAGACGGTACGTCTCCTTCGCCATTGAGGGCTTGTGTTTTTGTGGCTTTGTCCTTTCACTTAAAGACCTCAGCTTTGGCGGTGTCACAGGCAGTTTGGATGCATTTTTGTTGGTGGTGCACTGTAAACCTGGATCTTTCTTGTGGTGAATAATCTCGAGATCTGTATCCTTTTAGTGTTCACCCTGAGCTGCCTTGGCCTCAACCTGGTCATCTACGGAGAAACTCATCTTCTCTATTGACCGAGCATATTTCTTCTTCTCAAGTCCATGCCATGTCAGCAGCTGTCCAGGGAGCAAGGAGTACCTTATCATTGTGGATAGGAGTTGTAGGTTTGAAAAGAGAATGTGCGCACCAGTTGTTGGACTTAAAGCCCCTCAACAGACAGAATAAACATACTTGTTGTTCGTCATTTAAGGCGAACGTCCAGTGGCAGCTTGGGCTAAACCTGAATATTGTGCTCACACTCCAGGATGGCGTAAAAGAATCTCAGGGACTCCACCCATTACAATACCATTCTACAACTGCGGCAAAGTACCACCCGAAATTCCCTATAAAAACATCAATCCAACATTGAGCATCACAATACAGTGATCTGAGAGGTTTTTGTTAGCGGCCCACTAGCCACCAACAGTCGTTCTGCCCTATATAGGGAGCTCCCTCATTGCACATCCAAACCCAATGGCAGATTTTTTAAATCTAAAACAGTGGTCATGTAATGGAACATTGTGGGCACAATCGATCTCATGCGTAGGCTCCGCCCATGTAAACACCCACCAGAACTAGGGAAAAGATTTCCAACATAACACTTCTGTATCCAACCACTCAATAGGGGAAATATGCATAGCGTGTACATCTAGAAGATATTTTGTGCTGCAAAAGCTCACATACAAATAGTTGTTTTCACCTTAAAAATATTAGTACAATAAAAAGTTATAGAGTGTTTAAGGGACCAGAGTGTGGCTTGGGCAGGCAACCATAGCTTCTTTTGTTTATGTAGGGCAGTGGTTCTTAACATTTTGACTTGTGTGGACCCCCCACTTAATTATTATTGGAATCCAATGACCTCAGCCAAAGCAATTTCGATGATTTGAACTGCAAAACAATACACATATATACAAAAACAAGCATTCATCAAACAAATATAACAATGATGAAATATTGCATTTAAGTCACAAACACATGAATCAAAAAGCACCATTTTAATTTTAACAGGAAGGTTGGACCTTTTCTAAATTCAATGATGGTCACCCATCATATTCTGTTTGATACACTTGCACTGCTCCCACAAACCAATCTGCAAATGCCAATTTATTTATTAGCCTACAATTTCAAATTCATTCATATTTACAGAATGTTTTACCATTTTCAATTTTGCTTCTTAATTTATAAAGAGTTTAATAATCTGTTAATATTATTTAATTTTCTAAGAAGTCACATGCCACCTGAGTAGGCGGATCACAGGTTAAGAACCGCTGATGTAGGATGTGTGGGAACAAAAGGATGGGCCTGTACATTCTTTAGCCTTACCAGAGGGGATTTGAATATTCCTAAGATTTGGGCAACAGTCGCGGAGAAAGAGTTGAGCAGAAGTGTCAAAGGGCCGTTGATTTTGAGATACTGATGTCTGCTAGGATGGTGCAGAATGTTTTTTGTTGTCATTTTTGACTGGGACCAAAAAAGACTAGCTTAAGTTGGGGAAGTTGTTAGGATTAACATGGAAGAGAATATAGTGCTATTGTTGGACTAAATGAATAATGAGGGCAAGAGGTTATTGATTCCAGGCTAGGATGTATCATCAGTTTGAGCAGCAGTCACCACTGGTGTGGGGGAATCTTGGGTAGATGACTTATGCGGAGGCTGTTACATAGATACATACATTCTTTGGAAGAGCAGCTCAACAATCAGAAGTACGAGTCTCCTGTGATTAGTAGGTAACTGAATACGTTAGCTAGGAGAGTATGACATTTTTCAAAGAAAATGTGGGCTGAACTAAGGAGTACAGTAACATGTCACGATTTTGTAGGTTTTATTGAGAGTTTTAAATGGAAAACTTCCTGGTTTTGTGAGAGGTGCTGGTAGGGACTGTCTCCTTGGAAAACCTGCTGCTGGTCTTGTGCATCATGGTTACTCAACCACCTTTTACGATTAAAACTCAGGAAGGGCTAGAGGCAGCAACAATTTGGAACATCTCTGAGGGTGTGTTGAAACAGTGGGATCAATACCAAGCCGAAAACACAAAATTAAGACAGGAAGGCACAGCGGACCAGGTCAGAGGGCTATTTTACCCAACAGACTGAGACTCAAAATGTTTTGCAGGTTTCTGAGGTCTCAAAGCATTTGAGACAGCACACTTGCATTGATGATACACGCCAATATTATTTATATCATACTACCTTTACTGTGTAATCATTGTAAAACTGTTTGGGACTGTACCACACCATCCAAAGGATTTAGGACCTCCTGTTTCCTGTGTCGGTCTTCTTTTGTTACGGTCTTTACTTTATATTTTGCCATTGAAATTAAAAACCTGAACACTTTTACACATACAACTCTTAGTGGAAAGTGGCTTTTCCTGAGTGAACATCTGAGGTTCAAAACATCATTATCCCATAGAATAAGATTTAGCTATTTGCCCACACTACTTAGAAAGTCAGGATACACATACCAATATATTGGTAACCAATGGCCACTACAGTAGTACACAGGGCCATGGGAAACTAATGATAACCAACTGTTCCTCTCTAGTAGCCACAGCCTTCCCCAGGACCAAGAGAAGAAGCCCAACTGCGGACCTACTCTGTTTAGGAGTTGTTTCTAAGTTACCATTTACACCCAGATGCCTTGACACTTTCTTACTAGCTGCTTTGGTCAGCAGTTCTTGGTTATGGATACTTTATTTATAACTGTGTTTTTCACTAAATCTAGTCTGCTTTACACAAGCCACATTCATTACTACAAGCTGCATAATCTTTGACTGGGGCGAGAGAATCAAGTGATCTAGCCTAAACGTCTATCCTTGTCTTGCCTTTGTTGCAGGGTCATTTGTGATATGATTTACAAAAATTATTTGGTATGTAGTATGGCTGAATTATCTTCCGTTTTACCCTGAGCTGCCAAATGCATGTAAGTATCTGCATTTTATTTACAACAGTTTAGAGAAATTGTCTGCCTCCCTTAGCAAGATTACGCAGGTAATTTCATTACATCTGCGGCTGGCGCCCTGTAAAATCAGCCTTCCATGTTAGATAGATAGTCTCCTTACCCAGTTACTTTTTTCTGAAAATGTGGATATTACTTACAATAGTACCTAATTTTTTATCTGTCTTGCACATGGAAACCACCTGCTCTCTTGCACAGTTGGTTTCTTGTGCTTGGTACCCGCTTATGCATGCAGCTGATCTGGAAGGAATGAAGAGGAGTAGTGATCAGATAGTGAGGGGTAAGTCAGTGAATATTTGCAGATCTATATGGAACATATGTGAGTTCAAATCTGTGAACAAGGCAGTTGTAAGTGCAGATCAACATTAGATCAGGCTTCAATAGGGGAGAGAGGATTAACGGAAAGTCCCCACTCCCCCCTGTTCTGCTGGTGTCACTGCTGCTGGAAAGAGACCCTGATCTTGAACTGGAATGCACAGTAGTGTGTACTCGATGAGGATCTAGAGTGGGAGCTGGTTTTGCATCTATGCACTGATGTGGCTCTAGTGAAGGAACTGAAAGATGTATCAGAGGTATTCAATGGGGAGACCGCTGGTGTGCTCTGTGCCTTTTTGAGGAAGATGGTGAGTGACAGTCACAGCCTTCTTTTTGGCACTGACTGGGGAGGTTACTGGTGAGGGTGGAGTGGCGGAACTAATGGAGCTTCTGTTTTCTTCTTGCTCTCTGCACCTGGTTAATCAGTGCAGGACACTGATTAGATGATGGCATTCTTTCAGCTAAAAATGCATTTGTTGTCACCTCATGTGTGATTAGAACTGGAGAGTCTCTCTATTGACACTTTGCAGGTCTGAGAGGTGGATTTTACGGAACAAGTCAGTTTGGGTTGGAGTTTTCTCTTGCTCACTATTGAATTTTTTAACCCATTTTAGGTATAACCTATTACGAGTTCTTAAGGGCTGGGCTAAGGGGGCAGATAGTATTCCGTGTCTGCGTGATGATGTATCTGTTCAAGATATTATGCACTTTGTTTTTATATGTCCTTTTTATTCACGCTTGTGTAAAGGGTTTTTAAAGCTGATATGTTAATCAGAATTTTAAGACAAGCCAGCCCACTCTATTATATTTTCAGATGTTGCTGGATGTTAGAACGTGTTACCAGGTTGCTTGGTTTTTAAATAGTGCGGTTAGAATAAGGAATACGATGATCATAGACTGATATTATGAATTATTATATTATTTATTTGCCTCATTGTTTGGTTATGTTGCTCTAGTTTTTTTTTATTATGGCTTATATTGTGATTTATGTACAATTAATTTGCATTTTAGCCATGATGTGTTTTTATTGTCTTTATGGTTTATTTTTTAAATCGAATAAAGAAATTATGACTATGATCTTGATAGGTACCTGCTTTTTCAAGTTTTTGAGGATGGAGGGCTGTGACATTCTGACTGTCTTTGTAGTGTTAGTGCAGTGAGAACATCACTGGATTTTAGCTTCTTGACCTGTATATTTTAGTTCGGGATAAAATAACAACCTAGGCTGACATTCTTCTGTTTTTCCACAGTAAAGGGATTGGGTCACATACCTTAAGCATGGGTGGCTGTGGGTACTGGATATTTGCCGATGCAGGCTGTTGACTGCTCATCAACCTCTCTACAGTGTGCTCCAGTATCAACTGGTGTTCGCTACCTGCTGATATCAATCCTGTTTTCTCCAAAATGAGAGGGTGTTGAGCAAACGTCTTCTCCAACACGGATGACTTTTGTACTTCAGGCTTTTCTTTCTGGGTTGAACGTGGGCCATCTGATTTCCTCATCTTAGGTGACTGCTGGACAGCTATTTTTTCCAACACCAGTGTGCGTTGAGCGTCAATCTTTTTCAGTAAGGTTGAGTGTTGAGCTTCGATCTTCTCCAGCAATTGCAAATGTTGGACCTTGGTTTTATTCAACATTGGCAAGCTTTGGGCTTCAGTCTTATCAACTCTGACAGAGTGCTGGGGAGCAGCCTTCTCCAATGTATGGGAGTGTTGACGCTGTGCCATCTTAACCACGGAGGAGCCCTGGGATTTAGGTATCTCTGACAAAAGTGAATCTTGAACTGTTCTCTTCTTCTGAAGTATGGTCAGTGGTTGATCTTCTACCTCCTTCAATGAAGGTGAATGCAGTTCTGTAGTCTTTTCCAACAAAGGCAACAACTGCTCCTCAGTTTTGTCTATCATGGGTGAAAGCAATGATTTTACCAACAGGGGTGATATTGGGGCCACCGTCTTTTTGATCAAACAACACTGCTCTTCATTCTTTTCCAACATTGGTGGAAACGTAACTCCAGTCTTCTCCACTGCAGTTAAGCTTTGAGAATTCGTTTTTTTCCACATCGGTGGGGCCACTAAGTTGGAAGATTCTTCAACAGTGTTCATTTCAGTAACAGAAGAATGCTGTGTATTAGTCTTTTCCAATGCAGGCAGACAGTGAAGCTCCACATCCTCTAAAATGTTCAGATGTTGGGCTTCTGGCTTCTCGGATATTAGCAAATGCAAGACCGATTTCTTCCGTAAAACAGGAGAGTCTTCAACATCTGTCTGTTTGGAGACAGGGGAACGGTTCGAAGCTGTGATCTGTAAGGACACATGAGATGGATAATTAATGGTAGGTTTGTGAGGGATTGAGGAACTGCGATGAGGGTCACATGGGAGGGATAACAAAACAATAATGGCATGAGAGACACCCAATATGGGAGGAGCCATGCACTTACCATACTGCTGCAGCTGCTGCTGAATGATGAGCTTGTTCGAAACTGTAACTTGGAGTGAGGCTGTGACATGGAATTGGTCATGAATCAAGGTTCTGACCTGGAGTTGGATTGTGATTTGGAACTTAAATTGGAGCAGGATAGTGATTTGGAATCTGATGTAGAGTGGGACTTTAGTATGGAACAAGACTTTATCTATGAATAGGTAGGGAATGGAGATGGCTCTTTGGAGTGAGAAAGGGGGAGTAAGACTAAGCCTTCTAGCAATATATAACATAGAGCGAGATCAAGACCTGGAAGAGGGGTTGGAGGAAAACCCAAAATTTGAACAAGACTTTTTACACAGCCTGGATTGAAAGAGTGATCAGGTGTTGGACATGCTTCTACCATGTGAGTGCAAATATGCTCCTAACCTGAAGATTCTGCTTCTGGAAGGGGATTGGAATTTAGAACCTAGCGATGATCGTGACTTTGCCACATAACATGACAAACTTTACCTGGAGGATCCACACCAGGAGGGGGGCTCAAAACTAGACATGCCCCTGGATTAAGAGGAAGTAGACGTGGAGGGCCAGGACCAGGGGGATGTGTCTAAAGACTGCAGGAGAATGAGGCGTGCTGGTGCATCCACAGCCTGGTAAGCTCCAGAAAGGGGAATAAGAGATTCTTGGCAGTGGCTGAGAGGACAGTGGGTTGCACCGGGTTACCCAGTGCTGGTTATCTCTTTGGCTTAAAATACTGCAACATATGTTAGGGTGTGAATATATTCTTTTGGCTGGAGTCTTTGATATGTCACAAGGTGTGACCTGGCCGTTGTGGGATTATTTTAGGTTCCAATCTGATTTTTAGTGGCATTATGTGAATCTATTATGGGTTGCATTTCATGCTTGTTCTGTTTGCAGAGGACTAGGCGTTCATCACTTCCATGGATGGGGACCTGAAGACTTTTAACTGCCATTGGACTTCGAGACTGTGAGGCAACGTTCAGGGTCAACACTTGCTTCTTGCTATCTTCATCTAGAGTCTGTGCTTCAGAGCAGGTACCAGCCTACGAAGACACTTTTCTGACCTGTCCACTATACTTGGGCTCATGTCCCCAACTTAAGTCAAAGAGAGTGCATGGGATTTTCCGTCAGCCTCTAATTTTATAACTGACTGCCGAGTACAAGGGCTTTTGCTACTCTGCATTCCCAATACAGAACAGCAATCAATCAATTATTATTATTATTATTATTATTAAGACAGTCTTGTATAGCGCGTGGTTACCCTGGAGCATCCCACCGCTTAACCAAACAGGGTAAAGTTTAAGTGGGTGAGAGGCACAGCGGTTTAACAAAAGAGAAAAGTTTTCAGTTGTTTACGAAAACGCAAAAGGCATGGCTCAGAGCGCAACCCTAGAGGGAGTGAGTTCCAGAGGGTTGCAACCTTTACTGAGAATGTCCTCCCTCCTGAACGGGCTTTTTTAACCCTAGGGATCATAAGTAGATGTTGTTGATCTGAGCGTAGTGTTCTACTTGCCTTGTAGGGGGTCACCAGCTTTTGTAGGGCGGGAGGGCCTTTACCTTGCAGGATTTTGTGTGCAAGCCAGAGAGATTTAAATTTCACCCTTTCTCGCACCGGTAACCAATGCAAAGCCCTCAGTGCGGGTTTGGCCAATCGTGACAATCAATCAAGAGTATTTGTAAAGCGCGCTACTCACCCGCTAGGGTCTCAAGGCGCTGGGGGGAGCGGGGGGCCGAGGGGCGGGCTGCTACTGCTCGAAAAGCCAGGTCTTGAGTTGCTTCCTGAAGGAGAGATGGTCCTGGGTGAGTCGTAGGTGGGTGGGGAGGGTGTTCCAGGTCTTGGCCGCCAGGTAGGTGAAGGATCTTCCTCCAGTGGTGGTTCTGCGGATCCGTGGGACGGTGGCGAGGGCGAGGCTGGCGGAGTGGAGCTGGCGGGTTGGCGTATAGAACGTGAGGCGGTTGTTGAGGTATTCAGGGCCCAAGTCGTGGAGAGACTTGTGTGCCTGGGTGAGAAGTCTGAACGTGATCTTTTTGCTGACGAGGAGCCAGTGCAGGTCCCTCAGGTGGGCGGAGATGTGGCTGTGTCGAGGGATGTCCAAGACGAGTCGTTCTGGATGCGCTGGAGTCTTTTCTGTAGTTTGGCGGTGGTCCCAGCGTAGAGGGCGTTCCCGAAGTCCAGACGGCTGGTGACGAGGGCCTGGGTGACCGTTTTCCTGGTTCCAGTGGGGATCCAGGGGAAGATCTTACGGAGCATGCGGAGAGTGTTGAAGCAGGAGGAGGTAACCGCGTTAACTTGCTTGGCCATCGTGAGGGAGGAGTCAAAGATGAAGCCCAGGTTGCGTGCGTGGTGCGTGGGCTTGGATGGGGGGCCCAGAGCAGGGGGCCACCAAGAGTCGTCCCAGGCGGAGATGGATGGGCCGAGGATGAGGACTTCCGTCTTGTCTGAGTTCAGTTTCAGGCGGCTGAGCTTCATCCAGTCTGCGATGTCTTTCATTCCGTCCTGGAAGCTGGCTCTGGCGGAGGTGGGGTCGTTGTTGAGGGAGAGGATCAGTTGGGTATCGTTGGCGTAGGAGATGATATTGATATTGAGGTTGTGCTTGCGTGCGATGGCTGCGAGGGGGCTCATGTAGACGTTGAAGAGGGTGGGGCTGAGCGAGGAGTCTTGAGGTACGCAGCAGATGATCTTGGTGGCTTCTGCGAGGAAGGGCGGGAGACAGACTCTTTGGGTTTTGTCGGAGAGGAAGGAGGTGATCCATTCCAGGGCCTTTCCTTGGATCACGGCGTGGCGGAGGCGGGTTGTCAGGGTGAGGTGGCAGACCGTGTCGAACGCAGCCGAAAGGTCGAGCAGGATGAGGGCGGCGGTTTCTCCATTGTCCAGCAGGGTCCGGATGTCGTCGGTGGCCGCGATGAGGGCGGTCTCGGTGCTGTGGTTCGCTCGGAATCTGGACTGCGATGGGTCGAGGGAGCCGTTCGTCTCCAGGAAGGCTGTCAGCTGTTTGTTGACGGTTTTCTCGATGACTTTTGCAGGGAAGGGGAGGGGCGAGATGGGGCGGAAGTTCTTGAGGTCTGAGGGGTCTGCAGTGGGTTTCTTCAGGAGGGTGCTGATCTCTGCATGCTTCCAGCTCTCCGGGAAGGTGGCGGATATGAAGGAGTTGATGATGTCCTGAAGTTTGGGTGCGATAATGGAGTTGGCTTTGTTGAAGATGTGGTGTGGGCAGTGGATGGTGTTCATCGTGTGGGTGGTATCTTCCGTGCTGACCTGAGTCCAAGCGCACATGGTGGTGGTGGGGGGTGTAGGTTTGGTGGTGGGGTACGTGTTCTGAGCGCTGAAGCTGTCGTGTATGTTGACGATCTTACCGTGAAAAAAGGTGGCCAGAGAATGCAGAGGTCTTGAGAAGGCGTGATGTAGTTGTTGCTGGCGTTGGGGTTGGAGAGCTCTTTCACGACGTTGAAGAGTTCCTTGTTGTTGTGGGTGTTGTTGTCCAGTCGTTCTCTGAAGGATGACCTTTTGGTGGTGCGGATCAGCTCGTGGTGTTTGCGGGTAGCGTTCTTGAGGGCTGTCATGTTGTCCGTTGACTGGTTGTGGCGCCAGGCTTGCTCGAGGTCACGGCTGGATTTCCTGGAGTCTTTGAGATCGTTGGTGAACCACGCAGCTTTCTTGCTGTTGAGGTTGCTGGGAGGGTTTTTCAGTGGAGCAAGGGTGTCGGCGCAGTCGGTGATCCACTGTGTGAGGTTGTGGGCTTCTTCGTTGGGGTCCGTGGTGTTGCTGGAAGGGTTTAGGCGCAAGGAGGTGGTGAGTTGGTCGGTGGTGATCTTGCTCCAGCATCTTCGGGGGGTTTGTTGAGGGCGGTGGTGGGTCGTTGTTTTCCTGAAGTTGAAGTGTACGCAGCTGTGGTCGGTCCAGTGGAGCTCGGTGGTGTGGCTGAAGGAGATGTGGTTGCTGGAGGAGAAGACAGGGTCGAGCGTGTGGCCGGCGTAATGGGTGGAGGTGTTGACCAGTTGCTTGAATCCGAGGATAGCGAGGTTGTCTAGTAAGGCGGTGGTGTTGTTGTCCTGGTCGTTCTCCAGGTGGAAATTGAGGATTCCTAGGAGGATGTAGTCGCGGGAGGCGAGGGCGAGTGGGCTGATGAAGTCTGCGATGGCCTCGCTGAAGTGTGAGCGTGGTCCCGGGGGTCTGTAGATGAGGGTTCCTCTGAGGGTGGTCTTGGGGTCCGTGTGCGTGTGAATCTGGAAGTGCAGGTGCTCTGCGGTGGCGAGGGTGTCTTCGGTGTTGGTGAGCACTTGAGGTCTGTTTTCCATTATAGGTACAGGTTGAGCCCTACCTCTAATAACAAAAGAAATATATGATTTTCAGTCTTCTCCAGCACAGGTGATGATTAGGTAGCAGTATTATCCACCATAAATAAGGGTAGCAACTAACTGATACCATGCATAAGCAATAGCTGGACCTCTGTTTGCCTCCAATACTTGTAGGAGCCAAACCTCCTTTTTGCTCAAAAGTGGTTAAGAATTGGGACAGTACCTTCTTCAACTCAAGCAGTATTTTGACCAACAATTTCAATGTGGGCAAGATCTGAGCATCAATCTTCCTCAACACTGGTGACTGGATATCTACGAGCACTGAACCCCCTTGCCTCTCTAGTAAGCACAAGGGTTTGGTAATGGTTTTCTCCAAGAAGTGGTGCCCCAGACTTCTACAACAAAGGAAAGATGCAAGTTTCTGCCTACAACAATAAATAATTAGCCTGGGTATTCCCTAAAAGGGAAAAGCTTGGATTTCTGTTTTCGTCAACAAAGGAGCCACCAATATTCCTTGCAGTCTGTTTTTCACTAGCTCTGCTATACGATGAGTAACAGCCTTCTTCAATTTAGATAAGGTTTGGGTGCTGTTCTGCACTAACCTCTGAGGTTGTTGTATCATGTTATTCTTCAGAACAGGCAAGGTCTTCTCCAGCACAAGCAGGAACTGAGTTTCCATCTTTTCCAAAATGAATGAGTCATGGTTGTCGGACACACATGGAGCCTTAGTCTTCATGAGCTAGGACAGTCTTTAAGGATTCAGTGCTCTTCAACAAGGAGCCCTTAGTGTCAGAATTTCTCACAACTAGCAAATGTTGGTCTCTGTGCTTTTCAGCATGGATGAATGATAACATTTTGGAAGAGACTGGATAATGCTCATCTCCAACATTAACAAGGGTTGAATTTTCATCTTCTTCAAAACAGATGATGGTTTCACCACTTTCTTCTAAAACTCTAAAGCGGTGGATTAAGGTTTTCTTCAATATCAACTAAAACATCAAAGCTAATCTTTAGCACATGCAAGCAATGGGTTTATTTATCATCCATTGATGGTGTGTGGCTTTTTTTGTGCTCTCATGTGGACAAGTATCTTATCCCAGTCATGTTGAATAGGACCAAGTGTTGAGTCTCTGAGCTCTGTAACACAGCTAATTGTTGGGCACTGGTTGTCTTCAATGCAGGTGCACCATGGACTTTAATCTTCTCTATTACTGGCTTGGGGCTAGCCTCAGATTCCTCCAAAACAGGGAGAGATTAGGCTTCAATCTTGTCAGGTGACAGATGGTACTCAGTTGCACCCAAGACAGGCAAAGTTTGTATCTCAGTATTCTCTGACATCACTTTGGCCTTGGACTTTTCCAAACAAGCTAAATATTGCATCTTGGTGTTCAACATGGGACAGTACCGGGGATCTGTCTTCTCCATTTTTAGCTCCTGGTGTTTCACTCACTTATTATTTTGGCTCTGGTCATTCCTAAATCGGTGAACGCTGGAAATCTATGTTCTTCTAAATAAATAAATAAATACATAAATATTTAAAAATATATATTTAGGTTTGCGCTCGGGCCTTTTCCCTTGGCCAAGTAGGACAAGCATTCTTCCTCAGTCTTTCTAAAAGTAAGTATAGTACTTTGTCTTCTCCAAGGGAGGTGCCAGATGGGCCACAGTCTTATCCATTGTGAAGGTACATTGAACCTTGTCCTCTCTATGGTGGGAAATCTTTGGGCTTCTGTCATATTCAAGACATGTGGACATTGTGTGTTAATGTTATCCATACAAGCTTGCTTTGAGTGGCAGTTTTTCCTAACACAGGCTTGGAATGGGCACACTCATTTTTTTAAACAATGGCACATGCTAGTTATCTTCATTCTCCATTATTGGAGAGAACTGAGTTGCCAGCATCTCAAACAGAGGCACAATCTGGGTATTGGTTTTCTCCAATACAGGCACGGGATAGGCATTAGTGGGGGTTTTTTAATACAAAAGAAGGGTGGACTACAGCCTTCTTCTATACATGCATTGAAAACAGTGTTTGCCAATACATTCAGAGGTTGGTCATTAGAACTGGATATCAAATGTCTCCAACTCAAGCAAGAGTGGTGCATAAGTCTTCATCAGAATATTGACTTCAGTGTTCTTAAACATAGATGAGATTTGTCATTTGGTATTTAGCCCTGGACTATGATGAGCCTTCGTCTTCAATATGCTTATGTTTTGCGCATTGATTCTTTCTTGCAAGAGTTTTGTAACTCATTTGTCCCAACAAAGAAAAGGGATGAATGCCAATCTTCTTCAACACAGGCAGGAGTGGACATCTATGTTCTCCAACACTGGTGATGGCAAGGATTGAATTGGAGTGCCCTTCAATGTGAGCGAAGGATTGGCCCTGCTGTTCAACATAGGCAAGCATGAGATATTGATCTCATCTGCTACTGTTGAAAGTTTCTTTTTAGTCTTTCTAAGCACTTCTATATCTAGGCTTTGAGCTATATTGGAAAAGACCAAAGGTTAGATCGCTAGTTTATTGATCTTCTCAATCTTTTCTACTATGGTGGAGTTCTTCATCAGTAAGCATGCCATGGTTATACCCATACTTTCTGAAATAAGCACTGAATGCTTCTTGATTTTATCTAAAACAGATGAATGCTGGACCTTATTGTGCTTTTGACTTTACTATTTCCTAAAAAAATAATTAAGCATTAAGATGACTATTCACAAACTGCACTTTGACGTACATTTATTAGTGCTACAGTACCACTAGACTTGTACTACATAACTATTTACAAACCTACATGCAGGGACCTATGCCTTATCTTTTCTAGGCAGAGTTCTCCACCACGTTGCGGAGGTCTCTATACATGAAGGCATAGGTTTTATTAGTAACTATGTGTGGAACCTAGGGGAGTGGCTAAAAAAGAAGAATATTTACTACTAAATGGGAAGTGGTTAAGAAGGAGTAAGGAGCGTTTTGGGGGAATCAGGGAGGGGGTTTCGGGAGGGACATACACATAGAAACACCCATCCACATAAGCCCATTTCCATTCAGACACTGCACTTCTAAAGGTACTGAAAATGGATGAGATATTGGCCTGATTTAGCTCTGGCAAGGCGGTGGCCTCTGCCTTTTCAAACACTGGCAAAGGTTGGGATTCCGTCTTTTCTAGCAAGTGCAAAGGTTGAATCTCTGTCTTATCCAACAAAAGCAAAGACTTGACCACTTTTATATCAAAACATGAGGGAATGCCAGGTCTTTGTCTACTCTAACAAGGATGAATATGCTCTAACATGGGCAAATATTGGTCCTTGAACTTCTAAGATCTTGGTGGGGGTTGATGCTTTTTCTTCCTAAACACTGTATGTTTTCTATAAAGCCTTACTGCAACTTAGTCTTCAAACAAGAGTAACGGTTGGAGTTGTGTTTTATCCAACAGTGATAATGCTTGGGTACTGGTTTTCTCATAATCATGGACGTTTTAAGCTATGTTCTTCTCTGAACAGGTAAAAGTGTAACTCTTGAGTTAAGATGGGTTGTGTTCTTTTTTTTTAATACAAAGGAAATTGGAGCATAAGGCTTCTCCAACATGGGAAAGGATTTCATATTTTCTTCTCCAAAGATGTTCATCGCTGGACCAGTTTTCTCAGAAATAAGTAAGTACTGCAAAGATTGGATCTGCAGTGACAAGCAAGAGGGAAAGAAAACAGAGGAATATTGGAAGGTGTGTATGATGAAGTGAATGTAAATCTGTATAGTGGGACTGGTGAGTGACAGTGACATAATGGCATGTGCGTGTGGGGACATAGGAAATGCTTGGCAGATCTACATAAGAGAGACAGGAATGTGATCTTACCATTTCGGTGCTCCTGGAACTGCTGCTGGATGCAGAGCTGGAGCGGGAGCTTGACTTTCTGCGAGACCTTATCCTGCAGTGTGTCCTTGACTTGGAGTAGGCCTCTGACCTGGAAGAGGAATCTGATGTAGAGTAGAGTTGTGATCCAGATTCAAAGGAGGCACTAGACTCTGATCGCCTGCATTTCCTTGATCTGTTGGATCCAGAGCTAGAACTGGTCTTGTATTTGTGGGATGACTTTGTTCTGGAGCTGGAGGCTCTTGAACTTGAGGATCTAGAGCTTGACCTGGAGGAAGTGTCTGAGGAGCTGGAGGAGGATGAGGAGGAGCTCCATCGGTGTTCATGGAGTCTCCTTGGGGGAGACGGGCTTTTCATGAGAAGTGGTATGGAAGGAGGCAGAAGATGCTGGTGTGTAGATTGTACAAATGAAAATTCTCTTTCCTCCTCACATTCTGTCTGTAGTTGGTCAGTGTAGTCTAAGACTATGGCTGAAGAATTTGTCGTACCAAGAGGATCGTGCATATCTGTTGCTGAAGACTCTGACAAATCTGTTGGTGTGAACTCAACTTTCTGGGTTGACTTGGCACCTTTACTGGCCAGATGCTCAATCTCACTACTGTTCTTTAGGTTTGAAAGGCATATTCCATATTGGTCATCAGAATGGACAAGCTGATTTTGACTTTCATTGTTCACTTGCATTTGATCAATTTTGTTTTTTGGGGACTCCAGTCTTATAGCTGCTCTTGCATGCTGGGAGCTTATATGTGCTTCGTGGCTGTACACCTCAAAATCATTTTTATTTTTGGGAGATTGAAATTCTGGGATAAATTTCACACTGGGTATGCGATCTTCCTTCTCTGCTTGAGTAAAGGTCTGGTCCTCCAATTTCTTAAATGTTTCAGAATGATGATCTATGACCGCATCTGATGTAGGCACATGTTGACTCAATGACAACATTGTTTTTGGCGTTTCTAACAAGAGTAAATGTTTTTTATCAGCTGGTGATCTTGTATCAAGCAAAGGTGAAAATGAGGAAAGCACCTCATTGTTGCCCACCAGTGGCAATGAATAGGCCTCAGTCTTCTTACAGATAGGTGCAGGGTGAGGTGCAGTATTTTCAGACATCGATATAGGTTGAGTTATTTCTTGCATTTTAATGTTTAAGTGATGGCTTGAATTCTTCTCCAACCCACATGACAGCGGAGCTCCCATTTTCTCAAACAGTGATGATTGTTGGACACCTATATTCTCAAATAATTGAGAGGGATGGGATGCCCTTGACTTAAACACAGGCACTGGCTGGGGCATCTCATTCTCTAACAAAACTGAATGATGGAGCTCAGTCCTGTCCAATATTGGCAAGCATGTTTGTTTGGTTTTCTGCAACATTGAATTCTCTGATAAATTTGACAACCTGGGTATGGGATTGGAGGCTTTATTCTCATGCACAGTTGAGACTGATGTGTTGGCAAGAGAGGATGCAATTTGGGCTGCCATCCTCTTCAGCATGGGTACAGACTTGGACACTGTCTTTTCTTCTGATGGCAAGGGTTGGCTTGCTGTCTTCTCCACTAAGGGTGTTTGTTTGGCTACTGTGTTCTCTAAAACAGTTGTATGTTGGCCTGCAATCTTTTCCATCAAGGATATGGATTGGGACGTTGTCTTCACAGCAGGCATGGTTTGTCTCACTCCTTCCAGCAAGGATGTGAGCTGGCCATCAGTCTTTTCCACTAGAGGCAAGGGAAAGTCCTCCATCTTCACTAAAGCGGATGTGATGTGGGCCTCCATTTCATCCTCCGCAGGCACCATATTAGACAACACAGGTGGCAGTTGAAACTGTAAGTTCTCCAACATGGGCATGGATTGGACCTCCTTTTTATTAGTTGTGGTGGTCTCCAACATGGGGTCGAGTTTGGCGGCAATCTTCTCCATCATACACAGGGGTTGGTCGCTCAACTTTTGTAAAGCATTTACTGAAAAGGCTGTCATATTCTCAAGCTTGTGCAATGGTTGGGTTGTAGTCTTTTCCAACAATGGAGAGGAATATGACCCTGTCTCATTTAATACAGGTGCATTTTGCAGAACTGTTTCCTCTAAAGAAATGAAAGGTTGTAGCCTGTCATGCTCCAACACAGGTGAGGGCTGAACCATCTGCTTCTCCATCACAGAATGGGTCTCTTTCTTCTCCAAAATTGCCATACATTTCAGCTTTTGATCTAAAACTGGTGATATAGAATTCATTAACAACAATGGCAGGTGGGTTACAGTCTTCTGCAAACTGTGCCAAGTTTGGCTCATAGCCATTTCCAAATCAGACAAGGTTGGTGCTGTTTTTTCCAAAACAGTAGAAGGTGCAGCTTCAGTTTTTGCCAACACTGCTGTTTTGCTTGAAATTGCCTCCAGCACAGGTTGGGGCTGGATTGCTGCATTTTCCGCAATGGACAAGGTTTTCACGTTTGCCCTCTCTGGGATAGGTAATGACAGGTCTGTGATCTCCAACTCCGACAAAGCCTTCTTTGAATCGCAAAATGGCTGGCCTGCTTTCTTTCCCACTTCAGACTGATCATCTGCTGGCTCCAAAACTGGTAGACAATGGAGAGAATAGGTTTTACCTTCTGTCTTTTCCAACAGATGCACATGTTTGTCAGCAGTAGGTTGGATTGCTGTGTTTTCCAACATGGGGGAGGGTGGAAAAGTAGTCTTCACCAAAGGCGAGGGTGAGGCAGTATTTTTCTCCAACTTGAACGGTGGTTTGACTGCTGCCCTCTCTGATACAGGTGAAGGCGAGAGAGCAATTTGCTTCAAAACAGGTGGGAGCTGATCTACCCTCTTCTCCAATATAACTGAGGACTGGATAGCACTTTTCTCCAGCACAGGTGATGGTTGCAAAGTAGTCTCCCCCATAACCAGTGAGGAGTGGACTTCTACCTTTTCCAAAATAGGCGCAAGTAATACAGCCTTCTCCAATACATGTGAGTGCTGCGTAACATTGTCCAGCAAAGATGATGTTAGTACCACTGTCTTGTCAAACATGGGTGAAAATTGGACTTCCTTTTGCTCCATAAGGGTTGATGGTTGTAAAGCAGTATTTTCCAAAATAGCTGATGGCTGGGCTCCCTTTTCCAATGCAGGCAGGAGATGGACAGCACTTTTCTCTAACACATGCAAGGGTGGTGAAGAAAACTGCTGTCCACCTAACAAAGGTAGATGCTGGCCAGCATTCTTTTCTAATACGGTTGGGGCTGCTGTCTTCTCCAACATTATTGTCTTTTCAAACATGGATGAAGTTTGGACCCCCTCATTCCGCAACACAAGTGAGGGCTGAATTATTTGCTCCAACCCAGATGAAGGCTGGTTAGAAATGCTCTCCAACGCAGATGATGGTAGATTAGTTCTCTTTCCCAACACAGGTGAAGGCTGGTTGACCATTTTTTCAACCACAGGGGGGAGATTAACCAATGCCTTCTCAAATACAAGTGGGGATTGAGGATTTTGAAACATTGATGAGGCTTGAACTGCTGTCTTTCCCAACACAAGTGGAGGCTGAATCCCTGAAAATTCAAATTCTTTTTTCTCCATCAGGGTTAAGGGTTGAACTGCCATCTTTTCAAACATATGTGAAGATTTGACCACCTGCTTCTCCAAAGCAGACGAGGGTTGGCCTTCCTCTTTCTCCATCAAGGGTTTTTGTTGGATCGGCTGTACTTCTACCTTCTCTATGGTCGAGGTTAGGGCCATGGATGATGGTTGAACAGTTGTTTTTTCCAACAAGGGAAATGATTGGACATCTATCTTTTCCAACACAGGCAAGGTTTGCAGTTCTGGCTTTTTCACAGTTGCTAAAGAGTGGATCTCCTGCTTCTGCAGCATGGGTGAAGCTTGGACAAGTGTCTTCTCCAACTGGAGTAGGGGATGGTCTGCAAACATTAGCAACACATGCGATGGGTCTAACACTTTATCTTCCGATATGGTTGAGGGTTTGGTTATTTTCTTTTCAAGCACATGTAAATGATGGACCACTTTATTATCCAATATAGGCTGGTCCTCTCTTCTATCCATTATGGGTGAATGCTGGGTAGCTGTTTTGTCTAACGTCAGTGAAGGTTGGACAGCTATTTTTTCAATGACTGATGAAGGTTCGACCCCTGCCTTCTGAAATACAAGTGGAAATTGGAAAGTCATCTTTTGCAAAGTAGGTGAAGCTTCAAATGCTGTTCTTTCTAACCCAATCAACGGTTGAATCCTTGAGCACTCAACTTTTTTCTCCAAGTCAGGTAAGGGTTGAACTGCAATTCCGTCTAACATATCTGAGGATTTCAACACCTGCTTGCCCAAAGCAGATGAGGGTTCGCCTGACTCTTTCTCCAACAAGGGAAGTTGTTGCAACATATGAGCTGCTTCTTTCTCCAACATGGGTAAGGACTGGACCATTGTTTTCAGCAACATGGATGATTTTTTAACTGCTATTTTTCCCAACATGGATGAAGGTTGGACTGCTATTTTTTCCAAATCGGGTAAGGGGTGGTCTGGCTCAAAAGGAGTTGGTTCCTCCACCTTATTCTCTAATTTGGTTGAGGGGTTGGTTGCGGTCTTTTCAAGCACAGATAATTGATTTACTGCTTTGTCCTCCAACATATGCTGGTCTTGTGTGCTATCCAGCAAGGTTGAAGGCTGTGAAGCTGTTTTCTCCGATAGGCTTATGTGTTCCACTATTGTCTTCTGTACCAGAGGTATGGAGTGGACCACTGTCTGCCCCATCATTGTTGACGGTTGTGCTTCTTTTTTAAAAACTGGTGACAGTTGGACCACTGTCTTCTCCAACAAGGGCTCGACAGCTGACATTTCGGAAGTGAGTGAGTGCTGGACAACTGTCTTCTCCAACATTGGTGAGGACTGAGCCTCCGCGTTGTCAAAAACAGGTAGTAGTTGGTCAGTCGCCTGTTCCAACAAGGGTAAAGACTGAAACATGTTTTTTTCACATATGTTTGAAGCATGGACTGCTGTGCTCTCCAACATAAAAGAAGGTTGGTTTGCCATTTTCTGTAACCTAAGTGAGGACTCTTCCACTGTGTTCTCCAAACTGGGTGAAGTTTGGACTGACATTTTCTCCAACATGGGAGAGGATTGAAGTGTTTTCATCTGTAATGCAAGAGACGGTTCTGCTGACTTCAAGAGAGCCGAGTGCTTATCTAAAATGTGTAAGGGTTGTACTACAAGCTTTTGCAACATAGATGAGGGTTGAGGCACATTTTTATTCAATACAGAAAAGGGCGGTGTTGTAATACTTTCCATAGGTGAGGTATTTGCACTTGTATCTTTTAACATTGGTGACATAAGGACTGCTACCTTGTCCAATAGTGATAATTGGTCAGCAGTCTGTCCCGAAATGGGTGAGGACTGCACTACTGTACTTTCTAACATTGTGGATGGCTGGACGTTTGTTATTTCCAACATAGATATGGACATTTCCAGGGAAGGTGATGGTTGGACCATTGTCTCTTGTAGCCCTGGTGAGGCATGAACAACTGTCTGATCTAACATGGGTGAGGACTTGCTCCTTATGTTCTCTAACACAAGTGGTAGCTGTATTTCATCTTTTTCCAACATGGGTGGAGGTTTGACTAAAAACCTCTCCAACAAAGGTGATGGTATGTCTGATGTTATTTCCAGTGTGGGTAAGCTCTGAACTGCTGCATTCTCCAACAAAAGTGGGGGCTGGACAAAGTCAGTTTCTAGCATATCTGATGACAAGGCAGTCATTTTCTTCAACAAGGGTACATTTTGGACTTCTGTCTTCCCTATAACAAGTTGTGACAGCACTGCCTTCTTTTGCAATATAGGTGAGGGTTGGACCACAGTCTTCTCCAGCATGCTGGAGGGAGTTACTTCAGTCTTCTCAAACATTAATGATGGATGACCCCTCTTTACAAAAATGGGTAACGGAGGTACAACTGCCTTCTCTGTCACAGGTGATGAAGCATCCACAGTATTATCTAGGACCATCAAAGTAGCACTCTCTTTTTTATCAAGCATAGGAGAGGTATAGACCTCACTACTTTCTATCATTTGTAAGGGACTTACCACAATCTTTTCTATTATAGGAAGAGGACGCACCTTCACTTCCTCCAATATCAATGATGAATGGGTTTTCTTCTTTTCTAACACAGGTGAAAATTCAACAATATTCTGCAGATTTGGCATGGAATGGACTCCAGTATTTTCCAGTCTCAGTGAGGGATGAACAGCTGCTTTCTCAAGCACAGATGAGGGCTGCACCATCAGGTCAATTTCTAGTGATGGATGGGCAGCTATATGTTTTGCAACAGGCATGGAGTACATCTCAGCATTCTCCAGTGTGGGAGAGTGCTGCACCTCAAGCTTCTCTGACAAAGGTGAAGTGTGGATTTTTCTCTTTCTCAGTTCATTAGGTGGATGAGTTTCCATCTTCTCCAGAGCAAATGAACAATGGCCCTTCATACTTTCAAGTCTTTGAGATAAATTGACCTCTGTCTTCTCAAATGCTGCCTCAGGATGGATCATTTGTGAAGGATTGCCCTCCACTTCTTCCAAAATGGTTGAGGGATTGATCTCTATCTTTTTCAGCAAAGACAACTGCTGGATTGTAGCTTGCTCCAGGACTGGTAAGGGTAGCTCTTCCAAACACTCCAGTGGTAATGGAGGATGAATCGTAGTACTCTCTGGCAGAGAAAGCTTGACCTCGGTCATTTGTTTCATAGGCACATGTGGGCCTATTGCCTCTTCTTCCAAAGGCAGCACTGGTGATTTGTCCCCCTCGACTATGACTATGCTCTCTTTTTCTTCCATTGTGGGGCAATTCAGATTCTTAGTCTCGAGATGTGGTATGGCATTTAGATGAATATCTTTTGACTGAACCATAAGCTGAACATACTCCTCTGTCTTCTGTACCAACAAGCATGTTTTGTCCTCAATCTCGGTTTGAGAAGGGGATAAGCAAAACCCCCTTTCCTGCCCAATAAAGGACAGACTTCCCATTTTGTCTAGTAGGTCAACAGGTTTGTCAGTGGTGGAATCCAATGCCTCCATTTTCCCTGGCACAGACAATGACATACCAGTGAACTCCAAGGGTAAGGAGACGCTTCTTGAATTAACTGAAGACTTTCTTGTAACTTCTGGTCCGTGTTTAAGAGGGTCCACTGTTTGTTCTCCCTCACTTGCATTTCCAGATGTTAGACCTGACAGGCTTACAGTGTCCGGGATACCTTCTATCTCTAGAGAGTGTTTGTTTTGCCAGTTGCCTTCCTCTTCTCCGGGTGAAGGTGATCTTCCCATGAGTGATTTCCCACTCATCTCTTCCAATAATGTATGCTGGCACAGTGACTTTGCGTCTTCTTTCTGCAGACGAAGTGAATAACGCCTCTTACTTGGTGACCTTGTTTTTGCTGATGTTGTAGATGTACTCTTTGACTGAATTGGTGTTGATAATTGTTGCTTCTCTGGAGTCCCAGGTGTGGGGACATATTCGCTTACTGCCTCCTTCAGTGTGGAGCCCAACTGATTTTCTGCCTTCTCAGGTATAGGGACGGAGTGCCTTTTAGTGTCCAAATCTTCTCCCACTTTCTCTAGGCAAGATGTGAATTGTCTTCCTGTGGAAAGGTTTTTTCCTGAATCCTTGCCCCTGCCCTGTTCCTGTTCTTGTCCGAACAATTCCAGGTTATTAACCTTTTCTGCGACAATTTCATCTTGTACCTCTGCTTTCCAATCCTGCAATACCTGTAAACCTGGCTCATGCAACAGGAAAGTTGATTGGCCCTTTGAGTCCTCAGGGATAGGAGTGGGATGCCTGCCTTTTAGTGACTTCCTTCCAGCCTTTTCATGGTCTGATGAAGGTTGCTTCCATTCTTCCTTCTTCAATATTGAGACCTGTTGCCCATCACCCTTCTCTGACAAGGGGGAGCATGATCTTTGGGAAGACCTTCTTCTTGACGGAGTTGCGACTATATGCTTATCCTCCAAGCATTCTTGCTTGCCCAACTGCTGTTTTCTTGTCTCTTCAGATGATAGTGAGCGATATCTACTTTTTGACTTTCCTTCAACCTTCTTCTTGACGTTCTTGACTCTGGGAGAGCTATTCCTCTTTTTAGGAGTTAGAGGATGTAGCTCAAAGTTCCCCATTGAGGTTGAGCATTGTCCTTCAACTGTTTCTTGTGTTAGAAGGTGCTTCCTCTGTGTTTTTGTTATTAAAGACACTTCTCCTTCCTTTAACGTTGAGGAGGATGACATTGGTGACTGAGCGCCATCCTGCTCTGATACCGATGTGTGTGCATCGTCTCCATTTTTCAGAGGTGGGGAACATTGGACTACTGTAACTACAGACCTGTGTATCGATCTTGACTTATCTGGTGTTGCAGAACACAGTCTTCTTGACCTCTTGCTTGTGTGTTTGTACGGTTCCCCTACAGTTTTACGTTCATGTGAACACCTTCTGCTGGTCTTTACACACAATGGTCTTTCAGGTGAAGGCGTTGCCTCTGATTTAGGGGTCTGTTGGCCTTCCGTGTTCTCCAGTAATAACGAACTTTGGCTCTGTGTCATCTCTGAAGAGGGCTCTGTCGCAATTGACAATTTTAATCCTATTCTTCCTGGTGCAAGCATTTGACAACTGCTTGGTAGTCCCTGAACTGAGATGTTGGGGTGTTCTGCCTTTACCACTACTGATGTACATTTGCTTAGAGTCTTTTCTATGCCTGGCAACGATTTTGTCACTCTTGATAAATGTGGTGCTAATTTCTTGGCTGCCGATTGCTGCCCTCTTTCTGCTTCTTCCAGCACAACCAAACTTTGAACTTCTTCCTTCTTAGGTGTTAACTTTCTGTGAACCTGTTTCCCCTCAGGTGAGTGGGGAGCATTATTCACCCCTGAGAATAATATTCTGACGTTTTCTTCAGTAGTTGTATCTTCCCTATCAGTCTCCTCTAAATTTGACTTATTTTGGGTTGCTACTGTAATGAGAGAAGTCGCTTTTCTCACTCTCGATAACCTTACAGTCACTGTGTCTACTCTGGGTGTTTGTTGAGATTCTAGTGTCTCCCCAGATGACGTGTTATGGGATTCAATTTCTGAGAGAGATGCAGATCGCCTCACTCTTGAAAAGACCACCCCTACTTTTTCAGGTGAAAGTGTATGCTGCCTCTTGGTGCAATCTTTAGACAAAGGGTTTTGGTACTCCGCCTTCTGTAGCTTTGGTACACACCTGACTTCAGTCTTGAAAGATGATAGTAATGATTGGCTTAATCGTGTTAAGGTTGAGCCTGCTTTCTTCATTGCTGGGTTGTGAAAGCTATCTTCGCTTCCCTCAATGGATGTGTTGTGTTGCCTTATGGTCTCAACCGAGGGAAGATGCTCTCCCTCTTTCTCTGGGGAGTTTGAAGTCCGCCTTCCTTTAGACAACTTTATTGTTAATTTCTCTGTAAAGAGACCATCAGTTTGTAGTGATATGGGTTTCTGTTGACCAATGCTACATGTAGTTGCAGGAGTCTCTTCTTTGAGACGTGTAAATTTCACTCCTATTCTCTCCGTTTTGGTTGCGCCTTGAACATTTATCTTTTCAAGTTTGGATGTCTGGACTTCAAACTTGTCAGGGGCAGGTGAGTTCTCTCTCAGTCTCGTGAATTTGACCCCCACTTTGTCTGTCGGTGGTGTGCTCTGTCTCTCAGTATACTGAGTCACATTCTGTGGCAGTCTTGAAAACAAGAAACCAATCTTCTCTTTTGCTGGTCTGTGCAGGTCCCCTGCTTCATTCATTGGGTACTTTGTCTCAAGCAATTGTACGTGTTGGCTTTCCGCCTTGTCATTTGTTGGGGAGTGATAAACTCCAGCTTTCACAGGTGCAAGAGTGTGCTGCCCTACCTGCAATACCTTCAGTCCTACACAATCAGCTGTCATTGTAGATTTGTCTCCAATTCTCATAGTCGTGAGAATTGGTTGGCTTGAACCATTCCCCAAAGTGATGGCATGCTGGATCCAGGTTGATTCCCGCCTGGGAGTGCGCTGCCTTCTTTTCAGTGACTTGCCCCCTCTCTGGGATGATGCAGAGAGGTGTCCTTGACTTTTTTCAAATGCAGGCAAATGGTTGCTGCCAAGTCCTTCCAATGACAGCAAAGGGGGGACTCTCTCCTCCACTTTAGGGATCTCCTCCACCTCGAGGTTAGAGCCTTTCGAGCTGCCCTGAGAAAGATCTGGTGGTGACTGTGACCTCTGATGCCTCAGAGATCCCTGCCTTCCCTTCAATAATTCCTTAAAGGCCTTTTTGCTCTTCGGTTTGTGTGCTTTCTTGATCACCTTCTTACATGTCTCCACCACAGACATCAGTGTTAACCTTTTCTCTTCATCATCAGCTGACTTGTCACAGTCAAAGGGAAGTTCCATGGGTGACATGCATACTCGAGAGGCATCTCCACAGCCTTCATCCGCAGCTACCGGAACCACTGACAAGGATTTCGCCATTTGGGTCTATCATAGGAAATCAACAATGTTAATGAGGTTAATAAATTCCTTCAGAACCAAAAAAGTTTTCATTTTTGCAGGCACCACAAAACTCTACCCTGTTCCTTCATCTGCAATGTCCCCTCTTGCACCACTAACGGTGACTCAATGTCCAGTACCACAACAAATGATGTCTCTTCTGACAGTAATTCACAACACAACACTCTTCACGCACAATGGTAAAACACTTTGCCTCCAATTCCATAACCAAACATGTGCCCTCCTACACCACTGCAATATACTGTCTCTTGTAGCACTGCATTATTCTCTTTCTACCCCCAATACAATCCCCTCCCCATTACCTGCATTGCCACCAAATACATACACTTCCCCACAAGAAACACCCTTCATATGAAATGTCTTTTTTTCTAATTTTAATTCTTTAACTTAGTCCAAAGATTCCATTTCCTATCCTATGGCACAGTCGACAGATATCACCGCAAAACATAGCACAGCCCTTCTGTTGCGTCTTCTTTCCCATAGGCACAGTTAACGGGTTACCACCCCTACTGTACAACACTGGCTATTGTGACTACACAACATTTTGATATTCACCCTCGTTTATCACAAATAAGGAATGTCTCACTGGCAGACATCAGTGTAGGTGCACTAAAACTTTCAGACAAAAAGAGTTTCAAATATGACCCGACCAGGAAAGCCTGAAGCCATAATACCCAGTCAGCTTTTGGTAATTCAGTTTATTTTATCTTCATATTTAGAAAGAAAAGGTTGCTACTGTAATGACTTTTGTACTAAGCTTTTCAACCCCTGGATCATATGTAAAGGATGTCTAAAGCTTTGGATACTAAAAAAGAGCAGGTTCAAAGTAGTTCTAGAGGTAGCAAGCCTTAGTTCAGAATATTCAGAGTAAGGAATTTGATACACACGTAGACTCATGCCTAACACATAACACTTCTTGACCTCAGTCCACATTTCTCCTACGAATGGACAAGTATTATTTCTAGAACATACGAGAACATGGAAAGAAGGCCAAATGACTGAAGTAGATGAAGGATGAGTAACCACAGCGAAATAGCTTTTCTTGTTTTTACCTCTATAAGGCCCTCCGATCTTACATATGACAAGGTTTACAAGTATATGTAACATATAAGAAATATAAGCACTACATCTCTGAAAACAAATTAAATGAAAATCTTAGTACACCCTTTCTGAACTGTTCACTAATATTATTTTGAGCATCCACTTTATAATGTTTGCAGAACACATGAAGGTAGGCTATGTGGCTTCCTTAGAACTAGCATAATGACAGGTGTCATAGTGTTAAGAAAATTCATCTGATGGATGAGGGAAGGAAATGGAAAGGCACTGGAGCTCTGAAGCAGTGTATAAAAAGAGACACACGATTATAACGCACCCTAGGATATGCAAACATAGTTTTCATCTTCTCAAGTACCAGTGGTGCGTTCCAGAATCCTGGTCTTAGGAAGCACTGAGACCAGAACTTTCGGAAAGCAAATACATCTCTTTAAACAAATTAAACATATAGGAAAGCAAATATTTAGTAGACACGCTATATAATTCCTAATTCCTTTTATCAGATTACGTTTTCGAGTTTTGAGGTGACCAAAAGTGAGTTATAAATCACAAATTCATTCATTTTGATACAATTGTCATACCATCTCCAGATTTTGTCAAATGTATTTAAAATACCTGCATGCGTGGCATAAATTCTTCCCAAACCATAAACTTTTCTAATTTTCTTGACACTTTAGCCTTCAAATCAGTAGTTATCACTCATCTTGCTATTGCTGGCACTGCTAAGAACCACAGACGATCTGCCCCTTTTGATGTAACACTCGGGGGCCTAGAGCATGCCTACAATATAGAAAAATTGCATCTAGTGTAACTTGAATTTTGAGACAATAAAATTATGAACGACACAACATTTTACCAAAACACTTTTTTTTATAAATCTTTTTATTTACATTGCTCCTAGTACCATAAATTACAGGACAGTATTCATATAGCATGTGGTAGAATTGTGATTCACAATACAATAGCAGGCGTTTAGGGGGAAAAAGCGGGTCATCCAAATGTTGAAATCATGACCCTGACTCTCCCTCCAGCACCCTGTATTTCTGCCAAGGCCCCCAGATTTTCTTCCATTTCTTTGTACAACCTCTACTCTTATAGTTTCCTCGGCTCTCTGGCACCAACCTAGGTCGCGCATTTATTGGTCCCACTACGGAGGTGCCATGGACCCACAACCATTAGCTATGTTCCTTTTTGCCACCCCGGCTGCCAATGCCAGACAGATCTCATTATATCTAGACCAATCAGTGTCATCCTTGATCATCAGAAGAAACCACCTGGGCTCCAGCGGGACCGGAAAACCCACGACCGATGACATCATGTCCGCGACCTTAGTCCAGAAGGTCACTATTTTAGGGCATTCCCATAGTATGTGCTAAAAAGGGCCTTCCCCCCCCACCCGACATCCCAGTGCAGAGAGGGCCAACTGACTTCTTCCCCAGGCATACAGGTGGGTACCGGGGTAGTCTACGCGGTGTAAAATTTTAAGCTTCACTAACCTGAACCTAGAGCAAATTGCTATTTCAAGCGGGCTCTGCAGGGCGTCCTGCAGTCGTCATCTTCCAGGGCACTTATGTCTCTCACCCACCTTGCTCACAATGACACCAGTGGATCAGGCATGTTATTTATGAGTTAGCGGTATATGGTGGAAGTGGGTTTCTCCAGTATAGGGTCAAGGAGCAGTCTATCCTCTATGGGAGAATACTCTGGGGACGTGTCTCTCCATATGTGCGAGTATAGGGCATGGGGGAGGCATATGTAGTGGTAGTGTTGTGAGTTGTGGAGGTCATATTCTTTTTTAAGGTAGGCGAAGGATCGGGGGCATCCCCTTTCCAGACGTCTCCCAGATACTCAATGCCTATGAGTTTCCATCCCCTGAAACCAGTCAATCGAGTCACTTCTGATAGCTAATCTTCAAGCCATAAAGGGGTTCTACCAATCGGGGAGCCCGACCACCCCAGGAACTTATTTTCCTCCCTCCAGCACTGAACAACCACCCTGTGTGTGCCGGCCAGTCACTTCGTGACTTCCGGGCATAGAGCCGTGGCTCACAGTTTCCCCCGGCATGACCATCCGGTCAATCGTTAACCACCTGTAATTGGTAAGCCCAGTAATACAGTTTGAAGTTGGGAAGGGCCAGCCCCCATCATACACCCCTCTTGTCAGCTTGTGCAACGCTATCCTTGGGCTACCACCATCCCAAAGCAACGTCCGTAGCGCTTGTGATATTCGTGTGACTATCCCTTGCGGAACCGGATACAGTGTAATTTGCAGAATGTAGAGGAGTCGCTGTAGTGCTAGCATCTTAAAAACTGCAGCTCAGCCCATGAGGGAGAGAGGCAGCGACCTCCAGTGGCACAAGTCGGTCCCAAGGCGTATTAATTGGGGCTCCAGGTTCCTTGGAAAGAACTCCGCCCTTTCCCTGGTGATATATACCCCCAAGTACTTAAACCCGTCTGATGCAATTGAAGCGGGACACCTAGATGGAATCCGCGGGGAACCCAAAAGTGGGTAATTCAATTACTTTCCCTCATTCCCTAGGCACCCTTCCATCCTTGCTAAGTATCTGGCTGCCTAGTCCTGTGTGGCCGGAGCTGCACAGCTCCACTGCACTGGGAATTTCTTACCTGCCAGCTGCGAGTGGGGATCCCGGGCCTAGCCTGACATTTTTTTTTTTTTATTGTGATAAGTGGGAGTTTGGCAGTGGTGATACTGTGTCAATAATACACGTGTCCTAAGGCTAGCTTAGGAAGGACAGATACCTCCCAGGGAGCAGAATGGCAAAAGCTCCCTTGATCTTGATTTTCAGTATGAATAAGACAGTGATCCTTGTGACTTTTTGGGTTCAAGCAGCATGTGTCAGTAAAGTTACCAGAAGGATAACTAACTTGTAGCGGCCAAGCGTTCATAGCAACATCACTTTTTGATCCTTTGTGTCATCCCTCCCTATCATTGTGAAGCAGAATTTGCCAAAGTTTAGATTTTTCACCCACTAATAGAAAACCTGAGCTGGGTTTAGACCATTGTCGGAAGCCTACAGCCAGGGCCATCTGGTTGGTGGCCGGAAAATCAGATGACTAGAGTGCTTAATAATGGAGGAAAAATGGTTTCCAGGAAAGGTCCAAAAGAGGCTGGTGAAAGGGTGCTCAACAGTCCTTGGCTAACCCGGTCCAGACTCCAGGCAGGTGGAAAGCACCTTGGGATGCTGAGCTGAGGTAGAAGTCCCCGGAGGGCACAGTTATGCCAGACCCAGTGGTTGAGGTGTGGGGAATAGGAGGATTCTCATGCTCCTTGGGGGAGAGGAAGTAAGACATCCTCTGTGAAGGCCTGGCTGGGGTTAGGGCCCCAGAAAGCAGCTGCTCCATGGCAACACGCTCAAATAAGCAAGCGAAGAGCTCCAATAAGCCCTTTATGGATACCTGGAGTGTAGAACTCCAGGCATCAACGCTTCACATCCCATACTACTCACGAGCAGGGCTCCCTTTCCCTCCTTGAGCATAGGTGGAAGCTCATTCGGCAGCCTGGCATATCACCGAGTGTCAAGGAGGGGCTTGGATGCCACTAAAGGCTTCCACCTGCTCCAGCAAGGTGAAAAGCACTTACTGGGTTCCCAGTCAGAGTCGCAGCATCCCTTGGGGTTCAGGAACTCACTCCCGGTGCCTCAAAGGAGCCAGAATGCCCAGGCACAGGCCCAGGTTTTCCATGCTCCGTTGGTCTTCCCAGCACTCATGTCCTCAGGCATAGGGAGACTTCCCTTCCTTGGGTGGGGTAAGAAGAGTCGCTCGCTACTGGGCTGCAGCTCCATTCGCCAAGCCACAGTCTCACAAAGCATTTGCTAGGATTTCCACAGGCCCCAGAAGGTGCTCCCTTGTCTCGGTGTGGTGAAAATCTCTAACTGGGCCCCAACCTCGGGGCTGCAAAATGTATAGATGTGCGCCTGTTCAAGCTTGCCAGCAAGAAAATCATGCTTTTGGCTAAAACGTCAATTCTCAAGGCAGATCTGGCTAATGGGCAAGTATGGGTGCGCCAACTCTGAGTCCCAATCATGTAACACGTGCACGTTTTGCACACAAGACATTATACGCCAAGCTGGCATAATTAATTTTGCACATCCCTAGTTTTGGCTAAAACAACACCAGTGACTATTAATTCTCAAAGCAGATCTGGCCAGTGAGCAAATAAGCCGGTTTCAACTCAGAGTCTCATCCATGAAGTACATGTTCTTTGTGTACACAAAAGGTCACCAGTCAAGCAGGAGTTTAATTTCAAACAACCGTAATTCTAACCCACGTATCTACTCAGATTTGGATTTCCATTGTCAGCTCCTATGTTTGATTATCTTATGTGGCTAAATTAACTAGGTGCATATAAAGTTACAGGTAGCATAGCCCCTGGTGCACCCCTGGTGCACCCAGTTAGCGAAGTAGGTGCTTTGGAGTACAGATTGAAATTGCAAGGGTGGAACTCAGGGAGACTACAGTCCAATGAACGGTTGCAACGCACGGTTCCCGCAACAAATCATTATTGCCTTTCATCAGATTCTACTGAACTGGGAAAAGCACGTTTATTGTGCAACTAGACATGTGAATGTCAAGATTACTCAGGCAGCACGCTGGTAACGAAACCACGTGAGCATCCAGTGAAGGACATGCGCAGTTGATCCTCTTACAGTGACTTGGTGAAGATTATACTCGAGAACAACCTGCATTTACAAGAGCACTGAGCATTGGTACTGGAACAATTTTCAGATTGAGGGTGGTGCCATAAATTTTACATCACCAACTCATAGGGATTCTGAGAAATCTAAGCTTCACACAAAGAACAACTGTCACAAATGAACCACACCCATTCAGCAGGAGAGTGGTAATGGTGTAGTATGTAGCAGGTGGTGAATTTAGGAGCAGCCTGTCGCAAATATATTACTAAAATATGGTGTGGTAGCACATAAACATTTACAGGCAGCACATTTTTAATTGAAGTTACCACTAAATTCACACAGCCTTATTTACTGATAAACCTGTATGGTGCACAAATGAGAAGGTGTGAAAATTGGGTTTCAGCAAATATTTGTAATCTGTGCATCCCCAAGAAAAATATGTTAATTTGTTTTGATCCTACTAAAATCTATTTCCACCACACTCAGAACTTTAAAAAGCGCTTCATTTGTGCTTTCTGGTTTCTTTATTTTGAAATATATAGTTCATATGTAGGTATTTAAATGTAGTTTTGTTAGAAGAAAACGTCACCCAACAGCCTTTCCTTTCCTTTCACACCAGCGAGATTGTCATATAGTTGACTTTACAAAGTACTCACAGAGAAAGAAAAGAAAACACCAGTCTCCATGCTAAGAGAATAAGCAGCAATTTGTTAGAGGACATAGTCTGACATTTGACCTCTACCTTTGAACGCACAGCAGATGTGACAAAATAAAAATAACATTTAAACTAGTCTTTAAAGCTCCTTTGCCTGCTCAACTCCAGATAGGTTATTTTAGATGTGCTGCAGGCCCCCTGCACCCATACTTCTAGCGCCTATAGCACTGAGAAGTAGAAATACAACTCTGGCTTTTGCTCACCAGCATTTTCCAATACCACTCTTCTGGGTAAGCTGTCCCCCTTGATGTGGGTTTAGGAGCCTAGCTCCCAAATGGGAGTGATAGCTCAAGAGCTTTGACATCCACATTGATGTTCTTGGTGTCAAGGATGAGCAGCATAAGATCTACTTCACTGTGCTAGTACTGATATCTAGGATATTGCCTTTGAACTCTCTGAATTGGACACTGACATGTATGAAGGCCTCAGGAACAGCCTCATTAAGTACTTTCTACCACTGAAAAAATGTTGACTGAGCATTGCATGTTTCACTCTATATATCAGAAACTTGGAGAATACATGAGTATGTTTGTATCGCAACTGAAGACTGGTGAAGATATGTCAAGTTTACAATTTCAATTCTGAAAAAAAGCACTGAAATCACAGCTCATCATTCATTATGAGCCCCCTGCCTTCCTAAGAAGGCTTTCACAGACATCCAAGCAACGTGAGGAGAAACTTGACATAGCTCGTGCAGCCTTCTAGCAGGCCAGCAGCAGGATGGTTGCCATGTAAAAGGTCCTCATCAGTCATCACAGAAAATTATGAAGCGAGTATACTTGCTGTAGAATTATAGATATACACTTGCGGGTAAATCCAATACATGTGTAAAAAAGTTAACAGGAAGATGCGCAAATGTAATCAGTATCACAAAGGAAAGTTTCACTTCTATTGAGACAACAGAGGCGACTCTTTCAGACTTGATGTTGTTAATTGAGATGATGGCTGCTGAATTGAAATAAAGTATTTATTAGATACATAACCCTGACCTTCGGTCATGACATAGTATAGAGACTCACTCATGCAAAGCTCTTGCCTGTCTTCGCTTGCCTCCGCTTGCCTCCTCTATGCATTCACTAGTATCTGGTTATCACGTATGAAAGTCATGACATTAAGCAAGAGGTAATGTCTGACAGGTCATAAGTGATTCTTGTGTGTCCCCTGGGCTTTCGACTTCTGAGTTTATTTCATCGCAACATCAGATGTTCAGAACGATGATATCAGAGAGCTTGTGATGAACATCAATATTTGTGATGTCAAAATCCCCTTTCTGGTCAACACTGGGACCAAATGTGTCAAGCTGCAGTTGGGCTTATTTCTAAAATTTACCAAATGTCAAATTTTACTTGGCACCTGCACTACGCTACCCTGAAAAGGTTACTTATGTGCATCACTCGTAAGAATTGTGTTCCTGATAGAAGTGGAGTTTCGTCTGTCCGTTCTGTAGTCGGTGATACTGTCCTGTAGCCATGCCGGTGAAAGTACACGTTCTCTACTGAGAGGGCCACTCACTGGAGCTCGGATTTGGTGTCGTTATCCTGTTCTGCTGTGTGAGGAATCTCCCCTCGCTGTCTGCGACCTGTGCTGCCTGCTAGGAGCTGCCTGATTGAAGCTGACGCTCACCTTTCATCGCTTCGTGGCGCTGCCTCCCCTTGACTCGCTGGTGTGAGCGTGAGCTGCATTCTGCACGCTCTGCCTATCGCTCCCAGCTGGAGTCAGAGGGGTTGAGGCCAGGGTGTGCATCGAGAGCGCACCTAGCCTGGGGGACTGCGAGGACCAGAAATCTTAGCTGAGATCAGCTGGTTCCTCTTCCCCCAGGCGAAACGCCCACGGACACGCCCACCGTCGAAGCGTATAAACTTCAAATCGCTCCCCGCGACGCGGGACCAAGCGCGGGGCTAAGCCCGGGCAAAGGGCGGGCCGTCTGTGGCCGTCCGAGGACGCCTGAGGACGGGACTGGCCCCCCCCTTTCATTTCGACCATCCCTACAGAGAACACCTTAATTGGTAAGTCACTAAGGGAAGCCCAACTAACCTGCAGTTAATATCAGAGCTTATATCGGTGTACTCGTGAGATAACTTTTAAATAACATCAACTTAAAGCATATAGGTTATAAATGGGCTTCAAAAAATTACGTTCCCGTACGATATTTATGAAAAGAATGGGGACAGAGAACGCTGTTCGGAAATCTACCGACAAAGCCATTAAACCTGGTGGGATAACCATAACGCCGGCAATCAGCACATACTTTACTACACTTACAGCTAAAGACACTCAAGAACTGAATACATCTGCCAAAGAAACCTCTCTTAACGTCTCGGTAATCATAAGGGAATCAGAAAGCGCTCCAACGATACCTAACTCACAATCTAAATTGGATCTTCTGGCCACCGATTTAAGTAGCAAATTACTTTGTACTCCAGTAGATCTACAAAACCCTCAACAGGAACGGTCCACTCTAAAAACTTCTACTCCTATCAAAAATGGAGGGAGCTCAACGTTATTTGGCAACTCAAATGTCAACAAATCAATTCCAGGACCACAAAAATCGGATTACGGAACAAGCCAGAATAATAAGGATAAAACATCTCCTCCAATCACCTTACTTGATCTCTCATCTGATCCTTTCAACTTTAAAACAAATAATAACATTGTCAACACGACTTCACCCATATCAAAAGCCTTGTTCTCGCTGCAAGAGATTTTGGAATCTGTCCTCTCTTTTCTGGGAAACATTCTAGATAACTCCGATCAAACCCTGGACGTCCAAATAGGGATATTAAAACATCTAGTTGATAAGAAAAAGAAAAAAGATCTCTTCTTAGCAGAGGAAAATAATTTACCAACAAAAATAAAAACTGAGCAATATGACATATCGAAAGAACATAATAAGGAACAGAAGAAAAGAACACGCGATTTTGGGACCCAAACCTTTAAGACTCAAATACAACAAAAACAAAAGACGGAACATTCAAATGATTCAACAATATACTCACTAAAAAAACTCTTCAAAGAAAAACACCAGCAAAAGATTAATCATTTCCCAATATTCACAAAAAGAAGCGAAACAACTACACCTGCAAATAATTCCGTATCAGATATCCAGGAAATACACACCTCTAAAATATCAATCCAAGATAATGGAGAATTCACAGATAAAAAGAATCAGGAAAACAACATAGAAAGAAGGAAATGTAGGAGGAAAAAACCAATAAGAAGGATTCAAAAAAAGAAAGCTCACAAACTGAAATTTAGAAAATCAGTTATAACACAAAACCTCGAAGAGGAACAAGCCGAAAAAATAACAGCATCTGAAAGCATTGCAAAATTAGCAACCAGAAAAAAACTTGAAGAAAAGTCGCCACAATTAGACCCAAGAGCGCAAGAATATGTCCCTTTCAGACTTCTAGAGGAATTAAGTCAAATTAACAACAACAAAACCACGGAAGACATAAACAGGTACAAACAAAGAGAGAAAGAGTCTTCTCCCAAAATTCTACAATTTGAGGAACTTTTTCCTAGTGACTCATCTCCACTCAACAGAAGAAGGATAATACAACTATTACGCCATATCAAGCCTCTACAATCACTGAGCAGTAACGAACTTGATTTAGTAACTTTTCCCATCAAAGACAACACTAAATTAGCAAGGGTAACATTTTGGTCGTCTGTTCTTCCAGAAATCATTCTGAATGACAAGGAGATACTATATAAACAAGGCTATGATGTAGTGGAAAGAAAGGAACCAACGGTCAGTAAAGTCCCAACCGGGTATAATGCTCAAATAAGTGCACTTTCTAATTCATACAGGAAACAATCTCAAAGGAACTATGAGGTGAAAGAAGACCAAGTAATCATGCACTCAGATATCCATTCTGTAGGGCAAGAAAAACTAAAAATCCAGGTGAACAAAGGCCAACGAACAGTCTGGTACCAAGCCCCTAAAAAACCTGAGAATGACAATAATACAAAATCTTGGGCTTGGGTTTCAGAGACTCTGAATAGCAACAAAATCAAGAGAACTCAACAACAATCTGTTTAGCACCGGCATAAAAATAACCTCCTGGAATATCGCAGGTGGAATTAAGAACAAACTGTCCACAGCAACCAGAAATCTACCGGATATCTTGATCTTACAAGAAACGTGGGCAACCGAACCTATCATTGTTCAAAACTACTATGTTTACGAAATTTCAGCAACAAACACTCATCGAGGTCATGCTAAAGGCGGCTTAGCCATTCTACTAAGTGAAGAATATCTGTGGGCCCAGGAACTATTAGATACTAACCTAGAAAACCTACAGTGTATCAAAATCTCCGCTAAAACATACAGTACGGCCCACTCTAAAACAATTCTCCTCTTCAATGTATATGCTCCTCCGGGTAAAAAGCATGATTAACATTTTTAAAAATCATGGAAAGGATCGAGAATATAACAGAAAACCATCTTCACTCATCCTTTTTAATTGTTGGCGACTTCAATAGTAAAATTTCTAATTTAGAAATTAATAAGTGGGCAAAACAACACTCAGAAGAAGGTATGGACATCATATCCCCGCAATTCCCGGAGGGCACACTGACTGATAAAAGAGGGAAACTGTTATTATCAACATTGACAAATATCAATGGAGTAATAGTGAACGGTAACATGGAAGGGGACATTCCGGCAAGTTACACCAGGCGGGGCAACGGGACTCCATCTATTATAGACTATATAATTAGTAGTAAGGATTTGCTGGACACAGTCTCACATTTGCTTAACCAGTTCTGTCAAGAAAGTGACCATACCTTAATGCATCTGACAACAGATTGGTTACCAAAATCTTCTGCAGCCTGTCACATTATGTACCAAAAAAGCAATATAGTGGTCAACAGCGAAAAGAGACGCATATTCTGGAACTCTTATACCATCGACAAAATCACGTCCTTGATTGATCATTCTCAGTTCTTAACGAAAATATTCTCAGAAAATCCTATCGAAAATTTTGAATTCATCATAAAAGAGTTCAGATTTCTTATCCTTAATATGACAGCAAAGGACGCAGCAGGCACCAGTAAGAATAAAGACAAAAATAAGCGCACTTTAAAGAACTCTGAAGTAAAGAAAAAATTAAACAAATACATACGCGCTCAATATATGAATCACACTCCAGAAATAAAAAAGGAAATAAATAAAAAAAAAAATCAACTAAGACGCGAGAATCAAAGAGATAAAAAAATTCTACAAGATCGTAATTGGGTCGACATCCAGATAGCGGCAAATAAGAATGACCAGCGTAAATATTGGTATCTAATAGGAAAACTTACTGGATCCAAAAAGAAACTACAATCAATTCCGGTCCCTCCGAACGCCTGGGAAACTTTTCTGACAGACCTTTACAGATCAAACTCAAGAGTCCCCTCAGAATGCAGTGGGGTTTATAACAAAGGAAAAGTCAAACATCCATTAAATAAAATTACTGCATCATCTGTCGAACTAAACATACGTAATGCAAGATCAACAGGTGCTTCTGGCCCTGATCAGATTCCGATCAAAGCATTACAAATTGCCCCAAAGGAATGGAGTCAGTTGCTGTATCACCTTTTCAACTATATTTTAGATACTGGTCAAGTTCCAAAATCTTGGCAGGGAAGTATAATCATCCCGATTCACAAAAAGGGAAGCAAAACCCAGGCAAACAATTACCGCCAAATAGCACTTGTAGATGCGGTGGGCAAAGTATTTGCAGCAGAAATTTTACATCGTCTTAAAGAATGGGCCTTCACGACAGGTCAGATACCAATGTTTCAAGCAGGCTTCAGACCGAAACATTCGGTAACTGACAATATCGCAGTTATCCAAGTCATCCTCGACAAATACGTAACACAAAAAAAACAGGTTGTTTACGCTGCTTTCATAGATTATTCTACAGCATTCGACCGGGTAGACCGACCAACACTGTGGAAGAAATTGAGGAAGCTTGGTATACACGAACAATTACTACAGTCTATAATATGCTTACACACCAACACCTGGTGTCAAGTCCAAATGGGGGGAGAAAAAGGTTACACGAAAAGAATCAAAACTGAAAACGGACTAAAGCAAGGGTGCCTTCTAGCCCCAATCCTATTCTCCCTCTACTTAAGCAACTTGTGTCACTACCTGCAATCGGGATCCAACCTACCTCCAAAAATTGCTGATCACAAAATAATTGCTCTGCTCTATGCTGACGACATAGTGTTGTTGGATCTTACCCCTTTCGGACTACAAATGTCACTTGATATTCTGCACAACTACTCCAAAGAAAACTATTTAGTCCCAAACATTAAGAAAACAAAAGTGCTAGCCTTCTCAGGGAGGAAACAAAGCGCCAAATATACCTGGAGATTAGGAGGAGAACCGATAGAAGAAGTTAAGGATTATCCTTACCTCGGCAGGATCCTTTCAAAAAACTTAACTAACACCACTCAATTGAACAACCTGCTAAGGAAATCAGATATACATGCCGCGGCCCTCCAGAGACTCTATAGCGCAATAGGGAATAGACATTTCTCCTCTTTGATAAACATCTATAGAATAAAAATACCTCCTGTACTTTCTTACGCGACGGAGTACATTCCCATAAAACAATGGGTTTTCATGGATCGCAAAGAGGGAAAGTTCTTAAGAAAAATCCTGAAACTGTCAGATGCAGTACCTGTTCAAGCACTGAGATTGGAACTATCAGTCACAAGTTCTTATGCTGTAGCAATTGCAAATGTAATAAGGTGGGCCTACAATTTATTGCATGCAAAAGAGAACACATTAAGATCACTGCTGAAAAAAGAAACCTTTGGGCCTGACGCTAAAAAGCAAGTATTCAGAGAGAACATGACTGAAACATTTCGCGTAGCAAATATTAACATTGAAATGTTGCTAAATTGGTCACCAGCACAACTAAAACTGTTTTTAAAATGCTTCACCCCAAAATTAAGCTACGAAGTGGACTCTCGACATTGCACTAAATTACCTACCTATAAACCCTTTGTTGATTCATTAGAATTCAAACAAAGCCGGTCTTATATCGGGCTAACCTTGACACATGGCGCAAGGAGAACAATTGCTATGCTTCGATTGGGCATCCTTCCCGTACTCTCATTTATCTCAAGATGGTCCCCGGGAGGATCTCCTTTATGTACATTGTGTGCAGGGGGCGATCAGACTCTGGAGCATGTTTTATTTGTATGTCCGAACCAGATCGTAATTTCAGCCCGCAGCAGATTCCTAGAACCAATATATCGCTCATGTAGAATCACGACGGTGAGAGAACTTATAGCTCTTTGCAAACAACCTCCGAACGAATTCGTTTGTTTTAATTTGTATAAATTTCTGAAATCGTTTTTATCCCTGTATTGATAACATTGAACCTCTTTTTTATATGTAACTTGTATAATATATTTTGTGGTCCTCTGTTGAGTACCAGTACAAATAAAACTTTTGACTTGACTTGACTTGCATCACTCTTTCATAAAGTGTGACAAGGCGAGTTTGGTGTGTTTTTTGGCTGAGCCCGTTAAAGTCACTTGATGTCTGATAGTGGAGGAGCTTGGTTGGTTTCAGGCAGTCTTTTCCAGTGGCTCTGCAGCATAAAGTAGGCTGGGCACAGAGCAATAACTGCTTGACTCTTTCAGACCTTCAGAAGGGGTAACTCAAGCTAGTTTCAAGTTAATAGACCCTGGCCAAATTTAAAGGTGAGTTAATGCATTTATCGCTTACTGGAATCAAAGTAGGCATTAGTAGCACTTTGACGGAGAGCGATTTGATGGGGGAAACCCTACTCTTGATTGATTGTTACACGTTTTGAGGTCGAGCCTGGGCAGCACTTTCGCTGCTCTGCGAGGCATGCTGTCTTCAGGTATGGACTTGAAGCTTCGCCTATTTTCCACCCACCCTTTTAATTTGCTCCTGTTACTGTCCTTTCGATTTTTTATTTTAATTCATGAATAGGTATAGTAGTCCCTTCTTAGTACCGCCTTTTCTACATTTGTACCTCTCATGAGGACTGGCCTTTCTACTTGTGTTGTTACACAGTATGTTTTATTTACAGTCTATGAGCACTATTTTCTTTAATGATTTTCTCCTGTTGCAGGCACGACATGCTTTTCGTGCAAGGGTGCCCGCTTTGCCTCCGAGCGCAGCGTTTTTGGTTTCCCCCACACCGCTCTGCAGAAGTCATCATGTCTGATACTGTTTGGTAATAACATTTCGGTCAGCTTTTTTTTTTTAAATCAGCACTATGCCAAAGGGAGGCTTCCTTTTCTCCAGTGAGCGTGCTGCTTCATCTGACCCCCGCACCGCTCTGCAGAAGTCAGTGTGTCTATTTGATAATAACATTTCTGTGCTTTCTGGTGTTGCGTGCTGTCGCCCAACCCCCTCCCGATTCGCAGCCTATCCCGACAGTGCCGTCACCCAACCCTCTCTCTCATTGCTGCTTACTATATGCACAAAGCTTCCTCTGCAAGCGGTTTCCTCTTTTTTAATTGATTTATTCACAAATAGAACCTCTTTCCATGCACAAGGCTATCCGTGGACATCACGCCCAGTCCTTCACGCCTGTATGAACCTGCCTGAATCCGGAGTAGAGGACAATGCGCTGCCTGTAACTAAACAATTAAATGTGTATTTTGGTTTTTATCGTTTAAGCGAAACATTGCGTATGCTTCTTTTAAACCCTTGTCCAGATTGTTGGGCTTGGGCTTCTGTTGGCCTTATGTTAGTAGCACATGACAGCTGAGGCGGGTGATTCAGTGGCTGCTGTGTAGCTGGGACAGGAGCGCAAGACCTAGTGATCAGAGACCCACACAGGTCCAGCGCATACAGCAACACAGGCGGAAATCTAATACGTTAGCTCACAGAAGGCACCTCTTCAAGGTGCGTACACAGGCTGACTGTGCTTGGCAACTACCGGTAATGGTAAAATAAAGCCATCACTGACCCATCAATGCTTGCTCACTCCACTACACTAGAAAATTACCAACATGAAACCGAAGTGCATATACTGGGTGTTTAGTGTTACATTTTATGTTACTCCACTCAAATGTATGTTTATGTGTGTGTGACATTGTCTTCTTTTGAATACATAAACAAATTCCTGAGAGACAAACCTTTTAACTGCTGCCAAAGTGTTCATAATTACACATGAATTGCGCAAAGGAAAGAGAGTGGGTGGCGCAAGGTGTGATTTGGCCTGGTTCACATGTTTAGGTCTTCCCTGGCGTTGCAACGCGCATGCGCTGCTCACTCTGCGAGGGCCTTTTGGAATCTAAACAGATTGGGAAGTGACTTTAAGCCACGGTTACCGCCTTGTCCACTTTCAGGACGGCCCTTCTGGACAGGCCGACGCCATCTTGGTTTGGCGTGACATAAGAAGGTGTGCTCCTAGCTTGTTTACTGGCTCCTGATTGGAAATCCTACCCGCTCCTCCCTCCCCATCCCCCATCCTAAAGCAAACTTCCCAGAGTTGCGCTCTTCATTCTTGTTCTAACTTCAATAGGAAAATGCATACGCGCTCTTTATGAGCAAAATAGAAAAATCGTTAAATGTATCTCTCGATTTACACTAGAGCGCGTTGTGTGCAGTGAACAGTTACTGTGAATTCCACTTCCTTTCAGCCAGTGGCGGGTGGAGAACAACTTTAAATCCAAAAGTTATCACATGGTTATTTTTGATCTGGGACTCCAGAAGGAGGCTCGTTATAGAATAGAAAAGCATCTCTTCTGCTGAAGGAATACGCTGATGTATTAAATGGTGATTGCCGTTGGTAGAGTCAGCTGCTAGAATTCGCCCAACTTCTCCGGCAGGGAAGATTACTCTCGTTTTATCAGCATTTTATTTCAGAAGTGGTTAAATTGCCCCACTAAGAGCATTCGCTTCAACATTATAGGTAGGATGCACACAAGTACAGCAGACCGCCCTTCTTTCCTCAACAATGTTTTCTGCTCATTTCCAGCGGTCCAGCCATGGAAGGGCTGTCTACTGAGGGCATGTTTGGGGCGCCTGGTCTGTCTCCTTGGACACACTCGTAGCCAAGTTCGGGGGCGGTTTTTGGCATGCTCCAGTTTGGAACAGTTTTCCGTTCCCCACGCATTACTTTTACAGCTCCCTCAGCAGTCTTGAGGCTTGTGAAACATTTATCACCCAGTACTGCCATCTATCGGGCATCAGAAGCCACTTTGGCTTCCTCCCCGGCATCTAGAAAGAGGAAAGCAGATTCTGGGGGGAAAACAGCATCAACAGTGACTGACACTTCTTCGGTGGGGTAACTCTGAGGGGACACAGCCATGGCTTCGGGGTATTCATGAGCGGCTGTTCGATCAGATTTATTCAACACAGTCAATCACAAAACATGCAACAATCACTTAAAACAGATGACTTAAATGTAAAAGCACGTACATTGGGCCCTACCTGTAACTCTCTCTCACACAAAGCTTGCTAGCGAGACAAAATATCAGAAACTCGCCGGAATTTTTTTTTTTTAATTAGGCAAGGAATATATGCAGGTAACTTTGCTGCTTATTAAGCCACATGCAAAAAGGGCACGTTTTTCTGTGCTACCACCACACTTGTTTATCTGGAATTTAAAAAACCTATCTTGCACTCAACTCAACAAACTCTCCCTCTACCTGTAAATTATACTTTGTTCCCTAGGTCGCCAGCTGCTCAGCGCTACAATGATAAACACTACATAAATCACTATACTTCAATAACGCTCATCTATTCTTCTGCTCACTCTCCGTCCCAAATCTTAAACACTGCTCTTCTCCTTCTAACGCTATGCGTTAAGCCACTACACACATAACAATTACAATTCAACCAACGTAAAGGCACAACATATCACATACAAACACTCAATATGACATAGCTAAAATACAGTACCATTAGCAAAGCAAATAGCTGTAACTTAAACAAAGGCGAGACCTATTGCATTTCCAATGATCGTTTTTTTAGGAGCCTAGGCTGCAGTGCCAGCGCTGCCAATTGCAGGGAATGACGAATTACATGGTTGTCTAGTTTTTATTTCACCTCAAGCCTCTTTCTTCTAATTTGCGGTCTCTGTATCTCACTCTTGAATGTTCTATGTCATCACCTATTTTCCCAGCAATACACCCAATAACTGGGAGGATACACTCCAAAGGGGCAGAGAACGATGCCACTATCGGGCATATTTCAGCATATCTTTCTTCCGGATGGTAATACACACAAAAGTAAGGCATCCTGTTTAAAATTAAACTTGCTTCTTTAAACTATGTGACAATGTAAAGCTTAAACATACCTTTTTTTAACTCAATTTGGGTGTAAAAAAGGGCAATTTATTTAGTCAGAACTCATTGTTTCCCGATATATATAACATATTTCAATTTCACTTAATATTGTTTTCTCTTACTTTCTTTACTCTCGAATAACAATGCTTTATGTGTATTTCATTATTTTGCAATAGTGCACTAATTTTTGTCCTTCCACAAAAGCAAAGGTATTTCTAGTCCCCAGTTCAGAGCATGAGTGAGCAGAAGCACTTGCAGGAGATGGCCTCCTTTTACGGTGTTTGACAGGCAGGACAGAACAAGCATTGGCGTAGCCAATTGGTCTCGCATTTTGGACCTCATAAGTGTTTAGACAAAGCTATTGGCTTTGCCAATGTCTTTAAGCTATGCTGTAGAGCACTGTGGCTGCTGTGCAGTATGTTGAAAAGTAATAATAAAAAAGTGCTATAAGCATTTTTGTTACTTTATATATAACCAAGAAGACATTATGTACAACTGAATGACCCTATTAAAAAACTGCTGTGAAACCCCTGATCCGGAAGGTCACTAACCACAGAGGGTAACCTTAGGACAGAAAAGGTCTAGAAGAATCAAAGGACGCTTCATATTGTGCAACCATTCTCATAACCACATTTGACAAGTCATTTCTGTTCTCTGTAAGCTGTTTTCAACTATACAGTATTTTATAGATATAGACGTCTCTGTATGCAATACCACAATGCGATATCAGGCCAAGCTTGAATTAGAAAGGATGATATATGCAAGCTGCACCTTATGGCCGAGGTATCTTAAACTACTCTATGACTTATTGTGACCCAAGCATTTCACATCCATGTTGGTTCTCCACAAAGTGCCTGTGGAAAATTATTTGTATAAATAAACAAAGTGGAATCCACTCAAGGTGGTAGTGATCCCTAAAGTGATGGGGAAACACACAGTGTTGTTTAAATGCCCCTCACACACCAACAGGCCCCTTGGTGTCATGCTTCATCATCGGGGCCTTCGCACCCCTCTACGGGATGCGGCGTGCTACGACTCGCGGATACGCAGGAGCTCTTTGAAGTGAACTATGTGTGGGGGTGTGTGTATAGAACCAAGGTGTGAGTGAGGTGAGGTGAAAAAAGTGAAAGGTTAAAAAATACCTGGCACGTGGGAGGAAATTTTTTTTAAATGTAATCCCCGGATGGTATTATTAAAAGAAGTGCAGGGCGTGGTTAGGTAGATACGAGTTAAGGTATCGAAAACCACTATTAAAGTGTCAACATGTTTCGGAGGTCACAGCCTCCTTCTTCAGGACAAGGGTTATGCACTTACCCTCCCCTTACTCACATGCAGAATGTTAAAGTGTATTAAAAATTTACAAAATTACCACAATGTGTAATATTCCTAACAGTGTTTTTAGTGTTAGCGAATGCAGTTGCGCCCAGTTGGCGAAAAAACCTGCAAAAAGAAATGCATAGATAAATACATGCAAATGTCACAGACAAATCAATGGAGAAGAAGAAACCTTCTCTGAGTATCACCAGGTCATACCAAAAATAATGGGACCCTGTGAAGAAAAGAAAAGACACAAGTGGACATAACAAAACTGACACACACATATACAAAACACAGAATAACTCTCTGCTCTGATGGAAAGAGAGCACATAATAAGAAGGAGAAAGTCTTACTTAGAGTTCTAAAGTATAAGACCTCATGAGCCTAAGCGTATATTGGGGATCCTTCCTTCCTGCTCAGAAAAGACCTAAAACAACATTAATGAACGAGGTTCAGTTGGAAAAAAGCATGATATTGTATCTACCAGACTGGTGGAAAAAGCTCGCCTTTGTCACCCATAAACTCACGGTTACTGCAATGGCAATTCGCCTGCCTTCCCTCAACGCGGCTCCGATGAAGTGAGCCTGTGTAGCGTCAGGGCCCTTATATACACTATCCCTCACGGTAATTGGTGATGGTTAATTAGTTAATAAGGATCGGTATATGCCCAAATACGGAGATCGCAATCACCTAAGGTCCGGTGTTGCGCTCCTGTTGAACACTAAAGGCGTGCATGCGCACAACAGCCTGTCTAATACGCATGCGCGGTCAAAAAAGGCGACCGCGCATGCGTGGAGCAGAGGCGCTACAAGTGATACCGCGAAAGGCGAGGAGGAACAATATACAATGCCTCCGCCTTGCTTAAAAAGAGCGTGTACTTCAGAGCTGAACTGGGTTCACAAACGGGCAAATATTTACTGTTACAATATGGAGGGACAGCAAGATATGCCATTGACTAGGTATTTGTTTAGTGCAATACTATAAATTAGAAGCGTGTACTGTACAATAGTGCCTATACCCCAATAAATATCCAAAAAGGGCTCACGTTATCTATTAGGTTTCAAGATGAAAAAAACTGATAGAATTAACGCACAGATGAGTCTAAGTTGCAGGGCATAGAGGCCATGTGCACGTGGTGAGGTGATGGCAGTATAACCTAATAGACCAAAAGCATCATGATTTAGGATATGAACAACATAATGTATCAGAGACAGTTATTATCTCAAGAGGCTCCATGGGATGGAGTCATTAAGCCCCGTTGTGTCAGTTCCCAACCTGAACACCCACCGTTGTTCTTTTTCCAAGAGGCCCACCTCTGAGGGTAATTGTTCAATAACCGTCCACTGCAGCTCATTCACACAGTGTTGGTGTTCGATGAAGTGGGTTGACATTTTGGTAGTGAGTTTCTTACATCTGATGTTACTTTTGTGTTCATTTAATCTCACTTTAACAGGTCTTGTTGTCATACCAACGTATTCTTTTCCACAGGGGCACGTGATCAGATATACAACATTCTTGCTGTTGCAATTTGTGAACACACGTTGCTCCCATTGTGTCCCATTTGAGAAGGTCATGGTCAGGCTTTTTTTAGTGAGGTGGCAGTTGTTACAGTTACCACATGGATAGTGACCATGTATGCCCTGAAGTCTTGTTTGATCCTTTTTCGTGGGAGGGGGTCTTGTGTGGACAAGCATGTCTCTCAAGTTCCTGCCCCTCCTATGGGCAAACAATGGCTTCTCCAAAGTTAGACCGCTACTCGTCAGAGTGCGCCAGTGTTTGTTCACCAACTTGGCCACTTGGTTGGTAACTGGACTATATGTGGTGACACATACTGTTCTTTTTTCGGCTTCCTCCCTCCGAGGGTTATCCTCTAGGAGGGCCTCACGGTTGTTATTCCTGGCCCTTTTTGATGCTTTTCTGATTACAGTTTCCGGGTATTTCCTCTGTCTCAGTTTCATACTTAGATCCTTAGCCTGAGATTTATACTTAGCAATGTCACTGCAGTTCCGCCGAAGACGCAGGAACTGTCCATAGGGAAGGTTCTCCCTCAGATGACGTGGGTGGAAGCTGTCAAATCTGAGGAGGCAGTTCCTAGCCGTTGGTTTGAAATGTGTTTCTGTTTTGAGGACTCCTGCTTCGTAATAGATGTTTAAATCCAAAAAGACCATGCTTTGGTTAGACACCTGGTGAGTAAATTTTAAGAAGGCATTTTGGTTGTTAAGCCAAACGGTAAAGTCAGTTACCGTAGTCATATCTCCTTCCCAGATGACCAAAATATCGTCTATATACCTCCGCCAGGTACGAATCCTCGTCCTGTATGGGTTGTCTGGGTGGAGGATTCTTGTGGACTCGAGGTGATGGACATACAGTCCGGCCAAGCTCGGGGAAAAGTACTGCCCATACTGGTCCCATGTTTCTGCCAGAAGAGGGTGCCCTCATACTCAAAAAAATTCTTGGTAAGGGCCAATGAGATGCATTCCAGTACTACATTTCGTGGGGTATGGTATTCCCAGTTTGTAGAGTGTAGTACCTCCTCAATGATTTGTAAAGTCTCTTCGTGTGGGAGGCTCGTATAGAGGCTCTCCACATCAAGACTGAGGAGCATCTGGGAGCTGGGATCAAAAGTCTGGTTATTCAACAATTGGAGTACTGCCTTTGTGTCCTTCAAATATGTGTCAGTGGCCTGCACAATTGGTCTAAGAAAGGCATCCGCAAATTTGGACAATGGTTCCAGAATAGATGAGATGCCAGAAACAATGGGGCGACCGGGAGGATTATCAAGGTTTTTGTGCACCTTGGGTATGGTGTAAAAATATGGAGTCCGTGGATTCTTTTGTATCAGAAACTCCGACTCCTTCTTGGTAATCCAATCGTGGGTAAGTGCCTCTTCCACCATGCCTCCTATCTGAACTCTCAGTGATTCAGTTGGATCTTCAGTGAGGATCTGATAGTTCCTATTGTCAGAAAGGAGCCTCCTGCACTCTTTATCATAGGCTAAGGTGGTTTGGATAACTACTGCCCCACCCTTGTCCGCGGGTTTTATGATCAGGTTCTTATTCATCCTCAATTCCTTAATGGCCTCACTTTCCATTCTTGACATGTTCTGAAAAACCTTCTGTTTATTTTCTAGACATTTTAATTCTTGCATTACGGCTTTTTCGAAGGCCAGAACCTCAACCGGGAGTTGATTATCCAACGGTGTAAAAGTTGATCTCGGTTTTAAACCGGTGTCTGAGGTCTCTGTGGATGGCTCCTTATCTTTGAAAAACGCCCGCAGTTTAATAGTTCTAATAAACTCCTGCATTTCTTTGTGCAATAAGAAAATGTCTGGTTTGTTCGTGGGGACATATCCTAGGCCTTTGTTCAGTACCTCCCTCTGTAAATCAGTAAGGGGCCAGGGAGTTATGTTAATAACTAGGTCCCCCTGTTGCTCGATGACGCCTGATTCGCCGTCATGCTCCTCGTCACTACCCGTGGGTCTGCCTCCTCTGCGGGTTGCCAATTGACGTTGTTGCCCTTCTTGTTCCGCCCTCTGCGGGATCCTTGGCCCCAGGATAAAAAAGGCTGTTGGTTCTGGGGAGCATTGGTTTGATCCGGAACCCATTGGGGGTACGTTTGTCCCATTTGTGGTGGTACAAACTGGTACTGTGGGAATTGGAAAGGCGGCTGATAAGGGTTAAATTGAGGTCCTTGGAAACCTCGCCAGCCTCTCTGGCGTGGAAATTGGGCCCTTTGCTGTCGGAAACCTCCCCTTTGCTTTCTTTGTTGAAAACCTCCTGACTTATTGCTTGAGTTACTGCTATCAGAGTTGACACTGTCAGTATCACTTGAGTTATCCTTCATAACGTAGTCAGCTCGGGTGTAGGGGTAGGCTCTCTCAGGGGTAAAGCGATCTTTATCTTTTTTAAATTTATTAAATTTGCTTTGTTTTAAGGTTGTCTCGAAATCCTTCATTTGTTGATTTAGCTCCTCAAGGCCTTTTTTCAAATCTGCAGGGGAAATGAAAGCTTTAAGCTGTACTTCCAGTCTTTGGATCTCAACTTTTAATTCCACTGACTTTCTTGCGGCAGTTTGAACTATGAGTACCAGCCAATCCCTGGTACAGTGCCACGAGATGAGTGACCATGCCTTTTTAAAAACGAGGTCATCTTGGAAAATAAACGGTTCTGTTTTGACTAGTAAGCCTTGCGGAGCCATCTTGCTTCGTAAATACTCCCTCATTAGTAAGCCATGAAGGGCTGTCCTAATTTGGGTTTTTCGGACATTCATTAATTCATCCCAATCTGCTACAGCAGGGCCAGGGTCACTGTTACCAAGGCCTTCAAAGGGTTTATCATCAGCCAGAATACGGTCGATGTCATCTTCGCTAAAGGTCAATCCATGTTCATCCTCCATATTGTTAGGTGAGGAGAGCAGGAAGGTTTTGAAACTAAAGTGTTTTGTATGTGTGTCTAGGTACGTACAAAAGTGGAAATAAAGATGGGAAGGGGCTCCCACAGCTGTGCGCTGTCAATATACGAATTGTAACAGAAGGGGGGAGAGAGAGAGTCAGTGGATTCAGTCTCCCTAAATGTATAAATAAACAAAGTGGAATCCACTCAAGGTGGTAGTGATCCCTAAAGTGATGGGGAAACACACAGTGTTGTTTAAATGCCCCTCACACACCAACAGGCCCCTTGGTGTCATGCTTCATCATCGGGGCCTTCGCACCCCTCTACGGGATGCGGCGTGCTACGACTCGCGGATACGCAGGAGCACTTTGAAGTGAACTATGTGTGGGGGTGTGTGTATAGAACCAAGGTGTGAGTGAGGTGAGGTGAAAAAAGTGAAAGGTTAAAAAATACCTGGCACGTGGGAGGAATTTTTTTTTTAATTTAATCCCCGGCTGGTATTATTAAAAGAAGTGCAGGGCGTGGTTAGGTAGATACGAGTTAAGGTATCAAAAACCACTATTAAAGTGTCAACATGTTTCGGAGGTCACAGCCTCCTTCTTCAGGACAAGGGTTATGCACTTACCCTCCCCTTACTCACATGCAGAATGTTAAAGTGTATTAAAAATTTACAAAATTACCACAATGTGTAATATTCCTAACAGTGTTTTTAGTGTTAGCGAATGCAGTTGCGCCCAGTTGGCGAAAAAACCTGCAAAAAGAAATGCATAGATAACCACATTTGACAAGTCATTTCTGTTCTCTGTAAGCTGTTTTCAACTATACAGTATTTTATAGATATAGACGTCTCTGTATGCAATACCACAATGCGATATCAGGCCAAGCTTGAATTAGAAAGGATGATATATGCAAGCTGCACCTTATGGCCGAGGTATCTTAAACTACTCTATGACTTATTGTGACCCAAGCATTTCACATCCATGTTGGTTCTCCATAAAGTGCCTGTGGAAAATTATTTGTATACATACCAGAAGACTCTGTGTTCATTCACACGATTATGAAGCCGAATTTTGTTTATTTTACAAACTACCTTAATTTAAAGCATTAGTGATTTGAAACACATTGCTGTTTGTTGCATTAGAGGAGATGATTAGGTAATTTTAGAAACAGCTGCTTTTGCCAGTGTTATTAAACTAAACCAAGACTTCCATGAAAAATATTGGTGCATTCGGTGAGCGCTAGTTTTTATTTGACATATTTGATTATAATAGATTTCACAAGACAAGGGGGGTTAGGGGTGCAGCCAAACATAGTGAGGTCTGCCCCCGGGCAGTTTGGGAGAGGTCTGGGCTGGCCAGATCGGCCATTTTGTGGTTTGGGGCTTTTTTGGGGTGTAGCCCAATTATAGCCCAAGTAGCCCTATGCTTATATAATCCTATGAGGGAATTTGCCAGCCACCATTTTAGGTTTTGGTGACCTGGTGGCAGGCAGCAGGGTAGCTAGTAATAGTTTCCTTGGTGGTTTAGTTAGCTGTTTTCTTGGCTGTTTATTTAGCTGTGTTTAGCGAGTTAGGCATAGTTATGCAGGATTATAAGGTCTTGGAGGTGCTGAGCGAGGCAGGCCGCCTTTGATGTATTGATCATTTCAGCTGCGGAGCTTTCGTGCCCTCCTGCGCGTGCTTCTGCTGGGGTGGCAGCCGGCATCTCGGAATACACATCCCCTAAGTGAGTGAGAAGAAAAGCGGTGAGTTTTAGGGGCCGCTCTTAGGCCTGAAAAGCGCCCCTTTCTCCCAGATGCGCCGGAACCTCGTGCGCATTCCGAGGCTCTGACGAGAGTGTGCAAGGGCGATTTTAGGGTTTGGGAGGTGGAGTGGGTATACCCGGTTGGGTTAGGCAGGGTGAGGGCCTGAGGGATTTAGAAGGGGAACTTGGGTTTGGGGAGTGGAGAGGGGAGGAAGGTAGAGGGAGTTTGGGCAAGGCCAGGGTTCAAATGGATATTGGGGGGAAGAGGAGGGGATCCCGGGGGATTGGGAGACGGCCGGGGAGGTAGCAATGCCTGGGAAGGGCTAGATATTTTCCCCTCATGGAATGAGGAGGTGAGGGACATTAGTAGAGTGGATCAAGTGGATGCTTATCTTGCACAGGGAGGGTTAGCTGGTTCGGAGGGAAAATGTTTAAATTTGATAAGAGGGGAAGGCGGGGGCAGCAGAAAGCTTGCTAGGGGGCTCAGGGGACAGGACCGGCCAGGGTTAGACATGGCTGGGCTGGAATGGAGCGAGGGTAGGAGGGGAGTTGAGTGACAGGGAAGTATGTGATTTGTTTAAGGTAGGGAGTCAGTTGGCAGAGAAGACTTTGGGCTTAAATAGGGAAAGGAGAAAGAAGACAGGGGATCAGAGGACCGGCACACCAGACCAACCATTTATATTGCAGGGCGAGGACTCCCGTCCCGGTGCGGACTTGGCAAGCTGGGTGCGGCTTACTGGCGCCAAGGAGAAGGAAAGGTGGAGCCTGGCGCGGAGTACCCGTTACCATCGGGGGATCCTGGCGTGGCCAGCACATGTAGGGCCCGAGCGGTCTCGCTGGCCCCAACACCTGACGAACCTCAGCGGTCTGCAGGACGGAAAACCAGCAGGAGAAATCAGCCAAATGACTCAGCAGTGTACCGGTGGGTGCGGGCGGCGCCACCAGAGGCGTGGAGTTATGGGCCCATGAGGGGCCCCCAGGTGGGGTCGCGCAAAGGCGCAGAGTTAGATTTTGATGAGGAGGGCCTTGAGGAAGGCAAGCTTAGAGATGATTTAGATGATTTAGATGGGGTGGGGGTATAAGAGTAATGCCTCTCAGAGTGTATTTCAGGTTTCCAGAGGAGAGTCAGAGCCTATGGCAAGGCCAACCAAGTCGGGATCGACCACGGGGCAACTGGCAAGGCGGACTGCAGCAACACGGGCACCCTCCTTAGAGCCAGGTAAAACATATGGAAAGAGGGTGGGGCTGGTAATGGTCTCCGTGGGGATGGGAGGAGAGGGGGTTTCTTGGGGGGATGAGAGGGTAGGTTGTGCAAGGGCAAGTATGTTTTAGACATAGGGGTGGGTACTGAGGAGGAAGGTAAGAAGGGTCCGGTCAAGGTAGTGATTAGCAGCGGCACAGAGAAATCTGATAAGGGAGGAAACCAGCGGAGATAATTAAGATAAGCTTGAAAATAAAGACTAGGAGATAAAGAGACTCCCTTATATGGGAGTAACTCTGCCCTTAGGGGCACATTTGATGCTTGTGACTAAAGAGCGCATATGGAAAGGAGAATAAGTTGAAATGCAGAAATCATTGCACAGGGAAGTGTGCGAAAAAGAAGAGTCTAAAGAAGAGGAATGGGAGCTGGCTAAGCAGCCAAGGGTTCCTCTGACCATAGAGAACTGGACTGCAGCTTTCTTGATTTATGTTAGTGTTTACTGGAAGAAATTCCCAGAACGCTGCGTAGCACTATTCAAGTATGTGGAGGTCATTTGCAAAGCGCAGATCACAAGGAGGTGGGGGGTTATGCATGGGCACAATATGCTGTGGAGTTCAGGGCTCGTATGGCCTGGGATACTGAGGCAAAAATGGGGGGAACTTGACACGGATTATGGCAGCAAACGATTGGTCCTTCCAGGGGCATGGGGGCCTACTGGGATTTCAATAAAGGGCTGTGCACATGCACATTTTGCAGATTTCGCCATGAGTGCTCGAAATGCGGGGCGAAACATCCCTTGGTCAACTGTTTTGGGGGGTAGGAGGGGGTTTCAGCAAGGGGGTGCAGCTGTAGCAGCGGGGGCAACACAGGGGGACAGCAGTAGCAGCATTGTTCGGGGTCAGAATGGCGGGCCCTTTCCCAGTTTGGCCTCAAGACAACTTGATTGTGTCACCAACTGGGATGGTGCCCAAGAAAGATCCCAGAAAATTCAGGCTTATTCAGCATTTATCATGGCCAGAAGGGTGCTCAGTGAATGATTTTATCGATGAAATGGAAGCTACTGTTTTTTACTCGTCAGTAGTGACAGCGGGCGCAACTGCGGAAATGGCAAAATGCGACATAAAATCGGCTTTCCGTATGCTTCCAGTCCATACAGATTATTGGGATCTTCTGTGTATCCATTTCAATGGTAAATGGTACGTGAACAAGGTATTACTGATGGGCTGTTCTATGTCATGCGCATTGTTTGAGTGTTATAGCACCTTTCTGCACTGGCTGTTTTAAAAAAGGACGAGGCACATGTTAGTGACCATTACTAGGATGGTTTTTTAGGTCGAAGCACGACCTGCATTCAATGCGAAGCATTGATTGCTGTCAGCTTCGACAACTATTGTCATCCGTATTTGGGAATGTGGACACGACTCAGACGTGCGCTTTTGCAGTCTCAGTTTTGACCACGGGAGCGCGCGTCTGAGCCGCGCTTGCGCAGACGAACTCCCAGCCCCTGCTTTCGCTTCGCTCGCATGCATTAACGGCGCACAGACACAGCCAGCCCCCACCCCTCTGCATGCACGCACACACACACACACACACACAGGCGCGCGCATGCACACACAGGCACACACATACAGGCACACAGCCCCCCCCCCCTTTACCTCACCGGAGTCGGACTCGGGCTCGCACCATCTGCCAAGGGAGCCCCGCAGAGCACTCGAGCTCCTCTGCCACTCTACCAAGAAAGCGGAGCTCTCCCCATAGGCATGGGGGCCCCAAAGTCTCCCCGCTGGTCTTCACCCGGGCCCCCTCCTGGGACCCGGGACTTCATGCGGCACTTCTCTTCTCCGGGCTCGCGCTCGTCAAAACAAAACTGAAGAGTGGCGCGCATGCGCAGGCAGCCCCCGCCCTCCCACTCCTCACAGGCCGGCGAAGAGCTGATGGCAGCGCAGGACTGGTTTCTGTCTCTTTTCTATCCCCCCGGGACACCACGTAATGTTTTCTAGTTCTCGGGCTAGTGCTACCCACGTCACATGACCCACCTCCCTCTCCTGCTAGTATCTCCACACGCCGGCCCCCAGCGTTGCACCATTGTGTTTGGGCACCTTGACGGGACACTTTATTTCCCCCGCCGGCTATCATTCATTTACTGCCCGCGCTCTGACTGCGATCACTCACCGTGGCTTAGTTTAGATCTTTCCCTCCCGTAGACTGCTAGTGTTCATAGCGGTTTGCTGACGCTGCGCCTTTCCGTCAGCTTCACTCTTCATCGGTTTGCAAGAATTGGTTTCCCTCATGAGGATCGTTTCTCCTTTGACAACCTTGTTTGTTCTAAATCAGGTATGTGTTATTCCTTCCTTCATTAGGTATGACGGCTCTCATTTGCCAGCCTAGTTCCTTAATTAATCAAGCCCCCTTATCTCCTTTTTCCCCGCAACCGATGTTCTTCTACTTGCCTGGACATAGAGCTTAAACTTCTCATCCCGTTTTTCCACTTCTTCCTGCAAATTCGTTTTGCACTCCAAGGGAACCGTAATCAGTCTTACGTTGCCCCATAAACACATTAACAAGATAAAGTCAAACATCAGAGGCTTCTGACATGGAGTGCATAGCATGGCTTGCGCAGTACAACCACGAGGTGTGCATTTGTAACTGCATTGTGTCTAGGAAAGATTTAAGGTGGAGTATGGTGCCCCCATGCTAACATACTGCGCCATTCCATTTCCTTTTGATTATAGGAGCACGGGCAGGGGAAGGTTAGGTGTCTTAATGTAAATATTTTTTTGCATTCCAAACATTATAAATCAATTTGCAGTGGGGATCAATAATTCAGCAGCCAGTGTGCGGGATCCGGAAGGGGTGGAGGTGTTGGGCTGCCTAGACAGCGGTGGATATTAAAGTTGACATATTTCTGGAGCGCAGGACTTCGGAAACCTCCCTGGGTCCGCGGGCAGCCATGGTCCTCCCCCAGCGGACGGTGCTTGAGTGCGGTTTTTAATGGGAGTGCGATGCGCAGCTCTGTGTGTGCATTTTGTGATTGTCGGGCCCAATATGCGTCTTTCCAGGGCTTGGAACGCAGGTTAATAATCTCTGAATGAAACTGCACTGCAGGTGTGTGCGAGGAGGAACAGCTGCCATTGGCTGAGAGCGGAGCAATTCCAAACATGCTGTAAGTAAATAACAGATTGTTGTATATCACGCCCTTAAACCGCAGGTTTCAAGAGCTTTAGCATTTTATGTCAGTGCTGTTCAGTTAATCTTATTTTATTAACGCCCGACTCAATATCTCTGCCTTCATCAGCTTTCACGGATGAAAGGAGGAGCTGCACCAGGTGGTCTTCGAACCTGTGACCTGCGGGTTGCAATCGTATCACGGCGGCAAATGCTTTGACATGCTTGCACCCATATTTAATTGTGCTAATTCCGTGATGAATGCCCTGAAGTGGCAATAACTGGGTACTGTATTACTACAAATTTTAACAGGAGGGGGGAGAGAGAGAGTCAGTGGATTCAGTCTCCCAAGTCATATACATAAACAAAGTGGAATCCACTCAAGTGATAGTGATCCCTAGAGTGATGGGGAACACACAGTGTTGTTTAAATGCCCCTCACACACCAACAGGCCCCTTGGTGTCATGCTTCATCATCGGGGCCTTCGCACCCCAATCAAACCACTGTGTTAAAAGTCAGCATTATTCTTCTCCTTTATAAAACTGTGATTTTGAGACCTGTATGTTTATCTATGATTTTGTCTTCACAGGTTCTTACGCCAATTGGGCGCAACTACACTCACTTACATATAAAACATTGTGAGGAACATTACACATTGTGGTAATTTTTAATTTTTCACTTTTACATCTTACATGTGAGTAAGGCGAGGATAAGTGCTTTTCACCCTTGTCCTGAAGAAGGGGGCTTTGACCTCCGAAACATGTTGACTTTTAACACAGTGGTTTGATACCCTAACACGTATCTTTTTGAAACCACGCCCTGCACTTTAATTTTAATAATACCAGCCGGGGATTTAATAAAGTTTTTTTCTTCCCACGTGCCAGGTATTTTTTAATTCACTTTTTTTCACCTCACCTCACTCACATCTTGGTATATAACACACACCCCCACACATAGTTCACTTCAAGTGCTCCTGCGTTTTCGCGAGTCGCAGCACGCCGCATCCCGTAGAGGGGTGCGAAGGCCCCGATGATGAAGCATGACACCAAGGGGCCTGTTGGTGTGTGAGGGGCATTTAAACAACACTGTGTACTGTATTACTACACCTGCTGTTAATTTCTAGTACCCGGGCATTCCCAGATAAGACCTTGCCTCCTCCCACACTCACCCGAGTCTATGACGGACTTACTGGAGTATTCTGCTTGTTAATGTACATGTGAATGGGTTCTTGCCCGAACATGTACAGTGTGCAGGAATGATGGATGGCAGTGCTAATGGCATCAGTAATGAATCCTTAAGTGGGTCAGCAGAAATAGCTCTCCTTTTCCTTCATGGAGGCATGCTTGGTGATGGGCAGTAGCAGGGTGTCCGCATGCACCTGTTCGGTGGCGTTCCCATTTTCAGCTGCATACTGGCCTTACGTGGGATGATAGAAATTCAGGCAACTCCGGTGTCTTCATTCCCCTACTTCTAGAATGTTGCATTTTTTAATTATTTAATTCAAATGTACCTTACCTTTCTCTAAAGTAGAGATGCTCAACATAGGTCTCGGAAGGTCTGATTCATGCTAGGTTTTCAGTAAACCACCAATACTGTAAAAGTGTAATATATATTTGCTGTGTGAAAATTTGTTTTACATGGATTTCTCAAAATTATGGCATGGGTCCGGCGCTCCTCAACCTCCGTGGATATAGCATAATAAAGGTAATGAATGTTTAGTAGTGTCAAGGAGGGAGGGCTCGATTACACTAATTCAAGATTTCATCCACAAATATTTTTAGTGGTTTATGAGGTAATCCATTTCGAAATGTGACGTGACATTAAGTTTCGGTTATGCTTTTGCTCAGTCCAGTTGGGTTTAGATAACAGGAGATTTGGACTCTCGTTTTGAGGTTGTGTATTTGTATTTTGCAGAACTGGATTTATTGCAATTTAAAAATGACTTTATATTTGTTATTACTGTATTATGATGTTTTATAAACTTATATGGCTTATTGTCCCACATCCATCCTTATGGACACCTGCGATATATAAAAAGAGGTGGTGGCACCCATTCGTAGCGCTGCCTTACTTGACGTCTATTGACAAGATCATGCCATCCTAGTTCTTACAGTATTCAAAATAAAATATGTGCCACGGTGAGTGAGTAGTGTAAGCCCACACCAGAAACCAGGTTTTCGAGGTGTAACCTTTTTCATGGCTTCTAGAACAAAAAAACTATGGTAGAAAGGTAGAAAAATGAGTGGCCATTCCTTGGGCTGTCTGGAATCACTGCTTTGAGCAATATATCACTGTAGGTTGCACTATTTCCATTAATTTGAAAGTAGGCAAATTGATTTTGGGAAAGTGCTATATTCCCTACTCAAACAATAGCATGTCTTATCATTCCATGATTTCTCACACTTTGCAAAGTAGGTAAATCTGTTCATGCAATTCTTAATTTAACATAGATACAGAGTATGTTCCTCATTGGCAACATACTTTAGTAGTTTCAGGTAGGCCACCACAACATCACTCAGCGCCACCACAGCATCAATCTTTGCAACCATTTAACAACAACTGGTTCAAATATATTCTCTCAATGTTTCAAGCTTTATTACAAATGTCAGAAAAAGATGTTAATATTTCACTTCTGTTCTTGGATTTTCGTCACAATAAAATACAATGAACATAATCTTCACAAAAGTTATTTACAAAAGTTTAAACTATTGCCATTATAAATTACCAAAACTTTTAATTAAGTATTAATTATTAAAAAAATGAAAAGCCATTGTTATTTGTAATATCAATACATCTAAGTCACGTAAATACAACACATATCGCATTACAAATGCTATAGGTGTCACATTTGCGAAAGTTGAAACTATTGGCATTGTAAATAACAAAGCTATTAATTTAGCTATTTTCAAAACCAACACATAAATAAAAACATTGTCATTTACAATACCAAAAGCTCAAAATTTCCTAATGCGAGACCTATTGCATTGCAAATGCTTGTTCTTTGTTGGAACCTCTTGCTCCACGGAGTGCCAGGAAGCCCTGGAAAACTTCACCGAGCTGATGGAGTGTCATTGGCACCCGAAAAGACAATGGGTCTCAGCACGGCACTGTCTTTTCTTAGAATTGAGATTGAATCCAGAAAAATGCAAGCACTGTTGCTGGATGATAAAAGGCATAAAATGCTGGAATTGCTTAACGCAAAGGATGGGGCACATGTTAGTTACCCATTACTTGGATGATTTTTCTTTGTTGGAACCTCTTCCTCCATGGAGTGCCAAGAGGCCCTGGAAAACTTCAAAGAGCTGACGGAAGAGTTGGGAGTGCCATTGGCACCCGAAAAGATGATGGACCCCAGCACAGCACTCTTTTCTTGGAATTGGATGGACTAAAAAAAAATGCAAGCCCGGTTGCCAGATGATAAAAGGGATAAAATGCTAGAATTGCTTAACGCCATGCTGGCACAGAAAAAAGTAATGGTCAAAGAGATACATGCCTTGCTAGGGCATCTCATGTTTGCATGTAGGGTAGTGAGAGTAGGGAGAACCTTTTGCAGGAGGCTAGTGAGGGCATTAGCGGGAAACAGATTGCCTCATCATCATGGGCTTTCTCTGCAAGCATAAAAGAAGATTTGAGAATGTGACAAGTTTTTCTGCAAACTTTCAATGGCATTACACTGGCAGTGGCATTTGGGATGTGCAGATATTTTTAGATGCAGCAGGCAGCAAAGGTTTTGGCCTCAACTGGCAGGGGAAGTGGTGTACCGAGCAGTAGCCAACAGAATAGAAGGAAGAGGGTAAGTCCATTGCATTTCTGGAGTTCGTCTCCTTAGTTGAGGCAGTGACACTATGGGTTAGTCAGCTTGCACATAGGAAAGTGACTTTTAGAGTTAATAATAGGGCTGTTGTAGAGATTATGAACCGTCAGTCAGCAAGGGACAAACAAGTGTTACAGTTGCTGAGGGTTCTGTCCTGGGTTGTTTGCGTTATGATATAGCTGTTGGAGCACTGCACGTCCCAGGTGTGGACAATGACATAGCGAATGCTTTGTCTCGTTCGTTGAGGTGGAGATTCCATGGGTTGGCCAAGAACAGCAACAGGATCCCGACTCCCATGCCGCAGCAGTTGTGGTACATAGGCAGCACAAGATGCTAGAACTGGTGGTAGGATCACTGGCTAAGTCTACTAGGATAGCCTATAATCTAGCATGGAAGGAATTTTGCTGTCAGGCGCCCAGCGGGGCTCAAATGAGTTACAGCAAACGCACAATGTGATTCAGTTTATCCTAGATATGATTGGAAAAGGCTTACCCAGGGTATCAATTGCAAGGAAATTAGCAGGAATGGCATTCATGGGTAAATTGCTCTGGGGTTACATGCCTTCACCAGGTGAATTGGGCTCAAGGATGCTAGAAGGGTGGGCCAGGGAGCGTGGCTAGCTAAATACGGTCAGGAGACCCTTGTCATTGCAGTTGCTGAGCAGCGTAATACAGATGCCAAGGATTTGCACTGACGCCTTCTAGTCATGCCTTTTTTCCACAATGATGGTGGATGTTTTTTGGTGCATTTAGAGTGTCTGAGTTGTTAGGGAACAGAAGTGGTGGTGGGGATCGGGTGGGAAGATGTGGTATTGCGCGATGCAGGTATACATATATTGTTATAAAAGTCCAAAAGGGATCAGAAGGGCAAGGAAAAATGGGTGCTGGTGCAGGTTCCATTGCCTAAGCTTACTTGCCCTAATAGATGGGGGCTTCACTGAAGAGCAGCATCCAAGGATATCGGGGAGTGAGTTTTTGTGCATGCAAATGGGAAGAGTTACAGCCTTCCAACTGCTAGCGGTGCTGAGGAAGGCACTGAAGGAATTGGGCATACACGATGCAGGTATTGGGTCACACTCTTTCTGGTGTTTGGGGCAGCATCTGAGGCAAGCAATAGAAGGTGGGGAAAGGGTGTTCTCATGCGCTTAGGGAGGTGATCCTGAGATTGTTATAAGAGATACTTGCGCAGCAGGGATAAGGAATTTAGCTTGGTGGTTACAATGCATAAGTTCACACAATGTTTCTCATTTCAGGTTCGGTGGCTGGCCCCCCTTTCGTTGGAAATGTCAATCTGGGTTATGGGAAACTCCTTCGTGAAGTGGGAGCACGTACAAGCACAAGAAGGTTATTTCGGACAGAATCTTATTTTTAATAATAAACTGTTTAAAGTATTATGGAAAGGAAAAGGTAGCATGTTTTGAAAGGAGCTGATTCCATGTCTCAACGGTCTGCTAGTTGGGGGTCAATGTCCGGACATTTTGGTCGTACATTTTGGTGGAAACAATTTGTGTAAAGAGAAGGCCATAGTCCGGAGGAGACGCATGAAGAGGGACTTATTAAACAACAGTGGTCAGGATGTTTTGTGGTATGGACTGTGTTTGTGCCCCGCTGGGTCTGGCGGGGGCAGTTAATCCAGGAGCAGTGGACAGAGCCAGGAGTTAGCTTAATACAGAGATGTCTCGTTTTTGCAGGGAATTGAGTTTTGGTAGAATTGTGCACAGGGACATTCATTTTGAGGAGACAGGGTCAACTTGTCAAGGCTGGGGATGGACTTTTATTTGTTGGAAATTAGGAAGGCGTTTGCCAGAATGTTAAATGTTCAGAGCCACCCTGGAAAGTAAGAGGCCTATAGGACGGGGGGCAGAAAAAAGGGGGCTAGGAAGTAGTGGCCGTCACCCCCTTTTTCCTGGGTGGGGGGGTTCTGAAAAGTTGGCCAGGGTAGGCACAGGTTTTTCGTTAAGTATTTAAAGTTTGTGAGCAGGGGCAGGAAAAGGATAGGCAGGTAGTCTAAGTTTCAGGTTAGATGTTTGTTAGTTACAGTTGCAGGGAGGCAGGTAGGGTACCGGGTGTCATGGGGGAAAAAGTTTTAACTGCAATTCGGTATAATGTTGTTGTTATGTTAATGCCAGGGTGGGGGAACTTTTGAGGGGATCGTAGGGGCGGGGGGATCAGTAGTCAGCTATTTGATGTATAGCGAGGCTTTAGTTTTGTAAGGCAGTTGCCAGTTGGTTATTTTGTAATATGCACCTGTTTCAATAAAGCGGCCTTTTTCACACACAAAATGGGTCTCGGTTTGGCTTTCCCCACTCCCTCCCAAAGGGGATTTGGAGGGCAGGCAAATGTAGTGAGGTCTGCCCCCGGGCAGTTTGAGAGGGGTCTGTGCTGGCCGGATCGGCCATTTTGTGGTTTTGGGCTTTTTCGGGTATAGCCCAATTGTAGCCAAATTATAGCCCAAGTAGCCCTATGCTTATATAATCCTATGAGGGGATCTGCCAGCCACCATTTTAGGTTTTGGTGACCTGGTGGCTGGCAGCAGGGTAGATAGTAATAGTTTTCTTGGCCCCACCCACCCATCCCTCTTTTTAAGAATTTTTGCTGGGTGGAGTCTTTTGGGTTTATTTTTTAGTTTAGGCCAGGTTTGTGGAGATGTGCATAAGGGATCTTATGGAGGTTTTTGCTTGGAATAGGTGCTTGCAGGGTTCAAAAGTTGGGCACTGTTGGCACCGGTTTTTCGTGAAGTATTGGAAGTTTGAGAGCAGGGGCAGGAAAAGGGTAGGCAGGTAGTCTAAGTTTCAGGATAGACGTTTGTTAGTTGCAGTTGCAGGAAGGCAGGTAGGGAACGGGGTGTCATGGGTGAAAAAGTTTTAACTGCAATACTGTCTAATGTTGTTGTTATGTTAATGCCAGGGTGGGGGAACTTTTGAGGGGATCATAGGGGCGGGGGGGATCAGGGGTCAGCTATTTGATGTATAGCGAGGCTTTAGTTTTGTAAGGCAGTTGGTTATTTTGTAATATGCACCCATTTCAATAAAGCGGCCATTTTCACACACAAAATGGGTCTTGCTTTGACTTGGCCCCTCCCTCCCAATAACGTGACTTGGAAGTGAATCACTGCCCCCTGCTGACATAAAGTGATCAAGAAAACCACCCTTAGTGGAATGAGTATTTAATCTACTTATATTTTACAGCATCTAGTACACACACTCTACATGGTGCTTCAAGGACAATAGAGAATAACTAGTTAAAATAACCAAGCTGTATGCATGACTTCTTTACTTAATGTTAGCTCCTCAGACATTGTGACTTACACCTGAAAAAGCCACTCTGTAAAAGTAATTTAAGAAAATGAAGAGTGGGAGAACGAGCTGACCCTGAAACACGTCCCCTCCCTGCTTTTCGTTTTATGTTCGCAGAGGGAGCGGTGGGGTGAAGGTAGACCTGCTAGAGGGGCATGGAAAACAGAAGGACTTGCTTGACTAGTCGCTGAGGGAGCGTGGCTGATCTGGAAAACAAACTACGGGGCAGAGCAACGGAGTGAGGAGGAAAGGCGGCATGACGTCCAAAATAAAAGAATTAAGCGACGTTTAAATAAGCATCGGTTTGAAAGCATGCGCCATGTAAATAAATGGAAAGTTAGGCATGGTCGCCGTTCTAAAACATGAAGTGCGGAGACTGTGAGGCAGAGTAATGCTGATCAAATAAAAGGTGCACAGCCTCCAAAATAGGAAAGTTGAAAGTGGAAAAAGAAAAATTAAACAGAGCGCGGTGTCCCTGAAGTGGACGCCGCGAAAATATAAATAAATAAAAAAGTGAGCACAATGTCCCTAGCAGGGGCCACACTCAGTAAAGAAATAAAGAAAAGAAAAAACATACAATTTAAAGGGCCTACGCTGCAGCATCGCGCTTCGTGGACAAATGAGAAAAATAAAGTGGGTCGAGAAGTTGGCCTTACGGCTAGGGAGCTGGACCTCGGACCTGGAGAACTGGGTTCGAGTCTCGGTAATGACGCTAAACATCCTGTGATTCTGGGCAAATCACTTACAGCCTGACTCATCAATGTCCCGATTTGCGAGTTCTTAATAGCGATTATTAAGGAATCGCTAATAATGACTCGCAAAACGGGATTCATGAAGAAATCCTAATATTATTTGTGATTCCTACAGCTTCCTTATTTGCGATTAGCCTAGAGCCCATAGGAATGCATGGGGAGTCCAAGTCACTTCGACAGCTGATCTTAGAAACTGTCCTGTTGACAAAATTTTAATTGAGGGTGAGTCAACTGATGTCCTTTTTGATTCTGGGGCCAAAATAACAATTATATCTAAGAATTTCTATTTAGGAAAACTAACTAACAAAGTTCAGTTGTCAAGAGCTGACATTCGTCCTTTAGCGTATGGAGGTAAACTCATACCTTTGTTGGGACTTTTTACAGGACGCATAGAATATAAAGATCGTTATACTGTAGGAAAGATCTATGTTTCGCAAAAAGGGGACAGTATCATCAGTTGGTTCCATCAGGGTAATCTCAATATAATGCTTGATCCTGGTTCCCCTAATCCTATTATACTCAAGGGACTGGTTAGTTCTGTTCAAACGGATTCTAATGTTGATTTATTGCGTCGCATTAGAATACAATTTCCCAAAGTATTTAGGGACGAACTAGGATGTCTCAAAGATTTCAAATTGGAGATTCCCATAAGAGCTGACTCTCAACCTTATACTTGCAAGCCTAGAAGTGTTCTCATAGCTTTAAGGGATGAAATTAAAAGTGAGTTGGAGAAATTGAAGTTAGGAGGGATTATTGAAGAGGTCACTGGTACTGATTGGATTGCACCTGTGGTGGCTGCTCGCAAACCCAACGGGTCATTGCGTTTATGCATTGATTTGAGGCAGCTTAACAAGTGTGTCATTAGTGATAGATATCCCCTGCCTAATATCTCAGATCTATTAACTAAAGTGGGTGGGGCCAAAATATTTAGTACATTAGATTTGGCTTCCGCCTATCACCAGATCGAGTTAGAAGAATCTTCAAGAAACTTTACGTCTTTTACTACACCTTTTGGGACTTATAGGTTCATCAGAATGACGTTTGGGCTTGTCTCAGCGGCTTCTGTTTTTCAGCGCATCATGGAAAGGGTACTTAAAGGTTGCAAAGGAGTATGTGTCCATCAAGACGACATATTGGTTTTTGGTAAGAATGATGAAGAGCATGAGTGTGTTCTTTTTGATGTGCTGAGTAGACTTGAAAGGGCCAATCTCACGATCAAGATTGATAAGTGTCATTTTGGAGTCTCCTGAATCCATTATTTGGGTCACACCATTTCCAAAGATGGAATTGTGCCAAAGGCGAATTTGGTGGATACTATAACTAGGATGCCTCCTCCTTCTTCTAGAGAGGAACTAATGAAATTCTTTGGAATGATTGAGTACTACAATACATTTGTAAAAGGTTTTGCTGAACAGTGTGTCAGTTTAAGAAGTCTGCTGAAAAAGGGTTCTGAGTTTATTTGGAATGCTGATTGTGAATTAGAATTTAAATCTCTTAAAGAGAAGCTTGAGAAAGCTCCTAATCTTAGAAGCTTTGATCCTCAAAAGGTTTCTATTCTCACCACTGATGCCAGTCTCAAGGGACTTGGTGCACTTCTGCAACAGGAGAATGTTGGAGTTTTGGATACTATTATGTTTGCCTCACGTGGTCTGAAAGATCCTGAAACCCGCTATTCTGTTATTGAACGGGAAGCGCTTGCTGTGTTTTGGTCTGTCAAAAAATTCAAAAAGTTCTTGTGGGGAAGCAAATTTATAATTAAAACAGATCACAAACCATTGTGTGAAATTTTCTCTAAGAAAAGTATTGATTTAGTATCCAGCAGAATAACCAGGTGGGTCATTGCGTTGCAAGAGTATGATTTTATAATAAAATGCATACCTGGTGCTGATAATTGTGTAGCTGACGCCCTGTCAAGGTTGGTTGATGTTTCTCATGACGAGTCAATTGAATGTGACAGTGATGAAGATAGCTATCAGGTTTGCCCAGTGTCTGTGGAAGTTATTGATGAGGCTGAGTGGGGCTTCAAATTGTTTTCAGATCCAATTCTCTCGTGTGTTATGTCTCTTTTGCAGAAGGGTTGGCATTCTAAGAAACAGGCCTCGAATGAGTGTGCCAAGTTCTGGGGCGTTAAGGATGAGTTGGCAGTGTGTATTGATCTTTTGGTTTGTGGGACTAGATTGGTACCTCCTTCTGAACTACGTAAGAACATCATTGATTTGGCTCATGAATCACACTCTGGAATGACAAAAACAAAAGACAGAGTTCGCTCTTCATACTGGTGGCCTGGCATGGATTTGCACATTGAGCGGGTCATAAGGGAGTGTGCGATTTGTAATTTGAGTGATAAGTCTAAAGTTGTGAGAGTGCAACCTATGGTCATCAGGGACCTCCCGAGTGGTCTTTGGAAGGAGATCTCATTTGATATTCTGGGACCCATTTATACTGATGGTCAACAGGTTTTCATTTTTGTGCTAATGGATTTGTTTTCCAGATGGCCTGAAATACACTTCACATCGAGCATTGAAACTAGCAATGTTGTGAAATTTTTAGAGGCCATGTTTGCAAGAGAAGGTTATCCACAATCCATCCTTACTGATAATGGGGTCCAATTGGTTTCAAAAGAAATGGAGTCTTTCTTACATAAGTGTGGTGTAAGTCACAAGAAATGTGCTCTTTATCACCCTGAAACCAATGGAATGGTGGAAAGATTTACATGTGTAAAGGTTGGTGATTTGGTTGTGATTAAGCTTCCGGGCAAAAAAGTTAAATTTTCAAAACCAATTAAAGTGATAAAGGTATTCCAAAATGCTGTGAGAACTTTGGATCATAAAATCTGGAACTTGAATAGAGTTTGTGTTTTCTCAGGCAATCATCAAATTTGTGATTCTGAGGTTGACACAAAAGATGGGGATTCTGAGTATGACACAAACAATGAGAGTCAAAGGGTGTTTCGACGCTCCTCCAGAATTGTCAGGAAACCTTCTCATTTGAAGGACTATGTGTCTTGATTTACATGATTGTTACCTTCAGTTACTATTTCCATGTTTAAGAATAGTTTGGGGTAAGATGTCTTTTATTTCGTCTTGATTTACATGATTGTTACCTTCAGTTATTATTTCCATGTTTAAGAATAGTTTGGGGTAAGATGTCTTTTATTTCCTTTTGTTTTTGTTATGGGGGGAAGATGTGTAGCATCCTTCACTCTCAGGATTAGCTGTGGAGTGCACAGTGTGACATCATAGAATCAATGTTGTAACCACAGTGACTAGAATGTATGTTTTTGAAGCAGAGACTGTTACTGCTCTGGACTAGGATGGGATCTGGATGTGTCTCTCTTTCCTGGAATAAACCTAAGCTTCCTTTCAACTATAATCCTGAGTCTGCCGCATCTTTCTTTTAAACTTGAATCTTACATATAGCTATTCAACTCCTGGCGGCACAGTACCCAGGATAAAGTACTGCATCATTGCTAAACACTTTTAAGGCCCAAAATGCCACTGCACTGCACTTAGGTAAAATATATTGTCATTTGCACTGCCAATAGCTCTAACTCTCACGCATGCGAGACCTATTGCATTGCAAATGCTTGTTTTAAAAGTAGCTGTTGTCTTTTTAAGGCACAGTTTAAGGCACAGCATTAACATTTTACTGCACACGATGACAGGCGTGCACCACTTTCAGGATAGCAGAAGTTCTTTGTCTTTTGCTCGGCCTGAAAAACAGTAGGATTTTTCAGGTTCTAATTTTCAGCAAACATTTAAAGTTGAAGTGTAATTTGAATGTCTTCTTGGGTACATGAATGGCTCCATTTGAAAAATGGGTTGTTAAGAGATGTGCGCTTTTTCTGAAAAAGGGACTGATTTGCAACATTTTGTGTATATCGAACACGAGGATGGTAAATTGATTGTAAGTCTGTGTATGAAACCGACAGACCGCAATACTTTTTAGCATTTTACAAGTAACCACCCACGCACACTGAAAAATTTTTTACCTTATGGTCAATTTCTCAGAGTTAGGAGGAATTGCAGTAATAAGTAAGACTATATTTTTCATGCGAATAAACTTAAAGAAAAGCTTGTAAAGCGAGGCTATCTGAAAAGACTAGTCAAAGTAGCTCTGAAGAGAGTCTGGTACACCCCTAGAGAAACACTTTTATTACCGAAAGAGAAGGACACCAATATGCCACTTACATGCATGCTAACTTTTGACCCACGGGCCAATAAGGTTAAGAAAATAATTCAAAAAAACTGGAAATCTGGAAATTGTTAGAAGAACTGGACATACCAAAACCACTTTTTGCTTTTAAAAAAGGCCAGAATATTCGCAACCAACTTGTGAGAGCCATAACGTTTAAAAATGTGTCTCCTTCAAGAGACACTAGAGATCTACTTGGATTACCTCCGGTGGTTGGACATGTTATATGTCAAAATTGTGCGGCATGTGGCCTAACGAAAGACTCTAAAGAAATTGTGATTAATGGGACCACTCACTTGCAAAGATCATTTACTAACTGTAACTCTAAAAATACGATTTACTGCATAATGTGTCCTTGTGACAAGTTCTATATTGGTCAAACTATCCAGGCAGTCAAAACCCGTATTTTAAAACACAAGTCAAGAATCAAATGCAAAACCCCAGGGGCCCCGTTGGTAAGCCATTATCAAGCACACAATCACTCTGAAAGAGACATACAGTGGTCGGTTTTATGCAGTGTCTCTAATGTGAGTAAAGACGAGGCAGAAATTAAACTTAATCATCTAGAAGCCAGAATGATAGAGAAATATCAAACGTCTAAATTGGGCCTGAATGATAGAGATGAGATCTGGGCATTACTACTATGAAAATGTTTGTACCTGTTGCATTGAATACTGTGTTCTTGAAATTAACCTGTTGATTTTTCCTATATGAATTTATGGATATTCGAAAACTAACTCGACAGAATGTACGAGGTTGAGGCAACTCACTGGGTTATAAGGTTTATTTCTTATATAAATTTGGTGCACTCATAATTGTGTTTATTTTAGTTTATTTTTAAATGTTATTCCATTGGGTCAGAGCATAGGTCTAAATTGCACCCGTTGTTTTAGAATTAGTGCCCCATCTTTATTGAATACTTGGGACACATCTGCGGTGTGCGTTTTTCATTGCACACGTAGGTAGAGTTCGGCCTGAAGTCCTTTGTTTATTTTTAATTCCACCATAGGCGTAGTTCGCATTCGCTGTCATTGAAAGCGATCCCCTTTCTATATTAATGGTGCCGTGGGTAAACGCCGCGGTTTGTGTTCATTTCACAAGTGCTCACAAAGGAGGAGTTCGCCTAAATATACAGGAATTGGAACCGTTTGTTGAAGTTCGAACAGCGCCGTGCAGGGTCGCGGTGCGCTGCCAGACCCTTCAGTAATTGGGACTGGTTTGGAAGTGATTCACGATATACGTTAATACCTCAAGGTAGGTGTCTCGGATTCTACTGTGCTTTTGAGACACAGACAGAGTTTCTAAGTTTACAGAAAGTGCGATTTACTTTTTTTCAGATACTCCAGGTTGGGGCCATTTACATTTTCTTCAGCCCCCTCAGTCGGGTAGGCTTGGGTCCTACCTGTGGAGTTTTGTGAGCTGCAGGTACTTACTACTGGGGAATTGGTTGTTTGAGCAATGTTTGAGCACTGTGATAGAAGAGAATTAAGGGGAGCCTCCTTTTCTTCACCAGGCATGTTTTGTCCCGTGTTTATATGTGAATAAGTGGAATTTGGTTTCTCCTATCTTTTGGCTCTATTTTGGCTTTATTGTATTCTTGCTCACTTGGGATTCTATCTGCACACTGTGTGGCGATACCCATAAAGTTTTGTTGCCTAAATACCTTAAGGATTTTGCACATCTATATTAGGATGGTCACTTGAAGATATGGTGCATTGTATCGTGACAACGAAGTCTTAATAATGTATATATGTCAATATGATTTATTTGTATTTTTTAGGAGAATATTTTGTTGCCAAAGTCCTGAGGAGGCCTAAATTAGTATAGGCTGAAACGCGTCGACTGTTGTCCATATTGGCACCACCATAGAATACAGAATTGAATTTAATAAGACTTTATGAGAGTCTCAAGTAATAAGGAAGTACAAAGGAATTTGACCTTCCCAGGCTCCATGTAAATACGATGTGGTGACCAAGACAAAGGAATAAGGTCTCATAATTAAGTGCCATAAATTTCCTTGTTTAAGTAATTGGGCATTGGAACCACAAAAACGGTTCAGGAGAAAATTTCTTTGCTCCTTTGTGTTTGTCTTTATGTTTGTAGATATTGTAGATATTGTACAAATATACATGTTAAAAAAATGTTAAATATGTTTATATATGTATAAAAAAAGTAAATGAGAATCAGAAAAAGATCAAATTAATTTTCCTTATGAAAAAAAGATATGGTTTACTAATATAAGTTATATAAACCAGCTTTTGTTTATTTATTGAATTGGTTGGATGGTGACTAGATGAATGATGACAAAGTAGATTTTGAGATTAATTCACTGAGTATTTAATAAACTAAAGACAGATAATTTATGGTGTCGGTATTACATTAGATATTTCAGAGAGTATTACCATAGGCATCAGTTTTGTAAGTTTAGTTTATAGTCCCAGATGCCTTAGTGGTTTAATGGGTCGCCCCTGTGATAATAGGACAGTTTAAGGCACAGCATTAACATTTTACTGCACACAATGACAGGCATGCACCACTTTCAGGGTAGCACAAGTTCTTTGCCTTTTGCTCGGCCTGAAAAACAGTAGGATTTTTCACGTTCTAATTTTCAGCAAACATTTAAAGTTGAAGTGTAATTTGAATGTCTTCCTGGGTACATGAATGGCTCCATTTGTAACATGGGTTGATAAGGGATATGCGCTGTCTCTGAAAAAGGCACAGATTTGCAACATTTTGTGTTCCATTGCCAAACTAATACTCAAACCGATTCAATTTAGAATGGCTGGTGGACAGAAAGGGAAGCCACACCCAGAAAAGTGGTAGTCCTGGTCCAGTCTGGGCTGTGGCAAGACTGTACACAGACCTGTGCAAAAATAAACCTGAGCCAGTCAGAATGGAGACCTGACTTCACAAACTCCTAGAGGATTAAGGCCACTAACTGAGAAAAAGGGAAAAGAACAAGTCAGTCTGAAGACCTGGCTAGGGATTGCCAATGCTAATCAGGCCATCATATGCAAAGAGTCACTTGTGAGGCGAGGAAGACCAGGTGTAAAGCTGGAGCCAAATAGATTCCTGATATCAGCCAAAAAGAAAAGAGGTGGACCTGTAGTACAAACTGTACCAAAGAATGAAGCAGAATCTGGACTCTGGCCAACCACAGTGAAACTCTAGCAGCCAACTGCCAGAAATATAGTAAAAATTCAAATTTCAAAATTCAAAATTTCTTCAACGGCAACTGAGCTTGCCAACAATGCTGATTATGCATATTTTTATCCAGGGACGTTGGCTAACAGGACAGGATAGATTTGCTAGATCTGTCAGAATCTATGAACAGGTCTCTTAGAATTTTTCTTTAGTTGCTAGTTTGCATTTTCCTCCATAACTGTGATTTTGGTTTTATAGTGTGCAACAGCCATTATTTAAGCATCGAGGCATGCTAATTATCCTGTGGATCTGCATGTTTGGTTGCAGAAACTCTGATGTTGCAATAAGACCTAGATGGGCAAAGTGGAGGTTAGGTGTATGCGGTCTTCATACATCGTCTGGTGGTGTTGCAGTGAACACTGTGCTGCTTGTATGCATGCTCATACTTAAATGGTATTTGAGAGAGATAGATCATGCTTCAAGCAGCTTTATTTTGCTTGATGTTTAGTTCTCGCCTGCTAGATGTATTATTCTGTTTTAATAGTTTACATGTTTTATGGTTGATGGGTGGTTCTTGGAGGTTGCTTAGATATCATTAATGATTTCAAAACGTAAAGCACACTGGGTTTTCAGTTTCCTCTTCTGGGCACAGGTGTATTTCCACAGTTTGCTAGTTCGAACTGAGAATGGAGTATTCATTGAGAAGTGGAGCATTTAGCTGTTGCAGTGTGTTGGAGCTAAGGTTTAGTGAGAATGGTGGGCCTTGAATTTAGAACACTAGCACCAATTCCCCAAAAGCCCAGTGGTAGCAGAAGCAATGCCATACACCATTTGACTATAATGATATCACAGGAAGTGCCATTATTGGAACATTGACCCTAAAGCTTTCAGGGAGTAATGTCACTTAACCATAACCATCACAAGAATTGACACAGCTGAAGTTCCATAATAACTGCATCATTAATATAACAACACAATAGACAATTCTCTATTACACTACCTACACTATGGGTTCCGGAGTAGCGTGCTACTTGCCAAAAAAGCGCTTTAACACCTCATCCGGGGTAACAAGTGCTGTATAAATGCAAACCTTTTTTCCCTCAGCTATCCTTCTCACTCCAAATAACTGACTAATATTCACCACTCAAATTACTTTCATATTTCACTATACTAATTTTCAACACTAATCCTTAATGGGTTCCAGAGTAGCGTGCTACTCACCAATAAAGAGCTTTAACACCCCATCAGGGGTAACAAGCACTATATAAATGTAAACTGTTTTCCTTTTTCTATCTCTTCTCAACACTTCTCAATTGAAATAATTGACTAACATATCCACCACTCAAATCACTTTCATATTTCACTATACTGATTTTCAAAACGAATCCTTATGAGATCCAGAATATAGAGCTACTCGCCAAAAAAGCGCTTCAACACCCCATCAGGGTAACAAGCGCTATATACATGCAAAACTTTTTTCCCTCTTCTATCCCTCCGCTACCTTCTCACTCCAAATAACTGACTAATATCCATCAGTCAAATAACTTTCACATTTCACTATACTAATTCACGACTAATCATTTATGGGTTTCCCCGAGTAGCGTGCTACTTGCCCAAAAGAAAGTGCTTTAACACCCCATCAGGGGTAACAAGAGCTATATAAATACAAACCTTTTTTCCCTCTTCTATCCTTCCGCTATCCTTCTGAATCCAAATAATTGACTAACCTATCCACCACTTAAATCATTTTCATTTTTAACTATACTAATTCATCATTAATCCTTTATGGGTTCCGGAGTAGCGTACTACTCTCCTAAAAAGCGCTTTGACGCCTAGTCAGGGGTAGTAAGCGCTGTATAAACGCAATTACAATACAATTCAATACATTAGGTTGCTGACTTGATCTTTGAAAATGGTGGAGAGTAATACTTACCCTGAATTGTAGTGAGCAGACTTAGTAAGCTCTTCTAAGGGGGTAGTGGGACGCTCTTAAACCAAGAACATTTGTGTTTTAAAAATGGGTTCCAATAGTGTATTTTAAGGCACAATTTTCACATAAAGTTTCTAAAAGCCATAGGTTCTGAAAGGTCACCCAATAAAGATTCAAGTCCTTTCATTATGTGCTACCGCAATGAAAACTCACACACCCCAAATGTTGACCCAATCTGCTATGAATGCCCTCATGCCAAAAAGTACCTGAGTGGTCAGGGCCAACATTTGGTCACAGGTGACCCCATATCCCATGGGTGCCCCCTTGTGCTAAAGGTTACATATACATGGAGGTGCCAGAATGTTGTCAATAATGCTGCCCATATACCATGGGGGATTCTTATTTTAACAACATACCTTTAGCAGATCAAATGAAGCATTTTTGGCATGAATGTCCATCTCCTACATGCCACAGGGATGAAGGCCATCACCACCTGGATGATAGACCACTGCCTCAAACTCAACTTAGACAAGACCGAAGTCCTCATCCTGGGACTCGCCCCCTCCGCTTCGGATGACTCCTGTTGGCCTGTGGCGCTAGGACACCCTCCAAACCCAAGGACCACGCACAAAACCTCAGCATCATACTTGACTCCTCACTCACAATATACCACCAGATCAACGCCATCTACTCATCCACACGCTTCACCAGCTCTTTAAGACCATCAGATGGATCCCCACTGAATCCAGAAAGACAGTCACTCCTGCGCTAATCAGCAGCAGGCTCATCTACGGTAATGCACTCTATGCAAGCATCACACAGAAACTACTCAGGAAACTACAGAACTTCCAATACGCCGCAGCCAGAGTGGTCCTCTACATCCCCAACCTCAGCCACATCCCCAAATAACTGCAAGAACTCCACTGGCTCCCAGTCAACAAAAGAGTCACTTTCAAGCTCCTCACACATGCCTACAAAGCCCTCCACAACAAAGGAACAGCATATCTGAACCACCGCCTCACATTCCACGCACCCACCAGACACCTCCGCTTCACTCAACTGGCCCTGGCCACCGTCCCACGGATCTGCAAGACCAGGATCAGAGGAAGACCCTTCCCCTACCTCACCGCCAAGATCTGGAACACCCTACCTCTCCACCTCAGGCAAGCCCTGTTGCTGACCCAAGTCAGGAAGGATATCAAGACCTGGCCCTTCGACTGAACCCCAAAAGGATCAGCACCCCTCCCCCCCCAGTGCCTTGAGACCCTCACGGTTGAGTAGTCACACTATATAAACCTGATTGATTGATTGACAGTTGTCCTGCCTTATGCCAAGAATTATTTCGAATGTGTTAGCATCAGCATTTTGTCACAGGTGTCCCTTATGCCAAGAATATATTCAAGTATGCCATTGTCAGTACTTTTCCTTGGGTGCCTATGCCAAGAATTATTTCGAATGTGTTAGCACCAGCATTTTGTCACAGGTGTCCCTTATGCCAAGAATATATTCAAGTATGCCATTGTCAGCACTTTTCCTTGAGTGCCAAGATTTACCTCTAGTTTGCGAATGCCAGCACTTTGTCCCTGATGCATGTCATGATGAGAATTGCCAGCATTATACCAGAGCCATTATTTTACCATAAGTACCACTATAAACTAAGAATCACCTACATTATGCCATGGTCAATGGCTGATCTGCAAGTATAATACCACATTCTTACTTATATTCACTCATTCATTGTTACTCCCTTGCACGCATGCATTCATTCTCACTGACTCAATCTCTTGTACTTACTTTTACCCTCACTCAATCACATTTTTTCACACTCACTCCTATGGGCTCACTCATACTTTCTCGCTTGCCACTTGGACACACTCTTACTCTCACTCCTTCAGTCTCAGTTACTTTCACTAAATCTGACTCAATTGCTGGTTCACACTCACTTTCACTCACATTCCCTCTTATTATCCCTCACTTGTACTTTTACATGCTTAGTCTTACTCACTCATTCTGAGTAATGTATTCTCAGTTTTGCTCACTGTCACTCATTCTCATTCCCACCCTCTAATACTTCCTTCACCCATTCTTATTGATTCTTACTCACCCACTCTCACTCACTTGCAGTTTCTCTTACTCTCACTCACTCGCACCCTGACTCACTCACTCACTGACACTCATTTTGAGAAAACGGGGTTCTGTTGCAGTATCCCCCCCCCCACCACACTTCTTGCCTGCCATTTTATGCAACTTTGACTGTAGAGTACTCGGCCTCTGCTGTCCAGGTTCCCAGTACCAGTGTTCTTTCCCTACAACAGTTACACAATTGGCCCTTCAGGCCCTTTGTAAGTCCCTTTTAAAAGGTGCATGGGTACCAAGGGCATTGGGAAAAAAGATGGCCCCCTAGGGCCCCCTCACCTATGCCATGCTGTTGCAGCATGCATGCCCTGGTGTAGACAAAATGTCTAAGTCAATATGGCACACTTCTTTTGCACAATGCCATCTAGCACCGCCTCAGGTGTAGGTATGTCACCCCTCTAGCAGGCCTAACAAGCCCTAAAGCAGGGTGCACTATATCCCAGGTGTGGGCATATTAGTAGGAGCGAATATGCCCCTACAATATATAAGTCTATTACTAAATATTGTAAGTGCCAGGTAAGCCATAGAGAGTACATGGGCTGGGAGCTCGCCAACTAAAATTCCCCAACATCATGATGGCTTCTCTGAACCCAGGAGTGTGGGATTTATTGGAACATATACTCAGAGGGCATCTCAGAGGTGCCCTCTGATAACCTACCAACCCTGGTGTGGTCACAGACTGACTTTAGTCAGACTGCTACCACCAGACATGTTTCTGGACCACTGGGTTGAGAGTCCCCGCTCTCTGGGACCTGAACAAAATCCTGCGCGAAGGTGTCACAACCCCTCCCCCAGGATGGGCACAGTGCGTGAGAGGGAAGCTTCAAAGCCCTGTCACCTTTGTAATACAAGCCCCAGCCTCAGCTGCTAGCAGCAGATGGCAGCCCCTTGTTCAGCCCCCACTTTGGGCGGGAAAACCTAGGAAAAATAGGAGGTGTGCCCACCTTTGCCAAATCCACCCCTATGGAATAGGTGAGGTGAAGCACATCTTTTAGACATCGCCATCTTGAAGATGGGGGTCTCCTCCAATCAGGGCTAAGACTATGCCTACTCCCTCCAGGACGGTGGCATAATTGAGGGTGCAAACACCCCAGGTAAGGTGACCATTTGCCCTACCTGTTACTCCCTTAAAATGCCTCTAAATCTATAATTTAGGTGGCTCCTCCAGACCCTGAAAATAGATCATGCCAATCTAAGAAGAAGGACGAAGAAGATGCCATGCAGCAAAGAGTGAAGACACCTACTGACTTGCCCATGCTCTACCAGCCTCTCTCCAGCTTTCTAGACCCTGCAAAGAAGATGACGCCTCTCCTGAAGCCAACAACCTCCAGACCACGGGGAGGACGGCCTGCCTTTGAAGAAGATCATATCTCCAGAGGACAGCGTCCCTGTCCACAAGAAATCAACCCAAAGGACTCTGGTGCCCACGGAACTGCGAGTCCTGACCACTCTGCACCGGGCGCCTCCAGCCCATGCCCAGGTGGCTCACCCATCCAGAAAAGGTTCCCCAGTGATCCTGACGCCAAGTCCAGCATTGGCTGACCCCTCCTGGGTCCCATGACGACACCGAGAGTGTGAATCCAGAGACTTTCCTGACCGCTACCGGCCCGGTAAAAAAAAACAATGTCAAAGGACACCCCTACACCCCAAACCCCTGGGCCTTGGGAAGCTTGACCTATGGAGTCCATACGAACAACAGCATCTCAATATACCTCTGCTATCGCTGGCTTCCTTCGTGCAGCCTCCGGTTCATCACCTGCTGCCTGTTTTCCAAACCAAGTTTCTCCATTGAACTGCATTGAGCGCCTGACACCATGCTTGCACCCTGTGCTGTAGGTGATGTATGTTTGGTGCTGCCTTGTGGCCCCCCTGTGCTTGTTTTAACCTTTGAAGCTTGAGCCTGGCAACCGATCTACTTATCTGCAAGCAATGTGTATTCAAGTCCCCCCAGTCTTCGTTGGGTAACAGTGGGTCTGATCTTCAACTTTGATCTCTGCACATGGCTGCTTCTGTGCCGCTGGTGGTGCAGTGTTTGTGCGTAACTGGACCTTGCCTCTGCTGACCCTGCAACCTGAAGGCTGAATTTGTAAGTTGCTTACTTACCTGTAAAACCGCATTACTGTGTTCACTCTAGAAACTGAAAAGAATTTCTTAATAAAAATGTACTTACCTTTTTGCAAAGATCCTGGTCTTAAAATAGAACTCAAAGTCTTGACAACGACACTCAACATCCTGTGATTCTGGGCAAATCCCTTATTCTCCCCGTGCCTAACAAGAATTAATGTGTCCATCTGTAACAAAACCGGTACTCATGTATAGCGCTCTTATACCCGTTGTCTCAGGTCTAGTTTGGGCTATATAAAAAAAATCAAAACAAAAAAAACGGGGAAAAAAACAAAGCTTATATTTATCAAATTGGTGTAGATCTCCTTTTTAAGTCGTGCGTCAGTTATAGATCAATTTGTGTGCAATAAATGTCTAACACTCCTCTGGTTAGGACTAAGGCTGCTTGCCCACACTACCACTAATAGAGCACTTTGGGTTTACATTGGGCCCTGTAAACTTCTGGGGGAATATCTGGACTCTGTGCATGGTATAACCACCTAGTGGTTTACCATATACAGAGCCAGCTTCCTACACTCATTCTCACTCATTCCTTGCCACTGCGGCACCAACACTCACTCACTTCTCTCTCTTTGTCACACACATACTCACTCTCTCAGACAAAAATGCACTCTCATCAGCAAGCATGGACACATCTATTTAAAACATCTTTTTGACTAACTTCAGCTCCTAGTGAAAGTCTTGTTGCAGCTACTGGTGCTCTACTTTTAGTACACAACTAATGAGCCCATATATTCAGATTTCTATAATATAAAATGTGCTGCTCCTGTGTTCTTAGGACTGATTTTGCCACCACTGAGACCAGGAGTCATAAAGGCAGTGGCAGGGGTTGCAAGGAGCAACCTCAGAATCCCAGCTGCAACTTCTGGTGAACACTAAACGAGATCCATGTGTACAAAGGTCTGTCTTATACCCTACGGCGCTCTGTGTATTAGGAACAGAGCATATAACATGATCCGGCAAGACACTGGATGCAATGTCAAAGGTCGAGTGTGATGTTCCCAGTGTTTCACATATAGGAATAGTCTGGTTACAGAATTTATCATCTGCTGTAATTTATTTAGGAGAGATTTCTTTCCACAGTGCAAACTAGAGAGAATAACCACTGGTGTGGTTTACACTCTATGGGCTAAGCATAGGCATTGGAAAACCCACTGTAGCATTCTAAATCTTGAAATCTTCGCTAGCGGCCCCTTTCTCCTCCAAAGCCACGAAGTACATTTGGTGTAGGCATGTCTTGATGATTTGTGATGTTGTGAAGGGGTGTCAGCTGGCTTGGACAGACAAGTGGGGAGGGTAAATTGTAGGTCTGATTTTAGCCAATGCTATGCTGTAGAACTAGGCATAACTTGGTGATATATGCAGTCTTTTTTACGAGCAGAAGGTAACTCTGTCTCATGACAGGAAGCTCAAGATTCTTTTTATGTCTTCAAGATTCTGACTGATGAAGTGTTTCGCAGTGGTAATACAGTATCAGGTGGCTTACCAGAGATGAATGCAAGGGAGGTGAGCCACAATCTGGCCCATATCCTGTCCGCAACAGATTGGAGGCCAGACAGTAAATTTCATTTGGGCGATTCCTTGGCTCGTTTCTTCGCCCAATCAAAAAGTCTGTAAACCATATTAGAATTTAATCTGGCATGTTTTCATAGGTTGGTCAAGAGGTTTGTCTTACTAGGTATGTCCTACTGACTACATTGTTATGATGTTTTGTAGTGCTCGAGTGTCAGCTGGCTTGTTTGAGAAGAATATGCAGAATGCGAGTTACCGATCAGCTCCATTCCAGATTTGTACTCCACTGTGAAATCTAGGCTTTAGAATGAGATGTACCTCAGCAATTTGGGCTTCTCACTCTCCATTTTCTTCAACAATTTCAATAGTTTGTGATCTGTCTGGCCCACACACTTGGTCCTCACAGTTGACCCCATGGCAAAGCCCAATTCCGTTCCCTGGGAACCAGTCAGCAGCTGATAAATGCCACTGGACACAGTCTATCCTTATCATCAAGTTGAGTCAGTAGCACTCCAACTCTTCTATCTGAGGCATCAGCCAGCACAATAAACAGTGGACTATAGTTAGGTGCTTTCATTACAAGTGAATTGCATGGTGTTTTCTTCAGGTCTTCAAATGTCTTCTGACATTCCAGGCGCAAATCACTTTCTTGAAAGTCAGAGCAGTCAATGGCTTAACTAGAGTCCTGTTACTGGGTAGGGAGCTCTTGCACTAACCAGTGAATCCTAAAAAGGCCCTCACTTGTGTCGGGGTGGTGTGAACCTCCTACTCTTAACACAGATTAAATCTTGGCATCCACCTGACAGATCTTCCTGTTGTCCACCTGATGCTCCAAGAAGGCCACCAAGGATTCCCCCACCTGACACGTGGTTGCCTGGCTGGTCAGTTTCTCTCCATTTATCCTGTCCAACCACTGTTCTAGGTGCCTCAGATGGTCCTCCCATGAATTGCTGAAGATGGCATTATCATCTGGGTATGTGGAAATCACAGATAATTGCCTTAGCATGAGCTGAAGCCATTTAAGTTGTGGCACCCATTTTGTTAGCCATGTGATTCTACTGTCTTTACTGTTGCCTGCCTTTCTATTCTGCTTGACTCATCAACTGTAGTTAACTCCTTCAGTACTGAGCCAGAGCACTGTGTAAGCTCTGAAAGGCCTGTAGTTGCTAGAATGCACCTGTTTTAGAATGTAACTGTCAGGCTATTTCAACTGATGTAAGCAGTTCTTATCTCCCCATCCCACTCTGCTGATTAAGTGGTTTCTACCTGACCATGTTAGTCAATAGCTAGTCCTGTGTATGCTTCTACCTTCTATTTGAGTCTCCATGCTTACTGTGCAACAAACTGGGTATAAAAGACCCTTGCTCTCTGTATTCCAGGTACTACCTCATACAGTGCCCGAGGGTGTTGTATTGATGTAGTCCCACTCATGAGTGATTAATAAACTTGTTATTTGATATTACAGCTTCAGTGCCAATCTCTATTTTGTTGGTTTAAGGACCAGTGGACAGATAAGGGTGAATCCTGCCCCTAAAAAGGCTAATTTCCACAAATTGGCGCCAGACTCGTGGGGCACAACGAAGAAGCGGCCATTCGAAGGAGTGGTCCTGACGGAAGACAGGAATCTACTGAGGAGGTACCCTGACCGAGGAGACCCTTTGTCTTTGCAGACCTACGTGTTTTGCTGATTTTCCAGATTTGACCCTCTGGGTGTTGGCCGGTCCTGACTGAGATCTCTTTTGGCGTAAGTATTGCATGACCATTAGGACAACCCAGAGCTTGGCATGTGGAGTCTGGAGACTTTTGTCATGTAGTAAAATTCATGAGTAGATATACGGAGCGCTCGAGTGTTCCGCCAGGCCACTTGGTAATTCGGTCTCTTCTTGAAAAGGCTTGGGGGTTTTATCCTATTTTGTTTTGGGTGGGTCTGCAGACCCCTGTAATAGGCATGCCTTATGATTTGGTAAAGACACAGAGTGTTTACAAACACTCTGCCAGACCAACTGGTAATTCGGTGTATTTTGGAAAAGGTCTGGGGCTTTGGGATGTCATTCCTTGGTAAGGTCACTGAAGCAGCACTCTTGATTTTGGATTTGCTTGGCCAAGATTCTGGTTTTGTTTGTTTGTTGCAATAAACAAAGTCAGGCAATGAGGAGATTTTTGTCTCTACTTTTGATAGACTTGAAATAAATACTATTTGATTATAATATTATATTTTATTATAATATTTTTGGCATGCCTGCTTCTAGCACACTTCGTAGAATGTGTTGCTGTCTTGGAGGTACCAATATGGATCCAGAAAGTAGTCAGTCGGCTCCCCTAGAGGGGGCACTTAATAGGTTTATGTATATTAAATATGGTAGTTCTTCCATAATGTATAGTACACTATGGAACAAATATACGAAAAAGGATCCTGATCTACGACCGCCAGTAAATGGGTAATTTGATTTTAAGAAGATTCAGTATGTTGAGCAGTGTCTGTTTCAGAGAAAGAGTCAACAAGATATGTTTGATTGTATATTTACAATTACTTCAGTTTGAGTACAGTCTGTGGGCTGCCTCTTGTTTTTGTCCTAGTGTTGATGTGTGGGTTGAATGTGTGTCTGAGTGTCTATGAGGTTTGTGCTCTGACACCGGTGGTAATGTATGTGAAGTACTTGTTTGAGTGAGAAGCGGCTGTGCTCTTTGTGTAAGGATGGCTTGCATCAGCAAGCTGTGTTGTGTGTTATGAGTGTGTGGCCCCTTCTTGAAAATGTCTGGAATTAGCTCAATTTGGTTTGTTGTCGTCATTGTGTTTTGCAGATGCCATTGGAGGAATTACACTTTAAATTTCAAAGAATTAATTATATAAAATATGTTAAGTAGCTGCACGCTACTATGGGAAGTAAAAGCAGTAACAAAGTATAGATGTGTCAACATTCAATTATTATATTGCCACAATGGTAAAAAAAATTTAATTAAAACTTGAAGCAGAATTGCCTAACCTTCTATATAAAAAGAGATACCACTTGTAAATGTTATATCACAACAAATAAAGCGCTTTGAGACCTTTGAGTATAGCAAGAGCTATATAATGTTAAAACTAAGTTTACCTAGAACAAAGGCACTCAATAGGGAAAAGTAGGTCTCAAATGCCGCCAAATGGCGCCAAATGATATACATTATCTAGGCCCAGCCCCTCTCTCCCGCGAGGGAATCGCGCCGGCCCCCTCCTCTCTCCCCTCCCCCTGCTGCCATTGAAGGCGGCGCACGCTTGTGCTTGTTTTTATGGGAGTGCAGCTTGTTTTCACGACAGAAAAATTTTAGTCACTGCAGGAGTCGTCATTAGTGAATATCAAGTATTTCAAAACACCGGTTCCGTTCCCAGCGGCACAAACAGACACTGATTATCCTGCGTTGTTGTGAATGATCGCTGGGTCCCGACTTCGGGCACGCTTCGGGCACCGAGCTCCGACACTACACGGGTGCGATGCCAAAGCAACCCCTCATCACAGCACAGAACGACATGCCTAGGCTAGTGCACGATACTGAGGCAACACACTTGGCAGTAACGTGTGAGACCAGGCCTTGAAAGGGAGTGACACCCCAGAGACACGTTGGGACAACGAGAGCTGGGCGAGAGGCCCAAACGGGAGCCAGAAGAGCTTCCCCACTGGGTGGTGAGTCGGATACAGGTTGGGTCCAGGGAGGCCGGCACCGGACGTCTGAGGGCGGGACCCCGAGCACGGCACTAGGCCTGAAGGGAGGAGAGGCTTACTGAAACCTGCAGGGAGAGAGAAGGGATTGTGCAGGCCACTATTTCCGATCCATCCAGCGCAGGGACATTCGCTGCAAGATAAACCATCAGGAATCGAGGTCTGACGCCAGCAGACGGCCACCGACCTCAACCAGCAGTTATGCAGCCGGGTGTCCTTAGCACCCAGAGGGTCGGGGCAGCATGGGAAGAGGGAGTCCTGTGTTCGAACAATACCATGCAGAAGCCTGAGCAACTGAGCCTTCAGGGGAATTGCATTTATTGTAGATCTTACCTGCCAAAATATTCGATTCTGAACTCAACTTTGGATATTCATTGCGCATATTTTTATCGTCCTGTGTCACATTGGACCCACGTTTTACACGCAGGTCCCCATTCGTTTGGTCAATTCTTTATAGTGTTAATCTTAAAAAGGGGCCAGATGGGGTTGGTATTGTAAACAGGGGGGCAGGGCAGTGCTCTGATATTAGCTGGTCTATGTGTAAGTAGATTCTATTTGGTGACTGCGCACTACGAAATAAGTTTTCAGAGGATAGATTCCAATTAGTTTGTGCTCACAGGTATACTCCCTGCACTGGAGTGGTTACTAGAATCAAAAAGGTTCCACTAACACGGGATGTGTAAGTGTCTCCTGGGGCACAGAAGGATGCTGTGATACTACACAACAATAGTTCTTCAAACTCAAGTATAGAAACTCTACGATGTGAGTCTTTAAAGTATTTTATTCATACTTCTTGAATGTAACTGGCATTTGCTTTTCGATTGCATTTGCTGTTTTGTAATTCAATGTGTCAACAAAAAAGCGACATTCTTAATCATCATTCCATTATTCTCATTATTTCCAATGCATTTCGGCAAAGATGCCTTCATCAGGGAAATCTATAATACAACATAAAATAAAATAAATATTCTACCTCTTGTTATGTACTATACACAAATACATATTTGCAATTTCACCAGCTAGATTTATATAAGGCAACCGATAATTCTAATAAATATCTGTTCAAAAAATTCTCAGCAGGTGAAACATACATGAGGCTGTCTCAGTCACTATAACCTTTAGAAAACTAACTAACCATCTCCTTCGTTAACACTATACCGATTAACCTGACTCCTAAATCGCGTCACGTTATACCCCCGGTAGGTCCATTTACTCAAAAACTGCTCCGTAATAACCGTTATGCTGGTAAGCAAACAGATTTTAATTAAAGTATGATCCACGAAGGCTCTCAGTTTACAACCAAACGGGATACGATCCCAGTGTTATATCCGTGTAAAGAGTTACGCTCTGCGTTTACCAGGCCATGCAAAGTGGTTTTATTAAGCGCTTACCGTTGTATGGAAAATGTAACCTTTAAAGCCTAGATCGATGCGAACAAGAATCCGGGCACTGAAACAAAGTAACCGTCAAGGGTTCCCTCGTCGAAGTGAGTTGGCGTGTGACGTAGGGTAGGGGGTGGGGTTTAAACAGAGGAGGTCTACGCGCTTCCTGACAATTAAAGGGATAGTGTGATGATGTGGGCTATGTGTTCCCCATATGCAAACAATAAAGTTAGTGAGAACAAATACGATATTCGCTAAAAGGTTATGTTAATAGCTGTGATTCAAAGAAGTAATGCACATGCGCAGAATTTATAAACAGGTGAAACAACAGTTCCAAGGATGAATCCTCAATAGTACACAATAAGTTCCGCAAACTATTACGGACCGTCTCATAAATGCTACACTAGATTAGATGTTAGCTCAATTGATCAACAAACACACACCATGAGAATAGTTCAACGGGATGGATATTGAACACCTGCTTTGGCATGCTGAAACGATATAAACAGTCCATAAACAGCAATTAAATTCAGTTCTTTCATTCATCCCGTTTGGCTTTAAAGTCTGTAAATTATAAATCCAATAGTTCTCTCGTTTAAGCAGAGTTTTTCTTTTGTCTCTATCTGCTCGTTTTTCCACTGTCTCTAGAACACACACTTTAATTTGACTGATCTGATGGTTAGCTTCAATGAAATGATTTGCCACAACTGATTTTAAAGCCCTTGTTCTAATATTGCTTTTATGTTCATTCAATCATACTTTGAATTTACGCTCCGTCTGACCTATGTAGGCCTTGCCACACGGGTATTTAATCATGTAAACAATGTTAGTAGAGTCACAGGTGGCATTCACTTTCAAACTGATTTTGTTACCCCTCATGGGGTGGGTAATAGAATTACCTTGCTGAATATTATTACAATTTCCACAATTTCTACATGGAATGGTTCCCTTAAATTTTTGTACATTTGATAACCGTGGGGGTTGCTTGATGATTTCACCCAGATTTCTTCCTCTATTAAAAGCAAAAATAGGTGTTTCATTGAAGATCTCTTTGAAATCTGGTTCCGTCTGTAAAATCGGCCAATGTTCTTTGATAATACTTTTGTATTGTGGGTGACGGTGGAAAATTTACTCACACATGTTATTTTGGGGTCCTTAACTGTTTTAGTCGCTATCAATAAACGCTTTCTATCTTGACTGTCAACTCGCTTGATGGCTTGCTTCAAAATCCCATCCGGGTATCCCCTCTGTTTGAAGCGTTGTACCATTTTTTTCGATTGATTGGCGAACTCCTCGGGGTCAGAAACAATCCTCTTTACTCGTAACAATTGCGAGTATGGTAAATGATGTCGTAGTGCTTGTGGGTGAAAGCTCTGGTATGCCAACAGGTTATTACGATCAGTTTTTTTGGAAAACAAAGTACACTGACCACAGTCCTTAGGGGCGATCCCGCTGGTGTGTGAGTGGTGTGCGACCCCACCCCCTTTTGAAATGTTTCAAGCTCCTTCGAGCTGTCGGGCTGACGAGCCTGGGACCCCGCACCTGCGCGCCTGAGTGGTACTAGACCTGGCAATATTTGGCAGCCACCGGCAACCCCAGAAGATAAGAAGATGGCCTATTCCCTGCTGATGAGGGGTAAATACCCCGAAACACGTGTCCAGGGATGGCGAAGAAGGATACATCGCGGAATACTAAACTACACTGACCACAGTCCTTAGGGGCGATCCCGCTGGTGTGTGAGTGGTGTGCGACCCCACCCCCTTTTGAAATGTTTAAAGCTCCCTCGAGCTGTCGGGCTGACGAGCCTGGGACCCCGCACCTGCGCGCCTGAGTGGTACTAGACCTGGCAGTATTTGGCAGCCACCGGCAACCCCAGAAGATAAGAAAATGGCCTATTCCCTGCTGATGAGGGGTAAATACCCCGAAACACGTGTCCAGGGATGGCGAAGAAGGATACATCGCGGAATACTAAACTACACTGACCACAGTCCTTAGGGGCGATCCCGCTGGTGTGTGAGTGGTGTGCGACCCCACCCCCTTTTGAAATGTTTAAAGCTCCCTCGAGCTGTCGGGCTGACGAGCCTGGGACCCCGCACCTGCGCGCCTGAGTGGTACTAGACCTGGCAATATTTGGCAGCCACCGGCAACCCCAGAAGATAAGAAGATGGCCTATTCCCTGCTGATGAGGGGTAAATACCCCGAAACACGTGTCCAGGGATGGCGAAGAAGGATACATCGCGGAATACTAAACTACACTGACCACAGTCCTTATGGGCGATCCCGCTGGTGTGTGAGTGGTGTGCGACCCCACCCCCTTTTGAAATGTTTAAAGCTCCCTCGAGCTGTCGGGCTGACGAGCCTGGGACCCCGCACCTGCGCGCCTGAGTGGTACTAGACCTGGCAATATTTGGCAGCCACCGGCAACCCCAGAAGATAAGAAGATGGCCTATTCCCTGCTGATGAGGGGTAAATACCCCGAAACACGTGTCCAGGGATGGCGAAGAAGGATACATCGCGGAATACTAAACTACACTGACCACAGTCCTTAGGGGCGATCCCGCTGGTGTGTGAGTGGTGTGCGACCCCACCCCCTTTTGAAATGTTTCAAGCTCCTTCGAGCTGTCGGGCTGACGAGCCTGGGACCCCGCACCTGCGCGCCTGAGTGGTACTAGACCTGGCAATATTTGGCAGCCACCGGCAACCCCAGAAGATAAGAAGATGGCCTATTCCCTGCTGATGAGGGGTAAATACCCCGAAACACGTGTCCAGGGATGGCGAAGAAGGATACATCGCGGAATACTAAACTACACTGACCACAGTCCTTAGGGGCGATCCCGCTGGTGTGTGAGTGGTGTGCGACCCCACCCCCTTTTGAAATGTTTAAAGCTCCCTCGAGCTGTCGGGCTGACGAGCCTGGGACCCCGCACCTGCGCGCCTGAGTGGTACTAGACCTGGCAGTATTTGGCAGCCACCGGCAACCCCAGAAGATAAGAAAATGGCCTATTCCCTGCTGATGAGGGGTAAATACCCCGAAACACGTGTCCAGGGATGGCGAAGAAGGATACATCGCGGAATACTAAACTACACTGACCACAGTCCTTAGGGGCGATCCCGCTGGTGTGTGAGTGGTGTGCGACCCCACCCCCTTTTGAAATGTTTAAAGCTCCCTCGAGCTGTCGGGCTGACGAGCCTGGGACCCCGCACCTGCGCGCCTGAGTGGTACTAGACCTGGCAATATTTGGCAGCCACCGGCAACCCCAGAAGATAAGAAGATGGCCTATTCCCTGCTGATGAGGGGTAAATACCCCGAAACACGTGTCCAGGGATGGCGAAGAAGGATACATCGCGGAATACTAAACTACACTGACCACAGTCCTTATGGGCGATCCCGCTGGTGTGTGAGTGGTGTGCGACCCCACCCCCTTTTGAAATGTTTAAAGCTCCCTCGAGCTGTCGGGCTGACGAGCCTGGGACCCCGCACCTGCGCGCCTGAGTGGTACTAGACCTGGCAATATTTGGCAGCCACCGGCAACCCCAGAAGATAAGAAGATGGCCTATTCCCTGCTGATGAGGGGTAAATACCCCGAAACACGTGTCCAGGGATGGCGAAGAAGGATACATCGCGGAATACTAAACTACACTGACCACAGTCCTTAGGGGCGATCCCGCTGGTGTGTGAGTGGTGTGCGACCCCACCCCCTTTTGAAATGTTTAAAGCTCCCTCGAGCTGTCGGGCTGACGAGCCTGGGACCCCGCACCTGCGCGCCTGAGTGGTACTAGACCTGGCAATATTTGGCAGCCACCGGCAACCCCAGAAGATAAGAAGATGGCCTATTCCCTGCTGATGAGGGGTAAATACCCCGAAACACGTGTCCAGGGATGGCGAAGAAGGATACATCGCGGAATACTAAACTACACTGACCACAGTCCTTAGGGGCGATCCCGCTGGTGTGTGAGTGGTGTGCGACCCCACCCCCTTTTGAAATGGAAAACAAAGTAGTTTCAAATTTATTGTCCTTTTTAATGATAGTAACATCCAAATAGTTGATGGTTGTTTCATGCATTTCAGAAGTGAATTGTATTCTCGGATCAATAGTGTTTAGTTCCATGATGTTTTCAACCAAGTCTTCTTTAGAACCTTTCCATAAAATGAAAATGCTGTCGATGTATCTCAAATACAAACTTAATTGGTCTTGCCATTTGATATTCTGTAAAATGTGGTCATTTTCATATTGGTGCATGAAGATATTGGCGTACGCCGGCGCCGCCGAATTGCCCATAGCTGTGCCACTCTTTTGGAGATACCAATGGTTTTCATAAGTGAAATACCTGTGCATTAAGGTGAAATTCAACAATTCCAATATAAATATTTTCCTTGATTCCTCGTAGTCAGCAATGCCTTCGCTACTGCCTCAATCCCCGCATGGTGGGGTATAGAGGTGTACAATGCCTGTACATCAATGGTGCACAGAATAATCCGTTCGTCTTCAGATAGTTCAATTGCTGCTAATTTATTCAAGAAATCTGTGGTATCTTTCACGAATGAGCTCATCGTGATCACAAACGGCTGCAGATATTTATCAACTAGTTTCCCTACCGGTTCGTGTATGCTGCCACACGTGGAAACAATCGGCCGACAAGGCGGTTTCTTCGGATCTTTATGAATTTTCGGCGTCATAAAGAACCATGGTGGTTTTGGATATTTGGTGGTTAACATTTTTTTTGTTTTTTCATCAATGACACCTAGATCCATGGCTTTTTGGATGATTTTCAGTAAGGTCATTTGAATTTCCAAAGTGGGATTAAATTCAAGTTCCATATACGTGTTTTCATCTTGCAAATGTAATCGTACTTGGATTTGGTAATATTCTTTGTTCAAGATAACGAGAGCCCCCCTTTGTCTGCCTTTTGGCAGATGATGGATTTGTTATGCGCTATTGATTTAAGAGAAGCCTGTTCTTTGACTGTCATGTTTTTAGCTTTGGTTGGTTTGCGATAGGTGATTTTGGCCAAATCCTTTTCCACTAATTGTTCAAATAAATCAAGTGTCTTATGGCCTATGGGGGCCATATAGGAACCTTTACTGGTGAGACCTTTGAGGATGTCTTCTTGAGGTTCTTTGCGTTCAGAGATAACGTTTTCAAAAAAATGACGAAGTCTAAGTTTCCTCATAAGCTTAAAAAAACATATGTCTAATTCTAGATGATTAGTGCTGGAAGTCGGAACAAACGACGTTCCTTTCTGAAGTGCAGCGATTTGGAATTTGGCCAAAATCAATTATCGCAAACCAACCAAAGCTAAAAACATGACAGTCAAAGAACAGGCTACTCTTAAATCAATAGCGGAAAACAAATCCATCATCTGCCAAAAGGCAGACAAAGGGGGAGCTCTCGTTATCTTGAACATGGAATATTACCAAACCCAAGTACGATTACATTTGCAAGATGAAAACACATATATGGAACTTGAATTTAATCCCACTTTGGAAATTCAAATGACCTTACAGAAAATCATCCAAAAAGCCATGGATCTAGGTGTCATTGATGAAAAAACAAAAAAAAATTTAACCACCGAATATCCAAAACCACCACGGTTCTACATGACGCCGAAAATTCATAAAGATCCAAAGAAACCGCCTTGTCGGACGATTGTTTCCACGTGTGGCAGCATAAACGAACCAGTAGGGAAACTAGTTGGTAAATATCTGCAGCCGTTTGTGATCACGATGAGCTCATTCGTGAAAGATACCACGGATTTCTTGAATAAATTAGCAGCAATTGAACTGTCTGAAGACGAACTGATTATTCTGTGCACCATTGCTGACTATGAACTACGAGGAATCGATGAGGAATCAATGAAAATATTTATATTGGAATTGTTGAATTTCACTTATGAAAACCATTGGTATCTCCAAAAGAGTGGCACAGCTATGGGCAATTCGGCGGCGCCGGCGTACGCCAATATCTTCATGCACCAATATGAAAATGACCACATTTTACAGAATATCAAATGGCAAGATCAATTATGTTTGTATTTGAGATACATCGACGACATTTTCATTTTATGGAAAGGTTCCAAAGAAGACTTGGTTGAAAACATCATGGAACCAAACACTATTGATCCGAGAATACAATTCACTTCTGAAATGCATGAAACAACCATCAACTATTTGGATGTTACTATCATTAAAAAGGACAATAAATTTGAAACTACTTTGTTTTCCAAAAAAACTGATCGTAATAACCTGTTGGCATACAAGAGCTTCCACCCACAAGCACTAAGACATCATTTACCATACCTGCAATTGTTAGGAGTAAAGAGGATTGTTTCTGACCCCGAGGAGTTCGCCAATCAATCGGAAAAAATGGTACAACGCTTCAAACAGAGGCGATACCCGGATGGGATTTTGAAGCAAGCCATCAAGCGATTTGACTGTCAAGATAGAAAGCGGTTATTGATAGCGACTAAAACAGTTAAGGACCCCAAAATAACATGTGTGAGTAAATTTTCCACCATCACCCCACAATACAAAAGTATTATCAAAAAACATTGGCCGATTTTACAGACGGAACCAGATTTCAAAGAGATCTTCAATGAAACACCTATCATCAAGCAACCCCCACGGTTATCATATGTACAAAAATTTAAGGGAACCATTCCATGTAGAAATTGTGGAAATTGTGATAATATTCAGCAAGGTCATTATATTACCAACTCCATGAGGGGTAACAAAATCAGTTTGAAATTGAATGCCACCCGTGACTCTACTAACATTGTTTACATGATTAAATACCCTGTGGCAAGGCCTACATAGGTCAGACGGAGCATAAATTAAAGGTACGATTGAATGAACATAAAAGCAATATTACAACAAGGGCTTTAAAATCACTGGGGCAACTCATTTCATTGAAGCTAACCATCTGATTTGTCAAATTAAAGTGTGTGTTCTAGAGACAGTGGAAAAACGAGCAGATAGAGACAATAGAAAAACTCTGCTTGATTGAGAGAACTATTGGATTTATAATTTACAGACTTTAAAGCCAAACGGGATCAATGAAAGAACTGAATTACATTGCTATTTATAGACTGTTTATATCGTTTCAGCATGCCAAAGCAGGTGTTCAATATCCATCCCGTTGAACTATTCTCATGGTGTGCGTTTGTTGATCAATTGAGCTAACATCTAATCTAGTGTAGCATTTATGAGATGGTCCGTAATAGTTTGCGGAATTTATTGTGTACTATTGAGGATTCATCCTTGGAACTGTTGTTTCACCTGTTTATAAATTCAGCACATGTGCATTACTTCTTTGAATCACAGCTATTTACATAACCTTTTAGCGAATATCGTATTTGTTCTCACTAACTTTATTGTTCGCATATGGGGAACACATAGCCCACATCATCACACTATCCCTTTAATTGTCAGGAAGCGCGTAGACCTCCTCTGTTTAAACCCCACCCTACCCTGCGTCACACGCCAACTCACTTCGATGAGGGAACCCTTGGTGGTTACTTTGTTTCAGTGCCCGGATTCTTGTTCGCATCGATCTAGGCTTTAAAGGTTACATTTTCCATACAACGGTAAGCGCTTAATAAAACCACTTTGCATCACCTGGTAAACGCAGAGCGTAACTCTTTACACGGATATAACACTGGGATCGTATCCCGTTTGGTTGTAAACTGATAGCCTTCATGGATCATACTTTAATTAACATCTGTTTGCTTACCAGCATAACGGTTACTACGGAGGAGTTTTTGAGTAAATGGGACTACCGGGGGTATAACGTAACACGATTTAGGAGTCAGGTTAATCGGTATAGTGTTAACGAAGGAGATGGTTAATTAGTTTTCTAAAGGTTATAGTGAAGGAGACAGCCTCATGTATGTTTGACCTGCTGAGATTTTTTTGAACAGATATTTATTAGAATTATAGGTTGCCTTATATAAATCTAGTTGGTGAAATTGTAAATATGTATTTGTGGATAGTACATAATAAGAGGTAGAATATTGGAATGTTTATTTTATTTTATGTTTTATTATAGATTTCCGTGATGAAGGCATCTTTGCCGAAATGCATTGGAAATAATGAGAATAATGGAATGATGATTAAAAATTTCGTTTTTTGTTGACACATTGAATTACAAAACAGCAAATGCAATCGAAAAGCAAAAGCAAATGCCAGTTACATTCAAGAAGTATGAATAAAATACTTTAAAGACTCACATCGTGGAGTTTCTATACTTGAATTTGAAGAACTATTGTTGTGTAGTATCACAGCATCCTTCTGTGCCCCAGGAGACACTTACACATCCCGTGTTAGTGCAACCTTTTTGATTCTATGTGTAAGTAGGTCATACAGTCCGTATGTTTTGCCTTGTACTCCTTGTTTTAGAATGGTAAAAAGACAACTACAAGTTCCAGAATGCAATGTAAAATCTGGACTATAGGGGCTATTTAACCATGTACGTGTAAAACGTAAGACCCATCATGTGGTTGGGAGACGATAGTTTGTGCTTGTGGCACTGTTTACTACAACAGTCATAAGAGCCCTGGATCACTACTTTACATGCTTGTCTGCAGTAACTAACAGGTGTGTTGTGGGCTGGTGCAAAAAGGTTTACATGGTATGGACATAGGGAAATAATAATTGTTCCATTATATGTTGCACAAACAGCAAAATAGTGCAAAACGATTTTTGCCTACATTCTCACCACTGCATCGGTTCTCAAAAGGCCACAGGACTATTTGGTGCGCTGCTCTGGGGGTGATAATCCACTGTGTGGTGCTCTGCCCAAGGAGACAGGATGACCACATGGTAGCATAAGAGGTCCATTGGTGTCACCAGAGCGCTGCACTCACAGGCAGAAAAGCAATGAAGCACGTGTGGCTAACTGGAGTGCGCTGGATCTTTTCAAATAGACAGCTGCAGAACTCTCTGTGAACTTTGATGTGTTGTGAAGACACAACGTACTTCTGGGGCAGAGGTTCTCAAAGAAGAAGAGGGGCGAGCCAAGCTGGCCTCAGGGCGGCAAGGCTAGATCAGGTTGCCACCCGTCCTGACTGTCAAGGGTAAGCCCCTTCTTGTTCCTAAAATATTTACATTTTGCTTGTAGTAGTCAGGCCCTTCCTTCTGAGTGCTACATGTCCCGTGCAATTCAGTGGTCTCGCTTTAGGACGTGGGGAGTTTGCCCATAAAAAACATTGCTTTAGAAAAGTGGCAACTATAAGAAAAGAAATGGCCATATCCTTTGTGTTTAGTCAGCATTCGGGAGCCTGGAGGGGCCATGATCTGCCACCTATATGCAGTGTCCTACACGTGTGTGCATATAACTGTGCATGTATGTAATCAACAACAGGTGAAGCTGTTCGAACTAATATCATAGGAGTGTAGCACATACTGACATTGTCTTTTGTACAGATAGTGCGATTAGCAATCAGTAAGCGAAAAAAAGAGTCTGAGTTGAATTTCAGCATTCAATTTATTAAAAAACATCAGGCGCCACAAAGAAATGATTCCAGTACAAGAAAACATTCCTGCTGTTTTTTTCATCAGTTTTTGTTTTGCAGTGTGCTGTCTAGCAAAAGTTGGTTTTGCAATTAGTTGCAGTTTTCAAAAAGTTGTGTCAAGCACTGTCAAACTGCTGTTCTTTTGGCAAGTTTTTAATATGCTGGCATCAGTGAGGTATCCTATAATGTCATAGTTTACTATTTATCTGTGGTGGCGAATAATGTTGCTTATGATTTCGATTAGTACTTTAAAACAAATCTACTGAATATGAAACATTGCTATGTGTTTAACTCCCAAAACTTAAAAGTCCATAACTTTCTTCCCGTAAATCACTGTTGGCATTGTATGTCAATTGCTGTGCTATTTGTTCCCACACAACACAATTCAACTCCAGATACCATTCAACATAATTAACTCCATAACACACAATCTCACTTTACATAATTACACTACAGTTAATACCATTTAATTACTATCCACAAATTCCACAGCACTCCATGCCACATATTTCCACTACACAACTCCGGACCACACCACACCACACCACACCACATCATCCCACAACACACAAATTCACAACAAACAATTCCCACTACCCCCCTCATCTCGCAATACCCCTGCCCCTTTCACTGCCACTCTCATTCCTCCCTCACACTTGTGTATCCTCGCTATACTGCCTACTAATGCATGCTACCTTTCTGTACCTCCTCATGCTGTGCACTGGGCCAACTCTTGCCCCCCGGTGCCCCTCCGACTCATCCCTCTCGCTCTCTCATGCACTCTTCCTGCCTCTCTTATATTGGTTCTCTTCAGGTGTTCGAGCACAGTTTCTTTACTGTACCTTTTCAAAATTTCCATCCCTCAAACCTGTGATCTCCTCCTCTTCTTGGGGTGTCTCCAGCATACAAAGGTGCACACTATATATCCGTCTTGGGGCTGCTCTCCCATGCTTTCTTTCTTTTTTTCTCTCACACTCTGTCTCTCCTCTATCTGGAGTTCATTCATGATTTTGTGCACAAACAATCTATCCCTCTCTATTTTCCTTTCTCTCTATTCTGTGCAGCCCTGGCCCCTATCTGTTCACCATTCCACATAGTTCCACTACACAAATACACTACACACCACACAATTCCAATTTAACCCACATAATTGCACTCTAAACCAAAACACATGGGTAAAAGACATTGCCATTTACAACCCAAATAGCTCTAACACTCGCAAATGCGAGACCAATTGCATTGCAAATGCTTGTTACTAGAATGAACTGAGCCTCATTCCCAGCACCAGAAAGAGAGCTTTTATCAGCTGCTCAAGCTGCCTGTCCCAAGGAAGCTGTCTGTCAGAGCAGAGGGAGGTAATGAGTGGTTTATCAACTTTTTGGGGTTTCTGTGTGGATATTAGAATACAGCACATTGTTGTCATATTGGAAACAGACAGCATCATAAGGGGCCCTGTGCCATTAAATGTCAGACAGGATTTCTCAGTCCTAGAGCACAAGGCCTTCTCTCCTGAAAAAGTGTAGAAGCTAACACCTGCCGGTCATAAAACACAGTTGAATAAATAAGATAGGCTTTACCCAGGCACAAGCTACAAATAAACATTGTGGCAACTAGTTTTTAAGTTAGTACAAAATGGCATAAAGCACGTGCATTAAAGACTACTAATTTTGAAAATTTGAAATATAGCTTCATTATTTTGGATAAAAGATAAAAGATAAAATTCAGGACTTTCTTTCTTGTTGCTTTCCTAAGAAGCACATCTGTGTATCTGATGGTAAATAATTACTACGTTCTAAAGGGTGGAACAAACTTTCTATGTTTCAGTAAAGCTTCTGTGATTAGTTTTAAAATAAGATTTGTAAGTGTTATAAATATATGTATTTAAAGACAAAAGGAAAGGAATGAGGCTTGCTTTTCATATGTGGAAAGAAGAAAAGGATTAGTGATCATTATTCAAAAAATGACTACATGAAAACAATTATTGAAAGTCATTGCACTAAAATCGTTTTTGCCCTATTATGATTTTTATAATGTCTAATACCACTATTGTGAAAACACAATAATATTTAGCACTGAAGAAAATTACCCTGTGCAAAGTGTGCATTAAGATTTCAATGTCTAAATGGTTGAATATATTGTGCATCAAAGTTAAAAAGCTGAGTATTAGTTTCTCCAGCTATGACAATATTACTGTATCTTAGTGACAAACTTAAAATATGATTTCTAGTATGGGTATGGCCTAATGGCTGCAGTCTCAAATACAATTAAAAGTTATACAAAAAGAGTAGCTCTAGAGACATGTGAATTACATTGCACACCTTAATGCACAATAGTTCTGGGCGCATTATGGCATTCTGAAAACTAAAATTTTGAGCTAGTTCTTTAGGTGCTAGAACGCACAGTGCACAAGAATAAAAAAAAATAAAGAGCAACAGTTACATCCTACCTTTAAAATATCAGCACACAGGCACAGAGCAGGGATGCCTTTAGTCTTGCTTCTAGAAAAGTTACTTTAAATTGGAATGGCCACATGGGAATAACTATGCTCAGACGACGGACAATAGGTTTAAGTTCAGAGGCCAAATTCTATATTAAGCAAACTAGCACAGCTGAAAGCAAAATACCCACACAGGAGGGTTTCTTTCTTACAGACTTGCTCTGGCACTTTGACCTTGGAAGATATTCCGAAGGAGAGGGCCAGAGCATAGAGAGAGAGATAGAGAGAGGCTTTGCTTATTATTTTTGGAAAAAGACCGAGCAGTTTCCATGAAGCCATAAGAGTGAAGGAGGGGCAGCAGTGTCTGTGGGCCATGTGCAGCCCCTAGCAGCTCATCCATCCATACAGAAATAATGTTTTTCAACTTCAGGTTGCTGTGCCAGGACTAGATAAGAGGCAATTGAATTAAGTTTGCATTAATGCATCATCATGTTAGACAGTACAATAGCTAAAGGAATTGGTAGTTGGTCATTGAAATTAATGTTTTCTAATATCGGACATGGCATTCTTGGTATGGATTCTCCTAGCTATTTACCTCCTACAAGTCTGTTTGTGCCCAGCTGCCAATGGGGGTAAATATTGTTGACAGGAGGTCACCTGCTGTAGTGATTGAGCCATTTATTTTTATGGTTAATTGGCTCGAATATGACCATTGCCCACTACCATCTCAGTATATTAAGCTCTAATATAGAGCTATGCAAGCCCGCATAATATTGATTAGCTGTAAAATAGGACTCAATAATGTTCTTTTCGTGCCTGACTGTATCTTGCTTAAAGGCAGGGCTTACCTATTGGCTTTGGAATACTCTAATGCCATCTTGCATACTAATTCGGGTGTTAGTGGGAATAGTGGCCTATGCTTGAGCGACTCCATTTTCTAAGCTGTCGCCATCTTCTAAGCTTTTCTGGGTGAGGAGTCATGTTTTACTTAGCACTTGTTTTTCGCACTTCGTATACTAGCAGGAACCGGTTCTCGTCGGAGGAAGGGGCTCACTCGGCCTCGAAGTCAAAACAGATGCCTAGCTAGCTGAAGCTGTGACCTTGGCGCGGAGTGGTACGAAATCTGATGGGAACAGGGGGTGAGGCTTGCTAGAAGCTTCGACCAACATTTTCACTTCTACTTAAGGGGGTGTTTGGGTCTCGACCACTGGTAGTTAATCACAGTACAGACGTGTAGCTGTGGCGGTGGAGCAGAGTATCCTGATTTGGCTGGAGAAACGGACTCCCGTCTGGCGAAGTGGAAGCGGGATGTGTAGAAACTTGGTGAGGTGTTCCACTAACTCTTATTTACTAACTGTTCTTATCTAACTATTGTCTCCTATTTTCAGGTTATATGCTGATTTACATATGAGCTCTACATATGTGTATTCTCATTGCATTAGCAATTGCTTAGGGATTGATGTGAAGAAGGCCTATCGTGACATAGTAGTGATTTCTTTCTTTCGTCCTTCTATCATTGTGTAATAAAGAAACCTCAGAATAAATACCATTATTCGCCTGTATTCCTTGGGATGGGAGGTCGGGGACTTTCTTGTCCAAGTGCTGTAGCATCGGAAGGATGGTAAGTTTCCCTTCCTGCAGGTAGTTATTGAAGGTTGGGCTCCGTTCTTATCCAGGGAAACCAAAACCAATAAGTAATCCACCCGAGGCATTGTTAGGAGGAGTGCGTGTTGTTTTAGCTCCACCAGGGTGGGCTTTGTTTCGCATTGTTGTTCGCATTGTTGTTACCCTGTGGCTCTTGGTATTGTGTTATGTTTTCATACCCTGGGGTACATTGTTACCTTGTGGCCCTTGGTTTCCTGTGTTGTTTTACTGAGTGACGTTGGTTTTCCCGGGTTGTTGTTTTGTCATCACTGGTATTGTTCTTGCGTTGCAGTCGCCAATAGGCGTTGTTTTTCGCAAGCTCCTCAGCATATGCCATATATCTTTAGCTATTTGTTGGTATTATTCCTTTCTTAGGTAAGTATTGTAAAGTGTTGTATCTTTTTGGGTCCTGAGAAAGGATAAGGTAAGTATGCCCTGGTGATTGACAGAATTATCAGGTCATTACACCTGCTTAGGTTACCTACTGTCGAAAGGGGGGAGCTCCTGGGCAAATTAAGGGTAAGCAAAATTAAGTAACACACTGTATTTTTTTGTCTCTGTCTCTTTCTGTCTTTCCTTCTTTCTTTTTTCTCCCCCTCCGTCTAAGCTGTCTAGGAACGGCCATGAGACAATTGGTTGGGCTCACTTTAGTCATTTATTTCACAGGATGCTCTGAATAGGTTCTTGAATAAATAGACACAAAGCACATCACCAGTGCATGTCTAATTGGCTATTTAGTAATACTGTTTGAACAAATTGTTAGAATTAACAAAATGAATAAATAAATATGCCATGTTACTGCCCATCCTGTCTGTAAACTGATGAAATTGGAACTGGATAAGGATGAAAGGATGGGTAGAATAGACTAATACTCCCTTATTTGACCGTTAAGGGGAACTATATGTTGGTGGTTTTTGTTTCAAATTCCCAGGTGGCAACACCATTTAATATCTATGTGGTCCCGCTGACAAGGGTGGTGAAATCATTTGGACTGGAGGTGCTGTCTTATGCGGACGACACGCAGATCATGGTCTCCATTACACAAAAGATCAGGGACTCCGCGCAAAACTTTAAAGACTGTATGACAGTTGTTTCATCATGGATGGTTCAAAATGACCTTAAACTAAATGGTGAGAAGATGGAAGTCCTGATTTTTTGGGACAACTCTGACATCTGGTCGAGCGAGTGGTGGCCCGATTCCCTGGGAACATGTCCCACTCCTGTCTCCCCTGGGAAAAATCTTGGAGTGGTGATTGATGACTGCCTTTCCATGTCTCGCCAGGTCTCCAGAACAGTGGCCACTTGTTTTGGACTTATTCGAGTCATAATAAAAATTTCCCAGTTTTTGTCACTTGAAGCTCGTAAAAAGGTGGTTGTAGCCTTAATATTGGCCAGGCTGGACTACTGCAATGCCCCTTATCTGGGAATTAACAAGGGTCAGCTGTGCCGCCTTTAGCTGGTACAAAATGCCGCGGCCAGGCTGGTGCTGAATCTTCCCAAGCGTCACTCGGCCTCATCTGCTCTCTGTTCGATGCACTGGCTCCCGGTGGACCATAGAGTCTTGTTTAAGACCCTATGCCTCACCCACAATGCATACTATGGGCATGGCCCAGTGGGCATAAAGAATATTTTCCATAGGTACGCTCCTTCTAGGAACCACAGGTCAGCTAATAAAATTCTGCGTGTGGTTCCCAGATTTAAAAAGATGAGATGGGGTGGAAGAGCCTTTTCACAGGCTGCTGCCAAGGCATGGAACTATCTCCCTGTTTCCCTCTCGGGTCAACAAGCTCACTCAATCTTCCCTAAGACCCTCAAGACCTGGTTGATCCGGTAGTTAATCACAGTACAGACGTGTAGCTGTGGCGGTGACGGGTGACGGGTTTGAGTATGCAATGCTGGTTGTGCTTGTAGGCTTGTCTGTACACAGCGCCTTGATGCCCTTGGGCTTAGTCTGCGCTATACAAATTCCTATTCATTCATTCATTATTGTTTATGTTATTACAGCACAATATAAGTCTCAGAGGCATCACGAGTCCCTCATTAGTTAGTCTATGTAATCCAGCTGACAGCCCTTGCTAGAGCTGGTGATTAGGTTTCTCCCCTGAATATGATATTACATGGCCCAGATCGTGAACATTATGATGTGTATGGTTCACAATGCTAGGAAAGATGCCCATATGCCCTTAGCACACATTCTTAAGAACAAAATGTTCTTTTGCTTGTTTTCATGTCTGCCACAAACAAGTTTTGCTGGAAAATGTATGTACCTACTAGGTTATGTTTAATTTATCACTTATTCAGTAATATGGATCTCTGTTACATTCACAGTTTTAGAGTTTCCTGCTACAACTATAATATGAGAGCACGGTCATAAAGGGTAAAACATGGTTGTTCTTTTGCAAGGAAAATTATTTTAGAGGTGTCTGCAGTTTTGCACAATAGTGAAGGTTCACAAAGTAAGTAGAAGCTGTACTGTGATTTCTATGACTTATTAAGTACAAGTTTCTTAAAAAGGATAGTTGTTTTCAAATTCCTTTTCTTTCAGGTTCTTCAAAAGAATAATATAGGGGCATTTCTGAAATAGAATATCCTCTTTTGATTATTTGCATGTTGTGTCTAAAGATTTCTGTTCTGTTCACAAACAGATATCTGCTACCCTACAACCATTGCCAGAGAGACCCAGACATCAGATACAGCCTGGGGATTCAGTGCTAGTCCAGCTTGGAGCCGAGGTAAAGGGAACCAGCACAGGTGTTGCTGGCAACTAGTAGCGCAGTGAAGGTGGAAGGCCGGAAGCACCGGGTCCATGAAAGTCATGTGAAACCTGTACCCCTACCACTGTCGGATAATTCTTGGGTAAAAGACGGGGTCACAAATCAGGACGGAGAGCTGATCCTTCGCTTTGTTCCTGTTTTTGATGCCTAGCTAAGAGAGGCACAGACCGATAACAAGAAGCAAGGAGGTTTTGCATGAGGGGACACTCTCTGAAACAAGGGTTGCTTCAGATACTCCAGTTTATGTGCATCAGGCCTCTGAGATCCGGTCCCCAAGTCAAAGCAAGTCTGCACCTGTGTTTGTTGGTAAGGTGGTGCCTGGGCACACTAGGTACAATCTGTGGCCCTGACGAAAGAGCAGTGCGCCAGCATAGCAACACAGGAGTCAGGAAAGGACTAGAGTTTAGGGTACAGGTGCTGTGCCTTTGGTGCCTGTTAGATTAGAGTGAAGAATACTGGTGCACTGCCTGAGACACTGGACAGGATTGTTGAAGGAATTTGCCCTGGAGGGTGATTACCCTATCCTGAAAGAAAGACTTTTCCCTTAGCCTGGCTGTGATTGTTTTTCTGGGTTTCAAGTTGTGCAGCTCCATTGTGGGAGAAGTGAACACTTGATGAACGATAAGAGCCTGCCTGTGAGGCTCAGACGGGCACAGGGAGAAGACTCCCCTCTGTCTGGTTGTAGAGTGGATTCAACTCCTTTTTTTGTTAGCAATGTACCCCTTTGGTCGTCCCATTTTTGAGGAGGAGCAGTCCTTTGCGGTTCCTGGTCCTAATTCCCATTCCCCCGTTTGGTCCTCCTGGTCCCCCAAAACAAAGATTGTATTTATAACAATTATTGTATTTGTTTTAATATTCGTATTTGGAATACTGTTTTTCTGCAAGAAAAATATCTTGTGCACACTTTGATAAGTACTACTCCATCCCCCACCCGAACATATTATTGGTACTCTAGCTCTCATAAAGAAGAAGATTGGAAGGTCTATCAAGATAATGTTTTTTATTTAGACATTGCTTTTGGCTATTTCTAAACTGCATAAAATAGCCACTGAAATCCACCAGGACTCAGGGACATGGAATTAGACTGGATGTCTATGGACACTGTTTTCTGTCTGGGGCTGGAAGTTATTATCAGCCCTATGTAGAATTGTTGCGATCCTTTTTTCCCTCTGTCTCTGTATACAATGTGGCCCAATGCTCTGTTCCCTATGTATTTCTACTTGTACCTCATGTATACTGACTAAACAAAATGCCAAGAATGTAAATGCCTGACTAGTAACAGACCAAGAAACAAGAGACCTTAATATAGGTGATAACTTTCATGTTTCTTCTACTGAATAGCGATATCTTCAGCTAATGCTAAAAGGGCTATCTGTGGAAATTGCAGATAATTGCCTTATCATGAGCTGAAGCCATTTTAGTTGTGGCACCTGTTTTGTTAGCCATGGAATTCTGCCGTCTGTATGGTTGCCTGCCTTTCTATTCTGCTTGAGTCATCAACTGAAGTTAACTCCTTCAGTACTGAGCCAGAGCACTGTGTAAGTTCAGAAAGGCTGTAGTTGCTAGAATTCACCTGTTTTAGAATGCAACTGTCAGGCGATTTCAACTGATGTAAGCAGTTCTATCTCCCCTCTCACTCTGCTGACAAAGTGGTTTCTACCTGACCATGTTAGTCGATAGCTATTCCTGTGAATGCTTCTACCTTCTATTTGAGTCTCCATGCTTACTGTGCAACAAACCGGGTATAAAAGACCCTTGGTTTCTGTATTCCTGGTACTACCTCATACAGTGCCTGAGGGTGTTATATTGATGTAGTCCCACTCATGAGTGATTAATAAACTTGTTATTTGATATTCCAGCTTCAGTGCCAATCTCTATTTTTTTGGATAAAGGACCAGTGGATATGATAAGGGTGAAGCCCAGCACCGGTGGGCCCCTAAAAAGTCTCATTTCCAGAGGTAGGCCACACAAATCTCATCCAATTCTGAGAGAACATGGTTCACCAGGTGCTGTAAAGAAGCAGCATAATCTTTAAACCCAAATGGCATTACCATAAACTGATAAAATCCTTCTGGTGATCCCTGAGCCCCATGCATTTCAACATCTACATGGCCCTGCTCGCAGCCATCATCAGGAACCACAGACTCACTATCGTCTCCTAGGCCGACAACACCCAACTGATTCTCTCCCTCACTAATGAGCCAAAAACAACTTTCATGATGGGATGAAGGCTGTCGCCGCCTGGAGGAAAAACAGCTGCCTCAAGCTCAACTCAGAGAAGACTCCTCTTGGGGTCCACCCCCTCTGCCTGGGACGACTCCTGGTCGCCCGCAGAACTTTGAACCTCCCTCACACCCACAGATAATGTGCGGAACATCAGCATCATCTTGGACTCCTCGTTCACCATGAGCCAACAGATCAACGCCATCTCATCATACTGTTTCCCCATGCTACGCCTGCTCCGAAAGATTTTCAAATGGATTCCAACTGAGTCCAGAAAGATGGTCACCCACGCACTTGCACGTTTGCTTGCACCACTTACAGCTCTTGAGGCACAGCCGGGAGCAGGGCACTGACAGCCCATTTTAAAACTATTGGGATTAAAATTGTATTGTTTTCTTTTACTTTGCGCCGCATTTCGAACCTTCTCCTACTCAGCAGAGTGCTTGCTGACGTAGGCTCAATCTTCCCTACTGAAACGACGGGATTGGCCGGTCGCTAGGCCACGCCCACCTCCGTAGCCACGCCCCCTCCGGACCCCTCTTCCCTCTGCTATAAAGCATGTGTCCCCACCGGAAGCGCAGCGGACGAGCGCAGCGGGCGCGACGATTGCGCGCCGAAGGCGCGCTTAAGGCAAGCCCGTCTGCGCCCATCCGCGGCCGACCGGGGCTAGGGGCACGCCACTCTGCCCAGCTGACTAGATACACTCCATCACAGCTTTGCTCCTACTGGACCCCTGGTACCATTCCTCTCACTGTATCCAATCGTGTGACTTCTCTTGGCCTGTTTATTCCGCCTCTTCGCACCCCCTCGGAAATCGTTACCCAGTTGATACTTTCGCTTCCCACCCTACCCCTCACCCCACCCCTTCCCTTCAATCCTCAAATACCAGTACTTAACATCTCGGCTGCCCTACTCAACACCCGGTCAGCTGTAAAACATCAGTACGAGCTATTCGACTACATTGACACGCATGAACCTGATCTCTTGTTTTTAACCGAGACCTGGTTCAGAGCGGACTCCCTGCCCAATGTCCTAGCTGCATTGCCCCCCTCACATTCTGCCATTCGAGCAGATCGGCCTGAGGGCAAGTTGGGCGGAGGAGTAGCCTTGATAGCTCGTGCTGACCTGCACTTTCAGACCCTTCCCTTTCCTATAATCCCTGAAGTTGACTACTTGGTAGCACGCTCGACTTCTTACCAAACCCCTTTGACCTGCGTCCTTGTTTACCGCCCTCCTCAAACCACCTCATCCTTTATTTCTAATTTTCAAGATCTCCTGGCGACACTGGTGATAAATAATTCATCAGTCTTAGTCCTAGGGGACTTTAATTACTGGCCCAACGATCCCGCCGAAACCTCTTACTCCAAAGATTTTACTGACCTTATGACTAGCCTTAACTTTGTACCTCACATTCATAGCCCCACTCATACTCATGGTCATGCACTGGACCAAATCTGGGCCCTAAATGTCCCCACAACGCCCCCCACCATTTCCCCCTGCCTCTGGTCGGACCACTCCCTCATTTCCTTTTCCCTTGCACTATCCCCTGAGGCTAAGCCCCTGCTCCCCAAGAACACTTGGATTAGGAAATGGGGCAAAGCAGACATGCCGTCTCTCTGCTCGTCCTTGTCCGAGTCCAGCCCTGACCTTTCAGGCCTTGCAGCCTCAGCCCAATTGGAATCCATCAATAATTGGCTGATTAAATCGGGCGACGATTTCGCTCCCCTGAGGCGGATTACGGTCAAGCGAGCCCATGCAGCAAATAGGTGGTTCCACTCTGACCTTAAGGTGAAAAAACTAGCGGCACGAAGAGCTGAGAGAGCTTGGAGGAGAGCCTACAGCCCCTCACTGAAAGCCGCATACCACTCTGCCTTACAGATTTACAAAAAAGGCATTCTTGAGGCTAAAACAGAATACTACTCAGGAAGGATTTTAGCGGCAGAGTCCCAATCCAAAGAGATTTTTGCTACCGTCCATGAACTGGCAGCATCCAACAGAGTCACGACAACAGTCCCTCCCTCTCAACATCTCTGCGATTCGCTGAACGAATTTTTCATTGAGGTCGCACAGATAAAAATCAATATACCACCTCCTTCTCTAACCTTTGTTAACCCATCCCCTCCCCCTTCTATTTCCAAACTGGCTAGCATTCCACTGCTGACCAAGGACTCCCTCCTTCCCCTCCTTCGACGGGTGAAGTCGGGTTCCCCTTTGGATTTTGGTCCCGCCCATGTTTTAAGAGAGATCTTCTCGGCCTGTCCCACCCCTCCTCTTACGTTCCTTAATGACTCACTAAGCAATGGTGTGGTTCCTCCCTCCCACAAATCAGCAGTCATTATCCCGATTTAAAAAAAAAATGGCGCTGATCCCCTGTCCCCTGCCAATTACCGCCCCATTTCCCTCCTACCCTATTTGGGAAAGGTCTTAGAAACCCACGTCACGAGTACCCTGAGCACTTATGTGGAGGCAAATCAGTGCCTCTCCCCTTGCCAGGCGGGCTTCCGACCTCTGCACTCCACAGAGAAGGTGGTGATCTCAGTGATGGACAGACTCCGCGAGGGTATTGACATCAACCTCCCGCAAGCCCTTGTTCTTTTGGACCTGTCCGCCGCTTTTGACACGGTGGATCACTCCATCCTTCTCACTCGTGTCAAGGCGGCGGGCATAGAGGGCTCTGCCCTCTCCTGGCTTAATTCCTTCCTGTGTGACAGGGCACAGGCTGTTCATCTCACTGGTTTTACTGCCTCCTCACGAAAGGTGGAGTGTGGCGTCCCTCAGGGTTCCTCCTTATCCCCCCTTTTGTTTAATTTATATATCTACCCCCTTATCTCTTCACTACAGCAGCTTGAGGTCACGGTGTTTAATTACGCCGATGACCTCCAGCTTATCTTTAATCTCTCTCACTCTGCTTCCTCTGTTCAAAACTTTCATACCGTCATGTTATTCATCCAAGATTGGATGAACAGCAACCACCTCAAACTCAACCCTGACAAGACAGAGTTGGTCTTGACAGGAGGTGGTTGCAGTCCCTGGTCCCCTTCGTTCTGGCCCCCTTCACTTGGTGTCCCCCCCCTCCCGGTCCCTAAAGTTAAAACCCTTGGTATCTTTCTCAATCCCCAATTATCTGTAAACCCCCAGGTGAGCTCAGTGGTCTCCTCCTGCATCTTTTCCCTCCGGATAATTAGAAAGATATCCCGCTTCTTTTCCCTTCCGGCACTGAAAATAATTGTGATGGCAATGGTGCTCTCGCGCCTCGATTATGGGAACATAATCTACAACGGCGCACCGGCCTATGCCATACACCGATTGCAGCTAGTGCAAAATCAGGCTGCCCGCCTGATCCATGGGCTGCCCAAATACCATCGAGCAACCCCACTGCTGAAATCATTGCACTGGCTACCTGTGAGGGAGCGGGCCTTATTTAAACTAGGTTGCCTCACCTTCCAGGCTAGAATGGGCACTGCCCCCGAGTTTATGTGCTCGGCCATCAAATCCTACCTTCCGGGCAGAGAACTCCGCTCTACCCACATGGCACTCCTGGCCACCCCTCGCTTTAAGAAAAAGAAAGCAGGCGGGGTGAAATTTGCGGTCCTCGCACCTGTCTTCTGGAACTCCCTCCCTATGACCCTTAGATCCGCAACCTCCTATTTGGAGTTCCGGAAGAATCTCAAAACCTTCCTCTTTTCCAGAGCTTTTGATGCCTAATCTGTCCCTGTTGTTGCTGTTGCTGGTAATAGCTCCTTCAGCGCCATGAAACCGCTGGGTATAAGTGCGCTAAACAAATGCTTTTAAATTCAAATTCAAATACTCATCAGCAGTAGAATGGACTACAGCAATGCACTCTACACTGGCATCACCCAGAAACTCCTCAAGAAACTGCAGAACATCCAGACCGCCTCCGCCAGACTCATCCTCAACATCCCCCATCACAACCACATCACCAGCCACCTAAGGAGACCTCCTCTGGCTCCCAGACAACAAATTTATCACATTCAAGCTCCTCACACACGCCTACAAAGCCCTACATAACGTGGGACCAGCATACCTCAACCACCCCCTCACACTCCACATACCCACAGGAGACCTCCGCAGTGCCAAATGGCCCTGGCTATCATCCCACGTATCTACAACACCACAGCCGGGGGAAGATCCGTCTCCTACCTCGCAGCGAAGACCTGGAACACCCTGCTTCTCCACCTCAGGCAATCACTGTCCCTGCCTCAATTCAGGAAGGACCTCAAGACCTGGCTCTTCAACTGAACCATAGCGCCTCCATGGATCGGCAGCTCCTCCCCACCCCCAGAGCCTTGGGACCCTTAAGGGTGAGTAGTCGCGATTTACAAGTCTCTCATTAAATGATTGGTGTACAGAATGCAATATTCGCCTTGGCACTAGGTGTCATGTGCCTGAGTTAGATCTGGTAGGAAATAGTGCAATTTTTCGGTCTCGCCTAGCGTCGCTGTGCACATGCGCAGCTCGCTCGGCGAGATTTATTGCTGATGAGTAGTTGTTGGAAAGGGCTTGAAGCCCCGCCCCTTATTTCCATTGGCTTGCGTCACCGTTTATGTTAAACGGTGCGCTGCCATTGGAAATAATGGAAAGGGGCGACCGAATCGGTCCCCCCGAACTTATGGCCGAGTGCCTCGATCCCCCCGGGAAGCCATTTTTGGGCGGGAGGCGCGTCTCGGCTGGTATGCCCGAAGCGGCGTAGCTGGGGCGCGCTCGTTCCCGCCCTAGAGTGGGCTGGCCTAGACACTGACGCAGCCAGCCACGCCCTCAGGGGCAGGCAGGGGCGGGTATACGCCCGCCCTGAAGACGGATAAGAAGGGACGCAAGACCAGAAGACATCCTCTTGTTCTTGTGCTCTGAAGCTGCACCTCCTCGCTGCACGTGAGCTCGGGACAGAACGAAGAGCCAATTTTGAGCGTTTTAATCTCTCTCTTTGTCTTTTAGATACTTCGTCGAAAGGATGCCCAAGAAAGGAGCAAAGGGAATGTCGACTGACCAGTTGGTTCGGGCACTCATGAGGGACATGTCCGAAATTAAGAAGCGGTTGGCGGAGCGAGACGGCGAGGAGGGATCGGGGCGTCCACCGGCCGGAGGGAAGCCAAAGAGGCCGAGAAGGGGGCCGGTCGGGGGAGACGTCCCGGTTCCCTGTTCTCCGCTCGAGGCGCCAGCCCCGGTACCGGCCCCGGTACCGGATGAGGGGAATCCGATTCCCGTGATAGTCACCCCGATGTCTGCCGAAGATATGCCTCCCGAATTGGCGGCACAGTTAGCAGCATGGTTGGGGGACAGTAATGGGGGCGCCATGGCTACCGAAGCGCAGGCACTCATAAAACAGTTGCGCGAGAAACGTGATGCAGCCAAGGTGCCCGCGCCGGATGCGGCGATTGACAAGCCACGAGGGACGGAAGCAGCGTCCGGTGCAGGTAAGCGGCCATTGCCGATTGCAAGGGATGAGTCAACACCCTCTCGTAGAGAAAGATTGGGACAACACGTTCCTTTGCCAATAAAGGAAAAGATTTGGGCGGGGGAATACGTTAACATTTTTTCCCTGCTCGTTGATCACTATGAGGTCGAAACTGTTAAGGGTCAAAAGGATCTGATGCATCCGAGTGTTTGGCGCGCAAAAATGGCCGCCTTTAAAGTGAATGAAAATATTGGTAACTGGGGGAATGCTTGGGGAATTTTCACGGCAATTTTGGGGGAACGTAGGCCTGATTTGCTCCCTGAATTTCCAGTATATCAGTCACGAATTATGGGGTACTCGACATCACACCAAGGTAACCAATGGTTCTGTTATGATAACCTTTTCAGGAAAGCGATGGAGCATAACAAAAGTTTAACCTGGGACTGTTACGATTCTTTAACATGGAATAAGATGAAAGAGTCGGGAATGTTGAAAGTGCCATTGGTGGGGAGTGCTGTTAGTGAGTCCTCCCGCCAAAATGGGGGGACACCCTTTCGGTCGGGTACGGGTACAGACGATTACCCGAGACCCGCCGGCAATACAGGGAAGAGGGGGTTCTGTTTCAATTTCAACAGAAGCAAATGTACTAGGCCCCCGGGATCTTGTAAGTTCAAACACGAATGTAGTGGTTGTGGGGCACCCCATCCTGAGTCCTCGTGCAGAGCCAAATCGGGTGAAAATGGGAGTAGAGGAGGCGCTAAACAGGTCTAATATAGTCCGAGGGGCGCCTTTACCAACCCCGATTGATACCCTGGCGATGATTCCCTGGCTCAGCGAATACCCAGATCGTACTTCTGCTGGGGTGCTACGAAACGGTTTTTCATATGGTTTCCGCATCCCGGTGGGTAACTTTCAGGGTGTCGGGACGTGCAAAAATCAACTTTCCGTCTTGCAGCATACTACTGTAGTACAGGATAAGATCCGGAAAGAGGTTACCCGAGGTCGGGTTGCCGGCCCGTTTCCTGTCCCCCCGGTACCGAACTTTGTTTGTTCCCCTTTAGGGGTGGTCCCCAAGAAGGACCCGGGTGAGTTTCGATTGATTCACAATTTATCAGCCCCTCATGGCCTTTCTGTAAACGATGCAATTAATCCAGAAATGTGTTCGGTGCGGTACGCATCATTCGATGAGGCCGTAGCCATTTTGAATCGCCTGGGGCCCGGGACGCTGATGGCGAAATCAGATATCGAGTCAGCGTTCCGTTTGCTCCCGGTATATCCGGATGACCAACGTTTGTTGGGATTCATGTTTCAAGGTTTGTATTACATGGACAGGTGTATGCCAATGGGGTGCTCGATATCTTGTGCTTATTTCGAGAAATTCAGTAGTTTTCTGCAATGGGTTTACACGAAGAAAACAGGTTTTCGGAATGTGATGCATTACCTCGATGACTTTCTGTTCCTTGGGGCCGCTGGGGATGATGAATGTGCCCGGGCCTTGACTGAATTTTGTGTTTTGATGAATCAATTTGGCGTGCCGTTGGCACCAGGTAAAACTGTGGGTCCCACGACTTGCCTCGAGTTCCCCGGGATCGAGTTGGACTCTAGTGAGGGTTGTTTTCGTTTACCAGCTTCCAAAGTATCGAAATTCAAGACAGCCCTGCAAATGTGTATCACTGCATCTAAAGTTACGCTGCATCAATTGCAGCAATTGGTGGGGAAGTTGAATTTTGCCTTAAGGGTGATCCCGATGGCCCGCCCCTTCTCCCGTTCGATTGCTCAGGCGATGGTCGGCCTAAAGGAGGGTCACCATCGCACGAGGTTATCGGCCGAGGTCCGCCAAGACATGCGTATTTGGTTAGCATTTTTGGCGGATTTCAATGGTCGAGTCGTCTGGAACAAACCGGCCTTGTCCTCTGAAGAGCTTGGTCTATGGACGGATTCAGCGGGAAGCATGGGTTTCGGCGCCATCTTCGGCACAAAATGGTCGGCACAAAAGTGGCCAACATGGTGGCACGATGAGGGGCTGACGAGTAATATTGCTTTCCTTGAGCTGTTTCCCATTTTGGTGGCCCTCAGATCCTGGCCCGATGGATTCAAAAATCATTCTGTCATATTTTGGTCTGACAATATGACCGTTGTAGAATGCATTAATAGTCAGGCAGCACGTTGTAAAATGATTTTGAGGCTGCTTAAAGAAATTGTCTTACTGTGTATGCAACTGAACGTGGTATTCAGAGCAAAACATGTCCCGGGGGTGATGAATCAGGCTGCTGATGCACTGTCTCGTTTTCAAATGCAGGCTTTCTCGGGTTTCCTTCCCTCAGCGGACCCCGAGCCAGCACCCTTTCCCGAAGCTCTCTGGTCTCTCGGTGCCCCGAACTTCGTTACCTCGTGGGAGAGAGTCTAGCACCAAGGACGAGGAAGGCATACGAAGGGGCGTTTCGGGCTTATTTGGCCTTTTTGGGGACTGAGAGAGGGGGACTTTGGGGGCATGAGGATTGGGTAGTACATTTTCTGATGCCAGGGCTCATAATATTAAGGACCCGACAGCGTCTTTTGCTGTACAGAAAGCGCTGCGTGGGTGGCAACGCCTTGAGGGTCGCAGAGTAGACGAGAGGCGCCCGATAGGTCTGGATAGGTTGTCCCAGTTGCTGGCCACACTCCCCGACATATGCTCGTCTCGGTTCGAGGCCTGTTTGTTCCGAGCCGCTTTTACGCTTGCATTTCACGGGGCTATGAGGATAAGTGAGCTGGTGGCAAAGAGCAAGCGGGATGTGGCGGGGGGTTTGTGCCGGGAACACGTTCAGATCAGGGGTGAGACTATGACGGTATCCTTTGTCAAGTCAAAAACCGATCAAAGCGGGGTGGGAGACTGCATAGTCATTCGCAGGATTCCAGGGTCCTCCATGTGTCCGGTGAGGTGTTTAGAGGATTACCTAGCACAAAGGGTGGCATCATGGGGGGGGACAATGTTGAGACACGCGGACGCCACCCCACTGACAAAGTTTCAGTTTCAGCGGGTGCTCGCGATGTCAATTACCGCAGCAGGCTTGGACCCGGGTGAGTTTGGGACCCATTCCTTTCGGATAGGGGCTGCCACTGAAGCTGCAGCCAGGGGTCTTAATGTGGAACAAGTAAAACGAGTGGGGCGTTGGTCCTCCAATTGTTATAAGAGGTATGTGCGGTTGCACATGTTGTGAAGCTGTAACAATGTACTCACGCTTCTTGTCTTTTGTTTGGCTTTCAGTTACGCAAGCCTTCGAGGCGGGGCGGACTATGCAGTCGACCCAACACCGGGCCAGCGGTCAGACATCACCGGCTGTGAGAAAGGAGGTGTGGGTCGTGGGCCACTCATACGTGAGGCGTGCCGCAGACGTATTCAAAGCAGGTGACATGATTCACGTGGCTGGGGAATACGGGTACAGGATGTCCTTCTACGGAAGGGGCGGTCTCTGTATTGACCATTTTCAAGCTTACGTTGAGGGTTTGTTAGGGCGGATGAGGTCACCGCCGTCTATAGTCATAGTACATTTAGGGGGCAATGATTTGGTCACCACCGGTAGACGACTTCTCCTGGAGGCAATGCTTTCCACCGTAAGTTGGTTGGCGAGGAAAGTTCCGGGGTGCATAATTGCGTGGTCTCATATGATCCCACGAAAAGTGTGGCGGGGGGCTATTTCGATCCCTGCTTTGAACCATTCTGTTAGGAAACTTAATAACAAAATGAGTAGGTTGTTCCGTTCCAGGACATTGCATTCTATCTCGCACGGTTGTATTAATGATGACAGTATGTATATGGGGGATGGTGTGCATTTGTCTCGGGTGGGAAATGAGTTACTCATAGGAGACTTCTTAGCATGGTTAAAAACGTTGGAACATGACCTTTAGCTAGGAGTTTTTGGTGGGGGGCCCGGATAGCCGGTCAACTATCCGGGCCTGTGGCGGTAAGGTCATGATCGGTGAGCACTAATTAGTAGATCCCTATGAGTGGGCGTCACCCAACACGGATGGGAGCGCTCGGGAGAGGTGGCCATTGGCCCCTCAATGGGGAGGCGGTCCCTTCTAAGGATGGGTCGCCGGAAGTAAAGGAAAGGCGGTCAAGGCCCCTTCCTTTGTAGGAGGGGTTACAGCCCCCTCCTGGGGAATTTCCCGGGGCCAGTGACATCTGCGACGGCAGATGCGGTAAGTTGTGTGGGGCTGGGATAAGGGCCACGATACCTTCTAGATACCTCACACGAGTATTCGAACGACCTTTAACTGGCGTCGAGTTTAGGTGCCCCCGTCAAGTCAAGGGAAATTGGTAGTAGTTGCACTTGAGGTACGCCTCCGTGCTGTCGCCCATCCCAAGTGGGAGGGGTAAGTCCGGTTAGGGATCTTGACACCGGTTATGACCTTGCCGTTGGCCCTTAAACGTTAGGTTGTACAATTTCAATATGTCAAGAAATGTTTTGTAGGTTGCTAGTTCGGCTAGGAGAACCTCTGTATTAGAGAATCTGTTAAGGTTAGCCAAACATCGCAATATGGTAATGAAATTGTACATAACATGAAACGTTTAATGTTTTAATTTTGTTTTAATAAATACGGCCGGGATGGTCACTCCATCCCACATCCAAAAACTTCAAGAACTGTTTCCGGTTTCACTCCTTTTGGGGATTGTGTTGAGAGGGGGTGGCGGGTATCTCGGCTATATGGAAAGGGGCGACCGAATCGGTCCCCCCGAACTTATGGCCGAGTGCCTCGATCCCCCCGGGAAGCCATTTTTGGGCGGGAGGCGCGTCTCGGCTGGTATGCCCGAAGCGGCGTAGCTGGGGCGCGCTCGTTCCCGCCCTAGAGTGGGCTGGCCTAGACACTGACGCAGCCAGCCACGCCCTCAGGGGCAGGCAGGGGCGGGTATACGCCCGCCCTGAAGACGGATAAGAAGGGACGCAAGACCAGAAGACATCCTCTTGTTCTTGTGCTCTGAAGCTGCACCTCCTCGCTGCACGTGAGCTCGGGACAGAACGAAGAGCCAATTTTGACCCACCCACCAGCCCCTGAAGACAGCCAGTTGTGTATAATAAAGTTGATTAATTTTGTTTTGTTTTCGTTTCCAGGTTGTAGTGCCATGTGGATTGTGAGTTAATAAAGAATGTTCGTTTTGAGTATGTTGCCATTAAAGATATTCAGTTAGTGTCGAATTTTGATGTATGCTCTTTCGGTCATAGTGGCCAATGTATTCTTAGGTTAATTTGCCTGTCGTATTTATTTTGGTAGGCGGTAAGGTCATGATCGGTGAGCACTAATTAGTAGATCCCTATGAGTGGGCGTCACCCAACACGGATGGGAGCGCTCGGGAGAGGTGGCCATTGGCCCCTCAATGGGGAGGCGGTCCCTTCTAAGGATGGGTCGCCGGAAGTAAAGGAAAGGCGGTCAAGGCCCCTTCCTTTGTAGGAGGGGTTACAGCCCCCTCCTGGGGAATTTCCCGGGGCCAGTGACATCTGCGACGGCAGATGCGGTAAGTTGTGTGGGGCTGGGATAAGGGCCACGATACCTTCTAGATACCTCACACGAGTATTCGAACGACCTTTAACTGGCGTCGAGTTTAGGTGCCCCCGTCAAGTCAAGGGAAATTGGTAGTAGTTGCACTTGAGGTACGCCTCCGTGCTGTCGCCCATCCCAAGTGGGAGGGGTAAGTCCGGTTAGGGATCTTGACACCGGTTATGACCTTGCCGTTGGCCCTTAAACGTTAGGTTGTACAATTTCAATATGTCAAGAAATGTTTTGTAGGTTGCTAGTTCGGCTAGGAGAACCTCTGTATTAGAGAATCTGTTAAGGTTAGCCAAACATCGCAATATGGTAATGAAATTGTACATAACATGAAACGTTTAATGTTTTAATTTTGTTTTAATAAATACGGCCGGGATGGTCACTCCATCCCACATCCAAAAACTTCAAGAACTGTTTCCGGTTTCACTCCTTTTGGGGATTGTGTTGAGAGGGGGTGGCGGGTATCTCGGCTATATGTTTCCAGGGTACCTCCTTTTGACTTTTTTGCCCGGCCCATCCGGACTGGATCACCTGCATCAGAAGCTTCTTCACGCTGCCTTTCACGCGCCAGTTCGGCTCTCTGATTGGCCCAGACAAAAAAGGAGAAAGGGCTCCGCATGTTTATTTTTGCATTGCGATTTCACTTTAAAGTGAAAAGCACGATGCAAAAATAAACAGCAGCTGCCTGGTGAGCGCTTGTTCTTTAATCTTGCTCCACTCTAGAGAGTCCACTCTGGTCCTATGTAAAGCGCTCGGCTAACCGTTGGGGGCTTATTCGTACTATATAAAAATGAGAACTAAGTAAATAAATATACTTAAGCAAACGTCTTTTTCATGTCCACTTCCAATGTAGCTGCACTTTACTGGTCTACACACTGGGAGAGGGGGCCTTACCGTTGCAGTCCACAAAGAGTGCTTTCAAAAGGCAACTTACATCAGTCAACAATCTGCATAACCTTTTGCATAACCAAAGCTCTCAAAGATGCATCATCCCTCAAAGCAACCAGTAAAACGCTTCTACGTTCAATCAACTTTTTTAGCTGTCGGATACCATTCATGCACAAAAATATCGGAATTGAGAAAAAAACATTAAATCATAATGAACAGGACCCACCCATCAGGTTCGTTGCCCACAATCAGTGAAAACGTGCCTGCATTAAACATGACACCACCTTACTCAGGTACATTATTAACTAGCTGTGCAGCAGGCAAGCAGGTTTTAAAGTCGATCTTCTTCCACTTGTGGGCAGGCGGGGCTGACCAGCAGCCTTCCAGTAAAATAGTTTCCTCTGGGGTTAAAAAGTGTTCACTACTACTGTGAGGGAGTGGTGTGTGCCATTCAAGGCGAAGATGGACAGCATTAGATTAAAGTGCCATCCCGACTTGCTCCTGCCGTGAACAGGATAAGAAGCGGGAGTCGCTGTTCCATTTTGGAAAATACCAAACACTGATTAGCCCTCTGTTCCCTGTAATTAATGGAGGTGAACTGGATACCTAGCGAGGATACGTACCCTGGCAGTGATAAAGTGCTACTGTCCTGACCAAGAGGCACATTCACACCACCCAGAGATGGATGGTTCACAGGAAAGGGGCGTTGCTTTCTAGGTGTGTGAGATCAGCTTCGGCATGTAAATTGGACTGTTTACATTAGCTAGATGTGAGCAAAGAGCACTGTATAACTGCTTAAAATAGTAGAGGGAGGAGTTTGTGTGTGCGCCCAATCTGTCCCTTGGTGTGTGAGAGGACTATTGTGCCACAGTCTAGCTGTGAGAGTGGGTACTGAGCATGTGACAAGGTGTATCACAAGCATTGCGTCACTGATTGTGTATGAGAGTTTTGGCACTGGGTATTGCTGAGCTTGTGGGATTATGACAATAATAAAGCATGGAAAAGTGACTGACGTCTTTGCTGGTGTCACATCTGTCAAAAACTGGAAGCCCCAAAAACACTGCTGTTATTGTATTCTCAGTCCAACCTGAGCATTTTAAGAATTGTGGTGGGACGAGGGAATACTGGTTTACTTTAAGTACAGTCGCCTTGAACGTGTGTAGAACGGGCTACTTCTATGTGGTCGGCACTCATAGGGCGTCTTTCTACTGATATTAGACATTTAATAAATGTGCAAGGTTCTGGGTCACGCATCTCTCCATTATTGAACTCGGTAAATGCTAATTCTTAATGTCCACCATCACTGTTTTGATAATGTTCGCTTGCTCGTCTCATGTAATTAATTATCTCTCAGCTTTGAGGGAAGCCCTAACAATAATACTTTTCCCGTGGGCGGTTGCCTACTTCTCCTGTAAACTGTCTGGCCCGGTAAGCACAGCTTTCTGTCATCCCGCCTGCCCGCGGGTATTTTATGACACATGTCAAGCTTCAGTGCTCTCGAGCAAAGTACATGAATAACTAAATCAAAGTACTCCGTACCTCTGGCGTTCTGGATGCTTTAGATGCATTGAATGAGAGCAGTAGTTCTTCTTTATGCCTGGCCCGAGTCCGCACTAGAGGTTTTGCTATCTCGTATCTCCCAAATATTATAATGAAAGTGTGAGAGTGAGTGTCAGAATGTGTGAGTGTGAGTGTGTGTGTGTGTGTGTGTATATATTCACTGAAAAAACCATAGGTTTTAGGAATGTTATAGTTAGCAGGACATTTCACTCATACAAAACCATTGAAATTCCTCCATTATAGTTAGTTGTACTAACTGTAACTCTCGCACCCGCAATCCACTGGTGATGATGTCACATTTTTCTTTTATATACATTTTTATTCATCATCATAAAGGGCATATTTTATACAATATACATACATTTAAACATTAGCATAATTTTGAACATCATACGGAAAAACACATTGATAAACATTAGACCTAAATAATATGCTAATATGTATGGAGTGGTAAGATATATATACAATAAACAAAGTAGGAAACCTTAGAGTAACCTTAGAGTAACATGATGTGTACAGAGAAGCTTTTTAGGAGGGCATATTACTACATTTTTAAATAAATCATATTACATTCCGTCCATCGCCAATGGTCCCCATAGCCTCTCTAGCTTAACCATTGATCTAATTCCCCTTGCCATCGCTATAGCTGCTTCTAAACCATAAATATCCCTTATAATCATCCACCAATCTTCTGCCACAGTAGGTGTATCAGAGATCCAGACCCTAGCAACAGCCAACCTGGCAGCAGCCATCAAAATTGTAAAAAGGCGTGCTATTGCTGGAGCATTTTCTTTATATCCCAACATAATTTCGAGATCTGTGAACAGTTGACCCAGTCCTAATGTAAGATGAAGTATTTGTTCGATTTTGTTCCAATATCCCCTTAATTTTGGGCATTCCTTAAACATATGTTTCAAGTTGGCCGCATATAACCCGCATTTTGGGCAGTTTACCTTATCCCCCGTATTGTTTCCCTGGGCCCACTTAGCTATTCTAGCCGGGGTATAATATTGCCTACAAGTAGTACGTAGTTGCTGAAGCTGCAAGCTAACAGAGTGAACCGAATCCTTGACGTTACATAAAACCTGTTTGACCTTTCTCGGTGTAACAATTGTTCCCAATGTTTGTGTCCACTGTACTGCCAGTTTTTCATTACCCTTTGTCCTAAAACTATGTAAATGAACATACATTGAGCCAATAACAGATTTGGACTTACCCCCATAAATGCAGTCCCAAATATCTGATTGTTTAGTTTCATTTGCTCCCACATTTGACGTAAGATAGTCTTTGATCTGCATGTATTTAAACAAAACATTATCTGGGAGTTTATAAACTGGCTGTACGTCTTTGAATAACTTGAGCCCTTTATCATTATATAGATCACCCAAGCTAGTTATTCCATAAGTTGTCTAAAATGTACCTGCTAGATCATGAAACACAGCAGGGAAAGCTGGATTACCCCATATTGGATAATGTTTATGAAATATCGGTAGTTTGCACTTGTAGCCATTGCCTGCCAGATATATAAACAATGTCTTTAATAGTCTTAAATTTTACTCTTTTGTTAAAGTTTGGATTTCTGATTCCATATAGGAATTTTTCTCTCTGTTTTCCTAACATAAGCGTAAATATAGAGTCATTCTGGCCTAGACCGAGCAAGCTCCGAAACCGATCCGTAATAGAAGCCCAAAAGTTTAAAGTCTGGGAAACCCAGTCCGCCTTGCTCAAAACCAGCTTTGAGCAACTCAATCGCCCTCCTTGGTTTTTTATAGCCCCAAATAAAGCTACTGAAAGCACCCTCAAGTTTAAAAAAAAAATACATTAGGGATTTTCAAAGGAACAGAGCGAAATAAAAATAGGAATTTGGGTAAGATTTTCATTTTTATCAAATTGCATCTACCTATCAATCCTATAGGGAGCCTATGCCAAATTTTTAGCAATTTGATAGTTTCTTTTAGAAGAGGTTCATAGTTTAAATTAATGATCTGGTTAATCTTTGCGGCTAATTTTACCCCCAAATAGGTCACATTAGCACGTAAGCCGATGTTAGAGTAATGGAGCCCAGCTGTTGAAAGCACTTTAGTTTTATCCGTATTTAGTTTGTACCCTGCAACTCTACCAATTTTTTCAGCTTCTTCCCCAATAATTATTATAGCTTCCTTCGGATTAGCTGCATAAACCGCAATATCATCGGCGTAAGCCGTAATTTTAAGAATAATAGTACCCGCTTAAAATGATTTCATATGTATGCAGTTCTTTAATGAGCACAAAAATGGCTCTATATACAGAACGGATAGCAGTGGGGACAGAGGATAACCCTGCCTTGTCCCACACTGAATCTGAAATAGAGGTGAGCATAGTCCCTCATAAGATAATTTAGCCTGCGGGTTGCAATATAAGGCCTTTACACAAGTCATAAACTGAGTACCAAAACCAATTTTTGACAATACTGCCCATAAGAAATCCCTTCTAACGTGATCAAACGCTTTTTCTGTGTCTAAAAATATCATCCCAAATTCAATCCCCTTTTTATCTGCAAAGTCAAATGCTCCTATAGCTGTATTTACGCGAGTAGTGGTGTCCCTCCCCATAATAAGACCATGCTGTATGTCTGAGACTAAATGAGGCATTAGTGGAACTAATCGAGTTGCATACATTTTTTAGAAGATCTTAGCATCAGTGTTAATAAGAGAAGATGGTCAATATGATCCGCATTCTGTAGGTGGTTTGCCCTTTTTCGAAAAAAATAAAATTTGTGTTACGTTCCATGATTTTGGTATTTGTCCATTACTTGCCATTGCTTGGATAACTCTACTCCTTGGCTCCAGCAGTATCTTTTTAAAAGATTTATAGAATTCTAAAGGTAATGAATCATCTCCCGCCGCCTTTCCTGTTAGTAGTGTCATTTTCGCCAGTTCAACCTCCTCCGCTGATATTGTATCCTCAATTGTAATTGCCTCATCCGCTTCTAGCACTGGTATATTACTATCCTCAATATACCCATCAATCTCTGCCTGATTTGGGGCCCATGCCAGTGAGTATAGCCGCTGATAGAACATATAAAAGTGCTCCAAAATTGTCGATGTTTCCGTATGCAGATGTCCATCCGCCCCCCTTATAGCACTTATTCTTGTTTTTGCTTTTGCCTCTGCCGTTTGATAGGCCAATACCTGACCTATATGTTCCCCATATTCATATTTTTCAAGTCGGCATTTGTTATAGCTTATGGCCATTTTGTCTCTTATAAACTTCTTTACTAACACTCTAGCGTCAATTAATGCTAGGAATAGAGTCTCCTGATTTATATAGCCATTTTTCACTGCTTCCACGTGCTGCAATTTGAGATCTCATAGAGTGCATAGCCGGAGCTCCATTTCGTTTTTACGTTTCTTATTTTGAGAGAAAATATATTTTTGTGTAAGACCCCGGGTAAATGCTTTCATTGTATCCCAAACAATTATTGGTGAAGATGTCCCTGTATTAATTCTAAAAAATTCTTCTAATTCTCGCGCCATATTATCCAAGTAATCACCATCTGTCAGTAAGTATCTAAGGAAAGAAAAAGGTCTAAGCTCCCTCTTTGCTATATCGGTTTTAAATACTAAAATAATAGGATTATGATCCGATGTTACACAGGGGCAGATTTCCATATCTGTTGTTCTAATTATCCCTCCGGTACCCATACCATATCTATTCTTGAGTAAGATTTATGAGGAGCTGAGAAGAATGTATATCCTGGTATCGTCGCCTATTTATTTTTCCATAGGTCTTTGACGGAGTGTAGTCTTGCCAATTGAAGTATGGCGGCCCACGTATTACGCATTCTTTGAGTCCGTCCTTTCCCGGAAGAGTCTACACCGTAATCTATGACACAATTAAAATCCCCTATGATTCGTTTTTCACGCTTCCAGTTTAACAATTCCATACTAAGATATTCGAAAATAACAGAATCATCCACATTGGGGCCATATATTGCACAAATCACCCATTTTTTACTCCCCTTCTCAAACTGCATAATAGCCCACCTCCCTCGTTTGTCTGATTGGGTTTTTAGCACTCTGCAATTAAACCTTTTATCTATTAAGATCGCTACCCCTTTCGCAGATATTGATTGAGTAGTACATATGATAACCTTGTACCCCAAATGTTTTAGCAAATTGCGGTCTTTGTAAGCGATATGAGTTTCTGTTATGACTATTATCTGGGGTTGATACATTCTCAACTCTTCCCGGACTAGTCTACGTTTAGTTGTATTATTTAAACCTGCCACATTCCAAACTATACATTTAAACTTATTCATAATTCAATGTTTGGTGTTTTAGCCATGCCCCCTCTGCTTCTACTGTCACATCAAATATAGCAATTCTTATTGCATTTCCATTAACACAATTATGCAGCCCCCACTAATTATCTTAAGCCTTTTGTGCCCTAGTGATGATTTTTCATTTTTCTGCCTTCTTTTCTTCCACCCACCCCACCATCACATATTACATCATTCATGACATGGTCAGTGACATCACTGATGACATCACTGATGACATCTCAAATGACATCACTGATGACATCAATGATGACATCATCCAGTGAATGTGGTTTGGTTCCATATTTAAATATGTATTATATGTAGAGCAATCTGCATTGAAGAATGAGTGGATGTATAAGTGTCTAGAAGAACGATTTAGTAGCAGTGTGATTGACTATTTACTTGACTAATTTATAGTGTCTCACTAAATATATTGGATAGTGACTAAACTGTGTGAATATCTGTATTACTTTCTCAGTTGTTGTGTAAACTGCTGCACCAGTCAGTTACTAGCTACGTGAAAGTCTATATTAATTATTGGTTAGTTAACTGATTATTTGTATGGGAGAGTGAATCTGTGTGTGGTTCGGTGGGGGGTCTGTGACTGCCCAAAGATGGGTCAATAGTTGATTCAGTAGGTATATGATGTTAAGACTACATGTTAAAATACTTGTTTGGGTGAGTGAATATGTATATGGATGTGCTGATGAGCAAATATATCTCTCAATGGTACATGTCCAACAAACTAGAATAATAAAAGGCAGTGTATGTGACATTTGTTGTATATAAATAAGTATACATAAGACTCAGTGATTGCATGAGTGACTGTATGGATAACTGTATACTTGTAATAGTGATTTTATAACAAACTAAGTATGAGTTACTATTTATATGATTAAATGAAGTGGGTTTGTATAAGTGTGTAGCTCAGTAACTATAAGTATGATCCATTGTTTGCATAAGTGAGCACGATGACTGCATAGGTAAATAGGATGTGTGCTGGTGTGTAATGTCAATATAGGTGTATAAGTATATTTCATTGTGTTCTATTGATCTGACAGCATGTATGAGTGAATCTATAGATAATTGATTACATGTTTGTGTAGATCGAAGAATAACTGAGTGGGGTTTTAGATACTGGTATTGGTGTGTCAATGGATTCAAATATGGTACTTTATATTTTACAGTGAGTGATGAAAGATTATAGTAGTATATGATAAGGTGCATCAGATTGTCACGTGGATGATGTCATCAGTGATGTCATCAGTGATGTCACTGACCATGTCATGAATGATGTAATATGTGACATTATCACCAGTGGATTGAGGGCGCAAGAGTTACAGTTAGTACAACTAACTATAACGGAGGAATTTCAATGGTTTTGTATGAGTGAAATGTCCAGCTAACTATAACATTCCTAAAACCTATGGTTTTTTCAGTGAATTTCTAGGGTTGATAATTCCTAACTATAACCTGCTTAAAACCTATGTTTTTTCAGTGAATTGCAAAGGTTTTCTAAATGACAATTTCTACTTATTATGTTGACCACTTCCCCATATTTTCAACCAGAAATCAAATCTGCAATGCTACGTAAAAAATCTGACAATAGTTCCACTTACCACTAACAAATTAACATCAACATTTAACCAGTGTAAGAACGTCAAACATGTTCTACGTGAATTACATCCAACTCACACCCATGTTTAAAGAGCAATATGTGTTAGAGATTGTAATTATACACTTCCGACACCCAACAAAATCACAATACTCAGCGCCACTACCACTACAACCACCCCCTACTACCTCAAAGGCAGCGCAAAACAGGACAACAAACCTTTCCAAAATAATATATCCCCTCAACAGCACACTAGCTTAATCTACAGAGATGTGGCAACCAAGTATGTATAAGGGAAAGAACTCGAACATCAACAATAATGTACACAACGCTAAGACTACCGGTGAAATACTATACACAATTCACTATAGAAATCAAAAACTTTTCAGTGTGTAGATATACCATTGATACGTGTAGTGTACTGAATAGTGGACGTAACCATATTATCTCAGACACTGGGGAATATTTTGGTCATGTAGCTGTGTTCACGCCCTTCTCTTTGAAACAGAAGCGGAGTAGGCTAGACCAACGTAAACAACGTCAACGTATGACTATAAATAATTAGGCAACGTCTTGGGCGTGGTTCACTTCTGCAGAAGAGACTGCGCCGTAGTGAAGGTCCGCACCCTGCCACGTGGCTGCCGCCATGACCGCGTGCTTCCTTGATACAGGTCGATAGCGAACTCAGCGCCACAGCACCGCAGACTTATGTCTGTATCGACTAGTGGTTTCAATCGACCCTGTGGACAGCAGGGTTCACAGCTTGAATTCAACTTTGGATCTAAATTTGTCTTCAGTATCTGTGCTGAGAACTGCCTTCAATCTATTCTGCGGTCAGTAGAGTTGACAACTTGATAACAGTTGAATTCAGCTTTGAATCAACACTACGGACAGCATTGAATCCAGCCTTGCTTTATTTAAGGCAGAGACAATTGTAGTGTGTCCTCAGATTCTGTTAACTGTGACAAAATAGCATTCATCGATCTTTGTGTCGACTACTGCCTTCAATCTACACTGCTTACAACAGGGTTCACAACTTGAATTTAGATTTGCATCAACACTACGGACAACATTGACTCCAGCCTTGCTTTATTTAAGGCAGAGACAATTGTAGTGTGTCCTCAGATTCTGTTACCTGTGACAACATAGCATTCATCGATCTTTGTTTAGACTACTGCCTTAAATCTACACTGCGTACAACAGGGTTAACAACTTGAATTCAGCTTTCCATCTACACTACGGACAGCATTCAAGATATCTTTGATTTATGTAAGGCAAAGATTATTTTGTTAAAGGATGCCACAAAAAACATTCCTCAATGACTGTAGTGACTTCTGTTTTCAAATGTACACTGCAATCAAAAGTATTTACGTGTAGTGTACTGAATAGTGGACGCAACCATATTATCTCAGACACTAGGGAATATTTCGGTCATGTAGCTGTGTTCACGCCCTTCTCTTTGAAACAGAAGCGGAGTAGGCTAGTCCAATGTAAACAACGTCAACGTACGACTATAAATAATTAGGCAACGCCTTGGGCGTGGTTCACTTCTGCAGAAGAGACTGCACCGCAGCGAAGGTCCGCACCCTGCCACGTGGCTGCCGCCATGACCGCGTGCTTCCTTGGTACAGGTCGATTGCGAACTCAGCGCCACAGCACCGCAGACTTATGTCTGTATCGACTAGTGGTTTCCATCGACCCTGTTGACAGCAGGGTTCACTGCTTGAATTCAACTTTGGATCTAAATTTGTCTTCAGTATATGTGCTGAGAACTGCCTTCAATCTATTCTGCGGTCAGTAGAGTTGACAACTTGATAACAGTTGAATTCAGCTTTGAATCAACACTACGGACAGCATTGAATCCAGCCTTGCTTTATTTAAGGCAGAGATAATTGTAGTGTGTCCTCAGATTCTGTTAACTGTGACAAAATAGCATTCATCGATCTTTGTGTCGACTACTGCCTTCAATCTACACTGCTTACAACAGGGTTCACAACTTGAATTTAGATTTGCATCAACACTACGGACAACATTGACTCCAGCCTTGCTTTATTTAAGGCAGAGACAATTGTAGTGTGTCCTCAGATTCTGTTAACGGTGACAACATAGCATTCATCGATCTTTGTTTAGACTACTGCCTTAAATCTACACTGCGTACAACAGGGTTAACAACTTGAATTCAGCTTTCCATCTACACTACGGACAGCATTCAAGATATCTTTGATTTATGTAAGGCAAAGATTATTTGGTTAAAGGATGCCACAAAAAACATTCCTCAATGACTGTAGTGACTTCTGTTTTCAAATGTACACTGCGATCAAAAGTATTTACCGCTTAATACCAGTGGCGCATAAGCAATACAGACAACATGAAATTCAGTCTCAATTTATTTAAGGCAGAAAAATAGTACTGTGTCGTCAGATTTTGTTAAAGTATGGAACAAAAAAAAGCATTCCTCGATGTCTGTGTCAACTACAGCCTTCGATGTACTCTGCGGACAGCAGGGTTCACAAATTGAAGTCACCTTTGCATGTATACTACGGACAATAAGGAATTCAACCTTGATTAATTTAATGCAGAGACAATTGCATTGTATTAGTTCAGATTTTTTCAGATAGAATGACGATTGTACATGACGCATTCCAGTGGACAAGAGACATTAAACCACTGGGACCCCTTCCCCCGAACCACGAATCATCACAGGGTGCACACATGCTCTTTCGGTACCACTAAATCACTGCACCACAAGTCACTTCCCCGTAGCCTTATGAAAGAAGAATTCACTAGGCAAAAAACATTGCTCCCAGTACAGCCCCTCTGCATTATGCATTATCGCAGGGTACGTGCAAGCTCAGCACCAAATATGCTACTAACTCAGTGCACCAGAAATCATCTGAAAGAAGAGTGAACAGTTTTATGTCAGCAAAGAGGTATACTATCACTTTTAAGTGGAATTCATGCAGAATCCAATCGGCAAAAGGCATTACTCCAATTACTGTACCCCCCTTCCCCCCCAGACCACGCATCATTGCAGAATATGTACACGCTAAGCACCAAAGGTACTAGTAACTCAGTGCACCAAAAATGATTATCACGTGGCCTTACCAAGGCACCATTCACAACACAAAAAACATTACTATCAGTACAGCCTGCCCGGACCACGCATCATCGCAGGCAACACCTATCAAACCCTACACAATACCCATTTATTATGCTTCCTTGAAAAACGTATTTTAAATCACTTATACATTTAGTTGAATAATAAAATGCACGCTGCATATATGTTCTATCTTCCACTTCAATCATAATTGCAGATGATGCACTCCACCCTAAGATCTACATTGCGGACAGCAGGGTAAACAACTTGAATTCACATTTGCATCTACACTATAGACTGTAGGAAATTCAACCTTGTTTTATTTAATGCAGAGGCAACTATACTGTATGTATTCAGATTTTTTTAAAATAAGTGAAAAAAACATTGTTCTATAACTGTACTGACTACTAGCTTCTATGTACACTGTGCACAGTAGGGTTCACAACTTGAATTTACCTTTTCATTTACACTACAGACAGCATTAAATTCAGCCTCGATTTATTTAAAGCAGAGAAAAAGTTAGAGGTGTTGCACTGCTAGTACGTGCAAGCACCTTCAATAGCTGCATCATGTGAACTATGATAACAAACAATGTACAAGATTGCGCCAAAATGTACCTCCACCACCAGCAATACCAAGTACCTCTGGAGTATCACCTTCAACATCACCACCAGACATACGTCCCTAATTTGTGAAAGTTACAATGCACTGCGTGAAGAGGAATTGTTTAATTTGTTATGAGGAGCAATCAGTACACCTAGTTTTCACAGCAATTGATAACCATCGATGCTAGGTTTTTTCCCCCTTCAAAGTTCATATAATCCAGTATGCAACAGTGAATGATTTCAGTGCAGCCCGTTCAGACCACGCATCATCGCAGGGTGAGCACTCGATAAACACCAGACGTACCACTAACTCAGTACACCGTAAATAATTGCCACGTGCACTTTTTAAGCCATAATTCAATAGTCAAAACAGATTTTTACCAGTGCGGTCTGCCTGGACCACGTATCATCATAAGCTCCACACAAACCGCCCGTACCTCAGTCCACCACAACTCATGAACTCCTTACGATAGAAACTTCTGTGTATTATTTGACATACAATGCTCCTACCTTTGTACAGCAGAAGTCATAAACCATTTATTCATTCATTCATTCATTCATAAACCATTTATGATTAAATATCTGTTTATGATATCATGATTACTATTCTACTTCTTACCATCAAAAACGTAATAAAATGGAGTCGAGCACACGTGCCCGTACCCACTTAAACTATCTATCTGTGTATTTATTGTGTTTGTAAAATGCTGCTCCTCTGCCCTACCACAGTATATTGTGCTATAAATAGCGTATGCAACCATCTTACCTGTGACAGTAAGTGTGGGCTATTCCTCCTTTTTTTATTTTTTTTTTAGCATATTTATATAGTGCAAAATCAACCCAAAACTAATAAATTTTCAGGCACGCGTACATTACGTCATTACTCTACTAAAAACAGGATGTGGATGCAACTCCGAGGCTCGAATACTGATTTCCAGCACCAAGTTCTACATTGTACCTGAATAACCACATACGTGTATATATATATATATATATATATATATATATATATATATATATATATATATATATATATATATTAGCTGCCCTTCATGTGCCAAAAACTGCAACTTGAACCTTTCACAGCCCTGTATTACTACAGCTACAACACTCCATTGAATGTACAACAAACATTTATAATCGCAGAAATGTGTCATGTCCACTATCTTTTATGTGTGCAACTATGAACGAATATAGAGTCAGTAATACTCCGTAGCTTCAATGTTGGCAAAGTTGTGGGACTTTACAGATATAATGACACATTTCTTTTTAAGACCCGGGTGACGTCAGCACCACAAAATGGACACCCGAATCACTTGATTTCTCATATAGCTAACGACGGGACCACGCCCATAGCTCCGGAATCATGGTTCAGAGCCTCGCGCAGTACTGGCATATGTCAGGCCAGCCCACTCCACTTACACTTCCAGGAAAACACAACAACGAAACATTGCCCAGATTTAATAAGAGTGATTTCTTAGTTCCAGGTCTAGTTGTCAGAACGGCACACACGCACTCCCTCATGGCTGGTATACACCCACACCACACCCATCCAGCACCTGCATCACAACTCACTTGTCCCTACCAATAAAAAAGACAGGGCGCACGTACTCTACGCCATTTTAGAGTTGCTCCCATCCCAAGCGCTGTGATGGCCCGTCCTAGTGATTCAAATGCCTCATGTAGGCCCGAACCACCGAGTAGGGGGCCACCACTACGTGTGTGGCCTCTTTGGTCACTGAGTTAGTGGTATCAGAAGCACTGAGCGGGTGAGGAACCTGCGATGATGATGGGAGGACAAGTATGTCGATAGCCATACCGATATCAAGACTCAGTACCATGTACGAGACTTCTTAATGGCAGATCTGGACTACATGATGCAGAAGGTGTCCTGTCCACGAAAAGGTGAGTAGTGAGGCCTGGGGGCGCATCGGAAGGAGTCGAAGGGCTGTAGCAGACTGTATACAAAAAAGCAATGCAGCGATTTAGACAAACGCAGTCCTATATAGTGTATCAAATTACATGTACATTTTTTTTTCTAATAGCAGGAACGTTTTTATAATCGCTCAAACGTCCAGAATATAAACTATACAAATAGTTCTTTTAAATGTGAGAGGGAACGTGTGTGAAAGGCCGATGTTATTCAACTCCACATTAAGATGGTAACAATTAACAAACATAACATCTTTCTTTTACTATCTTTTAGATGTAGAGCTTCAGGGTGCATTATGTCCCAGCACGTGGTGAAAAACACACTGGTGACAGAAAGTTGAGCTGCGAATATTCTTTGCAGTCACTCTCTCACTTCCTCTCTCCTTTGATAAAAAAATTACACACAATGTTAACTTCCTCTTTATCTTACAGGTTGTGTTTCACAAATTGGCATCCCCCCTCCCCCCAACACCTCTAAAACTCAACGTTCGAGGATTCTGCGATGAAGCGTGGACATCGTAACAACGTTTGAGAAGGCTGCTACTACATGTGGTGCACCCTCTTTGAATCACGCCAATGGCACAAGGTGAGCAAAAAAGCTTCTTTCAGAAACAACGACAAGTCATCTGTGAAAGGAGAGAGTGGGTAGTGTGCAGCAGCTTCACTGCGTAGGAATGCACAATTACCTCCAAGCAGTGACAATAGATAGATTACAACAGTCTGAGAGGCAAATCTACAAGCCCCTTATGCCACTTGTGTATGTACTATTTCAAGTTGTGAACTCTGTTGGCCACAGTGTTTACACAAGGTAAGCAGAGCGACCTAGATATACAATGCCTCCGATTAAATGCATTAGAAATAAAAGACCTTATTTACAAGCGCCTTGCACCACTTTTGCGTCACTTTCAACATGAGAAAAGTAACACAAAACTGGCGCAAGAGTCTTATAAATAAGCCCTAAAGAATATTGTCCTGCATAATGACTTGATCTCTCACCTAATTCTGTCTCATCTCTGAATCATTTTAAAGACCTGTTGATCTGTAATGTAAATCTGACGCAGTAGGCTCTTCCATACAGACACCGCTCGAACGCAAGCCTATAAGACAAGTGAAATGTATCAGGCACACTGCACACGTTAAAAGAAGGAAATATCTTCAACTGTTAATTTGACTTGTAAGGTTTGACCTCATTTAGTCACATCAATCTAATTTTAAACACTCATTTTCTTTTTTGTTTTGCAGATTACCTACCATACTTCTATTGGACTCCATATGACATTTTGTTTATTATATTGTTTTGTTAAAGTTATGTTTCTAGGTATTTATTGTATTGTTATCTTTAAGTTACGTTTCCAGTTATTTATTGTTTTAATAAAAGGTAATTAAAAAAATTATATATGTCTTTTTTTGGGGGGGTGGGGGGGGGGTAAGCGGTCCCCAATAGAAATGATATTTATAATTTGAAGTATAATTCTGAGGCCAACTCTTTACCAGAGTCTATACCTACGACAAACGGTTCCTATGGAAAAGTGTAAAAACTCCAGCACAGTAACTTTTTTCCATTACCAACATAGTGTGGTGAACTTCTAACCTCTGTGCTCATTTAAGTGTTTCAAGAACTGTTACTATGGTAACAGACAGAAAGTCGTTTGGGGGTAGAGTTGAAAGGTACTGGCTGTCCAAAAACCGTTATATTAACCCTGGATTCTCTACAAGAAAAAAAAGGAAAGCAAAGTAAAACAAAACACTGTGTACCAGATTTACAAACCCCTTGCACCACTTTCGCGTCGAAGACCCCCCCTACAAAATTAGAAGTGTGTGGGCCTCAAGCCCCGGGAACCACCACCCCAGAAATTTGTGTATTGTGAGAGACAGACTGCGTGACCCTATGCCTAGAGCCCTCGAGAGCCCTGGAGACCACAACACCCGACGGCTGGCTCATGCAGTGTCCCGGGGTGCCTACCCCCGGGACACTGCTGTTTGCTTTGATAGGGTGGGAGTCTCATGGCTACCCCCCTCCCACAGCAGACTTAGTTTGCATTTTGAAAGAGAGCAGAGAAATCTGTTCTCACTTTCAAAATAAAAAGCAGATTGCATTTCCACATACAAGTTAGCATCTCCCCTTGCGGAAAAGCAATGCCGACTCCCAAAGAACGCGGGAAGCCGGCGGGACGGTGGGGGCATTGTAGCTCCCCTCACAGTCTCCAACTTTTTTTTATAAGACCCGGGGAAAAGCTCCCCGGAGATATTAAAAATTACTGATAGGGGCTATTATTTTACGGTAAAATTACAAGTCGCGCACCCAGCGCAGCACTCAGTGCGGCCCCCTGGTGCGCACGCGCTGGATGCACGACTCATAATCTGTAGGGTGCGTGACTCCAGTGACTTTGATGCACAACTTCTACGCGTTTGGGACACGGCATTACTTTTCCACATCACGAGCTACTAACATACAACTCCCCATGTGGAGAAGCAATCTGATTTTGATTTTGAAAGCGAGAACAAATTTCCTTGCTATGGGAGGGCGGGATGGACACCCCGGAACACTGCAGGAACTGGCCCTCCCACAATATATAAAGCCCGGGATAGTGGTGGTCCCCGGGGCTTTGGAGACCTTACAGCCCCCCCCTACCTTCCCCCTAGCCATACTTTTTTTTGTAGCCCCGGTGGGTAACGGGCCCTCGAGTCCCCCTCCCAGAATACATAAACTCCTGACGGGTGATGGTCCCCGCGGCTTTCAGGACCTTCGACCCCTCCCCCCACCATTTTTTTCCTTTTTAGCCCCGGGCGCTAACGATCCCCGAGGCTGGGGTGGGGCCCTCTGGGCCCCACATAAAATGTAATAATTTTGCCCCCGGAATTTAACCCCCCAGAGACAAATTATTAAAAAATATATATATATATTTTATTTCTTTTATGGCACAGTCCACGCACCCTACACGCATCCCGGTTTTTAAAAAATGTGGGCCCTGGGGTTCCTTCTAGGACCCCTAAGCAGGTCTAGAGGGTAACATTATTTCTACCCTGCCCCCTTTCTCCGTTTTGAAAACCTATTCCACTGACTTCCTCAGCCTCGCTTCTACCGAGGCACAAAATGGCTGCCAACAGTTCCTGGTTTTAAATGTTTACAACCGCTTGACAGCCAATTAGCATTGAGCGCGTGATCGGGACGGCGTGCATATGCTACAATGCCAATCCTCACACAATCCACGGATCTACCACGCCCATAGATATATAAATTTCCTAAGCGTAATTTCCTCAGGAGCTACTGAACAGATTGACACCATATAAGCAAAACGCACAAGTTGGAACTGAGGACTATATCTCGGCCAAATTTGGTGTAATTCCTTTCAGCCGTTCGGGCTGTAGCCGTGGCTAAAGGTCCTATTGGAAATTGCATGGGGAAAACACGTTTTGGGACCCCCCCGTTTTTTCTCAGCCCCCGCTTGCCCAGTCACTTCCACACTTTCAGGGAAGGAGCGGAACTGAGCTGGCCAAAGGTTTGGAAAATTTCAAGAAGATTCATCAATTGACGCCAAAGTTATTGCCAATAGAATGTTGCGGTTTTCCTATGGATAATAGGTCCTAACTATAACTACCTACTGGCGACTGCCATGTATTATTTTTTTATGATCTGGTTTAACAGTGCACCTACTTCAGACAATTATGTGATCATTACTAGAGAGGGACTTTGGCTCCACCCATGTGTTGGGAGCCAAGAATATATGTTTTGCTTGGGCAAAAGTTGTGTGCTTCCACAAAAAAGTGTTTTCTCTCCATGCACCTTTTGACCATTCTGTTAATTTATTTATTCACCTGCCTGAGGTTGAACGTTCAGGGTCACAAACAATATTGCAATGCTAATAAAGTGTCTGGGATAGGTAGATCATTTATGGTGTTTTTCTCTGACACCAGCACAGATGGAAGTAGGGCAGACATTACCTACATGGATTTTTAGATCTAGCTTGACAGTGTATTCATTAGGTGGTCTATTGGCATTGCCCACGCTTGTTCAAATATTCTTCACATTTTATTTCTTCCCACAATAGCTTATCATGGGGTAATGAGTTGGCCCACTTCAGTCAGTGGCTCTCTTCACTGTAACAGCATTTTGCTTGTGCACTTGTTTGCACATGTGCAGATTCACCAGCAAACAATACTTTTCAGTGCTCGGGACAGTTTGTCAGTGTCTGCTATTACTCAGTTTTCTAAAATGCATTTTGCAATGGGGCACTTTATTCTCTTCTAAACATTCACCCTAGCTTTAAACTTTTATTTTTTAATTTCTTTTGAAATGTTTGCACATATTGATGTCTGGTTGCTTAGTGCCGCTCGTGAGAGGAGTTGGATTGTTGCCTGCTTTCTTTGCCACAGGAGTGGCTGGGCGCTACTACCAGTTGGGGGATTGCTGACTCCTGGACCGGCCGCAGCGGAGGTGAGAGGCGGAGGCGAGCGGGACTGCGAGGACCAGCAGTCCATCTGGCAGCGCCAGCTGGTTCCTCTTCCCGCCGCGCCTCGCGCCCCCTCCCAGTGCCACGCCCCCCTGCCTGCGAGTGCTCTTTACTCCTCGCGGCCCCCGCTCCGCGGGTGCCGCTCGTGAGAGGAGTTGGATTGTTGCCTGCTTTCTTTGCCACAGGAGTGGCTGGGCGCTACTACCAGTTGGGGGATTGCTGACTCCTGGACCGGCCGCAGCGGAGGTGAGAGGCGGAGGCGAGCGGGACTGCGAGGACCAGCAGTCCATCTGGCAGCGCCAGCTGGTTCCTCTTCCCGCCGCGCCTCGCGCCCCCTCCCAGTGCCACGCCCCCCTGCCTGCGAGTGCTCTTTACTCCTCGCGGCCCCCGCTCCGCGGGTGCCGCTCGTGAGAGGAGTTGGATTGTTGCCTGCTTTCTTTGCCACAGGAGTGGCTGGGCGCTACTACCAGTTGGGGGATTGCTGACTCCTGGACCGGCCGCAGCGGAGGTGAGAGGCGGAGGCGAGCGGGACTGCGAGGACCAGCAGTCCATCTGGCAGCGCCAGCTGGTTCCTCTTCCCGCCGCGCCTCGCGCCCCCTCCCAGTGCCACGCCCCCCTGCCTGCGAGTGCTCTTTACTCCTCGCGGCCCCCGCTCCGCGGGTGCCGCTCGTGAGAGGAGTTGGATTGTTGCCTGCTTTCTTTGCCACAGGAGTGGCTGGGCGCTACTACCAGTTGGGGGATTGCTGACTCCTGGACCGGCCGCAGCGGAGGTGAGAGGCGGAGGCGAGCGGGACTGCGAGGACCAGCAGTCCATCTGGCAGCGCCAGCTGGTTCCTCTTCCCGCCGCGCCTCGCGCCCCCTCCCAGTGCCACGCCCCATTGTCATACTTAGGAGTACCTACCCACGCGCGCAGCGGGACGCGCGCGGGGCGGTCACCGGGGCGAAGACCGGGCAAAGAGCGGGCCGTTCTAGGCCGTTAGAGGCCGGGAGAGACCGGACCGGGCCCCCTCTCTAACGACTCCGCCAAACTGCCCCATTATCCACCCTAGTATGACGTCCAGAGCCCTAAGGAGCAAGTCTGTCCAACATGGCGCAAGTACTTTGGATAAATTTTTCCCCAAGGCAAGTTCCCAAATCAGTAAGTGCCATTCATCCATGGACTCTCACTCTGAGTTGGGCCCTGAAAGTGTGTTCCTGGACCCTGGGGAATCTGCCTCAAATGACGCCAGCATACCCTTCACTATGGACGCTACCCATATGTCATTACTGGACAGTATCGATCAGACCATCGAGTCGGTTCTTCAGCAGTTAAGATCTCCTGTAACGCAGAGGGTCCAAGATTCCCCACGGCCATTGGGGACTTCCGACCATTCTGCCATCTTGGATAATACGGGTCCAAACACACTGGAAGCGGGGCAAGCGGTCCTGTCATCAGACCCTGTAGATGGTGGGGTGGTACAGCCTCTAAAAAGAAAAAGGCCTAGTGAAACAAAGAGGGTAAAAAGGACAAAGATTGATGTTACTGACCAATCTCTCGAAGAAAGTACAGACATTTCGGCTTCCCCAGAGCTTATTACAACAGGGTCTGGGTTGGACTCTATGGCCTCGCCAGCTCCTGTGCTATCTCCAGTGGCGGCGGGTCCATTTATCTTCGGTGGGGTATCCTCTTCTAACAGTTCGGACCTAGCAATTAATTCAATCACAGATATTATTAAGAATCTGTTATCCCCCATCCTAGCTAGACTAGAGGCTATAGAAAATCTACTTCAGGCCCGGGAAAATACCCAAACTAGGAAAAGCCCCGGTATAGCCTCAAATGCTCCTGTAGCTTCTGGGGAACTACTTGGGACTAGTTCACTCCCTTCTACACTGCCCCAGGTCTCCAGTAGGGTATCGCTGAATGCAAATGGTGCGTCTACTTCCCAGTCGCGCACCTTGTTAAATCCAGCACCTAGGCCCCCTGTTCCGGCCCCCAGGAGATCTAAGTTACCCCCTGTGCCACATTCTGTGCTGCAATCTAGGGCGACAGTGGGTCTTACTAACGCCCCGGGCGATGGTCCTGTACCCCCCACTGATAGGCGCAGGGTGGTTAACCTGCCCCCAGAAGCTGTTCCATATACGGCAATTATGGTGGGAGTTCCTGAGCTACCGGGCGGTGCCAGGGAGTCCCAAGACTCCCTACGCAATAAGGCTATTAGCTGGCTCAGTATTAATAGACCGCTGCCTCCAAACTTGAAGGGTGAGGTCCTGATGGCAAGGAGGATTCCTTGGATAGGCTCTACTATAAAGAACAGGCCAGGGGATTGTATCATCCTAAGTTTTAGGAGCCCTCATGTTGCAAATTACATCTGCAACTGGCTTGTAAGGCCTGATCAGTCTAAAATTGAACTTGTACCCCTTTCACACTTCTATCCCAATGGTAGCAACACGGCGGGGGGGTCTGAGAAGGGGTGGACTAGGGTGGGTTTTGCTATAGATGGCTCTCGCTATAGACCTAGGCACCCCCTACCAACTGTCCAGGCAAACTTTATACATCATAACAGGTTCTCCTGTTTGGACCAGGTCGATTGACCACAAACCAGGCCAATCTCGCCTGGTCCTGGGAAGATGGTGGAGGACGTGCAAAGATGTGTGGGACTAGGCATGGCCCCCATGTTGGAACCAACCCGGGTGAACACCGCTAGCGAGCGAGGGGCTGCTGCAGACGGCAATTTGTGTCAATTGGGTTCTCTACCCAACATCGGGTCTGCCCTTTCTCTGCAAACAGGGGCTGTGGAGCGGGCCGGGCTTGCCGTTACTGCGGGCAGCGGAAATAGTTCCCGAGACGCTGTCCCACCCATGGTCTCTCCACAACCTCTGGCTGGAGCCCAGGGCACCTTGCCACTTGACCCAGGTCTGAGAATTCTCTCCTGGAATGTGGCAGGAATTGCGAACAAGGAAGGCTCTCCAGACTGGGATTGCCTGGTAGGTGGTTGTGACATACTCCTCCTTCAGGAAACCTGGGCGAGGGCCACTCAGCCCAGGAAAGGGTTTGAAGTGTTTGAAGTCCCTGCCAAATGGGCAGGGAGGGGGAGGCCATCAGGTGGCCTGGCTATCTGGATTGCGAGCCACACTGGGTGCCAGGCGGAGCAGGTTTATACGTGCTCGCAGGACATCCAGTGCGTGCGGCTCACGTGGCCTGGTAAAACTCCGTGGGCCATTGTTAACGTCTACTCGCGTCCAGTCGCCCCGCCAAACGAATCACCAACCCTAAATGATCTGGCTACCTTCCTGGGCCAGCTACCGGCTGACCTCAAGGTGGTGCTTGGAGGAGACTTCAACTGTCACTTTGAACCCCTGGAAGGCCTATTGGATGGTGCCCTTACGGCTGAGGATGACTATTGGGGGGTTCCACCGTCATCTTCTCCCCACCCTAAAGCTTGGTCCCCTCTAGCTTTACAGCTCATGTCCCTTACCTTGAATTGCGCACTGAGGGCGTGTAATGGCCGTACCCCTTCCGACACTCCCTCGGTGTGTACTTTCAATAGGAGGGGCCATGAGTCGAGGCTAGACTATATTATGGTGGACATCACTCTCTGGCCCAAAGTGCTTGACTTCAGGGTAATTAAGAGGTCAGACAGCGATCATAATGCCCTCTGCCTGACCATCTTGTGCCCCCTGCCTATGACGGACCCACCCGCAGTTGGCCAAGGGGATGCTCTGGGGGATCTGATCCTTACCACAAACAGGCGCCGGGTCAAGTGGGGAAAGTTGGTGAGTTCGGAAGAGTCCATCAAGAAATTATATGAGCTGGCTTTGCCAAGCTTCCTGGAGGTGGATGCTCTCCTGAACGAACAAAGAACCCCAGAGTACTATGAGAGACTGGGTAAAATTCATCAGGACTTAGTGAGGGATTTGGCCGAGATATTCCACCCGGAGGTTCCAACCCGAAAGAAAAGGACCCCTGTTCCATCCTGGTACACCTCAGACTGCAGGGCAGCTAAATCTGAGCTCATTGCAGCAATAAAGGAGGGGGCAGACAAGGCCAATGTACGTGGCCTTAGGAAGCACTATAAATCAGTGCTGGTGACCGCAAGGACCGAGTGGGACTGGAATCATTGGCAGGATCTCTATGATGCCCTGAAAGTCAGGGACTCCCGGAAATTCTGGGCCCTAGTAAACAATGGGACAGGGGAACTTAGTAAAGCGCTTGAGCCCAATATAGCCCCTGCAGTCTGGGAGGCCCACTTTGGGGCTCTTTATCAAGACACCAGTTCCTACCCGGCCGCAGAGCTGCAACTGCCCCTGGGGACTGAGGAGTATGGTATGGAATTATCCTTGGGGGAAGTGGAGCATGCCCTAGAGCGCCTAGCAGTGGGGAAGGCACCAGGTCTGGACAGGTTACCCGGGGATCTATTTAGGCACCACCCGGATATCTGGGGTCCATACTTTCTCATCCTTTTCAATGCCATTCTTGGAGGTATGGCGATCCCTGGGTCGTGGTTGGGGGCAGAGATTGTACCCATCCATAAGAAGGGTTCTACTCTGCTCCCTTCCAATTATAGGCCTATAAGCCTCATAGATGTGCCCCAAAAGCTCTTTGCACGCCTCATTTTGGACCATCTCCTAGACTGGGTCGAGGATAATGACATCATGAGCCCCCTCCAGGCTGGCTTCAGGAAGAACACGTCGACCATGGACCAAATCTTTCGACTCCTTCTCCTTTATTGGAAGACGGTCACGCTGGAGGGAGGTCGATTGTACATGGTCTTCGTGGACCTGAGGTCAGCCTTCGACCTAGTCCCGAGGGGGCAGCTTTGGGAGGTTCTGCGGAAGCTAGGAGCCCCCCCCCACCTCCTTAGAATCATCATAAGGCTGCACGAGAACAACTTTGCGCAAGTGAGGTGTGGGAGGGATGGCAAGCCCTCGGGCAAATTCCCGGTCTCCCGAGGTGTCAGACAGGGCTGTGTGTTGGCCCCGACATTGTTCTGTCTGTACATCAACAGCGTCATCCAACATCTTGACGCTGTTGGGGACAATGATGCCCCGGTTTTGGCAGGAAGGAGGGTTCCGGCAATTATGTTTGCCGATGATACCCTCCTCCTTTCCAAGTCCCCCATGGGGATTCAGAGGATAGTGGATGGTTTTGGCCATTTTTGCCAACAACATGGGTTGGAGGTGAACACGCAAAAAACCAAGTTCATGATCTTCAACCCTCCCGCCAAAACCAGACCCAACCCAAAACTGGGGGAAACTAGCCTTGAAAGGGTTTCAACCTTTGTGTATCTGGGGGTATCACTGCAAGAAAATCTGACATGGGACTCTCAGGTGGCAAAATCCAGGTTGAAACTTTCCCAGCTATCGGGCGCACTCCTGAGGGTGTCCAACAAATCTACCTTCAAGCCTGTTAGTCCGGCCCTGGAAACGTATAGGACCCAGGTGAAGGCAGCTGCCTCTTACGGCAGTGAGCTGTGGGGCCACAAAGCCGGGAAGGTCTTGGCAGGGGTGGAAAACTGTTTCCTTAGACGTTTACTTGCTCTCCCGCAAGGCACTCCACTCCTCCCCCTAAGGTTAGATCTGGGTCTTCCATCAATTGCTGAGGACCTGCGGTCAAAACCTGTGAAATTCTGGCATCGTCTATGGTCCACAGAGGAATTGCATCACTACAGGCAGGATCTCCTAAATGTAATGAGGCTGGATGTAAATGGCAAGATCCCCTGGCTGGCATTTATCAAGTCCGAATTGTCTAGCCTGGAATTACCAGATCTATGGGATGATCCAGCTCTGGGCTGTAGAAGGATTTCGCGTAAAACACTCGCACAGCTTTACAGGAACAAAAGCCTTGCTGGTATGGACAATGCTTGCAACAGTGGTACCTTGACGGAACGCTTTTTAGTATCCAAAAATTCCTACGTCTTTGAACCTTTTATGGATTTTATCTATCCTCTCCTGGCGAGGAAACTGTTCCTGCAATGGAGGTTTGGTACGCTCCCTACTAAAGTTTTTACTTATAAATGGTCGAAAGGGGGTGACAAGCTTTGCTCATGCTGCAAAGTCAAGGACGAGGACGACCTGCACATAATGTTCTGTTGCCCTGCCTATCGGAGCCCGAGGAGGCGCTGGATAGCTCCCCTGTGCCGGAACCTGGGCTTCAGTAACTATCTACAGGCCTACAGGATTATGAAAACTAACACCCTGGGCCACATCGTCTTTGCGGTGTCTAAATTTCTGATGGCAGCATGGGTAATAAGGAAGAAAATGTCTGGCTAACACATACTATCCTGTATCTTTCAACATTGCATGCCCAGCTGGTTTTTACTGTATATATTGTGTTTTATCTGTATGTATTTTTACTGCATCTTTTATGGCCCAAGCGGCCGAAATAAAGAATTTTTGGAGTTGGAGTTGGTTGCTTAGTAATTGCATTTATATAGCACTTACTACCCCTGACAAGGCGGCGAAGCACTTTTTCGGCGAGTAGCACGGTATTACGGGACTCATAGAGGATTAGTGATGAATTAGTATAGTGAAACATGCAAGTACATTTTAAGTGATGGATAGGTTAGTCAGTTATTTAGATTTGGAAGGATAGCAGAAGGATAGAAGAGGAAAAAAAAGGTTTGTATTTATATAGCCCTTGTTATCCCTGTTGGGGTGTTGAAGCACACTACTCCGGAAACCCATAAAAGAATTAGTGGTGAATTAGTATGGTGAAATATGAAAGTAATTTGAGTAGTGGATATTAGTCAGTTATTTGGAGTGAGAAGGATACCAGAGGTTTGCATTCATATAGCACTTGTTACCCCTGATGAATGTTGACAAGCTTTTCTGGAGAGTAGCACGCTACTCCGGAACTCATAAAGGATTAATGTTGAAAATTAGTATTGTTAAATATGAAGCAATTTGAGTGGTGGATATGTTAGTTAGTTATTTGGATAGAAGGGTAGGTGGCGGGATAGAAGAGGGAAAGAGGTTTGTATTTATATAGCGCTTGCTACCCCTGATGGGGGTTTTGAATCGCTTTTTTGGCGAGTAGCACGCTACTCTAGAACCCATAAGGATTACTGTTGAATTAGTATGGTGAAACATGAAAATAATTTGAGTGTTGGATATGTTATTTGGATTGAGAAGGGTTGGGGATGGGTAGAAAAGGGAAAAAGGCTTGCATTTATATAGCGTTTGTAACCCTGATGGGGTGTTTAAACGCTTTATTGGCGAGTAGCACGCTACTCTGGAAGGATTAGTGGTGAATTAGTATAGTGGGATATGGAATTTGAGAAGTGAACATGTTAGTCTGTTATTTTGATTGTAAACTAGTGGAGGGATATAAGAGTGAAGGATTTTTTTTTTAGGTCATAGCAGTAGGAGGAGGCTTTTAGATGAGTAACAAGCATTAAAAATGCTTTGCTATACAATACTATTAGCAAAGCAAATGGCTTTAACTTAATCAAAGGCAAGATATATTGCATTTGCAATGCTTGTTTATAAATACCTGTTTTTTTTTCCTGAAGTTGCCTTCACTTTGTGACATAGACTTTTGACGTTTGACACACATTTGCATTTGTGACACTTGGGGTAGTATTTAAGAAACACCCATCTTGCTGACACAGAGAACTTTGTGAGAATACTATCACACTGCATTGGCATTAAGTGCAAGGCCCTCACGTGCGTGATACAAATTTGCTTGTTATTGCATCCATATGGCAACACAATTATCTGCGGAATACAAATAATGGCAGCCTGGTCACAATCAAAAGACAATCAGAGGAGACTCTTCTGCTTACTTCGAGGGGTCCCTGCAAGCTGAAGCTTTCGCCTAGCTTCTGATTGACATCTGCATGATGGGTTTCCAGTTCGTGACCAAGACAGGGTCCTACACTTTTACCCACCAGGTGAAGGGGGTAGATCAGCCAGAAGAAGGTTTCTTGACAGACCATACATTTACACCCTAGACACGTAGGCTAGGACTTGTATCGTAGGAGTACACTAGATTGTTCTAATACAGCATATGTATACCTATATAAGTTGTTTCAACAAGATGGTGGAACTATTTGTTTTTTTCACTGTTTTGACACTTATTATAACTTTTGTCTGCTTCTGTCTATTAATCATTGCAGCACGTCTTCTATGCACGAATCACTACGGTTCAATGATTATTGAAAAACGTCCCTTCGTGTATTCTTTGTATATATCTCTGAGCAAGTGAACATGAGTGACTGAGTGAAACGTTCTAGGTCTGTAACCGCAGTTCTGGAGGGAACAGGGTTGTCATGTTCAGTAGTTGCAGAACTGTTCGCTCCCTGCCTAGGTCTAGGGGTGCTAACGGTGGCACTGTGAGCTAGCGAGTCTAAGGGACAACATATCCTGCGCGGTGCATGTAATCAGGCTAACACCATCCTGAGTTTATGTCGTCCATAAACAGACAGTTCTTACTAATTAGTAGAAACTACACAACATGGTGTCAGAAACAATGGTTACTTTCTTATTTTGTATGGATCAACTGAGTAGTTCAATCGTGCTTCCTCAGAAATCCCTACACACCTTTTAGACGGGAGACATCATTGGTGGTAGGCAATATCCTCCTCAGCTGAGTAGGTATACCCTATGTATTGGCTGTTCAAGCTTGAAAGGATCTAATTCCCACTGTTAGCCGAACTGTACAGCTCTTTTCTTACATACTATGGCCTAGACATCTCTGAAAACTGCAGATATGCAGTTACTCAGAAACTACTACAAAATGGTTGGGGTAGAGGCACACAAAGCATACAGAACAGAGGTATTCTACTCCTGGGTTACCTTCCCAACTGCAGATGATGTCACACAGGTATTTCACAAATACAATAAGGATGAAATACCAGCTGAGTACACTCCCTATGAGGCAATATAAGTTCCTCCCACTTTCCAAGAACATGTTAATTGGTTTCACTCAATCAAAGAGCATTTGTAAAGCAAGGCACTGTCACCCCTGCGAGTATCTGGATGCTACGTCTCAGTCGAAGAGCGGGGTGTTGAATCTCTTTCTGAAGTCAGCCAGCGAGGGAGCTGTACGGAGCTGGAAGGGAAGGTCTTTCCAGGTTTTAACAGCATTGTAGGAGAAGGAGCGGCCACCGATGCGGCCGTGACGGATGTGGGGGTGTGTGTGACGGCGAGTGAAGAGGAGCACAGGTATCTAGCAGGTTGGTGGAAGTTCAGTTGATGGTTGGGGTAGGAGGTCCTAGGTCATGGAGGGCTTTGTAGGCATGTGTTATGCCCCCTCGTCCATACTATAGAAAAAGTGAGAGAGGGTGACATAGCCAATCCTAGCCAGATGCACACAGTATCCCAATATCAATAATTTGACCGCAGCCTAGCTTTGGGGATTATATAATAATCTATTCAAAATATACAGATACCTTACATAGTTTGTGATGCAAACATTAACACTTACTAATGTGTGGGCTGTTCAAGCTGAACCACCACAAGTGGTCACACCAGGCTTTAGCGCACAAACACTGAATGCAGTGATGGGAATAGTTCCCATCAAAAGGGAAGAAATTCTGTTTTGTTTTGGATTGCACAGAAAACAAACTAGCTTGTTGCAGTACTTCCCCAAACGGGCTCGCAGGAAAAGCACAGGATTCTAATAATTTGCTTGCCATTGGGGATGGCCCCTCCATTAGAAGACTGTGCTATTTGGGGTAGGGTCTTCGCTGCAGTATATACCAGAACACAAGGTACACCTTCACTGGCGGTTGTACCTGAAGTATTGAAACAGGTTCAGAATTAGCACGGGGCAGCACCGGGCCTGGATTTAGGGATGAAGTTGATGGGCAATTTCGCAGCGGTATCTACCATAATGTTGAGTAACATTAAAGGGAAAGCTACAGCAATAGCTAAAAGCCAACACTTGAGGGATTTGACTCCTGCCAAGCAGGGATGTATGACGTTACAACGCATGCTTTTACAACACATACCTTTACAACACATTTTTTACAACGCAACATCCATTACAACGCATGCCATTACAACACATTTTTAAAAACTACCTTTACAACGCATTCCATTACAACGCATACTACTTTTACAACCCATACCATTACAACGCATACCATTACATTGCATGTGTGGTAAGTATTGGATAGTGTAGGGGTAAAAATTACTATTCTAACTCCAGGCGGGTGCAACAGTAGGGTAAGTGTTGGATAGTGTAGGGGTAAAAATTACTATTCTAACTCCAGGGGGTGCAACAGTAGGGTAAGTGTTTGATAGTGTAGGGGTAAAAATTACTATTCTAACTCCAGGGGGTGCAACAGTAGGGTAAGTGTGGGGTAGTGTAAGGTTCTATGTGTTGTGATGGTATTCGTTGTAATGGTAAGCGTTGTAATTACTGCGTTGTAATGACATGCGTTGAAGTGGTATGCGTTGTAGTGTCATGCGTTGTAATGGTTGCGATGTAATGGCATGCAATGTAATGGATCTTGCGTTGTAAAAATTTCGTTGTAATGGTAGTGCGTTGTAAAAGTTGCGTTGTAAAGGTTGTTTCCCGCCAAGCAGTAGCGCAAATTACCTAAAATTATCTAAGAAAACCCTTGCTACACTAGATAGAGATTTTGGGGACCAGACCTGGGAAACCACTGTTAAAAGAGTAATTCTGAAAAGGATAACTCTGAGCAAGCCCCCGCCTCTTCAACAAAGAAGAAGTGGGCCAATAAGAAAAATGAGGATAAAGCTAAATCAAGGGATGGGTCTCCTAACCAGGAATCTACAGAAAAACTTTACAACCTATGTAACTGTGATAATGTTAAACCACCTGATAGGTACCCGGATACTGATACACATTCCCCTAGTTCCTTTTAGGATTCATCCAACAAACATTCGGAGAAAAGAGGACGAACAGAGCGCAGATCAGAAGAGCACGTGAAACCAAGGAAAGACTCACAATGCACATCTGATCACATAATTTAACAGGAAGACCAGCCTAAGATATTAAAATCTCAGTTTAAGAATAAGAAGGCAGCCGGACTAACGGTCAGGCATGACCCGGATTTTAAAGGACCCTGCTTCTAAATGAGGAATGGACATTGACAATCTGAAAGGCCGGTGGAAGTCACGATAGTTCACCAGAACTTGATGGCTTGTCTGGTGGGAGTAGCACTGAGTGAGTAGAAACACCAGACACCAGGGTGTTCCACATTAGTTATACGAAGTCCAACTACGGTCGGCAGGGGCATACCCAGGTTCATTAATGTCGTCTTTTCGGTGGAATTCACTCAAGGGTACGATATGCTTTTGTCCATAAAAGACTGGCCACCAGATTTTGTAATGGATTGCCCAAAAGGGAAAACGGGGTTCCTTTCTGCCTTTTGTCCACGTTTGGCCTCACCTGACTACAACTCCCAGCGCACCCCGGTGCCCAGCAGCACGTCACCATTAGAGCGCCAGGAGGCGCTTTAAAACCAGGAGAGCGGCCATGCAGCGCGGGACGCGCGCGGGCATGCCCGGAGGCTGCCCGGGCAAATCCCGGGCCAAGGGCAGGCCCGTCCGCGCCCGTCGTAGCCCGAAGGAGGCTGGGCTGGGCCACCACCCGAACACTTCCAGTACTGTAAGGAAATGTAATCTACCATTTGTAGCCTGTGACTCTGATATTGACTGGTAATTTGTTGCTGGTGCATGTCGACTAGTACGTATTCTAATAACGGCAGCACGTGTAATGAAGGTAACAAGGGCAGCTGTAGTGGGGGGGGGGGAACTGTAAGTGGGACACCTGATCAATTCGTTACCAGGACAACATATGTACTCGAACATGAAATAGCCCTGACGGAGCGTCTCCTGTCCTTTGAACCAATGTATGCAAGGAGATCTTCCTTAGGACCCACTATGTTGGCTGTTTCCCCAAACCAAGTAGAAGGGCAAACCACTAGTAATAGACAGACTAGCGAGGGGGACAGCATTGAAAATGTGGAGAAAAGTATACACAGAAGCTAAACAAAACCAGAATGAGATCAGGATAGCATGTGACACCTTGGAGCGGAAAGTGGACGGGCTCTCGGAGAGAACTGAGAGTCTGGAAGGATCTGTTGGAGAGCTAAAAGCTAACCTGGAGGCAGCACAATCTCGGATTCGATCCCTAAGGAAGGAGGGGGACGAGATGAGAGATAGGGTCGAGTCTCTGGAGAATTTTTCCAGAAGAAATAATTTACGTCTTTTAAAGATCCCAGAGGCAAACGAAGGGGGAGACCTTAAGACTTTTGTGGTGTCTCTATTAAAAAGTGCCCTTAATTTGGAAGAAACAGAGGAAGAGTTAGCCAAAGATATTCAGAGAATCCACAGGGATCCGTTCCGTCTTAATGCGGGGAGAGTAAAGCCAAGGAAAATACTCCTGAACTTCTTGACATACTCCCTGAAAGAGAAGATTCTCAATCTCACCCTAAAGGCAAAGTCACTGAAAGCCCCGGATTTTTCCTTTGAGGTTAGATCGAACCTTTCGAAGGTCACCCTCAAAAGACAGTGGGAGTTGGGGCAAAAAATTGAGAAATTCAGGGCAGCGGGGGCTACAGTACAAATGAGGTTTCCCGCTTTCCTAAAGGTAATGTATAATAACAAGATGTACAACATACGTTCTCCTAGGGAAGCAGATGAGCTGATTATTTCCATTTCTGAGCACTCACAAGCGGGGAAGTAAGCATCAGTAACTCCAACATTTTCTCCCTAATGCTAGGGGGTGAACAATTAACTTGTAAAAATCAATCTCAAGTTAGTAGTCAACAGGGGAAATAGAGGGAAGGGGAGGAAAAATGTAAGGAAAATGTAAAAAAAAAAAAAAAAAAAAGAAATCATTGAAAAGGAAAAAAATTAAATAAAAATAAAAATACATGAGGAATAAAATCCATGGGCCTTTACATTTAATGGGGAAAGGGAAGAATAGGATGAGGAAAAAAAAAAAGAATAAAATAGAATTGAGTAAAAGTCATGCCAGTAGTTAAAAACAAGGAGAGAACCCAAATCAAAGCTGAAAGAGAGGGAGGAAGGAAGAGAGGAAGATGTAGAGTGAAGGCAGGGGAGGGGAAGGGAAAGGAGGAAAGGGGGATTCTCTCTGGGTTATTTCTTTTTGTTCTCTTCTCTCTCCACACGTCTGTAATAAGGGGACATGCAAATTCATAAAAATATAAAGAATAGCAGGTAAACAGACTTTCTATAGGGGGTAGATGGAGTCAGAGACCAACATCACCAACGTAAACCTGGCGAACCAACATGCCAGGAGAAGTGAGGGGTGTTTTCCAGGGAAGGGGGCGCAAAGAAAAAAAAATCCTCATAAGCCTGCTTCTACTTTTTTTAATTCCAAATTATTCTCCAACCACTGCAATCACTTTCTGAGAGTATTCTACCCAGTTAATGGTAGGGGGTATAAAAAGATAACATGACGGAAGTGCAATTTTTATCCTGGAACATTAATGGTCTGCGAGTGATGGGGAGGAGGCATAGAATCTTGCAATATTTTAGGGACTTCCCAGCACAGGTCATAGTGTTACAGGAGACACACCTACTCAAACATGAGGTTGAAACAATCATGAAAACGCAGAGGTGGGTGGACAAATTCATCTGCACAAACAAGACTGCTAACATCCGTGGGATACTCATTATGTTTAAAAAATCGGCAAAAGCACAGATTTTGGCCTATGAGGAGGACCTTAGTGGGAGGTGTGTAAAATGAGGCTAGACGGTCAACAATACATTTTGGTAGGTTATTATGGTCCAAACCAAGACGATCCATCCTACCTTCAAAAAATCCAAGGGGCCTTAGTCACTCTGAATGACCCTATTATATAGGTGGGGGATTTTAATATTGTTTTAAACCCCAAGCTCGAAAAGTCCTCAAGCTCCAGAGCGATGGGATCACCCAAATCAAGGCCCATTCTGCTATCCATCATGTCGTCTGTGGGGTTGGCAGACGTCTGGAGAGAAAGGGCAGGACTTGCTACCGGGGTCTCATACAGGAACCTTAAGTATAGACACAGCTCAAGGATAGATTATGCTCTCTTTAGCTATAATATCAAAGAGGAGGTGAAGGGGTTACGGTATCTACCCCCTCATCTCTCAGACCACTCAGCGATTGTCTTCTCCCTGACTGTCACTCAACAGAAAAAACACGTGTCTTGGTCATTCGATCGGACGATTTTGTTAGATCAGGCGGAGACCAACCTGCTGTCAGAAGAGGTGTCTTAAATTACTAGAAACCAATTTGGACTCAGCAGGAATTAGCACTGTATGGGAAACCCTTAAAGCTTTTTTAAGAGGGTATATTACGAATCGAGCTTCATATAGAGGAAAGGTCTATAGAGAGAAAATCAGGATCACAGAAAGAGAACTAGAAAGCTTGGATAAGAGATGTGGTACCTTAGGGGAAACCTCGGTTGAGCAGGAAGAGCGGGCTAAGGTGAAGTCAGAGCTGGACAAAGTATTACGGAAAGAGTAGAGAGGAGGTGGGCGGCAAGTAAGATCTCGAATTTTGAATATGGGGAGGCTGCTGGTAAGGTCTTAGCCTGGAAGATTAAAACAGACAAATCTAAAAAGTTTATAAATGGAATTCGAAAAGAGGGGGACTCCACTGTCAGGTCTACCAACACGGAGATTGGTAGCGCTTTTCAGGAGTTCTTCCAAAAAATTTACACCGAGGATATTGAAGATGACCCCCTGGCAAGAAACTCATGGCTAGGCAAGATCCAACTGCTCACCGTTACAGGTAATCAGACAGAATGCCTAGATAGAGATATATCGGAGGATGAAGTAAGTAAAGCGATAGGTCAACTGAAGCAAGGGAAGGAGGCAGGGCCAGATGGCCTTCCCGGGGAACTTTACCGGGTTCTGTGTCCGGTCCTAGTAACATCATTGACGGCGTTATTCAACAACATTTTCATAAATGGGTTAGTGCCTCCGCACTCGTGGAGTGAAGCAACCATAGTCCTTATACCGAAACCGGGTAAGGATCCAACTGATTGCGATTCCTATCGGCCGATCTCACTTTTAAATAATAATTACAAGATCTTCGCCGCAGTATTATCAGCACGGCTGGCAAGCGAGATCGGCTCGATAATTCATGAAGACCAAAAGGGATTCATTAGGGGGCGCCAGTTGGCAGACTTAACCCGGGATCTGGTCTCAGCTATAGATATTGCCACAACTTTTTCCTTACCCTTGGCTACATTAACCCTAGACGCCACTAAGGCCTTTGATAGGGTCAACTGGCCCTACTTAGATGCAGTATTAAGGAAGTTTCAGCTAGGTGAGAAATTTTGTCGAACCATTCAACTCCTGTACAGAGCCCCCGCCGCCAAACTTTTAGTCAACGACACACTCACAGCACCATTCAAAATCTCACGGGGAACCAGGCAGGGTTGTCTCCTTTCCCCACTCCTGTTTAACTTATATTAGGAGCCTTTTGCACAGACACTGAGAGAGGAACATAATATTATCCCTTTTGAGTATAGCAGATGGGTGAAATGTCTGGGCATGTATGCGGATGACATCCTTATCTATACATCAGACCCAGTTTAGGCAGTAATTAGGAGAGCAGAAGAATTCGGGCAGATTTCGGGGTACGAGATAAACGCGGGGAAAACTGAAATAATGGCGTGGAATATCAACAATACACAATTGGACATAACCTCCTCAATGCGCTATTTAGGAATTAAGATCATCCAGGAGGTCGGGAAGATACCACAGGTCAATTTGGATCGGGTTTCCCGAGAATGTCGTGCGCTTTTAAAGGTATGGACCTTTCTCCCTTTGACTATCTATGGGAGAGTGAGTCTAATAAAAATGTCAATCTTACCTAAGCTCACATTCATTTTTAACAGCATTCCTCTAGCATTTGAGCCAAAGCAAATTATGAAGTGCCAACAGGAGATCAACTCATTCATTTGGAACTACAATTCCACCAGGATAGCCTGGAAGAAACTGAGGAGGAGGAGTGAAAAGGGTGGGCTCTCTCTTCCAGACATACAATACTACGCTTGGGCTTTTCAGCTGTCATTCTCCAGAATGCTACTGAAAACTCCAACAGATTCATCAGTAGGAAGAATGTTTAAGGCCATGCTAACTGGAACGGGCTTGCCAATGGACGGTTTTTTATTTAAATTCGGGGAACAGAAGTTCTTCAAAAAGGTGAGGCTGAAGGTCTTGCAATCGCTGGCCAGAGCCTGGACAAGGATTAGGAGGATTGCAGGGTTGGCCTATTATTCAAACCTCGCTCCAATCTGGGGGTCTCCGGGGCTGCCCCTGTGCCTGGGAGATAACCTATCGATACCCCTAAGAGAGGGGGGGATACTGAGATGGGGCGACTTGATGGCAGGCGGAACACTAATAAAGTGGGACAATCTGTATGAAAGGGTCGGCCCAAGACTATCAAGGTTTAAATACATACAACTTGTAAGTTGGTCTAGAGAGCTCCTTCAGAAGAACACCCTATTGGGGAGGTGTAGTGTGCTAGAACAACAGCTTGTGGAGAAACCTCCAGGGGGCAAGGAGGTAGCTCATTGGTATTGGGCTATTTTGGAGGAGGTGGATGAAGACTTTGACCTCCTGGACGAACTGTGGGCCATGGACATGGATCTTCGAGGGGAAGAATGGGGGATAAGATCATTCGCTCTTCTCTATAAAACTGTCAAGCCTGCTTGGTTGAGGCGGAATCGCTTGTTCTCGGTGCATCGAGGCTATTGGTCACCACAACGGCTAGCGAAGTTTCAACCTGGAAAATGTAACAAGTGTAGTCTCCAGGGCGCCTCAGGTGTCCACATGTTTATGGATTGTTCTCCAATCATGGCGTTCTGGGCAGAAGGCCTGTTTACACTAGGCTCGATACTTAAAGTAACTTTACCCTGCACACTAACACTGGTAATCTCTGGGATGGATGATAATGTTACTGGCCCAGCAAGGCAGTTGTTGTTCTATGCAATTTTACTCGCGCGGCGACAGATATGTAAACATTGGACTGATTCCAAGGCACCAACACACGCCAGTTGGTTATCATCCCTTTTTGAAACATCAAAAGTCGATTTGGCCAGATCCTGCAGCAGTAATAACCTCACCTTCTGGAATCTTTTAATTTCTTGGAGTTAGTGGAAGTATGTTTGATACCAGGGTTTTTTTTTTTTTGGTTTTTTTTTCCCCCGGGTCCTATGATTATGCCTCCAAACTCCAGGGTCCATTGTGGTGGTTTTGTAAGATATGAGCTGGGCCTGGCGGTAGCTTCTACCTCGATGGAGTCTGTAATGGGTTTGGCAGTCTGTCACGCGCCATCAATGCCTCAGTAAATCCAGACTTAGTCTCCTGCCAGGTCGGTACACAAGGTCACGGTGGTGGAGCGTGCGCTTCAGGTTTGGGCGCATGAATAGGTGGTTGGCTACATAATTACTGGTCATGAGGTACAGGCTGTTTCCCCAAACCAAGTAGAAGGGCAAACCACTAGTAATAGACAGACTAGCGAGGGAGACAGCATTGAAAATGTGGAGGAAAGTATATTGGATAGACCCTTGTTAAGCGGGGCATCTCCCTATGTTTTGCCAAGTGTCCTAGACAGGGAAGAAACTACCACTCCTGCACTACACCCCCCAACAAGGTCCTGTGTGAAAAACAGTACAAAATCCCAAATGCCAAAACAAATTCCAGAACTAAAATACTCCACTGTTAAGAGAAAGCGGGAAGGGGAGCCCAGAAGGGAAGAAGCTCAAAGATGATAAAAACCTCCAAACTGCCCAATATCATTACAGAAGAGGGCATGACTACTGGACCTAGTGCAACACCCACACAACCATTGGTACTTACCCTTCCGCTAATATTCTCTACCAATAAGGTGGTGGTTCTAACCCTCTCCGTGCCGCAACCTCCTGTAGGCTTTATGCCTCAAGTGGAACATTTGATGAAGTCACTTATTTTACCACTCCTAGAAAGGATGAAGGTAATCAATGAAAGGTTGGAGAGATTTGAGCAGACCACGGCAGATAATTTTGATAAGATAAAGAAACAGGTTGAGTGTATACCCAGGGTTACTACATGAGAAGCAAACATGTCAAAGGCATCTGTAGCTGTAGTTACCTCACCGCCTTCCCTGATAGGAGCTAATAGAACCCCGGTGGCACTCACAAGAAGCAATCGAGTGACAATATCTACTGATACTGGGAGAAGTGATCTAGTGAGAAGCAGTAGGGTGGGGAGGGAGGAGAGCCAGACTGACGTGAATAGTTCTTCAAGGCAGGCTAAGGATATTATAGGGGCAGCTAAGGAAACCTCTAATATCCCAAAGAAAAAACCTCCTTTAAACTGTATTAACCTACCCCCGGAGTCCTGTCCATACGTTGTTGTACTTGTGGGGGTACCTGAACTGGAGGATGGTAAAACAGAAACTTATTTAGAGTTGAAAAATAAGGTCACCCATTGGCTAAATAAGAATAGACCCCTCCCAAAATATGTAGATGGGAAAATTCTGCATGTACGTAGAGTAAGCTGGGTTGAGCAAAGAGCTAAGGACATAGAGGGGGATTGTGTTATTGTTAACTTCAGGGATAGGTGGGTAGTTGGCAGCATCTGTGATTGTTCCTATCCAAGTGAGGGAAGTGGCATTCGTACTTATGATCTAAGCTACTTCTACCGCCCAAGCCCTATGTCATTTTCTAACCGTAACCCCTTCGGAACTCAAAGTGGAGGGACAACGGGTAGACTCAAAAATAATTTCCCAATCCCTACATTCAATCGCTTTGGAGAGCTATGTGGTCTCGAAGGTGTAGATTGACTGACAGACCAAGGACGGAATAAATTAGCAGTCCTTGAGAGGAAATTAGTGGGTGCTGCTTATAAAATGAGCATTGAAGAATACTCCATGAAGCAACCAAGGATAATTCCTAATATGTCGGACCATAGCTCACGACCAAATAGCATGGGAGAGGGCTTAGAACAAGGCACAAGTGTTACTAAAGAGGCCATGACCATCGAAATGACTAATGAAATACCTTGTGGAAGTAGACACATTGATATAATAATACAAGTAGGCGTATGTGACCCCCATTTGGTACCTATTATGCAGGGCGACATGATTGAAGGTGCTCCTTTAACCAGGAGTGCTCAAAACACCAATGTTGAGATGCAATTAGCGGAAGGTAACAATAAATGCCCGAATAGTATTGTACCTGACACAGCTATTGAAACTAGTATCATACTAAGGTCATGGAACATAGCAGGCATGAAAAAAAACTTGAGTGACCCCACATAGCAGGAATACGTGTATACGTGTAGTGATATCATATTATTCCAAGGAACCTGGGCTGCTGAAAGTTGGCTACAGATCATTTAGTGTACTGGCAATTGCTGCAAATAAAGGTAGACCTTCGGGAGGTTTGGCAATCTGGGACAAAATTACACTGGAAACCGACTTCAAGCAAATTGATTGCAATAGCCTAGATATCCTAGGAGTAAGGTTCATGGGCTCCAACAAAAGAGAAATTTGTATTCTAAATGTTTAAAGCAGGCCTTCAGCGGCAAATAAAGAGGCAAAAGGGATCGAGCAGCTAAATAATATTATCTCTGCACTCAATGAGAGAATTTTGATAATTATTGGGGGGGATTTCAACCGCAAATTCGAGCCAATAATAGGCCTGGAAAATATTTTTGAACAAGAAGATAATGTTAATAATATCCCTGGAATTGAGACCAGCTCTGCAGTGCCATGCTCAGTGGCTGCAGCGCAGTTAGTGCGACTGACTGCGGCACATGGTTTACGTGCTTGCAACGAGCGTTTGCCATCGGATAGCCAGAGCCAGCCAACCTTTCATCGGGGCAGCTGTTTTAGCCATTTATACTATCTAATGGTCTCAATCCCACTCTGGCAGAAGGTAAAAGACTTTGTAGTGGAGAACCGCATTGAGAGTGACCATCGCCCACTTAGCCTAACCCCTAGCCCGATAATATTTAACCTACTACCCAAGGGAAAAGAACCCCTTCAACAAACTGACATCAATCCACTGATCTCAAATAACTGTAGAGCCCTAAAGTGGTGGGTAGTATTGGGGAACGATAGTACTGTTAAGAAAATCTATAACTTGTATGTAGACTTAGTCTCCCCGTATACAAATTACCCAGCACAGGAGATCCCCTACAAGAACACAAAGACATTTTATGTTCTGTTTAAGCTGACATGATAGCTTCCAAATATTTGTACAAACACAACAAACTTGGTGATCCGTGTAATCGCGGTTATATCAGGGTAAACATATGTCACATTCAATGAAGAAAACAGTACCAAGTCCATATAAATTGCATCTCTATACCAATGCTGAGATGCGTTTTGCACCTACTAAAAAAATACTGACCGCAGTTCAGACTGCAGTATGTAGTGAGAGGGAGTGCCCTGGCTCAAGGAAAACAAATTATTGTTGTAACCCCGGTACTGACCTTAGAGACAGTTACCAAAGCAAGCATTCCTAACGCTAAAGCTTTACATACAAGATGGATAAAATGGGCAAACTTCCTCACTGCAACAAATGTAGACTACTGATTTGACCCTACATTACAGACACAAGCATTTCTCTACTAGGAGCAAGAATATCCACTGCCTAATGACATAATGCCTCTAGATCCCTATGACTACATCATATACACTGATAATTCTGCTCAGTCTGCTTCAGGGACCAAACACCAATATTCAGCAACATGAGCAGTAGTAAAATGTTGCATGCATGATTGAACCTTCCATCCTGAAAAAAACCTACATGCAGTCACTAGATCATTGCACGGCACAGCTGGCAGCACTAAAGGCTCTAGTACAGACACTACAGAATACGGATGCTGGATTCCCCACATTTATTTTGTGTGATTTGTATTATTGTGTACAGTCATATCATTATCAGGCTTAGAATGGATTCAGGGATTCGAAAGGCAGCACAGTGAAGCACAGTTGAGAGAATGCTTGCCATGTCAGTCATATATTAAGTCATCAACATACTGGCATTCATGTTGCAGGGAATTCACTGGCAGATGAAGCCGCAAAGATGATGGTTTGCACAGCTGTGGTTGCTGCAATCACTCATTCAAGTATGAGACTAGACAGAGACATCATGGTGGCCGTCAGTGCTGCACGCAATGACACACACCTGCCGAAAGGTTTTCCACTCAAGTACTCCTACAAGCTAAATGCCCAAAACATATCATATTCTCAGATTCTAGTAGGGAGGGACAGAGCAATACCAAACAGTGATTGCGGACTAGGATTAATACTGGCTGCACATAAGGGTCTGGCTTCTGCACACGCAGGGATAGCCACTACAATTTCACTATTGCAGCAATGCTATTGGTGGCCGGGTCTTTACAAACCGACCAAGGACTTTGTTCTGAGGTGCAACATCTGCCAGCAGATAAAGGGCTCCACTGTGGCGCGTCCTCCCCAGACACCTATTTTGATGTCCAACAAGCCGTTGGCTTGTTTTTCTTTGGACCATCGTGGCCCCCTATCATCTGACGGGGCCTACAAGTATATCTTGGTGGCAGTGAATTCCTGCTCTTGATTTCAGTGGGTATGGCCACAGCTATCAGCTGACGCCCGAACTGTTATTAAGGATTTGTGACTTTTTTTGGGACATACGCAGTTGGCATATTACATTCTGATCAGGGTCCAGCATTTAGCTCTGGGGCTTATAAAGAGGTCATGGAAATTTGGGTGTTAACCTGCGTTTCACGTCTCCTTTTACAGATCAAGTTCAACACAATTTGCGGAGCTGCTAAAGATAGACGGGACAGCGTATGGATACTTCATCTACTTTGATGACTTCTCCTCTGATACGTCAGAGCTGCCTTCGCCCCACTGCCCGTCTTTCGAGCTGAAGGTGCATGTCTTCTACCTTTGGCTGAAAAGAACATACTTTGTCTCTCCATGGCTCCACCTTTGGATTACAATTACTACAATACTTTTCCTGCTTATCTGGATTGGTTTTGCGACTGTGTTCTTTCTACTGCTAAATTGACACTTTGTCCCAGAAAGCTCTGCAGTACACATGGTTAGCTTGGTTCTGAAACCACACTCATCATCATACCGTGAACAGAAAGACCTGCCCCTGGTAACCATTTCAGCTGTTCTAGTTCCAGACGGGATTGTATAGGACAAGGTATCATTTAATGTATATGGTCCCACTGAACTGTTACAAGTTCCTCATGTGATTAACATTTTCTTAAATAACTTTATCACCCCTGGTACTATTTCTGACGATTGGGACATTAATACAGTGTATGAAATGTTAGAAGATCTAGAACATTCCACTGAGTTTTCTTCTGATGAGCTATATGATGGTACAGCTAATTTGATTAGATGTTCTGTTCTCAACATTACGGTCATCATTTTTTACACAAGGCTAGTACACCTTGTGAAGAATTTAACATTACACAATGGGAACTTTGTCCTACACCACTAAGGGGTAGTTCAAAAGCATTTGCAAAGATGTTTGACTATTTTTCTGGTTACGACACATCTTATCCAGCCCCTTTTTATTATAGGCTTGCACCAACACCTGCAAAGAAAAATATATTAACTGACACTAAGCTGATCTATTCTGCTTATTTCCTTTCCCAGCTCTCTGTACAAGGGTTTTGGGTTTTGGAGGGATGCGGTAGATATGAAATCTATCCGGGGGACAAGAAATTGGCAGGTTCCGGGAACTGAGGACTTTTTTAGGGCCTTTTTGATACCACAAAGGATGATTTTCCTGAACAAAACTGTGCAACAGACGTGTCTTGGCTTGGCTTGAACACATCACGGGGTCCCACTCTTACATAATTTGACAGCTGGCAGCAGTTAACACCATATGATGAAAACACTATTGATACTATGCTGCGTATGAGTAGGCATAACTCAACAGATCCGAATTGGTAGGGATGGTTAGTTTGGCCACTAGACATTGACAAATGTCAGAATAGATAAGGGATTCACAGCCAATAGGCCTGACATGAGGTATGTGCACAGTGAACATTCAGGGGTGTTAACAAATTACAATGTTGGGAAGTTGTGCCTTGATTGGCTAAAACCCTCAACACCATCCTAGGTAACAGGTAAAACAGCACTTGTCCCTTTTATCTGATGACCTGAAATTACAAGACTTTTTATTGGGTCTCGAAAAAACCTCGTCAAAAACACTTCCTTTATACTGTCTATAACGAAATATGGAAAATATCTCAACAAGAAGCTGCTGAAAGGCTGCATGAGAATGATAGGGCCAATTTAGAACAGGCTCTGGCAGTAGTGGACAATGGTATGGCTACCTTATCATCTAGAATTTATTCTCTATGTAACGTTGTCTCATCCACGATGGATGCGCTTCAGCAAGACTTGTCTGCATTAAGATATGAGTAGTTCCAGCTTCTTTCAATTCTATTGTTGAGCTGGACACTTCAAACACTACATTCTGGCCAAGTGCTGTGGTGACACACACAACAAAAATCTGTTTTCACCATACCAACTTTCTGAACAACAGATCGCTATGGCATGGAAAGATGCTAAATACACAATCTTACACATTGAAAGGCAAGATATTACCTTTTACCGTTGCAAGGGATAGCATCCTTGAATTGGAAAATCCATGGGTACATTACACTACAAATCTCGACTTTCCATTTCCAATACTGTCCAACACATCAAGTGGGTAGATATAAAGCATAAGGTGAGGGGTTCATACATGAACAATGGGAACTTCCTTTCATATTACGGTGCTGGAATAAGGATACTGAAGTTTTTCTCAGTGGCTCTGAGTGCGAGAATACTTTAATTGGGCCCCTGGAATGCAAGAATGTTTCGTTGCATAGAGCATGCAATGCGTCTGTGGTGCACTTGTCTTGCTTCTTGAAAGGGTCTCCGGCGGCCGTGATACGTCCAACTTTCAAATTACTCTTGGATGAGAGTTACTTATTGTTGAACGGTCAAGGTTGCTGTGGGATTAACCCAGGGGTTGCCTATGTGGTGATTGTGTCTTCCAGTGTTACATGTTTCACAAAAGTCCTGTTTACGCCTGCCCGTGAAGTTAGGAAGGATACGCTGTGGCCTTCAATTAATCTTACCAACGTGAGCTTTGATGCCCTGATTAAACTTAAAGCCTTATTATTCCAAAAAGATGTGGCCTTAACTACGTTCAAGGAGATGTTTGAGCTTCAGGTGGCGCGTTCCTCTTCAGAGATTCAGGAGCTTCTCCCTATTAACTTCCCACATTTTGGGAGCTGGTACATTGTATTTTTAACATGTTTAGTCTGACAGGAATTGCAGGGTCGTTCAAGAGCATTGGCTCTGGGCTGGTCAGCACCATCCAGACAGTGCTTGGGATTATTCCATGCCTTATCCACTCCATTTTCTGGAGCATCTTTGGAGATCTTCCGCTGGTCCTGATCCTAGTTGCAGGGATATTATTTTTATTATTTTTGCTTCGCAATGGATGCTCAAGTTCAAGATCAAATGGAGCTGGCACTGCCTCACGTCCTGTTGTACAGTGAACGCATGGTGCATTTCTTTGGCTACCATTGCTTCAAGAACTGGATGAGAATTGCTTCCGTTATTTCCGGCCTCTATGTCTTCATTGTGTACAGCCTGTGTTCTGCTGCCTCTTGTGCACCTACAAGTGTGCCTTGAAATTGTGTTTGGGGTTGGAATTGATTGAACCTTCGGACATACACATACTGGTGGACCCACTAAAGGCCCATTTTTGCAGCTGTCCCTTGAGGATTCCATAGCTTCTGACCCCCAGTAGTTTGGATCCAGGCTCTGCTTTAAGAGAACATCAGTTGGCTGTCTTAGCTCCCTCAGTGCAGCGGCTGCTGCGAAAGTTGGATGGGAACATACTTGCTCTATCGATTTGATCTGAGGTGTGCCTCTGGGAACGCTGTTTGCGGATGTTTGGAACAGCAATGTTTTGTCTGTTTCTCTGAACATTTAAACATCTGTCTCTCCGAGTGGTGCAAACTTTTTAATCGCCCTGTTTTTTAACTTCCACATTTATTAATTGTCTTCCATTTTTTTTATATTATTCTTTTTATTAAACAAAAGGAATCGACATTACAAGGCATAATTGTTCATGACATTCTTTAGGCTTAATACATTTCTTACAATACAGTTAAGGTCTGATGTATTGGTTGGTAACATTATTATGGCGAAGGGAGATCTTTCTGGGGCACCGCTACGGGAGGTGCGGGGGGTACAGATATTGCCACAATACACATTCCAATCAGTCCAGATGTGGGACCACTTTTTGGGACACCTCCTAGACACATACACCGTCTTACCCGGGAACATAAATTGTCTTCCATTTTTATTGCTTTTATATACGTTTGGCTTTCTCTGTGCTATGGGCCTCCAAGTAGCATGGGTGCCCCGTTTGTAATGCGATTTTCTCATATACACTTTTCAGTCAATCAATTAATCAATAATTACTTTATTCAATTGGCTTCAGCAATCATAAAAGTACAGTACTTTTCAGTCTTTTCTTTAATATAAGCTGATGCATTTTGGGTGAGGGATTAGTTTGCTTTAGATAGCTTCTTAGTCGAACTATGAAGGAGGAGTGGGTGTCATGGGTATGCAACGGTTACCACGCATATTTTACAACGCAGTACCGTTACAACGATACTTTTACCACGCAGGTCGTTACAACGTAATGCGCTGGGGGGCGCTCCAGGATAGTAAATACTTTAATTTACTATCCAACTCCTTTCCCTAGAGTCCACGGGGACTGGAGTTGGAATAGTAAATTAAATAATTTACTATCCAGCGCCCCTCCACGCAAGTCGTTGTAACGACTTGCGTGGTAAAAGTAGCGTTGTAACGGTACGCGTTGTACAAGTACGCGTGGTACCGTCATACATCCGTGTCATGTGCCCAAGGAAGTACTGCTATTTTTTTACATATACATGGTTCCTTCCTAAAGTTGCCTTCACTTTGTCACATCGACTTTTGACATACATTTGCTTTCGTGATGCGGGTTCATTTTTAAGGAACACCGACCTTGCTGACATGGAGAACTTAATGAGAACACTATCACATTGCCTTGGCAATTACGCAAGGCCGCAAATTCGTGATACAGATGTGTTTGTTATTTCGTCCACATGGCGACACAGCTATCTGTGGAACAAACAATGGTAGCCTAATCACAATCTGCCCCCAGAGACAAGTATGCCTTTTTCCGATATATAACCTTTTGTTTCCAAATACAATCAGAGGAGACACTTCTGCTAACTTCGAGGTGTCCTTGCATGCTGAAGATGTTGCCTAACAGCTGACTGACGTCTATGTGAGGGGTGTCCAGTTCATGACCAAAATGGGGTCCTGCACTCTTACCCACCAGGTAACAGGGTTAGATCATCGAGAAATGGGTTTCTTGGTAAACAATACATTTACACCCTAGACACGTAGGTTAGGATGTGCATCTTAGGAGTTCGCTAGACTGTTATAATACTGCATATGTATGCCTATATAAGTTGTCTCAACAAGATGGTGGAACTATACGTTTTATTCACTGTTTACTGTTTTCACACTTATTATAACTTTTGTCTGCTTCTGTCTATTAATCATTACAACACATATCTTGTATACATAAATCACTATGGTTCAATTAATATTGAAAAATGTCCTTTTGTGTATTCTTTGTATATCTCTCTGAGCAAAATTGAGCATGAGTGACTGAGCGAAAAGTTCTAGGTTTGTCAACACGGTTCTTGAGGGAACAGGGTTGTCATACTCAGTAGTTGCCAGAACTGTTCGTTCCCTCCCTAGGTTTAGCGGTGCTAACAGTGGCACACTGAGCTAGATGTTCTAAGGGACAACATATCCTGCGGGGTGGAAGGAATCAGTATGGCACCATCCTTAGTTTATGTTGTCCACAAAAGTGCAGTTCCTACTGATTTGTGGAAAGTACACTACAGTGATCTGCCAGTAGCCACTGATACCAAGCAGCACTCAACCGGCAGCGGCAGCTCCTCCACCCGCCACTTTGCCCTGACACCAGCTGCGACTGCCAACCAGTCCATTAACTCATCAAATTTGGGAATCACAGAGCCTACATATGTGCAGGCATTCGACATACACATGAGATGCCAACGTAAGATTCTGGACATACACATAGCAGTGGAACTTTAAAAAGAGGGGCCTGCAGGCCAACCTCTCAGTGATACAGGCTAAATGGTCTGGTCACACCAAGTTTTATGTGCTATATCCAAGATAGGGATAGCTCCACTATGAGGGCATGTTTGGGGACCCCTCCAGTATAAGGATATGTCCAGGGCTTTGTATAGTCAGGACAGGCACAGACCACTGCACAGAAGCTTAGATTAGCATGGCACCGGTGTCAAAATAAAAGTCAGGATCCCAGATATACATGTATTTGGGCAAACAGGGCAGGGGAACTTTTCCATATAGCATGCAGGTAACATTCCTGTCCCAACAATAGGCACGTAGTGGTACTTACATAGCGCAAACCTAACTGGAAAGCAACAGAGATCCAAACAAGGCAGAGAGTCCAGGGACAATGCAGTTGCCAAAGAAGGAGACAGCAGTAAGTTCTAGTGCTTGTGGTTATTGCTCCTTCAAAAGATGTTTTTCAATTTCTTCCTGAATTGCAGGAGGATTTATGCTGTTCTGAGATCATGGGTGCACAGATGCAGAAGTTGTCTTCTTGATCTGTTTCTTTTATAAATCTGCACATTTTTATTCTCCTGCCTGTGTAACAGTAAAACGAGTGTGACCCACAGCAGTGAGTGTCGATTCGAAGGCACTGTTGGGGGGAAGCTTCGGGGGCTGGATCTGTGGCACCCAGGCAGCTAGCCCTACAGAATCTGGTCAGTCCGTTTACTGATGTACCTTGTGATGATACTCAGCTGCTGTTCTCTTGTGGGAGGGAAGAAGAGATTGCGGGAGAGCCCATCAAAACCTGCCTTACAGCTGTTTTTCACTGGATGACCACCCATCAACTATTAAAAAAAAAAATCTTTATTCAGTTTATAGAAATAAAACCATTAAAGAAGACAATTAAACAATACGATTATTAATTAACTTAAAACGTACAAAACTCATGTCTGTCATCCCAAAGTCAGTAACCTGTGAAATTTATGATATAGCATCATGGGATCCATCTCTTGAAGGCAGGCCAGGTCCTACACAGCAATTCGGTTATATTAATTTCAGTACAATAATCAATCCATTTAGTATCATTAGTCTCAAAACCGTTCATGGGGGATGGGTTTATAAAGTAGCCTTATAAGTTAAGGCTTCCAAATGAGAAAGGCTTTTTCTTCTAACCAAGGCAGATATAATGGATGCTATCAGGGCCGAACAGGGCACAAAAACCGGCCCTGGCAAAGTGCTCGACCAGCTCCTCGGAGGAGTTGGGGGTGCGGCCGAGCTGTTTGTCTGGGCTGGTGTCGGCCGATTTTGTTACATTGCAGCTATGCTGCAAAAAACGGCCCTCAAACAAAAACGGTCCCCCCACGGAGCCCAAAACCGACCCCCTACTGGGGAAATGCCCAGTGCCCGCTACGGCCAGTCCAGCCCTGAATGCTATTACAGATAGACAGATATCTCCATTTTTCAGAGCACATAAACAAAATAAAAGCATCCTGATAGTTTGCAAGCCCAGCTGTACAGGGCTCAGCAGATAGCTATGCACTGTGGATGTTTTGCTTTCTTCGGTGTCTCTTTCTATATCTCTCTTTCCCCGGAGTATAGATTTAACTTACATTTTGGAGTATTTTAAGACTTTGTCTGTATCCTTGACTCCGATACTATTGTCAACTTTTCTTAGGTGAACCATTTTATTTTCTTCCATGCATCTAGCATTAGGCAGTTTAATATTATCGCTTTTGTGAAAGTCCCTGCATTACTCCATATGTTATACCATAAAAATGATAGGGCTAATATGTAGGTTGTCCTCTAAAAAAAATGAACTGCCACTTCCTTATGAGTAATGTATGTTGAGCTCGTTTTTTGGACAGCCAACTATCGAGCCAAGAATATACTCTCAAGAATTTGCACCGGAGCACAGTCAGTACATCCCCATAAAGCCGCACAATAACCAGCACTTGGGAAGCATTTTGTTTTTAACTAGTATCAGTATCTCCCTAACTGGTTTCTGGCCTATTTTACTCGCAAATCTAAGAATGGATTCTATGGCTCTCAGACATTTTATTTTAGAGATATTTATTTGGCTATACCAAAGTCCTGATGCAATAAAGTGTGTTCCCAGGTATGGCATCATTTGAATCTCAGCGAATCTCTGTCCCTTTATATGATGTGTCCTCTTTTTTACTCGCCCCGTCCGGGCCCGTGGCCTTTCCATTAACAGCTTTAGTTAGGGCATTAGTGACTTCTTCTAAACTCATGAGAGGGATGTCTACAGCATCAATAAAATATATGGTTGAGGTTGACAACTCTAGGGAAAAATTATCCGGGTTAAAAATAGTGCCAAAAGGTTATAACAAGTCCCTCTGTTGGACGGATACCTCCTCCCCTGGCTCTCCTCTATCTTTCAGGAAAGGTTGATTTATTGTATTCCAAAAAAGGGAATTATCCTTTAATTTAGCTGCCTCAGGTAAATCATCCCAGATCTTATTTTTCAGCTCTCTTTTCCTTTTGTCTAGGGCCGATTTATACACAGTTCTTAATCTACAAATGTTTTCCCTGTCTCTTGGTGTGTCCCGTAGGGCTTTCCTTAATTTCCTGTTTATCGCGGAACAGTCATTATCGAACCATCCCCTCTTCCTATATCTTTTGCTTCTGGGGAGTATCTTAATTTCTCTGAAATTTCTACCATGATTTTACAAAAGGCTACCATAATACACAGTGGTAAGGACTCCAGATCCATGCATATATTAAAATCTCTAAGATTTTCAGCCATGATTTTCCCTGTAATGGCCATACTACCTACATTTACCCATTTTAAACGAATTCCATTTCTGCCCCGTGTTTTGATCTGATCCAGAATTTGTGAACTGTTAGACCGTACAGAATTTATATTGCGGTTCACTATCATAATAACATGGTCAAGGAGGACACTTGGGGTGATATCAAAAGATTCTATTAGCTGCTGCCCATCTTCAGTCACCAAAATATGGTCAATGACTGAACTTCTACCATTCCCATAATATGTTGGGACTGACGATCTTCCTCTCTACGATATTCTAACAGATCCAAACTATATTTAAAAATTAGTTCATTAAATGCCTCTCCGTATGGGTTATGTTAAAAATGCATAATTCCTTCCCCATTTGTTTTTACGCAGCCACAGCCTTTAGGTCCCCTCCTACTACATGAACTGAAATTAAAATCCCCAAACCATATTATTATATAATATTCCTTGATAGGAGTTAAAAAAAATTCAATCTCCTTACTTAAGTCCACGATAACATTTAATTTGTTTTTATCAAAAACAATGTTATAGAAATTAATTAAAACAAGGTTTAACTTCTCTTCTGTTTGTAGGTGAAGGAATTGGAAGTAGGGGGAAGACATATGACCTGAATAATTTCAATTGGTGTGGTTGTAGGTATTAAAACTGCCAGTCCTCCCTTAGCCGGCCCTCTCCCTGAGGGGGTTGCCGGTGTTAAAAATGACGTGAAACCCTCCACATAAAAATCACCAGTTGCTCACGTTTCTTGCAGGCAGACTATGTGGGTTTAGCTAATAGCCTCCAATCATTCTGGGTTTGCAAATGTATTCTTTACTCTCGCAACATTCCATGTCTTAATTACAAGGTTTGCGTTTCCTATTTTTGTAAAAGTCTGTATACTCTGATCAGGATTCTGTATTTCACAATCTACATGATGTACATTGAGGGGGTTACTACCCTTCCTCCCCTCCCCACCCAGTTGTCAATCCTGAGGGTTACAATTCGAAAGGGGGAGAAACCTGTTTGCAGTCGGGATTGTTATCTATGGTCTGTTAGTTGATTTTGTTTTAATGTTGGGTAGTACTCTGATCAGCTAATAGCTCTATTTGTGCAGGAGTGTAAGCCCTACCCAAAAACATTTCTGGCCTATAAAAGATACCCAGATGTTCGGCAAAAAAGTTCCTCTAGCGGTCTTGGGGCATCGTCTGCATCCCAGTGCAAAAAAGTAAAGTTCCGAGCAGCCGGGGAGATAAAAAGTTCACAACGAACCAGTCACCCTGACTGGTTTTCTTCGAGGGGCCTATCCAGCCAACTCTTCTAACCATTATTATTTCACGGACAAGTGAGTTTGTGCTCCAGGACTTTTTAGCCAGCCAATGTATCACCTTTTTTTTTTTAGCTCGATACATGTTTCTATCACATGTGGCCTCTATTTAGGTACACTTCTCATTATAATTACATATGGCGTTGCTTCCAGTGGAGGATGTCGAATTGTGTGTATACAGGTTTCTTGGTGCCTAGGGGGTTGTGGCATTCACCCTAGACCGAGGGTTGGTGGGAAGGGGCAATGTATAGTATCATAGTTGCCGGTATTTTTGGTTGTGGAATACAGTAATATCACTGGTTTGTATCTTTACTTGGGCTATTTTACATCTATCTAAAATTTGGAAATCCCCGATTTTATAACCTCCAATTCCTTCGTTAGTGAATTCTCCAATGTTGCCAACATTTTATGTAATTTCTTTATTTGCCAATCTGTTACTTTGGTGAATTTCGATATTGTTTCTGTATTAGTGGCCCTTAGTGTCTTTATAATTGCAGATCTTCCGTTTCCTACTGCATTTGCCTTCCCCTTGTTTAAATTTGTGGTTGGTGAACTGGCCAAATGACAGGTTTTCTTTGCTGGGAGGGAGGGGGTGGATAGCTGGCCCATCAACTAAAATGTAACGCTAATACTATTCTTCAGTCACAACGCCTGGAAAACATGGCAGAACTTTTGGCCTAAAGATGCCCTACCCCCAGGCCCTCACGGGAGAGCAGATAAGAACTTGGGCGTCAAATTTGCTAACTTATATTCCTTCCATACACAAATCATGTTTTGTTAGGCACATGTTTCGGGCTTCTGCGTATACTACAAAGTTTTTGCATTTACTCTCATTTTCTGCAAGAAAAGTGGTTGTCCAGAAACGTATTACCTCTAGGCTGGACTATGGAAAGGCTTGTATTTGGGACTTTCTGACTACCAGCTCAGCAGACTGCAGGTGGTCCAGAATATGGCAGTCTGTGTTCTCCTTAGCCTGTCTCCGAGAACACACATGTTCCCGCACTTGCGTGCCCTTCACTGGCTCCCAATAAGGAAGACAATTCTCTTCAAACCACTAGTTCTGGTCCATAAGGCACTTGGCCATACAGGTGCAGCCTACCTTAGGACCAGAATCAGCTTCTACGTCTCTGCCAGAAACGTGCAGTCAGCGACTAGCCTTCTGGAGAGAATCCCTAAGATTCGCAGCATCAGAACTGGAGGACGGGTCTTCTCTTATGTCGGGCCAAATATGTGGAACAAGCTACCTCTTGAGCTGTGCTCATTGAAGGTTACTTTATTGTTCAAGAAAAAGTTTAAAAAACAGCCTTTTTCAACAAAGAGACTGCACTCTGTAGGTGGCCGATAAACACAGCGCCGGGACAATCCTTGGCGTACACTGTGCGCTTTACAAGTATGTATGTATGTATGTGTCTTGTAAAGCGCACTGCTGCCCTGAGGCGTCGTGGCGCTGTAGACCGCTGGGGAACCCGTCCTGGCTATCCCTGTGAGATGATCCCTACTGGGTATCTCCAAGGTGAAACCAGGCATCCCCGGCAAATGTGGGGGGCCGTTGTAGAGATGAGGCAAGCTAATGCCCAGAGTGATCCCTGGTTAGAGTAGCCACCGAGGCGAGAATTATCGAGTTCGCTGACCCTGGTCCACGACCCTGCCGCGTCGGGAATTGAACCCTGGTCCCAGGCCGTTCTCTGCTTCCGGGTCTGCCGCCTCTAACCAGTGAGCCACACCACTCCACTCCAAGTCACATTTTATTCATTCTTTCATTCACAATGCCCCGAAATTGTGAAGGGCAGGATATCCAGTCCACTAAATTTACGATTACAGATACCGTTGTGGTCACTCCTCACTTCCGGCAGCAAAGAGGGGCTTACACTATAGAAATAATAAATCCAATACAAGGCTCATATATTTCACTGGAGACCAAAACTGAAAGAGTGGGCACAGAGGATTACTTGCTCCAAAGTGACTTATGAGAAGTGGCAGAGTTAGCTACAAGAAAAAGGTAGAAAATGGTGGCAGATCTGCAAACACAAGTGAATGTGATACACACCAATCAAAGTTATGATTGAAGACAGGTATGGGCTGGTCTAAGTGTCATATTTATTTGGAAGGCTTGCCAAAATAAGCGAACGGTTCTAACAAGGAAATGTTTCATGAAGACTGGATCAAGACAAGATTAGTGACCAAAGGAATATGCAGCCACTTTTAAACAAAAAGCGCATTAGGTTTTTGGTGCCCAGATCTGCATCTGGAGCTCTGCAGTTAGGCAAAAACGCCAATATTGTATGAATGTACAAGGATGTTTATATTCCTAATCTAGACATAGCAGGGTTAAAGGCTGAGAAATGCTTCTGAGCAAGACAAGAAGAAACTACATTAAATGAATATTAGGTACATTGTATGATCCAGGTCAAATTGAAGGATCATGAGGAAAACAAAAATGCAGTTCTTATGGACCGTAGTTGCTATTGCGACATAATTTGCCAAACTTGCAATTCTCCACCCTTTTTAGGGTGGTCACCTACTCTTTCAAATGTTTTCATTTGCCACATTTGGCAATCACAGGTAGGGAAATAACACAATAGCCCTCAGCGTCACTGTAATTTTATTCTGCAATAACAAACTCTTGCGTTCCAAGATACTTCTTACAGAACAAAATACGTTGCCAAGTTAGCACATCAAATTTGGTGCCCACTTGACAAACTGTCAGTGCATTCAACTGAGCTGCTGAAGTGATGGCTCCACTGAAGGCACAGGGATCACCACCAGGCAGATGGATGACCTGGCTTCCACTGATCTGCAGGGCCATCCAGCAGACTCTAAAAGAGTCCCAAAGTGTTTTTGTGGATCCATAGCTTGGTTCACACATAGTTCTACATGTAGCATTGCATGATAGCATATCGTATTCACACTGGCTGCAGACATTTGCGGTGATCTGAAGGTCAGAAGTATCAATGCTTGCAAAATTGATTAGCATTCCATCCTTCCAAGGTCAGTAAACAGTGTTTTTACATTGAGTAATAGTAAGACATGTTATTCTTTATGTACAGCGCTTAGGAAGAGAAGAAGATAAGCATGAAACATTTTTTAAAGTTATTATTATCATTTTGGAACATCACTAGGGAACCACATAATCTGCACGAGACAACGTGGACCTTTTGATCTGATATGCAGTGTCTGGGACTTACAGGATTGTGTTTGTGGGGTACACAGATCATGATCAATCCTGTGAAGAGACACAAGGTGTTGTCCTATGTTAAGAGACGCACTGCCTAGATTGTTATGATCTTAGAAACACATTTAAACAGAGAAGAATACAATACATTATGTGAACCGTCATAATGCTTGCTTGCCAGAGGACTGGAGCTTTGGATGCCAAATGGGATGCCATTGGAAGCCAGAAGCAAAGCAAAATTGACAGCAATATAATTGGTTAGTTAGTGATAGCACGTTTCCTACATAGTACAGCTGTGTGAACAGGGCAGGAATGATAATGATCTAAGAAGGCACTTTAATTCCTATGTCTGACAAACCTATTTGGCGACGTGTTTTTTTATGGAGGAGATGAAAAAAAGGCTCAAACAGACCCATAACCAATGGGAAGTAAGGTCCGGCAGGGGTTCGGGTTGAAGAGCCTTTGAAATGAAATAGCTGCATGCTGCAGGCACTATTATGTGTGTATGTAGATTTTTCATTTCCCATTTTAAAAACCACTGGACACCAGGGATATTTTTATAGTGTAACTGTTGTGGAGGTAGCAGGAGTGCCTTCATTGACATGGACCAGTGCTCTACCCGCCCTGTGCCCAGTTATTCTTTCTGCCTCCCCTAGTCGGCAGGTGGGGGTGGCAGAAAGAGCCAACTAGACACCAGGGCTGTTAAAGCTGTACATTTTGGGGGAAGAGCAGCCCCAATTACATGGGCCTGAGCTCCCTCCTGCTCCAGGTCTCATTTATCTTTCTGTTCCTCCTGGGGTGTATGAGGGTGTTCACCCCCCAATCTGTTTGTACCATGGGAGCAGAAAGCACACTAGGCACCAGAGTTTCAGAATGAAAGTTTTTTAGTTTTTCGTGGGAATGGGCATGTGGTCCCTCACCACCCCAGGGCATTTAGGCTCTCTATGCCCATCCCCCTCTGGGGGGGGAAGGGGTTGATGGGGGTGTTGAACCCCAATCTGCCCCTCAGGGATAGAAAGGTCACTAGACACCAGGGATGTGTAACAAATATATATATATATATATTTTTTTTTTTATATACATATATATATATATTGCGCTGCAGCCCTCATGGCATGGGCCTGTGCTACACACTGCCCTGGGACAAATCCGTCTTTCTGTCCCCCCCCCCTCAGGGGGCAGATAGAGGGTGTTTACACCAGTCTGTCCCTGAGAGCAGAAAGTCCACGAGACAATGGTAGCTGCACTGTATTTATTTTTTTGTGAGAAAAGTGGCCACCCCCTGTGCATGGGCCTGAGTTATCCCTTACCCCAACAGCCTTTTTGCACCACCAGGGGTAGATTCAGGGAGGTTATCGCCAATCTGCCCCATGGGGTTAGAAAGCCCACAAGATACCAGGGAAAATATGGTTCCAAAAAAGTGGTGAAGGGGAAGCCTGCCCAAGCATCGGGTTGTGCTCACACCCCTGAATGGGCCCAACAATCAATTTGTCCTTCTGAAGGTAGAGTGGGGGAGTTTACCTCCAATCTGTTCCCTGGGGGACATAAGGCTCACTAGAAACAAAGGATATATTTTTTGTTGTAGAATGAAAATATGGCGATGGACTTATCCTCAAGCCCTAAAACCCAACTGTCTATTTGCTTACTTGGGGTGTGGAGCCTCCCCATTCCCATGGCAAGCTTGAGGTAATGTTGATTCTTTTGGCTACAAATTTAACATACTGGCCTACAGAGTCTGAGTAAATCCAAATTTCCTCCTGCTTTCCATGGCAAATGGTTATACTAGTTAGGTGCATGTTCTCCCACCCAGAAAAATCCAACAAGACCCAGACATTTTGAAAACTAGACACCTCGGGTCTCCAAGGTGGTGTGCCGTGCGTGGAACTCAAAATGTTTTCTTTAGGGGTAGGCATAACTTTCGCAATCACACTTAATTTTCTTAAACCTCCATGAGACCAGAGGGATTCCATGACGTATTTTTACCCACATGTCTTGCAAACCTCAAACATTGCCTAAAATCACACATTTTCCTTGCATATCTGTGACACAAACTTCCGGAATGTGCAGGGATCCACAACATTTCTACGACCCAGCGTTCCCCCACTTGTGATGGTAAAAACGCTACCCCACTTGTGTAAAAAGAACAATTGATGGACAGAATGCAGACAATGTCATACATTCACCCCAGTACAGAGATCTGGGCCTAAATTCATCGTTTTTTTGCTCATCATGCCATTCCAGTTTGGAGTCAGCCATATGCAAATCAGTCTTGACCCTGAGTCCAATGGGAACAGTCCAGCCCGAACTGCTAGGCCAGGTCCTCCCTGAACTGGAAACAAGCATCCCAGGACCAGTTTCGAGCTTTCAGCCCTCATCAGCCAGGATAGCTAGTCTCCAGTAGCATGGAGAGCACAGGACCCGCATCTGGGCATAGCCGTCCCACTCGGGGTAACAAATGCCAAAAGAAAAATTGATGGACAGAATGCAAAACAATGACCTTCATTCACCCCAGTACAGAGATCTGGGCCTAAATCCATCGGTTTTTTTTCACACTGCCATTCCAGTTTGGACCTGGCCATATGCAAATCAGTCTTGACCCTGCGCCCAATGGGAACAGTGTAGCCCGAACTCCCAGGCCAGGTTATTCCCTGGACTGGAAACAAGCATTCTAGGACCTGTTTCGGGCTTTCGGCCCTAATCAGCCAGGATAGCTTGAATCCAGTGGCATGGAGAATACGGGACCCACGTCTTGGCATACCTGTCCCACTCGGGGTGACAAATGCAAAAAGAACAATTGATGGACTTGTGTAGCTCAGCCTACTTGCCACAAGAGAAACAGATCAAACCAGGGTGAATGGGAGTCCTACTCCCAAGTGCTTATTTAATTCAGCAGTTTCTTTGGGAAAACCTTGAGGGATCTACTTTTCAGAAATGTATAGCTTTCTGTTTCAGTTTCCACCAAAAACTGGAACTAGGTTGGAAGCACAAATGTAAGGAAAAAATGGGCTAGCTCTTAGAAGAAAGACAAAACTGTGGTAAACAATACGTTTTTTTTTACAGCTCTGCGTGTTCCAGAAACCTGAAAAGATGGTGATTGTAGCACTGCAAACCTTTTATTGATGCCATTTTTAGGAGAAAAAAACAGACATTTGTTTGAGAACGCTTTTTTCTCCTCCTCCTCCCTACAAAACTAAAATGTAGCCATATTCTGTCTATCTTCTCGTTCCCCTGCAGGGTAATTCACAAAACCTGGATACCTTAAGATTCTGCATGATGTGGGAAAACAATGATGAAAATTTCGTGTGCATACCGTTTGTGGAAAAAAAGTTATGGGGGCATAAGCACAAAGTACCCCAAATAGCCAAAAAAGGGTTCGGCACTGGGGGTGGAAAAGCCTGGGCAGTTCAGAGGTTAAGAGATCCAGAGGAAGGATAGAGAAATCATCTGGCTTTTGCAAGAGGTTGTCAGAAGGTCCCTAAGAGAACCAAACAATTAATTTCCTAAGAGAACAGCAATACCTCTGGCAGAAGAGCTCCTGCAAAAGGGGCTGATTACAAAGTGCAGGAATGGAAGATGGGCAAACAGTACTGATTTGCCCTAACCTAATGGGCCCAACAATCAATTTGTCCTTCTGTAGGTAGAGTGGGGGAGTTTACCTCCAATCTGTTCCCTGGGGGACATAAGGCTCACTAGAAACAAAGGATATTTTTTTTGTTGTAGAACCTAAACACTTTGGCACAAGGTTGTCTCTCTTCCCTCATAAAACAATCCACATAGCTCTTCATCAATTTGGGACAATCCAGACGTTTCTACATATCCATTTAAAGCACTCCACAGGTTGTCCTCTATCTTTATGGTATGGTCCACAATTTCTACTAGACCATTCCTATGCTATCAGCACTTGCATTGTGCGTTCTGCCATTTGTATAAAAAACTGACATCTATGAAACCACTTTCATTAATAAAATAGGGTCCACAAAAATTGCCGAACAAAACATTCCTATACAATTCTATAATTTAAACCAGCTTTTGTAATCTTCAAAATCATCAGAATTCAGATACATCATACACGTTAACCATTGAAAGAACCCAACCCAACCAAGCAGACGAAACATTATTTCTCTATAATGAAAAAAAACTTGGAAGATAGAGATATTAACAATATGTGAGGTGTGTCTTTTCCTATAATATTCAAATCGTATTTCTGCAAACTCTTCTCTTATAGCCTTCTTTATTTTTTATATATATAATCAACTAGGAATCCACAGTTTTGGCTTAATCAATTTGAGCTTCCATCTGATGGAAGGAATTACGACTACATACATGCTACACTATCTTGTGCACCTACAAGATACAAATAAACAAACGTTGTCTTCATCTCAAGCACTATACAATCGATTTACTGTAACAACTAAGGGCCCTCAGTATATCATTCTAACCCAAATAACATCCTTTTTGTTATCCTTTACATTTGGAAACTTTAACATCTAGGTGAAGTGTATCAACTTCTTAAGTATAGAACAACACTAACACTATTTCATCAGCGATTCCTTCTACTATATTTTAAAGATATACTTATTAATTTATGATTAAATTATTTGTGACAATCATTTGTCATAATTATATATATATATATATATATATATATATATATATATATATATATATATATATATTTATAATGCAAAGGAATCCTGGGTCGTTCAGTGCGGACAACAGCGGGTGCCTCGCGAAGGGGCCGGATTCAAGCCCTAATTTAAATTTTTCTGCGCAAAAGATGCAGCACTCCGGAGCTTAGATTTCCACAGCTTTTAATCCAGCTACAACAAGGATTAAAAGCTGTTGAAATATAAGCTCCAGAGTGCTGCGTCTTGTGCAGAAAAAAAAAAGAAATATATATATATATATATATATATATATATATATATATATATATATATTTACACACACGCATACAGTCATAAGTCAATTGTAATATGAACTCCTTAGTCTTTCACTACATTTCAAATAATAAACCTAGTTGTTGCATAACAAACGTCCATGCTACAGTTATGAAAAAAACTCAACTGGGGGGCGTGGCCAGCCATCATGGCCACGAAGACCTGACTTCGCTCGGCTCGGCGAAAGAGTCTGTGGGAAAGCGGTTTCCAGCGTCCACGGCTGGGCAGTTGGCGAATGTGGCGCCGGGTATGGACACGTACACGATAAAGACCACTCTGGACATCTGCCTTGGGTAATCGGGGACTCGAAATCTGCCATGGCACAAACATCGGGATCGCGGCCGCCGAGCTAAAATGGCAGACGGACCCCGCAACGGCTGAGCTTTCCTCTGCGCGTGGTGATCTGTGGGGTTAAGGAGGTGGAAGCAACATATCCGAGACCCCGATGACCCACTGAGTAAAGCGGAAGCACGAATATGACAGCAAGAGGTTGTGCGAGGCTCTGGATTACGGCGCTGAGTCCCTAAAATGGCAGCCCCGTTTGACATCAACGGCCAGCAGTAGCAAGAGGTCCGCAGGAGGCGCAGACTACATCGGAGCCCAGGGGGGGTCCGCTGAATGAATATTCACCCCAGATTGAGTGCAGAGGTGGCGGGGAACCATGAGCCGGTGATCGTGTCTCCGGGCCAGGGGGACACAAGACGTTAAGAGCGCTCCCCAGAGTTGCAGGCGAAGAGCTGAACTGGCTGAGGTCGAGCAGAGAAGCGGGTGGTCTGCCCAGGCCGAGCCTGCTGGGTCGCCTTGCACGCCGGGGGAGGTGAGGAGCTCCAGACCCTTGCCTGGCCCTAAAAGGGCGCCCATGGATCTCCAATCCAGGCTACAGTAACACCAGCCCAGACAGCTCCAACAAGACCCACACATGGCAGGCGCTGGGGGAGGTCATGCTCTGGTGGCCACCAAAGAACAGCGTAGTCCGCCTGGAGTTGGGGGGTGTGCTCGGACCCTGGGACACCCGACGAACCAAGGAAGGCCATTGCAGATGTCTCACAATGGCGCAGCTCTCCTCCCTCTGACCCTGTGGCTCGGGAGCAGAGGGTGGCGGGGTGCGACGCAAAGCTGCCCCTATGCCACCCAAAAAAGGGCAGCCCAACAAGGTATCCAGCTACTTCGGGCGCCCAAAGCGGGAGAGGTGCAGGAGAAGGAGGGCACCCAAAGGACAGGAGGAATGGCGCTCACCAGAAAGGACCTCCTTGCAACCTTGAAAGAATTTAAAAGGGAGCCCAGAGAGGACATAAAGGCGGACATAGGAGCCTCCTTTGATTCCTTCAAGTCAGAAATGGGCACAAAAAGTATTGCACTTTAGGTGGGCGTAGACTCGATTGGGGAGCGCACCCTCAACCTGGAGGCGAAATGCCAGGACCTGGAGGGTCGATCCCAACCGTTAAAGGAGAGCGGGGAATCCCTTTCTGCCCAATTGAACTCTGCCCTGCTCAAATGCGAGGATCTGGAGAACCGCTCCCGCAGGGACAACATCAGGGTGCGGGCCTAGAGGAAGGAAAAGAAGGGACAGACTTGGAGTCGTACATGGTGAGCCTGTTCACTAGTATTATAGGCGAGGGGGAGCACCATGTACATTTGGAACGTGTTCACCGAGTAGGCCCGGCGCTGCAAGGGGAAACAAACGCCCGAGAAACATCATGTCTAAGTTCACCTCCTTTAAAGTCAAAGAACTGGTGCTCCGTAAAGAGCGAGACAGAGAGTTGGTAGACTACCATGGAGCGACTTGCGTGCTTTTCCAAGATGTTTCCCAATCCCCGCTGATGAGGCGCCAACAATTTTGGCTGATCACATCCACCTTGAGGGAGCGCCACATTAAATATAGGTAGACCTGCGCATTCAGTCTTGCCTTTTCCCTCAATAACAAGCAGCAGCACTAAACGGAGGTGGAGTGGGTGCCGGTTCTCCTTGGCCTGGAGAACGCCTCGCCACAAAGGGAGGCATCGCCAAAAGAAGCACTCACCGAATGGCCCTCAGGTCGAGGAGCTCCGGGCCCTGGCAAATTCCTAAAAAAGAAAACAAGAAGACGTTGTGACGAGGAAACCTGCACATATGAACTCGTATGTTTCATATAAGATACTCTGCTTAATCTACAGAACCGATTGTCTGCCCGAACAGATTGAGGGCACTATGGAGCCATCCCTGGGGTGCATCGACGCCCCTGGGAAGAGGACAGGGGCAACGAAAGAATCTCCTCTTTTTTTCTGGGAGCTCATACCAGGACACTTCAGTTGACACTCGCAGCTCAGTGGTATGGAAGCAAGATGGGAACATTCCAGAGATAAGGTCTTATAGAGATTTCTCAAGGGGCTCTGGGTGCGGGGGTAGTCTTGCCCCAATGGCCTTTCGAAGTTGAAGTCTGACTGGACTCTACGGATTCCTGAACAGTTCATGTTTTTTGTTCATTTAACTATGTTGATTCATGCTCTACCCAGGGTACACAACTTTAAAGAAATGGGGGGGTTTTGATGGGGGGGATGGGGGACCCCTACTACTGCACACATCAGGACCAAGGGGTGAATGGGGGTTAAACTAATGTCATGGAATGTTAGGGGCCTCATCTCCCCTAACAAAAGGCTACGCTTTTGGAAATTTCTGGGGGATCAGGGTCCACAGGTGATGGCCGTGCAGGAGAAACATCTTAAAAATGGAGAGAAACTAAGGCTGAAGCATAGGTTCTACCCTCTGATATTTTGAGCAGCCAGTCCCAGGAATCAAAATTGTGTTGCCCTTTTTCACTCCTCTGCTCATTTTCATCTTGAAGCTTCGAAAAGCGACAAAGAGGGGAGCTTTATCATGGATATGGTGTTGTTATTGGGCCGGTCCTGCAAGATAGATGCAGTGTATGCACCTAATACAGGACATGGAATGAAGAAATGAATGAATGAAGACAGTGGTCCGTGACCAGAAATTGACCTTAATTGACCACACATACACAAGCCCTCCTCAAACATACCATTTCCATCATAGGTTGCAAACACACTGTCCTGATGAAGACTCGCAGCAAAGGTTAAAATCCCGCATTGCACAGTCGAGTCGAAACATCGACGCTCTTCCTTTGATCAAGACCTGTACCTACTACTTACCTTACCATACCATTGGAATTTGCATTAAGTGCACACTGAAAATTTACAGATTACTTGTACGGACAGGCTTGCTGTAACTGATCTTTGTTATCAGTATTTAATAATTTGTTAAATTGTCTATATCTTATTCTTTGATTCACAATCTCACTACCTAACACCACTATTCTATCTTTTCACCTTTCCTTTTGTGCGCAACCTATGGTCATTACAATAGCAATTGATTTGCTCTATAATAAATATCGTGGAATTTATTATATAGTGTGGCGCTTGTTTTCATGTGTGGTCTATGTAATTAATTGTTTAGGTGCAGAAATAGGTATTTTGTACATGCATCATTATCTCTTTCAGGTTATTCATTTATTCAATTGTAATGTTTCTTGCAATATAAACTTCAATTGGTTCTATTTCTGGTCACGGACCACTGTCTGCATTCCAGTATTGCGCCTAGGTCTGGTTTGACTTTAGGGGCTACCCCTTTATCGATAATGGCCTAATACAGGACAGGCCGATTTTATTCCCGCCTTTCTCACTTCCCTAGGGGCATTTGCTTCAGGGGAAATTATCCTCATGGGAGTTTTGATCTCATCTGGGACCCACAGGTGGAGACGACACACCCACAGCCAACCTGGGGGTGGGGGGGGGTTCCTAAGCAAGACACTTAAACTATCCCTACAACAATTGGGGCTGACAGACATTTGCAGGGCCCTTAATCCCAACATGCAGGACTATTCTTTCTTTTCCCACGCCGACAGGACGTATTCGAGGATAGACCACATTTTTCAGTCACTCTTTCATGCGTGCACAACCTCCCTCTTTCTTCCGATAACTATCTCAGACCATGCTCCCCTGACTTACCTGTTAAATTGGCCATCCCCACGCTCTAAATTGACTAGATGATATTTCCCAGAGGTAGTGTGCAGGGACAGATTACATAGGAACAACCTCCGCAAAACTATTAGGAATTTTTTCATAGCTAACGATCCTGCAGACACATCTTTTGCAAACACCTGGGATGCCTTCAAGGCATACATTAGGGAACATTGCATTGCCCTTGTTACCTCCCTGAGGAGACTCCAGATGAAGGAAAGGTTGGAATTAGAACAAGAGCTACTCCAGGTGGAACAAATGCATAAGGATGCGCCCTCTGCACCAGCCCTTAGACAAGTCACGGTCCTCAGGGGGAAATTAAACGCCATCTATATTAATAGAGCAGAAAGGACGATCATGAGACTCCAGGCAAAAGGTTACGAGGGAAGGATAAAGTAGGCTCTCTCTTGGCAAGGCAATTAAGGGTTAAACAGGAGAAGAGCTATGTGAAGTAAATCATTGATGGGGATGGGGTCATACTGTTGGTTGGCATCTTTTTGCATGTTTCCCCTGAGTTTTTGCTTTCTGACCTCCCGGTTTTGACTCTGTTTTTGCTGGCGTAGTGTTTCTGCGCACTTTTCTCACTGCTGATCAGTGGTAAAGTGCAGGTGCCCCTGTGGTAAATTGTGTTATTGATTGGTGTTTCCATGATTGAATCTTTGATTTACTTGTTAGTCCCTAGTAAAGTGCACTGAGAGTGCCAGGGCCTGTGAATCAAATGCTACAAGTGGGTCTGCAGTACTGATTGTGCCACCAACGTGAGTAGCCCTATAAAAAGGTAACTCAGACTCGCCATTGTTAAGTCTGCGCGCAGTTTGTAACTGCCATGTCGACTTGGCCAGTGCACACACTTGCCAGTCCCTCAATTTCCCTTTTCTTACAGGTCAGCCACCTCTAAGGTAGGCCCAATGTACCCCTGTGGGCTGAGTTCTGTGTATGTGAAAGGTAGGACATGCCCTGGTGTGTGTGGCATGTCCCGATAGCGAATTACGGGCAATTTCGTTTTTCGCTATTGCAAGGCTATCTCTTCCGCATAGGACAAAATGGGGAGTTTGTTTATAACATCCTATAAACATAACTGGTCAGGGGAATTAGGTAGGAAAATAAAGTTTAGTATGCCTGAACTCAGAATCTAAAGATACATCTTTTAGTGAAGGTAATTGTTACCTTCGGTTTTTGAAAATACCACTTTTAGAAAGTAGGTATTTTCTTGCTCAGTCATCCCGTGTGCTTCTGATGGAATGTGGATGGCCTGTCTGGGTTTTGGATGACAGAAGGCTGGGGAGCAGGAGTGGCTCCAGATAATCTAGGTGGGTCAGGAAAGGGCTGAATAGGCCTGCACTGCAATTGGGGAAGGGGGAGGAGATTTCCTTGCACCACAAACGGCTTGGTCTGCCTCTGACCATGGCTTTTCCACCTCATGCCAGGAAGTCACACCAGAGAAGGCAGAACTGGTTCAGGCTGGGCACAGACACTCTCTGCCTAAGAGATCAAATGATTTTGGGATATAAATATTGGGGCCCAGACCCCTGAACTTTTGTACCTCAATGCTGCTCAGCACACTTGGAATTCCGAACCTATAAGTAGAATACTGCTTGATTATATCCACCCCAAGACAACGTGCACTCTATGAGGTTATCTCAGGACTCACATACTACCTCAATGCTGCTCAGTACACGTGGACTTTCTGAACCTATATGTAGAATACGGCTTTATTGTATGATCTTACTCAAAAACTGCTGTGAAGCGTGCTCTAAAACTGCTGTGAAGCGTGCTCTAAAACTGCTGTGAAGCACTCCGATACCCTCGGGTCAGGCTAGCGCTATATAAAACTTCTTAATACATTTTTTTTTAAAAAAATACAATTTTGGATCAAGAAGACTGACAAGAAGAAAAGCTGGGGAAGGTGTAAGGAGGAACACCACTTTGCTGTGTGCTTTTCTGTGTTGGCCTGCAGTGGCTGCTTCTGTCTTGGGCAGTGAAAGGACTGGACTGAACTTTCTGCAATCTACTTTTGTGAGTTTCTCCAAGGGCTTGAGGTAGAGCGTGTCCCCTGTTCAAGAAGTCTCAGGAACAGCAAAGACTTCAAGCTCTTCTGCCCTCAGTACTGGGGACTGTGTGTCGTGTGCTGCAACAGAGGAAAAAGCAACCTGACGCTGATGGGTGCGTAAGGCCATTACATATTTAGGAGTTTAAATCTCCCCCAAGTTGAGTGATCTTTATAGGGCCAATTTCCCCCCCTCTACTTAGACAGCTTAAAATTGACTTAAAAAAATGGAGCGCTGCATACATCTCCTGGATAGGTCGAATTAACACAGTAAAGATAAACGCGCTTCGCCGCCTTCTCTATCTCTTCCAGGGGCTACCAATCCAGTCTAGAAGGGGTTATTTAAAGAGTTGAGATCCATGATCAAAATTTCATCTGGCAGGGGCAAAGAGCATGTCTTTCACATCACCTGCTGACAAGACCACAACCCAAGGGGGGCCTTGCTTTCCCGGATTTCCTTTTATTTTACAGAGCGGCTCAGCTGCAGGTCCTGGGTGAATGGTCATTGAGGGAATCAGAAACACTGTGGCTTCACATAGACAGACAGGTGATGGGTAGAACTATCTGGGATTTACAGTGGAGACAGAGAGCTGACAGATCGGCCAAAGCATATCTGAGCATACCCACAACAACTACCCTCCAGGTGTGGGACATGGTGACCAAAACCCTACCATTGACCACGATTCCATCCCCTTACACCCCATACATTTTAGCACTGCCTTCCCCCCAGCGCTTAAAGAAGGGCCCTTTGATCACTGGAGGAAGGGAGGATACGCTCCTTCACTGACTGTGCAACCCGCTTCAAGCTTCCACAAACTGCAGGCTTCCATTATGCCCAGTTGGTACATTGGGTCCAGCAGCCGCAGATGCGACAGGCGGCCACTAGGGAGTTGCTCCCATTGGAAAAAATGTGTCCAAACTGGCAACTCTATACACTATTGCTTACACGTAGCCCACACCGATCACTGTGCCACAAAACATTTTGGGACTCATTCTCCTGACCCTGCCTCCAGAAAAGCATTGGGAGTCCCTATACAAAGACATAGCGAAATACAATTGCTCCATATTCCTAAGGGAGGCCCACTATAAAACTTTATATGACTGGTACCTCTATCCACAGAAACTACACTCAATACTCCCTGCAAAGTCCGATTGATGCTGGCGGGTTGTGGCCTCCTGGGGGACTTTAAACATATATGGTGGGACTGTTCAGCTATACAGCCAGAAGGAAATATTATCCCAGGTCAAGATAATATTAGGGTATCTGATTGGGGAACCCATGGAACATGTACTCCTGGGAATGCACAACCTGATTCTCAAGTATCAGACCCAAGGGGACCGTTCCATTATGTGGCTATGTCTAAGTGAGGCCAAGATGGCACTGGCAGCAGCCTGGAAGAAATCGGAGGCTCCTTCACTTAAACAATGGCACGCTTGCCTGTGGCGTGCACTGACCCTTGAACGAATGTCAGATACTGTCGAGAACTCCCCTAAGGGCTTTGATTATGTTTGGAGCCCGCTAGTGAGCTATCTATAAGAGGGGCTTCCCCTATTTGCATGTGGTCCAAGACTGAGGGATTACATCTCTTCCTGATATAGAGAGGGGCTCCTTTCTCCCGAGATTCTTCCCCCCTCTTACGGAGGCCATCTCGCGTAGGTAGCAGGGGGCTCACTTCTCGATCGCTCCGGACACACTAGAATTTAAGCTTATGTGTCTCCCTGTGTATGATTGGTTTTAACAGTTTTTTTTTAATTCAATCATTGGTTCTTGTTTTTTCACCTATGGTGGCGGTCAAACACATCAGCACTCAGCTTTGGGAACATACGTTCCTCCTGTATAATGCTTAATATGACAAAAAGAGGAGTCTGCACGAGGTTCTCTCCTCAGATTTTTGCTAGCAGGGGCAATCCGAAACTTGTCGCTAAACTGTGCCTATACTATAGATATCTAATGTACTTTCTTTACTCCTGTGAAGAAAGACTTAATGTACTATCGTTGCTGTAAATTGGCTGTAACCTTTACATACAACTCACTAAACAGATTTCGACCAAAAAACACAACTCAACTGCCCCACACTAAATTTACCATTCTAGTGGATGAAAGAGACGTACCTCACAAGTCTTTTCCAAGATTTTTATTACAGAGGATGAATGTCTGGTCTGCTTGGTTATGCTCATTCAATGTTTTATGTGTGTGATGTATGGAATTTTGGTATGATTTTGATGACGGAAAAAACTGATTCAAGTGAGTTTTGTTCTGTATGTTTGGGAACTCTGGTATATTAATCGACTATCCAGGCCGTATGCGGAACGGTGAGTGAAAGAAAATAAAACCAGGCAAAATTTAAAGGCGGCCCACTGGAGGGCAAAGAAAATATTGATCCTAATCAAATTGCAGATTCCAAAATCCACTGGAGCATAAAAAGAACGAACTACACAACTACGAATACCAGAATGCTCACCAAGGCGGTCAAAAACGCATTACGAATTGAAAGATAGCTTTTGAATCTGTTGGTTTGCCAACAAGAAGGCCACCTGCTGGGGAGTACGACTTCGTAAAGGGATACAAGCGGAGACATATACATACATACATACATACATATATATATGTATATATATATATATATATATATACACACACACAGTCATAAGTCAATTGAAAAATGAACTCATTAGTCTCTCTCTACATTTCAAATATTAAACCTAGTTGTTGCATAAAAAACGTCCATGCTACAGTTATCAAAAAAAACTCAACTAACCCACACTAAATTTACCATTCATAGGGATGAAAGAGACGTACCTCACAAGTCTCTTCCAAGATTTTTTTATTACAGATGATGAATGTCTGGTCTGCTTGGTGATGTTCATTCAATGTTTTATGTGGTGTCATGTATGGAATTTTGGAATGTTTTTGAAGACGGAAAAAACTGATTCAAGTGAGTTTTGTTCTGTATGCTAGGGGACTTTGATGTATTAATGGAAGTAGTTTAATATGTATGAATTTTGGTTTATACGTATAAGTGTGCTTAGACATCTATATTTATAGAAGGCGTACATTATTTTAATATTTCACTGCATTCCACGCCACTCTTGCCAGTCCAAAAGTGAACGTTTATCGTTTGCTGAGCCAATTGTGCTCTTAGAAGGCATTTGATTGCTAGCTATATAACTTTGGTACTGTATTGCTATGAGGTCAGACTAATCATGTGTACAGTTGAGTCTGTGATGGACGGTTGTGCGAGAAGTTTATCAGTTTGCCAGCTACACGAAATTGGTATTGTGTTATGCATGTGAGTGTGTACTGTCTGCTATTCTGAATGCTGGTATTTTTGAGGAGAGTGTTCGACTGTTATGGGGAATTGTTTTGCTGAGTATATGGCTTATGAGGGTGCATACTGGTCTGACTAACAAGGTATGTTGTCTCTGTAAAGGGGCGGTTGTGTCAAGAAAAGGAATGTGCTAATGGGCTGTATTATTTTAACAAATATAATGCATTTGGTGAGAGCTGTACTTTTATAGGTGCAGGTGAGTAACAGCAAGGTCACAGTCATGTCATAGGATTCTGTAACTGCTTTTACAGACACAAACGTTGATGCACCTGCGACAAGGAAAATATACAGAGGGTTGCTATGGTTGCATCTGAGGAATGTGGTGGGATATCAACACCAAAGCATGTATTCACGTGCCCTATCCTCATGTGAACTGGCATGCGGCATATAATAACTGAATGCTATTGATCAATTGTAATGTAAGCACTACACTATTTGAATTGTCCCCACAAGTCTGTCCAGCATCCAACAGAACTCCTTAGACAGACATCTCAGAAAAATCCAACACAACTTAGGTATTATGTAGTCAGCTATCACCTAACCACATCACCTAACTCCTAGAAATACCACACAAACACCCAACAGACCACATTACACATTGCTTCTCAGATACAGCCAATACACTGCCGATACACCACACACTAAATTCTGACAGTACTTACTTACCTTTTGGTAATACACCGAATTCCATGTGTGTAGACATATTAAGAAATCCTTCTATGTCAAAGGAATATATTAAAATGGCATTCTGTCATCCTCATGAGCACCACAAAGAACTGCAGCCATGTAGCTGGCAACGTATTACCATCTCAACAGCACATTCTTATGCTCACATCTACATAAATCTGAGAACCATTCAGCACAAATTAGATTAAAGTAGTAACTAAGCCAAGTGACCATTCTTTGGTTCCTATTCCTCTTCCACCATGTGGCTTTGCAGAACTTCTACTTGTGCAAATTAATTTATCCCCAAAACAACCCATTAATTTCTGCCTGGTTTACCACCCCGAACACCCTCCTCCTATTCTGGCACCTCATTAGTTCATTTTCCTTTTATCCCAAAGATATCTAGAGATTTGCCATAATATGCAACTTCAATATGTGGGTTAAGGCTAATGATCACCCTGACTCTTTATCTGCTTCAAGCATACCTAGTGCTTGAGCTGCACCAATTAGATCACATCAAATCCATGGTAGTTCTCTTAAAGTCTCTGAAGTAATTTTGTTGTCTGCAACTGACCACTCTTTAATTTCTCGCTCTGTGAACTAAAAGCAAGGGAGCTGAACTGCCTGTTTTTTATTAGCCAGAAAGTATGCTAGCAATGGATGGGCCACCTTGATTCTGGTCAATATGAATCTTCAACCTACAAGAAAGGACGTCTAGGCACCACGGGCACCACCGTACCATCCAAATCATAAAAATCTGATAACTAAATGCATATAACATAATGTAGCATATCATATCATGTACATTGTGCCTCACTGCTACAGTCCTAGAGTACACCTACTCCCACAAGGGTCCCTTTTGCAGAATCTAGAGGGTCCTCAATCATCTACATTTAGTGCTGTCTCAACCTCGCATGTTTGACTAAATTCCACCCTAGTCTCGCTAGCATATTCCCTTTGTTCTTCCGGTCTCATTGGAACAGTCCACATGTCTTTGTCTGACTATCTCTGCCCTTCGGTGGTTATTCTGTTGTCCCATCCCTAAAAGTGTGAGCCAATAGGCCCATACTCCTACCACCTTGGAACAGGGTAGTCAATGTTTTTTCCCTCTCTTGGATAGTGGTGAGCCCCACACATGAAGCAGCCTCCCTATCCAACAATATGCCTTATCCAATCCCATTTTGCTACCCCCACCAACATTCAATTGCAGATAACTATAGTGGTACTGACCTGTTGAACTCTTGACGATCTCCTTTCCCGCCTTGATGGACTCTCATCTGCCAAATTCTCCAGCTCATCTAATATAGGATGACTTTTCTCTAATGAAAGGGTAAACAAAATGAGAGTTACTTTGATCTATCCACTAATAGCACATCAATCACTCCATGAAACACCCTCCCCATGGTATGCAACACCCTCCCCCATGGTATACAACACCCAGCAAGCTTCATAATATAAATTCTACTTGTGTTTGACCAGAAATCTTTTTCTAAGATTAAGTAGTCTCTAACCATCCTCACTAGAGTACTTACAGAATAGTGAGTCTTCATGTATACTACAGGGAACACCTGAACTACTTCTGACACTCAAGGGTCTTCAAGAGTACTAAGTAGAGTACTAGACCCGCTACACCAAGATGAGAGGTCTGTACCAACTAGTAGACACAGCACGTTTCAACAGTAATGTGACAAACAAAATTAGGGGATGTAACAAGTTGAGGTTGATGGAGAGAAGTTGGCACGCGAACAGTGTCTCGTATTCGAAGCACAGTAGGAACTTTGGCAATGAAACTTCTCCTCAGTACCCATGCCAGGTGTTAGAGTGTCAGGTTATAATGCCTACATGGAGTATATTTGAAAGGACAGTTACGTAAAGATCTCTAATTACTTACCAGATGTCTAATCAGGGGGTCTAAGCAGGTCTGCTGATGAGCTCCTGATTGCTACTGTAAGATCATGCCCGGTGCATCATTTGCCCTGATCTCACCCGACTTAGAATCTTCCATTCACCCTGGCTCCCCTTATTACTGCTAGGCACTGCCACTACCATTATCCTCTCCCACTCACTAAGCAGATGTTACCAGCATGACTCTCCCAAAACTTTATTCTGAATTAGCTAAAAGTGCCGCTCCTGACTGATGATAGGGTTTACTGCACTTGCGCTCCAGGAACCTCAAATGGCTTACTTTACTTTCTCTGCAGTATCCCCAAAGGGCCTGTACTCGCCCCGCTCAGTAAAGCTCACTCTCCCAGGCTCCCTCTAACAGTACTATGCATGCCAATACCATTACCCTCTCCCACAATCAAAGGTTTTTGGCAAACTTCTTAGGTAGGCGCATCCCTTAGGCCTGTCCTCACTCCACTCAGAAAAGCGTACTCTCCCCACTCCCTCTAACAGCACTAGGAAATGCCACTACCCTTACCCTTTCCCACACGCAAAGGTTTTTGGCATACTAATAATAAAGGTGCATCCCTTCGGCCTTCTTTATACCCCACACCTTAACACCCTATCATGCAAGACTTATACCCCACACCTAACTTGCTTTCTTGCATAATTCAACACCTCTGAGGGTCATTCAGGGGTAACCTTTTTACTCCCACCTCTCAGTTAATACTCATCGACATAACCCACCCCAGTATGCCCCCCTCCTCTCAGTTCTGATAGAACTCCAGAAATTAGGTATTAATAGTCATACAATTAATTACCTGACCGACCTCTCCAAAACCGCGACTAAGTCTCTAAAACAAAGACTACTCAAAGCCAACCCAGAGACCCTTATATCTATTTCTGTAAAAAAAAATGGAACGATTACTAGTGACCTGATCTTTCATACTAAAAGAAGAGCTTAGTGGAGGATATCGTTCCACTTTCTACTCAGAATCACCTTGGCTAAGAAATTTCCTCACGGTATTAGACTATTGGCGATATCCTCACCCACATTTAGAGCAAACGCTACCATCTCCATCTATAACAATAGGATTATACTCATTCAGGCCACAGATCGCAACCTGGCCCTCTTTGCCGAAAAGTTAAACTTCATTAAGAAATCGCTGGACCATAACGTAACACCTACTCACCCGGTGAAGGACCTTCCCCTAACTCCAACCCAGGGTCAAGGTGATCCCTCTCTATTGTCCCACAACCACCGGCCAAATGCCCTGCTTACTTCGAACAACTCTCTTAAAGTTCCAACCCCCCCTCACCTAGGCTCCTCATACTCATCCACCTGGTCTCGACCACCCATAATTTCCCCACTCCACTCCCGCTTGGTTGATGACTTTGCTATCCCTAGCCCTGATCACCTCTCCCACTCTCCCCTTCCTCCGAACGCTCTCCTGTCTAACTCCCGTTCCCCACTACTTCCTGGCCCACTCTCCACCTGGACTGCAATGCCCCCTAACACCCACCTCTAGCGCCCACTCACCTTGTTCTCTCCATCTGAGACGCAAATCCTCGGAGGATTTCTCCCTTCCCCCTCATCCCCTCTCTATGAATTCACTTATGTCCTCCACAGTGAACAACACTCCTCCTCCAATCCATGCGAGTCCCCTCTCTGTGAACTCATCTACATCCACCACAGTGAACAGCACTCCTCCTCCCATCCACGTGAATCGCAAACCACACACCAATCCGGCTGATAATCTCCATGAAATAAACCAGAAAATTTTAAAGCTCAAAATTGCCATCCAAAATCTCATTAACACCACCGCTGACCTGGCCCTTGAGCTCGCTTGCAACAAGACCTTGCATGATTTCCTGCACTCTACCCTGCACCACCAATTCCCATCTTCCCATGGCACATTGTCACCAACTGATCCAAGGCTGAAACCCACAGGCCAGAACTGGAATACCAACACATACCCAAATGCCCTACCTCGACCCGCCAGATCCAAAAATCAGCTATCAGAAACTGACATTCTCTCTCTCCTCCGAGAGTACAAAGACCCACATACGGCCATCTCAGCCCCTTCTGGTTCTACTCAAACCACCCCTTTAAATCCACCTGAAAAGAGCGGTCCCAAGCAAGACAACTCAGAGACCATACAATGCATTAGACCTAACACACATAGAGCCCCCAGACTTAACGACAACACCCTAAACGCCAGCAACCTCTTCCAGATCCCTATTACACAGCCCTCTATCATTGGGCACAAAGCACACCTGAAATGCCTGCTACTTAACTGTAGATCAGCAGTGAAACATGCCACAGACCTTTCAGATCTCATCCTGGCTCAGGAACTCGACCTACTTATCTGCACTGAAACCTGACTCAATGACTCCTCTGGCCCCATCCTAGACATCCTAGTCTCGCCCAGCCGAAACATTATCAGACTCAATTGAGTTAAGAAGACGGGTGGTGGCATAGGCTGTATCGACCACAGCTCTCTCTCAGCAAAACAATCACCCTCAGCTAATCTTTCATCCTGTGAATATCTTTCCCTTGATATAACTACCAAGCATAGACCCATATGTAGCCTGCACATCATTTACCACCCGACGGGAGACAACCTCCTGTTTATTGAACAAACTATGGAAACCATCTGCTCCAACCTGGGACGACATTCCCCCAGATCTTCCTTGGAGACTTCAACCTCCACTGGAATGACCTGCATGATCAGGCAGTTAATAGTCTCAAAAACCTCCTAAGTGATCTCTCCCTTTCCCAAATCTGTGACACTCCCACACACAAACTAGGCTTGAATCTAGACCTAATGATCGTCAACCTCAATTCCATTCAACTCAACTATTTTCTCCCCTGTGACTGGTCTGACCATCACTATATTATCTTCCTTATCCTTGAAAGCTGGAACTCCAAAAGATCACAACTACTTAAACATAAACAGTGGAAAAGATAGCTACATAATACCACATCAATCAACTCATTTCTCACTGCAATATCTACCTTTGGCCCCTTGCTAACATTAACAACGCTCACGCCCTCACTGAACACTATAACAACTCCATGTTGTCTGCTCTCGAAGCAGTAAAAAGGATACCCATCAAAGACGCCAAACCATGGTTTAATGACAGCCTTAATTCGGACGAACGCAGCCTTAAATTAGCAGAACGTGCATGGAGATCAGCTCCATCAACTGAGCTACTAAAGACTCTTAGACTAAAAAGGAGCAGATACAATAAATTCATCAGAACGGCTAAAGCAAATTTCTTCAAAACCCTACTGGACAAAGCCAAAAATCGTCCAAAAAGACTCTTCGAGCTGATTAAGTCACAATCTAATAACACTTCCGGACAATCACCTCACATCTCCCCCTGCCCTCAATCCAACTGTGATGCTGTTACTGACTTTTTCCTCGCTAAGGCGAATAAGATCGAATCTGACCTCAAATCAGCTTTCATCAAACTTGCTCCCTCTCTGGACTATCCTGACTCCTCCCTAACCGCCCCCCTTCCTATGCAGTCCTTTCTCTCCCCTAAAAACAATGCTTCTTGGAACCAATTTACCCCCCCCTCAATGAGACTGCCATCCTCAGCATTCTATCGACCCTGAAACCCTCTAATCATTTCAATGACCCCCCTCCCCCCAACTTCTTTAAAGAAATGGTTGGAACACTAGTCCCCCTCTGGTCTAAGATCATCAATGCTTCGCTTCTCCAAGGGGAGATCCCGGACTGCCTGAAGGCGGGCCTAGTTCCCCCTATTCTCAAAAAACACACAGCAGATTTTTGCTCGACCAATGCCAATTGGGCTTCTGCTCTGGCCACAGCACAGAGACAGCCGTCACTCATATAGTGGATGATGCCCTCTCTATGCTTGACCAGAAAGTAGCATGTCTATTAATACTACTCTATCTCTCACCTGCTTTTGACACGTCAAACAGGACAACCTTCTTAACCTCTTGGAATGTAGGATGGGACTCTCAGGAACTGTCCTAAAATGGTTTGCCTCCTTCCTCAACAACAGGACACAAAGAGTCAAATCCAATCAAACTCTATCCAACCCCAGCCCTGCACACTTGGTGTCCCACAAGGTTCCTCACTCTCTCCCACACTCTTCAACCTCTTCATGGAGCCACTGACTGTAAACCTCAAAAATTCCAACATCCAATACCACATGTATGCGGATGATACCCAACTGTACATGAAACTGCCTTCACCAGAAGATATCCCGTCTCCCAACGGAACCATGCACAAAACCTTAAACTGGTTAACCTCCAACCACCTCAAACTAAACGCCCTTAAAACTGAATTCCTCCTCATTTCATCCACTAGGCAAACCCCCATGGTAGTGAACTTCCTCACAAACCTCACCGCTCTCAACTGCATACCACACATCATTGATTCCACTAAATCATTGGGTGTTGTTCTAGATAAGAATCTAAACATGCAAGATCACATTTGTTGTTCCAAGACTCAAATATGGCAGTGCCACTCTATGCGGTCTCTCTAAACTCAGCCTAGCCCCAATCAGAGCATCTCTGAATGCTGCGACTAGACTGTCACTGGTTTCAAGAAAATCCAACCACATCTCGCCGGACCTGAAATCACTCAACTGGCTCCCATTCGAGGCAAGGATACAATTAAAAATTGTGTGTATGACCCATAGAGCATTACACTTCAACACCCCTCTATACCTGAAAAATAAGCTTGAACTATTTGGTAGTGCTTGGATCTCAAGGAGCACCAGCACTCTGCTCCTTAAGCCAAAGAAATTTAAAAAAACTGAAAACCTACAAACGTACTTTTTCCAGCACTGCCTGAGAATCTGGAACTCCCTACTTGTGGAAACAAGACTGATTCCATCAACTTTTGCCTTCGAAAGGGAAGTGAAGGTTCTACTGATGAACAATTCACTGAACTAGTAGCCTCTCTCCATCGCCGCCCTACCTATTTTAGTGTCATGTGTTACCAACTGGCCTCTGCTATGGCCCTGTATCGACGGCTACTGTGTTATTGCTGTTCCCAATGTAACTTGTCGTAACTGCTACGGCTCTCCGCGGGATCCTTGTCCAGTGAAGGTTCTGGCAAAAATGGCGCCTGTCATTAATGAGCTTATAAACCCTGTGCTCAACTGTTCGCTGAACTCGGGAGTTATTCCTCAGGCTTGGAAACATGCCTTGATCTTGCCGCTTCTGAAGAAGCCTAACCTTGACCCTCTGCTGCATGCCAACTATAGGCCTAGCTCCCTCCTCCCGGCTTTGGCTAGAGTCGTGGAGAAGCACTTCACTCCTCTCTTGCGAACTTCCTTGAGAGCAACAACATCCTCCATGATACTCAGTCGGGCTTTCGGGCCAACATGAGTACGGAGACGGCTCTACTGGAAGTTACTGATGCCATCAGAGAGGTGTTGGATGCGGGAGGTAAGGCCATGCTGGTTATGTTGGACTTGTCGGCGGCTTTTGACACCGTTCCCCACAGCAGTCTCCTTTTAAGACTTAGGGAGATTGGGCTGCGGGGAGCGGTGTTTAATTGATTTAAGTCCTTTCTTGCCGGCCACCGGCAAACGGTCTGGCCCCTCCGTTCTCTGCCGAGATGCCACCTCTTGAGGTAGGGGTGCCTCAGGGCTCTGTTTTGAGCCCTACGTTGTTTAACATCTATATGGCACCCCATGGCAGCTCTGGCGGAGTTCTTCGGCGCCCAAATCGTGTCCTATGCTGACGACACCCAGCTTCTTTTTACCAGTCAGAAGGGGTCAGACTTAGATGGTGGGCAGATCAGAGGCTGTTTGGGAGCCGTCTTTAAGTGGTTCGATCGGCACAGCCTGAAATGCAACTCCGACAAATCGGAGCTGCTGTTTTTCGGCTGTCCCGCCGACCCCAGATGGCAGTCTTGGTGGCCGTCGGCCATGTTTCCTCCCGCAGCTGTGTCCTCCAAGGCCAAGAATCTGGGGGTTCAGATAGATGACGGTCTTACCTTGAAGCCTCAGGTCTTGGGTCTTGTTGGCAAATGCTTCGGTATCATTAAGATGCTGAGGAAATTTCTTCCTTTGCTGACCCTCTGTCATCGGAAGGTTTCTGTCCAGGCTCTCATTGGTTCACGTTTGGACTATTCCAACGTTCTCTACCTGGGCCTGCCGGAGTTTCTTCTTTCTCGCCTGCAGGTCGTGCAGAATGCTGCTGCTAGAGCCATTCACGGGCTTCATCGCAGAACCAGTGCGACTATCTTATTAAAAAATCTTCATTGGCTCCCCATTAAAAAACGAGTAGCCTTTAAGGCTCTCACACTGACCTTCAAGGTGCTCCATGGCACAGGAGCTAAATATATTAGAAACCGTTTGGCTTTCTATTTGCCTTCGAGGATGTTAAGTGCAAAAACAACAAGTGATGGACCGAATGTGGATCAATGTCACACATTCCCCCAGTCAAAAGATCTGGGCCCAAATCCATCGTTTTTTTGCACTCCACACCACTGGAGTCTGCCTCTCATCACCTGTTGTGTTTGCATATTCCGCCCTAAGTGCGCTGGGGATGCCCAGACGTGGGTCCCAGGCACTCCACACCACTGGAGTCAAGCTAGCCGGGCTGATGAGAGGTGTTACCTCGAAACCGGTCCGGTCCTCGGATGCTTGATTCCGTTCTGGGAAGGACATGGCTTTTGTAGTTCGGACTGGACTGTTCCCATGGGGCACAGGGTCAGAGCTGATTTGCATATCGCCATTGTCTAACCCAGGGTGGTGTGGAGTGCAAAAAAACGATGGATTTGGGCCCAGATCTTTGGACTGGGGTGAGTGTGTGACATTGATCCACATTCGGTCCATCACCTGTTGTGTTTGCATATTCCGCCCTAAGTGCGCTGGGGATGCCCAGACGTGGGTCCCAGGCACTCCACACCACTGGAGTCAAGCTAGCCGGGCTGATGAGAGGTGTTACCTCGAAACCGGTCCGGTCCTCGGATGCTTGATTCCGTTCTGGGAAGGACATGGCTTTTGTAGTTCGGACTGGACTGTTCCCATGGGGCACAGGGTCAGAGCTGATTTGCATATCGCCATTGTCTAACCCAGGGTGGTGTGGAGTGCAAAAAAACGATGGATTTGGGCCCAGATCTTTGGACTGGGGTGAGTGTGTGACATTGATCCACATTCGGTCCATCACCTGTTGTGTTTGCATATTCCGCCCTAAGTGCGCTGGGGATGCCCAGACGTGGGTCCCAGGCACTCCACACCACTGGAGTCAAGCTAGCCGGGCTGATGAGAGGTGTTACCTCGAAACCGGTCCGGTCCTCGGATGCTTGATTCCGTTCTGGGAAGGACATGGCTTTTGTAGTTCGGACTGGACTGTTCCCATGGGGCACAGGGTCAGAGCTGATTTGCATATCGCCATTGTCTAACCCAGGGTGGTGTGGAGTGCAAAAAAACGATGGATTTGGGCCCAGATCTTTGGACTGGGGTGAGTGTGTGACATTGATCTACATTCGGTCCATCACCTGTTGTGTTTGCATATTTCGAGGATGTTAAGGTCAGCTTCCTTGGCTCTGGCTCAAGTTCCATCAATCAGACGGGCCAGGATTGGTGGACGTTCTTTCTGCTATCTGGCTCCCACGCTCTGGAACGCCCTGCCAGTGTCCATGAGACTCAACGCGAGTCTACTGGGTTTCAGGAGGGAGCTAAAGTCCTGGCTCTATGTCCAGTAGGTCCTATGCTCGGTCCCTATTCGCCCCCGATGTCTGTTTCTTAGTTTCTATTAAAGCGCCGGGACAATCTCCGGAGTAGCTGTGCGCTATATAAAACTATTTTAACATTAACATTAACACTACGTGGCCTCTGTTATGGCCCACTTTCGCCCGTACTCGTGTCACTTTTGCTCCTGATGTATATTGCCTTAATTGCCCTACTTTTCACCCGCAGCTATCGACCTGTATTCTCTTCAACCCTTATGTAAAGCGCTCTGATACCCGCTGGGGTCATGCTCGCGCTACACAAAACTTTTTTAATAATTAAATCAAGAAACCAATTGAGAGCACAATAGCCTATATTATTTAAAAAGGAGAAATCAATCAAAGGAACCGGGTGTATCCCTTAAATCATTGTATTTCACTTGTTGAAAGGTCGTTTCTTTAGGGATTCGAAATGAAAAGATACTACAAAAACATTGATAAGAAAATGGAAAAGAGACCTTGACAATTCAATTTTACTAGTTATCAATGCACAATAGCCCATTTCCAATAGCATGCAGTTAGGATGCAGTCCTAGAGATAGGAACAAAATCTCCCAGATTTAATCTGAACAGGGACTAAAAGGAAAATGGGTTAGAGCACGGACGTTTCTATCTCTTCTGAGATAAATCTACGAGACCATCATCAGGACAAGATGTTTCATGTGAAGATCCAAGACTGCTTAGGTAGAAAATCAATTCTAAGGAGAAAAATCTCCCAGATAAGTTGTGGAATATTTACGCCGGGTGAAGTTGGTGTCCCTTAACAAAAACAATTTGGTCCGATATCATTATTTCAATGAATAATGTGGCAGCCACAGTTAGTGGTCTCCATATGCTCTCCACAGTCTTTTGTAAGCCAGAGGAAGTTAGAGTGGCTCTCCACATGTCACGAAATGGTCGGAGGATCTTCTCTAGGCTTTTCCTTGCAATCATACCCCAGTTTACATGCAGCTTTCTTCTTGGCATGCTCCAATTGTCTCCTCAGAATAATTAATCGTGTTTCCTAACAGATTCTTCAAGACATGTTTCGTAGCATGGCCGAGCGCCCTGTCTGTCTTGTGGGTCAATCAATCAGGCGGCTTATAAGGCGCGACTAATCACCCGTAAGAGTCTCAAGGCGCTGGGAGGGGAGGAGACTGCTGGTCCATCTAAGGCACTGTGGTTTAGTCAAAGAGCCAGGTCTTGAGGTCCTTCCTGAATTCAGGTAGTGGTGGCGATAGCCTGAGGTAGAGAGTTTCAGGTCTTTGGTGGGTCATTTACAGAATGTGTGCTGCTATGTGAAGGCGTACCTCACAATCAATGAGGTAATGGTCTAGACTTTTTTTGTACAGAACAGGAAAGGAGGATGGGGGATGGAAAAAATATTCACTAAAAATCTGAAAATAAGTCAAATATGTAATAAACACTAAGAAAAGTCAAGAACAAGCATATTTGGAAATAAAATAAGTTAGAAAATAGATAAACATGCATATCATATTAAGGGATCACTCTCCTCAGTGGAAACGGAACTTGGCTATTTGTCTGCACTGCAATTTGGAACCGATGGGCCCTTGGCTGCCTAAAAGGAGCACTGCAATTGTTCCTCTTTGCGAGCCTGTACAGCCCATATAGCCAGTTTATTTCAGTTCTTTATATTTTATTTTTAGGAAAACGTGATTAAGGTTGTTTTATCAGTTTGTTATTTAACTATGAAGTCATGTTTGTCTTACACGTTTAAAAATCTGAAAAGGAAAAGTGTCTTACAGAAGCAGTCTGACTAAAAGAAGGAGTTTATTTCTCGTTTGCAAACCTTGCTCCACTATCCTACATACACATGGAAATATGCGGTATTTATTACTGTGGAAAAAGATTCTAGGATGGAGGACATTTATCTAAGGCCCGCAAGGTCGTCAACGTCCCCCGCCGCAGCCACATCACCCCCCACCTGAAAGACCTACACTGGCTTCCCGTTTACAAGAGGATCACCTTCAAGCTCCTCACCCACGCACACAAAGCACTCCACAACGCCGGACCAGCCTACCTGAACAGCAGACTCAGCTTCCACACCCCCACCTGCCAGCTCCGCTCCGCCAGCCTCGCCCTCGCCGCTGTCCCCCGCAAACAACGAATGGCCTCCGGCGGCAGATCCTTCTCCTACCTCGCTGCCAAGACCTGGAACACCCTCCCTACCCACATACGGCAGACCCAAGACCTACTCGCCTTCAGAAGACTCCTCAAGACCTGGCTCTTTGAGCAGTAGCAGGACTCCCCTCCCCCCCCCCCAGCCCCCTTCCCTCAGCACCTTGGGACCCTCACGGGTAAGTAGCGCGCTTTACAAGTACTCTGATTGATTGATTTATTGATTCCACATAGGAAAAGGAAGGTTACCTCACTCTCTCAGTGAGAGGCGTGATTTCAGTGCCTCTGTTCTTCTTGACTTCTCTGCTTAATAATGAAATCCAATGTCCCTTGTGGGATGGCGATACCCAGCATACAGGGCATTTCTTTAGACACAGAGCCAGAGATCAACTGTGCATCTTCCCTAAACTCAACTCTTGGAACACAAACAAACACAAGCAAGTAGAGGCTGCTTACTTTAGAAAGTTGGAATCATATAATATTATGGTGGGGCAGTTGTACCCACTTTAGGAGCAAGACCCATTTATCTATTTTACAATTCTTGTGTATGTGGGTGAGGGGGGCAGGGCACGAAAAAATAGGATACCAAAATGATATCACAATCCATACATTCAAATTTAAAGTATTAGGGTTTCCCTTAGGATGACATCTAATTCACCCTTTGTTTATGAACCTCGATGGTACCAAAACATCTCCACCCCCCCACCCCCCATCCCTCCCCACCCCGCCAGCACCTTGAGACCCTTTCAGGTGAGTTGCTTGCGCTTTACCAACCCCTGATTGATTGATTGACTGATTGACCTATACCACTCAAAAGGGCGATCACAATGTGGTTCCATTCTTCCTGCCACTTTCTCTTACGAGTAAGTCTACAAATACCACAGCTGATTCATATGCTTGATGCCCTTGGGCCAAGATCTTTTTTGGGTCAGGATGCCAAGATCTTCTGCCTAGCTTTTTAGTGCACTTAAGGAGTGCTCTCTTAACGTCAGGTCAGATGTTCCATCTGTAGCTGACAATTTCAACAGCTGGGTCACTCATGCACTGAATAAATTGCCCCAGTCGTAACTTGTCAATCACACCATAAAGCTCTATCTGCCCCGTGCTATTCTGATAGCTTCGGGCCTCAAAAAGCTGTTGCAAGGCACTCGAACACAGATGGAGACATGTTTATTTGGATGCTGACAATCTGGTGAATAAATCTGCCAGTATAAACTACCACCACCTCGTCAGATCAGGTTGTCGCTCATATTTCTCTGACTGGAGAGACAATTCCAATAGCTCTTTTTGTGAATTTTATTCTATTATCAATTTGTATGCGTGGGAAAGCTGGTATCAATGTCATACAGTCTTCCCAAGATTTATGTTCCACTCTTTCTTCTTTTTTCTCAGATACAATAGTAAGGATCCAAAATAACTTTGTTATAAAACCAGTGCTGACATGTTATGCCAATTGTCAAAGAGAGAAAATGCCAACCCACTTTGTTTGGTTTGCTCTGAAATATAAGCAACAGATCAATATTATTTTTGATATGTTAGGTATATTTATTTTTACCTTTTCTTTAGATTCTTTTTCTTGAAAAAATCATTGGTTTATGTCAGAAAGACAACACAACACATATAACACATATGTAAATCAACTTATACAGAACATTTACCAAAATACATTATTTACATAAATATATACATTCACTGTACACAACATGACTTATGCATTTCTATTTGTAACGGTTCCAGAGACAGATAGAAAAAGAATCTAAAGAAAAGGTGAAAATAAATATACCTAACATATCAAAAATAATATTGATCTGTTGCTTATAATTCAGAGCAAACCAAACAAAGTGGGTTGGCATTTTCTCTCTTTGATAGTACGTAATAAGGTCCAGCCATTTCCACGCCTCAAGGACCTAACTCCTTTATCTTAAATATGTTATGCCAATTGAGCATTACTTATTTTACTTTGTATCATATGAATAAATATATTTATCTGAAGAGAATATAGTAATACAAAACACAGACTAGCACTGGAACCTAAATTATATATCAAACACCCCAAAGCTGGTGGGAGGATGCTTGCCACTGGCAATCGCTCGGGTAGCATTCCAACCCATCATTCTTTTGCTTGTGTTCGAGGTCGGAGAGGACCTGGCCTGACAGCTCGGGTTGGACTGTTCCTATTGGAGCAGGGTCGAGGCTGATCTGCAAATGGCTGGGTCCAACTGAAATGGCATGGGGAGCAAAACAACAATATGTTGGGATGCTATCCTGAGCGATTGCAAGTGGCTAGACAAATTGCAAACATTCCTCCCATCACCTTATGCGTGTTTAACCTAGAGTATCTGTACACAAACTGCTATGATTTATTAGCTCCTCTAGAATATACTACAATGAGATATAGATTTAAAATCACAAGAAAGAAAAAAAGGATTTAAAAACCATAGTATTCATATCCACATATATTAATTGATACAGATCATTTATTTTAAACATGAACGATGTTATTAAATTAAATTATTCCTTATTGTTAATACATTTTGATTTAGGAATATCTGCAAGGCACTGACACTTGTGTGAAGCACAGAGGTGTTTTTTTTTATTCAAAAAGTTATTTTTCGTGTATTCACAATAATGAAACATGGCAATAACGCGTTTAAAAATGTGTTTTAGTCCATTATTTATTTAATCAAAATAATTTGTATTTCCCTGCTGATTATTTTTTTATTTTCCAAAACCTAAAGTGTGATGTCCCTGTGGAATCTGCAGAAACGATCTTCTGATCTTGGAGTAGTGACTAGTGAGCATTGAAAGTGGTGGTGGTGGGTGGACGGTTATATGTTAAAAATGTCCTCCATGGTACCAGGGCCAGCATTTTGTCATGGGTGTCCCCCATGTGTCTTGAGTTTCCCCTCAAGTCAAACATTCCATACAATATTACATGCCCGCATTTTGGCATTAGTGCTATGCATATGCCACTTGCGACCCTAATCCCTAAAATTACCTCTAGTATATCAAAGCCAGAATCTTGGTTCCCTCCCCACCCACATGCCACAGTTGTCCTCCCTTATGCGAAGAGTTACCTCCAGGGTGCCAACCCCAGCCATCATTTTCTACAGGTGCCCCTTATGCTATGTATTTTCTACAGATTGCCAGCCACCGCATTTTTAGACGGGTGCCCTATGCCAAGAATAACCTCCAATATGCATGCAGCAGCATTTTGCCATGTTTGCCCCAATATGCCAAGAATTAAATCTAGTGATCCAGTGCCAGTATTTGGTCACAGGTGCCTGCTAAGAGCTACCTCCAGTGGGCCAGCACCAGCATGTTGCCATGGGTGCATTAAAAGGCCAAGAATTGTATGGCAGGAGCAGCCACAGACTTGCATAACACCAGATACTCACTCATGCTCAGATTCCTCAACCACACTACTGTCATTCATTCTCACTCGCTCGCTCTTACATCTATGTTTAGTTGCTCTTACTCATCACACATTCGCACTCGGTCTTACTTTTACTCATTCTCAATTATTCGCACTCCGACTCATCTATTTGCACACACCTTCACTCATATTCCCTTACTTTCACTCTTACTTGTTCACCCCTTTGCATTCCCTATTACTCTCACTCTCTTATTCTCACTCACTCTCACATTCTCCGACTTAAGCATCTCACTGTCACTCATTCTCTACCTGTCGCTCTCACTCCCTTTCACCCACAGACACCTACGCTCACACACGCCCATGCCCACACATAACCAGCTCTCTGTGGCACAAACACACTCTCACCTTCAGTCATGCACACAACATGCATTTAAAAGCACTTTGTTTTACTTACCACACCTGCCAGTGAAAGTCCTGTTACAGCTCTTGGAGCTCGATTCTTTAATGCACGAATAGTGGACAGCACTAATATTCATGACTAGTATAATACAAGTAGGAAGAATTCAAGGAGGTTGGAATCCAGGCCCTCAAAGGGGTGAATAGTCCCCTTATTCTCGCAGGCCTCAATAAATTCCTAAAATGTTGCAAACGAGGGGTCTAGTGACTTGAATGATCTACTCGTTCTGACTTTAATGCACTTGACCAATAAACTAGTCTCCGGCTTTTAATTAAAAAAAGATTAGCAGCAACACCATTAAAAAAACTGCAATCCACTATATTAATGGCAAACAGCAAATGGCAGTTGTTAAAAAACGGAGTATGAAACTGGTCCCTACATGACCATATATTAATGTCCTTAACACGCAAAACAAGCATTTGCAATGCAATAGGTCTCGCAGCATTAAAGTTTGAGTTATTGGCACTGTATATGCCAATGTGTTGCATTAAATGTTCAGCAAAGTCTGTATTGGTGTATAAAGATGATTTGCAAGATGATAGCGATGGAGTGGGGGATGGATGGATGGATGGAGTGGAGGGGATGGATAGATGGAGTGGGGGGATGGATGGATGGGGGGGATGGATGGAGTGGGGGATGGAATTCATGTGTGCATTAAAAAGAGGAATATAAGGATAGAAATAAACGGGGCACCCTCCACTAGTGTATATAAATACTAGCCCCATTTATGCACCGCTCATTTCATTGCAGTGGGTGGTGCCCTACCTTCTGTACTGAAGCGAAAGGGGCAGCCTTATCCCATCTTAGGTAGTGAGATCCAGCAAACTGACTGATGCAACAGTTGACAAACTAGGAGACAGCAACTTACTGTATTTCTAGGCCTTATCTCTACATACTTCAAACAGAAACTGCACAAGGAAAAACGAGTACACACCATGCACCCGTGTATGAGACTGAACACAGAACTGCACCCACTGCTACCCAGCAGCCGGTAACTCTCTTTCTAAACACCAGCAACAAACACGACTCCCCAAACTAACCTGAAACATCATCTTTTAGCTAAACATTCGTCTAAATATCCTAGTTCGCTATTCAATGTGCCTAGCAGCACACAAAGCCGGGTAACTCAGCTAGCTGTGCAGGTTTCTGTGCAGTATAAGAAATATACGTATTGGGACATGGCCTTTATTTAAAACCCGGTTGTCATGGTGAAGCCCCACCACAAGGCACTATAATAACATTTATGCTCCAAAGAGCAGTGCCCACAAAACCTTACTGATGGTATGTAATTGCGCTGAGCACTTGACGAAATCCTCAATGAAATCTGTTTGATAAAAAAATCTGCAGTGCACACAACTTTTCTTTGTTTTATTGTAAGTGTTCCGCCTCAGACCCTTATTGGAACCACCATTACGCATCCCTCGCCCTTGAACCCATGCTGAGAAGGGCCCTCCTCCACAAGTGCCACCCACACTGTTTAAAATGCATTGAAAAACACTGCATGGTAAACATTGCATCTACAAATAGTCACCCTCCCATGGAGAGATCAAAGTTGCCCAAGAGCACACTGTGCATGCAGGCAGGTTCCAAAACGTACAGGCAGGCAGTGTGGAGAAGAGAAGTGCATGCAGTTTGAGCCGTACGGGTAGGTGCAGCCAGGTGACCCAGCGAGGGCAGAGCTGGGCAGCAGGCAGAGCATGCGAGGGGTGGCCAGTGAGGCAAGGTTAGAGACAACAGCACTAGGTGGACAGAAGGTAGATGGGCACTGTGGCCAGAATGGAGAGCTATGGGCAACCAGATAGCATGAGCAGATGGTCTAGCGTGGCAGAGCAGGGCAGTAGGTGGCCAGAGCAGGGCAGTAGGTGGCCGGAGCAGGACAGTAGGCCGGAAGAGCTGGGCACTGGACGGCCAGGGGTGCGGCATGGACTCGGTCTGTCTGTGTGTGTCTATCCACATGCGTACCTGTCTCAGGACAGAGGGGTTCTGCCCAGGTGGCCAGCAGACTTCCCCAAGAAGCTGCACATCCGTGGGGGTCAGTCAGCAACTCTCCGGACCACCTGGCCCACAGGAGTCATGTTAAGAGGCGGAGCTGGTAACCCACGAACATTCTTCTTCGTAGGAGGGCAGTGCGATAGCTGCCATATGACTACAACTCCCATAAAACAGAGTGACTATCTGCTCGCACACAGCGATGCAGTCAGCACGGTGACGGCAGGGAGCCCGGACTCTAAGGCTCGCCTATGCATGCATTACACTGCTAATTATTCAGATGTATTCAGCATTCTGTAGAAGTTATCGAAACAGCCTGGCAAGAGCAGTAAGGTGCACCTACACCAGTTCCGCTCCCTCGTACCACTCGCTGCTTCCTAGTTTGTTTTGCGCTCTATGGATGTTAAATAAGAAATGTGGCAAAGCAGATTTTGTGAAAATAACAGCACTGTGAATTTGCCGTTTTAACAGGGGTTTTCAAAAGTCCATGAGTTAGCTTTTCCTCTCTGAACAGAGCAAAGGTTTGCGGGGACTGGGAGGATGATTCAGGAGGTTAACATACAAAGGTTTCTGCTGAATGATGCTTGAATTGGGTTATTAGTTATTGGCCCACCACACAGTGATCGTCGCGAGACTCCCAGCAGTGCTGCTGCCATGTTGGTTTTCATCTCGCTTACAAATTATGAAGCCTGGAGTAGGGGGAGACGAGCAGAGTGCAGTTTACACTGCACAAAAACATTAACAGAAATGTCTCAATTTATGAGCAGCCTTTGCCAAGAACAGCAATCAGGAGTGTAATCAGTGTGCATACAAATCTAAACACGTCCCGATAATGTTTTCGGGAAGGATCGCAGAGTCGTGGGTAAAGCTGTTTTGTACACGCTGGTGCAGTTTTACAGAGTTCCCACACGTTTATCTTAAAACGATGAACACCTCTTAAGCACTAGGGCTGGCTTTGCTCGGCATGCTGCTCGATGCGATGCCTCGGCGTGCCTTTGTTCTTAGCTGCTTTCTCCCCTGGTCGTCCCAGGCTCTCATATTTCCGCTGTGAGAGCACGGACAGCGTGCGGGAGGGGGGCAAAAACAAAGACATGGACAGCGGGCGGGCGGGGGGCGAAAACAAAGACACGGGCAGCGGGCGGGCGAAAACAAAGACACGGGCAGCGGGCGGGCGGGAGGGGGGCGAAAATAAAGACACGGACAGCTGGCGGATATACATGTAGAGAGAGAGAATATTCTCTTCCATGCCAAGTCTGCTTTTTAATCTTGAACTACCTATGAACAGCGAGCGATGCATGCAGCTATTATTAGCCCGGGACGGGAAACTGATGACACATTTACTATCACCGGCCTCGAGTCTACCCTTACCATCTACATCCGATCCATTAAATAGAAAGTGCGTGTGGCGGCAGCCAGACGTGCCTGTGTCCTCCCGCCGCCCCGTGCACCGTGGCCGCCTTGCCTGTAGCACCCTCCTCCCGCAAGCATCGCGAGAGCGAGCGCTGCTTCCCCGCATACTGGTGGGTAGACGCTCTAGTTCTTTGTTTGAACTCTATGGCTGGCGTTTGGCTACACAGTCGAAAACACGTACAGCGTCTTCCCGCCCATGCTTTTTTTTTGGGATGAGCGAGCGCCCCAAAAGCACGTAGGTCCGAATGTTTACGTTTCACGCGCGAGGCCTGGAGCTCGTCCAGCTGCTTTTAGCATGTCCCCTCATCCCATAGCTTGGACAGTTATCCGATGTCGGGAATTTAAAACAAGAGACCCGGTGAGTGGGGGGGGTGGGGCTGGCTGTGTGTGCGCGCGCGCGCGTGTGTGTATGCAGTGTGTGTGTATGGGGGTGTGTGTGCTCGCGTGTGTGTACCTGCCTGTGTCTCCTATGTGCCAAACCGCACTTTATTTATCAATGTTATCAGCTTTAACTCAAAGCTTCATGATCACATTCACGGTAAAAGCAGTTTCCAAATGTATGTTCACACTCGCCGAAAACTGCAAGTAACATACCGCCACCCAGCATAGCACGTAATGAGACACTTGAGCGGATTCACACAAACTGTAACAATTTCATGCTTTCAACATCACGGTAAAAAAAGCAGAACGACAGCGCCCACCTAAAAGCAGTTTCCAAATGTTACCGGCCAGCTAAAAGCAATTTGCAAAATGTTATCAGGTACCCCCTGTGAGTAGGGTTGGGAGGGTGTGTGTATGAATCTAATGCTGCGATTCGAAAGGCTCTAGGGGGCAAAAGCGATCTAATGGTGCACTCTAAAGGTGCATTGTAAGAAAATAAAGCTTGCTTAATGAAAGCGTGTCTATCTGCATGAAGGCGAGAGTCACAATGCCACAGTGAAAACGAAACTAAAAGCGCCAGGGAAAAATGCTACTTGCTGCTGAGCTGAGGCGCACCACTGAGCACTCGTACTTGTGCGCGTGTCAGTTTGGAATCGCCTCCAAGCGATGCGCACGGCCAGGAGTGTCTGTCTCCTGGGAAGCACACCCGCCGACAATAGGTTCTCGGTGAGAACGCGCTTCCGCGCGCTTAGCCGAGACCTAAAAAACTGACTGATTTCTCAACGGTGAGGTCGCTGTTTACATCTCACATTTCACTTCATCTTGCATTTCTTAAAATAATCTACTTTTTTCAAAAGTTTTTCTGTAACTTGTTTTATTGTGGCTTTACTTTTGTACAGTGCATATTTTGAAATGAGTCATCTTCTAGTGTCTGGGTGAGGTCAGGTTGTGGTTGTCCGCGACGGGACATGAGTGAACTATGGAGTGTAAGCTGAAGGATGTGCTAGTTTCTCACAGTGGCCTGTGGGTCCTAAAGGTGTTCAGAGTACATGCTCATTCAATCATTGGCCTCTCTGTAGATCACACTGGCTATGTGTCAATTGCAATAGAGATAGAGAAGGAAGTGTGTGAAGAAGGTACAGAGTTGTCAGTATACTGACAGTGCCAAAATAAAATAAAATGTAGAGCTTACATGTGTTGGGAGTGATGAAGTGGAGAAGATAAAAGTAGGCATGCGCAGAAGACTATGCTGAAGAGAAAATATGGTGTGAGATAGGCAGAAGGATGATTTGAGAAAGATGTAGGGTGAAGTAACTACCAAAGTGACAGGCAGCACAACAAAGTCGAATGAACTTCACTAAACACCAAATATTGCTATATTTTACTACTAAACTTCAGTTAAAAGTGCAGTTATCTAGCAAACACTAGGGTCATGATTTCAATAGTGCAGCAGGTGCAGTTGCACTGAGACCAAAAGCTCCTGGCACCCAACTAAACACCTGATATTTCTATATTTTATTCCTAAACAGGCAAGCACAAGTGCAGGTACCTTGCAGACAACAGGGTCATGACTTGAATGGTGCAGTAGGTACAGTAGCACCGGGTCTAAAAGCCGTCAGAACTCCTCTTAACTCATAATATTGCTATTACATCATTAAATTCTATTATTTCCATCTTTCATTTTATATTTCAAACTTTTGCTATTTCTTACCAGCACTATACCACTAGTAACAGCACAATATATTGCCTTTTTGTACATGAACAAGTCATAACACTATAGCAGACTTTCTGTAGCTTATATTGTACAACTACTCAGCAAGCTACAACTTACAACAAAAAAAGCTTATAATAATCACATAGACAAAAACGAATGCATTTAACAATTCTTATTTTATTTGCGATGTTCGTATGGTGTACAGCTTCGCACTTTAGAATTAATAAGCAAAAAATGTTTTCCCTGAAAAGTTTACTGTTTACTAGTCTGCACTCACACTACAGGCCCTTCTCCCCGGGCAGCTTCCAGCTTCACTCGTACTGGCTCAGACACAGGTAACAAAAACAGCAGCAAGGCATTACGGTATGTAATGAAAATAACTAAACACCTGCAGGGTCATGTGCAATCTGGAGGAGGTGAAAAAAGGTGAGCACATAAAAAAAATACCACAATTAAAACAAATACAAAACTTTTCTGGCAACCAAGGCATAAGGCCCATTTTTGTCCACTGCTGCTTATATTTTTCCTGACCCTAGGCACCAGGGCACAAAATGGGGGTAAATGTAGGTACACGGCGTCCACCCACTATTTACACAGGGTGGACGCTGTCCCCCCTTCCAAGAAGTTGGGCCTCACAGAAATATGCTGAACATGTCCTGGTGTCCCGGTTTAAGACACTGGGACAAGTTCAGCAGCACCTGTATGTTGTCTGCTTTCAATTCCCAGCAGCAACGTGCAGGCAGACAGGGCTTTTTAGGTTGAGCCTAGTGGCAGCGCACATGCACTGTTCGCTCTGCGAGGCATGCTGTTTTAGGGTACGCACTAGAAGCCCCGCCCATATTTTTTATTGGCTTGTGCCATTGACCTTCGTGAACGCTGGCTTCCGATTCATTATGAGGCTTATCAGTCCCGCCTTGGTACCTCCAACTCTCCCTTAGTTACCGCCCAAAAGACTGGACCTTTTACTGGTGTTGTTACACGCTCAGCTTCATAAGTTGGCGAGCACTATTTTTCATAATGCTCTTCCCCTGTTCCACACACTACATAGCAGCACGCCTACTACTGTATTTATTTAAACTACGACGCGGTTCGCTTTAACTATAGCGGCCACACTTAATCCCTTAATTACTTTACAACCTGGTCCGCTTTCAGTTTAGCGGGTGCGCTTATTCAATTAAATAATTTACAGACGGCCGCTTTCATATTAGCAGCCACACTTATTTATTTTATTAATTAATAACGGGGGTCACTTTCACTTCAGTGGCCGCGCGTGTTTCTTAATTAATGTATTTTTGCTTTGTGTGAAACCACACCATATGCGCTTTCACTTTATTATCATCCATGCCTCTTTGTTTAGACGCTGCTCCCTGTAACCTGAATACAATGAGCAGCGTCTTAATAAATGGGCGTGGCCAACTTTAAAGTGCTCTTTATATATGTGTTTGGTTTAAAACACATAAATAAAAGGCATTGTCCTATACAATGCCCATCGCTTAAAAGCTCGCAAAAGCGAGACTTATTGCATTGAACATGCTTGTTTTTCACCTCCAGTTTGGCGTAATATATAGGCCGAAATTAAGGGGCCATCAGGCCTTCTTTTGTTTGAATATTCTGACTGAAGGTGGCCTGGAACCTCTGACTTACGTATAAATGCTGGAGGAGAAACAAAGGCACACAGCTTATCTCTTCACAGGTACTTAAGAGAGGAATGCTTTTGACTATGTTCAGTCCCTGTATATAAGTGCATGCATTGTAAGAATGTCAGATGTGTTGGTCTGTCCTAGTGCTTACACGAATAACAATTTCAGTAACACTTTTTTATTTCCTTTGTAGTGCTACACAACCCAATGCAGGGTGTCTGAGGTCTTTACGTAACATTCACGTTATACATTGACAATAAATAATGTACATATGTCATTCAATGTACAAGATGAGTTACATTAGACAGGGTTATAAAGGGTAGGAGTCAAATGTCCTTCATAGCTCAGTGTGCACAGGGATTACAAGTTATGAACTGCAGGAAACAGACGGATGTCTGTGTTAAAAGCAGTAACCCACTTTACTACCACATACAGAACAAATCTGTCATCTGCAGGTTACGTGATGTGCTTTGCAGGAGACGTGCTACTTTGATACAAATCTGGGGCTTCACAAAACACAGATCTCTCCAACAAATGTGTAAACTCCAGAGTTATCTCACCATTATTACTATTCCCAAGATTTACTGGGCACCTTTACAGCAGATGCCTTAACCCAATCAACTATTTTAAAATGTAGACTTTGCAACCAATTCAGCATAACAGATCCACTGCCATGCTTCTCCTTGTTGCCACTTTCTTTGTGGTAGGGCTGTAAATGTGTCAGCTGAGGCCCAGATTTTGCGTTGGGATTACGCCACTTTTTTTGGCAAACCCCGACGCCAAATCTCATTTGTTAAATCTCATAATTAGCTTAAATGTACTCTTGATATACCTGATAATCATATGTGTGAGGTCTTAATGTGTGATGTCACTTCTTGAGATGTCATTTCCAGTGAGGTCACTTCCTGTGATGTCACATGCAATGTCACTCATCCGGACATCATGCGCTATGTTGGCATGCGTCATGATTTCACTTGCATACTACCTAGCCTAGTTAGACCCCCCACTTCTTTTTTTAAGACTTCTGCCCTGCTAGGCACAGAATTCCATGATAATCCATGGAGCTCAGAATAGATCGGTGGCCGACGGGCAAGCAAGGTGGAACTATGTCATCTGTCGAGCGTACACGGGTCTCGTGCAGTGCTGTGTCATGCACGAAAGGGACCAGTGCAGCTCCCACAAGCACCTGAAGAAATTATATCACATCCAATGCTTCAAGAGCTCAGCAGGGCACATGGTATTGTTTTTTTAATATTTTCATATAAAGTTCTGGTACCAGCATTCTGTTTACCTCGGGCCTCCAGTTATCACAGTTTTGTCAGGAGTTTCAAAATCCAAATCCACCACAATTTCAGGGTTAGATCAAGCAGTGGGCCCTGCATGCATGAAAGGGTAGCTTGTGCGTGTCAGGGCAGCATGGCCAGCCCTTGCTGATTTAATCTGCCAGTCGGAAAGGGGACAATACAGACACGTAGACAGTACTAGGAAAACAGTAGTGAAGAGCTCCCCGATTGGCGCTCGGTCACTGCAACTTGAGCCCACGCTGCCAAAGCCTGCCATCAACTATCTAAGGCCCTAAGGTCGGCCTGTCTGTTTCTTTTTTGCAGGTCAGTTTTCCCTTGAATTAGGCAAACTGTTTTAAGGCAGCTATAATTGTCATGGATTACATGGTTTAGGCTCCCTTGTCATACCGAGGCAGAGAATAATATTTCGATGCCTGTGGTGTCAATGATTTTACTACCTCTAATGCCAGGTGTCACAAAAGTACTGTCAGGAGTTACAGAGGGCAATCCAGGGGTTGCAACTGCGACCCCTAAATGATGTCCATACACCTCCGAGATCTGCACTGGCTCCAAGTTCACAAATGAGCTATCTTCAAAGAGCACGGCCAAGTACCACGCTTCAGGCGCTATGCTAATGTGTTTTAGTGCGGCGGTCCGCATCACCGCACTAAAATGCAACATCACGCATTTACAGCGCCTCCTTGACGCCTCTGCCGGAGCACAGGCAGTCAGACTGACAAGCGGTACCTAAAGTGCCGCCCTGGCCAAACAGTCATGATGAAAAACCATGTGCTTTGTACACAATCCCCTTAACGACACATGTCACATGCAGAACCAACCTGAATAGGAAAATGAAAGTCTACCACCTGCCATGTGCCTTGCGTTCTTCTAGCTTGCATCTGGCTGCTGTACTGGTATCAATCACTGTAAGAGTGGTCGCGATCATTCACTTACATGGGTGCAAAAAAATGGAAGGCTCTCCCTCTCGCGATCCGTCGGCTGTCTGCCTTTACCCATTCAAAAACAAAATCTAAAAAACTCGCTTATTCAAGCAGGTGTGAGTTGTCCTCTGCATCAGTTTTCCTCCTCTAGCACCAGATTGCTCTCTTTAGGAACACAGTATAGCTTTACAAATCCTAAACTTTAGACGTAAACTCATCCACCTGGCAATGTTTATTTTTAGGCACTGAAAGGCATATCCGACAGGGAGTCAATATATCAATAGTACGGGTATTTTTTATGGTGCTTTTTGCATTGATTTTAAGTGATATTGTCAAGGTATCTTGCTGTACCATACTTGACTCTGTGTTGTATCATACTTGGACGAGTGTGATGTGTCACGCCATACTTTATACCATGCTTGACTAGGGTGTTCTGCTGTAAAATGTCATGTGTTTGTTTTACCACGCTGTCCTGAAAAAGCTCATGGCAAGGGTGATGTGCAACGCCGGCCTTTACAATGTGTACTGTACCACATTATACTTAAGTAGGCTGTTGTACCATGCCATTTTTAGAACATGGGAGCAACACCTCTCTATGTTTGGCCTGCATATTGGACCATACTTGGAAAAGGGCAGTATGGCACACTCTGCTTTACAAGGGTGTTGTGTCACACTTATTTGGGCTAGGGTGTTGTACATGCTTTGCTTGGCACAAGGGAGATGTGCCAACACCATACTTTACAATGGGTGCTGTGTACAGGGTGCTGTTTCACAGTTCATTCAGATTAGGCTGTTCTATAAGCCACATTGAAGACAAAGGTTGTGAGCTACACCATGCTTTACAATGGATACTATGCACATCGTGCTTGCAAAGGGGTGCTTTGTCACAGGCTCCACTGGATTAGGGAGTTGAGAATGCTACACTCGTGAAATGTCAGATTAGGCTTCACACAGGTGCCGTGCCACATCATGCTTGGAATAAAATGCTGCCAAGGCAAGATGGCCATTGACAGTCTGTAGCGACCAGTCGCATTCTCGCTGACTCCCTCTCGGATGGACTGAAGCCCATGCAGCGCAGCTGGTTCAGCGATAAGTGCCCTTAAGATCGGAAGAACCACAAATAGCGGCATAGTAGAGCATCGACCCGTGCCCTTAATACGGGCATTTTTGAAACTGCTATTCGCCCGAGCACAAACTGGCCTGACAAGTCTTGTGGCATTGATGCTTAAGGGGCCGCCCGGGATGTCACTCCAGTCCGCCAAGGTGTCCAAAGAGGCTAAGGAGCAGAAGAATACCACTACAAAGGGGAGATGCGATGCGAATCCGGTTGCGATCTCCAGCACTGGACAACGTGCAAACACCAACGCAAGCAGTATCGTTGCAAGGAAAACTCAAACTCAACTAAAGAAGGGCATGGAGCAGAAGGGCAGAAACAGCGAGGCCCCCGCCCCTGGTACTGTCACTGGGAAGCCTAGCGATCTCCCCTCTCAGAGGGTTCCAGAGGCTAAAGCGAGAAGTAACGACAACCTGCGGCAGCCTACATTGGCAGAAGCCTTCGCTGGAAAATCCTCGGAGCCACCAGACACCGCAGATCCTGGATGAACCGTCCTGCGAGAGAGAGACAGCCGCGCTGGGATTGGCGGCGTCCTCGTGGACGCAGAAGCTTCGGTTGCTAGGTAACAGCTAGAGTCGACGGAGCTGACGGAGCAAGAGCAAGGGAGCGCGTCCCAGGCGCTGCCAATGTGGGAGAATCGAGGCTTCTCACAAGCGGTAGGGGACGCTGATATCCCTCTTGACGAACATATGTGGAGTGGGCTAAAACAAACAACGCTGCCTGAAGGGTATTCCACCCCAGTGTTTCCACACCAGGAAAGAGGTGAGTTGAGGGAATCAGACATTTGGGCGGTGGGAGTAAACCCATTTGAAGCACTCAGTGAGATATGCACAGGGGCTACTGGCTCAACGTTCATCACACAAAAGAACCTCAACTCTATCTATAAGAGCTCCAGTGTCGGAGGGGCCCAGGCAAGAGTGGGGGGAGGCTCACCAGAGGGTGATAAATTCTATTCTGTGAATGAGGATTCCGAGTCTCTCTTATCCAGTGAAGTCGATACAGATGGCGAAACAGACACTGGTAGCAGCTCCTTTCCCCAGAAGACCACGCAGAAAAAACCCAGATCCAGAAGGAAAGCAAACTCCTCAGGAAGCCCTACGGACCCCACTAAAAAACTTACCTGGGACTATTCAGCCACATCCTTGGTTTATCAGGAGCATGTTAGCCCACCATCACAGCCAGAACAGCATCCGTCATCACACCAGCAAATCTCTCAAACCCCTCCACGGCCAGCTTCGCTAGATTTACTCTTTAGTACATTGAAGCAAATGCAAAATGAGGCAAGAATTGAGAGTCGCTGGGCCAGGCAAGGGACAAAGAAAATCCAGAGCTCTCTACGGAAAATGAATAAGCTATACGAAGAGGTGGCAGATAGAGTAACTCAAGTGGAAGAAAGGACGGGGAAGCTGGAGGACGACCTTAGCAATCTTCAATCCTCTAAGCAGGAACAACAGAAGGTGGTGGTAGACATGAAGTAGAAACTTGAGGACTATGAAAACAGGCAGCGAAGGAACAACATAAGACTGCTAGGGGTGGCGGAGAGACTTGAAGGGCAAGACACAAGACTATTTGTTGTAGGCTTACAGAGGGGTGCCTTCCCAGAATTAACATCTTGGCAGTGGGAGAGTAAGATCCAAAGGGCGCATTGTTTTCCAGCTGTAAAAAAGAAGGGGTACGGCGCCAGTAAAGATGACAGACCAAGGGAAATTTTGATTTATATAGCCAACTACCTACTAAGGCAGGAAATTCTTGAGGAAGCTAAATCAGAGGCCAAGCGCTCAGTTAACAATATTACTTTTTTTGCCAGGCCAGACTTCTGCCACGTTACTGTGGAAAGAAGGTGGTGGCTGAGACAGCTTATAGCCCCCATTCAGGCAATGGGTTCAAAGGCATACCTCCTTTACCCTGCTAAGCTAAAAGTGGTTACTAGAGGGCAGGTGAAAATGTTCTTCTCCGAAATTAAAGCGAACGAATATATGGAGGAATTACGTAGCTGCAAGGAGGGAGGGTGTTAAGGGGGTCATAGCACAGGTGAAATGGGATGTGGGTCTCACTGAAGGAGACACCCGGCAAGGAAGTAGGTAAATCAATGAGGGTAGGGAGATATGGGCTAAGGGCAAACAGAGAGGCGATTGGAATGGGTGAGAGGGAGGAGGATGCGATAGCTGCATTCCAAAGCGGACACACATAGGTCATGCTTGACCTATTTGCCAGTCAGCGGGGCGGGGGGAGGGTGGGTTCAACGCAAGGGTGGGGGGGGAAGGTGGGGAGAGGGAGTACACAGAGCACATACAGCACAGCACTTTCTCTTTTTGTTCAACTGAAAATCTCGTAAGGAAACTAGAACAACCTTTTGATGTATTTTAATGTCTTGTCGAATTGCTTCAATCAATATTTGCGGGTTGAATGATGTTCAGAAAAGGCTTTGGGTGTCTGCTTTATTGAGGACAATGAAACTGGATTTTGTTTGTATACAAGAAACACATATTGAGGGAGGGAAGTGATTCCTGCTGGAACAACTAGGGTTTTTATTATTAGCTCACACAAAGCAGGGATCTAAAACAAGAGGGGTGGCTATATTGGGTAAAGGGAGGGACTGCTCAGTGACTAAGAAGGTTGAGGATCAATGGGGTAGGTGGGTTATAGCGGAAGTAGTATGTAGGGGGAGAAGTTCACCCTGGTCTCGGTGTATGGCTCCACAGAGGACGACCCTGATATATTTGAATATCTAGACACGGAATTAGCCCGCTGGCCTGAACCAATCATATGCTGTGGCAACTTTAACATTAATAGTCCCTCAGGTTCCGAGCTACAAACAGGGCGGGGGTATACTGGTCGGAAGAAGAGATTATTTCACGCTTTAGCAGCTATGGTGCAACACAACGCATTGGCGGACCTCTGGGCAAAGCTGCATCCACAGCTGGATGGTAGAACATTTTTTCAGCTCCTCACAAAATTCTTGTAAGATTAGAATATTTTTTAATTTCTAACTCTTTACTATCCAGATTCCAAATTGAGAAACTCCCCCGAATAATATCGGACCATAACCCCTTGATTTTATCTATTAAGTTAGTGGGGACAGCTTTGAAGCAAAACACCTGGACCTTTGAGAGAGCCCTTCTGAAAGACATTGGATATATTAATTATATGAATAATTGGATAAGTGAATCCTGGGCAATCAACAGAGGGAGTACAGCCTCAGGTATTGCCTGGGACGCATTTAAGGCAGGAGCCCGAGGGGAGACACAAAGCTATTCAATCCATAAGCAGAAATCTGAGAGGATCAGAGTGGAGGAACAGAGAGCTAAGGCAGAGGAAGAATTGAATCTATTAATTCAGCAGGGTATGCCCTTGGAACAGCAATTACTAAAAATTATCTCATTAAAAGCTGAAGCATTAAAAGGCATTGCTAGTAAGACTGCAGCCAACTACTTAACTAAGAAAGAACAATCTTTTGAGTTGAGTGAGAGAGTTGGACATATTTTGGCAATTCGCACCCGACAGCAAGCAGCAGCAGGAGACATTAAGGATATCTTGGATAGTCAAGGTAATATGGTATCCGAGCCAGAGGGCGTAGGGGAGGTTTTTAGGCAATTTTATACAGATGTCTATGGTATGGAGGAGGGTGGCGGAATTACAGACATAAAGGATTATCTTAACCACAGTTTAGCTCCGGATTTGCCAGAGGAAGAGAAGGTAATTTTAGAATCCCCAATCAATTTAGAGGAGGTGGCCTCAGCATTAGCGGATCTCCCTTCAGCTAAAGCAGCAGGCCCGGACCAGATTCCCGTTGAATTTTATAACGTATTCCAGAAAGTCCTTATCACGGAGTTGTTAAATACGGTTATACAGGCCCAGCAGAGGCATTCAATTCCAAGATCGTGGGGGGGAGCTGAAGTTATAGTTATTTTTAAAAAAGGCAACGCATCTACAGCTCCGGGCTCATACAGGCCTATTATCTTAATGAATTCAGATGCTAAGATTTACTCAAAAATTTTATCTAGAAGATTGGCTAGAGTGATTGAGGGCATGGTCAGTTCCACACAGCATGGGTTAATTCCAGGAAAGGGCACCACTCAGCACATTATGCAGGTAATTAATCTGTCGATGCCAGTGGAGTCCCAGGGGACCCTATCGCAGCTTTATTTTTAGACACAGAAAAGGCGTTTGACAGGGTCTCTTGGGACTACCTCTGGGAGGAAATGAGATGGTATGGCTTAGGCGAAGGCTATATTCGAGCTGTTCAAGCAATATATAGAGAGCCGACAGCCCGGATTAGGATTAATAGGGGATTTACCGCGTTGGTACAGATCAACAGGGGGACCAGGCAGGGCTGCCCTTCGTCGCCTTTGTTGTTCGCGCTATATATGGATCCCTTACTGCGTAAATTAGAAAGCAACATAAATATCTACTCAGTGTCAGACTTGAATACTACTTAGCTTATTAGCTTACCGGTTCTTGCACGGGAACAGAGATGCTGGGTCACTAATCCCCTTAAGCAATGCTCGTAGGTCTTTTAACAGAACCTCCAAACCATTTCCCTGGGGGACCGGGGAATTGGATAAAATAACAAACCAAGAAGAGACTGGTCCTGAGTGGCTCCTTCAGTTAATTAACTCGCTTACTACTTCTGTCTTCCTTGGAACCTAGAAAATAATATACAGTTACAAACCTAACTTACTCTGGCTCTGAGATTTATCTTACTCTTTCTTCCCTTGTGTTACCTACCCTCACTCTTCAGGACTCTAGTCTCTCTTCTGTATTAATCTTGTGGATATTCTTTTAAACTCGCTCGATTAGTTGTTGCTACAGAGTAAGAAAGGGATATATTATTTTTCCCTGTCTGCCTTGGCTTGTCTCTATTTATTTGGGTATCAGGATTATGCACTTACTTCACTAATCAGTCGAGCTCTTATTAACTTCTTTTCTCTGTCTGTTCTTCTTATTATTATTTCTCTGCTATTCTGCGAGCATCCTACTTCCTTAACCTCTGTTATTCCTCTTTCTAGGGTTATTGAAGTTGCGGCAGTACTTAGCAGTCTCTGGTGAGTATTAACATATTTACACTGTGTTCTCTTTTCTGTACGTTTTCGTTTCCTTCCCTTTTTGACATCGAGTTCTCTCTCTCTCTCTCTTATTTAGGGTCTATCTGCAGAATGACGGTATTCTGAAATTACTCTGGTAAGTATGGCTTACAGTTCATTACATGCTCATTAAAACTTCCACTTAGCTTTGATATGTTGTACACTTCGTCCCAGCTCAGTGTCTCTGTGCTATTCTGGAACTCTTACTCTGCTCTGTGACACACACAGAAGGACTCGAACTCGCGCTTGACTCTGTGCGCCGAATACGAGCTCCTCCTCGGGGACAACCTTGATTCCGCTCAGAGACGTAACGGCTGTGACAAGAACTCGCGCTGAATTAGTTTGCGAGTCTACCGCCGGAAACTGTTGTTTCCAGCCTTTAATTCACTACAGGGTCAAATATTATAACCTACGGGGTCTAAATAAACATTTAACTGGAACGCAGCTTCTACGTTGTTCACCGGCTGAAAACTACAGTGAAGTGCGCGTTTCTTGACGCGCTCGCACTGCACCTTAGTTTCCTCACAGCTGCAGTGTAGAGACTAGACCACCGACCTGTCTTTCTGAAGCGGCGGCCATCTTAGTTCTCTTACGTCGTACTCTTTCTGTCCAAGTCCGATTAAGTGAAGAGTCTTGACATGTTGCAAGCCATTCAATACCGCTAATTACTAGACCCTGCGTAGGGGTCCTGACAGTACCCCCCCAACAAGGCAGGTTCTCCCTCTCTGGGCTTCGTGGGGAACCGTTGGTGAAATGACTTAATTAGCCTGGGGGCATGAACATCCACATCCAGCTCCCAAGTTCTTTCCTCCGGATCATAACCCTTCCAGTCTATTATATAGTAAAGTCTTCCCTTTGATCTCTTGGAATCTAGAATTTCCTTGACTTAGAACTCTGGTCCTGTCTCTAATTGAATTGGTTTTGGAGGTGATTGAGTTCTCAGATCTGTGGAAACCTTTTTTAACAAGGAAACATGAAAAACTGGGTGAATTTTTAATTTTGCTGGTAACTTCAATCGATAGGTAACCTGATTGATTCTTTCTTCCACTAGGTAGGGGCCAATAAATCAGGGTTGAAACTTCCTGTTTCCTTTTAATCTTAAATTTTTTGTGCTCCACCAAACTTGATCTCCCTGCATTAAGGAAGGACCTTCACGTCGCTTCCGATCAGCATAGCCCTTGTATTTTTCCTTGGCCAATTTTAGGTTGTCAATAGCCTTTTGCTGTGTTTGTTGTAAATGCGAAACTACCTCTTTAACCGCTGGTACTGTTATGTCTGTTTGTCGAATAGTCGAATTTGGGTGCCTGCCATAATTTAAGTAAAAGAGGAAATACCCTGTTGAACTACTCTTAGCATTATTGTGGGCGAACTCTGCCGTCTACAGGTAGTCAGACCAATACCCCTCTTCCTTCAGAAGATACAATCGTAGATACTGTTCTAGTTCTTGGTTCACCCTCTCAGTCTGTCCATCAGTCTCTGGGTGGTAACTGGTAGAAAATCTGACTTCTGTTCCTAACCCTTCCATAAAGGCTCTCCAGAAATGAGATACAAACTGGGGACCCCTGTCTGAGATTATTATTTTAGGAATCACATGTATCTTTACTATCTGGGAACTGAATTGGGTGGCTAGTTGTTTAGCAGAGGGAACCCCTTTTAATGCTGTGAAATGGGCCATCTTAGAAAAGGCATCCACTACTACTAGAATGGTATTGAAACCCTGACTGTTTGGTAAATCCGTGATAAGATCAAGTGTTACTGTGTGCCATGGATGAGGTGGTGTGGGTAAGGGCTGTAATAGGCCTATCGGTGCCTGCCGTTCCGACTTTCCCCACGCACAAACCTCACAGGACTTAACATACTTCTCAACGTCCGAGGTCATCTTCGGCCACCAATAATGCCTCTTGATTAGCTCTTCAGTCTTGGCTTCTCCTTTGTGCCCAGCTAGTCTGTCATCATGGCATTCGTGCATTATTTGTTGCTGTAATTCAGTAGTGGGAATATACAAAGTGTCTTGGTAGTATGGCAACTGTCGAATGATCTTCCTGTTTGCATCTCCCTTAACCCATTCTTGCATTGTCTCTGGACTCATAACTTCTGCAATGGTTGTTTCCAGGTTGATGGAAGTCGTGGCCCCAATAATCCTTGCCTCTGGAATGATTGGTTGATTCTCTGTAAGAGTTTTCTGAGCTTCTGTGCCGATTCTGGATAACGCATCTGCCTTCCCATTTTGAGCTCCCGGACGATAGGTAATCACAAAATCGTAATCTGCAAAGTATAGAGATCATCTCAATTGTCTGGGTGTAAGCGTTCTGGCTGTTTTCAGGAATTTAAGATAGCGATGATCTGTGAACACCGTCACTTGATGCTGGGCTCCCATCAAGTAATGTCGCCATTCCTTAAAGGCGTCTTTAATAGCCAATAGCTCTTTCTCGGTAATTGTGTAGTTAATCTCCACCGGGGTCAACTTTCTGGATCAGTAAGCAACCGGGTGCAGCTGCCCTGTGGTCTTATGTCGCTGGGACAACACTATCCCCACAGCCTGGTCTGAAGCATCTGTCTCTACATAAAAAGGCTCCGACTGGTCTGCATGCAACAGAACAGGTGCCGAGGTGAAATCTTTCTGCAAAGATTGAAAGGCTTCCTCCGACTCTTTTGACCATTCAAATTTAATTCCCTTCCTCAGTAATTTCATGAGAGGGAGAATTTTTCGGGAGAATTCGCTAATAAACCTTCGATAAAAATTGGCGTATCCGATGAAGCTCTGAACTTCCTTCACACTCGCAGGTGATTACCAATTCGTTACTGCTTCAACTTTTCGTTGATCCATCAATATTCCGGAGGGAGAAAGAACGAAACCCAAAAACTCCACCTGCGACACATGGAAAGCACACTTCTCCAATTTTACAAACAATTTATTTTCTCGTAGCTTCCTCAACACTCCTTTCACTTGCTCTTGGTATCTTGTTACATCGGACGAGTAGATTAAAATATCATCGATGTATACAATTGCGCACTGATCAATAAATTCCTTCAAGATGTCATTGATGAAATGCTGGAAAGCAGCTGGGGCGTTGCACAATCCATAGGGCATTACCTGATATTCAAAAAGCCCAAACCTCGTCCGGAATGCCGTTTTCTACTCATCACCCTCACACATTTGAACCAGGTGATACGCTCCTCTAAGGTCTAATTTGGTGTAGATTTGAGCTCCCTTCACCTGATCCAGAAGTACCAAGATTAAAGGTAAAGGATACCGATTTTTTTTTGTAATCTTGATGGCTCTGTAGTCGATGCATGTCCGCAATTCTCCTTTTTTCTTTGGCACGAAAAATAAAGGAGATGAGACAGGGGACTGAGAGGGCCGAATAAAACCATTGGCCAAGTATTTATCCAAATACTCCTTTAAATGATGGTGTTCTTTTTCCGTCAGTGCGTAGGCACGACTGCATGGTAAGTTCGAACCTGGTTCCAGGTCTATTTTGCAGTCATAGACTCGATGTGGCGGTAGTTGTTCGGCTTCCACTTCGTTGAACACATCCTCAAACTCCTTATACTCCTAAGGTATTTCTTGGACATTGATAACACACATTGAATGACCGGTTGAACACAAAGATAAAGCTGGATTGCACTCTAGGTGTTTCTCTTCAGTACCAAAACAATTCTCGTGGCAATAACTTGAATCCATTACGATGGTTCTAGAACTCCAGTCGATTGTGGGATTATGTTCGGTGAGCCATGGGAGACCTAGAATCAGTTGGAACTGTGGAGCATCAATCAAGTTAAACTGAATTTTTTACTTATGCCCATCATTTGAAATCAGTTGAATGGGTTCTGTGTGGCTCACAATTGGACCTGATGAAAGGTTTGTTCCATCTACTGCCCGGACTGGCTCACTCTTGATCTTCTTGATTGCTTGTATGCCTACCTTGGCAGAGAACCTCAAGTCGCAAAAATTTCCTGTGGCTCCTGAATCGATCATGACTGACACCTCCGTTAAGGTCATTTGTCTAAATCTCACTTCCATTGATAAGTTTAGATGTGGAGCCGCAGCCTGAAATGTATTCGCTACTCGATGTTCCCCTGGAGTCATTCCTTGGATCGCACTCACCTGTTCAACTCCTCCCACAGGTGGTGTCATTAGTTTTCCTTCGGCTTGAAGGCTATTCTAGGTTTCTTCGGGCAATTTCTAACGAAATGCCTCCCGGATCCACAGTACATACACAAATTACTAGATCTTCTTTTGTCCTTCTCTTCTTTGGATAAGGGCCCTCTTATAGTTCCAATCTGCATGAGCTCAGTTCCTTGTTGTGTCTTAGAACTTCTTGTACTGTCTGATCGAGCTCTATAGTACCTGGGAGCTATTGCTCTACGGTCTTTTTTCTTTTCTCCTCTTCTTTCTCCCTGGCGGAAATCTATCTCCAAGACCAAGTCTATAAGTGCAGAAATCTCGGTTGGTCGATTTGGAATCTGGGCTAAGGTATCCTTTAATTCATCTCTCAGACCCCTATAAAACACCGCCACTCTCAGGCCAGTTGGTCGACACCACCAGTTTATTAAACTGGGCCAGGGACGCTATCTAATCTCGATTCCCCTGCTGCAAATCCAGTAACTCATTATCCACTACTTGGGATATTCTCAGTCAATCAAATATCCGAAGGAATTCTTGTTTGAAGTCTTCAAAGTTTCTTAACAGAGGGTCATCCCGGGTGACATGGGGCATAGACCATGACGCTGCATCCCCACTTAAATAAGACAGCGTGAAGGCCACCTTGGACTGCGCGTCAGGGAATATCGAAGGGTGGCACATAAAATGTAATGAACATTGTGAGAGAAAGGTTTGTGCTTTCTGTGGATCCCCATTAAATCTCTCAGGGGCGGCTAATGGTATAACAGGAGATAGTGAATGGATTACTTGTGTGGTGGATCTATTTGTGGCTTCTAATACTGGATTCATCGCTTCCCTTTCCAGGGTACTAGATTGTCTTGGTCTTTGCGCTAATTCTGCAGTTTCTTTTCTGGAATTAACTACCTCCTGTCTAAGGTTACGATTATCTTCTCTGACTGCAATCAATTCCTTCTGTATAGCGTCTATAGGAACAGTTCCTAGGGTTTGCAGGTCAATTCCCTCCGCCATCTCTGTTCAGGTGCTGAGGCAACTTGGGCACTTCACTCTGTCAGACTTGAATACTACTTAGCTTATTAGCTTACCAGTTCTTGCACGGGAACAGAGATGCTGGGTCCGTAATCCCCTTAAGCAATGCTCGTAGGTCTTTTAACAGAACCTCCAAATCATTACCCTGGGGGACTGGGGAATTGGATAAAATAACAAACCAAGAAGAGACTGGTCCTGAGTGGCTCCTTCAGTCAACTAACTCGCTTACTACTTCTGTCTTCCTTGGAACCTAGAAAATAATATACAGTTACAAACCTAACTTACTCTGGCTCTGAGATTTATCTTACTCTTTCTTCCCTTGTGTTACCTACCCTCACTCTTCAGGTCTCTAGTCTCTCTTCTGTATTAATCTTGTGGCTATTCTTTTAAACTCGCTCGATTAGTTGTTGCTACAGAGGAAGAAAAGGATATATTATTTTTCCATGTCTGCCTTGGCTTGTCTCTATTTATTTGGGTATCTGGATTATGCACTTACTTCACTAATCAGTCGAGCTCTTATTAACTTCTTTTCTCTGTCTGTTCTTATTATTTCTCTGCTATTCAGCGAGCATCCTACTTCCTTACCTCTGTTATTCCTCTTTCTAGGGTTATTGAAGTTGCGGCAGTACTTAGCAGTCTCTGGTGAGTATTAACATATTTACACTGTGTTGTCTTTTCTGTACGTTTTCGTTTCCTTCCCTTTTTGACATCGAGTTCTCTCTCTCTCTCTCTCTTATTTAGGGTCTATCTGCAGAATGACGGTATTCTGAAATTACTCTGGTAAGTATGGCTTACAGTTCATTACATGCTCATTAAAACTTCCACTTAGCTTTGATATGTTGTACGCTTCGTCCCAGCTCAGAGTCTCGGTGCTCTTCTGGAACTCTTACTCGGCTCTGTGACACACACAGAAGGACTCGAACTCGCGCTTGACTCTGTGCTCCGAATACGAGCTCCTCCTCGAGGACAACCTTGATTCCGCTTAGAGACGTAACGGCTGTGACAAGAACTCCCGCTGAATTAGTTTGCAAATCTACCGCCGGAAACTGTTGTTTCCAGCCTTTAATTCACTACAGGGTCAAATATTATAACTTATGGGGTCTAAATAAACATTTAACTGGAACGCAGCTTCTACGTTGTTCACCGGCTGAAAACTACGGTGAAGTGCGTGTTTCTTGACGCGCTCGCGCTGCACCTTGGTTTCCTCACAGCTGCAGTGTAGGGACTAGACCACCGACCTGTCATTCTAAAGCGGCGGCCATCTTAGTTCTCTTACGTCGTACTCTTTCTGTCCAAGTCCCATTAAGTGAAGAGTCTTGACATGTTGCAGGCCATTCAGTACCGCTAATTACTAGACCCTGCGTAGGGGTCCTGACACGCGGTAAGCATAAACGTGTCACGGTTTAGGTGTGGTAGACTTGGACTTCATGTCCAGAATGCCTGCGGGTGTGTCCGTTCTCTGTGTCTGTCCTGTGGTTCCCCCTCCCTTTCCTATAAGTGCCTCACTTCCTGTACACTCGGGGCTTGTCACCTGGAGTGTTAGCCTTCTTCGAGTTCAGAGGAAAGATTTTGTATGCCTGTGATTCAATCTTGGAACGTATACTTACTTGCTACGTGTGCGGTGTCCCTGACCTTGTATTCAGTTCTCTCCGCGTTTGACAGGAGCCGCGCTGGGAGTCAGAGGAGACGCCTGCAGAGTAGCGCGGCGTTCCTCACCTTTGACCTGTTGTGCCGTTCTGGAGCAGGAAGACTCGCGCTGTGCAAGTCGCGCTGAGAGCGGTTCATTACGCTTTCAGATTTCCTTTTGTTTATCGTGGGAGCCGTGACATTTCCCTGGATCAACGGTTCCCGGATTGTGTTTGTTTTCCGAAGCCTCAACCTTGCAGTTAGGGTGGACCTCCAGGCTGTGTGTCAGTTCAGGATTGGAACTTTGACGAACACTAAGGAGGCAAGTGATTTGCTTTAAGGACGAACACTGGACCTATTAAGGTATTTCTCTTCTCTGAAAGCACCAGTAGCTGAAAAGTTTAAAGCCCTCTGCTTTTTTTGGGCTTTCTGTTAGACATTCAATCTACGAAACTGTGAAGTGCTGCTGGTTCGTTTTTTCCATTTTTTTTACTTTATTTTTGCTACACCTGAGTTGATTGGATGTTTGTGGCAGCTTCTATCAGTACACAGATCATAGCCCCGATGTGAGGGTCCCACTGTCCTTCTGTGCTGTAGATGATTTCTGGCTGCCAGTCCTTTATATTTTATTTCTCCACTTTTCCCCTTCCCTGGGTGGGGTTCTCTGGGTGGTGTGTTATCTGAATCACTCACTTGGAGTACCTTCCCTAGGGAGGAGTGAATCTAGCATCTGCCTCGCTCCCGCCGTGTCTGGAACTACAGGTGGGTCAATCTGTTCCGAAGTGTGACAAAACGGCATGCAATTTAAAACGCTAGCCTACGCAGACGATATGGCAATTGTTACTCTCAATCCCGCCCTAGCCATCGGCGAAGTAGAAATGGAAGCACATCGATTTGGAGAGATCTCAGGATATAGGCACAATAGGAGCAAGACCCAGATAGTTAAAAACTCTTATGCTGTGTGTAACGATTCCCGTGTAGTTAATGATGCAGTTTATCTGGGGGTTGAGATCTCGGCAGACCTAGATATGGTAGTAGAACGGAATATGGCACCCCTAATGTCCAAAGTAAGTTTGGACCAAGTGAGAATGAATAATATCCACTTACCTCTGGTAGGTCGTACAAATATAATTAAAATGCTTATTTTACCTAAGTTTTTATATTTCTTTAGGGCAATACCTTTATTTTTTTAGGCTAAATGGTTTAACAAATTAGAGTTAATTTTGAATAAATTCATCTGGGCGCACGGGAAAACCAGGAGGGCATATAGGTTTATCACTCTCCCTAGGGCTAGAGGAGGTTGAGAGCCCCTGATTTTAGACTATTATTGGGCAGCAGCGCTGCAATATATGCAGGGTTTGGTTGGAGGCGGCGGGATAGATCCTAAAATTACATCCACTTCTACTGAAGTTTATGCAACCGTTCTTGGCACTGATACGGAGAATTCTTTTCTTAGCTGCACCGACTACTCCTACTTTAAAAGGACAAGGTTTAAGACAGTTTGGGCCGCCCACAAAATCTGGTCTGCCTTTTTGAAGAAATTCGGCCTGGGAAGGTTCAATAGCTACACGCGGCTGTATAAAAATAGAACTCCAATGATATTCTCAGATTCAATTATGGCAGATTGGGCAGAAAAGGGGATTGTGAAGATAGGGGATCTGATGGGACCGGATGGGATTTTCCTTCAATTTTCAAATCTATAGGCTAAATATCACATAAATAGGAGGAGCTTCTTTAAATACCTACAGGTACGGAGTTTTTAAGTAACAGGCAGGGAGGGGCTGCAGGATTTGCTAAAAACGACTTCTTGGATTCCATAGAAAGGGGTGGGGAGTGTACTATCCGTAGTTTTTATGCAGCCCTGGCAGCTGTTAAACCAGATGACCTGGGAAAGCATGGAGTCAAGTGGGCTAATAAACTTGACATTGAGGTGGGCTGCTTTCAAAATTCTTTAGAGCTAGGGTGCTCAGTATTATGCTCTGCCTCTTTACAAGCTCAGCACTACAAGACATTATACTCTCTTTATTTTTACTCCGGCAAGAATAGCCCAGTGGGGAGGAACCTCTGGGACCACTTGTTCCCGATGTAATGCACCAGAGGCAGACATCATACATATATTTGCCACCTGCCCACAACTCTACACACTTATTAAAGACATTGAAGGCTTTTTTGTCCGCTCGTTTGGGGTCAATACCACCCTTACCCCACCTTTGATGTTACTCGGCGTTAGTACAGATTCGGATTGTATATATGGGGAATTTTTGTTTGTTGCCATGGCAGTTTTGAGATTCGATAGCTAGGACTTGGTTGGATAAAATGCCACTGGCGATGCAACATTGGCTGGCTAGCCTCCTGGCTGTCTATAACTTAGAAAAAAGCATATATGGTAGAAGGGGTAGGACGGCAAGGTGTTAGGGAAGGAAATCTGGGAACCGATACGGATATGGAAGAAGGGTATGTCTGGGAGCTGATTACATATCATTTAGTATATTTTTTATGTCGGGACGTGATTTGTGCTATATACAAGATCCCGCAATAAGTAGTTCTTAATCTGTGCTTTTGTTATATTTTGCATTTATTGTTATATATCAATGTTTAGTTTAATTCTGTGCTGTTATTTTTCTCTTTTTGCACTGTGCTGTGCGTATGTGTGAAAAATCAATAAAATATATATTTTTTAAAAAGGAATAAAATGCTGTACTCGTGACGTGGTGGCACTGAACCACACACTCATTAGAAGGCTAGATGTGTCTGCCCAAATAAAACACCTTGCTACCAAATGTACTATTACATTATGGAACTAATTTCCAGCAAAGATAATAGCCACTGAAAACCTTCTGGAGGGATGAATATTCCCAATCTGACCATAACGGAAACCCTGCTGTTCCAGCATCATAAAGATGGGATGTACAAAAAAAATAAAGCTGCTTTGTCCACTTGACTGGAGGTCAGTCCAAATTAACAAATACCTATGAGAGAAGGCAATCAATTACAGCAGTGACAGACCATTCACCTGCTCCTAGTGCCTATCAAAAGTGCTTCATATAGCACTCTCTCAGAAGCAAATAATGTTCCTTTGTACAGTTTGTTTTCCTCAGATTGCATGCTACCTCAAATAGCCCCCTCCTACTATATTCCTAAAACCCTTCATGAAAAACTGATTTTGACTTAAACCTTTCGCTTGTTCCCTCATCTTTCTTTCATTAATGTAACCGTATCATTACCATGCCTCCTCTCTGGGAGTATAGTCTACTCTAAGCCACACGCCCATCTTCTTTAATTTCCTTTATTGTACGTCTGTGAATTTCCCACACCTCATTTCATAGACCACGGCCTCTCTTTCTCTGAAACCACATCACTGCAACTTAACAGTACCTAAGGCCCTATAACTTTATTATTCAACCCATCATCCATTTACATAAATTCATGTATCCCCCACCTTTGATCACACTTAAACTTCTATTAATTCAATCTACCACAACAACCGGAGTAAATGCATGGAACAATTTCCTTGACAGGACAAAAATTATTCAAATAAGCAACTGTATATACAGAATTAACGACTGTTCTTGGATTCCGAAATAGCAGGCATCTCGGCGTGAAGCACTTTAATTCCTCGTCAGGGGTAGAACGTACTACATAAATGTGACTCCAGTACAAGTGGTCCGCCCCAGGGTCTTTTCATGGGCAAGACTGGGAGCCTAATAATGAAGCTTGCAACAGAAGGTGGGCGAGGGTTCCTCATCCCGGGGAGCAGTGCTTTAAATGGGAAAAAATAAGTGCAGGTACTCATTAATATGAGCTAGAGGTGTGGCAAGTGGGCGGGGCTAGGGGCGGGGCTAAGAGCAACATATGATGATACATAATGAATTCTGTACCAGTTGCAGCCACTATAAAAACACATGAAAAATATGTGTATGTAAACTAAACAGGTTAACTCGTTACACAAAATGAAATCCAAACAGGATGATATGTGAACAGTTCCTCGTTTTGTAATATTTGCTGCTTTTTAATGCCATACTTTTATTTGTTGTTGTTTGGCACAATACTATCTACTCTCAGGCATACACACTCACACTCACACACATACACATACACACTCACACTCACTCGCACTCACTCACACTCACTCACACTCACACTCAATCACACTCACACTCACTCACACACACTCCCTCTAAAATCTCCTGAGTGTCCTGATTCTCTCCCTCTTTCCCTCACTTTTCTCTCACAGAAAAACAGGCACACACAAGTCGGCAAGCACACAGACATAAGCAAACACTCAAAAAAAGTCTCAGGTGGGATTAAAGCCATTTTAAACTCCTTACCTCCCATGACTTTCTAAATTGCTACTGTCCATGTTCTGCCTCCATACCTGTGTTTGCCCAAATGCACACAATAGTGGGAATGTGATTAACAGTACAGGGCCTAAATGGGCCCTCCACTGTCAATACTGTGTGATGGTGAACATAGCAACATCATGCAAATGAACCCAATCTGAATAGTTCAACAGCGGCTCTGCTCAGGACTATAGAAGCGCTGTGGCTGTCGAATAGGTTCCAACCATGGCAGCCTCATACTAAGGGCGAGGCTAGATGAGCCCGCCTTTAGGGGCCGGCCCCCCGGCCCACGCACCCCATTCGTGCAGGGTAGCCGGTCGTCCACCCTATGGGAGGCGACCGGGTAGGGGAAGTTCTTCCGGGGGAGCGGTGACGCGTTTCCGGCGCAGGCGGGGTCAGAGGCCGTGACCTATATAGGTCACTTTCGCAATTCGGTCGGCCTCTTTCCTCGCCTGCGCACGGACCTGCTTGCACCTTCTGCCCCCACCTCTTGTATCCCCAGGCTCGGTAGCCTGTTTTGGTTTAATCTCCCACCCACCCGTCCCTTAGCTAGGCAGTCCAAAGGGGTGTGGTGGAAAAGAGACATTCGAACACTGATCTTGATAGATGGCATAGACGGGAGTCCACCTTTGAGCACTCCCTTAGGCCAGCACTGAGGGGAGAGAGGGTAAGCTCTTCACAGGGGGATGGAGACCACCGGTTGGGGAGGCTAGGGCGACAGGTACGAGCCTCCTGGGTCCCTGGTTAACCTGGTGGAGGAGTGGTGGTGCCCTGGAAATGGCGGACAAGGTTACGAGGGCTGGGGCCCATCACTCTATGACGCAGGTGGGTTGCACCTCGCGTGGGCATCGCTTCCTGGGGAGAGCATAGCCAGAGGGCCCCTTGGTGCTGGGGGGATAATGTCATTCTGTGTGATTATTGAACATGATAATGTACAGTTTTAATTCGGTGTTCTGATTTGCAAGTTTTAATAACTTTAATAATAATACTTCGTCATGTTTATGTTGTGTGAATATTAAACATGGCCGTTTTTTTTTTACACCCACCAAATCTCAAGTTTAATTATTGGGTGGGTGATGGGAGGGCGTGGAGCATGCTGGGGGATCCGGTCCCTATGCTCACCAGCACTAGCAGCCAGTGAGCCTACCTTTCATGAGTATTGGTACTCTCCTCAGCAGTAGAGACGTGCTAGTACACACATTTAAAACAATGCCCCTGCCCTTTTCCCTACGACCAGGCTCTTCCTGGTTCCATGCCTTTACATAGGCATGTCTTCTCCATTCGCCTCATCAGTCAAAGGACAGGATGCACACCTGGTATTTCATGCTTTTTTAACTTTATCCATTTTTTTCATGAGTGCGTGCAGACTGGTTTTTTAGTGCCATGCCCAGAAGGCACTGAGTAGATTAACAAATGAAATGATGGGGCGTGCATCACGCCCCGCCCAATCGCACAGCTAAATTGCGCCACCTTGGCGATAATGTAATCCTCCATAGTAATCCAAGTAATCTTTAAATTTCAACTCATTTAGTCAACACTTTCTCAACTTTTTGTCAACTGTTTTATCCGAATCCACACGTATAGTGTAAATGCCATTTCCCAAACTTCTAATGTTCCAGCTGTGTCATTCCGGACCTCTTGAAAGAACACGAATAGTGCAAAATTCATAAAAGGCAGCGTTTATTCAATAAAATACCCAATGCATTTCGGGCATAAATGCCCTTCTTCGGGGGTCACTGTGAATAATCAGAAAACACATAATCACCAATTATTATTTGTCATTTAACATCTTTAGTTTCTACATGATGCACAAAAGTGCTGTATTACATTGTAACCCGAGCCCATTCCCATCATGAACCCCTTTCTTTTCCATAGGAACTGGTTTCCCCTTGTCCTCGTAGCTTGCCACCATCTCAAACTCAAACATTTGCCTGATTTTAACCCTGCTTTTAGTTTTATCCTTCCACAGTCCTCAACCCTATCTGCTACCTATGATAGGTAGCAGATAGGGTTGGGCTCGGGTTACAATAATAATTCACAGTGACCCCCGAAGAAGGGCATTTATGCCCGAAATGCATTGGGTATTTTATTGAATAAACGCTGCCTTTTATGAATTTTGCACTATTCGTGTTCTTTCAAGAGGTCCGGAATGACACAGCTGGAACATTAGAAGTTTGGGAAATGGCATTTACACTATACGTGTGGATTCGGATAAAACAGTTGACAAAAAGTTGAGAAAGTGTTGACTAAATGAGTTGAAATTTAAAGATTACTTGGATTACTATGGAGGATTACATTATCGCCAAGGTGGCGCAATTTAGCTGTGCGATTGGGCGGGGCATTCTCCATTCGCCTCTCATGTTTATCCAGCCTCTAAGCTTATCTCCCTAGTTCTGCTTCTCTTCTTCCCACCTTTTGCTTACTCTCTCCACAAGACTTCAATTTCCTCACTGTTTATTTCCCTACTTGTCTCCTTTTCTCCCCTCCATTCTGTACTCATCCCCTAAGTTTGCCATCTGGCCAGTATTTTGTTCTGCAGTGTGTGTGTGTGTGTGTGTGTCTGCGTGTGTGCGTCTGGGTGTGTGTGTCTGGGTGTGTGTGTCTGGGTGTGCGTATGTCTGGGTGTGCGTGTGTCTGGGTGTGTGTGTGCGTGTGTGTGTCTGCGTGTGTGTCTGTGTGTCTGTGTGTGTGGTGTGTCTGTGTGTGTGTGTCTGTCCGTCTGTATCAATCTGTGTGTATGGGTGGATGACAGCACGACATGATGACGTCACTGAATTATGCCAATTACTTTCAATCAATCAATGACATTTATAAAGCGCACTACATACCCGTAGGGTCTCAAGGCGCTGGGGGTGGGGTGGGGGGGGGGGGGTGCCGCTACTGCTCGAACAGCCAGGTCTTCAGCTTCTTCCTGAAGGAGAGGTGGACTTTATAACCGGGATCCATTTAAAACTATTAGCCATGGGATGCGCAAACATGGAAGATGACAGCACGACATGATGAGGTCACAGAATTATTCAAATTACTTTATTAACAAGACGTATCCACAGGACGGGCCAAACGGGATAAACATTTCAACTGTAGATAATTATCATGGGGGGCACGAACACGGAAGAAGGCACTTGGATTATGCAAATAGAATGCAAATTTGAAAATATTAGCCATGGGAGATGGGATGCTCGAACATGGAAGATGACAGCACGACATGATGACGTCACGGAATCATGCCAATTACTTTATAACCGGGATCACATTTAAAACTATTAGCCATGGGAGATGGGATGCACAAACGCGGAAGATGACAGCACGACATGATGACGTCACTGAATTATTCAAATTACATATTAACAAGATGTATCCACGGGACGGGGCCAAACGGGATAAAAATTTAAACTGTAGATAATTATCATGGGGGGGCACGAACACGGAAGAAGGCACTTGGATTATGCTAATTACTTTATTAACAAGATGTATACACGGGACGTTCCAGACATCATATGCATATGCAAACGGGATAAAAAATGTAAACTATAGATGATTATCATGGGGGGGGCACGGACACGGAAGAAGGCACTTGCAGGGCTTTAAGTGGGATGAATAAACTGGGGGGTCTCTCAAAGGGGCGTGGCCAGTGTAATTAGGGGCGTGGCTTTAAACACTTAACGCTAAAAATCTGTGTTTAGCATAGTGTGCCGCCCGACTTGTATTTTACTTTTTCTTTCATTGCATCCAGATATGTGATACAGCAAGTAACATCATACCTACAGCAAGTAAGGACTATTGGCTTTGTCAATGGTTATAAGTTGCATAAGATAAATAAGCTGCAACTATGGCTTGTTACATATAATATTTAAAAAGTTTCCAATTAAAGCAATCGTGACCCTACCACAATATTGCTGCTCTTGCGTTTCAGAAAGAAAAGGGAAATCCAGAAAGAAAATGAATCTTTAAAGGATTTGCCTTCCCCCACACAACGCTCACCTGGCATGACGTCATGCCATAACTTCTCTGCTAGTGAGAAATGAGCAGCGCACATTGATGTGCTTGCTGTCTCGAAACGGGTCTCTCTCAGGTTGTTTTGCGCCCTGGCACTTTTTACGGGACTGCAGTGACAGCAAATTGCTGTCACTGCAGTCTGGAAAAGCACCAGACCGCCTTTGCCAGGACTCAAAACAGAGCCCGATAGAGACCCGTTTCGAGGGCCTCTTAAAAAAACTGCCGGTGCTCAGACCCCTTGAGACCCGGCCCACTTAAAGCCCTGGGCACTTGGATTATGCAAATTACTTTATTAACACAGTGATTAATGTTGGAGGGGCTCACAAAAAGAAGCAGCGCCTGTCCTGAACAAAAAGATGCAAAGAAAACCGGCTTTGGCTGTCTTTCGGAACCCATTTACACACCGGATTGAGAGGGGCGGGGGTGAGGCTAAAGCACTTTCAGCTGAACTGTTGTTGCGCATGTGATAAACAGGGAAGGGTATGTCTTCACCCTGCACTGTTAATCACAGCGTGACGCAAGGCAAGCCCTATTAGACCCCTGTTGTCTTAGGCCATTCACATGGGCGCGGCTGGAATCACCAGCAGGGACTCTGTAAGAGGCTTGGCGCCATTACAAGCTCATGAGAAGCATGGCGTCATCTATCCTGTGCAAACGGGGAGACATAACCGGAGCCTGCAGTCCTGTTTAATAGGGTACCGGTACTCTATCTGGGTAATGAAAAAGTGCCGGTACTGAGGGCCTGAAAATTCAGAAGTGCCGGTACTCAGTACCGGTGAGTACCGGCCCATTTAAAGCACTGCCGGGGAGTAGGACAGTCCCACCGTAGTACGATTAGTTCAGAGTTGCTAAATACATGTTGGTGTTTCTCCTGTTGGATAGTGCCTGTCGCTTTGCTTTTTCTGCATGACTCACATTTAAAAAGGAACCAAGAGCCACTGGTTGTATACAGAGTACAGGCGTGCACCTGGTACCGGTGCACGCTTAGGCCCTAAACTCTGAAAGTATACGAACCCACTGCTGCAAACATCCTGCAGCACAATGTGCAAGGTCGGAATATATAAAGCTTTGTGACAAAAAGACATCTTAAGAAAAGGAGGGGACGTGTGAATCCAGGTAAGAAGACGTTGAAAGAAAAATTCTCACTGCCAGGTAGGCGAAAAGCAGAGACTCCAGTGTACTCTAGTGAGGGGGTCAGGGCTTGCAGGGTGTTCTCATGGAGGAAGTGCGGTAGCCTCCTATGATTTACGAAGGTTTGTGCAGGTAGATATCAGAGCTGTTTTAGTTAAGCAGCTAGTAGCAGCTTGTGATCATGCCACTAGGTGGCACAATATGCACACGTTGAGAATGGGACAGTAATTGGAAAATCCTCCAAGTCAACTCCTTTTCTGGTTAGCACAGGCTCCTTTCTACACATCTTTTCACATTGGGAACGTGACCAGTTCGGGCTGTTTAAATGCACCTTCCTTTCCTCTTGTCTTCTCGAATGTTCCAGAAACCGGTGTCTTCTAGGACAAGAGCTAAATACGTAGACACCTTCACTCGTCTCCCCACCAATGAGACACGTTCCCTCGAGCTCGCCAGACTGACATAATGTGCTAAAATCTGGGCTACAGCGTACTCTGACGAGCCTACTATTCTTAAGCATTTCCAGGATTTGAAGCGCCTGATTCAACTCTGGCGTAGGCACTTGGTACACACAGGCGCATCAAAGGCAAAATGTGCCCTCTTGCGAGCACCGTATTTGCGCCCCCGTTCCCAGCTGCTGATTCTGCGTAAGTGGGCCTCTCACACCTTTGTGCCCTAGGGCCACTGTTAGCCATTACCCCGCTGGTAGTATGTGACTCTGCAAAGGACGCACCGCACATTGCAGACTCACAACTAAGGTGTGGCTAGCGCCGCAGACAACAGACATACAGGCGTATATCAAGCCGAGAACAAGAACAGGTGAGGCAGTGTGGGAAACATATTTTTAAGTGCATTTACCTTTTCGCATGATCCCCATGAAGAGGTAAAGTGCAGATGCTGTGCCTATGGTGTGCAGAGCACACTTACTTTATCTCTCAACCTGCCATGGCAACTACTTAGACAGCTAATAGGTGGGACAGGCATCATCATAGCTCGTGGGAGGTGTAATGGTGCGGGGCCCTAGTACACCCCAATGCACTGTTAGTAATCACACGGACTCAGTTACATACTGGGTAGAACTGTCCCAGGGCACATGCGTCCGGCCCCTTTTATTGTCAGGGTCACGTGACATGTCCCGTGTCCACTGTGGTGGATGGGTGGGGGTGTAAGCCAGCCCTCTGGGAGTGGCTGGTACATAGAAACACTAGACCAGTGACCGGCGGATCACTACATCAGGAAGGAGCCATGAAGAAAAGGAGGGAACAGGGTGGCGAGCTGTAAATGTAGCAAGTACATGCAATAAATGAAAGGAGAAAAACATAACACAGGACAGGAGGAATAGAACAGGAGTGAGAAACACAGACGAAGAATAAAGGAAAAGAGAAATATAAAGGGATGGAGTGAAATGGAATGACAGCATACAAGGATGCGCTCTAGACTGGGCCGAGACAATATTGTAGAAGGAAGGGGAGAGTAGGAACGAGAAGGGCCTAGTGCAAGAGAGCGCAAAATGAATATGTGCATGTTTTCACTTAAAACATGAAAACACGATTGGCTCAGTGGAGAGGCTTAGAAACTGACTGATCGTGGAATCCTGAGAGAAGAACTGATGCACACGAGAGGGCTATGAGGAGTCCGAATTGTGGTATGGTGTGTATCAGAGGCGCAACTAGAGCCAAATTTCGGGGGGGGGGGGGAGTGGAGGGGGGAGGGCTAAGAAAAAATGTGGGGGGGGTTGAACCTTTTAATCAGTAGGCAGAGTGGCGCTGCAGGAGCTCTTAGAAGCTGTGAAACAACTGCAAGGCCTAATTAACATTCAAATAGTCCAAAGAAAAAGAGTTCCACAGCGGATCTAACAACCAGCACCTCTTTATTCCAATCCCTCAAATGTCTAATTTTGGTTGTGCTGAAAACCTCCAGGACCTGCTGCGGTTTGGTCCCACTGGAATTCCAGATGAATGCTTCAAAAGAAGAATGGAGGCAGCACCAAATATGAAGTAGACCAGGACCACGTTGTATCAAAAATATATTTTCTTTTATTGGTTCATTTTTAAGACAGCCAACGCGTTTCGCTCCCCAACCATGGGAGCTTCGTCAGGGCTGAAAACAACACAGAAATGATACACCAATATTAATGACACATACTGACATTACATTTACAATAAAAGACAAACAGGGTTAAAAACACATTAAGTCAATGACACCTTAGAGATCTGCATTGGCTCCCGGTCAACAAGAGAATCACCTTCCGTCTCCTCACCCACGCACACAAAGCCCTACACAGCCAAGGCCCAGGATACCTCAACAGCCGCCTCAACTTCTACGCCCCCAAACGCCAGCTTCGTTCGACCAGCCACGCCCTCGCCGCCGTCCCCCGCATCCGCAGAGCCACCACAGGGGGACGGTCCTTCTCCTACCTCGCCGCCAAGACATGGAACTCCCTCCCCACCCACCTCCGCCTGACCCAGGACCACCTCGCCTTCAGGAAGCAACTCAAGACCTGGTTGTTCGAGCTGTAGCAGACCCCCCCTACCCCCCCCCCCCCCCAGCGCCTTGAGGCCCTCTGGGTAAGTAGTGTGCTATATAAATACGATGATTGATTGATTGATTGATCCTGGGATCCTCACCCGCCGCTTGGGACGACTCCTGGTGGCCCCCCGCCCTAGGCAGCGCCCCCAAACCAACAGACCACGCACACAACCTGGGCTTCATCCTGGACTCCTCCCTCTCCATGACCAGACAAGTCAACACCGTCTCCTCGTCGTGCTTCAACATCCTGCGCATGCTACGTAAGATCTTCCGGTGGATCCCCACCAAGACCAGGAAGACGGTCACCCAGGCCCTCGTCACCAGCCGTCTGGACTACGGCAACTCCCTCTACGCCGGAACCACCGCCAAACTCCAGAAGAGACTCCAGCGGATCCAGAACGCCTCAGCACGACTCATCCTGGACATCCCCCGTCGCAGCCACATCTCCGGACACCTGAGAGACCTGCACTGGCTCCCGGTCAACAAGAGAATCACCTTCCGACTCCTCACCCACGCACACAAAGCCCTACACAACCAAGGCCCAGGATACCTCAACAGCCGCCTCAACTTCTACGCTCCCAAACGCCAGCTTCGATCGACCGGCCACGCCCTCGAAGAGCCACCACAGGGGGACGGTCCTTCTCCTACCTCGCCGCCAAGACATGGAACTCCCTCCCCACCCACCTCCGCCTGACCCAGGACCACCTCGCCTTCAGGAAGCACACACACATTTTTCAGCGCCTATACACACCAGGCGCTCAACACCCATTGGACTCACCAAACTTCACCCCCTCATGTGTGGCAGCCCGGGATGAGACAGAACCCGGGCACATACACAGCCGCCCGAACGTTACACAGGTCTTTAAAAGACTATTTGAATGTTTCAAAAGAAGAATGGAGGCAGCACCAAATATGAAGTAGACCAGGACCACGTTGTATCAAAAATATATTTTCTTTTATTGGTTCATTTTTAAGACAGCCAACGCGTTTCGCTCCCCAACCATGGGAGCTTCGTCAGGGCTGAAAACAACACAGAAATGATACACCAATATTAATGACACATACTGACATTACATTTACAATAAAAGACAAACAGGGTTAAAAACACATTAAGTCTAACTTTTTGTTAAACGAGATGGCAACATTTAGAAGGGCCGAAATGGCAATCCTATGTTTGGAGGAGCATCTTGCATTTAAGTCTAAATATCTCAGCACAAAGGTGGTACAACTTGGTGACTGTAGATAACATTGACAGAACCTAATGCGACAAAGTATCGGGTACTTCGAGTCAAAACAAATGAATAGAGATGAAACAATCATAAAGTAAGACCAAAGTAAGAAAGCACCAAAGTGAGAAAAGAATGGGGAAACGGGAAAAAGACAACAAAGGGTGGTGGCCCCTAGAAGAACCTATACCAAAGGGTTACCCAATGTGAAAAGAATGTACATACATCTACGCACAAGTGACTGGGCCAAGGTTGACACTATACAATATAATGATCTCACCAAAGATGTTAGTAGATCTTGAATCGACGAAATGACGTAGATGAGACAGTTTGACCAATACAATAATATGAATGCTGAAAATAAAAAAAGAGGTTTTTGAGTGGTTGTTTGAAATGTCCAGAGGTCAGACCCTAATAAATATGTCAGGGCGTCCAAACTCCTTACCCGAAATCAAAAATTCCGATATCCGGATGTTATACACACGTCAGGGGCCTTTAGGGTAAATGACACGATTTAACCAAGGGGGTAGTATTTCCACTATATCAAAAGAGAAAGTGGGTTTAAATAAAAATATGGAAAATCAGAATATTAGAATTACCGTTCTAATCCAGGTTGTCAGTAAGTAATGTATACAAAAGTTACACCAAAAGAGCTGATCACAGAGACAATGTTTTTTATGTACATGGAGAGGGGGGAATTCTAATTCTTCACAATTCGCTATTTACAAGAGATACTTACAATAATAAAGTAAATTTAGCGTCCAATGTCAGGCACGTGCGCAGACCTTAATAAGCTGCTACCACAAATGCTGTAATAGGAAAATAAAGGAGGGGGTTTTGTATATAAACAGGTAGGTGGATTACACCCCACACAGTGATTTTCCATTAATTTACAATATTTATTCACAAGCAATTAGTCACTGCTGGTCAAAATTGTTATTCGCTAGAGTATTGGTCCTATTGCAGATACATATCGACCAAGTGTCATTAAGAGTACAGAAAAGTCCAAGAAATTTTAGAATTAACTGTCAAACCATGTGTAAAAACGAATTACCACATATGCGGACCTATGAAAGAAAGAGCTATCACCATCATTTAAGAACCTGGCGCAGGCTAGAGAAGTTAATCTTGAAGAGAGGAGTCTCACGTAATAGCCTGTATTGCATCTCCGTGTAGTATCAGATCCCAGTGTTTCCCCAAAACGAGAGCGTACCAATGTGAAACAGCGTTCCATTCCCCAAAGCAGAAATTCGCCTACATCGCGCACACGAACCATCGGTAAACTATCTACAGCCTGATTTGATTCCCTAAATAACCGGAAGCTTAGTTTTAAAATATGGGGGAAACGAAGCGCTATGCACCCACCACCGTAACAAGGGAATTGACAAACTCAGAACTTAGCAGAAACGGCGCGCTTAAACACCGCCACCCATAACATGGAGATTAACCAAAAGCAGAGCCCAGTAATGCTGGAGCTTTGAATCCGTATAGCGCCCGCTTACCTCCAAGTTTCCTGTTACTGCAGTGTCCCCATGACGGATTCGGTCGAGAAAGACTGGACCTGGTCGGGTGCGTTTTTAAATGCACCGCGCACCGGTCACATGGTGTTTGATTGCATGCACCTGGGTTTATGCAGGCAAAAAAGGCCCCGTGATTACAACCTCGGACGGCGAGCTAGACAAGGGACTACAAGTAGTCAAAAAGGAGCGGCCATGATGGACTGCCCACGAAATTCCGTCAACCTCGAAGAGCAGTCCTTTAATACAGAAAGCTGCACTTAACCTGAAGGGAGAGGCAGATCACATATGAAAAGTATAAATATATATATAAATTAGGGATGTCCTGCCAAAGCCCTTACGGAGTGGAAAAAACAATTGTAATTAGAAAATTAATTAAGTCAAATAAATAAATAATAGTTCAGCCATACTAAGCTAATCAAAAGCATGAATAATCTCAAGTAATTGTAAGTCGATTTGAGTAAGAAAAGAACCCCAATCACCTTTGGAGTGCCAAGTGCAGACACAAGGAATAACAAGAAGTGAACACAGCAGAGCATACCCATTTATAAATAGACAATGCAAAAAATACATCAGCAACAAAACAGTAAATCCAAAGTTGAGAACAGCATATCACAAGTCATAAGGACCAGTGTTGTTGGTCATATTGGGATACAGTCATCACCTATGTACCTAAGCCAGGGCATGGAAAAGCAAGGCATAAGAGTGCGTACAGAATTCAGGAATAAATTAACCCATATACCTAAGCCAGGGCATGGAAAGCGAGGCATAAGAATGAAAACAGAATTCAGGAATAAATCAACCTAAGGGCAATAAGTCAAGGTTATGTCAAGGGAATACCACTAGGGGGATGACTCGATATTACATTATAAGAAATAGTGCATTTCACTGTCCGAGTTGTGTCCCTGATTGATGGCTCGAAGGCGACATATCCATTTAGCTTCCTCTCTCCTAAGGGTAAGCTCCCTATTGCCACCTCTTTTGTTAGGCGGAATATGTTGAATTGCGTGGAACCAGAATGTGTTATCATGGGCATGTTCCAAGTTGTAATGTTCCATTATCGGATGTCTACTGTCCCTATTGATGATTGCCCTACGGTGTTCTTGAATTCTCAGTTTAAGTGGTCGTATACTGCTGCCTACATATATACGACCGCATGGACATCCTAGGACATAGACTGTGTAGGTGGTGTTACAATTACAAAAGTGGGTGATCCTGAATTGACGATCGTTGTTGTATGAGAAGGTAGTGGTCTTATTTTTGCCCATCTCACAAACATTGCAGGTTCCACATATAAAGAAGCCTGAGGGTTTAGGGGCTAGCCAATTCTTATTGTTAGAGGGAGTAGTTACATAACTTGGACATAGTTCTCTACGTAAGGAAGTGCCTCTCCTATAAGTAATGGAAGGTTTTTCACCCACATGCTTTTTTAAGCCCTCTATTTCAGTCAATAAATGCCAATTTCTCCTGAATATGTTGAAGATTTTGTCGCTATGGGATGTATATTGGGTGACAAATCTGACTCTGCTGGTTCCCTTGTCCAGTCTCGCTCTTTCATTCTTGCTGGACAAGGTGGATTCTCTGTCCACCGTCTCAATTCTGCACACTGCTCTATCCACAGTTTGTTGGTCGTAACCTCGTTTTAGAAATCTCTGTTTAGTCACATTTACATTGTCTTTAAATGTGCTTTCTTCACTACAAGTTCTACGAACTCGGACAAGTTCACCAAACGGAATATTTCTGATTACCGAACTGGCATGTGCACTGGAGGCGTGTAGTACAGAGTTACAAGAGGTTTCCTTTCGATATAACTTACTTTGGACCCGACCATTCTGTACATAGAACGTGATGTCCAGGAAGTTAATACTGCTCCTGCTGTGTGACATGGTGAACTTCACATTGTAAGGATTGTCATTGAGATATGCAAAGTAATTGGCAAGTTCCTCATCAGTTCCAGACCACAAACATATCACATCATCGATGTACCTCCCCCAGAACACGATGTTGTTGGTCCAGGGGGAGGCACATCGGGCCCCGCGTGCTCCCTCTCATACCACCCCATAAAGAGGCAGGCATACGAAGGAGCAAACCTGGAACCCATCGCAGTACCACTGGTCTGCTGGTACCAGCGATCATCAAAGAGGAAGTAGTTGTTCAGCAGAATAAGATCTATCATCTGCATGATCATTTCATTCTGAGAATAGAGCTGGGCATCTTCTCTTTCTAAAAATGATTGAACTGCTATTTTCCCATACACTCTGTCAATGCACGTGTAGAGACTGGTGACATCTAATGTCACGAAACTAAGGTTATCCGACCACTCAAAGTCGTTGAGTTTGATCAGGACGTCCTTACTATCCTGAACATAGGACGGAAGACTAAGCACATATTTCTGCAACTTAAGATCTACATAATGGGAGAGGCCTTCGGTTATTTTCCTATTACAGCATTTGGGGTAGCAGCTTATTAAGGTCTGCGCACGTGCCTGGCATTGGACGCTAAATTTACTTTATTATTGTAAGTATCTCTTGTAAATAGCGAATTGTGAAGAATTAGAATTCCCCCCTCTCCATGTACATAAAAAACATTGTCTCTGTGATCAGCTCTTTTGGTGTAACTTTTGTATACATTACTTACTGACAACCTGGATTAGAACGGTAATTCTAATATTCTGATTTTCCATATTTTTATTTAAACCCACTTTCTCTTTTGATATAGTGGAAATACTACCCCCTTGGTTAAATCGTGTCATTTACCCTAAAGGCCCCTGACGTGTGTATAACATCCGGATATCAGAATTTTTGATATCGGGTAAGGAGTTTGGACGCCCTGACATATTTATTAGGGTCTGACCTCTGGACATTTCAAACAACCACTCAAAAACCTCTTTTTTTATTTTCAGCATTCATATTATTGTATTGGTCAAACTGTCTCATCTACGTCATTTCGTCGATTCAAGATCTACTAACATCTTTGGTGAGATCATTATATTGTATAGTGTCAACCTTGGCCCAGTCACTTGTGCGTAGATGTATGTACATTCTTTTCACATTGGGTAACCCTTTGGTATAGGTTCTTCTAGGGGCCACCACCCTTTGTTGTCTTTTTCCCGTTTCCCCATTCTTTTCTCACTTTGGTGCTTTCTTACTTTGGTCTTACTTTATGATTGTTTCATCTCTATTCATTTGTTTTGACTCGAAGTACCCGATACTTTGTCGCATTAGGTTCTGTCAATGTTATCTACAGTCACCAAGTTGTACCACCTTTGTGCTGAGATATTTAGACTTAAATGCAAGATGCTCCTCCAAACATAGGATTGCCATTTCGGCCCTTCTAAATGTTGCCATCTCGTTTAACAAAAAGTTAGACTTAATGTGTTTTTAACCCTGTTTGTCTTTTATTGTAAATGTAATGTCAGTATGTGTCATTAATATTGGTGTATCATTTCTGTGTTGTTTTCAGCCCTGACGAAGCTCCCATGGTTGGGGAGCGAAACGCGTTGGCTGTCTTAAAAATGAACCAATAAAAGAAAATATATTTTTGATACAACGTGGTCCTGGTCTACTTCATATTTGGTGCTGCCTCCATTCTTCTTTTGAAACATTCAAATAGTCTTTTAAAGACCTGTGTAACGTTCGGGGCGGCTGTGTATGTGCCCGGGTTCTGTCTCATCCCGGGCTGCCACACATGAGGGGGTGAAGTTTGGTGAGTCCAATGGGTGTTGAGCGCCTGGTGTGTATAGGCGCTGAAAAATGTGTGTGTGCTTCCTGAAGGCGAGGTGGTCCTGGGTCAGGCGGAGGTGGGTGGGGAGGGAGTTCCATGTCTTGGCGGCGAGGTAGGAGAAGGACCGTCCCCCTGTGGTGGCTCTTCGAGGGCGTGGCCGGTCGATCGAAGCTGGCGTTTGGGAGCGTAGAAGTTGAGGCGGCTGTTGAGGTATCCTGGGCCTTGGTTGTGTAGGGCTTTGTGTGCGTGGGTGAGGAGTCGGAAGGTGATTCTCTTGTTGACCGGGAGCCAGTGCAGGTCTCTCAGGTGTCCGGAGATGTGGCTGCGACGGGGGATGTCCAGGATGAGTCGTGCTGAGGCGTTCTGGATCCGCTGGAGTCTCTTCTGGAGTTTGGCGGTGGTTCCGGCATAGAGGGAGTTGCCGTAGTCCAGACGGCTGGTGACGAGGGCCTGGGTGACCGTCTTCCTGGTCTTGGTGGGGATCCACCGGAAGATCTTACGTAGCATGCGCAGGATGTTGAAGCACGACGAGGAGACGGTGTTGACTTGTCTGGTCATGGAGAGGGAGGAGTCCAGGATGAAGCCCAGGTTGTGTGCGTGGTCTGTTGGTTTGGGGGCGCTGCCTAGGGCGGGGGGCCACCAGGAGTCGTCCCAAGCGGCGGGTGAGGATCCCAGGATCAATCAATCAATCAATCAATCATCGTATTTATATAGCACACTACTTACCCAGAGGGTCTCAAGGCGCTGGGGTGGGGGGGGGAGGGGGAGTCTGCTACAGCTCGAACAACCAGGTCTTGAGTTGCTTCCTGAAGGCGAGGTGGTCCTGGGTCAGGCGGAGGTGGGTGGGGAGGGAGTTCCATGTCTTGGCGGCGAGGTAGGAGAAGGACCGTCCCCCTGTGGTGGCTCTGCGGATGCGGGGGACGGCGGCGAGGGCGTGGCTGGTCGAACGAAGCTGGCGTTTGGGGGCGTAGAAGTTGAGGCGGCTGTTGAGGTATCCTGGGCCTTGGCTGTGTAGGGCTTTGTGTGCGTGGGTGAGGAGACGGAAGGTGATTCTCTTGTTGACCGGGAGCCAATGCAGATCTCTAAGGTGTCTGGAGATGTGACTGCGACGGGGGATGTCCAGGATGAGTCGTGCTGAGGCGTTCTGGATCCACTGGAGTCTCTTCTGGAGTTTGGCGGTGGTTCCGGCTTAGAGGGTGTTGCCGTAGTCCAGACGGCTGGTGACGAGGGCCTGAGTGACCGTCTTCCTGGTCTCGGTGGGGATCCACCGGAAGATCTTACGTAGCATGCGCAGGATGTTGAAGCACAACGAGGAGACGGCGTTGACTTGTCTGGTCATGGAGAGGGAGGAGTCCAGGATGAAGCCCAGGTTGCGTGCATGCAGGATGAGGACTTCCGTCTTGTCCGAGTTCAGTTTCAGGCGGCTGTTCTTCATCCATTCGGCTACCTCTTTCATCCCTTCGTGAAGGTTGGCTCTGGCGGTGGCGGGGTCGTTGGTGAGGGAGAGGATCAGCTGGGTGTCGGCGTAGGAGATGATGTTGAGGTTGTGCTGGCGTGCGATGTCTGTGAGGGGGCTCATGTAGACGTTGAAGAGGGTTGGACTGAGCGAGGAGCCTTGAGGAACGCCGCAGATGACTTCGGTGGCTTCAGATCTGAACGGAGGGAGGCGGACTCTCTGTGTCCTTCCGGCTAGGAAGGAGATGATCCACTCCAGTGCCTTCTCCTGGACTCCGACGTTGCTGAGGCGTTGTACTAGGGTACGGGGGCACACAGTGTCGAAGGCCGCGGAGAGGTCGAGGAGGATGAGGGCCGCTGTTTCTCCGTTGTCGAGCAGCGCTCGGATGTCATCGGTGGCTGCGATCAGGGCGGTCTCGGCGCTGTGGTTGGCCCGGAAGCCAGACTGCGAGGGGTCGAGGGATTCGTTCGTCTCGAGGAAGGCCCCCAGCTGCTTGTTGACGGTCTTCCCGATGACTTTTGCAGGAAACGGGAGCAGCGAGATGGGGCGGTAGTTCTTGAGGTCGGTGGGGTCGGCCGATGGCTTCTTGAGTAGGGCGCTGAGTTCGGCGTGCTTCCAGCTCTCCGAGAAGGTAGCGGTGACGAAGGAGGTGTTGATGATGTCCCGCAGGTGGGGTGCGATGACAGCGTCGGCCTTGTTGAAGACGTGGTGAGGGCAGGGGTCGGTCGGAGATCCGGAGTGGATGGAGTTCATCGTTCGGACGGTGTCTTTGGTGCTGATCGGAGTCCAGGCGCGGAGGGTGGTGGTGGGGGGCGATGGTTCAGTCGTGGCATTCGTCGGTTGAGTGCTGAAGCTGTTGTGTATGTCCGCGATCTTGTTGTGGAAGTAGGAGGCGAGGGAGTTGCAGAGGTCTTGCGAAGGGGTGATGTCGTTTTTTCCGGCGTTGGGGTTGGAGAGCTCTTTGACGATGTTGAAGAGTTCCTTGCTGTTGTGTGCGTTGTTGTCCAGTCGTTCCTTGAATGCAGTTTTCTTGGTGGCGTGGATCAGTTGGTGGTGTTTTCGGGTGGCGAGCTTGAGGGCAGTCATGTTGTCCGGTGTTGGGTCTCTGCGCCAGGTTCTCTCGAGCTCTTGAGTTCGTCGGTGGACCATGGGGCTTTCTTGCTACCGGGTCTGCTAGGCGGGGTCCTCAGGGGGGCGAGCTCGTCTGCGCAGTCGCTGATCCATTTCGTGAGGTTGGTGGCCGCCTGGCTTGGGTTCGTTGTGCTGGTGGGAGAGTTCATGCTCAGGGAGGTCGCGAGCTGGTCGGCTGTGATCTTGTTCCAGCTCCTGCGTGCAACCTGTTGCTGGTGGTGGTGGATCGTGGTCCTTCCGAAGCTGAAGTGGACGCAGCTGTGGTCCGTCCAGTGGAGTCCGGTGGCGTGGCTGAAGGCGATATCCTTGCTGGATGAGAAGACGGGGTCGAGTGTGTGTCCGGCGTAGTGGGTAGGGGTGGTCACCAGCTGCTTGAGTCCCAGGTTGGCGAGGTTGTCCAGCAGGGTGGTGGTGTTGCGGTCATTGTTGTTCTCCAGGTGGAAGTTGAGGTCCCCTAGGAGGATGTAGTCAGCGGAGCAGAGGGCGTGCGGGCTGATGAAGTCGGCGATGTCTTCGCTGAAATGTTCGCATTCGAATGGATATTCGAGGTACGAAGGATCGCCTTTTTGCTTTCAGTTTACGGTTATTGTTGAAACATGGAATAGGTCTGGCTAAATTGGTAATACAATTTAGAAAGCATTATGGTGCGCTTTTTTAGAGGGAAAGTGTTGTTTCAATGGGGTTTCTTTAGCATGAATGAGAAGATACGATGTTACGGGTACTGAGTTTACATCAGTTTAATGCCAAATCCTTTTGTTTTTTAACCTTACAGAAAAGACCCCTGACGAAGGGCAGTACTAGCCCGAAATGCATTGGGTTAAACTTTCGACATTAACGATGGAGCTTGGGATTTTAACATGCTGTATTAAAAATTACCTTGTTCTATTACTTCAACGAAACGTTAATAAAATGAAACTTATGTGATTACATTCGGTGAACATTGAATAGATTTGGTTTATGAGGATTCAATTGCCTCAATCGGTGCGATGCATCCTGGGTCTGATATAATCAATATCAGCAACTTTTGTGATTATTCTCGATGCGCTTTTTGAGGATGAAGCCATACCAGGGTAGCTCCCCTTAAAAGAACAATTTAGATTAACTTGAGAAAACGGAGTACGGGACATAAATTATTTGATAATTATTTGATCAATTATTTGATACACTTAAAATAAGGACATGGCGTAATTTAGAAGTCTGAGTACTAAACCATTGGCATAGTCGAGCCATGAATTTACAAGGATCTATGCTGCCAACAAACTGTGGTAAAAGTCAAGATATTTTAACATATGTTCGTGGGTCGATACATTTTAAAAACAGTTTGGACCACTGTCATCATCTGGAGCTATGCATAATGCGACTCCAGATTTTTCAAGACACAAGTTGGACCAAGCCAGCAGTCCATCCAATAAAGCAAAAGGACAGATTTTGCATACATTTGTATGCAGGACAGACTTCTGTATTTCTGGAATTTAACTACAGTTCATTCACAGATGATTGTCCGTGTTCAAAGCATATAAACATATGATCTTCACTGTGTGGTAGTGACACGGCAGATGCTGCAGGACAGCACAGGACTCGGGCACAGGTCACGACGAATACCAAGTAAGGACAATCAAATACGAGCAAAACAATAAATATTACTAAAGCCAGGCTACAGCTGAGTGGTTGGTCTCTATTTTCTGCCAGGAGGATGACTTGTTTGATAGAGCTTAAGATTGCAAAAAGGCATTTATTACATTGTAGTAGTTATTTATACTTCACATTCGCCATGGCCACAAAGTGCTGTATGTTATCTAGGAAGCTACCCCCTTTTGACTTACAAGACAAATGTCCCACCCGCCATTGTCAACTTAAACCCAATTTAATTAATTACTTCTTGATTCTGTGCTTCTGTGTTGGTGGAAACCTACCTGTAGCGGGTTTAACATATTGTTGTAATCCATAGAGAACTCAATTTGAAGAAAACCATTCCTTTCAGTACAGTGGAGGGAAAAGTGATATTGGATATGACAAAAGATACAGTTTGCTAGGATCGAGCTTTGGTTTTTTCAGTAAGGGCTTTATCCATTAAGTGGAACCATATTCTCAGCAGCGACTGATACTAAGCTTACAGTAATAGTGATCGGGAGCCTATTGCAACTTTCGCCAAAGTGTACGTAAATGTGTGGCAACCCAGAATCAAGAGAAATCAACTGGTGATCCTGAAGAATATTCTTAGAAAGTGTTTCCAGAAGTGATTTTTCAATAAGTTTTTATTGAGTTTTCAAACATACAGGTACATAGTAATTCAGAGCACATGAGTAGCCAAAAGAACCATCGTGTATAGAATACAACACTATGATATAAACCAGGCTTCTCCAACGAGTAGCTTGTGAACTACTGGTAGCACTCATGCTCCTTGTATGTAGATCTCCTGCGTCCAGCCCAGCTTACTAAATTCGAAGTTTTTATTGGTTGAAATAATATATGCATACCAAAATTGAATATTATGTATTCAAGATGAAAATGTATCTTTTTAGAACTCATAAGCTGTTGTTTGAAGAAAAAATGGTTTAATTTAAAAATATATTTAAAACTGATATTTGGATGATAAATTATGCGGGACCAATGGAACATCGCTTTCAACTCCCACCTCCCAGACACATCACCCGACCCAGAGCTAGCTGCTAAGAACTTCTGCCTACTCCCTGCTCTCCAGAAACCCGGTTTGATGGAGAGCGGGCTTACACTTAAAGTCAGGCAAGCACTTCTACTTAAGAATGGACCTGTGACCTAAATAGACTAAAAAACAATGTGACATCCTAAACAGACCTTATATTTACTAGAAATATCACTTGGTATTAAAAACCAAATGTGGAGATAAGGAGAATTAGTACCCCATCACCATTGTACAAGCAACATGTTTCTGCCTGATGGCTTATGCGAGTCTGTGGCATTCTTCAGGACAGAAACACGGGATCCTGGTATGGCAAATAGGTCGCCGCTACTAACAGAAGTGTAACCTTTGTCAAACTTTTATGTATAAGGCTCCTAAGTACCTGTAACAGAATAAAAATATGATTTTGAGACTTAAGTTAGGTAGATCTGGGATGTGTAGAAATGACCATAAGCATGCAACATTCACATGCTTGATCAAAAAGTGCAAAAAAAAGAATTGATGGACAGAACGCAGAACAATGTCATACATTCCCCCCAGTACAGAGATCTGGGCCTAAATCCATCGTTTGTTTGCTCGCCATGCCGTTCCAGTTTGGACCCAGCCATATGCAAATCAGCCTTGAACCTGTGCCTCATGGGAACAGTCCAGCCCGGGCTGCCAAGCCAGGTCCTCCCTGGACTGGACACAAGCATCCTAGGACCAGTTTCGGGCTTTCAGCCCTCATCAGCCAGGATAGCTTGACTCCAGTGGCATGGAGAGCACCGGACCCCCGACTGAGGATAACGGACCCACAACTGGGCATACCCGTCCCACTTGGGGTGACAAATGCAAAAATAACAATTGATGGACAGAATGCATAACAATGTCATACATTCACCTCAGTACAGAGAGATCTGGGCCTACATCCATCGTTTTTTTGCTCACCATGCCATTCCAGTTTGGACTCAGTCATATGCAAATCAGTCTTGACCCTGCGCCCAATGGGAACAGTCCAGTCCGAACTGCCAAGTCAGGTCCTCAATGGACTGGAAACAAGCATCCTAGGACCGGTATCGAGCTTTCAGCCCTCATCAGCCAGGATAGCTTGACTCCAGTGGCATGGAGGGCACGGGACCCACATCTGGGCATACCCGTCCCACTAGGGGTGACAAATGCAAAAAGAACAATTGATGGATAGAATGTAGAATAATGTCATACATTCACCCTAATACAGAGATCTGGGCATAAATCCATTGTTTTTTGCTAACCATGCCATTTCAGTTTGGGTATGCCCAGACGTGGGTCCCTTGCTCACTGTGCCACTGGATTTAAGCTATACAAAGGGGGTGGTAATGGACGGAGCATCTGAACCAATCAAACACTCACACCCAGTCAAAAGATCTGGGTTTAATCCATCACCGTTCTTTAGCCCACTCTGCCACCCCAGTTCAGACATGGCTATATGCAAATCAGTCTGACCCTGTCCCTCATGGGAACAGTCCAGCCCGAACTGCCAAGCCATGCCTTCCCTGGACCAGAAACAAGCTTTCAAGGACCGGTTTCTGGCATTCCAGCCGTCTTCAGCCCGGCTTGCTTGAATCCAGTGGCAAAGTGAGCAAGGGACTCATGTCTGAGCATACCCTGCCACACTTATGGCAGTCAAAAGCGGTACAAAGGGGGTGGTAATGGACGGAGTATCTGAACCAATCAAACACTCACACCCAGTCAAAAGATCTGGGTTTAATCCATCACCGTTCTTTAGCCCACTCTGCCACCCCAGTTCAGACATGGCTATATGCAAATCAGTCTGACCCTGTGCCTCATGGGAACAGTCCAGCCCGAACTGCCAAGCCATGCCTTCCCTGGACCAGAAACAAGCTTCCGAGGACCGGTTTCTGGCATTCCAGGTGTCTTCAGCCCGGCTTGCTTGAATCCAGTGGCAAAGTGAGCATGGGACTCACATCTGAGCATACCCTGCCACACTTATGGCGGCCAAAAGCGGTACAAAGGGGGTGGTAATGGATGGAACATCTGAACCAATCAAACACTCACACCCAGTCAAAAGATCTGGATTCAAGCTAGCCTGGTTGTGACATACCCTGAAACCGGTCCCAGAATGCTGGTTTCCGGTCCAGGGAGGACCTGGTCTGGCAGTTCGGTCTGGACTGTTCCCATGAGGCACAGGGTCAAGACTGATTTGCATATGGCTGGGTCCAAATTGGGGTGGTGTAGTGGGCAAAAGAACAATATATTTAACCCAGATCTTTTGACTGGGGGGAATGTTTGCATTGTCAGCATTCCGTCCATCATTTGTTTGCTGTAACACTGATCAAAAAGTGACACTGCACACATGAAAGAACAATATTTACAAGTGTATCAAGTTGGGAGACCAGCTCACAATCTTACCCCAATATCGGATCATCTGGGCCCCATGGAGGAAGAGATCAAGAACCTCTGTAGTAAAACTCTATTGATAGCAATACGGGAGAAAGAGTCATTTCTCTTTCAGTAAGTCACAATGTCTATCACGAATATGCGATAACATACATCAAGGGATCAATATCCCCTTAGACATACACCCTCTTACTTCGTTAGGGTGCGTTCCTGAAAACCTGGCTGCATCTGCTCCTTCCTCCTGACGTGCAGGGAAGGAGAGGTATAGCCGTATATTTATAGTGTGGCCTCATGATGATTATATTTACAGATGCAGCTGTAGACACTTATTCCAAGAGCACTTTCCCGCTGGGGGAAGTGCCGTCACCTGAGATGCCATTGCCATAGAAGCTCTGTTTTTTGGTCGGTGTTAACCTTTGTACAGTGTATCCCCGTCATGTGATGTCATAAGGGCAGCGCCTACGGGAGACCAATCCCGGGCATCCGCCCAAGTTGTATGCACATGGGATCCATCAGTATTTGTTAAGCGTGACTACTCACCCTCTAGGGTCTCAAGGTGCTGGAGAAGAAAGGCTGCAGGTCCTGCTGTGCGCTGAGGTTCAGTCGGAGAGCCAGGTCTTGAGATCCTTCCTGACTTGGGTTAGCATTGGGAATAGCCTGAGGTGGAGAGGCAGGGTGTTCCAGGTCTAGGTGGAGAAGTAGAAGAAGGATCTTCCTCCGGTCCTGGTCTTGCGGATCCAAGGTATGGTGGTGAGGGCCAGTTCGGTGAAGCAGAGGTGACTGGTAGGTACGTGGAATGAGAGGCGGTGGTTCAGGTATGCTGGTCCAGCGTCCTGGAGGTTCTTTGTAGGCGTGTGTGAGGATCTTAAAAGTGACTCTTTTCTTGGTTGAGAGCGATTGGAGTTCTCGCAGGTGTTCGGAGATCTGGCTGCGGCAGGAGATGTTGAGGACCAGTCTGGCTGTGGGGTTTTGAACGTTCGGTAGTTTCCTGAGAAGTTTCTGGGTGATGCCTGCATAGAGGGCGTTGCCGTAGTAGAGTATGCTGCTGATAAGTGTGTGGGTGACAGTCTTTCTGGCCTCAGTGGGGATCCATCTGAAGGTCTTTCAGAGCAAGCGCAGGATGTGAAAGCAAGATAAAGAGACAACATTGATCTGGAGGTTCATCTTGAGTGCTGAGTCCAGTATGATGCCGAGGTTTCGTGTGCGGACTGTGGGTGTGGGTGGGTCCCAAAGAGGCGGGCCACCAGGAGTCTTCCCAGGCAGAGGTGTTGGGCCCCAGGGTGAGGACTTCGATCTTGTCTGAGTTGAGCTTAAGGCAGCTGTCTCTCGTCCAGGTAGCGATGGCCTTCATCCCGTCATGGAAGTTGTTTCCAACGCTTGTGGCTTTGTTGGTGAGGGAGAGGATCAGCTGGGTGTCGTCCGCGTAAGAGACTGTCAGGAATCCTCTTACCACGCCTACCTAGTGTTAAGACTACAACCCCCATGTGCCCTTGCGACAATGGGGTATTTCGTGTCTGTTCGCGCTTCGGAGCATGCGCGTTATTCTGTGTTTGTTTCCTGTCGACTGGTTGTCTGCTCAGCGAGTGAACGCTCCTCGTCGATGTCCTTGTGCTGTTCGGAGATCCCACGTCCTCTCCTCTCAGGTACTGCTTCAGCTGTCTGGTGCATTGAAGGGGCGGCTGCCCCTGTTGCTTGAAGCGGAGCGCTGTGTGTTATCCGACCACGCGCTACCGTTTCTGCGAGCTGGAGACCGGCTGGTTTCCACCTTTGTTTGTTGTCCCTCAAGCGCGGCTGCGTTTGAAATCACTAAGCGGAACTTAGTGAGTCGGCTGACCACACGTTACCGATTTAGCTGCTACGAACACTTGGATTCTGTCACAGAGCATTGTAGTGGCTGCTACATGTTACTGGACGATAAGCTACTGATTTGTTGATGACAAACGGAGCGCTGTGTGTATTCCGCCACGAGTTACCGTTAATGGATGTACATTTGTGCCTCAAGTGTGTTAGGTCGGAGTAGACCTCTCTACTTTTTGTTTCGGAATATTTCCACTGGTTACTATCTGGATTACAATGTGGTACTAACATTACTCACGATATATGAAACCTGTAATATATTGTGGTAGCAAGGTAGACAAATGACCAGACATTTTCCTAGCAACTAACTTCTCCAGGTCGTGTTAAAGGAGAATTATCCAAGCCCATTTTTTTTAATTACAAGTCTGGATCCTTTCTTCTTGTATGTCGTGCATTTGGGTTTATGCTTTATTTTGTGTCCTGCTCTGCTGAGGTTTGACACTTGGTTCACCATTGGAGGTGTGTTTCCATTCTTCCTTTGACATCTTCCTTATAGCGAGAATTGATGAGAGTAGAGTTTTATGACTGATTCTTTGATTAATGTTATTTGTATGTTTATGTTTTTCAGAGCCTAACATCACAGCAGTCCCTTCCCCTTCCCTGTTTTTTCCCTCGCCTAATGGTTCGAATTCCCTGTATATACTAATCAGGGAGTTGGCAACATTAGGAGGTGGACCCCTTTGAGCTACAACCGGATCCTGTGGAGCGTATTCCTGACAGATAAACGCGCCCATGAATAGTGCTCCACCTGATACAGTTGTATAGGGGTCATGGCTACTATGGACGATGTCCTCCAAGCGTTGGTTGTGGTACAGCAGGAACTGCTTTCCTCAAAAAACGAGACCGCTGCTTTAAAGGAGAAGGTGGATAGGTTAACTAGGAACCCTTTTGATGCTTCCTCCGCTCCTCAAATACAGGTCACTGTACCCCCTCCTATTCCCCTAGCAGCCCCTGAAAGGTATTCAGGGGATCCGTTAAAGACACAGGTTTATTTAACGCAAATCATGATGCATTTTTCCTGCAGACCGTCCTCTTTCCCTACCAACCATTCAAGGGTAGCTTTTGCCATATCGTATTTAAGTGGGGATGCTGCCAACTGGGCAGTACCTTTTGTACGTAGAGATGATGCCATTCTGAACGATTGGATGGCATTTCGTGCAGAGTTCGAGAAAGTGTTCGACAGGAGAGCCACTACATATAGCGCTGATAGAAAACTATTAGAGTTAAAGCAAAGGAGGCAGGATTTGGTTTCTTATCTTACTGCTTTTAATAGGTTGGTGGCTGAGACAGCATGGCCAGAAGAGAAGAGAATGTCTCTGTACTACCAGGGGTTGAGAGAAGGCCTGAAAGATGTCATTGCACAAATAGACCCTCAACCTCTCACTTGTACGGATATGATCAACCTTTCCCTTAGGTTGGATGGGAGGCTTACAGAGAGAGGAGGAGAAAGGTGTAAGAATGAGCGGAGCTATTACAGACCAGAGTATCCCTCACGTAAGACCAGTAACCCTCCTGAACCTAGTAGCGAAAATATGGAGATCGGGGCAGTAAGAGCGCCTCTATCGAGAGCAGAAAGGGAGAGTCGTAGTGTCTTGGGTCAGTGTATGTATTGTGGAAAAAAGGACATTACGTTAAAGAATGTCCTGTGAAACCAAGAAACTCAGGAACCTGGGCAAGGAGTAAAAAGGTGGAGGTATCTACTGTAGTATCTGAAGAACATGCCCCTAGTATAAGGGAGGAGACCAACTGGAAAGTTCCTTCACTTACTGCCTCCATTATAAGGGATCATGAGTCCCATATATTGCTTCCCATGACCCTTGAAAGACAGGATCAGATACATCAAGTGATGGTCATGGTGGATTCCGGTGCCACTGGGAATTTTGTGGATAGCGGGTTGGTGTCCACCTTGAAGCTGCATAGAGTGCGCAGGGATTGCCCTGAGGAAGTATGGGCGGTGGATGGTAAACCCCTAAAGTCAGGTCTCATTACAGAACAGACAGAACTTCTGTACCTATCAATACCAGTGAGCGGGGGTACACACAGAGAAGAGATATGACTGAACATTATTGAAGCGCCCCAGTACGAGGTGATTCTGGGGATGCCCTGGCTAAGCCACCACAATCCCTCGCTACAACGGAGGGAAAAAACATTGCAGTTTCTAGATTTGAGAATTCAAGAACATATCATAGCAAATCATGACACACAAGTAGTAGCACTGCTGAACTCGTACTGCGTAGCGACCGCAGCCGAGCAAGAAGTGGTGTTGCCTCCATGCTATAGTGATTATCAAGATGTGTTTAGTGAAATAATGGCAGAACATCTCCCTCCACACAGAGAATACGACTGTCGCATTGATATGGTGGATGGAGCTGTTGTTCCTACCTGTAGGGTTTATGCCCTATCTGTACCTGAGACTAAGTACCTTAAGGAATACTTGGATCACTACGTACGCATAGGTTTCATCCGTCCGTCCCGCTGACCTTCAGCTTCCTCTTTGTTTTTCATCTCAAAGGCGAAGGGTGATCTGAGGGCATGTGTGGATTATCGTAGGCTAAACAAGATGAAAATCCGCAATTGGTATCCGCTTCCCCTGATTACTGTTCTGCTAGACCAGGCTCGCACTGCAAAGATATATACAAGACTTGATTTGCGAGGGGCTTATCATTTGGTTCGCGTCAGGGCAGGGGATGAGTGGGAAACAGCTTTTAAAACCCACTATGGCTTGTACGAGTATTTAGTGATGCCTTTTGGGCTCTGCAATGCCCCTGCCGCATTTCAGTTTTTTTTAAATGATGTCCTGCGAGAACTCATTGATGTATGCGTAGTGGTGTATATCGATGGCATCCTGATTTATTCTGATGAGGTACATATACACACCAATCATGTCATTCTAGTGCTTCAAAGATTGAGAGAACACAAGCTTTACTGCAAGTTAACCAAGTGCGAGTTCGGAGTTATGTCTGTTGAGTTTTTGGGGGTAATGCTCCACCCTGAAGGGTTACGCATGTCTGACCGTAAGGTACTAGCTGTACAAGAATGGCCTACGCCCAAGAACGTGAAAGAGGTCCAAAGCTTTCTGGGCTTCGCAAATTACTACAGATGCTTTATTGTGGGGTTTTCACAGGTAGCGGTACCTTTGACTCGTATGCTTCGAAAGGGAGTGAATTTTCATTGGTCTTCCGGAAGCCGATGCTTCCTTTGTGTGTCTGAAAGAAGCATTTACTACTGCTCCTGTTTTGGCCCACCCTAATCCAGCGCTTCCCTTCATCGTTGAGGCCGATGCTTCCGATGAGGCTATAGGGGCCATACTGTCACAAAGAAATCCAGAGACAGGCCAGTTACACCCAGTGGCATACCTTTCCAAGAAGCTTAATCCTGCCGAAAAGAATTACACAATTTCTGAAAAGGAATTACTGGCTATAAAGAGAGCTTTTCAGGAATGGAGGCAATATCTTTGGGGTGCAGAACACCCCGTTACAGTGTACTCAGACCATCACAATCTTCAGTACATGAAGACAGCTAAATATCTGTCCCAAAGACAAATGCGATGGATGTTATTCTTCGCAGAATACAACTTTGTCATAACATTCCGCCCCGGAGGTGAAAACCGAAAAGCGGATGCCTTGTCCAGGCAAGAAGAGGGGAACTCTTCAGAACCTCATGTTAAGGAATCTATAGTTGCACCCTCAAAGGTGATATGTGTCCTCAGTGCTGAAACCTTCATAGAAAAGGTGAGAAACACGAAATCGTTGGCCCTCTGGGTTGCCTGGGCTGCCAAAGACAATACAAGACGCATAAGACAGGGGTTGCCTTTTGTGAACAATTAGTTGTTTTTGCCCTCCATTGATTTACAGAAGGAGGCCTTTCAGTGGTGTCATGTGTCTCCATTGGCGGGACATCAGGGCGTACTAAAGACAGTACATCTGTTACTGAGACACTTCTGGTGGTCCACTCAGAAGAAGGACGTTGCCTTATGGGTATCTCAATGCGAGGTATGTGCTCGCGCCAAGAACATTAGTGGTAAACATAAAGGGAAACTCATGGTCATGCCTACTCCTTAAAAACCCTGGCAAACCCTCAGCCTGGATTTCGTTACAGGATTACCACCTGATCAAGGAAAAACTGCTATTCTGGTAGTGGTGGACAGCCTGACCAAACTAGGCCATTTCATTCCTTGTGTTAATCTTCCAACAGCAGGGCAAACAGCGCAGTTGATTCTCTCTGAAGTCATCCGGTTACACGGGGTGCCTGAGGTGATAGTGTCTGATAGAGGACCTCAGTTTATTGCTCGGTTTTGGAAACACTGGTGTTCCGCTTTGCACATTAAGGTTTCCTTGTCCACCAGTTTCCATCCCCAAACAGATGGACAGACGGAAAGACTGAATCAAACTCTCAAGAAATATCTTTGTTGTTTTGTATCTGCTGCCCAAGACTCTTGGGTTTCCTTGTTGTGGATGGCTGAATTGGCCTACAACAATGCTTGGCACTGTTCGACTGGGGTATCTCCTTTCTATGCAACCTATGGGATAGACACCAACATTCTCCCAGTGTCCATCCCTGATAGCGTATCAGAACAACCCTCAGTGTATAGCAGAATGAGAAGTCTACATGCTGTATGTAAACAGCTCATCAAACATTTGGTTAAGGCCAAGACGGAATACAAGCGATGGGCGGATAAGCATCGTTGTGCAGGCCCTGAATACCAGGTGGGAGACAGAGTATGGCTCTCTACAAAAAACATTCAGTTTAAGCTACGGAGCATATTCCATCCTCGCTTCATTGGACCGTATGTTATAACCAAGAAGGTGAACGCTGTGGCCTATAAGTTGAAGTTGCCTATTAGTCTTCGGATTCATCCAGTTTTTCATGTAAGCCTTCTGAAGCCTGCTTTGTCACCTGTTCGTAGGGCCGCCCCTCCGGTCATCATTGATGGGGGTGAGGAGTATGAGGTGAAGTGTATACGTGACTCTAAGTGGAAGCGGGGTGCCTTGTGTTCCTGGTGGCATGGAAAGGGTATTCGGCGGAGGATGATTCGTGGGAACCCTGTGACAATGAGCATGCTCCTGCGGCTGTGCGACACTTTCATGCAAGGTATCCTGCTAAACCCCGTCCTAGGAGGCGCTGAGAAGGGGGGCCTACTGTCAGGAATCCTCTTACCGCGCCTACCTAGTGTTAAGACTACAACCCCCATGTGCCCTTGCGACAATGGGGTATTTCCTGTCAGCTCGCGCTTCGGAGCATGCGCGTTATTCTGTGTTTGTTTCCTGTCGACTGGTTGTCTGCTTAGCGAGTGAAAGCTCCTCGTCGATGTCCTTGTGCTGTTCGGAGATCCCGCGTCCTCTCCTCTCAGGTACTGCTTCAGCTGTCTGGTGCATTGAAGGGGCGGCTGCCCCTGCTGCTTGAAGCGGAGCGCTGTGTGTTATCCGACCACGCGCTACCGTTTCTGCAAGCTGGAGACCGGCTGGTTTCCACCTTTGTTTGTTGTCCCTCAAGCGCGGCTGCGTTTGAAATCACTAAGCGGAACGTAGTGAGTCGGCTGACCACACGTTACCGATTTAGCTGCTACGAACACTTGGATTCTGTCACAGAGCATTGTAGTGGCTGCTACATGTTACTGGACGATAAGCTACTGATTTGTTGATGACAAACGGAGCGCTGTGTGTATTCCGCCACACGTTACCGTTAATGGATGTACATTTGTGCCTCAAGTGTGTTAGGTCGGAGTAGACCTCTCTACTTTTCGTTTCGGAATATTTCCACTGGTTACTATCTGGATTACAATGTTTTACTAACATTACTCACGATATATGAAACCTGTAATATATTGTGGTAGCAAGGAAGACAAATGACCCGACATTTTCCTAGCAACTAACTTCTCCAGGTCGTGTTAAAGGAGAATTATCCAAGCCCATTTTTTTTTATTACAAGTCTGGATCCTTTCTTCTTGTATGTCGTGCATTTGGGTTTATGCTTTATTTCGTGTCCTGCTCTACACTTGGTTTACCATTGGAGGTGTGTTTCCATTCTTCCTTTGACATCTTCCTTATAGCGAGAATTGATGAGAGTAGAGTTTTATGACTGATGCTTTGATTAATGTTATTTGTATGTTTATGTCTTTCAGAGCCTAACATCCCAGCAGTCCCTTCCCCTTCCCTGTTTTTTCCCTCGCCTAATGGTTCGAATTCCCTGTATATACTAATCAGGGAGTTGGCAACATTAGGAGGTGGACCCCTTTGAGCTACAACCGGATCCTGTGGAGCGTATTCCTGACAGAGACAATGTTGAATCCGTGGTTACTGAAGCGCAAGTTACTTACCTTCGGTAACGGTGTATCTGTAAGAAACATTAGTTAGTTAGATTCCTTACCTTAGAATAACTCCCAGGCATCAGACTGGATCGGGAAAGTTTTCTCGTCAGGAGTACACCTGCGTGTCGGTAGGCGTCGTCTGCTGCTTCGCTTCCGTTGTCGGCGTTGTGATTGCCGGAATGACGTCGCTGGAGTACTTAGATGCCGCCTCGCGCGCTGACGTCAGTTCTGTACATAGCTTACCACGCCAGGACCGCAGAGCCATGCAAGAAACCGACACTGGTGCCATGAAACTAGGGCCCTGACATGGAAATTCCTTAACCCTAGATATCTGTTCGCAGAACGGGGTGGATGGGTGGGGCAGTAAGGAATCTAACTAACTAATGTTTCTTACAGATATATCGTTACCAAAGGTAAGTAACTTGTACATCTGAAAGAAACATGTTAGTGAGATTCCTTACCTTAGAATAGATATCCCAGCAATACCAACCCCGGTGGTGGGTCTGGGAACCAAGATCACACCAGGAAGTCCTGCAGAACTGAACGGCCAAAGAAGCCGTCTCTCCGGACTTGGCTGTCCAGGCAGTAGTGCTTGGCAAACGTGTGCAGCGAGGCCCACGTGGCTGCCTGAAAAATGTTCTGCAAAGGGACTCCCCGTCCCAAGGCAGAAGTAGCCGCCGTGGCCCGAGTGGAATGGGCTCGCAGCCCCACAGGAGGATCCTTTTTAGCCAAGGAGTAACAGACCTTAATACACAAACCACCCACCGAGAGATTGTTAGTTTGTGCACCGCCCGCCCTTCCTTAGCACCCACGTAGCCAACAAAGAGTTGGTCGTCCACCCGGAACTGTCGTGTGCGGTCCAGATAAAAGGTGAGCGCACGTTTTGGGTCCAGGCAGAGGATCCTCTCTTCCTCTTTTGAAGGATGCGGAGGCGGAAAGAAGGTGGGAAAAGTAATGGTCTGCCCAATGTGAAAGGCAGAAACCACCTTAGGTAGAAAGGAAGGACGAGTCCTAAGAACAACTTTGTCCGGATGGACAGAAAGGAAAGGAGGCTTAGAGGAAAGAGCCTGGAGCTCACTCACTCTTCTGGTAGAGGTGATGGCAACTAGGAAAGCAGTCTTTAGAGTCGGAAGACGTAAGGGACAGATGTGGAGCGGCTCAAAGGGAGCACACATCAGATAGGTTAACACCAGGTTCAAGTCCAACTGAGGCATTACAAAGGGAACAGGAGGAAACATGTGAGTAAAGCCTTTCAAGAATCTATTGACAACGGGGGACTTGAATAGAGAAGGCTGATCAGTGAGCCTCTAGAAGGCGGAAATGGCCAGAAGATAGCCCTTGATAGTGCCCAGAGCAGAGCCCTGCTGGGCCAGAAAAAGAAGAAAGAGGAGAACCTCCAAAAGAGGGGCAGATAGGGGATCCACAGCCTTTGCTGTGCACCATACCACAAATTTGTTCAACCTGCAGGCGTATACCGTTTTCGTGGAGAGACGCCTGGCTGCCAGAATGACATTACAGACTTCAGGAGGCAAGTCAAATGGCCTTAACTGTCACCGCTCAATCTCCACGCATGTAGGTGGAGGCTGGGCAGGGTTGGGTGGAGGACCGTCCCCTTCTGCTGCGACAGAAGGTCCTCCTGAAGAGGCAGTTGAATCGGGGGATCGATTGACATACTGAGTAGCTCGGGATAGCAGTATCTTCGTGCCCAATCTGGAGCCACAAGGATGACTTGAGCCCGGTCGCGTCGGATCTTCTTCAGCACTCTGGGCAGAAGTGGTATAGGCGGAAAGGCGTACAACAGACCGCAGCTCCACTCGTGACGAAGAACGTCAACGAGCGAGTGCCGCCTTGGAAATTCCAACGCACAGAATTGATGACATTGCGCGTTCTCTTCTGCGGCGAATAGATTAACCAAGGCTCTCCCCACTGCAGAAAGAGACCTTGCGCCACGTCCTAGTTCAGACGCCACTCGTGATCCGTCATACACCGATGGCTGAGTTAGTCCGCCCTGGCGTTCAGGGAGCCTGCCAGGTGTTGAACCAATAGGGTGATGCCCTGATGTTCCAGCCATGTCCAGAGGTGCAGAGCCTCCTGACATAGGGTCCACAACCCCACCCCTCCTTGCTTGTTGCAGTACCACATGGTGGTGGTGTTGTCTGTGAACACCTGCACTACACTTCCCCGGATAGAGGGAAGGAATGCTTTCAGTGCAAGCCGGATCGCCCAAAGCTCCAAAAGGTGATGTGGAGCTGGGACTCCACCGGAGACCAGAGGCCTCTGATCTCCCCTCTCCCATGTGGCCCCCCCATCACAGGAGGAATGCATTCATCACCCCTGTGTGCTCCGGTTGGGGAAGGGAGAGGGATCTATCACTGACCCAATCGCGGTCCGTGAGCCACCACTGCAACTGTCTCGCAGTGCCCTCCGAGTTCAGGACGTGGTCGGACAGGTTGCCCTGATGCTGTGCCCACTGGAACTTCAGAAAAGTGGTCGGCTATGCAACATTTCATAACACAAACTTTGCAATGAATGCTTCAAGTGGTACACAAAATAAAGGAAATTAGAAGACTGAATTTTAATTCAGCTGTATGCAATAGTGTTAATTTCATTCACATATGATATATCTCTCATTTCATCACATACAGTGTAATAGGTAACATAGTTCATATAATCATCACATATTATAGTGCTCCGTAGGTGCAAAAGAAAAGGGTTCAAACAAATAGGGTAGGGTGTGGTTGGAATAGATGGAGGGACAAAGAAAAGGAATTGTGTCCTGTGAACAATTCTAAATCAATTTAGGAATTCTGCCCAGGATTCAATCCGGCTATTGACAGATGGTGTGACTGATCTACACTGTTTTCCATTGATCCACGTCGTTACCAGGCACGACCCGGACCTTCAGTTCCCTCCCCGAGGAGAACACAAAAATCAAGACAACGGCGCAAGTCTCTAATCTTATTGGGACATCTACAACGCCAAAACCAATTCCTGATGAAGACCCCAAACTGAGGAATAACTTGCCCTTACCACGGGGGTCGAAACGTCGACAGCCTTTTTCTTCAACATACACGTTCAAATTATAATTAGCCATAGATGGCTCTTGTGTAATGTTTTATGGGGAACCTTGTGATCTATTTGAGACTGGAAATGTTCTTAAATTGATTTAGAATTGTTCACAGGACACAATTCCTTTTCTTTGTCCCTCCATCTATTCCAACCACACCCTACCCTATTTGTTTGAACCCTTTTCTTTTGCACCTACGGAGCACTATAATATGTGATGATTATATGAACTATGTTACTTATTACACTGTATGTGATGAAATGAGAGATATATCATATGTGAATGAAATTAACACTATTGCATACAGCTGAATTAAAATTCAGTCTTCTAATTTCCTTTATTTTGTGTACCACTTGAAGCATTCATTGCAAAGTTTGTTTTATGAAATGTTGCATAGCCGACCACTTTTCTGCAATTACACTATGACCCAGGTCGGTTAGTATTAAGGGTTTACCCCGTTATTACTTACCACACTGGAACATCTGGGCCCACTGCAGAGCCCGCCTCTACCATCTCCGCTCCGATGTAGAGGAGCTGCTGGGAGGGAATCAGGTGCGACTTCGCACGTTGATGGAGAACCCCAGCAAATGCAGGAGGTCGGCCGTAGTCTGGAGGTGGGAGACGACTGTCTGGGGCGAGCCCGCCTTCAACAACCAGTCGTCGAGATAGGGGAAGACTGGAACCCCTGATCTGCACATATGAGCTGCGACCACCGCCATCACTTTCATGAACACCCGAGGGGCACTGGTGAGGCCAAAGGGGAGCACAGTAAACTGAAAGTGCTCGTGGCCTACTGTGAACCGCAGGTAGCACCGGTGGGCCGGGAGGACGGGAATATGGAAATAAGCGTCCTGCAAGTCCAATGCTACCATCCAGTCTCCAGGGTCTAGGGCAGCCGAAACAGGAGCTAAAGTCAGCATCTTGAACTTCTCCTTCAGGAGGAAGGCGTTGACGCTCCTGAGGTCCAAGATAGGGTGCAGGCCCCCTTTGCCCTTCTTGGGAACCAGGAAGTAGTCGGAGTAACAACCACGTCCTACTTCTGGCCCAGGAATGCGCTCGATGACCCCCTTGGCCAAGAGGGCCGAAACTTCCCCTGCAGAAGTTGCAAGTGGTACTGCGGTGGCATGGCTGGAGGGGTCGCCTTGAAGGGGAGGGAGTAGCCACTCGGACAATTTGCAGCACCCAACTGTCCGAAGTGATGGTTCGCGTTGAATGGGCTTGAAAGGTCGGACTAGGAAGGCTTTGAGGCGGATGCTGCATGAGCGGATGTGGACTGACATGCTCTCTGACCCCCTGCTCCGCCACGGCGGAAAGCACGTCCGCAACAAAGTTGAGGCTGGTTCTGCGGCCTGTGGCTGGATGAACATGCGGGGGCGCCTCTTCCTTGGCCACGAAAGGGATGAAAAGCAGAAGTCTGCTGGCCCTGGGCCGAAAGGCCCAAGGACTTGGCCGTAGCCCTGGAGTCCTTAAAGCGTTGCAGCGCGCTATCTGCCTTGTCGCCAAAGAGACAGCGGTCATCAAAAGCGGTCATCAAAAGGCATGTCCATGAGTGTGCTCTGGACATCCCCCGAAAAGTTGGTGGACCTCAGCCAGGCGTGACGACGAATCGCCACCATTGTTGCAATCGCTCTGCCCAGCGAGTCCGTTGTGTCAAGTCCACATCGGATGGAGTATCGTGCTGCATCCCGCACCTCAGCAAGAGCTTGGGCAAGCCGTGTCTTGGCCTCCTCCGGACACTGGGGCAGCACGTCCACTACCTTATCCCACAGAGAGCGGGTGTAACGGCCCAAAAGGCATGCAGTATTAATGCACCGCATTCCAAGACTAACCGAGGAAAACAGTTTCTTGCCAAACTGCTCCAGCCTTTCGGATTCCCGCTCCGGTGGTGTGGTCGGAAATGCGGTTTGGGACGTGGAGGCCTGGATAACCACGCTCTCGGGGGTGGGATGGTTGGACAGAAAGCAGGGGTCGCCCGGAGCAGGCCACGTTCCGATCCACAGGGGGAACTGTGGTGGGCTTGGACCAAGTGCCCATCAGAACGTCAGTGAGGGCCTCATTAAACTGTAGTAGTGGCTCCGAGGAGGTTACTGGCGGTTGAAGCACCTCAGTGAGGAGGCTAGTCCTCACGGCCGCAGCAGGGAGCTCAAGGCCCAGCGCCGTGGCCTCCCTGCGCAGCACCACAGCATAAGTAGCTCCCTCCTCCGTAGTAACGGAGGGAGGAGAGAAAAAACCAGTGTCAGGCAAGGTGTCTAGACCACAGGCCTCCCCCAGTTCATCTGCCCAGTCCGAACTTAACTGGCACTGCTGTGCCAGAGGGTCCTCAGGCCCCTTCCACCGCTGATTGGCGCCGGTACGACGCCGAGCGAAGGCCGGGGTTGAAACCAGCACTGGCGGAGGAGTCGTGAGGTCAACCGGCGTTGACCGGGATCCAGGCTTGGATCCCTCGGGGTGCGGCGCCGGGACCGAAGCCGGCGGCGGCGCCGAAGCCATCGGCAGCACAGTGTTGGGACCCCCAGTCCGACCCGCGGGCCCGAAGGCGCACAGGCGGGCCTCGACAGCAGAAAGAGAGTCCTCATGGCCCGAGGAAGTCTCGAATCTGCTCCAGAGTCGCATGGAGCCCAGGGACCGGAGGGTGTGGAGCCGGATGCGATGGCGTGTGCCCCGACGGAGCCGCGTGAGATGTGCCACCTGAACCCTCAGCCGAGTTGCGCGACCGGCGAGGGGAGGTCGAAGAGCGACGATGCTTCTTCGACTTCTTTTTGCCATGCCTCGACTTACCCGAATGCGTGGACTTGGATCCAGACGATCAATGGGGACTGCGGCTCCGCAACTAGTTCCTAGATCTCCTCCTCGACCGGGAGCTCGAGCGACTGCCGTATCTCGAGCAGCTTACAGGAACGCTCCCACCTAGTCTTCGACGTCAAGGCCTTGCAGTCGGGGCATGACTTGGTCAGACCCAAGCAGGAGAGACCCCGGCGGTGGGGGTCGGTAACCGACATCAGTCGGTTACAGGCGTCACACGGCTTGAAACAGGGCATCCCTACTGGCACCAGGAGTTGAAGTCGACTTGAAAAAGATAGACAAAATTGTCCAAAAAGTCAGTCAAAAAATGACTAAGGGTACGCTCTTTCCGGATCTGCGCTTGCTGGCGCGGAAAAAAGAAGAACTGACGTCAGCGCGCGAGGGCGGCGTCTAAGTACTCCAGCAACGACATGCTGGCGATCACGACACAGACGACGAACGTGGAGCAGCAGACGACGCCTACTGATGCGCAGGGGTACTGCTGACGAGAAAACTTTCTGGTTCCAGTCTGACGCCTGGGGGTTATTCTAAGTTAAGGAATCTAACTAAAGTGTTTCTTTCAAAGTTGAAGAGGGTGGGGCTCAGGAAGAAGCCTTGGGGAGACTCTGCAGCAGATCTCCGTGGGTTCTGACAGGAACGGTGGAAATCTGACTCCCTGTGTTTTACCTAAGAGGAAGGAGCAGATGTAGCCCAGGGCTTTGCCGCAGATGCCGGCATCGTGGATTCTCGTACTTAGGGTGCAGTGGGAGACGGTGTCAAAAGTGGCCAAGAGGTCCTTGAGGATGGGGGCTGCTGCTTGTCCCCGGTCGATGAGTAAAGTAGATGCTGTTGGTGGCGGCGGCGAGGAGGGCCGTCTCGATAATTGGGTTGCTTCAGAAGACGGATTGGGAGGAGTCCAGGATGTGGTTGGCGTTAATGAACTCGGAGATCCGGGGTTGATGCCCTTCTCAATAACCTTGGCTGGGAAGGGGACGAGGGAGATGGGTCTGAAATTCTTCAGGTCTGTCGGGTAGGCAGATGATTTCTTCTCTGCGTGTTTCCAGTCGTCTGGGAAGGTGGATGTCTCAATAGAGAAGTAGATGTGCAGTTCAGTAATACAGGCTTATCGATGAGCACTTTGAAATGCATCACAAGCAGATTACTTAGAGCTTCATACATTGAATGGGGAAGGTTCATGGGAGTAATACTATCCTGTACAGAGGAAGATACAGTGTATAACAATGAGAGGGGGTGCGTAGCGAGCAGCAAAACTAGAGTGTCCAGCCATAAAGGTGACGGTCATGGGAGCTGTAGTATCTTGTCAAATGGCTCCTATTAAGAAGGAGCGCAGGTATTATATACGGATAGCTATACAGAGGTCCAACCTAAATCTGATATATGTTGTTATGTACTACACACCCAATCCCATGCTTATTTAGTCCAGAAATGCAAAATAGAGAAGCGTTGTGGGCAGCCTTGTCAACGTTTCCTGCCCTGGATGGTGAGGGTGCAGGGGAGCTGCAGTCCCCTGTATACTTGGAGATGTGTTTCATTACTGTGGGAGTACACAGTGATACACATTTGGAGTGTCCCATGTATCTAGTAAATATTGTTATTCCTTTCATCCTTGGAGGTGCTGGGTAAGGGGCCCCCATATCCCTCCCAGTGGAGTTGCGAGTACTAAGCTTTGTACTCAATATATTTTCACAAGAGAGTGTTTTCACCATGCACAGATGTTTAATTTACTTGTCCTAGTTGTAGCCATGTAATTTCATCATTCAGCCCCTTCTCCCATGTCCTTAATTGTATACCCATTTTGTTCACGTATAAGCAGCTTCTTTTGAATGTCAGGGGTATTGGCAGTCAACTTTTCTAGGAGTAGCCATGTTATGACCACATCTTTATGGTTCAGCTCAAGGTGCTGTCACAAAACCCCTCCACCACCAGAACCAACTTCCATAGATGTATGATAAACGTCGCCGACTGCATGAAGGACAAATGTCTCAAACTCAACTTGTACAAGACGGAAGTCCTTATCTTTGGGAACAAAACCTCACCAATGAATGACACTTGGTAGCCATCTGAACTCTGCTCTTCCCCGCCCAACAGACCATGCCCGCAACCTCTACATCATCTTGGATAGCAAGTTATCTATGAAGAAATGGGTAAACGCAGTCTTGTCTGCCTGCTTCCACACCCTACACATGCTCCATAAGATCTTCAGGTGGCTCCCAATCGACACCAGAAGGACTGTCATCCAAACCCTCATCAACAGCAGGCTGGACTATTGAAAAGGCGCTTTATGTGGGAATCACTGCATGCCTCCTGGAGAGAGTGCTGACAATACAAAACGCAGCTGCAACACTCATCTTTGACCTCACATCACCCTGCACCTCAAGAAGCTACACTGGCTCCTGATCCAGGTCAAGATGCCAGTTCAAGATGCTGACCCATGCGTACAAAGCCCTACACAATGAAGGACCAGCATACATCAACAAATAAATCACCGTCCTCCACCCAACCAGAAACATGCGGTCTGCTTCCCTATTCCTTGCAGACCCCCCCACCCCGATCCGCAGATGCAACAGCGGAGGACACTCCCCTCGCCTGGCCGTCAAAGCCTGGAATGACCTTCCCCTGCACCTCAGAAACACCACAATTATTATTATACAGCTTATAGTGCGCCTGGTTACTCCAACGGAGTGTCCCCGTGCTAGAACACCAATAGTACCTTGACAGCTAGCCAGAGCCACCCACCCGCCCTACAGCCTAGGTCCCCCAAGGAACAGATACAGAGGCCTACTTATGGCCACCAGGGGGATACTGGAAGAGCAACGTCTTAAGTTTTTTCCAAAACAAAGTCTCAGAAGGCCACGTCCTTAAATCAACAGGTAAGTCATTCCAGGCCTTAGCTGCCAGAAAGCCAAAAGAGCTCCCACCAGCCCGTACCTTCTGAACCTTAGGCACCATCAACCTTGCTGTGCCCAAGGACCATAGGTAACGTGCAGGTCTATATGCGGTAAAAAGGGGGTGCAGAAAGTTTGGACCTTTCTTGTTGAAGATACTGTGGCTTAAACACAAGGCCTTAAAGGTAATTTTAGCCCGAACGGGGAGCCAATGTAATTTCCTCAAGGCCTCCCCCACCGAGGCCCGCCTAGGAATATTCAAAATTAACCGGGCTGCAGCATTCTGAACCTTCTGCAGGATGTTCAGATTTTTTTGGGTCACCCTTAAGTACAGGACGTTGCAATAATCTAGACGGGATGTAACAAGGGCCTGTACAATGGTACATCTAGCATCTAATGTAAGTAGGTCCAGGATTTTTCGCAGCATTTTAAGAAGCCACAGCAGATATCTGCTCTGAATAGGAAAGGGTGTCATTGAACCATACTCCTAGGTTCTTGACCTTAGGGTTCAGAATCGGTCCCAGCTCCTTCGGCCACCACAAATATGACCAAAGAGAGGGCTGCTTACCAACTACCATAACCTCTGTCTTTCCCGCATTCAACTGTAAACAGCTGAGTTCATCCAATTGGAAAGCTCCACCAGGCAGACCTTGAAATCAGATGCTGTTCCTGCCTCCTTTTGCTCGAAGGGTAACGATCAACTGTATGTCATTGGCATATGACACCAGTTTTACCCTGTGTCTCAGCACAATATCTGCCAAGGGGCGCATGTAGATATTAAATGGGGTAGGGCTGAGAGCCGAACCCTGAGGCACCCCTTGAGACAGAGGACAGACTCTGGATTTAAAAGGACGTTGTAGAACCTGGAAGGATCTATTCTCCAGAAAATGATTAATCCACTCCCATGTCCCTCCACCGACCCCAGCCTCCCCCAACCGTTCCATCAGAAGGACGTGGGAGACCATGTCAAAAGCAGCAGTCAGTTCCAGGAGGATCAGTGCAGTGGTTCTTCCCTCATCGGCTGCAGTTTTCAGGGCCTCTGATGCAAGAAGAAGGGCCGACTTGGTACTGTGTCATGGCCTAAACCCCGATTGGGTTTCATGAAGAACCTGTCTCTCTTCCAGAAACATGGACATTTGACTGTTTAAATGTTTCTCTTCCATTTTAGCAGCATAGGGTAGCAGAGTTATAGATCTCAGGTTCTAAGAAAGGTTACTTTAACAGTGGTACCACCAAGGCATGCTTCCAATTGCTAGGAACCTGACCCAAACTAAAAGACAAGTTCAAAAGCTTGGTGAGAACCGGAGCAATTTCTTCTTTTCCTAGCAGTACGAATTTTGGGGGGAATCGGATCCAAGGGCGACCCAGATTTGACTGCTTCCATGAGTTTAAGAACATCGCTTACTACAGGCGGATGAAAAACAAAGCTGTCCTCACTTCTCAAATCAACTGTGAGAGGAGCAGAGATATAATTCTTGCTGCTTTCAGGGAAGATGGTGTATATTTTATCAAAGTTGCCCATCAAAAAATCTGCAACCTTATTCCAATGATCAGTTGAGGCAGGCATAGTGGCTGTCCAACGATCTAAAGAAGACAGTTGTTTCACTACGTTAAAAATATTCTTAGTGGAATTTTTTGCTGTTTCAATGTGCTCCGTATAAAACTCTCTATGTACTCTCCTAATTTGGTACATCTTGAGAGCAGCTAATTATAACACCCTATTTCATTTCAATAGTTCCCCCTCCATCGGCGTTCAAGTCGCTTACAATCAGTTTTTAGAAGAGCCAATTGCTCAGAAAAACATTTCGCGGAAGAAGTGATGTCCGTACTTTTACCAGGTTTCAGGGATTAATGGAGTCCACTGCCTCGTTAATCCAAAGAGAGACTTGCCCCTCTGCAGTCCGGACTTCAGGCCCTAGAGCTGGCATACTTGAAGCCAGCGTATCCCCAAAGGCATCAGTGCTTAACGCATCTCATTTCCAAACCATTAGGGGCGCAGAACTCTTTCCGGGATTACAGGGAGCCTTTCTGGTGTATACAAACATGAAAGAGAGGATAAAATGGTCAGACCACACTATAGGCACAGGCAGCAGAGCTTCTACCTGAGCACTGTTGTTAAAAATATTATCCAGCGTGTGACCTTTATTGTGTGTAGGGGTGTTGACCAAGTGTGTTACACCCATCGCCTGTAGCCCTTGAACCAGCTCCTTGGTTGCTCTAATTTCTTTATCTTCCAAATGAAGATTCAGATCCACCAATAAAATTAAGTTGGGGTAGCGGATAGTATAGGGGGGCACTGTCTCAGCTAGGTCATCAAGGAAAGCTCTTGCCGGGACAAGGGGTCTATACAAAAGAAGCCCTACAATAGAGCTTACACTATTAATAGCCAGATTGAAAAAGGTTGCTTCGCAGGTATGCAAAGTCAGTTTCGACATCCTCACCTGAAATTCTTTCCTGAATATCACGTTGAGACCCCCCCCCCCCTGGCAGTGCTTCTAAAACATCCAGAGCCGATTGCTCATTGAGCCAGGTTTCCACTAGAAACAGTCCCAACCAGTTTCTGGTCCATAAGTTGGTCGTGTATTTCTCTGCTGTGTTTGCGAAGAGATCTACAATTAAGGGATAGACATAGAAAGGGGTCTAAAGCTGTGCTCCATACCTTCCCTCTTTCTCTTCCTCTCCCGATTGAAGCAGACAAATATAGCTAGACCTTGTGTTTGTAACAGAGGCATGGTTTATCTAGTATTCGTACCAACTTACTGTTGCAAATTCCCTTACCCAGTAGTATAAAGTGAAATGTGCCCTTTATGTTGCGCCACCTTGAATCGTTTTGCCTTTTTGCTGAACTCAACTTCTGCTAGCCATCGAACTATGTCCCGCTAACAGTGGTAAAATGCTTGTCCTCCTCCTTTCAACATGGTAAAACTGGTATTCTCCTGATTGGCATATTTAACATACCTATAACACCCTAATACCTGGTAGCTAGGGTTTGTAAGTTAAATATCACAAGTGGACTGCAGCACCCATTGTGTCATCCGCTATAGTGACAATGTAAACATGACTGCTGGTCTAGCACCAGTTGCCTGGTTGTGCAGGTTTTAACTGCAAAATTGACCTGTCAAAATAACCCATTTTGACAGATCTAAATCTTTTTTTTAAATATTATTAAGTCATCCCTAAGTAGACCTTATTGTCCATAACGTCATATTTAAAGGTATGACTTGGAAACATGTATTCTTAAATATGTCCTTACAGTAAACAAGTCATCAAAGCTATTTTAACCTTAGCAGGTTTGCGGTTTCATAGGAAAACACTGGGTTGCAATATTAAATGCTTATCCTGTATCTCAGGATTGGGAATAGCTAGAAAAAAAATTAAACAGCTATATTAATAGTTCTTAAAATGCAATTCAATGGGAAGTCTTATTTGTTCTACATATTACAGAAAGGTAACGTTAAAAAGTTATCTTTGTCCTGCCGGAAGGTACATCTGCATTATGTTCTCCCATTTCGGCCAGACAGTAATTAACTTTTAAATTCAAATTATTGAGATGTGAATCTGTTCCCAGAAGCAAAGTAATAGGCTGCCCTCATTAGAAAGATATGGCCCCTTTGAACATGACAAAATATGGGACAGAGAGGATCCTTTATGACATTAATGTGTTGAGTCCTGTTTGACCGGTCTGCTGGGGCTTTTAATATGACATATTTCGAACAACAAGAGAGAGAGGGAGCAAGACACTCTTAAACCCCCTGTAAATCAATAAGTAACAACAAAAGAGTGACTATAAGTGTAACCTAGGAGCGGTTGCACTAAGCAGTAAAGAACAGAACCAGTGTTTGTAAAAGGAACCCTCACTCACCGACCTGGTCGGTGATGTGTTTCATCATAGGGTTTCACCAGAGAAGCAGAATGCTTCCCTGGTGTGCTTCAAGCTTTTAATATGACACCATGAGCACGCTTTGGACTTCCAGTGTCGCATAAAATGTTAGCTGACACCTGGGCTATTCTGTTGTGTTCCCAGACAGTCAGGCCCCAATCACAGTGTGCCTCTTTTAAAATTACAGTGTCACAGCCTGTATGACAGATCAAATATTTATTTATTTTATCTATTTATGGAGTTATATATAGCGCTGACCAGACCTGTATCGGAGCGCTTTACAACATTGTTTCAAGATAGTTAAACATATCAGAACAGTCTTCAGCAAAAAAAGTTGTTTGGTAGTCGCAAGAGTGCTGAGGCTTCTAGAGGTAGCGGTTGAGTCCTGAGGTAGCCTTGTTGAATGCTAAGTTTCGGTAGACTGAAGAAATTCGGCAGTCCAAGATGCTGGGTCTACTAAAGGTAGGGGTAGAATCCTGAGGTAGTCTTGTTCAATGCTAAATTGAGGTAGACCGAAGATCGTGGAGCACCTTAATATTATGCATAATTAGTCTTGAGGCGGGCTGAGGAGGATGTGAGCAGTGTATAGTCGGAGAGCACCGGCATCAGGGATAGCGTGGCTATCCATTCGGGAGGAGCACAAGGTTAATCAAGTGAACAAATCGCTTAGGGGAGCAAGCTTCATAGGGTAACAAATAGTCATTTAATCATAGTATGCGGATTCATATTTACATAAATACAGGTGATCTAATAAGTGACAGGGGTGCGTAACGTGACTGAGTGAAGGTGACAATACACAAAATATCACACAAAATAGACATAGAATTCCAGGACGATATGTACAAGTGAAGGGATTTTCAACAGGGGGTCGACGACTTTTCGATCTTTTGATACTTTAGATCATCATCAGGACTGTGTGAGCATTCGGAAACTGAATTAAAGGAAACTGTTTAGCACTTGGCCCTAATGGACAGTCAATTGCTTAAGTACTGTGCCATTGTGCTCCCGGTGATAGGCCAACTACCAATGAGGTAAGGGCTCAGCATCTCATGCGGATTAATGAGAGATGCGGGGGCGCTTACGCAAACATACCGGCCGACTGCGACAGTTGTGGTCCGCGGTGTGTTATGACTGGACTCCCGCTTTGTGAAACATTTAGGGTCAGCAATTATCAGTGTAACACATGCAATTATAGTGACTGAAGTAGCAAGCGCAGGGGAGCGCTAGGAAGCTAGAGTTACTACTTACTAGTTCAAGACTTTTAGGAAGCCTTAGTTGTGCTGCAAAATTGGTACAGTTGGAAGTGAAATATTCATTCTCTGGTTTGTCCAGATCTATAGTTAGACAGAGCACAGGTGTAAATTATAATTGCATGTGTTACACAGATAAATACCTAACTCAGTGCATTTAAATCCTTGTTCTGTCTAACCACGGATCTGGACAAACCAGAATATGATTGTTTCCACCTCCCAACTGTACTAATTTTGAAGCACGACTAAGGCTCTTCACAGTCTTGAACTAGTTAGTAAGTAGTAACACAAGCATCTTGGCGCCCCTCTGCTCTTGCTACTCCAGTTATTATAATTGCATGTGTTACCAGATAAATACCTAACCCAGTGCATTTACACCCGTGTTCTGTCTAACTACAGATCTGGACAAACCAGAGAATGAATATTTCCCTTCCAACTGTACCAATTTTGCAGCACGACTAAGACTTCCTAAAAGTCTTGAACTAGTAAGTAGTAACTCTAGCATCCTGGCGCTCCCCTGCGCTTGCTACTCCAGTCACTATAACTGCATGTGTTACACAGATAATTGCTGACCCTAAATGTTTCACAAAACGGGAATCCAGTCATAACACACCGCGGCCCACAACTGTCACAGTCGACCGGTATGTTTGCGTAAGCGCCCCCACATCTCTCATTAATCCGCATGAGATGCCCTTACCTCATGGGTAGTTGACCTATCACCGGGAGCATAATGGCACAGTACTTAAGCAATTGACTGTCCATTAGGGCCAAGTGCTAAACATTTCCTTTAATTCTGTTTCAGAATGCTCACACAATCCTGATGATGATCTAAAGTATCAAAAGATCGAACGTCGTCGACCCCCTGTTGAAAATCCCTTCACTTGTACATATCGTCCTGGATTTCTATGTCTATTTTGTGTGATATTTCGTGTATTGTCACCTTCACTCAGTCATGTTACGCACCCCTGTCACTTATGTGAGCACCTGTATTTATGTAAATATGAATCTGCATACTATGATTAAATGACTATTTGTTGCCGTATGAAGCTTGTTCCCCTAAGCGATTTGTTCATTTGATCAAATAATACTTAACCTTGTGTTACTGGACCATATTAGGCCTACTGTGAACCACTGTACTTACTATAAATACTTAACCCCAGGTTCGCTTAAAGGGGTACTCTTGTTTTCCAAAACTATCCATTTGGGAGGGTGCGGTTCAGGAGGAGGTTTTTAAGGTGTTTTTTGAATTTTGTGAAGGAAGGGATAGTTCTGACGTCTGCTGGGATGGAGTTCCAGATTTTGGGTGCGGTTCCAGCAAATGATCTTGCGGCTGTTTTGTGTTTGCGCGTTCTCAAGGGGATGAGAAGGAGGGAGTTCGAGCTCCTGAGGTTTCTGGTCTGCCCGGCCCTCTTAAGTTTGACTGCCAGATAGTCCGGTTTTCCATTGTGGAGAGCTTTAAGCGTGAGGCATGCCGTTCTGAAATTGGCTCGCTGTTCAACTGGGAGCCATTTAAGTTCTCTTAGTGCTGGTGAAATGTGGTCAGATTTCCTGATTCCAGTGACCATTCTGGATGCTGCGTTGAGGGTTGTTTTGTTGGGAGCCAGGTTTGATTTTGTGGCGCTGGTTAGGGTTGCGTTGCCATAATCGAGCCTGGAAAGCACCAGTGATTGTGTTGCTTGCTTGAGGTCTTTTGTAGGGATGAATGGTTTGATTTTGTATAGAAGCGTTAGGTTGAGGAAGGCAGTCTTTGCAGAGTTTTTGATGTGGTTGGTCATGTCCAGTTTGGGGTCTAGGATGATTCCTAAGGATTTTACGGATTTGGCCAGGGTGAGATTACCGTTTAGAGCGTCCAAAGCTTCAAGCCATTCTGCAATTTGAGGGTTCTCTTCTTCGTTGGAGATGAGAAGGATCTCCGTTTTGTCTAAGTTGAGTTTAAGGTGATTTTGGGATAGCCAGCGTTGAATTTCTTTTAGAGTGTTGTTGAGTCTGAGGATGTCGTTAGGGGAGGAGGTTTCTACATAGATTTGGGTGTCATCGGCGTATAGGTGGAAGGGGATCTTCGCCTTTTTGAGAATGGTGGTGAGCGTTTCGATGTATATGTTGAACAGTTGAGGTGAGAGCACTGAGCCTTGTGGTACACCTCCGCTGACGGGGTGGAGGTCGGAGGTAAAGTTTTTGATTTTTATCTTTTGCAAGCGGTTCTGGAAGAAAGAGGTGAACCATCGGCACCAAACTTTTCTTGTATGGCCTTGATGAGAAGTTGGTGTTCTACCGTGTCAAAAGCTGTCGATAGGTCCAGCAGAATGAGAAGGCAGCATTACCCGGAGTCTAGTGACTGGTGGATGTTGTCTGTGATGTTGAGGATTGCCGTCTTAGTGTTGAAACCTTTTCTGAACCCCGATTGGTGGGGGTCAAGAAAGTTGATGTTGTCCATGTGTTGAGTCAGCTGTGAGAGGACGCATTTCTCAAGGATTTTGGATAGGAGGGGGAGATTGGAGACGGGTCTGAAGTTGTTCAAGTCTGTGCAGTCAAGGCCTGTTTTTTTTAGTAGTGGCGTGACTTGGCCAACTTTGAGGCAATCAGGTATAATGCCGGATTGCAGGGAGCTGTTGATGATTCCTCACCAGAAAGGAGCTATGGAGAGTTTGAGATTTTTGGTCAGTTGAGTTGGTATGGGGTCCAGGAAGTGAGAAGCGGGTTTGGAAGTGAAGATTAGATTGATAATTTTGGCTTTCATGATGGGCATGAAGGCCTTCCATGAAGTTGAGCGGTGTAGGCGTGTGCTTTCTATAGTAGCTAGTGGCAGGCTTTCGCTGGTGGGATCAATGCTGGTGTCTGGGTGTTCCCCCAAACACAAAGGTGTGGATGAGCGCCATTGGTGGGCAGTAGGGTGGTCCTGTTCTCTCTGTGGGTGGTGAGGGGGATGTTGTGAGGTGCAAGGCCTCGTTGGGGTGTAGTAGCTTTGTTGCCTGTGGGTGTGGGGAGGGAGGTGTACTGGTTGCTCGCAGTGAGTTGGGGTGTGTGGGGCAGGTGTAGGAAGGGGGTGAGAGCTGGCAGGAGGTGGGAGGGGGTGAGAGCTGGCAAGTGGCAGGTGTGAGTGTGAGTGTGACCAGAGGGTGGGGAGTAGGGGGTCCTGTTCTTTATGGGGATGGTGAGGGGAATGTCATGTGGTGTGGGGTTGCTGGGTGGTAGAGGAGTGGTAGGTGGAGGATGGTGGTGATAGCTGATGTGGGGGAGGGGGTGGATTTTGTTCTCTCTGTGGGGGAGCGGGGGTGTTGTGCGAAGGTGGGCGTGGGTGGTGGGAATTGGACAAGGGGCGAGGGGGGAAATGCACTCCCTGGGGGTTGTGGGGAGGAGGTCATGTGCTGAGGGGCGAGTGTTGTTGATAGTGAGTTCTGAGGCGGTAGGTGAGTTCAGATGGCTGGTCCGGTTCCTCCGGGGTGGGAGTATGGGTGGGAGAGGAGGCGTGTTAGAGGATGTATCCCAGAGAGAGGTGAAGAGGGTGTCAAAGGACTCCGATTGTCGTTGTTGGCTTGTATCAGGACTGTGCCATTAGAGTAAATGGTCACCGTGGTATTTCCAGTAAGTCTTGGGTGGTGGGGGAGTGATATTGTTAATTTGCAGCTGTGTGAGGTGTTGGAGGTTTTAGAAATTTTGAGGTGCAATCTGATGATGTATTTCCATGCTTCGTGTCTCTCAGTGTGGAAGATAAGGTCCGTTTTTACCATTCCTTTGGAGGGACAGTGGTAGGTGGCAGCAAAGAGTGACTCGGAATGCTGTTGGATCAGTTTCTGTTTAAAGTTCTTCTTCGCTTTGGGTGAGAGGTCAAGAGAGAAGCAGATCGAGAGGGAGTTCCGGCCGTGCGAAGTTACGAGGTTCGTAGAGGGGCTGTGTGGGCTGTCCTGTCAGGAGGCATAGTGTGAGTAGGGTGTGGGGGGGGTGGCGGTGGGCCCTGAAGAGGAGAGCGGGCAGCTGTATATGGCGGATCTTAGGTAAGAAGTAGGTGAGAGGAGGAGGAAATTCAAAATTTGGAGAGAATTGGGTCGGTAGTACTCGGTCTGATTAGAGGAGGGCCAGCTCTGGGATGCAGTGGATTGGGAATACAAATTTGGAGGAGAGAATTGGGTCGGTATTACGTGGTCTGCTTAGAGGCGAGCAGCTTCGAGGGTGCGGTAGATAGGGAGCTGGTGGAGTGGAGAGCGGGGTCGCTGAGGGGAGTTGAGAGTTATGTTCCTGGGCGTCCCTCTAGAGGTTAAGGGTGACTTGATGGGAGGTCGCAGGAGTGTTCAGTCTCTGTCCCTTCTTCCTGTTGGTGGAGGGTTTGGAGCATCATAGAGTTTAGCCTGTGGTGCGTTCCACTCAGAGGTGGTCAGGACTGACCAGATGAGCTAAGGAATCTAACAAGCTCGATACAGACGGTGAGCGGCGTGTAGCTTCTGTCTGTGGGGGGAAAAGTGTGGTGCCATTCAGTGTTGGTGGTTGTCGGGTCTGTCATGAGGTTATTTAGGCTGCCATTTTGTGGTTGGCACAAAGAGAGCTCTGCCCCTGTGGGGGGAGTTGGTTCGAGATTGGGGCGGTGGGGGGGGGGGGGGGGGGGTGGTCGTGCTGCACTAGGGACAGGTCTAATGCCCGTGCTGCACTAGGGACATGTCAAATGTTCTGGGGTCTATGGTAGTATCTAGGTTCTAGGTAGGGCATTCATTTGCACTTTTCTGCCGATTTGCAGGTCTGGCGGCCATTAAGGGGACAGGCATAGGCGAGTGGAGGGGGCTTAGGTTTTGTTAAGGGAAGGGGTGGGGGGTCGCGCCTTACCGGGGATGGTTGGAAGATTATCTAGCAGTGGTTCCACGTGCCTCTATGATTTGGTTACTCACTTACTGGCATCATAATTCGGCTTGTGTGGTCTGGCCGGGCAGCCATTTTGAGGTCAGGCGTCCGGGGGTTGGTGTTGTCCTGGAGTCTCTCTTGTCGATATAGTCTATTACTCCTCTTGCCTTGGGAGCGGGACCCACGTTGTGATAGCCCTGAGGTGAGTGCCTTGTGAGTTTCCGTCTTAATTGTTATTGTTATTTGTATTCTTCATCTTTTTTTTGTGTGCCCATTGGAGCGTCGGAAGTGGTCAGGAGTGCGCTTCCTTCAGCTGTTGGTTAGCGTTCTATTCCTCTGCGGCAGTGGGGGTCAGAGCACTTCGGTGGACTTTCTATCCTGATTCCAGGGAGCATTCGGTTTCAATTCTTGGGCTTTCCCGAGGCTTTCCGAGTTTCCAGAGGCCCCTTGTCGACGGCATTAGTGGCAAGTGGAGCCTCCTTCCCCTTCTTGCGCGCTCCGGTGCTTGGTGAGCGGCAGGCATGGTGAGGAGGAGGGTGCGGGGGGGGGGGGCAGACAGAGATTTCCACCGGGATTCAGGCGTTCTCAGTCGCCTAGCTTCAGGGACTCACAGTTTCGGGAGTCCTACGTCCGGTAGTTGTACGGTGGTGGCAGCGTTTTTAGCAGCTTCAAACCTCATCTTGCCTGGACCGGAGTGGGAACGGCAACAAGGGGGGGGCAAGGGGGCAAGCAGGGATTTACTCCTAGATTGGTGATCCTAGCGCCCGGGAGCTTTGTTGAGGAGCTCCTTCCCAGCGGCCATCTTGATGTCAAGTTTGCGTATAACATTTGGAGCACACTTCAAAGGATGGAAACAGAATGGCAGAATATTTTGTGTGTATCTACTGTCTGTTTTCTGAAAGCTCAGCTTTGTTATACCAGACCTCTGTCCCTGAAGATGTTGTGGGTATAGAGACTGCATCAGATTGGATTTTGGATGTTAGATGTGGGAGAACACTGTGACACACACCTAGCCTTCACAGCCCAAGTTTAGTGTGGCCAAAGAATTCGTACATTTTGAAAATGCTTAAAGTGGGTAGGATTAGCCCCGGGAACCTTTACCCCATTCGTTAGAGCATTCCTGGGGGTCATTCCCACCTACTAGCTTGTGCCAGGCATAAACGTGGAACCTCCAGGCACCCACTTCAGAACACTACTGGACCTCTAGAATATAAGAGGACTGAACCTGCTACCTTCAACATGAGAAGATGCTTGGAGGACTAGATCTGCTCTCTCTCTTGTACTTGGGACAAATAAATTGACTTCAAGGGTCATAAGGATGACCTCCTGTTAAAGCTACAGGAACACAACAAGTTACAATACTTCTACAATACATATATCTTTTCCGGCAACTGTCCAACTGGCCAGAGGCAACTGGACTCTCCTGTTGGCCTTGTCTGTCACCCTGCGAGTATCTAAGTGCCTCCTCTGAGATTCTGGTGGGCTTTATAAGTATACTCCTATGGTGGAATGGGTCTTAAAGAACTAAACACAGAAGGTAAAATCTTTGACCAGGACAAACCAGGTTAGTGTATCCCCCCTGCACTCCAATGTGGTCAGTGTCAAATTGCGTCCAGATCCTGTTATACCATGACCATTGACTATCCTTGACACTATGTGCTTCTTGGTGCTATCTTTACTCACCAACTTAAAAATTCATATCTCCGCTTTCCCTTATTGGGTTTTTGACATCTTGGTGTTATTCTGTTTATTAGATTTTACTTTCTTATTCTAGATTAATTTTGGATTGTTACTGTTTTGCATTTTAACTTTATTACTGTTTTAGTACTGCATACACACTTTACACGTTGCCTCTAATTTAAGCCTGTCTGCTCTGTGCCATCGATACTAGGAGGTTGAGCTCAATGTTTCTTTTGTAAATTTAGTGGTTCACCCGGATAAAGATTGTGATTATTACTTGAGGGGGGTATATGCCCCCTCAACTAATAATCCAGTTTCTTACAAGCACTATAAGAACCTCAACTGTATTCTTGTACCTCACAATAGGGAAATTTACACTGTAGCTGATGCTGGGTCTAGCCAGGTTAGCAGCAGATAACTGTCAGCCAAAATCAAAGCAATGTTTGAAACTCGTGGTGTGGAACATAGAGCAGAGTAAGGCAAAATAATGTTTTTCATAAATAAATTACGCCAATTAGTAAGAAGTGGCAAACAAAATTCCGCAACATGGCAGAAGAGGGAACAACAAAAAAGGAAGTACTTAGAAGCCAATTAATGGGCTTTGCCAAGAAGTGAAAAAAAAATTAAAAGTGAAGGTGACACATGGTTTTCAAGAGAGGTAAGATGCAGGGAGGAATGCATGTTTTACATCGGAAATATTTTATATGATAGCGTGTTGTCGATAAACTTTCCTATCTCTGCTTCTGACTTCAGAAAATTCACCATTGCTACGGTAAGAAACATATTAAAAGCATGTCAAGCACAAACCCTAAGAAGCGCACAAACAGCATTTAAAGTGAAAAACTTGCATACACACGCAAAAACACACAAAAGAAGAGATAAAATGACTGACGAACACATACAAACATGGCACAAGCAAGGATACCAGAAGCCTAACACAGAATGTAAGACCAGAGAGATACTTAACCAGTATATACAGTGTACACCAAGCAAGGTATATCACCCACTAATACGTACTTGGTGTATATTTAGTAGATTCTCGAGTGTCTGTGATGTTGTGAAGCTGATCTGGTGGCTTGGAAGGCGGATCAGGAGGTCGAATTTCTTCATACACCCCAGAAGTTTCTGAAAATGTCAAAGATAGGGGTGAATAGAAAATATATTATATACAGGTAACCAAAGCACCTACCTCCCTCTGAGATCTCAGAAAACAAGAGCTCTCATCACTTTGCACAGGACACAGACACAGCTGATTGCCATATAGAAGTCTTATCAAAAGACCTTATCATTCGTACGAGGAAGATCACACCATACTGTAGAACTGTATTAATTGGTCTTATCAGGATTAAAGGAAAATGTTACCACCCTAGACAAGTCTGTTAAAGGTCTGAACAGGAGAGACGAACTGAACAGGACCTTAACGACCACACTCATTAGAGGAACTGTGAGAGGTATCGCTGTAAGAAAATGTAGCAAAGGGCTTTAGCAAGAAAACAGAGAGAGAAATGTTACATTTGTACAAACTTATTGAAGAGCCTTCTCAGGAGTGGGGTTGAGAGAGATCTAAAATCTCTGTTGAATTTATTGAAGGGCCTTATGAGGAATGTTGGACCTGGTCCTTTTTGCAGGGTCTCCCCCAGATTTTTGCCATCTGTTGCTAAACCCGTTTTGCAGTGGTCAAGTGCACGCTAAAGTGCTTGTGTTCTCTACTTCAAACATGGTAAAATTGCCTTACATCAAAATGGCCCATTACATTTACTTGTAAGTCCCTAGTAAATGGTACTACATATACCCAGGGCCTGTAAATGAAATGAAGCACTATAATAATAAATAATAATAGCCCAGTATTTGTAAAGCGCAAACTAATCACCCCTAAGGGTTTCAAGGTGCTGGGGGCTGTGGGGAAGATTAAGCACGCTATTGCCCAGAGTCACATGGTGCTGGGCTGTGCTGCTGCCGGCACCAGGATCAAACCCTGAGCCCCGTGCTCTCGAGTTAGCCACCCTAGCCACTGCGCAACACTTCTCCCTCACAAATTGTGCCACACACTGAAGTAGCCATTTAAAACATGTCTCAGGTTTGCCACTGCAGTCTGTAGTGCAGTTTTAAACTGCCATTTTTACATGGCAAAATACACCTTTTGTCAGGCCTAATCCTTACTTTTCAATACATAGACGTCAACCTTAAGGTAGACTCTAAAGGCTCATAAGGCAGGGTGCCGTAGGCTATGTGGGTTTAAGTCTTAAACATTCTAGCAGTGAAAAACTCCTAAAGTTGTTTTCCACTACTGTCAGGCCTATTTCTCCCATTCACTAATATGGTGTTACTCATTCCATGCAAGTGGTAACTTTTGATTGGGAACAGATAGAGATATGATGTTTAGACTGAAACGAATTGTAATTTAAAACTCTCTTTAATGATAAAGTCCGATTTGAAGGCACAAATCGGAAAATGCCACTTTTAAAAAGTTTTCCTTTTTCGTGTCTAACCAATTGTGCAGTCTGCCAGTATCCTGGGTCACATGACTGTGAATGACTCTGCTGTTGGGATTTGTGTATTCGTTCCAGACAGTGACACAAAAGGGGATTATGTGTTGACAGGCTTGATGGGGGTGGAGCTGTACCCAGCCCCACTTACATTTCCAAGGGCTTTGCTTCCTCCACACACAAAAGAACCTGACACTAGTCATTTGTCACCCAGACTTCTTGGAGCCTTGACAAGGGATGGGAAGAACCTTCCAGAAGCAGATGTGAGGACACTCTAGGGAATCCCCCACTTCAAAGACTGGCACCAGGTATAACTATAGGACAACCTGCGCCACTCAACAGTACACTCTTGGACCTGTGTATATTACAAAAGGATGGCCTTATGTACCAGAGGACAGCCCTGATGTTTGAGGCTTGCATTGTTCCCCAGAGGACTGCTGTGCTACTTGAGGCCTGCCTTGTTCCCCTGTGGTCTGCCCTTCTGCTTGAGGCCTGCATTGTTCCCTGTAGTTCGGACAGGAGGTCCGCCAACTGACCATTGGAGTCACTCAAGCTTGTTATGTCCCTCTAGTTCAGACAGGAGGTCCGGCAACTGACCATTAGAGTCACTCAAGTAGCCTGGGATGAACTGAGTAGGTCCAGTCTTCCTACCTATAGAGCAGGGCAGGTCTCAAGCAGCACTTGAGATCTGCCCTGCTCTACTAGTAGGAAGACTGGACCTACTCACTTCATCCCAGGCTACATGAGTGACTCCAATGGTCAGTTGGCAGACCTCCTGTCCAAACTACAGGGACAAAACAAGCTTCAGAGGCCTTCTTGCCACTGTCCATGCCTGATCCCTGCTAGCATCTGGCAGAATGAGACCCTGGTCCCCAAAATGTGCCTCCCCAGGTCCTGGACCCTTAACTGACATCAGAGTGCACTCCTCGACAACAAAAGCTGAAATCCTGACGTTTTGGACTATTAGCGACCCAGAACGAGCACATTCATGTCAAGACTCTCCCGCTGGCGACAACCACCAAACTGAAGCTCCGGTAAACTTGACTCTTCCCGCCACAGAAACCGCCTGCAACAACAGCAATGCAAGATTTGCACTTCATACTACAGCAACAACAGTATGCATTGACTGCTAAAGCAAAGCTCCAGAAACAACTGTCTGCGAAGCCTGACAGATTCTTCGCGCTACAGCACAGACCATCAACACACCAAGCCTGCTCTTTGCACTACAGCGGCAAAAATCAGCATTGCTCTCATTGTTCCGTGGCCTCCTTCACCACGAACTGGACACTTTGCGCCGGACTTTAAGAAGTTAACTTTTTAGCTGGACTAACCTGGTCCCTGCAGCCAGCCCGTACTTCATAGTGATTGGCCTGAACTTGTGACTTTTTCCCAGTCTAGCACGATCAGATGACCGCAAGTAGCGATTTGTGCTTTTAGGCGCTATATCTAATTAAAGCTTTAAAAGGTAATATGTTTGGTTCTATTGATTGGAAATGTGTTGTTCTGGTATCATTTCATTTATTAACATGTACCATATTGTTCTAAACTGGTTTGGTATTTTTCTTGTGTTGTGTTTTCACTTAATTACTGTTTGTGTGCTGCATAAATACTTTGCACTTTGCCTCCAAGTTAAGGCTGACTGCGTTGTGCCAAGCTACCAGAGGGTTAAGCACAGGTTAATTTAGTGATGTTTCTGGTTTACCTTGACAAAGATTGTTGTTGTTTTACAAGTAGGGCTTCCACCCCCCTCAACCAATAACCCAATTTTTTACAAAGAGGATATGAGAGCTAAAGCTGCAATGCAAGTATGTCAAAATGACCCCCTGGGACTTGAAGTTGATTGTTATCTGATGCCTATCTACAGGTCTATCTCATTATCTAGCACAAGTCTATATTACTTTGTGTTGTAGTTGAAGATGGAACTGTGAACTTTATGTTAATGTGCACAGGCACTCTGAACTTTGTTGCCATTTCTACACTTTCTATAAGGCCTAATGCATTGGTGCATGCCTTGGCAGATCAAGTACTTGTGTTGTGGAGATATATTTTTTCAGGCATGGGCACTGACTAAATATGCCAGTTCTAAAAGGTTATGCTGTGGACAGCTTTTGTAGAGTTTCCAGTGACCTTTGAAAATCTGCTCTATTTCCTTCTACCACTTGCATTTCAGAAATGCTACGCAAAAGCTGAAATAATTGGAGCAGAACCAAAAAAGTCTCCGACATAGAGCGGCTCTACCTCTGCTATGACTTGTCTCACATTATCACGGTTCTCACTATCAAAAGAGAATTAGTCTGATCATGATTTGTACAATGTGCAGAAGTCATTATATACATGTTCCATTTTTTTAACAATTGTGTAATCTTCCTCCTTAATGACCTTGAACAGCTATAGCATGGTCAACAACAGTGTACGCTTTCCATGCACACTGAATATCACTTACAACAGCAGTGAAGTGGGTGAAGACACAACGCAGGGGTGTGAGTGGAACTCTGACCCGTAACTGCATGTGCCCTCCTCTACACATCATGGGGCCCTTTTCACGTGACATCATGGGCCCATTTCTATACGACAACATCTTTGCCATCTACTAAAACTTCGAACACTACCCTCCACTGCAGACAGTATCAACCAGCTCACAACCACGAACACCTGCTCACCCACTGGGAACCCCTCACCACTCTAGACACCATTGCCATCATGAACTCTGTGCACTCCAGGGCACCCATCACATTTTCAACCTCAAAAGCAAGACAATTGGAGACAATCTCAGGAAGGTCCTGAACATATTTATCACTGTGGTCTCCTTCCCGGAGAAATGGAAACCCGCCAAAGTGAGGTCCCGCCTGAAGAAACCATCTGTAGTCGCAACCAATCTGAAGAACTACTGGCCCATCTCACAACTCCCTTACCCAGCAAAAGTCCTTGATAAAGCGGTCAACCAGTAACTCACCTAACACCTTGAAGACTACAACCTCCTAGACACCAACCGGAGCACCGAAACAGCCCTGATCGCAGCCACCAGTGGCATCAGAGCCCTCCTGGACCACAGGGAAACAGAGCTGCCCTCATCTTTTTGGACCTCTCCCCCACCTCTTGACACCATCTCCCATCACATCCTGATCAACAGACTCCACCACATCTGGATTCAAGAAAATGCTCTCAAGTGGATTGCCTTGTACCTCTCTGGCAGAACGCAAAAGATCTGTCTCCCACCTCAGAGCCAAATAAGATAAACTGCCAGGGTTCTTCCCTCAGCCCTACCCTCCTCAACACCTAAATAACCCCTCTGGCCGACACCGTCAGTTCCCACGGACTCAACATCATCTCTTATGCCAACAGCACAGAGCTCAAGCTCTCCCTGTCCAAAGACTCTGTCACGACTGCAGCAATGACTGCCGAGAGAAGCGAGATGGCGGCCCGCGACCGCGCATGCGCGAGGAAGTCAGGAAAGCATAAAAACCTGACTCCCTCTGAAGATGATGCTTCGCGTTCAGTTGTTTCCCTGCCGTCTTCGGTCACTTCCGGTTTTGCATCGCGTAAGCACTCCTTCCGTCGGTTTGTCCCGACTTCTGCTACGGCTTGGATTCCTGTTCTACAGTCCGAAGAAGTTCGGTTCCCGTCTAGTCTCCCATCTCCAGGACCCTACTGAACTTTCCCCATCGGGGACTATTTTGAATCCTTAACGTGGCTGGTTATTCCGCCCTCAGTTCCGCTCGTGAGCCGGGCTTTGTGGTCTGGTGTTCCGCTGACTGGCCGGACTCTATACTGTGTTCCGTCAGTCAGCCGGACTTCTGGGCCACATGCTCCGCTTGAGTGCCGGTTTCAGAGGGCCGGTAACTCCCGGCTACTTAGCAAGTCGATTACTTAACCAAGCCTGTTCTTCCCTACCAGTGCATATGAGAGAGATTATTCCCCTCAGCTCTGCAAGCACATACGGTAACAGCGCAATTAGCGCTAACATTCTTCTTTTATTATTTACCTGCCTTTTAAACCCTGTAGTTTAAGGGTTCTTACAGTAGGCACGATTAGACTTACTTTGAGATTCTTCCACTGGATTATTTATTGTTTACACAAGCAAACATGCACAGGTGGGCATTTTGACTAGTAGTATAATTGAAGCCAGAAAGGTAGTGTTCCTTTGAATACTCACAACTTAATTTTTTCCATACAGATGTTTGATCTACATTCACCTCCTTTACATCTTCATGTGCCATACAGAAGAAGGGAGAATTATAGGTAAAGACTAGACAGAATAGATCACAAGATAAGGGAATCTAAACATAAATACTAGATCCTTTTTAACCCCTTAATACTTCTTTTTCAGCCTTTTCTTTGAAGAAGATTCCAGTGGTGATTAAGTTACGTCGAGGGATTTCTTCCCCTCCTTTCCTTGTTTTGTTTCTCTTCTACCCCGGATTACCATAGTGACTAGGCTTTCGCCGGTCGCAGTGGTGATTGGGTGAAGTTGCGGACTTGTCTTCAGTTCCTTGGCGCTTCTGCAGAAAATAAAAGTGAGAACCTGACAGACTCCCCCACCACAAAAGCCACCTTCCACAGATGCATGAGGAATGTTGTGGAAAGGATGAAGAACAACTGCCTTAAACTCAACACAGAGAAAACTGAACTCATCCGCTTTGGAAACAACATCTCACTGTCGGATGGCTCGTGATTGCCTGCAGAGTTCAGCACACCCGCTCTCCAAGTCAACACAGTCACTTCTGCCTGCTTCAAGACCCTTTACTTACTCAGTAAGATCTTCATTTGGCTCCCGGTCAACACAAGAAGAACTGTCATGCAGGCCCTCATCACTAGCAGACTGGACTATGGAAACATGCTCTAGGTAGGAATCAATACACACCTCCTGAAGAAGCTCCAAACATTACGAACTCAGCGGCAAGACACATACTTGACATTCCCAGAAGTACACACATCACTCCCCACGTCGGGAGCCTACACTGACTCCCGATTCAGAGAGTAATCCAGAAAAAAAGATAACAGTTCAAGATGCTGACCCATGCCTACAAAGTCCTGTACAAGAAAGGGCCAGCATAAGTCAACAACTGCCTAATCTTCCACCAACCATCCAGACACCTCCTTTCTGCCTACCCTCACCATCGCAGACACCCCACGGACCCGTTCAACCAACAGTGGAGGATGCTCCTTCTCACATCTGGCAACCAAGGCTTGTAACAACTGCCCCCTGCAGCTTAGGACCGCACCATTACTCCAACAATTCAGAAGACAGCTTAAGACCAGGTTGTTTGAATAAACAACCTTCACTCAGCAATTACAGCTCCAGCGCCTCGAGAACCTACGGGTGAATTGCTGCGCTCTACAAATATTTGATTGATTGATATGTGGCCCCATTTTTCCAATATATTATTGGGAGAATTCCACAGAAGGTGAGACAGTTAGCCACTCAGGTATTACAGCCAGCTTTGGAGGGTGGAAGTCGGCATTGCCGGCAGCGGAAATGAGCAGTGCAAGTAATGGAAGTGGGAAGCAACCTCTGAAGAACAATTTTGGGGGAATACACTTTTTTTATTGTTTCCTGCTTCTTAATAATTAAGCAATTCCAGGCAATTCCCCTCACTCACCTCTCAACTCTGCGGAGTCTCGAGCTAGCCTTTGCTGCAAAAGCTCCTGCTGCTTTTCCAGGTACTGCTTGATGAAGCTGTTTTGACTCATCTCCTTGCCGATCTGCAGGGGGTACAAAGAATAGTGGTCAGAGAATCCACCACTAGCATCCAGTCCAGCCTTGTGTGCCACACAGAAATGGGTTAACTAAGTGTATTTGGTCACCCAAAAGCTTCAAATACGATTTTTCCATCTGGGTACCACTGCTGCTCAAGTAACAAATAATGTTCTCTGCGACTCAAAATATCTCAATGCCGATATCCCTGCATGCACTAGCACCTCTAATGTGATATACACATATAAATGTTGTATGCTGGCCCTTATGGTTAAATCCAGATTTGTGTGACCCTTCTACTAGTCGAACAGGTTACATGCTGTAGGTCTGGTATGTTGAAAAATACACAGCAGCAGTGGTAAATCGAACTGGTTTATGAGCTTCTTCAGTATACCACCAACAGCTACCTGCCCAGCTCATGCTTCAGGACAACTGTGGTTCCTGGAACCTTACATCACTTGTAAGTACATTTCATACTATGGCCAACATTAAAACAAAAGACTATCCATAACCATAAGACATCCCTATATGAACAGTAGGTTAACCATTATCTACATACATCATATTTCTAATTAGTGAAGAGAGAACTTTTTACAGGAGAATACAATACGCACAATTAAGACAAATTGTAATATTTATAGCATAAAGTTCTCTTCCTCAAACTAGAGGTGTTAAACCTCTCACTCACAGTTGGCATCCACTAAAGTAGGACCTGTTTGCTTGCAGGACACTTTCCTTGACTCGAGTCATAACCTTCACATTTTGGGTTGATACATTTCACTAGCCTGGACATACTTCAAGGATCACCTGTGTTTACAACAACCACATTCTTCTTTATGGACACAATGGTAAAAGGACCAAGAAACTTTGACCGTGCCTTCTTCGCCCATCCTGACTTTGTTACCAAATCACCCATATTCCATTGCTTGTATTATCGGAATGTGCCAAATCATACCTCGCCTTGTACCTTTGTTATACCTCTCAAATCTGCCTTTCCTCAACACAGAAGAATCAATGCACTTGTGTACAAACCAGGCTGGATTCAGCATTGTGTTTGCTACTCTTCCTTTCAACAATTAAAAAGGTGACTCAAGGATCACACAATTAGGAGTGGTATGATTAACCCACCAAGTATCCCTAAGATACATTTTCTGCTCACCTGCTCTGTGAACATACAATTTAACCACAAAGTTATTCACTCTGCAAGACCATTTGCCTGTGGAACATATAAAGTAATTCTCTGATGAGAAATTCCTGAATTAATTAGGAAATTCTGCATTAATGAGAAATGAATTGTGCTCCATTGTCTGACACAATATATTTTGGTACACCCTCATTGGCAAATTCATCTCTGAGAAATTCGAATACAGTCCTGGTGAGTACTGCGCTGTAACACCTAATAGAGATCCATTTCAAGGTATAATCAACCATAAGTAAAACATATCTCTCTGCCGTTGACAACAATTCAAAGGTGTCCAATGATGTCTAAACCCAACTTCATCCAAGGTTCATCATGAACCTTTCCAGGCCACAATGGCACAGGATGTGTGATATGTAATTATTGGCATACATGAAACTCTCCTTAACCACTTCCTCCACCTGACAATCAACCACAGATACATTTATTAAGATCACAAAGATCTACACGCATACAAATATTTTTCCCATTATCTTTGGGCGCTAACACAAAAGGCGCCAATCACTTAGAAGATCTGATCTTTTCAATCACATACAAGTCAATAATATATCTAGTTCTGCTTTAAGCGGTTCAAGCATTAAATTAGGAACTCTGCTTAGCTCCACTTTTAAGAAAAATTTTATGATTGGAGTTCTTAAGCAAACGCAACAGGTCTATAAACACCCAGGAACTTATCTATGGAAACTTTCACTCTCACCTCTGTTGTCTCTCGGACTCTCCAGCGCCTCTTGAGACGCAATATCTCCGGGTGCCCGAGGACGATTTCACCCGTTTGCTGCCTAGGAGCTTCCGGACCCGTGCTGATGCCGCGGGTGCTGCCTCGCCTCGGACCCCATCTGAGCCCTGCTTCACGACGGTGGGCACCGGCACTGATCCCCCGCTGCTGCCTGTTGCGGTCCGACCTGGAGCCTGAATTGCCTCGCCTCGGACCTCATCCGCATTCTGTCCCTGCAGACTTCTGACATCGGTGACGATCCCCGCCCGGTGGCCTGGCTTACATCTGCCTACATGACCCGGATGTTCACTGTTCCCCTCCGCCTCCGGCTCGATCAATTGCGCCAGGTATTTCTTTTGTTTTGTTTTTATTAATGAGGATTGCTATCCATTTTTGAAGATCCGGGGCTGAGGTCTCGCACTCGCAAAATGGCCGCGCCCCAAACAAGACGAGGCACTTCTCTCAGTCCCTCATAATTACTCCAATCACAAAAACGAGTCGTTTTACAAGCGCTTTGACTCGTTAGGTCTCGCCTGTCGATGCGCATGCGCATCGAGCAAGGCGAGAGTATTGGCACTTATCCACTCTTTATCCACACTGCAAGGAATCGTGGCGATTCCTTGCAGTGCACGAGAAATTTAAGCTCAATGCGCATGCGCATTGAGCTTAAATGCGCGTGCACATGCCCCCAGCCGCCTGCCTTGCCTACTCTCTCTCACAGCCTCCCCCAGCTCCGCCCCCTCACTACTTGATGGCACGGCCGCTAGGCCGTGCCTCCCCTACTCTCCTCCCCCCTCCTCCTCTCCTCCCCTGCCTGCCTGCCGCTAGGCCGTGCCTCCCCTACTCTCCTCCCCCCTCCTCCTCCTACTCTCCTCCCCTGCCTGCCTGCCGTGTCGCACCTCTCCCCTCTCCGCCCCCTCCCCTGCCCGCCGTGTTACGGTGAAAGGCTTGTTGTTTAACCCAAGTGTGCATATAATCCAGATATCTTCCAATAGAAATCGGTGCTCCTTTTATGGGAAGGATGTTTTTGCGTCTTGTTTTTGGAAAAGCATGTTATTTAAAAAAAAAAAAGGTAAAAGAACATTGGTGGTAGTTAGATACATCTGAGCCAGCGGGGTCTCTTTTCTTTCTGATTTGAATGGTCGTTTCTCTCATTATCTGGGAACCTAAGACGAGCCGAACATGTATAAATAAACCGGTTCCACAATGGATGTTTTTTTAAAGCAAAGATTGCAACACAGCGCAAGAACCGTTGAGAAAGAAAAGCGCGAGGCAAATTCCCAGCAGGCTGCTCCTGTTCTCTCTCTCCGCCCTCCCCTTTCTGAGAAGCCGTGGAGTTTTTTTAATGCAGCTTGCTCGCTCGCTCGCTCCCTTCCCTTCCCTCCGCTCCCCTCCCCCGCACGTAGGCTCTTGGAGAAAGGAGGGGAAAAAAAGCTCCCAGCCTGACTCGAAAATCAGCCTCGTTTCCTCAGAAACCGCAGCTGCTGCTAGAGCAGAAAACACGTCAGGCTGGCCCTCCAACGTACACAGATGTGCCTTTGTAACTCCACATAAATGCTGGGAAAGGATTGCGCGTTGGAGCAAAAAAAAAAAAAAAACTCCCATGCAGGAAGAGGCGAATGTTTCGTGCAGGCTATGTTTTTACCCTCGATGGCGCCTTCCTTCGCCCCTCCCCTGACCTTGTGTAACAGCTACTTTTGAGCTTTAAAGTTGTATTTATTGTTGGTGACTGAAAGGATTTAGACTTGAGGAAGAAAAGGCATTCCGATTTGCAGTGAATAACAGTCCGCTTTTAAGTTTTTTACTTTCGTTTTTTTATGTTTTCAAAGACCGAGGTAAAATGTCAAGCTGTGTTTACATGGGAACCTTTTTATTTTGCTCTAGGCTAACTTCAAAGTGTGAGCGTTTATAGGAAAGAGGAATGCAGTATACTTGCTCCAAAGAGCCTGCTTGTGCCTTTAAAAAAAAAAAAAAAAACCTCACTCACCCTCAACCCCTCACCCTCACTCACCCTCACTCACCCTCACCCACCCTCAACCCCTCACCCTCAACCCCTCACCCTCACTCTCACTCACCCTCACTCACTCACCCTCACTCACCCTCACTCACTCACCCTCACTCACCCTCACTCACCCTCACTCACCCTCACCCACCCTCACTCACCCTCAACCCCTCACCCTCACTCACTCACCCTCACTCACCCTCACTCACTCACCCTCACTCACCCTCACTCACTCACCCTCACTCACCCTCACTCACCCTCACTCACCCTCACTCACCCTCACTCACACCCTCACCCTCAACCCCTCACTCACCCTCACTCATCCTCACTCACCCTCAACCCCCCACCCTCACCCTCACTCACCCTCAACCCCTCACCCTAACTCACCCTCACCCTCACTCACCCTCAACCCCTCACTCACCCTCAACCCCTCACTCACCCTCACTCACCCTCAACCCCTCAACATCAACCCCTCACCCTCACTCACCCTCACTCACCCTCACCCTCACTCACTCACCCTCACCCTCACTCACCCTCACCCTCCCTCACCCTCACTCACCCTCACTCACCCTCACTCACCCTCACCCTCACTCACCCTCACCCACTCTCACCCTCACTCACCCTCACTCTCACTCACCCTCACTCACCCTCACTCTCACTCACCCTCAACCCCTCACTCACCCTCACTCACCCTCAACCCCTCAACATCAACCCCTCACCCTCACTCACACTCACCCTCACTCACCCTCACTCACCCTCACCCTCACTCACCCTCACCCTCACTCACCCTCACTCACCCTCACCCTCACCCTCACTCACCCTCACCCTCACTCACCCTCACTCACCCTCACTCACCCTCACTCACCCTCACTCACCCTCACCCACTCTCACCCTCACCCTCACTCACCCTCACTCACCCTCACTCACCCTCACTCACCCTCACTCACCCTCACTCACCCTCAACCCCTCACCCTCACACAGTGCAATAGGTCTCGGAGCATTTGAGTTAGAGCTTTTAGAAATGTTTATGGCTTTTTTTTTTTTAATTCTTTAGCATTGGCTACAGGAAACAAAAATGCTAAAGATTTACAAAAAAACCCATAAACAATTCTAAAAGCACTAACTCTAATGCTGCGAGACCTATTGCATTTCCAATGCTTGTTTTTCATTGCTGCCTTGGCGAGTGTGTTGTGTTGTTTAGCTGGGTATACATCACAGCTCCTCTTATTTGAAAAGGTGCCGAGCAATGCCTGGCTTCAAAATGGCGGCAGTTTAAGACATTTTCGGGTCGCCTTACAATGCCCTCATAATTACTTCAATCACAAAACGAGTCGTTTTATAAGCGTTTTTGACTCGATTCTTCATTGCTGCCCTGGCGAGTGTGCTGTTTAGCTGGGTATACTTCACAGCTCTTCTTATTTGAACCGATGCCTAGCAATGCCTGACTTAAAAATGGCAGCAGTTTAAGACATTTCTTTTTGGTCGCCTTACAATCCCTGACTTTAAAATGGGGGTGCTACCAATTCTTATTATCTGCACCGTTGATGTTGAGTGACTACCCTGAATTACTGATTAAGAGTGACATTCTGGACTCATTACTACTCACTTTAAAACCTGGTTTCCTATACTATCCTCATTGAATACGTGCCTGACTTTAATCCGGCGGTGCTATAAAACTATATGGATTACATCCTGATTATCGCTGCTCACTTGGCCCAATGAAGACACCTTTACCACCTGTGCAGCGGAAACACTGATGCTTGCCCCTCAAGCACCTCCCTCTGATTGACTTGGGCCATTAAACTTATTTGCTCTCCGACCCGGCTTCTTACCAGTGCACCTACCCAAACTAACATGATGGGACCGGATCTGACTACCTCTGGGTCAAACACCTACACCCTGGTCTACCCCTCAAATCTCTCAAAAACCACCACAAAAGCCTTAAAACACTGCACCCTGAAAAACCATCCCGAAGCTCTGATCTCCGACCCACGTTTCTGTACGGACAAAGGCACCATCACCAATGACCTCATCTTCTACTCCAAAAGAATTCCCGCCTGGCGCAATACCCTCTCTCTACTCCTCAATGTTCGCTTCTCCAGGAACATTCCTTATGGCACCAAGCTCTCAATAGGGCCCTCGGTATCACTACAAGCTGACCTAACCATCACCCTCTACAAAAGTGGCATTGTACTGATCCAAGCCTCTACAAAAAACCTCAACAAATTTTCAGATCTTTATGCCACTCTCCGAAAACATGTGCATGATTCTGGAACGCCGACCAACACCCGGCCTGATGGTAATCCGTCCCCCCTACCCAATATAGAGTATACTTATCCCCTCACTACACCTATCAACCCCCCTATCGCCACAGACCAGAGACCCTTGATTTCCCCCCTCCACGCTCTTTCGCTCGGAACACACTGTTTCCACCACAGCACACCTCAACCCCTTCAATCCTGCTACAACCCCCCGATCGAAATAAACCCGGGACCCTCGATCCCCTCCCCCCATGCCTCACATTCTGACTTTAAGACCACCACGTCCTCAGCGATCCTTGCTGATACAGGTCAAACCAGCCCTGCCAACACTCTATCCACCCCTTCTATGACTCCTAACACTGTCCACCCTTGTCCTCCTAACCCCCCCTCCCTAGTGACGTCCTTTTCAGCTGGTCAAACCAGCCCCGCTAACACTCACACCACCCCTTCCATGACTCCTTGCACAATCAACCCTACCACCCAATCCACCATAACTGTCCACCCTTGTCCTCCTAACCCCCTCCTCCTCAATGACATCTTCTTCAACAGATCAAGCCAGCACCGCAAACACTCACCCCCCCTTCCATGATTCCTAGCAAAGTCCACCGTACCACCCAATCCACCATATCTCCCAGCACAATCCACCCCAACCCTCCTACCCCCCCTCCACTTATATCCGCTCTCTGCACTCCAGAGCCTCCAAAATAATGCAGAGCTGCCACTCATCTATCCTTGACCTAACAAACCTCCTCCACCTCGCCGAACTATCCTTCGCAAACCTCATGCCTCAGCGGTCTCCTCCGCCCATCCCAGAACTTCACAAACGCCCGCTTCCAACAGCCTTAAGGCATCTTCGTCCTCGCAAGCACACTAGCTGTCTATCTGAGGAGGGAATCCTTGACCTCACCCGCTCCTACAACTTCTGCCCGGTCACCACCGATTCCCTAGACCTCACTGAAAAGGAAATGCAAGATATTCTGAAAGACCTCAATCCAGCCCCTATCCCTCCATGCCCACCAGACCTGAGTGCCGCACACCCCATCTGCACGGTCACTATCGATCCACACAGACTGGCCTCCCACTGCAATAGAAGGGCGATCAGAAGCAATCTTGCACCCGTACCCCTGACTGCCCCAACTCCCACTACTACCACCTCCCTCCCTGGTCTGACGGGGCTCCTAATCAACTGCCGATCGGCAGTAAAGCATGCCGCCGATGTTGCTGCTCTCATTCTGAATATTAACACCGACCCAGCCATCCTAACTGAATCATGGCTTAATGATGCATCATCCCCATGCCTCGACCTCTTAGTCCCCCCCAATATTAACATTGCCAGACTAGACAGACCACTTAACAAAAAAAGTGGCGAAATCGCTTGCATCTATCGCTCTAACCTCCTTGTCTCAGAGCTTTTAACGGATACCACTGATTCCTGCAAATATCTAGCCCTCTCAGTCCGGAGCAACACCACCCACCTGTGCAACCTGCACACTTTTTACCCCCCCCCCCCCAGGCAATAACAATCAATTCACTGATTACCTCATGGAAATTATCACGGCTAAGAACTCCCCCAACACCAAAGGCATCTTCCTTGGGGACTTCAACCTGCACGGGAACGACCTTAAGGATCCTCATGTCAACGCCATTAAAGATCTCATGACGGATCTAACCCTGAGCCAAGCTTGCCCACTCCCTACCCACTCAAAAGGGGCTACTCTCAACTGGATCATCTCTAACGAGAAAACCGTCAAACTCATATCTACTGACCCCTGCGACTGGAATGACTACCATGCCATCGCCTTTCTTCTACCCTGCACCCTCAAAACATGGGCTCCTCAACCAGTGCTACCAAAACGCTGGGTCAGAGACACCAAAAACCTAGACCTAATTGAACTTGAGACCCGTTGCAATTCCGACCTCCCCCCCCTCCTCACATCACCTCAGTTAGTGACCTCAATGATCACTACACTGTTTCGATGTCGAACATTTTAGATGACCTACCCCCTCTTAAACTAAAAAGGACTCGAGTCAAAGATAGTACCCTTGGTTCACCGGCTCCCTCAACGACGAGAGAGGATCATTCCGACAAGCCGAAAGAATTTGGAGACAGCACCCATCGGCAGATCACCTGAAACTTCTCCGCCAGGCCAGAAATGCTTACAACAAAAACACCCTCAAGTCAAAAAAAGAGTTTTTCAGAGCGGAACTAGGAAATACCCAGAACAGGCCTCAGAAACTCTTTGAGATGATCAAACTCCAATCGAACAAACTGTCCAAAACAGCGAAAGAAAACCCCAAGTCTCTCATCTCCTCCGAAGATTTCTCCTCATTTTTCGCAAACAAAATCCTAACCTTAGGTACCGAACTCAAAGCTGCCTCACTCCCCCCACCTAACATTGACCATATGCCTCCTCCATCACTGCTACCGACACAGACCTCACCCAAGAATCTAGCGCACTGGTCCGAATTCTCACCCTACGATGAAGACTCTGTCGCAAATATCCTTTCCTCCTTAAACCCGAACAACCATTTCAACGACCCACTCCCCTCGAACTATCTTGCTACTATTACCAAATCCATCATTCCTTGCTGGACTGCGATAATCAACGCCTCTCTCCGGCAGGGATCAATCCCGATCTCACTGAAAGCAGGTCAAGTCCTCCCCATTCTGAAAAAGCCATCGCTGGACCCAGCCACCCCAGTCAACTTTAGACCAATCTCCAACATTCCCCTCTTGGCGAAAGTAATTGAAAAATGTGTTCACATACAGCTAAGTCACCACAACAGCAGTTTCCGCCTACTCGATGACTGCCAATGCGGCTTTCGACCGGGACATAGCACTGAAACCACCATGCTCCACATTGTCGATGATGCTCTTCAAGCCATGGACCAAGACAAAACTTGTCTCCTAATCCTCCTTGATCTATCCTCGGCCTTCGACACTGTCAACCACGAGATGCTACTCGAACGCCTCAAACTTAGGATGGGCTTAGATGGCACTGTACTTGATTGGTTTAGTTCCTACCTCCAAAATGATCTCAGAGATTCCTAATCAATGGTGACCTCTCCTCCACCTCCGTGGTCAAAGTGGGAGTCCCTCAAGGATCAACGTTGTCCCCCACCATTTTTAATCTCTATTTGGAACCTCTTGCCAAAATTCTTCGCACTGCAAATATCTCCTTCCATATGTACGATGATGATACTCAGATCTACATAAAAATCTCATCTCTTGCGGAGATCCTCACCCTGAATGAGGCCCTGAAGCTAACCGTCCGATGGCTCGCTTCAAACCAACTCAAACTCAATGCTAATAAAACTGAGTTCCTTCTAATCTCCCCGCCCAAGAGCAACTCTGAGATACCGACTTGGATCAAAGCTATCACAGCCTTAAACTGTTCCCCGACCATTGTGGACTCTGCCAAATCACTGGGTATCACCTTGGATTACAACCTAAACATGAGAAACCACATCAACTCAATGGCCAAATCCGCCAGATTCCACCTGAGCTACCTATGGAAACTGAAGCCCTTTCTAGCTGCTCCTGACCTAAAACTAGCAGTCCAATCATTAGTTGTCTCTCGGCTGGAATATGGTTGCTCTACCCTCTCCGGTTTACCCAAGGTCACTCTGGCACCCTTAAAAGCCTGCCTCAACGGAGCTGCCAGACTACTTACTGGCTCTAGAAAATTCGATCACATCACCCCTCAACTGAAAGCGTTGAACTGGCTTTCCCTCGAGGCGAGGATTCACTTCTAGATAGCATGCATCACGCACAAGTCCTCACACTCCAACTCTCCGGCGTATCTAGCACAGAAGCTTGTGATATCCGGAGGAAGCGGAAACTCACGATCGGCAAATACCCTCCTACTCCGGCCTGCACGTTTTAAGAAAAAAAAACTACAACCGGGCTTTCACCGGGACAGCTCCAAGAATATGGAACTCCTTCCCGCCTGACATCAGAAGTATTCACTCCCTGGCACGCTTCAAAAATGAGGCTAAATCCTTCCTCATGGGTAAATTCCTTGGCTAACCCGCTCCACAGCCACTGAGAGACTTAGCACCCATGTGATATCCTGTCTATTGTATGATCTTTGACTCTCTAAAGTACACTGTGGTACAGTTTTCTTTTCTTTTTCAGTCCCTTAACGTAAAGCACCCCCGTAACATCCTCTCTAATGTATGACCTTCTATTCTGTAAATTGCTCCTATGTACAGATTTCATCCCCGCCCTCCTTTGCACATTCCCCTTTGACTCCCCACCTACCAGATGACCCTTGATTCTGTATAACCCTCTGATGTATTGTTTTCCCATGTGACAACCGTCTTTCTTGCATTACTCTTTGAACTTGTTAAGCGCTATGATACCCTCACGGGTCAAGTTCACGCTCTATAAAACATTAAAATAAAATAGAATAAAATACCTGTTACTTGTTCCCGAGCATTTGGATTGAGAGTAATTCCAATATTCCTTTAGTGACGCCACCCCGCCAAGTTGTCACCTCCATTGGTAACGTATACCTTCCTTATTGTCTCTCTATCCTTGAAATAGATCCTCATAACAAAGTATCCCAGGACATCAATATTTTTTCCACCATCACTGAGTGTACTGATGTCTGGGGGAATCATCTATTTTTTTCTCGCAAAACACTCATCCCAAATCTTGCCACCCACTATAGTATAGGGAGAACTTAATTTTGCTAGGACTATAAATTTCTTTTCTCCAATTTCAACTTCTGTGGTGGATGTCTTAGAGACATAATTGGTCGAATGCATCCATGCTCATGGTCTACATGTTTCAGCCATTTTGTATAAGTGCCCCAAGGGGTCAATATGACTTTCGTCAGGACTAGTATCTGCATGCACACTAAGACATGCGGTGTTTGTTTGCACCAAAAACCTACGATTTAAGGAATCCCATCTAGTGAAAATATCTATTTCATAGAATACAAAATGGGAGAAACATTGTGGTTATATATGGCAGCCTAAAGAAACAAGGTACAAAGGGAGTGCCCATGCAGGGTGCAAAGGCCATGAACTATGTCCCATACATCTGGAACCTCCAGCAATCAATGTGACTTAACACATCATATTCAGAAACATGCTGTGAGTATTTGGCAAAGCAAATCCTGTCTGTGAAAAATATGGTAGCGTAATGCCCACCAATCGTGCACAGCATGTCATTATGTGGCTTGTGTGAATAATATCTTGCAAATGTACAGCTTATACAGATTTTCTGAATGAGGACATATTTATTGCTAAAGACTTCTTTCCAACGGTGAGCAGTCAAAATATATTTTTTTTTATATCAACCTATACTAATATCAAGTTTTTAATATAGTAGGTACAGAATATTAATGTCAAGAATATCGTTGACCAGAATATCAACCTTAAGGTAAGTAATACGTTTTTTTTTTATTTCGAAGTAAGAAATATCGAAGTGAGTAATATTGTTAGCAAAAATATAGTTGTTAATACCGATAGTTATTTTAGTGTTATATATTTTAGTATGCATTTTATATGTGTATGTAAAATTTTTTGTAATGTATTTTTAAATATATGGATTAAACGTTTAGAAATTAGTAATTTTTTAAAGTACATTTTGCATTTTTGTATCAGAGCGGGTTGTGGGTTTATAGGGGAATTGGGTGGGAAGTAATTGAATTATAATTAATTAATTAATATGGTTGTATTCATTATTATTGATTATTAATGTATTGATAATTATTAATTGACAATTAATTTTTATTGATTAATTTATTATTATATTAATTATAATACATTTATTATTTTATTTATTTATTATTGTTAATTAATTTGTATTAATTAATTAATTGATAATTAAATTAAATATGTTAACTTTTATGTGTAGTGGGTCGTGGGTTTATAGGGGAATAGAGTGCGAAGTAATTTAATTATAATGAATTAATATTTATTTATTTGTTATTGATAATTAATTTATTGTTAATTATTAATTGGTAATTAATGTGTACTAATTAATTTATAAGTATATTTATTATAACGAATTATTATTTTGTATGTATTGTTATTGTTAATTTATTAATTGGTAAATAATTTGTATTAATTGATTAACTGGCAATTAAATTATTTGTGTTTTTTATGTTTAGCGGGTTGTGTGTTTATGGGGGAATAGGGTGGGAAGTAATTTAATGTTATATAAGTAAATATTCATTTAATTTTATTGGTATTTATTATTAATATTTTAGTTAATTTTTAATGTTATTTATTTTGCAAAAATTATTTAATTAATAAGTATGTTAATTTAACCCCTACGCTACCCAACACTTTCCCTACTGTTGCACTCACTGGAGTGGGAATAGTAATTTGTATCCCAACTCTATACAAAGGCTCCCTAAAGCCTTTGTTCACAGCCACAAAGAGGCAATGGAATGTTGGAGCTCCATGCTTATACCAGCCATTATAAGCCCGACGCTACTCCATTGTTTTCAATGAAGCTTCCAACATTACAATGTTCTAATATATATTATATGTATATGTTTAATTTATTTTTACTATATATATATATATAATAATTTAGGAATGATCGTCTCTGGAAACAGCATCATGCCCACTAGGGCAAGACTTTGGGACTATTCATTTTCTATAATTCTGGGAAATAATTTAAATAACAGCAATGTTTTTGGACTATACATGGACCATTTACTTTGAAAATGATGCACAAACATGTGGTTTCAACATGTGACAACACTGTGTCAATAACTGCAACTTCATATTCTTTACAAACCACTTGGCTAATACTGAGCAACAATGTAACGCTGTTAGTATTTTGTGTATGTTGATGGATCACATGCACGTAAAATATGTGTTTGTATCACTTTAAAAGGAATGGCAATGGAACAGACCTGGACCCGTGAGCAAGAAGTCGGCTGACTTCGAAACGCGTAGGGTAATTTTCCTTGTGCCTGAATAAACCCTTCTGCGCACTATTTGGGCTTCGACTCTGGTTCTTTCTTTGTAAGAATAGTTTCCAGGAGGTGACTGAATATATATATATATATATATATATATAAGTAAGTCTCTGCTTAAAACGGTTTTTGACCACAGGAATCAAGGACCACCACGCAGCTTATCGAGTGTCACAGGAAAAGTTTATTATCCATGTACAGGTATATTCAGGCACTATATATATATATTACATATCATTTTTAAACATTTTAAAATATGTTTAACAATAATAAAAAACTGTACTTTTAACAACAACATTTTTGACATTGATATATTTTTCCCAATAATTTTGTACTTACCATAATGTAGATAGGATGTCGATATTCTTGACTTCGACATTCTTGCTTCGATATTTTTGTAGGTCGATATTCTGACCTTCAATATTTTGTCAGTGATTCCTTTACAACATGGTTCCTCAGAGGGGGCAGACTCAGTAGTCACACTCTAAAGAATCATTAGAGTATTGAAAAGGGGTACAAAACGGGGTTTAAAAGAAGTCCTCAATCTCCTGAACGTCAACAATATTGCCCCATCTGCCTACGGCTTGCTTCGTCAAGACATCTCACCCTCAGTCAGCCTGGATTGTGTACGTGTGAGCCCCGCATCTTGCCAGTAATGCTATAGTGCCAGACTAAATACTCTGAGTTAACTGCATTAGGGCATTTGTGTGTGATTGGACCTGCCCGCCAGAGTCAATGTGAATACAAGGCTGTGCGTGTCTGTGTGGTTCTATTAGCAGTAGGACGACACAACTCCATATCTGGCAACTACCCAGGGGCAGGTGTTTAAACAAGCATTTACAATGCAACGGTCTCGCCTTTGCAAAAGTTAGAGCTATTGGCATTGTAAATGAGAAGTTTTTTATTTATGTGTTGGTTTTGAAAACAGATGAATAAATGGCATTGTAATTTACAATGCCAATAGCTTAATCTCTCGCAAATGCGAGACCTATTGCATTTGCACCCACACACACACAGAGAGCTACACACACAGAGCCACACACACACATAGATGTGGTGGTGGTGGATGTGGTGGTGGTGGATGTAGTGGATGTGATGATGGTGGATGTGGTGATGATGGTGGATGTGGTGGTGATGGTGGATGTGGTGGTGGATGTGCTGGTGGTGATGGATGTGGTGGAGGTGGATATGGTGGAGGTGGAGGTGGTGGTGGATGTGGTGGTGAATGTAGTGGTGGTGGATGTGGTGGTGGATGTGGTGGTAAATGTGGGGGTGGATGTGCTGGTGGTGGATGTGGTGGTAGATGTGGTGGTGGATGTGGTGGTGGATGCGGTGGTGGATATGGTGGATAAGGTGGTGGATGTGGTGGATGTTGTGGTGGTTGTGGTGGTTGTGGATGTGGGGTGGATGTGGTGGTGGAGAATGTGGTGGTGGTGGATGTGGTGGTAGTGGATGTGGTGGTGGGTGTGGTGGTGGTGAATGTGGTGGTGGTGAATGTGGTGGTGGTGGATGTGGTGGTGGTGGTGGATGTGGTGTTGGTGAATGTGGTGGTGAATGTGGTGGTGAATGTGGTGGTGGATGTGATGGTGGATGTGGTGGTGGATGTGATGGTGGATGTGATGGTGGTGGATGTGATGGTGGTGGATGTGGTGGTGGATGTGGTGGTGGATGTGGTGGTGTTGGTTGATGTGGTGGTGTGGATGTGGTGGTGTTGGTGGATGTGGTGGTGGATGTGGTGGTGGATATGGTGGTGGTGGTGGTGGATATGGTGGTGATGGTGGATATGGTGGTGATGGTGGATGTGGTGGTGATGGTGGATGTGGATGTGGTGGTGGTGGATGGAGTGGTGGTGGTGGATGTGATGATGGTGGATGTGGTGGTGATGGTGGATGTGGTGGTGGATGTGCTGGTGGTGGTGGATGTGGTGGTGGTGGATGTAGTGGTGGATGTGGTCGATATGGTGGTGAATGTGGTGGTGAATGTGGTGGTGGTGGTGAATGTGGTGGTGGTGGTGGATGTAGTGGTGAATGTGGTGGTGGTGGATGTAGCGGTGGATGTGGTGGTGGATGTGGTGGTGAATGTGGTGGTGGTGGTGGTGGATGTGGTGGTGAATGTGGTAGATGTGGTGGTGGATGCAGTGGTGAATGTGGTGGATGCAGTGGTGGATGTTGTGGATGCGGTGGTGGATGTTGTGGTGGATTTGGTGCTGGATGTGGTGGTGGATGTGGTGGTGGTGGATGTGGTGGTGGTGAATGTGGTGGTGGTGGATGTGGTGGTGGTGGATGTGGTGGTGGGTGTGGTGGTGGATGTGGTGGTGGTGGTGGATGTGGTGGTGGATTTGGTTGTGGTGGTGAATGTGGTGGTGGATGTGGTGGTGGATGTGATGGTGGATGTGATGGTGGATGTGATGGTGGAGGATGTGATGGTGGAGGATGTGATGGTGCTGCTCTACTCCAGTGAATGTTGGAGGCAGCTACTGGGGGCCAGAACACGGACGCATCGCTGGTACCGCCACCCCCCCTCATCTTACTGGCATTTCCAGAGGTGGCTGTCACTTCGCGCCACACCGCCATCTTGGCAGCAACGGCAGAGAATGGCCACAGCGGACCTGATGCGCGTGCAATCAGGGAGTGCACTGGCGGGCTGCGGCGATCCTCCGTTGAGATCTGGGAAGAGAACGCCCGTCGGGTGCTGGAACGGAGCGCACACCAGCTGTAGCGGTGAGCCAGACTTGGAGGGCAGTTGCGGGGGGCCCGGGACACCGGAGTAGTGCCTTCACAGTGCCTGACTTTAAGATGGCGGGCGGCGCTGACATCACAACAAAGGCACCCTTGGGCTGAATACTGGGATGAATACTGACAGATTGAAGCAGAGGCCACGCACAGCAAGAAGCCAGCGCCGGTGGTCACCCTGAGGATTGACAAAGCACTACAAGGGGGGGACACCAGAGGCTCAAAGGCAGTTGACACGAGGTCTGCCTGATTCCAAAATGGCCGAGACAGGAGCTCGACTCCATGTAGCACCAGAGTGCACATCTACAATCAGGCATCAGGCCAGACAGGGCACCTTCATTTTGGCCAAAGGCACTCCTATAAGACGCATCGGAGAGTCGGATGATCATAATTACAGATCCCGATACAGGTATCACTTGAGGCACTGCATTTGTGGACCACAGACTCTCATGGACTTCTTTACTTTTCCTTCTGTCCTGCCTGCCATTTTGCTGCTGTCCTCGGCCGTTTTTCTCCGGTCCCCGGCCTGTCTTCTTGTCCATTCTTCGTCTTTTACCCTTTTCCCTCATTTCCCCCTTGATGTTCCTCAAATGTTTCTTCCCTTTTCTGCTTTTCCTTCTCTCCTTACCCTTGATTCCCTCCCACCCTCTTTTTTTTTTCTTTTTTCTTTTAGCATTTATAAGGCGCACAGCTACCCACAAAGGGTTTCCCGGCGCCGAATTAGCAAAAACACAGGGCACAGCTAGAGAGAGAACAGATCCGAAGGCAATTATTTGTCGAACAACCAGGTTTTTACGCTTTTCCTGAAGCTCCTGTAATTTTCTTCTTTGCGTATTTGAATGGGCAGTGTGTTCCAAAGAGTTGGACCCAGATATGAAAAGGATCTCCCGCCCATTCTAGCCCGTTTGTACCTAGGTACCGCAAAGTTCGCTGATGTAGCTGAACGAAGATTGCGATTGGGAAGGTAAGGCTTGGCAAGATCTTGAAGATACTTGGGAGCAGTCCCAGCTTTGATTTTAAACAGATAGCTCAGGGTTTTAAAGCGAATCCGGTTTTCGACCCTGAGCCAGTGCAGATCCCTAAGATGTTTAATGATCCTGGCGTATCTGGGGATTCTGCAAAGCAATCTGGCCGCAGCGTTTTGTACCAGTTGCAAGCGTCTTATTACTGCTTTGTTTGCACCCAGGTACAAGATGTTACCGCGGTCAAGCCGAGAAGTTACTAAGGCATTGACTACGGTCTTCTGGGTGGTAGGTGGCAACATCCAGACAATTTTACGTAGCCATCTGAGAATAGTGAAGCATATGCCAGCCACTTTGTTGGCTTGCTGTGTCATGGATAGACTGTCATCTATGATGACCCCGAGATTTCTGACCTGAGTGGCTGGGGGCGGAAGCTTGCCCAGTGACGTCGGCCAGTGGGGATCGCTCCAAAGATCTTTACTGTTCCCTAAGAGGAGGATCTCTGTTTTCTCCCCATTTAATTTAAGTTGGTTAGCCGACATCCAGCAGAATATTTCGTGAAGGCCTATTCTAAGTGCAGAAGGAGCAGACGTGTCAGATTTGGAGAGGGAAAACAAAATCTGAGAATCGTCTGCATAAGTCATTAAAACAAGACCGAAATTCTCTGCAAGGTTGGCTAATGGACGAAGGTACAAATTAAACAACAGGGGACTCAGGATAGATCCTTGTGGTACACCATGGGGAGAGTAGAAAACATCCGAACAAGCCTCAGAAGAGGTGATCTGGAAGGTGCGTAGGGATAAGTATGATTTGATCCATTCTAACGCCCTACCCTCGACACCACTCTCCTCCAACCTGACAAGCAGTCTGGAGTGAGAGATGGTGTCGAAGGCCGCACTTAGGTCCAACAGGACCAGTGCCACCGTTTGGCCATCATCTCTGAGCTCTCTGATCTTTTCCGTGATCCCGAGCAGGGCAGTCTCGGTGGAGTATCCACTCCTAAAGCCGGACTGGGACGGGTGAAGTAGTTCATTGTTTTCCACATATGTGGAAAGAGCCTCATGAATATGCCTTTCCAACATTTTGGAAAGAGCAGGGAGTAACGATATTGGTCGGTAATTGGCCAATATCGTAGGATGGGCGGCCGGCTTTTTTAGCAGAGGGCTGACTATGGCATGTTTCCATAAAGCAGGGACTGAAGCCTGTTCTATGGAGGCATTAAGTATCTCTCTAATGGGCGTCAGGGTAGAGTCCTCCAATTGGCTCATGATACTGATGGGAATGGGGTCGCGGGGGGAACCCGATTTGATAGATTTTAGAAGTTTCCTCAGTTGATCTAATGTAATGGGAGGCCAGGCTTCGAGGTGACAGTTTCCTTTAGAGATTTGGGAGGTGTCCTCTTGGTTATGAGTGGTAATGCTATTTTTATTGATATTAGAGACGATCTTCTCAATCTTTTCAGTGAAAAAGGATGCCAAATCCTGACACTGCTGAGTGTTGAGAGGGGCAGCCTCCGCTCTAGAGTTTTCTCCAGCCAATTCCTTCACAGTATTGAAAAGAGTCTGGGATTTGTTAACAGCTGTATTTATGGTAGTAGTAACATAGCATGCTTTGGCTTTCATGCATGCCGAGTGATAGCTGTTTCTGGCCTTACGGTAGATCTCTTTTTGGTGCAGTTCGTAGTTCTTACGCCACTGTCTCTCCAAGTTCTTACAGGTAGATTTTTCTTTTTTGAGGGCCTCTGTGTACCAAGGGGCCGGGGGACGATGTACTTTCCCTTTGCAGCGGGATAAGGGCAGACAGGCGTTCACTGCGTCATTTAGCCATGTCTGTGTGGCCTCAGATATGCTTTCCATGTCTCCATCAAGGCATGGGTGATCTTTGTTCAATGCATTATTGAGATCATCTAAGTTTAAATTTTTCCAATTTCTCCTAAAAGATTCAGAGGGGGTAGTGGAGGGGCGTTTGGTGGGTTTTAGAGAAATAGAGAAGAGTGTGAGAAAATGCTCTGACCAGCAAATAGGGGTGGTGTTCAGCCATAATAGTTCTTTCATGTTAGAGATGATAGGGTCAAGCAAATGTCCTGCTTTATGGGTAGGACCCTTATTGCACAATGTCATATCTAACGCCATGAAATCATCTATGAGATTTTTACAGATCGTATTATTATCATCTTCCAAATGGAGATTCAGGTCCCCGAGTACTGTAAAATTTTGAGCGTTTAAATGGTGAGGTAAGATAAGATTTACCAAAATATCTGACCATGAAGGGTTAAACTGGTGGTCGATAAATGAGTAGGCCAGAGAAGGTAAAATTAGGACTAAGGGTAATTTTAAAAGATGCCGCTTCGCAATTGGGAATGTCTGCAGGTTCGAAGTTGCATACGAAATCTCTACTGTAAATAATAGCAATGCCCCCTCCTGTTTGGCCAACACGATCCCTCCTTACAATAGCGTAGCCTCCCTTGGTGTTGTGACCACGTCCCCCCTACGATCTCACTTAAGGGAACTCTGCTTGAGGAAATCTACTATGTGTGTATATATATATGTATATAGGGAGAACTCTAATCACTAGTATATGCAGTAGACCTTTGTACCATCTACCGTTCCTATGTGACTCTTAGAGTATATCCAGTCATATCCCTTCCCTATGTATATAGAGGTAACTCTAATCACTAGTATATGCAGTAGACCGTTGTGCTCTCTTCCATTTCTATGTGACTCTTAGAGTATATCCACTCGTATCCCTTCCCGATGTATATAGAGATAACTCTAATCACTAGTATATGCAGTAGACCTTTGTACTCTACCATTCCTATGTGACTCTTAGAGTATATCCACTTGTATCTCCTCCTTGTGTGACTATACATCTTGTACATTTGCAATTTTTTCCCTGTGTATCCTCTTTGTAACGCATGTAATCCTAAGTCCTTATGTTTTTTGACTGGTGCTTATGTAAAGCGCTCTGACACCTTCGGGTACAGTTCGCGCTATAAAAAATCGCATAAAAAAATAATAAAATAAATGGTGGTGGATGTGGTGGTGGTGGATGTGGTGGATGTGGTGGATTTGGTAGATGTGGTGGTGGATGTGGTGGTGGTGGATGTGGTGGTGTTGGTCGATGTGGTGGTGGATGTGGTGGTGGATGTGGTGGTGGATGCGGTGGTGGATGCGGTGGTGGATGTGGTGGTGGTGGGTGTAGTTGTGGTGGTTGATGCAGTCGTGGATGCAGTGGTGGATGCAGTGGTGGATGTGGTGGTGGTGTTGGTGGATGTGGTGGTGGGAGTGGTGGATATGGTGGTGGTGGTGGATGTGGTGGTGGTGGTGGATGTGGTGGTGGATGTGGTGGTGATGGTGAATGAGGTGGTGGTGGTGGTGGATGGGGTGGTGATGGTGGATGTGGTGGTGATGGTGGATGTGGTGGTGATGGTGGATGTGGTGGTGATGGTGGATGTGGTGGTGTTGGTGGATGTGGTGGTGTTGGTGGATGTGGTGGTAGATGTGGTGGTGGGTGTGGTGGTAGGGGTGGTGGATGTGGTGGTGGATGTTGTTGTGGTGGTGGATGTCGTGGTTGTGGTGGTGGTGGTAGATGTGGTGGTGGGGGTGGTGGATGTGGTGGTGGTGGATGTAGATGTGGTGGTGATGGTGTATGTGGTAGTGATGGTGGATGTGGTGGTGATATGGATGTGGTGGATGTGGATGTGGTGGATGTGGATGTGTTGGATGTGGATGTGTTGGATGTGGATGTGGTGGATGTGGTGGTGGATGTGGTGGTGGATGTGGTGGTGGTGGATGTGGTGGTGGAGGATGTGGCGGTGGAGGATGTGGCGGTGGAGGATGTGGTGGTGGTGGATGTGATGGTGGTGGATGTGGTTGTGGTGGTGATGGTGGATGTGGTGGTGTTGGTGGATGTGTTGGTGGATGTGGTGGTGGGGGTGGTGGTGGATGTGGGGGTGGTGGATGTGGTGGTGGTGGTGATGGTGGGTGTGGTGGTGGATGTGCAGAAGCCTGCGCCCCCCCTGGTTCTGCAGCTCTCCATCCATGGCTCCTGCATCTGCTTTTGTGAGCTCCCCTTCTTACAGGCACGGCAGGAGGTCTGCAGTTGGTCTCTCCCACGCCCGGCCAGAGTGGCGCCCGCCGAGCTCCTGGGGCAGCGTCTATAACAATAGATGTGTGCATCATCCCGCCAGAATCTGCGCGCTAGACCCACAGACTCTGCCTTTGATCCTCGGCAAGTATGCCCAGCGCCAGGCACTGGGTATATTTCAGATTCAGGCCTGTCTTTACTAAACGCTGCCAGGATCTGAAATGCAGGCATTGAACAGGGTTTTTGTTGGGGTTATCGGAGATCCAGGAGAGCTCTTAAATGGTGCACACTACCTAGGATTAGGGGTGGTTGGGGGATACCGAATTTTCGTTTATACTATTGGGCTGCTGTACTAAGATATTTGGGAATTTTGATTTTTCAAGATGTTTCTATGGATGAATCAATTAGGTCATCAATCTATGAAATGGTTCTGGGGAAGGAAGTCCGACAATGTTTGGTGAGAGTAATAGGGCCCGGCTATTATAAAAAAACAAAATTTAAAATTATGCTAGCGGTATTGCAAATTTGGAAGCAGTTTAAAAAAAGATTGAATTGTTGTCTCGACCTGAATTATTACACACCTTTGTTGAATAATCAGATTCTACCTGGAATTTTTAGAGGCCCTGTAATGTTGAGGTGGATGTACTAGGAGATTTATATTAGGACGGGCAATTTGTTTCTTATTTCTATTTGCAACAAAAATATAATTTATTGAGAACGGATTTCTTCAAATCCGAATTCTTTTTGGAGGCAAAAGTCCTCACGGACAAAGCGTATTTGATAAAATTGACATGCTAGAATGTAGTAGAAAGGGAAATAGAATTGGTGTAATATATCAGATGATGGTAAACAGGATGCAGGATGATTTGTGTGTATATATAGATAAATGGCAAAGGAAACTAGTAATTGAGAATGTTGATCTGCCCAGAGCAATAGAGTTATCTAGTAGTGTTTTATTTAATGGCTCGTTTAAAAGCCAACATTTCATGTCCATTTTTGATTTATATTACTCCCCTGCTAAATGAGCTAAATGGAAAGTAAATAGTGGAGATAAATGTAACCGGTGTAGTCATATTGCCGCAGATTCTATACATATGTTTTTTACCTGGCCTAAATTACTTCAATTTATCACGGATACACAATTTTTTTTAAATACTAGTCTAGGGATACAAATCGAACTATCCTCTGAATTAGTAATTCTGGGAATTCAGACAAATCAAATTGGTAAAAGATCGTCGGATGAAAAAGGCTTCTTATTTATCTGCATGCCTGTATTTAGGTTTTGTATAACCTCCCGGTGGTTAGATGTTGATCCTCCAGGTTTTCATCATTGGCAGTCAAAATTATTATTTATCTATCAACTTGAGAATGCAGTGTATAAACGGAAGGGACGGAAAAGAAAGATGATTGGTCAAAAACTCTGGGCTCCTATCTCCAATTGGGTTGGATATGATTGTTCTCTTTAATTATGGATTGCTTCCCCACAATCAATGCTTATAACATTTTTTGTTTTGTTTATATATCATTATGTGTTCTCTCCTTTTATTATTGTTTTAGTATAAGAGAAATGTGTGATTGTTCTGCCGGATCTGTATTTGTTTACTTCTGTCTTTTTTTCTTGAATTATTTTATGTATAACTATTTGCTGACATAAAACTAATAAAAATGTTAAAAAAAACAAAAACCAACAGGCCTGTCTTTACTAAACGCTGCCAGCATCTGAAATGCAGGCGATGAACAGGGCATGTACCACCGATGTTGTAATCTGTGCTTTCCCAATGCAAGAACTTTGGTCCTTTGAAAAAGTAAAACAGCAATTGCCTCAAAACGCATCTTCACATCAAAGTGGAAATGAACCTTAGTCTGTTGGCACAGTCTGAAAACTTTACAGGATCTGTGGCCGAAATGCAAATTACAAAGCGGGTGATCTGAAAGTCTGCAATCTGCATTCCAGGTCCTTTGTGTCAGGTGGCCTGGGGTGGCATCCGTGATGGGCATACAGTTTTGTCAAACTCCAGACCTAGTAATACTGGGCTCGGACATTGAACATGGACACTTTAGAGGGGAGCTATGGGCGTGGGCGAGGCTATGCCAGTGAGATGGGGGGCAGGGGGGTTGCGGGGGAGGGGGAAGGTGGGAGGGGAAGTTTCAGATTTTCCAACAATCTTGCTGGCATGTAATGTCAAAATGCATTATATGACAAGCAGGATACATGAGGGTATACAGGGCCAGGGGAAAAGGAGACGAATGCGAACTGGTAGGCGCATTAAGTGAGAGGAAACACAATATTTTGTAAAAAAATTAAAATATACAGCATATTTTAAGACTTTCAAAGCAGAGACCTCTCCACATACCCGACTAAAAGCATACACCCAACTATTTACCAGAAAAATAATTAACTTCTTTTAGCGACAGGGTTGGTTCATTCTCCCATCAATCTCCCTTCTCCAGCACCACCGGAAATCTATACATGTGGTAACTATTTACCAGTGCCAGTTGTTAACGTTGGTAGCATCTGCTCTCTGCTCCACCATCCAGCGAGGATCTCCCTGACCCCACTTGGCCATGGCGATTCCGTTATCCTCGTTTCCGAACCGAACCTCTTTCTGCGGCTCAACACCGCTCTTCACCAAGGGGTGCAGTGCCTGACCGCCAAGACCCAGGAACCTGCCTGTTCGAAGTGCCTCTGGGGCCGGCACGCTCCATACTGCCAAGACACACCCTCAATCCAGCGAGCTGGGGAGCCTGCTCCCAGTCCCAATAGCTCTTTGGTTGTCTGTCCGGAAAAGTGTGCTTTGTAGTCTTCCCCGAAGCCTGCTGGTCCTGTGCTATGCTGCCTTTTGTTTTCTTTGGATCTTGCTCCCGCACTATCCTCCCGCTGCCAGCCGAGCCTGCTGTCACTTCTTTTTCAATTGGGAGATCCTTATGTAGAAATTTATAGAAAAGCCTGGAGAAATGCCGGCGTAGCGGTTGATCGGGGGTTGGCCTGCACTGGAGTCCTCGCGCCGCCCCTGGAGCGGAGGCCGGTGCCTCCTGTATACCCTAACCGCCGTTGGACGGCCGCCCCGCAGCAGGGACCTGTCGACTTGGCGCCTGCAGTGCCCCGCGACCTGGAATGTTGGTGGAGCCTGGTCGGGGCATACTTGCTTCCCCGAGCTGGTGGCCATTTTGGAGAGTCCTTCGGTACGCTGCTGTCCGCGGCCGAAACCGGGTGCCAGTATATTGGAGGCATAGACAGGACCAACACCGGGCCCCCCTGCAGACTCCCGAATTCGCGCCCTGGCGGAGCGTGCGCAGTGCACTGGATGCCGCTTGGCCCCGCGGTGGGGCCCCGATTAGAGCAGGTGTGCGGACTGGTGACAGGGGCCGGCGTCAGCCCCAGGCGACAAGATGGTGAGTGCATAGGGCCCCATATCATCATAGAGTGCATGAGGGCTGTTGGCGGGCCCGTCTATGACCGTGATAGCGAGATTGGGACTCCTCCCCTCTAATATTCTCCCTGGGCCATCTGCTGTCCCTCGCGACCACCCTCATTTCCAATAATAGCCGGACTGTCCTCCACGCGCGTGCAGGGGCATCACTAGAGGGCAGATACTTACCCTCGTTAGATGGCAGCAAAGCGAGCTCCGGCAGCAAAGCGTACCACGCCATGCACACCACCATGTTTCTCCGAGGTCAATCAGAAATGCCTCTGAGAAACACACCGTCATTTTGGATTCGGGGGCGTGCTTTTCATTCTCTCCTCTTCCCATTGGCTGGAATGTAAAATTCCAGCCAATGGGAAGAGGAGAGAAAGAAAGTAAAAAACACACCCCCGAATCCAAAAAAGACGGGGCTTAAATGGACAGACGCCTCTCACCTCCAATGGCTGGCCTCCGTTTAGGAAGCCAGCCAATGGAGAAGAGGGGCGGGTTCAAGCCCCACTCTGTAAAACATAAGATCTCCCCAGCAAAACTGCGCAAGCGCAGCCTACACAGGCGGAGACCTGAAAAATCATGAAGTGGCACAGACAAGGGCAGAATGTTACGATTTCGTAATTAAAAAACACAAACACTCACAAAGGAGGAGGATAATTAAATCCCTCTGCATGTAGTGAAAATATACGCCGGGGCAAAAAAGCTTGTGAATTTCCTTTATCTCTCAGAGCATGTGAACAGGGACAGTAGTAAATCCAACAGGTTTATTAGCTTCTTCAAAATGTCACCATCAGCTCCTTGCCCAGCTCACACTCCAGGACAACTGCCGTTCCTAGAACCTCACAGCGGCTGAATTTCTCACAACCCTTCCATACCATGTCCAATATAAAGAAAGGACTGCCAATAACAGAGTCAGTTTGGTGAACTACTGATAAGGAGGTTTTAAAAGTCCAGCCTAGTAATAAACACTGAATAGCTATAGAGATAACGGATCGGTGTTCTCTGCAATTCATGCTCGAACCCCATGACCCTATCCAAGGCTTCGGGCCGATCAATCGATCTCTCATGTCCTACCTGGGAGTTGGGCTGGTAAGTGGTATGCAAGGCTGTCTTCTTCTGTAAGTTCTCCAGCATCAGGGCCTGAAATTGGAGAGAAGGTTAAGGTGAGACATTGAAGTATTCTGCAGCCCTAACATAGAAGAAACCCTGCCTACTCTATGGTTCTTGTGTACTAGTATGCTGTTTCAAAAAATCAATAATCAGAAAGATAGCAGAAAATACAACACAAACGGATTGATATCAGCTTTTTACTAATGCATTTTATTACTTCACTGCTTTTATTTTTTTTTAAAACTATGCTGCTTTATACTGCAATTCCACATGTACAAAACAAATCACACGTCCCATCATGCATGATGAAATATAAAATATTAAAATGCCATAATTCATCCACTTTTAACCCCAACCCCACCACACTTTAACTAAAACAACTCAAAACTTAAGGTGTCTGGGTGAAAGAATGTAATCATTATTCTGTCAGCACATATGTAGACACTCATTTCTTCATCAGAACAGTAATTTTTCCAATGAATTGCTAAACTTGTTTGTGACCACGTCTTATGTCTGTCACAAGAAGACCAAAAGAAAGTCCACCATCCACAAGTATGCATGAGTCAGAAGGGGAGACGGAGAAACATTTCTCTTCTTTTCTACTGGTTCAGAAGAGACCCTCTGTTCTGAGCATGTGAGAATGAAGTGGACCCCCTCATCACAAAACGTTCATGAGAACAGACAGTGCTTCCCATTTATTCCATATAAGACTATATGACACAATATACTCTGTGAACATCCATGACATTTGAAAGACACTGCATCCTCTCTGAACCTTTATGATACCCAACAACCCAACATCTGAGAACGTAGGAGACACTACTCTCCGCAAAAGCTTATAAGTGATTCTCCCCCAGTCAACCTCCAAGAGATTGAAGGTAAGCTTACATTCCCCTGAACATTCAAGAAGCAAGTCCAGAACGTAGGGAACAGTAAGTGCAAATTGATTACCTACTTTACTCAAATAAACTACCATTTTCTTTACTTCCAGTGGCAACATCTTATTTTTTTTAAATATATTATAGTATGCACTTTTAAGTTGCAAAGACAAAGTGTCTCTCACTCACTGTAAATAATAGTACTGATAAAAGTTTGACTTTCTTCACTTCATCCTAAAAGCGAGCACTTTCCAGAAATATAGACATATTGAGGTAAGGGGTGCTAAAAGCACAAGCAATGTTTAAAATCAGAGTTGTACGATGAAAAATCACCGAAGCAGCCATTGATGAACCACTGAAAGAAGCCTTCACACAGAAACGTAGCAACACTACAAAACATTGACACAAGTTCAAAATGGGGAGATGCTTCTAAGCTCAATGTCCAGATAGTTGGAGGTTGGAATGACCTGGGCCGCAGTAGTATGTTCGCATTTATCCATACATACAATATAATACATATTTGTGTTTACTCAATAAAATATTCCTCCTGTTCTAGACGCATACAGGAAAACATGTGACCCTGTATATAACATTATCAGTGAATTACAACAACAACAAAATGAACAGACTGGTTCACCATGAGACAACAAACAATGAAACTGTAACTTACAGGAAACACAACTACTATGCAACAGTTCTGAAGAATAGTCTATGAAGCAGCCAAAGAGTGCTAAGCCCAGCAACATTTCAGCAAAGGGTAGAGGAATCTTGAGTAGTTGCAACAGTTAGGCACACTATAAAGTTGATTTACAATACATGCACAATGGAAAAATACAATTAAATCAGCATGTCTCTAGCTCTGCGGAGCCTGTCAGGTGGGGGGGGGGGGGTTGGAGGGGGAGGGGGAAGTAGTTATCGCAGGGGAATGAGTTCGGAGGGAGATGAGCAGTATCAAAACGACACAGCGCTTTTCTGGCGAGTAGCATGCTACTACGGAACCCATAAAGGATTAGTGTTGAAATTTAGCATAGTAAAATATGAAGTAATTTGAGTTGTGGATATGTTATTCCGTTATTTGGATAGAGAAGGGGAGTGGCAGGATGGAAGAGGGAAAGAGTTTTGTATTTATATAGCGCTTGCTACACCTGATGGTGTTTGAAGCACTTTTTTTGGTGAGCAGCACGCTACTCAGGAACCCATAAGGATTAGTGTTTAATTAGTATAGTGAAATATGAAAGCAATTTGAGTGGTGGATATATTACGCAGCTATTTGGATTGAGAAGGGTTGGGGAGAGGTAGAAAAGGGAAAAGGTTTGCATTTATATAGCTCTTGTAACCCTGATGGGGTGTTGAAGCGCTTTATTGGAGAGTAGCACGCTACTCCGTAACCCATAAAGGATTAGGGGTCTATTATAATAGCGGGCGAATCACCACCACTCGTATTGTTGTAAACGTATCTAGGACCCTATTTAAAAATTCCTGATTCATGCCCTTATGTGGTTATAACAAATCATATCCTTATAAAGGCATGAGAATCATATCCATATTTAGTCATAGCCAATGCAGTCCAAATACGGCAAGGCTACTCCCATAGACTCCTAGAAAGTACAACACGTTCTTTAAACAAACCAAGCCTCCAGCAGCCCGGGAATTCCCCCTGCTTCTGTTTTGATTTGTCCTAGAACGCCTGGAGTCCTGAAAGAACTGCAAGTTCTTAGTGACGTCTTATGTCCAACCTTACATCAAACTCGGCACCTTCCAGGTATAAATATACCAGCATCTGCCTTAAGCAAACACACAGTGGATTGGAGAAGATCAGCTATCTACTTGCCCGAAAGCCCAGCTGATACGAGTGTCGAAGGAAGCCGACTCTCCCATTGACGCACTGAGAGAGTCGCTGTCTTTTCTCCTGCCGAGAAATCCAGCTCCAGTGTTTTTCCAGTCACCCTTGCGGGTTGCTGGGAGATCGAGTCCTGAGAAAGAGATACAAGACCTCCTTCATTCTATAACCAAGGTACGGAGCTGATTAGATCCTTAGAGAATTCTTGATTCAGATTCTTGGCAAAAATAACTTAACTTAAACTGCAGCTCACTTACTCCTTCCCACGTACTAGGCTTAGGTTAGGTACACCGGGGTAGGCGTATCTTAGAAGCACCAGTTGAGCATGTTTAGTCAAAGATTTTAAGTATGTATATATTGTATTCATTTTAAGTATCTTATGGCTCAGAACCATATAAATGCTTTTACAGTATTATTTCATAATACTCCTTTTACTGTATGCACGTTACTTCATGATAAGTATTGCAATTGTGGCAATTCATTTCTCTTGCATGAGAAAGAAGACTGCTCAATAAATAACCACTTTTATTGAAAACGCCCGTCTCTCTATTTCTCTGCACTCCTGGTGAAACTAAGCATGCACGATTGACTGAGTGAAATAGCTGTCTATTGTTTTCACACGACTCTGGAGATATACTTCTTATTCTATGGGGAGCAAAGTTGTCATGTTTATGCGGTTGTCAGAAACGAATCCATTCTTGTATATTCAGGAAAGTTAACTCCTTCCTGTTCAGTCGAGAAAGTTTCTAGTGACCTCTGAGCTAGCTGGCATACCTAATTAAGTCTAACATATTCAGTAGAGACCTAGATGACCTCAGTCCTATGTCTAAACTACTGTTTATGTTATTCCAACGCGCAGAGCCTATTGGGAATATAGGAACTACACTACATGGCGTCCAACGTTTGGTAAGGCGATAATCTAACGCTAGATACTAGAGTAACCTAGTCATGCTTTTCACACAGACCCCTTTTTCCCGTAAAAACTCCAATAGACGTCTGGAGTGGATAAAAGGTTAATATCGGCCAGAACTTAGTAGGATGAGAATCCTATGTATTCGTTTTTGGTTTAGTCAACGTTGAAGGATACAGTGTTCCAAAATATTGTGCACCTAATCTTTGTTTCCTCACAACATACTCCGCAAACTTTCTGTCAGTAAAAATGCCAGATAGTGAGGAAGAAAGGGAGAGAGCGAAATTAGCAGCTCAGCTCTTAGCAGAAGACACAAGTCTCCAAAATGATGAACAGAATGCTATAATCATCCTGGTCAATATAAGAAAAACAATAACTATAAAACTTATAAAAAATGGAGTATCATCAAGAGGTGGTACGGTCATATTTGTGGTAGAGGCCCATGAATATCGGCAGACAGAGGTATTCTATTCCTGGATACATTTTCCAGCAGCACATGCTGTGACACGCGAGTTCCACTACTACAAAATAGAGGAATCTCCAGAGGAATACGCCTCTTTCGAGGACGTTGAAATTCCACTAACATACCAAGAGCACCAGCTCTGGTTTAATGGCTCCCTAAAACATCAAAATCACATTACCAGGCTCGGTCCACTAGGTAGACCAGGAGCCACATGGCCGGTTCTAGCCGGCTATACACCACATCCCGACATTGAAAAAATGTCAGACCAAGAACTTTTAGTTCAGGTAAAACAACTAATTAAAATACATAGACAATTGGTCCAATATGTCATGAGGACTTCAACAGTCCAACCAGCAATTAGAATTTCACAGCACACCCCTCAACAGGGGAACACAAATAAAATTACACCACAGACTATACAATCAGTCATTGGTAAATTACCCGCAAAACGGAAACAAATTCCATTCTGGTTAGCTCAAAAAATCACTCAAATAGAGGCAGCATTTCCTGATACTACACCTAATGACAAACACAGAATTCTGACTATCTGTCTTCCAATGGGGATCGCACCACATGTGGAGGATTGGGACACTTGGGGCACAGTCTTTGCTTCGATATACACAAAAACACATGGTGTTCCGTCTATGGCGGTTATACCAGACGTACTAAGACAGATTCAAAATGAATACGGTCCAGAACCTGCTTTAACTCTAGGTATGAAATAACTGAAAGACTTTAAGCAGGTCTCGGCTATATTACTAGCCAACATAAAAGGAGAAGCAGCATCTGTGACGATCCGCCAAAAATTGAAAGAAACAGACATAGCAGAACAACCTTTTGAACTTGCCAGAATAATTGAAAAATCCTATGAAGAACTAGGTAGAGATAGTTTGGGTGGGAAACCACTAAAACCACAACTAACTGAAAATCCTGAAAAAACCTTTATCAAAAATAATCTCATTACTCCAAAAAAGAGGTGGGAGGGTAATAAACAAACCACTCCCAGAGAAAAACAGTTTCAGTCCAGAGGAAGGTCTCCTCAACGAAGAGATAGATCTCCAGAACGAGGAGGCAAGTCTCCCCAAAGGGAGCCCTCTGAAAAAAGATACAACCTTAGAAATAGGGACAATTTGAGAAAACCTGACATATATCAAGATATTGATACACGTCCCTCTCGATCTTTTCAGAATTCCTCACAGAAATCGGAAAGAAGAGGACAGTCAGAACACAAAGAAGAGCACGTCAAATCCAAAGACAAGGAACCTGCTCATCAAAGTAAAAAATTACAATTTCCAAAAAAGAAGGTAGCTAGTATTAAAATAAAACATGCCGAGGATTCTGAGGACACAACTGAAAAACAGAGAGTGGGCCCAGACAATGCTAGACAGCGCAGCAGAAGTGGCCATAGCTCTCAAGATCCTGATGAATCTTCTGGAGACAGTGGACACGAATGAATACATTCAAGTGGAAACTGCAGACACCAGAGTTAGCATACCCCATAAATTATATGAAATAACATTGCGTATAGAGGGGGACAAAACTAGGAAAATAAAAGGTCTCTTTTGGGATAACTTATCTAAAGGCTATGATATCCTGCTAGCTGAGAAAGACTGGCCACCAGAGTTTGTTAGGGAGTGCCCACATGGCGAAGAAATGAGTATGCCTGCCTTCTCAAATCACATTCCAATTCATAAAAAATACACATATGCAAGAAAATGGCCAGTGGCCAGCACCTGCATTATATAAAAATCATGTAGGATGGGATGAGGATTCTCCTCACCATAAAATTCAGTTAAAAAATCAACCTACTGCACAAAGGCAGTATCCTGTTAAGCAAGAAGCTAAAAAACAAGTCAGGGAGATCTTAGATCAACTTGAATATCAGGGGGTGATTGAAACATGTACCTCACAAATGAACAATCCTTTGTTTCCTGTCTCCAAACCAGACAATTCATATCGTCTAGTTTTGGACTACAGACACCTAAACACTTGTTGTAAAACCTTTGCAGTACAAAACTCACACAGTGCAGCACTAATGAATAACATCGTGCGCAAAAAATATAAAACCACATTAGATATTTCAAATGTTTTTTTCTGTCAAAACATTGCACCAGAAAGCAGGTATTTAACCGCTTTCTCCAGCATGGGGACCCAAAAGCAATTTTGTCGTCCCCCACAGGGATTCAAGAATAGCCCAGGATTATTTTCAGCCAGGGTAACAGAGTTACTACAAATGTATGATGATGAGGCATTATCTTATGTCGATGACATCTATCTTACAGACGATGACCTGGAGACACACTTGAAAAGAGTGAACACCATCATACTTGGGGTCGCATCTGAAGGGTACAAATTCAACGTTAAAAAGTCACGAATTGCCCACCTAACGGTCCTATTTTTAGGATATGAGTTATCAAGTGAAGGCAAAAGCCTAGCAGACAACTTCTTAGAGAAGTGTGCAGTACTGCAAACTCCAAAAACGCTGAAGAACTTACAATCAATTCTAGGTTTCCTGAACTTCGGAAGAACTTACATTTTAAATTATGCAGAGAAGGTTAAACCACTCTACGAATTAATAAAACCTGATTTCAAACCAATTAATTGGACTCAAAAACACACAGAAATTTTAAGATCATTACAGACAGACATGTTAACTAAAACAAAACTGCAAACACGCGCAAACGAACGCAATCTTGTAATCCAAGTCACCCCAGGAAGATGCGGATTCACATACCTGACCTCTAATGAGTGAGAAACGGTAACAATAGCTTACAAATCACACTTGTACATACAAGCTGAAATGAAATTCAGTTCTACTGAAAAAATTCTTACTGCAGGTCAAACTGCTGTAGCAAAAGAAAAATCCCTAGTACAAGGAAGAAGCATATCTGTTTTAACAGCAGTATCAGCCCTGGAAGCAGTAACAATACCACGCATTCCGAATGCTGTGGCATTAGATCCAAAATGGATACAATGGGAAAATTCGCTTGCTACAGAAGACGTGAAACATGCATTTGATCCGAAAATGAAAAAACTAGAAGATCTGGAATACGAACATGAATGTCCTCTGTCAATCGAAATTCTGCCTCTCGAACAGTACACCTGTGTAATCTACATGGACAGATTTGCACAACACTACGTTGTGGAAAAACAAATTTACAATGCAGCGTGCGCGATTGTTAAAGGTCGCTGGCGCTTGGGTAAATTTAGACCGATGGTCACTAAAACTGAAATCACTCAGAAATTGTACAGCTTAGCGAGCTAAAATAAGATCTTTAAAGATGGTGCTTGAAAATGCTGATCACTAATAGTGTGCGGTTCGCATTACTGCGTCCAGTCTTACAATAATTCAATGCAGACCTGGATTAAAAACGGTTACAAAGATGAGACAGGTACCACAATAAAGCATAAAAAGCTCTGGGAACAAGTAGTTCTTTTACAGAAAGAACTACGAAAGACTCACGTGATACATACGCAGAGTCTTCAACGTGATGGCGTTCACGTTGCAGGGAATTCATTGGCTAACAGAGCCACGGCGGCAGCTCTTCAATCGGCTTCCGTAGCTACAAAAATGCGTACAAAAAAAGAAATAGACGGTGAAACACTGCTGGCATTTAAAGCCTCATTGAAAGGCAATTATGCGGCGTTACCTCTAAATTATCCACTCGTAAATACATACATAATTGATGCGAACTCCGTTCCTTTTGCTCAAATCCCTGGAGTGGGGGATAGAGTAATTCCAAACACGAACCGGAGGGCTTACTTGATTCAGGAAGCACACATGGGAATGGGTCTGAGGCACCAAGAGATCTTGAAATCTCTAATAGTATTACAATCAAAATACTGGTGGCCGGGGATGAGCGTGCAAATTTATAACTTTGCAATGAACTGTCGGAACTGCAACAGAGATTGCAGTTGTGAACCGGACCAGACACCTGCCCGGACACCTCTACTAGACAGCATCAGGCTATCTATACGCAGACATCCAGACGGAAGAATGCGATCCCATAAATATTAAGACGAGATTCATTTAGATGTGGCCCCAGCGCTCAGCTGACGCCAGAACTGTTATAAAAGATTTGCGAGTCTTTATCGGCACATACGCAATTGGCATGCTACATTCTGACCAGGGTCCTGCGTTTAGCTCTCGGGCTTACAAGGAGGCCATGGCCAGCATGGGCATTGCATTGCGGTACTCTAGTCTATTCCATCCTGTGGGAAATGCGGTAGTGGAGAGAAAAAACCATGACATAAAGCTATCTCTAACGGCGAGGGTATTAGGTTCGGGTGACGGGTGGGTCAAATATTTAATAAGTGTCCAACGTAGTCTTAACAATCTGCCAAGAAATTCTCTAGGAGGTATCACTCCGTACAAACTTTTGTTTGGTACTAGAATGCTCATCCAGGATCTGGATTGTCAGACTTCAGTGGTGAAACAAAAAACCTTTGATATCTAAGATCGTTTGGCTGTTTTACAGGACTTAAATGAAACAAGAAAAAGTCTAAGTAACGAAAAACTAAAGCCGACGACCACTGAAGAAAAACCACCTGTCCCAGCAAGACCTGTCTGGATTCCAAAGATTGGGGATCTGGTCAGAGAAAAGATAGCGGTGAAGAAGGAATTTGGGCCTGCTTACAGAAAAGCAGTACCTATCTTAGCTGTCAGCAGAACAAGATCAGTAGTACTACCGCCTTTTGCTGGTAAAAAGGAGAACCGAGTTGTATCAATCGACCTGGTAAAACCACAACGATGTGGCCAATAATAAGTAGTAGGGTCAGTGGACTCCCAAGAAGTAGCAGAAGACCAAACCTTGCTACAATCCAAGAGGTTCAAACTGAAAGACTAATCACTTTTGATAAACCTGCAGTGAATAAAAAAGGACTATGTAACAAAGCCATGGAACTTGTGCCTCTTGAAACCCAAATTGCAACAGTTCGTCAAGAAACACCTGTCTACAACGATGTAGCCTCTGACTATACTAATGTGACTAAAGAAGATCCAAAGACTAAAGGAAATCCGGAAGCAATTCCACCAATTGACAGAATTGCATCTGGCTACTTCATCAATTTCGATGACTTTTCTGATGATCCAAGTGAACATGAAGAAACGCCAGCAACAAAAACTATCAAAGAAAAAATTACAGAACTCTTTCATCAACTTGGAGAAACATATCTGATTTCACCCTGGATTGAACTGTGGATTGTCTTAGGTGTACTTTTCCTCCTTCTGTGGCTCATCTTGGTTTTAAGTTTGGGTAGATTTATTGATGGAAAATATAGTACAATGGACACACAGATCTTCTCACATCGAAAAAAGAGAACTATCATCAGTGAACATCACAGCCATTCCTATACCTGGTGGTGTAGCATGGGACAATACTGATTATGAAATCTATGGCCCGGTTGAGCTCTTGAAATATCCACACCAGTTCAAGATTTCTTTAAGTGACTTTGTATCACCCAGTACTTTCTCTGATGATTGGGACTTTGAAAATATTAATAATATGATGTCAGATTTAGAAATGTCAGCAAAATTTACAGAACATGATTATTTTCAGGGTTCTTCGAATTATGAAGAAATGTATTGCTTCAATCACTTTGGGCATCATTATTTGCATAAATCTGCTAATCCTAGAAATGTTTTCAGTTATAATCAGTGGGAACATTGTCCAACTCCGCCAAAAGGCAGTTCAAAAACATTTTATGAGAAATTCCCATACTTCTCAGGGTTTAATATCACTGATCCAGAAACGTTTTATTTTAAAATTATGAATAAGACAGGAGTGAAAAACATGTTGACAAATACTAAATTGATTTATTCTGAAAAGTTTTATGAAAAAATGTCTACATTTGGTTTTGAATTTTGGAAAAACAACATTGAGACAAAAACTGTCTGGGGTACAAAAGAATGGCAGGTACATGGTTTAGAATCATTATTCAGAGCCTGCATGATCCCAGAACAAATCATGTTCCTGAATGACACCATTCAGCAAACAACCTGTCTTGGCCTAGCCAAGATAAAAGATTTAAACAAACCCGTCTATACCAAAGCCTATGCCTAATAGAAACACCACTACAGATGAGGGATTAGACGTGTCCTATATTTTACAACAAAATAGAACTATTCCTGATTGGAACAAATAGTTGATCTGGCCAAATGACACTAATAACTGTGAAGATAGATTCCTGAACAAAATACAGGGGTTCAAACAGAATAGGCCAGACCCAAGATATTCCCAGAGACAACATCCAGGGATTATAACAACATACAGTGTAGGAAAACGTTGCCTAGAATGGCTACAGAAATCCACACTACCCAAAATTAAGCAACACTTGACTTTACTTAAAGAAGGTGCTGACTTGCGAGATTTCCTAATGGGACCTCGCAAACAGCGTCAAAAATGTTTCATATATGCCGGTATATACGCAGCTTACAATGAAGCTTGGAAAATAACACAAACTGAAACTGCAGAAAAAATACGAGATATTGATCATATTCATTTGGAAAAATCACTTTCTGTAGTGGACAATGGGTTAACGACTCTGTCCTCCAGAATTTATTCACTGGACAGCATTGTATCATCTGCTATTGATATAATAGAACAGGATATGCTAATGTTACAACATGGCCGGTCCCAATTACGTTCTATTGTACAGTTAGGCTGGACATTACAAAACCTGCGTTCAGGCAATGTGCCATAGTGTCTAATCAACACAACGTCATTATTTTCTATCTTTAACCTTACTGATAGACAAATCTCTTTGGCACAAAGAGGGGCAGACTATACGGTGCTGAGCATTGAAAAACTAGAAAAATTACCATTGACAATGTCAGAACAACCGGTCATTGAATGGATAATACATGGCACCATTACAATCCCGATAACAACTTTTCAGTTTCAATACTGCCAAAAGTATATACCAGCAGGCCTGTATGAAAGGTTGGGTAAAGGATACATCAAGTCAACCTGGAATTTGACCGAGGTGCTAATCTTCGGCCAAGACCAGCACATCTGGTCCAGCGACTGGTGGCCCCCATCCCTTGGAGCATGTCCACTGCCAACGTAATCCGCTCGGAACCTGGGCGTGATGATCGTCACCTCGCCTGCTATGTATCAGCAGGTAAACAGAACAATCTCTACCTGTTGGGGTGTTATCAGGATCCTGAGGAAAATCACCCATTATCTCTCCCTGAAAGCCCGTAAACAGACTGTGGTTGCCCTAGTCGTATTGCGGCTAGACTACTGCAATGCGCTCTATTCGGGCATAAACAAAGGCCTGATACAGCGCCTGCAGACTGTCCAAAATGCGGCAGCGAGATTTGTTCTTGATGTCCCCAGTCTCTCCTCTGCTACATCAGCCAGGAAGAACCTGCATGGGCTTCCGATTCAGGCCAATATCTCTTTTAAGATTCTGTGCCTCGTCCATGGGGCCATGTTTGGAGAAAGCTCTGATGGTATAAGATTTTTGCTGGTTCCGTACATCCCCTGCAGAAACCTTTGCTCCTCTAGCAAGAATCTCTTGGCTGTTCCCCGGGTTCGTAGAGTCAGGTGGGGAGGAAGGGCCTTTTCCTCCTTGGCCCCAAAGCTGTGGAACACCCTCCCCATGAAACTAAAAGCTCAATCCTCTATCGTGCTTTTTAGGAAAGCACTAAAATCGTGGCTCTTCTCAGAGGCTTATCTGTAATCTGGCACTCGACTCCAATATTATGTTATACTTCTGTTAGGCGCCTTGATGCCTCTTGAGCTAAGTTGCGCAATATAAGACTGCTTTCATTTATTCATTCATTCATTATACACATAGATGTTGGAGTGGGGGCAAGAAAGAGGTATTTCTTAGTGGAAACAACTGTAAAAATCACTAAGCGGTGCACTTCTGTGTCAAGGTATTAACTTGCATGGAGCCTGCGAAGGTTCATCAAATAACCTTTCATGTCACCAGCAAGGCACCCCTGATATACAGATAGAGCCTTTTTCGAGACAGCTTTCCAACAGCAGCTACGTTGTAATAAATGACCGCAGCTGTTGTGGCATGGTGCCAGAAAAAGCCTATCTCGTGAGTGTTACTTCCATGGTCACTTGTTGTATGCAAGTATTGTATCCAAACAGCAATCCAGACATGGAGGCGGCAATATGGCCTTCTTTGAATATCTCTTCTATTCGAATGGATTCTTTAAGCAGAATGAAGTCTATTCTTTTACAGACAACTGTGCCTTTTACCTCGTCTAGAGAAATGTATGATCTGCAAGTTGCAAAGACAGCAGCAGAGATACATACATTATTATCAACAAATTGCCCCGTACATTTCGTAGAAATGTTAAGTTAAATCTTAAACATGTCAGATACCAGTGGCATCGCAAATGTATTTAAGACATTTTTTTGGGGACTGCTAGCACCCTTCGAAGCAGTTCTTGGGATCTTCCCGAATTTTGTGCATTCTGTGTTCGGTGGCCTGCCTCTGATCTTGGAACTCGTAGCAGGAATCTTATTTTTGTTCCTTCTGCTCCGATATGGCAAGTCAAGTCACAGACCAAACCCAGGCAACAATGGAAGAAACGATCCTAGCAATACGATACCGAGAAGGGATTACTAAGGTCCTCGGATTGGCTCAGCTAAAAGATCTGAATACTACCTGGTTTCTTTCATTCAGACCAATCTGGCAAGATTGCATCTTACCTGTTCTACGATGTCTGCTATGCGGAGAAGAATGTGTGTTGGACGTCTGTCTTACACTACCATCAGCAGTACCTATGGATATCGATACTTTGCTTGGTTCGGTAACGGCTCATGCAACGTGTTGTCCCCAGCGGCTACCTATTCTGATGACGACATTCGTTGAGACCTCACCATTACGATTAGGTGGCGGTGAGGTACGAGATGAAAGTGACACACAGGTACAATCTTCCATGAACATTGCTGATCCAGACACCGATGATGGCAATGCTTCGCACATTTGCACTATTTCTACTTTTTCGGACCTGGTCCAACTTTCACCTACTGTTGTAGACAAATGTTTTACGAGCCTATCTGAGTTAATGTTCTCTGCTAACAATGACAATAACTTCTGAAATAGCAAGCACACAGCGTACCCTGAACTTTGAATTCGGCCTTCAAGTTTTGATAAACAGAACTTCTAAAACACATTAGAACTATTTTACTTCCTGAAAGCGAAAAAAACATTTTTTTCTCCAGTTCCCAAAATATTTACCTTTTTTTGGCACATGATACTCTGCTTAAAGTAGAACTATTCTTAGAGAACAGAACTTCTATTTTTAGGAACTCTAGAGACAATATTTTGACTTAGCCTCTAGCACATGTACAGTATTGTATAAATATGTGATGAAATGGTATCGACCTTCTCTTCTGTATTAAGAGCCATTTCATAAATGTAATTTTCGCAAATCATTCAGCCAACGTACCATAGATGAATTATCTGAATGTTACCTCTGCTTGAAAACGTACAGTATGATACTCATTTTTCGTGTACATACCATTTCAAATGCATTTTATGTATTTTGGGGTAGTTGGAAAACACATGCATTGTTATATGTATAGTATTGCTTAGTATTTAGTAATGATGGACATTATACGTGGAGTGGGTGTTGTAAACGTATCTAGGACCCTATTTAAATATTCCCGATTCATGCCCTTATGCGGTTATAACAAATCATATCCTTATAAAGGCATAAGAATCATATCCATATTTAGTCATAGCCAATGCAGTCCAAATACGGCATGGCTACTCCCATAGACTCCTAGAAACAACGCGTTCTTTAAACAAGCCAAGCCACCAGCAGCCCAGGAATTCCCCCTGCTTCTGTTTTGATTTGTCCTAGAACTCCTGAAGTCCTGAAACAACTGCAAGTTCTTAATGACGTCTTATGTCCAACTTTACGTCAAACTCGGTACCTTCCAGGTATAAATATACCAGCATCTGTCATAAGCAAACACACAGTGGTTTGGAGCAGATCGGCTATCTACTTGCCCAAAGCCCAGCTGATACAAGTGCCGAAGGAAGCCGACCATCACATTGACGCACTGAGAGAGACGCTGTCTTTTCTCCTGCCGAGAAATCCAGTTCCAGTGTTTCCAGTCACCCTCGCGGGTTGCTGGGAGATCAAGTCCTGAGAAAGAGATACAAGACCTCCTTCATTCTATAACCAAGGTATGGAGCTGATTAGTTCCTTAGAGAATTCTTGATTCAGATTCTTGGCAAAAATAACTTAACTTAAACTGCAGCTCACTTACTCCTTCCCACGTACTAGGCTTAGGTTAGGTACACCGGGGTAGGCGTATCTTAGAAGCACCAGTTGAGCACGTTTAGTCAATGATTTTAAGTATGTATATAGTCTATCCATTTTAAGTATCTTATGGCTCAGAAACCATATAAATGCTTTTACAGTATTATTTCATAATACTCCTTTTACTGTACGCACTTTACTTCATGATAAGTATTGCAATTGTGGCAATTCATTTCTCTTGCACGAGAAAGAAGACTGCTCAATAAATAACCAGTTTTATTGAAAACGCCCGACTCTATATTTCTCGGCACTCCTGGTGAAACTAAGCATGCACGATTGACTGAGTGAAATAGCTGTCTATTGTTTTCACACAACTCTGGAGATATACTCCTTATTCTAGGGGGAGCAAAGTTGTCATGTTTATGCGGTTGTCGGAATCTAATTCCTTCTTGTATATTCAGGAAAGTTAACTCCTTCCTGTTCAGTTGAGAAAGTTTCTAGTGACCTCTGAGCTAGCTGGCATACCTAATTAAGTCTAACATATTCAGTAGAGACCTAGATGACCTCAGTCCTACGTCTAAACTACCGTTTATGGGGGGCGTGGCTTGCGCGCCGCTGCAGTATGGCGGATCGCGCTTGAGCTCCGTGGCAAGTCTGGCCCGTTGAGCTGCTTTCTCCGTGTCCAGCTGCCCTTGCCGGCGGAAAAGACACCATTCTGCACCGGAACATGAGGAGCGCTGCCTGAAGGTGTTTTTGTGTGCGTTTGGCTCCCGGCTGCATGTATTCTGCTATTTGCCTCAGAGGCGCTCGTTTACCTCACGAGCGGACGCCATTTTCCCGCTCTTCGCGCTAATCTCTCTTCTCCTCAGAAGCGCCGCCTGAGCTACAAACTTGCAATTTTGTAGCGGATGTTTCCTTTTGTCTTCACAGTGATGCCTGCAATTGGTAACGTTTTTTCTCTTTTTTATGCTGTATCTTTGCTGTTTGGATGGGATTAAGCTCTCCATGCGTTATTTCTCTCAGGGCTGCTCTCTCAAGTGGGTATGAATCTTTTTCCCACAAGTTCATTATTGTGCTCCCCTGCGTTTTTGTAGCTGTGTTATTTTCTGCTACTTGTCTGCCTTGCATATAAGTCCGCCGCTGTTCATATTTTAGCGCCCATTGACTTTAGTGTGCTATATCTATATCTTTTATGGTATAGTCTGCGCACTCTTTCCTCTCTCTTTTTCCTCAAGTGGTTGTGCATTTTTTCTGGAGGCTGCTTCTTTATGGCTGCCAATATGGGGCGTTCTTCGACCAATAAAGACTCAAAGGACGTGGGCACGTCGTTAAAAAGGCTTAAGTCACTGTCTCCTACGCCTGACCCTCCTCAGTCAGAAGCTGCATCAACGCTGGACACAATTTTAGTGCGCCTCAATCAAGTTCATGATATTGCGCAGTCCACGAAAACAAACACAGATTTATTACAAGTGGAGGTGGCTGCTATCAGGAATGACTTTAAGGCCCTCTCTCTTCGTGTATCTGAGTCTGAATCACGAATCAGTTCTGCAGAAGATAGTGTACAAAAACACTCCAGATCCCTCAACCACTTGGAGCGCTCCATGGCGGCATTGCGCAGAGACTTAACCGAGCAGGAGGATCGTAATCGTAGATCTAACCTACGCATTTTTGGTCTGCCGGAAGATTCAGAGAAGTCATCTTCATCTATGATAGAGTTCTTATCTCATTGGATTCCGGATACCTTACAAATTTCTTTCCATAGAGACTTTGAGATTGAAAGAGCACACCGTGTCCCTACGTTTCGATCTAAGGCAGCTACCCAGCCGAGAGCAATCATTTTTAAACCATTGCGGCATCAGCATACTGAACTGATTCTATCTCACATGCGGAAAGCTAAACAAGTCTTTTGGGACGGTCATAGGATATCCATTTCTCAGGACTTTGCCAGAGATACGGTTATCAGGAGAAAAGGTTTCCTCAATCTTCGAAAACGTCTCTCTGAAATGGGTATTCCCTTCTCGTTTTCTGGTCCATCGAAATTCCGCATCACTTATAAGGGGCGTTCTAGAATTTTCGATGAGCCGGCTGATCTAACTACCTTCTTGGACAACCAGTTGGAGATCGAGATGGAGATTCAAAAAGCGACCTCACAGGATCCTGGTGCCTCGGGCACTTGAACTGTCCCTTTCTTTTTCTCTGGATGTATTTCTCTGTAGTATTGATCTCCTCTTCTCTCCTGGTCAGCTTCTTGGCCGACCTTAACTCCCATGGATGTTCATGATATTTTTCTGTTTTTTCTTGTGTTCCCACTCATGTTTGTTCTATTCTTCTTTCTGGATTCCACAATTGTTCGTTCCTTTTATAGCTCTCTTTCTCTTGATACCTTTTAGTATCTCTTTACTGCTTTTCTTTTATCTTTTTCCACTCTTTCCTACTTATTGTTCTTTTTTTCTTTCTCTTTTAATCAACGTATTCTATATCTCTCATTTCTCTTCATTCATTCTTGTTCCAACTATTTTTCATGTCGGTTTATCCTTCTGACAATGTTCCTCCTAACGTTGCACATCTTTCATCCATACTGATATTGTTTTTCTCATTCTTCCTTATATTCACCCTACCTATATGTTCATCCTGTCTATCCTATGTTAACACTTACTTCCTATCCTTTCACTTTTTCTCTTCTTACTTCCTATCTGGCGTCCTTTTCTCAATTTCCTCCTGTTTATTTCTTCAACACTGTCATTCCTATTTTATTCCGAGTCTTTTCCATTCTCTTTTTTCATCCAAGTTCTCTTTCCTCTCTGTCTTTCTTTCTTTGGCGATTTAGCTTCATATTCTTCTCTATTAATGTCATAATTTGTTTTCACTTATGATGTTCTTGTTCTAATTATGCATTTTACCTGCCTTACATTTATCTAATGTTTAAATTTTTTGTATATATTTAGAGTAATTTTACTTATTCCACTTGCATTTTTACTCACATTTATCTCCTGCTAGGATGTTCTTATTTTATGATTGATGTACACTTCTCCTCTCTATTTGCTCTGCTTTTTACTATAATTGTTTTCTTCCTTTTATTCTCTCCCTTTTTTTTTTTTTTTTTTTTTTTTTTTTTTTTTATCTACAATACTCTTTTCTATTCTCTTACGCTCCTCTTTTTCTTATTTCTGTTAGTTGACTTCATAGTGTACTCACATGCAGGTATTCGTTATTCTTAACTATGTTTAACTTTTTATAATATGTATTATATTCACTTAATGTTATATGCTGGCTAGCTTTTTCGTACACAATTACACTGTTATTATTTTTTCTACTATTGTTGCTTAGTATAGATATTACTCTCGTTAGTATATTATTACTCCATTCTGCATTGATGTAATCTTTTCTTTATCAGTTCAGGAATTGCATTGCACTAATGTTTTCCGGGTTATTTCCTCCTCGCTTTTCTTACTATTAGTCGCTGTATTTTAGTATTGGGCTATTCTTTTTTACCCACTTATGCTCCAATACGGGTCCCTTACTTGCTGCTTCCACGTTCTCCCTTGCATGATATGGGTCTTTTTTAGACCTCCCCCCCTGCCTCTTCTCTCTCTCCTTTCTCTTCTATTTTCATCTCTTCTTTTTCTTTCTTTCTCCTGGTTCTCCCACATGGGTGCTCCCGCAAAATCTCTTTTGACTAATAGTTGGTCCCTTATATTTTTCATGTTCGTTCTTTTTCTGTTATCAGTGTTGTCTTCTTGTGATCCCTACTTTTCTACATGCCAGGTTTAAATGTGTTATCCCTTAATGTTAAAGGGTTGAATCACCCGGTGAAAAGGTCTAAAATCTTGGATTACTGTAAGTCCCTCTCTGCAGATTTAGTTCTTTTTCAAGAATCCAAGATAACTAGCAGAGAAGCGCTGTTTTTAAAGAAGCAATGGGTGTCGGATGTTTCATGTTCCGATGCCTCTGGCAAACGGAATGGAGTAGTTACGCTAATTTCAAGGAATTCTGGTCTATCAATTCTCTCTTCCCAGCATGATTCTGAGGGTCGTTGGCTCTTATCTAAAGTGTCGGATGGACAGCATGATTTGTATGTCATGAATATTTACGCTCCGAATGTTGATGATCCAACGTTTTGGAAATCCATTACTAATATTTTACATAATACCCCACATGCTGGCAATCTCATCGTTGGTGGCGATTTTAATTTACCAATGGACCCTCTTTTAGACAGGAATTCTGCATTTCAGTTTCGTCCCCCTAGAGCACACAAACAGATGCTCAATATGTGTTCCATTTCTCATCTTCACGATATCTGGCGTCTTCATAATCCCACTGGGAGTGATTTCTCTTTCTTCTCCTCGCCACATTCCTCCTTTTCTCGTATTGATTATCTCCTGGTTCATTCTTCTCTTGTCGCATCTTCTTCTTCTCCGCTTATACACCCCATTGTCATATCTGATCATGCCGCGGTCACTTTTACACTATCTTCCTTTACTCCTAAACCACGTGGTCGTTCATGGAGATTAAATACTGAAGTGTTACATGACTCCTCTCAGGTGGCGGAATTCTCTACGGATATAGATACTTTTTTCCGTGAAAACGAGAACTCTGTTTCTTCCCCAATAACTCTTTGGGATTCTTTTAAATGTACTTTTCGAGGTCAAGTCATTAAATGTATGTCCAAACGTAATTCGGCTATTAAAAAAGAGCTTACTGACTTATCATCTGAAATCAAAACGCTAGAAGCTTCCTTTCGACACACCAAAGATCCGAATAGTCTACAACAAATAAAGCTCCTAAAATACAAATATAATACAATTGTTACTAAACGGGCTCATATTGGTGTCCAAGCTCAAAAGTCTAAGAAGTTACTTTTGAAGAATCGTGCTGGGAAACTTTTGGCTGCTACCCTAAAATTTCAAGATTTCTCTTTTAAGTCCTCACAAATTTCTTCTATTACAGATCACACTGGCTCTAAAAAGTTTCAAACGGAGGAGATTCTTGAAGTTTTTCGTGATTTTTATAACAAACTATATACCCCCTCTAACCAATCCTCTTTTGACAAATGTCAAGACTTTTTAAAATCGATTCCGATTCAGTCAGTTTCTGAGGATGATCGCTCCATCCTGAACGAACCTATTTCTTCCGAGGAAATTGTCGCGGCGATCAAGGCCACTCGTTCTGGGAAAGCTCCTGGCCCGGATGGATATCCAATATTATTTTATAAAACCTTTCTTCCGTTGCTTGTCCCTAGGTTACACTCTGTCTTTAATTCTTTTGTTCAGGATGGCTCTGTTTCTGGTACGGCTGCTGAAGCCACCATAGTTGTGATTCCGAAAGAAGGGAAGGACCATTCGGATCCTAAAAACTTCCGGCCTATTTCGCTCCTAAACATGGAAGCAAAGATTTTTGCTAAAATCCTGGCTAAGCGTTTAGAATCGTTTATTCCCCTCCTTGTACATCCCTCCCAAACTGGCTTTGTTAAGGGCCGTCTGGCAAGGGACAATATCCGCACTTTCTGTCATATTATCGGCGCTGCCAAACGGTCCCAACTTCCGGCCGCCGCCTTGGCCCTTGATGCAGAAAAGGCCTTCGATAAGGTTTCTTGGCCATTCCTTCGAGCTGTCCTCTGTGCTCATAACCTTGGAGATTCTTTCATTAATATGGTAATGTCTTTATATTCCCAACCTAAGGCTAACATTAGAGTCAATGGCGCTACGTCTTCATTTTTTAATCTTTGTCAGGGCACAAGACAGGGGTGTCCCCTATCCCCACTCTTATTTTTACTATCTATTGATCCTCTTCTTCGGTTGATTGATTTACATCCTAATATTAAGGGTTTCTCTTTTGGTTCTCACTGTCTCAAGACTGCCGCATACGCTGACGATGTTCTCATTTTTTCAGATGATATCGCCTTGGCCATCCCTGCTATTTCTGACACCATTTCCTTGTTCTCAACAGTATCGGGATATACTCTAAACAAAGATAAGACGGAGATGTTCCCTTTAAATGCCTATTGCTTTCCTGCTCATATGGGTTTGGCTGGTTTTAAATGGCAGTCTTCACATCTCAAATATCTGGGAATTTATTTCTGTTCTACTCTGCATGCCACCGTTGCTTATAATGAATCTCAGACTATTACCAAAGTACGTCGTCTTCTGGATACATGGTCTCCAAAACATATTTCTTGGTGGGGTCGTTTACAAACCCTTAAAATGATGATCACGCCGGTTATCAATTTCGTCTCATCCATGTTGCCGCTTAAATTGTCTGATTCCTTTTTTCGAGAAATTGATGCTCTTACTTCTAAGTTTTTATGGAATGGTAAACGGGCTCGTTTAGCATATAAATATTTACGTCGACCTTGTGATATGGGTGGATGTAACTTTCCGGACTGGGAGAGATACCAGATTGCTTTCTTGGCCTCTCAAGGTGCTTTTTGGTTCTCTCCTCCAACTCGTCATGTCCCCTCTTGGATACTCATAGAACAGGAATTAGCATCACCTTTACCACTTGCCTCTTTCTGTACTACGTCCACTTTGCATATTCTGTTTTCCCGCTCTATCATTATTGATACAATTACTGCAATTAAGAAAGTAGATAGAAAGATGGCAATTCCTTTACATAAAACTAGGTGGTCTTCTATCTGGAGAAATTCCAAAATCAAGATTACTATTTCGCCTGCCCTCATGTCCTACTGGGCTGCAAAGGGAATCTCTCTTGTCCAACATTTATATAGTGTTTCTGGTGATCCGTTACCTTTTTCTACCTTGGCACATGAACACTCTTTAACAAATCTTGACTTCTATACCTTTCTTAAAATCAAGGTTGCTGTTTCTAAAACTCGTCTTCATCCCTCCTCCTCCACCACTTCGCTTTTCCACATTTGGATCAAAGCTGGCCATGTTGCATCCAAAATTTATAAGTTTTTGTCTTCCACTTCGCTTCCTGATCAGACGGTTGCACAACAAAAATGGTCGCGCCATTTTGATCACAACATCACAGATCATATCTCATCCGAAGCTTGGCAATCCATTGGTAAATTGGCCCTCCGTAATAAAATAGCTCCTTCCCTAATGCAATCTAAATTTTTCTCGATCAATCTCCTTCATTGGACGCCTGCGCGTCTTCATTCGCTCAACCTTAAAGACGACGACCTTTGTTGGAGCTGCGGCTTGGTGTGTGGTGATTTTCCACATATGTTTTATCATTGCTCCTTACTTAAATCTTTCTGGGACCTTATTCAGCAACATTTATCCCTTATTTTTAATATTGATCTCCAACTTTCCTTTCCTATAGTCTTACTAGGCCCCTTGGCTGCTCCTACTCCTCTTCCTTTAGACCCGATAGACCTACAACTGTTAGATCTTCTCTTAACTGTAGCAGTTAAAATCATTCTTATGGAATGGAAATCCTTTTCGTCTGTCTCTTACCATACGTGGTGGGCTTGGGTTTCCTTCTTACGCAGTGCCCACACCTCAGTTGATCTAGCACACCTATCGCCTTCCATCTCTAAAGGGGTTTGGAAACCCTTGGATGACTTTATGGAACTCTCCTCGAAAGGGTTAGTACCTCAATTCCCTGTTGATTCGTCTGTCTAATTGTTGTTTGTTTCTTTCTGGTACAGTGGGTCGCTCATGTGGGAATCCTTCTTTTTTCTCTTCCTTCAGCTTTCCTGTCCTCTCTTCCCTTTCTTTCTTTATGCTTGGTCTTTCTCCTGTCTTTCCTTTTTTCTTTCTTTTCTTCTACTTCCTCCCTTGTCCCCATCCTCAATTTAGAGAGTGATGCGTTTTGCTTTTGATCACTGACAGCCTATATTGGTTCATATTCTCAAATTTGCATTGATTGTCTCTTTCAATTTAGTTACATCTATTTTACCTACTTCTTGAGTGATGTATATTATCCCTTTCTTTTTTACTTATGTCAGATTGTATCACCTCTTTTGTATTTGGTTTTTATTACTTGGATCATTATCTCTCTCAATAAAATCTTCTTGAAATCAAAAAAATAAACTACCGTTTATGTTATTCCAACGCGCAGAGCCTATTGGGAATATAGGAACTACACTACAGTATGGCGGTGGCGATCTACCCCCCATTACTCACCGCCAGCCTACCATTTCCCTCTCGCCATATTACGATGGCAGACGGAAAGACCGTCTGTCTGTTTTCCACCAGTCGACAAGTCGACCGGGCCGAAAAGGGTGTCTGCATTTTAATATGGATGGCGGTGTCTGCAAGACACCGCCATCCATATTAAAATGCAGGCGGAGATGTACCTTTCCATGGCGACATAGCCGCCATGGAAAGGCATGCAGTGTCTGCATTTACGGGCCTGTTGCGGGCCCCCGGAGTGTTGGAGGGGTGCACATGGGGGGTACCTATGGTACCCCCCTATATTGGCGTTGACAAGGTGGCAGGCACCGCGCTGTGCCTGCCACCTTGTGCCTGCCAATGCAGAAGGTGCACCCACAGCATTGTGGCGGGCGTTGCTTTGAGCACCGCCCGGCACAATTTTGTGGATGGGAATGCCACCGCCACCGTGGCGGTGGCATCCTAATTGCAGGTGCGGGACTGCCGCACCACTGGTGTCTGGTCCCAGCACCGCTAGGGTGGCGGGCGGATTAAAGTCCGCCCGCCATCCTAATAGACCCCTAAGTGTTGAAAATTAGCATTGTGAAATATGAAGTAATTTGAGTGGTGGATATGTTATTCAGTTATTTGGACAGAGAAGGGTAGTGGCAGGAGAGAAAGATGTTTGTATTAATATAATGCTTGCTTACCTCTGATGGGGTGTTCAAGAGCTTTTTCGGTGAGTAGCACGCTACTCTGGGACACATAAAGGATAAGTGGTGAATTAGTATAGTGGAATATGAAATTTGAGAAGTGAACATTATTGTCTGTTATTTTGATTGAAAAGGATAGTGGAGGGATAGGAATTGAATTGAATGTAATAGTCTTGTAAAGCGCAGACATAGCTCAAGGGCATCAAGGCGCTGGTGCGGAACACCGGAAAAATAGAGCTTAAGCAAAGATATCAGGAAAAAGCCAGGTTTTTAAGGCCTTGCGAAATAACAAAAGAGAGGCCTGACCGGAGACCTCTAACGGAAGAGAGTTCCACAATTTGGGCGTGGCCGTGGAGAAGGCTCTGCAACCCCATTTGACCTTCCGAAACCTAGGGACAACAAGAAGGTTTTTATGTAAAGATCGAAGGGGTCTACTGGAGGCATAATGCTGGACAAGCGACTTGATGTCTTCAGGGCCGGCATCATAAAAGGCTTCATGGGTCAGACACAGGCTCTTGAAAGTGATCCTGCAGTCCATCGGAAGCCAGTGCAGGCTCCTAAGCGAGGCCTTGGCTGAATTGTGTCTAGGAAGATTCAGCACCAGCCTTGCTGCTGCGTTGTGTGCCATTTGGTGCCTATGGATAAGGCTCATGTTAATGCCCATATAAAGGGCATTGCAATAGTCCAGTCTGGAGGTCACTAAGCCATAGTGGCCTGCTTACATGCATCAGGGGAAAGATAGTGGGAGATCTTCCTGAGGATCCTAATAATACCAAAACAGGTGGAAACAGTCCTGTTTACCTGAAGATCTAAGGAGAGGGCAGTATCCACTATCACCCCCAAGTTTTTCCCATGGGAGGCCGGGCAAGGGCACTCCCCGAGCACGGACGGCCACCACTCACTGGACCAGATTTCCTGAACTTTCCCAAAAATCAGGACCTCGGTCCTCTCCCCATTCAACTTCAGGAAATTCTCCACCATCCATTGGGAAACAGCCTCCATACAGTTCTTGAAATTAAGGCCACAGTCCTTTACCGTATGTGTAATAGAGACCATTATTTGGGTGTTGTCCGCATATGACAATACCTCCAACCCAAATGTTCTCACCACACTTGCAAAGGGGGCCACAGTGCAAGGGGGAGAGTGAAGGATTTAGATTGTTCTTTTTTTTAGAGGTTATAGCAGTAGGAGGAGGCTTTTTGATGAGTAAAAAAGGGGTTGCGGAGGGGAAGAGTCGGAGGGAAGAGTTTAGAAAGATTTGTTTAGGGATAGGTATAGTAAAGAGGTGTCAGATGTTGCACGGATGGATAGAGTAAGGGAGAGTCTAGAAAGGGTTATTTTGGGGATCGTTGTGGTATGGGATAAATGAGAGAGTGTGTGTAGATGATATACTGATAGAAGTATAGGGTGAGAAATAGGGTAGTGCATTGGAAAGAGTAGTAGAAAGAAATTTGAGCTGAGTCAGAAAGTTGGGTTAGAAGATCTATTGAGAGAAGTATAGGGTGATCAATAGGGTAGTGCATTGGATATGCTGAATTACAAGAAAGTGATAAATATATAGATCCATAAGTACACTGAAAGTATATAGATGCATAAAGGAGGTAGGTATATGTAGATTAAAGCTATTGATCAAGGTGCAGTATGAGAAATAGGGTAGTGCATTGGATATGCTTTTCAGGAGGAAAGTAACAAACACACAGATCTAAGTACATGGAAGGTACATAGATGCACAATGGAAGAAGTACATGTAGACCAAAGTTGCACCAGATAGACTGCGGTTTTCAAGTGCTATTGTACTTTCATCAGGTGCTATACGGACTGAGGGTACGTGACAGCTGGGCTTCGAACGTCAGGGATAACTTTTCTTTCGATTAAGGTGCACAACCTATGAATGGTGCACCTTGACAATACTTACCTGTATCCAGAACAAAATTATTTTTGCCTCATTCCTGACAACCAAATTTAGTCTAATTCCTAGAGCAGCTGTATATTTATCTCTGGAGGATAGATATAAGATAAAGACCTCCAGTTGCTGTTGCATTTAAACTTTTCACTTGAGAGTGCGTAGCAGACCATTACTATCTGGCCTTGACCACACAACCACATACACCGCCAAGGATTTGTCACTCTATTCTTGCCCTGAAGAAGTCCCACCCGGGACGAAACGCGTCGGCTGTTGGTTTTCTTCTGTTGACAAATAATCGAATCAAACAAACAAGACCTTTGGACATCACTATTTGTGCCTTTACAATAAGCTTGTTGTTCTTGCACATTTGTAATTTATGGTGCACCTGTGCTTTTTTGATTAAATGTTAAAGTTCTGTTTAGGACTGTCATTGTGATGGCGGGTGTCTTATCGGTGTGCATATAATCCCCGGTTAACCATCTAAAAAAGAGGGGGACTAATTATAACATAGGTAATTTTGGATCAGGTGCATTTCTATGAAGGTTCCGCCATCTGCCATGTTTTAGTATAGGGTTAGAAGATATATTGAGAGAAGTATAGGGTGATCAATAGGGTAGTGCATTGGATATGCTGAATTACAAGAAAGTGATAAATATATAGATCCATAAGTACACTGAATGTATATAGATGCATAAAGGAGGTAGGTATATGTAGATTAAAGCTATTGATAGAGGTACAGGATGAGAAATAGGGTAGTGCATTGGATATGCTTTTCAGGAGGAAAGTAACAAACACACAGATCTAAGTACATGGAAGGTACATAGATGCACAATGGAAGAAGTACATGTAGACCAAAGATGCACCAGATACACTCCGGTTTTCAAGTGTTATTGTACTTTAATTTGTTTGTTTTTTTCATACTTATTCTACATGTTTATCAAAGCAATACACAAAGATAAGTACATATATCAGTAAATAAATGATTATATACAGATGGGATATACTGTAAATTTCTGTTTGCGTATGGTGCTTATGTGGGGAAGAGACAATTCTTGAGCAGTTTTCTGAAGATAAGGTGACTGTCCGTGGATCTTATGTTGGTGGGTAAAGAGTTCTATAGTTTGGCTGCTTGAACAGGGAAGGATGTGCCACCCATGGTTTTTTTCTTGTATATTGGGATTTTGAGGCAAGGTGCCATTTAAGAGCGGAGGTTCCTTTTTTGAATGTGCTCGGTGATTTTATTCCCGAAGAAGAGTGGTCCCATTCCATGTATTGCTTTGTGGGTGAAACAAAGCAGCATGAACATGGATCTTTTGGCAACCGGTAACCAATGCAGGGCTTTCAAGGCTGGTGAGATTTGGTCTCTTGGTTTGATATGCAAGAGTAGTCTGGCAGCCGAGTTCTGAATCAGTTGTAGCCTTTTCATGGTCGTTAAAGGTGATCCGTGGTAGAGGCTATTGCCGTAATTGAGTTTGGACAGAACAAGGAAGATGGTAGCTTGGACCTTGTGGTTGAAATTCCAATAGAGGGAAAATTTGTTGCAGCGTTTTTATAGTGACAAAGCTTGATCTTGCCAGTTTGTCCACTTGCGCATTCATAGATAGGTTGGAGTCCATGGTCATTCCGAGGTTTCTTACTTCCTTCGATACTTTAGGTGGTGATCCCAGTTCATCAGGCCGGGCGGCAAGCGGGTCATAATGTTTCCAATCGCCACACATGAGTATTTCCATTTTGGAAGCATTCAATTTGAGGTAGCTCCAAGTCATCCACTGATCCACGACTCTGAGACACCTGAAAACTGGGTAGTTTCCAATGTCTTTGGGGCATTCCAGTTCAAAGAGTATTTGTGTGTCATCTGCATAGTTATAGAACATGAGATGAAAATGATTGATCAGTACCGGTAATGACTTCATGTAGATGTTGAAAAGCAAGGGCGAGATGATAGAGCCTTGAGGGACCCCTGCTTTTGTTTAGTATGGTTTTAATGAGAAAGGTGGGGTATGGATAACATTAGTTCTGTTTCAAAGGTAGGACGCAATCCAGTCTAGAGCAGTCCCTTCTATGCCGGCTTCATAGAGTCTTTGTTTCAGAGTGTCAAAGGCAGCAGAGAGATCAAGAGGAGAAGCGCAGCAACCCTGTTGCGGTCTACTGTGTTCTTCAGGTCATCCCAGATGGCAAGGAGGGTAGATTCTGGACCTCTTCCGAATGGAAACCTGTTTGGAAGTCTGAAAGTATGTCATTCTCTTCAATGAATTGTGACATCTGGGCGAATGCTGCTCTATCAGTTTGCCCAGGAAAGGTCCATTTGTAATGGGTCTGTAGTTGTCGGGGTTCAGCGGGTCCAAGTTTGTTTTCTTCAGTAAAGGGCATAAGTATGGCTTTTTGAGTTCTTATGGAAATATTCCGGTAGTTAAGGAATCGTTGATGATTCTTCTTACTGGAGTGGCAGGAGAGGTTGTTAAAAGAATGGTCTTGAAAGGTTGTGGGGGACACGGGTCAGAAGGACTGCCGGCATGCTTGCTTGCTTTGACCAGGTCCATAAGTTCATCGTGTGAGATGTGTTGAAAGGAATGTAGAGGCTGGGTTAGAGTATTCTTGGATTATTGCTTTGTCAAAGGGTTAGTGCTGGTGCTTTGTCTCGGTTTTAAGTATGAGTCCAACGTGTCTGCTTTATCCGTGTAATGATTTTCCAGTTTGTCTGCGAAATCTTGAGTAACAGGATGAGTTCCTTCTAGGCAATTTGGTTAGCGAAATTCATTGAGTATTGTATAGAATTCTTTATTTGCACATTTAGCATTTTGAATTCTGTCTGAATAGTACCTTTTCTTAGCTTTTTTGATAGCTGACTTGTATAATCTGTTAATTTTCTATAGGTAAAGTTTTTCTTGTTTGGTGTTTCCACGGTCGATAGGTGGATGGATGTAAGGTAGTTTTAGATGAGTCGCTTAGTGTTGATTTATGTTGGAAATCAAGCAAGTGGGATGACCATGTGACTGGAGTTATAGTTTGAAAGGTAACTAGTTCTGTATTAGCATAAATTACATCTAGGATAGGTCCAGCGATGTGTACGGGTTTGTGCACAATCTAATGCAGGTTTAGTGTGTCTAAGCCAGTGATTATTGTTTTTGAGTGGGTAATATGGGTTTGTCAAACCAAATGTGGAGGTCACCCAGAAGGCATAGGTTGTGTCCGAACAACACCCTCAAATGTTGTAGGAGGAAGTACATTGAATGCAAAAACCATCACCCTTATATACTGTTTGTTGCAGTGTATTCACATGGGAAGGAAAACTGGAGGAAACAAGTTTAAGCACGGAAATAGCTATAGGCAAACAAGAGCAGATGGGTGACCAGGTGGTCAGGAGATGAGGCGAGTAAGGAATGTTTATGGCGGCAATAAGCAATCATTTGATAACATCTGAGACCAGGTGCACCGGCAGTTGCAGCCCCTCAGCAAGTACATCAGATTGACCATGTGAGAGAGGTCAGCTAAAGTTAAGGACACAGGCTGGATGAAAAGGCGAACAGCAGAGAGTAAAATCAATATTATAGAAACATAATGGAAGTGACAGTCAAAATGGCAGCAGCTAACATAGAATTTACATTTTTCCACATTGGTGTGCTGTGTTGTTTCGTGGTGTAACATTGTTGTGCAGTAGTCATGGGGAAGCAAAGTTGTGGGGTGTGGCACGTCGCTTATATTGTTTGCGTCTGTTTAGGGCGGAAGGTGTATGAGTCAGGGGTGGTCGTGAAGCATATGGGTCATGTAGCAAGGTCATAAATTGTCCAATGGCTGAGAGGCCTTTGGAAGAGAGTTGCTGTGTTGCTGTATCTGTGTTAGATGTGGTGGAAGAGAGAAAGCTTGACATTAGTGTTTGTCCCTTTGTGTGGTTTGAAAGGTGGGTTTATGTTTGTATTTTGTGATGGTAAGTATTATGAGGTGTTGCACTTGGAAAATCTTGTTGTGTTGTTGTGTGTAATATGTTTTGTTTTTGAGAAGTAGTGAAAACGGGTGCTGGTGTATTTTTTTTCATGCAATGGATTTGTTTGTATAGTATTGTTTGTGAGAGGAGGTTTTAAGGTAGAGTGGTGGTGATGTGTTTATGAAAAGAGTGTATGTTTTGTGTAGGAGGGAATGAAGTAGAGGTAAGAGTGTTTGTCTTAGACTGGTTTGTTGCAAGAGTTAAAATGTATGGTGCCATGCAGTGTATGTGTTGTGCGTTTGATTTTATTATGGCAGAAGGAATAGGAGGGTGTTTGGACAAATGATGGATGGCTGATTATATGTTTGTTATTGATAACAAGTGGTCTGTTATGAGTAATTAGAACAGGGAGTGTGTGTCTGGATGGGATGTAGTTAAGTATGGAGGGGAATGATGTTGTGATAGTGATGAGTGGATTGGTTTGTAGTATAGGATAGAGTTGTGTATTGTTTGTAGGTGATGGTGGAAATGTGTGGTAGCTGGGATAGAGAGGTGTATAGGTGTGGTTTTATAGTGGGTGCTGAGACATGGATGTGTGCGTAGTGTTGGTTTGTAGTAAGTGTGTGGTGTACATTTGGTGTGGTGAGTGTGCTGCTCGGTTTCTGGATGTGGATGGTGTGGGCTGGGTATTACTGAATTGGAAAATGGGCAGCATTTCTGGCCCTAGTCCCAAACAGCTCAAACAGGCAATTGCCCTTGTCCTCTCTGCGATTAGCTTAGATGCCCTAAGCCTTGGCCTTTTATAGCCCTAACAATCAGGAGACCCCTTCAGCCATTGGGAACCATAGTCCTAACACTATCCAATCACAACACAAGCCCTAAAATCTAGAACCAATAGGAGACCAGGACCTTAAAGCCAATCTTAGCCCTAGTCCAAGCACCCAATCAGTTAAAAAAAACTGATCTCTACGTCCAATAGAGGCCTTAGCCCTACCAGTAGTCACAACCCAAGTCTAAGCAACCAATTACACAGGACGCCCTAGTCCCTACTACCAATAGAAAGCCTAACCCTACTCTTAGTGCCACACTTAGTCCAGCAACCATTCACACCAGAAGCCCTAAACGCTTCTTCCAAAAAAAGGCCTAGCCCTAGCCCCAACCCTAGTCCCAACAACCAATCATACAGGAAGCCCTAGTCCCTACTTCCAATCGAAACTCTAGCCCTAGTCCCAACCCTACATTGATTGAGTCGCAGACCCAGAAACCAAGCAGAACCCTCAAATACCCAACCAATGATTACACTAACCCTAATCCAATAGAAACACCAGATACAACCACCAATCAGTGCACTCGTGTACCAACCAATAGCAGACTATATAAGGTTCCAGCGACCACAGACAAGGTTTGCTGGCCAGGGAGTTGGAAGATGCTCCTCTATTCAGAAATCTCCAAGGAGACAGACAGGCTCAATCCACACTTTGTATTTCTGCAGGTAAGGCCCTAACAAAATTTTACCCTCTAACAATACTGTTTGTATAAATCTTTACTCCCTCTCCTGGCCAGAAAACGAAGTGCACATTCCCTATTCAACACAGCTTAAACAGCAGATTACTGCTGTCTCAGAGTACCCTCTGTTCTCTCACTGATGTAGAAATATCCCTGTTTCTAGGGGTTAGGGTGGGTCTGGTTTCACTCACTTACTAACACAAAATGGGAGCTGGGGGTGGCCTGCTTAACATACAGGTCTTAGCACAGAGCCAGGGAGAAAAACGGAGGGGAAAACTGATAGTCACAGGGAATGAGAGGGAAAAAACTACAGAGTTAGGACTGCAAATCCCTCAATTCAACAGGTTAAATGGAGACAGTCACGGGCAAGGAAGAACCACAAGTTTAAACACAAAACAGGTGATAAAATATGCAATCACGGGCAGGTTAAAAGTACAATTTTGAACTGTAACAACCACAGGCAAAGACAGTTAAAGACATTTTTTATTTTTAAATGATGCAATCGTAGGTTGGGAAAATCTTTTTTTGAATTTTTAGGAAAGAGACAGCACTAGTCTGCCTCCCTACCACTTCCTGGACTCTGCTGCTTTATTGCAATCTGGGGCACAGGTAGACTGCAACTCACCAAAATGGCAGGGAATGTTTTGGGGCGCACCCAGCAAGGCCTCAAGGGGCCTGGGCAGGTATGAGTTGAGGGCTCAGGGTTGCCTGGGAGCTGACAAGGCAATCAGCAGGCCTAGGTTTGCTGGCCTGGGGTGTGGCTGGGGAGCTGCTCCTCTATTCAGAAATCTCCTAGGAGACAGACAGGTTCAATCCACACTTTGGACTTCTACAGGTAAGGGCCTAACAAACTTGTTCTCTAACAAGACTGTTTGTATAAAACATTATTCCCTCTCCTGGCCAAAAAAAACGAAGTGCACAGTCCCTATTAAACACAGCTTAAACAGCAGATTACTGCTTTCTCAAAGCACCCTCTGTTCTCTCTCTGATGTAGAAATATCCCTGTTGCTAGGGGGTGGGGGGGGGGGGGGGGGGGGGAGTGGGCTGCTTTCACTCACTTGCTAACACAAAATGGGAGCTGGGGTGGACTGCTTAAGATACAGGTCTTAGCACAGAGCAAGGGAGAGAAACGGAGTAAAAAACTGATAGTCACAGGGAATGGGAGGGAAAAAACTAAAGAGTTAGGACTACAAATCCCACAATTCAACAGGTTAAATGGAGGCATTTACAGACAAGGAAGAACGACAAGTTTAAACACAAAACAAGTGATAAAATATGTAATCACAGGTAGGTTGCTGGCCTGGGAATGGGGCTCGGGAGCTGCTCCTCTATTCAGAAATCTCCTAGGAGACAGAGAGGCTTCAATCCACACTTTAGAGTCCTGCAGGTAGGGGCCTAACAAACTTGTCCTCTAAGAATACTGTTTTTATAAAGCTTTATTCCCTCTCCTGGCCAAACAAAGAAGTGCACAGTCCCTATTAAACAGCTTAAACAGCAGATTGCTGCTGTCTCAGAGCACCCTCTGTTCTCTCTCTGATGTAGAAATATCCCTGTTGCTAGGAGGATTGAAGGGGGGGCTGGCTTCACTCACTTGCTAACACAAAATGGGTGTTATATAAGTAAAAGTAATACATTCTCTGTAGCCTGAAAATGTGTTGGTAACGTGATCCTTGTCATTTTCAAGATACTTGACATATTCAGACCTTAGTGTAAAGAGCGGGAGGAGGCAGAAATAGGTTTTAGACTTATTTATTCTTAAAGGTATAAATAGACCCACTGGTGCTAGAGTCCAGGCATCTCTTCAGTTCAGCTCCAACCGCTTCACTGAAGTAGAATCTGGATCACCAGAATACAAGAGAATTCCATATTACATAGCTAACAATCTAACATTGACGAAAGAACTACAAAACTAAATAGAGAACTACAATGGAGGTAAAAGACATATACCACATGTTCCTTTCTAAACAAAATAAAACAAACAAAATAAAGAAAACAAAATCAATCTAACACATAATCACAAAACTTCTTAGGCAATTTAACACTTCTTCTAGATAAAATAGGAGCATCTAGAACAGAGGAATTCAAAGAAATGTCGTTCCCTAGATCAGTATCCACAAAATCAGAGAGAGGTAAACAAGCACTGTCAGGAACAGGAACAGGGGATTTCTCAAGAATGTCACTGGAAAGAACAGATCCAGGAGCTGGAGGTTTCTCAGCATTGTCAGAGGAATGAACAGCATTGTCAGAGGAATGAACAGATACAGGAGCAGAGCAAGCATGGTTATTGTCATTGGAAAGAGCAATATCATCAAGCAAGGCACCATCTCCCATTTTAGAAAAGAAACGTTCTTGACCAGGTTTAAGAATTATCACAGAACTCTTGCTCCACCAACCCTTGTCCTTAAGCAAGACAGTGGAATTGGTGACATCCTCAACTTGGAAAGGTTCAGAGAACTTAGACGAACCCTTGGGGGTGAAAGATGGTTTGATAATTCTTACCCAATCGCCAATAGAAACATTTTTGTTTTTAGAATGATGAGACAAATCATGATAGGCCTTACCAGACTCACGAGCAGAACAAATATTGTTCCTAGCCTTAATGATTGAATCCTCCAAACTGATCTTGTTAGATTTAGCACAACCAATTAAAGGCATGAACCTGCATCTGGGTTCTCTGCCTCTCATTAAAAAGTAAGGAGAAATACCAGTGCAGGAATTGGGAGTCAAATGGTAACTCCAAATTTTCTCTTTTAGAAACTGCAAAACATCAAGATTGCTTTCTAAAGCGGCCTGAACGCCTTCCTTAAAAAATCTGTTAGCCCTCTCCACCTGACCATTTGAGCGAGGACTGTAAAGAGGAGCTCTAATAGCAGTAACCCCAAACGTATTCAAAAAAAACTTGCATCTTACTGGAAACAAATTGGACACCATTGTCCGACATCAAAGAAACGGGTGCCCCCTCAACCCTAAAAATGTTGTCCAGAAAACATACAACTTCATCAGTGGTAGGGTGTTCAACAAAAGAAAAATAAATCCATTTGGAGAAATCATCAATTAACACAATGAGAAATCTCATCTCTCTACCCAGACACTCAAAAGGTCCAGAAAAATCAATGGAAAGCCTTTGCCAAGGACCTGTGGGAGAACTACCTAAAGACAACGGTTCAGAAGCAACCTTCCAGTGTTTATCAGACTTGATGCAAACGGAACAGTTATCAATGAACCTTTCCACTGAAGAATCTAAACCAGGCCACCAGTAATGGCACTTTAACAACTTCTTGGTAGCAGACACACCAGGATGCCCAGAATGCGCTAACTGAATAATTCTATCCCTGAGACCAGCAGGGGGGATGAACAAATCTTGTCTCAGCAAAAAATCGTTTTGAATAGACAACTCCTCAGAGACCTGAGCAAAACTTCTCAGGGGTAACTCTAAATTCTTAACAGAAGGCCAACCATTAGCGACATAGGATTTAACTTTCTGCAAAACACTATCATTAGAAAAATGATGACTCCAATCTTTCTCCTCAACACCAAAACAACAGAATTCTAAAGCATCAACAGAAGCTACAACACATTCGTGTAGATCAAGAACTTCATCACTGGAGTCATCAACAGGAGGTAATCTGGATAAGCAATCTGCAGTAACGTTTTTTCCACCAGAAATGTGCTGAATGGTGAAATTGAACTCCTGTAACCTCGCAATTAATCTAACTAACCTTGAGGAAGCATTACCACTTCTCACGCCGTCCATCATGTAGACAAGCGGCTTGTGATCAGTTACCAAAGTAAAAGGCCTCCCCCACAAGAAGTTCTTAAACTTTTCAACGGCCCACACACAGGCAAGGGCCTCTTTCTCAATAGTGCTGTAGTGAGCTTCTGCACCCCTAATACCCCTGGAAATGAAAGAAATGACAAGTTCTTTGCCTTCAACAATCTGAGTGAACACCGCACCCAAACCAACAGTGCTGGCATCAACAGTCACAAAAGAATCACCCTCAGGATCAAAAGTGTTCAAACCGGGTGCCTTGGCAATGAGACTAACAACCTTCACAAAAGCAGAATCGTGAATATCTGTCCACAAAAATTTAGCACCTTTCTTAAGTAAAAGTCTAAGTGGCTCCACAACCAAGGCATACCCCTTAACAAACTTGGCATAATATTCCCTCAAACCAAGAAATGAGCGCAAAGTATCCTTGTCTTTGGGTTTACTGCAATTTTCTAAACTGGAAATGATGTCTTTCTTTGGAAAGATGCCTTCAGGGGTTATTTTGTGGCCCAAATAATTAATTTCACTGACCAAAAATTTGCATTTATCTTTACTCACTGTCATTCCCTTGTTGTTTAAGGTGCTTAAAACCTTTTCCAAGATTACATTATGATCAGAAATGGTCTTAGCAAAAATTAGTATATCATCCTGAAATGATTGTACACCTTTGAGACCATGAAACAGATTCTCAATCAATTTTTGAAAAACGCTGGCAGCTGACGCTAAGCCAAAAGGCATTCTAAGAAATCTATATAGGCCAAAAGGAGTGATAAAGGCTGTCAAATCCTTTGACTCCTCTACTAAAGTCACCTGATGATAGGCAGATTTAAGATCAATAATGGAGAAAAACTTAGCTCCATTAACAGCCGCCAACATTTCCTGTATCCTAGGCAAGGGATAAGTCTCAATAACAATATTTTTATTTAAAGAGCGAAGGTCAACACATAGCCTAATATCATTATTTTTTTTGGAAGAGCGATCACTATAGCAGAAACCCACTCAGAACTGTCCGTAGGTTCTATAATACCCTGGGCACACAGGTCGTCTAAATGTGCTTTGAGTTTGTCTCTCACTCCCAGAGGTACCATGCGAACTTTATGTTGGACAGGCAAAGCATCTTTTTTGAGTTTGATCTTGTGAGAAAATCCTTTAACCTGTCCAACAACATCCTCACACTTTTCCATGCTTATGAAGGATCGAAGACAGGGAATCATCCTCTAAAATAATATTACTGACAGGCATATCTCTTAATTGGATTAAGTGATCAGAACCTGGACATAAATTGATACCAAGCTTGCCAAGGTCAAACCAACCCACAATATTCTTCCCGTCAATAGCCACGTAAATTTTAGTAAAAATTTGGCGAGTTTCAAATTTAAGAAAATCCTGAAAGAAACCCAACATTTTAATTTTGAAATTACCAAACGCCTTAGGATTTATGTCGGAAATGTTAAGCTTGACACCACTCCAATTTTCCTTGAAAAATACGTCAGATAAAATGGTTACTGGCGAACCAGAATCAGCCATGGCTTCAAACTCAACCTTTCCAACAGAAACAGTACCCAAAGGAGCTTTGAAAGGGAGAATGACACTGTTAATATAATTCTCAAAAGTATCATCATAAATGGTGATAATCATATTGTGCATATCATTTTCAACATCCGAAACATAACTGACCGTAGTATTTACATTTCTCTTAACAGTTTTACAAAATGATGAAAAATGACCATTTTTACCACATTTGGTACATTTCCTTTTTAGTGCAGGACAATCAGAGAAATTGGCTAAATGTGATTTAGAACCACACCTAAAACAGCTTAAACCAGACTCCCTGTTAGTTTTGAAAAGATTTTTGCTACGAGTTTGAACTGAGCAAATAGAAGAGACACTTGCACTTTTAACAGACTCAGCTTCAATAATTTTTGAAGATTCTATAGATCTTTCGATGCCTTTGGCTAGATCAATCACCTCTCCTAGCGTAGGATTGCGGCACGCCAAAAGTCTTTCTTGTACTTTCTTTGAGAAGCAATTAAAAACAAATTGGTCTCTGATAGAGAAATCAACAAGTGCTCCAAATTGACAATTGGCAGCTAATACCCTCAAAGCCGCCACGTAATCTTCCACTGACTCATCAGACAATTGTTTTCTTTTATGAAAAGCATGTCTCTCGATTAACACATTAGGTTCATCTTCGAACTGCTTTTCAAGTCTGGCAACAGCTTCTAAAAATACATTCCAAACATCTCCTTCACCTCCCGGTGCTGTGATAGGTTCGAGATTTTTAAAAATTTCAATTGCAGCTGTACCTAAGTAACTAAAAAGAATAGCTTTTTTCCTTTCAGGTGAGAACTTAGAACCATCAATTGCAACAATATAGTTCTCGAAGGACTCAAACCATTTTTTCCAAGATAACTTAGGTTTTCCAGGAATTTGCAGGAAAATAGAAGGTTGATTGCAAATCTGAGAAGAAGCCATGTCAAACAACAAAAGGAAGAAAGAAGAAAAAAAAATAAAAGAAGGTAAGATAAACTAGGTTTGATAGAAGTGTGCAAATCACTGAAATTAACAGAAACTTGCACTAGTAGAATAAGTGTGCAAATCACTGAAATTGACTGAAATTTGTATTTGTAAAATGAGTGTGCAAATCACTGAATAGGTAACTTGCACTTAAAATAACAGTGTGCAAATCACTGATGTAAAATAAAGGAAAAGCGCAATGCTTAAAATGGAAAATAGCTGAAGCACAGTAACGTAGAAAAAAAATGCATGAGTTTGAAAAGTAATTTAGAAAGTGAGCGAATCACTGTGTTCGCTGAGAAATTAGGTTGAAAGGCGCTTTAAATTCGTAAAGAATGGACGAGTCAAAGTTGATTGAAGAATGGAAACAAATACGTGTTTAAAGTACGAGCGTATGGACAGTTTCCATGACAACTTGAAAAAGGCGCTGTTAAAATGGCCGCACGTTGCGTCCAAGACGATGCGTTTCAATGAGCTCACACGTTCCAATACGTGAAGATGTGACTGCATGCAGCGTCACAGAGCTCAGAACGCACAGGGACGTGGAAGAGTCTTTAGCGCATGGAGCCAGCGCGAGCGGCAACCAACGGCAAAAGAAAAAGTAAGGCCGTTTTAAATCCAGATAAATAAATGGTTCGTAACAGTACCTTAAAGCGTGAGAAAATAACGGGAGTCTCACGCTGGATGCCTGAATCTTCAAGAGGAGGACAGTGGTAGCCGGTACAACCATGCAGAGGTCCGGATCAAAGGGCTTCTGGAAAGTAGAAGTCTTCTCTTCTTTAAAATGGCTACACAGTGGGTCAATAATTAATTAATTAACCTCGTCGCCATTGTAAAGAGCGGGAGGAGGCAGAAATAGGTTTAAGACTTATTTATTCTTAAAGGTATAAATAGACCCACTGGTGCTAGAGTCCAGGCATCTCTTCAGTTCAGCTCCAACCGCTTCACTGAAGTAGAATCTGGATCACCAGAATACAACAAGAGAATTCCATATTACATAGCTAACAATCTAACATTGACGAAAGAACTACAAAACTAAATAGAGAACTACAATGGAGGTAAAAGACATATACCACACTTAGCTTACCATTTGTGGACATTATACCTTTTCTGCCTACATGGTAATACGCTCAAGCAGAAATCTACTTAATGAGGCTCGGGCGGCTCCTTGTATGTGTAAAAGGGATGCAGTGGGCCAAAGGAGGCGAGATTTCTATTGCCAGTTCTTCATCACTACGATAGCCTACTCTTTGCTGTATCCAAGACGTGAATGTAGGAAAGAACCCCAAGTGAACCAAGGCATAACATGTCTCCCATCTCAATTTCATTCATGGCCAGCCAATTTGCCACAGTGGTATTCATGGGCATGTCAGATACGATAGTGAACTCATCAGTCTACATCTATGGACACCATATGTCAGCTATCAAGTAAACAGTAAAACTGAGATCTTAACAAGCTAGACACGATGTCTTGATCTTTTATTACAGTGACATGCCTTTGTCTACAGCAGTGTCGGAAAGATTACATCCTTCCTACAAAATAGTTTTCAACAATCGCTTAACAAGAACCGTCGCAGTTCAAGAACTGGTTGAAGTTCAGCAGTTGCTGCCAACAAATATATTGCCTGTAAAGTAGTGATTGTGTTTCATTGCTCACTCAATTGAGATGACAATTTCTAGTTCCGGCTCTTTGGTTACTCCAGATAAGATCCTGCTGACTCGATGTGATGGCTTTGTTGCAGAGTCAGTCGCTGCAACTTTCTTGCAGGACAACAACATTTCTACAACAAGTAAACAAACAGCTATAAACGCAGCAGGGGTAAAGGAGATTGTTTGAATACTTTTAACTATCATGCTCTTGATGTTTTAAAAGATATACTATAAAGCTAAGGGTCTCATTGAACGTAAAGCATTTCATAGTTGCACTGTTTTTAACATTTTAACACAGTTATATTAATTCTCGTATATTAGCCATTGTTTACACTAAAAACGAACTCCGAAAACTCAGCAAATACGTATAATGGTTTAAAACTGTTTTGCAAGTGTTCTGTCTAATCAATAATAAAGACTTTGAGGTCAAAATGTACTTTACATGCCAAGCAAGTTGCATGTAATTTTGGAACACAAAAGACCAACATTGGGCTTTCCTGTTTTCAGTGTCTATGTTTGGTAAATTCAGATGGGATTTTTTCAGTGGATTGCAAGACCTTAAAAAACTGGTTTTCAGTGGTTCCCCATTTTCACACCATTAAAAACAACAGAAACAGTGTTTTTCTGGTGTTTATGGAACGTTTTGCTTTTATTATTGCTTGCTTTCTGCACTGATAGCGCATGACATATAGAAAGTGTACATACAGTGTATATGAGATCCAAAAACATTTTTACAAATCAAACTTTTTGTAGTACAAAATACAATGCTTCTTCAGTGAGTCTTTGGTCATGCACACTCGCTCTTTCCTTCCCATATAAACATTTATCCGCGAAAAGGCCCTCTCAACATTGATGGATGCACAGTTATTTCACAGGACAGAGCCTGTGCTCCAAACCATCATTCCAAGGCCGCAGCAGGCTGTGGCTGGATCATGGCTGAGTTCAGACCAGAGCACATGGGAAGGGGAAGAGTCATCCACGGCAGAGGCAAGGGAAGGCCCTCAGTGAGCACTATAAGGCTGCCCTACTCTTGCGACAGCTGTTGTGCATGTTTTACCAAATGTTTTTGTCCCGAATTCTTATTTCACCTCTCAATTACAGTAACATTATTACTGCTGGGGGCCCTAAACCCCAAAAGTTAACACCCAACTGTAGATTAGGGCCTCAATAGGGGTCTGCCTACAGCAGGCTTTTCTACTAACACTGCGATCATCCCCAACAGAGTAGCTACTTACTCAGCCAATCAGAAGGTACCTTGGGGCCTCTACAAGAGGTAGGAGAGCACTAGGGCAGCAAGATAGGAGTGACATATAGAATTTGTAAGAGCAATATCAGCATATGCCACTTAATGTTCAGTGGAAATTGGCATTTTCTGCTCACTTTGTGACTGCATCAACCTTGTAGAGCTGCTGCCAGACCAGTGAGATCGCAGCATAGTGTTGCCTGACTCTGAATGCCAGTCCCAGGCAGCTCAATGCACTAAACTAAACAAAACACCGATCAGCACTATATGCCTGATGGTGCTGACAGTAGCTACACCACACAAGGCCTGATCACTAGTCTGTCTGCTTTTCTGACACTTTCCAGCTGGAGACTGCTTCCCCAATGTAGGGCCTGAGGGCAAGCCTAGAGTCAAAGTACAGTGCAGAGCAACATTATATGATCTCTCCATGACTGGGTTGGTACGATCACAATCTAGTACCACCTGACTGCAGTCAGCATAAAAAAACCCTCTCCATGCACAGGCCCACAAGTGAGGCACCAGAGCTATCTTGTTCAAACATCTAGTCATCTGGCTTTTCTGTTGCTGGCCAGAGATGCTGTTTGTTCCAGGAATGGGCCCAGATGGAAGCTGGCCAAGGAAGAGGGTTAACAATGATCCAACCATACAAGAGACTATTGCACCATTGCACGTTGGACTCTGGACTACATTACATGGAACTAACAAGAGATGTATGGGGGGGAGGGTCGAGAATGGGAGAACGGGAAATGTGCGTTGAAGATGACATGATTGTATTGTTGAGTTACACTAAAATGCAAATAAAAATGTTTAAAAAAACAACAAAAAAACAATGATCTAACCATAGTTGCCAGGAACGTGAATGAGCTGAAAATGGAATATAAATTCAGCATTGTTCAGTGCAGGGCGCCCCAAAGAGATGCAGAGGCTGTGCCAACAGATATAGATGCAAGGTACAGCATTAACAGATATAAGCACTGTGCCAACAGATAAGTGTAGCAGCATATGAAAGGTGCATCACTAACACATAGAAAGGCTTGTTACGGCGCCTCGTTTGTTGATGCCAGATGATGGATTGGTTTGACATCGGTAGCAGCCATCACATGCTCTCAAGGAGCAGGTCAAGTACTACCAGCTCCGAAATACTCTGACCTCTCTGGGGTCTTGGCGGCAAATGCTGGAGGGTGGACAGCCTCACTCAGACCCTTTATTACTACGGCCTTTTGAGAACCACTTGATGGAGATTCTTAAATGCTATTGTGGGCCAGAAAGTGGCAAGTGCTCTTTCAAAAAACTAGCCTGCTGTGCCTATTACCAGCCCACCCACAGAGCCTTCCTTCTTCCCCTCTCCTATTTCTGCAGCTAGCTGAATATATTTGCCTTCAGTAATAATCAAGTGCAGTTAAAGGAAAAGTAAATGTGTTGGGGTGGGCGCTGTAGCATTTCTTCCTAAGTGATGCTGAGCAGAGAGGCTGTCAATTTAAAAATTGTTAAAAGGTACAGACCAACTTCTTTATTAAAGGAAGAGTGAAGGTTTGTGCTCCCCGCCTCCCAGCACCCCCAAAGGGATAGTATAGGAGGTAGAACTTTGAAACCAAACCGCAGGGCACAAGTCCTAAAAACGGAAGTGGGGGTCTAACCAGGTTAGGCAGTATCCAAGTGAAATCATGACGCTTGCCATAACAGCTCATGATGTCATGACGTGTGACATTGCAAGTGACATAACAGGAAGTGACCTCACGAGATGTAACATCACAAGAAGTGACACCAGATATTAAGACCGCATACATGTTTATCTGGTATATAACGAGTACATTTCAGCACATTATGAGATTTAACAAATGAGATTTGGCATCAGGGTTGTTCTAAAACATTGGCGCAACGCAGATGCAAAATCTGGGCCTCAACTAATATATATTTTTTTTTTGGACACTATCACAAAGAAATTGGCAACAAAGAGAAGCATGGCAGTAGATCTCTTCTGCGTAATTGGTTACAAAGTCTGCATTTTAAAATATTTTATGGATTAAGGCATCTGCTCCAAAGGTGCCGAGGACATCTCAGGGAATAGTAATAATGGTGAGTTAACTCTGGAGGTGAACGCATTTGTTGGAGAGATCTTTGTTTTGTGAAGTCCCAAATTTGAATTGAAGTAGCTTAAGGTTAATGTGTCTCCTGCAAAGAACATCACATAACATGCAGGTGACAAATTTTTATTTTATGTAGATAATGAAGTGGGTTACTGCTTTTAACAAAGTCATCCTTTTGTTACCTGCAGTTTGTAAATTGTAACCCCATCCCTGCTGATGATATCCTTCTCCTGTGCTGGGCCATAATAAAAACGGGTGTGGTCATGACGAGCTCAGCTCGTCATGAGCACACGAGAGGTATACCTAATGACGAGCTGAGCTCGTCATGAGCATCGAAGGGGTTAAAATAGCACAGTGAGCTTTGAAGGACATGTGACTCCTACACCTTCTAACCCTATCTCGTGTAACTCATCTTGTACATTGATTTAAACATGTACATGATTTATTGTCAATGTATAATGTGTATATTACGTAAAGAGGAATGACACCCTGCATTGGGTTGCCCAGGGGTATTAAAGAAATAAAACAGTGCTATTGACATTGTTATTTGTGTAAATACTGGGAAAGACCAACACACCTGACATTCTTACAGTGCATGCATCTCTTATACACGAGAACTGAACAAAGGCAAAAACTGCCTCTCTTAAGTACCTGTGAAGAGATAACAAGCTGTGTGCCTTTGTTTTCCCTCCATGGCATTTACATTTTTTAAGTGAGAGGCTCCTGGCCGCCGCCAGGCAGGATATTCAGACAAAAAGAAGCTTGATGGCCCCTTAACTTGCCCATAAGGTTGTGTTCCTCTAATCTCGCTCTCTGTTGGTGTAAGAGGATTACTGATTTCAGTAACTAGCCGAGTGATTATTTGAACCTAACCCATTGTGCTGCATTCGGTCCCTTTCAGAACACCAACACAGAGGTCAGCAGCGATTCCACATTAACAATAATAATTTGAGCCCTAACCTATGAGATTAAATGTTGCACCAACAAAAAAATGAGTAGTGAATAGGATTGTTGCATCAATAAAAAAATAGAGTTTTTTAATTTGTGGGGTTCAATCAAGAACCTTTGATTCTCAATTGTTAACATTGAGGACTTTGCTCCAAGCAAAGAATGGACCCCCCTGAAGGGCCAAGTGTGTCTCTCATAACAAAAACTGAGGGGAGGTGGAGAGCAAAGTTCCCTCTAATTATTTTCCTCTGTGTGTGGCAGTGTAGGGTCTCTGTGCGCTGCAGCCATGGCTATGTGTGCCAGGAACCAGACCACGTGTGTGCAGTAAAAAAAAAAAGATAATAACGGGGGGAGGTAGAGTATAGAGATAGGATTCTCACTCCACGGGCACTGGTAATTAAACAAGAAGAATCCTACTCAGAGTGCACACCTCAGGGATGGGGGACACTCAGTGTTGTGAAAAATACCCCTCACACACCAACAGGCCCCTTGGTGTCATGCTTCATCATTGGGGTCTTCGCATCCCGCTTGAGGGATGCGGTGTGCTACGACCAGCGACTACGCGGGAGCACTGTAGAGGTTGACTATGTGTGGTGTGTGTTCAGTGCAAGTGCTGGGGTATTGGAAAATGTGAGTGAAGGGTGTGGGGAGGATTAAAAAGTACCTGGCTAGTGGGTTCTATGAAAAAACTTTATTCGAGACCCCTAGCTGGTGCTATTAAAAAGAAGTGCAAAGTGAGGTCAGTTGTCTTTATTATGGACACTACCTCTGGTGTGCGTCACAACACTGAGTGTCCCCCACGTGTGTGCAGTGCCATATATCACTCAATACCTTTGCTTAAAACCCTAGCAGCCCAGCTCTGTTAAGAAGAGACAATGTATTCCTCTGTCTGATGTGACATATCCTATACATTGATTTACACACTATGATTCAGTGTGTCTGTGTAATGTGTATGCGATGTAAAGTGCTTAACACCGTACACTGGTTTGAGTGGCGCTATTGAACAAAATAAATATGAAAGAGAGAGGGGTTATGGAGACTTGACGGGCACTGTTAAAGGTTGGTAATGAGAGTATCCGTGGCGGACGTGATCATTGGGGCGCCAACAAACATTGTCACACCAGGCGCCACCAGCACTAAAGCCAGCCCTGTTCAAATGGCACTAATAATTACAGTGACATTATTAAAACATCCCACATTGCAATTTAAAACCTTGGCAGCTATGTTGCTGGATTTAATTTCTTAATAGGGTTGAGCTGAGGGGTGATTGTGTGCATTTGTTAAGGTTTGCGTGTTAAATGATGGGTGCCTGGGCCAAACTTATTTCTGGGGCCCTCGATTAGAACAGCTTTAGATTTATGATCCAATTTCAGATTTTTCATGTCCTTTTTGGCCAGGTCATCGACACTGCAGAGGCACACTGGTTCAAATTCTAAATGTGCTACCATCTAATATTCAGGGATATTGGTATGCGTTTTCAAAATTGTAACACAGCCTGAAGGAAAAGGAGAGGAGACTAGTGAGAAATAGGATTTAGTGGCAGAAAAAGAGGGAGAGAGGAACAAAGTAGAAAAAAAGTCAGGGCGCAAAGACGAGAAATGGGGAAGGGTTAATGGAGAAATTGGTAAGAGAGGGACAGAAAGAGAAGGCAGACAGAGGCTTTGGAGAACTGGGAGGGAGAACGGAGAATGGAAAACAGGTAAGAGAGAAAGCAAAGAACCGGCAGTGAGAGGGAAATGGAGACAAGAATGGGATGAGGAGAAGGGGAAAGTGGGTAAATGTGGAGCGGGACTGATATGAGGAAGTAGAAAAAGAAGAGAGAGGGGGCGGCAAGAGCAGCTGGGGAGGGGAAGAAAAAAGGGCAAAAGATATGTCAGAGAAGACAGCGTGTGTGGTATGGCAATGCTTCAGAAGTAGCGTCTCTGCATAACGACGTTGAGGGGTTCTATAAGGAGCCTTTTTCACCCTCTTGTCATTTCTAAACACTTGCTCTATGGAACCGTGCTCACCTGAACAAACTAAGAATGGTGGAAGGCTGGTTAGGCCTTGCCAAGATTTTTAATCTTGCTAAGATGCAGGTCTGAGCAGATGGCAGCTGCAAGTGTGTAAACGACTGATCCATCTGTCGGGAGAATTCTCTTCACTAACACTTGCTTCCCTTCTCTTTTTGAAACTCAGGGGCAGTAACATTGTTGTGGTGTCACCAGGGCTTTACGTGGAAGCTTTTTCAATATTATATGAAAGCCATAGGTTGCTGCTTATTTATCTCATGCAACTAACAGCCACTGACAAAGCCAATAGTCCGACTTATTGTAGGTATGATGTTACTTGTTATATCTGGATGCAATGACAGAAACAGGAAAATACAAGTTGGGGTCACACTATGCCAAGCACAGAAAGTTTAAAAAGTCAAACAATCACCCCGCAGCCCAGCTCTATTAACCCTTTCCTTGCTGCCGTCGGCCAACGGCCATCGCGAGCACTACCTTGGTAGCACTGCGCATGTCCGTTGGCCGACGCAGCCCCGCCCACATAATTAAACCCCCGCACTGCGGCGAAATTATCGCAGCGGTAAACGGGTTAAGAAGAGAAATACAGCAAATCTACAAACACGGCGTGTGTTTTACACGCCATATTTGTAAAGTTGCTGCATTTCTTTTCTTAATACAGCGCAGCTGCAGGGTGATTGTGTGCCTTACAAGATCACCCCCTTTGTAAGTGCATTTTGGTCAAAGTGAGAAAAAATAATTCTTTAACAGACGGCTGTAACTGAGGCACACAAAGAAATTGGTTGACCATATTAGGATCTGACATTTTTGTCTACAATAAATCCATGGAAGATAGAATGGTACCACCAGAACCACAGTCGATTTGGTAGCTATGATGAAGATGTGGTTCTTGATTGATTTACATTTGAGAAAATTATGGAACTTGCAATGTTAGAGAAGAGTGCCATCTAAACCAGTAATTGATTGTATTACTCTGTAGATGCGTTACAAGTAGCAATATTACAAAGGCAAATGATCTGAGTGTTGATGTAGATGATATAGTAGAGGTGCGAGGGGAATATTTATGATCTCTAACAGTATTACCAAAGATAAGAAAAATAATCTCAACTACAATCCTAGAGATTCTTGTTGCTTCAGGGCCATAGTCCCTGAAGCGGGCACCGCGCTCCGAATCAAAGTTAAAATAAGTAAATAAATGGAGCGCGGTGCCCGCTTCAGGGACACCGCTCTCCGAATCAAAGTAAAAATGCGTACACTTCCAGGGCTTGGGAGGCATACTGCGGGCGCATTACAGCGAGGGGAGGGGCTCACGCGCACCCGGGCCCTCTACAGTCTTTGGAGAGGTGTGATCCACTGCCCTAGTGCTGCACATTTCCCCACCTTGCTCCTGGTCAAGCGCATCCTGTATCATATTCTTATATGTCAGGAGATGATTGAGGATTATGACAGCGCACATACCCTTGATAAGATGTATTGATTAGCGTAGACATCATGACATTTTTTTTATTGCCGCTAAGCCCGAAGCTTCCGCACAAAGGCAGGAAGTGAATTGAGTGCTCTTAACAGCTGCTGCTTGGCGGTCCACCTTAAGGAAAGCCGCAGCGGCGCTGCTGATCTACTTTCTGGCACTACACATCTTCTGTGCCAAACTGTATCTGTACGAGGGGCGTGGCTTTGACGCCGGGAAGAATGGCGGCGTAATTCTGTCCTCATCCAGGCAGCTGAATCCTGTTGTTTATAGAAGGCTGCTATCCGATCCAATTTCCTGAACTAAGGGGAAAACCTCATCCCAGCACGACCAGAAAATTTGAGCCGATTTCGTGCTTGGAATCCTGAGGAAAAGACATCTTCGTTCCGACCGCTGATTAATGCGGGACGTGACGGAGCCTGACGCCGGCCATAACCACGCGGCTGCCCGGGACACTTGGTCCGCTCCACCGCAGGTCGAGACAGAGCCTAAACGGTGCCGAGAATGACCTCCAAAACTGCCATCCAGCTTTACGAAATGCAGCAGAGCCGTGAGTAAAGAGACTCTTTCTTAACCGTGTTTTTGTTGGCTAATAAGGAAAGGAGAAAAAGGCGCGAAGAAACAGTTGTCTATATGGCGGAATGATCGTGCTCCCGACTGCACCCGAGGCACCCAGCGCCCCTACTCCTATGATCCGCGCTGCCGATATGAAATTACTGAGGCCTTCTATACTTGTAAGCAAAGGCTTATACACACAATAACTGGGAATCTGTAGGTACTGTTTACAACGCGCGACAGTTAAGGACACGAGCCACACAACAAACAAAATGGCGGCAGCTGTTGCTTTGCGACTGGTTTTAACGATCAATAATACAGCCTCGCATTTTTATTACGGACATTAATACAAAGATGAGCATATGCACGCTAACGAATTCTTGAATTGTCTCTTCTCTACGCCAAAGCACCGAGCGCGCAGGGAAGATTAACAAGCCCATAAACAAGGCGCAGATCGTTACCCACAACTTCCAGCCAGGCTTCAATGCAACTTTGTGTGCTGCAGACCTTGAGGAAGCGTTCCTGAATAATTAGTGGCGCGCTTGATGAAAATTACTTTGGTCTAGGATTGACGCAGGATACATTTGGTCCAGCTATTCACAAGAGACTTAAAGTCATTAGTTAACCCCTGACATCTGCATTCAAAATGGGGGACAAAGAGAATGGGAAAACCTCCAAACGTCTGAAATCGGACCCGCCAGCGCCAATCTCTCCTTTTAAAGGGAAAAAAGAATTTGCTGAAGCAATGGAAACTATTTTAAACAGACTAGAGGAGGTAAGAGACCTGGCCAAATCCACAAAGGAAGAAGTAGTGGCGGTCAGACAAGATATCAGAGATATTAATTCACTGAATCTGATAATAGGATAAGCAAACTGGAGGATTCCGAGACTAAAACCTGTGAAGCCATCAAGAACCTCAACGTCGCCTCTGATCGTCTTTCAAAGAAAGTTGCGGAGTTGGAGGACAGAAATAGAAGAGGAAACCTAAGAATTTTTGGCATGCCAGAAAAATCAGAAGAATCCCATTGCTAGTGCATACCCTTCCTCGAACAATGGTTTACGCAGGCCACAAATCTAACCTTCGCACAGCCATTAGAGTTCGACAGGGCACATAGAGTTCCGGGTCGAATAACAAAAGATCAGAAAGGACCGAGAGCGATAGTCTGCAAACCGCTAAGGTTTCAACATACTGAACAGATACTCACCTTGTCCGCAAACATAACCACGTGTTATGGAAAGGTCACAAAATCTTTATCTCACAGGACTTCAGTAAAGAAACCATGGATACCAGAAAAGCTTTTCTTGCAATGAGGCCACAGTTAAAGTCACTTGGCTACCAATACGGCTTTGTCGGGCCGACCAAATTCAAAGTAACAATACAAGGTGTAACCCATGTGTTTTCTGATCCACAAAAACTACGACGCCTAATTTTCAGCCAAGGAGATGGCAAGATGGAAGTTTCCCCTTGGGACCTGTTGGGTGCAACTGCATCCGGTCTCAAATGAGCATTTGTCTTCGATCCCTGGGTTAACCCAATACTATTTCGACCCTGTTCTCTGTTGTCTCATAGTCCGATCAATGGAGTTCTAAACATGGTCCCCACTATCGGATGTCTCCGCTCTGCACTTGGTTCTATAGGTTTTGTTCTACATGCTTTGAGCCTATGGCTCTAACCTCTACTCAATGGCCCTAACTCATGCTGAGACCTCATAATTTCCAGAAACGAATGTTTAGTGCTACTGTTCTACTAGCATGTTCATGATTCACTCGCTTTGTTCAATGACTCAGTTGGGCACTTCGCCAGTTTTATTCCCATGCTTTGACTCTAGCATTACAGTCACTATAGAGACTATGGTAGAGACTACTGTAGAGATTACTGTTCTAGTAGTATTAAGTTACAGTACAGGCGTATATGTTGTACTTATGCTCTGAAATGCATGAGTCAGATTTCTGTACCAATTGGGCATCTCATTAATTGTTATTGTCATAACTCAATTTCACGGTTACAGCCACTTTTGAGGCTATTGTGTCTCTTTGCCTACGTGCATGTTACATTTTTGCTCGAAATTGTGTTTTGCAGCTCATACGTCTAATAGTTTTGAGTAAGCTGCTTGGAGGCGGCCTCGCGGTCGTTCCAGAGTCGCCATGTTCTTTTTCTACTATTGGGGTGGGAGGGGAGAGTTGTGGGAGAGGGAGGTGGGTGGAGGGAGGTTGGAAGGGGTGAAGGAGGGGATTGTTTTTGCATATTTTGGTCTGTTCTGTTTTAATTTTCCTGATTCACATCCTATATTGCAACCGAATGTCCTTCTTGAAACCAATTTTGCTCTTACCTACACTAACACTACGCCCTGCGTACTACTGCACCCAATACACCAAGGTCCTATTGTGACGACTCATAGAGCTACAGCTCCAAACAGTAAACCGGAATGTTATATACATGACACAGGATGGCTCCTACTGTAGACACTCCCATAGGGACGACTACCATAGACAACCTTAAAATACTCTCACTGAATGTGAAGGGATTGAACCTACCGATTAAACGACAAAAAATACTAGATTACCTCCGTAGGCAAAAGGGAGACATAGCCCTATTACAAGAAACAAAACTAGAGGCGAAACACTTCCATACCCTACTGTCACGAAGCCGAGCTCCCTGACTTAGATGAGCTCCCTGACTCGGACGGACGGGGTGTACTTGCTAACGTTTCTTCCTTTCCACCCCGTCCGCAGGATCCTTTGGACATTTCCTGGGTTTCCCCGGCTCTGCCTCCGGTACATTCATCTCTGTATCCAGCTTCTGTGTCGCTGGGGGCGTGTTCTCCAACAGTCGGCCAATCAGGTGACCGGACGTCATCTGACGCTGCCCAATCAGAAGAGCTGGGGGCGTTTAAGGAAGCCCCGTCTTGGATTGTCGGGGCGGAACCTTCGGAACGCCAACCGAAGCACGAGGAGGATGCCACGGAGGAAGACGGAGGAACTATTGTGGAACCGCTGCTGGGACCCCTGGAGCTGAGAGTCGACAAGCCAGGAGGCCAACGATACCACGAGCCGCCCCGCCACACTTCCAGGGGAGAAGTGTGGCTCCACAAGGTACAAGGGCGTTTTCAAGGGTTGTTTAAATCACGGGGTGGGACAGGGTAGCCTGAGGGTGGTCACTATCGTCGTACCTTGCCGGCCGACTACACTCAAAGACTGCTATAGTTGGTGGTAGCACCCCGGTGATCCCTCACTACCCTACCCTCCTCTCACCTGTTGTATATATCGACCCCAGCCCCTAACGTGGCTGCTTTTCTTTTCCTTTTCCCGAGTGCATCTCCGGACCTGCGGCCACCTCCAGCTGACTCAAGACTGGAACCGAAGATTTCGGAAGTTCCCCAACGGAGAGACTCCACGTCTATTATTTGTACCCTCCAGGATATTGTGCTCTTGAATCCTTTTGAACCTAACTCGGTGTTTTCAAACCGAAGAAAAATTGGTTAAAGATAGACTCCAACTCGTGGCGACTCTCATTCTCCCGACCCCGTTCCCCAGAAGGGGTGCCGTGACTCGGATCAACCAGTGAAGCACGCCATCCGATACAGAATGGAGAATCTCTTGACCCAAATGGAAGCAGACCGGACTGCGTTTTCCCAAGCCATCCAAACGCAGTCCGATAACATTCTAAAATTGGCGGAGGGACAAACACAACTAATGACTGTATTAGGACAGGGAAGGGCTACAGCTCCACCTCCGGGCACTGTTGTACCGTTACAGAAGTTTAGTCCAGGCGAAGACCCCCTTGCTTTCTTTTTGAACTTTGAAAGAGCGGCAAGAGCCAGTTCCTGGCCTAGCGATAGGTGGCCCTTCTATTTAGCGCCATTGCTAGTTGGTGAGGCCCAGGCAGCTTATCAGACAGTGAACCGGGATGGAACAACTGCGTATGCGGTCGTGAAACAGTATATCCTCGATAGGTTGGGGGTAGACGAGGAAACCCATCGACTGCGGTTTCGTCAAGAGAAAGGGTCACCCGGGGATTTACCCAAAACCTTGTTTTTCAAATTAAAGGAGTCTGCGGACTTATGGTTAAAGCCCCATGAAGGAAACATCGACGCCATTATGAACAAGGTATATCTTGAACAGTTCATCGAGGCACTTCCCTATAGTACCCAGAGGTGGCTTAAGCAACATGCAGGTTTAACGTTGGAGCATGCTATAGAAATGGCAACTTGTTATGCCCGGGCTCAGGGTAAGCCTTATATGAAGGAACCCGAAAAAAACGCTAAAGTTTTGCCACCTGTTAAAACTGATAAAAGATTCCAAAAACCCATCCCGATCCTCCAAAGGTGCGGTTCCAACGACCTGAACTTCCCAATTCAGGACCTCAATATAATGACTGTGGTGAATGGGGGCATATTGCTCGGTTTTGTCGGAAAAAAAAAGAAAGAGAAGACGAACCTATGGACGTGAGCTATGCCCCAAGGTCTATCCTGTATGCTCAAGAAACCGGAACCACTTTCTATGTACGTGTCTCTTTGAACTGTACTAGTATAAGAGCATTGTTAGATTCCGGTTGCAAACATTCAGTTATAAGAGAAGAGCTGGTAGACCGCAACTCTCTCATTCCGGGGAGACGGGTCAGTATCCGTTGTGTCCATGGGGACGTTAAGGAGTATCCTATAGCCAAAGTCACGCTTCACACGCCTTCAGGGAAAACATGGAAGTTGTTGTGGGAGTTATGGCTGGTTTACCTGAACCCATAATCATAGGGACAGATAACCCTTCATTCAGTACTTTGTTGTTGGATACCCTTCACCACTTGTCCCTTCCCCGTGATACCTTGTTAGCTGCAGAACCCTGGGCCAGGGACACCCATTTTAGGACTGCCCAATTGAACGATTCAAGTCTCACCAATGCATGGCAGGTTGCACGAAACGGACAGGATCCGACCACTAGAAGTTATCCCACTTTTGTTGAAAAGAATGGTCTGCTTCATAGACTCGCCAAGGCTGATGCTGAACCTCAACTGCTGGTCCCGAATGATTTTCGTGATCAGATATTGTTTTTTGGTCATGCTCATCTGTTAGCTGGCCACTCTGGGGTAGAAAAAACGAGTCAGTCCATATTGGGACACTTTTTCTGGCCAGGTATTTATGCCCAAGTACAAAATTATTGTCAGGAGGGCAGAATATGCCAGAAACGGAACCCCTACACACCCCCTCCTGCCCCTTTGGTACCCATGCCTATTATAGGGGTCCCATTTGATCATATAGGAATGGATTTAATCGGCCCTTTACCGAAATCCTCCCGAGGACATCAATACGCCCTGGTCTTGGTTGATTACACCACGCGATATCCCGAGGCTTTTCCTCTTAAAGCAGCCACTTCAGTAGCAATAGCCCAGAGGTTAGTTGAAGTGTTCTCTCGCATGGGTTTTCCAAAAGAGATCGTTACCGATCAGGGCACCCCTTTTGTTTCCCGTTTGATGCAACAGGTATGCAAACAGTTAAACATCAAACACATTAAGACATCTGTGTATCACCCGCAAACAGACGGTTTGGTTGAGCGATACAACGGCTCCCTTAAGCTAACCTTAAAAAAATTGTTGTCGGGTGATGGAAAAAACTGGGACCAGTTATTGCCCCTGGCCCTCTTTGTGCTCCGTAGCCAGAAACAGTCCAGTCTAGGGACCTCTCCATTTGAATTGTTGTTTGGGAGACCCCCTAGAACCCTTCTTGAGATCACGAAAGATAGTTGGGAGACTGAGGGAGCACAGGAAGCTGAGGCCCTGTTGGATTACACCAGACAGCTACAGAGCAGGCTACACAAACTTAGGACGCTTGCTCACGAACATTTAGCGGTAGCTCAAACCAAACAGAAAACCTTGTATGATCGTGGTACGAAGTGGAGGGTGTTGGATGTAGGTGATTGGGTTTTGATTCTATTACCCTCCTCTACACATAAAATGAGGAAGGTGTGAAAGGGCCCCTTCAAAATTTTGAAGAAAATAGGACGCACTACGTACCTGGTACAGTTAGGAAGAGGCAAAACCCAAATGTACCATATTAACATGCTAAAAAAATGGTTAGGTCCACCCCCCCAGACAGTCAACGTGGTCTCTCCTGTACTCGATACAGACCATACAGTCAGTGCTGCTCCTGTCAATCCTGAACTATCTGTCACCCAGCAACAAGAAGTTAGGAATCTGCTCTTGTCTCATTCAGTAGTCTTCTCGGATCAACCGGGCCGTACCCACTTGGCGGAACACAGTATACCTACCCTCCCCAATACAGTGGTAAAGTAGAAGCCCTACCGAATCCCAGAGGCAAGACGCTCAGCATTCCAGGCCGAGGTAGATAGTATGCTGAAGTCCGGGATCATAGTTCCTTCCCACAGCAACTGGTGCTCACCGGTGGTCTTGGTACCGAAGCCTGATGGTAGTATCCGCTTTTGCATCGACTTCAGGGCCGTTAACCGGGTGTCTAAACAAGACGCATACCCCTTGCCTAGGGTCGATGAATTACTGGAACGCCTTGGAGAGGCTCGGTATATCACCACCATAGATCTCACCAAGGGATATTGGCAGATACCCCTTGCTCCTAAAGACATGGAAAAGACGGCATTCTCAACCCCATCTGGTCATTACCACTTCACGGTACTTCCCTTTGGTTTGCATGGGGCGCCAGCAACGTTTCAGAGGGTCATGGATACACTACTGGCACCTCACTTACAATACGTGTCAGCCTACCTGGACGACATTGTAGTGTTTAGCAAAACCTGGGATGACCATTTAAAACACCTTGGAAACATACTGACCAGTCTAAGGGATGCCAATCTCCACATTAATGCGAAGAAGTCCCGATTTGCTTTCCAGCAGGTCAAGTATCTTGGGTACCTTTTGGGGGATGGACAGATTAAGCCCCAGACTGAGAAACTGGAAGCGATCAAAGCATTACCCTACCCCTCTTCAAAAAAAGAACTCAGGGCCTTCTTGGGGTTGGTGGGTTACTACCGCCGATTCATTGCTCAGTTTGCTAGTTTGGCAGCTCCTCTCACTGACCTCCTCGGGAAGAACATCAAGTCTCCTGCACTCCCCACTCCTTCTATTGTGCAGTCTTCGGCTTTCCAAGCCTTGAAGGACGCTTTAACTTCTTCATCTGTTCTCATTTCCCCTGATTTCCTCAAGCCATTCATTCTCCAGACGGATGCTTCTGGGGTTGGTATTGGAGCGGTTCTTTCCCAGGAAGATGAGAATGGGGCTGAAAGACCTGTGCTCTTTATCAGTCGCAAGTTGTTTCCTAGGGAGCAGGCGTATTCTACGATTGAGAAAGAATGCCTAGCTGTCCGTTGGGGAGTGGAAAAACTGAGATACTATCTCGAAGGGAGACCGTTTGTGTTGTATACGGACCATGCTCCCTTAAATTGGCTTCAGCGTAACAGAGGGAACAACGATCGCATTCTGCGTTGGTTCTTGGCCCTGCAGCCTTTCCAGATCGAGGTCCGTCATCGAAAGGGTTCCTTGCAAGGAAATGTTGACTTCCTGTCCCGCTATCCGATTCCCCCCGATCGGGTCAATCCTGGGGGTGGGATGTGTCACGAAGCCGAGCTCCCTGACTTAGACGAGCTCGCTGACTCGGACGGACGGGGTGTACTTGCTAACGTTTCTTCCTTTCCACCCCGTCCGCAGGATCCTTTGGACATTTCCTGGGTTTCCCCGGCTCTGCCTCCGGTACATTCATCTCTGTATCCAGCTTCTGTGTCGCTGGGGGCGTGTTCTCCAACGGTCGGCCAATCAGGTGACCGGACGTCATCTGACGCTGCCCAATCAGAAGAGCTGGGGGCGTTTAAGGAAGCCCCGTCTTGGATTGTCGGGGCAGAACCTTCGGAACGCCAACCGAAGCACGAGGAGGACGCCATGGAGGAAGACGGAGGAACTATCGTGGAACCGCTGCTGGGACCCCTGGAGCTGAGAGTCGACAAGCCAGGAGGCCAACGATACCACGAGCCGCCCCGCCACACTTCCAGGGGAGAAGTGTGGCTCCACAAGGTACGAGGGCGTTTTCAAGGGTTGTTTAAATCACGGGGTGGGACAGGGTAGCCTGAGGGTGGTCACTATCGTCGTACCTTGCCGGCCGACTACACTCAAAGACTGCTATAGTTGGTGGTAGCACCCCGGTGATCCCTCACTACCCTACCCTCCTCTCACCTGTTGTATATATCGACCCCAGCCCCTAACGTGGCTGCTTTTCTTTTCCTTTTCCCGAGTGCATCTCCGGACCTGCGGCCACCTCCAGCTGACTCAAGACTGGAACCGAAGATTTCGGAAGTTCCCCAACGGAGAGACTCCACTCCACGTCTATTATTTGTACCCTCCAGGATATTGTGCTCTTGAATCGTTTTGGACCTAACTCGGTGTTTTCAAACCGAATAAAAATTGGTTAAAGATAGACTCCAACTCGTGGCGACTCTCATTCTCCCGACCCCGTTCCCCACACCTTCGTAACAAGTTCTTTACTGAGGTGGTGAGTTCAGAGGCTATATCTAAGAAGAACGGGGTAGTGATGTTGTTTGCAAGGAAGGCCAATGTAGAAGTTGTTTCCTCCTCCGTGGACATGAAAGGCAGATGGGTCTCGGTGAAATTAATCAAGGATGACACTGAATTTTACATCACAACGATATACGCCCCCAATACACATGAACCATCTTTCTGGCTAGAACTTGCGAAACAGATCGATACTATTCCAGACTCAGCGGTTCATATATTAGCTGGTGATTTCAACCTTCCATTTGATCCTGCCTTGGATAGGGACTCTAGATGCACCTTCCGACCAGGCAAGGCCCATAAGGAATTCACTAAACTATGCAGCAGATTTAACATGATAGACACGTGGCGTATACAGAACCCCGATGGTAGAGACTACTCATTCTACTCCCCCCCACATGACTCGTTTTCACAAATCGATTATATATTCATAACTAGGAACGCCGTAGCTCAAATAGAAGACACAAACATTGAACCAAGACTCGTCTCCGACCATTCATGCATATCACTGACTTTATCTAACGTTAAACCGGCAGTCCGTCAATCATTGTGGCGCCTTAATGACACCATCCTAAATGATGAGAAGCACAGAGAGACCATAGGAAGCGCCCTTAAGGAATACTTAACAATTAATAAAAAGGATGACACCTCTGACTCTGTCCGATGGGAAGCTCTGAAGACTACCATAAGGGGTCTCATCATAAAAATAACATCTGCAATAAATAAAAACCACAACGCCGCCCTTTTAAAACTAGAAAAAGACATTTACAAACTCCAAAAAGACTACCTGAATAATAGAAGTGCTAAATCACTGAATGACTTGACTAACCAAAAATATACCTATAACAAACTAGTAAGTGAAAAAGCGGGAGTCTGGCTGGACAGGAGGAAACGTTTTAAAATCTGCGAGTCTAATAAGGTGGGGAAAGGACTAGCAGCCTACCTTAAATTCAAAATCCAAAAAAAGACGATCAACTCCCTACTAGATGACAAAGGCACACCCAATTCGGACCCCATTAAAATTGCCGAATTATTCAAAGACTTCTATGAGAAGTTATATGCAAAGAATGTAAATGTGAAGAAGGAGAAATTGGAGGACTACCTCTCCAAGTGTGCATTACCAGCACTTACCCCTTCAGAACAAGAATCCTTAAACAAGCCGATATCCGATGCAGAGGTCAGAAGTGCGATCAAGTCACTTAAATGTGGAAAGGCCCCTGGTCCAGACGGCTTCACGACAACATTTTATAAAAGTTTCGCACAAACGCTCACACCACCACTCCTGAACATGTTTCATGAGATTAGCGTAACGGGCGAGGTAAAGGGAATGCTGGCTGAAGCGGTGATCGCCGTGATACCAAAGGAAGGGAAAGACTCTAAGCTCCCCAAAAACTATAGACCCATCTTGTTAATAAACTTAAGACTGTAAGCTTTTGGCCTCAATTCTAGCACAACGTATCCAGAAAGTCCTGCCGTCCTTAGTCCATCCTTCGCAAGCCGGCTTCCTAAAAAACAGACTGTCAAGTGACAATACCAGAACCCTAGCCCACGTAATTGAAAAGGCCAAGCTCCTTTCCACGCCCACCACTGCGATAACCCTTGACGCAGAAAAGGCGTTTGACAAGGTGGATTGGACATACTTGGAAGCTGTACTACACAAATTCAAGCTGGGTCCTCTCTTTACTAAACTGGTAATGTCACTATATGCCTGTCCTACTGCAAGAGTGAGGGCTGGTGGAGCCTTCTCCTCACCTTTCAAACTAGAACAAGGCACCAGACAGGGATTCCCCTTGTCCCTATCCCTTTTCCTCCTAGCAATCGAACCCTTCCTGTATCAAATTCGGGAGAATGCTAACATCCCGGGAATTCCATTTAACGATTGTATCATTAAACTCACAGCCTATGCTGATGACGTTCTAGTTCTAAGTGAACAGGCTGATAGAGCCATACCTGCCTTACTTTCCACGATCGAGGAATTCTCTGGCGTGTCTGGCTACTCCCTAAACAAGGACAAAACTGAGGTTAACCCCTTCGATGTGGCCGCGATTTTTCCCGTGTGCGGCCGCCGGCAGAACACGGGCGGGCCATGACGAACCCCAGCCGTCAACAGCACACGAGCACCGTAGTGCATGACGGCTGGGGTTCGTCACCAGCATGGAAGGGGTTAAAATACTAAACAATATGAGTGATAAACATATCCTAGGGGACTCAGGACTTACCTGGCAACCGAAGAGATTCAAATACCTGGGCCTGGAGTTTGAGAGGGACCTAATTATGACACTAAAAATTAACGAGGATCTACTTCTAAAGAAAGTACACAACCTCCTGGAGGGTTGGTCTCCTAAATTCTTGTTGTGGTGGGGAAGAGCGGAGACATTAAAGATGATGGTCACCCCCTTAATTAATTATATGGCAAGCATGCTCCCTATGACCTTCTCAGAGGACTTTCTACAAAAAATGGACAAGTTACTTAGTAACTTCCTGTGGAAAGGGAAGAAGCCCAGAATATCTATGAAAAAACTACAACTCACAAAAGTAAAAGGTGGTTTGGGCCTACCCAATTTCAGGAACTATCAAGCCGCTTTTCTGTGCAAACAGGGGGCTTGCTGGTTCACTGACGGCTCTGGCTATACACCACTGTGGATCAATATAGAGAAATCCATCATAGGCAAAGCTCCTCTCCCAACGATACTCACCATGGACCTGTCACACCTTGCACATTCTAAGTACATTATGCTCAACACCAAGAGAGCTCTTCTCAGGCTAGACCAAACCAATAACTCTGGCCTACAGATGAAGAAGTCGGCTTCCTCATCCCTATGGCGTAACCCGCTCATCAAGATCAATGGTACGTCCCCTGCTTGGGAACACGGCTCGGATAAAGGCATCAACATAGTCTCGGACCTTTACGAAGAGCACACGCCATTACCGTTCTCCTCGATCCAGTCTAAACATTCCCTTCAACCAAACTAAAACTGAAGTCAGACTTGGCCACGCGCCTGTTCACATTTCTCAGACCCCTGGTTAAAATCGGCGCTCCCCCGCCTACAATCTACAGGTCACTTTGTCTCGAAAGTATACAAATTGGTCTCACCGTCATTAGGCAAATCAATGAGGCGGAACAAGCTTAAGTGGGAGGCAGAACCTAACAGTACGGGCATAGATATTGATTGGGATAAGATCCACGCTTCAGCCCTCACACACAAGGTATCACCAATCCTCTCGCAAACCAAGTACATGATACTTAACAGGGTATTCTGGACCCCCCAAAAAATTATTTAAACTTAAACTAAGAGACACCCCCACTTGTTGGAATAGCTCCCTAGCGGATGGCGACCTGCCACACATGCTATTCCAGTGTCCTATGCTACACAAATATTGGTCCAACGTCTTTTACTATATTGAGCACATATTCAACATCAAACCGAAGAGAGAATTTATTTATATAATTCTGGGAGCCATTGATCCGATATTATTAAAAGATCACGATCGCCAACTCCTTGATCTGCTACTTACCCTAGCGTGCAAAGTTGTCCTCTGCCACTGGAAGTCTGCTTCAGAAGTCTCCTTTGCTGCTTGGAAGGAATGGCTATCCTGTATCAGAGGAGTAGATAACCCTGCTCTACACTCTTCCCCTTGGCAAGTCACCAACAAAAAACTCTGGTCCACCCTTGATGCATCCTCCTTCTCCTTTGATCCACCGTAATCTGTCCAATACTCCCCAAGCCCTTTAGAATGCCCTTTAGAATGCCCGTCACGTAGCCACCCAGATGCAAGTCACAAATGAGTGCACTGCTATTCTTCCATACTACACTACACTACTAGCAAGATGTTAGACAGTAGGTGTTGAGCTCCACTGTGGTTTCACAAACTGTACCATGGACATCAGATACATGAACGACAGTTGTTTACTTATTGTATATTTTATTACCGCTTATTATTTAAGACCACACCGAGTTGCACTATGGTGCTGTTTCCTGATATTGTGTCGCACAACTATGCTTTTGCGCTAATACCCTACTCAAATGTATTTACTGCAATATATTGTCATCTCACGTGTAAGCACCATCCTCATGCTTGCTTGCCTATCCTCCACGGAAGGTGTGGTTCTGGATCAATCTCGATATTGACTTAACTTAATTTTTATTTCTATCTGACTCAACAATGTAAGAACCATGATTGTATGTATTATTGATTTGTACTTATTTGCTTTTCTTTTCTTTCATTAATAAAAATGATTTGAACTTTAAAAAAAACTGTATCTGTACACATGGCGGCTGCAGCTGTGGGACACAGGGCGGTGGTTAAGCGGCTCTCGGTGATCTGGCACTCAGCCCATCTCACTGCAATGCCGTACATGTTTACTGAATAGGTGTTAATGAAAAAATAAAACACGCAATGATACAAAACCTTGAAGAACCCCGAACACTGCAGGGGGCCTGTGAGCTTTGGTGAAAACTTCTGGTGTGAAACAGTGTTGATAACAAATGGTAGTAACTTGCTAGCTGCACCATTGCCTAACGCCACACCTGCTTCGTAACCCTGACGTTACAGGGGAGTGAGGCCAGACTGAGTCAGCTCAGTTTGTTGGCAGGAGGAGTGCTGTGAGCCTGTGTGGGGGGAGGTCAAGCACAGAGGTGATCGGTGGACCTCAAGAGGGGACAATACATGTGGTGTAGTTGCGACCACTTTTAAAAATGTGCGGCTTGCCCGACAGGCACCTTTGCTGACACTTTAACCAAGCAGCAGTAGGAGCGTTAGCCGTGAGGTAGCAGTGCGAAGCAGCGACCGTGGTTGAGCAAACACTGAAGAGGTCGCAGAGAATGCAGGGGATGGCTCTGGACTCAGACTCTTCTCTAAACTATCATCCCTGCAGGCCAGCTGCTCTCACCCTTCTTCCCGAGCCGTTACCACCCAGAGGTACTGACTCCTTTATCATTTCTACCCGAAGGTACTGTAACTGACCCCTACCACCCAGAGGCACGGACCCGTTACCACCCAATCCCTCTGACGTTGCCACCCTGAGGCACTGACCCCTATACTGTTACTACCCAGAGGCACTGACTCCTTCACTGTTACCACCCAGAGGCACTGTCCCCGATACCGTTTCCTACCCGAAGGTACTGTAACTGATCAGCCCCATTACAATTAACACCCAGAAAAAAAGACCCCTTTACCACCCAGAGACAGTGCCCCTTTTTAACCATTACCACCTAAAGGCACTGACCCCTTACCATTTCTAGCCAAAGGTACTGGCCCACCCTTTACTGTTTCTACCTGAAGGAACTGTAACTGATCTCTATACAATTAACACTCAGAGTTACTGAACCCTTTTAACCGTTACCACCCAGGGGCACTGACCCTCTACCGTTACCACCCAACACCTCTACCGTTATCACCCAATCCCTCTGACGTTCCCACCCTGAGGCACTGACCCCCTATACTGTTACCATCCAGAGGCACTGACCCCTTTACCACCCAGAGGTACTGACCCCAAACGCGGCTTGTTTTCTGTGCCAACTAAAACAATTTAATCACTTGAATCCGGAGTGGCTCATTATTTTCACTGCACCAGTGAAAATTCTTTTTTATGTATGACTATCTCTACTAGCTCTATGCATATGACTTTCACTCCTCATTGACTTTTCCATAGCTATGATCTCGAGTGGTATTTATAGAGCACAGCTTGTCACCGGCGAACTTATCCAGGCGGTTGCTGCAAATCTCGTCGAATGGTGGAATAGGTCCTTCTTGTTTGATTCCTCATCCTGATGTTTTACTTGATCTAACCCACACTGTTCCTCCAGTTTGAGAGATACAAGTGGGGTGTGTGACTGCCTGGAGCCCAGATCTAATGCACTTCCAAAAGCACTGATTATTCAAGCAATAAGTGTGTCATAATTCCACACTGCATTCAGAAGACTTTACTTTCATGTGGCTGACTCTGCCCCAGTCTTGATGGGAGACTGAAGCTGCTTACATAATAAACAAGCATTTGCAATGCAATAGGTCTCGCATTTACGTGAGTTTAAGCTATTGACATTATAAATAACAATGTGTTTTATTTATGTTTAAAAACCAAAACATAAATAAAAGGCATTTTAATTTACAATGCCAATAGCTCAAACTCATGTAAATGCGAGACCTGTTGCACTGTAAATGCTTGTTTAAAGGGGGTCTCGAAACGTGTCTCTACCGGGCTCTGTTTTGTGCCCTGGCTCAGGCGGTCCATTTTTTTCCAGACTGCTGGGACAGTAGGCACATTGATGTGTGCGTGCTCACACAGCTCACTTCTCACTAGTAGAGAAATTATGAAATGAGATCATGCCATTGTAGGTAGGGTGACCAGGAGTCCCGGATTTGCCCGGACCATCCCGGTTTTTCAACAGTTGTCCCAGCAGTTTTCGGTAAAAGTGGCTCATGTCCCGGTTTTTTGAGAGGGTGAACTAAAAACAGTGAGAGGCATTTTTTTAGGTGTTCCAAATCAGGGCTAGTAAGCAGCTGTTATAAGTAAGCAGTTTAATTAACATGCATGATGCCTGTTTTAAAAATTACAATTTATTTATTTTCTTAGTGCCTGTTCTGTGTTTCTAGGAGGATGAGGACTGTCATTATTTGCCACTTTATTGATATATATGTGTAGTCCGTCCTCTATTTTTGCGAAATGTACCGGTTTGTGGTTCGCACGATCTAGTCACCCTACTTGTAGGGGATGGGAATCCTTCAAAGAGAGTAATTTTCTCTCTTGATTTCCCTTCTCTTTTTGAAACTTGGGAGCAGCAACATTGCTGTGGCGTCACCAGGGCTTTAAGTTGAAGCTTTTTCAATATTACATACAAGCCATAGTGGCTGCTTATTTATCTTATGCAACTAACAACCATTGAAAAAGCCAATAGTCCTGACTTGTAGGTATGATGTTACTTGTTGTATCATATATCCGGATGCAATGAAAGAAACAGCAAAATACAAGTCAGGCAGTACACTATGCGAAGTACAGATTTTTAGCTTACGTGTCTTAAGCTGCGCCCTTAATTACACTGGCCACGCCCCTTTGCGAGACCCCCCAGTTCTTTCATCCCACTTAATGCCCTGGGTGTTATGTTCAGGGATGTGGAATTCCTATAGCCCGATGCCCAGGACATATTGTTTGGGGTCCAGGGCAACAAGTTTCCATGTGTATTTTGTCCTTGGGACAAATAGGCCCAACCCCCTGCAGCACAAACCCTTGGGCTGCCAGTTTGCAGTACCACATTATGGATAAGGGCAGGGCACTGTATGCAGTTAAGGGAATAGTTTAGTCCATATGTTAATGCTGTTCAAACTTGTATTTATGGTTCATTAATTGAAAGCCTTTATTATAAGGGTAGGGACTCTAAGTAAATGTTGTAAGCTCTGACTGCACTGCACTCCACAACATTGGACTCCGCCAGATCGTGACCGAGCCCACGCACTCAGCAGGACACACCCTCGACCCCCTCTTCACTACAGGAAACTCCATCACCTTCAGCCACACCACCGAACTCCTATGGACCGACCATCGTTGCGTCCACTTCACCTTCAGAACACCCACCATCCACAGACACCAGCACCTGCTTCCACAAAGAAACTGGACCAAAATCACCGATGACCAGCTCACCTCCTCACTCAACAACTCCACCCCGGGGAAAACGACGACCCCAACACCGCAGCCCGAACCCTGCATAGATGGATCTCGGACAGCACCAACACCATAGCCCCCCTCAAGAAAAACAACAATACCCATGCCAAGAAAGCCAGATGGTTTACCACTGAACTTCGAGAGTCCAGGCGCACATGCCGCAGCCTCGAAAAGACCTGGAGAAACACCAAATCCACAGAAGCCCACAACAACTTCAGAGCCGCCACCAACGCCCCCATAACTCATCAGAGAAACAAGGAAAAAAGCAATTGAAGACAGAATCTCCACCCACGCACACAACAGCAAGGATCTCTTCAGCATCAACAAGGAGTTCGCCCAACCCACCAGCGAGTCTACCGACATACCTCCCTCACAAGACCTCTGCGACAAACTCAGCATCTTTTTCTACCACAAAATCAAGAGCATCTACGACAACTTCGACGAAGACAACCAACACACTGAACCCTCACCAACCACCCCCGACACCCGGAAACCAGCGATTGATGACTGGACAGCCCTCACCACTGAAGACAATGAAGTCAATCCACTCAGGGGCCCCCACGGACCCCTGCCCCCACCACATCTTCAACAGAGCCGCCAACACCATCGCACCCATGCTCTGCCACACCATCAACCGCTCCCTGGTGACCGCCTCGTTCCCCGACGACTGGAAACACGCCGAGGTCAACCCCCTCCTGAAGAAACCCTCAGCGGACCCCACCGACCTCAAAAACTACAGACCCATCTCCCTGCTCCCGTTCCCAGCGAAAGTCATCGAGAAAGCCATCAACAGCCAACTCCCCACATTCATTGAAGAACACAACATCCTCGACTCCTCCCAATCCGGCTTCAGAAAAAACCACAGTACGGAAACCGCCCTCCTCGCCGCAACAGACGACATCCGCACTTTACTGGACAAAGGAGAAACAGTAGCCCTCATCCTCCTCGACCTATCAGCGGCGTTCGACACAGTCTCCCACCGCACCCTAATACACAGACTCTACGATGCAGGAATCCAGGACAAGGCCCTCGACTGGATCTGCTCCTTCCTCTCCGGCAGGACGCAGCGGGTCAGACTCCTCCCTTTCCTCTCGGACCCCACACCTACCACCTGCGGAGTCCCCCAGGGCTCCTCCCTCAGCCCAACGCTCTTCAACGTCTACATGGCTCCACTTGCCCCCATCGTCAGAACCTACGGACTCAACGTTGTGTCATACGCAGATGACACCCAGCTCATCCTCTCCCTATCCAACGAGCCAACACCGCCAGACGCGACTTTCGATAAGGCTTGGAAGCCGTCGCCAAATGGATGAAAAACAGCTGCCTACAACTAAACACCAACAAAACAGAAGTACTCATCATGGGCCCAAACCCCGACGGCTGGAGCGACACCTGGTGGCCCACCGCCCTCGGAAACCCGCCAACCCCCACAGACCACGCACGCAACCTGGGAATCATCCTGGACTCTGAGCTCAAAATGGACTGCCAGATCAACTCTGTCTCATCTTCCTGCTTCCACACCCTCCGCCTCCTTTGTAAGACCTTCAAATGGATCCCCCTCGAACACCGAAAGACAGTCACTCACGCCCTGGTCACCAGCAGGCTCGACTACGGCAACGCACTCTACGCCGGAATAAACAAACACCTCATCCGCAAGCTACAGAACATCCAGAATGCCGCCGCAAGACTGGTCCTCAACCTGCCAAAACACTGCCACATCTCCCAGCACCTGTGCATACTCCACTGGCTCCCCGTCGAGGTGAGAATCACCTTTAAGATGCTCACCCACGCACACAAGGCCCTCCACGGCACCGGACCAGGATAACAGCCGACTCAAATTCCACGCACCCCAAAGGACCCTACGATCAGCCCAGCTTTCCTACGCCGTGGTCCCTCGCACCAGAAAGACCAGATCGGGAGGCAGCTCCTTCTCCTTCCTCGCGGCCAAAGCATGGAACGCCCTTCCGCTCCACCTCAGACAGACAACATCACTCCCCATCTTTGCAAGAAACCTCAAAACCTGGCTCTTCGACAGACCCCCTCCTTGATGGAATGGAACCTGCACCCCCCTTACCCCCCACCCCAAGCGCCTTGAGACCCTCACGGGTGAGTAGTCGCGCTTTAACAAACTCCTGATTGATTGATTGATTGACTGACAGTGGTTCCAGTATACAAATGTGTACACACGTTTTCAGAGTTTAGCAATATGAGGCTATGTGTAATGCTCCCAGAAGGCTCTCTGATTTGATGCAAATATTTGCAAAAGCTTGAAAGCAAAATTGAGGATTATTTTCTTTCAAAATAAAATGTTCATAAATAAATGAAAGCAAGGAAAAAAACATTTCACTAAACTTCTGTAACATTTCAGGTACCATTTCTTTGCAGCATCATTTGGTAACATGTGTTGATGCATGCTAGTATTTCCCAAAAATATTCATAATGGAAAATCAGAGTAACCAGTTTAAAAAAGATTATGGGAAACAAAAACAAACTAGCATTGGCAAAGTAAGTGGGTCTGAAATTGGTGGTCAGCTTTTCAGTGATGTCAATGTGTGAATTGTTTTGGCATGGTTTTTGTAAAACCTTATTTCTGTGGAAGCTGGCGGGCCCTCACCATTATAACAAACATTGGCAAAAGCAGAAAATGTTTTTGGTCTCAAAAAGCACACAGTGCCACAGTATTTACTGGCACTGAACAAAACTACTTTGTGTGCCAATATGCTCCTTCTGAAAGAGCAGAATACTGTCGCTCACAGTGAAGTCAGCCAATACAGAGAGGGAGAGACAGAATTTTAATAAACGCAAAACACCATGGTGAACTCCAGACCAAATTAGGGGTTTAATTATTAACACCTTGACTGCTGCAGTAATTCCCCCTCTGTGCTGCAGCTCCTTGAATCCTATTATTCATGACGAGCTCAGCTCGTCATAAGCACAGCTCAACTGTGCCTCATGACGAGCTGAGCTGAGCTCGTCATGAGCATGGAAGGGGTTAAAGAAATTCTCAAAAGTGCACCCATTGTATATGTCTTTGCATTATGTGCAGTTATACAGCTTTTGTGAATTCCCAAGAATTCACAGAAGTAGGACAAGAAATAGCACTTCTAGGAAACTTTTATTAACTGCATTTTAGCATGAGCAGATATATGCATGTGTAGATTTACTCATGCGAAAATCTGAGTGTTTGCAAGTTCACTTTCCCTACAACCACTTTTTTCCCAACTCTGGAAGACGGTTTACATATGCCATTGTTAGGAGTACATTTCCAACATTCTAACCCTGGAACTATTGCTTACCACTACCTTCAGCACCAGTATGTACATCTGCGGAAACATGACGACATAAAGGGATTGCAAGTATTTAAACACTACTATGATATGAGCCCTGGCATAATCAGAGAGGTTATATCAGAGCTCTTATATAATAGGATTGCTGCCTTAATTTTTCGCCACACTCAGCGCACCTAAGGGGCAAATGGAATTTGTTACAGGACAAGTAGATTTATGAAGCCACCTGTCCCATAGAGAAGTAGATATTTTATTAAATCCAACACCCCTGTATGTTACTTGTTGTATCATATATCTGGATGCAATTACAGAAACAGGAAAACACAAGTAGGGTCGCACACTATGCCAAGCACAGAAAAGTGTAAATCACCCCACACCTACGCTCCATTAAGAAGAGAAATTCAGCAAGTCTACAAACACAACGTGTGCTTTTCATGCAGTGTTTGTAGAGTTGCTGCATTTCTTTCCTTAATTGAGCTGGGCTGCGGGGTGATTGTGGGCCTTTGTTAAAGATTTCAGGTTAATTGCAGCGCCGGTCTGGAGCTGCAATTAACCTGAAAACTTTAACAAAGTCCCACAATTTCCCCGCAGCCCAGCTCTGTTATGACGAGAAATTCAGCAAGTCTTTTCACGCCGCGTTTGTAGACTTGCTAAATTTCTTTTGTTACCTAAGTGCGGCTGAGGGCAGATTGTGTGCTTTTGTTTAAAGTATTCATGTCAATCGCAGCTCGTGACGGCGCTGCAATTAACATGAATACTTGAACAAAAGCACACAGTATGCACCACAGCCGGGCTCTAAATGAAAGAAACACCTGTTGTTCGTGCCGCTCGCTTTTTAAAAGCAGTGGCGCAAACATTCTTGTTTGATGTGCTCTGTGTGTGCACACTCCACACACAGCACTGCGCACTACAGGTAACAGAGGTGTATTGGGAACAGTGGTGGAGAGTCAACTGCACAGCTAGGAGCACTGTAACCTACCAGATAGCAGAGCTCAGCTGAATAGTGATCAAGGAGCCTGCTGTAGTGATATGTGTCCAGCCAGCAGGCCCGGTTTGATTTAGGTGAAAGAATAGATTTTAATTTTCCTATGGTCATCAAATCAGCACAGGAGGGGAGCGGATGGTGGGCAGCAAAGCAACGGACACTGGAAAGAGAGCAGGATGAGCACACAAAGCCACGGATTGCAGGATGAGGGAACAAACAACACCATGAACAACGGGAGGAGGGTGAAATGGATGCTGGTTTGTACTGGTTTGGCTCCCTCAAGTGGCTAAAAGATGCAGTCTGTGTTTTCGTTTCGGGTAGTCTCAAATATTGTGAGAGCATAAATAATGTATACTGTTCAGACTATCTCCATATAAGAATGTAGTTTTAAATTAATTTTATTGGCAGAACACAAGGCAGGGCAAACAGGACAATATCGCCTACAACCCATCGGGCGGGCTAACATCTGGTCCGATCATGATGGCACGACAAAGAAATAGAGGTGCAATCCCACTAATAGTTAACACATCATGTCGCCTACAACCCAGAAAGGGCCGGCCGCGTGCAACAAAAAGAGGGAAGACAGCAGACCGCTCATACTACGAATGGCGTGAAGTCCGGCATGTCATGAGTTTTCGAGTGACAGTAAGCCAACAGCCTGTAATCAATAGTGACTTAAGAGTATTCCGCTTTAATACAAAGGACAAAGAACAGCAAAAAAACCAAGCATTTACAATGCAATGGTTTCGCCTTTGGAAAAGTTAGAGCTATTGGCATTGTAAATGACAACATTTTAATTTATGTGTTGGTTTTGAAAACAAATAAATAAATGGCATTGTCATTTACATTGCCATTAGCTTAATCTCTCGCAAATATGAGACCTATTGTACCCTACGGACGAGCTCAGCAGACAGCAATTACTACCACACACACACACCCAGAGCCACATACACACACCCAGAGCCACACACACACACACCCAGAGTCACAAACACACACCCAGAGCCACACATACACACACACCCACCAAGAGCCACACACACACACATGCACACCCATAGCCACACACACACACACCCAGAGCCACACACACACACACACCCAGAGCCACACACACACACACCCAGAGTCACACACACACACACCCAGAGCCATACACACACTCACAAACCCACACACCCACCCAGAGCCACACACACCCACCTAGAGCCACACTTACCCACCCAGAGCCACACATACACTCAGGACAGCAAGCACAGCGAGGGGGCAGGGAAGCAAGCACAGCGAGGGGGCAGGGAGGCAAGCACAGAGAGGGGGCAGGGAAGCAAGCACAGCGAGGGGGCAGGGAAGCAAGCACAGCGAGGGGGAAAGGAAGCAAGCACAGCCAGGAGGCAGGGAAGCAAGCACAACCAGGTGGCAGGGAAGCAAGCACAACCAGGGGAAGGGGAACCAGGGGGCGGGGGAGCAAGCACTGCCAGGGGGCCGGGAAGCAAGCACAGCCAGGGGGCAGGGAAGCAAGCACGGGCAGGGAAGCAAGCACAGCCAGGGGGCAGGGAAGCAAGCACAGCCAGGGGGCAGGGAAGAAAGCACAGCCAGGGGGCAGGGAAGAAAGCACAGCCAGGGGGCAGGGAAGAAAGCACAGCCAGGGGGCAGGGAAGCAAGCACAGCCATGTTTCCAGTGCTTGGCTATTCTGAACAAACCACACGTGAGGGTGTTACCATCATAAATTGATTACTGCAAATATTCCTCTCATAAATGTATAGCTGCTAGCTCCAGTAATGTGGATGCATATACATGTTGATATCTTTTAAAAGGAAAAATGTATACAATTAATTTGTAACTGTTTTGAATTATTCCTTGATCAATTCGTACTGTGATAACTACTTGTACTTTTATGCATTTACTAATTGCGAATAAAGTTATTTGACTGATTGATTGACTCAGTTCGTCATCCCACCTTTGTACCAGCGTCAGAGAAACACTCAACATTACCTTTAATACGTAGCTCACACCTGTGACACATCTGGCACATTTCCTCCTTGCCTAGTTAAAATGCCCCCTAAACGCCCATAATGCATCACATGATGTCATGACGTGAAACTCAGGGCAACATGTTGCACACCCAAGTCTGTTCCATGCCAAACACAGTGATGTCAGCATCAGAACCATAACATTTGGTGACATTTTGTTCTAATGCCATGCACGCATTTTAATGCACACTGTTCCATTGAGCTGCCAATCACAATGACATGCTCAGCCCATTCCAACTCCTTAAGGATCCTCAGCAGAGGTCTGGCTTCCCTTATGCCATCTCCAAAAGTTCACTTCATCCTGTTTTGATGCCAAGTCACGCTCTACAAATGCCACAGTGTCATGATGCCAGCCCCAGAGTCACCTTCATCACATGCCAGCCGGTCCTGTGGCTATTCCAAGTGACACAATCTTAACACCAACCGCAAAGACGCCATCAGCACATGCCCCTTATGCCAGCCACGCAAACACATTCAGCCCATGCCAGCCTACTCTCATGTCAAACCCAGAAAACACACTTAGTATGCCATTCCTCGTTAATGCCAACCTCAGAGTAACCCTCAGCACGTGGCTTCCTACCTTATGGCAACTGGAAAGACACATTCAGCACGTAATGCCTACCTCAGTGGAATACCCAGCACATGCCATGATGCCCTCATTCAAACCCATGCCTACTTTGGGCATGCCATCTTAACTTAATGACAACTCATGAAAGCCCTTGGTACATTCCATCCTCTCCTTTAAACACCTCTGAACTCTGCCAGGGGGCCATGATGCCAAACCCAGGGTTACATTCTGCACATGATGCGAGCCTGTCTTAATGACAACCTCTGAGGGCACAATCACGACATGCCACTCTGCCCCCCTTACATCTTGCTCAGAGTCACCCACAACACATTGTACAGCCCGGATGCCACTGGAGAGGCAGTTCAGAGTCGCCAAACAAGCATCTCCTGACAGCAGTGCCCCGGGCCGCCACCCGCCATCAGCTGCCCCCTTACCGGTCTGGGCGCGCAGCACCGGATCCCAAAGGTGAGCCAGAGCAGGGCTCGCTGTGGCGGTGGGTGCCAGGGTGCCATGGTGGCGCACCCTCCCGCGCTGGACAGGATGCCGCCTGTCGGCCGGAACTATCCCTTGCTCTCCGGACTCCCCAGCAGGTTAGGCTCCCTACGACAGCCCTGCAGCGGCGAGAAGACCCTCTTCCACACAAGGCACCTCAGACTCCAGCCATGCTGTCTCCGCTCTGCACCGCACGGTTCAAATCCCTCCCGGACTCGCACGCCCCGCTCTGGCAGGCAGTCAGCAGCGCGCCCCGGGCTCGCCCACCCGGCGTGTCCTCTAGTCCCAGCAGCAGCCGCCCTCGCAGCCCCGGGCCGCCTCCGGAGCGAGGCTCTCAGCCCCCGGCTCCGGGAGGCGCTGGCTGACACAGGCTGAGGCGGCTGCTACCTGGACGGGGAGTTTGGAAGAAGATGATAGCGAGGATCGGGGGCCGGCGGCGATGATGTGACAATGTGACATTTAATGAGTCCACCAGCTCAGACCTACAAAAGTAAACAACCAGAAAACAAAGACAAGCAACGGACGTACAAAATGTCGCTTCCCACCCCTGCAAAACACACGTCCTAAATGGCCAAAACATGCCGAGAAAAAAAAAACACCCGCCCACCGCCGCAATGACGTTCTAAAAGGGGCGGGATGAGTAAAAATCGCCGGAACGCCCACGAATCTGCTCCGGCAATGACGGACAGATCTCTCTTCCAATGGCTAGCCTCCATTTATGGAGCTAGCCAATGGAAGAGAAGGCGGGACAAAGCCAGTACTGTTCTAACATTAGATTTCGCCTGCGCGAAACGCTGCTGCGCAGCTGTTCGCCAGGCAAACCCTAAAAAGGTCAACATCCCGTCCCTCCCCCTCCCACACTCCCCAGTGAGCAGGAACAAAGAAAGGAGGTGAATCTAGCCTATAAGCACTGTGTGCCATGGAACTCCAGCAGGCTATGGGTGTAGGAAGGTGGATATCTGACTATGGTTACCCCAAACTTTTTTGCCTGGTGTTTAGCTGGTTTTTGACATAATTGGCCGGGGATCCTGCTATTCAGGGCCCCAGGCTAATTGCTCTCTCCTTAAAATGGACTCCATGTACCTTAGGTGCATACACAATTGGAACTGGTTCACCTTATTGGCCCCTGTAACAGTGTACCCTAGGTACCCAGGGCATAGGTGCATCCAAGGCCTACCAGGGGCTGCAGCATGTATTGTGCCACCCCTGGCCTGGCCTCCATATTTGACACAACTGGCTGATCACTCAGCTGGGGTAAGTTGGTGTAATCACCTCTTACTTAGATATAGTATCCCTATATCTAACCTTTAACTGGAAACATATGTTCCTATCAGCCACTCCTATGGAAGGCCTCTTCAATCCTGGAGGCAGAGTGCTTGGAAATATGTGAGATGGTGCTCTAGCATGAGCTGAGCCTGTGAGCAGCTGTCGGGAACCACTCCCTAAGCTGTTCCGGGATATTGCCATACCATATACTCTTAAGTACATTACAATCCTCGCGGTTATATGCTATCTTTGGTTTGGCTTTATCAAAACATGTCGAGTAAGGTGTCATAGGAATTGGAATACTATCCCCTCGACAGTTCTGTCGACGGGGATAGCATTCCACCCTTCTTGAGGGACACGACATGTGTGTAACCTTAACCCCGGTTAAAGTTAACCAGAGCCTCAGCATCACAAAATGGATGCTGCCACCACAGACACAAGTCTGACCTCCTGCTGCTGGGAGTCCTTCCAGCGAGGGAGGCTTGGACAAAGGGTTTCCTGCCTTGGGAGGTGCGAGCACCACCCCAGACAGGGTTTTGTGTATTGGGTAGGACAGGGCTGAATAGATTGAGACATGCCCGGGGCACACAAGGTGTCCCCGTGCATAAGCCAGTCCAAACCGGTCCTGGGACTTTCCAGACCCAGGCCTGGCGAGGAGCTGGACAAAGGAAAGGGGGTGTAACCGCCCCCCTTCCTGGTTCCTCCCAGAGGAGGGACCTAGTAGGTGATCCACCCCTCAGATTGGGAATAAGAGTGGGAGCAGTGCCATTGCACAGCAGATCATCCTGAATCAACTTTACACGAAGAAGAAGACTGGACTTCGACATTCTGCTGCTCAGAAGACTGAAGAGAATCTCCCTTGTGGCCTAGGAGTGGCCACCCTGTGAATACAGGTACCAACCAGCGAATCGACGTCTGCTTTGCCGCCGCCTCCCGCGGGAGCCCGAGCCCAGAGCCTGACAAGACCCAGACTCCCAGACTTCTCACAGCCCGATCCACAGTCCCTGCAAAGAAGGGACCCGTGGAGGCATCGAGAGACGTGGGACCGGACATCTTGAAAGACCCCCGAAGAGCTGACAGCGCAGCACCAGAGGCATCCTCGACGTTGTGCTTTGGGGACTGAGAACCCCCACCACCGAGCAGCCCTTGCACCGAAGATCAGCCCCCCAGCATCTCCACGATCTGCGTGGGGCCCTTTTGCATTGTGCCACTCGACGCGCCATCCCGGCCACTAGCCACGTAGTCAGCGGCCATCTTGGCGACGAAACCGACGAACTACACTGTGGGTCTGGTTGCTCCAGACTTGCCCTTGCTCCTGTAGAAAGGAGCACCTGCTCTGACCTTGCTGGTCCGAGTGATAAGCATTTTTCGATTCCTGCGTGGCTTGCATTAGCCAAGGCCTGTTTGCTCCGATCAAGTTGCCGACACCACCAACAGCGAGAAGCCTGCGTGGGACAGCTTGTGACCGACTCCTGGACGTCCTCGACCCCCGGTGTCCACGTGGCTGCAGACAGAAGCTACAACTCAACGCCTGTTTGCACCCGACATCGCCTGGTTCCAATCTGGTTCCACGGTAGTCACTGGCTAGTGACTTTGAACATTGTCCCCTCTGCTTTCAGGTCTTCACAACTTCAGATCCATCCTTGGATCCACCGGAACTCTTCACATCGAGCCGCCTGCAGCATCTTCAGCTCCAAGCACCATCGACCAGCGTGACGAAACCTGACACTACTTCGACCCTGTGCACCCGCTTCCTGTGGGTGAGGTAACTCAGCTCCGCCGGTGTTCCTACACTGGTACACACCTCTAGGGCCTGTGTCTCAAGTTTCAGCGTTCTAGGTCACTCGGAAGGTTTCGAACTAACTAACTTTGTACTTTTTATGCACCATAGACTTTGCATTGGTGAGTGCGTGCACTTCAAACACTGCAACCGAGTCCCGCGGGCCTTTCCCGACTTAGTCACTGCTAGTCTCGAATAGCTCCAGCGATTCCCAAGGCCCTAGGCCTGTTTCCTTTCCGATTGGTATCCCTTATACCACTTTCTTAGTATATGGTTTAGGTGGCCCCTAGGGCTCATCCACATTGTGCAACTTTTGTGTATTTTAAACTGTCTTGTGTTTAACGCTTGTGCTTCTGTGCTCATAAAGAGTCCAGGGGATACTTTTAGTTAATAAATCAATATATATTTTCAATATATATCTGTGTGGTGTCCTTTCATTTGGTATTCAAGGGGGTTGTGTATGGTAATACAGCTGGCTTCACATGCCTTTCAGAGTTTAGCCTAAGACTGCTTTGTCCACGTTACCACTAGGATAACTGGTCTATAAGGTTGACTTACAACCAATCATCATAAGGGTTGCTTGGCATGGTACAAAGTGATCGCTAGAATTAGTGAGCATTATATACCAGGCCAACTTCTCAAAATGGGGATTTGGAAGTCCAGCGATTAGCAACCTTACTAGGTGGTAGCAGTGTCCTCAGGATTAGTTTGAAGATTTGGAGATAACTAGGGCAGGTCAATTCCCGTAATTCATTGGATAGGATGGTTATGAAGGGGGCCCAAAACTTGGCGTAGTCTGCGCCGTTCCCCAAAGCTGCCATTGAAAGTCTCTCCATCCCCAAAAGATACCAGAGTTGGTGCAGCCATTGCGTGTGTTCCGGGACCCTAGCTGATTTCCACCCTGCCAGCATCACCCGGTGTGCAGCATTCATTGCAAGTGCATCTGTCTCTCTCTGGTAGATCGCAGGGGAAAGGTCAGCGCATTGGGTAGGCCCAAGAGTGTAAGCAGGGAGCCTGAGAATGTCCCAGTAACGCGTGAGCATTGGGAAATTCCTTAAGAGGTGGAGCAGGGTACCAGGGCTACCGCATCCCAGCCAATAAAGGCTGTCGCAGCGAGATTGTCACTTAGCTAGTCGGTCGGGGTATAGTACCAATAGGATGCCATTTTAAAAGCCGTTTCGGCATAACTCATGGAGTGTGCTGTGTGGTGAGACCTGTAGAACACATCTTCCCATTCCTTGTCAGACAATGTGCGCCCCAGTTCCGCCTCCCATTGTTTTTGCCCAGCTGTATGGAATTTCGGGACGCCCATCGTGAGAAAGGAATATATATAAGAGATGAGTCTCTGATCATCATTTTTACCAATGAGCCACTTCTCGAACGGCCTCATCGGTCGAAGTGCTAGGGGGCGCGTTGTTGCCCCGGAGACCTAGTGCACCAATTGGGAATGTAGAAAGAGATCCACGCTGGGGAGATCATAATCCTCCTACAGCTCCTTAAAGGGGATGAGATCTTGGATATTAAAACAGATACCATAAATGCTTGCAACCCCCATCCAACCAGCACGCAGGGAGCTCATTGTCCATCCCAGATGGGGTTTGAGAAAATGGCATGCTGAGAAGCCCTATCCTATGAGAGCAGTGTGGGGCGAGTGATCGGTAAGGAATAAAGTCCCCAGGCACGTGCAGACCTTGGCAGCCAGGAGTCACGCCAGATGTGGTGGCCCACCACAGTCTGGTCCATGAAGACCCAGTGTTTCTCGGTCATAGGACGGTTCCACTCCACAAAGTATCGTAAGAGTGAAGCTTGGAAGTAGCAGGTGATGTTAGGGAAGGTGAGCCCACCCTCCTTCTTGGGGGGTTGAAGCAGAGTCTTATGCAGCCGTGGCAAAATCGGACCCCACAAAAATTGTTCGATCGCAGTCAGAATTTGCTGCGGCGCGTGAGGCGGATGCTCCAGGGGTAGTGTTTGAAACAGATATAGGGCCTGCGGCAATACATTCATTTTAACAGTTGACAACCTTCCAAACCAAGTTAGGGGCAGGCGCCACCAAAGAGCCAGGTCTGCCCGAATGCGAGATAAAAGGGTAGTGTAATTCACCTCTGCTGTTTTAGCGAGGCTTTTGTGGAGGACCAATCCAAGGTATGTAATATCATCCGACACCCGGTCAAAGGCGAAGCGGGTCCGAAGAGTGTCGACTGTTGGCTGGCCTGCGGTGAGGTTAAGTAACTTAGACTTCTGCATATTCATTTTAAAGCCGTAGACCTGGCTGAAAATCCGTAGATCATCCACAACAGCCAGCAGGGAGGTCAAGGGGTGTGCCACCGAGAAAATAACGTCATCTACGTAGAGACTGATGAGATGGTGATCTAACCCGAATGGGATACCTTGTGCCAAGGGGTTGTCCCAAAGCCGGTGAGCGACAGGCTCCATATAAAGGGCGAAAAGCAAAGGGGAGAGGGGGCAACCCTGCCTCATCCCACGCCCCACAGCGAAGCCATCCGAGAGCAAGCCATTAACCCTAACAGCCGCTATCGGAGCACTATAGATGCTCACTCCCCGAAACCGGGGCCCCAACCCAAAACGCTTGAGAGTAGCGGATAGATATGACCAGTGCACAAGGTCGAAAGCCTTTTCGGCGTCGACCGCTAGCAGTAGGGCTTCCTCTTTGGACCGTTGCATCTTATCAATTAAGTGGCAGATATGTTTGGTATTGTCCCCGCATTGCCGCCGCTGGATGAAACCCGACTGGTCCAGGTCAACCAAACCTGGCATTCAAGAGTTCAGCCTTTAATTAAACAAACGAGTGAGTAGGGGGGGAGAGTTTGACGCAGATGGTTTTATAAAAAAAGCGCTAACGCCCTCAGGCTCTGGGGCCTTCAGGACCTTCAACCAGGCAATAGCAGAGATCACTTCTTCAATACGGATAGGGGCTTCTAGGGACTAGCCTTACTTCCTGGAAGAGGGGTTACCGCTGCACTCTGAAGATACTCATTAGGATCGGCCGACACCATAGAGAGTTTGGTAGAACGAACGGAAGGCAGCTAGTATACCAGCATTGTCGTAGCGATTTGACAGCCTGCGCCTCTCGCTGGCTACGCAGGCAATGAGCCAGCATGCGTCCTCCCTTATTAGAGCCAATATAGTATTTGTGCTTCAATCTGACCACCGCATGTTCAGCCCGGTTGAGATCTAAACGCCGAAGCTGGAGTCGCTCTTTTTCCATCTGCTGCCAAATTCTGGGAGCACCAGTGCGTTTGTGAATAGCTTTCAATTCTCTAATGGTCGCTTCGAGTTCTGCGCGCTTGGACTGTCTGATCTTGTTCTCGTGGGCCGCCTAGGCAATGAGAGCCCCTCTCGCAACCTTCTTAAGTGCTTCCCACACCGAGAATTGCGGCGTAGAGCCCATACAGTTAGTCGCTAAGTAGTCAGTAAGGCAACGCCTAATGTCGTCCACCACAGACGGGGACCGGAGTAGTGAGTCTCGTAAACGCCAGTGTGAAGTGGGGGAAGACCATGCAGAGGGAAGGCGCAGAGTCAGAGCGATGTGTGCGTGATCTGACAGGGAGCGCACTTCAATAGTGGAGTCATTGAAGCATGCCCAAGCGGCTGGGGTAACAAGGAAATGATCCAGGCGGGCATAAGTCTTATGGGCCGTTGAATAATAAGAAAAGTCCCACTCGTCAGGGTGCAAGCAGCGCCAAACATCTCTAATCCCTCCGTCGCACAACCAGTCGCCTCCTCCCACCGACAGGGCTCCCGCACCTCTAGTCCGTGAGCCAGAACGGTCTAGCCCAGCATCCATCACTAAGTTGAGGTCGCCCCCTACCACCACCATAGGATTGTGTGTGTGTACAGCACGTCAGCGCAGGCGCCCAGTAGGAACCTCCCCGGTCGGTCATTGGGGGAGTAAATGGAGGCTACAGTGCAGGAAGAAGACCCAATACGGAAGCGCAGCGCTAAAAGGCGCCCCTTAGTCTCAGCGACAAGCCCGACCACTGATCCCCTGAAGCGTTTGGAGAATAGAATAGCCACCCCATCCCGCTTACTGTTCCCAGAGGACCAAAACTGCAAGGGGATGTGACTATGGCACATGTGGTTTGTGTCACTTTGAAGCAAATGGGTTTCTTGAAGAAGACAAATATCACCCCCAGAGTGCTCAAGCAGGGAAAGGACCGCATACCGTTCAGTGGGGTTATTAAGACCCCTGGCGTTAAAGCGAATTACCTTGAGTTCCATTCATAAAAGGACCGGCTGGTTCTTCCATGGGGCCTCGGATGACACTGTAGAGGCAGCGTATGAAGAGGGGCTCCGAAGAGGAGGGAGGCAGACACCACCAGACAAGAGTAAGTGCGAAGGAAAATCCCTAGCCCAAAAAAAAAAAAAAAACAAGAACAACACAACAGTAATCATTTCAAGCAAGTGAGGATCAGCCCGAGGCAGGTCTGCACAGGAACCAAATGATGAGCTACCGCAACAGTGAGGGAAGGACGAAAGTCCGTCGGAGAGACACAGTTCGGGAACAGTGTTTCCACACAAGTCCATGAGAGCCAAGGAGCAGCGGCCCTCCAGCCCAGCCGCGATAAGGATCCCAGAAGCGATCTGAACAACAGCATCAAGCGTGAGACGAATGAGTAGGGCTGCCGGTCAGTGAAGCCAGAACATCTTCTCTTTCTTTTGCCATCGCTGCCGTCTGTGAGATGGGGAGGATTTGCCCACTACCTGCCAGCGACCAGATCTGGTGCCACTAGTGATGGCCGCAGCTTACTGGCAGGACGAGTCAGGAGGAGGAAGGCTCAGGAGGTCAGCGGCCTCCCACAGAGATCGCAGATGGACAATCTGCCCTCATATTTAAAGATGATACGAAAGGGGTGCCCCCAAGCATAGGGGATCCCCTTCTCCCTCACGTGTTGGTTGATCGGTCGAAATTCTCTCCACTTAAGCAGGGTGACAGCGGACTGTCTTGAAAGAGCAGTGGGGAATGTACTTGGAATTGCAGAATATGTGTTTCTCAGGCCTTGTGGAGGTAAGTTCTTTCAGCTGGAAGTTGTGCACACATGCTAGGATGTCTGCTGGTGGGGCCGCACCCCAGTGGGGCGGACATACCTGGTGAATCCTGTCGACCTGCACCTTGGTTGTATGCTCCGGACCCAAGACTTGACGGAAGAGGGCCTGGACAAACTCTCCGATGTCACCTTCCTTGGCCCCCCGTTTCACTCCCCAGATGCGTATATTATTGCGGCGGGAGCGGTTCTCTAGGTCCTCCGCCCGTCACTAGAGCTTGATGTGCTGTTCTTTGAGGTGCAATATTTCCTGTTGCATCATCTCCATTTTTTTATCATACCCATTCTCATGCTCTTCCAGCGTCGCCACCCAATCCACAATCTCAGAGACATCGCCCTGCACCTCCCGGAGGTCTGCCACCAACTGATCCTTGAGTTCTTGAAGGTCCTCCCTGAGTGCAGAGAAGAGCAACGTCATGAAGGCCTTCGTGGCTGGTGTGTCCGCTCCATCTTGAGGCCCTGTTGTTGCCTCCACCCCTTGACCAGCTTGGCCCTGTGTGGCCTTAGACTGCAGCATGTCCTTCATGGAGATTGGGCGAGGTTTGGATCCCTTGGAACTGTTGGGGGGGGGGAGGTTGCCAAGTTTTGGCCCCTTCTGCGCCAAGGGTTCAAGCGACATTAGAATGGAGTGGGGATGAGGTGGAAGGGCACACCTCCCCCTGTCACCTCCGGGTAAGTAAGGTGAGTTCTCGGTACACAGGGCAGGGTGGTGATAGGTTTTCGGAGGGTAGTTTATGGGACAGGAAGGTATGCAGGCCAGTTAGTGTTTTGGGAGGTCCCAGCACACCAGTCCAAACTTTTTCTTCAGAGGGTAGGGAGCGTCGCGGGACAGCAGACTCGGTAGGGCAAGGTGCGGCCCAACTGCGCCAAGGAGAAGGGAGGGTGGAGCCTCGCTCGGCACATTCTGTACCGGCGTGAGAATCCGGCGTGGCCAGCACACAAAGGTACAGCGCGACCTTGCTGGCCCCAACGTCAAGCAGGACACGATGGTCAGCAGGGCCACTGGACAGGAATGCTCAAGAGAGTCAACACAGGGGGGAGTATCGGCGAGTACAGTCGGCTCCCCCACCAGGCGTATTTTCAGGGGCTGCTAGGGCTGGTGTAAGCAATGTTGGGTTGGTTAAGGCCCGCAGGTTTGGTTGTGTGACGGATCCTCTACAGATAGAGGAAGCGATTGTACTGGATTATGATGAGGACAGCCCTGAAGAAGGGGAGTGGAGGGACAATGAGGAGGGAAGGGGGTGCCTTCTCATGTGTCTCCTAGTGTTTTACAGGCACCAGAGGCGGTGCAGCCCAACCCGTCCTAGGATGCTTGATTCCGGTCCAGGGAAGACATGGCTTGGCAGTTCGGGCTGGACTGTTCCCATGAGGCACAGGGTCAAGACTGATTTGCATATGACCATATCTGAACTGGGGTGGCTTAGTGAGCAAAATAACGATCGATTAAACCCAGATCTGTGACTGGGGGTGAATGTTTTGCCATTGTGCAACATTCCGTCCATCATCTTGTTCGTTTTGTTGTTCACCCTATGTGGAAAGGGTATGCCCAGACGTGGGTCCCATGCTCACTGCGCCACTGGAGTCAAGCTATCCTGGCTGAAGATGGCTAATAGCCAGAAACCGGTCCTAGGATGCTTGATTTTGGTCCAGGGAAGACATTGCTTGGCAGTTCGGGCTTGACAGTTCCCATGAGGCACAGGGTCAAGACTGATTTGCATATGGCCATGTCTGAACTGGGGTGGCTTGGTGAGCAAAATAACGATGGATTAAACCCAGATCTGGGACTGGGGGTGAATGTTTTGCCATTGTGCAACATTCCGTCCATCATCTTGTTTGTTTTGCTGGGATCTTAATAAAGGCATGTGCACAAGGGAGTATTGTAGGTTCAGGCATGAGTGCTCTCAGTGTGGAAAGAAACATCCCTTGGTTAAATGTTGGGGAGTCAAGCCGCAAGGAAGCCAGCAGTGGCAACAGACAGGTGCTTGAACATCTGGGCCCTTGCAGCAATTCCACAGCGGTAGGGGAGGTAAGGGATCTCAGGGGTCTGGGTCCAAGAGCTCCTACGCCAGTTATACTGGCAGCATTGGCAACAGGATTGAGGGATTATGGGGATTTGGAAGCAAAGCAGGTCCTGTTGGAGGGTTTTGAGGAGGGGTTTTGTTTGTGTTACAAGGGGCCACGTCAGAGGTGGTGGGCACAGGTCAGCAATGGAACATAAGTCAGTGGTGCAAGACAAGTTGGATAAAGAAGTTCGAGAAGGAAGGATGGCGGGTCCTTTTGATGATTGGCCTGTTGAAGACTTGATTGTTTCTCCAATCGGGGTGGTTCCCAAAAAGGAAGTAGGACAGTACAGATTAATACAACACCTATTGTGGCCTGAGGGGTCTTCGGTCAATGATTTTATTGATGAGGAGGCGGTCTCAGTGTCATATTCCTCAGTTGACGTTGCTATGTCACTGGTTGTGACAGCGGGCGCAACTGAAGAGATGGACAAATTCGACATAAATTCTGCATTTCATTTGCTTTACGTACATCCGGATGATTGGAGCCTTTTGGGAATCCATTTTGAAGGAAAATGGTACGTGGACAAGGCATTACCGATGGGTTGTTCAATGTCTTGTGCTTTGTTCGAGTGTTTCAGCACGTTTGTACAGTGGTATTTCACACAGCACACTGGTCATAGGCAGGTAACACTACTTAGACGACTTCTTTTTTGTTGGTTCCCCGGGCTCCACGGAGTGCCAGGTAGCGCTGGACACGTTCCATGAGCTTTTGGGAGAGCTGGGGGTGCCCTTGGCACCAGAGAAAACAATGGGGCCATGTACGACCATGTCATTTCTGGGAATTGAAATTGATTCAGTATATGCAGGCTCGGTTAACAGCTGATGAGAGCAAAAATGTTTGGATTTATTGAAAGACATGCTTGCAGAACATAAAGTGATTGTGAAGGGCATCCAAGTTTTGTTGGGCCATCTCAAGTTCGCCTGCAGGGAAGTCAGGGCGAGGAGACCTTTCAGCAGGAGACTGGGCCGTGCATTGGCAGGACATCATCTGCCTCATCACCATGTCCGTTTCTCGGCTGGGGTGAAGGAGGATTTGCGTATGTGGAAAACATTTTTGCATTCCTTTAACGGAATTCCATTAGTCATGGAGGATGACGTTCAGTGGGATGTTCAGATTTTTTCAGATGCAGCAGACAGTGATGGTTTTGGCATATATTGGCAGGGCTGGTGGTATGCGGAGAACTGGCCTGAGCAGTAGAAGGATGGTGGAAGGAGCATCGCCTTTTTGGAGCTTTTTCCGGTGCTTGTGACAAGGACGCTGTGGGGTGAGGAACTGGCACATAAGAAGGTGTTGTTCTCGATTGACAATATGGCAGTGGTTGAAATCATCAACAGGCAGTCGGCAAGAGATGAGCAGATTCTGAAGTTGTTGCAGGTGCTTGTACTTGGCTGCCTTAGACATGATATTGCGTTCAAGGCACTTCACATCCCTGGTGTGGACAATGACATTGCGGATGCTTTGTCTCGTTCGTAGTGGGAGAGATTCCATGGGCTGGCCAAGGTGGCGGACAAGACACCGACCCCAATGCCGGAACATCTGTGGTATGTAGGCATCGTAGGGTTATACAGTTGGTGGTAGGTTCCTTGTCGGCTTCCACTCGTGCAGCTTATGCTCTGGCCTGGAGAGAATTCCTAGCATCAGGTGCCTGTCGGCAGGAGGAGGGATGGAGGCGGTCAGAGGATGTGATACAGTTTCTGCTGGACCTCATTGTGAAGGGTCTTTCTAAGGTTACCTTCGCAGGGAAATTGGCAGGTATTTCTTTTATGGGGAAACTTCTGTGGGGCTACTCCCCTTCAGCGGGGGAAGTAGGGAGGAGGATGTTGGAAAATTGGGCTTGGGGGCGGGTGGGGAACGTTTAGCACGGAGGCCGTTATCTTGGCAGACTTTAGCGCGTTTGTTGGAAGCGTTACCTGTTGTTTGTAGGGATGGTTTTGAAGTATGTTTGTTTTCTACCCTCATGGTTTGGATGTTTTTTGGAGCCTTTAGGGTCTCCGAGCTTTTAGGTTCCAGGTCAAAAATGTGAATCACTTGGCAGGAGGTTTTCTGCTCAGAGAGGGGGATTCATATTTGGCTGGCCAGCGCAAAAACAGACCAGAGAGATTTTGGGAAGGGAGTATAGCTGGAAGCAGCTTCTCCGGTGTCAACATGCCCATTACATTGGGCCAGGCGGTGGAGGACTTTGTCTGGGGGGAAGGTAGTGAAAGGGTTTATCGACATGCTGATGGGGGCCTGTTTACAGACTATCAATTGCACATGGTGCTGCGTAAGGCCTTGAGGCATATTGGTCTGGATTGGTCCCAGTTTGGGACACATTCTTTTAGGATCGGGGCAGCAACAGTAGCTTGCAATCGAGGCTGGTCTAGGGAGGATATTATGCGGCTGGGTGCTGGTCATCAAACTGTTTTCAACACTATGTGAGGAGTACTGCGGAAGAAGCGCTTGCGTCATACTCTTTTACATGAATCTCATATTATTTTTTCTGGTTGCAGGTTCAGTATCGGGTCCTCGCTCCCCGGAATTGACCATATGGATAGTGAGGCACTCTTTCGTCAAATGGGCTCAAGTCCAGGCTGACATTTATTTTGGAAAAATATTGGGTTTTAAAGAGCGTTTGTTTAAAATTGTTTGGAAAGGGAAGGGAGGGATGTTGTGGAAGGAGTTGGTTCCTGCTTTGAACAAGTGGTTGGTTGGGGGCCAGTGCCCGGATGTTTTGTTAATTCATTTAGGGGAGAATGACCTTCGTTGGGTGAAAGGTGTTGTTTTGTTAAGGGCAATGAAGAGGGATTTGGCACTTTTGCTGGAACAGTGGTCTGGTTGCCATGTTTTGTGGACAGAGCCAATGCCGTGCAGAATTTGGAGGGGCGCTCGGAATCCCAGGGCGACTGATAGGGCGCGTAGGAAGGTAAACCTGGAGATTTCAAGATTTTGCAGCAGATTAGGCTTTGGGAGAGTGTCTCATAGGGACTTTCGGTTTGAGTCAGTGAATTTTTTCAGGAGTGATGGGGTTCACTTATCCAGGATGGGTATGGACCTTTACCTGTTAGAGGTTAGAGAAGTTCTATCCAGGTGTCTCAATGTACAGGAACATTCGAGAGCGGCATAGATGAGTTGTCTTGTTTGGGGGGCAGAAAGTCGGAGGGGGTAGTTTTCTCCCCCCCCCCCCGGCTTTCTGGGTGGCGGGGATTATTGGAAGTTTTGCCAGGGTTGGCAGACTTTTTGCTGTTTAGTTTAAAGTTGGGTCATCAACAGGGATTGTTTATACAGGTTGATTGTAAGGGTATTTACAGAGGTTGGGTGATCGTAAGTGGTGAAGGGGCAGGCAGGGGATTTTGTGTAATAGATGTTTTAGATTTATAGGCTTATAGGTGTATGCATTGATTTATAGTGTTTGAAATTTTGTACTGTTGTAATGTTCGGGTGGGGGCGGGTTCATAAAAATGTTAGGGGCGGGGGAGTGACGACGGGGTTAGGTAAGTGTTTTTATTTAGTGAGGTTTAGTTTTGTTAGGCATTGGCTGAGGAGTGTAATTGTTATGTGCACCTGTTCCAAAAAAGCAGCCTTTTACACACAAAAGCTGTTTGTGGTCTGCTCGCCCACACCCCCCCCCCCAGCCCTCCCTCCCAAAATGCATTAGTCATGCGTGCAGATCCCTTGACACGCTTTGGGATGACGAGGGATTCCGCAAAGCAGTCTGTACACTGCTGCTCTGTCTGTGAAGCGATTTTGCCTGTCAGAAGGTCTGGGGAACTCTTAGTTTTGATCACCCAGCAAATTTAAGATACATTGTTTTAGTAAATTTAGTCACTTTGCTGCAAAAACAAATTGTTTTCCCTCTGGTGGTCCGGCCCAGTCTCTCTGTGACACGTGTGACGTCTGTATTATCCTGCAGGGTAAGGGCTGCTGAATTGTGAGTCAAGGAGTGGAGGGGGGGAGGGGCGGGGTTCTTCTTGTCTCTGGCACCAGCCGCTGGGCGAAGCGTACACAATAACGCGCTATGTGGTTTGTTCACACAGGAAGCATTAAAATATCAGGGCAACCACCGCCGGCCGGCCAGCCAGAGTGAGAAAGTCCTGATCGAGGAAAGGAGAGCTCTTCGAGGAAAGGAGTGACTCTTCGTCCACTCGGACACAGGCAACCTTGAACTGCACCAGCTGCTCGATGTTGCCCCCTGTCCAGCCCGGCCGAACAACTTCAGCCCCAAGATGCCTTGCAGCTCAAGACTAACAAAGCCAGCGAAGCGCTCAACCTGACAGACACCAGGCATTTGTGAAGTGGCGGCAGTTAGCTGGGTCAGTATTGTAAGTGTAAGCACCAGTGGGCAGAGTGGCCCCAAGAGTACTATCACAGATGACCACAAAGTCCTTCTCTGATATAGGGTTTTAAAAATGCATGGTATTCTGAGTTTTAACTTTACGATTCCATCTAAATAATTCACAAACATTTAAGGTAAGATAAGAATACGGGGTGGTAGGGGGGCGCTAGAGGGCGCACTGCGGAATGGCTGCCTCCTAAGACAGCTCCGCCGGACGGGTGAATGTTACCGCAAATACCGCAGTGAAAAACCTATCAAAAATGCCCTAATTCTGCTCAGCGGACGTCGAAACACTAGCGGCTCGACTGGAAGTGGTTCGCGTACCCCAAAACTGTCTACAAATGCAAGTACGGACCTAAAAGGATCCTAACGGCGGCTGAAGATCCAAAATGGCGGCGCCCGCGACCTAGCACCAAGCTCGGCTGTGACACCGCCGGACAACCGCTCCGAGCGAGCCCAGGCTTCCAAATGGCCCTCGAATGACAGGCGACACAGGGGCAGCGGACCACAGTGCTCAGGCGGCACCAACGACTGCCTGTAAGTGCGCAAATGCTGTGCGTTCCACGGGGCGCTCGCAAACAGCAAAATGGCGGCCGCGTTGGAACGCAGGGGTACGAGAGGCGAGGTGCGGTGGTGAAGTGCTCCTACCACGGGCCATATCAGAAGCTAAACAATCGAAAGTATAGTAGTGCTCTCTGCTGCAGCCCGCGCCGCTTTTCGGATCGTCTGGTGCGCTGAGTAAAGTGACGAGAGCGGCGAGCCCATAAGGGAGGGAGAAGCGCGAAGTGGATCTGAGACATGCTACGCGCAGGACAGAGCCCCAGCGCCGACTACGCCAGACTATACCAGCCCGCGCTTCAGACAGGATCTGCAGCTGGGATAAGCAATGTTACAGGCATAAATACACGCCGGGCTGATGCGTGATCAACTACCTGCGCCGCTGTTACAATTTTTAAATATAAAGTGAAATAGGATGAGGAACTCATAGACTTGCACTGGTGCACTAGCAAACGGCAACCTGGCGGATCCCAGTCAGACAAGATCACCACGAACGACGCACATGGAGGATTGACAATATACAAGGAAAGAGGAACTGCCATAAGATAACATGTACACTGCCTCTGCAGAGGCTGCGCAGGAAAATAGGCAGTAAAATGTAAGCTGTGACCAACTTGCCGACACTATACCCTGTCACTACTGGCATCGCAAACGTCCGCACCACGACCCGATCCCAGTGCCTTTTTTCTTTCCCTCACACCGAATGAGTACAGTGACCAGGCGGGGACACGCTCTCCACGCCGTCCCGCGCTCCAGCAATAGCACATCAAGATCACCAGTTAGTTAGTTTTGGGCATTTGTAGAGCGCCTGGTTACGCCACTGGCGTGTCCCCGCGCTGTAGTAAGTGAGGTGGCTGTCCCCCCCCCCTCCCACAGAAGACTACTTGCTGCTACAATGGGGAAACCGGAAAAACAGCAAACAAAACTACAATTTGAAGCGAGAAAGCAGAATAAAGACAACAGCAACGCGACGGAAGCAGACGGAGGTGATGAAAACGACATGAGTGCGGGAATGGAGGGGGTGCTGCGAGCCATACAACGCAGCCTGCAAGAAATGAATGGTAAGCTAGACACCTTAACGCAGAGAGTGGACCATATGGCTGCAAAAATGGACAAACACGGTGAAAGGCTTGTGGAAGCGGAAACGAGGATATCGGCGGTGGAGGATGACTCCAGCACCAACACCAAGAATTGCGCTAACATGGAGAAGACGTTGGACGTGTTGCGCGGCAAGGCGGAGGATTTGGAAGCGAGATCAAGGCGCAAAAATATCCGCATAGCGGGCCTGCCGGAATCGACAAACACTGGCAAAATGGAATAATATGTGGAAACACTACTCAAAGAATTATTCGGAGAGGAAGACTTTTCGTCGGTGTTCCTGGTGGAGCGAGCACACGATCCCTTGCGCCACGACCGAAACCTGGGGCTCCCCCACGTATCATCATAGCCCGTCTGCTGAACTATAGGGACAGAGTTTCGGTGTTAAGGCGGGCTCGGGAAAAAGGAGACATCAGGGAAATGAACTAGCATTCTACCCGGATCACACCATGGCTGTCCAAATGGCCCGAAAGGAATACCACTCAGCGAAGAAAAAACTACGAGATCTGGGAGTAGAATACTCTATGCTTTACCCGGCGAAACTAAAGGTCACACATGCAGGACACTCGACGGTGCTCCTCACGCCACAGGCGGCACATGAATTTATTAAAAAGCTAGGAAAACGGAGACAAACATCGGGTCGAGAAGAGCAACAAAGTGAGGAAGATTGAGCGGCCATAAGCAGGTAAAGATGTGACATTCCTAACTACGTAAGGGAAGTGCCTCGAACATTTAATTTGTGTATAACTCACATTGATTAACATGCTGACGTACAGACTATTTGCGTTAAGCAGAGGTGGAATGATAGCCGCCAGTGCAACAACACTGTGGTACTGACTATTCCAATGGCTGATATAAGACTTGGGTTGACTGGGCAGCTCATGCTGCATGTACCTGTAAACAATTAATTAAAGCCAAACAAATGCAGTACCTGGAGCAGATATATGGACTGCACCAAATGGTGGGGGAGCTGAAGAGAGGCCTTGTCTTGGAACTGCTATGCACTGACCTGTAAGGATAAAGACGCACTTCCTAAAAACATTGCTATGTACAATGAAAGATTGGGACCTGTAGACAAGAATAGGGAAAAAGTAAACCTATTAATGCATTAATTTGACACACTGTGATGCGCGATCAGTTAATGATGGTAACGCGCCAGTCCACATCCACAATGTGGATGGAGATGTGTGCACCTAGTGGACCCCCTACGAGGGTGCTCCCCACGCTAAGTTTGTTTCTAAGGTAGTTTGACTCAGGGACTTGGCTTTGGCAGGGTTGGGTTGCTAAAGTGGGAGGTGGGGGGGGGGGGGTGAGGGAATTTGGGAATTTTTGTTATAGATCACTGCACCTGAGAAGCATTGCAAACTCCGGCTCACATGGTGAAAACGCAATAACTGATTTCTTTGTACTACTTGACTTGACACTTCATGGTACGCATGAGACAAGGGACTTCAAAAAAATAAGATGTATAAAATTAGCTTGCAGATAGAATGAGGACTAAACTACTAAACTTTATCACCTGGAATATCAGAGGTCTGAATAACCCCCCAAAAATTCGACAAATATTTGCATACTTCACTAGGCTGCAAATTGACATAGCTTTCCTCCAAGAGACACATCTTGCACCAACAGCACCGACTACACTGGGAAAACGATGGGCAGAAGCAGTGTACACCTCAACTTACTCCTCATATGCACGGGGGTCAGTATCCTTATACGTAAGGGGGTCAACTTTCAAGCCTCAAAGATATTAAAAGATGCAGAGGGCAGATATATCATAGTGATTGGGCATCTTCGGAACCAAAAAATAGCGCTTATAAACACATATGGCCCAAACACAGATGACCCAGGGTTCTATACTACTCTCTGGCATACTATCATCGACCTACAAGTAGGAAACTTACTGTGGGGGGGGTGACTTTAACATAGCATTGAAAGATGGACTAGATCGCTCCCCGAACACAACAGAAACACACAAAAGGGCACTTGCGGAATTTCACGATGTCATCACTGATCTAAGACTAACGGACCTTTGGAGGGCACGTTATACAGGCCAACTAGAAGCCACACACGTAACTGCAGTGCACAATAGCAGGTCGAGAATAGACTATTGGCTAGGTACTAGTGAGATCTCGCTGTGGACTGCCTCCATCAAACACTTGCCACGCACATTATCTGATCACAGCCCAGTGTTACTCTCCTTACAGTTTCCGCATTATAACCCCCCCTTTTGCCTGGAGATTCAACGCCGCAGCGCACCTTGACTCTAAATTTACTGACACCATTCACAGAGCAATGGTGGAGTATTTTTAAATAAACGAACCCACCAGGGAAGACAAAGGGTTATTGTGGGACGCGTTTAAAGCGACGATTAGAGGCACATGCATCAGTACTAATTAGACATTAGAAGACAGTTAAAAATCAGGGAAACTAAACTGGGTGAACTAGAGCAGCGATACGCCCAAAAGAGGGATTCGACTATATTAGGAGAGATAAAAACGACCCTGTCAGAACATCAGAATTACGCAAATGATGAAATTAAATATGTCTCGAAGCGGGGATTGGCAAGGGCTTATGGAGAGGGTGGTAGACCAGGAAGAGCCCTAGCTCAAAAGATATGCACTGGACATGCCCCACAACATATACACATAATTAAAGACACAGACGGCATAGCGAGGTATGACATAGAAGGCATACTGAGTGAATTCCAACTCACATATGGCCAACTATACGAATCTCACCTAAATGTATCAACGGATGATATACTACACTACACGGCAGACATTGAACTAGCATGGCTCTCAGATGCACACAGAGAATATTTGTCCCTCCCCATTACAGTTGAGGAAATCACGGACACCATTAAAGCCCTCCCTAACGGGAAAGCACCAGGCCCGGATGGCTTCACGTGTGAATTTTATAAGGCATTTGGAGATATATTGGCACCACACTTAGTCAGGATGTACGGCGAAGCACATGAGCAGCAATCCCTCCCGAGATCACTTCGAGAAGCGATGTTGATTGCTTGGCTAAAACCGGGAAAAGATCCAGAACTCTGTGATTCGTATAGGCCGTTATCCCTCATGAATGTTGACACCAAGATAATAGCGAGTGCACTCGCGGTGCGGCTCAAACCCCTCATGCCACTACTGAGCAGACCGGATCAATCGGGCTTTATACCGGAGAGATCCACGACGCACAACACACGTACGCTTTTTGCACTATCACATTACTTGACACCTGAGACCAAAGCAGCAGCGGTACTATTAGATGCCACAAAGGCTTTCGACACGATAGAATAGACATATTTGCATGCCGTCCTACAGTGCATGGGATTTCCGCTCATATTTATGCAGTGGATAAAAATGCTCTACACAGACCTAACAGCCCGCATAAAGGTGAATGGTTATATTTCAGATCCAATCACAATAAACAGAGGGACTAGGCAAGGATGCCCATTGTCGCCAATGATATTCGCCTTGGTACTAGAGCCGTTAGCATGCAAAATTAGGCAACACCATCATTACTCTGCTATCCAACTTCCTACGCGACCTCTGCATATATCCCTATAAGCCGATGATATGGTGCTCTATGTAAAAAACCCAGATGTAAACCTTAATCCCTTACTCCGGGAATATATTAAATTTGGACGACACTCAGGCCTGCAAATCAATTGGTCAAAATCACAAATCTTGGCACTGACAGACAACACTACTCACTTTGCTCTAGATTACCCACTGGAATGGCGGGAAGACCCTACGCGTTACTTGGGTATCTGGTTCCATAGAGATACAGAACTGGTAATACGAACAAACTATGGAAGAGTAGTGGTGGAACTAGAGGAGAAAATAGACCGCTGGAATAAGTTGCCACTCTCGCTGGCAGACAGGACTGCCATAGTAAAGATGGTACTGTTACCCAAATTTCTTTATCTTTTTAACAATATTCCTATCAGACCACCAACGGAAGTCTTTCGAAATATAACCAGACTGGTGCTCAAACTAATCTGGGAGGGTAAGCAAGCGAGATTGGAGTTACAAACACTTACACTGCCATATTCGAAGGGAGGGTTTAAGGTGCCGGACTTGTACCTTTACTATTTATGTGCACAAGCACAATTTGCGCACTACTGGTATCACGAGGTCCCGTTCATGTCCCATGTGGCGGTGGAAACAGGTGATGCTCAACCCATCCCCCTACTGGCAATCCTACCACACAAGCGACCGCCATTGCACTCCCGAGATATAAACACAATTGATGCAACGAACACAGCCTAGTACTTCATGGGCAAGAAAGCAGGGAAATTGCCATTATATGCACCCGCTCTGCCTCTGACAAATCATCCAGAGATCTCAGTAACGCAAGAAGAAGTAGGCATGGGACTATTACGACAAGTTGGAATAGATACAATGGGTGACCTATATGAAGAGGGCCAATTTAGATCGCTGGGGAGCTTGAGCTACATAAGTAATCCCACACTACTGTTTAGCTTTACTTATTACAGACTGCAACGGGCGATAAAAGAACTGTACAAGACATATCCAATAGAACCCCCACAAATGACCTCCTTGTAGTACATAATTACAGCACCCACAGCAGCACACATGGTATCTAGACTATACACCAGACTGCAGGATGATATAGCAGACACCACCAAGGAAAACGAGACAAAAATGGAATGACGTGACTTCTGAACAGATAAGTACAGATGACTGGGCCATAGCATGTATGCTGACTCAGATGCCAACTCCCAATGGCAATTTACGAATAATTAATTATAAATACTTACACCAAATGTACTACACACCACAAAAGTTGTATAAATATGGACTAGCTCCGGACTCAAGATGCAAAAGATGTAAGACGGAGGGGGCAGATTTCATTCACCTTGCATGGCATTGCCCGAAAATAGCGAAATACTGGGCCGAGGTGACAAAAGCACTGAGCATCATGCTAGAAATACCTGTTGACTGTCCAATACGGGTATGCTTACTGGGACTAGTACCGCAAATAAGAGCACGTAAACGAAAGCTCTGTGTGGTAGCGCTACTGATGGCAAAAAGAAGGATATCTATAAATTGGAATAGCTCAAGGTGGCCTACATTGAGGCATTGGTTAGAAGATCTATCTTACTGCAAAGACACGCTAGCAACCTATGAAGAAGAGCTACCGGCTAGATCTCGACCCAAAGACTATTGGCAGTATCTAATTAAATATCTACAAGAACGACCACTATCAAATCCTGGGTGAATAAATAATGTAGAAATGTCAAGGTAGACAAGTTAATAAAATTTGCAAATGTGGGATGGGAGAGAGTGCTGTGGAGTAGTGATCGCTGTTAATGTTTTGTTGGGGCTTATACTAGGTTATGAGTTTTAAGACACAAAAAAATTAAAAATTTTCTACCAAAGAGATCTGGTATTTATTTAAATACATGAGTGTGATATAAATGTTACAGACATTCTAAACCTGCCACCGGACCTCCGGGTTGCCGGTATAATGGCTGTGTCACTATCTCTGTCTCTCTATTTTCTTTAACTTGACGAATTTCTAATGCTACTGATGGACATGCCACCGGCCCCAAGGGTTGTAGGTGTGAGGCTGTGTCGCTTGTGTATACATTAATAAAGATGGTTGAACTCAAAAAGAAAAAAAAAAAAAGAATACGGGTAGCAATGCTGCAAAGAGAGGCCATCTGTTGCTCAAGGCGCACTGACCCCCCGAAAGCCTTCAGAGCAGAGATGAGCCTTGGCTCACCCCCGCTTCCTCCACCACTCACCGGGATCCAAGTGTTAATGACAGAGAGCCCTGAATGGCAGGTAGAGCACCTCCCATCTGCAACCCTACATCTGTGTGAAGGGCGCTTGGGATGGAAACAATCTGTTCTGTACAGCAGGAATATCCAATCTCTTCTAGCTGTGGAACAAACAGAGCAATGGTCTCCGTGGATTAGGGTGGGCACACTGAAGGTTTCACTAGGGGTACCAAAAAGAAGAACAGGTACATCAGTCTCCACAGAACAGCTTCGAATCACAAACGGGCAGAATGACTGTGTGATCCTTTATTGACCATACCTATCTGTTCTGCAGCACCTTCTTGAATGGCCATTGTTCCAATGAAGTCAGAGTGCTATTGTTCAGTCTGGCAACTGACAACTAATTGGAATCTGTTCTGCTTACACTCCACTCTGAGGCTGAGGCTGAGACTCTAATTTAGGATGAGTTTACCAGTCTTAGTTGAGGTTCTCATTTGTTTTAGTCTCTGTTGTAAGGCTAAAAATAAAGAAATATTTTTAGCAGGCTAATTAGCACTTACATTTATAATAGCCTTCTTCAATATTAGGGAGTCTAAACATTTTAGTTGTTAAAAGCAAGCTCCAAGGTGTTCTCCATTCTGGAGCCTAAGCCTTTCTTTTATACACAGTTCCGAACAATGTCTTTCACACTTTGCGCAGCCTAACCCATGTGCTGCCCACCCTAGGCTTTGCATTTTCTTTAGTATACCCTTTCCCACCATGTCACGCTCTTCTAAACTCTGGTTAAAGAAAGCTTGGCTCAACACAGGCTAGATATGGTTCTGGCCATCCTCACCCAAGTTGTACACAGTCCCATCCTGGGTGTGTGCTGCCCCAGCTAGGCTCTGCACAAATTCTTCTGGCTCCGAGTATAAACCCACAACTGGGCTCTTAACACCCTGTGGCCACAATTGAGGCCAGTTACTGCACACCAGCATCTGGGCACAGCACAGACCCAAACTACTCCTATACGCTCCATACCTTGCTCAGCCACATGCCAGCATGGTTTTCCACACCCCTGTTAGGTGCCGCACACCAGTAACCAGGTACTGCACACTCCTAGAAAGGCTCAGTAAGCCCCAGCCAAGCTCTGCATGAAAACAGCTTATTTCAGTATCCATTCACCCAGACTCTGCACGCCCGTAATCAGCATAGGCACATCAGAAGCCATACTTTTATGTCCTTGAGAAGTAGAGGAAACAACATTAAAGGGAACCTCAACTGGTGGTTTAGGCACGTCTATTCCTCCTAAAGCAGGACTGAGTCTGACCTGCACATGGCTAGTCATTATCCGGATTCATATAGTTGACAAATAAAAGTGATGGACAGGAACTCAGCCTGAGTGACAGTCAGCAGCTGGAACTTTTGCAAGCAGTTGACGTATTACCTTTACTATTTTCATGACAGTTCTCGGATGTGGTTTCCATGCTTACTGAGCTTCAAGATTTAAAGCCAAATCTCAATGACGATACCAAATGAGACCAGTCTGGGGTTTCATATACTCATGTCTAGGGGGGGACCTGGCCTGGTGGTTCAGGCTGGAATGTTAATTGTATGAGGAAGAAGATTTTCATACTGATCGTCTGTGAATGTTTTAATTTATTAGAAATTAATAATTAATTTATGATTAATTTAAGTGCATTGAAAATTATTCACATTTACTGAAGAAAAGTGTTTATTTATTTTATCTGTATGAGCTTTCTACGCGATGCGCCTTTCTCTCTTTTCAGAAATTGAACACAAATACAGCTTCAGCCATTGACTCTGTATAAATCTTTTCTGTTCTGGAAGGAAGGAATGAGGAAGGATGTCTTAACGTAACAATGGATAAGTTACTTTTTTGGCCAAACATCTTCGCTGTTGTTAAAACAAGCTATTGTTCAGATTGCATGATCTCATATCCTTATTTCATTATGCACTGCCAAAACCAATAGGCTGTGATAGGAAGTAGGTGTTGCAGGGATTTTATGGAAAGCAATAGTTTAACTGGCTACATTGCATCTGCATAAATCATGTTGTGAAATGTGTGTGATTTGTGTATCAAAAGTATTATTAAAGGACGTACTATTTGGAGATAAGCCAGACTTTTGACTTCAGAACTCGAGGTTTTTTTTTCTCCTTAGAGTTCTTGCAGCAGATTTGCTTTGAGACTTTCCTAGCAGCGATATTTGCTCTGCCTGAGACCTTAACTTGTTATTTAATGTTCTATCCTGATAGCTTTTGAGATTTTCTTTGGAGCATATGTCAGTCTGCTTGCTAATCTATTTGATTTTATAACTACTTTAATTTCTATAATGAAACTACATTTTTATTAATAAACACACAAGGTGATAACTTTGAAAATCTTGTCGTTTGCATATAGATAGCCTTTGCCTACATGGATGAGAGACAAAGATAGTCCAGTTCCCACTAATTCCCTCTTGATGTATTTAGAGTGCCAACACAGCCTTGACTGGAATGGGACAGGAATGAAAAAAGAGAAAGCATAGTGGCGGTTTCTCTATCGTGGCGTCTGGGCTCCGCCCCAGCTACATTTTTTACATTTCGGAAGGGATTAGAGATAACATTTATTTTAATAAAGAAGCATCACATATTCCCCCAAAACGAACACGGGGCACTGCCTGGGTCAGCAGCAGTCTACCCCGACTCTCACCAACCATTACCACAGCACTCCGGTCCGCTGTCACGTCACGTGACTAATTGCTCCTTTGCTCCCTGTCGGCCGGGCCCAAAAAAGCCTGCTATGTGTTTGCCGGGCCGAGACCCTCACAGCCCTGAAGGCTGTGACGTCATTGGCTCGTCAAAGACATAGCTGGAAGGCCCAGTCTCTAACCCCTGATGGCGTGGAGCTTAAGTTAGCCCCGGGCATTTAAAATGCAAGCCCGGGATCGCTAACTCTCCACGTTCATCAGAGAGTGTAGGAGAGCTCGTCCCTGTGTCTCCACACCCCTTTCCCACTCCTCACAGGGCGTGGTGGGAGGGACCCAGGGACCCAATCTGTGACGAGTGGGAAAGGGTGTGTCAGCGAAAGGGAGTCGAGTCGTGACCGTCTGCGCAGGCTCAGGCTCGATGATACAGATGTGACTGCTTCCCACGCGCGTGTAACAGAATTTGTGGCAGCCATTACACTCCAGGTAGACTGCATTACCGTCGGTGAGCCAAGGAGGCAGGACTGCTGTTGACTGTCCCGAAGAAGCAGTAGAAGGAGGAAGGACTGTGAACTCCACTCGGTCAGTTCATCATCACCAGCCAGGTAAGGCCCAGGCGGGCACTTTTTATTAGGGCTCGCCTGCTGTGCGCATGAGCACAGCTGGCAAGCTCTATAGGGGCTTATCCAGTGTTAAACCACCGCTGGCGAGTCCTTGCAGTGCATGAAGCGCGTGCACAATGCCACCAGCCGCCTGCCTGCCTGCCTCGCATTACCACATCAAAGGCAGCCCTCCCAGCGCATTTGTCACCCCCTAATTATTCACGGCCTTTCAGCCGTACTTTCAGTTTAGTCTCCTTTTATAACTTGTTTAACTTGCTCGCATTTCCCTCCTCCCCCTTCTGGGTTCTTATCTCCTCGCATTCCCCCCTCCCTTCTCGCCCAGCCCTTTGATGCTCTGCTGTAGTCTGCCTCTAAACCTGTCGTCCCATCTTTCACCCTCTCGCTTCCCCCTTTCCTCTCCATTGACGATCTCTCTCATGTGTGAGTGCTACCTGAGCTTGTTCTGTGAGGAGTGCACTCGTTGATGCTGCTGGCATTAAGACACGGCAGTTCCTTAGCGGCGACACGTTGTCCATACATGCCAACATTTCAGAAGAGCAAAGTGGGAGAATTGAAAAAAAAAAAAAAAAAAAATCGGGAGAATGGGGCATTGACTCGGGTTAACGGCATGTATGGGCTTTGGAAGTGGCTGCGGCAGGATCGGACATTTGAAACGTAAATGCACGTGTTTTTTTAAACTTTCATATGCAAGGAGCGCAATGGCAGGCAGGCAGAGAGAGGGTGATGCAAGTGTTGTGCACTGGCCTGGCAGGTTGCTGGCAGTGCATGCACCTCCCCACCCTCCTCCTGTGTGGCAGCCCGGGCTGTAACAGCTCCCCCTGCACATACAGCCGCCCCAGTACTTCACACGTCTTTAAAAGACCATTGCTTTGTTAATGACGCTTTGTTGGTTTTTCACCCCTTCTAGAGCCCCTGGATCGCCACTCTGAATATTGCTGGAAGAATTAGCACCTTACACAATACCAAACCCTGTCAGCTAAAACCCCCGAGGAATCGGGTTTTTGCTTGCAGGAATCGGGAGGCGGGAGACTAACCTTGAAATCGGTAGTCTCACGCCTGAATCGGGAGGGTTGGCATGTCTGAACCGTTGTCACCACTCCACCCTGTGTTCCCCGACAGCTCACACTGGGGCTGCGGGTGCCGAGCAACCTGGGCATTGTTTAACACATAATTTCCATGGAAGGGAAACAAAACCAAAATATTCTTCTTACTCGAGTCAGACTTCTTCTGCAGGCCAGTACCCTCCTTTCTGAAGCAGAGGCGGCCAGTGTGCAAGTCCTGTATCTGCCGTAAAGCGAGCGCCCATACTTTTGGTTTGCTGAACATTGTACTGTTGGAAAACATCCCTCTATTTTTAAACATGTTCAGTGGCAACACGCATCACCCGCAAATCGTTTACTGATTTAACATTGTTGGGGGCCATTAACTGCTTTTTAGATACAGAATGTGGTCAAAGACGACTTTATCAATGCCAGTGATGCCATGCCAGCCTGCATTACCAAAATACTTTAGGACACACTGTAATTTCTATACGCCGAACATGAACGACCCCTGTATCATTGGCTCCTCTCCACGCAGCGGATTTCCCCTACTTGTGTATTGCTTACTTGAATTGGATTCAAGTGGTCCCCGCATTTCCTCGTAGTCGAGGGAAATCACTCGCTGCTTCCCCCTGAAACTTACCGTAAATACTATAAGAGAAGTGCACAGGTGCTCCTGCATGCACCAACTTGCATACATGTTTTAAATGCTTAAGTACTGAACTAAACTAATGATCTTGCTAATTACTGGCTATACACAGAATCTACTTGGCCTCGTGCTCCTCTGGCTGGCCAATCAGGATCGAGCCTTGCGAGTCCAGCAAGGCCTCCAACAAGGGGCAAAACACTGATCTTCTCATACAGCTCTTCTCCGGGGCAAAGAGCAGCGACGAGGTGAGCCAGACAGAAAGAATTGGAGTTTGCCTTTATTTTAATAGCTCCATCGGACTGAGTAATAGAGATGGATAAAATGGTGACCTCTGCGCCCAGTCTGTCCTGCAAGGTGGCAACAATAATATTCTCTAAACATCCAGACAAACAAATAACATTCATGTTAGATTTTGCCTGCTCGTTTGGTTTGTCCTCCGCCCTTTATCTAATCTCCCCGTGGCTGCACGCATTTCAAATGTGCTTGGCCGCTGCATGTTTTTTTTGTCCTCTGCTTTTTAACTAATCTCTCCGCATTATATTATCACCAGATACCGCACTATATATTAGCTTTCTCAGTAAACAAGTCATAACCGTTTTAGGGAGTTACAGTAACTTATATTGCACAATTGCTTTCCAAGCCAAAACTTATAACAAAAAAAAGTATTATTAATCACATAGACAGAATCTAATGAGTTTGCCAATGCTTGTTTATTAAGGCTGCTCGTAGAAGAGGTGTTGCATACATAAATAAATTAGTCCACGCAGGGATACAGGAGCCTCGAGTTCCCTGCATGTCCAGAGTAAGGGTCGAGTGACACTCTAACCGCAGCTTTCAATGAGCCAAAACCTAGACGTAGGTCTGCATTGAACCCTAATAATGCATAGAACTATCACTGTGCATCTCGTGACACGGCACAAGTTCTATTCTAACTAAAGAAATTCTGTGCCAATATGTTTTATTCTCATCACATCTTATATTCTAAAGCAATTTACGGCTCACAAGTTTAAATAATCATAATGACCAAAATAAATTACCAAGGACTTACGCTTATAGTTATAAAGTACAGTGATACTTTTGACCATATCAGAAAATGCTATGAAAGAAATTAGCTTAATTGGTGCACGACTGTCACCTAGTGGTTTATTGTGTTCAGTAAATTCATGACAGATGGAAATTAGTAAATTAGGGGCACATGCATCAAAGCTTTTTGCGATCGTACACAGTGCGATTTTCAGAAATTGGCTGTTGCAATCGGAAAATGGGCTTTTGAGATGCATGAAACTATTTGGCATGCGCGATTTCGATAATCACAATTTTTGAGATTTCCCAAATTGCAATTAAGGAATCACAATTTGCGATTCCTTAAACGCAATGCAAGAAGCATTGTGAAATAGCAATTTCGCTATTTGGGGCAAAAAATTACTGAGCAAGTGAACTGGTCGGTAATTTGCAAAAACTTAGAAAAATGCACTAAAGTGCATTTTTCAAAGTTTCATGTTGCACACAGACATGCCCTTGGGGCATGTGTGTGCGCTACATGGGTGCACATCACAATTTCAGGGGTGCAACAGGGTGTCCTTTTGACACCCTTGAAATTGCATGCGCAATTTGCGAGTACCTATTGGGATTCGCAAATTGCGCATGCAATCGCTCATTCATTCCTATGGGCCTGTAGGTCCATAGGAATGAATGGGAAGCCATTCCTTAATTGCGACTCGCAATTTGCGAGTAGCATTTAAGGAATGTTTGGAATCACTATTTTCATAGCAATTCCTACATGCATAGGCTTTTGCAAGTCCTTAATTGCAGTTCCTTAAAAATCGCAATCAAGGACTCGCAAAAGCATGCCTTGATGCATGTGCCCCTTAGTAAGGCGTTTCGGTGAGAATGTGTAGCACAAATAATCGATACCTTGCAGGAAGCAACATATCACAATAGGAAGTGATCATCCATTAGAAACCACCCCCAAAAGTTTGTATGTTATATAAAGTCACATGTAAATGAGCACTATCTGAAGTACGGTAGTCTTCTAATAATGGATGTTGAAATGCCTTGCACAATAGAATCTGCAATTCCACCCTCACCCCTACCACCTATCAGGGGCAGTGCCTTCGGGTGTCTAATCAGCCAGCCCACTTCCTATCAAAGTCGCAATTATATTTCTAGGCATGTGAACTTCCGTTTCAGGATTTTTGAAGGAGTTTCAAGATATTTTTAGAGCTTCCCCTTGCTCAAAAATATGTCGTTCCTAATACGTATTTTTTCCATGGACTTGATTGCTTGGGTTGCTTGCAAGAAAGTGTCACTCTCAGTATCACACATTTGGTTGTCGAATGTCACTCATAACTACACTGAAACTTTGAAAAAGTCACACATGCAATTTGAAAAATTGGCAGCTTTGTTGATCCTCGCCACCAGTGTGTAGTCTCAAACCATAAAAGATCCACCCAGAAACCTCAAAGTTGAACAACAGTCGAATATTTATAATGCACTTCAGCAGCGCCAGCTTTTGGACGGTGCGGGCGGTGTGACTGCACCGGGTGTCAAGCTGGGGGGTCGCCATTTGCACATGCCTTCTGAAAATAAGCATAATTGACAGCCCCAGGGGCAATTTCATCCTTTCCCCTTGGTGGCATGTGTGGTGGCGTTGCACTTCATTTGTGCGTCACTCTGGCACTTATTTTTTGGCACCAGGACCCTGTGCTCCAGTGGCTTTACCAAACGACTGGTGGTGACAGTATCTAGTGCGGCTTGGCTGGTCATTGTGAATCACTCATGCATGCCTTCCTACTGGTTAATTGAAATTGGTGTGGCTGATACCGGCTATAAGAGGCTATGTACCAGGTGAAGTACACAACTGGACTTGAAAGTGAATGTGGGTGGCAGCGGTGCCTAGAATTTGTTCTGCTTCAGATGTGGTGTGCTCGGAACCCATTTCCCTTCTTTTGCCTCCCGCGTACCTGCCCTGCACATCTAGACTGCCCGAAGTCACTTTGTTTAAAACATTTCTTAAAGCTGACTGCAGCTGCTTACTGTTCCCATTCACAATGGGCTCTGAGCTTGCAGCGGTTTTCAGACGCACAGACCCCATCCTACCTTAGCACCTCCAGCTGATCCCACTGGGAGCAGAGAGTTGAAAAAACTTTTTCTGGAATGAGAAAAGGTAAGGATTTGAACAGGTACTGCTCTAGAGGTGCAAGTGTATGGCCGGCCTATGATCACTGGAAATCTCTGTTTGCACGTAACAATCGGCAATCGATTTTCACTCTATTTGCACAGATTTTCATCTGTGAAGCACACACCAGACGTTCTGACAGTATCACAGACTGTTAGATAAGTGAAGCATATATTGCAACACAGAACACCAAATTGCCTCATCATGGAATGAGAGAACTGATATTACTGACAGATCAGGTCATTGGTTTTACACAATAGGAGCTTGAAAAAAAAAGAATCCGTTTATCACATTAGCTGATGTTCTCCTCTGATAATTTGTAAAGGTGAAAGAACAGAGGACTTAAATAAGCTTTACCTAGACTGGGCGATTTGGTGCTGTGCCCGTGAAAAATTGAATCGGTCTTAGACACAAATACAAACACGAATTTAAATGTTATTGAAATAAGATCATCTTTTCTCTGTCACAAACCCTTACGGAACCCACAGGACCACCACACCCACCACCACTACATCCACCACCACATCCACCACTACATCCACCACCACATCCACCACAACCACCACCCCATCCACCACCACCGCATCCACCATCACCACATCCACCGCATCCACCACCACCGCATCCACCGCATCCACAACATATCCACCATCACATCCACCACCACCACATCCACCGCATCCACCACCACATCCACCACCACATCCACCACTTCCACCGCATCCACTTCCACCGCATCCACCACCACCACCACCACCACATCCACCACCACATCCACCACCACCACATCCACCACCACATCCACCACCACTACATCCACCACACCCACCACCATCACTTCCACCGCCACCGCATCCACCATCACCACCACATCCACCATCACCACCACATCCACCATCACATCCACCACCACCACATCCACCATCACCTCCACATCCACCATGAAATCCACCACCACATCCACCACCACATCCACCACCACTTCCACCGCATCCACCACCACATCCACCACCACCACATCCACCACCTCATCCGCCTCCTCATCCACCACAGCATCTACCACCACCACATCCACCACACCCACCACCATCACTTCCACCACCACTTTCACCACATCCACAACCACCACCACCACATCTACCACCTCCACCACATCCACCACCACCACCACATCCACCACCACATCCACCCCACATCCACCACCATCAACACCACATCCACCATCACCACCACATCCACCGCATCCACCACCACATCCACCACTTCCACCGCATCCACCTCTTCCACCGCATCCACCACCACCACACCCACCACCACCACCGCATCCACCACATCCACCACCACCACATCCACCACCACCACCACCACATCCACCACCACCTCCACCATCACCTCCACCATCACCTCCACATCCACCATGAAATCCACCACCACATCCACCACCACCACATCCACCACCACCACCACATCCACCACCACCACCACATCCACCACCATCACATCCACCACCACCACATCCACCACCACATCCACCACCACATCCACCACCACATCCACCACCACATCCACCACCACCTCCACCATCACCTCCACCATCACCTCCACATCCACATCCACCATGAAATCCACCACAAACACGAATTTAAATGTTATTGAAATAAGATCATCTTTTCTCTGTCACAAACCCTTACGGAACCCACAGGACCACCACACCCACCACCACTACATCCACCACCACATCCACCACTACATCCACCACCACATCCACCACAACCACCACCCCATCCACCACCACAGCATCCACCATCACCACATCCACCGCATCCACCACCACCGCATCCACCGCATCCACAACACATCCACCATCACATCCACCACCACCACATCCACCGCATCCACCACCACATCCACCACTTCCACCGCATCCACTTCCACCGCATCCACCACCACCACCACCACCACATCCACCACCACATCCACCACCACCACATCCACCACCACTACATCCACCACACCCACCACCATCACTTCCACCGCCACCGCATCCACCATCACCACCACATCCACCATCACCACCACATCCACCATCACATCCACCACCACCACATCCACCATCACCTCCACATCCACCATGAAATCCACCACCACATCCACCACCACCACCACATCCACCACCACTTCCACCGCATCCACCACCACATCCACCACCACCACATCCACCACCTCATCCGCCTCCTCATCCACCACAGCATCTACCACCACCACATCCACCACACCCACCACCATCACTTCCACCACCACTTTCACCACATCCACAACCACCACCACCACATCTACCACCTCCACCACATCCACCACCACCACCACATCCACCACCACATCCACCCCACATCCACCACCATCAACACCACATCCACCATCACCACCACATCCACCGCATCCACCACCACATCCACCACTTCCACCGCATCCACCTCTTCCACCGCATCCACCACCACCGCATCCACCACCACCACCGCATCCACCACATCCACCACCACCACATCCACCACCACCACCACCACATCCACCACCACATCCACCACCACCTCCACCATCACCTCCACCATCACCTCCACATCCACCATGAAATCCACCACCACATCCACCACCACCACATCCACCACCACCACCACATCCACCACCACCACCACATCCACCACCATCACATCCACCACCACCACATCCACCACCACATCCACCACCACATCCACCACCACATCCACCACCACATCCACCACCACCTCCACCATCACCTCCACCATCACCTCCACATCCACATCCACCATGAAATCCACCACCACATCCACCACCACCACATCCACCACCACCACCACATCCACCACCTCATCCACCACCACCGCATCCACCACCACCACATCCACCACACCCACCACCATCACTTCCACCACCACATCCACCACCACTTTCACCACATCCACAACCACCACATCCACAACCACCACATCCACCACATTCACCACCACCACCACATCCACCACCATCACCAACATCACCACCACATCCACCATTACCACCACCACCACATCCACCACCACCATATCCCCCAGATACAACACCACCACCACTATATGTGTGTGGCTCTGTGTGTGTGTAGGTGCAAATGCAATGTTCTTGGATTTTCGTCACAATAAAATACACTGAACATAATCTTCACAAAAGTTATTTACAAACGTTTAAGCTATTGCCATTATAAATTACAATAGCTTTTATTTAAGTATTAATTATTTACAAAATTAAAAGCCATTGTTATTTGTAATATCAAGACATCTAAGTCACGTAAATACAACACACATTGCATTACAAATGCTATAGGTGTCACATTTGCAAAAGTTAAAACTATTGACATTGTAACTGACAAAGCTATTAATTTTGCTACTTTCAAAACCAGCACATAAATAAAAAAGTGTCATTTACAATACCAATAGCTCAAACTTTCCTAATGCGAGACCTATTGCATTTCCAATGCTTGTTAACTTCATTTTCGGTCCCGCTGCGAGTTGGCTAGCTAAGCTTCGCTTCAACACAGGACTTTTAGTGCGAGCTCAGGGCGTGAGAAGTCTTTGGGGCACGGCACATGGCATTGTAAACATTGCACAGTGCTGCTGCATCTGTTGTTTGCATCTGTTGTTTGCTGAGTTTTGGGTGCAAACTAGTGTTTTTGACTTTTGAAGTCGCCGGCCGGCCTTTGATAAAGATGCCCGTTCCTGGTGGTCGGATCTGTCAGCAGCGGGCACTGGCGCCTGGTGCCAGCTCAGGTCGTCGTGCCTGCAAGGCTCCAGAGACTGATGGATGGCGCATAGGTTGGCCCCCGGCTGCAGCGGCCCAGGTGGGCCCCCGCACCTTTGTTTGCACAGTTGTGCATAGCTGGGCACGGCCGTTCCCCATGACACATAATAATTTATATCAGTCTATCAGCTGGATTGACTACAATGGCCCCACAGAACCATTGTTTTTTTTCCCTGGGAAATCAAGTGACAGTCATCCCACTATGAATAAGGACGGGCCGATAATCACTGTGACTTGGTAGCTCATTAGCGGATGGACCGTCTGTGGGAAGCTGGCCTGATATATGATGTTCACTAGTTCTAGTGACCACCTTGTATCAGTCCAAACAACCCTTATGGTGATTGGTTGTAAGTCAACCTTATAGACCAGCTATCCTAGTTGTAGCGTGGACAAAGCAGTCTTAGGCTAAACTCTTTTGGCATGTGAAGCCAGCTGTATTACCATATGTAACCCCCTTGAACACCAAGTGAAAGGACACCACACAGGATATATGTTCAAAATATATATGTATTTATTACTACAAATAGTCCCCTGAGCACAGAAGCAAACACATTAAAACAATACAGTTGATAAGTATATGAAAGCTGCACAAATATTGATAGGCCCGGGTGGCCCCTAAAACCATATACTAAAGAAGTGGTATAAGTACCACGAGTCGAAAGGAAGTGAGGCCTAGGGCCTTGGGAATCACTGGGGCTATGCTGTACTAGTGCAAGTTAGGAACTTGGAGGCCCACGGGATCTGGTTTGCAGTGCGCAAAGTTAGAAGCAGTTTACATTGAAGTCAATGGATGCGTAAAAGTTAAAAAGGTGAAGGTAGGAAGTCTTCCGGTCAGTCTAGGACTTAACCCTTTGGAATCTGGACACTAGGAGTGTTAAACTACTCAGGGGCACCGGAGTGCCAGCGTTACCTCACCCACAGGAAGCGGGTGCAGTGGAACCAAAGTGTGTTGGGATTCTGCAGGAGTCCAGATGGAGCCTTGGAGTGTTGATGCTGCAGGCGACCTGATGTGAGGAGTTCCGGTGGATCCAAGGGTGGATCTGAAGAGGTGAAGACCTGGAAGCAGAGGGGACAATTTTCACAGTCACAAGCCAGTGACCGGCGTGGAACCAGGAAGGAACCAGGCGTTGTCGGGTGCCAACAGGTGATGTCGTGAAGTTTGTCTCTTCAGCAGCGTGGACTAGGCGACGATGACGAACCCCAGGAGTCACTCACGAGCTGTCCCACGTAGGCTCTAGCTGATGGCGGAGTCGGCTTCTTGATCGGAGCAAACAGGCCTTGGCTAATGCAAGCCACGCAGGAAACAGAAGCTTCTCACTCTAACCAGCAAGGTCAGAGGGGTTGCTGCTTTTGGGAGCAGCAAGGGCCAGTCTGGAGCAACCAGACCAGCATTGGAAAGTTGATGTTTGGTCGCCAAAATGGCCACTAGCCAACAGACTAGTAACTGGATAGGCGCGTCGAGTGGAACAAAGCAGAAGGGCCCCACGCAGATCTCGTGAGAGTTGGAGGGCTGGTCCTTGGTGCAAATGTAGCTCGGTGGTGGGGCTTCTCAAGACCCCAAGCACAGCGATGAGGGTGCCTCAGGTGTTGCGCAGTCATCTTCTCGTGGACTTTTCAAGAGGTCCAGTCCCACGGCTCAGGTTGCCTCCACTCGTCTCAGCTTAGCAGGGACTGTGGATCGGGCTGTTAGATGTCTGGGAGTCTGGTTCTTGTCAGGCTCTAGGCTCTGGGCTCGGGCTCCGGCGGGAGGCGGTGGCAAAGCAGTCGTTGATTGCTGGATGGTGCCTGTGTTCACAGGGTGGCCACTCCTTGGCCACAAGGGACATTCTTCAGTCTTCTGAGCAGCAGAAACGTCGAAGGTCCAGAGTTTCTTCTTGTGTAGTCGAATTTCAGGGTAATCTGCATTCTTGGGACTCAGCTCCTACTTTTAAGCCAAATCTAGGGGCTGGACTACCTACTAGGTCCCTCCTATGGGTGGGGCCAGGAAGGGGGGTGGTTACACCACCTTTCCTTTGTCCAGTTTCACGCCAGAGCTGGGGTCTGGAGTGCCCCAGCACTGGTTTGAACTGGCCTATGCACGGGGACACCTTGTGTGCCCCGGGCATGTCTGATTCTATTCAGCCCTACCTAACCAGATTCACAAAAACCTGTCTGGGGTGGTGCTAGCACCTCCCAAGGCAGGAAACCCTTTGTCCAAGCCTCCCTCGCTGGAAGGACTCCCAGCAGCAGGAGGTCAGACCTGTGTCTGTGGTGGCAGCATCCATTTTGTGATGCTGAGGCTCTGTTTAACTTTAACCGGGGTTCAGGTTCTGTACATGTCGTGTCCCTCTAGAAGGATGGTATGCTACTCCCGTCGCCAGAATTGACGAGGGGGTAGTATTCCAATTTGTATGACACCTTACTCGACATGTTTTGATAATGTCAAACCAGAGTTAGCATTTAACCGCGAGGTTCATAATGCACTTAACAGTATATGGTATGACGCTATCAGGAAACAGCTAAAGGGCATGGTTCCGAAAGCTGCAGACAGGCTCAGCTCATGCTAGAGCACCATCTCACACATAACCAAGCACTCTGCCTCCAGGATTGATAAGGCCTGCCATAGGGGTGACTTATAGGTTACTGTGTGTCCTTGTATGTGTTAGATATAGATATACTATACCTAAAGCAAAGGGTGATTACACCACCTTGCCCCAGCTGAGTGATCAGCCAGGTGTGTCAAATAGTAAGGCCAGGCCAGGGGTGGCACAATACGTGCTGCAGCCCCGGGTAGGCCGTGGATGCACATATGCCCTGGGTACCTAGGGTACACTGTACAGGGGCTCACAAGGTGATCAATTTTCCAATTGGTATGTACCTAGAGTACATGGAGTCCATTTAACAGAGAGAGCAGAGGGCCTGGGGTCCTGAATTTATTTATTTATTTATGAGATTTTATATAGCGGGAACGTTACCCGAAGGTGTCAGAGCGCTTTACATAAGAACCAGTTGAAAAACATAAGGACTTAGGATTACATGCGTTACATAAAGGATACAAACAGAAAAAATTGCAAATGTACAAGATGTAAAGTCACACAAGGAGGAGATACAAATGGATATACTCTAAGAGTCACACAGGAATGGTAGATAGTACAAAGGTCTACTGCATATACTAGTTATTAGAGTTATCTCTATATACATAGGGAAGGGATATGACTGGATATACTCTAAGAGTCACGTAGGAATGGTAGATATACAAAGGTCTACTGCATATACTAGTGATTAGAGTTATCTCTAGCAGGGTCCCAGGTCAACTAAGTCGAAAACCAGCTAAACACTAGGCAAAAAGTTGGGGGTAACCATAGTCAGATGTCCACCTTCCTACACCGTCATGTTAAGAGTTTCCACCGGCCAGGAAGCTTTGCTCTTGACAAGTAAAACCCTGCAACTCCTTTTCTTCTATATGGTGAAAGTTGGCACAGATGATATTTGTATTTTTTTACATGTTTCCCGGATCCACCACCCTTTCAATGAGGCCTTCAGACATTAAAAAACTCCGGGTTTGAATCCATTATTCCCAAGTTAGTCTAACGGTGTGATCTTTGGCAAATCACTTTATGGATCTGTGGAATAGTTTGCTGAATTGTGTGCGGTGCATGTAAATTAATTCATTCACATTAGATAAAGAAGGAGCTTCTAACTGACCCTGCCCTGATCCTTCTCTCACAGTGACTCCCTAGCTGCCAGTCTGACAACTCTACAAACCGTGAGTTACATTAAATACATTAGCCAAGAGTGAAACCAGTATGCACTGAGAGCCAGACATGTGCCTAAACTCACTGCATGTGTTGAAGTATCTTACTGGCACCATCTCATAAACATGATAACTACCTCCTGCTGGGAACTAAAAGGGGATTTCAAGTAAACTCTTCTCTTCACCCACCCACATTCTCTAAATGAACAAAACCGCAAAAATGTCAATGTAGCATTATCTGTCCCAGGTGAGACAGAAAGGATGGAGAGAAAGAGCTATATTGATGTGTAAAAGAGGCGAGGGAAGGAAAAGGGAAAGTGGAAAATGTGGCCGGTTAGACAGGGCAGGTGATGCATACCTGCCGAGTCTGTCTTTGCAACTCCGAGGAGCTGTCTCTGATGAGCAGAGCTCTCAAGAATCCCCCTCACACAATGTTGAGTCTAGCGCTGGGGCTGGGACTTGAACCTGGCTCCCGAGTCCCCACATTGCAAGTGCAACAGCTCGAGCTGCTAGGCCATATCTTCTCTATAATGCCTTCTTTGCTTCGTGGCCTAGAGAGTCCTCAGTGAAGTCCTTTGCCTGCCTGCCTGCTCATAATAACCCATCCATCCCAGTGTGCAGAGCCGAGACCTGCAGATTGGAATGATTTCCTGGCCAAGTCGCTGCTGCCCTGCGCGATCTATGGAATAAACACATGCTCAGGGTAGGTTGTTAACCCCTTCAGCGTGGCGCGAATTTTCGCGCTGTGCTGAAGGTTCTAATGAGCCTATCGGCTCATGATGGAACGGTTCCGTCATGAGCACAGCTCAACCGACGCTCATGACGGAACCGTTCCGTCATGAGCATGGAAGGGGTTAAAGTGTCCTAAAGGAAAGACTTTACGAGAAAATTCCGAAAATCTAGGTTCTCACAATCCTTGCCATGCCTTCCAGGAATTCATGACTCTGCGCTTTTGCAGCCCTGGGGCACGGGCGCATATTTATTTATGCGTTTTTATATAGCGCGTACTTTAACCGAAGGCGTCAGAGCGCTTCACAATAGGAACAGTAATGATACATGAGGAGAGAATTACAAGTGGGCATATTACAAAAGCAGACGTTAAGTTACATGAGGTAAAAGTGACAATTGTGAGCAAACAAAATACATGAGGCAGCAAACAGTGCATTACAGGAGGAAAAAGTGAGAAGTGTGCAGGTTACAAGAGAAAACCAAGTACAATTAGAGGTATAATACTGCAATATATGCTAGACACTCAGGCACAAGAACAAACGTTACGTAGGCAATGGTGGCACTTGTGCAAGTATCAAAAGCCAACAAAATGTGAGAGGTAGCAAACAGTGTGTTACAAGAGAAAAGTGGCGTGTGCATGTTAAAAAAGAGTACCAAACACAGGTACAAGGATAATACTGCAATAAATGGCACACTGGGAAGGCACTTTCATAGTCATGGAGAATAGGATTTTCAATAATTGGAGGTCTTCCTTCAGATAATAGAGAGGGCGTGAATTACTTTTGGAGGTGTCTTTGGAGGAGGAGAACTTTGAGGTCCGTTTTGAAGGCCTGGGAGGAGGTGGTGGTCCGGAGCTGAGGCGGAAGGGAGTTCCAGATTCTCACTGCGTTGCCTGAAAAGGATTGGTCCATCGATCTTTCCTTCTTGAAAGTGGGAGGTTCAAGCAGTAGATTTTCCGAATTACGTGATGGTCTAGAGCCTCCAGAGAGTTTCAGTTTATTTGCCAGGTAGCGAGGAGAGAAGTAGTACAAGGCTTTGTGGGTGATACAGGCAGTCTTGTAATTAGCTCTAGCCTCGATGGGAAGCCAGCGGAGGGTGGATAACATCGGTGTGATGTGGTCGCTTCTTTTGGCCCCATAAATGAAACGAGCTGTGTTTGGGGCAGTCAGTCAGTCTGCAAATGTCCTGATAACTTGATAAAGATGCAAATTTGCTGACTGGGGAGCACCGCTACTCGGGGCTGCGGAGCCTCGAGCTTTCCGTGAGAACCTCAAGATGGGGGGACTGCATTGGGTGGGATGCAGGGAATGGTCGGATTAAGCGCTGTAATGCCAAATGTTTGCATCGGAGGGGGGGGGGGGGGGGGGGGGGGACTCTCCTGGTATCGCCGAGAGTCCCCCGCTCTGCAGCAGGTTTCACAGCCAGCCACCTCTTCCCTTTCATGGGGTTGGGTGGTCCTCTCCCTCTCCCGTACTGAGAGAAGGCACCGGCATGACTGTGCCATTACTGCCTCCCTGTGAATCTCTCTTGCAGGAGTGCTACAGTATCAACAGTCACACCTTTCATCTCTTTCCCTCCGCCTGCCCATGACTGCTGTCACGCACAACTTTCCGAAAAGACTGAACATTTCTACCCTTTTATAAAACACGGGGTGGCAGCATCATCGGCAAAGTGAGCATGCTTGTATACCCTTTCTCCCTCCCTTTCAAATTCTCCAGTTTGCAGGGGGCTTGCGGCCAGGGGATGTAGCCTCCTGTTCCTGTGTCTTTTAGTGTATTTCTGCTGTAAAGGTTATGTGTTATGTTAAATGAAATACCTGGTTTCGGTTCTCTGCTCGAGTTGAAGCGAAGCCACTGGGTGGGTGCATACTGCTAGTGGCTCCTTGAGTGGTGTTGGTGACTGGAGGAGGCAAGTTTCTCAAAAAGGTTTGCTTGGAGGTTGTAAGGGATACAGATTGTCTTGAAGATGACATGTGCCTTAGGCGGGAGCCACAGAACCTCCTTCGATTTCAGGGAGATGTGGTTGAGACTTGAGAGATGTGAAAGACAGGACTTGATTGCACTAGTGACTAGACCCTGCTGGCTTCCTTAAAAACGTGTTCGCCTGGCTGCAAAATATGTTGCACTGGCTGTTGTTGTGGAGCAGCATGTCTTACTTATGCAGTGTCTTTTAGTGTGTTACTTTTATTTATTCTCTGATTTGGTGGATAACCCTGTGTACTTCGGAGGCATAATTCACCTTGCAGTAAAATATTATTATTAGCGTTGATCAGCTTGTGAGGTTTGATGTAACACGACAGAGCAAAGGTTAGAAGTTATTGTTGTGACGTATAAAGCATAATTTATTCATAGGATGCAAACGTTCTAAATCAGTTTTACATTGCTTCTGTTCTACTGCCTTCTTTTGAAAGATTCCACCACATTTGACTGTTTAGAACATTTGTACCTTTAATTATTTATTTATCTAGTTGTAACTTTTGTGTCGTGCTACACGTTGCCTTATGAATACCTGGGAGCTGAGTTGCATTTAAAAGTTTATTTTCAAATCAAAATCATGAAGAACTTGACAAATCAGTCCACATTAAAGATGCAGAGACGTTGGCATGTAATGTTTAACATAGAAATGTGTTTTAAAATAGACCATCTTTTGAAATTAAATGATGTTCCCTCCTACGCATGTTGTACTCGAGCGTGGTGTGGTTGGCTCCTCTGCTAAATGCCTGGCGGAAAAAATATTCTTTTATCCTCCTGCGTACACTGTGAGCGACCTGTCAATCATACATATAGAAGTGCTCACATTTGAGCTGCAAACAAGAATAAGGCAATAGAGAAAAGGAATTTGATTTGGCCATTCAATACAAGAGGGAGGTTAATAGTTACCCCATTCTCTGATTGAAGTTTTATTTCAGGCACACCCTTCCCTTTGTCTACAAAAACTCCTCCAATACCTCCACTTGCCAGTGGCATACCTCCTCCATCCAGTGCTTACCTGAAGTGTAATTCACAATTTGGAGCAGCTAAAAGGACAACAAGGAATGGAGCAATGATCACTTCCCTTCAGTTTTGGAAGTTATCTTGTATGGTGGAATGTTTGCCTCATTACACGTGGGACCCGTTGGCCTAATTATTTTTTTACTACCCAGTCATGCATGCAAAAGTGTAATTAGGGAGGATGTACATTCTGGCCCAGACCTTTCCTTTAGCAGTGTAGTAGTAAAGCTCATAGCACTTAACAAAGTACCCGTCAGCAAATATAAAACACAACTTTAAATAATGGAAATAAACATTTATTTATAAAGCAATCAATCAGTCATATCTTGAGCTATCTAGTCTAGGGGATGAGTTACTTAAAACCTAATGTCACCTAATCAACACAAATACACGAGCAACTCTAACCTATTCTTCAGGGGCGTGTAACACTAAAGCACAATTAAGTTGTTTATTTTAAAAATTTGCAATGAGGTAGTGAGCAGAGATTGGTCCAGAGTTAAAGATGCATCTTCTGCATAAGAAAGGGTTTTCATTAGGGTCTTTATGTACTTGAAAGCAATCTAAGTCATTCTTCCTGTGAGACATTTAGGGGTAGTAAGCGATATATAAATGCAATTACAATTATAAATACTTAACTGGAGGTCAGATTAACTGCTATGAAATGTTATGTAGAGTCATTTCAATGTTATTGACACCAGGCAGAGTTGGTGATCACTTTAGCTCCTTCCCACACACTAACCTCTCGTTCTCTGGCTTGAAAATACTGAAATGTAGTCAGTGCTAGAAGCGTGGTTCAAGTCACAACACAAGATTAAATTAATCACCACTCCAAATTGGATAGATGGACAAGTAAGGGGTAGGCAAACCACTGCAAAGTTATGTTTCTTCTATGCACCAATACATATTTCATGTAATTATTTATACAAGTTTTCTAAAGTACTGGTTAACCAGACACTTTAGCAGTGATGTACAAAGTATTTAAATTTAAAGTATATTAAACATACTTCTTGTACTATTAAACCTTCTCTACACAAATAATTTGGTCATCTTCCTGCTCCTGTAATCATTTTTGAAAGGATTTTACCATACTTGATTGTTTAAATGTAAATCTATATAAAGCATTCTACATTACTGTTTGAACAATTGGCTTTGGGGTGATGGATATTTACGTTTCGTATTTCAACTGTAAAGCTGTCCGGCTCAAAGTTTGGTTGACAGTCTATAAGATTGAATTATTTTTTTCTTCAAATGAATATTCCTATCTGTAGCCAATTATATCATACGAAGATTTCATTCACCTCCTGTGTACTTGGCTTTGAACAAATGATCCATAAAGGAAACAGACAAGCACATGTAGGGACATTTTTTTATCTGTTGCATGTATATATTTTATCTCTGTATGCTTATGAACACTAACCAATATGATATTCAATTCTATGTGGAAAAAGTAGGCATTTTACTCTGATGGACCATCTTGAATGCCACTTTATCTCACATAGGCACTGACTCAGTAGACAGATCCAACCTATTTATGCAACATTGTTAAAATTAATTGTGGTTTATTGCAATTTAGAATGGTTTATTCATGAGGCCTTGGAACTGATGATAGTTTGAGGGGAGGCAGTGGCCTGTTTCTGTTAAGCACAGTGGCTTCCGAAAGTCTTGAAAATCCACCATTTGCCTACTAATTTTTCAAAATGTTCTTGGTGGGGAAACCCCCCCGAACCCTGCCTAGGTGGTTCAGACTCACTCGTTGCGCTCGCTCACACGGTGTGGTCCACCAATAATGTTACCACTCACCACTTTCAAATGTCACCAGCCGCCACTGCCCGTCACCTTTGGTGCTTTAGAGGAAATATTTTTTCACTAGGGAAAGTGGTCTGCAGAGAAGGAAATGTAGACCCATACGGTTGGTCTACGATGAGAGGGGCCTAGAGCTTACTGCAGAAAGAAAAGGTGAAGCAAGTCATAAATAACACAAATTGTCCTATTCTAGTTTGTCTGTGAATAGCTGTAGGTTAACGATTGCTTGACACACTATGCTCATCTCCCACTAAACACAAATTATCAAAGGAGCACTTCAGTGATTGGTGAGCAGTACAAACATCTCAGTGCTCTGGCTTGAAAGGCAGTGAGAGCTCTATTTTTGAGAAAGAGCAACGCTGGATTTTCCGTTTATCAACTCACCGGCATGGTTTGAACGATGAAATACCATGGGGTTCGGTAATGCGTCGCTGATTTCTTCTTTTTTAGCAACCAAATAAACTTGAAACATCGTTTTTTTAAATCCAACGACGAGCACTTCTGATGGACCGGATGAATAATAAACTAGAGGGGTGGAAGGCTTCCATTTAGAAATGAAGTACTAAATACAAGATGTTCATAGAGAATTGATAACTTCTCATCACATACATGACTAGTTCAAATAAAATCTGAGGATTAATTACCTTGTCTCATCACATTGAAGCCAGAGAGAGTGTTGTGTTTCTAATTTAGAGTCTTAGGCTCTAAGGCATAATACCTCATCTGGTTTCATATATTCTTAGGGGTTACTAATACATAAACCGAGACCAAATTGAGTATAGAATAACTGAGGGTACCTCAACAGCTCCTGCGATGCTATTTGATCATTTCAGAGACCATCACACAATACACCCGTTTTGACTAAATGCTACTGACATCCTCTCCGATTAACTACTATGTGGTGCCTTTTGGGAGTCGGCATGTAATATGTAGATACAAACAAATGCCTTTCCTGACGGTCTTAAATAAAGTTTTGGGGTCTTAGGTATGGGAATATCAAAATACGGTAATGTCTATCGACATGATCACGGTAAAATAAACTGTCCACTTTTTACCAGAATGGCCTAGCGCTTTGTTTTGGCTGGGATAAAGTTTGCTGATTGCTATTGAAAAAAACGGTACTTTATTGTCTGGCTTGGTATACACCTTTAATTCATGGAGCCAGGGATGTGACACATGACTACCAACCAATGAGATTCAGCCCATGTGACTCAACGTAGTGCTTTCACGTTTCTTTAATCTCCCTTGTCCCAGCGCCATATTCATGTTTACAGGCCGCGGGAGAGACAGCGTTAGGTTGGCTGTGATAGCGACGGTTCCGCCTTTGTTAAACCTGGCAATTCAGATACTCAAAGTTTGATCATAAACGATCTTGCCGTACGAACATTGAGTAAATGACCGAGAAAACGCCTCTCAGTAACGGGCGGAAGATCAACTGACGTGTGGCATTTTTGTTTATCCCCTAGACGCTGGCGTGAAGATTTCCAATCGCCGCGCGCCTACGAAGTCCGATGCAGTGCTTCTTTACGTAAGTTAATTACGAAGCACAGCATCGTTTCTTTAAGGCCATAAGAACTCATAGGTTTAACTTTGAATTACTAGAAGATAAATGCTAGAGACGCCTCTTGGATTTTGGAATATTTATCAAATAACCTGAAACACGCAATACTCGATTGTTTGACTAGTTTTGTTAACGGTTGAATCTAGCACCATACAGAGGAGATATGAAGCCTAACTGAAAGAAATATTTATTGTTGCTGAATAATTGTTTCTTTCCCTTCCCCTCTCTCTAGTTCTTAGACCTTGACATGACGACCTATTCTGTCATGGGCGTTTGAAGCTCGATATATTAAACCAATGTGTAAGTAAATATGAAACATTAAATATAGAAATCTTTAGATAGGAAGTCTTAGAACTGCAGAAACCATGAGATTAACATGTTGTTTTTAGGAGCAATATTTGGAATTTTAAACTCACTCTTACAGAGGAAACTCGTTTCTTATTTTTAATCAATCTGGAATGTACAACAGGTCTGGAAATTGAACCAGACATTGTGTATAGCTCAGAATCAACGTGCCGTCATAGTGGATCAGAGGGCACTGATTCCGATTCTCTCCGCTTATAATAATTGAATAAGTGTAAATAAGGTTCATTGTAATCTCTGGGTGGCACAAAGTTGGGTCTAACCTGTTTTTATAATTTTCAGTTTTTTGTAATGCATGCGGTGGAGGGAAAGTGTGGCCTTTCTATAAATAATGCTTAAATTTCAATTTCATGAGTGATGATATGCTTACATTATGTTCTATCTTTTGAATTTTTTTTACAGATCTAGGATACTCTCAATTGAGTACATGCACTTGAATGTCCATGTGCAGCTATTACAAGTTTGTAATTCCCTTTTTCTACCTGGTTTTTGGTTTGGTGCCTTAGGGTGCATCCCCTACCAAGGTATGATTGTTTGTTGGTCCTGAGGAATGCTGAGCCATATTGAGGCTCGATAGCTGAAACATGTCGACCCCTGTAGGACATAGGGTCCAAATTTGCACGATCCTATATATGTCCGTTTCTTCACTTTGTTTTTAATTGAGTTAGAGCTACCCCCTTATTAAAAAGAATTTATTCGGGGAGCAGCCAATACTCATTTTAACTTGCACTGATTTTTTGATTATCAATCACTTACTAATAAGAACCCGATGAAGACAACTGGCTACCTACCTTGTGGAGGTGCCTGAGGGTTCTCTTTCTCTTTTTCACTCAATACTAGTACGTCTGGCTACACACGTCCCTTTCCTTCCTTACAAATCCCCCCACCGCAGCATTTGTCTTTCTCCCCTCCTTTTTCCTTTGGTGGCGGAGATTAATTTATCTGCTCTTTAATACTTTCTCATCCCAGGTTTTCATAAATGTGTTTGGGAGTGTCTGTTCTTCCCTTTTAGGTTGCTCTCTTGTTGTTTAATTGTATTGAAATGGAAATAATCAACTGGGCTACTAGAAAAGGTATAGTCGGGACCCAACGCTGTAACGAAGCAGTCTGAACTGCCAACTTAAATCCCATTTTGAACCCTAATAATTCTTTAGCACTGGCCAGCACTCTCTGCTAAAAAAAATAAGGGGGCACAGAATTCGAATGTTACCTAACTAGAAGCTTGAAAACAGGTAACATTTTGTAAGAAGGACAGTTTGTTCCCAAAATTTCTAGGAAATCTACTCTTAATTTTTGTAACCACAGATGCAGGTTAAGTAAAGAAAGGCGAACGTATAAATGTGGTATCAGTGCTCGTAATAATCCTTATATTTGTGATAAATTGGCATTTTGAGATACGTGATCCTAATAAATGTAAGAAGTATTTATTAATATAAGAACACACTTTGGCAGCCAACACAATCTAACCAAACTCTGTAAAATAAGAACATGACTTTTTTTTTTAGTAACCAAGATTAAAATGCCACATAATAAAATGAAGAATGTTATAGGTTAACGAACTAACAATTTTGATTTGAGGATTTATATAAAATTCTCTTTGGACACACGGTCTGTTGAATAGACATAGAAGTATTTTCTTTTTTGTAATTAAAAAAGCCAGATCTTACATACATTTTGAACTTCAATTACAAGCTGTTGGTCCGAATTTTAATGCTTTACATTTATTATGTGTATAACTACTATTGTGAAAATTAAAAAAAAATGATTTACTGATATAAAATATTCCATTACAATAAAATGTTTTTTGTGAGTTCTAGAATCGATCTGGAAAATAAAAGTTGAACAATAGCATCTTGATTTGTTATGAGCTTGCCACTCACATGAATGTCTAGATGTTCCACAGGGGTGAAGTACTTTCTTGTGCGCCACTCCAGAACAACTCTCAGCTCCAGGATTTAGGATCGGGAGCCAGCAGATATTCCAAGCAGGAATGAGGGATGGGATGAGTGAGAGAGACAGAATAACTAATATATGACGACCGACTTGCAGTTTGGTTTCCTTTTGCGGTTTCTAGAGAATGTGTCCGACTTGACTTCAGACTTTCTTGATTCTCTAGATTGGGTAAACTAGGTTCCTCCTCGCTGTAAACATTAATCAAACAGTTAACCTTTATAGTGCCGCAATACACAGATTGCACCTTTTAATTACTATCAATGGTTTCCAAATTTTTCAAAGGAAATAGTCTCTCACAGAGAGGGTCTGTCTAAAGTATCCATGAGAAGATGAGGTTCTGCCAGATCTGTCTTGATTCCTCCTAAACGGTTTTCCAGGCGAAGTGTATTCTGGAAGAGTAACTTATCTAGTTCACTCCGGGCTGGGACTTCAGGATGGATTGTCCAAGAACATAGCGTAGATAAAGTCCTTTCTACCTATGAAAACTGTTTTTACTGCTTTGGATTCAAGGAAGGCTGTGGCAACACTACTCACAGTTTAGAATGTTGGTCTACAGTTCTAGGTTTATTGCACTACCCTTGAGCAGCACGAGCAAAAGAGCACGCTGGTAATCCATTTGTTATAAATCTGGTGTTTTCGTTTTTTCTTCTCTCCTTGCAAGATATTCTCAGCATGGCAAATTCATGATGGAAAACGGGTCCTCGACAAGCTAGAAAGATATGCTCCAGCAGGTAAGTGGGATCACCCATCGGGTCGCAACTTACTGCTTTACCGATGGCGAGTGCTGAGGTGCTGCTTGTCCCGTTATACCTGCTTTCCCACCTGCAGTCTGCCAACCCAGAGAATTCTCGCTCCTATCTCTTGCTGCTGCCTCGCTATCCACCATGCTGGACGTCCATTCAGAGGTTCTCTACCTCGATCTTGTCTGCAACGACCTGGGAGCCCTTTACAGGTATGGGGGAGCGGGTGCAACGCCGGGTGGACTGCCATCGCCAATGCCCGGGGATCCGGAGCCACTGCATTCTACTTTAACCATCCCCCTGCCTTGGACTATGGATCTGCACACCCACTTTGGACTTCCCCCCCCCTTCTCTGTGTTTAATTCTGACTCCCCAGTCCATATCAGGGACTTTTTGTACCTCTGTTTGACTCGCCAGCCATTTTGTTGTTGACTATCGAAGATCCCTCGGACCTGGACCCACTATCTTGTTTTACTTTTGTTACTCTACTCTCCCCACTGCTTCCACTACTGCGATCCTCAAAGTTTATCCCCCTCCCCCTGGTCTGCCTTTACTCCATCCTCTCCATCCTGGCTCCCTCCCATCCCCTCTACTGCTTCCATAACATTACTGTTGTCCCTTTCATCCTGTCTCCCCCATTCTTAATTCTCGTCCACCATACTTATTAATTCCACGCTAGTCTCGCTCCCAATTAATATCCCGTGAACTCATCCTTTTCGTCGCCATGTTTTCTTTTCCCTTGAGGTAACGTCTTTCTCTTTCTGCCTGCTCTGCCTATACCTCCTCCCCCCTCTCGATCTCTTCCCCCTTCTCCCTTCTATCCGTCTAGTCTTACCCGGATTCCCCCTTCCCCCTCTCTACCACCCATGATCTTTGCATTCACTTTGAAATGTGTTTGTTAAATGTATAAATGATGTTTGTTGTCATTTGCAGTTTCTCACAATGTAAAGCGCTCTGATACCTTCGGGTCCAGCCAGCGCTATATAAAACTCAATAAATACAAATCACATCAGTCAGTCTCCTCCAGGTGGGGGCAAGCAAGAACAAAAGAGGCTTCAACTCCTAGCCTGCAGATGATGAGGCCAAGCAAGGCTTATTGGCGGAGCTCTCTATTTATACTCAGGTGAATTAAATATGGCCAACGGGTCACTTTGAAATCTCAGGGTATCTTGTGAGATTTCAAGCGCATTTATCATCAATACATGTACTGGAATGGTTAAAAGTGGGGGACCAAGTGGGAGCACTGTTTCCAGGATAAAAGGCTGACATGGGTGAGAAAAGCCTCAAGTTAGGCACTTGCAACCCGTAATTGTGGGATGCCTAAGATGCAGGATAATAGAAATGGGAGGATACATGTGTTTCAATGTGACAATGGTAGAATGGGGGGGATTCCTAAAATTATGGTTGAATTAACCTGGCATTCCAGATCAGTCAGGAGCAATGCTACTATCCGCACTTCCCTGAACCGCCTGACGACCATGCAAAAAATATCTATGCCTGTCTGCAGTGGATAGGGGGAAAGAGGAACAGGAAAAGGGAGAGAGAAACAGACAGCAGTAAGCCCTACCGTTCTTACTGCTGGACTCGGCCTGCACTGCAGAACAATTGATATCTACAACAATAATTCATTTAGTATTTGGTTAATGATATGACAGTTCACTATTTATATTTTAAGATCTGATACACCTTGTTGCAATCTCTGCGTAACGCACTCTCTGCTCATTACTCTAGGACTCTCTCGAGCTGAAAGATATAAATAAGCATTGTAAATAATGTAGAGAATAGCCTGAAATCCCATAGACATTTTTATAGAAACAGCTACCTTCAAGGAGTTAGAAATCAAGTCTGTGATCTGAATGATTCTCAATGCACATACTTCATCAGCTTAAAACTATACATGATTCAAGCGCTATAAACAAAGTGTGTACAATATAGAAGGTTCACCAGCTAATAGGTGAAATAAAGTTTGTAATCCTAAAAAGGATCATTACAATACTAAAGTGCAAATCAAAGTCTAAATTCATTGGTCTCTGAAGTTTATCCAGAATACTTCTCTGAGAACAAGTCTTGATAACTCTTGCTGAAAGTGCAATGAATTTGAGTGTACTGGCAGAAGGAATATGGCTGCAGGAACTAAGTATCACAACAACCTAGCGAGACATGAATAACTTGTACTCAAGGATGTAACATTGCCACCACTGCAAGTCTTAGGAGTCTCGTGGCTCCCTCGGAAATGTAGTATGTCTTGATTGCATTGTGCGGACATTGTAGCTCTGAAGCATCACTTCCAAGCAGGCCCTACACTCAGGAAGTACCGCTGGCCTGGTCGGTCTTGGAAGACTCAAGCAGCATTAAAGTTCAGAGAAGTACACTTTTGTGCCTGCCTAGCATACACTGGTTAGCGAAGGCCATGGATAATGACAACAGTTTGTTCTTCTTTAGCAATAACAATGAAGATTCAATAACCTGCTAGATGTTCTTTACAGTACTAGAAAGTTAAAAACAATGATCTCAGATGGATCAAAAGTAAAAAAATAAAACAAACGAAGTATACCAGACACCGTGATCTAATTACATTGGCAATTTACTTTTTCCAATTCCCTTTAAGCGGTGCCTATTTCTGTAGAAGAAAAGGTTTAAAGAGGGTCAATGATCCATTAGAGAATTAAAACAGCAGGCAGGAGCGGGCGTGGCTTCGGCGCCGTCTAAGATGGCCGCCCGGGACAGACTTCGAGCTGCTGATGCGTCTTTCGCATCCTTTCTCGTCGGACAACAGCTTCCCTGTAACCGGAATACTTCTTCAGCATGGTGAGCTGCCTGTAACTCCGAAGCGCGTCGCGCTTCGCTTCAATTGCTTTGCCGCTTCGCTCACCTCAGAGCGCTCGTCATTTTACCTGCACTGCCCTGTCGGCATTTTTCCTGCAATGCATGTAGAGAACAGTTTCCGCAGCTTTTTCCCACATTTTTGCATCTTAAAGTCGTTTACATGATTCTCCTGCATAGAGAGTCTCTTTTGCCATACTTTTAACTGGTTTATTCATGTTGGTGCACTTGTCATGATACTTCAATTTCAAAGGAGCTCAGTTTTTTCTCTCAGTCACCAGATGCCTTTTTTTTCATAATTAGCCTGTATTTCTTGTTTTTATCAAGACTCTCCTAATTGGATGCCACTATTTTATGACATGTGACTTTCTTTCATCATTTGTTCACTGTTGACTTTCCTTTTAAATTAGCTTAGGGTCCTTTTCGCTTGGTGCCATATATTATTACTCCTCTTGAGGAAGTTTTGCTACCACGGCTGACCTATATTTTACCTTTAGCACTCTTATCGCGCAACAGACGCTGCTCTATTTGTTTGGCTCCTTTGTATGGGTAAGCTACAAAAGCCACAATTTGTATTTTTACCTAAAGGGTGCATCTCAACACCAACTCCATCTCCTTTGTCAGTAGTGTCTTCATCTCTTGTCGCCGGAGAAATTGTTGGAGTAGCCTCTACTCACACTTCCTCATCACAGGCTGCAACTAATAAGTCTTCCCTAACATCTTCGGCTTCTAAACAACTGAAGCAGGATTCCCCCTCTCCTGACACGACGTCACCTCCTATTTCCTTGGTTTTATTGCTGGAGGAAATCCAGCCTATCCGTCCGTTTGTAGAGGAAACCAATAACAAAATGCAATTCCTGGAGGAAAAATGGTCTTCAATGGAGAGTAGAGTGTCTACAATGGAGTAGCAATTTTCGGTTGCCCAAGGTGATTCTCAGAGACTCTCTTCTTTGGAAAAGGAGGTACGCAGGCTCCAACAGCATACTGAAGATTTGGAAAATTGAAATAGGATGAATAACCTACATATTTATGGACTGCCTGAAGCTTTAGAGGGTGACTACCCTGCCTCCTTCTCCTCCTTTTTGCCGAAGCTCTTAGACATGCCGTCTTCAACGTCCCTCAATATTCAGAGGGCTCACACACTTGGCCCTAACCCTCCGCTTTCCACATCTTCGGTTAGACCTAGAGGAGTCATTATTGTCTTCTTGAAATTTACTGACTTTCTCTCAACTCCTTCTGCAGCTAGAGTCAAGTGATAAATTTCTTGGCTTGGTTAAAGGGTATTCTTATCTCAGGATACTACTGCAGCCAGAAGGTAGGAGTTTCTTAACTTTCGAGCACCTCTCCGCTCTCTTGGTACTCATTATGGGCTCTTCCATCCCTGCATTTTTAAGGTGACTTTTCAAAACCGGACTCTGTCCTTTGAAGTTCCTGTGGAACTTAAGAAATGTATTCAATCCCACACTCCAAGCAACATAAGCAACATGGACACTGTTGGCCCTTCTAATGGTTGACAAGCTGCACACCTATTTGCATTTCTTTCCATTTTTCAATACTGTTAAAGTATGATTCAATGTATAGTTTTATTCCTATTTCTCATGTTTGTTAAAGTAATTTTTTTTGCATTTTTCTAGTACGCAACATAGACACTTTGCTAGTCCTTCTCATGGTTGATTAGTTGTGCACCTATTGTTATTTCTCAGCATTTTTCATTATTGCTGATTTACGGTTTAATTGCGCAGTTCATATTCGTCTTTTTACATTTGTTACGCTTGTTAGGTGTGTAATCTTTCTAGTATATATGATGTTTCTTTAATCTTATTTTTCTATCCCTACAGTTTTTGTCTGTTATTCCCAACTTGTTCAGTCCGTCTCCGTATTCCTTCTTGTCCTGGTGTGGTCCGGACTTCCCGGATTCGGGTGCTTCATCTTTTTATTTTTGTCCCACTCAGGAACGTTTCTTCAGTCATCCTTTTTGGATATGTACTGTCTCGTCTTGGCTCCTTCTTCTTTCCTGTCCTCTAGCGGGTATATTATCTCCTTCTATTATTCTAATTGACTTCCCTTTTTCCTTCCATTGTTTTCTTTCCTTTATTCCCATTTGTTTCTTGTTTCATATTTTCACTATTGCATATTTTGTTCTTTATGTATTTTTAATGGTTTTACATTCAGAGTTGTCTCCTGGAATGTGAAAGGTTTTGTTAGCCCAATTAAAAGTTAGAGAATACTTTCAAATCTTGCCTCTTATAACCCTGATTTGGTTCAGTTTTATTTTCCCCTTCTACAAATAAGAAAAATTGTGTTTTCATTTTGTGCCACAAGAAATTGAATTGTAAAGTGATATCGCAAGAAATTAGTACTTGCTCCTCCCACCAGCCCATATCCAAATTAGCATAGCTTGGGGGTGAAGTAAGTACCCATGGCAGTCCCCCTCAATTGTTTGTAAAACAGTTCATCAAAAATGAACACATTATTTTCAAGGCACCATTCTGCCATTTGAAGCAGCATCAAAGAGTGGTCATGTTAGTCAGCTGGCCTTGTCACTAAGAAATGTTTAAGGGCATTCAGTCCATCCACGTGTCTGATGCTCGTGTACAACGCATTGACATCCAATGTCATTAGAACAAAGTCATCTTGCCAGGTTATGTCATAAACTTTAGTAAGGAAATCTCCAGTGTCTTTGAAGTGGGAACGTAGTTTGCAGACTAGTGGTTGCAGAAAAAAGTCAATAAAGCGGGAAGTGTTTTCAAACAATCCACCAATTGCTGCAATTATCGGTTTTCCTGGCGGGTGGGTGATTTGTGGATTTTGGGGATCAGATATAGTTGGGGGGTCACTGGGTAGTCAGTTTTAAGGTATTCTAGTTCTGTTCTCGAAATCAGACCATTTCTTATCCATTCATAAAGTGTCTTATGATATTTTTACTTAATGCCTACCAGGCAAGTTGGGGCAATGCGGCTGTAGCATTCTCTGTCCCCAAGTTGTGTTTGTGCCTCCGCATTATAGTCTTTCAGGGGCCATAGGACCACGTTTCCCCCCTTGTCGGACCACCTGACCACGATATCCTGGTATTTCTTGATTTTTTCTATGGTATTGTTATAGATGGTTTGCGTTGTGTGTTTTAGCAAATTCTTGGCTGCTTTCAGTTGCCAGGGCTTTCAAATCCCTAATAATATTTTCCGCAAAGATGTCAATGCCATCCTTGGGCATGAGCGGGGTGAACGTTGACTTAGGTTTGAATGGAGAGTGTATTTTGTTTACTAAGTTTAAATCTGTCAAGTTGGACCAACCCTCATGATACTCCTCTTGTTGCATTTGTAATAAGTCATTCAATAAACTTTCATCTGATCCGGGTGATTCCAGTATGTTTTCCTCATTTGGGATATCATTCCTATCCCTTTTACTGTTCAGGTTGAAGAAATACTTCTTGAGTTTTAGTTTTCGTACTAATTGAAACAAGTCTATTCGTGCTTGTACATATTCAAAGTTAGTCTTTTCACAGAATGAGAGGCCCAGGGCGAGTGTTTGTTTTTCTATTTCTGTTAACGCCATTGAGGTGAGGTTTATAACTGTGTTTTTAAAGTCTTTGTTGTTATTTACCTGCGTTTGTTTCTTCTGTATGGTTGTCTGTTTATTTTTTGGGTTTTATCCTCTCCAACGTCTGTTTTTTCTTTTACGCCTGTTTGTGCTTTGTCTGTGTTTTGGCGCTGGATCCGAGGGCGTAGGTTCATGCGCCTTTCTAAACGTAAAAAATCCAATTCTTGTACCACTGTTGGTGGATTTCGTTTCTGTGTTTGTGGGTCTGTTATTTTCATTTCTGATTCCACCTCAGAGCTTAGGTCAGATGCGCTCGGATCAGTACTCGTTTTTTTACATTTCCTGCTTGGGCTGACAATTGTTGTTTCCTTATATTGTCAAATTTCTTTGAAAATGTATATATATCTTGCCCTGAGTATGATCATTTTTATCTCTTTGAAATTTTGTTGCCTTTCTTTCTTTAATGGATTCCTCGTGTTTTTTTAGTCTTAGTTTCATTATTTTCTTGGCGATTTCTTCTTGATTGTCGCATTTTTCTAGGTCTTCATTATTTCTTCAATTCTGCTTAACATTCAGTTGCGATCGCTGTCAGCGTTTTTTATGAGTATCTGGAGTATTCTCCTTGATAATTGTGCGCTGTTGTCTGCACAGTCTTTTAACATTTCTGGATCCAGATTCTCGTATGATGGGGCAACAAGGATGCATAGGCCTCTCGGGATCCTACCCACATCCAGATACCTCTGTAAGGACTTGCATTCCCACCACTTCGCTACTTCATTTTTACGTAGTTTCTCCAGTTCATATAATAATTTCGCGCTGGTATTGGTAGGTTCTTTATCCATTCCCCTTTGTACATTACGCACTTGCTCCTGTCCATTATCCTCATCGTTAAATATGTCAAGAGCTGCCTCCTCGCGCTCTCTGACCCAATCCTCAGCCATTGCAGTGGAATAGTGTGTGCCTTCTGTGTCACTCACTGCCTGTATTCACCTTCACGGGACTACCTCTCCCAGCAGCCACCACTCTACGATTGCTCCCACTCAGACAGTCCGCTTAGCTGAGCTTACCTGACGCTGCGATCGCCCTCCAGCTCTCACATCTGTCAGAAAATGGGGGAGGAGCTACGTTAGCAAGCAAGATGGCTGCTTAAGCTCCCGGCTCCGCCGACCTCCGCCGGCAGCTCGTCTATCCTGCAAGTTATCCTGATTTCACACCGGACTCCCGTATGTGTGAGGAGTAGCTGACTCTGAAGGCGCAATCCCGAACTTTTTATCGTACCGGGAGACAGAGATATGCCGTGTTTCATTCTTGGCCTACCCCGGAGCTGAAGCCGGGGCCTCGATTTCCAACCCATCCCGGCTGGAATTGAAGAACATCGGCTGGAATCTTGGGCTTTGTCCGGTCTCCCGAACGGAGATATAATCTTCCTGGTTTTTGACGGCGTTTTCGTATCCTGCCTGCAACCCACACGCTACGGCGTGTCACATCGTTTGCTGGCCCCGTATCCGACGCCTGGAGACACAATAAGCTTGCCGTGAGGGTGCGAACGGGAGCCCTGATCAGCGGCGAAGGAGCAACATCGCGAGGTGAGAGCGCCCGTTGTTGGTGTCCGCTCCGGTTTTGCTTGCTACCCCGGAGAAGCCGGCCTCCGGGGGTTTGCATCCTGATCTGTTGCTTGCGGAAGGAGATGGAGGGAGCAAAAGACACGCCACCGCTGCACGCCGTAATGGCGGCCATTAGAGCGCTCCACTCACAGATCATCGTCAACTACCGGGCACTGTCTGTAACGATGGACGACCTTTGCTGGAGACCGGACAGCGGCTTTTTGCCATCATCGCAGCCAGCGGTGCTATCGACGGAACATCGTATATCCGACTTCGAGGTCCATGTGCAGGAGCCGGATTCCTTTGGCGCTGCGGATTCCTATACTACAGATCGCGCGCCCGTGAATATTGTCAGCGTTCCCTGCTTGAGCCCTATCTCGCCGAACATCACTATGGACAACCTTGACTGCCTCAACAAGATCACCTGTGACTATTGGAGAATTTTATCATCCTGCCACGCTTTTCCTCGCTTGCCTTGTGTAGACTGTGAACTTTTATCCTTTAATTGGCTTGTTAATACTGACTTGCATTTCCATGAAAGCTTTACCGTTCTCACTGCTGCTGTGGCCTGGGTTACAATTACTCCAGTGAATACTCGTACTGGCCAGGGTTAACTTGTGGGGCTTTTCAGGACACGGGACAATAATGTAATCGGTTGCTGGGATTGTGACCTGTGAACTGCGGGAGTCGGGTGGTATGTTTGGTGCTTCCCCGGATTGATTGTGTATTTCGCTGCTCTTTCTTTTGACTTTGGTTCCGGGGGGTTGCATTTGGTGGGGGGGAGGGGAGTCCGGGAGTGTGTGTTTTTGTTTCTCCTCCTCCGTTGCTTTCTTCTTTTAGGGATGCTTCTGGGCGACAGGCACGCTGCTAGTGGGTTAGGCCGTAGCCATAGCAGGGGTGCAGGGTGGTGGGGGGGTTTGTTATTTTGCCTTTGTTTTGTTCTATGGCCCCTTTTTCTTCTCTTCTCTTTTTCGGGTATTCTTCTGGGCGACAGGCGCGCTGCTAGTGGGGTAGGCTGTAGCCATTGCAAGGCAGCAGGGTGGTGGGTGTGAGGGGGGTTTGTTATTTTGCCTTTGTTGTGTTCTATGGCCCCTTTTCTTTCCCTTTTTCTCGCAGGATCTAGTCGCGATAACTTGATATTTGATATTTTTGATATATTTTTTGGGGTTTGTATAGCGCAACTATCGCTCCGGAAGGAGCATCTTGGCGCTGAGCATGCAGAAGAACCAGCTCGGTGAGGCATGGATCAGATGGCTGCGAGAACTAATGAGTCGGGCTGTGGGAATATCCAGGTCTTCAGGAGTTTCCTAAAAAGGCTTTCTGTAGGGGCGTGCCTGAGGTTGAAGGGGAGGCTGTTCCATGCCTTAGCCGCTAGGAATGAAAAAGTTTTTCCTCCTTTCGTTTTTAACTTGATTCTAGGAACAGTGACCAGGTTGGCTCCTGATGACCTTAAGTAACGCGATGGGGTGTAGTGCAAAAGCGCTTAGAGAGGTAGAATGGGCCTGTATTCCTGGTGGCTTTGAAAACCGTGACGAGGAGTTTAAAGAGGATTCTTTTGTGGAGAGGCAGCCAGTGAAGGGTGTTAAGGGCTGCTGAGGCCGAGGACCTTCTTGGGAGTTTGAGAACGAGCCTGGCCGCCGCGTGTTGAACGCTTTGCAGTTTCTTGAGAGTGGACTTCTTTACTCCTGCCAAAAGGCCATTACAGTAATCTAGCCGGGATAGGATTAAGGCCACCGCGACTGATTTCCTGGCTGAGATGGGAAGAAAGTCAAAGAATTTCTTCAACTGTCTAATGAGACTGAAACAGCACCCCGCAGTGATGCGCACATGGTCGTCAAAACTGAGGGACGAATCGAATTGGACACCCAGGTTGCGGGCCGAGGAAACCGCACTCGGCGGGGCTTCAGAGTTTTGAGGCCACCAATCTTTTGGGGAGAAGAGGATGTCTTTACCTAAGGGTATAATTTCTGTTTTGGCACTATTGCACTTAAGATGGTTATTGTTGAGCCAAGAAAAGACTTGAGAGAGACAATTCTGAAATCTGAGGGCGGCATCAGTGCATTTTTTATCTATGGTGACGACGAGCTGAGTGTCATCAGCATAAGATGTAACGAGGATTCCGTGGGATTCAATCACTGTGAGAAGGGGGGCCATGTAGATATTAAAAAAGAGTGGACTGAGTATGGACCCCTGGGGCACTCCTGATGTGGTGGGTCTTTCGCCGGAGAGGAAGGGGCCTAATGAAACTGTTTGAGATCTGTTAGATAGGAATGATGTTATCCATGTTAATGCTGTACCCGTTACACCAATCTCGCGCATTCTGTTAATGAGAATGGCATGTAAGATGGTGTCGAATGCTGCGGTTAGGTCGAGCAGGATGAGTACAGCTTGTCTCCCCTCATCCTGCAGGAACTTGATGGAGTCCGATAGCTCGATCAATGCAGTTTCAGTGGAATGGCCAGGGCGAAAACCTGATTGCTGTGGGTGCAAGATGTGATTGTTTTCCACAAAGGCTTTTAACTCCTCGTTTACTAGCTGCTCTGTAATTTTGCCTAGTGCCGGAAGTAAGGAGATTGGGCGCATATTGGATAGGTCTGTTGGGGATTTGTTTTGTTTTTTCATTAGGGGCTTAACAATGGCCTTTTTCCATTCATCGGGGACAATGCCTGAGCTAAGGGATTCGTTGACAATGGCATTGATTGTGGGGTTAACAGCCTCGATGAGATGGTGGAGGATAATCGGGGGGCAAGAGTCCGTGGGGGCTCCCGATCTACAGGTCATAATAGCCTTCTGTGTTTGCAAAAGGGAGACTGTTGAGAAGCTACCCAAGGTGGGTGAATTGGTGACGGCTTCCTGTGTGGGGATTAGGGGGGGGGGAAAGTCCTTGTGAATATTGTTGATTTTCTCGATGAAAAAATCGGCTATTTGATCGCAAAGGGTTTGGGATGGAGGAATTTCGAGTGCGAGGGCTTTGGGGTGGGTGAAAGACTTGACTATATTAAAAATTGTTTGCTGTTTCTGTTTCGCTTCCTCTATGGCTATGGTAAAGAACTCCTTTTTAGCTTTTTTTATGTTAGAGAGGTATCGTTTCCTCTGCAGGATGTATAGGGTTCTGGAAGTGTGGTCGTAAGTTTTCCTCCACTCTCTTTCTAGGACCCTGCACATGAGGTGACTTTCGGTGAGGGCCTGGGTATACCAGGGGGCATTGGGCTTTCTTTTGCGATGGACTGATTTTTGACTATTTGTGATGGAATTAACCGAGACCACTTTATCGATCCACGTGTGAAAGTTGTTGGAGTCTAACGATACGTCTCCAACAATAGTGGGAGGGGGGGTCGGAGGCTGGGGGTTCAACTTAATGCGCTCGGCCACTTTCTTCCAGTTGGTCGAGAAGGGGGTGGGGGAGCACTTAGTGTTCAGTTGCGCTGAGGGTTTTGCCTTGATAGAGAAAGGGATGAAACAGTGGTCCATATTTGTGGGATCGGGGGAGATACGAATAGAGTGACTAAATTCGTACAGATGCCGTCTAACGTGTGGCCGGCCCGGTGCGTTGGGGGAGTGACCAGTTGAGAGAGGCCAAAAATATCGAGTGATTGTTGGAAACTTAAAGTGTGAGGGTCTGCACAGGATTCTAGATGAAGGTTAAAATCTCCGAGAAGGGTGAAGGTAGGGTAATGGGTCATGAGTGACCCGAGGGTCTCGTCAAGAGAATCCAGGAATGGCGTGGCGTTTCCAGGGGGGCGATAGACAAGTCCTCCTGAAAAGGAGGTGGAGGAGTTGATTTGGATCACAAAGCCTATGCCCTCACTGTCCTTGAGGTGGCCCAGATCAAATGTGTGGCACATAAAGGATTTCTTGGTGATGAAAGCTATCCCCCCTCCCCTGCCGCTGGGTCTGTCCCGCCTATGGATGGTAAAGTCGGGAGGGAGGGTGATTGCCAAGTCAGGGTTGGACGCGTCATTTAACCAGGTTTCGGTGATAAAGAGGGCGTCTAGGTCGTGAGAGAGTATAAGGTCATGAATATCTTGTCCATGACATGCTAGAGACCTGGCATTAATGAGCCTGCCTTTAAAGGTGATGAGCTTGTATGTTGGTAAGGGGGGTGGGTTGGAAGTTACGCAGGCGGGTCCCAGAGACGACCATCTGCAAAGGCGGCATGAAAATGGGCCCCAGAGACGATCAGTAGGGGGATGTCCCTTACAGCTATGGCTTTCGGTTTCATCCTGATGTATACGAGTGGGCGGGGTATGGAGTGGGTGGCTGTGATGATAGATAGGTAGCTTAGTTCTTTACCCTTAGTGAACTTAATGGCGCTTGCGTTTGTACTGTTGGCCTACTTTGATCCACGACTGCTTTTAACACATACCCGCATATTTTATACCTCCGAATACCTTCTCAGGGACCCGGTGGGCCAACAATGCTAACTCATATGCTTTAAACCATTGACCAATATCTTCATTCCTATTGTAATCTTTTATCACATCTTTCGGAAAGTAAAACTTACTTTCTGCAGGCTCAGACGGAATGCTGCCACCAGAGGGATTCAATTCTAACTTTTTAGCTTGGATATCCAGCTCCCTCAACCTGGCTTCACGCTCCAAAGCTAACTTCTCTCGTTCAAACTCTAACTTTTTGATCTCCAAATCAGCTTCTCTTCTACCTCTTGCATTTTCTAACTCCAACTGCCCATTTATCTTTAGCCTTGCCATTTCCATGTTGTAAGCTCGCTCTTTCGCCCTTTCTTCTCTTTCTTCGGGGGAAAGACCTTTGGAGGAAACACTGCTACCGGGAGAGGCCACAGGTCCATTCACTGGCACCTCCTCATCCCCTTCCTCTGTGGGTACCACCACCACATCAGAGGGATTTCTGGACTCCCACCAGGCCTGTAATGCTTTACGAAAATCATCTTTTCTCGAGAGGCCGGTGGTAGGAACTTTAAACTGGTCGCAAAAGTGTTTCAGCTCATCTTTCTTGTATTTCTTTAGCTTATTCCTCTCGAACTCCTCCACAACAACAACAGGGGTAGTGACTCCGTTGTCACTCATGGTCAAAACTGGCAGTGTTCAAAAAATGAAGTTTTCAGAAAAGCGGAGAACAAAAATAGGAACCTTCCCAAATCAGATTGTGACTGCGTTATGGTCTGCTTTCACTATGTAGCGCACACTAATCACTGCACATGGGTCATAAATGCAAGTCCAAATCCTCACCGCTGACCCACCAATGTTAGAACCGGCTGTCTCTAGTTGGCAGAGGTATGTACTTCTGACAAATAGGGACACTCCTTTTCTAGTCAGGGCAAGGGGATCACACCCTTCGATAACCCCTGCTCACCCCCTTGGTAGCTTGGCAGAGCAGAACAGGCTTATCTCAGAGGCTGTGCGTTAAGCAGTTATGACCACATACAGTAATACAGTGAATACACTACAAATGGACACGACACCGTAGTATTATAAAAATAAGTATTTTTATATAAGGCTTAGCACAAGACCAAAGAACGGCAAAACTGTACACAATCGGAATAAATATGTGGGGAAGGGAAAAAGGATAGTTCAAAGGTAGTTTCTTCTTTAGCACAAAGTTTAGTATCAAGCAAATCTTCTTCTTGGAAACACAGTTCTTAGCAACTGGGTAACTCACACGGGAGCTACACGACGTCGAGGCAAAGTTAATCCACAGGTTCGGCGTCGACCGCGAGGAGCGCTACGTCGAGCCTGGAGTCACACGGACTCTCAACAACACAGTACCTTTAGGAAAATGAAGCACACGAGGATCAGCGGCGTCGAGCAATCCGGCGTCGCGTCTTCGGTGTCGATCAGGCCTCAGCAGGCGTCAGCGATGACGCGGTTGCACAGAGTGAGCAGCGCTCACGGCGTCGAAGGGCACACAGTTGATGCGATCAGCAGCGGTGCAGACACGAGGTCCTCTGGAGCTAGAGCCGTACTCCCACTCACTGGCGTTGCTGCTGGCGTCGGTCGGGCCCAGCGTTCGGTCGTCGTGATTGCTGGCTCCTTTGGAGGTGCTGGACTCACGGTTCCAGCTGATAGCACTTTAAGCAGATGAAGTCCTTTAGCCCTGTGACTTCAGCAGGAGACTGGCACTCTTCCAGTCCTTGGAGATTTTCTTAGCAAGCGTGAGAGTACACACAAAGTTCCTCTCTCCTGGTTCCTTGGCAAAAATAAAGAAGCACTGTAGGATTCCCCCAACAACAGCACACTTGGCAGAAGGGGTAGGCAGTCCTTAGATCAGCAGGCCTCTTGTCCTTGGTTACAGGGTTCCTTGTCAGAAGTGATCTGATTTCTTAGTTCAGGGGTCCTACTCTTATACCCCTTTTCGCCTTTGATCCCTTTGTCCATGCCGGGGGTTTCCCAACATCCTGGGTCCGTTGTGGGTGGAGCCAGGCAGAAGCACCTGGCCTATTCACTGAGCAGGGCTGGGTCCTCAGACGCCCAGCAGGAGGTGGAGCCAGCATTGACACTGGCAGGAGCAGAGCTATCGGCCTCCTGGCAGGAGGTGGGGCTAGGATCGTCCATGGCAGGCACAGAGCCATCAGCCGCTTGGCAGGAGGTGGAGCCGGCATTGTATCAGGCAAGGCAGGCTATCAACAACTACTCTCCTCCTACTCTCAACGTAAATGTCCCACTCATCCCACACTGACTCATCCAGACCTGTGGAGCCACCCAGCTCCTGTCACACACACGCAAAACCAGCAGAAACCAGATATGGTTAGACAAGAAAATAGACACCTTCTAAAAGTGCTATTTTCGAACCCAGAGTCCAAAAACCATCCACACCAACGGATGCGTAATTAAACCCCGAGTTCAGGGATACCAAACTCGACATTGCACCATGCTCTCCGAGCCAGCGAGGATCATAGTACTAATAATCCCGGCGGCCCATTCTAATCAATGGAGAGCAGGCTACCTCGCAATAGTGAAGGACCAAGATGGCGGTAATTCACTATCAGGACATGCCAACTTGGTCAGGCGTGTCCTACCTCAGACTTATTATGCACCCTGCCCGAAGGCCTACCATAGGGGCGACTAACATGAAGCCAAGGGAAGGTTTGGAGGGCTGGCAAGTAGGTATACTTGCGCGGCCGGCGTGACAGCACGAGGCTGCACGTGGGTCTCGCAATGACCGACCCGTAGACATTCTTTTACGAGGCCGCTCCTGTGGGTGGCACAACACGTGCTGCAAGCCCACGAGCGGCATTGGCATTTACAAGCCCCGGCACTCTGGGTGCACTAGACGAGGGACTGATAGTAAACCAAATAAGCCAAACATGGATACAATAGATACATCAATTTAACATAGGGAGCACTTGCGCTATGGCACTGATCAGCAGTGACACGGCGCCCAAAGCATATACCAGCAAAAACATCGTAAAACAGTAGAGGCAAAACAGAACGAATGGAGGAGAGACTCAAGCCAATGATGTCAGGTCTAACACGTGTCCCCTCCAGCTGAAATGTGGGGAGAACTACCCTTGACCTAGGGAGTTCTCTTCACTAAGGCGGAAAAATCTGGACAGACCATCAGCATTGGCGTGATCTGTACCAGGGCGGTGTTCCACCGTAAAGTCCATCCCCTGGAGAGAAATGGACCACCTCAACAGTTTCGGATTCTCACCCCTCATCTGCATCAACCATCTGAGGGGCCTGTGGTCTGTCTGAACCCGGAAGTGAGTCCCAAACAGGTAGGGTCTTAGCTTCTTCAGCGCCCAGACCACAGCAAATGCTTCTCTCTCTATCGCACTCCACCTCGTTTCCCTGGGAAGTAACCTCCTACTGATGAAGGCTACAGGCAAGTCTCGGCCCTCTTCATTCACCTGAGCTAGAACAGCCCCCACGCCATGCTCTGAAGCGTCCGTCTGAACAATGAATTCTTCCGAAAAGTCGGGTGCCTGGAGTATAGGTGCTGTGCACATTGCAGTTTTCAGGGTGTCAAAGGCCGTTTGACAGGCATCAGTCCAGATCACGTTTCGTGGCTGCTTCCTGGAAGTCAGCGAAGTCAAGGGGTGCACGATGTTACCGTAATCCTTGACAAACCTCCTGTAGTAACCCGTGAGTCCTAAGAAGGCTCTCACCTGAGTTTGGGTTTTGGGCGGCGCCCAAGCCAGGATGGTATCAATCTTGGGTTGCAGGGGGGCAACCTTACCGCTCCCTACTTGGTGCCCCAAGTACACCACCGAACCCTGCCCAATCTGGCACTTACTGGCTTTGATTGTGAGGCCTGCTCCGCGCAGGGCCAACAACACTTCCTGGAGGTGGCGCAAGTGTTCCTCCCAGCTGGCGCTGAACACTGCGATGTCGTCCAGGTAGGCGGCACTGAAATCCTCCAGTCCAGCCAAGACCTGGTTGACCAACCTCTGGAAGGTGGCAGGGGCATTCTTCATCCCAAAGGGCATCACCCGGAACTGGTATAGCCCATCTGGTGTGGAGAATGCTGACCTCTCCTTTGCCCCATCAGTCAAGGCGATCTGCCAGTACCCAGACGTTAAAGCAAACGTACTAAGGTATCGGGCAGCCCCCAACCGATCGATGAGCTCATCAGCTCTGGGGATGGGGTGCGCGTCAGTCTTCGTGACCGAATTGAGCCCTCGGTAGTCCACGCAGAACCGGAGTTCCGGTGAAGCATCAGGCGCTGCAGCCTTCGGGACCAAGACCACTGGGCTGGCCCAAGGACTGCTAGAGGACTCAATCACCCCTAACGCGAACATCTTGGAGACCTCCTCCTTAATGTATGCTCTGACCTTGTCAGTCACCCTGTAAGCCTTGTGCTTCACAGGAGGGCTGTCTCCGGTGTCAACGTCATGGACACACCAATGCGTGACACCCGGAACCAAGGAAAACAGATCCGGGAATTGTCCCAACAGTTGGCGACAATCCTGTTTCTGCTCAAGGGTCAGTGTGTCAGAGAGGACCACACCATCCACCGACCCATCTTGCTCTTTAGCACACAGGAGGTCAGGAAGAGGCTCACTCTCCTCCTCCGTTCCATCATCTGTAGCTAGGAGCATGCCCACTTCGGACCTTTCTAAGTGGGGCTTCAAGCGGTTGATATGCAGGACCCGCAAGGGGTTCCTGGGAGATTTCAAGTCCACCAGGTAGGTGACATCGCTCTTCTTCTCCACAACCTTAAACGGTCCAGTCCACCTGTCCTTGAGCGCACAAGGTTCCACAGGGGACATGACCCACACTTCCTGACCAGGCTGAAGCTCTACCAGAGTGGCATTCCGGTCGTACCAACGCTTCATCTCCTCCTGGCTGGCCTCCAGATTTGCCTGAGCAAGTTCTCTGAAGCGCCGAGTCTGGTTCCGAAAGGCCAGCATGTAGCTGTATACATCCTGGGGAGGTTTCCTGGGAGATTGCTCCCAGCCTTCCTTGACCAGACTCAAAGGCCCTCTTACCGGGTGACCGTATAAGAGCTCAAAGGGGCTGAACCCTAGAGACTTCTGCGGTACCTCACGGTAAGCAAACAACAGGCATGGCAAGAGGACGTCCCATTTCCGCCTCATTGGTTCTTCAAGACCCATAATCATGCCTTTCAGGGTCCGGTTGAATCTCTCAACCAGCCCATTTCCTTGAGGGTGGTAAGGAGTGGTGAACTTGTAGGTTACCCCACACTCCTTCCACAGAGACTTCATATAGTTCGAAATGAAGTTGGTGCCTCGGTCCGACACCACCTCTCTGGGGAACCCCATCCGGGAGAAAACACCCATCAGTGCCCGTCCCACCACGGGGGCCGTCACTGTTCTGAGAGGGATGGCTTCCGGGTACCTTGTGGCATGATCCACCAAGACCAGGATGAACCTGTTGCCCAGGGCTGTCTTGGGGTCCAGGGGCCCAACAATGTCAATACCCACCCGGTCAAAGGGGGTACTGACCACTGGAAAAGGTTGGAGGGGAGCCTTCTGCTTCCTTCCGCTTTTCCCACTTGCCTGGCAAGTGTGACAAGTCTTGTAGTGGATGTCTACATCCCTTCGCATCTGAGGCCAATAAAAATGGGTGACAAGCCTGTCATAGGTCTTGTCCTGCCCCAGATGTGCAGCTAACGGAACGTCATGAGCCAAACCCAGTAGGAAGGCTCTGAAGCGCTGGGGTACCACCAGCACACGGGCTGACCCAGGCTCAGCAGCCTTAGGCTCGCTATACAGGAGGTCGTTCTCCCAGTACACAAAATGTGACCCTGACTGATCACCTGAGGATTGGGCTGAGGCCTGCTGCCTCATGCCCACAAGAGAAGGGCACACTTTCTGTTCCGCACAGAATTCCTCCCTGGAGGGACCACCATCCTGCTGCCAATGGGTCAGCTCGGGCAGATCTCCCAGTTCGGCAATTTGTTCCCCTGTGGGCTCCAGGGCATCCCCCTCGGGGTCTACCTCCTCCTGGACCACGGGAACTACGGGGGCCGGTTTCCAGCGCCTCCTGCCTCTTCTCTTCACAGCTGGGTCCTGGGCCGTACTTTCAGGCTCCGGGACCCCATCAACACCCTTACTCGCTGTCATGGGTCGTGTGGTTGCACACACCCACTCTGGCACGCCCAACATTTTCAAGTGCGCCTCCCTCTCCACCTTAGCCCAAGGGGAGTCTTCCAAATCATTGCCCAGGAGACAATCGACAGGCATGGCGGGCCTCACAGCAACCTGAAGAGTACCTGAAACTCCCCCCCATTCAAAGGAAACCTGAGCCACCTCACACTCTTTCTGGGAGTTGTCGGCAGCTATCACGGGGTAGAATGCGTGGGGAACCACCTGCTCTCTAGACACCAAGTGACACTTGACAGCTGTCACACTCGCTCCGGTGTCTCTGAGAGCTTCCACTCTATGGCCATTAATGGTCACCCACTGCCTATATTTACTAGTGTTACTAGGCAGAGGGGGTGGAGGGACCATTTGCATGTCTCCTAGCGAGACCAGGGACATTTCTGCGGGACCCCTCCCACCATGGACAACCATCTTCTCCCCTCCCAGGGCTACACTCGCCAACTGACGGGGGGGTGCACGCGGCGGTGCATTCGAATCCTTTTTGGGACACTGGGGGTCATAAAACCGGTGTCCCACCTGCCCACAACCGTAGCAGGTTAGGGGGCCCCTATGAACAGGTTTACCCGTCGGGCCCCTGGCTTCTTCTCAGGGGGAGGCTGGGAACCTTTCCCTTGGTTCCCTTGGGGATTACTTTGGGGCCCTTTCTGAGACTCCTTCTGTTTTCCCTTGTCCCCCCCACTCTTCTGCTGGGGACCCTGCCCACCTTTGGCTGAGTCTCCCACTGGACCCTTGTGGACCCTGGTACTGACCCAGCGGTCCGCCTCCTCAGCAAGTTTTCTAGGGTTAGATATCTTGCTATCAATCAGGTGCTGGCGCAGCTCTGGAAAACAGTTATTAGACAAGTGCTCCCAAGCAAACAAATCATAAAGAGCTTCATAACTTTCCACTTTGCTGCCCTTTACCCAACCATCCATGGCTCTGCAAAAATAAGACACATATTCAACCCACGTCGTACCAGGCAACTTCTTACATTCTCTAAAAGCTTGTCTGTACTTCTCGGGGGTTAGGCCATACCGCAACATTAAAGCATCCTTCATATGAGCATACGACATCCTATCCGCAACAGGCATGTCTAACAGGGTATCTCTCCCCTCATTCACAAAGCGCCCCCACAACCCCGCTCCCCAATCCTTCTCAGGGACCCGGTGGGCCAACAATGTCAACTCATATGCTTTAAACCATTGACCAATATCTTCATTCCTATTGTAATCTTTTATCACATCTTTCGGAAAGTAAAACTTACTTTCTGCAGGCTCAGACGGAATGCTGCCACCAGAGGGATTCAATTCTAACTTTTTAGCTTGGATATCCAGCTCCCTCAACCTGGCTCCACGCTCCAAAGCTAACTTCTCTCGTTCAAACTCTAACTTTTTGATCTCCAAATCAGCTTCTCTTCTACCTCTTGCATTTTCTAACTCCAACTGCCCATTTATCTTTAGCCTTGCCATTTCCATGTTGTAAGCTCGCTCTTTCGCCCTTTCTTCTCTTTCTTCGGGGGAAAGACCTTTGGAGGAAACACTGCTACCGGGAGAGGCCACAGGTCCATTCACTGGCACCTCCTCATCCCCTTCCTCTGTGGGTACCACCACCACATCAGAGGGATTTCTGGACTCCCACCAGGCCTGTAATGCTTTACGAAAATCATCTTTTCTCGAGAGGCCGGTGGTAGGAACTTTAAACTGGTCGCAAAAGTGTTTCAGCTCATCTTTCTTGTATTTCTTTAGCTTATTCCTCTCGAACTCCTCCACAACAACAACAGGGGTAGTGACTCCGTTGTCACTCATGGTCAAAACTGGCAGTGTTCAAAAAATGAAGTTTTCAGAAAAGCGGAGAACAAAAATAGGAACCTTCCCAAATCAGATTGTGACTGCGTTATGGTCTGCTTTCACTATGTAGCGCACACTAATCACTGCACATGGGTCATAAATGCAAGTCCAAATCCTCACCGCTGACCCACCAATGTTAGAACCGGCTGTCTCTAGTTGGCAGAGGTATGTACTTCTGACAAATAGGGACACTCCTTTTCTAGTCAGGGCAAGGGGATCACACCCTTCGATAACCCCTGCTCACCCCCTTGGTAGCTTGGCAGAGCAGAACAGGCTTATCTCAGAGGCTGTGCGTTAAGCATTTATGACCACATACAGTAATACAGTGAATACACTACAAATGGACACGACACCGTAGTATTATAAAAATAAGTATTTTTATATAAGGCTTAGCACAAGACCAAAGAACGGCAAAACTGTACACAATCGGAATAAATATGTGGGGAAGGGAAAAAGGATAGTTCAAAGGTAGTTTCTTCTTTAGCACAAAGTTTAGTATCAAGCAAATCTTCTTCTTGGAAACACAGTTCTTAGCAACTGGGTAACTCACACGGGAGCTACACGACGTCGAGGCAAAGTTAATCCACAGGTTCGGCGTCGACCGCGAGGAGCGCTACATCGAGCCTGGAGTCACACGGACTCTCAACAACACAGTACCTTTAGGAAAATGAAGCACACGAGGATCAGCGGCGTCGAGCAATCCGGCGTCGCGTCTTCGGTGTCGATCAGGCCTCAGCAGGCGTCAGCGATGACGCGGTTGCACAGAGTGAGCAGCGCTCACGGCGTCGAAGGGCACACAGTTGATGCGATCAGCAGCGGTGCAGACACGAGGTCCTCTGGAGCTAGAGCCGTACTCCCACTCACTGGCGTTGCTGCTGGCGTCGGTCGGGCCCAGCGTTCGGTCGTCGTGATTGCTGGCTCCTTCGGAGGTGCTGGACTCACGGTTCCAGCTGATAGCACTTTAAGCAGATGAAGTCCTTTAGCCCTGTGACTTCAGCAGGAGACTGGCACTCTTCCAGTCCTTGGAGATTTTCTTAGCAAGCGTGAGAGTACACACAAAGTTCCTCTCTCCTGGTTCCTTGGCAAAAATAAAGAAGCACTGTAGGATTCCCCCAACAACAGCACACTTGGCAGAAGGGGTAGGCAGTCCTTAGATCAGCAGGCCTCTTGTCCTTGGTTACAGGGTTCCTTGTCAGAAGTGATCTGATTTCTTAGTTCAGGGGTCCTACTCTTATACCCCTTTTCGTCTTTGATCCCTTTGTCCATGCCGGGGGTTTCCCAACATCCTGGGTCCGTTGTGGGTGGAGCCAGGCAGAAGCACCTGGCCTATTCACTGAGCAGGGCTGGGTCCTCAGACGCCCAGCAGGAGGTGGAGCCAGCATTGACACTGGCAGGAGCAGAGCTATCGGCCTCCTGGCAGGAGGTGGGGCTAGGATCGTCCATGGCAGGCACAGAGCCATCAGCCGCTTGGCAGGAGGTGGAGCCGGCATTGTATCAGGCAAGGCAGGCTATCAACAACTACTCTCCCCCTACTCTCAACGTAAATGTCCCACTCATCCCACACTGACTCATCCAGACCTGTGGAGCCACCCAGCTCCTGTCACACACACGCAAAATCAGCAGAAACCAGATATGGTTAGACAAGAAAATAGACACCTTCTAAAAGTGCTATTTTCGAACCCAGAGTCCAAAAACCATCCACACCAACGGATGCGTAATTAAACCCCGAGTTCAGGGATACCAAACTCGACATTGCACCATGCTCTCCGAGCCAGCGAGGATCATAGTACTAATAATCCCGGCGGCCCATTCTAATCAATGGAGAGCAGGCTACCTCGCAATAGTGAAGGACCAAGATGGCGGTAATTCACTATCAGGACATGCCAACTTGGTCAGGCGTGTCCTACCTCAGACTTATAATGCACCCTGCCCGAAGGCCTACCATAGGGGCGACTAACATGAAGCCAAGGGAAGGTTTGGAGGGCTAACAAGTAGGTATACTTGCGCGGCCGGCGTGACAGCACGAGGCTGCACGTGGGTCTCGCAATGACCGACCCGTAGACATTCTTTTACGAGGCCGCTCCTGTGGGTGGCACAACACGTGCTGCAAGCCCACGAGCGGCATTGGCATTTACAAGCCCCGGCACTCTGGGTGCACTAGACGAGGGACTGATAGTAAACCAAATAAGCCAAACATGGATACAATAGATACATCAATTTAACATAGGGAGCACTTGTGCTATGGCACTGATCAGCAGTGACACGGCGCCCAAAGCATATACCAGCAAAAACATCATAAAACAGTAGAGGCAAAACAGAACGAATGGAGGAGAGACTCAAGCCAATGATGTCAGGTCTAACAGGGGGGGTTTAAATATAAAATGAAACCTTATTCATATCCTTGATTCGGAATGTTTCCAATACATCGTCTATCCTTTACCGCTGCCGGACCCATTGGTTGTCGGCGGAAGAGCTGTGTTATTGGCATTACTGATCTGTGTTACATGCATGTGGTATCGGCCCCTGCCGCTGCAGGGTTATTTTTCTATCTTGTGTTGAACGATATAATAAAGATTTAAAAAAATTAAAAAAAATGGCAGAATGCGCGCTGGGTACGCGGATCCAGACAAAAAAATAAAAAAACGAAGCAAGGGCTTCCTCACTTCGTTATTTTGAAACCCCGGGGTGGGCCAGGTCCCACGGGGATTTAAAAATGAAGAGAGGGGGCCCACGGGGGCCCCCGCAGCCCCGGGGATCGCCACCTCTCCGGGGCTCTGTTTTTTAAATTAAAAAAAAACTTTGTCACCGAGGTATTTAAACCCCTCGTCTGCAATGACCAGCTGCGAGGCCCAAGCTTGACTCCCTTGTTCGCCGTCAGTGGTGAAAAACGATCAACTTGGACGGGTTGACGTGTAATAAAGTCGTTCACCAAACACCCGCAGGATCGGCAGCACCCTCGGTTCGGTGACCCAAGGGTCGGAAAAGAAGAATAACGTGTCTTCAGCATAGAGGGCTATCCTATCCGAGCACTCAGGCGACCAGACCAATCCCCTATAAACCGCATCCAAGCGCACCCACGCTGTCAATGGTTCTTTCGCTAAAGCGAATAGAAGCAGGGAGTGAGGGCATCCGTGCCTGGTCCCCCTACGGATGAGGAAGGAGGTAGAGCGGTAACCTGCCACACATCCTGATTGTTCTTTTTGGCCTCTGATTACACAGAAATGTATTCAATTAAGGATGACCATTTCTCGACCGCCAATCTCAAGTTTGCTTCATCCCTCACAAAACTCAAACACTTTCCCAACACTTGCTCTCTTAACTTTTCTTTCTTCTCTCCTCCTCACAACTCCCTATCCCGTCTCGATTATATTTTTCTCTCTCTGTCTTTATCTCAAAATCTACTCTCCTCTATTGAGCCTATCGTCATTTCTGACCATGCCCCACTTGTAACAGGTCTTGATTTGCTCCCTCCTCATCCCAGGTCCTCCCGCTCCCTCCACATCTCAGGTACTCTCTTCTTCTTGACCCTCTTCTCTCTTCTTCTTTTCTCATTTTTGCTAATGATTTTTTTTACCTCAACAGTGACTCCAATTCCTCCCCCCACATCTAATGAGATTCCTTTAAAGCTACCACAAGTGGCTTTATTATAGACTTTGTCTAAAATAAAAGAAACGTTTCCTTCAACAACGAAAAACTGCCTTGGCACATATTAAGATTTTAGAACATAAATTCTAAACTTCTTCGATGGACTCGGTCTCACCAGATTTGATACATGCTAAGTTAGCGTTCAATAAAACTACTACTGATAATGCATCCTCAATACTTCTCCATAGTAGCACTCAACACTACGGTGGTCGTAAAAAGCAGGTAAGCTCTTGGTTAATTACCTCAAAACACGTAAAGACCGTACTTTGATTGAATCTATTTCGGCTCTCTCATGCACAAAGATCAGGACATTCTCAATGAATTTAAGCTTTTTTAGAAGGATCTTTAAACCCCAGAATCTCCTCCTTCCTCTTCTCTTATCCAATCGTATCTCAATAAACTTCCAACTCCCTCCAATTCACATCTTAATCTTTCTGATCTTGAGACAGATCTATCCCTTAATGAATTATCCACTGCCTTAAATACCTTAACGAAAGGAAAGACTCCCGGTCCGGATGGTTTTTCTGTTGAATTTTATTTGCATTTTTCTAATTTACTGCTCCCTAAACTCTTAAATCATTTCCATTAATTTTTTCTAGCCGGTAAGACAGAAGGTACTTTACAAGACGCCACAATTTGCCTTATACATAAAGAAGGTCGAGACCCATGTTTTGTAAAAATTATCGCCCGATCTCCCTGGTCAGTGTTGATTATAAACTATTTGCTAAAACACTTGCTTTACCAGGGGTTTGGGGTGAGGCAGGAGAGGTTGGGGGTATTGGCTGTTTGTTCCACAGTTATTCTTTATGTTGCATGCACCACAATGTCCCACATGTCCACATGGTCAGCCGCACTCTACCCCACCTATGGCTCATGACACACACAGCTAATGGCATCCCCCTGGGAGACCTCAATATTGTGTTCTGGAATGTACGGGGCTTGCTGAATAAGATAAAATGAGGGGCTGTACTGCACTTAGCAAAGCGTTATTCAGCTGATGTCTTGCTGCTGCAAGAAATCCACTTGCTGGGCAACATGGCCCGTGTCTCTCCCACTACGGCTATGCCTCGGTATACCACTCTGGCTTCTCCAGGGGGGCACGCGGTATAGCCATACTTATTCAACGCAGAGTCCTATTCCAAATCACTCAGCACTGGTCCGACCCGGGTAGTCGTTTTACGGTGGTTTCTGGCACTTTGGCAGGGGAATAGATAATGATTGGGAGCATATACGCCCCACCCGCTCTAGGTCAGACGTTCGTTGACAGACTGACGCAACTCTGGGGGGGGGAACTCCCAGACGGCTCGACTATCCTCGGTGGGGACTGGAACGACATCATGGCTCCCTTGGACAGGTGGAGGGCACGATCTCCGACTGTCCCCCCTCCTAGGTCTAAGCTTAACATACTTTGGGTTGGGTGGACACATGGCGAGCCTTTCATCCTTCTGAGGCTGGATTCACATATGCGTCATCCGTACACCCCACCCTCTCACGCTTAGATGACATGTTTTTCCCATGTAGTTACCTACACCGGGTGGCACATACCTCTATCCTTCCACGTGGCTTGTCTGATCACTCACCTATTCAGCTCAAAATCCGCCTGCAGAACAGTCGTCCGTCATATCGCTGGCGCATGTCTCCTTGGTTGCTTAGAGGGTCCGGGTATCAGGAGATGCTCCACTCTGCCACGTTAGATTATTTTGCCTTTAACGCCAGGTCCACTCAATCCTGTATAATATTGTGGGAAGCCTTTAAACCCACGATACGTGGGACTGATATTAGCTATCGTACGGAGGAGAAGAGGCGCCGCCTGGCACAGATTCAAGACTTAGAAGATAGACAGCCCGCTCTCCAGGACTCGGTGGTGGAGGGCTCCGATGCCGGCGCCCACCGCAACCTGCTCCATGTTCAACAGACTTGCACTAGAGGCTCAAGGACAATGCCAAGGAAGCCTGGCTGGCAACTCAGCACAGGATATATCAGTGTGGCAGTTTCCAGTCAGATGCTCCACAGGCTATGTCAAGCAAGGACGTCTCCGACGCAGGTCCCTTTATTGAGGTACCCTACTCAGGACATGTGCGCCTCCCCAGAGGCAGTAGTGCAGGCCTTTGCCGATTTCTATACCGCCCTATACAGTGATCGGGAGGGACTCGCTTATAGACGCTTTTCTAGTAGATATCCCTCCAAAGCGCCTCTCTGATGAGCATGCAAGAAACGGATTTACACCATTTAACCAAAAGGCACTAGTATGAACCAAGGGCTATCTCTTTGCCAAATTTGGTGTCATTCCATTCAGCAGTTCGGGCTGTAGCTGCGACTAAAGTTTCCTATAGGAAATTGCATGGGGAAAACACGTTTTGGGACCCCCCTTTTTTCTCAGCCCCCGCTTGACTAATCACCCTGAGACTTTCAGGATGGGAGAGCGCTCTCTCTCTCTCTCTCTCTCTCTCTCTCTCTCTCTCTTTCTCTCTCTTTCTCTCTCTCTCTCTCCCTTTCCCTCCCTCTCTCCCTCCCTCCCTCCCCCCTCTCTCTGGGAGGGGAAGAAAAGATTAGGTATGGGGATATAAAACATCAGTACCAGAGATGAGGGCATAAGTCCAGAATCTTCAAGTAAATTAAAGAAGCCAAATTAGGGTAAGAACTTGCACATAAGGAATCGTTTTACTTCCATTTTGAAGGCAACTGTGGAGGTGAGTCTGTGAATTTCAGGATTGAGAGAGTTCCAGAATCGTGGAGCGGAGCCAGAGAAAGCTCTTTCACAAGTTCTCTTTTTGCAAAATATCTGTGGTTTAAGAAGGAAGGTGTTAGCACTTCTTGAGGGTCTACCACCTCCCAATAGTTCTAGCTTTTGGCATAGGTATTTGGTGGTTTTGAGATGGAGAGCTTTTTGAGTCAGGCAGGCGATCTTTAGCTGTATTCTTGCTTCAAAAGGCAACTAATTTAGAGATTTCAGAACTGGGGAAATGTGCGCAGATCTATTTGTGCCCGTGGTTAGTCTGGCCGCCGCATTCAACTATTTTAAGGGGTGCCAAGGTATATTTCGGGAGGCCACATAGTGTAACACTGCCATAGTCTAACCTTGGTAAAACCAGCGCTTGAACCACCTGCTTCAAGTCAGCTTATAGGAGGGTAGGTTTGAGATTCCTTAGTAGTCTCATCTGGTGATTCGCACCCTTACAGACATTACTAATTTGGTTCTTCAAATTTAAGTGTTTGTCCAGGGTGATTCCGTGCGATTTGGCTGAATCAATAATGACAGGGGCAGTTGAAGGCAGTGAGATGGTTCAACCAGAGGTCTACCATAGGGGTATGATTCGGAGGAGAAATGAGCAAGAATTCGGTTTTGGAAGTGTTGAGTAGGAGGTGGTTCTCAGTTAGCCAGTTTTGAGTGTTCATGGGGGTAGTGTTGAGTGATGTGAGATTGTCAGGGGAGGAGATTTTCAGGTAAAGTTGTGTGTCATCTGCATACACATGGAAGAGAATGTTCATTGAGTTTAGTGCATTTGCAAAAGGTTCAAGGAATAGGTTGAATAGTATGGGGGATAAAGCGGACCCTTGTGGGACACCCATGGATACAGGCGTAGGCTGGGATAGGAAGTGGTTCACCTTTATTCTTTGAGATCTGTGGTGGAGGAAGGGCGAGGACCATTGTAGCACCAGACCAGAGAAGGCCATCCTGTGTTCCAGAACTGATAATAGGTTGTCGTGATTTACAGTGTCAAATGCAGAGGAAAGGTCAAGGAGGATCAGGAGACAGGATTCATTGTGGTTGAGCATTTTTAAAATGTCATCAAAAACAAGAATGAAAGCCGATTCAGTGCTGTGCCCGCTCAGACAGCCAGATTGGTGATGGTCTAGGAGTTGGAAGTTTTCAATGTGAGCACAAAGTTGGGATTGGACACATTTGTCAAGGAGTTTGGCCAGAGTAGTAATGCTGGAGATAGGTCGGAAGTTGTTGAAGTCTGCACTATCAGCATTAGGTTTTTTTAAAATAGGAGAAACCCGAGCCGCTTTTAGGCAGTCAGAGATCATACCTTGAGACAGTGGGGCATTGACCATATTTGTGATGGGGGTGATGACTTCCTTTATTTCCTTGAAAATGGCGGGTGGTAGCAGGTCGTTAAAGTGATTGGATGGGTTAATATGCTGAAGAATGTTTTAATGTCTCTTTTACTAAAAGGGTTGAAGGTGTCCCAAGAGGCATTATTTTTGGTGCTCAGACTAGCTGGTACGGGCTATTCAGAGGGGGCTGGGGGGAGCGCAGGCCAATGGGACGGTAACAAGCACTTTTTAGATTCCAGTTCTATATTTAGGAGTCTCGATTTCTCCGAGAAAAATTTAGCCAAAGTGTGGCAAGAGGGTGGGCTGTGTCATGAGTTAGAACGAGTGAGTGTGTCACACAATTGTTGTTGAACAATTTCAAAAAGTTTCTTGGGACGATTAGAGGCTTGGTTAAGTTGAGATCTGAGGTAGTCAGGTAACAAATACAACTTAGCACTCTATCTGTTTAATAGCACATTGGGGGAAGCTGTAGTAGCACACTGGGGATTTAACTTGCAGATTGCTACTGGTGTTGAAACTACGTGTTTAGTCTGCCTGTCAGAATTCTTTACTAATCTGGACAAGAAATATATCTGAGAACTCACAGAAAATATGTCCTCTTGTTATCTTGCACTAACCATAATTCCTACGACAAAACAAACCCTCTTATTTTGTTCATTTCCAAAAGACATTCTTGAAGTTTTACAGCTCTGATTCCATAAAGATGGCTTCAGGTGTGCTAAACTCTGTCATAAATACAGAATGTTAAAGCTCAAGTTCTTCATTAAGACACTGTAGGAAGTTGCGAAAGAACACTGGAAAACTAATTGGGAGGCTGTTGCTTCTGTTAGAAGTATATGTTTACTCAGAATGTCTGACTTTATCATCACACAGCTTAGGAAGATGTGTCAATATATACAATAAGGGCTTCCATTTTAGCTTCTGCAGCATCTTCCATAACCTCTATGAGAGAATCATGAGAGAAAACAGTTTTCTCTTAAACATCTATCATCACATACCAACAGGGGATCTGCATGTTTCACTGGGTAAAGTCACCTTAGTACATATCACAATTTCTTAAATTTGTATGGCACCACTAACAAATAATTTATACCGTGAATAAAGTATGCTATCACCCTTTATATGTGCTCCTTTTTGAGACTCTCAAAATCTGCCATACACTACAATGCATTTTAATGGGGACCTTGACCCAATCCCGCAATGACTGCCACGTTTTTGCCAGGCAATCAAGAGGGGTTCTCTTTGGAACCCTCCGACATGCCTCTGGAGTCAGTGTGTGCGCACTCTAACTTATGTTTTAACAAAAATCCATTTTAAGGGCTCAGGGACCATGTTTCAGAGTTGCACAACAGTTCTGCAAATTTTAACTTGCAACCCAAATGCAACGCTCATGCCCTCACCCTTAATGAAATAGATGCCATTATAAATGTTGTAAATGATGTTAAAGATAAGATAACATATCACATTTCCCTTACCACTTAGATAGAGTCAACTTTGAATATAGCATCATTATTTGTTTTGATTATGTCTTGTTTAATTAAATGTAGCTTTTAGGTTTTGTTAGTTAATTGCCATAAATAATGTGCGGTCATAACTTTATCTGGTGAGTGAGTTATGATGCCTTTATTCATATTATTTCTTATTTTATTTCTTTTATTGGAGCAGGATAAACAAGCCAACGAATATGGGAGCATCTCTTCACATTCTGGCTCAAGACTGAAATAGGGTGACTGGCCCCAGGGGGTTTAGGGCAGTTCATCTACTGCTGCAGGAGATGCCCGATAGGGCCTCTCACTCACCACTCTCCGCAGGAGTTGGGTGTATTACGAGCTTGAACATGTGGAACATAAATGTACCATGTATGTTTTCCTGGTGTATGTGCAGCAGGATGAGTGTGGAGATTATCTCTTGTGGTTAACTGTGGCAGCTCAAGAATCAACTTTGGATCTAATGTGTGCAAGTGGTCCTTAGATGAAGTTTGGAAAGAGCCTGTCAGACAGCAAAATTAATTACAGGACTTCTCCTAAACATTACTGAGGCCATTTGTAATGGACTAGAATTAGGGGGTGAAAAATAGGAGACAATGAACCCCTTTGATATGCGGGGACAGCCCTTCCTTTGCCATCGTTCCATAGGAGAGTCAACTCCAACAGACTGGGAGGGATCAGAGTATGAAGACTTCTCCTGGAAGGAGGGTGGGGGCTCCTAGGTGCACCCCCTTCCTGCTGATACAACAGAACAAAGACTATAGTATGACTATTCCCGAAATAGTATGCAAAAATCATTAAATGCCTGATACCATTCTAAGGGCTGGACTAGTGGAACGTGTTATACATAGCATCTTTTGGCATGGTTTACACTATCATTTTGCTCCTGACATCCTGTTTTTGACTGTGTGCTGAACTACGTTTTTGGACTCTGGGCACTTCACCACTTCGTGCCAGAGCTAAAGGACACGTGTAAGGGTATTTGGTATCTCCATGATTGGCATATCTGATTCACTAGTAAGTCCTTAGTATGGTGCACTGTGCGTGTGTGTCCAGGGCCTGTAAATCAAATACTACTAGTGGGCCTGCAGCACGGAAGGTGCCAGCCATATGAGTAGCCCTTCACCCTGTCGCAGGCCTGTCACTGCAGAGCCTGTGTGTGCAGTTTTACACTGCCATTTCGACCTGGCAAGTTCACCTACTTGCTATGGCCAAACCTTCCCTTTTATTACATATAAGGCATCCCTAAAATAGGCCCTAGGTAGCCCCATGGGCAGGGTGCATTGTATTTAAAAGGTAGGACATGTACTTGTGAGTTTTACATGTCCTGGTAGTGAAAAACTGATAGTCATTTTTTCACTCAACAAGGCCTATCTTTCCCATAGGTTAGCATTGGAGCTGCCTTGTACCACCTTTAAAGTGTAACGTCCAATTGGGAGCAGATAGAAAATTGGAGTTTGTTGTCTCTGGACTCAGAATTTTAAAAAACATGTTTTAGTAAAGTTGTTTTTTAAATTCCAGGTCTGAAAAAGCCAGTTTTAGAAAATTGGCATTTTCTTACGTTGACCATTCTGTGCCTCTGCCTGACCCTAGAATACATGTCTGGTTTGGCTGACAGAAACTACTTTACACACTGACTTTTTAATTTAGCCTGACTGCTCTATGCCACGCTACCAAAGAATGAGCACAGGTAAACCTTTAGTGTGTACTGCACTTACCCTGACTAAAGAGTGTGGGTGCCTACTTGGACAGGGTGCATACCTCTGCCAACTAGAGACCCCATTTCTAACAGACTACACAAACTCGGTCTGAAAAATGAATATAGGTACACGGAAGACGAAACTAGTCTGTGCCAGTATTTTTTTATTAACCACTGCCAGGGATCTGATACCAGTGAGACCAAGAATGTGGAGCTCATTGTCAGGTTTAGAAACAAGAACTCGAAGTTTTGCATCCTGCTTGTAAGAGCAGCTTGCATTCTCATTAAAGAAGGAACTCACTGAGTGCTGGACAAGGCTACTGGAGGTATTCATGCACAAAGAACAGAATGTGGACAGGCTGTAGACCAGAGAATGATCTTTAGTGAGGGTTTGTGGGTCTTGTCCCGCTACTACATGCCTTGGAGTGAAAAAACTTTCACCACACATTCACGTGGCAACGCAGCCTGTAGATGACAAACATGACTACAGAATCCAGACTCACCCAAAAAATTTATATGATGGCTTGGCACTACTGAAAATAGTAACCAGGTCAGTAGCCTAAGGATGCATAGATGGTTTCATTTAGCTTATTATTTAATGTTTTTTTTCTTTTGACAGTCAATTTTGTTGCCCTTTTTTAGGTCTCGCCTAGTGACGCAGAACATGCGCTGTTCGCTGGCCGAGTTCTATTGTCGCCGATTTTGCTTCCGAGAGGGGACAGATGTGCACGCGCCCGGACAGGAGATGTACACGTGTATGGTGTGCGGGGACGGCGCGCTTACGTCAGCTGCTTCCATTTACCAGCTTGTGAACGGACAGCGCAAAGGGTAAATCATCCAAAAATGTTGTGTTGTGTGAGCAGCAAACTAAAGGCAGATGGGAAAAAAAGTCATGCTAGAGAAGAGATCTAAGACAATACTTTAATACTTTAATTACATGCCCCCATGCTCTCAATATACAAATAAGTGTAGCTGGCTCAAGATGGCGGAAATCACTTACAATCGAGACGCACATACTTTATATAGATCTCGAGGGCTAGCGTGTGGCTCCTACAACAAATGTAATATGATAATTGCGCAGTTCAGTTGATACAGCCTTGTCAAACAATATTACATCTAAGCGCTTTGACGCCTCGTTAGAGGTAGTAAGTGCTATATAAATGCAATTACAAAACAATATAGGAACATAAGTGTGCAGGGACCTACTAGGTGGCATTGAGTCACGGCAGGGATGTATTTAACCCCGTTGTTGCTCGCACTCCATAGGGGAAGTTAATCCCTCCACAGCTGGGTCCTGTTTGGGCACTAGAGAGGCTTTGAGCTTCTTACCTCTTTAATGGCTCAGGTTAATTGCTCAACAGGCGGCCTATCACTTACATAACTAAACAACAGTTTGCCACAGAGAGCTACACTCACAAACTGGCAGACGAGGCAGGCACGTTCCCACCGCCGGGTGTGTCAACTGTGCCCCATGAAGTCTACAACTTGTTTACGTTTTCTCCTTGCAGAGCACAAAAGGCTAGGAAACGATGGCTGTGGATATATTTGTTCTGCATTATCCTTCGGCTGTGTTGTGACTCCTTGGTTTTCCCTTGTTGCATTGTGTGTTTTTTGTAACAGACAATTTAGTATATTTAGAACAGAGAAGTTCAGCAGGATATGGTTAGGGTAAAAGGTTTGTTAGTAACAATGCAGAATGCCATAAGCGCTGAAAACAATAAAAACCTTTTTTACTTAAAGAGGGATTCAAGCCATCAAATATATTATAAAGATCACTTCCCTTGTTATAAAAAGTAACAAACAATCTAAAGGATTGAGATGCATTGATGCTCAAGGCAACACCAGTGGTCTCTATGATTTCTTAGTGGGGTGGAAATATAATAGTGAAATTGGATGTACTGTTTGCACAATACTCCTCTTCAACCCCCCCCCCCCACCATCACCCAAACAAGGAGCTATGCCAGACACCCATTGAAAACAAGCATTTGCAATGCAATAGGTCTTGCATTAACACGAGTTTGAGCTATTGGCATTGTAAATGGCAATGCCTTTTACTTATTTTTTTAAAACCAAATCATAAAAAAGGCATTGTCATTTACAGTGCCAATAACTTAAACTTACATAAATGTGAGACCTATTGCTTGTTTCCTCTCCCAGCACTTTTTTCAGGTACTCTGTAGGAGAACTCCTTTTTGGCTGACCAGGGGGCACTCTGTTCCCAATACTATCCCTGGCATTAGACACGCACTCTGAGGCAGGCCGAAAGCCCAACCATTCGGGCCATATAAAGTCAAGCTATGACATATATTTGCAATATTTAAATAGCAAAGACCACATGACGCCACTAATGCTCTAGCTGCAATTAGCTATGAAAAAGCCTGAAAGCATTTCGGGTTAACTTCTTTCTAATGCAATTTTGGCTTCATTTCCCAAACAGACCTTTCATTTGCTTGTGTCTACTAAAAGTTATTTGGCTTTCGGCTTGTCTTTTATAAGGCATGCATTGGTTATTTTATATTTGTTCATTTTATTAGTTTACAGGTGCACAGATTGTTTAATATATAATAGTAGTTGGGTAACTTTTTTTGCAGGGTCAAGACACTATGTTCATAACACCCCTTCTGCCCTAGCCACGCCAATTGAGGCAAGCCAAAATCCCGCTACCTGGATAATTTTAGGTGCGGTATGACAGGCTGCAGATAGGGCATACATAAAGAAAGCCTGCCTGGGAGTGTCGAGGCTCAAAGTGGACCAAGGGACATGAACCCTGCTGTTCGTACCTCAGACCTGGTAACTCGTTGCATGCACTGCCTTTAATGAGGCGAGGCACAAATACTTCTGGCTCTAATCAACATGCATGCTACACTTAATTCTAAATCGCCTAAATCAGCTAAACATTCCATAGCCCCCATAGGTCACTCTCATGTTTCTGTCCATAATGAGAGCAACTGGCTCTACGAGGGATTACTTACCATCCACCTCTCTTCTTAAGCATATAACAGAAATCCGTAACCTGAAACAAAATCATAAATTCGACTTCTTTCTTTAACCAAAACTTGGTTGAAAGAGTGTTTAATGGCCGAATTAATTGGAAACATTCCACCAAACTATTATCTGATCTGCTCCAGCCCACCTATGGGAAAAAAGGGGCTGCAGGGTCGATATTATAGTCAAAATAAACATTTTATTTGTACAATATCTCTAATCACTTTATTAACAGCAAACAAAATTATCACAGCATCCCTCCATATCAATATGTTGTCCTCTCTGGGAATCGTTCTGGTTGACCTACACTTCAAGATCTCCTTCATAGAAAATCCTGAATAACACCTAATTGGTTTTACTATCAAAAATTAAGCTCCATTATCGTAGGGGTTTTAATTCCCATATGAAACACCACTATTTCTCGAAAACTGCAACCTAAACCAATTTATTAAAGGACTAAGACATATTACCAGTCACTTGCTGGACCTGCTAATAGATATCACTCAATAAATCAATCAATTTCAGATCAGCACAATTACCTGCTCAGACGAGATCAGCACAATTACCTGCTCAGACGACAGCTATACTGTTTTTGAAATAGCAGCCCCTTCACCTATTCAATATGCAAACACCCCAACTAAAAAGAAGTCCTTAATTGGAGAAGAGCCATGGAATCCTCCATGAGACCACAGCTGGCCGTGTCCCATTCTGTGGACAAACCTGAGACAGACTACTACACCCTTTGTTCCTGGATCAGAAATATGCTCGACAACATTGCCCGAGGAGGATGAAAAGATTGTCTAGTAAATACATGCAGCTCCACTGTACTAAGACTTCCTATGATGACCCACGAGAGAACTACCAGAGCACCCAATCAGGCTTGGCAGCTAAAATATGATGCACAATCAAATATTAGTAATAAAAGTCAACTTGACTTGTATAAGGCTGTTAATAAAGAAGGCCATTGTAACTTCTATTAGATTACTGACAACTCACAACAAAAAGAAGTAAATCTTTTAAATTATTGAGGAACTAATAAACACAACTACATCTGATATCTCTAACAAGCCCTCTCAAGAACAATGTGAACAATTAACCCACTTGTTTCTGGATAAAATAGAAATAAAAGGAACTCCATTACTCTTGAGCCCCTTAACTCTCCCAAAATAAGTCCTGCTCCTCATTCCACCACCGTGCCTTGGACACAGTTTGATATGCTCACTCCCCTTGAGTGCCACAGGATAAGCTAAACTGCAAATTAGGCATACCTGCAGATCCCCTCCCAATCAAAACGTTGGTTCTACTAACATCCAGAGCAACTCTAGGCCAATCACCCTGCCTCCACTGTGTGGGGAAAGTTTTAGAATTAGTGACTGAAAAACTACATGGGGTCTGAGAGAGGAAGAGCATACTGTATGATGCACAACTGGATTTCAGTCCAAGTTGCGATATTGAGCTAGCGTCCACTGCAGGCACAGATGATTTAAGAAAAGCTGCAAACGTTATCAGTGCAACTATATTAGACCTATCAGCAGGTTTTCAAACTGTTGACCATATAAGTCTCCCCTGCAGACTTGCAAATATTCACGTCCTAGTACAGGTTCTACCCAGGCTGAGCTCTTTTCTAAAAAAAAAAAAAACGAATCATTTGCATTATCCTCTACAAACCATTCCCATCAATTGTGGGGACCCATAGGGCTCTAATGTATTGCCCTATATTTTAAATGCTTATGTACACCCACTAGCCTCCTTACTCTGCGCTTGTGGTTTGCAATTTTACACTTACGTGGACAATAAGCAGCTTTTTTAAAACTAATCCCCCCCCAACACTCACCACAGAATCGAAGATGCTGTCTGAATGGGAGTAAAATGTATATAGTCCAAAATTGGCTCAAATTAAACTCGGACAAGGCTGAGGTATTAGTGGTAGGTGCAAACTCCACATTGTGGTTCTGATCTGTGCTAGCCAATGAACTAGGCCAACCATTTATCCCCCTGCCCACAGTAAAGAGTTTAGGCGTAAAGTTAAATGAACAAGCATTGGCAAAGCCAATAGGTCTCTGCAATCCAAGAGCATTTGGCGTTATCAATGTCTTTTAGCCATGCTGAATAGCAGCACTGCTAGTGTTCAGAATGGCTGAAAGTCATGCAGAAATCCTAAGCATATGGCGGGTAGTTCAGTTTTTTCCACTGAAGTAACACATGAGCAAGCGCACATTCACTAAAGCCCCAGCGCTGCTGCCCACAGATTGAACACAACAGGTCTCTTTGAGAGAGTGCATGCAATGTCAAGCCGAGACCTAAAAGAGATGCAAACTGTATAGCAAAAAACACAGATATGCCCAGGCAACTTGTTAATGCCACCCCTCGCCAAACCCTTTGTGACTTAAATGAGCACAAAAGTCATCTAGCCAAGCCTACATGCCCGTCAATCCGTTGACAATGAAATGAGGGTGAAGTCAGATTTTTAAGTATGAGATACAGGTATGAACTGGAAACCCCCATTGAAGTCTCGGGAGACATTTTGCTGATCAGAAGAGTGGATGTGAGCGAAGAAGAGGGTCATGATCACTAATTAGGGTGAGTTGACAGGTCTATGATGTCAAGTACAGCCCGACTAATAGAGACCAAATGGATAGGGAGAGGCGAAGGAAGCACATTAAATACCCTCGAGCCTTCCAGGATTTATGTGGTGTGCGCAGGTTGCCCGGTAGAGCTGCAGATGAGCTTACAGTAAAGCTGGACATAAACAAAGGACTACACCACTACGTTTAGTCACTGTTATAAAGTCTTGGTGCAGATGCAAGCTCCATTTTAAGAATAAAGGCTTTTCATCTCAAGAGGCTAACACCAAAGAAAAGAACTCGTATATTGCTGATGTATGTATTTTGCATTGTTTTTATTATTATATGGCTACTTACTTAGCTTAAACAGAAGTAAAGCTAGCATACCTATGTTTTATCACAAATTATATAAAATATTAACCTATTTTAAAAAAGTGTTTGCTCTTTTCACAGTTGATATATCGTGCAACATTGTTTGTACTTCTGTGGATTATATTCTATAAAATCGGGTGTGAGATGGCCGCACCATTCGCTTTGTTGGAAATTACCTGGGTTCTGTGACGGAAAAGTATCTGCACCAGCCACAGCACATTCTGGGATACAACTTTGAGTGAGTGGCGGTGAGCGGATTTGTTGGAGCAGATGCTCCTGCTCTTCCGACATATTGATCTAAAGGACTTGCGCTGCCCCAGCCATGGATGGCACAGGGTCCAACCGGGGAGCAATTCTGCAAGGTGAAGTAATAGTTTTAGTTTTTCTGTGGATTTAAAATGTATAGTTGAGAATGGGTTGCACAGTGAAACAAGGAGCTTGGAAAAACATGAGCACTTGTGTGGAATGCTCTAACACAAAGATAAGTAGCTCCTAAAACTGGAGCAGTGGATGGACACAAGTACTTAGTCCATGCTCTGGGGAAGGGCTAAACACAAGAAGAGGCATGACGCATGACATGGATAAATGATGATGAAGGATAGGAGAGCAATGATGGAGCAAGCAAATGATAAGTCTATGGGCGGGCTGAAGCCCACAGATAGAACACAACACGTCTCTTCGAGACAGCGCATGCGCTGTCTAGCCGAGCCCTAAAAACTAAGCTTGTCTTCCCAAGTGCCTACTGTAGCCGTAGTCTGTAACTTCCGAGCTGTGTTAAGTAGCCCCAAATACTTTTCCTGGAAGGTCTTCACACAGTATTAATGGCACTTATTTGAGTTAGGCTTAATGGAATTTGGCTTTTCTAGAACTTCCTAGTGGAAACCTCCATTGTTTCCAATGTGTCGAGAATCAAGCTCCTAGACTAGAGCTTGCTGCCTCCAGGGTCTTATTAGTGACCCTTTTATTGTCAGCCACTGCTGGCATTTTTTCCAAGCAACAGAACAATTTAAGACATTCTGTCTAGTGCACAAATCCATCTACACCTCTTCTTTTATTTGCCTTCTTAAATTCATTGCTATTTACCAAGATACTCACTCCTTTCAGTTAACTTGAACCTTTTACAGGCTTGCAAAATGCATAAATCACCTTTGGTTACTTAGCAGCAAAAGCCTGGTACATCCCTCTCCCCTGAATTTACATAACTAACTTCCCATGTTGAATGCCGAACAAAATTAAAAACTCTTCTATAGTGAGCATTTGCATTGTGTCTCTGTTCCTTCCAATTTTTAGCGCTACGAGGTTACAACAAAACAATTAACATAACATAATAAGACATGCCTGTGATGCCTTTGAGCTAGACGTCATCATGAATATTGTAAAACAGGCACTCATACAATACCTAATTGGTATATTCCCGAAAATTATTCTGGAAGGATAGAAAAAACATGATTATCACAGTGATATATGCTTTTCAAAAACCACATCACCAAACATGTGGAAGGTCAATTGGTGATATATTTTCTCACTCGTGCACGACTACTCATAGTTCATTCACATGGGTGCCGTGCTCCCCTTAGTCATAACGTACAAGGCAATACAAGAAAAATAACAAAAAACACATGGTGTAGTAATGCATAAAGGACAAACAGACATACTTTCGTTTTTATATATATAGATATATATAATATCTTTCCAGGCAGTCAGTCGCATAATGTTTTTCTCGCATATATACTACTACGGTGACACCGCTAGATCACTACCACAGATGACGACCAATATAGAGTGTGTGTTTTTGTTATTTGTCTTGTATTGTCTTGTACTTCATGACTAAGGGCAGCACAGCACCCACGTGAAGGAACTAAGAGTAGTCATGCACGAGTGAGAAAATAAATCACCAATTGACCTTCCACAAGTTTGATGATGTGGTTTTTGAAAAGCATAGATTGCTGTGATAATCATGTTTTTCCTATCCTTCCAGATTAATTTACGGGAATATACCAATTAGGTATTGTATGAGTGCATGTTTTACAATATGCACAAGAGACTCTGGCATTGATCAGGCAGACCACATTGATTTTTTGTAGAGTGGTGTAGGGATCAACCGCTTTAGTCCTGTAGAGAAGCCAAGGGGAAGGCTTCAAAACATGTCGACCAGCGAGGAAACAGCACATTATAGCATACATCCACCTCTCCCCATTTTTACTAATACCAGCTATAGGGAGTATTAAAATTTAGTTTCCACACAGCAAGGTATTTTTTAACTCTCTACATTTCTTCTGACCCTTCCACTCTCACACCAACACATAGTATCACCTCACTAATAAGTGCTCCCACATCTTCGTCGGTCACAGCACGCCCCGTCCCACAGCGGGGTGGGAAGAACCGGATGATGAAGTATGCCACCATGGGACCTTTTAGTGGGTGTGGGTTATTGTAACAAAACATTCTGTTTTCCTATATATCCTTAGGAAAACCTACAGTCTTCTAAGCACTCACTTTAAAACCTATCTTGGAAGAAAAGCATTTTTCTATAAGTAAAGTGTGGCCTTTCTTTGTTTTTTCATATTGTAGGCATGCTGCAGTGTCCAGCAGAATTAATCTCTTATGCAGAGCCCAGCAGAATGTATGTGTGGTGTTGTGCCCAGTATAATGTAAGCCTGATGCAGCGCCTAGCAGAATGGATGTCTGGGCTGGGGCAGTGCCCAACAGAATGTACGTTTGGTGCAGTGCCCATCAGAATGCACATGTGGTGCAGTGCCCAGTATAATATAGGCATGCCGCTGTGCTCAGTAGAATATATATGTGGTGCAACACCCAGCAGAAACTAGTGGCCGTACAGTTGGAGCAAGCAGGGGTGGGGTGAAAGCACATGGAGGGCAGATGTTCAGTAGCCCTTACCTGGGCTTTAAGTGTGATGAAAAAACTGGGGGGTCTCTCATGGGGGCAGGGCCGATGTAGTGTAGGGCATGGCTTAAAACCGTTAAGCTAAAAATCTGTACTTAGCATTGTGCACCACCTAACTGGCATTTTACGGCTTCTGACCATAAACACAGATATAATACAACAGGTAACATTAAAACTCGAAAAAGCCAGGACTATTTGCTTTTTCAATGGTTGTAAATTGCATAGTAGAAAGAAGCAACATATAAAATATTGAAGATGCTGCAGTACTTGTGGGCGAGGTTGTGGTGTAAGGCTAAAGCTGCCAACTTTAGATATGAGAGAGCGGTATGTTGGTCCTCAACTTTGCCTAACGGTGCAGGGAGGGAAACACCCACCAGTACACCTAGGAAGAGCTACTGGAATTTTGCGGGAAGAGGAGGATCAAATGATGAGGCAGGGTTGAGATAATTATGTGGCAAAGAAGGGCAAATTGTACAGAAAACACAGCTGCTGCTGCCCAGTGCATTTAGGATCTGCGGTAGCAGACTACACGCAGTTTTTTTAAATAAAATCAGTGATGAACACCAATGACACATTTAAGTCACTGACAGTGCCAGAATAATAATTGCTGGCATGCAGGGTAAGTTGTATATATAATACTGTGGGCCCACCATTAAGTCAGAACAGAAGCTGACTTGTGAGGCCTCGGGGTTTCTTGCACATGGCACGGTCCAGACTTTGTGCTTTCAATGGCCCTGGCAGCTTATCCGTCATGCAGCCCTGCACAATGGTAAAATGAGCCTGACCCACGCATAAGGTCATATGAACGGCTAGCATTTGTTCCCATGGTAACAGGACTGCAGCACAGAGGGTGTCCTGCACAGTTCTGCTTTAGAAACACATGTAACACTTAGAAATGTTCATAAAACGGAGGCAAACAGCAATTTATGTCCCAAATCTGCAAGGGCTGAATAGCCTGTGATTCACAAAATGAATATACTCAGAACCACCTTCTCACCTCCCCCTTACTTACAAAAGTGGTTCCAGATGCCCCCCACCAGCCTATTTCCTTCTTTCGTTTCTGCTCATGGACAACGTTGGAACGCGCTTAACTGATCACAGTGGCAAGCAAACATTTAAGAAAATAGCTTAAACAGCAGTATAGTAATTATTTATTCAAAAGCAACAGTTAGTGACATATGAGCTCAGACGAAGCTAAATTGTATTTCGTTTAAAAAACAATTACAGGTAATTTTCGAGGAAGAATTTGCATTTCAATCGTGCCAACGCTTGCTTCCCATTCTTGCGGATCCTTATCTCCGAAAAGATCTGCTGCGTAGTGGGGCGGAGGGAGAGGGTGTTGTCATGTGATGTGAGTACAGGACACAGCAATGCTGGAAGGCAGCAGGAAAGTGAAAGGAGTGTATGGAGCGTGTTCAAAAAATAAAAACTATTAAAAGATAAGAAAACAAGCTACTTACCTGTAACTTTGGTTCCCCAGTATTGGTAACTTTCATAGATTCCCATGCTTTGTATCATTCCCCGTCGTCGGACTGGGAGTCTCGGTAATAAAAAATATCATAGTAGTAGGTACAAAAGAGAAAGGAAAGGCCTAGGCCTCATTCCCTTTTGTAACATATCAGCCTCTTTTTGTAAAAGAGACCAAACTCTAGGCGTCAGCCAATCAGAAGAGCCTCACCCTTAGAACCTTCCTGAAGGAACCTCAGAGCCTCAGATTTTCGTAGCCGTAGTGTGCTAGACACCATACTTGCTGAAGGCTGAGCTTTCCCCGGGGAGGTGGGTGGGCGCATGGGAATCTATGAAAGTTACCAATACTGGGGAACCAAAGTTACAGGCAAGTTAACTTGTTTTCTTGCCCCAGTATTGGAACTTTCATAGATTCCCATGCTTTGTATCAGAATAGCAAGCAGTAAACACCATAAACACATTTTGTAAAGAAGTATATCATAACATTAGCAAGAAAATTACAAAATGTGTTACCCATGGAAGGTGGGTGTACTGGGGTGGGGTTTACTGGGTCAGTAACGGAATCAGAAGGCTTGAATAGTGCTTTTAGAGAGGGTTTTATTTTCAAGTAAGCTTTCTTTCTACGATTGGTCAGTCTTATACGGGCAATCTCGTCGGGCTCTGTTCTGACGCCTCGAGGAAAACCGGGTAGTTCCAGGGTGTTCCGGCGTTGTCCGGGTGGTGTTGCAGCCAGAATGAAGTCGTCAACGTCGGTCTCCAGGCGAAGTCCGGGAGAGCGCCACTCAAAAGGAAAGGAACAAAAGAGACTATATCAGGGAGACGTTCAACACGCTCCACACAGGGGCCGGGAGTGAGGGAAACCTGGTGATGATTTCAAGCAAACAAACGGTAGAAGTGCTTGTGAGGGAAGGGTTTCAGGGGATCGACTAGGCGGTATGTACACAGTGGTCTAACCACTCCAACCCGCCCACCCCGCAACTTTGCCCCGTACCTTGGAAAGCCACGCTCCTCCCGCGGGAGCGTGGCGGGGCGCTTCGCGGGAACGTTGGCCTCCTGGCTTGCTGTCTTCCACTCGTCCACTCGTGGTCTGCTCCGTGCTCGATCTCCACTCCACACCGCTCTCGTCCTCCGGGGGAAAGTATTCCGGCGTCTTCCGGGATCCTCCTTCTTTTAACGTGTCAACGTTCAAGGTGGGTGGAGTCTCGTCTTCTACGTACTCGGGCTTAAAGGGACACTGACCAGTTTCTACCTCGCATTCCCAAGGGTCCACAGAGTCATGGTTGGTCCAGTCCTCCCCAAGAAGAGGTGAGGGTTGCTGGAGGGAAAAAGGCGGGAGAGGAACAGCTGACCACCAGTCACGAAAAACAGGTTCCTCACTCTTACTCGCACCCTGCTGACCCGCCACCCCGTCACAGTGGGATAGAAAGGAAAGCTCACCAATCACTTGAAGAGGTTTCTCAGGACAGCCTGGCCCACAGCCGCGTCATCCTGCTGCAATGACTCTAAGCAATAATGCTTAGTGAACGTGTGCACGCTGCTCCAGGTAGCAGCCCTGCAGATGTCCTTGATATGTACCCCCGCAAAGAGGGCCGTAGAAGAAGCCACTGATCTCGTTGAGTGAGCACGGATCCTGCCCACCAGAGGTTTCCCTGCTATCTTGTGGCAATGCAGAATAGCACTCGAAATCCATCTTGAGATCCCCTGTTTGGACAGAGGGAGACCTTTGTTTGGACCGCCGAAGGCAATGAACAATTGCGAAGATTTTCTAAAGTCTTTGGTTCGGTCTATGTAGAATTTTAGACAGCGTTGCAAATCCAGAGTGTGCAATGTCTTTTCCGCTGGAGTGACTGGGTTCGGAAAAAATGTTTTTAGGATCACAGGCTCATTTAGGTGAAAGTCAGTAGGAACCTTGGGAATGAACCTTGGGTTCGTCCGCAAGATGGTAGTGTTCTTTTTGAACTGCAAAAACAGTTCTTGGATAGTTAGGGCCTGCATCTCCCCCACTCGCCTTGCCGATGTGAGGGCCAAGAGTAAAGCTAACTTCCATGATAAGTATTTCAGGTCTGAGCGGTGAATCGGCTCAAAAGGTCCCTTCATTAGTTGAGCCAGGACTAAGTTTAGATGCCATGTTGGAGGAGGAGATCGCACTGGCGGATAGACCCTGAACAGGCCTTTGAGGAATTGTTTGACAATTCTTGCAGACCATAACGAAGGACCAGAATCAGATCTTCTGAATCTCAAAATCGCTGCTAAATGAACCTTGATAGTAGAATGGGACAGATTAGACTTAGCTAGCGAGAGTAGGTAAGGCAGGAGTTGATGAGGTTTTGACGTGAAAAGATCAATCTTTTTTTTCTTACACCAAATACATAATCTTTTCCACTTCAGTCTGTATGTTTTGTTTGTGGACGGCGCCCTTGCCTGAGAGAGGATGTCTTTGACCTCCTTAGAAAGAGGAACATTCATGTATTCTCGCTGGTCAGGAGCCATGCAGTCAGGTGCAACGATTTTGGGTCTGGATGCCAAACTTGTCCTTCGGACAATGTCAGGAGATCCGGAACGTCCTCCAGCCCTATCGGAGGAACTAGCGACAGCAGATGGAGCTCGGTGTACCAGAATTGTCTTGGCCATGCCGGGGCTATAAGGATTAGCTTGCATGGTTCCGTCCTCATTTTCCTGATGAGGCGAGGAATCAGGGGAATCGGTGGAAATGCATAGAGAAACCTCCCCGTCCAGGCTATTGATAGGGCATTGCCCAATGAGCCTTGATGGTGGAACCTGCTGGCGTAGGCTCGGCACTTCCTGTTGGTTGGCGTCGCAAAAAGGTCCACTTCTGGTGTGCCCCATGTTTGAAAGAGCAGATCCAGAATCTGTTGTTTCAGCTCCCACTCGTGACTGACCGAGGTGAGCCTGCTGAGCCTGTCGGCGCCCTCGTTTAGCACTCCTGGTAAGTGCTCCGCCTTTAGGGAAATTCCGTGAAGAATTGTCCATTCCAGAATCCGTTGAGCCTCTCGCGACAAGAGGAGTGACCTCGTTCCTCCTTCCTTGTTCACATAATGCATAGCTGTGGTGTTGTCCGTCCTGACTAGCACTTGTGAACCCTGGAGTCGCGGAAGAAAGGCTTGAAGAGCTAGCCTGATCGCTCTCAGCTCCAACACGTTGATGTGTAGCTTTTGGTCGCTTGGAGACCAATGGCCGCTGATCTGCAGGTCCTGCATCACTGCTCCCCATCCCTCCAATGAGGCATCTGTCGTCAGTATGTGAGGTGATGGAACGCTTGCGAAGGATAGACCTTGGTTGATGCGACCACCAAAGCACTGCTTTTTTCATCTCTCGAGTGACAACCACTTTGTCGTCGAACGATCCGTGCACTTGCTGCTACTGGAGGTCCAGTTGCTCCTGCAGGGGGCGCATCCGCAGTCTGCAGTGCGGGATCAGGGGTATACATGATGACATCACCCCCAGCAGCGACTTGTAGCTGCGTACAGAAAGACACTTTTTTCCTTGAAGGCCTCGAGCTAATCGTTGCAGTTTTAGTATCCTCACTCGAGTAGGAAATGCCCTTGAGAGCTGTGAATCTAACACCGCTCCCAGGAACCGCGCTGTCCGTGATGGCACCAGCGTGGATTTCTCCGTGTTCAAGGTGAGACCCAGATTTTGGAACAGATTGGTGCAAGCCTGCACCGCGTCCTGCGCTAATGCTCTGGTCGGGGCCTTTAGTAACCAATCGTCCAGGTAAGGGAAAACCTGGAAGTGGTTCTTTCGCAGGAATGCTGCTACAGGTGCCAGCACCTTCATAAAATTTCTTGGAGCAGAGCGAAGGCCGAACGGCAAAACTCTGAACTGAAAATGGCTCTTGGCTACTGTGAAGCGTAGGAACCTTCTGTGTGCTGGGTGAATCGGGACATGGAAGTACGCATCCTCCAGATCGAGTGTGGCCATGAAATCCCCCGGGTTGACCATCTTCAAAACGTCCTGCAGGGATACCATCCTGAAGGATAAGGATATGAGATAGGCATTTAGCTCCCTGAGGTCCAGGATGGGGCGCCATTTCTCCTGCGTCTTTCTCACCAGGAAGAACCTGGAATAGAAACCGTGGCCCTGTTGGTTGGAGGGGACCGGCTCTATCGCTCCTTTGCGGAGCATTTGTTGTACTTCGAGTCATAGGAGATGCAGATGTTTTGATGGGATGGCTGTCGGGGGTCTGGGTGGAGGGACTTCCGTAAACTCCAAAGTATGTCCTCGTCTGATGATGTTGAGCACCCAACGGTCCGATGTAATTTGGGACCAGTTCAGAAGGAATTTTGACACCCTGCCTCCAACTGATGATCTCTTGAAGGAGGGAGCAGTAGGCAGAGCCAGAAGGCCGCTATTGGCGTTTGGACGAGTCCCGTCCACGGGCAGCCTGCTTGCCTTTGTTGTAAGGCCGTGAGTAACCAGAGGACTGGCCCTGTCTCTGTTGGTATGACTGGCGGTTAGGCTGGTATCCAGAGCTGTTCGAAGACTAGCGCTGTTGTTGGTATGCGCCTCTGTAAGCCCCTCCTCTGCCTCTTGCGCCTCTAAAAGGAGTTTTGCGGTATTGGAGTGTTCCCAGCGATCTAGCTGTCTCCGTGTCTTTTTTGATCTCTTGAAGTGTATCGTCGATCAATTTTCCGAAGAGTGCCTCGCCGTCAAAAGGTAGATCAAGGACCTTGTTTTGGATTTCTGGCCTAAACCAAGTCGCCTTTAGCCACCCTTGGCGTCTCAACACTGCCGCTCCTGCCAAAGCCCGAAAGGACGTTGTGGCAATGTCCATGGCACAGTCTATTATCTCCATGGAGACCGCTTCACCTTCTTGTAAGGTTTTCTTGGCTTCCAGCCCTGATTCTGGTGGAAGTTGTTCCAAATAGGGAGCTATATCGCACCATAACTGGCGATCATATCGTCCCAATATTGCCAAAGCATTGGCGGCGCGAACAAGAAGGCTAGCAATGGATGAAAATCTCTTGCCTGTGTTATCCAGCCGTCGTCCATCCTTGTCAGGAGGGGCCGTCAAGGGAGCAGAAGGGTTCCGTGACTTCCTTTGTGCTGCCTGTGAGATGACAGAGTCCGGCTTGGGATGACCTGTTAGCGCTGCAGGTCTATCCTCTGGCGCTTTATACTTTTTATCAAGGCGCGGTAGCACAGGGACCACAGTCTCTGGGTTTTTCATGGTCTTCAAACCTTCCTCCCATAGATGTTCCACAATCGGAATGGACCTTGTAGTTTTGCGGTGAGTTTCTTTAAAATCGTACAAGAAACAGTCTGTGGTTTGAGCAGGCAACACCAATTTAAATCGTCCAGCTGCACGCTCCATCAGTTGATGAAAGCTGCCGATGTCAGCAGGAGGAGAATCACCTAAGTCTTGGTGAGGTGAAGCTTGATCCGGGATGATGTAGTCATTGTATTCATCCCCTTCTTGATCTGAGTCTTGATTATCACCGGATGACACATCCGTATCATTATCATGATCCCCATCTGGATCATCGGCTGGTTCCGACGCAGCCTGAGGCACTGGCCGCTGTGGTTGAGGAGGAGTCTGTACCGGGTGCACGGGAGGGACAACCGAAGATTGGTCCTTCACTGGTGTCGACGGAGTAGACCTCCTCGGTGCTGGTCGCTCGGCTTTCGACTTGTAGTCCTGCAGCATCTTGTGTAGGTCATGCAGGAATGACGTCGGGACTGAAACCAACCGTGGTTCATAGTCCCTTGAATGGTCTGTTTGTGGGTAGTCGCCTCCACCTTGTTCATATGCTTCCTCTGAGTCTGTTTCCTGACTCTTGATGAGAAGCTGAGATGGGCTATTCGCATAATCAAAACCATCCTGACCGTCTCCCTCAGAGTCCTCTTGGTCCAGCAACATAGTGGGAGGTAAAGAGGTCACTCTCCTTGGGGAAGTCATTTCAGGCGTGATCCTTGTGAGAGAAATTGTCACCCTTCTCTCCGCAGCCAGTATCGTTGGTTGGTCCGTCGACGCCGGAGAAATCCTCGTCGACGAGATAGGAAGTGCAGATGTCGTCGTCGACGCCACCGACGACGAGCCCGCCGTCGATGTAGAAATTGTTGTCGTCGTCGATGCACTCGTCGACGACATGACTGTCGTCGACGTCGTCGTCGGCACTGCCGTCGTCGTCACCGCCGTCGACGATGATGTTTTCCTCGTCGACGATGTCTTCGTCTTCGTCGACGATGTCGACGGCATACTCCCAGTCGTCGAGCTCTTCTTCGATGACGACGGAGCTTTCATCGTCGACGCTCCCGTCGACGAGCCCGTCGACGGGACCAATTGGATCTTGGGCTTTATGTTCGTCGTCGACGGAGCTACCGCCGACGAAGTCTTCGTCGTAGAGGACTTGGAACTCCTCTCTGAAGAGTGTGAAGAGGGTCCTTTGAAGGCTGGGTCTGTCTTCTCACCCTTAGGAGGCGAAACCAGTTCTGCCTTGCCCGACCCACTGTGGTGGGGGGAACCTCCTGAACCCCGGCCATCAGACTCCCTGGGGGTCTTCTTTGAAGCCTTAGAGGGGCGCCCAATAGAGGAAGATGGAGAACCTCTACCCCTTTTCACTGACCTTCTTGAGGAAGCACAGGAAGCCGATTCCTCCTCATCACTGGAAACTCCATGTTTCCTTTCCTTCTGCCTCTGCAACCATGTAAGAAGCCTTCCAGTACGATCTCTCAAGGTCTTGGTGGAGAGAGTGCGGCAAATCTTACAGTCCTCTGCCTTGGGATCTGGATACAGGCAGTAGATGCAATCCTTGTGTTTGTCCTCCACAAACAGCCTTTTCTTCCCACAGGTGGAACAGGGCTTGAAAAGGGCTTTCTTCTTCTCAACCTCAGACATCTTGATGAAGAAAAGAGATTCCTGATGAAATCTGAAGAAAATCCTGAAGAAATAACTGTTGAAATGATTTTGAAAGAGTAGAAATAGAGCAGAGCTCAATGGAGACTCCCTAGCACAACGTGCGGTAGAAAATCTGAGGCTCTGAGGTTCCTTCAGGAAGGTTCTAAGGGTGAGGCTCTTCTGATTGGCTGACGCCTAGAGTTTGGTCTCTTTTACAAAAAGAGGCTGATATGTTACAAAAGGGAATGAGGCCTAGGCCTTTCCTTTCTCTTTTGTACCTACTACTATGATATTTTTTATTACCGAGGCTCCCAGTCCGACGACGGGGAATGATACAAAGCATGGGAATCTATGAAAGTTCCAATACTGGGGCAATCCCACTCTTCTTCCTGCACTGCTGCTCCTGGCCACTGGCGTAATGAAACAAGTAGGTGAGACCAGGCTGGCGAACTGAAGCGAGGTGGTGCGAAGTGTGGTGCCCACAGTCACGGTGCAAGCAGCGGCTCAGTGGCGTCGGTCGTCAGTGAGACCAGGGTTGCGGTGCGAGATATGGAGGTGCCCTCTGCGGTGCCTTCATGAAACAGAGCCAGCGACGGAGTTGGTTATGGAGTCAGCAGCTTTCACCCCTATGTGGCAACTGAAACCACGGTTCCAGAGGTCAGTGAAGTCTTTGCGGTCCCTGAGACTTCAGAACAGGAGGCAAGCTCTACTTCTAGCCCTTGGAGATACTCAGCATAAGTAACGAAAGTTTAGTCTAGTCCTTTCACTGCCCAAGTCAGAAGAAGCAACAACACAATAAAGGGTCAATACTCCTCCTGGCAGCACTCCCAGCTCTTCTTCTTGGCAGGTTTCTGGATTCCAGCGAGTTCTAGAATTCTGGGGTCTAGGCACCAATATTTATACTCAGTATCTCTTAGTTATTTTGGGCAGAGAGTGTCTGTGGCCAGCCCAAACCAGTTCTGTCCTCTCTGACCCAGCTTTCTGGCAGAGGGTGGAGACCGCATTGTCCAAGGCATACCAGGCCCTTTCAGGTGCAAGGAAATTCCTCCCACTACTCTAAATGCAGCTCAGGTCTATTCAGCCCAGCCCTAAGTCATCCAGGAAAGGCAGGACACACCTCAACCTCAGGTCGCCTCCCCCACTCAACCCCGCTGGCTGGCTGAAGGGAATGCACATTCCCAGCCCCTGTCACTCCAAAGCCAGACACTCAATCCACAAACCCAACAGAGGCACACAGGATGGTTAAGCAAGAAAATACCTTCTTTCTAAAAGTGGTATTTTCAAACACAGAACACAAAAATCATCTTTACTAAAAGATGCATTTTTATATTCTGAGTTCAGGCATACTAAACCCCATTTCACTATCTAGCCCAATGGGAAGATATGCTTATAAAATGTTATGAGTAAACTCCCATTCTATCCTATGGGACAGATAGCCTTTTCATAGTGAAAAACAAAATACACTGTAATTCACTAACAGGACATGTCACACACGTCAGTCCTGGAATAAGGGTGTAAGCATGTGTTCCTCCCTTCAGCTGGTCTATATTATTCATTAGATTAATTCCTTTTTGTGACACAACACAGTAGACAAGGCGGGACGCCAACGGACACTTCGCTCCGTAGAGTGAAGCCGGTCTCTACCCTGCAGGCAGAAGGAAGCTCGGGGGATCCTCTGCGGAGGTCCCTGGGCCAAAGTGGCCTGATCGCAGCGGCGCCCCATGCTAGCGGACAGCTGCATGCTCATTGGAACACAACAAAAGGAGCCGCAATTGAGGATGTTTTTACATATTACTATGAAGAAATTTGGAATGTAATCTACTTCCATCAAATCACAACTAGCCTTGAGAAAGCCCTGGCTCAACCTGCCACATAGAGCTAAACACGTGCCGGCGGTCCCCTTTTTATTAACAACCTTCCATAAAACATGATAAAAAAAGAGTGGAATGGCTTTAAAAAGTGATAAATGGAAATAAAATATCTACCTTCACTCAATTCTACTTGGATTACTGTGTTGTGTCACAAAAAGGAATTAATCTAATGAATAAAATAGACCGGCTAAAGGGAGGAACACATGCTTACACCCTTACTCCTACTTGTTAATACAAGGCTGAAAGGTCCAGAGCCTTGAGCGACGTTCCTCCCATACTCTTAGGAATTTATATCCAGCACCAGGATCTCTGGACCGTCGTTTTTCCTTGAACACACATCATTCCTACCTTTAATATACACAGCACCCTACCCACAGGGGTACCTTGGTCCCTACCTTAGGGATGACTTATATGTAAGAAACGGCAAGATTAGAGCCCAGCAAGTGGGTGCAGTTACCAGGTTGGCATGGCAGTTACAAATAGCGTGCAGACACTGCAGTGGTAGATCTGGGAACCCAGTACAGGGTTTTGTGTGTGGGTGGCACAATCTGTCCTGCAGGCCCAATATCAGCATTTGATGTCCATTCCCACGGCACTCTCAGTGCACTTTACTAGGGACTTACTAGTAAATCAAATATGCCAATCATGCAAACACCAATCCATACCCAAATTTACAACAGGAGCACTTTGCACTTTAACACTGAACAGCAGTGAGAAAAAACGCAGAGATACTAAACCAGCAAAAACCGAGTCAAAACCGGGAGGTCATAAAGCAAAACGACAGGGAAAACATGGCAAAAGAAGCCAGGTCAAACACAAACACAACAAGCATTGGCATAGCCAATAGGTCTTGTTTTTGGGATCTTATAAGTGTTTAGTTATCCAGCACAATATCCTTGGTGCAACAACTTTAAGTGTTGCATGGCTAAAAACTTTTAAGGTCCCAAAGCGTGACCTATTGGCTATGCCAAAGCTTGTTTTGAGTGAGTGGCTAGTGCAGGTATGCCTCTGTGAGGTAGAGATACTGCGAGTGCTTTTACAGGAGCCCCTCTGACATTGCGCCTCTTCAAAATGTATCTTGGGTCTGGTGTAATACTTCTAGCTCTTCAATCAAGGATGAGGGAGGTAGAAGTATTGATCCATTCAACTTCCACTCTATATATCAAAAATCAATGGAGAATGGATCACTTGTGAACTACAGCACCGGGTTTTTTTTGGGGACGCCCTTCTTAAAAAACCCTCATACACGCATGTTATTCGGTAAGGTGGTATATCTTGATTCTCCACCAAGCAACGTAGCGTGGGTGCATCATCATAGGGTTCTTTTTTTGTACATATGCAACCTCCACCCGGAGGTACCCACTGGTGTTGTAGCAGTGTTCCAGAAATAGTGCTCCAAGAAAGTTTTCTAAAAATCTTTGAATCTAAAAAATAAATTTATTAAAGATATAGATCAAGGATACTAAAAAAATATAAGCTGTAAAGAAAGGTCGAGTTACTGGACCTTCTATACATAGAAAATGGTCAACATGTTTCAGCCCCACTATGCCCAGCCGGGTCGAAGGGGCTTTCGTCAGGACCGCGATGGAATATATTAAAAGGTTAAAAATACTTGCACGATTTGTGTAGTATCACTGTGGAGTGATTCTCTACGTGTTTGTTCTACAAGGTCAGTAGTACCTGTGAATAAAAGAATAACTTTATAGTTATCTTCTTTTGCATATTGCCCTATGATCGTGACTAACAAACTCTTGTTGTGAATTATTTTATAAGAAGAAGATTGGGAATATATCGGTGAACTTAATACCAAGGCGTTACAAGTTTGATCTAAATTCGTTAATAAACAATTCGCTAGGGGGGGGCGTGGCCAGGCGCCGACGAAAATGACCGCCTAAAGACCTAGCTCCGCCGGGACCGTTGTTGTCCCCATCAAATCCGACCCTTTATCCTAGCTGGAGCGCATTGCCACCGGCGCCCCAGCTCCCTCAGGCGAGGTGTTACATCGTCGCGCTTAGAGCGGAGCCCAGGGTCCCACTAAGAGTGCAGCGCCGCGACCGGAGCTTCGGCGGCCGGCCTAGAGTGGAGGTCCGGAGCCCGAGCGCCGGAGGTTGCCAAAATCGAGGCCCGGGACTGCGGCCTACATCGGAAGCAAGGCCTGGGTGACGCGGCGTCTGCGGTGGGCGTGGCCGCATCGGGGTTGCCGCGCTGGGGCCGCGGCCCTTGCTGGAGTCGGCGACGAGCTGGAACAGGCACGAACAACTGCAGGGGAGCCTGGGGCTCCGGGCGGAGGGCAGCGGCCCGGCGCTGTCCCTGCGTAGTGAGCCGCGTTAATTACCGCCGTCCAGAGCGGGCACCATAAAGACATAAGGTGAAGACTGTCTATGAAATACTGTGCTCCACGGGTGGTGTTGGTGGCATATAAGCCTTGGTATCGAGCGGTGGAGCCTTCGGCGGGGCGCAGGGCAACCGGATACTAGCGGCATATAAGATCCCAGGGGGTCTACCTGCGGCGTAGGGTGGAGGCGGCCAGTACCAGTGAGGACGAGGGCCCATAAAGCCGAGCTAGTTGACCCGAAAAGACATTAAGGGCTCGGGCCTTTTGAAGTGTTGGGCGGCTCTACTGCTGGGTGCAGGGACAAAGGCGCCGCAAGACATCCGTGGGCAGGCTTTGGCCCAGGGTGATATCCAGTGAGAGACAAGTGGCGACGGCACCTGCTGGCCACCCTTCTTTGCCGCGCGGCTCTACTTTGAACTTGCGTCAGCGCAGGCCCAGAGGCTGCTACTACCCCGGACAGGAGGCACTAACACCTGATTTAGGAGCGCATTGCTCCGCCAAGCGGCCCAAGGGGGGAGCAGTGACCCAAACCAACAAGCTAGACCAATACGCGGTGCCAATCATGCAGCCGCATTCCGGTGGGGCGGCGAAGGACGGCAAAGGCCAGGCGGAACCCTCCCTGACCTCCATAATGACTGCAATCCAGACCCTTGGCACCAACCTCGAGACAAAAATGGACCAGATCTCTATCGCGGTAAATTTGTTATGCACAGACCTTGGCAAGACCACAGAGAGATCCAAGACCAATGAAGTGGACATCAGGGCGCTACAGGCCTCCGAGAAAATACTGGAGGGCAGGGTGAACGAGCTCGTTCACCAACACCGACAGATGGCCTTGAGGCTCGAGGACCAGGAAGGGAGGGCCCGGAGGAGCAACATCTGCGTGGTGGGTGTGCCGGAAGGAACAGAGGGGCATAGTATGGCGTTGTTTCTGGAAGACCTGATCCTCCGCCATCTAAAGCCGAAAAGACTATCGAAGATCTTCACCATCGAAAGGGCTCACCGCGCCCCGATCCCTAAACCCAAACCAGGGGCCCCACCGAGAACAATCATTGCGAAAGTGCTAAACTATAGGGATCGCGATGCAATCCTCCAGGTAGCTCGACAACATGGAGACCTGCAATACGAAGGGGCTACCGTCCGATTCTTCCCAGACTTCACACTGCAAGTCCAGCAGGAACGACGCTCCTTCCAGGGGGTTAAGGCGACGCTCCGTGCACGGGGATTCAAATACATGATGTTCTTCCCAGCTAAACTGAAAATAATTTCAGGAGGTAAATCCCTCTTCTTCACATCACCAACAGCAGTCCAGGAATGGCTTGACACGACGGCACCGGAGGCACAAGCAGGGTGAGACAGCGACAACTGGAGGGAAGCCAGGGCCTCCTCCCCTGGTTCGGCGATGGGGGGAGTACGGAAGGAGATGAGCAGAGCCAGCGATCTTGGCGTTCCAGGTCGAACAGTCCCCGCTGGGACTCGACCCGGACAATACAGCGCGGTGAAGACACGGACAAAGGCGCCAGAATTTGTCGAACAGTAACGTATAAAGCAGTTATTGAAATGTTGGGTGCTAGGGAGGCTGGGTAACATACACATCTGCCCTGGGACTCAGAGACTTCCTAACAGTCTTTACTGGTACTGCAGACCTGAGGGACTTAACGGACTGGGTCAACACGGGTATGGCGGCCGAGGTCGGGGCTGGCCCACGTTTTCCCGCACAGAGTTTCCTCGGGGGTGGGGTATCCACTCTCTCCGAGGTAGGGTTGGGCGACAGGCGCTCTGCTAATTGGGGTGGTGGGTAGTTTGAAACCCACAGAGCAGGGAGCAGGGTAGGGGGGTCTGGTTCAGAAGGGAGGGAGGGTAATCTACACGAAGTTGAGGGGAAGGAAGGGGGGGGGGTTCATACCTGCTGTAACGATCACTGTTTGTATTGAATGTGAATGTTGGGAGGGTAGCTGGGAGGGTAGGGGAGTTGGGAAGGTTACACGGTCATGTGTTGTCAGTATTAACAGAGTCAGTGTGCTCACCAAAGTGCAGAGACAAGCCATCTCACACAGCAACGGTTATGGCTAGGAGATGGGAAAAAAGTCTCAAAGTACTGAGCTGGAATGTCAACAGGCTAGGAGATAGGCTCAAACGCACCATTGTCCTGCAGTTCATTAAACGGTACCAGCCGGACGCAGTCCAACTGCAAGAGACACACCTTATGGGGAACACATGCCAAGCCCTCAATAGATGGGGATACACTCTTGCAACTCACTCAGGCTTCACCTCCGGCTCCAGGGGCGTATGGATTTTGCTGCGTCGCGCACTGCCCCTCCACATAGACCGCACTGAGACGGACCCGCAGGGCCGCTTTGCAGCATTGTCCGGAAGATGGGAGGGTTGCAAACTGAACCTGCTTTCTGTACATATCCCACCTGGCCTCCAAACTCAAGCATACATAGATCTGGGCAAACTGCTACTCTAACTCCCCGACGGTCGATTGTTTATGGGAGGGGATTTTAACGCTGTAGTGTCAGGGACCTTGGACAGACGTCCTCCCAGAGACATACCACAGGGGCAAAAATGGCTTGCTGACTTCTTGGAGGCCTTCGGGCTCACAGACGTCTGGCGGCTGCTGCACCCTGCGGATAGTCATTTCACCTTCTTCTCCGGGCCACACCATTCATTCTCCCGCCTAGATTATATCCTTACTCTACTACAGCACGACACAACCGTGCAAGAAGTAACACACCTCACCCGTGGCATATCGGACCACTCACTGGTCTTTACACACATAACGTTCGGGACTCAACGTGAGGGCTGCGTCGCGCCAATAAACGCCTGGCATTTAAAGAATGAGGAGATTAGGAAGAAGCTGTCCAGGTCAATTACCCAATACTTCAACAGTAATGTTGGATCAGTAGATTCCCCGGTGACCCTATGGGAAGCCTTTAAGACCGTGATTAGGGGAGAGGTGCTATCGGCCATCGCAGGCAAGCGAAAGGACAAAGAAAAACAGGTTGCCTCAGTGGAAGCAGATCTTGCGGTGCTGGAGAGGGACGCGCGTGAAAATGGGGTTACAGACGTGCAACATAGACTGCTGCTTAAAACGTCAGAATATAGGGAACTAGTCACGCAGGCATCCCAAACAATAGCTCGACACAAGATGGGTAGGCTATACGACCTAGGCAACAAAGCTGGGAAACTTATAGCATGGCTTGATAAAAAGCAACAGGCCAATAAAGTAGTGCCAGAAATACAAACGGCTTCTGGGACTATGGTTACTGAACCCCGGGAGATAGTGGCTGAATTTGCACGGCACTATGAAAAAGTCTATCGCCGGGAGTCGGACCGCCCAGAGGAGGACTCGGTAGCCCTCCTGACAAGATATCCGTATGCCTTGCTTATCAGATGACGACCGGGAAGCCCTCGAGGTCCCACTCGAGGTTGCTGAACTTCAACGTGCTACAGCAGACCTTCGTCCAGGCAAGGCCCTCGGACCCAACGGCCTCCTGATAGAGCTTTACAAGCTAAAGCCGGATGCCCTCAGTATACACCTTAAACACATGTTTGAAAAAAGCAAAGAGGGGGGACTTTTGCCACGGGACCAACGCCTAGCAACCATAGTGGCAATACCCAAGGAAGGGAAACCTAGAGAGTCCTGCTCCTCATATAGACCTATCTCGCTGCTTAATGCTGAGCCCAAAATTTTAGCCAAAATGCTTGCAAATCGGCTTCAATCAGTCCTGCCCACCCTGGCTCACCCGGATCAATCCGGGTTCATGCCCCACCGCAACACTGCACTTAACATTCGACGCCTCAACGGGGTACTTGGGCAACGCCACAGGCTGCAAGAAGATGCGGTGGTGGTCTCGCTCGACGCCACTATGGCATTTGACATCATAGAATGGCCCTACATGATTGCAGTACTTCGTAAATTGGGCTTTGGGCCCAATTTTATAACATGGGTCCGTCTCCTCTACACGGAACCACTGGCTCAGGTGCTGGTTAACAATAAGATATCGGAGGTTTTTACCCTGGAGAGAGGGACTAGACAAGGCTGCCCTCTCTCTCCCCTCCTATTCGCGCTTACCCTTGAACCGCTCGCCGCCTGGATAAGGCAAGATGTCTACCTTAAAGGGATAGCCTGGGCGGAAGGATGGGAGGACAAGATCTCCCTATATGCCGACGATATCCTTCTGTACCTCTCTAAGCCACGCAGATCTATCATGGCGGCACTTGACATTTTTACGAGTTTCGGACGTAACTCCGGATTTCGTATCAACATGAGAAAATCTCACCTTTACGTACTATATGGTGACCCCCCCAAGGCTCCCCACCACCTGTCCTATTACAGTGGCTTAGGACGGTTTCAAATATCTAGGAGTCTTCGTCTCCACAGACAAGACTCTGATGTACGAAAGAAACCTACTGCCGCCTTTAAGAAGACTCCAACGTGACGCCAAATCCTGGCAGCAACTTCCATTGTCATTGCTGGGCCGAGCAGCCCTTTTTAAAATGATGGCACTGCCAAGATTTCTTTATGCCTTACAGAACTACCCAGACCTTGTACCCAACTCGTACTTCGTAGCAATTGAAGCGGCGCAGCGTGACCTCCTCTGGGCCGGGGCGCCTAGAATCGCATTGCGCAAACTCACACTGGGATGGTACGACGGTGGGATAGCCCTCCCTGACGTCCGTAAATATTACTGGGCCGCCCATCTCTCAGCGATTAACCAAGGGACGTACAGTGACGGTAACGACCCCGGATTCCGGATGGACAGATGGTTACTTCCTTGGGGGAACTATGAGGTTGCACTCTACTCCAGACCGGGTAAATACCAACTCACGGGACCGACACAACACTCAGTACAAATATGGCACATAGCACAGCGAAAACTCGGGTGGTTGGATGTCCTCACCATGGCTACTGCATTATGGGCGTCCGAAAAACTTGGCAACCTGGGGCGCAACAAGGGGTTCCGTAATTGGGACCTTATAGGAATCTCACAAATCAAAGACATGTGAGGCCCTAAAGGGATCCATACGTTTGCCCACTTGCAAGAAACACACGAACTAGCACAAACCGAATACTTCAGATACATGCAAGTGCGACACTCCCTGCAGATAAACATTCCACCGGGGACGACACTGCCTCAGACCTCCCCACTCGAAGACAGATTACTAGATGGACACATGACAGAACACGCCATCTCTCTCACAAACAAAAAATTGATTAATAATCCCCCTGACACGCTCCTTCCCCTTAGGGAGAAATGGGTCGCTGATGGGCTAGAGATCGATAAAGAAGAATGGTTGTATGCTCTTGCCTCCCCTAGGGAGGTGGCGATCTCGGCTCGACTGCGACTAATCCAACTGAAAATATTGCACAGAGTATACATCTCATGCACGAGACTACAAGTGATGGGGAGGGGAGGAGAAGGGATCTGCAGGAGGGGTTGTGGTGGGACGGGCACCTTTTTCCATATACTGTGGGACTGCCCGAAGGTGCAAAGATATTGGAGACGGGTGGTGCAATGTATGCAGGAAGTGTGGGGAGTAGATATTCGCCCAGAGGCTAAGAGATGTCTCCTGAACGTCTGGGAGCCCACATACCTGCCTACAAAAGGGAAAATTTGGGTGACTCTTGGGCAGATGGTGGCCAAGCGAAATATTGCTAGACTGTGGGGTGCCCCCAACGCACCGAAACTGGTAGACTGGCAAAGCGGCATGGACTGGTGCATGCTGCAAGAAAAGACTGTGTACGCAGCAAGAGGGTGCCCTCGGAAATGGGGAGGAAGTGTGGACATGCTGGAATGACTTTAGAGGTAACATCTGCGAGCCCCCGCATGCCCAACAGGATGGCTCAGAAGATATAGACTAAAACTGTTTCTCTATAGCTATATATGTAAGGAATGTATCAAATTGTCGATGTATTATTGGTGTCGTAACAGACTCAAGAAAAAACGTAACTTGTTGGCCGTGTTTGTTTTTCACTATTCTAATAAAAAAGAATTAAAAAAAATAAACAAACAATTCGATAATACAATTCAATTGTACATGTGTCTTCATTTCTTTATCAAAAAGAACATATGTTGTTATCTATTGGATACCTAGATTGTCACTGTATTAATATCCATATTGGTGGTTATTTATATCGATGACTCTACTTTTGCACTCCTATACGGAAAATTAGTAAAGGACGCCTCGCTTTCTTTCTAAATGTGTGATAAATGAACATCAACTTGAGGACTAATGATATTGAACAGTTTACGCTAGTCTATGCCTGAGACACACTGGTTAGACTGATACTTAGCGGGTAAAATGAGCAGCGCGGTGTTCTATATGGAAAATTACTCATGCTGGATAAAAAGACAAACATCGCACTTTGCACCAAGTGCGCGTTATTTACTTATAAAACTCATACCTTGGTTTTCACGAAGCAAATTTGCATAGGGGATTAGAGAGACGCTTTATTCATCACCTGTAGTATGAGGCAGCGAGTTTAGAATACAGAACAATCCTTACTTGACGGAATGAAAATGACTCTCTCGGCGTGGCAGATCTCACCAGCTCTGCGGGATTTCCTAGCTAGTGCTGTCTCTGCCCCCGGAAATGGCGGCCAATATCTTCAGGTCCTCTTTTAGTGTTGCTAGATAATAGATACTGAAAAGAGACTGCTGTATGTAGTGTATACGAAAAGCATCATCTAAAAGTAACAAATCTTGGGAGTGAAAGCACAAAGTAATCTTTCCATATATTTATAGTTGTGAAGGATAATATTTTGGTTAAAACTAAAGGAAAGACTACTTTTACTATTTAATCAGTTAACTGACTTCTTTCAGAGATGGTCACCTACACCGCGTGGTCCTCTTTTAGTGAACACTAAAAAGAGACTCCCATGTGTAGTATACATGGAAAGGATAACAACCAAAAGGTTTTGATGCATTTTTAAACCAAGATTTAATGTACTAATCGTGTTTGAAGATGTAAGTCTTTGTAGATTAAAGCAAAAAAAAGTCACAATTTCCATATAATCAATTAGCTGACATTTGGAGTGGATACTTATTTTACTTTGATTCATATACCTATGGCTGTTAGTTGATATTTGTTCAGAAAAATGGTGCCATTGTATATCGTCATTCATCCCTTCGCTGTTGGTTTTCAATCGGTCTACCCATCTTTGTTCCTTTTCATATAGTATTTTTTCCGCATTGTTGTTCTTTATGGTCAACATTTCTATGATTGTCCATTTTATGTCATCAGCTTTGTGATTGAAATCAAGGAAATGTTTGCTCATTTTAGTTGTGACTTTCTTTGTATTGATATTACTTTTATGTTCAACGATTCTTATTTTAGCTTTTCGGCATGTCATCCCAATATATTTTAGTCCACACGGGCATGTTATCATATAAATAACATGCGAGGAATTACAATTCGTGTGTTGACATTGTGGCCATAATAGTTCATCCAATAGTTGCAATTCTTTGGTTGGTGATAGTAACTTGTAAACAGTGCAGGATCCACATGGGTAATGTCCAATAATTGGGGTCATGTTCCAAGACCTGGTGATGCTCTCGCTTCTAAGAGTAATTTGTGGTCTGGTATGGACCAACATATCTCTCATATTTTTTGTCCTGCGATTTGCAAATCTTGGTTTTGGCCACTTAAGATTTCCTGACGTAAGGATTTTCCAATTTTTGTTGACCAGTTTTTTTACTGCATTACTAGCTGTAGTATATGTAGTGACGCATGTAATTATGCCTTCTTCATTTTCTTTTTGTGGAGTTGCTAATAAACATTCACGTGGTTGGTGTCTCGCCCTCTTCTGGCACTTTTGTATGACTCACCTTGGATAGTCCCTCTTCGTTAGTTTCTCAGTTAGATCTTGTGCCTGGGTCTTGTAATCCTCCAATTTGCTACAATTACGCTTCAATCTCAAGAACTGACCATATGGCACGTTCTCTCGTAATGGTTTTGGGTGGAAACTTCTGTATGACAACAAACTGTTTTTAGAAGTTGGTTTAAAGTATGTCTTGGTTTGAATTGTATTGATTTCATCATATAGAGTTATGTCCAAAAAATCAGTTCTTTCTTATCAGCTGTGAAGGTGAATGTTAAACATTCATCTCTCTCATTCAGCCATTTTATGAATTCATCTAGATTGCTCTTGTCGTTTTTCCAGACCACAATGATGTCGTCAATAAATCTCTTCCAAAATAAAATTTGAAGGGAAAAAGGATTCGTGTCATTCAGGACATATTTCTGTTCGAAATTACTTACGTACAATCCCACTACCGAAGGCGCAAATGCGCTGCCCATGGATGTACCGTGTTGTTGTACAAAAAGGGTGCCATTATATTCAAAATAATTCTCTGTCAAAGCCAATTTACAGCACTCTAGTACAAAGTGTTTTGGCGTCTTATGTTCTCAAACATCTCAGAATAAGATATTTTCAAGAGTTTCCATGGTCTTTAGTTGGGGAAGACTAGTGTATAGACTTTCTATGTCTAAACCAACAAGAAGCATCTCGTTCTCATTGTAAGGTACATCTACTAGTTTGTTCAACAGGTCTCTCGTATCCTTTAGATATGTTGGGGTCCTCTGTACTAGGGGTTTTAGAAATTGATCGGCAAATTTTGACAGGGGTTCAAGCACACATCCTATGCCAGAGACGATCGGTCGTCCGCGTGGGGGTAATTTGTTTTTATGAGTTTTGGGCAGAGAATAGAAATAGGGAGTTCTTGGTTTAGATTCAATTAGATAATCAGCCTAATTTTTTAATATCCGTGTGTTTAATTCTGCTTCATTGACCATCATTTTGATAGTATTCTGTAATCTTGTGGTAGGGTCAATGGTAATTCGTTTGTAGAATTTAGTATCGGATAAGAGTTTGAGACATTGTTGGTCGTATCCTTCTTTATTGAGGAGGACTATGCCTCCCCCCTTGTCGGCGGGTTTTATAATCAAATTCTCATAATTTTTCAACTCATCAATGGCTTTTTGTTCAGATTTTGTAATGTTCATAAATGGCCTTTTGATTGACCCTTCAATTTCTTTGGCTTGTCTCATGATTGCTTGCTCGAACGTTTGAATTTCTATTGGGACCATATTATGGGGTGGAGTGAAGGTTGCTTTTTTTCTCAAGTTGGTATATCCTTCCGTTCTCGTGTCCTCTTTGCCTTCAAAAAATGCTTTTAATTTCAATTCTCTACAGAATTCAGCAAGTTTGCATTTTAATTTGAATGTATCATTGGTAGGTGTGGGGACAAATCCTAAGCCCTTATTAAGGACTTTCACTTGATCATCTGTAAGCAATATATCTGCTAGGTTTACTATCAGTGAGTCGCCGTGCTTGTACCCGCTTTCTCTTTGGTTTTGCTGCGTGTCATCATTTGGGGTGGTTGTTCGTTCCATGTAACGCCTCTCCTCCTCCCTCTCGGTAGGTTCTGGCCTCTTCCTAAAAAAGGTTGCTGCTGTACATTATCTTGTCCCATCATTAGCGGACCCATCATTTGGTGCTGTTGTGGGGTTCCATGATTGTAGGGATTCATCCATCCTCCATAGTTTGGTGCAAAGGGGTGGGAAGTACATTTGTTGGTTATAAATTAGGTCTATGCCACATATTGGTCCGTCTCCGTGATTGATTTTTGAATTGATTTCTCCCTCTCCTCAGAGTATAGTCATCTCCACTCCAATCAGAGCCATCAGACGAGTTTCCTCCTGTAGACTCATTATCTGTAGTCTGTTCGGGTGGAGTAAAGTCTTCTTTGGCATATGGGTGCATTTTTTCCTGAGTGAACCTTTTCAAATCTTTACCCAATTTTTGTATTTTACTTTGGGTGATAAAGTCTCGGGTTTCTTCCATTTTTTTATTTATCTCTTCTAATCTTTTCTCATATACAGAGATGTGGACTACTGTTTTCAACTTAGCTGCACTTATTTGAATTTTGATCTTTAAGGCTTCCGATAATCTGGCAGCAGTTTTAATTATTAAAACTAAGTAGTCACGTGTACATCTCCAAGAGATGGAAGACCAATCTTTTCAAAAAAGTCAAATCATGTAAGAAGATACGGGGTGCATTTTGTACTCATAATCCTCTAGGAGCGGCATTTGCTCTTAAATATTCACGCATTATTAAACCGTGAATAGCAGTCCTTAATTCTTCTCTCTTTGCTTCTGTTAGGTCATCCCACTTAGTGGTCTGTGATAATGTTTGTGTAAGATCTACATTTTGCAGTAATGGTGGTGCTGACAAGATCTCACTTATTTCATCCTCGGTATAGCTCAAACCAAAGTTCTCCGCCATCTTCTTCTTCCAAAAATTGATAGGAAATGTATGTTCCTTTGATTCACTCCCACAGCTGTGCACTGCTATATAATTCTTTAATCAAGGATGAGGGAGGTAGAAATATTGATCTATTCAAATTCCACTCTATATATCAAAAATCAATGGAGAATGGATCACTTGTGAACTACAGCATCGGGGTTTTTTTGGGGACGCCCTTCTTAAAAAACCCTCATACAAGATTTTTTACTTTAGATGATGCTTTTCGTATACACTACATACGGCAGTCTCTTTTCAGTATCTATTATCTACCAACACTAAAAGAGGACCTGAAGATATTGGCCGCAATTGCCGGGGGCAGAGACAGCACTAGCGAGGAAATCCCGCAGAGCTGGTGAGATCCGCCACGCCGAGAGAGTCATTTTCATTCCATCAAGTAAGATTGTTCTGTATTCTAAACTTGCTGCCTCATACTTCAGGTGATGAATAAAGTGTCTCTCTAATAATCCCGATGCAAATTCGCTTCGTGAAAACCAAGGTATGAGTTTTATAAGTAAATAACACGCACTTGGTGCAAAGCGCGATGTTTGTCTTTTTATCCAGCATGAGTAATTTTTCATATAGAACACCGCGCTGCTCATTTTACCCGCTAAGTATCAGTCTAACCAGTGTGTCTCAGACATAGACTAGCGTAAACTGTTCAATATCATTAGTCCTCAAGTTGATGTTCATTTACCACACATTTAGAAAGAAAGCGAGGCGTCCTTTACTAATTTTCCATATAGGAGTGCAAAAGTAGAGTCATCGATATAAATAACCACCAATATGGATATTAATACAGTGACAATCTAGGTATCCAATAGATAACAACATATGTTCTTTTTGATAAAGAAATGAAGACACATGTAACAATTGAATTGTATTAGCGAATTGTTTATTAACGAATTTAGATCAAACTTGTAACGCCTTGGTATTAAGTTCACCGATATACTCCCAATCTTCTTCCTATAAAATAATTTACAACAAGATTTTGTTAGTCACGATCATAGGGCAATATGCAAAAGAAGATAACTATAAAGTTATTCTTTTATTCACAGGTACTACTGACCTTGTAGAACAAACACGTGGGGAATCACTCCACAGTGATACTGCACAAATCGTGCAAGTATTTTTAACCTTTTAATATATTCCATTGTGGTCCTGACGAAAGCCCATTAGACCCAGCTGGGCATAGTGGGGCTGAAACATGTTGACCATTTTCTATTTATAGAAGGTCCAGTAACTCGACCTTCCTTTACAGCTTATATTTTTTTTAGCATCCTTGATCTATATCTTTAATAAATTTATTTTTTAGATTCAAGGATTTTTAGAAAACTTTCTTGGAGCACTATTTCTGGAACACTACTACAACACTAGTGGGTACCTCAGGGTGGAGGTTGCATATGTACAAAAAAAGAACCCTATGATGATGCACCCACGCTATGTTGCATGGTGGAGAATCAAGATATACCACCTTACCGAATAACGTGCGTGTATGAGGGTTTTTTAATAAGGGCGTCCCCAAAAAAACCCTGGTGCTGTAGTTCACAAGTGATCCATTCTCCATTGATTTTTGTAATACTTCTAGCCCCTATTCCCGTCTTCTCGCACCCAATGCATACTTAAATGTCCCATGTACAGCCGGGATTGACACTCCTATTACCCCTGCCCTCCAGCGACACTTTACCTGTCACGGGTGGTGGTGGATGTGGTGTGGTGGACGTGGTGGTGGTGGTGGACGTGGTGGTGGACATGGTGGTGGACATGGTGGTTGACGTGGTGGTTGACGTGGTGGTGGACGTGGTGGTGGTTGACGTGGTGGCGGTGGACATGGTGGCGGTGGTGGATGTGGTGGCGGTGGACATGGTGGTGGTGAACGTGGTGGTGGTGGACATGGACGTGGTGGTGGGCATGGTGGTGGTAGACGTTGTGGTGGACATGGTGGTGGTGGTGGTGGTGGATGTGGTGGTGGTGGTGGTGGTGGACGTGGTAGTGGTGGACGTGGTGGAGAATTACCAATGCAAGTGCCGATTGAGGACTCAGACTGAAGTCAAGAATCAGAGTGCTCAATGGCTACTAAAGAGACATGCAATGAACAACAAAGTTGCCAATACTGATGGTTCTTTTTAACAATGAATGCCCAAAGGTGCACAGAATCTAATCAGAGGCACCCGGGATGATTCTGTATCAAAAACGACTTTTATTTTATTCACATAGGAGCAAACACATCTTTTTTCATTTAAATGTGAATCGAGCCGGGGATCGAACAGTGAGCCCCAGCGTCCGATGTCAGTTGCCCTGGCAGCGGCGCCACACCTCTTCCCTTTTATCAGGGCCGGCCTTAGGCATGTGCAAGCTGTGCACCTGTACAGGGCCACCAAATCCTAGGGGCCACCACTCCAATATATATCCTTAATATAATAATCCTCTGAGGATGGATACATATTTGTGTGGCGGCCCCTGGCAGGGATTTGGGGGCCTCTGGCTCAGTTCTACTCCAAACATTTGACCCCCCCAACCCCCTCTTCACTGGCCTCCGTGCTCCGCCCCGGCCAGACCCCCTCTTCCAGGGCCCACTACCTACGCTCCCTGCCCAGGGCCACCACGAGCCTAGAGCCGCCCCTGCTTTTATTTGCCACCGGAGTCACTGCAGCCACAAGGCAGCCCATACCGAATTGCTGCTCGCCTCGCAAAGTAACTGAGTGCTTGGAGTTAGGTATCTCTCACACTGCTTCATAAAAATTATTTGCTTTTTAACAGCGCTTGCGCCCGGCCATGATCATCGTGATCTTCATCTGCCTGCCCTGTATAACAGCTGAAATCTGCAGTCACGCTCACTGCAGTCATAGCATGTCTGGTCATAGTAGTTTTCACTGACGAGAGCGTTACTGGTCGACTAAACTAATCATTTTGGGCCGGGTGAGCATCTGACTGTGAAGCTGGTCCAACAACTTACTTTCATCGCCAGTGCCCAGTGGCATCACTTAAATTCTGTAACTTGGTGTAGACCTGTGTAGGGCTGGTGTGATCTGGTGCTGCGGGGCTGGGCATGTACCAGCACGCTGACGATCGCGGACAGGTCAGCTGTATGATTTTTGTTAGGGTTGAGCAGTAGGTCTTTTTGAAATAATATAGCACTCTGGTTGGCATTGACCCATGTGTGTCTCAGGCTCACTCTTCTGAGGCTGCTGTCTGCGGAGGCTGTCGAGTCCACGAGTGACTGTTGCCTCTTTAATGGTATATTGTTAATTTTATAATGCAAATAACAATATGTTGCATTCAGTAAGTATTATCTTTTCTATTTAGCTGTGCATGTCTGCATATGTGCACACAACTTTAATAAAATACTGCCTCCGAAAGGCTTGTTTAATGTTTAATATCATGGTTACAACTTTGTTTTAACAGTACAATCAGGTTCTGAGGGCACTAGGTTAGTACCCTTCCATTTCTGGTGCTTTGCAGCAGTTTCAAGATCTTAGAGTTTCTCGTTGCTCAAATGGGTGTAATGGCTGATATGTATTTATTTCCCTCGTCTGCCTTGCTTGATTTTGCTTGCGAGAAAGTGTCACTCATAGTCCTTGAATGTCACTCATAATTACACTGAAAGCATGAAAATTTCAAACATAAGCAATCTGAAACCTTGGCAGCTATGTTCATTTTGGTAGGCATTGGGAGATTAAGTGATTTGCCCAGAATCACAGGATGTTGAGCCGACGCTCAGACTTAAACCTGGTTCCTCATCTCCAAAGTCGATAGCTCTAGTCGTAGCCCCAAGGCTCCCGCTGCTTGCTGCCTATATGCCCAGCCTGAGTGGCCTCCTTGGCCGCTACTCGCCACTAATCATTCAGGTATGAGAGACATTTTGAAGTCACATAATGTGTTCCTGATTCATTAGCTTAACCTCAATGCCTCAGTTGCCTCAGTTGCATACTAACGTCAACTGCTTAGCTTAGACTTTCAAAATCATGCGTAAATAGCTGCACCAAACTAGTTTTTTTTTCTATGCACTCTGGGACCTGTAGTCCTGGATGTATTAAGGAATAAACAAGAATGCAAAGAAAAAACCTTAACTTTATATTTATATTTAGTTAGAGACGTATTTATTTGTTAATGAATAATAAGTACTGAATTAAAAGATTATAAAGCTTTTTAAATAGCACTTCTCCCGTTTCTAAGCACTGTAAATAATAACTGCCTATAAGCCAATTTAATTATATTCATTTTGCTGACTGTGTAACAGAGGAGGCCTCAACAGGATTCAAATAATCAATTCGGCGTTCAAGTCACTGAGCCATCCTGCGTTAGGCGAAGGAATTCTAGTACTTAATCAGTTTCTAGAGACATGAAGCGCTACATTAAAGAAAGCTCAAAGTACTCTTACTCACATCTAGTAAGAATACATTTCGTATCGAGCCCCAGAGGGCAATAAAAAAGGATCATTGCTGGGAGGCGCGTCAAATCTAGCACCTAGAACCGAGTCAAAGCTCTACACGGGAAGCTCCGAGGAGACAAATATAAGGAAACATGCAGCGAGAATATCTATTTGGAATGCCATAGTAAAATGTTACAAGTATACCTTATTAAAAGACACTAGACACTGCCACATATCGCCAGTGAAGTGCGTCCATACCAAGATTTAAAGCCTGGTAAACTGAACTATCCATTGCGTGATCTCATTTGGGATGTCAATGAAGAATAAGGATTTATTGTATGTCAATATTATATGGCTGTGCTTCTGAATTTATATCATATGAGCTATTTTAAATGGAACTTACGACACTGGAAAGGAGGATCGTATTTGCTTGGCTTTTGAAGTGCTTAGGAGCATCTCCATAACTCGGTAAATGAACAATTGCTGAAATATAAAAGCTTTCTTTGGGACGAAATGTCCCACGGCAGACTTTTTTTCCCCCTTGACAGCTTACCTTCCTGCCTGCCTCGAATGTGTCTATTTTAATATCCAAAGCCAGGGTTCTGCACCACAACAACAACAGCAGTACAGGCTCGGGGTTCGCTTATTATATACTTGAAACAAGCACTGAGCAGCGGGACGGCTCCGACTTCATGGGAAGTTTAAAAATGTACAGCAAATGCAAGGTAAAACACGGAAAGGGGCGCTTGAAATTTGTAAATTACAACTATTGAAAGGATCTCTCCGACAAAAGCAGTAACCAAATAACCTATTTACATTATATGCACTTCTGTGAGCTGCATGATGCTCGTGTTTTGCAGCAGGCACATTAACCTTCTGTGTAAAATTTCCACTTGATAAACCTTGATCGATCCCCAGCGGGTCCATTAGTCACCAGAGTTTTCTTGACAGTTTTATTGGTGCTCGAAACATACTGGAGGCAAGCAAACTGTCAGGTGCCATTGGAATGTGGCAGACACATTGGCGGGAGTGGGCTATTGGCTGACTTGAGGTTAGTGCCCCTCACCAAGGCCAGGATATGTGCAAAAGGAGGTGGGTGGGTATAATACCACTGATCCAAGAGAAGGCCGGAGTGGCCTGCGGGGATGTCTCGGAGACCTTGAATTAAACGCTGTCAAGTCAAATGAAGCAATCGGGTGAGGACGGAACAGCTGTGCACACTGGTCGTCATGTGTAAAATCGTTGGTGCTCAAACCTGCTGCAATCTTTATCAAACATTGCTCCAAATACGTAATGTGGACTGGGGTCTAGGGTTGTTTAAATGACACGGCCCTGTACGCTGCAGGGCACTACATTTGTTGCTGCGGTCATGAACTGGTTCCCCATGAGCCCATATACATACAGGGGGTTAAGGCCCCTCTCTGCCATCCCTGCTCTTTGGTGTACATCTGAAGTAGGGGTGGGCGGCCAGCTACGCTCCGTGCACGGAGTGTGCGTAGTGCCGCCTACTCCGCATTTTGCGGAGCGGGCGTAGCCAGGCGGCACTACGCACGCTCCGCAGACGGAGCGTAGCTGGCCGCCACCCGCCTCCCTCCCGCCCTCCCTAAATACTTTAAATTAAAGGAATAAATTAATTTAAAACGCACTTACCTTGCCCGCCGCGTCCCCGGGGCTCGCTATCTTCCGTCTTCCGTCTTCTTTACTAATGCGCATGCGCGGCCGCCCGCGCATGCGCATGCGCATTAGTAAAGAAGACGGAAGATAGCGAGCCCCGGGGACGCGGCGGGCAGCGGCGGGCAAGGTAAGTGAGTTTTAAAATAATTTATTCCTTTAATTTAAAATATTTAGGGAGGGCGGGAGGGAGGCGGGAGGCGGGTGGCGGGGCTGGCGGCCAGTGGTGTTTGCGGAGTGGGGCTACGCGGAGTGCGGAGGTGGGCGTAGTTTCTCGCCCACTTCGCGTAGCTCCGCGAAGCCCCACTCCGCCAACTCCTTCCAGGGTTAATCTGAAGGGCGGCGCTTCGCTATTTCAAGGAAATACACACTTATTCTTGAATTACTTTAACAGCAGGCACTTACTCACTTTGTGAGAGGAAAGGAGCGGCAATTCAGTATGGGGCGCCTCGTGGCCGCAGCGACTTCCGCCGCAAATGTCATCTGCTCGGGCATACTTCAATGACTCTCAGCAAAAGATGAGAGTTCCAGCAGCCGCCATGGTCGGTTGGGTTGGGGCAGCTCGGGCCGGTCACGGGAATCTTCATTTTCATTTGTTTTATTTCGATACTAGCAGCCCGTCCCGACGTTGTCCGGGTATGAAATGTTTTATAGGATTTCGTTTTGATAGCATTTCTGATCTATGACAGGCCTGTGAAAACGCTCAGATTCACAGTTCACTGCTGATGCACTTAAGAGTGCGCGTTCAGTAGTGTGTGAACTCGAGTTTCCCTACTTTATTTTTCCTTGCAATATTATATAGCGCGAACTCGACAACATGGAATGAGCACAATTTACATTACAGAAGAACACATTCATTTGTGGTAGGCACGGGGAGACAACGCGATTTACCTGGAATCACCGGATGTTGAGCTGATGCCGAGATTCGAACTTAGCTCCCCAGCTCTAAAGTTTGCAATTCTAGAACTTGTGGTGGGAGGTGGTGTCTAAAAGTGTATGTCGGTGCTGGCCATCAATGAGAGAGACCTGTGAATTTTTCAAATCAGTGGTGAAAAAATAAGAGTATGTTGCTGGAGATGTGGGCCGCCGTGCCACCAATGTACTTACCGGGGGAGGGTAAACACCCATTATTCCGCAACTTTCTTTCCGCATACCATCACTCCGCATACTTTCATTACGAAAGTACCATGACTCTGCAATGCCACTATAACGCATGGCATTACATTTTATATGCTTTTACCACGCATACATTTACAACGAAATTCGTTGTAAATGCATGAATGGTAAAAGCATAGATTTTTTTTAATGTTTGGATAAGGTAAGTATGGGTATAGGGGTATATGTTTTGGGGTACTGAGGTATATGTTGAGGTATATAGTTTTGGGGTGTTTGGGTATTTTAAGGGTTCAGATATAGTTTTGGGTTTGGGGTACAGGGGTAGTTTTAGGGTTTAGGGATAGGTATGGGTTTTGGGGTAAGGGGTATTTTTAGGGTTCAGGGCTAGGTTTTGTTTTGGGGTATGGGGGTATTTTTAGGGTTCAGGGGTAGGTTTGAGTTTTGGGGTACAGGGGTATTTTAAGGGTTCTGGGCTAGGTTTGGGTTTGGGGTACAGGTGTATTTTTAGGGTTCAGGGGTAGGTTTGGGTTTTGCGGTACAGGGGTATTTTTAGGGTTCAGGGCTAGGTTTGGGTTTTGAGGTAAAGGGGTATTTTTAGGGTTCAGGGCTAGGTTTGGGTTTTGGGGTATTTTTAGGGTTTAGGGATAAGTTTGGACACCCGCAGCTGGAATGTACAGAACCTGGGAAGAAAAAGCTATGAAATATTGGGCAAAACACTCGCAGTTTTTTTTCCCCGTAATCCCGCGCCCCACACACGCCCAGGCCCCCAGCACACGATATGAGACATGGCATGAAGGGCGGAACGTACCACACGCCCTCAGCGTTTGTCACGCCCCCAGCACACGCCCACAGCACAACGCAGACACGCCCACAAGGGACTACTTTGCTGGCACAGTTCTTTTACCTTTTAAATGTATATGGTGGGCGTCTGCATAGCCTATATCCTTCTGCTGCAACTGCCCTTTCCAACGTTGTATTGGGTGTTGTGATTGGTGCTGTGGTTCCTGAGATTGCCCGCCTCAAAGGTTTGGGCTCTCTCTTTATTATATTAGTATATATATAGATTATATACCACGAGCAGCTCTGCCATTACAAGTGAAGCAAATCCCTCCCAGAACCACCCGCTCGCGACGGCGTGCTCTTACTGATGTCATCTATTAGGATTGAGGCGCCCGTAGTTAATACTAGTGTTACATTGTAGCACTGCAGCTCCGCCACTTCCGAAGCCTTCCAGAAGCAGGGCACATTGCGCACTGCTAAATTTAACTTTACGTTCACTCTGCATTGAATATTGTTGCATGATTAGCAGCGCTAGGGCCTGACGGCCGAGGAGGCGCTATGTCATTTATGCGTGACTTTCCATTTCAGTGCGGTGATGCGGATCACCACACTGAAATGCGTTAGTGTCACGTCTGATTCGTGATACTTGACAGGTCTGGCCATAAACAAAGACATGAGAAAACGTCAGCAAACATACTTTTAAAATAAAAGTGTTAGCAGAATGTTTAAAACGTGTACTAAAATGTATTCTGCAGACATTAAAATTATACACCAAATTTCTCTTTCACAAGTTACCTCAGGCACAAGGAATTGCTTGAACAAAAAAATGTTTAATTGGAAAAGGATTTTTTTATCAAAGGAAACTTTTTTTCTAACATCCTGTGATTATGTGCAAATCATTTAATCACCTTGTGCCAAAAAGGTGTATGGTAGTTTGGTTCTGTTGAAAAGCACTCAAATACCCTTGATCCAGGAACGCACTATAAAAAGGTGCAACATAAATAAAAGGCTGTGTTGATACATAAGCTAGCAATCAAACTACATCTGTCTTGAGGCTCACACATGACTAGTGTTAGATTCAATCGCTGCTTTCCTGGATATTCAACAATGACAAAACCCAAACCCACTTGCAGGCTTTTTCCTCTACTGTACCTCTTTTTATCATCAGGCATGACAGCGCAGCTTTTGCCAGACGATTATGTGATCATCATTAGAGAGGGGCTTTACCTCCACCCACATGTTTCCTTTTATGCCCAGCACAGCAGTTTGTGGTGGCAAGGAGATGTTCCTCCTTCGAATTTACCAACATCTCTGCATCTATCTCCTCACATGCTCAACTGGTTCTATCTTACATTTATGATAAAGCCTGACTGGTATTAGATCTTTTATTTGCAACCTGCCAATATTAGAAAAGAGTCAGTAGAACTTTAAGCTGGATAATCTGAAGTCTAGTATCTATTGTAATGTAAATGTAATGTAATGTAAAAAATATAGTGCGCGGACACCAGGCGGTTTCATGGCGCTGGGAACGGAAGGGCGAAGGTGGGAGACGAAGTGCAGATGTTATTCAAAGGCTTGACGAAACAGGTGAGTTTTCAAAATTTTCCTAAAAGAGGTGTAACAGGAAATTGACCTAAGTTCGTGTGGAAAAGAATTCCATAATTTGGGTGCCAAAAATGAGAACCTAAGGCCCCCGTGTTTTTTCCGTTTAAAAGAAGGGACGGAAAGGAGATTGTGGTGGGAAGAGCGAAGGTTACGGGATGGGACGTACCGATGGATCCTGGAGGCAATAAAAGCAGGAGCGTGGCCAGATAGTGACTTAGAGATGGTGCAGCCGAGTTTGAAAATACAGCGTTTAGCTACCGGAAGCCAATGGAGCGTCTTCAGAAAAGGGGAGACATGTTGTTGTTTGGGTTGGTGGAAAATAAGTCTCGCTGCTTGGTTCTGAACCAATTGTGGTTGGTGGAGCTGGTAGGCCGGGATGCCAACGTAAAGAACGTTGGCATAATCGAGGTGGGAGGTAACCAATGCCATGATGACCTATGTGAGTGCCTCCGTGGTCAAGAACCTGCAGATTTTCCGGATTCTCCGAAGATGGAAAAAGAATGAGGAGGTGACTGCATTAATTTGGGGTTTTAATGAAAGATATTTACTGATGATAACCCCTAGACTCTTCACGGAGTCAGCGGGGGGGGGCGGGGGAGCCCCGGGAAGATGGCCAAAAACTGGGGTTCCAAGGATTAAGAGACCCTCCAGTTAAAACAAGCTCCGTTTTGTCGGGGTTAATATTCAATTGGCTTTGACACATCCATTCACCGATGGAAAGCATGGTGGATTCGAAATTGGTGATGGATGCAGGGGTGGAATCAAAGTTAAAAACCAGTTGAAGGTCATCGGCGTAATTGAAGATGGTGGCTGGACTATTGCGTAAGGAGCAGATCAGAGGTTGCATATACAAATTAAATAGAAGAGGCGTAGGGCGGAGCCCTGGGGGACCCCGCAGGTAAGTTTCCTGGGAGTGGCTGAGAAAGTGAACAAATGAACAGCTTGGGAGCGATGGTGTAAGAAAGATCTGATCCACTTCAGAGCCACGCCTTGGATGCCGGTATTGTTGACACGGTTGATCAGGAGATCATGATCGACCGTGTCAAAAGCGGCCGATAAGTCCAAAAGCACAAGTGCCTGGGCGGTGTTATTGTCGGCTCCCCTCCTAAGCTCGTCCATCACAGCCACAATGACCGATTCAGTAGAATGTGCCGGCCTGCAGCCTGCCTGCTGGGGGTCCAAGAATTGGGACGACTCAATGAATAAGCTAAGGCAGTTGGTCACATGAGCTTCTAAAATTTTACTAAGGAAAGGGAGCAAAGAAATGGGACGGAAATTGCTCAGCACTAAAGTGTCGGCATTAGGTTTTTTTAGAATGGGTACTACTGCGGCGCATTTAAAGATGTCCGGAACAGTGCCTGTAACTAAAGAGTTGTTGAGGAGTGAGAGTGGAGGATCAGGACAGGCCCGGAAAGCTTCTTTCAGAAAGTGGGGAGGGCAGCAATCATGTGGGGAGCCAGAACCAACTCTGTTCAAGAGGGTCAGAAACTCAGCCTTGGAAAATCAAAGGAATATGGTCTAGCAGGGTTGGGTTTTTACAGGTGATAGTAGGGACAGCAGACGGGATGGGGAGGGGGATATTGTTTTTAATAGTAGTGATTTTGTTGATAAAAAAGGCATTCAGTGAGTCACACGGAATCTGTGAGGGGATAGGTTTAACCAGTACCCGGTCTGGTTGTGTGAGCTAATTCACAATAGAAAAAATGTCTTTGGACTTGGACGATGAATTAATAATTTTTGGGGAAAAGTATGCAGTTTTGGTTTGAAGGATGGAGTTTTTATAGTATTTTAATAAGGTTACATGAGCAGTTTTCTCCTCAGGGAGATACTCGTGCCGCCAACGGCGCTCAGCCTGCCGAAGGGCCAGTTTTTCCTTTTTTTAGTTCCTCAGAGAACCTTCACTGGGCATCGTGGGGGCGTTTGGTTTTGATTTTTTTCCAGAGGGGCGACATTATTGCTGGCTGATTCCAACCAGCTGGCGATGCTGGACGCCTGACAAGAGATGGAAACCTGTTCCTTAGGAGCACAGATAGTCTGGTGCCTATGGAATTCATTCTGGTCGGCCCGCTTCCAATTTCGGGCTAAAAGGTTACTAACAGGGATCGGTGGGACATAAGGAGTATGAGTAATGGTAAAAGAGATAAAAGAATGGTCAGACCAGGAACAGGGAAAAATTATAGGGGGAGTGATTGCAATATTGGCAGTCCAAACTTGATCCAGGATGTGCCCCTTAATGTGAGTGGCTTTTTGGATATGTTGGGAAAAATTCATGCCAGATCTATTGCCACCTCATTTGGAAGCATTAGGGTTTCTTTAAACTCAAACATATATACACGTCCCGGGTAGGTTTCCGATAATTTCCTCAATTTATCTAAGCAGTCAGAAGCTTTCTTTATCAGAGTTTTACATGGTAGGGCATTACCATCCCCTCTTGATCTTCTGACAAGACCCTGGTCTACAGCCCAGAGTAATTGGCCTTTTCACCCAGAGCATTGAACATGTTTAAAACATGCACATATCTGTACACCTCTACACTGTGCAAACCACTCTCAGATCTAAGTTGCATGAAACAAAATATTAGCAAAGCATAAAAGTCATTCAGCAAAATCAAGGAACGTGGATCATTCAACAAGCAGAACACAAAATACAACACTACAAATGCACCACATCCAATAATCCTGACTGGTGATTAAAAAAATGATAACGTAACTTGACTTTTTTCAAAGATGTGACTACCAGTGTTTTAAGAAAAACTACATTTAGGATCTGAAAATTGTTGGTGTATGGCAATTAAGTCACAAAACTAACACTTACTACAACTGAAATCGGATTGAAAATTATATTGATGCAGTTCATATAATGAGCATTGATATTTCACAAGCTAATCCATTTTTGGCTGTCTTTTGTTTAAATTTCCTTTATGGCAGTGCTGCAATGAATGATGATATCAAGAACCTTTTCGCCTGTGGACTTTAAATTGAGGATACGATGCAGGAGCACAGGTCTCTGTGTATACCAGAGCATATATCCCCAAAATTGCAATTTGAACGCTTTCCTGTCTGGAATCAACTAAATGTAAATGATCAACAAGTAGAAAAATAGGGTAATCTTTTTATAGAAAAACAAGACTAACATTGAATTGTAGGAGAACATAGCAACGAGTGGACTGGACTAGAGCAGGCTGTCAAAGATAATCACAAAGCCCTGCATTGGTTACAGGTTGCCATACGATCCACGTTCAAGCTGCTTTGTATCAACCACAAAGCGATACATGGAACCGGACCGCTCTTCATCAGGAATAAAATCACCAAATACATTCAACAAAGGTACCTGCGCTCTAGAGTGGCACCTCTCCTCAAAATCCCAAGATACAAGAAAACAAGCATTGGCATAGCCAATAGGTCTCACCTTTTGGATCTTCTAAGTGTTTAGCCTTGCTGCACATTATCCTGGGTGCCGTGCTGCCAGAGATTGAAGAGCTATACAATTACTACACACTGGGTCATGCAGTCTGATTCAGAAATACATGCTTGCCTCGGGAAACATTTATGGATAAATTGCACGGTTTTTTAACACACAGACAGAAAGACAAGGTCCTCAATGCAAATCAGCAGCAATATAACATTCTGTGAGAGACTGTATCACTAGAGTGCAGAACAGCTTGAAGAATCAGTGTCACAGGAAGTTATGCTTAACACAATAAGATGACTGATTTAACATCTCCCACTGTTAACTATGCACTGAATTTACAAAAGCCTTATTGTTTGAGAAGTGCATGAACCTTGCTATATTTGCATTCAGGCTGTCTCCGAAGCACCAGATCAGTAGCAATCTGTTCATGGGCTGCCAACTTTTACTGTGTTGTATGTAGTCCAGTCTCAAAATTATTTAAGTGCATTACCCTGTGTCCGCTTTAAATGAGGACATGTGATGTCTGACTGAAATGTGACTCCCACAATAAGTAATGTTAAACTCTTATAATAGTCCCCATTTAAAATTGAACCGCACTATTTTGAAAAAAAACCAACCATTGTGCATACTCAGAAAAAACTGAGGAAAGAACATTTGTTGTTTGCTTTGCTTTTTTATAACTCACAGGTAGGTTGACGCGTATCAGTTTCCAATGCAACTCAGGAATAGTGTAAAGTGACCCTGTTGTGGAGAGACCTGAGGAACTTGGAATTAGATCTTCAAACTGCGTGAAGAGAGTAAACAAGACGTTCAAAGGGTTCCGCAACTCTTCCCTCCCCCCACAAACCCGGTCCGCTCTCGCACATAAAGGGAACACTACAGGTGGGTAGGGGGCTTTAAATGTCCCGAGGCCACGTTTCACAAAGTTTGTAAACACAAGGCAGGCATCTGCAGTGCTGGATCGGGGTGACACCTCTCAGCCTCATTCTGCCTCGGGCAGAGAGAACGGAGGCCCCCTGTTAAGGGAGTGGGGTGGAAATGGACCTCATTCACCCACGTTTGTCCCGCCCATGGCCGCAGCCAAATGAAACTCCTCTGTGCTTTTCTCCAATGGCTGCTGCAGCGCTGCAATGGTACTAATCTTGGAGATTTTGTGGGAATGCAGGAGATAAACAAGACGAGCTCCCTGAACAGCTGAAATTTGCTCAGTGTGGCAGTAAGCACTCCGTAAAACAGTGTATTGTTATTGGACAAAACCTGGATCGCACGTTGCAGGGTTAAGTGGGAATTTATATCGGAGAGAAAACAATGCTAACCATATTAAGGCATCGTTTTTTTTTAGGTCTCGCGACCTATCAATGCGCGCAAGCGCATTGAGCGGAGCGAGAATTCAAGTGCTCAAAATGCTCGTGAAACCAAGGGTTTCGTTCGTGCGGTTTTCTTTAAGTTCACGTGAATCACGTGACCAAACAAGCACGCGCATCAGCCTCCCTCCCTCCCTCCTAAGTGCATTTTTTCACGGCCGCACAGCACATCAAAGGGCTTCTCCCAGCGTGTGCTGTGCGGCTTCTCCTCCCCTAATTATTCATGGCTGGCCGGCCGTACTTTCAGTTTCCCGGCCGCTCCAGCGGCTATAGATCTCTGCCTGTCTCTCGCTGTGTTTCCAGCTCCCAGCTTCCTTCCTTCCCAGCTGCATTAGGTCAAAAAACACATTTGTAGCTATGGCAGATCAGGCTCAAAAAATGTCGTTTCGATATCGGTGTCAATCAAAATTAGAAATACACGCATCACACACAAGACTACCCCACCGCCACCAGAAAGACCCGTCTGTCACACCAGGAGATGCAATGCAACAGACACCAACAATCTGCCACCGACAGACAACACACAGCGTAGGAGAAAACAAATACCATGTGGACAAATGGGAGCTTCGGTGCAGGCTTCCGCCCACAAATCTCGCTGCTTTGAAGTGACAGCCAGCCTCTCCTCAATGGTAACAGGAGGCAGGCTAGCCATTTCATAATCAGCTGCATTAAAGCTAGAGAGACACTTATCAGTTTCGTACCACACGCTATTTCGTTTTCATCAGGGCATTCTGATTTTGAACCAGAGAGAGTGGCTGTCGCCTACTATTCGTAGGCCAGAGTCCTCTCCACTGCACGCATTCCATTCCTGCACATTTGACATCCTTTCTTCTGATCCTTTAGTCAGACTTTCCTCGCAACTACCCACCCACTTCCGCCGATTACATGTGGCTGTGTGTGCACTGAATGAAGTGCCCACAGCTACAACGTGGCATGAAACCATACAAGCCACAAGCACAGTCGCATTCTAAAACCTTTGTGCACTTCAAAGGAACGACAGTTCAGCATATAAAAATCCGTCTGAATCATGTTATCCGCCGAGCAGCAGTGAGAAGTTAGCTTCGCTTTTTGTCTTTCTGCATTTCTTTCAACACTTCTAAATCAGGGAGATGAGCTCAGACACGAGCGCAGGAAATAAAAGAAACTGCTGAACGGCAGATTTAAAGAGCGGATGTTTTGTCAAACGTTTCTAGTGTAACATTCGGTTTTACGAAACTCGGGGCCAGGTGTGAGGCATAACGCCGTCGCAGGATAGTTTGGAGTTTCAAACGTAGTGTGGTACAGAGATACCAGGTGACTGGGCTATCGTCGTCTCTGAGCAAGTGTAGAAAATCACCCCACTTCAGTGCACTTGAAGTGAAGTTTATTGTAATTTTAGCCCAGCATCCATCCATCAACCGCCCCCTACGCATGCCGCCTCGTGCTATATTCCATCCTACCTCACCACATTCTAATCATTCCTTAGTACGGTGTTACCATTTGGACATGCCAGTCAACTACTTACAATTACCTCACAACGGCCATCCTATATAAAAAATAATTGAACAACAACACCATAACATTAAAAAAATATATACATATCACAACAGCAAGGTTTTCTTATATATGTAAGCGCACAATCCACACCTTGAAATGCTGTGTTGCGCAAGTCTTGTACTCTTCTACGCACCAACTGAGCATGTGAAAGGTGTGACTGAATCACTGGAGAAAAGCTCTCGGTAAGGAGAGTGAACCTGTTCTGTGTACATGCTACTGTAAGTCCATAGGCGTCAGTGATGCGAAGTCCTGGAGGGAATAAGATAAAAGGAGGTGCCCCCTAAACACAGGAGAGTGGATACATGAACCATTCGGACAGGGCCTCGATGCCAGCATGTACAGAGCAGGTAAGTAGAAGCCCGAATACTCTGGAAGTGTGAGCTAACCGTGCAGGAGAGCACGCGGAGGAGGATAATGCTTCCTGGAAGGTTGCCACTCTGCAGCGCATGTTGTAGAACTTTATTAAGTACCCCTGCCTGGTAAGGGTCCCACCAGAAAGACACCCACAAGTATAGCATTAAAGTTGGATGGTTCAGCAGTAGGCCCAGCCTGAGCTGCTTGCAAAAGTTCCTCCGAAGTTTCTGGTCCATCCAATCACTCCGAAAGACAGTCACCATAACACCCTCTACAACATACAAAGGCACACGCACACACCTTCATCCTCACAACACCACACACCATCCGAATACACACACCCTCCCCCTCACACCACCTCACACACACTCACCCTCACACACAATTACACTCAAAGACCCTTAGACACCCTCAAAAACATTCTCAAAAATCACACACACTAACACACTCACACACCCTATCAGCATCACACATCATATCACAATCAATCACCCTTTTGAAACTCACTCACACTCACACTCTCTCACATTCACATCATAACACCCTCAAAGTCAAGTACAGCTACCGATGGCAGCGCGGTCTTCACAGAGTGGCATGGTACAACACAATGACTTGTGGTGGCACCATGAACCGGGGAAGTCTACAAGCAATGCAACTGGGCAGCAATGTTTTGTATTCCTTATCGTAACGTTCTAAGTACAACAGGTATACCCAGACATGGGCCCAAGGCTACCCGTGCCACTGAAACAAAGTTGCCATCCGACTTAAGAGACCCGAATCGGCTGAAACCGGCCATGGGTTGCATGTGTCCTGCTGCAGAGAGGACCTGGCTTGGCAGTTCGTTTGGACTTTCCCACTGGGCCAGGACCAAGGTTAATTTGGTCTAATCTGAGGTGGCATCATGGGCAGAAAAAAACACAATGGACTGGGGTGTGGCCTCGGGAACCCTTATAACCATTAGGTGTTCCAGTGGTACCAAGGTGCAACCCGGGAAGCAATAGGGGCCAGTTCCATTTTTAAAGCAGAAATATGGTACATACCAGGTAGCCCTAGGACTTTTTGGTTAGCTCACAAAAGTCCGGCAGTGTATTCAGTGCTTAACACAATTTCTACATTAATGCCTGACAATTAACATTTTCAAGGGACAGCTGATTTGGTTTAAACAAGCACTGGCGTTGCCAATAGGTCTCGCAGTAGGAAAGTTGGAGCTATTACAATTGCAAATAACAATGCCTTTTATTTTTGTTTTCATTTTAAAAACATAAAGGGCTTTGTCATTTACAAAACCAATAGCTCCAACTTCCTACTGAGAGACCTATTGGCAACGCCAGTGCTTGTTTATATAGCATTGGTCATAATAAGCCATTCCTTCTGATGATTTCGGAGGTACGTGGGGCCCGTGCCCGACTACTATTAGCAATAATACTTGCTCCCATGGCCCCTTCCTATTCACTGGTTTTTAATTTGAATTCTGGGGTCTGTCACACACATGGAAGAGGTCTATGCACTGTCTTCACGTGCCTCTTAAAGACAATTATAGGTGCATAGATCTTGGTTGCAATCAGGCTTACCTGGCTTACTAGCGCCTTGCTTGGTGGCCATTGGGCGCCTCTCGCGATGCTCGCCTTCCTTACTGCTGGTTCCTCTTCATGCTGCAGCCAGGCCAGTTCCCTTCCCTTCCCAGACTTAGTAGTAGAGGAAAACCTGCACTGCTGGCGCCTTCAACAGCTGCCTCTACGGGGAAGGACGGTGCGGAACCATGTGTGATTGAGGCAATGGGCTGTGAGAGGAGTGTGAGAGGGCATGGGAGAGCTTGGGAGACAGAGGCAGAGAGCAACAGGAGCGCGGAAAGAAGGCTGTAAGACAGATGAAGGGATGTGATGAAGAGGGGGCTATGAGGTGGGACGTAGACTCTTTTCAAGCACTTGTGCCTGTGCTGACATCCACCTTGCGGGAGAGAGCAGCAGTGCGCGGGCCATCTGTTTTCAATTAGCATGGCTGTGCGCGCCGCTGCTCGCTCCTACAAGGTGGATGCCAGCATAAGCACGAGTGCTTGAAAAGAGGTGACAAATTTAATCTCCTAGAGCAGCTCATAGGCGACACCTAAAAAACAATGGGTGGCACATCATCCTCTGTTCAAGCAGCAAAACTATGGAAATCTTTACACCCAACATAAGATCCACGGATAACCACCTTATCTTCTGAAAAATACTCAAGTTTTGGCTCTTCCCCACATAACCACCAAACACAAACAGATTTGAATATACAGCATATCTCTCTGTATCTAAGCATTTATTTGTACTATAGATATGTACCTATATATGTGTATTGCTTTGTATGAACATTTAAAATAATTATGTTTTAAAAAAATGTATATTATATTGATATTAATTAGTTCTGCTTAACAAATGTACATTTTAATGATAGTTACATTATTCTATGTTGTTAACGTGTATGTAAGTGACTGCATAAATAAGTAAATCTTTTTGTCATAACTATTTATCTACAATTGCTTTACTATTGATCTACAAATATATACATATATATATATATACATATACATATATATATATATATATATATATATACATATACACATACATATACACATATATATACATATACATATATATACATATACACATGCACACATATACACATACACACACATCACGTATTTAAAGTACAACACTTGAAAGCCAGAGTTTATTTAATGGCTCTTTAATCTACAGATACCACCTTCCTTTACGCATCTATATACCTTCCATGTACTTAAGGATCTATATATTTATTACTTCTACTTATTTATTACTTTTCTTCTAATTTAGCATATTCAATGCACTACGGGGGGGGGGGGGGGCGCTAGAGGGCGCACTGCGGGATGGCTGGCTAATCGGTCGGCTCCGCCGGACGGACGCGACCATAGCGGCCCTTTCGCCCCTTTCATCTGCCGATACCGTTGAGAAACGGACAGCAGCCGGTGTCGGAATGTGAGGCCGACACGGCGATATAACTTTTGTGACTGATCACGAGCCACACAGCGGGAAAACAGCGAAAAAGCGGAACATCGCCGGAGCGGATTCAAAATGGCCGCGCCTGGCGTCCACCGGCATCGGGATGGAAAATCGTCTGACCGGTGCTGAGAACTGCCACGCAACGGGACCCAAGCGGACGGGTGGTGCTGAGTGTGATGCGGACCCGTGGGACAACGGCTATCGATGTTTGCAGCAGGAAACATTGACTTTAGCGGTGCGTTCCACCAAAGACAAGGTGGCGGAGGCGCTGGAACGCACAAGACCGGCGGCACTGGCCACCCGTAAAGCAGGCGAAATGGAGCCTCAGCTATCGGGGAGTAGCGGCTGACGCCAAAGAAAGTGCACACAAGGTGAGAGTACCTAGCGGTAGACACCGTGGGAGCCGACCCGCTGCCCCCTGCGTAGCGCACCAACAGCTCTGAGCGCTCGGGGAAGGTGGGTTGTAAACTTGCCTTACTGATGCGCATGGCACTTCCCAGGATGCCGGAGGGACACGCAATGCACACCACAGCCAGCCCGCACCTAGCAGTATAGCTCGACACTGCGCCATTCCGCTGAAGACCCTGTCACTCGCTTGTCACCAGGTAGACTGCACCAACAAAGACGCTCCCGGCAACCACTGGGGTCGATGAGCAGACGTACCCCGAGGTGGGGAGCTCAGACACCAGCGCAGCTCCCTACTCAGAAGGCCAGCACGCCTACGGCCGGCAGCCCGAAAACGACCGGACATACCCCGCCTCTGCCACAGAGGACCATGGGGAAGCCGGAGAAACAACAGACCAAGCTCCCATTTGAAACGAGGAAACAGCCGAAAACTGCGACGACCACCCCAGAGGTTGACGGCGACGGAGAAATGGCGGAGGGGTCGGCCATGGAGTCAGTGCTCCGCGCAATCCAGCAGAGTTTGCAGGAGATGAATGGAAAACTAGATAATGTGATGCAGAGGGTGGACAATATGGCGGCCAAAATAGAGAAACACGACGAGCGGATAGTGGAAGCGGAACAGAGGATTTCGAAAGTGGAAGACGAGCATAAAACCACGTCGAAGGTGTGCGGGGGATTGGAGAAAACAGTGGAGACCCTACGCGCTAAGGTAGAGGATCAGGAAGCCAGGTCCAGGCGGAACAACCTCCGAATTTCGGGCCTGCCGGAATCCACCAACACAGGGAAGATGGAAACTTATGTCGAAACGCTCCTGAAAGACATATTTGGCACTGACAAACTATCTTCGGTGTTCCTGATTGAACGAGCTCACCGCTCACTGGCACCTGTACCGAAACCGGGGGCTGCCCCGCGAATGATCATAGCCCGTGTGCTCAACTACAGGGACAGGGACACGGTACTAAGGCTCGCTAGAGACATGGGCAACATCACTTATCAAGGGAGCACTCTGGAATTCTACCCCGACCACACCATGGCGGTACAGCTGGCGCGGAAAGAATTTGCTCCGGTGTAAAAGAAATTACGGGACCTGGGTCTCGAGTACGCCATGCTGTACCCTGCGAAACTCAAAATCACGAACATGGGTAAACCAGTCATTTTGCCGACGGTACAGGCCGCACATGACTTTCTCAAACAGCAGGGAAAGCGGCGAAAAGCTCAGGAACGAGCGGAACCGACGAGCGATGTGGAATGACGAGTGGTGCTGAAATGACTACTTGGTATCCCCAGAACTGCTACGAGACTACACTGGGCCTCCGGATGCTGTGACTGGATAAAGATGACCTGCCACGTGGCGCTCTGCTGGAGACTGTAGGTGCATACAACGGCATGCCGAGCGGACTGGCCATACCAGCGGTAGGGCCCGGGATGGGCATTCCCGCAGTGAGTATTTGGAGGGCGGGCAGTTTCCGGAGGGTATACGGAAGGTCACCGGGATCGGGAGGCTGACTTGCTCCCCTGGCAGTCAAATATGTTCCGGGGGTGCGGACACTGGCAGGCCCTCGGGCCGGACCTTATACATAACACTAACTCGAGCTTCTGCGGCCATGTGAGACTGGGATATATCAGACTTTGCTGTTCAGGGTTAATCTGTGTAATGTTCTTACTTTTTGATGGCGGATGGAGGGAGATGGGTGAAATGCCATACACACGACATTGAAGACGAAATAAGCGTCCGTCCACGTCCACCACGTGGATGGAGATGTGTGAACCTGGCGACACCCCCAGGCGGGTGCGCCCCACACTAAGTTTTCGAATGAGGTTACTGTTTGTTGAGGGATGGCTTTGGCAATGTTTGGGTGCTAAAGTGGGAGGGGGGAGAGAGGGGGAACGGGGTTGTCCGAATTACAAAGTCTGTGTCTGAGAAGCATGGCGACCTCCTTAGCCATACATAACCATGCGGGTTTTTCTTTCCATCACACCGCTCTGTTGTGGATTTCGCACTATACACTCCACTGCTTAGTGAATGCACTGTACCAAACAAATGCGACTGCACCCCATGCGGTCTATAGTTATGAATACCAGTATTAATGTCGAGAGTTAGCACATTATCTCTACTCACGTGGAATATTAGAGGGCTAGGCAACCCGAAAAAGATCAGGCAGATGTTTGCTTACTTTGACAGGATGCATGTGGACATAGTGTTTTTACAAGAAACACACCTGGCTAACACGAACACACCTACATTGGGCAATAGATGGGCAGAATCAGTCACCAACTCGAACTACTCGACCTATTCCAGAGGGGTCAGTATCCTAATACGTAAGGGAACGCACTTTGAAATCACGAGCGTAAGCAGAGACACGGAGGGTAGAAGTGTTTTTGTAGAAGGTAGGATCAGGGGGCAGAGGGTCCTGTTGTTGAACACTTATGGCCCCAATGTAGACGACCCAGGGTTCTACAGAAAACTATGGCAGACGATTGCAGACAAACATATGGATCACGTGCTATGGGGGGGTGATTTTAACGTAACACTGCAAGACCAGTTAGACCGAGCTGCGCACACTTCGGAACAACATGGCAACGCCAGACACATGCTGAGGGACGCAATGGAGGACCTCCAACTGACTGACATATGGAGGGATGGTAACCCGGGGATCACAGCTGCGACTCACATAAATGCAGCAAACAATAGTTGGGCACGGCTAGACTATTGGTTGGGTACACGGGAGATACTAACATGGGTTAAACATATTTCACATCTGCCCAGAACAATGTCAGATCACAACCCAGTATTGCTAAAAATTGCGGTCCCGCAATATGAGCCGCCTCCCTTCACTTGGCGTTTCAACGCGGCCGCCCTAAAGGACCCATTATATGCCACCGCTATACACACAGCAATAGTAGATTACTTTGCGATAAACGGCCCGACAACTGACGACCCATGTCTTCTATGGGAAGCCTTTAAGGCCACAATCAGGGGGGTATGTATTAGTACGTCCTCAGGTATACTGAGGGATATCCGGCAACAACTACGCACACGTGAGGAGGCCATACAGGGGCTGGAGCAGGTGTACACGCACACAGGGGACACTAAGGTGCTGGGTGAAATACAGGCCCTTCTGGCTGAACACAGAAAGTTCGCCTCTGACGAACTTAACTATGTCGCTAAACGGGCGACAGCCAGGCGCTATGGGGAGGGAGGCAGACCAGGCAAGGCGCTGGCGGACAAGATTTGCTCGGGGAGAGCGCCACAAAATATAACAGCCATCTGTAAGGCCACAGGGGAGAAGGTGAGCGACGTTAAAGAGATTATAAAGGAATTCATGACACATTATAGTGCACTGTATGAGGCACGCCCCTCACCCTCACGAGAGGACTTGCTCGCCTATATGGCGGATGTAGAGATAGCGTGGCTGTCGGATGGCCACAGAGCTTACTTAGCGAGGCCTGTTACGGTGGAGGAGGTTACTGATATCATCAAGCGATTGCCGAACAACAAAGCACCAGGGCAGGATGGGTACGTGACAGAATTCTACAAAGAATATGCAGATCTGCTCGCACCTCACTTAGTAAGGCTATACGGGGCGGCACACGAGGCCCAGACCCTGCCGGACTCCATGAGAGAAGCCTTACTCATTGCGCTCTTAAAGCCGGGTAAGGAAGAGGATAAATGTGACTCATATCGCCCCCTGTCCCTATTAAATGTGGACACGAAAATAATCGCTAGTCTACTGGTCGACAGGCTAAAACCACTCATGCCCCTCTTAATAAGACCAGACCAATCTGGATTTATACCAGATAGAGCCACCACACATAACACACGCACTCTATTTGCCCTGGCACACTACTTGTCTCCCGACACAAAAGCAGTGGCAGTGTTACTAGATGCTGCTAAGGCGTTCGACACCATAGGATGGTCTTTCATTCAAGCGGTTTTGGTGCGAATGGGGTTTCCCCTGATGTTTCTAGGGTGGATCTCAATGTTATATACAAACCTGTCGGCACGCATCAGAATAAACAGGTATATTTCGGAGCCTATTCGAATATGCAGAGGCACAAGGCAGGGCTGTCCGCTCTCGCCGATGCTCTTTGCTTTAGTCCTGGAGCCGCTGGCCTGTAAAATCAGACAACACCATAATTACTCTGCCATACAGATGCCATCACGCCCAATACACATATCACTGTATGCTGATGACATGGTGCTCTATGTCAAAAACCCGGCACAGCACTTAAATCCGCTGTTGCGGGAGTACATCAAATTCGGGAGCCACTCTGGCCTACAAATCAACTGGGACAAATCTCTCATCCTAGCACTGACCGACGGTACACGTCCTACACCCCTGGACTACCCACTAGAGTGGCAGGAGAAACCTACGAAGTACTTAGGGGTGTGGTTTCACAGGGACCCGGAAATAGTCATACGCACTAACTATGGGCGAGTTATAGCGTCCTTGGAAGATAAAATTAAAAGATGGAATAAACTACCTTTATCCCTGGCAGACCGGACCGCCATTGTAAAAATGGTGCTCCTGCCCAAGTTCCTGTACTTATTCAATAACATACCAATTAAGCCGCCGGCAGCAGTGTTCCGCAATATCAATACTTTGGTGGTTAGTTTGCTCTGGGCCGGGAAGCAAGCGAGAATGGAATTACACACTATGACACTCCCATATGCTAAGGGGGGCTTCAAGGTACCGGATTTCTATCTTTACTACTTGTGCGCTCAGGCGCAATTCGCGCATTACTGGCACCACGAAGTACCCTTCTTGACACACGTGGCGGTGGAGGCAGGAGACGCGGATCCAATACCACTAGCAAACATACTACTACACAAACGCCCCAGGCTACATGAACGTGACATCAACACTGTAGACACTACCACGGAGGCATGGAGACTGATGGGTAAGGCGGCTAATGCTCTGCCACTGTACGCACCAGCGCTTCCACTGGCTCATCACCCGGATATCTCGGTTACACAAGAAAAGGTAGGCATGGATCTGCTGAAGTGGGCAGGTATAGATAAAATGGGTGACCTTTATCTTAATGGGGTCTTCCAAACGTTAGACAAACTGCAATACATCAGCAACCCGTCCCTCCTATTCTGCTTTAACTACTATAGGCTACAGAGAGCACTTAAGGAACATTACCCAGCACACCCAGAGGAACCGACACCACTCGCACCACTGCAACTCCTGCTCACCACACCCACGGCATCTCACCTGGTGTCTAAATTATACACAAGCTTGCAAGGCGCCATAGAGGGTGGTACTGACAAGGCTAGGGACAGGTGGAGTGCGGGCTTGGAGACACCCCTCACCGACGAAGAGTGGGCATCTACTTGCATGCTTACCGACATGTTAACACCGAATGGTAATTTGAGAATCATTCATTATAAATATCTGCATCAGGTGTATTATACGCCTCAGAGGCTGTACAAATATGGGTTGAGAGAAGACTCAAAGTGCAGCAGATGTCAACAGGATGGTGCGGATTTCATGCATCTGGCCTGGCACTGCCGCAAGGTGGCGGGCTATTGGGAACAAGTGATGCAGATGTTGAATGAAATGTTGGGCTCTTCCTTGAGATGTGATGCTAAAATTTGCCTTTTGGGTATTGTGCCACAGCTGAGAGCGAGGAGGCGTAAGTTCTGCGCAATAGCGCTATTACTGGCCAAACGGAGGGTGTCCCTACACTGGAACAGTAGAAGGGGTCCGATGGTTCAAAGCTGGTTAGAAGACATGACGTACTGTCAAGATACACTACACACATATGAGGAGGAGCTACCGATCAGATCTCGGTCCAAGGACTACTGGGAGTACCTACGACACTATTTACTGGAGCATGGGGCCGCAGAGGAGGTAAATGATAACGGTTAGAAGACGTGCATGGAGGGTAAATAGCTGCTGAACACAAATAAAGTGGAATGGTTTGGGGGGGAGGATGCTGTGACACAGATTGTTCGTTGCTAAACGACACTACTGAGTTACTTTAATGGTTGGCTAGATTTAAGTTACCTTTGGGAGAAAAAATGTACAAAAAAGTAAGATCTTTGGCATGTTTATGAGCGAATATGGCACTTACTAATAGCACTGTGATTATCTTACAAGACGCCGGCCGGTCCTTTGGATGTCGGCTGATGGGCTGTGTACGTGAACAGCGCGCCCGCTCGGGCACACAAGACTGCAGCCGGCCAGTTATGGTTGTAGGCGAATCACATGTAATGTATTTTCTTATGTGACAAGTGCAATAAACCTCTTACACCCCAAAAAATAAAATAAATAAATAAATATTCAATGCACTACCCTATTTTTCACCCCTACCGCTCTCAATGTAGCCTCAATGTACCTCAACTCTCTGACTCATCTCAAACCTCTCTCTACTAAGCTTGCTAACGCACTACCCTATTTCTCACTCTATAACTATACCAATATATCCATTACCTCCATTCTATTATGTATCCCAAACCCCATACCACTACTATAATACCCAAAATATAGCCCCTTTAAGACTCTTCCCTACTCCACCCTTCCTTGCATCATCTCATACCTCCTTTTACTAATCAGATCCCCAAAACAAACCTTTCTAAATTCTCCCAGACTCTTCCCCTTCCACCTCCCTTTTACTCATCCAAAGCCTCCTCCTACTGCTATGAGCTTCAAAACAAATGACAAAAAAAATCGAAATAATTCCCTTCTACCCCATCACTATCCTTTTCAATCCAAATAACAGACTAACATATCTACCACTTACATTTCATATTTCACTATACGTATTCACCACTAACACTGTATGGGTTCCAGAGTAACGTGCTACTCGCCGAAAAAGCACTTGAACACCCCCATCAGGGGTAGCAAGCACTATATAAATACAAACCTTTTTCCCTTCTCTATCCCTCTACTATCCATTTCAGTCCAAATAACTGACTAACATATCACCCACTCAAATTACTTTTATATTTTCACTACACAAATTCACCACTAATCATTTATGTGTTCCGAAGAAGCAAGCTACTCGCCGAAAAAGCGATTTGTCATCTTGTCAGAGGTAGTAAGTGCTATATAAATGAAATTGCAATTAAAATTATAAAATCAGTGAACATTAGCTAATTCTGTGCCAACAGCAAAAAAGGCGTGATGGCTGATGAAAATATTTTCCTGCCTTCCTGGATTACACCAGTTTACTCATCCACTTCGACTGCACAGATATACTTGAACTAGCCTGTTTTCAGTGTTTATTTTTGGGTGGATTACAGTAGTGTTTTCGTATTGTTTTCCAAACCTTTCAATATCAGTGCTCATCAGTGTTTATTCAGCTACCTAACTCCCAAAATAGGAGGAACAAAAAGAAAGCTAGGAAGAACAAAGAGATGCATCTGAGGTTCTGTATTTCGCGACTTTGTTCGTGTTCGGCTGCCATTTTGCGACTTGCCTCCATTTTGTCTTGCCCTCACTCAGGCAGCACAGCCAGCCAGGTATTTCTTTGTCGTTTCCCTGCATTCACATACTAAGTAACCTTTTCGCCTCTATTTACTAGTCTAGTGTCAGGGTCTGACCGAGTACAACAATCCATGTCTCATTACTAATCCCCGTCCAGACTATCTGTAGGTTCGCACCATACTTTCCTGAGGCTATCTTATCTGCTGTCCTTCGCCATTCCCTCCATGAACTCTCTGATTCCACAAACTGTCCTTCTTAAACAAACAAATGTGTTTCTTCACCTGCAAGTTGGATTGTGTGGGTTCATTTGCAAATAGCTTAAGGGGTTGGGTAACAAAACAGCCGACAACCAAGCTTGTTTGAAGTTACGTAATACTTTGCTTTACGAGCCCCTCACATTTTTCTGATTTGTATGTCTTGGGATTGTTCATTGTGTATCTCAAATGTATATAAACCTGTGTGCCACGGAGTTTGAGAGCAGTCTCCTTTGAACATACTTACTGTACTTCAGGGACAACTGTGCTGGCTGCAGCTAATAAAATACGATCTTCTACGCCAACGGAGTGTCCGGTGTCTCTGTTCGACCAGGCAGGAGAACTCGAAGATTTAGGCGCACCCTGCGTCGCCGGGCCCTTAAGGCTCCGGTTCTTCACATCCTCTTCCCCTAATTAATAATAAATAGAACAACGTGGACGGACCTGTAAATTTCGATCAGTTGGTGAGTCCGTAAGTACGGCTACACCACCACATGCACAGCACACCTTAGCGTGTGTGCAGAATATCATTGGCAAACTCACATGGCTATTTCCACTTTTGTAGCAACATCACCATTCACGTTCTTTGGTCTGAAAAAAGCCTCATTATTAACAGGGAGGCTGAAACATGTCGATCAGCATTTAAGAGATATTGAAGACCCATTTTTCATCTTTATTATATCCCACCTTGTTTTTAACGTGTCCTAGGACCCTATGAATAAATCATTTCCTGGTTGGGCATCCTAGAGACATTTTTAAACCTCACCACATTTTGAGCACATTTTGCACTGACAAACCCAAAAAAACCTGCTCTGCTGTAATCCAGGTGTCGAAGCACAGCGGGTTGCACTCGGCAGCCCAGTTAGGATCCAGATGATGAAGCATTCCACCAACCAGGTTGGTGGGTGAGGGTTCTTCTTACACATCCATTGGATTCTTGTGCTCCAATGCTTGACACAGAGTTGACAAATCTAAGTATGCATTTAAATCCCAAAATAGACAAGTTTTTTCAGAGATTACAAAATGTTTTTTGCAGTGATTGTTCTAAAGCACATTTTTATTTTAAAGAAGAAGTAAGGCAGGTCACGCAGTGTCTTCCCATTCGCAATGTGTCAAATGGACTTATGCAATACTGTTTTAAACATAGAAAGTCTGTGTATTGCACTTTCACTCTTTAGGACTTTTAATGTATTGTAAGAGTGATATATTAAAATGTTAAATAAACAAATTCATGAATACAGTGTAGGATCCATCCTCTAATCCTTACTGAGCATTTTCACATTGTAGAGGGTGGTCAAATCTGCCAAGAGCATAGTGCCTTGTGAAACCTTTACATTGTTTAATTACACCTGATACATTTGTAACCCTGAATTTTAAGACACCTGACACTTGATGCTTTCAGCATGCCACCACTGCTTTTCTGCACTCTTTGACTGACTACTTTAAGGTGGTGCGCCTTAAAGTACAGATCAGATCCCTCGACCCCTCGCAGTCCGGGTTTCGGGCCAACCACAGCACCGAGACCACCCTCATCGCAGCCACCGACGACATCAGAACCCTGATCGACAACAGGGAAACAGCGGCCCTCATCCTCCTGGACCTCTCTGCGGCGTTCGACACTGTCTGCCACCGCACCCTAGTGAAGCGCCTCAGCAACATCGGAATCCGAGAGAAAGCGCTGGAGTGGATCATCTCATTTCTCAACGGAAGAACCCAGAGAGTCCGCCTCCCTCCGTTCAGATCTGAGGCCACCGAAGTCATCTGCGGCGTACCACAAGGATCTTCACTCAGTCCAACCCTCTTCAACGTATACATGAGCCCCCTCACAGCCATTGCACGCCAACACAACCTCAACATCATCTCCTACGCCGACGACACCCAGCTCATCCTCTCCCTCACCAACGACCCCACCACCGCCAGAGCCAACCTACACGAAGGGATGAAAGACGTCGCTGACAGGATGAGGAACAGCCGCCTCAAACTGAACTCAGACAAGACGGAAGTCCTCATCCTGGGATCATCACCCTCCGCCTGGGATGACTCCTGGTGGCCCCCGGCCCTGGGCACCGCTCCCAAACCAACGGACCACGCACGCAACCTGGGTTTCATCCTGGACTCCTCCCTGTCAATGACCAGACAAGTCAACGTCGTCTCATCCTCGTGCTTCAACACTCTGCGCATGCTCTGCAAGATCTAAAGATGTGGATCCCCACTGAAACCAGGAAGACCGTCACCCAGGCACTCGTCACCAGCCGACTGGACTACGGGAACACCCTCTACGCCGGAACCACAGCCAAACTTCAAAAAGACTCCAACGAATCCAGAACGCCTCCGCATGACTCATCCTGGACATCCCCCGACACAGCCACATCACCGGACACCTGAGAGACCTGCACTGGCTCCCCGTCAGCAAGAGAATCACGTTCAGACTCCTCACCCACCCACACAAGGCTCTCCACGACCTGGGCCCCAAGTACCTCAACGACCGCTTGACCTTCTACACGCCCACCCGCCAGCTACGATCGACCAGCCACGCACTCGCCACCATACCACGCATCCGCAGAGCCACCGCCGGAGGAAGATCCTTCTCCTACCTGGCAGCCAAGACTTGGAACTCCCTCCCCACCCACCTTCGGCGAACACAAGACCATCTCTCCTTCAGGAAGCAGCTCAAGACCTGGCTGTTCGAGCAGTAACTTCCCCCTCCCCCAGCGCCTTTAGACCCTCCCAGGTGAGTAGCGCGCTCTACAAATGCCGTGATTGATTGATTGAAAGGGAGGAAAAGGGAGGGGGAGAAAGGGAGTGAGAGGGAGGGAAAGGGAGTGAGAGGGAGGGAAAGGGAGTGAGACGGAGAGTGAGGGAAAGGGAGTGAGAGGGAGGGAAAGGGAGTGAGAGGGAGGGAAAGGGAGTGAGACGGAGAGGGAGGGAAAGGGAGGGAGAGGGAGTGAAAGGGAGGGAGAAGGAGAGGGAGTGAGAGGGAGGGAAAGGGAGTGAGAAGGAGAGGGAGGGAAAGGGAGGGAGACTGAGTGAGAGGGAGGGAACAGGAGGGAGACTGAGAGGGAGGGAAAGGGAGAGAGAGAGAGAGGGAGGGAAAGGGAGAGAGAGAGAGGGAGAGAGTGAGAGAGAGTGAGAGGGAGTGAGAGGGAGTGAGAGGGAGTGAGACAGAGAGAGAGTGGGAGGGAGGGAGAGAGAGAGAGAGCTAGAGCGAGAGAGGGAGAGGGAGGCCAAGAGAGAAAGAGAGAGAGAGATGTGTGTATGTCGGGTCTGGTGGCTCAGTGGACGAAGGCGTCCACTGCAGGGACCTGTGATCAACCTCATGGTCAGTTTTTTTTATTGCTCTAGCCCCTCTCCCTCCCCCACTGACCACGCCCCCATCGGTGCGGCCCTCGGACACAAACCAAACTGTAAATTTGGCCCCCGAGAGAAAGTTTGTGAGTACCCATGGTCTAGATTAAAGTAGATACCTCAAACTTTGTGATTATATGTGTAGTATTGCATTGTGAATTCGAGTAAAATACTTTTCTTTCTGTAAAACAAAGAACTGGTTAGATATCGGTTTATTATGTTCTGTTGAGTTCAAAGTATCTAAATCTGCATCAGCTCGCGACATAAGAATTGAACTGCTCTGCTTCGCAACCCTGAGTGTCAAGTGCTAAAAGGGTGTACTTCATAATCACTTATCAGTCTAATAGTAAGTCAGGCCCCAGCATAAGCAAACATCTGTCTGATACAAATGGAACCTAGTAGCCTCCCCACTACTCCCCATCTGCCCTGGGACTCCCGAACCATTTCGTGAAGCATTACCGAGTGGTATTAGTGTGAGACCTCATATCCCTTTTCTAGAGTTCTCAAGGGCCATTCAGGAGAGAAATCACAAATCTGTAGGCACACACACCTATGAATTATTCTTTTTGAAAAAGTAACTGTCATGTAATGTATTCGAACATAATGAAATGTACCCTAACCTAGTGAAATTAAGACTGAACTGAAGAGGAATGCTACTGTCTCGAAACCATCAAGAGGTAGCATCTCATTTATTCCAGGGTGCTGGCACATCTGTACCACTGTTGACTAGGTCCGATACAGCTCCATTGGGTTGCCTAGCAAAATTCAAACTGGAACTCAAAATGTTCTCCTTTTAGTGATAGATTAAGATACGGGACTCTGGACTAAGTGTCCATCATTTCTTCTGCTTCCTCTGTATAGCATAAACACAATACTAAGGGCAAAGGAAAGAGGATAAGAGTAAAGAGAGACTCGGTTCTGTTGGCAATAGTGCATTTTATTCAACTGCAATCAGAAGCTGAATCTCAGTCAATTCAAGCTGGTTTACCCAGTCCTTTTGAAGGCAATTAAGTCCCAGGAGTATGAACACCCAACCCCTCCCTTCAGAAAAGCCAGTTTTAAACTCCTATGGTTCGAGCTCAATTGCTCTGTAAACAATACTTCTCTGAATAACTGAAGGCAATATTCTCTGAAATCTTGGAATACATACAGAAAGGATTAAAGGACAATTCAAGGAATACCCATCCTTTTGATCCTGAGCACTCTTGAGTCAATGTAACAGATATCCATTTGAACTCTTGGAAGACATAAACAAAAGCTTGAAGGAAGGTTCAAGGCATACCTTTCCTTATGACTATCGGTGTTGATTGTTCATAAGTGACTGACATCTATTGATGGAAAAAAGGAAATCAATCTCTCTACTACAGAGGATGTATGCTCAATGACCCCTGACCGAGCTTCCTGAATCCCCAAACAGAAATCAACATGAAAATCTGGAGGGATACTGATCTGGAAGTATCAGACAAAATGTATTGACTTAGCGGAGCAAAATCTATGCTTCCCCCTTGAAGACTATGTTATTCGGTTGAATTACTGTTAGTCATTAAGAGCTTCAAATGTAAACAGTGAATTGCAATTTAACAAAATTCGAGTGTGACAGGAGGCATCAAACAATAAGGTCGAGTGGGGCCTGCGGCACTGTGCCAGATTGATAAATGACATATCTGCCTTCGGGAACAAGGTACAGAATTTGCAGGCGCTGGCTTCCACAAGTTTATCACATTACGTTTCTCTACAGCCCTCCTCTAGCTCCATGTGAGCCGCTATGTATTTATCTTGATTGGTGGATTGGTTAGAGCTTTGGTGTATGGCTACCTGTTAGTTTTATACTGAACATCAAAGGATTTCGATACAGAGGTTTCTTAATGGTTCCTTGTCCAGGGGGAAGTGGACTTATCCTTCAAAGAAGGCTCCATCCCAAGTGAAGGCTTTACTGGATTAGATGTTACCATAAAAAAAGAAACCTATAGGTTGGGGGCAGGTCCTATTCCTTCATAGCCTTGTCACTATGGAAGAAATTATTGTTAGGGTGAGAAATCTTCTTTTACCTTGGCATTGGGTTTAGGATTCAGTAAATAACCTACGCTGGTAGAGAAAGTAATATCAACAAAATATGGAACAAGGTATTGTCATCCCATCATTAAAATGAAGTGAATCATTGATAAAGACTTAATTCCTCTACTTTACAATGTCAACATGTTCTGAGTCTGAGGTTCCTCTTGGATAACCTCAGGTAAGGACAGATGCTCTCCCTCAGGAAGAAGCCCAACTTGGACACTGCTAATTTTGTAAAAGGTTATCTGATCAGCCATTCCTAAGGAATAACTATGAGAAAAATATTTGTAACAAACTTAACTACGAGATCAAAAACAACATCCGTCTTCAAGACAATGAATTTTGATTAAGATCTGTGGTGGTTCAGAAGGAGGGACACTGAGACCAGATCGTGGTAAAGCAGGTTTTATTCTAATGAATGTCTTTTTCTTTTGTTGTGTGAGTCTTTCCCTGGCTAGAGCAGCGGGATCCAAGGTGTTAGCTAGGTGGTGGGACCTTCGCGGGCTTGTCCTTCTTCGCTCCTTCTCAGCGGTGACCCGGTCGCCTTCTCTTGCAGGGTTCCAACGTCACATGCGGAGAAAGAGAAAGACCTTTAGTAAGAAGTCCTTACTGAAATTCTTCCCCGGGAAACCAAGGGACGTGAGGACACCAGTGTTTCAGTACAAGTGGCTATGTACAGGTTATCTACAAACGGTCTGTGCAGGACATGTGAGGGATGAAGGTGAGGAATGGGGGGGGGGATAGGGAGGAGTTCTAAGGATAAAGGGTCGGTAAGGCAAGAAGACGCTATCTACAAAATGTACACGTTAGCGCCCCGCCTCCCCATCCACTCTGACACACGGTGACGCACCTGGGTGAGCCACGTTCCTCCGGGAGGGTGGCTGGGCGCTGAGTGGTATTGTTGGCCTCCTGGCTCTGCCTCTCGTTTTGTCTGCTCCTCTGCGTCTTCCGAACTCCTACTCGGTCCTGCTCGCTCTCCAATCTTCTCCTCCAAGGTGCCGTGACACCCTGCTCTTCCTACTTCCTGCTTTTTCACTGACTCCATTGGTGTCACGTCATCAGGGGGCTTGACTGCCTCCTGGCAGGTGACTGGTCGGCATAGCAGTGACGTCACCCGGGGAGGACCCTCTTCCTCAAAGTCGGCCCCGTAAAAGGAACATGCCTCTCCTTTCGCCGGGGTTTGACTCCACCAGCTATCGGACTCCTTCTCCCATGGGTCCTGATGTGACGAAAGAGAGGTGGGAGGCGTGTCAGTTGTCCACCACTCCTTCAGCGTGGCAGTATTCGGCTGCGTGCCCGCCCCCCTGCTACACTCCTCCCCTCTAGGTTTCTCCCGATCAGGGAGATGAGTGGTCCTCGAAAGGAAATCGGCATTACCGTGGTCTTTCCCCTTCTTGTGTTGAATCGTAAAGGAGTGGGGCTGTAGGAAGAGGAACTACCTTAACACCCTTTGGTTCTGGAATTTCTGGTGATACATCCATTGTAGTGGAGCGTGATCGGTAAATAGAGTGAACGTTTTTCCTTCTAGGTAGTATTTCAGCTTTTCCACTGCCGACCTTATGGCCAGGCACTCTCTTTCTATTGTCGGATACTTCTTTTCTCTGTCATGTAGTTTCCTGCTAATAAACAGGATGGGATGCTCTAGTCCATCATTTCCTATTTGGGAAAGGACCGCCCCTATGCCGCTGTCAGAACGTCAGTGGCTACTATGAAGGTTTTATTAAAGTCAGGAGCTATCAGGACCGGGCTACTGGTTATAGCCACTTTTAGTTTCTCAAATGCCCTTTTCGCTTCCTCTGGGGGATTCAGTATCTGTTTTGGGCTTACTCCGTCTGTATTAGATTGGTCAGGGGAGTAGCTACCTCCGCGAAGTTGGAAAGGAACCTTCGATAGTAGCCTATAAGACCTAAAAAGGCTCTCAGTTCTTTTTTTGAAGTGGGGAAGGGCGTGTGTTTTATTGCCTTAACCTTCTCCTCTTGTGGTGCTATGGCCCCTTCACCCAGCATGTACCCTAGGTACTTGACCTTGCCAAAGGCTGCTCTGGACTTTTTGGCGTTTATATGTAGGCCTGCCTCCCTTAATGCTGACAGTATTGTTTGTAGGTGGGTGAGGTGCTCTGCCATGTTGGGCTAAAAATTACAATCTCATTTAGATATACCGAGCAGAAGCCTCGGAAGTGGAGGAGCACCCTGTGCATCAGCCTTTGAAAGGTAGCAGGGGCCCCATGCAGCCCAAAGGGTAACACATTGAACTCAAAGAGGCCCTCATCTGTTGAAAAAGCTGTTTTGTGTCTATCTTCTTCCCGGAGGAGCACTTGCCAGTACCCCTTAGTGAGGTCTAGCGTAGGTATGTACCGTGCTTCTCCTATCCGCTCGATCAGCTCGTCAACCCTAGGGATAGGATAGGCATCAAAGGACGAAATGGAATTAAGTGCTCTAACGTCCATACAAAATCTGGTGGACCCGTCGGGTTTAGGGACCATTACAATTGGGGATGACCAGCTGCTGCGAGAAGGCCTGATTACCCCCAACTGCAACATCTTCTGTACTTCCCTCCTTACTGCTTCTCGTCGGGCTGCGGGAATCCTATATGGTCTTAATTTCACTTTCTTTCCGGGTTCGGTCTCTATCCTGTGCTCGATTAGGGAGGTACAACCAAGCTGGTCAGAAAACAGATCTGAGAAAGGTTTCAGGGTGGCTTCTAGCTCCTGCTTCATGAGGGGGCTGACTTCGTCATTGATGGGTAGGGACTTGAGGGTGGAGGATTCTGAAGAGGCGGGTAGCCCGAATTGGGCAGATCTGGGTATGGGTCCCAGCCATTTCTTCAGCAAGTTGATGTGGAAACATTGCTTCCGAGCTGGGGATATCAGGAGTCTATATGTGGTGTTCCGAGGTGCCGTGACACCCTGCTCTTCCTACTTCCTGCTTTTTCACTGACTCCATTGGTGTCACGTCATCAGGGGGCGTGACTGCCTCCTGGCAGGTGACTGATCGGCATAGCAGTGACGTCACCGGGGGAGGACCCTCTTCCTCAAAGTTGGCCCCTTAAAAGGAACATGCCTCTACTTTCGCCACGGGTTGACTCCACCAGCTGTCGGACTCCGTCTCCCATGGGTCCTGACGTGACGAAAGAGGGGTGGGAGGCGTGTCAGTTGTCCACCACTCCTTCAGCGTGGCAGTATTCGGCTCCGTGCCAGCCCCCCTGCTACAAGATCACAGAGCAGTATGGAGATGTCAACAATCCTAGTTGTCAATGACCCACTACAGACCTACAATAATGGTCACAGCTGCTGCAGTAACATCCCCACAAATGTAACATAATCGACCCCCACTTGAAACCCTCACATCTGGATATGGCTTCAACAAAATTATCTTGCAACGGTTCAAGTCATGCCAGAAAAACCAACTGCCGCTGATTAGAATAAGGTCCTCTAGCTTGAAGCCTATACCAATCTCCCTTGCTCTTCGCTAAAGCAATATCCTCTCACCAGTGACCTCTACCCTGTAGATTAAGACCATGATAGTGTTGCTAACTCACCAGGACGTCACAATCCACCAGTATTTGTATGACGCATTTTTATGACTATCTGAGATTTTTTGTGGCAAGGACATTGACCTCCTGAAGGATTTCCTTCAAAAAATAAGTCCAAAACCTACCTCAAATAGAGAGAAGTTGTGCTCATTTCTATTGACTGAAAAGAGATATAGTGAAGGTACTCCTAGATTAATCGTGATGACTTCAATCATCGACAGCACCAAATGTCTGGGGTTTTTCTTCAGTCTCAGGGCTGAAATCGTGAACAAGGCAAAAACTGTCTAGCAGCATTTGGTCGAGATCTGTACTCCTTCAGTAGACTTCAGAACCACACTCTCTCTATTCAGTTGTGAAGGAAATCAAGGCTCTAACGGTTGACAAACTAGAGAGCCAACCGTTAAAGAGTGTCATCAATGAAGCAGCATACCTCAAAGATCTTCTCAAGTATGACAGGATCACACCATCACTGAGAGAACTCCACTGGCTTTCAATTCTTTATTGTAGCACATTCAGAACCTACCGCAGCTTTGTCTCATGGTGGTCTCAGTCCAGGCAAAAAAAACAGCGGAGTCTACTGTAAGCAAGTGGATAGTCTTATCAATATCAAGGCCTCCGATCTGAATGTAGTTCAACTTCCTATGAGACATTCCACTTCAGGGAAGGCGCCATCTGTGTTTTTCTAGAAGCACTTTGGAAATGCATATTGCAGCTACCTAGATTACCCACCACACCATACTGGCCAGTGTAAACAGACACAAAATGTCAATGAAAATTAAATGTCACAGGAGGTTATGATTCTTTACAAAGAAGTGAAAATAATTTTTTATTAAAACCAGCTTAAAACATCAGTTGAAGGACATGGCCTGCACCATGAAGTTTCTTAAAGAGTGTTCGTACTGAGAACACTGGACATTGTTGAAGTAATTAACAGTGGGTGGGTGTACAGTCAGTGTCAAAAGTGGATAGGGTATCCCTTTGAACCTACAGCTCGCTGAGTTAACTGATTTCCACGTTACTTCCTCGAGGTCCACTACCAAACTTAAGACATGAGAGTCCTTAAATCAACTTGGGTAAGGCAAAGATAACTGTAAACATCGACTACTACGAGCCCCACTACATTAGTTCTAAAAGTCAAATTAGCACTACCCTTTACACTAAATGTAATTAAATGTAATAAAGTTAAGTAATTGAGCATAGCCTAACTCATACTATACATTAAATTAATTAATGTTAAAGTAAATAAGAAGGTAACCCAACTCTAATGCAACCCCAATCCTGAATTAAACTATTGTAAATTGAATGAATGTATTAATTTAAATGAACCCAACCGTAAAATCAAAATTCATTTAATTTATGCAAAACATCAGTTAGAACTTTGAGTACTTTCTTCTCTTTAGGTGAAGAGCTGCTTCTTTAGGTTGCCCGCCACAGCCTTTTTAGAGCTCGGGCCAGCCGTACACTGCGCATGCAGTGTCGCGCAGCGAGAGTCCTTTTCCCGGGGAATTGAAAATGGACCTGGAAATTTCAAGTAGTTTGTGCGTGTTATTTCCAAGGTCCATTTTCATTGTCCTTCGCGTGCGTGCTGTTTTTTAACAGAACACGCAATAGGCCATGGGCGGTCGCGTAGCTCCGCCCATGGCCTATTGGTGTCTGTTACGTGCACCAGAGGCCAAATGTTTTGAATTATCACGGCTTGATAGCCGCAATTATTCAAACATATGCATGCAGTGGCGCGCGCGCGCACCCCTCTCGAGCTGTTTTTAAATGTGGTGCTTGCTGTTTAGTGCCTCATTTTTATAACAACTGAACAAATCACTAAACTGGTAAAATACAACAAACAGGCGTGGCTGAACACTGAATCCGAGCCAGATCTATTCCCTGTGTGACAAAAGCAGGGGTGCTGATAGTCTGAGCTCTTAAACACACCGAGCAGCACATGTTTCCGTCTTAGGGGCACACACTTATAACTGAGAAGAGGTGCTCTCCTGACCCTCTGGTCTCAGCAGCAGAGCAAACCGTGCCCGGTGCAGAGGGATGGATGTGAAGCTGGCCGCAGGGTGCACAATTCCCCTCATCCTGAGTCTCACAACCAAAAATCACGGGGCCCCTGCAGAACGTGACGACGGGCTCCGGAGTCTCCCAACTCTCACAGATATTCACTGGCATTGGGCATAACGGGAGCCCCATGAAGGATTACCTCCATGTCACGCCCAGCCCACCCTCGGAAAGGCAGGTAGCGCTCAATTTGCTCGAAAGGTTTGCCTACAACTAAACAGACTCAACGAAAATGAAAAGGCGTCCCTCGGCCTGTAACCGATCCGTTTGTAAAGGCGAACAACAATAACCGGCACGTCCATTTTCATTTTCGTTGTGTCTGTCACTGTACCACCACCCACCAACACTATAGATCTGCCTAAAAAGCACCTCGCTTTACTAAGAGAAATGCTGTACTTACACACACCCTCTCAGAGGCTCACGTGTTCTGTAGAATATTGTAGGTTATATGGGGAGGCATTATTTATTTGGGGGTTATATTTAAGACGCTATTTACTTTGCGGTTATGTTAAAGACGCTGAGATGCCTACTCTCAAGAGGCAGTATATCTAGTAATTTTAAGGTGAGACTAGAATATACATTCAACAGTTGAACTACGTCATATTTTGCACTTTTTTGGGACTCCTGAGTTTTGGCTTATTTAACACGGTATCTGAACAGATAACGTGGGTACAGATGTTTATATTGCGCATTTCAATAATCATTGCCACTCGGACACAAGTCTCCAATTTTAAATGACTATAATACATGCCAGACATATGTTTTCTGACATAACGTTTTATTACCACAGTTCTATATTGCGACACGTATTTCGATGTACAGTGTATGCAAACACCACCCACGTGTTTGTGTGCTAGGGCGTTTGAGCACAACGTACTTACACAAAAGTACACATTATATCATCAAGCATTTTCGTCTTTTACCCATGGACGAGCTGCACAATAGAAGACCATGCCAATCTAGAGAGCTGTGTCTGCCCCCAGATGCCTCAAGCTATTTCTAAGTTTGTTAGGGCGAAGGTCGGTTATGGGATTCCTAGTAGCTGGCATCACTTCCTGCACACGCAGTGGACGGGTTGATAGAGAAACGCTTGTCTGCATATTATTTCTCATAGTCTGCATGTTATTTCCCATAGTAAGAGGGGGATTCATACATGTTCTACTACAAAGAAAACACATTTTTAAAAATCTCTCAAAGGCACAGAACCGCAGGGTGCAGATGAAAAAAAAAAACAATCTAGTATTAAGAACTTTAAAACCCTTAGCAGAATTTACTTGGAAAGTGAATCTAAAACAAATATCCCATGGGCTTTCTTATGACACGATCAACTTTAAAACTGTTTTAAGGTAAAGAATAATTGACGGATCGCCAACGCCGTTTCCTAATTAAAGAGTATAGGGAGGAGATGTACCGCTGCGCGTGTGCACAAGCAGGATGCACCTTCAGTGTTGTCTCTCGGACACGCGTCCCTCCAGCTGGACCCCTTATCCCCGATGCCACTATGCGTTCCTGCCTCTGCGCGTTGGCTTCAAGTCCACAGCACCATTCATTCCCTTCCTGCGCAATAAACAAACATCGCGTTAGTCCGTGATTGATGTCCAGTGCAAGGAAAGTAAGCCAGGGCAGGAAGGAATAAAACTCAATCAAATCAGTACAATCATTTTTCAGGGGTCAAAGAGAGGCAGGCTTGTGTCTGTGTTTTGGAAAAGTAAATAGCAGATTTGCACCATCTCACACTGTATATTGTCGGACAGGTGCACTGATTATCATTTTTAGGTCGAGCTGGACTAGCATCCGTAGGATGCTGTCCAAGTTCGACAACTATCGACTTCGGGGGGGATTAGGGACAAGAGGGTGCCACGCGCTTTAACCTGTGGATTTGACCTCGTGCACGCTCACGTCGGCTCCGTCCACATTCACAGCAATCCCCGCGCCGTGCACATCCCCACACATACACACATGCATGCGCATACACACAGACAGACACTCGCTCGCTCACACACACACACTCTTCCCTCCCCCCACGCCGCAGTCATCGGGCTCTTTTAAACACACACACGCATACACACACGCATACACACAGACTCCAAGACACATACACACACGCACGCTCACACACATACAGAGCCCCCCGCCGCCCCACGCACACACACATGCCCCCCGCCCTCGCAGCTCAGCAAAGGCCCCCACTCACCGGTACTCGCGTCCAGGCGAGGGCTCGTTGCAGGGGGCGGCGGTCTCATCCTTCTGTGCGTGCGAGGCTCTCACCTCACGGAAGCCGGGCCGGGCTTCCGGTGTGTCTTGACGTCCCGCCCCCGGCCTGCCTGACTTCCGCCCGGGATTGTAAACTTTGTTTTTGTGACCGCGACCTCTCTTGATAGCAAGAGGTTGCAAAACTCCGAGTTTCTCCAAATGAGAGTTGGGGTAGTTCCCTCAAGCCTTGCAGTGGATCCACTGAGAACTGGTGGAAGGAAATGATTTGGAACGAAGGATTGCATGAAGCCACCAGCCCTGTACTACAACTAGTGGCAACTCTGAGGGCATATTTTACCTTGCAGTGCTAGGACGTGCAGCAACAAGCTGGTTTTCCTCAAAAAGACGGAGACAAAACCTGGAAAATTGACAAAAGGCCGGCATGCCTTGCAAGCCCACGAAAACGTAGATCCTTCTGGAGTTAATGCAAAATATAAAAATAACAAAAGCATGCTCCAAAAAGCACACACGTTGGATCTCCTGACGGACTCTATTACTCTAAAAACATTCCTCTTTAGCAGAGGAGGGATGATAAATGCTTAATCTCACTCATCCATCGCTGGTTTAAGCCTGCATTGCAGAAGTCAGTGAATTTAAGAAGGTTCTGTATCATGATGCAAAGGTTTATGGGCTCTCCAATCTCTGCCTCCAGCACACAGGCATTGTGTCTTAACCTTAAAGTTTACCTGCTTTTTACACCAAGATAACTCTTCCTGAGGAACAGGCATGTGCTGCTAACTGACCTGTGATATATCTGCTGGGGGTCAGTGAGGAGGCTACAGATGCGGTGAGAACCTATTTTCCTACTTTTGTGGCAGGAATATATTGGAAGATATGCCTAGAGGTACTTGCATGTCCAAACACTCCCTCAAAAACAGGTTTTCTCCGAGTATCTGATCTACTCATGCTTATTTTTTTACTATGTTTTAACAATTAAGGATACAGCTCTTTTTTCAATCTTGGTTTCCCTTTTAACACCTTGGCTGCTAGGGGTTTTCCCGCTGTGTGCTGCCCATTGAGTATCCCCATTGTTCATGACAAGGCCAGCTCGTCATAAGCGCAGGGCAGGTAACACCCATGACGAGCTGTCCTTGTCATCAGCGCTGAAGGGGTTAAACATCGGAGAATAATTTTAGGCACAATTATGTTTTAAATTATTGACCCTCACTCCACCCCAAAGTTGAATATTGGCCTTTATTATTATTATTACGTTTACCTGGATTTGTATTATTTCCAGAAATTTGCAAGTACCTCTTCCTATGTAAGTGGCAAATCTACTAAAGGAAAAAGCATAATATTTTTTTAAGAATGTGTTGGGTTTTTCCTTACATTTCTTGAACTGACCCTAACAGTAGATCATATCGTCACGGAAAACCTCTGTGCATTAAACTCACCAGGCATCCCACCCCCTCCCTCTCCATATGGCCGCTCGAGTTCACTTCGGAGTGCTCTCCCCGACAGGCTCTTCCCCACTGCCCCATTTGTCTGTGCCTCGCATCAGACTTTAAAGGCTGCCGCTCCTCCGCCTGACTTCCACTGTAACCTCCCTCTTGCTTCAGGCTCCCTGACCCCACCTTGCTTCCCCCATATGTCTTGATTCTGCCCCACCCATTGACCTCCAATAAAAGCTCCTTAATAACTACCGCACGCCCCGATATCTTTATCTGAGACAGTCCTTCTCCTGGACGACCTCATCCCCCCAACCCAGTCCCCTCCCTCCTTTACTCTGTCATCAGACCCTTTGCTATCTCTACCTCAGCTATGTAAATTGCTGCCCCTGGCGCGCTTTTGCCACCTTCTAATCCTAGTCAGCGTGTATGTTTGCTATTTTGATTTACCAGCCTAGCCCCGAAGGCTCGTTCCCTCCACTGAGACCACGCCCACTCTTACTTGCTTCTTCCACCCCTACGTGCTCCTAACCCCCCCCCCTCCCCACCCCCCCGCCAGTATTCAACCTCCCGCCGTCCGGGACACAATCCCTTTACAGGCGCCCTCACTTGCTCAAGAGCATTGCGACACTCCCTCACTCATCCAAATTGGAGCCCCACACCCCTCCGCCCCGTGAAACCGCACACCCTCTACCCGGCTAACCCAGGTCACTCCATCCATGCCACCTCTGAAGGTGAAAATTTGCTCGGCAATACCTGCACCCATCACCCTCAGCCATCCCCGCATCCTCCCTTGCAATACCCCCTTCACCCCTCCCAGACAGCGCCTGCATGTCTCCCGTGTGCCCGGAGACATTGTACCCAACCAGCCTCTGAAGGATAAAGGCATTGGCATGATGACTACCCCCCCCCCCTGCCGCAACGGTCCCCTCTGTCTACGGCATCGCCTTCCCATCCGTCCTGCTGCCAGTCCCCTCGCTATCCCCTCCCCAGCTGTCAAACTTACTGCCCCTCCCCCCACTGCACACCCAGGTGCGCCTCCGTCCCAATCCGTCTCCTCCATCCTAACCACGAACCTTCAGGGGACAAAACAGCAGAAATGCAGAGCTCCCCCTAACTCAGCAATGAAAACTCCTTGCTGCCTCCTCCCCTGGCTGCCTAAACACGGTGTCCCCCTCCCTTGCACCCTTCCACATGAGCCCCAGGACGATAAACAATGCCTAGACCCAAACCCTACTCCACCCCTCCAAAGACGGCAGCTCCGAACCTAAGCCTCACATCCCCCCCCAAACCCAACCATCCCCCCACTGTCCTGTTACGCCACACTCTATGCTCCAGAGCCCCATCTCAGCAGCTGCAACACCGTCCTCCTGTCCGTCTGTACTTTTTTCAAGCCCACAAAAAGATGTTAATATTTCACTTCTGTTCTTGGATTTTCGTCTCAATAAAATACACTGAACATAATCTTCACAAAAGTTTATTACAAAAATGTACGCTAGTGCCATTATAAATTACAAGAACTTTTTTAAAATATTAATGATAAAAGAAATTAAAAGCCATTGTTATGTGTATTAACAATACATCCAAGTCATGTAAATACAACACATATTGCATTACAAATGCTATAGGTGTCACATTTGCGAAAGTTATAACTATTGGCATTGTAAATGACAAAGCTATTAATTTCGCAATTTTCCAAACCAACACATAAATAAAAAATGTGTCATTTACAATACCAATAGCTCAAACTTTCCTAATGCGAGACCTATTGCATTGCAAATGCTTGTTTATTTTATTTTTTACCACATATACAGAACATATTGCGCCATCAAATTATGTTTCCTACTCAGTCCGACTGTTGGTTATATGGAAAGATTAAATTATTCCTCCATAGAGAATAAAAAATGGTATACTCGGTCTCTGTATCCTGCAAGGCATGTTCAACGATTGCACTTTTGGTTCATGTTTCCCACGACAGGTCTTTGCAATACCTATGGATGTGGTGTAATAATAAACATCTCCGGTCCAGTTGTTGGACTAGTTCCAAAAAAGCTATGATTTGGATTGCACCTCTTTTGCAAATACGTCTGTCTCTCTTGATGTGGGATTAAGAAAACCAATGGAGTAGCGGTGATAATGTTTCAGCAAATCATGTTACATCACATTGGAAACAAGACATATTGGTCATTACGAATTTAGAATCCTACTGGTGGGAGTTTAACGAACGTAAATTTTCTAGGACAAGGAAAATCGCTTTGAGTAAATAATCTTAGAAAACGTGTCTGGGAAGCAAACAAGTAATTTGGCGTTATTATAACCAAATGTCAACAACTAAACGGAATACTACTAAAATACAAATCTGAGAAAACCATATGCCTGAACTTTTTTTTCCCAAATGCAGCTTTGGTTTATACTTATCAGTCTAGAAAAATGGTCTAAATCGGCAGAGAGGCTATCTCAGTGAGAGGGTTGTGGATTTGAAAACAAGTATAGACATCCTTATATGAACAGAGACAGCTTTGTGTATAACATTAGTTATCAATAATATGCAGCAAATTGTATCAACATATTTCAGTAAATTATGCTTAATCGTGTTTAAAAATGAAACAACTTGGACCAAAAATTCATATGTGTCAGTCAATAGCACCTGAACAGTGGTACTCCCGGAGACAACAAAGAAATAGAAGTGTTATGACGCTGTCACGTGGGCGATACTAAAGCATTTGTTATCCGGAAGTAAATTAGCGAGGTAGAGAAACATTTACAAGGCGGGGGGAGGGGAATAGTTGGCATTTTAGGGAATTGGTAACAGGTATTTTAATTCAATTTGGCCATTGTGCTAAGCTAATGAAAAACAAAGTATGCTGTCCTTCTCTGTACTATCACACCGGTCAATATCCACCACGTTTGTAAATACATTTGTGAAAGTGTGATTTTCGAGGCTGTCCACACACCATAATAACTTAGCAGCTGCCGTCCAGAAAAGTGGACAATACAAATGCACCACATCAAGGAATACGCGTTGATAATATATTGCATGTAATGTGATAAAAGGATATTTCACTTTGGAGGGGGCGGCGAGACGCCGCCAGTTCAAGCTGTTAATTTCGAAATGGAACCTCGAGAGTGAAATATATACCTCCATATATCACTTCTCTTCCGAGTCTGGTGTCAAGGTGGGATTCATCTGTACTTTCGATTTGCTAGTGTCATGTGTCAAGCAAGCAGTAAGTACTGTTGACAGAAATCCCATGGTGGAATACGAGGTTTCTCTTTAAACTGTCAGTGTACGTGGCCTGTAAATACAATCTGTGGGGTCCTGCATTTGCAAATGAAAAGAGACATACATGCGCGGCAGAGACCAATGACAGAAATATCACCATTAATGGCGGGGCAGGATAACATCGTGAAATAGAATTTTACATTGCTTTAAAGATTAGGTTAATTTAAAGAGAATAATGACGAACAAGATTAGTGAAACTTTAAAAACACGCACAGTGGTGAAACTAGCTAGACGTTGAGCCACGAACAATGTTCAATTGTCACAGGAGGCGGTATTAGCTTTGGAGTGTGACCACAAACACATTTCGTAATAACTCATTCTTTCCTCAAGAGCAATTGCTGAAACACTACAGGGCCTACTGGCGTATGTTTTATAGTCTTGCACGTTCAAAATTTGAAAATCATAGCTTACTTGATTCGTTGTAGTATATGTAGATATATTTCATGATATGTTTGAAGCACGTGAAAGGGAGCATGCAAGGTGAGCAGTGTGTGAGTATGAAGGGTTAACAGTGTGTGAGCGTGCAGGGTGAAAATTGAGTAAGTGTGTAGGGTGAGCAGTGTGTGAGTGTGCAGGGTGAACATTGTGAGAGTTTGTAGGGTGAGCAGTGTGTGAGTGTGTAGGGTGAGTAGTGTGTGAGTGTGTAGGGTGAGCAGTGTGAGAGTGTGTAGGGTGAGCAGTGTGTGTGTGTGTGTGTGTGTAGGGTGAGCAGAGTGTGAGTGTGCAGGGTGAACATTTTGTGAGTGTGCAGGGTGAACATTGTGTGCAGGGTGAACATTGTGTGAGTGTGCAGGGTGAACAGTGTGTGAGTGTAGGGTGAGCAGTGTGTGAGTGTGCAGGGTGAACATTTTGTGAGTGTGTAGGGTGAGCAGTGTGTGAGTGTGTAGGGGCAGTGCGTGAGTGTGCAGGGTACGAAAACTCGAACTAAGTCCACACACAACCACACACACAACCACACATACACACCACCAGCCGTCAGTGCACGCTTTCACCGGGCAGAAACACCACCAGCCGTCAGTGCATGCTTTCACCGGGCACAAACACCACCAGCCGTCAGTGCACGCTTTCACCGGGCACAAACACCACCAGCAGTCAGTGCAGGCTTCCACCAGGCACACACCACCAGACGTCAGTGCATGCTTTCACCAAACACACACACCACCAGACGTCAGTGCACGCTTTCACCAGGCACACACACCACCAGCTGGCAGTGCACTCTTCCACCAGGCACACACACCATCAGCCATCAGTGCACAATTTCTACAGGCACACACACCACCAGCCATCAGTGCACACATCAATTGTTAACACATCCACAATTAACTATTGTATCAATCGCAGTATGGTGCACTTTACTTTTAAACATATTCATCTAAAGCGCATCATGCCACCATTGCTACAATTCCAATCCAACCCACATAATTCCAACACAACCACATGCATACACTCCCTAACACATGGCTAAAATACATTGCCATTTACAATGCCATTAGCTCTAACTCAAATAAATCAGAGAACTATTTCATTTCCAATGCTTGTTTAACTCTGAAATAGCACATGGATATATAACCAGGCCGAGTTAGAAAAGTGTCAAATCATTTCCCACTTTGCAGACAGCATGGTCAGAAGTTGTAATTTTGATGCAGGGCATCCAATGCAGTGGCACTTCAAGGAAGTGAATTTGAGATTGCAGAAGTGCATTTGTCACAGCTGAAGTGTAATGCCATTGCTGATAACGTTCTTGATGTAATTTGTTACCTTAGGCAGCACATGGGGCGGGCAATGCTTGTGCTGCTCCCCACAACTGGCCAATTTTGTGTTGTGTTTTTTAGGCTTTGCATTGCAACTTTAATGTTCATTCAACTTACATATTTAAAAAAAAAAATGTTATCCTCATTGGCCTTCTCCCCACCCATTGCTGAACGAAACCACCCATGGGCTTTTTATCTCATATGCTGGCTGTAGGAAAAAGCCTTGTGCAGCGCTGTTTAGAGTTAGAACCCTTCTCGCAGCGTAACCGTCCTCTATACAAAACCAGAGATAAACAGTCTTCCTCCAGATCGCAGCCGCCTAGTCCTCCAATCTCCACCTGGGTAGGGAGATAACACCAACGAGATAGGCGAAGGCTTAATCATCGGATTTGTATTATTTAACTAACTAATCCTATCCAGAAACCTTCTCCCTCACCCAAAACATGACAAAAAAGGTAAACAAAATCTGCGCCTTCTATTTGTCTGATCCAAAATATCTAATTTGGCAGTATATCTCATGGCTCGTAGCCAGTCGAGCTCCGTCGGAGATACCGGCGATACCCACAGTTTACATATCTCTCTCCGAGCCAATAAAATAGCATAAAAGATAAGTTTAGCATAGTCATCAGTGCCCTTACGTTGCAGATCCTGTCTCCCGGTGATAACTAGTTCAGGGCTTAGCTCGATCTGCTGGTCTAGGACTTGTGACAGGCAGTTACTCACAGCCTCCCATAATTCTCTTATGTTCGGGCAGAACACAAACATATGCAGATCATCTTCATTGGGGCTCTTACACTTTGGACAGTCCACGACACCACCAGCCTTAAATTTCGAGAGCTTGCGGGGTGACCAGTACGCCCCGTGAATCGTAAAAAAAATGGTTCCGCCTTAAATTTGCAGGTTTGATTATTTTATATAACGTAGCCATTGTTACTTGCCATTGGTTTTCCGTCGCAATCTCCGGCAAGCAGTCACCCCACAGAGACTCGGGAAGTATGAAGGGGCCATCTTACATCTCGAGTATCAGCCAGTACCAGAGGGCCACTTCTTTTTTAAACGAACAGTCTGAAGAGCGTTTCCCTTCAAATTCATTCTGAGCTCCAACTACATTCTCCGTTTTACTTGCCCAACTCTGGATCTGCAAATATTTAAAGTTTGAAAAGCTCCGTCCCCACTTGTGCGCATTGTCCCCAAGAAATCAACTTGCCGTTTGGAATAATTCATTCCAACGCTGGAGTCCCGCCTCTCTTAATGGTAGAGCCAAAGCATCATTTGACCAGAGAGGTGACCCTGGAGCCTCCCAGATCGGGGCCATATAGCTGTGATAAGGGATTTTTAATAGTCTCCTGATTTTAAACCAGAGCTCCGCCAAATCCCGTAGAACCTTGAGCCTGACCTTCTTAAAAAATTTCGGCTCGGCAAACTTATACAAAAAATCATATTTGTTATAGTTACTACTCTTAAGCATTGCACAAAACAATTCTCCAATTGTTGAAATAATCGGGGTACCCAACAGCATTCTGCAATTTTTTAGCCTCATCGCTGCTAGAGACTTTCCCCTGCTGTGCTGGTCAGCAATTAAAACGGGTGTGGTCATGACAAGCTCAGCTCGTCATGAGCACATAAGAGGTATATGCCATGACGAGCTGAGCTCGTCATGAGCATGGAAGGGGTTAACAAAAAGGCCCACGAATAAATTTGAAAATCCGGGGCCGCCAATCCCCCCTTGCCAAGTTTTCTTCTTACATTTTTCCAAGAAAGACGAGGCCCTTTTGAAGCCCATAGGAAAGAGCTAATCTCACTCTGTAATTTAACAAACCAATCTTTCTTGAACGCCAGCGGGATTGTTTCAAACAAAAAAGTAATCTTTGGTAAAATCGTTATCTTTACCAGATTCGTGCGACCAATCAAAGATAACGGTAGGTGTGCCCATCCTCGAAGAGTGACAGTTATTTCCCTTATTATCTTTGAAAAATTCACCCTAGTGAGATCTCCAATGTTGTGCGTTATCCTCTCCCCCAAGTATCTCATCTCAGATTTACATACTACCCCTTCGGCCTTTAAGTTCCAGGTCATAATCTCAGTCTTCTCTTCATTTACCTTATAACCTGACACAGCCCCAAACTCTTGGTCAGTTCTAAGAGACCCTCCATTGACTGTTGTAATTTAGGGGTGTAAATGATTATATCGTCTGCATATAACCCCATTTTTTTTAGACCACCCCTCCAAAACAAAAGGGGGATCTTTTCTGTAGATCTTATCTTACAGGCTAGGGGTTCAATATACAAATCAAACAGCAAGGGTGACAAAGGGCACCCTTGTCTGGTCCTACGCATGATCGTAACAGGCTGGGTTAATATCCCATGGACCAAGACCCGAGAGGTAGGAGAGTGATACAAAGATAACAGAGAATTGGTAAAATTTTTCCCTAGTTTAAGATGTTCTAGTAAAGCCTTTAAAAAAAAACAATTTACACGATCAAACGCCTTGGCGGCATTAAGTGCAATCACCGCCAAGGAGAGTTTATAGACCGAAGCCATATCTATTGCACCAATAAGTGAAAAGGTTAGCTCTTTCAGAAATCTACCCTTTATAAAGCCTTTTTGGTCCTCATGGACTAACTTTGGAATAACCATACGCAACTTATCAGCCATAATTTTTGCGAACAATTTATAGTCGCAATTTAAGAGCGATATCAGCCTGTAAGAGTCCATATACTTAGGTGACTTCCCTGGCTTTGGTATTAATGTGATGGTCGCCTCATTCCATGAACAGGGCAGTGAGGCCTTACCCCAAAAAATTTGATTAAATAGTTGCACATAATAGGGGCAATGATACCTATTAAAGATTTGTAAACTTCAGCCGGAAGGCCGTCCAGTCCCGTAGCCTTGCCTCTCTTTCCTCCTTTAATAACCCTTTCCACGTCTAGTTGAGATATTTCATGATTTAAAACCTCCTTAAGGTCAGCTGAAAGCGGCTCCAAAAACTGTAACCAGCCCCTTAACGCCGAGTCATCTGGACTAAGGTCTTCCTTATATACTTTCGCAAAGTAGTCATGAAAAGCATCTGCTATTCCCTTACTGTAGTGATGGTTATACCTGACTCCACAACTTTTACTTCCTTGACCTGATTACGGACTTGATCTTTTTTCGCTTTCCATGCTAAAAGTTTACTACACCCCTCACCATAATTGAAATGTGCAAGTTGACTAGCATCCCATTTATCCTTAACTCTTTGAGTCAATACTACCATCAATTCTGATTTTAACTCCATCAACTTATGCAATGCCCGTTCATCAGTTTCACATCCACCATGGTTTACAATACTGGCCTCACATAAACACATTTTTTCCCCTAATTCTGAAACCTTACTGTAGTATAGTCTCCTTTTCCTAGCTCCGAAAGCCCCCAGTCTCCCTCTCAAAAAAGCCTTACAGGTATCCCACACAATCTCGATCCTAGCCGTACCCATATTTTGATCAAAAAAGACCCGTCTCCTCACTTAAATCCTTTAGGATTTCCTGATCATGAAGGACTGTATGGTCTAACCTCCAGGCTGAACCCGACCTACCTATCCTTAATTTCAGAGACAATGAAATAGCTGAGTGATCCGAAAGATGCACCCCTACGTGACCCACCTGAGTCACACAATCCTTAAGTCTAGAGTCAACCAAAAAAAAAAATCAATCCGGGATTTATGATTATATTTTTTATTGTAAAATGTATAACCTATCTGTTGGCCCGACTTCAACCTCCAGATGTCACACAAGCCTTGCTGAGTAATCATTGTCTTAACTCTACTTGACATTTTAGAGTTTACCAAAGCTCTGTTTTTTTCCGAGCGATCTAACTTGTGATCTAATACCGTGTTAAAGTCGCCTGCCATAATTATTTTCCCCGAAAAACGTAATAATTTGCTGGCCACCGCATCCAGGGGGCCGACATCATCCTGATTAGGACCATAGTAACCAATAATAATCAACATTTCCCATGCCAACCTCAATTTCACAATCAACCATCTACCTTTCACATCTGCTGCTTTACATTCCCCTGTAATGTTGACCCCCTGTCTAATCAAAACTGCAACCCCTTTCGTAACCGCCGTTTGAGGCGTATAAAAGGAATGAGCAATCCACCGTTGAGCTGAGAAAATTTCCTTACTTTCAGCGGCAGACAGATGAGTCTCTTGCAAGATTATAATTTGGGCCAAAGAATCCTCTAAATATTGAAAAATTACCTCTCTCCTAGATTTCACACGTAGCCCATTCACATTCCAAGAAAGGAATCTCAATTCTGTTGAGTTAACCCCACTCATAACACCCAGAGCCAACTTCTTCAAAAAGCCTGATGACAGAGAAGCTTCTGAGGAATTTTTTATTTTTCCTCCCATACCCTTACCCTCACCCAGACCCCGTGTCCCCTCCCCCCCTTCCCCCACCAATCCCCTCCCTACCCTGGAAAACCCAACCAGACTACCCATGGCCGCGGCCATTTGGGTGCCTGCAGTAATGATGCAGATATACACAAAACATAAAAGTGAGAAATATATACATGCCTGGCTGAGATCTACTCTTCAAAGTTAAATTAACAGATCCCTATCCACTGAATTACAGACTTCCCTCATGACATTGTTCCGAAAAAGCTATCCACCTCCTCAACAAATCGAAAGGAGTACATCTTGTTTTGCCACATAACTTTTAGGAAAGCCGGAAACTTAAATTGAACCGTAGCACCCAGTTTCCTAAGAGGCACCATCCCCTTACCTAACTCCCATTGCCTATTAGCAGTCGCCGGTGACAGATCTGATCTTACCTCAACTTTCACCCCATCAACCATTATACTTTTCTTTTTGAGAGCAGCCGCAAGAATTTTTTCTTTCAAATTATGCGTCAAAAAATGTATCAAAAATTTTCTGGGCTTAGACCGGTTCGGGTCCGACCTGAAGGGGTCACGATGGACCCTTTGAATATCCCCAAGAATCACATCTTCAGCCTCTTCTAACAGCAATTCAGACTTAAGTAGCTGTACCACATACTGCTTGATGTCAGAACCTTCCTTTCCCTCTGGTAACTTCAAAATCTTCAAATTGTTCCGCCTTTGCATATTTTTGAGCCTTTTTACCCTTTCCTCATGCTCCCTCTCTTTAAGTTTAGTAGCCTCAATCTCTTTGCGGTTATCCGTCACACTCTCGCGAATTACTTTAACCTCAGCCTCCAACAAGTCCGTGCGAGAGCTCAGCTCATCACATTTTGCCTCTAATAAGCTACAAGAAGCTCCGATACTTTCCTGATTCATTTTAGAGACTTCAAAACCCTTATGCATATTGAGATTTAGTTTTTTTAAGAGGGCAATAACTGGAAGATCTGGGTTGTCAGGTTCAGGATCCATCCCAAACTCCTCTGAAGCCTTATACTCAATAGCTGGCATGCTGGTAGTCGCAAAAGATTCCACAGGCTCTCCCACATATGGAACCACTGACTTAGAAGAAGGGGGTAACTGATCTAGCTGATCACACTAGCTGCTACGATGTCTGTTGCATTTAACTTGTCATGTGAATCCTGTCCCACCTCCTCCATTTCCATAGCAAGGGCCTGATAACGATTGGGGCTTAAATGGATAGACCAATCCTGGATATCAGATCCCCAGGAGACCCCCCACTGACCTTCTCTCCCTCTGCCCTACTGTCTAATTTCTGCCTAGGCTGTGTGGAATTAGCTTTTAATATCAAGGTCTTTGGAATTGTTTTAAAAAAGGAGTTAAGAGACGGGGTGGTCTTAAGCTTCCGCTCCAAAGCGCCTGGTTTCTCCAGTTTACTACAACTAATACCCTGCTTACAATGTTTTTTAACTGATTTTTTTTGAGCTGGTATCCAGTAAACTGTTAGTTTTTGTTTTAGGTGAGCCACTGTGTTTAGCTAATGACTTCTCACCACCCCCCCTCCCAGTACTCCTCAAAGTGTACCTGGAGACCCCTACAAATGCGGCTTGATTTTTGATTTCGACCTTGCCTTTTTGAGTTAAAACAACAGTACCTTTGCAATGTTGAGGGACCTGAAAAATGCCGGCAGAACTCACAGCCGGGGGCAGCCCTTCAGCCGATTCCCTGCCCAGGTATGCTCTCACAGCTCCCCTTCCGCGAACCCCGGCGCCTCGAAACGTAATTCTGGAAGCTGCTCGCCGACCTCTTCCCAGTTCAAACGCTGCTCCCCCCCAGCAGCCGAGCTCTGTTCCTGCCTCCGACTTTGCCTCTGTCTGACACCGGGAGCCTTCCGCCTCCTGAGACGCCATGCAGCGCCTAAGCCGAAGCCATGGAAATAGCCGTTCCCCAAACAAAACCTTCGTTCAGCTTACGGTAACTCGGGCATAAAACTATTAAATAACCAGACAGACTAGTTTAAACATCTTATCTCCTTATCTCGCACAGGCAAAAACTCATAATGCACCACTACCGCTCCTAGCACCCGAGACCCGCTGCTAGCCAGCCACCATGTTTTCCCCTTCAACTTACATATTTGGGTGATTTCTATTTCGTGTGACAAAGGCTATTTTCAATTCTATTTAGTGATTATTCTTACAACAGGCATAAGCATGTACACAACAAACACTTTGCAGATGCCATATGATGCACCTATATTATTTCAAAATAAAGAATTTTCCAACAAAACTCTTGAGTAAAATTGTAGTTACTGAGGTCTTTATAGCCGAAGATTTCAAGAGTTTTGGAGATTAAGCTAGAAAATGGCCTTTTGTTGCTGGTAAAGTGCAGCCATTTTTCAATGTTTACACACCAGGCACAAGAAGGACAGTTGCAGGCTCACCCTTGCTATATTACAGCTTGGAAACATATGTCAAAAAGTGACAGATTACTTTAGTTGGCAAATGGATGACAGTTCGCTCATGTGATGTGTGTTTGTGCAGCAGAGGAGTACTTACCTGAGAGCAGGTAAACAATTAGGTTGATAGCATATTTGTTTACTTTGAAAATGCAGTATGCGCTGAAACAATACTTAAAAGCAGTTGTAAACCCAGTAGGTCTGGCTTCAATGTATTGCATTGTAATTGCATTTGTATAGCGCTTATTATCCCTGAAGAGGCGATGAAGTGCTTTTTTGGCGAGTAGCACACTACTTCGGAACCATTAGTGGGGAATTAGTATATGAAAATATAAAATATATATATATATATATTATCCTCCACCAATTTCGGTTACAATATACGCCTGGCCAATTCGCAGGCGGTCCGAGTTAGGGCTACCGGAAGCCCAATCAATTATACACCGGTCCCCTCTCCTCCAACAACAACAGAAATGCTCGGACACCCATGTATGCTCGTGAAGTATTTTATTTACAGAAAACAATGTGTTTCGGCTTACGCCTTGCTCACGTTTCAAAGTGCATCAAAAAGTATCCTGAATGTATCCAATGCCCAACATCCACAAAGGACTAACCACCTCAAATGTGTACAACAGCTTCCCAAACTTTGGCATCCATTTTGAAATTACCCATTAGGCTATACTTATATACATATAAAATATATGTCATCTCTTTATATGTTAACCAGGGACATTATCACAAAAACATAATGTTATTCCATATCCTGACAAACAAAAGACAATTCCTTCATGGTTCCCAGAGCAATTATTTTTACAACATAATTATTGTTTTTGTCGTGTCCCTCGCGTATCTATATTCTCATAATGGGAATATATAATATTTTGAGCTTTTTAAACTTCTTCAATATCAAATTTCTATTTGTAAACACCTCTGATTTACTCCACAATTGTGCCCTAGTGGGAGTGTTCCAGAGCTAGATTGACATAGTAATCAAAGTGTACACCTACATTTCTGAATCATGTCTCACATCATCTCACGTCGTCCTGCCCCAGTGGGCAATTCAACATATATAATCATTGCAACTCAAATTAATATTACCCTAATGCAAGTGGAATACACCACAGGAAAACATGATTAGACTGTACAACCTTTTGTTACGCCAAAGTTGAACGATGTAGTGCCAATACCTAAAAATTAAAAAATATTTAAAATCACTATAGAGTCAGAAACCGCATCACATTAGTAACATATTTAATTTCATTCAATCAAGTGGACCGCCAGTTCCTCACTCGAATTTAACCCTTTAGGAGCCAGACTATCAAAATCAATAATATACTTAGACACTCATTTTTTTGTAGATCAATAGTGAAACAATTGTAGATAGATTTACTTATTTATGCAGTCAATTATATACATGTTAAAAACTGAATAATGTAACTATCTGTAATAGTTACATTTGTTAGGCAGAACTAATGAATATCTCTATAAATCTTTTTAAGCATAATTATTCTACACGTTTTTACAAAGCAATACACATGTATAGGTACATATCTATAGTACAAATAAATGCTTATATACAGAGAGATATGCTGTATATTTCTATCTGTTTGCTTATGGTGGTTATGTGGGAAACAGCCAATTCTTGAGTATTTTTCTGAAGATAAGGTGGTTATCTGTAGATCTTATGTTGGGGGTAAAGAGTTCCATAGTTTGGCTGCATTAACAGAGAATGAGTGCCACCCATAGTTTTTTTCTTGTATCTTGGGATTTTGAGGTGAGGTGCCACTCTAGAGCGAAGGTTCCTTTGTTGAATGTGTTTGGTGATTTTATTCCTGATGAAGAGCAGTCCTATTCAATGTATCGCTTTGTAGTGGATACAAAGCAGCTTAAATCTGTATCTTCTGGCAACCGGTAACCAATGCAGGGCTTTCAGAGCAGGGGAGATGTGGCCTTGAATCAGTTGTAGTCTTTTCATTGCTGTTTAAGGTGATCAGTGGTAGAGGCTATTGGCGTAATCGAGTATGGACAAAACAAGGGAGATGGTAGCCTGGACCTTGTGTGGAAATCCCAAATGTGGAAAGATTTATCGCAGAGTTTTTATAGTAACAAAGCTTGATCTTGCTAGTTTGTCCACTTGGGCCTGAATCAACAGCTTTGAGGCCATGGTCATTTCAAGAGGTCTTACTTCCTTCGATATTTTAGGAAGTGTTCCCAGATCATCAGGCCATATGGTGAGTGGGTTATAATGTTTCCAATCATCACGTGAGTATTTCCGTTTTGGAAGCATTCAATTTGAAATGGCTCCATGTCATCCATTGATACACGGCTCTGAGACAATTGAAAATGTGTGCGTTTCCAATGTCTTTGTGGCATTGCAGTTGGAGTATTTGTGGGTCATCTGCATAGTTATAGCATGTGAGGTGAAATTGATTGATTAGTGCCAGTAATAACTCAATATAGATGTTGAAAAGCATGGGCAAGATAATAGAGCCTTGAGGAACCCCTGCTTTTGTGAAGTACATCACAAAAGAACTGGGTCAAGCGTGCACCATCCTAAGTAACAACAGTTAGACTAAAGGATCTAATAATCACCATAAAGCATTATATTCTCTAGCAGTAAATATTACAAGACAGAAAAAATCAGTCGATGTCCTTCAGATTTGAGAATCTTCATTTCATTTTATTCTTCAATTCATCAAAATGAAAACAGTCGACACGTGTTTCGTAAGTACTAAATAAGTACCATAACTTTCTCAAGGCTGTAACATAAAATGACAACAAACAATATATATACAACTCAAGTATAAATACAAATATACATATTTAGAAGAAAAGAGAAAAAGAAATGATGGGTCATCAAAACTTGTGAAACAAAGGAAAATGATTGTGGTGAAAAGTCCAGAGAACTTAAAACCCAAGAGGAAAAAAGAAAAAGAAAAAGAAGAATAGAGTTGCTGTAAGTCAAACACCCTAGGGTGGAGAATAAAAATATAGTAATAAAAGTGCCACACTAAATTGATAGACAAGAGTCATCTATTAAGAAATGAAAACAGGCGAGCAAAATATCCTAGATCCTTATCTACCACAAGCACCTCGTGCAAAAACTAGTGCAACGTACAAACATGGTGCGTTGTGCAGTCCCCATATATATCTAAACAGTGTACCAGTAGTGTTTGTTGTAGATGAACTAACCTGACAACAGGTATTGTCTGATGTGAAGACAAGCTCAAAAAGGAGATGTAAGAAACGCCTTATTCCTAGGTAATTATAAGAATAAATGAAAGACGTGAGTAACACTACAGCAAAAAGATATTCAAAATTGTTGCATAGGCATAGCAGTAACTGCTAAGGTGGTCTAATTGTAGGGTCATCAGTGCATGAGTGCTACGATAGGCATTCATGATATAGTCCCATAAAGTGTGAGAATATGACCCACTATATTGTAAAACTCCTACCAGGTAAGGAGTCAATCTATGGAATAGTATGGAGGTGTAGGGTATACACCAAAAGTGCATGCCCCTAGTTAAAAATGATGGAAATATAAAATATATGGGCTCACCAAAATAACTATAGATGTATGGTCTTAAACTTACACAAAATTAGGTCCATGGTTGCACCGTAAGTAGTGGCGTCTTATAACTTATATCTGTAACCTAATCGTCCACACCGTCCTGACGATTTCTATGAAAGAGTATAGGAGATCCAAAAATAACAGTCAGTGCATAAACTCAATACTAATGCAAAACTCGAGGACACATCAGTTAATGGAGATAGATCTCCAATAAAAAACAAGCACTTGCAATGCAATAGGTCTCGCATTAGGAAAGTTAGAGCTATTGGTCTTGTAAATGACAATTTTTTTTACTTATGTGTTGGTTTTGAAAATAGCTAAATTAATAGCTTTGTCATTTACAATGCCAATAGTTATAATTTTTTCAAATGTGACACCTATAGCATTTGTAATGCAACATGTTTTCTATTTACGTGACTTAGATGTATTGCATTGAGAAGAGTGTAATTATGTGGTATGTAATTATGTGGCACTGAGTGGTAATATGGGGAGTGTATGTTGTATTCAGTAAAGTGTACTTTTGTGGCGTGTAATTATGTGGCACTGAGTGGTATTTGGAGTGTATGTTGCATTGAGTGCAGTGTAATTATGTAGCATATAATTATATGGCACTGAGTGGTATTGTTTGGAGTGTATGTTGCATTGAGTGCAGTGTAATTATGTAGCATATAAGTATGTGGCACTGAGGGGTATTATGGGAAGGTTCTGTTATATTCAGTAGAGTGTAATTGTGTGGTGTGTAATTATGTGCCACTGAGTGGTATTATTTGGAGTGTATGTTGCACTGAGTGCAATGTAATTATGGAGCATATAATTATGTGGCACTGTGTGGTATTATGTGGAGTGTATTTATGTGGCATTGAATAGAGTGCAATTATGTTGCATGTAATTATGTGGCACTGAGTGGTATTATGAGGGGTGTATGTTGTATTCTGGACAAATGAATAATGGTGAGTGTTCCACCCAAGTTCCAGCCATCTAAACATAGGAAAGAAATGTGGTTCAGTGAGCTGAATGCTAGTCACTTGCTAAGTGTGGTGTGAAAGTAAAAACGTGCAACAACTAAAGTGCTTTAATAATTTACGTTTTTAGCATATCAGAAAATATGGGCTCCCCCTGAAATGTATATATTTTTTAGGTATACATAGATATTTAAAACACAGCTAATGCAGACATGCTGGTTAGCGATGTAAATGTAGTGGGGGAAGCAGTATTATTTATGCCTCATGTAAAGAACGAACGATCAGCAAGATCCAGTGAAATCCCTTAGGTTTAGTAGTGATACAGCACACCCTCGGATTCAGAATCTGCTCAACACTGGGACAAAGCACAGGTTACTCCCTCCACACTGTGTTATCATAATTAAGAGTAAGAAGCGAACAGGCCCAAGAAACAAAACAAAAAATATCCGATGTGTTTCTGAAGAGGTATTGTTGGGTGTCATCAAAGAAAGGCTGTTTGAAAATTCTTCGTAGCAAGAGCTCTCTGCACGCAGGGCTCTTGCAGGACCCCGGCTTCGCCTCTGTGCAGGATGGGCTGTGCATTATGGCAGGCACAGAGGGAGGGAGGGAGGGAAGGTCTACTGCCCCTGCTATTACCAGTGAGTGAGCGGCGCGGAGGATACAGTACGAGGGAAGTGGGTGAGAATGGAGGAGGGGTGTAGAGATGACAGTCTAGTACAGGAGAGCGGGTTCAGTCACAGTCAACTTGGAGATGAGGGTGGTTGGCGGATAGGAGAAAAATGGCAATGCCTTTAAAAAAATGTAAAGGTATTGTTATTTACAATACCAAAAGCAACATCTATTGCATTGCTTAGCGCATTGTCAGGGACCATGACGCCGCTCTTATTAAAGTAAAAAAAGTGTGTTGAGGGAGCAAAGAGTCTTGGCATAGCCAGTACGTCTCGCTTTTGGGACCGTATACGTTTTTAGTTATGCAGCACAATATCTTTGGTGCAACAACATCAACTGTTGCATGGCTAAACACTTATAAGGTCCCAAAGACGAGACCTATTGGCTATGCCAATGCTTGTTTCACTTTCTTTTCACACCCACACAGGAGCTCTTCTGCGGTCCTCCCCACACGTCCTTCTCTGCCCCTACCCCCAACATTTGCCCCTCTCCCAAAATGCGTTTAATTAACTCCTAGCTCTTCTCCGATCACCATCTGAGCTCGTAAAAACGTTCTTTAAACACAAATGGTGCGGCTGACATCAAAGTGGCCCGAAAAGCTGCCAGTTAGAGGGTGAGCGCCCACCCGTCAGGGCTGCACTGAGAGCGCCTGGGGGAGTGGAGGGGCCCTGCTGCAGACACCCATCTGCGCCACTCAGAGGACACCTCAATGAGTTACTAATTAATGCTCATTGAGGTGCCTGGGATCGGATGGTCACCATAAAACATTATAAACATTTCCAAACTCCCCTTTGTGTTCCCCCTCCCACCCCTCATATCTACGCTCCATTTTATGGTGACTGTGGGGCTCGAGTTGGTTTATGAGAAAATCGCAAAGGTGACCCCAAAACGTCACTGCATGACCCTCGGACCATTATTTTCAGAAATATGGTGTGCATATTTTCTGTAAATCGGGTAATTACACTTTGAAACAATTGAAATGCACACACAGCCCGAGGCACTGTGAAATACAGCAATTTGACCAAAACTACACAATCTCCGTAAAAGACAGGATTTGAACCCCCTACTCTGCTTGATTCCTGGGTCACACGCCTCGGTTATTAAAGTGGGTGTGAATGGATTAGAACAATCCTGCAGGGCAAGGCTGACACTGTTCATCTAATGCCACTAAGAAAAGGCAGTCAGGGACAAAGGAAGTGGGTACGACAGAAACAAGTTAATTTTGAGCAGCAATAAGATCAATTACTTACTGCAAAAAAAACATTTTTTCCCATGAAAATGACAAAATTGTGCTGAAAAGACGCCGTGATAACTTTCCCCCAAGGAATCTATCATGTTGTGCAAATCACATAGTCGAAGTGCGCTTTTAAAATCTATAGTATCTGTATTGGGGGGAGGGGGTGGTTTACTATTTTATATAGAACAATCATCACTCTTTGTTGACAGGTGCGAGTCTAAAATTGAAAGATAAATGTCGCTAGGCAAAAAGAAAACCGAACAAGAAGTTACATTATTTCATTTACATGGAGTGGGAGAAATTAGTGAACACTTGTTTAGCTTTAATAACATTACAACAAATATCAACTTAAATATGAAAAGGGCTCAACGGTGTACAATGGCCAACATCCCATCCAAAGAGGTATGTATTTAGCTCGGAATCATAGTTTCAGATTTAAAGCCGCAAACGTTTTTTTTTGTTGTTGTTTTTTTTTTAGAAGTATCATTACAGCTCAATGGAATTTTTACTTACACTGGTTTGCACAGAGCTCAAATGCACAGTAAAGCACCATATCCGTTCACTGATCCGCACTGTATATCTATCAGAAATATGTAATAAAATAAGCAACGTCATGTCACGTCACTGCTGAAAAATCAGAAGTCTGAAGCCCTTGAAAACTGAAAAGGACACGCCTTCAAAAGCTGGCAACGTGAGAGTGACAGCATGCACACATATATGCGACAAAGTACTCTGCTTCACCGTCAAGGCCTTACACTTGGACGCCCTCGGATTTGCGTGAGGGTGTTTTCCCCTTCGGGACACTTTTATAGGTAGAAGAATGCACGTTCTGACTATCAGTGATAGATGGAAAAGGGAACGTGTGCGACAGCCTTCTTTGCAGATCACTGAAGAATGTTTCTGTATCAAGGCGTCCAACACAGGAATGCGTCTTGGCAGGTTACTCTTAAGAATCAAATGCACTGCCAATGCACCGGAGATAAAATGCGTAAAATAAATATCCTATTGAACAAAAATTCCATACAACTGCTCGTGTATTTACACCGGAATACTTGACTGTGGCTGAACTTGAAAACGAATGATCTGTTGCTATTGTGTTGGGATAGAAAAGTGTTTACCCGAAACTCGTTCGCTTCTAAAAGAGCACACACAGGCTGTAAGCAATAAATAACAAGCAACTCTGACAAACGTACACCAAGTAACAAACGGGCCAGTGAAGCGATGCGAGAGAGAAGGCAGGCGCTGGAGAGGGAGGGGGTGGGCTTCCTGCTGGGCTGGGCTGGGCTGCCTCTGATGATCTAATGCGAGTCACGGAAGGCAGGCGCTGGAGAGGGAGGGGGTGGGCAACTCGACCGACCATATGGCTGGGAGAAGCTTGTGTGAGGGAGGCTGGGCTGGCTGGGCTGCCTTTGATGATGGAATGCGAGCTCGTCCGCGAGAGGCTTGTGGTCACGTGATTCTCGTGAACTGTCGAAAATCCTCTTGCTTTGGGAGAGACTTTGGGTTAGCGGCATTAGGGCTCGCCCCTATTCCTATTCCTAACGGAATGGAATAGGGGCGAGCCCTAATAAGCGTCAAGTGGATAAACATAACAAATCGAAGCAAGACATCATATCAAAATATGAAGCAGAGTGGAAAGTATGGCGCAAGATGTCAATATCGGTAACGATCTGTTATTATTAAAACCCGAATTCATATTTCGTACAAAACCATAAGGAAAAATAAAGACAATACCTAGGAGAAAGAACAAATTATCATATAGAAACACCAGTACCATATATGGTGAATGGTATGTAAAACTCTGGCTACCTAAAACGTCTACCGACGAAGTAACCCACAAAGACAAATTCTTAACATGGGAAACCCGTATGTCGACCGTGAGCTGGTCCAACACTGGTAAAACTAGTAAATACCAATAAAATATTCAACAATAGAATTCCAAAGGAATATATAACGCGCGCCAAAGGAGACAACCAAGAACTCGATAAGGCCTACCTATTTGCATGTAAAGGAGTGTCCACTAATATATAAGTGGCGAAATAAGTAAATCGATCAAGTTGAGTCGTCGGAGCTCCACATAGGTTCTGAGTAAATGTGTCATCAATACCAGGAAGCTAGGAGAGAATATTCTATTAGTAATTACACGGTTATAAGCGAAAATCCTTGTTTTCTAAATACTACCCTAGCATCGTGGAGTGCTCCATATCTTACCTCTCGTCCAAGAAAAGGCGTCCGACAGAATGAGTGTAAAGGACAATCCAAACGAGAACGCCGTTTTAAGTAGAGATAGGACTCTAAGCAAAGTATGTCACGTGATGACGGAGTGTCACATGAGAGAGAGATAGAGATGACGGCAGACGACGTGCAGCGTCTCTGTGTCAAAAAAGAAAAGAAGGACTGGAATGTCTAATGCAGTAAATGGCGTTTAGAATTGCATGGTAGATGCCGTGCATGAATAAAGTTACCAGATGATCTTATAAATCGGCAACGCACCATAATACATGACCGCCAATGGATGGATTTACGAAGCAAGAGAATAAAAAAAAGAAACAGTGTTAATAGACCCCATCTGACAGCCCAGTTAAGAAATGTGACGTATATGTACATAGTATAAAGAAAAACATATAATCATATAATCACATAAACAAGTGGTCACTTTGGTGTAGCAAATATAACAATATATTATTAAATCGTTAAATTCATCTGAAGGTAAAAGTCAATAAAATGACAGTCCTATTTTTAAAATTATCACTGGACAATATATGATAGCACATATAAAAGAGTACTGACACTACAAATGAATGTGCATAGTCTTGTCTCTCATACATCCAAGGAGGCTTAATACAGGAGATGGAACTCATCAATTTTATATCTAAATTGCGCAAACCTTAATGTGTACAAACAAGAAGAGTATGATCAAAAAAACAGATAACAACAGCTGCAAGTTCAGTTAGGAGGCAGAGCACATAGATTAGCAGAGTATATGATTCTATATACCTGAATTGTATCTTTCATGAGAACAGTTACAGCTTCAAATGCTTTACGTAGTTGTATATAAATCATATAATGTTATATGATTAACGTAGAAACACATGCATTTCCCTATCGGAGTTTAATCCACGATCAACTGTTCTTAATCTGATCAACCATTTAGCTTCGAATTTTCTTAAGGCCAATGTTTTATCTCCTCCACGAGGGTCATTCTTCAAGTTAGCAATGCCATGAAATTTAATGTCAACTTTTTCATTTGTTCTGTGAACTGTATTGTAGTGCTCAGCCAGAGGGTAGCTAGAGTCATTATTCCTGGTAGCCCGCACATGCTCCTGGATGCGCTCCTTGAGCGGTCTGAAAGTGCTGCCTACGTATATTAAGTTGCATTGGCAGATGATACAGTAAATAACAAATTTGGTGTTACAATTTATAAACTCATGTATTTAGTGTGTCTTCGGTGTATTGTAACAGAAACTAGTAGTTTTATTGCAGGCAAATTGACACACATTGCACACAGAACATTTATAAAACCCTTTAGGTTTTGATGGTAGCCAGCATGCAACACTATTACTGCTGTTGTGATTAGTTGTTGAGGGACTAAGTATGTTAAGTAGTGTCCGACCTCTTCTATATGTGATTGTTGGTTTATTCTTAACAATAGAATTGAGATCATGATCAAGTGCCAATGTTTACGTAAAATGCAAAACAACTCATTACTGTGAGAGTTGTATTTAGTAACAAAGGCTACTCTAGGATTTTTTGTTCTGTCTTTCTTTTTCTTGTTACTTTTAAGAAGATCACATTGTTTGCTTTTACAAATTCGAGTACGAGCCTCTTTGAGTATTCCATCCTTATAGCCCCTAGTTTGAAAACGTAAAATGAGGCGAATCAATTCTTTCTCAAAATCAGATTCGATACTACAGTTTCTCCTTAGACGGGTCATTTCCCCAAAGGGGATTGCCCGTATCTGCATATGAGGATGGGCACTGGTCGCATGCAATATTGAATTACAGGCAGTAGTTTTTCGAAAAAGTTTAGTCTCAAGAATACCATCCTTAATAAATAGAGTAATATCCAGAAAGTCAATAATAGATTTACTATAGTTATGAGTAAAGGACAGGTTGTAATCATTGGTGTTGAGATATTTTACAAAGTCCAACAGGGAGGACTCATCACCAGACCATATGAGTAGGACGTCATCAATGAATCGTCCCCAATAGATTATGTTATTGGTCAAACCATGGGGACAGTCTCTCCACATATGGTGAAGCTCAAAATAACCCATATAGAGATTAGCAAATGAGGGCGAAAATTTCGCCCCCATCGCTACTCCAGAATGTGGTCTATACCAAGTGGAGTTGTATAGAAAATAGTTATTATCAAGTGTCAGTTTAGTAAGTTCCAGTAGCATCCTGGTATGATCATAGAGGGAGGCATCCCTATTAGAGAGAAAGAAAGTTAATGATTCCATACCTCTCTCAATCGGTATGCTCGTATATAACGAGTTGACATCCAGGGTTACCAGCATGAAGTCTTCAGACCAGAGAAATTGTTCCATTTTATTTAGAACATCCTTAGTGGCTTCAATAAAAGCTGGAAGCTGTCTAACTAGTGGATTTAGAAATGTGTCAATATATTCCGATATGTGTTCTGTAGCTCCACCAATCCCGGAGACAATGGGTCTCCCAGGAGGTTTGGTAATGTTCTTATGAACCTTTGGTAGAGTATAAATATAAGCTGCTCTCTGAGTTGGATTATAGAGGTATTTATATTCCAGATCTGATAGCAAACCTAAATTATGCCAAAATTGTAATGTTTTGTGAATTAAGAGATTGACGGAAGAGGTTGGATTGGATGTGATCTTAGTGTATGCTTTGTCATCAGATAGTTGTCATAGTTTGTGAAGTACAGTTTGGATGAGAAAGGGGGGTATCGATGACATTAGTTCTGTTGCGAAGGTAGGACCTGATCCATTCTAGAGCAGTCCCCTCTATGCCGGCTTTACAGAGTCTTGGTATCAGTGTGTCATGGCAACCGTGTCGAAGACAGCTTAGAGGTCACAGAGAAGTAGTGCAGCAATCCTGCTGCAGGCAATTGTGTTCTTCAGGTCATCCCATATCGCAAGGAGAGCAGATTCTGTGCCTCTTCCTGCACAGTATCCCGTTTGGAAGTCTGAAAGTATGGCATTCTCTTCAATGAATTCTGACATCTGAGCAAATGCGGCTTTCTATCAGTTTGCCCAGGAAAGGTCCATTTGAAATCGGTCTGCAGTTGTCAGGGTTCAGAGGGTCCAAGTTTGTTTTCTTCAGTAATGGGAATATGTATGACTTTTTGAGTTCTTCTGGAAATATTCTGGTAGTTAAGGAGTTGTAAACTTGTTGTGCAGTAGAACTGGAGAAGCAAAGTTGTGAAGTGTGGCATGTTGCTTATTTTGTTTGCGTCTGTTTGGGGGCTCAAGGTGTATGAGTTAGGGGTGACAGTGCAGCATGAGGGTCATGTGGTAAGGTTCTAAATTTTCCAATTGATGAGAAGAGGTTAAAAAAGTTGCTGTGGGGGGGGCGTGGCTAGCAGCCGATGATGGCGGCAGCAAACTAGAGAGGCTCCCGTAGCGTGGCGGCTTCCCGCATCAATCCGCATGCCTATCCGCTCAACAACAAACCCAGAAGGGGTGCCCCGGGTCCGGTGACCGAACGACGGCTGCAGGAGAAATTTGGGTGCGTTTACGCCCCGGGAACGGGAGGAAGGAGCTACTTCAGCCAGTCTCGGAGTGCGGCCTGGTGGCACGAGTGCAGCCGCGGTGGCTGAGTTGAGTTCTATCCGGGCGGAAGTGGGCCATCGCCGGCGCGGCCAAACGGAAGTGCCCGCAGCGGCCACAGACCGACGCCAGCGGGACTTCAGACTGGCGGGTCCCTCTCGATCACTCACATGCTGGCTCTATCTCTCCGGCGTCAAGGCAGCGCAGTGGATAACGGCGGCGATAATTATAACTGAAGTTCGAAAGTTACTGCGTAGTCGCCGCCATCTTGCATCTCGTCTACCGGTGCTGGTACAGACTCATTGCCGACTGGAGTGTCTGCCCGCCAAGACGCCTTGGCGCCGCTCAACAACGGCGACCTGACTACCTACCCACCGAGAGTGCTCCGACGTCGAGCCACAATGGCGGGGAAGGGACCCCGACAAACCGCCACTCAGGCTAAGCTCGATAAATTTGCCTATGACAAACAGACACTTTCCCAGTCGGAGCAGCGCAAATCTTTGGGCAAAGGCACGGAAGGTGACGGGGCTAAGAAGGCTACCCTGGAAGATGTCTTACTCACCCTGGCGCAGGTACAGGCAACGGTGGGCGCGACTGCTACCGAGGTGACCCTGATACGAGCGGACCTCCAGAAGATGAGTGAAAGAGTAAAGCAGGTGGAAGTGGTAGCTAAATCGCTGGTGGAGGATGTCTCAGACCTACAGGTAACAATGGAAAAGTTGCAGGCTGATAATAAACTGCTAAAAGACAAACTGGACGATCATGAAGGACGCTCCCGGCGGAACAACGTCCGCATTTTGGGGGTCCCGGAATCTGAAACCAAAGGGGCCATGGACTTGTACGTGGAGGATTTGATTAAAAATCAGCTGGCCCCCAAGGGGCTCTCCAACTTCTTCACAGTTGAACGGGCCCATAGGGTACCCGGAGGAACACATAAGCCAGGGGCCCTCCCACGTCCGATCCTGGCGAGACTTTTTAACTTCAGGGATCGTGATACGATCCTACAGGCGGCCAGAGTGGCACCACCCATCCAGATCCAAAACTCGCGCATATCCTTTTTTCCGGACTACACAGCGGAGGTCACGAGACGGAGGAGAACTTTCCTGGAGGTGAAGAAGACGCTACGCGAACAGGAACTGCCGTACTCCATGCTATACCCGGCCCGGCTACGTGTGGTGCCCGACAAGAAGGTCTGTTTTTTTTGACTCCCCCGAGGCGGCAAGAGACTGGCTGGAGGGATGGCGCACGGTGGATCGCACGTCTGGCCGACAACGCAGCAGGCACCAGAACGACAGCCGGCCCGGCTCACAGACTTCGGCTAGAAGGAGTGCAAGTGCATCGCCAACACAAGACCTGTCCGGGGCTGCCGGGGGCAAATAAGGTCAGCAGGCCGTGAAATGTTTGGACTTTGACTTCCTCCCACTTTGGTTACTCAACTACGTCGTTAGTGGACGCCGGCCTGGGCATCCCGAGGGCAGCAAGGGAGCCGCCTGCTTTGGGGGACACTCTCCCCCGACGTGCAAGTACTCTGTTTGTGGGATGGGTTAAGCGCTCTGCTAAGTTGGGGTGGCGGGCAGTTGTAGGTCCGTTAAGCAGGGAGGCAGGGTGGGAAGGGATGGGGGGGGTTGGTTCTTGTTCATTGGAAATTCACTAAGTCGATCAAGGATTGTACAGTGTGTTGCAACTAGAATTGTGTTATTGCAGGTACGACTGATTCTTTCTGGACGATTCATGTGTGGTAGTGTGATTGAAGATGGCGGCTGAACAACTCAATGCCGCGGGGCTGGATGGGGCGCGGACTAGTGGCTCCGCCCTTCGAATACTTTCCTGGAACGTACGGGGCCTAGGGGACAAGGTGAAACGTGGCCTAGTCCTAACCGAGCTGAAGCGACATAAACCCCAAATAGCACTCCTGCAGGAAACTCATTTGGTGGGAGGGGCTACCAAGGCCTTAGATAGGAGGGGGTATAGGATGGTTGTGCATTCCGAATTTTCATCAGGTTCGCGGGGCACGGGTGTCCTGATTAAAAAATCCTCACACTTTATTCCACTGAGTACGAAAGCCGATAATCAGGGATGCTTTGCGGCGGTGGTGGGGCAGTGGGACGGTCGTCCCTTGACAGTGGTTTCTGTATATGTTCCGCCGTCCCTCCATTCAGTAATGCTTCCAGCCCTGGGTGATTTCTTGTTATCTCTCCCCGACAGTGATGTAATCTTGGGTGGGGATTTTAATGCAGCGGCGGATCCTCAGCTCGACAGGTTTCCGGTGGCTGCTTTGCCGGGGGGACCCTCCCGGTTTCAGCGGTTCCTAGAGGCACTGGGACTGGTCGATATCTGGCGTCATGTTCACCCTCAGGTCAGACAATACACGTTCCACTCCACAGTCATAACAGTCTTTCCCGCATTGATTACTTTTTGGCGTTGGGGGAGGGGATACAGCGAGTAGACACTGTTGACATACACCCCGAGGCATTTCAGATCACTCTCCGGTAACTTTTACCATTTCCACCCAGACAAAGTCGCGTCGCCGCATATACCCTATTCAGGCCTCTTACCTTAAAGTCCCGAAAATCAGGAGGGCTCTTCAAAGGGCTATGGAACACTACTTTGCTGAGAATGAGTCGACTGTGGCGTCCGCCGAGGTTCTCTGGGAGGCCTACAAAACAGTGCTAAGGGGGCAGGCTATAAGTTCCATAACGACTCATAGGAAGGAACCAGCAGCTGAGCAGTCTACACTTGAGCTCCAACTGCGCACAGCCACAACTACACACGAGGCTGACCCTACAGAGGACACGGCACACAACCTTGCACTCCAACAGCGACTGTACACAGACCATGCACGCCTCACAGTACAGGGACATATCACTGAGACACAGAATCGGGTGTACGATGTAGGCGACAAGGCGGGAAGGATGTTAGCCTGGCTCAACAAGAGGGGGGGTAGCTCCAGAGGGATTCAGCAGGTGAAGGATGGGAATGGTGAGATGCTAACTGACCCCGAGCAGGTAGTGGAGGCACTGGCGGCCCACTTCGAAAGGGTGTATACTCCCGAAAGGGAGGTGACCACGATCATGGCCCAGAGTGCATTGAGCGACATAGATATCCCGATACTGCAACCGGAGGCGATGGCCGACCTAGATGCGGCATTAACCATCGACGAAATACGGATAGCCATAGGGGCGCTCAAACCTGGAAAGGCCCTCGGTCCGAACGGCATTCCGGTGGAATGGTACCAAGCACGATCTGAGGACCTTTGTCCTTATTTACTTAAAATGTATGAAGAATGCCGCGAGAAGGGGCTGCTCCCACTAGACCAGCGAACGGCCACGATCGTGGCTATACCAAAGCCCGGTAAGCCCCAGGAGGAATGCTCCTCATACCGCCCCATCTCCCTACTGAATGCAGAAAGTAAAATCTTGGCTAAACTCCTGGCCAACCGACTGCTGGCTCACCTGCCTGATCTTATCCACCCAGATCAATCGGGGTTCATGCCTCATAGAAACACTGCGCTAAATCTTCGTAGGGTTCATGGGGTGTTGGCGAGGGCAGACCAACTTAGTGATAGTGCAGTTATATTGGCCCTGGACGCGAAGATGGCTTTCGACCTGGTGGAGTGGGTCTACCTTTTCGAGGTGCTGTCCCACATGGGCTTTGGCCCGAACTTCATATCATGGATTAAGCTACTCTACGCGGCACCTGTGGCACACGTAGTTGCAAATGGCCACATTTCGCGCACGTTTCCACTTGGGAGGGGCACCCGGCAGGGCTGCCCTCTGTCTCCCCTGCTCTTTGCGCTTACCCTGGAACCGCTGGCTAATCGCATAAGACAATCTCCCTTGCTCAAGTGGATACAATGGAAGGAGGGGTGGGAAGACCGCCTGTCCCTCTATGCGGACGACATGCTGGTGTACTTAACGGATCCTGAGCATGGAGTACCAGCTCTTCTGAACTTGTGCGACGAGCATGGCAAGGTTTCCGGTTACACCATAAATTGGAGCAAATCGGAAATGTACGTATTGGCAGGTCAGATCCCGACGCTCGGACCAGACTGCCCATTGAGACTGGCTGGTTCCTCCTTTAAATATTTAGGCATCTATGTTACGAGGGATCCACTTGAATATAAGAGACTGAACTTAATACCACCGCTGGAGCGTCTCAAGCAAGACGCCAACTTCTGGGCGGGGTTGCCATTGACTATGCTGAGGAAAGCAGCATTGTACAAAATGAAATAGTTGCCCCGTTTTCTATACATCCTAGATAATACGCCATTTTCGGTGGCAGCGGGATATTTCAAGACGGTCGCAGCGCTGGTTTCGGGGCTATTGTGGGGCAATCGGCCGGCGCGCATAGCTCAAGCTAAACTCTGCAGAGGCTGGTATGATGGGGGCATTGCACTGCCGAATCTGCACTTGTACTACTGGGCAGCACAACTTCGACCCATTAACCAGTGGCTGCACGCCCCGCAGTCGGATCCGGCATTTCAAGCAGACAGGGGGCAACTGGGCATTAACAACATACTTGCCCCACTCTATGACCGGAGAAAGCTGAGACTTCTCACAGGGCCCACTAAACTCACTGTGGAAACCTGGCACGCGGCGACAGCTGCGTTAGGCTGGAAAGGGAAAATCACCAAACTCACCCCGCTCTGGGATGCACGCGCCTTGGGCAATCTGAGAAATAGTAAGGGATTTTCCCTCTGGGATTCCATCGGCATCTCCGCGGTGGGGGACATGTGGGACCGGGGTGCCGTTCTCTCATTCACCCGCCTGAGAGAAATATATGACCTTGGGCCACACGAATCATACCGATACGTGCAGGTTCGTCATGCACTGCTCTCGGCCATCCCCTCTGGATCGGCTCTCCCTGAGTCCTCCCCGCTGGAGGATCGCCTCCTGACTGACTTCATGGTGGAAAAAGCAACTTCACTGACGTATCGTAAGCTCCTGAACAACTCGCCAGATCCTCTGGCTCCCCTGAAGGAAAGGTGGGAACAGGAGGTGGGCGCCCTAGATGAGTATGAGTGGAATGAGGCTCTGGCGTCACCGAAAGAGGTGGGCATCTCGGCTAGGATGAGACTAGTCCAGCTCAAGGTTCTTCACAGGGTATACTACACCAGAACACTGCTACACCACAGAACACCACACCCTTTTTGTCTGCGTGGCTGTGGGGAAGAGGGCACCTTCTTCCATACGTTTTGGGACTGCCCAGGCATACAAAATTATTGGCAACAGTGTCTGCGTACCGTATCCCAGGTACTAGAGATTTCGGTTCTCCCAGAGCCAAGGCGGTGTCTCCTCAACGTGTGGGAACCGACAGATCTGTCCCGGCATGGTCGACTCTGGGTAACGTTAGGGATGATTGTAGCGAAGCGGGATATTGCACAGCGCTGGGGGGCGGCAGACCTTCCAACGAAGTCACAATGGTGCATGAATATGGACAGAACAATGATAACTGAAAGGGCGGTGTACTTGAGTCGTGCATGTCCAGGCAAGTGGAATAAGGTGTGGTCCCCATGGAATGTGTACCGAGGTGACATCTGCGATCCACTGCCAGAAGATGACCCGTTGGAATCGGATGATGAGGGAGGGATGGAGTGAAGGGGGGCAGTCGAGGTAGGGACACCTTTTGGGTAGAGGAGTGGGAGGGAGGCAGTTCTCCCACGCTCGACATTAAATCCTAGCTACTACATGGCACCTTATCCTGTCCTGAGGATCTTTCCTACAGCTATCCTGCAATGTTATTCTTCAGTGATCGCAATGTGATTTCCTGTTGTTCTTCTGGTTCTTTTCAAAAAACAAAAATGAAAACCTCATTTATTTTGAAATGTGATTTGGACTAATGACCTTCATTTAGCTTGGTGGCGAGCCTTTCCACTACAGTAGCTTCTTTACCACATGGACCTCACTCTCGCAAGGCTGTCATTGCTATATCTTCTAATGTAGCGGCCGGCCCCTCGGGGTTGTAGGCGACTTGCTGTGTAATTGTAAGAAGGTACAATAAAGGTTTTCAAAAAAAAAAAAAAAGTTGCTGTGATGCTGTATATGTGTTGGGTATGGTGGGTGAGAGAAAGCTTGGTATTGGAGTTTGTGCATTTGTGTCTTTTGAAAGGTGGGTGTATGTTTGTATTTTGTGATGGTAAGTATTATGAGGTGTTACGCTTGAGAGATTTTGTTGTACTGGCGTGCGTGATATGTTTTGTTTTTGAGGAGTAGTGAAAGGAGATGCTGATGTATTTGTTTTAGGCAATGGATTTGTTTGTATAGTATTGTTTGTGAGTGAAAGTTGTAAGGTAAGGTCAGTGGTGATGTGTTTGTGAGTAGAGTGTATGTTGTGTGTAAGATGGGATGAAGTAGAGTTGTGAGTGTTTGTCTTAGACTTTTTTACTGCAAGAGGTAATATGTGTGGTGCAGTTGAGTGTAAGTGTGGTGTGGTGTGGTGGTCTTATTGTGGTCGAAAGAAGAGGAAGGTGTTGATTGGGAAAATGATGGAAGGATGAGTACAGTATGGTGTGGATTTAGGTTGTATTAGTTAGGCATGGACTGGTTATTGGTATAGATAGAGTTGTGTATGGTTTGTAGGTGATGGTGCAAATGTGTGGTATCTGGGATAAAAGGTTGTGAAGGTGTGGTTTTGTAGTGGGTGCCCAGACAGAATTTTGTTTAAAAAAATGTGTGCTAACAGGGGTGAGCACAGGCGTACACAAGTGTGCATTTGATCATGCCTGTGGATTAATGTGAGACCTGCTTGGTTTGCCACTGTTGGCTATAATCGTACAAAATAACAAGATGGTAACCATTTGATTATATACATGTTAGCCATATCAGAATGGAAAAACAATGATACAGTATGTACAAAACCATTCCAAGGTGGCTGCCACGAATCCAAAAGTGGCCTCATATTGTAATTATATTCCACATTTGTAAAGCATGAACAATCACCCGTAAGGGTCTCTAGGCACTGGGGGCCGTCGGGAAGATTAAGCAAGCTATTGCCCAGAGTCACATGGTGCTGGGCTAATCTGCCACCAGCAACGGGGATCGAACCGTGATCCCCAGATTCCAGCATCAGTCGCCCTGGCGGAGGCGCCACACCTCTCCCCTTATATTGTAAAGATACCACATAAAGTGAAATCCTAGTTGCACTGTTCCAAGAGGGCCGCCATGTTGATCCTAAACAAGGTAGTCATCTGGGAATTAAAAAACAATGGTAGACCTTTGCAGGGCCACGCTGACATCACAAGCCTCCTATACTGAAAATTACTAATGATGTTAATTTTACTTTACAATCAGGATCTGATGCCCATGCTTGCAATATGATCTTAATAGGGTGATTACAGTGTCGTATAATACACAGATACACATCTTTCAGAGGAACTTGCATGATGGGAAATCAATTTTCCATATAGGCCACAAATTAGCCAAAAAGCTGCAAAAGTAAATATTAGAGAATTTCTTTTAACGTGTCAGTTCGAAAAGTTGCTGTGTGTGCATACTACTAGAGGCACCTTCAATTATAATCAGTTAAATGCGAGGCTTGCTTAGGATCAAAGTACCCCAGTGCAATGTAAGCTTTATTTGATCATTCAAAACTGAATTACATTAACTAGAAATACCAACCTAATAGCAAAAGACAGTCAATGTAAATATCACAGTCGTCAGTGTCACAAGTGGATAGTGAACAAAATATGTTGAGGAGTGGAAAATCCCTAAAGTATCAACTGAGAATCGACAGATGCTGTATAAATAGGAACGAGAGGTACAACTAAGACACTCTTCAGGTATAAATTCTGTCAGTGCTTGAAATCCATTGGGTCAAAAATCAGGCAAAGTATTCCTCTTGACCAACACAGTATACAGAGGTTGCTTGCCACCCTACAATATGAAAGAATTAAAATAAGAAGCAATTAAAGAAGAGGTGATAATTAAGCAAATAATGCAGATTAAAACAAAAATATATATATCTACAAGTCCCATGGCCAACAGGATTCTTCAAGCACTGGAAACATCTATTGGTCTGACCTAGATCAGATTTTTAAATGTATTTTTGCTAACATATGGAATAGACAAAAAGAGTGTCAGAAGAATACAAAAAGTTAAAATCTAAAGGCTAAAGGGAGCGTTACTTTGTTTGGATAAAAATAAACAACCAATGAACCACGGTATAAATGAATAAAAAGAAACAAAATTAAAGAAGAAATGATTGTTGAGATTGGTCTGCTAGACCAGACACTGAAGTGCACTTCTTTTCTGGTGAATGTGCACATGTGCAGGAGCCTACGGCTGAAGTGGACCCATCCACTGCCCCATGCTATAGGCTGCAGGGGGCAAAAGCTACTTGTAAAAGACACTTTAACAAACAGGTGGATGAAGGGGGCTTACCAAAAGCTCCTCTACGTATCTACATATGTATTCATTTCATTTATGAGTTTCTTTGGAAAATACGAGACTGAAGAAAAATCTAAAGCTGTCTCCAGCCCAGACCTAAAAAGTTAACCCGGTTCTATTTAAAAAGAGTATACAACAAAATATCCCACTGCAAATGACAACTTTATGCAGACGCAGTAAGCAACATGTTTTACAAAGGACAAGCACTGTGTAAAATACATGCAGTATCTAGAAAGAAGACCAATTCAAAGGGGCAGGTAAGTAATTGTGCCACCTAAGCCCTTAAAACCATGCTTTAAAGCCCAAGGCATAGAATTGTAACATGACTTGGTAAATCAACAGTGGGTATAAACTCGAACAAAGACATAAGCTGATACCATGAAGACATCATAATAAGAGAGAGGACATTTATAATTGTACCCAGCTGTGAGTTATTCAGAATAGGGCTATAAACAATAGTTACATGGACAGAGCTCGAGAGAATTATGTGTGAAACAAGCATTGGCAAAATAAATAGGTTTGGTGTTGGCAGGGTTGGATTGGGATTAAAAATCGGCCCGGGCACGCATAAAAAAAAAAATCGGCCCACATTTGCATATTGCCTTCCCTCAAATCACTGCTTCAGCGTAATTTTACATAAAAAAGGGGGGGAGGGGAAGGGGGCATAAAAAAAAATATGCACGCATCAGTTTACACTAGTAAACACACTTGAAAACAAGTGAGGACACTTCTGCTCAGGCCCCCTGCCCCGCTCAGTGTGCCTACAATAATGGGAGGCCCAGCTGCTATACGGGAGGTATGAGTGCCCATCTCCCTCCAGAAAAACCACTCAGACACCCACTGGGCCGCTGGAGGTATAGTCGAACAACAGACACCACCCAAATCGGCCCCCAGGCTGCTCAAAAGCAGCCCTCAGCTGGAACTCGTCGTCCGTCCCCCCCTCCCCCCCCCGTGCCCTTCCCCCCGTGCCCTTTGGGCATTGCCCGAATGCCCCCGTTACCAATCCGACGCTGGGTGTTGGCCAGCATCCTTATCTTTGTTAATGCTTGTTTTGCTGTGCCATGGTTTTTGCAAAACTTTATTATTTGGGATGCTGCTGAGCCCTCATCAATCTAAAACAAATGACTAAAAGCAAAAATATGTTTTTGTTTAAAAAAAAAAGTACACATTGCCATAGTAATCCCTGGCTCGTAAGAGAATTACTGTGCGTGTGGATGTGCTCCTTGAAAGGTCAGACTACTCAGAGAAATTTGCCAATGGCTAAAGTGGGCTGACCCACTGCCCCATGCTGTGTAGTGAAAGGCAGAAACATGTGAACAGGCCAATGGATGAGGGTGGCCGGCTGAAAGTCCCTGTAAGTAAGTATACTATACATACAAAATTAGTTAAATTAAAGGGGAGGAGGGGACCAGTTTGAAATATTTAAAGCGAGGCGCATTAAGTGCATGTTTGGAAAGGTGCAGTAACTGCATTATGTAGTTTTATATAGTACGTAACAGAATATAATCATGACAGAGATGATGGGAATTCAGTTTGGAATGTGATAGATCATTAGGATCCGAGATAATATTCTTCAGAACAAACATCACAAAGCTTTTATTAGGTCTTTGGAATAGACCCGTTTACAACTGAGGAATTAATGCAGTGCTGAATCCTGCGCCCAATGGTCACTAGGCAAGAGTCTTCGCCAACCTTTAACAGCGATTAGACACTAGCAAACTTGGAAATTCTGATTCAGGAGAAAGTATCTATAGCAGAGGAAGAAAGTTCTGCGTTCTTTAAAAAAATCTGTTTCATCAGGAGTAAGAGCGCTGTATGAGGAGGAAGGATTAGGTGGCCCCTGTTAACAAAGGAGAGCAACACATCAGGCATCTTACAACGTCAAGATGCAGATTGGCTTACTAGCTGCAACAGTCCACTGTGCCAACAAACCAACACCTGAATGAATGACTGAATGAAAGGCCATTTGTTGAGCGCACAGCTACTTCCAGGGAAGCGTCCCGGCACTGAGCTAACCAGACAGACTGATTTTACTTGAAATTTGTTTTTCCTGAAAAGGAATGTTTTCAGCTTGGTCTTTAACGTTGCTTCTAAATTGGTCTCACATAGGCTTTCTGGTAAATCATCTCATAACTTCGCTGCCCTGAGCGAAAACATTCTTTCTGTGGCTCTAGCTTTCTGAATCAGGGGGATCCGCACCAGGTCCGGCTTAGGGCAGTGCGACTGGTGCAGCGGCACTGCGCTTTGGAGGGGGGTGCTGAAATCAAGGTTGGGAGCTGTGCTGAGCAATATATTATGTTAGAAGAGTTGAGGGGGACCTTTGCCCTGTGGTAGTAAGAGAATCCGAGGAGGCGATCATCAGGCGTAGGGGGCGCAAAAAGTGATTGTCGCACCGGGCACCACCAGCGCTAAAACCGGCCCTGATCCACACCAATCTTTTGCTGGCCGAGTGGAAGAACCTCTGGGGTACTTATGCTCTCACTCTTTACAGTAGATAACAGGGATCATTTAAGTGTTGGGCTCCATACAGTTAATGCTTTAAACGGGATTCTTTGCAGAATCAAAAGCCAGTGCAATTTCGTCAGCCCTTCCCTCATAGAATGCTTTGTTGGAATGTTCAAAATGAGATGGGCGGCTGCCTCCTGAACCTAATGCAACTTATTTAACAGACCCTCCCTTGCTCCGAGATAAAACTCGTTGGCATAGTTTATCCTGGCTGTAATTAGTGCTTGGACAATAACCTTTTGTGTGTAAACTGCAATAAATTATTTTGGAGAGATAGGACACTATGCCTAGATCCTATTGTGGGTTTCGTTTCCAAATCACAAAACTCTATTCCAATAAGACAAGCATTTGCAATTCAATAGGTCTTGCATTAACAAGAGTTTAAGCTATTGGCAATTCAAAAGCTTAAACTCTTGCAAATGCGAGACCTATTGCATTGCAAATATTCGTTTTTTTTACAAGCGCCCATGCGGTGCTTTCACATCTGTGAAGGCCGTGCCCCTTTATTTTATGACAAGCCGCGTCTAAAGAAAGGGGCGTGTCCAATATTAAAGTGAAACCACGGCATGGGGGCTTGACAAAACAAGCATTGGCATAGCCAATAGGTCGCGACTTTGAGACCTTATAAGTACTGCATAACTAAATACTTAAAAGGTTCCAAAGGAGAGAACTGTTGGCTTTGCCAATGCTTGGTCTGATGTGGGTGAGGGGTGTTATACAACCTCTGTTGTAAATGCTGTGTGAACAAGAGTATCATCTCTGGTGTAGGCTACGGTGACCAATATTTTAAAGCCAAAAACCGGGACTTTTCCTAAAAATAGAAGGACTGCAATTTTCACTCAACCCAGCGTACAGAATGACAGCGCTCTTCAGCAGAGAATGACTGAAGAGGCAGTAAGAACATACATAAAATTCATTTTTAAAGCCAGTAGCATGCCTGTTAATCAAAGTGCTTTTTAGGTCTCGGACTCGAAGGCTGCGCTTGCGCAGTCTCGCTCCGAGACTTTATGTCTACAGTATGGGGGCTTAAACCCGCCCCTCTTCTCCATTGGCTGGCCTCGTAAATGCTGGCGAGCCATTGGAGGAGAGGGGTGTCAATCCGTTGAAGACCGGATTCGGGGGGTGTTTTTGGTGTTCTTTCTCTCCCTGACGTTATCGGTACAAAGCACGCCCCTCATCACGCTGCCTGCACGCCCAAGTCAGCTCTCTGATTGGTGTTCCTTATTAACCAATCAGAGGGCCGACTGGCGCGTGCAGGCAGCGTGAGCAGACACATCGCCTTCTCTCCCCCCACCCCTCTTTTCACCTCATAGCAATGTGGAACCCATGACAGCTATGCATATATGCGGTATACGGAAACATTACGCCAGTAAGTACATTGAAAAGCCCCAAGTCTCCTAGAAAGTCGCGTAATTTATTAATTCCCAACCTGTCACTCACTGCCCCCGGGAGTGTTCAACAGCGCCTAGGGCAGTCCATGCAGCCTGGGACACCCCTCCTTTAAACATTAAGCCCCAGAAACGAGTGTTGAAGAGCGGAAGAACCCCGTTGACATGAAAACTGACTGCTTTCAGGAAGCGGGGGGGGGCAGTGCAGTTTATTAGGTGGTTACTTTTGAGGTGATTAGACTCTGAGGTCCCTGTGCGTATTTTGGCTTTTACCGTGTTGCGTTACGACGCTGATCTCTGGTGAGCGTCAACCTTCGCGTGCCTCCTCGGCTGCTGCGCGCGTAGCGGCGGCCATGTTTTCCGTGCAGCGGGTGGCAATGTTTATTAATGTTACTCATTTCCTCCAGAATTACAGCTGTTTAGACGTTAATTGAGTTAATTGTCAGCATTCAGCAGCCGGAGCGGGAGTTTCGCACCTGCTAAGGCGGGAGGTGGAAGGAAAAGGCTGTGGAGCTCCTGGGGTGCCGGCTATCACTCTGATAACAAGTAGAAATTAGGAGATGAGCCATGTGTCTGAAGACACAGCGGGATCCAGTGTGACTTCAGGCACGGCGACTGACTGCGGCGTCCTTGATATGGGCCACGTGGCACGAGGCAGCACACAGAAAGAAAGGCCTGAGCATAGAGTCTCCTTATTGCGCAACACTACGACCTTGTTGTGCACACATGCACACATCCACCTCCCTCTGCACAGTGTGGTGCCAACTGAGAGGTATCAGTGTCTAACCTTGGCTTGGTCTATGGTATCTATTCTCTAACACTGCCCTTGCTTCCCTGATGTCATGTGTAATTAAGGCAACTGCAGGAACATAACAAACTGGAGGCTGATGAGTAGGAAAGGAGAATACAGAGGGGTTTTCCTTGTGATGGCACTGAAGGTAAAATGTACAGGGACGTCACTTGCAGTATCTCTGGCATTTAGGTGAACCTACTTTGGCTAATCAACATCCCTGCTGCACAGGGGTTTTCCTTGTGATGGCACTGAAGGTAAAAGGTACAGTGACGTCACTTGCAGTATCTCTGGCATTTGTTGTATCTACTTTGGCTAATCAACATCCCTGCTGCACATAATCACAAATTCACCTTTTGGAGTGCACAGCCACAGAGTCACTTTCTAATGCACATTTCTTTAAGGATCTGCAAGAGTGGGCAGTGGTGATTGGAAGAGCATTTAGCACAATCTAACCCTTCCTTCCAAAGTGTTCAGGTCTTAATCGGCCCCTCTCACAAAACACAGTGTGTGGCAGGGCAGGGATCCTCTCTCTGCTCCCCCGTTTAAGGTGTACATATACCACATAGTCCATTTCATCATGCTACATCCCTTACAGTTCCAAATGTAGGCAGGTGGCACGACATTATTACGATTATACCCCTGAGTGGGGAGAACAGAATTTGAGAAGGCCTATATTACTTCCAGGACTGGATGAGGAAAGGCTGCTTGTTTGTGTCTCAACGGAGCTAAAACGAAGGCGCTGATTAGGGGCCGATGTAAAAGCACATTGTTTTTTTACCGGGAAACCGAGGTGGGAAGATGGAGATGGAAAGCCCACAATCCAGCCATCAGGTGTGACATGGAGCCACTTGCCTATATTCCTCAGGCAAAAGTGATTGTCCAGAGTGTGACTCATCAACTGGAGAGGTTAAGGTATGTACACTCGAAAACTAATTTAAACCATCAGTTTAAACATGCAAGTCTGCTTGTCCTCTGGACACTGGATTATTGAACATTGAATATATAAGCCTTCACATTATGTAAGTCCAACAGCTGTATGGGTTGCAAAACAAAGAAAATGATTTAATTTGTATTTCGTTAATGGCAAACTGTCTCCCCCACCTTTTTAAATCATCTTTTTCCCCTTTTTTTCTTTATTCATCTTTAAATGTAAGATTAAGTTTGGTTTGTACAGTTTTAGGTAATAAGCTTTATTGGACATTTTTCAGTGTTTTCTTTTCGTGAACTGTCACTGGAAGGAAACGCTATTCTTTTTATGAAATAATGTGATGTTCGGTTCTGAAAAGCAGCAGATGTATATTTACGTTATAGATGCGTGGGAATAAATCAGTATGGTATGATGTTCAATTCTTTGTAAATGATGCAAGGCCACTATTTATCTTTTGCTCCCCACAGAGAAAACCGATGCTCTAACTAGCAACACTGAGTGCCATTTAAATCCCTTCATCAAATTCGACTGTAAATACTGCTGAAGATCTCATTCTTTAACCTCTTCGATGCTTATGACGGAACGGTTCCGTCACCAGCGTCGGTTGGGCTGTGCTGATGACGGAACCGTTCCGTCATGACCACACCCGTTTTTCGAATCTTCAGCACAGCGTGAGAATTCGCGCCGCGCTGAAGAGGTTAATAGTACCAGGGACAGGTTCTGCCTTGTGGAATTGTTTTTTCTAGAATACTGTCCATATGGCAATAATACTACTGATGTGCAAGAGGGGGTATCAGCCCCTTTCTTACCAGATACACCGGTAAATCTCAATATAGGATAGTGATTGCACACTCTTCACTACAACCCTTGTCAGTGGACACCAGAAAAGTCCATTTAAGGGTGAAGCTAGACAAAGATGGCTTCCTCCTTATTGCTGGCTTAGATAAACAGTGTTCAGAGCAATACAATGAGATGAGCAAATGTCCTGCTCTTCCCATTTAATTTGAGGGTTATGATGACTCTTCACTTGGAAGGCTCCATATGAGCCCGGAACTCTCCCTCTGCTTCGGGGTGTCCTCAGGGGTTTGCCGCGTCACAACAACCTCAGCGCGACGTCACAATGCAGGGAACACAGAGGCTGACTGGCCTGATGATTGGTCTGTCCACTCCACATTAATGAAGGTATTTCAAAACCGATAGCTAACTGCTTGCTCTCCTGCCCCCTCGCTGTGCTTGCTTACCTGCCCCCTCGCTGTGCTTCTTTCCTGCCCCCTCGCTGTGCTTGCTCTCCTGCCCCCTCGCTGTGCTTCCTCCCCTGCCCCCTCGATGTGCTTCCTCCCCTGCCCCCTCGCTGTGCTTGCTTTCCTGCCCCCTCGCTGTGCTTGCTCCCCTGCCCCCTCGCTGTGCTTGCTCCCCTGCACCCTCGCTGTGGGGCTCTGTGTGTGTGTGGGGCTCTGCGTGTGTGGGGGCTCTGTGTGTGTGTGGCTCTGTCTGTGTGTGTGTGTGTGTGTGTGTGTGTGTGTGTGTGTGTGTGTGGCTCTGTGTGTGTTGGGCTCTGTCTGTCTGTGTGTGTGTGGCTCTGTCTGTCTGGGTGTGTGTGGCTCTGTGTGTGTGGCTCTGTGTTTGTGTGTGGCTCTGTGTGTGTGCGGCTCTGTGTGTGTGCGGCTAAGTGTGTGTGGCTAAGTGGCTCTGTGTGTGTGTGTGGCTAAGTGTGTGTGTGGCTCTGTGTGTGGGTGGCTCTGTGTGTGGGTGGCTCTGTGTGTGGGTGGCTCTGTGTGTGGGTGGCTCTGTGTGTGGGTGGCTCTGTGTGTGGGTGGGTGGCTCTGTGTGTTTGTAGGTGGCTCTGTGTGGGTGGCTCTGTGTGTTTGTAGGTGGCTCTGTGTATGTGGGTGGGTGGCTCTGTGTGGGTGCAAATGCAATAGGTCTCGCATTTGCGAGCGATTAAGCTATTGGCATTGTAAATGACAATGCCATTTATTAATGTTTTAAAAACAAAAACATAAATAAAAATAATGTCATGAGCAATGCCAATAGCTCTAACTTTAACAATGCCGAGACCATTGCTGTTATAACAGTTGCTGAATATCCCTGCTTTGCAAAACATAAAAAACCACCTCCCACCGTTTTCATCCGACCCTCTCTAAATACAGGGACATGAGCTTAATTTCCTGAAATTTGCCTGGACAGCTGGCGAAACACACCTGGACTGTCGGGCAAATCCGGGACGCCTGGTCACCCTAGTGTAGGCGCTAGGAGGGCAGTTGAAGAGGGTCTGATGAAGGTGCTATGTGGACAGGTGTACCACCTGAACTGCCCATGAACCTCCACTGCATGTGCAGTGCGGGCGGGTACACCACCTCGGCTGTTTGTTCCTGTGGGATAAAGGCAGGCTATATTATGTGCAAGCGTTCTGTGGCGTGCTGCTGCCACTCGGTGTGGCCCCGCGAATATTCAGTTTGTATTAGGCTTATGTATACAGCATTTTCGTTGGTCGACACCGTTTTTTTCTACAGCCCCTCAATCCTTGCCACGGTCTGTATTCATAGTTTCACAGCTAAGGAAACGGTAAGCATCGAGGCGAAGACTAAAACACCTTTTTCATTCCATAAAGTTTATAGCTGTTTTGAAACAGGAGTCTAGCCAAAGGCTGACGGGTGACACAACCGTACAAGAACTTTAGAAAGTGGACAGATTTACGAGAAGGCTTTCTGGAAGCTACTCATATGTGAAACAAACACGAGCACCTGGTGGTCTTGCCCTGTAAACTTGTTTGACAAACCTCCATAGAGGATTCTACATAAAGCGCTCGGACGCCACGCATGGGCACGAAGCACTATAAAATGCATGAAAGAGCAATGAGAATAGCTTGGTACTGCAACTACACTTGGCAGACAGAGGGACAATGACAACTCATAACGGCATAGACAGCTACTGTGCGGTTGTTTTGTTTATTGTGTTTATTTTATAGGGAGGCACTACCTGAGGAGGGGAGGAACAAGCGGGTAGAGTCATAAATGCACAAAATATCAAAGACCCCCCCGCAAAGCACGCAAAGACCCCTGCCGGCATGCAAGGTCCAGGAGCAGTCAGCGAGACAAGAAACTCTCAATCTGCAGCAACTTCCTCTCTATAACAAGCATTTGCAATGCAACAGGTCTCGCATTTACGCGAGTTTGAGCTATTGACATTGTAAATGATAATGCCTTTTATTTATGATTTTGAAATATAAATAAAAAGCATTGCCATTAACAATGCCAATAGGTTAAACTCGTGTGAATGCAAGACCTATTGTATTGCATTTATTCATTATTTACCCATGCTCTGAATCCACTAATTCATTCATCCATCAATGCATTCACACATCCATCCACCCGTTCTCACATTACCCCACTCACCAATCAGACATACAAATTTGCCTGCTTTGGTTTAAATAAGCTGGACAACATGCAGTGGTCATGAGGTGTTGACACTAAATATGTAATTGTAATGGTCTGATAACTTGCGTAACCGGCCCCATGGCAATTATCAGGTCACTTGTAATAAGGGTGCAATGGACGCTGGTGTGGCTTTTTTTTAATCAAAATAAATTGGTCAACAGGGGGACTACCTCTCCTGTGCTGCCCCTACAAAAAATGTGAGACCTATTGCTGAAAGTGGGGTTAACCATTAAGGACTAAACTAGGCCAATGGAGATGCCAGTGGCTGCATCATAATTTTTTTTTTTTAAGTGCTTAGGCAAGGAAGCCAAGTTTACTGCGCATACTCTTGCATAAAAAACTATAGCGTCATGCAACAAGCAGTCAATACAAACTTGATGACGTTTCTAAATAAATAATCAGAAAAATTGCCAATAGTTAATATGGCAATGCCTAAATAGTAAAAAAGCAGGGAAGTGAGATAAAGTTTAATAGATTTTGTTAAACATCTAAAATGAAACAAACTTTGGGACCAGTTAGTACCAGCAGACGGACAAAGCAATGTTCTGCATCTAGAACAAGTAACAGACAGCGGCTCACGGCAAGCAATGCAGACCATTGCTGGCAGGATGTAGGGGAAAGAAACTGTATATTACTGGGTGACACACAACAATCAACGAAAGGACAGCAAAAAGCGTCCACTATTTACAGTTTACATTTGAAAGTGGGATGAGACGTCTGCGAGGAGTTCTAACAGCAGGTTCAGTGGCAATGGAGATGGAGGCTTGGTCTTGCTGGGCTCTCTCCCACCCCACCCATCCCTTAAAACGTGCAGTGTGAACGGTAGGAGAGGAAGTGGCTCGGCAGCGCCACTGCTGCTTTTTAAAGGTGGCCCAATAAAGATTGCATGAAAGCGGGTGCCATGAAACAGCGAGCAGTGCCCGTGCCCATAAAAGTTATTGCAAGGCTGCGAGTAAAGCAGCATGCCAGTAAATAAGTAATTAGCGCCAGCGCCATGTTATCAATAAGTAATTGTCACTGGGTGCCCATCCATGCACACAAATATAATTGCGCAGCTGCAAGTGAAGCGGACGCCATGTTAGCAAAAAAAAAACAGGATCACTATCTGTAATCCGCAGATTACACACAATGTTCAGTAGCAAAAACACAAAACATTGCTACTGATCCACACCACCATACTAGCTACTCCATATTTCAAATGCTTCACCTTGAATGAATGACAGTTACACTTTTATTTCAAGACATTTGAGTTCAGAGTTAAATACACAACAAAATGCCCATAAACAGCGCCAGATACGGACATTTAACAGGTGCGGCCCTCCAAATCCTTCTAACGAGTTACCTGCGGAACTGAAATGGGCGCGGTCCTGAACTGAGGCGCAGCACCCCCGATCCTGCAACGTGTGCTCACACCATTCAAAAGTGTTATATGCGGCCATCGGGCGCGATCCTCACGGCGGCGCAGGCCCCCCAATCCATTACCACGTGCTCACACCATTCAAAAGTGCTATATGCGGCCATCAGGCGCGACCCCCATTGCGGCGCGGACCCCCAATCCATTACCATGTGCTCACACCATTTAAAATTGCTATATGCAGCCATCGGGCGCACCCCCCACTGCGGCGCAGGCCCCCCAATCCTTTACCACGTGATCACACCATTCAAAAGTGCTAAATGGGGCCATCGGGCGCGATCCCCACTGCAGCGCAGACCCCCAATCCATTACCACGTGCTCACACCATTTAAAAGTGCTATATGCGGCCATCGGGCACGACCCCCACTGCGGCGCAGCCCACAAATCCATCACCGCGTGCTCACACCAATCAACAACAAGCACTGGTGGAAAGTTGAGACCGGATGGTATTGCTAATACGTGTTATTACTGGCCGCTATCAGTCACTGCATTACACCGTTGGCCACTGGATCTGAACGTTCCATACACAACATGCCCCCATCCGCCATTCCTCGTTATTTTCACATGCCTGTGTGCATTGTTGCTATTTATACAGATGATCTCCAATCTATGGGATGTGAAAACAATACCAATGTGATGTGAAATGGCGAACTTCCCATTAAATATCAAGTGCACCACTCAATGCTACACATTTTATGAACAATTAGGAGGTACAGTGGGCACTGCCGAGCAAATAATCAGTATAGCCGTTCAAACCAGTAACCGCTGCACCTGTTACCCTTCTGCCTACTAGACCCATTAGCTGCACCTCCATCCATCCTAATCGTGCTGCTCCCTTGTTCCTGCCTGCCTACCACTATCCGTAGTTACTGCCCTCTCCTGTATGCCCCGCCACCCTTCAGTAACACCAGGGGAAGCACAAATCTAATGGCGGCAGAGCACTAACTAAACTCTGCTCCTCATAACTATAACCTGCGCGTCAGACCGAAAGCAGGGGCCTCCGATCCAGCTTTAGAAACACTGTACTTTCTCCAGCCAACGAGCACGGTCGGTCACGACCTGCCCCAAAGCTCACTGCATGCTCGGTAGAATCCATCGCCCACCCTTACCGGAGACAGCCTTCAGATGAAGGCGATAACCAACTGATTGGATTTATATAACGCAGCAACGTGCAGCTGCAGCAGTCTCAGAGGACAAGCTCGCGGGGCAGGAGGAGGAGGAGGCGCGTGCGAGAGGAGGGGGACCTGCGCGATTCACTTGCGGGAGCGATGGCGGCGCACGCTCCCGCAAATAGATCGCCTCACGTGCACATGTTGCCTTTGATGGCAATGGAACACGTGCACGTTTTTGGCTGAAAAGCCAAAGCGATTTAAATAGGTCTTTTTGTCCATGCAGCGCATGTGCGCTGCGCAGGCGAATGTGCGCTGCGTAGGCGAGACCTAAAAAAGGAGACCTAAAAAAAAAATCTGTAAATCTGTCTGTAGTGCTGGAAAAACACAAATAAACAAGCAGTCTAAAAAAAAGTTTAAAGAAATAAACGGAGCACGGTGACCCTAAATCGGGCGCCACGCTCCGAAATAAAGTAAACCAGCACTGGAAAAAAAAACAAGGCACATTAAATAAGCGCAGCCAAGCTGGGCACAAGCCGATGCAAATAAAAACAAGAACAGCCAAAGACGACGGCGCTGACAATATAAAGAAAAGAGTGCTTATTGTCTTTTAAAGGACAGTGTGTAAAGCCATCAATAAGAGATCAAATCCCCGTGGGTGGGGCCAAAAGCGGACAGCCCTCAATGTAATGACTGCCTCCGGTGCAATCATTACACTGTGTTTTGCATCATCCATGACGCAAAATGACGTACGCCAATCAAAATTGGAGGCAGAGCCGCAACACGACTTCTGGAATCGTATCGATTCCAAGTAGCCCTCGTATGAAGAGAGCAGAGCATTCGCTGCTTTTGCCACGCTGAGACCTAAAAAAGCATCGTTTGTCAAGTTGACAAACAGATGGTTTTTTTGGGTAAAAGCGCCCATGTCGAGCTTTCACTTTAATTTCGGCTGCGTACCCTTTTTTAGACGCAATTTGTCTTAAGAAAGGGGCGCAGCCTCTATGAATGTGAAAGCTCTGCATGTGTGCTAGTAAACAAAATAAATAAAAAAGTAAGCGCTGATGCTAAAATCAGACCGCGCTGCTAAAATAAATACATTTGAAAACGCGGACGCTATAGTTAGAGGACCGCAATTAGTACAAATTTAAATAAAAGCGGAGGGTGTGCTGTGAGGTAGTGGGTGGAATAGGGGAAGAGCATTAAATAAAATAGTGCTCACCAACTTATAAAGCTGATCATGTAACTACAGCAGTGAAAGGTTCAGCCGTTATGGGAGGTAACACATGCAGACGAGGCAGTAACAAGGAGGGACTAACAAGCCAAATAAAGACTGGGAATCCAGCGTTTACGAAGGACAATGACACAAGCCAATTAAAAATATGGGTGGAGAGTGCGCGGGGTTGCAAAACCATACTCCACTACTGCTGCCCAGGCTTGATCTAAAAAGGATACAATGACAGAATAAAAAACTTCTCAAGTAAAAACTGAATAAAATAATACAAAATATATAAATAAAATAATACACAAAAAGATGCGCACATTAACTACATAAAACAATATTTTAAGGTGCATGTGAAATGTAAAATAAACAAACTGTAAATAAGAGGAAAGCCAATTCCTCCCATCGCCTGAAGAAGAGATAATGAGAATGCAACAAACGGGGAAATCCAGGATATATGCACAATTCATTGAAAGTAAAGCAAAATGTAGAACAAGGGCTGTACCATAGCAAGCAGTTGTGATTTATAACAGATGTGTCAGTGCCTACAATAAAGAACTTTGGAAAGGCAGACCATGCCTCGAACACCATGCACAGAAGGAAGGAGGAATGGTAATAGTAAAACACGACTTCTCGTAGACTTTTTAAGCCATACTGCAGAGGAAATTATATTGGAAGTAGAGGAATAGTCGAGTCCACTTTCATTCCATCATTCCCTCTCCATGGAGGAAACACATCTCTGTCAGGTAATCTGTGTGTGAAGTTGACATGTCAATTCAATCCTTATCCTTATTGGAATGGCTACTAGTAATTTATATGCAATGCAGTTTGAATACTGTTAGAAAAGGGTATTCTGGTTGGTTAAGGTATGCACCTGGGCCAGGCACAATCCACCACTCTAGTAAGAATGAGGGGATTACACATCTAAAATAACCCCTGCTCACCCCCTTGGTAGCTTGGCACGAGAATTCAGGGTATCTCAGAGGCGGTGTGTAAAGCATTTGCACATAACCAACAGTAATACAGTGAAAACACTACAAAAAGGACACCACATCAGTTTTAGAAAAATAGCTAATATTTATCTATGTAAAACAAGACCAAAAGGATAAAAATCCAACATACAGTGATCAAAATACAAATGAAGTAAAAATAGACTTTATAAACAGTTTCTTGAGGTTGATAGCTCTGTCTGGGGCTATCACGGTGTTGTGAACAAACAAATCCAACAGTTCCGGGCGGTCGTGGCGTCGCTGGCCAGCTACGGTGTCGGGGAGACCAAAAAAAAGTACCTTTGGAGATGCAGGGCGTCAGACTTTGCGGAGAGCTCCAGAGGAGCAGCATTGGCAGGTACCAGTTCCTGTGTTGGTTCAAGAGTCATCGGGCCCTTGAAGTCACACATGTTGCAGGTCAAACTCTGAGAGTTTGAAGTCAGGAGCGCCGATGTCAGCAGCAGTCGGCGCTGTCGTGTGAAGCAGAGCAGTGAGACGTGCGGTGCCCTCAGGTCACAGTGCAGGCAGTGGCTCGTGGTGGATGTCCAGCGGTGTTGGTGAGACCAGGGCTGAGTTGGGAAGCGGGATGGTGCTTGTTGCAGTGCGGACAGGTCACGGTAAAGCAGCAGAGGCGTCGTTACAGAAGCACTGTTGACGGTAGACCCATGGCTGTGGAGAGAGATGGGGCAATGCAGTGTGCAGGGCCCACAGGTCACGGAACAAGGAGCGGCGTTGGTTAACGATCTGGAGTCAATGGTGCTGACGTCAGTGAGCCAAGACTACGCGGTGGGATTGGGTAGTGCTTTAAGTAGCCAATGGGAGATGCCCCCAAACCATGGTGCAGGCATCAATGTTAGCTTGGTGCAGCAGCATCAGTGAGACCAGGGCTGCGGTGCGAAGTGAGATGATGCTCTGTGTCCTCCACGAGATGTGTCCACAGGTCACAGTGTAGGCAGTGGTGTTGTAAATGGCGCCATTGGGGATACCAAGGCAGCAGTGTGAAGAGAGGCGGTTCGGAGTGCGGTGCCCGCATATATATCCCATTTTTATTTTATAAACCCAAAACAACCCAGGGGTGCTGACCCTTCAAGCATCATCACAACTGACCCGCAACAAGCAGCCACATATGCGCCCAGAGGCCATCCAGCCAACAATAAACCACAGAAGCGCCTTCAAACGCAGAACTCACATCAGGACGTCCTCAACCTGACCGGGACCTCCCGCACTGCCCATCTATTCCCCGCCAAGCCCGAGGGGAGTACTCTCTTCCTCCACTCACTCAGTCTCCGCCACCGCCTCTCTCTGTCGCTCCCTATAGTCCAAATACAACCCCCAAAAATTCTTGGGCCTACTTCTAGGCGGCAACAGTTCACTGTACCCCTCAGCTTGCGTGCAACAATAAGTTAAGTCCCTAGCCCACTGCTCAACCTTGGGGAGAGGGCCTCTCATCCAGCACATTGCCAATCTACTCTTCGCCATGAGCATACCCAGGTCAACCATCCTACGGCGACTCTTTGGGAGGGGTTTAGAATGACCCAGTAGCGCAAGCGCCGGACTCAGTGCAACCTCAGCCTCTAGCATACGACTCAGTTCCTGGAACACTGCACCCCAATATTGTTGTATCCCCGAGCATTCCCAAGCAAGGTGTAGGAACCCCGCATTCTGCTCTCCACATCTCTCACATGACGCACAGTCCCGCTGCCCAACCCGATGCAGCCTCTCCGGGGTGTGGTACACGCGATTCACACATTTAAAGTGGACCAACCTGTGTCTCCCATTCAATGAGATGCTGCTGATGCTAGCACAGCAGTACCGCCACACCCCATCATCCAAAGCCACACCAAAGTCACGCTGCCAATCCAGTTGCGCCTTGCTGTACCCCGTCACTCTACCAGCATTGGCCATCCTATATAGAACTGAGACTATCTTACAGGAAGAGTCTGTCTTTATGACATGCGTCAATTCGAGGAGTTCGGGGGGTTCCTGCAGATCATCTCCCAACTGTTCGCGCCATGCTTCAGTGACCCGATGAAACTGGAAACGCTGCAGACCAGTAGGAACCATCTCAGGCGTTACTATGTCATCAGTCATTTTAAGAGTGCCACCTACGAACATGCCCTCCATTGTGTCGACCCCCATCGCTCTCAGTGCAGCAATCACCCCCCTATCTCGACACGGTGCCAACCATACCGCCCACTCCACTGGCATCAACAGGGAGTATAACAGCGCTCCCGCCTTATAGTGCAGGAGAGCGTGCCAAGCATGCCTTGGTGAATTCAGGGAGTCCACATGTCCCGTACGGCGGCTCAAAAATCACTGCAGGCAGTGGGAGAGATGCCGCAAATAAATAATCTCTCCAGTCGCACAAAAGGCGCATTATCACTATCGTGAATCCATTTATGCAGGTGTGCCGCATGCGCTACCCGGTAATATAGCTCCAAATCCGGGGCACCAAGGCCCCCCAACTGGTAGGGTTGCACCATGACTTTCCACTGGACCCTCGATTGCTTACCCGCCCAGGCCAACTTCAGCATGAGGGACGTAAGACGTGAGAAGAAACACCTCGGCAGGACGATCGGAATATTCGTAAATAAATACAGCAGGCGAGGCAACACAACCATCTTCATTATCGAAATTCTGCCCACGAGGGAGAGCGGAAGCCCGATCCACACGTCAACGTTCTCTTCCAGTTGAGCCATCGCTCTGGCATAGTTCTCGCGGAAGATGACCTCAGAGTCTGTATGCAATTGTATCCCCAAATAGCGCACCGAGTCAGTGGACCACCTCAGAGCGAACTCCATATCAAACCGCTCCGTAACTGCCGTAATAGGGAACGCTATGGATTTGTTCTAATTGACCGTAAGCCCGGAGAGAGCCCCGAATCGCACTACCTCCCTCAACAAGGGCGCCAAGTTCTGTTCCGAGTCCCTGGCATAAAGGAGCGTGTCATCCGCATACGACGTCACAACCAACCGATAAGTGGGGAAATTAAGACCACGATGCCCATGGTACTCACTCAGAGCACACGCCAGCGGCTCCGCGGCCAACGCATATAAAATGGGCAACAACGGACAACCCTGTCTCGTGCCCCTGCAGACCTGTATCGGTGCAGACACATAGTTCCCAAGCTTAATACGGCCAGTCGGGCGATTGTAAAGCACTGCTATCCGCTGGAGGAACACCTGACCCAGTCCCAACCGCGTGAGGACCATCCTCAAGAAGGGCCATTCAACAGAATCGAACGCCTTCTCCATATCTAAAAACACCGCTAGCGCCTTAACGTCTGGGGAAGTGTGCTGGAAGCCGCCAAACACCGTTCTCAGATTATACGTTATATTTCTGCCCGGGACAAAACCCGCCTGCTCCGGGGCCACCAATTCCGGCGCCAACAAAGCCAATCTGTTCGCCAGTACTTTAGCATTGTTTTGTATCTACGTTCAGCAACGACAACGGCCTATACGAGCGGCAGTCCACTGGGGGCATCTCCGGTTTTGGTATCGCTACAATAATGGCTTTCCTCATGGACCTCGGCATCTCGCCCGCCTCACTCATAGCAGAAAAGAGGGTGGAAAGATGCGGGAGCAGCAGGTGCAGAAAAGACTTATAAAACTCGACCGTAAGACCATCTGCCCCCGGGGCGCTACCTGTTCTCATACCACCCAACGCCTCACGGATCTCGTCCCGTTCAATTGGGTGCATCAAAAATTCCCTCTGGGCATCTGACAAAAAAGGGAGTTCGATATACTCCAAATAATCCAAAATATCCTCCTCGCTCCGCGCTGGGCGCGAAGCGTACAGAGCCGAGTAGTATTCCCTGAATCGTTGCACGATGTCCTCCTAGGACGTCAGGAGGTCCCCCTCTGCCGACCGAATGGCTGCTACAGACACCCTCCGGCGCTGCTGTTTCATCATATTCGCCAAAACCCTCCCCGGCCTATCCCTTTCCCCATAGATTCTCGCCATGGCGTACTTGCCCAGGTGTTTAACCTCCCCATTCGCTTCCTTTTTTTTTTTCTTTTTTTTTTTGGTCTTTTTTTATTTATTTTTTTATTTTATTATCATCGTTGGGTCTTTTGACTTTACAAGTGATTCACTCACCAATTTACATGACATTTAGCAATCAAATAAAATCTTCTTTTACTAACAAGATATTTGTAACGGGTAGGTAATAAGGATGGGTTCCTATACAAAAGAAAAAAAGAAGTTATTCATCTATATACTCTTTGAGTGTTCCCCATATAGAAATACCCAATCGTTTTTTCCTGATACCCTTCAAGGCATACAAGTTCCATTCTAGTTCATATATATTAAACATTTTCCTTCTCCAGAAATCAAAAGTCGGTGCTTCAGGTTGTAACCATTCTGTAGCTATACATAATCGGGCTATAGTCATAGCTAAAAAAAGGAAATTTTTAAATTTACTTATATCTTCATTTTCATTTATGATTTGACCTCCCCCTACTAACATCAATGCTGGAGATATTTTAATCGGATGATGAATGACCAAGGATATAAATTCCTCTATACTTGATATAAACGGCAATAATTTCGAGCATTTATAAAAAACATGAACAATATCAGCATCTTCCCCTCCGCAACGAAAGCATTTTCCATCATACATAGGCCCCCAAGCTGCCATACGTTTTGGAGTATAATACAATCTAAAAATTGTCTTATAAACCTGCGATTTCAAATTTGCTGATAAACATATATCCTTGGCCATCATTATATAATCCACAATATTCAAGTCAGTTTCTTCTAGTTGATTCTGCCAGTATAAGTTATATTTATTCAAATCATCTGGCTTATATTCCATCAGCAATCGATATACAGTACCTATCTTTTTTTTTGCTTGAACAGCCGCTATTACCTCATTAGGTTTAGGTCTGTTTAATTTCTTTAGGCAGAAATCTCTGATTTGAAGATATTTAAAGAAAGATAACTGAGAGATATTAAATTTGATACATATGTTAGAAAAAGACTTGAATATTCCTTCAGTGTCATATAAATCTCCAATTTTACTCAAACCTTTTCTGCCCCATTCCTTTGTTACATTGTCCCAAAATATTGAAGGTAATATTTTTTCCGCAGAAAGGGGAGTATAATACCCTATTCTTTCCAGCTTCATTATCCTTACAACCTTTCTCCAAACTCTATATGCAGATTCTAGCACCTTAAAACGAGTGTGTTTGTAGTAATTCCCTTCCAATTCTTTTAACAAGCATCCCTTCGCGTGTTCCCCTAATAATAAGTAAAATATCGAAGGGGATTCTGCCGGATCCTCGATTTGTTCTCCCGTTAACAATATTCTCATTCTTCCTAAAAAAACAGACATAATAATAAAGCAAAAAATCCGGAATCCCACGCCCTCCTATCTCTATAGGAAGAGTCAACCATTTCATAGCTCGTCTTGTTTTACCGGGTGCCCATAAAAATTTGGTACATAAACTTTGCAATTTATATATATGATCTAGGGGTATCTCTAAGGGAATACTGCGATATAAATATAGGATTTTAGCTAGTATGTTCATCTTAATGATGTTGCCTCTCCCTATTATAGACATTTGAAGTCTCCCCCATCTATCTAAAGATTGTTTAATTTGAGACATATTTTTATCCCAGTTAGTTTCTACTATCTCTCGTGTATGAGATTTGATTATAATACCTAAATATGTCACTTCATGAGTGACCCTATAATCATTAAACTGAACTGAATCTGAGCAAAACACCTGCGTTTTTGCAGCATTTAATTTGTAACCAGAGCTATTTCCAAAATCAAGAGCAAGGCGTTCAATCTCTGCCATAGCCGGTCTTGGATCTACAGTAGTAATAGCGATGTCGTCCGCATATGCGAATACGGAGTGGGGTATAGATGAAACAACGAAAGGTTTAATGTAAGGTGATTGCAAAAGTTTTAATAAAAATGGATTTATAAATAGCGCAAAAAGAAGTGGGGAGCAGGGACACCCCTGGCGAGTACCTCTTGTAATAATTATCTTCTCAGATTTCCTACCTATTGCTGTAACTCTCGCGTTAGGTGAGCGATACAGTGTTTTAATTGCTTTTAAAAAAAGGTCCCCAAATCCTATTCTTTGCATTACTTCCCACAAATATGCCCACTCTACGCGATCGAACGCTTTCTCAGCGTCAAGTAATATCAACGCCAAATCTCTTTTCTCAGTTTCCGCGATATCTATCAAGGTGATTACCTTATTGATATGTGATATGGTCCCTCTATTTGGGATAAACCAGTGCTGACTGAGTGACACTAATGGTGTTATTACCTTAGATATTCGGTTTGCAAGCATCTTTGAGTAAATTTTGCTATCACAATTTAGCAAAGATATAGGTCGGTATGAAGACGGTTGTTCCGGAGGTTTCCCTTTTTTAGGAAATATTACAATTATAGCATCATCCCAGGATTGTGGGGCCCTCCCCAGTTGTGCCTTTCTAAATACAATAATGGCTTTCCTCATGGACCTCGGCATCTCGCCCGCCTCACTCATAGCAGAAAAGAGGGTGGAAAGATGCGGGAGCAGCAGGTGCAGAAAAGACTTATAAAACTCGACCTTAAGACCATCCGCCCCCGGGGCGCTACCTGTTCTCATACCACCCAACGCCTCACGGATCTCGTCCCGTTCAATTGGGTGCATCAAAAATTCCCTCTGGGCATCTGACAAAAAAGGGAGTTCGATATACTCCAAATAATCCAAAATATCCTCCTCGCTCCGCGCTGGGCGCGAAGCGTACAGAGCCGAGTAGTATTCCCTGAATCGTTGCACGATGTCCTCCTAGGACGTCAGGAGGTCCCCCTCTGCCGACCGAATGGCTGCTACAGACACCCTCCGGCGCTGCTGTTTCATCATATTCGCCAAAACCCTCCCCGGCCTATCCCTTTCCCCATAGATTCTCGCCATGGCGTACTTGCCCAGGTGTTTAACCTCCCCATTCGCTTCCTCATGATACTCCGCCAGCAAGCCTTTCATGTCATAACCCAAGACGTCTCCATCTCCCGCCCCGAGCCGCTCCTCACATTCTGCCAGCTTCCGCTCCAAAAGCGCCAACCTTTGTCTTATCGCATGCAGCACACCAGAGTGCTTACTCATAGCAACTCCCCTAATGTAACCTTTAAACGCCTCCCACACCGTCAGAAAACTCTCGACCGATCCTATATTGGCCTCAAAAAACGTCTCTATCCCCTCATGCAGAGAGTCTTTGAACAGGGGATCTAGCAGGGAGCGCGGCGGGAAGCGCCAGGTGAAGGGCGGGATTGCCGTCCCAGGCGTCGTAAGCTCCAAAAGTATAAGCGAATGGTCGGAGAGCGTACGGGGCAACACACAGCACCTACGAACCCCCGCCAGTAACCGATCAGTAACTAACCAGTAATCTATGCACGTGTGTATATCATGAAAAGCCGAATAGTGTGTGTACCCCCCCAGGCTCAGGGTGCAAATACCGCCAAACATCAGTCATATCATCAGCAAGCAAAATTCTGTCTAGCTCCCTAGCCGCCTTAGCCGATCTCCTGTCTGGGCCACTCGACCGATCCGCCACCGGGCATCTAGTCATGTTGAAATCCCCCCTTCCCCCCCACATAATGTCTTGGCTCGGAAATTCCCTCACTACATCCGCTAACTGCCTATAAAAGTCTGGGCTGTTGTAGTTAGGACCATACACATTCACCACCAGCACACCCACTCCTCCCCCAAGGAGCCGCGACAGAACATATCTGCTCCCTGGATCCGCACACAACAACTGCAAAGTATATTTGGATTTTGGGTTCACCCACGTGACCACCCCTTGCGCATGTGTAGTGAAGCCAGCCGCATTTATCTGCCCCTTCAAGCCCCTGGCCAGCAATCTCGGACTATTCGCCGGCAGGTGAGACTCCTGCAACAAAGCCAGGTAAACATGGTGTCTAGACAGATAATTCAGGACTTTACGCAATTTACGATGGTCATTCAATCCACGTACATTCCACGTAAGCGCACTCAGCACACTTTGCGTAACCGTAGCCTCCGTGCCTCCAGACATCGTCAGTAAAACAACACACCAGCGCCACCTTGCACGTCACAGGCCTACCTACAATGAGCCTGACAATAAGATCACAACAATCAGCACCCCTGAACCCCAGCTGCCAAACAACCCTCCTCAACCTGCCCCCCCCACCCCACCCACAGCAGACCTCCCCCAACCAGGTTGCGATACACCCCACCCTTAAACATGCCCCCACCTCTCCCCCTCCCAATCAACTCCCTCAAACACAGTGTCTCCACATGCGGGCAGAGGTTGCACCCCAATAGCAATGAAGACTAGGGAAAAACACAGCACTCCAAACTCCAACCCCGCTCCTCCGACCGACAGCTATAGGACCTCACTGTTAATAATCACAGCAGTAACAACTCTTCTCATCACCTTACCTAACCAGGAGTGGCCCTGTCGAACGTGCAGCACCAGCGATTCAGCAGCTCCTACAGGGCACACCACACTCGTATACTTAGTCTTGATCGTCCAAAGCCAAAGCCCCCTCCCACCCTCCCCCCCCCCGCCGCCTCATCAAGCAAATCCCGGTCTGGAGTCCTCTTCCTTTCTTTAGCCCAGTCTTTCAACACCTTCTGCAGCGCCCTCGGGTCAGTGAAGATGTGAGCACGCCCGTTCCTGTTCACTTTCAGCTAAGCCGGGTACAGCATCGCGTAGTCCAAACATTGATCCCGCAGCTGCTTCTTCAGGGGAGTAAAATGTTTCCTTGCTTCCTGGACTTTCGCAGTGAAATCAGGATACAGAGATATCGTTGAGCCCTCATAGGTTAGCGTCTGCTTTTCTCGAGCAGCCCGCAGGGCCGCATCCCTGTCCCTATAATTAAGGAGCTTTGCAATGATAGGGCGCGGCGGCGGCCCTGGCTGAGGACGAGGAGCCAGCGAGCGATGCGCTCATTCAACTATGAAGGTAGTAGAAAAAATCTCCGCTCCCAGCAGTGACGTCAGCAGGCGCTCCACAAAAAGCTCCATCCTGCCCGTCTGCGTCGTCTCCGGCAGGCCATTAATACGCATGTTACATCTCCGCGAACGCGCCTCCAAGTCCTCTGTTTTATCCTGAAGCAGTTGGATGACCTTGCCAAGTTCTTTATGATCGGCATCAATAGTCGTTTGGGCTTCCTCCACTTCTGTAACTCTCCTTTCCGCCATATCTAGTCTCAGCCTGTTTATCCATCCGCTCCCCCATCCTGTCCATGCGGTATGTTAGGGCGTCCATCTTTGCCCCCAGCAAAGAAATGCCCTCCTGCAACCCCTTTTCCATGGATTTCAGCAAACTTCTAATGTCCTGTTCTTGATCCGTGGGGGAAGTGGGCTTGCTGACAATCCTGCCCTCACCGGACATGGGAGCCGACAATCAACCACCAACTTGCCGGAGGCGTCCCCCACAGGCTCGCTCCAGCAGGCGTCCACTTCACAGGGCTCAGATATGCCAGTGCCACCGCTCCCGTCACAGCAATAGCGGCCAGGATCCAGACCAGCGCGTGCCCCAAGCAACCAGGGCCAGCAGCCCAACCGGGGAAATCAATTGGCCATGCCACCTAGCCCCAGCAAAGCAGCACCTGCCTCAGCCAGGAATCCTCACTCGGCGCCTCCCCGCAGCCAACTCCGTTCCACCAGACAGCCAGGCACCTCCAGAGAGCGTGGGCCAACAACCTGCCACCGGCCAGCACCACCAAGGCTCACCGCCACTCGAGACTCCTCAAGGGAGGGGGGGGCCCAACCACAGTCAGCCAGCCTTTGCGTCTTCACGGGGCCGCAGAGCACTGCAAGGCCCCCAGTATCGCCATCACCCCCCACAGCCTGCTTGCACAGCCCACACCTCTGCCAGGCCTCCTAGGCAAACGGGCGGGCAATCTGTATTCCGGGCCGCCGGCCTCACCCTTCAAACGCGGCCACTCTAACGCGCGCCACCGGACGCACAGTGACGTCCGCGGGGCGCTCCTAAAATTGAGGACGGGGCTTCAAGGCCTGTCCGCGACGCCACTACCGCACTCCGCGACGCCGCTCCCAGGCCTCTGAACTCGCGCTGCAGCCAGTCGGTAGGTGCCGCAGGGCCTCTGCAGCCGACCACTCCCGATTTCAGCCCTCGTGAGGGCCCAGGATAATGAAGGATTAATTGTCGGCATTGCGGAGCCTGAGCCTCAAGCGGCCATCTCAGTCTCCGGCAAGATCCGCCCCACCACCTTAAGGGTAACTTAGATGTAAAATAAGGAAAAGACCTGGCAAGTGGGTGCATTTGCCAGGTCGACATGGCAGTGGGAGGTCTGAGACAACTTTAAAAAGCTATCTGTATGGGTAGTACAACCAGTGCTGCAGGCCCACTAGTAGCATTTAATGTACAGGCCCCGAGCACACTTAGTGCACTGTACTAGGGAGTTAGTAGTAAATCAAATAGGCCAAATATGGAAACACCAATCCATAAACACAATGTACATGGAGACCATATGCACTTTAGCACTGAATAGCAGTGACAAAAGGCCCAGAGTACTAAAACTAATGAAAAATAGGTCAAAAACAGGAGGTCAAAAAACAAAACGTCTGGGGGTAAACTGGCTGAAAAAGCAAATACTCATTCTGCTTCCATCTTCCCACCTCAAAATATTTATTCTGCCCATTGTCTATCTTGTTTGCATTATTGCTTCTCTTTTTTTCTTCCCCTTCCCCAGTGTCTTGTTCATAGCCTGTACCAGATACAACATTCCTTACTAGGCTCCTTCTGGGACACAACAGACGTTTCCACATCTCCTCCCACTTAGCTGTATCACACTGGCATCCATTAACAAAATGTTCTATCTTTAAGTCACTGTGCATCTGTCACTGGGCGTTCTACAAAAAAGGTCCCCAGCCGCACGCAGTTAATCACATTAGCCCTCTGAGGCTAATTTTCTTTCCATCCCGAGAGTCCACCGTGCTCCTTTAGGAGGAGTTGCGTTCTCCACCCTCACAACAAAAACCTGGAATTCCTTGTTCCATCAGAGACACTGAAAATCACCTGATCTTTTAAAAAGACCTTCAAACTCTGCTTTTAACTTACCCTCTTTAGCTCTGGTGCCATGTCCCTCAGCAGTAAAACTCAAGTCTCAGCAGATTCTGGGTATCAGTACGCTTTTGAAATAATACTACAACTAATAATAATAAGGTTTACTACTACCATTGATAATAATAAATGAAACTTGCTTATTCAATATTATTGTTTTTTATAGTATGGACAAAGCCCAGAAAGAGTCAAACGAATGCTAAAGATATGAGAGGGTAAAACTATGTGCAGTGAATAGTTTCGGACTATAAACAACATTGCAGTATTCACAGATTACAAACTGTTGCTCTTACATGCCCATTAAAACCATGATACATTTATTATGGACACAGGTAACACTGCAGGACACGCTACGCGATCTAAAAAAAACACAAAAATTTAGTTGGTTTAATTTTCAATTTAAAAACTTACATGTAGCGACTATGATGTTTGAAATTTGACTTGCTTTCGGTTTTCGAGGGATGTAATATAGTTTCTAATTTTATATAGAATTGATGAAACATCAAGGAAACAAGTATGAATTCTTGCAAATAATAGCATTGCCTTTATTTACATTTTCCTACAGACACAAATCGTCCCATATAATATACTGCTTTAGAGCAACGTGAAGGAAAATAAGAGCATGTATACAACTTTGAAATTATTACTTTTAAAAACGATTACTGCAAATGTTTTACCTCATCATGTGCTCTATAAGATGACATTTTCAAGAGCATGAACACTGTGAAACAGTAACATATGTGTTACCTAAACTAAAGATAAAAGTACCCACTCTAAAGGATTCACGAACATGTATAACATTCGCCCACATTTACAAGGTTTAGTTGTTGTTTTTTATGCTTTTTCATCCATCTTACTTATTTCAGTATAAATTAGAATTAAATTACACTCTTTGTAATAGGTCTAACAAGTGGCAACTCACTCGTATTGTTCTATATTCCACAATATCAGCTTTTGAGAAACGTAACCTCTAGTGTTACAAAACCGAGCTTCATTACAGTTCAGTAGACTATGCAGATTGGATGACAGGCGTAGCTTTCTCAAGGGTTTGAACGCCACTCTTTAGTTTTAATTAACTATGTAAATCGGTTTTATTTGGTCATACAATTTACAACTTGTGTTCAGCAGTGGCTCACAAACCTAGATCCTAACCAAACAAAACATATATTACTGAATCTGTGAAAATGTCATTACCGTTTTATTTTTTTAGATTCGGTACTACTAATAGATTGGACGTAAATTCCTAGGGAGGCACGCTGCACCCACCCCAAGACACATACAAACTAAATCAAAGACACTTGTGTTGGGTTAATTAAGCAAGAACTAAAAGTAGGAAAAGGCACAAAAATGTGTGGGACTTCACACAACATGCATTTAACCTGCACACCTGTAAAACGCATCAAAAAGATGGATACAATTTTACATTCTACGCCCATCTCCCTACACTTTACTAGATTAAAAATCTAAAAAGAGCCTCCTCCAACCTCACACAGAATAGGATGCATCTCCTTGACAACCAGGCAGTCCAAACAAAAAGTTCTCTCCCTCTCTCACATCAGTCAATCAATGTAAAATACACCACGTTCGTGTGAGAGGCCAATGAAGGGGTGCATGTAAAGATATGCTATGGGGCAACGTGCTATTATTAGAGGGGTAAGAATATGCAGCTCGTCTGTGAGAGATGACGAGCAGTGTAAAGATGTGTGTTCCTTTCAAATTCTTGAGGCAACTTATGTTGAGCCCTGGTCTTCTTTTGTAATATTCAAAGCCGGACTGAGAGACCAGTGGTGATGTGAGAAAAAAAGCGCCTGTTGATGTAGGTAATGAGTGGAAAAAGCTATGTGGGGAACAAGAAAACAGCAAACTAGAAGCCAGCGATGCAGGAAACGAGAACCTTCTTGACAAGGGAACAAAGGGCCAGACACGTTAAAAAGCCAAGCTAAACATTAGGGATCATGAGTCAGCAATGTGCGCAAAAATGCCCGATATGTAGAGAATCACGGGACAACAAAACGGGAATAGGCTAGAGGCATGAGAAGCGTGGACATTATTGGCAAGCTAAGCTAGAGGATATGGGGGGAGGACATGCATGCACTATGACTAAAGAAGTCATCAATGTTGAAAAACCGCTTTGTAGGAACTTAAGTAAAAGTGGAACGTATTATATGTCTCACATATGAGCAAATAGGGTCGTCTGGAGTTGGATACATTTATTCTGAGCTAGTAAACGTCATGGTGCGCACCTGCTGCTACCTTGTCACATAAACTCCCTCTTGCACTTTCATTGGAAACGCACTCTGTGCGTCTCAATTTTGGCCATGCAAGAATTAGGCACCCTGAATCGACAAATAGTCCTCGCCTTGGGCGCCGACAGAGGGCGCTAGAGGCGGTGGCGCATGTGCAACTCGCGCAGTAAACAGTAAAGCGTTGTGCTGTGCGCTTGCGCAGGATACTCACCCCTCGCAGCCGCTTGACCAGCTCCCCTTTAGATCCACCGCGGGCCAGCCCTCTCTGCTCTAGCGCCCCCCGCAGGTCAGTGACCCGCAGCGCCAGCAGCGGCTTTCCGTCCAAAGTAACATCCTGCAGCTCCGCCATCTTTCCCCGCTAGATCGCTCTCGGCTTCCGTCCCCTCATCATCTAGTTCCGCCTCAGCTTCCGCCCCGCTTTGTTTCCTCCATGAGCTTCCGCCCCGCTCAAAAATGCTTCTGCATCTAACGGTCTGCACAGCGTAATGGTTTTCCGTTTATTCGTTTTACAGTCTATGTACGTCACTGGGTCACACCATGATCCTGTTCTAGCAGCTCTGTGTACACGGCATTTTTACGGTAGACAGATCTGTTCTATTTGGAAAAATGTGTTCTACTTTATTCGTAGAGGTGATGGGGCAAGGTAGGAGAGAGAAAACCATGGCTTTCTCAGATTTAAAATGCTTGCCAAGCCATAAGAACACTCTGCTTATGAACGATGCAGGAAACAAGTATAAATGTGACACTTTCCCAGGATAAAAATTATTTTATTTCTATCTTTAAATGTTTATTAATACCTTCTAGAAATACAAACAAATGTTAGGTCTCATGTTTTCATTAGAAATGTCAGGATGCATTAATTGGAATGTGAAATTTATTGCGTTTTTTTATAGGGTGCATCAGAACGCTTTACAATTAAACCAGTTATATTACATAAGGACTTCAGAGTACATGAATAACACAAAATATTTGAACATATAAACTCTAAACTCACATAAGCCTGGTAGTAAGTAACCATGTCTACTACAGATACTAGCAGTTAGAGTTACATTTATACAAGTTGCAAATTCACACAAAGTTACAATTTAAGAAGAGTTGAAGCGATTAGGATTGGACAATTATATATTACATATTTACACAGCATGATCTCGCCATTGCTGGGGTTCTTCCGTTCCTCGTTCAGCCAGGCCTTCAGGTGCTGTTGCACTAACCAGCGGTGATCTTGGGCCTGGAGGATCCCGAGCTGGTGATTGCCACAAAGTCCGGCCTGCTGCCGGGCTCAAGCACCCACAGCTGCTACTGGGTTCTCACTGCTGCAGGGTCTGTCCTCTAGGCACCCCTGGGGGGGAGGGGGGGGGGGGATTTCTAGCTGTTCCATCGCTCTTGCCTCTAGTCTCAGGCTCCACGCCTATCTCGGCAGCAGGTCTTCTGTTGAGATTGCTGGGTCTCCTAGTCACAGCCCTCCTCCGCCACCTTGAGGGCCGCGTCTCGGTAGCAATCGGCGCTGACAGCTAAAACCAGCACTGTTTGTTGCTCTGGAAATGATAGTCAGCACTGGGGGGGGTCCAGAGGAGTTCCATCGGAGCTCACATGTACTCCCCAGGTCCTAATCACCTGCAGGATTGCATCGGAAGGGGGACTCCCGCGGGAGCTTACCTTGTGACCCTTCAACTAGAGTATTGGGAGCTGTCGTTATATAGAGTTGGAATCTAAGGGGTCTGTTGGAGTTACAAATTGAAGCAGGAGACCTTTGGCACGTACCCCGAGCTCATCCAGTTAGTTTTTCACTTCTAAATAAAGAAGAAACTCCACTGGATCGCAGTGTTCTTTTCAGTGGCGAAGTGTTCTTTTCACCAAAGTATGGAATATACAAGTAAAATAAAACTTAACATCAATTGCATTGCAACAGAGAATTACAAGTATTCATGTATACAATGGACATATATGTACAGCATGTTAATGTTGTGATAGTATAGAGGAAAATTGAAGAATAGTGCCCTCACGATTTGTCAACAAAAGTTCAAAAAGAAAATTCAAGTGTTCTTTTAAAGTTTCACGTGCGTGGTTTTTATTTTTGGTCACATCTGCGGAAAAGGGCCTATTGGCCGTGGGTTTTTTCAAGGCAAAAAGTTTTGCGGGCTGGTTGCATTCATGATGCTCTTGATAGCTTGTATCTAGTATCTGCGGTCCTGGAACAAGAACTCTTAGGCCACTAGGGCGAAACACGTGTCGGCTGTAGCCTTTTCCGCAGATGTGACCAAAAATTTAAACCACACACGTGAAACTTTAAAAGAACGTTTGAATTTTCTTTTTGAACTTTTGTTGACAAATCGTGAGGGCACTATTCTTCAATTTTCCTCTATACTTACCCTTACAATGGTTTTTGGGTGAAGCCTTTGAGCCAGCGCTCATATAGAAAAACTGTCTCACCAACACTATCTATTACCTCAATACTCACCATTAATTATGAAACACTCAAACATGCCCATAACACAAATGAGACAATTTTTGAGCAACTGAATCTAGTGGTTTGATTTATAAAACTATTCACATTATATCTACAATATTATTTACAACTGCAGTTTTCATCTTATACCATGGATTTAAACATTTATCTTTTATTAAACCAAACCATTTATGGCGATTGGATCAACTGATAGTAACTAGACCATGAATAAACAAGACCAGCTTGTCTTTTCGAATCTAATTTTTATTGCCTTTATTCTTCATAAAGAAAGAGCATTTACGTTTAAAATTTCTTTATTATTCAAGCAAATGAGAAAGCAGCATTTTATTAGGTAATGAATTATTAAACTGACATTTATTAAAGCAAAATCAGAAACATGAAGTATTAGCAAATAACAGTTTCCATACCCTAATTCTATTTCCCTGTCTATGTCTCGCTTCACCTGAAAAGAAAAATATTAATTATAGTCTGCTGTCCTTCCGTGCGCCAAAAGTCCATCAGCACGTCATTCAGAAATCAGGCTGCAAGAGTTTTTCCCCTGCTCATGATGTCAGGTTTTATACTTTTTCCCTATCTAAATTCAGGTCTTTCATTGGCTGAGCCATGTCAGTCCACCATTAGGTCATCATTGAATTTTACCTAGTCCGGGCTTCACATAAGCCCATTGTCTTTTTCTTCCGCGACATTTGGCTTCCTCAAAAGTGTAACTTTTCTCTTCGAGTACTGTACTTTTTACTTCCTAACCTTGGCAGACAATCACGAATCCTGTCCTTGGGCCTTCTTTCCGAGAGCACATTTTATTCAAGCAAAAGTCTTTTTCCTTTTATTAATAATGTTCTATGCAGCAAAAATCTCCATTACATAAATGCAAGGCTCCACTCTGGACAATGTTTCTTTTCACGTCTGCATCTCTGTCAGCGATATTTTTCTGAGCCACTTTTTAGGCCTCACTTTGGAAACTATTATTAAACAAACACAAGACATCAATTAATTAAAGAATTAAGACCCATTCTGTTACCCGCCCCCCTTCTAGTAATTAACCAGATTGATTGTTACCTAGCCGAAGCACATGTATGCAGCAATATATCTACTTTTTCTTCAGGATCTGCACAAACTCCAAAGGCTTTTGTCACAAAAGACATAACATAAGCACATATAATAAACACATGCCATTAGTCAAACAGCCGCATTTAATACTGACAAAGACAATAGACAAAGTTAGTTTATTATTTTCTTCTTCGCGTATGCAACATAAAGCACATTAGTTAATCCTGCGTGTAATGTTTGCAATTTTAAACAAAGTTGATTAATACTTTTCACCACATGCTTATAAGTCAAGTTATATATTATGGGAGATTAACTTCACAGGTTAGAACAAAATTTTGCTCTTCACCCTGCTCCATCAACTCCCTCATCTGGTGATTTCAAAATCACCAAACAATACCCAAAAATGTTATACATTTTTATCCCTCGAGCATGTTTTGGACTTTCTTAATATTAGTATTTCTAAACTTTAGACTCATCTGTTTTTCTGCATTTTTCATATTGTGATCTTCGGAACTCTTCTAATTCTATCTCTTTTTCTTTCTCCTTTCTGAGTTTATAAATTCTTTTCTTTTCTATTAAGTGTTTTCTTCTCTTGTGTATCATGCAACTAATTAAAAAAAAAAGTGTTATCATAGCAATGACTATTAAAGGAAAAACTATTTTACCTATAATTGAACTACCAATCTCTTGAAACCAGCGTTTAATTGTTGCAAATGTTTTAGCCAAGCGTTCTGAAAAACTTTCATCTTCTATAGGCACTATTTCACTATGTAGCTCAGTAATGTTTCTTATATACATCTCTATATTCTGACTCTTATCAGGAATATATGTGCAACAGTGTTGAACATGCAATATCCCACAGAATCGACCCTCTAGCTAGCAGAATGTCTAACGCAAGACGGTTCTGCATTACCATGGATCTCATGGCAACAAGTTCTGTGTCAACTAATTGCAATCCACCTGCAGTATCTGTTGACAATCTGTCAACAATTGTGGACAATTTTCTAATTTTGTTTGCATTCAGGGTTATTCCCACCATAGGTATAAATGCACCAAATATGTCTCCTAAAATTTGTGAAAAGCTTTCTCTTCTAAATCTACTCAGGTGATTACCAATTTCAAATGAACCTTTTGCATTTCTATCTACATGAAAAATGTTTGGAAAAACTAAACCCACAAAGCATGTCCCGTACCAGTGGTCGGGAAGACTGTAATAAGCTTTATCCCCACAAATCAAATACATTCCAGGGAAAATTGGATCTTTGCCTCCTTTAAATCCCCAACCCTTCATATTGACTTGCACCAACGAAGTAGTTATCAAATTGAGTATTATCTCTCCTTATACAAAATTTTCCACTAACAGGTTTATCTATGTGAATTGCGACATTAACATTTCCACCATTAAGCTTTTCATCTTCTAATTGCCAAAATTTAGACTTAGTCTGATTCGTCATCTCATTTCGCTTATAAATTGCCCTCTTCTCTTCCACCATATTTAAAAATGTTTCTCTTCTGTTTTCAATTTACATGTTAGATTATTTTTAAATGCATACTCAAATGTAAGTTCAATAGTTACTAAGAACAATTCCCTCATCTGTTTAGCATATTTCACTTTATTCAAGCTTTCTACAATTTTAAAATTTGCAAAAATTTCATCAAAGTCTGAATAATAGTATTCCAGACGTCCAGTTTTATAAAACAAACTAGCTATTACACTACATGTCACACCATAAGTAAGAGGAAGCATATTATATGTTACGCCCTCTGACACAGAAGTTGGTAATTTCACGCATACATAACAATCTTTTGCGTTCATCACCATAACATATTCAGATAAAAGTCTTGAAAAAGTATTTCTAGAAAAACCACAGATCTATCTTGATGAATCTCTGGTTTATGTACAATGACCTTATTTGGGCCAACAATCTTGTCATGATTGGCCACAGCTTTACTAGTCATATTAGCTTTATACATCTCTTTATCTATTCCAAAAGGGAAAATGACAGCTAAAATTAACCAAACTAAAATTATTAGAACTACACATATTAAAGACAATTTGCAACATCTTTTGAGAATTGAGCATCTCGAATTGTTATTATAAGAAGGCATCTTTACTAAAAATAAAAATTGAAAAATGAAAAATCACTAAATATACCCCCCTATTTTTCTTTCTTTTTTTTGTATATCAGATAACTTTGTTCCTCTAACAGCTTTTCTTTGACCTTTTGTCATACATCAAATGTGTTTTCCAGCTAACACAATTTCTTCGACCTTGTGTCTCCTAACACAATTTTTTCGACCTTGTGTCACTTCAAAGAAAATCATTCAATGTCACTTTCATCGTCTAAATTATTCCGACTACTACTAATTTCTATTACTGGTGGGATCACTATGTAGGACCACTCAGGTGACTTATACTTCTGATTTGGTTTAATTGTCCTCTTTGGCCTATTACTGATTACTTCTATTCTTTTCTCTGTTTGCTTTTTCTTATTCAAGTCTTCTTCTTATTGACTTGTAATCTCATTCACCTGTTCTTTTGCTTTATTCACTAATTTGAACTTCAGGCCTTCGTTTTCACTCGGCCAATTGTCTCCTTTTCTTGTTAACCTCCTTTTTGGCTCTGTCAGGTTATATTCCACTCTCCAAGCTCTTTTCCTTGATCTTTTCACTTTTGATTCATCTTCACTGTCATCTGTTTCACTTACTGTGTTATCAGCTGATTCATCAATTATCATTTTTTCTGTATCGGATTCTTCTTCAGATTCAGGTACTTCTTTACTCTGCAGTTTCACTTTGTTAGGAACAGCATCCTTATAGCTGGTACTTGGAATTTCTTCTTCTTCTTCTTCTTCGATTACTTCCAATCCACCAGTTTCAGAATTTTCGTTCCTTCTTCCAAAGATTTCAATCTGCTTTTCAATACTCTCCTGATCTTGATTTCGAATCACTTCTTGTTCAGTTTGCTCTTCTGCTACTTGATCTAGCAGATCATTTTCATTTTCTTCAGAATCTTGTATCACAACTTCATCATTTTCTTCATTCAATGCTTCATTCGCATTTGAATCTTCCAGGTCTCGACTTTCTTGTCGATCTTCAGTATCTGGATTTCTGTCAGGTTCTTCTTCTGAATCTGAATCAGCTGTTGTATCACCTTCTTCGTCAGGATTTACAGGTGGAGGGACTCGCATGGTATAACTAGCATGGATCCATCTTTTCAGTCCCCTACACTTTATTTCATTTGTTGTGACTAGTATCACCTGTCTTGCCTTCTGCCACCTTGGTGCTAGGCAATTCCTTCTTCGATGAACCTTTGTTCTCACCCAGTCTCCTGGCAATAGATCATGAGCTTGTTCTTTCTCTTTTGAAAGTACTTCAGTTCCTACCTGGTGGAACACAGAAGTCACCACGGCAGATAGATTCTTGCAGTAATCCATAATTACACTATCATTTATACTTAAGAGTTTATCAACTGGAACAAATGCTTGTCTCATGACACTTCCCATTAAGATTTCGTGAGGACTCAGACCTGTTTTTCTGTCTGGAATGCTTCTCAAAGTCATCACAACAAGTGGAAGTGCATCTGTCCACTTCATTCCTGTCGCTAAACACATCTTAGCTAGTCGATCTTTTTACCATTCACTTGCTCAACAACTCCTGATGCTTCTGGTCTGTAGGCACAATGCAATTTTTGTTTTATTCCTAGTGCTTCACAAATCAATTTTAGCAGTCTGTTTTCGGAATGTGTGCCGCTATCTGTCTCAATCGACACTGGAAAACCATACCTTGGTATGAGTTCTCTCAAAAGCAATTTTGCCACAGTATTTGAATCATTGTGACATGTTGGAAAAGCTTCCACCAATCTCGAAAACAAACAGACTATCACCAACACATATCTGAGTCTGTTTCGAGGTGGCATTTCAATGAAATCAATCTGTATTCTAGTAAATGGACCACCCTCCCGTCCTATGCTTCCCATGCTTACAACAGTCTTTCTGTTTGGGTTAATCTGTTGGCATATGAGGAATCTCTGGCAAAAAGATTCTGCAATTATTCTGAATTTTGGATTGTACCAAGTTTGCCTAAACAATCTAATCATGGAGACTCTTCCGATATGTCCTGGACCATGATACATGTGTGCCATGTCTGAAATCATGCTGTCTGGCATTACTGGTCTGTCATCTTTGTAAACCCAGATCTTATCTTCCTCTCTCTGCCAGCATCCTGCTTTTAGCCATGTGTCTTTTTCCTCATCACTCACTTGCCTCATCTTGTGACTGTTTTACTCCTTGCCAAGTTTCAACTACAGATATTAGCATAAGTGAGTTCAAAACGTGTTCATTATTTTTTTCCCGATTAACAGACACATTTTGTCTTGCGCAAAATTTTGCTATTGCATCAGCATATGCATTTCCCAAAGTTATATAATCTACTCCCTTTTTATGAGCTGGGCATTTCACTACAGCAATTTTTTCTGGAAGCTGTATTCCATCTATTAGTCTTTTGATCAACTGAGCATTTCTTATTGGTGATCCCGCGGAAGTTAAATAACCTCTCTGAGACCAAAGCTGGCCATAGTCATGGACTACGCCATAACCATACTGACTATCAGTCACTATGGTAACCTTCTGATCTTTTCCTAATTTCCATGCACGAATCAAAGCAATTAATTCTGCCACTTGAGCTGAGCGAATTCCTTTGAGACTGGAAGCTTCATGCACATCTGCAACAGTACACACTGAATATGCTGCAATCAGAACACCATCATCTGTTCTTAAGCATGAACCATCAACAAATAAAACAAGATCTGATTCAGGCAATGGGACATCTTTTATATCCTGCCTTGGTTTTGTACAATAATCTAATACATCCAGGCATTCATGTTCAACCTCATCTCTGACTTCTGTTTCAGTAGGGTCAGATAACAATGTGGAAGGATTTAAATTCACACATCTCGAGATAGAAACGTTATCTGTTCCCAAAATAACTTTTTCATATTTTGTCAACCTGTTGTTTGTCAAATGCTGTGTTTTGCTTCTGGTAAGGAGAATTTGAACTGAATGTGAGACGTAAACTTTAACTGGAAATCCCATTATTATTCCTTCACTTTGTTCCAAACTCACACTTGTTGCAGCTACTGCTTTTAAACTACCTTGTAATGCTTTTGCAACAGGGTCAAGAACAGCTGAGAAATATGCTATTGCCTTTCTCAGTCTTCCATGTCTTTGAATCAGAACTGATAATGCACAACCTTCTCTCTCACTGCAATACAGCTCAAACTCTTTTTCATAATCAGGCATTCCCAATGCTGGAGCTTCACACAAACGCCTCTTTAACTGTTCAAAAGCTTCTAATTCAGTTTTTGTTAATTTAATTGGGTCTTTTATGTCTGCTTTTGTCAGTCTCTGCATTGGTTTTGCAATTACCGAGAATCCACTAATCCATTGGCGACAATAACCTACCATTCCTAGGAACATTCTAACCTGTCTCTGTGGTTTTTGGAGGTTGCATTGCTTGGATCATTTTTATTCTTTCTGTTGTCACTTGTCTGATTCCTTTTGCAATTCTATGACCAAGATATTTTACTTCTTGTTTGCAAAACTGTAATTTTGCAGGTGACACTTTATGTCACTCATCTGCCAGGTGATTCAAAAGAGTAATGGTATCTGTTACGCAGTTATCTCTTGTTTTTGCAGCTACAAGAAGATCATCAATATACTGCACTAACGTAGATCTTCCAGGTAATTCTAGATCTTCCAAGGATTTCTTTAGCAACTGATTAAAAATAGATGGACTCTCAGTGTAACCTTGTGGGATTCTACACCATGCTAGTATGCGCTCTTTGAACCGGAACGCAAACATTTGCTGGCTTTCTGGATGCAATGGAACAGTAAAGAATGCATTGCATAAATCAATAACTGTATACCATTCTGCATCATGCGGAATCTGATATAAAATTACCGCTGGATTTGGTACAACTGGGCAACATGGGGCAGCAATTTTGTTTACTTTTCTCAGGTCCTGAACAATTCTGAAAGTACCATTTGGCTTTTTAATTCTCATAATCGGTGAGTTACATGGGCTACTTTCGATTTCTCTTAGAACTCCTTGTTTTATGAATTTGTCTATTACAGGTGTAACACCTTCAATTACTTCTGGTTTCATTTTATACTGAGGAATGTTTAGGTAATCTGCTCCTTGTTTTACTGTTATTTGTACTGGATCAACATTTTTCATTAAACACATTTCATCTCCAGTGAAATCCCAGATTTTAACATTCACTGTCTCTTTTAGTTCTTCATGCAAATTGTTTTTATCAAACACAGGAAATAATCTGCTTTCTTCTGCCTCAACCATTGACATTGTTAATTTGTAAAGTCCATCTTCTTCTATAGTTTGCAGCTCTATACCATCCAGTGAGCATTATCTTTTGCAATTCATCTTGCAGAGAATGTCCCTACCTAAAAGATTTACAGGACTGCTATCACAAACTACAAATCTATGCATGTCCTTAAATTTACCTATTTCAACTTCAACTGGTTCAGTTAAATCTGTTTTAATTTGCTGATTAGCTTCACCTACTACTTGGATCTTGTCTCCAGAGAGAGGCAGGTTTTCTATTTCCACTGATCTAACAGTAGAACGGGTAGCACCTGTATCCACTAGGAAAGTAATTTCTACATCATTCACTTTACCATTTACAAATGGACCAGATTGATCTACCTCAAGAGTGGCTCCAAGCACACACTCTTCCTTCTCAGGCACCGTCAGAAGTAATCCTCAGATTCACTTCCATCCTCTTTCATCCAAAATTGTTGAGACACATTTGACACATTCACTCTCGGTGATCTGTTTACCTGTTCACCTCCGCAGAATCCTGTTTCTGTATTGTATCTCTGCACATTTACACAGTTTGGAAGTGGCGGTTGTGGAATCTGACTTTGCTGATTCACTATGTGTCGCTGTAGCTGTTGCTGCTCATTTATCTCATTCTGCATCTGTGGATTTAATGATGTATTTTTTACAAAATTTCTGGGCGGATTTTTACACTCACGCTTCCAGTGTCCAATTTCGCCGCAATTAAAACATGGGAGTTTCTTTTTTACCTCTTCTATGTTTCCCATCAATTTTGGTTTATTATAATTACCTTTAAATTTCCCTTGATTCTGATCAACATTTTTGTTTAAAGTTGCTATTTGCTGTTCAGCCACTTTTACCTGTGCCCACATAGCTTTTTCTTTTAGCTTCTTTTGTTTCGCATCTAATTCATCACTACAGTATTTTGCTTTTCTCAAAATATCATCCACTGTGAGTGACTGCCAACCAACAATTCCAGATCTGATCATCTCACCAATTTCAGGTCTTAAGCCATACACAAATCTGTATATAAAATGGCTCATATCTTTCTCACTCAGGTGCTCATAACCACTGTATTGTTTAAATACCAGCAGTAATATTTCATAGAATGAATGCACTGATTCTTTAGGCTCTTGGGTTCTGTCTATTTTAACCCAATCCACTTCTTTTGGCGGAATCTTGTTTTTCAAAAACACAATTACTTTATCATACAGTTTCACTACATCTGATGAAGGGGCACCTGTTACCTTATCTCGAGAAGGTTCTTCTCTAGGCCAATCTATGGAAATTTTACATTCTGTCCACAGATCTGATCGGACAACTATGTCAAAGAATCCATCAAGATCAACCCACAGGACTTTTGAAACTTTCACAAATCTGTCTACCTGTCAATACCATTCTACAGGTTTTTCTCTTAATCGGGGAAAATCATTGGTGAACATTAGAATGTCCTGCCTTGTCCAAGGAGCATGCACATAGCCTCTTCCTGCTATTTCTCTCATTGGAAACTCTTTTGCCTCTTTTTCTTTTTCTCTGATAAGATAAGCTGAGGTTATTGTGTCTTCATCTTTTTTCTTTGCCCACTTTGCTCTCCATTTACTTAATTCACCCCATTTTCTCAGGATCACAATTAAATCTTTTATATGAGTGATTCTTCCTGCAGTGTTCAAATTTTCTATGTCTTTTTCAGAAAAATCCACTCTATAATGTCTTTGCAAACTCTTCTGCTTACTTAAATCCATTTCTAATTCAAAAGCCATTTCCTCTAAATGGTCATATTTGTTTTTCGTTTTCCAGGTTATGCTTTTGCAAATTAATAATAATTCATCATCCTGATATGCTTTTAATCAGTCAGTTCCAATTGTTCCAATTATTAATTCCTCTATGTCTGCTTTCAATTTTGCAACATCAAGTGATTTACATTCTGGGCTTTGTATTAAACTTTTTACTGGAGATCCAGAATCAGAATCTGCACCAGTTGGGGTTTTACATGACAAACTTTGATTAAAAGTTAAGTCAGGCATCAATTTTTCTCGATGTATTTCGCTTAAATCTGAATAAAAAATTTCAGTCACTTTCTGTATTTCTGAATTTAGTGGGACAGTTAAAGTTGAATGTCTAATTTCTTTTTGATCAAACACTGGAAGAACAGGTCCAATTGTTACAGGCACTCTTACTGCTTCCATGCTTTTAGTTAACTGATGTATTATTTCATTCGCAGAATGAAGTATCTGGCAATCCCTCATATCTTTCTTTCCTATTTCCATTTCTTGGGGTTTCATTTCTTTGAAAAGGAGTTTCAGTGAAATTACTATTTTCTCCTGATATATTCGAATTATATCCTGTTTCTACCCTCTCTGGTGTTTTTCTGTAGCTTTGATTTGTCTCTGGAGATGTCTCTACTCTTTCAGGCATTCTTTTAGAATTCAAATTTATTTCGGGAGATGTCTCATTAATTATTTCCCTTGGAGGGGCACTTGGAGAAGTCCATGTACAAACTGGTTGATAAGGTGGTGGCTTTCTGGTATACATTTCTTCTAACACTACATCCTCTGAGTCACTTTCCTCTCTAACATGTTTTTTCTTTTGGGAACCCTTTTTACCAGATGTCTCATCAATTAGTCTCACTGGGTACAAACCATCACACATGTCTGCCTTTTTCCATCGACGCATTCTATCCTCATGTGTCTCTCTATCAAGACCTAATCCTGTTCGCTTTGGTATGCCTCTACTTTCTCGTTCTAATTCAAACATTTCATCCTCCCATTCAACTAAAACTTCAAATTGAGTAGGTCTAGGTTTTGGTACAAGTCCCATCATCCTTTCTCTTAAGTTTCTCAAGACCGCTATGTTAAACGATCCATCTTCCGGCCATGCTAAAATACCATCATTCTCAGTATATTTCATCCAATTCTCAATCCAAAGACAAGCATGGTAACCATATTCACCTAACTTATAAGCTGCTGGTGTTTTGTACTCATTAATTAATCTTCCGTTTCGCGTTGAAATTTTCTTGTCAGGTTTAATTGTATTTTTCAACTTCTGAAACCATGTAAGTTTCTTTTTCCCTTTCAAATAATAATAATCCATGTCTTTTAAACAAATTTTTACTGCTTTGGTAAAGATCGTAACAGTTTTCTTGTTATTCCGCCATGCCAACCAATCCGTGCGCGAAACTCACTAACTAACCAATCAGGCTAAGTTACGTCACTGTTCTGCTTAACCAATAGAAGTACTGTTTTTCAGAATGAGCCAATCAGCTGTAAGCTCGTCTTGTCACGTGAACCAATCTGTGCACGAATACTGTGACGTATGTTAGCCAATCACAGCGCGACTCTTGTTACGTATGCTACCGCTGCAGCTTCTGTCTCTCCCTTCGCTCCTTACACTGACACCTCCTTTACAAAAAAAATTCACAGCGCCATATTTACAAACCTTTCGAATGAATTCAGTTAGAAACACCACAAAAAACAAACCATTTGTCTGTTTCGCTAAATAAAGTGATAGCTTTTTCAAATAATCAAGGATTCTTTCGCGTGAAATAGACAACGCTATTTTCACAGAATATTTACATTTGTCGATAAAGTAAGGCTACTTTACCCATTCATTCACGCACATACATACGGAAAAGATCCCTAACCATTCATACATAAATCTTTAGTAGGACTTTAACCTGCTAACAGAAATACTCATTTCCCAGTAAGATAGACGACACTTCCTTACCCTTCACTCAAGCTTAGATAAATTCTACTACTCTTTTCACAGTGAGTTTTAAAACAGGATCAAAGTATCCCTATACTCGAAAGCTACAATTTCATAGACAATCCTCGCTATGCATTCTAACTTACCACCTAAAATCCCTAAACTTGTGCTGTACGTCCACAACACTTGTCATATACGACGATACCACTATTTTGAATCAGAACAAATGCACTGTGTAACTTCACCTGTCACACTACTCAGGCCGGCACAACTAGGAATTTTCACACTGCTGGAAAAAAAACCTTTCGACTACATTTAACAACTGAACAAACTCAACATGTTTTAGACATGTATCCTATGTATTCCCATGTAACATGTCAGTTACCATAGTAACCGAACTCTGCTACCAAGTAATTGATCCAGCGTTCATGTAGAAAAACTGTCTCACCAACACTATCTATTACCTCAATACTCACCATTAATTATGAAACACTCAAACAGGCCCATAACACCAATGAGACAATTTTTGAGCAACTGAATCTAGCGGTTTGATTTATAAAACTATTCACATTATATCTACAATATTATTTACAACTGCAGTTTTCATCTTTTACCATGGATTTAAACATTTATCTTTTATTAAACCAAACCATTTATGGCGATTGGATCAACTGATAGTAACTAGACCATGAATAAACAAGACCAGCTTGTCTTTTCAAATCTAATTTTTATTGCCTTTATTCTTCATAAAGAAAGAGCATTTACGTTTAAAATTTCTTTATAATTTAAGCAAATGAGAAAGCAGTATTTTATTAGGTAATGAATTATTAAACTGACATTTATTAAAGCAAATACAGAAACATGAAGTATTAGCAAATAACAGTTTCCATACCCTAATTCTATTTCCCTGTCTATTTCTCGCTTCACCTGAAAAGAAAAATATTATTATAGTCTGCTGTCCTTACGTGCGCCAAAAGTCCATCAGCACGTCATTCAGGAATCTGGAAGCAAGAGTTTTTCCCTTGCTCATAATGTCAGGTTTTATACTTTTTCCCTATCTAAAACTCTCTACATTCTACATTCTGTCAACAAAATTCAGGTCTTTCATTGGCTGAGCTATGTCAGTCCACCATTAGGTCATCATTGAATTTTACCAAGTCCGGGCTTCACATAGGCCCATTGTCTCTTTCTTCCGCGACATTTGGCTTCCTCAAAAGTGTAACTTTTCTCTTCGAGCACTGTACTTTTTACTTCCTAACCTTGGCAGACAATCACGAATCCTGTCCTTGGGCCTTCTTTCCGAGAGCACGTTTTATTCAAGCAAAAGCCTTTTTCCTTTTATTAATAATGTTCTGTGCAGCAAAAATCTCCATTACATAAATGCAAGGCTCCACTCTGGACAAGGTTTCTTTTCACGTCTGCATCTCTGTCAGCCATATTTTTCCGAGCCACTTTTTAGGCCTCACTTTGGAAACTATTATTAAACAAACACAAGACATCAATTAATTAAAGCATTAAGACCCATTCTGTTACCCGCCCCCTTCTAATAATTAACCAGATTAATTATGTTACCTAGCCGAAGCACATGTATGCAGCAAAATATCTACTTTTTCTTCAGGATCTGCACGAACTCCAAAGGCTTTTGTCACAAAAGACATAACATAAGCACATACAATAAACACATGCCATTAGTTAAACAGCCGCATTTAATACTGACAATAGACAAAGTTAGTTTATTATTTTCTTCTTCGTGTATGCAACATAAAGCACATTAGTTAATCCCGCGTGTAATGTTTGCAATTTTAAACTAAGTTGATTAATACTTTTCACCACATGCTTATTAGTCAAGTTATATATCATGGGAGATTAACTTCACAGGTTAGAAAATTTTGCTCTTCACCCTGCTCCATCACCTTTCACAAGGAATGTGCCACAACACAATTGGGCCCTGACATTTGTAGAACCTAAGCCCAGAAACATCCACCCAAACAGTTATCCATAATATTGTGATAGGATCCAGATACATCTTGCAGATCTAGTGTAGAAACTAGGCGGTTAATGAAGCAACCAGCCCTGGCACTAGAAATATATCATAGACCAGAAAACGAGGAGCCATCAAATGTATGACACAATCTGGGTAGGAAGTAGTATATATGGTTGTGTGGGAGCAAAAACTGTTCCCCAAGGTTCAGGACACCCCAAAATTCAGAAAACCTTAACTTTACCTCAGGCGGTTCTCCCACTGTAAGAAATTGCACAAAAATTGCCCCATCTCCACCATCAATTTAGCAAAGAAGCATAAATAAATAACAGGGACCACTCAAAAATTGATACCTAGATCAGGGAAAGGCTAAAGGGATTTATAAAAATAAATCTAAAAATCAAGCGATATAGAATAAATGCCATAAAGTTGCAAATGTAGAGTTATACGGAGTATCCAAAATTAGAACAACACAACAAACTGATGCGGAAGGCTCCCCTTTGGGATAATGGGCAATTGCCGCAACTAGCTGCCCTGCAGGGATTCCGAGGCTGGGATCATATAGGGATATCGGTCTTGGGGGATGTCATGAGGGGTCAAGTACTGAAATTCTTCCAGGACCTTCAGACGGAATTTCATATGCCAAAGTCCCAATTCTTCAAGTATTTTTAATTCCGGCACGCCCTGTTATCCAGTCTGGTGGGATTGTAGTCTATAGCTGAGTTCAGCCCCTTGGAGGCCAAAGTCTTTATGGGAGAACTCCAGGACCGTAACATTTCCAGGATATATCAAACTTTAGTGATCCACTGCTCCTCCACACTACAGTAAGTCCGGGAAGATTGGGAGGGGGATATAGGTCCCTTGGAAGAAGAGGACTGGGCGGAGGCCCTAACTGCTCTGCGTGAGGCGGCCATAGCGGTGCATCTGCGCCTGGTCCAGTTTAAATGCCCACATAGGGCATACTACACACAAATGTGTTTATGGAAGGCAGGGTTGATTGCCTGCCCTGTGTGCCTCAGATGTAACCGGGAGGAAGGTACGTTGATGCACACGGTCTGGCAGTGTCTCTCCCTGGGTCGTTTTTGGAGGGGGGGTTTACACTTGCTTATCGGAGGTTCTGGGCTGGGACCTTCCCCGCTCGCCGAAACTAGCTCAACTACATGTTATGGAGGGGATAGGCGGCAATGTTTACAAACGCCATTCACTATTGTTGGATCTTACATTAGCATCAAGGGACATAGCGAGGACGTGGAAAGCACCGAGGCCCCCTGCAGTAGCCGCATGGAAGAATGGCCTGGACTTTTGCATGGACCTATAGAAACCCATCTTCATTGCCAGGGAGCGACCCCAAAAACATTTTAAAATGTGGAAAAGGTTGGCAGACCATCAGGGATTGCTCCTGGACCCAGTTCCAGTAGTACGGGACCCGCATTTATAAGATTAGAGCTCGTTGGGGAGGATACAGGGAGCGGGGTGGGTGGTGGAACCCTGGTGGGTAGCTCTACTGTAAATATTCAAATGACTCTGTGTAGAGTGGGTCTATAGTGCGATCGGGGGGAGGGGTTAGATTTTTATTTTATTACCTTTATTTTTTCTTGGGTATCACTATGAAGAATGTCAAAGTCAATATTACATGCTCTGATTGTGCAGACGCCTCTGGGTTACAGGGCCCTGCTGTATATGTGCCACTTGACAAATAAAATTTGTTTAAAAAGAAAAATTAGAACATCACTGAAAGTGATATCAGTAAGTCTGTTGCAGATGCCATTTCACTTTACTGCAGGTTATTTTTAAAAGTTTTCTACACGCTGACACTTGCCTTCTATAGTTTTAGCATTCCTGTTTGAAGGGCTACTTTTAGCTTGAGCCCATTTAACCATTTTAACATTTAACTACTTTTGTTGGTGTGGTTTTTATCACTCACTGTTTGGCTGCCTCTGCGATGCACTAGTGTGCTCGGCTGCTTTCCCGGTGACTCTGCTTAGCCTGAAGTAGCTCCCGCACCGTTCTGCCACGGCTTTGTGCCGTTTTCGCGGAGGGCATTGCAGCGCCATTCAGGCCCCCTTTTTACTTCTGGCTTAGTGTGCTGCAACTCCGGTGGGCGCGGTTTAGTGCTCACCGCCACCACACTATTTAAATCCATGCAAAGGCGGGCGCCTAGTAGACATCAGTAAGTCTATTGCCGACTTCATTTCACTTTACTGCAAGTTACAACTTTGTTTTTAAAAGTTTTCTACACGCTGACACTTGACTTCTATAGTTTTAGCATTCCTGTTTGAAGGGGAAGTTTTAGCTTGAGCCCATTTAACCATTTTAACATTTAACTACTTTTTTTGTTGTGGTTTTTATCACTCACTGTTTGGCTGCCTCTGCGATGCACTAGTGTGCTCGGCTGCTTTCCCGGTGGCTCTGCTTAGTTTGAAGTGGCTCCTGCCCCGTTCCGCCGCAGCTGTGTGCTGTTTGAGGGGAGGGCCTTGCAACGCCATTCAGGTCCCCTGTTTACGTCTGGCTTAGTGTGCGACAACGCCGGTGGGGCGTGGTCTAGTGCTCACCGCCACCACACCATTTAAATCCATGCAAAGGCGGGCGCCCCAAATGGAAGCCCGTCTGCCCGTCCGCGCCTGGACAACGCCTTGGGCCAGGAACCCTGGTTGTTTCTTAAGGGAAACAGTTTCTTTCTCCTCTGCAGAGATCCTGACTCTTAGGAAGGTAGCTGACAAAGAATACCTCCATTCCATTGAAGGAGGTACAGGAGTGAATGGTTGTGGAAGTTGTACATTTTCTTTTACTGCTGTATCAAAGGGAGGGAAGAGCGTTGGTGTCCTGGAGCCCGTAAATGACTTCTTACTTTGCCTGTCATTAAACTGTAGGTCTCTAGGCAAACATAGCCATGAAATTTGCAAGCTACTAGCGGATCAAAAGCCAGTAGGGCTGTTTTTAGTTGAAACCTGTCTGCATGGACAATCAGCACCAGACATTTTGTAAGCACTACCAGAGTGATGTTCTATATTGAGATTAGACAGATCTGAGCAGAGAGGCGGGGGGTTAGCTGTAATTTTAAAAAAAGATGACCCAGTAAAAATTACCAAATTGCTAATGTTGGGGTGCGAAGTAACGTTCTTCACCATGTCTCTAAACTGCGATTGGTCAGTTGGGGGTCTCCTTATTTATAGACCCCCGGGCCCGTCAAGAGCATTTATTAATGAATTGACCAAAATAGTGCCTCCCTATGCTATCCGCTATTCAACACTTTTAATCCTAGGGGACCTGAATCTACATTTTGATAAAAAGGTAAATCAAGAAATTTGTGAATTTACAACTGGATTACAGGCCTGGGGTCTCGAACAGTTAGTTCAAACCCCTACGCATATCAGGGGCCTTCACTAAATAATATTTTTTCTAATAGTGCTCTGGTGGAAACTCTGCCACCTGTGCCTATAGAATATTCTGATCGTTTGATTTTTTTTTTTTAATTAGGAATCATAGGAAGGTCTCTAGTCACCTGAAACAGCTTACAGAGTCAAAATTGACCCAGAAATGGTCCCTACTTACCCCTGACTCTTTTAGGGCCACACTGTCTTTGAGCTCACTGGAACTAGTGGCCGCCACCCAGATAACTGACAAACAAGTCTCTTCTTGGATTAAGGAGGCAGTTGACTCATCAACACCTCTGAAACCCTGTAAGAGTTTCCGCTCAAATCCCTCAGCGGAATGGTTTTTAGAGAAATTAGCAATGCTTAAAAACGAATGTAAACATCTTAAAAGTTGTTGGAAGGTGAACTATTAGCCAGTGAACAAGCTGAAATATCTAGAAGTGCGAAAACACTACCACAAACAAATTAGGAGAGCACAGAGGGATTTCTATACTCCAAAAATTGAATCTGCCAAGAATGCCCCTAAAAATATATTTAATATTGTAAAGAACTAAGGGGCAGATGTATCATCCGTATTGTTTCTCGCAAACGCTGCGATTCTCAAAAAAGCAGCGTTTGCGAGAAAAAAAACGAAAAATGCGATGTATCATGGAAATCGCATCGCAAATTTGAGGAATCGCAAAATTTGCGATTCCTTAATTTTGCGTCAGCATTTAAGGAATCGCAAATTGCGATTCCTTAAATGCTATGTATGAAGCACCCAAGTTGTGCTAATTCCAAGTAAGAAATTGCAAATTACCACCAACTTGTAGTTGGTGGTAATTTGCGATTCCTTTTACAAATGCACTTTTTGGCATTTGTAAAGGTGCCATGTGGCGCACATACATGCGCCATATGCACGCACATGTAAATTTCAGGGGTGCAGCAGGGTGTCCTTTGGACACCCCTGCACCCTTGAAATTATTCTTTGCGATTAGCAAATTGAGAATTACTTCCCATTCCTTCCTATAGGCCTCCTGGCCCATAGAAAAGAATGGGAAAGTACTTCTTAATTGTGAATTAGCAATTCGCGAATTCGCAATTAAGGAATAACAAGAAATCGCTAAAAAATTGCGATTTTTTTTTGTTACATACTATTTGTGATTCTCAAATAGCGATTCTCAAAAAATCGCAATTTGAGAATCGCAAATAGGTATCTTGATACATCTGCCCCTTACTTCCTTGGAGCGGGTTACAGTTGTGTTGCCAGCATCTACAGAGTACTGTAATAAAGTAGCCAGTATTTTTTCAGAACAAATGAGAAGATATAAGCTACCTTCCCAGAAACTGGGAGTAATTTTCCCTTTGCTCCACCAAAGAGTGAAACATCGTATGAGTGAAGCTTTATTTTCCGACTAACCAGTCAAAAGAAATATACTTCAACTTATGTCAGTAGTAAACTCGGGCTCTCCCATGGATATTATCCCTCCAAATATGTTCTTATGAGGGAAGGAAGCTATTGTACCTGTGCTCACAAACTTGCTGAATTCACTTTTCAGCTCGGGCAGGTTCCAAATACTTGGAAACACGCAATGGTGGTTCCCCTATTAAAGAAACCGTCCTTTGATCCTGCGCTTCCAGAAAATCTGAGACCAGTATCACTGCTACCTTTATTTGTGAAAATTGCAGAGAAATTTCTCAACTCCCAAATGACTACGTTTGTGGAAGAACACCAGGTACTTCATGAAACTCAATCTGGTTTTAGGGCTTTATACAGCACTGAATCTGCTTTACTCCTGGCCTCTGAAGCCCTAAAAATAGCAGCTGATGAAGGTAGGACAGCAGCACTGATCCTGTTGGATTTGAGTGCGACTTTTGATATGGTATCCCAGCGGCTGTCGATGGCAGTATCAGAGGCAGCACATGGGAATGGATCAAAAACTTCTACAAGACAGATCCTTTTAAGTTCTGCAACGCCCTTTAAGGTGGAGATCTGTCCTCTGTTATAAGGGGTGCCACAGGGTTCTGCCATTAGTCCAACGTTATTTAACGTGTACATTCGCCCACTAGCAGACATAGTACTGAAACATGGGATGAAGCTGGTGTCATGTGCTGATGACACTCCTGCTTAATTGGTTTGGCAAATTGGATGAATTTTAGCTACCTCCAATTAAATGCAGGCAAGACTGATATAATGGCAGTTGGTAAGCAGCCGTCCATCTGGTCTCATAGCTGGTGGGCGAAACAAGTTGGGCCGACACAATCGCAAAATCGAAGATTAAACATTTCGGAGTCTGGTTTGACAATACCCTATCTTTTACAGAACTGATATCAGCTTTAGCCGGCACATGCTTTAGCCTTTTAAGAATGTTATGATATTTGTTAGATCTTCTACCTCTAGACGGTAAAAAGACAATTATGCGGGGCCAGAATACATCTCGATTGGATTACTGCAACATTCTCTACCTAGGGGTCACTAAAAGTAATGGGCCAGATGTATCAAGATTCCGTTTTGCGAATCCTAAATAGCGATTTTTTGCGAATCGCTATTTAGAATTCGCAAAATGGAATGTATGTACAAAATCGCAATTTTTTAGCGATTCCCTATTATTCTTTATTTGCGAATTCGCATTTTGCGAATTCGCAAATAAAGATTATTTTCAAATGCATTTCTATGGGCCAGGAGGCCCATAGGAATGATAGTGCAATAATTCTCAAATTGCGAATTCGCAATTTGCTAATCGCAATTTGAGAATTATTGCAAGGGTGCAGGGGTGTCTCAAAGACACCCTGCTGCACCCCTGAAATCTACATGTGTGTGCATGTGGCACACATACATGCCCTATGGGCATGTATGTGTGTCACATGCCACCCTTACAAATGCCAAATAGGCCATTTATAAAAGAAATCTCAAATTACCACCAACTACAAGTTGGTGGTAATTTGCGATTTCTAAACACAAAATCGCAATTTCAAAATGTGTCTTACATATCATTTAAGGAATCGCACAATTTGCGATTCCTTAAATGCTATGGCAAATTGAAAAAATGCAAAAAGGCCGTTTGCGAGTCGCAAAAGCCTTGATACATCTGGCCCAATATGAGAAAGCTGCAGAAAGTACAGAATGCAGCTGCCCGGATGATATTGAACATCCCAAGGCGAACCCCGGTGGGAGCAGCCTTGAGGGAACTACATTGGATACCGGTGCAGTACAGAGTTATTTTTAAAGCTCTGTGTTTCTGCCATAGGATTCTGAATGAGAAAGCACCTAGCTATCTTCGCCCCTTACTCACCCCTTACAGACCTACCCGGAATCTTAGGTCTAGGTCTGCGGGCGCTTAATTTGACAGTGCCAAAAATTCAAAAGGCACGTTTAGAAGGCAGATCCTTTAACTTTTTAGCAGCTAAAGCCTGGAATCAACTGCTGTTGGAGCTTAGGGTGCAGCCATCAGAAGTGCTGTTTCTTAGAAAACGTAAAACATTTTTCTTTCAGTCACCTCTGGGGGACTGGTGCTAATATCTGCTGTTTTTGGGTAGGGCCTCTCTTTATGGACTGGGATGTCTTAACGTTGGTCCCTCCGTCTGAAGTAACCAAGCACTTTATAAGCTTTAATCTATATATCTAAGTCCCAATTGAACCGCAAAATCAAAAAAGCATTGGCAAAGGTGATAGGTCTAATTTGTGAATGTCTTTTTGCTAATGATTTTTTATGAGAGGAGATATAAAGCTGCAGCTAAATCAGAAAAAGATTATGGGTGACGAGATGAGGGTGTATTTAGAATCTATAAAAATAATTTTTTTAGATTGTGCAGCAAAACCAAAATATATGTCTGTTCCTTTATTTTATGTGAGTCTGTGAAACTTTTAGAACATGTTTGTTTAGGGAAATACCATTCTACCTAGATTCTTTATTAAGTTAGTTCTGTCCAATTTAGGTAGTTCTGTCCTCGATTCACCTACAAAAAATATATACTATACAACTAACATATACATATGTGCTTCTGCAATTTTATTGTATTGTTTTTGAGAGTCTCTTGTCTTGCTGCTGGACTTGTTCAGCTGCGGCCTTCCACCATGCTGTGCAAGCAAAATTTAGTGTATGGCCGACAGACTCTGCTTTTGGTGACTGCCCGAGTTTTTCCACCAGAGGAAAGTCATTATGCAACCCGGTGACAGTGCTTACTTGGTACTGGGTGTGTTAAAGATGCTTATTTTCCAGTCAATTGACATTTATTATTTTATTTTGAAGGTTTTATGCTAAAGCTTTGCTGTGGTCCAAAAAACTACCCAACTGATATAACTTTACTTGAAATGTAAACAATGACGGACACGCTTACAGGAAAAAAGCAGAGGTATTGTTAGCTGCCTTATGTGTGTAGAAATATATATCACATTAATGCAGGTGGGTGACAATTGTGCGTGTGCCGTAGCGAGGCACACATGAAGAATGATTTACAAACAGTGGTGCAAGGCTGTGCTCAGTAACAAAAAAATATCCAGATGTACTGCATATTTTCCACCTGCCAGTCACAGCATTTTAAATTCATGAAATTGCCTTTCCCTTGACTCCAAGGACGACAAATATTTCCCCAGATTCCAATAGACTTCCACATAAAATAGCATTAATAAGCAGGTGCGAGTTAATAAAAATAAAGATACAGCCATGATTCTTAATGAACAGAAATTTACCATTCAAATCAAATCTGGTACTAATATTTACAATCCGAAACATAATGACAATAAAATGTACATCCAGAGTACAATTCAATCGATAGATTGTCGAAGGCGCACCATAAACATGGGATTGTCACCCCAGCATTACCTAAACACGTAAACAACAGTCTAGCAACATGGAAGCTGCGGTTTTTTAGCTAGTTGACAAAGTCACTATACCGTGCTCCATTAAATGAGCAATACACCCAGGGAAAGGCAAACTAAACTATAAGTCAGTGATATGTGCTCGCAGCAACGGAAAAGTACGAATTCATTTCAATGAAACCATTTGTTCAGCTATAACATGGTCAAACAATAAGGCGATTACAATCTGCAGATGCATCAGTTTAACGAAATGCATAATGTGGTGATGACAAACATGCAAGTAGGTCTCGGTTAAAATGAATGATCATCACATCAATGCAATGTGCAAGGAATAAAATACATCAGCCTGAAATTTAACTAAACATACAATCTCCACTCTTTACTTTCTTGTGTAGCAAGTTATGCTTTTCCTCGTTGAATAGGGCCGGTTTGTGTGGATTCTCCTAGTCTAAATCTCAAGGTTAAACATAAACAGCAGCACTTGGTATGCTTGGCCGTCATGTTGTTTACACCTAATGAGCCACTGACACTGACATTCAAGCAATCACTTTGAAGTCAGAGAAAGAAAAAAACAGCATCTGAGGTTTGATCTCAGAAGCAAGTGAAAACACCTAGTGCTCCTGACCAGGGCTCTTAAACAAAGAAAAAAGAAGTACCTAATTTGGTCGTAAAATGAGGGATAGTGTACTTAGTCCCTGCTCTCGGGGAGCGGTAAACAGAGGGAGAGGCATGACAAATGCATGCCATGGACAAATGGAGAGAAGGAATAGGAGAGCAGCGATGTAGCCAGCAAATGGAAAGCCAATGAGCGGGCTAAAGCGCACAAAGTAAATACAGTATGTCTCTTCGAGACAGCACAAGCGCTGTTTAGCTGAGACCTGGAAAAGTTCATACAGTATCCCTAGTGCATCAAGGAAATTTCAAAAACCTCTGACTCACAGAATCAAGGGATTCCCATACATAATTTATGCAAAGGAAATTAGTGAAACAGCAAAGTCATCATGGCTTGATCATAAGTAACAGCTCTTAAGCAAATCAGAAATATGAACGTCATTACCTTAACACATAAGCACTATCACATTTTAAGAAAGCAGCTAGCATTATTGCTACTGCCACCTGGAGATGTCTAAACAAAACATGAAACATTTGTTCCACATCACTTCATTGTAATGAATAAAACCCATCTACACAGCAGAACTACAGCGGGAGGGCCTTGAAGTTGCAACAAGTTAGGAACACTGGAAAGTTCATTCAAAGCTTTGTATTCATAAAAGTGGAAAAACAATGACATCAGCTTAACTTGGCTCTGCAGAGTTTGTGAGGAGAGATGACATACAGGGGGACAGGATGGGAGAGGTTGAGTACAGGAGTGAATGACAGAAACAGCATCCATTTTATACAGGATGGCGGTTTCACATAATTGTGGCATAACTACATTTTTATTTATAAACATACTTTTATACATCATGCACATGAGGGAAACAGTGATGTGCAATATATGCATGCTAAATGTATGTGCTGGATGTATGTGTGCCTATGAGTGGTACAGTACACAAGGGATAGATTGCGTGTATGTTAAATGTCTGTGCTGGATGTATGTATGCCTGTGAGTGGTGCAGTACATGAAGGACACAGTGCTGTTCAGTGTGTGTAGGTTGTATACATGTGCCTGTGGATGGTACAGTACATGCGGAACCCTGGGTTCCATTTTGGGAGATCCAGGCTTGCCTGGTGAAACATGGAGCGGAGGTAGAAAAATCAACCAGACAGATTTGTGTTTTGCTGCATTCCTGTACACTGGGTAGGATAAACACTGAATAGGGGAGAGCCAGGCTACCCCTGTGTACTTCAAAGAGTGCTCATTGAAACAGAGGGAGGTCACAAGGAAAGGGCCTTGGCACATCTCAGGAAGAGGATGGGGCTGATAAGAGAATCATAAAGAGTATGACTGGGGCCCTAGGCTAACCATTTGGTATACAGATCACTGTGGCTGACAAGGACAGAATGGCAGTACAAGGCATCAGGCGTTTCCCCAGAAGGCTGGAAGCATAGGGACCGGTTTTGTTAGGGGGTAGTTTTGCAGCAGTGCAACAGTTTTAAAAGCACTGCAAAGTTCATAGTATATTCAGCAGTTTTCAGGCAACAATAAAAGTGTCACCTGCTGGAGAGAGATGCCAGGTTTGTCTAGTGGCAATCTAGACTCATATAAGGTAGCGCAGAGGGTTAGTATGCCTGCTGCAGAGTGTGCACCATACATATCAAAGAACAATATTTTATGTTGCATAGTTCCGTGGGTTACTGCTTTTTTCACAGATTCTTTTGTTACCATGCAGTTCATAAGTTACAATCATAATCTAGCAAAGAGCTGCATGCAAGCTGAATGATACAGGTGATAAAGTTATGCTTTTTCCCAGTCTTTAATTATATTGATGTTGCTAAAAAAGGTTTGTTCGGTATAAATACATTTTCATTAATAAAGTCAATTCTAACCACGGTGTTAAGTTCTGCATCCTGAGTTTTTGCTTCTCCAGACCAAGCACTCTTAAAATGTGCCTACCAGTATGAGAGGCTTGTGGATCCTGTACCTTGTAGTCCCCTTTGCCTTATGTAATGTTTTCTATACACTGATTTACATATGTATGATTCATATTCTGTTTGTGTGTGTGTGTGTGTGTGTGTGTGTGTGTGTGATGTAAAGAGCTCTGACACCCTACACTGATATGAGAGGCACTAAAAAGTACATGAAATACATGTGAGAGAGGAATTATGGAGAGAGGAGAGGCACTGTTGAATAGTGAGGGAATAATTGAAGAACCCCAATAAAGGTCATAATTTACTAAACTTTAAAAGCTAATATAATTGAATATATAATGACAAATGTGTTGTAGAATGCACCATTTACCCCAGATTTTCTTGGGGAGAACCCCTCAAAACTCCCTTTTTGTAAATGTCAGACTGGCTCGCTGCACTCTCCATGCACCGTACGGGGGCTTTTCTGACAAAATGTGCTAGGGCAGCTTTGGGTTCCCAGTCCGGCCCTGGTGGCTGACATAAAGGTGTTAACTCTACTCACTCCTATGGCATGCGTTGTGGGGCTGTCAGCTTTGGAGTCACTAATGCTTTGACAGACTTCTTTCAAACGAAAAAATAGAGCAGAGGGGTGGGCACTTCAATAGAAGTAGACCCCCAACATAAACTTTAAAGTCTCAGACCCAACATCACATTTGATAAATGGAAATGGTCTATAAGGGAGCTTTAGACCCACAAAATTGTCATCTGCCAAGCAGCCAGACATGCTGTGTGAGGCAGGGAGCTCTTCAAGACTTCTGCGTGTGACCAGGACCAGGGGCCACAACTGCTAGTCTCCCTGCTTATGGTGAGAGTACATCACCTAGGGAATCAAAGACCACCTTCCCTGGAGCCTGTAGCCCCAGCACCTGCCTGCTTGCCAAGACCAATTTTCCCTGTGAGGAAGAGGAGAGAGGTACAGGAAGCCCTGTTGAGTGGACTCTCATTGGGAGGTGTGAGGAAACGGCTGCTGCACCACCAATCGGGTCGTTGCCAGTGTGCAGAATGAATTGACGACCCTCATTTACCAGAGGAGGGTCACTGTGAATTGAGCTGTGTGCATCACTGTGCCGATTGGGCCAGAGCACATGTGTAGTGGGTAGCAGTGACCCCATATGCCAGGGTGGGTCACCGTGAGAAGACTACTGTGCATTAAGGGCTGTAGCCCATGTGCAGTAGGGGTCCACAATCACATATGCCACGACGGGTCGCGGCTGAGGACTTCACTGATTTTGTGCCAATCTGCCCTGGGGAAACTTGCTGCTGTGGCAGTGGAACACTGTTGACTTTAAAAATAAAATCATAATGGACCCATGAGACTTGGACATCTAGTGGGGCTTACCCTTGATGTTGGCTATAGTGAATGGGTAATAACCACTACTGCGAGAAGTGAGTGGGAAATGGGAAATTGCCTAGCAAAACACTAGAGCCTTAACCTCACGGAGGCTGTGTAGATGTTTGTGATGTATTTTTTCCTTATGTGGGCACTGGTGGAAATATAATACTTATCTTTTTACATAAAAGTGAGTATTTAGCTAGACAATGACTTATTGCTGCTGTATGTATTTTGAGTTGTGAGCCTGTGTTCATTCCTCTGTATCCACACATCTTCCCAATTGACCACCAGGGGAGCCTTGGAGTGTTCAACCTTGTTACTATTGAGAGTAAAATGCAGAAAGGATACTTGGTCCAGTTGTTCAAAATCCATAGTAGGTCAGGCCCCGGGACATTAAGAGCAAAAGACCTCCACCCCCACGGTTGGGCCAAGCAACCCCTGCTTGCCTCGTAACACTCTGGAAGGGGTACTGACGAGGTACACCATGGTAAAGTGCTCTGAGTGTCGCAGTGGATCCATGCTGCTTACACAAAAACAATATGAGTTGCAGAGGCAGTGGAAGAATGAACTGCTGATTCAGATGTAAGTCCATAGAGTCAAGTAAAAGGTCAATAACAAAGTGAAGTTCAAAGCCAAGCTCAGATTTGCAGCTTGGATCCAAAGGAAGGTGAGAATTTTGAAACTAGCACATAAAATTAAAGAAATTAAGTGGTGACATTTCAGGTTAGTTAAAGCTCTGATGAAGAACCTGAAACCTCTAGTCCAGTTGTACAGCAGGGATCAAACTGAAGAACTCTTACAGTGCAAAATACAGAAAAATGAGTGGCAGCAAGAAGTAGTAGTGTGTGATCCAGTCTATGAAAAGTTGCAGTTGAAAATTAGAGTTACAAAGACCTTAAAGAGGAAAGAAGTTCACAGTAAACAAAGCTGATCAAGGTTCAAGCACATGTTCAAGCTCTGGTCAAAATTTCTTGGAAAGTAAAAAGACTCTGACAAAGACTGTTGCTGATCAGAGAAAACCTGGAGAAGACATTCCAAGGAAGACAACACACCAAAGTAAGCATTGTGAACCAGAGGAGAGGCCCAAGAGGCAGATAGATTCTGAAAGTAGTAGAAGGGAATTGCCAGAGGCCAGAAGATCAATGAGAATTCAGCCAATCATTATCAGTATGCATTTGAGACTGAAACTGAGAGTGAAGCAGAAACAAAAGAACCAACTTGAAAGAATAAAAAGACTATTAGACAAAGTTGAAATAAAAAACAATCGCTCAAGATTCTAAGAGACTTAATGGCTGAATCGAACTTTTGAAAATCACAAGAAAAGCAGTTATTTTTCTGATTTGTTTTGATTATTGTTTTAATGAAATGAGAAGAAACTTAATATAGTTTTAAAAAAATGTTAGCTTTTGATTTTTAAGTCCACAACAGATTTTTGTGTCTCAGCTATAGGATAAAATTCAGCAAACGCTGTACTTTTCTAGGGTTAATAGTGTTATTGATAATACTAATAGGTTTATTCAGTCTGTTGATGTGCTTACTATCTCTGGTGGATATGTTTCTAAAAATAATTAACCACTGCTAGAAATGTGTTGAATTATGATATTACATAGCATAAAGATATATTTTAAATAATCAGTTTCATGATAACATGTATATGTTAGACCTGGCACCATTGGCGTGGGTCTCCCTTCCATTTTTTGCTTTTGCCTCTTATGTTTTTGCTGGTTTTAGATGCTTTGGGCACTGTCCCACTGCTATTCAGTGTTCAAGTGCTCCCTATGGTAAATTGATGTATGGATTAGTGACTCCGTGATTGGCTTATTTGGTTTACTTGTCAGTCCCTAGTACAGTGCACTCCATGTGCCCAGAGCTTGTAAATCAAATGCTGCTGGTGGGCTTGCAGCACTGATTGTGCCACCCACCAGAGCAGCTTGTAAAGTGAGTCTCAGGCCTGCCATTGCAGAGCCAGTGTGCAGTCTGGTACTGCCATGTTGACTTGGTAAGTGCACCCACTTGCCAGTCCCAAAACCTTCCCTTTTCTACATATCAGACACCCCTAAGGTAGGCCCAAGGGCAGGGTGCATTGTAGGTAAAAGGTAGGACATGCCCTGATGTGTGTGGCATGTCCAGATATTGTATTAGAGCCATTTTCATTTTTCACTATTGCAAGGCTACCTGCTCCCATTGTCCAGAATGGGCAGTTTGATTATAACAGCTTATAATCCTAATTGACCCATGGAACATGGGTGAAAAACAAGCTTAGTAGGCCTGAACTCTGAATTATAAAATACATCTTTTAGCGCAGTTGGTTTTAACATTCTGTGTTTCAAAATACCAATTTTAGAAAGAAGGTATTTTCTTGCCTTACTATACAAGCCTGCCTCTGCTAGGCTGTGTACTCCTTATCTGGTTTGTGAGTGACGGGGCTGGGGGGCTCCAGGAGACATGGTGAGTCAGCACAGGGCTAAATAGACCTATCTGCACGTAGAGTGGTGGTAGGAGTTGCACCTGGGCCTGAATAGGGCTGTGCCTGCCTTCCACAATGCTGGTTCCACCTCCTGTGGTGTGTCTGATGTCCCGGGCCCACACTGTCAAAGGAAAAAAGGAGTCCTGTAAACAAAGTGCTCCAGGACTGCACAGCACTGGTTTGGACTAGGCACAGACGCTCTCTGCCTTCAGAGACAAAGGAATTTGGTGAATAAAAAAGGGGACCCATACCCCAGAGCTTTAGATCACTTCTGGGAATCAAGACAAACCTTTGCTGAGGAGAAGAACCTGGAAGCTGAAGGAGGAGACTACCCCTGTGCTGTGTGTTTGGAGGTTGGCCTGCAGTGATTGCTTCATTGCCAAAGAAAGGAGAAGAGGACTGAGTGTGATTTTCTTCAACTTGAAGAAGAATTTCCAAGGGCTTGAACTTGAGCTTGCTTCCTGCCTGAAATCTCAGGGATGCAAGACTTAACCAACCAGTTCCCCCCTGAATTCCCTTGCTGGGAATTGAAGTGCCTGCTGTTGTGCTGGGCCTTCTGAGAGACTGCATGGTGCTGGGATCTGGTAGCGCGACTCAATGACGAGAAGCGTGTCGCCGCCGCCGCCGCAGCAGTTGCCGTTACCAAGGAAGCGTGCCGCTGCTGCCGCCATCGCATCACTGAAGCGCGTTGCATCACAGGAAAAGCATGCCACCGCAACAGAGGCTGCCGTTGCATCACCGGAGAAGCGTGTCGCAGGGCCTGCCGCGGCTCAGATCATCGAGTCGCCGTCGGGCATGCACGCATCGTATCAACGTTGCCGCATCGTAACCCAGACGCCATTTTGTCACAGCGCACCGGAGAAGAGTATCGCATTGAGGCGCCATCCTGTCGCATCGTACCGGAGAGCAGTAAGAAGCCGACGCATCACCTCCCTAAACAGTAGGGAAGCGAGTATTAACTCCCCTGCGCAGCAGTAAGGAACCAACACTGGGGCGCTAGAGGGCGCACAGCAAGATGGCCGCACTGCTGTGAGGCTCTGCTTGACCGAGCTAATATCCGTCAATAATCTGCTGCATCATACCTCATTAACGCCGTCCAGTGTGGTGTGGTGATTTCGTTTTCTCTGCTGCAACGATTGCGGAGCTCTGCTGCCTGAGACCCCATTCCTGTGCCCACGAACTTGAATATAGCCCCTTGCCTCATTGCCGGGCCTGAAATGGCGGCTGCTGCGTCCCGGTAGGCCGCTGGACGGAACTGCAGCGGGGACATCTGACCTTTTGTGCGGAACCTTGCCTGGACTGTTAAAGGTTGTAGTGGCAGTGGGGGCCGTTATTTTCGCCCCTTGACAACGGTTGGAACGGGTACGGCGTCATTGCGGCCCGCCCGTTTTGCGGAGTGACCTTGGTGCGCTGTGTGGACGGCCTAGCAGGCGGAGCAACGGCTGCTGGGACCTATGGACGAGGCGTTTGCTTTCCTCGGTCTTCTGAAGGTGTGGTGACGGCGGGGCTGCCCGGGAGTTTATTTGGTGGCAGTTCTTGCGGGTGTGGAGTACTCGGGCCTGTCTGTCTGTGAAGAGGCCCCTCATCGGCGCGGAGTGCGGCGCTGCCCGGGCGGCTTGGAGTTGCGCCTGACAGCCAGTGGTGGAGTGGAGGGGATACCTTCGGCTCTGGTGGCGGTGCCCGTCGGCACTGAGCGCGGTAGGTGGGCAAGCGTTTCCCGGGGCTCAGACCTGCGGAGGTAAGGTTGGGCCTGAGGCCGCGCCCAGCTTGCTGTGCGAGGTGCGGGCCTGGTGCTGGTGCGGGGAGCAACCGGCAGTCGGCCGGCCTCTGGACGTGCTCTCTGTTTCTAGGCACATCCCCTCTGCGGAAGCGGCGCCAGACAGAAGTGTAGGCTTTAGGCCTGCAGGCAACGACGGGCGGTGTTGGGCCTTCCTGCCGCGGTGGACCCTTGGCCTGGTGGCGTACAAGGGGCACGACGTCTGTGGTGGAGGGCACTTTCCTATGGACATTGCTCTGCAGTAATTGCCTGGTGGGGCCCTGAACAATGGTGGCGCCTGTTGTCTGATGGTTGCAGCAAACTCTGCCTGCCTATATGGTGTCTTCCTGTAGCCTGTACAGTGGTGCCTTCCCTCCTTTGGTGGTTTTGCTGTACTTCACTTGGCATCGTGTGGTGTCTGGGTCCCTCACCTGTGCTAGTGTCTGGCTGGCTGGAGGACTGCTTTGATACCTACATGGTTGCCTCATGCACCTCTGACAGTTAAGCAGGAGTGGTGGTACATCTCGAGCCAATAATCCTTAATCTATCCTGCGTGTGCTGAACCTTCCACCATCATCTATTGCCACTCATTGTGTACCCTGCGACGATAGGGAGAACAGACAGGCACCAAACTAAGCTCTCCTTTGAGGCCCGGAGGGTGCCCAAAACGCCACAGAAAGCTGCCTCGGATTCGGAGGCGGACGCTGCTTTGGAGGGCTCACCCACGTTGGAGGCCACGTTGGTGGCCATGCAACGAACATTGCAATCTATAGAAGGGGCAATGGCTACTGTTAATAACTGACTGGAACATATGTCCTCGCAACTCAAAAAACAGTGCGCGCATGGGTGAGGTGGAGCAGAGGGTCTCGGCGGCGAAGGATGGGCTGACTACTGTTACGGACAAGACATTGAATATGGAAAAGGTGTTGTCTCTCATACAGGCAAAGAATGAGGATTTGGAGGCGCGTTTCCGGCACAATAACATACGCGTCACGGGGCTGCCGGAGTCCACCAACGTGGGTAGACTGGAGTCTTACATGGAGCGCCTCATCACCGATATTTTCGGCACTGACCAGTTGTCCAATATGTTCATTATTGAACGTGCCCATCGTTCCTTGGCTGCTCGGCCGGTCCCTGGGGCTCCACCCCGCCCAATAATAGCCAGGGTTTTGAATTACAGGGACCGTGATATCATACTCCGTTTGGCCAGGGAGAAAGGTACCATTGAGCATCAGGGAAACACGCTTGCATTTTTCCCGGATTTCCCGGTAACTGGTCAGGCGGCACAGAGGGAGTTTAGGGCTGTGAAACAGTTTCTGCGGAATGAGGGGGTTCCATACGCCATGTTGTACCCGGCCGATACGCATCAGCTCTGCCGCCGATAATAAGATCTTTACTTCCCCAAAGGCTGCTATGGACTTTGCTAAAAAGTTGAAACGCAAGAAACGTGATTCCACTGCGACGCCGGATGAGATGGGGCTGGAGGAAGCTGCGTGATAGAAGACGTGCCATGGGTTGTCCTGAGGCTCCTGCTATACATGTGACTCTAGGTGTACTCTGGTCATTGGCTATGATGTTATGACACAAGGCTACCTTGGGGGTTGGTCGCTGTTGATTTGTGTTTTATTGAACTATGTAGTCTTCCTTTTGTGCATGGGCGGTGGGGGTCTGGTCTGCTTTGTGCGCTATTTAGTACTGGTTGATCTGCTCCTTCTGCTTTATTCTGACTATTATGCTGTCTGTTCCTATATTGGATGTTTCTCGCTGTTTAGTTTCAGCCATTTGTGACATTGCACGGGGGGTCTCTGCACTCTCCTCTGTGATTTTTCGGCTTGGTGCTTCAGGTATCCTGGTGTTTGGCGCCCTTTATTTTCTCCCTATTTGATTGTTTGGGGGGCTATGCTGGGGATCTGGTGTATATTATGTGCTAGCTACTTTTGGGAGGAATAATGCATTGCATTGATGTACATGCTTGGTCAACTCCTACTATGTGGCAGTGTTCTGTCTCGGTGCCCCCACTTATGGGTGTACCCCGGCTTTGGTTCGATGTGTTGGGAGGGGGGGATATTCCGGGTGGGCTGCAGGAGCTTTGGCATGTTGGGGGAGTTGAAGTGGGAGGGGGATTTGGGATGTGTGAGATGCACAAGGGGGTTGGGTCGTTCAGAGTGATTCTGTATTGGGGGGATGGAATGGGCATGGTTTGATGCTATGTTGTATGTGCAGTTGTGCGAGGTGTGCTGATGATATTTCTTCTTCCATATCTGTTGGTGGGCACCATGAGCTGTTATGTTGTCAATTGCATCCCTTTGATTGATAATGAATAAGGCAGGTACAATTACTTGTATTACATGGAACGTCCGAGGGCTGAATAATCCAAAAAAGATGAGACAGGTGTTGGCCTATCTAGACCGTCATAATGTTAAGATAGCTCTACTACAGGAAACACACCTAACTGATCGCACTGCGGAGTGTGTGGCCAAAAGGTGGGCTGGGGTACAGATTGCTTCCTCCTATTCCTCGTATGCACGGGGAGTCATGGTGCTGATTAAGAAAGATGTCCCGTTTGTGACTACTCATGTGCAGATTGATAAAGAAGGCAGGTACGTTATTGTACAGGGGAGATTCTGTGGTACGCTGCTTGCCTTGGTTCATATATACGGCCCCAACGTAGATGATCCGGAATTTTACAAACTGCTGTGGAACAAAGTATATAGTCTGCCAGTCTCTGCTATTCTCTGTGGGGGAGATTTTAATGTTGTGTTGGATCAAACATTGGATAGACACTCGCAAACTACCGCTCATGTCAAAAAAGCTGCAAAGGCTGTGAGTGATGGTATGTGTGACTTGGGTCTTGCTGATGTGTGGCGGTTGAAACACCCTGGGGAAAGAGAGGGGACATGTTATACGTATACACATAACACTTGGTCTCGTTTGGAGTATTGGTTGGCGACGCGTGATGTCGCTGCATGGGTATCCGGGATTTCGCATTTGCCCCGCACTCTGTCGGATCATGCTCCAGTCCTGCTTGCCATGCTCCTCCCTACCTATGCTCCGGCGCCATTCCGCTGGAGGCTACAACCTTCGGCATTGTTGGACCAGGTATTTAAAGAAGGAGTAAGTAAGGCAATTGAACATTATTTTGAAGACAACACTGGGTCTGTGCAGAGTATGGGTGTTGTCTGGGAGGCGTTTAAAGTGACCATTAGAGGGGCTTGCATAGGGCTACAGGCCGGGGTACTTAAGTAGTTGCGGGATTCCATGAGACGGCTGGAGCGCGAATGGGCGCAGCTAGAGCGACAGTATGAAGAGGCCCCTGCTGCAGCGACCTTTGCTGCCATACGCTCGCATGTGACCGAATTTAACGAATTGGCTGAGCAGGAGGTGCGCCACTTATCACGTCGCTGTACAGCTAGGTACTATGGTGAGGGTGGTAGACCTGGGCGTGCGCTAGCCCAGAGAATTATGGAACCTTGGGCTAGATATTGCGGGGTACAGGCACTTACGGACGGTGACCGGTCCATCACGGACACTGCTGATATCTTTGAGCACTTTGTTCAATATTATAAGGCAATGTATGGGAGCAAGAAAACAGCAAGCGAGGAGGAAATTGCACAATACCTAGATGATGTCGCCCTAGTGTGGTTGTCTAAAGGACAACAAGATTTTTTGATGCACCATATCACAGCTGCAGAGCTTAAAGATGCAATTGCGGCGTTGCCAAATGGAAAAGTGGCAGGCACAGATGGCCTCTATGCTGATCTGTTGCTACCGCATCTCGCGGCCATGTACGCAGAGGCGTTTGAGCAGCAACGGTTGCCTGACACGCTCAGGGAGGCGTTGATTGTCGCCTTATTGAAACTGGGTAAATCCCCTGACAAATGTGAGTCGTACAGGCTGCTATAGCTGATGAATACCGATGTAAAAATACTTGCTAAGGTCCTTGCAACACGACTGTGCCTTTTACTTAATGTTATGGTACTCCCGGATCAGTCGGGATTTATTCCCACACGATCCACAGCGCATAATCTGAGGGCGCTGTTTGCGGTATTGCATCTTCTGAAGCCGGAGCTTCCAGCGGTGGCAGTCCTGCTAAACGCCGCAAAAGCGTTTGATTCGATTGCATGGACTTATATGTTTGCTGTGATGCACCGTATGGGAGTACCCTATTTTTTTACAAGCTGGATTCGGTTGCTATATACGGATCCGGTGGCTCGAGTCCGGGTGAATGGCCATGTTTCGGAAGTGTTCCCGATTCGGAGGGTCACTCAACAGGGTTGCCCGCTCTCCCCCTTAATATTCGCACTCGTGCTAGAGCCTCTTGCATGTGTGTTAAGACAGAGGCATGCTGAGTCCGCATTGAGATTCGATCACAGGCTGTTGGCCGTGTCCATGTATGCGGACGACATGGTCTTGTATATTTGAGAGCCAGCACAGTATCTTGAGCAAGTTATCCGAGAGTACATTCGATTTGAATAGTTCTCGTGCTTGGCTATTAATTGGAGTAAGTCCATAATACTACCGCTTACCCGAAGTACGAAGCTGTTTGCGTTGAATGATCCCCTGGAATTGGTCTCTGAACCTGTGCGGTACCTCAGTATTTGGGTGCATCAGGATCCGCAAGAAATTATTCGGGCCAACTATGGTGTGGTGGTATCTAAGCTTAAAGATAAGGTGGCTCGGTGGATACGGCTGCCCCTGACGTTTGCAGACAGGGTCGCTTTAATTAAAATGGTGGTGCTGCCGAAATTTATATACTTATTTGTGAATGTTCCTATTATTTTGACGCAACATTTTTTACGTCCCTGCGCTCATTACTGATTACCCTCGCCTGGGGTGGCAAGAAATCTCGCGTTGGGTGGGAGACATTGATAAAACCCTATGCACTGGGCGGTTTTTCGGTGCCAGATATGCATTTATATTATCTCTGTGCGCAGGCACATTTTGCGTATTACTGGCAGAACGCACCACCATTCACGCCACATGTCGCTGTTGAAGCGGGCGCAGTGCACCCTATCCCATTGAAAGCAATGATAGTAAATCGTCATACAGTGTACAAGCGAGGTGAGATGGACACGGTACAATGCAAGGCCAAGGCTTGGGTTGAACTTGGTTTGAGGGCCCGACGCTTGCCTTTATATGCTCCTGCGATGCGCTAGTTGCACCATGCAGACTTGTCAGTGACGGGTGATGCTGGGGCGCTTAAGGTTCTGCATGCAGCCGGGGTGCATGTTATGGGGGATGTGTTTAGGGGGGGGGGGTCGTTCTTCTCGTTGTCTACCTTTCTACCGGCTTGAGTGCCTGAGGCTATGCCTACGTTTATATATGCTAGGCTTAGGGCAGCTTTGAGCAGTTTGTATCCAACCTTTCCGGTAGAACCGGCTACATTGGGGGCGCTGCAATTATTATATAAAGCAACCACTAAAATAAAGCTGGTTTCACGTCTTTACTTTGCCTCACAAGCTGATGAGGGTACTGCACAGACTAATTCTAGGGTCAAATGGGATGTGTGCCTGCCGCAGCCGCTGACAGATGAGGAGTGGGAGGAAAGCTATTGAATGACTGGGAGCTTTGCAGTTAATGGCAACTTTAAGCTTATTCATTATAAGTTTCTGCACCATATGTACTATACCCCTGCCCAACTGCATAAGTATGGCTTGAGAGACTCACATTGTTGCACGTGTTGTGGTACAGATGAAGTGGATTTTATACACCTGGCGTGGGGCTGCCCCAGAATCCTTAATTTTTGGGATGACTTGAAGCTCGCATTGACCAGTATGACAGGTGTGCAAATTGAGCGAGATGTGCGGATATGCCTGTTGAGTATTGTGTCCAAAGTCTTAGCAGGAGTCCGTAAGTTAGTAGTTCTGTCCCTGCAGTTAGCTAAACACAGAGTGGCCATATGTTGGGATGGTAGGCCAGTGCCCACTTTGGCGCAACCTAGGGACATATGCGGTCCATACACTACGTATGTACTGGCACAAGCTGGAGACGATTGAAAATAAATTGTATGTATAACTTGTCTTTCCTGGCTAGCCTTTCATCTGCTGAGCTTTACAAATACCGATGCTGAACGCCCTGTTGAATGTATTAACGGCTATCTTGGTTGGCAGACCATGGACATGTTGAACCTGTCAGACATTGGCAATGTACTGTAATGTTACACTCTGGACGTTCCTATTGCTGATACTGCCCCCCTTTTTTTATGATTGTAACAGCCACCACTGAACATCTATTGTACTGTGTGGGGGGGAAATGTGAGCGCACTTGTACACTGTACGTTGTATGATTGTCTTGCTAATAACCTGAGAAATAAAATATTAAAAAAAAAAAAAGGATCTCAGGATTTCAAAACTAGAAAAAAATATATATGCTAAAGTTTGCACACTCTTAGATTTTGCTTGTACCTGATGAAGAATCCCCCTCCACAAACGTGATGCATGTGTGCCCTTTGCGTGCACTGCGTGGATTCCCGTCACCAATATCTAAAACATACAGAAATACAAAGCATCAGTGCGCGTTCTCCCTGTCTCAATGGAAAATGTATATTTTTTTAAATTTTCTCTTGGAGGTGGTTCTCGAGCGTGGAGCTTGTTTTTTGTTCTATAAAATTTAAAGTGTATTTCATTCATTTTCACCGCTTGAAACTGTACATCTTCTAACCACGGAACTGCATATTTTCTACCGGAACAGCAGATAAATGCCTCTTTTTACTCGTATCCCCCCCAAAAAAAGGGAATCAACACATCCACTCACCATGTTAGTCATGTTATGTTATGTCATGTTATGTTATGATTTTTGTCATGTTATGTTATGATCTTTTTGACTCTGGAGGTGAGCATTAGGAAAGCGATAGCTGACCGTAATGATCTACTAGGAGAGTACCAGCTAAAGGCGTGCCAAAGAAATTCAGGGCCTTCTCTGTAGAGAGCCTTGTGTGCGATACAAAGTGCCTTGAATTTCACGCGCTGGGCAACTGGGAGCCAATGTAGCTCTTGAATCTCAGCCCTAATAGACTGGTGTTTGGGAACGTCCAGTACTAATCTGTCAGCTGCATTTTTTACCGATTGTAGTCTTCTGAGCTGATTGGATTGCACATTAATATATAAAGAATTACAATAATCCAATTCTAATGAAACCAGAGAAGTTAAAACAGTTTTTCAGGTCGTTTTAGGGATAAATGGAAGAATTTTATTCACAGTTTTGATGGTTTGGAATCCAGCGGACACCACTTTAGAAATCTGGGATCCAAAATTAAGCTTTTCATCTATTATGACCCCCAAGTTCTTGGCCTTTGTTACCGGTGTAGGAGGGGGCCTGGGGTACTTGGCCACCAAACTGGTGACCAGAGAGGAAAAAGATTTCTAAAAAGCACCACCTCGGTTTTACCTGAATTTAACTTCAGGAAGTGCCTACTCATCCAATTGTTTACGGCGACCATGCAATCCTGAAGTTTGATGGAGTAGTTAACATCCTTGTCTATTGTTGATATAACCAATTGGGTGTCGTCGGCATGCGAGGTTGGGATTAGATCAAAACTTCTGAGCAGAGGTGCTAGTTCAGACACATAAATATATTAAAAAGCGTTGGGCTACTCCACATGGCAGGATAAAGGGTGCAGATTTATAATCGCCTAGTTGCACTGTCTGAGTTCTATCTGCTAAAAACGAGGTTAAAAGAGAGAGGGCCTTTCCTCCCAAACCTATGGTTTTAAGGCGTTCAATCCAAAGGATATGGTCCACGGTATCAAATGCCTTGGACAGGTTGAGGAGGATGAGAGCCACCGAACCTCTGCCATCTAACGCGGTGCAAATTTCCTCTGTTTTCTTTATCAGAGCTGTCTCAGTACTGTGACATGACCTAAAACCAAACTGACTGTGGTCTAAAATATGATTTTCTAGGATGTAGATAGAAAGTTCTGCATTTACAATTTTTTCCAAACTTTTCGCGGGAAGCAGAAGCCTCGCAATAGGTCGATAGTTTGCTGGATCCGTTATATCTAAGTTATGTTTTCTTAATAACGATAAGATGCAGGCCTGTTTCCACAGTGTTGGAAATATTCCTTGTAGGAGCATCTGATCGTAGATGCCCGACAGCTGAGGACTAATGATATGGCTAATGTTATGTAAGATCCTCGGAGGACAAGGATTATCCGGGGAGCCAAATTTAGTACTTAACAGAAGGGTGTCAATTTGCACTGTGGATGTAGGGGTAACATTTAAGAGAGGCGTTACCATCTTAGCTTCCTGTTCTGTAACATTAGTGCTAGGTGTATACGAGGCAAATTGATCATAAATTAGATCAACCTTTCATTTAAACGCGGGTTGGCAGCATCATCCTTTTTAGCGAATGTCGGATAGTTTATAACCTTGAAAAGTTAATTGCTAGAATTTCCTGCCATTTCTATCTTCAGTGTAAAATATTGGCTTTTCTCAGTGATTATTTTTTTCTTATAGTCAGCTAATATTCGCTTATATTGCTCTTTTTCAACTGCATCATAATTTTTTCACCAGACTCTTTCTCATATTGCATGGTATTTACTAGGAATGTTCCCTGTTTTACCTGCAGGGGTTGCATCTGCACTCGTATTCTGCAAAGGAAAAGGCGTAATAGACACATGGTAATATTCTGAGGTACCTCTCAGGACCAGTGTAATCTGTCTGAGTCGGTGGCATGTGTAATCAAGGAACAAATAAAGCACAATTTATTTGAAGTCTGCATACCTATCTCCGTCATATTTTAGTACCACATATTATCTAATAAGCTAGCATGAATACAATGGATATATTTCTGTGCTCAGGTGTTACTTTCTGTAAACGCTTAATATTTTGACATAGTGCCGTACATGAGGTAAAATACCATTGGAATGTAGCCACAAGCATAAGAAGATGTACAAAGAAACAAGCATTGAAAATGCAACAGGTCTCGCTTTTGATTAAGTTAAAGCCATTTGCTTTGCTAATGGTATTGTATAGCAAAGCAAATGGCTTTAACTTAATGAAAGGTGAGACCTATTGCATTTTTAATGCTTGTTCTTATGTTTGCGATGTGAAACAAGAATATGACTCTGTGGCAAGGGTGATTGAGAGATGGAAAATGGAACACTTATGAAATGCCTCTGCTTCCTTTGATGAGATGTTGCTTGTAGGTATTTTGAAGATTGTAGTGGAGTAATGTAGAACAATATATACTCTAAGCCCAGCTCTCTGTTCATTGCAGTGTCTAGCTAGATAAATCTTTTGTCATCAGATGTGTTTGTAAGCGATAGATGACTACTCATTACAGCGGTGCGTGATCCTATATGTATCAATAAGACACTGTTCCTCTAGTCACATAGCCTTTTGATGTTTGCAAAAAAAGCCTTCCTTCAGCTTGACTCAGATGCTATAACTCCAGGTAGGCTATTGGAGTTATCACCGGCACTGTTTATAGTATTGTTATCTATGAATAACATAACGTACATTTGTAAAGTGCACCTTCACCAAAGGGTGTCTTGGCGCTGAATAACAGATGTTTATTGTTACCCAACTCAATGCCACTCCTTTTTTCGACCTCAGAAGGATGAAAGGCTGAGTGACCCGCCTGGATTTGAACCTGTGACTATGAAGTCGAACACATGCCCCTACAGTGGATGCATTAATCCATTAAGCCATCATACCCGGCTGAATAACAGTAATGATGCAGTGAATCTGCTTATGCAAGTGCCTATGTTCAGGTTTTTTGAGCCTGGTACAAAGATAACAGAATAAGTACTTCCAAGGCAAGATACTTCTTTTAAATGCAAGTAAACGTGAGGACCACTCTGGGTAAAGTGTATAACCCCCGCACTTAGAAACAAACCATTGCAGCAGCGCGTAAACCCGTTTAAATGTGTTTCTGAAAGGATGGTATTCATTTAAAAATGTAAAATCGTGCAGTTTTGCTTAGCTTGCTGACAAAATATAAATGGAAGGAATACGATTGACCAGTGTAGGTTATAAAGATCCTCAAACAAAAAAACTCCATCTGATTATTGAAATGTGTTCCCCAGCATGCAAATATATTATCTTTGTTACCTTTTGCAGGAGAGGCTACGCCATGAGAGAAACCGGGAGTACAACCAGTTCCTTAGAGAACAAACACTGGCTTTGCCAATAGGTCTCGCAGTAGGAAAGGTGGAGCTATTGGTTTTGTAAATGACATTTTATATTTATATATCGTTATTGGCATTGTCAATAGCAATATATAAATATAAAATGTCATTTACAAAACCAATAGCTCCAACTTTCCAAATGCGAAACCTATTGGCAACGCCAGTGCTTGTTTATTTATGTGTTGGTTTTGAAAATAGCGAAATTAATAGCTTTGTCATTTACAATGCCAATACTTTTAACGTTTGCAAATGTAACACCTATAGCATTTGTAATGCAACATGTTTAGTATTTACGTGACTTAGATGTATTGATATTACAAATAAGAATGGCTTAATTTTTTTTAATAATACTTAAATAAAAGTTATTGTAATTTATAATGGCAATAGCTTAAACTTTTGTAAATAACTTTTGTGAAGATTATGTTCAGTGTATTTTATTGTGACGAAAGTCCAAGAACAGAAGTGAAATATTAACATCTTTTTGTGACATTTGTAATAAAGCTTGAAACATTGAGAGAACATATTTGAACCAGTTGTTGTTGAATGGTTGCACAGATTGATACTGTGGTGGCGCGAAGTGATGTTGTGTTGGCGACGAGGGATGCTGTGGCGTTCAGTGATGCAGTGGTAGCGCATAGTGATGTTGTGGTACCCCTGAGTGATGTTGTGGTGCCCCTGAGTGATGTTGTGGTGCCCCTGAGTGATGCTGTGGTGCCCCTGAGTGATGCTGTGGTGGTGCGATAGATAGAGTGAGGGCGATAGATAGATAGATAGATAGATAGATAGATAGATAGATAGATAGAGTGAGGGCGATAGATAGATAGAGTGAGGGCGATAGATAGATAGAGTGAGGGCGATAGATAGATAGAGTGAGGGCGATAGATAGATACAGTGAGGGCGACAGATAGATAGATAGATAGATAGATAGATAGATAGATAGATAGATAGATAGATAGATAGATAGAGTGAGGGCGATAGATGTGTGTGGTTGTGTGCGTGTGTGTGGTTGTGTGTGTGGTTGTGTGCGTGTGTGGTTGTGTGTGTGTGGTTGTTTGTGGTTGTGTGTGTGCGGTTGTGTGTGTGTGGTTGTGTGTGTGTGGTTGTGTGTGTGTGGTTGGGTGTGGGGTTGGGTGTGGGGGGGTTGTGTGTGTGGTTGTGTTTGTGATTGTGTGTGTGGTTGTGTGTGTGTGGTGTTGTGTGTGTGTGGTTGTGTGTGTGGTGTGGTTGTGTGTGTGGTGTGGTTGTATGTGTTTGTGTGTGTGGTTGTGTGTATGTGTGTGTGCAGTTAGAGAAGGATTTCTGTCGAAGAGCAGCAGATCAGCACAGTAGAAGATAACAGGTGGGTAAAGAAGGAGGCATATGGAAGAAAGCAGCAGGGGACACAATATTCTGGGAAAATACTCTCACCATATGGTCTAATAGCAGTTGTGTTTTGTGGACTCCACTTGATTTTTGGAACATCGCCAGATTCCTTTCTTTTTTTACTTCAAGCTGTAGAGTCTGGAGGAGATGGGATTCTTAACTACGCTGCAGGTTAAAAATGTAATACAAGAGAAGCGCTTATTCGGCAGAGGTGTGGTTGTACCGCATGGGAGCTAAAGATAATAACCGTGTGGGAGGAAGGAATCTCACGAGTCACGAACGTGTCTCTACCACCTCTGGGTGGTGGAAAGAACACCCCGGAGCCGGGAGAGGCACAGGCAATAGTAAAAACCCACCGAATCGCCATTTAACATTTGAATGTGATCCCCCATTCACCCCGCTGTCAGCATTGCGCCCCTGAAAGTGTCACCGTAGTCTGTTGAATATTGACAGCCGAACACCACACATAAAACTTTAAAAACGACACAACAAATGTTAAGCCCCTGCTGGCCAGGGCTGAACGTGTGCCACTGTATCAGCGGCTCGCACTGCAGCCCATCAACGTGAGACCTTTATAACTGGACTGCGCATCTTCAACAAGGGGCACCAGATATTGAAGGTGTCCCTGAGCGAAGCCTCCATTCACAAGTCAGAGGCTAAACATCTATTGACCCATGCTTACCAACCAACGCTGATAAGAGTTACTCAACACCACCTTATTTGGATAATGTACACAAAAGACTGCCCTTAGTGAATGAAAGTCCTCCATTGGACGACAGGCTCAAGGTGACGTTAGGCATAGATGTTCTTCTCTCCCTTGCAGACACAAGCACACCATGGAACATGATTCAGAGCACAGCTCACAAGGGGCATTTGGGGGGCAGCCAACCACAAGGGGCAAATTGGGAGGGTGGTGCAGTCCAAGAACTGCCATTTTGATTTGGGCTACATGTGTAGCCCAATATAGCCCAAGTAATATAAGGGGTTCAGTTGGGCTCCCTGCCACCAGTTTAGGTTCAGGTGACCTGGTGGTTGGTGACAGGGAGAGTTAAGGTGTTTTTTCAGAGCTTGTGTTTATAAAGATGTGGTGTTGGAACGCTTCATTACAGTATCCTTTCAGCATTGTTGAGAACAATGTTGGTGGCTGACAGCAGGGTAGCAGAGGCGATGAATCTCCTTAAGGAGCACAGACGGGTTGAACTCATATGTGAGGCAGTAGTGTCCGCAGCCCATCAAGCATCTGTGCATTTGGCTGCTGCAGTGGTGGTATGTTCGCTGCAGTGCATGTAACAGGCACCAGCTACTGTGAGGCTAAGTGTGAGGGACCAAACAGTGTTCAGGAGAGCAGCTTCTCAAGCTACAGAGAGAGGAGGAACGTCAGTGTCTGAGGCGGGCCCGAGCACACCCCAGCTACCCCAGCGACCCAAGGGTGAGTAGAGGGCATGGGGGTTTCATCGCGGCTAAAGGAGATCTGGGCGCCTGGACAGTCACAGCAGTAAAGACCGCAGCCTGAGGCACCCAGTAATTGGGTGCAGCGGCCCCTTCATGCAGTCTGCCCATCACCGGAGCCAAGGGGAGTCGGATGTCTGGGAAGTGGGCAGCATCAGAGTAGCCGCCCACAATCAGCATTGCAGACATAGCGGCACTCAAGGCAGCAAAGGATGCCGGAGTCTGTGGGAGGGTAGTGCATGCCCGGCAAGGCACGAAAGGGGGCAGGGGGGAGAGATGTAGATGGTCGCTGGGGGAACTGATGCAGATTTAACTGCGGGCTGTGCATGGTGCACCGCCCGCTGTTATAAATCCAGCTGCAAAAAAAACAGGTGATGGACAGAATGTGGATCAATGTCACACATTCACCCCAGTCCAAAGATCTGGGCCAAAATCCATCGTTTTTTTGCACTCCACACCACCCTGGGTTAGACAATGGCGATATGCAAATCAGCTCTGAATGGCGGCTTGGAATGGCGGCCCTCAGCAGGCAGAGGCTTACCACTTTCGCCGAGGAATCCAAGGGCAGTTCCGCCCACACGGCTTGCCGCTCCCGCTTCGCGGGAGCCGCTGCGCACAGGAGTGCGTCTGAAATCCACAGCACCTGGTCACTGGAGGCGGAGGCAGGGGCGCGAGGAAAGGCGTGGGCTGCGAGTGTGCAGGGACTCCAACATCCAGGAGTCCCTGCGAAGACCACGGACTGACCATCCGGTCCGCTCTCCCCGCCGGCCCGCCCCCCGCCCGCCCGAGAGTGTAAAAGGCGCTTCCCCCTGATATTCCCTGGGACTCTCAAAACCTACAGGCAGAGGCTTACCACTTTCGCCGAGGAATCCAAGGGCAGTTCCGCCCACACGGCTTGCCGCTCCCGCTTCGCGGGAGCCGCTGCGCACAGGAGTGCGTCTGAAATCCACAGCACCTGGTCACTGGAGGCGGAGGCAGGGGCGCGAGGAAAGGCGTGGGCTGCGAGTGTGCAGGGACTCCAACATCCAGGAGTCCCTGCGAAGACCACGGACTGACCATCCGGTCCGCTCTCCCCGCCGGCCCGCCCCCCGCCCGCCCGAGAGTGTAAAAGGCGCTTCCCCCTGATATTCCCTGGGACTCTCAAAACCTACAGGCAGAGGCTTACCACTTTCGCCGAGGAATCCAAGGGCAGTTCCGCCCACACGGCTTGCCGCTCCCGCTTCGCGGGAGCCGCTGCGCACAGGAGTGCGTCTGAAATCCACAGCACCTGGTCACTGGAGGCGGAGGCAGGGGCGCGAGGAAAGGCGTGGGCTGCGAGTGTGCAGGGACTCCAACATCCAGGAGTCCCTGCGAAGACCACGGACTGACCATCCGGTCCGCTCTCCCCGCCGGCCCGCCCCCCGCCCGCCCGAGAGTGTAAAAGGCGCTTCCCCCTGATATTCCCTGGGACTCTCAAAACCTACAGGCAGAGGCTTACCACTTTCGCCGAGGAATCCAAGGGCAGTTCCGCCCACACGGCTTGCCGCTCCCGCTTCGCGGGAGCCGCTGCGCACAGGAGTGCGTCTGAAATCCACAGCACCTGGTCACTGGAGGCGGAGGCAGGGGCGCGAGGAAAGGCGTGGGCTGCGAGTGTGCAGGGACTCCAACATCCAGGAGTCCCTGCGAAGACCACGGACTGACCATCCGGTCCGCTCTCCCCGCCGGCCCGCCCCCCGCCTAACACGCCCACTATATCTCGGCTCAACACTCCCGCAGCGCGGGACGCAGCCCGGGGCGAAGACTGGGCAAAGACAGGGCCGTTTGAGGCCGTTCGAGGACGGTAGAGGACGGCCCCGGCCCTGTCACCCTGCATTCTACTACGTTCCCGCAGGCCCCCACGATTCCTGACGCACATCACTGACGATCACGATGCGTCCCAAAACCAGAAGCACGTCTAAGAAAGCCACACTGGTGACACAAGTGACCGGTCCCATAGACCTCTTCATATCCAGGGTAAACGACACCATTGATAAAAGTATCATCCTACTGGAGAAAAGAGTCTCTCTGGACCTCATGCAGGCCAAACGCTCTTCGCTCGGTTCACTTGCCACCGCAAATTCCCCTGCTCACCAGGTTGCTGCTAATAACTGCTCTTTACCATTGCCACTAACTATCGTTCCTACGATGACTGTTCCAAATTCTGTAGATTTATCCGTAACCCAAACAGACTCTGATCAATCATATGTCGACCTTGAAGCAACCCCAGACCTAGAAATCTGCCAATCACCTACTGAAAAACTAGACCAGAGTGTCATTAGTAATCGTCTATTACCTGACCCAGTAATGACCTTAGAACCAACAAAAACAAAAATAAGGAAAAACACCTCCACCCTCCTTAAGGCTATGCCAATCATCAAGGAAAAATTTTAAACAAAAACAAAGAATCACAATCTGATCACGCCCACTCCAAACTCCTCGGCAGGTATCCCCTGTTGGGTGGAAAACATGGTTATGGACCTTAAATCAGACCTCGAAGCTAAAATTACAGCACAGATTAAACCCCTAATATCAAAGTTGGACAGACTTACGTCACTAATCAACACGAAATGCAGTTGTAAGACAAGCGGTAATGGTCCCGCTCCAACGCATGGGGCAAAGGAAACACTCCCAAAAAAATCATCTAGTACCAAACAATTAACAGGCACAACAAACAAGCCTAATATTTTACCAACTAGAAAGGCGGCAGCAACACAACCTTCAGCTGAAAAAGGGAGTAACCTAGATGCCCCCCCAGACACCCCGGTTGCGGTAGATCTCCCCCCCGCTACACAAATAGATCCGGCAGGTCAAACTAAAACAAATAACCGACAAGTAAAAGGCAATAACGGAAACACCACCATTCCAGCAGAGACCCCCTCCCTAGAAAAACCATTAGAACAGAAGATCAAGCAGTCTCGGCCCAAAATAATCAATTTACCCCCGGAAGCTTCTCCCTTCGTGGTGGTGTTAACAGCTGTTCCCCCACTAAAGGAGGGTGTAAGAGAAACTTTCGCAGAGCTGAGGAATAAATGTGCCCAGTGGCTCCAACTCCATAAACCCTTACCTGTTCACATCAGGGGTGATATCTTTTCTGCACGCAGAGGAGACTGGGTTGGTAGAAGCACGAAGGCAATAGCGGGGGACGTCATCAGCATTAAATTCAGGGAGATAGGGGCATCAAATTATATCTGTAACTCACCCAATAGAGGACCCGCCACCCAAATAAATCCCCTTCCCTTGTCCTATTTTCTACCCTCATCCTTAAGGCAAAATTTCCCCTGCCCTGCTTTCCCATTAAATACTGGGCCCATAAATTCCTCTGAAAACAATATGTATCAATATCAGCAGCCCCCATACACGCCACGATTCCCACAAGTCCCACAACAATCGGTTTTCCAGTGGCAATTACCCTCCCAACTTCCTCAACCTTTACACCTTGTTACCCAACCACCTGCCCAGCCTCCGCAATACCCACATCATTCCACCCGACAGAGGTGGCAACCCCAGCAATCTATGCAACACAACACTTATCAATGGCAGCAGCCGCGGCAAGGATGGTTTCCCCCATTCAACCCACTAGGCCCTAATCATCAAGGCAGAGATAGGGATGAATGGAGCGGACAGGATCACTGGAGAAAGCACAGTGATCCCACACGTTGGGATAGCTGGAATGGCCTTCATTTAGCAAACAGGTACAGCACCTTAGAGTGCGTCGACTGACTACCACAGTCACAAGAACACTCCCTAATCCACGCAGACCTATCGGAACCCACGGTCTCCCCATTAGTCCCCCTAGACCCAGAGACCCCTCCAGCCCCAGAGATCCTGAAAGAATCAAAAATAGCAAAAAGTTTAAAGGATAGTCCAACAATCCTGAGCCTGATCTCGTGGAACATCGCTGGATTAAGGACAAAAATAGAGGATGGGACAATTATGCACCACACGCACAATCATCAAATAATATGCATACAGGAGACATGGTCATTACAAGAACATCACCTGCTGGGGTACAAAACGTACTCATCCCTCGCGCAGCCGGGACACATAGGTAGACCAAAGGGAGGCCTGTGCATCTACGTAGCCAACACTATCCAAAATGCTAAAATAAAGGTTATAGAACTGGCCCCCAATTTGCAGATCCTTGGTCTTTTTATCCAGAAAAAAGAGTCAATGGCTATCATTAACTTTTATAACAACCTGGACGAACTAGACTTTGAGGGAGTCCTCGCTCACCTCCACGAAAAATTAACCACCTACAGAACGAAACAAGGAGAGAGACGCCAGGTAACAATAATATGGGCAGGCGATTTCAATCTTCACGCCTGCACCCAACCAAAAAGAAAATGTCCTGGCATGGTGACAGAAGACGGCCTCTCACTCACCCACTTTACGCATAATAAAATGGGTAGACAAATGAACGATCTCCTATCCGACCTGGATCTCCAGATAGTAAACACCTTGGATTATGGGGATAATTCACTAGCACCTACTTATATAGGAAGAGGCCATAAAACCACGGTAGACTTCATAATAATATCAACATCCTTACAATTAAGAGTAAAAAACTTTGAAGTCAAACCAAATCTTCAAAGTGACCATGCAATACTAACCTTGGAAGTCTTACTAAACTACCAACAATGTTCTCCAGTAACAATAGCCAATGCATTGACCCAAGAAAATATCAGTATGGATAAAGTAAACGGGTACTCAATAAAATGGGGAAGGACAAACCCAGAAGAACTCACTAGAGAGCTAATAAAAGCAGCCTATCCTCAAATTAAAACTTGTTTGGACATAACAACAAAGGACGTGGAGCTTCTAAATAACTTTGCCCAAATTATGGACAAATTAAAGGTTTTACTCACAGCAAAACAGAAATCCGGCCCACCTCGGCCCAAAGGCTGGTTTAACCAAGAGTGTACTAAGGCTCATACAAAATTGAAGCTAGCCTTAAACAAAAACGAAAGGGACCCGCGCACAATAGCCACCCTCAGAAGTGAATACCATAAAACTAGGAAAAAGAGGAAAGAGGAACTCAAGCAAGCGCTGTGGCATGAACTCCACACCAGTGCCGAAGAAAAAAACCCTCAAGCCTTCTGGAGAATCATAAGAACTCCTTTCTTGGCAGATGACACGCGCCCAAAAATCGAAGCTGCTATAGACGCTGCAACTTGGGTATCACACTTTACTAGCATCTTCCAAAAACCAACCTCTGCTCAAGAGACGGAAGAGGAGGAAAAAATATTCCTACCATACCCTATAGACATAAATTTTGAAATCTCTGAGATTCTTGTGGCATTGAACTCAACCAAAAAAGGAAAAGCTCCAGGGCCGGACGGAGTCCCGGCAGACTTTTTTAAACACCAAACAGAACTCTGGGCACCGATCCTAACAAGGGTTTGCACCGCAACGGCAAAAATAGGAATACTGGAGTCATGGACAAAGTCCATTATGGTGCCAATATTTAAAAAAGGTAACCGCATGGACCCTGCCTGCTATCGCCCAATTTCTTTGCTGGACTCACTGGGGAAAATAGCAGGGAGAGTGATCCTAGAAAGACTTCAGGACTGGGCGGAAGACAGAGGCATCCTATCCGACCTTCAATTCGGATTTAGAAAAGGACTAGGTACTGTGGAACAAGCCCTAAATCTATCGGTAATCTTTGGAAAATATGTGCATGCAAAGAAAGCAAAACTTTACATGACCTATGTAGACTTGTCCGCGGCTTTCGACTGCGTTTCCCATACAAAATTGTGGTCCCTTTTAGCACAGATGGGGGTAGATCCGTCTCTCCTGAACTTTTTAAGGGAACTCTATTCCAACCCTTCCGCAAAAGTCCGCTACGGCACAAAGGGGGAACTGACGACGTCCTTTAGAGTAGAGCGTGGGGTCAGACAAGGTTGTGTCCTGGCACCCTTCCTTTTCTCCCTCTATACCAACAACTTGGAGGTTGAGCTCTTGAAGGGCGCCCGTGATCTTCCACTGGCCAAACATCGCCCGATCCCTGCTCTGCTCTACGCGGACGACGCCGTCCTCCTAGCACAAACCCCCCGTGAACTCCAAAGGTCCCTTAATAGATACTCGCAGTTCATGAGAACCCTTGACCTTCATATAAACGTAAAAAAGACTTTCGGAATGAAGGCTGGGGCTGGGAGGAAACAGCAAAATTCTATCTATCTAGACAGCCAAAAAATAGATTCGACAAATGAATACTGCTATCTGGGAGTCATGATAGATAATAAACTCTCCTGGAAACCAGCAGTAGAAGCCAGAAAACATTGTTTTAAAAGAGCATTAGCCGCATTAGTGTCGTTTACACAGAAATTAGGAAAACGTCCGCCCAGGGAATTGATGACCATATACAAAGCCAAGTGTCAATCTACAGCTCTATACGGAGCAGGACTATGGGGCCACACGGATGTTACCTCTCTGCAAATTGCAGAAAACAATTTTTTCAGATTCCTCTTATCTGCCCCCAAAAGTTCTTCGACATACGCCTGCCACTTAGAATTGGGAGTTCCATATATTGAAGATCTTGCGAAAATCCAACCACTCCTCCTTTGGCGACGTATCTGGGCTTCAGATAAAAACGACATCACAAAAACAATACTGGCAGATGCAATGTCTCTGGACTACGTTTTAAAAATTAAATGGCTGGCATATATCCGGGCCTTCCTCTTTGACCTTGGAATAGAAAAATATTATTCAAACCCTGAAAAAATTGGAGAACTCTCAAAGAATAACTTAAAAACAAGAGCTTTAGACCATCTGAGTAATTTGAGACTACAATTAGAAGCTGGGAAACAGTCGGTGCAGCACGCAATAATGGTCCAATCTACTCTTTTAATGCAGCCCTATTTAAACCTCGACATTGGCACCTTCGACCGATTTCTCCTGATAAGATTCAGACTGAACATATTTCACAAACTGGTAGCTTTTCCAACGCCAAACGTTTGGGACCTAAATCCACTTCCATGTCCATGCGATGGGAAATCAATACAATCCACGCTTCATACTGTTCTGTTCTGTAAATTTTATCAGGAACACCGCAAACTTTGGTTACTAACTCTTTTAAAATCTTGGGGTCTTAGACAGTGCCGAGTAGCCATGTTGAGCTTGCAGCTTTTGGATACTGAAGCCACATGTTACCATGTTCTTAATTTTTTAAAATGTATACACGGACATAGGAAAAACCTTTAAATGTAACAGTACTGTATAAATTACCGAAACTCCTTTTTGCTGCTTTTTTAAGTAATCTGTAAACATATCGTACTGCAGATCTATTTTTACCTGTACTGCTTTTATGGACCTTTAAAAAATCCGAATAAAGTTTATTATTATTATTAAATCAGCTCTGACCCTGTGCCCCATGGGAACAGTCCAGTCCGAACTACAAAAGCCATGTCCTTCCCAGAACGGAATCAAGCATCCGAGGACCGGACCGGTTTCGAGGTAACACCTCTCATCAGCCCGGCTAGCTTGACTCCAGTGGTGTGGAGTGCCTGGGACCCACGTCTGAGCATCCCCAGCGCACTTATGGCGGCAATTGCAAACAAAACAGGTGATGGACAGAATGTGGATCAATGTCACACAGATCCTTGTACTGGGGTGAATGTAAGACATTGATCTACATTCCGTCCATCAAATTGTTTTTTGTAATTTTCTCCCTGAGTGTACTGGGGTAGCTCAGACGTGGGTCCCAGAGCCTCCACACCACTGGAGTCAAGCTAGCCGGGCTGATGAGAGGTGTTACCTCGAAACCGGTCCGGTCCTCGGATGCTTGATTCCGGTCTGGGAAAGATATGGCTGTTGTAGTTCGGACTGGACTGTTCCCATGGGGCACAGGGTCAGAGCTGATTTGCATAAAGCCATTATCTGACCCAGGGTGGTGTGGAGTGCAAAAAACGATGGATTTAGGCCCAGATCCTTGTACTGGGGTGAATGTAAGACATTGATCTACATTCCGTCCATCAAATTGTTTTTTGTAATTTTCTCCCTGAGTGTACTGGGGTAGCTCAGACGTGGGTCCCAGAGCCTCCACACCACTGGAGTCAAGCTAGCCGGGCTGATGAGAGGTGTTACCTCGAAACCGGTCCGGTCCTCGGATGCTTGATTCCGGTCTGGGAAAGATATGGCTGTTGTAGTTCGGACTGGACTGTTCCCATGGGGCACAGGGTCAGAGCTGATTTGCATAAAGCCATTATCTGACCCAGGGTGGTGTGGAGTGCAAAAAACGATGGATTTAGGCCCAGATCCTTGTACTGGGGTGAATGTAAGACATTGATCTACATTCTGTCCATCAAATTGTTTTTTGTAATTTTCTCCCTGAGTGTACTGGGGTAGCTCAGACGTGGGTCCCAGAGCCTCCACACCACTGGAGTCAAGCTAGCCGGGCTGATGAGAGGTGTTACCTCGAAACCGGTCCGGTCCTCGGATGCTTGATTCCGGTCTGGGAAAGATATGGCTGTTGTAGTTCGGACTGGACTGTTCCCATGGGGCACAGGGTCAGAGCTGATTTGCATAAAGCCATTATCTGACCCAGGGTGGTGTGGAGTGCAAAAAACGATGGATTTAGGCCCAGATCCTTGTACTGGGGTGAATGTAAGACATTGATCTACATTCTGTCCATCAAATTGTTTTTTGTTATAAATCCAGCAGCAGGCAATATATTGCCAGAATTGAGGAGGGAGCACAAGAGTCCTGTGAGGCAATCGGGTAGTACAGAGGCAATGCAAGGCACCACCTTTTGGGATGACTCAGAAGTGAAGGGCACAGGGTGCATGAGGGTGTGGCCGCACAAGGGGAGGTATGTCACGGATATAGATGCAGGCAAAGAAAAAAAACAAGCACATGAAAAGAAGAAAAAGATGCGAGCACAGTGTGAGGGTGAGGGGGCAACGCAGGGGGCAGGATAACAAACGCCACGGGAGAGGGGAGCAATTGGAGTGCGGCGGGCGCATCAAAGGGCTGGGAATGCGTGGGGGGAAGGGGCGCAACACAATAAAGAATACTGAAAGTTAGCGCAACATGAATTGTTCCAAGCCCACAATAAGGATGTGCAGAAATGTAGAAGTAAACTTGCTGGGAACAGTGTGAGTAAGAGTGAGTACTTGCTGAAAGAATCGTAGTTGCAGGATAAGTTGCACGAAACTGCAATAATATAGCTGAAATAGTTTATTAATTGAAAATGAAAATTCGCGCTTGGCTAAAAGCAGATGGTTGAATGAAGTTTTATGAATATAACCATCGCGCTGAATAACTGCACACAACAGCTTGTAGAAGTTTTTTAAAGTATCGGTGGCAATGAAGAAAAGCTTCCACACGCGATGAAAATATTTGGAAATTAAGTATAGTCGATGACAACACTGAAATAATGTGCACGGTGTTATATACGATTCCAGAGATATGGTTGACCAACTGTCATGAATATACCTCCTTACGTGTGCAAAATTAGGAAAACGCCTTCTTCAAAATGGCATAATCAGAAAAGAAAACACCATAATGCGGTTGAAAAGAAACCGGAACCACTGTGCTTCAAAACCAGAATGAAGTTTTAAGAATAAATTTCCTCCATTCAATGTGCCGCATAAAATCCTCAGTCAGTCATACAAGTGCACACTTAAAATCACTTGCTCTGGACAGTACGAGGTTTGAAGGCGTAATATCGTGATCAAACAGGACGCGATCTTGACATCACAGCAGGAAGTAAATGCCAAGGTTTGAAGGCGTAGCACTGTGATAAACAGGATGTGGAAATGACGGAGGGATGGCCAATTAGACGGGGGTCCAATCCGGAAGAAATTCAGGGGTGGGTCATAACGAAGAGGTACCAATCACAACAGCGGTTTCAGATGAAACTGATGAAGATGCCGGTGAATATTGCTGCAATCAACTCCAAACAGACGATGATGCAGATGAAGATCACTGTGTCAACTCCAGTTCAACGAGCAGAAAACCTCGAAAAATGGAGAAATCAGCGTGGATCCAGACCGGCTGAGTTCCCAAGTTGCCAAAATGTAAGTGTAGTGAATACACTTAGAAAATGTTGTTGAAGAAAATAAGTTTATTTGTAAACTCAACCGGATGTAAAGAAAATGCGTCCTGTCAAAGCAAGTATAATTAGGATATTTGAATTTCAACACAACGTTTAACTTATACAACAAACAGCTCATGCAAAACCAACACAAGCGTAGTATTTGAAACAAAACTGGTTCTCGTTCTGCTTTATCCTCGTGACACCTCTGGAAAGGAGAGACACGAGACAAAGCAGAACGAGACAATGTCACATACTTAAGATCAATTAACACAAGAGGAGGAAAGGTGGGAGGGAACACGGCCTGGGGGAAGCTGGCTGGGGAGGGGGAGGAGAAATGCAAGTAAGGCTGTGTGCGGGGAGAGAGAGGGGAGGTGCTGGAGCTGGGGAACAGATGGCCGTGAAAGTTTATGGCCCAAAAGTGCGTGCCTGTGGCCACGTGAACTCGAAGAAAACCGCACCAAAAAACCTGTGGTTTCACAAGTCTTTTGAGCACTTGAATTCTCGCTCCGCTCAATGCGCATGCGCATTGATAGGTCGCGAGACCTAAAAACAAAACAGCAATATATAACTGTCCACTAGCAGAGTTGATAAATACTCCATTCGTGCTTTAAAGGGAGACATTGTTACTCCTGTTTCTCTCTTTCTCCCTCTGGTTCTCCCTCCGGCAATGGCAATGCCTGACACAAAGCAGGGTTCAGTCGAAAGTTCGACAGGTGTATCCATGGTTTTCTGCCAACCACTTTCACTGCGATAATAGTCTCTCTAGGGAGAGGAGTTTTTGCGGCAGCCAGAGCGGCTGACTCCAGAGCGCAGGGCTCACGATTCGATCCCCGGCGCTGGCTCAGCATCATGTAATAGCTCACTTAGTCTCTCTGATGGCCCCCAGCACCTTGAAATCTTAAGGGGTGATATGTTCACGCATTACAGATATAGTTTATTATTATTATTATTACTTTTTGTCACTGAGAAGGGGCCTTCAAACTTCTTGTAATGCCATTTTCAAATAAAATTACGGATGTACACTTGTTGGCCAACGAATATCAGATTGACCTGCTGGGCTGTGGTGGTGCACTTCTGCTTTCACAATACCCGTTTAGAGAATAACTTGGCAGACTTACTTAACTCAGACAAGTAACATCTCATTTCATCCTTCAAAACCTCAGCCATCCTATGAGCATCTGTCCTTTGCCGTGTTATCGTTAATGGTGTGGGCATGGGACATCCTGTCACTATTTGATGTGGTGTCAAATGGGGATCACTTCCTGGCTGACGTCTGAGGGCATAGAAAGCCAGTGGAAGGCGGTGCAACCATTTCTTTTGTAGAGTAGCACATAGTTTACTTAATTTATTCTTGAGAAGGCGGTTCAGGCACTCTACAATACTCTTACTTTGGGGATGATAAACTGATGACAATTTATGTTTTATTCCTACGGCGGTGCAAGTGTGTTGAAATATTGGATTACCAAATGGGGGGCTGTTATTAGAGCGGATCGCTTCTATAATGCCCCACCTACGTATTACCTCTCTCATCAGAAAGTTGGCTGCTGCTTTAGCATCATTATGTACACAGGGTCCTGCCTCAATCCATTGTGAAAATAGACAAACATTTACTATAAGATGCCTGTAATGGTTACATCTTTCTTTCATGTCAACAAAATCTAAGTATTTATTTTTAATTGGACATGTTGGACGTGGTAATGTTGAGGCGATCACTTTTAAAGTATGCTTAGAGCTGTTAGTGTTACTGTTGGCATATTGCACATTCTGCACTGTACATAGTGATCATTTCAGATAGTTGTGTAATAAACCAATCTGCCTATAATTTAGCAAGAAGATACTCCTTTGCGGTGTGTGCTGGGAGATGTCATTGCTTTAGAACCATGTACAACAAGGCTTTATGCATATCTGGCTTGCCTGTGCCCTCTTGCTTGTAAATGAAATCACACAAATATAACTTTGTTGTCTCTGTATATGGAGGTGGTAGTTCAATGGCATCCTGATGCCTGCTTGTCATCATTTCTAATGTGTGTTCACAATATTCATTATAATTTGGGGGTGCTTTGGCTGCCTATTTTGTTGCCAAGTCTGCCAGAGCGTAACCCCTGGAGATAAGGTCTTGCTGATTGGTGTATGCTGCACACTTTATCACTGCTACATTATGGTTTAAGTCGTTTTCATGAAGTATGCAGTAGGAGAAATACAGTACACCCACCGGCCGGTGGGGAATCTTCAGTCAAATTCAAACTTTTATTGATAGAAATGGATGGGAGCACTCCCGTAAAAAGCAATAAGTGAAAAAGAAGAACAGAAAAGGAGAGAAAGGAGTACCACCCATAGAGTATGACAGATTCGACAGGGATTTAGGATTGAGGATCTGGCAAGGGTGCCTTTGGGTCCGGCGGTGGATCTATAGGGAAGCGTAGAATTCTAAGGTATCGAGGGCAGATGAGCTCCACAAACTCAGAAGAGAGGTATGCTACCATGGACCCCCAGGTCTTATCAAACTTAGGGAGTTTGTGGTGGATCCCGGCAGTGATTCGTTCCATACCCACTATGTCCCGCATTTTGTGTAGGCAGTCTAACCGGGTCGGAACCTCCATTGTACCCCACTTTTTTGATTAACTCTGTTTTATTGGTTTTTAGTAAACATTTATATGAGCTACTATTACATCTTTTCTGCAATTTGTAGCAACAGTAGATATTGTGCGTCACTAGACATCAGTATATGTGAATACGACAAAGGCGTTTCAGTATTTGTTTTCTTCGTAATGTTGTAACACATGGTTGTTTATAGTACAGTTCTGTCCATAACCAATATATCTGAAATATTTGCCTATTTTGCGGAGTATATTCTATTTAAGAGTCAATTTGGTGCAGATAGATTGGTGGCAATAACTTTGTATATAGGGTATTGAACTTGGAGTAGGGTTGGATCGGTCACGCAGGTTTGAGTACATGTATAGCTGTATTTATGCCTCCAAAGGCGCCCCTTAGTAATACCATTGTCATAAGGCTATGGTGCGCAGGTGCATTGGAATGGTATCGTTTAGCTGTTGGCACATAATCAGTTGCAAAAGTGCGGTCTATCGGTGTGGGTCGCGTGCGCGGTGTTGGTTATTTAGGCCAGGTGCCTGTAGGGACTGGGTTGGCAGGTCTGTGGATTGTTGCAGTGTTGCCAGGATCGCATCCCAATTTTCAGCTATAGGTTCATTCCTGAGGCCCACCAGTTCCTCTCGCCTGATCGCTATGCCCTCTGCTCTGGCCCACGCAATGATGGAACACCTCCAAGCCTGAACCTGTGGGGGATCTGACGCCTTCCATCTTTTCATAATGAGCCGTTTTGCACTGACTATGCCCAGGTCCAGAAACCGAGAGGTGACCTTAGTGCTGCGTGTCCTACGGAAGACGTGTAGTAGATATGTTTGCCACTCCCCTTCAGTAGCTGCTAAGGGTGGGGCAGCCCCAGGGCAGGCAGAGTCGGCTCAAAGGAAAATATCTGTTAATATTAGCTGGTGTTAGGTATGCAAGTTGTGTAATAAAGTATGAAATTTGTCTGAGTCTCATATTTCGTGGGATACGGGTCGGGCTGGCCAGTATCTGTGTCCAGGTTTTATCTGAGATTTGGCGTCCTAAGTCATGCTCCCACTTGCTTCTGAGGGGTTCTAGGGTAATTGCTGCGTGGTAACGCAGCGAAGTGGCAAACCAACGTATTCGGTCTCTGCCCCGTCCTATTACATGCAGATATTGGATGGTAAGGTGCATTTGTGGTTCAGTGCCTAGATCTCCCCATTTCTCTGTAAGGGTGGCCACCAGCGAGCAATGTAGGATGAATTGTCCTGCGGGAAGCTCCTAGTTTGCTGCTAGAGTCGCATAAGGAATCAGCGAGCCCTCATGATAGAGATCACCTAGAATCCGTATCCCAGCTTCGTGCAAATGGTGCAAATCGGTGACTGTGCATATCGCCAGACCCCAGGGGGTACCTTCCAATGGGGGAGGGGGCATAGGGTGTGACATGTTGCAATAGGAAGAGGCTCCGCTGGAAGCACCTGTATGCCACGTTCAAATATAAAGGTTCCGGGGGTCATGTGCGCGCTCCAGGATAGAAGAGCTTAAGGATCTGCAGCATAGTGTATGGCGGTCGGGTGGATGCCGTGCCGCTGTGCTGCTGATCCGCAAACCATCTGGAGATCCATTGGAGTTGAGCCGTGAGGTAATAGTGCTCAAAGCAAGGGGCCGCTAGACCCCCTGGTCTGTGGGTAAATATAGCTTCTTGATCGCTACTCTGTGTCTTCTGGGACCCCAGATAAAGTCCCTAGTTGTGTTGTATGTTCTTGCTGGGCAAAGAAGGAGGCTGGTACATAACTAGGCAGGTTGGCAAAGTAGTACAGGAGCCGTGGTAAGGCCACCATTTTCACCAGTGCCACTCTGCCCATGACTGCCAGAAGGAGTGTGCTCCAGAATCGCATCTGAGAGTGAATGTCTGTTAAAAGCCCTGCCTTAGTTGCTGTCAAAGAGGTCCTGTGGTTGCCGATAGACTTGTATGCCTAAATAACAAAACGTGTCTGGACTCCATTGTACTCGCTCCCCTTTGAGCACAAATCCTGGATCCAAGACTCCTGCTCCGAAGGCATACAGCTTGGATTTAGCTGCATTAACTTTTAGACCTGATATAGTTGCAAACTCTCCCAGAACACGGGCCATGTCCTCCGGGATCTGACTGAGGTCCCTGCAACAGGTCGTCAGCCTAAAGCGAGACTGTGTGCACGTCGCTGCCTAGTGGAATGTCATCTTGTAGTTGAGTTCTCAAGGACTCCGCACGTGGCTCCATCACCAGTGCGAAGAGGAGAGGGGACAATGGACAGCCCTGCCTCGTGCCTCGTCGCACTGGGACGGTCTCAGAAATATAGGGGCCCACCCTCACTCTCATTGTCTGGTTCATATACAGCACCTGGGTCAGCTGCAAGAAGGTGGGGCCTAACTGGTACCGTTCAAGGGTCGCAAACATGTAATCCCATTCGAGGGAGTCGAAAGCCTTTTCAAGGTCAAGTACAAGGCAGCCCGCCCACAGCCATTCGCATGTGGAATAGGTTGCCACTCTGAAGAAGCGGCGTAGGTTAAGTGAGGTACTACGGGAAGGTACAAATCCATTTTAATCTGTGTGCACCAGAGAGGGGACTGCTTGTGCTAGTCTGTCCGCTAGAATTTTAGCCAGTATTTTGTAATCGGAGTTGAGGATGGCGAGGGATCTATACAAGCCATGTCAGTGGAGGGGAGGTGCCCCGCATCTACCGAGGCTGCAAAAAGGGTATGTAGTTGCGGCACCAATGCTACTTGATACGCCTTGTAATATTCAGAGGGGAAGCCATCAGGTCCCGGGGTATTGCCCATCGCCAGTGATGAGATTGCCTCCCTGATTTCCTCTAAGGATATCCTAGCATCCAGGAGCTCTGTGTGTTCCGGCAACGTCTCAGGCAGTTGTATCCGGTCGATGAAGGATGAGAGGGAGTCTGGGTCCTGTGGTCTGCGGGATTGGTATAGTTGCTTATAGTGGTGTGTCAGAGCTGTGTGAATATCACGTTGTGTGTGCACTAGACGACCAGTGTCGGCCCGTAGGGCGCTTATGGGCACGTGGGCATATTCCTCTCTGATGAGCCAGGCTAAGAGCCGTCCCGCGCGATCAGCAGTGGCATGTGTGCGGGCTGTGTGTGCTGCATAGTTATGGCAGCGGAGGCGTTCCAGCAGTGCTGCGTGTTGTGTGCGTAATGTCTCTAGGCGATGGTGGTCTCTACCCCTTTCCTCGCCATGCGTCTCGTACCGTAATAGTTGCGTTTCTATTCTAGTGAGGTCATGTTGTAGAGTCTTGAGTATGTTCAGGTCGTGCCCAGACAGTGCCCCCGCATTGTGAACTTGAAGGCCTCCTACTCTACTAGCTTGTCCCCGGTTGTGCCCTCATTAAGTTCAAAATATTCATAGATAGCTGTTCCCAGCGAAGAGTGAAAGGCCTGGTCCTTATAGTCTCCAGGTGGGGGTGGGTTGGCGCCCAGGTTCCCAGTTAAGTTTTAAGAATTCGGGGTTATGGTCTGAATGCGTGCGGCCTAAGTATTCTGTATGGTGTATCAGCTGGAGTAGCGCTGGGGACCCCACATTCCTATCTAGTGCATCTTAAGTACCGCAGAGTAATATGAGTATATCCGAGTATCGGGATTAGCGGCACGCCGTATGTCTATTAGTGCCCAGTGTGTCAGCCATTCTGCAAGGGCCCGCGCGTTAGACGCTGCAGTGGTCCTCGTGAGAGGCGGAAATGATCTATCCAGTTTGATATCTAACACTGAATTAAAGTCGCCTCCAATGAGCATGAGGACCCTGTTCTAATTGGCAAGTTTTCCTGTGAGGCTATCTAGGAAGGCGGACTGGTTGATATTGGGGCATAAATGGAGCTCAGGAGAATCGGCTGGCCATTGAGTCTTATGCTAACAAATGCGTATCTGCCCTCCGGGTCAACTAGTGTCTGTTCACTGACAAATGGGACTCCTGCTCTTACCCAGACAAGAGCACCCAGCGCATGGGCCATGTATGTGTCCCCTCCATCTACCTCGCAGCCTACCGAGCTCTGTCTGTGACATGTGCGACTCTTGGAGGAACGCGATGTCAACTGCTCTGCGCCGCAAATAGGCGGAAATGGAGTATCTGCGTGTTGGTGTGTGTATACCGCGCACGTTCCACGTAACTATGTTGACCGGTACCATAGTATAGCAGTTTGGCAGTCAAGGATGAGCAGGAGGAGTGGGGCATTAGTATGTGTGTGGCGTGTGCATTGGTTCCAACCCAGTAACATTAAGAAAAACAAGCTAAATTATGCGTAATTGCGGGGCAAGCACCAAAGGGGGCCCAACTAGGGGCTACAAATAGAGAAAAAACTCAATGGTCGAGTGACGTCTAGTGGGGGTACTGGTGGCACGTATGTAGTATGTGTCAGACTTCCCCTTGGTGTCAGGGTATAACCTGATATCCCCTGTGCCAATCCGTGACACTAAGAGTAATGTGAGCGGTGCGCGCGTTGTGCCGCCCAGGCTGCGGTGGATGCTGCTCGCTGCGATGTGTATGGCATGTGTGACAGCCGTTGCCGCCTGTAGAGAATAGGTGACTGACTAGGGTGTCAAACATAGTGCAATACAGTGTTGGTGCTGTAAATACTTGTGGTTGATGTGCTCAAGTTACAGATGTTCATTAAGAGTCATATAATTCCGTCCGCCGCTTGCGAGGTGACTTCTGGCATTGAAGATTCTTTGGATCCATCCAGTATCTGAGAGTCTCGATGGACTATGAAGGCGATCAGGATTGGAGGTTAGTGGTCCCAACGCCGCCGCCATGTGGATCGCCTCTTGTCGTTCAGCCTGTCTCTGTTCCAGGTTAGAAGAGGTGGTGGTCAACATGGCTCCTGTCCGGGGTCTGTTCCACCCGCCGCGTCGACGTCGTCTGCTGCCCGACATCCTTAGTTTGTCTGTCCCAGGAGGCCTCGCCCCAGACAGAAGGCCCGATTCTTCCGACCAGTCCCAGGTGTCAGAGGGGGAGCCAAAGAAGCGTGCTGTTCCTCTTGCGACCACTCGCAGTTTGGCCGGAAAGAGGAATGAGTAGTTGAGACCCAGTTCAATCAGTTGTTTCTTCACCACTGCATACGCATTTCTGCGGGGTTGCATTTGCGCTGTGAAGTCTGGGAAGGACATGATGTGGCTGTTGTCTACTGTTAATGTCTGCCAGCTTGCAGGTTTCCCTGAGGATCGAGTCTCTGTCCCTGTAGTGGAGGACTTTGAATAAGAAAGTGTGTGCGCGGGCACCTGGCGGTGGTTTCTGTGCAGGAACTCGGTGAGCTCTATCGACTACAAAGTGGGCAGACAGTGCACCATCCAGGAACAGCTCTTTAATCCAGCTTTCGGCATACTCTTCTGGGCGTCGCCCCTCTTTGCCCTCCGGCAGACCCACCACGCGGATGTTATTGCGGTGGGATCGCCCTTCCGCATCCTCCACCTTGTCTTCCAGGTCATGCATACGGTCTATAAGGTCCTGTAAGGCGGCCGTATGGCTTTGAGTGATTGGCTTCAGTTCCGCAATCGACTGTTCCTGTGAACACACTCTGTCTCCGAGTTTCTGGTGGTGGGCGCACAGCAAGTTAAAGTCTGATGTGACTTTATCAATTTTGGACTCAAGTGAGGTGCGGGTCTGGTCCAGTGAGGATCCTATCTTTTCTACTGTGGCCAGCACTAGTTTGGTGGCTAACATGGCATGTGGCGTTTCAGTTGTTGTTCCTCCTTGCGTCGTTGATTGATCTGTACTGCTGCTGCGTACATTGAGGTGTTGATTCGTGGTGCATAGGCGACCCATCACCAGTTATTGCGCCATTGGCATCCGGCACTTGGTTGTCGGGGCAAGTCTAGATGTTGGGCCTGCTCACGTGTGTGCCCCTCTGATGATGCCTGGTATCCTCTGCTGTGAGTCTCGGCGTTCTCTAATTGACGCGCACGTCCCCGGCGAATCCAGTGCGCCCAGTTCTTCGTTATTGCGCCGTGTTGACACAGCCGAGGGTGAACCGGCGGCCTTTCCCGGCAACCTGCTTACATCAGTTGGCTTGAAGTGGGGATGGGGGACCTGGAGGGGGGGGGGGCAGGTTCGCTTTATCATCCCGAGGTGTCTGGCATCTGGCGCAGTGAGCCTCACCCCAACTATAACAGTCCAGGGGGAGGGGAGAGGAGAGTCGCTGGTGAGGTGCACATCTCAGTGCTTGCACAGCTGTCACCCGTTACAGCTCTCTGGTGTGGCCCCTACAGCGTTGCAACAGGGCAGCCAGTTGTCGCAGTGAGCTGAGAGTGTAGCCTCAGGCACCAGATCCATGGCTGGGAATAAAATAGGGTGTATAGGGCCTTCCTTGTGCCGATTCGCCATGCCCCGATAGGTGGCGGGAAGGCCAACAGTTGAAATGGGCGCGCAGTCCTGTTCGCGCCAGTTGTCTGTCTCCTGAGCGCTTCTCCTACAATAGGGTATCAAGCAATTCAGTCTTTTGTTGTTCTGCACAGATGTATTGACGGGTTGAAGCGCCAGTTCTCGGTGCGCCCTGCTCAGGGTTCATGAGAGACTAGGGAGGCCTTTGATTGCGCTGCGCTTCCACTTGCGGCCTGGGCCGGATCCGACCCCCGAGCCTGATCTGTGGCGAGGCAGCATCGTACCACCAAGGCGACAGTTTGGGTCAGGTCCAGTGTAATCCGCTGTTCCCTGTCAGGGCCAGGTGACGAAAGTGGACCACCCCTACCCCGTGTGAGTAGCACCAGTCCGATAGCGGGGGGGGGTCCTTCACGTATGGCTTCCCAACGCAACGGCCCACTCATTCAAGTTAACCAGATCTCCAGCCCAAAGGCCTTCCGCTAACCTGAGAATGGTGTCTGTTGTGTCTTCTCGGGCAGTAGATCCCAGGCTGTGACCTCGGCAGCTGCTAAGGCGCCGCTCAGGCAGGCTTGGAGGTGCAGGATTACACAGCACGTCAGCAGGCCTCAGGGACGTCTCATGAGGCCCGTGTGGATGTCATGTCGATTCAGGTAGGCGTCGCTGTCCCCAGACCGTGCCTGATGATCTTCTCCCTTGCTCCTACAACCGCATCATCACAGTTACCGGAGAGCAGTAGTCCATCACAGTTGCAGTGTGCATGATCAGGCAGAGCTGAATTCCCATGCCAGTAGTCCGTTATATTTGCTGGAGGGCCCCCAGCACTTCACCGACTATATTGGAAGTGGGATTCAGCGCCCCAGAGCACAGAACTCCCCAGCGGGCCTCAGCACATCAACTGCCGGAGGCCCCCCCCTCAAGACCCATGCTGGCCGGGTGTCGGCTGGGCCAGGGTATTCCACTTCCTCAGGCCGAAATCAGCGGTCCAGTATAGCCGCCGATAGTGCTCACCTCTGGTGTTAAGCCGATGGGGCTCGGTTTTCCGCTTAGGGGCCTCCGCAACTTTTTCCAGCCTGGGAGCTCCACCACAGGCCGTTACTAGATTCACGGCAGGACCGGGGGAGCACTGCTGCACCGGCCGCCGTCAGGCGTTCACCGCACTCGATCGTAGTGGCCACACCTTCCTGACAGCTAGGAGACCTCATGATGTCGCTGTCGCCTCCTCAGTTACATGGAGGGTCCGGCAACTGGCCAGCAATGTGGGTGCCTCGCTCGCAGCAATGGCGCTGTTCAGGGGACATCTCACCCGCAGGGCTTGCGGGACCCGTAGTCTCGGCTCTCATCGGTTTGCTCACTCCGACCAGGTATTAGAACAGGCCGCCAATGCGTAGGCACAGATCCGCTGCTAGATTGAGCCCGATGGTGGGGGATTTCAATGTCTAACAGGATAATTAGGGGTCTTTGAGCGGAGCACTAGCGATTTGCGTTCGCCATATTTCGCTGGATGGCCACTCCCCCCTCCATTGTACCCCACTTAGCAAGGAGAAACTATTTCGCCTCCCCCAATGCTAAAGTTATCGTCCTGCCCCTACAGGATCTAAGAGGGTACAAGAGATAGTTGGGCAATCCTAGCAGAATGTAGCCGGGGAACAAATGAAGTTCAGTCTGATATATTTGGTTTATTATGGGTAAGATGGTCTCCCAGAACGCTTGAATTTTGGGGCACTGCCAAAGAATATGGGAGAGGGTACCCTCCTGCTCACAGTTTCTCCCACAGAGACTACTACCTTGGGTGTCCATTTCGCCACGCTCCCCGGAGTATAGTACCAATAGTGCACGACTTTTAGGATCATCTCCTTCCCTGAAGTGCTGCAGGAGGATGCCCGGGCCCTGTGTACAATGTCTGCCCACTTCTTAGGTGAAAACTGTCAACCCAGCTCCACCTCCCACCGATGCTGCGCAGGGGTCTTTGTCTGGGTTCTTGCCCTGTTGCGAAATCCTTATATGTCCCACAAAAGGCGCTTATTGGAGGTGCAGGTAATATACCAGATCTCAAATTTTGTGAGAGGTCATCCCGCTTGCGGACGGATCTGTGGCTGTGTGACCCAATGGCGCAGTGCCAAATATTGCCAGTACACAGTCTTGGGGATGCCATAGTGAGCCACCAACCTGGGGAATTCCAAGACCCCTCACTCATCAAAGAGGGCTCCGATACGTTTACATTATGCCTCCTGCCAGGGTAAGTGGGCATTGGGGTATCTTTCATAGATTCACATGCCTGAATCACTCCCCGTCATCAGAGTGGGAGTCCCACGGTACATAATAAAAGAAATGATTATGCACATAATAACCATAACATAGGTAACATAGAACCAGGAAGTAAAGTAGCCAGAAACTAAAAGGAAAAACTTCCACATTTATGAATTGTCCAAGTCATTATTTACTGTCCAAACTGCAGCCAATCAGGTGACAGCACCCTCCAGAATGTTCTCCTCAGACGCTCAGGCTCTCAGGTTTTCTAACGCGCTTCATGTGAAGGGGGTCTCCCTGAGCTCTGCTCAGTACTCTTCTATTTCTTCAGGAATTTCTTCATTTCATGATGTTTTCATCTAAGAAATCTCTCTTTCGACCTTGTGAGTCTTGTGGGAACTCCGGCTGTTCCCTGAGGACCCCCACAAGAACATGTATTGCCTGTATCCTGATCACCAGGTGAGAGACTGCAAGATTTGTAGGACCTTCCCTCAAAAAACTCTCAGAGACCGAGAAGGATGCCTACTTCTGTGGCTACAGAAGATTAAAGATCAAGACAACCTCTTATCTGATGTGGGGAGTGGTGCCTCGGGCTCAATTATGTCCTCTAGGAAGAGGATTGCTGAGGAGGATTTCTCTTCTCCTGGGGCTAAGGTGTCGAGAAAACAGCCTCTAAAGGTGCTGAATTGCCTTCCACCTCAAAAAAGGCTCCTCCACCTTCTAAAAGTAAGCCTCTGCCTACTACGCCCCCGAGAAAAACTGCGAAGTCTCTGGCATCAAAACGACTTTCTGAGAAAGATTTACCTCAGAAAAAAGTTTTGTCGACAACATCTTCGCCGACTGAACTTACCGTGGCCACCTTCTCGTCGCCGAGACCACAGATGATCATGTCGTCCACATCATCACCGTCGACACTGGTTTCCGTCTCCGTGAAGCCAATCTCGTCGACGAAGGAAATTAAATCTACAGTCGACGTCCCTTCGACTACGAAGATTAGAAAGTTCTCGTCGACGATTGCCTCGTCGACAGCCGCCTCGTCGTCACAGACCGCCTCGTCGTCGAAGACTACCTCGTTGTCAAAGACTGCCTCGTTGTCAAAGACAGCCTCATCGTCGACGACCGCCTCGTCGACGGTTACCTCATTGACACCAGCTCCATCGACATCTGTGCAATTGCCACCATTGACAACAGCATCTTCCTTGCTGCACAGACGTGGATCTTCATTGGTGGCCCTCTTTCCACTGCATATTTCCCCTTCTTAGGTACTTCTAGAGTTACCTGAACAGTTGCTGAATTATGGGGAGGATGATGAGGAATCCGAATGCTAAGAACCCTTCAGGATTGTTCATTAAATATCACAAGGAGGATCAGGATGACAATCTTTTCCCAGATACTATTAGTCCAGCCCCAGATGTGATCCCTACGGTACAAATGCCTTTGGCTCTGTTAAATAATCTACTATTCATGTTGGACGATTATTATCGCCATTTCCCTCCATCTGAATCGGCTTTGTCCATTCCACCGACACCTGTTCCTCAAACTTCTTTTTCTGCGTTGAAGTCACCCAGAGCACCTTCTCCAGTGCCTTTCTCATCATTCCCATGATGCTCACACCTCGGACGACGATAGGGAGGAAGGAAAATTGGACGACAGATCGCTTCTTACGGAGTGGGACGATTACCAGATACAAACTCCGTCTCCTTCACCTCCTTCACCTCCAACTCCCATTGATTCTCCTCCAGTTGATTCCAGAGGTTTTCATCTTCTTATGGAAAGGGCAACACAAAGGTTCCTCCTGCCTATGGAAACAAAAATGGATGAGTGTTTCCTATACGACTTTAAAGATAAGGCGAGGAAGCAGGTACGGACTATTCCAATCATTGACTTTATTTGGAAAGAGGGATTGAAGGTCATGAAAGCTCCTGCTTCTGTTCCTGCGGTCAAGCCTCGCCTCAACAATAAAATAAAAGGCACCAGATAATTCGCCTACATGCCTCATAGGTCAAGCAAAAGCTGACTCTGTTATTGCCCAAGCGGCACAACGACGAGCTAGAAACCCCTCCTCTCCGGTCACAGCTCCTCCGGATTAGGATGGCAGACGATTGGACGCTATTGGAAAAAAGGTTTCCACCATGGCAGTGACGACCGTCCGTGCTGCTAATTCGCTGGCCATTTTAGGCCGATACGACAGACAGATGTGGTTGGACATCTCTCCCTACATTGACATGTTGCCTGAACCATCGAAACCGGAAGCATTAAAGATCCTGCAAGAAGGAGAGCGTATCTCTGCTGAAATCATAGATTCGGCTGTGGATGTTGCATCTACAGGATTTAGACAACTAGCAGGTCCCACAGTACTACAGCGGCAAGGCTAGCTAAAATCTACATCTTTTCGCCAGGAGGTTCAGGCAAAGAAATTGATATGCCGTTTGATGGTGATTCACTGTTTGGCCAACATGTGGATGAGGCCCTTCAGGCCATTAAAAAGATACAGAGACAGCAAGATCTTGGTGATCTCCAGTTTCGGAAGCCGCCCCTACGTGGCGCTAAGGGCCGTGGATCCTTTTCTAGTCGCGGAGGTTATAACCAACAAAGGTCATACCAATCCTTTCAAAGTAAACAGTGATACCAGTCTCAACGGCAGCAGTCTTACGGACAACGAAATACCTCCTATTCACAGAATAAGAGAAAGCCCTCCTATCGTTGATGGGATACATCTAAAAAACAGTGACAACCGCCACCTGCCATCTATTCTACCGCCTACCCCTTTAAAAGTTGGAGGGAGAATTTCCCAATTTCACTCGAACTGGTCCGCTATAACATCAGAAAAGTGGGTCCTAGACATTGTGGCCAGGGGCCATGTTCTAGAGTTGCTACGAAAGGGAGCGATCAATATGGTCCCTCAATTGCAAAGAGGAACTGGGTTTTATTCATGATTTTTCATGATAGAGAAAAGATCGGGAGAATGGCGCCCCATTCTAGATCTTCGCTCCCTCAACAAATACTTAAAAAGTTATCCTTCCGGATAATAATGCTTCAAGAAATCCTTCAACTCCTTTCTGCGGGGGATCACATGGCCACCCTCGACCTCCAGGACGCGTATTTCCATGTACCAATTCTACCCAGACACAAAAAATTCTTACGGTTCAGAGTGGCTCGCAGGAACTCCCAGTTCAAAGTCCTTCTTTTCGGACTACGTTCAGCACCTCGTGTGTTCTAGCACCGGTGGCCGCACACCTTCGTCTGGAGGGGATCCAAAATTTCCCGTATCTAGACTACTGCCCTATCAAGGCGAATTCTCTCACAGTCGCAAGTGCCCACATTCAGAGATGTTTGTCCCTCTTCCAATCTCTGGGCCTCTCCATAAATTTCGACAAGTCTCATATCGTCCCATCGCAAAGAAAGACGTTCTTGGGAGCCACGTTAGACACTCAATTGACACAAGCATTTGTCTCAAACGAAAGGCAACAAAAAAAATTTGTAGACTTGCCCACCTATTGCGTTCAAAAAGGTGCTTTTCAGTCCGGCAGTTCAAGTCATTTCTGGGGATGATTTCTTCCTGCATTCCTTTAGTCCCCAGCTGCCGTCTCAGAATGAGACCCCTGCAAGAAGAGCTCAATGACCAATGGTTGCAGGTTTCGGGGTCCTTCGACGATCTCATTCGCATCACTCCCCGGATGCGAGAAGCCTTACACTGGTGGACTCGCAAAAGGAACGTGGCAACAGGGTGCACATTCCTAGTGGAAGCTCCAAGTTTCATCCTCACCACAGAGGCATCCCTCGAAGGGTGGGGAGCACACCTTCAAGGGCTGACGGTCAGCGGCAAGTGGAACGTCCAGCAGCGGACGTGGCTTATCAAACTTCTAGAATTGCTAGCCATATTCCTGACCCTAAAATCTTTTCGCAACATCATTCTTGGGGGCATCAGTATTATTCCAGACGGACAACACAACAAGTATGCACTACTTGAACAAACAAGGAGGAACAAGGTCTGCCCTGCTCTCTCAACAAGCCCAACAAATTTGGGACTGGGCGATACAACACCGGATCAGCCTGTCAGCGTTCCATGTTCCGGGAGTTTCCAATGCCCTGGCAGATTCCCTCAGCAGATAAACAGTATCCAATCATGAGTGGGAGCTACATCAACCAACGTTGGATCAAATTTTTCAGGAGTGGGGTCGTCCCGATCTAGACCTGTTTGCGACCAGTCAGCACCGCAAATGCCCATTCTTCGCAAATTGGCTTCCCCACAAGGGGTCAAGCGGGAATGTGTTTTCGATGAATTGGCCGCAGATCTATGCTTATGCCTTTCCTCCGATACCGTTGGTTCCCAGGGTTCTCTGGAAAATGAAGAGAGAACCTTGTCGCCTAATTCTCATTGCTCCCAGGTAGCCTCGCCAGTTCTGGTTTACAGAACTCCCCCTTCTCTCAGAATTCGATCCCATTCAGTTTCAACCAATACCGAACCTTCTGTCTATCCAGAACGGACAGATCTGCCACCCGGACCCTGATTCTCTGAGATTAGCGGCCTGGCGCCTGAACACCTTGAATTTGCTTTTTTAAACATTCCTGCAGACTGTAAGGAAGTCTTAGCCAATGCTCGAGCGCCTTCCACTATTAAAACATACAGGCTTAAATGGAAGAGATTTTGCATGTGGTGTCAAACTGCCAATATTCATCCAATCCATGCAAAACCGGAGCAGATTCTACCATTCTTTTTGCACTTGGCAAGATCAGGCCTTTCCCATTCTACTCTGAAGGTATTTTTAGCGGCTATTTCAAGATTTCGACAAGATGGTTCCTATTCTCTTTATTCAGCTAGGATCATTCAACAGTTCTTCATGGGATTGTTTCGGATGTTTCCTCCTATCCGCCGCCCACCTCCATCCTGGCATCTTAACGTGGTGCTTGCACAACTTATGTGACACCCCTTTGAATCGATTTATAGAGTGGATTTGAAGTTTTTATGGAAAGTGTCTCTTCTATTAGCTTTAACATCAGCTAGGAGGGTCAGTGACATTCAAGCCTTCACTAATAATCCGCCTTTACTTCAATTCACTTCAAACTCGGTAGTGCTACGCACTAACCCCAGTTTTATGCCTAAAGTACTTTCGGACTTCCATCTAAACAAACCAATGATTTTAAAGACTTTCTTTCCTAATTCTCAATCACCTGCAGAAATGGCTTTGCATACCCTTGACATCAAGAGATGTCTGAAATTCTATTTACAATGAACTTCTTCAATCCGTAAATCTGACAAGCTATTTGTGGCCTATGGAAGGATGCACCAGGGACACCCTATATCTAAACAGACCATAGCTTGTTAGATTTCTGCTGCAATTTGTTTCTGTCATCAGCAAGCAGGACGACCATTACAAGCAACTCTAAGAGCACATTCTACTTGAGCAATCTCCTCCTCTACTGCTCTTTTTGCTGGTGTGCCTCTTCATCAAATTTGCAGAGCTGCAACATGGTCCAGCAGGCACACTCTTACCAAGCACTACTGTTTGGAAGCTGCCAGTAATGCAGATACGTCTGTGGGTTCTTCCCTCCTCCTCTTTACTGTTTTTCTCAGACACATATCAGATATATATATATATATATATATATATATATATAAGCATATCTGATATATATATATATATATATATATATATATATATATATATATATATATATATATAATGATCTTCTATGTGTGTTACCGCATAATGTCTCTTGTACATATGCTTATGCTACAAGTAAGATCTTACGAGCATTATTATGGATGTACTGCTTTCTACTCTGATTCAGGCATGTGAATCTATGAAAAATACCCCAATACTGGAGAAGAACAAAAGTTACTTACCTGTAATCTGTGGTTCTCCAGTATTGGTATCTTTCATAGATTCACATGCCACCCACCCACCTCCCCTCAGAGGCTCGTTTATACTCTTTTCACTTTGGATCACTCTTGTGCAAAAACATCTGAGAGCCTGAGCCTCTGAGGAGAACATTCTGTAGGGTGCTGTCGCCTGATTGGCTGCAGTTTGGACTGTATATAATGACTTGGACGAGTCATAAATGTGGAAGTGTTTTCCTTTTAGTTTCTGGCTACTTTACTTCCTGGTTCTATGTTACTTATGGTATGGTTATTATGTGCATATTTATTGCTTTTTTTATGTTCTGTTGGACTCCCACTCCGACGACAGAGAATGATTCAGGCATGTGAATCCATGAAAGATACCAATACTGGAGAACCACAGACTACAGGTAAGTAACTTTTGTTTGTCGCCCCTCATGGCAGGGGGAAAATTCGGGTTATCAATAAAGGGGGTCAAAGGAGAGACTACAGAAGACAGCTGGCACCTCTCCTGTACCCTGCCCCATGCCTTCATGGGGGCGTGGAGAACTGGGGAAAGATAAGCCCCCAACTGGTGGTAGCGTCGAGGGAGCCAGGGAACCTTTCATATGTACATCCCTGCCACTCCCCTGTCTATGAAGCACCAGTGTTTTCGGATTCAAGTTGATACCACTCAACCATCCAGCGCAGTTGTGCCACCTCATAGTAGCGCCAGAGATGGGGGATTCCAAGACCTCCCTCGTCTTGTGACAAGTAGGTGAGATGGTAGGCCAACCACGGCCTTCCCCTCTCCCCCCAAATGAAGCCGTTGATCAATCGCTGCATCTGGGCCACCACCTTGGGAGGTGGGCAGATAGGGAGCGCCTGCATAATATATTGTAAACGGGGTAAAATCACCATTTTGATGGCAGCAATGTTACCCAGCCATGAGAAGTCATGTTTCTTTTAAATGTTCAACTCATTGCGGACCATGAATGCTTCTACTTAGTTGACCCGGGCTGTCTTCAGTGTGGTGGAGAAGACCCTAATCCCCAAACAAGTGATATTGGATCTGCCTAGGAGAGCAGAAGCTGAAGCGAAAGCCGATGGCGCTCCGCCGCCGGTATGGTAAGACTCAGGGCCTGAGTCTTATTTAGGTTGATCTTAAACCCGACGCCCCATTGAAAGCCTCCACCTCCGCTTGCAGGGGACCCCTCTGGATGAGTTAAAAAGAGAAGCACATCGTCCGCATGTAAGGAGATCTTATGCTCTCTATCTCTTATACGGATCCCAGTAGCAGCATGTCATTGACACACTCTCTCTGGAAACGGCTCGATACAGAGTGCGAAGAGGAGGGGGGGAAAGGTCACCCCTGTCTCATACCGCGCTCCACCCGGAACGGCTGGGTAGCTACTCCATTGACTCGGACATGGGCTTGCAGAATGTGATAGATGCAGCCTATCCATTTCCGGAACCTCTCGAAACGGCAAAGAACCTGGCTCAGGTAGGGCCAGTGGACCCGATCAAATGCCTTTTCGGCGTCCACTGAGAGGAGTAGCGTCGGGATCTGTGTCCTTTGCCTCTTGTCTGACAAGTGGCACAGTCGTCATGTCCTGTCTCCGCAGTTGCGGTCCAGGATGAAACACAATTCATCCGGGGGCGATTGTAGAAGCCAAAACGCTTGCAAAAATGTTCAGGTCGACATTAAGTAAAGATATAGGGCGGTACGAAGTGCATTCCCTGGGGTCCTTCCCTGTTTTGGGAATGACCACCACTTCCGTCATGTCCATCGTGGGGGTCAATTTTCCATTGGCGCTGAAGGAGTTAAAGAGTCGCGCCAACAGGGGAGCCAAGTCAGGCGCAAACACTTTATAAAATTCGACCGGGAAGCTGTCTTCTCCCAGAGCTTTAACAACCGCAAGTCTCTGAATGGCCCTCTGGACTTCAAATGGACCAATGTCAGCCTCCAGATTGGAGTCACTGGTGCTGCCTGTACATAATCTCCCACCGCCGCAGGATCCAGATACTCCGCGGAGTATAAGGCTTGGTAGAAGGACTCAAACTTGTGCGCTATTTATTTATGTATTTGTATTCATCCTGCCGCAGGATTGCACCCTGTTCATTTCGCACTTCCACTACCCGGCGCGCCGCTGTCTCCGCATGCAAGGCATGTGCCAGAAGCCTCCCTGTTTTATTACCACCCTCATAATATCGCTGTTTGGTGTGGAGCAGGGCATATTCGGCACGGTCGAGGTCCAGTGCTCGCAACTGCTTCCTAGCCTGTGTAAGGAGCCGTCGTGTTTGGACCGCCCCCTACGTTGGTGGACCCCCTCCAATTCCTTCATTTGACCTCCACCGCCCTCTTTGCTCTACGGTCTCTATTCAGGCCCACCGCTATCACTATACATCTCCCGCAGAGGACTGCCTTCAAGGCATCCTATATAGTGTTGACCCCCACTGAGCCGTTATCGTTAAGCTCCAAGTAAGCTTTAATAGCCCCTCTGAGTTCAGTGACGTTGGCATCATAGGTGAGCAGTTTGCGGTTCAACCTCTAGGAGCTCTGCTTGGGAAGACCTCCTGGAAGGAGCAGCCTCATGGTCACCGGCGAGTGGTCCGAGAATGCCGCCGCCCCTATAACCACCTCTACAGTGGATGCCCTAACCCTGGGCAAGGTCCAAAAAAGTTCAATGCAGGCGTCTGTTTGATGGGCCGCTTAGAATAGGGTGCACTCCCCTGCTGTCAGAAAGTGATAACGCCACGCATCCACCAGTCTGGCCTCTCCTAGTCTCCTGAGCATGGTATCAGAACTCAAGTTAGAGTGTCCCACCCGAAGAGTGGACCTGTCTAGGTCCACTAAATTAAGGGACTAAATTAAAGTTGCCCCAATGATAAGGTCCTCATCTGGAGATGCCAGAATAGAAGTAATCGTGTCTCGCAGAAAGACTTCCTGTCATTCATTAGGGCTATAGACGGAGGCAATTGTATATGTACACCCCCCAATCAGCACCCGAAAGGCCAGGAGGCATCCTGCCACCTCCGCATGTATGCCCACAACTTTCCCCTGGAAGGGCGTGGCCAGTAAGATTGCCACTCCAGCCGTTTTCCTCAGACCCGAGGAAAAGTATTGCCTGTCACACCATATGGATCTGAGTCGTTTCCAGTCTGCCCGCAGCAGGTGAGTCTTCTGTAGGAGGCAAATATCACATCTAGCATCTCTCAACAGGGAAAGCAGTGCACGCCGTTTAACAGGTGAATTAAGGCCCCTCATGTTGAAGCTCATAATCAGCACTTTAAATCCTGGCATTGTAAATGTGAAATGGTGCTAACGCATACAGGACCGACTCCCCCAGGGGAACCAGCCGGTATAGGGCAATCCCCCCTCCGCCCGCCCGTAATCATGGCTTGTAAGATCTGGAGAAGGAAGTCCCCACGCATATGTGTGTGTCCACATATCGCACTGTCCCATCGAGCATAATGGTCCTGCTCACTTCCCAGATGTGGTGTCCCAAATTGCGCTCCCCCTCGCCTGTCCCCGCCATCCAAGACGTTGCCGCTCCCTACCTGTCTGTAGACTAGTGGTACATCCCTCCGCGACGGTGAAAGGAGACAGAAAATAGTAAAGGAAGAGAAAAGGTCGAAAGGATTCAGAGACGAACATGAGAAAAGATCAAAAAACAATTTCCAATGGAACTTGTAGGTACAAACGTGCAAGGGTCCATGAGTCCGACAGTCCGGCATCAACTCTACAGGGATGGGGCTCCCCTCACCATGACCATTCATCTGTCTCATGAAGTCGGGCCAATCATTCAGCCAGCATAGCTAAGGCTCATGTCCCCAGGGAGCCCTCATTCTCCGCCAACGTCCGGGCCCTCCTTGTTCTGCAGTTGTCACAGCACTGCCTCTCTCTCCTATTGGAGCTCCACCTCCATCGGTTTCAGCTGAGCACCATTCCTGGGACCTCGTCTCCTGTTAGGACGTGGTGTCCTCCCTTCCGGGCACACCCCCCTGCCTCCTCCGGGTCGCCCACCCCTGCCAGAGCCTCGCCCAACTCCTCCCTTGCTTCCTGTAGGCTGCGGACTCCACGAGTTTAGTTTTTCCAGATAAAGGAGAGGCTGAACGGGTGGCCCCATTGATAGCGGATTCCCCGGTCATGGAGGAAGGAAGTGACTGGTTGCATGGCCTAAGGGTAAGAGGGGAGAGATCCTGGAAGACCCTCACCTGAAGGCCTTCAAACTCCACTGTGGTGTGGTTGCAGGTGGCTGCCACGATGAGCTCTTTCTGGCGGTAAGAGTATAGACAGGTCAGGATGTCCTAAGGCTGACCCGGACCAGAGGCAGGGCGCCCAGTCCGGTGTGTGCGGTCTAACACTACTTCTTTGTCTCTGAAGGCCGGAACCAGGTGTTTGAAGAACCGGGCGACCCACTCCTCCAACTTGCCTACGTCCGCCTGAAGTGGTATGCCCCTGAGCCGTACATTAGAGCGTCTTGAGCGGTTCTCAAGATCTTCCAATTTGAGGTATAGCTCCTCGTTACGCTCTCGCAAGTCTATGAGTTCTCGGGCCTGCATGGCAAGTTCCTCCTCACGACGGTCCCAATCACGTTCCAGGGTGTCCACCCTATCCCCCACCTCGGTGAGTTCTGACCGGAGCTGCTTGATGTCCGAGGCCCTCTCTTGTCGGAGGCTCGCGAAATCCTCTCGAAGGGTACCAAAGAGCTTCTTCAGAAAGTCCTTGGTAATCGGGTCCACTGTGTTTCCACCCTCCGGCTCGGCACCCGTCTCCCCTACCTTATTCCCTCCTGATTTCTGGAGCATGTCTTTAATGGATGGGTCCTTATGCGCAGTATCCCTCCTGGCCTTCTGCCTGGCCATGACCGCAGAACAATGGGCTCAGTGTGCGAGAGCAGCATAGGGGGAGAATGGGGCACCGCAGAGGGGGGAATGGGGCACCCCCTTCGGGCCTCCGCGATCACCAGAACAGGCAAGCGTGGCCCCCCTCAGACCACCACCATTGAGGCCCACCAGCTCCCACCTCCTCAACGCTAGCACGGGCCCTGATGTACACCATCTGGTCAGCACCACTCCCCGGCACGGTCCCTGCCCAGGCAATCCACTCCTGGGGCCGTCGCAGCCTTTCCCTCCTTTGTTATAATCTTTTGGCACCTCCAAGGACCGTCACCGTTCCTGGTCCCCGGCTTATGCTCTGCGTAATCCAAAGAGCCGACCTCCAAGGCTCGTGACAAGGCTGGGTCAACGGGCACCTCTCAGGTAGGCCGTTAGCCAAGCCGCGCTCATTTCCAGCACTGCAGGCCGCCCAGCTCGCAGTGCGTATGTCCCAAGCAGGGCCAGTCCCTCCTTAAGCTCTCACTCAGCCGTGTACCAGCCACTCACCACTGCAGCCCAAGGCCCCAGGCAGTGCCTCTCCTCCCACCAGGCTCCCACACCTCTCTCCAGGATCCCACGTGGACAGCTCCAAGACGCTCCCGTATGGCAGTCACCAATCCGCTCCTGGCGTGGGACCCACAAAGCCTCTCTGCTCCAGTCGTCACCCGGGAGTCAGAGGGGGCACCAGAAGAAAGGGCACGCTCCAGCTGCTTCGTGATAGGCGGCGCCTGTCATCCGCCGCACTCCGACCACTCACAGGGTCCTCTCTGGTGTCCACCACAGGCGGACGGGTGCACCAATCATCCGGCCGTGCACACCAGGTGGGTGCAGGAGAGCGCAGCGCCCAGGAGGCCGCTGGAGAAGTGTGGAGAAGTGTGGCTCACGGTGTAGAGCAGGCAGACCCGGAAGCTGAGGTCAGTCCCGGGACCAGGGTTCAATTCCCGACGCGGCAGGGTCTTGAGCTCAAATGTCCACGGACTCGATAATTCTCGCTTCGGTGCCTGCTCTAATCATGGGTTCTCACTCTGCAACTCTGGGCATTAAGCTTGCTTAATCTCCACAACGGCCCCCTGCGGCGGGATGCCTGGCTTTCACCACAGGGAAAAGCCAGGACGGGTTCCCAAGGCAAGCGCTGGGAAACCTCCGGGTAGCTGTGCGCTCAATAAATGCAATAATAATAATAATAATAATAATAACATGCGAGCGCTGCTCACCCCGTCCCCTGCACCATGCGTCCTCACTAGATCGGACTGGGCCTTCCTCTACTTGGGTCCACGTCCAGCTAGGCCTCACCGGGCCGCGTCTCAAGTGGAGGCCCTCCTCGGGGTCAACGGACCCCCGACTGACTGTAGCCCGCCCTGGCCGCTCACAGTGCCACCGCCACCTCCGCCGTCAATGGAGCCGCAGCCCGTTGTACTTTACCAAGCCGAGCCCAGCCCCAGGAGATCTGCAACGGTCCCAGGCACCACAGCCGCCACCCGCCGTGAGACGTTGCTGCCGATTGCCGCACCGCTGAGGGAATCGCAGGTCACCTCCACTTCCTCCGTGCTTCACCACTTGCTATGGGGCCCCCAGGTCTTATTTACAGGTCTCAAAATCGCCAATGGATGCCCAAATATGGCCTCGGCGAGCGGAGCACCGAGAAGTCGGTGTTACTCCGTCGCCATCTTGGCCACGCTCCATCACTGCTACTTTAGATGGAAGAGTTAAAGCTTTTATTAATTGTGCCAATACATCTTTGTGCATCACGGGTGACCCATCAGATTTAAGCAATCCCCTCTTTTCACATCTATGAAGGCTAGAATGTGACCTCTAATCCCTCAGATTCCTGCAATGCTTTAATAATGGCCCCCAATTCTGCAGCCTGGGCTAAAATATGAGAAGGTAGTGGCATCTGGCTAATCATTTGTAATGTATCAGATGATCTCTGCTGTTCAGATCTTACAGCTGCTACTACAGAATGTCTAATCCCAGTTTACTGATCTATGAAAGAGGTCCCACCTTTCTTCCTTCATCTGTTATGTAATTTACACAATTGTGTTTTTGTTAGTCAGTAACTGGGTGTGCAGAATAACAGTGTGGCAGCAAACCACTTGCAATGATACCCAAATGACCTATGAGTTCTGAGGGTGCTCTTGCCTCTTTGTAAGATAGCAAATACTGCATGCCATCTTATGGTGGTGCATTTCTGGACTCCAAATGCTGCTGTAGCCATCGCTTGCTCACATGGGTAGTGACCTTTTATGATGGGATCTTGCAGCCTGCTGTCGTAGGCAATATGTCTGTGTCCAATGGATGTCTTTTGAGTCAGTACTGCCATCATTGTCATTCCATTGCAATGACAGAAGAGGTGCAATCTTTTGCTATAATCAGGTGTACCTAATCCTGGAGTGTTTGTGATTGCTTTCTTTAGCTCCTGAAATGCTGTCTCTCTTTGTTCAGTCCAGTTCATTTTGTTCTCATTAGTATGGGACTTTTTTAGAGAGGTCAGAAGTAGTGCAGTTAGGGTGGCATAATTAAATACCCACTGTCTTATCTAATTGGAGAGACCTAGGAACTGCTGTATTGGCTTTGTGGTGGTGGGCTTGGCCATGTTTCTAATGCTCTCTGGTCAGTCAGGTGTCACCCACCTGTTGTCTTTAGATACTATCTGCCCCAAATAGTGAACTTCTATCTGCACATATTGTAATTGTCTTTGTCCACTTTGTATCCTTTTTCTGCATGCATGTGAAGTAGTAGTATTGCCCCGGGTTTAAGTGTTATTTTTACAAGCTCATCTCCTTTAATCAGTCCCACGTCATGTGACCCCTTTGTCCACAGACCCTCTGGTACCATTGCCAGAGGGTCATCGCTGGTGTGCTGAGTGGTCGCTCCCCAGTCTCACTGGCGAGATCTGGTATCGTTGTGCTGCGATTTGATTCTAAACCTACTTTAAATAATTGCCTGTAGACTGCCTTGGCTGCCGCTTCGCTTTGTTAGCGTTTATTATTGCCACAGTGACTTTCACTTTTATAGCGCGATAACTCCCGGCGCTCTGCATTGCTCACCCCTCCGCTGCCATTTTGTTTGTATTTGTTGTTGTGCTCGTTGTAGAAACCCGTCCTCTGTAGCCCGCCCCGCCTCCCAGCTGAGACGCCCTCCCACTGACTACATACAGCGCTCCCATACCTGGAAGCGCTGTGATCCTCTCATCGTTGGTGTGCTGAGTGGTCGCTCCCCAGTCTCACTGGCGAGATCTGGTATCGTTGTGCTGCGATTTGATTCTAAACCTACTTTAAATAATTGCCTGTAGACTGCCTTGGCTGCCGCTTCGCTTTGTTAGTGTTTATTATTGCCACAGTGACTTTCACTTTTATAGCGCGATAACTCCCGGCGCTCTGCATTGCTCACCCCTCCGCTGCCATTTTGTTTGTATTTGTTGTTGTGCTCGTTGTAGAAACCCGTCCTCTGTAGCCCGCCCCGCCTCCCAGCTGAGACGCCCTCGCCCCTCCCCCTCCACTACCCATATATGACAGATGCACTTTCGCGCAGCGTTCACGCGCAGCGGTCGCGCCGAAGGTGCGCCAAAGGTAAGCCCGTCTACGCCCGTCCGTGCCTGGACCGCGCCCAGCGCCAGACCCCCTGCCCCTCGTTCCACCCACCCACCCCGCATTACATATGATGCCACCTCCCTCCTAGCCCTTAACACCGGCCGCTCCCCCAACTGCGCCCAAGCTGCTCCTGGACACACCCATGGACCCTTCTCGTGCAACTCCTGCAAGTTCGACGGCACCAAAACCTACTCCTCATCCACCAACGCGACACAGAGACCCGACACCAACCACCTAAAATGCATCCTGCTCAACACCCGATCAATCCACAGACATGCCATCGACCTTTGGAATCTACTAGACACCATCTCACCAGACGTCGCATTCCTAACAGAAACATGGATGAACGCATCATCAGCCCCAGACATCACCATTGCCATCCCAGAAGGATACAAGATCATCCGTAAGGACCGCGTCAAGAATACAGGAGGAGGCATCGCCATCGTCCACAAGAATTCCATTCACATCTCAACCAGCTCAGATGACAACCTTGCCAGCGCGAGCACCTCCACTTCCAGATCCACACCGACCCCAAAACCACACTTAGAGGCACCCTTCTCTACCGGCCCCCGGGCCCCCGGGCGCAATTCAATGATGATATCACTGAATTCATCACCCCACACGCCCTCCCCTCCGAGGACTACATCCTATTGGGAGACCTCAATTTTCACCTGGAAAAGAGCAATGACAACAGCACCACCACCCTTCTGGACAACCTCGCAAACCTCGGACTTAAACAACTTGTCACTTCCCCCACCCACATTGCAGGTCACACACTCAACCCTATCTTCACCTCCAGCAAATACGTCTCTTTCAGCCACACCACTGCTCTTCACTGGACGGACCACAGCTGCGTTCACTTTCTCTACAATAAGCCCACAATCCACTACCACCCTCAACCCACCCTGCGTAGAAATTGGAACAAACTCACCATCGACCAGATCTCCTCATCGCTCCTCCAAATCCCTCCTGTCCACTCCTCAAACCCCGACCAAGCAGCCATTAACTTCACCCAATGGCTATCCAAAAGCGCCGACATCCTAGCACCGTTGAAAAAACATCAAAACAAACTAAGCAGCAAGAAGGCCTCCTGGTTCAACGATGATCTTAAGAAATCCAAGAAACTCTGCCGCTCCCTCGAGAAAGCATGGAAAAAAGACCCAAACTCCAACACCAGAGACGCCTTCAAAAACGCCACCCGCATACACCACCAACTAATCCGGTCTGCCAAGAAAGCCGCCTTCAAAGACCGACTAGATAACAACGCCCACAATAGCAAGGAGTTATTCAACATCGTCAAAGAATTTACCAACCCATCAGCCAACTCCAACGACATCACCCCCTCTCAAGCCCTCTGCGACTCCCTAGCCTCCTTCTTCCACAACAAAATTGCAGACATCCACAACAGCTTCGACAACCGACCCGAAGACCTACCCACCCAACCTTCTGCAGGACCTTCTCCCCCCTTGAACATCCTTAACGACTGGAACCCAATCTCCACCAACAACGCCCACAATAGCAAGGAGTTATTCAACATCGTCAAAGAATTTACCAACCCATCAGCCAACTCCAACGACATCACCCCCTCTCAAGCCCTCTGCGACTCCCTAGCCTCCTTCTTCCACAACAAAATTGCAGACATCCACAACAGCTTCGACAACCGACCCGAAGACCTACCCACCCAACCTTCTGCAGGACCTTCTCCCCCCTTGAACATCCTTAACGACTGGAACCCAATCTCCACTGAGGACACCATCCGCCTGATGAACTCCATCCACTCAGGATCCCCAACTGACCCATGCCCTCACCACATCTTCAACAAAGCAGACTCCATCATAGCACCACGCCTCCGAGACGTCATCAACTGCTCCCTCAACTCCGCCACCTTCCCGGAAAGCTGGAAACACGCAGAACTCAGCGCCCTTCTGAAGAAACCCACAGCTGACCCCACTGAACTCAAAAACTACCGCCCCATCTCGCTCCTTCCTTTCCCGGCCAAAGTCATTGAGAAAGCTGTCAACAACCAGCTCGCCGCCTTCCTCGAAGCCAACAAATCCCTCGACTCCTCACAGTCCGGTTTCCGAGCCAAACACAGTACTGAGACCGCACTCATCGCAGCAACAGATGACATTCGAACCCTACTGGACAATGGAGAAACAGTCGCCCTCATCCTCCTTGACCTCTCCGCAGCCTTCGACACAGTCTGCCATAGCACCCTATTACAGCGCCTCAGCAACATCGGAATCCAAGGAAAAGCTCTGGAATGGATCACCTCTTTCCTCACCGGAAGAACTCAAAGAGTCCGACTCCCTCCATTCAAATCAGAGGCCTCTGAAGTCATCTGCGGCGTGCCGCAAGGATCATCACTCAGCCCCACCCTCTTCAACGTATACATGAGCCCCCTCGCAGCCATCGTTCGCCAACACAATCTCAACATCATCTCCTACGCTGACGACACCCAACTGATCCTCTCACTCACCAAGAACCCCAACACCGCCAAAAACAACTTACACGAAGGAATGAAAGAAGTAGCCGATTGGATGAAGCACAGCCGTCTGAAACTGAATTCAGACAAAACAGAAGTCCTAATCTTAGGTACATCCCCCTCCGCCTGGGACGACTCTTGGTGGCCAGAGGCCCTTGGAAAAGCACCCATCCCGACGGACCATGCACGGAACCTGGGCGTCATCCTGGACTCCTCACTCTCAATGACCAGACAAGTCAACGCTGTCTCATCATCCTGCTTCAACATTCTTCGCATGCTCAAAAAAACTTTTCGCTGGATCCTCACCGAAACTAGAAAAACGGTCACCCACGCACTTGTCACGAGTCGCCTGGACTACGGAAACACCCTATACGCCGGTACCACCGCAAAACTCCAGAAAAAACTCCAACGCATCCAGAACGCCTCAGCCAGGCTCATACTTGATATCCCGCGTAAAGAACACATCTCTGGTCACCTGAAAAACCTCCACTGGCTCCCCGTAAATAAGAGAATTACCTTCCGCCTATTAACCCACGCACACAAAGCACTTTACGAACTTGGACCCGAATGCCTCAACACACGATTGTCCTTCTACACCCCCTCCCGTCATCTACGATCCTCCAACCAAGCCATGGCCACTGTTCCCCGCATCAACAAAGCCACCATGGGAGGTAGATCCTTCTCCTACCTGGCAGCCAAAACCTGGAACTCTCTTCCCACTCACCTTCGGCTTAACCAGAACCACCTAGCATTCAGAAAGCAACTTAAAACTTGGATATTCGACAAGTAATTTCCCCACTCCCTCAAGCGCCTTGAGACCCTATGGGTATGTAGCGCGCTATATAAATTTCTGACTTGACTTGACTTGACTATTATTGTACTGGCTTGTGCATGTTTTGGCACCATCCTGTGTTGCAACTATACTCTGATGGGAATATCCATTTGAAATACCACTGTCTCTATTAACCCCTTTACTGCTAAGGCATTATTAGGCTTATCATATAATTTCCATTGAAATCAATGGAAAGTCCATGACGAGTTACCCTTGTCATTAGCGGCGAAGAGGTTAATCGGCTGTCATCAAACATTTCTTCATCTGATATGTCTCTCAATTTGACCCCTGGATCCGTAAACACTAGTGATGCCCACTTTGCCTTTCTCCTGTCAAGTGCTATCAACAATGTATAACTTGGCCTTGTTGCAACGGCTAATATTTCGAACACCATGGCAGGTTCTTTTATGGGATCCACAGGTCTGTTGTGCCTGAACATAAGTTATTTTTGTATCTGCACTGTCTTCCCCACTAGCGCTGGTGTGTGCTCTATCAAGACATATATCCTACACAATGTATCCACAGGGATTGTTCTGACTTGTCCCACGTCCTCATGTACCGAGTGACCACATCATGCTTGGTGTGATACCAGGTGTGTAATATACCATCAACCCATCTTCCAAAAAGAGATGGCCATATTCAGCTTACTCATTAGGTCTCTTCCGAGAAGGTTGACCAGTGCCTCTGAAAAGTATAACTATGGTCCTTCAATTTGCGTGTTTCCTACAGTCATGCTCACAGATTCAGTAAAAGGACCCCTGAAAACCCTGTGTGTCCATTTTTGTTTTTATGCACTCCAAAACCACCCAAAGAGAGCCTCGAGAGAACCCTCCATGAACGTGAACAACATTGGGTCTTCAAGCTTCAAACAGATATACATGGGCTCAACGATGATATTCCTTGGGGTGCATTTAACCACCTAAGATGAAATCTGAATAACACCTAGTACCTCTGTAAAATACTGTCTATACACAACGGACACAGGCGGTATTACCCACATGAATATCTTGGGCCTGTTTCATACCCCCCAGTCAGAGCAACTGAGTGCCGAAAATAAAGTTTCTTTGAACAATCGTTACTACTTGTAACATCAAAGACTAACCACAGCCAATTTCATCCTGAAGGCTTCTTGTGCCTGATTTATCTTTATTATTAATTTTCACTCTTATTCTTAAGTCTTTTTTCTAAAGCATGTGGCTTTTAATTTTCGAAGATCCCTTGTAAACAATGACAATAACATGGATCCAAACGATACTTTGTTTTGAGAGAATGTGTCGATAATACTCAAATTCACGATGATTTGTACAAAAGACTTTTGAAAACACAGTTAACATATTGTAATACGTGGATATAAGCAAACATAATCTCTGTTTCCTTTTTTTGTCCTCCGATTTGAGAACCCTTAACAGTAAGAGGAATTACATCCTCTTAAGATGGCCCCCAAGGTAATGTGGTCTAGTGTTTCCCTTCCCCAACCCGGAAACGAAAGCAACAGAAACATCCCACGCCGAACGCACTCTAAGATGCGGTCCGATGGGGAAGCAGCTAGGTAATACCACGCGGTGTTGCGGATCAGGAAGTAAGTGTAAAATCCCCTTTTTTTAACCCAGCTCTCTTTGAAAAGATAGTGCATGGCTTTAAAACCCAGCCCGCTTTATACAAACCAACCCTATTTTGTAAACTAATCACATTTCTCGTTAAATCCCGCAACTGCAGCGATGTTTCCATAAGAAGCGACACCGCCCCCCTCAGAGACCATGAAGTGCTATTAGGCACCCGTAAATGTAAATATCGAGAATCTTTTTTGGTATATATGTTATTTGTAGTGTATGTTTATCGTCTGAGTCACAAAAAGTTGTGTGTCTTTTTTACGTGTGATTTCACATCACAACCACTCTGTGTGTTATGCACCGGACCTGAGATCCTGCACGCACCGATATGGGGCAAACTGCACCATAGATATATACTTTCAAATGTGCGGCATGAAGGATATACATGTACCCGTTCTCCCTGAGAAAGGGGTAAGGTGCCACTAACTCTGTGTCATTTTTTCAGGTTCATCAATGAGTAATACATACGTCAATAAGCAACAACGTATATATTCTGAACCACGCATGTTTCTATACTGAGCAGCGTTAATATTGTGAAATCTTTTTTCTATTAATTAATTTCAAACCCTTAATTTAGGTTTATAGGAGTGGCATATACAGGGCTGGTCCCTGTATGGTCCTGAAGAAACGCCATGGGTAGCGTGAAACATGTTGACCATACACTGATCCTACCTTCATAGTAGGTTGGAATACACTGTAAACCCCATTTTAACTATACCAACCTAGGAACAGAATAAATTATTGAGGCCCACTAGCATGGTATTTTTAATCCACAAACACCCACTCCACCCCACTACACTTTTGCACCACACATAGTCCTTCACAACTAAGTGTTCCTACGTAATTCGCAAGTCGCAGCACGCCCCTTTTTGTAGAGAACTGGGATGGCCCCAATGATGAAGCATGTCACTGTGAGGAAACTCTGGTGAGTGAGGGGACTAAAGAAAGAAAGCTTTCTTTCTTTATTTTGGCTCCACTTATTATTTTGGTGAGCAGCCACAACACAAGACAGGTCTTGGAACCCAGGAGTGTATGTCCGCTGTAGTGCATCCCAGACATATTGACAGCTATTGTTGAAGGTTTACCCATCAAACTGTGTATTTATCAATGTTATTTGAACCCTGTTCTGGTAAATATTATATTTATTGCGTCTCCGACCAGAGAACATAGCAAGCATTTAACGTCGCCGCAGGCAAGGTTCACTCCAGCAGTGTGTTTTTCAAAGCATTCTATCCATTTTCCCGCTCTCTCAAACAGCAGGGATAGTATCCTCTTTAAAATCTCTTTATCCATTTGTGACCATGGTAAGTATGTGGGCACTTCCCACCCTTGAAAATGAGGGGTAACTGAGTTATATGGTCTATTACTTCGGATCACTTCAGTTGGTTTGTCTGTAACATACTCCTCCCAGACCACAAGTCACTCTTGCATATAGGGATAGTCCCAGTCTGGGTTGCCCTGTCCCTGCCTTAAACAACCTTTGGCAGTTGCTAAGCCAATGGGTTGAAAGGATCTTTGTCGGGCACATAGCTTTCTCCCCTTTTTAGTCCATCGTGCCAACTCATCCAAGAAGGGGTGGCATAGTAACTACCTTCCTTTTGGTCTATTATCTCTATGGGTGTTAAATCTGACCTATTCATTTTTAGGATTGACTTCTTCCTCATTTCTGAGGTGTCCCTCACTGCCAATAGTAACCCAGACGTAGGACGCAGGCAGAAATTACATGGTCTCCAGTTAGTGTCCTGTTCATCTGCACCCCTGCTAGGCCTTTCTTCTCACTCCCCTTCTTTCTCTCCCCACCATACATCTTGTAACTCATTTAGGGGTTCATTATGTTGTGGCATCTTTATGTCCCTTTGCAATCCGTCTTTTTTTATCCATTATTCAACTGCCTCTCTCAGAGTCTGCAGAAGTATCTCCCAGCCTAAGAACAACACGTCCCATAGTCCATTGTCCTCGAAGGAGGGTAGGGCTTCTAGAGCATTCTGTCTGTCTCACGATGTGCTGCAATTCATTTATGAGTCTGTCTCTTAGGTCCAATTATGGACCAACCCAAGGAGTTGTAGGGGTGGGGCCCGAAGTTGTCTTATTTTCCCTGTGGTTTTTGTCTACCCTCTTTAGGTGCAACTCTAATGGGATCCTGGTACCCTACAGTGGCAAAATGAGGTAAAGACCATAAGGCAGGGGCTTCTCTGGGGACTGTGTTGTTGCCTCTTCAGGTGCTGTTGATTTAACGTTTGTTTTTGTATCACAGAATCCTGCCATAACGACAGGGTGACTTCCCTTTTCTGTCTTTTCTTTATTTTATATTTAGAGCAACTGTAAGTCAATGTATGTTTCGTTGTGTCTTCGTCGAACGTCCCTTCCTTTGGCCATGGCTGAGCGTGGCCCTGGTGTAGTGCTAGAAGCACTCTTATGGTCTTACACCCTGGGATGACCTTTGACTACCATCATTTTAGTTGACTTTGGTGTGTTATTTCACCCTAACTTGAATTTAAGACATCCTGCATATGCCTTGTTTCTCTTTTTTATTTCTCCTCGTAGTTTTGAAGTGGGAGCTGTCACAGTAGAACAGCCTTGCCAAGAACAGAATGTGTGGGATGTGCATTTGAAAGCACGAGAGAGAGAGAGAGGTGTGGAATGTACTTTTTGGTCTCGAAGGGCAGTGTTATGAGCAGTGGTGCATAAATGTGCACTGTGTTGTAAATTGAGAGATCAAGTATGTGATGCTATAGGCAGTGGTCACAAAGTTGCATTGTTTTGTACATTGGAAAGAATTATGAAGTTCTTACTATTGGCTTTGACATGGCCTCATGTCATCGTGAATTCTGACTATGCCTTGCTTGAGCTTTTCTCCGCGCACAGACATTCCCCAGAGTGCTTGCAAGTTGCTTGGGTTAATCACATTCAACGATTGTTTTGTGAGAGATTGTTTAATGTACCCTGGAAGGCTTTCGTAAGCTTTGTCAAGATATAGGCTGGAACATGTGAAAATATAGAGGGAACTTGGGAATTTCTTGCCACGGAGTGCTTGCCTGGAAACTGGCCAGTTCCAGTTTCCTTTTTTTATTTATTTTTATTTTTATATCTATTTATTGGTTTCAAACAGGTCATACATGGTAGACGTCTAGACAGTACAGTTGCATACTCGGAACTTACAGTCTCAAAGAAACCCAACATCTCACTCCACCCCCCCCAACCCTCTCCCAGTCATTATGCGTAACATAGTCACTTCTGCTCTTAAACATACCTGCACATGGTCTGTATGCCAAAGCACTGATCAATAAAAGAGAGGCAGGCCCCAGGAAAAATGGCCTTAATGTCCATCTGCCAGAGGGAGGCCAGTTACCGGACACCGTCCCATACAGGGGCAATCCAAAGACAATAGAAAAAAACAGTTCTTGATATGTGACGTTCAGAGTATATCAGGGTTAGACATCAAATAGGACGTAACAGGTGCCCAAAGGTCCTTAGGGCGAGAGTACTCAGGCAGCTCCTCCTCATACACTTTCAATTGATCCCTACAGTAAACTAGATCCAGAACCATTGTTTGATAGTGGGCACTGACCTAGATCCCCAGTGCTGCACCACTGCTCTCTTTGCAAACAAAGTGGAGATCGCCACAATTTGTCGTCTAGCTGGTTTCAGCTGTTTTACATATCCCAGCAAGCAAAGCTCAGGAGTACAACTCACTGGTTCCAACACCATATCTGACAGAATGCGAACCACAAAAGTCCAATACGCAAACACACCATTGCACACCAAGGCGACATGATAAAAATCTGCATCTGCAGCCCCACACCTCTCGCATTTCGCCAACTCTCTTAGACCATATTTATATACCTGCATGGGAGAATAATAGACCTGATGCAGGTATTTAAAGTGATTAATTCTGAGATTACAGTTGGCTGTGAGTCGGCCTGTGAGTTGGTAGCACGCCGTCCAGATCTCCGGAGTGATGGGGTGGCCTATTGAGGCCTGCCAGCGCAGGCATGAGGAGCATTCTTCCTGATCCCGTTCCCGCAGCGATGAATTATATAACCTTGTGATTAATCCCTTGCGGTCATCACCTGATAGTAAGGCTTGTAGTGCACGAAGCACAGTTAGCTCCTCCGGATAATCAGGATACACCTCTCAAACAGCCTGGAGTACACGGACATATGAAAAATTAAACATGAAAGCGCGCTCCACACCATTTTGTGCCTCACGCAGCGTCTTAAAGCGGCCCTCTTTATAGAAATCTCCCACTCTGGTAATGCCCGCAGTTGCCAGCTGCTTCAGGGCAGTAGTTTCACACGCCGCTGTTATCTCTGGGGTGAGATGCTAGAGGTAGTAATGTGGCATACAGGTAGGGCAGCTGAGCCCTGGCCGCCAGCGCGCCAAGCCCAAGACGTGCACAGTGGAGGGTTTATCTCAATTCTTGGCCCACCCGAACTGCCCGACAGGACCATCGCCTGCAGCCGGACAGGCAGCACTGCATCTGCGTCTATAGCCACATGTGGGGAGTTGTCCCCAGTGCACCGCTTTATAAGTTCCCATAGGTATAAGTAAGTTCAAACAAACACAAAGTTCTTTCCAAATACATTTGTAATGGTAATTGTCAATTTTTCATTGCAATATCGTAACTTTCATTCGTACAATGAGTGTGCTCTTCAAACGTAAATAAATACATCCACAATGTTTCTTTCTACATCCCTATGCATTTCGGGCTTATCCAGCCCTTCATCAGGGGAATTATCTGTGAAAAAATGAAAAACTGACTGTTTTCAGGGAGATATCTCCTATTCATATGTCAAACTAAACAAAAAACTTCCATGTATTAAAGTCATTACTAGATAAGCCAAGTTATCCCCGTGTTCGTAAGGAACAATGTTAGAACCGGCTGTCTCTAGTTGGCAGAGGTATACACTTCTGACAAATAGGGACATACCTTTTCTAGTCAGGGCAAGGGGATCACACCCTTTGATAACCCCTGCTCACCCCCTTGGTAGCTTGGCAGAGCAGACAGGCTTATCTCAGAGGCTGTGTGTTAAGCATTTATTACCACATACAGTAACAAAGTGAATACACTACAAATGGACACGACACCGTAGTATTATAAAAATAAGTATTTTTATATAAGGCTTAGCACAAGACCAAATAACGACAAAAACGTACACAATCTTAATAAATACTCAGGGAAGGGAAAAAGGATAGTTCAAAGGTAGTTTCTTCTTTAGTACAAAAGTCTGTAGTATCAAAGCAAATCTTCTTCTTGGCAACACAGTTCTTAGCAACAGGGTAACCCACACGGGGGCTACACGACGTCGAGGCAAAGTTAATCCAAAGGTTCGGCGTCGACCGCGAGGAGCGCTACGTCGAGCCCGGAGTCACACGGACCCCCAACAACACAGTACCTTTTGGAAAATGAAGCACACGATGATCAGCGGCGTCGAGCAATCCGGCGTCGCGTCTTCGGGGTCGATCAGGCCTCAGCAGGCGCCGTCGTCGATGATGCGGTTGCAAAGAGTGAGCAGCGCTCACGGCGTCGAGAGGGCACGAGGGCGATGCGATCAGCAGCGGTGCAGACACCAGGTCCCCTGCAGCTGGAGCCGAACTCACTACTCACTGGCGTTGCTGCTGGCGTCGATCGGGCCCGGCGGCCGGCGTCGAGGAAGCGGGACACTGGAGCCGTTACTCACAATGTCGAGCTGGATTCGGCGACGTCCGTCGGCGTCGAGGTTGCTGGCTCTTTCAGAGGTGCTGGATTCACAGGTTCCAGCAAATAGCACTTTAAGCAGATGAAGTCCTTTAGCCCTGTGACTTCAGCAGGAGACTGGCACTCTTCCAGTCCTTGGAGATTTTCTTAGCAAGCGTGAGAGTACACACGCAGTTCCTCTCTCCTGGTTCCTTGGCAAAAATAAAGAAGCACTGCAGGATTCCCCCCAGCAAACAGCACACTGGCAGAAGGGGTAGGCAAGTCCTCAGATCAGCAGGCCTCTTGTCCTTGGTTACAGGGTTCCTTGTCAGAAGTGATCTGATTTCTTGGTTCAGGGGTCCTTCTCTTATACCCCTTTTCGGCTTTGATCCCTTTGTCCATGCAGGGGAATTTCCCAACATCCTGGGTCTGTTGTGGGTGGAGCCAGGCAGTCGCACCTGGCCTATTCATTGTGCAGGGCTGGGTCCTCAGACGCCCGGCAGGAGGTGGAGCCAGCATTGACACTGGCAGGAGCAGAGCTATCGGCCTCCTGGCAGGAGGTGGGGCTAGGATCGTCCATGGCAGGCACAGAGCCATCAGCCGCTTGGCAGGAGGTGGAGCCAGCATTGTATCAGGCAGGGCAGGCTATCAGCAACTACTCTCCCCCTACTCTCAACGCAAATGTCCCACTCATCCCACACTGACTCATCCAGACCTGTGGAGCCACCCAGCTCCTGTCACACACACGCAAGACCAGCAGAAACCAGATATGGTTAGACAAGAAAATAGACACTTTCTAAAAGTGCCATTTTCAAACCCAGAGTCCAAAAACCATCCACACCAACGGATGCGTAATTAAACCCCGAGTTCAGGGATACCAAACTCGACATTGCACCATGCTCCCCGAGCCAGCTAGGATCATAGCATTAATAATCCCGGCGGCCCATTCTAACCGATGGAGAGCAGGCTACCTCGCAATAGTGAAGAACGAAGATGGCGGTAATTCACTATTAGGACATGCCAACTTGGTCAGGCGTGTCCTACCTTATACTTACAATGCACCCTGCCCGTGGGCCTACCATAGGGGCGACTAACATGAAGTCAAGGGAAGGTTTGAGGGGCTGGCAAGTAGGTATACTTGCGCAGCCTGCGTGACAGCACTAGGCTGCACGTGGGTCTCGCAATGACCGACCCGTAGACATTCTTTTACGAGGCCGCTCCTGTGGGTGGCACAACACGTGCTGCAAGCCCACGAGCGGCATTTGTATTTGCAAGCCCCGGCACTCCGGGTGCACTAGACTAGGGACTGATAGTAAACCAAATAAGCCAAACATGGATACAATCGATACATCAATTTAACATAGGGAGCACTTGCGCTGTGGCACTGATCAGCAGCGGCACAGCGCCCAAAGCATATACCAGCAAAAACATCGTAAAACAGTGGAGGCAAACAGAAAAAATGGAGGAGAGACTCAAGCCAATGATGTCAGGTCTAACACGTGTCCCCTCCAGCTGAAATATGGGGAGAACTACCCTTGACCTAGGGAGTCCTCTTCACTAAGGCGGAAAAATCTGGACAGACCATCAGCATTGGCGTGATCGGTACCAGGGCCGTGTTCCACCGTAAAGTCCATCCCCTGTAGGGAAATGGACCACCTCAACAGTTTCGGATTCTCACCCCTCATCTGCATCAACCATCTGAGGGGCCTGTGGTCTGTCTGAACCCGGAAGTGAGTCCCAAACAGGTAGGGTCTTAGCTTCTTCAGCGCCCAGACCACAGCAAATGCTTCTCTCTCTATCGCACTCCACCTCGTTTCCCTGGGAAGTAACCTCCTACTGATGAAGGCTACAGGCAAGTCTCGGCCCTCTTCATTTACCTGAGCTAGAACAGCCCCCACGCCATACTCTGAAGCATCCGTCTGGACAATAAATTCTTTTGAGAAGTTGGGTGCCTGGAGTATAGGTGCTGTGCACATTGCAGTTTTCAGGGTGTCAAAGGCCGTTTGACAGGCATCAGTCCAGATCACGTTTCGTGGCTGCTTCCTGGAAGTCAGCGAAGTCAAGGGGTGCACAATGTTACCGTAATCCTTGACAAACCTCCTGTAATAACCTGTGAGTCCCAAGAAGGCTCTCACCTGCGTTTGGGTTTTGGGCGGTGCCCAAGCCAGGATGGTATCGCTCTTGGGTTGCAGGGGGGCAACTTTGCCGCTCCCTACTTGGTGCCCCAAGTACACCACCGAGCCCTGCCCAATCTGGCACTTACTGGCTTTGATTGTGAGGCCTGCTCCGCGCAGGGCCAACAACACTTCCTGTAGGTGGCGCAAGTGTTCCTCCCAGCTGGCGCTGAACACTGCGATGTTGTCCAGGTAGGCGGCACTGAAATCCTCCAGTCCAGCCAAGACCTGGTTGACCAACCTCTGGAAGGTGGCAGGGGCATTCTTCATCCCAAAGGGCATCGCCCGGAACTGGTATAGCCCATCTGGTGTGGAGAATGCGGACCTCTCCTTTGCCCCATCAGTTAAGGCGATCTGCCAGTACCCAGACGTTAGATCAAACGTACTAAGGTACCGGGCAGCCCCCAACCGATCGATGAGCTCTCAGCTCTGGGGATGGGGTGCGCGTCAGTCTTCGTGACCGAATTGAGTCCTCGGTAATCCACGCAGGACCGGAGTTCTGGTGAAGCACCAGGCGCTGCAGCCTTCGGGACCAAGACCACTGGGCTGGCCCAAGGACTGCTAGAGGACTCAACCACCCCTAACGCAAACATCTTGGAGACCTCCTCCTTAATGTATGCTCGAACCTTGTCAGTCACCCTGCAAGCCTTGTGCTTCACAGGAGCGCTGTCTCCGATGTCAACGTCATGGACACACCAATGAGTGACACCCGGAACCAAGGAAAACAGATCCGGGAATTGTCCCAACAGGTGGCGACAATCCTGTTTCTGCTCAAGGGTCAGTGTGTCAGAGAGGACCACACCATCCACTGACCCGTCTTGCTCTTTAGCACACAGGAGGTCAGGAAGAGGCTCACTCTCCTCCTCCATTCCAGCATCTGTAGCTAGGAGCATGCCCACTTCGGACCTTTCTAAGTGGGGCTTCAAACGGTTGACATGCAGGACCCGCAAGGGGTTCCTGGGAGATTTCAAGTCCACCAAGTAGGTGACATCGCTCTTCTTCTCCACAACCTTAAACGGTCCAGTCCACCTGTCCTTGAGCGCACAAGGTTCCACAGGGGACATGACCCATACTTCCTGACCAGGCTGAAGCTCTACCAGAGTGGCATTCCGGTCGTACCAACGCTTCATCTCCTCCTGGCTGGCCTCCAGATTTGCCTGAGCAAGTTCTCTGAAGCGCCGAGTCTGGTTCCGAAAGGCCAGCATGTAGCTGTATACATCCTGGGGAGGTTTCCTGGGAGATTGCTCCCAGCCTTCCTTGACCAGACTCAAAGGCCCTCTTACCGGGTGACCGTACAAAAGCTCAAAGGGGCTGAACCCTAGAGACTTCTGCGGCACCTCTCGGTAAGCAAACAACAGGCATGGCAAGAGGACGTCCCATTTCCGCCTCATTGGTTCTTCAAGACCCATGATCATGCCTTTTAGGGTCTGGTTGAATCTCTCAACCAGCCCATTTCCTTGAGGGTGGTAAGGAGTGGTGAACTTGTAGGTTACCCCACACTCCTTCCACAGAGACTTCATATAGTTCGAAATGAAGTTGGTGCCCCGGTCTGACACCACCTCTCTGGGGAACCCCATCCGGGAGAAAACACCCATCAGTGCCCGTCCCACCACGGGGGCCGTCACTGTTCGGAGAGGGATGGCTTGCGGGTACCGTGTGGCATGGTCCACCAAGACCAGGATGAACCTGTTGCCCAGGGCTGTCTTGGGGTCCAGGGGCCCAACAATGTCAATACCCACCCGGTCAAAGGGGGTACTGACCACTGGAAAAGGTTGGAGGGGAGCCTTCTGCTTCCTTCCGCTTTTCCCACTTGCCTGGCAAGTGTGACAAGTCTTGCAATGGATGTCTACATCCCTTCGCATCTGGGGCAAATAAAAATGGGTGACAAGCCTGTCATAGGTCTTGTCCTGCCCCAGATGTCCAGCTAACGGAACGTCATGAGCCAAACCCAGTAGGAAGGCTCTGAAGCGCTGGGGTACCACCAGCACACGGGCTGACCCAGGCTCAGCAGCCTTAGGCTCGCTATACAGGAGGTCGTTCTCCCAGTACACAAAATGTGACCCTGACTGATCACCTGAGGATTGGGCTGAGGCCTGCTGCCTCATGCCCGGCACACTTTCTGTTCCGCACAGAATTCCTCCCTGGTGGGACCACCATCCTGCTGCCAATGGGTCAGCTCGGGCAGGTCTCCCAGTTCGGCAATTTATTCCCCTGTGGGCTCCAGGGCATCCCCCTCAGGGTCTACCTCCTCCTGGACCACGGGAACTATGGGGGACGGTTTCCCGCGCCCCCTGCCTCTTCTCTTCACAGCTGGGTCCTGGGCCGTACTTTCAGGCTCCGGGACCCCTTCAACACCCTTACTCGCTGTCATCGATCGAGTGGTTGCACACACCCACTCTGGCACACCCAACATTTTCAAGTGCGCCTCTCTCTCCACCTTAGCCCAAAGGGAGTCTTCTAAATCATTGCCCAGGAGACAATCGACAGGCATGGCGGGCCTCACAGCAACCTGAAGAGTACCTGAAACTCCCCCCCATTCAAAGGAAACCTGAGCTACCTCGCACTCTTTCTGGGAGTTGTCGGCAGCTATCACGGGGTAGAATGCGTGGGGAACCACCTGCTCTCTGGACACCAAGTGACACTTGACAGCTGTCACACTCGCTCCGGTGTCTCTGAGAGCTTCCACTCTATGGCCATTAATGGTCACCCACTGCCTATATTTACTAGTGTTACTAGGCAGAGGGGGTGGAGGGACCATTTGCATGTCTCCCAGCGAGACCAGGGACATCTCTGCGGGACACCTCCCACCATGGACAACCATCTCCTCCCCTCCCAGGGCTACACTCGCCAACTGACGGGGGGGGTGCACGCGGCGGTGCATTCGAATCCTTTTTGGGACACTGGGGGTCATAAAACCGGTGTCCCACCTGCCCGCAACCGTAGCAGATTAGGGGGCCCCTATGAACAGGTTTACCCGTCGGGGCACCTGGCTTCTTCTTAGGGGAAGGCTGGGAACCTTTCCCTTGGTTCCCTTGGGGATTACTTTGGGGCCCTTTCTGAGACTCCTTCTGTTTACCCTTGTCCCCCCCACTCTTCTGCTGGGGACCCTGCCCACCTTTGGCTGAGTCTCCCACTGGACCCTTGTGGACCCTGGTACTGACCCAGCGGTCCGCCTCCTCAGCAAGTTTTCTAGGGTTAGATATCTTGCTATCAATCAGGTGCTGATCGCAGCTCTGGAAAACAGTTATTAGACAAATGCTCCCAAGCAAACAAATCATAAAGAGCTTCATAACTTTCCACTTTGCTGCCCTTTACCCAACCATCCATGGCTCTGCAAAAATAAGACACATATTCAACCCACGTTGTACCAGGCAACTTCTTACATTCTCTAAAAGCTTGTCTGTACTTCTCGGGGGTTAGGCCATACCGCAACATTAAAGCATCTTTCATATGAGCATACGACATCCTATCCTCAACAGGCATGTCTAACAGGGTATCTCTTCACTCATTCACAAAGCGACCCCACAACCCCGCTCCCCAATTCTTCTCAGGGACCTGGTGGGCCAACAATGCTAACTCATATGCTTTAAACCACTGACCAATATCTTCGTTCCTATGATAATCTTTTATCACATCTTTGGGAAAGTAAAACTTACTCTCTGCAGGCCCAGATGGGATGCTGCCACCAGAGGGATTCAATTCTAACTGCTTAGCTTGGATGTCCAACTCCCTCAACTTGGTATCTCGCTCCAAAGCTAACTTCTCTCTTTCAAAATCTAACCTTTTGGTCTCCAAATCAGCTTCTCTTCTACCTCTTGCATTTTCTAACTCCAACTGCCCATTTATCTTTAGCCTTGCCATTTCTATGTTGTATGCTTGCTCCTTCGCCCTTTCTTCTCGTTCTTCAGGGGAAAGACCTTTGGAGGAAACACTGCTTCCGGGAGAGGACTCGGGCCCATTCGCTGGCGCCTCCTCATCCCCTTCCACTGGCGGTACCACCACCGGATCAGTGGGATCTCTGGACTCCAACCAGGCCTCCAAAGCTTTGCGAAAATCCTCTTTCCTTTCGAGGCCTGTTGTAGGAACTTTAAGCTGCTCGCAAAAGTGTTGCAGCTGCTTTTTCCTGTATTTCTTCATTTTCTTCCTATCAAACTCCTCCACAACAACAACAACAGGGGTAGTGACTCCGGTGTCACTCATGGTCAAAACTGGCAGTGTTCAAAAAATCAAGTTTCAGAAAAGCGGAGAACCAAAAATAGGATCCTTCCCAATTAGATTGTGACTGCGCTATGGTCTGCTTTCACTATGTAGCGCACACTAATCACTGCACATGGGTCATAAATGCAAGGTCCAAATCCTCACCGCTGCATCCAATGTTAGAACCGGCTGTCTCTAGTTGGCAGAGGTATACACTTCTGACAAATAGGGACACACCTTTTCTAGTCAGGGCAAGGGGATCACACCCTTTGATAACCCCTGCTCACCCCCTTGGTAGCTTGGCACAGCAGACAGGCTTATCTCAGAGGCTGTGTGTTAAGCATTTATGACCACATACAGTAACAAAGTGAATACACTACAAATGGACACGACACTGTAGTATTATAAAAATAAGTATTTTTATATAAGGCTTAGCACAAGACCAAATAACGACAAAAACGTACACAATCTTAATAAATACTCTGGGAAGGGAAAAAGGATAGTTCAAAGGTAGTTTCTTCTTTAGCACAAAAGTCTGTAGTATCAAAGCAAATCTTCTTCTTGGCAACACAGTTCTTAGCAACAGGGTAACCCACACGGGGGCTACACGACGTTGAGGCAAAGTTAATCCAAAGGTTCGGCGCCGACCGCGAGGAGCGCTACGTCGAGCCCGGAGTCACACGGACCCCCAACAACACAGTACCTTTTGGAAAATGAAGCACGCGATGATCAGCGGCGTCGAGCAATCCGGCGTCGCGTCTTCGGGGTCGATCAGGCCTCAGCAGGCGTCGTCGTAGATGATGCGGTTGCAAAGAGTGAGCAGCGCTCACGGCGTCGAGAGGGCACGAGGGCGATGCGATCAGCAGCGGTGCAGACACGAGGTCCCTTGGAGCTGGAGCCGAACTCACTACTCACTGGCGTTGCTGCTGGCGTCGATCGGGCCCGGCGGCCGGCGTCGAGGAAGTGGGACACTGGAGCCGTTACTCACGATGTCGAGCTGGATTCGGCGACGTCCGTCGGCGTCGAGGTTGCTGGCTCTTTCAGAGGTGCTGGATTCACAGGTTCCAGCAAATAGCACTTTAAGCAGATGAAGTCCTTTAGCCCTGTGACTTCAGCAGGAGACTGGCACTCTTCCAGTCCTTGGAGATTTTCTTAGCAAGCGTGAGAGTACACACGCAGTTCCTCTCTCCTGGTTCCTTGGCAAAATAAAGAATAAAGAAGCACTGCAGGATTCCCCCCAGCAAACAGCACACTGGCAGAAGGGGTAGGCAAGTCCTCAGATCAGCAGGCCTCTTGTCCTTGGTTACAAGGTTCCTTGTCAGAAGTGATCTGATTTCTTGGTTCAGGGGTCCTTCTCTTATACCCCTTTTCGGCTTTGATCCCTTTGTCCATGCAGGGGAATTTCCCAACATCCTGGGTCTGTTGTGGGTGGAGCCAGGCAGTCGCACCTGGCCTATTCATTGCGCAGGGCTGGGTCCTCAGACGCCCAGCAGGAGGTGGAGCCAGCATTGACACTGGCAGGAGCAGAGCTATCGGCCTCCTGGCAGGAGGTGGGGTTAGGATCGTCCATGGCAGGCACAGAGCCATTGGCAGGAGGTGGAGCCAGCATTGTATCAGGCAGGGCAGGCTATCAGCAACTACTCTCCCCCTACTCTCAACGCAAATGTCCCACTCATCCCACACTGACTCATCCAGACCTGTGGAGCCACCCAGCTCCTGTCACACACACGCAAGACCAGCAGAAACCAGATATGGTTAGACAAGAAAATAGACACTTTCTAAAAGTGCTATTTTCAAACCCAGAGTCCAAAAACCATCCACACCAACGGATGCGTAATTAAACCCCGAGTTCAGGGATACCAAACTCGACATTGCACCATGCTCCCCGAGCCAGCTAGGATCATAGCATTAATAATCCCGGTGGCCCATTCTAACCGATGGAGAGCAGGCTACCTCGCAATAGTGAAGAACGAAGATGGCGGTAATTGACTATTAGGACATGCCAACTTGGTCAGGCGTGTCCTACCTTATACTTACAATGCACCCTGCCCGTGGGCCTACCATAGGGGCGACTAACATGAAGTCAAGGGAAGGTTTGAGGGGCTGGCAAGTAGGTATACTTGAGCAGCCTGCGTGACAGCACCAGGCTGCACGTGGGTCTCGCAATGACCGACCCGTAGACATTCTTTTACGAGGCCGCTCCTGTGGGTGGCACAACACGTGCTGCAAGCCCACGAGCGGCATTTGTATTTGCAAGCCCCGGCACTCCGGGTGCACTAGACTAGGGACTGATAGTAAACCAAATAAGCCAAACATGGATACAATCGATACATCAATTTAACATAGGGAGCACTTGCGCTGTGGCACTGATCAGCAGCGGCACAGCACCCAAAGCATATACCAGCAAAAACATCGTAAAACAGTGGAGGCAAACAGAAAAAATGGAGGAGAGACTCAAGCCAATGATGTCAGGTCTAACAAACAAGATGCAGATCAAATATAAATCGTGAATCTCAATGCATGCATGTTGCTCGCTAAATGTATCTGGTTAAGATCACCTAATCCGGTGAAGTGTTGCTGTGAACTACGAATTATCAACAGAAAGAAACCAACGCCCAAACAGGACTAAATATAAAAAAGTGCTGCTTGCTCTTATATATCGTGATAAAAAATATTAAACTTCGTAGTACCAGTGGTATCAGCCTCAAAGTGCCGGAATAATTATCAAAACACAGTGAAATGGTCAGTGATATCGGTGGGTTAGTACTCACTAGAAACGTAGTGTTGAAATGCCGTAAACCGCAAGTTCCCACTGGTGTGTAAGTTTCCTTGGCGCAGAGGGAAAGACTCTCAAACCTTCTAGTGTGTTTTGAGATTATGAAGTTGAGGGTTGTTGATTTAGAAACGGGGATTTTGGAATCCGAATGGGGACAGACACGTCTACATCTGTACAGCGGAACCCTCGTTGCTGAGGTTATTATCTCTCGCTGTAACTATCCTGGTCTGGAGTGGGCTAAGATGCAGTGTTTGCACCAGGTTGAGTTTTGAATATTGCCATTGTGATGTGTGGCCAGTGGCTTTGATCAATCTAGGTGTTTTCTTTGTGATGTGTGAGTGAGTCAAGGTGCACATCCAAAGTAATCAATTGATGTACTTAGTGTACATATATCTTTCTGATCTCTTGCAGGACGTCCAGTATTAGTTCCTTGAGTTTTATCTCATATTATTTGCTGCTTGTATTTCATATTATTATCCGTTCATTTAACAGTTGCCATTACCAAGTGTGTTACTATGCTTGCATATAACTATATATCTCTATATACATTTGGGTGTGATTCATTTGACATCTGGGAAAACCTTTCTGTTAGAGAGCATTGCATGAATAAAAAAAAAGCCTTATTCTAAAAAGAGCCTCTTTGTATTTTGTAAAGTGAACCCCTTTTCAGGTGTTGTTGTGTTTTATGTATCCTGCTCCGCCGTGTTTGAGCCACAGTGTGGAAGTGGAATTTGTAGAACTCTGGATTATCTGAAAGGCTAGCAATACATTTGGCGTCACAAACAGAATTTACGAAAAGTGCAATTTTAAAAGGGGAAGATGCTCTCTAAAATGCCCATGTTTTCAGTTGCAGATTCCCAGATGCCAACTGAGTTATTTGAGTGGGAGGTTGCCTCTAATCCATGTTTAAAATATGAGGGGCAAGTACAGATATTTAAATGTGTACCTGGTTTTTCTCTTAAAGAGGGAAAACAACTTGGTATTTCAGACAGAAATAGTGGTGTCATTGTGAATAGATTGCTTACCATGTATCAGAAATTTGAACAGTTGGAAAAAGAACGTAATGAGCTGCAGAGGGAACTAGTTAAAACTAAAGAAGAGTCAGACCTTTTAACATCAGAAAATAAATCTTTAAAAACAGAGTTGACAATGTACCAATCACCGAAGCTGTTTATTGTGCAAGGTTCTTTAGATTGACTGTGAAAAATGTGGATGCAGAAAAGCTGCAGGTTAATTCATGGTTCTCACAGGAGATTTTAATTAATTCTTTTGAGGACGTTCTTCAGCCAGAAATTAATATTATCTTTGTTGAATTTGAAGCTTCCGAAGTAACGTTGAACTCAGAAAATGTAAACGTGCAGGAATATAAACCAACCAGCCTGTTATAACTAGCAATCGTTGGTTGCAGTTATAAATCAGACATGTCAGTGAATGACAAACATTGCTGTACATGAAGAGACACTATTTTGAAAAAAAAATGACAGAAAATTTGATTTTTAAGCTTGACTCTAAGTTTGAATTTGAAGTAGAGCAACAATGTGCTTTTGAATAGATTATGCAATGTGTTTCAAACGTGTTGCTAATGCAGAAAGGAGACATTGAATTACATTTGACAGTTCAGGGACAGTGTGCCACTTTGAGTATGTCCGAAAAACAAGGAAAGAAGAGTGTGCTCTTAGACTTTTGGACTAAAACATTTTCCAATGCTGGATAATGTTTTGCTTGTACTGTGACAAACACAGGGACAGACACAGTTGTGTGTGTGTTTTTGTGCTCTGCTAGATACAGGGCAGACACTGTTGATTTTGAGTTGTGCTATGACAGACACTATGCAGACACAAATATTTGTGTGTTTTTGTGCTAGGACTGACACAGAGCAGATACAGATGCTTTGTGTTCTTGAATGCCAACAGACACTGGGCAGATGACAAGACATAATGTGATTTTGACTTTTGAATTTTCTCAAATGCAATGACTGATGATTTTCCCTGAGTTATACATAACAGGTAATCAACAAGAAGCAAATGTAATCAAATGGTATATACAGAGAGAAACTGCAGTTTTGCATGAACAGTTGCTGCAGGTCCTAATAGAAAGTGAATGGGTGGTGTTTGAGGTGTCTGAGTCATTGGTTTCCCCACTGAAGTGGCACATTTTACTCCAAAGCGCAGCTACTGGGTATCATGTAGATGCTCATGGTCCCATACATTCACTAGACAGAATCTTTAATTTCCTTACAGATGAAAAGGCTAAAATCTTGGAGACAGAGGTGGTTTCACACGATTTGCTTTGGTGGGCATGATTAAGTGCGAGCACCTAGGAGAGAAAGACCATACAAACAGGTGGGCAGAGAATGATGGGATGCATAGCCCTCTAGACAAGGGGTCTTCAAACTGTGGGGCGCGACCCCCAGGGGGGCCGTGGAGCGATGCAAAGGGGGTCGCGCCTTCACAGTCATACTTTTTCCCAGGCCCAAGGGCTTCAGCCCCCCTCCTCCCTCGTCGTGTCTCTCAGCCTGGCTGATGCTGCAGTGTAACTCGAGCTGTGGGCTGGGCAGTGTCTGGAGTCATCTCCAACATGCCCAAGTTTTTCACAGGTCTTTAAAGACCATTTGCATATTTACATGCCTTTGTAAACTGATTACAGAGGCTTAGTTTTTTTCCTGGTTTCAGTACCCCCTGTGCCTGTTCCTTACATTTGCATTTTACAATTACTGCTGTAGTGTGAAAATGTATTTAATGAAAAGGAATATAAAGTAGGGTTTGCCAAAAGAAAAATGCCTGCCTGTTTTGTTTAAAGGGCCTGCAAAGATCTCCTCTTGACACTAAATAGACTTTTAAATACAAAAGTATCTATGCATTAGTTATGTGACTTTTCTGTCTTTTTTCTCTTTGTCAGTCAGGGATCATTGAGGTAGCCCTAGAACACAATTAAAAGTGCTTTCCATTTATATTTGTTGTTCGAAGTATGCACAGATAAGTGCTTAAAATGCAGCTTTAGGTGTCTGCTTATTTTAGTACCGACTGGGCCATCAAAATAATCTGCTGGCAACCCTAACCATAGGACTGTAAGTTTGTTGCAGGATCAGCACATTATTTATTTCCTTCACCCTCGATCCCGATTAATGCCGCAGTAGTTTAACTTAGATCTTAAACCCTACGCCACCACCAAGAACATGCTAAGTTACTTCAAGAGTATGGAAATGCACCCTGCATTCAGACAACTCGCTCCTCATTCTCGCCCTTCACTTTCACGCTCACTGTGCACTCACACTGATCACCATGCACTCACACCATTCACCCTGCACTCACAGTAATCACAATGCATTCACACTGATCACCATGCACTCACACCATTCACCTGCTCATCCTGTACTCACAGTGATCACTCTGCACTCACAATGCACTTGCCCTGTTCACCCTATACCTCACCCTGCAGTCACACGAGTACACTACTCATCCTGCGCTCATCTGACACTTCACTCACCTGACCCCCTCACTGCTCAATAAGCAACTCACTCAAACAAGCCCATCAGTAATCATACATTTGTTTGTCCCATTCTGAACTTGCATCCGCACCTAAATTCATTCGCCACCTCACTCACCCTGCAGTCCCTTCTCTTACCCTACTCTTGGACTGTTGCATCGCTCACCGTGCACTCACATGGGCACTCTTGTCACCCACACAGTGTGCAGAGGGTTAATGGGCCTGCTACAAAGAACGTGTGCCATTCAGATCACAGAACTGAGTGTGAGTAAACTATGAGTAGCGCATCGCGTTTGGGACTGGAGGAGCAGTGAGGGCAGGCAAAGACCAGGACTCGCAGCCCCGGGAGCCAGTGGGGCCATCAGCGGACCGGCAGCCCCTCCCCTCACTAACGTCATCAGGAGGATTTAACTGACCCCGGCTCCCCGCGGCGTGCGCGGGTGTGCGCCGGGCTAAGCCCGGGCAAAGGGCGGGGTGTCTGTGGCCGTCAGGGGCCAGAGGAGGCGGGCCGGGCCATCCCTCTAAGTACTGCAAATGGGTAAGCACAAACAATTATGTAATGGGGGGCAGAGGGGCCAAAAGGCAAAAGTACCAAGGAAGTCGGATTCTATTATTTCATATCTGACCTCAGCTGTGGGTGTCATAAGTAAAGAGATCGCTAATGCAGAGAAGGAGTTGGTATTGAGCCCCCCCTTAACTGCGACCGAAGGGGCTGGGATGATTGATAGGCCTACCCCTGGGGCACAATTGGAAACATTGGCAGTGTTAACTAACTCTACGAATGCTATTGAGGCACGGAATACTACAGTGGAGATGGCTGGTGATGGAACTCTGGATGCCCAATTTCTCCCAGGAGATCACCCGATGTAGGAAAACGAAGTACTAAGAAATGTTCAAGGAAGACAAAACGTGCAACTGACTCACTCAGTATTAGTGACTCCGTTACATTAAAAAAACTGAGTGATATGGTAGAGGACATGTTTAGCTCACGTTTAGAGCTTGTTTTGGTTGGTATTGCTAAAGACATTGTGGATACTCTTAATACATGTGTTGCAGGTCTTCTAAAGAGATGTGACCTTATTGATTCCTTTGTTAAGGATTATAGAGAGCAGCACGGATCAGTTATTCAAGCCCAGCAAGCGCATACAGCTAATGAAAGGCGCAAGGAAAGTTATTCTCTCAATGTCAGGCCAACCTTAACTCAGGATCAAGCTACCCGACACCAAATAATAGTGGTTTGAACATGATTGTCAAACAATATGACTCTGGTAATCCTTCCTCTTGCGCTGTCCCTGTAGAGGGTAATAAAGCAGGGCAAAAGAAACCCACAAGGTGTCCTAATCCTGATAAGAAGTCACTAAAGCCCTGTGAGATTAAGCTGCATCTCCCTCCTGAAGCAGTCCCTTTGGTGGCAGTACTTATATGAGTACCCCCACTCGAAGAAAACTGCATAGATTCTACACAGGAGCTTTAAATACAGTCTAGAAATTGGTGCAGGCAGTACTCTAGTGGGGACATAGATATCTCCTCAAGCATCATTATGGCTAGAAGGGTAGGATGGGTTGGACATCACCCTAAGTGCATGGAAGGGGATTGTATTGTTGTAAATTTTAATAAACGTGATGTGGCAGATAGACTGTTCTGGGACGCATCGGACCTAACGAATATTGGAATTAGACCAATGCCTTTGAGCTATTTCTATCCACCCCTAGATGTACAGATAAATGCACGCTCTACGTTCTCATCTCTGCCAATATGGAAGACATTCTGGGCTCCTAAGTTCTCAGGCTATGGATATAGCCCTGACTAATTTTTCTCCATCATCCCAATTGGAGGAGAATGACTGACTAGAAGATATAATTCAGTCCCCAAGGGAGAGAGCCATTGAGCATAACCAAGTTACCCCCTGTAAGATTCTTAGTTGGAATATTACAGGAATAAGGTCAAAGAGAGATGATGAGAACTGGGTGGCATTTTTAAAATTGTATGATATAATAGCCATACAGTAAACATGGGACATAACAAACAATTTCTTTTTAGACGGGTTTACTCAATTTGGCATACCCGCAGTCCCAGGGCTGGCTGGTAGGGCAAAGGGAGGCTTAGTTCTCCTTTTCTCACTTAAATTGAATGGTACCTTTAAGCAGCTGGAGTCAGGATCTTGTAATTGTTTAATAGTTGAGTTGGCTGTGTCCAAAACATCAAAAACGCTATTTATTAATTTTTATAACTCAGGAGAGAGTGATTTTATTAACCAACATTTAGTTTCCCCGGAGGATTTTTTACTGGAATATAGACTTAAACAAAACACTGTAATCAATGTGATTTTAATGGGTGATTTTAATATACACCCTTGTAGTTTGGATTGTAGCATAGAAGACCAGCAAGGGCCCCCCTATTCTGTGACTCCACACTTTGAACATACGAAACAAGAGGAGGCCTTGGAGAATTTTTTGGCTACTATGAATTTCTTTGAATCAGGGTGTGATGATGGTGAGGCGAGGGCCCCCACATTTAAAGGGAAAAACACAGGTACTGTTATCGACTATATCTTTATGTCATCTTTTGTTTTGTCTAGGGTTTTGTCATATACGGTTGTAGCGTCTGTTTTAGTGACCATAAACCTGTGATTTTAGAGGTGGATTATGGGGCTGCTTTGGGTTTAACGGAAAGTTTGACTCTGGGAGTTAGTCAACTGAATACAAAAGACCAGGGAGGAGGCTTAAATGGTCAAAGGTGGTCCCGGAAACCTTCCTACAGGACCTGTTTACCAAGGTTGAAACTGATGTAGCCATATGCTTAGATTCTGCACCAAGTTTGAAGATATTTGACACTTTTGATGCCATATGTAACCAGGTAACAAATGATTTGAAGGTCAAAACTTAATCTAGACCATGTCATGGTGAAAGATGGTTTGACAGTAGCTGTTCCCGGGCACATTCCTCCCTGCTTCAAGCCCTGAAAGTAAGACCAAGAAACAGGGAACGGATCGCAAATTTAAGAAAATTGTATAAACAGGCTATCCTACAATGTAAGCAACAGATTAAATATGAAGCCTGGAACAAACTTTTATCAGATGAAGTCTTGCGGGACAGTGAAACATTTTGGTCAACTGTCAACCATCATTTTTTCTCTGGGTCAGAGAATACTCCTCTGGAATGTAATATTCCAGATGAACAGTGGCTAGCACATTTTAGGGCCATATATGGCAATCAGGACCAGTAGACCTCTTTAGTTGACATACCTTCTATGCAGACAGTCTACTCTATAGTTTTTGAGGTGTCTGACGTAGAAAGAGTAATTTTAGAGATGTCAAAGAACAAAGGGCTGGGCCCGGATGGGGTGCCGGCAGATTTGTATACGAGTGCTCCCAAATTTTGGGCTAAGATCCTGACAAATGTTTATAACGCGTCAGGATCAAATGGATTTCCCGTATCATGGGCTACATCAACCATCATTCCGGTTTTTAAAAAGGGGCAGAGAGTGGACCCCTCTTGCTATAGACCAATCTCCTTGATAGACTCAGCAGTTAAAATCCTGGACTGAGTCATCTTGCGTAAACTTATGGAGTGGTTGGATGGTAGAGGTGTCCTCTCTAACTTCCAATATGGTTTTAGACCAAAGAGAAGTACTCTTGATCAGTGCCTTAATCTACAACTTTTAATAAGCAAATATACAATAGCCAAGAAGGGCTCCCTTTACATGGGTTTTATGGACCTCTCCACAGCTTTTGACCTGGTTAACAGGTCAAAGCTGTGGCAAAATTAATTGGATTTGGGTATTGATCCTTCTCTGGTTAATTTTTTAGCTGACCTACATTGTGGTCTTTTAGCGTCAGTTAGGGTCACACAGGAGGGTAGATGCACCAGTCACTTTAGCTCAGAGAGGGGGGTCAGGCAAGGGTGTATTTTGGCCCCCCTTCTCTTTACATTATATATAAATGCCCTGGAGATATCTTTAGGCGAGGCATCTTTGGATGTTCCGTGTATAGCAGATACTGCTATTCCGGTTCTCCTATACGCGGACGACGCAGTCCTACTGGCACGTACCGGGTTAGGATTACAAAAGCTTCTGGATTCTTTTAGTAATTTTATGGCGTCCTTGGATTTGAAAATAAATACAAAAAAAATCATGTTATGATTGTAGGGGAACAAAGTATAAAACAGAAAATGAAATCCTTTTTCTGTGTGGTGCTGAGGTCAAGAGGGTCCCCATCTTTACATATCTAGGGGTCCTTTTTCATGAAAGAGGTACCTGGGGCCCCCAGCAGAAGTATAAAAGTAACTTGGTAGCTAGGTCTACCTCGGCCCTTATGGGATTTGTAAAACGGTTGGGGGCTAGGCCAATGGAGGCAATCATAAAAGTGTATAAATCTAAATGCCTAGCAATAGCTACATATGGCTCCGCAATTTGGGGCCATATACCGCAAGACAGGATTCAAGTTGCGGAAAATACGTTTTTAAGATCTCTAATCAGCGCCACAGTCCACCCCGACTTTCTCAATTCACACTGAACTGGGGTTGGGTTATGTGACAGACTTATTGAAATTGCCCCATTGATTTGCTGGCTAAAGACCTGGCTTAACCAGGAAATTAAGTTGAATCATCTGATCTTAGAGGATTGTTTATCCCTGGATAAAGCCAGCAAGATCCCTTGGCTGGCCTACATTAAAACCATGTTTACAAGACTAGGGCGCCCTGAGCTCTATTCTTCCTCGGACTGTATCAAAAGAGAGGATGTGAGTTGGACTAAAAATAGTCTTCTTAATATGTTAGTATTGGAAAGGGAGGAGCAGGAATTGAAAAAACCTCTTGTAAAAGCTAAATATGTATTAGTAACTTCTCCTACACTTGAGCCTTATCTAAAAATAGTAACTATACCCTTCCATCGGTATCTTTTGATTAGATTTTGCTTTAATTTAATCCACTTAACATTGGGCTTTTTTCCAACATGGAGTAAACCAGAAAATTCTAACCCCTGCAAGTGTGATAATTTTTCTGCACAGGACGCTTTACATTTTATTAATGTTATTTGTTATTTATTCTGAGGGAGGCGGGTTTCATACAGGTTAGGCCTGCCCTCATTCATCTCCAGATGCTAAGTAGCGCTCGTGACATATTCCATGTTACAAGTTTTTTAGTGGCTGCGGTGCAGATTAAGACTAAGAGTTTATGTGCCCAGAATATCCTTGTCTGATCTTATCCTTTTTAAATGGAGATTTTATGTGTAATCTTATGATTTGTTCCCCTGTATTAGATGAATTTATAGGATTTTAAATGTTGATGCTTATTGTCGATTCTATATATGATATGAATTGTTTGTACTTGTGTCTTTTTATGATTTTAAATAATCGAATAAAAGTGTTTTGACTGACTGACTGAGTAGCGCAATAAAAAAATGAAATGTTTGTCAGAAAGGTGCTATAGAGAGATGAGGTGCATTATTAAAGTGAGAGGTTGAATTGGGAGAGTTCAGATGTTGTAAAAAGGGGTGAAAGAAAATGGCCTGCAAAGTGAGAGAAGGATCCGGGGTTAGGAGAGGAGAGAGGGATGGAAGGGAGGGGGTGAGAGGAAAGCTGCATGGGTAAACTGCTTAACTCTGCACAAAACCGCCAGGTTTTTAGGGGACCCTTGCCTCTCCTGGTCAGGGCCAGGTGAGCTTCTAATGTGGCAGCACGTATTCCTGCGGAGTGGAAGGCCCTTCTCAAAGGTTGACTAGAAATCTTTCTGATGTTAATTGCTGTATTTTGGTTATGAACGGGTACTGATGGGGTGAAATCTTTTCTCAGTGTTACTGTGGGTAAAAAATTTCAAAATAATGAAGCAATGCTATCCCAAAATACGCTGCATCACATAACATCTCTTACATTTTCCTCCCACACAATTTAGTCAAGCCTGTCGCGTAATTTGGTCCTCACTTGCCTCATAATTCTAGTAGCCCTGCTTACAGGTTTAGAAATTTTTGTCAGGAGGGGATTCTTACGCCTCAAAAAGGTTGACAGGGGGGGTCTCTTCATCCAAAAGTTTGAAGACCTCTGCCCTAGACTTACTTAGAACTGTGATTACTATGTATCAGTATGCACAGCGCACAGCAGTGCCACGGAAGGTGAGGGGCCAGTTGAAGAAAGGAAAGTTACCAGAGCAGATAGGGCAAATGGATCACCTGGGCCTCATGCCAAATGATCAAGGGTGTACTTATATCACAGTATGTGGAGAGATAGTCAGGAAGGGGACTGCCCCAGCCCTCCTTACTGTGCAGGGAGAAGGAGAGTTTCACTCCAATACCAAGAATTCAGAGGCCATAGTGTGGGTCGAATTCTCAGATAATTCCCTAGAGCCAGCAGAGAACCATACAGACAGGAATGATAATATTGTGCCATCAGACACAAAACAGAAAAAGGAGAACGTGCACATTTTTGTAAATATTTTTTGCAAGAAGAGTGATGCTTGTTTCTTTTTCAGATCATACTGTGACGTGTTGGTGTACCTGATGTCCCTATCCTGTGTGTGGGTGCCTTTGTCTGAGGGGGCCCATTAGGATGTGGGTCCCTTCCCACCCCACCAACTCTGGACTGATCACCAGATAATGAAAACCAACACTGTGGCAGAAATCCTTTGACTGAACAAACCAAACAAACTTACCAAGCCAATGATCATTAACTGATGTTATGAACATGAAGTAAAATGTTGAAAAATTTCAAAGAGAGTGTTGACTTTTTCCACAGGACGATATTTTCATTCAGTCTAGAAAAATACCGGAAAAAGAACAAAATAGAAATATGTTGTGAAATTAAAATGACAGAACATGCTTTTCAGTTTAAAGATGATGATGTTGCCTTTATTTTTAAGTACAAAATATATAAGTTTGGCTCCTTCAAAAGTGAAAGTTACAGAATTAGCCATTTGTGACTATTTAGGAGCATTAATGAGCTAATATGCGTGATTCTATTTGTGCATTCATTTTGTGTACCCATCATTCATTTAGATATACATGAGCTATTTTAAATGCATTTATATTTGTGCTTTCAGTTAATCACATGAGTTTATAATGTCATGGTTTTAACAGGTGCTTCAATTATATTTGTGCTTTCAGTTAAGCACATGAGTTTATAATGTCACTGTTTCAACATGTGCTCTAATTATATTTGTGCTTTCAGTTAAGAAGTTCAGTTTCTTGAAATATGTATGTTATGATAGTCAAAGGTCATGGCGTAGAATGTAGTGCTAGAGGTGATGACATTTTACTACCATCATTTTAATTGGCTTTGGTGTGTTATTTGACCCTAACTTCAATGTACGATATCCTGCATATGCCTTGTTTCTCTTTTTGATTTCTTCTCGTAGTTTTGAAGTGGGAGCTGTCACAGTAGAACAACCTTGCCAAGAACAGAATGTGTGGGATGTGCATTTGAAAGCATGAGAGAGAGAGAGAGAGAGAGAGAGAGGTGTGGAATGTACTTTTTGGTCTCGATGTGCAGTGTTATGAGCAGTGGTGCACAAGTGTGCACTGTGTTGTACATTGAGAGATGAGGTATGTGATGCTATAAGCAGTGGTGCACAAATGTGCACTGTGTTGTAAATTCAGAGATCAAGTATGTGATGCTGTAAGCAGTGGTGCACAAATGTGCATTGTGTTGTACATTGGGAAGCATCTTGAAGTTCTTACTATTGGCTTTGCCTCATCTCATCTGGAATTCTGACTTTGCCTTGCTTGAGCTTTTCTTGCCGGGCACAGACAGGCCCCCAGAGTTTTTGCAAGGTGCTTGGGTTAATCCCATTCAAGGATTGTTTAGTGAGAGATTTTTAATGTATCCTGGATAGCTTTCATAAGCTTCGTCAAGATAAAGGCTGGAACATATGAGAACGTAACGGGAACCTGGGAACTTCTTCTTGCCGTGGAATGGTTGCCTGGAAGCAGGCCAGTTCCAGTAAGTTTCTTTGGAGCAGAGGGAAAGACAATGGAACCTCCTGGTGTGTTTTGAGATTATAAAGCTGAGGGTTGTGGACTTAGAAACCCGGATTTTGGATTCTGATTGGGGACCAATGCGTCTTCTTCGGTACATCAGAACCCTGGTTGCTAAGACTCTTATCCCCGACGGTTAAATCCCCTGGTCTGGAGTGGACTCAGATGCAGTGTTTGCACCAGGTGAAGTATTGAGTTTTGAATATTGTCATTGTGATGTGTAGCCAGTGACTTTGATCATTTGAGGTGTTTTCTTTGTGACGTGCGAGTCAAGGGCACATCCAAAGTAATCATTTGATGTATTTAGTGTACATATATCTTTTTGATCACTTGCAGGTCGTCCAGTATTATTTCCTTGAGTTTTATCTCTAATTATTCGCTGCTTGTATGTCATATTATTATCCATACGTAACTGTTGCATTTACCAAGTGTGTCAATAAAGGCGGAGATGTCGACATTCTTCCATATTCTGACTTTCCCTCCTTTCTGAAAAGGCAGCTTTCTACTTTTTGCAGTGATGATGGTGAAGTGGATCAAAAAATGATCCGACCAGATGCAGGGCGTGATGGAATTAATAGCCAGGAGGATGTTCTGTGACCAAATTTGATCAAGGCTATGCCCTTTTTCATGGGTTGGGAGGTGTATCTGTTGGGTGAGGTTCATGTCTAGAAGGGTCTCTTTCAGCGCAGCTGCCTGAGTATCCAACTCAGTAGAGTTCAACCAAAGGTTAAAATCGCCCAGCAGCACGATTTTCTTGTGATTGATTATTAGAGGGGCAAGCTGTTCTGCTAAAGATGCCCCAAAAGTGGGCATGTTTTGAGGAGGACGATAGATGAGGATCATAAGGAGTGATCCACTATTAGTGTCCATTTTAAAAGTCATGTTATCAGATCCTGTGAGATCAAGAAACGGTAAAAGAGAAAATTTATGGGTGTTGCGAATAATCGCTGCCCCCCCCACCCCTTTTGTCAGCAGGTCTGTTAACGTGCAAGATGTAGTAGTCAGAGGGAACTACTGCTAAAATGTCGGGCAAGGAGTCTGCATTGAGCCAAGTCTCCGTGAGGAGTAAAAGATCAGGTTGCTCAGCCTGAAGCAGGAAGAATATGTCCATATGGTGTTTGACCATGGACCTGGTATTTAAGTAAAAACATTTGAGAGTGGTCTTTAAGTCAGGTGAGGGTAAGGGAGAAAAAAAGGGGCTTGGGCGGGTGGCTTTATCAGCGATGAACTCGGGGTTCAGAATGCCATAGGTGGCGGCACGCTTTAAGACGTAAGCAGGTAGGGCGGGTCCCGCACTATCTGAAGGTCTAAGTTGTAATAAATCTAGGGAGGAGTATGTGTAAATTTGACCAGGGATTCTGGCCCCAGGCCCCAGACTGCCGCGGACAGGCGCAGACGGGCTTGACTTATGCGCGACTTCGGCGCGCATTCGTCGCGCCCGCTGCGCTCGTCCGCTGCGCTCCTGTGTACACATTGGTTTCATAGCCTGCCTCCCGGGAGAACTAGCCCGCTAGATCCGGTCCAGCCCCACCCAAGATGGCGGCTCGCCTCACCCTCCACGCAAACGGCACCGGCCGCGATGGAACAGGGCGGGATACAGAGGTTAAATCAACACAGTAGGTAGGTAAAGTTTAAGCAATGATTTTCACTATTAAAATGAACATAAAATATTTCTGAAGCGCTGGCGCCTTGATCGTGCCAGAGCAGCGACAATTTCTACCAATAACTGCGCGTTAAGCAGGAATGATTCGCAGGGTTCCAAGAGAGCCGGGTTGCTGCAACCAACCTTGCATTCTCGGAAGGCTCTGTGCCTGGAAGCGTTTTGTAGCCTGCCTCCCGGGAGAACTAGACCGCTAGATCCGGTCCAGCCCCACCCAAGATGGCGGCTCGCCTCACCCTCCACACAAACGGCACCGGCCGCGATGGAACAGGGCGGGATACAGAGGTTAAATCAACACAGTAGGTAGGTAAAGTTTAAGCAATGATTTTAACTATTAAAATGAACATAAAATATTTCTGAAGCGCTGGCGCCTTGATCGCGCCAGAGCAGCGACAATTTCTACCAATAACTACGCGTTAAGCAGGAATGATTCGCAGGGTTCCAAGAGAGCCGGGTTGCTGCCACCAACCTTGCATTCTCGGAAGGCTCTGTGCCTGGAAAATGTTTTGTAGCCTGCCTCCCGGGACAACTAGACCGCTAGATCCGGTCCAGCCCCACCCAAGATGGCGGCTCGCCTCACCCTCCACGCAAACGGCACCGGCCGCGATGGAACAGGGCGGGATACAGAGGTTAAATCAACACAGTAGGTAGGTAAAGTTTAAGCAATGATTTTCACTATTAAAATGAACATAAAATATTTCTGAAGCGCTGGCGCCTTGATCGCGCAAGAGCAGCGACAATTTCTACCAATAACTGCGCGTTAAGCAGGAATGATTCGCAGGGTTCCAAGAGAGCCGGGTTGCTGCCACCAACCTTGCATTCTGAAAGGCAGAGCAATACACCTGGGTACCTATGTACCATTGTTTACAGTGCGTTTGTACCCTCTTCGTGTCTGAAGGGAAAGATTTTATAATGTATTCCAGAGGGGTCTCCAGGGTCCCCTGAGGATGTTTGTATTTTCTATGTGTAGTGGAAGTGTCCCTTTTCATCCCTTGTTCGTTTGCTCATAGTCTTATGCCCTTTTTGGACCTGTCTCCTTTACTTAAATATTTCTCTTTTATGAATATCGCTAACCTATGGCAGTGATGAACACGTGTTGATCTCATGCAGTTACCTGACTTCACATATATTGTCATGAGATTAAATTGGTGAATATCAGACATAGTTATAGCTTAACACTTCGGCCATGGTTATTTCAGGGGTGGGGGTGCATTAATGGGGGTATCTATACTGACACAATACACGCTACAGCATTATCGTTAATGTAAATGGATATTTGAGGTGCACGAGAATGTGGTCTCCCATTAATATTGTGAATGTCTATTAGGAATGCATTCTCTAATAAGATGGGTGGCTATTATTTGAAACAGAGGGGTGTTACATGGACACAGGGGTTATCGATGGGGCCATTATAATATGAATTGTAATTCAATATCATCTGTTTCCTGCCACAGTGACTCATCACTCTTGCACATAGACAATTATTATTAATCTTTAGACTTGCTCTGGGATGTTTTATCTTGATTCCCTGTGTTTTTATATGAGATAATATTTCCCCACTTCCAGGACACTTTAGGGGTTAGTATTGGAATACCAAAAAATGTTGCAAAGATTTTGCTGCCTTTCTTCCTCACTTATATCAGACTGTATGACAACCGGCGGGCAACCTTGTCATGAATATGAAATACTATACTATTTATGTCATCCTCCTTAGTCATGGAGGGGTATCTACTTGCAAGTAATGCCCTTTTTAGGTCTCGCGACCTATCGATGTGCGCAAGCGCATCGAGCGGAGCGAGAATTCATGTGGCGAAAACATCTTCAAACCAAAGGGCTTTCAGCCCCGCGGTTTTCATGAAGTTCACGTGAACATGCACGCGCATCGCATGCAAGCCCAGCCCAGCCTCTCGCATTCCCAGGCTCTCCCGCCCCCATCCGGCATCAGGCTTCCCCTCCCCTAGCAGCACTCCTCCCACACCAGCACCTCCCCCCTCCCACACCAGCCTGCCTCCGCTCGCTCGCATTCCCGCCCCCCCCTTCTCGGAACACAGACAATGAGGAACTATTCCTCCCACAGCCCGTGTGCTTAGTATTTGCTTCAGCGTCAAACGTTCAATGTGCATTAATGCGCTTCAAACCACCTCACCCTCCTCTAATTCCATTACCCGACTGGCCTCTGTCACCGCTCCCCCTCCCCCTTGTTTTTAGACCTACAGCCCGTGTGCTTAGTATTTGCTTCAGCGTCAAACGTTCAATGTGCATTAATGCGCTTCAAACCACCTCACCCTCCTCTAATTCCTGTCACCGCTCCCCCTCCCCCTTGTTTTTAGACCTACCACTTTGTTCACCTTTATTTTCTGTCACCCCTTCCACCTCATGTTACTTTTCAGCGCTTTCGTGTTCTGTCTCTTCTGCCCCCATCCGGCATCAGGCTTCCCCTCCCCTAGCAGCACTCCTCCCACACCTCCCCCCTCCCACACCAGCCTGCCTCCGCTCGCTCGCATTCCCGCCCCCCCCCCCTTCAAACCACCTCACCTCAATCATTTACAAAACATTATCGGACCACAGACAATGAGGAACTATTCCTCCCACAGCCCGTGTGCTTAGTATTTGCTTCAGCGTCAAACGTTCAATGTGCATCAATGCGCTTCAAACCACCTCACCCTCCTCTAATTCCATTACCCGACTGGCCTCTGTCACCGCTCCCACTCCCCCTTGTTTTTAGACCTACCACTTTGTTCACCTTTATTTTCTGTCACCCCTTCCACCTCATGTTACTTTTCAGCGCTTTCGTGTTCTGTCCAATCCTTCCAGATGAAAAGCGTCAAACGGCTGTGTATATGTCTTACTGCCAATTTAAATGTACTTGCACAACATGGGTTGTGTAATAGGCGGAAGCAGACGCGCGCCATTGTCTACTAGTATAATAGAAGTGATTCATGACATCAGATCGCTTAGCCCTCTCCTAGCAGCACTCCTCCCACACCAGCACCTCCCCCCTCCCACACCAGCCTGCCTCCGCTCGCTCGCATTCCCGCCCCCCCCACCATTTGCCAGCATACACTCTCCAAGTGCTTCGCGCACGGCCATCTGTTCCCCAGCTCCAGCACCTCCCCTCTCTCTCCTGGCACACAGCCTTACTTGAAGGGGCTTCGGTTACTCCCCTGCTTCGTACCATCCCCTCTGTCTCCAAATGCACCTCTTTCACCGACTCCTTTCTCTCCTCCTCTCTCCACCCGCCCCCCTCCCCCCATCCCCCCATCCCACCCCTTCAAACCCCCTCACCCTCCTCTAATTCCATTACCCGACTGGCCTCTGTCACCGCTCCCCCTCCCCCTTGCTTTTAGACCTAGCACTTTGTTCACCTTTATTTTCTGTCACCCCTTCCACCTCATGTTACTTTTCAGCGGTTTCGTGTTCTGTCCAATCCTTCCAGATGAAAAGCGTCAAACGGCTGTGTATATGTCTTACTGCCAATTTAAATGTACTTGCACAACATGGGTTGTGTAATAGGCGGAAGCAGACGCGCGCCATTGTCTACTAGTATAATAGAAGTGATTCATGACATCAGATCGCTTAGCCCAGGGCAGATTCAGCTATGGCTTTATTTTGTAATTTCTCATCCGCATCTAAATGCAATCATTTACAAAACATTATCGGAACACAGACAATGAGGAACTATTCCTCCCACAGCCCGTGTGCTTAGTATTTGCTTCAGCGTCAAACGTTCAAAACAATAACATTATTATGTATTTGCTCTATTCGTAGCTGCAGGACTTAGCTTGGATCATGTTTTATTAATTAAATGTTTTTTGCGCACTCATCTTACTCTCCCCCTGGGAATGAACTGCAGAGAGTCGGGAAACTGCACAACTCGTCCACGCAAGGGTTTGCTCAGTCATTTCACTTAGGTGTGACATTCCCATAGTTTCAGTGCGCTTAACGTGACATTTAGAGAGGCGCAGCGTCGCTAGCTCTGCAAAGCACCTCTTATTATACATTGTATCTAAAATCATCCAGTTTCTATAAGTCCTGCACAAATAATAGCAGCGTTGCACTGCCATCAGCTGTAGGAGTGTTATGCAGGTCTCTCCATATAAACGTACAATCAAGCACATCTACATGCAAGAAACCTGCAGTTACATGAATTTTCGGACCTTCTCCATGGAGGGGCCACAGCCTGCGCTTTCATTTCAGTTTACCAAACCTTGCTTAAACTTCTGCCAAAGTCCCGGCCTTTCGTCATCATGCCCAGTCTTATTTTACAACACATGACTTGCCTTCTAGAGTGTCAACTTCACCCTCTGACATGTCAGTTTCAAAGCCCTAATGTTCAGTGAGTGATCCGAATACAAAACCAAGGTTGGCTCAAGTGACACGCATGGCCACTGATTATTTTTATTTTACAGAACTCCCTCAACTGGTGATGAGCTGCTTCCGACATCTATTATTCAACATCCACTGCGCCCATCATGCATCCATTCACCCAAGCATTCACCCACCCATTCACACTTGCATCCATCCCTGTGTGCTGCTACCACTACCCACCCATTCACACTCCCATCCGTCCATGTGTGCTGCCACCCCTGTCCACCCATTCACACTTGCATCTGTCCACGTGTGCTGCCACCCCTACCCACTTATTCACACTTGCATCCATCCATGTGTGCTGCCACCCCTACCCACCCATTCACACTTGCATCCGTCCACGTGTGCTGCCACCCATTCACACTTGCATCCGTCCATGTGTCTGTCAGCCCTACCCACCCATTCACACTTGCATCCATCCATGCATGCTGCCACCCCTACCCACCCATTCACACTTGCATCCGTCCATGTGTCTGTCAGCCCTACCCACCCATTCACACTTGCATCCGTCCATGCATGCTGCCACCCCTACCCACCCATTCACACTTGCCAATAGGTCTCGCATGAAGGAAAGTTGCAGCTATTACAATTGCAAATAACAATGCCTTTTATTTTTGTTTTTATTTTAAAAACATAAAGGGCTTTGTCATTTACAAAACCAATAGCTCCAACTTTCCTACTGCGAGACCTATTGGCAACGCCAGTGCTTGTTGGGTTTGCAACTAAGAGTCTGGCCCTGCTCAGGGTAAATTCAATTGACAACAACCATCCAGTTGTCCCCTTACAAAACTCTCAGACTCTTCAACTGATGCCGTAGCATTGGTTGCCCTACGTAAAGACACCTTCCAGATATTTTAAATCTGGGAATTTGGGAGCAGGACGTCTGACTTATTCAGAATAAGGCCTGCTGGCACCCATCAAATGACCGTCTCTTTATCATGTCAGACTTCACACACTTTTTACCCAGTCCTGTCTCACTACTTCTACACTAGACCTCCAGACATAAGAGGGATGTCTGTGACCACTCCCCGAAGGAATGTCCCTTTCAGGAGCTTTCCCTGGTTAATACACTACTGCCTGTAATTCCTCCCCCCTTCTATTTCAATGGAGAATCCACACTATCTAGTCTTCTGGTCTATCCAGGGAATGACCACATTTAATTTCTCTAAACATATCATTACACCCTGAAAAAAGAAAAAAATTCATAAATCATGCATGCATTTCCTCATCCCTCCATTCTATTATCGCCAAAGACTCATGCAATCAAACTTTTATGGTACAAAGGCATGTGACCTTGCACAGCATGCCTGTGGTGCAGACTGTGACTTTCAATTTGTGCTGTGTTTACTAATTATGTTTCTCTATCGCCTAAAACTCATGTCTGCTTCCCCCCAGAGCCCAACTCTAGTCTTCCACTCTATTGTAGCATTGTAAACAACTTGGACCTTTGCTTTTCCTTTACCATGTACATGTCTACACTTCTTTCTGCTAATTAGCATGAGTAGGCCTATTTGCTTTTTAGGTCTCGCCTGACCCAGCGCATGCACTAGTCTGGCTAGACTTTTAGTAAGGGCTTAAAAATGCTACCATGGCCGGCCTTAAGCTTGCGTGCATGTGCGCAGGCGCGCGTTTACCAGCAGAGGCGCCATATGCCCAAGCTTATTAAGCGCATTGCTCGCCACGCTTGATCGCGACCACTTTCACTTTCGCAGCCGCTTTGATGTTCTCACTGAGCCATGCGGCCAATGCATGTTTTGTTGGCTATCCCTTTTCTGTATTGTGGCCTTTCTCTTACATTTTTTAAATCAGCATATTGTGATTATATCTTGCTATCCTGGCTTTCTTATCATAGTTTCATTTTCTGTGCTCCTCATGTTTTTTTTTTTACTGGGGTTTCTGTTTCTTTCTGTGTCGCATTTTTAATTTACTTATATCTCTTATTATTGTTTGTGTACTTCTCTGTAGTCTCTCACTTCTCCCTTGCCTTTGCTACCTTTTTAGTTATTTCTCTATGATTCATTTATTGTACAGCTCATTGAACGGAATGAAGGGATTACTCATGGTAGCCTCACTCATGAGCAAGAACCCAACCAGCTTAATATGACTTTCCTCTTGCATACTTCTGTGTATGCATGTAACAGCACTGTGCATGCTTGTCTGTTTCAGAATGTGTTGTATGTGTATGTGAGAGATTGGTAATGTGAAGATCTCCATGTGAAACACTGCATGCTTTTAAAGTGCTTTCCATGTGTGCAATTGTGTATAACAAAAGCGGGCAGATGTATCAGCTTTGCCAATGCTTGTTTTTGCCTGGCGGCATCGGCGAAACAGGTGTGCTATGGAGGAGGGCAAGCCAGAGAATTCATTTAAAGAGCTGAACCAGAGTCGAATCAGGGGTCTGGCTTGGTTCTAAAAGCCAAAACCTGAGCCAGTCTAGAAAATGTAAATCATGTAACAAAATATTTTGTAAACCTCTGAAAAATATATTACTCTAAATATTGTCATGTAAAATTATATCAAAACACTTAAAAAATGAAATAACATTTTCGAACGTCTGTTTTTTTATTTGGAGTCTACCCAAAAAATCAGCATATTTGAATAGCCAACAGTTCTTTGCAAGCTGGGATATTCAATCCAACATTTACAATGCAAAAATCAAATTTACGAGTAACAGATTGCTAAGAGTTGTTAGCTGACATGGCTCCAATGGTGGGCAGCAACATTGAGCGATGGCGTTTAAAAAAGCAAGGACTGAAGTAACTGACAATGTACAACAAGCAAAGACAGAACATTAAAGTATATATTTGAAACACACTTGTGACTAAGCCTCAAGAGGAGGCTGTGCCACTGGGTGTCTGTGGAATGCTGTCACTGAGCACCTGTGAAGTGCTGCTTTAGGACTGAAATGCCCCAGGTCAGGAGACCACCAGCAGTGGGAAGTAGGGCAGGTACAGAGTGTTTACAGTGAAGATACTGTTGACAGGAGGAGAAACCAGTGGTGCAGATCTATGAAGGACTGATTAAATGCTCTTAGGTGTGGGACGGAGGCTTTGGAGTAGTGCTAACCCTAGGCCCCTTTCTTTATTCCTGGTCCACGGGGCTCCTCATTATAATTCCTGCTGGCTCCTCTGGAAGAAAACGCTACACACCATGCAAAATACCCAATGAGGACCATGATACTGCATTTTAAATATGCAGCTTTGTTTTCTCTTTGTGAATGCTGTAGGACCTCTGCAGCTTCCTAACATCCGTGGTAAAATCGTGCACCGAAGCAGCAGCTCTGTAGAGTTGTGGGGTGTAAGAAAATCACTCACTCAAGTGCACATTTTGAAGATTGAGCCCTTTTTATGTGGGCTACCACCAAAAAAAACGCCAACACAATTGTATATTTGAACGTCAAGCCCCCGTGCGTGACTCGGCCTTTCAAGGCATGGTGGCCTTAGAGGGAAAATAAGAAAATATGCCCAAAGTGCCAGGAGAACATTCCCAGCACATCAAAGAAATTTCGTAGGGATGCTTATTTAAAGATAACAAACCCGGCAGAGCAGCTTGCCCAGCATGCATTTTTGCTTCAAGTTGTTTGGCAAATAAAAGGGTGATTTGGTGGGCGGTTTGGCAACGGGATGAACAAAGCAAGATCTCACCTGCATAAGAGGATATATGGACCGCATGCCATATTTTAAACAGCCACAGTGGATTGATTTGTTTTGATTCAACTCACATATTTGGTGCCATCAAACTTCAAAATGAAATGCCAATGCTTAGAAGGATACCGGAATGTTGAGAAATACTGGTAAAGGTTCATTTGCAAAGGAAACCCGTTTTAATTACATGTGTACTAGTAAATCATTGCCTTGATATAGCCTTCTCTTTTCATACACTCGCCTACCCCAGTAAAAGTGTCACCATGATAAAGTTACCTCTGTTACATCATCTTCCTGTTTAAGTAATTCTTAGCAGGTTTTCAAAAGAAGTTGTTTGATAGTCAGCCTTTCAAATCACAAAACACTTCAAATACCTGTGGAAGGAAAACACATCAAAGGCTTCTATCTAGCTTGTATAATGTAATCTGGTGCTCATGTAATGCACTCCAATGTCCTTGGCCTGGTTCGTGATATATAAAACTGCAAAATATATATATGGAGTCCAAAATGCACCACTGGACCTTGTTTTAACACAGAAGTGGATACAAGGCCATACCTCATATTCTGCTGCGGAAGGTTTTTTTTCAAATTTTCTAAAACCACTGGCATCAATACCAAGATTTTTCAGAAACCTTGTGATTTTAGTAAACAGATGTCACAGACTAGCACTCCACTCTGAAATGTGTTACAGCTCCACACTCCAAAGTATGTCATGATCTGATACTTTTCTGGGCCGATCAATATCCTAGACACAGTTCATTATTGAAGGGTGTGGTCAAGGGCGTGGGGTTTACAAACAATTGCTGTTATTATTATGAAATCGCACTGCCTCATGTCCAGTAAAGTTAGTGGGTTGTAAATGCTTGCCGTTCTAAAAATAGGGTTGAGGTCGTAAAAGGTTTGGGAACCTCTGCTATAGCTTATTGTTTGTTTAAACTCTTTCAAGGTTATCTAGAGTGGCTGCAGCAACTCCTGCACCCTAGTTACAGCGCCACTGCGAGATATATCTCATTCACTGGTAGCTTCAGGTGAGAAAACCAATCCTCTCACTTTGAGAGGACACTAGACTGCAGTCCTTGCAGGCAGGAAGGCAAACTGCCACCAAGCGGTTGTACCTACCATAACCTTGACTTTTCAGTAGAGGAACACATCACCAGAAAATCAAAACTACTGATGGTCCACCCCTGGTCCTGGCCCACCACCCACCGAATGCAGCAATTAAGCTTGGCATCATCCAGAGGACACAACTAGTGCCGCCTGTCACTGCAGGAGTAGAATATTGTATTCACTTGTATGAGAGGGGGCACATCAAATAAAGGCCACTACTCCAATGCTCGCCTACAGGTGGACACATCATCCACCAGGCATACACACCACCAGCAGTCAGTGCACGCTTCCACCAAGCACACACACTGACTCTTAAGTCGCTTACCTTCTCTGCGTTTTATTTTCCCCTCCTTAGTATCTTCCCATGCTGTCATACCCTTGTTCTTATTTATAATCTTATTATTAATCAATCTGCACCACATCTGATCTATCCTCTACGGCTAACTAATAGAACTCTCTCTTATCTTGCCTTAGCCTGGAGCTCCACCTTGTGGCCTGACTATGTACACTGTCCCACTTATTTCCTCTAGCCTTTTGTCTAGACCTTCCTATATGTCTCGTTGACTGCATATATGATAGCCTTTCAACATTTTCCTGTTGGCCTGCAGAAATACTAGATTAGCATACTGATATTGTCTCTACTGTTTTTCCTATCCTGTTGACAACCTAATAACCTATCTGCATTTTCCTTGACTCTTAATGTTGCTGTCCTCTAGGATTCTCTCCACGGCCCAGCTTGTTACGAGACTGGCTCCCTGCGTTATAGACTCTGTAATCTGTTAATTGTAATTTGTCTATATTTACACTGTATTACGTTATTTTAGGCTCTTTATTAATTCTTTGCTGCGATTTGTTGTCATTTCATCATTGTACTTTCTGTATGTCTACACTATCCCCCCTTAGGTTGTCCTTTTATGTAGCTCACGCCCAGTCCTTATTATTGTAATCTGCCCCTTACTATACAAATTTTAACTCCCCGTCTTTTTTGTCATGCACTATAAAGCTTATTAACTTACTCCACACATTCTATTATCTTATTATTTCGATATACCCCGTGGGATTAATTTTGCATACCTCCCCCTTTTTCTGGTATACTTTATTTGAATACGCTGCGCCTCTACCCGTTGCCCTTCTGTCTGGCTTCACCCACTCCTCTCACTGTATATGTCTGCTTTGGCTTAACGCCACCTGACACCTTTTGGTTATCCACTTCTGTTGAATTGTCCCGTATATTTTAACTTAATATGCTGCCCCCCCCACATGTTGTCACTCTGTCTGGCCTCACCCTCTCCTCTCTCTGTCTGAGTTTGTTTTGCCTAAAATGCTACCTGACCCCCCCACTTCCTCCTTTCACAGTCTTGCTTTGTGGTTTATATGGTCTAACCTGTTCGCTCCTACTTTCTCTCTGCATACTCCTCATTATGCCTCCCCTCTCGCTTCCACCCTCTATCTCAGCTTCACCCATCTCTAAACTCGGCCCTAACTCTTGGTCTATCATCTACCCCTCCCATCTCTCCAAACATGGTAAGAAAAACTTCAAGCATAAACTACTCTGTCTGCACCTAGAAACCTTATTTGCTGATCAGCATAATACCCTTAACTCCTCCATTATCACCAACTACATCTTCTTTACCAAACGCACTTCTAAATGGAGAAGCCTATTTCTCCGACACCTCCCTGTCACAAATTCCCACAATATCCCATACGGTCTGAAACTCTCCACCACACCCACCCCTTCCTGTCCGGGAGAAATGAATATCCTCATCTTCAAATCTGGTAGCATTCTCATCCAAGCTTCTGAAAACCACCTCCACATCTTTGAATCCTACTTCAGCTCTCTATCCCAATCCCTCACACAATCCTTGAACCGTTCCCTCTCACCCCTTCAACCCCCAGTCCCAAATACCCCCATCTTGTCCCCGGCCCCCCTGTCTCCTCGCTTGAACTTTCCTCAGCTCTCAGTTCCTCCATCTCCCATCGTCTTTCCTACCCCCCTATCTCTTCCCCCTGACTCACCCTCCTACTCTTTTACACCCAACATCATTTCCCTTTCCCAACAGCCTGCCTGCATTGCATTTACTAATAATGACTCCCTTCCCCTCCTTACTCCTTTACCCCCTCTTACCATTTCACACTCCTCTTCCCCCAATCAAGCAGATTATTCTCAATCTCTACTCACAACCCTCGCCCTCAACATTATAACTTGTTACGACACCCTTGTCTCCCTGTCCCCTAATATCTCTCAGTCCCCTACTGTCTACAAGTCCTCCAATGTACTTGTCCCCCTTTCATCTCCCATAACATGTGACTCTCCCACCCCCCCACACAATTCATCTAAACTGCCCGATTCCTGCACACCTACTCTGGCTCCCTCTCTAACCCTGTCTTCCTGATGCTCTGCTACTCACTCCCCTCCTTTTGACCACATCTTGAATAATCCCCCGTCATCCTCCACCCTATTTAACGCCTCAGTGACTCCTCCAGCCTCACTTACTTACCCAATGATATCCGCCATTCTAATAATTTTCTCTCTCCTATCCTCCTCCCTCCCTCCGACTCCCACTCCACCGCACCCTCTGATGCTACTCATCCTCTCCCACCTTGCTTAGCCATCTCACACGCCTCCCCATCTGCTCTTACACCGATACCCCCCTCTCACTCTCCCTTGTTCCCTCTAACAATCAACAACACACTATGTCCGCAACCCACAATCCACAATACATTAGCTCCTCCTTATCCTCCACCTATACCCCCCCTTCACTCTTCCTTGTTCCCTCTTACAATCCACAATACACTAGGTACACCGACCCTTACTGGATTTACACCTCATACACCTAACAGGCCTCCTAAATTGAACACCTCTTTTACGTCTACCTACTGTATACCCCCTACTAAAAATGTTCCTCCCCCTCATCATAATACCCCCCCCCCACCTCCTCCCGGCTTTCCCCCCTTCCACCCCTGGATATACCCCCCCATGTTAACTCTAACCCTACCAATCTCCTTAAAATAACCGATGCACTTCACTCCTCTTTTTCCACTCAAACACTCCTTAAAATTGAACTTCTCCTTTCATCCCTCGTTTTAGATCTTTCCTCACTCAGAAGAGACATCTCACTCCTTCTAAAAGCCCATCCTTCAGATCTTGACCACACATCAATCGCCTCACAATGCACCATACTGTTGCACTTCAACACTCATCTCAATCCACCCAGAAGCAGACCACCTATAGTTGTTACCTCCCCTCCCCTGTAACTACACTATCCGATCCAATCACACAGATCCCTCCTTAAGCGTCCCACCTTGTAATACCATCACGACTCCCCCCTCAACGGGATACCTGCCCTACTACATCAGGAGCTAACTTTTCTAGGAACTCCCCTGTCTCTCCCTCTCCAACCTTGCACACTACCCCCCCTATCGGTCAATCTTCTATCCCAGTTCTCTTAGGAACGAACAGACTCCCACCCTCCCTGACATCTCCTAGACCTCCCCAACTACTTAGAACTATCCCCCTTGCCCCTCCACTCCATTACCTGTCCCCTCTCCCCTCTGCTGCATGTTGATAAACTGCAGATCCGCCTCCTGCCACGCAACTGAGATTGCGGAAACCATTCTCAGTGAAAACATTGACATTGCATTCCTAACTGAAACTTGGCTCACCACCCACTCCACTCCTATCCTCGACTTGCTCATCCCTCCAGGCTACTCTATCATCAAGAAAGATAGAATCGATCAAATAGGAGGAGGCCTTGCCCTTATCTTTAAGGATCAACTCGACATCTCACTTGTCCAGCTCCATGACCCCTCGTCCTTTGAATACCTTTGCGCCGATCTCTCCTTTCCTGGCTTTCCCACCACTCGACTTCACACCATTTACCACCCCCCTGGAAATTGTCTCCCCTTCACCGAAGAGATGACCGATCTTATTATTCAAGCATCGCTCTCCCACTCAAAGAATCTCTTCCTTGGTGATTACAACATCCACTGGAACAAAAGTGATGACCCTGCTGTCATCCAATTTAAAGAAACCTTAGACATCACTGACCTGACCCAACTCTGCCTTGCCCCTACTCACTCCAAAGGTGTCTCCCTTGATGCTATTGTGACGAGCAAGGATCTGGCCTCTCTCTCTAATATCCTTCCTGTAGACTGGTCTGATCACCACCTCATCCATTTCACCCTGAATAACCCCATCTAGCGCGGGGATGCCCTCGGGTCACCAGGCGCTCTATAAATCACAAAATAAATAAATACTCGCACCGCCCCTATTAGAACTTTACCTATGAAACCCACTCGCAACCTTCACCTTATTCCACCTGGCGAATTGGAATCCGCAATTAAAACACGCTTACTTCTCCCCCCTCCCTCTCATAGCACCAACAACCTTACTGACCACTATAATAAATCTATTCTTGGTGCCCTCAACCTAATTGCCCCAATTAAACAAAAAAAAACTAAAAAACATCCCTCCCAATTCCTGGTTCAATGCTGAACTCAATAATGAAAGACGGGCCCTCAGACAATCAGAACGTGCTTGGAGAAGTCATCCCTCGTCTGACAACCTGGCTCTCCTGAGATCCACCAGAGCCCATTACAAAAACCATATCTTTAACGAAAAGGCCTCCTTTCTCCGGTCACAACTTGACCAGGCCAGAAACCGCCCTAGAGAACTTTTTAACATTGTTAAAAAACAAAGTTCCGCTGGCCCTCCTATTTTAACAGCCTCTGTGGAAAGATGCGAAGAAACTGCCAGCTTCTTTTCGAATAAAGTCAACAACATCGAACTATCTTTCTCCCCCCCTCTCGGTCTCCGACCTCCCCTCAACCAACATACCCTCCCGAACATTCCTTATTCACTTTTGTCCTCCTCTCTCCCACATCTCGACTCATCTCAACCCCTCCCTGCTCTACCCCTTCTTGATACTTCTCGGACAGATCTTCTCTCTAAAAACAAGGCCCTATGGAGCGAATTTAGTCCAATATCAGAAGCCACCATCATCAACATCATTTCTAAACTCAAACCATCCTCTCACTCTAAAGATCCTCTCCCTGCCCATTTAGTTCAGGAACTCAAATACATCATTGCCCCTTTATGGACCGATATCATCAACTCCTCACTTTCCACTGGCTCTGTTCCTGCCTCCCTTCAGCTAGGTCAAATCTCCCCCATTCTTAAAAACCCCACCGCTGACCCTAATGACCTGAACAATCTATGCCCTATCTCAAACCTTCCACTCCTCTCTAAAGCCCTTGAAAAATGACCATATCATCTTCTTCAATCTCCTTGACGTTTTCCAATCTGGTTTTAGAAAGGGGTGCAGCACCGAAACTGCTATGCTTAATATTACAGATGACATTTATCGCTCTTTAGACAAAGGCGAATCCTCACTACTAATCCTCCTCGATCTCTCAGCTGCTTTCGATACTGTCCACCATCCCACCCTTCTTAACACCCTCAAAGATCGTTTTGGCTTTGAAGGCACTGTACTTAAATGGTTCTCCTCGTTCCTTCAAAATCGATCACAACAAATTAAGCTCAGTCACTGCCTCTCCAAACCTCAACCTGTCTCACTCGGTGTCCCTCAAGGGTCTATCCTCTCCCCAACCCTATTCAATCTTTTTATGGAACCACTCACCCTCATTCTCAAAGAAGCCAAAATCAGTTACCACCTCTATGCCGACGACACTCAACTATACTACAGGATCAAATCCCACAATGACATCCTCCACATCAATGACACCCTGATTAGTTCAAGTTCAAGTTCCAAAATTTGTATAGCGCACTACTCACCCAGAGGGTCTCAAGGCGCTTGGGGGAGGGAGATGTTCTACTTATCGAATATCCAAGTTTTTAGTTGCTTTCTGAAGGAGAGGTGGTTCTGTGTAAGGCGAATGTGGGTGGGGAGAGAATTCCAGGTTTTGGCCGCTAAGTAGGAGAAGGATCTTCCCCCCATGGTGGATCTGTGGATGCACGGAATTGCGGCGAGGGCTTGATTGGACGATCATAGTTGTCGGGAGGGGGTGTAGAAGGATAGAAGTGTGTTGAGGCATTCGGGTCCTAGGTCGTAGAGGGCTTTGTGTGCGTGGGTGAGGAGACGGAACGTTATTCTCTTGTTGACAGGGAGCCAATGGAGGTCTTTCAGGTGGTCGGAAATGTGAGCTTGCCGAGAGTTGCATGGTTCCATCTTAATCATCTCAAACTTAATCCTAAAAAAACTGAAATCATCCTTTTCACTCCCAAAAATAATTCCCTTCCCATTCAACTCTGGATCAATGATATCAATGCACTTAATTGCTCCCTCTCCACCTCTAACTCTGTCAAATCCCTAGGTATCAGCATCGATCATAATCTTAATCTCATCCCCTACATCAAAAATGCAGCCAAAAGTGCTCTTTTCTCCCTTCATCACCTCAAAAAAATTAAACCCTTCATTCCAGCAGATGATTTCAAAATGGTTGTCCAATCATTTGTCCTTTCCAGGATTGACTATGGTAACTCCACTCTTGCTGACACCCCTAAAGTCACCTAGCACCGATTAAATCTGTTCTCAACCTAGCTGCCAGACTTATTTCTGACTGTAAAAAATTTGACCATATCTCTCCTGTTCTCAAAAACCTAAACTGGCTCCCAATTGAAGGTCGATCCACCTACAAGATCGCCTGCATCACGCACAAAGCTATTCACTAAAAACCCTTCCTACCTTTCGAGCAAACTACAGGAGGCAGGGTGCTCCAGGTCCCTGAGGAGCACTAACTCCCTTGTCCTTATCCAAGTTCTCCTCCTCAATAAATATTGGGGTTCTTAATGTTAATGACTTTATCCCTACTCACCTCTATGCTCTGATTTGCTATTATTACCCAAACCCTCTCCCCCTTTTCCACTCACTCTCCCTCACTCCACCCCCGCTCTCTCTCTAATTTTAACTCCCTTTGTCCCTTCTTCTATCTCTCTGTTCCTTTGCCCCCTTCACTCATTTAACGCAATGTTTTCATCTTGTTTGAATTTTTCTGCTCATTGTCAATTGTATATTGTATTATAACATGTTTATTTACCATGTAAAGATACTCCTGGGTCCAGGAGCGCTATATAAAACCTTTTAAATAAATAAATTTAAAAATAAAATAAATTCCACCAGGCACACACACCACCAGCCGTCAGTGCACACTTCCACCAGGCATACACACCATCAGCAGTCAGTGCACGCTTCCACCAGGCACACACACCACCACCCGTCAGTGCACTTTTCCAGCAGGCACACACACCACCAGCCATCAGTGCATGATTCTGCCAGGCACACACACCCCCAGCCATCAGTGCACGCTTCCATCAGGCACACACACCACCAGCCATCAGTACACACATCCACAAGGCATACACACATCCACAAGGCATACACACCACCAGCCATCAGTGCACAATTCCAACAGGCATACACACCAGCCATCAGTGCAAACTTCCACCAGGCACACACACCACCAGACGTCAGTGCACGCTTCCACCAGTCACAGACACCACCAGCCGTCAGTGCACGCTTCCACCAGGCATACACACTACCAGCCGTCAGTGCACGCTTCCACCAGGCACACACACCACCAGCCGTCAGTGCATGCTTCCACCAGGCATACACACCACCAGTCGTCAGTGCACTCTTTCACCAGGCACACACCACCAGCCCTCAGTGCAGCAGGCAGGCTCTTCTCAGAGTTTCTTGGTAAATATGTGTTCGATGCCTGGGAGGGAGTGGGTCGAGTTTCCTTAAACCATGCTGAGTATTCAGGTGCAGTGCATGAACTCCTGTGTGAGTGGGTCACGCTGCCTGGGGCTCACTCACTCCATACTTGTAAATTGCACCTGCACCAGGCATTTTTTCATTTGCAAAGTTCGGCGCATGCGCACAGCTAGGCAGCCCCCAGAGCCCTGGGAATGACTGCTTCCTATAACCAGAATGGAAACAGCATTCAGAGCTATGAAAACAAGTTCATTTGATGCAAAGAACTGTTAACAAAAACCATGTCCAGCTATTGTAGATCTGGCAACTTAAACAAAACAGCAACAAAAAAACAAACAAGCATTGGCATAGCCAATAGGTCTCGCTTTTCGGACCGTATAAGTATTTAGTTATGCAGCAGAATATCCTTGGTGCAACAACACCAACTGTTGCATGGCTAAACACTTATAAGGTCCCAAATGTGAGACCTATTGGCTATGCCAATGCTTGTTTGCATTTCGTGTAATATTCAGTTGGAGATGAAACTGGAACAAATTGGTGATTTATGCATTGCTAGAAGAAGATCTTTGAAAGAGGGTAAGGAAGAAAATATAGGGGAAAGTGTATGTGAAAGGAGTTATGAGGTGAGTGGAAATAATCCATTAAGTGCAGAGCAAATTTTGAGAGGAATTAATATGTTTGTAGAAAGAATGCTTATTTCAATTTGATGAGAAATTGTTTTGGTTCTTGTTATATTGCATTAGTGTTTCATAGAAAGTATCATGTGAGGGAAATGGGTGATGTAGTGAATTTGAAAAAAGAGTGAAAATGAGCTTTGGAAAGGTAGCCCTAGATGTATTAGGTGTTACGAGTCTAGGTGTGGTAAATAATGATGTGAAAATTAGACGTCTTTTTCGTTAAGTTGAAAAATTAACAGTAGATAGATCTGGAGCATTGAAGCAGGTGCATGAAGATATGATTGCTGTTAGAGCTATGTTTATTCAGAATCGACTAGATATACTCCTGGCAAAGGAAGGTGAATTCTGCAAGGTAATTAAAGAAAAAGCTGCTGTACCCTTATATTAGATTGAAGGGTTATTATCTGTTAATATTTCTCGTATCTTGCATGCTGTTCAGTCTTTTGACGAGCCTGGGTTAAGGGAGACTGTAGGTTTTTGGTTTAGTCAAGTGAGACAGGAAAGGGTTTTAGCAAGAATGGTGAATGACCGGATGAGAGGAAGCACTCTTAAGTTAATACCAACTCCTTTAGTACATGTAGTACCATTTACTAGGGACCTATAAGTAAATTAACTGTACCAATCAGGTGAAGGCCAATTTAAACATGGTTTAAAGAGTGTGCACAAGCACTTTAGCACTGCTTAGCAGGGAAAAAGTACACAGAGTCCAAAGAGCCAACAAAATCTCTTTCAGCAAAGGAAGCCAGTAGAACACAAAAAATCTGGGGTAACCCTGCAGAAAGATCACACTGGTAGAATAATAACAGAATTAGGCACAAACCATCCTAGAGGTAATCCATAATGGTACATATGATCCCATGCCATATTACTGTTACTCTGCCATCAGTGAAATGCAGACTTAAATCCAAGATAAAATCAGTGAGTTTAGGTATGAATAAGACATAAAATATGCCCAGGGTGCAATAATATATCTGCATCTTCCCTATGTATAAGAACCATCTATGACACATTAAAGTGTTACCATATAAAGGGACGGGTATTTTAAGGTTAATAGCTTGTTTTCATCATTATATGATGGCCACTGTGAAAAGGGTCTTTGCATGGTATAGCTCACATATCAGGAAGATGTTGATAAATACTGTGACTTTGCATCTCTCACAATACTAAATAATAAATACAGCATTGTTATGGTTCATAAGTACATAGATTAGATATTCTCCAGTATTGGTATCTTTCATAGATTCACATGCCTGAATCATTCACTGTCGTCGGAGTGGGAGTCCCATGGGACTCCCACTCCGACGCCAGTGTGGCGGCTGCATCCTAATCATCCCCCGGGAGTGCCGCACTTATGGCAGGCGGTCCCTTTTTACGTCAGGATGGCGGACGGACAAGGTTTGCCCCCCATCCTAATGATGCCCTATATATTGTAGAAATAGATCAACAATGTTTTTTAAATTGATAAATTGATAAGGTAAAGATGAATTTGTACAAATGCATAATTATGGTGTATTAACTAAAGGAATTTTTTTGTATTAATAAATGTTTTGGATATAAATATGCATCTAGGTGTATACATATTTCTTTAGAAATTCTGAAGGTTCACCAGTTTACCAGCTTCCTAAGTCTTTTGAAGGTCTCGCACCTAGCGGTCCACTGCGCAGCGTGAGACATTTTGTGTGTGAAAAACGGGGAATGTGAGCTGACCTGGGAATCGCACACGCTCGTACGTGTGCGTTTTGTTTTGAGCTCCCTCATTGGCCTTTGTGTGCGTCCTATTGTAAAAGACTGCACGCAATTGGCCCAAGGTGCGAGCATAGCTCCTCCCATGGCCTATTGTTGTCTGTTACGGGCACCAAGCGCATAATAGACACCAATAGGCCGTGGGAGGAGCAATGATCGTGCCCAGACACAGGCGTGATGCGCGCACCACTTGCAGGCTTGTTTTAATAGCGATCACTTTCACTTGCAGTCCCACTTTTCAGAGAAAGCCATCTCTACATGTACAAGGCTTGGTTAGTTGTGGAGTTTGACAGCTGTAGTGTCAAGGAGCCATATTACTAACGACATAGGTTTAGTCTATCGTCCCGAGCATCCTGTAACTATGGTAAATGCATTGCTTTAGGTCTGTCTCTTTCAACCATTACTTTTCTTCAAGCAGACTCTTTCAGAGATGGGCGGAAGACTTTCTTTGTCATTCACTTACTTAACTAAAAGTCATCGAGGATAGACTTTTTTCCCTCTGATTGGGACCCCCAATAGCCTTTTACAGCGCCCACACGCCTGCACTCCGGCTTGCACGAGAAAAAAAAATGTCCATTTGCAATATTAAGGCAATCCCCGGCTCCACCACCAAGCCTGTCGCACATCTGCTTATGTGAAAGATGAATGTGTGTCATAATATTGAGTGATGGGGAGAGGGGCTGATGTATATGCTGTTAATGGTAGGAATAATCAACCGCCGTAATAAAAACCATGTGTATGTGTCAGGCGCCAAGCGGCGGCGCATTAGTATTCTTCTGGTGCGTTTATTTTATCTCCCTGGGCCGTGTCGGGTAAAAAAATTGTGTTTGACAAATACCCCCAAATAGTGCAGTGAATAAAAAAAGAACAAGTGCTCACCCAGACATAATTAAACTGACAGCGTCGATGGACGCCATTGGGAAGGAGGGGTGAGGGGGGTGAGCAGACCACCAGACAAGTTTATGTGTGTGAAAAAGGCCGCTTTATTGAAACAGGTGCATATTAACAAATTAAAACCTCGGCCAACGCCTTACAAAACTAGTCCTCACTAAATAATAACTTCCTTAATTTCCACACCCCACCCCCACCCCAAATACGTCATTGACCCCGCCCCCACCCGAACATTACATCATTACAAATCCAACAATGCAAACACCCCGCATAAACATTTCAACTTATCAAACCCTCCAAACCATAAAACAAACTCCACCGTTTGCCCTCAAACCCCTCTTGGTCCCCCAACCTATGCACCCTTCCCAACCAGTCATCATGCCCAATTCCCCCTGCCGAATGTGCCAACCAAGTAAAAACCAACCACAAACTTGCCAATCCTGACAAAAAAACAACTAAACCCCGCACGGCACCTGTTCCAAGCGGCAAATATAACAGAAAAAAGACCCCATGTCCACCTGTTCCAGCAAAAACGCCCAAAAGGAAGGAAAAAGACAGAAAAGCCTAAGAATTAGAAAACAGAGGAAAAAGACAAAAATAATACCCCTAAGTACACGTATACGCACACATGTACCGAAAAAAGAGGGAGGGAGGGAAAAAATTCTCTCAGACTACCTCCCGGCCACCAGGTCACCAAACCTAAAATGGTGACCGGGGGGAGGAGCCGCAAGCATTTATGCTTGGGCTCCATTTGGTAGGAAAAACGGCCCAATATCAAAAAATGCCCGGGAGGCTGCAATAACCCCCCCACCTGACCCTCCCAAACTGCCCGGGGGGGTGACCTCCCTACGGTCGGCTGCCCCCCCAAGCTCCCCTTGGGAGGGAGGGGTGAGCAGACCACCAGACAAGTTTATGTGTGTGAAAAAGGCCGCTTTATTGAAACAGGTGCACATTAACAAATTAAAACCTCGGCCAACGCCTTACAAAACTAGTCCTCACTAAATAATAACTTCCTTAATTTCCACACCCCACCCCCACTCCTAAAATGTCATTGACCCCGCCCCCACCCGAACATTACATCATTACAAATCCAACAATGCAAACACCCCGCATAAACATTTCAACTTATCAAACCCTCCAAACCATAAAACAAACTCCACCCTTTGCCCTCAAACCCCTCTTGGTCCTCCAACCTATGCAACCATCCCAACCAGTCATCATGCCCAATTCCCCCTGCCGAATGTGCCAACCAAGTAAAAACCAACCACAAACTTGCCAATCCTGACAAAAAAACAACTAAACCCCGCCACCCAGAAAGCGGGGGGGGGAGAATTACACCCCCCTTTATGCCCCCCAAAAAACAGTGAAAAGACACTAAAGAACAAAAAGGGGGGGGGAATTAACCAGCAAACTCCTGAATCTTCAATCAACGAGACAAACCTTCTCGCAACTCCAAAAGATATAATTCCATACCCAACCGAGAAAGGTGAACACCCTTCATCCCGAAAGAACTCAACTGCATCATACCGAATTTCACTGTGCGTCAGGCGACCAAAACCCAAATCTCTGCAAAACCTGGAAACCTCTAGGTTGATCTTTTTCCGTGCCTTATCAATTGCCTTAGGCTTGTTAGCCCCTCTCAAAGATCTCCTCGGGACTAATTCCGTCCAGAAAACATGACAACCCGCCCACTGCTGCCTCAATAGAGAAAGATCCTTCTTCATTACCCGTAAGAGAACCCCTCCCTTCACCCTGCACAGATCATTTTCTCCCAGGTGAATTACTAAAACATCAGGACAGTGGCCTTCCAACACATACCCCCTCTGCCCCTCCAAATCACATTGAAAAAACGCTCATTAAAACCAAGCATTGATCCAAAATAGCTATTCCGTGCTTGAATCTGTGCCCACTTCACGAATGAATGACCCACAATCCAATGGTCATTGCCGTTGACCGAGGACCAGCCACCGAACCTGGAATGAGAAAAGCAGCATCAGATTTTAAGACAAAGAGGATGACCAACTCCCTAAGCGCATGATATCTTGCCCAGACCAACCCCGATTATGTGCCTCAGTCGCTGCCCCAATTCGAAAAGAATGAGTGCCATACTTCTTTTCATCCAAACCAATACTCCTCAAAGCTTTGCTTAATACCATGCGCAATTGATATTCAGTGACCCTGGCGCCATTTGCATGCTGAAAAACGCTAGCTTCCAGAACCCCCCAGAAACAGTACACCAACTCCTAGCCCACCGTAAGGGGCATGTCCCAGGGGGGGAGGTTGTTTCCAACCCAACCCCCTTACCTTTGCCTCTTTGATCAGTTTTTGAACGATGCAGCCATACATGTACACCTTTCTCAGACAAATGAACATCCCCCCACCCAATACCCTTATTAAACTTGGAACCCAACAACTCTGAAACCCTAAATGCGCCAAAAAACATCCACACCATGAGCGTGGAGAACAGACAAACCTCAAAATCATCTGTACAAATTAAAGGAAGTGCTTCCACTACCCGGGCCAAATTCTGCCAGGAAAGGGGTTTCCGAACTGACTGCTGCACTCCGTGCTCTCGAGCCCACCCTTCCAACAATCTCCTCCCCACTTCACCAGCCGAAGGAGAGTAACCCCAAATGAGTTTACCCATAAAGGAAATGCCTGCTAACTTCCCAGCAATGGTGACCCTGGATAGCCCTCTATCCATCAAATACAGAATAAATTTAACTACATCCTCCAAACGCCTCCAACCAGGTTCACGTCTGCGAGCCCCAGAAGCCAAGAAATCCCTCCAAGCCAGGTCATATGCGGCTCGAGTAGATGAAGACAACTAACCTACCACCAACTGTATGACCCTGTGTTGCCGACATCCCATAGGTGCTCCGGCATGTGTGTCGGTGTTCTGTCCGCCTCCGAAGCAAGCCCATGGAATCTCTCCCACTGCGAACGAGACAAAGCATCCGCAATGTCATTGTCCACACCAGGAATGTGTAGAGCCCTAAAGCTGATGTCATACCTAAGGCACCCCAACACAAAGACTCGCAGCAGTTTCAGAATCTGAGTATCCCTGGCAGACTGCTTGTTGATAATGTCGACCACAGCCTGATTGTCAATTCGAAACAGAACCTTTCTGTGAGCCAACTCCTGCCCCCACAGCGTCAAAGCCACCACCACCGGAAACAACTCCAAGAAAGCGATACTTCTGCCTCCATCTCTCCACCGGTCTGGCCACTTCTCCGCACACCACCTGCCTTGCCAATACAGGCCAAAACCATCACTGCTGCCGCATCTGAGAAAATCTGAACCTCCCACAGCCAGTCTTCCTCCCGAGCCAAAGGAACTCCATTGAATGAATGCAAAAAGGTGGACCACATCCGTAAATCCTCCTTTACCCCAGCAGTCAATCTCACACGGTGATGAGGCAGATAATGTCCTGACAGTGCCCTGCCCAGACACCTGCAAAAAGTTCTTCCTGCTCTCACCACCCTGCAAGCAAAATTCAAATGATCCAACAGGACCTGCACCTCTTTCACTGTAACCTTTGGTTTTGCCAACATTGACTGTAAAAGATCCAGCATTTTCACTTTCTTATCCTGTGGCAAATGAGCCTGCATCGCCCTTGAGTCAAGCTCAATGCCCAAAAAAGACATGGTCGCGCAAGGACCCATGGTCTTTTCCGGCACCAATGACACTCCCAAATAATCCATAAGTTCTTGAAATTTGTGCAATGCTGCCTGACACTCAGAGGATCCCTGGGGCCCCAATAAAAGAAATCGTCTAGATAGTGTGTCACTAGCTCATGTCCAGATTGGTGTGTGAAAAACCACTGTAAAAAAGTGCTAAAGGTTTCAATAAGAGCACAGGACATAGAACAAACCATTGGCAGTGCTTTGTCCATGTACCATTTCCCATTGAAATGGATACCCAGAAGACTCCAATCTTCAGGATGGACTGGAAGCAGTCTAAATGCAGATTTGATATCGCATTTCGCCATTTCCGCTAAAGGACCTGCAGCCACCACTAAAGACATGGCCACATCAACCGAAGAATAAGACACTGAAGCTGACTCTTCGTCAATGAAATCATTAACTGATGCCCCTTCCGGCCAAGATAAGTGTTAGATTAACCTATACTGCCCAAGCTCTTTTTTAGGAATCACTCCTATGGGTGAAATGATCAAGTCCTCCAAAGGCCAATCATCAAAAGGACCCGCCATCCTACCTTCCTGCACTTCTTTATCCAGTTTGTCCTGCACCACTGTTTTGAGCTCATCATCCGATTTCAAATTCTTAGACCATTGGCGCACGTGAGGCCCTGAATATCCCAATCTGAAACCTTCTCGGAAACCTGTTAGCAAAATTTGTTGAGCTCTCACATCCTCATACACCTTCAGACTGACCATCAACTGATCCAGCTTAACCGGAGTACGAGCCTTTGTGCCCAGCCCCTGGAGCATTCTTCCCCCCTCTGTTAGCCTGAGATTGCTGAGAGGAACCGGATGCACTAGCACTCTGCTGGGACCACTGTTGTCCGCCTGCTGTTCGAGGCCCCCAACACTTGACCAATGGGTGTCTCCCACCACACTGAGAGCATTCATGTTGAAATCTGCAGAATTCCCTTGAACACAGGCCCTTGTTAAAGTCCCAACATGCCCCCCCTCCTGACTGTGTAACCGCTGTACTTCCCACCCCTCCCCTGGTGGGCTTTCCCTGAAAGGGCCGATAAACTAACGGTAAACCCCTAGCAGTGAAAATAGTCTTACCGCTGACTGAAACCCCCATAGTGTGTTGGCAAAGATCTGTATCCAATTCGCCCCACTTGGCATCAGGGTCCCAGGCCATGCGAGCCCTAAACTATTCGTCATATTGTGCCCATGCAAAGCCACTAACAGTGATCTGTGCTTTTCTAATAACATCCATGTATTTAAATAAAGCAACGCAGCGCTCCAGAAACTTTTCACAACATGCACTAGCGTATATTAATAATGCTGACGTCCAGTTTTCAATAGTCAACGGTACCTTAGGGCGCTTAGCCAGCTCATACTCTTCCTACTTTGATCCTTCTTTAGAGCGCACTTCCCTATGTAGCAACAAGTTCTACATACTCACCTTTCCAAATCCTCTCCTTAGTAGAAACCATCAAATGGGCCCCTAAAGGCTTAGTCAGACCCATATAGGGTAGTTTCTTAATTTTCAGTTCCTTGCTATGCAAAGGATCTTTCCCCACCTCTATTAATTCAGTGTTCGTGCCACTCTCAACCTTAGCGGCCGCACCCTCCCCATCACCTGTGCCTACCCCTTGATCCGTGACATAACGACCCTTATACAATTTATCTCCCGTCTCCCCTTTCCAACGACTCACCCCCGATCCCCACAGACACCATTTTTGGTTTGGCCCGTGGTTCACAAAGCTCACCTGGGTTTAACACGGGGGCGTGCCCTGGCCTCGACCTCCATTCCATTTGCTCCGCGTTGTCCCCCATCCGAGGAACCCTTCCTGCGGGGCCGCGCTCTCGAGCTGGTCCGGACACCACCACTTTCTTTGCTTGCACCGCCACCGGTGCCTGTAAAACACTACGAGAAGCATGAAAATGCCCCCCCCCCCCGTTCCCCAGACACAGTATCACGCAGTTCCCCTTCCTCGGGGCTATCTTCATCATAGTCCAAAATCAAAGGCTCCTCCATCCGGGGAGGGCTTGACACCAACAACCTCTTATGAGCCTGTCCAGGCTCTTCCACCACAGGGTGGGCCTTACCAACCCTTTTGTGAACACTTAACGGGGGAGCCGACTGTACTTCCCCAACCTTTTAGTATTCCTGTGAAGGTTTTCAGTATTCCAATCCATCCTCCTTGTGTGAAGATATGTAGGGGCCAGCGAGGTCGCGCCAGACCTGCATCTTCTGACCGCGGCGGGATCCCCCGCCGTTACGGAATGTGCCACGCTAGGCTCCACCCTCCCTTCTCCTCGGTGACCATGGGCCGCGCTTTGCCCTACCGAGTCTGCTGTCTCACGCTGATCCCTAACCTGTAAAGAAAAAGGCTGGACTGATGTGCAGGCCCCCTGACTATCAACCACACCGAAACCAACCGACCTCCTTGACCAATCTCAATCAATCAATCAATCAGTGACACTTATAAAGCACGCTACATACCCGTAGGGTCTCAAGGCGCTGGGGGGGGGGGGGGGGGGGGGGGGGGGTGCCGCTACTGCTCGAACAGCCAGGTCTTCAGCTTCTTCCTGAAGGAGAGGTGGTCTTGGGTCAGGCGCAGGTCGGTCGGGAGGGAGTTCCAGGTCTTGGCGGCCAGGTAGGAGAAGGACCTTCCTCCTGTAGTCGCTCTTCGGATGCGGGGGACGGCGGCGAGGGCGTGGTTGGCTGATCGGAGGTGGCGTTTGGGAGCGTAGAAGTTGACTCGGCTGTTGAGGTAGCCTTGTGTGCGTGGGTGAGGAGGCGGAAGGTGATTCTTTTGTTGACGGGGAGCCAGTGAAGGTCTCTCAGATGTCCGGAGATGTGGCTGGTTCGTGGGATGTCGAGGATGAGTCTGGCTGAGGCGTTCTGGATCCGCTGGAGTCTCTTCTGGAGCTTGGCGGTGGTACCGGCGTAGAGGGCGTTGCCGTAGTCCAGTCGGCTGGTGACGAGGGCCTGGGTGACGGTCTTTCTGGTCTCGGTGGGGATCCACCAGAAGATCTTCCGTAGCATGCGTAGGATGTTGAAGCACGCCGAGGAGACGTTGTTGACTTGCCTGGTCATGGAGAGGGAGGAGTCCAGGATGAAGCCCAGGTTTCGTGCATGGTCTGTCGGTTTGGGTGCGGTGCCCAGGGCGGGAGGCCACCAGGAGTCGTCCCAGGCGGAGGGTGAGGAGCCCAGGATGAGGACCTCCGTCTTGTCCGAGTTCAGTTTCAGGCGGCTGGTTGTCATCCACTCGGCTACCTCTTTCATCCCTTCGTGCAGGTTGGCTCTGGCGGCGGCGGGGTCGTTGGTCAGGGAGAGGATCAGCTGGGTGTCGTCGGCGTAGGAGATTATGCTGAGGTTGTGTTTGCGTACGATGGCCGCGAGGGGGCTCATGTAGACGTTGAAGAGGGTGGGGCTCAGAGATGATCCTTGGGGGACGCCGCAGATGACTTCGGAGGCCTCTGACTTGTACGGTGGTAGGCGGACTCTCTGTGTTCTTCCGTCGAGGAAGGAGATGATCCATTCCAGCGCCTTGTCCTGGATGCCGATGTTGCTGAGGCGCCGTACTAGGGTGCGGTGGCAGACCGTGTCGAATGCCGCGGAGAGGTCTAGGAGGATGAGGGCCGCTGTTTCTCCCTTGTCCATCAGGGCTCGGATGTCATCGGTGGCGGCAATGAGGGCGGTCTCGGTGCTGTGGTTGGCTCGGAAGCCGGACTGTGAGGGGTCGAGGGATCCGTTCGTCTCGAGGAAGGCGGCCATCTGCTTGTTGACGGTCTTCTCGATGACTTTGGCTGGAAACGGGAGGAGCGAGATGGGGCGGTAGTTCTTGAGTTCGGTGGGGTCCGCTGTGGGTTTCTTGAGTAGAGCGCTGAGTTCGGCGTGCTTCCAGCTCTCAGGGAAGGTGGCGGTGTCGAAGGATGTGTTGATGATGTCTCGCAGGTGGGGTGCGATGACAGCGTCGGCCTTGTTGAAGACGTGGTGAGGGCAGGGGTCGGTCGGTGATCCGGAGTGGATGGAGTTCATCGTGCGGATGGTGTCTTCGGTGCTGATCGGGGTCCAGGCGTGGAGGGTGGTGGTGGGGGGTGGTTGTTCGGTCATGGTGTGCGTGCTCCCTTCGTCGTGCAACACCACATCACCAGACGAAAAACCAACCCTGCGAGGAGGAGGGGAAGGCTCCACCACCTCTTCCCCACTACTCCAATCTAGCATGGCCTGTAACACAGCCGACGCAGGACTTAAAGCTTGGCCTCCTGACACCACCTGTTCCTGAACCCCTACATCACAAGCCTCCAACACCTGGCCCCCCAACTTAGTATTGTGCAACTCACCAACCCCCCCCCCCAACTTCTCCTGGTATCCAAAACTCGCTCCACTCCTGCCCCTACCAGAATCACGAACACCCTTGGACCATGAAGGAAAAACATCAAGCTGTTCCCAGGACCCTGCTCCCACTCCGTACCTCTTTTTCACCACTTCCCCTGAAGAAAAAGTGTCTGCTTGCAACAAATTCCTAGAAATCTCCCTACTGGACCCCAAGGAAAGAACAGGGGAAGTGAACATGCCTGATTCCTGACCCTGAACCCCAAAAGACATATCTTCCCATCTACTGACCCACTCTGGACAGAAATCACCTCACCCCTATTGGATACTGTGGGGGAAAACAACAGGGGGCTGAATTGCCCCATTGCACCCTGATCGAAAACGTCCCCTGCTGCCTGGACTTGTATCCCCTTTTGCCTCACAATACCTTCCTGCCCCCCACAGACGAACGAGCAGGCGTCATAAAATTCGCCCCCCTTCCCAACACACTCAGATGCGGCATGGATTCAATCGCTGTGACATCAGCAAAGCCCTGCACCTCTCCTTCCATCAAAACAGTATTTAATTGTGGGAGCGACGGGGAGCAAGCAACGCGCACCCGCTCCTCCCCCCTCCCCGAGTAACCGCCGACGATTCCAACGCGGAGGCCGAAACAGAACGCTTCTGGCCGCTGCGCTGAGCACCTCTCCTCCCCCGCTGCGCTGGAACCGAGCCTGCCCGCAATGAAGCCACGCTCGCTCAGCGCCCCCGAGCGAGAACGCTTGGGGGTGACACAGGCCGCCACCACAGCAGCAACAACGTCGGAAGCTTGACGGTGGGGCCGCGACAGGCCCTCCGCACTACCAATCACTAAATCCAGCCTCCCTGCCTCACTAAGTAGCCGAATGGCTTCTAAAACTCTATAGTCTTCAGCCGCCATTGTTCACCAGATTAGGACGACAAAAAGACTACTTCAACGGTATTCACCTGTTACAACGCATTTTTTACAACGCACTACCATTACAACGCAGGCATTACAACGCATACCATTACAACGCATGGCGCTGGGGGGCGCTCTAGGATAAGAGGTAAGTTTAATTTACTATCCAACACCTTCCCTAGGGTCCACGGGGACTGGAGTTAGAATAGTAAATTATACTTACCACTATCCAGCACCCCAAAGCGCTATGCGTTGTAGTGGTATGCGTTGTGAATACCGCGTTGTAATGGTATGCGGAGTAAAAGTATGCGTTGTAACGTCATACATCCTACTTCAACACAACGCAAACACTAAAATACCTCAAGACAGCAAAAATTCTCTCAGACTACCTCCCAGCCACCAGGTCACCAAACCTAAAATGGTGGCCGGGGGAGGAGCCGCAAGCATTTATGCTTGGACTCCATTTGGTATGAAAAACAGCCCAATATAAAAAAAATGCCCGAGAGACTGCAATAACCCCCCCCCACCTGACCCTCCAAACTGCCCGGGGGGGGGGGGGGGGGGGGGGACCTCCCTACGGTCGGCTGCCCCCCATGGCATTGATGTCCTAATGACGCGAGATAATTGAGCGCCGAGAAGGAAACGCGGGGCGCGCGGTGTAGACTGCGCTGAGCTCGCGGCTGTGGCGGGTCCGCTTCTATTGGTAAGTGCCCCTGTACTGTTTGCATCCTTTACAAAGTGTAAAGTCCGCTTATGCGCACGTGAACAGAGCACTTCTCGTGTTTGTGAGTAGGGGAAAAAGAAACACAAACTGTGAAGAAAAACGAGTTGGGGCAGAAATGAAGAGAGTTTGTTTTTTATGCACAGAAGTGGAAAAAAAGTAGCTATTCCTAAAGGCAGGTACCAAATAGACGAGTCACTCAACCAAGGGTAGTACACAGCCTGTTCACCTGAAGGCCACTTAACATACCAGGGAGGGACCATGAAGTTAGGTGTCTGCTCAGCCCAACTTGAAGTTTAAATGTATTTATGTGTATACATCACGTAACCATGTTATCATTTCTTAACAGCACGAGTCTAATCCAATAACCAACAATATACAACAATAACTAATAAAAACTGGATTCACCATTAAGGGGTATGGAGCACCATGCTACCTATCATAAAGCACCTTAACAGCGGGAGTAAGCAATATATGTACACATCAGGGGTAGTAAACAGCCTTGGTGTAGAGGGCGTTCTCCCCATAGCACTCCACCTCAGTTTGGCATTCTTTGATCTCTTAAGGAAGACTGAGAAGGCCGGAAGTAAGTCCTCCGTGGTATTTCGAGTGCCTCACAATATATGTTCATATTCCCTAGACTCACTCCACTTTCTGTACATATGTCCCAATCCTTCCTGCCCTTGTGCCACAAGCACAGCACACTATCTACGGCCTGCCAAGGTGCACCCAAGGATCAAACGCTACTAGCCCTAGAGTTGAGAGTTCCATACGGTCTCTTCCTGGGCCTTAGACTTTTCACACTACCTGTGCCTCAAGAATCTAACATTATGTACCTTTGTTTAAAAGTCCTTACACTGCTTGACTGTGTGCTCTAATCTCCTAACGCTATACGTCTCATTCATTTTATTGTCTGTCAATGTGCATCATACATATAACACTTCGGGCTAACAACATATTATATGGTGCTGGCCTGGGCCTGTATTTTATATAGGATGCACTGTGCCAGTTTTCACCATGGCACATGTTTCAACAGATACAAACCGGGATAGTGTGCCCTATTATAATAAATGCGCTGTCTCCAAGACAGCTGCGAACTCACACCTGCCCTGTGGGCATCGTATTCGGTGAAAGAAGGAACGGCTGCCTACAAGCCGCTGTGTATTTCACAGTGCAGGTGACAGCTTGTTGAACTTAGACATCGTTAAGAATGTGTCACGAGTATCCGGGCAAAATATCCACTGGTCTAATCAAACTGCCGAAGATTCCATCAAGAGGAAAGTTAATGGAATACTTTTCTCAAAATTTCGTAGTGTATTGCATGCTGATACATCTTATATAAAGTTTCAAGCGACCGGGAGAGGGTAGGTTAAGCATTTTTCCAAAGATGCTCATTGCTCAACATGACAGCAGTGAGTCTCAATATATTGTTTATGACGGGGTCTTTGTCCTGCGGTGCATTTCTTTCTTTCAAGAACATTTTTATCAGTGTGTTAAATAGTATGGAATATTTCAGAAATAGGATGCCTCCGTTTGTGAACAAAAAGTAAAACACTCCATAGGCTATAAAGATTTTTTACCGCTATTTAGGTCGAGCCTAGAGCCAGCGCACATTCGCTGCTCTACGAGACCTGTTGTGGTAGAGTAGCGAATAGAAGCTCCGCCCATATTTGCCATTAGCTTGTGTCATTGCGTGTCTTCAATACTGGTTTCTAATTCGTGAATAGAGTTGTAAGTCCCTCTTTAGTACAGCATCCTCTTCAATTGTCACCTTCCATGTGACTGGACCCATTACTTCGGTTGTTACATGTACGTGTTATTTAGACTTTGAGCACTATGTTCTTTTATGAGGCTATCCTACTGCAGGCACAACATACTTTGGTGCCTCCCTCTTGTTGTCCGTGCCTTCATCTCCTTGCCCGACATCACTCCCCCTTGCCCTTGTCTGTGCCTTCTCCCCCTGACCTCCCGTTGTCCATGCCTTCTCCCCGCTCTCACTCCCGTTGTCCGTGCCTACTCCCCGCCCTCCCTCCCGTTCTCCGTACCTTCTCCCCGCCCTCCCTCCTGTTCTCCGTGCCTTCTCCCCCTCAGCCCCGCCCACCCTTCCTCCCGTTGTCTGTGATGCCAACCATTTCCTATGCGATAGGTCTTGCGTAAATGCGAGAACTATTGCATTGCAACAGTGGCGTAACGAAACTGGAGGGGGCCCCCCTGCAAACTACATGGAGGGGCCCCCTCCCATCCTCCGTGCCAGTCTAGAGCTCTCAGGTCAGCGACCCGCCATACTGCAGGGGATGCGGGGCGATTGTTACGCCACTGTCACCAATACAGCCGTGATAAGTAACACTGGATTTTGGAGTTAAAGGTTGGGCTTAGTCTGCCCGCAGGCTATCACAATTGGTGGTCCTTTCATTACAGGGTCCCTGCCATCAGTATGCCAGGAAGTTTGCCCAATTTTAGGTGGGTTTCCTGATGCAGACTCCTGTCATGATAAACAACATCGGGCCCACTCATCGTTCAGTTTTGACAAAAGCGCATCCACTGCTCCTTTCCGTTTTAAAACATTAGACAAAGCGACAATGCAGTATTTCAAAAGCAGATGTAACTACAAAGAGCACATTTTGATAATACATTTTTATTAGTAGACAATAGCAATCTTAAGAGGCATTGCATAGCTTCATACACACTTTGACCCCAATTCCATCACAGTCTCGCTCTCTCTCTCAGTCTGTCAGTCTCTCTCTCTCAGTCAATCAGTCTCTCTCTCTCTCAGTCAGTCAGTCTCTCTCAGTCGGTCAGTCTGTCAGTCAGTCAGTCTGTTAGTCTCTCTCTCTCTCTGTCAGTCTGTCAGTCAGTCGGTCGGTCTCTCTCTCTCTGTCAGTCTCTCTATCTCTCTCAGTCTGTCAGTCAGTCAGTCAGTCTCTCTCAGTCAGTCAGTCTCTCTCTTTCTCTGTCAGTTTCTCAGCCAGTCAGTCTCTCCGTCAGTCAGTATTCAGTCTTTGAGTCAATCAGTCTCTACTCTCTCTCCACTCTATCTCTCTCTCTCAACTCTGTCCACTCTATCTCCACTGTCTCTCTCTCCACTCTCTTTCCACTGCCTCTCCCTCCACTGTCTCTCCACTCTCTCCACTCTCTCTCTCCACTGTCTCTCTCTCCACTGTCTCTACACTGTTTCTCTCTCTCTACTCTCTCTTCTCTCTCTCCACTGTCCCTCCACTCTCTCTCCCTTCTCTCGCTCTATTCTCTCTCCACTCTCTCTACTCTCTCTACTCTCTCTCTCTCTCCACTCTCTCTCTCTCCACTCTCTCTTCACTCTCTCTCTCCTCTCTCCCTCCACTCTCTCTCTCCTCTCTCTCTCCGCTCTCTCCACTCTCTCTCTCCACTCTCTCTCTCCACTCTCACTCTCTCTCCACGCTCTCTCTCTCCACTCTCTCTCAACTCCCTCTTTCTCCACTCTCTCTCTCCACTCTCTCTTTCTCCACTCTCTCTCTCCACTCTCTCTCCACTCTTTCTCTCTCCACTGTCTCTCTCTCCACTGCCTCTCTCTCTCCACTGCCTCTCTCTCTCCACTATCTCTCCACTGTCTCTCACTCTCTCTACGCACTCTCTCTCTCTACTCTCTCTCTCTCTCTCCACTGTCTCTCTCTCCACTCTCTCTCTCTCCACTCGCTCTCCCTCTCTCTACTCTCTCCACTCTCTCTCGCTCCACTCTCCCTCTCTCCACTCCCTCTCTCCACTCTCTCTCTCTCCACTCTCTCTCCACTCCCTCTCTCTCCACTCCCTCTCTCTCCACTGTCTTTCTCCACTGTCTCTCCACTGTCTCTCACTCTATCTACTCTCTCCACTCCCTCTCTCTACATTCTCTCCCCACTATCTCTCCACTCTCTCTCTCTACTCTCTCTCTCTCTCTTCCTCCACTCTCTCTCTCTCTCTCTCTCCACTCTCTCCCCACTCTCTCTCTCTCCACTCTCTCTCTCTCTCTCCACTCTCTCTCCACGGTCTCTCTCCACTCTCTCTCCACTCTCTCTCTCTCCACTCTCTCTCTTTCCACTCTCTCTTTCCTCTCTCTCTCCACTTTCTCTATCCACTCTCTCTCTATTCTCTTTCTCTACTCTCTCTCTCTAATCTCTTTACCCTCTCTCCTCTCTCCCTCCACTCTCTCTCCACTCTCTCTCTCTCCACTCTCTCTCTCTCCACTCTCTGTCTTTCTCCACTCTCGCTCTCCACTGTCTCTCTCCACACTCTCTCTCTCTACTCTCTCTCCACTGTCTCTCCACTCTCTCTCTCTCCACTCTCTCTCACTCCACTCTCTCTCACTCCACTATCTCTCTCACTCCACTCTCTCTCACAAAGTAGTGTGCATTGCCATGGGCATCCGCAGAAATGTTTTTGGGGGGTGGGGGGGCACATTCTTAACTTCATCACCATCCCCCTTGCACTCTTCTCCCCTCTGCCTTGCACCCTTCTCGCCCTCCCCCTTGCACCCTTCTCTCCCTCCCCCTTGCACCCTTCTCCCCCTCCGCCTTGCACCCTTTTCTACTTTGCACCATTTTCAACTACGCAGACGATCTTCAGTTAATTTTTCCCATTGACCCTCTTCCTTCCTCCCGTTCCAACTTTCAATCCACTATGCTCAACATCGCAGAGTGGATGCTTCATAGTCAGCTAAAACTGAACCCCACAAAAACTGAGCTGGTACTTGTTGGGGGTTCCACTAATCCGTGGAATTCCACCTTTTGGCCCACTTCCCTGGGGACTCCGCCTAGCCCAGTTGGCACTGTGAAGAGTCTGGGGGTGATCATCTCTGAGGACCTCTCAATGAGGCCTCAAATCAACGCAGTCACCTCATCCTGTTTTTTCCACCTAAGGCGGATTCGTAAAATCAGTAGGTTCCTCACTAGAGATGCTCTAATTTTAGTCATCCTAGCATTGATCACCTCCAGACTCGACTATGCTAACATGTTGTATGCCGTAATTCCATCAATCCATGTCCACCGGCTGCAACTTGTTCAGAACCAGGCAGCTCGCCTGATTTTCCGCCAGCCAAAATACCAGCATGTCACCCCTCTTCTGCGTAGCCTCCACTGGCTACCCATCACTAAACGCTGCATCTTTAAACTGGGCTGCGTCACTTTCAAAGCCCTTTCCGAGCTAGCCCCTGCATTCATCTCTTCTTGCCTGACACGGTATGTTCCCCACAGAGACCTCCGCTCCGCAACTCTCAATCTCCTTGTCATTCCTAAAACCAGACGGAAAAAGCATGGTGGCCTGAGTTTCTCTGCCATGGCCCCCACCACCTGGAATTCCCTCCCAACTGCACTCCGCCTCTGCCCACAACTACGATCTCTTTCGCAGACTGTTAAAGACCTTCCTGTTTCAGTCAACACTTGAGTAACTCCTCCACCCCAGCTGCCGTTATGTCAAGAGCGCCATGAAACCGTTGGTGAACGTGCGCAGTACAAATATTTTTAACGTAACGTTTAACGTAACGTAACCATTCTCCCCTCTGCCTTGCAGCCTTCTCCACTCTGCCTTGCACCCTTCTCCCCTCTGCCTTGAACCCTTCTCCCCCTCTGCCTTGCACCCTTCTCCCCCTCTGCCTTGCACCCTTCTCCTCCTCCACCTTGTACCCTTCTCTACATTGCACCCTTTTACCCTCTGCCTTGCACCCTTCTACCCTCTGCCTTGCACCCTTCTCCCCTTTTCCTTGCACCCTTCTCCCCTAGGCCTTGCACCCTTCTCCCCTCTGCCTTCCACCCTACTTCCCTCTGCCTTCCACCCTACTCCACCTCCGCCTTGCACCCTTTTCTACCTTGCACCATTCTCCCCTCTGCCTTGCCCCATTCGCCACTCCCCCTTGCACCCTTCTCGTCTCCGCCTTGCACCAATCTCCCCTCTACCTTGCACCCTTCTCCCCTTCTCCCTTGCACCCTTCTCCCCTCTGCCTTGCACCCCTCTTCCCTCCGCCTTGCACCCTTCTCCCCTCCGCCTTGCACCCTTCTCCCCTCTGCCTTGCACCCTTCTCCCCTCCGCCTTGCACCCTTCTACCCTCCGCCTTGCACCCTTCTCCACTCCGCCTTGCACCCTTCTCCCCTCTGCCTTGCACCCTTCTCCCCTCTGCCTTGCACCCTTCTCCCCTCTGCCTTGCACCCTTCTCCCCTCGGCCTTGCACCCTTCAGTTACCAAAGAGAGTGGCCCTCCCCCTCCCCCCACTGCGGGACGGTTGTTACGCCCCTGTCTGTGGCTCGTTAATGACCAGACTTATTTTTCAAGAAGGAAGAGTTGGAATGCTCTTACCGTTTGGAAGGATAGAGAGAGTGGAGAGAGAGAGAGTGGAGAGAGAGTGGAGAGAGATTGTGGAGAGAGACAGTGGAGAGAGAGTGGAGAGAGAGAGTGGAGAGAGAGAGAGTGGAGAGAGAGTAGAGAGAGATTGTGGAGAGAGACAGTGGAGAGAGAGTGGAGAGAGAGAGAGTGGAGAGAGAGTGGAGAGAGACAGAGTGGGGAGAGAGTGGAGAGAAAGAGAGAGAGTGGAGGAAGAGAGAGAGAGAGTAGAGAGAGAGAGTGAAGAGAGTGGAGATAGAGTGGAGAGAGAATGTAGAGAGAGGGAGTGGAGAGAGTAGATAGAGTGAGAGACAGTGGAGAGACAGTGGAGAGAGAGACAGTGGAGAGAGAGAGTGGAGAGAGAGGGAGTGGAGAGAGAGGGAGTTGAGAGAGACAGAGTGGAGAGAGAGAGAGTGAAGAGAGAGAGAGTGGAGAGAGAGAGAGTGGAGAGAGGGAGTGGAGAGAGGAACAGTGGAGCGAGAGAGAGTGGAAAGAGTAGAGAGAGGGAGAGACAGTGGAGAGAGAGTGGAGAGAGAGAGAGTGGATAGAGAGAGAGAGAGTGGAAAGAGTAGAGACAGTGGAGACAGTGGAGAGAGAGTGGAGAGAGGGAGTGGAGAGAGAGAGAGTGGAGAGAGAGAGAGAGTAGAGAGAGAGAGTGTGTAGAGACAGTGGAGAGACAGTGGAGAGAGATAGGCAGTGGAGAGAGAGACAGTGGAGAGAGAGGGAGTGGAGAGAGAGAGAGTGGAGAGAGAGAGTGGAGAAAGAGATAGTGGAGAGAGAGAGTGGAGAAAGAGAGAGTGGAGAAAGAGAGAGTGGAGAGAGAGAGAGAGTGAAGAGAGAGTGGAGAAAGAGAGAGTGGAGAAAGAGAGAGTGGAGAGGGAGAGAGAGTGAAGAGAGAGTGGAGAGAGAGAGAGTGGAGAGGGAGAGAGAGTAGGGAGAGTAGAGAGAGTGGAGACAGAATAGAGAGAGAGAAGGGAGAGAGAGTGGAGGGAGACAGTAGAGAGAGAGAGTGACAGTGGAGAGAGAGAGCATGGAGAGAGAGTGAGAGTGGAGAGAGAGAGAGTGGAGAGAGAGAGAGAGTGGAGAGAGAGAGTAGAGAGAGCGGAGAGAGAGAGAGTGGAGAGAGAGAGTGGAGGGAGAGAGGAGAGAGAGAGAGAGTGAAGAGAGAGTGGAGAGAGAGTGGAGAGAGAGAGAGTGGAGAGAAAGAGTGGAGAAAGTAGAGAGAGTAGAGAGAGTGAAGACAGAATAGAGAGAGTGTGTAGAGAGTGTGAGAGACAGTGGAGAGACAGTGGAGAGAGAGAGGCAGTAGAGAGAGAGACAGTGGAGAGAGAGAGAGTGGAGAGAGAGAGGGTGGAGAGAGAGTGGAGAGAGATTGTGGAGAGAGACAGTGGAGAGAGAGTGGAGAGAGTGGAGAGAGAGTGGAGAGAGACAGAGTGGGGAGAGAGTGGAGAGAAAGAGAGAGAGTGGAGGAAGAGAGAGAGAGAGAGTAGAGAGAGAGAGTGAAGAGAGTGGAGAAGGAGTGGAGAGAGAATGTAGAGAGAGGGAGTGGAGAGAGTAGATAGAGTGAGAGACAGTGGAGAGACAGTGGAGAGAGAGACAGTGGAGAGAGAGAGTGGAGAGAGAGGGAGTGGAGAGAGAGGGAGTTGAGAGAGACAGAGTGGAGAGAGAGAGAGTGAAGAGAGAGAGGGTGGAGAGAGATAGAGTGGAGAGAGGGAGTGGAGAGAGGAACAGTGGAGCGAGAGAGAGTGGAAAGAGTAGAGAGAGGGAGAGACAGTGGAGAGAGAGTGGAGAGAGAGAGAGTGGATAGAGAGAGAGAGAGTGGAAAGAGTAGAGACAGTGGAGACAGTGGAGAGAGAGTGGAGAGAGGGAGTGGAGAGAGAGAGAGTGGAGAGAGAGAGAGAGAGAGTAGAGAGAGAGTGTGTAGAGACAGTGGAGAGACAGTGGAGAGAGATAGGCAGTGGAGAGAGAGACAGTGGAGAGAGAGGGAGTGGAGAGAGAGAGAGTGGAGAGAGAGAGAGTGGAGAGAGAGAGTGGAGAAAGAGATAGTGGAGAGAGAGAGTGGAGAAAGAGAGAGTGGAGAAAGAGAGAGTGGAGAGAGAGAGAGTGGAGAGAGAGTGGAGAAAGAGAGAGTGGAGAAAGAGAGAGTGGAGAGAGAGAGAGAGTGAAGAGAGAGTGGAGAGAGAGAGAGTGGAGAGAGAGAGAGAGTAGAGAGAGTAGAGAGAGTGGAGACAGAATAGAGAGAGAGAAGGGAGAGAGAGTGGAGGGAGACAGTAGAGAGAGAGAGAGAGTGACAGTGGAGAGAGAGAGCATGGAGAGAGAGTGAGAGTGGAGAGAGAGAGAGTGGAGAGAGAGAGAGAGTGGAGAGAGAGAGTAGAGAGAGCGGAGAGAGAGAGAGTGGAGAGAGAGAGTGGAGGGAGAGAGGAGAGAGAGAGAGAGTGAAGAGAGAGTGGAGAGAGAGAGAGTGGAGAGAAAGAGTGGAGAAAGTAGAGAGAGTAGAGAGAGTGAAGACAGAATAGAGAGAGTGTGTAGAGAGTGTGAGAGACAGTGGAGAGACAGTGGAGAGAGAGAGGCAGTAGAGAGAGAGACAGTGGAGAGAGAGAGTGGAGAGAGAGAGAGTGGAGAGAGAGTGGAGAAAGATTGTGGAGAGAGACAGTGGAGAGAGAGTGGAGAGAGTGGAGAGAGAGTGGAGAGAGACAGAGTGGGGAGAGAGTGGAGAGAAAGAGAGAAAGTGGAGGAAGAGAGAGAGAGAGAGTAGAGAGAGAGAGTGAAGAGAGTGGAGATAGAGTGGAGAGAGAATGTAGAGAGAGGGAGTGGAGAGAGTAGATAGAGTGAGAGACAGTGGAGAGACAGTGGAGAGAGAGACAGTGGAGAGAGAGAGTGGAGAGAGAGGGAGTGGAGAGAGAGGGAGTTGAGAGAGACAGAGTGGAGAGAGAGAGAGTGGAGAGAGAGAGAGTGGAGAGAGAGAGAGTGGAGAGAGGGAGTGGAGAGAGGGACAGTGGAGCGAGAGAGAGTGGAGAGAGTAGAGAGAGGGAGAGACAGTGGAGAGAGAGTGGAGAGAGAGAGAGTGGATAGAGAGAGAGAGAGTGGAAAGAGTAGAGACAGTGGAGACAGTGGAGAGAGAGTGGAGAGAGGGAGTGGAGAGAGAGAGAGTGGAGAGAGAGAGAGAGAGTAGAGAGAGAGAGTGTGTAGAGACAGTGGAGAGACAGTGGAGAGAGATAGGCAGTGGAGAGAGAGACAGTGGAGAGAGAGGGAGTGGAGAGAGAGAGAGAGTGGAGAGAGAGAGTGGAGAAAGAGATAGTGGAGAGAGAGAGTGGAGAAAGAGAGAGTGGAGAAAGAGAGAGTGGAGAGAGAGAGAGAGTGAAGAGAGAGTGGAGAAAGAGAGAGTGGAGAAAGAGAGAGTGGAGAGAGAGAGAGAGAGTGAAGAGAGAGTGGAGAGAGAGAGAGTGGAGAGAGAGAGAGAGTAGAGAGAGTAGAGGGAGTGGAGACAGAATAGAGAGAGAGAAGGGAGAGAGAGTGGAGGGAGACAGTAGAGAGAGAGAGTGACAGTGGAGAGAGAGAGCATGGAGAGAGAGTGAGAGTGGAGAGAGAGTGGAGAGAGAGAGAGAGTGGAGAGAGAGAGAGTAGAGAGAGCGGAGAGAGAGAGAGTGGAGAGAGAGAGTGGAGGGAGAGAGGAGAGAGAGAGTGAAGAGAGAGTGGAGAGAGAGAGAGTGGAGAGAAAGAGTGGAGAAAGTAGAGAGAGTAGAGAGAGTGAAGACAGAATAGAGAGACTGTGTAGAGAGTGTGAGAGACAGTGGAGAGACAGTGGAGAGAGAGAGGCAGTAGAGAGAGAGACAGTGGAGAGAGAGAGAGTGGAGAGAGAGAGTGGAGAGAGAGAGTGGAGAAAGAGAGAGTGGAGAGAGAGTGGAGAAAGAGAGAGTGGAGAAAGAGAGAGTGGAGAGAGAGAGAGAGTGAAGAGAGAGTGGAGAAAGAGAGAGTGGAGAAAGAGAGAGTGGAGAGAGAGAGAGAGTGAAGAGAGAGTGGAGAGAGAGAGAGTAGAGAGAGTAGAGAGAGTGGAGACAGAATAGAGAGAGAGAAGGGAGAGAGAGTGGAGGGAGACAGTAGAGAGAGAGAGTGAGAGTGGAGAGAGAGAGCATGGAGAGAGAGTGAGAGTGGAGAGAGAGAGAGTGGAGCGAGAGAGAGAGTGGAGAGAGAGAGAGTAGAGAGAGCGGAGAGAGAGAGAGTGGAGAGAGAGAGTGGAGGGAGAGAGGAGAGAGAGAGAGAGTGAAGAGAGAGTGGAGAGAGAGAGAGTGGAGAGAAAGAGTGGAGAAAGTAGAGAGAGTAGAGAGAGTGAAGACAGAATAGAGAGAGTGTGTAGAGAGTGTGAGAGACAGTGGAGAGACAGTGGAGAGAGAGAGGCAGTAGCGAGAGAGACAGTGGAGAGAGAGAGAGTGGAGAGAGATACGGTGGAGAGAGAGAGTGGAGACAGAGAGAGTGGAGAGAGAGTGGAGAAGGAGAGAGTGGAGAGAGAGAGTAGAGAGAGAGAGAGAGAGAGAGACAGTGGAGAGAGAGATAGTGGAGAGAGAGTGGAGAGAGTGGAGAGACAGTGGAGGGAGAGACAGTGGAAAGAGAGTGGAGAGAGAGACAGTGGAGATAGAGTGGACAGAGTTGAGAGAGAGAGAGAGTGGAGAGAGAGTAGAGACTGATTGACTCATAGACTGAATACTGACTGACTGAGAGACTGACTGGCTGAGAAACTGACAGAGAAAGAGAGAGACTGACTGACTGAGAGAGACTGACTGACTGACAGACTGAGAGAGATAGAGAGACTGACAGAGAGAGAGAGAGACCGACCGACTGACTGACAGACTGACAGAGAGAGAGAGAGACTGACAGACTGACTGACTGACAGACTGACTGACTGAGAGAGACTGACTGACAGAGAGAGACTGACTGACTGAGAGAGAGAGACTGATTTACTGAGAGAGAGAGACTACCAGACTGAGAGAGAGAGAGAGAGAGAGAGAGAGAGAGACTGTGTTGGAATTGGGGTCAAAGTGTGTATGAAGCTATGCAATGCCTCTTAAGATTGCTATTGTCTACTAATAAAAATGTATTATCAAAATGTGCTCTTTGTAGTTACATCTGCTTTTAAAATACTGCATTGTCGCTTTGTCTAATGTTTTAAAACGGAAAGGAGCAGTGGATGTGCTTTTGTCAAAACTGAACGATGAGTGGGCCAGATGTTGTTTATCATGACAGGAGTCTGCATCAGGAAACCCACCTAAAGTTGGGCAAACTTCCCCGGCGTACTGATAGCAGGGACCCTGTAATGAATGGACCACCACCTAGGATAGCCTGCGGGCAGATTAAGCCCAACCTTTAACTCCGCCATCCAGTGTTACTTATCACGGCTGTATTGGTGACAGTGGCGTAACAATCGCCCCGCATCCCCTGCAGTATGGCGGGTCGCTGACCTGAGAGCTCTAGACTGGCACAGAGGATGGGAGGGGGGGCCCCTCCATGTAGTTTGCAGGGTGGCCCCCTCAAGTTTCGTTACGCCACTGTGAGTGGGTCGAGCGACCGTATCGAGTGATCTTGACGGTGTGGTGGGGTCATGAGTAAAAATTAATCAGGTAGGTATCGACTTTTTTAAATAGTTCAAAGTAATTTAAAATTAATAAAATAATAAATATAACTAACTTAAAAATACTTAAAATACTTACATAACATCAAAACTAATAGATAATTAATATAATAAAACATTTAAAACATATATATATATATATATATATATATATATATATATATATATATATATATATATATATATATATATATATATATATATATATATATATATGTGTTTACATTTGTTTTTAATCAGGCTGGTAGCAGGTTGAAATATTTGGTCAACTATAGAGATTTGAGGTTTTGTTTGAAACAAGTATAGGAGGGATTACAAAGGAGATCCTTAGGAAGTATGTTCCAAATCCTAGGAGCGTTTCCTGATGAATACTGGTCCCTGTGAGGAGTATATATATAATATATATAAACATAGTATTCAAAAAAATAAATACAATATATTTACCATAGGATAGCGAGAGGGTTAAATTTACTATTACCACTCCAGTGAGTGCAACAGTAGAAAAAACATTGGATAGCGTAGTAGTAAACATTACTATTCCCACTCCAGTGAGTGCAACAGTAGGGAAAACGCTGGATAGCGGGAGGGTAAGAATTACAATTCCCACTCCAGTTAGTGCAACAGTAGGGAAAGCGAAGGGGTACAAATTACTATTCCCACTCCAGAGAGTGCAACAGTAGGGAAAACGTTGGATAGCGTAGGGGTAAAAATTACTATTCCCACTCCAAGTGAGTGCAATCGTAGGGAAAGCGTTGAATAGCGTAGGGGTAAAAATTACTATTCCCACTCCAGAGAGTGCAACAGTAGGGAAAGCGCTGGATAGCGTAGGGGTAAAAATTACTATTCCCACTCCAGTGAGTGCAACAGTAAGGAAAGCGTTGGATAGCGGGAGGGTAGAAATTACTATTCCCACTCCAGAGAGTGCAACAGTAGGAAAAGCGTTGGATAGCGTAGGGGTAAAAATTACTTTTTCCACTCCAGTAAGTGCAATAGTAGGGAAAGTGTTGGATAGTGTTGGGGTTTAAATTACTATTCCCACTCCAGTGAGTGCAACAGTAGAGAAAGCGTTGGATAGTGTAGGGATAACATTTACTATTCCCACTCCAGAGAGTGCAACAGTAGGGAAAGCGTTGGATAGCGTAGGGGTAAAAATTACTATTCCCACTCAAGCAAGTGCAACAGTAGGGAAAGCGTTGGATAGCGGGAGGTTAGAAATTACCATTCCCACTCCAGAGAGTTCAACAGTAGGGAAAGCGTTGGATAGCGTAGGGGTAAAAATTACTATTTCCACTCCAGTGAGTGCAACAGTAGGGAAAACGTTGGATAGCGTAGAGGTTTAAATTACTATTCCCACTCCAGTGAGTGCAACAGTAGGGAACGCGTTGGATGGCGTTAAGGTTAAAATTACTTTTCCCACTCCACTGAGGGCAACAGTAGGGAAAGCGTTGGATAGTGGGAGGTAAAAATTTACTCAAGAGAGTGCAAAAGTAGGTAAAATGTTGGATAGCGTAGGGGTAAAAATTACTATTCCCACTCCAGTGAGTACAACAGTAGGGAAAGCGTTGGATAGCGTAGGGATAAAAATTACTATTCCCACTCCTGAGAGTGCAACAGTAGGGAAAGCGTTGGATAGCGTAGGGGTAAAAATTACTATTCCCACTCCAGTGAGTACAACAGTAGGGAAAGCGTTGGATAGCGTAGGGATAAAAATTACTATTCCCACTCCTGAGAGTGCAACAGTAGGGAAAGCGTTGGATAGCGTAGGGGTAAAAATTACTATTCCCACTCCAGTGAGTTCAACAGTAGGGAAAGTGTTGGATAGCGGGAGGGTAGAAATTACTATTCCCACTCCAGAGAATGCAACAGTAGGGACATCGTTGGATAGCGTAGGGGTAAAAATTACTATTCCCACTCCACTGAGTGCAGTAGTAGGGAAAGCGTTGGATAGCGTAGGGGTAGAAATTACTATTCCCACTCCAGAGAGTGCAACAGTAGGGAAAGCGTTGGATAGCGTAGGGGTAAAAATTACTATTCCCACTCCAAAGAGTGCAATAGTAGGGAAAGTGTTGGATAGCGTAGGGGTAAAAGTTACTATTCTTACTCCAGTAAGTGCAACAGTAGGGAAAGCGTTGGATAGTGGGAAGGTAAAAATTACTATTCCCACTCCAGTGAGTGCAACAGTAGGGAAAGTAAATACTTCATATATAAATACAAATAACATAAATATTAATACCAATTACAAATTAATTTAAATAATTAACAATTGCTTATAATATATAAATTAATCAATTAAAAATACAAATAAAAAATAATTATTATTAATAATTACCTACTAATACAAATTATTTACCAATTAACAATAAATCAATTAACTTTTTAAAATTAATTAAAAATTAGATCAAAAAATAAAAATGTAATTTTTTTTATTACTTACAATAAATTACTTCCCACCCTATTCCCCTATAAACCCACAACCCACTACATAAAATAAATTAATAAAAGTATAATTAACAATTAATCAATTTAAAATTAATTAACAATTATATTTTAATTAATTACCAATTAATAATTAATTAACAATTAATTCAAATTAAATACCAATAAATACATTAAAATATTTAACTAATTATAATTAAATTACTTCCCACCCTGTTCCCCTCTAAACCCACAACCCGCTACAAAAAATAAATAACTACAATTAACTTATTTATCAAATAATCAATTAAAATAAAATAATTATATTTTAATTAATTACCAATTAATAATTAATTAACAATTATTTAAAAAAATACCAATAAATAAATTAGCATATTTAATTAATTTTAATTAAATTACTCCCCACCCTGATCCCCTATAAACCCACAACCCGCTACAGAAATTAAACTACTAAAATTAACATATTCATCAATTATTCAATTAAAAATAATGACCAATTATATTTTAATTAATTACCAATTAATAATTAATTAACAATGAATTCAAAATAAATACCAATAAATAAAATAACATATTTAATTAATTATAATGAAATTACTTCCCACCCTATTCCCCTATAAACCCACAACCCGCTACAGAATTATATTACGCAAAAATTAAAAATAATATTAACTTACTTACCTCAAATTCGATATTTTTGTTGTCTATATTCTGTCCATTCGATATTTTTGTATTCTATATTCTGTCCATTCGATATTTTGTCCATTCTATATTTTTGATTCGATATTAATGCTATTCTATTCGATATTAATACTATTCTATTCGATATTTTGGTAGTCTATATTCTGTCCATTCAATATTTTTGTATTCTATATTCTGTCCATTCGATATTTTGTCCATTCTATATTTTTGATTCGATATTAATGCTATTCTATTCGATATTAATACTATTCTATTCGATATTTTGGTAGTCTATATTCTGTCTATTCGATATTATGTCTATGTTGTCTGACGTCTGACGCTCAGGAATAAATCCCGCTTGGTCCGGGTCAATGAGACCTGGCATATGAGGGGCAAGATGAGCAGCCTAGATTCTGGTATACAGCTTAAGATCTATGTTAAGGAAAGATATCGGGCGAATTGCTCCACAACTAGACTTATCCTTCCCGGGCTTGGGGATGACCGCTATGGAGGCCTCAAGGAGATCACTCTGGATCACCCCAGGATCAGAGAAGGAGTTAAACAACTTGGTGAGAAGAGGGGCAAAAAGGACACAAAACTTGTATCAAGTTTAGTGTGGTATTCAGATAGCAAATGTCTCTGGGACATGTTATTTTGTAGTAAAGTTGTGTGTCATCGGCATATAAGTGGTATTTAACACCTGCTTGGTTCAGAATAACTGTGAGAGCTTCCATGAAGAGATTAAAAAGGCCTGGAAAGAGGATAGAGCCATTTCAAACTCCTTGTGGAACTGGTGTAGGTTGAGAGAGACAGCTGCTGATTTTAATTTGTTGACAGCGATGTTGTAGATAAGGTGCACACTGTCTCAAGATACCAATGTGATTCTGAAGGGGTTTGAAGTAAAGCTTACTGATAAACTGTGTCAAATGCCACCGATAGGTTGAATAGTATTAGGAGGCTGGAGTAGCTTTCATCTAAGGATATATTGAGCACAACAGTTTCCTTTCTACAACCTTTTGTGAATCCTGATTGGAAAGTGTGGCGGAAGTTGAACTTATCGATGTATTGGTTGAGTTGTATCAAGACACACTTAGCAATCACTTTTGCTAATAACGGAAGGTAGGAGACAGGTCTTAAGTCATTGAGGTCGTTAGGATCTGCCCTAGGTTTTTTGAGAATGGGTGTGACTTGGCAACATTGGAGTGAGTCATTGGTACACAGCCCAGGGAGAGGGAAGCATTGATGATTTTGGTCCATTACGGAGAGATGATGTTGGTAAGTTTCTGTACTAGGGTGGCATGAGGGGGATCGGTAGTATGGGATGTGGGCTTCATGTTTGCAATTATCTTACAGTCTTCTCCTTCTGTCAATTGTTTGAACGCTGACCAATTGGCATTGTTTTTCAGTAGGAGAAGATCATTATTGACTTTAGTTATTTGTGGGTCGCTCAGGTCTGAGGTAGAGCCTGAAAGGGGAGTTACTATGGAGTTGCTAACTCCCCCTTAATTTGTTGTTAATTATTTTTTAATAGGTCATTACTTTTTAATAAATAACATGTATTTGTATTTATAAATAATTAAATATTGTGCAATTGGTAATTAATTGTAATAATTTTTTTTATTGGTATTGATAATTTATTTTAATTTTAATAATAAATCATTACTTTCCCTACTGTTGCACTCACTGGAGTGGGAATAGTAATTTTTACCGCTACGCTATCCAACACTTTCCCTACTGTTGCACTCACTGGAGTGGGAATAGTAATTTTTACCCTCCCGCTATCCAACGCTTTCCCTATTGTTGCACTCACTGGAGTGGGAATAGTAATTTTTACCCTCCCGCTATCCAACACTTTCCCTACTGTTGCACTCACTGGAGTGGGAATAGTAATTTTTACCCTCCCGCTAGCCAACGCTTTCCCTACTGTTGCACTCACTGGAGTGGGAATAGTAATTTTTACCCCTAAACTATCCAACGCTTTCCCTACTGTTGCACTCACTGGAGTGGGAATAGTAATTTTTACCCGCCCGCTATCCAACACTTTCCCTACTGTTCCACTCCCTGGAGTGGGAATAGTAACTTTTACCCCTATGCTATCCAACGCTTTCCCTACTGTTGCACTTACTGGAGTGGGAATAGTAATTTTTACCCTCCCGCTATTCAATGCTAAAAATATTGAATATTTTTTAATAATATTAAGTTAATATATATATATATATATATATATATATATATATATATATATATATATATATATATATATATATATATATATATATATATATATATATATGTATGTATGTATGTATGTATGTATGTATATATATATATATATATATATATATATATATATATATATATATATATATATATATATATATATATATATATATATATATATATATATATATATATATATATATATATATATATATATATATATATATATATATATATATATATATATATATACGCGGAAACTCCAAACACCACTTCCGAGTCAGACAGGAGTCAGACCGGCGAGGAAACATAGGAGACGGACCACCAAATGCGCTTCACAGGTTCTTTATTGCAAGATAGTCAGTAGGCAAGAGGGCACTACGCGTTTCGGGCTTGAAAAGCCCTTGTTCACATGCAAGTGAGCCAGTTAGAATTTTTTAATTTTATAATGCAGTGCACACCCAATCAGCCCGCCCAGTCACATGATGTCAGAATGTCAAAGAAATGAAAGACATACTACTCCTGTCTGTGGGAGTGTAGTGCTATATACGGACTTTTTACATATTATATATATATATATAAAACCAAGCTCCTCCCACGGAGCGAAACGCGTCGAGGAGAGCACTTGCTTTGCACTTTTGCAATTACATTTTTCACTGCCTTTATCTGATGGTGTGATGGCGTTTGATTTTTGAGCCTGATTAATCGAACTGAGAAGAGGTCTGCGCCTGCTGAGTTGCCTCTTCGAAAGCGGTCAGGAGTACTGTTTGATATATATATATATATCTGGTTTAGACTGCTATGAGTGCTGATTTATTGCCGGTTTCCAGCCTGCGGAGCTCGAATACATTAAACGGCACGCCGCCGTTTATATCGGCACCCACTTGGCTGAGTGCGGTCTCCATGCGGCGACTTTGGAGCTAAGAAAGCGGAGGAGAGGGAGAACGCACCGCCAGGGGAAGTCGGCAGTACCGAAACCAGTCCCGAGAAGCTTGGATCGAAGATTGCAACCCGAGCGACCAAGACGGACTGTACGAGGTAGGAGATACCCGACTTAGTGAAGTAGTGTGGCTCACTGGTTAGAGGCGGCAGACCCGAGAGCAGAGGACGGCCCGGGACCAGGGTTCGATTCCCGGCGCGGCAGGTTCCTGGACCAGGGTCAGCCGACTCGATAATCCTCTCGCCTCGGTGCCCACTCTGATCAGCGATCACACTCGGCAACTCTGGGCATTAGCTTGCCTCATCTTCACTAACGGTCCCACCAGACCGCCGGGGATGCCTGGTCTCACCCTGGAGATACCCATTAAGGGACCATCTCTCAGGGAAGCCAGGAAGGGTTTCGCAGCGGTCGAAGCGCCTTGGGACCCTACGGGTAAGTAGTGCGCTATATAAATGCCTATACATTTACATTTACTCCCTACTCGCTGGCACGAGTGAAGCAGCATGCGCAATTGATTGTTTACATTATCACATCAATATATTCAATGTTCAGTGACACAGCGCGCCGGGAGGTGGCAAGTGGCATTTTTAAAGGGCGACCGGGGCCGCAGGTACGGAACGCAACTCAGACAGCAGACACAGTACAATCGACGCTCAGAAGTAAATACCAACAGCTTGAGAGAATCTATGAGCGGGAAACGAGAAAGTGGTGGGAGGCCACTTCGCTGCAGCATTATGTGGAGGTAAAGAGGGTCCCACGCGGCCTCCGTATTTATACAATCCCAGCCTACGAGAATCCTGACCCCGAACTACTCAGCCAGTGGGCTGAACTCACAGCTCACTCTTCGGAAGGAATGCTAAATCTCCTTATAAAATTCGCTTGGAAAGACAGGGAGAAGGCACTACAGGACATCGAAGCGCTGGAGAAGGAGATCGTGGAACTAACGGACCAGGGACAACTGGACACAGAAAAGGAGTCCATGAAGTGTGGTAGATTTATATTTACCGTATCGTTTTTGCCATATAATTACAAGTCATAAGGATAGCTTAATCAAATGAAAGGCAGAGTCCGTGGTATCTGAGTCATACGGGCTTTAATATAATGCTTCGAAGCATGGGACATCGGGTTCCATCACCACTCAGGTTCAGGAAGGGACATTCAACATTTTATTAGCATCACACATTATATATAGTAAAACAGTATACATGGAAGTGAATACAGTAGGCGTAACAGGTGAAAAAGAGAGGTGATAAGAACACATGTGCGTAACAGGAGGCGTGTAAGAAGGCGTACACATGGGCGTGCAGTGGACATGTCAGAGAATCGTCACATGAAACGTCACAAGTGGGTGGGTGCATAGAGTAAGTTGCAGAATCAGCAGAAACGTATGACCTATATGCGCGCGCAGCTGAGCATGAAGTGTAACCGGGGAGAGCTGGGGGCTTTGACTTTTGCACGAGTAGAGGAGACTAATGTCTGGGGTGTCAAAACGACCTGTACCTATAGCATTTCTGATATCATATGTTTTGAGGATGTAGTGTCTGGAGTAAAAGGTCTCTCGGGCAGGGGCAGTTCAACACTGAATGCTAGTGCGTGCATACGGATCTTCATGTAGAGTGCGGGGGCCATGGGCCTACCATGGTAACAGGAGCAGTAAATTACTTGCATGGAGACAGAAAGGCAGGGCCCTTTGCTCTGCAGCCGGGAATATGTTTACCTATTTCACTAAACTGGAATGCGTTTTCGAGGAGGCTGAGCAGATAACTTGTAGGTAAAACATCATCTTGGCAAGCGGACCAGACCGAGCCGGGCACCGCTCGTCTGAGGCAGGAAGTAAGACAGAGGTCAGGGATGTATACCTAAACGGCAGCTTTCAGAGGGAGAATGAACTCGGAGCCTCGTTTAAGGCCTAACTCGACTGGGCCAGAAAACGTGGAGGAAAAAGTGAAAGTGCACCATGTAAAGACGTTGGCACCATAGGCCTAGAAGCCTAATTAACGGGATATTTATGCATGGCTAGATAGCTGACATGTTAACGTTGGACGCAAATGTATTTGCGTCTCTCTAGCATGAATAGAAAAGAAGTTACACGACATACAAGGAACATGGGTGCATGGATAGGGTGCGAGTGGGGGACACATTGGTTGCCTGGAAATTTCTATTACCTCATTCCCTCCTTGGCCCCTACCAAACCCTTTAAGATATATCTATATTCATAAGACCGTCTATCTGTTCATATAACATCATTTGTTCATCTTTTATCATTCGGGAACGGGAACTTGGACCTGGAATACAGGCTGTGGCGCACAAGCCGCAAATCGCTGGCCCACATTGCAGACAGAGACAACAACTGAATACTATGACCAATATTATTCCTAGGAATGATAACAATTTCCATCCCTAAGCGGATATCACACTCCAGAGCCAACTGGACCAAGTCCAGGAGCCTGGATTCTGGTGAATCAGGTGAGCAATTTCGTGAAGCCGTGTGATGGCCTTATACACGGATGGCGCGTTATTAGGAATAAACACGCAACAACTGGATCCGATGACTCTACAAGCCCCGCCCCTATCGGCCAGGATGACGTCAAGGACAAGGCGGTTTTGAAGAACAACAAGTCTCATAGCAGATTGCTCTTCGGTCAGATTACCTAAAGCAGAAGTAGTTTCGTTCACTACCGCTTCCAATGTTCACGTACCACCAGCTAATAATGTACCGCAACCTCTCCCACCTGTTCAAAACATACAGCAGCCTGCTCCATCCGTACAGTCTGTCCAAGACACGACACCTCCACCCCCTCAAGACGCGGTTTCCCCACCCGTTGTTATTCTCCCTCCTGTTACTACTGTCCCTATCACAACCATTCCTGTCACTACTATTACTACTGTTCTCACCACTGTTGGTCCTCATAATCCGTTCGGTAGACCGGCAGCCCAGGGTCCGGCATTACCTGCACCTACTTTTCAGTTAATGACACCAGCAACAACATCACAACGAGGTGATGGTTACGTTTCCGCTTCAGGAGGCGCCGTAGGGGGTCATCTTCGCACCCCGCCACAGACAAAACGACTAACGTATAGAGAGTTAGCTTTACAACGTACACCCAGGGCAGCGACATTCGCAGCCCTTAAAGAGTATGTTACCGACTGTAGATATGACCCAGTACCCGGCGAGGACGGGATGGTTCTATACTCATTACGTTTACGGCGAGTCGCAAACTATTTGGTTCTTTTACCAGAAATGTCTGACCATCTAGACAAAATATATCATTTTATAAGAACAGGAGAGAAACCAGAATGCATTCGCGAGGCCATGGCACATCAAAAAGTCGAGACACAAGGTATGATCTTAGGGTTCCTGATAAATTGTTTAATACGAGAACGAGATCGGCCAGAGACAAGCAAAGAAGAAATGGATATGTTGATATATTGGAGTAATAACATAGCTGATGGTAAACATGATAGACAGAATAGCATAGAAGCCATGTACAGAAAGATTCGTAAAGAAATCGTAAAAATCCATGAACATGAGAAAGAAGCCAGGGGAACCGAGAAAGAGAGTGAAAATTCAGAGGAGGAGGTAGATAGCACTGAAGAAGAAACGCCAGAAACGATGGCGTACGTAGGTAGAGTGAAACTTCCTAAACAGTATTTTTTTGATAGACCTTTTGACAGACCCATTTGCCTAGAAAACAAGAAACGTTTCCTTTCTCCCATACCAGAACAATGTTCTCTTGAACATGTATTTCAAAACACCGATAAAATACTGAAAGAAAGAATAGGTTACCATGAACTTAGTACAATGCGAGATCAGGAATTAGCACGGTCAGCAGTCCAATGGGCTGGAAATGATAGCATATATAAAGATGATTCAGTAGCACAAACATTTTTGACCCTTTCCCCAGACGAACAGCGACTTGCTGGTATGTACATGATCCAGCATCTCATTTCACTATATGAGAGTCAGCACTCTGATCCAGGTCCCCTATATAATATTTTGGAAGAATTACTCCTAAAAAGATGGAGAGGCCTAGGTACCGATTTAATTAATATCATTCTAGAACAACGACACAAATATAGAACTTTCTTGACTCCACATTTCGTTTCTGTCCCACCCCCAGTAAGACAACCATTTCATATGGACAGACAGAATCCCTTACGAGAAGTGCACCCCGTCCAGGCCCCAGGGGGTACGCTTCAGCGAGTATTCGTATACACACCCTTAAGCAAAATGGAACTATTAGAAATGAAGAAAATAGTGCCCTGTCATGATAAAGATCCAGCAGGTTTTCACCGTGAAATAAAAGACATGTTACTCATGGGAGATTATACATATTCCGACATTCTGAAAATGTTAAAGGTATTGTTACCGGCTGGTATTTACGAAAAACTGAAAGAAAAAGAATGGGAGGTGGGAGATAAAAAGATTAATTGGGCTGAATTAGAGGACGAAGAAAATACACGTACCCCAGGTTTAGGTCTTGGGGTCAAAGCTAAAGCATTACCAGGATTATTAGTACAGGTTTTGCCGAGGTTATTGGCGATCAAAAAGGAAGACTGGGATGCAATCTCAGCCTGCAAACAGAAACAAGACGAAGACACTAGTGATTTTTATTCTAGATTCGGGAAATGTTTCATTATAAATAGTGGCCTGAAAACAAGTAGCGAATCATATCCTCATCTTTTTGTAACCAAATTAGTCGAGAATTCCTTACCACAAGTTAAAAATAGAGTACTGAAAGTCGAGAGCACATGGCAAGCTAATACCCCTTCTCAAATGTTACAAATGTTACAGTACCACCAGAACAGAATTAGAGAGGAACATGATCATGAACAGAGACGTATGAGAGATACGAAAATGAAAGTACTAGTTGCCCAATCTGTTCCAGCTGACGGTCATAAAAAGGGTATAGCACCGCCAGGTCAATCTGCGGCTCCCGTTAAAGGGAACTGCAACTATTGTAAGCAGCCAGGTCACTACATAAATGAATGTTTGGTTTTGAAACACAATATTGCTACAGGCAAAACGAAAGAGAGACCGCGTCCACCTAGACCAGAACACGTTCCACAGAATATTCCACAGAACACGCAACCATCACCACGGCAAGCACAGCAGACAGTAGCTGTGCCCCAACCCCAACCTATTGCTGCCACGCAACATGTCACACAACAAATGTACCAGTATGCACAGTCAGATTACCCCGATTATCAGCAGTACACATGAAACAGCCTAGAGAGGGAAGTTGGCTTGCCCCTCATCGAGGTTCCTGTAGATCAAGATGGTCCCTATGTACATAGTCAGGTATTAGGGAAAGACAGAAAATTTTTGATTGACACAGGGGCGAGCAGAACTACCATTAGTCATGACGAGGTTCCAGGGGAACCCCTCTCAGGCTCACAGAATGTTTCCCTGGGTTTTTCAGGAAAGCCTATTGTTAATGAAGTGTCAAAGCCAGTTTCTCTTGAAGTTGGTCCATTGTCCCGTACCACAGACTTGTTACTTACGAAAGCATGTCCTGAAAATCTGCTTGGTATTAAAACGTTGAAAGCACTAGGTGCTGTAATATGTTGTTCTCCGGAAGGAGTAAGATTGTTCCTACGTGACTTTAAAGGTCATTATGTGTTACGAGATTTTGATCCAAGATTGCAGAATGTACCAGCACATTTATGGGCACAAGGTCCAACTGATGTAGGTTGTATGCACATTACACCGTACCGTGTCACTCTCAAGCCAGGAGTTGTACTGCCCCGAATCCGACAATACAAATTGCAACCCGAGGCTGTAACAGCCTTACTGAAGATTATTGACGAGCTCATTGCCCAAGCAGTAGTTATTGAAACTGACTCCAATGTATGTAATTCCCCGATCATTCCAATTCTTAAAAGAACAGACCCAAATGCACCACCAGTCTACCGATTGGTGATTTGTCTTCGTGAACTGAATAAATGCATTGTTCCACAGTACCCGGTAGTGCCAGACATATCTTCTCTTTTGACGGCTATTGATTCCGAAGCAGCGTTCTTTACTGTAATAGATCTTAAGAACGCTTTCTTTAGTGTCCCCATTCATCCTGAAAGCCAGTATTTATTCGGATTCTCTTTAAATGGCCGAAGCTTCAAATTTGCTCATGCACCTCAAGGGTTCACAGAAAGTCCTAGCATTTACAGTCAAGCACTGAAAAGACAACTAGACAGTATCCACATGCCTACTGACACTGCTCTGCTCCAGTATGTAGATGACTTGTTAATCACTGCACGGACCGAACGTGACTGAGAGCGCGCGTCACTGACTGTCTTGTATTTCTTGGCCGAAAAGGGGCATAAATTGTCCCCTTCGAAGCTACAATTCTGTGCCCAGCAAGTGGTATACCTAGGGCACTTGCTGTCCAAATGGGGGAGACAGCTGACACCAGACCGCATTCAGTTAATCGCACATCTGCCACAACCCAAGACACAAAAGGAGGTACGGGCAGGGGCGTAACACAGGCCCCCGCAGGCCCCGCAGTGCGGGGGGGTCCCGAGGGTCAGGGGGGGTCAGGGGGCCCCCCTGGCCTCACTAGTCTCAGCAGGGAAGAAGACGGCTGCAAGCAATGCAGCATTGGGCTTAGGCGCTAACAGACAGTAGCGGGTTAAACGAATGGAACACTCTGACTGTATTAACACAGTCTACCCCCCCCCCCCCCCACGCAGGCCCAGGGCCCCCACGCACGCTCCAAGGGCCCCCTCACACGCTCCAAGGGGCCCCACCCTCACGTCTCTCCTCTCGGCAGCCCCCCAGCCAGCCAGCACACACCACGAGGGACGGCCGGCCCGGACTGCCTCTATTTAAACATTAGAGGCGTATCACAGGCAGCCCCCGCGCATGCTGGGGGTGACGCACCATGCACGTTTGCCGAGGGAGAGACTATTGTTACAGCGGCAAAGAGTCTGAGGAGAAAGGCGGGCGGCTGGCCCATAAACTAAACTGCAGTGCAAATCTTACAAGTAAGTGACAGTTGCACTCGGAGTCAGGCGAGTCCAAATCCACAAATTCGTTTGTTCGTGGCAGCGCGATCATCAGCTGCCTGCAGGTCCTGTCTGAATGGGGTTCTCTTTTAGTGTTTTAAATGCTTCAATTTCATGCAGTGCATTGGGCCGTTCTTATTGACCTCCCCTGCTCTCTACCATCATGCCGGTGAATAGTTCGTCCTAACAAAACAACTTCTCTTATGCCAAAAGGTGTAAGAGTCGAGAGGCTGACCCTTCACCTCCCCCTTGCCTACATACTTTTCCTAAACCCTCGGCATCCCCTCCCCAAAACGTAATCTGTCGCCTGTTCTGGCCTGCTGCCTCCATTTACAAAGCTGCACAGGGTTAAACCGGCTTACGCCTTTAGCTCACCCTGGGCACCTTCATTGCAGGGGCCGCCCTGCAGTGCAGCCCGCGTTTGGCAAGCGGTCTGCAGAGTTCACTGGTTCGGCTGGCGAGATGGTAGTTGATGGCACAGGAGTAACATCCACGTTAACACACCAGTTTTACTACAGGGGTCAAATGAAAATTAAAAACCGCAGTTGATCGGAGATGTCCATTGTGGTTAACACACTGACTTTTAGGTCAGGCACAGACTAAATTCTTAATTTTACAGGAGCTTCAGACTTTGTGTCCTGTTCTCCTTTCCAATCAATAAAGATTATATTACCTGTAAAAAAAATCATGCTCATTGTCCACTTTATTCATGGATGCAGTCATTATTGTACACACTTCCCAGTCTCAAACCATGATCTAGCACGCGGCAGCTTAACGCACACACAACAACTTCTGATATTTTTATATTTCCCTCATTTTCATTGCTTGTTTTTGCTTGCAAGAAAGTGTCACTCATTATCGTTGAAATGTCACTCATAATTGCACTGATCTTATGAAGATGTCACACATAGCAATCTGAAACCTTGGCAGCTATGTTCATGTAAAACAGGAAATGCGACTCTAGGCCAGAAAGGATCTTGAGACCTTCCTTATGTCGTTTTTTTTCTAGAATGTTTTCCTGTTAATGCTTTACACACATTTATGCTTAACCCATTAAAAAGCGAACTCCTTATTTCACTTTCTCTGTTCTCAACTTTCCTGTAAACAACAAAACTATTACAATTTCTAACTGAATCAAAATAAAAACAAAATGACACGTTTCCAGGATAAACAAAGTAAATGCAATCGACCATACCACAAAACATATTTAGAATAATATTTGTTTTGAACTATCTTTTTAAAATAAAATTTTATTTTCTGTAAAAATAAATATTTAAAAGCATTTATTTAAAAGTAACAGATTTTGGTCCTAATGTTTTTTTCCTGATATCGTTTTCAATAGCTGTATTTTACTTTGGATCCTTATGTTTGCACTCTGTTTTCTCTGTAGGGGTACCTCGGCAGAGGTACAGGAAAGACCAGGCTGTCTCCTATGTACGAACATATACACAGTACACAAAACCAGCCTAATGAGATGACATTTGTGCCAGAAGGTGGCGTTTGAGTGTAACATGGTCCGGGTGGTGTGCGGGGGGTACACAATTTGTGACAGTTCGTGCTGGGGCTTCCCAGCACAGCTTGATAAATTCCTGTAGAGAGAGGATGAGGCACGTGGTTCTGCTTAAGTCCACCCATGAGAGATCTACCCTGTTTTTGTGGGGGGCGTTTAGAAGATGAGGTGATTTGCAGGCAGTATGGCCTTTCGCATCGTGTTTGGTACTTTTGTGTCCCACAGTGCCTCTGCATTTCTGGTGCTTTGCTGCAGTTTAAAAATATTCTTGGAGTTTCTCGTTGCTCAGATGGGTGTAATTTCTCACTCAAGGGCAGCACACAGAAACTATGCATCTCGGTGCACTGCAGCACATGATTATCTACTGGCTGAGCCTCAGTCTTCCCTGTCAGTCATTTCTGGTTGGCACAGGTGAGTTTAGCAGCAATGGGGGGCAGTGTCAGAGCGTGGGGCAAAGACGTGGGTAAAACAGACAACATTATTCTGTATGTATTTTTGTTTGTCTGTCACCTTTAAATCTAAAGCACGCTCCTTAAATGAAAGATGAATGCAAGTTCAAGTAATCAGTGAGAAATAACTCTTACATTGTGAAACCTCACTTGGTTAATTCAGTCTTCCTGTAGATGTCTGTCTGTGTTTAAGGAGAGAGAAACAATTGAATCCCTTGGACTCTTTGGTGTGACGATGGGTGAATGCTCATAACTATCTCTCCTTGCTCCAGTACCACTTTAGATAACATGGGAAACACTTGGCATGGCTTCACATAGAGACAGACACCTCTTAGAAATATAATGTCATGACTGCCACGTGGCCCGCTGAGACACCGGCAATCAGTGCAAGACAACACTTTGCATGTAGGGAGAGGTATGCCCAGGTGTGTGACAGGGAACACAAAACTCCCATGCTGTTTGCTAATTTTATTGAACTAGCTGCAGAGTTACACATCTTTTCAGAATACCCCTGTCGAAAATCAGGCAATAGTGAGAGAGGAGAGGGGACTTCGGATCCAAATACTCAAAAAAATACCTTTCTGTAACTGTCAAGAGAAGTGCCCATATCCCCTAGAGGTCATGACTTCCACCCTTCGTTGTAGACAATCCGGGTTCAGTGGGCACTTCAGGCCTTTGGGGCCCGGTGTCACTGCACCTGCTGCGCCCAATGAAAGCTATGCCCCAGCACTCCAGCGAATGTTTGTGAATTCTGTTTGGGGGATGATACTGGGAGACACCTATACTAGGATTCATGGATAGACACTAACATGAGAAAACACTGGGAGACACAAACACTGGGAGACAGACAAGGGAAGACCCTGAGAGGCACGAACACTGAGAGACACAGTCAAAGGAAGACACTGGAAGACACAAACACTGGGAGACACAGAGAAGGGGAGACCCTGAGAGACACGAACACTGAGAGACACAGACACTGGTAAACACATACAGACACTGGGAAACACAAATACTAAGAGACACACACACAGGAAAACACAGGGGGTCACATACACTGAGAGAGATAGAAAAAGAAAGACCCTGGGAGACACAAACTCTGGAAAACACAGACAAAGGAAGACACTGGGATACACGAACACTGAGAAACACAAACATGGGAAAACACTAGGAGATACAGACAGGGAAAGGCTCTGGGAGACACGAAAACTGAGAGACACAGACATCGGAAGACACTGGAAGACATTGGGATACACACACACTGGAAGACATAGAGACTGTGACACACAAACAAACACTGTAAGACACCTACATTAGGATTCATGGCTTGACACAAACATGGGAAAACACTGGGCAACACAGACAAGTGAACCTGGGAGACAAGAGCACAGAGCGACAGAGAGACTGAGAGTCACAAACAGACACTCGGAGACATGAACACTGAAAGACATAGACAAAGTAAGACACTGGGAGACATGAACACTGAGGGACTGGGAGATACAGGCACTAGGCGACACAAACAAGGTAACACACTAAGAGAAAGAGACGTGAATACTGAAAAACATACAGGGGGATACCTATACTAGGATTCATGGATATACACAAACATGGGAAAACACCGGGAGACACAAGCACTGGAAGACAGACAAGGGAAAACCCTGAGAGACACAAACACTGGAAGACACATATACTGGGAGACATGAAGATACACTGGGAGACACAAAGACTGGGATTTACAGACAGAGGAAGACACTGGGATACACGAACACTGAGAGACACAGACAAAGGAAGACACTGGAAGACACAAACACTGGAAGACGTAGAAAGAGGAAGACCCTTACAGACATGAATACTGCAATACACAGCCAATGGGAGACACCTACATTGGGATTTCTGGATAGACACAAAGCTGCGAAAACACCGGGAGACACAAGCACTGGAAAACGGACAAGGGAAGAGCCTGAGAGACACAAACACCGGAAGACACATATACTGGGAGATACGAAGAGACACTGGGAGACACGAAGACTGGGATTTACAGACAGAGGAAGGCACTGAGAGACACGAACACTGAGAGACACAGACAAAGGAAGACACTGGAAGACACAAACACTGGAAGACGTAGAAAGAGAAAGACCCTTAGAGACATGAATACTGCAATACACAGACACTGGGATACACCTACACTGGGATTCCTGGATAGACACAAAGCTGCAAAAACACTGGGAGACACAAGCACTGGAAGACAGACAAGGGAAGACCCTGATAGACACAAACACTGGAAGACACATATACAGGGAGACACGAAGAGACACTGGGAGACACGAAGACTGGGATTTACAGACAGAGTAAGGCACTGGGAGACACGAACACTGAGAGACACAGACAAAGGAAGACACTGGAAGACACAAACACTGGAAGTCGTAGAAAGAGGGGCGACCCTTAGAGACATGAATACTGCAATACACAGCCACTGGGAGACACCTACACTTGGATTCCTGGATAGATACAAAGCTGCGAAAACACAGGGAGGCACAAGCACTGGAAGACAGACAAGGGAAGACCCTGAGAGACACAAACACTGGAAGACACATATACTGCAAGAAACAAAGAGACACTGGGAGACACAAAGATTAGAAGATACAGACAAGGAAGCACACTAGAAGACATAAACAGACACTGGGAGACACCTGCACTAGGATTCATGGATTGACACAAACATGGGAAAACACTGTAGACACAGATGAGGGAAGACCCTGGGTCACCTTGATGCAAGAAGAAAGGGGGATCGTTTTACAAAACGTGCTTGATTTTTTGGTATATTGCTGGACTGTGATTGCTTTATTATGCACTTTGAAAGTAATTGCATTTTTTCCTTTGCTTTACCAACTACAGTTTGTATAGATTCTGTAATTAGGTACTTGCTGATATGGTTTGTTTTTATTCTACATTCTATGCTATTTATGGTGTTGACTGCACTTGCTTGTAATACGTAGGCCTTCAATCTTGTAATTAGCATTGCTTACAATACAAATAATAACTTCAAACTGAGAAACACCTGCATCAATGTTCTGAAACATCCAAGCAGTTTTTATCCTCAGCGTCTTGCTTGCCTGTTTGTGTCCTGCTTACTCATAAAGACATGATGGTAGAAATTGAAATTGCTTCCTCAGTTGATGTTTTTATCATGCACAACGCTTGACAGTCACAAGTGTGTGACATGCAGATAATTTGCGTTTATTTCTCTTGGGGTTAGAAGGATACTGTTTTATAGCTTCTGTACTCATGTATATTGTCAGTGGAGTCTGGGAAACTGCAGGTTTAGGTTAGACTTTCAAAGTTTCAAGTTTTGTCCATCAATATAAATTCTAACTCAGACCCTTTATGGTTGTTCTTTGTTCTTTAGCAATAAGCAGTTCCTGACAATAGGATCGCTACTTGGCATTGCTTTGATTGCTGTCTCAGTTAAATAATCTACTCTTGGCAATGTTACAAATGGGGTATTTTATATGTTAAGAGTGTTTCCCACTTTCATATTAGAATGTTGATCAAGACAATATAGAAGCGTGTCATTAAGTGTTGGGAGTTTTCAAATCAAAGGTGGTGCTAAGTGGTAGGTGGTGGGCCGGGCCGCCGGGGGGGTGGGGGGCCTATGTACTTTCGCAGGGGGGCCCCCTCAAGTTTTGTTACGCCACTGGGTACGGGCCTTTATTGGCCTCACTTCTTACTGCAGACAATGGATTCCTCAGTATGCATATCTAGCCAAGCCACTCATACAGTTGACAACACAGGAGGCAGCGACTTTGACTGTCCTCCCTTGGACTCAGGAACATACACAAGCTTTTGACGAGTTAAAGAAAGCCTTATGTCAAGCACCAGTCTTAGCGACACCATGTTACAGAAAACCTTTTACACTTTTTGTTACTGAACGCGATGGCACAGCATTATCTGTACTCACACAAGATCAAGCAGGACACCATAAGCCTTGTGCTTATTTTTCTAGTACATTGGATCCAGTGGCCCAGGCTCTGCCTGCGTGCCTCAAATCAGTTGCAGCGACAGCTCTAGCAATCAGACAAAGCGATTCCATAGTGTTAGGACATCCCCTGACAGTACAAGTTCCACACTCAGTGGAAGTTCTTCTGAACCGTACCCAGACCCAGCACTTGACCATAGCAAGACTGACAGGATATGAATTGACCTTGTTTCAGCCATACATAGAGATCAGACGATGCAACACATTAAACCCTGCCACATTGTTACCCTCGAGCATAACTGATCCGACACTACATGACTGCGTAGAAGTCATCAATACTGTAACGAAGCTCAGACAAGACTTGACAGACATTGCATTACCCGACCCGACCTGACACTTTACATGGATGGTTCATGTATGAGAACAAGCACAGGAGAGTTAGTGGCCGCCTATGCAGTGACCACTGAAACTGAAGTCATAGAAACACATCGTATTGACACCTTGTCTGCTCAAGCAGCAGAACTCCTTGCTCTGACCCAAGCCTGTATACTAGCCAAGAACAAGAAAGTAAACATATACACTGATTCACAATATGCATTCGGAGTCGTTCACGACTTTGGTATCCTCTGGCAAGAGAGAGGTTTCTTAACTTCTCATGGCGCCAAGATACAGCATGGTCCCCTCATTCAAGCTCTGTTAGAAGCAATACACTTACCTGCATCCATTGCTATCATGAAGTGCAAAGCACACACTAAAGCCACCGACACCATTTCTCAGGGTAACGACCTGGCAGATCGAACAGCTAAACTCACAGCTCAGACAGACATCCCAACGGACATGACAAAGACTGACGTGACATCACGGACACATTGTATGACAGTGAAGGATCCCATTCTAGACGTACTCGACATACAGACACATGCTACTCCCGACGAAATCAAGAAATGGACTGAACAAGGAGGGATCCAGACAGATCAGGGATGGATGACGAAGGGAAGAGCCACATGGTTCCTCCCCGAAAACAGTACAGACAATACCGGTCCCATAAAGAGACACGTCGGACCGTATTCACCTAAGTGAACACGTCTGGACCAGGCCTGTGTACCCAGACCTGTCTTGACCGGGAACGAATTACTGAACCCGTCTAGATGCGTTCCCAACAACGGTACTCACCGGGAAGCAAGAACTGAAGGCCTCGGAAACTGGACTGGACTGGACTGCTACGACATCTGGCTGCTACTACGCCGCATGCGCTTCGGAACAGGTGGGCCTCTGAATACCTCGGACCTTGCTCTCTCGACTAGGGGCTCTGGTCGGGATCCTCCGCATTCCTCACCGCCTCGTCTGGATGCCGGACCGCAGTCTCCGTCTCCTCCGTGGGCCCGAGGGAGATAGCAGGAAAACCCGCAGGCGTGCACGGTTCCGTCGCGGCTGTAGAAGGGGTCAAAACCTGCGTAACATCGTCGGCGAGTGGGGAAGGGGGGGAGTACCTGTTCGGGCGCCAAATTATGTGGTAGATTTATATTTACCGTATCGTTTTTGCCATATAATTACAAGTCATAAGGATAGCTTAATCAAATGAGAGGCAGAGTCCGTGGTATCTGAGTCATACGGGCTTTAATATAATGCTTCGAAGCATGGGACATCGGGTTCCATCACCACTCAGGTTCAGGAAGGGACATTCAACATTTTATTAGCATCACACATTATATATAGTAAAACAGTATACATGGAAGTGAATACAGTAGGCGTAACAGGTGAAAAAGAGAGGTGATAAGAACACATGTGCGTAACAGGAGGCGTGTAAGAAGGCGTACACATGGGCGTGCACTGGACATGTCAGAGAATCATCACATGAAACGTCACAAGTGGGTGGGTGCATAGAGTAAGTTGCAGAATCAGCAGAAACTTATGACCTATATGCGCGCGCAGCTGAGCATGAAGTGTAACCGGGGAGAGCTGGGGGCTTTGACTTTTGCACGAGTAGAGGAGACTAATGTCTGGGGTGTCAAAACGACCTGTACCTATAGCATATCTGATATCATATGTTTTGAGGATGTAGTGTCTGGAGTAAAAGGTCTCTCGGGCAGGGGCAGTTCAACACTGAATGCTAGTGCGTGCATACGGATCTTCATGTAGAGTGCGGGGGCCATGGGCCTACCATGGTAACAGGAGCAGTAAATTACTTGCATGAAGACAGAAAGGCAGGGCCCTTTGCTCTGCAGCCGGGAATATGTTTACCTATTTCACTAAACTGGAATGCGTTTTTGAGAAGGCTGAGCAGATAACTTGTAGGTAAAACATCATCTTGGCAAGCGGACCAGGCCGAGCCGGGCACCGCTCGTCTGAGGCAGGAAGTAAGACAGAGGTCAGGGATGTATACCTAAACGGCAGCTTTCAGAGGGAGAATGAACTCGGAGCCTCGTTTAAGGCCTAACTCGACTGGGCCAGAAAACGTGGAGGAAAAAGTGAAAGTGCACCATGTAAAGACGTTGGCACCATAGGCCTAGAAGCCTAATTAACGGGATATTTATGCATGGCTAGATAGCTGACATGTTAACGTTGGACGCAAATGTATTTGCGTCTCTCTAGCATGAATAGAAAAGAAGTTACACGACATACAAGGAACATGGGTGCATGGATAGGGTGCGAGTGGGGGACACATTGGTTGCCTGGAAATTTCTATTACCTCAGAAGAAGAGGCTAACTAGCTATGAAAAAAATATCCAATTGAGGAAACAGCAGAAGTTTGAACGCGACGCTCGCGACTACGAGCAAGGAAGGATATTAACATTCGCACGCAAGTACGACGCACCACGCCGAGACCTGAGAGTGAGACGACAGAAGCCTCAAGCATCACGAGACACCTCAGAGTCCGAGGTCACAAGCGCAGAACAGTCTGAGGACGAGACACAGAATAGAAATCAGCAGAGCGCGCAAACACGCGAGCCGCCTTCTTTTCGCGAGGAATGCGATTTAATCCGCCAGAACTGGCTGAGGGATGGGAAGAAACGCCCTCCGGAACAAACCACAAGCGCAAGCGGAGACGCATCACGAGACGTGGAGGGAGGAGGTGCAGACAGAGGCACCAAAAAACAGAGGAACCGGCAGGCCAGGACAAAGAGGAACTAACGGAGGATTTGAATATAATGAACCTCTCACAAAGAATCCTCACAATAGACGAAGAAAAAGTCCTAAAGTTGGGACTCACTTTCTGTCCAACAGGCCGTTACGAATATGCTCAGACTGTGGAAATTAGAGAAATTGATGTACATAAACAGCGTTCATTTCCCCCTCTTTCCCGCTCCTTTCCCTGTAAGCACCATGAATACCGTAAATTGTTGACCGCATCACTCTGCCAGTAAGAGCCCGTACCCATATGTACATGACAGCCATTTTAGGCACCCTGGCCCTTTTTGCCTGCTCATTAGAATCACCGGCTTCCCTTCTGCGCGTATCTGAACCCCCTCTCTCTCTCACATGCATAGACTATGAAACCCTCTCCCTCTGCGCGACCCTGCCCTGAAAGGCAACCCTTCTGCCTGACCCACGCAAACCCCTCATTCCCTCTTGAAGAGGCATCCTTCGCCTTAGCTGACATAGCCCTCCCCAGCTGCACCTGACTACCCCCGCTCTCTCACGCATAAGTCATAAGACCTCTCTCTCTGTGCGACTCTGTCCCTGTGCACACCCTGGCCCCCCCCCTCCCTTCTCCCTCACACGGGCAAGTCATAAACCTTCTTCTTCTGCAAGACCCTGTCCTTGGGAGTCACGGCCGCGCCTGACCAGCACCTCCTTTCCTTTCATGAATAACCCCTCTGTTAGTAAACCCTCCCTCCGCGATTGACTGTCCACACATGTCTGAGGTCATCGCCTAAGCCAGGAGATACTGTTTACTGCCTATTGTATGGAATCACTCCTCTTCAAAGAACCCACTATTGATCCTGGCCACCCCACCCCCTGGGCTATGATCAGGCGCACACATCCTAAAAGTTGACGGAACACTCAGCTGCGTGATTACCCTCCCCTCTTATCAGCAGGTCAAGGGTCCCTATTGTGAACATATGTGGGGTAGGATTGACACGAGGATCATGGGGATGTCTTTTCCGTGTTTCACAATGTCGCGATTGTAATGCTAAGTGTTTTGTAAGGTATAAAAGACCACGTTTCATCTCACTTGTTAGAGCACCTCCCGAAAGACACTGTGTTTCGTGTCCGAAATGACAGGCTCTCCTCATGAGTAATAAATCCTGTTCTTGTGACTCCGGCTTCCAGCGCCCGTCTCTTTATTTTGGTAACTATTCAGAATGGGAACTAAGAGGCGACTTGCGCCAGCCATCCGGGCATCGATACTAGTATGGACGCACATTTTACAATTGGCGTCCCAACGCGGGGTCCATCAGTGACATGAGGTCCAGTAAGAGAGATCCAGACGATGAGGTGAATATCTAAATGATCGGAGTATACCTGCCTTGAGAGGGCCCTCGTCCGGCTGCCGATTGAATGAACTTCACCGATTCTGAACGGACCTCTCTCGAGTGACCTACTGTCCTGACTGGAATCCCACAGGAATGCTGCATAGAGTAAGAGAACGATCGGGCGCTGGAAGGGGAAGACGAAGAACTATCCGCATGGTCCGGTCCGGGTAAGATTAAGTAGGGTGTTTTTACGCCTGATTGGTAGGGTGGTTCTATCCACCTGATTGATTGATTGATTGTATTGGAATCGGTATTTGAATACTGATATTGTTGTTATTGGTTCATTTAGCTTTGAATGCTACTTGAAATATTGGTTCTCTTCTTGAGAACGAGACATTCTCTGTTTGCAAACAGCGGTGAATAGGAACGTTCGCCCCTCTTTGCAGATAGAGAAGGGTAGGTAATGCAGACTTTTGTCCCCGTTGTAATCCGTCATGCCTACTTTTCTCCCCACTGATTGTTTGAAATCGATTAATAATCGATTGTTGCTCTTTGAGATCTTCCCTGTCTACAAACAGAGACGAATAGAAATATTCTGTCTTCCTTTATGGATAGCGAAGGGCAGGTAATGCAGAAGTTTGTCCCCGTTGTAATCCGTCATGCCTGTTTTTCTCCCCACTGATTGATTGGTTGCCTGGACATTGTTGTTCCAGGAATTGTTTCGTTTGAGGTATTTTCTATTTGCAAACAACGTGGAATAGAAATATTCTATCTAGTCTTTGCAAGTAGTAAAGGGTAGGTTATGCCCCTTTGTGAATTCGTCAGTCCTACCCACTCCCCACTGATTGTTTATTTGGGGGGTAGCTCGCCTGGTCCGTCCAGGAGGCTACCCTTATGGAGGACATATGCTCCCCACTCATGGGCCATTTAGTGGAAGTAGGCCATCTGGTCCGTCCAGGAGGCTACCCTAGTAAGTGGAAGTACATCGTTTGGTCTGTCCAGGATGATACCCTAATGAAGGAATATATGTTCCCCTTTGATCGATAATCTAGTTCCACCCCGGACCATTTATTGGAGGTAACTCGTCTGGTCCGTCCAGGAGTACCCCTAATGAAAAGGACACATAAAAATATGAAGTGATCACCGTACCCTGTTAACAAGAAACTTTAGCTCGAAACACGCTAAGGAAAAGAAGAATAAAAAAAATAAAAAGAAATCAGGCTAAGTCAGTAACCCCCTGATGAGCTTTCGACTTCACTAAAAATAAGAAACATTAGAAACAGTTCGTAATAAGAAATATAAAATGGCGAAAAAACTTGACAGCAAGACAGCCACGAGGTAGCTAGGTTACGCTGCCTACTCCTGCTCCAAACATGTCTGCCTCATTGCCCACCACGCCCAAATAACGGTCACATGAAATAGATACAAATCAATAGGTACCTACCCCCATTCCGGAAGCTCCCGAAGTGCAACAGGTCCGCGGTTACGCCCATCCGGAAGGCGAGGCCTCGATGCATGCAGGGCTCGCCTGGCCGCAGTTGGAAGGGGAGGCTGTTGGGCGGACGGCCCAAAGAATCATAATGACCTCTCCTTCTCCCCTCTTCTGCTGCCCTGCAGGCCACGGGGGGGGGCTGTCTTGCCTCAGCCACCGACCACCCCCCCCCCCCCTCTCTCTCTCTCTCTCGCCTGATCCGGCCCACATCGAAGGCCGAAGCCAAGGCGAGGACGGCGGCGATTACAGGTAGTCCCGCCACATGTCAACGCCTGGGAGTGACAGGTAGTCCAGCCACACGGCAACGCCTGGACAATTGCAGGTAGTCCCGCCACATGTCAACCCCTGGATAGTTTCAAGTAGTCCCGCCACATGTCAGGGGGGGGGATGTCTTGCCTCAGCCACCGACCCCCCCCCCATCTTCAATAGCCGGCATGGCCAATACCGAAGCGGTGGAGCCGAGGAACGGCACGGGGTCGCTGGAAGGGGGAGGCGGCGCGAACGAGCCTCCCCCACCTCCCTCCAGGTGGAGGCTTCCAGCGACACCCCAACGCTCTTGCTTAAAGAGGGTCCACATTGAAAAGCGGTCTTTTGCCCGGGACGAGCGCACGCCCCATGCCTTCTCTCCTCAACTTTGAAGATTCTATGAGAGCCGGGGGGCCCCCCGACCCCTCTGCATGGGCGCCCCCGTCCCCCTCACTGGGACCCGCGACATCGACGCACTCCTGCCGGCGCCAGCCTCAGTTTGAAAATGGCTAAAATACAGCCAAGGTACAGACTTGTTCAGTTCCGGTGGAACACCAGAATGACCCGGTAGGAAAATTGTTGCCGCCCTCCCCACTCTTTGACTGATGGTCCATATTGTTAGACTGTTACCACATTGCGAAACACTTTTTGAACTGCCAACGGAAGGTTCTGGTCCAACCATGAGTCATTGGAGACATTCTGACTATACTGGAACCTGCCTGACCTCGCCCAAAATGGCGCCGATACACGAAACGAAACTTTCAAACTCCCTGTTCACCCGGATTGCTCGAATATTGATGCTCTGAGATATGTATGCATTTTTGGACAATGGAAGTCGATAAGATGGATAATGATTATGTGCTTAGAGAAAAAAAAGCAATGTAAGACAGATATTGATCATGTGTTTGGACAATGAACTGATTTAGGGTGGGTACTAATTATGATTTGGAACAATGAATTGGTGTAATTTAGGCACTGAATGAGCATTCGGATAATGAATTAATGAATTAATTGAAAACTGAATTCTTGATATGCATCATGCTTGCTCTGTAGGAAAGTTCGATACGATTTTATTGCACTGCCGCACTTTATGCAATGAACTGCCACCAACTTCGTTCTTCTTATGAACAGTTCCTATCTGCTCCGTGGCCGGTCCACTGGGTTGTAGGCCTGTATTTATACACCAGCACTTTTTATTAAAAGTATTTTGAAAAAGAAAGCATAGTTGTAGCGGTTGCATTAATGAGTTTTGAATGTATTACTACTGTGAGCAACGAGAAAGTATGATGAAGGCTGAAGGTTAAAAAGGACCCGATATTTAGCAGCTACATTATGTGTCACAGGCAGCCGGAAAAGTGTTTTAGACGCCCTTAAAACGACACCACAGAAATGCCACCTGACCGCCACCCTTGCACACAACCAAAGGGGGTCGCGATCAAGTAACTCACGTAGATACGCAGATCGTCAATGATTATCTATCTGACACTACTGGTCCCACTAGGCTTAAACGCCGAGATGGTAAAGAAAAGCAGTACGTGGAGATAGGTCGAGTATGTGGTAGGTAAAAACATTTTCGGACTACTGCATGCTGATGTGGTTTGAATGCTGCCCCCCACCCCTTCTTTCTCCTCCCTTCTGCAGGTCGCGTCGGAACGTCGGCTGAAGTATGGGAGAGCGATGATCGGACCACCGACAAAAAGGGAAGGAGGGAATATGTGCATAGTCCTTATGACGATAAGTTTTTAAAAAAGATGTAGACTTAAACATGACTGTTCCTCCTTAGAACGTAGCGACTGGGAGGATGGACTGACATAGAGACTTGACGGGTACTGTATGACGAAAATTGACTCGAAATAACACGTTAAATAATGTAACTAGACGTTTGACTAGGTAGGGAAAGGACAAACGAAAAGTGCACGGGTAAGGGTTACCAAGGCACCACCCGTCTGGGAAGTTAGAAATGTTGCTGATGTTCAAAATGTACTGCCCCCCCTTCTCACACTCTTATAGATCTAGCCAAGCTGTCCGACTGTTCTCCCGATCAATACTTGCCGTTGCCTCAGCCTGAAGAACTTCCCACCAAAGGAAGAAACTGGAAAATGGTTTAAGATCCAACCATGGGTAAATAGCGCGACCAGGTTAATTTCTGATCGACTAACCGAGGTGTAAGTATTGGCAATTGAGAACGCTCGCAGAGATAACAAGCGAGAGGGAAAAGGAGGGAAAGGTAAAAAGAGCTAAGCACGTAGGTAAATAGGATAGTAAAGATAAGTAGGATATAAAAAATAGATCTTGTTGGCCAACAATTGTTTTCTGTTTTGTCGTGAATGTCTTATATATATGTAATACATGTACTGTCTTCCTTCGTCTGAGTTTGTGTGTGTGTACTGTAGGGGTTTATGTTCTCCCTTTGTTTGCGTCTCTCCGTTACCTGACCCCCTGCTGTTCTGTGTTATGAACGCACTAAATGACCTATTTTTTGTACACGTCTCTCTCTTTCTCTATCTCTCTCCCCCCCCCCTTTTTCCTATCTCTCTCTGTCTCAGTCTGTCTGTCTCTGTCTCTCTCTACATGTCATACGTGTACCAAATGGCTCGTTTAGAATTGCGGACGACTCTCACTCTCTGAGAGTCTCCCTATTTCCTCTTCCTTTTTATGGTAAAATCGTGCCTCGCTGGCAGCAGTCTGATTGGATACTTATTGAACGCGAAGGTGTTCAGCGAAATTGACCGAAACTAAAATGATTGTATCTCGCCATATTACTACCTCTCCTTTCTGCAAAATGAATGAACTCGAATTGGCTGAGAAGGAAAGGACAGGTAAGACGACTAAGGTCCCCCAATCTGGCCTTTATAGGGGAACTGTATGTCTATGGCACCTTATTTTTTGTTCATCAGAGACGAACGCCAACGTCTAGATTGACCCCCAATGCCCAGATTGTCCCACCCCCCTGTTTGCACCCAAGCGCGAGCACCCGAAGCATCCCCGCTCCATTTGATAGACCCCAGCTGCTGTCCCGGATATAAGCATGATGACCATGAGTAACTGTCGTCCATCGAGAAAAAACTGTTTTACCTGGCTCTCGATGATAGCGCCCCTGCCCTGTTTGAAAAGGTTAGCCAGCCTTGAAGGGAAATGTTCCGAAATGTTGAATTTGATGAAATGCACAGTTGATGGGAATCTTATTTATCCCCATTTGAGTTATAAATAGACGATGAATACACTTGGCATGAACTCAGTAGGAATGCCGACATATGCACTGCTTGGTAATAGACCTCTGACTGTGACCGATGAGCGTATCTCCCAAGTGCGTAGGATTAAGGGAGGAATTCACATGCATAAATGTCTTCTTCTGCCAGTTCTCTAAAAGCTTGTTTTGTACCTATTCAAAGATTCACGATCACCGGAGGAGAAGGGTCGGACGTGACGTACAGCCTAGCTGCAGATCTTGAGACACATGTGACCTCGACCAAAGGTGGAGCCGCAGAGCAACAAGATACGGGACGAGACAGCAATTCCAAACGTGGAAAATGAAACTTGACGGGCTGCCCTGAAGCCCTCCGTCTGCTAACCCACGTGTGCCTGGAGTCTCCGTCCCCCCTTCTTTGGGCCCGATTGATGGGCCTGCCTGCTTGTTATCCTTTGCTCCCTTGGTCCCTTTTGTGTGTCCCAGGAACTCTGACCCAACTCCGCCCTCTCTCCTATCGACTGTTTGAACCACACACACCCTCTTTTCCATGTGACTTCACGCCAAAAGGAAGAACGGCATTCAGGTGGGAATAGGGTGTTGCCACGGAAATATAGGTGCCGAGCATAAGGCGCCACTAAAAGGACTGGTTAGGGAACAGGACTGTGGTCTAACAGCAGAGGACAGACCGCACCTTGCAACGCGAAAGGTTGAATACGAGCTGGACCTATAGCTCCACCGCCGGTGCTCAACAGCGCCAACTGAAGGATACGGACTAGAGCCTACCAGTGATGGCTCACTGCTAAAAAAAAAAAAAAAAAAAAAGACACTGTGACGAAGAGATCTTGTGTATTGAACTGAATTCCGCCCTCAACTACTTGGTCAAAATGTTCATTGATCACATTTTTTTTTTTAAGTCAGATACATTTATGCTATGTAGTGCGTTTGAATGTTAGGAACTCGACAAATGCAATTTCCTATGTGCTGCATTCTGCCCATCACATCAACTGTCCATGATTATATGCCAAATATTAATATTGACAAATGCTAATTCTTCAACAACGCCTGTTTGTTTTGTACCCCCATCAATTACAAAAATGAACTCTGTCATGTAAAAAGGGGCGACTGTGGAAATTAGAGAAATTGATGTACATAAACAGCGTTCATTTCCCCCTCTTTCCCGCTCCTCTCCCTGTAAGCACCATGAATACCGTAAATTGTTGACCGCATCACTCTGCCAGTAAGAGCCCGTACCCATATGTACATGACAGCCATTTTAGGCACCCTGGCCCTTTTTGCCTGCTCATTAGAATCACCGGCTTCCCTTCTGCGCGTATCTGAACCCCCTCTCTCTCTCACATGCATAGACTATGAAACCCTCTCCCTCTGCGCGACCCTGCCCTGAAAGGCAACCCTTCTGCCTGACCCACGCAAACCCCCCATTCCCTCTTGAAGAGGCATCCTTCGCCTTAGCTGACATAGCCCTCCCCAGCTGCACCTGACTACCCCCGCTCTCTCACGCATAAGTCATAAGACCTCTCTCTCTGTGCGACTCTGTCCCTGTGCACACCCTGGCCCCCCCCTCCCTTCTCCCTCACACGGGCAAGTCATAAACCTTCTTCTTCTGCAAGACCCTGTCCTTGGGAGTCACGGCCGCGCCTGACCAGCACCTCCTTTCCTTTCATGAATAACCCCTCTGTTAGTAAACCCTCCCTCCGCGATTGACTGTCCACACATGTCTGAGGTCATCGCCTAAGCCAGGAGATACTGTTTACTGCCTATTGTATGGAATCACTCCTCTTCAAAGAACCCACTATTGATCCTGGCCACCCCACCCCCTGGGCTATGATCAGGCGCACACATCCTAAAAGTTGACGGAACACTCAGCTGCGTGATTACCCTCCCCTCTTATCAGCAGGTCAAGGGTCCCTATTGTGAACATATGTGGGGTAGGATTGACACGAGGATCATGGGGATGTCTTTTCCGTGTTTCACAATGTCGCGATTGTAATGCTAAGTGTTTTGTAAGGTATAAAAGACGACGTTTCAGCTCACTTGTTAGAGCACCTCCCGAAAGACACTGTGTTTCGTGTCCGAAATGACAGGCTCTCCTCATGAGTAATAAATCCTGTTCTTGTGACTCCGGCTTCCAGCGCCCGTCTCTTTATTTTGGTAACTATTCAGAATGGGAACTAAGAGGCGACTTGCGCCAGCCATCCGGGCATCGATACTAGTATGGACGCACATTTTACAAGACTCGAATAGACCTGTTTCTATTCATCCGGAAATTGAAACTCTGGAAATATTTCAAACATAAGGCGCTTAAAGAAAAGACATATGGTTCACACATGGAGGCTAGTGCAGCCCACCTAGATCCTACAGAGATGAGCATAAGTGAACTTGAAAGTTTGGCTGTACTTGAAGACCTACTGGAAGAAGGTGGAAGCCAAACCACACCACCAGTTGATGTAATAAGTAGGGGCACATCCATAGGTATAACCCAGATTGGTGAATCTAGCACTTTCAAGCCAACCTCTCGCTTCCTCCCCCAAACACCAATGGATGCAGTGGATGTTTTTTCAGAAGCAGATAATCAAGATCTACAGAAGTTGTCCAAACTTTAAGAATCATACAAGGGTAACATCAAATGGAATCTTTCATTCAAACAGAGAGAAGCCATCACTAGTTTGGAACACGACCACTCAATCGTGATAAAGCCTTCGGATAAAGGCGGGAACATTGTTATCCAGAGTCGTGACAACTACTGTAAAGAAGCCCTGCGTCAATTACTGGACCGTAACAATTACATGCCTACTACGGAACGTGAATATCAGGAGAGTGTTCGGAACTATCACTCCCTTGTTGAACATTGGTATGGGAAAGGAATACTAGGAAGGGAGGAATACTTATTCTTGCAAAACAAACAGCCGACACTACCTAGTTTTTATCACCTTCCGAAGATCCACAAGGATGCCACTCAACCACCAGGGAGACCAATCCTGTCATCCATTGGAGGACTAACTGAAAAAATGTCGACATTTATTGACTCATTTCTGGCCCCATGGGTATCTCAGTTGAGCTCCTATACGAAGGACTCCAAAGACTTCCTCAGGCAAATACAAGATGTGGAGTGGGAAGATGATTTGGTGATGATAACTATGGATATTTCGAGTCTCTATACGAGCATTAGACACCATGATGGAATTGCAGCAGTTAAGACTTTCTTGAACCTACGACCCGCCCGCTACCTGGAACATAGCAGAATGATTTTGGATTTTATATCTTTCTGTTTAAACAACAATATCTTTATTTTTCAGAACCAGCGGTATAGACAGGTGAGGGGGACTGCGATGGGCACCTGCTTCGCCCCCAGCTATGCGAACCTTTTCGTAGGCTGGTGGGAGAAGCAGGTGGCCTGGGCAGACGACAAAACCCCATGGGTGGACAGGGTGATATGCTGGAGAAGGTATATCAACGACCTCTTCCTTATTTGGAGAGGGTCCGAACTCTCAGCACAGGAGTACATCAAGGTTCTAAATCAGAACGATCTTAACCTACAATTCACATATAACATGAGCAAGAAAGAAGTCAACATTTTAGACCTAAGGGTATTTGTCGATTTAGGCACCATTCAGACCGCCCTTTACAGAAAGGTAACGGCAGGTAACTCTGTCCTACACGGACGCAGCAGCCATCCGACTTCCCTAGTTAAGAGCATCCCCTGCGGGGAACTGTTGAGGATAAAGCGCAACAGTTCCCTGGAAAGAGATTTCACAGAGGCCGCACTAAAAAGCGTGAAACGCTTTAAATCTCGCGGCTACTCCAGAACTGTCCTCCAACAGGCTGAAGAGAAAGCTAAAAAAGTCGAAAGACATACCCTACTGCTGGATAAAAAGACTGGTACTTCCAAAGGAGGGAATGGCATCATTAGACTTATTACAAACTATTCGGTGGCAGCGAATAAAGTCAGAGCCATCATGTCAAAAAATTGGGGGATCCTTCAATCAGATACCATAATTGGGAGGGACTTGCAAAAACACCCAATGATAACATTCAGAAGAATAAGATCACTGAGAGACAGATTGGTCACAAGCCATTTACCAAAGGAGAGGTCCAAAGGGTGACTGCACGCCATGCATGGCTCATATCCATGTGGGAAATGCAAGGCCTGCAGTAACAGCCAGAGGGTACTTACCTATCAGGTGCCACATAAGGATTCTGAAATCAAAATTAACAAGTTTATCACTTGCTCTACCGCATTTGTGGTGTACTGTCTGAGGTGCCCCTGCGGACTCATGTATGTGGGGAGCACAACGAAGGCAGTCAAGCTGAGAATCCTAGAGCATCAACGGGCCATCGCCAGCAAGGATGAAAGTTATCCGATGGCCCGGCATTTTGCTAGCCACCATAATAGTGATAGGACTTTACTTAGCTTCTTCAGTCTAGACTGCATCCCTCAAGACATCAGGGGTGGAGACCTGAAACGTAGACTTAGACGATTGGAGTCACGATATATTATCGACCTCCAAACAAAGTCACCAGGAGGACTTAATGCAGTGGAAGAATTACTATCACACTTATAACATGATCAACGTATGAATTGAACTGTGTCACTGTCTGAGAGATTAACATCTACGTAAAATGCTTTAAGAAATTGATTTGGTATATAGTTTGATCCCTTATGATGAATTAATGTTGGAATTTGATTTATTAGTGTTATGTAAGGATCTGGTCAATCATGATTTGCAGTCTCACTAATATGGCCATCCAGGCCTCAATCATTGATTTATTCATCGAAGGTTTATGGGTTAAAGAAATTCTTCCGAACTGCTTACCAATGAAATATATTGATTAGTCGTGCAATGCAACTGATGCTGATTTAAGAAAACTAGGTTTAGATTATCGAATTTAATTTGCAATGAATAGGGTTGAATGATCTGTTCAGCATTATAAGCATTGCTAGGAAATGGGTTTTGTTTTGTTTGTAATGAGCGTTATTTCACCATTCAAAGATGGCGCTTTAATTATGTTAATCGTCCGTTTTTACTTTCAATGGTTAATGCCTTATTTTACTTCCGCCTTGCCGTCGCCAGCTGACACTGACGAAGGCAAGTGCTGAAACGCGTCTGTTCTATTTTATTTGTGCGCTAAATAAACCGAACCTGGTTTAGACTGCTGTGAGTGCTGATTTATTGCTGGTTTCCAGCCTGCGGAGCGCGAATATATATATATATATATATATATATATATATATATATATATATATATATATATATATTTGTATCCAAATGCTCTGCTCTTCAGTGACGCACTCCGCAGCAGGTGGTTAAATTATTTATTGCTTTTAAAGGTCGCACTTTCATCCTTATTTTTCACCTTGCGCCAACGCGTTTCAAAGCTGTCTGCTTCTTCCTCTGGGCGTGATGACTGGTGTGGAAAGGTGCTCCCCACGTGTGTGCAATCCCAATTTACGCTCTGCAGCAGTCCCAGTGTCTCTTGGGATTAGTAGTTGCTTTAGTAGCACAAACACAAAACGTGAAGATGTCTTTACCCACAGTGGGTTCCACAATCCGTCATGTTATTGAAAGGGGGATACAGTGATTTATCTTGCCTTCACTGTGCCTTGAAGAGCTCTCCAGTGAGCTCCGGATTGCCATGTTACCTTTTATTTCGAAGCTGCCTGCTGCGCCATGAAACAGGAATGTTCCAGTCCATATTGCCCTGCAGTCTAGGTGGTGCGCCAGCTACGACCGAAACCGCCGTTTGAAATGTTTGTATCCAAATGCTCTGCTCTTCAGTGACGCACTCCGCAGCAGGTGGTTAAATTATTTATTGCTTTTAAAGGTCGCACTTTCATCCTTATTTTTCACCTTGCGCCAACGCGTTTCAAAGCTGTCTGCTTCTTCCTCTGGGCGTGATGACTGGTGTGGAAAGGTGCTCCCCACGTGTGTGCAATCCCAATTTACGCTCTGCAGCAGTCCCAGTGTCTCTTGGGATTAGTAGTTGCTTTAGTAGCACAAACACAAAACGTGAAGATGTCTTTACCCACAGTGGGTTCCACAATCCGTCATGTTATTGAAAGGGGGATACAGTGATTTATCTTGCCTTCACTGTGCCTTGAAGAGCTCTCCAGTGAGCTCCGGATTGCCATGTTACCTTTTATTTCGAAGCTGCCTGCTGCGCCATGAAACAGGAATGTTCCAGTCCATATTGCCCTGCAGTCTAGGTGGTGCGCCAGCTACGACCGAAACCGCCGTTTGAAATGTTTGTATCCAAATGCTCTGCTCTTCAGTGACGCACTCCGCAGCAGGTGGTTAAATTATTTATTGCTTTTAAAGGTCGCACTTTCATCCTTATTTTTCACCTTGCGCCAACGCGTTTCAAAGCTGTCTGCTTCTTCCTCTGGGCGTGATGACTGGTGTGGAAAGGTGCTCCCCACGTGTGTGCAATCCCAATTTACGCTCTGCAGCAGTCCCAGTGTCTCTTGGGATTAGTAGTTGCTTTAGTAGCACAAACACAAAACGTGAAGATGTCTTTACCCACAGTGGGTTCCACAATCCGTCATGTTATTGAAAGGGGGATACAGTGATTTATCTTGCCTTCACTGTGCCTTGAAGAGCTCTCCAGTGAGCTCCGGATTGCCATGTTACCTTTTATTTCGAAGCTGCCTGCTGCGCCATGAAACAGGAATGTTCCAGTCCATATTGCCCTGCAGTCTAGGTGGTGCGCCAGCTACGACCGAAACCGCCGTTTGAAATGTTTGTATCCAAATGCTCTGCTCTTCAGTGACGCACTCCGCAGCAGGTGGTTAAATTATTTATTGCTTTTAAAGGTCGCACTTTCATCCTTATTTTTCACCTTGCGCCAACGCGTTTCAAAGCTGTCTGCTTCTTCCTCTGGGCGTGATGACTGGTGTGGAAAGGTGCTCCCCACGTGTGTGCAATCCCAATTTACGCTCTGCAGCAGTCCCAGTGTCTCTTGGGATTAGTAGTTGCTTTAGTAGCACAAACACAAAACGTGAAGATGTCTTTACCCACAGTGGGTTCCACAATCCGTCATGTTATTGAAAGGGGGATACAGTGATTTATCTTGCCTTCACTGTGCCTTGAAGAGCTCTCCAGTGAGCTCCGGATTGCCATGTTACCTTTTATTTCGAAGCTGCCTGCTGCGCCATGAAACAGGAATGTTCCAGTCCATATTGCCCTGCAGTCTAGGTGGTGCGCCAGCTACGACCGAAACCGCAGTTTGAAATGTTTGTATCCAAATGCTCTGCTCTTCAGTGACGCACTCCGCAGCAGGTGGTTAAATTATTTATTGCTTTTAAAGGTCGCACTTTCATCCTTATTTTTCACCTTGCGCCAACGCGTTTCAAAGCTGTCTGCTTCTTCCTCTGGGCGTGATGACTGGTGTGGAAAGGTGCTCCCCACGTGTGTGCAATCCCAATTTACGCTCTGCAGCAGTCCCAGTGTCTCTTGGGATTAGTAGTTGCTTTAGTAGCACAAACACAAAACGTGAAGATGTCTTTACCCACAGTGGGTTCCACAATCCGTCATGTTATTGAAAGGGGGATACAGTGATTTATCTTGCCTTCACTGTGCCTTGAAGAGCTCTCCAGTGAGCTCCGGATTGCCATGTTACCTTTTATTTCGAAGCTGCCTGCTGCGCCATGAAACAGGAATGTTCCAGTCCATATTGCCCTGCAGTCTAGGTGGTGCGCCAGCTACGACCGAAACCGCCGTTTGAAATGTTTGTATCCAAATGCTCTGCTCTTCAGTGACGCACTCCGCAGCAGGTGGTTAAATTATTTATTGCTTTTAAAGGTCGCACTTTCATCCTTATTTTTCACCTTGCGCCAACGCGTTTCAAAGCTGTCTGCTTCTTCCTCTGGGCGTGATGACTGGTGTGGAAAGGTGCTCCCCACGTGTGTGCAATCCCAATTTACGCTCTGCAGCAGTCCCAGTGTCTCTTGGGATTAGTAGTTGCTTTAGTAGCACAAACACAAAACGTGAAGATGTCTTTACCCACAGTGGGTTCCACAATCCGTCATGTTATTGAAAGGGGGATACAGTGATTTATCTTGCCTTCACTGTGCCTTGAAGAGCTCTCCAGTGAGCTCCGGATTGCCATGTTACCTTTTATTTCGAAGCTGCCTGCTGCGCCATGAAACAGGAATGTTCCAGTCCATATTGCCCTGCAGTCTAGGTGGTGCGCCAGCTACGACCGAAACCGCCGTTTGAAATGTTTGTATCCAAATGCTCTGCTCTTCAGTGACGCACTCCGCAGCAGGTGGTTAAATTATTTATTGCTTTTAAAGGTCGCACTTTCATCCTTATTTTTCACCTTGCGCCAACGCGTTTCAAAGCTGTCTGCTTCTTCCTCTGGGCGTGATGACTGGTGTGGAAAGGTGCTCCCCACGTGTGTGCAATCCCAATTTACGCTCTGCAGCAGTCCCAGTGTCTCTTGGGATTAGTAGTTGCTTTAGTAGCACAAACACAAAACGTGAAGATGTCTTTACCCACAGTGGGTTCCACAATCCGTCATGTTATTGAAAGGGGGATACAGTGATTTATCTTGCCTTCACTGTGCCTTGAAGAGCTCTCCAGTGAGCTCCGGATTGCCATGTTACCTTTTATTTCGAAGCTGCCTGCTGCGCCATGAAACAGGAATGTTCCAGTCCATATTGCCCTGCAGTCTAGGTGGTGCGCCAGCTACGACCGAAACCGCCGTTTGAAATGTTTGTATCCAAATGCTCTGCTCTTCAGTGACGCACTCCGCAGCAGGTGGTTAAATTATTTATTGCTTTTAAAGGTCGCACTTTCATCCTTATTTTTCACCTTGCGCCAACGCGTTTCAAAGCTGTCTGCTTCTTCCTCTGGGCGTGATGACTGGTGTGGAAAGGTGCTCCCCACGTGTGTGCAATCCCAATTTACGCTCTGCAGCAGTCCCAGTGTCTCTTGGGATTAGTAGTTGCTTTAGTAGCACAAACACAAAACGTGAAGATGTCTTTACCCACAGTGGGTTCCACAATCCGTCATGTTATTGAAAGGGGGATACAGTGATTTATCTTGCCTTCACTGTGCCTTGAAGAGCTCTCCAGTGAGCTCCGGATTGCCATGTTACCTTTTATTTCGAAGCTGCCTGCTGCGCCATGAAACAGGAATGTTCCAGTCCATATTGCCCTGCAGTCTAGGTGGTGCGCCAGCTACGACCGAAACCGCCGTTTGAAATGTTTGTATCCAAATGCTCTGCTCTTCAGTGACGCACTCCGCAGCAGGTGGTTAAATTATTTATTGCTTTTAAAGGTCGCACTTTCATCCTTATTTTTCACCTTGCGCCAACGCGTTTCAAAGCTGTCTGCTTCTTCCTCTGGGCGTGATGACTGGTGTGGAAAGGTGCTCCCCACGTGTGTGCAATCCCAATTTACGCTCTGCAGCAGTCCCAGTGTCTCTTGGGATTAGTAGTTGCTTTAGTAGCACAAACACAAAACGTGAAGATGTCTTTACCCACAGTGGGTTCCACAATCCGTCATGTTATTGAAAGGGGGATACAGTGATTTATCTTGCCTTTACTGTGCCTTGAAGAGCTCTCCAGTGAGCTCCGGATTGCCATGTTACCTTTTATTTCGAAGCTGCCTGCTGCGCCATGAAACAGGAATGTTCCAGTCCATATTGCCCTGCAGTCTAGGTGGTGCGCCAGCTACGACCGAAACCGCCGTTTGAAATGTTTGTATCCAAATGCTCTGCTCTTCAGTGACGCACTCCGCAGCAGGTGGTTAAATTATTTATTGCTTTTAAAGGTCGCACTTTCATCCTTATTTTTCACCTTGCGCCAACGCGTTTCAAAGCTGTCTGCTTCTTCCTCTGGGCGTGATGACTGGTGTGGAAAGGTGCTCCCCACGTGTGTGCAATCCCAATTTACGCTCTGCAGCAGTCCCAGTGTCTCTTGGGATTAGTAGTTGCTTTAGTAGCACAAACACAAAACGTGAAGATGTCTTTACCCACAGTGGGTTCCACAATCCGTCATGTTATTGAAAGGGGGATACAGTGATTTATCTTGCCTTCACTGTGCCTTGAAGAGCTCTCCAGTGAGCTCCGGATTGCCATGTTGCCTTTTATTTCGAAGCTGCCTGCTGCGCCATGAAACAGGAATGTTCCAGTCCATATTGCCCTGCAGTCTAGGTGGTGCGCCAGCTACGACCGAAACCGCCGTTTGAAATGTTTGTATCCAAATGCTCTGCTCTTCAGTGACGCACTCCGCAGCAGGTGGTTAAATTATTTATTGCTTTTAAAGGTCGCACTTTCATCCTTATTTTTCACCTTGCGCCAACGCGTTTCAAAGCTGTCTGCTTCTTCCTCTGGGCGTGATGACTGGTGTGGAAAGGTGCTCCCCACGTGTGTGCAATCCCAATTTACGCTCTGCAGCAGTCCCAGTGTCTCTTGGGATTAGTAGTTGCTTTAGTAGCACAAACACAAAACGTGAAGATGTCTTTACCCACAGTGGGTTCCACAATCCGTCATGTTATTGAAAGGGGGATACAGTGATTTATCTTGCCTTCACTGTGCCTTGAAGAGCTCTCCAGTGAGCTCCGGATTGCCATGTTACCTTTTATTTCGAAGCTGCCTGCTGCGCCATGAAACAGGAATGTTCCAGTCCATATTGCCCTGCAGTCTAGGTGGTGCGCCAGCTACGACCGAAACCGCCGTTTGAAATGTTTGTATCCAAATGCTCTGCTCTTCAGTGACGCACTCCGCAGCAGGTGGTTAAATTATTTATTGCTTTTAAAGGTCGCACTTTCATCCTTATTTTTCACCTTGCGCCAACGCGTTTCAAAGCTGTCTGCTTCTTCCTCTGGGCGTGATGACTGGTGTGGAAAGGTGCTCCCCACGTGTGTGCAATCCCAATTTACGCTCTGCAGCAGTCCCAGTGTCTCTTGGGATTAGTAGTTGCTTTAGTAGCACAAACACAAAACGTGAAGATGTCTTTACCCACAGTGGGTTCCACAATCCGTCATGTTATTGAAAGGGGGATACAGTGATTTATCTTGCCTTCTAATTGCCTTTTGCCTTTTAATTTATAACATTTCACCAATGCATGCTGGGGACTGCAGTTCAATGAAGCACCATCGTACCCTCCAGTGGGTTAGTTGCTCATGTTCCATGAAAGACAAAATTCAGCAGCCCTTCGGTGAGCCCCACGATGAAACTCTGCTTATTTAAATGTTTTTCTACTCCGCCGAGCATAAAGGAAAGGGTTTCCCTCATGCAGACCCTTTTATTTTTTATACCATTTATTTCTCAATGGTGCTTCATTGAACTGCAGTCCCCAGCATGCATTGGTGAAATGTTATAAATTAAAAGGCACACCGGAGGCTAATAATGATTTCATTAACAAACAGGGGACAGTGCAGTTTGCACACAACTGAAGCTGCTCATGTTGGCCTTTGAGAAAGGGGAAAGGATTGCTTGAAACGCGTCAGGCCACGGACATGATAAACTGGATGTTAAGCTGCTTGTTTTGAGAAATAAATGGTTGTTACCTACCTACTGCGGAGTGCGTCCTCGAATCTGGGCATTTTTGTGGAGGCAGTTCACACGGCGGTTCCAGGCCGTGGAGGGAGCGCACCGCCCTGGAAAAAAGAAGGGTCTGCATGAGGGAAACCCTTTCCTTTATGCTCGGCGGAGTAGAAAAACATTTAAATAAGCAGAGTTTCATCGTGGGGCTCACCGAAGGGCTGCTGAATTTTGTCCTTCATGGAACATGAGCAACTAACCCACTGGAGGGTACGATGGTGCTTCATTGAACTGCAGTCCCCAGCATGCATTGGTGAAATGTTATAAATTAAAAGGCACACCGGAGGCTAATAATGATTGCATTAACAAACAGGGGACAGTGCAGTTTGCACACGACTGAAGCTGCTCATGTTGGCCTTTGAGAAAGGGGAAAGGATTCCTTGAAACGCGTCAGGCCACGGACATGATAAACTGGATGTTAAGCTGCTTGTTTTGAGAAATAAATGGTTGTTACCTACCTACTGCGGAGTGCGTACTCGAATCTGGGCATTTTTGTGGAGGTATATATATATATATATATATATATATATATATATATATATATATATATATATATATATATATATATATATTAAAAAATGCATGTTTTTTTTTAAATTACATTAATTATTAATTAATTTTAAGGTTATTTAAGTATTTGTAAGTATGTTTTACTTAATTATATTCATTATATTATTATTTTACATTACTTTTAAGACATTTAAAAAGTTTGATATTTTTACAAACTATATTATTTACAACGATATTTTGGATTCGATATTTTTTTACTTACCTGTTTGTAGATAGGAAGTCGATATTCTGGCCTTCTATATTTTTTCCTCTATATTTTGCCAGGTCGATATTTTGCTCCTCGATATTCTGTCAGTGATCCCCCTTCCCCGTCTCCTTCTCTGTACCAACGTATAAATGCTTTACCGAATGTCTGAATTTACTATTACTATTAATAAAACTACATTACTAAAATGTATTTTTAGGTATTGTGATAGGCGTGCTTTGCAGTTAGTTGGAAGTGGATTCCTTATCGAGTTTTTGAATGCATTGCAAGTCTTTTGACGTTGACACTTTACCTTTTTCCAACACTGAACATTCCCTGTAAAACACTACCTCCTGTTAATAGCTTTTGCATATATTTGACTTAATTTTCTGTGCATGTTCACCATAGTGTTATCTCTCAGAAATGTTTCTAACCTTTTGTTTTTGAGCAGTATTTTTTGAGCCAGTTTGTTTTTCTAATGATAATGTTTGGTTTCATGTTGTTAACTACACATGTACCTTTTTCTGTTTTGACTTGTCTTACGGACTAGGCTCTTTTTAGTAGGGTTTTCACTATTAGAGTATTTCTTATGGTTTAAATCAGGGTTTACTTTATCTGCCATGAATGTACAACTGTTACTATACCTTATGTAATCACAAAAGGAGCTTCCAAGAGTACTGTAGAGGGACTGTGTCTCCACTCAGATGTGGGTTCCTCTGGATACAGCTTTTGTCAAAAAGCTGTGTGCTTCTGCAGAATTCGTGCTTACGTTCCTACCACCTGTGGTAATTTGTTTATCCATTTGCTTGAACCAGGATCTTCATCAAGCAAAGCTATTTTATTTGGGACACATACCTCCGCGATAAAAGAAGCCTGCTCTGTCAGGGCACACCAATGCCACTGCGCTGCTTAAAGAACTTCTTCTAGATAATTTTATAATTTTGATATTTGTTCTTCCCTGGTTGCATGTCTGAAAGCTTATACTCAATACAGCAGGGCTTTGTCGGTTATGATGGTAAGCTAATGACTAAAGCTTTAAGCTAAATCTGTTTATTATGAAATGTTATAATAATGTCATTGGGCCTGATTTATGTATTGTGAAAATGATATGTTAAGGCGAATGGGCATTTGATGATGGATTATTATTACTCTATTAAAATATGCAAAGATGTATTTGGTTGCATGGAATATCACAGTTTACAAGGGTTTTAGTGTTGATAACCCTCTCTGACAAACCGTTGGGTTTCATTTGCCTTGTGGTAACCCTTGTTAGGTTCTCTTAGATGGCCTAGTATTTTGTTTTATCAACTGTAAAGTGCTTTAGAGTTCTAATTTTGTTACAGTATGCCTTTGCTTACCTTGCTGGAAAGCCTGCACTCAGTACAGTAGGTCTGAGTTGGTGGTTGTGACTAGACGATAATAAAGGGTACAGACCTGATTACTTCACTGATCAAAGTTATGTCTAAAGCTATAGGTCTAATCTCTCTATTATAAAACATTATGGCAAAGGCAGTAGGCTTGGCTTATTTATTTAGCATAGCATTTGTTAAAGCTGAAATACCTTTATTGGTGAATTACTGCCATACCGTGTTACCCTAGAGATAGGTATTTTGTTACATAAATTCTCACAGACTGTCATAGCAGACGAGGGTTTTTGTGTTTGTCATCTCCAATGATAAACCCTAAGGTGTAGGTGCTTATCATTGTAATATTTGTTGGGACCGTATGAGAGGGGTTGTATATTCTATTTACCAACGGTATTTCTTTGCATATTTGGAATTTATATCCTATGCATGGTTGTTGCTAGCACAGGTGCACTTCAGTAAACCTGTTTTGGGTATCATGTCAAGCCAATGGTTAAGTTATTGGGCTTAATAGTTCACTGGAAAAAGTTATGCCAGATTCTATAGTTTGTATGAGTTTGTTGAAAAGATATGGGAAGGCCAAAAGGTCTGACTTACTAATTGTGAAAAGTTTGTTTAAGGGCAATAGGCTTCAAAAGGTGGAATGTTTTTCCATTTTTCTTAATTTTAGACTATACAACTCGAATGACTTGTACCAAATCTTTACTCATATGCCGTATAAATTGGCTATTTCAAGTATTGTGTCATTAAAAGGAACAGTTAAATAACACAGTGACATATTCACACGAAAAACAAAAACACTTAGTACATTATTAGAAGCAAAACTAGAATGTAAATCTAGAAATTAATCTGATACAATCAAAAAACAGCACACGAAGAAGTGGATTAATACATTCTAAACAGGAGACTCACTAGACATTACATATATGTAATAGACTAAATGTTCTAATTGTCCTATAGACTAAGCCAGTTATTCCATATGATAGATCTTCTATGCCCTACTATACTCGTCTGTGTATCGGGACCTGTCTACTTTATCTCCTCGATACTGCTTTAGTATATGGTCCAAGAAAGGTCAGGGTGAGGGTATGGTAATTCGAGTCTAGGCCTTCTTAATTACACTTAGACTTTCCGTCCTTTAACATCATTTTTATGGTTTAAATCTTTTGATTGTTTATAGAACAGACAAATGACAAGGACCCTCAGCTCCTCAAACATGGTGCAAATGAAGACAGCAAGGTCGCTTTACATTGTTATCCTCGATAATAAGCATGAAGCAGGCCATCAGGAAGACAGAAATAAAGGCAAAAAAAAGGGAACTAACCCCTCCCTCCCACCTCTCCAACCCAAAACCCAACCTACTCCATCCCTAACCCACCGATCCTTCATCCACCAGAGTGTTGAAAGAAGGAGAAACGTGAGAAGAATAAGGCAATATTGAGAGGTGAGCTCTGCGGGCCTTCTTGGTGGAGCTAGGTAAGCCCAGCAGAATATAGGTGGGGAATCGTGGAAGCTGTATCTTAAATTGTAGGCCAACATCATCAAGCACCTGGGACCAGTATGGCTGCAGATGAGTACAACTCCAGAGAACATGCTCCAGGGTGCCCACCTCCCCACAACCCCTCCAGCAAAGGTCACTTCGACGTGGGTCACACTGTCGCAGGCGCTCCGGTGTATAATACCAATAAGTAACTATTTTTGTCAGTGTTTCTGTGAGCCCTGCATGGTAAGCTGAATGCCGAGCCCTGTGATATATACCCTCCCACTCCTTGTGTGTGAGGGTTCTCCCCAGATCCCTCCCCCAACGCTCGCGTCCTGCATTGTGTGTATGTGTAGTAGGGGTTAGCAGTATCCTATATAGATCCGAAATGACCTTCTTGTCCGTGGTGCGAGTGACCAACCATTTTTCATAAGAGGTCTGCAAACGCTGTGCGTGCGGTCTAACATGTGGATGTATTGCCCAGTGACGGAGCTGAAGGTATTCCAGTCATCCCGTTTCTGAAATGCCGTAATGTGCTTTGAGCTTTGAGAAGGAGATGATACCCTCTAAATCAAAAAGATGCCCCAGGGACCTATAAGGGGAGGCGCGCCAAGCATGGAATGCACGTGTGTCTGTGCCCGGTTGGAAATCCGGGTTATCAAACAATGGCGTCATGGGTGACGGAAAAGTGGTCAGTTGTGCCGAGACATTGGTGCGGTCCCAGGCCTCCATGACAGTGCTCGTGATGAAGGAAACATATAAGTTGGGGGGCCGAAGCAACTTGGGAAGGAAAGGAAGCCCCTGTAGGGGTCTGCCTGCCACCGCTTGATCCTGAAAGAGCCAGTGTTTCTCCGACTCCAACCTCTGCCACTCCACCAGATACCGGAGCTGGGCCGCTTGATAATAGATTTGAAGGCCTGGCACCCCCACTCCTCCACTTTCGAGTGGAAGGACCACGATCTGATGTCGAAAACGTGTTTTGCGACCGTTCCAGATAAAGCGGGAAAGGTCCACTTGGGTCTCTTGAATCCAGCCTATCGGTGGTTTAAGTGGGAGGGTCTGGAACATGTACAGTATTTGCAGGAGGATCGTCATCTTGGTGAGTGTGATTCTGCCCAGCCAACATATAGTACAGTGCTTCCACCTTTGCTGCTCCGCACGTATGCGAGTGCGAAGAAGGGAATAGTTCAAGTCAACTATGGCCGGAAGGGTCAGAGCTATTTGAATACCTAGATAAGGTATGGCCGAGTCCGCCCAATGGACCGGGTGTACCTCCATCAGGAAATCAAGAGTGTGTTGGGAGAGAGACAGATCCAGCGCCATGAAGTTTTCAACGTTAATTTTAAATCCTGACCCTCTAGCAAAGGCCTCTAGCTCAATAAAAAGGGCACGGAGAGCCGTGACTGGTTCTGACAGGGAAAGCAAAATATCGTCCGCATATAAACCAAACTTAATCCCGGTGATGAGTGAATGTTGCCGAATTCTCAGCACGAGGGGCTTCATGTAGAGCGCAAAAAGGAGAGGCGACAGGGGGCACCCCTGTCGGCTGCCTCTACTAATAGGAAAGCGGGAGGACGTATAGCCCTTGACACCAACCGTCGCCATAGGGAGACGATAGCAGTTCAGAATCCGGGTTCTGAATTTCTCCCCGAGCCCGGCGGCCATCAGAACCATTTCCAGATAAGGCCAATGCACCCTGTTGAATGCCTTTTCTGCGTCAATTGCCAGAGCATATATTCGCCCTGGGTGCGAGACGCCTTCTCTATCAAGCGCAGAATGCGCTTGGTGTTATCGCTAGTCTGCCTCTGGGGGATAAACCCGGCTTGATCAGGTTCTACTAGTTGAGCCATGTAGGGCGCCAGGCGGGCAGCTAGTATGCTAGTATATAATTTGATATCTATATTCAAAAGTGATATGGGTCTATAGGCCCTGCAAGATGTCTTATCCTTTCCAGGCTTCGGGACAACGACTATGGCCGCCTCCAGCATCTCCCTTTGGATGGTGCCTGTGTGTTCAAATGTATTAAAAAGGCCCGTGAGTAGAGGGGCTAACTGAGAGCAGAATGATTTATAAAATGCGGCCGGGTAACCATCGGGACCGGGTGATTTGCCCAGCTTGAGGCGAGAGATCGCCGAAATGACCTCTTCTGTTTGAATGGGTCTATCTAAAAAGTCGGCCTGTGACGGGGACAGGGATGGCATATTAGCCGCAGCAATGTACTCGGCGCTATGCTGAGCGTCGAGATGGTCACCAGCGTATACATCCGGATAATAGTCCAGAAACATTTCCGCTATGGCTGTGTCCTCCAAGACGGTGGTTCTGTCCAGCTTAAGAATGCACCGCACACCCTGGCATTGTCGCTGCTCCCGCAATTTATTTAGTGAGGAGACTGCCGCATTTATCGCCCCTGGAGTAAAAGGAGTGACGAAGCTGGAAGGCTGCGTATTCGGCCCTGTCTTGGTCCAAGTCTGCAAGTTGCTTCCTCTCAATGCATAATTGCCGCCACACGCGGGAAGCACCCGTTCTCTGGTGCAACTGTTCGAGCTCTGACACCCTCTGCGTAAGTTCCGCCCACTTACGGTTCCTCTTCCGGTTTTGAGCAGAGGAGATCGCAATAAATTCCCCCCTAAGAACCGCCTTCAAGGCCATCCAATGCACTGCCAGTTAAGTGTCAGGGTTAGCGTTAGTGGTAAGAAAATCAGAGATGGCCTTCTGAATTTGCTCGATTACTGTGCGCTGCTGCAGGATGGTGTCGCGCAATCTCCACTGCCTCGGTGTCTGAGTAGAGCGTGGCAAACGAAAGGTGGCAAGGACGGGGAATGATCCGACAGCGATGCTGGTAATATGTCAGAGTTGGTGGCATAGGTTTGGAGTGAGGTAGAGCTAAGAAAATAGTCCAAGCGCGCATATGTCTTATGTGCCCCAGAGTAGAATGTGTAGCTACGCGTACGTGGGTGAAAATGCAAGTTGCTTCCTCTCAATGCATAATTGCCGCCACACGCGGGAAGCACCCGTTCTCTGGTGCAACTGTTCGAGCTCTGACACCCTCTGCGTAAGTTCCGCCCACTTACGGTTCCTCTTCCGGTTTTGAGCAGAGATCGCAATAAATTCCCCCCTAAGAACCGTCTTCAAGGCCATCCAATGCACTGCCAGTTAAGTGTCAGGGTTAGCGTTACTGGTAAGAAAATCAGAGATGGCCTTCTGAATTTGCTCGATTACTGTGCGCTGCTGCAGGATGGTGTCGCGCAATCTCCACTGCCTCGGTGTCTGAGTAGAGCGTGGCAAACGAAAGGTGGCAAGGACGGGGAATGATCCGACAGCGATGCTGTTAATATGTCAGAGTTGGTGGCATAGGTTTGGAGTGAGGTAGAGCTAAGAAAATAGTCCAAGCGCGCATATGTCTTATGTGCCCCAGAGTAGAATGTGTAGCTACGCGTACGTGGGTGAAAATGCCGCCACAGGTCAAATAGCCCCAGGTCGCCCATGAGAGTCTTTTCCGCCCGTGGGAGAACACCCACCTGCGTCCTCCACTGGCAAGAATGGTCCAGGTCATTGTTGAGTTCAAGATTAAGGTCCCCCCCAAAGAGCAAATGTTGGCCGGAAGCGGAGGCTACCTCTTTCAAAGCAGTGTGTATAAACTTTGCCTGACCCTCATTAGGCGCATAAATCGACCCAACCACCAGAGTCAACCCCCGGATCGAGAATTGGTATGTAAGAAGCCTACCCTTTAGCTCTGCTTCCTTCTGTATTACCTTGCCAGAAAATAAACGGGAGACTGATATGGCTACCCCGGCAGAATTAGAAGCGCTAGAGGAGAACAGTTGCGTAGGGAAGTACTTGGAACAAAGTCTATGTTGATCTTCAGAAAGAAGGTGAGTCTCCTGGAGGAGGCAAATGTCTGCCCCGGATTTTTCCAAGTAGTTTATCACCGCCCTGCGTTTGGTCGGGTTATTCAGACCCTTGACGTTAAGAGTAAGGATCTTAAGAGAGTCGTGTGTCATCTGTTGGACAAGAGGAGGACTGTGATATAGATTATACCATCTGCGGGTGTAGTCAAGGGGAAGGAAAGTAAGGCAGTGTCAGGAGGGAGGACAGAATACACCGGAGGAAGAACAGGAAAAGGTGGACGAAGGAACCCAACCCCATAAAGAAACACTCCAAACCCGGTGAAGAAGTCAAACAACACAACCAAAATCAAAAACCCTAGTCCAAGTAGGAAACCAATGTTCCTGTAACAGTGTCCTCCTTCCCAGAATGTCCAAGAAGTCGTCATTACGGGGATCGCAGCGTGGACAAGAAGGACGGCCCAGGCCCTCCCGCCGCCCACCACCAAATGGAGCCGCCATCAAGAACAGACAGAAGACACCAGGAGCGCTGTCACCCCACTTCCCCACCCTGCCCCGCCAGGGCATCAACAACAGAGGCGAGGGCCTCCTGTCTCCCCTTCGCTATATCCTGGTCATTTGGTTTCCTGAATCGACGTCTCCGCCGGGGCCTCTGCCACCCCGAGGGCGAAATCTCCTGCTCTGAGTCACGGCTCCGCTGCTCCTCATCCGCCTGTGGCTCTGCCAAGCCCAGTAGTCGAAAAGCGTCTGTTAGGGAGCGTATCTGATGGAGCCCGTCCTTATACCGAAAGATGAGGTGGAATGGATGCCCCCAGGAATACGTGATGTTCTGCTGTCGAAGGAACTCCGTTACAGGGCGAAACTTCCTCCTGCGTTGAAGTGTAATCAGAGCAAGATCCTGATAGAAACAGGTGAGTGGCCCTGGTAGGAAACCGGATGCATGGATCATGCCTTGGCCAGGATAGCTTCCTTGGTTTTGAAGTCCTGCATGCAGACAAATATGTCGGCTGGGGGAGAGTTAGGTGAGTGGGCTGGGCCTACCCTGTGTGCCCTTTCCAGGACAATGGAAGTGTACTCTGGGGCCCCCAGGATGTGGCGGAACAGGCCTTCCGAAAAGGCGAAGAGGTCCTTAGTGTCGTCTGTCGGCTTCACCCCCAGGATCCTGATGTTATGCCATCGGGACCTGTTTTCTAAGTCCTCCAGGTGGGTCTGCATGTCAAGGTGCTGATCCTGCAAACGAATGATCTCTTGTTGCATCATGGTCAGGTCCGACGACATGTTGTCACTCCGGGTCTCGAGAGTGGCAACGCGCTCACCCACGCTATCCACGTCCCTACGGATTTCTCGCATTTCCGCTGTCAAGTCCGTCTTCATGGACTGTATGTCGGACCGGAGGGTGTTAAAGAGAGACTCCAGGAACGATTTTGTAATGAGGGCTTCTCCGGCCTCCAGCGGGGTCTGCAAGGTTGCCATCGGACCAAAGGAGTCAAAGAGGCGGGGGAGGAAGTGGCTTTCTCAAAGAGCTCTTTCAGCGATTTCTGCTTCCTCGTCCTGGCCGAAGATATAATCACCGGGTCTCCCAGTAGTGCCAGAAGCAAGGAAGTGGACGCTACCCCCTCTCCGCGCATGAAGGGCCCACCCAAGGCCGCGCTCTGCCCAGGACCGAGGAGGATCACACAGCCGCACGTGTCACCAGGAGCCAAATACCACACAAAAGTCTCGGTCCAGTGCGCCGAGTCGACTCTCCCAGGGCCCTTCCCGCAGCACCAGGCGAGCAATGAACAGCACCAACCAAGTCAGCGTACCTCAGGTCGGACCCGCCGTGCAGCCACCACCCAGAGCGCCTGATCCCCGGCCAGGAGGCACCCAGGAAGTTGCACCGCCCCTGCCCTTTCAGGACAGTGTCCCCTCCGGAATACACCCCCAAGTCGGTATCCTCCTTGGCACGGTCAAATGTCGGCAACAAGGTGCTCCCACTCTATCCTCGAGTGCTCCAAGGGGTGAAAGCAGTTGAAAGAAAGGCCACCAGGCCTCTGACCGTGCGGGGTGACCGCCAGCCTCTAATGACCCCCAGTGCAGTCAGACGCGGCCCCCAGCCTGATATGCAGGACTCGCAGGGCCAGCTATGGGCACTCCCAGTGCACTCCGCCGTTTCTACGGTGTATCTCCGGTTTAGGGCTCCTCAGGTGTATGGCCCCAGTGCTCCCCTCTCTCTCCTCACCTCATGGGCCCAGCTTGTTAATGGTCCCGGGGCCCGGCGCCATACCCCATGCAGCACTCCCTCCGTCACCGCCAATGTGCCCGACTCCGGTCTCGTGAGGCTGCGCCTGCCACACCATACTGCCGTCCTCTCCGCTCCCACGCTGCAGGGAGCCGACCAGGCACCGGGCGGGCAGCCCAGATCTGCAAGTGGGCCTGGCTGCTGAATTGGTCTCTCCAGCTCTGGTGGCGCTCTGGCGCCACAGCACCTCCGCCACCAACCTCGATATGGCCGCACCCAGATGTAGAAGATGGCAGGTCCCGTCCCGCCGCAAGCCACTCCCGCAGGTTCAGGAAAGTGCGATTATGTGGCGGCGGCGGCACTTTTATCCAGCGAGGTGGGTTGGGGCTTCCTGGTGCGTCGGAACCATAGGCCCTCTGTCTCCCTGCCCTGGTGTTGGTAGCAGGCCGGCTCTTGAGAAGCTTGCCTTGACTGGCCCTATCACGGGCCGCCCCTGTCACGAGGCCTGCACCGGCCTCCGAGGGCCCCACCCTCTAGCACCAGCGACGGGCGATCACCAACTGTGCCACAGGAGTTAACGGCACCGGCAGGTCGGGGGTTCGTTTCACCACCGGGATCCGATGTTGGCGGCTCTCCCAGGCACTATTTGCGGCTATGGGTGGCGAACGACGGGCAGGAGCTCCGCATGTTGCTGCCTACCTCGCCGCCATCTTGGCCACGCCCCCTAACATAATTTTTAAAGGCTGCCACTCTGGCCTCAGGAAAGTATATGCTCTGAGTAAAAGCCAATTAGTTTGTGCATTCCATCATGCTGCGTTGCCCGTGCAGGAATTACTCAATGGACAACCCAAATGAGTCGCAAGACGTGAAAATAGTTGGCGCGTCTTTAGTACAGGTACCTTTCTAAGCTTCAAGGTATGTTTCTTTTCTCTTGAGGGCACCTCGGCAATTTTGGCAGTTCCGATGCTCGTAATGGCAGCTTCGTTTTGAACTGGCAATTTCGCAGGGGTCTTTACTTTGCTTCGAGCATGAGTGATGGCGTTTGTCATACGTCTATGTACATTGCCTGACTCTTGCCTGACTTCTTGTTACTGGTACGTTTCACAGTAGTCACGGAGACTATGAAAAGCTGTCTTTGCTTTTTTGTTTATTGACAACTTGGCACTTTGCTTTTCATCAATTTTATAGCTGTTGCTTGAGATTAGCTTGTCTCAGCTTTTATCAAATTATTATCGACTTTTTTGAGCAGGGGCCACTTGGCTTTTTAAAAAAAAAACTAAAGCTGCATCCTTGTTTGCAGTGGGCAATCAAAAGCATTTTTGTTCCTGTTGATGATAACATGTGAGCATGAGTGTCTTTATATGCAATGCATTATCGCTCTCATTAATTTTAATCCATGTTCTGTAGTCTCTAAGCGCAAGATGATTTTTGCTTCAAATCTGCAGAGGAGAATATCTGAACTCCTACCACTGACGTGTTTCAGGACTGACCATTTGATATCTTGCGGGCCATGGCCTTTTTCGACACAATGATCAACCATCTGTGCGTTCGGTACTCTGCATTTTATTCGGGATTTGTGTTAGGTAATTCTCTTTTTGATGGGTTGTGTGGTTTTTCCAATGTACGCCATTTGGCTAGGACAGACAACACAATATATTACATTTGGTCTGTTGCAGTTTGTAAACTCTTAATGTAGGACACTTTTGTTCCCATATTCAAATTTCATTCCTTCGATGGTACTGGCGCATGAGGTACAGTTTCCACAACGTCGATGTCCCTTGATGGGAGGTAGGCCAGCATTGTTTGCATTGATACTGGAGTTCTTTTCACTTGGGTATTTGCACGGACCAACTTGTCTCTAGCCCCTTCAGTGCTACTGACGACTTTAGCTCGTCACGATTCCAGTAGGGAAGGTGTTGGTACATTCCTTATGTTGGAGCGCCATCTAGAGCAAGTCCGGTAGATGATGTGTTTGCAATAGAAGCGCGCAATGCTTTCCAACGGGGCGACCAGATTGCCGGGCTTACCTGGAAGGCCTGAGGTCCAGGGGAGGGCGGCCTCCCCATCCCGGGCGCTGTCCTTGGTCCTGCTGCGTGGCAGGGTGCCCGGGACGGGGTCCGGAGGGCCCAGGGAGGCTTTCCCTGCGCCGCCGGGCTTGGGAGCCCAGGCTGGGTCCAGGGGCCCGGGCGGGCCCCGGGTCGGGTGCCACGGCCCTGGGCCCGGTCCACCGGCCTGCCGCACAGCCAAAGGACCAGGACGGCGTTCCGTCGTGCCCCGGGAAGCCTCCCCTCGCTCGGCTGAGTTCAGCAGCTCCGGCCGGGGGACCCTGAGGGCCCGGGGAGGGCGGCCTCCCCATCCCGGGTCGCTGTCCTTGGTCCTGCTGCGTGGCGGGGTGCCCGGGACGGGGTCCGGAGGGCCCGGGGAGGCTTACCCTGCGCATCCGGGCCTGGGAGCCCCTGGCTGGGTCCAGGGGCCCGGGCGGGCCCCGGGTCGGGTGCCACGGCCCTGGGCCCGGTCCCCC